>NC_141878.1:99170000-104170000 GCF_056163025.1 Triticum urartu
TTTTGCTTCTGATGAGCTCACTCTTCTCCTTTGTCCCTATGAAGCTTGTTTGCCAATCCAATTCAAAATGCTGGAGCTCTATGACAATATATTCTGATGCTTCTACTTAACCCCAGGGAATTTTTCTTCGTGCGATGAAGTTCTGCAAGATTCAGTTGGCGGACGCAGGAGATAATCCAAGTGACAATAATAATTATTACTAACACCAGAATTTCGGCCAGTAATTCGACGAGCAGGTCGTAGGAGAGACGGTGAAAGTGCCTAGAGCCCAAGAACCATAGAAGAACCTAGTGCAGCACCACACCGTAAACATCACATACCACCATTATCGATCAAAGTCAGCCTTCCATGCACGTCAGCACCAACTATGCCTGGCTTCAGCCTAAATCTGTGACAAGTGCGAAAACAAAGACTTGGCAGAAACAACGAGCTTCTTCCCAGAGAGAACCAGGAACTTGAAACTCTAGTTTTGCATATATGTTGCAGACTGGAGCTCAACTTGTACCACATGTAACCCAGATAAAAAATGTCTACAACCCTCCTAAATTACAACCAATTTTACATACACCGCAACCCATTTAGATATCCTCCAGTCACCAAAGAGGTTCCTGAACAGAAGACTACATGGTCCCAGAGACACTTATACATCCACAGAAAGAAGGTAACTTAGGCAACATCTCAAACACGAGCAGATGAAATGCTCCAGCAGTCTTCTACTCTTCTGCTCACCATCAATAAGAGCTTATTGTTCATATGCCAGCAGACAGCAATGCCTTCATCACAGGTCAATTATTACATGTCGCTTCCAGTACGGCGGATGAATTTGCAGACTGGTGAAAATAAGCTGGCCTCACTTATCCAGTTATTTCATAAATTTTAGAATCAATATCTTGGTTCTTCAAATGTTTTCTCAACTGGAGTTATTTCACTGTGGAAGCACTCCGATACATCCCCGTCATTGCACTAGTGATCTTGCCACTGGAGTGCCCAATCTGGAAGCTCCCAGACCTCCTGGGACGGGGCGTGAACAGCGAACCGAGCATCTTTTCCAAACCATCGACAGTATACTTTACATACTTGCTAGCACTTGCATCCTGCTCTACGAGTGGTCCGTAGTTCTGCATGTAACTCCGGTAAGGGGGAACTATTGCCTGTATCACAAGGTCACATGTCTCCCTCCTCAAGTCCTTGTCCGGTATGATCCACGCTGACTGTTCGTGGAACATCTCACTGAATCTCGCATTGAAAGTTTTAAGGCGCTGCTTCACGAGGTCCTTTGCTGTGGCACGGCCCTTGGAGAACAAGATTAGGCCCTCCCGGTTGAGCAGCGGCGAAAGCGCCCCCCAGCTATCCCTCATAAACACCGTCAGATAGAAATCCTTAAACTTTTCATGGTCCCTGATCCACACATCACCCAAGAGTTCAGCCAGCTTAGTAGCCTTGACATGCTTATAGAAATGCCAGCGTGTGTTCATCATGAAGATGTATGACTGAATCTTATTCCCATACGCCTTCGACCAAACATCAAAGTTGGCTTCAAGGGCCTTGACAATGTTGAGCACTGCGACAGCAAGCATCTTGTCACTGAACACTTCCTTGCGCCAACTGCGGTGGATGGTGAGCACCTGTGCAAGCACAGGCCTGTATTTCTCACCAAGGAGCCGGTTGCAGTAGTCGACGATAAAAGTGACCAGGCGTGGCACACCCCCATCGGCTGGGGGAGGCATGTGTCGCTGCAGCTCCACCTGCACGATCAACTCCTCAAAGATCTCAACAGAGCCATCCACCAACAACTTCACAAGGTCCCTTGTCTCGCACTGAATATCCGCACACACCTTTCCGCCGAACAACCGGTTGAAATCCAACCTCAGCTTATTCAAAGAATCAAAGACCTCAAGCAAACGCAAGAGCTTGATTGGGTCTTTCTTAGCATCCGCAGCGGCACGACCAAACCTCAAAAAATCAAGAACACTAGCTCGCGACGCTATCTCGGCGAAGCAAACTGATGCATCATCCTTGTGCTGCCCAAACACCTTGGCGCAGAGCTGACGCTCAGACTCGAGGAGGCGGCGCACCACAAACTCCAAATGCCGCCCCCACAACTCGACCCCAGGGCCTAATTCCTGGGCGTCGTCAGCTGGATTGTGCAAGTAATCGAGGCCGAGCGCATGGAGGCTGGCACTCACCACACCGTCGCGTGCATCGGCATACAGAGAGATGCAGCGGTCTTGCCGGCCATTGGCCAAGAGGCGGTCGAGAATCGGGCTGAGCTTGCGGACGGCGGCGGTCGGGACGCGAGCCGGCGCGGTGGACGCTGGGGTGGCGCCGTGCTGCTGCATCGCGAGCGGCGTGGAATGCTCGGCGAGGAGGCGTCGGAACTCCGCCTCGAGCACGTCGAGCGCGGCCGCCAGGAGGCCGCCGTCGAGGTACCCGGAGGGGTTCTTGAGCCCGTCCAGGGCGACGCCGACCTCGGCGAGGAAGCGCGGGTCGGCGAGGTCGTGGTCGCCGAGGTACTCGACGATGTCGGCGAGCCACTCGGCGGCGAGGCCGCAGTTGCCCGACAGGAACCGCAGGGCCTCCTCGAGGCGGCCGAGCACGGCGAGGTACCCTGGGAGGTCCCGCGCGGCGGCGCCGGCCTCGAGCAGCGGCGGCTCGAGCCCGTGCACGGCGTCGAACACCTTGAGCACGGCGGCGGCGGGGCCCACGGCGCGGTCGATGTGCGGGCCCGCCGCCGCGAGCTCGGCCATGGGCGCCCGGATCGGGCGCACGGCCGCCTCCAGCGCCGGCAGCGCCGCCTGGATCTCCTCGAGCCGCGGCCCCCCGCGCGCCAGCGCCTGCCCCATCGCGCGCGACCGCTCCAGCCCGGTCCGCAGTGCGCGCGCCGCCGCCGCCACGCTCGCGGCTGCCCTGTCGTCGACGTCCTGATCCATCGCGCGCGTGGCGAGAGAGGGTGAAAGAACCTGACGCTCCGCTCCGGCGGGGAGCGCAATGAGGGAGCGTGATCCTGGAGTCCGGATCCCTCCCTCTCTCCTCGCGATGGAAACGGCTGGCTGCTCTGGGCGTCCGGTGGAGCGAGAGGGAGTGGGGTTTCTTCGCCGGGTTTAGGTTGGGAGGAGGAAGAAGCTGTGTGCGGAGGGCGAAGGGAAAGCGGAGGAAAAGGGAGGAGGGGGCGACGAACTTTTGGCTTTGGGGCGTATGCAGTGCACGGGCAGAATGCCGCGACAATTTTCGGGGTGATCGACAGGAGGATGGCGCTTGCGTTTTCGTTTAGGTGATGTCAGAGGAGATTTGGAGCATCCAAAGGAAAGGACCGCGGTCGTCAACGAGCTGAAGCCAGATTTTTTTACACTATTTTTCTATCTGCTCACCGACGCCGGGCACATGCGCTAAACCAGCAAATAAACCATTTTTTTTCTTCATTGCGTGGAGTTTTACGAGAAATGGTTTGTTCACGGTTCGATCTGCCTATTTGAAGGAATGGAACCAACAACATGGAAAGAAATTGCAGTACATAAACGGCATGGGTAGAATCAATGTCAACCCTATTCAGGAGAAGATTTGGAAATTGTCTTGTTCGGCAAAGATAAAAATCTTTATTTGGCGTACATTGCATGATACCCTCCCATGCCCCTCATGCACGAATGAACCGGAAGACACGAAACACGTATTGTTCCTCTGTCAGAAGGCAAAAGAAGTTTGGAACAAACTGGGATGGGCAGGGTGATTAAAGAAGCATGTGTTATTGATAGGGCAGGAGAAGCAATCCTAGAATTTTTACTTCTGAAGCCAGATAATGAAATAGCTACTCTAAAAATCCAGAATGTACGTGAACTAATAGCTATAACCGCTTGGTATTTATAGTGGGATAGACGTAGGCAGGTTCATGAAGGTAAGGCTCAAAACACACAACAATCATCCATGGGGATTAGGGAATAACAACAAACTATGTAAATGCCCATTCCCCTAATACATCTATTAAAAAAGGAGGATGGAGCAAACCTCCTGTGGGACTTGTTAAGCTAAATATTGATGCTTCGTTTGATCATGATCGGCTTAGTGGTACAGCTAGGGCTGTTCTCAAAGATGATAAAGGAAGATTTATTGCTGGCGGAAACTGGAAATTTGACTGGTGTGCGGATGTTCTGACAGCGAAAATTTTGGCCCTAAGGTTTGGTTTATTACTTGCACAGAGGGCGGGATGTAATCGCCTTCATGTCAACTCAGACAATATTGAAGTCATCAACACAATGAAGAATGGAGGACAATCAGCGGGAGCGGCGGCGGCGGTTTTCGATGATTGCTATTTTTTGGCATGTGATTTTCCTCTTACTAGGTTTGAACATTGTAATAGGGAGGCAAATAAGGTAGCTTATGAACTAGCCAGATTAGCAAAAACTTCCGTGACAAATGACTATTTTGAGGAGCCCATAAATGAAATTGTACCTCTTCTTATGGACGATGTAACTGTTATTTGCAATTAATAAAGCTAATGGTTTATTTAAAAAAACCATTTTTTTCCTGGCCAACGCTAGGTGCCGGCGTGCCGGCCCAAGTTTCGGCCGGTCCGTTGCTGAGCATTGGATCCGTACGAAATCAACGGTTTACGTATAGCAATGACTGAGTCGTCTTCTTCCTTCCGTGCTCGTCACCAGCACTCGCGCCTGTGCTTGCCGGCCACCCCCGCCCCGCCCAGCGCTCGCCCCCGTGCTCGCCGGCACCCTGCGTCGCCCGCGCTCGCTGGCCACCCCGTGCTGTCCACGCTTGCTCGCGCCTGTGCTCGCCGGCTACCCTCGCGCCGCCCAGCGCTCACGCCCGCGCTCGCCGGCCACCCTGCGCCGCCCGTGCTCGCTCGCACTCGTGCTCGTCGGGCACCCCCGCGCCGCCCGCACTTGCTGGCCACCCCCGCCCGTAGCTAATCGCCGTCAAGCTTGCAGGTCCACCATGAAAAAGGATGTAGCAAAAATCCTCGACGGACGTAACAAAAACTACAACTGTTATAACAAAAAAATGGTCGCCGCCGTCAGTCACGGGATGCAGCTTGGGCGTGAATGAATGTAGCAAAATCTGTAGCGGGTTCCAGCAAAATTTCCGCCGGTACCAGCAAGAAAGAAAAGGGGTTGCAACACTAGTGTTCTAGCAAAAAAAGTCTCCTCCTTCCTCAGGCGATATTCTCAAGCACGAAGCACCTTACCTGGTCGCCTCTCATGACGGTTCCAGCAAAAACTACAACGGTTGCAACTTGGTGCGTACCCGCTTCCAGCAAAAATCCAAGCCGCTTCCTGCAATTCTTCATGATGATTCCAACAAAACTCCATAGCGGTTGCAGCCAAAAACCTCGCCGTCGTAGCAATTTGAATTGTCGGTTCCAACATTCTACCACCACCGGCTCCAGTAAACTCGATGGGTCGGCTGCAGCAAAACTCGAGTCTCCGGTGACAACAACTTGTTTTGGGATCACCACCGACTGCCGCTCTCACTGGCCGCCGTTGTAGCATGGTCGCCGCCGGTTGTAGCACCCCACTCCGTGCCGGAAGCTGTAGCAAAAACGTCAACGGAACTCGTCGCCACGCTTGAAGCACCATGGCCTTGTGAATGGATGTAGCAAAAACACGTCGCCAGTAGTAGCAAACAAACGAGGCTGTTGCAACAAAAATGTCGTCCTCGTCGTCGCCAGGCACATCTCGATCAGTAAAAAAGCGCCATGGCCTCATGAAATGGATGTAGCAAAACACACAGACGGTAGTAGCAAAAAAATGACACGGTTGTAGCAAAAATGGCCTCCGTTGCAAAACCAGAAGACGGTTGTAGCAAAAAACTTCGCCGGTAGTAGCAAAAACCGATTACGGTTGCAGCAAATCGCCGTCGCCGCCGTCGTGAGGTTCAGCTCCACCTTGATGGATGTAGCAAAAATCTTCGTCGGTAGTAGCAAAAACCAACTATGGTTGAAACTTTAATATGTATTGTTGAAACATTTCTGTCAATAGTTGCAATTCTTTTTCACTTGCGGGGGTGTCAGCTGCAGCTCCGGCCATCGCTCGTCGCACCGCTTGGCTTGCAGCTCGCAACATCTGGTCCTGGCCCCCGTCACGCTCGACCATGGCGACAGGCGCAGGGCACGAGGGCGCTTCCATGGCGACGAGGTTGCAGCAAAAAGGGCATGGTATTGGGGTCCTGTGCTGGTTTGCACCGGTCGCAAGGGCGCGCACGGCTGCACACGAGGCTGTTGGTGCTCGCCGGGGAAAGAGGATGGTAGGTGGTCGGTTGAGATGGAAGCAAGAAGATAAGACAAAAAGAAAAGAAAAACACAGAAGACGAAGGATAGACGCACGATCCCTGTGGGTTGACCGAGCGCACGCGACGCGACCGGCCGAATCGTTCGGCCGGCGTGCCATTCTGAAACGTTTCCCTTTTTCCTTTGCTAGCGCAACTTGGGATTTGTTCCTCTGCCACTAGTAGCTCCCATCCCATCACTTGGGTGCTCCCATGTCTTAAAAAACAATTTCGAATATTTCAAAACAATTCAAATACATTACAAATGTTCAAAAGACGTGTCTAGGACCTCTAGAAAAATTCAAACTCAAACTCAAAATACATATTGAGAACAAAATATGAAAATTGCTTTTGGAGGCCGAGCTCCATGGAGGCCCTCATCTGCAATTTTTAAAATTCATATTTCTAAGTTTCAAAAGAAATTGGAAAAAAATACAGGCGTAATGGAGGCATAACACACATGTATATAAATTTTCAGAACAAAATACGTTGAAACGAGGGTTGTGAAAAAACAATTGGGCCGTTTTAGGACATGATACTATTCATCATTAAAGTCCATGAATTTGTTTTTTCTGTACAGGTCGCATTTCAAGATATTTCATCCTGAATTTTTACACACATATACATCACATCCTTGTATATTTGTACCGTTTTCTTGAAACTGAAAAGTTTAAATTTTGAATTTTTCAAACATTTTGGCCTCCATGGAGGCCGAGCTCCAAAATGCCCCACTCAAAAAAAAATGCATATTTGAAGATTTAATCTTTTGGATTGTAAACACATGTCTGGGTAATATTCACAAAAAATCAGATTTTTTTGAAAAGGACAAAATTGCTAGCCTTGGGAGCAGGGGAGCGCATGGAGAGTTCAGTCTATCGGCACTTCATCGGACCTGCTAGATCTTTTAGGAGTCAATGGCCTTCTAAGGCTTCAGCTTTGTACGGTGATGAAAACGCTGTCTTTCTGACCTCGTCCACCTCCATGCCGCGCCAGCCCCAAAGCTCGCGTTTTCTCGGCGACGCCCGGTGCCTCCCATTTCGGTGGAATGTGCAGCCCCACCCTCCTCTTGCGGTCGTGGTCTCAACCAGCGGATTGACCCCCTAATCTCTAGACCCTGAACCAGCGGCATTGGGATTGCTCGGTCCTAGGCCAGGGCAAAAGCTCCGCTTGGCTTACCGATGCTGGCACCAGCGATACTCGTGGGTGTCGTTTCCCTTCCTGGAGGCGCTGCCATGACCTTTATCCGTGTCCCTCTTCGAGCATCGAAGGAAACCCTTGGTCTGGTTCTTCGAATCGGATGGCGGCGGCGTCATGACGTCGCTCCCTTTCTTGAAGGCGCCATCTTGCCTGCTCGCGGCATCTCCGGTGTTGGCTCTGGAGATGTTCGACGCCTTGCTAGTTCGGCCCACACCTCTATGTCCTAGGCTCGGTGGGTTTAGCTGTGTGTATTTTTATTCTTCTCTGTTCGGGCTGAGCACCCCTTGTCTCTCTGCTCTGGGCACCATGCCCACGCCTTCTCATGCATGCCGTTCGTGCCATGTGTTGTACATGTACTCATGTTGTTTCCTTCTATCAATGAATGATACACAATCTTTGCGTATTCGTGAAAAAGATATATCCTTTATGTATACACCGCCCTTTACTTATCTTTGTACATTTTCTTGTGTCACATAATGTAAATGTGTGCACTATGGCGTATTTTTCAAAAAGAAATGAAATGTGTAGTATTTTTCATGTAATAGTATATAGGCTCACATGGCAATGACATATTTCAGTTCACGCATTTGCTAGTATAACCTTACTAAAGAGGGAGTCATTTTCATTGTTATACGCATGTTAAAATTAGGTTTCCTTGCCTAGGACTTGATCTTGGTACTAATCCAGGATCCATTTATTTATGGTTGGCATTTGATAACAAAGATCCTCGTTTGTGTTTCAAATCATTTTATTTTATTAATAAAGTTGGATCTTTTGGAAAAGTAGTATCGATTTGCCTCGCGGATTTTCGAAGTAATTTTCCTTCTAACAATAGGGCATGATTTTATTTGATTTTGAGAAGGAAGCTACTATAGCATATATATGGTGGAGAATTACATTTGTTCTTCGTGAAACCGCGTTCAAATCAAGGCCGGATCTTGATCTTACGCCAATCATGATCGTATTGAACATAGAAAAAGAAGAACACACGATCATTGCGTGTGGAATCTCGGACGCGAGATCCAATCAGTATACGTGCGATGGCCCATGCATGCACGTGCAGCGGCACCTGCAGAAATTACAAAATGACAAGCCGCTACGGGCTTGAAGGCAAGCATTCCCGTAGGCCCTTTCTAGATAGGTTCTCGATCATGGATCTGCCGCAGATCAGTGGCTGGGATTCTGATTTCATTTTCACATGCCACCGTTTCGATGCTGCAGTTAATCCTATTGAGGGCCAGATGGCACTGGAAGCTCCCGGGATATCTTTTTTTTCCGAGAGCACATCAAAGGCGTGTCTTAATTTTATAGAAGAGAGAAATGACAATGTACAAGAAGCTGACAAGTAAATGCGAACATCCACTGTCAGTGACATCCCTTTACAACCAACAGAAAATACTAAAGCCTACTCTCTCACGAAACGCGATAAACCACCAACACCTACGCCGGCCGTCCTCCACTCTTGAACTTCCCGCAAGACCAAGTCAACCAAATCTAAAGGCATCTTCTGTTGCTGCACCCTGTTAAAAACACGGGCATTCCTTTGCTTCCAAAGCGCCCAAGCGATCACGATGATCAGAGTGTTGAAACCGCATTTGTAGGCTCTTTGGTAGTCTCTCCTCGCCTTCAACCAACACTTCAAAAAAGAATCGTCCATCATAGACCTCCTAGTGGTCAAGCGGAGCGCCTCAAAGCACTCATGTTACACTTCCTGCGCGTACACACATCGAACCAGAATATGCTCAGCCTCGTCCATGGCTTGAAGGCACGTGTTGCAGACTGATGGTTGGTCCTGTAGGCCATGTTTTGCTCTCCGGTCCGAAGTCCAAATCCGATACTGCACGGCGAGCCAAACAAAGATCTTGCATTTTGGAAGCGCCCAGCTGCGCCAGATGCAAGAGGCGTAGGGGACTTTGTGAATACCTTGGCATAGACGGAGATAAGAGGATTTAGCTGAGTAAGCACCCGATGGATCTGCTGGCCAGGAGAAGACATCCTGCGAGGCAGGGTCTCGCTCCACTGTACTAAGCGCTAGGTTCAAGTGAACCAGCTGCATGTGTCCCACGAAAGTGAGGTCGCCAGAGATGTCTTGCAGCCACCGCGCGTTAGTCAAGCCCTCACTGACCGTGCGCCTATTGCGTGTGCGCGTGTCCACCAAAGCATGGATGAGAGGAACGATATCCGCCACCGCAAAGCCATGCACCCATCTGTCTCTCCAGAAAATAACTCTAGTGCCATCCCCAACGTCGATCTTGACCAAACTATCAAACACCGCCCGAGCATCCTTGTCCACTGCCATAGCGAGCCCCTGCCACGGCCTAGCCGGATCCGTCCGCTTTAGCCATTCCTATCTAACTTTGAGTGCCAAACCTTGCAACCTGAGATTGTGCACCCCGAGGCCTCCCAGGCAAGTAGGTCTACAAACTATGTTCCACGCCACAAGGCACTGTCCTCCGTTTACCTTCTCTTTGCCTGCCTAGAAGAACGCTCTCATCCATTGTTCCAGCTCTTTGAAGACCCAGTACGGCGCATCCGTAATCATGAAGTGATGGATAGGCTTAGCCGCGATCACGGATTTGACCAAAGTGAGGCGTCCTGATCTTTGTAGGTGACCTCTTTGCCATGCTGGGGCACACCGCTTCGCATGGTCTAGCATCGGCTGCCACTCCGCACGACTAAGTTGGTGGATGGACAACTGCAGCCCCAAGTATTTGCAGGGGAAGCTTCCCAGATTACATTGGAGCAAGTTATTAACACAATTCCTGTCTAGCTCATCCCCGTGAATCATGATAGCGGATGATTTCTGATAGTTCACCCAAAGACCAGAGGCGTTGCCAAAAGCATGCATGGCAGTCCGAACAAATGAGAGATCCGAGGCGGTGGGTTCGACGAAAAGCGCTACATCATCCGCGTAGACCGATAAGCTCTGCTCAACAGCTATCCCTGTGAAAGGGATAATCATGCCCATGACAGAGGCCTTGATCATGATCCTCGATAGCACATCCATGGCAATGATGAACATGAGTGGAGAAATGGGGCCACCTTGCCGAAGCCCTTGTGCGTGAATGAAACTTTTTCCCGGCGCTCCATTGACGATCACCCTAGTAGACGCCGTATTGAGTAATATGGCAATCCAGGCCAGCCATTTTTGCCCAAATCTTTTGCTACGCAGGACCTCAAATAGAAACGGCCATGCGATGTAGTCGAAGGCTCTGGAGATGTCCAATTTCAAGAACACTCCCGCCTCTTTATGGGAATGGATCTTCCTTGCCACTTGTCTGACAAGACGGAAGTTATCGTGCAGGTGCCTCCCACAAATGAAGGCAGATTGATTAGCTGTGACTATCTCCTTCATTCTTCTCCTGACGCGATTGGCCAGCATATTGGCAAATAACTTAGCTGCGCCGCGAGGCAAACTGATGGGCCGATAATCACCCACCGTATCTGCCTCGGGCTTCTTTGGGATGAGAACTATGTGCGCGCGATTTAGCCTCCCAAAACCCCTTCTGTCCTCCACATAGAGCTTCATGATCATAGCCATGACATCATGTTTAATGATGGGCCAGGCCTTTTGGTAGAAGAACACGTTAAAACCGTCCGGACCTGGCGCGCGATCCGCCGGTAGTTCCTTGATCGTGTTCCACACTTCCTCCTCCGTAAAGATCGTCTCCAGATCTGACAGGTCGTAAGTTTCCATGTCCAGGAAGTTAAGGTCGATATCAGCCTCCCTAGCCGACACACGGCCCAGCAAGAGCTTGTAGGCCTCGGAGAAGATCTGCTCCTTCCTTTCTTGCTCTAATATGAGCTCGCCGTTATGTCTCAGGTGCGGTATGAAGTTTTTTGACCTCCGTCCGTTCGCCACTGCTTGAAATAGTTTTGTATTAGCATCACCCCCACGGATCCAACGCAATCGCGACCGCTGACGCTGAATGGTGCGCAAGAGGGAAGCCAAACCAAGGAGTGCAAGCTTGAGAGTCCTCCTAAGCCAAGCTTCTTGCACAGAAAGCACGCGGTTCTCCATGGCCCGATCGAATATGAGAATGATGTAGTTGGCTATGGCAATCGGAAGTTTGATGTTCCCCGTCTTCTTCTGGCCCCACACCTGTAAAGTTGATCCGATGTTTCTCAGCAAAGCATCAAATCGCTTGAAAGGGTCAACAATGCTCTCGTCGCACTGACAAGCCTCACGCACATCTTGCTCAAATCCATCAAGTTTGGTCCAAAATATCTCAAAGCGAAACCTTCTCTTCGGGCAGAAAGGGGCGGAAGTGGTCAGGTGGAGAGGCGCGTGATCGGATATGTTGGCAGATAGGGCTTGAAGAAGAACATCCGGGTAGAGCAACTCCCAGTCCACCGAAACCAGGGCACGATCGATTTTAGTCAAAACAGACACCTCCCTTTTGTTAGACCATGTGAACCGTCTGCCATGCATATAAATCTCCTTCAGCTCGCTTTGATCTACAAACTCCTTAAACCTCCTCATGGTGCGCCTATTAAGGTTGTTGTTACTTTTTTCCTTCGCTCGCAAGATCATGTTGAAGTCGCCTAGCAACAGCCATGGCCCCGGGCAGGTAGCACATCTGCTGTATAGATGAGATAGAAATTGGGCCTTCAAGTCTTCGCCCAGTGGTCCATAAACCACCGTAAGCCACCAGTTCGCCCCATCCTTAGTCCGCACCTGCCCAGTTAAGAAGTTGGTGTCGCGGACTATGTTGTCCACGTCGATGATCGAGTTGTCCCACCCTAACAAAATGCCACCTCGAGTTTCCGACGCCGGTAAGCAAGCAAATCCATCAAAGGATGGGCCAATGCATTGCAATGCTATGAATGGATCGATTACATCTAGTTTCGTCTCTTGCAAACACACAACGTTAACTTTTGCCCCCACTACAAAGTCTCTAACCGCGTTCCTCTTGGCTGGGTTGTTCAATCCCCTCACGTTCCAACACAACAGTTGTGGGTTCCAATCCATGGAGAGAATTGGCATCCGACAACCACAACAAGCCGTCAAGCCTCGCCCACCACCACATGCATGCTTGTCCCCATCTTGTGTGGAGGTGGCACCTCCTTGCCAAACAGAGCCGTGATGACACGGATGTGCTACTCGTGCAAGGGGTAGTCAAATTTTTTGGCCAGCTCTGCGATGTTGTCCCCGTTTCCTTCCAAATCCTACAGAACGAGCCCAAGAGCGCGCATGAGCACGTTCTCAGCTTGTGTCGCCTTGGACGACTTGCTCGCTGGGGCACGCTTGGAGCTCCTGGTAGCGCTCCATTGTGTGTATGGTTCGGCCTCGGGCGTAAGCGATGAATGGACTTCCATGAGAAGCGGGGGCGCCAACTTACGCACGAGGGCATTGCAAAACCACTTGAGTTTTCCGAACGCCACCGCCTCCTGTGGGTTCATGCCACCCGTGCATGCAGGGATCCCTGTTTGCATGCCCTCCTCCATGTTCAGAATTTCGCTCGTGTCACCAGATTCCTAGGCGACTGCCACTGACCAACCGACCACAATTCTGCCGACTCGGGAGATAATTCCTCAATCATTGGTGGGGCCCATTGGAAGATACCCTCATCCTCCTGGGGACCCGCCACGCCCGTCGCGATGCTATCACGCGGCCTCTCCATTATGGTGCCCACGGGAACTGTGTCCACATGATTCCCACCAACCGGATCCTCTGAGGAGACCAACAGTTGTCCCCTAGTGTGGCCCTCCGTGTCGACGACACCCTGCACCAAGCCCGGACTAACTGTGCCTGTAATCCCATCTGCCTTCTCCGGATTGCCGTTGATAGGCTATGTAACTGCACGATCTTGCGGGCCCTCCTTCCGCCCAACTGCCACCACATCTCTTTCCCAACCGCCTGCAGAAGGATTGGTCCACCAGTATCTTGCCTAGGAGACTGAACCACCAAAGCATCCACAACCTAAGCAGCAGCCTGCTGCAGGACCGGGGGCTACCACCCAACGACACCGGCGCACTGCGGATTTGAAATTTGAACCACTCCACACGCAGGTTGAGCCGCTCGCTCGGACGAAGCCCCAACCGGTCAAAAGCAGAAGTACGACCCATCAGCCTGTCCCGAACTGCTGACGCGAGGCCGCGCCCACTATTGTGATGAATCGGCCCCATTGGAGGAATCTGCCAGCTCGCCGCCGAGATGGCTCTCACCCGATCACCGCCTGCACTCCGGCCAACCGCCGCGCCGCCCTGACCATCCGCGTTATCTCCCCTCCGATTCCTCACACCAAACTGCCAATCATAGCGTGTCGAGTGGGGGCCACCGCCCATGTCCAGGTTAGAGTCTGGTTAGCCACTGTCCGAAGAGCCACCGAGGAACCATGGCTCTTCTCCCTCAGGAAACAAGGTCACCGAATCCAGGTGAATCAAGATCTTGTACTGCGGGGTCTTGGGCTCGAACACATCGCGATTGTCGGGGGTTTGGTGCGACATATGCCAACGGATGGCTTATCATGGTGGGGGTGAGTAGAACATCGCCGGTGCCTGGAAACGGGATGAGGCGAAGACATGCACGCCGGCGAATCTTACCCAGCTTCGGGGCTCTCCGGGGAGATAATACCCCTACTGCTGCTCTGCGGGGTCTCCGCATGATCACTATAGTCAAAGGTTTACACGGTTGCTCCTTGAGCTGTGTATGGTGGTAGGAGAGGGCAAGGCTAGCTCTCTCCCTCTGTCTGGTGAGATATAGAACTACTGGGATCCAACCCTTTGCATGGGTGCCCTGGGGGGTTTATATAGGCCTACCCCCCAGGGGTACAATGGTAATGTGACTGGGCACGGGCCCAGCCGTCAGTGTCTCCGACGTCTGACTTCCCCGCCGACTGCTGGGGCCCGCTGACTGGTGGGCCCCGCCGACTGGTCTGGTATGGAGCCGACAGGCCGCGTCCGCCGCCGGCGGGTCTTGCCGGCTGCTGATTACTGTAGCCGTGCTCCTGATGATGCAAGCTTGGTCATGGGGTCGTGGCAACAGCCCCGCTGCCTGGCGGGCGATCACTGTGTCCACTCCCCATCTCTTCTTGATTAATGGCGTGTGGGCCCGGGGGAGGGCTCGGCCGACTCCCCCGGGCCGACTCCCGTTGGGTCCGACTGGCGGTGCTCCCGCCGTCTCCCGAGGTCTCGCTGGCTGGTGGGCCCTGCTGCCTCCAGGCCGTACAGACAAGCCGTCGTGGGCGTAGGACCAGGTACAGTGGTGCTGATGTCAGGGCCGGCTGGGCAACAGTGCGACGCCGCGGGGAGATCTTCCCAAGTACGGCGCGCTGTAGCCATGCCTGCCCTTGGTAAGGGGCGGGGAGTGGGCCTCATTGTAGCCACGCCCCTACCCCGTCCCCCTCGATGAGGTCACGGTTTGTTGGAGTCGCCGGCCGACTCCCCAAAGCCGGCTTCTCTGGAAGTCGTCCCTGGGACTCGGCCGTGAGCGGGCAGTCGGCCGCCTTGCCGTAGACTCCCTAGGAGGCGGCTCTTCGCCCTGTGGTCTTGAGGGGCGCTGCCTGCCCCGATGTCTTGAAAGGTCATGGGGCTCGGGTTGGCCTACCCGTGGCCCATTACTCCGACAGTAGTCCCCGAAGCTGGTGAGGCGCCGCGGACGATCGGCCGAGAAGTCTCAGCAGTTTCTCTTTCCGGGTGCAACACATGGTCTTGATTGACTTCCGCCGGGCTGACTGGAAGGAGTCGGACTCGCCCCACTCGGACTCACTCAATTCTGACTTGCTCAGTAGTTCGAACGTCGCGGCGGGATTTCAAGTGGCGTGCTAGCTAAGCTTCCAGGCCGCCGCCCGTTCCTGGCCTGTCACATGAGGGTACGTGGCCAGGCCACTCTGCCATCCCACGCGCGCGACGGGACAGGCCCATAGGCGGGGCCCGCCACTACCGCGCCTCGGCGCCCGAGCGGATCCGCTGCGGCCCCGGCGGGCGGTTGGGATTCCCGTGAAGTTACTGCGCGCGGTAACTTTACGTGGATCGTGGGGGTCGTGGGGCTGCGGGCGCAGTAAATCCCCACGTCCACCCCCTCGGCTTCGCAGCCCATATGACTATAAGTAGGGGGAAGAGGGGGGCACACGCGCCCCTCCTTCCCTTTACCCCTCGCTTCTTCCTCCTCGCAGCTCCTCGCTCTCCTGCTTCCTCTTCTCTTCTCTTCTTCGCCTTGCCGCACGCTCAAGCTCCGGCGAACGCTGCGGCGACAGCTTCACGATGAGCTCTTCCTCCGCTGCCGCGCCTCCCCCAGTGCGCTCCGGCACCTGGGACGGCTCCGAGGTCCACGAAGACCATATTGAGTTCCTCCACCGGACCCGTCGCTCCCCGGCGAGGATCGCGTGCAGGTGCGTCTCGCGTCGGAGGGGGAGATTTCCCCCGCCCCGCGGGAGGGCGAGCGGGTCATCTTCCGCTCGCACTGCTTGCGCGGGCTGGGGCTGCCGGCGAGCAGCTTCTTCTGGTCGTTCATGGAGTTTTACGGACTCCAGCCGCACCACCTCACTCCCAACACAGTGGTGCTGCTGTCCGCCTTCGTGGCTCTGTGTGAGGGCTTCCTTGGAGTCCTCCCCACCCTCGAGCTCTGGGGGGAGTTCTTCTTCTCCAAGCTCGGCACCCAGGCCGCCGGCTCAGTGCGGCGCATTCATCGCCGTGCGAAGGACAGGAGCCGACAACCACTTCCCCTCCATCTCGCTGCTGAAGTCGGTGAAGATGTGGCAGCGGTCCTACTTCTACGTCAGGAACATCGCCATGAGGGGCGACTGGGTTAATCTGTCGGCTTTCGAAGCCGGCCCGCCGGCTGGCAGACTGCCCAACTGGTCGTAGCGGGCCAGGTCGCTGACGCCTGCGGGAGCCGGCGCCATCATGCGACTCCGAGTACTGACGCAGTCGGAGGGTCTGACTGGCCCGGACCTGCTGGCCGCCTTCGTCTCGCGCCGGGTTCTCCCACTCCAAGGCCGCCCTCACCTGATATGCCAGATGAGCGGGGGCCGCGACCCAAGTCGGATGTGCACCAAGGACATGCCTCATGAAGAGGTGGCCCTGATGGTGAACTACCTCTCGGACAGCAGGCTCCCGGAGGACTGGCGATTCGGCAAGGAGCCATACTCCCGCGCCAACCCCCCGCCCGTGGTGAGTCGCCTTTCTTTTCTTTAGATTGTCTTCTTATCGCCGAGTCTTGTTCTAATCAGTCTGCTTTTTGGTTAGAATCCCCTTCTTCACCCACCAGTCGGCACCTCGGGGCCGGCCCGTGAGTTCGCTACCGATCGGGTGGAGAGCGACGTCGACGACCCCGATCTGGGGGCGGCGACTCTGGAAGACGATGCTGAGGGAGGAGGAGGGACGACAGGCGACTTCAGGCCCTCGGCTACCTTTGCCGACTGGCCTGAAGACGACACCGAGGGAGGAGTCGCCCCTCACCATCGGCCAGGAGCCGGCCAGCCGGGCGCGGGCTCTTCTGCCGCATCGGGCGCTCCAGGCGGCGGGAAGAAGCGCCGGGCTGCACCGACTTTGTTTGGCAGCCGGCCGAAGAAGCCCAAGGGCTTGGCTGCGGCGACCCGGCGGGACGAGGCAGCCGCGAAGGCCATCCGCTTCCGTAAGGAAATGAAGAAGCCGCCGTTGGTCTCTGCGTAAGTATTCTGACTTCAAAGTTTATTCTTTCTTCGTGTTTTATCTGAGTCTCTGCTCGCCCTTCTTTCTTCAGGGCTCCCCTCTCTCTTGAGCGGGTCGCCGCCGCCTCCGTCATGGGGTCAGCGGGGACACCCGCCACCACTCGGCGGATAGACCCTGCCGCCGACCTCCGGGAGGCGACGGAGCGGAATGCGCAGGAGAAGCGCAATGAAAAAGAAGCCCTCCGCCTGGAGAAGGCGGAGGCCGACAGGGCGGAGGCCTCTGCCAAGAAAAAACTAGCGGAGGCCGAAGCCGCCGCCGCGGCGAAGCAGTAGGCTGAGGAAGCCGCACGCCGCCAGGCGGCCTTGCTTGTTACCCCGCTGAACTCTGCGCCGCCGCCGCCGGAGTTCACGGGGCAGACTGGAGGAGCCGGCGGTGAGAACCTCGTCGAGGAGAGGGAAGGCGGTGAGCCCTCTACTCCGGGCGCGAACGTTCCGCCACCGCCTCCGCCGCCGTCTGAAGGCGTGCAAGGCGAGCAGCCAGCGGACCCTCCGGTGCCGCCGACCGAAGAAGAGGCCGTGGCGAGGCTACTCCTCCAGGTCGGCTCGCTAGCGCGCCGTCGTCTGGAGAAGGCGACTTCGGCACCCCGCCCCCTGGAGGCCGGCACCGCCAGCTCCGCGGCTCCAGACGCCGAGGCGACGAGCGCCGCACCTGTTGGGTGGGTGCGGGGAGGCGGCACAGGGCCGCTGAACCGGGCGCTCCTGGACGTCCAGGCGAAGCTCCGCGCTGAGGGCGACGCCCTCCAGAGCTGCACTAAGGTGTTCCTGGCGTCGCGGGCGGCCGTCCGGGTATGTCTTTTCTTTGAGCCTTTGTTTTTTCTTGTTCCTCTCTATGGGGGCGCACCAGCGCACCCACTGGGTGTAGTCCCCGAGTTTCGGGTCGCCTGCTGAGCAGGCGGCCCGGAACTCCAATTTGATGAACTTCTGGGTACTAACTTTGTCTGAAATGCTTGTTGCAGGACTACCACGACCTCCGCATCACCGCCTTCAACCGTAATGTTGAAGAGTTGGGCAAGCGGACCGCCGATTTGGCGGAGAGCCGAAGTAAGTCCTCCTCCTTTTTCTCTTCTCTATGGGGGCGCGCTAGCGCACCCGCGGGCTGTGGTCCCCGAGATTCGGGCCGACTGCTGAGCAGTCGGGCCGGATCTCCCCGGCGACCTACTTTACCGACGACTGTTGTCTTTCTTTCTTTCCTTCAGGGGCCAACGCTGCTCTTCAACAGCAGCTGAGCGAAGCCAACTCCGCCCTGCTCGCCAAAGGGGAGGAGTGCAGCAAGCTCGCCGCGGAGCGCGATCTACTGACCACTCAGTTGGCAGAGCAGAAGGGGCTACTCGCGAAGTCACAGAGGGAGGCAGAGGAGACGGAGGCCGCCCTCCTGGCCGAGTTCGCGAGCGAGTGCTCTTCCTGGTCTGACAAGGAGGCGATGCTGTCCTCCGGCTTCCACGAATGAAGACATCGTTGATGGTGAGTCTCTTTGTTTTCTTTCTTTGAGCCGCCGACCTAGGTCGTGCCGACTCCTGGTTTTTGACTTGCTTTTTTGTTTCTTCATGTCTTTTGCAGACTTCTTCCCTGGGCAGTCTCAGGCCGCTATCCAAGCCATCGAGGCCGATCGTGCAAGTCAGAGGGCGGAGGGCGCAGAGATCGCCGCCGATGCCCCCCGAACTCTTGATGAGCACATCTTGAGTATCAAGGCTCGCCTCCAGCCGGCTCACCGGATGCTGCGCCGGCTTCAGCGCGTCGGCGCCCAGGCGATCTCCGCCCTTTGGCCGGATATGCAGGCTCCGCACACCCCCAGCCTGACGGCCAATTGGTTGGAGGTCGCGGTTGGTCGCCTCGAGGCCTGGAAGGGCAGTTCGGCCCGGGCTGGAGCGCGCCGGGCCTTGGAGTTCGTCAAGGCATGGTACCCGGGGCTGGATCTAGACCGGTTGGCCACGCTTCGGTCGGAGGCCTAGCCGGAGCTGGCGGCTGCGGAAGACGCCCTCGTCAAGCGTGCTGCGGCAATCGCCGAGTACACCGACACGAGCATCTTCGTCCCCGAGCGGTCTGAAGACGGCGAGGAGGTCCCGCCGGAGTGGTTTGGGATGAATCCAGACTACGGCGAAGACTCGGCGGAGGTGATCGGCTCCAGCGTCGAGGAGGAGGACGAGGCGGAGGATGAGGGCGAGGCGGAGGCACCAGAAGACGGAGCAGACGGCCAGCCTCAGCCCGACCGCGCCTCCAGCAACGAGCCGCGTGCGACCGATTCGACTACTGCCGGAGGCGATCAAGCCGAGACTAGCCGGCCGACCGCCCCGACGACTGATGCTGGCGCCTCCTCCGACCCCCCGACTCCGTCTGCCGCCTCCTAAGCTGCCGCTGTGTCTTTTGTTTTATCTGCTTCAGTAGTCTTTTGAAGAACTTGTTAATTCGCACAATTCCACCCGCGGGGTGTATTTTGAACCTCTGCTTGACAATTCGGCCAAGGGCCTTTGTTATATATATATATATGTCTATCTTTTCTTGCTCATTGTTCTTTTGGCCGTTTTCCTTTGCCTCTTTCTCCTAGTTGCCTGCCTTGCCAATCTGACAGCCGCTCTACAGACTGTTGCTGGATCAAGTGCTAGGCTACTTTGGGAAAGCAAGTACTTAGCCAATTTCAAGATTGTTTGAGCAAGTTGGATAGAAAACGACAATCCGACTATCCGAGAGTTAGTTTGCGAGAAGGGCTTGGAAGCCGTCTTGAGCTATGTTTTATGCTTTGGGTCCTTAGCCATTTTTCATGCGAATGCCCATTCTACCTTACTGCTGCCCATCGTACAGTCGCTCTGCGAGCTGCGGCTTCTGGCAGGAGACGGCTTAAGCGTTTACACACTACTTGTCCGACTGCAGGAAGCATTTCATAGTGCAAGGCAGCAAGTCCCCGGGCCGACTTGTCGAGCTCGGTGCCAAGCGGCATGATAAAGAGTAACATACTTGTAGGCATAATTTTTATCATACAGACAAAAGAGGGCAGTCCCCGAGCTCGTCTCGGGGGGCCCGAAGTCTTGGTATTTTAATACAAAAGGTAGCGTGGTACATACTGCATCAACTGTAAAATCTTCGGAGAAGATTTGCGTTCCATGGCCGCTCTGTCTCCTTGCCGGAGTAGTCCCTCTTGCATGCTCGGGGCTTCTGAGTGTCGATCAGGTAGTAGGAGTCGTTGCCTAGTACTTTGCTGATGATGAAATGGCCTTCCCAAGGCGGCGACAGCTTGTGCTGGCCGGCTGTTCGCTGGATCAGCCGGAGTACAAGGTCGCCTTCTTGGAAAGATCTTGGCCTGACCTTCCTGTTATGGTATCGGCGCAGGCTCTGCTGGTAGATGCTGGACCGGCTGAGTGCTAACAGCTGGCCCTCTTCCAGCAAATCGATGCCGTCTTGTCATGCTTCTTCTGCTTCCTCCTCGGTGTACATGGTGACTCGTGGGGAGTCGAACTCTATGTCCGTTGGGATGACGGCTTCGGCACCGTAGACGAGGAAGAAGGGCGTGAAGCCGGTTGATTTGTTGGAAGTCGTGCGCAGACTCCAGAGGACAGCTGGCAGCTCGTCGAGCCAACAGCCAGCCGAGCGCTCCAGAGGCTCGATCAACCGAGGCTTGATGCCGGACAGGATGAGGCCGTTTGCTCGCTCCACTTGGCCGTTTGACTGCGGGTGGGCGACGGACGCTAGGTCCAGTCGGATGCCCTGTGTTACGCAGAAATGGGCCAAGGCACCTTTGGCAAAATTTGTGCCGTTGTCGGTGATGATGCTATGTGGTATGCCGTACCGAATTGTGATATCGGTGATGAAGGTCACGGCAGTCGGACCGTTCAGTTTCTTAATTGACTTTACTTCCACCCACTTGGTGAACTTGTCCACTACGACAAGTAGGTGAGTCAGACCACCTCGTGCTGTTTTGAATGGTCCCACCATGTCTAGACCCCAAACTGCGAAAGGCCAAGCAATGGGGATGGTCTTGAGCGCGGAAGCCGGCTGGTGCGGCTTGGAGCTGAACTTCTGGCACCCTTTGCATTTTTGGACCAACTCCTTGGCCTCTTCCAAGGCAGTCGGC
Organism: Triticum urartu; assembly: GCF_056163025.1. Taxonomy (NCBI): domain Eukaryota; kingdom Viridiplantae; phylum Streptophyta; class Magnoliopsida; order Poales; family Poaceae; genus Triticum; species Triticum urartu. Next base: position 99,191,184 of record NC_141878.1, read on the forward strand.
CAAAAGAAACCGTGGCGAAAGGCTTTGGCGACGAGTGCTCTTGAAGCCGCATGGTGGCCACATTCGCCTTGATGGATCTCTTTGAGGATCGCCTGGCCTTGCTCTGGCTCTACGCAGCGCTGGTAGACACCAGTGACGCTGCGCCTGACCAGCTCTCTGTTGATTATGGTATAGGCTGCTGCCCAGCGTTGTACTTGCCGAGCTGAGGTCTCATCAGTTGGTAGCTCTTTGTTCACCAGAAATTTGAGGATGGCCTGGGCCCATGAGGGTGCTGCTATTTCGTCGACTATCAGAACTGCGACTTGGACGAGGGCGGCTGGGCTGGGAGGCGGCGGGCTGGAGTCAACAACCGCTTGTTGGGATGATGAAGTCCCCAGGCCGACTGGCTTAGTCCTTGGGCCGAGTTCTGGAATCTTCAAGTCCGTCACCGCAGTCCCCGGGCCGGGCTCGACTGTGGCAGCTTTGGAGTCGGGTCCGCTGTCTTCGGGAGGAGCCGGCACAAAGATGGAGTCTGATTCTGGTGAAGGCTTGACAGACGGCTTGAGGAGGCGTTGAAGGGCGACGCCAGATGGTATTGCTTGGCGGGTAGAGCCGATTCGTGCCAAGGCGTCTGCTTGGTCGTTGTCGTTTCTTGGCACATGGAGGAACTCGCACCCTTCGAAATACCCGCTGAGTTGCTGCACGAGGAAACGGTAGCTTGCCATGTTTGCGTCTTTGGCGTCCCAGTCGCCAGACGACTGCTGGACCACTAAGTCCGAGTCGCCATAACACAAGATCCGGCGGATGCCAAGTTCTTTGGCAAGCCGGAGCCCGTGAATGAGCGCCTCGTACTCGGCCACGTTGTTGGAGGCGGCAAAATGGATTTGCAGTGCATATTTGAGCTTGTCGCCTTTGGGAGAGGTGAGGACGACGCCGGCTCCCAAGCCGGTGTGCATCTTGGATCCATCAAAGTGCATCCGCCAATGGGTGGAGTCAGGTGCTGGAGGCAGGTACTGGGTCTCGGCCCAGTCGACGAGGAAGTCGGCCAGTGCTTGTGATTTGATAGCGGTGTGGGGCTGGTAGTAGATGGTGTAAGGAGCCAACTCTATGGCCCACTTAGCCACTTGACCAGAGGCATCACGGCTGCCGATGATCTTGGCAAGTGGAGCCGTGCAGACCACCGTGATTGGATGTTCTTGAAAGTAAGGCTTCTATTTCTTGGCAGCAAAGTGCACGCCATAGCACATCTTCTGGTAGTGGGGGTAGTTCTGCTTGGAGGTCAACAATACCTCGCTCAGGTAATATACTGGTCTCTGGACAGGTAGCGCCTTGCCTTCCTCCTTGCGCTCTACTACAATGACTGTGCTGACTACTCGGCTGGTGGCAGCGATGTACAAGAGCATAGGTTCCTTGGGAGTCGGAGCCGCCAGGACGGGTGGAGTAGTCAGCATCTTCTTCAACTGGTGAAAAGCTTCGTCCGCCTTATGGTTCCACTCGAAAAAGTGGTCTTCTTCATGAGTTGGTATAAGGGGAGAGCTTTCTCGCCCAACCGACTGACGAATCGGCTGATGGACGCCAAGCAGCCGGTGAACTTCTGCACATCCAGCAGTCGGCTAGGTACCTCCATTCTCTCGATGGCCTTGATTTTTACTGGGTTGCATTCTATGCCGCGTTCAGAGACCAGGAAACCTAGCAGCTGGCCAGCTGGTACTCCGAAGACACACTTCTCGGGGTTGAGCTTGATCTGGAACCGACGCAGGTTCTCAAAGGTCTCCTTGGGGTCTTCCAGCAATGTTCCTCGCTTTTCCGTCTTCATCACCACGTCGTCCACGTAAACGTGGGCGTTCCTATCGAGCTGCTTGAGGAGGCACTTCTACATGCAACGCTGAAAGGTGGCGCCGGCATTCCTCAAGCCGAACGCATGGTGAGGTAGCAGAATGCTCCAAACGGCGTGATGAAGGCGGTCTTCAATCTATCAGCCGGGTTCAGCTTGATCTGGTGATATCCTGAGTACGCATCCAAGAAACTCAACAGCTCGCATCCGGCTGTGGAGTCTATCACCTGATCAATTCTCGGCAGAGCAAACGGGTCCTTGGGGCAGGCCTTGTTGAGGTTCGTGTAGTCAATACACATTCACCATTGCTTGTTCTTCTTTAGCACCAGGACCGGATTTGCCAGCCACTCCGGGAAGAAAACTTCCATAATGAAGCCGGCTACTAGGAGTCGGGCTATCTCTTCTCCGACAACTCTTCTCTTCTCTTCTGATAAGCGGCGCAGGGGCTGCCTGACCGGCTTTACATCAGATCGGACGTGTAACTTGTGCTCGGCGAATTCCGTCGGCACACCTGGCATGTCTTTGGGAGACCATGCGAAGATGTCCTGATTCTCACGAAGGAAATCGACGAGCTCGCCTTCCTATTTGCTGTCGAGGTTTGCACCTACGACGGCGTACCTCTCTGGGTGCTCCGGATCCAAGGGTATCTTCTTTGTCTGTTTGGCCGGCTTGAACGAACCTTCGGCTTCCGACTCCTTCGGGTCGGGCGATATCTCCGGCTGCTTGCCGGCCATCGCCACAGCTCGCTCAAGGAGTCGCTTCTCGGCCGCAATCACCAGGGACTCGGCCAGCCGACTGCTCTCGGCCGCGCAAGCGGACGACTTCCGGTAGTCGCCGGCCACAGTCAGAATTCCCCTGGAACTGGGCATCTTCATCTTGAGGTAGGCGTAGTGGGGGACCGCCATAAACTTGGCCAAGGCGGGCCGGCCAAGTAGCGCATGGTATGGGCTCTCAAGGTCCACCACCTCAAACCAAACAGACTCTCTTCGGAAGTGATATTTGTCCCCAAAGAGGACGTCAATCAGGATCTTGCCGATTGGTGAACAGGAAAGCCCAGGAACAATGCCGTGGAACACCGTCCGGCTGTTCTGAAGCTGTCTCTGCTTGATTCCTAACTTCTCCATGGTGTCCTTGTACATGATGTTGATGCTGCTGCCCCCATCTATCATAACTCGCGAGAAACGTGCGGCCCGTTTGTCCGTGGCAAAGGTGGCATCCAGGACCAAGGCGTAGGAGCCCGGACTCGGCATCACTTCTGGGTGGTTAGCCCTGCTCCAGCTGATGGTCCTCTCTGACCAGTGCATGAACTCTGGCGTCTCTGAGGCTACTGCGTTCACCTCTTGTCGCTGCAGCCGCCTGCTGCATCGATCATCAGCCACACTGGTGAACACCACGTAGGCTCCGTGCTCTTCAGGGTACTCGTCTTGTATTGCGCCGACTGGCCTGACCGCCGGCTGCTGGGGCGAAGGCGGAGGCGGCTGCCCAACAGGTGGGGGTGGCAGGAGGCCGTCTCCCTTGGAGATCCTGGTGAGCCAGTGGCACTTCCGGGTGGTGTGATTCGATGGCTTCACGCCGCTGTGGAACTTGCAAGGTCCATCCAAGGTCTGCTCGTAGGAGAAGGCTGGCAACCAGTTTGGCTTGCCGCCTTTCTGTCGCTTGGGCGGAGGCTGCTCTTCTGGCTGCTGGGCTTCGACGGTCACGACCTGCCGGCTGCGGGGCCTTGCGCTTGTGGTCGCCCTGCTGTTGTCGCCGGCCGGCGTCTGCTGCCGGAGTTCTTGGAGCCTGAGGAGCTACTTTGCCAGTCGTGCTGATTTGAATTTCCGTCTTTATGGAGGAGTCGGCCATAGCGTACTTGTCCGCTATGATCAGCAGCTCATCGAGGGTTTCTGGCTCGTCGCAGAGGAGCTTGTGCTTGAGGAGGGTGCCTTCTCGGCACCCGGCTGTGAAGTACTCGATGGCCTGCACCTCGTGCACGCCCTCGCAGGAGTTCCGGAGCTCGGCCCAACGCGTGAGGTAGTCGCGAGTCGACTCGTCAGGACCTTGCACGCACAAGGAGAGCTGACGAGGCTTGGGAGGATGCTTGTACATGCTGGTGAAGTTGCGAACGAATGCTTCGGTGAAGTCGACCCAGCAGTTGATGCTGCGGGGCTTCAGGCTGTTCAACCATGTCCGGGCCGTGCCTTGGAGCATGCGCGGAACGTACTTTATGGCGACACGCTTGTTGCCGTTTGCTATGCTGACAGCCGTGGAGTAGTCGACTAGCCAGTCTTCCGGCTTCACAGAGCCGGTATACTTGGGCGTGTCTCTTGGGAGCGTGAACCCTCTGGGAAAGGGCTCGTCCCGAATGCGGGGCCCGAAACAAGGCGGACCCAGCTCGTCTTCTTCTTCCAGCGCTAGGGACCGGTGAAGTCGGTCGATCCGGTGGCGGGCGTCATTCTCCCCAACTCCCTCTCGGCGGCCAAGGCGGTCACGGAGAGTCAGATGGTCAACAGGCGGCGGGGAGACTCGCCTCTCCTTGCGGGGAGGGGGAGGCGGACAGTCGTCCCGTCGTCCCACTGCTCCCGGGCGGCCGTCTCGGTCGCGCTCTATGGTAATCCGAGTCCGACTGTGGCTGACAGCCGGCTCCTTGTCCTTCCTTCCTTGGGTACCACCAGTTGGCGTCCGAGACGTCGCGCCTTGATCTCGGTGCGGGTCGTCGTTTGGCCGCTGCGGTGCCTCCGTGCGGCAGCCGGCCTCGTTCTGCGCGGCGGCCGCGTCGAGGAGCCGCTGGACTCGCTCCATCATGAGGCGGCGCTCTTCGCCCTCGAAATTGTCCAGATCATCCGTTGCTGCCTGGGCGGCTCGGATGTTCTCCGCTGGCGTGGCATACACGGGGCGGCTAGCCCCAAACAGGCTGGCGATGGCTACGCCGCGCTGCTGAACCGCGCCAAGGCGGCTGGGCCCTGCCGGAGCCGGCGAGCCGCCAACAGCGCGATCCATCTCCCGCTGGTAAGCTTCTGAGAAGCGTCTCATGCTGGCTAGCTTCTTCGCGCCTTCAACAAGCTAAAGGCAGCACGCTTCTAACGTCTCTGCGTCAGCATCTTCTAGAATGGGCACAGCTAGGTCTTGCAGCGCCGCGCCGAGTGAGTTGGGCGCCCTTCCACCAGGGAACTCGTCATGACTGATGACCAGCACCTCAGTGACGGTGCTCCCGTCACTCTCCGTGTGGGGGAGAGGTTCGTCATAGACCACCACGTTGGAGGGGGAAGCGTCGACTGACGCGGTGTCGGAGTCGACCAGCATCGGGTCGGTGGAGCCTACGGACTCCAAGTCTATGGCAGGCTCGCCGGAAACGTGGAGTTGATCGAGGAGGCCCGCAAGGAGGTTTTCGGGGCCGCCTATGCCTACGTCGGACGCAGGTTCGTCAGAGAGGCGGACCTCGCCGACAAGTTCGGCCAAGGAGCTGGCTGCGCAGGCGATCTCCACGCCGCGCAGCGCGTCGACGCAAACTTCGTCTGGTGTGCCTGGCTAGCTGCGCTCGCCAGGGAGGAAAAGGGTTCCCGTCTAGAACAGATCTCCGGACGGTGGTGCACCATGCCCCACGGTGGGCGCCAAATGTCGGGGGTTTGGTGCGACATATGCCAACGGATGGCTTATCATGGTGGGGGTGAGTAGAACGTTGCCGGTGCCTGGAAACGGGATGAGGCGAAGACATGCACGCCGACGAATCTTACCCAGCTTCGGGGCTCTCCGGGGAGATAATACCCCTACTGCTGCTCTGCGGGGTCTCCGCATGATCACTATGGTCAAAGGTTTACACGGTTGCTCCTTGAGCTATGTATGGTGGTAGGAGAGGGCAAGGCTAGCTCTCTCCCTCTGTCTGGTGAGATATAGAACTACTGGGATCCGACCCTTTGCATGGGTGCCCTGGGGGGTTTATATAGGCCTACCCCCTAGGGGTACAATGGTAATGTGACTGGGCGCGGGCCCAGCCGTCAGTGTCTCCGACCTCCGACTTCCCCGCCGACTGCTGGGGCCCGCTGACTGGAGGGCCCCGCCGACTGGTCTGGTACGGAGCCGACAGGCCGCGTCCGCCGCGGGCGGGTCTTGCCGGCTGCTGATTACTGTAGCTGTGCTCCTTATGATGCAAGCTTGGTCATGGGGTCGTGGCAACAGCCCCGCCGCCTGGCGGGCGATCACTGTGGCCACTCCCCATCTCTTCTTGATTAATGGCGCATGGGCCCGGGGAGGGCTCGGCCGACTCCCCCGGGCTGACTCCCGTTGGGTCCGACTGGCGGTGCTCCCGTCGTCTCCCGAGGTCTCGCTGGCTGGTGGGCCCTGCTGCCTCCAGGCCGTACAGACAAGGCATCGTGGGCGCAGGACCAGGTACAGTGGTGCTGATGTCAGGGCCGGCTGGGCAACAGTGCCACGCCGCGGGGAGATCTTCCCAAGTACGGCGCACTGTAGCCATGCCCGCCCTTGGTAAGGGGCGGGGAGTGGGCTTCATTGTAGACACGCCCCTGCCCCGTCCCCCTCGATGAGGTCACGGTTTGTTGGAGTCGCTGGCCGACTCCCCAAAGCCGGCTTCTCTGGAAGTCGTCCCCGGGACTCGGCCGTGAGCGGGCAGTCGGCCGCCTTGCCGTAGACTCCCCAGGAGGCGGCTCTTCGCCCTGTGGTCTTGAGGGGCGCAGCCTGCCCCGATGTCTTGAAAGGTCATGGGGATCGGGTTGGCCTACCCGTGGCCCATTACTCCCACAGCGATGCTCCTCCGGCTCCGGCACGGCCAGCCACCTGCGGGTGGGAATCTGCTCTGGGTCCACAGTCCAGGCCGTCAGCTTGAACGAGGCCAAGTTCGACCTTGACGAGGTCTCTAGAGTGACAGATTCGATGAAGCAGGATCCACCTAGCAGGTGCTCTACGACCTCCAGCTCCCATGCGTGAGGGGGCAGACCTTCCAACTCCAGGCAAACCTTAAACTTCAAGACCGCGAACACCACCTGCGATTGCCTGATCCACTGCCTGAATGACAGCCTCTGGCCATGGAACTCCAACACTGGCCGCAAACCCATCCTGATGCGGTCCTCCTTCCGCGCAAACACCAAAAGAAAGTCCTCAGGCTTGTACTTGTGGACGGAGGCCCTGTCTGCTGGGATACCCATCTTCTCTTGCAGCGCCAGCAGAACAAACTCTGGCGAGATGTCAGACCTATCTCCACCCACATAAACCACCATGGCGTGCTGAAGCCTGCCCTCGAGCTCCACCATCGCCCTCGATCACCCGACCGCACCCGACCTGGATGAATCCGTCCTTGCCTCCAGGGAACGGTGTGCCACCTTAGCAGCTGCAACATGCCTGAGCTCTTCCACCGGCGATGGGCTGCGCGACCGCTTGCACTGGCTGGATTTGTGGCCAAGGAGCCCGCAACAGTAGCAGACCACGTCGTTGGTGCAGTCCTTCAAGAAGTGCCCTTTGCTAAGACACCTAAAGCACTTGTCCCGCCTCTCCGGTGAGACCTCCCGGCGTACCAGAGAAGGACGGCGAGGCGCCACCTCCTGCTGACCCACCCCATGGCGGTGCATCCAAAGGGTCCTCTTGGAAGCGGGGGCCTCCTGCGATGGTGAGATCCGACTGAACGACTCCACCTCAGCACCCACGGGAGGCGCCACGGGGCACCCTCTGCCTCGGACCACTCCGACGCTGAGACCCGAGACGACCGGACACTCCCCATGGAAGGAAGATGTGACTGAAGGAAATATGCCCTAGAGGCAATAATAAAGTTGTTATTTATATTTCCTTATATCATGATAAATGTTTATTATTCATGCTAGAATTGTATTAACCGGAAACTTAGTACATGTGTGGATACATAGACAAACAGAGTGTCCCTAGTCTGCCTCTACTTAACTAGCTCATTAATCAAACATGGTTAAGTTTCCTAGCCATAGACATGTGTTGTCATTTGATGAACGAGATCACATCATTAGAGAATGATGTGATGGGCAAGACCCATCCGTTAGCTTAGCATAATGACCGTTTAGTTTTTCTGCTATTGCTTTCTTCATAACTTGTACATGTTCCTCAAACTATGAGATTATGCAACTCCCAAATACCAGAGGAACACCTTGTGTGCTATCAAACGTCACAACGTAACTGGGTGATTATAAAGATGCTCTATAGGTGTCTCCAATGGTGTTTGTTGAGTTGGCATAGATCGAGATTAGGATTTGTCACTCCGTGTATCGGAGAGGTATCTCTGGGCCCTCTCGGTAATGCACATCACTATGAGCCTTGCAAGCAATGTGACTAATGAGTTAGTCACGGAATGATGCATTACAGAATGAGTAAAGAGACTTTCTGGTTACAAGATTGAACTAGGTATGATGATACCGACGATCGAATCTCGGGCAAGTAACATACCGATGACAAAGGGAACAACATATGTTGTTATGCGGTTTGACCGATAAAGATCTTCGTAGAATATGTAGGAACCAATATGAGCATCCATGTTCCGCTATTGGTTATTGACTGGAGATATGTCTCGGTCATGTCTACATAGTTCTCGAACCCGCAGGGTCCGCACGCTTAACGTTTGATGATGATTTGTGTTATGAGTTTCGTGTTTTGATGAACCGAAGTTTGTTCGAAGTCCCGGATGAGATCACGGACATGACGAGGAGTCTCGAAATGTTCAAGATATAAATATTCATATATTGGAAGGTTACATTCGGACACCGGAATGGTTCAGATCGTTTTGGATAAGTTTCGGAGTATCGGGGGTTACCGAAACCCCCCCGGAAGTTCATGGGCCTTCATGGGCCCTAGTGTAAAGGAGAGGTGGGCCACAAGGGAGGACACGCGCCCCCCATGGCCAGTCCGAATTGGACTAGGGAGGGGGCGGCGCCCCCTCTTTCCTTCTCCCCTCTTCCTCCTTCCCTCCTTCTCCCTCTCTTGGATGGAAGGGGACTCCAACTAGGATTGGGAATCCTAGTTGGACTCCCCATGGCACGCGCCCCCTCTAGGCTGGCCTCCTCCTCCCCCCTTTATATACGTGGGAGGGGGGGACCCCAAAGGACACACAAGTTTCTCTTAGCCGTGTGCGGTGCCCCCCTCCACATTTACACACCTCGGTCATATCGTCGTAGTGCTTAAGTGAAGCCCTGCGCCGGTAACTTCATCATCACCGTCACCACTCCGTTGTGCTGGCGGATCTTTCCGTCGGCCTCAACTGGATCAAGAGCTCGAGGGACGTCATCGAGCTGAACGTGTGTTGAACGCGGAGGTGCCGTACGTTCGGTACTTGGATCGGTTGGATCGTGAAGACGTTCGATTACATCATCCGCGTTATTAAACGCTTCCGCTTTCGGTCTACGAGGGTACATGGACACACTCTCCCCGCTCATTGCTATGATTCTCCTAGATAGATCTTGCGTGATCGTAGGAATTATTTTGAAATACTACGTTCCCTAATAGTGGCATCCGAGCCAGGTCTATGCGTAGATGTTATATGCATGAGTAGAACACAATGAGTTGTGGGCGATAATAGTCATACTGTTTACCAGCAACGTCTTACTTTGATTCGACGGTATTGTTGGATGAAGCGGCCCAGACCGACATTACATCACCGCTTTCATGAGACTGGTTCTACCGACGTGCTTCGCACACATGTGGCTAGCGAGTGTCTGTTTCTCCAGCTTTAGTTGAATCGAGTTTGACTATGCCCGGTCCTTGTTGAAGGTTAAAACAACACACTTGACAAAAAATCGTTGTGGTTTTGATGCATAGGTAAGAATGGTTTTTGCTAGAAGCCCATAGTAGCCACATAAAACTTGCAACAACAAAGTAGAGGGCGTCTAACTTGTTTTTGCAGGGCATGTTGTGATGTGATATGGTCAAGACGTGATAATATAAATTGCTGTATGAGATGATCATGTTTTGTAACAGTTATCGGCAACTGGCAGGAGCCATATGGTTGTTGCTTTATTGTATGAAATGAAATCGCCATGTAATTGCTTTACTTTATCACTAAGTGGTAGCGATAGTCGGAGAAGCAATAGTTGGCGAGATGACAACGATGCTACGATGGAGATCAAGGTGTCAAGCCGGTGACGATGGTGATCATGATGGTGCTTTGGAGATGGAGATCAAAGGCACAAGATGATGATGGTCATACCATATTACTTATTTTGATTGCATGTGATTTTTTTTGACAGAAAGACTGTAAGGGAGGCCCCTACAGTATAATTGGTGCAACAAACCCAAATTGCAAGTACCATGCCTTGAACTTGGGTGGGTGGGAAGGCATCAACCCCTTCCCACCACTAGGCTATGCCTTAGTCTACAAGTGATGGGCCAGGCATGTGATGATTATCCTTTATGCATCTTATTTTTCCTTAGTTCGACGGTAGCATTATAAGATGATCTCTCACTAAATTTCAAGGTACAAGTGTTCTCCCTGAGTATGCACCGTTGCTACAGTTCGTCGTGCCGAGACACCACGTGATGATCGGGTGTGATAAGCTCTACGTTCACATACAACGGGTGCAAGCCAGTTTTGCACAAGCAGAATACTCAGGTTAAACTTGACGAGCCTAGCATATGCAGATATGGCCTCAGAACACTAAGACCGAAAGGTCGAGCGTGAATCATATAGTAGATATGATCAACATAGTGATGTTCGTCATTGAAAACTTCTCCATCTCATGTGATGATCGGACATGGTTTAGTTGATATGGATCACGTGATCATTTAGATGACTAGAGGGATGTCTATCTAAGTGGGAGTTCTTAAGTAATATGATTAATTGAACTTTAATTTATCATGAACCTAGTACCTGATAGTATTTTGCATGTCCATGTTGTTGTAGATTAATGGCCCGTGCTACTGTTCCTTTGAATTTTAATGCGTTCCTGGAGAAAGCTAAGTTGAAAGATGATGGTAGCAACTACACGGATTGGGTCTGTAACTTGAGGATTATCCTCATTGCTGCACAGAAGAATTATGTCTTGGAAGCACCGCTAGGTGCAAAGCCAGCTACAGGAGCAACTCCAGATGTTATGAACGTCTGGCAGAGCAAAGCTGATGACTACTGGATAGTTCAGTGTACCATGCTTTACGGCTTAGAATCGGGACTTCAACGACGTTTTGAACGTCACGGAGCATATGAGATGTTCCAGGAGTTGAAGTTAATATTTCAAGCAAATGCCCAGATTGAGAGATATGAAGTCTCCAATAAGTTCTACAGCTGCAAAATGGAGGAGAATATTTCTGTCAGTGAACATATACTTAGAATGTGTGGTACCACAACCACTTGACTCAACTGGGAGTTAATCTTCCTGATGATAGTGTCATTGACAGAGTTCGTCAATCACTGCCACCAAGCTACAAAAGCTTCATGATGAACTATAATATGCAAGGGATGGATAAGACAATTCCCAAGCTCTTCGCAATGCTAAAGGCTGCGGAGATAGAAATCAAGAAGGAGCATCAAGTGTTGATGGTCAACAAGACCAATAGTTTCAAGAAGAAGGGCAAAGGGAAGAAGGGGAACTTCAAGAAGAACGACAAGCAAGTTGCTGCTCAAGTGGAGAAGCCCAAGTCTGGACCTAAGCCTGACACTGAGTGCTTCTACTGCAAAGGGACTGGTCACAGGAAGCGGAACTGCACCAAGTATTTGGCAGATAAGAAGGATGGCAAAGTGAAAGGTATATTTGATATACATGTTATTTGAAGGAAATATGCCCTAGAGGCAATAATAAAGTTATTATTTATTTCCTTATTTCATGATAAATGTTTATTATTCATGCTAGAATTGTATTAACCGGAAACATAGTACATGTGTGAATACATAGACAAACAGAGTGTCACTAGTATGCCTCTACTTGACTAGCTCGTTGATAAAAAATGGTTATGTTTCCTAACCATAGACATGAGTTGTCATTTGATTAACGGTATCACATCATTAGGAGAATGATGTGATTGACTTGACCCATTCCGTTAGCTTAGCACTTGATCGTTTCGTTTGTTGCTATTGCTTTCTTCATGACTTATACATGTTCCTATGACTATGAGATTATGCAACTCCCGTTTACCGGAGGAACACTTTGTGTGCCACCAAACGTCACAACGTAACTAGGTGATTATAAAGGTGCTCTACAGGTGTCTCCAAAGGTACTTGTTGGGTTGGCGTATTTCGAGATTAGGATTTGTCACTCCGATTGTCGGAGAGGTATCTCTGGGCCCACTCGGTAATGCACATCACTATAAGCCTTGCAAGCATTGCAACTAATGAGTTAGTTGCGGGATGATGTATTACGGAACGAGTAAAGAGACTTGCCGGTAACGAGATTGAACTAGGTATTGAGATACCGACGATCGAATCTCAGGCAAGTAACATACCGATGACAAAGGGAACAACGTATGTTGTTATGCGGTCTGACCGATAAAGATCTTCATAGAATATTTAGGAGCCAATATGGGCATCCAGGTCCCGCTATTGGTTATTGACCAGAGAGGTGTCTCGGTCATGTCTACATAGTTCTCGAACCCGTAGGGTTCGCACGCTTAACGTTCGTTGACAATATAGTACTATATGAGTTATGTATGTTGATGACCGAATGTTGTTTGGAGTCCAGGATGAGATCACGGACATGATGAGGAACTCCGGAATGGTCCGGAGATAAAGTTTGATATATGGGATAATAGTGTTTGGTCACCGGAAGGGTTTCGAAAATCACCGGAAGGGGTTCCGGATGTTTCCCGAAATGTTTGGGTACGAGAACACTTTATTTGGGCCAAAGGGGAAAGCCCACAAGGTTTTTGGAAAGCGCAAAAGGAAAATTTGCGGAGTCCAGGGGCCAGACGCCAGGGTCCCTGGCGTCTGGGTCCAGACGCCGGGAACCCTGGAGTCTGGCCCTGGAGTCCGAGAAGGACTCTTGCCTTTCGGGTGAAACCGACTTTGTGGAGGCTTTTACTCCAAGTTTCGACCCCAAGGCTCAACATATAAATAGAGGGGTAGGGCTAGCACCCAAGACACATCAAGAAACACCAAGCCATGTGCCGGCAACCCCGTCCCCTCTAGTTTATCCTCCGTCATAGTTTTCGTAGTGCTTAGGCGAAGCCCTGCGGAGATTGTTCTTCACCAACACCGTCACCACGCCGTCGTGCTGCCGGAACTCATCTACTACTTCACCCCTCTTGCTGGATCGAGAAGGCGAGAACGTCACCGAGCCGAACGTGTGCAGAACTCGGAGGTGCCGTGCTTTCGGTACTTGGATCGGTCGGACGTGAAGACGTATGACTACATCAACCGCGTTGATATAACGCTTCCACGAACGGTCTACGAGGGTACGTAGACAACACTCTCCCCTCTCGTTGCTATGCATCACCATGATCTTGCGTGTGCATAGGAGTTTTTTTGAAATTACTACGTTCCCCAACAATGGCATCCGAGCCAGGTTTTATGCGTTGATGTTATATGCACGAGTAGAACACAAGTGAGTTGTCGGCGATATAAGTCATACTGCTTACCAGCATGTCATACTTTGGTTCGGCGGTATTGTTGGATGAAGCGGCCCGGACCGACATTGCGCGTACGCTTACACGAGACTGGTTCTATCGATGTGCTTTGCACACAGGTGGCTGGCGGGTGTCAGTTTCTCCAACTTTAGTTGAACCAAGTGTGGCTACGCCCGGTCCTTGCGAAGGTTAAAACAGCACCAACTTGACAAACTATCGTTGTGGTTTTGATGCATAGGTAAGAACAGTTCTTGCTAAGCCCATAGCAGCCACGTAAAACTTGCATCAACAAAGTAGAGGACGTCTAACTTGTTTTTGCAGGGCATGTTGTGATGTGATATGGTCAAGACATGATGCTAAATTTTATTGTATGAGATGATCATGTTTTGTAATCGAGTTATCGGCAACTGGCAGGAGCCATATGGTTGTCGCTTTATTGTATGCAATGCAATCACGCTGTAATGCTTTACTTTATCACTAAGCGGTAGCGATAGTCGTGGAAGCATAAGATTGGCGAGACGACAACGATGCTACGATGGAGATCAAGGTGTCGCGCCGGTGACGATGGTGATCATGACGGTACTTCGGAGATGGAGATCACAAGTACAAGATGATGATGGCCATATCATATCACTTATATTGATTGCATGTGATGTTTATCTTTTATGCATCTTATCTTGCTTTGTTTGACGGTAGCATTATAAGATGATCTCTCCCTAAATTTCAAGATAAAAGTGTTCTCCCTGAGTATGCACCGTTGCCAAAGTTTGTCGTGCCCAGACACCACGTGATGATCGGGTGTGATAAGCTCTACGTCCATCTACAACGGGTGCAAGCCAGTTTTTGCACACGTAGAATACTCAGGTTAAACTTGACGAGCCTAGCATATGCAGATATGGCCTCGGAACACTGAGACCGAAAGGTCGAGCGTGAATCATATAGTAGATATGATCAACATAGTGATGTTCACCATTGAAAACTACTCCATTACACGTGATGATCAGTTATGGTTTAGTTGATTTGGATCATGTGATCACTTAGAGGATTAGAGGGATGTCTATCTAAGTGGGAGTTCTTAAGTAATATGATTAATTGAACTTTAATTTATCATGAACATAGTCCTGGTGGTATTAGCATATCTATGTTGTAGATCAATAGCTCGTGATGTTGCTCCCCGTTTAATTTTTGATATGTTCCTAGAGAAAACTAAGTTGAAAGATGTTAGTAGCAATGATGCGGATTGGATCCGTGATCTGAGGTTTATCCTCATTGCTGCACAGAAGAATTATGTCTTCGATGCACCGCTAGGTGACAAACCTATTGCAGGAGCAGATGTAGATGTTATGAACATTTGGCTAGCTCAATATGATGACTACTTGATAGTTTAGTGCACCATGCTTAAACGACTTAGAATCGGGACTTCAAAGACATTTTGAACGTCATGGACCATATGAGATGTTCCAGGAGTTGAAGTTAATATTTCAAGCAAATACCCGAGTTGAGAGATATGAAGTCTCCAACAAGTTCTATAGCTAAAAGCTGGAGGAGAATAGCTCAAGCAGTGAGCATGTGCTCAGATTGTCTGGGTACTACAATCGCTTGAATCAAGTGGGAGTTAATCTTCCAGATAAAATAGTGATTGACAGAATTCTCTAGTCACCATCACCAAGTTAGTAGACTTCGTGATGAACTATGATATGCAAGGGATAACGGAAACGGTTCCCAAGCTCTTCGTAATGCTGAAATCGATGAAGGTAGAAATCAAGAAAAATATCAAGTGTTGATGGTAGACAAGACCACTAGTTTGAAGAAAAGGGCAAAGGGAAGAAGGGGAACTTCAAGAAGAATGACAAGCAAGTTGCTGCTCAAGTGAAGAAGCCCAAGTTTGGTCCTAATCCTGAGACTAAGTGCTTCTACTGTAAAGGGACTGGTCACTGGAAGCGGAACTGCCCCAAGTATTTGGCGGATAAGAAGGATGGCAAAGTGAACAAAGGTATATTTGATATACAGATTATTGATGTGTATTTTACTAGTGTTCGTAGCAACCCCTCAGTATTTGATACTGGTTCAGTTGCTAAGAGTAGTAACTCGAAATGGGAGTTACAGAATGAACATAGACTAGTTAAGGGTGAAGTGACGATGTGTGTTGGAAGTGGTTCCAAGATTGATATGATCATCATCGCACACTCCCTATACTTTTGGGATTAGTGTTGAACCTAAATAAGTGTTATTTGGTGTTTGCGTTGAGCATGAATATGATTTGATCATGTTTTACGGTTATTCATTTAAGTAAGAGAATAAATTGTTGTTCTGTTTACATGAATAAAACCTTATATGGTTACACACCCAATGAAAATGGTTCGTTGGATCTCGATCGTAGTGATACACATATTCATAATATTGAAACCAAAAGATGCAAAGTTAATAATGATAGTGCAACTTATTTGTGGCACCGCCGTTTAGGTCATATTGGTGTAAAGTGCATGAAGAAAATCCATGGTGATGGGCTTTTGGAATCACTTGATTATGAATCAGTTGATGCTTGCGAACCATGCCTCATGGGCAAGATGACTAAGACTCCGTTCTCCGGAACAATGGAGCGAGCAACAGATTTGTTGGAAATCATACATACTGATGTATGTGGTCCGATGAATATTGAGGCTCGCGGCAGGTATCATTATTTTCTGATCTTCACAGATGATTTGAGCAAATATGAGTATATCTACTTGATGAAACACAAGTCTGAAACATTTGAAAAGTTCAAAGAATTTCAGAGTGAAGTGGAGAATCATCGTAACAAAAATAAAAATTTCTACGACATGATCGCAGAAGTAAAATATTTGAGTTACGAGTTTGGCCTTCAGTTAAAAACAATGTGAAATAGTTTCACTAGTCATGCCACCTAGAACACCACAGTGTAATGGTGTGTCCGAACGTCATAACCGTACTTTATTAGATATGGTGCGATCTATGATGTCTCTTACCGATCTACCACTATCGTTTTGGGGTTATGCATTAGAGACAGCTGCATTCACGTTAAATAGGGCACCATCTAAATCTGTTGAGATGACACCGTATGAATTTTGGTTTGGCAAGAAACCTAAGCTGTCGTTTCTTAAAGTTTGAGGTTGCAATGCTTATGTGAAAAAGTTTCAACCTGATAAGCTCAAACTCAAATCGGAAAAGTGCGTCTTCATAGGATACCCAAAAGAAAATGTTGGGTACACCTTCTATCACAAATCCGAAGGCAAGATATTTGTTGCTGAGAATGGATCCTTTCTAGAGAAGGAGTTTCTCTCGAAAGAAGTGAGTGGGAGGAAAGTAGAACTTGATGAGGTAACTATACCTGCTCCCTTATTGGAAAGTAGTTCATCACAGAAATTTGTTTCTATGATTCCTACACCAATTAGTGAGGAAGCTAATGATGATGATCATGTAACTTCAGATCAAGTTACTACCGAACCTCGTAAGGTCAACCAGAGTGAGATCCGCGCCAGAGTGGTACGGTAATCCTATTCTGGAGATCATGTTAATTGACCATGACGAACCTACGAACTATGAGGAAGCGATGATGAGCCCAGATTCCGCGAAATGGCTTGAGGCCATGAAATCTGAGATGAGATCCATGTATGAGAACAAAGTATGGACTTTAATTGACTTGCCCATTGATCAGCGAGCCATTGAAATTAAATGGATCTTCAAGAGGAAGACGGACGCTGATAGTAGTGTTATTATCTACAAAGCTAGAATTTTCGCAAAAAGGTTTTTGACAAGTTCAAGGTGTTGACTACGATGAGAGTTTCTCACTCGTATCTATGCTTAAGTCTGTCCGAATCATGTTAGCAATTACCGCATTTTATGAAATCTGGAAAATGGATAAACAAAACTGCATTCCTTAATGGATTTATTAAAGAAGAGTTGTATATGATGCAACCAGAAGGTTTTGTCAATCCTAAAGGTACTAACAAAATATGCAAGCTCCAGCGATCCATCTATGGACTGGTGCAAGCATCTCGGAGTTGGAATATACGCTTTGATAAGTTGATCAAAGCATATAGTTTTATACAGACTTGCGGTGAAGCCTGTATTTACAAGAAAGTGAGTGGGAGCACTATAGCATTTCTGATAAGTATATGTGAATGACATATTGTTGATCGGAGATAATGTAGAATTATTCTGCAAAACATAAAGGAATGTTTGAAAGGAGTTTTTCAAAGAAAGACCTCGGTGAAGCTGCTTACATATTGAGCATCAAGATCTATAGAGATAGATCAAGATGCTTGATAAGTTTTTCAATGAGTACATACCTTGACAAGATTTTGAAGTAGTTCAAAATGGAACAGTCAAAGAAGGAGTTTTTGCCTGTGTTACAAGGTGTGAAATTGAGTAAGACTGAAAGCCCGACCAAGGTAGAAGATAGAAAGAGAATGAAAGTCATTCCCTATGCCTCAGCCATAGGTTCTATAAAGTATGCCATGCTGTGTACCAAACCTATTGTATACCCTACCCTGAGTTTGGCAAGGGAGTACAATAGTGATCTAGGAGTAGATCACTGGACATTGGTCAAAATTATCCTTACCGGAGTAAGGATATGTTTCTCGATTATGGAGGTGACAAAAGGTTCGTCGTAAAGGGTTACGTCGATGCAAGTTTTGACACTAATCCAGAAGACTCCAAGTCTCAATCTGGATACATATTGAAAGTGGGAGCAATTAGCTAGAGTAGCTCCGTGCAGAGCATTGTTGACATAGAAATTTGCAAAATACATACGGATCTGAATGTTGTAGACCCGTTGACTAAACTTCTCTCACAAGCAAAACATGATCACACCTTAGTACTCTTTGGGTGTTAATCACATAGCGATGTGAACTAGATTATTGACTCTAGTAAACCCTTTGGGTGTTGGTCACATGACGATGTGAACTATGGGTGTTAATCACATGGTGATGTGAACTATTGATGTTAAATCACATGGCGATGTGATATAGATTATTGACTCTAGTGCAAGTGGGAGACTGAAGGAAATATGCCCTAGAGGCAATAATAAAGTTATTATTTATTTCCTTATTTCATGATAAATGTTTATTATTCATGCTAGAATTGTATTAATCGGAAACATAATACATGTGTGAATACATAGACAAACAGAGTGTCACTAGTATGCCTCTACTTGACTAGCTCGTTGATCAAAAATGGTTATGTTTCCTAACCATAGACATGAGTTGTCATTTGATTAACGGGATCACATCATTAGGAGAATGATGTGATTGACTTGACCCATTCCGTTAGGTTAGCACTTGATCGTTTAATTTGTTGCTATTGCTTTCTTCATGACTTATACATGTTCCTATGACTATGAGATTATGCAAGTACCGTTTACCGGAGGAACACTTTGTGTGCCACCAAACGTCACAACATAACTGGGTGATTATAAAGGTGCTCTACAGGTGTCTCCAAAGGTACTTGTTGGGTTGGCGTATTTCGAGATTAGGATTTGTCACTCTGATTGTCGGAGAGGTATCTCTGGGCCCACTCGGTAATGCACATCACTATAAGCCTTGCAAGCACTGCAACTAATGAGTTAGTTGCGGGATGATGTATTACAGAACGAGTAAAGAGACTTGCCGATAACGAGATTGAACTAGGTATTGAGATACCGATGATCGAATCTCGGCCAAGTAACATACCGATGACAAAGGGAACAACGTATGTTGTTATGCGGTCTGATCGATAAAGATCTTCGTAGAATATGTAGGAGCCAATATGGGCATCTAGGTCCCGCTATTGGTTATTGACCAGAGAGGTGTCTCGGTCATGTCTACATAGTTCTCGAACCCGTAGGGTCCGCACGCTTAACGTTCGTTGACGATATAGTACTATATGAGTTATGTATGTTGATGACCGAATGTTGTTCGGAGTCCGGGATGAGATCACGGACATGACGAGGAACTCCGGAATGGTTCGGAGATAAAGTTTGATATATGGGATAATAGTGTTTGGTCACTGGAAGGGTTTCGGAAATCACCGGAAGGGGTTCCGGATGTTTCCCGAAATGTTTGGGTACGAGAACACTTTATTTGGGCCAAAGGGGAAAGCCCACAAGGTTTTTGGAAAGCGCAAAAGGAAGTTTTGAGGAGTCCAGGGGCCAGACGCCAGGGTCCGTGGCGTCTGGGTCCAGACGCCGGGAACCCTGGCGTCTGGTCCTGGAGTCCGAGAAGGACTCTTGCCTTTCGGGTGAAACCGACTTTGTGGAGGCTTTTACTCCAAGTTTCGACCACAAGGCTCAACATATAAATAGAGGGGTAGGGATAGCACCCAAGACACATCAAGAAACACCAAGCCGTGTGCCGGCAACCCCGTCCCCTCTAGTTTATCCTCCGTCATAGTTTTCGTAGTGCCTAGGCGAAGCCCTATGGAGATTGTTCTTCACCAACACCGTCACCACGCCGTCGTGCTGCCGTAACTCATCTACTACTTAGCCCCTCTTGCTGGATCGAGAAGGCAAGGACGTCACTGAGCCGAACGTGTGCAGAACTCGGAGGTGCCATGCTTTCGGTACTTGGATCGGTCGGACGTGAAGACGTACGACTACATCAACCGCGTTGATATAACGCTTCCGCGAACAGTCTACGAGGGTACATAGACAACACTCTCCCCTCTCGTTGCTATGCATCACCATGATCTTGCATGTGCGTAGGAATTTTTTTGAAATTACTACGTTCCCCAACATTATTGATGTGTACCTTACTAATACTCGTAGTAGCGCCTGGGTATTTGATACTGGTTCTTTTGCTCATATTTGCAACTCGAAACATGGGCTACGGATTAAACGAAGATTGGCTAAGGACGAGGTGATGATGCGCGTGGGAAATGGTTCCAAAGTCGATGTGACCATCATCGGCACGCTACCTCTACATCTACCTTTGGGATTAGTTTTAGACCTGAATAATTGTTATTTGGTGCCAGCGTTAAGCATGAACATTTTATCTGGATCTCGTTTGATGCGAGACAGTTATTCATTTAAATCAGAGAATAATGGTTGTTCTATTTATATGAGTAATATATTTTATGGTCATGCACCCTTGATGAGTGGTCTATTTTTATTGAATCTCGATAGTAGTGATACACATATTCATAGTATTGAAGCCAAAAGATAAAATTTTAATAATGATAGTGCAACTTATTTGTGGCACTGCCGTTTAGGTCATATTTCTGTAAAGCGCATGAAAAAACTCCATGCTGATGGGCTTTTGGAATCACTTGATTATGAATCACTTGATGCTTGTGAACCATGCCTCATGGGAAAGATGACTAAGACTCCGTTCTCCGGAACAATGGAGCGAGCAACAAACTTATTGGAAATAATACATACTGATGTATGTGGTCCGATGAGTGTTGATGCTCGCGGCGGGTATCATTATTTTCTGACCTTCACAGATGATTTGAGCAGATATGGGTATATATACTTAATGAAACATAAGTCTGAAACATTTGAAAAGTTCAAAGAATTTCAAAGTGAAGTGGAAAATCATCGTAACAAGAAAATAAAGTTTCTACGATCTGATCGTGGAGGTGAATATTTGAGTTATGAGTTTGGTCTTCATTTGAAACAATGTGGAATATTTTCGCAACTCACACCACCTGGAACACTACAGCGTAATGGTGTGTCCGAACGTCGTAACCGCACTTTATTAGATATGGTGCGATTTATGATGTCTCTTACTGATTTACCGCTATCGTTTTGAGGTTATGCTTTAGAGACGGCTGCATTCACGTTAAATAGGGCACCACCGAAATCCTTTGAGACGACACCATATGAACTGTGGTTTGGCAAGAAACCCAAGTTGTCGTTTCTTAAAGTTTGGGGCTGCGATGCTTATGTGAAAAAGCTTCAAGCTGATAAGCTCAAGCCCAAATAGGAGAAATGTGTCTTCATAGGATACCCAAAGGAGACTGTTGGGTACACCTTCTATCGCAGATCCGAAGGCAAGATATTCGTTGCTAAGAATGGATCCTTTCTAGAGAAGGAGTTTCTCTCGAAAGAAGTGAGTGGGAGTAAATTAGAACTTGATGACGTAATTGTACCTTCTCCCTTATTGGAAAGTAGTTCATCATAGAAATCAGTTCCAGTGATTCTGACACCAATTAGCGAGGAAGCTAATGATGATGATCATGAAAATTCCGATCAAGTTACTTCCGAACCTCGTAGGTCAACCAGAGTAAGATCAGCACCAGGGTGGTAAGGTAGTACTGTTCTGGAGGTCATGTTACTTGACCATGAGGAACCTACAAACTATGAGGAAGCGACGATGAGCCCAGATTTTGCAAAATGGCTTGAGGCCATGAAATCTGAGATGGGATCCATGTATGAGAACAAAGTATGGACTTTGGTTAACTTTCCCGATGATTGGCAAGCAATAGAGAATAAATGGATCTTCAAGAAATAGACCGACGCTGACGCTAATGTTACTGTCTACAAAGCTCGACTTGTTGCGAAAGGTTTTTGAAAAGTTCAAGGAGTTGACTACAATGAGACCTTATCATCCGTAGCGATGCTTAAGTCTGTCCAAATCATGTTAGCAATTGCCACATTTTATGATTATGAAATTTGGCAAATGGATGTCAAAACTGTATTCCTTAATGGATATATTAAACAAGAGTTGTATATGATGCAACTAGAAGGTTTTATCGATCCAAAAGGTGCTAACAAAGTGTGCAAGCTCCAGCGATCCATTTATGGACTGGTGCAAGCCTCTCGGAGTTGGAATATACGCTTTGATAGTGTAATCAAAGCATATGGTTCTATAAAGACTTTTGGAGAAGCATGTATTTACAAGAAAGTAAGTGGGAGCTCTATAGCATTTCTGATATTATGTGTGGATAAAATATTGTTGATCGGAAATGATACTGAATTTCTGAATGGCATAAAAGGATACTTGAATAAGAATTTTTCAATGAAAGACCTCGGTGAAGCTGCTTATATATTGGGCATCAAGATCTATAGAGATAGATCAAGATGCTTAATTGGACTTTCACAAAGCACATACCTTAATAAAGTTTTGAAGAAGTTCAAAATGGATCAGTCAAAGAAAGGGTTCTTGCCTGTGTTACAAGGTGTGAAGTTGAGTTAGATTCAATGCCCGACCACTATAGAAGATAGAGAGAAAATGGAAGTCATTCCCTATGCCCCAGCCATAGGTTCTATGATGTATGCAATGCCATGTACCAGACCTAATGTGTGCCTTGGTATTAGTTTAGCAGGGAGGTACCAAAGTAATCCATGAGTGGATCACTGGAGAGAGGTCAAAAACATCCTGAAATACCTGAAAAGGACTAAAGGTATGTTTCTCGTTTGTGGAAGTGACAAAGAGCTCGTCGTAAACGGTTACGTCGATGCAAGCTTTGACACTGATCCGGATGACTCTAAGTCGCAAACCGGATACTTATTTATATTAAATGGTGGAGCTATCAGTTGGTGCAATTCCAAGCAGAGCGTCGGGGAGGGATCTATGTGTGAAGCGGAGTACATAGCTGCTTCGGAAGCGGCAAATGAAGGAGTCTGGATGAATGAGTTCATATCCGATCTAGGTGTAATACCTAGTGCATCGGGTCCAATGAAAATCTTTTGTGACAATACTGGTGCAATTGCCTTGGCAAAGGAATCCAGATTTCACAAGAGAACCAAGCACATCAAGAGACACTTCAATTCCATCTGCGATCATGTCAAGGAGGGAGACATAGAGATTTGCAAGATACATACGGATCTGAATGTTGCAGACCCGTTTGTTGGGGAATACAGTATTTCAAAAAATTTCCTACGATCATGCAAGATGTATCTAGGAGATGCATAGCAATGAGAGGGGAGAGTGTGTCTGCATACCCTCGTAGACCGAAAGCGGAAGCGTTTAGTAACGCGGTTGATGTAGTCGAACGTCTTCGCGATCCAACCAATCAATTACTGAACGCATGGCACCTCTGTGATCTGGAAAGTTCAGCTCGGTGACGTCCCTCGTACTCTTGATCCAGTTGAGGCTGAGGGTGAGTTGCATCAGCACGATGGCGTGTTGATAGTGATGATGAAGTTACCGACGCAGGGCTTCGCCTAAGCACTATGACAATATGACCGAAGTGGAAAACTGTGGAGGGGGGCACCACACACGGCTAAAGATCAACTTGTGTGTCTATGGGGTGCCCCCTCCCTCGTATATAAAGGAGGGGAGGAGGAGGAGGGCCGTCCACAAGGGGCATGCCCAAGGGGGGATTCCTACTACTAGTAGGACTCTAGGAGTAGGTTTCCCCGTTTCCTAGTCCAAGTAGGAGAAGGGGGGAAGGAGGAGGAGAGAAGGAAGGAGGGGGGCGCCGCCCCCTCCTCTTGTCCAATTAGGATTGGGGCAAGGGGGGTGTGCGCCACCTCCTGGCCAGCCCTCTCTCTTCTCCAATAAGGCCCATGAGGCCCAATAGCTTACGCGGGGGGGGGGGGGTGGGTGTTCCGGTAACCCCCGGTACTCTGAAACTTATCCGAAACGACCCGAACCATTCCGGTGTCCGAATGTAGCCTTCCAATATATGAATCTTTATGTCTTGACCATTTCGAGACTCCTCGTCATGTCCGTGATCTCATCCTGGACTCCGAACAACCTTCGGTACATCAAATCACATAACTCAAAATACATATCGTCATCGAACGTTAAGCGTGTGATACGTCCATTTTGCATCATGATTTTATATCGATATTTATTGCATTATGGGCTATTATTACACATTATGTCATAATACTTATGCCTATTCTCTCTTATTTTACAAGGTTTACATGAAGAGGGAGAATGCCGGCAGCTGGGATTCTGGGCTGGAAAAGGAGCAAATATTAGAGACCTATTCTACACAGCTCCAAAAGCCCTGAAACTTCACGGAAGCTATTTCCAGAATATATAAAAAATACTGAGTGCAAGAAGTTCTAGAGGGGGGCCACACCCTGGCCACAAGGGTGGGGGGGGCGCCCTACCCCCCTGGGCGCGCCCCCTACCTCGTTGGCCCCCTGGTGGCCCTCCGATGCCCATCTTCTGCTATATGGAGTCTTTCGTCAAGGAAAAAAAATTCATAAGCAAGCTTTCGGGACGAGACTCCGACGCCACGAGGCGGGACCTTGGCGGAACCAATCTAGGGCTCCGGCGGAGCTGTTCTGCCGAGGAAACTTCCCTCCGGGAGGGGGATATCATCACCATCATCATCACCAACGATCCTCTCATCGGGAGGGGGTCAATCTCCATCAACATCTTCACCAGCACCATCTCATCTCAAACCCTAGTTCATCTCTTGTATCCAATCTTTGTATCCAAACCTCAGATTGGTACCTGTGGGTTGCTAGTAGTGTTGATTACTCCTTGTAGATGATGCTAGTTGGTTTACTTGGTGGAAGATCATACGTTCAGATCCATTATTCATATTAATACCCCTCTGATTATGAACATGAATATGCTTTGTTAGTAGTTACGTTTGTTCCTGAGGACATGGGAGAAGTCTTGCTATTAGTAGTCATGTGAATTTGGTATTCGTTCGATATTTTGATGAGATGTATGTTGTCATCCCTCTAGTGGTGTCATGTGAACGTCGGCTACATGACACTTCACCATTGTTTGGGCCTAGAGGGAGGCATTGGGAAGTAATAAGTAGATGATGGGTTTCTAGAGTGACAGAAGCTTAAACCTAGTTTATGCGTTGCTTCGTAAGGGGCTGATTTGGATCCATATGTTTCATGCTATGGTTAGGTTTACCTTAATACTTCTGTTGTAGTTGCGGATGCTTGCAATGGGGGTTAATCATAAGTGGGATGCTTGTCCAAGTAAGGACAGCACCCAACCACCGGTCCACCCACATATCAAATTATCAATGTAACATCCCAAATTTTCAATTTGGAATGTTATACAATAGAGCATCATTGCATATCATATTTTATTGCATTTTGGTTGATCCTAGAAATTTCACGCAACTCAAGGACCCTCGGAGAGAGTTGGGGATTTCGTTATTTTCATATTTGAGTTTTCTCAAATTTTGAAAATAGGATCATTTGATTTTATTTATTTTATCTTCAAATATTTCTATTATCAAAATATGAGAGAGGGAATAAAATGACTTTCCCAAAAATAAAGAAATATTGAGGATTTAATAAAAAAATCAAATGAGATTTTATTTGGATTTATTTGCTATTTTATTTGAATTTAGGAAAAATGCGCATTTTTCAAAATTGCATTTAGGCCCCAAATAAATGTTCATCCTGTGCGGCTTGATTTTAGAAGCCGGGGAAAATTTATTTCGGGATTTTTGGAGTCCGTTTAGTATTCCTTTTGTTTTTTTCTGAGCGTAATTATTATTATTATTTTTTAAAAAAGTCCGAACCGACCTACGGGCCGTATCCGGCAAGGACTCCCTGGCCGAGGCCTTTAACTAGCGCCGCCCTGAGGCCCGAACAGCCCAACCGCGCCCCGCCCCAAACCCTAACCCTAGCCCCCCCGCCGCCGCCCCGCGCCGCCACCCGCCGCCGCCACCCCGCGCCGTGCCACCCGCCGCCGCCCCGCGCCGCCACCCGCCGCCGCCATCGTTTCGCCGGAGCCGCGCCTCCCCTCCGTCGTTCGCCGGAGCCACCGAGGTAGCCGCCGTTGCCTCGGTTTTTGCGAAGAAAACCGATCGTTTTTAAAAAAAACTTAGATTTGTTTTTTCGTTAGATCGTTTTTTTTCGGTTTAGTTAATTAGCGAGCGTTCGCTCGTTCGTTCGTTTTAACGAACGCGTTCATCATTTAGATCCAGATAACGAACGTTCGTTCGTTAATCTGTTCGTCGTTTTTCTTTTTCTCGGATTAAATCAGCGATTTTTTCGATTGCGATTCCAGATCCGATTTTTGTTTTAGTATAACTTTTCGCTCATTTATCGGAATCAGGCGATTCAAGCACATGGAGTTTCGTCTCAAAACCCTCTTTCCGTTTAACTAACTCAAACAAGTTTTTGCTTCTGTAAAAATTTCCCTAGATCCAGAATAGTAAACGAAGCCTGTTTCTTTTGCCGTTTGTCTTTCGTTGCTTCGTTCGATTTGGTTCTTTTTGCCAACCGGAGTTCTTAAGTTGAACTTTCTGGTTAGATCTCTTATTCGAGTTTTACCTGTGCATTAGTTGAGTACTTATTGTATGCATATTTGTTTGCGATAGAGTACCCGGAGTGCGCCGCTTGCTACTTCGGATCGCTAGGTTTCACGGATCATCAGCAAGGCAAGTAACACTTTGATCATACCTCCTACTACCCAGTTTTTATTGCATTAGATCAATCCTCACACATTCATGTTTAGGATCTAATTAAATTGTGGGTTTTGGGAAGTAGTTGAGGTAGTACCTATTACCTGTTAATTATCAAACCTTTGGGAGTTACTTCTACGTTTGCTTATTATGCCATGCTATGCTAGTAGACGTGGATTGGGTGAGTGAAATCCATGACAGATGTGGGTTTGTTAAATTAATGGTTTATCTAAGGTGGCAACTTAAATACACATCTGGGTGGATTGAGGCACCTGGGTATTCCAGCGATTGCCTGTTTTTCTTTTGGACCGCCACCCAGGCTCAAAGGGATCATCAGATTATTAATGCTAGAAACTTCCGTGTGCAGCCACAAGCTACTATGGGCTCTAGCATAGTTGAGTAAGTCGTGCGAATTCTTACAGTGGTAGACTAGCAGATGTAGGGGAAAGTAGGTGTAACGTTCTACCCGATCATAAGGTGCTAGCGCTTCTGAAAGACTATGTCTCGGTCATCCGTTTCTCAAACACCATGTAGTGCGAGAATCCCAACGGAGGAGACCGAGTCTTGTGGGGAAAAGTGCGCAAACCTCTACAGAGTGTATAAACTAATCATGGTTAGTGATGTCTACTACACAACCTTCTTCTTGTAGACATTGTTGGGCCTCCAAGTGCAGAGGTTTCTAGGACAGTAGCAAATTTCCCTCAAGTGGATGACCTAAGATTTATCAATCCGTAGGAGGCGTAGGATGAAGATGGTCTCTCTCAAGCAACCCTGCAACCAAATAACAAAGAGTCTCTTGTGTCCCCAACACACCCAATACAATGGTAAATTGTATAGGTGCACTAGTTCGGTGAAGAGATGGTGATACAAGTGCAATATGGATAGTAGATAAAGGTATTGGTAATCTGAAACTATAAAAACAGCAAGGTAACAAGTGATAAAAGTGAGCGTAAACGGTATTGCAATGTGTGGAAAAAAGGCCTAGGGTTCATACTTTCACTAGTGTAAGTCCTCTCAACAATACTAACATAATTGGATCATAAAACTATCCCTCAACATGCAACAAAGAGTCACTCCAAAGTCACTAATAGCGGAGAACGAACGAAGAGATTATGGTAGGGTACGAAACCACCTCAAAGTTATTCTTTCCAATCAATCTGTTGGGCTATTCCTATAAGTTTCACAAACAGCCCTAGAGTTCGTACTAGAATAACACCTTAAGACACAAATCAATCAAAACCCTAATTTCACCTAGATACTCCAATGTCACCTCAAGTATCCGTGGGTATGATTATACGATATGCGTCACACAATCTCAGTTTAATCTATTCAACCAACACAAAGGACCTCAAAGAGTGCCCCAAAGTTTCTACCGGAGAATCACGACGAAAACGTGTGCCAACCCCTATGCATAGGTTCATGGGCGGAACCCGCAAGTTGATCACCAAAACATACATCAAGTGAATCACGTGATATCCCATTGTCACCACAGATATCCACGGCAAGACATACATCAAGTGTTCTCAAATCTTTAAAGACTCAATCCGATAAGATAACTCCAAAGGGGAAACTCAATTCATTACAAGAGAGAAGAGGGGGGAAGAAACATCATAGGATCCAACTATAATAGCAAAGCTCGCGATACATCAAGATCATATCATCTCAAGAACACGAGAGAGAGAGAGAGATCAAACACATAGCTACTGGTACATACCCTCAGCCCCAAGGGAGAACTACTCCCTCCTCATCATGGAGAGCACCGGGATGATGAAGATGGCCACCGGAGAAGGATTGCCCCCTCCGGCAGGGTGCCGGAACGGGTCTAGATTGGTTTTCGGTGGCTACGGAGGCTTCTGGCGGCGTAACTCCCGATCTATTTTCTGTTCTGGAAGTTTTAGGGTATGTGGAGTTATGTAGGCGTAGGAAGTACGTCGGAGGAGCCACGGGGGCCCCACGAGGCAGGGGGGCGCGCCCCCACCCTCATGGGCAGCTCCCGTATCTTCTGACGTGGGGTCCAAGTCCATCAGGTGTGTTTCCTTCCAAAAATAACTTCTCCAGTTGATTCCGTTCCGTTTTGACTCCGTCTGATATTCCTTTTCTTCAAAACACTGAAATAGGCATAAAACAACAAATCTAGGCTGGGCCTCTGGTTAATAGGTTAGTCCCGAAAGTAATATAAAAGTGGATAATAAAGCCCAATATTGCCCAAAATAGTAGATAATATAGCATGGAGCAATCAAAAAATATAGATACGTTGGAGACGTATCAAGCATCCCCAAGCTTAATTCCTGCTCGTCCTTGAGTAGGTAAATGATAAAAAGATAATTTTTGACGTGGAATGCTAGTTGGCATAATTTCAATGTAATTCTTCTTAATTGTGGCATGAATATTCAGATCCATAAGATTCAAGACAAGAGTTCATATTGACATAAAAATAATAATACTTCAAGCATACCAACTAAACAATTATGTCTTAAAATAACATGGCCAAAGAAAGCTATCCCTACAAAATCATATAGTCTGGCTATGCTCCATCTTCACCACAAAATATTTAAATCATGCACAACCCCGATGACAAGCCAAGCAATTGTTTCATACTTTTGATGTTCTCAAACTTTTTCAATCTTCACGCAATACATGAGCGTGAGCCATGGACATAGCACTATAGGTGGAATGGAATGGTGGTTGTGGAGAAGACAAAAAAGGGGGAAGATAGTCTCACATCAACTAGGCGTATCAACGGGCTATGGAGATGCCCATCAATAGATATCAATGTGAGTGAGTAGGGATTGCCATGCAACGGATGCACTAGAGCTATAAATGTATGAAAGATCAACAAAAGAAACTAGTGGGTGTGCATCCAACTCGCTTGCTCACAAAGACCTAGGGCACTTGAGGAGGCCCATCATTGGAATATACAAGCCAAGTTCTATAATGTAAAATTCCCACTAGTATATGTAAGTGACAACATATGAGACTCTCTATATGAAGAACATGGTGCTACTTTGAAGCACAATATATGAGACTCGCTATATCATGGTGCTACTTTGAAGAACAAGTGTGGAAAAAAGGATAGTAGCATTGCCCCTTTTTATTTTTTTATTGGGACAATGCTCTATTGAATGATGATCATCACACTTCTATTTATTTACAACTCAATGATACAACTCGATACTAGAACAAAGTATGACTCTATAGGAATGCCTCCGGCGGTGTACCGGGATATGCAATGAATCAAGAGTGACAAGTATGAAGAAATTATGAACGGTGGCAGCAGTTCTCGTGAGCGCTAAAGTTTTTGTTTTTTACAGCAAGATCAACAAGACTTTCCCAAAGTCTTCCCAAAGGTTCTACTTGGCACAACACTAATTAAAAGCATAAAACCACATCTAAACAGAGGCTAGATGAATTATTTATTACTAAACAGGAGCAAAAAGTAAGGAACAAAAATAAAATTGGGTTGCCTCCCAACAAGCGCTATCGTTTAAAGCCCCTAGCTAGGCACGATGATTTCAATGATGCTCACATAAGAGATAAGAATTGTAACATAAAGAGAGCATCATGAAGAATATGACTAGCACATTTAAGTCTAACCCACTTCCTATGCATAGGGATTTTGTGAGCAAACAACTTGTGGGAACAAGAATCAACTTGCATAGGAAGGTAGAACAAGCATAACTTCAAAACTT
Organism: Triticum urartu; assembly: GCF_056163025.1. Classification (NCBI taxonomy): domain Eukaryota; kingdom Viridiplantae; phylum Streptophyta; class Magnoliopsida; order Poales; family Poaceae; genus Triticum; species Triticum urartu. The sequence goes on from NC_141878.1 coordinate 99,221,460, forward strand.
TAAGCACATAGAGAGGAAACTTGATATTATTGCAATTCCTACAAGAATATATTCCTCCCTCATAATAATTTTCAGTAGCATCATGAATGAATTCAACAATATAACCAGCACCTAAAGCATTCTTTCCATGATCAACAAGCATAGAAATTTTATTACTCTCCATATAAGCAAAATTCTTCTCATTCGGGATAGTGGAAGTATCATAAGAGACTTGGATACTATAAATTGGTTCCACATTAAAAGAGTAATGTTCAGAGAAGGGGTAATCATAATCATGACAAGTTTTATAAATATAATCACTACTTTTTATAGCATATGTATCATCACAATAATTATCATAAGTAGGAGGCATGCTATCATCATTATAAACTTGCATATCAAAACTTGTGAGACTAAAAATATCATCTTCATTAAGCGTAGCATCCCCAATGTAATGCCCTCGATGCGGCTATATCTCCCACGTGTCGAAGCACGACTTAGAGGCATAACCGCATTGAAAGCAATGTCGCAAGTGAGGTAATCTTCACACAACCCATGTAATACATAAGGGAAAGAGATACATAGTTGGCTTACACTCGCCACTTCACACAATTACATGAATAAAGCATTACATCAACCAGATACAAACAAGGTTCGACTACGGAACCAAAATAAAAGAAGACTACCCCAAAAGCTACACAGATCCCCGATCGACCCCAACTGGGCTCCACTACTGATCAACTAGAACGAAACAACACAAAGGACAAGATCTTCATCAAGCTCCTCCTTGAGCTTGGTTGCGTCACCTGCTCGGTAACATCGGCACCTGCAAACTGGTTTTGGAAGTATCTGTGAGTCACAGGGACTCAGCAATCTCACACCCTCGCGATCAAGACTATTTAAGCTTAAAGGTAAGACAAGGTATGAGGTGGAGCTGCAACAAGCAACTAGCTTATATGGTGGCTAACATACGCAAATGAGAGCAATAAGAGAAGGCAAAAGCACGGTCGAACAACTATGGTCAAGAATTGATCCTATGACAAGCATTACTCCAACACCGTGTTCACTTCCCGGACCCCGCCGAGAAGAGACCATCACGGTAACACACGCGGTTGGTGCATTTTAATTAAGATCAACTTCAGGTTTTCTACAACCGGACATTAACAAATTCCCATCTGCCCATAACCACGGGCACGGCTTCCGAAAGTTCAAACCCTGCAGGGGTGTCCCAACTTAGCCCATCACAAGCTCTCACGGTCAACGAAGGATATTCCTTCTAGCGGGAAGACCCGATCAGACTCGGAATCCCGGTTACAAGACATTTTGACAATGGTAAAACAAGACCAGCAACACCGCCTGGATGTGCCGACAAATCCCGATAGGAGCTGCACATATCTCGTTCTCAGGGCACACTCAGATGAGACTAGCTACGAGTAAAACCAACCCTCAAGTTTCCCCGAGGTGGCCCCGCAGGCAGCTCAGTTTGGACCAACACTCAGAGGAGCACTGGCCCAAGGGGGTTAAAATAAAGATGACCCTTGGGCAGGCCTACCCAAGGGAAAGAAAAGGCTAGGTGGCGAATGGTAAAACCAATGTTGGGCATTGCTGGAGGAGTTTTATTCAAGGCGAACTGTCAAGGGGTTCCCATTATAACCCAACCGCGTAAGGAACGCAAAATCCGGGAACATAACACCGATATGACGGAAACTAGGGCGGCAAGAGTGGAACAAAACACCAGGCATAAGGCCGAGCCTTCCACCCTTTACCAAGTATATAGATGCATTAATTAAATAAGAGATATTGTGATATCCCAACAAAAATATCCATGTTCCAAACATGGAATAAGCTCCAATCTTCACCTGCAACTAACAACACTATAAGAGGGGCTGAGCAAAGCGGTAACATAGCCAAACAACGGTTTGCTAGGACAAGGTGGGTTATAGGCTTGGTTCAACAATGTGGGAGGCATTATAAGCAAGTGGTAGGTATTGCAGCATAGGCATAGCAAAAGAGCGAGAAGCTAGCAAGCAAAGATAGAAGTGATTTCGAGGGTATGGTCATCTTGCCTGAAATCCCGCAAGGAAGAAGAACAAGTCCACAAAGAAGAAAAACGGACGTAGTTGAATGGATCCTCACAAACGCGACGTTAACGGAACTAACCCGAAGAAGCGACACCAGAAAGAAGCAAATATAGTAAACAACCATCACATAAGCATGGCATGATGTGCAAACAATTATGATGCATGTCCGGTTTAAATATGCATGGCATGGCAAAGGGCACAAACAAAACTACAAGTTAAGTGGAGCTCAATATGCAACGAGTTGCATATTGACGAAACACCATGACAAGTTATTTAGTTCGATCTTGTTTATGTACCCAACAATATTAAATGTTGTTAAACATGGCAAGAGGGTGAAGCAAAAATAAAACTACCTATCTAGTCAAGTTTAAATGAGGCCGGAAACAATGAACAACACTTCCGGAAAATCCCCATATGCATTTATTAGGTTTGGTACTATTCTGCCCTAAACACAATTTTAGAGTTGTTAAACATGAAAAGTGATGCCACCATGTTAAACTAGACATTTTTCTAGCCCATTTACATATAAAATTTGTTAGGTTTGGAGCCACGGTTATTTAGTTATGAATTAAAGCATTTTAACATGGTATAGGAGAAAATTTAATCAAACAACATTTTAAACATTTCAAACATGGATGAAAATGACATATTATGAAACTAGATGAAAAACTAAGCATATTTCATATAAAGTTTGTTTTAAACCGAAGCACGGTTAATTAGTTATTAAATGCATGAACAACAAGGGGTAATCTGAAAATGTGCAGTTTTTCTGTAAATGGCAAAATTCGCTCATAGGAGGAAAAATATATATCGGGCCGAAACTGCACATGGGCCAACAGTGCAAAAGGAGAGGGGGCGGCTCACCCATGGGCCTCGGCCCGGTTCCGAGAAGGAGGCAGGCATACAGTTGGCCTAACAGATCTGGGCCACGGCAGGCTTGCGGCCCAGGAGGCTGCCCACGCTAGCGCTGTCTGGGCCTTGGAGGCCGAGCGGTCAACGCGAGGCAGCTGCGGCGTTCATTTGGCCGGATCGAGCAGGCGAAGCAGAGGCTGGACAGGCGCTGTGCGATGCGGTTCGAGCGCTCGCGTTCTGAAAACTGACGAAGCGGAGGATGCAGACTCGACGGCCGGCCGGCGGCGCTGGGGCTGGGACTTGCGGCCATCCGACGATGAAGCTCACCGGCACAGGCACGGAGATGGCGCGGATGCAGCCGGATCCATTCGGAACGGCAACAAGTGGCGGAGGGTCGCGGAGGCGCGAGCGATGGCAGGCTCGGGGTTGAGAGGAGACGAGGACGGGCGTGAGGCAGAGGAACTTGTGGCGGCCTTGGGTCTCTGCTTCCCGGTTCGAAGAAGAGGCGAGGCGCTGGCCTCGAACGACGACGGCGACGGTAGGAGATGTGATACAGGGCGGCCGCTGCGAGCGCCAAACGACGAGGACAGTGGGGCGGAGCAGTGGCTTGCGGGGGCTCCGGGCAGGCGAAGCCCCTTCCGCTCGAAGGGCTGCGGTGGCTGCCGTAGGCCGAGAAGGCCAAGGGGAGCTCAACGCTCGGGCGTCAGGCGAGCACAGGGATGGAGGTGAGGGGGCCGGCCTGGAGCTGCTTCTGCGGTTGCGCTCGACGGGTGAGGACGAGGCAGGGCTCGGGCACGAGCTCTTGCTCGATTCAACCGAGAGGAAGACGAGCAGGGACGAGGTGCGAGAGGACGAAGGCAGGACAAGCTCGGCAGCAGAGGAGGCATAGGCGGACAAGGCTGTGGCCTCGATCCGTCCTGGATCGGGCGTCGGCTGGCTGTGGGAGAGATCGAGCGTGGGGGGCTAGCTGCGGATCCATTTGACAGAGGAGGATGCGGGATCTGGGGGGGAGAAGCTGATTGGCTCGGCGCTGAAAACAAAAGGAGTGGCGGCGGCGTGGGGATTGGATGGATGGGACAAGGTACGAGGACAAGGTCCCTAGAATTTAGGGTTGAACCCATATATATAGCAGGGGATTTTGGGTAGGGGCTAATCCGTCCCTTTGATCGTAATCGGACGGTCGGAAAAAATAGGCTAGGGAGCCCAAATAAGAAAACGAAGACGTTTTGTAGACGTTTGGGGATGATCCGGACACAACTATGATGACTGCTCGGGTCGGGTCCGGGACAACTTTTCGGACGCGCGCGCGAGGAGGACCGCGGGCTGATGAGAGAGGTTAGGTTGGAACTGGCAGATTGTGAAGAGCGGGTTGGCCTGAGAGAAGAGGGGAGAGATGCAGCCCGGCACGGTTTCCGGAGACCGAAAACGTCCGACGTTAGACCGGCTATACTGCCGATATAGTTATCCGTTGGGGCGTCAAACGAACTCCGAATGCGATGAAACTTGGCAGGCAGCCTACCTACACTATAATAAGACCGCACCCCAACTCTCAACCCAATCCGAGAACATTTCCCGGCCACTTATAAAATACTATTTCGGACATGCCACGGGCGCGTGCAAGTGTGTCTGGGCTCAGAACGGACAACAGAAGGAACTGGGAGAACCCGGGCGAATGCAAGTTTCGAAAACATGATGATGCAATGCACGTGATGACATGACAAGATGCAACACGCAAGCGAATGACATGACAACGTCAGCGAATAACTGGAAGACATCTGGCGCAACGGTCTCGGGGCGTCACAACACTCTACCACTATGAGAGGATCTCGTCCCGAGATCTAGAATGGCACCGGAGGGAAAAATGAAGAGAAAGAGAAGAGGTAAAACTAAGTTGCTCCTCTGACAAACGAGTGAAACCAAAGAACCTTGAAAAGGTTATGCCATTTCGAGAAAAGAATACAGTGGAGATAAATGAAGTTGAAAGCACTCCGTTAGCAAAGAGGAACAAGGAAGAACAACTTTGGGCAGCACTCCGGTTGAGAAGGGATGCAAGGCTTGATAAGGCGAAAAGAACTTGAGCAAAAGGACAGAACACTCTGGTTAAATGGATAAGCAAAAGAAAGAAGCATGATCTTGACAAAACAAAATGATGGGTTGAAAAGAGCAACATCTCAATGCCTCCGAAAGAGAGAAATAGAAGATAGATCATTGAGATAAAAGAATGTAGAAGAAAATGCCAACTTCTGCTACAAAGAGCTTAAAAAGGTATCCTTAGGAGAAGGGTCGAACGGAGTTGTTGGAAAACCAACAACGAAAAGGATAAGCTTGATATGGTCTTATGGAATACATATCAAATTATGAGGTGACAACCTGCCACTCACGGGAAAAAGAATCGGATTGGTAAGAACAAGGAGACAAGAAGCTATCTCACCGGGAGGATAAAAGAAGAACTTGGATCATTGATAAATACCATAAGAGCGACAATCCTTAGGGAAAGCTTTAGGTGAACTATAAACCAAGATAACTCCAACGACGAGGTTTGTGGATTTAAAATACCTCATTCTTAATAACATGTGAATCATGAAACATGAACTCAAATTATCAAGAATGACATAATACCACCTCCAATGATACAGTTGAAAGAATTGCACTCCGGATTGCAAGATGAAGAAAGATTGAGCTCCTCTGAAAAGAATCTTGATGAACACTTCGAGAAGGGATTAAATCCTTTATGAACCAACATGTAGAACCTCCATGAAGAACTCCGGAAAAACTTAGAACTCCGGAAAAGAAAACATGAAACAATAGAAATCAAGAATTTTGATGAACCTCCGGAATAAGGAATTGAATTTACTCGATGAAACAAGAATAAGAATTACATAATGCTTATCCTTCATCAATTTAGATTGATGACAAGCAAGGGATTTGGCATACTACTTATTCTCATTGAAAAGGATTAAGGAGAGATATAGCGTAATCTTGGTACGATCTTCAACGAACCACCGGTAGAATTGAAACAACGAATGAATTGATATGATAATGAAGGAAGAGAACTCTTGAATAGCCACCGTAAGAATTAAAAACGATCAAGGAAAATATAGCGAAACATCGGGAATAATTAGAGAACGAATGAAGATACTTGAGGGGATTTAGATACATGAGACCGAATATATCACGAGCTGATTAGAGTATGCTTGAATGATACACCGGTAAGATTTGGAGAATGATAGCTGAAGTCTGAGAATGAATAAGTCTTATGAAATGATGGGCTCCGGAGAATCAAACTGAAAAGACTCCTGACTTACTCCGGATGGGTGAAAAATAATTCTGACAATCGAAAACAATTATGAGAGGATGGCAACAATCTCGAATGACGAATCTTGAGAGAATGGAGTAAGGTTGAAAGAAGAATCTTCTTCGGTCTTCCAAACTGAGAATGACGACGAGAAATACCATCATGACTTATTTAGGCACTCCGGAAGAATCAAACGAATAGGTTGAGCCAACGATGAAAAGAATTCGACAGATCTTGGAGAAAAACATAAGAATGATGATAATTCCTTCTTACGTCAAACTTGGAAAATAATTTGAGAATAGCTCTGTGAGTATAAGAAGAGTTAGGTAAGATCCTGGGAAAAGACCTGTGGGTTAGGGCCCACTCAAAAGATACACCGTTGAGATGATTACTTGAAAAGAGAGATGCACCGGTTGAATTAAATGGCTTGAATGAGATAACAATCTCGAAAGAGCTTGAATGAAAGCAGAGTGGAAACACGAATCTTCTGGAACAAATGAACAGCGAGGAGTGGATGATTAAGAGGTGCACCGACATGAGAAGGTATTTGAAACGATAAAAGGATATAATCGACAAATCTTGACTTGAATCCACTGGAGATGAAAAGAATGATGAATGATGAACTTGTGGAGCATCTTCATGAGAATCATCGGGTAAGAATGTTGATTGAAAAGAATGGAGAGACTTCACATCCATAAGATGGATACTTGATAAAGAAATCTGAGTCCTTGAAGAGACAAGGGTGGGAGGGTGGGAAAAAAACAAAGGCAATTTGGGACGGATGAAACGAGCACCGTTGAGAAAGCTAAGATTGCTACTTGCGGATGTTGAAATGATCGGATCCTCTTGATGATAATTACACCGGTTGGAAAGAATTGACATGACGAACTCGATTATCATGAAGGATTGGTATTCACCTCGGAGTATGAGAACACCACTTAGGGAAGGTATGGAATCCACATTTGACTTCGAAGCAACTCGAATACCATAACTAAAAACAAAACAAAGGATTGGCTTGCAAAATAAGCCGGAACAAACATATGATAGAGATTTCGTCCGAAGTTTTCGTGGTGGGGCCTACACGGGCTCGATCATACAACACCATCATGTACAAGGCAGTGCACATGACATACGAAGCATCCCCGAGTCGGCATAGCCAAGGACTCTTTAAGACACAACGAGACCACTGTAAAACCAACCGTGGATAGGCGGACCACTAGACGCCGAACCCCAATTTCATATCATACATCTGTCGGAAAGATATCCTAAGAGCTACTTGAATTCCCACTTATAAACTCCCGAAATTTTCCGGTTATGCAATCAGGTGTTGGGGATACAGGGGAAGCATAATATCTCACCCAAAACTAGCAAATCCTACATCTAGCTGTATCCATCCTTCAACACATAACCAAGAAACCTTCGGAAATCGTCTACCTCAACCTTCCAAAAGCATCCGTTATACGAGTTATGGCAATACTCCCGAACTCCCGCCCCAGTACTGGGTGGCGTCGAGGTTATCTCACCAACAACTGCATAAAAGAGATTTTCGATGTCGGCGAAACTAAAATCAGGTATTCCAAAACTGCAACGATAAAATTGTGACGAAAACACCTCGGAGCTCAACTCCCCGGGACACTGCCACAACCCCTAAATGGCAGGAGGCACCAAGAACAATGTTCTCGTCACAAAACCATCAGAACGATTCCAGGATACCCGCGTGATCCTAATTTTTTTTAGTGAAATTTGAGAAGAGAAGAGTCAAAACTCTACGTCAGGATACCTCACCAGAGCGATGAAGGGACTGAGGAGTAAAAAGAATTCCTACTCTCCGATATATATAATCCTAAATGACTCAAAACATTTCTAGACTCAATAACGCCAGCGATTCGATCAAGCAGGGGGCTCCTAAGGTCGGGGAAGGCTCTGATACCAACTTGTAACGCCCTCGATGCGGCTATATCTCCCACGTGTCGAAGCACGACTTAGAGGCATAACCGCATTGAAAGCAATGTCGCAAGTGAGGTAATCTTCACACAACCCATGTAATACATAAGGGAAAGAGATACATAGTTGGCTTACACTCGCCACTTCACACAATTACATGAATAAAGCATTACATCAACCAGATACAAACAAGGTCCGACTATGGAACCAAAATAAAAGAAGACTACCCCAAAAGCTACACAGATCCCCGATCGACCCCAACTTGGCTCCACTACTAATCAACTAGAACGAAACAACACAAAGGACAAGATCTTCATCGAGCTCCTCCTTGAGCTTGGTTGCATCACCTGCTCGGTAACATCGGCACCTGCAAACTGGTTTTGGAAGTATCTGTGAGTCACGGGGACTCAGAAATCTCACACCCTCGCGATCAAGACTATTTAAGCTTAAAGGTAAGACAAGGTATGAGGTGGAGCTGCAACAAGCAACTAGCTTATATGGTGGCTAACATACGCAAATGAGAGCGAGAAGAGAAGGCAAAAGCACGGTCGAACAACTATGATCAAGAAGTGATCCTACGTCAAGCATTACTCCAACACCGTGTTCACTTCCCGGACCCCGCCGAGAAGAGACCATCACGGTAACACACGCGGTTGGTGCATTTTAATTAAGATCAACTTCAGGTTTTCTACAACCGGACATTAACAAATTCCCATCTGCTCATAACCGCGGGCATGGCTTTCGAAAGTTCAAACCCTGCAGGGGTGTCCCAACTTAGCCCATCACAAGCTCTCACGGTCAACGAAGGATATTCCTTCTAGCGGGAAGACCCGATCAGACTCGGAATCCCGGTTACAAGACATTTTGACAATGGTAAAACAAGACCAGCAACACCGCCTGGATGTGCCGACAAATCCCGATAGGGGCTACACATATCTCGTTCTCAGGGCACACTCAGATGAGACTAGCTACGAGTAAAACCAACCCTCATGTTTCCCCAAGGTGGCCCCGCAGGTAGCTCAGTTTGGACCAACACTCAGAGGAGCACTGGCCCAGGGGGGGTTAAAATAAAGATGACCCTTGGGCAGGCCTACCCAAGGGAAAGAAAAGGCTAGGTGGCGAATGGTAAAACCAATGTTGGGCATTGCTGGAGGAGTTTTATTCAAGGCGAACTGTCAAGGGGTTCCCATTATAACCCAACCGCGTAAGGAACGTAAAATCCGGGAACATAACACCGATATGACGGAAACTAGGGCGGCAAGAGTGGAACAAAACACCAGGCATAAGGCCGAGCCTTCCACCCTTTACCAAGTATATAGATGCATTAATTAAATAAGAGATATTGTGATATCCCAACAAAAATATCCATGTTCCAAACATGGAACAAGCTCCAATCTTCACCTGCAACTAACAACGCTATAAGAGGGGCTGAGCAAAGCGGTAACATAGCCAAACAACGGTTTTCTAGGACAAGGTGGGTTATAGGCTTGGTTCAACAATGTGGGAGGCATTATAAGCAAGTGGTAGGTATTGCAGCATAGGCATAGCAAAAGAACGAGCAACTAGCAAGCAAAGATAGAAGTGATTTCGAGGGTATGGTCATCTTGCCTGAAATCCCGCAAGGAAGAAGAACGAGTCCACGGAGAATAAAAACGGACGTAGTTGAACGGATCCTCACAAACACGATGTTAACGGAACTAACCCGAAGAAGCGACACCGGAAAGAAGCAAATATAGTAAACAACCATCACATAAGCATGGCACGATGTGCAAACAAGTATGATGCATGTCCGGTTTAAATATGCATGGCATGGCAAAGGGCACAAACAAAACTACAAGTTAAGTGGAGCTCAATATGCAATGAGTTGCATATTGACGAAACACCACGACAAGTTATTTAGTTCGATCTCGTTTATGTACCCAACAATATTAAATATTGTTAAACATGGCAAGAGGGTGAAGCAAAATAAAACTACCTATCTAGTCAACACTACTAGGGAAAACCTTATACACAGAAATTTAGCAATAGCGCGGGTTAAAAAAGGGCGCTAGTGCTTGATAGCAATAGCGGTTCAGAATAAACCGCGCTGCAGATACGATTCTAGCAGTAGCGCATGTTCCCGTAAAAGCGCTACTACTAAAATTCCAATTGCTGGAACGATGGGCTACGCATAGAAGTAGCGGCCTTGCAGGAAGCGCGCTACCGCTAGGGCATGAGTAGCAGCGCGTTTCCCTGTAACAGCGCTACTGCTAATGGAAATAAAATAAAATGTAAAACAAATAGAAAAGTAAATGAAAATGAAAGAAACAGAAAAAGGAGAAAGAAAAAAAATAAAATGCAAAGCAAAATAAATGAAAAAGAGAAAAAACAAAGAAATGCTTAGCTGTAGCGTGTGTTAGTAAGAGGCGCTGTAGCTAACGCAGCTGCAGCGCGTTTCGAGAACCCCCGGTATAGAAACAGAAAGGAAATAAAAAAGAGAGAAACTTACATATGTATAGCAGTAGCGCGTTTTGGAAAAAGCGCTATAGCTACCTTAGCTATAGCGCGTTCTGCGAAACGCGCTACCGCTAGTTTTGACTTAACCAAAAAACCGTTTCCCCCCGGCCACCACTTGCCTCCCAAATCTCTCGACCCACCCCGCCGCCGTCTCCCCGATTCGTCGTCGCCCCACTTCGCCGCCGTCTCCTGCTGACGTCGACGCCCCCGGAGCCACCAGAGCCGTGCGCCGTCGATGCCATCGGAGCCGTCCCCAACGCCATGGAGCCGCGCGACCTCATCAACGCCACCGGAGCCGCTGTCGACGCCACCGGATCCTCCCTCGCCAGAACTGCCTCCCTCGCCGTCACCGGAGACGCCCCTGCCTCCCTCGCCACCATTGCCTCCCTCGCCACCACCGGAGCCATCCTCTGTAAGCCCCTACCCCTCCTCTCTCTCTCATGCATAGGTTAGCTAGTTTAATTATGTTAATTATCTAGGTTAGGGCAAAAATTTAGTTAGGGCTTTGACAGAGAAGTAGTTAGGTTAACTAGTTTAATTAGGTTAATTACCTAGGTTAGTGCAAAAATTTAGTTAGGGCTTTGATAGAGAACTAGTCAGGTTAACTAGTTTGATTAGGTTAATTATCTAGGTTATTTAAGCAAGTTTTATTTTAAAGATGATCCCTTCCTAGACTTTTATTGTTGATTATATCTTTTCATTGAAGTGGTCATGTCGTTTGTGCCCAAGTGGCTTTGTTGTTTCAATGAAGCTGAGTGGCCTATATATATTTTGCGGGAATGTTGATTCATTTCCGTTCCGGCAAATTTCAGGTTCTCGATTTGTCCACTTTTTAGCAAAGGTCATGCCGAAATTTTCCATGAATTTCGGCATGACTTGTGCTACAAACTAGGACATATCGAGTGCCCGTGTGATTTGCTGCACCAGGAAGGAGTCAACGTTCCTGCAAAACAATAGGCCTTTTTTATGTCATTATTCATTTTATTAGGTCTAGAATTAATTGACTAGATTTAATCATAGGAAACATGGCTAGCAACGATGAAGGACAGGGTTCTGGTGATTGCGACGACGCCTACCGGGCGACAGACGAATTTTTTAGCCTTACCGATGATCAACTGATGTTATTGCTGGGCCCACCGGTGGCATCGGGGACTGAGACCGACACGCAGACCGGTGCTGAGACTGAGACCGGTGCTCAGACTCAGACAGGCATCGAGACCGGCGCTGAGATTGAGACCGGCGCTGCCTCGGGGAGCGGAGCCGGTGTAGAACCGAAAGCAAAGAGGCAACGGGTTCCTAACAAACTCAGGACTACTAGAGTGGTGGTCACGGAGGTGGACGACGGCAATTTTGAGACAACGGCGCCGAGGAAGCGCGTCGATGCTACGGCAATCAAATAGGCTGCATCGTACGGACAACCGCCACCATCAACGATGAGAAACTACAGAAGATAGAAAATATGAGGAGCTCCCTCCTAAAGAAGTTTCACCAGATATTCTTGTTCCCGGGCCGGAATGAGAAGGATTATAAAGATCCAGATGAGGACCCGGCAATGAAGAAGATAAACAAACACACCATGACCAAGTTTAGCGACGCGTTGGACGCCTGGAAAAATCGAGTGAAAGCAAGGATCATCGACAAGAAGGAACCCTACTCCGAGATTGTAAAGGATAATCCGACAATCATGGAAGAGTAGTTTCAAATATTCAAGGAGGCTTGCGAGGCCGAAGATGCCAAAAAAAGTCTAAGTACATGAAGGGGCTTCAAGAGAGGAACATTGGGAGCCACCACCTCGGAAGCCATGGTTATGGCGGAAAGAGTTCCAAATGGGCCAAGGAGGACGTGGAAGCCGCGAGTCTGGGCATCCCAGACCCCTTGGCGGAGTTCACCGTCCCGTAGGAGCGTGACGTCCTCAGGGCCCGGCACCGTTGGGACCCAGTGAAAAAGGTTTACGAGGCAACACCGGTCATTACGGATTTCATGAGACTGCTGGTAATTTTAGTTTCTGATCAATTCGACTGCACACGTTAGTCATATTTGTAAACGATCGTTGTGCCTTTTGCAGAGAGAGCAGCACAGGATTGCGGCCAAAAGCGACTCGCCGTCTGAGGCATTGGCGAGGCCCAAGTGGGACACTCCATTCAACCGGGCGTTGAACATATTGAAACAACAACCGGTGGATACTCGACCGTCGTATGGACGCGTGCACGGTGTCGGAGACGGCGCCACGTGGAAGAAGTACTACCGTGAGACCACGGAGGAGAGAAAGGAAAGACGGAGGTTAAATGAAGAAAACATCGACAAGAGGGTTGAGATTGCGGTTGAGAAGAAATCAACTGAGACAGTCGCAACAACGGTAGCTGCCGCAAAACAGGTGGCTTTAGATATTTCTAGTACCTTGGTTCCGGCCGTTTTCAATTGGACCAGGCAAAATCCAAAAAAAGATGTAGCGGACTTTCCCCTTGCTGACTTCTTGGCGGGGAGCAGCTCGACTAGCATTGCACCAGCACCTGTAGCTGCACCTGCTCCCGCACCGGCTCCCGCACCGGACGTGCTAGGCGGTGCTTCGTCTTTGGCTGAGCTCGACGCCCTCACGGTATCTGTCACACCGGCCCCCTTCAATATAAATGTATAATCTCCCGTTTTCGTTGCCTTTCGGATGTCTCATGTCACAAACTTTTCTTTGCAGGCCGACGAAACCCCGTGCAGCATATTGTACACCATCGGCGACCAGAAGGTGGACGTGGGGAAGGCGACGATAATGGAGCCGAAGGAACCATTGTTCCACAGCCGACCGATCCCCCCAAACGTCTTCAAGGTTTCCGTGGCCAGTGTCAAACCGGGCCACGAGAATTTGCCTCCTCCAGTACTACTGGGGGATGACGATGAGACACCGTGGCGGCTTGGTGATTGTTGCAATGCTGGGTGGGTCCTGTTGTGGCCAAAGAGTCTGCTTCGTCTGGAGGCAGCCGGGAGCACACCCACGAGCACGCAGGCTCAGCAAGGTATGAACATCAACACCCCACCTACCCAATTATCGTCGGGTGTCGGGTTGGGTGATAGCGGACGGGGTAAGGAGGAGGCTCCATTAGTCGCTGATGACGTCGCCATGGATGAGGATGAGGATGACGATGGCGCTGCTGAACAGTATGTCTATACTGGCGCCTCCTCAGGGTTTGAGCGTCATGAGTCAGTGCCTGAATTGCCGTCTCAACATATTATGGACGACCTTCCAGTAGTAAAGAAGTTTAGGAAGAGAGCGAGGAAAGGCAAAAAAGCTGTTTCTATGATCCAGCCGCCTTAGCAACCTCGGCTTCAGGACCGTATAGATATCCCCGGTGCGGATAAATGGCATATCCCCGGCCAACCAATCCTACCTGCAACAGCGCTACGGGCCAGATTCGGTGATCTAAAGAGACTTCATGACGATGTGCTGCGGGTAGAGAAAGACCTCATCGCCTCGAAAGATCCAGGATACCCACTCTACGTGGTTAACGTTCCGCGGCAAATGTCGTACGTCGACAGCTTCCCCGCGGATAAGTTCTTCCTCCGATTCGATTACATATTCGAGATGTTTCACGTGAAGAAGCTGGATTTTACGTTTGTCCGCCTTTATGCCTTGCACATGAACTACATCATCGGGGTTGAGCAGATATCTCATATCTGTGTCGCTCACCCGTACTACATGCACGAGGGCTTCTTGGGAGTCTGCGCAAATCACCGTGAATACGCGAGGGATTACATCGTCAATTTCATGCTCGCCAATAAGGACAAGGAGGCGATTCTCGTGCCTTATCATCCCGTGTAAGTCATCCGCGCTGCTATCCTTCCTTTGATTTCAATCATTCATTTGCACGGTGGAGGCTAATTAATTTGAGGACTTATTTTGCGCAGCGGCGGGCGCTCCGTCCTCATCATCCTCTACCCCCGATTCTCCCACGCTCTTTACTTGGATTCATCGAAGAACATTCACAAAAAGGATTACACCCACATCAAGGATGTTCTCGACAGTGCTATGTTTTACTACCAAGCAAGGGGTGGAGAGGTCAGGGACAAGAAGAGAAGGGGCGCAGGGTCGCCTTCGGCCATAAGACCGACTTCTGCTGCATCCAGCAACCGAATGATTCTCTTAATGATGGATTCTATGTCCTACACCACATGCTGGAGTACAGACGGGATCACCAGAACCTTCGCATGTCACCTAGATCCGGCGATGCCCATATTCTGCAATGGGCAAAGGACATAGGAGATATCGAGGATCATCGACTTTGAGCTGAGTTCTATAACATCTAGCGCGAACTTGCCCAAATCATCATGAAGGAGGTCGTCGGAAAAACAAGGATGTTCTATGGAGAAGGACAAATGTCGCGGGAAGACGTCCGAACATGGATAGCCTCTCAGCGTCTCGACCTGAAGCCTTTCACTAGGCTCGGGGACTATCTCCCTGACTTGGATGGATGGAACGACATGTTGGAGTGATTGTCGATATATGACAATGTGTCCGTTTAGTCCATACTTTCTGTATGACAAAACTTTGAGTTATGCACGGTGAAACTTTATTTGTGATGTAATTAAACCGCCCTCCTCCTCGACTAGCGAAAATCACTCTAGTTAGGGCATTTTGGGGTACGATGAACTTTGTTATTTATGCTTATGATATGTTGTTTTTATTTTTGCCAAGTCTGTCTCTTTCTATTGCTCAACTATATATGTTGCATATCATCGACTCATGTGATGATGCAGGTGCATAGATCATAGATGGCGAAGAAGTGCTATGCCAGGAGTATATATACGACAAGTGGCCGGAGTGTCAGGCCCTACCGGTTTCCAAGCGACAGGCAGTAGTTAGTTTAGAGGTTCACGCTAATGCGAAAGAGGGATACGAACTGATGTTCTCAAAGTGATAGCTCTTCTCGCATATATCATTGTTTAGATGGATGACGATGTATTTGCATATCATTCGAGACTTGTATCGCTATTTTCGAGATGATGACGAGAGACCACTTTGTGTTGGATGATGATTATGATGATGACATGATTTGATGAGACTAATTGTATGTATATGCTATGATTACATTTGTATGTGTATGATATGCTAAAGATTATTGTATAAAGCCTATTCAAATACAAAACAAATACAAAACAAATATGCAGGAAAAAAATAATAAATAAACTAGTAGTAGCGAGGGGGGAAATTTAGCAGTAGCGTCGCGTTGTCAGTAGCGCGTCCCAGCAAACAGCGCTGCGGATAATATCAGTAGCGCCCTTTCCCAAAGAGCGCTACAGCTGTTCATGTATAGCAGTAGCGTGGGACAACCGGCGCTACTGCTATACGTTAGCTATAGCGCCTTATTAGTAGCGCCGGTGCCCGCGCTATTGAGAGGCCCAAAACCCTCGCTACTGGTAGGCTTTTCCCTAGTAGTGCAAGTTTGAATGAGGCCGGAAACAACGAACAACACTTCCGAAAAATACCCATATGCATTTATTAGGTTTGGTACTGTTCTGCCCTAAACACAAGTTTATAGTTGTTAAACATGCAAAGTGATGCCACCATGTTAAACTAGACATTTTTCTACCCCATTTACATATAAAGTTTGTTAGGTTTGGAGCTACGGTTATTTAGTTATGAATTAAAGCATTTTAACATGGCATAGGAGCAAATTTAATCAAACAACATTTTAAACATTTCAAACATGGATGAAAATGACATATTATGAAACTAGATGAAAAACTAAGCATATTTCATATAAAGTTTGTTTTAAACCGATGCACGGTTAATTAGTTATTAAATGCATGAACAGCAAGGGGTAATCTGAAAATGTGCAGTTTTTGTGTAAATAGCAAAATTCGCTCATAGCAGGAAAAATATATATCGGGCCGAAACTACACACGGGCCAACAGTGCAAAAGGAGAGGGGGCGGCTCGCCCATGGGCCTTGGCCCGGTTCAAAGAAGGAGGCAGGCACGCAGCTGGCCTAACAGATCTGGGCCACGGGGAGGCTTGCGGCCGAGGAGGCTGCCCACGCTGGCGCTGTCTGGGCCTTGGAGGCCGAGCGGTCAACGCGAGGCGGCTGCGGCGTTCGTTTGGCCGGATCGAGCAGGCGAAGCGGAGGATGGACAGGCGCTGTGCGATGCGGTTCGAGCGCTCGCGTTCTGAAAACTGACGAAGCGGAGGATGCAGATTCGACGGCCGGCTGCCGGCGCTGGGGCTGGGACTTGCGGCCATCCGACGATGAAGCACGCCGGCACAGGCACGGAGATGGTGCGGATACAGCCGGATCCATCCGGAACGGCAACGAGCGGCGGAGGGTCGCGGAGGCGCGAGCGATGGCAGGCTCGGGGTCGAGAGGAGACGAGGACAAGCGTGAGGCAGAGGAACTTGTGGCGGCCTTAGGTCTCTGCTTCCCGGTTCGAAGAAGAGGCGAGGCGCTGGCCTCGAACGACGACGGTGGCGGCAGGAGATGCGATACAGGGCGGCCGCTGCGAGCGCCAAACGATGAGGACAGCGGGGCGGAGCAGTGGCTTGCGGGGCTCCGGTCAGGCGAAGCCCCTTCCGCTCGAAGGGCTGCGGTGGCTGCCGCAGGCCGAGGAGGCCAAGGGGAGCTCAACGCTCGGGCGTCGGCCGAGCACAGGGATGGAGGTGAGGGGGCCGGCCTGGAGCTGCTTCTGCGATTGCGCTCGACGGGTGAGGACGAGGCAGGGCTCGGGCACGAGCTCTTGCTCGATTCAACTGAGAGGAAGACGATCAGGGACGAGGTGCGAGGGGACGAAGGCAGGAGAAGCTCGGCAGCAGAGGAGGCATAGGCGGACAAGGCCGTGGCCTCGATCCATCCTGGATCGGGCGCCGGCTGGCTGCGGGAGAGATCGAGCGTGGGAGGGGGGGCTAGCTGCGGATCCATTTGACAGAGGAGGATGTGGGATCTGGGGGGAAGAAGCTGATTGGCTCGACACTGAAAACAAAAGGAGTGGCGGCGGCGTGGGGATTGGATGGATGGGACAAGGTGCGAGGACAAGGTCCCTAGAATTTAGGGTTGAACCCATATATATAGCAGGGGATTTTTGGGTAGAGGCTAATCCGTCCCTTCGATCGTAATCGGACGGTCTGGAAAAATAGGCTAGGGAGCCCAAATAAGAGAAGAAGTTTCGTAGACGTTTGGGGATGATTCGGACACAACTGTGACGACTGCTCGGGTCGGGTCCGGGACAACTTTTCGGATGCGTGCGCGAGGAGGACCGCGGGCTGATGAGAGAGGTTAGGCTGGAACTGGCAGATTGTGAAGAGCGGGTTGGTCTGAGAGAAGAGGGGAGAGATGCAGTCTGGCACGGTTTTCGGAGACCAAAAACGTCCGACGTTAAACCGGCTATACTGCCGATATAGTTATCCGTTGGGGCGTCAAACGAACTCCGAATGCGATGAAACTTGGCAGGCGACCTACCTACACTATAATAAGACCGCAGCCCAACTCTCAACCCAATCCGAGAACATTTTCCGGGCACTTCTAAAATACTATTTCAGACATGCCGCGGGCGCGTGCAAGTGTGTCTGGGCTCAGAACGGACAACGGAAGGAACTGGGAGAACCCGGGCGAATGCAAGTTTCGAAAACATGATGATGCAATGCACGTGATGACATGACAAGATGCGACACGCAAGCGAATGACATGACTGTTGGGGAACGTAGTAATTTCAAAATTTCCTACGCATACGCAAGATCATGGTGATGCATAGCAACGAGGGGGAGAGTATGATCTACGTACCCTTGTAGATCGCAACGGAAGCGTTGACACAACGTAGAGGAAGTAGTTGTACGTCTTATTCCCGATCCGACCGATCCAAGCACCGTTACTCCGGCACCTCCGAGTTCTTAGCACACGTACAGCTCGATGACGCTCCCCGGGCTCCGATCCAGCAAAGCTTCGGGGATGAGTTCCGTCAGCACGACGGCGTGGTAACGATGATGATGTTCTACCGACGCAGGGCTTCGCCTAAGCACTACAACGATATGACCGAGGTGGAATATGGTGGCAGGGGGCACCGCACACGGCTAAGGAACGATCACGAGGATCAACTTGTGTGTTCTAGGGTGCCCCCTGCCTCCGTATATAAAGGAGCCAAGGGGGAGGGGGTGGCCGGCCAAGGAGGGCGCGCCAGGAGAGTCCTACTCCCTCTGGGAGTAGGATTCCCCCCCCCCCAATCCTAGTTGGAATAGGATTCCTTGAGGGGGGAAAGAGAGAGAGGGGGCCGGCCACCTCTCCTAGTCCTAATAGGACTAGGGAAGGGGGGGAGGCGCGCATCCCACCTTGGGCTGCCCCTTTCTCCTTTCCACTAAAGCCCACTAAGGCCCATATAGTTCCCGGGGGTTTCCGGTAACCTCCCGGTACTCCGATAAAATCCCGATTTCACCCGGAACATTTCCGATATCCAAACATAGGCTTCCAATATATCAATCTTTATGTCTCGACCATTTCGAGACTCCTCGTCATGTCCATGATCACATCCGGGACTCCGAACAACCTTCGGTACATCAAAATGCATAAACTCATAATAACTGTCATCGTAACGTTAAGCGTGCGGACCCTACGGTTCGAGAACAATGTAGACATGACCGAGACACGTCTTCGGTCAATAACCAATAGCGGGACCTGGATTCCCATATTGGCTCCTACATATTCTACGAAGATCTTTATCGGTCAGACCGCATAACAACATACGTTGTTCCCTTTGTCATCGGTATGTTACTTGCCCGAGATTCGATCGTCGGTATCCAATACCTAGTTCAATCTCGTTACCGGCAAGTCTCTTTACTCGTTCCGTAATACATCATCTTGCAACTAACTCATTAGTTGTAATGCTTGCAAGGCTTATGTGATGTGCATTACCGAGAGGGCCCAGAGATACCTCTCCGACAATCGGAGTGACAAATCCTAATCTGGAAATACGCCAACCCAACATATACCTTTGGAGACACCTGTAATGCTCCTTTATAATCACCCAGTTACGTTGTGACGTTTGGTAGCACCCAAAGTGTTCCTCCGGTAAACGGGAGTTGCATAATCTCATAGTCATAGGAACATGTATAAGTCATGAAGAAAGCAATAGCAACATACTAAACGATCGGGTGCTAAGCTAATGGAATGGGTCATGTTAATCAGATCATTCAACTAATGATGTGATCTCGTTAATCAAATAACAACTCTTTGTTCATGGTTAGGAAACATAACCATCTTTGATTAACGAGCTAGTCAAGTAGAGGCATACTAGTGACACTCTGTTTGTCTATTTATTCACACATGTATTATGTTTCCGGTTAATACAATTATAGCATGAATAATAAACATTTATCATGATATAAGGAAATAAATAATAACTTTATTATTGCCTCTAGGGCATATTTCCTTCCGTCTCCCACTTGCACTAGAGTCAATAATCTAGATTACACAGTAATGATTCTTACACCCATGGAGTCTTGGTGCTGATCATGTTTTGCTCGTGGAAGAGGTTTAGTCAACGGGTCTGCAACATTCAGATCCGTATGTATCTTGCAAATCTCTATGTCTCCCACCTGGACTAGATCCCGGATGGAATTGAAGCGTCTCTTGATGTGCTTGGATCTCTTGTGAAATCTGGATTCCTTTGCCAAGCAATTGCACCAGTATTGTCACAAAAGATTTTCATTGGACCCGATGCACTAGGTATGACACCTAGATCGGATATGAACTCCTTCATCCAGACTCCTTCATTTGCTGCTTCCGAAGCAGCTATGTACTCCGCTTCACATGTAGATCCCGCTACGACGCTTTGTTTAGAACTGCACCAACTGACAGCTCCACCGTTTAATGTAAACACATATCCGGTTTGCGATTTAGAATCGTCCGGATCAGTGTCAAAGCTTGCATCAACGTAGCCGTTTACGATGAGCTCTTTGTCACCTCCATATACGAGAAACATATCCTTAGTCCTTTTCAGGTACTTCAGGATGTTCTTGACCGCTGTCCAGTGATCCACTCCTGGATTACTTTGGTACCTCCCTGCTAAACTTATAGCAAGGCACACATCAGGTCTGGTACACAGCATTGCATACATGATAGAGCCTATGGCTGAAGCATAGGGAACATCTTTCATTTTCTCTCTATCTTCTGCAGTGGTCGGGCATTGAGTCTTACTCAATTTCACACCTTGCAATACATGCAAGAATCCTTTCTTTGCTTGATCCATTTTGAACTTCTTCAAAATCTTGTCAAGGTATGTGCTTTGTGAAAGTCCAATTAAGTGTCTTGATCTATCTCTATAGATCTTATATGTAAGCAGCTTCACCGAGGTCTTTCATTGAAAAACTTTTATTCAAGTATCCCTTTATGCTATCCAGAAATTCTATATCATTTCCAATCAGTAATATGTCATCCACATATAATATCAGAAATGCTACAGAGCTCCCACTCACTTTCTTGTAAATACAGGCTTCTCCAAAAGTCTGTATAAAACCAAATGCTTTGATCACACTATCAAAGCATTTATTCCAACTCTGAGAGGCTTGCACCAGTCCATAAATGGATCGCTGGAGCTTGCACACTTTGTTAGCTCCCTTTGGATCGACAAAACCTTCCGGTTGCATCATATACAACTCTTCTTCCAGAAATCCATTCAGGAATGCAGTTTTGACATCCATCTGCCAAATTTCATAATCATAAAATGCGGCAATTGCTAACATGATTCGGACAGACTTAAGCATCGCTACGGGTAAGAAGGTCTCATCGTAGTCAATCCCTTGAACTTGCCGAAAACCTTTTGCGACAAGTCGAGCTTTGTAGACAGTAATATTACCGTCAGCGTCAGTCTTCTTCTTGAAGATCCATTTATTCTCAATTGCTTGCCGATCATCGGGCAAGTCAACCAAAGTCCATACTTTGTTCTCATACATGGATCCCATCTCAGATTTCATGGCTTCAAGCCATTTTGCGGAATCTGGGCTCACCATCGCTTCTTCATAGTTTGTAGGTTCATCATGATCTAGTAGCATGATTTCCAGAATAGGATTACCGTACCACTCTGGCGCGGATCTCACTCTGGTTGATCTACGAGGTTCAGTAGTATCTTGATCTAAAGTTTCATGATCATCATCATTAGCGTCCTCACTAACTGGTGTAGGTGTCACTGAAACAGTTTTCTGTGATGTACTACTTTCCAATAAGGGAGCAGGTACAGTTACCTCGTCAAGTTCTACTTTCCTCCCACTCACTTCTTTCGAGAGAAACTCCTTCTCTAGAAAGGATCCATTCTTAGCAACGAATGTCTTGCCTTCGGATCTGTGATAGAAGGTGTACCCAACAGTTTCCTTTGGGTATCCTATGAAGACACATTTCTCCGATTTGGGTTCGAGCTTATCAGGTTGAAGCTTTTTCACATAAGCATCGCAGCCCCAAACTTTAAGAAACGACAACTTTGGTTTCTTGCCAAACCATAGTTCATAAGGCGTCGTCTCAACGGATTTTGATGGTGCCCTATTTAACGTGAATGCGGCCGTCTCTAAAGCACAACCCCAAAACGATAGCGGTAAATCTGTAAGAGACATCATAGATCGCACCATATCTAGTAAAGTACGATTACGACGTTCGGACACACCATTACGCTGTGGTGTTCCGGGTGGCGTGAGTTGCAAAACTATTCCACAATTTTTCAAATGTACACCAAACTCGTAACTCAAATATTCTCCTCCACGATCAGATCGTAGAAACTTTATTTTCTTGTTACGATGATTTTCAACTTCACTCTGAAATTCTTTGAACTTTTCAAATGTCTCAGACTTATGTTTCATTAAGTAGATATACCCATATCTGCTTAAATCATCTGTGAAGGTGAGAAAATAACGATATCCGCCACGAGCCTCAATATTCATCGGACCACATACATTTGTATGTATGATTTCCAACAAATCTGTTGCTCTCTCCATTGTACCGGAGAACGGTGTTTTAGTCATCTTACCCATGAGGCACGGTTCGCAAGTACCAAGTGATTCATAATCAAGTGGTTCCAAAAGTCCATCAGTATGGAGTTTCTTCATGCGCTTTACACCGATATGACCTAAACGGCAGTGCCACAAATAAGTTGCATCGTCATTATCAACTCTGCATCTTTTGGCTTCAACATTATGAATATGTGTATCACTACTCTCGAGATTCAATAAGAATAGACCACTCTTCAAGGGTGCATGACCATAAAAGATATTACTCATATAAATAGAACAACCATTATTCTCTGATTTAAATGAATAACCGTCTCGCATTAAACAAGATCCAGATATAATGTTCATGCTCAACGCTGGCACCAAATAACAATTATTTAGGTCTAATACTAATCCCGAAGGTAGATGTAGAGGTAGCGTGCCGACCGCGATCACATCGACTTTGGAACCGTTTCCCACGCGCATCGTCACCTCGTCCTTTGCCAGTGTTCGCTTATTCCGTAGTCCCTGTTTTGAGTTGCAAATATTAGCAACAGATCCAGTATCAAATACCCAGGTGCTACTGCGAGCTCTAGTAAGGTACACATCAATGACATGTATATCACATATACCTTTGTTCACCTTGCCATCTTTCTTATCCGCCAAATACTTGGGGCAGTTCCGCTTCCAGTGACCAGTCTGCTTGCAGTAGAAGCACTCAGTTTCAGGCTTAGGTCCAGACTTGGGTTTCTTCTCTTGAGCAGCAACTTGCTTGCCGTTCTTCTTGAAGTTCCCCTTCTTCTTCCCTTTGCCCTTTTTCTTGAAACTAGTGGTCTTGTTGACCATCAACACTTGATGCTCCTTTTTGATTTCTACCTCCGCGGCTTTTAGCATTGCGAAGAGCTCGGGAATAGTCTTATTCATCCCTTGCATATTATAGTTCATCACGAAGCTCTTGTAGCTTGGTGGCAGTGATTGGAGAATTCTGTCAATGACACAATCATCTGGAAGATTAACTCCCAATTGAATCAAGTGATTATTATACCCAGACATTTTGAGTATATGCTCACTGACAGAACTGTTCTCCTCCATCTTGCAGCTATAGAACTTATTGGAGACTTCATATCTCCCAATCCGGGCATTTGCTTGAAATATTAACTTCAACTCCTGGAACATCTCATATGCTCCATGACGTTCAAAACGTCGTTGAAGTCCCGATTCTAAGCCGTAAAGCATGGCACACTGAACTATCGAGTAGTCATCAGCTTTGCTCTGCCAGACGTTCATAACATCTGGTGTTGCTCCAGCAGCAGGCCTGGCACCCAGCGGTGCTTCCAGGACGTAATTCTTCTGTGCAGCAATGAGGATAATCCTCAAGTTACGGACCTAGTCCGTGTAATTGCTACCATCATCTTTCAACTTTGCTTTCTCAAGGAACGCATTAAAATTCAACGGAACAACAGCACGAGCCATCTATCTACAATAAACATAAACAAGCAAGATACTATCAGGGACTAAGTTCATGATAAATTTAAGTTCAATTAATCATATTACTTAAGAACTCCCACTTAGATAGACATCCCTCTAATCTTCTAAGTGATCACGTGATCCAAATCAACTAAACCATAACCGATCATCACGTGAGATGGAGTAGTTTTCAATGGTGAACATCGTTATGTTGATCATATCTACTATATGATTCACGCTCGACCTTTCGGTCTCCGTGTTCCGAGGCCATATCTGCATATGCTAGGCTCGTCAAGTATAACCCGAGTATTCTGCGTGTGCAAAACTGGCTTGCACCCGTTGTAGATGGACGTAGAGCTTATCACACCCGATCATCACGTGGTGTCTGGGCACGAAGAACTTTGGCAACGGTGCATACTCAGGGAGAACACTTCTTGATAATTTAGTGAGAGATCATCTTATAATGCTACCGTCAATCAAAGCAAGATAAGATGCATAAAGGATAAACATCACATGCAATCAATATAAGTGATATGATATGGCCATCATCATCTTGTGCCTGTGATCTCCATCTCTGAAGCACCGTCATGATCACCATCGTCACCGGCGCGACACCTTGATCTCCATCGTAGCATCGTTGTCGTCTCGCCGATCTTATGCTTCCACGACTATCACTACCGCTTAGTAATTACATCGCGATTGCATACAATAAAGCGACAACCATATGGCTCCTGCCAGTTGCCGATAACTCGGTTACAAAACATGATCATCTCATACAATAAAATTTAGCATCATGTCTTGACCATATCACATCACAACATGCCCTGCAAAAACAAGTTAGACGTTCTCTACTTTGTTGTTGCAAGTTTTACGTGGCTGCTACGGGCTTAAGCAAGAACCAATCTCACCTACACATCAAAACCACAATGATAGTTTGTCAATTTGACTCCGTTTTAACCTTCGCAAGGACCGGGCGTAGCCACACTTGGTTCAACTAAAGTTGGAGAGACAGTCGCCCGCAAGCCACCTATGTGCAAAGCACGTCGGGAGAACTGGTCTCGCGTAAGCGTACGCGTAATGTTGGTCCGGGTCGTCTCGTCCAACAATACCGCCGAACCAAAGTATGACATGCTGGTAGGCAGTATGACTTATATCGCCCACAACTCACTTGTGTTCTACTCGTGCAAATAACATCAAACCATAAAACCTAGGCTCTGATACCACTATTGGGGAACGTAGTAATTTCAAAATTTCCTACGCACACGCAAGATCATGGTGATGCATAGCAACGAGGGGGGGAGTATGATCTATGTACCCTTGTAGATCGCAACGGAAGAGTTGACACAACGTAGAGGAAGTAGTCGTACGTCTTCTTCCCGATCCGACCGATCCAAGCACCGTTACTCCGGCACCTTCGAGTTCTTAGCACACGTACAGCTCGATGACGCTCCCCGGGCTCTGATCCAGCAAAGCTTCGGGGATGAGTTCCGTCAGCACGACGGCGTGGTGATGATGATGATGTTCTACCGACGCAGGGCTTCGCCTAAGCACTACAACGATATGACCGAGGTGGAATATGGTGGCAGGGGGCACCGCACACGGCTAAGGAACGATCACGAGGATCAACTTGTGTGTTCTAGGGTGCCCCTGCCTCCGTATATAAAGGAGCCAAGGGGGAGGGGGTGGCCGTCCAAGGAGGGCGCGCCAGGAGAGTCCTACTCCCTCTGGGAGTAGGATTCCCCCCCAATCCTAGTTGGAATAGGATTCCTTGAGGGGGGAAAGAGAGAGAGGGGGCCGGCCACCTCTCCTAGTCCTAATAGGACTAGGGAAGGGGGGAGGCACGCAACCCACCTTGGGCTGCCCCTTTCTCCTTTCCACTAAAGCCCATATAGTTCCCGGGGGTTTCCGGTAACCTCCCGGTACTCCGGTAAAATCCCGATTTCACCCGGAACATTTCCGATATCCAAACATAGGCTTCCAATATATCAATCTTTATGTCTCGACCATTTCGAGACTCCTCGTCATGTCCATGATCACATCCGGGACTCCGAACAACCTTCGGTACATCAAAATGCATAAACTCATAATAACTGTCATCGTAACGTTAAGCGTGCGGACCCTACGGTTCGAGAACAATGTAGACATGACCGAGACACGTCTCCGGTCAATAACCAATAGCGGGACCTAGATGCCCATATTGGCTCCTACATATTCTACGAAGATCTTTATCGGTCAGACCGCATAACAACATACGTTGTTCCCTTTGTCATCGGTATGTTACTTGCCCGAGATTCGATCGTCGGTATCCAATACCTAGTTCAATCTCGTTACCGGCAAGTCTCTTTACTCGTTCCGTAATACATCATCTTGCAACTAACTCATTAGTTGTAATGCTTGCAAGGCTTATGTGATGTGCATTACCGAGAGGGCCCAGAGATACCTCTCCGACAATCGGAGTGACAAATCCTAATCTCGAAATACGCCAACCCAACATATACCTTTGGAGACACCTGTAATGCTCCTTTATAATCACCCAGTTACGTTGTGACGTTTGGTAGCACCCAAAGTGTTCCTCCGGTAAATGGGAGTTGCATAATCTCATAGTCATAGGAACATGTATAAGTCATGAAGAAAGCAATAGCAACATACTAAACGATCGGGTGCTAAGCTAATGGAATGGGTCATGTCAATCAGATCATTCAACTAATGATGTGATCTCGTTAATTAAATAACAACTCTTTGTTCATGGTTAGGAAACATAACCATCTTTGATTAACGAGCTAGTCAAGTAGAGGCATACTAGTGACACTCTGTTTATCTATTTATTCACACATGTATTATGTTTCCGGTTAATACAATTATAGCATGAATAATAAACATTTATCATGATATAAGGAAATAAATAATAACTTTATTATTGCCTCTAGGGCATATTTCCTTCAATGACAACGTCAGCGAATAACTGGAAGACATCTGGCGCAACGGTCTTGGGGCGTCACACCCAAGCTTGGGACAAACATTAATTGCAGCAAATATATTCTCAAATATGTCATCCTCATCAAACATAGCTTCCCCAAGCTTGGGCCTTTTCATATCATAAGCATAATCACTCTCATCATTAATAGTATAGATAGCACCGATAGTATAGCAATTATTATATTCTTCCAAGCAAGTGCCAAAAAGATTTTCAAGATCATAAGAAGTATCATTATCTTCCACAATTATATTTTCATGAGGCACAATAGTAATAGGAGCAGCATTATTTGGGAGAGATATCTTTTTACCTCTCTTCCTTTTTCTTTTCTTCTTATTCACCACATCATGCGTGGGTTCAATCCTCTTTTGGAGCTCCTTATTAATGAGATTGGTTGAATAAGAGGCTCCTCCTCGTTACCTGATTCATCATAAGAAATAATAGGAAGATATTGGGAAGTCTCTTCCCTTTCATTAGTATTCTCTTCATCCTCTATTTGTTTTCTTTTCTTTATGTAATTGGCAATATAAGGATTTTCAATGCAATTCACCGCACAATACATATAAATTTTCTCTAGATCAAAATCAAGAACTCTATCAAGATTAAACTTTGGAATACCCTCAGTTATACGTTTCATTTCTTCATAACCCAAAAGAAGGCAAAGCTCTTTATGATGCTCAAGGGTAATCAAATTATCACAATGTTTGGACTCGACTTGATCATGAAACAAATAACATTGGAGCTTTAAATGACCATGTTCATTGCAAAGTTCACAAGGGGCACAAAAAATATTGAATCTTTCAGCACATTCATCTAGACTTTCTTGCAACAATTTAGTTTCTAAGTACTTATGCCTTTTGCAATATCTATCTTCCCTATTTGGTGTGTACTTGCAAATCTAGTCTACTCCACAAAAATTGACATGTTTATAGGAGGTATTTTCATCATAACTAGTGCAATCATCATTAGCATCATGGATATTCAAAGAATTCGTACTAACAACATTGCAATCATGCTCATCATTCAAATATTTAGTGCCAAACATTTTAGAGATTTCTTCTTCTAGCACTTGAGCACAATTTTCCTTTCCATCATACTCACGAAAGATATTAAAAAGGTGAAGCGTATGAGACAAACTCAATTCCATTTTTATAGTTTTCTTTTATAAACTAAACTAGTGATAAAACAAGAAACTAAAAGACTCAATTGCAAGATCTAAAGATATACCTTCAAGCGCTAACCTCCCCGGCAACAGCGCCAGAAAAGAGCTTGATGTCTACTACACAACCTTCTTCTTGTAGACGTTGTTGGGCCTGCAAGTGCAGAGGTTTGTAGGACAGTAGCAAATTTCCCTCAAGTGGATGACCTAAGGTTTATCAATCCGTAGGAGGCGTAGGATGAAGATGGTCTCTCTCAAGCAACCTTGCAACCAAATAACAAAGAGTCTCTTGTGTCCCCAACACACCCAATACAATGGTAAATTGTATAGGTGCACTAGTTCGGCGAAGAGATGGTGATACAAGTGCAATATGGATAGTAGATAAAGGTATTGGTAATCTGAAATTATAAAAACAGCAAGGTAACAAGTGATAAAAGTGAGCGTAAACGGTATTGCAATGTGTGGAAACAAGGCCTAGGGTTCATACTTTCACTAGTGTAAGTCCTCTCAACAATACTAACATAATTGGATCATAAAACTATCCCTCAACATGCAACAAAGAGTCACTCCAAAGTCACTAATAGCGGAGAACGAACGAAGAGATTATGGTAGGGTACGAAACCACCTCAAAGTTATTCTTTCCAATCAATCCGTTGGGCTATTCCTATAAGTGTCACAAACAGCCCTAGAGTTCGTACTAGAATAACACCTTAAGACACAAATCAATCAAAACCCTAATGTCACCTAGATACTCCAATGTCACCTCAAGTATCCGTGGGTATGATTATACGATATGCGTCACACAATCTCAGTTTAATCTATTCAACCAACACAAAGGACCTCAAAGAGTGCCCCAACCGGAGAATCACAACGAAAACGTGTGCCAACCCCTATGCATAGGTTCATGGGCGGAACCCGCAAGTTGATCACCAAAACATACATCAAGTGAATCACGTGATATCCCATTGTCACCACAGATATCCACAGCAAGACATACATCAAGTGTTCTCAAATCTTTGACTCAATCCAATAAGATAACTCCAAAGGGGAAACTCAATTCATTACAAGAGAGAAGAGGGGGGAAGAAACATCATAGGATCCAACTATAATAGCAAAGCTCGCGATACATCAAGATCGTATCATCTCAAGAACACGAGAGAGAGAGAGATCAAACACATAGCTACTAGTACATACCCTCATCCCCAAGGGAGAACTACTCCCTCCTCGTCATGGAGAGCACCAGGATGATGAAGATGGCCACCGGAGAAGGATTGCCCCCTCCGGCAGGGTGCCGGAACGGGTCTAGATTGGTTTTTGGTGGCTACGGAGGCTTCTGGCGGCGGAACTCCCGATCTATTTTCTGTTCTGGAAGTTTTAGGGTACGTGGAGTTATATAGGCGCAGGAAGTACGTCGGAGGAGCCACAGGGGCCCCATGAGGTAGGGGGCGCGCCCTAGGGGGGTGGGCGCGCCCCCACCCTCGTGGGCAGCTCTCGTATCTTCTGACGTGGGGTCCAAGTCCATCAGGTGTGTTTCCTTCCAAAAATAACTTCTCCAGTTGATTCCGTTCCGTTTCGGCTCCGTCTGATATTCCTTTTCTTCAAAACACTGAAATAGGCATAAAACAACAAATCTGGGCTGGGCCTCCGGTTAATAGGTTAGTCCCGAAAATAATATAAAAGTGGATAATAAAGCCCAATATTGCCCAAAACAGTAGATAATATAACATGGAGCAATCAAAAATTATAGATACGTTGGAGACGTATCAGTTAGCCGTGTCCCCGGTTATGGACATCTTGAGTATCTAGTACTTGGATTATCATGTGAGTCTCATCATGTTACTCTAAATTAATTTTGTTGGGTTTTAATGATGATGCTTAATTGGGATTGAGAGGGTGTCTACACTCTCAATGTTTAACAACCACCATGATAGTTAAATAAAATTTACTCCTTTGCAGTAGGGAAAAATTGGCTTTACGCAAAACTATAACCATAGAGCTTTCCACCAGCCAAATATGCATGTAGTATAACATTACTCTTTCATTGCTCTCTATGTGTTACATTGCCAGCATATTCCATGTGCTGACCCGTTTCGGAATGCAACTTCATGTTGCAGACTTTTCAGACGACGAGTAAGGTGCCTTTTAGGTCGTGGTTCTATACTCAGTGATGCCATTGGAGTTGATGGACTCACTTATCTTCCAAGCCTTTCGCTGTTATCGTTATTAGATGGCCTTAAGCCATATTTATTGTAATAAGTTCTATTTTGAGACACTCATTGTAATAAGTGTGTGATTGCTACTCTGTTATAAATCCTTCAAGTACTGTGTGGTGTCAGCATCACTAATCCAGGGATGACACCTGAGCATAGAGATTGGACGTTTGAGGTCTGGTCGCTACAATCAAAGTACCGAACGCGAATCATATGATCGTGATGAAAACTAGCTTGACGATAATTCCCATGTGTCCTCGGGAGCGCTTTCCTTCATATAAGAGTTTGTCCAGGCTTGTCCTTTGCTACAAAAAGGATTGGTCCATCTTGCTGCACCTTATTTACTTTTATTACTTGCTACTCATTACAAATTACCTTATCACAAAACTATCTGTTACCGATAATTTCAGTGCTTGCAGAGAATACCTTGCTGAAAACCGCTTATCATTTCCTTCTGCTCCTCGTTGGGTTCGACACTCTTACTTATCGAAAGAACTACTATAGATCCCCTATACTTGTGGGTCATCAAGAATCTTTTCTGGCGCCATTGCCGGGGAGTGAAGCGCCTTTGGTAGGTGGAATTTGGTAAGGAAAAATTTATATAG
This sequence comes from Triticum urartu, assembly GCF_056163025.1. Classification (NCBI taxonomy): domain Eukaryota; kingdom Viridiplantae; phylum Streptophyta; class Magnoliopsida; order Poales; family Poaceae; genus Triticum; species Triticum urartu. The sequence continues at coordinate 99,252,459 of NC_141878.1, forward strand.
TGTGCTGAAATTTACTATCACTTGTTACTATGGAAAGTAATCCTTTGAGGAGCTTGTTCGGGGTATCTTCACCTCAAACGGTAGAGCAAATAGTTGCTCCTCAACCTACTGGACCTACTGAAAATGAAAATGTTTACTTCAAAATTCCTTCGGGTATGATAGAGAAACTGCTAGCTAATCCTTTTGCAGGAGATGGAACATTGCATCCCGACTTACACTTAATCTATGTGGATGAAGTTTGTGGATTATTTAAGCTTGCAGGTATGCCCGATGATGTTATCAAGAAGAAGATCTTCCCTTTATGTTTGAAGGGAGATGCATTGACATGATATAGGATATGTGATGATATGGGATCATGGGACTACAAACGGTTGAAATTGGAATTCCATCAGAAGTTTTATCCTATGCATCTTGTTCATCGTGATCATAATTATATATATAATTTTTGACCTCGCGAGGGAGAAAGCATCGCTCAAGCTTGGGGGAGGCTTAAGTAAATGTTATATTCATGCCCCAATCATGAGCTCTAAAGAGAAATGATTATTCAAAACTTTTATGCTCGACTTTCTGACAACAATCGCTCCATGCTCGATACTTCTTGTACTGGTTCCTTAATGATGAAGACTATTGAATATAAATGGAATTTATTGGAGAGAATTAAACGCAACTCTAAAGATTGGGATCTCGACGAAGGTAAAGAGTCAGGTATAACATCTAAGTTTGATTGTGTCAAATCTTTTATGGATACCGATGTTTTTTTGTAAATTTAGCACTAAATATGGACTTGACTCTGAGATAGTAGCTTCTTTCTGTAAATCCTTTGCTACTCATGTTGATCTCCCCAAGGAGAAGTGGTTTAAATATAATCCTCCCATTGAAACAAAAGTTGTTGCACTTATCAAAGTTCAAGAAAAAACTATCACATATGATGATCCTGTTGTTCCCACTACATATGTTGAGAAACCACCTTTCCCTGTTAGAATAAAGGATCATGCTAAAGCTTCAACTATGGTTCGTAAAAGTAATATAGAACTTATACACCTCCTGAGCAAGTTAAAGTTGAACCTAATATTATTGTTAAAGATCTCTTGGCTGATAATATCGATGGGCATGTTATTTATTTCTGTGATGAGACTGCTAGAATTGCTAAGCCTGATACTAAAAATAAACATAGACCTGTTGTAGGCATGCCTGTTATTTCTGTTAAAATAGGAGATCATTGCTATCATGGCTTATGTGATATGGGTGCTAGTGCAAGTGCAATACCTCATTCCTTATACAAAGAAATTATGCATGATATTGCACCTGCTGAGAAAGAAGAGATTGATGTCATAATTAAGCTTGCCAATAGAGATACTATTTCACCAATTCGGATTGTTAGAGATGTTGAAGTCTTGTGTGGGAAGGCTAAATATCCTGCTGATTTTCTTGTTCTTGGTTCCCCTCAAGATAGCTTTTGTCCCATTATATTTGGTCGACCCTTCTTGAATACTGTTAATGCTAAGATAGATTGCAAGAAGGATGTTGTTACTATTGGTTTGGATGATATGTCTCATGAGTTTAATTTTTCTAAATTTCATAGACAACCCCATGATGAAGAATTGCCTAGTAAAGATGAAATTATTGGTCTTGCTTCTATTGTCGTGCCTCCTACTGATCCATTAGAACAATATTTGCTAGACCATGAAAATGATATGTTCATGAATTAAAGAAGGGAAATAGATGAAGTATTCTTTAAACAGGGACCTATTCTGAAACACAATTTGCCTGTTGAAATCCTAGGGGATCCTCCTCGACCCAAGGGTGATCCCGTGTTTGAGCTTAAACCATTACCTGATACTCTCAAATATGCTTATCTTGATGAAAAGAAAATATATCCTATTATTATTAGTGCTAACCTTTCAGAGAAGGAGGAAGAGAAATTATTGAAAACTCTGAAGAAGCACCATGCTTCTATTGGATATACTCTTGATGATCTTAAGGGCATTAGTCCCACTCTATGTCAACACAAAAGAAATTTGGAGGCAGACGCCAAACCAGTTATTGATTGTCGGGGGTTGGGTGCGACATATGCTAAAGGATGGCTTATCATGGTGGGGGCGAGTAGAACGTCGCCGGTGCCTGGAAACGGGATAAGGCGGAGGCATGCACGCCGGCGAATCTTACCCAGCTTCGGGGCTCTCCAGGGAGATAATACCCCTACTGCTGCTCTACGGGGTCTCCGCATGATCACTATGGCAAAGTGTTTACACGGTTGCTCCTCGAGCTGTTTCCAGGAGGTAGGAGAAGGCAAGGCTAGCTCTCTCCTTCCTATACGATCTGGTCTAGTGCTAATGGATTCCAACCCTTTGCATGGATGCCCTGGGGGGTTTATATAGGCCTACCCCCAGGGGTACAATGGTAATCCGGCTGGGCGCGGGCCCAGCCGCCAGTCTCTCTGGCTACCGTCTTATCCGCTGACTCCTGGGGCCCGCCGACTGGCTCGGTATGGAGCCGACAGGCCGTGTCCACCGCGGGCGGGTCTTGCCGGCTGCAGATTACTGTAGCCATGCCTCTAATGATGCAGGCTTGGTCATGATGTCGTGGCGACAGCTCTGCCGTCTGGCGGGCGATCACTGTGGCCACTACTTGTCGTGTCTGATTAATGGCGTGTGGGGCCCGTGGGAGGGGCCGGCCGACTTCTGGTGGCCGACTCCCATCCGGGCCGACTGGTTGTGCTTTTGCCGTCTTTCGTACGCCCGCCGACTGGTGGGACCCATCATCCCTGGGTCGTACCAGCAGGCCGTCGTGGGCACAGGGCTCCGCCCCCTGGGGCTGACGTTAGGGCCGACATGGCAATAGTGTCGTGCCGCGCGGAGATCTCCGCGGGTATGGCGTACTGTAGCCATGCCTGCCCTTGAAAAAGGGGTGGGAGTGGACCTTACTATGGACACTTCCCGTCTCGTCCCTCTTTATGAGGGCATGGGGGTTGTTGGCGTCGCGGGACGACTCCCCAAGGCCGGCTTCTCTGGAAGTCGCCAGTCAGGAGTCGGCTTTATCCTGAAGCCGCTCCTGGGACTCGGCCGCGAGTGGGCAACCGGCCGCCTCGCCGCCGACTCCTCAGAAGGCGGCTCTTCGTCCTGGAGTCTCGAGGGGCGCAGTCTGCCTCAATGTCTTGAAAGGTTCTGGGCCGGGGTTAGCCTACCCGTGGCCCATTACTCCGATAGTAGTCCCCGAAGCTGGTGAGGCTCCGAGGGTGACATGTCGTGTAGCCTCAACAGTTTCTTCTCTCCAGCGGTTGGATCTGGGCTTCGCTAGCCGTCTTCTATCAAGCCGACTAGTTGGAGTCGGACTTGCTCAAGGCCGACTTGCCCCTAAAAAAGTTTGAACGTTGCGGCGGAGTTCAGGCGGCGTGCTTGATAAGCTTTTGGGTAGCCGCCCGTGGTTGACCCGTCTTGAGGCGCCATGTGGCGGAGCTAGTTTGCTCACCCACGCGCGTGACAGGACAGGCCTACAGGCAGGGCCCGCCACTACCACGCCTCGGCATGCGAACGGATCCGTTGTGGCCGCGCGGACAGTTGGGGTTCCCGCGCGGTTATTGGACGTGGTAACTTCGTGTGGTAAATCATGGGGGTCGTGGGGTCCCGGGCGCAGTTAATCCCACGACCGCCCCCTCGACTTCTCAGCCCACGAGCCTACAAGTAGGCGGGGGGAGGGGGCGGCGAAGCACGCGCACCCATTTTCCCCACTTTCTTTCGCTCCTTCTTGCTTCTTCTTCCTCTTGCCGCTGCTGCTCCGAACCACGCCGCGCCCGCAGCGATGAGCTCCTCCTCCGTCGCCGCGCCTCCTGCTGTTCGCTCCGGAGTGTGGGATGGCTCCGAGGTTGACGAAGACGACATTGAGATCCTCCGCCAGACACGGCGGCTGCCCGGTAGGGACTTAGTGCGGGTCCGCCTCGCGCCGGAGGGAGAAATATCGCCGGCACCGGTGGAGGGCGAGCGGGTCATATTCCGCTCGCACCTTATGCGTGGCCTGGGGCTGCCGGCGAGCGGCTTCTTCCGCTCCTTCTTGGAGTTCCACGGGCTCCAGCCGCACCACCTTACTCCGAACACGGTGGTGCTGCTGGCTGCCTTCGCCACCCTGTGCGAAGGCTTCCTCGGTGTTCTCCCCACCATCGAGCTCTGGGGTGAGTTCTTCCAGTCCAAGCTCGGCACACACGTCGTCGGCGTGCCGGCCCAGTGCGGTGCATTCATCGGGATGCGGAGATCAATGGCCGACAATCCGTTTCCCACCATCGCAATGATTAAGTCGGTGAAGATGTGGCAGCGGTCCTATTTTTATGTCAAGAATGTTGCCCCAGAAGGCGACTGGGTCAACCTGCCGGCTTACGAAGCCGGCGCGCCGGCTGGAAGGCTCCCCAGCTGGTCACACCGAGCCAAGACGCCACCGTCGCCAGTTGATTCCGTTCCGTTCCCCAGCTGGAAGGCTCCTACTGGTGCCGCCGCCGTCGCGCGACTCCGAGTGCTGACACAGTCAGAGGGCCTGACCGGGGCCGACTTGCTGGCCGCCTTCGTGGCGCGCCGAGTCCTCCCACTCCAAGGCCGACCTCACCTGATCTGCCAGATGAGCGGTCATCGGGACCCGAGTCGGATGTGCTCCAAGGACATGCCTCACGCAGAGGTGGCGAACACGGTGAACTACATCGCGAACTGCGGTCTCTCGGTGGACTAGCGGTTCGGCAAGGAGCCGTATTCGCGCGCCAACCCCCCACCTATTGTAAGTCATCTTCCTTCTTCTTCTGTTTCTTTTGTTGCCGAGTCCGACTTGTTAAGTCTGACCGTTTTTTGTTTTGAATCAGAACCCTCTCGTCCCTCCTTCGGCCGGCACCACGGGGCCGGCTCGTCAGTTTGTCCCCGATCGGGTGGAGAGCGACGTCGACGACCCTGACTTGGGGGCGGCGGCCATGGAAGCCGACGCCGAAGGAGGAGGAGGAGGAGAAGCAGGCGGCTGCAGGCCTTCGGCCACTTTCGCCGACTGGCCTGACGACGAGGCCGAGGGAGAAGTCGCCCCGCGTCGCCAGCCAAAAGCCGGCCAGCCAAGCGCGAGTTCCTCCACTGGCTTGGACGCTCAAGGCGGTGCGAAGAAGCGCCGGGCCGGGCCGAGTACGCTTGGTGGCCGGTCGAAGAAGTTCAAGGGAGCGGCCGCCGCGACCAAGCGGGAAGAGGCGGCCGCGAAAGCTAACCGCTTCCGCAAGGAAGTGAAGAAGCCGCCGCTGGTCTCTGCGTAAGCGCCTCCGTCCCTTATCTTTATTTTCTCTTTGTTGATCTTGTCTGAGTTTTTCATATGCTTTTCTCGCCTCAGGGCTCCCCTCACTCTTGAGAGGGTTGCCGCCGCCTCCGTTATGGGGTCGGTGGAGACGTCTGCCACCACTCGACGGATTGACCCCGCCGCAGATCTTTGGGAGGCGACGGAGCGGAACACGCAGGAGAAGTGCGAGGAGGATGAGGCCGCCCGCCGGGAGAAAGTGGAGGCCGAGAAGGCGGAGGCCTCTGCCCTGAAGAAGCTGGAGGCGGCCGAGGCCGCCGCTGCGGCAAAACGGCCGGCCAAGGAAGTTGCGCCCTGGTGGTCGACGGTGTTTGTCACCCCTCTAAACTTCGCGCCCCCGCCCCCGGAGTTCACAGGGCAGTCAGGGGAAGCCGGCGGCGAGTTCGCGATCATGGAGAGAGGCGGCGGCGACGCCCCCATGCCGGACGCGGTCGCGCCGCCACAGCCGCCCCCGCCGCCGTCTAGAAGCGCGCAAGGCAAACAGCCGGCAGATCCGCCCTTGCCGCCGACTGAAGATGAGGCCGTGGCAAGGCTACTCCTTCAAGTCGGCTCGCCAACGCGCCGCCGTCTTGAGAAAGCGACTTCGGCGCCACGCCCCTTGGAGACCGGCACCGCCAGCTCGACGATTCCAGACGCCGAAGCGACGAGTGCCGCGCCCATTGGGTGGGTGCGAGGAGGCGGCACGGGCCCGCTGAACTAGGAGCTTCTGGATGTCCAGACGAAGCTGCGAGATGAGAGCGACGCCATCCAAAACTGCACCAAGGCGCACCTGGCGTCGCGGGCAGCCATCCGGGTATGCTTTCTCCTTTGTCCCTGTTTTCTTGTTCCTCTCTGTGGGGGCGCGCCAGCGCACCGACTGGGTGTAATCCCCGAGTATTGGGCCGGCTGCTGAGCAGGCAGCCCGGAACTCCAATTGTTAAGTTCCGGGTACTAATCTTTGTTCTGAAATACTTGTTGTAGGACTATCACAACCTCCGTGTCACCGCCTTCAACCGCAACGTTGAAGAGCTGGGCAAGCGGACTGCCGACTTGTCGGAGAGCCAGAGTGAGTCCTTTTTCTTCTTTGCGGGGGCGCGCTGGCGCACCCGCGGGCTGTAGTCCCCGAGATTCGGGCCGACTGCTGAGCAGTCGGGCCGGATCTCCCCGACGACCTTCTTCGTTGATGACTTAACGCCTTCTTTGTTCTTTCTCTTCAGAGGCCAACGCCACTCTTCAACAGCAGCTGAGTGAAGCCAACTCCGTGTTGCGCGCCAAGGGGGAGGAGTGCAGCAAGCTCGCCGTAGAGCGCGATCTGCTGGCCGCACAATTGGCAGAGCAGAAGGAGCTGCTTACGAAGACGCAGAAGGAGGCGGAAGAGGCGGAGGCCGCCCTCCTGGCCGAGTTCGCGAGCAAGCGCTCCTCCTGGACCGACAAGGAGGCAATGCTGGTCTCCGGCTTCCATGAGATCGAGGACCTCATCGACGGTGAGCTTCTTTGCTTTCCTTCTTCGAGCCGCCGACTATATGTCGAGCCGACTCCTAGTTTTTTTGATTTGTTCTTCATTCTTTCCGTCTTGGCAGACTTCTTCCCCGGCCACTCGCAGGCCGCCATTCAAGCTATCGAGGCCGACCGCGAGGAGCGGAGGGCGGGTGGCGCGGAGATCGCCGCTGATGCCCCTCGGACCCTTGACGAGCATATTCTGAGCATTGGGGCTCGCCTGCGGCCAGCCCACCAGATGATGCGCCGGCTTCAATGTGTCGGCGCCCAAGCGATCGCCGCCTTGTGGCCAGACGTGCAGGCTCCGCGCACCACCAGTCGGACTGCCGACTGGCTGGAGGTCGCGCTGTCCGTCTTGAGGCCTAGAAGGGTTCCTCGGCCCGGGCCGGAGCGCGCCGAGCCTTGGAATTCGTCAAGGCGTGGTATCCGGGGCTGGACCTAGACCGGCTGGCCACACTCCGGTCAGAGGCCCAGCCGGAGCTGGCAGCCGCTGAAGACGCCCTTGTCAAGCGTGCGGCGGCGATCGCCGAGTACACCGACACCGGCATCTTTGTCCCCGAGCGGGCTAAAGACGGCGAGGAGGTGCCGGCGGAGTGGTTTGGGCTGAACCCCGACTACGACGAGGACTCGGCAGAGGTGATCGGCTCCAGCGTCGAGGAGGAAGACGAGGCGGAGGACGGGAGCGAGACGGAGGCACCGGAAGATGGAGTGTACGGTCAGCCTCAGCTCGACCGTGCCTCCAGCAACGAGCCGTGTCCGCCCGAGCCGACTGCTGCCGGAGGTGATCAAGCCGAGACCGCCCAGCCGGCTGCCCCAACATCCAACACCGCCATCTCCTCCGATCCTCCAAACCCGTCTGCCGCCCCCTAGGCTGCCACCTTGTCTTTGTTTTATCTGTTCTAGTAGTTTTTGAAGAACTTGTTAATCCGCACAATTCCACCTGCGGGGTGTATTTTGAAATTCTGCTCGAAGATTCAGCCAAGGGCCTTTGTTATGTAAATATTCATCCGACTTCTATCTTTCTTGCTCATTGTTCTTTTGGCTTTTTCCTTTGCCGTCTTCCCTCAGTTGCCGTCTTTGTCAGTCAGACAGCCGCTCTGCGGACTGCTGCTGTATCAAGTTCTTGGTCACTTTGGGAAGGCAAGTACTTAGCCATTTTTAGAGTTGTTTAACAAGTCGGGTAGAAGGTGGCAAGCCGACTATTCAAGAGTCGGTTTGCGAAAAAAGGCTGGAAGCCGGCCTTAAGCTATGTTTGTGCTTTGAGTCCTTAGCAATTTTTCATGTGGACGCCCATTCTTCCTTACTCCTGCCCACCAGACAGTCGCTCTGCAAGCTGCAGCTTCTGGTAGGAGACGGTTTAGACACCACACACTACTTGTCCGGCTGCAGGAAGCTTTTCATAGTGCAGGACGGCAAGTCCCCAGGCCGACTAGTCAAACCCGGTGCCAAGCGGCATAACAAAGAGTAATATACTCGAAGGCATATTTCTTATCATATAGATAAAAGAGGGCAGTCCCCGAGCTCTTCTCGGGGGGCCCGAAGTCTTGGTACTTTGAATACAAAAGGTAGCATGATACATACTGCGTTTAACTGTAAATTTTCGGAGGAGATTTGCATTCCATGGCCGCTCTGTCTCTTTGCCGGAGTCGTCCCTCTTGCATGCTCGGGGCTTCTGAGCATCAATCAGGTAGTAGGAGTCGTTGCCCAGCACTTTGCTGATGATGAAGGGGCCTTCCCAAGGTGCCGACAGCTTGTGCTGGCCGGCTGTTCGCTGGATTAATCGGAGCACGAGGTCGCCCTCCTGGAAAGATCTCGGCCTGACCTTCCTATTGTAGTATCTATGTAGGCTCTGCTGGTAGATGCTGGACCGGCTGAGTGCCAACAGCCGGCCCTCTTCCAGCAGGTTGACGTCGTCTTGTCGTGCTTCTTCTGCTTCTTCCTCGGTGTACATGGTGACTCGCGGGGAATCAAACTCTATGTCCGTTGGGATGACGACTTCAGCACCGTAGACGAGGAAGAAAGGCATGAAGCCGGCTGACTTGTTTGGAGTCGTGCGCAGACTCCATAGGACGGCTGGCAACTCGTCGAGCCAGCAGCCAGCCGAGCGCTCCTGAGGCTCGATCAGTCGGGGCTTGATGCCGGACAGGATGAGGCCGTTTGCTCGCTCCACCTGGCCGTTTGACTGTGGATGTGCGACGGATGCTAGGTCCAGTCGGATGCCCTGTGTCGCACAGAAACGGGCCAAGGCGCCTTTGGCAAAATTCGTGCCGTTGTCGGTGATGATGCTGTGTGGTATGCCGTATCGAATTGTGATGTTGGAGATGAAAGTCATGGCAGTCGGACCATTCAGTTTCTTGATTGGCTTCGCTTCTATCCACTTGGTGAACTTGTCCACCGCGACAAGTAAGTGAGTTAAGCCACCTCGTGCTGTCTTGAATGGTCCCACCATGTCTAGACCCCAAACTGTGAAAGGCCAGGCAATGGGGATGGTCTTGAGTGCAGAAGCCGGCTAATGCGGCTTGGAGCGGAACTTCTGGCACCCTTTGCATTTTTGGACCAATTCCTTGGCCTCTTCTAAGGCCGTTGGCCAAAATAAACCGTGTCGGAAAGCCTTGGCGACGAGTGCTCTTGAGGCCGCATGGTGGCCGCACTCACCTTGATGGATGTCTTTGAGAATTGCTTGGCCTTGCTCTGGCTCTACGCAGCGCTGGTAGACACCAGTGACGCTGCGCCTGACCAGCTCTCTGTTGACTATGGTGTAGGCTGCCGCTCGGCGTTGTACTTGCCGAGCTAAGGTCTCATCAGTCGGCAGCTCTTTGCTCACCAGGAATTTGAGGATGGGCTGGGCCCATGAGGGTGCTGCTATTTCTTGGACAGCCAGAACTGCGACTTGGACGAGGGCAGCTGGGCTGGAGTCAACAACCGCTTGCTGGATTAATGAAGTCCTCGGGCCGACTGGCGCAGCCCTTGGGCCGAGTTCTGGAGTCTTCGGGCCGGCCACCACAGTCCCCGGGCTGGGTTCTGCAGTCCCTAGGTCGGCCTCGACTGTGGTGGCTTTGGAGCCATCTGCCAAAATCCCTGTACCGTCTGCCGGGGCTCTGGAGTCGGATTCGACTTCTTCGGGAGGAGCCGGCACAAAGATGGAGTCTGATTCTGGCGAAGGCTTGACAGACGGCTTGAGGAGGTGTTGAAGGGCGACGCCGGATGGTATTGCTTGGCAGGTAGAGCCGATTCGTGCCAAGGCGTCTGCTTGGTCGTTGTCGTTTCTTGGCACATGGAGGAACTCGCACCCCTCGAAATATCCGCTGAGTTGCTGCACGAGGAAATGATAACTCACCATGTTTGCATCTTTGGCGTCCCAGTCGCCAGACGACTGCTGGACCACTAAGTTCGAGTCGCCATAACATAGGATCCGGCGAATGCCAAGTTCTTTGGCAAGTCGGAGCCCATGAATGAGCCCTTCGTACTCGGCGGCATTGTTGGAGGCGGCAAAGTGGATTTGCAGTGCGTATTTGAGCTTGTCGCCCTTAGGGGAAGTGAGGACGATGCCGGCTCCCAAGCTGGTGCGCATCTTGGAGTCGTCGAAATGCATCCGCCAATGGGTGGAGTCGGGCGCTGGAGGTAGGTACTGGGTCTCGGCCCAGTCGATGAGGAAGTCGGCCAGTGCTTGTGACTTGATGGCGGTGCGGGGCTGGTAGTGGATGGTGTAGGGAGCCAGCTCTATGGCCCATTTGGCCACTCGGCCAGAAGCATCTCGGCTTCTGATGATCTCGGCAAGTGGGGCCGTGCAGACCACAGTGATTGGATGCTCTTGAAAGTAAGGCTTCAATTTCTTGGCGGCAAAGTGCACGCCATAGCACATCTTCTGGTAGTGGGGGTAGTTCTGCTTGGAGGCCGACAGCACTTCGCTCAGGTAATATACCAGTCTCTGGACAGGTAGTGCCTTGCCTTCCTCCTTGCGTTCCACTACAATGACTGTGCTGACTACCCGGCTGGTGGCGGCGATGTACAGGAGCATAGGCTCCTTAGGAGTCGGAGCCGCCAGAACAGGTGGAGTAGTTAGCATCTTCTTCAACTGGAGAAAAGCTTCATCCGCCTTGTGGTTCCACTCGAAAAAAGTGGTCTTCTTCATGAGCTGGTATAAGGGGAGAGCTTTCTCGCCCAGCCGACTGATGAATCGGCTGATGGACGCCAAGCAGCCGGTGAACTTTTGCATGTCCAACAGTCGGCTGGGTACCTCCATCCTCTCAATGGCCTTGATGTTTCTAGGGTTGCACTCTATGCCGCGTTCAGAGACCAGGAAGCCAAGGAGTTGGTCGGCTGGTACTCCGAAGATGCACTTCTCAGGGTTGAGCTTGATCTGGAATCAGCGCAGGTTCTCAAAGGTCTCCTTGAGGTCTTCCAGCAGTGTTCCATGCTTCTCCGTCTTCACCACCACATCATCCACGTAGACGTGGGCGTTTCTGCTGAGTTGCTTGAGGAGGCACTTCTGCATGCAACGCTGAAAGGTGGCGCCGGCATTCCTCAAGCCGAACGTCATGGTGAGGTAGCAGAAGGCTCCAAACGGCGTGACGAAGGCGATCTTTAGTCTATTAGCCGGGTTCAGCTTGATCTGGTGTATCCTGAATATGCATCCAAAAGCTCAACGGTTCGCATCCGGCTGTGGAGTCTATCACCTGATCAATTCTTGGTAAAGCAAACGGGTCCTTGGGGCAAGCTTTGTTGAGGCTTGTGTAGTCAATACACATTCGCCACTGCTTGTTCTTCTTCAGTACCAGGACCGGGTTGGCTAGCCACTCTGGAAAGAATACTTCCATAATGAAGCCGGCTGCTAGGAGTCGGGCTATCTCTTCTCCGACAACTCTTCTCTTTTCTTCTGATAGGCGGCGCAAGGGTTGCCTGACCGGCTTTGCATCAGATCGGACATGTAACTTGTTCTCGGCGAATTCCGTTGGTACACCTGGCATGTCTTTGGGGGACCATGCGAAGATGTCCCGATTCTCACGGAGGAAATCGACGAGCTCGCCTTCCTATTTGCTGTCGAGGTTTGCGCCTACGACAGCGTACCTCTCTGGGTGCTCCGGATCCAAGGGTATCTTCTTTGTCTCTTTGGCCGGCTTGAACGAACCCTCAGCCTCCGACTCCTTTGGGTTAGGCGACACCTCTAGCTGCTTGCCGGCCATCGCCACAACCCGGTCAAGGAGCCGCTTCTCGGCTGCGATCACCAGGGACTCGGCCAGCCGACTACTCTCAGCCGCACAGGCAGACGACTTCCGGTAGTCACCGGCTACGGTCAGAATCCCCCTGGAACTGGGCATCTTCATTTTGAGGTAGGCGTAGTGGGGAACCGCCATGAACTTGGCCAGGGCGGGTCGGCCAAGTAATGCATGGTAGGGGCTCTCGAGGTCCACCACCTCAAACCAAACTGACTCTCGGCGGAAGTGATCGTTGTCTCCAAAGAGGACGTCCATCAGGATCTTTTCGATTGGTGAGCAGGAAAGACCAGGAACAATGCCGTGGAACACAGTCCGGCTATTCTAAAGCTGTCTTTGCTTGATTCCTAACTTCTCCATGGTGTCCTTGTACAGGATGTTGATGCTGCTGCCTCCCTCTATCAGAACTCGTGAGAAACGAGAAGCTCGTCTATCCGTGGCAAAGGTGGCATCCAAGACCAAAGCATAAGAGCCCGGACTCGGCATCACCTCTGGGTGATCAGCTCTGCTCCAGCTGATAGGCTTCTCGGACCAGTGCATGAACTCTGGTGTCTCTTATGCTACTGCATTCACCTCTTGTCGCTGCAGCCTCCTGCTGCATCGATCATCAGCCACGCTGGTAAATATCACATAGGCTCTGTGCTCTTCGGGGTACTCGTCTTGTACTGCACCGACTGGCCTAACAGCCGGCTGCTGGGGCAGAGGCGGAGGCTGCTGCCCAGCAGGCGGGGGAGGTAGGAGGCCGTCTCCTTTGGCGATCCTGGTGAGCCAGTGGCACTTCTGGGTGGTGTGATTCGATGGCTTCGCGCCGCTATGGAACTTGCAAGGACCATCCAGAGTCTGCCCATATGAGAAAGCCGGCAACCAGTTGGGCTTGCCACCTTTCTGCCGCTTGGGTGGAGGCTGCCCGTCCGGCTGCTGGTCTTCAACTGTCGCCACCCGCCGGCTGCCGGAAGCCGGCTGCGGGGCCTTGCGCTTGTGGTCGTTCTGCTGTTGCCGCCGACTGGCGTCTCCTGCCAGAGTTCTAGGAGCCTGAGGGGCCACTTTGCCAGTCGCGCTAACTTGAATCTCTGCCTTCATGGAGGAGTCGGCCGTGGCATACTTGTCTGCTATGATCAGCAGCTCGTCGAGGGTTTCTGGCTCGTCGCAGAGGAGCTTGTGCTTGAGGAGGGTGCCTTCTCTGCACCCGGCGGTGAAGTACTCGATAGCCTGCACCTCGTGCACGCCCTCGCAGGAGTTCCGAAGCTCGGCCCAACGCGTGAGGTAGTCGCGAGTCGACTCGTTGGGGCCTTGCATGCACAAGGAAAGCTGACGAGGCTTGGGAGGACGCTTGTACGTGCTGGTGAAGTTGCGGACGAATGCATCAGTGAAGTCGACCCAGCTGTTGATGCTGCGGGGCTTCAGGTTGTTCAGCCATGTTCGGGCCGTGCCCTGGAGCATGAGCAGAACGTATTTTACGGCGACACGCTTGTTGCCATTCGCTATGTTGACGGCCGTGGAGTAGTCAACTAGCCAGTCCTCCGGCTTCACGGAGCCGGTGTACTTGGGCGTGTCTCTCGGGAGCGTGAACCCTTTGGGAAAGGGCTCGTCTCGAATGCGGGGCCCGAAACAAGGCGGACCCAACTCGTCTTCTTCTTCCAGTGCCAGGGATCGGTGAAGTCGGTCGATCCGGTGGCGGGCTTCATTTTCTCCGACTCCATCTCGGAGGCCAAGGTGGTCGCCGAGAGTCGGATGGTCAATAGGCGGCGGGGAGACTCGCCTTTCCTTGCGAGGAGGAGGAGGCGGACAGTCGTCCCGTCGTTCCACTACTCTCGGGCGGCCGTCTTGGTCGCGCTCTATGGTAATGTGAGTCCGACTGTGGCTGACAGCCGGATCCTTGTCTTTCCTTCCTCGGGCGCCGCCAGTCGGTGTCTGAGACATCGCGCCTTGATCTCGGCATGGAGGTGGGTCATCGTTTTGTCGCTGCGGTGCCTCCGTGCGGCAGCCGGCCTCGTTCTACGCAGCAGCCGCGTCGAGGAGCCGCTGGACTCGCTCCGTCATCAGGCGGAGCTCTTCGCCCTTGAAGTTGTCCAGCTCGTCCGCTGCCGCCTAGGCGGCTCGAATGTTCTCCGCAGGCGTGGCGTACACAGGGCGATTTGCCCTGAACAGGTTGGCGATGGCCACGCCGCGCTGCTGGACCGCGCCAAGGCGGCTGGGACCAGCTGGGGCTGGTGAGCCACCCACAACGCGATCCATCTCACGCTGGTAGGCTTCTGACAAGCGTCTCATGCTAGCCAGCTTCTTCGCGCCTTCGACGAGCTGAAGGTGGCGCGCCTCCAACGTATCCGCATCAGCGTCTTCCGGAATGGGCGCAGTCAGGTCTTGCAGCGCCGTGCCAAGTGGGTCATGCGCTCCTTTGCCGGGAGGCTCGTCATGACCGATGACGAGCACCTCCGTGATGGTGCATCCGTCGCCCTCCGCACGAGGGAGAGGCTCATCGTAGACTACCACGTTGGTGGGGAACGCGTCGAGCGACGCGGTGTCGGAGTCGACCAACATCGGGTCGGTGGAGCCTACAGACTCCAAGTCCACGGCAGGCTCGCCGGCGACGTGGAGTTGGTCGAGGAGGCCCGCGAGGAGGCTCTCGGGGCCGCCCGTGCCTGCGTTGGATGCAGGTTCGTCGGAGAGGCAAACCTCGCCGACAAGATCGGCGAGGCAGCTAGTTGCGCAGGCGATCTCAGCGCCGTGCAGCGCGTCAGCGCAAACTCCGTTTGGCATGCTGGGCTGGCTGCGCTCGCCAGGGAGAAAAAGGGTTCCCGTCCAGAGCAGGTCTCCGGACGACGGTGCAGCAGGCCCCACGGTGGGCGCCAAATGTCGGGGGTTGGGTGCGACATATGCCAAAGGATGGCTTATCATGGTGGGGGCGAGTAGAACGTCGCCGGTGCCTGGAAACAGGATAAGGCGAAGGCATGCACACCGGCGAATCTTACCCAGCTTCGGGGCTCTCGAGGGAGATAATACACCTACTGCTGCTCTACGGGGTCTCCGCATGATCACTATGGCAAAGTGTTTACACGGTTGCTCCTCGAGCTGTTTCCTGGAGGTAGGAGAAGGCAAGGCTAGCTCTCTCCTTCCTATACGATCTGGTCTAGTGCTAATGGATTCCAACCCATTGCATGGATGCCCTAGGGGTTTATATAGGCCTACCCCCCAGGGGTACAATGGTAATCCGGCTAGGCGCGGGCCCAACCATCAGTCGCTCTGGCCGCCGTCTTATCCGCCGACATTCGGCGGGCCCCACTGTCTGGCTCGGTACGGAGCCGACAGGCCGCGTCCACCGCGGGCGGGTCTTGCCGGCTGCAGATTACTTTAGCCGTGCCTCTAATGATGCAGGCTCGGTCATGAGGTCGTGGCGACAGCTCCGCCGTCTGGCGGGCGATCACTGTGGCCACTACTTGTCATGTCTGATTAATGGCGCGTGGGGCCCGTGGGTGGGGCCGGCCTACTTCTGGTGGCCGACTCCCATCCGGGCCGACTGGTGGTGCTTTCGCCGTCTTTTGTACGCCCGCCGACTGGTGGGACCCATCATCCCTGGGTCGTACTAGCAGGCCGTCGTGGGCACAGGGCTCCGCCCCCTGGGGCTGACGTCAGGGCCGACATGGCAATAGTGTCGCGCCGCGCGGAGATCTCCATGGGTACGGCGTACTGTAGCCATGCCTACCCTTGAAAGAGGGGTGGGAGTGGACCTTACTATGGCCACTTCCCGTCACGTCCCTCTTTATGAGGGCATGGGGGTTGTTGGCGTGGCGGGCCGACTCCCCAAGGCCGGCTTCTCTGGAAGTCGCCAGTCAGGAGTCGGCTTTATCCTGAAGCCGCTCCTGGGACTCGGCCGCGAGTGGGCAATCGACCGCCTTGCCGCTGACTCCTCAGAAGGCGGCTCTTCGTCCTGGAGTCTCGAGGGGCGCAGTTTGCCTCAATGTGTTGAAAGGTTCTGGGCCGGGGTTAGCCTACCCGTGGCCCATTACTCCGACATTGATCATCAACGACGGCTGAATCCTAAGATGAGAGAAGTGGTAAGAAAAGAAATATTAAAGCTCCTTGAGGCAGGTATAATTTATCCCGTTGCTAACAGTAAGTGGGTAAGTCCTGTCCATTGTGTCCCTAAGAAGGAAGGTATTACTGTTGTTCCTAATGATAAAGATGAATTGATCCCGCAAAGAATTATTACAGGTTATAGGATGGTAATTGATTTCCGCAAATTAAATAAGGCTACTAAAAAGATCATTACCCTTTGCCTTTTATTGATCAAATGCTAGAAAGATTATCCAAACATACACATTTTTGCTTTCTAGATGGTTACTCTAGCTTCTCTCAAATACCTGTGTCAGCTGATGATCAATCAAATACCACTTTTACTTGCCCTTTTGGTACTTTTTCTTATAGACGTATGCCTTTTGGTTTATGTAATGCACCCGCTACCTTTCAAAGATGCATGATGGCTATATTCCCTGACTTTTGTGAAAAGATATGTGAGGTTTTCATGGACGATTTCTCTATTTATGGATCCTCTTTTGATGATTACTTAAGCAACCTTGATCGAGTTTTGAAGAGATGTTAAGAAACTAAGCTTGTCTTGAATTGGGAGAAGTGCCACTTTATGGTTAATGAAGGTATTGTCTTGGGGCACAAAATTTCTGAAAGAGGTATTGAAGTTGACAAAGCTAAAGTTGATGCTATTGAAAAGATGCCATTGTAACACCCCGTATGTAATTTTCCATATTTGTATTCCAACTCTTGCCATTTTCGGCTCTAAGTTATGATATTCCCTCGTGGTTGGGTTTTGTCTTCGTTTTGCATCTTGTCCATGTCATGCATTTCATATCATGTCATCATGTGCATCGCATTTGCATACGTGTTCGTCTCATGCATCCGAGCATTTTCCCCGTTGTCCGTTTTGCATTCCGGCACTCCTACGTCCTCCGGCGCCCCCTTTTGCCTCTTTTAGTGTGCGGGTGTTAAACTTTCTCGGATTGGACTGAGATTTTCCAAGCGGCCTTGGTACCCTACCGGTAGACCGCCTGTGAAGTTTCATGCCATTTGGAGACCATTTGATACTCCAACGGTTAACCGCGGAACCGTAAAGGCCTCGTGTGTGTTGCATCCCAACACCCCTCCAAAGTGGCCCAAAACCCATGCAAACCCCCTCCATCCTATCGGCCGTTCGATCACGATCGTGTGGCCGAAAACTGCACCTCATTTGGACTCTCCTAACTCCATCTATCTATAAATAGGTGCACCCCTCAGAAATTCACAGTCCAGAAACCCTAGCCCCGCTCATCCATGCCGCCGGACATGTCCGCTCCAGCCGGACGCGTCCGCCACGGCCGGCCGCCGCCTCCTCGCCCGCCGCTCGACGCCGGTGCGTCATCCCGCCTCCTCGCTCCCTCCGACTCCGGCCTCCTCCCCGAGCTCTCCTAGCTCCGGCCACCGCGGGAGAACGACGACGATCATCGCGAACCGCGCCAGATCCAGATCCAAAAATCTAGGGTTGCCCTCGTATTTTTCCTAAGTCCGCAACATTTTCTAGCCCTGTTCATCGCATCATAACTCCGCATCCGTATCTCCGTTTCGTGCGTGCAATATATCAAAATGTTCGTTAGGATGTGCTCTTCATTTTGTTACATTGCATAATGCTTGTTTGGGTCCATCTTGATGCCCTAAATGCTGTTGCAAGAGTGCTATAAAATGTTAGTTCCTGATTCTTATCAGTTTTTGAGCATTTGTCATTTTTGCCATGATTGTTGTGTGCCTCCTATGAACTTGAGCCCTACATGTGTTTTGGGCTATACCATGCCATCTTTACAGGGGTGTATGCCATGTATTTTTGTTATCAATGTGGTGACTAGCATAAGCATGCAAAGTAGCTCTCGTGATGTTGCTGATTTCAGGGACTTAGAATCTCACTAAGTCATGTTCCTGCTGTTATTTTTATGCCATGTATTCATGTTGCTACAGTGATCCATGCTTCTTTTGAGCATGTTCAGTAAGGATGATTTGGGCATATGGTTGTGCTCGATCCATCCGTGTCTTTATTTGCATTTATGGAGTACCCTAGCATGACTCAATCTTGCTCTACTTTTGCTATAAAATGTTCCTGACAGGTTGTTTACGTATTAATCAATTTTGCCAAGGTTGTTGTAGTTGATCCATGCATGCTATGAGATTGTTCTTGCCGTGTTTAGCTTCTTGATCATGTCTTCTTGCTGGCTGTATGCTTAGTTTGTCATTCGTTGCCTTGTGGTGAGTGCATCGAGCTCACAAACATGCCTCCGTAATTCTGTTTTTGCCATGTCCAGTTTTCTGCTAAGTCTGAATCTGTTAACGAAACTTGATATGTTTACATGGGTGCCATAATATCTTCTGATCCCTTTTGGCTTATGGTCAGTAAGGGACTTTTGTTATATGCTTTGAGTATTTTCATGCCATGCCTTGTGTTGCTATGATATGTTCCTGTAGCATGTTGTTATCTTGCTCTAAACATTGCTTCCTGATGTTAAATCCTGACATGTTGTTATTTTCACTAAGTCTGTGATGCTGTTATCTTTTGCACTTTTGCCATGCTTGTTTGAGCCTACTATTGTGTGATTTAGCCATAGCTCAGTGTTCATCTTTTGTCAAGCATCTTGAGTGGATCACTGCCATGTGCTTTGTTGCAATGTTAGAGTGCAGTAGCTTAGTTTCTTGTTGCATTTTAGATGGCATCATGCTGTTAATCATAGAATCGGGCCATTATTGTTTTGCTTGCCATTTGCAAACCGTGCATCCGTTTCCGGTGATCTTTATATCGATTTCGACCGAAATCAACTCATCTTTCTAGCGGCACTCTTGGTTTGCCAAGTTGAGGCCTGGTTCAATCTTTTCCTTCCGGAGCACGCATATGCATTGCATATTACATCCCGCATATCATGCCATGTTTTGCATCATGTTGCTTGCGCATTGCACCGTGGTTGATTGTGGTTTCTTTTTCTTGTGTTCTTGCCTTGGGTAGAGCTGTGAGACGAGTTCGTGATTGAGGAACCCGCTGAGTACGCTTACGAGGATCAAGCTTACGTCAACTCGGAGAACCTTGCAGGCAAGATGACCATACCCTCGAAATCACTTCTATCTTTGCTTGCTAGTTGCTCGCTCTATTGCTATGCCTATGCCGCGATACCTACCACTTGCTATATCATGCCTCCCAAAGTGCCATGTCAAACCTCTAACCCACCTTGTCCTAGCAAACCGTTGTTTGGCTATGTTACCGCTTTGCTCAGCCCCTCTTAAAGCTTTGCTAGTTGCAGGTGATGGTGGAGTTTGTTCCTTGTTGGAACATGTTTATTTTTGGGATATCATTATTATATCTTGTTTACTTTAATGCACCTATATACTTGGCAAAGGGTGGAAGGCTCGGCCTTATGCCCAGTGTTTTGTTCCACTCTTGCCGCCCTAGTTTCCATCATACCGGTGCTATGTTCCTTGATTTTGCGTTCCTTACGCGGTTGGGTTATAATGGGAACCCCTTGACAGTTCGCCTTGAATAAAACTCCTCCAGCAAGGCCCAACTTTGGTTTTACCATTTGCCACCTAGCCTTTTCCCTTGGGTTTCGCGGACTCAAGGGTCATCTTTATTTTAACCCCCCCGGGCCAGTGCTTCTCTAAGTGTTGGTCCAACCTGAGCGATGTCCGGCGCCCCCTGGGCAACCAGGGTCTATGCCAAACCGACGTCTGGCTCATCCGGTGTGCCCTGAGAACGAGATATGTGCAGCTCCTATCGGGATTTTTCGGCACATTCGGGCGGCTTTGCTGGTCTTGTTTTACCATTGTCGAGATGTCTTGTAACCGGGATTCCGAGTCTGATCGGGTCGTCTTGGGAGAAGGAATATCCTTCGTTGACCGTGAGAGCTTGTGATGGGCTAAGTTGGGACACCCCTGCAGGGTTTTGAACTTTCGAAAGCCGTGCCCGCGGTTATGGGCAGATGGGAATTTGTTAATATCCGGTTGTAGATAAACTGACACTTAACTTAATTAAAATGAATCAACAGCGTGTGTAGCCGTGATGGTCTCTTTTCGGCGGAGTCCAGGAAGAGAACACGGTCTCGTGTTATGCTTGAACGTAAGTAGTTGTATGATCACTTCTTGATCTTATAGCTTCTCGACCGTGCTTTGCTCCTCTTCTCGTTCTCATTTGCGTAAGTTAGCCACCATATATGCTAGTGCTTGTTGCTGCTCCACCTCACTACCTTTTCCTACCCATGAGCTTAAATAGTCTTGATCGCGAGGGTGTGAGATTGCTGAGTCCCCGTGACTCATAGATTACTTCCAAAACCAGATGCAGGTGCCGATGATGCCATTCCAGGGGATGCGACCGAACTCAAGTGGGAGTTCGACGAGGATTCGGGATGTTACTATGTTTCCTTTCCAGGCGATCAGTAGTGGAGCCCAGTTGGATCGATCGGGGATCTTATGCATTTGGGGTTGTCTTTATTTTGGTTCCGTAGTCGGACCTTGATTGTATTCTGGATGATGTAATGTTATATTTATGTATTGTGTGAAGTGGCGATTGTAAGCCAACTCTGTATCTCTTTCTTATTCAGTACATGGATTGTGTAAATATTACCCCTCTTGCGACATGCCTACAATGCGGTTATGCCTCTAAGTCGTGCTCCAACACATGGGAGATATAGCCGCATCGTGGGTGTGACAGCCATGTCCCAAGGACATTAAAGGTATAAGAAGCTTCCTCGGTCACACTGGTTTTTATAGGAGGTTCATTAAGGACTTCTAAAATATTTCTCGGCCTCTGACTAATCTATTACAAAAAGATATTCCTTTTGTCTTTGATGATGATTGTGTAGAAGCATTCGAAATACTTATGAAAGCATTGATTTCTGCACCTATTGTTCAGCCACCTGATTGGAATTTACCCCTTGAAATTATGTGTGGTGCTAGTGATTATGCTGTAGGTGCTATTCTAGGGCAAAGAGTTGATAAGAAATTAAATGTTATTCAATATGCTAGTAAAACTCTAGACAATTCCCAGAGAAATTATGCTACTACTGAAAAGGAATTTTTAGCAGTTGTATTTGCTTGTGATAAGTTCAGACCTTATATTGTTGATTCTAAAGTAACTATTCATACTGATCATGCTGCCATTAAATACCTTATGGAAAAGAAAGATGCTAAACCTAGACTTATTAGATGGGTTCTCCTGCTACAAGAATTTGATTTGCATATTATTGATAGAAAGGGAGCTGAGAACCCCGTTGCAGACAACTTGTCTAGGTTAGAAAATGTTCTTGATGACCCACTACCTATTGATGATAGCTTTCCTGGTGAACAATTAAATGTCATAAATGCTTCTCGAACTGCTCCATGGTATGCTGATTATGCTAATGAGAGAATTCCTTATTTAACAATGTCTTAAATTTTCTTGCCCTATTTGACACTGAAAAACTTTTTCTTCCTTATATAACAGAAAATTTAAATTTTGTTCCTTTTGTGACACTTTCATCAATTTTGACTACTAATAGTGTTAAATGGCACCTGAAAAGATGACTTTACCCCTGATGCAATTTGTGACAAAAATTATTCAAACGACCAAAGAAGCCGTTATTTACATGGTCGAGGAAGCTGGCGGACAAAAACAGAGCCGTTTTTACCCCTGATGCACACGTACACGTGAAACTGGCTTGTACTAGAACCGGATCCATCACTCCATCAGGTCGATAGTCTCGCTAGAGAGCAAGCTTAGCCAGCCCAGGCCACATGAGCATATGCAAAGTTTACGACGTTGCTTATGTGTGCTATTGATACAGGGATCAATCAAACTGCTTGCTAGTCTGCTTCTTTGAGCTAACTTTGCATGCACACAAAAACACCATGCCCGTCCTCCATCCGGCCGGTTCCGGTCCTTCTGTACGTGGCAACTATAAGGTTCTGGCCATTATCGGCACTGTACATGGGACCGGGCTAATTAGGCCAACCAAGCTTAATTATGGCTCTCGAAACGTGACGCCATGCAACTTAGTGGTCGAGTAAACAAAACAAAGTTGCCAACATAATTTAAGCTGGATGTTAGTTATCGCATGTGCAGTCAGGCCATCACTGCAGTGCATTTCTTCTTGTTAATTAGCCGTTCAAAAACAAGTCAACCAACCTACATACTGGTGTCTTGCAAAGATGCAGAGGTGCCTGCATGCACCAAGCAACATCAGTCCATAAGAGAAGGAGATGATCGACCTCAAAAGGTATGCTCTACACTCGTAGAAAAAAAAGGGTTTCTATATTGTCCTATAGTACCTCAGCATCTGCACGTATATTGTTTCTCCATGGACCTGAAATACCTGACGGTGTCATGGCGCACTGAAACTTCATTGTTCATGTAACCACCAAAAATATTGTTGCCTTTTTATTCCTGTGAATAATGCACTAGGGGTAAAATCGTCTTTTCACATGTCAATTAACAACGTTAGTACTCAAAACGGATGAAAGTGTCAAAAAGGGAACAAAATTTAGATTTGGTGTTATATAAGGAAGGAAAAGTTTTCCAGTGTTAAATAGGGAAACAACATTTAAAATAGTGTTAAATAAGGAATTCTTTCTATGCTAATTATATTGTTGCTAAATTTATACCACCTAGTTTCACATACCAGCAAAAGAAAAAGTTCTTCTATGATTTGAGACATTACTTTTGGGATGACCCACATCTTTATAAAGGAGTAGATGGTATTATTAGACGTTGTGTACCTGAGCATGAACAAGAACATATCCTACGCAAGTGTCACTCCGAGGCTTATGGAGGACACCATGCTGGAGATAGAACTGCACATAAGGTGTTGCAATCCGGTTTTTATTGGCCTACTATCTTCAAGGATGCTCGTAAGTTTGTCTTGTCTTGTGATGAATGTCAAAGAATTGGTAATATTAGTAGACGTCAAGAAATGCCTATGAATTATTCACTTGTTATTGAACCATTTGATGTTTGGGGCTTTGATTATATGGGACCCTTTCCTTCCTCTAATGGGTATACACATATTTTAGTTGCTATTGATTACATTACTAAGTGGGTAGAGGCTATTCCAACTAGTATTGCTGATCATAACACCTCTATTAAGATGCTTAAAGAAGTTATTTTTCCAAGGTTTGGAGTCCCTAGATATTTAATGACTGATGGTGGTTCACATTTTATTCATGGTGCCTTTCGTAAAATGCTTTCTAAGTATGATGTTAATCATATAATTGCATCTCCATATCACCCACAGTCTAGTGGTCAAGTAGAACTAAGTAATAGAGAGCTTAAATTAATTTTGCAAAAGACTGTGACTGTTAATAGATCTAGAAAGAATTGGTCCAAGAAACTTGATGATGCATTATGGGCCTATAGAACTGCATATAAAAATCCTATGGGTATGTCTTCGTATAAAATGGTTTATGGTAAAGCATGTCACTTACCCCTGGAATTAGAACACAAGGCACATTGGGCTATTAAAGAGCTCAACTATGACTTCAAACTTGCCGGTGAGAAGAGGTTATTTGACATTAGCTCAATTGATGAATGGAGAACCCAAGCCTATGAAAATGCCAAATTGTTTAAAGAAAAAGTTAAAAGATGGCATGACAAAAGGATACAAAAGCGTGAGTTTAATGTAGGTGATTATTTATTGCTGTACAACTCTCGTTTAAGATTTTTTGCAGGCAAGCTTGTCTCTAAATGGGAAGGTCCTTACATTATCGAGGAGGTCTATCGTTCCGGTGCCATAAAAATCAACAACTTCGAAGGCACAAATCCGAGCGTGGTGAACGGTCAAAGAATCAAACATTATATCTCAGGTAATCCTATAAATGTTGAAACTAATATTATTGAAACCGTAACCCCAGAGGAATACATAAGGGACACTTTCCGGAACATTTCAGACTCTAAAAAGGAATGGGTACGTGGCACGGTAAGTAAATCAACTCCAAAACGGTTCTAATGGCAATATTTCTTCGTTTTGGAATATTTAATAAAATAGGAAAAAGGACAAGGGGCTTCCACGAGGGTGGAGGGCGCGCCCCCTGCATCGTGGGTACCTCGTGTGCTCTCCGGAGTCTGTTTTCTTGCTCGATACTTCTTTTGGTCGGTAAAAATTCATTATATAATCTCCCTAAGGTTTTGACCACCGTATCACGCAAATATCTCTTGTCTTTGTTTCGAGCTATTTTTCTGACAGATCTAGGTCGTCATGTCGTCTTCAAGTGCCCCCAAGGATAAGGTCTTCGAGAAGGTCATCAACCCCTACCTCGTGGAGGTGCTGCAACACCCTCAAACCATTGAGATGAGTGAGGGGTTGTTGCACATCCGCGATGTTGAGGGACCAAGGAGGACCGGAAGCACGGAGGTAAGGCTCGAGGCATTGGAGCAACAAGTTTTCAAGTGTCGGGAGATGGTGGAGCGTGGACTCGACTCCAATCACATTATGATCACGGAGTTCACCAACAAACACAAGCCGGACGTCAAGGACATTGGGGAGGCCATCTTCAAGCTTCATGAGAAAATCGAGCACCTCCAAGCCAGACCTATGACCTAAAAAATCAAAACTGTGAGTATGAATATAGATTCAAGAGGATGAGTTTGGCTGCAGATTTGAGGATTCAGGAGACTCGATCATCCTTCTATGATGGTGAGCCTATGCCTTGGAAGAGGGACGACAAGCCTACATCATCAACAACTCCACCTTCTTCACCAACAAATAAGAACTGAGTATCTGGTATGGGCACTCCCCTTGGCAACTGCCAAGCTTGGGGGAGTGCCCCGGTATCGTATCACCATCACTTTTACCTTTACCGTTTTCTTAGTTCGATCCTTTTGATAATATCTTGATTTAGTAGAATAAAGCTTTAGTATGATCTAGTTGTGAGTTTTGCTTTATGATCCTTCTATGTAATCGAGTCCGTGAGCTATATATAATAAAGATTAGTGTTGAGTCAAGGGCTTGATGATTTTTCTATGATCTTGAGGGAACAAAATAAAAGAGAAGAAATAAAAAGAAATAAAGAGATCATATGGATCTTATGGAGAGTAATGAGCTCACATATAAAGAGTGTGATGAATAAAAGTTGTTGAGAGTTGACAAACATAGTTTTGGTCATCCTTGCAATGAATAGGAAGTAATAAAGAAAGAGAGGTTCACATATAAATATACTATATTGGACATCTTTTATGATTGTGAGCACTCATTAAAGTATGACATGCTAAGAGTTGACGTTGGACAAGGAAGACAACGTAATGGGTTATGTTTTCTTACATCTGAGATAAATTATATTATCATGGATCATCCAACATGTTGAGCTTGTCTTTCCCTCTGATGCTAGCCAATTTCTTTGCACCAAGTAGAGATACTACTTGTGCTTCCAAATATCCCTAAACCCGGTTTTGCCATGAGAGTCCACCATATCTACCTATGGATTGAGTAAGATCCTTCAAGTAAGTTGTCATTGGTGCAAGCAATAAAAATTGCTCTCTAAATATGTATGACTTATTAGTGCAGAGAAAATAAGCTTTATATGATCTTGCGATATGGAGGAAATAAAAGCGAAGGACTACATAATAAAGGTCCATATCACAAGTGGCAATATAAAGTGACGTTCTTTTGGATTAAGATTTTGTGCATTCAACCATAAAAGCGCATGACAACCTCTGCTTCCCTCTGCGAAGGGCGTATCTTTTACTTTTATCTTCTACCTTACATAAGAGTCACGGTGATCTTCACCTTTCCTTTTTACATTTTATCCTTTGGCAAGGACAATATGTTGGAAAGATCCTGATATATATAGCTAATTGGATGTGAGTCTTCATAAACTATTATTGTTGACATTACCCTTGAGGTAAAATGTTGGGAGGCAAAACTATAAGCCCCTTGTGTCTGATTAAAACTTCATACCCATAAATATTGCGTGAGTGTTAGCAATTGTGAAAGACTAAAAGATGGTTGAGTTTGTGGACTTGCTGAAAAACTCTTATATTGACTCTTTACTATGTTATGATAAATTGCAATTGCCTCAATGACTGATATTAGAGTTTGTTGGTTCTCAATGAAGTTTATGATTCACACTTGAAATTGTGATTGATTTGTTACTTCAGCATAAGAGATCATATGCTTATACATAAACACTATTCTGATCACGGGATCAGAATAATATTCTGATCACAACCTGACCTGCCCCGCTAGTAGTACATTGAACTTCCGTGTGAACTAGGTTGAACTTCCGCCAACATTGCCCAAATGGGGCTTGCGATATACCATTGGAAATCTATGGACACCAATATCATGACCCAACTTAAATTTTTGGCAAAATATAAGTGGTTTAAGAGCAGTTTTGAAAACTGTTTTTTCTTCGCACAAAAAACATGAATCATATTTTCGATCGCATTTCTAAACCATTTATCAGAATGAGGCATATAATATGGCGTTGGAAAGCTGCTGCAAAACCGCTCCTTCCACATGTTGAAAGTTTTCTCTAATTCCCTATGGTTAAAGAGTAATTTGAAAAAACGTAAAATTTCATAAACCGAACAGCTGAGTTCGTTTTTTCGATGTCATTTCGAAACGGCTAATCCAATGGAGGTATATGATACGGCGTTGGAAAGCTTATGAAAATGCGCTACTTTTTCATCTTGAAAGTTTTTTTTCTAATTTTGAATGGTGTAAGAGTAATTTAGAAAATGGTCCAAGTCTTACCGAGTTCGTATTTTCGAGCTAATTTTTAACCGTTTGTCCGAATGCAGCAAATGATATGGCGTTGGAAAACTTGAACAAATGCGAAACTTTTTGGTATGTATTGTTTCTCCCAATTCTTTACGGTTTTAAGTCAGTTTCGAAAATGGCGGAAAACGTATTTTCGCCGTAATTTCTACAAACTCTATTGGAATGGGGCAAATAATATACCGCTGAAAAGCTAGGGAAAATGCGAAACTTTTTCATGTTGATGGTTTTCTCTGATTCCTAGACGTTTTCAAGTAATTTTGAAAACAGCGGGATCATGCGTTCTGCCTTTATCGCGAAACAAATTCTTTGAAAATGCACCGCGTGAAGAACGTGAACTTCTCGGCGCATGTACCTGAACTTCACTCTGTTTTTCACGTGATTTTTTTGCTTGTAGGTCTCCATCCACTGCTCGTAACTCCATACACTCACCGGAATTGAGCAAGTGATATACCAGTGGAAAGCTGCTGTAAGCACATAACTTTCCCGTGTTGATCGTTTTTTCATACTCGTGATGATTTTAAAAGTTTTTCATTTGAAATTCATTCAGCGTAGTAGTTGAACTTCATACTGTTTTCATGTTGGACTTCTGTGACGTATTTTCGTTTGTAATTTTGTCATCCATTCGTCAGTGTTACACAAATGATATTATTGTTGTACAAACCTTGCTCACAATAATTTTTTTAACTTTCTCTGACGGAGTACTTGAACTTATAACGACAACAAATTTAGCCTTTGCATTTTTATTCCTTTTTAATACAAAATGCACACCGTGTAGAACGTGAACTTCTGGTAGTTTATCAACCTGAACTTCTCTCGGTTACGTGAAAATATCTAAGTTTTTTATTAATATTAATCTGAATTTCTTAATCCTTTTTTTGTGAATTTTGAAGCGCTCCATTTTTTAAAGTTGAACTTCTTGTTATTTTATTTTTGAACTTCTTGCTTCCATTGTTTCATAACGAGGGAAATTTGAGTTTTCTATAATCATCGAACTTCTGCATCTTTTTAATATGGATTTCCTGGTTTTATTTCTTAATCTTTTTATGAAATTTTGGAGCGCTCTATTTTTAAAAGTTGAATTTTTTGTTTCCATTCTTTAATAACGAGGAAAATCTGAGTTTTCTATAATCATCGAACTTCTCCATCTTTTTAATTTGGACTTCCTGGTTTTATTTCTTAATCTTTTTTATGAAATTTTGAAGCGCTCTATTTTTAAAATTTGAACTTCTTGTTATTTAATTTTTGAACTTCTTGTTTCCATTATTTAATAACGTAGGAAAATCTGAGTTTTCTATAATCGTCGAACTTCTCCATCTTTTTAATTTGGACTTCCTGGTTTTATTCTTAATATTTTTTTATGAAATTTTGAAGCGCTCTATTTTTAAAAGTTGAACTTCTTGTTATTTTATTTTTGAACTTCTTGTTTCCATTCTTTAATAACGAGCAAAATCTGAGTTTTCTATAATCATCGAACTTCTCCATCTTTTTAATATGGACTTCCTGGTTTTATTTCTTAATCTTTTTTTTCAATTTGAACTTCATGGTTGACTCTTCAATACTAAGGGACATTTGAGTATTTTAATAACGGTAAAATCTTGAGGCTTCCCTGTATTTTGTAGTTTTATTAATTGAAACCAACATACTAAAAACACAATTTTTTTGTATTAACTCATACTGTTAAACTTCAGGAAAAAGTACAAAACAAGAAAGTAGACAACATGATGTACAAATGGGGGCCAAATAACTAACGGTCAGATTCCCTTCTTATGCCTCACTGAATTTCACATGTACAAATTGACTTCATTTCACTGTTTGACCTTCATCATACACCTCGTATATCCAGCTCAAAATCAAAATGAAAACCATGCCTCTCCAAACACAACATGTGCATAGAGAGCTATAGTTGTTCCTTTACAACTATTTCTGAACTTCTACGGCCAATCCATTTTTCTGTAGTAGATGCATAATAACTATAGAAGAGAGATTTTTTTGCTGTATGGACAGAGAAGTTTAACGTCGAGGAAGAGTAGGATGCCCCGACAGAGGAGGACATTGGCTGGAAGTGGCCTCACAAGAAGAAACACTGCATCGCAGCAACACTGATTCTCATGAAGGATGACCATCTTCCTGAACTCAGACCATCTTTCCGAATGGCGGCACACCTGTCCCTTGCACCTCATGTGTGACCTTCTCCCCTGCCATGTGGTGAACTTCTTCCTCCCGCTGTTCATGTGGGTAGCGAGCAGCAGAGCGGCACGGAGGATCCTGGAGACACAAACTTTTGATCATAAATGGGAGAAAAAAGCACCAAATAGTAGGGGGCTACTGCTACTAAACCAAATATGGAAGGCTCCAGCCACAACATGTTTGAAATTCCATAAACATACATGATTTTCAAAATAATGTATACATGTTGTTCTATGATTTAGTTCATGTGTGCACAAACATTATTTCAAAAGAAGAGAATGTGCCATTTGTACTAATCTAGAATCAAAATTATGTGTGAAAATAATAACTAAAGCATAACAAGAAGGTGCTCGATATATCCACAACAACACAAGGTCTCCAAGATATTTGCAAAACTGAAACTTAACAAGAAGGTGATCACATGGTACAAGCGAATGGTATTGGTTTGGAAGCAGAGAGCTCCCAATCACCTTGCCTTGGTAAATATCCACGGCTACGATGTGCTTCAGCTCACCGATGGTGTTGTACATGCTGTCGATGTTTGAGTGTGTGTGATGACGGCTGAACACACACATCGAGCCTATCCATCCGCTGGTTTTTTTTCAGAAATGGTGATACACCTAATAATCAACTGATTAGGTAATGGCGTCATATCAACCAGAAAGTAAGATGTTTTCAGGATGTGTGCACACGCACGACAACTAGCCATGACACTGGAAAATGAGTTGCACTAGCATTAATCAATTTGGCCTGCTGAAATCAACACGGTGAACTGCAGCAATGCTAATTACTGTAGAAAATGGTCAAGAATAGTCAACCGTGTGCAGCCATACTAATTTCCTTTTGTGGCATATAAACAAAAGCAGTTGGAGGCATACATTTCAAGACAAAAATGCTTTAGTGTAGCATGATATAAGAGATTTCTGAACTGAATCAATATGGGTTTAATACGAAATACTCCAAGGCAATGGCATATTTGAGCATATGAATGAGCACATAAACATTTAAATGTAAAAAGTAAATATGTTTCCTACTGGAAAATACATCGAATAAAAAAAAGACTAATTACGGCTGAAAGCACCATAAGTAATTAAAAGTTGAGAGGATAATTGAACAGAGCAGTTTAAGGTAGAAAGCAATTTCTCCCAAAATGGTGATTTTCTGTTTTTGGACCATATTTTCAGTCGGTATAGGCATGGGAGAAGGATGCTCACCATCGACAAGAGGAGTCTCGATGAAGGAAACTGGTATGCAGTAGGAAGTTCAGGTAGAAGTGTCGGGCGGGAGGCAGGCAGCGGCCCACGCTTGGAGAGGAGGATGGCGGGGGTTGCGGGGTGAGGATGTCCGGTAGCTGGGGCAACTACTGCGGGCGCGACGGTGGTCGTCGATTGCGGTGGCCAGTGGAGGTCCAACGGCTTGGGGTGCGTCGGGCCAGGTGGGTCGGTGGCGGAAGGCGTGCCTGGACTGAGCAGCCAGTGGAGGGAGCCGCACTGGGGTCGGGGGCGGTGATGGGACAGACCGGCCGGCTGTGGGAGGCATGCTGGGGTCGGGGCGGCGATGGGGCCGAGCGGCCGGCTGTGGGAGGCGCGTTGGGGTTGGGGCCGGCGACGGGGCCGAGCGGCCGGCGGCGAGAGGTGTGCTGGGGTCAGGGTGGCGATGGGGCTTAGCGGCCGGGGACGGAAGGCCTGTCGGGGTGGGCGGCGGCGGCGACGGGACCGGGGTGGCCGATGATGGGAGGTGCGCCGGCACCAGGGGCCACCAGTAGTTGTGGAGAGGAGCGAGCGCTCCATAGCGCTGGATCGGGGAAGGGCAGGTTGGGGATCGGGGAGGAGGTGGTGGACGAGTGGATGTGGGCATGGCCTTTTCTCTCTCCGCAGGTTCGGGAGGATATCAGGAAACATCCCATCGCTACCTATATAGGGCCCCGTGATCCAAATAGTTATTCTGATCCCGGGATTAGAATAGTGTCACTATATATATATATATATATATATGTTGTTGTTCTAAGAATGATCATGATGCCCTCATGTTCGTATTTTATTTTTATCGACATCTCTATCTCTAAACATGTGGACATATTATTCGATTTCGGCTTTCGATTGAGGACAAGCGAGGTCTAAGCTTGGGGGAGTTGATACATCCATTTTGCTTCATGCTTTTATATCGATATTTATTGCATCATGGGTTGTTATTACACATTATGTCACAATACTTATGCCTATTATCTCTTATTTTACAAGGTTTACATGAAGAGGGAGAATGCCGGCAGCTAGGAATCCGGGCTGGAAAAGGAGCAAATATTAGAGACCTATTCATCACAGCACCAAAAGTCCTGAAACTTCACGGAAGCTATTTTCAGAATATATAAAAAATACTGAGGGAAAGAAGTTCCAGAGGGGGGCCACACCCTGGCCACGAGGGTGGGGGGCGCGCCCTACCCCCTGGGAGCGCCCCCTGCCTCGTGGGCCCCCTGGTGGCCCTCCAATGCCCATCTTCTGCTATATGGAGTCTTTCGTCGAGGAAAAAATCATAAGCAAGCTTTCGGGACGAGAGTCCACCGCCAAGAGGCGGAACCTTGACGAAACCAACCTAGGGCTCCGGTGGAGCTGTTCTGCTGGGGAAACTTCCCTCCGGGAGGGGGGAATCATCACCATCGTCATCACCAACGATCCTCTCATCGGGAGGGGTTCAATCTCCATCAACGTCTTCACCAACATCATCTCATCTCAAACCCTAGTTCATCTCCTGTATCCAATCTTTGTATCCAAACCTCGGATTGGTACCTGTGGGTTGCTAGTAGTGTTGATTACTCCTTGTAGTTGATTCTAGTTGGTTTACTTGGTGGAAGATCATATGTTCAGATCCATTATGCATATTAATACCCCTCTGATTATGAACATGAATATGCTTTGTGAGTAGTTACGTTTGTTCCTGAGGACATGGGAGAAGTCTTGGTATTAGTAGTCATGTGAATTTGGTATTCGTTCGATATTTTGACGAGGTGTATGTTGTCATCCCTCTAGTGGTGTGATGTGAACGTCGACTACATGACACTTCACCATTGTTTGGGCCTAGAGGGAGGCATTGGGAAGTAATAATTAGATGATGGGTTGCTAGAGTGACAGAAGCTTAAACCCTAGTTTATGCGTTGCTTCGTAAGGGGCTGATTTGGATCCATATGTTTCATGCTATGGTTAGGTTTACCTTAATATTTCTGTTATAGTTGCAGATGCTTGCAATGGGGGTTAATAATAAGTGGGATGCTTGTCCAAGTAAGGACAACACCCAAGCACCGGTCCACCCACATATCAAATTATCAAAGTACCGAACGCGACTCATATGATTGTGATGAAAACTAGCTTGACGATAATTCCCATGTGTCCTCGGGAGCGCTTTCCTTCATATAAGAGTTTGTCCAGGCTTGTCCTTTGCTACAAAAAGGATTGGGCCATCTTGCTGCACCTTATTTACTTTTATTACTTGCTACTCGTTGCAAATTACCTTATCACAAAACTATCTGTTACGGACAATTTCAGTGCTTGCAGAGAATACCTTGCTGAAAACCGCTTATCATTTCCTTCTGCTCCTCGTTGGGTTCGACACTCTTACTTATCGAAAGGACTATGATAGATCCTCTATACTTGTGGGTCATCAGCATGCGTACCCTACGGGTTCCAGAACTATGTAGACATGACCGAGACACATATCCAGTCAATAATCAATAGTGGAACCTGGATGCTAATATCGGTTCCTACATATTCTACGAAGATCTTTATCGGTCAAACCGCACAACAACATATGTTGTTCCCTTTGTCATCGGTATGTTACTTGCCTGAGATTCGATCATCGGTATCCTCATACCTAGTTCAATCTCTGATACGTCCATTTTGCATCATGCTTTTATATCGATATTTATTGCATTATGGGCTGTTATTACACATTATGTCACAATACTTATGCCTATTCTCTCATATTTTACAAGGTTTACATGAAGAGGGAGAATGCCGACACCTGGAATTCTGGGCTGGAAAAGGAGCAAATATTAGAGACCTATTCTGCACATCTCCAAAAGTCCTAAAACTTCACGGGAGCACGTTTTAGAATATATAAAAATATTGGGCAAAAGAAGTACCAGAGGGGCCACCCACCGTCCACGAGGGTGGGGGGCGCGCCCTACCCCCTGGGCCGCCCCCTGCCTCGCGGGCCCCCTGGTGGCCCTTTGATGCCCATCTTTGGCTATATGGAGTCTTTTGTCGAGGAAAAAAATTATAAGCAAGTTCACAGGACGAAACTCCGCCGCCACGAGGCAGAACCTTGGCGGAACCAATCTAGGGCTCCGGCGGAGCTGTTCTGCCGGGGAAACTTCCCTCCGGGAGGGGAAAATCATCACCAACGATACTTTCATCGGGAGGGGGTCAATCTCCATCAACATCTTCACCAGCACCATCTCATCTCAAACCCTAGTTCATCTCTTGTATCAAATCTTTGTATCCAAACCTCAGATTGGTACCTGTGGGTTGCTAGTAGTGTTGATTACTCCTTGTAGTTGATGCTAGTTGGTTTACTTGGTGGAAGATCATATGTTCAGATCCATTATGCATATTAATAGCCCTCTGATTATGAACATGAATATTCTTTGTGAGTAGTTATGTTTGTTCCTAAGGACATGGGAGAAGTCTTGCTATAAGTAGTCATCTGAATTTGGTATTCTTTCGATATTTTGATGAGATGTATGTTGCCATCCCTCTAGTGGTGTCATGTGAACGTTGACCACATGACACTTCACCATTGTTTGGGCCTAGAGGGAGGCATTGGGAAGTAATACGTAGATGATGGGTTGCTAGAGTGACAGAAGCTTAAACCCTAGTTTATGCGTTGCTTCGTAAGGGGCTGATTTGGATCCATATGTTTCATGATATGGTTAGGTTTACCTTAATACTTCTGTTGTAGTTGCGGATGCTTGCAATAGGGGTTAATCATAAGTGGGATGCTTGTCCAAGTAAGGACATTACCCAAGCACCGGTGCACACACATATCAAATTATCAAAGTACCGAACGCGAATCATATGAACGTGATGAAAACTAGCTTGATGATAATTCCCATGTGTCCACAGGAGCTCTTTCCTTTATATAAGAGTTTTTCCAGGCTTGTCCTTTGCTACAAAAAGGATTGGGCCATCTTGCTACACCTTATTTACTTTTATTACTTGCTACTCATTACATATTACCTTATCACAAAACTATCTGTTACCGATAATTTTAGTGCTTGCAGAGAATACCTTACTGAAAACTGCTTATCATTTCCTTCTGCTCCTCGTTGGGTTCGACACTCTTACTTTTCGAAAAGGCTACGATAGATCCCCTACACTTGTGTGCCATCAAGACTCTTTTCTGGCGCCGTTGCCGGGGAGTGAAGCGCCTTTGGTAGGTGGAATTTGGTAAGGAAAAATTTATATAGTGTGCTGAAATTTACTGTCACTTGTTACTATGGAACATAATCCTTTGAGGGGCTTGTTCGAGGTATCTTCACCCCGACCAGTATAGCAAAGAGTTGCTCCTCAACCTACTGAACCTACTGAAAATTTTTACTTTGGAATTCCTTCGGGTATGATAGAGAAACTGCTAGCTAATCCTTTTGCAGGAGATGGAACATTGCATCCCGATTTACACTTAATCTGTGTGGATGAAGTTTGTGGATTATTTAAGCTTGCAGGTATGCCCGATGATGTTATCAAGAATAAGGTCTTCCCTTTATCTTTGAAGGGAGAGGCATTGACATGGTATAGGCTATGTGATGATATGGGATCATGGAACTATAAACGATTGAAATTGGAATTTCATGAGAAGTTTTATCCTATGCATCTTGTTCATCGTGATCGTAATTATATATATAATTTTTGGCCCCGTGAAGGAGAAAGCATCGCTCAAGCTTGGGGGAGGCTTAAGTCAATGTTATATTCATGCCCCAATCATGAGCTCTCAAAAGAAATGATTATTCAAAAAATTTATGCTCGGCTTTCTCTCAGTAATCGCTCCATGCTCGATAATTCTTATACTGGATCTTTTATGATGAAGACTATTGAATTCAAATGGGATTTATTGGAGAGAATTAAACGCAACTCTGAAGATTGGGACCTCGACGAAATTAAGGAGTTAGGTACAACACCTAAGTTTGATTGTGTTAAATCTTCTATGGATACCGATGCTTTTCGTGAATTTAGCACTAAATATGGGCTTGACTGTGAGATAGTAGCTTCTTTCTGTGAATCCTTTGGTACTCATGTTGATCTCCCAAAGGAGAAGTGGTTTAAATATAATCCTCCCATTGAAGTAAAAGTAGTTGCACCTATTAAAGTTGAAGAAAAGACTATCAGTTATAATGATCCTGTTGTTCCTACTGCTTATATTGAGAAACCACCTTTCCCTGTTAGAATAAAGGATCATGCTAAAGCTTCAACTATAGTCAAAAAAGTAATATTAGGACACACAAACCCCCTGAGCAAGTTAAAATTGAACGTAAAATTGCTATGGTTAAAGATCTCTTGGCCGATAATATTGATGGGCATGTTATTTACTTTTGCAATGAAGCTGCTAGAATTGCTAGACCCGATGCTAAAAATAAACATAGACCTGTTGTAGGCATGCCTGTTATTTCCATTAAAATAGGACATCATTGTTATCATGGCTTATGTGATACGGGTGCTAGTGCAAGTGCAATACCTCATTCCTTATACGAAGAAATTATGCATGATATTGCACCTGCTGAGATAGAAGATATCAATGTTACCATTAAACTTGCCAATAGAGATACTATTTCATCGGTTGGGATTGTTAGAGATGTTGAAGTCTTGTCTGGGAAGGTTAAATATCCTGCTGATTTTCTTGTTCTTGGTTCCCCACAAGATAGCTTTTGTCCCATTATATTTGGTAGACCCTTCTTGAACACTATTAATGCTAGGATAGACTGCGAAAAGGATGTTGTTACTATTGGTTTGGGTGATATGTCTCATGAGTTTAATTTTGCTAAATTTAGTAGACAGACCCATGATAAAGAATTGCCTAGTAAATATGAAATTATTGGTCTTGCTTCTATTGCCGTGCCTCCTACTGATCCTTTAGAAAAATATTTGCTAGACCATGAAAATGATATGTTCATGAATGAAAGAAGGGAAATAGATGAAGTATTCTTTAAACAGGGACCTATTCTGAAACACAACTTGCCTGTTGAAATCCTAGGGGATCCTCCTCCACCCAAGGGTGATCCCGTGTTTAAGCTTAAACCATTGCCTGATATTCTTAAATATGCTTATCTTGATGAAAAGAAGTTATATCCTGTTATTATTAGTGCTAACCTTTGAGAGCATGAAGAAGAGAAATTATTGAAAACTCTGAAGAAGGACCATGCTGCTATTGGATATACTCTTGATGATCTTAAGGGCATTAGTCCCACCCTATGTCAACACAAAATAAATTTAGAGAAAGACGCCAAAGCAGTTATTGATCACCAACAACGGCTAGATCCTAAGATGAAAGAAGTGGCAAGAAAGGAAATATTAAAGCTCCTTGAAGCAGGTATAATTTATCCCGTTGCTGATATTCAGTGGGTAAGCCATGTCCATTGTGTCCCTAAGAAGGGAGGTATTACTGTCATTCCTAATGATAAAGATGAATTGATTCCGCAAATAATTATTATAGGTTATAGGATGGTGGTTGATTTCCGCAAATTAAATAAAGCTACTAAAAAGATCATTACCCTTTGACTTTCATTGATCAAATGCTAGAAAGGTTATCCAAACATACACATTTTTGCTTTCTAGATGGTTATTCTGGTTTCTCTCAAATACTTGTGTTAGCTGATGATCAAGAAAAGACTACTTTTACTTGCCCTTTCGGTACCTTTGCTTATAGACGTATGCCTTTTGGTTTATGTAATGCACCTACTACCTTTCAAAGATGCATGACGGCTATATTCTGTGACTTTTGTGAAAAGATTTGTGAAGTTTTCATGGATGATTTCTCTGTTTATGGATCCTCTTTTGATGATTGCTTGAGCAACCTTGATCGAGTTTTGCAGAGATGTGAAGAAACTAACCTTGTCTTGAATTGTGAGAAGTACCACTTTATGGTTAATGAAGGTATTGTCTTGGGGCATAAAATTTCTGAAAGAGGTATTGAAGTTGAGAAAGCTAAAGTTGATGCTATTGAAAAGATGTCGTGTCCCAAGGACATCAAAGGTATAAGAAGTTTCCTTGGTCACGCCGGTTTTTATAGGAGGTTCATTAAGGACTTCTCAAAAATTTTCCGGCCTCTGACTAACCTATTACAAAAAGATATTCCTTTTGTCTTTGATGATGATTGTGTAGAAGCATTTGAAATACTTAAGAAAGCCTTGATTTCTGCACCTATTGTTTAGCCACCTGATTGGAATTTACCCTTTGAAATCATGTGTGATGCTAGTGACTATGCTGTAGGTGCTGTTCTAGGACAAAGAGTTGATAAAAAATTAAATGTTATTCAATATGCTAGTAAAACTCTAGACAATGCCCAGAGAAATTATGCTACTACTGAAAAGGAATTCTTAGCAGTTGTATTTGCTTGTGATAAGTTCAGACCTTATATTGTTGATTCTAAAATAACTATTCACACTGATCATGCTGCTATTAAATATCTTATGGAAAAGAAAGATGCTAAACCTAGACTTATTAGATGGGTTCTCCTGCTACAAGAATTTGATTTGCATATTATTGATGGAAAGGGAGCTAAGAATCCCATTGCAGACAACTTGTCTAGGTTAGAGAATGTTCTTGACGACCCACTACCTATTGATGATAGCTTTCCTGATGAACAATTAGCTGTCATAAATGCTTCTCGCATGGCTCCATGGTATGCTGATTATGCTAATTACATTGTTGCTAAATTTATACCACCTAGTTTCACATACCAGCAAAAGATAAAGTTCTTCTATAATTTAAGACAGTACTACTGGGATGACCCACACCTTTATAAAGAAGGAGTAGATGGTGTTATTAGACATTGTATACCTGAGCATGAACATGAACAAATCCTACGCAAGTGTCACTCCGAAGCTTATGGAGGACACCATGCTGGAGATAGAACTGCACATAAGGTATTGCAATCCGATTTTATTGGCCTACTCTCTTCAAGGATGCCCGTAAGTTTGTCTTATCTTGTGATGAATGTCAAAGAATTGGTAATATTAGTAAACGTCAAGAAATGCCTATGAATTATTCACTTGTTATCGACCATTTGATGTTTGGGGCTTTGATTATATGGGACCTTTTCCTTCCTCTAATGGGTATACACATATTTTAGTTGTTGTTGATTACGTTACTAAGTGGGTAGAAGCTATTCCAACTAGTAGTGCTGATCATAACACCTCTATTAAGATGCTTAAAGAAGTTATTTTTCCTAGGTTTGGAGTCCCTAGATACTTCATGACTAATGGTGGTTCACATTTTATTCATGGTGCCTTTCGTAAAATGCTTGCTAAGTATGATGTTAATCTTATAATTGCATCTCCATATCATCCACAGTCTAGTGGTCAAGCAGAATTGAGTAACAGAGAGCTTAAATTAATTTTGCAAAAGACTGTTAATAGATCTAGAAAGAATTGGTCCAAGAAACTTGATGATGCATTATGGGCTTATAGAACTGCATACGAAAATCCTATGGGTATGTCTCCGTATAAAATGGTTTATGGTAAAGCATGTCACTTACCTCTTGAACTAGAACATAAGGCATATTGGGCCATTAAAGAGATCAATTATGATCTCAAACTTGCCGGTGAGAAGAAGTTTTTTGACATTAGCTCACTTGATGAATGGAGAACCCAGGCCTATGAGAATGCAAACTGTTTAAAGAAAATGTTAAAAGATGGCATGACAAAAGGATACAAAGCGTGAGTTTAATGTAGGTGATTATGCATTTCTATTCAACTCTCATTTAAGATTTTTTGCAGGCAAACTTCTCTCTAAATGGGAAGGTCCTTACATCATCTAGTAGGTCTATCGTTCCGGTGCCATAAAAATCAACAACTGTGAAGGCACAAATCTGAGAGTGGTGAACGGATAAAGAATCAAACATTATATCTCAGGTAATCCCATAAATTTTGAAACTAATGTTATTGAAATCGTAACCCCGGAGGAATACATAAGAGACACTTTCCAGAACGTTTCAAACTCCGAAAAGAATAGGTATGTGGTACGGTAAGTAAACCGACTCCAAAACAGTTCTAATGGCAATTTTTCTCCGTTTTGGAATATTTAAGAAAATAGGAAAATAAGAAGTAGACCAGGAAGGACACGAGGCTTCCACGAGGGTGGAGGGCGCGCCCCCTGCCTCGTGGGCACCTCGTGCGCTCTCCGGACTTTGTTTTCTTGCACGATACTTCTTTTAGTCGGTAAAAATTCATTATATAATCTCCCGAAGGTTTTGACCTCCGTATCACGCAATATCCTTTGTTTTTGTTTCGAGCTATTTCTGCTATAGATTTAGAGCAAGATGTCTTCTCAAGAGTCAGTCGGGGAGAGTCGGGTGTCTCATCCGACACCGGGGCCAAGAGCAAACAACAATATTGACCACTTTGGGCCATCAACTGAGGAAGAGATGGAGGCATATTTGAAAAGGATAGATGCCATAGAGGAGGATGAAGAAGTTACTTCCCGTTTCCGAGAAGGATTCACTATGGGGGGACTACAGAGCTCGACTATTCCAAACTCAGTCACCCCTTCCGATGTTAGATTTCTTTCTTATGAAAATATGAAAAGGAGTGTTACTTGTTCTCCCGCAGCTATGCAACATCCTTGGGTGAAGGGAGCTTTAGCCGTCACGGGCAAGCTCTGTAAGGAAATAATGGACCTCAAGCAGCAAGTCAATAAGCTCGAAGAAGAGAATCGTATCTTGAGGGGCATCATCGCCAAGAATATCACATCACCACCCCCGAAGAAGGAGATATAATCACATGGGTATGGTCACTCCCCTTGGCAACTTCCAAGCTTGGGGGTGAAAGTGCGTTATATCGACTAGAGGGGGGGGGGTGAATAGGCGATTTTTATGAAAGTCTTCAAAACGTGGAAGTTATGAAGACAAACAGTAGAGATATGCCTATCACTATGCAGCGGAAGTTAGATTACACTAGGCAAGCCATGGTCAAGTATTCAATAGAGTATACGCACAGTGACAGATAGCTGCAGTGTAATAAGGATCAGGTAGGAAGAAGTTATGAAGCCAAACAGATCATACAGTCACGTTGTGAAGACAGAAGATATAGCAAGCATGCAATGACTTCACAATGAGTACAGTAAGTAAAAGGAAGTGAAGATGAAACCAGTGACTCGTTGAAGACAATGATTTGTTGGACCAGTTCCAGTTGCTGTGACAACTGTACGTCTGGTTAGGGCGGCTAGGTATTTAAACCAAAGGACACACAGTCCCGGACACCCAGTCCTGAACACGCAGCTCAGGACACCCAGTCCTCATCGTATTCCCCTTGAGCTAAGGTCACACAGACCTCGCCCAATCACTCAGGTAAGTCTTCAAGGTAGACTCCCAAACCTTCACAGACTTCGTTCACCGGCAATCCACAATGTCTCTTGGATGCTCAGAACGCGACGCCTAACCGGCTAGAGGATCACAGTCCTCAAGTGTAGTAACTCTTCAGATCACTCAGACAAGAAGACTTAAGTGATGCCCAATTCTCTCTGGCTCTGGGTGGTTAGGGCTTTTCTCCTCGCTAGGAATTTTCTCTCAAAGGCTTTGAGGTGGGTTGCTCTCAAACGACAAAAGCCATGCACTAAAATCTGAGCAGCCAACCGTTTATGGTTGTAGGGGGTGGACTATTTATAGCCACTGGGCAACCCGACCTGATTTGTCCGAAATGACCCTGGGTCACTAAGGAACTGACACGTGTTCCAACGGTCAGATTTCGAACTCACACGACAACTTTACTTGGGCTACAAGTAAAGCTGACTTGTCCGACTCTGGACAAGATTTGCTCTCATAGTCTTCACTCGAAGACATCGGTTTTGAATTAGGCATCACATCAGTCATTCTGACTGGTTCTCTTGGACCCCACTTAGCAGTACGGTGGTTCCTATGACTCAACACAAAAGAAAAAGAACTACGAAAGAACTAAGTTGTAGGATCGAAAGTATGTCTAGAGGGGGGGTGATTAGACTACTTGACCAAATAAAACTTAACCTTTTCCCAATTTTAGTTCTTGGCAGATTTTAGCTAATTTAGGACAAGTCAAGCAATCATCACATGATTCAAGCAAGCATGCAAAGAGTATATAGGCAGCGGAAAGTAAAGCATGCAACTTGCGAGAATGTAAAGGGAAGGGTTTGGAGAATTCAAACGCTATTGGAGACACGGATGTTTTTCCCGTGGTTTGGATAGGTGGTGCTATCCTACATCCACCTTGATGGAGACTTCAACCCACGAAGGGTAACGGTTGCGCGAGTCCACACAGGGCTCCACCCAAGGGCAACGGTTGCGCGAGTCAACACAGGGCTCCACCCACGAAGGGTCCATGAAGAAGCAACGACCCACAAAGGGTCCACGAAGAAGCAACCTTGTCTATCCCACCATGGCCATCGCCCACATAGGACTTGCCTCACTAGCGGTAGATCTTCACGAAGTAGGCGATCTCCTTGCCCTTACAAACTCCTTGGTTCAACTCCACAATCTTGTCGGAGGCTCCCAAGTGACACCTAGCCAATCTAGGAGACACCACTCTCCAAGAAGTAACAAATGGTGTGTAGGTAATGAACACCTTGCTCTTGTGCTTCAAATGATAGTCTCCCCAACACTCAACTCTCTCTCATAGGATTTGGATTTGGTGGAAAGAGGGTTTGAGTGGAAAGCATCTTGGGAAGGCTAGAGATCAAGATTCATATGGTAGGAATGGAATGTCTTGGTCTCAACACATGAGTAGGTGGTTCTCTCTCAGAACATATGAGTTGGAATGATGTGTGTGTTCTAATGGCTCTCTCACCGAATGAGAAAGAGGTGGAGGGGTATATATAGCCTCCACACAAAATCCAACCGTTACACACAATTTACCAATCTCGGTGGGACCGAATCAGAAAACTCGGTCTGACCGAAATAGTAAACCTAGTGACCGTTAGGAATTTCGGTGGGACTGACATGCAACTCGGTAGGACCGATTCGGTTAGGGTTTGGGCATAACGTAATCTCGGTGAGACCGATTACACAAACTCGGTGAGACCGAATTTGGTAATTAGCTAACCAGGGAGTTGGTCAGGCAAACTCGGTGGGACCGATTAGCTCTTTCGGTGAGACCGAGTGGAACTCGGTGAGACCGAAAAGTTACAAAGGGGAAACACTGAGTTTACATTGCAATCTCGGTGGGACCGATTCGCTCTTTCGGTAAGACCGAAAAGTTACGAAAGGGAAACAGAGAGTTTGCAACCCCATCTCGGTGAGACCGAGATCCTTATCGGTAGAACCGAATTGCTAGGGTTTGGCAGTGGCTAATGACAAGTGAAACTCGGTGGCGCCGGATAGGAAGAATCGGTAGGACCGAGTTTGGCTTAGGGTTTAGGTCATATGTGGATATGGGAAAGTAGTTGAGGATTTTGGAGCATATCCTTAAGCACATGAAGCAAGAGGCTCATTAAGCAAGACCTCATCCCTCCTTGATAGTATTGGCTTTTCCTATGGACTCAATGTGATCTTGGATCACTAAAATATAAAAAGAAGAGTCTTGAGCTTTTGAGCTTGAGCCAATCCTTTGTCCTTAGCATTTTGAGGGTTCCACTTTCACATCCATGCCATGCCAATCATTGAGCTTTCCTGAAATAATCATCTTGGAATAGCATTAGCTCAATGAGCTATATGTTGTTATGAATTACCAAAACCACCTAGGGATAGTTGCACTTTCAATCTCCCCCTTTTTGGTAATTGATGACAACATATAGATCAAAGCTTCGACAAAAGATAATAATCATGAAATATATCGTCGCTTTGAGAAGTATGTGATAAGTAAGAGCTCCCCCTAAATTTGTGCATATTTAAAATTTGCTTTGGACTGCAA
The DNA here is from genome assembly GCF_056163025.1 of Triticum urartu. Lineage (NCBI taxonomy): Eukaryota > Viridiplantae > Streptophyta > Magnoliopsida > Poales > Poaceae > Triticum > Triticum urartu. The sequence goes on from NC_141878.1 coordinate 99,295,478, forward strand.
ATGCACAAAGAGTTAGAGTCATGGGTTACTCTTCCATGTCACATACATCTTGGTGGAGCGCTCAAAAATGATAAGATTGAAATACATGCACTCATCACCAAGAATAGTGAATGATCGCAAACGATAGATAGAATGATAATATTTAAGCAAGCATTAAGTGTAGCTTATGATAAAACACATGATCATCAATGTCTCACAAATAATGACGTAGTATCTCAAGCACTCAAAAGCAGACAAGTTCGAAAAACCACCAAATAAAGCAAGAGAGAAAACAACACTCTCTCTCTCGAAGCCTATGATCTATACATCTTCTCCCCCTTTGGCAACAAGTTACCAAAAAGTTCCTAGAAAATGCATAGAACTAGATCGACGCTCAGGCTTGATCTTCAGGTGGTGGTGGAGTCCGGAGCACTCCAAGGACGAAGCCTTCGGTAGACGTGGTCGGAGTTGAGACTGAAGTGGATGCTGGAGCTGGTGGAACTGAGGCTGTGGCTGGTGCAGACGTTGTAGCTCTGGTGTCAGCAACTGGCAGTGCAGACGACCTCGGACCTCGTGGCACCCTCGCAAAAGCATCAGTCGTGGTCCTGCCTCTCCTCTCATTCATGTCCTCCTGGAGCTGCTCCACGGTAGTCTGTATCTCTGTCACCTTGATGTCCAAGTCATAGAACCTCTGTTCCATGATCCTCTCTAAACTCGCCTGGTTCTGAGTCAGGGTGGCTATACTCTGCTCAATCCGCAGGGTGGACGCAATCACGTAACCAAGCTGCTCTTGTTTGGTTTTCAGGAAGTAATCAGATGCCTCCGCTTGAGTAGGCATCCTGGCAGCTTTCTCCTTCTTCGCCTTCTCCTTCTGAGCTTATTCATGGGCAGATGATGGTTCATTCTCAGTCATAACAACTTGATTATCTTCGAAATCTGGACGGATGGGCAGGTGTTCCTTATCCAACAAATATACGCCCGTGCCCATCTTGGAGTTGATGAGCTCCTGAATCTGAGGGGCATATCCACAGCTCCTCTTCTGATCTGCCGTAGTCCTTTTGATTGTTTCCACTATGAGGCTCATGACTTTGAATTTTTGAGGCACGTCAAAGACATGAAGCAAATTGATCGTGTGACCTCTGATCATCTTGTGATCTCCAGACTTGGGCAGAAGAGTGTGCCTAAGGATCCAGTTGATCGTAGGCAATCCTGATAGCAGATAATGCACTGAGCCAAACTTGAACGTGTCAAGTGCTTCATTCGGAATCTCCTTGTACATGTTGGACATGGAGTTGTGGTCCATCTTTTACTTGGCATAAATTTCCAGGTCATCTGCTTGCTCCTCTGGGGCATTGATCAGCTTCGCCCATTCCTCAACAGTAGAGTGGTACCTTGTACCCTCTGACATCCATGTGATCCTGCCATCCGGATAAAAGTGTGCTGTGGAGTAGAATTGCATGATTAGCTCCTCGTTCCACTTTGTGAGCTTCTGCCCAACAAAGTCTGCAACTCCACACGCACTAAAGCTGTCAAATACTCCAGGGTAGTACTCTTCATTGTCCTTGATATAGGTCTAGTCGACCCATCTCATGTCACATACAATTGGCTTCTTGTCAAGTAGCACTGTCTCATAGAAATCCTGCTGCTCCTTGGTATGAAACCTGTAGTCCACTGCAGTCCTTCTCCTAGAAGCATATGGATCTGCTTCTCTCCATTTCCTGAGCCCTGAGTCTCTCCTGAGCTTCATATCCTCAGCCACAGGATGAGCATCGTTGTGGTCTGGGATCTTGGGCTTTAGCTTCCTTAGGACATTTTCTTCCTCATCCTCAGCAACAGTCTCAGGCACTGGGGCCTTGTTCTTCTCAGCTGCAGGAATGCTCCTTGTATTTCTCTTTGGTGCACTCTTAGGCTTAGATGCAGCCTTAGGTGTTTCCTTGGGCTTGGATGCAGCTCCCCCTCACCTTATGGCATCTCCCATTAGCTTGGGTGCCTTGGGCGCTGGTGCAGCTGCCTCTTCTTCCTCTTCCTCTTCCATGATGGAAGCTTTGCCAAGCACCCTAGCCACAGTCTTCTTCACCCTCTCCTTCCTTTTCTTGCCCTCAGCTGCAGCTGGCTCTTGGGAAGTGGGCTTCTCAGTTGAGGCTCTAGCCTTTGACATGGGCTGCCTGCCTGCTGGCCTTTTGATTTTCAGACCTGGCTTAGTGCCTTGAGCTGGCTCAATTCTCTTGGAAGTGGCCTCTTCCTCTGCCACATAGTCCTCATCTTCAGAATATGAGGTTCTCTTCTTCCTTTGTCTAGTGGCAGCTTTAGGCAGGTTGCTGGGTGTGCTCCTGCTGCCATCATCTGAGGAACTTGAGGGGCTAGTGCCCTCACTCAACTGCACTTGCTGCTCTGACAAGTTTTGGCTGTCACTCTGGTCTGACATGATGCAAACTGACTGCTGACCCTATGAATAGATTATAGAGGAGATAGAGTGGATGAGCATCACAAAATGCAGAGATTTTTGCAAAAATAATGATCCAAAAACTTAGTTTTAGTTTCCCACTGAAATCATTTCGGATCTACCGATTTTCAAACTCGGTGATACCGAAGCAGTTTTGGAACCTAAACTAGTGAACTCGGTAGGACCGAGTCACAGTTCAGTGGCACCGAGACTGCTAGGGTTTCACAGGGTTCAAAAATCGGTCACACCGATAAGTAATTCTCGGTCAGACCGAGTCTCACTTGTGCAATGGCATAAGCCAAATCGGTGGGACCGAGTTTTTCAACTCGGTGGGTCCGAGATAGTTTCGGCGGAAACCTAAACCTAGAATTTTCGAATCAAACCTAATCTATGAGCGTTTTGACTGGATAGAAGTTTCTCAAACGTGGCTAGAAACAATATGATCACAATGTGCTAGGAATTAGATTGAGGAATAGCACAAAGATCAAGTCCATACCCTAGTTCGGTGGGGACTTGCTACGGCGGCAACGGCGGGGCAGAATTCCCGTTGACGGCGACGGAGACCAGCGACTGGAGGCTGCTGGCGGCGAGAAGACGATCCGGAGACCTCGAGGGCAGAGCAGACTATCGCGCGAGCGAAGGGGTTCGGAGAAATTTCCAAATTTTGCCCGTCACTATATATAGCCCGGCCCTGTCGGTGTGACCGAGTGGAACAACTCGGTGGCACCGAGATTCATAACTGCGTGCAGTTACTGAAACTCGGTGTGACCGAAAGGTTCAAATCGGTTGCACCGAGATCGAAAACCTAGATCAACTTAATGATCTCGGTAGGACCGAAAGTGGAGTATCGGTCAGACCGAGAATCATATAGAGGTTTTGGAAGTTTAAGTCTATGATGAATCGGGGACTCCGAGCGCTCCTCACACAGAGTGGTTCGAATCTGACTTGATCAAATTTTGTGATGCAGCATGAATAGAGTTTGAGACAAGAAAAGCATAGATAGCTAGAGGAGGTTCTTAGGCATTCTTGTCCATCCACTTGGCAAAAAGAAATAAAGCCGAACAATCAAAAACAACAAGTGGATGTCCTCGAATGAGTAAAATATGCAACCAGCATGCTCACACAATAAGATGGCAAATGAAATATGTGGCAAGGCATGCACAACCAATTCTAGCATCTATCAAGCAATTTGCGATGACTAGGTCATCTATATATGAGTATATTGACTTAGGAGTCAAGTGAGAACACTTGATCATAGGTCATACTCATCGTTTAAGCTCAAGTGGGGTTACCACTTTTACATAAAGCATTGTTGTGTTCACATCTTTAGAGTTGCCTTAGCTCAAGTCTTAGAGTAAAGCTCCCCCTAGATGTGATATCCCCCCTAAGAGGGATGAACTAACCTTGGGTTTTGTCGATGATGACTTCATGTAGATATTGAAGATGTGGATGCTCAATGTTGATGTAGATCTCTTGGAGCTATCCATATGAGTGAATTGCACTTTCAATACCTACATGGGTTAGTCCCACAAGGAACAAACAAGGATATCCATAGACATAGAGTGATGCACACAAAATATGATGTCCATGAAAACTTTTAGGTTACATTGTCCCTTGTCTTACCAACAAGAGGGTTTGTGACTCCTTGAACAAGTGCAAGATGTGGAAGTTGATTTCACTTGTTCTTGCCAAAATGATAAGAGTGAAGTATGTTGGCGGAGTCACCCTCAAGAACTCTCTAGTTCTTCTTCTTTTGGATCCACATCATCTTGATGGGAATCCTTGGAGTTGTAGTCGTACTTGATGAAGTGGAACTTGAAGTAGTCTTGGGAATCCACTTGACTAAGGTCTTAGGAGCTTCTTCAAATGCATCAATTTCCTCTTGAAGCTTGTCCTTGCCTTTTTGCTCGTAGTCTTGTGGTGGAAGATCATCTTGAGCTTGTGTCCCCTTGAAAGAAGTATACTTCTCTTGTTGAGGGACAAACTTTGTCTTGGGGTATTGATCTTCTTCCCATTCAACTCCATTGGCATTGAACTTTCGTTCAAAACCAACACCTTGATTCTTCCGGTGCATTCCTTGCTTGCGCACAATTTCCTCGAATTGCTTACTCCCGGCAAGGCTTTTGTACACTCCTTTCTCTATAATTCCCTTCAATAAGCTATTTTCTTGCTCAAGTGTAACTTGGCTAAGAGAATCATTAGTGGAATCAAGAGAACTACTAGAAGCAACAATATTGGATTTAGCATGATCATTGTTACTACTAGAGGAAGAATCTTTCTTGTTAGACTTGACTTGAGGCATGTAAGTGGATAAGAGTAAACGCTTGGCAATGTAAGAAGAACTTTTCTTGCGGAGATCATCATTGATTGCCTTTAAGAACTCATGATCTTGCTCAAGATTGAGCTTTTCAAAGCGTAGTTTCTCATGAGCTCTTAAAAGTTCTCGATGATCTTCGAAGATAGTGTCATGAGCTAACTTAAGAGTTTTTAGTTCTTTAGTTAGAGCCTCAATCTTCTCCTTATCATTGTCATTCGTTTTATCTTGATTAGCATGATTAATTGGTCTTTCATCATAGTATTCATCACTAGAGTTGTCACCAAGCAAATCATCACCTAACAAGTCATCTTCATCACTATTGAAATCAACATACTCGGGGTGTGTTACCTTAGGACCTTTGGCCATGAAGCATCTTCCAATTCCTTCATTTGGTGAGTCAAATATGTAGGAGTTGGTTGACACAAGTGCTAGACCGGCAACACCTTCATCTTGAGTATCTTCGGAGTCGGAGTGATAACTTCTCTCGGAGTGGCTGTCGGAGTCGGAGCCGGATACCCATTCACCAACATGAGCTTGATGTCTTCGTCTTGTGTAGCTCCTTGATGATTTTTCCTTCCTTTCCGAATCCTTGCTTCTCCGTGAGTATCTTCGTTCATAACGATCATCTCTACTCCTTCTCTCTCTTGGTGGTGATCCTTTGCTTCTTCTTTTTGGAGAATCATCTCTTCTCTTGTAGGGAGCCGTACACTCATTGGAATAGTGTCCGGGTCTTCCACAATTGTAACAGTTTCGCTCTCGACTAGAAGATCTTTTGTCATTGTAGGACCTTGACTTGGGGCTTCTATCTTTGCTTCTACTCTTGTAGAACTTGTTGAAGTTCTTCACCATTAAGCTCAATTCTTCATTGAAGTCTTGTTTCTCACTTGATGATGTATGGGCTTCACATGAGGCTTTATAGGCACCACTTGATTTGTTGTGAAGTTCCTCTTTATCCTTAAGTGACATCTCATGAGCAACAATTCTTCCAATCACCTCCGTTGGCTTGAGATCTTTGTAATTGGGCATCATTTGGATCAATGTGCACACGGTATCATATTTTCCATCCAAGGCTCTTAGGATCTTCTTGATGATGAATCTATCGGTCATCTCTTCACTTCCTAAGCCGGCAATCTCATTTGTGATGAGAGCAAGCCTAGAGTACATTTCAGCGACACCTTCACCATCCTTCATCTTGAACTTGTCAAGTTGGCTTTGAAGCACATCCAACTTGGATTCCTTGATGGAGTCGGTACCTTCGTGCATATCAATCAAAGTGTCCCAAATTTCCTTTGCATTCTCAAGGCGGCTGATTTTGTTGAATTCTTCGGGGCACAATCAGTTGAAGAGAATATCACAAGCTTGAGCATTGTATTGCAACATCTTCAACTCATCCGCGGTAGCTTCACGGTTTGGTTCTCTCCCGTCAAAGAAGTCACCTTGCAAACCAACACACACAATAGCCCAAACAGCGGGGTTATGTCCAAGAATATGCATTTTCATTTTATGCTTCCAACTAGCAAAATTAGTACCATCAAAGTAAGGACCTCTACGGTGATAATTTCCCTCGCTAGACGCCATACTCTCCTAGGTTGTGAAACCAAGGCTATGACCACAAAAAGCTATGGAGATCAAGCAAATGGAGACCAAAGCTCTGATACCACTTGTAGGATCGAAAGTATGTCTAGAGGGGGGGGGTGATTAGACTACTTGACCAAATAAAACTTAACCTTTTCCCAATTTTAGTTCTTGGCAGATTTTAGCTAATTTAGGACAAGTCAAGCAATCATCACATGATTCAAGCAAGCATGCAAAGAGTATATAGGCAGTGGAAAGTAAAGCATGCAACTTGCGAGAATGTAAAGGCAGGGTTTGGAGAATTCAAACGCTATTGGAGACACGGATGTTTTTCCCGTGGTTCGGATAGGTGGTGCTATCCTACATCCACGTTGATGGAGACTTCAACCCACGAAGGGTAACGGTTGCGCGAGTCCACACAGGGCTCCACCCAAGGGCAACGGTTGCGCGAGTCCACATAGGGCTCCACCCACAAAGGGTCCACGAAGAAGCAACCACCCAGAAAGGGTCCACGAAAAAGCAACCTTGTCTATCCCACCATGGCCATCGCCCACATAGGACTTGCCTCACTAGCGGTAGATCTTCACGAAGTAGGCGATCTCCTTGCCCTTACAAACTCCTTGGTTCAACTCCACAATCTTGTCGGAGGCTCCCAAGTGACACCTAGCCAATCTAGGAGACACCAGTCTCCAAGAAGTAACAAATGGTGTGTAGGTAATGAACTCCTTGCTCTTGTGCTTTAAATGATAGTCTCCCCAACACTCAACTCTCTCTCATAGGATTTGGATTTGGTGGAAAGAGGGTTTGAGTGGAAAGCAACTTGGGAAGGCTAGAGATCAAGATTCATATGGTAGGAATGGAATGTCTTGGTCTCAACACATGAGTAGGTGGTTCTCTCTCAGAACATATGAGTTGGAATGATGTGTGTGTTCTAATGGATCTCTCACCGAATGAGAAAGAGGTGGAGGGGTATATATAGCCTCCACACAAAATCCAACCGTTACACACAATTTACCAATCTCGGTGGGACCGAATCAGAAAACTCGGTCTGACCGAAATAGTAAACCTAGTGACCGTTAGGAATTTCGGTGGGACTGACATGCAACTCGGTAGGACCGATTCGGTTAGGGTTTGGGCATAACGTAATCTCGGTGAGACCGATTACACAAACTCGGTGAGACCGAATTTGGTAATTAGCTAACCAGAGAGTTGGTCAGGCAAACTCGGTGGGACCGAATTGTTCTTTCGGTGAGACCGAGTGGAACTCGGTGAGATCGAAAAGTTACAAAGGGGAAACACTGAGTTTACATTGCAATCTCGGTGGGACCGATTCACTCTTTCGGTAAGACCGAAAAGTTACGAAAGGGAAACAGAGAGTTTGCAACCCCATCTCGGTGAGACCGAGATCCTTATCGGTAGAACCGAATTGCTAGGGTTTGGCAGTGGCTAATGACAAGTGAAACTCGGTGGCGCCGGATAGGAAGAATCGGTAGGACCAAGTTTGGCTTAGGGTTTAGGTCATATGTGGATATGGGAAAGTAGTTGAGGATTTTGGAGCATATCATTAAGCACCTGAAGCAAGAGGCTCATTAAGCAACACCTCATCCCTCCTTGATAGTATTGGCTTTTCCTATGGACTCAATGTGATCTTGGATCACTAAAATATAAAAAGAAGAGTCTTGAGCTTTTGAGCTTGAGCCAATCCTTTGTCCTTAGCATTTTGAGGGTTCCACTTTCACATCCATGCCATGCCAATCATTGAGCTTTCCTGAAATAATCATCTTGGAATAGCATTAGCTCAATGAGCTATATGTTGTTATGAATTACCAAAACCACCTAGGGATAGTTGCACTTTCATAAGTCTTCGAGCTCCATAGGCTTCATAACGTGTCTTCTCTTGTCATAGTCTTCAATGTGAATATCTTCATATACCACCTTTGACTTCAATGTCTTCATACATTTTTAGGGGTCATCTCTGGTAGTAAAACCGAATCAATGAGGGACTTCTACCTGTGTTATCCTGCAATTCTCACAAACACATTAGTCCCTCAACTAGGTTTGTCGTCATTACTCCAAAACCAACTAGGGGCGGCACTAGATGCACTTACAATCTCCCCCTTTTTGGTGATTGATGACAAACTAGTTGAAGTTTTGAACAGGGAATATAATCTGTGAAATTTCTAAAGGATAGGGAATTGTCTTCATAAGTTGCAAGGGCTCCCCCTGAAGATGTGCATATAAGTAATTTGCCTTTGGAATGCAAATGCACATGGCAGGTTGTACTTGTGGAGATCCACTTCAACTTATGATGATAATCCACTATGCATGTGAAAGTATATGAAGATAATGACATGCATAATGAAAAATGGACGTCTGCAGAATGATCTAAGTGCGGAATATATCGTCGCGCATGCGGAATTTATCTTCGCAAAAACAAGGTGGTAAGCAAGTAGCAGACGACCATCAATTTTAAGTGTTACAACTCAAAGAAGCAAATGTAGCAAAACGGGAGTTGTAAGCACGAAGCAAAATATAGCAAAATAAAGGCACCCGCCCATATTGACCCGCTTGAAGACTATCAACTTCATATGCTTCTCCCGCTTTTGTCAGTGATGACCAAAAAGGTTTGAAGACATAGATTTTTCTATGCGTTCCCAGGAGCAGCAGGGTCAGTGGAGGTGTTTGGCGGTGCTGAAGAGCTTGGTGCCGAGTCGACGCGTGCTGAAGGAGGTGGAGGTGATGTAGCATCATCTTCATCCTCGATGATTCTTGCAGACACGGTGGCAGCAGATGAAGAGAACTCTGAATCTGCAAGTGATGGTCTGCCTCGCATCACAGTCCTTCTAGGAGGTGTGGTGTCAAACTCGAATCGCTCTCTGAAGCCATCCTCTTGAAGATCAGCTTCAGAACACATCATTGTGAGTCCTTTCCAGGTGCGGCGACAGGTTTCATGTGCAACGAATGCGTTCTTGGTGGCAAGATTTCGAAGACGATTTACATCCACCAAGAGGCTTTTCATTTGTCTTTTCAGCCAGTCATGATGCCGATCCTGCTTTTGATGAAGGGCCACAAGAAGCTCTCTGTCAGTAAGAGTACGAGCATGCTTCTTGGGTCTTGGAGCAGTTGTGCTGTCAGTGGCTTCTGTAGAGGCAGGGCGTGGCGCACGTGTAGTGCCAGCCAACGGATACACCCTGGAGATGGCTTCAACACCTTCAACATTCTGAGTAAAGCTTTGGTGTTCCGCATTCTGAAGACATAGAGGTTACTTGGCAGGTTCGAGATATATGGCTTCAGCAGAGGCATCCACATCTGGCAAAAAGATCCGATGGTTGCGGGCTGAGGGCTGATATGAGATCGCAGAGTGAAGTTTGATCAGCCTCATTACCCACGGAGCATAGAACTTCAATCCAAATAAATCTGAGCCAGATGCAGCTAGTTGGCGTATGAAAAAGTCCTGTGCATTGAAGCATTTGCCATGAAGGATACAGAATACCAGAGTCTTCATTGCACCCTCAATCTTGGAATGTGGAGAGTGTCCTTTAATGGGCCAGAGAGTCCGCCGGATGATGTGATAGATGGTTCTGGGCAGGTACTCTAAGTCTTCAACGAAGAACTCGGTTGGATAAGGAGCATCTTGGGGCAATGGCTTCATCATTGAGAGCATCTGACTCATATTGGGTTCAGGCCTCTGGAATATGCTCTCAAGAGCTTTAGTGTGTAGCTGACAGCCTTCCTCGAAGAATTCGCCAGGAGTGGGCAGGCCGGTGAGCTCAATGATATCAAATGCATTGGCTTTGTGATGGATATTTCCGGTCATCCACTCCAGGACCCAAGTCGTCGGATCTCTGTTGTATCCTTTGATGTGCAGTGTGGCATAGAATTGTAGCAGGAGCTCTTCATTCCAGTGCTCTTTATCAGTCACAAACTGCAGCAGACCCACTTGCTTGAAGCAATCCAACGCTTCTTCAAGACAGGGCAGACCAGCAATAGCTTCAACATCAAGGCGCATGTGTGGGAAGATGCAACCTTGGTTGTATAGAATGCATGAATAGTAGCTGCGCTGAGGATAGCTCCAGAACCTATCTGATGAAATCCTTTCCCTTGAATAGGGGTTCTTGGAGCTGTTGAAGAACGTATTATCTGCCTTGAAGCTATTGATGTTAAAGGAGCCAGGTGCTGATGCAGGACCTGGGAACCTTGGCAGCCCGGGGACTGGCTTCTGGACATGAGGCTTGTGCTCAACATGGTAATCAAATTGAGGACCTGCAACAGACTCAGGAACAGAAGTGTCTGGATTAGTAGCTTCGCTGTCTTCTGAAGCTTTTGGTGGGGAGGACTCCACATTGGCTTCAGTGTTAGTTGTGGCAGCCTCCATATTTTCAGCCTCCACTTGACTAGCTGGAGGGTCAGACTCAGGCACGTTCTCCTGGAGAACTGCTTTTTGATGTAGCAGGGGAGTGGGATCGTCTCCCCACGGTCGCTTGATGGCGCTTTTCTCAGCATACTCCTGGGTGACGAAGCGGTATTTGAACCATTGCTCTGCCCAATAGCGTCGAATCCATTGGATTCGGGTCTTGTGCTAACCGTAACTCTCTTCAGGATCTGTTTTGTACATTTCTGCCAATTCATCAGGCAGATCTTTGGATGTGCCGCCACGGCGCTGTCTGCCCCCTTTCCTTGCTGCTGTTTCTGAAGCCATGAATTTTAACTTGAAAGGCTTCAAGATGTTCAAAGGCTTCAAAGGCTTTCTCTTGCTAGAACTGGCTTCAGGAGAACTGATGTGATGCTGTAAGAACTCTGCAAATGAATGCAGACTATGAGAACCAAAGGATTCTCCCACGGACATGTACCTGTGACAGCATTAAGGTGCGAGGGAAGGGGAAGAGGTCATATGCATTCTTAGGAGATTTTGAAGATAAATCAGTTTAGAAGACATTGACCTCATCGTGCGAAGACATTCACTCATAGATAAGAAGTTGGTTCCAGATTTGTACGAACCCACAGATCAGTACAAGTGAGGAATCTAACTACTTCATGAAGCATAAGTGAATATACTAGGCATGTTATGAGATGCAGATTGAGAGAGATCTAACTTGTGTGAATAGAAACTTCTTATGGTAGAAAATGACCGAATCATAGGATCAAAAGGGGCTGTAAAAAGAAGTTTTATTTACCACACTTGGAACTGCTAGACGGAGTGGGAGATGAGGCCGAGCAGTTCAATCCTCCGTGCCCTAACTTGGCGACGGAAGACACCTACGGCGACGGCGGAGAGGACGATGTCCGCGATCGGCGTGAAGACGGCGTCGGAGAGGTTGCGGCAGTGAAGCGCTTCGTCGCCGGCGTCGTCGAGAGCTAGCAGTGGTGCTAGGGTTCGTGCGAGGGAGGAAGAAGGAGATAATGACCGCGGTGAGTGTGAATTTATAGTCACAGGGGCGGCACTGCGCTATTACACAGGTGCCCCTGGCGATTCGCATCTGAGTAGCATGTGGCTATCATGCGGAATTTCGGGGGCAGTTCCACGTCCCACGCACGCCTGGATTGTCGGGTGGTCGTTCCTACTTCTCCGGATTTCATGTGGATAAATGAGCATTGAAAACGGACTCAAATGTTGTCTCTATGTCTTCTGCTGACAAGGACGCAGAGAAGACATTCGACAGTTTCAATAGAATGCATATGACTTGGAGAGATAGAATTTGAGATAGTAAGCATAGAGTGGTTAGGGTCTGATCACATTCACTTAGTTCAAAAGATTCAAACAAGAAGACATAGCTATAAGTGAATGCTGTGGAGGACAGAACACTAGTATATATATATATCTATTCAATCAACATAGTGAAGATAATCATGAAGACATGTTGAGATTGAAGCCAAACCAAATGTGAAGACATTGCAAGGTAACGCCATGAGTGAAACACTTCAAAATAAAACGTTTGGTGGTGGCGTTACCCACCGTATAGGAAGTATTAGACCCAGACACGGCGCACAATTATCATGGCGCTTCGAAGTCAATTTCCACATTAATGTATTCACACTGAGAGTGTATGTCTTCATTGATTGAAGATATACGTTACTTCGTGTGTTGCACATCTAAGTCATCAATATGCATAAGTGTTAGGATGTGTGCCTGATCACAGGACATTTGAGGATTCCAAGATATTTAGCTCACACCGTAACTTGCAAAATCTCTTCTCATCCAAGGGCTTGGTCAAGATATCTGCCAATTGCTCTTTAGTGTTAACGTGTATGATATCAATATCTTCCTTAGCAACATGATCTCTGAGAAAGTGATGACGAATTTCAATGTGCTTTATCTTCGAGTGCTGGACTGGGTTGTTGGCGATCTTGATGGCGCTTTCATTGTCGCAGTAAAGTGGCACTCGCTTCAGATGTACGCCATAGTCCTTGAGTGTTTGCTTCATCCACAGAAGCTGAGCGCAGCAAGATCCAGCAGCAATGTATTCAGATTCAGCAGTGGAGAGGGATACGCAGTTCTGCTTCTTTGAAGACCAACATACAAGTGATCGTCCCAGAAAGTGACATGTGCCCGATGTAGACTTCCGATCAACCTTGTCACCAGCATAATCAGCATCCGAGAATCCAACCAGATCAAACTCTGAGCCCTTTGGATACCATAATCCTAGAGTTGGGGTGTGAGCTAAATATCGAAGAATTCGCTTCACAGCTAAGTGATGCAACTCCTTTGGTGCCGCTTGAAATCGAGCACACATGCAAACACTAAGCATAATATCTGGCCTAGATGCACATAAATAAAGCAAAGAACCAATCATGGAGCGGTATACCTTTTGATCGAACTCTTTACCATTGTCGTCGGGACCCAGATGATGTTTGGCTGGCATTGGAGTTGTGAAGCCTTTGTAGTCTTGCATACCAAACTTCTTCAGGCAATCTTTGAGATACTTTTCTTGAGATATGAAGATGCCGTTGCGTTGTTGTCGTATTTGAAGACCGAGGAAGAACTTCAGCTCCCCCATCATAGACATCTGATATTGCTCTTGCATCATATAGCCAAACTCTTCACTATACTTCTGATTGGTGCAGCCGAAGATAATGTCATCCACATAAATTTGGCACACGAACAGTTCACCATCATATGTCTTCGTGAAGAGAGTGGGATCTAGGGAACCAGGTATGAAGCCTTTGCTCTTCAGGAAGTATTTGAGTGTGTCATACCAGGCCCGAGGGGCTTGTTTGAGGCCATACAGTGCCTTGTTGAGCTTGTATACCATGTCAGGATGTTTTGGATTTTCAAACCCAGGCGGTTGTGCAACATATACTTCTTCTTCAATCTTGCCATTGAGAAAGGCACTCTTCACATCCATTTGATATAGAAGTATGTTATGATGATTTGCATAGGCCAGCAGTATGCGTATGGCTTCAAGTCTAGCCACAGGAGCAAATGTTTCATCGAAGTCAATGCCTTCCACTTGAGTATATCCTTGTGCAACGAGGCGAGCTTTTTTTTCTGACAACTTGACCATGCTCATCTTGCTTGTTGCGGTATATCCATTTGGTGCCTATTATATTGTGCTTCCATGGATCAGGACGCTTAACCAGTTCCCATACATTGTTCAGCTCAAACTGTTGAAGCTCTTCTTGCATTGCTTGAATCCATTCAGGTTCCATAAAGGCTTCTTCAACTTTCTTGGGTTCTGAAATTGAGACGAATGCGAAATGCCCACAGAAATTTGCCAGCTGAGTTGCCCTTGAACAAGTGAGTGGACCAGGTGCATTGATGCTGTCAATTATTTTGTCAATCTGCACTTCATTGGCAACACGAGGATGTACAGGGTGAAGATTTTGCTCTTGCTAATCTGTGTTGTTGTTGAAAGGAATGTCTTCAGGCTGAGCATTGTCTTCATGTGGATCAGGTGCTGAGATGATAAGTTCTTCTTCAGGATTAGCTTCAGAAGGTATAATCTCTCCAGTTCCCATTAGCTTGATTGATTCATTAGATGGAACTTCATCTAGCACATTTGGCAGTAGCTCTCTTTATGATCCATTGGTTTCATCGAACCGCACATCCACTGTTTCAACCACTTTGTAATGAAAGAGATTGAAGACTCTGTAGGAGTGTGAATCCTTTCCATATCCAAGCATAAAACCCTCATGTGCTTTTGGTGCAAACTTTGAGGTGTGGTGTGGGTCCTTGATCCAGCACCTTGCGCCAAATAAGTAACTGACATTTGGCTTCTTGCCAGTTAGGAGTTCATAAGATGTCTTGTTCAGAAGCTTGTGAAGATAAACACGGTTGATTGTATGGCATGCAGTGTCAATGGCTTCAGGCCAGAATTTTCTTGGAGTCTTGTATTCGTCTAGCATCGTTCTGGCCATCTCAATGTGTGTTCTGTTCTTGCGTTCGACGACGCCATTCTGCTGTGGCGTGTATGGAGCTGAGAATTCATGTGTGATGCCCAAAGTGTCAAGATATGTATCAAGGCCAGTGTTCTTGAATTCAGTGTCATTGTCACTTCTGATGTGCTTTATCTTGGCGCCATAATTGTTCATAGCTCGATTGGCGAAGCATCTGAAGACATCCTGCACTTCAGTCTTGTAAAGGATTATGTGCACCCAAGTATATCTAGAGTAATCATCAACAATGACAAAGCCATAGAGGCAAGCAGTAGTGGAAAAAGTTGAGTAGTGAGTGGGACCAAAGAGATCCATGTGAAGCAGTTCGAAGGGTCGAGTAGTGGTCATGATTGTCTTCGAGGGATGTTTTGCCCTTGTCATCTTCCCTGCTTCACAGGCACCGCATAAGTGATCTTTCTTGAACTTGACGCCCTCGATGCCTATGACATGCTTCTTCTTCGCAAGGGTGTGTAGGTTCCTCATGCCAGCATGCCCAAGCCTCCGATGCCAAAGCCAGCATTCTGAAGCCTTTGCCAGAAGACATACTGCAAGTTGTGGCCCTGCTGAGAAATCTACCACATACAAATCATCTTTCCGATGCCCTTCAAACACTAGAGACTTGTTAGATTCCATTAGTACCAGGCAACAATATTTTCCAAATATTACGATCATGTTCAAATCGCAAAGCATTGGGACAGACATTAAGTTGAAGCCAAGAGATTCAACAAGCATGACTTTATCCATGTGTTGATCCCTTGAGATTGCAACTCTACCTAGACCCAATACCTTACTTTTACCAGTGTCAGCAAATGTGATGTGGCTCTTGCCGGATGGACGTAAGGTTGAGTCCATAAGAAGACTTCTTTTGCCGGTCATGTGATTTGTACACCCACTGTCAATAATCCATTCTGAAGACTTTGAAGACGCTGGTGTCGTACCCTACAGTGCAGTTAGGGGGATAGGCTTCACGAAGAGAATTGTGAAGCAAAAACATTTGATGAACCAGTGGGTTATGAAAACTTAGATCCAGATTAGGATTAATAGGGAGAGTAGCATGCGATTCAGGAATGAAATACATAGTGATGCCATTTGGGCATTCGATCTTGCGCCCTGCAAGATTTTTAAGGTCCCCAGCAATAGCATCAGAAGATTTTGGTTTTCTGCTGGGGACCTTTACCTGCAAAAGAGAGTTAAGCTTTCTTAACCACCCACATCTTCAAGGGTGGCTTAGAAGCAATAAGTCTAAGTGCAGCATCTGAGAATTTTGGCTTTGGAGCCCTAGCAAACAGTCTAGCAGGTGGACAATAGTACTCATAAGAATAGGCAGAATAGTTCTTGGTCATATGAACATGGCGGTTTGATGAACCACTCTCATATTCATATGCCTGAGTATGGTTTCCCTGCAAAACATTTGCGTTAGTGTGACTCAAGTGAGTCCTCTGTCTGTATGAAGCCTTTGGACCGTATGAAGCCTTTGGTCTGAGGTTTGTCTTCTTCATGTGAGGTGTCATGAAGACATTCACAGGAAGATTTTCCAGACACGTTTTCGAAACCCAGATCTTCTTCATAGGCGGTCCATTCCTGCACTTAGTACCAATGTACCTGGCAAACACTTCACCATTCTGATTCTTAAACAGTTTATAGTTTGCATCAAAGGATTAATCAATGATAATGGGGTTAGCACAGGTGAAGCCAGACAGATTGGATGGATCTGCTGAGGATTCCTTTGCAGCAACCCATGTGATTTTGGGGTACTGCTCAGGTTTCCAGTAAGAGCCATCTGCATTTATTTTCCTTGGGGTTCAGAATCTGCTTTTTGAGGACATCACATAATGTCTGATGCCCTTTAAGACTTTTGTACATCCCTGTTTCAAGCAATGTCTTCAACCTAGCATTCTCATCAGCAATAGCAGTGGTATCCTCAGCAGAGGGGTTAGTTACCACTTCAACAGTTGAAGATATTGCAACAGCAGTAGCAGTGGAACATTCAGCAACAGAAGTAGCATCATCACGTTCAATGCATTTAAGGCATGGTGGTTCAAATCCTTCCTGAGTGGAACTGATCTGTTTGGCGTGAAGTGACTTGTTTTCCTTTTGAAGGTCTTCATGAGCCGCTCTCAATTTCTCAAGATCTTGCTTCCTTTGAAGATAATCATAGGAAAGCTTTTCATGAGTTGTTGAGAGAGTATCATGACGATCTTCAAGTTCCTGATACTTAACGTGAAGATTTTTTATGTCTTCAATTAAGGATTCAGATCGAGTCATTTCAGCACCCAACAGATCATCGCTTCTGTCTAACAGTTTTTGAATATGTTCCATGGCCTTCTGTTGTTCAGTTGCAATTTTAGCAAGTGTTTTGTAGCTGGGTTTTGAATCACAATCAGAGTCATCGTCACTAGATGTTTGATAGTGAGTAGTGCGTTTGTTTACCTTGGCACCGCGTGCCATGAAGCAGTAGGTAGGAGTGGAGTCGTTCTTGTCATTTGCATCGGCGTCGGTGATGAAGCCATTGTCTTCAGTGTTGAAGATGGACTTGGCGACGTATGCTGTAGCCAGACTCGCAATGCCAGAATCAGACTCCTCCTCAGACTCCACCTCTTCCTCCTCAGAAGCGGACTCCTCCTCTGAATCCATTTCCTTGCCAACAAACGCACGTGCCTTGCCAGATGAGCTCTTCTTGTGTCATGAAGACTTTGAGGAAGACTTGGACGAAGACTTTGAGTATTTATTCTTCTTCTTGTCATCAGAGTCATATTCCTCGCCCTTCTTCTTCTTTCTGTTCTCATTGTCCCACTGTGGACACTCAGAGATGAAGTGTCCAGTTTTCTTGCACTTGTGACATGTTTTCTTCTTGTAGTCATGAGCAGAAGCTTCATCATTCCTTGAGCTTGATCGTGAAGACTTTCTGAAGCCTTTCTTCTTGGTGAACTTTTGGAACTTCTTCACTAGCATCGCAAGTTCCCTTCCAATGTCTTCAGGATCATCAGAACTGCTGTCAGATTTTTCTTCAGATGAGGAAACAGCTTTTGCCTTCAAGGCACGAGTTCGCCCATAGTTTGGACCGTAGATATCTCTTTTCTCAGAAAGCTGAAACTCATGTGTGTTGAGCCTCTCAAGTATGTCAGACGGATCGAGTGTCTTGAAATCAGGACGTTCTTGAATCATCAGGGCTAGAATCTCAAATGAACTATCAAGTGATCTCAGCAACATCTTGACGACTTCATGTTTGGTGATCTCAGTGGCGCCGATGGCTTGAAGCTCATTTGTGATGTCAGTGAGTCGATCAAATGTGTGCTGGACATTCTCATTGTCATTTCGCTTGAAGCGGTTGAAGAGGTTCCGAAGAACACTGATTCTCTGATCTCTCTGGGTTGAGATGCCTTCATTGACCTTGGAGAGCCAGTCCCAGACCAGCTTGGATGTCTTCAAGGCACTCACACGGCCATACTGTCCTTTGGTCAGATGACCACAGATGATATTCTTGGCAGTAGAGTCCAGTTGAGTGAACTTCTTGACATCAGCAGCAGTGACACCTTCTCCAGCCTTGGGAACGCCGTTCTCGACGACATACCATAGGTCGACGTCAATGCTTCAAGATGCATGCGCATCTTATTCTTCCAGTAGGGATATTCAGTTCCATCGAAGGCGGGGCACGCAGCGGAGACTTTGATTATCCCTGCAGTCGACATAGCTAAAACTCCTGGTGGTTAAACTGAATCACACAGAACAAGGGAGCACCTTGCTCTGATACCAATTGAAAGTGCGTTATATCGACTAGAGGGGGGGTGAATAGGCGATTTTTATGGAAGTCTTCAAAATGTGGAAGTTATGAAGACAAACAGTAGAGATATGCCTATCACTATGCAGCGGAAGTTAGATTACACTAGGCAAGCCATGGTCAAGTATTCAATAGAGTATACGCACAGTGACAGATAGCTGCAGTGTTATAAGGATCAGGTAGGAAGAAGTTATGAAGCCAAACAGATCATACAGTCACGTTGTGAAGACAGAAGATATAGCAAGCATGCAATGACTTCACAATGAGTACAGTAAGTAAAAGGAAGTGAAGATGAAACCAGTGACTCGTTGAAGACAATGATTTGTTGGACCAGTTCCAGTTGCTGTGACAACTGTACGTCTGGTTAGGGCGGCTAGGTATTTAAACCAAAGGACACACAGTCCCGGACACCCAGTCCTGAACACGCAGCTCAGGACACCCAGTCCTCACCGTATTCCCCTTGAGCTAAGGTCACACAGACCTCGCCCAATCACTCAGGTAAGTCTTCAAGGTAGACTCCCAAACCTTCACAGACTTCGTTCACCGGCAATCCACAATGTCTCTTGGATGCTCAGAACGCGACGCCTAACCGGCTGGAGGATCACAGTCCTCAAGTGTAATAAGTCTTCAGATCACTCAGACAAGAAGACTTAAGTGATGCCCAATTCTCTCTGGCTCTGGGTGGTTAGGGCTTTTCTCCTCGCTAGGAATTTTCTCTCAAAGGCTTCGAGGTGGGTTGCTCTCAAACGACAAAAGCCGTGCACTAAAATCTGAGCAGCCAACCGTTTATGGTTGTAGGGGGTGGACTATTTATAGCCACTGGGAAACCCGACCTGATTTGTCTGAAATGACCCTGGGTCACTAAGGAACTGACACGTGTTCCAACGGTCAGATTTCGCACTCACACGGCAACTTTACTTGGGCTACAAGTAAAGCTGACTTGTCCGACTCTGGACAAGATTTGCTCTCATAGTCTTCACTCGAAGACATAGGTTTTGAATTAGGCATCACATCAGTCATTCTGACTGGTTCTCTTGGACCCCACTTAGCAGTACGGTGGTTCCTATGACTCAACACAAAAGAAAAAGAACTAAGTCTTCGAGCTCCATAGGCTTCATAACGTGTCTTCTCTTGTCATAGTCTTCAATGTGAATATCTTCATATACCACCTTTGACTTCAATGTCTTCATACATTTTTAGGGGTCATCTCTGGTAGTAAAACCGAATCAATGAGGGACTTCTACCTGTGTTATCCTGCAATTCTCACAAACACATTAGTCCCTCAACTAGGTTTGTCGTCAATACTCCAAAACCAACTAGGGGCGGCACTAGATGCACTTACAGGGGGAGTGCCCCTGTATCATATCACCATCACTTTTATCTTTACCGTTTTTCTTAGTTCGATCCTTTTGATAATATCTTGATCTAGTAGAATAAAGATTTAGTATGATCTAGTTGTGAGTTTTGCTTTATGATCTTCATATGTAATCGAGTCCATGAGCTATATATAATAAATATTAGTGTTGAGTCAAGGGCTTGATTATTTTCCTATGATCTTAAGGGAATAAAATAAAAGAGAAGAAATAAAAAGAAATAAAGAGATCACATGGATCTTATGGAGAGTAATGAGCTCACATATAAAGAGTATGATGAATAAAAGTTGTTGAGAGTTGACAAACATAGTTTTGGTCATCGTTGCAATTAATAGGAAGTAATAAAGAAAGAGAGGTTTTCACATATAAATATACTATCTTGGACATCTTTTACAATTGTGAGCACTCATTAAAGTATGATATGCTAAAGAGTTGACGTTGGACAAGGAAGACAACGTAATGGTTATGTTTTCTTACATCTGAGATAAATTATATTGGCATGGATCATCCAACATGTTGAATTTCTTTGCACCAATTAGAGATACTACTTGTGCTTCCAAATATCCCTAAACCCAGTTTAGCCATGAGAGTCCGCCATATCTACCTATGGATTGAGTAAGATCCATCAAGTAAGTTGTCATCGTTGCAAGCAATAAGAATTGCCTTCTAAATATGTATAATTTATTAGTGTGGAGAAAATAAGCTTTATATGATCTTGTGGTGTGGAAGAAATAAAAGTGACAGACTGCATAATAAAGGTCCATATCACAAGTGGCAATGTAAAGTGATGTTCTTTTGCATTAAGATTTCGTGCATCCAACCATAAAAGCACATGACAACCTCTGCTTCCCTCTGCGAAGGGCCTATCTTTTATTCTTGTCTTATACTTCATGCAAAGAGTCATGGTGATCTTCACCTTTCCTTTATACATTTTATCCTTTGGCAAGCACAATGTGTTGGAAGGATCCTGATATATATGGCTAATTGGATGTGAGTTTTCATGAACTATTATTGTTGACATTACCCTTGAGGTAAAAAGTTGGGAGGTGAACTATAAGACCCTATCTTTCTCTGTGTCTGATTAAAACTTCATAACCATAAATAACGCGTGAGTGTTAGCAATTGTGAAAGACTAAATGATGGTTGGGTATGTGGACTTGCTGAAAAGCTCTTATATTGACTCTTTCCTATGTTATGATAAATTGCAATTGCTTCAATGACTGAGATTATAGTTTGTTAATTTTCAACGAAGTTTCTGATTCATACTTGAGTATGTGAATGAATTGTTACTTTAGCATAAGAGATCATATAACAATATATATATATATATATATATGTGTGTGTGTGTGTGTGTGTGTTGTGTTCCAAGAATGATCATGATGCCGTCATGTCCGTATTTTATTTTTATCGACACCTCTATCTCTAAACATGTGGACATATTTTTTGATTTCAGCTTTCGCTTAAGGACAAGCGAGGTCTAAGCTTGGGGGAGTTGATACATCCATTTTGCATCATGCTTTTATATCGATATTTATTGCATTATGGGCTGTTATTACACGTTATGTCACAATACTTATGCCTATTCTCTCATATTTTACAAGGTTTACATGATGAGGGGGAATGGCGGCAGCTGGAATTCTTGGTTGGAAAAGGAGCAAATATTAGAGACCTATTATGCACATCTCCAAAAGTCCTGAAACTTCACGGGAGCACGTTTCAGAATATATATAAAACATTGGGCAAAAGAAGTACCAGAGGGGGGCCACCTACCGTCCACGAGGGTGGGGGGCGTGCCCTACCCCCTGGGCGCGCCCCCTGCCTCGTGGACCCCTGGTGGTCCTCCGATGCCCATCTTTGGCTATATTGAGTCTTTCATCGAGGAAAAAATCATAAGCAAGCTCACAGGACGAAACTCCGCCGCCACGAGGCGGAACCTTGGTGGAACCAATCTAGGGCTCCGGCGGAGCTGTTCTGCCGAGGAAACTTCCCTCCGGGAGGGGGAAATCATCACCATCGTCATCACCAACGATCCTCTCATTGGGTGGGGGTTAATCTCCATCAACATCTTGACCAACACCATCTCATCTCAAACCCGAGTTCATATCTTGTATCCAATCTTTGTATCCAAACCTCAGATTGGTACCTGTGGGTTGCTAGTAGTGTTGATTACTCCTTGTAGTTGATGCTAGTTGGTTTACTTGGTGGAAGATCATATGTTCAGATCCATTATGCATATTAATACCCCTCTGATTATGAACATGAATATTCTTTGTGAGTAGTTATGTTTGTTCCTGAGGACATGGGTGTAACACCCTCGATGCGACTATAGCTCCCACGTGTCGAGGCACGACTTAGAGACATAATCGCATTGAAGGCATATGTCGCAAGTAAGGTAATCTTTACACATCCCATGTAATATAATAATAAAGGGGCGAGAACATAGTTGGCTTACAATCGCCACATCAATCAAGTTACATAAATAACATTACATCATTCAAAACACTCATGGCCCGACTACGGCGCCAAAATAAAAGATAAACCAACATGCGACATGGTCCCGATCACCCCCAACTGGGCACCACTACTGATCATCAGGAAAAGAAACATAATAACGTTGAGAGTCCTCGTCGAACTCCCACTTGAGCTCGAGTGCGTCACCTAGAGCGGAAACATCAGGCCCTGCATCTGGTGTAATAGTAATCTGTGAGCCACAGGGACTCAGCAATCTCGCACCCTCGCGATCAAGACTATTTAAGCTTATAGGTAAGGCAAGGTAAATATAAGTGGAGCAGCAGCAAGCGACTAGCATATATGGTGGCTAACCTGTTCACAAAAGAGAGCGAGAAGAGGAGGCAAAGCGCGAGCGAGAAACTAGAGAGCAACCTGCGCAAGCATTACTCCAACACCGTGTCCACTTCCCGGACTCCGCCGAGAAGAGGCCATCCCGGTAACACACTCAGTTGATTCATTTTAGTTAAGTTAAGGTTTAAGTTATCTACAACCGGACATTAACAAATTCCCATCTGCCCATAACCGCGGGCACGGCTTTCGAAAGTTCAAATCCCTGCAGGGGAGTCCCAACTTAGCCCATGACAAGCTCTCACGGTCAACGAAGGAATAGACCTCCTCCCAAGACGTTCCGATCAGACTCGGTATCTCGGTTCTTCAAGACAACTCCGACAATGGTAAAACAAGTCCAGCAACACCACCCGCTGTGCCGACAAATCCCGATAGGAGCTGCACATATCTCGTTCTCAGGGCACACCGGATAAGCTAAGCGTACGGGAGCCAACGTAACCCAAGTTGCCAAGGGACGGCCCCGCACGGTGCTCTAGGTTGGACCAACACTCAGAGGAGCACTGGCCCGGGGGGTGTTAAATAAGATGACCCTTGAGTTCGCGAAACCCAAGAGAAAAGGCTAGGTGGAAAATGGTAAAACCAAGGTTGGGCACTGCTGGAGGAGTTTTATTCAAGGCGGACTGTCAAGGGGTTCCCATTATAACCCAACCGCGTAAGGAACGCAAAATCCGGGAACATAACACCGATATGACGGAAACTAGGGCGGCAAGAGTAGAACAAAACACTAGGCGAGAGGCCGAGCCTTCCACCCTTTACCAAGTATATAGATGCATTAAGATAACAAGATAATATAATGATATCCCAACAAGTAAATAAATGTTCCAACAAGGAACGGCCTCCAATCTTCACCTGCAACTAGCAACGCTATAAGAGGGGCTGAGCAAAGCGGTAACATAGCCAATCAACGGTTTGCTAGGACATGGTGGGTTAGAGGTTTGTCATGGCAATTTGGGAGGCTTGAAAGCAAGTTGTAGGCATCGTAGCAATGGCATAGCAAAAGAGCGAGCAATCTAGCATAGCAAAGATAGTAGTGATTTCGAGGGTATGATCATCTTGCCTGCAAAGTTGTCAGAGTTGACTGGATCCTCGAGAGCAAACTCAACGGGCTCCTCGTTAGCGAACTCGTCTCCCGGCTCTACCCAAACAAGACAAACAAGCAACAAGGACACAATCAACCACGTGCAAGGATCAAACAATATGATGCAAGGATGGTATGCTATGCGGGATGCGATGAGGGATGCATATGCAAGAATTGACAAGGGATGCAAGATATTGGCCTCAACTTGGAAAGCCAAGTGTGCCACTGGAAAGATGAGATGAAATCTCTTGAAAACGATATAAAGAACGCCAGAATCAGAGTTACGGTTTGGAAATGGCAAGCAAAACAAATATGACACCGGTCTGCGATTTACAGCAAGTAGCCATCTAAATGCAATGAGATGAACATGCTACAACACTCAAACATAACAACAAAATACATGGAAGGGATGCATTCATGATGCCTAACAAAAGTCTAGCACTGAGCTACGACCAATACATCCATTAACAGGTTCAAACAATCATGGCAAAAATGCATATGGCAAAAAGATTTCAGACTTGGTGAAATTAACACTTGTCTGGAATTTCAGATCAGGTAGCTCTCTTCGGATCCACAAAACTACATGCTACAAGACCCAAACATGGCAAAGTAAAGCATGGCATGGAGCTACTCAAAGAGCATAACAAAAGTCCCCTAGTGACCTTGAGCCAAAAGGGATCAGAAAATACAATTGCGAGCATGTGAACATGGCAAAAACATAATTAGATCACAGACTTAGTGAAAACTGGAGCATGCTGAAAACAGATATCAAGTAGGCATGTTTACGAGCTCGATGCACTCACTACGGAGCAAGACATGAAAAGCTAAGCATACATCTATCAAGAACACACAAAATGCAAGCTAGACATGGCAAGAACAATAGCATAGCATGCACGGGTCAACTACAACATCATCGGCAAAATTGCAAACAAGTTGACAATCTGCCCAGATTCACAAAGTAGCAAAAGTAGAGCTCGATTGACTCAAGCTAGGTTGCTCCATAATTGCAAACAAAGACATGGATGGATAGATCACTACAAGATGAACAAAACATCCTTACTGATCATCCTCAAAAGAGGCACGGATCACCCGGAAACAACAAGAACATATGGCCATATGAAATAAACAGCCCAAGGACTTAGTGGAATTGCTAAGTCCCTGAAATCAGCACTACCAAGTGCCTCACTTCGCAAGCTTGTGCTAGTCACCACACACATCACAAAAATACATGGGTTACACCTCTGGAAAGATGGCAAAACCCTTAACAAAACATATGTAGAGCTCATGGGCATATCATGCACACAATAATCATGGCAAAAATGACAAATATGCAAATGGAGTAGCAGATCTGACAATTATCTCAAGTAGTCCTCTTCTAACAGCATTTAGGGCATCAAGATGATCTCAAATGAAAATGATGCAATGTAATAAAATGATGTACTCTCTAAGATGAACATTTTGATATGCTATATGCCAAAAACGGAGCTACGGATGCAAAGTTATGATGCGATGAACAGGAGCACATGGATTAGGTTTTCGGGCAAAAGTCAACCCTTAGATATTTTCAGATCTAGATCGGGATCTCGCGGGTACTTTTCATGCACGGACTTCGAGGACGGCCGGAGGGGCTTGGAGCTCGCCGGAGTTGGTGGTGGTGCTCTCCGGGGACTCGGCCAGCGTGGGGCGGCGCGATGGAGGCGGCGGCCGGTGAGGCGCGCGGGACGGGGCGGAGCGGGCGACAGCGAGGGGCGCGGTGCGGCGCGGGCTGCCGGAGACGGAGGAGAGGGGCGGCGCCGGGCGGAGTGGCGGAGCTGGTGCGAGGCGGCGGCGGGCGGCGATGTGGGCCGCGGGGGCCGGCCTCGGGCTCCCGGCCCGCGGCGGCGGCGGGGACAGGCGATGGCCACGTGGCAGGCGGCGGTAGGCGGTGGCGGATCTAGACACGTACGGCTCGGCGCGGACGTTGTCCGGCAGCGGCGGAGATCTTTTTTTTAGGGGTTGGACGGGGAGAGATCCGGATTTGGAAATGGGGGAGGTATAAATAGGCATAGAGGGAGCTAGGAGAGTCCAAATGAGGTGCGGTTTTCACCCACACGATCGTGATCGAACGCTCTAGATGATGGAGCAGGTTTAGGTGGGTTTTGGACCAAAATGGAGGGGTGTTGGGCTGCAACACACATGAGGCCTTTTCGGTCCCTCGGTTAACCGTTGGAGTATCAAACGAAGTCCAAATGATACGAAACTTGACAGGCGGTCTACGGGTAGTAAACCAAGGCCGCTTGGCAAGTCTCGGTCCATTCCGGAAATGTTTAATCCCCACACACGAAAGAAAGCTAGAAATGCCCTCCGGAGGAGAACGAAGTGCCGGAATGCAAAACGGACAACGGGGAAAAAGCTTGAATGCATGAGATGAACACGTATGCAAATGCAATGCACATGATGACATGATATGAGATGCATGACAACGACAACAACACACGGAGACAAAAACCCGAACCCGAGAAAATAAAATAAGTTAACGCCGGAAACGGCAAGAGTTGGAGTACAAATTGGGAAAGTTACATCCGGGGTGTTACAACACTCCACCACTACGAAAGGATCTCGTCCCGAGATCTAGGACTGAAAGAACGCCGGGTACTCAGAACGGAGGTGATCCTCGCGTTCCCAGGTAGCTTCACGGTCGGAATGGTGTGACCACTTGACTTTGTGGAATTTGATTGAGTTATTGCGAGTCTTGCGTTCAGTCTCTTCAAGAATAGCAACTGGGTGCTCACGATAGGAAAGATCTTCTTGGAGCTCAATGTCCTCGAAGTTGACGGTGCAGTCAGGAGTCTTGAAGCACTTTCGGAGCTGAGAGACATGGAACACATCATGAACATTTGCAAAGTTTGAAGGAAGCTCAAGTTGATAGGCGAGATCGCCTCTCTTGCTGACAATCTTGAAAGGTCCCACGTATGTGGGGGCAAGCTTCCCTTTGATACCGAAGCGACGGGTACCTTTCATAGGAGAGACGCGAAGGTAAACATGATCTCCGATCTCGAAAGCCAAATCACGGTGCTTACTCTCATAGTAGCTCTTTTGGCGGGATTGGGCTGCTTTGAGGTTATCTCAAATGACTTTGCACATTTCCTCTGCCTCTGTGATTAAGTCATTTCCGAGAAGCTGGCATTCACCGGTTTCAGACCAGTTGAGAGGGGTACGGCACTTCCTACCATACAGAATTTCAAATGGGGCCTTGCCTGAACTTGCTTGAAAACTGTTATTGTAGGAGAATTCAGCATAAGGAAGACAATCCTCCCACTTCATGCCGAAGGAGATCACACAAGCCCTGAGCATATCTTCAAGAATCTAGTTGACACGCTCGACTTGACCGCTAGTTTGAGGATGGAAAGTTGTGCTGAAGCGGATGTTGGTGCCCATGGCCTTCTGAAAAGAAGCCCAAAACTTGGAGGTAAAGATGCTGCCACGGTTTGAAGAGATCACTTGTGGAATACCGTGCAGAGAAACAATCCGAGAGGTATAGAGTTCCGCCAATTGAGCTGCAGTGATCGACTCTTTAATAGGCAGAAAGTGAGCCACTTTAGTGAGTTTGTCGATGACAACGAATATAGCATCATTGCCACGCTTGGACTTTGGAAACCCAGTCACGAAGTCCATCTCAATGTGGTCAAACTTCCATTCTGGAATGGCAAGAGGTTGGAGGAGACCAGCTGGCCTTTGGTGTTCTGCCTTCACTCTTCTGCAGACATCAAATTCATTCACGAACTGAGCAATCTCGCACTTCATTCGAGTCCACCAATAAGCCTGCTTTAGGTCCTGATACATCTTCGTGCTCCCAGGGTGGATGGAAAGGAGAGAATTGTGAGCCTCGTTCATGATCACTTTACGGAGGTCACCTTTGGGCACAACAATACGATCCTCGAAGAAGAGAGTGGCCTTGTCGTCAAGGCGGTAGCACTTGTACTTGGGTTGACTCTTGGCAATCCCAATCTTCACCTTTTTCACCATAGCATCAAGAAGCTGGGCTTGGCGAATCTGATCTTCTAAGGTAGGAGAGACTTGAAGGTTGGCGAGGAAACCTTGAGGAACAACTTGCAGATTAAGTTTGCGGAAAGCTTCACAAAGCTCGGGTTGATAAGGCTTGAGAATCAGACTATTGCAGTAAGCCTTTCTGCTCAATGCATCAGCAATCACATTGGCCTTGCCTGGAGTATACTCGATACTCGGATTATACTCTTGAATCATTTCGACCCATCGAGTTTGCCTGAGGTTGAGATTAGGCTGAGTGAAGATGTAATTGAGACTCTTGTGATCAGTGAAAATGTCCACCTTTCTTCCCAATAAGAGATGTCTCCAATTCAAAAGAGCATGCACAACTGCCGCCAACTCGAGATCATGAGTGGGGTAGTTCTTCTCATTAGGCTTCAACTGGCGAGAGGTATAAGCAACAACTTTCTTCTCTTACATCAATACTGCGCCAAGACCTTGGAGAGAGGCATCACAAAAGACCTCGTACGGTTTGGATTCATCAGGCGGAGTCAGAACTGGAGCAGTGATCAATTTCTCTTTCAAAGTGTTGAAAGCAATGTCACACTCCGGAGACCAAACGTACTTGACGTGCTTCTGGAGAAGATTAGAGAGAGGCTTCGCGATCTTAGAAAAGTTTTCAACGAATCTTCGGCAATAGCTTGCGAGACCGAGGAAGCTACAGAGTTGCTTCACTTTCTGAGGAGGTTCCCAATTCACAATTGCAGACACCTTCTCAGGATTCACGGCAATTCCCTTGGCAGAGATGATATGACCAAGATAAAGAACCTCATCGAGCCAAAATTCACACTTGGAGAACTTAGCGTAGAACTGATGTTCTCTGAGCTTATCGAGCACCAAACGCAAGTGTTTGGCATGATCTTCCTTGTTCTTCGAGAAAACCAGAATGTCGACGAGATAGACCAAAACGAAGTCATTGGTGTAGGCGTTGAAGATGAAGTTCATCATGCGAGAGAAAGTCAGAGGAGCGTTGACGAGGCCAAAAGACATGACAGTGTATTCATATGAACCATAGCTTGTCCTGAAAGCCGTCTTGGGAATATCTTGCTCACGGATTCGAATCTGATGATAACCCATACGGAGATCAAGCTTGGAGAATACTTGGGCACCTTTGAGTTGTTCGAACAGCTCATTGATGTTGGGAAGTGGGTATTTGTTCTTGATGGTCTTCTTGTTCAATGGACGGGAATCAACACAAATTCGGTCCGTTCCATACTTCTTCTTCACAAAAAGAACACCACAACCCCACGGAGAAGAACTAGGCTGGATGAGACCCATTCTCTCTTGAATATCGAGTTGCTTCTTCAGATCCTTCAACTCTTCAGGTCCGAGCTTGTAAGGACGCTTGCAAATAGGTTCCGTGCCAGGCTCAAGATCAATAACGAATTCAACTGGCCGGTGCGGAGGCATTCCTGGAAGCTCTTCTGGAAAGACGTCTTGATATTCGCAAACGACTGGAATTTGCGAGATAGCATCCAGTTCACCCTTCTCATTGAGAGAAAATAGACGGATGGTATCGTCATTAGCAGCAAAGACAATTACATCCTCAGACGGATGAGTCAATTGAATCTGCCTGGCTGCACAATCAAGCTGAGCTTTGTGCTTAGAAAGCCAATCCATCCCGAGAATAATATCAATATCCGACTTGCCAAGAACCATTGGAGAAGCCAGAAACTTGAAGTCACCCAACATGATAGAAATATCTGGGACTATTGAAGTAGCCCTCATAGACTTAGCTGGAGAAACCACTCCCATAGGTTTACCCAACATTTGTGAAACGAAGTCATGCTTGGAAACAAAAGATCTTGAGATGAAACAATGCGATGCACCCGTGTCAAAAAGAACTTTTGCGGGAAAAGAGTTAACTGGAAAGTTACCCATGATCACATCTGACGGGTCCTCTGCCTGAGCTGCATTCAGCAAGTTGACCTTAGCGTGCTTGGGGTTATGCTTGACCACAGCTGTACTTGCCGATCTCACAGGAGGAGGAGGAAGACGCCTCTGGTTGAAACACTTGTTGGCATAGTGACCCTTCTGTTGGCACTTGTTGCACGTGACCTCTGAAAGCGGACGGTGATACGAAGCACTCGATCTTGGAGGTTGAGACGAAGTCTTGTTCTGAAAGCCAGGGTTGGGTGGGTGGGAAGATCCACTGCCACCTTTGCTCTTTTGCTGATACGGCTGACGAAACGAAGGAGGAAGCCAATACTTCTGCTGCTTGGTCACTTGAGTAGAGGAAGAAGGAGTAACATCTCTGACTCGCTTCTTGGAAGCATCACACCTCAACTGAGCGGCCTCTTGCTTCAATGCCATGTTGTAGAACTCATCGTACCTCAAGGGCTCAAAGAGGACAAGAGCTAGCTGAATTTCTTCTCTGAGACCACCCCTGAACTGGTATATCATGCTCTTCTCGTCAGGGACGTCCTGCTTGGCAAAGCGGGCGAGCTTCTGAAACAACTTGCTGTAGTCATAGACAGACAAAGAGCCTTGCTTCAGGTGGCGGAATTCCTCACGCTTGCTTTCAACCATGCTCTGAGGGATATGGTGAGCTCTGAAATCTTGACGGAATTCATCCCATGTGATAACACGTCCACCTCTGGTGTCCTTGTACTGCTGGAACCATTCTGCAGCTTGATCTTTGAGTTGGAAGAAAGCGAACTTGACAAAGTCCTCAGGCCTGACGTTACTGCACTCGAAATGCTTGCACAGATCCACAAGCCAATCGTCAGCATCGGTTGACTCAACACAATTGCTGAAAGTCTTAGGCCCATTAGCAAGGAACTGGTTGAGTGTAGCAGAGTGATTCTGATTGTTGCCTTGGTTCCCTTGGTTGCCTTGATTGCGCTCTTGGAGAATTTGCATGATCAACTGTGTGTTTGCATTGGTTGCAGCCATCACAGCTTGCCATGCCTCCGGAGGAGGTGGAGGTGGTGGCGGATTAGGATTTGGAGTCGTGCGCGTTGGAGGAGCCATCCTGAAGAGGTTGACCACCATTATCACATAGACAGATAAAATGAAGCTGAATCCAACGGAATGAAAATTGCAACATATAGTCTCCACATCCGAACAAAATGAACGAATGCATTCCTCTTGAAATGGTCACATATCCATAAATTGAGAAGCCACTTAGAATTAAGGTAGAGAAATAAATCAACAAGGTATGGATCAAGAACGAATAATTGGTAAGAAATCCCAATCTCAAACCAATATCCGTGGAAGAAGAACTAGAGCTACGAGAATTCCCACCTATGAAACTCCCGAACCTTTCCGGTTATGCAATCAGGTGTTGGGGATACAGGGGAAGCATAATATCTCACCCAATTCTTGCAAATCCTACATCCACCTGTATCCATCCTTCAACACATAACCGAGAAAAACTTCGGAAACCATCTACCTCAACCTTCGAAAAGCATCCGTTATACAAGTTATGGCGATACTCCCGAACTCCCGCCCCAGTACTGGGTGGCGTCGAGGTTATCTCACCAACGAACTGCATAAAAGAGATTTTCGATGTCGGCGTACTAAACTTAGGTATTCCAGAACTGCAACGATAAAATTATGACGACAATACCTCAGAGCTCAACTCCCCGGGACACTTCCACAAAACCCCTGATAGGAGGCACCAAGACAATGTTCTCATCATAAACCATCGGAACGATTCCAAGATACCCGGGTGATCCTAAATTTTTTTAGTGAAATTTGAGAAGAGAAGAGTCAAAACTCTACGTCGGGATGCCTTACCAGAGCGATGAGGAGACTGGGAAGTAAAGAATTCCTAACTCTCCGATATATAATTCCTAATTGACTCAAAACATTTTTCTAGACACAACTCGGCCGCTAAAAACGATCAAGCAATGGGGCTCCTAAGGTCGGGGAAGGCTCTGATTACCAACTTGTAACACCCTCTATGCGACTATAGCTCCCACGTGTCGAGGCACGACTTAGAGACATAATCGCGTTGAAGGCATATGTCGCAAGTAAGGTAATCTTTACACATCCCATGTAATATGATAATAAAGGGGAGAGAACATAGTTGGCTTACAATCGCCACGTCAATCAAGTTACATAAATAACATTACATCATTCAAAACACTCATGGCCCGACTACGGCACCAAAATAAAAGATAACCCAACATGCGACATCGTCCTGATCACCCCCAACTGGGCACCACTACTGGTCATCAGGAAAAGAAACATAATAACGTTGAGAGTCCTCGTCGAACTCCCACTTGAGCTCGAGCGCGTCACCTGGAGCGGAAACATCAGGCCCTGCATCTGGTGTAATAGTAATCTGTGAGCCATAGGGACTCAGCAATCTCGCACCCTCGCGATCAAGACTATTTAAGCTTATAGGTAAGGCAAGGTAAATATAAGTGGAGCTGCAGCAAGCGACTAGCATATATGGTGGCTAACCTGTTCGCAAAAGAGAGCGAGAAGAGGAGGCAAAGCGCGAGCGAGAAACTAGAGAGCAACCTGCGCAAGCATTACTCCAACACCGTGTCCACTTCCCGGACTTCGCCGAGAAGAGGCCATCACGGTAACACACTCAGTTGATTCATTTTAGTTAAGTTAAGGTTCAAGTTATCTACAACCGGACATTAACAAATTCCCATCTGCCCATAACCGCGGGCACGGCTTTCGAAAGTTCAAATCCCTGCAGGGGAGTCCCAACTTAGCCCATGACAAGCTCTCACGGTCAATGAAGGAATAGACCTCCTCCCAAGATGTTCCGATCAGACTCGGTATCTCGGTTCTTCAAGACAACTCCGACAATGGTAAAACAAGTCCAGCAACACCACCCGCTGTGCCGACAAATCCCGATAGGAGCTGCACATATCTCGTTCTCAGGGCACACCGGATAAGCTAAGCGTACGGGAACCAACGTAACCCAAGTTGCCAAGGGACGGACCCGCACGGTGCTCTAGGTTGGACCAACACTCAGAGGAGCACTGGCCCGGGGGTGGTTAAATAAGATGACCCTTGAGTCCGCGAAACCCAAGGGAAAAGGCTAGGTGGCAAATGGTAAAACCAAGGTTGGGCACTGCTGGAGGAGTTTTATTCAAGGCTGACTGTCAAGGGGTTCCCATTATAGCCCAACCGCGTAAGGAACGCAAAATCCGGGAACATAACACCGATATGACGGAAACTAGGGCGGCAAGAATAGAACAAAACACTAGGCGAGAGGCCGAACCTTCCACCCTTTACCAAGTATATATATGCATTTAGATAACAAGATAATATAATGATATCCCAACAAGTAAATAAATGTTCCAACAAGGAACGGCCTCCAATCTTCACCTGCAACTAGCAACGCTATAAGAGGGGCTGAGCAAAGCGGTAACATAGCCAATCAACGGTTTGCTAGGACATGGTGGGTTAGAGGTTTGACATGGCAATTTGGGAGGCTTGAAAGCAAGTTGTAGGCATCATAGCAATGGCATAGTAAAAGAGCGAGCAATCTAGCATAGCAAAGATAGTAGTGATTTCGAGGGTATGATCATCTTACCTGCAAAGTTGTCAGAGTTGACCGGATCCTCGAAAGCAAACTCAACGGGCTCCTCGTTCGCGAACTCGTCTCCAGGCTCTACCCAAACAAGAAAAACAAGCAACAAGGACACAATCAACCACGTGCAAGGATCAAACAATATGATGCAAGGATGGTATGCTATGCGGGATGCGATGCGGGATGCATATGCAAGAATTGACAAGGGATGCAAGATCCTGGCCTCAAATTGGAAATCCAAGTGTGCCACTGGAAATATGAGATGAAATCGCTTGAAAACGATATAAAGAACGCCGGAATCGGAGTTACGGTTTGGAAATGGCAAGCAAAACAAATATGACACCGGTCTGCGATTTACAGCAAGTAACCATCTAAATGCAATGAGATGAACATGCTACAGCACTCAAACATGACAAAAAAATACATGGAAGGGATGGATTCATGATGCTTAACAAAAGTCTAGCACTGAGCTATGGCCAATACATCCATTAACAGGTTCAAACAATCATGGCAAAAATGCATATGGCAAACAGATTTCAGACTTAGTGAAAACTGGAGCATGCTGAAAAAAGGTATCAAGTAGGCATGTTTACGAGCTCGATGCACTCACTACGGAGCAAGACATGAAAAGCTAAGCATACATATATGAAGAACACACAAAATGCAAGCTAGACATGGCAGAACAATAGCATAGCATGCACGGGTCAACTACAACATCATCGGCAAAATTGCAAACAAGTTGACAATCTGCCCAGATTCACAAAGTAGCAAAAGTAGAGCTCGATTGATTCAAGGTAGGGTGCTCCATAATTGCAAACAAAGACATAGATGGATAGAGCACTACAATATTAACAAAACATCCTTATTGATCATCCTCAAAAGAGGCACGGATCACCCGGAAACAACAAGAACATATGGCCATATGAAATAAACAGCCCAAGGACTTAGTGGAATTGCTAAGTCCCTGAAATCAGCACTACCAAGTGCCTCACTTCGCAAGCTTGTGCTAGTCACCACACACATCACAAAAATACATGGGTTACACCTCTGGAAAGATGGCAAAACCCTTAACAAAACATATGTAGAGCTCATGGGCATATCATGCACACAATAATCATGGCAAAAATGACAAATATGCAAATGGAGTAGCAGATCTGACAATTATCTCAAGTAGTCCTCTTCTAACAGCATTTAGGGCATCAAGATGAGCTCAAATGAAAATGATGCAATGGAATAAAATGATGTACTCTCTGAGATGAACATTTTGATATGCTATATGCCAAAAACGAAGCTACGGATGCAAAGTTATGATGCGATGAACAGGAGCACATGGATTAGGGTTTCGGGCAAAAGTCAACCCTTAGATATTTTCAGATCTAGATCGGGATCTCGCGGGTACTGTTCATGCACGGACTTCGAGGACGGCCGGAGGGGCTTGGAGCTCGCCGGAGTTGGTGGTGGTGCTCTCCGGGGACTCGGCCAGCGTGGGGCGGCGCGATGGAGGCGGCGGCCGGTGTGGCGCGCGGGACGGGGCGGAGCGGGCGACAGCGAGGGGCGCGGTGCGGCGCGGGCTGCCGGAGACGGAGGAGAGGGGCGGCGCCGGGCGGAGTGGCGGAGCTGGTGCGAGGCGGCAGCGGGCGGCGATGTGGGCCGCGGGGGCCGGCCTCGGGCTCGCGGCCCGCGGCGGCGGTGGGGACAGGCGATGGCCACGTGGCAGGCGGCGGTAGGCGGTGGCGGATCTAGACACGTACGGCTCGGCGCGGACGTTGTCCGGCGGCGGCGGAGATCTTTTTTTTTAGGGGTTGGACGGGGAGAGATCCGGATTTGGAAATGGGGGAGGTATAAATAGGCATAGAGGGAGCTAGGAGAGTCCAAATGAGGTGCGGTTTTCACCCACACGATCGTGATCGAACGCTCTAGATGATGGAGCAGGTTTAGGTGGGTTTTGGACCAAAATGGAGGGGTGTTGGGCTGCAACACACATGAGGCCTTTTCGGTCCCTCGGTTAACCGTTGGAGTATCAAACGAAGTCCAAATGATACGAAACTTGACAGGCGGTCTATGGGTAGTAAACCAAGGCCGCTTGGAAGTCTCGGTCCATTCCGGAAATGTTTAATCCCCACACACAAAAGAAATCTAGAAATGCCCTCCGGAGGAGAACGAAGCGCCGGAATGCAAAACGGACAACGGGGAAAAAGCTTGAATGCATGAGATGAACACGTATGCAAATGCAATGCACATGATGACATGATATGAGATGCATGACAACGACAACAACACACGGAGACAAAAACCCGAACCCGAGAAAATAAAATAAGTTAACGCCGGAAACGGCAAGAGTTGGAGTACAAATTGGGAAAGTTACATCCGGGGTGTTACAACACTCCACCACTACGAAAGGATCTCGTCCCGAGATCTAGGACTGAAAGAACGCCGGGTACTCAGAACGGAGGTGATCCTCGCGTTCCCAGGTAGCTTCACGGTCGGAATGGTGTGACCACTTGACTTTGTGGAATTTGATTGAGTTATTGTGAGTCTTAACAAAACATGGGTTGCACCTATGGAAAGATGGCAAAACCCTTAACAAAACATATGTAGAGCTCATGGGCATATCATGCACACAATAATCATGGCAAAAATGACAAATATGCAAATGGAGTAGCAGATCTGACAATTATCTCAAGTAGTCCTCTTCTAACAGCATTTCGGGCATCAAGATGAGCTCAAATGAAAATGATGCAATGGAATAAAATGATGTACTCTCTGAGATGAACATTTTGATATGCTATATGCCAAAAACGGAGCTACGGCTGCAAAGTTATGATGCGATGAACAGGAGCACATGGATTAGGGTTTCGGGCAAAAGTCAACCCTGAGATATTTTCAGATCTGGATCGGGATCTCGCGGGTACTGTTCATGCACGGACTTCGAGGACGGCCGGAGGGGCTTGGAGCTCGCCGGAGTTGGTGGTGGTGCTCTCCGGGGACTCGGCCGGCGCGGGGCGGCGCGATGGAGGCGGCGGCCGGCAAGGCGCGCGGGCCGGGGCGGAGCGGGCGACGGCGAGGCGGCCCCGGCGCGGCGGAGCGGCGGACGCCGGCGAGGGGCGCGGTGCGGCGCGGGCTGCCGGAGACGGAGGATAGGGGCGGCGCCGGGCGGAATGGCGGAGCTGGTGCGAGGCGGCGGTGGGCGGCGATGTGGGCCGCGGGGCCGGCCTCGGGCTCCCGGGCCGCGGCGGCGGCGGGGACAGGCGATGGCCACGTGGCAGGCGGCGGTAGGCGGCGGCGGATCCGGACACGTCCGGCTCGGCGCGGACGTTGTCCGGCGGCGGCGGAGATCCTTTTTTAGGGGTTGGACGGGGAGAGATCCGGATTTGGAAATGGGGGAGGTATAAATAGGCATAGAGGGAGCTAGGAGAGTCCAAATGAGGTGCGGTTTTCGGCCACGCGATCGTGATCGAACGCTCTAGATGATGGGGCAGGTTTAGGTGGGTTTTGGGCCAAAATGGAGGGGTGTTGGGCTGCAACACACACGAGGCCTTTTCGGTCCCTTGGTTAACCGTTGGAGTATCAAACGAAGTCCAAATGATACGAAACTTGACAGGCGGTCTACGGGTAGTAAACCAAGGCCGCTTGGAAAGTCTCGATCCATTCCGGAAATGTTTAATCCCCACACACGAAAGAAAGCTAGAAATGCCCTCCGGAGGAGAACGAAGCGCCGGAATGCAAAACGGACAACGGGGAAAAAGCTCGAATGCATGAGATGAACACGTATGCAAATGCAATGCACATGATGACATGATATGAGATGCATGACAACAACAACAACAACACACGGAGACAAAAACCCGAACCCGAGAAAATAAAATAAGTTAACGCCGGAAACCTCAAGAGTTGGAGTACAAATTGGGAAAGTTACATCCGGGGTGTTACAATGGGAGAAGTCTTGCTATAAGTAGTCATGTGAATTTGGTATTCGTTCGATATTTTGATGAGATGTATGTTGCCATCCCTCTAGTGGTGTCATGTGAACGTTGACCACATGACACTTCACCATTGTTTGGGCCTAGAGGGAGGCATTGGGAAGTAATAAGTAGATGATGGGTTGCTAGAGTGACAGAAGCTTAAACCCTAGTTTATGCGTTGCTTCGTAAGGGACTGATTTGGATCCATATGTTTCATGCTATGGTTAGGTTTACCTTAATACTTCTGTTGCAGTTGCGGATGCTTGCAATAGGGGTTACCATAAATGGGATGCTTGTCCAAGTAAGGATAGTACCCAAGCACCGGTCCACCAACATATCAAATTATCAAAGTACCGAACGTGAATCATATGAACGTGATGAAAACTAGCTTGACGATAATTCCCATGTGTCCTCGGGAGCGCTTTCCTTTATATAAGAGTTTGTCGAGGCTTGTCCTTTGCTACAAAAAGGATTGGGCCATCTTGCTGCACCTTATTTACTTTTATTACTTGCTACTCGTTACAAATTATCTTATCACAAAACTATCTATTACCGATAATTTCAGTGCTTGCAGAGAATACTGATACGTCTCCAACGTATCTATAATTTTTGATTGCTCCATGCTATATTATCTACTTTTTTGGACTATATTGGGCTTTATTTTCCACTTTTATATTATTTTGGAGACTAACCTATTAACCGGAGGCCCAGCCCAGAATTGCTGTTTTTTTGCCTATTTCAGTGTTTCGGATAAACAAAATATCAAACGGAGTCCAAAAGGAATAAAATCTTTGGAAACGTGATTTTCTCACCGAACGTGATCCAGGAGACTTGGACCCTACTACAAGGGATCAAAGAGGTGGTCACGAGTGTGGGGGGCGCGCCCCCCTGCCTCGTGGGCCCCTTGGTGCTCCAACGACGTACTCCTTCCTCCTGTATATACACACGTACCCCCAAACGATCAGAACAGGAGCCAAAAACCTAATTCCACCGCCGCAACTTTCTGTATCCATGAGATCCCATCTTGGGGCCTGTTCCGGAGCTCCGCCGGAAGAGGGCCGTCATCACGGAGGGCTTCTACATCATCCTAGCCCCTCCGATGAAGTGTGAGTAGTTTACCTCAGACCTTCGGGTCCATAGTTAGTAGCTAGATGGCTTCTTCTCTCTCTTCGAATCTCAATACAAAGTTCTCCCCCTCTCTTGTGGAGATCTATTCGATGTAATCTTCTTTTTGCGGTGTGTTTGTTGAGACCGATGAATTGTGGGTTTATGATCAAGTCTATCTATGAATAATATTTGAATCTTCTATGAATTCTTTTATGCATGATTGGTTATCTTTGCAAGTCTCTTCGAATTATCCATTTGGTTTGGCCAACTAGATTGGTAGTTCTTTCCATGGGAGAAGTGCTTAGCTTTGGGTTTGATCTTGCGGTGTCCTTACCCAGTGACAGAAGGGGCAGCAAGGCACGTATTGTATCGTTGCCATCGAGGATAAGAAGATGGGGTTTATTTCATATTGCATGAATTTATCTCTCTACATCATGTCATCTTGCTTAAGGCGTTACTCTATTTTTAACTTAATACTCTAGATGCATGCTGGATAGCGGTCGATGAGTGGAGTAATAGTAGTAGATGCAGAATCGTTTCAATCTACTTGTCATGGATGTGATGCCTATATACATGATCATGCCTAGATATTCTCATAATTATGCTCAATTCTATCAATTGCTCAACAGTAATTTGTTCACCCACCGTAGAATACTTATGCTCTTGAGAGAAGCCACTAGTGAAACCTATGGCCCCTGGGTCTATTCTCATCATATCAATCTCCATCACTTTTATATTGTTTTGCTATTTACTTTGCCTTTACTTTTTTACTTTGCATCTTTATATCAAAAATACCAAAAATATTCTATTTATCAGATCTCACTCTCGTAAGTGACT
This sequence comes from Triticum urartu, assembly GCF_056163025.1. NCBI lineage: Eukaryota > Viridiplantae > Streptophyta > Magnoliopsida > Poales > Poaceae > Triticum > Triticum urartu. The sequence goes on from NC_141878.1 coordinate 99,334,706, forward strand.
GTGAAGGGCTTGACAACCCCTAATCGCGTTGGTTGTGAGTAGCTATCGCTTTGTGCAGGTACGAGGGACTTGAGCGTGGGCTCCTACTAGATTGATACCTTGGTTCTCAAAAACTGAGGGAAATACTTACGCTACTCTACTGCATCATCCCTTCCTCTTCGGGGAAAACCAACGCAAGCTCAAGACGTAGCAAGAAGGATTTCTGGCGCCGTTGCCGGGGAGTCTATGCAAAAATTCAACATACGAAGTACCCATCACAATATCTATCTCTCGCATTACATTATTTGCCATTTGCCTCTCGTTTTCCTCTCCCCCACTTCACCCTTGCCATTTTATTCGCCCTCTATCTCTCTCTCTCTCTATCCTCCCTCTCTATTTGCCTCTTTTTGCCCGTTTCTTGTTTGCTCGTATGGTTGGAATAGTTGTTTATTTATTACTAAATAGAGAACTTAAGATCTATGGATCCTCATCCGCTTGCGAATCTTTTTAAGGGATCGAATTATGATGAACCAATTCCTAGTGATTTGGATGCACTAGATTATCTTTATAAGCTTTCGCCTGAAATCCATAAATCTGAAAATCGTGATGAAGTGCTTTATGAAGTGACTCATGATAGATCTTTGAATAAAAATCATGATTGCAATGATTTTATTATAAATTATCTTGATGTCAATTGTGCTAATAAGATGCAAAACCCTAAGCTTGGGGATGCTAGTTTTGCTATGTCTACTACTTGTTGCAATGATTATGATTGGGGTGATTCTTCTTATGATCTTGAAAATTTATTTAAACCCCATGATGAATATGAGATTGACAATAGTGTTTGCAATATTATTGAAAGTGGGTTTGGAAGAGTGTCAACTTTAGATCTCACATATTTGGAGAATGTTCAATCTTATGAAAATCTTGATAAAAGTGGGTTTGGAGAAGTCATGACTTTAGTTAATATTAAGCCCACTATTTTGGAAGAGTGTCAACTTTGCATGCATGTGGATCATGTTGAAAATATTTTATGTGATAGATATTTTGTTTAATTTTCTTATGATCCTACATGTAGTTACTATGAGAGAGGAAAATATGGTTGTAGAAATCTTCATGTTACTAAATTACCTCTCGTTATGTTGAGATTGCTATTGTTTCTTTCCGCTTCCTTGCATCTGCTAGTTTTTGCTTGCCTTGACAATTTGTTTGCCTATAAGATTCCTATGCATAGTAAGTATGTTAGACTTAGATGTGTTTGTCACATGTTTTATGATGCCCTCTTTATGCTTCAATTCTTGTCTTTCATGTGAGCATCATTAAAATTATCAATGCCTAGCTATATGGCTTTAATGAAAAGCTCTTGTTGGGAGTCAACCCAATTTTTATCTTTGCTGTTATTCAATAAATAAATTATTTAGCCTCTGTTTTTGTTGTGTTTTTTGTGTTTAATTAGTGTTTGTGCCAAGTAGAACCGTTGGGAAGACTTGGGGAAAGTCTTGTTGAACTTGCTGTAAAAAACAGAAACTTTAGCGCTCACGAGAACTGCTGTCATTTTTATTTGAAGAGTTATATTTAGTTAATTCTTATTTCAGATGATTAATAGATAAATTCCTCACGTCCATCATTTTATTTTAGAATTTTTGGGGTTCCAGATCTTGCGCTAGCTACAGATTACTACAGACTGTTCTGTTTTTGACAGATTCTGTTTTTCGTGTGTTGTTTGCTTATTTTGATGAATCTATGGCTAGTAAAATAGTTTATAATACATAGAGAAGTTGGAATACAGTAGGTTTAACACCAATATAAATAAATAATGAGTTCATTACAGTACCTTGAAGTGGTCTTTTGTTTTCTTTCGCTAACGGAGCTCACGAGTTTTCTATTTTGAGTTTTGTGTTGTGAAGTTTTCAAGTTTTGGGTAAGAATTTAATGGATTATGGAACAAGGAGTGGCAAGAGCCTAATCTTGGGGATGCCCATGGCACCCCAAAGATAATCCAAGGACACCAAAAAGTCAAAGCTTGGGGATGCCCCGGAAAGCATCTCCTCTTTCGTCCACTTCCATCGGTAATTTACTTGGAGCTATATTTTTATTCACCAACATGATATGTGTTTTGCTTGGAGCGTCTTGTATTATTTGTGTCTTTGTTTGTTAGTATGCCACAATCATCCTTGCTGTACACACCTTTTGAGAGAGCCATACATGAATTAAAATTTCATAGAATGCTCTATGTGTTTCACTTATATCCTTTGAGCTAGATTATTTTGCTCTATGTGCTTCACTTATATCCTTTGAGCTAGATAATTTTGCTCTATGTGCTTCACTTATATCCTTTGATCTAGATAATTTTTCTCTATGTGCTTCACTTATATCTTTTGAGCTAGATAATTTTGCTCTATGTGCTTCACTTATATCCTTTTAAGCTAGATAATTTTGCTCTATGTGCTTCACTTAGATCTTTTAGAGCACGGTGGTGGATTCGTTTTAAAGAAACTATTGATCTCTCATGCTTCACTTAAATTAATTTGAGAGTCTCTTAATAGCATGGTAATTTGCCTAATAATAATATGCTTGGTATTCAAGATTTGTGAAACTTTCTTTTGAGTGTGTTGAATACTAAGAAAATATTGAAGCATGATAATTGTTTTGAGATATGGAGGTGATAATATTAAAGTCATGCTAGTTGAGTAGTTGTGAATTTAAAGAATATTTGTGTTGAAGTTTGTGATTCCCGTAGCATGCACGTATGGTGAACCGTTATGTGATGAAGTCGGAGCATGATTTATTTATTGATTGTCTTCCTTATGAGTGGCGGTCGGGGACGAGCGATGGTCTTTTCCTACCAATCTATCCCCCTAGGAGCATGCGCATAATACTTTGCTTTGATAACTTCTAAATTTTTGCAATAAGTATATGAGTTCTTTATGACTAATGTTGAGTCCATGGATTATAGGCACTCCCACCCTTCCACCCTTGCTAGCCTCTCTAATACCGCGCAACTTTCGCTGGTATCATACACCTACCATATACCTTCCTCAAAACAGCCACCATACCTACCTATTATGGCATTTCCATAGCCATTCCAAGATAAATTGCCATGCAACTTTCCACCATCTAGTTCATCATGACATATCCATCATTGTCATATTGCTTAGCATGATCATGTAGTTGACATAGTATTTGTGGCAAAGCCACCGTTCATAATTCTTTCATACTTGTCACTCGTGATTCATTGCATATCCCGGTACACCGCCGGAGCCATTCATATAGAGTCATACTTTGTTTCAGTATCGAGTTGTAATCATTGAGTTGTAAATAAATAGAAGTGTGATGATCATCATTCAATAAAGCATTGTCCCAAAAAAAGGGAAAGGCCAAAGAAAAAAAAAGAAGGCCCAAAAAAGGGCAATGCAACTATCCTTTTTTTCCACACTTGGGCTTCAAAGTAGCACCATGATATAGCAAGTCTCATATATTGTGCTTCAAAGTAGCACCATGTTCCTCATATAGAGAGTCTCATATGTTGTCACTTTCATATACTAGTGGGAATTTTACGTTATAGAGCTTGGCTTGTATATTCCAATGATGGGCTTCCTCAAATTGCCCTAGGTCTTCATGAGCAAGCAAGTTGGATGCACACCCACTAGTTTCTTTTGTTGAGCTTTCATACATTTATAGCTCTAGTTCATCCGTTGCATGGCAATCCCTACTCACTCACATTGATATCTATTGATGGGCATCTCCATAGCCCGTTGATACGCCTAGTCGATGTGAGACTATCTTCTCCTTTTTTGTCTTCTCCACAACCATCATTCTATTCCACCTATAGTGCTATATCCATGGCTCACGCTCATGTATTGCGTGAAGATTGAAAAAGTTTTGAAAAAGTTAGAGTATGAAACAATTGCTTGGCTTGTCATCGGGGTTGTGCATGATTTAAATACTTTGTGTGGGGAAGATGGAGCATAGCCAGACTATATGATTTTGTAGGGATAACTTTCTTTGGCCATGTTATTTTGAGAAGACATAATTGCTTTGTTAGTATGCTTGAAGTATTATTATTTTCTATGTCAATATAAACTTTTGTCTTGAATCTTTCTAATCTGAATATTCATACCACAATTAAGAAGATTTGCATTGAAATTATGCCAAGTAGCACTCCACATCAAAAATTCTCTTTTTATCATTTACCTACTCGAGGACGAGTAGGAATTAATCTTGGGGATGCCTGATACGTCTCCAACGTATCTATAATTTTTGATTGCTCCATGCTATATTATCTACTGTTTTGGACTATATTGGGTTTTATTTTCCACTTTTATATTATTTTTGGGACTAACCTATTAACCGGAGGCCCAGCCCAGAATTGCTGTTTTTTTGCCTATTTCAGTGTTTCGTATAAACAGAATATCAAACGGAGTCCAAACGGAATAAAATCTTCGGAAACGTGATTTTCTCAAAGAACGTGATCAAGGAGACTTGGACGGACCCTACTGCAAGGGATCAAAGAGGTGGTCACGAGGGTGGGCCCCCCCTTGGGCGCGCCCCCTGCCTCATGGGCCCCTCGGTGCTCCACCGACGTACTCCTTCCTCCTATATATACACACGTACCCCCAAACGATCAGAACAGGAGCCAAAAACCTAATTCCACCGCCGCAACTTTCTGTATCCATGAGATCCCATCTTGGGGCCTGTTCGGGAGCTCCGCCGGAAGAGGGCCGTCATCATGGAGGGCTTCTACATCATCCTAGCCCCTCCGATGAAGTGTGAGTAGTTTACCTCAGACCTTCGGGTCCATAGTTAGTAGCTAGATGGCTTCTTCTCTCTCTCTTCTAATCTCAATACAAAGTTCTCCCCCTCTCTTGTGGAGATCTATTCGATGTAATCTTCTTTTTGCGGTGTGTTTGTTGAGACGATGAATTGTGGGTTTATGATCAAGTCTATCTATGAATAATATTTGAATCTTCTCTGTATTCTTTTATGCATGATTGGTTATCTTTCAAGTCTCTTCGAATTATCCGTTTGGTTTGGCCAACTAGATTGGTAGTTCTTGCCATGGGAGAAGTGCATAGCTTTGGGTTTGATCTTGCGGTGTCCTTACCCAGTGACAGAAGGGGCAGCAAGGCACATATTGTATCATTGCCATCGAGGATAACAAGATGGGGTTTATTTCATATTGCATGAATTTAACTCTCTACATCATGTCATCTTGCTTAAGGCGTTACTCTATTTTTAACTTAATACTCTAGATGCATGCTGGATAGCGGTCGATGAGTGGAGTAATAGTAGTAGATGCAGAATCGTTTCGATCTACTTGTCACGGATGTGATGCCTATATACATGATCATGCCTAGATATTCTCATAATTATGCTCAATTCTATCAATTGCTCAACAGTAATTTGTTCACCCACCATAGAATACTTATGCTCTTGAGAGAAGCCACTAGTGAAACCTATGGCCCCCGGGTCTATTCTCATCATATCAATCTCCATCACTTTTATATTGTTTTGCTATTTACTTTGCCTTTACTTTTTACTTTGCATCTTTATATCAAAAATACCAAAAATATTCTATCTATCAGATCTCACTCTCGTAAGTGACCGTGAAGGGCTTGACAACCTGTAACACCCCGGATGTAACTTTCCCTATTTGTACTCCAACTCTTACCGTTTCCGGCGTTAAGTTAAATTTATTTCTCGGGTTCGGGTTTTTGTCTCCGTGTGTTGTGGTCGTTGTCATGCATCTCATAGCATGTCATCATGTGCATTGCATTTCCATACGTGTTCGTCTCATGCATTCGAGCTTTTTCCCCGTTGTCCGTTTTGCATTCCGGCGCTTCGTTCTCCTCCGGTGGTCATTTCTAGCTTTCTTTCGTGTGTGGGGATTAAACATTTCCGGATTGGACCAAGACTTGTCATGCGGCCTTGGTTTACTACCGGTAGACCGCCTGTCAAGTTTCGTGCCATTTGGACTTCGTTTGATACTCCAACGGTTAACCGAGGGACCGAAAAGGCCTCGTGTGTGTTGCAGCCCAACACCCCTCCAATTTGGCCCAAAACCCACCAAACTCTGCTCCATGTCCTAGAGCGTTCGATCACGATCGCGTGGGCGAAAACCACACCTCATTTGGACTCTCCTAGCTCCACTTATGCCTATAAATAGACCCCCCCCCCCCGGTTTTCGGATCTCGGATCTCTCCCCGTCCAACCCTAAAAAAAACATCTCGCACCGACGGACATGTCCGGAGCCTAGCTGGACACGTCCGCCGCCGCCCCGCACCCAACCGGACGCTGCCACGTGGCACCGACCACACCCGCCGCCGCTGGGCCCGAAGGCCCGTAGCCGGCCCCCGACGCCGCCTCCGCGGGCCAGAGGAGACGCCCGCACCGCCGCCCTTCTCCTCCGACGCCGGCCGCCGCCCCGCCACCGCTCGCCGCCTCGCCGGGCCGGCGCCGCCCCACCGCCGCCGCCCGGAGCACGCCGCGCCGCCGCGGGCCACCCCCTCTGCCGGGCCGGAGCAAGCTCCACCGCCGCCCGGTCCTCTCCACCGACCCCGGCCTTCTTCCCCGTCGGATCCGGCGAGTAGCTACAGTAAATCCGGCGACCTCGGTTCCCATGCCCGATCTGGATCTAGATCTGGAAATTGGACGGTTGACTTTCTCCTCCCGAAACCCTAATTTTTTATGCATACTTTGACCGGCCGTATCTCCGCATCCGTAGCTCCGTTTTGGGCATATAATATATCAGAATGTTCGTCTCGACGAGTACATCATTTCATTCCATTGCATCATTTTCATTTGAGCTCATCTTGATGCCCAAAATGCTGTTAGAAGGAGGCTTCGTGAGTTAATTGTCAGATCTGCTAGTTCATCTTAGACTTTTGTCATTTTTGCCATGATTACTGTGTGCATGCTATGCCTGTGAGTCCTTCATATGTTTTGTTAAGGATTTTGTCTTCTTTCCAGAGGTGCAACCCATGCATTTTTAGGATGTGTGTGGTGACTTGTGCGAGCTTGCAAAGTGAGGCACCCGGGAAATCTGTTTTCAGGGACTTAGTTGTTTTCACTAAGTCTGGGATTATTTAGTTCATGATGCCATATGTTCAGCTTGTTTCCTAGTGATCCATGCCTCTTTTGAGGATGATCAGTAAAGGATTTTTGTTAATCATGTTATGCTCTATCCATCCATGTCTTTGTTTGCAATTTTGGAGTACCCTAGCTTGAGTCAATCGAGCTCTACTTTTGCTTCGTGGTGAATCTGGGCAGATCGTCAACTCGTTTGCGATTTTGCCGATGTTATTGTAGTTGATCCGTGCATGCTATGTCATTGTTCTTGCCATTTCTAGCTAGAATTTTGTGCCTTCTTAATGAATGTATGCTTGCCTTGCCATGACTTGCACCGTGGTGAGTGCATCGAGCTCGTTTACATGCCTTCGTGAGTTATATTTCAGCATGTCTCAGTTTTCATTAAGTCTGAAAACTGATTGTGTTTTTGCTATGTTCGTGTGCCCGTTAGTATATTTTGTGTTCCCTTTTGGCCCCAGGTCACTTTGGGACTTTTGTTAAGCTTGTTGAGTAGCTCCATGACATGTTCTTACTTGTCTTAATCAGGTCATGTATCATGTTGTTTTGCTGCTCCGAAGAGGGCTTCGTGATCTGAAATTTCAGACAAGTGTTAATTTCACTAAGTCTGGAATCTGTTTTGCATTTGCATTTTTGCCATGCTTGTTTGAACCTCTTAATGGATGAATTGGCCGTATCTCAGTGCTAGTCTTTTGTTAAGCATCTTGTGTTCATCCGTGCCATGTATTTTTTTGTCATGTTTGGTGGCTGTAGCATGTTCATTTCGTTGCATTTAGACGCCTACTTGCTGTAAATCGCAGACCGGTGTCATTCTTAAAACGCTTGCCATTTCCAAACCGTAACTCCGATTCCGATGATCTTTATATCGTTTTCAAGCGATTTCATCTCATCTTTCCAGTGGCACCCTTGGAATTCCAAGTTGAGGCCAGGTTCATGCATTCCCTGTCATATCTTGCATTTTGCATCCCGCATCGCATCCCGCATAGCATATCATCATTTCGTCATATTGCTTGTTCTTGCACGTGGTTGATTGTATCCTTGTTGCTTGTTTGTCTTGTTTGGGTAGAGCCGGGAGGCGAGTTCGCTACCGAGGAGCCCGTTGAGTTTGCTTGTGAGGATCCAGTCAACTCTGACAACTGTGAAGGCAAGATGATCATACCCTCGAAATCACTACTATCTTTGCTATGCTAGTTTGCTCGCTCTTGCTATGCCAATGCTACGATGCCTACCTTTTGCTTGTCAGCCTCCCAATTGCCATGTCAAACCTCTAACCCACCATGTCCTAGCAAACCGTTGATTGGCTATGTTACCACTTTGCTCAGCCCCTCTTATAGCGTTGCAGTTGCAGGTGAAGATTGGAGGCTGTTCCTTGTTGGAATATCTTTTATTTACTTGTTGGGATATCATTATATTGCTATGTTATCTTAATGCATCTATATACTTGGTTAAGGGTGGAAGGCACGGCCTCTCGCCTAGTGTTTTGTTCCACTCTTGCCGCCCTAGTTTCCGTCATATCGGTGTTATGTTCCCGGATTTTGCGTTCCTTACGCGGTTGGGTTATAATGGGAACCCCTTGATATTTCGCCTTGATTAAAGCTTGTCTAGCAATGCCCAACATTGGTTTTACCATTTGCCACCTAGCCTTTTCTTTCCCTTGGGTTCTGCAGACTCAAGGGTCATCTTATTTTACCCCCCGGGCCAGTGCTCCTCTGAGTGTTGGTCCAAACTAGAGCCCCTTGCAGCGCCACCTCGGGGAAACTCGAGGGCTGGTTTTAGTTGTACGGATTGCTTATTTGAGTGTGCCCTGAGAAAGAGATATGTGCAGCTCCTATCGGGATTTGTCGGCACATTCGGGCGGTGTTGCTGGTCTTGTTTTAACCTGTCGAAGTGTCTTGAGTTACCGAGATACCGAGTCTGATCGGAACGTCTTGGGAGGAGGTCTATTCCTTCGTTGACCGTGAGAGCTTGTCGTGGGCTAAGTTGGGACTCCCCTGCAGGGACTGAACTTTCTAAAGCCGTGCCCGCGGTTATGGGCAGATGGGAATTTGTTAATGTCCGGTTGTAGATAACTTGAACCTTAATGAATTAAAATGAATCAACTGAGTGTGTTACCGTGATGGCCTCTTCTCGGCGGAGTCCGGGAAGTGGACACGGTGTTGGAGTAATGTTTGCGCAGGCTGCCTTCTAGCTTCTCGCTCGTGCTTTGCCTCCTCTTCTCGCTCTCTTTTGCGAATAATATAGCCACCACATATGCTAGTCGCTTGCTGCAGCTCCATATATATTTGCCTTACCCCTTCCTATAAGCTTAAATAGTCTTGATCGCGAGGGTGCGAGATTGCTGAGTCCCTGTGGCTCATAGATACTATAACTCCAGATGCAGGTCCAGGTGATTCCGCTCCAGGTGACGAGTACGAGCTCAAGTGGGAGTTCGACGAGGACTCTCAGTGATACTACGTGTCTTTTCCTGATGATCAGTAGTGGTGCCTAGTTGGGGTTCGATTCAGGGCCTTGTCGCATGTTGGGTTCTTTTCTATTTTGGCGCCGTAGCCGGGCCATGAGTGTTTGTATGATGGATGTTATTTATGTACTTTGATGTGATGTGGCGAGTGTAAGCCAACTATGTATCTCCCCCTTTTATTATATATTACATGGGATGTTGTAATGATTGCCTGACTTGCGACATTGCTTTCAATGCGGTTATGTCTCTAAGTCGTGCCTCGACACGTGGGAGCTATAGCCGCATCGAGGGCATTACACAACCCCTAATCGCGTTGGTTGCGAGTAGCTATCGCTTTGTGCAGGTACGAGGGACTTGAGCGTGGGCTCCTACTGGATTGATACCTTGGTTCTCAAAAACCGAGGGAAATACTTACGCTACTCTGCTGCATCATTCCTTCCTCTTCGGGGAAAACCAACGCAAGCTCAAGACGTAGCAAATACCTTACTAAAAACTGCTTATCATTTCCTTCTGCTCCTCGTTGGGTTCGACACTCTTACTTATCGAAAAGGCTACGATAGATCCCCTACACTTGTGGGTCATCAATCTCGTTACCGGCAAGTCTATTTACTCGTTCCGTAATGCATCATCCCGTGACTAACTCATTAGCCACATTGCTTGCAAGGCTCATAGTGATGTGCATTACCGAGAGGGCCCAGAGATACCTCTCGATCTATGCCAACTCAACAAACACCATCGGAGACACCTGTAGAGCATCTTTATAATCACCCAGTTACATTGTGACGTTTGTGTCACAACCCTAGAATTTGTTTGTAATTAGTTGCATTTGAGAGCATCATGCATCTTGTCTAAATTCTGAAAGTTAAATTGAGGTTAGTTGAAACCCTTAGAAATCACTTCAGAAATAATCAACATTAAAATCTTTTCAAATGAGTCCAAGAAAAAGTTCATGTTATTCTATAAAAATATTGACAAGAGGTAAAATTCAAACCAATATTTTTGGAGACTCGGAGATATTTATTTTGGGCCTTTGAATTAAATCAATAGCTATTTGAATTGGATTTAGATCTACTATTAAATAAATATATGTCCAATAGTTCTGAAATATTTTGTGGAGCTTTGGATTAATCCTTGTAGCTCCCACAACAATTTTCAGAAGCAACAAAATAATTTGGTTAGCTAACCAAGCTCAAACAGAGGCAAACAATAGAAAATAGGAACTAGAATAAAGGAAAGAGAGAGAAAGAGTTTACCCGGGCCTTACCTAGCAGAAGCAGCCCAGCCCACCAGGGGCAACACTGTCTTCTAGCTCCTGCCAGTAGGAGCAGCTGCGTGCCTGGCATGCCACAGCCGCGCCACCTCCTGCTTCGACGTGCCCCGCGCGTCCCCTTGCCCATCCGCTCGCTAGGGGGTTCCCCGCGACCTGCTCTCACTCATCCCTCTCTCTCTGGCCCTTCTCCTCCCCTGTTTCTTTCGTTCTCGCGCACACCACCGAGCGGAGCTCGTCGCCACAGTCGCCGTTCACCATGGCCATCGCCTCCCCCTCGCCTCACTGACCTGTCCACGAGCCCCGCCACTGTCGCCTATGCCTCTTCGTCGAGCCACGTGACGCGGGAAGCCCTGGAGAGCCGCCATCGCCAACGTCTTCACCTCCGGCCGCCGGAGATCGCCTTCGATGCCCCGTCGACCTCAGCGCATCCCCGAGCCCGCTGAGCATCTCGTCGCACCCGCCGTGAGCTCCTGCTCCTGCTCCCCCTCTCCATTTTCCCCCTCGTGCACCGTAGCCGTCGCCTCACCTGCAACCGAACGCGCCGCCGCCCGTGCTCGTCGCCGGTGATGCTCCGGTGACCATTTGGTCCCGGGCATGCGCCCATCGTACTCACCGCACCACGTAGATGCCGTAGGTGCTAAACGCACATCGCCACGGCCACTGCAACCACGTCCCCGCTCGCTGCCGACTCCGGCCGCCGCAAACCTCATCGTCGGCGCTGCTCCCAGCCACCCCAGCTCCCGCCACCGCCACCGTTGGATGCGCCACTCCGCCCTCTTCCCGTAGCTGCTCTCTGCGCGCCAAAAGGGCCCCTGTAGGTGGATCCCGACGCGCTCTGCCGCGTCTGGCCTCGCCGGCGGCTAAACGCCGGCGGGTTGACCGGCGAGGTTGACCCCTTCTTGACCAGGTTTGACCGCCTGAGTCACTGACGTGTGGGGGCCACCTCGCTAACTAACCTGGTTTAGTGCTAATTAACCTAAGTTAGTTAGTTAGACACTGACATGTGGGCCTAGCCCTAGATTAGTTTAGTTAATCACCTAATTAGCACTAACAGGCACAGTTAGTTATTTGTGACACTGACACGCGGGTTCCATAGGTCGGGTTTGACCTGGACCGGGCCTGTTGACCTGCTGAGGTCAACATGACCTAGTGCTGATGCAGTAAAACCTTTTCTGTAATTCAAATAAATCTAAATGATTTATTTATTTTCAGAAAATACCCTAAACTTCAAAAATTCATCGAAATTAATCTATAACTCCAAATGAAATAAATTATATATGAAAAATTATCAGAAAAATATGAACAATCTGTTTATGGCATTCTCATGCATGTTTGAACAACTTACAGCCACTGTATATGACAATTTGAATAAATGGCATTTGAAATGCCTTACGTGGAGTTTGAATTTGAATCTTATGTTCAAATCAGCTTCACTCAAATTGTTACTAGTTGCATTAGTCCAAATCACAGCATATTGCCATGTCATATTCATGCATCATATTGTCGCATTGCATTGATTGTGTTCCTTCTCTGTTGCCGGTGGTTGTCCCTCTCGATAGACGTGTTCCAACGATGCGTTCGACGACACTGATGAAGAGCTATACTATCTTCAAAAGTGCCAGGAAAGCAAAACCCCCTTGTTCATTCCGATACAATCCCACTCTCTCGCTCCTGTTCTCTTTTACTGCATTTGGACAACAACGATTCAACTGTTACATGCTCCGGTAGTTGAAACCCCTCTTCCTCTACATGACCTGTCATTGCCACAGTAAATAGATGAAACCCACTAGCATGAGTAGGAGTTGTTTGAGCCCTGATGTGCCTACTCATTCATGCTTGTTTGTCATGCCTGCTACTGCTTAGAGTTGAGTCAGGTCTGATTCATCGGGGAAGAATTGGAATGGTGATGAACATGTCCTACTGTGTGTGAACACGATTTGGTAAAGGTAGCGGTGAGAGGCCATGTAGGAGTACATGGTGGGTTGTCTCATTGAAGCCGTCCTCAGGAACTGAGTTCTGTGTTTGTGATCCATGAACAGCTACTACCACTCATTGGGATCCTTAATTGACCCTCAAGACTTATTAACCGCCTTGATCTCTGTCCAGGAGTTGCAACTAGTTTCTGGTGTTTGTAGGATATGTGTTGGAGGCCGTGCGTAGCGCTGACCCTAGGGGTGCGCTATGATGCAGTAGATACACTGTGGCACGGTGTACTGGGCGCCCGTTTGGTGTCTCGGGAACCCTGCACACATTGTTTGGGGCTGTGAGCGAAACCCCGGCCGGATCTCCTCGTGGATGGAACCCGAATAGGCGATAAACCTGGACTAGAGACTTGTTTGGTTAGTCAGGTCATGGTTGACTCCCTTGCTAGGCTTCCGCTTGAAGGTTGCCGAGATACATGACGTGTACATGGTGGTAAGTGGCGAGAGCGTGTGTGAAGAAGTACACCCCTGCAGGGTTAACATCATCTATTCGAATAGCCGTGTCCACGGTAAAGGACTTCTGGGTGGCATGTACAGTTCATAGACAAGTGAAAGTGGATACTCTAAAATGCGCAAGATAAGCGTGAGTGTTATGGATGGCATTCTCGTAGGGAGACGTGAGCGGATCCATAGTAGTGTATTGATTGGTGAATATGTGGACTCATGTGCGCCACCTCAAAAGAGTTACTTGAAGTCGTAGTTTTGGATAGCCACCGAGTCAAAGCTAGCTTGCTGCAGTTTAACTCCACCACCTCTTTGTTGATACCGATGCATATGTAGTTAGTTCTGATGTAAGTCTTGCTGGGTACATTTGTACTCACAGTTGCTTAATTTATGTTTTTGCAGAGAGACTTCAGTCTCACTAGTAGTTCCGCATGGACTTCGACGTTTAGCTTGATACCTCAGCTACGATCTTGTGCCCTTGGCAGGATCTGGTAGATAGTCAGGCTTCTCAGCCTTTTTCATTTGTAGATGTCTGTACTCAGACATGTTAAGCTTCCGCGTGTGCTTTGACTTGTATGCTCTGAATGTTGGGTCATGAGACCCATGTTTGTAATATCTTGCTCCTCGAAGCCTGTTGAATAAATACTTGAGTTGTAGAGTCATGTTGTGAAGCCATGTTGTATTTACACATATCGGGCATATTGTGTGTATGATTGAAATGCTTGGTATGTGTGGGATCCGACAATCTAGTTGTTTATCCTTGGTAGCCTCTCTTATGGGGAAATGTAGTCTGGTGCTTCCACTGAGCCTTGGTAGTCCGCTACAGCCCAGTTTACCGGAGTCCTGCTAGCCCAACACTACTACTCCGGAACACTTAGACTGGCCGGCATGTGATCCACTTCGTTCCTGTGTCTGTCCCTTCGGGGAAATGTCATGCGATGACTTCCGGAGTCCTGCTAACCTGCTACAGCCCGGGTTCCCGGAGTCCTGTTAGCCCAACTGCTATAGCCTAGATTCACACGCTGATGACCGACACGTTCGATGCTGGTTCATGTATGCCTATCCCCGTAAGTTAGTGCCACTTTGGGTTCACGACTAGTCATGTTGGCCCGGGTTCTCTGTCATATGGATGCTAGCGACACTATCATATACGTGAGCCAAAAGGCACAAACGATTCCGAGCCAGGTAAGGTGGCACCCGTGGAATACCGTGCGTGAGGCCGCAAAGTGATATGATGTGTTACATGCTACATCGGTGTGACTTAGGATCGGGGTCCTGACAGCTTTGGTATCAGAGCCTAACTGCCTGTAGGATTACCAAGCCAAACTGGTCAAAGTTGTGTCTAGAAATGCTTTAGTTATGTAAGAGAATTGATTGTGGAAGGGAATGTAAGGCTCTTTTTACTTCTTTACCTTATGTCTTTCTGATCTGAGTCATCCTCCTCTTTTCTACGGGGATTAAGAACTAGGCTCTCTCATCTGTCTATCAGGATCACGTGTTACTAATCCGTAGAATCTTAAGATTGTTGGTTCCAGGCCTCAGTTCAGTTTCTACTACTTTAGTATGTTGTCAACTGAACTAGAACCTTGATATGATGTTGTTGAGTGACTATGCAAATCCTTGTGAATGTCTCAAATCTTTTTCTGAGCATTTACAGCCGTTATGTTGTCTGAGTCATCCCAAGTTTCTAAATAGTCTGATGCATTTGCAAATTCCTTCCTACCGTTCCGAAGTTCCTTTGTGCCAGATCAACCACACTATTTAGTGTGTTGAGGTACTTTACTGCCTTGGCATTTATGTTGGAGCTATTATTATGACCCTAGGTGTCTAGAGTATCATCTAGTAATCTAGCATGCTTTGTGTTCCCAGTGTGATCATTCCGGCCATCATTCTCGAAAGCATCCTGTGATGCCATTTAGTGTGTAGGTATTCTATTTCTGGGTTCTTGAACCCGAGATTCACCCTACTTACTTCATGTTGATAGTGTTTGCTCGTTCCTTTAGGTTATTAGTAACCGTTGCATTAATCCTCGAGGTCTGTGGTATTTCCTTCTTCCAAATACTATGAACCACTTATGGCAGAAGTTTGTTGGATCAAAGGATGACAACAGGAGTGCTCTCGATCAGTTCTCCATTCTATATTGTGACTCTGCCAGTTCAACCTTTCTGCATGGGTTATCCAGAAGAAATATGTTGAACTCCTTCGACATGCTAATCCATGCGTCCATAACTCAGAAAATCATATGTTCTTTGAGTTGTCCCTCTGTAACACCCCGGATATGATTTACCCAATATGTACTCCAACTCTTGCCGTTTCCGGCCTTAAGTTATTTTATTTTCTCGGGTTCGGGTTTTTGTCTCCGTGTGTTGTTGTCGTTGTCATGCATCTCATATCATGTCATCATGTGCATTGCATTTGCATATGTGTTCGTCTCATGCATTCGATCATTTTCCCCGTTGTCTGTTTTGCATTCCGGCGCTTCGTTCTCCTCCGGTGGTCATTTCTACCTTTCTTTCATGTGTGGGGATTAAACATTTCCGGATTGGACCAAGACTTGCCAAGCGGCCTTGGTTTACTACCGGTAGACCGCCTGTCAAGTTTCGTACCATTTGGACTTCGTTTGATACTCCAACGGTTAACCGAGGGACCGAAAAGCCTCGCGTGTGTTGCAGCCCAACACCCCTCCATTTTGGCCCAAAACCCACCAAAACCCTCTCCATCATCTAGAGCGTTCGATCACGATCGCGTGGCCGAAAACCGCACCTCATTTGGACTCTCCTAGCTCCCCCTATGCCTATATATAGACCCCGCATTCCAAATCTCGGATCCCCTCCTCGAAACCCTAAAAATCCCAGATCCGTTGCACCGGACGTGTCCGGCCTGCGCCGGACAACGTCCGCCGCCTTCGCCGCCAACCGGGGTGCGCCACGTGGCGAGCGGCGCCCCACATCGCCGTCCGCACCCGCCGCGGCCCGCGGGGCCCGTCACCGGCCCCCCCGGCCCATCGACCGCGCCGGAGCCGCACCTCGTCGCCCTGCCGTCCTCAACCGCCAACGCGCCAAGTCTGGCGACCTCCATCTCCGGCGACCCTCATCTCCAGCGACGAACCTCAGGCTTCGCGAGCTGCTACAGTAGTCGCCCGGATCTGGATCTGGATCGGATCGGGTTGACCCCTTTTTCCGTCCCTAACCCTAATTTTTTGCCTATGTTAATCATGTCGTATCTCCTCATCCATAGCTCCGTTTCGGGCGTTTAGCATATCAAAATGTTCGTCTCAGAGAGTATATCATTTCATCTCATTGCATCATTTTCATTTGAGTTCAT
Source organism: Triticum urartu (assembly GCF_056163025.1). Lineage (NCBI taxonomy): Eukaryota > Viridiplantae > Streptophyta > Magnoliopsida > Poales > Poaceae > Triticum > Triticum urartu. Next base: position 99,351,249 of record NC_141878.1, read on the forward strand.
CTTGATGTCCGAAATGGTGTTAGAAGAATGCTATTTGAGATAATTGTCAGATCTGCTGCTCCAATTAGATATTTGTCATTTTTGCCATGATTAATGTGTGCATGATATGCCCCTGAGCTCTTCATGAGTTTTGTTATATGCTTTGCCATCTATCCAGAGGTGCAACCCATGTATTTTTATGATGTGTGTGGTGACTAGCACAAGCTTGCAAAGTGGAGCATTCGTTAATGCTGATTTCAGGGACTTAGCATTTCCACTAAGTCCTTGAGCTGTTCATCTCAATATGCCATATGTTCATGTTGTTTCCTAGTGATCCGTGCCTCTTTTGAGGATGATCAGTAAGGATGTTTTGTTACTCTTGTAGTGCTCTATCCATCCATGTCTTTGTTTACAATTATGGAGCACCCTAGCTTGAGTCAATCGAGCTCTACTTTTGTCATTTCATGAATCTGGGCAGATTGTCTACTTGTTAGCGATTTTGCCGAGGATGTTGTAGTTGATCCGTGCATGCTATGGTATTGTTCTTGCCATGTCTAGTTTTTATTTTGTGTATTCTTGATGGGTGTATGCTTAGTTTGTCATGACTTGCTCTGTAGTGAGTGCATCGAGCTCGTAAACATGCCTACTTGATATCTGTTTCAGCATGTTCCAGTTTTCACTAAGTCTGAAAACTGATTATGTTTTTTTGACTGGGGACTGTAGGGAAAAACCCCCACAGCATATCAAAACTTTATTAAAAGGCAAGACAAGTACAAGTACAAGGGGGATTACAAGGGGTAATCAAGCTAACCTAAATAAAGGAGGAAAAACAACAAACAGGCTCAAGGTGGAAGAAAAGAGATCCATTTAAGGAGATCATCCTTATAAGCATGCTTAATCCTATATTGCATTAGAGCAATATCATGAAGAAAAGCTGTTCTCCATTTATTAAATCCAGCTCTCTCATGCCTAAAGACCTTAGCATTTCTGACAATCCATATATTCCAGCAAGCTATAAAGACCACTTCAGTGAAGAAAGGTTTTCTAAAACTCCTGTTTGCATTGATGACCAGCTCCTTCATCGAGTCACCTGATGACCAATCAATTTGCAAATAGTTCCAAACCCTGACACTAAAATTGCAATTGAAGAACAGATGATCTCTTGTTTCCCTAGTCTGCAAAGGGCAGAGAACACAGTTTACTCCATCCTCCAAATGCCAATGCCTCCGTTCCACCATATCTTTGGTATTCAGCCTATCCATAATGAGCATCCAAGCAAAAACCTTTATTTTCATAGTGCAAGAGGACTTCCAGATCCAAGCTGTCAGGGGGTTGAAAGATTGTGACACAAACACATGGGAGTAAAAAAGCTTCGGAGAGTATCCCTTGGCAGTGCCATTCCAAAGCCAAATATCTTTGGACCCAGTGACTCTATCATGGCTTTCCAACAGAGATTGAAGAATAATCAGCTCATCAAAGGCCTAGCTAGACAAAGGAAGATGGAAGTGGTGATACATGTCCTGAGAGTCCAAGAAATCCTTAACAGAAATCCAGGGATCTTTAACATATGAAAAAAGCCTGGGAAATCTGAATTGAAGCTTAGAGTCCTGATCATCAAGCTTCCAAGTGTCTGACCACATGAGTGCAGTGTCTCCTTCATTTATCTGAACCCAAGCACAGTCCCTAAAGTTTTGCAAGACCTTGCATATATCCTTCCACCAGAAGGAGCCACAATCAGAAGTTCCTTGGGGTACTCTGCCATGATAGTAAGAGTCCCAAATTAAGGACACCCAAGGTATATCCTTTTTATTGAGGAAGTTATTGGCATGTTTGAGCAGTAGCGCCACATTCTGAACACCCAGGTTGAGAATACCAAGGCCTACCTTGTTTTTTGGCCTGCAAATAAGGTCCCAAGCAGCCAGAGAAGGAGCAGGTTCACCCCTATTTTTCCTCCAGAGGCATTGTCTCTGAATTCTCTCCAATTGCTTTAGAATGCCAGCAGGGACAGCCAAACTACAAAGAAAGAAGATAGGCATAGAAGACAATGCAGAGTTCAGAAACTGTAATCTCTCCCCCTGATTTAAAAAAGAGGAGCTAGCTGTCATTCTTCTCTCCATGTAGTCCACCAGAGGCATGAAGTCCACCATTTTAGGCCTAGTAGTACCTACTGGCAGCCCAAGGTATGTGAAAGGCATTTTCCCAATTTGACATCCAAAAGCAGCAGCTAAATCTGTCATGACAGCAGTGTCCACATTGATGGGAATGATAAAGGATTTATGATAATTCACATCAAGCCCAGTAGACACAGAGAAGACCTTCAACATGTCCTTCAAAGCAATTAATTGTACCTTGTCAGCAGGCAAGATAATCAAGGTATCATCAACATACTGAATCACAGGATAATCCTGGTCATGACAAGGTATTGGGAGATGAAGTATGCCCCTTCTGAACATGTCATTAATTACAGTCTGCAATAGGTCAGCTGCTAAGACAAAGAGCAGGGGAGAGACTGGATCTCCCTGCCTAACACCCTTTTTGCATATGAATTTCCTACTAGGAACACCATTCAGCAGAACAAATGAGGTACCTGTAGACAAAAGCTGTTTCATCCAAAGAATCCACTTTTCATTGAAACCCTTATATCTCAAGATTTGGACAATTGCCTCATGCTCAAGAGAATCAAAGGCCTTCTCAAAATCCAATTTAAGTATGACAATTGGCCTCTTGGACTGATGACACTGGTGTAAATACTCAAAAGTCCATCCAATACAGTCCTGAATAGTTCTGCTTTTTATAAACCCATACTGGTTCTTGTGGATACACTGCATTATTACCTCTTGGAACCTATTGGCTGCCATTTTGGAAAGGAACTTAAGACCCATTCCTGTTAAAGAAATAGGTCTGAAGTCCCCCACCTCCTCAGGTGAATGTTTCTTAGGCACCAAAGTGATATATGAATCATTGATGTTCTCTAGATGAGCAGTACCATCATAAAAAGCCTGTGCCAGTTCATAAAAATCTGGAGAGATAATGTGCCAGCACCTTTTGAAGAAATGACCATTAAAACCATCTGGACCTGGGGCTTTATCAACTGGCATATGTTTGACAATCTTGTCCATTTCCTCTTTCTCAAAGGGCTTAGTGAGAACATCCAAACCCTCCACTGGAACAATTAAAGAGGAGAGATGAAAGCCCATGTGGATACCCCTTGAAGAGCCCATTCTATTTTTAAAACAATTCCATATAATACCCTCCATTTGAGAGTGGTCAGATACCACAGTGCCATCAGGTAGTTTTAAGCTAGCAATAGAATTCCTTCTATGCCTCTCAGTAGCCATAGCATGAAAGAACTTAGTGTTTTCTCCACCCACTTTTATATATCTGATAGTACATCTCTTTTTCCAATAAAGCCATTGAAGGTGAAGCAACTTTTCCACATGATTCTTAACCACTCTTCGAAAATTAGATTCATGCCTGTACAATGGTCTGAGCTCCTCAAGTTCATCTAGTAACAGAATAACCTTATTACATTTACAGACAAGCATTTTCAGTTTGGAGATGTTCATCTGCCATCTTTTGAGACACATTCGCAGGGATTTGAACTTGTCAGCTATTCTAGCTGTGATATGTCCCTTTCTAGAAGTTCTTTGCCATGAAGAGTCAACACAGTCCATAAAACCCTCGAGCTCTAACCAATAGTTCTCAAATCTAAAAATGTTAGACTTGGGAATAGAAGTTTTGATTGAAACCACACATGGCACATGGTCAGATGCAGTTTTTGCGAGGGGCGTCACCTCAGTCATGGGATAGTCAGATATCCAATCAACAGAAGTGAAAAACCAATCTAGCTGCTCAAGGAGGGGATTATCCTGCATATTAGACCAAGTGTATGATCTGCCTTTGATGGGCAATTCCAAAAGGCCCAAGTGCCCTATAATCTCATTGAAGATAAACATGTCATTCAGGTCCCCTCCAGGGAAATTTATGTTATCCAGCGAGCGCAGAAAATTGAAATCCCCCAGGAGCAGCCAATTTTCATCCACTGGGATATTCAGGTGGTATAACCAAGTAACAAAATTATCCCTAGCTTCCCCCTGACAAGGACCATAAACAGCAACAAGAGTCCACCTCTCATTATTTTGTCTGGAAACAAACTCAATCACTACTGCAAATTGTTGGATTTCTAATAAGGTCCCCTCAAAAACAGAGGAGTTCCAAACAACTATGATTCCACCAGAGGCCCCCAAAGAAGGAGCAAAAGCAAAACTGTCAAATCTTTTAGGACAAAAACTTTTAACTGATCTGGAGTCAAAAGAAGCACATTTAGTTTCCTGCAACCATGCAATTGCACAGTGACTCTCATCAATCTTTTGCCTGACAGCTCTTTGCCTAGTTTCAGAGTTTAAACCCCTGACATTCCAGCACAGGACATTCCAGCTTTTACATTAGAATTCATAGATAAAGATCATAAACAGGTCCCCAAACCACACAGCACACAATGCCATATGTCCAAAAGCCACATTAAGGTCTGAACCAACATTATTACATATCCAAAGTTCAGAAAGTAAAGACATGCAGGGAGCAAATTTTGGGGCTTGCAAAACCCAGCATTTGGATAGCACACTATTCATTGGAGGCTTGGTTGGTTGCGGCAGAAGGGTCCACCATAAGTGCATCCTCAGTGAGCAGAGCTGCATCAATGTCCAACTCCTTGCCAATAGCTTGCAGATGACTGACAGGAGTGGGAGGAGGGACATCTCCATATGCAGTGGTGCTGGGCCTCTCGGCAGCAATGGGCTTAGCCTTGGGCTTCTTCTTCTTGGGCTGTAGAACCAGCTCATGAAAAGTGGGCTTAAACCCATCACGCTGGGCCGAGCTTCTGGTACATCTGCGAACAGACGTTTCAACCAGAGGTGTTGGCGCCAGAGTTTTACGAGGCCTCCTTGGTCTTGCGCACATAGGTGGAGAGGGGACAAAAGCAGGCGTAGCTTCATCCGCGTCATCTACAAAAAGAGCTCTTGCCACAGGTCTAACCGGATCCGGCTCGTTCCATGACAGTAAAGGAAGATCATCAGGCTGAAAAGCAAGGCTCCATCTTCTCTTGACTGGCGACAAAGGTTTGGGCATTAGAGGTTGCGGTACCTCAAACACCACTGGTGCATTCAGCAAATTCTCAAAAGAACGCCTCCATATCATTTCAGGGGGCAGAGGGGGTCCAAAAGGGACCTTAATTACAGGTTGAGCAAGGGCCACAACATCAATAACTGGGGGTTGATAAACCACGATCGCCCAATTGCTAGCATCTTCCACGTCCTTGGCAATGTTCTCCGGGTCACTTCGGGTTTCCGTTGCAGTTCCACCAACTAGATTAACTGCAGGTGGCTCCTAGAGCTGCACGTCTGAACTTGGCTGAGTAGAGCTTTGCTGTGCCGAATCATTGAAAACCATGGACTCTTGGTCCTCCACAACTGGTTCCACAGCAGGCTCATCCCAGTTGCCCCAGTTGTCCTCTTGATCATGGGCAGGAGCAGGCGGCGGTGGTGGCACATCGTTCCACCCCAAAGCAGGGAATGGAGGCAGGATAAAAGGCGGCATTTCTAGAAAGGGCACACCAGGCAGCGGATGAGGGTTGCCATTGATGGGCATCCAGTCCTCATCTTGGGGCATTTGTTCGGCGAAATTGGCACCCAGAATATACAATGGCGCTGTCCAAGACACTCTGGCACCACCCCAGGCTGCATACTCCATGAACACCACGTCCCGGGGCACAAGAATATCCTCCGGGAAAGATGCAAAGACCAAGGAGCGCACCAGATATGGGTCCTCACTAATCCAATGATGAAACTTCCCAAAGGTGTTAACTGCTGCCCAAAGACCATTCTCATTGCAAAGATCAAGCGGAATCCCCAAAAACATAAACAAACCCTGTCGGAAACCCTGAACACCTCTAAAAGATTCCCCCTCATCATGCTTCATAAACCGAACAAAACGATCATTACCCAGGGGCTGAGGCGGCATCTGAAGAAGTGAAAATCTGACAGCAGCATCCCGTAGCTCAAAAAGACCCACCGATCTAATCCAAGGTTGAGCAGACCTCACCAAAATCCCATGAGCTTGTAGCCATTGGAAAACTTCCTCCCTAGCAACCCCAATCTGATCAGGAGGGGGATGGGCATTACCTCGGCCAACATGAATTCCTCATGGCGACGCACAATTGGGGTATGTGGCGTCATGAAGGTTCGCGGCACCCGAGCCTCACCGCCATCCACAATGTGGTGCCCCGCCGGCACATAGAGCAGAGGGTCAAGGTGGAAGTTGGCCATCGGAGAGGCACGCCCCGAGCTTGCAGCAGACGGCGAGGACTCCGGCGGAGGTGGGGTTTCAGGCGGTGCAGTCGATGGTGTTTTGGGACCAGGGCTGATGGAACGGGGCGAATGATTTAATGCAAAAGTGCAAGGGGAGTCCAAGTTTGGCAAAAGTTGCGTCAGAGAGATATTCTCGGTGGGAGCTGAGGGATCCTCGGAAGTTGCAACGTTACCGGGTTTCGGTTTCCAAACCAACCCCAAGATCTGTGCAAACCGGTTGCAATCTTTGGCAATATGCCCCACCCGCAGACAAGAGTTACAGTGCAACCCGGACGTGCACGCCGTAGCAAAATGGCCCTTGCGCAAACATTTTTGACACGTTAGGATTTCATCCACCATATCTGAAACCAAATTATCAAACTCAACTGCAGCTTGTTGAGAGGAAGGAATAGTGGAAGGCCCAGAAGGTAACACCAGCCCAACTTGATCTGTGGCACGTGTAGATGACGGCCCAACATGGGAGGACACGTCCACATTCGAAGAATCATAATTCCCGCCCGAGATAGACGGCGTCCGAGTCGCATTAGGAGGGAGGTTCCCAACCGTACCAAAAGATATGGATGGAGAGGTTGACGTCCACCGGAGTTCAGCCGGCGGCGGGGGATGGATGACCACCCTTTCATAATCCGGGAGAGTATACCCCGCATCTTCAATAGTTTGAATACAGTCCTGTGTGGCTGGATAACGATAACCACGGCAAGCAGGATAACTCTGGAACGTTGAAAAAGAAAGCTTCTTGGCTTGGGCATGAGTAGATCTTACCGAGGACTTTTGGGGCTTGGAATGCATGGCTAGCATGCCAAGGGAAGCTCGACGTTTGGAAGGACTAACAAGTATCCATTCTGCATCACATTCCAACTTCCAAAGCTTGAACTCACGGCCCCAATTTGGGCCCCCATTACCCCAAAGATGGAAGTAACATTTAAAATGATCACAAGAATAAGAACAGAGCTGAAGAACGATCATAGCCACAGCCTTACAGGAAACTTGAAAGCCAAAAACCTTATCCTTGAGCGGAAAAACCATAAACTCAATTGCAGAACCCCCAATGGCCGCCTCAATTGCTGCTGCCACTGAATCTTCATGCAAACGAAAAACATGCCGCCCAAAAGAGATTACCATGGTGAAGAAGCCCGTGTCATCCATGGGATGTACCGTAAAACCAGTAGATTGAAAAACCTTATCCGCAAAAACCAAGCCCTTGGAGAAATCCAAGCCAAGAGTGGATCCAACATCGGAACCCATGGAGATGGGTATTAGAAGGTAGATCTCAGTGCGCCGGAGAGATCTAGTGGAGAGAAGAGGAATTTTGGTGGCTAGGGGAGGAGATCACCGGAGGTGGTGGCGATCGTCGGGGAGTGGGTGGAACCGGTCTTCCTCATCTCTTGACTCCGCTAGTGTCATGTGAAAACTGATTATGTTGTTGCCATGTTCACATGCTTGCAAATGTATTTTCTAATCCCTTTTGGCTCAAGGTCACTAAGGGACTTTTGTTAAGCTCTATGAGTAGCTCCATGCCATGCTTTACTTTGCCATGTTAAGGTCCTGTAGCATATTGTTTTCATGCTCCAAAGAGTGCTACCTGATCTGAAATTCCAGACAAGTGTTAATTTCACTAAGTCTGAAATCTGTTTACCAAATGCATTTTTGCCATGCTTGTTTGAACCTGTTAATGGATGAATTGGCCGTAGCTCAGTGCTAGACTTTTGTTAAGCTTCATGAATGGATTCCTGACATGTATTTTGATGCCATGTTTGGGTGCTGTAGCATGTTCATCTTGTTGCATTTAGATGGCTACTTGCTGTAAATCGCAGAACGTGGTCATATTTAAATTGCTTGCCATTTCCAAACCGTAACTCCGATTCCGGCGTTTTTTATATCGTTTTCAAGCGATTTCATCTCATATTTCCAGTGGCACACTTGGATTTCCATGTTGAGGCCAGATTCATTCTTTCCTTGTCAAATCTTGCATATGCATCACATATCGCATCCCGCATAGCATACCATCCTTGCATCATGTTGTTTGAGTTTGCACGTGGTTGATTGCGTTCCGTTTGCTTGTTTGTCTTGTTTGGGTAGAGCCGGGAGACGAGTTCGCTAACGAGGAGCCCGTTGAGTTTGCTTTTGAGGATCCAGTCAACTCTGACAACTTTGCAGGCAAGATGATCATACCCTCGAAATCACTACTATCTTTGCTTTGCTAGATGCTCGCTCTTTTGCTATGCCTATGCTACGATGCCTACCACTTGCTTATCATGTCTCCCAAATTGCCATGTCAAACCTCTAACCCACCATGTCCTAGCAAACCGTTTATTGACTATGTTACCGCTTTGCTCAGCCCCTCTTATAGCGTTGCTAGTTGCAGGTGAAGATTGGAGACCGTTCCTTGTTGGAACATTATTTACTTGTTGGGATATCATTATATTGCCATGTTATCTTAATGCATCTATATACTTGGTAAAGGGTGGAAGGCTCGGCCTCTCGCCTAGTGTTTTGTTCCACTCTTGCCGCCCTAGTTTCCGTCATATCAGTGTTATGTTCCCGGATTTTGCGTTCCTTACGCGGTTGGGTGATAATGGGAACCCCTTGATAGTTCGCCTTGATTAAAGCTTTTCCAGCAATGCCCAACCTTGGTTTTACCATTTTCCACCTAGCCTCTTTTTCCCTTGGGTTTCTGGAGCCCGAGGGTCATCTTATTTTAAACCCCCCTGGGCCAGTGCTCCTCTGAGTGTTGGTCCAAACTAGAGTCATGTGCAGCGCCCCCTCGGGGAAACTCGAGGTTTGGTTTTAGTTGTATGGAGCGCTCATCTGAGTGTGCCCTGAGAACGAGATATGTGCAGCTCCTATCGGGATTTGTCGGCACATTTGGGCGGTGTTGCTGGATTTGTTTTAACCTGTCGGAGTGTCTTGAAGAACCGAGATACCGAGTCTGATCGGAACGTCTCGGGAGGAGGTCTATTCCTTCGTTGACCGTGAGAGCTTGTCATGGGCTAAGTTGGGACTCCCCTGCAGGGATTTGAACTTTCGAAAGCCGTGCCCGCGGTTATGGGCAGATGGGAATTTGTTAATGTCCGGTTGTAGATAACTTGAACCTTAACTTAATTAAAATGAATCAACTGAGTGAGTTACCGTGATGGTCTCTTCTCGGCGGAGTCCGGGAAGTGAACACAGTGTTGGAGTAATGCTTGCCGCAGGATGACCTCTAGTTGCTCGCTCGCGCTTTGCCTCCTCTTCTCGCTCTCTTTTGCGAACAGGATAGCCACCATATATGCTAGTCGATTGCTGCAGCTCCACATATTTTCCTTGCCTTACCTATTAAGCTTAAATAGTCTTGATTGCGAGGGTGCGAGATTGCTGAGTCCCTATGGCTCACAGATTACTTCCAAACCAGATGCAGGGCCTGATGATTCCGCTCCAGATGGCGCGCTTGAGCTCAAGTGGGAGTTCGACGAGGACTCTCAATGATACTACGTGTCTTTCCCTGATGATCAGTAGTGGTGCCTAGTTGGGGAGATCGGGACCGTGTCGCATGTTGGGTTGTCCTTTTATTTTGGCGCCGTAGTCGGGCCATGAGTGTTTGAATGTTGTAATGCTATTTATTTACTTGATTGACGTGGCAAGTGTAAGCCAACTATGTATCTCCCCTTTATTGTTTTATATTACATGGGATGTTGTGAAGATTGCCTAACTTGCGACATTGCTTTCAATGCGGTTATGTCTCTAAGTCGTGCCTCGACACGTGGGAGCTATAGCCGCATCGAGGGCGTTACAAGTTGGTAATCAGAGCCTTCCCCGACCTTAGGAGCCACACTTCTTGATCGTTTTTAGCAGCCGAGTTTGTGTCTAGAAAAATGTTTTGAGTCAATTAGGAATTATATATCGGAGAGTTAGGAATTCTTTTTACTTCCCAGTCCCCTCATCGCTCTGGTAAGGCATCCTGACATAGAGTTTTGACTCTACTCTTCTCAAATTTCACTAAAAAAATTTAGGATCACGCGGGTATCTTGGAATCGTTCCGATGGTTTTGTGACGAGAACATTGTCTTGGTGCCTCCTGTCAGGGGTTTTGTGGCAGTGTCCCGGGGAGTTGAGCTCTGAGGTGTTGTTGTCACAATTTTATTGTTGCAGTTCTGGAATACCTGAGTTTAGTACGCCGACATCGAAAATCTCTTTTATGCAGTTTGTTGGTGAGATAACCTCGACACCACCCAGTACTGGGGCGGGAGTTCGGGAGTATCGCCATAACTTGTATAACAGATGCTTTTCGAAGGTTGAGGTAGATGGTTTCCGAAGTTTTTTCTCGGTTATGTGTTGAAGGATGGATACAGCTGGATGTAGGATTTCCTAGATTTGGGTGAGATATTATGCTTCCCCTGTATCCCCAGCACCTGATTGCATAACCGGAAAGGTTCGGGAGTTTCATAGGTGGGAATTCTTGTAGCTCTAGTTCTTCTTCCACGGATATTTGGTTTGAGATTGGGATTTCTTACCGAGTATTCGTTCTTGATCCGTATCTTGTTGATTTATTTCTCTACCTAAATTCTAAGTGGCTTCTCAATTTATGGATATGTGACCATTTCAAGAGGAATGCATTCGTTCATTTTGTTCGGATGTGAAGACTATATGTTGCAATTTTCATTCCGTTTGGTTCAGCTTCATTTTATCTGTCAATGTGCTAACGGTGGTCAACCTCTTCAGGATGGCTCCCACTAAGAGCACCAATCAGAATCAGAATCAAGATCCGCCACCACCTCCTCCTCCTTCGGAGGCATGGCAAGCTGTGATGGCCGCAACCAATGCAAACACACAGTCGATCATGCAAATTCTTCAAGAGCACAATCAAGCGAACCAAGGCAACCAAGGCAACAATCAGAATCACTTTGCTACACTCAACCAGTTCCTTGCTAACGGGCCAAAGACTTTCAGCAATTGTGTTGAGGCAACTGATGCTGACGATTGGCTCATGGATCTGTGCAAGCATTTCGAGTGCAGTAACGTCAGGCCTGAGGACTTTGTCAAGTTCGCTTCCTTCCAACTCAAAGATCAAGCTGCAGAATGGTTCCAGCAGTACAAAGACTCCAGAGGTGGATGTGTTATTACCTGGGAGGAATTCCGCCAAGACTTCAAAGCTCATCATATTCCTCAGAGTGTGGTTGAAAGCAAGTGTGAGGAATTCCGCAACCTGAAGCAAGGCTCTTTGTCTGTCTATGACTACAACAAGTTGTTTCAGAAGCTCGCCCGCTTTGCCAAGCAGGACGTCCCTGATGAGAAGAGCATGATATACCAGTTCAGGGGTGGTCTCAGAGAAGAAATTCAGCTAGCTCTTGTTCTCTTTGAGCCCTTGAGGTATGATGAGTTCTACAACATGGCATTGAAGCAAGAGGCCGCTCAACTGAGGTGTGATGCTTCCAAGAAGCGAGTCAGAGACACTACTCCTTCTTCCTCTACTCAAGTGGCCAAGCAGCAGAAGTATTGGCTTCCTCCTCCTCCGTTCCGTCAGCCGTATCAGCAGAAGAGCAAAGGTGGCAGTGGATCTTCCCACCCACCCAACCCTGGCTTTCCGAACAAGACTTCGTCTCAACCTCCAAGATCGAGTGCTCCGTATCACCGTCCGCTTTCAGAGGTCACGTGCAACAAGTGCCAACAGAAGGGTCACTATGCCAACAAGTGTTTCAACCAGAGGCGTCTTCCTCCTCCTCCTATGAGATCGGCAAGTACAGCTGTGGTCAAGCATAACCCCAAGCACGCCAAGGTCAACTTGATGAATGCAACTCAGGCAGAGGATTCGTCAGATGTCATCATGGGTAACCTTCTTGTTAATGATATTCCTACAAAAGTTCTTTTTGACACTGGTGCATCGCATTGTTTCATTTCCAAACCTTTTGCATCGAAGTATGAGTGCGATTATCAGTATCTGCAAAGTTCCTTGCAAATTGTGTCACCAGGCAAGCAGATGACAGCTAACACCTGCGTCCCGGATGTTACAATCACGTTGGGCGACTACAAATTTCTAGCTTCTCCTATTGTTCTAGGCAATTCGGATATTGATCTTATTCTCGGAATGGATTGGCTTTCTAAGCACAAGGCGCATCTTGATTGTGCAGCCAGGCAGATTCAATTGACTCATTCGTCTGAGGATGTAATTGTCTTTGCCGCTCGTGATGATACCATCCGTCTGTTTTCTCTCAATGAGAAGGGTGAACTGGATGCTATCTCGCAGATTCCAGTCGTTTGCGAGTACCAAGACGTCTTTCCAGAAGAGCTTCCAGGAATGCCTCCGCACCGGCCAGTTGAATTCGTCATTGATCTTGAGCCCGGCACGGAACCAGTGTGCAAGCGTCCTTACAAGCTCGGACCTGAAGAGTTGAAGGAGCTAAAGAAGCAACTCGATATTCAAGAGAGAATGGGCCTCATATGACCTAGTTCTTCTCCGTGGGGTTGTGGTGTTCTTTTTGTGAAGAAGAAGAAGGATGGAACGGACCGACTTTGTGTTGATTACCGTCCATTGAACAAGAAGACCATCAAGAACAAATACCCACTTCCCAACATCAATGAGCTGTTCGAACAACTCAAAGGTGCACAAGTATTCTCCAAGCTTGATCTCCGTATGGGTTATCATCAGATTCGAATCCGTGAGCAAGATATTCCCAAGACGGCTTTCAGGACAAGCTATGGTTCATATGAATACACTGTCATGTCTTTTGGCCTCGTCAACGCTCCTCCGACTTTCTCTCGCATGATGAACTTCATCTTCAACGCCTACACCAATGACTTCGTTTTGGTCTATCTCGACGACATTCTGGTTTTCTCGAAGAAGAAGGAAGATCATGCCAAGCACTTGCGTTTGGTACTCGATAAGCTCAGAGAACACAAGTTCTACGCCAAGTTCTCCAAGTGCGAATTTTGGCTCGATGAGGTTCTTTATCTTGGTCATATCATCTCTGCCAAGGGCATTGCGGTGAATCCTGAGAAGGTGTCTGCAATAGTGAATTGGGAACCTCCTCAGAATGTGAAGCAACTCCGTAGCTTCCTCGGTCTCGCGAGCTATTGTCGAAGATTCGTTGAAAACTTTTCTAAGATCGCGAAGCCTCTCTCAAATCTTCTCCAGAAGCACGTCAAGTACGTTTGGTCTCCGGAGTGTGACATTGCTTTCAACACTTTGAAAGAGAAATTGGTCACCGCTCCAGTTCTGACTCCGCCTGATGAATCCAAGCCGTACGAGGTCTTTTGTGATGCCTCTCTCCAAGGTCTTGGCGCAGTGTTGATGCAAGAGAAGAAAGTTGTGGCTTATACCTCTCGCCAGTTGAAGCCTAACGAGAAGAACTACCCCACTCATGATCTTGAGTTGGCGGCAGTTGTGCATGCTCTTTTGACTTGGAGACATCTCTTATTGGGAAGAAAAGTGGACATTTTCACTGATCACAAGAGTCTCAAGTACATCTTCACTCAGCCTAATCTCAACCTCAGGCAAACTCGATGGGTCGAAATGATTCAAGAGTATAATCCGAGTATCGAGTATACTCCAGGTAAGGCTAATGTGATTGCTGACGCTTCGAGCAGAAAGGCTTATTGCAACAGTCTGATTCTCAAGCCTTATCAACCCGAGCTTTGTGAAGCTTTCCGCAAACTTAATCTGCAAGTTGTTCCTCAAGGTTTCCTCGCCAACCTTCAAGTCTCTCCTACCTTGGAAGACCAGATTCTCCAAGCTCAGCTTCTTGATGCTATGGTGAAGAAGGTGAAGATTGGGATTGCCAAGAGTCAACCCAAGTACAAGTGCTACCTCCTTGATGACAAGGATACTCTCTTCTTCGAGGATCGTATTGTTGTGCCCAAAGGTGACCTCCGTAAAGTGATCATGAACGAGGCTCACAATTCTCTCCTCTCCATCCATCCTGGGAGCACGAAGATGTATCAGGACCTCAAGCAGGCTTATTGGTGGACTCGAATGAAGCGCGAGATTGCTCAATTCGTGAATGAATGTGATGTCTGCAGAAGAGTGAAGGCAGAACACCAAAAGCCAGCAGGTCTCCTCCAACCTCTTGCCATTCCAGAATGGAAGTTTGACCACATTGAAATGGACTTCGTGACTGGGTTTCCAAAGTCCAAACGTGGCAATGATGCTATATTCGTTGTCATCGACAAACTCACCAAAGTGGCTCACTTTCTGCCTATCAAAGAGTCAATCACTGCAGCTCAATTGGCGGAACTCTATACCTCTCAAATTGTCTCTCTACACGGTATTCCACAGGTGATCTCTTCAGACCGTGGCAACATCTTTACCTCCAAGTTTTGGGATTCTTTTCAGAAGGCCATGGGCACCAACATCCGCTTCAGTACAGCTTTCCATCCTCAAACTAGCGGTCAAGTCGAGCGTGTCAACCAGATTCTTGAAGATATGCTCAGGGCTTGTGTGATCTCCTTCGGCATGAAGTGGGAGGATTGTCTTCCTTATGTTGAATTCTCCTACAACAACAGTTTTCAAGCAAGTTCGGGCAAGGCCCCATTTGAAATTCTATATGGAGGGAAGTGCCGTACCCCTCTTAACTGGTCTGAAACCGGTGAACATCATCTTTTGGGTAATGACTTAATCACAGAGGCAGAGGAAATGTGCAAAGTCATTCGAGATAACCTCAAAGCAGCCCAATCCCGCCAGAAGAGCTACTATGATAGTAAGCACCGTGATTTGGCTTTCGAGATCGGAGATCATGTTTACCTCCGCGTCTCTCCTATGAAAGGTACTCGTCGCTTCGGTATCAAAGGGAAGCTTGCCCCCAGATACGTGGGACCTTTCAAGATTGTCAGCAAGAGAGGCGATCTCGCCTATCAACTCGAGCTTCCTTCAAACTTCGCAAATGTTCATGACGTGTTCCATGTCTCTCAGCTCCGAAAGTGCTTCAAGACTCCTGACCGCACCGTTAACTTCGAGGACATTGAGCTCCAAGAAGATCTCTCTTATCGTGAACACCCCGTTGCTATTCTTAAAGAGACTGAACGCAAGACTCGCAACAAGTCAATCAAATTCCTCAAAGTCAAGTGGTCACACCATTCCGACCGTGAAGCTACCTGGGAACGCGAGGATCACCTCCGTTCTGAGTAGCCGGTGTTCTTTCAGTCCTAGATCTCCGGACGAGATCCTTTCATAGTGGTGGAGTGTTGTAACACCCCGGATATGATTTACCCAATATGTACTCCAACTCTTGCCGTTTCCAGCCTTAGGTTATTTTATTTTCTCGGGTTTGGGTTTTTGTCTCCGTGTGTTGTTGTCGTTGTCATGCATCTCATATCATGTCATCATGTGCATTGCATTTGCATACGTGTTCGTCTCATGCATTCGATCATTTTCCCCGTTGTCCGTTTTGCATTCCGGCGCTTCGTTCTCCTCCGGTGGTCATTTCTACCTTTTTTTCGTGTGTGGGGATTAAACATTTCTGGATTGGACCGAGACTTGCCAAGCGGCCTTGGTTTACTACCGGTAGACCGCCTGTCAAGTTTCGTACCATTTGGACTTCGTTTGATACTCCACCGGTTAACCGAGGGACCGAAAAAGCCTCGTGTGTGTTGCAGCACAACACCCCTCCATTTTGGCCCAAAACCCACCAAAACCCTCTCCATCATCTAGAGCGTTCGATCACGATCGCGTGGCCGAAAACCGCACCTCATTTGGACTCTCCTAGCTCCCCCTATGCCTATATATAGACCCCTCATTCCAAATCTCGGATCCCCTTCTCGAAACCCTAAAAATCCCAGATCCGCCGCACCGGACGTGTATGGCCTGCGCCGGACAATGTCCGCCGCCTCCGCCGCCAACCGGGGCACGCCACGTGGCGACCGGCGCCCCACATCTCCGTCCGCACCCGCCGCGGCCCGCAGGGCCCGTCACCGGCCCCTCGGCCCATCGACCGCGCCGGAGCCGCACTTCGTCGCCCTGCCGTCCTCGACCGCCAACGCGCCAAGTCCGGCGACCTCCATCTCCGGCCGATGAACCTCGGGCTTCGCGAACTGCTACAGTAGTCGCCCAGATCTGGATCTGGATCGGATCGGGTTGACCCCTTTTTCCGTCCCTAACCCTAATTTTTTGCCTATGTTAATCATGTCGTATCTCCTCATCCGTAGCTCCGTTTTGGGCGTTTAGCATATCAAAATGTTCGTCTCAGAGATTAAATCATTTCATCTCATTGCATCATTTTCATTTGAGTTCATGTTGATGTCCGAAATGGTGTTAGAAGAATGCTATTTGAGATAATTGTCAGATCTGCTGCTCCAATTAGATATTTGTCATTTTTGCCATGATTAATGTGTGCATGATATGCCCCTGAGCTCTTCATGACTTTTGTTATATGATTTGCCATCTATCCAGAGGTGCAACCCATGTATTTTTGTGATGTGTGTGGTGACTAGCACAAGCTTGCAAAGTGGAGCATTCGTTAATGCTGATTTCAGGGACTTAGCATTTCCACTAAGTCCTTGAGCTGTTCATCTCAATATGCCATATGTTCATGTTGTTTCCTAGTGATCCATGCCTCTTTTGAGGATGATAAGTAAGGATGTTTTGTTAATATTGTAGTGCTTTATCCATCCATGTCTTTGTTTGCAATTATGGAGCACCCTAGCTTGAGTCAATCGAGCTCTACTTTTGTCATTTCGTGAATCTGGGCAGATTGTCTACTTGTTAGCGATTTTGCCGAGGATGTTGTAGTTGATCCGTGCATGCTATGGTATTGTTCTTGCCATGTCTAGATTGTATTTTGTGTATTATTGATGGGTGTATGCTTAGTTTGTCATGACTTGCTCTGTAGTGAGTGCATCGAGCTCGTAAACATGCCTACTTGATATCTGTTTCAGCATGTTCCAGTTTTCACAAAGTCTAAAAACAGATTATGTTGTTGCCATGTTCACATGCTTGTAAATGTATTTTCTAATCCCTTTTGGCTCAAGGTCACTAAGGGACTTTTGTTAAGCTCTATGAGTAGCTCCATGCCATGCTTTACTTTTCCATGTTCAGGTCCTGTAGCATATTGTTTTCATGCTCCAAAGAGTGCTATCTGATCTGAAATTCCAGACAAGTGTTAATTTCACTAAGTCTGAAATCTGTTTACCAAATGCATTTTTGCCATGCTTGTTTGAACCTGTTAATGGATGAATTGGCCGTAGCTCAGTGCTAGACTTTTGTTAAGCTTCATGAATGGATTCCTGCCATGTATTTTGATGCCATGTTTGGGTGCTGTAGTATGTTCATCTTGTTGCATTTAGATGGCTACTTGTTGTAAATCACAGAACATGGTCATATTTAAATTGCTTGCCATTTCCAAACTGTAACTCCGATTCCGGCGTTTTTTATATCGTTTTCAAGCGATTTATCTCATATTTCCAGTGGCACACTTGGATTTCCATGTTGAGGCCAGATTCATTCTTTCCTTGTCAAATCTTGCATATGCATCACATATCGCATCCCGCATAGCATACCATCCTTGCATCATGTTGTTTGAGTTTGCACGTGGTTGATTGCGTTCCGTTTGCTTGTTTGTCTTGTTTGGGTAGAGCCGGGAGACGAGTTCGCTAACGAGGAGCCCGTTGAGTTTGCTTTCGAGGATCCAGTCAACTCTGACAACTTTGCAGGCAAGATGATCATACCCTCGAAATCACTACTATCTTTGCTTTGCTAGATGCTCGCTCTTTTGCTATGCCTATGCTACGATGCCTACCACTTGCTTATCATGTCTCCCAAATTGCCATGTCAAACCTCTAACCCACCATGTCCTAGCAAACCGTTGATTGGCTATGTTACCGCTTTGCTCAGCCCCTCTTATAGCGTTGCTAGTTGCAGGTGAAGATTGGAGACCGTTCCTTGTTGGAACATTATTTACTTGTTGG
The DNA here is from genome assembly GCF_056163025.1 of Triticum urartu. Taxonomy (NCBI): domain Eukaryota; kingdom Viridiplantae; phylum Streptophyta; class Magnoliopsida; order Poales; family Poaceae; genus Triticum; species Triticum urartu. The sequence goes on from NC_141878.1 coordinate 99,369,463, forward strand.
GATATCATTATATTGCCATGTTATCTTAATGCATCTATATACTTGGTAAATGGTGGAAGGCTCGGCCTCCCGCCTAGTGTTTTGTTCCACTCTTGCCGCCCTAGTTTCCGTCATATCGGTGTTATGTTCCCGGATTTTGCGTTCCTTACGCGGTTGGGTGATAATGGGAACCCCTTGATAGTTCTCCTTGATTAAAGCTTTTCCAGCAATGCCCAACCTTGGTTTTACCATTTGCCACCTAGCCTCTTTTTCCCTTGGGTTTCTGGAGCCCGAGGGTCATCTTATTTTAAACCCCCCTGGGCCAGTGCTCCTCTGAGTGTTGGTCCAAACTAGAGTCCTGTGCAGCGCCCCCTCGGGGAAACTCGAGGTTTTGTTTTAGTTGTATGGAGCGCTCATCTGAGTGTGCCCTGAGAACGAGATATGTGCAGCTCCTATCGGGATTTGTCGGCACATTCGGGCGGTATTGCTGGATTTGTTTTAACCTGTTGGAGTGTCTTGAAGAACCGAGATACCGAGTCTGATCGGAACGTCTCGGGAGGAGGTATATTCCTTCATTGACCGTGAGAGCTTGTCATGGGCTAAGTTGGGACTCCCCTGTAGGGATTTGAACTTTCGAAAGCCGTGCCCGCGGTTATGGGCAGATGGGAATTTGTTAATGTCTGGTTGTAGATAACTTGAACCTTAACTTAATTAAAATGAATCAACTGAGTGAGTTACCGTGATGGTCTCTTCTCGGCGGAATCCGGGAAGTGAACACGGTGTTGGAGTAATGCTTGCCGCAGGATGACCTCTAGTTGCTCGCTCGTGCTTTGCCTCCTCTTCTCGCTCTCTTTTGCGAACAGGATAGCCACCATATATGCTAGTCGCTTGCTGCAGCTCCACATATTTTCCTTGCCTTACCTATTAAGCTTAAATAGTCTTGATCGCGAGGGTGCGAGATTGCTGAGTCCCTGTGGCTCACAGATTACTTCCAAACCAGATGCAGGGCCTGATGATTCCGCTCCAGATGGCGCGCTTGAGCTCAAGTGGGAGTTCGACGAGGACTCTCAATGATACTACGTGTCTTTCCCTGATGATCAGTAGTGGTGCCCGGTTGGGGAGATCGGGACCGTGTCGCATGTTGGGTTGTCCTTTTATTTTGGCGCCGTAGTCGGGCCATGAGTGTTTGAATGCTGTAATGCTATTTATGTACTTGATTGACGTGGCGAGTGTAAGCCAACTATGTATCTCCCCTTTATTGTTTATATTACATGGGATGTTGTGAAGATTGCCCAACTTGCGACATTGCTTTCAATGCGGTTATGTCTCTAAGTCGTGCCTCGACACGTGGGAGCTATAGCCGCATCGAGGGCGTTACACCCTCATTAGTTGTTTTTTGTCCTCGACTATCAATTTGTAGTCAGGGGTAGTCGTGCATTCGTGTTATCGATGCCTATTATTCTTATGGTCTGACAAGCCATTCTATTCCGGAATGACTAGGAGAAACAAACTCCAGCACCTCATCCATTTCTTGGACTGGTCAAAGTAGTTGTATTTCGCAGATCAAAATGCCAATCCAACTTTTGCTCTGTTCTACCTCGGAGTATTACCCCCTTTATGTCAGGATTGTCATGAGAATTGCACCATCTCTCATGAATTCTTGATGCAGTGATACTTCTTGCCATCATTTTTCATTCCTCGGTTCCGTGTTGTCGCAATCGGAATGCTGACAAGTGAACCATGATGCGTGAAATCAATACTCCTAGCAACCGTGTTTCTTGGTAGTTAATGGACATTAATATCATTCTTAGCGTGTTGGTTATTGAATTACTATACTAGGATTGATCGTGCTACCTTGTCCTTATTTCTGGTGCACTCTTCAATCTTTGAGTTAGGATGGAATCCCTTGCTCTTATGATCATGTCGTCTTGCCTTGAAAACCAATATTGTTCTCGAGCTTAGGGACATATCGGTGGTTCGTGATTTTCCGAATATCTTCTCGGAAGTATCACCAGGTTGTCCTCTGACCGTTATGTTGAGCTCGTGATCAAGCTGGTTTCTTGTAAACCACTCTTTCTCCAAGAATCTGTGTTGGATACCTTGAGCTAGTTGGTCAAGCCAAACAACAACTTGGAGAGTTGGAAGATAAAAGCTTGTCTGACTTAGTTCATGTTAAGGGATATCTTTTTCTTGTGGGTGTGTTGAAGAAAGATGATATCTTCATCGATTGGTCTTCGTGATCAGTTGTTGGACCCATTGTCGTATCAAAACTTTGATTTGAATATGGGCTATCATCAAATCAAATCAGAACCAACGATGTTTATAATGTTATCTTACTCGTGGTTGATCCCTCGAGCATACACCATTATATCTTTTGGGTCTGACCAATGCTATCACTTGTTCACATAATTATGGAATTCCATCTCCATGGAAACCTGGATGAATTGTTGTTGAGCCCATCAGCAACACTGCTACCTTCTCCATGATTCGTGTTGAACATCCAGCTAGTATTGGAAACTTTATAAGCATTATCTTCATGTTCCGTTCATGAAGCATATGTTCAGATGAAAGAAGTGACTTCCTCTAATTCATGTGCATTTGATGCAAGTTGCCACCGTGAATTCGAGAAAGTCAAGGTTGCTTTCTCTGGAGTCATCCCAAATCGCTCATGCATACGTGCGAAGTATTCTGTGGTTTGGAGACTTACAACCTTCATTCTATATGTATCCCTAGCACACCAAGCCACTGATTGATTTGTTCAAAGATAATAAGTTCTAAGTGCTAGTCCTGAAGATACTAGATGGATTTGTACAAGATTCAGTTATCCTCGATGATGGTTCCCAACCAGAACTCGGTAGTGTTTTATTATAAGACTACCATGTGGTCATGCTTGTCTAGGACAATGTGTTCACAGGAGTGTAGCAGAGCCAGCTCATGTTTTGGAGCTTGCTATCGTAGTTCATTTTCCCGAGAATCTCGCAATGTCATCTCGTCGATTTGTGTTGCAAACTTTCATTTTTCTTTCTAGACTCGATGAGTCTGGAATATCCTGACACCAACCAGATCTGAATCTCAGGCAGATGTGATGGTTGGAACGTTTCCCAAGAGCTATAATATTGGTCTCGCGGTAACCGGTGGAGTGGATGTCGTGGCCAACACACCCAACCGGAAGACCTATTATTGTAGTATCTTGCTTGAAGAAGTTGGCCACCTCCCCATAAGGGTCTCGTAGAATTTATTCCAGTAGTTGTTCCTTATGGATTTTTGTGTTCCTGAAGTCCGACCTTTTACTTGATGTTCTAGATACCAAACCATATCAATAAATGGGTTACGCTAGCACATCAAGGAGAACATTAGAAGCGGAGTGCTAAATGTCTCTCGGTCGATCATCCAGATTTTGATCCCTTGGCCTCGCTAAGGTGAATCTAAGAAAGTGTTATCTTTCTTTGCTTCTGCATCCTCCACCACTATTCATCATGGTAGTATGTTGTGTTGCCAGGATCCCCGACACAAATGTTGGTAAGACCTTGATGAGTATGGAAATGCTCAAGTTCTTGAGAGCACGCGCAAGCAAAATCATCCCTTGCGTTGTCTTCAACAAGGTAGTCCACATCATCCATTCTAGTCTGAGTATGCCATTCTTTTGAACTTCGTCAAACGACCATTGTGATTTCCCTTAGGCTGGTATAGAGAGTTTCTATGATCTAGATATCAAAAGTAATTCTTTTTGCCACTTAGGGGAATAATTTTACGAGTCACACCTCCTCGAAGGTGCCCTAGTATGGGATCATGGCAATTATTTCCTTGCTACTTTGAAACCTTGCACCATCTTACTCAAGCGTGGAATTGTTGTCTACCAACTTGAATCTTCGCCATCTAACTTCCATCACCCTGATGTGAGTGCTGTGTCTCAACTGAAGAGATGTTCAACGTCTCATTCCGTGAGTTGATCGATCTTTAAGAAGATCGATTCCTATAGAGTTTCTTTCCGTCATCATCGTGTTGGACAAAGATCTCGAAGGCAAAGACGCCAAGATCAATATGATGCAATGAATCAACATCTTCAAGAATGCAATGGATTTTGGAGTTTGTGCTAGCTCCGTGTCCCCTCTGTCTTCTTGCCTCACGTCTTGAATCTCGGGACGAGATTCTTGTTTAGTGGGGGTGAGTTGTCACAGCCCTAGAATTTGTTTGTAATTAGTTGCATTTGAGAGCATCATGCATCATGTCTAAATTCTGAAAGTTGAATTGAGGTTAGTTGAAACCCTCAGAAATTACTTCAGAAATAATCAACATTAAAATCTTTTCAAATGAGTCCAAGAAAATGTTCCTATTATTCTATAAAAATATTGGCAAGAGGTAAAATTCAAACCAATATTTTTGGAGACTCAGAGATATTTATTTTGGGCCTTTGAATTAAATCAATAGCTATTTGAATTGGATTTATATCTACTATTAAATAAATATATGTCCAATAATTCTGAAATATTTTGTGGAGCTTTGGTTTAATCCTTTTAGCTCCCACAACAATTTTTAGAAGCAACAAAATAATTTAGTTAGCAAACCAAGTTCAAACAGAGGCAAACAATAGAAAACATGAACTAGAATAAAGGAAAGAGAGAGAAAGAGTTTACCTGGGCCTTAGGTAGCAGAAGCAGCCCAGCCCACCAGGGGCAACGCTGTCTTCTAGCTCCTGCCAGTAGGAGCAGTTGCATGCCTGGCATGCCGCAGCCGCGCCACCTCCTGCTTCGACGTGCCCCGCGCGTCCCCTTGCCCATCCTCTCGCTAGGGGGTTCCCCGCCACCGTCGCCGTTCACCATGGCCAATGCCTCCTCCTCACCTCACTGACCTGTCCACGAGCCCTGCCACCGTCGCCTACGCCTCTTCGTCAAGCCACGTGACGTGGGAAGCCCTGGAGAGCCGCCATCGCCGACGTCTTCACCTCCGGCCACCGGAGATCGCCTTCGATGCCCCGTCGACCTCAGCGCATCCTCGAGCCTGCTGAGCATCTCGTCGCACCTGCCGTGAGCTCCTGCTCCTGCTCCCCCTCTCCATTTTCCCCCTCATGCACCGTAGCCGTCGCCTCGCCTCCAACCGAACGCGCCACCGCCCATGCTCGTCGCCGGTGATGCTCCAGTGACCATTTGGTCCCAGGCATGCGTCCATTGTACTCACCGCACCACGTAGATGTCGTAGGTGCTAAGCGCACATCCCCACAGCCACTACAACCACGTCCTCGCTCGCTGCCGACTCCAGCCGCCGCAAACCTCGTCGTCGGCGCTGCTCCCGGCCACCCCAGCTCCCGCCACCACCACCGTTGGATGCGCCACTCCGCCCTCTTCCCGTAGCTGCTCTCTACGCACCAAAAGGGCCCCTGTAGGTGGATCCCGACGCGCTCTGCCGCGTCTGGCCTCGCCGGCGGCTAAACGCCGGCGGGTTGACCGGTTTGACCGGCGAGGTTGACCCCTTCTTGACCAGGTTTGACCGCCTGAGTCACTGACGTGTGGGGGCCACCTCGCTAACTAACCTGGTTTAGTGCTAATTAACCTAAGTTAGTTAGTTAGACACTGACATGTGGGCCTAGCCCTAGATTAGTTTAGTTAATCACCTAATTAGCACTAACAGGCACAGTTAGTTATTTGTGACACTGACATGCGGGTTCCACAGGTCGGGTTTGACCTGGACCGGGCATGTTGACCTGCTGAGGTCAGCATGGCCTAGTGCTGATGCAGTAAAACCTTTTCTATAATTCAAATAAATCTAAATGATTTATTTATTTTCAGAAAATACCCTAAACTTCAAAAATTCATAGAAATTAATCTATAAATCCAAATGAAATAAATTATATATGAAAAAATATCAGAAAAATACGAAGAATCTGTTTATGGCATTCTCATGCATGTTTGCACAACTTACAACCACTGTATATGACAATTTGAATAAATGGCATTTGAAATGCCTTACATGGAGTTTGAATTTGAATCTTGTGTTCAAATCAGCTTCACTCAAATTGTTACTAGTTGCATTAGTCCAAATCGCAGCATGTTGCCATGTCATATTCATGCATCATATTATCGCATTGCATTGATTGTGTTCCTTCTCTGTTGCCGGTGGTTGTCCCTCTCGATAGACGTGTTCTGATGATGAGTTCGATCACACCGATGAAGAGCTATACTATCTTCAGAAGTGCCAGGAAAGCAAAAACCCCTTGTTCATTCCGAAACAATCCCACTCTCTCGCTCTTGTTCTCTTTTACTGCATTTGGACAACAACGATTCAACTGTTACATGATGCGGTAGTTGAAGCCCTCTTCCTCTGCATGACCTGTCATTGCCACAGTAAATAGATGAAACCCACTAGCATGAGTAGGAGTTGTTTGAGCCCTGATGTGCCTACTCATCATGCTTGTTTGTCATGCCTGCTACTGCTTAGAGTTGAGTCAGGTCTGATTCATCGGGAATGAATTGGAATGGTGATGAACATGTCCTACTGTGTAAGCTAAGTGTGTGAACACGATTTGGTAAAGGTAGCGGTGAGAGTCCATGTAGGAGTACATGGTGGGTTGTCTCATTGAAGCCATCCTTAGGAACTGAACTCTGTGTTTGTGATCCATGAACAGCTACTACCACTCATTGGGATCCTTAATTGACCCTCAAGACTTATTAACCGCCTTGATCTCTGTCCAGGAGTTGCAACTAGTTTCTGGTGTTTGTAGGATATGTGCGTGCATAGCGCTGACCCTAGGGGTGGGCTATGATGCGGTAGATACACCATGCCACGGTGTACCGGGCGCCCGTTTGGTGTCTCGGGAACCCTGCACACATCGTTTGGGGCTGTGAGAGAAACCCCGGCCGGATCTCCTCGCGGATGGAACCTGAATAGGCGATAAACCTGGACTAGAGACTTGTGTGGTTAGTCAGGTCGTGGCCAACTCCCTCGCCACGCTTCCGCTTGAGGGTTGCCGAGATACACGACGTGTACATGGTGGTAAGTGGCGAGAGCGTGTGTGAAGAAGTACACCCCTGCAGGGTTAACATCATCTATTCGAATAGCCGTGTCCGCGATAAAGGACTTCTAGGTTTCCTATACAGTTCATAGACAAGTGAAAGTGGATACTCTAAAATGCGCAAGATAAGAGTGAGTGCTATGGATGGCGTTCTTGTAGGGAGACGAGAGCGGATCCATAGTAGTGTATTGATTGGTGAATATGTGGACTCGTGTGCGCCACCTCAAAAGAGTTACTTGCAGTCGTAGTTTAGGATAGCCACCGAGTCAAAGCTAGCTTGCTGCAGTTTAACTCCACCACCTCTTTGTTGATACCGATGCATATGTAGTTAGTTCTGATTTAAATCTTGTTGGGTACATTCGCACTCATGTTTGCTTAATTTATGTTTTTGCAGAGAGACTTTAGTCTCACTAGTAGTTCCGTGTGGACTTCGACGTTTAGCTTGATACCTCAGCTACGATCTTGTGCCCTTGGCAGGATCTGGTAGATAGTCAGGCTTCTCAGCCTTTTTCATTTGTAGATGTCTGTACTCAGACATGTTAATCTTCCGCGTGTGCTTTGACTTGTATGCTCTGAATGTTGGGTCATGAGACCCATGTTTGTAATATCTCGCTCCTCGAAGCCTATTGAATAAATACTTGAGTTGTAGAGTCATGTTGTGATGCCATGTTGTATTTGCACATATCGGGCATATTGTGTGTATGATTGAAATGCTTGGTATGTGTGGGATCCGACAATCTAGTTGTTTATCCTTGGTAGCCTCTTTTATGGGGAAATGTAGTCTGGTGCTTCCACTGAGCCTTGGTAGTCCGCTACAGCCTGGTTTACCGGAGTCCTGCTAGCCCAACACTACCGCTCTGGAACACTTAGACTGGCCGGCATGTGATCCACTTTGTTCCTGTGTCTGTCCCTTCGGGGAAATGTCACGTGGTGACTTTTGGAGTCCTGCTAGCCTACTACAGCCCGGGTTCCCGGAGTCCTGTTAGCCCAGTTGCTACAGCCTAGATCCACACGCTGATGACCGACATGTTCGATGATGGTTCATGTATGCATGTCCCCGTAAGTTAGTGCCACTTTGGGTTCACGACTAGTCATGTCGGCCCGGGTTCTCTGTCATATGGATGCTAACGGCACTATCATATACGTGAGCCAAAAGGCGCAAACGGTCCCGGGCCAGGTAAGGTGGCACCCATGGAATATCGTGCGTGAGGCCGCAAAGTGATATCATGTGTTACATGCTAGATCAGTGTGACTTAGGATCAGGGTCCTGACAGTTTGATAGCACACAAGGTGTTCCTCCGGTATTCGGGAGTTGTATAATCTCATAGTCATAGGAACATCTATAAGTCATGAAGAAAGCAATAGCAATAAACTAAACGATCATAGTGCTAAGCTAATGGATGGGTCTAGTCCATCACATCATTCTCTAATGATGTGATCCTGTTCATCAAATGACAACACATGTCCATGGCTAGGAAACTTAACCATCTTTGATTAACGAGCTAGTCAAGTAGAGGCATGCTAGGGACACTCTGTTTGTCTATGTATTCACACATGTACTAAGTTTTCGGTTAATACAATTCTAGCATGAATAATAAACATTTATCATGATATAAGGAAATATAAATAACAACTTTATTATTGCCTCTAGGGCATATTTCCTTCGGTCTCCCACTTGCACTAGAGTCAATAATCTAGTTCACATCGTCTTGTCATTTCACACCAATAGTTCACATCTTTATGTGATTAGTTCACATCTTCATGTGACTAATACGCAAAAGGTTTACTAGACTCAATAATCTAGTTCACATCGCTATGTGATTAACATCCAAAGAGTGATCATGTTTTGCTTGTGACAGAAGTTTAGTCCACGGGCCTACAACATTTAGATCCGTATGTATTTTGCAAATTTCTATGTCTACAATACTCTACACAGAGCTACTCTAGCTAATTGCTCCCAATTTCAATATGTATCTAGATGGAGACTTAGATTCATCTAGATTGGTGTCAAAAGCTTGCATCGACGTAACTCTTTACAACGAACTCTTTTATCACCTCCATAACCGAGAAATCTTTCCTTAGTCCTCTAAGGATAATTTTCACCATTGTCCAGTGATCTACTCCTAGATCACTATTGTACTCCCTTGCCAAAATCATGCTAAGGTATACAATAGGTCTGGTACACAGCATAACATACTTTATAGAAACTATGACTGCGGCATTGGGAATGATTTTTCGTTCTCTTTCTATTTTCTGCCGTGGTCGGGTTTTGAGCCTTTACTCAACTTCACATCTTGCAACACATGCAAGAACTCCTTCTTTGACTGTTCCATTTTGAACTACTTCAAAAACTTGTCAAGGTATGTACTCATTGAAAAATTTATCAAGCATCTTGATCTATCTCTATAGATCTTGATGCCCAATATGTAAGCAGCTTCACCGGGGTCTTTCTTTGAAAAAATCCTTTCAAACACTCCTTTATGCCTTCCAGAAAATTACACATCATTTCCAATCAACAATATGTCATTCACATATACTTATCAGAAAGGCTGTAGTGCTCCCACTCACTTTTTTCTAAATACAGACTTCACCGCAAGTCTGTATAAAACTATATGCTTTGATCAACTTATCAAAGCATATATTCCAACTCTGAGATGCTTGCACCAGTCCATAGATGGATCGCTGGAGCTTGCACATTTGGTTAGCACCTTTAGGATTGACAAAACCTTTTGGTTGTATCATATACAACTCTTCTTTAATAAATCCATTAAGGAATGCAGTTTTGATATCCATTTGTCATATTTCATAAGATGTGGCAATTGCTAACATGATTCGGACAGACTTTAAGCATCGACGCGAGTGAGAAAATCTCATCGTAGTCAACATCTTCAATTTGTCAAAAAACCCTTTTCGACAAGTCGAGCTTTGTAGATAGTAACACTACTATCAGCGTCCGTCTTCCTCTTGAAGATCTATTTATTCTCAATGGCTAACCAATCATCGGGCAAGTCAATCAAAGTCCATACTTTGTTCTCATACATGGATCCCATCTCAGATTTCATGGCCTTAAGCTATTTGGCGGAATCTGGGCTCATCATCGCTTCCTCATAGTTCGTAGGTTTGTCATGGTCTAGTAACATGACTTCTAGAACAGGATTACCATACCACTCTGGTGCGGAATGTACTCAGGTTGACCTACAAGGTTCGGTAGTAACTTGATCTGAAGTTTCATGATCATCATCATTAACTTCCTCACTAATTGGTGTAGCCATCACTGGAACTGATTTCTGTGATGAACTACTTTCCAATTCAGGAGAAGGTACAATTACCTCATCAAGTTCTACTTTCCTCCCACTCACTTCTTTCGAGAGAAACTCCTTCTCTAGAAAGGATCCACTCTTAGCAACAAAGATCTTGCCTTCGGATCTATGATAGAAGGTGTACCCAATAATTTCTTTTGGGTATCCCATGAAGACGCACTTCTCCCATTTGGGTTTGAGCTTATCAGGCTGAAACTTTTTTGCATAAGCATCGCAACCCCAAACTTTAAGAAACGATAGCTTAGGTTTGTTGCTAAAACACAGTTCATACGGTGTCATCTCAACGGATTTTTTAGACGGTGCCCTATTTAATGTGAATGCAGCTGCCTCTAATGCATAACCCCAAAACGATAGTCGTAAATCGGTAAGAGACATCATAGATTGCACCATATCTAATAAAGTATGGTTATGATGTTTGGACACACCATTACACTGTGGTGTTCCAGGTGGCGTGAGTTGTGAAACTATTCCACATTGTTTTAAATGAAGACCAAACTCATAACTCAAATATTCACCTCCACGATCAGATCGTAGAAACTTAATTTTCTTGTTATGATGATTTTCCACTTCACTCTGAAATTCTTTGAACTTTTCAAATGTTTCAGACTTATGTTTCATCAAGTAGATATACCCATATCTGCTCAAATCATCTGTGAAGGTCAGAAAATAACGCTACCCGCCATGAGCATCAACACTCATCGGACCGCATACATCAGTATGTATTATTTCCAATAAGTCTGTTGCTCGCTCCATTGTTCCGGAGAATGGAGTCTTAGTCATCTTGCCCATGAGGCATGGTTCGCAAGCATCAAGTGATTCCAAAAGCCCATCAGCATGGAGTTTCTTCATGCACTTTACACAAATATGACCTAAACGGCAGTGCCACAAATATATTGCACTATCATTACCAACTTTGCATCTTTTGGCATCAATATTTTGAATATGTGTATCACCACGATCGAGATTCAATAGACCATTCACATTGGGTGTATGACCATAGAAGGTTTTATTCATGTAAACAGAATAACAATTATTCTTTGACTTAAATGAATAATCGTATTGCAATAAACATGATCCAATCATATTCATGCTCAACGCAAAACACCAAATAACATTTATTTTAGGTTCCACACTAATCCCGAAGGTAAAAGGAGTGTGCGATGGTGATCTTATCAACCTTGGAATCATTTCCAACACACATCGTCACCTCACGCTTAACTAGTCTCTGTTCATTTTGCAACTCCTGTTTCGAGTTACTAATCTTAGCAACTGAACCAATATCAAATACCTAGGGGTTACTATGAACACTAGTAAAGTACACATCAATAATCTGTATATCAACTATACCTTTGTTCTCTTTGCCATCCTTCTTATCCGCCAAATGTTTGGGGTAGTTCCGCTTCCAGTGACCATTCCCTTTGCAGTAGACGCACTCAGTTTCAGGCTTAGGTCTAGCTTTGGGATTCTTCACGGGAGTGACAACTTGCTTGCCATTCTTCTTGAAGTTCCCTTTCTCTCCCTTGCCCTTTTACTTGAAACTAGTGGTCTTGTAAACCATCAACATTTGATGCTTTTCTTGATTTCTACCATCATTGATTTCAGCATCACGAAGAGCTCGGGAATCGTTTTCATCATCCCTTGCATATTATAGTTCATCGCGAAGTTCCATTAACTTGGCGATAGTGACTAGAGAACTCTTTCAATCACTATCTTATCTAGAAGATTAACTCCGACTTGATTCAAGCGATCGTAGTACTCAGACATTCTGAGCACATGCTCACTGGTTGAGCTATTCTCCTCCATCTTGTAGGCAAAGTACTTGTGAGAGGTCTCACACCTCTCGACTCAGGCATGAGTCTGAAATACCAATTTTAGCTCTTGGAGCATCTTATATGCTCTGTGGTGTTCAAAACGTTTTTGAAGTCCCGGTTCTAAGCCGTAAAGCATGGTGCACTAAACTATCAAGTAGTCATCATACCGAGCTTGTCAAACGTTCATAATGTCTGCATTTGCTCCTGCAATAGTTCTGTCACCTAGTGGTGCATCAATGACATAATTCATCTATGCAGCAATGAGGATAATCCTCATATCACAGAGCTAGTCCGCATCATTGCTACTAACATCTTTCAACATAGTTTTCTCTAGGAAAATATCATAAATAAAACGGGGAAGCTATACATGAGTAATTGATCTACAACATAGATATGCAAATACTATCAAGACTAAGTTCATGATAAATTAAAGTTCAATTAATCATATTACTAAAGAACCCCCACTTAGATAGACATCCCTCTAGTCATCTAAATGATCACGTGATCCATATCAACTAAACCATGTCCGATCATCACATGAGATGTAGTAGTTTTCAATGGTGAACATCTCTATGTTGATCATATCTACTATATGATTCTTCGGTCTCAGTGTTCCGAGGCCATATCTGCATATGCTAGGCTCGTCAAGTTTAACCTGAGTATTCTGCTTGTGCAAAACTGGCTTGCACCCGTTGTATGTGAACGTAGAGCTTATCACACCCGATCATCACGTGGTGTCTCGGCACGACGAACTATAGCAATAGTGCATACTCAGGGAGAACACTTATACCTTGAAATTTAGTGAGAGATCATCTTATAATGCTACCGTCGTACTAAGCAAAATAAGATGCATAAAAGATAAACATCACATGCAATCAAAATATGTGACATGATATGGCCATCATCATCTTGTGCTTTGATCTTCATCTCCAAAGTACCGTCATGATCTCCATCGTCACCAGCATGACACCATGATCTCCATCATCTTGATCTTTATCAACGTGACGCCACATGGTCGTCTCGCCAGTTATTGCTTTTGCAACTATTGCTATCGCATAGCGATAAAGTAAAGCAATTATATGGCACTAGCATCTTATGCAATAAAGAGACAACCATAAGGCTCCTGCTAGTTGCCGATAACTTTAACAAAACATGATCATCTCATACAACAATTTATATCTCATCACGTCTTTACCATATCACATCACAACATGCCCTACAAAAACAAGTTATACGTCCTCTACTTTGTTGTTGCAAGTTTTGCGTGCCTGCTATGGGTTTAGCAAGAACTGTTCTTACCTACGCATCAAAAACCACAATGATTTTTCGTCAAGTGTGTTGTTTTAACCTTCAACAAGGACCGGACGTAGTCACACTTGATTCAACTAAAGCTGGAGAAATAGACATCCACTAGCCAGCTGTGTGCGAAGCACCTCGGTAGAACCAATCTCATGAACGCGGTCATGTAATGTCGGTTTGGGCCACTTCATCCAACAATACCGCTGAATCAAACTATGACATGCTGGTAAGCAGTATGACTATTATCGCCCACAACTCTGTGTGTTCTACTCGTGCATATAACATCTACGCATAGACCTGGCTCGGATGCCACTGTTGGGGAACGTAGTATTTCAAAAAAATTAATATGATCACGCAAGATCTATCTAGGAGATGCATAGCAATGAGGGGGAGAGTGTGTCTATGTACCCTCGTAGACCGAAAGCAGAAGCGTTTAGTAACGTAGTTGATGTAGTCGAACGTCTTCGTGGTCCAACCGGTCAAGTACCGAACGCACGGCACCTCCACGATCTGCACACGTTCAGCTCGGTGACGTCCCTCGTACTCTTGATCCAGTTGAGGCCGAGGGTGAGTTGCGTCAGCATGATGGCGTGTTGACGGTGATGATGAATTTACCGACGCAGGGCTTCGCCTAAGCACTACGACAATATGACCGAGGTGGAAAACTGTGGAGGTGGGCACCGCACACGGCTAAAGATCAACTTGTGTGTCTATGGGGTGCCCCCTCCCCCGTATATAAAGGAGGGGAGGAGGAGGGCCGGCCACAAGGGGCGCGCCCAAGGGGGGGATTCCTACTCCTAGTAGGAGTAGGTTTCCCCCTTTTCCTAGTCCAAGTAGGGGAAGGGGGGAAGGAGGGGGAGGAGAGAAGGAAGGAGGGGGGCGCCGCCCCCTCCCCTTGTCTAATTCGGATTGGGGCAAGGGGGACACAAGCCACCTCCTGGCCAGCCCTCTCTCTTCTCCAATAAGGCCCATGAGGCCCTAGCTTCTCAGGGGGGGGGGGGGTGTTCTGGTAACCCCCGGTACTCTCAAACTTATCCGAAACGACCCGAACCATTCCGGTGTCCGAATCTAGCCTTCCAATATATGAATTTTTATGTCTTGACCATTTCGAGACTCCTCATCATGTCTGTGATCTCATATGGGACTCTGAACAACCTTTGGTACATCAAATCACATAACTCATAATACATATCGTCATCGAACGTTAAGCGTGCGGACCCTACGGGTTCGAGAACTATGTAGACATGGCCGATACACATCTCCGGTCAATAACCAATAGCGGAACCTGGATGCTCATATTGGTTCCTGCATATTCTACAAAGATCTTTATCGGTCAAACCGCACAACAACATACGCTGTTCCCTTTGTCATCGGTATGTTACTTGCCCGAGATTCAATTGTTGGTATCATCATACCTAGTTCAATCTCGTTACCGGCAAGTCTCTCACTGGTGCACGTCGGTCCTAAACAAACGTTTTTAACCCCTTTCCGCGACGGCATTTGGAACCATCGCCAAATGAGTGTGGGCGATAGGGGGTCCTTCCCACACGACCTAGAAACCGTCGGGGATATGCCCTCCTGGCATGCACGCTCGGCAAAATGAGAACATGTGCGACCGGCGAGTGCTCAAATACGGAAATACGTACAGTAGAGCTAAAAAATACAATTATACAGCGAAATTGTTTCCGGTCGAAAGTACATCCCACACAGTCAGTCCCCGCTAAACGTTTCCGTTCGTATGTACATCCCACACAGTCGCTCCAAGGAAAACGTTTTCGTTCACAGGTACATCACACACAATTTTTCCCGTTAAATCGTTTGTGTTATTGAATGTATCACACATGGTCCGTAGAAGAAACTGTGTGGCAAAGGCTGTCCATCACACACAGTTTTTATGTGGTAAATGTTTGCGCAAGGTGGCCTAACACAAAGAGTTTTCAAGAGAAAGTCGTGTGTGATTGTTCATTGATCCAACACGGTTTATTCCTAGGAACTGTGTGCGTTGCCTGAGGTCATCGCCCACGGTATTTTTTCAACAACCGTTTGGAATAGCAAAACCCAATTAGCAGGCTAATTCACCATTAGCAGGCTAATTATCCGATTATTCATAATCCATTTATTAATCTAATTGACATTTCATATTAGGCGCACAATATATTTCATTTCCATATTAAGGAAGCAGAATTTTATAATTGAAATACATCAGAGTACAACATGATATAGCTTCAGCACTCAGCTACCCCATTACACAACTGCAACAGCAGCAAGTTCCACATGCAACATATAGAGCCTTTCAAAATTAGCATCGTAGACGATATATAGACATATGCATCTCATCTGGAAAACTGCTGAAGCGGAAGGCGAATATTGAGCCTTCATTCATGTTGAAGGTCTTTGCAACTTTAGGCCAGTGCCTGTGGATGATTGACCGTCTGTCCTTCGTCCTCTTAAGGAACACTTCAATATTGAACCATGGGTGTTGTATGAATACCTTCCTCACCTCCTGACCATAGAGGTGGTTTGAGAGGTAATCATTAGTGAACTGCTTTGGAAAGGCCAGAAAACAAGGATGTGCATAAATATCTTCTCTATACTGGAAATGGGGGAAAGGAATAAAAAAAGGCAAGGTATAATAGTTAGTACCATCTTGTAGTGAACTGATGTCTTGTTCATTGTGCAGACAAAGATCTTGTTTTTTTTGTCGTTAATTTCTTTATCCTAACAATCTTTCTAAGTTTCTTCATTTGATTGATATTCATGGACAACTCATTTCCGCATATGCAAAAAGGGTCGAACAGTGGGTCAAAACCTCTGACATCAGGACCTACATGTGCAAGACCAAATTGTTAAAAATCAAAATATTAGAATGGTTCCTGCAATTGCACAATAATGTGCTATTAGAGAGCGAACCATGCACGTGCTAACCTCGATTTTAAACCTCAGTGCTTCCCATTGTTTCCCTGCAACACATATAAGGTAGTTAGTCATTAGGTTAAGTATGGGTTCGCATGCTATCAGTAAAATATGTTGATGAAAAATAAGCACATTGCAGATTCATCAGATTAATTCAAGCCACACGGAAAACCCATTTACCCAAACCAAGCATGATTAAGAACTAGGAAATATAGCACTTGTATATGTTTCTCATGTATTAAGTGCAGCCAAATTCAATTTATTCCTCACATGCACAACAATACACAATTCTACCCACGACAATTGGACATCACATTGCAGAATTGAACCAAGCAGTTAACTAAACACCACAACAAATGAACCAAACATTAACTGAGCACCACATTGCACAATATAACATACTCCTAATAGAAGATCAGACAGTTAACCAAACAATTAACTACAGCCAATTGTAACAATTGTATTTGTTTCTTATGTATTTACTACAGCCAAATTCAATTTATTCCTCACATGGTATACAATAACAAAATGCACCCACAACTATTGAACATCGCATTGCAGAATTGAACCAAACAGTTAACTAAACATCACTACACAAATAAACCAAATGTTAACTGAGCACCACATTGCACAATGTATAACCAAATCAAGCATACTTGACAACTTGGAAATATAGCAATTGTATTCGTTTCTCATGTATTTTGTAAAGATAAACTCAATTTATTTCTCACATGGAAGACAATACAAAATTGCAGCCTGAAGAATTGAACATCACATTTGTAGAATTGAACCAAACAATTAACTGAAGACGACAGCTAATTAATAAAACAGTTAATAAGTGAGCACCACACTGCATGACATATAGAACATATACACTAGAGCAACAGATTGCATGGTAAAATTAGATAGCACAATTCACTAGAATTTGTGAAGGAAAGGCAGGAGCAGCACACGCAACGGATAAACCGAGCATGCTTAACCGGCGTAGCTAGCAAATGGCAAGGTGCTCCTCCAAGATCTGGGGGTCGACACGAATGGCAGCCATTGCATCCTCATCCGCGCATGCGGCCGCAATTTGCTTCTCCGCTGCCAAATGCTCCTTGAGATCCTGGCTATACTGCGTGCACCATGGCTTAGGGCGGCGCTTATTTGGTGGAGGGGTCGGTGATTTGGGTGGAAGGTTTCACGCTCGCGCTAGCGGTCGGGGCATGTGGGATGTGGAAGGAGGAGGAGGATGGGGGTTGGGTGTGGATTACCTGCCTGGATAGACGAGGTCGAGCAGCATGAAGGAGGGTCGCCGACGAGGAGGCAGCACTGCAAGCAAGGAGTGAAGGTTTCAACTTGAAAAGTAAGCCGGAAAGAGGGGAAATGTGGCTTTTTGTAAGGGGGAGGGGAGGGGAGGTAGATATTTTCGCGGAAGCCAAAAATTTGGAATCGCTTCAGCCAAAAAACTGGCGCGCAAAGTGTCATCAGACACGGTCCCTTATTCAGAACTGTGTACGATATGTGTACATCACAAATGATTCAGATAGCTTCACCCGTGTGTGATGAGTTTGAACGTCAAAAGTTTTGGTTCGAATTTCCATGGTTACAGTGGTCATCCACGTCATTGCATAATTTGGGTACACAAAGGAGACTACAACACACCTACACTTCTTAATCGAGCAAGTTCAGCAATTAAACAGAGCTAACTGACCTAAACATTACTCTAACAAATTAAAGACCGGCGCTCTTAATTAAAAAACAAAGAGTACTACTACGGCTCGTGCTCGTCGATCTCCGCCGCTGCCTCCATGTCCAGCTCGCGCCCGACGGTCTCCTGGGGAAGGGGCTCCATGGCCTCCATCGCACCATACTCGGCAAGCATCTCGCCATCTGCGTCCGCCATCTATTTGGAAAAGGCCGCCACGAGCTGGGCGTGGGCGGACGCGATATGGGCTTGGACGGGATCCGTCGTCGCAAGGTATGCGGTGGAGGAACGGACGGCTGCCCGAACGCTCTCGGCGATTGCTAGCTCTTCGGCCGTGGGTTGCCGACCATTGTCGGAGAAGCTTCGTTCGATTTGTGCGGTGACCGCCAGGAGCTGGGCGTGGGCGACCTCGGCATGGTCGTGGGCGTCCTCCATCAGGGCTAAGGCCGCCGCTGCGGAATGGACAACTGCTGCGCCGCTCTCGCCAGTTGCTATCCCTGAGGCAGATGTTGCTGCCACCACCTGAGAAGCAACAGCGGCCAATTGGGATGCCTTTGCTGCCCGGTCACAGATTGCAGCCACGCTCATGCACCTTGTTAGCACACGGATGGCGGCTACTGCCGCGCTCTTGCCGGAGTGGGCTACCGAAGTTGCCCTCATGACGCAGGTCCACGTGCCCATCTTTCACCGACGATGATTGAACAGTGAAATGATATTTGGGGAGCGAGCTAGTGTGCTTGAGATGCCGGCTGTGGACTGTAGCCGGCGCACCTTCTCGCGTAAGCCATAGGTGTACTATACACCGACGGTGCTCTAGGATATTTTGTGCTACATCTCACACGGTTGCTGCTAATAAACTATGTGCGATCTACATGATTTTTCATCTTGATTTGAATTACATAATGGGGTCACCGCGGCAATGTACGGTGTTTGAATTGCTAGACCTTTTATCTGGAGTGAACATGCAACTATATGTGTGTCGTAAAAGAATTGGAATTATTCAAAGTTCGTTTGGATATTTTATACATTAAATTGGTTTTCTAGCCATTTCAGGTGCATAATTCAAATTTGAACTACATGCACATGCTCCAGTGCATATAAATTGGTTGAAAAATCAAATCTGTGTCCTTGGGTGCAGGCTTAGGTCCCATGCAAGAAATGGGAATGAATTTCAAACACCAGGGCACCGTTGATTGTCGGCAAAACATTGAGATGCCTGGTTTTTAAATTCTAGTAAATCCAAAACTCGTCTGAAATTCATGAAACTTGGCATGCTATCATGGAGCGGCATCAACATGCCGTGGTAAAAAATTTATCCCATTTGGGGCAGGTTTTGGTATATGCTTCTCACAAACCGGAGCTTCTCACAAAAATCATGATGGTTTTCGGCAGGGAACGTCCCACCTTTGGGGACGAAACGATATCCATTAGAACAACAGGAGTGTTGTGTGGATTTTTGTGATTTTGGGGGGTTCGTTTGGACATTTTTATGCATTAACTGAGTTTTCAATGCATTTATGTGCATAATTCAAATTTGAACTACATGCACATGCTCCAGTGTATATAAATTGGATGGAAAAACAAATCTGTGTCCTTGGGTGCATGCTTAGGTCCCATGCAAGAAATGGGAATGAATTTCAAACACCAGGGCACCGTTGATTGGCGACAAAACATTGAGATGCCTCATTTTTAAATTCTAGTAAATCCAAAACTCGTTTGAAATTCATGAAACTTGGCATGCTTTCATGGAGCGGCATCAACATGTCGTGGTAAAAATGTTGTCCCGTTTGGGGCGGATTTGGGTATATGCTTCTCACAAACCAGAGCTTCTCACAACAAGCATCATGGTTTCGGTAGGGAACGTCCCACCTTTGGGGACGAAACAATATCCACTGCCTCTTATTTCTTCCAAAAAAATTCTCGTGTGAACATAGAACAACAGGAGTGTTGTGTCATTTTTTGTGATTTTTCAGGGTTCGTTTGGACATTTTTATGCATTAACTGAGTTTTCAATGCATTTATGTGCACAATTCAAATTTTAACTACATGCACATGCTCCAGTGCATATAAATTGGTTGAAAAATCAAATTTGTGTCCTTGGGTGCATGCTTAGGTCACATGCAAGAAATGAGAATGAATTTCAAACACCAGGGCACCGTTGATTGCCGACAAAACATTGAGATGCCTGGTTTTTAAATTCTAGTAAAACCAAAACCCGTCTGAAATTCATGAAACTTGGCATGCTATCATGGAGTGGCGTCAACATGCTGTGGTAAACTTTTTATCCCATTTGTGGCAGGTTTGGGTATTTATGCAAGTTCTTAATTGAGCATGTTCATGATAAATGAAGTTGGGTATTAAGAAATATGCCCTAGAGGCAATAATGAAGTTTTTATTTATATTTCCTTATATCATGATAAATGTTTATTATTCATGCTAGAATTATATTAACCGGAAAAATAGTACATGTGTGGATATAAAGACAAATAGAGTGTCCATAGTATGCTTCTACTTAACTAGCTCGTTAATCAAAGATGGTTAAGTTTCCTAGCCGTGGACATGTGTTGTCATTTGATGAACGGGATCACATCATTAGAGAATGATGTTATGAACAAGACCCATCCGTTAGCTTAGCATAATGATCGTTTAATTTTTCTGCTATTGCTTTCTTCATAACTAATACATGTTTCTCAGACTATGAGATTATGCAACTCCCGAATACCGGAGGAACACCTTATGTGCTAT
This sequence comes from Triticum urartu, assembly GCF_056163025.1. Lineage (NCBI taxonomy): Eukaryota > Viridiplantae > Streptophyta > Magnoliopsida > Poales > Poaceae > Triticum > Triticum urartu. The sequence continues at coordinate 99,390,226 of NC_141878.1, forward strand.
CAAACATCACAACGTAACTGGGTGATTATAAAGATGCTCTACAGGTGTCTCCAATGGTGTTTGTTGAGTTGGCATAGATCGAGATTAGGATTTGTCACTCCATGTATCGGAGAGGTATCTCTGGGCCCTCTCGGTAATGCACATCACTATGAGCCTTGCAAGCAACGTGACTAATGAGTTAGTCACGGGATGATGCATCATGGAACGAGTAAAGAGACTTGCCGGTGACGAGATTGAACTAGGTATGATGATACCGATGATCAAATCTCGGGCAAGTAACATACCGATGACAAAGGGAACAACATATGTTGTTATGCGGTTTGACCGATAAAGATCTTCGTAGAATATGTAGGAACCAATATGAGCATCCAGGTTCCGCTATTGGTTATTGACCGGAGATATGTCTCGGTCATGTCTACATAGTTCTCGAACCCGTAGGGTCCGCACGCTTAATGTTCGATGACAATTTGTTTTATGAGTTTCATGTTTTGATGAACCAAAGTTTGTTCGGAGTCCCCCATGAGATCACGGACATGACGAGGAGTCTCAAAATGGTCGAGACATAAAGATGCATATACACCGGAATTGTTCCGGTCGTTTCGGATAAGTTTCGGAGTACCGGGGGTTACCGGAACACCCCCCCCCCCCCCCCCGCCCCCTCCCGGGAAGTTCATGGGCCTTCATGGGCCCTAGTGTAAAGGAGAGGAGGGCCACAAGGCTGACCCACCATGGCCAGTCCGAATTGGACTAGGGAGGGGGGGCCTCTTTCCTTCTCCCCTCTTCCTCCTTCCCTCCTTCTCCCTCTCTTGGATGGAAGGGGACTCCAACTAGGATTGGAAATCCTAGTTGGACTCCCCATGGCGCGTGCCCCCTCTAGGCCGGCCTCCTCCTCCTCCCCCCTTTATATACGTGGGAGGGGGCACCCCAAAGGACACACAAGTTTCTCTTAGCCGTGTGCGGTGCCCCCTCCACAGTTACACACCTCGGTCATATCGTCGTAGTGCTTAGGCGAAGCCCTGCGTCGATAACTTCATCATCTCCGTCACCACCCCGTCGTGCTGACGGAACTCTCCCTCGGCCTCAACTAGATCAAGAGCTTGAGGGACGTCATCGAGCTGAACGTGTGCTGAACGTGGAGGTGCCGTACGTTCGGTACTTGGATAGGTTGGATCGCGAAGACGTTCGACTGCATCAACCGCGTTATTAAACGCTTCCACTTTCGGTCTACGAGGGTGTGTGGACACACTCTCCCTTCTCGTTGATATGCTTCTCCTAGATAGATCTTGAGTGATCGTAGGAATTTTTTTGAAATACTACGTTCCCTAATAGTGACCGAGTGAGGGCTTGCCGCCATGGCTCACAACAGGGGGAAGGAGGGCGACGCAAAGTAAATGAAGGGGGAGGCTCCGCCGCCAGGGTGGCAGACGACAGGAGGGGGGTGACCGCCGCCGCTGGAGTGGCAGACGAAGGGAGGGTGGACGCCGGCGTCAGAGTGACGCACGGCGGGTGGCACGCGCACTAGCACAGGCTGCTCCCACTCTCACACTCCACAATTTCGATCAGCTCCCGGGATATCAAAACTGTATGTTAACGATGTAGTCTCAAAAGTACCACCTCCATTCAAAATTAGTTGAAGTTCTGTTTTTATCCCAAGTCAAATTTATTTACATTTCAGCAAAACTGAAGAAGAATTAAAGAAAACTAAATTGGTCTCATGAGTTATTTATGCAATATATTTTCATGCTATGTGCATTTGATTTTGTATACTTTAGACAAGAAATTACAAAGTAGTATAACGAAACCTCTTGAAAACAACTTCTTAGTGGTATCAATATTTGCAAGCCAAAATGTTGCCAAGACTTCGATAAATAGACCGTGATTGGACTGAAGCAACGGTACTGCCACTCGATCACCAGCTCGAAGTTGATTACTAATAAAGGTTTTTGAAAGCCCCTTGAATCCGGGGCCGATGAATGTCCTTGCACAGGGCGTCGAAACACAATGTCGATGATTCCAACTCCACAAAGAATCAAACAAACAAAAATAACATGACACAATAACATAAACTCATCAGAGTCAAATAACCGGCTTTACAAATACCTATCTCTTTGTCTCCATGGTAGTGCTACAAAGAATTAGAGAAACATCACAGTCACTACTAGTTTTTGACGAGTACTACAAACTTCTTGAAGATTCAAGGCCCCCTCCTCTTGGGGCCAAGATGAAAGCCAAAGGTGAGGGTACAAAAGTTTCTCCTATAGTGGTGTTAGTGTTCGATTTATGTGTTAAGCCTTGTTAATAAAACAATTGTCTTATTCAAGCCCATGGGCGTGGTACCCAGTCAACACAATACTGTATATGCAACAAAACTAATTTACTTTTGCTTATGTTATGTCGGGAGCACAAGCAATCCAATATCCAGCACACATGCAGTCGACCGAGATTTCGTCAAATCTTAGTTGATTGAGTTATAGGTGGGCGTGTAATACATTAGCCTAGTAGTGAGGCGCGGGAGTGGTGTTTTTTCTTCAGTTTTGTTTGGCATCAGTTAATTTTTGTGATTTCATTGGTCTTATGAGGTCGTTCAATTTTTCTTTTTTACGGTTTAAAATTTATCTTCCCTATTTTCCCTTTTATTTTTTCGGTTTTCCTTTTTGGGGGTTTAGTTTTTCTTTTCATTCTTTTGTTCCTTCATTTTATCCCTTCCATGTTTTTCCTTTTGTTTATTTCTTTTTCTTCTTCTAAGTTTTCTCTCTTTCCTGTTTTTATTAAATATTTCTAAAACAACAGTATATAAAGTAATCAATAAACACACAAATCAATTACAAAATATTAACATCTTTAAAAATATATTATTTGCATTAAAATGCATCAATATTTTTTTGAAATATGTGAATATGTTTTAATCACATGAACACAATCTTAATGTGTGTGAATTCTTTCGAATTGCATTAACAACTTATCAATTTTTTGACTGCTTATAAATTTCCTGACCATTTTCTTAGAAATATGGTAATATCACAAAAATACATGAACACTTTTCTAAATATCATCAACACTTTCTAATAATATATGAATATTTCGTTAAAGTAACTTAACATTTAAGTATTCCAAGTAAAAGTAAAATAAATTAATACATGTTATGATAAATGTATTTCTGTTAAAATTTAGTAGAAAATAAAAAAGTGGTACATTTTCCAATGGTCCATATTGTTCGCGGCTCATTAAGCTGCTTGCGGGCGGACGGGGGTAAATGGGCTGTAATGTTCACTGTTGATCTAGACGCAGGCAAAAACAGGTTTTCTTTTTTCTGTTCTTTTTGCTAGTTTTCTTTTCGAATAAATATTGGGCTTTTTCTGTCTATTATTTTAATTTTCGTTTCCTTTTTCCTTTTTCAAGTTTATTTTTATATTTATAAAACTGTTCAGAATTTAGAAAAATAATGTTCCGATCTTTTTCAAAAAATGGAATTATAAAAGTAATGTGGAAATTTTAAAAATATTTGTATTTTCCAATTTCATAATTTCAAATTTTGTATGGAATTTCCAAAAATGTTATTCCTTTCAAAATTTGTTGACAAATTCATAAAATGTTTAGGAATTTTAAAATATGTGCATGTTTCCAAAAATGCATAGAAATTATTGAAAAATTCAAAAACTGTTCATAGTTTCCAAATTTGGTTGAAATTTCACAAAATGTTCCTGTTTTTAAAAAATAGTTCAATAATTCAATAAATACTCAAAAAAATTGAAACATGTGGGTGGATTCAAAATTTATTTATTCCCAAAAATGTTAAAACTTTTAAAAAATTCTTTTTAAAAAAAATGGTTGACTTTTTTCATTGTTTGTTAGTATTTACCAATATTTTTAGAATTTCCAAAAAAATGTTCATGCTTTTCGAAAAGGTTCATGTTTTTTTTAAATAGAGTTTTTGAAATCTCTATAGTACCTAGTTGTTTCGCTGCTATACCTGGTCCGGTAGCTAAAGCACCCGGTCCGATTTGCGTGTTCGTTACTACACCATTTTGATCTTCCTAAAACAAAGCATATTCAACCTTCCATAGTTTCGCATTGTTCAGCTAACACCAAGGATAACTAGCCTAGCTGGCAAGCATCAGGTATTCAGCAGCAACATGTCACGAGTACAACCCCTAGTAGGCGCCCTCATTTTTAAGATTTACTAGCAAGAGGCTCATGCGTTGCATGGAATATCAAGATGCATTTATACGAGTTGTTTATTTTGTGGAAGATGAAGATGAAGAAGACCTTATCTGTAAATATGGAGAAGCGTGTGGGTATCTTTTTGCAAAATTGTCATAGTTTGCTTTCTATCCGCCAGATATAGATCGAATGGTCTATATTGCAGGATGGCAAGCACACCATCATCACCAACTCGATTTTTTTATAAGAGTAGAGATACAGTACAATGTGTTTCGCTCGCTTGTGGTTGCTACAATTGAGCCAACCTATTCGCGGGTACCGCTTATACAAATCCTGATAATTTGTTTTCCTTTTCCCATTTTCTTCTTCAAAATAATTTGGGATTTAAAAAACATAAAATAGTGAGTTTCATTTTTTTGGAGATATCACAAAACATATCTGAATTGACAAAATGTTCTTAATTTTGAAAATATTCATGAAATGGTAAAATGTTTGTGGATTCAAAAAATGTTCATAATGTTGTAATTTTTTTGTAAATTTAAAAAATATTCTCCATTTTAAAACAACTGTTTAAGAAATAAAAAATTATCATGATTTTTAAAAAAGGTTCACATATCTGAAAAGTATTCATGAGACTGAAAATTTAAGAAATTATTACCAAATTTTATTACAAGTTCATCGATTCAAAAAATGTTCTCTGTTTCGAAAAATGTTCTCTGATTCGAAAAATTCATTCATTCTAAAAGAAATCATGACTTTTAAAACATGCTCGTCATAAGGACAAAAATGTTCGTGAACTTCAAAAATTAAACCAAAATTTTGAAAAATGTTAGCCGATCCAAAAATAATTTCACAGTTCAAAATATGTTCGTGAATTTGTATAAAATTTTCACGAATTCTGAAAATATCTGTGAATTTGAATGATATTCATGATTTAAAAAAACTGCTCATGGCTTCAAAAAAAATATTTATATATTTGAAAGATTGTTGCAAAAATGAAAAGGTATAAGAGAAATAATTATGAAAAAACGAAAATGAAAATGAAATAAATCAAATAGAGAAAATCAACTAAAAATAAAATACAAAAAATAAAGGAAAAACAGTGAAAAAATCAAATAAAGAAGGTTGTTGAAGCCCAGGGAAGGTCTTCTATGACCTGATGATTTGACAAGGAGTCTGTCGTAGAAGCCTGATTGAGCTGGCCCAACAATAATGTAGGGACCGCATGGGAACCCGTTTGGTCGCTATCCAATGCCCGACGCGCCAAATAGGAACCGCGCGGCCGAGCTGTACATTGGATAGCGACCAAACGGGTTCGTGAATTGCAAGAAAATTTCATTTTTTTAAGAGTTGATCTCAAATAGAAAAATCTTGAATTTTGAATATATATATATATATATATTATTTTATAAAAAATTGTGATTTCAGGCGTTGTTCGTGGTATTAAAAATGATCCGGAATCTAAAAATGTTGCCAGATTTAAAAAATCTTTCCTGTTTTATTTTTTTTTTCAAAATCTATTCACATATTTAGATATGTTTCCCTATTTTAAAAACTATACACAATTCTGAAAAATGTTCATGATATTGAAAAATGCCACCATGTTTTTAATGGAACCTTGAATTCAGAAAAATATTTGAAATGTAAAAAAATTCAATCCAAAAACTATTCATGAATTTTAAAAACTTCTCAGATTTCAATAATTTTCACAGATTTAAAAACATATTGAATTTCAAAAAGTGTTCATGATTTCAGGAAAAATCATTTATTCCAAAAACATTTTAATTTTTTTAAATCACATATTTGATATCTCACGTAAATAAAAAAATCATCTATTTAAAAATTACAACTTTGAAAGATGTTTTGTGCTAAAAAATGCAAAAGATAAAAATGAAATCCAAATAAAAAGAATTAGAAAAATAAAAACAAAAAAATGAAAGTACCAAAAACTAGAAAAAGAAGAAGGGAACCCGATTCATGGAAGGTTCTAGAACCTTCCCATAACGGGTGGAACTCAATACATGGTAAAACACAAAATGAAAATGGGGCTGAGGAGACAACTCTCATGGAGTGTGTGTGTTTGCTGATCCCCCCCCCCCCCACCCACACACACACACACACATAAAAAATCACTAATTAGGGTACCCGTTTCAAAGGTCCTCGCACATTCTGGTGATGAGAACTGAGGCACCACATAGACACAACTTGTGGCAGTTAGAGAGTTTTGATAGATTTTCGCACTACATGTGTAGAGGATGAGAGGTTGTCTGTTTGTTCTTTTTCTTGGATTTGTCTTTTCAAGATGATTTATCTCTCGAACCGTGCGTCCAAATCATGAACAATTTTTACGGTTGCGTTTCTCGCATCGTAGTCTTTAAAACTAGATCTCATATTGAAAGGTTTTGACGAACTTTTTTGTGTGCTTCAAAAATAAAATGTGCTTCAAACTATACTAAATGTGCTTCACTTTCTCTTTTTTTAGAAGCATAGTGCATGAAGCACAACTGTACTTCACTTTATTAGAGAAGCACAATTGTGCTTCACTTTGCACATGCGAGAAGCATAACTGTGATTCACGCGGAAGCACACATGTGCTTCACTTTTTCAGAGAAACACAATTGCGTTTTACTTTTCAGATACGAGAACCGCAACCTTGCTTCATGTGGGAGTGAAGGAAATATGCCCTAGAGGAAATAATAAAGTTGTTATTTATATTTCCTTATATCATGATAAATGTTTATTATTCATGCTAGAATTGTTTTAACCAGAAACTTAGTACATGTGTGAATACATAGACAAATAGAGTGTCGCTAGTATGCCTCTACTTGACTAGCTCGTTAATCAAAGATGGTTAAGTTTCCTAGCCATGGACATGTGTTGTCATTTGATGAACGGGATCACATCATTAGAGAATGATGTGATGGACAAGACCCATCCGTTAGCTTAACATAATGATCGTTTAGTTTTATTGCTACTGCTTTCTTCATGACTTATACATGTTCCTCTGACTATGAGATTATGCAACTCCCGAATACCGGAGGAACACCTTGTGTGCTATCAAACGTCACAACGTAACTGGGTGATTATAAAGATGCTCTACAGGTGTCTCCGATGGTGTTTGTTGAGTTGGCATAGATCGAGATTAGGATTTGTCACTATGTGTATCGGAGAGGTATCTCTGGGCCCTCTCGGTAATGCACATCACTCTAAGCCTTGCAAGCATTGTGACTAATGATTTAGTTGCGGGATGATGCATTATGGAACGAGTAAAGAGACTTGTCGGTAACGAGATGGAACTAGGTATGAGGATACCGATGATCGAATCTCGGGCAAGTAACATACCGATGACAAAGGGAACAACGTATGTTGTTATGCAGTTTGACCGAAAAAGATCTTCGTAGAATATGTGGGAGCCAATATGAACATCCAGGTTCCACTATTGGTTATCGACTAGAGACGTGTCTCGGTCATGTCTACATAGTTCTCGAACACGTAGGGTCCGCACGCTTAACGTTCAGTGACGATCGGTATTATGAGTTTTTGTGTTTTGATGTACCGAAGGTAGTTCGGAGGCCCAGATGTGATCACGGACATGAAGAGTAGTCTCGAAATGGTCAAGACATAAAGATCGATATATTGGATGACTATGTTTGGACATCGGAAAGGTTTCGAGAGAGTTCGGGCATATACCAGAGTACCGGGGGTTACCGGAACCCCCCAGGGAGTCAATGGGACTTAATGGGCCATAGTGGAAAGGAGGAGGAGGCGGCCAAGGCCCCCCCCCAAGCCCAATCCGAATTGGGAGGGGGGCGGCCCCCCTTTCCTTCTCTCCTTCTCCCCCTTCCTTCCCTCTCCTACTCCAACTAGGAAAGGGGGAATCTTACTCCCACCGGGAGTAGGACTCCCCCCTTGGGCGCGCCTAGGAGGCCGGCCCTCCCCCCTCCTCCACTCCTTTATATACGGGGGGGGGGGGGGGCACTCCACCATAATCCACCTCGGTCATATCGTAGCGGTGCTTAGGCGAAGTCCTGTTCCGGTAGCATCATCATCACCGCCATCACATCGTCGTGCTGATGAAGCTCTCCCTTGACACTCTGCTGGATCGTGAGTTCATGGGACGTCACCGAGCCGAACGTGTGCAGATCGCAGAGGTGCCGTACTTTCGGTACTAGGATCGGTCGATCGTGAAGACGTATGACTGCATCAACCGCGTTGTCATAACGCTTCCGCTTACGGTCTACGAGGGTACGTAGACAACACTCTCCCCTCTCGTTGCTATGCATCACCATGATCTTGCGTGTGCGTAGGAATTTTTTTGAAATACTACATTCCTCAATTGTGGCATCCGAGCCAGGTCTATGCGTAGATGTTATATGCACGAGTAGAACACAAAGGAGTTGTGGGCGTGGGATATACATATTGCTTGCCGTCACTAGTTGTTTCTTGATTCGGCGGTATTGTTGTATGAAGCGGCCCGGACCGACATTACATGACCGCGTTCATGAGACTGGTTCTACTGGCATGCTTTGCACATAGGTGGTTGGCGGGTGTCTGTTTCTGCAACTTTAGTTGAATCGGATTCAATGAACAGGGTTCTTTCTGAAGATCAAAAAGCAATCACTATACCGCGTTGTGGTTTTTGATGTGTAGGTAAGAACGGTTCTTTCTTAGCCCGTAGCAGCCACGTAAAACTTGCAACAACAAAGTAGAGGACATCTAACTTGTTTTTGCAGGGCATGTTGTGATGTGATATGGTCAAGACGTGATGAGATATAAATTGTTGTATGAGATGATCATGTTTTGTTGAAGTTATCGGCAACTGGCAGGAGCCTTATGGTTATCTTTTCATTGCATAAGATGCAAGTGCCATATAATTGCTTTAATCTCTATGCGATAGCAATAGTTGCAAAAGCAATAGTTGGTGAGACGACCATGTGATGACACGTTGATAGAGATCAAGATGATGGAGATCATGGTGCCATGTCCGGTGACGATAGAGATAATGACGGTGTTTTGGAGATGGAGATCAAAGGCACAAGATGATGATGGCCATGTCATGTCACATATTTTGATTGCATGTGATGTTTATCCTTTATGTATCTTATTTTGCCTAGTTCGGCGGTAGCATTATAAGATGATCTCTCACTAAATTTCAAGGTATAAGTGTTCTCCCTGAGTATGCACCGTTGCAACAGTTCCTCGTGCCGACACACCACGTGATGATCGGGTGTGATAAGCTCTACGTTCACATACAATGGGTGCAAGCCAGTTTTGCACACGTGGAATACTCGGGTTAAACTTGACGAGCCTAGCATATGCAGATATGGCCTCGGAACACGGAAGACCGAAGGTCGAGCGTGAATCATATAGTAGATATGATCAACATAGTGATGTTCACCATTGAAAACTACTCCATCTCACGTGATCATTTAGATGACTAGAGGGATGTCTATCTAAGTGGGAGTTCTTAAGTAATATGATTAATTGGACTTTAATTTATCATGAACTTAGTCCCGATAGTATTTGCATAACTATGTTGTAGATCAATAGCTCATGATGTAGCTCCTCGTTTATTTTTGATATGTTCCTAGAGAAAAACTATGTTGAAAGATGATAGTAGCAATGATGCGGACTAGATCCGTTATCTGAGGATTATCCTCATTGCTGCACAGGAGAATTATGTCCTTGATGCACCGCTAGGTGATGGACCTATTGCAGGAGCAGATATAGACGTTATGAACGTTTGGTAAAGCTCGGTATGATGACTACTTGGTAGTTTAGTGCACCATGCTTTACAGCTTAGAACCAGGACTTCAAAACCATTTTGAACACCACAGAGCATATAAGATGTTCTAAGAGCTGAAATTTGTATTTCAGACTCATGCCCGAGTCGAGAGGTATGAGACCTCTGACAATTACTTTGCCTACAAGATGGAGGAGAATAGCTCAGCCAGTGAGCATGTGCTCAGATTGTCTGAGTACTACAATCGTTTGAATCAAGTGGGAGTTAATCTTCTAGATAAAAAGGTGATTGATAGAATTCTCTAGTCACTATCACCAATTTACTGGAACTTCGTGATGAAGTATAATATGCAAGGGATGACGAAAACGATTCCCGAGCTCTTCGTGATGCTGAAATCGACGAAGGTAGAAATCAAGAAAAGCATCAAATGTTGATGGTTGAAAAAACCACTAGTTTCAAGTAAAAGGGCAAGGGAAAGAAAGGGAACTGCAAGAAGAATGGCAAGCAAGTTGCCACTCCCATAAAGAAGCCCAAAGCTAGACCCAAGCCTGAAACTGAGTGCTTCTACTGCAAAGGAAATGGTCATTGGAAGTGGAACTACCCTAGATTATTGGCGGATAATAAGGATGGCATAGTGAACAAAGGTATATTGGATATACATTTTATTGATGTGTACTTTACTAGTGTTTATAGCAACCCCTCGGTATTTGATACTGGTTCAGTTGCTAAGAGTAGTAACTCGAAACAGGAGTTGCAAAATAAACAAAGACTAGTTAAGGGCGAGGTGATGATGTGTGTTGGAAGTGATTCCAAGGTTGATAAGATCACCATCGCACACTCCCTTTACCTTCGGGATTAGTGTTGAACCTAAAATAAATGTTATTTGTTGTTTGCGTTGAGCATGAATATGATTGGATCATGTTTATTGCAATACGGTTATTCATTTAAGTCAAGGAATAATTGTTGTTCTATTTACATGAATAAAACCTTCAATGGTCATACACTCAATATAAATGTTTTATTGAATCTCAATCGTAGTGATACACATATTCATAATATTGAAGCCAAAAGATGAAAAGTTAATAATGATAGTGCAACTTATATGTGGCACTGTTGTTTAGGTCATATTGGTGTAAAGCGCATGAAGAAACTCCGTGCTGACGGGCTTTTGGAATCACTTGATTATGAATCATTTGATGCTTGCGAACCATGCCTCATGGGCAAGATGATTAAAACTCCGTTCTCCGGAACAACGGAGCGAGCAACAGAGTTATTGGAAATCATACATACTAATGTATGTGGTCCAATGAACATTGAGGCTCACGGCGGATATTGTTATTTTCTCACCTTCACAGATGATTTGAGCAGATATGGGTATATCTACTTAACAAAACATAAGTCTGAAACATTTGAAAAGTTCAAAGAATTTCAGAGTGAAGTGGAAAATCATTGTAACAAGAAAATAATGTTTCTACGATCTGATCATGGGGGAGAATATTTGAGTTACGAGTTTGGTCTTCATTTGAAACAATGCGGAATAGTTTCGCAACTCACGCCACCCGAAACACCATAGCGTAATGGTGTGTCCGAACGTCGTAATCGTACTTTACTAGATATGGTGCGATCTATGATGTCTCTTACTGATTTACCGCTATCGTTTTGGGGTTATGCTTTAGATACGGCTGCATTCACGTTAAATAGGGCACCATCTAAATCCGTTGAGACGACACCTTATGAACTGTGGTTTGGCAAGAAACCCAAGTTGTCATTTCTTAAAGTTTGGGGCTGCGATGCTTATGTGAAGAAGCTTCAACCTGATAAGCTAGAACCCAAATCAGAGAAATGTGTCTTCATAGGATACCCAAAGGAGACTGTTGGGTACACCTTCTATCACAGATCCGAAGGCAAGTTATTTTGTTGCTAAGAATGGATCCTTTCTAGAGAAAGAGTTTCTCTCGAAAGAAGTGAGTGGGAGGAAAGTAGAACGTGATGAGGTAATTGTACCTTCTCCCGAATTGGAAAGTAGTTCATCGCAGAAATCAGTTCCAGTGATTCCTACACCAATTAGTGAGGAAGCTAATGATGATGATCATGAAACTTCAGATCAAGTTACTACTGAACCTCGTAGGTCAACCAGAGTACTTTCGCACCAGAGTGGTACGGTAATCTTGTTCTGGAAGTCATGATACTAGACTATGATGAACCTACGCACTATGAGGAAGCAATGATGAGCCTAGATTCCGCAAAATGACTTGAGGCCATGAAATCTGAGATGGGATCCATGTATGAGAACAAAGTATGGACTTTTATTGACTTGCCCGATGATCGATGAGTCATTAAGAATGAATGGATCTTCAAGAGAAAGACGGACGCTGATAGTAGTGTTACTATCTACAAAGCTCGAATTGTCGCAAAATGTTTTTGACAAGTTCAAGGTGTTGAATACGATGAGATTTTCTCACTCGTATTGATGCTTAAAAGTCAGTCCGAATCATGTTAGCAGTTGCCGCATTTTAGGAAATCTGGCAAATGGATGTCAAAACTGCATTCCTTAATGGATTTCTTAAAGAAGAGTTGTATATGATGCAACCAGAAGGTTTTGTTGATCCTAAAGGTGCTAACAAAGTGAGCAAGCTCTAGCGATCCATCTATGGACTGGTGCAAGCATCTCGGAGTTGGAATACATGCTTTGATAAAGTGATCAAAGCATATGGTTTTATACAGACTTGCGGTGAAGCCTGTATTTACAAGAAAGTAAGTGGGAGCACTACAACATTTCTGATAAGTATATGTGAATGACATATTTGTCAGGACCCCGATTCTAAGTCACACCGATCTAGCGTGTAACACCTCATATCACTTTGCCGCCTCACGCACGGTATTCCCACGGGTATCGCCTTACCATTGCCCGGGACCGTTTGCGCCTTTTGGCTCACGTATATGATAGTGTCGCTAGCATCCATATGACAGAGAACCCGGGCCGACATGACTAGTCGTGAACCCAAAGTGGCACTAACTTACGGGGACAGGCATACATGAATCAACATCAAGCATGTCGGTCAGCAGCGTGCAAATTCGGGCTGTAGCACTGGGCTAACAGGACTCCGGGAACCCGGGCTGTAGCAGGCTAGGCAGGACTCCGGACGTCACCGCGTGATATTTCCCCGAAGGGACAGACACAGGAACGAAGTGAATCACATGCCGGTCAGTCAAGTGTCCTGAGCAGTAGTGCTGGGCTAGCAGGACTCCGGTGAACCGGGCTGTAGCGTACTACTATGGCTCATGGAAGCACTAGACTACATTTCCCCATAAGAGAGGCTGCCAAGGATAAACAACTAGATTGTCGGATCCCACACATACCAAGCATTTCAATCATACACACAATATGCTCGATATGGGCAAATACAACATGGCATCACAACATAACTCTACAACTCAAAGTATTTATTCATTAGGCTCCGAGGAGCGAGATATTACAAACATGGGTCTCATGACCCAACAATCATAGCATACAATCAAAGCACATGCGGAAGCTTAACATGTCTGAGTACAGACATCTATAAATGAAAAAGGCTGAGAAGCCTGACTATCTACCAGATCCTGCCGAGGGCACAAGATCGTAGCTGAGGTATCAAGCTAAACGTCGAAGTCCACACGGAACTACTCGAGACTGACGTCTCTGCAAAACATAAAATAGGCAAACGTGAGTACAAATGTACCCAGCAAGACTTACATCAGAACTATCTACATATGCATCGGTATCAACAAAGGGGTGGTGGAGTTTAACTGCAGCAAGCCAGCTTTGACTCGGTGGCTATCCTGAACTACGACTGCAAGTAACTCTTTTGAGGTGGCGCACACGAGTCCATATATTCACCATACCAATACACCACTATGGATCCGCTCCCGTCTCCCTACGAGAACGCCATCCATGGCACTCACGCTTATCTTGCGCATTTTAGAGTATCCACTTCCACTTGTCTATGAACTATGCAAGGGGTCCAAGTTTCCATATCCGAGGCATCCGGCTATTCGAATAGATAATGATAACCCTGTAGAGGTGTACTTCTTCACACACGCTCTCGCCACTTATCGCCCTATACACGTCATGTACCTCGGCAACCTTCAAGCGGAAGCCGGGCGAGGGAGTCGGCCACGACCTGACTAACCAACAAGTCTCTAGTCCAGGTTTATCGCCTATTCGGGTTCCATCCGCAAGGAGATCCGGCCGGCGTGTCGCTCCATGAAACAGAGATCGAGTTACTTGCAGTAGAAACTAGTTGCAACTCCTGGACAGAGATCGAGTTGATTAATAAGCCGAGAGGGGCCGAGTTATTGGAACCCAATGTGTGGTAGAAACTTTTCATGGATCACAAACACGGAACTCAGTTCCTGAGAACGGCTGCAATGAGACAACCCACCATGTACTCCTACATGGCCTCTCACCGCTACCTTTACCAAATCGTGTTCACACACTTAGCTCTCAACGGTAGGACATGTTCACCACGTTCCAATTCATTGCCGATGAATCAGACCTGACTCAACTCTAAGCAGTAGCAGGCATGACAACAAGCATGAATGAGTAGGCACATCAGGGCTCAAACAATTCCTACTCATGCTAGTGGGTTTCATCTATTTACTGTGGCAATGACAGGTCATGCAGAGGAAAGGGGTTCAGCTACCGCAGCATGTAACAGTTGAAACGGTGTTGTCCTAATGCAGTAAAAGAGAGCAAGAGCGAGAGAGTGGGACTGTATCGGAATGAACAAGGGGGTTTTGCTTGCCTGGCACTCCTGAAGATAACATAGTTCTTCATCGGTGTCATTGATCTCATCGTCGAAACCACGTCTATCGAGAGGGGACAAATACCGGCAACAGAGAAAGAAACACAATCAATGCAATGCACAATATGATGCATGATCATGACATGTCAATATGCTGTGGTTTGAGCTAATGCAACTAGCAACATGTTAAATGGAGTTGGTTTGAACCCTAGGTTCAAATTCAAACTCCATATGTGAGAGTTTAAATTCCATTTATATGAATTGGCCTAAACAGCATCCATAAGTTGTTCTAACATGCATGAAAATGCCATAAACAGATTCCTTGAATTTTTCTGATAATTTTTCATATATAAATTATTTCATTTGGAGTTACGGTTGATTTTATATGATTTTTAGAAGTTTAGGATATTTTCTGAAATAAATAAATCATTTTTGATTTATTTATAATCCAGAAAACAGATTACTGCGTCAGCCTGACATCATCATGACGTCAGCAGGTCAACGGGGCATGGTCCAGGTCAAACCTGACCAGTGGGGTCCACTGGTCAGTGACACAGTGGTATTTAGTGTCAATGACAGGTGGGACCTGGTCAACGGACACGTCAGCACAGTCAATGCTGATGCGTGGGTCTAGGGCAATTAGATTAAACTTAATCTAGTTTAGTTAGCCAGTTAGTTAGGATGTGGGGCCCGGCTATCAGTTTCACCGGAGGTTAATTAATGGCGCAATTAGCTGCTAATGGCTGTGCCACGTCAGCACAGCCGGAGTTAGCCGCCGGCGAGGTCAGTGACGGCGGAACGGCTCGGGTTTCGCCCACGGGCGACCAAACCCGAGGCAAAGGGCATCTACGCATTGCTGGAGAACGCGCGCATCCAACGGTGCAAGCAGCACCTGCTGGGGTGGCCTGAAATGACGATGGCGTCGAGGTCAGCGGCGACCGGAGCTCGGGCGTCATCGGATTCGTCGCTATGGTGAGCAAGGCATTCGTTGCTTGGCATCTACGGCAACTACACGTGCTAACGAGGCTGTTGGGCATGCTAGCATGACCAAAGGGTCACCGGACTGACGTCGGCGACGAGCTCGGGCGGAGGTGAGCTTCGGCCTCGATGAACACGACGGCTACGGTGAGCAAAAGGACGCGACGTTAGGGGGAAAGTGACCGGAGGCTCATAGCGCGTCAATTGAAGTACTCGTCGGGCTCGGGAAAGGCTTGCAGACGACGGAGCGACGACGGTGATCGCCGGATCCCGCGGAAGAAGACGGCGGCGTTCAGGAAGAAGCAGGGCTTCCCGACCCGCACGGCTCGGCGAGGAGGAGTAGGGCGATGGGGTGGTTCTTCTAGACACAATGGAGAGGCGGGGCAGTGGCTCTGGCCGCAGCAAACGGCGTCGGTGGCGGTGGGCATGCTCGGCCATGGGGAGGGAAAGCAGAGGAGCGAGGGGGGAGAGAACCAGAGAGCGAGAGAGAGGCAGAGAGGTGCGTGGCATCTCCAGGGCGACGTCGGGAAGGTGGCAACAAGCAGGAGGTGGCGCGCGCGTGCTGGCGCGCGTCGGGCACACGCCCTCCTGCCTACTGGCAGGAGGTTGAAGACGGTGGCGACTGCGGTGGGCTGGGCCAGCTGGAGTTGGGCCAGGTGGGCTGCCAGGAGGTAAGCGCCAGGTAAGGTTTTCTCCTCTCTCTATCATTCCTTTTATGTTTTCTATTTTCTATAATTGTGTTTGGCTTTGTTAAAAATGACAGGGTATCTCCAAAAATCATGAAACTGCTCCATGTCACTGTTTGGAATATTTCCAACAGCAAACATTTCAGTTTGTGATTATTTGAGCATTTAAAATATTATTAGCAATTAAATGCCCAAATGCAAATACTATATAATTTAATTCAAAAATCTAGAATGGCCTAGAAAATGTGCACCATTTTTGGGAGAGGTTCTAGACCAATTCAAAAATGATGAACTTTTGTGAAGGGCATTTTGGATTCATTGAAATGTTTTTCAGTTGAACCTGGTATTTTCAGGGGGGGTGCTGGGGTTTATTGATCCCCATTTCAGGTTTAAGAGAAATTTAAACATGATGCAACACAAGACTAGCTAACCCGGAGCAGACCAGAAGTAGGGATGTGACAACTCACCCCCACTAAATAAGAATCTCGTCCCGAGATTCAAGCGTAGGGTAAGATGAAGGGGGACGCAAACTTAACCCAATCTTCACGATCCAAGTTGCACTTCATAAGAACGTTGATTCGATCACCATCTTTGTCTCGATGTCTTACTCTGAGAACTCCAACCAACATGACAACGAGAGGGAAGGGAAAACTCTAGAAGGATCGATCTTCTCGAAGATCGAACAACTCAGGATCAACTCATGGAGTGAGACATAGGAACATCTCTCCAATTGAGACACAAAGTTCACATCAGGGTGATGGAAATCAGACGACGAGGATTCAAGTTGGTAGGTAGCAATTCCACGCTTGAGTAAGGTGGTGCAAGGTTTCAAAGTTGCGAGGAGATAATTGTCATGAACCCATAACAGGGCACCTCGGAGAAGGTGACTCATTGAACTGTTCCCTTAAGTGGCAACAAGAATTACTTTTGATCCATAAATCATTGAAACTCTTCATACCAGCTTAAGGCAATTTACAATTGATCGTTTGAGATAGCTCGAAGAAATGGCATACTCGGACTAGGATGGATGATGTGGACTACCTTGTTGAAGACAACGCAAGGGATGATTTTGCTTGCACGTGCTCTCAAGAACTTGAGCATTTCCATATTCATCAAGGTTCTACCAACATCCGTGGCAAGGATCCTGGCAACACGACATACTACCATGATGACTAGTGATGGATGATGCGGATACAAAGTAAGATAACACCTTCTCAGATCTTCCCTTAGCGAGGCTAAGGGAACAGAATCTGGATGATCGACCGAGAGACATTTAGCACTCCGCTTCTAATGTTCTCCTTGATGTGCTAGCTAATCCATTCATAGATATGGTTTGATATCTAGAACATCAAGTAAAAGGTCGGACTTCGAAAGCTCAAGAATCCATAAGGAATAACTACGGAGGCAGATCCTGCGAGATCCTTATGGGGAGGTGACCAACTTCTTCAACCAAGATACTACAATAATAGGCCTTCCGGCTAGGTGTGTTGGCCACGACATCCACGTTACCGGTTACAGAGAGACCAACATTATAGTTCTTGGAGTACGTTCCAACCATCATATCTGCCTGAGATTCAGATCTGGTTGGTGTTAGGATATTCCAGACCCATCTAGTCTAGAAAGAAAATGAGAGTTTGCAACACAATTTGATGAGATGACGTTGCGAGATTCTCGGGGAATGAACTGCGATAGCAAGCTCCAAAACATGAGCTGGTTCTGCTACAAACCTGTGAACACGCTATCCAAGACGAGCATGACCACGTAGTAGTCTTATAGTAAAACACTATCGAGTTCAGGTGGGGAACCATCATCAAGGATTTTGAAGTCTTACGCAAGTCCATGGATTAGATCCCAAGCATAGACTTCTTTGCCTTGAACAAGTCAATCAGTGGCTTGGTGTGCTAGGGATTCATATAGAATGAAGGTTGCAAGTCTCCAGACCACAGAATACTTCGCACATATGCATGACTAACTTGGGATAATTCCAGAGGAAGCGAAACAAACTTTCTCAAGTTCACGGCGGCAACTTACATCATGTGCACGTGAATTAGAGGAAGTCACTTCTTCCATCAAACATAAACTTCATGAGCTAGCATGAAGAAAATGCTTTCAAAAGTTTCCAACACTAACTTAGATGTTCAACATGAATCATGGACACGATGAAAATGTTGTCAATGGGCTCAACAACAAACCATCCAGGCTTCCATATAGATGGAATTCCACAATTAAGTGAACATGGTGATAGCATTGGTCAGACCAAAGGATGTAATGGTGTATGCTCGAGGGATCAACCACGAGTAAGACAACATTATGAACATCGTTGGTTCTGATTTGATTTGAGGATAGCCCACACTCAAATCAAAGTTTGGACAAGACAATAGATCCAATAACTGATCACGAGGACCAATCGATGAAGATATCATCTTTCTTCAACACACACACCAAATATATCCCTTAGAGATGAACTAAGTCAGACAAAGCTTTATCTTCCAACTCTCCAAGTTGTTGTTTAGCTTATCCAACTAGCTCAGGGGGTATCCAACACAGATTCTTGGAGAAGGGGTGGTTTGAAAGAAACCAACTTAATCACAAGCTCAACATAACAGTCAGGGGACAACCTGGTGATACTTCCGAGAAGATAATCAGAAAATCACGAACCACCGATATGTTATTAAGCTCGAGAATAATCTTGCTTTTCAGGGCAAGACAATATGATCAAATAAGCGAGGGGTTGGCACAATCCCAACCCATTGATCGAAGTGTGCACCAGAAATATGGACTAGGTAGCACGATCAATCTTAGGATGATGATTCAATAACCAACATGCTAAGAATGAGAATATTGTCCATTTACTACAAAGCAACGAGTTGCTCGGAGTATTGATTTCACACATCACAATTCACTTGTCGGCATTCTGGTTACAACAACACGGAACCGAGAAATGAACAATGATGGCAGGAAGTATCACTAAATCAAGAATTCATAAGAGGTGGTGCAATTCTCATGACATTCTTGATAAGAGAGAAGGTGACACTCCACGGTAGAACAGAGCAAAAGCTAGATTGGCATTTGGATCTGCGAATTACATCTGCTTTGACCCAATCCTAGAAATGGATAAGGTACTGGAGTTTGTTTCTCCTAGTCATTCCGGAATAGAATGGCTTGACGAACCACAAGAATGATAGGCACCGATGAACGAATGCACGCATACTCTTGACTATCAATTGATAGATGATGGTCGGAATACAAATGAAGAGGGACAACTCAAGGGAACATATATCTTTCTGAGTTGCGGATGCGTAGATTAATATGTCGAACCAAGTTCAACAGGTTTCTTCCAGATAACCCATGCAGAAAGGTAGAACTGGTAGAATCACAATTATGGATGGAGAACTCCTCAAGAGTACTCTGATTGTGAGCTTTTGGTTCAAAGAACTTCTGCCTTAATGGTTCATGGTATTTGGAAGAAGGAAATACCACGGACCTCGAGGACTACCGCAAAGGTTACTAATATCCTAAAGGTACGAGCAACACTATCAACACGAGGTAAGTAGAGTGAATCTTGGGTCAAGAACCCAGGAGTAGAATACCTACTACTAAATGGCATCACGGGATGCTTTCGAGAATGGTGGCCAGAATCATCACACCGGGAACACAAAACATGGCTAGATTACTAGGTGACTCCCTAAAACATCTAGGGTCATAATAATAGCCCCAACATATATACCGAGGCAATAGAGTACCTCAACGCACCGGTTAGTGTGGTTAATCTGGCCCAAAGGAACATCGGGAACAGAAAGAAGGGAGTTGCAAATGCATCGGACTATTTAGAAACCTGGGATGACTCGGACAGCATAACGGCTGTAAATGCTCAAAATGATTTGAGACATCCTGCAAAATGGTGGCATAACCACTCAACATCACAATATCAAGATTCTGAGATCAACTGTCATCACACGGAGGTAGTAGAAACTGAACTGGGGCTTGAACTCAACAATCCTAGGCAACTACGGTTTAGTAACACATCATCCTGAAAGATAGAAGAGAAGCCTAGTTCTTAACCCCGTAGAAATATAAGATGACTCAGATCAGAAGGTCATGAGGATAAAGGAGTAAAAAGAGCCTTACGTTCCCTTCCACAATCAACTCCCTTATATAACTAAAGCATTTCTAGACTCAACTTCGACCAGTTTGGCTTGATAATCCTATAGGCAGTCAGGCTCTGATACCAAAGCTGTCAGGACCCCGATTCTAAGTCACACCGATCTAGCCTGTAACACCTCATATCACTTTGCGGCCTCACGCACGGTAGTCCCATGGGTGTCGCCTTACCATTGCCCGGGACCGTTTGCGCCTTTTGGCTCACGTATATGATAGTGTCGCTAGCATCCATATGATAGAGAACCCGGGCCGACATGACTAGTCGTGAACCCAAAGTGGCACTAACTTACGGGGACAGGCATACATGAATCAACATCGAGCATGTCGGTCAGCAGCGTGCGAATCCGGGCTGTAGCACTGGGCTAACAGGACTCCGGGAACCCAGGCTATAGCAGGCTAGGCAGGACTCCGGATGTCACCGCGTGACATTTCCCCGAAGGGACAGACACAGGAACGAAGTGAATCACATGCCGGCCAGTCAAGTGTCCTGAGCAGTAGTGCTGGGCTAGCAGGACTCCGGTGAACCGGGTTGTAGCGGACTACTATGGCTCATGGAAGCACTAGACTACATTTCCCCATAAGAGAGGCTGCCAAGGATAAACAACTAGATTGTCGGATCCCACACATACCAAGCATTTCAATCATCCACACAATATGCTCGATATGTGCAAATACAACATGGCATCACAACATAACTCTACGACTCAAAGTATTTATTCATTAGGCTCCGAGGAGCGAGATATTACAAACATGGGTCTCATGACCCAACAATCATAGCATACAATCAAAGCACATGCGGAAGCTTAACATGTCTGAGTACAGACATCTATAAATGAAAAAGGCTGAGAAGCCTGACTATCTACCAGATCCTGCCGAGGGAACAAGATCGTAGCTGATGTATCAAGCTAAACGTCGAAGTCCACACGGAACTACTAGCGAGACTGACGTCTCTGCAAAACATAAAATAGGAAAACGTGAGTACAAATGTACCCAGCAAGACTTACATCAGAACTATCTACATATGCATCGGTATCAACAAAGGGGTGGTGGAGTTTAACTGCAGCAAGCCAGCTTTGACTCGGTGGCTATCCTGAACTACGACTGCAAGTAACTCTTTTGAGGTGGCGCACACGAGTCCACATATTCACCATACCAATACACCACTATGGATCCGCTCCCGTCTCCCTACGAGAACGCCATCCATAGCACTCACGCTTATCTTGCGCATTTTAGAGTATCCACTTCCACTTGTCTATGAACTATGCAAGGGGTCCAAGTTTCCATATCTGAGGAATCCGGCTATTCGAATAGATAATGATAACCCTGCAGGGGTGTACTTCTTCACACACGCTCTCACCACTTATCGCCCTGTACACGTCATGTACCTCGGCAACCTTCAAGCGGAAGCCAGGCGAGGGAGTCGGCCACGACCTGACTAACCAACAAGTATCTAGTCCAGGTTTATCGCCTATTCGGGTTCCATCCGCAAGGAGATCCGGCCGGCGTGTCGCTCACGGCCCCAAACGATGTGAGCAGGGTTCCCAAGCCCACCATCCGTGTGCCACTTGGTACACCGTGCCACTGTGCCTAGTCTGTCCCAAGCCCACCTGTACCGGGTGCCACTTGGTAGACTACTAACACTATGTACAAACAGTAGAAACTAGTTGCAACTCCTGGACAGAGATCGAGTTGATTAATAAGCCGAGAGGGGCCGAGTTATTGGAACCCAATGTGTGGTAGAAATTGTTCATGGATCACAAACACAGAACTCAGTTCCTGAGAACGGCTGCAATGAGACAACCCACCATGTACTCCTACATGGCCTCTCACCGCTACCTTTACCAAATCGTGTTCACACACTTAGCTCTCAACGGTAGGACATGTTCACCACGTTCCAATTCATTCCCGATGAATCAGACCTGACTCAACTCTAAGCAGTAGCAGGCATGACAACAAGCATGAATGAGTAGGCACATCAGGGCTCAAACAATTCCTACTCATGCTAGTGGGTTTCATCTATTTACTGTGGCAATGACAGGTCATGCAGAGGAAAGGGGTTCAGCTACCGCAGCATGTAACAGTTGAAACGGTGTTGTCCTAATGCAGTAAAAGAGAGCAAGAGCGAGAGAGTGGGACTGTATCGGAATGAACAAGGGGGTTTTGCTTGCCTGGCACTCCTGAAGATAACATAGTTCTTCATCGGTGTCATCGATCTCATCGTCGAAACCACGTCTATCGAGAGGGGACAAATACCGGCAACAGAGAAAGAAACACAATCAATGCAATGCACAATATGATGCATGATCATGACATGTCAATATTGTGTGGTTTGAGCTAATGCAACTAGCAACATGTTAAATGGAGTTGGTTTGAACCCTAGGTTCAAATTCAAACTCCATATGTGAGAGTTTAAATTCCATTTATATGAATTGGCCTAAACAGCAGCCATAAGTTGTTCTAACATGCATGAAAATGCCATAAACAGATTCCTTGAATTTTTCTGATAATTTTTCATATATAAATTATTTCATTTGGAGTTACGGTTGATTTTATATGATTTTTAGAAGTTTAGGATATTTTCTGAAATAAATAAATCATTTTTGATTTATTTATAATCCAGAAAACAGATTACTGCGTCAGCCTGACATCATCATGACGTCAGCAGGTCAACGGGGCATGGTCCAGGTCAAACCTGACCAGTGGGGTCCACTGGTCAGTGACACAGTGGTATTTAGTGTCAATGACAGGTGGGACCTGGTCAACGGACACGTCAGCACAGTCAATGCTGATGCGTGGGTCTAGGGCAATTAGATTAAACTTAATCTAGTTTAGTTAGCCAGTTAGTTAGGATGTGGGGCCCGGTTATCAGTTTCACCGGAGGTTAATTAATGGCGCAATTAGCTGCTAATGGCTGTGCCACGTCAGCACAGCCGGAGTTTCGCCCACGGGCGACCAAACCCGAGGCAAAGGGCATCTACGCATTGCTGGAGAACGCGCGCATCCAACGGTGCAAGCAGCACCTGCTGGGGCGGCCTGAAACGATGACGGCGTCGAGGTCAGCGGCGACCGGAGCTCGGGCGTCAACGGATTCGTCGCTATGGTGAGCAAGGCATTCGTTGCTTGGCATCTACGGCAGCTGCACGTGCTAACGAGGCTGTTGGGCATGCTAGCAGGACCAAAGGGTCACCGGACTGACGTCGGCGACGAGCTCGGGCGGAGGTGAGTTTCGGCCTCGATGAACACGACGGCTACGGTGTGCAAAAGGACGCGACGTTAGGGGGAAAGTGACCGGAGGCTCACAGCGCGTCAATTGAAGTACTCGTCGGGCTCGGGGAAGGCTTGCAGACGACGGAGCGACGACGGCGATCGCCGGATCCCGCGGAAGAAGACGGCGGCGTTCAGGAAGAAGCAGGGCTTCCCGACCCGCACGGCTCGGCGAGGAGGAGTAGGGCGATGGGGCGGTTCTTCTAGACACAATGGAGAGGCGGGGCAGTGGCTCTGGCCGCAGCAAACGGCGTCGGTGGCGGTGGGCATGCTCGGCCATGGGGAGGGAAAGCAGAGGAGCGAGGGGGGAGAGAACCAGAGAGCGAGAGAGAGGCAGAGAGGTGCGTGGCATCTCCAGGGCGACGTCGGGAAGGTGGCAACAAGCAGGAGGTGGCGCGCGCGTGCTGGCGCGCGTCGGGCACACGCCCTCCTGCCTACTGGCAGGAGGTTGAAGACGGTGGCGACTGCGGTGGGCTGGGCCAGCTGGAGTTGGGCCAGGTGGGCTGCCAGGAGGTAAGCGCCAGGTAAGGTTTTCTCCTCTCTCTATCATTCCTTTTATGTTTTCTATTTTCTATAATTGTGTTTGGCTTTGTTAAAAATGACAGGGTATCTCCAAAAATCATGAAACTGCTCCATGTCACTGTTTGGAATATTTCCAACAGCAAACATTTCAGTTTGTGATTATTTGAGCATTTAAAATATTATTAGCAATTAAATGCCCAAATGCAAATACTATATAATTTAATTCAAAAATCTAGAATGGCCTAGAAAATGTGCACCATTTTTGGGAGAGGTTCTAGACCAATTCAAAAATGATGAACTTTTGTGAAGGGCATTTTGGATTCATTGAAATGTTTTTCAGTTGAACCTGGTATTTTCAGGGGGGGTGCTGGGGTTTATTGATCCCCATTTCAGGTTTAAGAGAAATTTAAACATGATGCAACACAAGACTAGCTAACCCGGAGCAGACCAGAAGTAGGGATGTGACAACTCACCCCCACTAAATAAGAATCTCGTCCCGAGATTCAAGCGTAGGGTAAGATGAAGGGGGACGCAAACTTAACCCAATCTTCACGATCCAAGTTGCACTTCATAAGAACGTTGATTCGATCACCATCTTTGTCTCGATGTCTTACTCTGAGAACTCCAACCAACATGACAACGAGAGGGAAGGGAAAACTCTAGAAGGATCGATCTTCTCGAAGATCGAACAACTCAGGATCAACTCATGGAGTGAGACATAGGAACATCTCTCCAATTGAGACACAAAGTTCACATCAGGGTGATGGAAATCAGACGACGAGGATTCAAGTTGGTAGGTAGCAATTCCACGCTTGAGTAAGGTGGTGCAAGGTTTCAAAGTTGCGAGGAGATAATTGTCATGAACCCATAACAGGGCACCTCGGAGAAGGTGACTCATTGAACTGTTCCCTTAAGTGGCAACAAGAATTACTTTTGATCCATAAATCATTGAAACTCTTCATACCAGCTTAAGGCAATTTACAATTGATCGTTTGAGATAGCTCGAAGAAATGGCATACTCGGACTAGGATGGATGATGTGGACTACCTTGTTGAAGACAATGCAAGGGATGATTTTGCTTGCGCGTGCTCTCAAGAACTTGAGCATTTCCATATTCATCAAGGTTCTACCAACATCCGTGGCAAGGATCCTGGCAACACGACATACTACCATGATGACTAGTGATGGATGATGCGGATATAAAGTAAGATAACACGTTCTCAGATCTTCCCTTAGCGAGGCTAAGGGAACAGAATCTGGACGATCGACCGAGAGACATTTAGCACTCCGCTTCTAATGTTCTCCTTGATGTGCTAGCTAATCCATTCATAGATATGGTTTGATATCTAGAACATCAAGTAAAAGGTCGGACTTCGAAAGCTCAAGAATCCATAAGGAATAACTATGGAGGCAGATCCTGCGAGATCCTTATGGGGAGGTGACCAACTTCTTCAACCAAGATACTACAATAATAGGCCTTCCGGCTAGGTGTGTTGGCCACGACATCCACGTTACCGGTTACAGAGAGACCAACATTATAGTTCTTGGAGTACGTTCCAACCATCATATCTGCCTGAGATTCAGATCTGGTTGGTGTTAGGATATTCCAGACCCATCTAGTCTAGAAAGAAAATGAGAGTTTGCAACACAATTTGATGAGATGACATTGCGAGATTCTCGGGGAATGAACTGCGATAGCAAGCTCCAAAACATGAGCTGGTTCTGCTACAAACCTGTGAACACGCTATCCAAGACGAGCATGACCATGTAGTAGTCTTATAGTAAAACACTATCGAGTTCAGGTGGGGAACCATCATCAAGGATTTTGAAGTCTTACGCAAGTCCATGGATTAGATCCAAAGCATAGACTTCTTTGCCTTGAACAAGTCAATCAGTGGCTTGGTGTGCTAGGGATTCATATAGAATGAAGGTTGCAAGTCTCCAGACCACAGAATACTTCGCACATATGCATGACTAACTTGGGATAATTCCAGAGGAAGCGAAACAAACTTTCTCAAGTTCACGGCGGCAACTTACATCATGTGCACGTGAATTAGAGGAAGTCACTTCTTCCATCAAACATAAACTTCATGAGCTAGCATGAAGAAAATGCTTTCAAAAGTTTCCAACACTAACTTAGATGTTCAACATGAATCATGGACACGATGAAAATGTTGTCAATGGGCTCAACAACAAACCATCCAGGCTTCCATATAGATGGAATTCCACAATTAAGTGAACATGGTGATAGCATTGGTCAGACCAAAGGATGTAATGGTGTATGCTCGAGGGATCAACCACGAGTAAGACAACATTATGAACATCGTTGGTTCTGATTTGATTTGAGGATAGCCCACACTCAAATCAAAGTTTGGACAAGACAATAGATCCAATAACTGATCACGAGGACCAATCGATGAAGATATCATCTTTCTTCAACACACACACCAAATATATCCCTTAGAGATGAACTAAGTCAGACAAAGCTTTATCTTCCAACTCTCCAAGTTGTTGTTTAGCTTATCCAACTAGCTCAGGGGGTATCCAACACAGATTCTTGGAGAAGGGGTGGTTTGAAAGAAACCAACTTAATCACAAGCTCAACATAACAGTCAGGGGACAACCTGGTGATACTTCCGAGAAGATAATCAGAAAATCACGAACCACCGATATGTTATTAAGCTCGAGAATAATCTTGCTTTTCAGGGAAAGACAATATGATCAAATAAGCGAGGGGTTGGCACAATCCCAACCCATTGATCGAAGTGTGCACCAGAAATATGGACTAGGTAGCACGATCAATCTTAGGATGATGATTCAATAACCAACATGCTAAGAATGAGAATATTGTCCATTTACTACAAAGCAACGAGTTGCTCGGAGTATTGATTTCACACATCACAATTCACTTGTCGGCATTCTGGTTACAACAACACGGAACCGAGAAATGAACAATGATGGCAGGAAGTATCACTAAATCAAGAATTCATAAGAGGTGGTGCAATTCTCATGACATTCTTGATAAGAGAGAAGGTGACACTCCACGGTAGAACAGAGCAAAAGCTAGATTGGCATTTGGATCTGCGAATTACATCTGCTTTGACCCAATCCTAGAAATGGATAAGGTACTGGAGTTTGTTTCTCCTAGTCATTCCGGAATAGAATGGCTTGACGAACCACAAGAATGATAGGCACCGATGAACGAATGCATGCATACTCTTGACTATCAATTGATAGATGATGGTCGGAATACAAATGAAGAGGGACAACTCAAGGGAAGATATATCTTTCTGAGTTGCGGATGCGTAGATTAATATGTCGAACCAAGTTCAACAGGTTTCTTCCAGATAACCCATGCAGAAAGGTAGAACTGGCAGAATCACAATTATGGATGGAGAACTCCTCAAGAGTACTCCGATTGTGAGCTTTTGGTTCAAAGAACTTCTGCCTTAATGGTTCATGGTATTTGGAAGAAGGAAATACCACGGACCTCGAGGACTACCGCAAAGGTTACTAATATCCTAAAGGTACGAGCAACACTATCAACACGAGGTAAGTAGAGTGAATCTTGGGTCAAGAACCCAGGAGTAGAATACCTACTACTAAATGGCATCACGGGATGCTTTCGAGAATGGTGGCCAGAATCATCACACCGGGAACACAAAACATGGCTAGATTACTAGGTGACTCCCTAAAACATCTAGGGTCATAATAATAGCCCCAACATATATACCGAGGCAATAGAGTACCTCAACGCACCGGTTAGTGTGGTTAATCTGGCCCAAAGGAACATCGGGAACAGAAAGAAGGGAGTTGCAAATGCATCGGACTATTTAGAAACCTGGGATGACTCGGACAGCATAACGGCTGTAAATGCTCAAAATGATTTGAGACATCCTGCAAAATGGTGGCATAACCACTCAACATCACAATATCAAGATTCTGAGATCAACTGTCATCACACGGAGGTAGTAGAAACTGAACTGGGGCTTGAACTCAACAATCCTAGGCAACTACGGTTTAGTAACACATCATCCTGAAAGATAGAAGAGAAGCCTAGTTCTTAACCCCGTAGAAATATAAGATGACTCAGATCAGAAGGTCATGAGGATAAAGGAGTAAAAAGAGCCTTACGTTCCCTTCCACAATCAACTCCCTTATATAACTAAAGCATTTCTAGACTCAACTTCGACCAGTTTGGCTTGATAATCCTATAGGCAGTCAGGCTCTGATACCAAAGCTGTCAAGACCCCGATTCTAAGTCACACCGATCTAGCCTGTAACACCTCATATCACTTTGCGGCCTCACGCACGGTAGTCCCACGGGTGTCGCCTTACCATTGCCCGGGACCATTTGCGCCTTTTGGCTCACGTATATGATAGTGTCGCTAGCATCCATATGATAGAGAACCCGGGCCGACATGACTAGTCGTGAACCCAAAGTGGCACTAACTTACGGGGACAGGCATACATGAATCAACATCGAGCATGTCGGTCAGCAGCGTGCGAATCCGGGCTGTAGCACTGGGCTAACAGGACTCCGGGAACCCAGGCTATAGCAGGCTAGGCAGGACTCCGGATGTCACCGCGTGACATTTCCCCGAAGGGACAGACACAGGAACGAAGTGAATCACATGCCGGCCAGTCAAGTGTCCTGAGCAGTAGTGCTGGGCTAGCAGGACTCCGGTGAACCGGGCTGTAGCGGACTACTATGGCTCATGGAAGCACTAGACTACATTTCCCCATAAGAGAGGCTGCCAAGGATAAACAACTAGATTGTCGGATCCCACACATACCAAGCATTTCAATCATCCACACAATATGCTCGATATGTGCAAATACAACATGGCATCACAACATAACTCTACGACTCAAAGTATTTATTCATTAGGCTCCGAGGAGCGAGATATTACAAACATGGGTCTCATGACCCAACAATCATAGCATACAATCAAAGCACATGCGGAAGCTTAACATGTCTGAGTACAGACATCTATAAATGAAAAAGGCTGAGAAGCCTGACTATCTACCAGATCCTGCCGAGGGAACAAGATCGTAGCTGATGTATCAAGCTAAACGTCGAAGTCCACACGGAACTACTAGCGAGACTGACGTCTCTGCAAAACATAAAATAGGAAAACGTGAGTACAAATGTACCCAGCAAGACTTACATCAGAACTATCTACATATGCATCGGTATCAACAAAGGGGTGGTGGAGTTTAACTGCAGCAAGCCAGCTTTGACTCGGTGGCTATCCTGAACTACGACTGCAAGTAACTCTTTTGAGGTGGCGCACACGAGTCCACATATTCACCATACCAATACACCACTATGGATCCGCTCCCGTCTCCCTACGAGAACGCCATCCATAGCACTCACGCTTATCTTGCGCATTTTAGAGTATCCACTTCCACTTGTCTATGAACTATGCAAGGGGTCCAAGTTTCCATATCTGAGGAATCCGGCTATTCGAATAGATAATGATAACCCTGCAGGGGTGTACTTCTTCACACACCCTCTCGCCACTTATCGCCCTGTACACGTCATGTACCTCGGCAACCTTCAAGCGGAAGCCAGGCGAGGGAGTCGGCCATGACCTGACTAACCAACAAGTATCTAGTCCAGGTTTATCGCCTATTCGGGTTCCATCCGCAAGGAGATCCAGCCGGGGTGTTGCTCACGGCCCCAAACGATGTGAGCAGGGTTCCCAAGCCCACCATCCGTGTGCCACTTGGTACACCGTGCCACTGTGCCTAGTCTGTCCCAAGCCCACCTGTACCGGGTGCCACTTGGTAGACTACTAACACTACATACAAACAGTAGAAACTAGTTGCAACTCCTGGACAGAGATCGAGTTGATTAATAAGCCGAGAGGGGCCGAGTTATTGGAACCCAATGTATGGTAGAAATTGTTCATGGATCACAAACACAGAACTCAGTTCCTGAGAACGGCTGCAATGAGACAACCCACCATGTACTCCTACATGGCCTCTCACCGCTACCTTTACCAAATCGTGTTCACACACTTAGCTCTCAACGGTAGGACATGTTCACCACGTTCCAATTCATTCCCGATGAATCAGACCTGACTCAACTCTAAGCAGTAGCAGGCATGACAACAAGCATGAATGAGTAGGCACATCAGGGCTCAAACAATTCCTACTCATGCTAGTGGGTTTCATCTATTTACTGTGGCAATGACAGGTCATGCAGAGGAAAGGGGTTCAGCTACCGCAGCATGTAACAGTTGAAACGGTGTTGTCCTAATGCAGTAAAAGAGAGCAGGAGCGAGAGAGTGGGATTGTGTCGGAATGAACAAGGGGGTTTTGCTTGCCTGACACTCCTGAAGATAACATAGTTCTTCATCGGTGTCATCGATCTCATCATCGAAACCACGTCTATCGAGAGGGGACAAATACCGGCAACAGAGAAAGAAACACAATCAATGCAATGCACAATATGATGCATGATCATGACAGGTCAATATGCTGTGGTTTGAGCTAATGCAACTAGCAACATGTTAAATGGAGTTGGTTTGAACCCTAGGTTCAAATTCAAACTCCATATGTGAGAGTTTAAATTCCATTTATATGAATTGGCCTAAACAGCAGCCATAAGTTGTTCTAACATGCATGAAAATGCCATAAACAGATTCCTTGAATTTTTCTAATAATTTTTCATATATAAATTATTTCATTTGGAGTTACGGTTGATTTTATATGATTTTTAGAAGTTTAGGATATTTTCTGAAATAAATAAATCATTTCTGATTTATTTATAATCTAGAAAACAGATTACTGCGTCAGCCTGACATCATCATGACGTCAGCAGGTTAACGGGGCACGGTCCAGGTCAAACCTGACCAGTGGGGTCCACTGGTCAGTGACACAGTGCTATTTAATGTCAATGACAGGTGGGACCTGGTCAACGAACACGTCACCACAGTCAATGCTGATGCGTGGGTCCAGGGTAATTAGATTAAACTTAATCTAGTTTAGTTAGCCAGTTAGTTAGGATGTGGGGCCCGGCTGCCAGTTTCACCGGAGGTTAATTAATGGCGCAATTAGCTGCTAATGGCTGTGCCACGTCAGCACAGCCGGAGTTAGCCGTCGGCGAGGTCAGTGACGGCGGAACGGCTTGGGTTTCGCCCACGGGCGACCAAACCCGCGGCAGAGGGCATCTACGCGTTGCTGGAGAACGCGCGCATCCAACGGTGCAAGCAGCACCTGCCGGGGCGGCCGGAAACGACGATGGCGTCGAGGTCAGCAGCGACCGGAGCTCGGGCGTCGACGGATTCGTCGCTACGGTGAGCAAGGCGTGCGTTGCTTGGCATCTACGGCAGCTGCACCTGCTAACGAGGCTGTTGGGCATGCTAGCATGATCAAAGGGTCACCGGACTGATGCCAGCGACGAGCTCGGGCGGAGGTGAGCTTCGGCCTCGATGAACATGACGGCTACGGTGTGCAAAAGGACGCGGCGTTAGGGGGAAAGTGACCGGAGGCTCATAGCGCGTCAATTGAAGTACTCGTCGGGCTCGGGGAAGGCTTGTAGACGATGGAGCGACGACCGCGATCGCCGGATCCCGCGGAAGAAGACGGTGGTGTTCAGGAAGAAGCAGGGCTTCCCGACCCGTGCGGCTCGGTGAGGAGGAGTAGGGCGACGGGGCGGTTCTTCTAGACACGACGGAGAGGCGGGGCAATGGCTCTGGCTGCGGCGAACGGCGTCGGTGGCCGTGGGCATGCTCGGCCATGGGGAGGGAAAGCAGAGGAGCGAGGGGGGAGAGAACCAGAGAGCGAGAGAGAGGCAGAGAGGTGCGTGGCATCTCCGGGGCGACGTCGGGAAGGCGGCAGCAAGCAGGAGGTGGCGCGCGCGTGCTGGCACGCGTCGGGCACACGCCCTCCTGCCTACTGGCAGGAGGTTGAAGACGGTGGCGACTGCGGTGGGCTGGGCCAGCTGGAGTTGGGCCAGGTGGGCTTCCAGGAGGTAAGCGCCAGGTAAGGTTTTCTCCTCTCTCTATCATTCCTTTTATGTTTTCTATTTTCTGTAATTGTGTTTGGCTTTATTAAAAATGACGGGGTATCTCCAAAAATCATGAAACTGCTCCATGTCACTGTTTGGAATATTTCCAACAGCAAACATTTCAGTTTGTGATTATTTGAGCATTTAAAATATTATTAGCAATTAAATGCCCAAATGCAAATACTATATATTTAATTCAAAAATCCAGAATGGCCTAGAAAATGTGCACCATTTTTGGGAGAGGTTCTAGACCAATTCAAAAATGATGAACTTTTGTGAAGGGCATTTTGGATTCATTGAAATGTTTTTCAGTTGAACCTGGTATTTTCAGGGGGGGTGCTCAGGTTTATTGATCCCCATTTCAGGTTTAAGAGAAATTTAAACATGATGCAACACAAGACTAGCTAACCCAGAGCAGACCATAAGTAGGGATGTGACAATATTGTTGATCGGAAATAATGTAGAATTTTGTGGAAAGCATAATGGAGTGTTTGAAAAGAGTTTTTCAAAGAAAGACCTCGATGAAGCTACTTACATATTGGGCATCAAGATCTATAGAGATAGATCAAGACGCTTGATATATTTTCAATGATTACATACCTTGACAAGATTTTGAAGTAGTTCAAAATGGAAAAATCAAAAGAAGGAGTTCTTGCCTGTGTTGCAAGGTGTGAAGCTGAGTAAAGACTCAAAACCCAACCACGGCAGAAAATAGAAAGAGAATGAAAAGTCATTCCCTATGCCTCAGTCATATGTTCTATAAAATATGCTATGTTGTCTACCAGACCTATTGTGTACCTCACCATAAGTTTGGCAAGAGGGTACAATAGTGATCCAGGAGTGGATCACTGGACAACGGTCAAAAATATCCTTAGTGGAATAAGGAAATGTTTCTCGGTTATGGAGGTGACAAAGAGTTCATCGTAAAGAGTTACGTCGATGCAAGCTTTGGCACCGATTTGGATGACTCTAAGTCTCGATCTAGATACATATTGAAAGTGGGATCAATACACACTGCTCTAAATGTGGCAGACCCATTGACTAACACCCAAAGGGTTTATTAGAGTAGCTCCATGCAAAGCATTGTACACATAGAAAATTTGCAAAGTACACACTGCTCTGAATGTGGCAGACCCGTTGACTAAATTTCTCTCACAAGCAAAACATGATCACTCTTTGTGTGTTAATCATATAGCGATGTGAACTAGATTATTGACTCTAGTAAACCCTTTGGGTGTTAGTCACATGGAGATGTGAACTAATCACATAAAGATGTGAACTATTGGTGTTAAATCACATGATGATGCGAACTAGATTATTGACTCTAGTGCAAGTGGGAGACTGAAGGAAATATGCCCTAGAGGCAATAATAAAGTTGTTATTTATATTTCCTTATATCATGATAAATGTTTATTATTCATGCTAGAATTGTATTAACCAGAAACTTAGTACATGTGTGAATACATAGACAAACAGAGTGTCCCTAGTATGCCTCTACTTGACTAGATTGTTAATCAAAGATGGTTAAGTTTCCTAGCCATGGACATGTGTTGTCATTTGATGAATGGGATCACATCATTAGAGAATGATGTGATGGACAAGACCCATCTGTTATCTTAGCATAATGATTGTTCAGTTTTATTGCTACTACTTTCTTCATGACTTATACATGTTCCTCTGACTATGCGATTATGCAACTCCCGAATACCGGGGAACACCTTGTGTGCTATCAAATGTCATAATGTAACTGGGTGACTATAAAGATGCTCTGCAGGTGTCTCCGATGGTGTTTGTTGAGTTGGCATAGATCAAGATTGGGATTTGTCACTCCGTGTATGGGAGAGGTATCTCTGGGCCCTCTCGGTAATGCACATCACTCTAAGCCTTGCAAGCATTGTGACTAATGATTTAGTTGCGGGATGATGCATTATGGAACGAGTAAAGAGACTTGTCGGTAAGGAGATTGAACTAGGTATGAGGATACCGACGATCGAATCTCGGGCAAGTAACATACCGATGACAAAGGGAACAACGTATGTTGTTATGCGGTTTGACCGATAAAGATCTTCGTAGAATATGTGGGAGCCAATATGAACATCCAGGTTCCGCTGTTGGTTATCATTCTTGCAATTTTATATGAGGGAGAGGCATGAGCTAACATACTTTCTCTACTTGGATCATATGCACTTATGATTGGAACCCTAGCAAGCATCCGCAACCACCAAAGATCATTAAGGTAAAATCCAACCATAACATTAAGTATCAAGTCCTCTTTACTCCCATACACAATAGCCCACTTACTCGGGCCTGTGTATTCTATCACTCACGCCACCCACTATAAGCGAATTATGAACGTATTACAACACCCTACAGCGGGGATCCCTCACATTTGCGCGACACAGGGGGAACCATAGGACAACACCATAATAAAATATGCACTCATATCAACAACGGTCGTTGATTAGCCCATAGGACAAAATGGATCTACTCAAACATCATAAAATAGCTATAGATCGTTGGGAAATAATATATAGCGTTGAGCACCATGTTTAAGTAGAGATCACAGTGGGGAGAAGAGATGTTACACTGCTGCATAGAGGGGGAGAGAGTTCGTGTTGACGGCAGTGAGATTGTTGATGTAGATCGCCATCACGATGATTGCCCCAGCGGCACTCTGGCGCCACCAGGAGAGAGGGGAGAGAGAGCACCCCTCCTTCTTCTTCTTCTTCTTCTTCCTTGGCCTCCCCCCTAGATGAGATATCGATATGAGGAGAATAAGGAGTGGCGAGACCCTAAGCTTGGGGATGCCCAAGGCACCAAAGGTAATATTTAAGAAAGATCCAAGCAACTAAGCTTGGGGATGCCCTAGAAGGTATCCCCTCTTTCATCTCCAACATTATCGGTAACCTCACTTGAAGCTATATTTTTATTCGACACATCATATGTGTTTTGCTTGGAGCATCATTTTCTTTTATTTGTATTTGCCTGCTGCTATTTAGAATAACTAGCAAAGTGGCCCGCTCGATGCGCGGGCTAGAATTTCATAAAGTATAATAATGAGACCATATAATTTGATTTGTGCAAAGAAATACTGGAGCCAAATGTTATGACATTTTTATAATATAAGACCTCTGCTTATTTATTTATTTCTTATGTATGATTGATTTTTAAATGTTATTTGTTTATCGTTTAACGTCTCATTATTTCTGTCAGACTAACTGTATTTTTATAATCAGTGGTTTTGTGCAATTTATATTTGTATCATTATTCTTGCAGTTTTATCATGTTGCATTGTACTATTTTCCTTTAAACACAAATTTAATAGACCTTATTGTTATCATATATGCATATGTATATTCGCTAACGTTGTGCAAGATTGACATATTTTTTTCTGTTTTAGTGATTTCTACTGTAAGTGTTTTTTAAAAAAAGTTAGCTATATGAAGTTAGTGTGCCTTTATAGACGATATATATCTATTAACACTGTCATATTAGGTATTTGTTTGCATGATAATTTTTTAGTTAATTTAAGATACATGCACTAAGGATGATGAAGTTGGCTCATATTTTCAAGTAAAGAACGTTTGGTATAACGTTTTGCACACTTTTAATAGAAAAAAAAATTGTGCACGATACTTCTCTTTAAAATGTGCACAAACTACTATGTACCGAACGACAGAGGTTCATCAGTCCTTCCGCGGGGATCATCTTAAATTAAGAATTCTTCTAATGGTATCGCATAAATTAGAAAAACATGGAAGAAAACCACTTTCTTGAATTACTAGCTGGCAAACTGCTGGCAACCTGGAAAGAATAAATAATGAGGCAAAATGCATATTTGCTTTTATTGTTGCCACCCTATGTCATAAATCTTAATTCATATGTGAAAGTCCATGTTGATATTTTGTCGAGCACGTAGTATCCCTGGTGAAGAGCCATAATGGTACTTGAAGTCGCAGCAAGCTGAACGTTCAAGATATATGGCTGAATTGTGTGAGATTCAATCCTGATGTCTGAAGGAGAGGTTGTATTAAGCTTAGTTAGTCGCTCGCAAAATAAAGTTAGTCATAGCCTTGCGTCTTATGGACGTAGTACGCCACGTACGACGGTGCGGCTAGGCCTGGGTACGGAGGAGACTATGAAGTTGTGTATGAGCGACATCCCACCCAAAGTAAATATAAGTTCTCTTTCTCCCCGCAAAAAAAAGTCATGAAGGGGGACTCAAGAGCGATTAGAGGCATCAAGTAATAAAAGAAGCAAAAGTAGATTAATGACGTTTTTTCATCATGCTTCACAGTAACATGTTTATAATCACTTAAATGATAACATGGCAGAAAATTTGAAATGTATGTAGAACTGCGGAGATATTTTAAAAATTGTGTTCATTATTTATATTACACAGGAAAATTGAAGTGACATAAGAATTTTAAGGCGTTCATGTTTTAAATCACCTTTTTGTTTTGTTTCGGAAAACCAAATGAATATCAAGTAGCATCCCAAATCCGCCCTTTTATGGTCCACATCAATTTCGATCCTATTATGTGGACAGAATCTGTACTAACTTATAATACATGGCACATTTTTTGTGATTTCGTAAAGGATAGCATGGCAGGAAAATGAAAATGTATATAGTGTTGAAGTGTATATGTGGAACTTTTGGTTGCGTTGGCAAGTGTATGGAGCTTAACATGGTATCGGAGCTAAGGTTTTGAGTTCAAGTCCATACCTTTGAGTCTATCCACGTGTTGAATTTCTGCTTCACGTGTGAGAGGGGGTGTTGAGGTGTATATGTGGATTGCCTAGCGCTTTCCATCCGTTAAAACTTTTAGTTGCGTTGGCTACTGCATGAAGCTTAACATATAGAAGAACATACATATTTCAGTACTTGTTCTTTCATAGTTTATATAGGAGATGGAAGAACATTACATAAGACTTTAACTCGTTTACATTTCAGTCTCGTTTTTTTTCCTTTTTTCAAAAATTCAAACAATATCAGGTAACATGCTAAATATGCCACCTTTTGGTCCTCATCAACTCTCGAGTCTTATTACATGGATATTGTCTCTACTATCTTATAGTACTTGACAGACCATCACTGGAATGCAACCACATAAGAAATAAGGATGTTTGGAAGGCAACCCTCTTTTTGTGATAACAACATGTACCACCTTGTTCTTAAGCTAACAATCATCGCGCCTCCAACATGAAGCTTATGATCTCCATTGTTCGATGCTTCATCTCTGCTCTCAATTTCGAGGTCTATGAAATTTCATAAGTGCTCGTTTCCTCATGCATGCATGTAAATCTTTCGTAAGTAATACTCAAAACTTCTAAATTGCAAGGTCACAAATTATTGGTTGGTATCATCTTTACCTAATCACTATATTTTCCTTGTAATAAATTCTCATCTTTATGGAACAACGCAAATGATATACATCATTTTGATTTAGCAAAGGGTTTTAGATCCAAAGAAGAAGGATGTTCATCAGTTTCTATGAAATGACAGGAAGCACAACTGAAAGAGATTTTACAATTCGTAATTACTGAAGAGCGTCCACTTTGACCACACTTTCTTAAGCTACAAAGGAATTTTCTTATTTTATTGCCTGTGAAGTATATAGTTTGTCCGATAAACGATATTGTTTCTCGAACCATTCTGGTTATAGTGACCATCAAGCTAAAAACCTCACCAACTTATAGGTTCCATTTGAGTAAATGACATACAAATTCTCAAGAAGTTTAATCATACATATTGATTCCATCCAACTTGGAGAGAGAGAGAGAGAGAGAGAGAGATGATTACATTAGCCATATTAGTGATCTGGTGCATGGTACTAATTGATGATTTGATGATACTATGATTGTATCTCTCATAATTATGTCATTTGTCAACACATAACACCACCGACATAGTTTTGTACATTATAAGATCAATTTCCCAAATAACAGCTTGATCGTGAGTTGATAAATAGTATGTGCATGTTAATTGCTGGCAAAGGGTGTGAGCGGACGATCCTTTGCTAACACTTGTGGAGCTCCTTACAGGAGTCATCTCTTTGTGCAAGGGTCACATTTTGTTTGTGTCTCTTTTATCCTTTTTTTTACTCCGGGCAATTGTCGTACTCACTAACAGTAGTCAATTCTTTATATCCTCCAGGAAGTTCATGGTTTACATATCAATTATATGATTTTGCTCTTTACAGGTACTATGTTTATTTTTCAGAGATACTCACTTGTAGTACTCCCTTCGGTCCTTTTTAGTTTGGATATAAGATTTGTCCGAAGTTCAAGTATCTTTACTTTGACCAAACTTATAGAAAAGAGTATCAACATTCACAATACCAAATCAATATTTTTAGAATCATTATGAAATGTAGTTTCATAGTATATATAGTTGGTATTGTGAATGTTCATATTTTTTAATATAAATTTGGTCAAACTTGGTTGAGTTTGACTTGACAGTAATCGAATACGCGAAGTAAAAAGGACTGGAGGGAGTAATATCTTCACTGTTGTGATGCACAGATGATCTATATATAGTACAGTGTAACGATTCCTTGCAATATTACATCCATCGATGTAGAATCCAGACCTATTGTCACCAGCTAAAACCGGAGGTTAGAAAGAAAAGAAACACGTACCTTTCTAGGCTGTAGGAGCACCGTCGCTGTGCATCGGCAACCGCTGGGTTCGTCGTCTGTCGGCAGTGTCGCATGAGATCGCAGTTGGCGTCACATAGTAAGATCTCAGTGAGCCCTGGAGCAGCATGCTGTTTTGAAGCCTCGCTCGACTGTTCTGCAGTGGTTGCCACAGAACCATGAACCCTGCTCGAGCTAGGGTACAGACCAAATCTTTTTTGAATGTATTTCGTGCTTCACTCTGAAAGATAAATTAAAGTGAATACATCACGTTGTCCAAAATGTGAAGACAACTATTGTGGTGTCCTGACACTGCACGACCAGAAAAAAGAAAAACAATAGTATATGAAACAAATAAGATTAACAAATCAGAATCGCAAATACGCGGGATTCAGGTTCGGTGTACTCCATGTAATTACTGCATAATCACTATATCTTTAGTGTTTCACTGTAAAAGAGACTGCTGGGCAGCACCAGGCACCACACAACATAGATGGACGATTTCAATTTTCTATATTGACTAATTACATGTTACCGAACCTCCATTCTTACTAAATTTAGACCTCGTATAAAGATGATCGCAAAGCAACTGTAATCAAGGAGGAATTGAGAAAAGACTCTCGTAATAATGAACGGACATCTATATCTATCTATTATATACCTATTAATGCAAGGTGAGTTTCGTCAATTTTTTTTTCTATTGGAGGTGGTACTAAATTTTATGCGTTCGTCTGCTAGGAAAAAAGGTTTTAAGAATTTCATACGTGGGCCGCCTGCTGTGCCCCAGCAAAGCCAGCCCACTTATTTTTCTGCCCACACAGCTGAGAAAATTCTATTTTCCGCAAAGGCGGGCAAATACTCGGATCTTCGCACAGGACAACCAATAATGGGCTGGCTCAATTTTATTTGTTTTACTTTTATTTTTATTCTCCTTTCTCTATCTCATTTGTCCCTCTCAAGTTCATTTTCTTACAAAATTTATTTCATAAATTTAATTTTCTAAAAAATCTCCATAATTTCAAAAAAATCAAATTTGGAAAATCTTTAGAATTACAAAATTTTGTTGCTATTTTTAAAAATATTGTTAACTTGAAAGAAGTTTCCCAATTTTAAAAAAAAATCTAAAAAGTTTTGAGATTTATAAAAAGAAAATGGCATTAAAAATATGCAATTTTTAAAATATTCTTGGTTTAGTGAAAATTTCAAAATTCAAAATAATATTCGTGTATAAAAGATAAACATTTTTAAAAAATGTTCACAAATTCAAATAGTGTCCATGTTTTTACAAAAAAAGGTTGGTTTTTTCTTAAAATGTTGTGAATTTTAAAAGATGTTCCTGTTTCAAATTTAGTTCGTGTTTTTTCTGAAAGTGTACATAATTTTCAACTGTTCAGAATTTAAATAATGATTCATGTTTCCTACAATATTCATAAACTTCATACATTAAAATGCCCTTGGTTGAAAGGAAAAGTAGATCAAATAATTCATGGGCCTTCTCTGGCGTATGATGACGTAACAAAACTCTTAAATTTCCTCGATCAATAAATGGAAAAAATAGTGGATTGATTACTTCACACCGGCGAAACCGAGAAGCTAAATATTCCTTTTTCACGTGGACACATAGTTTTGCTTGTAGATATAATTCTCATTAACTTTAAATGCATATTATTTTTTTCTCCCGTTGCAACGCACAGGCATATGTGCTAGTAAGTCTAAAAGTATATTCACAGTTTGAAAGAAAGATATGTGTTAGTTACGTTCATACATTCTGGTGCCTAGCTAATTTGATCTGGGTAGTGTACAGGGCTACATGCAACAATTCATCTTGCACGACGTTGTGACTAATACTGAATAGTCGGCATGTGATGTTTACTTAACATTGCCGATGATTTTGAAGGGTTGAAGTTAATTAATATAATAAATCTATCTAGACTGCCGGCACACTAGTGCAGAACTGGGCTATAGCACCGATTCGTAAGGCTCTTTAGTGCCGGTTACGTAACCGACACTAAAGGGTGGGGACTAAAGGTCCCCTCCTTTTAGTATCGGTTCTGCACGAACTGCCGCTAAAGGGCCACCACGTGGCACGAGCCAGCGCCGGAGGCGGGGAGCCCTTTAGTATCGGTTGGTAACACCAACCGGTACTAAAAGGTATGGGGGGTTTTGGGTTCATGATTTCGTTTTCCTTTAATTTTATGTTTTCCATTTAATTCTTTTTCGTTTGCTGGTATTTTACGATACTACATATTGTACACGTTATGCATATATATAAATAGAATTTCTCGTAGAACCGATCATATTGTACATGTTATATATATATATATATATATATATATATATATATATATATATATATATATATATATATATATATATATCGGTGGGAACGACACCTATAGGGTCACTGGGATCCCTTCTACGGTAGGCGGGCGCAGGGTTGTGAGAAGAGCGGGTCTGACAGGGAGCACACGGATCGTTTACCCAGATTCGGGCCACGAAGATGCGTAATACCCTAGTCCTGCTTTGGTGGATGTATTTGAGTGTTCTTGTGTTCTTGAGCTAGCTGCGGGGTGCAACTTGCCCAAAAGAGCCGAATCCCCCTCCTGGTCGCCTTGGGCCTCCTTTTATAGGCAAAAAGGGTCGCCACAGCGGCACACAGGAGGTGGGAAGGTCTATAGTCGATGAGCCTATCCTCTGGGACCGTCGGACAAACGCATTTAATGCGCTGCCGACGTGCCCCCCTTACTTTATCGGGGACGCCAGGGAAGCACATCCCAGCTGTCGCCGCCTCGCCTGGCCTTGACACGCGTCCGAGCTGACGGGACGTCGTGGCGCCACGTTGGCTGGCTGCTGGGCTGGCGCGGTGGTGGAGCCTTCAGGAAGACTTGCATGCCACCACGCAGGAGCTTGCTGGGTTGGTGTAGAGGCCGCACGTCGCCACGCAGGCGCCAGCTCAACTGGCAGTTGCATGGGGACGACGGTGGAGTCTTGGCTGGCGCAGGCCTGGCAGTGGCCCTACTGATGCCCTCGGCAAGGGTCTTGCTGTGGCGTTGCTGTCATCCCTGGCAAGAGTCTTGTCGGGGGTCTTGTGGATTTCCTCGGCTAGGATCCTGCCGAGGGTCGCTGTCTTTTGGTCCTCATCTGAACTCATATATTTGTGATCTTGACGAAGATTTGCATGCCACCACAGAGGCGCCTCCCGAGCCTTGGCTCCAATGTAGTTGATTGGGTCGGAGCCCGTGGGCTCAAGGGTGGATCGCTCTGCTGGTGTTGGGCAAGTTGCCCCGGCAAGGCTCTTGTCGGGGCTGCGGGGGGCCGCCTCGGCAAGGATCTTGCCGAGGGAGTCCACCTCGCCTTCTTGCCCTCCTGTGCTTCTGGTCTTGCCCTCCTCTGCCCTGCTAAGTGTGGCCGCAGCGCGTGGCTCTGACTGCCCATGCACAAGTAAAGGGGTCAAAAGGAGAGCTCCTACTTTTGTACACCGACAGTAGCCCCCGGGCCTGAGCCACACATAAGCGCGACGCGTTGTTGGGCTGGGCCCAGAACGGTGCGCGGGCAGGTGGGGCGGATTTTACCGTACTAACTTCTGGTGCGCTGCGCTTCCCCACGACCTGCATTGAACACGCGACGTGGAGGGTCGTGCGTGACATGGGGGTCAAGCGTGGGGAGGTTCACGCACGCATGCGTCACATCGTGGTAAAGAGGCGGCTCACGCCTTCCCCATAAAAGGAGGGAGGTGTAGAGGCATGGCCCATTTACTTGGGTGGACTCGGGTCGTGGTCTTCAAGGCGCCCGCGCCCCACGATCACGGGGTGGGGAGCGGCTGCTTCGCCCGTCCCTTTAATGCTGCTCGCTTGCCATGTGTCCCTCATGCAGATGGCAGGAGGTGGAGGCGGGAAACCAGACCGTCGCTGATTGGGGCAGCGGGCCGGTCCTGATTCCCTACGCCCCCGATGACCGGATTGGTCGAGTGGGGCGGCCGAGCCCCGACTCCGCCCCTTTATAAGAAGGGGAGGGGGAGGCATTCCACATTCTTCCATCATCCGTCTCCTTCCACCTCCGCTTCTTTCTTCCATATGCCATGGCGAGAGGAAGCGCTGGCCCTTCGACAGTGGCGGCGAGGGTTGCTTCTCGTCAGCGCGTTCCTCCTCCCCAAGAGCTCGTGGCGGCGGAACCGGACACGAGAGGAAGGGGGAGGGGGCGAGGCCGAGGTCGTCACGGCGCTCGGGGGAGAGGAGGACGGGGCGGCGCATCGGCCTCGCCTCCACCAGGGATGCCTCCCCCGACGAAGGGCCATGTCGGGGACCAACCCCGCGAGTTCTTCATCAGGCTGCGCCGGCCACCGTGTCGCCACCTCCGTCTCCCTACTGCATCT
Organism: Triticum urartu; assembly: GCF_056163025.1. NCBI lineage: Eukaryota > Viridiplantae > Streptophyta > Magnoliopsida > Poales > Poaceae > Triticum > Triticum urartu. The sequence continues at coordinate 99,433,555 of NC_141878.1, forward strand.
CGGGAGATGGGGCTTGATCCACCCCAGACCCTCTGGTTGCACATGAGGGGCTGCGGGAACGGCGGCACGCGGGTCGATGTCGACTTCCCCGCTCCTCACGTCATGTATCTCCGTCGCGGATGGAAGACGTTCACTCGCATCCACAGCCTGACGGCGGGGCTTGTCCTCTACTTCAAGTTAATGGAGGGAAGCCTCCTCTCCATCAAGGTCTTTGGAGATCTCGGAACTCGCTTGACGTGCTGCGTGGAGAGCTCCTCAGACGATGAAGATTCCTCTTCAAGCAGGAGTCATGAGGAGGGCAGCGACAGCGACGACGAGAGCGTCGAGCGGGGTCACGTCGACCTCGTCTCCGACTGACCGCGTCGCCCCGCCCTACGTCGCGCGGCCTGCCGAGGGCCTTCCTCGCCAAGCTCTCCATCGGGGCGCTCCCCGTCGTCTCCTTGGGTGGCTGGCATAGGAGGGCCGGAGAAGGCGAAGAAGGCGGGTGGCGGCCGTCAAGTCGGAGTATGCGGGCACCGACGCCTTCGTCGCGTATTGCCGGCCCGCTGCCTCATCTTCCAGCTCCCCTCCCAGCACCCGGGACGTTCTCTTGGTGCCTTCTGCTCCTCGCACCTCGCCTAGGTGCTCTTTTCGCCCTCCTGCCCTCTTATTCCACCTTCTGAGGAGAGGGGCAAGAAAGGGATTACGGGCATCTTATCTTTTTTTAGTTTGTAAGCCTACGGGCACTTGTTAATTTTAAGACTTGTTATCCCCTTGCTCATGTTTTTAATTCCGTATGAATTGTACCTGTATGGGATGTTTTTAATGAAAAAGGGTGCTTGCCAGGTTATCTGTGCGTGAGTGAGGCCCATGCCAAGGAACGAATCCTTGTTATTTTTAAGATAAACATTGTCGCTCGGCAATAGGCCTTGCTGTTCCCTGAGTTCGGTCGACCATTCTCACGCCATCGGCGGAGGCAGGGGTGAAGTAGAGTTAGGCCCTCCGTTTATTTCCTTGTCACCGCGTCTACGACCCGGTTTTGTCCCAGGGACTTGGGTACAAGAAGAAGGGGGAGCACAGTGGTCTTGGAGCAAAATGAGGTTTCATTTGTCCTAGTTCTATACGGAAATGCATAACAGGGGATGAAGGACTTATCTGAATCCGCAGCCCCCGGCAACTTTGGCTTGCCGTGGTTAGATCCTTGTGTCTTCAGCCCCCGGCAGTCTCGGCTTGCCGGGGCCGGAGCGCCGATTCGTTTTCTTTCTTCCAAGCGGCTCAGCAGAAGTGTCCATGTGCCATGCGAACCAAAAGACAGAAAAACGCATACTCGACCTCTAGGCTAGGGGTTAGTCGCCACTACACACTATCAACCCTAACCGAGGGAGAGACTTAACCTAGCATGCATCCTAAAACTTAGGGCGCCAGCGCTTTGTTTATTTATGCTCAGGGTCTGCGCCTGGCTTTGTACAGAGGGTTACATGCCTTGCCGGCAAGGCTTGTACAAAAGGTGGGTTGTCGGGGGGCCCGGCAACCGCGCCTTATGGGTAAAACTTGCGAAGATGTTCAATATTTCAGGAGTTGCTCACTGGAATAGCATCTTTGGTCTCCAGGCAGACTGCGCCGGGCCTGGTGACTCGTATTACCCGATAAGGGCCTTCCCACTTTGGCGTCAACTTGTTGGAATTCTTGGCCGACTGAACGCGCCGAAGAACAAGGTTGCCTTCCTCAAAGCTTCGGGCATGAACCTTGTGGCTATGGTAGCGGCGCAAGGCTTGCTGGTAGCGTGCTGCTCCCACAGCCGCCCGAAGACGATCTTCCTCAAGGAGCGTTGCGTCATCTTGCCGCAATCGCTCTTTCTCAAGCTCGTCATAAGCGAGCACTCGAGGTGGCCCGTATATGAGTTCCGTGGGGAGAACTGCTTCTGCCCCATATACTAGGGCAAATAGTGTCTGGCCAGTGGCTCGATTTGGCGTCGTTCTGATCGACCAAAGAACCTTCGGCAACTCATCAATCCAGCACCTTCCGCTTTTGTGCAGCTTGTCAAAAGTCTTTGTTCTCAGGCCTCACAATACTTCAGCATTTGCCCTCTCCGCCTGGCCGTTACTCCGTGGGTGAGCCACGGAAGCGAAACAGACCTTGCTGCCGAGGCCTTGGGTGTACTGCATGAAGGTGTGACTTGTGAACTGCGTGCCGTTCTTGGTGATGACTCTGTTTGGCACACCAAAACGGTAAACTAGTCCCTTGAAGAATTTGACGGCTGACTGTGCTGTCACCTTCCTCACTGCTTCCACCTCCGGCCACTTTGTGAACTTGTCGATTGCAACGTACAAGTACTCAAAGCCGCCGACAACACGGGGGAAGGGGCCCAGTATGTCGAGCCTCCAGACCGAAAATGGCCAGGAGAGGGGGATTGTTTGAAGGGCTTGAGCTGGTTGATGAAGCTTCTTTGAATGGAACCGACACGCTTCACACTTGGTTACTAGCGCCGTTGCATCCTGGAGGGCAGTGGGCCAGAAGAAACCTTGCCGGAACGATTTGCCGGCAAGGGCCCTCGACCCTATGTGGGAGCCACATATGCCTCCGTGTATCTCTGCCAACAACCCCAGTCATTCCTCCCGGGGAATGCACTTCAATTTCACGCCGTTCGGTCGCTTCCTGTACAGGACGTCATCGACGAACTGATACATGGCAGACCGACAGGCTACTTTCTCCGCTTCTTCCTGCTCCTCAGGAAGCTCCCCTGTTTGGAGGAATCAGACGGTATGCTATGCCCATGCCGGAGCCTGGGGCTCGACGGCAAGGGCCAAAGGCATTTCTTCTGCCATGGGAGTGGCCATCTGTATGACTAGGGCTTGACGGCCCACCGGAATCAGCCGCTCCTCGACAGGCTCAGAATCCGCGGCAACACCCTCGCCGGTGGCCCCCCTGGGGCTCAGTGGGAAAGTACTTCCCAGGGCCTGATTTCCTCCGTTTGTTCTGCTCCATTGATGGTTCGATGGATGGTTGAGTTAACCGAAGCAAAAAAGTACCTGGTTCCACAGGTAACTTGAATGCAGCGTGCTTTGACAGGTAATCGGCAAGTTGTTCTCCACTCGGGGAACGTGCTCCGCTTGTATACCGTCAAAGCGCTCCTCCAGCTTCCTCACCTCATCTACGTAGGCCTTCATCAACGAGCTCTGATAATCTTTGTTAACTTGCCTGACGACAAGCTGTAAATCGCCCCTGACGATGAGCTTCTTGACCCCGAGGTCTGCCGCGATCCTGAGGCCGGCAAGCAACCCCTCGTACTCAACAGTGTTGTTGGTGGACTTCTCCCTGGGAAAGTGCATCTGGATTACATACTTGATGTGCTCTCAAGTGGGCGCGACGAGCAGCACACCAGCACCGGCGCCTTGCAGCGAGAAAGCCCCATCAAAGTACATGATCCAGTTGCGACTTGCTTCCTTGCCGGGGAGGGTGGTCTCCTGGATCTCTTCGTCAGGCATTGAGGTCTATTCTGCAATGAATTCCGCCAAGACTCTACTCTGGATTGTCGAAGTACTTTTAAACTTCAAACCAAAGCTCAAAAGCTCCAAGGCCCACTCCACAATCCTTTTGGTTGCGTCTGGGTTGTGCAGTATCCGTTGTAACAGGAGGCGGGTGACGACGGTGATTTCGTGTGCTTGGAAGTAGTGACGCGGCTTCCTCGAGGCCATAAGGAGGCCAAAGAGCAATTTCTGCACACCAGAGTACCTTGACCGAGCCCCCTGCAGGAGGGAGCTGACAAAGTAAACCGTGTGCTGCATCATCTTCTTCTTCTTCTGCACCGCCTCACTTGATTGCATGGGGTCTGTCCTGATGGTGTCAGACTCCGCCGAGGGCCTTGCCTTGCCGGCATCGGGCCCTGCCAGGGGAATCTCTGGCTCGCCATCCTCCAGTCCCGCCACCTCCACTGCCTCTTCACCGACCTCCCTCTGCACCACTAGCGCGGCACTGACCACTTGATTCGTCGCCGCCAGATACAGCAGCAACGGCTCTTGTGGTTTAGGCGCAACCAATATTGGTGTGGAGGAAAGGTATTTCTTCAGATCCTGCAATGCTGCCTCGGCTTCTGGGGTCCACTCCATTGGGCCCGCCTTCTTCAAGATCTTGAAAAAGGGAAGGGCACGCTCAGCGGACTTGGAGATGAATCTGCTCATGGTGGCAATGCAGCCAGTGAGCCGACGCACATCCTTGATCTGCTTGGGTGCCTCAATCTGCTCAAAAGCCTTGATCTTGTCCGGGTTTGCCTCGATCCCATGCTGCGACACAAAGAACCCGAGAAGTTTGTTGGACGGAACACCAAACACACACTTCTCAGGGCTCATCTTGAGGTTGATCTTGCGTAGGTTGGCAAATGTCTCTTCTAAGTCTTGTACAATGGTTGTCTTGTCCTTGGTTTTGACCACTATGTCATCCATATAAGCTTCCATATTTCTATGTAGCTGGGGCTCAAAACCAATTTGGACCACCCTTGCGAATGTCGAGCCAGCACTCTTCAACCCGAAAGGCTTGCGTAAAAAGCAATACGTACCACATGGGGTGATGAACACTATCTTCTCTTCGTCTTCCTTTGCCATGAAGATCTGGTGGTAGCCCGAGTAGGCGTCGAGGAATGATAACATATCGCACCCGGCCATGGAGTCAACAATCTGGTCAATGCGCGACAATAGGAAGGGGTCCTTAGGACAAGCCTTATTGATATCTGTGTAATCAATACACAACCTCCACTTCCCGTTCGCCTTGCGCACCACCGTCGGATTGGCCAACCACGTCGGATGGAGCACTCCTCTCACCAAGCCCGCCGCTTCCAATTTCCTGATCTCCTCTGTGATGAATTCCTGCCATTCCAAAGCTTGCTTCCTGACCTTTTGCTTGACGGGACGTGCATGGGAACAGATAGCAAGGTGGTGCTCAATCACTTCCCTGGGAACGCCGGGGATGTCGGATGCTTGCCATGCAAGCACATCGACATTCGCGCGTAGGAAAGTGACGAACGCGCTTTCCTATTTGCTGTCGAGGGTGTAGCTTATGGTGAAAGCTCCTCCCGTGCCATCCTCCTTGACGGAAACCCTCTTGGTCTCTGGTGGTGCAGCTCTGGATTTCTTGCCCTTGTCGGAGGAGCTCTCTGGCACGTCCTCGACGGTAGCACAACACTCCGAAGAGGTGCGCTTGCCGGAGTGGGTGCGAGAGGTCTTGCCGGTCTTCTTCTTCCCTCCCGGGGCTTCAGTGGCAGGAGCAAGTGCCTTAGCGGTAGCTGCTGCAACTACTTATCGGTAGAGGTTGTCAGTGCAGATCATCGCGTCCTTCTTGTCGGAGGGGACGGTGATGATGGTCATCGGCCCAGGCATCTTCAACGTGTTGTAGGCGTAGTGCGACGCCGCCATGAACTTGGCTAGTGCCGGGCGGCCGAGGATCCCGTTGTAGGGCAAGGGAATCTCGGCTACATCGAAGACAATCTTCTCCGTCCTGTAGTTCAGCTCGCCTCCAAACGTCATAGGCAGCGTGATCTTCCCCTTTGGCTGGCTCCTTCCCGGGTTGACCCCTTGAAACGTGACCATTTCCTCAAGGTCTCCATCAGGAATTTGCAGCCTTTTGATCACAACGGGTGAGATCAAGTTCAGACCGGCTCTGCCGTCAACCAGCATCTTGTTCACCTTGAGGTTGCGTATCGTTGGTGAGACAAACAACGGCAAACAACCGACCGCAGTTGTGTGGTCAGGGTGGTCCTCGGCGTAAAATATGAGAGGCGTGCTGGAACACTTCAGTGGCCTCTGAGCGTCGAACGAGGGCTTCGCTGCTCTGACCTCACGCGCCCACTGTTTGAGCTGGCGGTGAAAAGTATGCAGCGAGGCACCACCATCTACGCACATGGCCTCCGTAGCCTTCTAGAACTCATGCTCACCGGACTCGTCATCCTCGTCATGATCATCGTCTTCCTGTTTCTTGTCGCGGCCCCGAGCGGGCCTCTCTTGCTGGTTATCCTTGTCGCGGCGACCTCCTTGGCCGCCACGCTTCTTGCCGGATCCTTCGGCACCATCCTGACCCTTCTCCTTGTCACGCCTCTCATATTCGGCCTTTTGCTTTTCAGCAAGCGGCTCAACTTGTCGGTAGTTCTGGAGGTCGTGGCCCTTGGTGCGGTGGATCTTGCAGTACTGCTTGTCGGAGCCCCCTGGCTTGTCGGCAGCCGCCAAGGCCCGGCAAGCGGCGCACCCGACAATGTCCTTGCCGGGGTCGTCTGCCTTGGCCTTCTTGGCGACGCTGGTGTCGCCGGATCCCTCGATGGCAAGCACGGTCTTGTCCTTGCGTTTCCTATTGCGACACCGGCCCTTCTTCGTCAGGGCGGCGGTGTCTTCGTCGGTAGACTCGGTTTTCGCACCGGCGTCTTCGCTGGGGTACTTCCTTCCCTCTTCAGCCTGGGCGCATCTATCGGCCAGAACGTAAAGTTCGGCCACGCCCTTGACCTTGTTCATTGCCAGCTCTTCACGCATCTTGCGGTTATGCACATTCTGATGGAATGCGCTAATCGCGGCGGTAGGATGAACATCTGGGATGTTGTATTGCACTCGGCTGAACCTCTGTATGTACTTGCGCAGGTTTTCACCTTCCTTCTGGGGAATGATATGCAAATCACTCGCCTGGCCATGAGCCTGGTGGCCTCCAGTGAAGGCACCAACGAACTCGTGGCATAGATCTGACCAAGAAGAAATGGAATCCGCCGGCAAGTGCATCAACCAAGACATGACATGGGGTTTCAGGGCCAACGGGAAGTAATTGGCAAGCACCTTGCTATCACGAGCTCCAGCGGCTCGCATCGCGATGGTGTAGATGCTGAGGAACTCTGACGGGTGGGTCTTACTGTTGTACTTCTCGTCGACGTCGGGCTTGAACGTGCGGTGGGACGGCCACTGGAACTGCCGCAGCTCACGGGTAAAGGCTGGGCAACCCACCTCGTAAGGTAGGGCGTCAGAGCCTCCCGGTGCTGGGTGGTCCATAGCGGGCCCCGCCCACCTGTCTGACTGGTGGCGCGTATCGCGCCGGCGCTCGATGGTGGTTCGAGCGTCTTCATGGGCTCGCTCCCAAAGAACCCGGCGTTGGTCGTGGTGGGTCCGTGGGTCGGACGACGCTATGGAAATGTCATCGCAGGCGTCATCACGACGGACCGACATCCGCGGTGGCTGGCATGGAGGAGGAGAGTGCACCATGGCCACGGTGCCTCCGGCCCCTCCACCGCCGGCATGCAGTGGCTCGATGGAGCACCGGCCTGAGGGCCCCACCGGCCGTGGCTCGTCTTTGTTGGTGACGCCGACGAGGCTCCGGATAGTGGCTCTCCACTCGTCGAGCTTCTCCGCAGCGGGAGGGAAGTTGAGGAGCAGCTGCACACGTGCCAAGGCTTCTGCTGGCGTGGGTGGCAGCGAAAGCTGCATGGACCGTGGTGCGCTTCGACTTCTAACCACGTTAGAAGGAGCTCTTTCACGGCCCAGCGGCTGTGCGCCATCTTCGCCAGCACTTCAGCAGGCATGATGGCCTCCTTCGTCCCGCGGATGACACACATGACTCTTCCCACGGCGGCGTCCAGGGTCACCGGTGTGGTGACGCTGCTCGTCGCGCACAACCTAAGAAGAGCGCGCTATGGGTGCCGGAGTGGGCGTCTTGGAGATTGCCACGCCGCCCGCGGGTGGTACGGCGACACCCCCGGAGGGTCCCGCGCCGTCTGCGGGGGGCCACCTCCGTCTCTGGATTTCGCGGCGTACGGCCCGTTGCCTTGCGCATGAACGACGCTGCTCGCCAGAGTCTGACTGCCAGAGCGATGTTGGTGCTCGCCCTTCGCACCTCGGGTTCTGTCCGCGTCCGGCCTGCTGCTCGCCCGCACTGGTACGGGCCGTCTGGCTCCCGATGAACCGGCCGCCATGGCCTTCTTCTTCTTGGGAGCCATGACGATCAAAAACTGCTAGGCTGCCTGCCAGACTAGATTTTCACAACCGCGCCCCCTACCTGACGTGCCAGAGATGTCGATGGGAACGATACCTATGGGGTCACTGGGATCCCTTCTACGGTAGGCGGGCGTGGGGTTGTGAGAAGAGCGGGTCTGTCAGGGAGCACACGGATCGTTTACCCAGGTTCGGGCCGCGAAGATGTGTAATACCCTAGTTCTGCTTTGGTGGATGTATTTGAGTGTTCTTGTGTTCTTGAGCTAGCTGCGGGGTGCAACTTGCCCAAAAGAGCCGAATCCCCCTCCTGGTCACCTCGGGCCTCCTTTTATAGTCAAAAAGGGGTCGCCACATGATACGTCCATTTTGCATCATGCTTTTATATCGATATTTATCGCATTATGGAGTGTTATTTCACTTTATGTCACAATACTTATGTCTATTCTCTCTTATTTTACAAGGTTTACATAAGGAGGCAGAATGCCGGCAGCTGGAATTCTGGGCTGGAAAAGGGGCAAATATTAGAGACCTATTCTGCGCAACTCCAAAAGTCCTAAAACTCCACGGAACGTCTTAAAATAAATAAAGAAAAATCCTCGCCAAAGATGAAGGCCAGGGGGACCACACCCTGCTCACGAGGGTGGGCCCCCCTAGGGCGCGCCCCCTACCTCGTGGGCCCCCTGGTGGCTCTTCGACGCCCATCTTCTCCTATATGAAGTTCGATGAGAAAAAAACAAGAAGGAACTTTTCGGGACGAGACTCCGCCGCTACGAGGCGAAACCTTGGAGGATCCAATCTAGAGCTCCGCCAGAGCTGTTCTGCCAGGGAAACTTCCCTCCGGGAGGGGGAAATCATCACCATCATCATCACCAACGCTCCTCTCATCGGGAGAGGGCAATCTCCATCAACATCTTCACCAGCACCATCTCATCTCCAAACCCTAGTTCATCTCTTGTATCCAATTCTTGTCTCAAAGTCTGGAATTGGCGCTAGTAGGTTGCTAGTAGTGTTGATTACTCCTTGTAGTTGATGCTAGTTGGTTTATTTGGTGGAAGATCATATGTTCAGATCCTATATATATTATTACCCCTCTGATTATGAACATGAATATGCTTTGTGAGTAATTACGTTCGTTCTTGAGGACAAGGGGGAAGTCTTGCTATTAGTAGTCATGTGAATTTGGTATTCATTTGATATTTTGATAAGATGTATGTTGTCTAGCCTCTAGTGGTGTTATGTGAATGTTGACTACATAACACTTCACCATTATTTGGGCCTAAAGGCATTGGGAAGTAATAAGTAGATGATGGGTTGCTAGAGTGACAGAAGGTTAAACCCTAGTTTATGCGTTGCTTCGTAAGGGGCTGATTTGGATCCACATGTTTCATGCTATGGTTAGGTTTACCTTAATACTTTTGTCGTAGTTGCGGATGCTTGCAATAGAGGTTAATCATAAGTGGGATTCTTGTTCAACTAAGAACAACACCCAAGCACCGGTCCACCCACATATCAAATTATCAAAGTATCGAACGCGAATCATATGAACGTGATGAAAACTAGCTTGACGATATTCCCATGTGTCCTCGGGAGCGCTTTTCCTATTATAAGAGTTTGTTCTGGCTTGTCCTTTGCTAAAAAAGGATTGGGCCACCTTGCTGCACTTTATTTACTTTTGTTACTTGTTGCTCGTTACAATTTATCCTATCAAAAAACTATCTGTTACCACTTATTTCAGTACTTGCAGAGAATACCTTGCTGAAAACCGCTTATCATTTCCATCTGCTCATCGTTGGGTTCGACACTCTTACTTATCGAAAGGACTACGATAGATCCCCTATACTTGTGGGTCATCACCACAGCGGCACACAGGATGTGGAAAGGTCTACAGTCGATGAGCCTATCCTCTGGGACCGTCGGACAAACGCATTTAATACGCTGCTGACGTGCCCCTCTTGCTTTATCGGGGATACCAGGGAAGCACGTCCCAGCTGTCGCCACCTCGCCTGGCCTTGACACGCGTCCGAGCTGACGGGGCGTCGTGGCGCCACGTTGGCTGGCTGCTGGGCTGGCGCGGTGGTGGAGCCTTCAGAAAGACTTGCATGCCACCACGCATGAGCTTGCTGGGTTGGTGTAGAGGCCGCACGTGGCCACGCAGGCGCCTGCTCAACTGGTTGAGCTAGCAGCTGCATGGGGACGACGGTGGAGTCTTGGCTGGCGCAGGCCTGGCAGTGGCCCTGCTGATGCCCTCGGCAAGGGTCTTGCCGTGGCGTTGCTGTCATCCCTGGCAAGAGTCTTGTCGGGGGTCTTGTGTATTTCCTCGGCTAGGATCCTGCCGAGGGTCGCCGTCTTCTGGTCCTCATCTGAACTCATATGTTTATGATCTTGACGAAGATTTGCATGCCACCACAGAGGCGCCTCCCGAGCCTTGGCTCGAATGTAGTTGATTGGGTCAGAGCCTGTGGGCTCAAGGGTGGCTTGCTCTGTTGGTGTTGGGCAAGTTGCCCCGGCAAGGCTCTTGTCGGGGCTGCGGGGGGCCGCCTCGGCAAGGATCTTGCTAAGGGAGTCCACCTCACCCTCTTGCCCTCCTGTGCTTCTGGTCTTGCCCTCCTCTGCCCTGCTAAGTGTGGCCGCGGCGCGTGGCTCTGACTGCCCGTGCACAAGTAAAGGGGTCAAAAGGAGAGCCCCTACTTATATATATATAAACACATAAACACTATTCTGATCATGGGATCAGAATAATATTCTGATCACAACCTGAACTGCCTAAGTAATGCGCCTGAACTTCCCTCTGTACGAACTCGACCTTCGGGCTATCTTCGCAATCGTGGCTTCCCCCGCGAATTATTCTTGTTAGCCATGTTCTATATGATGTTAGTGTAATCTAGAAATATTTTTAAGCAACTAAATACCGGTTTTAAATAGGAATCTCGCTCGTTGGCGGATTTTGCTCCCGGGTCATGACGAAGTTGCGTTTTTTGCAATTTTACTGCGTGAGTTGTTCGACCTCAACTTCTCACAGTGCTAGGTTGAACTTCCGCCAACATTACCCAAATGGGGTTTGCGATACACTGTTGGAAAGCTATGGACACCAGTATCATGACCCAAATAAATTTTTTGGCAAAATGTAAGCGGTTTAAGAGCAATTTTGAAAACCGTTTTTTCTTGATACAAAAAAGTGAATCATATTTTCGGTCGCATTTCTAAACCGTTTATTGGAACGAGGCAAATAATATGGCGTTGGAAAGCTGCTGCAAAACCGCTCCTTCCACATGTTGAAAGTTTTCTCTAATTCCATACGGTTAAAGAGTAATTTGGAAAATCATAAAATTTCGCAAACCGAATAGCCGAGTTCGTATTTTGATGTCATTTCTAAACGGCTAATCCAATTGAGGCAAATGATATGGCGTTGGAAAGCTTATGACAATGCGCTACTTTTTCATGTAGAAAGTTTTTTTTCTAATTTTGAACGGTTTAATAGTAATTTAGAAAACGATACAAGTTCCACTGAGTTCGTATTTTCGATCTATTTTTTAACCATACATCCGAATGCAGCAAATGATACGGCGTTGGAAAGCTTGAAGAAATGCGAAACTTTTTGGTATATATTGTTTCTCCCAATTCCTTATTATTTTAAGTTAATTTTAAAAATGGCTAAAAACGTATTTTTGTCGTAATTTTTAGAAACTTTATCAGAATGGGGCAAATAATATACCGTTGAAAAGCTAAGGAAAATGCGGAACTTTTTTATGTTGATGGTTTTCTGTGATTCCTAACCGTTTTCAAGTAATTTCGAAAATGGCAAGATCATTCATTCTGCTTTTATCGCGAAACAAATTCTTCAAAAATGCACCACGTAAAGAACTTGAACTTCTTGGCATGTCTACTTAAACTTCACTCTGTTTTTCACGTGCTTTTTTTGCTCGTATATCTCCATCCACTCACCGAAATTGAGCAAGTGATATACCGATGGAAAGCTGCCGTAAACACGTAACTTTCCCGTGTTGATTATTTTTTCATACTCACAACGACTTTAAAAGTTTTTCATCCGAAATTCATTCAGCATAGTAGTTGAACTTCCTGCTGTTTTTACGTTGAACTTCTATGACGTATTTTTATTTGTAATTTTCTCATCCATTCTTCAGTGTTACACAAATGATATTCCTTCTGTATAAACCTCTCTCACAATAATTTTTTTAACATTCTCCGACCGAGGACTTGAACTTACACAAATGATATTCCTGCCATTTTGAAGTAAATTAGAAAATGGCGAGATCATGATTTCTGCGTTCATCACGAACAGAAATGCACTGCGTGAAGTAGTTGAACTTCTCGGGCATGTCTGTTTGAACTTCACTCTGTTTTTGACGTGCTGTTTTTACCCGTAACTCCCAAACCACTGTTGAAAACTCGCAACTTTCCTGTGTTGATCAATTTTTCATACTTGTGATGGTTCAAAAGAATTTTTTGAACACACAAAAACGTGTTTTAAACAGTATACATAAAAAACTTTTAAACCATTCATCGGAATATAGCATATAATATATCATTGGAAAGCTTATGAATAGGACCATCTTTTTATGTAGACAGGCGTTACAAATTCGTTGTCGTTTGAGAGCAGTTTTAAAAATGGCTAAAACAACATTGTTTTTGCCTATTTTCTACATGTAATTGAAGGCGGGATGTCTCGCACTAGAGTTCTTGAACTTCACTTGGAGGATTACGTGAACTTCTTGCAACAAACGTTTTAGGCTTTTAGTTTTACATTCTTTTATTCTCACCTAAATCTCATTATGTGTAGTAGTTGAACTTCCCGTTGTTTCCCCCTTAAACTTCTGTCTCGTATTTTTGTTCAATCTCTCTCACAAGAATTTTTGAACTTTCTCGGGCCGAGCACTTGAACTTCTAGCAACAAAACTTTTAGCCTTCGCTTTTTCATTCTTTTTTCATACAAAATGCACATAATGTAGTACTTGAACTTCTTGCAGTTATCAATCCAAACTTCTCTCGATTAAATGAAAATATCTGAGTTTTTTATAGACATCGAACCGCTCTACCTTTTTTATTTTGAACTTCATTGTTTATTTTTAGAAATGTGAAAATTGGAGGTTTTTTAGAAACATCAAACTTCTTCGTTATTTGGAATTGAACTTATTGGTTTTATTCTTTAGTAACTAGAAAAATCTAATTTTTCAAATAAATATCAAACTTTTCCGCGTTTTCCAATTGAACTTCTTGGTTTTATTCTCTAATAAATAGAAAACCCGAGTCTTTTTACATACATTTAACTACTCCGTTTTTTGGAATTGAACTTCTTGATTTTAATCTTTAGTATTGGGGAAAAAATGCCCAAAATGACATTGTTTTTTGTTTTTGTTTTTTGAGCTTATAAATCCTGGGATTTAATATACTTTGAACTTCTCGGTTATTTTAATTTGAACTTCACATATTTTATTTTTTGAGTAAAGAATGGTGTATGATTTTAAAATAAACATCGAATTTGTCTTTTTTCTTTTTTTGAACTTCATGGTTTAATCTTTAGTATCGGGGGAAATCCCAGTTTTCAAAAAATGGGGATAATCTTTTTAAACTTTTTAGTTGTTCCCTTATTTTAATTCAAACTAATTAGTTTGATTCTTTTGTAACGAGAATGTGAGATTTTTACAAACTTTCAAGTTCTCAGTTATTTTAATTTAAACTTCATAGTTTTATTCTTTAGTAACGAGGAAAATCAAGTTTTTTGAACTTCCTTGTTTTAAAATTTTGAACTTCTTGTTTTTATTTTTAATAAGGTGAAAAATCTGAATTTTTTATAGACATCGAAGTTCACCATTTTTTAAACTTGAACTCCTTAGTCTATTGGTTAGTAACGGGGAAAAAGTTTTTTTATATAGACAATGAAACCGCACTGTTATTTTAATTTGAACTTCTAATTTTTATATAATGGGGGAAATATGTTTTTACAAAATCTTTTGAAATGCTCCTCTTTTTTAATTTGGACTTCTCTGATTTTTTTACAAAAGGGGAAAATCCGTTGTAACGATTTTGAAGTACCTTTTTTCATTTGAACTTCTTGCTCAAATTTTGACCTTCCAAATTTGTCTTTTAGATATTAAAAACTTCATTTTTTTAACATCGACCTACTTGTGTTTAGCATAGGCACAAGTTTTATTTCTCTTAGTAATAGAAAATTCCTAGTTTGGGAATAAAAATCCTAGTTTTTTATTAAATATCGAGCCGTTTCGTTTTTTAGATTTGATACTTCTAGGGATTTTTGAGCGGAGAATATCCATTTTTAATAAATTTGTGTTGAGATGCTTTTTTTAGTTAGACCTTCCTCGGATTGTAATGAACGTTGCACTTCTTCTGTTTTCTTTAATTTGAACCTCTAGGTTTTTTTAGAAACAACGAAAATCCAGTTTTTTTATAAATTTTGTAACTCCTATGGTTTTTTTAATTCAAATTTCTTGGTTTTTTATTTATTAATGGTGAGCAATCCTAGTGATGTAATAAACATCTAACTGTCTTCTTATTTAAATTTGAACTTCTAGGTTTTTTTAGAAACGAGGAAAGTCTATTATCTTTTTTGAACGATAATCTATACATACAAAAATCCCAAAAAGATAAGTTGCGACAAATGAAAACCAACACATAAATTTTGTCGCATAGACAAAATACATTCTCACATGAACATATAATCGATTCATGGTTCCCATATTTTCAGTGCCATTTCTTTCTTGTACACTTCCAGAACTTTTTGTTGGTGGAATACAATAATTAGCGCCATAATATATCCCCTTGAACCGCTGTCGTATATATATATATATATATATATATATATATATATATATATATATATATATATATATATATATATATATATATATATATATATGAACTTCATCCATGTTTCATGTTTTTGTGCTCTCTGTTCTTCGTCACACAACACCAAAAATGCTTTTCACTAAATGTAGGATTCAGTAAAAACCTAGCGTTGTTTCCTGAACATACTTCACTAAAAAATTCAATATATGAAGTTACAAACATCCTTTTTTGTTTGCTAAAATCCGTAGTTGGCAGTCAGGCAGGTCAAACAACACTTTCTGTCATTGAAGAAGGTCGAGGCGACCTCCCGAGAAGTTCAACTAAAACAAAGATTGCAATGGCAGACCATGGCCATGGGAATTTGTTTTGGATGAGGCGGCAGGCTAGGGCGAGCTCGGTGGCCGGGAACACAGTGGCCAATGCATCAGGGGTATATGGGCTTTAAGGCCATCCAACTTTTTTGGTCAATGCATCAGGGATGCCCTGCGCGTGCATCTCCTCAATACTGTACTGCTACCAGTTGTCTCCCGAAGATGCACACACATATATGGTGGCCCTCTTTATCTTGTACTACTACGAAAATTGAGATTGCTGCTGCTACTACAATGGAACTATATCACCACTGATGTGTTATTTTTGAGTTGGCATGGAGGCTTGCCATCAACCCAATCATCGAATGCATATGGTAATTAAGGGCGATTGACATGCAGAGCAGTACAAGAGCATTTGATACTACATACTGTGATTTAGAGAATGCTATGACTATTGATGGTTGGATCAGTACTGTCTCCGAGTGAATAATAATATTAGTAACCAGTTTAGTCTGCAGCATCACCGTGGATGCAGGCATCCCACCTGCATCTCAACAAACACCACACAACGACCAAAGCATGGAACACGCACGTGTGGCCGAAGACATGGGGTGTGCTCCCGTCCCCGCTAAGTTCACCAGCCGCTATTCGGTCCCAAGCTCTCCCCCACTCCATCTCCATCCATGCAGTGAGTGCACGCGATGACATTAGCCGGCACCATCGCGAGGTGGCAAACAGTGGCCATGGCTGCCGTTGAGTAGTAGGAGAGGCCGTTGTGCGGTCCGACCACGGGAGTGACTTGGCGGCGGAGTTCCAGCACGGGAGGCTGGGGGCAGTGGGCCGGCGGTTGGAGGTGCTCTGTGTGGCAGGGCTCCGACAGCTGCGGGAGGGAAGAAGATTGTGGTGGCAGTTCGAGGAAAGTCGTGGCGGCAAGTGGAGCAAGTTCGCGCATCGGCAGGTTTCCGGCAACGGGAGGTGGGTTGGTGGCGATTGCGGTGGCGCGATCCACATTGTGGGATGGTGGAGGCGGCCCGATTCCGGGCGAGGAACGATGGTGGCGGAGCGATCCGCGGCGAGGGACAGTGGCGGTGCCGGCTGGGCGTGGTGGCGCGTTCCGTGCGTCGATGGCGGCGCCAGTTTGGAGCGGTGGCGCGTTCCGGGCGACGACGGAGACGCCGGTTGGAGGCCGTCATGGGGATCGGTTAGGGAGTTCGGGATCTGGGAGGATATAGGTGGGCTTTTTTCCTATTCGGTACCAGCTCGCGAGTTCGGGAGGAACCCTCTCGGGCACTTATAAGGGATGTTGTGATCCAAATAACTATGGATTAGAATAGTGCTGTTCTATATATATAGGGTCGTTAAAGTGAGCCAAAGCGCATTGTAGTTTATCCTACGCTCCGGCCCATCGAGTGCACCCAGTTGCCCGCTTAGTTACTGTTGGGGATCGTAGCAGAAATTTAAAATTTTCTACGCATCACCAAGATAAATCTATGGAGTAATCTAGCAACGAGAGAGAGGGAGTGCATCTTCATACCCTTGAAGATCGCTAAGCGGAATCGTTCAAGTGAACGGGGTTGATGGAGTCGTACTCGTCGTGATCCAAATCACCGATGATCCTAGCGCCGAACGGACGGCACCTCCGCGTTCAACACACGTACGGTTGGGAGAAACGTCTCCTCCTTCTTGATCCAGCAAGGGAAGGAGAGGTTGATGGAGATCCAGCAGCACGACGGCGTGGTGGTGGAAGCAGCGGGATCCCGGCAAGGCTTCGCCAAGCACAAGCGGGGAGGAAGAGGTGTCACGGGAGGGAGGGAGGCGCCAGGGCTTCAGGTGCGGCTGCCCTCCCTCCCCTCCACTATATATAGGGGCCTATGGGGGGCGCCGGCCCCTTGTAGATCCCATCAAGGGAGGGGGGCGGCAGCCCTAGGGGTGGCTTGGCCTCCAAGCCAAGTGGAGGCGCCCCACCCCTTAGGGTTTCCAACCCTAGGCGCATGGAAGGCCCAAGGGGGGCGCACCAGCCCACCAGGGGCTGGTTCCCACGTCCCTTCAGCCCATGGGGCCCTCCGGGATAGGTGGCCCCACCTGGTGGACCCCCGGGACCCTTCCGGTGGTCCCGGTACAATACGGATGACCCTCGAAACTTTCCCGGTGACCGAAACTGGACTTCATATATACAAATCTTTACCTCCGGACCATTCCGGAACTCCTCATGACGTCCGGGATCTCATCCGGGACTCCGAACAACTTTTGGTTTACCGCATACTAATATCTCTCCAACCCTAGCATCACCGAACCTTAAGTGTGTAGACCCTACGGGTTCGGGAACCATGCATACATGATCGAGACAACTCTCCGGCCAATAACCAATAGCGGGATCTGGATACCCATGTTGGATCCCACATGTTCCACGATGATCTCATCGGATGAACCACGATGTCGAGGATTCAATCAATCCCGTATTCAATTCCCTTTGTCTATCGGTACGATACTTGCCCGAGATTCGATCATCGGTATCCCGATACCTCATTCAATCTCGTTACCGGCAAGTCTCTTTACTCGTTCTATAACACATCATCCCGTGATCAACTCCTTGGTCACATTGTGCACATTATGATGATGTCCTACCGAGTGGGCCCAGAGATACCTCTCCGTTACACGGAGTGACAAATCCCAGTCTCGATTCGTGCCAACCCAACAGACACTTTTGGAGATACCCACAGTGCACCTTTATAGCCACCCAGTTACGTTGTGACGTTTGGTACACCCAAAGCATTCCTAAGGTATCCGGGAGCTGCACAATCTCATGGTCTAAGGAAATGATACTTGACATTAGAAAAGCTTTAGCATACGAACTACATGATCTTGTGCTAGGCTTAGGATTGGGTCTTGTCCATCACATCATTTTCCTAATGATGTGATCCCGTTATCAACGACATCCAATGTCCATGGTCAGGAAACCGTAACCATCTATTGATCAACGAGCTAGTCAACGAGAGGCTTACTAGGGACATAGCGTTGTCTATGTATCCACACATGTATCTGAGTTTCCTATCAATACAATTCTAGCATGGATAATAAACGATTATCATGAACAAGGAAATATAATAATAACTAATTTATTATTGCCTCTAGGGCATATTTCCAACAGTCTCCCACTTGCACTAAAGTCAATAATCCATTCACATCGCTATGTGATTAACACTCAAGGTCACATCCCCATGTGACTAACACCCAAAGAGTTTACTAGAGTCAATAATCTAGTTCACATTACCATGTGATTAACACTCAATGAGTTCTGGGTTTGATCATGTTATGCTTGTGAGAGATGTTATAGTCAACGGGTCTGAACCTTTCAGATCCGTGTGTGCTTTACAAATCTCTATGTCATCTTGTAGATGCATCTACCACACTCTATTTGGAGCTATTCCAAATAACTGTTCTACTATACGAATCCGCTTTACTACTCAGAATTATCCAGATTAGTGTCAAAGATTGCATCGGCATAACCCTTTACGACGAACTCTTTTACCACCTCCATAATCGAGAAAATTCCTTAGTCTACTAGTTACTAAGGATAACCTTGACCGTTGTCCTGTGATCCATTCCTGGATCACTCTTGTACCCCTTGACTGACTCATGGCAAGGCACATTTCAGGTGCGGTACACAACATAGCATACTATAGAGCCTGTGTCTAAAGCATAGGGGACGACCTTCGTCCTTTCTCTCTCTTCTGCCGTGGTCAGGTCTTGAGTCTTACTCAATATTCACACCTTGTAACATAGCTAAGAACTCCTTCTTTGCTGATCTATTTTGAACTCCTTCAAAATCTTGTCACGGTATGTATTCATTCGAAAGTACTATTAAGCGTTTTTGATCTATCCTTATAGATCTTGATGCTCAATGTTCAAGTAGCTTAATCCAGATTTTCCATTGAAAAACACTTTTCAAATAACCCTGCATGCTTTCCAGAAATTCTACATCATTTCTGATCAACAATATGTTAACAACATATACTCATCAAAAATTCTATAGTGCTCCCACTCACTTCTTTGGAAATACAAGTTTCTCATAAACTTTGTATAAACCCAAAATCTTTGATCATCTCATCAAAGCGTATATTCCAATTCCGAGATGCTTACTCCAGTCCTTAGAAGGATTGCCGGAGCTTTGCATACTTGTTAGCAACTTTCAGGATTGACAAAACCTTCTGGTTGTATCACATACAACCTTTCCTCAGGAAAAACGTCGAGGAAACAATTTTTTTTACATCCTATATGCAAGATTTCATAAATAATGCAGTAACTGCTAACATAATTCCAATAGACTCTTAGCATCGCTACGAGTGAGAAAGTCTCATCATAGTCAACTCCTTGAACTTGTGGGAAAACATCTTAACGACAAGTCGAGCTTTCTTAATGGTGACACTTACCATCATTGTTCGTCTTCCTTTTAAAATCCATCTGCACCCAACAGCCTCACAACCATCAAGTGGTTCTTTCAAAGTCTATACTTTATTTTATACATGGATCCTCTCTCAGATTTTATGGCCTCGAGCCATTCTTCGGAATCTGGGCCCACCATCACTTCTCCATAGCTCGTAGGTTCATTGTTGTCTAGCAACATGACTTCCAAGATAGGATTACGTACCACTCTGAAGTAGTATGCATACTTGTCGACCTATGAGGTTTGGTAGTGACTTGATCCGAAGTTTCATGATCACTATCATAAGCTTCCACTTCAATTGGTGTAGGTGCCACAGGAACAACTTCCTGTGCCCTGCTACACACTTGTTGAAGTGACGGTTCAATAACCTCATCAAGTCTCCACCATCCTCCCACTCAATTCTTTCGAGAGAAACTTTTCCTCGAGAAAGGACCCGTTTCTAGAAACAATCACTTTTGCTTCCGGATCTGAAATAGGAGGTATACCCAACTATTTTTGGGTATGAAGATGCATTTATCCTCTTTGAGTTCGAGCTTATCAGCCTGAAACTTTTTCACATAAGCATCGCAGCCCCAAACTTTTAAGAAACGACATCTTAGGTTTCTCTAAACCATAGTTCATACGACGTCGTCTCAACGGAATTGTGTGGTGCCCTATTTAAAGTGAGTGCGGTTGTCTCTAATGCCTAACCCATAAATGATAGTGGTAATTCGATAAGAGACATCATGGTATGCACCATATCCAATAGGGTGCAGTTGTGATGTTCGGACACACCATCACACTATGGTGGTCCAGGCGGTATTAGTTGTGAAACAATTTCCACAATGTCTTAATTGTGTGCCAAACTCGTAACTCAGATATTCATCTCTATGATCATATCATAGACATTTTATCATCTTGTCACGACGATCTTCAACTTCACTCTGAAATTACTTAAACCTTTCAATAATTCAGACTTGTGTTTCATCAAGTAAATATACTCAGCATCTACTCAAGTCATATGTGAAGTAAGAACATAACGATATCCACTGCGTGCCTCAACACTCATTGGACTGCACACATCAAAATGTATTACTTCCAACAAGTTGCTTTCTTGTTCCATCTTACTGAAAACGAGGCCTTTCAGTCATCTTGCCCATGTGGTATGATTTGCATGTCTCAAGTGATTCAAAATCAAGTGAGTTCAAACGATCCATCTGCATGGAGTTTCTTCATGCATATCTACCAATAGACATGGTTCGCATGTCTCAATCTTTTCAAAAACGAGTGAGTCCAAAGATCCATCAACATGGAGCTTCTTCATGTGTTTTATACCAACATGACTCAAATGGCAGTGCCACAAGTACGTGGTACTATCATTACTATCTTATATCTTTTGGCATGAACATGTGTATCACTACGATCGAGATTCAATAAACCATTCATTTTAGGTGCAAGACCATTGAAGATATTATTCAAATAAATAGAGTAACCATTATTCTCCTTAAATGAATAACCGTGTGGCGATAAACATAATCCAATCATGTTTATGCTCAACGCAAACACCAAATAACCATTATTTCGGTTTAACACCAATCCCGATGGTAGAGGGAGCGTGCGATGTTTGATCACATCAACCTTGGAAACACTTCCAACACATATCGTCATCTCACCTTTAGCTAGTCTCCGCAACCTTTTATTTCGAGTTACTAATGCTTAGCAACCGAACCGGTATTTATTACCCTGGTGCTACTAGGAGTACTAGTAAAGTACATAATAATATGACATATATCCAAAATACTTCTGTCGACCTTGCCAGCCTTCTCATCTACCAAGTATCTAGGGTAGTTTTGCTTCAGTGACCGTTCCCCTCATTATAGAAGC
Organism: Triticum urartu; assembly: GCF_056163025.1. Lineage (NCBI taxonomy): Eukaryota > Viridiplantae > Streptophyta > Magnoliopsida > Poales > Poaceae > Triticum > Triticum urartu. The sequence continues at coordinate 99,454,923 of NC_141878.1, forward strand.
ACTTAGTCTCGGGTTTGCTTCAACCTTGGGTTTCTTCACTAGAGCAGCAACTGATTTGCCGTCTCATGAAGTATCCCTTCTTTCCCTTGCCCTTCTTGAAACTAGTGGTTTAACCATCAACAAATGCTGCTCCTACTTGATTTCTACTTTCGCAGTCTCAAACATCGCGAGTTGCTCAAGGATCATAATGTCTATCCCTAATATGTTATTGTTCTTCACGAAGCTCCAATAGCTTGGTGGCAGTGACTATGGAGAACCATCACTATCTCATCTGGAAGATTAACTCCCACTCAATTCAAGCGATTGCAGTACTCAGACAATCTGAGCACATGCTCAACGATTGAGTTTTTTTCTCCCTTAGTTTGCAGGCTTAAGAAACTTGTCAGAGGTCTCATACCTCTTGACGTGGGCACTAGTCTGAAATTCCAATTTCAGTCTTTGGAACATCTCATATGTTCTGCGATGTTTCAAAAACGTCTTTGGTGCCACAATTCTAAACCGTTAGTATTACGTACTAAACTATCATGTAGTCATCAAAACGTGTATGTCAGATGTTTCCCAACATCTACAGACGATGCTCGAGGTTCAACACACTGAGCGGTGCATTAAGGACATAACCCTTCTGTGCAGCAATGAGGACAATCCTCAGTTCACGGACCCAGTCCGCATAATTGCTACTGTCAACTCTTAACTAAATTTTCTCTAGGAACATATCTAAAACAGTAGAACCAAAGCATGAGCTACAACATAATTTGCAAAGACCTTTTGACTATGTTCATGATAATTAAGTTCATCTAATCAATTTATTCAATGAACTCTCACTTAGATAGACATCCCTCTAGTCATCTAAGTGATACATGATCCGAGTCAACTAGGCCGTGTCCAATCATCACGTGAGACGGACTAGTCATCATCGTTGAACATCTTCATGTTGATCGTATCCACTATACGACTCATGTTCGACCTTTCGGTCTTCCGTGTTCCGAGGCCATGTCTGTACATGCTAGGCTCGTCAAGTTAACCTAAGTGTATTGCGTGTGTAAATCTGGCTTACACCCATTGTATCCGAATGTTAGAACCTATCACACCCGATCATCACGTGGTGCTTCGGAACAACGGACCTTAGCAATGGTGCACAGTTAGGGGGAACACTTTATTGAAATTATTGCGAGGGATCATCTTATTTATGCTACCGTCGTTCTAAGCAAATAAGACGTAAACATGACAAACATCACATGCAAATCATAAAGTGACATGATATGGCCAATATCATCTTGCGCCTTTGATCTCCATCTTCGAGGCGCGGCATGAACACCATCGTCACCGGCATGACACCATGATCTCCATAATCATGATCTCCATCATCGTGTCTTCATGAAGTTGCCTCGCCAACTATTACTTCTACTACTATGGCTTACGGTTAGCAATAAAGTAAAGTAATTACATGGCGTTTTCATTGACACACAGGTCATAAATAAATTAATACAACTCCTATGGCTCCTGCCGGTTGTCATACTCATCGACATGCAAGTCGTGATTCCTATTACAAGAACATGATCAATCTCATACATCACATATATCATTCATCACATCCTTTTGGCCATATCACATCACATAGCATACCCTACAAAAACAATTTAGACGTCCTCTAATTGTTGTTGCATGTTTTATGTGGCTGCTATGGGTTCCTAGCAAGAACGTTTCTTACCTACGCAAAACCACAACGGTGATATGCCAATTGCTATTTACCCTTCATAAGGACCCTTTTCATCGAATCCGATCCGACTAAAGTGGGAGAGACAGACACCCGCTAGCCACCTTATGCAGCTAGTGCATGTCAGTCGGTGGAACCTGTCTCACGTAAGAGTACGTGCAAGGTCGGTCCAGGCTGCTTCATCCCACGATGCCGCCGAATCAAGATAAGACTAGTAACAGCAAGTAAATTGACAAAATCGACGCCCACAACAACTTGTGTTCTACTCGTGCATAGAAGCCACACATAGACCTAGCTCTGATACCACTGTTGGGGATCGTAGCAGAAATTTAAAATTTTCTACGCATCACCAAGATCAATCTATGGAGTAATCTAGCAACGAGACAGAGGGAGTGCATCTTCATACCCTTGAAGATCGCTAAGCGGAAGCGTTCAAGTGAACGGGGTTGATGGAGTCGTACTCGTCGTGAACCAAATCACCGATGATCCTAGCGCCGACCGAACGGCACCTCCGCGTTCAACACACATATGGTTGGGAGAGACGTCTCCTCCTTCTTGATCCAGCAAGGGAAGGAGAGGTTGATGGAGATCCAGCAGCACGATGGCGTGGTGGTGGAAGCAGCGGGATCCCGGCAGGGCTTCGCCAAGCACAAGCGGGGAGGAAGAGGTGTCACGGGAGGGAGGGAGGTGCCAGGGCTTCAGGTGCGGCTGCCCTCCCTCCCCTCCACTATATATAGGGGCCTAAGGGGGGTGCCGGCCCCTTGTAGATCCCATCTAGGGAGGGGGGCGGCAGCCCTAGGGGTGGCTTGGCCTCCAAGCCAAGTGGAGGCGCCCCCACCCCTTAGGGTTTCCAACCCTAGGCGCATGGGAGGCCCAAGGGGGGAGCACCAGCCCACCAGGGGCTGGTTCCCACGTCCCTTCAGCCCATGGGGCCCTCCGGGATAGGTGGCCCCACCCGGTGGACCTCCGGGACCCTTCCGGTGGTCCCGGTACAATACCGATGACCCCCGAAACTTTCCCGGTGGCCGAAACTGGACTTCCTATATACAAATCTTTACCTCGGACCATTCCGGAACTCCTCGTGACGTCCGGATCTCATCCGGGACTCCGAAAAACTTTCGGTTTACCGCATACTAATATCTCTACAACCCTAGCATCACCGAACCTTAAGTGTGTAGACCCTACGGGTTCGGGAACCATGCAGACATGACCGAGACAACTCTACGGCCAATAACCAACAGCGGGATCTGGATACCCATGTTGGCTCCCACATGTTCCACGATGATCTCATCGGATGAACCACGATGTCGAGGATTCAATCAATCTCGTATTCAATTCCCTTTGTCTATCGGTACGATACTTGCCCGAGATTCGATCGTCGGTATCCCGATACCTCATTCAATCTTGTTACCGGCAAGTCTCTTTACTCGTTCCATAACACATCATCCCGTGATCAACTCCTTGGTCACATTGTGCACATTATGATGATGTCCTACCGAGTGGGCCCAGAGACACCTCACCGTTACACGGAGTGACAAATCCCAGTCTTGATTCGTGCCAACCCAACAGACACTTTCGGAGATACCCGCAGTGCACCTTTATAGCCACCCAGTTACGTTGTGACGTTTGGTACACCCAAAGCATTCCTACGGTATCCGGGAGCTACACAATCTCATGGTCTAAGGAAATGATACTTGACATTAGAAAATCTTTAGCATACGAACTACACGATCTTGTGCTAGGCTTAGGATTGGGTCTTGTCCATCACATCATTCTCCTAATGATGTGATCCCGTTATCAACGACATCCAATCTCCATGGTCAGGAAACCATAACCATCTGTTGATCAACGAGCTAGTCAACTAGAGGCTTACTAGGGACATGGTGTTGTCTATGTATCCACACATGTATCTGAGTTTCCTATCAATACAATTCTAGCATGGATAATAAACGATTATAATGAACAAGGAAATATAATAATAACTAATTTATTATTGCCTCTAGGGCATATTTCCAACAGTTACGCTATTCTCTAGTTAACCCCACCACGTCATGCAGATGGTAAATCTTTTAATTTGGTTACTTTATTTACCATGTTTTTTACTGGGGTGCGACACGAGAATGCAGGGTAGAGGAGGTTGCATGCTTATGGTAAATCTTTAGTTCCATTACGATGTTTAGTAGTTTTTTTACTACCGTAGGAAACTAAAATACTACACGGGACGGTGCATGCAGATGGTAATGCAGTTACTATATTTGCCATGTTTTTACCACTATGAGGTTTGAGAATGCAAAGCAGGGAACACTACATGTTGATAGTAACCTTTTTAGTTCTGTTACTATATCTACCAAGTTCTTTTACTAGCATGAGTAATGAGAATGTGGGAAGGAGACGTTGCCTCCTGATGGTAACTCATTTAATTTTGTTACTTTATTTAACATGTCTTTTTACTAGCATGTAGTATAAGAAACCAATAGCCTTTTACCATGGTTAGTAATATGAGTCATGGAGTGAATATATCAAATCAGTAAAGCATTTTCTTCCATTACCATTTACTCTGTCCTTTTTCCATTTTACAAATGAAAATACGATCCTTTAGAGTTCCCACATGTTAATTTGGTACTAGATATTAGCATGGTTTTACTAGGAAATTTATTGATTAGTAAAGCATTTTCTTTCATTACCATCTGCTTCATCCTTTTTACTACCAACTTTGTGATCAATGTACATGTAATAATTCGTTATTAGATATTAGCATGGTTTTACTAGGTTTAAGAGCAAACAGACCGAACCACCTTTACCTTTTTGCTTGGTAAAGTATTTCCTTCCATTACTACCTATTCTATCTATTTACTGCCAGTAATTAGTGACTTTAGAAGCAGGGTGTACATGGACCAACGCATAGGGTGTACATGGACCAACGCATATGATGGTAACCGAATTAATCCTGTTACTATTTGTTCAAGCAGTTTTATCCTCAACTTACTAATTAGCGAGGCCTACGTGGACTAGCACATACTATGGTAACCAAATTAATTCTGTTACTATTTCTTCACCCAGTTTTACCCTCAACTAACTAATTAGCGGGGAGAACTGGAGCGACCCGCCCACCTAATTAGGCCAGCGCATACGATTACCTATTATGCATGCTCGCTTACTTTAGTGATGTCATGGTTCTAAAACTGACAGTAGAATGGGGGTAGGTATGAGGAGGCAAGATCCCAGCTATGGTGAAGTTGTACACACAAGATTTACGAGTTCAGACCCTTCTTGGTGGAAGTAAAAGCCCTACGTCTCGATGCCCGGAGGTGGTCGACTGGATTATATGAGTGTGGTATTACAGGGATGCGAACCCTTGTCCCTGAGGAGGGGGGTGGCTTATATAGAGTTCGGCAGACCCCTCCATCCCTCAGTTACACAGGGTTTAAGGTGCATAAAGACAGGGCATTTCTGGTAACGCCAGCAATAAAGTGACATAAATGACCATTAAGTCTATAGGGTAAACGTTCGACCATTGCTATACAGAGTGGCTTTAGGTCTTCTATTCGTCGAGTGATCATTGTCATGGTCGAGTGACACTGAGTCTTTCGAGTGGAACATTTCTGGTCGAGTGGATGATGGTATCCCTTTAATACTTCTAGATTTAGGGTGATGTCCTAGTGGAGGGTGTCTAGGTGAGGCCTATGACCCTACCCTAGGTACATAGCTTCATCATTAGCCCCCGAATGGTTCAGGGTTTGAGTGGAGAAGGAGTTGAAAATACCTCCGACTCAATTCTTGCGCTTCGGAAGCATCTTACTGAGATCAAATGACCAATCACGATGACTTCAACTTCTTTTTCAGTCGCCTTGATCCATTCTTAGTTTGTCGAGTGAACTTTTATTGAAAAGCTTCGAGTGTTGATATGGAAAAAATCTTCTGTCTGACAGGTTTCTCTGCTGCTTGCGGACCCTATGGGATTCGAATTTCGGGAAGCGCATGGGGAGGAGGAGGCCACAATAATCGGAGAAGATTAGGCAGGGGCGCCTCGATTCCTGCGCCACCTTTTTCGCCACGTACTGCGCACGCGACTGTTGTGGGATTTGATGGGATTACTTGGAACCACAAGTCAGCCACTCGGGAAAAGACCTCATATAAGGCGACGTGGCTGGGGATTTCTGCATAGTGCACCCCATTCTCTCCCTTTCTCCTCTGTTTCTCCACCGCATCCACCTCTGCTCTCGGCGCTGCCGGTCCGCTCGAGCTCCATTCGCTGCAATGGGTAAGGAGAAGACGACGGCCTTGGAGCGCACGAAGAAGGCAAAGGGGAATCAGACCAGCCGGGGCGGATCCTCGTCGAGATCCGGCCTGCCGCGCGGCTGGATCCAGGGAGATTGGATTCGGTCGACGATCCGACAAGACGACATCGATGATCTGGTTGAGGGAGGACTGATTCCCCACAAGTCAGTGCGGCTCCCGGAGGACGAGACCGAGCCGCAGCCGCAGGAGGGTGAGTGTGTGCTCCTCGCCACCCACGTCGACCGTGGTTTTTCTTTGCCTCCCCACCCTTTCTTCCGAGGATTTCTTGAACTTCTTTGGGGCACAACTTCATCATTTCCCCCCAATACTATTGTGTACCTCGCAGCATTCGTGTCCATGTGTGAGAATTTCCTGGGTTGTCAACCACACTGGGGCCTCTTCATACACATTTTCACCTGTTGTTCTCAGTCGGTCAAAAAGGCCAATCCGAGTGATGAGAGGAAACATGTGATCCAAATGTGTGGGGGTATTGGGATCCAAATGAGAGGTAAAAGTACTTTCCCAGCCATGATTCTTCCCGAGTCAGTCAGAGGGTGGCAGTCGACCTGGTTTTACTACAAAGACCAGCCGACTCCAGGCCAGTCGACTAGACTTCCCCTGTTTTCCATGGCTCGAGTCGAGAAGCCCTCTGCCTTGAAAGTGACACCGGAGGAGAAAGCAGAGGTGACGATGTTGGTCGAGCGAGTGGTCCAGCTTGTTCATGATGGCGGGACTGGCATGGATCTGCTGGAGGTCTTCCTCAGACGACGCATTCAGCCACTTCAAGCTTGCGACCATCCGATGTAGATGTATTCGGGCCTCGAAGATACCACTCAGATCCACCCAGAAGAAGTCGACGAGGATACAGTGGAGCAGTGGTTGAGGGGCATCACTGGCAACAAAGATAACCCCAGGGTGTCCAGGAGAATCCCTCCACTCGACAACTCATATGAACCAGACAAGGTCCAATTCTATCTTCCGAGTGTTTTTTGATATATCATGTAATTGCTTTTTTCCAATCGACTGACATTTGTTCCACTTGTTGTCTTTGAGGCCCTTATTGAGATGTACTCGATGCCCAACGGAGAGCAGGAGCAGGACCCAGAAGGGGGGGGGGGCGAGCGGAGGTGAAAGCATGGATTGGCAATCTGATGGAGGGGAAGAGGAGGAGGAAAGCGAGGACTCAAGAAGTGGTGAGGAATTCGAGCCACCGCCTTGCACTAAAAAGTGTTCCAAGCATAAGCACGACCCGCCGAGTGTCCGTGGAGAAGTAGCTAGGTCGACTGGACAAACTTCCAAGCGCACTCGGACCTCTTCCCCTGTGTTGACTGAGAAGGCCCCGAAGCAGCAAAAGATTACAGAACCAAAGCCTCGGAAGGCCCTGCCCAAGATCAAGATTGACGTCCCTGTCGCTTCTGTGTAAGTGTCTTGTCTCCACTTTTCGATCGAGGATTTATGTTGTCGACTCTCTTTCTCATTTGTCCGAGTGAATCTTGAAACTTGCAGCGCTGCCACTTCTGGGACTTCTGCTTACAGGGATGGTGATGAAGATGTAGAAGACACGGTTACTTCTAACCCGGGTATGATTTTTGCACACTTGCCTTTGCTTTCTCAGCCATTTTGTTGACCGACTGAATTCTGACAACTAATTCTTTTTGCAGCTCCTCCCCATGTCATTGATCTTCCGGATGACGACGAGGACATGCCACTGAGGCCTAGGAGGAGTAAGAAGGCATCAACTGGCAAGACGTCCCAATCGGTGCCGGTGGCAGAGCTAGTGACTGAACAGCCTGAAGATGTGACTCGGGCTTCCGTTACTTTCGCTGTTCCAGTATCAAGCGAACGCCCCACATCGTCGACTGCACCAGTGTTTTCTTCAACTATCTAGCCTCATGCCTCGGAACTTCAACCTGCCGCGACTGCACCGTCAACCCCATTCTTCACTACTCATCACCTTCTAGAAAGCCAGGCAGACGCCGCCGCAAAAGCCATTCGCCAAGCTGGCATAATGATGGAGCGAGTGAAGGTGGTGCATGAAAACAGTCAGGCTACTTATGACGCCAGTGCAGCCCTTAGAGCCAATGTCCAGGTAAGTTGGCTTCCGACTGAACTCTTATCTTGTTGCTTGTTCTGTTAGGATATGCTACCTGAAAACTTTTCTTCGAGCATCCTCCTGTTACTCTGCACTTCGCATCTGCACACCCACTGGGTGTTTGAATGTAGCTTTCTCAGTTGGTTTAGGAATCAAAATGTCTTTATTGTTTCACTCTTCCACTCGGTCCTGGCGGATTATGTCGAGTGGAATCCAAACCAGTGGGGGCACGCTAAGTGCACCCACTGGGTGTACTTCCCGAGACCGCAGTCGACTGCTGGCAGTCGGTTAGGGTCTGAGTATGTATTTCCTTTCTCTTTTTTTTCTGTCCACTCAGTCTGGGCAGGCCATGTCGAGTGGAAACCAGTGGGGCATGATAAGTGCACCCACTGGGTGTAGTCTCCGAGACTACTGTAGAATGTTTGATTCTGCGGTAGTCTTAGAGTTCTATTCACTCGGAAGCGAATGATCTTTGATCTTATCCATTGATGTACCTTTGCTGACTATAGAAATCCTGTGAGATTATCTCAAGTTTGCTGAATTCGAAGAAAATCAGAGGCAACTCAACCTTGATTTGGATTTGGCCAATCAAAACTTGAAAAAGGCTCAAGACGAAGTAGTTGGTACAGAAGGTAACGACCTGTCGACTGTTTATCTTGACTATCCCTCAAGTTATCTGTTCGTTCCTCTCCTTGACTCGAATGTACATTCTTCAGAGAAAATGAGGCAAGCTTTGGCGCAAAAGGATCTTGACCTTGCAGCTGCGCGGAAGGAGGCTAAGGAGAAGACTGCACTTGCCGACAAGAAGCTGGCTTCAGTCGGAGCACTGGAGGAAGACAATGCCAAACTGAAGGCATCCCTCACTGAGGCCAACAAAGAAGCGACCCGTCTGAAGAAGGGCAAAGTTGCTTTGAACGAGAAGATTGAAGGCATTTCTCATAAGAGAAATGACCTGGAGGCTTATCTGGGGCACTTGCCAAAAAGTTGCTTCTTATGCTTGAAGGTATTTCCCTTTGCTCGACTGTTTAATTGTCGTCGATTCATCAGGCATTCGTCGACTCATTATTTCTTTGAGTTTGTAGAATTCTGTCAAAACTTTGAATACGAGACTGGGCGGGTCAAGACAGGTCTGGACCCCGTCCTTTCTCCCGTCGGTGATGATGCTGCTATGAACATGCTTCGACTGGAATCCCGTGTTGCCAGTGTTACGAGCTACCTTGCTCGCCTGAAGGTGGTGGTGTCGCGCATCGATACAGCACTCTGGCCAAGGGCGACGCTTCAAAATGACCTCGAGTCTCTGATGACTCGACTCAATGAGGTCCCTAGTCGAGTGCAAGAATGGAAGAAGTCTTCTGCTCGATGCGGTGCTGACGTGGCTCTGTCGTTGGTTCGTGTCCATTTCAAGGAAGCCCGAGAAGAGAATCTTGCAGCGATCAAGGTTGCCAATACCAAAAGGCATGACTTCCGATCATTCAAGGAAACCTTCGTTGCTACTGCCACTCAGATTGCTGACGGGATTGATCTGGATGAGTTCGTCAAGCCTGCAAGCCCTCCTCCTGCGGAGTGAACAAACTTTATGCCTCGCCTTAAATTTGCCTCGGAATGCCGAGTGATTTTGTAATCGTTAAACTCCTTCGGGCCTGATGCCAGAGTACTTTAATCCGTGTTCTGGAACCTCAGGATTTTATCTGAACTTTGGTTGCTTTTGAATCTTTTGACTCTTTGCGCAGGACTTGTTTCTTGAAGTTTGAGTTGCTATTGACTTTGTGATGCAGCTCAGTTGAGTGAATCATGAGCAGATTGCGATCGAGATGCACCCCGCCACCCTTACGGATAAGGATGGAGCAGACGTTGTATTTGTGGCGAAGCTCCGAGGGCAGGTCGTGGCCGACATGCACCTCGCCGCCCTTACGGGTAAGGATGGAGCGGACGTTGTATTTGTGGCGAAGCTCCGAGGGCAGATCATGGCCGACCTGCACCTTGCCGTCCTTACGGGTAAGGACGGAGCGAGCCTTAAGACTTAGGCGAGTACTGGACTGCAGCTAAGCCCCCGAGTGGGAGGGTTGTTCACCACTCAGTAGAATTGTTTTAAACTTAGGCGAGTATAGAACTATAGCTAAGCCCCCGAGTGGGAGGGTTGCTCACCACTCGGTAGGATTTTTCTAACTTAGGCGGGTATTGAACTGCAGCTAAGCCGCCGACTGGGAGGGTTGCTCACCACTCAGTAGGATTTTTTAAACTTAGGCGAGTATTGAACTGCAGCTAAGCCTCCGAGTGGGAGGGTTGCTCACCACTCGGTAGGATTTTTTTAAACTTAGGCGAGTACTAGACTGCCGCTAAGCCTCCGAGTGGGAGGGTTGCTTACCACTCGGTAGGATTTTTTGAACTTAGGCAAGTACTGGACTGTAGCTAAGTCCCCGAGTGGGAGGGTTGCTCACCACTCGGTAGGATTTTTTAAAACTTAGGCGAGTATTGAACTGCAGCTAAGCCCCCGAGTGGGAGGGTTGCTGACCACTTGGTAGGATTTTTTAAACTTAGGCGAGTATTGAACTGCAACTAAGCCCCTGAGTGAGAGACTTGCTCATCACTCGGTAGGATTTTTTTTAAACTTAGGCGAGTACTGGACTGCCGCTAAGCCTCCGAGTGGGAGGGTTTCTCACCACTCGGTAGGATTTTTTGAACTTAGGCGAGTATTGAACTGCAGCTAAGCCCCCGAGTGAGAGACTTGCTCATCACTCGGTAGGATTTTTTTAAACTTAGGCGAAACGGATTCGTAGCTAAGCCCCCCGAGTGAGAGACTTGCTCATCACTCGGTAGGATTTTTTAAACTTAGGCGAAACAGATTCGTAGCTAAGCCCCCCGAGTGAGAGGCTTGCTCATCACTCGGTAGGATTTTTTTAAACTTAGGCAAAGCAGGTTCGCAGCTAAGGCACCCACTGGGGAATTTAGAACACTTAAAAAAAGGAACAACAATCATCTGGGAAACTGTGTCTTTGATAATCGAACTAGAATGTATTTCTTATTACTCCACAACGATCTGAATGCTTAAGTATAAAATGGGCGGAGCAGCTCCGCATTCCAAGTGCGTGGCTCGTCTTTATTGTGCTCCACATTATAGAGGCGATAAGCCCCATTGTGAAGTACTTTGGTGATGATGAAGGGGCCTTCCCCAGCAGGAGCGAGCTTGTGTGGTTTCTGCTGATCCACTCAAGGAACCAGGTCTCCCTCTTGAAATGCTCGATCTCTCACGTTTCTGGTGTGGAACCGATGCAGGTCTTGCTGATAGATGGTCGATCGGATTAGCGCAATCTCTCTTTCTTCTTCCAGAAGGTCAACAGCATCCTGACGGGCTTGTTCTTCTTTGGCTTCTGAGAAGAGTTCCACTCGCGGGGCATTATGAAGTAAGTCACTCGGAAGCACAGCTTCAGCCCCATAGACTAAGAAGAATGGAGTTCGGCCAGTCGACCGATTAGGAGTTGTCCTCAATCCCCAAAGTACTGATGGAAGTTCATCGACCCAAGCACCCGCGACATGCTTGAGGTCACACATCAACCGGGGTTTTAGTCCTCTGAGAATCAATCCATTCGCTCTTTCGGCTTGTCCATTCGACTAGGGATGGGCGACTGGAGCATAGTCGACCCGAGTGCCTTGGGAAGCGCAAAAGGCTCTGAACTCATCAGAATTGAAATTTGACCCATTATCCATGATAATGCTGTGCGGGACACCATATCTGAATGTTAACTCTCTGATGAAGCTGACAAGAGTACTTGCTTCGAGGTTTTTAATAGGCTTGGCTTCAATCCATTTGGTGAACTTGTCGACTGCTACGAGCACATGGGTGAAGCCACTTCTGCCAGTCCTCAGAGGTCCAACCATATCTAATCCCCAGACAGCAAAGGGCCAGACGAGTGGAATGGTCTTCAGGGCTGATGCAGGCTTGTGAGACATGTTGGAGTAGTACTGGCAACCTTCACATCTGTCGACTATGTCTTTTGCCATTTCATTCGCTCGTGGCCAATAAAATCCCGCTCGGTATGCTTTGGCCACAATGGTCTGAGAGGAAGCATGGTGACCACAGGTCCCCGAATGGATGTCGTTGAGGATCACTTGACCTTCTTCTGGTGTTATGCACTTCTGAGCAACTCCGGTAGCACTTTCTCTGTAAAGCTGTCCACCTACTACTGTGAAAGCTTTGGATTGACGCACAATCTGACGAGCCTCTTCTTCATCCTCTGGAAGCTCCTTCCTGAGAATATACGCGATGTACAGTACTGTCCAATCTGGTATGACAACCAAAACTTCCATGACCAAGTCGACCACGGCTGGGACTTCAACTTCAGTTGGATCAATAGGGCTCTTAGGTTGTGGGGGCTATTTCGTGAAGGGATCCTCTTGGACAGACGGCATGTGGAGATGTTCCAAGAAAACATTACTGGGAATGGGCTCACGCTCCGAGCCTATCTTTGCCAAATCATCAGCTGCTTGATTTTTCAGTCGGGGTATATGATGGAGCTCTAACCCCTCAAACTTCTTCTCTAACTTTCTCACTGCATTGCAATAACCAGTCATAGCCGGGCTTCTGACATCCCACTCCTTCATTACTTGATTAACCACCAAATCTGAGTCGCCGTAGACCATTAGGCGACGGACGCCGAGTGAAATGGCCATACGCAACCCGTACCTAAGTGCTTCATATTCGGCTTCGTTGTTGGAGGAATCAAAATGAATCTGAAGAACATAGTTGAGTCTGTCTCCTCGAGGGGATACCAATACCACCCTAGCACCAGAACCGTTCAGCATCTTGGATCCATCGAAGAACATGGTCCAATGCTCCGAGTGAATTTGAGTCGGTTGTTGCTGCTCGACCCACTCGGCGAGGAAATCTGCTATTGCCTGGGACTTGATAGCTTTCTTTGCCTCAAACTTGATATCCAAGGGAAGGAGTTCAATCGCCCACTTTGTCACTCAACCAGTTGCATCTCTGTTGTTCAAAATTTCTGACAAAGGTGCATCGCTGATGATTGTAACAGAGTGATCAGAGAAATAATGTGCAACCTTCTTTGTGGTCATGTAGATCCCATAGATAAGCTTCTGATAGTGAGGATATCTTTGCTTGGATGGAATCAAGACTTCAGAAATATAATACACTGGGTGCTGAACTTTATAGATTTTTACTTCTTCTTCCTGCTTCACCGTAAGTACTGTACTGACGACTTGTCCAATGGCTGCAATATAAAGCAGTAAAGGCTCTTTGCTGATTGGGGCAGCGAGCACCAGCTGTGTGGAAAGCAGGGTTTTGAGTTCTACAAACACTGCATCAGCTTCAGGAGTCCACTCGAACTTATCAGATTTCTTCATCGGTCGGCAAAGAGGCAGTGCCTTTTCACTGAGGCGAGAGATGAATCGACTCAAGGCGGCCAAACAACCAGTAAGCTTATGAACGTCATGCACATGCACAGGGCGTTTCATCCAGAGTATGGCTCCAACTTTCTCTGGGTTGGCATCGATACCTCGTTCGGAAATGAGGAAACCGAGTAACTTTCCTCCTGGAACTCTGAATGTGCATTTTGACGGATTAAGCTTGATATCATACCTTCTTAGGTTGGCAAAGGTTTCAGCGAGGTCAGTCAGTAGGTCGGAACGTTTGCGTGACTTGACCACAATGTCATCCATATATGCTTCCACATTCCGACTGATTTGAGTGAGCAGGCACTTCTGAATCATCCTCATAAATGTGGTGCTAGCGTTCTTGAGACCGAGTGGCATGGTGACATAACAAAAGCACCCAAATGGAGTGATGAAAGTTGTTTTTATCTCATCGGGTCCATACAGTCGGATCTGATGATACCCGGAATAGGCGTCTAGAAAAGACAAATGCTCACACCCCGCAGTTGAGTCGGTGATTTGATCAATACGAGGAAGAGGAAAATGATCTTTCGGGAAGGCCCAATTGATATGCTTGAAGTCAATGCACATACGAAGTGAATCGTCCTTCCTGGGGACCATGACAACATTGGCAAGCCACTCGGAGTGGTAAATCTCTCGGATGAACTTAGCTGCTAGGAGCCGAGCCACTTCCTCGCCAATTGCTTTTCTCTTCTGTACGGCAGACCGTCTAAGATGTTCCTTGACTGGCTTCACTTTCAGGTCGACTCGCAAACGATGCTCAGCCAGTCCCCTGGGTACACCCGGCATGTCAGAAGGTTTCCATGCAAAGATGTCCCAGTTCTCACGGAGGATCTGGATGAGCGCTTCTTCCTATTTGCTGTCGAGTGAAGTTGAGATATGAGTAGGAGCAGCATTAGGATCGGTCGGGTGAATATGAATCGGTTTCGTTTCTCCGGACGACTAAAATGCAGAATCTGTGGCAGGCCTCTTTGCTCGCAGCAAATCACTCGGATCCGCATTTTTCTGATACTCTTGCATTTCAACTGCTGCCATTTGTGCATCGGCAATTTTGGAACCCTTCTGTAAGCATTCCTCCGCCTTTTGCCGATTGCTAGTGACCGTGATCACTCCTCTGGGACTAGGCATTTTCAACTTGAGATACACGTAACATGGTCGGGCCATAAAACGTGCATATGTAGGCCTTCCCAGAATAGCATGATAAGCACTCTGGAAATCCACTACTTCAAATGTCAACTTTTCCTTATGGTAATTCTTTGAATCACCAAAAACCACGTCAAGGGTTATCTGGCCAAGTGATTCAGCCTTCTTGCCAGGGATAACATCGTGAAAGCTCATATTGCTCTCACTAAGTTTGGACATCGGAATGCCCATCCCCTTTATGGTTTCAGCATAAAGGATATTCAGGCCACTACCACCATCCATTAGCACTTTGGTCAGTCTAGTGCCTCCAACAACTGGGTCGACCACCAACGCTTGCTTCCCAGGAGTGGCTATGCGAGCAGGATGATCAGACTGGTCGAATGTGATGGCCGTTTGTGACCACTTCAAGTATGTTGTCATTGCCGGAGCAACCATATTCACCTCTCTGTTGATTACTTTCAGTCGACTTTTGCTCTCAACGCCAGCAAAAATCATTAGGCTGGAATTGACATTGGGAAAACCATCATCGTCCTGTTTGTCTTCATCTTTGCCAGATTCCTTTTCCTTCTCATGAGGCTGTTTCTCTCGGAATTGCTCGATCAGAACTCGACACTGTCGAGTGGTATGCTTGGGATAAATCAAATTGCCTTCTTCGTCGTTCTTGGTGTGAATGTGACATGGAAAATCCATCACATCATTACCAGCTGCATCTTTTACATTCTTAGGGGTCCAGGGCCCCTTAGATTTCCCTTTAAACTTTCCCTGCAGTTTCATCAGGTCCTGCAGGTTCAGCTTTACGCTTCTGTTTCTGATTGGAAGTGCCTCCACCGGTGTCCTGACCGACTGGTTTACTCTTTCCACTGCGGAGCCGATCCTCCTCTTCTCCGTTAGCATACCGAGTGGCTATTTCCATCATCTGAGTCAGAGACATATCTCCTGTCTGACCGAATTTCATGACCAGCTCTTGATTTTTGACGCCTTCTTTGAAAGCGCAAACTGCTTGATGGTGGGACACATTTTCCACTGTGTGGTGCAAAGTGGTCCACCTCTGAATGTAATCTCTTAGAGTCTCACTCGGTTTTTGCACGCAATGCTGCAATTCCGGTAATCCCGCTGGCCGCTTGCAAGTGCCCTCAAAAGTTTTGAAAAACACTCGGGCAAGTTCTTCCCAGCTGAATATACTGCCTGGTGCTAACTGAGTCAACCATGCTCTGGCTGATCCTTCCAACATCAGAGGAAGATGCTTCATGGCTACTTCATCATTGCCACCACCAATTTGTACAGCCACTTGGTAATCCTCAAGCGAAATATCAGGCCTGGACTCGCCAGTGAACTTGCTGACTCCAGTCGCCAACCTGAAGTTGGGAGGAATTACTGCGGCTCTGATGGCTCTGCTGAAACACTCTGGACCTGAAACATGAACTCTGCTGCCAGTCGGTTGATCTCTGTCAAGGCCCTCCCTGTGTGCTCTGTTCCTTTCAACTAGACCTTGAACGACAATAGATCTCACATCAAAGCCTGGCGCCCTTGGGTCGGTTGGTACTCTTCGCTCACCACTGCGAGGGCGTCTATCATCATATTGCCGAGGCACATATGATCCACTCCTCGGAGAAGGTGTGGGCACTCGACGACAGTCATCACGACCGAGTCGGTGATCATACTGCTCGTGGTTTCTGTATTTCTCCTGCCGATGCCCACGTCCCTCATGCCGCGGGGGCGATCTTGGGCCGTGGGCCGACTGGACTGTATCCGCCATCACAGACCTGCTATGAATCCTATTCCGCGACTGAGATACTGTTATGTTCTGCTCTCCTGCTGCTCGGAGTAAGGTCTGGATCTGCATCAAACCTCTGCCAGCCTCCGATTGGGAAGGCTGAATTGACTCTGCTATACGGGCTGCAGCTATGAGATTTTGAATCAGAGTGCGGTATACCTGAGGTTGAGGCGGAAAAAGCTGTCGTCGACTGGACACGGGGATCTGTTGCCGTGCACGCTCGTCGAGTGCATGCTGAAGGTTCTCCAGTCGAGTGCGCTCAGCCAAATTGGCCAGGCGTGCATCCTCCATGGCCCGGGCCTCGGAGGTTTCCCCAACGATGTGCGTGTGAAGTGCATCCATGTTGCGGCGGCGAAGCTATTCTCTCCGCTGCGAAGAAAGAGGCTCGGGCGGTATTCCTCGTGAGCGCGCGACGGATCACCACCACCATCGCCGCCATCGTCGCGGCGGAAGCCAGGAGGACTGTGTGGTCCGTCGACCATCAAGACCTCAGCCGCAGGATCGCTGCTGTCGCATTCGGATGCGGTCTCAACGGAGCCAGTCGATAGGTCAAACATGCCGTAGAGAGTTTCGTCGGGCTCGATCGCCATGACTTGTGGGGTGGCCGACTGGCGGGCCACCGCATGTTACACCCACCGCTGAAGCCGTGACCGACCAGATCGCTTGCGTCGCCGAACAGCAGGGAGCGAAGACACCACGGGAGCCGACCGATACTGGGTCCATGGCTGACGAAGAAGGATGCCACGAGCGCACGCACGAAAGTGTGTCACCTTGTGGACGGGGAGCGCCTCGACGTCAAGGGGAGCTTCCTGAAGCTAGGCGGAGTCGTCGGCAACGAAGACGAGCGTGCCGAGATGGATCTCGTGGCCCTCAGCCAATCCACCGCCGGAAACCATGATGATATGGATCCGAAAAATCGCAACTTCACCAAAAAGTCGCTAAGACACCTGCCCCAAGGTGGGCGCCAACTGTCGTGGTTCTAAGACTGATAGTAGAATGGGGGGTAGGTATGAGGAGGCAAGATCCCAACTATGGTGAAGTTGTACACACAAGATTTACGAGTTCAGGCCCTTCTTGGTGGAAGTAAAAGCCCTACATCTCGGTGCCCGGAGGCGCTCGACTGGATTATATGAGTGTGGTATTACAGGGATGCGGACCCTTGTCCCTGAGGAGGGGGTGGCTTATATAGAGTTCGCCAGAACCCTCCAGCCCTTAGTTACACAGGGTTTAGGTACATAAAGATGGGCCGTTTCTGGTAACGCCAGCAATAAAGTGACATAAATGACGATTAAGTCTACAGGGTAAACGTTCGACCGTTGCTATACAGAGTGGCTTTAGGTCTTCTGATCGTCGAGTGATCATTGTCATGGTCGAGTGACACTGAGTCTTCCGAGTGGAAGGTTTCTGGTCGAGTGGATGATGGTATCCCTTGAATACTTCTGGATTTAGGGTGATGTCCTAGTGGAGGGTGTCTAGGTCAGGCCTATGACCCTAACCTAGGTGCATAGCTTCTCCCTAAACCCTATACACTTAATGATTAACAAGATCCAGTGGTAACTGCATGCGCACACGTTTGCATGTCTTAATTAAGAGGGCATGTGCATAAAACTCATCAACTATACCCTAAACCCTATACACTTAATTATTAACATCTAGCTAGCTATTAAGCAAAAATAGAATTTGTAGTACAAGACAGTGTGACTCACAGGAAGTTGTAAGGAAGTAGTATATCTTCATTGCTATTGAGGTGCTTCAAGAACTCTAGCATGTATTTCTCTACATTTGCTTGATACCAATGCAATTTCCATGTATCTTCATTAATGGTATTTGGGTCAATGAACCCAATCCCATAGCGTCCAGCTTTTTTCATTTCACACATCTTCATCCTGCATAATACCACGGAAAAGAATATAGTGAGGATAATTACAGGTAATGATCGATCAATGAGCACTACGGCTAGCTTGAGACTTAAATTACAGAAAGAAATCACTTATAGACAATAGCAATTGACGAGAGATTTGTCGAGTGTATCTTGATTGAATAACTGAAATAGTTATGTATACTCAATGGACAGAGCTAGGGCATGGAATTAATGCTCTTCCTTGACGTTCACCATGAGGGACAATCGATTGGAACTCTTGGTAATTTTCATGTACCAATCATGCAATTCATACATTCTCGTTGGGAGGTTCTTGACCTCCTCAAGCTTGACCAGAGGTTGGACGCGGACATATTTCCGTTTTAGCTTCTCCTCTTTAAAATTTTCCATGGGCTCCAAGCCTAGGAGTTGTTTTACAGTGCATCCGATCTCTTCAGCCTGCCTTATATGGTCGTCGGTCATTACCAGCTGATCGGTGCCGGTACTCGCATGTGTTGGTACAATGAGCGGGGGGATTGATTGCACTGCCTGTTCTCCCAGCCGGGGAACGATTTTCCCGCTTTTTTGGTAGCTGCTTGGCTCGAGCTCGAGCTTGACTCGTTCTTTCGTTGTGCTTGATGTGCCTTTCTGATTTGGCGCTCATAGTCTGAGTCAACAGGCTTGGGAGCTGGTTTTCTTGCCATATGAATAAAGTGGTCAACGATTTTCTCAAGCACTTTCTTCTTTGGCGGTGGTGCCGATTTCGGTCCAAAATGGGCATCCACTTGGGCCTTCACTATGGCTGTGTTTTGCTCCTCTGTCATGTCGTAAGGCCTCTGCAGAAGAGGTGCGAGGCTTGGACCATATTGAAATCACTTGCCTCCGCCTGTACCTCCTATACTACCTCGACCTGTACCGCTACGCACCATAGCTACGGCGGCTCTCTTCCGATGTTCCTGAGTTGGCGGAGACGGCTGACGTGGCTGACTTGGAGGAGAAGTGGGCTGATGCGGTGCCGGACTTGGAAGAGGAGGAGTGGGCTGACGCGGTGCCGGACTCGGAGCAGGAGTGGCCTAACACGGTGTCGGACTTGGAGGAGGAGGAGTGGCCTGACGCGTTGGCGGACTTGAAGGAGCATGACTATGCTGAGGCGGTGGCTGATGATCACTTGGAGGAGCAGGAGATTGCTAACGCGGTGGCGGACTTCGAGGAGGAGTCGGCTGACGTGGTGTCGGTGGCCTTGGAAAGATGATGCAATCCTTTCTCCATAGGATGATACGATGTTTGGCCTCTCCCGGTGTGTGCTCCTCGTCACCTCCAGGAATGTAGCTCTAGCCCCGAATATTGGTCCACCACCTCATCAACCATGACACGAGCATAGCCAGCTGGAATCGGGTTGCAATGGAAGGTTGCTTCAAGGGAATTTGTATAAGCAACGGCGTCCGCCACCTTCATGGATATGTTCTTCATTTTGAAGTGTAGCTCACAATTAGTGCTCTCCATCATGTCATCCATAGGGTATCTATCCAGCAGCTGTGCCTTGCCTGGGGTGGAACCCATGCTACTTCTCGGCATGGATGGGATGGTGCTATCCAATGCTGGATCATCCGCTAGCTGCTGCCGCTGAGACCCCCTTTCTTGAGTAAGTGAGTCGATTTGCTGCTGCTGCCGCTGGAATTGGAGTGCCAACTCCGCGTGCTTTGATTCTAGGCCTTTAAGGTCTTCTGCTTCCTGCTGCCTTTGCTCCTCCTCCAGCTTCCTCTTCTTCTCCTCCTCCATCTTCCTTCTCGCACGGCTTCTGTAGTCGGTGTTCCAGTCCGCAAACCCCTCATACCACAGAACAACGCCTTTACCTCGTGTTCTTCCCAGGTGTTCATGATTTCCCAAGGCGCGCGTAAGCTCATCGTTCTCTCTGTTGGGCATGAACACCCCCATTCGAGCCTCTTCTATTGCAACAAGTATCTAATCTTCGACTCCTTTAAGACTTGCCCTCTTCGAAACCTCGCCTGTCTTCGGGTCCAACGCCCCCATGCGCATAGAACCAAGTCCTCACCCTGGGGGGCCAACTCTTAGTAACTGGAGTGACCTCTGCATCCATCATCTCTTGCTCAGACTTATCCCACTTAGGCATTGCCACCGTGTAGCCACCTGGCCCCAGCTTATGGAACTGCTCCTTTTTTCGGCATTGGCCTTGTTTACTCTCGAATGTTCCTTAGATAATTATGATTCCTTGAATTTCATGGAATCGGGCCAGTGCTCTCTTTGCTTCTCCAGTGTTCCCTTGAATTCTGGAGTCTTCTTTCCTCCTTCGACGTACTTGGACCATATACTTTTCTTGTGGTTGTTGAATGCAACTGCCATCTTCTTAAGAGCAGAGGCCTTCACTTTCTGCACATATGCATCTGTGAAATCATCTGGTAGGGTGAAATGTTCCATGAGAGATTCCCAAAGCAGATCTTTTCCTCTGTCATCAACCCAAGTAAGATCTGGACGTTCCTTTGCTAGATTTTTCCATTCTTGCATCGAGATCGGGAATTGGTCCTTCACAAGAACTCCGCACTGACGAATGAACTTGTTCGCACTATTCTTAGTCAAGATTGGTTCACCATCAGTTTTGATGGCATCGATGTTGTACTTTACGCCCGACTTCAACTTTTTGGTTGGGCCTTGCACTGTCCTGCTGTCAGATTTGCTCGATCCGGAGGACTGAAAGAAGAAAGATTGATTGGTTATTATATCTTCAAATAATTTAAAACATGTGATGATCACCAGACATGGGTCCTCTGAAGCGTCGTCGTGAACGGGTCGACGGCGAGGATGCGGGCCGAGCATCATCGAGAACAAATACTATATGCAAACATTACATTTTTTAAATAATTGGATTGTGATTTCTTATATCAAATTTAAAAAATGATATCGTTGCATATGTCAAAATTCTATATGCATCTATAACATCGATCATCGTCTAACAATTTGACATTAATCTAATTCATCTAGCTAAAACTAACATTTCTATAACTAAAAAACAGAAAAATTTCTAACATTTATATAAATATTTCTATAACTAAAAACATAAAATTACTAACATTTTTATAACTAACAATGTGTGTGTGTGTGTGGCCATGGCGGGGCAGGAGCTCACCCGCGAGGCGACGGGGATGGAGACGGGCAGCGACGGGCCGGGGCAGCGACAGGGATGGCGACGACGGGGATGGCGATGGGGACGGCACGGCTATGGGCGGCGACGGGGACGGGGGCGACGACGGGGGCGGCAATGGGGGCATCGACAGGGGCGGCGACGGGGGCGGCGACGGGGCAGAGGAGAAGAAGCAGAGGAAGAGATGAAAACTGACAAAATTCGTAAGTGTTGTATATATAGGAATGACCTTTAGTACTAGTTGGAGTACGGGGATGGCGATGAGGACGGCACGGCTATGGGCGGCGACGGGGACGGGGCGACGACGGGGCGGCAATGGGGGCGTCGACGGGGGCGGCGATGGGGCAGAGGAGAAGAAGCAGAGGAAGAGATGAAAATTGATGAAATCCGTAAGTGTTGTATATATAGGAATGACCTTTAGTACCGGTTGGAGCCACCAACCGGTCCTAAAGGTCAAATTTGGCCAACCCAAGCGGCGGGAAGTGACCCCTTTAGTACCGGGTCGTGGCTCCAACCGGTACTAAAGACCCTCCTTTAGTACCGGTTGGAGCCACGACCTGGTACTAAAGGGGGTGCGCTGGCGCAAGTGCGGTGCGGGCAAGTTTAGTCCCACCTCGCTAGCCGAGAGCCACCCGCACCAGCTTGTAAGCCCCGCCCTGCATGCTGTCTCGAGCTCCTCTCTATTGCAGGCGTTCTGGCCCTACCTCTGCTTGCATGCCCTGTTGGGCCTACTGGTCTAGCGGGCCTGCATCCTGGCCCAACTACAGGTTGGGTTTCTAGTCATATGCAGGCCGCTGTGGCCTAGTAGGCGGTCTTTTTTATTTAATTTTTTCTTTTCTACTTTATTTATTTTCTTTTATTTATTTCTGAGTTGTTTTTTGCTGTATTTAGAGTTTCTTTGTGAATATTTTTGCTTTAGGTACAAAAAATTACAAACTTTTTGTTAGTTCCAGTAGTTTTCAAATTTGAATAGTTTAAATTTGAATTATTTGAATTTTGTGTGAATCACTATAGTTTGTGAATAACTTTACTTTATAAATAGATTTTTCAGTGATTCTTTTATATTATATTTAATATTAGTGTGTTTTATCATTATATTCAATTTAGTAATACTTAGGTTATTTTAAAAAATGAAATGCCTTTGTAACAGATGAGATTTCGTCAGAAACCCTGATACTTCGAAAGAGATTGTCCATTTTGTACATGAAGTGCATCCAGTTTTTGTCGTAACCCTCTATACTCTTTTGCACATGCTATGTGGGTGAAATGATGATACCATGCCAATTTTCAACCTTTTCAGAGTTCATTTGTAGTGCTTTTCAATTTCAGGGTCATTTAGCTCAAAAAATCAGTAAATGCATGAAAAATAGCAACCAGAAAGGGTTGAAAGTTGATGACGTGGCTTTGAATGGTTCATATTGAACGCACAAAAAGTCTAGAGTTGTAATAAGTTAAAAAATGAATTGCCTTTGTAACAGAGGAGTTTTCGTCCGAAACCCTGATACTTCGAAAGAAATTGTCCATTTTGTACATGAAGTGCATCCAGTTTTTGCTGTAACCCTCTCTGCTTTTTTGCACATGCCATGTGGGTGAAATGATGATACCATGCCTACTTTCGACCTTTTCAGAGTTCATCTGTAGTGATTTTCAATTTCAGGGTCATTTAGCTCAAAAAATTCAGTAAATGCATGAAAAATAGCACATGATGTTAGAAAGGGTTAAAAGTTGATGATGTGGCTTTGAATGGTGCATATTGAATGCATAAAAAGTCTGGAGTTGTAATAAGTTAAAAAATGAAATGCCTTTTGTAACAGATGAGTTTTCGTGCGAAACTTTGATACTTCAGAAGAGATTGTCCATTTTGGACATGAAGTGCATCCAGCCTCGTGTCATATTGACCCATTTGCACCCTAATTAACTATTACAAAGATTCGCAAAACACATAAGTGATGACAGTGAAGCAGATCACATCCCAGAGTGGGATCTTTGGGCCGTGTGAAACTTTTTCTTCGCGTGTGTCCCTTTGCGCCGTAACCATGGACAATCTTCATCATTTAATTGGATGCTTGGGTCAATATTCACTCTGAATGGAGCAATTTCATTAAACTTTTCATAATCTTCTGATATGTCTGTGTTGTCATCCACTCCCACGATGTTTCTTTTCCCTGAAAGAACTATGTGGCGCTTTGGCTCATCGGATGATGTATTCGCTTCCTTATCTTTTCTTTTTTCTCGGCTTGGTAGACATGTCCTTCACATAGAAAACATGCGCCACATCATTGGCTAGGACGAATGGTTCGTCTGCGTAGGCAAGATTGTTGAGATCCACTGTTGTCATTCCGTATTGCGGGTCTTCCGTTACCCCGCCTCGTTTCATATTGACCCATTTGCACCGAAACAAAGGGACGTTCAAACCACGTCCATATTCAAGTTCCCATATGTCCTCTATGTAACCATAATATGTGTCCTTTCCCGTCTTGGTTGCTGCATCAAAGCGGACACCACTGTTTTGGTTGGTGCTCTTCTTATCTTGGGCGATCGTGTAAAATGTATTTCCATTTATCTCGTATCCTTTGAAAGTCATTATATTCAAAGATGGTAAGTTGGACAGCAAGTACATGTCATCTTCAATAGCGGTGTCATGCAGGGCACATGTCTGCAACCAACCAGCGAAAGTCCCCATTTGTTCACGTGTAGTCCAGTCATCAGACTACTCCGGGTGTTTGGAGCATAGAAAATTCTTGTGTTCCTCCATATACGGAGCCACCAAGGCAGAATTCTGTAGAACTATGTAGTGTGCTTGAGCGAGAGAATGCCCGTCCATACATATTATTTGATTCCCTCCTAGCGTGCCTTTTCCACCTAGTCTGCCCTTATGCCGCGATTCAGGAACACCAATCAGCTTAAGGTCAGGAATAAAGTCAATACAAAACTCAATGACCTCCTCATTTTCATGGCCCTTGGAGATGCTTCCTTCTGGCCTAGCATGGTTATGAACATATTTCTTTAAGACTCCCATGAACCTCTCAAAGGGGAACATATTGTGTAGAAATACAGGACCCAAAAAGTTAATCTCTTCGCATAGGTGAACTAGGACGTGCGTCATGATGTTGAAGAAGGATGGTGGGAACACCAACTCGAAACTGACAAGACATTGCACCAAATCATTCTCTAACCTTGGTATGATTTCTGGATCGATTACCTTCTGAGAGATTGCATTGAGGAATGCACATAGCTTCACAATGGCTAATCAAACATTTTCCGGTAGAAGCCCCCTCAATGCAACCAGAAGCATTTGCGTCATAATCACGTGGCAGTCATGAGACTTTAGGTTCTGTAACTTTTTCTCTGCCATATTTATTATTCCCTTTATATTCGATGAGAAGCCAGATGGTACCTTCATACTGAGCAGGCATTCAAAGAAGATTTCCTTCTCTTCTTTGGTAAGAGCGTAGCTGGCATGACCCTGATGTATGCCGTCTTTTATGTGCATACATTGCTGGTCCTCCTGTGCCTCCGGTGTATCTTTTGTCTTCCCATACACACCCAAGAAGCCAAGCAGGGTCACGCAAAGATTCTTCGTCACGTGCATCACGTCGATTGCAGAGCGGACCTCTAGGTCTTTCCAATAGGGCATGTCCCAAAAATATAGATTTCTTCTTCCACATGGGTGCGCGTCCGTCAGTGTCATTCGGAATAGGTTGTCTGCGAGGACCCTTTCCAAAGATTACCTTCAAATCCTTGACCATATCATGTACATCAGCACCAGTACGGTGTTGAGGCTTTGTTCGGTGATCCGCCTCACCTTTGAAATGCTTGCCTTTCTTTCTTATGGGATGCTTGCTCGGAAGAAATCGACAATGTCCCAGGTACACATTCTTCTTACAATTATTCAAATATATACTGTCGGTATCATCCAAACAATGCGTGCATGCGTGGTATCCCTTGTTTGTCTGTCCTGAAAGGTTACTGAGAGCAGGCCAATCATTGATGGTCACGAACAACAACGCCTTTAGGTCAAATTCTTCCCCCATGTGCTCATCCCACGCACGTACACCTTTTCCATTCCACAGCTGTAAGAATTCTTCAACTAATGGCCTTAGGTACACATCAATGTCGTTGCCGGGTTGCTTAGGGCCTTGGATGAGCACTAGCATCATAATGAACTTCTGCTTCATACACAACCAAAGAGGAAGGTTATACATACATAGAGTCACATGCCCCATGCTATGGTTGCTGCTCTGCTCCCCAAAAGGATTAATGCCATCTGTGCTTAGACCAAACCATACGTTCCTTGCGTCACCTGCAAAGTCCTTCTTGTACTTTCTCTCAATTTTTCTCCACTGCGACCCGTCAGCGGGTCCTCTCAACTTCCCGTCTTTCTTACGGTCTTCTCTGTGACATCGCATCGCCTTGGCATGCTCTTTGTTTTGGAACAAACATTTCAACTGCGGTATTATAGGAGCATACCACATCACCTTGGTAGGAATCTTCTTCCTGGGTCGGTCGCCCTCAACATCACCAGGGTCATCGTGGCTGATCTTATAGCACAATGCACCACATACCGGGCACGCGTTCAAATCCACGTACTCAGCGCGGTAGAGGATGCAGTCATTAGGGCATGCATGTATCTTCTGCACCTCTAACCCTAGAGGGCAAACAACCTTCTTTGCTTCGTACGTACTCTCGAGCAATTCGTTGTCCTTTGGAAGCATCTTCTTTAACATTGCCAACAACTTTCCAAATCCCTTGTCAGATACACCATTCTTTGCCTTCCATTGCAGTAATTCCAGTGTGGTGTCCAGCTTTTTCTTGTCAGCTTTGCAATTCGGGTACAACAATTTCTGGTGATCCTCTAACATGCGTCGCAACTTCTTCTTCTCCTTTTCACTTGTGCAGTTTCTCTCTGCATTGCCAATGGCCCGACCTAGATCATCAGCTGGCTCATCTGATGCCTCTTCTTCAGCTTCTTCCCGCATTACCAGCTCAGATTCTTCCCAAATTACTGGCTCAGCTTCTTCCCCCATTGTTGTATCATCGTATTCAGGGAACCCATGGCCAGGATAGCTATCGTCGTCCTCTTCTTCTTCATTGTCTTCCATCATAACCCCTCTTTCTCCGTGCTTGGTCCAAACATTATAGTGGGGCATGAAACCAGACTTAAATAGGTGGACATGAATGGTTTTTAACTTAGAGTACTTTTGATCATTCTTACAGCCAGCACATGGACAAGGCATAAAACCATCCGCCCGCTTGTTTGCCTTAGCCGCAAGTAGAAAAGTATGCACACCATCAACGAAATGGGGAGAGCATCGGTCATCGTACATCCATTGCCGGCTCATCTTCATTACACATCACCGAAAAGACCAAATTAATAAAAGTTCATACATAAAGTTCATATAACACCTATTCTCATAAAACGAACATACAAATAACTCTCTAGCTAAAGCATTTAAATGCAACAACAAATGCGATCAAGATCGCAACTAAGGTAACAATTGATCCAACAGCATAATGATACGAAGCCTCACTACCAATGGCATATTTTCTAACCTTTCTAATCTTCAAGCGCATTTCTCCATCTTGATCTTGTGATCATCGACGACATCGGCAACATGCAACTCCAATTCCATCTTCTTCCCCTCAATTCTTTTCAATTTTTCTTTCAAATACTTGTTTTCTCTTTCAACTAATTTAACCTCTCGACAATAGGGTCGGTTGGAATTTCCGGTTCACATGCCTCCTAGATAAAAATATCTATGTCAACTTGATGAGCATAATTTGTCAAAAACACAAAATGCAACAAATAGTTATAAAAGAAAATATACCACATCCGAATCATAAACCGGACGAGGGCCGACGGGGACGGATATCAAAACCATGGCACTATGAATAACAAACAACGTACGAGTAAGATAATCATACAAGTAACTTTATATCTAAATCACACAAACATGATTTTTTTTATTTAAAAAAGATAAGAACAAGAGGCTCACCACAAGGTTGTGCGGCGACGGTACGGTAGGACGATCGACGGGAGGCACTAAGTAAACCACACCTACATATGCAAACTAAGAGTTATTTTTAGCTCAAATTGCATATAAATCAAATAAACTACCACATATAATTCCTCCCAAATTACTAAAACCCACAAATTAATCACTATATAAAGCATTGCAAGAGCTAATATAGCAATGAGAGATGAAAGGTCAAAGTTGTTTACCTTTATGATCACTTGAATGGATGGGGACCTTCAAATCTTGACAAAATTTGGGCAAAATGTGTGATGAGCTCGTGGGGAAGAGGGGGAGAACAGAGAGGAGAGGGAAAAGGGGAAAAACAGAGCGAGCTGGGGTGGACGAAAGGTTTATATAGGACGACCTTTAGTACCGGTTCGTGGCACGAACCGGTACTAAAGGTGCTAGAGGGGCCCCAGTCTGACCACATCCCGCCACCACTATTTTTAGCACTAGTTCGTGGCACGAACCGGTGCTAAAGGTTCACAACGAACCGGTACTAATGAGAGCGACCTGCCTAGCCGTTGGAACCGTCACTAATGGTCACATTAGTGCCGGGTCAAATACAAATCGAGACTAATGAGCTAAACATTAGGCCTTTTTCCTACTAGTGGCATGATGTTGTTGGTCTTTTTGCATAATGTGGTCTCCTATTTTCCTTGAGTTAATACATCATACATCTACCAGTCTTTTAGCTTTCTGTTGTAGAATTGATGTATATGAGTAGACGCATGCACTCTAGCTAGCTATATCAGGTGACGATTAGATTTCAGAAAAAGCCGGCTTGCAAGCTACATCAAGGTAACGTGAGTTTGCAGTAGGAGTGCCAAACCGATGAATATACCTGGCTCCTGCCGCCGGCTGGCCAACGTACATCTTGCAATCCACAGACATGTTTTTCCACGGCTCTTGTTATACCGATCGGCGTGCTTTGTATATGCACCGAGGGAAACCTCCATCCACCAGGCCAAGACTAACGTACATCTTTCAGCCCGGCATGTCTGGCCATGACTTCGCACTACAAAAAAATACACTTCCGTGATGATACGTGTTTGTCACAGTAGGTCGCTTTTTTGTCATGCATGTACATCCATGACAAATTTATGACAGAATCAAGATAGTCGTACCTGTGCTGTCGTAGAAGTGTTCCATGACATTATCAAAATTATCATCACAGAAGTGTCCAATTCCATGACGATAAATCGCGCGTCATAGAAGTGCTTTCGTCAAGGGTGACTGACATGTGGCATCCACCGTAATGGAACGCCGTTAAGCTATCGGGTCGGGTTTTGGATCCGATAACCCGTTAACAGCCCCGGCCAATGGGGATTTTCCACGTGTAAAATCATCATTGGCTAGAGGAAACACATGTCGGCTCATCATCGGGACAGATGTCATCCACTCACTGGACAGAAGGCGCCTATGATACGTCGACACGTGGCACGACCCAACAAGTTTAAATGGGCCGGCCCAACTAAAGGCCCACAAGATTTTGCGGACCATAATGGGCCGGCCCAACTAAAGGCCCACGAGATTTTGCGGGCCATAATAGGCTGGCCCAGCTAAAGGCCCACAAGATTTTGCGGGCCATAATGGGCCGGCCCAGGTAAAGGCCCACAAGATTTTTGTGTGCCGTAATGGGCTGGCCCAGGTAAAGGCCCACAAGATTCTTGCGGATCATAATGGGCCAGCCCAGCTAAAGGCCTATGAGATTTCGCCGACATTAATGGGCTGGCCTAGCTGTAGGCCCACAAGATTTTGAGGACCCTAGTAGGTCGGCCCATTAACTGCCTGCCATGTTTTGGGCCAAATGCGGGCCCATATTTGATCCGGTCCATTATTGGCCTGCCATGCTCCGTGCCTAATAGTGGCCCATATGAGATCCGGCCCGTTAAAGGCCTACCACGTTCTGGGCCAAATTACGGCCCAGATCAGGTCCGACCCTTTAAGAGGCTTTGGGCTCAATTATGGCCCATATCAGATTCGGCCCGTCAACAGGACACTATGCTTTTGGGCCCACTTGCTAAAGGCCCACTTAGTAATTCGGCCTGATATTAGCTTTGCCCTGTTAAGGGCCCGTTTAACATTTCGGCCCTATATTAATTTCAGCCTGTTAAAAGCCCGTCATATAGTTGGGCCTAACTACGACCCGGTTTGCATCCGGCCTGCTCGCAGCCGATATCTGATTGGGCCAAACAAGGACCGAGACAATTTTTTGTCTAGTTAAAAGCCCATGATTTTATTCGCACAATCATGGGCCGGGGTTCATTTCGGGCTGCTGCCGGCCCGTGAGCTGTTCGGCACGTTTCAGGCCCAACCTACATCGTGATTGCATGACGGCCCGATTATGTACCGTAATTTTATGGTTTGGCCGGTTTACTGCGAAGACAGGATATATATACAGTAAAATAACTGCGGCATCGTGAATAAGAAAAAACCTAGACTATACAATAAAGAAATTACAGCATATTACATCCACTGGGCATCAAAGTTCGCCACTATGATAATAAAGCACAAGCAGACAACAAATTACATACACTGGGCATCAAAGATCGCCACCAGTGCAAATAAACACACCGCAAATAATATACAAAACCGACATCACTTCAATAGAGTTCAGGAAAGGTTAGCCCTGCTGGGGAGCTGCAGCGCAAGCAGCTGAGCAAGATGATGAGACTGCGCTTGTTCAACACTTATATCTTGCGCACTTTGAAAGATAAACAAGGAGACAGATGACAGGTTTTGCACATAAAAGTATCAGTGCTGACAATTCAACACATTTCTTACTGACGAATAAAGTGACACGCTTTAAATTTGCATTAACACAATATGGTATTGTTCAGGTCAAGACATGGCAGGAAATGCCATTGTGAAGGAGTTGGCAGCTTCACGACACCACTAGATTACAGATCAAGAACTCATAAGTATCAATGGTTAGTGTGCTGTCAATTTATACCATTTCAGATTGGCAAATAAAGAGAAGGTTTAAATAATAGTAGAATGATACGACATTGTTCATAGTTAAGACATTGCAGAATATGACATTGTGTTGTAGTGGGTAGGTTCACCACACCACTGGATTAGGGATGAAGAACAGAAGCATACATGCAACGCAAAAGAAGATCACTTGCTGTGTATAGTTTAATTTACATGGTATGAAGAAGGAACTTGGTTGTACAACTGAAAACTTAAATTGAGAAAGGACAAACTTTTGTTTATGAACTACATATAATAAACTTTAAACAAACAATTTGATGCAAACACCAAAAATAAACAACTATTGCAGTCATGCCTAACCAAATATATACAACAAAGTTTGAAGGCTTGAGATGGACAAATTTACATTATTGGTGAAGACAGGCTCTATAAAGGTCTTGTCCATGCTGATGGGGGGCAATTCAAGAAGTTTACCACAGAATCTTCTTCAAAAGCATTGCCTTTATTCTACATTTTGTTAAGAGTAAATATAGATGGGATAATATACGAAAAATGGAGAATATTTAAGATAAGATGAAGAGTGATGCTACATAACCAAGTAGCTATAAATGTAAGTGCAGCGATACAGGCAAAAGGTACAGCCAAGAGCAATGCATAGCTAAACTTCTTCAGTACCAACCTTATGGTAAGAGTAAATATAGATCTGATGTGTAGAAAATGGAGGGCAAAGGAAAATAAGCTGCAGAGTGATGGTACATGAACAACTACCTGTCATTATAAGTACATCGATAAAGGACAACATGTACTTACAAGAACAATGCAGAGCTAAAAAAACATTGGCATTGGCTATATTCTACACTAATGTAACCATTCATACAGATCAGATAATTTGGAGCGAACAATTGATAAGCAAGCTATCATGCATACTGCTGTCACATAATGAACCAGGTGTGTATGCAAGTACAGTGATACAGGACAACAGGTACTAACAAGAGCAAAGCAGCGGGCAACATATTTGCGATATCCTGTTGTTCTTGTCAAACCGGAATTCTTCTTCGAGCAGATTTCCTGCAAAAAAGATCCGTAAGGCACATGCGGAAAAGTAGAAGTTCAAATTGTCATGTGATTTCATAGATAGTACCTCATCCTGGGAACGAGACCAGTGCATAACAAGGTTTTTCCTTTCAATTTCTTCTAAATTTAGCACAGGAGACTTCACCGGAAATTCGTTTATAGACTTGCCATCAAAGTGTGATTTCCTCAGGTAACACCGATACTGCTACAATGCTTCCTTGAAAAGCACAAGCAAGCTTTGCTCGTCATGACTATCCAGATTGACCCTCGCCTAGTTACAACAATGTAATGTAAATCATTGATGTGTTCAATCAGCAGAAAACAGGAAAATAATAACCATGAATAATAGCACTTACACGTAAGTTGGACAGGAAGATGTGAAAATGGTGTTTCTCTTCACAATAATCTTCCCATGATGGGAATATATGTACTTAGTCCCTAACAACATTGAAAGCATTGTCTTTTAAACTGGGAATACATGGAATGGGGTTCCAATCTGCAGGAATTGGCCGTCTCTGCAGTTGGGATAGGTCTTCGGCCGGTGGACTTGCTGTACTTTTTGCTGGAGTGGGATTTTTCTGTGGTACAGCTGGTGCTATGGCAAATGAAATCGGTATACCTTTTGCTGGAGTGCAGGTCCTGTGTGGTGGGGCTAGTGGTGTGACCAGTGAAGTATGGGTACAGTCTGCTGGAGTCGGTCCTACGTTTTGTGTCACTGGTTGTACATCCAATATAAGTGGGGTGCTGTCTGATTTCTCTGACACCACCACGTTTTTCAAGGACTTTGCTGGTGCTCCTTCAGGTTCGGCAATCACCCTCTTCCTTTTTGATGTCTGATGCACAAGAACAACATTTGAGTGGAAAAACATGGCATGATGACAGATGGAATATGTATTGATAATGGATGGGCATGGCATCTCGACATATATGATGAGTAAACTAAGCATATGGCGGTGCAACAAAGTAGAAGAAATGCAAGACAACATATGCAAGATACGCGCAATCAATAAAACCTTGCCAAATTAGAACAGGCACCTTGATGGGTGAATAGGACAGACCATCTGCCTTTGACTCCTCGAGGTTAGAATAGTCATTAGGATGATATTCTGAACAAGAATCAATAGGTGGGGAGCGTACGAGTTTCATTGCTTCCAGAATGGCACTCAATGCCTTGCTGCCAATTTTGTAAGTCATTGCAGTGTTCCACAATATTCTTTTGATGCGCGGATTCTGATATTCACTATAATTGCGTATAATATCTGAGAACCATAAAAACATAAATAGTTGTGAGATTATCTTTGTAATGCAGATGATATTCTAATATATGGGCGCCCCTGTAAACACTTGTGTGCTATCACTAGATTCTAATGAGAGAGCTCATGTGTGCTGTAATATGGTGCGTGCATTTATATAATCTGGCACAAGTACACAAAAAATAGGCTCCAGAAGTAAGGATAGCTGGCAGATGATAGGTTCATAATATAATGTATAGAGAGTTTATTGCCAAACCATGATAACAAGAGCACACAAGTTCATCAAACCATGATAGCTGGCAGATCATAGGGGCTGTTTGGTTTTAGGACTAGCATTGCCACACTTTGCCACACATTTTTGCCAAACTTGACTAAGGTTAGTTCATCAAAATGAGAGCCACAAGTTGGCAAGCCTAAGGGAATCTTGCCACACTTTTTGTGTGTATGCCATGTGGGGTCCAAGTGTGGCTTGCCTAAGATGTGGCTTGAACCAAACACTCACCTAAGTTGGTCAAACTTGCCTAACCTTAGGTGTGGCAATCTTTGGCAAAGTTAGTCACAAACCAAACAACCCCATAGTGTACATAACAGGGGTACACCATAACCAGGATATATAAATCGGGAAAGTGGAACGGGCTGGAAATTACGATGTTGTATTGCCGCTAGTAATTGAAAGCCTATCGATCACGTACAGGCCAGCTCTATCAGCTGTTGACTGCAGATGTCCCTACTCCCCTTCCTGACAAGGAACATACTGTGCTTCTCATACAGAACACCGCATGGGCCGCCCACCGAACCACTGGCCCCACCGCCTGTGTTCCTCCGCCACCCCCACCCCCGCCCCACCCGCGCCGAGTTTTCTTCGTTCGACGAGGCCCCACCACCGCCCCCCACAACCACCATCCCCACCCGAGCCCCTTCGATCGCACCGGCGAACTCTGGCGAGCTCTGAAAAATCGACTGAGCCAATTTTGAAATTTAGTCTACTGTGATTTAACTAGTGTGGAATATAAAAGGGGAAAACCATAAGCATTGTGAGTATGGTGTTGAGCGTGCCATGGCGGATCTGAAGGTGCAAACTGGACAAAGGCAACTTCGCAACCAAGACAAGAAATCAGAGTAAAGCAGTGTTGATCTATTTTCTTGCTGCGATAAATAAGTTGAGCAGATACAAAAGAGTACCGCCTCTGGTGCGGCGCCGTGTACGCATCTGCTGAGAATTTGACGGTGCTGCGGTAGCGATGGCTGTCGGAGGCATGGAACCATATCTAGGAGGGTAGACGGTGGCGGCAGGGCGCGGTGGACGAGATGGTCGTTGGAGCGGCACCGGCAATGTGGACGACGGTGGGGATGAAGCGAGAGGACGGGATGCAAGGATCCCGGTCCGAAGCCATGGATGAGAGAGGTCGATCTCTTGTAATGGACGGCGGCGTCGGGGTATCAGCTTCGGCATGGTGGAGGAGGACGGCTGTGGATGGGGTGGCGGACGGCGGCGGTGGAGGAGGGTGGGGTGGAGAGGGTGTTTTGGCGCCCACGGAGTACGAATGGGGAAAAGGGACGTAGAGAGGAAGGGGGGAACCATGTATTCAGGGTGCGCTTGTCTCAAATGCGAGGAAATTTACAAACTTAGCCCCCGTTTCAAATTTCTACTACATCACAGCAACACTAGTCGGTTGGGGATAGGACGGTAATCTCGCATACACTGAATATTTGCCGACGAGAGTTTATTTTTGGCGCCCACCGTGTACGAATATGAATCGGGGAGGGAGTCGATTTCTGCCGAGGACACACTGTGTTTTGGCGCCCACCGTGTATGAATCCGGGTGAGATGTGGTTACGTCACGTTTGGGTGAAATTACAAACCTACCCCTATCGAAACCTATAGAAATCCAGCAAATAGGCTTTGCGTGGCAGGGATAGGCAGTAGTGATTTCCATCTCGCAGATTTTGGTTTCGGGCGGTTACTTTGACTTTCCCCCCTTCGTTCAAATTTTGCAGAGTGCACGTTTACCGTGCCAACTCAATTCGAATCCCGTTTGTATTCTATTTTTCGGGCGGGATCCATTTTCAATTGGAATTATTCTATATACATCATTTTTTATATATACTTTCAAAAGCACAACACCATTTATACATAAATATGGTTTACAAATGGCATGATCTCAGATTCATAAGGTTGTATCCATCAATTTGGATTTTCAAATATTTGAAACCACTTTATGTTGAAATCCAATGTATGCATTCCTCGCTAACTGTCTCCAATTAATGTGTGTTTCATGCGGGTTTTTTTACTTCTCAAACATGTATAATGTGTTTCACACACGCAACATATAGTGTAATCCCATTTAGACATTAATTGCATATAAACCATGCATTGTTTATAATTGAAGAATTTATGGATCACCAATATTGATAAACTATATAACATTACATGTGTGCCCAAATTCAAATGAATATGCATGTTTGATACACCAATTTGCGTTATGATATTATCGATGTCGTGATCTCCAGTTTAAATATTTGAACCCCCTTTAATCTAGATATTCGTCTCATATAGCTATCACTCATGCTTATATAGGACTATCTCTCTGGACCTATACGCGTTCATCGTCTCTCAGGTATCTCTCGTGCTACCTGTATGTCGACAATGATCTTTTATCTTCGTAACACACTGACGGTACTATCTCCCTCGACCTTCATCACTCTATCTCTCTCAAAGTATATCTCGCTCCCTGCTATGTGTCTCTAACTATAATTCTCCATGTGGAATCTCTTTCTCTCGCATAAACACAAAACTTTGTCTCCCGGGGTCTCATTTCTCTCTACTATTCCCATGTGTGCCACTCGCACACCCCTCATACAGAGATGTCTTTCGCTCCTTAGATATGAGAACCTACGACTCTTCCTCTTCAATATCTCTTTCTCACACACAAACACAAACTCTGTCTTCCAGGGTCTCATATTTCTCCATTGTTCTCTTGTATGTCGCTCACACACACCCTCTCTTCCTAGAGATATCTTGCGTTCCCTCGTATGTCTCTCTAGCTATCACTCTCATTGTGAGATATCTTTCTCTCTCGCAGACACAAAACTCCGTCTCTCTGGATCTCATTTCTCTCTGATATCTGTTTGTATGTGAATCACACGCACCCTCTCTCTATCTCTCACACCCACACACATAACCCAGCCTCCTGATCTACTCGACTCCTATCTCTAACGCACACTAGCTAGCATCTTTATCTTTCTATTTATCTATTTCTCCATCAACCTTCTTTCTCGCCCTCACTCTTGATTCCTATCACGCACACTACATATGTTTCTCTCTACATGCAGTCAAGTGCCCTCTCACACACATATATAACTTCACCCTTTGAACCACCCGACGGTCATCTACAACACCCAAACTAGCGGATGTCCCTCTAGCTAGAATCTCCATCTCTGTATCTATCTGTACTTTCTCCGTCAACATTTCTTTCTCGCACGGAGTCTTGCTTCCTATCACCCACACTATATATGTCTCTCCATACATATGCATTTATAGGTTGGTCTCTTTTGCACAATCGTTGCGCCTCACTCCCTCTGCTCGCCATAGATGCATGCTCTAGCCCACGCCACTATATCTTAAAGACAAAAACACATGCTCAATTGTCGGGACTTCTTCCATGCATTCTCACATGCATGCATATTGTCATACTGATCCGTCTCTCCCATGTCGTTGATCTTATGACTTATGTCTTCTTTCTTTTATCTCGATCATGCGCGCGCGCACACCCACACATCCCACGCATACATGTATACCTCTCACACATGCACGTTCAAGGTCTCTATGTCTCCATATGTAGTTAATTACCCTCAATCCTAACGCCACATCGAATCGTTCTCCTCTTTTGTGCACATAACTTCCGCCTGGATGGGTAAAACACACACTCACACTTAACAATCTCCTTCTAGCTACCCCCCGCCTCTCACTCTTCCCCTATATCCCCGAAACCAATAAGACCATCCCTTAGTTTAATTCCCGCCTACATGCACCATCGATATATAGTAGTCTTCCTCGGTGTCTCTCGAACAAACACGTTCTCTCGAAGTAGACTCCTCTCACGCGCACACACCTTCTCTTCCCTCTCTACGGGCATTTTCTCTCTCGCACCCCATCGTTGGTGGCCTCTGCCATACACATCACCTCTCTATGATGAAAGCCATGCACACTTAAATTACATCCGCCATAGAGGACCCCGCGACACACACACACACACACGCACCCCCAACACACACACAACCTAAGACTCCATCTCTCTCACACACAACACACACACGCAAGCACGCACGCCCCCCCACACACACTAAGACTCCATCTCTCTCCCTCTCTCTCTCACACACACAAACTAAGACTCCATCTATCTCTCTCCTCTCTCTCTCTCTCTCTCTGACACACACACACACACCCACACACACATGCTCTAGGCGGAGCATTTTTTTGCTACCACCCTTCATCCAACCTTACCCGTATGATAAACAATCACCTTTATTTACTTGAATAACATGGAAAAATTCCACTTTACTTTAGTAGTCAGCAAACTTATCATCTATACCCTTATAAAAAACGAGTTGGTGGTGATGGTGTGCCTGCCATCTTGTAATACAGACCGTATGATCTATATCTGAGAATAGAAAGCAAACTATGATAATTTTACAAAAGATACCGACACCTCTCTCCACATCATTATCTCTCGCAACCTCATTGCTCAGCAATTAAAAAATGAATAAGTCTCTGGAACAATCTAGCATGCATGGTGGCCGCTGCCACCTGCCGGCGCCGTCCACCCCCATGCCTCCGCCCATTCCGACCACCAGTTACCACCACGCTCCACTCCTCCTTGCCTTATCTATCATATTTCATTTTTTCAATGACATTCTCGAGATACCAGTTTTGCGATAAAATTCTTGAGATATCATTAGTTTTTACACATGGGATTACTCCTGCATGGGTCAATCACAACAGGTGTTCTGTAAAAAAATGCATATTGATGTTCCGTGCAATGCACGAGAATCTTGCTTGTAATTATATAACGCAAATCACGAGCAGGAAGTAACATTTTTTTGACACAACCACGTTAACATGGCCACGTAAATCACTAGCTAAAGTAAATACCATTATACTTATATCCCGATGCAAAAGGTTGAGTACATGTCCGAAGAGTAGAGTCGCACACACGCACTCTGTCTCTCAGAATCTCTCTCACACACACACCAGTTACGTGACGCCCACTTAAGCAGACACGTATGTTACAATTTGTGCACCCGTGGGTACACGTGATGCTGCCCATTTATTTAAGCCGGAAGGCGAACCCAAATAGTAGCTGCATTCATTCCCCTCCTGCCGCCTCTTCTCTAGTCGCCGTCGCCCGGGAGCCATGGGCCAGCCGAAGGTAACAACATACGCCATACTCCCGCTAGAGCGGCGCTTTAATATGGAAATTTTAGTGGTCATGCATGCATCTTTTTGTGCCAGCACTCCTATATAAGGGTTGACCGGTCGCTTCCCGCGGACGTCCGCGGGCGGTGGAAGAGGAAGGAGAAGGGAAGCGGGCTGTGGAGTAACGTTTTTACCACAATTTCTTAGGAAACTGAGTGCAATAATTGAGTAGTTTTGCAAACTACCAGTACTACACCTGAAACGGCTCAAAACCTATACTCCCTTGCCAGCGCACGCTTCCCGCGTGAAACAGTCAGCGTCGCCCTAGAGCGTCAGTGCCGCATTAATGCCCGGCCAGAGCGGAGGCAACCCTCTCACTGGCGCCGGCTTTGAAGTGACGCGATGCCCGAGAGAGCGCCGCTTCCCGGTGCACGCGACTACTCCGCGTCGAGACTGGCCATAGGCCCTGTTTGGATCCATGGGTTAGAGTTAATTTGAGCTAGTTGGGGCTCAAATAGCCCTAAACTATCCAAGCATGAGGGTTTAAATTGGAGCAAGTTGCACCAAACCCACCAAAAAACACTATCCCACCCAAGAGGTGCTAACTGGAGATAGTTCTCATTGGAACCACTGAAAAATCACTTTTCTCTCTCCATGAAGTGCATTTATTGTCAATCTAACCCTGTCACCCAAACACCTCTTTGGCTACAGTTAGTTCAGGGTTAGTCATGAATTACTCTAACCTCTAGCTAAGTTAGAGTATCAAACAGGAGCAGTATAGGACATGCAAGTTGCTTAAAGCATACAGGAAAATTCGTATGTGAAAGGATTTTTTTTCTTTTTGAAAACGGAACGTGAAAGGAATTTTTTAGAATGCTCTTGGCATGTCGCTAACATGTGATAGTTAACCGACCTCAATAGACGGCAGAAACGCCAGCCCGCCGCACTTTGATAGAGACGAGGAGGGAGAAGCGATACAGGCTGCTGGATTACTAGAGATAGGTGTCGCACGGAAGCCAAGAAATATGGTGATAGCGTGGGTTAGCCATGTACTAGTATGATACTACACTGGGCTGCCGTGTTTTGTACTCTTCCAGTCCATTGTGGAGATGATTGGTTAATTTTATATTGCTGAATAATATTAAATATTATGAGTGCAGACGCTCCACCACGAGGTTCCTTGCTCCTTCTCGGTCGTCCGGAATCTATGTTCTTCCACTCTATTTTTTACATGAGCTTTGTTCATCCTTTTGCCAACACGCGAGACATCTAGCATCAAGGTGCACGTGTTATGCAAGGATCGTTCCATCTATATGAAGAACACGTGGGACTGGAACTACGAGACGAACATGTACCCAGGAGTGGACGTACGAACCTGAGTAATGTAGCGTAGTAAGTGAAGTAGAAAGGCACAAATGGTATGAACATGCATGGCATATAGGGTGTGTTTGGTTGTTTTCTCATCTCAGCATAGTTGTTCCCTCTTCATGCATGCTCAACTCAACACCCCTCTTCATGCATGCTCTCTTCATGCATGCTTCTAGTGTATTTGTGCTAAACTAGTGTGGACTCATGCACCCTCCATACACTCTACTAAACACCCAAAAGTAGGTCGAGAAGGGAACTCTTGGGCGGCATTTGTCTCTTACTACGTACTACCACTAAATGTTGTACGTGCACTGCATGGTGATGTTATGGAGTACGTGCCTAAGTACTCTACTACTATATTAGTTGGAGGCACATATTAACTTTTATATTTGTTTACGTGTATGTGCCCCGAGACCTTCCAACTAGACGTGTCTTTGTCTCCAGGTCGCACTTTGTATCGTTCATACCACTAAGTACTACTACGTGTGGTCTCCGACCCAGAAGTGGAGACGCTCTACCACGCTGTTTTTTTACGCTGGGCTCTACCACGCTATTCATGTCCCACTCCTTTCGCTGACGTGTGGGACATCCAGCACGTGCCGTGTTTGGCACCCTTCGTCGTAAGAGTTGAAACGCTAGCATTCATCAAAAATAAAAAATAATTATAAATCGGCAGTGATACTATTTTTTTGAGAACCAATCAGCAGTGATACTATACCACGCGGTTTCCTTGCTCCTTGATATCAGAAAGAATACTTCCGTTAGCCAACATGTGGGACGTCGACCATCCTGGTCCACTTGCCATGCACGCAGAACTCCAAGGGAGTCACCCAGGTCGTCGCGCCGCAGTAACAATGACTAATGAGCCATCAAATCACAGGCCCACTTCCCACTTTGAAGTTGCTTGGATGAAGGAACCATCATGACTTCGTTGAATTCCGCTTCTTGAAGAAAACTACTGTACCAGCAGTACTGCTAGCTACAGTAGTTACTCCAACAGAGGCCTCCTTTCGTTCATAGGATAGGAATATGAAAATCATAGGAAGTGAGATGACATGCATCTCAATTCCTATAGAGAAAGAGATGCCATTTGATGCTTAGGATAGGAATTTTTTCCATTTAGTCTACGCTAATGTACTGGTAATTTGCTCTAAAAACTACAGTAGTAACTAGTAGTACTGGTACATGCTCGTACTCACACACACACACACACTAACTACTAGTACTACTACTTCTCACATGCTGGCCAGACGCCGTCGTTCTCCTTCCCGGCTTTGTCGGCGACACCCCACCATGCTTGGATCTCCGCCGACCTCTCCATAGCAGCGGGTGCGCCCTTTTCTTTCTTGCGGCGGCGGGCCTCTCTTTTCTTGAGTGCTTTCTGAATTTTCCGCTCCCTCTGTGCGGCTTTGGCTGCCTCTTGCTCTACCTCCCATTCGGCCTTGGCATCTTCAAATTCCTCCCACATAGTTGTGAGGTCGCGAGCGGCGATGAACTCGGCACGGCGGGATGCCATCGCTTCCCTACCATTTTGTGTGCGGTCATGGGCGGCGAGGAACTCGGCGCGGCGGGATGCCATCGCTGCCTTACCGGTTAGTGTGCGGCGCGGTGGCATGAACGACGCTTGGTGAGAGCTCTGGGGTGGAGTGGCCGGACAACCATATAGTGCATTGGTTTGTCAAGAGCTCAAGGATAGAAGACGAAGCAAATTTGGATTCCCCTCCAATCCTGGTCATTTATTACCGAGTAAAATGCATTAGCGGTCATCGAACTTGTCTTGATAGCTCACTTTGATCATTGTATACGAGATATAGTGATTATACGGTCACTAGCTCAGCGTATAGCTCCGTATTTGTCTGGTTGACCAGTCAAACAGTCCGCATGCGCCTCATCAGCTCGTGTTCTTTATCTATCTACGCGGGCCTACCTGTCAATGGAGAAAGAAATACTGTAAAAACCAAAATTATGCTAGAGTCTGGACTGCTTCCGGAGCCCGCTCTCACCGCCCTGGCCCCTCAAGACGCCAGCTGCCCGCCGCATGCATGCATGCATAGCAAGTAGTACTCCTTATGTGGAGGAGAGAGAGGCATTGACAAAGTCAAGGAGTGGGCTCTGCAAGAGCCCGTCTTTACACGTGCTCCTAGGTATAAAAAATAATTCTAAAAAAAGGCATAAAAACAATTGTGTCTTAAAAAAAGAAAGGTAAAAAACATTTGAGAGGAAATAGATAGAGAGAAAGTGAGAAAAAGCTGTAACCTGGGCATTACATGAGGAAGGAGGGAGTGGTGCACATGCCAAGTTCACTGGGCTGCCGTGTTTCACACTCCTCTGTCGTAACAGTGGAGACAATAGCTTTCATCAAAAATAAACAATGAATACTCATTGCTCGTCCTCTACATCGGAAAGAATACTTTCATTCGCCGACATGTGGGACGTCGACCATCCTGGTCCACCTGCCATGCACAAAATTATCCTGGTCTACCCCGATCGTATCGCAGGCCCAACCTTTCCCACTGTAAGTTGTTCAGACGAAGGAACCATCATGACTTCGTTGAATTCCGCTTCTTCAAGAAAACTTACTGTACCCGCAATACTGCTACCACACGCGAAGACTGGACGGCATTGTACCACGTCATATCACTGAAACCCACTAGGGAAAACTAGCCCGCCTAGGTCATCTATTTTGGAACAGAAGGAGTACGTCTCTGCACTGCTATGATTTTGTGTTGCACGTCATATCACTGAAACCCACTAGGGAAAACTAGCCCGCCTAGGTCATCTATTTTGGAATGGAGGGAGTACGTCTCTGCACTGCTATGATTTTGTGTTGCACGTCATATCACTGAAACCCACTAGGCCAAACTAGCCCACCTAGGTCATTGATCTCTAAGCCTAGAATTTTTGGAGCTAGGGCAATTGGTCGATCGATGAGGGATAAGTATAAGCGTACCATGAGCTCATCAGCCCCAACGTTTCTCTTCGGTGAGTGTTTTGCAAGTACTATAGCTCGCACAGTAGCTAGCCTACTAACACCAAGAATCATTAAACAAGCACTGCTGATATGATAAACAGTTCAAACTTACATCTAATCATGCCATATATTACACCAAAAGCTGGTGAGGATACATCTGTTTCCATAACTCGGAGAGGTTTCACATGATTCATCGCATGATTCACTATCAAACAAAAGTAGCAAGATCCTCCCACACAAGATAGTGCACTAGCCCTAAGATGGTTTGATAACAAGCATCGTTCTGGTAATTAAACACATGGCAATGCAAACTACCCTGAAGGATTAGCACGACCAACTATTTCTTGTCATCGATCTCTTGGGCAATGACCACAGCACGGACAGCGGCATGGGAATCGATTTCTGGGGCGATGTTCGCAGGACTGACCGCGACATCAGAATCGATCTCTGGGGCGATGTCCACAGGATGGACAACGACATCGGAATCGATCTCCGGGGCGATGCCAACAGGACGGGCCACGACATCGGAATCATCAAGGACGTCCACCGGCACCTGCACAACCCTAACATATTAGCAAGCACATTGCAAATAATCAAAAACCACAACTATGTTAATAAGCCATTATTTTTTATCTTGTGCAGCTCACCGGGGAATCTCATCCCTCCGGGGGCCATCTCCTCGTCCTCATTGGGGGCCATCACCTTGCCAGGGAAATACTGCTTCTCAATGGTGACTATCTCCTCAAACTCGTTCTTGAGCCTCACATAGGTGGCAATCAGAGTTCCTGGGGTAGGCACGGTGGGGCCCTTGCCGTTCTTCCAACTTCCTTTGAGGAGTTCGTCCGCCAATGTCCTCAACTCTTTGGTCAATGCTTGTTTCTTGGAGTTCTTCGTCTCCATGGGTTGGCCCGCCAACATGGTCAACTCGTTGGTCGGTGCTCGCTTCCTGGAGATCGCTGTCTCCAGTGGGTTGTCTGCCGGCAACTCTTTGCCTAGTGCTATAGGATCCATCAATGAACTGACAAACAAAAAGCAATCGAAAGGAAACCACAATCGCAATGAAAACAGGAAAAGAATAGGATGTGAGAATCGGTCGGTGCTTCGCAAAAAGAAGATTCTTGGAATGAAAATATAGCAGCATAATTGATTCGCCCACCTTTCCTTCGTCGGTACAGAAGAAAAATGGCAGAAGTGAGTAGCCTGGAGTGAGGTTTTCTTCAAGAAAGGGAAGAAAGGGCTTGAACGAGCATTCCAGTGAAATGATGGTTGCTTCGTCTAGTCCAACTTGGAGGCCACCTTACCACTGCTGGTAAAGGTGTGGGTTTTGTGATATGACGGGTCATGGCGGCCACACCGGGGTTACAGGTGAGTCTCGACTGTAGCACCTCGTTGTGATTTGGTGGATGGCACGCGGGCCCGGATGCTTTGAAATGTCCCGCATGTAGATAGAGCGGCTAGTCATGTAGGAGTGCTCAATATTGTGCACCGCGACCAAGGCGGATAGGAAAATGAGAGAACTACGTAATTAATGCATGAGTTTAATTAGGGTAGTTTTGTAAAGTACGAGATACATTCTTCCAATCGCAAAATGCCTTGGTTCATGAGATTTGAGATTTGAGCCCTATAAACCGGAAGGGAAGGAGTACTGCACACGGTGTAGTCCAGTCACTTGTTGAAATCTCTAGAAAGGCAAATACTCCTTTCCGGTTTACAGGGCTATACTACTCCCTCCGTCTAGGTGTGTAAGTCATCTTACGAAAACCAAATAGTCCCAAAACACTTAGGCGCGGTGCATTA
Source organism: Triticum urartu (assembly GCF_056163025.1). NCBI lineage: Eukaryota > Viridiplantae > Streptophyta > Magnoliopsida > Poales > Poaceae > Triticum > Triticum urartu. Next base: position 99,499,178 of record NC_141878.1, read on the forward strand.
ACTTCTACCTTGTTTCTTGTTTCTTGACATATCAACCAATAAGAGATGAGAGGTGTGCATGCTTTTAAGGCTGGTCGTAATGGTAGTATCATAGCTAGTATCATGCATGCCAACTAGACTATTTTGCTGAGGTAGCATAGAATTAAATGAAGAAAGAGAGTGTTGAGTATCATATCATGATACTGTATCATATTAAATGCTATGCTACTATGTGTCATGCATGGCAATAAATAAGGTTAGCTATGATACTAGTATATGGTACTATGCATTACGGAGGTAGTATCTTAGCTTAGTATCATCTGCATGATACTAAGGTATGATACTACCCATTACAAGCAGCCTAATGACTTGCAATGGCTAGTTCATTGCATGCAATGCTATTAATTAGCAAATAAACATTGGTGACCCCAGGAGGAAACGGTGCTAAGCGCGTGGACCTATGCAGAATGAGTATCAACCAATGGATAATGGAGTTTAATTGTTAAAAAATAGCAATTTTGTATCATGCAAGAGCCTGGCTAGTACTCCAAGGAACCGCACCACGCGAGCGTTCGCAACTGCCACGTTCGGGTTGCGCTTGGCTCTTCGCCTCTTCGAGAAGACGAACAATAATGATGTTACTCCTACTTCTACAGTATCAAATCCACTTCTGCATGTCCGTCCACCTCGTGCGGAAGGGATAGCGAAAGCTTCAACTTACTACTCCTGCCTTTGCGTCCATGATAGGTGGGCCCAACAGGTGGTTGGCCCTCCTGTCATGCAGCCAAAGGCAGGTGCAGTTAAGGCACCGGAGTTCAGTCCGCGATGGAGTTGTAGTAATCAAATTTCTCGGTCTTGTATGAGTTGACGAAGATAGGGGTTTCTTGCTTGCTAGGGTTGCTCACTACGTATATATAGGCCGGAGCCTCCGTGCTTGCTTGCTAGGCTTGCTCTATTCACACACTCTCATCCTCTCCAAATTTAAACAAGATAGGGGTAGTAACACTGTCTTTCTCCCTTCAAAAAACACTGGCTTTCTATCCTCACCGCTGGTTACAGATCTGGACGTATCCCCCTCCGCCGCTGAAGGGGAGGAGGGGCAGCGTTTAGGCTGTCATCGACAGCGAGGGAGGAGACCCACTGCCGGCCGCACCGTTATCTTTGGCCGAGTGCCGGTGCGGGAGGTCCTCCGATCCCTTCGTCGTTGCCTGTGGGCGGATCCGGCCTCCCACCGCCCACCTATCCACATCCCGACGACCTTCAGGTATATCTTTGTTCGAAACCGCCTTAGCTCTACTTCCCCAGCTCGCTACGTCGCTGCATGTGCATCATTTTCTACCTCTCAGCCCCTCTCGATTGGATGGTCCAATGTCACATATTTTTTTTCTTCTATTGTTAGAGGTAAAGCTACTTCATGGAGTCGAATCTTGTACTCCCTCCATCCGAAAATACTTGTCATTGAAATGGATGTATCTAGATGTATTTTAGTTCTAGACACATCCATTTTGATGACAAGTAATTCCGGACAGAGGAAGTACTTGGTTCAAACAAGAAATAAAGTGGGGGTGGGGGAATTTAGTATGTACATCAGACTTGGTACAAACAGGAAGGAAAGGGGGTGAAAGTAGTACAGACTGGTCATCCAACCGGTCTCTTGGTCGAAAAGGGAAATATATGGGTAACGTTGTACACAATGGTATGACCAGGACTAGATTTGCTATCCGCACATAGGAGTAGGTGGCTAGAATGAACAAAAATGGGACCAACCTAGATATGTTTTCTTGGATGTTTGTTTCTCGGGGCAACAAACTATTAATCACCACTTTATGCCCCTGTTTACGTACATGGTGCTAGACTGCTGGTGCACCCACTGTTATAAGCCATGACAAGTTTAGCCAAATGTTTTTCCTTGTAATTATTTGAGACTCTGACTGTTTCCTCTGTGCCTTTTTGTGCAAACAGGGATATCCAATTCACCTGGTTGCTGTTGTGACATTTTGGTGCACTGCACAAAACTCTTCTTAAAAGAAGTGACTTTTGTGTTGTTTAACTGGAATGTCAGAATGGAACAGTTGGTTCATTTTGGTGGAACTGCACAAAGGGAGATCTGTGTTCCAATCCTCATCATCCATATTGGCGCCATAACCTTCCTTTAGGTAAGAATGATATTTAATGCATGTGTTCATCTCTATTTTCCGACTGCCATGAGAAAATAATGTTGTTTTTACTAGTACAGTTGTACTCCCTCACTGACAAAACCAATTCTGAATTAGAAGGCCAGTCATGTACTTGGTTTCACCAACTGGTGAGGAGAAAGAGAGACAGAGCATGAAGAGGAAGAAGAAGAAGAAGAATAAACAGTGCCAAGGCGATCTTGCTGAAGCCAGAGGCCTCAGTCGAGGCCATTCAAGGGCTCCGGCAATGACTACCTTACATGTGAGACGATCCTCCAGGGAGCCCTTCCACTTCTGCTGTCTCACTTAATTAATTAGGAGTACTTAAGTACCACTAATTTATTACTGCCTAATTTTCCTGTTGGAGTTAAACACATCTTTAGTAGGACCCTATGCTTAATCATGTACGCGTGTATGTTTGTCTATGGAGGTGAATCATGTGGTGGAGCAGGGAGGGAATATTATTAGTGTCATGACATAATAGTGCTATTGTTTTGCATGTCAATTTATTGCCATTGGTTCAATGAGGCAATGTTTTGCGTATTGTCCATCATGAATTTGATGCTACTGGTTGAGTAATATGCTAATGTCTTCCTATCCTTTCTCACTAAGCTAATGAAGGTTTCACCTTATTCCTACTTGTGCAAATAGGGATCATGTTGTGCCAATCATACATTAAATGGAACTACACAAGACAATACAATGAACTGTATCCCAGACAGTGCTTTAACTCTGCTGGAAGTTCTTGATAATCTTTCGATATAATCTCAGCACTGGTAAACAAGAGTGATTTCAACCATACATTTGAAGTGCACAAAAATATATACTATTGTGTGATTCCAGTGAGTGCTTTATCATCTCTTATGGGACTACATGAATAAGCTTTTTTCTCGGGTTGGTACGGGCCTAAGGCCTTCATCCATATTAGTTTGCTGTCATCTCTATTTGTATCGTGCTACTGTCATGAGAAACTCCTTTATCTTTGCATGTTAAAGTTTTGCAACCTATGATAAATGGCAATGCTTTGAGTGTTGAGTTGAGCTAATTGGCACTGATTAAATAAACCAATACCTCTCTTTAAGCAAGACTACTATGTTGCTAACTTTACCCATTAAGATAATGAGGGTGCTTCTATTTGTTAGTGTATGTTTCATAAACTAGTCCCACTATTACAGTAATCTCACTCTCTCAATATATGTGCCAACAGGGATGCTCGATTTTGGTGGAACTGCACAAAAACTTTGGGTGCTTCATTGCCTCGACAGCTTCCGTCCTTTCCTGTTAGTCGCTAAACTCCGCATGCTTTCTTCCTTTGCTGTCAGTTGCTTGGCTTATCTCGGCTTCCAGTCAAAGGAAATAGTAATTGATATGGTACCTCACACAGGTTGGTACTGGTCTTTATCCTGATTATTTTGCCTGTCATATGTATTGGTAATTTGGTATTGTGCTACTGTTTGCCCATTTCATAAAGGAGTTATTTGGAGCCTGAACTCGCAGGCAAATCATTACATCGGGTGATTTCAGTAGAACTGCACAAAATGATCAGATGGACAGGTACTTATGCTGCTGCTATGTACTCCAAAGTTCACTCAAACAAGCATCGACGTTGACAAGAAGTTCCTATATTCATTCAAGTATCAACCGGCGTCAACCAATTGTCAAACTCCAAGTGTTAGGAGAGTGAACGCCAAAAATATTGCTTGGTGCATAGCCCAAAAAACGCAGTCCAGTCTTTGGTCCCAACTTGTGCCTTTTGGTTATCGGCACATATGGTAGCGAACTATATGGCATGGAGTCTAAAGATTCCAGACAAGTTGGTTGACGCGTATATTCATCTGGCACTTAATCAGTCTACACGCCAAGGATGCTCCATTTCAGTTGAACTGCACAAAAAATTTGGGTGGTTCATTTTCTCAACCGCCTCCTTTCTCGTCTTCAATGTAGAATTTTGGCAAGATACAGGACCAAGATGACCCAGTAAACTGGTTGGATGAAAGTAGTGGCCAAGTTGCTCAAACCTCCCTCGGCACGAGGCCACTATTTGAGGATAAACCTACACGCAAAGTTCAGATTGTCTGTGCTGCCTCTTATGTACTCGAAAGTTTACTCATACAAGAACTAATTTTAGCAAGAAGTACCTCCGATTGAACACCATTTACCAGTCTGTACCCTAGGTAATTAAAGTTCGTCCATGGATTATATTGGATGTGATCTCAATCATTTGGATGCATAAACATACTGAACATGTGTATATCTGAATCTTTTTGTAAATTATGTATGAATATTGTCGTGTGATCTATCAATCATTTGGATGCATAGATATGCTGAGCTTGTGTATATATGAATCTTTTGAGTTGTTGATTGTGAATGTTGGCTATGGATATGAACGTGCAAATGGGCTGGGATTTCTTAGAAAATATAAATGGGCCTGATTGATGCGAAATTATTTGTTCACCCAGCCCAACACATGGGCTGTACATTCTAGAAAACATGGGTTAAATATATGCCACATTTTTGCAGGCTGACATGTGGGCCGATAGGTCGAAGCCTACGCAGGGCGTTGTCAACTTGGTCAACAAATGATTGTGTCATCCACAGCCATTGGATTTATATCCAACGGCCGGCATGCACCTTCAGTCTCTCGTCTTCTTCCTCCAGCGTCGCCGGGACCGCCTGGTCCGGCCTCCGGTGGCTAGCGGCTCTGCTTAGCACGCATCACTGCAAAGCGCTACCCCACCGTCGGTCAGGCTATCCCTCCACCCCTCGACACTTCCTGTTATTATCCACAGACTACAGCCCCACGCCGCAATAGAACCAGTTATAACCCTTCTCCTCCTCTCAATCTGCGACTCCACTGCCGCGTTTTCCCATCTCCGAGTCGTTCCCGTCCGGGGCCTCGCCATCGTCCACCGCCTCACTGCGTTCGGTGCGGCGTGGTCAACAAACGAGAGTCATCGAAAGAGGACTTTACGTGGAGAGCCTAACGGCTGGGACCCATGATGTCCATGGTCGCACGCAAGGAAAGTTCCTCCTTATTAAGCTGAAAAATATGTTTCCTCCACCTGACAGCTGGGACCCACCGGCTGTATCTTCGCACGGAAGGAAGTGCCTCCTTATTTTGCGAAAAAAATTATTCATCCCATTGACAGCTGGGACCCGTCAGATTTGGTGACTGACTTGTGGGCCTACTAAGCGAACGTGTACGCACGGCTTTGTCAACTTAATCAACAAATGATTCTAGCAGCTGGACCATTGGATGTTAATCCAATAGCCGTGCTCCTTCTTCAACCTCTGTTCTTGCTCCTGTCTCCCATGGGCGGCACCGTGGCTGTGCTGCCGCGCACCCAAACCAGTGAAGTTTCCCACTCCTCTCCATCTGCGACTCTACTGCAGCTTAATAAATAGTAACGTCTTTGGTTTTATCCCGGTTTTCCGTAGATTGACCAGGCAATTCTCTTCTTCTTAATTAATCGACGAGGCAATTCTTTTGCCTCCGTTTCGAAAAAATATAGATAGTAACGTCTAACTGAGCCAGTTAGTTAGATGCGTACACTTGGTGTAGTAGGATCTTTATTTATTTTTATGCATACACTTGTTCTTTTTTGGTAGCCCTTTTGTAATGATGGCTGATGTTTGGTTTGGAAGAGAGAGCTGCGTCTTCACTCTTCTGGCCTGCTTACTGCTTCTGTTGCACCCCCAGCCCTGGTTGTTGTTGCTGCTGTTTTCAATGTACAATCAGTAGTATATTTCGTCTGTTGGTTGAATAAATGTGTTGTTAGAACGACAAACACAATGTTTTGGAAGTCATTGCACGGTTCGATCCTTTAGTGCCCCGTACCGTACGTAGCGCATACTATTTATCGTATAGAACACATTTTTTTTGAAACTCGGAACAAATTTTCCACTTGTTGATAACATGCAGCCCACTGATGAAGGCCCAATAGAGAAGCCCATAATTAACTGGAAGGGAGGCTCTCACATGAATTCGGCCCAGGTACATGCTCATGGTCCCCTAAACATAAATAAGTAAATAAATAAATAAATAAAGCTAAATGCTCATGCACCAGTTCTTTGGGAAAATAGGTAGCCCAATATTTCTTTTTGAAGAATACCCAAGCTAGGCCTATTTGTTTTCTCCGAATTACTGGGCTGCAAATCTTTCAAGACGAGGAGGGATGCATTCCGGCCTGGCTTAAGAGTATGGTCAATGTCTGTTAAAAGTAATATCAAAAGGGGTTGAAAATTCCAAAAAAATTATAGCAAATGGGATATAAGTTTCTTTTTTGTTTTTGTTCTTCACTGATATCTTATACGTATTTCATTGGATTTAACATGACATAGTACTAATTTATTTTTAAATTTGTTCTAGTACGGCTATTAATTTTTGGATTAAGAATATTTCGTTCCCCAGCAAAAATTTGCGGATTTTCAAAATTTCCCACATATTTAGTTAATATTTTGACACTGGTACTGACCAGAAAATGGCCAGCAATTCTAAAAATGGAAAACGGGCTGCAATAAATTCCATATGAATTAGAAAATGAGTAAAAATTATAAAAATAATAGCAAATGGGCTGTACACGCCACAGATTTCGAGGCTGACTTGTTTACGCAAGGCTTTGTCAGTGAACACACGATTCTAGCAGCAGTTAGTGTTGGATGTCCATCCAACGGCCGACGTGCTTCTTCAATCTCTGATCTTCCTGCTCCGGCCGCCTAAACTAGCGCCGGCGGGACTGCCTGCTCCCTCCTCTTGTGGCCCGCTGTGATGCCGCGCAGGCTTCCCCGGCCCACCCTACTCTCTCCGCTGGCCTGGCCGCACGCAATCAACTGCCTCCTTATTACGCGAAAAAATGATTCCTCCCACTGACATCTGGGGTGCACCGGTTGGGAGGCTGACCTATGGGCCTACTAAGTTGGCGTGTACGCAGGGCTTGTCAACTTAGTCAACAAACGATTCTAGCAGCAGTAACCGTTGGATTTGAATCAAACGGTCCTGCTGCTTCTTCAATCGCTGCTCTTCTTGCACCAGCCGCCCAAACCAGCGCCGGGGCGACCGCCTGCTCCTGCCTCCAGTGGCCGACTGTGCTGCCGATGAGGCCTCATCGCCCCCCTACTACTCCCACCGCTAGCCAGGCCCTGCGGCGATGGCAGCCTCACAACGCAGCCGAACCAGTGAACCCTCGTACTCCTCTCCACGTGGGCATCCACCGCCGCGTCTTCCCCGGCTCCGCGTCGTCCCCTTCCTAGGCCTCGCCGTCGTCCACCGCCTTGGTACTCTTGGCATGGCGTGGTCAACGTGGTCAACGACATTCCATCGGAAGAGTACTGTACGTGGAGAGGCTGATAGCTGGGTCGACGGCCACAGCCCAGTTTTTTTGTGATTTGCCAAGTAAGTCGCTTTGTCAGGCCTGTTGGGCTGCAAATCTTTCAAGACGAGGAGAGCTTTCATTCGGCTGGCCGAGAAAATGGCCCATTAGTAATGAGAAATGGGCTGTACATTTTTAAAACACATCAAACCGGCAATTAGTTTCAAATATCTTTTTTTATTTTGAGATTTGAAAATACATTAATTTTCATGCGTGGAGAATTTGTTGGATTTTATATTGATATACATTTATTTTTAAAATCAGTTTGAATGTGAGTCGAAATTTCGGGATTAAAAACAGTTCGGACCGCACAGAAATATACAAAATTTCGTATAATTTTTTAACTGTGGCCACAGTATGGGCTGTAATGCTAACAAAAAGAATATGGGCTCCAAAAAAACCTTAATAATTAGCAAATGGGCTGTAAATTATTAGAAATAATGGCAGATGGGTTGTATGCTGTTTTCCACATATTTGAGACTTTCCTAAAAAAGAGGTTGACGCACAAGCAGTGACTGTTGAATGGCCATCCAACGGCCGTCGTGCTTCTTCAATCTCTGCTCTTCCTGCTCCTGTCGCTCAAACAGGCGCCGGTGGGACTGCCTGCTACCTCCTCCCCGCGGCCGGCTCTGCTACCGCGCAGGCCTCACCGCCCCCACCGTACTCCCATCGCTGGCCTAGCCATCCCTCTACTCACCCACACCTGCTGTCATTCTCTGGCGACGGCAGACGAACTAGTAAACCCTCGTACAGTCGTACTCCCCTCCGTGTGGGAAACAACTACCGAGTCTTCCCTACCTCCGTGTCGTTCCCTTCCTAAGCCTCGCCATCGTCCACCGCCCTGGTGCTCTTGGCGCGGCCTGGTCAACGTGGTCAACGACCGACATGCATCTGAAGTGGACTTTACGTGGAGAGGCCGGTAGCTGGGACCACGGCCGCACGCAAGGAAATGCCTCCTTATTACATGCAAAATAATGATTCCTCCACCTGACATCAGGGACCCACCGAAAGGGCCTCTGTATTTCGCGAAAAAAATGTTACCGCTGCTGACAGCTCGGACCCACCAGCTATATCTTCGCACGCAAGGAAGTGCCTTCTTATTACGCACAAAAAATGAATACTCCCCCTGTTAGCTGGGACCCAGTATAGTGGCAGGCTGACTTGTGGGCCTACTAAGTTGACGGGGACGGAGGGCTTTGTCAACTTAGTCAATATGCACGATTCTAGCTCCAGTGACCGTACGATGTCCATCCAACGGCCGTAGTGCTTCTTCAACCTCTGGTCGGTCTTCTTGCTCCAGCCGCCCAAACCAGCGCCGGTCGTGCCTCGTGCTCCTGCCTCCCGTGGCCGGCTGCTATGCGGTGGAGGCCTCACCGCCCCCTACTACTCCCACTGCTGGCCAGGCCATCCCTCTACTCACTCACACCCCCTGTTATTCTGCGGCGACGGCAGCCTCACACGCAGTGAACCAGTGAACCCTCGTACTCCTCTACGCATGGGAATCCACTGCCGCGTCTTCCCCGGCTCCGCGTCATCCCCTTCCTAGGCCTCGCTGTCATCCACCGCCCTGGTGCTCTCGGCGCGGTGTGGTCAACATGGTCAAGGAACGGCTTCCATCGAACGTGGACTGTACGTGGAGAGGCTGACAGCTGGGTCCACGGCCGCAGCAAGGAAGTGCCTCCTTATTACGTGCAAAATAATTATTCCTCCACCTGACAGCAGGATCCACCAGACGGGCCACCGTGTTTCGCCCCCCTGACTGCTAGGACCCACCAGCTACATCTTCGCACGCAAGGAAGTGCCTGACAGTCAGGACCCACCTGGTCGAAGCGTATGTAGTGTTGTCATTCTGGTCGTGAACGTGTATGTACATATATACTGGTCGATGTAGAGGCGTGCACGTGTCGTAGTAGAGGCGGCCAGGGTGCAAGAAAGAAAATACGGCCACGTATGTGTACATACGGGCGGGGTCTCGAACGCCTACTCGCGCATACTTACAGCCAGGGCTCGTGTACATGGCTGGGTCGGAACGGAGAAACAACGTCATCGTCGTGTTCATGGGGAGGCAATGGAATGCGTCGTGTTCATGGGGAGGCAACAGAATGCGTCGTGTTCATCGGGAGGGCTTGGACGGAACATGCGATGGAAACGAGGCCTGGCGTACCGTAGAACGGAGGAAACGGCCTTGTGTTCGACCGGCCACGTTCGAAACGGGATCCTGTTCATCGGGAGGGGTCTGGCGTACCGCAAAACGGAGGAAACGGACCTCCTACGGTCGAAACGGGGGTCCTGTTGATCGGGAGGGGTGTGGCGTACCACAAAATAGACTTGTGTTGGAGCGCTATGGTCGAAACGGGGGTCCTGTTCATCGGGAGGGGTGTGGCGTACCGCAAAACGGGACTCCACGGGATACTGTTCATCTCCACCGTCGACCCCCTCCAGCCTCCACGAGCTACTGTTCATCCACCGTCAACCTCCTCCAACCTCCACCTGCGACTGTTCATCCACGGGCTCCTGTTCATCTAGCCTCCACCGCATGCTACTCCACCGGCTACTGTTCAACCACCCCTCTCCACGGGCTCCTGTTCAACCACCCCTCCACGGGCTACTATTCATCCTGCCCTCCACCATCTACTATTCATCCTGCCCTCCACGGGGTGGTCCTGTTCATCCAGCCCTCCACAGGGTCCTGTTCATCCAGCCCCAACCGGCTCGATCGGTCGGGGTCCTGTTCATCCAGAGGCAACACCACAGGGTCCTATTCATCCACCCCCACCGGGAACTGTTCATCCAACCCCCCCCCCCCCCCGCAACACTCACTGTTCATCCAGAGGCAGCATCGATCGACTTCAGTTAGCAGCAGTAGCGAAGGAATCGCTCGATCGGGTTCAGTTAACAGCCATCGATCGATCGCCCGGGTTCAGTAACGCGTAGCCTGCAGTGCAATCGCTCGGGTTCATTTAGAGCCCAACACCTCGCTCGAGTTCAGTTAGAGCCAACGCCTCGCACACACGCGCGTACGTGTACTAGAGAAGCGCACATCGCTCGACCGCCGACCTCCCACTGTAACCGGGAACTCCCCGAAATTTTCCTCGCCCTCGCTTCTACCATGGTTTTTTCTGTCATGGACGGCCCAAAGAATGTCATGCAGCTGCATCTCCGGCTCGCCCAGGACGAAAAGCCCATTTTCTGTCATGATTTTTTGTCATAGAAGTAGGAGCCCACCACATCTATGATGATACCGGGTTTTTTCACAATTATCGTCATAGAAGTGTCATATGTATGATAGAAAAAAATTTCGTTCGGCCCAAAATGTCACAGATGTGTCTTTTTTGTAGTGGTAGGATAGTAGCAAATTTCCCTCAAGTGGATGACCTAAGGTTAATCAATCCGTGGGAGGCGTAGGATGAAGATGGTCGTATGCCAACCCCTAGTGATCCCTATGCTTGGTATATGCTTTAAGGAATCCTCCGACCACCATGAGGAAACCACCGGCGTCTAGGCTAAAGTTTAACAAACCAGAGTCACAAATACGAGGGATTCAGGTTCGGTGTACTCCTTGTAATTACTGCATAATCACTATATCATTAGTGTTTCACTATAAAAGAGACTGCTGGGCAGCACCAGACACCACACAACATAGATGACGATTTCAATTTTCTATATTGACTGGCTACATGTTACCGAACCTCCATTCTTACTAAATTTAGACCTCGTATAAAGATGACCGCAAAGCAACTGTAATCAAGGAGGAATTGAGAAAAGACTCGTAGTAATGAGAGGACATAAGTCTAAAAGTATATTCATAGTTTGAAAGAAATATATGTGTTAGTTACGTTCATACATTCTGGTGGCTAGCTAATTTGATCTGGGTAGTGTACAGGGCTACATGCAACAATTCATCTTGCATGACATTGTGCCTAATACTGAATAGTCGACATGTGATGTTTACCTGACATTGCTAACGATTTGGAAGGATTGAAGTTATTAATATAATAAATCTATCTAGACTGCTGGCGTGCTGTTGTTGGTCTTTTTGCATAATGTGGTGTGCTATTTTCCTAGAGTTAATACATCATACATCTACCGGTCTGTTGTCTTTCAGTTGTAGAATTGATGTATATGAGTAGACGCATGCACTCTAGCTAGCTATGTCAGGGGACGATTAGATTTCAGAAAAAGCCGGCTTGCAAGCTACATCAAGGTAACGTGAGTTTGCAGTGGGAGTGCCAAATCGATGAATATACCTGGCTCCTGCCGCCGGCTGGCCGACATACATCCTGCAGTGCACCGGCATGTTTTTCCATGGCTCTTTTTTGAGGGATTTTTTCCATGGCTCTTGTTATACCAATCAGCGTGCTTTGTATATGCACCAAGGGAAACCTCCGACCACCAGGCCAAGACTGACGTACATCTTTCAGCCCGGCACGTCTGTCCATGACTCTTCGTATGTTGATCCCTGTGCTTGATATATGCTTTAAGGGATCCTCCAACCACCATGAGGAAACCACCGGCGGCTGGGCTAAAGCTACTTTTGAGGTCCATGTTAGGTTTAGAACGGGAGAGATTAGTTATTACGTATAGATGGAGGATACGTTTTTTTGTTGGTTGCATAGGTGGGTAATTTTGTCAACATCTGTTGCCAAAATTACTTTTAAGATCTATTGGATATGATCTGTTAATTTACTAAATCAATGGTTAGATGTTTCTGATTTTTGTGGTAATTTTTAGTTTATTATCTTTTATCTGGTTAACCCGTCAAACACTTTTTATATATAATAGATGTTTTGCATCTTTCATTTCAATAAAAAAATATCAAGTATAGCCTTTACCATGCTTATTTTACAAGTCTACATGTTGCTGTTTAAAAACAGAAAGTTTTCTATCATTGTCTGAATTCTTCTGGAAATTCAGAATGTGATAAAATCTTGAAATTTTACACAATAAGTTACAACAAATTTCCTACAGTGTGGTAATTTTTTAGAATTTTTGGAGTTAAAGAAGTATGGATCTTCTTGCATTCTTTACACATTGTCCTGTTTTGGCAGATTGTTATTATGTTTGCATTGTTTGCATATGTTTGCTTGTTTAGTGGTTCTATTTGAGGATAGGAGTATTAAATATGCAGATGCATTTAGTATGCACTGTTAAATAATAATTTTAGTGATTTGCTACAGTAGAGAATGATAAGGTTTTACATTCATTTATACTAACTTATCTCATGAGTTCTTGTTGAGTTTTGGGTGGATGAAGTTTTTAAGATTTAGGGAGACCATGATATAAAATGAATTAAGGAGACACAAAAGCTCAAGCTTGGGGATGCCCAAGGCATCCCAAGATAAGATTTTAAGAAGTCTCAAGCATCTAAGCTTGGGGATGCCCCGGTAGGCATCCCGCCTTTCTTCATCAACAATTATCCGTTTGTATTGGTTGAGCCTAAGTTTTTACTTTTTCACATGAGTTGTGCTATTCTTGGAATGTCATTTTATTTTGTTTTGCTTGATATTTTAATAAAATACTTAGATCTGAAAGTTTCTAAATAAGAGAGAGCCTCACTTAGCTACCCATTTACTTAACTACTCGCTTGATCTTCGCTTATATCTTTTTGGAGTAGTTTGTCGAACACTCTCATGCTTCACTTATATTATTTTGAGAGTTGATACTAGTGACAATTTGCACAAGCTATGAAATTGGTCCTAATATGATGAATATCCAAGAAGTATATAATAAAATATTTCATATAGATCATTAGATATGATAAGTTTGATTCCTTGCAATGGTTTTGCGGTATGGAGATAATAATATGTGAGTCATGTTGGTGAGTGATTATGCTTTAGTAAGAATATTGGTGTTAAGGTTTGTGATTCCCAATGCAAGCAGAAACTCAATACTTATGCAATGAAGTTACATCCTACTTGTGGTGCATTATTCGGTGTTAGTTATGCTTAATGCTCATTTTGTTTCTTGGTTGGTTGCTTCTCAATCTATTTGCTAGCCTCCATTTGTACTAAGTAGAAATACTACTTGTGCATCAAAAATCCTTAAACCCACTTTTTCCATATGAGTCCACCATACCTACCTATATGCGGTATTTCTGTGTCGTTATAAGTAAATTTGTATGTGCCATCTCTAATTTTCAAAATGAATTTCCTTTTTGTGTGCTCCTACCGCTCATGAAGCGGTCGGGGGTGGCCAATATTTCCCATGCTAGATGCAGTATTCTCAAGATGAGTGTTTATTTACTTGTCATTGCACGAGAGTACGGCGGTAATTGAAGGAAATATGCCCTGGAGGCAATAATAAAGTTGTTATTTTATATTTCCTTATATCATGATAAATGTTTATTATTCATGCTAGAATTGTATTAAACAAAAACTTGATACATGTTTGGATACATAGACAAAACACCGTGTCCCTAGTAAGCCTCTACTAGACTAGCTCGTTAGTCAAAAATGGTTAAGTTTCCTAACCATAGACATGTGTTGTCATTTCATAAACGGGATCACATCATTAGGAGAATGATGTGATGGAGAAGACCCATCCGTTAGCTTAGCATTATGATCGCTCGGTATTATTGTTGTTGCTTTATTCATGACTTATACATATTCCTTTGACTATGAGATTATGCAAGTCCTGGATACCGGAGGAATACCTTGTGTGCTACAAACGTCACAACGTAACTAGGTGATTATAAAGATGCTCTACAGGTATCTCTGGAGGCGTTTGTTGGGTTGGCATAGATCAAGATTAGGATTTGTCACCCTGAGTATCGGAGAGGTATCTCTGGGCCCTCTCGGTAATGCACATCATGATAATCCTTACAAGCAATGTGAATAATGAGTTAGTTGCGAGATGATGCATTACAAAACGAGTAAAGAGACTTGCCGGTAACGAGATTGAACTAGGTATGAAGATACCGACGATCGAATCTCGGGCAAGTAACATACCGATGACAAAGGGAACAACGTATGTTGTGAAATCATAAGTGCTCCCTGGGTGATTTTGGTAATTAATGTCAACATATCTCTTGTTGGACTAATGCTTCTACGTAGTATGTTTCAAATAAGTTCAACAATGGAGTGGCATGGACTAGAGGATGTGGAACCCCTTCAAGATGCTGAGGACAAAGGATTGGCTCAATTTCAAAGTACAAGACTCTACATTTTTCATCTTAGTGATCCAAGATCACATAGAGTCCATAGGAAAGCCAATACTATTAAGAGGGGGTGAGGTGTTTCTTAATGGCTTGCTTGTTCAAAGTTCTTAGTGATATGCTCCACAACCCTCAACTACTTTCTCACATCCAAATATATCCCAAACCAAAAATCAAACTAGGCCCCACCGATTTGATCTATCCGCCGCCACCGAGTTCACTTGACATAAGCCACTGCCAGAAACCCTAATCAATTCGGTCTCACCGATAGGATCTCGGTCTCACCGAGATGGGCTCGCAAACTCTCTGTTGCCTATTACATTAATTTCGGTCTCATCGAAATATGAAAACGGCCCCACCGAGTTTGCCTGGCCAACTCTCTGTTTGGCTTATTACCAAAATTGGTTCCACCGAGTTTGTGTAATCGGTCCAACCGAGATGAGGCTTTACCCTAACCCTAGCACATCGGTCCCACTGAGTTGATCAAGTCGGTCCCACCGAAAATCCTAATGGTCACATTATGAACTAAATCGGTCTGACCGAGTTTCACGATTCGGTCCCACCGAGTTTGGTAAATTGTGTGTAACGGTTAGATTTTGTGTGGAGGCTATATATACCCCTCCACCCACTCTTCACTCATGGAGAGAGCCATCATAACATGCCTACACTTCTAACATACATTTTCTGAGAGAGAACCACCTACACTTGTGTTGAGGTCAAGATATTCCATTCCAACCACATAAATCTTGATCTCTAGCCTTCCCCAAGTTGCTTTCCACTAAAATCATCTTTCCACCAAATCCTATCCTATGAGAGAGAGTTGAGTGTTGGGGAGACTATCATTTGAAGCACAAGAGCAAGGAGTTCATCATCAACACAATATTTGTTACCTCTTAGAGAGTGGTGTCTCCTAGATTGGTTAGGTGTCACTTGGGAGCCTCTGTCAAGATTGTGGAGTTGAACCAAGCAGTTTGTAAGGGCAAGGAGATCGCCTACTTCGTGAAGATCTACCCTAGTGAGGAAGTCCTTCGTGCGCGATGGCCATGGTGGGATAGACAAGGTTGCTTCTTCGTGGACCCTTCGTGGGTCGAGCCCTCCGTGGACTCACGCAACCGTTACCCTTCGTGGGTTGAAGTCTCCATCAACATGGATGTATGATAGCACCACCTATTGGAACCACGCCAAAAATCTCCGTGTCTACATTGTGTTTTCTCCCTCCAAATCCCGTCCCTTTACATTCTTGCAACTTGCATGCTTTACTTTCCGCTGCTCATATACTCTTGTCATGCTTGCTTGATATGTATTATAAATGTGTGAACTTCTGCTAAAACTCCACTTCAACCTAAAGACATTAAAAACTGCAACTTTTATTGCTAAGAGTCTATTCACCCCCCTCTAGACACTTATTCTCGATCCTTTCAATTGGTATCAGAGCATTGGTCTCCATTGCTTTGGTTTAAACACCTTTGGAGGAAGATGGATGAGTCTATGTTGGGGAGTCTTAGACATAGAGTGCCTATTCTTGATGGAGAGTTCTTCCATGAGTGGAAAAATGAGATGCTTGAGATTTTCAATGAATATCATTTGAACAAGTACATTACTAGCCCTTGTGCACCTCATATTGACCCTCTGCATCCCACACCCGATGAGGATCTTGACATGATTCGCAATCTTAGAACTATCAATCTTATCATTAGAGGATTGCCCAAAAATTTAATTGCTAGCTTACCTACTCTTAAGTGTGCCTACACTATATGGAAATTTCTTGAGGAATGATTCCCAAATTATTCTTTGAAAAATCTAGACGAAATTCTCCACAAGTCTATTGCCTGCCAAGTTTCATCGCATTCGGAGTTCGTCTGACGCCCCAACGATTAACTATGGCGGCAGTATAGCTGGTCAAATTTCGGACGTTTTCGGCCTCCGGAAATGGTTGTCGGGTTGCACTTCTCTTCTCTTCTCTCAGCCCGTGGTCTTCTGCATAGTCCACTACCTACCGCCAGGCCCAACCTAACCACTCTCGTCAGCCCGCGGCCCTCCTCGCGCGCGCGTCCGAAAAGCTGTCCCGGACTCGACCCGGACAATTGCCACCGTTGTGTCCGGATCATCCCCAAACATCTACAAAACATCTCCGTTTTGTTAATTGGACTCCCTAGCTATTTATTCGCGATCATCCGATTTCGATTGGAGGGATGAGGTAGCCCCTAACCTAATCTGTGATGTATATATACTCCACTCCTAGCCTATTTTGGACAAACCCTAAATTCTAGGCTGTTTGTCCCTCGCGCCGCCGCCAGCAGCATCGCCCTCGGGATCCCACCCGAACCAACCCACGCGCGGCCAACCATCTTCCCAGATCCTCATCGTTTTCACCGTCCACCCATTCCACCCAGCCTCTGATCCATCCGTCTGTGACCGCAGGATGGAGATCCAACGGCCACCAGAGTGCCCGAGCCTCCCACAGCGCTCAATTCAGATCGGATCGAGGCCTCCACAAGTGAAGCCCCGAGCTTCCGATCGAGTCCCCTCCGCCGCCTCGTCCACGTCGGAGCACTGCCAGATCGCCGGACCACCGCCTCTGCTGCGTCCCTGGTCCCTACTCTGTCCATCTCTCTTTTCCTTCTTCTCCCTATATCCTAAGATCCCCATCTCTCTCTGTAACCCGCAGCAACAGGAGACCACCATGGCAGCCCGAGGCAGGGAGCTTCGCCGCGGCAGCGACCTCCATGGACCCCGACCGCCGACTCAGAGCTCCTCGCCACCAAGCTTTGACCCGCTCGGAGCCGTTCCCCAGGTCGTCGGACCTCCCTGCAAGCTCCGTCGCCGCCATCAAACCTGCTTCCCCTGCATGAGCGGTCCCTGTTCGTCGCCAGCTTCACCCTGCCTCTGCTTCATGTGTGCGGTTGCCGCCTTGGAGACCCGAGCCCCTACGTCGATCTGGCGCTCGCCTTCAAGCCTGCCGTCGCCAAGTCCCACGTCGCCGGCAGCCATTTCCGTCGTCCGCCGCTCTGTACCTCGCACCCCCGCTGATGTTTCTGCTTTTCAGAGACGAGGGCAGTAGCGCTCGCCTGCTCGTCCGCGTTGACCGCCACACCGCACGTGGGCTGCTTTCCCTCGAGCGCCAGCAGGCCCAATCCCCTCCACCGAGCCGGGCCACGGACCATGGGTGAGCCGCCCCCTCTCCTGTGCACCTTGGGCCTAGCAGTTTTGGCCTGCTTCTGTACTTTTCCTTTCAGCGTTTTTCTTTTTTCCAGAGGAGAGCAGTTTTGCAGAAAACCCCCTGTTGTTCATGCATTTAATAACTCTCAAACCGTGCATCCAAATTAAACAAACTTAATATGACAGTTGCTTAGAATTTTGTCTAGTTTCATAATATGCCACTTTCATCCATGTTTAAAATGTTTAAAATGATGTTTGGGTAAATTTGCTCCTGTTCCATGTTAAAATGCTTTAATTCATAACTAAATAACCGTAGCTCCATTTTAAATAAACTTTATATGTAAATGGGGTAGAAAAATGCCTAGTTTAACATGGTGTACTCACTTTGCATGTTTAACAACCCTAAAATTGTGTTTAGGGCAGAACAGTACCAAACCTAAAATATGCACATGAGGAGTTTTCGGACTTGTTGTTTTGTTGTTCTGGCCTCATTTAAACTTGACTAGATAGGTAGTTTTACTTTGCTTCACCCTCTTGCCATGTTTTAACAACATTTAATATTGTTGGGTACATAAACGAGATTGAACTAAATAACTTGAATGTGGTGTTTCGTCAATATGCAACGGAGTTGCATATTGAGCTCCACTTAATTTGTAGGGTTGTTTGTGCACTTTGCCATGCCATGCCTCATTAAACCGGACGTGCATCACACTTGTTTGCGCATCATGCCATGCTATGTCATGGTCGTTTACTATGTTGTTTGCTTCTTTCCGGTGTTGCTTCTTCGGGCTGGTTCCGATAACGTCGCGTTTGTGAGGACCCGTTCGTCTACGTCCGTTTGTCTTCTTCATGGACTCGTTCTTCTTCCTTGCGGGATTTCAGGCAAGATGACCATACCCTCGAAATCACTTCTATCTTTCCTTGCTAGATGCTTGCTCTTTTGCTATGCCTATGTTGCGATACCTACCACTTGCTTATCATGCCTCCCATATTGTTAAGCCAAGCCTCTAACCCACCTTGTCCTAGCAAACCGTTGCTTGGCTATGTTACCGCTTTGCTCAGCCCCTCTTATAGCGTTGTTAGTTGCAGGTGAAGATTGAAGTTTGTTCCTTGTTGGAACATGGAGATGTTGTTCCTTGTTGGAACATGTTTACTTGTTGGGATATCACAATATCTCTTATCTAATTAATGCATCTATATACTTCGTAAAGGGTGGAAGGCTCAGCCTTATGCCTGGTGTTTTGTTCCACTCTTGCCGCCCTAGTTTCCGTCATATCGGTGTTATGTTCCCGGATTTTGCGTTCCTTACGCGGTTGGGTTATAATGGGAACCCCTTGACAGCTCGCCTTGAATAAAACTCCTCCAGCAAGGCCCAACATTGGTTTTACCATTTGCCACCTAGCCTTTTCTTTCCCTTGGGTCGGCCGGCTCAAGGGTCATCTTTATTTAACCCCCCCGGGCCAGTGCTCCTCTGAGTGTTGGTCCAACCTGTCAGCTGCCGGTGGCCACCAGGGGCAACTCTGGGCTGGCCTACTGGAACCTTGGACAATCCGGTGTGCCTTGAGAAAGAGATATGTGCAGCTCCTATCGGGATTTGTCAGCACATTCGGGTGGCTTTGCTAATCTTGTTTTACCATTGTCTAAATGTCTTGTAACTGGGATTCCGAGTCTGATCGGGTCTTCCCGCTAGAAGGAATATCCTTCGTTGACCGTGAGAGCTTGTGATGGGCTAAGTTGGGACTCCCCTACAGGGATTTGGACTTTCGAAAGCCGTGCCCGCGGTTATGGGCAGATGGGAATTTGTTAATGACCGGTTGTAGAAAACCTGAAGTTGACCTTAATTAAAATACATCAACCGCGTGTGTTACCGTGATGGTCTCTTCTCGGCAGGGTTCGGGAAGTGAACACGGTGTTGGAGTAATGCTTGATGTAGGTTGTTCTAGGATCACTTCTTGATCATAGTTGTTCGACCATGCTTTTTCCTTCTCTTCTCGCCCTCATTTGCGTATGTTAGCCACCATATATGCTAGTCGCTTGCTGCAGCTCCACCTCATACCTTTTACCCTTCCTATAAGCTTAAATAGTCTTGATCGCGAGGGTGTGAGATTGCTGAGTCCCCGTGACTCACAGTTACTTCCAAAACCAGCTTGCAGGTGTCGTTGAACTGTGCAGATGACGCAACCAAGCTCAAGGAGGAGCTCAATGAAGATCTTGTCCTTTGTGTTGTTTCGTTCTAGTTGATCAGTAGCGGAGCCCAGTTGGGGTCGATCGGGGATCTGTGTAGCATTTGGGGTAGTCTTCTTTTATTTTGGTTCCGTAGTCGGACCTTATGTGTATCTGGATGATGTAATGCTTTATTCATGTAATTGTGTTAAGTGGCGATTGTAAGCCAACTATGTATCTTTTTCCCTTATGTATTACATGGGTTGTGTGAAGATTACCTCACTTGCGACATTGCTTTCAATGCGGTTATGCCTCTAAGTCGTGCTTCGACACGTGGGAGATATATCCGCATCGAGGGTGTTGCAAGTAGATTGCCAAGTGTTTCGTAGAGATAATCATAAAATGGTCTTTACCGGTATACGTAGAGGTGATCTTTAAATTGTTGATTTCACTAAAAACTCTCAACCTAGAACTTGCTTAATTGCTAAATCTTCTAAAGGCTGGTTGTGGCATAGAACGCTAGGTCATGTGGGCATGCAGAATCTTGATAAGCTTATTAAAGGTGATCATATCCTTGGAGTAAAAGATGTTATATTTGACAAGGATAGACTTTGTAGTGCTTGTCAAGCAGGAAAACAAGTTGGAAGAATTCACCCCGTGAAGAACATCATGACTACGAGAAGACCGCTCGAGCTACTTCACATGGATCTCTTTGGTCCCAATGCCTACAAGAGTCTCGGTGGTAACTCATTTGGTGTAGTCATAGTCGATGATTTTTCAAGATTTACGTGGGTGTTCTTTCTTGATGATAAATCGCAGGTCCAAAAGATCTTCAAAAACTTCGCTAGGAAGGCCCAAAATCAATTTGAAGTGAAGATCAAGAAGGTTCGGAGCGACAACGAAACGGAGTTCAAGAACGCAAATGTGGATACCTTCCTTGACAAAGAAGGGATTTCACATGAGTTCTCGGCTACGTACACGCCTCAACAAAATGGAGTTGTTGAGAGGAAGAACCGGACTCTTATTGAGATGGCAAGAACGATGCTTGATGAGTAAAAGACTACAAAACACTTTTGGGCAGAAGTGGTTGAGACAGCTTTTCATGCAACAAATCGCTTGTATGTTCACAAGCTACTCGGCAAGAAGGCATACGAGCTCCTCACCGGTAACAAACCCCAAGTTGGATACTTTCGAGTATTCGGCTCAAAGTGCTACATTCTTGATAAGCATCGTCATTCTAAATTTGCTCCTATCGTGTCTACAACAATTTCACCCGAAAGGTTGAAGAGACGGATGTGAAGTTTGATGAATCTAATGGCTCGCAAGTAGAGCAATTGCCAATTGATGTAGGAGACAAAGACCCTTCGGAAGCAATCCAAGACTTGTCTATCAGCAAGATTCGCCCAACGGAGGTAAAGGAGAGTACCTTGTCCCTCCAAGTGGAGGCTTCCACCTCACAGCAAGGTGAACCAAGAGTCGACATGGAAGCATCCACGACTGGGACGCACCAAGATGAAGAGAACAAGGAAGTACATCAAGATGAACCTCATCAACCCCCTTATCCACCAAGACAAGAAAACGACAATGCCAATAATGAAGAAGGCCAAGAAGAAGGACAAGATGATGAAGAAGATGTTCCACCCCGACCCAAGCATAAGCTCTCACGAGTTCGAGCAAGAGTCTAAGAGATCATCCCATCGAACAAATCTTCAACGATATTCAAACCGGGAGAATCACTCTCTCTAAAACTCGTTTGGCTAACTTTTGTGAACATTATTCATTCATCTCTAGCATTGAACCTATGAAGGTTGAAGAAGCATTGGAAGATCCAGATTGGATAAATGCCATGCATGAAGAGCTACATAACTTTGAGAGAAATCAAGTGTGGACATTGGTCAAGAAGCCCGACAACAACCACAACATCATTGGTACCAAATGGGTGTTTTGCAACAAGCAAGATGGAGACGGTCAAGTCGTCCGCAACAAAGCTCTTCTAGTCGCCCAAGGCTACAGTCAAGTCAAAGGTATGGACTATGGTGAGACATATGCCCCCGTTGCTAGACTTGAGTCCATTCACATTTTACTTGCTTATGCTAATCACCATGATATCACCTTGTACCAAATGGACATTAAATGTGCTTTTCTAAATGGTGAAATTGAGGACGAAGTTTATGTCAAGCAACCTCCCGGCTTTGTCAATCCTAAGAAACCTAATCACGTTTACAAACTTCACAAAGCTCTTTATGGTCTTAAACAAGCCCCTAGAGTGTGGTATAAATGCTTGACCAAGTTCCTTATTGAAAAAGGCTTTGAAATTGGAAAAATAGATTCTACTTGAGGGAGTCCTGGATTAGGGGGTCTCCGGACAGCCGGACTATATCCTTTGGCTAGACTGTTGGACTATGAAGATACAAGATTGAAGACTTCGTCTCGTGTCCGGATGGGACTCTCCTTGGCGTGGAAGGCAAGCTAGGAAGTACAGATATGGATATCTCCTCTTTTGTAATTGACCTTGTGTAACCCTAACCCTCTCCGGTGTCTATATAAACCGAAGGGTTTTAGTCCGTAGGACAACACGCAATCATACCATAGGCTAGCTTCTAGGGTTTAGCCTCTCTGATCTCGTGGTAGATCTACTCTTGTACTACCCATATCATAAATATTAATCAAGAAGGACGTAGGGTTTTACCTCCATCGAGAGGGCCCGAACCTGGGTAAAACTTCGTGCCCCTGCCTCCTGTTACCATCCGCCTAGACACACAGTTCGGGACCCCCTACCCGAGATCCGCCGGTTTTGACACCGACATTGGTGCTTTCATTGAGAGTTCCTCTGTGTCGTCGCCGTTAGGCTTGATGGCTCCTTCTATCATCGTTAGCGATGTAGTCTAGGGTGAGACTTTTATTCCCGGACAGATTTTTGTATTCGGCGGCTTTGCACTGCGGGCCAATTCGCTTGGCCATCTGGAGCAGATTGAAAGATACACCCCTGGCCATCAGGTCAGGTTTGGAAGCTTAAGCTACACGGCCGATATCCGTGCAGACTTGATCTTCGAAGGATTCGAGCCTCTGCCTTGTGCGTCACGTGGTCATGATGAGTACGATTTAGCTCTACCATCCGACAGTGTTCAGGAAATCGCACCGGCAGCCGCTCCGACCCTCAATTTGGAGCCAGTTGCACCGTCCATGGACGGGTGGATGGACCCCGCCATGGAGGCTATACCCCCATCGGTGACCAAGCCGAACATCGACCTTACTCTGCACGAGAGCCGTGTTGGCAAACTGCCGGATCTCTCTCCGGCCATGGACTCCGAACCGCCTGCGCCCGTTCCTAGCGAATCTAATTGGGCGCCGATCATGGAGTTTACCTCCGCGGATATTTTTCAGCACTCGCCTCTTGGCGACATACTGAACTCATTAAGGTCTCTCTCCTTGTCAGGAGAATCCTGGCCGAACTATGTCCGGCAGGATTGGGATGCGGATGGCGTCAAAATTCACCGCCCACCCACCACCCACTTAGTAGCCACTATCGATGACCTAACCGACATGCTCGACTTCGACTCCGAAGACATCGACGGTATGGACGACGATGCAGGAGACAAACAGGAACCACTACCCACAGGGCACTGGACGCCCACTTCATCACATGGCGTATACATGGTGGACACACCAAAAGAAAACGACCACGAGGAACAGAAGGACGCAATGAAGGGTTGTCCCCTCAAGAAGCAGTCAAAGCGGCAGCGTAAGCGCCGCTCCAAATCCCGCCTTGGCAGAAACAACAATCATACAGACCCAGCGTTAGAGCAGGGTGAACCATCTCCGGACCACGGCAACACGGAGAATCAAACCGAACAACCCGATTCTATCAAAGATAACAGTCCGGATGACATCACACCGGATAGACACCCGGAGCAACAAAATGCACGTCAAAGGCTCGTTGCCACCGCGAGGAGTCTAAAAAAGCAGAAGCAAAGGCTCAAGGCTGCGCAAGACACACTTAAAATCAGATGGAGTAAAGTACTCAATATAGCAACGAAGTACGGCGGTAATTGCCCCACCAAGAGCTACCCGAAGCGGAAGTTGCTATCTGAATTCGATGAGGAGGCCTTAGATCCCCCGCAACCAAAAATTAAAATGGACACCTGGCCGGATAGACGACCTCACGGCCAACATAGAACGGCCAACAACGCCGCACATAAGCCAATACGCGATCCACACGAGGGCTCGCATCAAACGGACGGCGCAACCAGATCCATCTATGGACCATGCAAGTGCGCTCCAGCATACGATGCAACACAGGAAACATCCGAACAACACAGTAAACCCAGATACAGGGGTGCCGCACACCCCCTATGTTTCACCGATGAGGTGCTGGACCATGAATTTCCAGAGGGATTCAAACCCGTAAACATAGAGGCATACGACGGAACAATAGACCCTGGGGTCTAGATTGAGAACTATATCCTCCATATCCATATGGCTCGAGGAGATGATCTCCACGCCATCAAGTACTTACCCCTCAAGCTCAAAGGGCCAGCTCGGCACTGGCTTAAAAGCCTCCCTGAAAACTCCATTGGAAGCTGGGAAGAGCTCGAAGATGCTTTTCGGGCAAATTTTCAAGGGACTTATGTCCGACCTCCGGATGCGGACGATTTGAGTCATATAACTCAACAGCCCGGAGAGTCAGCCTGAAAGCTTTGGAACGGGTTTCTTACTAAAAAGAACCAAATAGTCGACTGTCCAGACGCCGAAGCCTTGGCAGCTTTTAAGCATAGCGTCCACGACGAATGGCTTGCCAGACACCTCGGCCAAGAAAAGCCGAGAACAATGGCAGCATTAACAAGCCTCATGACCCGCTTTTGCGCGGGTGAGGACAGCTGGCTAGCCAGGTGCAGCACCAGCGACCCAAGTACATCTGAAGTTAGAGATGAAAACGGGAAATCACGACGCAGCAAAAATAATAAGCGCCGGAATAAAGAAGACAGCCCGAAGAGCACGACAGTAAACGCCGGATTCAGAATCTCTCGGCCAGGTCAGCAAAAGTCGCCCCCTAAAGGCGCCAGAGATGAACTGTCCAGCCTGAACAAAATTCTGGACCAAATATGTCAGATCCATAGCACCCCTGGTAAACCCGCTAATCATACCCATAGAGAATGTTGGGTCTTCAAGCAGTATGACAAGCTGAACGCCGTACACAAGGGGGAGGATACACCAAGCGAAGACGAGGATGAGCCTCTCAAGCAAGACACTGGGGAACAAAAGAAATTTCCACCAGAAGTCAAAACAGTAAACGTGTTACACGTGATCAAGGGGAGAAATAAAGCGGCACTCCCAGAGAAATATACCCGAGGGCCTATCACCGCGGAGTCCTGCCACTGGTTGGCTCAACCGATCACTTTCGACCATCGGGATTACTCAGCAAATATCCGGCATGTAGGATGGGCGGCCTTGGTATTAGACCCAATAATTGACGGATACCATTTCACACGAGTCCTGATGGACGGTGGCAGCAGTCTAAACCTGATATATCAGGACACAATCCGCAAAATTGGGATAGACCCAATGAAAATTTGCCACACCAATACTACCTTTAAAGGAGTAACGCCATGCCCAGGGGCTCACTGCATGGGCTCCCTGCTACTAGAAGTTATATTCGGCTTCCGCGATAACTTCCCTAGCGAAAATTTAACCTTCCACCTTGCTCCGTTCCAAAGTGGCTATCAAGCACTACTTGGACGTGAAGCTTTCGCTCGCTTTAACGCAATACCGCACTACGCTTCCCTCACGCTTAAGATGACCGGTCCATGTGGCATCATTACAGTAAATGGAAATATGGAGCGATCCCTGTGCGCCGAAGAGAATGCGGCTAAATATGGAGCGATCCCTGTGCGCCGAAGAGAATGCGGCTGCCTGGGCAGCCGCACACTAAAACGGCCTCACCAACTAAAGTATTCGATAGGTCGTCAAGACCACGGACACAGTTAGACGAGTCTGGCGCAGCTGTATGTAATTCATACAGGTTCGATGGCCACACCCCTATCACAAATACAAGGGGCTCAACGCGCGCAGAGGAGTGGCAATTTTTACTCATCTTGAATTATACATGGTTTTTTCAAAAAACCTACCTTTTTGCATGACAACTTTTCACCTAAGTTCCTCCCTTTTACAGATGACCACCATGCTACACCCGTCCAGGATACGGCACAATGGAGAAACAGGCGCAGACGTGCAGCAGGGACCCATTCCAAGGATTATTTTTAGATTAAGACCCTGCGTCAACCTTTTCTACTGTCTCTTGTTGATACACATCCCTCGGATTCTTAGTACAATTGAGAAGGATGTTGGCGTCTTGGCATGTGGCCACATCAGAATAATGCACGTACCTGAACACTAGGGGCTTCTTACAAAGGGCACTGATTAGGCCCGATTCATACCATAAAGACCGAATACCTTAGGGAGTGTTCGGCGTCGCGATTTTGGCCCTATATGCATCAGCTCCGAATCATGTCTTTGGTCAAATGTTGGGTTTGCCCGGCTCCTATGTTTTGGTACCTTACGTTCCGCTCTATCAGCTAAGGTAGCACTAGGAGAACTACTGCGATTGTGCCCCGGGTCATCCGGACGAGCACCTCAGTAGATAAAGCCGAAAACTGACTGTCATGATAGAGCGTGAGACTGGTCAACCACTCGATGACCTATCGGAATGTTAGAATTCCTCCACTTAACGAAGGGCCGTTTCCCGGGCAGGCATGTACGCACCCCGAATTCGGGAGAGTGCAGAGCCACCAGGGGCTATATAGTAGCCCCACTGTCAAACTCCTATGGCTAAGTGAAAGTGTTAAAGCATTGTAGTCCGGTTGCCTCGTTCGCTGTGCTATCACCTCCTTAATAGGACCAAGACATTGGGTTAAGTGTGAACACGCGTCTTCTGCGAACACCTCCACATTATATGCGTGGGGGCTGAAGCCGACGACTGCAATCTTTCAGGTTATACACATGTATACATAAACGGCCGCACAAGAGGCATCATACTACTTTCAGGAAAAAGTATAAACACAGCCTTAATAAATTTCATAAAAACATTGTGTTTGCAATGGGAATACATGTCACTAAAACATAATATTCTTCGAGCACTGGGCCTCTATCAAACAAGCACCCTCGAGAACCTCTTCGAAATAGTGCTCGGCAGCCACTCGGCCTATGGACGAACCCTGCGCCGCAATAGTGGTAGCATCCATCTCTGCCCAGTATGCTTTAATACGGGCAAGGGCCATCCGCGAGCCTTCTATGCACGCCGACCTCTTCATCGCATTGATGCGCGGCACCGCACCAAGGAACTGCCGCACTAAGCTGAAATAGTTGTTCGGCTTCGGCTTTTCCGGCCACAGCTGATCCACGACAGACCTCATGGCAAGTCCGGACAACCTATTGAGTTCGGCCCATTCGGCTAGCTGCTCAGTCAATGGAAGCGGACGCTTCGGAACGTTAAATTGCGACCAGAACAGCTTGTCCACTTCACGATCTGTTTGATCTCGGAAGTATTTGGCCGCATCGACAGCGCTCGCCGCCAAGTCCATATATGCGTCTGCCGAACTCCACAGCTGATCTAGAGGGGCATACCGCGGATCTCCGAACTTCCTCCGCAGCATAAAGGGCTTCCCAGCCACAATATCCCCGGCTTCACGCAGCTCCTCCTTCGTCGCTCTCATAGCATAGCGGGTGTCTTTGTTCGCCATCGTGGCCTTTTCAAGGTCTGTTGCCTTCGCTCAGTTTTATTTTTCAAGGAACTGGCAACGGTTGGCAGTGTCTTTTAATTTTACGGCCATCTTGGCCATCTTCTCTTTGCTCTCGCAATGCGCGGCCTTCTCGGCTTTCAAGTCTTCGACTGTCTTCAAAGCAGCCGCATAACTAATCCTTGCTTGTTCTTTGGCTCGGGCAAGTTCTGCCCGCAGGGTTTCCATGGTGGCAGCTCCATCTGCAGTCACAACATATTAAAGATACTGGCATCATGCTGCTCTTACTATGTGGCATTCACCAGAAAATACCACTTACCCTGTGCCTCGTCAAGCCTCTTGTTAACAAGCTCGATGTCGGCATCCGCTGCATCCAGTTGCCGCTTCAGTTCGGCAAATTCCTGAGTCCGGCTAGCCACCGAAGCTCCCACTACCTGCACATTAAGGCGGTATGGTTATTGCCTGGGACTACGATCCTCTGTTTGTTGCTGTTCTCCGCGACAACCAGAGTCTCAAGGGCTACTACCTGCACAGGGCACACCTAAAAATGTGCGGTACCATCACAAATGTACATCATTTTACGTACCTCAAAGCCCGTCAGTAGACTCATAAAGGCATCATGCAACCCGCTTTCGGCGGATGAAATCCTTTCCATCACCGTACCCATCAATGTACGTTGTTCTTCTGAGATGGCCGCTCGCTCCAACAGCTCTCTCACTACGTCCGACCGCATACCAGACGGTGCCGGACTCTTCTGTTTGCTCTCTTCAAGAGCCGGATGCTGGGGACTTCGGGTGACTATAGAACTATCTTCTGGCCTCACCGGATCCGGAGAGGCCCTCCGTGACGACACTTCAAGGTCACCCGCTTCTTGAGCGGAGGAGTCTGGAGGAGGCGTTTCGCTCTCCATCATCTTCGGAAGAAGATCCCCCGAAGACAAGCTCTGCTGAGAAGGGCTAAGATCCGAACTGCAAGATAAATACTTCGGTTATTTTCCTCAGAGGTAAGGTAATATATCTTCACTATTAAAGTACTTTTTAATTACTTATAGCTCGTTAGAGGGCTGATCCCCGCGCGGACTTTGTGCGGCAAGAGCACCCTCCAAGGCAGGACCCTCTGGTGGAGATTTCTTCTCCCTCTTGGAAACCTCGGTTTCCGGATCTTCAGAGGTAGTCCTCTTCCTTCCCCGGGAGGAGAGAATGTCAGATTCCTCCCCTCGGTTATCCTCCCTCACGGAGGCGCTCGTTTCCTCGGTCGGACTAGGTAGCGGTGGAGGCCCACTTTCGCCCTCATTATTTCCCCCTTTGTCTTCTTTGAGGGCTCTGGGCAAGGTGCTAGTTCGAGCATCTTTTCCAATACCGGATTTTCCAAACCCTCGGGAAGGGGGGCTGAACACCGAATCATCTTTGCCTTTGTTATCCAGTCCTGGTCAAAGAGCGATTTCTCAGAATAACGTCATGATAAATGAAAGACGGTGTGTTCGGCTAGAGGATAACTTACTTGGTCGGCGGTGTGGTTGCTGCTTAGGCCCACGTCCTCGGTAGTATCCGGACACTCTATCTGTGGTCCGAAGAATGATCTATACATCTCCTCGTGCGTCAGGCCAAGGAAATTCTGAATAGCGCGCGGTCCTTCTGGGTTGAACTCCCACATGCGAAGAGGCCGGTGTTTGCATGGCTGGATTCGTCGAACCAGCATGACTTGCATTACCATAATCAAACTGAAATCTCCTTCGAAGAGATTTTGAATGCGGCTTTGCAGTACAGGCACGTCCTTGGCGGGACCCCAGCTCAAGGCCTGAGCGGAAAGCAGGGGCAGCCGCCCACTTGGCACTTCTGGGAGCTGTGATGTAAAACCACTCCCGTTGCCATAATCCGGACACCTCTAGAATAGAACCCTTTGGCCATGGAGCTCCGGAGATCCTGCTTATTAATGCGCCTCCGCACGCTACATGCTGCCCCTCGACCATCTTCGGCTTCACGTCAAAGGTCTTGAGCCATAGGCCGAAGTGAGGGGTAATGCGGAGGAAAGCCTCACATACAACAATAAATGATGAGATGTGGAGAAAGGAGTCCGGGGCTAGATCGTGGAAATCTAGCCCGTAATGAAACATCAGCCCCCTAACGAAGGGATCCAGAGTGAGGCCTAGACCTCAGAGGAAGTGGGAGATGAACACGACGTCTTCGTTGGGTTCAGGAGTAGGGACGACCTGCCCTCGGGCAGGCAACCGATGCGAAACCTCGGCGGTCAGGTATCTGGCCTCCCTCAACTTCTTGATATCTTCTTCTATAACGGAGGAGGGCATCCACCGGCCTTGAAGGCTAGATCCGGACATGATTGAAGGTCCGGAGCACCTGACCTGGGCTTTGGGTGTTAGAACTCGAGGCGGGGGAAGGATTCGATTGAGCACGGGAGGGAAGGAGTAAAAGTCTTGTCCCTTTATAAAGAGGGTGAATATCAAGCGTCCTCTCCGTAGCCGTTTGGGACTTGCCTATAATCTAGGAGTCCTAGATATGGTTGGGTTACCCACGATCGTATTGATGAGAATCCCGTAATTAGGGGAACACGATCACTTCTTTGACAAGACATGTCAAAAAACTGCCTCACGTTATGTGTGGAGCTAGTTAAAGGAAACGGTTCGAATAATCACCGGGCCATGACATAATGTCGTGTTGCCAAGATGTGTCAGCAGATTAGATTTGTGGAAGTATTATTCTCTCTACGGTGGTATGTGGAACTTATTTTGCAGGGTCGGACACTATCCTTGTATTCAAATTCTTCCGTGATGTATTCGGAGGAGGAACCCGCCTTGCAATGCCGAAGACAATATTGCGCGCCGGACTCATCATCATTGAAAGCCTGGTTCCGGGGCTACTGAGGGAGTCCTGGATTAGGGGGTCTCCGCACAGCCGGACTATATCCTTTGGCCAGACTGTTGGACTATGAAGATACAAGATTGAAGACTTCGTTTCGTGTCCGGATGGGACTCTCCTTGGCGTGGAAGGCAAGCTAGGCAGTACGGATATGGATATCTCCTCCTTTGTAACCGACCTTGTGTAACCCTAACCCTCTCTTGTGTCTATATAAACCGGAGGGTTTTAGTCCGTAGGACAACACACAATCATACCATAGCTAGCTTCTAGGGTTTAGCCTCTCTGATCTCGTGGTAGATCTACTCTTGCACTACCCATATCATCAATATTAATCAAGCAGGACGTAGGGTTTTACCTCCATCGAGAGGGCCCGAACCTGGGTAAAACTTCGTGTCCCCTGCCTCCTGTTACCATCCGCCTAGACACACAGTTCGGGACCCCCTACCCGAGATCCGCCGGTTTTGACACCGACACTACTCTTTTCACTAAAAGGGTTAATGAAGAACTATTTGTGTGCCAAATTTATGTTGATGATATTATATTTGGTTCGACTAACCCTCATTTTAGTGAGAAGTTTGAAAAGCTTATGTCAGAGAAGTTTGAGATGTCTATGATGAGTGAACTCAAATTCTTTCTTGGTTTGCAAATCAAGAAAACTAAGGAAGGTACCTTTGTTTCTCAAACAAAGTACACCAAGGACTTATTCAAGAAGTTCAATATGCAAGAATGCAAAGGTATGAATACACCCATGCCTACTAGTGGACATCTTGACTTGTCTAAGGACGGTGAACCGGTTGATCAAAAGGTTTACCACTCTATGATCGGTTCATTGTTATATCTATGTGCCTCTCATCCAGATATTATGCTAAGTGTGTGCATGTGTGCACGATATCAAGCGGCCACCAAAGAATGTCATCTTAAGGCTGTGAAAAGGATAGTGAGATACTTAATACATACAACAAATTTTAGCATTTGGTATCCTAAGAGGTCCTCTTTTGATCTTGTTGGCTATTCTGACTCGGACTATGCCGGAGACAAGGTTGATAGAAAGTCCACTTCGGGTACTTGTCAATTTCTTGGTAGATCCCTTGTGTCTTGGTCTTCCAAGAAACAAAACTCTGTATCCTTATCCACCGCCGAAGTGGAATACATTGCCACCGGTTCATGTTGCGCTCAATTACTTTGGATGACCCAAACTCTTAAAGATTATGGGATCAATGTGAAACATGTTCCATTGCTTTGTGACAATGAAAGTGCTATTAAGATTTCTCACAATCGCGTGCAACATTCTCGAACTAAGCATATTGAAGTTCGTCATCATTTCATTCGAGATCCTGTTGCTAAAGGGGACATTGATCTTAAGCATGTTCGTACCGATAAGCAATTGGAGGATATATTCACCAAACCGCTTGATGAGAAAGTCTTTTGTCGTTTGAGAGTTGAGTTGAACATCATTGATTCTTCAAACTTGGAGTAGGAACTCCATTTGGATACGTGCAAGGCATGAATCTATGACTAATCCTTGATATTTCTTTCGTAATGCTATTCATATGTCTTGGATATATTTGCACCCTTGCATGTTATCTAACCCTTGTAGGTACTTGGATGAATATAAATCTATGAGATTGAAACTCTCTCACATCTTGAGCAATCTCTACATCACCAAGTCTCTACAATACGGTGGTCGATGACAAGGAAGCGCAAAACCCTTCAACATATCCTTTGACAAATTATATGTATAGAATTTAATAATTGTCATTTTGGATACACAAGTGCTCTTCCTTGCAAAACTAACCCATGTAGGTAGATGAACTCAAATTACAAGTGGTTCTCTCAACTCTTGATGAACAACATTAACCTTGAGCAACTCACACAAGTTCGACTACATGACTAGGATCAACACCACCACCCAAGGTATGTCATTCCATCTTAGAGGAGCTTAACCTCAAGTGATAGGTTAAAGCAACTCAACAAGATGTGAATACATCAAATGCTTAATGAAAAATGGTAACCCCATTTTGAGCTTAAACAATGAGTATGACCTACGATCAAGTGTTTTCACTTGAATCCTCAGTCAAAATACTCTAACATAGGTGACTCAGTCACCGCCCAATTCTAGATGAAGTTCTCTAGTGTTTCTCTGAGTTTTTGCATTTGTTCTTTGCATTTGTTCCTTGCATGTTTATCCCCCTTCCATTTGTGACTTCATCTAGATTTTTCTTTTCTTAGTTTTGTTCTGCATTCCCTGCATCCAATTCAGTGCAAATCTTTCAGCAAATTCCTTTCAAATCCTTATGAGATTTTACATGCCTAGTGAGCTAAGGTGACAAGTGTTTTCACTGTGATGAACTCGGTCACACCGGTTTGTTTCCTTCGGTCCAACCGAATCCTTTCGACGCCACCGAAGCACACAACTTGGTGCTACCGATTTCACTACAGGAAAGACAGCTTTCCACCTGTTCCTGCATTCTTTTTGCTCCAGCTCCACTTAATGATTCTTGTCCTCTACCAGCATCACATTCGACTTGCTGCTTTGCTTTGTGACTCAAGGACCAAACCCATTTGTGACAAAAATCCAGAAGAACCCTTCTTGGAAATTGATGTCAAAGGGGGAGAGAGAGATCACATCAAATCTTAATCATTTCTATAGGGTGAGAGAATATGCAGGGGAGAGTGTAAGAAACCCCAGATGCTTGGTGTTCAAGAGGAGAGAAGTCACATGTCTTTAAGAGGGGAAAGACATGTTCATAGTTGATTGTTTGCATTAGCTCTGTTTCTTTTCTTTGCTCTGTTTTTCTGTTCCCTATCTTCTCCCAGTATCCCATGCTAGATTCATGGGGAGCAAGACATCTAAGGGAAGGAAATCCTTGAATACATTGCACATCTTTACCTTTGGGGACATGTCTATATCCAATAGAGTACTCAGTACTCACTCTCTACATGTCATCCCAGTCTTGGTATTATAGTGGTTTCTTTGTTTGCTCTGGCTAGTAGATGTATCTGTGTTATCTAACCTTTTTTACTCAGGTTCATTCCTTCCTGAGCCAACTCAAGAGCATAATGTAAGTATATGCATCACACTCATGTGCATGAGGATTTCTTGCTGATGTACATACTATTTGCAAGAAGGACTCATGAGCATGAAGGTACATTCGCTATACTCACATCATTTGCTCTGATGCATATAGCCAAGATACATGTAACACATTGCTTACTTTGTCATGCTTATGCATTCACATGCTCCTATATTCCATATTTACATGATTTCATACATGTAGGGGGAGCCTATGCATGTTAAATGTATTTCCAAAGCTTTACTTGTTATTCTCTATATCTTTATCTAAAGCTTTGATGTATGTTGTCATCAATTACCAAAAAGGGGGAGCTTGAAAGCACAAGTGCTCCCTGGGTGATTTTGGTAATTAATGTCAACATATCTCTTGTTGGACTAATGCTTCTACCTAGTATGTTTTAGATAAGTTCAACAATGGAGTGTCATGGACTAGAGGATGTGTAACCCCTTCAAGATGCTGAGGACAAAGGATTGGCTCAAGCTCAAAGTACAAGACTCTACATTTTTCATTTTAGTGATCCAAGATCACATTGAGTCCATAGGTAAGCCATTACTATTAAGAGGGGGTGAGGTGTTGCTTAATGGCTTGCTTGCTCAAAGTGCTTAGTGATATGCTCCACAACCCTCAACTACTTTTTCACATCCAAACATGTTCCAAACGAAAAATCAAACTCGGCCCCACCGATTTGATCTTACCGGCACCACCGAGTTCACTTGACATAAGCCACTGCCAGAAACCCTAATCAATTCGGTCTCACCGAGATGGGCTTGCAAACTCTCTATTGCCTATTACATTAATTTCGGTCTCACCGAAATATGAAATCGGCCCCACCAAGTTTGCCTGGACAACTCTCTCTTTGGCTTATTAACAAAATCGGTTCCATCGAGTTGGTGTAATCGGTCCAACCGAGATGAGGCTTTACCCTAACCCTAGCACATCGGTCCCACCGATTTGATCAAGTCGGTCCCACCAAAAATCCTAACGGTCACATTATGAACTAAATCAGTCTGACCGAGTTTCATGATTCGGTCCCACCGAGTTTGCTAAATTGTGTGTAACAGTTAGATTTTGTGTGGAGGCTATATATACCCCTCCACCCACTCTTCATTCATGGAGAGAGCCATCAGAACATGCCTACACTTCCAACATACATTTTCTGAGAGAGAACCACCTACACTTGTGTTCAGGTCAAGATATTCCATTCCAACCACATAAATCTTGATCTCTAGCCTTCCCCAAGTCGCTTTCCACTCAAATCATCTTTCCACCAAATCCTATCCTATGAGAGGGAGTTGAGTGTTGGGGAGACTATCATTTGAAGCACAAGAGCAAGGAGTTCATCATCAACACACCATTTATTACCTCTTGGAGAGTGGTGTCTACTAGATTGGTTAGGTGTCACTTGGGAGCCTCCGTCAAGATTGTGGAGTTGAACCAAGGAGTTTGTAAGGGCAAGGAGATCGCCTACTTCATGAAGATCTACCCTAGTGAGGCACGTCCTTCGTGGGCGACGGCCATGGTGGGATAGACAAGGTTGCTTCTTCGTGGACCCTTCGTGGGTGGAGCCCTCCGTGGACTCGCGCAACCGTTACCCTTCATGGGTTGAAGTCTCCATCAACGTGGATGTACGATAGCACCACCTATCGGAACCACGCCAAAAATCTCCGTGTCTACATTGCGTTTGCTCCCTCCAAATCCCATCTCTTTACATTCTTGCAACTTGCATACTTTACTTTCCGCTGCTCATATACTCTTGTCTTGCTTGCTTGATATGTATTATAAATGTGTGAACTTGTGCGAAAACTCCACTTCAACCTAAAGAATTTAAAAGCTTCAACTTTTATTGCTAAGAGTCTATTCACCCCCCCCCCTCTAGACACTTCTTCTCGATCTTTCATGTTGTCAGTATGGTTTGACCGATAAAGATCTTAGTAGAATATGTAGGAACAAATATGAGCATTAGGTTTCACTATTAATTATTAACCGGAGAGGTGTCTCGGTCATGTCTACATAGTTCTCGAACCCATAGGGTCCGCACGCTTAACGTTTGATGACGATTTTGTATTATATGAGTTATGTGATTTGGTGATCGTATGTTGTTCGGAGTCCCGGATGAGATCACGGACATGACGAGGAGTCTCGAAATGGTCGAGAGGTAAAGATTCATATATAGGATGATAGGATTCGGACACCAGAAGTGTTCTGGGGGTACCGGGTACGTATAGGGTCCCCGGAAGGGGTTCCGGGCAACCCCCGGCAAGCTATATGGGCCTAATGGGCCAAGAGGGGAAGCACACCAGCTACTAAGGGGCTGGTGCGCCCCCCCCCCCCCCCCCCGCCCCCATATGGGCTGGACAAATTGGAGAAGGAAAGGGGAAGAAGGAAAGGAAAAATGGAATAGGATTCCCCCTTCCCCCTCTTCCCTTCCTACTCCGAATAGGAATGGGAAAGGAGGGAGGCCGAATTGGGAGGATCCCAAGTAGGATTCCTCCAACTTGGGGCGCCCCCCTGGCTGCCTCTCCTCCCCTACAAACTATATATATGTCGGGGGGCACCGCTAGAGCACTCAACAAACATTCTTAGCCGTGTGTGGCGCCCCCCTCCATAGTTTACGCCTCCGGTCATATTCACGCGGTGCTTAGGCGAAGCCCTGCACGGATCACTTCACCATAACTGTCACCACGCCGTCGTGCTGATGGAACTCTCCCTCGACACTTTGCTGGGTTAAGAGTTCGAGGGATGTCATCGAGTTGAACATGTGCAGAACTCGGAGGTGCCATACGTTCGGTGCTTGATCGGTTGGAACGAGAAGAAGTTTGACTACATCAACCGCATTGTCAAATGCTTTCGCTTTCGGTCTACGAGGGTACGTGGACACACTCTCCTCCTCTCGTTTCTATGCATCTCCTAGATAGATCTTGCATGAGCGTAGGGAAATTTTGAAATTGCATGCTACGTTCCACAACAGAAATAGGGATGCCCAGACCGGAAATGAAAAAGAAATTTACTTTATGTTGTCAATAATAAATTCTTTGGAAAGTGTTGGTATGGACGACACCCATGGATACAGCTAGCCATGGAGTGTGAAAGTATGGTGGAAAAAATGAATAAACTGTATTTTATGTTTGAGAACTGCCTATGATATATCTAGCATGTAAATTGTTGGGAATTACTCGGTCATTTTCGTTGACGGGAAAAGTATGCCTCCCAAAATATTTTTTACATCTCAATTTAAGCTTTGAGCTCTGGCACCTCTACAAATATCTTCTTCCCTCTGCGAAGGGCCTATCTATTTACTTTTATGCAAATTTTTATTTTTATTTGAGTCTCCATCTTCTTTTATAAAGCACCAACTAGGGAGCGCTATGATCATACTTTTGAGCATTGGATGTTGCTAATATTCGAGTGTGTTACGTCGGGATCAATGATTGAGCATAATGGGCTAGGGATAGCTTTCTTTAGCATTGATATTTTGGAAGACATGGTTGCTTGTTAGTATGCTTGAGTATTGATGTCTTCATGTCACATTATAGACTATTGCTTTGAATCACTCAAGTCCAAATGTCCATGCTACAAAAGAAAGAGCATATGATGAATATGATAGGTAGCTTTCCACAACAAAATTTATGTTTTCAATTGCTACTTTATCATGATGAGTTTTATGAGAAAGAGTTGTTGTTATGATGCTCGGAAAAGTGTTTGAAATTATCATTGATCAAACTTATGCACTATGCTAGCATTCACACTTCGTAAATTATTTCTTTTATCATTTACCAACTCGAGGACGAGCAGGAATTAAGCTTGGGGATGCTGATATGTCTTCAACTTATCTATAATTTATGAACTATTCATGCCATGTTTACCACAATTTTATATGGTTTTGGTATGATATGCATTGAACTAACCTGGACTGACGCTGTTTTTCAGCAGAACTACCATGGTGTTGTTTTTTGTGCCGAAATCAAGTTCCCCAAATGCAGCGAAACATTTTGACGATCTTTTTGGAACAAAAGAGGCACTAGAAGCTTCGTGGGAGGGCCAGAAGAGCCACGAGGTGGGCACAACCCACCAGGGCGCGTCGGCCCACCTAGGTGCGCCCTGGTGTCTTGTGCTCACCTACAGGCCCATCTTCACGTGAAACCGATGCCAAAAAATCCTATAAATACATAGACCTCCAGAAATAACCCTAGACCTGAAGTTCCACCGCCACAGGCCTCTGTAGCCACGAAAAACCAATCTAGACCCTGTTTCGGCACCCTGCTGGAGGGGGAAATCATCACCGGTGGCCATCTTCATCATCTTGGCGGCCACCATGATGAGGAGGGAGTAGTCCACCCTCGGGGCTGAGGGTTTGTACTAGTAGCTATGTGTTTAATCTCTCTCTTTCTCGTGTTCTTGAGATGGCACTATCTTGATGTATCGCGGGCTTTGTTAGTATAGTTGGATCATATGGTGTTTACCCCTCTCTATCTTGTTGTGATGAATTGAGTTTTCCCTTTGAGATTTCGTTCTTATCGGATTGAATACTTTCATGGATTTGAGAACACTAGATGTATGTCTTGCTATAAATACCCAAGGTGACAATGGGGTATCGATTCACTTGATATGTGTTATGGCACTCAACTAGCGGATCTCTGAGGTGACATTAGGGTAATCTGTGCATAGGGGTTGATGCACGTTCTCATCTTTGTTTCTTCAGTGGAAATCTTGGGGCACTCTTTGAGGTTCTTTGTGTTGGATTGAGTATTATGAATCTGAAATTATTTGGTGCATATCGTATAATCAACTTACGGATACTCGCGGTGACATTGGATTATCTAGGTGACATTAGAGTTGGTTGATGTTTATCATATATGGTGTTATTTTAGTATGAACTCTTGGATAGATCGATCGGAAACAATAGCTTGGTGTTATTTTAGTACGAACTCTAGGATAGATTGATTGGAAAGAATAGCTTTGAGGTGGGTTTTGTACCCTACAAACAATTTCTTCTTATGTTCTCCGCTAGATGGGAACTTTGGAGTGATTCTTCATCACACGTTGAGGGATGGTTATATGATCCGATTATATTAGCATTGTTGAGAGATTGCACTAGCGAAAGTACGGACCCTAGGCCACATTTTCAAGCATTGCAATACCATTTGTGCTCACTTTTGTTACTTGCTACCTTGCTGTTCTTTATTATTCCTACTACAAAAATCAATATCTACTATCATTAGTACACTTGTATCATCATCTCTTCGCCGAACTAGTGCACCTATATAGTTTACTATTGTATTTGGTGTGTTGGGGACACAAGATACTTTTTATTATTTGGTTGCAGGGTTGTTTGAGAGAGACCATCTTCATCCTATGCCTCCCACGGATTGATTAACCTTAGGTCATCCACTTCAGGGAAATTTGCTACTATCCTACCACTATAAAAAAAGACACATCCGTGACATTTTGGGCCGAACAAATTTTTTTTCTGTCATACATCTGACACTTCTATGACGATAATTGTGACAAAACCTGGTATCATCATAGATGTGGTGGGCTCCTACTTCTATGACAAAAAATGGGCTCTTCGTCCTGGGCGGGCCGGAGACGCAGCTACATGACATTCTTTGGGTCGTCCATGACGAAAAAAACCGTGGTAGAAGCGAGGGGGAGGAAAATTTCGGGGAATTCCCGGTTACGGTGGGAGGTCGGGGGCTGAGCAATGCGCGTTTCTCTCGTACACGTACGCGCATGTGTGCATGGCGTTGGCTCTAACTGAACCCGAGCGAGGCGTTGGGCTCTAACTGAACCCGAGCGATTGCACTGCAGGCTACGCGTTACTGAACCCGAGCGATCGATCGATGGCTGTTAACTGAACCCGATCGAGCGATTCCTTCGCTACTGCTGCTAAATGAAGCCGATCGATGGGATGAACAATGAGTGTTGCGGGGGGGTGTGGATGAACAGTGATCGGTGGCGTTGCCTCTGGATGAATAGGACCTCGTGGTGTGGTGGAGGGCTGGATGAACAGTAGACGGTGGAGGGGTGCCCGTGGAGGGGTGTATGAACAGGACCCCGTGGTGTGGAGGGCTGGATGAACAGTAGAGGGTGGAGGGGTGGTTGAACAGGACCCCATGGTGTGGAGGGCTGGATGAACAGTAGACGGTGGAGGGGTGCCCGTGGAGGGGTGGTTGAACAGGACCCCGTGGTGTGGAGGGCTGGATGAACAGTAGACGGTGGAGGGGTGGTTGAAAAGTAGCCGGTAGAGTAGCGCGCGGTGGAGGCCGGATGAACAGGAGCCCGTGGAGGCTGGATGAACAGGAGCCCGTGGAGGCAGGAGGAGGTCGACGGTGGAGATGAACAGTATCCCGTGAAGTCCCGTTTTGCGATACGCCACACCCCTCCCGATGAAAAGGACCCCCGTTTCGACCGTAGCGCTCCAACACAAGTCCGTTTCCTCCGTTTTGCAGTACGCCACACCCCTCCCAATCAACAGGACCCCCGCTTCGACCGTAGGAGGTCCGTTTCCTCCATTTTGAAGTACACCAGACCCCTCCCGATGAATAGGATCCCATTTCGAACGCGGCCGGTCGAACACAAGGCCGTTTCCTCCATTCTGCGGTACGCCAGGCCTCGTTTCCATCGCCTGTTCTGTCCAAGCCCTCCCGATGAACACGATGCATTCCGTTGCCTCCCCATGAAAACGACGCATTTCGTTGCCTCCCCATGAACACGACGACGACGTTGTTTCTCCGTTCCGACCCAGCCATGTACACGAGCCCTGGCCGTACGTATGTGCGAGTAGGCGTTTGAGACCCCGCTCGTATGTACACATACGTGGCCGTATTTTCTTTCTTGCACCCTGGCCGTTGTACGTACATGTACATGCTACGTGCGCACCTCTACTACGACATGTGCGCGCCTCTACATCGACCAGTATATATGTACGTACACGTTCGCGACCAGAATGACAACGCTACGTACGCTTCGACCAGGTGGGTCCTGACTGTCAGGCACTTCCTTGCGTGCGAAGATGTAGCTGGTGGGTCCCAGCAATCAAGGGGGCAAAATACGGTGGCCCGTCCGGTGGGTCCCCGCTGTCAGGTGGAGGAATATTTATTTTCATGTAATAAGGAGGCACTTCCTTGCTGCGGCCGTGGACCCAGCTGTCAGCCTCTCCACGTACAGTCCACGTCCGATGGAAGCCGTTCCTTGACCACGTTGACCACGCCGCGCCGAGAGCACTAGGGCGGTGGACGATGGCGAGGCCTAGGAAGGGGACGACGCGGAGCTAGGGAAGACGCGGCAGTGGATGCCCACGCGTAGAGGAGTACGAGGGTTCACTGGTTCGCTGCGGTGTGAGGCTGTCGTCGCCGCAGAATAACAGGGGGTGTGGGTGAGTAGAGGGATGGCCTGGCCGGCGGTGGGAGTAGTAGGGGGCGGTGAGGCCTCCGCCGCATCGCAACCGGCCACGGGAGGCAGGAGCACGAGGCACGACCGGCGCTGGTTTGGGCGGCTGGAGCAAGAAGACCAGAGGTTGAAGAAGCACTACGGCCGTTGGATGGACATCGTACGGTCACTGGAGCTAGAATTGTGCATATTGACTAAGTTGACAAAGCCCTCCGTCCCCTTCAACTTAGTAGGCCCACAAGTCAGCCTCCCACCAGGGTGGGTCCCAGCTAGCAGGGGGTATTCATTTTTTTGAGCGTAATAAGGAGGCACTTCCTTGCATGCGAAGATATAGCTGGTGGGTCCGAGCTTTCAGCGGCGGTAATGTTTTTTCGCGAAATACATAGGCCCTTTCGGTGGGTCCCAGATGTCAGGTGAAGGAATCATTATTTTGCGCGTAATAAGGAGGCATTTCCTTGCATGCGGCCGTGGACCCAGCTGTCGGCCTCTCCATGTACAGTCCACTTCAGATGCTTATCCGTCATTGACCACGTTGACCAGGCCGCGCCGAGAGCACCAGGGCGGTGGACAACGGCGAGGCCTGGGAAGGGAACGACACGGAGGCAGGGAAGATTCGGCAGTTGTTTCCCACGCGGAGGGGAGTACGACTGTACGAGGGTTTACTGCTTAATCTGCCGTTGCCGGAGAATAACAACAGGTGTGGGTGAGTAGAGGGATGGCTAGGCTAGCGATGGGAGTACGGTGGGGCGGTGAGGCCTGCGCGGCAGCACAACCGGCCGCGGGGAGGAGGGAGCAGGCAGTCCCGCCGGCGCT
This sequence comes from Triticum urartu, assembly GCF_056163025.1. Classification (NCBI taxonomy): domain Eukaryota; kingdom Viridiplantae; phylum Streptophyta; class Magnoliopsida; order Poales; family Poaceae; genus Triticum; species Triticum urartu. The sequence continues at coordinate 99,541,057 of NC_141878.1, forward strand.
TGTTTGAGCGGCTGGAGCAGGAATAGCAGAGATTGAAGAAGCACGACGGCCGTTCGATGGACATCCAACAGTCACTGCTTGTGCGTCAACCTTTTTTTAGGAAAGCCTCGAATCTGTGGAAAACAGCATACAGCCCATCTGCCATTATTTCTAATAATTTACAACGCATTTGCTAATTCTTAAGGTTTTTTTGGAGCCCATATTCTTTTTGTTAGCATTACAACCCATATTGTGGCCACGGTTAAAAAATTAACGAAATTTTGCATATTTCGGTGCGGTCCGAACTGTTTTTAATCCCGAAATTTTGACTCACATTCAAACTGATTTTAAAAATAAATGTATATCAATATAAAATCCAACAAATTCTCCACGCATAAAAATTAATGTAATTTAAAATCTCAAAATGAAAAAAAGATATTTTAAACTAATTGCCGGTTTGATGTGTTTTAAAAATGTACAGCCCATTTCTCATTACTGATGGGCCAGTTTCTCGGCCAGCGGAATGAAGCCCTCCTCGTCTTGAAAGATTTGTAGCCCAACAGGCCTGACAAAGCGACTTACTTGGCGAATCACAAAAAAACTGGGCTGTGGCCGTGGACCCAGCTGTCAGCCTCTCCACGTACAATACTCTTCCGATGGAAGTCGGTCATTGACCACATTGACCACGCCGCGCCGAGAGCACCAAGGCGGCGGACGACGGCGAGGCCTAGGAAGGGGACGACGCGGAGCCGGGGAAGACGCGGTAGTGGATGCCCACGCGGAGAGGAGTACGAGGGTTCACTGGTTCGGCTGCGGCGTGAGGCTGCCGTCGCCGCAGAATAACAGGGGGTGTGGGTGAGTAGAGGGATAACATGGGCCAGTGGTAGGAGTAGTAGGGGCGGTGAGGCCTCCGCGGCATCACAGCCGGCCACGAGAGGCAGGAGCACGCGGCACGACCGGCGCAGCTTTGGGCGGCTGGAGCAAGAAGACCAGAGGTTGAAGAAGCACTACGGCCGTTGGATGGACATCGTAGGGTCACTAGAGCTAGAATCGTTCATATTGACTAAGTTGACAAAGCCCTCCATCCTCGTCAACTTAGTAGGCCCACAAGTCAGCCTCCCACCAGGTTGGGTCCCAGCTAGCAGGGGGAGTATTTATTTTTCTGTGCGTAATAAGGAGGCACTTCCGGTGGGTCCGAGCTGACAGCAGGGGGGACGTTTTTTCGCGAAATACGGTGGTCCATCCGGTGGGTCCCAGCAGTCAGGGGCAAACGTTTTTTTCACGAAATACGGTGGCCCGTCCGGTGGGTCCCAGTAGTCAGGGGGGAAACATTTTTTCCACGAAATACTGGTGGCCCGTCCGGTGGGTCCCCACTGTCAGGTGGAGGAATAATTATTTTGCGCATAATAAGGAGGCACTTCCTTGCAGCTGTCGTGGACTCAGCTGTCAGCCTCTCCACGTACAGTACTCTTCCAATGGAAGTCGGTCGTTGACCACATTGACCACGCCGTGCCGAGAGCACCACGGCGGTGGACGATGGCGAGGCCTAGAAGGGGACGACGCGGAGCCGGGGAAGACGCGGCAGTGGATGCCCACGCGAAGAGGAGTACGAGGGTTCACTGGTTCGGTTGCGGTGTGAGGCTGCCGTCGCCGCAGAATAACAGGGGGAGTGGGTGAGTGGAGGGATGGCCTGGCTAGCGGTGGGAGTAGTATGGGGACGGTGAGGCCTCCGCGGCAGCACAGCCGGCCACGGGAGGCAGGAGCATGCGGCACAACCGGCGCTGCTTTGGGCAGCTGGGACAAGAAGACCAGAGGTTGAACAAGCACTACGGCCGTTGGATGGACATCGTTGACCACGCCGCGCCGAGAGCACCAGGGCGGTGGACGACGGCGAGACCTACGAAGGGAACGACACGGAGCCGGGGAAGACACGGCAGTGGCTGCCCATGCGGTGGAGAGTACGAGGCTTGACTGGTTCGGCTGCCATCGCCGGAAAATAACAGGAGGTGTGGGTGAGTAGAGGGATAGACAGGCCAGGGATGAGAGTATGATGGGGCCGTGAGGCCTTCCCGGCAGCACTGCCGGCCACGGGAGGCGGGAGCGGGCGGTTCCGATGGTGCTGGTTTGGGCGGTTGGGGCCGGAAGATCAGAGACTGAAGAAGCACGATTGCCGTTAGATTGACATCTAACGGTCTGACGCTGGTAGAGTCGATTGTTGACTAAGTTTCTTTTTTGAGAAACCTTGTGTACGCATGAACTTAGTAGGCCCACAAGTCAGCCTCCAAATCTGTGGCAGACAACATAAAGCCCATTTTCTATTTTTTATAATTTGCAGCCCATTTGCTAATTCTTAAGTAATTTATTACAGCCCATTTTCTGCCCACGACCACGGTCAAAAAGTCCAACCTAATTTTGCATATTTCGGTGGAGTCCGAACTGTTGTAATACCAAAATGATAAACATTTTTAAGAACTTACTGATTTTCCAAAAAAATCGTTTTGTTTTTGTAAGAAAATAAGATGTGGGACAATTTAGTTGGTTTAAGGGAAAACCAGTGGTAAAAAAAATTAGCGCTCTGTGGGAAAAAACAACAAAAATAAGGATGTAAACATGAAAAGGGAATTTTATGTTTTCTCAATATAATGATATGTGTATATGAACTAGTAAAACTATAGGTAGTGATTAGAAAACAGATGTAGGACATGCGTTTCAAGAGGAAAATAGAACTGGGCCGTATGTTTGAGTCAGTAAAAAAACTGCCTGCGGATGTTGTAAGACAAAATATAACTAACGCTGGTGGGCCAGAGGCCAGTAGATACCTGCTAGATCTTTGTGCCCCGTTGTCGTCATGGGCTGAGCCTGTTAAAAACAAAACAACCCTGGGCAATCTACAGCCCAGTTGAAACTTGCTCGACCTGAAAAAACAATATACGTGCTCAATAAACGAGAGAATTCTGCAAGTACAGACTGATAACTGGAATGCAGCACAGATATTGTTTTTTATCGTGATAATAAGTGCATGCACTTGTTTCGAAAAAATTGGAGAACTGGGAATTCGAACGGCGGGTGCTTATGCTATCCATCAAATAAAAATCAGGTGCCTGAAAATTTGTTTTCAAACAAATGATTCAGCTTTATATCCACGTCGACCCTCGGCATGATGGTTGGAAGCAAATGCATGTTCATACCAAAAGATCGTTAACAACAATACCAACTTGCGGACGACAAGGTAGTACAACTACCAATACAACTAACTTATAATCTTTTTACTCCTGGCCCTAGTGTTCGTCTGGTAGAAAATCTTGCAGAGGACCAGCTCCCGCTCCTTCTCTTGCTCTAGGTCCCCGAGCTGGTACTGGTGCATCACCCAGTTGGTCCTTTGCTGGTCGAAGTTCTTGTTGGAGTGCAGCACCAGAACCTTTTTTGCTGGCCATCTGCCGGCCGTTGACCATCACCGGCAAGGTATTGCCGGTCTTGTGCCACATCGCGTGCATGCCGCACTCCGACTGTATCTTGCGACGCGTCCACGCGCCCCTTTTGAATGCCCTGGAATTGCACTGGAAGAAATGCTTCCTAAGGCCACTCAGTGTGATACCTGCAGTATTGTGGAATACAGGTTTTAGTGTACCTAGTTGGCATTTTCATAACATCTTTGGCATGTTGCAGTCACTTGTTTCACTTTTTATTAACTGTCAAATTGTAATTGCTACACCAGGTCTGCGTCTAAAAAGAAAAATAGAGCTATAAACAAAGGAATATGTTTGTGCAAGTAGACGGTCGATCGGTGTCTTACCTGGAAGTTTCTCAGGTTGGGTGTAACATATGTCGTGCTCGTTGTCGATGGTTGGTATGAACAAATCGATGAGAGACTGAAATCTTGCGCTGTCAGCACTCACTTTGGCCTCAAGGTGGTCGATCAGCTCCTGATCCGTGGGATCGAACTTGACGCCAGCCGGCAGCATGGGCCAATCCTTCTTCGACTCGCATCGGTAACTCCAGTTATATGGTACTCAATGTATGGTCAATCGACTGTTTTAAGTGAATGACGAAAGATTTCAACAGATAAGTGGTACTCCAAATCTGAAGTCCAAAATACCCAAACACGCCGCCGGGATTCTTGTGTCACCTCACGCGCAGCGTGTTGTCACGTCAATTCGATGTGTGGACATGATGAATAATTTGACCGACGTATACTAGTACTGCTACTGTACTACTTACTAGTCGTATTTAGTGTCATGATTTATACATATGTTTAACTAACAAGTACGCACTTGAAGAATAACTGATATATATATAGGCTTCTGCACAGCATCTCCATCATCATTATCAGTACATCCTACGCAGGTGAGTTAGGATGCACTTGATCCCAGGAAGGTATCTATCCTTCAAACCAGAGGAGTGCTTCAAACTAACAACAGTACATAATATCCAACAAAAGAGGGTCGTGCTACAGCAGGAGAATACATGGCTCAGTCTAGATATCAGCACGAATCAAGTTGTGCATATTTGCTGTTGGCATGAACCACATCGCCGCATGTCGGGTTTGCAAAAGCCATCCATCGCATGGAAGCTTGATGCCTTTCACACACTGAAGATTATCTGGCAACAAGCTGTGTCGACGAATCTCTGGATATGGTGATTCATGAAACCCATGCTATGATGTGTAAACACAGCGCCCCCCTCGCGAATGGAAGTTGCATAGCACAGTAATCATCGTCGGTGATATGATCGATGATTGGTTGTATGATCGGATAATTGAGCCCGAGGAACAAGGAGTGGTTGCCAAGGCTGTAAACCCGCCTCCAGTTGAATACGCCTGGCCCAACGGAGCTGGGATCTTTCTCGAACACGAAGCAGCCATAGCCATCAATGTCACGAACGCCCCACGCATTGTACTGCATGTGGTTTGATGTAATGGTTTGGTCAATTTGGTACGTGCCTAACTGATATATATATAGGCTTCTGCACAACATCTCCATCATCATTATCAGTACATCCTACGCAGGTGAGTTAGGATGCACTTGATCCCAGGAAGGTATCTATCCTTCAAACCAGAGGAGTGCTTCAAACTAACAACAGTACATAATATCCAACAAAAGAGGGTCGTGCTACAGCAGGAGAATACATGGCTCAGTCTAGATATCAGCACGAATCAAGTTGTGCATATTTGCTGTTGGCATGAACCACATCGCCACATGTCGGGTTTGCAAAAGCCATCCATCGCATGGAAGCTTGATGCCTTTCACACACTGAAGATTATCTGGCAACAAGCTGTGTCGACGAATCTCTGGATATGGTGATTCATGAAACCCATGCTATGATGTGTAAACACAGCCCCCCCCTCGCGAATGGAAGTTGCATAGCACAGTAATCATTGCCGGTGATATGATCAATGATTGGTTGGATGATCGGATAATTGAGCCCGAGGAACAAGGAGTGGTTGCCAAGGCTGTAAACCCGCCTCCAGTTGAATACGCCTGGCCCAACGGAGCTGGGATCTTTCTCGAACACAAAGCAGCCATAGCCATCAATGTCACGAACACCCCACGCATTGTACTGCATGTGGTTTGATGTAATGGTTTGGTCAATTTGGTACGTGCGAATGAGCATCAAATGACCGCCGTCAGCTGAACTATCGATAAACCACCACCCATCGGCTGGTATGATTCCAGGTCCTGGAATCATGAAGGGCAGCACATTTGTGTCTGCTGCAACAATTCAAATTGGAGACCAAAAGGACAAAAATAAACAATCATGTACAGAGTATGTGTGGAATTAAGATTATTATAACAGTGACACATACCATAGACAGAGAATTGCAATGTCGTGGTCATAATCATACCCCAAGTTAAAAAAATAAGCCAATGGCTTTCATATTCTAGCAATATGTCATGGTTCAAACATCATGTAACAATGAGAGAAAAACAGCTATGACTGCGCCTACTCAAATTCTACCATAGCACTTACTACTACCGTTCTCATATCAACTCTAAGCAATAACATGCGTTGTTATAAAAATCTTGTAAACGAGAGTAACATATAGCAATCATGATGTTATGCTCATAATATGTATTCTAACAATCATTAGATGCCAATTGTTCTCATATCAACTCTAACAATAACATGTGTGGTCATAAAAATCTAGGAAATGAGAGGAACATATAACAATGATGTGGTTATAGACATGCTATGCATTCTAAATTTGTAACAAATGAACAGGCAGTCGTATTCATAAGGTAAAGATGAGATGAGATAGAACAATTACACGACGATAGATTCCACCAATATAGGTAGCCAATCTGTGTGTCGATCGCATAACGATGCCATCATGCACTATAGCATCAGACAGAAATGTTTCCTCAACAGGATTGATGATGAGCCATAACCATGTATGGCGACCGGATTCCAGATAGACTAATCCCTTGTTCAACAAGGCAATGAGCTTGTAATCCATGTAGTCTTCTGATGGTGTGGGCACTTCGCAGATTACAACTTTCTGCAAACAGAGGTCGAGCCAAAAGCTTGACGCGTCTCGTGCGTAGTAGGCAGGAGTGTCCGGCGGGCTGCGAGGCTCGATGGCGGCAGTATCCAACGATGGAAGGGTGATCTCTCGCTGGGTGTAGATATCCACGAGACGCCACGGACTACCGGTGTGGTGGATGAGGACGATCCAGTTGGCCTTCATGCCCGCCCAGTAGTGGCAGCGCATGAAGGACAGGTGAACGGGTAGTGGTAGCATGTCGAGGGGCACCACGACAACCTCTGTAGGATCATCAAGTCGGTGTCTGGGCCACCTGCGAGGATCGGGCATCAACAAGCAGGGTGTCTTGAAAAGAACCGACCAGTTGCAAATGAGTAGATGGTACAAAGACACCGAGCATGCGGCTAAACGGACGGTGCTGAGTAGGTCCATACGACTACAGATCTGCTCCAAGAGAACATCAGGGAGGGAATTCCTATCGCGGCTCTGCGTGTCAGTCGGTTCTGCCATTGGGGTTTTCGGTGCCTGCGAGCCAGCGGGGAAGTGGATTCGGGCGGGCGAGCGAAGAAGCTTCTCCTCGTGTGTCCGAGCAGTGAGTGGGGGGATATGGTACGCGAGAGATAGCAAGGAAGATGGCGCGGGCGGGCAAGCAGTGAGCGGGGGTAAATGGTGTGCGGCCGACGATGGGGAAGAAAGGAGGAAGAAGAAGAGAGGAGGAAGAAGAGTGGAAGACGGGGAAGAAAGTGCATTCAATCTCAATTCTACTACTCCCTCTGTCTAGGTGTGTAAGTCACCTTACGAAAACCAAATAATCCCAAAACACTTAGGCACCATACATTAACTCCCTTCTTGTTTTTTGTTTTGTGGCATATCAACCAATAAGATATGTGGGTTGTGCATGCTTTCAATGACTTGAGACTACCAAACATAACCGGCCGATTTAGTAACACCAACATGTTGGTTCAGCTTATTAACTATGTGTCCCATCTGCTGCAGTGTGTATTGTCACTTCACTACGAAGACTAGTTGAATAGTTCTCTCTGACCGAGATGGGCAATAAATGGATCGCGAGGACTTCCTTTCTACAGTATCCCTATGCCTCTATGCTCACTTCACTCATTTTGCTCCGTACCTAGTCACTTGTTGAAATCTATAGCCAAATGGACATGTCAATGGGAGGGAGTAAGCCCCATGCATGCATGCATGCATGCATGCAACATGCAACACTCACACGTACACATGGACGCACGCAACACTCACGCACCCATGCGGCACACAGCACACGACGCAACACACACGCTCACGCTCAAGTGCTCAACCTACTCCCTACGTCCGTGAAAGACTGTACATTTAGAGATTTACACATTGACCAGGGCATAATTAACGCCCAAAAGTAGCATACTTATGTGTGCATGCGACCATTGAGATAAGAAGATTAAATGAAGTCCGTTGCATGCTGTAATTAAGGATAGACATGTAGCCTATACCTATAGCACAAGTTGGTGCATTAGTCAATCAATATCGATTTAGATTAAAGGCTAAACACATTGGAAGTGTAGATGTACTACATCATGTAGTACACTCTTTGTTGGAAGACCGAGGGAGGACACGTGCATGCACTCACATACACAGCCAGGGCAGTTCGCGCGCAAGGGTTGGACTCATGTCGCGCCTGCGTAAAGTTTTGTTTAACTGATTTCTTTACTCTGCCAACTGACAGGTGGGACCCAGAAACCAGGTGACAATTTAACCAGTCAACAAAGTGCCACGTCGACTATGTGGTCGGTCAGTAGGGTGTAATACGGTGCTCTACGATGAGCTAGTGATCGCATAATCGCCGCAAAACTATATATATATAGTGACCGTAAAGAGCATACTGTTACATACGTTGACCGCCAGTGTATTTTTCTCGTTTCAAATTAAGCCATATTAATCGGAAAGGACGCAGTATGGACTACTACTACTAGTACTAGTACTGCTTTGATGTGTCCCGTCAACTCACCGTACGAGGAGAAGCTTGCTTACTACGCCTCTCCCTCGCCCACGTGCGTGGTGGTTCGCAGGACGAGGAGAGGGTTTTGACTACAGCGCCCTCTCCCTCTCCCTCGCCCCTGCCCTCGCGGTGGACGTGCAACAGTTCAATCGGTGTCAGATTGCCAGAAGCATATTGTACTGTAGTATCATCATTGTTGGACCTTCCGAAGAGGCGAAGAGCCAAGTGCAAGGTTCACACGAGTACGAACTGTTGAACCTCCCGAAGAGGCAAAGAGCCAAGCGCAAGGTTTTATAGGAGTTTTCGTCCTAGTAAGAGTGTACTAGTACAACTATAGTGAACGATGCTACTGTATGATGCCGCCACGTCACGTATATCCAAAGCTGTGCCACCTTTTTTTCTCAAAGAGCGTGTTGGAGCCCGTGCAACAACCACACAAGTTGCACGTACACATGACACATTTACTAGTAATAAATTTTAAAGGACAAATGCCAGTATGCCACACAAGTTCATCTCCAACTCATGTGATAAATTTGTGCACGACTAGTCTACATATATTCACAGCGCTACCGTTCACAATTACCGTTTTCCACTTACACGTTATAGATGGGCTACATGTCCTCCTCCCGGTTCCAGTCCCAGGTGTTCTTCATGGATGGCACGATCCATAGCGGTGGGCAACAGGAATCATTGTCGCAGCTTTCTAGTCCGGTTCCACACGATGGAGACTCATCCAAGCTGAAGCAGCATAAATCAGGGATAGCGTGTCCCAGCATGTCGTTCATCCCGTGGTGCGCACTGAAGACACAACCATGCTTCATAAACGGCAGGCCTTCCGTGTCGTGCACAGAAGGTGGCATCTGCTTCACAATTGGGGTAGCTTTCCTTGATGAAAAGCGAGTACTCTCCAAGAGTGTTCCTCGGCACCCACGTAGCATCACGGGGGTCGAACTCGGCGCCGTTCATATGGTACACGCGGCATCCCAAATCTGGACACATGGTGACGTACATAGTCAAGGTCCATGCATAATAATGTTGTACTCAAATGTGGCGGTCAGTAATACTGTGCAGCAAATAGTACTACTCCGGTATAGAGGAAGTAAAATAACCGGCTTATTATATATAGCCACTCTTGGCTACATGGATGAGATAGTAAGACATGGAAAAACAAAAATGATGGCAGCTAGTGGGTTCAAGTCTTCAAGGGCCTAGCTAGCTATACGTGTCCTCCAAGGTAAAGAAGTACTCCTACTAGTAGTACTACAAAGTATACTACTAGTATAACAATGGAAGAGAAGGCGAGAGGGTTAAAAAAATGGAATACCTGGGTAGATGGTCATGGTCCGATCGTGGTAGATTATGTGACCATGTTGCACATCAATGGTACCATGGGTAACGAATGCTAAGATAGTTGATCCCAATATGCCAAAGTCAGCTACAAGGTTCCGGGTAAGACCAAATCGCGGATGCAAATGCACATCCAGGATCGGCGATCTTATTTTGATTGGGGGATGACTGGTCCCTGCAAAATAATGGAGTACCGTTAGGGATGCAAATGATGGTTTGTGCATTCCGCTTGTAATCTCCTGTACCATAGGATGTCAACCAGATGAAACAAGTCCCCTGGCTTGTCACTGCGAAGATGCAGCCTAGATGGCGCACGGCGTCTTCGAATGTGTAGGGGTACAAATCTGCCGCTGCCAACATGCGCCAGCCTCTGCCATTACTGCCTCCTGCATTGATGGCAATCCTTATGTCGAACACCGTGATGATATAGTAATCGTCGTAGCCGCGTCACTTTGTCGGCAGGTCCGCAATTGCTATCTTCTCCAATCTCATGTAGGCATCATCATACGTATTCTTGCCCAGTCAGTCCGGAAGGCCGATCCCAATGGTGGAGAAGGGGTCTACCGGAACGGCCGCACTGCTGTGGATGTTGTGCAAAATGATGGTGGTATCTGGCCGGAGGTATGCAAGCCAATCTTCGTTGGCACCGACCCAGATCTATATATAAGACGGTGGGCAGCAGAGAAATTACGGGATGGAAATGGAATAACTATGTACTACATGATCAAACTCCATTATTGACCTGCTCATCAGACAAAATCCGACTACCTCTCAACGTCGGCAACTCTAGCGGAGTCAACGTGCAACCATGGCCAGGGAGCAGTGGACTGTTCGAAGGATTGTCCCATAGAAGAATCTTCTCCTCGAGGATGCATGGAAGACAAACAAGCATGGCCTGTTTAAGTAGCGTCTCTAAAAAGTTGGTTCAGGAAGCACCGAGTCTTGCGGCGGTGAGGACATCGGAGCGGCGTGCGATTTCTCCCACAGGATCATCGTCCAAGGTCTCCCAGCCCCGACGAGGAGGAGAACTGCCTGGCGAATCCATGGGAGCAGCGACGAACTGCCTTCTCTTCGAGGGGAGGGGAACTGGCGATGAGGGGATAAGAGTGTAGTAACCGCAGGGCCTCGTCCCTTCCAACTGTAGATCCTTCCTCAGCGAAGGGGTGAGGCTATTACTTACTACTAGTACTCCCTCCAATTCTTTTTACTCTGCGCATAAGAGCAAACCCAGATACCAAGGTAGGGGCTCGCTGCATGCTTTCTGGATGGAAATACCCCTGGCGCATGGATGGGAGGAGCTAGCAGCTATAAATGCCCCATGCAGCCCATTGGCTGTCCGCCCATGTTCTCCTCTCTCTGCATGCTGCATGGATGTTTCCCTCTCTCTCACATGACTGCATGCGGTGGCGCTGGCCTATGAGAAGCTCGCGTGGATATAGCAATCTTCTCTCCAGAAGTGATTGTTTTGAAAGAAAGGGATTATGGAACGTTATGGGATTGCATTATACTATAAATAATAGCACTAGTAAGAAATTTTTGGCACTAGGTAGTAGTTTTTGGCGTGGATTAAGAAATTTTGGGTATGTTTTTGCCATTTTTTGTACACGCCAACTAGTGTCAAAAAACGTCTTACATTATGTGACGGAGGAGTACGTACTCGTACTGTAGCAGTACTAGTACTACTTTTCTCAACTAGTAGTGTGATGTACTGTACTTCTAGTCTAGTCTAGTATAGCGCACCAGTTTTGAACTCTTGAATCTCAGGGCCAAGGAGCTACAGTTGGAAGTGGAGGGTACTACTGTTCTCTAGAACCATCGCTGTACTATCAATGCAGAGGAAGTACACCTGCGTAGTGGCCTAGTGGGTACTCTCGGTGCTCTATTCAGCCGCTCCTCTCACGTAGCTGGCCTACTCAGCCGCTCCTCTCACGCACACACTAGCAGCCTGTTTATCAGCAATGGTTACTACGGGGACAGAACATTTGAGTTATTTGATACAGCGAGACTAGGCTTTTCGCTTCCATTTGTGGAGGTGTAATGGATCTCGTCGAACTTTGTTAGTAGTTCCTTCTTTATGAATGAGATGAAGCAAAGCTTTTACCTCCATTTAAAAAAAACACGGCAAGAGGAATTTCTTTTATAGTAGAGCCGATAATGGAGTTAAGTCCATGCATGCAACGCCACAAGCTACAGAGTAGTAGTAGAGCACTTTACGTATAGAGCCATATTGCACAGTTCCCAATGCCCCGCCAGGCTTTTCTGGCTCCTCGGGCTTAATTGGGAGGCGCTAGTTTAAATATGCTACTAGCTGGAAGCTGCAAGCGAGGTGCGGCTAGGGCGAGCACGCGAGCCACGGGATGCTAGGAAGGAAAACCCGTTCACGTGGCTAGGCTGTCCAGTGCACCCAGATTGTGGGGCCGCACGTCCGTTTGACTTCAAAACTCAAACTACCCATGTAAAATATTGGCTCACGGCGAAGTGTAGTAGTAGTATTTTTTTAAAAAGGCCGCCGTGCGTTCGGCCGGGATCGAACCCACAAAACGAGGTATACACTCCCGCGACCACTAGTAGTACTCGTTGGAGTACAACGCAACCTAGAATCGCCTTTTGTCGCTAGTAGTACGTACATTGTTCCTTACAAGAAACCCCTAAGAGCATGGTTAATAGTATAGCCAGCTGCTGGCTATAAGCCAGTGCCATGTCATCTACAACCCATCTTATAGCCAACATGTAGTAGTAGTTTATTTCTTATAGCCCGCTGACTCAGCTCTATTGTACTTGCTCTAATAATGCAAGAAACCACTAAAATGCCAAGAAACTACTACCACTTGCATACGTGGCAGACTTAAGATAAGACTACCTTATCAACCATTGTACATGCTCTTACCAACAAAAATCCTCGAGTGACCTCCTACCTCCGGCCCGTCCACCTAGTCATCCTCGGCCATGGGACGCAGCTACCGCCGCCGGCAGAAGGCGAGGACAAAACCGCCGGCGGTGCGGAGCCCATGTTGCGGCAGCCCGGATGCCAGCTCCGTCCGGCGCTCGCGGCCGCTAGCTAGCCAAGATAGCTCCGTCCAGCTGCTTGTCTGCAAGGTTTGCTAGCTAGATTGGCAAGGCAGCGCGGCGGCTTGCTCGCACGCGCCGTGCTAAGGCTAGCCATCTGGCTTGAGCGACGGCCAGCGCGGCGGCTTGCTCGCTCGTGAGTCATGCTCGGGCCAGCCTGCCAACCCGTGCGGAGGCCAGCGCGGCGTCCGGCCCGTCCGGCGGAGTGGCAGCCAACTCGCTCATCACCGGCGCCACCGACGAACACGCATCAGTACTGTTTGAAGTAATGTTCAGGAAAAATAATGACTTGAGGGGGCATAACAGGATAGAAGGTCAGATGTGGGTCCCTCGTGTAAACGGTCAAACAAAATGTGTTGGTTTAAGCTGCCTCATCAGCATGGACATGTGGGCCAACCCTGTCATAAATGGGTTTAAACAAACCTAATCGGTAGGAGTACTAGGTAGTTTTTGGCGTGGATTAAGAAATTTTGGGCATGTTTTTGCTATTTTTTGTACAATAGATTCCTCCTAGGGCTGGTTGAAAGTGGTAGTTTTCTGTTAAATACTCTACATATTGTAAGTAGGAGTGAAAGTTAAGCTTTGGAAGCCAATAAGCAAGGCTAGTTACATAGTGCATATGTGTACATGATTGAAAGTAAATATCAACCATGAGTGACTAATATCTTGATGGAAAACTCGAAAGTATGGAATACTAGGAAAAGAAATGCATGGTTGGAAATACTGGCAATGTTCATGTCCGTTGCAACAAATCATAATTAGAATAATACTTATTCACGAACTTGGTACAAAACACTCTAATTTTGATATACATATGTCACTAGAGATATATTATGTTTCAATTAGAATATATTCCTTGGGCTGTTTTGGTGAGGTCAGGGAGGGATGTGGTTGGTTTTAAGATACTAATTATGGGTTTTTCTACAAATTGGTAGACAAGTGGGATGTTGGTGAGAAAAGGCAACAACTTACCTCACAATCGTTAGATGTAGATCTAATGGTCAGAAACGACGGATGGCAGACACACCAGCATCACCAACTTAGTCTTGTGTAGGAGTACTAGCAAGATCCATGCATTGCACGGAACATCAAGATGCATTTTTTTATAAAACACTTGTTGTGATTCACCCCTGCGGGAGTAATCCCATGTGTAAAAACTAATGATATCTCGAGAAATATGAGATAAGGTGAAGAGGAGTGGGGTGTGGTGTGGTGGTGGTTGGTGGTCGAACTGAGCAGAGGCATGGGGATTGACGATGCCGGCAGCGGCCACCAGGCTAGTTTGTTCGAGAGGCTTCCTTTCTTAATTGCTCAATGATACATCCATTTTGCGTCATGCTTTTATGTTAATATTTATTGCATTATGGGCTGTTATTTCACGTTATGTCACAATACTTATGGCTATTCTCTCTTATTTTACAAGGTTTACCATGAAGAGGGGGAATGCCGGCAGCTGGAATTCTGGCTGGAAAAGGAGCAAATATTGGAGACCTATTCTGCGCAACTCCAAAAGTCTTGAAACTCCACGGAATATCTTAAAATAAATAAAGAAAAATCGTTGCCAAAGATGAAGGCCAGGGGGCCCACACCCTGCTCACGAGGGTGGGGGCGCGCCCCTCCCCCTTGGGCGCGCCCCCCTACCTCATGGGCCCCCTGGTGGCTCTCCGACGCCCATCTTCTCCTATATGAAGTCTTTTGATGAGAAAAAAATCATAAGAAACCTTTCGGGACGAGACTCCGCCGCCACGAGGCGGAACCTTGGCGGAACCAATCTAGGGCTCCGGCAGAGCTGTTCTGCCGGGGACACTTCCCTCCGGGAGGGGGAAATCATCACCATCGTCATCACCAACGCTCCTCTCATCGGGAGAGGGCAATCTCTATCAACATCTTCACTAGCACCATCTCATCTCCAAACCCTAGTTCATCTCTTGTATCCAATTCTTGTCTCTAAGTCCGGGATTGGTGCTAGTAGGTTGCTAGTAGTGTTGATTACTCCTTGTAGTTGATGCTAGTTGGTTTACTTGGTGGAAGATCATATGTTCAGATCCTTTATGCATACTATTACCCCTCTGATTATGAACATGAATATGCTTTGTGATTAGTTACGTTTGTTCCTGAGGACACAGGAGAAGTCTTGCTATTAGTAGTCATGTGAATTTGATATTTGTTCGATATTTTGATGAGATGTATGTTGTCTAACCTCTAGTGGTGTTATGTGAACGTCGACTACATAACACTTCACCATTATTTGGGCCTAGAGGAAGGCATTGGGAAGTAATAAGTAGATGATGGGTTGCTAGAGTGACAGAAGCTTAAACCCTAGTTTATGCGTTGCTTCGTAAGGGGCTAATTTGGATCCATATGTTTCATGCTATGGTTAGGTTTACCTTAATACTTTTGTTGTAGTTGTGGATTCTTGCAATAGAGGTTAATCATAAGTGAGATGCTTGTTCAAGTAGGAACAGCACCCAAGCACCGGTCCACCCACATATCAAATTATCAAAGTACCGAACGCGAATCATATGAGCGTGATGAAAACTAGCTTGATGATATTCCCATGTGTCCTCGGGAGCTCTTTTCCTTATATAAGAATTTGTCCGGCTTGTCCTTTGCTACAAAAAGGATTGGGCCACCTTGCTGCACCTTATTTACTTTTGTTACTTGTTGCTCGTTACAATTTACCTTATCACAAAACTATCTGTTACCACTTATTTCAGTACTTGCAGAGAATACCTTGCTGAAAACCGCTTATCATTTCCTTCTGCTCCTCATTGGGTTCGACACTCTTACTTATCGAAAGGACTACGATAGATCCCCTATACTTGTGGGTCATCAAGACTCTTTTCTGGCGCCGTTGCCGGGGAGTGTAGCGCCTTTGTTAGGTGGAATTTGGTAAGGAAAAATTTATATAGTGTGCTGAAATTTTCTGTCACTTGTTACTATGGAAACTGAATCTCTGAGGGGCTTGTTCGGGGTATCTTCACCCCGTCCAGTAGAGCAAAGAGTTACTCCTCAACCTAGAAAATGAAACTCCTTTTGCATTTCCTTCGGGTATTATGGAAAAACTGTTGGCTAATACTTTTACAGGAGATGGGACAAAGCATCCCGACGAGCATCTACGCTATTTGGAAGATATTTGTGGATTATTTAAGCTTGCAGGTATACCCGATGATGTTGTTAAGAAGAAGGCTTTCCCTTTATCTTTGGAGGGAGACGCATCGACATGGTATAGGCTATGTGATGATACGAGATCATGGAACTATAATAGAATGAAATTGGAATTTCATCAAAAGTATTACCCTATGCATCTTGTTCATCGTGATCGCAATTATATATATAATTTTTGGCCTCGCGAAGGAGAAAGCATCGCTCAAGCTTGGGGGAGGCTTAAATCAATGTTATATTCATGCCCCAATCATGAGCTCTCAAAATTGACAATTCTCCAGAATTTTTACGCTCGGCTTTCTGATAACAATCGCACCATGCTCGATACTTCTTGTGCTGGCTCTTTTATGATGAATTCTATTGAATTCAGATGGAATTTATTGGATAGAATTAAACGCAACTCTAAAGATTGGGACCCCGACGAAGGTAAGGAGTCGGGTATGACACCTAAGTTTGATTGTGTTAAATCTTTTATGGATACCGATATTTTCCGTAAGTTTAGCACTAAATATGGACTTGACTCTGAGATAGTAGCTTCTTTCTGTGAATCTTTTGCTACTTATGTTGATCTCCCCAAGGAGAAGTGGTTTAAATATCATCCTCACATAGAAGTAAAAGTAGCTGCACCTATTAAAGTTGAAGAAAATACCATCACTTATAATGATCCTATTGTTCCCGCCTCTTATGTTGAGAAACCACCTTTCCCTGCTAGAGTAAAGGATCATGCTAAAGCTTCAACTGTTGTTCGTAAAAGCAATACTAGAACTTATACACCTCCTGAGCAAGTCAAAGTAGAACCTAATATTGCTATTGTTAAAGATCTCTTGTTTGATAATATTGATGGGCATGTCATTGAATTCTCTATTGAAACTGCTAGAATTGCTAAACCCTATGATAGAGATAAACATAGACCTGTGGTAGGCGTGCCTGTTATTTCTATTAAAATAGGAGATCATTGTTATCATGGCTTATGTGATATGGGTGCTAGTGCTAGTGTTATACCCATTGACTTATATAAAGAAATTATGCATGATATCGCACCTGCTGAGTTAGAAGATATTGATGTTACAATTAAACTTGCCAATAGAGATACTATATCTGCAATGGGAATTGTTAGAGATGTTGAAGTCTTGTGTGGGAAAACCAAATATCCTGCTGAATTTCTTGTTCTTGGTTCTCCACAAGATAGCTTTTGTCCCATTATTTTTGGTAGACCCTTCTTGAATACTGTTAATGCTACGATAGACTGCAAAAAGAATGTTGTTACTGTTGGCTTGGATGATATGGTTCATGAGTTTAATTTCTCTAAATTCAGTAAACAACATCGTGAGGAAGAATTGCCTAGTAAGGACGAAATTATTGGTCTTGCTTCTATTGTTGTACCTCCTAGTGATCCTTTAGAACACTATTTGCTAGACCATGAAAATGATATGTTTATGAATGAAAGAAAGGAAATAGATGAAATATTCTTTAAACAGGAACCTATTCTGAAACACAATTTGCTTGTTGAAATCCTAGGGGATCCTCCTCCACCCAAGGGTGATCCCTTTTTTGAGCTTAAACCATTGCCTGATAATCTTAAGTATGCTTATCTTGATGAAAAGAAAATATATCCTGTTATTATTAGTGCTAACCTTTTAGAGCATGAAGAAGAAAGATTATTGAAAACTTTGAAGAAGCACCGTGTCGCTATTGGATATACTCTTGATGATCTTAAGGGCATTAGTCCCACTCTATGTCAGCATAAAATAAATTTGGAAGCGGATGCTAAACCAGTATGTGATCCTCAAGGACGTTTGAATCCTAAAATGAAAGAAGTGGTAAGGAAGGAAATACTCAAGCTTCTGGAGGCAGGTATAATTTATCCCGTTGCTGATAGTCAGTGGGTAAGTCCTGTCCATTGTGTCCCTAAGAAGGGAGGTATTACTGTTGTCCCTAATGATAAAGATGAATTTATTCCTCAAAGAATTATTACAGGTTATAGGATGGTAATTGATTTCCGCAAATTAAATAAAGCCACTAAGAAAGATCATTACCCCTTACCTTTTATTGATCAAATGCTAGAAAGATTATGCAAACATACACATTATTGCTTTCTAGATGGTTATTCTGGTTTCTCTCAAATACCTGTGTTGGCTAAAGATCAATCAAAGACTACTTTTACATGCCCTTTTGGTACTTTTGCTTATAGACGTATGCCTTTTGGTTTATGTAATGCACCTGCTACCTTTCAAAGATGCATGATGGCTATATTCTCTGATTTTTGTGAAAAGATTTGTGAGGTTTTCATGGACGACTTTTCTGTCTATGGTTCCTCTTTTGATGATTGCTTGAGAAATCTTGATCGAGTTTTGCAGAGATGTGAAGAAACTAATCTTGTCTTGAATTGGGAAAAGTGCCACTTTATGGTTAATGAAGGTATTGTCTTGGGGAACAAAGTTTCTGAAAGAGGTATTGAAGTTGATAAAGCCAAGGTTGACGCTATTGAAAAGATGCCATGTCCCAAGGACATCAAAGGTATAAGAAGTTTCCTTGGTCACGCCGGATTTTATAGGAGGTTCATTAAGGACTTCTCAAAAATTTCTCGGCCTCTGACTAATTTATTACAAAAAGATGTACCATTTGTCTTTGATGATGATTGTGTAGAAGCATTTGAAATACTTAAGAAAGCATTAGTCTCTGCACCTATTGTTCAGCCACCTGATTGGAATTTACCCTTTGAAATTATGTGTGATGCTAGTGATTATGCTGTAGGTGCTGTTCTAGGGCAAAGAGTTGATAAGAAATTAAATGTTATCCATTATGCTAGTAAGACTCTAGACAATGCTCAAAGAAATTATGCTACTACCGAAGAGGAACTTTTAGCAGTTGTGTTTGCTTGTGATAAATTCAGACCCTATATTGTTGATTCTAAAGTAACTATTCACACTGATCATGCTGCTATTAAATATATTATGGAAAAGAAAGATGCTAAACCTAGACTTATTAGATGGGTTCTCTTGCTGCAAGAATTTGATTTGCATATTGTTGATAGAAAAGGAGCTGAGAACACGGTTGTAGACAACTTATCTAGGTTAGAGAATGTTCTTGATGACCCACTACCTATTGATGATAGCTTTCCTGATGAACAATTAAATGTCATAAGCACTTCTCGTAGCACTCCATGGTATGCTGATTATGCTAATTATATTGTTGCTAAATTTATACCACCTAGCTTCACATACCAACAAAAGAAAAAGTTCTTTTATGATTTGAGACATTACTTTTGGGATGACCCACATCTTTATAAAGAAGGAGTAGATGGTGTTATTAGACGTTGTGTACCTGAGTATGAACAGGAACAGATCCTACGCAAGTGTCACTCCGAAGCTTATGGAGGACACCACGCTGGAGATAGAACTGCACATAAGGTATTGCAATCTGGTTTTTATTGGCCTACTCTCTTCAAGGATGCCCGTAAGTTTGTTTTATCTTGTGATGAATGTCAAAGAATTGGTAATATTAGTAGACGTCAAGAAATGCCTATGAATTATTCACTTGTTATTGAACCATTTGATGTTTGGGGCTTTGATTATATGGGACCTTTTCCTGCCCCCAATGGATACACTCATATTTTAGTTGCTGTTGATTACGTTACTAAGTGGGTAGAAGCTATTCCAACTAGTAGTGCTGATCATAACACTTCTATTAAAATGCTTAAGGAAGTTATTTTTCCAAGGTTTGGAGTCCCTAGATATTTAATGACTGATGGTGGTTCACACTTTATTCATGGTGCTTTCCGTAAAATGCTTGCCAAATATGGCGTTAATCATAGAATTGCATCTCCTTATCACCCACAGTCTAGTGGTCAAGTAGAATTGAGTAATAGAGAGCTCAAATTAATTTTGCAAAAGACTGTTAATAGGTCTAGAAAGAATTGGTCCAAGAAACTTGATGATGCATTATGGGCATATAGAACTGCATATAAGAATCCTATGGGTACGTCTCCGTATAAAATGGTTTATGGAAAAGCATGTCACTTACCTCTCGAACTAGAACATAAGGCATATTGGGCAATTAAAGAGCTTAACTATGATTTCAAACTTGCCGGTGAGAAGAGGTTATTTGATATTAGCTCACTTGATGAATGGAGAACCCAAGCCTATGAAAATGCCAAGTTGTTTAAAGAAAAAGTTAAAAGATGGCATGACAAAAGGATACAAAAGCGTGAGTTTAATGTAGGCGATTATGTATTGCTATACAACTCTCGTTTAAGATTTTTTGCAGGAAAACTTCTCTCTAAATGGGAAGGTCCCTACGTTATCGAGGAGGTCTATCGTTCCGGTGCCATAAAAATCAACAATTTCGAAGGCACAAATCCGAAGGTGGTAAATGGTCAAAGAATCAAGCACTATATCTCAGGTAATCCTATAAATGTTGAAACCAATGTTATTGAAACCGTAACCCTGGAGGAATACATAAGGGACACTTTCCAGAATGTTCCAGACTCCGAAAAGGAATAGGTATGTGGTACGGTAAGTAAACCGACTCCAAAACAATTTTTAAGGCAATATTTCTCCGTTTTGGAATATTTAGAAAAATAGAAAAATAGGTAGCAGTCCAGGGAGGACACGAGCCCTCCACGAGGGTGGAGGGCGTTCCCTACCCCCCTGGGCGTGCCCCCCTACCTCGTGAGCACCTCGTGTGCCCTCCGGACTCCATTTTCCTGCACGATACGTATTTTGGTCGGTAAAAATTCATTATATATTCTCCCGAAGGTTGTGACCCCCGTATCACGCAAATATCCCCTGTTTTCGTTTCGAGCTATTTCCGTTGCAGATTTGAGAATTCCGGAGACTCGATCATCCTTCTATGAGGGTGAGCCTATGCCATGGAAGGGGACAACAAGCTTGCGTCATCAACAACACCTCCACCTCCAACAACAAAGAAGGGGACCTCATCACATGGGTATGGGCACTCCCCTTGGCAACTACCAAGCTTGGGGGAGGTGCCCCGGTATCGTATCACCATCACAACACCTATCTTTACTGTTTTTCTTAGTTCGATCCTATTAGTAGTATCTTGATTTAGTAGAATAAAGTCACGGCATGATCTAGTTTTGAAGTTTGCTTTATGATCCCTCTATGCAATCTAGTCCGTGAGCTATATATAATAAAGATTAGTGTTGAGTCAAGGGCTTGATTATTTTGCCATGATCTTGAGTGAATAAAAGAAAGAATAAAAAGAAACAAAGAGTTCATATTGATCTTATTGAGAGTAATGACTTCACATAGAAAGAGTATGATGATTAAAAAGTTGTTAGGACTTGGCAAATATATCTTTAGTCATCGTGGCAATTAATAGGAAGTAATAAGGGGGGAGAGGTTTCACATATATATATACTATCATTGACATCTTTCATAATTGGGAGCACTCATTAAGTATGACATGCTAAAGAGTTGATGTTGGACAAGGAAGACAACGTAATGGGTTATGTTTTCTCGCATCTCAGTTAAAGTATATTGTCATGGATCATTCAAACATGTTGAGCTTGCCTTTCCCCCTCATGCTAGCCAAATTCTCAGCACCAAGTAGAGATACTACTTGTGCTTCCAAATACCCTTAAACCAGTTTAGCCATGAGAGTCCACCATATCTACCTATGGATTGAGTAAGATCCTTCAAGTAAGTTGTCATCGGTGCAAGCAATAAAAATTGCTTTTTAAATATGCATGACTTATTAGTGCAGAGAAATAAGCTTTGTATGAACTTGTTGTGGACGCAATAAAAGCGACGGACTGCATAATAAAGGTTCACATACAGGGGGCAATATAAAGTGACGTTCTTTTGCATTAATATTTTGTGCATCCAACCATAAAAGCGCATGGCAACCTCTGCTTCCCTCTGCGAAGGGCCTATCTTTTATTATTATCCTCTATCTTATGCAAGAGTCAAGGTAATCTTCACCTTTCCGTTTTTCATTTTATCCTTTGGCAAGCACTTCATGGTGGGGTGATCCTGATATATATATCCAATTGGATGTACGTTAGCATGAACTATTATTGTTGACATCACCCAAAGGTGAATAAGTTTGGAGGCAGCATTATAAGCCCCAATCTTTCTCTGTGTCTGATTGAAACTTCATAACCACAAGTATTGCGCGAGTGTTAGCAATTATGAAGGACTAAGTGATAGTTGAGTATGTGGACTTGCTTTTAAGCTCTCACATAGACTCCTTCCGATGTTATGATAAATTGCAATTGCTTCAATGACTGAGGTAATAATTTGTTAGCGCCTAATAAGGTTTCTGATTCATACTTTTGCATTGTGAAAAGATCATCACTTGAACATAAGTAATCATATGAAAAATCTATATATGTTGTTGTTATGAAACAATCATGATGCCTTCATGTCCGTATTTTATTTTTTATCGACGCCTCTACCTCTAAACATGAGGACATATTTATTGTTATCGGCTTTTCGCTTGAGTACAAGCGAGGTCTAAGCTTGGGGGAGTTGATACGTCCATTTTGTGTCATGCTTTTATGTTAATATTTATTGCATTATGGGTTGTTATTTCACGTTATGTCACAATACTTATGGCTATTCTCTCTTATTTTACAAGGTTTACCATGAAGAGGGGGAATGCCGGCAGCTGGAATTCTGGCTGGAAAAGGAGCAAATATTGGAGACCTATTCTGCGCAACTCCAAAAGTCCTGAAACTCCACGGAATATCTTAAAATAAAAAAAGAAAAATCATCGCCAAAGATGAAGGCCAGGGGGCCCACACCCTGCTCATGAGGGTGGGGGCGCGCCCCTCCCCCCTGGGCGCGCCCCCTACCTCATGGGCCCCCTGGTGGCTCTCCGACGCCAATCTTCTCCTATATGAAGTCTTTCTATGAGAAAAAAATCATAAGAAACCTTTCGGGACGAGACTCCGCCGCCACGAGGCGGAACCTTGGCGGAACTAATCTAGGGCTCCGGCAGAGCTGTTCTGCCGGGGACACTTCCCTCCGGGAGGGGGAAATCATCACCATCGTCATCACCAACGCTCCTCTCATCGGGAGAGGGCAATCTCTATCAACATCTTCACCAGCACCATCTCATCTCCAAACCCTAGTTCATCTCTTGTATCCAATTCTTGTCTCTAAGTCCGGGATTGGTGCTAGTAGGTTGCTAGTAGTGTTGATTACTCCTTGTAGTTGATGCTAGTTGGTTTACTTGGTGGAAGATCATATGTTCATATCCTTTATGCATACTATTACCCCTATGATTATGAACATGAATATGCTTTGTGAGTTGTTACGTTTGCTCCTGAGGACACGGGAGAAGTCTTGCTATTAGTAGTCATGTGAATTTGGTATTCGTTCGATATTTTGATGAGATGTATGTTGTCTAACCTCTAGTGGTGTTATGTGAACGTCGACTACATAACACTTCACCATTATTTGGGCCTAGAGGAAGGCATTGGGAAGTAATAAGTAGATGATGGGTTGCTAGAGTGACAGAAGCTTAAACCCTAGTTTATGCGTTGTTTCGTACGGGGCTGATTTGGATCCATATGTTTCATGCTATGGTTAGGTTTACCTTAATACTTTTGTTGTAGTTGAGGATGCTTGCAATAGAGGTTAATCATAAGTGGGATGCTTGTTCAAGTAAGAACAACACCCAAGCACCGTTCCACCCACATATCAAATTATCAAAGTACCGAACGCGAATCATATGAGCGTGATGAAAACTAGCTTGACGATATTCCCATGTGTCCTCGGGAGCTCTTTTCCTTATATAAGAATTTGTCCAGCTTGTCCTTTGCTACAAAAAGGATTGGGCCACCTTGCTGCACCTTATTTACTTTTGTTACTTGTTGCTCGTTACAATTTACCTTATCACAAAACTATCTGTTACCACTTATTTTAGTACTTGCAGAGAATCCTTGCTGAAAACCGCTTATCATTTCCTTCTACTCCTCGTTGGGTTCGACACTCTTACTTATCGAAAGGACTACGATAGATCCCCTATACTTTTGGGTCATCACTCAACAATGAGGTTTGTTGGAGATAAGGATGAACGAGGTAAGGCATTGTCTGCAAATGTGGAGAGGGGTGCGGGTATCTTTTAGTTTAATTTCCATCCGTCAGATATAGATCGGACGGTCTATATTGCAAGATGGCACACATACCATCATCACCAACTCGGTTTTTTATAAGAGAATAAATATAAGTATGGAGATACAAACGTATTATCGATACTTGCTTCCGTAAACTAGCATCTACATTCTATTCAACGCCTCGGCATGTGGGCCCTTAGCACAATGACTTCTCGACTGTGTAAAACGGAGATTTTCTTGTCGCCGACAAGGAGGGGGTGACGGCGGCGCGCTTTTTGGCTTTCTCTAGTCCTAGTAGTCATACTAGGTGGTCTAAGCACGTGTAGATTTATTCTTTTTCACGTCTCTTGTCCGCCGTACTGCCACGACTGTTCATGAATAGACGGTAAGTTATTCACGGGGAAACCCTTGTTGAGCGTGTTTGCGAGAGAGAGAGAGAGAGGGAGAGAGAGAGTGTGTGTGCGTGTGTGAGATGTTAGAGACTGAGGAAATGATAACAGATTCTTTGTGTCTATGTGTGTGGAGGATAGAGAGAGACATGTACATGGGGCTTTGTGTTGTGTAACATGGAGACACATATACATAATTAGAGAGTGAGTGTGTGAGATACACATGCAGACACGAGGAGAGATGAGGATCCAGGTAAATGGGTGTTTGTGCGTGTCTGTGTGTTTGTGCACGCGTTTTTGTGTGAGAGGGAGAGAGTGTATGTGGAGTAGAGAGACCACTGATGATGTAAACCTAGTATAAGGGAAGGGGGAATGGTGTGACATGTGTAGTAGCGACATAGCATGGGTGCGGGCGAGGGAGCAGACTATTGGGAAGAGACATCGAGTGTGTGGGGGGAGAGGGGTGTGAGAGCGAGATAAAGAGAGAGCTAGCGCCGGAGAGAGAGAGAGAGAGAGAGAGAGAGAGAGAGGAAGAGAGGGGGCGAGAGGGGTCGTTTGTGTCCATAAATGGCGTATAGATAGGGAGGCAATGTTGATGTTGTCCGAAATTGGCCTATGAACGGAGACGCAACGGAAGCGAGTCATCGTGTGTGTGATAGGGACTTCATGAGAGAGCTGGAATAGATGGTGTAGAGAACAATGTGCGAAATCGAGAACGATTATACATTAGGGAGCTATGCAAAGAGTCACGACATATATGTATACAGGGAAGGAGCTGGGGCGGGTCCGCATGTGGGAGAGATAGAAAGAGGAGAGTGGTGCACAAGGAGACAAAGTGTGCTAGTTTGCAGTGGGGGTGGTGTGTGAGGTGAGTGCGCGAGAACCACATAACTAGGGAGATAGACGTTTGGGGGCGACGTTTTGTGTGTATGGGAAATATACACTCTACATACTGCGTGTGCTTGGGTAAGAGAGATAGGGGGAGACCTAGAGAGTGAGGGAAGACATGTGTGCATGGCCGAGAGACAAAGTGATAGAGACCTATGTTGGGGTCCGGACTTTACAAGAGAGAGGGGTGTTAATGTGCTCGTGTGTTGGTGTTTGGGGGAGAGAACGACTTCTTGATACGTCTCCGACGTATCTATAATTTTTGATTGCTCCATGCTATATTTATTTACTGTTTTAGGCAATATTGGGCTTTGTTTTCCACTTTTATATTATTTTTGGGACAAACCTATTAACCGGAGGCCCAGCCCAGATTTGTTGTTTTATGCCTATTTCAGTGTTTCAAGAAAAAGGAATATCAAACGGAGTTGAAACGGAATGAAATCAACTGGAGAAGTTAGTTTTGGAAGGAAAGCAACCGAGGGAACTTGGAGTGCACGTCAGGGGAGACACGGGCTGCCCACGAGGGTGGGCGCGCCTAGGGTGCGCCCCCTGCCTCGTGGGGCCCCCGTGGCTCCTCCAACGTACTTCCTGCACCCATATATATCGTCGTACCCTAAAACTTCCAGAACGCACAATAGATTGGGAGTTCCGCCGCCAGAAGCCTCCGTAGCCACTGAAAACCAATCTAGACCCATTCCGGCACCCTGCCGGAGGGGGCAATCCCTCTCCGGTGGCCATCTTCATCATCCCAGTGCTCTCGATGATGAGGAGGGAGTAGTTCTCCCTCGGGGCTGAGGGTATGTACCAGTAGCTATGTGTTTGATCTCTCTCTCTCTCGTGTTCTTGAGATGATACGATCTTGATGTATCACAAGCTTTGCAATTATATTTGGATCCTATGATGTTTCTTTCCCCCTCTTCTCTCTTGTAATGAATTGAGTTTCCCCTTTGAAGTAATCTTATCGGATTGAGTCTTTAAAGATTTGAGAACACTTGATGTATGTCTTGCCATGGATATCTGTGGTGACAATGGGATATCACGTGATTCACTTGATGTATGTTTTGGTGACCAACTTGCGGGTTCCGCCCATGAACCTATGCATAGGGGTTGGCACACGTTTTCATCGTGATTCTCCGGTAGAACTTTGGGGCACTCTTTGAGGTCCTTTGTGTTGGTTGAATAGATGAATTTGAGATTGTGTGATGCATATCGTATAATCATGCCCACGGATACTTGAGGTGACATTGGAGTATCTAGGTGACATTAGGGTCTTGGTTGATTTGTATCTTAAGGTGTTATTCTAGTACGAACTCTAGGGCTGTTTGTGACACTTATAGGAATAGCACAACGAATTTATTGGAAAGAATAACTTTGAGGTGGTTTCGTACCCTACCATAATCTCTTCGTTCGTTCTCCGCTATTAGTGACTTTGGAGTGACTCTTTGTTGCATGTTGAGGGATAGTTTTATGATCCAATTATGTTAGTATTGTTGAGAGGACTTACACTAGTGAAAGTATGAACCCTAGGCCTTGTTTCCTAGCATTGCAATACCGTTTACGCTCACTTTTATCATTCGTTACCTTGCTATTTTTATAATTTCAGATTACAAATACCTTTATCTACTATCCATATACCACTTGTATCACCATCTCTTCGCCGAACTAGTGCACCTATACAATTTACCATTGTACTCGGTGTGTTGGGGACACAAGAGACTCTTTGTTATTTGGTTGCAGGGTTGCTTGAGAGAGACCATCTTAATCCTACGCCTCCTATGGATTGATAAACCTTAGGTCATCCACTTGAGGGAAATTTGCTACTGTCCTATAAACCTCTGCACTTGGAGGCCCAACAACGTCTACAAGAAGAAGGTTGTGTAGTAGACATCACTTCTCTCTGTGTGTGGGGGGGGGGGTTGACTTCAGATAAAGAGTGAGGTGTCTATATTTGAGGGACTTTAGCGTAATGAGATATTGCGCACTCATGGTTGATCAATTTGTTTCACAGTTTGTACTATGAGATAATGATACTTTTGAACATGCGTGATATACCTTGATGTACCAGAATTACAAACCTAAGATTGGAATTTTGGAATTAGACTCCATCATTAGCTTTTGTAATTCATTTAAATGGTGGTACATTTTTTAAGCCGGGATTTCGTGATTTCAAATTCATATATCAAACCTAGAGATATACACATACGGGCATGTTCAAACTTTATAATCATCCACTTTATTCATACACATACACATTTTTGCTTTTGTCGTCATATTTAGGATAAACACATTTGGAATTTCATTTGAATTGGACCTTATGATGGTATTTGCTTGTAGTGGCTCAATGATCCATATTTGAATTGAATGGCCAATCTAAGTTTCGAGTTGGAGACATTGATTTTCAAAACTTGCACATTTTTTTGCATGCAAAACAAACAAATTGTCGGCCATGATATCATAGTCGGCCATACGAGAGCAGAATACTTATAATTTTAGGCGCCAAAAGCATTCAAACTTCCCGCTCACATCGAAATATCACACGCCCGAAAGTTTAGCCCTGCGATATTTCTGTTTTACCCCTACCACATGAACGGAAAAGGGTTGCTTTGGTAACTCCATTGTTTTCCCCTCTTTGCCCCCAACATTCTTCCCTAGAGCCCCTCCCCTTCCCCTCCCCGACCCCCCCAACTACGGCAAGCCGCCGAATCTAGTCCTGCGCCGCAGCGGTGGACCTCACACCGCGCCGGATCTACCTTCCGCACCTTGGAACCCCCAACTGCCAACTCACCACTTCACCGGAGCCGCTTCAGCGACTGGCTTGTCCACCGCTCCAGATCTCCTTGACCGCCATCATGGTCCACCGCACCGGATCTGCTTAACCGGCGCCCTCGTCCACCACAGCGTAGGCCCTTCACTGACTCCCTCATCCGCCCCTTCGCTGGCCCTTCATACAAGCTCTCGTCCGCCGCAACAGATCTGCCTCACCGAAAGCACTGTACAATGCGCTCACCAAAGCCTTCGTCCACTGCATCGGACCTGCTCCACGGACGCCATATTTAACTCCACCGGCCTTGCTTTACCGATGCCGTAGCCTCATCAGGTTATTTCGATTTGTACTCCTTCGGTTTTTCTCTTTATCGTGTAACTGTTCACTTACCACAGACGAACTTTCTTGTATGTCAACAGGCGCCACAACCGTAGCACCGGAGCCGCTTCAGCGACAGCGACAGCCGGCCCAAACTCAACCGCAACACGAGCACCATCGATGATCCTTAGCTATCAAGTATGACAACGATACCCATACGCCGCCGAGAATCAGGTACTATTATCCAATGGCCGGCGCCTACGTTCACTTTCCTAGCATAAGAACCGCACCTTTGAATTTCTTCAGGGCATCATTCAGTTTTTCATGAGACACGTTATTCTGCTTGCACCTGTAGGGCCATACTTCTGGTAGTGAACATGTTACATGTGCTAAATTACATACCAGTGCACATATAGTTAATATGCTTTCATTTTGTTCTGATGCCACCTGTTGGTTCCATTAGACTGCTTAATGTTCTCTATGCTTAATTACACATCAGCCAACTAGCATGTGGTTTCGCTGCTTTTTGTTCGTTTTACCCTACATTTTCTGATGCTAGCTATTACATCACTGCTCCGAGCCTCTGTTCATTACTTGTTTGTGTGTTCTTGATCTTCCCAAGTTGCATGACTAATTTGATGCTTCTATTAATTATGGAGCTGCCAACCCCATCAAGCAAAATATTTGTTCTTTTGTGGCTGGCACCTTGAACAAGCATAAAAATAGAGGGAAGCAGATATACTCCCTCCAATTCTATTTACTCTGCCCATAACTCTTGACCTGCATACCAAGGAGGGAACTGGTTTAATTTTTCTGGACTAATTTGCCAATTAATTAGGGCAGAGGCGGATGGGGCGGGGCACAAAAGGAAACCAGCGCTAGGAATCAGCAACGTGCAGACTAATACGAGAAAACTGAGAAAAAGTTATACGCAAAGTAAAAAAGAATCGGAGGGAGTATTGTCGTGTATGCACACACCCTTCTTTCATTAGTTTAGATGAACCATTGATGATCAATTCGGACCAGTGCATGTGATTATAATTAATTTTACCTAAATAGATGGTGCAGAATAAACTACAACAACTAGATTTGCAACCACGGGATGCTGACGATATCTTCAAAGAACATTGCAACAGCAGCTAGGCTTCACAGCAACATATGGTAAGCCAGTGTGTTTTAGTACATGTGAAATGTAATGCGAGTGGGCTGCTTTCTTGGCTTGTGCCCTCAATGTGTAATCCTACCGAATTACAAATAGTTCAGTTGTCTGCTTTGCTGTATTGCTTGATTCGAATGCTTATTCGTTGTTACGCTATACCTGAGTTGGCCAATATGTCAGCAGTGCTTGCTGTACTATTGTAAAGAAATGCATGCCTATTTCATTTGAGTCCTTAACTATTCCTCTCAAATTCATCACAATACTGTCTTCGTAGTTTATATGAGGCCACACTGTTAAGTGCTTTCTCAGATTATTTCAACTGCTTAGATGCCTTGGCAACTTAAATATAGCGGTTGTACACTCCCTTTCAACTAGGGATGTCAACTGGGTCCGGTTTAATCCCGATTAAAGTCCACTAGTGGTATGATAGTTCAAAAGAGTTTTTGTTTCTTTGAGGAAAATGAACTAGGGAGGTAGCAAAAACTAACTAGATGGGATTGGCGGATTTCGTTTATTTGCCACTTACATCCCTAGTTTCATCTTACCATTTTAATTTCTTTTCGGCTGATGCTGCTTCGAACCATTTAAATATAGTTTGCCATGCTCGGCAATAATTCGTTTGTCGTTTACCATGTAAGCTTACTGCCTGGATCATACGATAACTATCTCTTACTGATGTCCAGCGGAAACCTTTCAGGATGCCGTTCACACTAGGACACAATGTACAACCCCAGAATCTATTTGTGGAAGCAGTGCGCCATCCATGTTACCAGATGGTAGCAGTTCAGAGGCAACACCGCCGGAGAGCAGTCTGAGCACAAATATTATAGTGCTTGAGGCTCTACTAGAGGCAGAAAGAGATGGTGTGGCTGCCATGAATGAGGTAATATTTATCTTGAGGCTGGAAATTACGGAATTAGCGGCACGCATTATGCAAGCAACCCAAGAATTGGAGGAAGTAAGATTGTTGCATTTGAAGACGGAGGAGGTCCTACTGTCTCTGCTATCTGAAGCCCAAGATAATCCTGGTTCTTCTTTAGATACCAGTTCAAATTTTCATTAGATTATTGTACTTGCATGTTGTGTCATGTCTCTGAATGGATTATGTTGCAAGACCCCCTATGTTGTCCATGTGTTGTAATGATCCGAATTTTTTAGGCGAGGTAATCCTCAGAACTTGTATGATTGACATAAGGTGAACTATTTGTCGTGTGAGCATATTGTATTGGATGAAATAACTGTTTGACTCAGAGTGTATCCAACCTACTGAATTCGAAGATCACGGCATTTCTAAATCATAATCATATATAAAGGTGGAATAAATCTTTGTTGTGGTTTTGAAGAAATAAATAACAAAACGTATAATTATCTGTGGATATTCGTAATCGAATACAAATTGGATTTGAATTTAGTTTGCCAGGTCCCAGGGCAAACGTGAATGCTAATTCTCCCAAGTTTTGAACGAAGCGGCTAAACACCCACTATAATTTGTGGGCTACTCGAAGCAAGTGTTTGCGAGATGGAAATTACTGTCTACCCCTGACACTTGACATCCATATCGACAGGATTTACATTGCTGTCGATAGGGGTAGACTAGTAACTTCAATCAGACGTGACACGACGGCCTCTGGGCCCATTCAGACACGGTGGGCGCCAAACGTGGGCGGCAAAACACGTTTGATTCAAGCTCGTCCGAAAGACATGTGTCTCTTCCTCCATTTCCCCATTCATACACGGTGGGCGGCAAAACAAACTCTCCTCGTCCGAAATTGATGTAGGCTTATATTTTAAATAGGGGCAGATGTGTAACTTCCATCGTCTGCCGTCTAAAGTCTTCTTCCCCGCCGCCGACAGCCATCGCACCCGCAGCACCCTCAACGTATCAGCATAGGCCTACACGGCGTCGCAAGAGATGTGGTACGCTTCCATATGTGCTTAAGTTATTGATCTCACCCGGAAAATAGATCGTAATTTTTTTACTATACTTTTCTTGTCCGTACCAAATCGTAGTGGCTAGTTGAAAGCAAACATTGGTTGCGAAGTAGCTTTGTCCGGTTTGCACCTTCAGATCCGCCATGGCACGGGCACTATACTCGCAAAGCTTATGGTTTCCCCCCTTTATATTCACTACCATCATCGTAGGTGCTTCGTGTCGTGCTAGCACTGCTCCTCAAGACCTCAACCCAAAGCTTACGTGTTGAAATACGAATCTGATATGATGCTCATATCACTAAAACATAGAACGTTTAATTGGTCACCTAATGTTCCTATATTTGTTTCAAAAAGCACTAGTCCAGCTAGTTCCACTTTCCTGATTTTTCTCTTGATGCTTAGGGTTTTCCCACTTTATTTACTCTACTATGATCTGCGTAGGTGCTTTCTGTCGTACTAGCATTACTCCACCCTTCAAGCTAAACAACACAACACTCAGAATTCGAAAGCTTAGTTGTTCAAATATGATTGTGATATGATACTGATATTAGTTAACCGACACATTTAATTGGTTAGCTAAAGGTCCCACTTGAGTTTCCAAATGCATGTCGCGACATATAGAGAGATAGCATAATTGCATTTCTTTGTCACTTGTTGACCGTACTTTCTTGTCCATACCAAATCTTAGTTGTTATTTCAAAGCAAACGTCGGTTGCTAACTACCCTTTGCGCGGTTTGCAGCTTCAGATCTGCCATCCCACTCCCACGGTCAACATTGTACTCATCATGCTTATGTTTTCCCCATTTTATGATGACCACAATCGGCCTACGTGGTTCGTGTCGTAATAGCACTGCTCCACCCATCGAGCTAAACAAGCTTAGTTGTACAAATTCATATATGATATTATTGCTGATATTAGTAAAACTGGGAGATGTTTAATTGGTTAGCTAAATGTTCCTACTTTAGTTTCGAAATGCATGTGAGCCACATATGGAGAGACCGGAAAGAATAGTATTTCTCTGTGAGCTCTGGTTCATCATGGGTGGCCAACCTACATTGTATTAAAAGACTTGTAATATCTTCAATCTGCTTGCTCTTCTGCTCTTCTTTAAGATGATACTCTTCTCTTGCGGTCGACTGGTCAGGTCGAGTTGTTCTCCCTTAGTATATTTTGAATCTGTCAGGTCAGGTCGACTTGTTCTTCTTTACTATATGTTGAAGCTATCATATGCGAAGTGTCATCACTTCTGGAGCTCTCATATTTTGAGTAGTAGGCCCTATTATATTAATGCACACAACAAATTACAGCATGCATGGCATCTTTTAAAAGAATTGCAGAGATAGCACAAAGGGGTTTACAGGGAGGCAGTATTGGATTAGAATCACTTCTGCATTACAAAGAAAATCTCACTTGTTTGTATGTTTTCATGCATGTCAGATATTGACATTATCAAAATGAATATGAGAATGGGCGCACGAGAGGAATATTGCGGAATGATCCACTGCCTAACAAACTTGGCATGGTGGAGGATGGCCTATCTTATTCACCCATCAAGGTGCTTGCTCTAACTTTGCAAAGTTGTATTGGTCGCACATATTTTGCTTCTGACCTCTTGCATTACTTCTACTTTCTTACACCATCTGCTTAGTTTAAGCATCATATATGAGTATATGCCATACCTATCCATTTTCTGTACCTATTCCATGCATCGTCACACTATGTTTTTCCAGTCAAATGTTGTTCTTTAGTAATAGGTGTCAAAAAGGAAGAGGGTGAGTGCAGGTCATCAATGAGTACAAACTAGGTATTTGGAAAAGGTAGTGATACCTGTTAAATCAGATAGATCAACAGCCACAGAAAACACAGGCCCAACTGTACCACACTTTACCCCTACTCCAGTGGCCAAAACCCTATTAGAACTACTGGGAGCCTAGCGTCAGGTACTGTCTATGATATCAATTCAAAATTTGAACTCCTAAATTTCTGCTTGTGCCTTACCTTCTCTCTTGTATGAAAACTAATTTCAGATGAACCTCCTTGCTCAAAGGATCATACGATCTCAAAACAATAATGGGCTCTGCATTTCTCTTGTCAGTACCTCTCTCCCTTTTGCCTTGTAACGCTGTACTTAATTAATTGCTATTTGATTATGTATCATCAGTCTGCACCTGAGCTCCATTATCCTCTGTTTCTTCCAATATTATTTGATCTATATTTACTCTTTGCAAAATGTAGAATAATGGCAACGCTTATAAAGAATTTTCTTTGGGAAATTTATTGAATTATCCTTCCATCAACATGGAGAAGGGCTTTGTCCAGCCCGTGTTAACATGTAGTGTAAGTTCATCCTTCTCAAGCCTTCAAACTTTGTTCTAGTATAGATTTGGATAGGCATCATTTCCTCCACTGTTGTTTGCTTTGCTGTTTACATCTGATTGGATGTTTGCAACAACTACCAGTTTCAAATTGTAGTTGTAAAAACATGTTCCTTATGCAGAACAGATCCATTTATTTGCTTATATAATTGTGAAACCTGTTATGTGTCTCCTTTTTTCTCTTTAAGACTCGTATCTCTTACGCCAGGCAGAACTTTAGGGAAGATAGTG
The DNA here is from genome assembly GCF_056163025.1 of Triticum urartu. Lineage (NCBI taxonomy): Eukaryota > Viridiplantae > Streptophyta > Magnoliopsida > Poales > Poaceae > Triticum > Triticum urartu. Next base: position 99,575,232 of record NC_141878.1, read on the forward strand.
AGCCAAACCATCTTGAGGACAGCGAGATGACCCCAAGGTCCTGTCTTGATGAAGACAGTGAGTTGAAGCTACTCACCAGCAGGTGTGAGACAACCTCTGTGCAGTCGATGCCTCAATCAGTTCGACTTCTTCAGTCTCGACTTAAAGCGGAAAGGCTTGCTTCAGCTCAGCTCCGACTTGAAGTCAAAGATGCAATGAAGATGTCACAGGACTACCGTGCGCAACATCATGCCTTAAATCTAGTCTAGATGCATCTATCGTTGACACAACTGAGGTCTACTCGGCTTCTTCAGTTGTTTGGGGGGTAGACCTGGCCAGGCCTAGTGCCTTCTGAAGTGCTCTCAGTTTTGTATATTCTTTTGTCGGCGCGTTTATTTGCACTGGTGGCGAACTTTGATGCCCAGTGGATGTAATATGTGTGATAGCCATGATAGCCTAGCATAAGTTGCTTGCTTATTTATTTCCTTGTTGTCTTGTTTATTTGTTTGCTTCTAGTCATTGCAGTTCTTTTTCCGCGGTTTGCTAGTGGTTGCAATAACCTATTTTTTAAAACTAGGCCACAATAACCATGGGCTAATATTTACTGTAGTGACACTGGGCCTCCTATGGGCCGTAGAAATAGTGGGCCTTCTACGGGCCATAGATACAGTGGGCCCTCTACGGGCCATAGAAACAATGGGCCTTCTACGGGCCATATCATCAATGGGCCTTATACGGGCAGTATGATCGATGGCCAATCATGGGCCAATAACAGGCCGCATTATGGCCGTAAACGGGCTAGAGCTGGAATCGTCCGTTCTTGGGCCGACCATAACGGGCCATCGTTAATAGGCCGTATTTGATGACGCTATGAAAACGGCCAAACGTATTAACGGACCACAAACGGGCCGACTGTAACCACGGGCTGAATTTGGCCCACAAGTAGAAAATGACAGTAATTGGCCGTAAGTAAACGAATGATGGAAATGAGCCCAAGAATAAATGGGCTCTGAGAAGGCCGAAAGATAACATGGGCTGGAAACGGCCCAATGGAATAATGGGCCATTAATGGGTATAAAGTGATACACTGTTCATTACGGGACAGTTTCACCATGGGCCGTTAATGGGTGTAAAGTGATACACTGTTCATTGCGGGCCAGTTTCACCACGGGCCGTTAGTAGGCCAATAGTTACATAGGGCCTCATATGGGCCGAAAGACGTCATGGGCCAGAAGTGAAAACGGGCTGGAGTCATATTGGATGGCCCAGATGACACTACTGGGCCTAATTCGGATAGGGCGTAACGGGCCTTGGGTTAGCGGGTTGTAAATGGGCTATATTTGAACAGGCTGTTAACAAGCTTTCCATGGGCCGACCTGCCAGCTTTTAACCAAGTCAAATGGGCCGGCCTTTTCACAGGAATGGGCCTCTGTTGGGCCGTGCCACGTGTCGACGTATCATAGGCGCCTTCCGTCCAATGAGTGGTTGACATCTGTCCCAACGATGAGTCGACACGTGTTTCCTCCAGCCAATGATGATTTTACACGTAGAAAATCCCCATTGGTCGGGGCTGTTAACGGGTTATCGGATCCAAAACCCGACCAGATAGCTTAACGGCGTTCTGTTACGGTGGATGCCACGTGTTGGTCACCCTTGACGAAAGCACTTCTGTGATGCGCGATTTATCATCATGGAAGTGGACACTTCTGTGATGATAATTTTGGTAATGTCATGGAACACTTCTACGACAGCACAGGTATGACTATCTTGATTCTGTCATAAATTTGTCATGGATGTACATGCATGACAAAAAAGTGACCTACTGTGACAAACACGTATCATCATGGAAGTGTATTTTTTTGTAGTGTACAAAACTCTGCGCCTGCAGTCCGGAGTAGTTATTAGATGATGGGTTGCTAGAGTGACAGAAGCTTAAACCATAGTTTAATGCACTATTCTGTAAGGGTCCTATTTAAATCCATATGTTTCATGCTATGGTTAGATTTATCTTAATTCTTCTTTCGTACTTGCGGATGCTTGCGAGAGGGGATAATCATAAGTGGTAGGCTTGTTCAAGTAAGAACATCACCCAAGCACCGGTCCACCCACATATCAAATTATCAAAGTAGCGAACACGAATCAAACAAACATGATGAAAGTGACTAGATGAAATTCTCATGTGTCCTCAAGAGTGCTTTACTTGCTATAAGAGAAAGTTTTGGCCCGTCCTTTGCTACAAAAAGGATTGGGCTACCTTGCTGCACCTTTGTTACTATTGATACTTGTTGCTTGTTACAAATTATCTTGCTATCAAACTACTCGTTACTGATAATTTCAGTGCTTGCAGACAATACCTTGCTAAAAACCACTTGTCATTTCCTTCAGCTCCTCGTTGGGTTCGACACTATTACTTATCAAAAGGACTACGATTGATCCCCTATACTTGTGGGTCATCACCGTGCCCTGTTGCCTTGTGAGCAACAGGGGTACCCCATGGTATGTATTCAGTGCCAAAAATTCTTGAATATCCCCGAAAAAATCATGTTAAAATGTTACGACATTCTGAGCACTTTTATTTTGGGGCCATTTTTATTGCATGTATAATTCAAAAAACAAGATAATCACAACATTTTACTTTATTAAACTACAAATAACAGAGAAGAAACAATAGGTACAGTAGGTTGTGCTTACTAAATTCATCGACCACATGCCCCTCAAAAAGAAACCATTAATAAGGTTGATCAAGTCTTAGTAACAAATTATTTTCGAGTAACATGAAACCAAAGAATCTTCGTATAACACTAGGTTACCTCAACGGGGATATGGATCTCTCCAATAATAAGAGTTTCATATTTCTTTCTGATGGAAGGAAGAGGGAATTCAAAGCCTCCAATAGTGATTGTCGAAACTTTTTCAATACAATTAATACCATTCACTTGGAGTTGTTTCTTCAGAAAGTATACCATATGCTCATTACCATTGACATGAAAAGTGACCTTGCTTTTGTTGCAATCAATAACAACCCCTGCAGTATTCAAAAAGGGTCTACCAAGGATAATCAACATGTTGTCATCCCCGGTGAAAGAACATGTGGTGCTGCCATGTGTGGTTTTGGTAATTGATGACATTCTCTAGGACTAATGGTTGCCTTGAGTTATATTTGAAGGATTTGTCCATAGGCATTTCTTGAAGTTCATGTGTTGGTTTCAAGGAGTTTATGAGTTGGCCAAGGTGCTTTTCAAGGAATTATCCTAAGATTGGGTTGGCCATGTGAGAGTTGAGCCTATTGCAAGCATGTCTTGAAGAATAAGATTGTGTGAACATTCATGTTTTCCTTCACGACATCATCCTAATGAAGAGAGTTGGAAAGATCCAAGGTTTGATCAAGACTAAGTACAAGAGTGATTCAAGTTGATCAACACACAGAGCGTAGAAGATGTACCGAGTGGGATCAAGTGGTCTCATGGTATTGTAAGAATTGTCCATTATGCTTTGTATACTAACCCATGGTATATGTTAGAGTTCTATGTGGGGTTAGGTATGTTTCCATGGGCTTGCGTCAAGAGGAAAATCTCATACAACCTATGGAGGATGACATCAAGTGGTGATTGTCATCAAGATTGCGGTGTGCAAGTTCAAGTGGAGCATCACAAAGAGATCATGCTTGAAGCTTGCCGTCCATTGGGTCAAAATGGACTTGTGAAGATGTTCTGAAGAGTGGCTCACCCATAGTGGAGTATGGGGGAGCAATCTACTAGTCTTCATCGAGCCAACGCAATCAAGAAAGGTGGTCCAACTTAAGGGAGTCAAGATCGTCATCATCTAGAGGAAGATCTCATACAACCTATGGAGGATGACATCAAGTGGTGATTTTCATCAAGATTGCGTTGTGCAAGTTCAAGTGGAGCATCACGAAGAGATCCTGCTTGAAGCTCATTGTCCATTGGGTGAAAATAGACTTGTGAAGATGTTCCCAAGAGTGACTCACCCATAGTGGAGTATGGGGGAGCAATCTACTAGTCTTCATCGAGCCAACGCAATCAAGAAAGGTGGTCCAACTTGAGGGAGTCAAGATCGTCATCATCTAGCTCAAGTGGACTATGTGCAAGGCAAAGGTTTTCCCTTGATAGGTTTTCTATTTTACAAGTCTCATGGTGGTAGTTGGAGACCGGGTTATAGGATCAATTGTCGTACTATCAAGGGGGCTCTCAAGTTATTAGCTTGATCATATCGTTCGTAGAGAGCTCAAACCATTGCATCCTTGCATCATCTTTCTTGGTTCTTGTTTGGTGTTTCTCTTTGTGAGTTTTAGAGCTTTTGGTCATCTTCATGACAAGCTCGAGTTCACCGAAAACGAAGTTCACTTATGCATCTTCTATGATGTTTTCGATGTTGGAGTTTCTGCCGGTTCTGCATTCTTAGAGGTTTCACACCTCTATTTCATTGGCATTTCTATTGACTCTTCTATGTTTTTTCTCTTTTTGTTGGATAGCCCTTGTCGTCCTCTATCCAGCAAGCTTGAGTTTGCTCATTTCGGAGCTCGTACGCAAAAGTTGCGGTAGTTTCATTAGCAGGTCTATTTTTAGCAGTGGTACTACTTATAAGTGGTAGTACTGCTCGGTATTACCGCTTATAAGAGGTAGTACCGCTCTGGGCAGCGGTAGTACCGCTTATAAGCTGTAGTACCGCTCTAGGCAGCGGTAGTACTGCTTGTGCATGACCTGTGCACATAACGGTTGGATTTGGGGAGGCCTATTTAAGGGGCCTTCTTCCCCAATGGCCTCCATCCTTCGAGCTCGTGTTCTTCCCCCACTGTTGACTTTCTCCGAGCTTGCTATATGTCAATCCCTCCAATGATTCTTTCTAGTTCTTGAGGGAAAAGAGAGAGGAGATCTAGATCTACGTTTCCACCAATCACTTTCTCCTCTATGTGAGGGGAACCCATTGGATCTAGATCTTGGAGTTCTTCGTGTTCTCTTCTTCGTTCTTCCTCTCATTTTCCACCCTAGCATTAGTTGATTTGGTGGGATTTGGGAGAGAAGGGCTTGGGCACTTTGTGAGCCCTTGCCATTGCATTTGGTGCATCGGTTTGAGTTCTCCATGGTGATATATGGAAGTGAAGTTGAGAAGCTTATTACTCTTGGGTGCCTTGGTGCCCTAGACGGTTGGTGTTTTCGAAGCTCATCATTGTGGTGTAAAGCTCCGGGCAACCGTCGGGGTCTCCAATTAGGTTGTGGAGATCGCCTTGAGCAATTTGACGGGTACCGGTGACTGCCCCCAAGGGTTGCCAAAGTGTGCGGGTTCGGTGACCTCCCTCAAGGGTTGCCATTTGTACGGGTTTAGTGACCGCCCTCAAGGGTCCCTTAGTGGAATCACGACATTTTGCATTGTGCAAGGGCGTGAGGAGATTACGGTGGCCCTAGTGGCTTCTTGGGGAGCATTGTGCCTCCACACCGCTCCAAACGGAGATTAGCATCCAAAAGGGTGTGAACTTCGGGATACATCATCGCCTCCGCGTGCCTTGGTTTTCTCTTACCCGAGCCCTTTACTTATGCACTTTACTTTGTGATGGCCATAGTATGACATGTTATTTATCTTGCTATCACTTAGTTTTTTTATCTTGCTTAGCAGAAGTTGTTGGTGCACATAGGTGAGCCTAGTTGTTTTAGGTTTTGTGCTTGAAATGTTAAATGCTAGTTTTATTCCGCATTTGTTCAAGCCTAAACCATAATTATTTTAAAGTACCTATTCACCCCCTCTAGGCGACATCCTCGATCTTTCAATTGGTATCAGAGCCTTGTCTCTCTTTATTAGGCTTAACCGTCTAGAGAGTAAATATGTCGACTAGGTGATTAGGATTCTCTGACACTCTTAGTTTCGATGGCACAAATTTTGATGTTTGGGTAATTCACATGCTTAATCTCTTTAGGGTCATGGACCCATATTTAGAGTGAATTGTAGATATGGGTTTTTATCCTCCAAAGGATCCCCAAAGATTATCTTTAGAGGATGAGAAAAACTCTTATCTCAATGCTCAAGCTTCTAATTTGCTTTTCGATGCCTTGAGCAATGTACTTATATTTCAACTCATGTCGTTCCGGGATGCTCATGAGTAGAGGACAAATCTTCAAGATAAATATGGTGTGTCAAAGATTTTTGGGGATGATTGTTCTCCCTCCACCTCCGGCCGTGTTGTCTTCTCAACTTCTTCTACTTCACCTATGTGACGACCGGATAATTAAGCTACAATAATACCATGCTAATGGTGACATGTCTTTACTTTTACCGTTGCTACTCCCAGGTTGGTTCTTACCAATTCAAATTTTAACTTCAAGATAAAGTCAAACAATATGGGTTTTCAAACGTCAAAACTAAAATGTGAAAAATGTGAAAAATAATTCATAGATAATTACAGTGGTGAACCAATATTTTTACAAAGTGAATAAATGCCCTTAAATGAATAAAACAGGGGCTAAAACCATTGTTAAATGCTTTTAAACAATAAAAAATACAAAGCTATTTTATTATTGTACCAAACTAATTATTGCTCTGGCCTAAATTGCAATAGTAATTAAGGTGCAAGTTTCATATTTTATAAAACTATTTTACTGTTGAAAATTAAAATGAAAATAGAAATAAATAAAAAGAAACGAAACAGAAACTAACCTACTATGCACCTGGGCCTTGATGTGAACAGGCAAGGCCCAGCCCACTTGGAGCTCGTCCCCAACCTCTCTGTTCATCAGAGGCTGGGTGTACGCCGCGCCGTCGTCCGCGGCCATGGATGGCCATGTGCCGAACATCCAGCCGCACCCCGGCTCTATAAGGCCCTCCTCGACCCCGTACTCGAACCCTAGACCCCTCATCTCATGCTCTTGCGCCGCCATCATCGTTTTTGTTCACGCCCGAGCGGCTGCCCTCCATGGACATCGTCGTAGCCGCGGCCAGCACGCTCACTGTCGCCTGAGAAGATGTGCAGGAGGACGAACGTACTCCTCTACTTCTTCTACACCACCGGATCGACGCCGTAGAACTCCAACACCGCCGCCCCCTTCATCTTCTTCCTCGGACGCCGCCGGACCTCCTCGTCAAATTCGCCGCCGTCTGCCGCTCCTAACCTTCCACCGGCCTTTCTTGTGCCCCGCGGTGAGCTCCTCAACGATTCCCCCTAATTTCCCCGTCGATTCCTGTAACATCCCAAATTTTCAATTTGGAATGTTATACATTAGATCATCACTGCATATCATATTCTTTTGCTTTTGGTTTGATCCTAGAAATTCTACGCAACTCAAGGACCCTCGGAGAGAGTTGGGGATTTCGTTATTTTCATATTTGAGTTTTCTAAAATTTTGAAAATAGGATCATTTGATTTTATTTACTTTATCTTCAATTATTTCTATTATAAAAATATGAGAGAGGGAGTAAAATGACTTTCCCAAAATAAAGAAATATTGAGGATCTGATAAAAAATCAAATAAGATTTTATTTTGGAGTTATTTGCTATTTTATTTCAATTTAGGGAAAAATGCGTGTTTTTCAAAATTGCATTTAGGCCCCAAATAAATGTTCATCCTGTTCGGCTTCATTTTACAAGTCGGGGAAAATTTATTTCGGGATTTAGGAGTACGTTTAGTATTTCTTTTATTTGTTTTTCTACGCGTAATTATTTAAAAAAACGCGCAACCGACTTTGGGCCGTATTCGGCCAGGACTCTGTCCGGCCGGCCTTTATAAGGAGCCGCCCCGAGCCCGTCAGCCCACCCCGCGCTGAAACCCTAACCCTAGCCGCCCTAAGCCGCCGCCACCGCATGTCGTTGCCGCCGCCGCCCCGCGCCGCCGCCGCCCGAAGCCGCCCCGCCGCCCTGCCGCCGCCGTCACCGAGATTGACCCCGCCGCCGCCGCCGGTTTTCCTCGGAAAACTGTTTGATTTTTCGTCGGTTTTTTTAGATCGGTTTATTTCCGGTTTAGTTTATTTAGCGAGCGTTCGGTCATTCGTTCATTTTAACGAACGCGTTCACCATTTAGTTACAGAAAACGAACATCCGTTCGTTAATTTGTTCATCGTTTTTCTTTTTCTCGGATTTTCCGTGATTATTTCTGATCGCGATTTCCGATCTGATTTTCGTTCTAGTATAACTTTTCACTAGTTTATCGGAATCAGGCGATTCAAGCGCCTAGAGTTTTGTCTCTAAACCCTCTTTCCGTTTAACCAACTCAAACAAGTTTTTGCTTCTGTAAAATTTGACCTAGATCCAGATTAGTAAATGAAGCTTGTTTCTTTCGTCGTTTGACTTTCGTTGCTTCGTTCGATTTGATTCTTTTTGCAAACTGGAGTTCTTAAGTTGAACTTTCTGGTTAGTTCTCTTATTTGAGTTTTACCTGTGCATTAGTTGAGTACTTATTGTATGCTTGTTTGTTTGCGATAGAGTACCCGGAGTGCGCCGCTTGCTACTTTGAATCGCTAGGTTTCGCGGATCATCAGCAAGGCAAGTAACACTTTGATCATACCTCCTACTACCCAGTTGTTATTGCATTAGATCAATCATCAAACATTGCATGAATAGGATCTAATTAAATTGTGGGTTTTGGGAAGTAGATGAGGTAGTACCTATTACCTGTTTTATTATCAAACCTTTGGGAGTTACTTCTACATTTGCTTATATTGCCATGCTATGCTAGTACATGTGGATTGGATGAGTGTATCCATGACAGATGTGAGATTGATAAATTAATGGTTTATTTAAGGTGGCAACTTAAACAAACATCTGGGTGGATTGAGGCACCTGGGTATTCCAGCGATTGCCTGTTTTTCTTTATGGACCGCCACCTAGGCTCAAAGGGATCATGAGATTATTCATACTAGAAACTTCCGTGTGCAGCCACAAGCTACTATGGGCTCTAGCATAGTTGATTAAACCGTGTGAACTCTTACAGTGGTAGACTAGCAGATGTAGGGGAAAGTAGGTGTAACGGTCTACCCGTTCGTAAGGTGCTAGCATTTCTGAAAGACTATGTCTCGGTCATCCGTTTCTCAAACACCATGTAGTGCGAGAATCCCAACGGGGGAGATCGAGTCTTGTGGGGAAAAGTGCGCAAACCTCTGCAGAGTGTATAAACTAATCATGGTTAGTCGTGTCCCCGGTTATGGACAACTTGAGTATCTAGTACTTGGATTATTATGTGAATCTCATCATGTTACTCTAATTAATATTGTTGGGTTTTATATATGATGATTAATTGGGATTGAGAGGGTGTCTACACTCTCAATGTTTAACAACTACCATGATAGTTAAATAAAAAATTCCTTTGTAGTAGGGAAAAATTGGCTTTACGCAAAACTGTAACCATAGAGCTTTCCACCAGCCAAATATGCATGTAGTATAGCCTTATTCTTTCATTACTCTCTATGTGTTACTTTGCCAGCATATTCCATGTGCTGACCCGTTTCGGGCTGCAACGTTCATGTTGCAGACTTTTCGGACGACGAGTAAGATGCCTTTAGGTCGTGGTTCTATACTCAATGATGCCGTTGGAGTTGATGGACTCACTTATCTTCCAAGCCTTCCGCTGTTATCGTTATTAGATGGCCTTAAGCCATATTTATTGTAATAAGTTCTGTTTTGAGACATTCAATGTAATAAGTGTGTGATTGCTACTCTGTTATAAATCCATTCAAGTACTGTGCGTGTCAGCATTACTGATCCAGGGATGACACTGAAGCACAGAGATCAGACTATTTGAGGTCTGGTCGCTACAATTCCATGATGTATCACCGCTCCCCGCAAGCGCCGAATCTCGTCGTCGACGTGGCCGACGTGCCTTTCGTTGCCGAGCTCTCTGATCCTCACCGTGTCTTCCGTCGTGCCTGTAGTGACCTATAGCTGCTTCCTAGATGCTCCTTTTCCTCACCCTCGAGCTGCAGCCGACCCACCATAAACAGCATGCTCCAACCGCCGCCGCAACGCCGCGTGCTCGTTCTCGTCGAGCTCCGGCGCCTCCCGTGACCTGCCGTGCTCTGACCGCGCGTAGCCTTGTTCGACCGCACCTTGTCGCCACTCGCCGCGCCCGCACACACTGCCTCACCTAGGTCGTGCCGCTGTGCCGCCTGCGCGTGCGCGCGCTTGCTGCTACCTGCTAATGATGTTGCCTCTTTCTACTACCTGCCGCTGCTGTATTGTTGTTCTGCTGCCGCTGCTGCCTTGCTCTTTGTTGCTGCTACTCTTGCCGCAGTTGATGTTCTTTCCTATTGTCGCTGCTTGCCGCTCTCGTTGTAGCTGCTATTGCTGGTCGTGGCCTTGACCATGGCCAAGAGCACCATGGGCATTCTGTGTGTGTGTGTGTGTGTGACCGGCCGGGCAATTGCCATGGAGACCGACCCTGATTAGATTAGAGACTAAGCCCCCTCTAGTACTAACCCACCCCACTTTGAGTCTATTACATGGGGCCCCCACTAGGTAAATTGTTTAACTAAAATAATTTTAACACATGTCCCACTGACATATGGGTCCCACTGCTAAATAAAACCAATTAGTTAAAAAGTTTAGCACCAATCCATGACATGCGGGCCCTTTGACCGTGTTGACCAGTCAAAGTTGACTGAGTCAACTGTTGACTGTGCACTGTTGACTTTTACCTTGCCCATTGTGAGCCACACATTACACCCCTAGGTATACTTCTCTATGTACACATAGCATTTACTATTTATTTGAATTTTGAATTAAATAAAATAATAATTTTAGAAAATGTTTAAAACTTTGAAATTTAATATAAAATAAATCGTAACTCGGATGCAAATACTTTGTACATGAAAGTTGCTCAGAACGACGAGACGAATCTGGATAAGTAGCTCGTTCGTCCGCCACACATCCCTAGCATAGTGAACATGCAACTTTCCCCCTCCGGTCTGTCTGTCCGAAAACGCGAAACACCGGGAATACTTTCCCGGATGTTTTCCCCCCTTCACCGGTATCACCTACTACCACGATAGGGCACACCTAGCGCCGCTCATTGTCATGTCATCCATCGTCTTGCTTATGTTTGCATTATATTTATTGTTTCTTCCCCCTCTTCTCTCCTTAGACACCGAGACCGATGCCGCTGCTACCCAGTATGACTACAGTGTTGATGACCCCTCCTTGCCAGAGCAACCAGGCAAGCCCTCCCTTGATCAACCCAATATCCCCATTCTTCTCTCTACTGCTTGCATTAGAGTAATGTAGCATGTTACTACTTTTCGTTAATCCTATTCTGATGCATAGCCTGTCTTTGCTACTACTGTTGTTACCTTTACCTACAATCCTAATGCTTAGTATAGGATGCTAGTATTTCATCAGTGGCCCTACATTCTTGTCCGTCTGCTATGCTATACTATCAGACCGTGATCACTCGGGAGTTGATCATGGGTATATACTTATATACATAATTCTTGATGCTTGTGGTTACTAAAGTCGGCTCGGCTCGTTGAGTACCCGCGGTGGATTCACGGATTGGGGGCTGAAAGGACATAATTTCCTGACGGCCCTCTGTGTGGATCTTTGTGGCGGAGCGACAGGGCAGCTTGAGACCACCTAGGTGAGAGGTGGGCCTGGCCCTAGTCGGCGTATGCGGTTACTTCAAAATAACACGCTTAACGAGATCTTGGTATTTGATCTGAGTCTGGCCACTGGCCTATACGCACTAACCAACTACGCGGGAACAGTTATGGGCACTCGACGTCGTGGTATCAGCCGAAGCCTTCTTGACGTCAGCGACTGAGCGGTGCGCGCCGGATTGGACTGGAACGCCTGCTCTTGTATTAGGGAGGCTAGGTCTGCTTACCGGCCGCGTTCGCAACGTGCGAGTGTGCAACAGGTGATGGGCCCAGACCCCTGCGCCATAGGATTTAGACCGGCATGCTGACCTCTCTGTTGTGCCTAGGTAGGGCTGCGACGTGTTGATCTTCCGAGGCCGGGCATGACCCAGGAAAGTGTGTCCGGCCAAAGGGGATCGAGCATGTTGGGAAATGTGGTGCACCCCTGCAGGGAAGTTTATCTATTCGAATAGCCGTGTCCCTTGGTAAACGGACGACCCAGAGTTATTCCTTGACCTTATGACAACTAGAACCAGATACTTAATAAAACACACCCTTTCAAGTGCCAGATACAACCCGGTGATCGCTCTCTAATTGGGTGACGAGGGGAGGATCGCCGGGTAGGTTTATGCTATACGATGATACTTGGTTAACTTACCATCTACTCTCTTCTTCTGCTTCAAGATGGAGGCTGCCAGAAGCATAGTCTTTGATAGGACTAGCTATCCCCCTCTTATTCTGGCATTCTGCAGTTCAGTCCACAGATACTACTCATTTCATTGATACCAATGCATGTGTAGTGTAGATCCTTGCTTGCGAGTACTTTGGATGAGTACTCACGGTTGTTTCCTACTTCTGTTTCCCCTTTTCCCGGTTACTGTGATCATATGATGGAGTCCAGGAGCCAGAGGATCCCGAGGATGTTTCTACGCGGAGTTCGGCTTCGAGGAGTAGTTAGGAGGTCCTAGGCAGGAGGCCTTGCCTTTTCGATCATTGCTACTTTTGTGCTAGCCTTCTTAAGGCAAACTTGTTTAACTTATGTCTGTACTCAGATATTTTTACTTCCGCTGACTCTTGTGTCTTCGAGCTTATGTATTCAAGCCCTCGAGGCCCCTGGCTTGTAATATAGAGCTTGTATTATTTTAATTTGTGTCTAGAGTTGTGTTGTGATATCTCCCCGTGAGTCCTTGATCTTGGTCGTACACATTTGCGTGTATGATTAGTGTACGGTCAAATCGAGGGCATCACAACCTACATGTGAATTGCCACAAGCTAATGATATGGTGAGTAGTGTTGGTCATTGCAATGATGATAGTGTGCTTTTTGTTGATGATCCTTCATCACTATCTTATTGCAATGGTCCTTCTTTGTACCTTAACACTTCGAGCACACTATATGGTTCATATGCTAATGTTGATAGTCCTTGCATATCATGTAGAAATTGCTTGACTAAATCGCATGATGATATGCTTGCTATGTCTTGTTGCCATGATAAAAATGCTTCTATTTCCTCGAGTTGTTGTGCTAAAAATGTAGAGGAAACTCAACACTCCATGGAACAAGATGTGGTCTTGAATGATTTTTCAAGGGATCTTACGTAATCATCTATTGTTTCTCACTTTTTCCTTATGGCTAAGGCTTTGAAGGTATCTCCTACTTCGAATCCCAATATATCTGTTGATGGTGTTGTTGCTAATGATGATGTTGATAATGATGAAGAGAATGATAATGTTGCCTCCTTAAAAATTAAGGGGGAAATTATTTTTAAATCTCTTCATAAGAATAAAATTGCTCGTTCTAACTTCATGAAAATCATGTCTATTGCCATTGAGAGCAAGAAATACACTGAGGAGTTGGAATCTCCACTACAAAAAAATACACTTCCCTGATGTACGTGTTTGTCACAGTTGGTCACTTTTTTGTCATGCATGTACATCCATGACAAATTTATGATAGAATCAAGATAGTCATACTTGTGCTGTCGTAGAAGTGTTCCATGACATTACCAAAATTATCATCACGGAAGTGTCCACTTCCATGACGATAAATCGCGCGTCACAGAAGTGCTTTCGTCAAGGGTGACCGACATGTGGCATCCACCGTAACGGAACGCCGTTAAGCTATCGGGTCTGGTTTTGGATCTGATAACCCGTTAACAACCCTGACTAATGGGGATTTTCCACGTGTAAAATCATCATTGGCTGGAGGAAACACGTGTCGGCTCATCGTTGGGACAGATGTCAACCACTCATTGGACGGAAGGCGCCTATGATACGTCGACACGTGGCACGGCCCAACAGAGGCCCATTCCTGTGAAAAGGCCGGCCCGTTTGACTTGGTCAAAAGGTGGCGGGCCGGCCCATGGAAAGCCTATTAACGGCCTGTTCGCATATAGCCCATTTACAGCCCGCTAACCCAAGGCCCGTTACGCCCTATCCGAATTAGGCCCAGTAGCGTCATCTGGGCCATCCAATATGATTCCAGCCCGTTTTCACTTCTGGCCCATGTATGGCCCATGACGTCTTTCGGCCCATATGAGGCCCTATGTAACCCTTGGCCTATTAACGGCCCGTGGTGAAACTGGCCCGTAATGAACAGTGTATCACTTTACACCCATTAACGGCCCGTGGTGAAACTGGCCCATAATGAACAGTGTATCACTTTATACCCATTAACGGCCTGTTATTCTGTTGGGCCGTTTCCAGCCCATGTTATCTTTCGGCCTTCTCAGAGCCCATCTATTCTTGGGCTCATTTCTAGCATTCGTTTACTTATGGCCCGTTACTGCCATTTTCTGCTTGTGGGCCAAATTCAGCCCGTGGTTACAGTCGGCCCGTTTGTGGTCCATTAATACGTTGGGCCGTTTTCATAGCGTCATCAAATACGGCCTATTAGCGATGGCCCGTTACGGTCGGCCCATGAACGGACGATTCCAACTCCAGCCCGTTTACGGCCATAATGCGGCCTGTTATTGGCCCATGTTTGGCCAATCGATCATACGGCCCGTATAAGGCCCATTGATGATATGGCCCGTAGAAGGTCCATTATTTCTACGACCCGTAGAAGTCCTACTGTTTCTATGGCCCGTAGAAGGCCCACTGTTTCTACGGCCCGTACGAGGCCCAGTGTCACTACAGTAAATATTAGCCCATGGTTATTGTGGCCTAGTTTTAAAAAATAGGTTATTGCAGCCACTAGTTAACCGCGGAAAAAGAACTGCAATGACTACAAGCAAACAAATAAACAAGACAACAAGGAAATAAATAAGCAAGCAATTAACACTAGGCTATCACGGCTATTACACATATTACATCCACTGGGCATCAAAGTTCGCCACCAGTGCAAATATAGGGAACAAAGCAGCATATCATATACACTGGCCGTCAAAATTGGCCACCAGTGCAAATAAACATGGTGGCAAAACAAGAGAATAACTGAAACAACTTCAGAAGAGCTCAAGAAATGTTATCCTGGGTATCCACTATGCTGGCAATAAGCTTAGCAAGCTGATTAGCTTTGTCCTGTTTGGCGCTAAAATCCTCCAACGCTTGCTGTTGCACCAGAAAGTATGCATCTGAATGCTCCAGGGACTTCCGCAGTCCTTCTGCTTCTAGTCGCAGCACAGCTGATCGATGTCTTTCATCTTGTAGTTGTGACTCAACAAACCGAACTGATTCAGACAGTGAGTTTGAATAGCTTGTGCAAGCGGTAGTGGCCAGTAACTCCAACACTAAACCAAGACAGGATGTGTCACTATCCTGAACCTTATCTGAATTACTTCCTTTACCGTTGCTTAGTAAGGCACTCTTCCCCAATATTCTGTCAGCATTCTAAAAGAAGAAACAAGCAGACACATAACAAGTTTAGCATGTACTAGTATATGAAACTCATTTCGGTGAACCGGTTCATTAGTAAGGTGGACAGGATTAAACTACCAAGTCTTCTACTGCCAAGTACTAGTACATAATAAAAGCATCAAGCAACCATATATCTATGTCCTATGGTAGCAATGGAATCTTAAATCAGAACAGTTGTTCTTCAGGTTTAGGCACTTGTTCTACATGAACAGAGTACAGTAAGACGCAAGAATATAATACTTAAAAATAGAAAATGAGCTCATAGACCTTACCACATTCTTGGTTCGGGACCAGTACAGAACAAGGCGTTCCCAGTCATCGTCCAGTAAATGTGTCTCAGGAGAACGTAAGGGAATTTGATGAGTTTCTTCGCCGGTGAAGTACGTTTTCTTCAGGTAATTCCGATACTGCCACCAAGCATTCTTGAAGATAGCAGAGGTATTAGCACAGGTTACCTCATCCTGAGTTTCCAAATCGGTCCTTCTCTATAGAGAAAAATGGGAAAATTTGCTGTATTATAACCATCATGGAGGTAGGATGTATTGGACGAAGCAAAGTAATTGCCATGAATAACATTACTTACACATAACTCCTGGACAAACACCTGCAACTGGCGTTTTCCTTCATCTTCAGTATAATATTTCCAAGATGGGAAGATACGCACATACGATTTAACAACATCAAATGCGATAGATGCTAAACTACGACTAGCTGGTTGTGCTTCCTCCACGGGAATAGGCGTACTAACTGGTGGAGTTGGGGTTCGCCGTGATAGTACTGGCCCTATGGGCACTGGAGCTGCCTTACTAACTGCTCTTGTTTGGGAGCTCTATGGTGGAGATGGTGTTGTGTCAACAGGAACTGGGTTACTATCGGCTGGGGTTGGGGTTAGATTGGGTGAAGCTGGTTCTCTGTCCATTGTAGTAGGGGTACAACCTGCGAGAGTTTGGGTTATGTGTGGTAGGGCTAGTTCTTGTGCATGTACAACCGGGGTGCTATCTCCACCAAGAGGTAGAACTATTTTATTTGAAGACCGTGTTTTTAGTCCGCTAGATACTGGCATCACCCGCTCCAATTCAAATGGCCGCTAAATAGGAAACATAGTTGAATGTACAGACATTGTATGAGAGACGGATGCAATAGATAGTGTGGAAAAAAGAGGGCATGTAATAGTTGACATGTATATTGTTTAACTAAAATAGATAGCATGACATAATTTCACATATATGATGTCTATCTAAACTGGATAGCATAGCATAACATAATTCAAAGATATGATGAATAACTAAACAGGATCGCATGACATAATTCACCTACATGTTATCTAAGTAATCAGGATCGCATCATTTAATTCACATATGTGATTTATATGCTAAACAGAGGGCATTCGATATGATGTCTGAACTAAGAACATGGTGTTGAATATTGTGTATATGATGTCTAAACTATGCAATGCAAGACACCGTATGCATGATATGAGCAGTATAATCGTGCCAAGTTAGAGCGTACACCTCAGTGGGGGAATAGGACTGGTCATCTGTCTCTGAATCAATCTCTGAGGAGCTATCGGGACCCAACAAGAGATCTGCTTCGACAAGTAGCACTGTCTGCTCTGAAGGTCTTGTTTTCACTCCAGATTTTTCCATCTCCCACCCAAATGGCTGATTCAGAGGAAGAGTAGTTTAATGTACAAACATTGTCGACAAATGAAAATGTAATGAAGAAAAGGATGGGAAAGATATCATTCAAATATATGATGCCTGGTTAAACAGGATGGCATTGCACATTTCACATATATTATGGCTGGCTAAAAGACATGAGACTACATAATTCCCATATATGATATAGAAACTAAACAGGTGGCATTACAAAACATGTCTAAACTAAGCAGATGACATATATGATGTTAAAAGTAGGCACTGCAAGGCAACATATGCATGATATGACTAACATCAGCATGCCAAAGGTAGAGCAAACACCTTGGGGGGTAAATAAGAGTGGTCAGCGGCGTCCGAATCTGCCTCAGAACAGATATCTTCCTCTGGATTACAATCTGGAGAGGGGTGGGGAGGGTTTGCCATTGAACCCACCATGGAGCGATGTCTGCATGACATTGTATTGCCGCGCAAAACTCTTCTCTTTTTCTCTACATGTTCAGCATGACTGTGTACAATATCTGACATGCATACGAAAAAAATATGGTGAGATTATGTAAGGAGAGCATGTAGAAATTTAGAGTGATGGTAACAACCAGTGGATCGATGCTTTTCCGTTGAACCAAAATAGCCCTAATGGATTGACGTGAATGTATAGTAATAAGTGATGCAACAAGTGTACAACCTCTTTGCTGTAGTCGTGTCGACCTCAGCATCATTGGGTTGGTCGCTGAAGCGGTTGAGGCAGAGGTGGCTGTCGGAGGTGTGGAGGAAGATCTGAGGAATCTGTAGACGGCGTCCAGGGCACTGCTCTGTTGTGACGGATCGTTCTGTCATTGGAGCAGCTCCGGTGAGCCGTAAGACGTCAAGGCTGAAGCAGCACAAGATAAACATCGTCAATCTCAAGTGGGATTCTAATAGCATCTCCAATAGATGATGTAAAATGGATGTAAAATTAACATCACCAAAAACCACCTGACTACAACAGATGAGGTAAAAACTGTTGACTCTGAACTTAACTATCGAAACTGAAATTTACTATGGAATCTGAATGCTACTGGTGAAATTGAACGCAATGGTAGCAGAGAGGCACTTGACATGTACTTTAGGGAGGGCCTGCAGTTCATCTTCAACCTGCACCCCCTAAGCCGCCAGCCACCACCGGCCGAACCGCCGGCCCCAGCGCCGCCTCGCCGCCCCGAAACAACTCGCCACCGCCACCCCGGCTAGCCCTCTAGGCCCCCCGCCCCCACCCTGAACCCTAAGATAGATAGTGGGGTACTTCTCCGGCGAGCCCATGTCCCTGCTGCGGGTGGTTCTTCCTTAACTCCGGCGAGCCCCCCCAACCCCTGAAAATCGACTAACCCAAAAGTCAATTCAGTCGACTGAAGTGTGGCTTAATCAGAGCAGAGCAGCAGCACGAGCGAGGGGGAGAGCAGCAGCAGCAGCTGGGCGAGCGAGTGATCGAGCGAGAGCCGGAGCAGCAGCAGCAGATCCGGCTGGTATGGACGCTGCCGCCGAAGGGGCCTCGCACTGGGGGAGAGCCGCCGTGGAGATGTCGCCCGCGGCGCCGACTTCAAGGTAGCCGCTCCATGGGGGTGTGGGATGGAGCACCGTCGGCGCTGGGAGGTCGAGTTAAGGAGAAGGTGCGATGCGATGAGTGTACAACCTCTTTGGTGGCGCCGAGTAGGCCTCGGCTTCGTCCGAGGAGTCGGTGAGGATGTTGCGGTTCCGGTGGAGCAGGTTAAGGCGGCGCTGTGGGGATGGAGCAGCCGCGATAGACGAGGCGATCGTCGGAGCAGCTCCTTGGAGGTGGAGGACGGGGCGGCTGAACCGGCGGGACGGCGAGATGGACGACGGATCCTCATCCGGGGAGGTGGACGAGGGACGTCGAGCTGTTGCGCTGGACGACGTCGTCGGGGAAGAGCCTCCGGCTGGGCAGCGGTGACGTGGAGGACGAGGGAGGGTGGGGTTTCGTGGCTGGAGCGGAGAGGTTATGGCGGCCTGGGATTTCGAATGGCGAAAAGGGGGCGATGGGAGGGGGTGAAGCATGACTTAGGAACATGCATGTCCAAAATGTAGGGTGTGTTACAAAAGTACCCCCCACCGATTTGAACTAGCGGCCCTTTCGGCTCAGGGTTAGAAGGGGGATTTCGTGTGTCGGGATTTGGCAGCTGGAGGGAGTTTTCGCGCGCGTTGTAATTTCGGGATAGCAAGGCGCGGGCTGTGAAGGCGCCAGTTTTGGGAGCACGATATCTGAATTTTGGGGATATAACAAGACGCGGGTTGAATTTTAGGGACAAGCCTAACGTGTAGTAATATTGTACTTGTACGTACCAAATCAATTCGCACTTCCCTCAACCAAAAAGAAAACGAAAAAAATAAAACTATTCACACCACATAAAGAGAGAGTCTTGCCCCGTTTTACTATACAAATGCTATTCAAAGCTACTCCCTCCTTCCATCTATATAGGGCCTAATGTGTTTTTCGATGCTAACTTTGACCAAATATTAGAGCAATGATATATGACATGCAACTTACACAAAGCACACCGTTAAATTCGTCTGTGAAAGGTTCTTTCAATGATATAATTTTCGCATTGTGCATGTCATGTACTATTAATCTTGTCAATAGTCAAAGGCGGTCTTAAAATCTCATTACGCCCTATATAGATGGAAGGAGGGAGTATGAATCCATGTTATGTCCGATTAAATTTTTTTGCTTTCTGTATAATGCATGTAACCTACTCATACCAACATTTTAGTGCATTCCAAATGTCTGTACTACCGCTGCAATTTGAACTAAATTTGAATTCGTTTCTCTATTTCAATAAGAATCTATAATCATGATTGTTGCCAACTTCAACCATCATATAGTTTCCTTGCTATCCGCCAGATATAAATCAGACGGCCTATAATGCAGGATGGCAGGCACACCATCATCAACAACTCCGCTTTTTATAAGAGTAGAGATAAAACATATTAAATGTAGTATACCATGTTCATAACCACACCATGTGTATCACTGTTATATATATTCACACATCCGTCGGTTTGAAACACTATGATAAATTCTTCAAATATCCAAATTCGCTTTTTATAATGAAGTATATATGATCTCTATTCGTCTTTTACACCCACACAACCCTCTTATCTTTGTAGCTAGCGCTAACTTTCTCTTATGCATGCACACGCCTGCATCCCTCTCACCCTCCCTCAGCATTCTCTAGCTCCATCGCACAAATTCGTCTTTTCACTTTAGGTTGTTCACCCGTGGTGTGTGTAGGACCCCCAGCTCCTTCTTTACGGCACACATCGATCGATATGCCTCTCTAGCCAGGTGTGCCTAGCACAAACACAAGCTTCCCCTCTTCTCTTGTCACCGTCCATGCCTCACTCCCACCACTCTTTTCATCGTTCTCGTACTCGCACACTCCTCCCCCTTGATATAGTATGCCTCTCGTACCACCTCCTACATGCATCCATCTCTCTCTATCCTTCTCCTCATGCCTCATTTGCTTCTAACACACACATGCATGTATACTGATCGATCTCCCAACATATACCTAGATCGACTTTAACTACCCCCCCATCGATCGACGTACCTCACAAGTTATGTCTCTCCTTTATCTTATAAAGGGCGATTGATCTTCCTATGTAGTTACGTCTGCTTACCACAGCCACATCGTCCCCCCTCATCATTCATGCATGCCTCCTGACCCGTCTCTCACACGCACGTGCACAGACAACAAGCAGCCATCTCCTATCTTATTGATATTGCGGGCGTGCCCTCCGTTTGTCTAGCAAGCCTATCCCACCATTTGTTAGAAGCAACTCCACTACCATCCCCTCCAACACTCTAGCTCTGTCCCTCTCCCAACCTTATTCATCTCCTACACATATGCATGGATGCCGATCGATCTCCCTTAATACATGAGGCAGATGGATCTCCTTAATACATGAGGTAGGCCTCTCTCCTCCTCCACACATATACCAGCCATTGTACCTCTATAGTTAATTGGGCCTCCCTATTCCCCCACCACACACCGATAGTCGAGCATTGCAGGTAGGTATCCATGCCACAGAGACAAACTGCACATGTCCCATCTCACGTTCCAGTAGGCCAGCCACTCTATATGTTTGACGTGGGCACACACAAATTCGATGGCACTCTTTATCGATCGCGCGCGCACACACACACATCATCCCTCTCTTTGATTCTATGGACACCTCAAGCCGATGATACCTCCACTCTCTTCTCATGGATCGCCCCCTCTATATATATGTTATATCCAGGACTCTATTTCACACACATTGCATATGTTAAATATTTTGATTGACCCCCCCCCCCCACAAAAAAACTCTCAAGAACCCACACACTATATCTCTCTAGGTTTGTATCTCTCTCACACAACCCCACGTAGGTGGTGTACGTATACAAGAAGAGAATAGGTGCACCGTGCACGTACTCACGCTTCGTGTCGAGCCACACCCGCGCGGGTACACGGTGGAGCTCATTTCTCCGCAGAAGCTGAATTTGTTTTTGAAAAATCAAGTGGCCAGATACTCGAAAACTTATTTGCCCATTAGTGACTTGTCAGGGCGGTGGATTTTAGTTTGTATGATAATGCTGCATCCACCTAAAGTAACGAAAGTTCTTACATAAACTTCCTAGTAATTCCCTCTTCGTAGGTGCAGCATTACTCCTAACATTTGTAATATCAGTTTGAAACTTGTAATATTGTCGTTTCCTATTCCTCACTCTGTGCATTTAAAAACCGAACCGAAAAACCATACCGAAAATAAACTGAACCGAACCAATTTTATGGTTTTTATGGTTTCTGGTTTCGGTATGGTATGAACTTTTCATACCAATTTGAACTTGGTTTTTATGGTATATACCAGAAAACTGAACGGTTAACCGAATAAACCGAAGTAAAAAATAAATTTATATTTCTTGAGATGAACAACCATACAAGTTGTCATTTTTCTTGTACATGAGTCAAATGCACTACTAAGCACGTAATTTTTTCTTGTAACATAGTCATTTTTCTATTTTTAAAATGCTAAGAACGTCCATAACCATCAACAGATGAATCAATGCATGCATATATACTTATATATATATCATATACTATTTGTGTAGAATAGTATGTGTTTTGAGTCATAAATTTGCTAATTATTATTGCGTCATTTCCAAATTCGCGTCAACTTTGGTTTTTATGGTATATACCGAAATCATACCGAAATAATTTGGTATATACCGAAACCGAACCGTATTTTAATTTCATACCATATTTACCGAAGTATTAATACCGTACAAACTGAAAAACCATTTAAATCGAACCATGTAAACCGAATAAACCGAACGCACAGGGTGACCTATTCCTGCGTTTTCAAAATCCTGTGAATCAAACAGGTCCTGAGTTGGTGATGATGTTGTGCCTCCCATCTTTCACCAATAGCCGTCGGATCTAGATCTGACGCATACAAACCAAGCTTCTCCATTTTTGCAAAAAGATGCCCGCACTTGTTCCCTATTTACAAACAACTCATTGTCTCTCACAATCAGCCTCATCTCCTCCCCACCACATCTAGGAGTAGAAGGCCATGGAAAAATCTGGCGCGATGGCCGCTGCCGGAGCCGTCCACCCCCAATCTTGGTGTTCCGTGCAATGCACGGGCATCTACGCACGGGAAATTATGTCGAACAGGGCTAGTTGTAAGCAGGCTAGCTCTACAGCCATGATGATAGTGACTGCAGACAGTGAGGCTGACTATGGTATGCCAAACATGGCGCCTATACTCAGGTGTCATCTCCGGCGCAAGGTCTTGTCACTTCACTGTGAGGAGCAGCACATAATAATTTGACCAACGAATAGTACAGTGCTAGTACTCCTACTACTACATTGGTAGTACTACTACTAGTACTAGTAGCACCACCATCTGGATTTAGGAGTACTACCACGTCCATCTGGATTTTAGTATTTGACTAGCAATATCTAGTAATGCATGTCACCAAAAATGTACTACTCCCTCTGTAAATAAATACATGGTGTTTTATTCCTATCGGCGAGAGAACTTAATGTTTTTTTGCTACTCCTAACTAGAGTACTAATAGGATTACATGCAATGAACTAAACACTGCATGTCATGTTTGGTAGTCTCAAGTCATTGAAAGCATGCACGGCCCACATCTCTCATTGGTTGATATGTCACGAAATAAGAAACAAGGAGGGAGTTAATGCACAGTGCCTAAGTATTTTGGGATTATTTGGTTTTCGTAAGGTGACTTACACAACATTTTTGTTTACATGCATTAACATTTAATAGTTAAATCAAAGGTCAAAAGTTGGCAGAAAATGCAAAGGGGACCAATAAACCAATAAACATCAAACTTCTCTCGTTTGGCCCCAACTAGAGGTCCGGTGAGATGACTATACTGCACCGGCACGGAGGGGGGCGCAGGTTCATTGACTTATGGCAACTGCCTTTGGGTGAATGACACGTGGCCCCAGGGGGTGGCTGGCCCACCTATCATACAGCTAAAGGTAGGTGCAGTAGAGGGCCGAGGAGTAGTACGAAATCCTACACACCTACGCACGCTAACCAAGGGCTGAGTGATCACTCGAATCGCAAGATCAGTTGACTAGAAGCTACGCTAGACCCATGGAGGCGATGAGCGTGAGCATCAGCCGGCTGTGCCAGATGGTCCACGACGCCGGCCTGCGGCCCGGCACCAAGGAACGTCTCCAGGTAGTATTGCTTGAGGCCGCCAGGGCGACGGGCCGCTTGGACAACAGCTTTGTCTCCTTGTTCGACGAGGTCCTCGTCGGTTTCCTCGACAAGTTCACCGTCGTCAAGAAGTTGCGGACAACTTTGACGTAAGCCTCCAGCCGACGCGCCCAAGCTCTGCGATGCCCGCCACCCTCAACGGCCACTATGGTAACAACCTCTTCGACGCACTGGTGGCCCTGCGACTGCTCACCGTCGCGCCGGAGAATGTCCACCTTGAGGTCGCGCTCTCCGCGCAGCGCCTGGCGCAGCAAGACACCATCGACATAATCACCCACGTCTACGCGCAAATCATCCACAAGGACTACTACATGCAAGAGGAGGACGATAGGACGCTGGCCTTCTTGGAGCGCAGGGCAACCTTGGACGACACTGTTCAGAAGCATGTTGAGCTCGCCGCCAACGCCGCTTCTCCTCACACGTCGGTTGGTGACCCGGCGCACTAGGGCGTGAGGATGTCGTTGAACGTTGATGGATCCGTATGTATTTTTATCTTTCCGTCAAATCCATGTAGTAGTATATGATACTACAGTAATTATCTTACCTTTCGCATCAACTTCATAATTTTCGTACGTACTCAATGCATGAACGGCGCCAGAACCAAACTTCTCATTACTCTAGGCAAAATTGTTATTTTCTATCTATCGGTCGCGCCATGGAGCAGAACCAAATTTTACAAGTTACGAGTTCAAAAGGAAAAGCCTGCCGTGTTTGCGCACCCCCACACGGTTGGTCCGGCACGCCGCTCAAGCAGGAATGCATGCAGTGTTGCATTTTCACTTACAAGTGGGACCGCAGTTGAGCAAACCGACTATCGGTAAACCCCCACCCCGCCCATCGCGCGATGGCTGAGAAAATAGGAGGGAGAAGAGATGGCTGTAGCACGGACTCCAAGAAAATTGGTGTCGGATGGGACTCGTGTGGGTGGCGTGTGCCGTACTGCTAGACGAGAATGCTACTGAGTTATGGCCCATGCCACCCCACTATATCGAGGTACGTAGAACAAATTTCCTGCAGTCCGTGCTCAGCCCTCCTCTATCTCTCTTCTCAGCCAGCCAGCGGACGCGCGGAGCCCATCGTCTGTTTGCTCACATGCGGCCCCACATGTCAGTGAAAACGCAAGAGGACCCACTGAACCTGCACATCTTTCACCTCGACGTGCTGGTGATGAAAAACAAATCCAATAAAGATCTTCGGTGGCCGCTTTTGGAGTTACTCGAGAGTAGTAAGATTCTATTTATAGTTTAACCCAAGATGCACATCTTGTGGCTTCAACGACCACTCTATTTTCTTTCATGACACGACCTGGATGCTGGATGTCCCACGTGTCGACAAAAGGAGGAAGAACCCAACCAAATCTTCGGTCCTGCTATCGGATGAGATTAGTGCACTTGTTGATACTCCTACTAGAATAGAGGCTAGACATGAGACTAGATGCGAGGAAGCAACGTCTACTTCTTTACACTCGACAAAGAAAGAAGCATGCAAGATCGAGCCTCTGCAGATCAACAATGAATGCATCGAGAAGGCACTAATCCAACTTACAGGAGTAGTAAAATGTATTCTTGTGGTTCTTGTTTTCTTTGGTCTTGCTTTTCTAGTCAAAATTATCGTTGGAGTTCGTGCAAAACGGAGGTCCGTTTGGGGTCGTGCGTTGGAGTTGGCCTTACAAGTAGGACCGTAGTTAAGGAAACCGACTATCGGCAAACCCCCACCTCGCCCGCCGCGCGATGGCTGAAGTTAGGCTGGTCATAGTCGGAGTAACTTAGCAAGTAACATAGCGCATTTCAAGACAAGTTTTCTTATGTGGCATATAGTTAATGAGGAGAGAAATGTTTGGAGTAACATAATATGTTACTATAACATAACGCAAACCAAAGCAAAATGAGTCTATAATGTAATAAATGCAATCATCTATGATACTACTTGTATGTTACTTTGCACTATGAAGGTAGTAACAAAGACTAGTGTCATATGCATGACACTAGTCTAAGTTACTCCCCACTATAACCAGCCTTAGAGAAACGACGAGGTTGAAGAGATTGCTCTAGCACGGACTCCAAGAAATAATATGGTGTCAGATGGATGTCGTGGTTGTGGCGTTTGCCGTACTCCTGGACGTGAATGCTTGTTCTGGACCATGCCACCCTACTACTCCTACTACTTACTCCTACTAGTATATAGTATACTAGTATCGAGGATTCGAGGTGCTGGTTATGTACAACGAACACATTAACATATGGCTACAGTAAAAACACCCGCCCGACGCGTGAAGCATGTGAAGCTAGTACAAATTTAGAGAAGCGACTCGAAAGCCATTCATAAATTTAGTAAGTTTATCACAGGCATACCATTTTATTACATACAACAGGTCATCAACCCACATCGATAACGAGGATACACTATAAATACTAAAGTTTTCACCACACAACAAATAACAAGCCATGAAATGAACTTCAACTCAACCATTCCGCGGCGTTGGAAACGCTTGCTTTGAACCACAACTGATTCTCTGGGACGGGCCATCTGTTGTCGATTTGGAGACCAACGCAGGACCGATCATCCAGGCTGAAGCGGCCTACTATCTCAGTACGAGGGTAGGGAACCACCCAAATGTCTGAGGTATAGACACAGTTGCTTCTCATAAATGTGTCAACAGCAGTTGGATTGCCTTTCACCATCATCGGATAGTTTTGTCCAAGGAAGAGCGAGTTTTCTCCAAGACTATCAATTTTGTGCCAGGGAGAAGGAGTTGTCGCTAGCACACTAGTATCCATCCCGAATACCATGCAACGGGTGTTGGAATAGGTCCGGAGAGTGCGACCATGGGAGACACCTGCTTCCTTACCAGTAACATCATCAGTGCGTTGTATACACACAAGAAGAGGTGATCCATCGAAATTAGTTGCCAGGCGCCACAGAGTATATCGGCGCTGCTCGTCCTCATGCTCGTGATCATCACCATCGTCATCTCCCCCTTGGTTATAAAAAATTTCAAGTATAGGTGGTGGGATGTTCACAGGACCTTGGAAACACAAGAAGAAGGTTAATTAGTAAAGGGAAACTTGCTAACCCGCATGCATGTGGATGAAACAATTATAATTACGGTGGAAGACAAATGTACCGAAACTACTAGGATGCCATGCAAAAACAGTGCCATGAGTGGTGGCAGCAAACACAAGGCCCTCGTATTGAATTGCATCACAGTACTCATCTGTGTACAAAAACTGATTTTTGAGCAATATCCATCGAGTCGAACCACGAAGGACGGCAACAAGCTTGTCTAAGATAGCAACAACTTGATAGTTGTTGTAATTCCAAGAGCGGTTGGGAACTTGACAAATTGCTATCTTCCGTAGAAGACAGTCACCATGATCGTATTTGAACGTGCGTACATTACCGGTGTGCTCAACCTCTGGGCAGTGTGCTGAGATTTTTGGAAGTGGAACCCGGTGACGAGTGTACACATTCATAAGTTCCCACTCGCAGTTGGACCCAATGTAAACAACCCAATCTCCATTTGCGCCCGCCCAAGCCTTGCCATCGAGCGATGGCATCTTAACATCATACGTATCATTATCAAGCGGCATCAACTGGCACAGGGTGAGGCCTCCGTCGTGCCGGCGCCAGTCATCAGGGTCACGGCGAAGAAGATAGGGGAGATCAAACCGCTACTTGACTCTTGGGTTCTTTGTAATGATGTTATTAGTTGAGTCGAGAATGGGCTTGAACGAACTTGTCATACTAGCCGAGGTGATGACGTCGCACCGATCAATGAGTTCCTCCACCACGTCATCCTTCAGATCAGGGCAACAATAACAGGGTCGTTTCCGGCCTGTTCCATCCATGGAGAAGACGATCGAACAATGGCAGAAGAAAGGGTGAAGGGCTGAAGGAAAATGGAGGAGGGAGAGGAAGAGCGTGCGACAACAGTTCCAAATTGAGAGGGAAAGGCGAAGAGTCAGTGGACGGTTGCGAGTTTGCCACGGTTCACGAAGAGGCACCCCGACCTACACGTCCATTCGGAAATACTCCTACTACTCGCCATCGTCTCACTGATATGTTGGAACGGGACCACATGTCAACGAAACATGGTGTGTAATTTCTCGTGCAAAATTCGATCTGGCCGCGTTGGCCCGAGGTGCCGCATTAGTTATCGACCTTTATTTTTTTAATGGCGTGTTGATCAGTTTTGAAGCATGACTAACCGGTACTGTACGTGGAGAGGATGACAGTAGGGAACCGCCAAGGTCATGGTAGTACACAAGCAAGTGCCTCCTTATTTGAAGCCAATAAAAAAATGGCTCCTCATAGTGGATTTCTGACATCTGGGTCTCATGCCATTGTCAACGTAGTCAATAAACGAGAGAATTGCACAACGAGCGGCTGACACCATGGACCCAGCAGCTCGCCTAGTTATTTTTGTTTTGGCTTAATTTGATAAATGCCACTCCAAATCTGGTGTATCCGAGAAATGCCACTGCAATTTCCAAACTTTGAAAAATGCCATTTCTAGTAGCATTTTTCAAAGTCTGGAGTGGCGTTTTTCAAAGTTTGCAAACTGCGGTGGCGTTTTTCAAAGTTTGCAAAAATTGTAGTGGCATTTTTCAAAGTTTGGAAATTCTAGTGACATTTTTATGAATCGCCATAATTGGACTGGCATTTATCTAATTTGTTTTTGAGACGGAAGCAGGGTGTCAACTGGGCTGTGCGGGACACTCTGGCCTGTCTAGACAGCCTTTTCTTTTATGTTTACCATAGATTAGCCCAGTAGTTTTTTTTTTCTTTTTGAAAATGGCTAGCCTAGTTCTTTTGTGATTTGTCAAGTAAGTCGCTTTATCAGGCCTACTGGACTGCAAATCTTTCAAGACGAGGAGAGCTTCATTTGGCTGGCCGAGAAAATGGCCTACCAGTAATGAGAAATGGGTTGTACATTTTTAAAACACATCAAACCGGCAATTATTTTAAAATATCTTTTTTTCATTTCGAGATTTTAAATTGCATTGATTTTTATGCGTGGACAATTTATTGGATTTTATATTGATATACATTTATTTTTAAAATCAGTCTGAATGTGACTCGAAATTTCGGGATTAAAAACAGTTCAGACCGCACCGACATATGCAAAATTTCGTATAATTTTTTAACCGTGGTCACAATATGGGCTGTAATGCTAACATAAAGAATATGGGCTCCAAAAAAACCCGTAAGAATTAGCAAATGGGCTGTAAAATATTTGAAATAATGGCAGATGGGTTGTATATTGTTTTCCACAGATTTGAGGCTTTCCACAGATGGCCTGTATACTGTTGGATGCCCATCCAACGGCCGTCGTGCTTCTTCAATCTCTGCTCTTCCTGCTCCAGCCGCTCAAACAAGCGTCGGCGGGACTGCCTGCTCCCTCCTCCCCATGGCTGGTTGTATTGCCGCGCAGGCCTCACCGCCCCACCGTACTCCCATCGCTGGCCTAGCCATCCCTCTACTCACCCGCACCTGCTGTTATTCTCCGGCGACGGCAGATGAACCAGTAAACCCTCGTACAGTTGTACTCCCCTCCGAGTGGGAAACAACTGCCGAGTCTTCCCTGCCTCCGTGTCGTCCCCTTCCTAGGCCTCGCCGTCGTTCACCGCCCTGGTGCTCTCGGCGCGGCGTGGTCAACGTGGTCAAGGAATGACTTCCATCGGACGTGGACTGTACGTGGAGAGGCTGACAGCTGGGTCCACAGCCGCAGCAAGGAAGTGCCTCCTTATCACGCGGAAAATAATGATTCCTCCACCTGACAGCTGGGACCCACCAGACGGGCCACTGTATTTCGCGAAAAAGCGTTTCCCCCTAACTGCTGGGACCCACCAGCTACATCTTCGCACGCAAGGAAGTGCATCCGGGCAAAAATAAAATTGATTCGCCCCCTGACTGCTGGGACCCACCAGCTACATCTTCGCAGGCAAGGAAGTGCCTGACAGTCGGGACCCACCTGGTCAAAGCGTACGTAGCATTGTCATTCTGGTCGCGAACGCGTACGTACATATATACTGGTCGATGTAGAGGCGGGCACGTGTCGTAGTAGAGGCGCGCACGTAGCATGTACACGTATGTACAGCGGCCAGGGTGCAAGAAAGAAAATACGGCCACGTATGTGTACATACGGGCGGGGTCTCAAACGCCTACTCGCGCATACGTACGGCCAGGGCTCGTGTACATGGCTGGGTCGGAACGGAGAAACAGCGTCGTCGGCGTGTTCATGGGGAGGCAACGGAATGTGTCGTGTTCATGGGGAGGCAACGG
The DNA here is from genome assembly GCF_056163025.1 of Triticum urartu. Classification (NCBI taxonomy): domain Eukaryota; kingdom Viridiplantae; phylum Streptophyta; class Magnoliopsida; order Poales; family Poaceae; genus Triticum; species Triticum urartu. Next base: position 99,605,371 of record NC_141878.1, read on the forward strand.
AATGCGTCGTGTTCATTGGGAGGCAACGGAATGCGTCGTGTTCATCGGGAGGGCTTGGACGGAACAGGCGATGGAAACGAGGCCTGGCGTACCGCGGAATGGGGGAAACGGCCTTGTGTTCAACCGGCCACGTTCGAAACGGGATCCTGTTGATCGGGAGGGGTCTGGCGTACCGCAAAACGGAGGAAACGGACCTCCTATGGTCGAAACGGGGGTCCTGTTGATCGGGAGGGGTGTGGCGTACCGCAAAATGGACGAAACGGACTTGTGTTGGAGCGCTACGGTCGAAATGGGGGTCCTATTCATCGGGAGGGGTGTGGCGTACCGCAAAACGGGACTCCACAGGATACTGTTCATCTCCACCGTCGACCCCCTCCAGCCTCCACGAGCTACTGTTCATCCACCGTCGACCTCCTCCAGCCTCCACCTGCGACTGTTCATCCACGGGCTCTTGTTCATCCAGCCTCCACCGCGCGCTACTCCACCGGGTACTGTTCAACCACCCCTCTCCACGGGCTCCTGTTCAACCACCCCTCCACGGGCTACTGTTCATCCTGCCCTCCACCGTCTACTGTTCATCTTGCCCTCCATGGGGTGGTCCTGTTCATCCAGCCCTCCACGGGGTCCTGTTCATCCAGCCCCAACCGGCTCGATCAATCGGGGTCCTGTTCATCCAGAGGCAACACCACGGGGTCCTGTTCATCCACCCCCACCGAGAACTGTTCATCCAACCCCCCCCCCCCCCCCGCAACGCTCACTGTTCATCTAGAAGCAGCATCGATCGGCTTTTGTTAGCAGCAGTAGCGAAGGAATCGCTCGATCGGGTTCAGTTAACAGCCATCGATCGATCGCTCGGGTTCAGTAACGCGTAGCATGCAGTGCAATCGCTCGGGTTCATTTAGAGCCCAACGCGTCGCTCGAGTTCAGTTAGAGCCAACGCTTCGCACACACGCACGTACGTGTACGAGAGAAACGTGTATCGCTCGGCCCCCGACCTCCCACCGTAACCGGGAACTCCCCGAAATTTTCCTCCCCCTCACTTCTACCACGGTTTTTTCCATCATGGACGGCCCAAAGAATGTCATGCAGCTGCGTTTCCGACCCGCCTAGGACGAAAAGCCCATTTTCTGTCATGATTTTTTCTCATAGAAGTAGGAGCCCACCACATCTATGATGATACCGGGTTTTGTCACAATTATCGTCATAGAAGTGTCATATGTATGACAGAAAAAAAATTCGTTCGGCCCAAAATGTCACGGATGTGTCTTTTTTTGTAGTGCTCATCTTAAGGAGCATGAGGTGACCATTGATAAAATGGAAGGTCATGAGCATGATTACACTAATGAGATTGCGGACCTCTCTTAAGCTCTTGAACTTGAAAAACCCACCAAGGAATCTCTTGAGGAGAACTTTGCTCTAGAATTATCTAGAGTGAGGGAATCTCATGATAGAGCTCTTGAGGTGGCCAATGATTTCAAAACTAAAAATGATAAGCTTGAATTTGCACATGTCAAACTCCTTGAGGACTTTAAGCACCTCAAAAATGGCTCAAGGGTCATTAAGAGCGAGCTCATCGAACTCACCGAGCCTCATGTTCAACTTAAATCTTCTTATTCAAAAGATCTTGCCAAGTTGCCTTCTCTTGTTGTTAATGATGATGCATGTGCTACTAACCATATTTCTTGTGAAGCATCCATTTTGAAGGAGAATGTTGAGCTAAGGGCTCAACTTGAGTTGCTATCTAGCAATTATGGGAAATTGGAAGAAAGTCATGTAAAGCTCTCAAGCTCTCATGATGATCTTCTAGTATCCCATAATGTGCTAAAGATAGCTCATGAGGCTATGATTACTAAGGTAACATCTAGTGAGCCTCATGTGGATACTAGAATTACTACAAGTCAACATGCTATCTTGCCATGTGCTAGTCCTCGTAATTCATCTACTCACAATGTTGCTACATCTTGTGATGAATATCTTTCCTTGCCTTGTTTCTCTAATGATGAATCTTATACTTCCTCTAGTATGTGTGTTGATACTAACCATGTAGAGGAAATTAATGATCTCAAGGCCCAAGTCACTTCTTTGAAGAAATACTTGGAAACATGTCATGAAGGGAAGTCCACACTCAACAATATCTTGAGTGTGCAAAAATCCCTCAAGGACAAAGGTGGACTTGGATTCAACTCTAATAAGAAGAAGAAGTCCAAAATCAACAAGAAGAATGGCCAAGAACAAGTCAAGAATTCGGCCCAGATTGTTTGCTTCAAGTGCAAAATTGAAGGACATCATGTTAGATCTTGCCCATCGAAGAAGAAGGCCATTAGTTACAAGCAACAAGGGAAGAGGCCACAAGTTCAATCTCATGCTCAATCACAAGTTGAAGAAAGGTCGCTTCCCATGAAGACTCAAGGTAATGATCTTCAAGTTGAGAAGTCAACTAAGAAGAAAGAAAAGAGTAGATGTTGCTACTTATGCCGTGAGAAGGGTCACCTTGCTTCTTCATGCACGAATGGTACCTTATCCAACCCGATTCTAATTAATGATATTTATTATCTTCGGAAGTATAAGGTTGGCAATGTGTTTGCCAAGTTTGTTGGTACTCAAAGTGGTATCAAGCAAAGAACCATTTGGGTTGCCAAGCCTATTATGACTAACCTCTTAGGACCCAACTTGGTTGGGGACCAACAAGCTCAAACTTGATCAATAGTGATGTTGGAGGGCATTGGAGACTTGGCTAAATCATGAATAATTAAGGGATCTTCATCATTCATATTGTCTCAAGCCAAGTCATTTGGATTATCAAGGTTTTATCTTATATCCAATGTGCCTCCTTGCGGTAACTTGTACTTAATTTTTTTACATTGAAAGTTAGTTGCCCCTTTGCATGTTTTGGTTATGTTCCTTGCATGTGTTTGTATATGTTGTGTCTCCAATTTGCTTATCTTGAGAAATCAAGTATGTGTATGTTGGTTTGCACATCATGTACATGAGTGTCGTGCATTGAGCCTTTGCGTATCTTGTTTATGTCTTACTTGGCTCCTGTGAGAGATTAATGGAACATCCCATTTTGGGGGAGTGATGTGCTTTGTGCACCTCACAATCCTACAGATGTGTGTACATGAGGAATACCATCTAGTATTGATATTACAAGATTATCTAGTCGCTATGTTGTATGTCTTCTCATGAGAATTTCAAATTCTAAATAGTCCATTAATTATCTCTTGTTGGATCCTCTTATTGCCTCTTGTTAAGTTTTCATTGGTATCACATTATGGGGGAGTAATATGCTATGTGCATATTCCAAGCCTAGAAAATGTGTACATTTGAGGTATTGTCACTTAGAATTGATATTGTAAATTATCTTGTTCCTAGGTGACATGTTAGCTCTACAAGTTGCAATTTGCTTGTGTTTGGTGTGAAGATGATGTTGGATATCCTACCTATCTACCATTGGGAATTATTTCCAAATACTTCTTGTCTTTTTACAATTGGTACTCACCTATGTGGTAGAAATTATTGATCATCTCTGCATTGGCTTTTGCTTCTATTTGCTTTATCTCTTGCTAAGGATTGTGCCAACTCTTGTTGTCTTCCATACCACTTGTGGATCTTGTTAATTTCTTGATCTTGTCTAGTATTTTCTAGATATAGTGAAAGTGGTGATCCCACCTTGTGCATTTTGTATTCAAATGCAAATTCTCTATAATGCACTACTCTTGGGGGTGCTATCCTATTTTCTATAAAACACTCATCTCGTGATCCTTATCAAGTGTGTGTTGGTGGAAGGCAAGCCGTTTCTTTTTGGTACTTTGTGCCATCATGATACTTTGTAGAGAGCTTGGTTTGTTTGGAGCCATCCTCTCTTTTGGGAGTTTGATATCTTTCTTTTTGCGAGTATCAATGGATATCTCATTCCTTGATGTATCTTTTAATGATATCTTCCAAGTGATATTTTCTCCATTTGGTATCCTATTTTCACTTGGTATTTCTTTTTCATTTGGTATCGGTCCTTAAAGTTTCGAGCATGCATATTTACTTCATGTATTTTATTTGGCATGCTTTCCTTCTTTGACCCAATATATAGGAGAAACTCCACCAAGTCTCAATTTGTATGAGATGTGCATGAAATTTATTTTCATATATATATATATGCACATATGTATGTGGAGTTTGTCCTATGTATTGGTGTTTCTAACTCCTTGGTCCCAATGAGGTTGGGTACCTGTGATGCCCGGATAATTAAGCTACAGTAATTCCGCGTTAATGATGCCACATCATCACAATTATTGTTGCTAGTCTCACTGTGTTTCAAACGCTAATCAAATTCAAATTAAATCAAAGGCAAACAACAAAAGTTTCCAAACTTTAAAACTAAAATGTTCTAAAGGTGCCAGATAATGTATAGGTAATTGTGGGGGCGAAACCAAACATTGATAAAATGTTTAAGGGGTCCAAAATAATTAAAACAGTAGTGAAAACAATTAAACAAATGCCTATTGGATTTTATAAAGTACTAAAATGTTTTATTATGGCTTAAGAATTAATCTGACAGTAGTTTGTTTATAGATAAAAATTTAGGTACTAGTGGTAATTTTTATAAAACTAAAAATAAAAGAAACTAGAAATAAAACAGAGGGGAAAATAAATAAAAGAAAAAGAAAATACAAAAACAGAAAACAAAACTAACAAAAAAAGGAAAAAGAAAAGGCCCCCCTGGCCAACTGGGCCAGACGTCCCAGCTCACAGCCAGGCCGGCCCAGCCGGCCACCCCCCAACTCACCCATAACCCCCACCGACACCCACTTCTCCCCCACTCGCTCTCTCTCCCTTCCCCCCGATCTGGATCGAGATCGAGGCACGACCTCCACGTGCCCGACACCGCCGTCCTCTCCCTCGTCGCGCCATCGCAGCCACGTCGCCGGAGCCCCCCCTTGCAGGACTTCCTCCCCGTCGCTTGGTCGTCTCCGCCCTCCTCCGCAAGCCCCACAACCCCGTGCCCTACACCGCCGGTGAGGCCTCGACCTCCCTCTACTCTTCTCCCCTCTCCCTATTGCACGCCGCTAACACGCGCCCGAGCTCGCGCGCACCTCGCGGCGCCCTCCACGCCCGTGCGCATCCTTCGCCCGCGCTCACGGCACCTGCTACCTCTTGAGCACTGTGTTGGATTTCCCCGAAGAGGAAAGGATGATGCAGCAAAGTAGCGTAAGTATTTCCCTCAGTTTCTGAGAACCAAGGTATCAATCCAGTAGGAGGTTGCGCGCGCGTCCCCTAGTACCTGCACAAAGCAAATAACTCCTCGCAACCAACGCGATAAGGGGTTGTCAATCCCTTCACGGTCACTTACGAGAGTGAGATCTGATAGATATGATAAGATAATATTTTTGGTATTTTTATGATAAAGATGCAAAGTAAAATAAAAGCAAAGTAAATAACTAAGTATTGGAAGATTAATATGATGAAGATAGACCCGGGGGCCATACGTTTCACTAGTGGCTTCTCTCAAGAGCATAAGTATTTTACGGTGGGTGAACGAATTACTGTTGAGCAATTGACAGAATTGAGCATAGTTATGAGAATATCTAGGTATGATCATGTATATAGGCATCACGTCCGAGACAAATAAACCGACTCCTGCCTGCATCTACTACTATTACTCCACTCATCGACCGCTATCCAGCATGCATCTAGAGTATTAAGTTCATGAAAACAGAGTAACGCCTTAAGCAAGATGACATGATGTAGAGGGATAAATTCATGCAGTATGATAAAAAACCCATCTTGTTATCCTTGATGGCAACAATGCAATACGTGCCTTGCTGCCCCTACTGTCACTAGGAAAGGACACCGCAAGATTGAACCCAAAGCTAAGCACTTCTCCCATTGCAAGAAAGATCAATCTACTAGGCCAAACCAAACTGATAATTTGAAGAGACTTGCAAAGATAACCAATCATACATAAAAGAATTCAAAGAAGATTCAAATATTGTTCATAGATAATCTTGATCATAAACCCACAATTCATCGGTCTCAACTAACACACCACAAAAAGAAGATTACATCGAATAGATCTCCACAAGAGAGGGGGAGAACATTTTATTGAGATCCAAAAAGAGAGAAGAAGCCATCTAGCTAATAACTATGGACCCGAAGGTCTGAGGTAAACTACTCACACTTCATCGGAGAGGCTATGGTGTTGATGTAGAAGCCCTCCGTGATGGATACCCACTCCGACGGAGCTCCGGAACAGGCCCCAAGATGGGATCTCGTGGATACAGAAAGTTACGGTGGTGGAATTGGGGTTTTGGCTCCGTATCTGATCGTTTGGGGTACGTAGGTATATATAGGAGGAAGGAGTACATCGGTGGAGCAACAGGGGACCCACAAGGGTGGAGGGCGCGCCTGGGGGGTAGGCGCGCCCCCTACCTCGTGGCCTCCTCTTTTGTTTCTTGACGTAGGGTCCAAGTCTCCTGGATCATGTTTGGCGAGAAAATCACGTTCCCGAAGGTTTTATTCCGTTTGGACTCCGTTTGATATTCCTTTTCTTCGAAACCCTAAAATAGGCAAAAAAAAACATCAATTCTGGGCTAGGCCTCCGGTTAATAGGTTAGTCCCAAAAATAATATAAAAGTGGAAAATAAAGCCCAATAATGTCCAAAACAGTAGATAATATAGCATGGAGCAAACAAAAATTATAGATACGTTGGAGACGTATCAGCGCCCCGCCCGCGCGAACCCTGCCCCGCCGTGCCTCTTCCCCCCCCCCCCCCCGCTCTCTGCTGTGAGCTGTTGTTGTTGCTGTTGTGCCCTGTCGCGGCCCCTCCTGCTCCGATCGACCGCAGGCCACCGAAGTTCCACGCCGTGCCCGCCCGCTGTGCCGCTGCTGCCCGCCCACCGCTGGCCCCTGGCCGCCGCTGTATCGCTGCTCCCCGGCAGCAGCTGCCGACCCCGCTCTCCCTCGCAACACCAGTCGCTCACGGCCGTTTCTGCCAACGACTGGCTCCGCCCTGGGCATTGCCGCTCATGCGACGGCTGCCGCCGTCTGCAACTGCCTCCCCCCCTCCCCCCGCTGCTCGCTCGCCTGCGTCGTTGCACGCCGCGCGAGTCGGCTCACGACCGCGCCTCTGCTCCTCGCGACGTCGCGCGCGCACGCCCCCGCCAGGCTTCGACCTGCGCCTGCTCGAGGCCCTGCTGCCTCCGCCGCCTGCCCATGCCGTCGCCGCTCCATTGTGCTCGCCCACTATGCCGCCCGACCACTTCTCCTCTCTCCTTCCCCTGCACGCCCGTGCTGCGCCCTACCTCGTCCAGCCTACCTCACCGCTGTCGGCCGGACCGGCCCCCGCCGCGCCCCGGCAGCCGCGCTGCTGGACCCGCCCAAGGCCAGCGTCCGGGTTCGCCTCATCGGGTGCTCGTGGCCGAGCCCCTGCGCCCGCGAACCCGACGCCCGCTAAGGCCCTCCTTGGCCAGTGACATGTGGGGCCGCCCCCTCAGGAACGTTTCAAAAAATAAAATAAAGTAAATAATAATAATAAATAAATAATATTAATAATAATTAAAATGTTAATTAATTAATTAAAGAATTAATTAACTTATTAATCATAATTAGATTAATCTAATTACTAATTAACTTAATTATCTTTTAGTTAATTAAACAGTGTATGGCAGTGGGACCCACATGTTAGTTTGACCCAGTCAACACCTCTGTTGACTGATGACGTCATGATGATGTCAGCAAACACTATTCTGGATAATGTTAATTTAAAATAATTAAATAAATACTAAAAATGAATTAAATCTTTTAAAATTAATATAAATAAACCGTAGCTCGGATGAAAAAACTTTGTACATGAAAATTGCTCAGGACGACGAGACGAATCCGGATACGCAACCCGTTCGTCCGCCACACATCCCTAGCATTGCAAACACGCAACTTTCTCCCTCCGGTTCATTTGCCCGAAAACGCGAAACACCGGGAATACTTTCCCGGATGTTTCCCCCCTTCGCCAGTATCACCTATCCCTGCTTTAGGTCACACCTAGCACAACGTATTGTCGCGTCTTGATTTGTGTTACATTTGATTGCTCTATTATTTATTGTGTTCCCCCTCTGTTACTTCTTCCTGGTAGACTCCGAGACTGCTGCTGATGTCTGTGTGTTCGACTACATCGAAGATGACCCCTCCTTCTTGCCAGAGCAACCAGGCAAGCCCCCCCCCCCTTGATCACCAGATATTACCTATTATTCTCTCTACTGCTTGCATTAGAGTAGTGTAGCATGTTACTGCTTTCCGTTAATCGTATTCTGTTGCATAGCCTGTCATTGTTGCTACAGTTATTGATACCTTACCTGCAATCCTAAATGCTTAGTATAGGATGCTAGTTTATCATCAGTGGCCCTACATTCTTATCCGTCTGCCATGCTATACTATCGGGACGTGATCACTAGGGAGGTGATCATAGGTATATACTTATATACATATACATGATACATGTGATGACTAAAGACGGGTCAGCTCGTAGAGTGCCCGCAAGTGATTTCGATGTGAGGGTTGAAGGGGCAGGTGGTTCCATCTAAGTAGTGGTGGGCCTGGGTTCTCGACGGCCCCCGACTGTTACTTTGTGGCGGAGCGATAGGGCAGGTTGAGACTACCTAGGAGAGAGGTGGGTCTGGCCCTAGTCGGCGTTCGCGGTTACTTCAAAATAACACGCTTAACGAGATCTTGGTATTTGATCTGAGTCTAGCAACTAGCCTATACGCACTAACCAACTACGCGGGAACAGTTATGGGCACTCGATGTGGTGGTATCAGCCGAAGCCTTTGTGACGTCAGCGACTGGGCGGCACGCGCTGGGTTGGACCGCGTAACGCAACTTATTTTGTAATGGAGGTTGCTAGGTCTGCTCACCGGTCGCGTACGCAACATGTAGGTGTGCAATGGGCGATGGGCCCAGACCCCTGCGCCATAGAATTTATACCGGCGTGCTGACCTCTCTGTTGTGCCTAGGTAGGGCTGCGACGTGTTGATCTTCCGAGGCCGGCATGACCCAGAAAAGTGTGTCCGGACAAAGGGGATCCAGCGTGTTGGGAAATGTGGTGCACCCCTACAGGGAAGTTGATCTATTTGAATAGCCGTGTGCCTCGGTAAAAGGACGACCCGGAGTTGTACCTTGACCTTATGACAACTAGAACCGGATACTTAATAAAACACACCCTTCCAAGTGCCAGATACAACCGGTGACCGCTCTCTCACAGGGCGACGAGGGGAGGATCATCGGGTAGGGTTATGCTATGCGATGTTACTTGGTGAACTTACCATCTACTCTCTTCTACATGCTGCAAGATGGAGGTTGCCAGAAGCGTAGTCTTCGACAGGACTAGCTATCCCCCTCTTATTCCGGCATTCTGCAGTTCAGCCCACATATACTACCCCCTTTCATTGATACCAATGTATATGTAGTGTAGCTCCTTGCTTGCGAGCACTTTGGATGAGTACTCACGGTTGCTTTGCTCCCCTTTTCCCCCTTTCTATTTCCGATTGTTGCGACCAGACGTTGGAGTACAGGAGCCAGACGCCATTGTCGATGACGACTGCTACTACTCGGGAGGTGCCTAGTACTACGCGCAGGCCGCTGACGACGACCAGGAGTAGTTTAGGAGGATCCCAGGCAGGAGGCCTACGCCTCTTTTGATCTGTATCCCATTTTGTGCTAGCCTTCTTAAGGCAAACTTGTTTAACTTATGTTTGTACTCAGATATTGTTGCTTCCGCTGACTCGTCTATGATCGAGCTCTTGTATTCGAGCCCTCGAGGCCCCTGGCCTGTAATATGATGCTTGTATGCCTTATTTTATTTGTAGAGTTGTGTTGTGATATCTTCCCGTGAGTCCCTGATCTTGATTGTACACGTTTGCGTGTATGATTAGTGTACGGTCAAATCGGGGGTGTCACAAGTTTGTATCCGAGCCGACTGCCTGTAGGAATCCCCCTTCCACACTCCCTGGCCGAAGTTGAGTCTAGTCGATGAAAATTGTTTTACTAACTTGGCTGTGCGGCCCATGGGCCCACGTCGCCATTGGGTGGTATTAGGATCTTTTATTCCTCATCTATACTCTGGGACTCTGACCTCTCTTCTATTCGGGTTAAAATGAATTTACTAACTCTAACATTAGGATCACGTGATCACATCCACCCGGAGAGCCCTTATTACAGTTGATCGCCTGCTTCACCAGAACACTTTAAAGATATTCTCTGAGGTTCTCCCGTGAACATGTGCCCATCACTTTGAAAATTCCCGACCACCGATAAATCCTTATGGATAACTACTTACACTTGTCATTCATACCTTCGATCCCAGTTGCCCTTGTTATTACTTGATACCCTGAAAAATTCTTCGATGTTCCGAGAATCCTTTGTTCCCACGGCTTTGCAGCCCTTTCCCGCATTAATACCCCTATGGATAATTCCTCGCACTTACCAAGTATCCGTTCATCCCTCGTTGTTCATATGATTCACAAAGATACATTGGAATACTATCTGATCTCCCGGTAATCCTCTGCCCGATGTTGCTCTGCAAATGCTTGTCTGCCTGCATTATGGTTAATTTCATATTTCTAGTAATCTCCATTGATATCCTTTGGCATTATTATTTTGAGTCCTTTAATACAATATGTTGTGAATGCTTGCAATCCTCAATCAGATCCTAGAATTCATCCTTCCGGCTCAGACGTCACTTTAACATGGGCTCGATCTCGACCAATCACATTGTCATCGATTGTACCCCTAAGCCTGCTCAGCTTATCCATCCTTAATCAGAGCATTTGCTTTTGATCCCTTGATTTGGAAATCATAATTCTTCTGCATTTGAGTGTTGAGTTAGTCAGTTGTTTCTATAATCTGATCTCCTTGCATCCCTTCTTCCTCTGGTCAAGTACCGATGCTCACATCACCACCAGATCCTTTGTTGGGTTTTGTCTGACAACGTCCCTCATATTCAATCACTTTGGAAGTCCTTTCCCTGATACATAGTGCCATTGGTAAATCCTATTCTCTGATTTGGCCAACCATGCTCTGCTTTCGAGATGGTGATATTTACTCTTGAAGCTTGTGGTATATGTTTCTAAGATGCCCCGATGGGTTGAACCTATGCCTTCCCCAAACCGTATGAACCCGAAAGTTTTCGTGAGTCATACTCTTCTGTTGCTTCGCCAAATAAAATATTAACACTACAACTTTTTCAAAGACGAGAAGTGGGTGAAAGGTTATGCATTGCAGAAGTGGGAGTCGACCTTGAACCTTTGTGTTCATGCCCACGGACATGATGTGGGTATTATCATGAAAGCTTCTTGCAAGAATATTTAATCATTTGAATAATTCTTCCGGTATCATAAATTGGGTCCCGTGTAGTTATGGTTCCGACCATGCTAACCTTATTCATTATATCTGAAAGGAAACCATTCCATTGCCTCGTATATTCTGACAAGATTAAAGTATTTGCTGTCACAAGTCTACGATACAGATCAGTTTCTATTCCGATCTACCTTCGAGTTTCACCTCTGTTATCTTGAGAATATCACCATACTGCATAACTGCTTATGAGTCTTCATCTAGTATTGCTTCTCACCGATTTTAGATTTCCCCGGGTTCTGAGTTATTAGTCACTCGAGAACACCGATAAGTGAATCGATTCTGCACTCCGATTCAATAACACTTAAATAATTTTCATTGCTTATGAATATAATAATCCTTCAAGTCATTCCTAGCCTGATCGGCTATACCATTTTTGTGCTAAATTTTAACTGTGCTACCTGGTCCTTCTTCCCGGAGCACAATTTTCAATGATGAGCTAAGCTTACGTCGATCTTCCTCGTCCTATCATTTCACCTTGAACAACAAGCTTGGTTCCGAGTTTGTGTCGTACCCGTGGTTCCAATAAACTTGCACTTCATCATTCCTTTGACTTGATGCCATAGCTGATCGATTACATCTTGAAATCTCTCGACAAATGTGTCGTGACCATCATCAACATTCGAAGCTCTTCCAAGATATCTATTGAATTCTTCATGGGAAATACCATCCTTGTCCCTTGGTAATTTGTGTTGTCATCGACTACTTCCTTGCCTTCTTTCCAACACAAACTTGTTAGTGGTGTGGTTGTACCTTGAGTTCCTGGCTATCTAGCTTATCTTATGTCCTACCTTGAAATAATACCATCTTATATATCAAGAATGTTGTGAGAATTTCACCACCTCTTAAGAATTCTTGATACAATTGATACATCTCGTCATCTACATTCATCTCTTAGTCCCCGTGTTGATTCCAACCAGAATACCGACGATTGGATTGTGATGTGTAAATTCAAAATTACTAGCAACCTTATTGTCGGGATATACCCCACAGTATGACCCGGCCGGAGCTTGGTGACTCACCAGAGACCTGGCTAGAGCTTGGCGACTCACTGGCAACCCGCCCAGACCTGGCGATTTACAGGCAACCCACTTGAGCATTGTGACTCACTGGAGACCCGGCGGGCGGATCAGACGGACGACAAGGCCCAAGGCCCAGTAGGCCGGCTTATACTCTGGTGGGCTGGCTTAAGAGAAAGTATTAGGAATATTCCCTCACAAAGGAAGCAAGACTAGGACTCCACTTGTAATAGAGTAATCCTAATCATATTAGGACTAGTCATGTAACCCGCCCCTTCAACATATATAAGGAGGGGCAGGGCTCCCCAAAGAGGGGGAGGCAAGAAGAAAATAATAGCTAGGGCTAGACACAAAGGGGGAGTCGGCTTATGCGGCGACTCTCTCATGAGCATAATGAGATCTAGCCACAAACATCATGTAGGGCTATTACCGGACGATATTTCCCGGGGCCCGAAGCTGTCTAAATCCTTGTCTTGTGTTGCGTCTCTCGATTCCGCTCAACCCCTCTCAAGCTACTACAAAGATGCGTTGGCCTCACGACTAAGTCCTCACACTAGGACATCCGCCGTGATAATTTCTCGACAGTTGGCGCCCACCGTGGGGCTTGCGCACGATGGTGTTGAGTTCTTGAAGGGATCTCTCTCTCAGGGATCGAGAAACTCGCAGTTGGATCAGATGAAAAAGAGTCGGCACACAGCGATCGCGTGAGCTACCGAACACCACACGTAAAGCCGGCAATATTTTCAAAATTATGGTTAACTTTGGAGCTGACAAATACGTAATTGGTCAGAGACGAAGAAATTTTAGGGTTTGTGTGCGCCGCCCCATGCGTGGCTCAGCGACTCGCCGAATCCGAAGACTAATCAATATATGCTGTAGCAACCACCGTACAAACCAAGACGACGTTTACTCCGGCGAGTTATATGTGTCCTGGTCGGATTCTTGGTTAAATCTACTCGCTGAATAAACAAAAACAACAAACAGTGACAGGAGCTATTCCTGAGAGGATTGAATTGCTACTGCTACACTCATCATGAAAATTATGGTCAAGTACTAGTAGTTGCGCGGTTTACGAGAGCTGATTGATTTTAGGAATAGTACTATGTACTACTTCTAGTACGTGAGTTATAATGAGAGCAAGTTTTGATTAAATCAACTCCGATGCATCACGTGAAGACTCAAGAAGCATATCAAGGAGAGATTCCAGAGTAATAATAGGACAATCATAACTGCCACACGTGTGGCATTTAGGGGGTATGTGCCGCACGTTTCGTGTGGCATCGACACAGGCCCGCCCGCACGAGCATGTCCGCGCACACCCCACCACAGCCCGCATGTTTGGTGTGCGACGCAATCGCCCGCACTAGCACGTCCGGGCGAGCGACCTCACGGCCCGCACGACCCGTCTCGGCCCTCGCCCCTCCCCGCCTGCGAGCCACACGCCTCGCGTGGCAGTAACCACGCGTCCCGCCGCGATTGCCATGGTCTGAACCTTCTTCCATGTTCGTTTAACTGTAGTTGCCATGTTGCTGAACTGCAGTTGCCATGTCTGACAACTACAGTTGCCATGGTTGCTCAACTGCAGTTGCCATCTCAGGTCAAGTGTCGGATGCCATTTTTGGGCAATTGTAGCTGTTGCCATGTATGGTCTGGTCTACTACAGTTGCCATGATTTGAAAACTTTAGGATTTGCCACCTACTAACACTAGACAGTTGCCATGTAGCACTACCAAAACATGGCAAAAAACATGTTCGGGTAAAAAAGAGAGTTGCCATCTGCTTACAAGCACACTAGGGCAGTTGCCATGTACCCTGCAAAAACACGTGGCAACTGATAGCTTTTGGTGTGTGGGAGAGGAGACGGGCATGTGGGCGACGGTGGTATCTTTAGGAGTTGCCACCTACTAACACTAGATAGTTGCCATGTAGCGCTACAAAACAGACGTGTCAACAATAACATGTTCGGGGTAAAGAGAGTTGCCATCTGCTTATAATCACAAATAGGGCAGTTGCCACGCACTAGCACTGGACAGTTGCCATTTAGCGCTACAAAAACAGACGTGGCAACAATAACATGTTCAGGGTAAAGAGAGTTGCCATCTTCTTACAATCACAAATAGGGCAGTTGCCATGTACCCTGCAGAAAACATGGCAAATGACAACTTGGTGTGGGAGAGTGGGAAAAAGGGCAGTCATGGGAGATGGGGAACAGAAGTCGTGCGCGGCGTACGGGCGCGACAGCAGTTCCACCGCACGCCCCGACTCGCAACCGGTCTCGTCCGAAGGAGAAACAGCGTGCGGGCGAACTATCTACACACCACACACCGGGCTTGTCCTATGTGGCACATTAAATCCATCTTTTGATGTCAGGATTCGTGCAAAAAACAACCAACAACGATCCAGACGTGTGAACGAGTTGGAGACGTTTCACACGTGTGGGCATTAGTGTTTCTGTAATAATATAGTACAAGCTGGGATCGAACTTGATCCGGACTCGGACTCGCCGGCCGCGCGCCCGTCTCCCAAGTTGCCGGGCAGCTTCGCCTCGGATCTGACCTGAGTGGTCGTCGTCCTTGTTGCCAGGCCGCCCCGGTCTCAACTCTGAGCCGTCGCTTATCCGAGCACGCCGTGCCTCCTTCTGCTGGTTTCTGCCATGGCCAAGCCGCCAGCACATCTTCTCCGCCATCAGGCGTCGAGTGAGCAGCCTCGGCAGCCGCTGCGATGACCCGCCGCCATGCTTTTCATCCGCGGTTGTAGCCCACGTCCGCGGCCTCATCCTTGAGCTTCGTTGAGCCGCCGCCTGCAAGATCTCCTACACGGAGTCGCCGCTGCCTTGTCGACCCGCTAACTAGCCGCCGCGGGTGAGCCACCCCGGCCTTGGAGCCGCTCTGTGTCAAGTCGCCAAGCTGTCAATGACGAGCCGCCGGCCGTTTCCTCTGTTGTTCTTTTCCACTGTCGGGGCTTCAGACCGGTGCCTGCGAGCAAACTGTTTCGCTCAGCCACCGTGGTTCTTCACAACCAGTGGAGGATCTTCAGAGTTCTTTACAACAACAAGAGATTCTGTTCAAAGGTAAACCGGAAAAAGGAAGTTCCTGCCGGTGTTAAGTCAAGTTGATGGAATGTTGATTGTGGTGCGCAGTGGGATGCCCCCAAGAGCTCCTCGCGCAGGGACTAAATACAGCTACCAGTACATCTAATACTAGTGCTATACATATTTCAAAGTTCAATTGACACAAAGTACAGCCTACGCCGGCTCCTGGAAAGATACCACATCAGCATGTACGCAGTTTTGTTGGTCACCTCCAGCTCGCATCGCCGCGGCAATCTACCTCCGCTTGTTTACCTCTGCCGGGCCCGGTCTTAAGCCGCCAGTGTGCTGCCTTCGTCCCTGAGGCGCCCTTACCTCGTTAACCTGCTTTTGCCATGCGTCGCTGTCGCGCCGAGTCACCGCTCCTACCTCGAGTCGCCACTGGCATGGGCTGCCGCGAGTCGCCGCCCTCACCCCTTGGCCTGTTTCTGTCGAGAGCTACTGGCTCGCGAGTTGCCTTTGCTGGAGCAACAAGTGTGAGATACAGAAGAAAGAAGAGACTGTGCGGAAATCACTGGACCAAACGCATGCACAGTCCAGGTTTCGAGGCTGAGTTATCCGCAGAACAAAATATGCTTATCCAGTATGAGTGCCTGAGATATAAAAATACCAGATGATATTCGTCCGGCCTATTTTAGCGCATATTAATTTTTTCAAAAAAAAACAAACTACTCTGATATGTGTGTTTTAAATGCAGGATAATGATCCATCACAAAAGTGCTATGGATATGGAGCACGGGCCAGTGTTACTCTGCGCTGGCGTTCGTCCGGGCCATATTGCTCGATGGATACATGAGCAAATCGTTGCTTCCGCTATATTAACACACAAGACTGACTCGTAGTCCACGCCCGCAGCCGACTCGCCTGTGTCTGCCGGTTCAGATGCCCCGGCCGACTCTCATGTTCGCGCTGGCTTACAACGTCACAGCCGACTCTCCCGTCCACACCGGCTTACAACGCCGTGACCGGCTCATCTTTCTGCTCCTACGGTCGATTCACTCGTGATGAATTTTAGTGATCACCAACTCCGCGGTGAATAGTTTCCAGCCTAACATATTAGGTGAAATCCATCCAGCATATATTTTATATTGTTTTCTTTGAAAGAGCAATTATTCTGGCTTGTAAGTTCTCCAGTGCAGGACGGGGTTATTATATCATTGCGTTGTTGAAGGACTCATACCGGTTTATATCACAGTCAAATATGGAGAGTCTCGAGCCAACTCCTCGAGTAGTCTTAAGACTCGGGGGCTACAATGACATGACTCGGGAACTCCGGGTCATTGGAAGGAATGATAGCCCGGTTCCGGAAGACACTGCCATATTGATGAAAATTTAAAGGCCGTCAGAAAATTGTCGGTTCAAAATAAAGATTCCGGTTTAAAATCCGGTTCAAGAGACATCTCTCTCCCGCAAAGCTTTGAAGCTCTCAAATCCGGTTCAAACATCCGGCTCAAGGTAAATTTGTCTCTTACAAAGCTTTTAAGCTCTCAAATCCGGTTCAAACATCCGGCTCAAGGACAATCTATCTCCCACAAAGTTTTGAAGCTTTCAAATCCGGTTTAAAGTTCCGGTTCAAAAAGAATTAATCTCTCGTAAGATTCGAGTTCTCAGAAAAAATAAAGGTTGCCAAAAAGAACTTGCTGCCATGATGTGCGGTTCAAACATGGGTATCCTGCCTTACGGCTTACCTTATTATGGTCACTTGGGGGCTTCCTGCTCATCGAGCATAGCTGTCGGTACCCTCTTGATCAGAGCGATGCCAAAATTTATATGGTCATTTGGGGGCTTCCTGTTCAAACATAGGTCATATTCGAACCAAAGAGAACATAGTTGTCGGTGCCCTCTTGATCGGCACACTGCCTAACTCACTAGGGGGCTTCTTGATCGTATTCGAATCATAGCTTAACCCCTTTTGGGTCTGACTTGGATAGTATTTGAATCAGGATCGCTAAAAACCTCTCGAGGTCATTTGGGGGCTTCCTGTTCAAACATAGGTCGTATTCGAACCAAAGAGAACATAGATGTCGGTACCCTCTTGATCGGCGCAACACCAAAGCCACTGGGGGCTACATGATCGTATTCGAATCCTAGCTTAACCCCTTTGGAACGGTTTACTGATCGTATTCAAATCAGAAACCTCGATTTTTATTTGGTTTAAGTTTTTGCAAACAATCTTTGGTTTTGTCTTGAGACTTTTTTGTTCAGATCTAAGTATAAGTGTGGTTTCGTTTAAACCCGGCTTGGATTTGGACGATAATAAGTCGCCAGCATGTGACAATCATCATATATTTGGAAGTATTGGCTTCTAAGGATTGGGTTATCACCCTTACTGCATTGGTCATGTAAACCGACAGTACAAATTCAATATCACAATGGTTATATGTGGGATATTATGACCCGCCCTACGGTAAACCGCCAAGGGATCTTGTGATCTACTTGTGTGCAGGATAAGACTACATTTGGGTGGTTACCCGCCCTGGCTTTTGACATTAAGTCGCCAGGGCATATGTTGTTTAAACTTTGTGTAGGATTTACAGAGCTATGATTTACATAAATGATTAAGTTCCAGCCCATCATCAAAGATTGAAATTGGTGTCTCAAAAGGGTTATCAATTCTTGATTTTCTCAAAGGCTATAAGCCGCCGGGTATTTAAACTCCGGATTTACTTGTCAACAGATAAGGTGTTCAAAGTCGCTTCAGCGCAATGGCTATTATTTTATCAATGGATATGATTTATTCTACAATGGAAAGAATAGTCCCGAGTCGCTGCAGGCTTACGACCCGGCACTTGGGGGCTACATTATTCAGATTGAGATTATATCAAATATGCAAGTCCCATGTCACTACCAGCATGCACCATGGCACTTGGGAGCTAATGCAAAGTCATTTTTTGCTCAACTTATTGAAGACCCGACTCATCACATTCTAAATGAGCCGGCCTTTGGGGGCTACCAATTGCTCCTGTCGAAAATTCAAGGTACACAAGCCTTAATCCATTATACTAAAAGATCCACTACTCAGTTGGTAGAGTACAAAACTCTTAACCTTGTGGACGTGGGTTCAAGCCCCATGATGAGGGTTACATCATATGATGTTCTTTTCAAAAGAAGTATATATAAAGTCCCAGTTCAGTATTATCTTACTGAGCCGGCCCTTGGAGGCTACACGTCGCTACTCAGGTATACATGATTATATTTACGAAACCGTTCCACATCTCACGACAACACTTATCCATTCACCCACGATCTCACACGATCTCCACTTCTCAGTACGTGGGTGACACATGTCAAGCGAATGAGAAGGGTCAGGGGCACGTTCGTCCAATTTCTTTGGACGAACAGTTTTTTCACCGTGGCTATAAATACCCTTCCCTTCCTCACTTCACTTTTACTCCACTCGTTCTCACTCCAGCTCGAGCTTCTCAAACCCTAGCGCCACCGCTACTTCATCGTCGCCGGTGAGGAAGAGCTTCACTGCCTCGACCTCGTCACCGTCATACTCGTGCCGGCTGCGGATTTCTTCACTCCACCGCCGCCGTAGCTATCTTCCTCTGCCAAGTTAGGGCGTGGAAGATCTGAACTGACGAACTTCACATCTACACCTCTTAGTTCATCGTGTTCTTCGTCCAGGGTAATTAAAAGTTACTTTTACTGCCCTCTTTGATTCAAATGATAACTACAAAATCTTTAAAGGTGTTTATTCTTCAAATTCATCACACACTGAACACCTCACATGTCATCTGTTCTTGATTCATTTCTCTAAGCTACATTTTTCTTCAAGATTCCTCAATTGTGTGGATTTTTTATCTATACAACTCTGGAACCTAAGATAAAGAACACTTAGTGAAATTCTTCAAGACTCATCTGGTCAAATTCCTCAAACTTGCTCTTTTTGAAAAACCTCTGAGAACGCATATGACCTCTCCATATTCCTCGCAACTATACTCTGTTCACAGGTACTCATGTCAGCTGCTAAATCACTAGGTTCTCATTAACTTAACTCATTTGCAGCGTTCCTCGAAGAAAAGTTGCATACATCTTCAGAGAATTCCATTATTCAAATTCCTCATCTGAAGAAAATGGCTGATGGAAAGAAGACACAGAAGGGAGGAAAGAGACGTGAGGTGAATACTGCTTTTGAGATCCCTGATGACATGTACAAGGACTATTGCACTCTTGATGAGGCCACTCATGGAAAAGGAAACCAAGAATGAGCGCAAAGTGCGCATTCAAAGAATAGAGAGGAGATGGGCAAGAGAATGGAGGGAGTACAGGTATGTTACTCCCAAGTACATGAAGAAATTTGCTCTAAATCCTCCATGCTCAAGACCTCCGTTGGCACCTAGCCAAGAAGCAGATCCCACCAGTCTCAAGCGCGGTGAGGATTATCCTGATGAATGGGCCAAGCGCCAGGCCAAGTTGGCCAGACAAGCAAGAGAAGCAGTAAGGAAATTCAATGAAGACTCTGATGCTGCTGCTGCCACTACTGCTGCCACTTCTGAGGCCTCTGCAAGCAAGCCAAACAAGGCCATGACAAAGAAGCCTGCTCACAAGCCAAGTGCTTCACCCTCAATGCCCTCACGGCCAGATTCTTTAAAGCCCTCATGGCCAACTCCTCAAGCTGCTCCCACTCCAAAATCCTCAGCTCCTCCGCCAAAGTCCTCAGCTGCTCCAACCAAATCCTTAGCACCTGCGCATCTCTCCACGTGCCAAAGGACGACAGGCATCTCTATTGCCTCAGGAGCATCTGCTAGTTCCTCAGCACCACTGCATTCTTCAACTGGTCGAGGCTCTCGACCAAGTTCTCAAAAGAAGCAGGTCGCTTTTCAAGTGCCGTCTGATGAAGACGAAGCTGATGATGATGAACTTGCAGAAATCATCAGAGACAGGGCAGGTCAAGGCCGCTAGAGCCAAGGGCACAAGTGTGCCTCCACTTTTGGATCCAAAGTTGATCCTTGAGTACATTGATCTATGGCACAAGGACCCAAATACTCCTATGCCTGATTTCAAGCAGACTCCTGGCCAAAGTCATATGTTGACTCACTTCATTCAGGAAGAAAAATGGAAGTTTGAGAAGGCCAGGCAGATCAAGAAAACGCAGTACAAAAAGGAGCGCTACCTGAAGAAAAATGTTGTCTCTATGACAACTGAAGAACTTGTCACTATTCAATCTGAGATCAAGAAACTCAGTGATGAATTTGACGCCTACCGTGCAGATTGGCTTGGAGCCAAGGTCCGTTTTGTGAAACTCACTGATCAATTCACTTCAAATGTTGCAGCCTCAATGCAACAGGAAATTTCTCAGGCTGAAGCATCTGCTCAGCCTATTGAAGAAAATGCCAGCACCGCTGATGACAATCAGGCTGCTGAAGAAAATGCTAATTCCAGGGCTGATGACTGCATTCCGGCCGCTGAAGAAATTGCCAGGGCAACCACTAGTGTTGTGCTTGAAGAAAGTGAAGACGTCAGGGCAACTGCATCAGTTGCGCCTGAAGAAATTCAACCGAATTCTCTGCTCCTCCTGCGCCTACACCAACTTCGATCCTTCCATCTGCATCAGATGTGAAGAAGACCAAGGCTGCAAAGCGTGCATCAGTGAAGAAAAGGAAGGCATCAACTTCATCAGATTCTTCAGCCCCGAAGAAGATGAAACCATTGACCAGCTCATTTGACAACCCAATTGATGATGTTCCTATCTCAATCATGCCATCAAAGGACCTTGTTCCTTTTGATGAACAATATGTGATTCCAAGTGAATCTGATGAGGAGAATCCTTCTGCTGCTTCGTTAGAGCAGTTGGATGAAGAAATTGAAGTGGATGAAATCCCTTCAACCCCAATTATCTCATCACCCATGCCTCGGTTCACTGCTGAAGAGGCCGGCGTTGAAGAAATGGATGAAGAAGTCGATGTGGACATTGGATGCACCACGCCAGTACTGAATGATGACTTTTGGGAAAGTCAGCACCCCAACTCTCCTCTGTTCACACCTCTTCAACAAATTCCTCAGTCCCCAGTAACTACTGAAGTCCAAATGGGATCTAAAGAACCTCGTGCAACTCCGTCCATCCATGAAGAAATTCCAGCCACTAGTGTTGATGCAAATGTAAACGAAGAATTGAAGTCCCAGGCTGCCACTAAAGAAGTACCTAGAATTCCTCAGCCTGAGATCGAGATCCATGAGGTTGTGATGCAATTGACTGACACTCCTCACCCCAAGCCAAAGGATCCCTTCTCGAAGAAGCACAAATTCAAGGCTGATGACTTCTTTGGCGAGCATGTATTCTTCACTGACTACAATCCTTATGACTTTGCTCGTCTTAGGAGGAAGCGCTTCTGGACTGCCAGCTAGGCCAATTTCTATTCTTCATTGCTTTTCAACAAGGACAAAATCTTCTACATGAGCATATTCCTCATGTGGACATGGAATCATTGCCTTGTTTCACTCATGTGCTCGGTGTGCTTCATGACGCATGCCTCCTCAACTTTTGCTCTGACATTGTTGATTGGAATGAAGAGCTTATTCTTCAGTTCTACGCTACACTGCATATCACAGGTGATCCTGAAGATATCAACACCTGGATCTTGGACTGGATGACCGATAATACTCATTATAAGGCACCAGCCTCTGAATTGCTTCACGCCCTGCCCATCAGTCCACCCAGTGAAGGAGCTCGCTGCCTGTACTAAGAACCTGAACTCACTGCTCATTACATGCAAGTGTTAATGAAGCCTCTGAAGCCCGGTCAAGCCCCAAGGACTAAATTCCTCGTAAAGGACTTACTCTATGTGCCCAGAACAGTCTATCGCATTCTAACGAGGACAATGAGTCCCATCAAAGGCCACGACTCATCTGATGAGGAAATAGTTGGCATCATGAAGAATCTGCTATTCAACATCATTCATAGCATTCCAATCAATTATTATGATTTCTTCATGAGGACTCTGGCAAATGTTGCACTCTCTCCATTTGAGTTGAAGCCCTATGCTCCTTGGATTATGAGATTACTCAGAACAAGGTCTCCACTCAACTACAAGGATGATTTTCAGAATCACCTCAGATATCTGCCCCCGATTGAAGTCCTCAACCAGACTTTTACTTCAACTGATGAAAAGGGCAAGACACCTCTTGTCATTGATGAAGGCATTCGTCCATTGGATGGTCAGTTTCGCAAAGCTTCATCTTGACTCTGCCACTCATGATTCTGCTGCCAATGCACCCAAGTCTACTCCTCAAGCCACAGCTCCACGTGTGATGACTGACCGTGAGCTGCTTCTTAGTCTTCACCAGAAGGTGGATTGAAATCATAAATGGGTTAAGCATTAGTTTGGTTCTATTCTTCACAACATGACTGCTACACATAATGCAGTGAAGAAAAACCATTACTACCTCCATGAAGTCTTCGGTCGCACCTGGGTTGTCCTATCACATCTGTATGGTGAAGAAGATTTGAAGAAAATGGGTATCAAGGAAGATTTTGACTGGTCTTCACCTCCTCCAAAGAAATTCAAGAAGGTCAAGGTTCCTTCTTTGGTGACCAGTTCATATTCTTCATCTCGCGACACCGACGAGTATGAAGACTTGGAAGACACTGCGGCAGGCCCTACAACGACAAACGACCCCAACAACGCTGGTGCTCCTCCATCAACTTGATATTCTTCAGGGGCGTTAGTCCTCATTTTCGATCCTTTTAGTCATCTGATGACAAAGGGGGAGAAATTTGAGTTAGTCTTCAAGCGGGTCTACTTATATGGGCTTTTTTTCTAAGTTACAACTCTCGTTCTTTTGAAGACTTTGCTGGATCGAGTTGTAATCTTAAACTCTATGGTGGCCTGATACTTTTGCTGTGCTTTCCTACATGCTTATTTCTCATTAATGTTAATGCATGCATGCTGAATTACATCAGTCACCATATTTCATCATGCATTTCAAATTCTTCATATTATATGTCAATGCGTGTATGAATTACAAGATATAGGGGGAGATCTCCATGATTCTACTCTTCAAGTGTGCATTGCTTCTAAAGAAAATTCCTCAATATGCACATCTTCAGGGGGAGTCTCCTATATCTTGCAATCAAATTCCTCAATTCCAGTATTTACACTTCATATGTTTATCCCCGTTGAAAACTTAACCTATATTGTCATCAATCGCCAAAAAGGGGGAGATTGTAAGTGCATCTAGAGCCCCTTAGTGATTTTGGTGTATTGAAGACTTATAGGTTAAGGGACTAATGTGTTTATGAGTGTACACAGGTCCATAAGTCTATGAGGAGTTTGATATTTACAGAGAAAGTCGACCCCTAAAAATGAAGTTCTTCGATTGAAGACTTTGGATTTCTGAAGAATTTGAAGATGAAGAAATTGGTGCAATCCTGAAGACTTGGTATTCATTCGAGGAACATGAAGCATGAAGACTTTTGTTTTCGTAGTTTCATTTTCTCTTTCTTGAGTCATAGGAAACACCATACTATTAAAGGGGGTTGAGGAAATACTAAGGAAAAATTTCCATGTGATGCTCAACTCAAATCCTACACCTACCAATCCCTTCGAGTGAAGCCATTGGAAATCTCATACAGCTCAGTCAATTTCTTCAGTGACAGAGACGAAGTTCTTCTGGTCTCTGAGAAATTTGTTCTGACTGAGGAGTTAGGAATTCGCCAGTGCGGATTACCTAAACAGTGAGGAACATGATAGCCCTGAGGATTTTGCTACCCAAAATTCCGACCGTTGCTGTGCTATGCGCCAGTTGTCCCAAAATATCTACCCACCTAGCGGTCATATCATTGAAGGGCATTTATGTCTTATCATGTCAGGATGCTCCCTAGGCTATAAATAGCCGCCCCCTACAACCACTGGCTGGTTGGCTGCTCCGAGAGAAACTGTCACTTGTCATTTGAGAGCATCCCATCCTCCGAGGACTTTGAGTGAAAATCATCAAGTGAGGAAAACCCAAACCCAAACACCTACAAACCCCAAGTGATTGAGCATCACTGAAGAGATTGGTCCTGCGTGGATCCGACGCTTGTTACCTTTGAAGACTGTGCATCTTCCAGACGGTTAGGCGTCATGGTCTAGAGCATCCAAGAGGAAATTGTGGATTGCCGAGTGACCAAGTCTGTGAAGGTGTGGAAGTCACCTGAAGACTTACCACGAGTGATTGGGCGAGGTCTGTGTGACCTTAGTGAAGGAAATATGCCCTGGAGGCAATAATAAAGTTATTATTTATTTCCTTATAATCATGATAAATGTTTATTATTCATGCTAGAATTGTATTAACCGGAAACATAAACATGTGTGAATACATAGACAAACAAAGTGTCACTAGTATGCCTCTACTTGACTAGCTCATTAATCAAAGATGGTTATGTTTCCTAACCATGAACAATGAGTTGTTATTTGATTAACGAGGTCACATCATTAGTTGAATGATCTGATTGACATGACCCATTCCATTAGCTTAGCACCCGATCGTTTAGTATGTTGCTATTGCTTTTCTTCATGACTTATACATGTTCCTATGACTATGAGATTATGCAACTCCCGTTTGCCGGAGGAACACTTTGGGTGCTACCAAACGTCACAACGTAACTGGGTGATTATAAAGGAGCATTACAGGTGTCTCCAAAGGTAGATGTTGGGTTGGCGTATTTCGAGATTAGGATTTGTCACTCCGATTGTCGGAGAGGTATCTCTGGGCCCTCTCGGTAATACACATCACATAAGCCTTGCAAGCATTACAACTAATATGTTAGTTGTGAGATGATGTATTACGGAACGAGTAAAGAGACTTGCCGATAACGAGATTGAACTAGGTATTGGATACCGACGATCGAATCTCGGGCAAGTAACATACCGTTGACAAAGGGAACAACGTATGTTGTTATGCGGTCTGACCGATAAAGATCTTCATAGAATATGTAGGAGCCAATATGGGCATCCAGGTCCCGCTATTGGTTATTGACCGGAGACATGTCTCGGTCATGTCTACATTGTTCTCGAACCCGTAGGGTCCGCACGCTTAAGGTTACGATGACAGTTATATTATGAGTTTATGCATTTTGATGTACCGAAGGTTGTTCGGAGTCCCGGATGTGATCACGGACATGACGAGGAGTCTCGAAATGGTCGAGACGTAAAGATTGATATATTGGAAGCCTATGTTTGGACATCGGAAGTGTTCCGGGTGAAATCGGGATTTTACCGGGTTACCGGGAGGTTGCCGGAACCCCCCGGGAACCATATGGGCCTTCATGGGCCTTAGTGGAAAGGAGAAAAGGGCAGCCCAAGGGGGCTGCGCACCTCCCCCCTCCCCTAGTCCTATTAGGACTAGGAGAGGTGGCCGGCCACCCTTCTCCCCCTTTCCCCCTTGGGAATCCTAGTTGGAATAGGATTGGGGGGGGGTCCTACCCCCGGAAGGAGTAGGACTCCTCCTGCGCCTCTCTCCCTGGCCGGCACCCCCTCCCCCCTTGGCTCCTTTATATACTGAGGTAGAGGCACCCTAGAACACACAAGTTGATCCACGTGATCTATTCCTTAGCCGTGTGCGGTGCCCCCTGCCACCATATACCTCGATAATACTGTAGCGGAGTTTAGGCGAAGCCCTGCTGCTGTAGTTCATCAAGATCGTCACCACGCCGTCGTGCTGACGGAACTCTTCCCCGACACTTTGCTGGATCGGAGTCCGGGGATCGTCATCGAGCTGAACGTGTGCTCGAACTCGGAGGTGCCGTAGTTTCGGTACTTGATCGGTTGGATCGTGAAGACGTACGACTACTTCCTCTACGTCGTGTCATCGCTTCCGCAGTCGGTCTGCGTTGGGTACGTAGACAACACTCTCCCCCTCGTTGCTATGGATCACATGATCTTGCGTGTGCGTAGGAAATTTTTTGAAATTACTACGAAACCCAACAGTGGCATCCGAGCCTAGGTTATTTATGTTGATGTTATATGCACGAGTAGAACACAAGTGAGTTGTGGACGATACAAGTCATACTGCCTACCAGCATGTCATACTTTGGTTCGGCGGTATTGTTGGACGAGACGACCCGGACCAACATTACGCGTACGCTTACGCGAGACCGGTTCTCCCGACGTGCTTTGCACACAGGTGGCTTGCGGGCGACTATCTCTCCAACTTTAGTTGAACCAAGTATGGCTACGCCCGGTCCTTGCGAAGGTTAAAACAGAGTCTATTTGACAAACTATCGGTGTGGTTTTGATGCGTAGGTGAGATTGGTTCTTACTTAAGCCCGTAGCAGCCACGTAAAACTTGCAACAACAAAGTAGAGGACGTCTAACTTGTTTTTGCAGGGCATGTTGTGATGTGATATGGTCAAGGCATGATGCTGAATTTTATTGTATGAGATGATCATGTTTTGTAACCAAGTTATCGGCAACTGGCAGGAGCCATATGGTTGTCGCTTTATTGTATGCAATGCAATCGCGATGTAATGCTTTACTTTATTACTAAACGGTAGTGATAGTCGTGGAAGCATAAGATTGGCGAGACGACAACGATGCTACGATGGAGATCAAGGTGTCGCGCCGGTGACGTTGGTGATCATGACGGTGCTTCGGAGATGGAGATCACAAGCACAAGATGATGATGGCCA
This sequence comes from Triticum urartu, assembly GCF_056163025.1. NCBI lineage: Eukaryota > Viridiplantae > Streptophyta > Magnoliopsida > Poales > Poaceae > Triticum > Triticum urartu. The sequence continues at coordinate 99,632,490 of NC_141878.1, forward strand.
TATCATATCACTTATATTGATTGCATGTGATGTTTATCTTTTTATGCATCTTATCTTGCTTTGATTGACGGTAGCATTATAAGATGATCTCTCACTAAATTATCAAGAAGTGTTCTCCCTGAGTATGCACCGTTGCGAAAGTTCTTCGTGCTGAGACACCACGTGATGATCGGGTGTGATAGGCTCTACGTTCAAATACAACGGGTGCAAAACAGTTGCACACGCGGAATACTCAGGTTATACTTGACGAGCCAAGCATATACAGATATGGCCTCGGAACACGGAGACCGAAAGGTCGAGCGTGAATCATATAGTAGATATGATCAACATAATGATGTCCACCAATGAAACTACTCCATATCACGTGATGATCGGACATGGTTTAGTTGATTTGGATCACGTGATCACTTAGAGGATTAGAGGGATGTCTATCTAAGTGGGAGTTCTTCAGTAAAATGATTAATTGAACTTAAATTTATCATGAACTTAGTACCTGATAGTATCTTGCTTGTTTATGTTGATTGTAGATAGATGGCTCGTGCTGTTGTTTCGTTGAATTTTAATGCGTTCCTTGAGAAAGCAAAGTTGAAAGATGATGGTAGCAATTACACGGACTGGGTCCGTAACTTGAGGATTATCCTCATTGCTGCACAGAAGAATTACGTCCTGGAAGCACCGCTGGGTGCCAGGCCTGCTGCTGGAGCAACACCAGATGTTATGAACGTCTGGCAGAGCAAAGCTGATGACTACTCGATAGTTCAGTGTGCCATGCTTTACGGCTTAGAATCGGGACTTCAACGACGTTTTGAACGTCATGGAGCATATGAGATGTTTCAGGAGTTGAAGTTAATATTTCAAGCAAATGCCCGGATTGAGAGATATGAAGTCTCCAATAAGTTCTATAGCTGCAAGATGGAAGAGAACAGTTCTGTCAGTGAGCATATACTCAAAATGTCTGGGTATAATAATCACTTGATTCAATTGGGAGTTAATCTTCCAGTTGATTACGTCATTGACAGAATTCTCCAATCACTGCCACCAAGCTACAAAAGCTTCGTGATGAACTATAATATGCAAGGGATGAACAAGACTATTCCCGAGCTCTTGCAATGCTGAAAGCTGCGGAGGTAGAAATCAAAAAGGAGCATCAAGTGTTGATGGTTAACAAAACCACTAGTTTCAAGAAAAAGGGCAAAGGGAAGAAGAAGGGGAACTTCAAGAAGAACGGCAAGCAAGTTGATGCTCAAGAGAAGAAACCCAAGTCTGGACCTAAGCCTGAAACTGAGTGCTTCTACTGCAAGCAGACTGGTCACTGGAAGCGGAACTGCCCCAAGTATTTGGCGGATAAGAAGGATGGCAAGGTGAACAAAGGTATATGTGATATACATGTTATTGATGTGTACCTTACTAATGATCGCAGTAGCACCTGGGTATTTGATACTGGTTCTGTTGCTAATATTTGCAACTCGAAACAGGGGCTACGGATTAAGCGAAGATTGGCTAAGGACGAGGTGACGATGCGCGTGGGAAACGGTTCCAAAGTCGATGTGATCGCGGTCGGCACGCTACCTCTACATCTACCTTCGGGATTAATATTAGACCTAAATAATTGTTATTTGGTGCCAGCGTTGAGCATGAACATTATATCTGGATCTTGTTTAATGTGAGACGGTTATTCATTTAAATCAGAGAATAATGGTTGTTCTATTTATATGAGTAATATCTTTTATGGTCATGCACCCTTGAAGAGTGGTCTATTTTTATTGAATCTCGATAGTAGTAATACACATATTCATAATGTTGAAGCCAAAAGATGCAGAGTTGATAATGAAAGTGCAACTTATTTGTGGCGCTGTCGTTTAGGTCATATCGGTGTAAAGCGCATGAAGAAACTCCATACTGATGGACTTTTGGAACCACTTGATTATGAATCACTTGGTACTTGCGAACCGTGCCTCATGGGCAAGATGACTAAAACACCGTTCTCCAGTACTATGGAGAGAGCAACAGATTTGTTGGAAATCATACATACCGATGTATGTGATCCGATGAATATTGAGGCTCGTGGTGGATATCGTTATTTTCTCACCTTCATAGATGATTTAAGCAGATATGGATATATCTACTTAATGAAACATAAGTCTGAAACATTTGAAAAGTTCAAAGAATTTCAGAGTGAAGTTGAAAATCATCGTAACAAGAAAATAAAGTTTCTACGATTTGATCGTGGAGGAGAATATTTGAGTTATGAGTTTGGTGTACATTTGAAAAACTGTGGAATAGTTTCGCAACTCACGCCACCCGGAACACCACAGCGTAATGGTGTGTCCGAATGTCGTAATCGTACTTTACTAGATATGGTGCGATCTATGATGTCTCTTACTGATTTACCGCTATCATTTTGGGGATACGCTCTAGAGACGGCCGCATTCACGTTAAACAGGGCACCATCAAAATCCGTTGAGACGACGCCTTATGAACTATGGTTTGGCAAGAAACCAAAGTTGTCGTTTCTGAAAGTTTGGGGCTGCGATGCTTATGTGAAAAAGCTTCAACCTGATAAGCTCGAACCCAAATCGGAGAAATGTGTCTTCATAGGATATCCAAAGGAAACTATTGGATACACCTTCTATCACAGATCCGAAGGCAAGACTTTTGTTGCTAAATTCGGAAACTTTCTTGAGAAGGAGTTTCTCTCGAAAGAAGTGAGTGGGAGAAAAGTAGAACTTGACGAGGTAACTGTACCTGCTCCCTTGTTGGAAAGTAGTACATCACAGAAAACTGTTTCTGTGACACCTACACCAATAAGTGAGGAAGCTAATGATAATGATCATGAAACTTCAGAACAAGATACTACTGAACCTCATAGATCAACCAGAGTAAGATCCGCACCAGAGTGGTACGGTAATCCAGTTTTGGAAGTCATGCTACTAGATCATGATGAACCTACGAACTATGAAGAAGCGATGGTGAGCCCAGATTCCGCAAAGTGGCTTGAAGCCATGAAATCTGAGATGGGGTCCATGTATGAGAACAAAGTATGGACTTTGGTTGACTTGCCCGATGATCGGCAAGCAATTGAGAATAAATGGATCTTTAAGAAGAAGACTGACGCTGATGGTAATGTTACTGTCTACAAAGCTCGACTTGTCGCAAAAGGTTTTCGACAAGTTCAAGGGATTGACTATGATGAGACCTTCTCACCCGTAGCGATGCTTAAGTCCGTCCGAATCATGTTAGCGATTGCCGCATTTTATGATTATGAAATTTGGCAGATGGATGTCAAAACTGCATTCCTGAATGGATTTCTGGAAGAAGAGTTGTATATGATGCAACCGGAAGGTTTTGTCGATCCAAAGGGAGCTAACAAAGTGTGCAAGCTCCAGCGATCCATTTATGGACTGGTGCAAGCCTCTCGGAGTTGGAATAAACGCTTTGATAGTGTGATCAAAGCATTTGGTTTTATACAGACTTTCGGAGAAGCCTGTATTTACAAGAAAGTGAGTGGGAGCTCTGTAGCATTTCTAATATTATATGTGGATGACATATTGCTGATTGGAAATGATATAGAATTTCTGGATAGCATAAAAGGATACTTGAATAAAAGTTTTTCAATGAAAGACCTCGGTGAAGCTGCTTACATATTAGGCATTAAGATCTATAGAGATAGATCAAGATGCTTAATTGGACTTTCACAAAGCACATACCTTGACAAGATTTTGAAGAAATTCAAAATGGATCAAGCAAAGAAAGGATTCTTGCCTGTGTTACAAGGTGTGAAGTTGAGTAAGACTCAATGCCCGACCACTGCAGAAGATAGAGAGAATATGAAAGATGTTCCCTATGCATCAGCCATAGGCTCTATCATGTATGCAATGCTGTGTACCAGACCTGATGTGTGCCTTGCTATAAGTTTAGCAGGGAGGTACCAAAGTAATCCAGGAGTGGATCACTGGACAGCGGTCAAGAACATCCTGAAATACCTGAAAAGGACTAAGGATATGTTTCTCGTATATGGAGGTGACAAAGAGCTCACCGTAAAAGGTTACGTTGATGCAAGCTTTGACACTGATCCGGACGATTCTAAATCACAAACCGGATACGTGTTTACATTAAACGGTGGAGCTGTCAGTTGGTGCAGTTCTAAACAAAGCGTCGTAGCGGGATCTACATGTGAAGCGGAGTACATAGCTGCTTCGGAAGCAGCGAAAGAAGGAGTCTGGATGAAGGAGTTCATATCCGATCTAGGTGTCATACCTAGTGCATCGGGTCCAATGAGAATCTTTTGTGACAATACTGGTGCAATTGCCTTGGCAAAGGAATCCAGATTTCACAAAAGGACCAAACACATCAAGAGACGCTTCAATTCCATCCGGGATCTAGTCCAGGTGGGAGACATAGAGATTTGCAAGATACATACGGATCTAAATGTTGCAGACCCGTTGACTAAGCCTCTTCCATGAGCAAAACATGATCAGCACCAAGGCTCCATGGGTGTTAGAATCATTACAGTGTAATCTAGATTATTGACTCTAGTGCAAGTGGGAGACTGAAGGAAATATGCCCTAGAGGCAATAATAAAGTTATTATTTATTTCCTTATAATCATGATAAATGTTTATTATTCATGCTAGAATTGTATTAACCGGAAACATAATACATGTGTGAATACATAGACAAACAAAGTGTCACTAGTATGCCTCTACTTGACTAGCTCGTTAATCAAAGATGGTTATGTTTCCTAACCATGAACAATGAGTTGTTATTTGATTAACGAGGTCACATCATTAGTTGAATGATATGATTGACATGACCCATTCCATTAGCTTAGCACCCGATCGTTTAGTATGTTGCTATTGCTTTTCTTCATGACTTATACATGTTCCTATGACTATGAGATTATGCAACTCCCGTTTGCCGGAGGAACACTTTGGGTGCTACCAAACGTCACAACGTAACTGGGTGATTATAAAGGAGCATTACAGGTGTCTCCAAAGGTAGATGTTGGGTTGGCGTATTTCGAGATTAGGATTTGTCACTCCGATTGTCGGAGAGGTATCTCTGGGCCCTCTCGGTAATACACATCACATAAGCCTTGCAAGCATTACAACTAATATGTTAGTTGTGAGATGATGTATTACGGAACGAGTAAAGAGACTTGCCGGTAACGAGATTGAACTAGGTATTGGATACCGACGATCGAATCTCGGGCAAGTAACATACCGATGACAAAGGGAACAACGTATGTTGTTATGCGGTCTGACCGATAAAGATCTTCGTAGAATATGTAGGAGCCAATATGGGCATCCAGGTCCCGCTATTGGTTATTGACCGGAGACATGTCTCGGTCATGTCTACATTGTTCTCGAACCCGTAGGGTCCGCACGCTTAAGGTTACGATGATAGTTATATTATGAGTTTATGCATTTTGATGTACCGAAGGTTGTTCGGAGTCCCGGATGTGATCACGGACATGACGAGGAGTCTCGAAATGGTCGAGACATAAAGATTGATATATTGGAAGCCTATGTTTGGACATCGGAAGTGTTCCGGGTGAAATCGGGATTTTACCGGGTTACCGGGAGGTTGCCGGAACCCCCCGGGAACCATATGGGCCTTCATGGGCCTTAGTGGAAAGGAGAAAAGGGCAGCCCAAGGGGGCTGCGCACCTCCCCCCTCCCCTAGTCCTATTAGGACTAGGAGAGGTGGCCGGCCACCCTTCTCCCCCTTTCCCCCTTGGGAATCCTAGTTGGAATAGGATTGGGGGGGGGGTCCTACCCCCGGAAGGAGTAGGACTCCTCCTGCGCCTCTCTCCCTGGCCGGCACCCCCCTCCCCCCTTGGCTCCTTTATATACTGAGGTAGAGGCACCCTAGAACACACAAGTTGATCCACGTGATCTATTCCTTAGCCGTGTGCGGTGCCCCCTGCCACCATATACCTCGATAATACTGTAGCGGAGTTTAGGCGAAGCCCTGCTGCTGTAGTTCATCAAGATCGTCACCACGCCGTCGTGCTGACGGAACTCTTCCCCGACACTTTGCTGGATCGGAGTCCGGGGATCGTCATCGAGCTGAACGTGTGCTCGAACTCGGAGGTGCCGTAGTTTCGGTACTTGATCGGTTGGATCGTGAAGACGTACGACTACTTCCTCTACGTCGTGTCATCGCTTCCGCAGTCGGTCTGCGTTGGGTACGTAGACAACACTCTCCCCCTCGTTGCTATGCATCACATGATCTTGCGTGTGCGTAGGAAATTTTTTGAAATTACTACGAAACCCAACACTTAGCTCAAGGGGAATACGGTGAGGACTGAGTGTTCTGGATTGCGTGTTCAGAACTGGGTGTCTGGGACTGTGTGTCCTCGGGTTTAAATACCTAGCCGCCCTAACCAGATGTACAACTGTCACAACAGTTGGAAATGGTCTACCAAATCATTGTCTTCACTGAGCTAACTGGTTCCATTTCCTCAACCCTTTCATTTCCTCCTTTCTGTGTTGTGTGCTTGTTCATATCTGTTTGAAGACTTTGACTGAAGACTTTCTCTATTTCCTCAGTTCAATTTCTTCAGTCTGTTTGTCTTATCCTGTGTTTACGCTTTTTGTACTTTGTGCTTGTTTTCATTTCATCATGAATACCATGCTCATCCATTGTTATGTTTACCTATGAGTACTTATTCCGCTGCAAGTAGTTCTTCATTCAGGAATTTCGTCAACCTGAAATTCCTCAGTGAAGATTTCATAAAAATCACCTATTCACCCCCCTCTAGTCGATATAACGCAATTTCACTATGAAAACAGCCCAACGGATTAACGGGTCACAAACGGGCCCAATGTAACCACGGGCTGAATCTGGCCCACAAATGGAACAGGCCAGTAACGGACCGTAACTAACCGAATTCTAGAAATGATCCCAAGAATAAATGGGCCCTTAGAAGGCCGAAAGTTAACACGGGTTGTAAATGGCCGACGGAATAATGGGTAGTTAATGGGTATAAAGTGATACACTATTCATTATGGGCCAGTTTCATCTTGGGCCTTTATTGGGCCTAGAGTTACGAAGGGCCTCATATGGGCCGAAAGACATCATGGGCCATACATGGGCCGGAAGTAACAACGGGCTGGAATCATATTGGACGGCCCATATGAAGCTACTGGGCTTAATTCCGATAGGCCGTAACGGGCCGGGAGTTAGCGGGTCGTAAATGGGCAATATACGAACAGACCATTAATAGGCTTTCCGTGGGCCGGCCCGTTACCTTTTGACCAAGTCAAACGGGCCGGCCTTTTCACTGGAATGGGCCTCTGTTGGGTCGTGCCACGTGTCGACGTATCATAGGCACCTCCTGTCCAATGAGTGGATGACATCTGTCCCAACGGTGAGCCAACACGTGTTTCCTCTGGCCAATGAGAATTTTACACGTGGAAAATCGCCATTGGTCTGGGCTATTAACGGGTTATCGGATCCAAAACCGGACCCGATAGCTTAACGGCGACCTGTTACGATGGATGCCACATGTTGGTCACCCTTGACGAAAACACTTCTATGACGCGCGATTTATCGTCATGGAAGTGGACGCTTCCATGATGATAATTTTGGAAATGTCATGGAACACTTCTACGACAGCACAGGTATGACTATCTTGATTCTGTCATAAAATCGTCATGGATGTACATGCATGATAGAAAACGTGACCTACTGTACTGTGACAAACACGTATCATCACGGAAGTGTCTTTTTTTTGTAGTGCAACAGAGAGTTTGCAAGCCCATCTCAGTGAGACCGAGATCCCATCGGTGAGACCGAACTGATTAGGGTTTCTGGCAGTGGCTATGTCAAGTGAACTCGGTGGCGCCAGATGAATCAAATCAGTGAGGCCGAGTTTGACTTTAGGTTTAGGACATATCTGGAAATGAGAAAGTGGTTGAGGGCTTTGGAGCATATCCACTTTGAGCACGTAGACCATTAAGCAACACCTCATCCCCTTTTAATAGTATTGGCTTTCCTATGGACTCAGTGTGATCTTAGATCACTAAAATAGAAATGAAGAGTTTTGAGCTTTTGCCAATCTTCTGTCCTTAGCTTCTTGAAGGGGTTCCACGTCCCCTTGTCCATGCCACGCCTTTGTTGAACTATCTGAAATATACTAGATAAAAAATATTAGTCCAACAAGAGATATGTTGACATTAATTACCAAAATCACCCAGGGAGCACTTGTGCTTTCAATCTTGTTACCAGAACTATAGATTGGTGCTTGTGGGTGACTAGTAGTGTTGATTACATCTTGTAGTTGATTACTATATGGTTTATTTGGTGGAAGATTATATGTTCAGATCCATTATGCTATTTAATACCCCTCCGATCTTGAGCATGTTTATCACTTGTGAGTAGTTACTTTTGTTCTTGAGGTCGCGGGAGAAATCATGTTGCAAGTAATCATGTGAACTTGATATGTGTTCGATATTTTGATAGTATGTATGTTGTGATTCCCTTAGTGGTGTCATGTGAACGTCGACTACATGACACTTCACCATATTTGGGCCTAAGGGAATGAATTGTGGAGTAGTTATTAGATGATGGGTTGCGAGAGTGACAGAAGCTTAAACCGTAGTTTATGCGATATTCCGTAAGGGACCGCTTGGATCCAAAAGTTTAATGCTATGGTTAGGATTTATCCTTAATACTTTTCTCGTAGTTGCAGATGCTTGCGAGGGGGTTAATCATAAGTAGGATGTTTGTTCAAGTAAGAACGACACCTAAGCACCGGTCCACCCACATATCAAATTATCAAAGTAGCGAACACGAATCGAATCAACATGATGAAAGTGACTAGATGAAATTCCCGTGTACCCTCAAGAACGCTTTGCTTACTATAAGAGACCATTTTGGCCTGTCCTTTGCCTCAAAACAATTGGGCTACCTTGCTCCACTTTTTGTTACTATTATCATTACTTGCTCGTTACAAAATATCTTGCTATCAAACTACTCTGTTACTTACAATTTTAGCACTTGCAGACATTACCTTGCTGAAAACCACTTGTCATTTCCTTCTGCTCCTCGTTGGGTTCGACACTCTTACTTATCGAAAAGAGCTACAATTGATCCCCTATACTTGTGGGTCATCAATGTCCACGGTTCAGCTATCGATCATTGAACGAAAGGGGTTTTGTTCATCTCTACATTTTAGCGAACCTATAGGGTCACAAGCTTAAGGTAATCACAATCTATTGAGTGTTAGTGGAGTAAGAGTTATGAGAAACTATTTATTCGAAATAATTTTGAGAGGAACCGGAAGGTCGGAGTTTACTGGGTAATACCGGGAAATGATATACATGACGAAAATATTTACAGTGACTTTAAATAAATGATAAAAGGCTCTAATATTGATTAGGAGGCTTTTAGAATTTATTTAATTTCAACAGGCTAAAGAAAATACTAAAAGGCCTATTAGGGGAGAGTTAATGGGCCCTATTGCCCATTAGTGGAGGTGCCACGAGTGGAGGCCGAATTGGGGAGGTGGAGTTGGATTCCAGCAGCCACTATACCAGCGCAAGGGGAGGGAAACTCCTCCCAAGTCGGCCACCCCTCACCTCTCCCATACACCTATATAGACTAGAGGTTTTGGCCCTTTTTAGACATAAATTTGGGAGCCTCCTCTAGTTCTCTAGTTCTAGTTCTGGTTCTAATTGATCCAATTAGAGCTAGATGTAATCCTCTCTAGTCCTCATAATTAGAAGCCTAGTGTGGTTCTAATCTTCTCCCTCTAATTCTCCGGCATCGGTTAGCTCTAGACGGAGAAGCGCCACCTGATTGTGAAGACCATACGCATGCAAACTATGGAGAGCCGTGCTTTCGGTCTTCCATTTGAGGGATTGTTCATGAATGGTTCAAGGGATTTCAAGTACGATCTACACCGATTCTTCTTCCGCTGCAACTCAGAGTTGGTAATGATCCGATCTAAACCTTTAATGCATCTTCATAGTGTTCCTAGTTTGATCGCAGGTTGATTTTTTCTACTATGTTTCCCAATAGCCAAGTGCCGCAATCAGGGACGGACATGCGCCCCAAGGCCTTGTTGGGCCCCTGTGCATTGCCTTAGCTCCATTCTTTTGCCTATAAATCCCATATTTCACGAAACCCTCAGTACCAATTTCTCCATTTTTTTCCAACGCCGCAAGTTCCTTTTCCGAGGAGATCCAATCTGGAAGCACGTTCTGACACCCTGCCCAAGGGGTAATCCATCACAAGAGGCTTCTTCATCAACCTTGATGCCTCCATGACCATGTGTAAGTAGTTCTTGAAGGACCTTAGAGTCCACACCAGTAGCTAGATGGCATCTTCTCTCCCTTGTGATTTAATACAAATTTCCCATGAGCTGCCTCACATGATCATTATCCAAATGATGTAATCAGTGGTGTGTTTGTTGGGATTGAGGAATTTCCACTTTATGACCAGATTGTTCATTGAAATAAATTGAATCTTTTGAATTTTCTTTGTTGTATAATTGAATAGCTTTGTATGCTCTCCAATCTAGTTGTTTTCTTTGGCCAAGTTTGATGGGTAGTTCTTCAGAGGAAGTTGTGCGGTGTAGTGAGTTCTAATCTTGTGGTGATCTATATCCCAGTGACAGAAAGGTACAAGACACATATTGAATTGTTGCCACTAAGGATAAAATGATGGTTTCTTTATCACACTTGGATGATTTACTGTCTACATTATGTCATCTTGCTTAATTGTAATGCTCTATTTGTTATGAACATAATACTTTGATATGCATGCTGGATAGCGGTCCTGGGTAGAGTATTAGTTGTAGGTGAAGTTGGATAGCGGTTTACATATGACACACATAATGCCTATATGAGATTATACCGTGAATGATCATAGCCATAAATATAAAAATTGCAATTTAATCGCTGCCTAACTGTAATTTGTCCACCACCCTACACTGTTATGTTTGGAGAGATGCCACAAGTGAACCTATGCCCCTCAGATCTATCTTCTTATGCTGAAAGCTCTGTCGAAATATTAATTCTTTGTTGTACTGTTTCTTTTCTTTTATCTACCTATCAATTATCATATGTTGCAATTTAATGATGTAACTAGCAAGACAAGAAGCTTGACAACCTTCTTGACGTCTTGGGGTGAAGTTTGTTTTGTGTGCAGGTACCAGTGATTTTGTTTGCCATAAGAACTCCTTCGGGTTCGATAAACCTTGGTTCTCTACTAAGGAAAATACATATTGCTAGGTTACTTCACCCTTACACTTGGGGGTTAGCTAGCCACTCTTACGAGAGAGCAAGCAAGATTTTTGGCGCCGTTGCCAGGGAGTTTCTCAAAGTGCATCCACGTCAACGTTCAACTTGGCGTCTCACGTCTCGGGCTACAACTGAAGGAAATATGCCCTAGAGGCAATAATAGTTATTATTTATATTTACTTATATCATGATAAGTGTTTATTATTCATGCTAGAATTGTATTAACCGGAAACTTAGTACATGTGTGAATACATAGACAAACCGAGTGTCACTAGTATGCCTCTACTTGACTAGCTCGTTAATCAAAGATGGTTAAGTTTCCTAGCCATGGACAAAGAGTTGTCATTTGATTAATGGGATCACATCATTAGAGAATGATGTGATTGACTTGACCCATCCGTTAGCTTAGCACGATGATTGTTTAGTTTGTTGTTATTGCTTTCTTCATAAACTTTTACATGTTCCTATAACTATGAGATTATGCAACTCCCAAATACCGGAGTAACACTTAGTGTGCTATCAAACGTCACAACGTAACTGGGTGACTATAAAGATGCTCTACAGGTGTCTCCAATGGTGTTTGTTGAGTTGGCATAGATCGAGATTAGGATTTGCCACTCCGTGTATCAGAGAGGTATCTCTGGGCCCTCTCGGTAATGCACATCACTATAAGCCTTGCAAGCAATGTGACTAATGAGTTAGTTACGGGATGTGGCATTACAGAACGAGTAAAGGGACTTGCCAGTAACGAGATTGAACTAGGTATTGAGATACCGACGATCGAATCTTAGGCAAGTAACATACCGATGACAAAGGGAACAACTTATGTTGTTATGCGGTTTGACCGATAAAGATCTTCGTAGAATATGTAGGAGCCAATATGAGCATCCGGGTTCCGCTATTGGTTATTGACCGGAGATAAGTCTCGGTCATGTCTACATAGTTCTCGAACCCGTAGGGTCCGCACGCTTAACGTTCGATGACGATCGGTATTATGAGTTTATGTGTTCTGATGTACCGAAGGTTGTTCGGAGTCCCGGATGAGATCACAGACATGACGAGGAGTCTCGAAATGGTCGAGACATAAAGATTAATATATTGGAAGGTTATAGTCGGACACCGGAAAGGTTCCGGGGGTCATCAGATAAATACCGGAGTACCGAGGAGTTACCGGAACCCCCTGGGGGTCAATGGGCCTTCATGGGCCTTAGTGGAAATAGAGGGCAGCAAGGGAGCTGTGGGGCGCGCCCCCTAGGCCCAAACCGAATTGGTTTATGGCTTTGGGGGCCGGTCCCCTCTTTACTTCTCCCCTCCTCCTATTTCCTTCCCCTCATAGTTGGACTAGGAAAGGGGGAACCTACTCCTAGTAGGAGTAGGATTCCCCCCTTGGGGCGCACCCCACCTCGGGTCATATCGTTGCAGTGCTTAGGCGAAGCCCTGTTTCAGTAGCTTCATCATCACCGTCATCATGCCGTCGTGCTGACGAAACTCTCCTTTGACAGTCGGCTGGATCTAGAGTTCGCGGGACGTCACCGAGCTGAACGTGTGCAGATCGCGGAGGTGCCGTACCTTCGGTGCTAGGATCGGTCGGATCGTGAAGACGTACGACTACATCAACCGCGTTGTCATAACGCTTCGCTTACGGTCTACGAGGGTACGTGGACAACACTCTTCCCCTCTCGTTACTATGCATCACCATGACAGATCTTGCGTGTGCGTAGGAATTTTTTAAAAATTACTGCGTTCCCCAACAACAACACCATTAGTTTATCGATCTCCATAGACCACAGGGGTGTTAGGACACATCTTCTGGCGCATTTCATTGATGGAGTGGTTCACTTATCGATGAATTCCCTGAACGATGGCTTCATGTCTTCGATTGGCCTGCAAATCAGACGAACACACACATTTTCAACAAAAGTGGGCTAGTGCTAGGGAATGGCAGTGGGGTGGTTTATGATACCAGAAGTTATGGTACCTGGTATATTATCTCTCTCACACACACACACACACATAAACTAATATGGTTCAAATCATTACATGGCAAGCGAAAGAGAAGGAAAAACACAAAAAGCTTAAAGGTAAGCCGGTAGGTAGCCAATCGCAGTGATCCACCGGATGCCTCCTATATGTTTGTGCTAGGGCCAAGTACTGGTTGCAGATGAGCTCGACGTAGTGCATATCCATTCGGGTTCTCTATACATGGGGTTTGGTTTGTGTGTGCATACAAGATAATGTCTTGGTGTCGAAATGTCTTTGTCACCATCAGTTGGGCAACACATGTCAGAGACGCGACACAAGAATGTGACAAAAAAATTAGGATGTTGCTCAAATAAATAACTCCAAGAGTTCAAGCTATCACTCTTGAACCAAGCACATTGATGTGAGCTATTATTGGATTCGAGATGTTGTGAATTCCAAGTTGCTCAAACTCGAGAAGATCCATACCGATGATAATGACAAAAAAATTTAGGATGTTTCTCAAATCAATAACTCTAATTTGCCTAAAGTATTTTGGCTAGATTTTTTTTCATCCAAAGGTTTAACATTGAGTGTTGCGTTGCTTATCACTGCTATGCAACGGCGGAGACAGCCCCAGGCAACTCGGATCGCACTGCCCGTGGTTTGAAGGTTGATTCCTTTGTTTAGCATCATTGTAACTACAATGCTACACTGTAGCCACGGTCCTCGAAGGTGGTCTGGGACGCACGAGGGCGTGGTGCAATCCTGGCGCCGCCACTGCTGCTTTGTATATGTGGTTCATGATAAAGACTAAATAAATACTTCCTCCGTTCGGAAATATTTGTCGCAGAGATGCATAAAAATGGATGTATCTAGAACTAAAATACATCTAGATACATTCATTCCTCCGACAAGTATTTCCGGACGGAGGGAGTAGTACATAAGATGTGTGCAATCCAGTCAAACTTGTTCAGTACATTCAAGCTCTAATCATCACACTCAAATTAAGCTCCAACCAAAGACACATTAATTATCCGCAAAGATTAAATGAACATTTAAGTGCTCGGTTGTAAAGGAGTACTCGCACGCTCTATGCTCCCATTCGGAGTGAGTAGTTTCTATCAACGGTGACAACACTTTCCGTTCAAAAAAAAATGATGACTATACTTTGCTAAATCTACGACAAACAATACACCAAAATCCAAGCCAAGATTGTGACAGAAACAATAATTTCCAGAAACAAAGGCGACAAAATAATGGCACGAAAGAAAACCAGAAACATAAAGCAGAGCGGGGTGAGGTGTACACGCAATAATAGAAGGGGACGGAAGCAGGGCGTTGACCGGGCACGGGCGGGGGTCTCCCCTCCCCGATTCCCGCCACGTCACCCACCCCGCCGATCGTTCTCATCCACTCCCCTCACCTCTCTCTCTCCACCTTTCCTCTCTCCTTCCCCACCCCACCCCACCCTACCCCCTCTCTCCGCCCCCAATCCCGATCTCCCTCCCCCCCTCTCGCCCCTCTCATGCATGAGAGGTCGCCGGGGCCATCGCTAGCCGCCACGCGCCTCCCCTCCCCCGCCTCCCTGCTCCTGCTCCTGCTCCTCTCGCTGTCCCTGCTCGCCGGGCGGTCGCACGGCTGGTGGTGCCGCGAGGACGACGAGGGGTGCTCCCTGATGGGGTTCAGGGGCGACGACTCGCCGGTCACCGGTGGCGGTATCAGGTGAGCCGCCCGCCCTTTCTCCTGCCCGCGCGTTCTGGTTGCTTTGCGTGGCTGGTTTTCTCGCGGCGGGGCTCGCTGATCCGTTATGGGTGCTCGCGTGGTTCCGTAGCCTCTCTGTGAGGGAGAGGAGGAGAGATCCGTAGCTGTTGAGAGGCGAGCGTGCCGCGGTAGGTTGCCTCTTGCCTCTGCCGTGCCTGGTGGTCTGGGCGTCGAGTGGGTATGGGCGAATTCGTCTGGGGCATGGGTTACGGGTGGCAGGCAGCCCTTTCGATTGGATCTGTCCAACTGGCGAAAATAAATTCGGGGTGATTTTAGTTTCATGCTCGTGTTTTCGGGTACTAAATTCTCCGAGGGATCACATGCTACATGGGCGAGAAGTCCTGCCGTGAGGATCTGGGGAAATGAAATATCGATCTGATTTGGCTGCTGTATTAACATCTTCGTGTCCACACGGTCTTGAATAAGTGTAATTAAAGGCGTTACAGTGAGATATATATTAAGAGATTCATTAAATAATCATTGGAGCAGATAGAAATCCATGGCATGTCTAACCATATCTATGTGAGATACTGAGATACTTAATCATGTAATTTATGAGACTCCACCAATTTACTCATATGTGCTTTTCTACCTCGGAAGAAAATTTGATGAAAGTGAGGACAAATATGGGAATTTGTTACCTCAAAATACTCTGTTTCATATATTGGAAGTACAGAAAGTAGTCGTGTTTCAGAAGTATGACACATCTGGTTTCACACGAAATGCTGTATAATTGGTGCTGTGAGCCCGTGAATTTGGATCTTCTGTTAACTGTTTTTCCCCAATTGCCATTGCAGTGAAAAAGGCAGGTTCAGTTATGGGTTTGCAAGCTGTGCTGGGAAAAGGGCATCTATGGAGGATTTCTACGAGACAAGAGTGGATGATGTTGATGGAGAGACTGTTGGGTTGTTTGGCGTATTTGATGGTATGTGTTGCCTTGTGCCAGTATTTTTATATTAATTGTTCAGGGTTTTCATATGTCAGCAGCTCCTTGATCAATTGTGTTTACTAGTATAGTTGGCTTTTCATACAGGTCACGGCGGAGCTCGAGCAGCTGAATATGTGAAGAAGCACCTTTTCAGCAATTTAATCAAGCATCCGAAATTCATGACAGATACAAAGGCTGCTATTGGTATGCCTATCATTCATAAACTATTGTGAACCTAAATATTTCTACCCAGGCAGAGTGTGATCATGATTTCCTTGTGTTTCTTCTCTGCAGCTGAAACATTCAATCATACCGATTCAGAGTTCCTGAAAGCTGATAGTAGCCACACCAGAGATGCTGGCTCAACTGCCTCAACAGCTATTCTTGTCGGTGGTCGCTTGGTGGTTGCAAATGTTGGTGATTCTAGAGCTGTTGTTTCTAAAGGAGGGAAGGGTAAGTCCCACTGTCTGTAATACTGTGATTCGTGCACTCTTGGTTTCATCGGAAAGTTCATATGGTTGTGTTTTTTCTCCATGGGTACATGGCAGTTGAAACTGACTGCATAACATAATCTCATGTAATCTCATTTCACTGGCGTTAGACGATCATGATGTTTTCTGCTTCCCACCATTTCAGCTATTGCGGTTTCCAGGGATCACAAACCTGACCAGACAGACGAGAGACAGAGAATTGAGGAAGCTGGAGGCTTTGTGATGTGGGCTGGTATTTTTACGAGGCCTAAAAAACTCCCTACTTCAGCAAGTGCTTTATTACTAGCATCATTCCTGTTTATTTACTGCTCTTTGTTTTGCAGGGACATGGCGTGTTGGTGGTGTTCTTGCTGTTTCTCGAGCATTTGGTGACAAACTTTTAAAGCAGTATGTTGTCGCTGATCCAGAGATCAAGGTTTGGCTTTTGTTTCCTTGCCTAGTTCTCAACTACAACCTAGACTTGCAGATTTTTGATTAGATATTCTAGGTAGTCTCTTTATAGAGATTTCTTATTGACCAGTGCAATGTAACTTTTCATCCAAGTTCTTCATTGTTTTTGTGCAAGGAAGAAACAATGGGCACCCCTTCTTACTATAAGGGGAAGATAAAGGCTATACACTTGGTGATTGAGCCTTTTATTTATTTATTTATTTACAGGAGGAGGTAGTTGACAGCTCACTTGAATTCCTTATCCTTGCTAGTGATGGGCTATGGGATGTTGTAACTAACGATGTAAGTGCATATTCACTGAAGATTCTCCTTGACATGGTGCTAGTTCCCTGTAGTTTCAATGGGTTAACCCAAATATTCAATTTCCAGGAAGCTGTTGCCATGGTCAAGCCAATAGAAGATCCTGAGCAAGCGGCGAAGGGACTACTTCAAGAAGCTTCTCAAAGGGGCAGTGCTGACAACATCACTGTCGTCATTGTTCGCTTCTTGGACGGAACGACGACGTCTGCCGGAGATGGACCAAGTGAGGAGGTCGCCAAGGACCAAAGTGAGGAGGCCGCCAAGGACCAATCTTCATAGTTCTTGTTCCTCCACGGCGTTGTATCCGCTGTTGTATCTGATGCTCGAAGTAGATGTCATGTGGCGGCGCCCTCCCGTGCTGCGAAACCAAACTGACTTGGCCTGAGTTTCGTCGTTGTTCCATGCTCCCGGCTATCCTAGATGGTAGGTAATGTCGGAACACAGGGGGATGGTGGGGCAGTGTTGTTACCATATGATCCAAGGGGTACTTTTTCTTTCTTGATGCTGAACCTTGTACTGTGTAGCTTCTATGCTGGTGTTTCATGCTAGTGATTTTTAGCAGTAAATGCATGTAACCTGACTATTTGAATGATTTGAACAAAGTTGTGCTCATGGTGTCACACTACAGAGTTCGGAGCTCGATTTTATTTAAGCTTTCCTTGCGGAGCCAAAAACAAACTCTTTTATCCCTCTTCGGAATGTCGATATAGCCACATTTGGAGCCAGTTACGTATTCAGAAGTACTCCCTCCGTAAACAAATATAAAAGCGTTTAGATTACTAAAGTAGTGATCTGAATATTCATAAAAGCGTTTAGATTACTAAAGTAGTGATCTGAATATTCTCCGATGAACTCTTTAAGCTTCACATAAACAGTAGAGCCAAACAATTATGGATCTGAAAGCAAAAGGTCAAACTTGATGCATATGCCGATGAACTCTTTAAGCTTCACATAAACAGTAGAGCCAAACAATTATGGATCTGAAAGCAAAAGGTTAGATGCGCCTGGATTATTTTAGTGCAGTATATGGTGAAGACGAGTCTTCAAATATGGATGTTCAACTGCTTACAATTGCGTATACAGTGGCTTTACAATTTTAAACAGCAATTTTTAAAGATGCACATGCCTTTGTTTAGTTGCAAACATTAACAGTTCTCACAATCCAGCAATTGCGTATACAGTGGTTTCACTTTTGATGAAAGAAGTGGTACGCATCCAATGTCATCTGCATATAAAACAGCATGTAGCGATTAAATGTGTCCATTTACTAGATCGTGCACCAATAATATTTTTTTGAGAAATGCGTGCACCAATAAATAATTGTATTCAGGTGGACAGGGTCCGTATACGCCCAAATCGTTCGGCCGGTGATGCTAGACTGGGCTGGGCTTGGCCCAAAGCGTATGATGCCGCACTGCGCGTACGCGAGGGAGATCGCCCTTGGTTGGAAGACGCGCGACGATTCAGCGGTTGCTCCGCTCTGCTCTGCTCGTCCAAAGCCCTAGCCGCCAGGTCTGCCAGAAAGAAAATTCCCACAAAAAAAATGATGGTCTTCCTCCGATCTCCTCATCGCTACCTGTGATGGCGATAGCGTGGGACTTGAGGTGGGGGCGCAGTACATGAACTAATCGTGGGCCGACCAAGAAGCCTAGCTCCGTGCTCTCCAGTACAGGTTAATCTTAATCTTTTTTTCTCCGTGTTTATCGGAGTCTACTAAGTCTTCTTGCTATGGCTGTTGAATTTCTTGTTTGGATTTTTTAGTCTAGGAACGGGCCTGTTCGTATGATGTGAAAAAGGGGGACTGTTCATAGGGTGTTGTCTGGCTTTCCCAAGCAAGCATTGATCAGGAACTTGTGGTAAACTAGAGTCAGGAAAAATTCGGTTTCATGGATTTTCGCTGCTATTACAGTGATTCATCAGGTTTGTGCCTCAAGCCTTGTTTGGTTAGAGGGATCTACCGGGATTACAGTTAGGTCCACAAGATAGTTAGGACATATTTCACAGGTTATATCCTGAATATTCTCAAACTAAATGCATGCCGATGAACCCGGTAAGCTTCACAAAAACAGTAGAACCGAATAATTATGGATTTCAAAGCAAAAAGATTGATGCGCCTGGATTATTTTAGTACAGTATATTAATCAATTAAGGATGATGAAGACGAGTCTTCAAATATGGATGTTCAACTGCTTACATTAAGGATGGACATGCCTTCGTCTAGTTGCAAACATAGACAGCTCGCACCGTATTATCCAGCAATTGCGTACACAGTGTGCAGACTACGCATCCAAGATCATCTGCATATAGTACAACATGATGTACGTAGATATTAATATGACCAATTCATATCATGCAGGAATAACCGCATTCGGCTAGCCAAGATTCAGATACGCCCAAATCATTGCAAACTCTGACATCACAAATCACAAGGTATGTAGTGCAGTTATGCGATAAACAGAATGTGTACCAGGTAAATACAAGAAGAGTAAATGAATAAGTAGAACAACAAGGGGAGATTTATATTACAGAGAAGGCCGATCATCATATAAATACATTTGAACAGAAGGGCATGTTGGGTGCACATCGGCTGCCCTCCTGAAGGCAGACTCGACATCACTGTTCTTGTGGACGGAGGATGTGACACCTACACGGATGTGCTCGAGGGCTAACAGGTGCTCCATCCCTAATGGTGTAGCACCACCCCACCCATCATGTACTGGTGCTGTCGCAGCTTGGGCATCGCCCCTGCCTCGAACTCCATGCATACCATAGCAGAGTAAATTGCAAAAAACCACCACAATTGAGCACCCTAATTCAGAAAACCATCACCATTCGAATTTTTTTCAAAAAACCATCATCATTGTGCTAACAATTTTCAGAAAGCACTTATCACTGGATTATCACTGTATTAGAGACGTTTGACAAAAAACTGACCGCTGGGTCCCATGGTCAGGTGCCACGTAGCGAGGACGAGATAACGCCGCTACTAAACAAAACCGGCCCACCTCCCACCTCACGCATCTCTCCCCACCCCGACTCACCCTTTGCTGCCGTCCAGGATCCAACTGCCGGCGGCGCCCACTGCCTGAACGAGGAGGTCTCACATGGCCGGGTCAACGGAGACGCCACACCATCGCTGCAAAGCCGCCGCGGCATGGCACCGCGCCGCAACTGCCCCGTCGCTCCATGACCGCCGCCACTCTCCGTGTCCCGGCGACAGATTCAAGCATTGCCGGCTTCCGTGCGCCGCCCGGCGACGAATCCAAGCGGTGTCGGCCCCGAGCGCAGCCCCGACGGCGGATCTGGGGCGATGCGACCTCCCCCTGTGCCAGCGGGCATGCCGACCGCCGGATCCAGCACGCGGGAGGGCAACGGCGGATACCAGCTCACGACCGCAGCAAGCACCAGGGCCTCTCCGGCCTCGTCCTCCCGCCTGAGCCCCCACCTGCAGGTCGACGGGAGGGACATCCAGTGGAGACCGTCGTGGCTCCCCGCTGCACACTGCTGTGCGCCAGGGCTCCTTCACTTCGTGATCTCGCCGGCGTTGTGGGGCAGCTCCTGGGCATGAGGAGATCCAGCCCGGCTCCACTCCGATGGGCATGACTGGAGGCGGTGGCTGCCACCGCCGGGGGACGCAGGCGCGCCTGCCGCACCGCGCCGCCCGGGTCGGCCACGACCAGCCACCTCGCTGGCTGTAGCCTTCCACCTGCTGCTTCCTTCGCTTGCCGCCGACCTCCAGCGATCCGTGACATCTCCGACGACGGATCCAAACGGCACCAATGCCAGAGAAAGGGACGAAGAGAGATAGGAGATGCTGACAAGTGGGCTCACATCAAGTTAACGGTCCATGCGGACGGAGTCAATTTTTCATGCCATGTCATCACTTGCAAGTGGGATCCAGCAGTCAGATTTTGCGTCAAACATCTCTAATCCTGTGATAAGTGTTTTCTGAAAACTGTTAGCACAATGGTGGTGGTTTTTTGAAAAAAAATCGAATGGTGGTGGTTTTCTGAATTAGGGTCCCTAATTGTGATGTTTTTTTGCAATTTACTCACCATAGCATCATCAGAGACGAGTCTAAGGTCTTCCAGAACCGGAAATAATCCTGTGCGGACTATTGGCGGCACCACTATGTTCAGCGATACTCGACACAGAGAGAAACATGTCAATGAGGGAGGGCAGTTTTCCGACAACGTGAACCTCATTAGTCGATAGGTACTCAACCGACAAAGTCAGGCTGCGGAGGCAATGGAGGTCGCCAATCCAATTGGGAACTCTCTTCAATATCCATCCTAGCATATAAAGAACCTCGATATGGAGAGGAGGGTTGGATAACGAGTACATCCGGCAACAAGAATGTTTAGAAAACACACCATTAGCACTGACAAAGAGGTATTTGAGGTCACGGAGCCTCGCAATTGAGGAGACCAAAGCATCAACTATCTCCTCCGCCACCATTTTGCCAGAGAAGCTCAGCATTCTCAGACCAGTCAGCTCATCGCCAATGCCCTTAATATCCTCTAATGAGCTCTTCTCCATATCAGGGCATGACAAAGCACGCAATGATTTAATTCTCGCGAGCGTCTCCAAATGAACGAGCCCTCGAATTTCAGCTGATCGACCATTTATTACCAGCGTCTCCAAATGAACGAGCCCTCGAATTTCAGCAGGGAGATCTATGATGCATTCTTTTGCATTAACTCTAACATGCCTTAGCTGAAACAATTGATCAATAGGACTGAGGTCGACTGTCGCATCCTTGTATGGAAAGTCATACAAGAGCACTCGAAGGTATGTAAATAGAGAAAGAGGAGGCGTGTAATTGGACTCTCCAAACTGTGCCAATGATCGAACTTGTGACATGCTAGTATCAACGATCACTGATGTTGTATAACTAGCACTTGATTTTAAGGACAATCTACGGACCTTATGTTCGTAGCTATGCATTCTTGCCACATCTTCACAATTATATGCCACTGATGAAATTGTCTTCTGCACACTTGCTGGTGATCAAATCAAGCATCATGTCGTGTACTGTGCAATACTCCACAGCCGCAAAACTTGAGAGTTCAGCTGGCTGAATAAAGCTTCTATTGATCAGCTCATTAAAATAACTCTTTGCAACATCATCCAAATCTGATCCATGAGAATTATTGACAAAGCCTTCAGCGACCCATTGTGCAACCAGATGACCCCTTCTGATATTTTTATCTTCTGGATGCATGCCAAGGTACAGGAGGCATGGACGGAGATGAAGAGGAAGATGCATGTAGCTAAGGTTTAATATACCCCTCATCTCTTCCAAGGTGGGATTTATGACAAACTTAGCGCCCAGAGAGTTTCTTATGCTCTCCCACTCGTCATTTGATCTTGCTTGACGACTAGCTAACAAACTGGCTATAGTGCAAGTGGCAACGCTCCGCACATCCTCAAAATTTCAGCTGAAATATCTTTAAACTGGGGTGGGCAGTCATCTTCAGACCCAAATACTCTATTAAAAAACAACATTCTCGAGTTTAGTTATTAGGGTCTTCATTTTGTAAACACACTCATGGTCGTTACTGCACGCCCCAATAGCCACATTATCCACTCGTGTAGTTACTATTACTCTACTTCCATTATCAACGTCTGGAAATAAACAACCCATTATATTCCATGTCGATTGATCCCACAAGTCATCTACTACAATAAGGTACCTATTGAATATTGTTGCACATATCAGATAGGTCCAATTGTGATATGATTTACAGATGAAAGCACCATAACTTGGAAATGAACATAAACTACGAATAGCATAAGCTAGGATTGAAGCAAGAAAAATGCTATTTCTTAGGTTAATTTTGCATGTTCACACAACATTCGAGCATAAGCCAAGTTAATTTACATGCAAAACTATAAGATAGTTAAAACAAATTTACATTTATCTTATACATGCATGCTCGAACAAAAAAAAGACTACAAGTCTCTATTATATAATTAAAGGTAATGGCTTGAGACCCTACATTTCTACAGCCCATATAAGAAGTACCGGTTTGTTGGATCCAACTAACCTTAGCCATCAATCTATCTCTAGTATGATGGCTCACAATTTTATTTCTACCTTTGCTAATTTAGCTTTAGTTACATACGCATTTGGGAATGAAGAGAAATTTATTCAGTCAATTTCTCCCATTCGTACGCCCATCTGAAGTTTGCATCTCTTCTCATCCAGGTTTTCTTACCTCAGACAACAATCACACATTATCAGGTGTTTTTTTTATTTTATTTTATGGGCTTGCTACTTTACTATTGGCCGATTTTCAATTCCAGAGAGAGAGAGAGAGGGAGAGAGGGAGAGAGCGCGATGGTTTATTGCTAATGAAATTATTCTTGCTTTTTAATTTGTTATTAAAAACACATTTATTTTCTTGTTTTTTGTTTTCATTTTTTATAAAATGCATGAAATACATTTTTTATGTTAGTGTGTATGGGTTTGCTAAATCACAATCGGCTGAAATTTAACTAAGTCTCAGTCAAGTTAATAATCCTTCGATTATCATGTTGAGATTCATGCTAAAGTGTTGTGTTTTGTGTTTTATCAAAATACAAATATATTTCCTTTTATCTTTTGTTAAAAAAATAGTTTGTTGTTTCTTTCTTGGTTTTTCATGTTTCCTTTTCTCATATTTTTCCTTTTCTTCCCATTTTCGTTACAATGTTTTTTGTTTTCTTTTCATTTTCCTACATTCCTCTTTATAGTTTACGGGGTTGCTAGAAATTAGTCGACTGAGATTTAGTCAAGTCTCAATCAACTCCTGCGCCGTTAGTTTTGTTTCAATCGAACCGTGTAGGATGAATAGGGTTGGGTAACTCTTTATGTCTTAGTTTTTCCTTGTTGGGTGTAGAGTATGTGTGGTTGCTAGGAGGGAAAGGGGACCTTTTTCGTTGTCTGCTGGACTTTTGGTAGAAACTAGGGTTCTACTGGGTCTAGGGCGGAGATTGTAGGGGAAGGAGGGGGCTGGACGTGGGCGATCTCGCGGTCGTCGGCGGTTGGGCGCCGTCGTGCGCGAGGGAAGAGGCGGCGGCGTTGGCTGGAGGCGGCTAGGGTTAGGTCTCCCGGCTCCCTTCAGGAAGCCGAGCAAATAATAATTGCTTCTTGCTTAATCTCAAAACGGGTCCTTACATAAGTTTATATAATCCTTCTAACGATATAATTGGGCTAAGCCCCTAACACGATAAGATAACTGGGCCAGGCCCCTAACTGCCTGGGCTGTAATATATGCTGCTCATAACATTTCTCCCCGCCTGCACAAACAGCTCGTCCTCGAGCTGGAAGGCGGGGAAGCGCTTGCGGAACTCCTCGAGGTGATCAACCGTCGCCAAACACCTCTGCGGCAGCTTGGGCGGGCAGGTCGCCGAGGCCAGCGGCGTCGGCGTCCTCCTCCATGTAGTCCGCAACCTCCAGGTAGAAGAGGCGTGGGCAGACGTGGTTGGGCACGTAGGACTCGTCGCAGTTGAAGCACAACCCTTGATGGCGATGCTCGAGTAGCTCGGTCGAGGTGAGCCGGCGGAATGGGCGCGCCGTGGTCGCGGCGAGGGGTGCCGCGGAAGCCTGAGCAGGCCGACCCTGCGCGGGAACATCCGGCCAGGGTGGCGGCCCAGCGGCCCGGGACGGTGATGCCTGCTGGATGGCCACCGCGCGGCGCTCGAACGCGCGTGCGTAGTACATGATCATCTGGAGGTCCTGGGGGTCCCTGTAGCTCCACGTCCACACGAATATGATCTGGCAGACCGCCGACGAAGAGTTCGGCCCGCTGGCGAGCCGTCACGCCGGGCGCGTGGCACGCCAGGGCCTGAAAGCGGTCGGTGAAGTCCTGCACCGTAGAGGTAGTGTGCGTGTCCACCCTCAAGATGCAATTACATTTTTTGTCTTTTATCTTGCACATTGCACACAAACAACAAAACATGCTAACACAAGATTCTAAAATCTATTTTTTGAGGCTGCCCCACCTCCCGTGTTGCACGACCATAATTGCACGCGCAACTAGGGTTATTTTATTCTTTTTTATTTTTCAACAAGAACTAATTTCTAATGACATGGTGAATATTTTTTAAATACATAATGATTTTCTAATTACACAACAAACATTTATTTTGAATACACAATGAATATTTTAAAAAATGCACAAGCATTTTTTCTAAAATATCATGACAAATGTACAAATGCTCCTCTTTCTTTTTTTATTGAAAATCTAACTGGAAATTTTAAAAAGAAAAGAAACATTAAACAATAAAATGGAATAAAAGAAACAAAAACAACAGTAGAAAACCGGATAGTACAGAAATCATACAAAGAGCTAAGAGAACCTACAGCCGGATATGACAAATGTGGCCCCTCAAGCGCTTGCGGATGCGCCCGGTCGCGTCCGCGGGCAGTAACCGGTTACTACTCAAATCAACACAACTGCATTCAGACATCTCATACTAGATTCTCAAATCCATACAAAAGCATGCAAACGTTAAAACCTACATACTACGTAGCTACTCCTCGTCAAGATGTCAACAATCTCCGTGCCTGGCTCCGGGTACATGGGCAGCAGCAGCAGCTCCGACGTCTCCGGCTGCTCCGCTCCAGCCTCCTCCGCCTCTATCTCCGTGTTGAGTTCAGCGAAGAGCACGTCGGACGCCGCCTGCTCCTGTCGGAGGAACTGCCAGTTGGCCTCCACATACGCCTCATACTGGATGGAGTCCAGGATGGCCTGCTGCTCGCTCCGTCCTCCTCCGCCTCTATCTCCGCGTCGAGTTCGACGAAGAGCGCATCGGACGCCGCCTGCTCCGGGCGGAGGAACTGCCGGTTGGCCTCCACATAGGCCTCATCCTGAATGGACTCCAGGATGGCCTGCTGCTCCGTCCACGGCTTGGGCAACGGCGAACTCCACCTCTGCCTTCGCCATGGTGACTCCCCCCTTCCCCGGAGCAGGCTGCTCTGCCTCCTCCTACGGGTGCACCACCTTCATCGGCTCCGGCAGTGGCTCTCCCTCCTCCTCCTCCTCCTCCTCCTCCTGCTGCTGCTCCTCCTCCTCATCCGACTCCGCTAGTCCGGAGGTAGCCCGACAATGATGCGGGTGCGCTCGTGCCTGTATCTCCTCCACGATCTGCCTCCGGTGCTCCGGCGTGAGCATAGCGTACATGGTGATCATTCGCTGGACCATGGCGATGCCAGAGAGCGTGGGAGAGCGGGGGAAAGAAGGCGGACGAGCTCGGGTGGCAGCACAGAGAGGGAGGAGGTGGATGGGCTAGGGTTGGGGGACGCCGACCGACTTAAATAGCTAGCTTTGGCCTCAGGCGGCGAGCCGGAGCGGCGTCACGCGACCCACGGCGACGGAGGAGGCATCCTTCGAACCGTCAGGTTTCCGGGCGTTTCCGCGTGGGACCCCATCGCAAGTCCTATATGGCGGTCGTGCCTATATCCGCCTCATATTTGGATTGAATATGCGGGGTGCCGGTCAGCCCGGATGTTTGAGGCCCTTTTGAGGCGTCTGTCTGCCAGATATTTGTGATCGATCAGTGACGGGGCTGGCCGCCCGGACGTTTAAAGTCAGTTTGGAGGGTCGGTTTGGAGGGTCGGGTGTAGATGCTCTAAGGTTGCTATTGGCCCGGCCAGTGCAGCAGAACGAGCAGCCCTAACTGAATGAAAAATTGCTGGCCCGAAAACGCACAAGCAAGAATAAGGCCCCGCTTGGAATGTAGTTTTTCTGCCACCCCTGTAATCTTTTACACCTGTATTATACCAGCCTCCAACCAAATACATTCCGAAGGGTGGTATTTTCTATCCGGTTATAATATGTGCTTGGCTCTCCAGGTTTCAATCCACTTGTAAAATCCACTTCGATAGCAGCTAACGAACTGAATTCTTGTGAAACTTTGGCAGCAGCTGTTAACTGGCAGGAGGGTTCGGGCTAATCATGACCAAGCAGGACGGCCACGTCGCCAAGGAGTACTCCGCCGCCGGTTGAACGGGGAAGGGGCGGGGAGGGATGCCGGAGGAGGAGGAGGAGGAGGAGGGAGGATACCTTGGTGGAGCAGAGGAGGATGAGCGATTCGCCGTCACGGTCAGGTCACGGCTGCCGGCCAACGTCGCCGTCGCGGCCAGGAGCGAGTCGCCGTCACTGTCGCGGCCAGGAGCGAGTCGCCGTCACCGTCGCGGCCAGGAACGAGTCGCCGTCGTCGGCGCGCCTAACCCCCGTCGTGGCCACCGTCTTCTGCGCCTCACCACGTCGCCGTCGCGAACGCCGTTGCTTGACCACCTCGTGGACACCAGCGCCGGCGCCTCCCGGCGGCGCAACTCGATCTAGGTCTCGAGCGAGAGGCGAGGTGGGGAAAAACGACGGCCTCTGGTCTGTATCGGATACCGGCCTGATACGGGTGTAAACAAGAAAACCAGTGTAAAACTTACAGCCAAAAAACGACATGCCAAGCACCAACGACAGGCTCATCCATTTTTATTTTACAGGGGTATATTTTACAGGTGTATTGGGCCCTAAAACGAGGAACCAAGGGGGGCCTAAGGCAAAGGCAATAACAAGGCCGGTCCAAGAACAATAGAAAAACACCAAGACTGAATGAAGAGCTAAAATGGGCTGGGCTACTATTGTATGGTGTACTGAGACTTAGCTTGAGACCTAGACAGACCCATTATTTATTATTTCTAGGAAAGGTCGTCTTGGGTGCACGTCGACCACGCTTCTGAAGGCAGACTCAACATCACGGTGCTTGACGCCGTGTCTGGCAAATACAGAGATGTGATCGAGGGCCAATAGGTGCTCCATGCCTCGAGGCACACCACCACCCCAGCCATTATTTACTTCTAGAGTGAGCTGTCGCAGGCTGGGCATTAGGCCTATCTGAAACTGCATGTGTGCCACATCATGAGAGAAGAGACGAAGGACTTTCAGGACTTGGAATAAGCCCGTGCAGATGACGGCCCCGCCTTCAGCGAACACCGATAGATCCAGATGGACGAGGCAGGGCAGCTTTCCCACAACATGAACCTCGTCGTTGGACAAGTTGTCGACCCACAAATTCAAGATCCGAAGGAAATGGAGGTCGCCAATCCATGTGGGAACTCTCTTCAGTATCCACCCAGGCAGATCAAGTTCCTCGATATGGAGAGGAGGGTTGGATAATGAGTACATCGGGCTGCAATGATGTTGAGAAAACAAAGCACGGACCTCGAGGTATTTTAGGCCATGGAGCTTTCCAATTAGGGATACCAAAGCATCAACTTCACCCGCCACCACATCAGTATAAATCCTCAACTCCCTCAGGCTGGTCAGCTCACCAAGGCCATTAATATCCTCTAGCGAGATATTCATACAGTGAAGTGCACGCAATGATTTTATGTTGGAAATCCCTTGAGGAGGACATGTATGAATCGGAAGGATCAGACGAGACAACCGTGGCAAGCAAACAATATCTGACGGGATGCTTCGTGCACTACCAGATATTTCCAGCGTCTCCAAATGAACAAGCCCGCGAACTTCAGCAGGCAGATCTATGGAGCTTGGGAATGTAGAAACCTTCAGATATCTTAGCTGAAACAATTGACCGATTGCAGTGAGGTCGACTATCATACTGCTCGTAAATGGGAATATAAACACCAGCACCCGAAGGTACTTAAATAGTGAAAGAGGAGGTGTGTACTTGGACTCTCCAAATTGTGCAAATGATCGAACTTGTGACATACCAGTATCAACGATCCTCAATGTTGCATCATTGGTGCTTGATTTCAAGGAGAACCTACGGACCTTGTACTCACAGGCATGCATTCTTGCCACGTCTTCACAATTATATGCCACGTTGGTAAAATTTTCGTCTGCACATTTGCTGACGATCAGATCAAGCATTATATCATGTACTCTGCAATACTCCACCTCTCCAGACTTTGAGGTCTCAGCCGGCTGAATCAGGCTTCTATTGATAAGCTCATTAAAATAACTCTTCCCGGTATCCTCCAAGTCTGACCCATGAGAACAATTGACAAGGCCTTCAGCTATCCATTGTAAAACCAGACCATGCCTCCTGACCATTTGGTCTTCTGGATACATGCCAAGATACAGGAGACATGGGCGAAGATGAAGAGGAAGATGCATGTTTAGTATACTCCTCATCTCTTCTAAGGTGGGATTTGTGGCAATCTTGGCGCCCAAAGAATTTCTTATGCTCTCCCACTTGTCCGTGGCTTGCGGAGTGGACCCTAACTCACTCACTCCCTTCTACACAACCCTAGAGAGCATGTGCCTCCATGTCGTTCGATATCCTGCCTAGAAGAACGGAAATAAGGTTTTTAGGAAGCGTCTCGACGCGGTTGCTCCCGATCCGTCCCTGTCTCTGTCCTCCTCTGCTTCCACTACTTCCCCTACATTGATAGCATGGCTAACGACGCCGCTGCCAAGAAGAAATCCACATACGACGCCAAGGCTGCTGTTGTCGCCGCCGCGTTGGCATGGACAATTGGAGTGTTTGATCTGTTCATCCCTACTAGTTCATGTGCTAGCCATATATGATGCGTTGATAGATGTTTTGTGTCTATGTATACGTGCTCACATGCTTAGGTATCGGTATAAGTTGCATACTATGATTGTCATGCTTACAGTCTACTCATGGGTTAGATTAATCAATAAGGTGCCAATATTTCCAGCAATAGGCAGGCATGGGTTTTTATGTCTTCAGTTTAACTAACGAAATGTGTGTAATATGACACAAAATGTGTATGTTTAGAAATTTTGATGAAAAATCCAATGATATATTTTTTAGTGGCATATAACACATGTCTCGCTGGACGCGGTTGTTCTGATCCCGAGTTCATGTGAGCTCTGGTGAATTGTGAAATCAAAAAAATGGGAAAGAAATTCAAAAACAAATCTGAATTTTTTTGTGCCAAACATTGAAAATGTTTTGATTAATTGCAAAGTTTAATCATTGGATGGCATTTGTGGAAAACGTGAAAAAAATCGATGCTCCAAAATGTTATTCTCAAAAGCATTTCGGAGCATCGATTTTTTTGCCATGTCTTCCACAAATGTCATTTCATGATGAAGCTTTGCAAGCAATGAAAACATTTGTCAATGTTTGGCACACAAACAATTCAGATTTTTTAAAATGTTTTCCCTTTTTTTGTTTTTGCTGTTCATCCAAGCTCACGGGATCGGAATAGCACTTTCGATGTTCGCCAGTCATATTGATGACCTCCCTTGCATGCCTTACAAAAAATTAATGTACTAAAGAGTACAGTATGACACATGAAAGATGGTTTGCGGATAACCTACAATCTGTGTTGTGTTTCTAATTAAACCCTTTATTTCAAAACAGAAGGTGTTTTTCTACTTTGTTGTAAGCAATATTGTCTAAAAGACCAACCATAAGCAAAATTTACGAACTACATATAAATTTATGGTTTTGCAATTGAGGATTTCTGAGGTTACTGATAGAGAAATAACTATATATTTAACTGAATCACCGTTAAGCACCATTTGACCTGAACATGGTACTCATACAAGTATAGGCGGGACGAGAAAATATTGGGTAGAAGGCAAAATATAACTAACTTTAAGTTGACTGAGCTATAAACAAACCATCATGTACTTTGAAACACAGATAATATACTTCTTATGAGGTCATGATTTCAAAAGCAAGAAAGCCCAACAAGATCTAGCATTAGGTTAAAACACATCTTTGACATTAGTGTAGCCACTATACTTAAAAATCACTAAACTATGCCAATTTAGAGGAATGTTGTAAAATGATTCAATTTTCACAGGTATTTAACCACTGAAGTGCACAAGCGACAGCTAGAAGAAAATTATTACCTTTTATGTGTGAGATGCTCTCTAAGACGAGCAATGATATCTTGTACCTCGTTAGTACGAGATGACTCCTCCACCTTGAGATCCAACTGTAGGCTACGGAGGAGGTTTGTCATATCAGGTCTTTGAGAAACCGATACAAATGCCTTACAATTGAATTGCTCTCCTATCTCATCATACACTTGTTTGGCAAGTGTAGTTTTACCAAGACCTCCGAATCCAACAATAGCCACCACTTTGAGTTTTTCTTGGGTATTTTGTAACCAACTTTTAAGTTCTTTCTTTGGGCCATCAATACCCACAAGGCCCGCTACCTCCTTGTAGATCACCGACAAACGAGGATCAACAGCAATGACATGAGTAGTAGAGTTGATGCTATCGTCAATCTTGTACCTTTGCACGGAGACAACAAAACTAGGTATTTACCAATTTCATGTGAATAGTATTGGAAGTGAGGAGCTCCTATATTAATGAAGAAATGTCAATATTGTACCTCATGCGTCGTTCATTTGCCTGTAGAGCAAGAGCCTTGAGCTCTTCCATCCGATCAGCAATACGATGACGCTTTCGCAACATCTTGAGACGTTTAACCGTCTTCTTTATAAAGCCCGCCTTGGCATCGGCACCTCCAAGGTCTCGCATGAAGTCATCGATGCAATTCTCCATGTCATAGGACATCTCCCTCACATGATCCCTCCAGTTCTTGGCCAAGGGATCCAGTTCATCCATGAGCTCAAGCTTCTCAAGGAGAGCTTTCATGGGAGACTGGATTTTCTACTCTCGGGTGTACTACACCCGAGTTAGCAAAAACTTTGAAAAAAGTTTATCAAACGAAATCCAAAAAATCTGAAATTTTGCTACATCAAACTTTATCATATGTTTGAGGTTCGTGTCAAGTTTCATCGAAAAATAACATCCGAGGAGCTCTCACCGAAAAAAACAAAATCGCTGCTGAAAGTTTTGTGCACTGTTTGAGCAGTGATTTTGTTATTTTTGGTGAGAGCTCCTCAGATGTTATATTTAGATGAAATTTTGCAAGGACCTCACACATCTGATAATGTTTTATGTCCCAAGAGTTTAGATTTTTTGGACAATGTTTGATCACATTTTTTCAATCTTTTGCTAACTCGGGTGTACTATACCCGAGAGTAGCCACTACTTTCCGCTTTCATGGCGCTAAGCTCGTCCTTGAGGAACGAGGCCTGCTTCCTGACTGACGTGAGCTTCTTGTACTCGTCGCCCATCAGTGCGGCGAGCTTGCCGATGAGGGGGTTCATCGCCCCCATGGTGGCGCTGACCACTGGTGCAGACATCTCAATACCGAGGCTCCTTCCGGTGTTGGCTCAGCAGCCCGCTCGCGTGCTGCAAGTGAGCGTGACGGCGATTCAAAGGGAGGAGCTGCAGTGGTGCCGGAGAAGTCCAACTGGGTGAGCCGGAGCTCAAGAGGTGGATGGCCGTGGCGTATCCGCGGCCGGAGGTGGAATAGGTGGTGGACTGGTGGTGCAGCGGGATATGGGGATGCGGTTGTAGGCCAGCGGGATATGAGGAGCCCCGGCAAATAGCAGCGTGGGGAGTAACGCGTTGGAAAATTCAGCGTGGAAAAAACAGGTACACGGAGATTGCAAGGCTGTGAATCCATTGTGCTGTTTCAACGAAGCTGATGCCTGGTCACTCTCAGAAAGCAGCCCAGAAGACGATTCCCGGAAGCCACTCAAGGAGGAGGTTGATCTTATAGGTTAATATTGCCACTGTCGTTTTCCGCCTTCAATTCCCGGACAACGACAGCCGGAGACGAACCGATCAAGGAGGCCGTCGCCGGCAACTCCAGGAAGCTTCTCTCAAAGACTCAAACAAAGGGGAGTCGATCTTACAGATTAACATCACCATTGTCATCTGGAAGGGCAACGACAGCCGGAGACAAACCGGTTGAGTGAGGTCGCCGTCGCGGACGACCAGTTCCTAGCTGCTCTCGTTCTCCAATGCTTCAATCCAATGGTCCATGCTCCCTGCTGCCATAGGACTGCAAGCATTTGAGTGGTTATTCAACCAAGCTTTTGTGCTACTGATGTCGTGCTTCGCTTTTTAGAATGGTGCATATATAGATCATTGTTAAGCTTTTACCTAGATAAAGTAGAGCCCCAAAACCACCACCTCCACCTGTTTTATCTCTCTTTAGAATGTTGACGTTAACATATTTCGAAGCGGTTCTGATTTCTTAATTAAAATCACATATAAGGTTCGTCATAATTCAAGGATCATGGGTTTTTGTGCACTCTGATTATAATGACGCAAAAGATTAATCAAGTAAGGACGCCAAAGATGATTCCTCAATCATCATTGATCAGGAATGACACAGCTATTATTACAGGTTTTAACCAAGTGATCACTTGCATTCACAAGATAATATAGAGATCTGCTCCGAAATACCTGACGTTTTAGTAGGCTAGTACAGGCAAATGTACAAACGTCATATATCTTAGAACGGAGGTAGTACATTCAGATCATGCAGGAACTGTACTCAGGAAGTCAGGATTCAGATATATAGCCAAATATACACTCTGACATGATAAATTACATGGTATCATGAGCAATTAACTTACAGAGGTCGTACACACTAAATACAAGGAATAATGAATAAAACAAGTTAACCGGAGAGCGGCTGATTTAAGTTGCAAAAGAGTCCAATCATAATCCTAGTAGATTGTAACAGGAGGGCATCTTGGGTGCACCTGTGCAGCGTTCCTGAAGGCAGACTCGACATCACGGACATCATGGACGGATGACATGTTATTTACATTGATTTGCTCGAGGGATAAGAGGTGCATCATCCCACCTATCATGCACTCCTAGAACGAGCCTTCGAAGCTTGGACATAGCCCCTGTCTCGAACCCCATGCATGCCGTTGCATCATCATCACAAGAGCGGAGAGCAAGGCACTCCAGAACTGGGAATGATCCTGTGCAGATTATGGCAGCCCTGT
This sequence comes from Triticum urartu, assembly GCF_056163025.1. Classification (NCBI taxonomy): domain Eukaryota; kingdom Viridiplantae; phylum Streptophyta; class Magnoliopsida; order Poales; family Poaceae; genus Triticum; species Triticum urartu. The sequence continues at coordinate 99,666,458 of NC_141878.1, forward strand.
CTTCAGGAATACACAACACCTTGAGACTGAGATACAGGAGGGACGGTAGCTGCCCAAGAACATGAACTTCATCAGTCAACAACTGCTTGGCACACAGAGCCAGTCTATGGAGGTGATTAATAGCATCCTAATTTCAAAACAATAAGATTCACAACCATCGCTTGTTTTTGTAGTTAGAGCAGAAAAGCCAGAGTACAAACATAGTTTTTTTTTCGAAAAGGAGGATTACCCCTGGAGAATAAACATAGTAGAAGAAAAAAAGACTCTCTAAAATAATGTCGGAGCAGAGGGATGCTGGGGACAGTGTTGTTACCATATGGCCCAAGGAACCTTGATTTGTATCATTTATTTGAAAATTAATAAAAATATGCAGCAGAGTCCTGCTGTTTCCCTAAAAAAATGACCCAAGGAGTATTATTTTTTCTTTCTTGCTGAACCTTGTACTGTGTAGCTTCTATCCTGGTGTTTCATGCTGGTAAGTTTTAGCAGCGAATGCATTTAACTCTACTATCTGAATGATTTGGACAAAGTTGCTGCGCTCCTGATGTCATGCTTCAGAGTTCAGAATGGTGCATCGATCTTATCAAAGCTTTCATCTTAGTAAAGCAGAGTCAAAACCAACTCTTCTATCTCTCTTCCAGAGTGTTGATATAGCCACATAAGCTTCCCTCTTACAATTCGAATGATTTGAACGAAGTGGTCGTACTCCCGATGTCAATACTTTGGTTTCTAGCATGGTGAATCTATCATAAGTGTTTCTGTAAATAAACCAGTCAAAACCACTTGTTTGTCTCTTTTCAGAGTGTTCCTATTACAACATTTGCAATTGGCTGCATGCATCTTTCCGATGCAGAGGCCGGGGCAAGTCCTCCTTTAAAAAAACATTTGGAATTGGTTACGAATTCAGAATTACACGGAAGATAGCAAGTTAGCCATATTTCACATGTTATCTTGAATATTCTGTAACTTGATGGTTACATATAGCTTGTGAGCTACAGTGCTTCACATAGATATAGTGCACAGGATTAACCAAATCAAGGAGGATGCAGATGATTCATCAATTTTCTCTACCAGACGCATTAATCAGATTTGTTTAGTTGCAAATATAAACACAACTCTTTGTTTAGTTGCAGACATTAATAACTCTATCAATATCCAGCGCTTGCATATACTCTAGTTTTATTTTTCAAAGGAACAGTTAAAGTGGACAACCAAGTGGCCATCTGCATGGTTCTGATGCAGAGGCCGGGGAGTCCCCCCTTTTTGAAAAAAAAGAAAAAAAAAAGTGGCCATCTGCATATACAGCAAGCTGTAGAGATTACATGTCTATTCAGATCATGCAGGAACAATATTTAGGCCATCAAGATCTGCATATACGACCAAATATCTCAAAACTCTGCGTGGTAAGTACAATGTATGCTGCGTAACTAACTGACAAACAAAATCCCTGCACAGTAAATAGATAGAATAATATTGAATAAAAGAGTAAAAAAACAAGGGATTATTTATAGAGAAGGCCGATCAAGTGAACATAGTAATGGAAGGGCGTTTCGGGAACACATCCGCAGCAGTTCGGAAGGCAGTCTCGACATCACGTCGCTTGTGGATGGAGGATCTCACACCTATATGGATGTGCTCGAGTGCCAACAAGTGTTCCATGCCTAGTGGCATAGCACCACCCCACTTGTCACATATTTCTAGGCCGAGCAGTCGTAGGTTGGGCATCACCCCTGCCTCGAACTCCATGCATATTGTAGCATCATCACCATCTTCAGAGAAGAGTCTAAGGTCCACCAGGATTGGGAATAATCCTGTGCAGGCTATGGCAGCACCACTATCTTCAGGGATATGTGTCACCCAGAGACATAGTTCGACGAGGGAGGGCAGCTTTCCAACAACATTAACTTCTTCAGTCAACAAACGCTCAACCGACAAGGACAGGCTACCAAGGTAATGGAGGTTGCCAATCCAGTTGGGAATTCTCTTCAACAACCACCCTCGTAGATAAATTTTCTTGATAAGGAGAGGAGGGTTGGAGAATGAGTATATCAGGTCACAGTAATGTTTAGAAGGCTCCCCATGGACAATAAGTAATCTGAATTCATAGAGCTTTCCAATTGAGCATAACAAAGCATCCCTCCACTGTCACTTTGCCGAGAAACACCAAGATCCTCAGATTGGTTAGCTTGCCAAGGCCATCAATATCCTCTAGCGAGCTCTTACCAATATCAAAGCAGTTTAGAGCACGCAATGATTTCATGCTTTTGATCCCTTGAGGCAACCCTATACCCTTTGGAAGGGTTAGTTGAGACAATCGTGGCAAGAAAACTATATCTGACGGGAAGTTTTGCACTGATCGGCTAGCTATCTGTAGTGTCTCCAAATGAACAAGCTCTCGAATTTCGGTAGGGAGATGTACGATGCATTGGAATGCAACAACTTTCAAATACCTTAGTTGAAACAATTGACCAATATGAGTGAGGTCAAGTGTCGTACCCTTTTTGTATGAGAACTCATACACCAGAACCCGAAGGTGCTTAAATAGCGAGAGTGGAGGTGTGTACTTGGACTCCCCAAACTGTGAAAATGAGCGAACTTGTGACATGCTAGCATGAGTGACCCTTGGTGCTACATCATTACAGCTTGGATTCAAGGACAATCTACGGACCTTGTGCTCGAAGGCATGCATTCTTGCAAAATCTTCCCAATTACATGCCACGCTGATAAAATTTTCTTCTTCACACTTGCTGACGATCAAATCAAGCATCATATCATGCACTTTGCAAGACACCACTGCCTCATCGCCTATGCTCTTTTCAGGTTGAATCATGCTTCTATTGATAAGCTCATTAAAATAACTCTTCACAACATCCTCCATATCTGATCCATGAGTATTACTTACAAAGCCTTCAGCTACCCATTGTAGAACCAGATCACGCATCAGAATCTCGTGGTCTTCTGGATACATGCCAAGGTATAGCAGACATGGACGGAGATGTAAAGGAAGATGCATGTAGCTAAGGTTTAATATACTCCTCATCTCTTTCAATGTCGGAGTTGCGGCAAACTTGGCACCGAGAGAAATTCTTATGCTCTCCCACTCGTCCTTTGATCTTGCTTGACGACTAGCTAATAGGCTGGCTATAGTGATGATTGCAAGTGGCAATCCTCCACACTTCTTTAAAATTTCAGATGAAACCACTTTAAACTGGGTGGGCAGTCATATTCGGACCCGAATACTCTCTTAAAGAACAACTTTCTTGAGTCTTGTTCTTTGAGGGGTCTCATTCTGTAAACACATTCAGGATCACTATGGCATGCCCAAATAGCCACACCATCGACTCGTGTAGTTACTATTACTCTGCTTGCATTATCAACTTCTGGAAAAATACAACTCATAATATTCCATGTTGATTGATCCCACAAGTCATCAATGACAACTAGGTACCTGTTAATTATTTGTTCATATTAGATATGTCAAGTTTTGATATGATTACGTGATTGCAGATGGAAGCACACAAACCTGATAAAGCATAAATAGTAATAATAATAATATAGTAAAAAAGGATGCAAGAAAAAAGATGTCATTCCTTACATTAATTAGCATGTCCACATAACATTCAACCCTAAACCAAATTAATTCATGTACAATGTGTTATAACTTATCTTGCAATGCTCAAACAAAAAGACCACAACCTTCTATTATGTAATATAAACGATAGTGACATGAGCCCGTACATTTACGTACCCATGTAAGTAATACACTTTTTTTATCCAAGTAATCTTTGACATCCATCTATCTCTAACCTGATGGTAATCAATTTAAGTTTGTGCTTGTGCTAATTCAGCTTTAGTTACATAATAAATGGAGAATTGAGATAATTAATCTTCCAAAATTTATCCCTTTCATACCCCCATCTAGAATTTGCCTATCTGTTCATCTTGGTCATTTTTACTAGGCTCGTTCGACAAACACACAATTCTATGTTATATTGGCATTTATTTTATTTGATAACTTTGCTATTTCTCTCTTTACTTATTTCAAATTCCATAAGAATATAACTTTCTTGCAAAAAAAGTCCCATCTTCGATGTTGCGAAACTCGAGCCGGAACCATGGCAACACGAAGGGTGCCGTTTGGAGGCGACACGGGATTTGAGACGTTTGAAGTGTCGGCATACGCGCACACGTATGTGTGGCTCTAACGACTATCTATTACAATGTTTAGTTAATAGTCATCAGTGGACTAATAATTAATAGTTAATTCACGCATCTTAAAAAACATGCTAGATTAGTTACTAAGCATATGTTAGGTGATTGTTTGACTTCAAGACTAGAATCACCCTAAACATGTGAAAGATCGTGGATGTCGCCTAGAGGGGGGGGGGGGGGTAAATAGGCGTTTTAAAATAATTACGATTTAGGCTTGAACAAATGCGGAATAAACCTAGCGGTTAATTTGTCAAGCACAAAACATAAAACAATTAGGCTCACCTAGTGCATCAACAACTTATGCTAAGCAAGATAAGCAACTATGTGATAGCAAGATATATGACAAGAAACAATATGGCTATCACAAAGTAAAGTGCATAAGTAAAGAGCTCGGGTAAGAGATAACCGAGGCACGCGGAGACGACGATGTATCCTGAAGTTCACACCCTTGCGGATGCTAATCTCCGTTTGGAGCAGTGTGGAGGCACAATGCTCCCCAAAAAGCCACTGGGGCCACCGTAATCTCCTCACACCCTCGCACAATGCAAGATGCCGTGATTCCACTAAGGGACCCTTGAGGGCGGTCACCGAACCCGTACAAATGGCAACCCTTGGGGGCGGTCACCGAACCCATACACTTTGGCAACCCTTGGGGGCGGTCACCGGTACCTGTCAAATTGCTCGGGGCGATCTCTACAACCTAATTGGAGACCCCGACGCTTGCTCAAAGCTTTACACCACAATGATTGAGCTCCGAACAACACCAACCGTCTAGGGTGCCAAGGCACCCAAGAGGAACAAGCTCTAGGGTGCCCAAACACCCAAGAGTAATAAGCTTCTCAAACTTCACTTCCACGTATCACCGTGGAGAACTCAAACCAATGCACCAAATGCAATGGCAAGGGCACACGGAGTGTCCAAGTCCTTCTCTCTCAAATCCCACCGGAGCAACTAATGCTAGGGAGGAAAATGAGAGGAAGAACAAGAAGGAGAACACCAAGAACTCCAAGATCTAGATCCAAGGGGTTCCCCTCACATAGAGGAGAAAGTGATTGGTGGAAATATGGATCTAGATCTCCTCTCTCTTTTCCCTCAAAAACTAGTAAGAATCCATGGAGGGATTGAGAGTTAGCAAGCTCAAAGAAGGTCAACAATGAGGGCAAAAACGAGCTCAAGAGATGGGGGACCATTGGGGAAGAAGACCCCCTTAAATAGGTCCCCACGAATCTGCCCGTTATGTACAGAACAACATAGGAGTGGTACAACCTCTATGAGCACCGGTACAACCGGTAACAAGCAATAAGCGATACAACCGGCCCACAACCGCCCAACAACCGCACCACAACAGAGACCAGTCCGGTGGTAGAGAGGTACATGACCGGTACAACCTCCGGACCAATTCTGGAGCGGTACAACCGCTCCAAACACCGGTTGTACCGGTCAAGCGGTACAACCTCTCCATGGGGCGGTACAACCTCTCTGTGTAAAACAGGCAATATCAAAACAGCCACAACTTTCGCATACGAGCTCCGAATTCAACGAAACCAAGTTTGTTGGAAAGCTAACGACAAGGGCTAACACAAACTTGAGAGAAATAACAATAAGAAGCAAATGAGAAAAGGACCATAATAAAATGGTGAGAACCCTTCCTTGGAAAAGACCGGTAAAACCTCCAACACTAAAAACATCATAGAAGATGCATGCGAACTCCGTTTTCGATGAACTCAAGCTTGTCATCAAGATGACCATAAGCTCTAAGGCTCATAAGTGGAACCAAACAAGAACTAAGAAAGATGATGCAAGGATGCAATGATTTGAGCTCTCGACGAATGATACGATCAAGCTACTCCCTAGAGAGCCCCCCTTGATAGTATGCCAATCGATCCTACAACCCGGCCTCCCAACTACCACTATGAGACCGGTAAAATAGAAAACCTGTCAAGGCAAACCTTTGCCTTGCACATAGTCCATTTGAGCTAGATGATGACGATCTTGACTTCCTCAAGTTGGACCACCTTTCTTGATTGTGTTGGCTCGATGAAGACTAGTTGATTGCTCCCCCATACTCCATTATGGGTGAGCCACTCTTTGGCACACCTTCACAATTCCATTGACACCACAATGGACGGCAAGCTTCAAGCTTGATTGCTCCCCCATACTCCATTATGGGTGAGCCACTCTTCGAGTTGCTCCACTTGAACTTGCACACTGCAAACTTGATGACGATCACCACTTGATGTCATCCTCCATGGGTTGTATGAGATCTTCCTCTTGACGCAAGACCATGGAAACATACCTAACCCCACAAAGAACTCTCACGTAGACCATGGGTTAGTACACAAAGCGTAATGGACAATGCTTACCATACCATGGGATCACTTGATCCCTCTCGGTACTTCTTCTACACTTTGTGAGTTGATCAACTTGATTCACTCTTGACTTAGTCTTGATCAACATTGAATATTTCCAACTCTCTTCATTTGGATGATGTCTTGAAGGTAAACATGAATGATCACACAATCTTCTTCAAGACATGCTTGCAATAAGCTCAACTCACACATGACCAATCTTTGGATAATTCCTTGAAAAGCACTTTGGCCATCTCAACTCACACATGACCAATCTTTGGATAATTCCTTGAAAAGCACTTTGGCCATCTCATAAACTCCTTGAAACCAACACATGGACTTCAAGACAATCCTATGGACAAATCCTTCAAATATAACTCAAGGCAACCGTTAGTCCATAGAGATTGTCATCAATTACCAAAACCACACATGGGGGCACCGCATGTACTTTCAACATGCAATTGTCCAGTGTTTTGTTACCTAATTGATGGTCGATCTGATAATAACACTAACATCTAGTCAATGAGCGAGAGCATATTGTAGGACTGTGAAGACACGAACACACTGATCATGTACATATTGTAATATATAACAAAAGGTTGAGTTATTGAAAGATATGTAATAAGTGGTTTATGGTTAAGCTACAATTTGTGTTGCATTGTGAATTAAGCCTTTGTTCCGAAACAAATGATGCTTGTTACTCCGACCTAAGCAATAGCTTATAAGAAGTTATAGTTTGAAAATACTATTTTATAACGGATGCTATCATTTGCAACTCATCAACCATGACCATTTCTTACGAACTAGATATAAATATATGGCTTTGCAATTTTTGATGTGGTTGATCGATATATAACTATTTCAGCTATGCACCATTTAATCTAAGAACAAAATTTGTGCAAGTATAGATGGGATGTGAAGATCTTAATCATAACTAGCAATATCAATTAAGAAAGTCGACTGAGCTATAGATAAAGCATCATGCATTTTGGAAAGAAGGTTACTTCATCCTTTCAATGGCCACAAAATACCAACAAGGTCTGGCGTCAGGCTAAATCATATCTCTCACATTAGTAAAGATACTTAAAAGTTGCTAATCCTTGCCAAAATGTTGAATTTGTATAATACCACAATTATCACAAGTAATTAACTACCCAAGTGCACAAGTGACAATTAGATCAAAAGAAGTACCTCTTATGTGTGAGATGTTCTCTAAGACAGCCAACAATATCTTGCACCTCACGAGCATGAGATGACTCTTCCTTCATCCCAAGCTTCAATTGTAGACCACTAAGGAGGCTTGCCATATCAGGTCTTTGGGAAATGGATATGAATGCCTTGCAACTGAATTGTCCTCCGATCTCATCGTATACTTTTTTGGCAAGTGTAGTTTTACCAAGACCCCCAAATCCAACAATCGCCACCACCTTGAGGTTTTCCTGGGTATCTGCCAAGCAACTTACAAGCTCTTTCTTTGGGCCATCAATACCGACAAGGCCTGCTGCCTCCTTGTAGATTGCTGACATCCGAGGATCGACAAGAACGATGCGAGAAGTAGAATTGATGCAATCGTCAATCTTGTACCTTTGTATCAAAACAACAAAAATATGTATGTATTGATTTCATATGAATAATATTGAGGGCTAGGAGCTCCTATATTGAAAGTAAAATACTTTTGTACCGCATGCGACGTTCATTTGCCTCAAGAGCAAGGACCTTGAGCTCCTCCATCCGATGAGCAATGTGATGACGCTTCCGCAACGTCTTGAGACGTTTAGCGGTCTTCCTGATAAATCCCTTTTTGGCATCAGCACCTCCAAGGTCACGCATGAAGTCATCTATGCAATTCTCCATGTTATAGGACATCTCCCTGACATGATCTCTCCAATTTTTGGCCAAGGGGTCGAGCTCGTCCATGAGCTCAAGCTTCTCAAGCAGGGCTTTTATGGTGCTTAGCTCATCCTTGAGGAACGAGGCTTGTCTCCTCACCCCTGTGAGCTTAGTGTACTCGTCGCCCATCAGTGTCGCGAGCTTGCTGATGAGGGGGGTTCATCACCCCTATAGTGGCGCTAACAATTGGTGGAGGCATCTCGATCCGAGTTCACGCAATTGAGCGTACGTGACGGAGATCCGAAGCGAGGCGGTGCCTCTTATCGATGAAGCAGGCGACAACTTTGTCCATTTCCTCTTGTTAGAGAAGACAGTGGCACGGCGGCAAAGTCCAATAGGCGAGGCGGAACTCGAGAGGGAGACGGCGGCTGCACGTAGTTGTATAACATATTATGGGCATGAATCAAAAGCTCATCCTGGAGATTCTTCTCCCACTAAAGTACACAATGCGTGTGTGATATCATCGTTCGCTTCAGCTAGTTGACGGACGATCACTGTCATTGTGTTTTGAACAGTTAGTTTTAAGTAATGTGGCTGGACTTGCACTTCTATATTTGCTTAATAATTTGGCTAGACTTGTACTCGGCTATGTGTTGTATTAGCTGGGCGGCAAGCCACTGTATATAGGAGGCAGCCTTTTCTGCCACTTGCTTGTCTTTGATATTTCTGTTTTGAAACTTTTTTTCTTTGAAAAGGGGAACTCCTCGGCCTCTGCATCAGAACGATGCATACGGCGAACTTTATAAATAAGCAAATAGGTTCAACAAGGTCTTAAAATCTGAAGCAAAAGTAGAGGCAAGCTTACAAAGAGCCAAAGGGCCAAAAACAGAAAAGCCAAAAGGCCACAACCGGCTGGCATAAGAAAGATAGGAAAACTAATTGCCTATCTTATTACATGACCGCCATCCAAACCGGTTGAAAATATTCCATGATGGTACCACCGGACAGACCCAGTAACCAAACGCTCCCTGGCCTCCGTCGGACTGAGTAGTGACCACATACGGATCATCGCAGTGGCGTGGAAGATAACCTGCAAAAAATGAATATTTGTTGTTCTGTTAAAAATTAAATCATTTCCGCAGTTCCAAATTGCCCATAATAAAGCACATACTCCTACGCGAATGTGTCTAGTTGTTTCGGACTCTATCCCATTAAGCCACGTTCCAAATAACGTGCTGACAGAATTCAGAGGAGTAATGTTAAAGGCTATGTGCACTGTCCGCCACAAAACCTTGGCCAGCGGGCACTCAAGAAAAAGGTGTTTGATAGTTTCATCCCGATCACAAAAACTAAACCTATTAGATCATGTCCAGTTGCGCTTTGCCAAGTTATCCTTAGTTTTTTTTTTGAAAACCCCTCCCATATATTAATTAATTAAAAATGTTCATACAATCGTCTATTACAACTTCAGCCACGCAGGGCGGAACACTATTAAGACTCACACCATCAGACTTATTAACAAAACTGAATTTAGCAATTTCATGCGCCACCCTATTGGCCCTTCTGTTAATCTTGGAAATCTTGAAACTTGTCATCAACCTGGAAATGTTCAATGCTTCCATCTTTAGATTAACTAGGGAAGACTTGTCCAAATAATTGTTTCCTAGAAAGGAAGCCACAAAAGAACAATCAGTTTCTAAGATGATGGGCTTGTGTAGAGTAATACCGATGTAAAGCCCTGCGAGGGTCGCTCTAAGTTCCGCTTCATCCACGCTATTGCAAACCCAAATATAATCCCATGAAGAAATGATCACTTCTCCCAATTGATTCCTGGAAACCACACCCACACTCGCAGAGCTAATGGCCTCCACAAAGCTTGCATCAACATTAATCTTAATGGACTCCGGGTCGGGTGGCTGCCAATTCACAACTTTTTCTTTCACTTCAAAGGTATCATAAAACCCAACGACCCTTTCCTTACCTTTGTTGGTAATCTCCATCTTCCTATTGGTATGACAGGACGAGAAGGATCCCCAGTAGTTTTGAATAAAGCTCACAGAGGTAGAGATAGTTTCCTTTCCCTTACCAAAGGTCAAGTCATTCCTCAGGTGCCATGCCCTCCAAAACATGAATATAACTTGCTCACGCACCGGCGGCGTTAACTGCTCCAATAAAATAAGTAGCCAATCCGGCCCCGAAAAATTGAATATCTCATCATCTGGTAAGTTCCATACCTCCCTTACCGCCATACGGAGCGCCCGTGCCTTGGGACATCTCACCAGAGCATGAAACACACATTCATCTTCGACGCCACAAATCGAACATAAGCCAATGGTAGTTTGATGGTGTTTAACCCTGTTAACTTGAACCGCCAAACTATTAGTAGCAGCATGCCAAGCAAAAATTCTAATTTTCTGAGGGACCTAAGCCTTCCAAATAATGTTCCAAAGCCTCCTTTCTCCATTCACAGCATCACTAGAGCTCCCCGTCTCGCTTTTATTGTTCTTCAAATTCAGCGCCAGCCTGTACGCACTTTTAACCGAGAACATTCCATTTTTCTCATAGTGCCAAGCAATAAAATCTTCCTCGCCTACAGTCGGAATACGTAACTTTAAAATTTCCTCCGCATCATAAGAATAAAACAAATGCCTGATTAGATTCTCGTCCCATCTTTTAGAGCCCCTCATGAATAGCTCAGACACACATCTAAGTCTGGTTCTATTCTTTTTTGCAGAAATTTGAAGACCCGAATCTCTAGGCAGGCAATTATCCCTCCAGATATTTATACTCGTGCCATCGACAACTCTCCAAATGATACCTTTTTCAGTAGTTCAAGACCATGCATAATACCTTGCCAAGTAGTCGATGTCACCTGAGGGAATACAGTGTCCAGCAGGTGCCCATGAGGATAGTACTTTGCTTTCATCACCTTTGCACATAATGAGTCCGGAAAAACCAACAATAGCCAGGCTTGTTTTGCGAGAAGTGCTTGATTAAATAATCTTAGATCTCAAAAGCCCATACCTCCTTCACCTTTGGGTCTCGTCATCTTATCCCACGCTAGCCAATGAGTTTTCTTTCTGTTCTCCTCATCACCCCACCAAAAATTCCTAATGATCTGGGATAACTCTTCACAAAGAGATGCAGGAAATTTAAAAATGCCCATTGCATAGACCGGGAGAGCCTGTATGACTGATTTAATCTGGATTTCCTTCACCCCACTAGAGGCGTATTTTTCTATCCAGTCAGAACCCCGCTTTAGCGCTTTATCTTTTGTAGACTGAAATTTTCCCGCCTTCATACGTCCTTCTGGCACAGGTAAACCAAGATATTTGTCCTCAAAGCCATCAGAGGTGATTTTGAGAACCACCAAAATAGCCACCTGGTCTTCCATACTACACCTTTTACCAAATAAAATGGAACATTTATCTGGGCTTAATAATTGCCCCATTCCCTCTTCATAAGTCGTCAAGATATGTTTAATGGCCAAAGCTTGCTCAAGAGAACCTTTAAGAAATAGGAGGCTATCATCAGCAAATAATAAATGCGATATACCTGGAGCATGTCTGTTCAACTGGAAATGCTGGATTGCCCCACTCGCGGAAGCATCATTGAGTAACAGCGAAAGGGCCTCGACCACAAGCAGAAACAGGTACAGAGATAAAGGATCCCCCTGCCTGAGACCCCACGAAGGTTGAAAAGAGTCCAACAATTGGCCATTAAAATGCACTGAGTAATTCACTGACGTAACGCAGGTCATAATCCACTTAACCCAAGTTGGAGCAAAACCATATGCACGAAGCATACTTTCCAAAAATTTCCAGTCCACACGATCATAAGCCTTAGCTAAATCCAATTTGTACGCACAAAATTCACCCCTGCCATCTTTTTGCGTATTCAGCGAATGCATACACTCAAAAGCTACAAGAGCATTATCAGAAATTAATCTTCCAGGAATGAAGGCACTTTGGGTAGGAGAGATCATACCATCCAACAACGGCCTTAGTCTGTTAACAAGACACTTGGATATAATTTTATATATGACATTGCATAGATTAATTGGCCAAAAATCTATAATTGACTGAGGATTTTTCACTTTTGGAATGAGCACAATAGTTGTATTATTAACCCCCTCCGGCATGCTGCTACCTCTTGAGCTTGCGTTGGATTTCCCCGAAGAGGAAAGGATGATGCAGCAGAGTAGCGTAAGTATTTCCCTTAGTTTTTGAGAACCAAGGTATCAATCCAGTAGGAGGCCATGCTCAAGTCCCTCGTACCTGCACAAAACGATAGCTACTCGCAACCAACGCGATTAGGGGTTGTCAATCCCTTCACGGTCACTTACGAGAGTGAGATCTGATAGATATAATATTTTTGGTATTTTTGGTATAGAGATGCAAAGTGGAAAGTAAAAGGCAAAGTAAAAAAGCAAAGCAAGATTAAATTGATGCAGATTGATATGATGAGAATAGACCCGGGGGCCATAGGTTTCACTAGTGGCTTCTCTAAAGAGCATAAGTATTCTACGGTGGGTGAACAAATTACCGTTGAGCAATTGACAGAATTGAGCATAGTTATGAGAATATCTAGGCATGATCATGTATATAGGCATCACGTCCGTGACAAATAGACCGAAACGATTCTGCATCTACTACTATTACTCCACTCATCGACCGCTATCCAGCATGCATCTAGAGTATTAAGTTAAAAACAGAGTAACGCTTTAAGCAAGATGACATGATGTAGAGAGATAAATTCATGCAATATGAAATAAAACCCATATAGTTATCCTCGATGGCAACAATGCAATACATGCCTTGTTGCCCCTTCTGTCACTGGGAAAGGACACCGCAAGATCGAACCCAAAGCTAAGCACCTCTCCCATGGCAAGAAAAACCAATCTAGTAGGCCAAACCAAACTGATAATTCGAAGAGACTTGCAAAGATAACCAATCATACATAAAAGAATTCAGAGAAGATTCAAATATTATTCATAGATAGACTTGATCAAAAACCCACAATTCATCGGTCTCAACAAACACACCGCAAAAAAGAAGAAGATTACATCGAATAGATCTCCACAAGAGAGGGGGAGAACTTTGTATTGAGATCCAAAAAGAGAGAAGAAGCCATCTAGCTAATAACTATGGACCCGAAGGTCTGAGGTAAAATACTCACACTTCATCGGAGAGGCTATGATGATGTAGAAGCCCTCCGTGATGACTGTTGGAAATATGCCCTAGAGGCAATAATAAATTGGTTATTATTATATTTCCTTGTTCATGATAATCGTTTATTATCCATGCTAGAATTGTATTGATAGGAAACTTAGATACATGTGTGGATACATAGACAACACCATGTCCCTAGTAAGCCTCTAGTTGACTAGCTCGTTGATCAATAGATGGTTACGGTTTCCTGACCATGGACATTGGATGTCGTTGATAACGGGATCACATCATTAGGAGAATGATGTGATGGACAAGACCCAATCCTAAGCCTAGCACAAGATCGTGTAGTTCGTTTGCTAAAGCTTTTCTAATGTCAAGTATCATTTCCTTAGACCATGAGATTGTGCAACTCCCGGATACTGTAGGAGTGCTTTGGGTGTGCCAAACGTCACAACGTAACTGGGTGGCTATAAAGGTACACTACAGGTATCTCCGAAAGTGTCTGTTGGGTTGGCATGAATCGAGACTGGGATTTGTCACTCCGTGTAAACGGAGAGGTATCTCAGGGCCCACTCGGTAGGACATCATCATAATGTGCACAATGTGACCAAGGAGTTGATCACGGGATGATGTGTTATGGAACGAGTAAAGAGACTTGCCGGTAACGAGATTGAACAGGGTATCGGGATACCGACGATCGAATCTTGGGCAAGTACAATACCGTTGGACAAAGGGAATTGAATACGGGATTGATTGAATCCTCGACATCGTGGTTCATCCGATGAGATCATCGTGGAACATGTGGGAGCCAACATGGGTATCCAGATCCCGCTGTTGGTTATTAGCCGGAGAGTTGTCTCGGTCATGTCTGCATGGTTCCCGAACCCGTAGGGTCTACACACTTAAGGTTCGATGACGCTAGGGTTATTAGGAAGACTTGTATGTGATTACGGAATGTTGTTCGGAGTCCCGGATGAGATCCCGGACGTCACGAGGAGTTTCGGAATGGTCCGGAGGTAAAGATTTATATATGGAAAGTTGTTGTTCGGGTTCCGGGAAAAGTTCGGTTTTTTCCGGTATTGTACCGGGAAGCTTCCGGAAGGTTCCGGAGGATTCCAGAGGGGTCCAGAGGTCCGGAAAATGTTCCACCACGTCCAATACAGCAGCATGGCTGTAGGGGGCGCCCTAACCTTAATGGGCCAAGGGCACCAGCCCCCTCAAGGCCCATGCGCATGGGAGAGGGGAAACCCTAAAGGGGAGGGCCTCCACTTGACTTGGGAAGCACTCCTTCCCCCCTTGGCCGCCGCCCCAACCCTAGATGGGATCTAGGGGGGCGGCCCCCCTCTCTCCCCACCTATAAATAGTGGAGGGGTGGGAGGGCGGCCACACGCTTGAACCTGGCGCAGCCCTCCCTCCTCCTACACCTCCTCCTCCTCCATAGTGCTTGGCGAAGCCCTGCTGGAGAATCACGAGCTCCATCACCACCACGCCGTCGTGCTGCTGTTGGACTCTCTTCCTCAACCTCTCCCTCCTCCTTGCTGGATCAAGGCGTGGGAGACGTCTCCGTTCCGTACGTGTGTTGAACGTGGAGGTGCCGTCCGTTCGGCGCTAGGATCATCGGTGATTTGGATCACGACGAGTACGACTCCATCAACCCCGTTCACTTGAACGCTTCCGCTAAGCGATCTACAAGGGTTTGTAGATGCACTCTCCTTCCCCTCGTTGCTAGATTACTCCATAGATTGATCTTGGTGATACGTAGAAAATTTTAAATTTCTGCTACGATCCCCAACAGTGGCATCATGAGCTAGGTCTATGCGTAGTTTCTATGCACGAGTAGAACACAAAGCAGTTGTGGGCGTCGATATTGTCAATTTACTTGCCGTTACTAGTCTTATCTTGATTCGGCGGCATCGTGGGATGAAGCGTCCCGGACCGACCTTACACGTACTCTTACATGAGACTGGTTCCACCGACTAACATGCACTAGTTGCATAAGGTGGCTAGCGGGTGTCTGTCTCTCCCACTTTAGTCGGATCGGATTCGATGAAAAGGGTCCTTATGAAGGGTAAATATAAATTGGCATATCACGTTGTGGTTTTCGCATAGGTAAGAAACGTTCTTGCTAGAAACCTATAGCAGCCACGTAAAAACTTGCAACAACAATTAGAGGACGTCTAACTTGTTTTTGCAGCATATGCCTTGTGATCTGATATGGCCAAAAGGATGTGATGAATGATATATGTGATGTATGAGATTGATCATGTTCTTGTAATAGGAATCACGACTTGCATGTCGATGAGTATGACAACCGGCAAGAGCCATAGGAGTTTTCTTAATTTATTCATGACCTGCGTGTCAACTTAGACGTCATGTAATTACTTTACTTTATTGCTAAACCGTCAGCCATAGTAGTAGAAGTAATAGTTGACGAGACGACTTCAAGAAGACACGATGATGGAGATCATGATGATGGAGATCATGGTGTCATGCCGGTGACAACGATGATCATGGAGCCCCGAAGATGGAGATCAAAAGGAGCAAAATGATATTGGCCATATCATGTCACTATTTGATTGCATGTGATGTTTATCATGTTTTACATCTTATTTGCTTAGAACGACGGTAGCTTAAATAAGATGATCCCTCACTAAAATTTCAAGAAAAGTGTTCCCCCTAACTATGCACCATTGAGAAGGTTCGTCGTTTCTAAGCACCACATGATGATCGGGTGTGATAGATTCTAACGTTCGAATACAACGGGTGTTGACGAGCCTAGCATGTACAGACATGGCCTCGGGACACATGCGAAACACTTAGGTTGACTTGACGAGCCTAGCATGTACAGACATGGCCTCGGAACACGGAAGACTGAAAGGTCGAACATGAGTCGTATAGAAGATACGATCAACATGAGATGTTCACCGTTGATGACTAGTCCGTCTCACGTGATGATCGGACACGGCCTAGTCGATTGGGATCATGTTTCACTTAGATGACTAGAGGGATGTCTATCTGAGTGGGAGTTCATTAAATAATTTGATTAGATGAACTCAATTATCATGAACATAGTCTAAATTGTCTTCGCAAATATGTTGTAGATAAATAGCTCACGTTGTAGCTCCCTGTTTCAATATGTTCCTAGAGAAAGATTAAGTTGAAAGATATTGTAAGCAATGATGCGGACTAGGTCCGTAGTCCGAGGAGTGTCCTCACTGCTATGTCTTTGATGCACCGGTCGATGTGCAAACCCCTACAACATCGTCTGTGGATGTTGTGAACACCTGACAGACACATCCTGATGACTACTTGATAGTTTAGTGCACCATACTTTACGGCTTAGAATCGGGATTCCAATGACGTTTTGAACGCCATAGAACATATGAGATGTTCCAAGAGCTGAAATTGGGATTTCAGGCTCATGCCCGTGTTGAGAGGTGTGAGACCTCTGACAAGTTCTTTTGCCAACAAGATGGAGGAAAATAGCTCAGCTAGTGAGCATGTGCTCAGAATGTCTGGGTGCTACAATCACTTAAATCAAGTGGGAGTTAAACTTCCAGATAAGATAGTGATTGATAGAGTTCTCTAGCCACTATCACTAAGCTACTAGATCTTCATGATGAACTATGACATGCAAGGGATGGAGTTGATCCCGGAGCTGTTCGCGGTGCTTAAGACCGCAAAAGGTAGAAATCAAGAAGGAGCATCAAGTGTTGACGGTTTAACAAGACCACTGGTTTCAAGAAGGGCAAGGGCTAGAAGGGAAACTTCATGGATGGCAAACCAGTTGCCGCTCCAGTGAAGGATCCCAAGGTTGAACCCAAACCCGAGACTAAGTGCTTCTATTGTAAGGGGAACGGTCACTGGTAGCGGAATTACCCCAAATGCATGGTAGATAAGAAGGCTGGCAACTTCAACAAAGTATATACGTGTTATTAATGTGTACCTCACTAGTACTCCTGGTAGCACCGGGGTATTGGATACCGGTTCAGTTGCTATTATTGGTGACTTGAAGCAAAAGCTACGGACTAAACGGAGACTGGCTAAGGGCGAGGTGACGATGTGTGTTGGAAGTGTTTCCAAAGTTGATGAGATCACCATCGCATGCTCCATCTGCCTTCGGGATTAGTATTGAACCTAGATAAATGTTATCAGGTGTCTACGTTGAGCCTGAATATGATTAGATCATGTTCATTGCAATACGGTTATTCATTTAAGTTAGAGAATAATGGTTATTCTGTTTACATGAATAATACCTTCCATGGTCATGCACCCTATGTGAATGGTTCAGTGAATCTCGATCGTAGTAATACACATGTTCACGCCAAAAGATGTAGATAGCACCACTTTCTTGTGGCACTGCCGCTTAGGTCATATTGGCCTAAGATGCATGAAGAAACTCCATGTCGATGGATGTTTGGAGTCACTTGATTTTGAATCGCTTGACACATGCGAGCCATGCCTCATGGGCAGGATGACTAAGACCCCGTTTTCAGGTACAATGAAACGGGCAAGTGACTTGTTGGAAATCATACATGCTGATGCGTGTGATCCAATGAGAATTGAAGCGTGCGGTGGATATCGCTATTTTCTCATCTTCACCGACGATTTTAGTAGATATAGGTATATTTACTTAATGAAGCACAAGTCTGAAACGTTTGAAAAGTTCAAGCGATTTCAGAGTGAAGTTAAGAATCATCATAACAAAAAGATCATGTTCCTACGATCTGATCAAAAGGGGATTTTCCGAGTTATGAGTTTGGCAATCACTTAAGACATTGTGGAATTTTTTCACAGTTGAAGCCACCTGGAACACCACAAGGTAATGGTGTGTCCGGACGTCGTAATCGAACCCTATGAGATATGGTGCGGTCTATGATGTCTCTTACCGATCTACCGTTTTCATTTTGAGGTTATGCGTTAGAGACAGCTGCATTCACTTTAGATAGGACACCATCTAAGTCCGTTGAGACGACGTCATAAGAACATTGGTTTGGCAAGAAACCAAAGTTGCCGTTTCTTAATGTTTGGGGATGCGATGCTTAGGGCTTCAACCGTAGAAGCTCGAACCCAAAGCGGACAAACACATCTTCATAGGATACCCAAGGGTGACAGTTGGGTATACCTTCTATCTCAGATCCGAGGGCAAATTGTTTGTCGCTAAGAACGGGTCCTTTCTCGAGAAGGAGTTTCTCTCGAAAGAATTGAGTGGGAGGAAGATAGAACTTGATGAGGTTGTCGAACCTTTATTTCAACCAGAGAGTGATGCAACACAGAAAGATGTTTTCTGTGGCGCCTACGTCTGTTGAAGAGGAAGTTAATGATAGTGATCATGAAGCTTCGGATCAAGTTGCTATCGAACCTCGTAGGTCGACAAGGATATGTACTACTCCTAAGTGGTACGGTAATCATGTCTTAGATATCATGTTGTTAGACAACAATGAACCTACGAGCTATGGAGAAGCGATGGTGGGCCCGTATTCCGACAAATGGTTAGAAGCCATGAAATCCGAGATAGGATCCATATATCAGAACAAAGTATGGACTTTGGTGGACTTGCCCGTTGATCAGCAAGCCATTAAGATAAATGGGTCTTTAAGAAGAAGACGGACGTGGGCGGTAATGTTACCGTCTATGAAGCTCGACTTGTGGGAAAGAGTCATTTCACAAGTTCAAGGAGTTGACTACGATGAGAATTTCTCACCCGTGGCGATGCTTAAGTCCGTCAGAATCATGTTAGCATTAGCTGTATTTTTCGATTATGAAATCTTACAAATGGATGTCAAAACAAGTTTTCTTACCAGTTTTCGTAAGAAAAGTTGTATGTGATACAATAAAAGGTTTTGTCTATCCTAAGGATGCTAAAAGGTATGCTGGCTCCAGCAATCCTTCTATGGACTAGAGCAAGCATCTCGGAATCAGAATATATGTTTTGATGGAGTGATCAAAGCTTTTAGGTTTATACAATGTTTGCTAGAAACTTGTATTTACAAGAAAGTGAGTGGGAGCACTACAACATTTCTGATAAGTATATGTGGATGACATATTGTTGATCCGAAATAATGTAGAATTTCTGGAAAGCATAAACGGTTGTTTGAAGAGTGTTTTTCAAAGGAAGACCTGGATAAAGCTGCTTACATATTGGGCATCAAGATCTATAGAGATAGATCAAGACGCCTGATGGTACTTTCAAAGAACGCACACCTTGACATGTTTTTGAAGGAGTTCAAAATAGATCAGTCAAAGAAGGGGTTGTTACCTGAGTTGTAAGGTGTGAAGTTGAGTAAGACTCAAAGCTTGACCACGGCAGAAGAAAGAGAAAGGACGAAGGTCGTCCCCTTTGCTTTTGCCATAGGCTCTATACGGTATGCCATGCTGAAGTACCGCACCTGATGTGTGCCTTGCCACATGTCTGGCAAGAGGGTACAAAGGTGATCTAGGAGTAGATCACCAGATAGCGGTCAAAATTATCCTTAGAGGGATAAATGAATGTTTCTCGGTTATGGAGGTGATAAAGAGTTCGACGTAAAGAGTTATGTCGATGCAAGCTTAACACCTGTTCGGATAGCTCTGAGTAGAGATACCTGATACATATAATGGAGCAAAAATTTGGAATAGCTCCAAGTGGAACGTGGTAGCAACATCTACGATATAAAGTTTTGTGAAATACATAGGGATCTGAATATGGCAAGACCCATTGACTACAACCTCTCTCACAAGCATAACATGATCAAACCCAGAACTCTTTGAGTGTTTATCACATAGCGATGTGAACTAGATTATTGAGTCTAGTAAACTCTTTGGATGTTGGTCACATGGCGATGTGACCTGTGAGTGTTAATCACATGGCGACGTGAACTAGATTATTGACTCTAGTGCAAGTGGGAGACTGTTGGAAATATGCCCTAGAGGCAATAATAAATTGGTTCTTATTATATTTCCTTGTTCATGATAATCGTTTATTATCCATGCTAGAATTGTATTGATAGGAAACTCAGATACATGTGTGGATACATAGACAACACCATGTCCCTAGTAAGCCTCTAGTTGACTAGCTCGTTGATCAATAGATGGTTACGGTTTCCTGACCATGGACATTGGATGTCGTTGATAACGGGATCACATCATTAGGAGAATGATGTGATGGACAAGACCCAATCCTAAGCCTAGCACAAGATCGTGTAGTTCGTTTGCTAAAGCTTTTCTAATGTCAAGTATCATTTCCTTAGACCATGAGATTGTACAACTCCCGGATACCGTAGGAGTGCTTTGGGTGTGCCAAACGTCACAATGTAACTGGGTGGCTATAAAGGTACACTACAGGTATCTCCGAAAGTGTCTGTTGGGTTGGCACGAATCGAGACTGGGATTTGTCACTCCGTGTAAACGGAGAGGTATCTCAGGGCCCACTCGGTAGGACATCATCATAATGTGCACAATGTGACCAAGGAGTTGATCATGGGATGATGTGTTACAGAACGAGTAAAGAGACTTGCCAGTAACGAGATTGAACAAGGTATCGGGATACCGACGATCGAATCTCGGGCAAGTACAATACCGCTGGACAAAGGGAATTGAATACGGGATTGATTGAATCCTCGACATCGTGGTTCATCCGATGAGGTCATCGTGGAACATGTGGGAGCCAACATGGGTATCCAGATCCCGCTGTTGGTTATTGGCCGGAGAGTTGTCTCGGTCATGTCTGCATGGTTCCCGAACCCGTAGGGTCTACACACTTAAGGTTCAATGACGCTAGGGTTATTAGGAAGACTTGTATGTGATTACCGAATGTTGTTCGGAGTCCCGATGAGATCCGGATGTCACGAGGAGTTCCGGAATGGTCCGGAGGTAAAGATTTATATATGGAAAGTTGTTGTTTGGGTTCCGGGAAAAGTTCAGTTTTTTCCGGTATTGTACCGGGAAGCTTCCGGAAGGTTCCGGAGGATTCCAGAGGGGTCCGGAGGTCCGGAAAATGTTCCACCACATCCAATACAGCAGCATGGGCTATAGGGGGCGCCCTAACCTTAATGGGCCAAGGGCACCAGCCCCCCCAAGGCCCATGCGCATGGGAGAGGGGAAACCCTAAAGGGGAGGGCCTCCACTTGACTTGGGAAGCACTCCTCCCCCCCTTGGCCACCGCCCCCAACCCTAGATGGGATCTAGGGGGGCGGCCCCCCTCTCTCCCCACCTATAAATAGTGGAGGGGTGGGAGGGCGGCCACACGCTTGAACCTGGCGCAGCCCTCCCTCCTCCTACACCTCCTCCTCCTCCATAGTGCTTGGCGAAGCCCTGCTGGAGAATCACGAGCTCCATCACCACCACGTCGTCGTGCTGCTGTTGGACTCTCTTCCTCAACCTCTCCCTCCTCCTTGCTGGATCAAGGCGTGGGAGACGTCTCTGTTCCGTACGTGTGTTGAACGCGGAGGTGCCGTCCGTTCGGCGCTAGGATCATCGGTGATTTGGATCACGACGAGTACGACTCCATCAACCCCGTTCACTTGAACGCTTCCGCTAAGCGATCTACAAGGGTTTGTAGATGCACTCTCCTTCCCCTCGTTGCTAGATTACTCCATAGATTGATCTTGGTGATGCGTAGAAAATTTTAAATTTCTGCTACGATCCCCAACAATGACGGCCCTCTCCGGCGGAGCTCCGGAACAGGCCCCAAGATGGGATCTCGTGGATACAGAAAGTTGCGGTGGTGGAATTAGGTTTTTGGCTCGCTCTCTGTTCGTTTGGGGGTATGTAGGTATATATAGGAGGAAGAAGTACGTCGGTGGAGCTTCGGTGGGCCCACGAGGGTGGGGGCGTGCCTGGGGGTATAGGGCGCGCCCCCCTACCTCGTGCCCACCTCGAAGCTTCCTTGGCGTAGGGTCCAAGTCTCCTGGGTCATATTCGGGAAGAAAATCACGTTCCAGAAAGGTTTATTCCGTTTGGACTCCGTTTGATATTCCGTTTCTTCGAAACACTGAAATAGGCAAAAAACAGCAATTCTGGGTGGGCCTCCGGTTAATAGGTTAGTCCCAAAAATAATATAAAAGTGGAAAATAAAGCCCAATATAGTCCAAAACAGTAGGTAATATAGCATGGAGCGATAAAAAATTATAGATACGTTGGAGACGTATCAGGCATCCCCAAGCTTTGCATCTCTCTTAGACATCCATGGCAGCTACAACATCCGGAAGCTGTGTGTGTGTGTCTGTGTGTGTGTGTGTGTGCAGATTTTAACTCCAAGCGATTAACCTTCCATAGCCCGGTGGCTGGTGCCCCCATCTCTCTACAGATTGGTTTCTTTAAAAATATCAGTTCTGCTTTGATTCATGGAAATAATTAAGTTCTTGAAGCAGTAAAGTTCAAACCCTAGCCATCGATTACTATTATTGTCTATTTATATTGTGTGATTGCTAGCAGACTTAATTGGATAATGCTTTTTTGCAGGGTGAAACGAACTTGAATAGGTTTGGTGGATGTTTGGGCAATTACTCAACTACTAACTAAAACAGAAGGCCGCTGAAACTCTAGTAGATTTTTGTGGTTCCAGTGTAAGTATTTATTTTATTATTTCAGCATTATACATGATTAACGCTTTGATAGTAAGCATATGAATACATGATTGCTGTACATTAATCCATGATTATTTTCTTTGGGAGATTTTCTGAAGTTGCAAGTCTGTACCTAACCAACTGAATATTATAGATGCATTTGTTACTTTTACTTGACAGCATTGACACTCTGAAGATTGCAGGGCTCAATCGACACATGGTGTGTCCGCATTTGCCTATTTACCTCAAGGGCCTGCCAAGAGCATTGCCAATATCAGTGTGCTTTTTGCTACAGAAATGTATTTTTGAAAACTTATAGCAGATGGTGTCCTGGGAATCCTGGCTATGTAAATTTCACCTGCTAGCTCATTATCAGGTATTTTTATGCATCTATTAATCATATGAACTATACAAACAGGGATAGGATACAATTTGGAGGAACTTTGGTAGTTAAACATCCTTACTTTCAAACTGTCAATTTCTCTCTTGGATTATGAATGGAGTGTAGTTTAATCCACATCATTTTAGCTTATCCGAATGACATAAATATGGTGTGTGTACAAGTTTAGCAAATATGATGTTTTTTTGTCATAACATACATGGCATCGGAAGTGGGCATCCTAGGGTGTTGTTGGATCTCTCAAGTTGGCTGCTGTTATTCTTCTTATTTTGCATGAAAATAAAGTATTTCTGAATCACCTTTCTGCTATTTTTTGAGAATATACACTTAGACACTAATTTATCAATAAAAAAAATTGTTATGTTGCGTATGATAAAAGAACCAGAAGCTGGATAAATTTTGTATAGTCGTAGTTGTATCATCCAGCAGATAATAACTTCTCTATGCCCATATCTCAACTAATTCAGTAAAGCAGAGCATAGCAGGCAATAGGCTTTGTATTTGTATACTCGTAGTTGAACTTAGCATTCAAGTTTACTTTGTCACCATAGCCCTGTGTTGATACTCTAGTAGATTGTCGGCTGTTTTTATAGAATTCTCTTGCGTAAAAGGGTGACAATTCATCCATGACTTGATGTGTTGATAAGTTAACATACTCTCTTGATTTCATTTTTGCTCTCATGAACAGGGGAAGTGTTGGTTATGCTAGTGTGCATACTCACTTGGGAAGAAATGGAAGTAGGAGAGGTGACCTTCAATTCCTCACCTACAATTATGTTATAATTACTGATTAGAGGCACCCTACGAGCCTTTAGGATAAATCCCCATGTACAAATGAATTTGCATCACCTAGAACTTTTTCACTATCTAATATTCCGTACTAATTATCCATTCTGAGTTAAATCATACATTAATTAGAAGGAACTGAACCATTTGTTAGGGTGAACTATATGCAACATTGAGCATTCTAATTATTCTTCTGCATTGTTCTCTATTTCGATAACTATTGTAGTGCAGGCTGAAGTGATGGCATGTATGATTGATATAATTTCATCTCAATAATAACTATTTTCTACATAGTATATTGGTCCCAGCCTACTTGCTTTAAATGCCTGATTTTGATGGATTTTGTTCATGGCTTTGATTATACAATCTAGAATATTTAACCTTTTGAGCCAAATTCAACAGAGCATATCATCCAATACTAAGGATTTCAATTATCATGGTGTATTCAAGTCAAAGCTAAATAGTAGTCTGCGTCCGCCTACCTTGGCAAGGATACCAGGTGATTCTACTTTGCTGTTGTAGCTTCTTTCCGTCATATTACTCTTATTTTTGGGGATTTAATTTGTTCTTAATCCTATTTCCATTCTGGGTGAAAATGCTGGGAACCTTTTGGACACATGTACATTTTAAGTGTTCCCCCTTCCTGCCCAAAACGATGTTATGTGAGCTAAGATAATACTTTTAGGCATTCAGAAAGAGTCACATCTATAATTAGCTTTCAACTCCATTTATCCAGTTTGAACTACCAGAAATCTATACATCTACTGAAAGAGTCACGCTTACATATATTTAGCTTTTAGCTCACTGTATCCACTATCTTCAAAGTTGTATGTTTATTTTTTTGGAAACAAGTGTTGGAATATTGGCTGCTAGTACATTAACTTAAGTATATCCCCAGGAACACTATATGCTCAGCAATCGTACAAAGTAAATGATGCATTTCCTTCCAAATGGATATACAAAAAGTTGATTGAGGGTTTCTATGCCACATCCATGGTTACTGCTGGAAGTCGATTGGCAGTCTTCATGTACCGATATGCTATTTTTTAGATTGGGTAAGTGTATTCTTCATTTTGTGATGTTGTGTGTGCGTAGTGCACATGTGAATTCTGCCTGCATTCAATTTCATAGATTAATTAAGCATTGTAATATTTGAGATTTGTTGGACTTTTGTAGGAAGCAAACACAAGGATGGACTCACTATGAACCATGAAGCCAGCGATCCACATCAACTGGATGTTTTAGCTCTCATTTTGTATAACTGATGTATCATAGTTGCATCTTTTAGCTGTCCTTCTGTGAACCTGATGTATGGTGTTGGTTATGTCTAGAACAGACTGAAGTGTATGTACGTGACATGGTGTCTTGGTGGTTATGTCTAGAACAGACTGAAGTGTATGTATGTGACAGTTAGTTAAATGGAATAAAAAATGTTTGGTGCACCTAATATATGGTGTCTTGTTGACTATCCTTAGAAACATGAATTATATGTATGTGACAATCTCTAACATATGTTAATTAAAGTTGTGGTTGGATAAACAATGTTGGTCATCAAAAGAAAACACCATCTGATTGTTGGTCGGCAAAATAAACCCCGTCTTACAGTCGATCGGGAAAGGCTAATGCAAGCCCCAACAGAATGTTGGTCGGGAAAGGTACATGGTTACCCCAACAAACCGTTGGTCGGGAAAGGCCCATGGCTACCCCAACAGTCTGTTGGTCGGGAAAGGCCCATGGCAGGCCCAATAGACTGTTGGTCGGGAAAGATGCACCATAGCCTCCCAACAGTCGGTTGGGAAAGATATGTCGGTCGGGAAAGGGCTTTCTCGTCTGGACTTTCCCCAACAGACGGTATCGGTCGGCAATACTCTTTCCTGACCGACTGTCGGTCAGCGGAAGCTGTATTTCCGACCAACCTGGCTGTTGATGATGTAGTGTTGTGGTGTAGTGAGAGTAGCATAAGTATTTCCTTCAGTTTTTGAGAACCAAGGTATCAATCCAGTAGGAGGCCACGCTCAAGTCCCTCATACCTGCACAAAACGATAGCTACTCGCAACCAACGCGATTAGGGGTTGTCAATCCCTTCACGGTCACTTACGAGAGTGAGATCTGATAGATATAATATTTTTGGTATTTTTGGTATTTTTGGTATAGAGATGCAAAGTGGAAAGTAAAAGGCAAAGTAAAAAAGCAAAGCAAGATTAAAGTGATGGAGATTGATATGATGAGAATAGACCTGGGGGCCATAGGTTTCACTAGTGGCTTCTCTCAAGAGCATAAGTATTCTACGGTGGGTGAACACATTACTGTTGAGCAATTGACAGAATTGAGCATAGTTATGAGAATATCTAGGCATGATCATGTATATAGGCATCACGTCCGTGACAAGTAGACCGAAACGATTCTGCATCTACTACTATTACTCCACTCATCACCCGCTATCCAGCATGCATCTAGAGTATTAAGTTAAAAACAGAGTAATGCTTTAAGCAAGATGACATGATGTAGAGAGATAAATTCATGCAATATGAAATAAACCCCATCTTGTTATCCTCGATGGCAACGATGCAATACGTGCCTTGCTGCCCCTTCTGTCACTGGGAAAGGACACCGCAAGATCGAACCCAAAGCTAAGAACTTCTCCCATGGCAAGAAAAACCAATCTAGTAGGCCAAACCAAACTGATAATTCGAAGAGACTTGCAAAGATAAACAATCATACATAAAAGAATTCAGAGAAGATTCAAATATTATTCATAGATAGACTTGATCATAAACCCACAATTCATCAGTCTCAACAAACACACTGCAAAAAAGAAGAAGATTACATCGAATAGATCTCCACAAGAGAGGGGGAGAACTTTGTATTGAGATCCAAAAAGAGAGAAGAAGCCATCTAGCTAATAACTATGGACCTGAAGGTCTGAGGTAAACTACTCACACTTCATCGGAGAGGCTATGATGATGTAGAAGCCCTCCGTGATGACGGCCCTCTCCGACGGAGCTCCGGAACAGGCCCCAAGATGGGATCTCGTGGATATAGAAAGTTGCGGCGGTGGAATTAGGTTTTTGGCTCGCTCTTTGTTCGTTTGGGGGTACGTAGGTATATATAGGAGGAAGAAGTACGTCGGTGGAGCTTCGGTGGGCCCACGAGGGTGGGGGCGCGCCTGGGGGTATAGGGTGTGCCCCCCTACCTCGTGCCCACCTCGAAGCTTCCTTGGCGTAGGGTCCAAGTCTCCTGGGTCATATTCGGGAATAAAATCACGTTCCAGAAAGCTTTATTCCGTTTGGACTCCGTTTGATATTCCGTTTCTTCGAAACACTGAAATAGGCAAAAAACAGCAATTCTGGACTGGGCCTCCGGTTAATAGGTTAGTCCCCAAAATAATATAAAAGTGGAAAATAAAGCCCAATATAGTCCAAAACAGTAGGTAATATAGCATGGAGCAATCAAAAATTATAGATACGTTGGAGACGTATCACATGCATCCAGAAATAAAGAACTGTTGAACGGCACGTACAATATCTTCCTTCAGAAAGCCCCAATTCCTCTGAAAAAACCCTGCTGGGAACCCATCTGGCCCCGGAGCCTTCAATGGACCAATTTGAAAAAGAGCATCACTGATCTCTTATTCAGAGAAAGATTTACAAAGATCCTCGTTCATCTCATCATTCACGAGAGGTTTCACAAGGCGTATAATTCGAGAAGGATCCACCGTATTGTCACAAGAATACAAATGCTTAAAGAAGGAGTTTGTAATACCTTTGATCTCTTCCACGTCATTAGAAAGAGACCCATCGCTCCTTCTGAGGGCAGATATATTATTCTTCTTTGCTCTCCAAGTGGCCTTTCTCTGGAAGAATTTTGTGTTCCTATCACCCCGTTTCATTTTGTCCAAACACGATCTCTGTTTCCACATACTTTCTTCCTTCATCAAGAGCTCATCCATCTCCCCGAGGATTTTCTTTCTCTCCAACATAGCAGAATGGTCATTTCTTTTGTAGAGAACATTTACTCTTTTCCGCGCCGTTTCAAGCTTTTTAGGTAAATAACCTATATGGTCCCTACTCCACCCATGAAGGGACTTCATAAGGGTATCCAGATTGTTTGCCACATCTCCCAAGTCACTGACATGTGTACTTTTATTCCAACATAATTCGATTTGGTCTTTCAGCGCCACAGCCTCCCTTTCCCAATACGCTTCATATTTCAGATGTTTACTAAACATACCAGGAAGAGGATCACCCATCAATTGAATAAGAATAGGGCAATGGTCTGACCTTGAGCTGATAATATGTGAGACCTTGCAATTAGGATACATAGACGACCACTGAGGACAAGCCACCGCGCGATCAAGACGCACTTTTACATTTTTGTGACCTTCTTGCTTGTTATTGTAAGTCCAAGGAACTCCAGTAAATCCCAAATCAAATAAATTACATTCAGATAAAACCTCACGAAAATTTGCCA
Organism: Triticum urartu; assembly: GCF_056163025.1. Lineage (NCBI taxonomy): Eukaryota > Viridiplantae > Streptophyta > Magnoliopsida > Poales > Poaceae > Triticum > Triticum urartu. The sequence continues at coordinate 99,695,220 of NC_141878.1, forward strand.
TAAGCTTGGATGACCTCTTATTACGAGAAAAATGTTTATTTTGCCACATAGCTTCGTTAAAATCGCCAACCATAAACCAAGGTCCGGCTCCAAGCGGTTTAATTCGCCTTAACAGATCCCACATAACATTCCTTTGACTCGCCTTTGGTTCACCATAGACAAAGGTACTTCTCCACTTAGAGCCATCTTCTTTGCAAACGTACATGTCAATAAAATGTTCACCATATTTATTCAGCTGCAAAGTATAAAGGTCATCCCAGAAAACCGCTACACCACCACCTTTGCCTGGAACAGAAACAGAAAACACATTTTTCATACCCAAGCGGTAGCGCAAACTCTCAACATACTCTTTATTTTTTCTTGTTTCAGAAAGGAAGATAATGTTGGGTCGGTGTGTCTTCGAGAGGCACACAAGTTCTTGGACTGTCCGAGGTTGACCCAAACCTCGGCAGTTCCAGCTAATTATTTTCATGGCTCCTGACGGGCGTCATCAAGCGCGCCCGTCAGTTGACCGGCAGCCCCAGGGCCGGTAGCTTCCTTGGTAGTACCTCCTACATCTTTTCCATCCCCTACAGACTCCCTCCTTTTGTCCTGAACCTCCTCCACTCCCCCATCTACTTCTTCAGTTACATGAATAGTAGACCCATCTATGCCTACAACGGTACCAACTCTCTCACCACACACTCTTTTACAAGACACACTCACGTCCATAGCACCCCTAAACTCTAAATTTTCAGAACTAGTGTTGTTCATACTGAACACCAGATTATCTTGGTCATCATGAGAGCGCTTCTTGCTTCCCGCGGTGCTCTCTAGCATGGCAGCAAAAGCCATCTTGCGATTGGAGAGTTCGTTTCCGCTGTTTGGTGGAGTTGGGATACCAAAAACCGCATGTTTAACACATGCAGCCTGCACCATGTCCTTCTCGTCATGTTCTTCCCGATGAAGCCTCTTCCAGCACTGGGCTCCTGCAGCAGCCAGAGCACTCCGATGTACGCCTACATCAGCAGCACCCTCGCGGCCATCTTGCGTAGAAGCAGTCACTAGGTCCATGGCCTTCCCATCCAGCTTCTGCTGCTGCTCACTCCCCGAAGCAGCACACATCAGGGGAGCTTGGTCTTGCTCCTGCACATGGGCATCTACAGCAAGCTGCACCAGGGGCAGGTTCTGTGAATGCACAACAACAGCATCCCGAGCCCCTAAGTGTCCAGCAGGCGTCCCAGGAGCACCCAAGTCGGTGTGGAGGTGCTTCCCAGGCCCCTTTTCCATGAGCTCTTGTACTGGACCAGCCGGAGCTCCTAGGTTGGTGATGAGGAGAGCTCCAGACTTGTCCTTGTGCGCCTCCAGGCCTCCTGTAGCTAACCGAGCAGGAGCACCATTGCTGGAGTTGTTGGTGCCCCCGCCCGTGATCACATGCTGCTCCAGCGCGTTGGTAGCGTCGGAGGCAAACGGCGCTACCTCGTCCGCCGAAGCCAACGCCGTAGCCGTGGCAGCAGTAGAAACATAGAGCTTTTTGACCGCCGAGGTCACCTCCGTGATCACACCATCCGACACCGGCATCTCTCCGAAAACAATGTGTCTCCGGAGAGAGGCCCAGTACGGCGGCGCCCTTATGTCTGTGGAGTAGGCCGCCTTCCGCAACTCCTTTGGCATGCTACAGAACTTCTCTGTTGTGTGTCCCACCAATCCACAGCAAAAACAGAAGTTTGGCAGCTTCTCATATTTGACCTCAAAGAGAATCGGTTTGTTGCTACCTTTTGGGGTTATGTCGACGTTCTTCCTCAATGGCTTCTCCACGAGATGCTGAACACGAACCTGGAGATGCTCTTCAACGATCTGATTGTTGCGGTGCGAAGTTATCCTTAGTTAATATTACTTGTTTATGTACAAACCACATAAACACTTTAATTTTTAAAGGAACTTTGACTTTCCAAACATATTTGGAAGTAGGAATAGCGCTAGAGTTGATAACATCGAGATACATCGATTTAACTGTGAATTCTGTTTTGAAACTTGCACCTGAATATTATTTAAATACACCGTATCTGAATAGTACTAGTTTTCAGCATTTTCCCTTGACCGGTCGCTGAGGAAAACAGAGCTGAACAACCAATTTAACTTCGTAAGCACCCTCTGTTTGTGCCCTTTAGATAGCAACTACTGTCCATGATAAATAGACCCTCACTTTTTTATTCTACAATGCACACAAACAAGCGTGCGTATGATATTATTGAAGAAGAAGAGGGCAAGACACCAACCACGCTACCTCAGAGGAAGCTAGTCCACCAAACAGGACTCAGAGTCACAATACCTTTGTGAGCAAAGTTGTGGTTCTAAATGTCATACTCCATAGTTCAGAATGGTGCATCAATCATAGCAAAATGGTTTATAAAGCTGAGACAAGATCGCCTGTTATGTTTTATCTCTCTTCAAGATGATATATTATACTCCCTTAGATCCATATTAATTGTCGCTGCTTTACTACAACTTTATACCGTTTCTGAATTCAGAGTTACACAAGACATCAAGTTAGCCATATTCCGCAGGTTGTAGATTTGAATAATCTGTGACTTGATATATGCATAGGAATATATTAGTTACGTTGCTTCCCCTAAAAAAAAGTTCAGTGCTTCACATAAGATGATTATAATCAAGCATCGATGTCCAGTCGTACACATCAGCCTTAGTTGCAAATATGAACACATGTCTTTGTTTAGTTGCCAACATATAAAAAATCAGAGTATTACCTACAAATTTCATATATACACGTAATCCACGTAATCTAAAATAACAAAATAATGTGGAGGTAGACACACGATAGGTGTTTGTGTACAAATTCAATAATTTTTTTTAGAAAAGAAGGAGGACCCCCGGCCTCTGCATCTGGGCGATGCATACGACCACTTTATTAATTATTCTCATAAGACCTTACAAAGTGATATAACAGTAAGACTAAAGCCACCGTCTATGCAACAACTGTCGTTACTCCTATCCAATTGATGAAGAGGCGCTGATAGTCTGGGCCTAATACCAAACAGACATCGCAGCCAAATCTAAACATCTAAGACCTGAGGTCCCAACCAGGACGCCTGCCGGTATGGGGCACCTACCAGTCCGGCGCACTCCTCAACCAGGACGCCTACCGGGTATAGGGCACCTACCAGTCCGGCGCACTCCTCAACCAGGACGTCTGCCGGGTATGAGGCCATTGCCACCTGCCACCAATCCATCTTCAATGTGTACTGCTGCACCACCTTGCCCGGCCTCCCAGCCATCGACGCCACCATGGCGCCTGATAACAGCACTCTCCTGCACGAGTCCCTCGCCACACATCGGGCGCCGAGTCTCCACCGCGCCACGCCGCCGAGAAACGCCACCATTAATGTGCAGGATGAAGCACCACTCCACCAATTATTCTGTCCACTGGTCCCTCGAGCCCATGTACACCTCCAAGAATGACGCCACAGGAGGAAAACGACACAATAATGCCGCCGTCATCCGATCTACTGATCTAGGGTTTTCCCCGGAGGTAGCAGATAGTGTCCTGGAACTTCTCAACAGCAATGCCTTCAACAAGGGAATGACACCGAAAAGTGCCGCCATCGCCGGCCTCGGCAGCAGCCGTGAGCAGGTCTTCACCCAGATTTGTTCCAATGGCCTCCATCAAGCGTCTTGTGCACGGATCGTCCACCACCACGGCCGCTGCATCGCCCGTCGCGAGACCACAGCCACCGACACAACCTTCGCCGTGCGGGGCCGCCGCCCCGGGATCCAGCCCTCGCTGGCCGCCAGAGCGAAACCAACGAGCCCCATCAATGGCGGCGCAGCCGCATACCGCGCCGCGAGAACGCCACCATAGCGTCGTCGTGCCGACCGCACGCCGCCGCCAGGAGCGCCCGCTACCACGCCGCCGTGCCCCACGCTAGCCCAGCGCCTTCCATCGATCTGGCCGTCCCGTGCCAGCCAAACGATGAAGGTGAGAGGCGTCCCACCGCCGCCCACGCCAGGCAGGCTTCGCCGGCCGGCGCGCCTGGGCGGCGGCGAGGGGACTGGAGGAAGAGGGGGACGGGGACCGGCGGCGGCGGGAGGCATCCCCTGTCGCCCGCGGGAGCGGCAGAGGAAAAAAATATTCCTTTCCAATTTTTCTAGAATATGCATTCCTTGCCAAATTGATCAGGGGCACTGCAAATTATTGAAGAAAAAGGAGCAAGGACACAGTGTCTAAAAACTCGTATAATATGGCAATACACGATGAGGGCGGGTACATAAGAACAATATCCAGTAATAAATTAAATAACAAAATAAATGGAGGTAAAATGGTGAAGGGAGAGTCTGCTGTTTGTTGCCATAGTTTCACCAATCCATGTTCAGTTGCGTGCCAGTCCATCTAATGAATACTACCTTATGTTTTCTTATTTCCCGGTGCTTGCCTTCGAGCAAGTCAAACTTGCCTTTTACCTCCAGTGTTCCCCTGTTTAGCCAGTAGGCTGATGTAGGCACTTCCAGCCTATGTCAGCGAGCTTTTCATGTATCCAGACATTGGTTTCATTTTCAATAAAAATGGAGCCCTTTTCATCTTTAAAAAGAAAAATAGCGAAGGGATGATGCAAATTAGAGTGGCTGATCGAAAGACACAAATTGCTATCTGCGGTGCTCGTCACTGTCAGTTTTCATATTTGGGATTCAGTTCAGGCTGTTAGTCATCACTTCCAGTGGAACATTCCACTTGTTGTGCAATCTGACTCTGCAACAGCTCTCTGCTGGTCGTTCTCAGCTACAGTGAGTATGTAAACACTATTATCCCTGAGTATACAATGCCTTTCTCACGCACAATAGGGAGTAAAGCCGGACCCATCGACGGTAAAGGACGGATGGCCTGGGTGCAGTTGTATACAGTTTTTGAACGCAGAGTTCGCATCACGGAGCACTCGTTGAGGAAACCGATCAGAGTCACTTCCCATACGTACAGCGACATGCTCGAGACTTAACAGGTGCTCCAAGCCAACTGTCGCGGCACCACCCCAGTACCTCTCGTTGAAATGTAGCCTGAGCCTTCGGAGTTTGGGCATAGCCCCTGCCTCAAAGGCAAGGCATGCGGTCAGATCACTACCAGCGAAGCATGCAAAGTCCTCCAGAACTGGGAATAATCCCATGGAGATGCTCGCAACATTCCTTTTTCTCCCTTCTCTTGGAGCGAAGCTCAACACAGACAAAGAGAGGTGAACGAGAGAGGCCATCTTACCAAGAGCAAGAAACTCATCGATGGTCATCTCTTCAACATCCAGCTCCAGGCGGTAGAGACATTGGAGACTGCAAATCCATTTGGGAGCTCTGGACATCTTCCAATCATCCAGTTTAAATACCTTGATATGGCGAGGAGGATCTGATAATGAGGCCAGCCGTTTTTTTGTATCTATGACCTGACCATGGATGCAGAGATATCTGAGGTCATGGAGCATTCCAATGGAGGACACCAAGGCATCAACCCCTGCTGTGTTCAAATCACCCATGGCACACTTTGAGAGCCTTAGGCACCTCAGATTGGTCAGCTCACCGAGTCCCTTGATATCCTCCAAGGAGCTCCATCCCAGTTCAAACCCATCTAGAGTGCGCAGTGATTTCATGTTCCTGATCCCTTTAGGCAGATCTGTCTTCTTTGGAACTACCAAGTGGGTCAAGCGACGCAAGTGAACTATATCTGATGGGAGTTGTATCCATTTGATATGTAATTCTAGTGTCTCCAAAAGCACAAGCCCTTGCATTTCAGTAGGGAGTTTCACGTATTGGTCAGCTGAAACCTTTAAATACCTCAATTGGAGCAATTGGCTAATGGCTCTCAGATCGATTTCCTTGTGGCATAGTTCCCCCAAAACTTCAAAGTGAATGACTCTGATATACTTACAATGCAAAAGAGGAGGTATGTACTTGGATTCCCCAAACCGTGCAAGTGATCGAACTTGTGATAGGCTAGAGGCAATGGTCTCTGATGCTGTCCCATCTGCTGCGCTGCCACCGGTTAAATTCAGGGATATACGGCGGGTCTTGTACTTCCAGGCATGCTCTCTTGCCATGTCTTCAGAACTGCATTCAACTCTGATAAAGTTGTGCTCTGCACACTTGCTTAAGATTAAATCAAGCATCATATCATGTACTCTGCATGATAACAACTCTCCATGATCAGTACGTTCAGGCTGAATCAAGCTTCTGTTGATAAGTTCATTGAAATAGCTCTTCGCAGCAACCTCCATATCTTGCCCATACAAATTATTGATGAAGCCTTCTGCAACCCATTGACGAACCAAATCATCCCTCTCTATCTCACGGTCTTCTGGATACATACCAACGTGCAGAAAACATGCCCGGAGATGAAGAGGAAGATGCATATAACTAAGGTTTAATATACTCTTTATCCCTTCCGTTGTGGGATTTATTGCAAACTGGGTGCCCAGAGAATTCCTTATGGCCTCCCACTCGTCCATTTCAGGACGACTGGCTAATAGGCTAGATATAGTAATGATTGCAAGTGGGAGTCCACCACACTTCTTCAGAATTTCAGCTGAAATATCTTCAAATCGGGATGGACAGTCATCTTCAGATCCATATATTCTATTATAAAATAACCTTTTTGAGTCTTGTTCGTCGAGGAAGTTCATTCTGTAAATGGACCCTGGGTGACTGCAGCATGCCCCAGAAGCCACATCTTCCACTCGAGTGGTTACTATTACTCTACTCCCTTTATCATTTTCTGGAAAGGCACGGCTAATAGCATTCCATACTGATTGATCCCACAGGTCATCAACTACAATAAGGTACCTGTCAATTGTATGCAGACATTACACTATGATTGGATATGAATATAAGTTGCAGGGGAAAGTACCAAAACATTCTATTGAACTTGAATGAAATTAAAACCAATTGGATTCAAGCGAATCTGCTATCGAGGGTTAGATTAGCAGGCTCACATATTTCACAAAACTAAATGGCACCATCAGATAATCTCAATAAGACAATAACATCCAAGTTAATTTCGCTCACTAAATTCTCAGGCACAAAATATATGCTATTGTATTTCTATCTTCTAAGCAAAAGGACTAATTAACTTCACATTAATTGTAAAATGTACGATCCTTGCAATAAAAGAAAATTGCATCAGCCGTTCACAAGAGAAAATCAGGGAATTAAGCAAGCAAGAAAGAAAGCATGCATGGATCATAATGGATGGTCTTCCTGTAGACCTGTACCAGTCGATTGCACGGACAAGCATCTAAGCATATTACAATAGATATATGCTGTTGTATTTCTATGTCTTTCGTTTTGATAATAACTGAATCCCTTATTCCTAAGGCTAAATTAGTACTTACTTCCTCCATTCCTAAATATAAGTCTTTCTAGAGATTCCAATATGGACTACATACGGAGCAAAATGAGTGAATCTACACTCTAAACTATGTCTATATACATCCATATGTAGTCCATATTGAAATCTCTAAAAAGACCTATATTTAGGAACAGAGGGAGTAGTTCACAATACATGATTATTGACTTCAACGGCCAAGCTACAAAACTGTCCCCTGTTTCACTGTACAAAACACAGCTGGGTACGTAAGATGCAAATATGCATGCCAAAAAAAGAAAGATGCAATGCAAGTATGCAATAAGCTTATTTGGAAGTCTTGGGCTCCAAAGAAGTGTAAGTTTTTCCTCTGGCTGGCAGCGGACAATAGATGCTGGACAGCGACAGATTGGCACAAAGGGATTGCCCCACCCGAGTCAAAGCCCCATGTGTGATCAAGAGCTAGAAACGATCCAACACATTTTGACGAACTTTGTCTTCTCTAGACAAGTTTGGTGTGTGCTCGTCGCTCTGGTCTACCGGACTTCTCGCCACACACCGACGATAATGTGTTGTGTGATTAGTGATTGAGAATCAATTCTTTGCCTTCTGGTATCTTCAAACAGGGGCTCAACTCGCTGATCACTTTGGGGGCCTGGATGTTGTGGAAGCATCGGAATGATTGTGTGCTTAATGGAGCCACATCGAGTGTCAACCTAATGGTTAGTAGGATTTCGGAGGAAGGACACCTCTACTGCTTGGCCAGAACTAGGGACATGGCGCAACTTTTGGCTTCTACCACCTAATGGTCATTCATTTTTTTGGGTTACTTTGGTCGTTGTTTTTTGTAACAGGCACGGGTTTTTTCTTTTCTAGTTTTGGGTAGAGTGGCATGTGTCGGGATTTCCTTGTAACCTTTTTTTCTCCTTAATGCAATGATACACAGTTCTAATGCATATTCGAGAAAAAAAACTTGCAGTTTATATAGAGCAACATTATAACCGCATTCATGTTGATTGGCATCATGTAAGTGTTAACACTTGATAACGTGACAGAGGAGATTGGCCGAGGTAATTAGCGCGGCCAGGTTGTTAGCTAGGAGTGTTAGCTCCTATCTCTTATAACCATACTCTTATCCCTTCTCCTCCAAGATGTAATCTCTCCTACAGAATCTCAACAATGTATGCCCTATCAGGGATGTGCGCCCCTGCCTATAAACATGTAGGTCATCCCCTCACACCGAGGTAAGACGTTTTCCGCATCCGCACAGTAAGAGCTTGTGCATCAGAAAAATGTTATGCAACAACCAACAATATGCACATATGCGCCATACAGAAAAGAAATATGCAATTTAATTTTTGAGCAGTGCAGCTACAACCTCTTGTCGGTTTTGTACAATATGTCTGCTCATAGTATTGTGCAAGTCATTTTTTTTTTGGCATCAGCACACCTTCTAAGTAATTACACATACACACACCAAAAATCCACATTGACAAAGTCTCAATGTGTTGTGGAACTAAGATGCATTGACAAAAGTCTGATGTTAATACTACAAATTTGGTGTTATAGCCAAAAAAAATGCAAGATTTGTCGTGGGCCCAAACAATAGAACAAATACCTCACACGGAGGCATCTAAAAACTTCTTAATATGTGTCTACAGACTGCCACATCGTGCTGTAAAGACATTTTCTTTCCTTTGGAAAATGTTGAAAGTGTGGTCATACTATTGGATACATTCGGGGTAAAGAAAATGGAATGAGCAATGTTTAGTCCCTTTTTGTAACATTTTCTAAACTGCCACAAAAAATCATGTAGAGACATTTCTTAAGTCACTTCACTAATTGACTTAAACCACATTTCGAGACACCACATTCTGTATTATTCTGGAGCACTAACTTACCCTAATAGCACGTCGCATTTAGAAAATTCTGAACAGTTAGGTACTTCTAATTCTATAGGGATACTTTTCATATGGTTGAGAAATTTCATATGCTATTCATAACAAAAAGAAATCTCGGACACGCCTGGTAACGTGTCATTTTCATCAAGAAAGCTCAAAGATTAGCACGAATGGCCAATTTATAACAACAAAATTAAAAGGACAACGACCAACCTCATTGAATGACCAACGACGAATCCTAGCTAACCTAGACCTAGCACAGCACGGGAACAAAGGACCCGAGGCCGGATGTGCCACTATGGCCACTACCCACTAGTGCTCGCCAGCAGCCACACTAATGCTGGAGAGAGCTCACGACCAAACCAATGAAAGAGCAAGACAGGGGAAAGGACCCGTGTAGGCAGATCTTTGGCCAGTCCAGAACCAAAGCAAGTCGGCAGACTCCGCCAAACACCAATCACAGCGACAGGGGACTCGCCTTCCACAGCTCCAACCAAGAATGGTGAAGAGGAGGAGCACATGCCTTCAAGGACCGCTTCACGACCACTGCCCCACACCCCAAAACACAACCATGCAACCAATACCACCCCGGCAACCCACACCAAAGGCCTAAGAAGTGAGGTTCGTTATGTAGGCAGATCAGTGAAGGCCAGCCCGGCCAAGCAGGGTAATGGTCGTCATCACTCATCATTACGCATAACAATTACAGTATGGGTATAGAAGCAACTTTCTATTAAATGCTATGTTAGTTAGATGGGAAAGTTGTGATATTGTGTTTGATGATTAGTTCTATACTGATTTTAGAATGTATGTTCAATTCTGCAGGAGTACATAGACAATATAATACCTTCATACAATGTCTTATAGAATGTATCGTCTCTTGGCCATACATAAAAAACCAATAAATATGCCTCTACTTTGCAATACAATCCATGTTCAAAGAAGCGATGAAATGGGCAAGGTTGCAAGGCTTTCTGGAAGGTGGGGAAGTTGTGGGTTGAACAAGTAGTAGTCCTTCTCTCATATTACTTTTTTCGATTTCTACTATAAAATATATGAGTATAGGTTCTCTTTAAAAAATAATGAGTACAGGGATTGTGGGCTTGTGCGGTTCGACTAACTCTCTAATCACTAGTCCCCAGCCGACTAAAAAAAAGGGCAGCCCGGTGCATGTAGCTCCCGCTTGCGCAGGGTCCGGCGAAGGGTCCGACCACTTTGGGTCTATTGTACGCAGCCTTTCCCTACATTTCTGTAAGAGGCTGTTTCCAGAGTCCCGAGCCGACTGACTACCAAAAATCAGAACTTTGAAATTTAAATACATACAATGCTTCTACCTAATCAGAACAGTTTTTTGTGATTATCCTAGATCATGCATCCTACAAGCTTATAAATGAGCACTGATTTTTTTTTAAATGAGCATTGATTAAATCACACAATTGTTCAAATTCAACATAACATGCCAATGCAAGTGCATGGGTGGTTATTGAAGTAAATTAATACCTGTTATTTGTGAGATGTTTTCTGAGGTCCTCAATGAGGTCTTGCAACTCACAAGCACTAGAAGAACCATGCATCCCAAGTTTTAATTGTAGACGGTTGAGAATCCATGTCATATTAGGTTTTTGAGATATGGGAAGAAACGCCATACAGTTGAACCGCCCTTTGATTTCATCATACACCTGTTTTGCAAGTGTAGTTTTACCCAGACCACCGAATCCAACAATGGACACCACCTTGAGCTTCTTCTCCGTATCAGTTAACAAATTGACAAGCTCTTTCCTTGGGCCATCAGTACCTACAAGACCAGCTGCATCCACATATATCGCCGACATGCGAGGATCGATAGCCACAAAACTAGAACTAGAATTGCACTCATCGATCTTGTACCTGAAAGAGGATGTCCAGGAAGAAAGTCACACTTAAGTCCTTTAGAGACAGTAGTAGGCAAGCAAAATTCTTCTTTTTTTTTCCTTTTTTCTAAAAGATTGTGAAAACTCCCGTCCTCTGTGCCTTCTATTATTGCAAAGTTTTAAGATCCAACATCTCACACATGAGTAACAAATGCCACCAAGGCTAAAACCGAAAAGAAACAATTTTTCTTTCGATAATGAACAACCACAGATCAGATACAACATATAGCACAGATATGCCTTTGTAATTCTAGGTGTGTTATATACTCTACAAAATATACAATGTACAGTATCTGCATATTTTTCTTGAGAAAAGGGGGAGAATGTGCACCTGATGCGCCGTTCATTTGCCTCTAGTGCAAGAACCTTGAGTTCCTCCATCCGGTCAGCAATCCGATGACGCTGTCCCAACGTCTTGAGACGTCGAACGGTCTCTTTGATGAAGCCTGCCTTGGCAGGAGCACCTCCAAATTGGCGGATGAAGTCATCAATGCAGTTATCCATGTCGTAGGACATCTCTCTGACGCGGTCTCTCCAGTCTTTGGCCACCGGGTCGAGCTCATCCATAAGCTCCATCTTCTCAAAGGCAGCGTTCATGGCGCTCAGTTCCTTCTCGAGGAAGGACGCCTGCTTCCTCACCCCTTTGAGCTTACTGTACTCGTCGCCCGCCAGGGTGGCGAGCTTGCCGAGGAGGGGCTTCATTACCCCCATCGTCGCGCTCACCGGCATCCCGACCAAATCCTCCTTCCGCTGTTGGCTCGACAGCTACGGTCCCCTGCTGCAGGTCAGCTTGACGGAGATTTGAGGAGAGCCGGCAGCGTGGCGGCGAAGTCGAACAGCCGAGGCGGAGCTCCAGAGGTGGAGACGGGAGCTGCTCGTGATGCCTTGAGATCAGTCGGCTAGGTCGGGTGCCGGGATGTGGATGGCCGTGCCGGATCTACGGCGGGAGGTGGATGGCCGTGCCGGATCTGCGGCGGGAGGTGGATGGCCGTGCCGGATATGGGCCGGCAAGGGAGGAGGCGGTCGTCGCGAGTCAAGGCGGAGGAGGGCAAGAAGTAGCAGTGGTGAGATCTGGGGCTGACGAACTCCTACACTCGCGTGCTGCAGGTAAGCGAGACGGTGCAGTGGTGTCGGTCGGAGCAGCCGACGGCGCGGCGGCGAAGTCCAGTGGGCGATGCTGAGCTCGGGAGGTGGCTGCTTGTAATGCCGGGAGGCGAGGCGGGGTGGGCAGGTCCCCGGAGGTGGCTGTGCTGGATCTGCGAACGGAGGTGGATTGGCTGCGGCGTATCCGCGGCCGGTGGTGGACTACGCGATGGCGCGCGGGCAAGCAGTAGCAGACTAGCAGTGCAGTAGGAGTAGTGATTTGAGGGTGACGAGCCGACGACCGGAGGGAGTCACGTCAAGTCAACAGCGCGTGCAAATGGATACCGAAATGACTGACATGCCCCCCGTCCCATGATTACCCTCCGTTCCTAAATACTCCTACCTACTACTAGTACCTTCTTTCCGATTTCTAAGATTCAATTTAAAAATCTCACCAATCAAGATAGATGATGAGTGGTGAAATAATTTTTGTGATTTGTAAAAACACTCAATTAATGCGCTCTTTTTCCTCAAAGAATTGTGTTTACCAATACATTAATTGCAAGGCATGCATACATGAAGTACATGCATTTGTCAAGTTTCTCATAATCCTTGCATGCAATGAATTAATGCATCTTAAAATCTGAGTATGGGATGGGGAACAATCATATTGAGATTTATAAAATGGAAAACCGAAATTTTTGAGATAAGCCCTATAAACCGGGAAAGAGAAAGTATAAGTCTTTTTAGACATTTCAAATGGACTGCAATATATAGATATATGTAGACATATTTTAGAGTGTAGATTCATTTATTTTACTCCCTATGTAGACATTTGTTGGAATCTCTAAAAAGATTTATATTTGAGAACGGATGGAGTAATATCCTAATTTACAAACTAAACGTGCATGGCTAACCTGCGGTTACCCGTCAGTTCTTTCAGAACGAGGATGCAAGGCTCGGATATGTTTAGGGCTCCTTGATTCTTTTTGGAGGATCAGAATCCTTAAGAATATTTCTTAAGTTGATTGTTTGATTCATGGAATTAAATTCTATAGGACTATTTTCTAAGGAATTATTTGTACTTTCTATTGTGGAAAATCTAGCGCACTCCTACCTCTTTTTATAATTCATTTGTTTTTCTAAGCCATCAAAAACATTATTTTATTTGTGAAAAACGCATTGTTAATTCTATATAATTTAAGTGGGCATGCCCTTTAATCTTTTTTTCTTAATGTACAAGAAAAACCTCAACTTCGCCTCAAGAAATATAAACACTAGTAGACTGCCCGTGCGTTGCCATGGGCATTTGAAAATTTGTATTTGTTGCATGTAAAATTTTACATACATAGAAAGATAGGCAATAACAAATAAAAAAGTAATTGGAATCTAATTCGCTTACAATGTACTTTGATAAAAAAAAATTGTAATTCGACCCTATACAACTGATGCACAAAATAAAGAAGGTGGTACACAAACATTGAACTCTTTATTCTGCAATGCATTACAAATGATAATAACACTTGAATGCCTTTTTTTAGTTCTTAAAATCGATTGCATCATGAAAGCATGTGCATTGTTATTATCCATTAATTAAAATCAACACATGACAAAACGCTGCTGCTCCGTTTTGCATGAAAATTGTCAAGCATGCTTGCGACACTAACACAAACATCTATGAAAAATTTCAGATTTTTTTAAAAATTCTACTTTTTCTTAGCCAAAACGCCTCCCCGCATAGTAGACCGTGTTAGGTAGAATCATGAGCGAGTGAATCTCTGTTGTAAATTTCATTATAGACCATGCATACATATTATTTGCCCGTACAATTAGGGCGGATCATGTGATAGTTTTCACTATTAAAATTGCCGAGTAGAGTTTCTTGGGAACTCAATAAAGCCAAATAAACTCAGCCATGCGTTTGCCGAGTTCCATCCTCGGTAGATGGACTGTTGGCCAAATAAGCCGCAATCATGGGTCGGACGCGTCGGGCGCATGTGTGGGTGCGCGCTCGGCCTGTCGGGTCCGTGGTGTAGGTCCACGTGTGTGCGTGCGTGTGGTGCCCGGGGTGCCCGTGTGGATGGACACCATACGTGTGTGTGCCTAGGCCATGATGTTGGCGACCTGGGCGGGGTGACCACGCAGGTCTATTGCGGGCTTAATGTGGCGAGCGCGAGCGGGAGTGCGTCGTGGGCGCGCGGAGCGGGCCGGACCTGGCGGGGTCGTGACCGAGCGCTGGCCCGGGTATAAGATCGCCACGGTGATCGTTGTAACATGTGTGGGACGAGTTTGTTGCTTGGGAAAAATACCGTTCTTGCGGTTGCATTCGTGCTCCTGAAACTCTCGTCGTGTCCACCGTGTTCTTCTTCTCCGGCCCCCCCTTCTTCTCGGTTCATGCTAGAGCGGGAGAGTGAGGTGCACAGATAGAGAAAGTGGTGAGCTAGGGCAAGGCTAGGGTTCCAACAATTGGCATCAGAGCCCGGTTTCAAAGGTGAACGCCGGCGGCCATGGCACTCGCACCGCACGATGGCGGTGGTGGCTCGTTCTCACTGCCGGTCCCACTACTGACCACGACGAACTACACCTCCTAGGCGATCAAGGCGGAAGCTTTTCTTGGTGCCTAGGGGCTGTGGGGGTGGTCGTTCCAACGGAGGGCACGACGATCGACGCCGACAAGAGCAAGACGGCGCGGGCAATGCTTCTTGGGGTGCTGTTGGCGGAAGTGCTGCTGCCGGTGTCGACGAAGCCCACCGCGAAGGAGGTATGGGACTCCCTCAAGGTGCGCTTCGTCATCGCTGATCGGGTGCGGGCGGCCCGGCTCGCGTCGCTCCGCGGCGAGTTCGAGCGGCTGCGGATGGCGAATGACGATGACTTGGACAGCCTACGCGGGAAGCTTGGCACCATGACGACACGCTATGCATGTCTGGGGGCGGTGCTCGACTACGCTGCGCTCGTGAAGAAGATGTTGGACACGTTCCCGGACCGCCTCTACCCCGCCTTCGCTAGAATTGAACAATTTTGCAATGTAGAAGAGATGGCGTACGAGGAGGCTTTGGGGCGGCTCAAAGCATTCGACGAACGGACCCAGCGTCGCAGGCAGGACGGGGGTAGGCGCGACGATGAGGAGCTCATGCTGACTGCGGCGGCGCAGTGGGCAGCTCGGCAGTGTCGGCATGGCGGAGGCGGCCTCGACTACAACGATGACGGCGCGGGCAGTACGACACATTGGGCGGCGGAGGCTAGCGGTGCGGACGTTGCTACAGCTGCAGCGAGCGCGACCATTTCAAGTGCGAGTGCCCCAAGCTGCGAAAGGCGCCGGCGGCGGAGCACGCGCTCCTGGTGGAGATCGGCGACGACCTCGAGCCTGGAATCCTCCGAGTTGCAGCTTAGGGGGTGAGTGTTGGCCAAATAAGCCGCGGCCACGGGTTAGACGCGTTGGGCGCGTGTGTGGGTGCGTGTTGGGCGCGTCGGGTCTGCGACGTAGGTGTTTGTGTGTGTGCATGTGCGTGTGGTGCACGGGGGTACCCGTGTGGGTGGACACCGTACGTGTGTGTGCGTAGGCCATGCTGTTGGCGATCTGGGCGAGGTGATCGTGCAGGTCTATTGCGGGCTCAGCGTGGCGAGCGCGAGCGGGAGCGCGTCGTGGGCACGCGGAGCAGGCCAGACCAGGTGGAGTAGTGGGTAAATTAATGTGCGGGTCATGGCCCAGTGTTGGCCCGGGTATAAGATCGACACGGTGATTGTTGTAACATGTGTGGGCGAGTTTGTTGCTTGGGTAAAATACCGTTCGTGCGGTGGCGTTCGTGCGCTAGAAACTCTTGCCGTGTCCATCGTGTTCTTCTTCTTCCTCCTCCTTCTTCTAGGTTATTGCCAGAGCGGGAGAGTGAGGTGCACACAGAGAGAGAGAGAGATGAGCTAGGGCAAGGCTAGGGTTCCAACATGTACTAACTAAATTTCTACTTCTTAACTGGCAACAATTTAAGGATGTATAGTTAGCTTCAGATTCAGATTATAAACAAAATAATGTTGAAAGAAACATCAAATCATCATAATTTTGGAAGGTAGCCTTTTACACGGAAATATCACATATATTTGTTGAAATGAACGATCATTAAACTCCATAAGATTTATGTCCTAAGAATATCTAAGACATGAATCTAAAGAGCAACAATAATTGAAGAACAACAAGCACCTGAAGATCCTCAATGGTGAGACTTCAGTTGAGGTTGGGATGTGCAGCCGGGAACTTCCAGAAGTCAAACATCCAAAACTGATCCGTAGAAGGACATGCATAAGCAAATAAGAGTAATCTAAAAATATAAGGCAAACATATATCCCCAAGCCATCTGCACATGATCCCGCCCGCAGTTCTTCCACTGTCCCTAATCTAATTCCCAACTCCAATAATCAGATGAATATGAATAATACCATGAGCAAAGATTGATTTAATGAAAATGAAGCACGAGCGCAAACATTGATCTATTATCAAAAAATAATATATACTCTCTTTGTAAAGAAATATAAAAGCGTTTAGATCACTGTGATCTAAACGCTCTTATATTTCTTTACAGAGGGAATTACGAATGGGTTAGGTTCACCCATAGGATAGTCAACCATCAACTACCAACTATGTCACCAAAGTTGTGTGTGCATCAACCATTAACTATGAAAATGAATGATTGATCCTAAATTCCACGCCGCATGAGCTCTGACATGCTTGTGTAGTTGGTTCATACATGCCTCTATATGATTTCTCCATGCATTATCACATAACTTATGTCACTTTGACACTCCCAAAAAAGAAGAAATATTCAAAAAAAGGAAAGGTGGGCACCTGTTCGTGTGCGTCGTGCCATTAGAGGCAACAATTCTTCTTCTCTTCCTCCATTAGTGGCAATATATATAGTAGGTGGCTCAGATCCGATTGACGTGCTTCTATTTGTTCCCCCCTTTTCGAAAAGCACACTCGCTTTGGTCAGTCAAAGTGTCAAACAAAACATATATATCTTTAGGAGAAAAAACAAAAGATAGATCACATCAAATAAATAGGCAACCATATTTAAGTTTCCAAAATATGCAAGTTTTGAAAGAATTGGCAGTAAAAAAGCCTCTCCCGCTGCTCTATTCTATGACAGCAAGGAAAGAGCAAGCAAGTGAATATGCATACACACATGCATGATGCATCCATTTCCTTGCCTTACATACGCATTGCCACTGTTGCCCGCCCATGCAGTGGAGGGCGTAGAACAACGGCAAGGAAATCAATCCAACCGCTCTGCTCACCACACAAGACCACATAAACCTCGATGATTGGAACTCGGTGTGTGACAGATGCGACGAGATGCTCCTGCTTAGTTTCAATCATCTAGTACATATATCTTTGGATGTGTGACAAAAGGGCGCGGGAGGCATGGAAGGAGGCTGACGATGGTGGTATCAATGACGTGGAGAAAGAGTTAGGTAGGGTTTCGCCGCGGCGGGCGGGGTAGAATAGCGAGGCAGCGGTGGATGTTGGTACTGGGAGGAGTCCAGCTGGCGTTGTGGTGGCGACAACGTCGCAAGAGAGAGGAGAGGAGGGAGACGTCAGCGAGCGAGGAGGTTGAAGGTGTTGGCGCCGCCTCTCCATCGCAGCGCCGCTTCTTCTTCTACCTCGAGCTGCCTCACACAACTCTCTCTCTCTCTCTCTCTCTCTCTATCTATCTATCTCTTGGTTTCTCTCACACAAGAAGACACACACGCAGGGTGAAACTCTACACACACACACACACACACACACACACACACACACACACACACACACGCCAAGGAAGAAACCAGCACCAGCTTTGCCGAGAGCTCTCTCCCTTGGTGACACAAATGCTACATCTTTGCCCAGCCCTCACGGCCTCTGTTCCATTACTGAATCAGATGACTATTTATACAAAGTTTGGCACTCAGCCAAGACCCACACACTCACGCCATACGCCACTAACTCCACCTCCTGAAATCACTCTACGGCCAACCGGCCACTACCAAACTTGTGAATGAATTCTGCATGCAACTAACTAACTCCTAGCTACAAGTGCGTACATGACCGGCACTAACAAACTGATGCATGCAGCATACAACTCCATGACTGACTCGACTACTTGCCCATGCAGCACGTTGGCCAGGTCCTACAAGCATCGCCGTCTCACACGGCTTCGCGTCTCACGCAGCACCGTGGCATCTCACCGTCGTCTAAGTCGCATCACACGGCCATCTATGGCATCTCACCTTGCACTCTTGCAGAACCAAAACTACGCACATACTGCCGCACGACAAGCTACTCCGTCACCTAAACTACATGTAGTACAAGACCAAAACATGCAGATGCATGAATCAAGATTAAGTCTAACAGAAGGTGTGTGCGCGCATATTCTAGACGTTGGACCAAAAAAACTGGGCAACCCAAAAGAACGATGGAGATGGAACGTGCGGGAGAGAAAGGCTGAGGAAGGTTTGACCTGCCGCCACCGGAGCCGACAGGCAGCATGTAGTTCGCCGCCATAAGGCCTTGATCTACAGCCCCAAGGCTTCAAATCGCTGCCTCACTGAAGCCCGAAGATCGGCGACATGGAGCGCGCCATGGCAGATGCCTTAAGAGAAGATAGGATGAAGCGAGGGGCGAGGATATTGATGCTACGGTGGTAGGGGATAAGGCGAGTGGCGAGTGGCGGTGGGTTGAGGAGTAGATTTGGTAAGTGCAATTGATTGTTTTGGTAAGTGTGGGAAGGCCACAACATACCATTATGGAGGAGTTGAATGATGAATCATCATTCACCAATTTCCTTTTAATAATAGAAGATTTGGTTGTTAGGAAAGGTAAGGATCGATGCATTAGGAAAGTTAAGATTTTAGCATTGATTGTCATGAAACTGGATTTCATTGTTTGGTAAGTGCTATCGATTCCTACCCATTTAAAAAGTTGCTAGTTAGGAAAGTTTTTATTAGACGATGAAAAAACCAATGTGAAGGGGTGGCGGTGGGAGGTGAGACAAACCGGACTTAAAAAACCCAGCGAAAATAAACCGTAGAGACTATTCACCAACTGCTCCATTAGAAGTAGAGATATATTTTACTTTGGTTTATTCTGTTAACCGTTCAATTTTCGGTATATACCATAAAAAACAAAGTTCAAAACAGTATGAAAAGTACATACTGTACCGAAACCAGAAACCATAAAAATCGTGAAATTCGGTTCAGTTTATTTTTGGTACGGTTTTTTGTTCGATTCCAAAGTGCATAGATCTTACAAAAAAAAATTGATAAAAGAAGGGCTCTCCCCTCCCGATTTTCATTAAAGAAAACCATAGCATTCGAAACTACAGAATTAAAGAGAGCGACGGATCTTCCCCCGGCTCTGCCACATCCCCGATGGAAATGTTCAGAGCTAAGCGAGTCAACGAACAGCTACCACATCATAGTCTTATAATACATTCATCCATTCTAAGAACATCAAACTCCAAAAGATAAACCACTAGACAGCAAGTAGTAATACATCAATATGTCTGAGGCTGCCGTTTAAGCAACATCTATCACTAGATAGAGTAGTTTTTTTGTTTTTGTTTTTTTGCGAGGAAGAGTAGTTCTTTCGTTATCAACAAGGTGATCCGATAGTCACAGCCATACCAACTGACACCTCATTACCTCACTCGACGATTCCTATCGTCCAATCTGGACTGTAGAATCTGGGGACCTTTGCACGCACGTTGGTATTCTTGGCGCTGCTCTTCTCCGTGTTGCATTCTTCAGAGATCTCGTCTCAGGCGCCGAGTCCATAGAAAGCACGCAGGTTCCAGCGTCACCGGCAAAGAAATCAAAAGGAACGCGGTTGGCCGCGCGGAACCGCATGGATCACACATCTGATCGAGAATTCGAGATCAATCTTTGCAGGCATCGCTTTTCCCGATCAAGTAGGTTTTGGCTGCCGGCGCGTTCACTTGCTGGCTGGCTAACCCTGGCTGGCCAGTTGCAGATTTTTCAGAAACTGCGGCGGCGCGGGCAGGAATTTTCCGTGGCCGGCTACGTGGCGCCAAATGCTCAACCAAATACTGTATGTGGTGTCAAAAGCTGGAGATCGATCGCAATTAACGTCCCTGAGAGTCACCCAGCTCCTGTTCTTCCAGAAAAACTTATATTCTTGCACTTCTCATGTCATATCGTGGCTGGCTACTCCAGCTAATTTCCTGAACCCACGGGTGACCGACAAGGCAGGAAAATTCCTATACTATTTTCTTGGTGGGGGACTAGTTATTAATTATATCTTCGACAGGTGTGGAGGAACACGAGCCACAGGATCCCCCCCCCCCCGGCCCCCGCGTCGCTCCGCTTGGGGCGACTCGGGAGGCGACGAAACCCTAGCCGCCAGCCCTCCCTCCCCTCCTCCTTCCCCCCTCGCCGCCGCCTGAGGAGGCCTCCGGTGATCTCCGCGTGGCCACCAAGGACGGAGGCAGCGAGGATCTGGCTGCTCCCGCACGGAGGGCTTCGGGCGCCGAGGCGGCGGCCTCGGGTGGTGAGGCGGCGCCGTCTTCTACAGCGAGCGGCGTCGCAGGTGTTGCCCCTGTGTCTCCTCGGCCGCGTGGGCGGCGAGGGACGGCGGGAGCTGTCGCCGGGCGTAGCGGGTGGTCGTCCTCTTGGCTCGCGTCCGGATCTGAAGGTGGACTCCCTCCCCCCCCCCCGGCAGCGCTGCTGCACACCGGATCTGGTCGTCGGAGGCCTCAGGTCGTGGGCCTCGGTGATGGTGGACTGCCAGGAGTCGCGAACTTGGACCGGGAGAAATCCTTGGCTGGTTCTCTGGCCACGGCGGCGGCGACACCGGCTGGTGCCGTTCCCCTCCACGGAGGCGTCGTCGAGGTTCGGTTCCTCTCCCTTCCGCCTCTTTCCCGGGAGAAATCCCTTGTCTTGCTTAGACTGGACGGCAACGGCGCGGCGTGCGTCGCCTCCTTCTTGACGGTGCTATCTTGGGCAAGGTGAGAGCGTGCAGTGGGGCATCATGGTGGCTGCGTCTTCGGCGAGGGAGATGGAACATGGTGCTTTGTTTCTGAATTAGTGCAGCTCGACATTCCTTGATTTGTTCAGTTGCAGGTCAGCTTCTGCTTGTCTGGCGTCATTGCCTTGGGCAGGGAGGGGATAGGGGTCCTCACTAGCAACTGCTCGACGCAATGACACGAACATGGCTGATTTCTCCGGGCCTGAGCTAATTCCAATTGTGGTGCTCCATCTCTTTTCGTTGTTTGTTTGTTCAGTGACAACTCCTTTGTGCAGTTTTTCCTCTTCATGCTTGTATCAGTGAGCCTCGCTGTGGATATCCTTGGTTTCCTTCGTGCAGCGACAGGTCGGGCTGAGTATCTCCCTTGGTGGCCGGAACCGTGTCCGTTCTTTGCTCTAGGGTGAGCAATTCCATCTTCCGGTGGTCCGGCGCCTTTCGAGCCAAGGCGAGGGGCAGGGGTCCCCTCCGGATTTGGAGAACAGCGACATGTTTTCGGTGTCCACCTTCCTGGGTTGATGAGGGTGTTGGGGAACGTAGCAGAAATTCAAAATTTTCTACGCATCACCAAGATCAATCTATGGAGAGACTAGCAATGAGGGGAAGGAGAGTGCATCTACATACCCTTGTAGATCGCTAAGCGGAAGCGTTCAAGTGAACGGGGTTGATGGAGTCGTACTCGTCGTGATTCAAATCACCGATGACCAAGTGCCGAACGCACGGCACCTCCGCGTTCAACACACGTGCAGCCCGGTGACGTCTCCCACGCCTTGATCCAGCAAGGAGAGAGGGAGAGGTTGAGGAAGACTCCATCCAGCAGCAGCACAACGGCGTGGTGGTGATGGAGGAGCGTGGCAATCCTGCAGGGCTTCGCTAAGCACCACAGAAGAGGAGGGAGAGAGAGATGCAGGGCTGCACCAACGAGAGATCGAATCGCGTGTGTTATGGGCAGCCCTATGCCTCATATATATATAGGGAAGGGGAGGGGCTGCGCCCCCTTTAGGGTTCCCACCCCCTAGGGGGGCGGCAGCCCTAGATGGGGATCAAGGATGGCGGCCAAGAGGGGGAGAGGAGAGGGAGGCGCACCAATATGGGCCTTAAGGCCCATATCCCTTAGGGTTTGCCCCCTTTCCACCTCTTAGGCGCCATGGGCCCTTGTGGGAGGCGCACCAGCCCACTAAGGGGCTGGTCCCTCACCACTCTTAGCCCACGCAACCTTCTGGGGTTGGTGGCCCCACTTGGTGGACCCCCGGAACCCTTCCGGTGGTCCCGGTACGTTACCGATAAACCCCAAAACTCTTCCGGTGACCAAAACAGGACTTCCCATATATAAATCTTTACCTCCGGACCATTCCGGAACTCCTCGTGACGTCCGGGATCTCATCCGGGACTCCGAACAACATTCGGTAACCACATACAAGCTTCCTTTATAACCCTAGCGTCATCGAACCTTAAGTGTGTAGACCCTACGGGTTCGGGAGACATGCAGACATGACCGAGACGTTCTCCGGTCAATAACCAACAGCGGGATCTGGATACCCATGTTGGCTCCCACACGTTCCACTATGATCTCATCGGATGAACCATGATGTCAAGGACTTAAACAATCCCGTATACAATTCCCTTTGTCTATCGGTACGATACTTGCCCGAGACTCGATCGTCGGTATCCCGATACCTTGTTCAATCTCGTTACCGGCAAGTCTCTTTACTCGTTCCGTAACACATCATCCCGTGATCAACTCCTTGATCACATTGTGCACATTATGATGATGTCCTACCGAGTGGGCCCAGAGATACCTCTCCGTTTACACGGAGTGACAAATCCCAGTCTCGATTCGTGCCAACCCAACAGACACTTTCGGAGATACCTGTAATGTACCTTTATAGCCACCCAGTTACGTTGTGACGTTTGATACACCCAAAGCACTCCTACGGTATCCGGGAGTTGCACAATCTCATGGTCTAAGGAAATGATACTTGACATTAGAAAAGCTTTAGCATACGAACTACATGATCTTGTGCTAGGCTTAGGATTGGGTCTTGTCCATCACATCATTCTCCTAATGATGTGATCCCGTTATCAATGACATCCAATGTCCATGGTCAGGAAACCGTAACCATCTATTGATCAACGAGCTAGTCAACTAGAGGCTCACTAGGGACATGGTGTTGTCTATGTATCCACACATGTATCTGAGTTTCCTATCAATACAATTATAGCATGGATAATAAACGATTATCATGAACAAGGAAATATAATAATAATCAATTTATTATTGCCTCTAGGGCATATTTCCAACAGTCTCCCACTTGCACTAGAGTCAATAATCTAGTTCACATCGCCATGTGATTAACACTCACAGGTCACATCGCCATGTGACTAACACCCAAAGAGTTCTGGGTTTGATCATGTTGCTTGTGAGAGAGGTTTTAGTCAACGGGTCTGAACCTTTCAGATCCGTGTGTGCTTCACAAATCTCTATGTCATCTCCTAGATGCAGCTACCACGTTCTATTTGGAGCTATTCCAAATAACTGTTCTATTATACGAATCCAGTTTACTACTCAGAATAATCTGGTTTAGTGTCAAAGTTTGCATCGGCGTAACCCTTTACGACGAACTCTTTTACCACCTCCATAATCAAGAAAATTCCTTAGTCCACTAGTTACTAAGGATAACTTTGACCGCTGTCCTGTGATCCATTCATGGATCACTCTCGTACCCCTTGACTGACTCATGGAAAGGCACACTTCAGGTGCGGTACACAGCATAGCATACTGTAGAGCCTATGTCTTAAGCATAGGGGACGACCTTCGTCCTTTCTCTCTATTCTGCCGTGGTCGAGCTTTAAGTCTTAACTTCATACCTTACAACTCAGGCAAGAACTCCTTCTTTGACTGATCCATCTTGAACAACTTCAAGATCATGTCAAGGTATGTGCTCATTTGAAAGTACCATTAAGCGTTTTGATCTATCCTTATAGATCTTGATGCTCAATGCTCAAGTAGCTTAATCCAGGTTTTCCATTGAAAACACTTCCAAATAACCCTATATGCTTTCCAGAAATTCTACGTCATTTCCGATCAACAATATGTTAAAACATATACTCATCAGAAATTCTATAGTGCTCCCACTCACTTCTTTGGAAATACAAGTTTCTCATAAACTTTGTATAAACCCAAAATCTTTGATCATCTCATCAAAGTGTACATTCCAACTCCGAGATGCTCACTCCAGTCCTCAGAAGGATTGCTGGAGCTTTGCATCCTTATTAGCATCTTTTCAGGATTGATAAAACCTTTCGGTTGTATCACATACAACCTTTCCTCAAGAAAATCGTCGAGGAAACAATGTTTTGACATCCTATCTGCAAGATTTCATAAATAATGCAGTGACTGCTAATATAATTCCAACAGACTCTTAGCATCGCTACGAGTGATAAAATCTCACCGTAGTTAACTCCTTGAACTTGTCAGAAAACATCTTAACGACAAGTCGAGCTTTCTTAATGGTGACATTTACCATCATTGTCCGTCTTCCTTTTAAAATCCATCTACACTCAACAGCCTTACGACCATCAAGTAGTTCTTCCAAAGTCTACACTTTGTTTTCATACATGGATCCTCTCTCGGATTATATGGCCTCAAGCCATTTATCGGAATCCAGGCCCACCATCGCTTCTCCATAGCTCGTAGGTTCATTGTTGTCTAGCAACATGACTTCCAAGACAGGATTACGTACCACTCTGAAGTAGTACGCATCCTTGTCATCCCACGAGGTTTGGGAGTGACTTGATCCGAAGTCTCATGATCAATATCATAAGCTTCCACTTCAATTGGTGTAGGTGCCACAGGAACAACTCTTTGTGCCCTGCTATACACTAGTTGAAGTGACGGTTCAATAACCTCATCAAGTCTCCACCATCCTCCCACTCAATTCTTTCGAGAGAAACTTTTCCTCGAGAAAGGACCTGATTCTAGAAACAATCCCTTATTGCTTTCGAATCTGAGACAGGAGGTATACCCAACTGTTTTGGGTTGTCCTATGAAGATGCATTTATCCGCTTTGGGTTCGAGCTTATCGGCCTGAAACTTTTCCACATAAGCGTCGCAGCCCCAAACTTCTAAGAAATGACAGTTAGGTTTCTCTAAACCATAGTTCATACGGTGTCATCTCATCGGAATTACATGGTGCCCTATTTAAAGTGAATGTGGTTGTCTCTAATGCTTAACCCATAAACTATTGTGGTAATTCGATAAGAGACATCATGGTATGCATCATATCCAATAGGGTGCAGTTATGATGTTCGGACACACCATCACACTATGGTGTTCCAGGCTGTATTAGTTGTGAAACGATTTCCACAATGTCTTAATTTTGTGCCAAACTCGTAATTCAGATATTCATCTCTATGATCATATCACAGATCTTTTATCCTCTTGTCACGACGATCTTTCAACTTCACACTGAAATTACTTGAACCTTTCAATAATTCAGACTCGTGATTCATCAAGTAAATGTGCTCAACATCTACTCAAATCATCTGTGAAGAAAGAACATAACGATATCCACTACATGCCTCAGCACTCATTGGACTGCACACATCAAAATG
The DNA here is from genome assembly GCF_056163025.1 of Triticum urartu. Taxonomy (NCBI): domain Eukaryota; kingdom Viridiplantae; phylum Streptophyta; class Magnoliopsida; order Poales; family Poaceae; genus Triticum; species Triticum urartu. Next base: position 99,721,068 of record NC_141878.1, read on the forward strand.
TATTACTTCCAACAATTTGCTTTCTAGTTCCATTTTACTGAAAACGAGGCTTTCAGTCATCTTGCCCATGTGGTATGATTTGCATATCTCAAGTGATTCAAAATCAAGTGAGTCCAAACGGTCCATTTGCATGGAGTTTCTTCATGCATATCTACCAATAGACATGGTTCGCATGCCTCAAACTTTTCAAAATGAGTGAGTCCAAAGATCCATCAACATGGAGCTTCTTCATGCGTTTTGTACCGATATGACTTACGTGGCTGTGCCACAAGTAGGTGGTACTATCATTACTATCTTTTGGCATGAACATGTGTATCACTACGATCGAGATTCAATAAACCATTCATTTTAGGTGTAAGACCATTGAAGGTATTATTCAAATAAACAGAGTAACCATTATTCTCCTTAAATGAATAACCGTATTGCGATAGACATAATCCAATCATGTCTATGCTCAACGCAAACACCAATCTCGATGGTAGAGGGAGCGTGCGATGCTTGATCATATCAACATTGGAAATACTTCCAACACATATCATCAGCTCACCTTTAGCTAGTCTCCGTTTATTCCGTAGCTTTTATTTCGAGTTACCAACCCTTAGCAACCGAACCGGTATCTAATACCCTGGTGCTACTAGGAGTACTAGTAAAGTACACATCAACACAATGTATATCCAATATACTTCTATCGACCTTGCCAGCCTTCTTATCTACCAAGTATCTAGGGTAATTCTGCTCCAGTGGCTGTTCCCCTTATTACAGAAGCACTCAGTCTCGGGTTTGGGTTCAACCTTGGGTTTCTTCACTAGAGCAGCAGCTGAATTGCCGTTTCATGAAGTATCCCTTTGTTCCCTTGCCCTTCTTGAAACTAGTGGTTTCACCAACCATCAACAATTGATGCTCCTTCTTGATTTCTACTTTCGCGGTGTCAAACATCGCGAATATCTCAAGGATCATCATATATGTCCCTGATATATCATAGTTCATCACGAAGCTCTAGCATCTTGGTGGTAATGACTTCGGAGAAACATCACTATCTCATCTGGAAGATTAACTCCCACTTGATTCAAGTGATTGTTGTACTCAGACAATCTGAGCACAAGCTCAACAATTGAGCTTTTCTCCCTTAGTTTGCAGGCTAAGAAAATCGTCGGAGGTCTTATACCTCTTGACGTGGGCACGAGCCTGAAATTCCAATTTCAGCCCTCAAAACATCTCATATGTTTCGCGACGTTTCAAAAAACGTCTTCGGTGCCTCAACTCTAAACCGTTTAACTGAACTATCACGTAGTTATCAAAATGTGTATGTCAGATGTTCACAACATCCACAGACAACGTTCGAGGTTCAGCACACTGAGCGGTGCATTAAGGACATAAGCCTTCTAAGAAGCAATGAGGACAATCCTCAGTTTACGGACCTAGTCCGCATAATTGCTACTTTCAACTTTCAACTAATTTTTTCTCTAGGAACATAACTAAAGAGTAGAACTAAAGCGCGAGCTACGACATAATTTGCAAAATCCTTTTGACTATGTTCAGGATAATTAAGTTCATCTTATGAACTCCCACTCAGATAGACATCCCTCTAGTCATCTAAGTGATTACATGATCCGAGTCAACTAGGCCGTGTCCGATCATCACATGAGACGGACTAGTCAACATCGGTGAACATCTTCATGTTGATCGTATCTTCTATACGACTCATGCTCGACCTTTCGGTCTTCTGTGTTCCGAGGCCATGTCTGTACATGCTAGGCTCGTCAAGTTAACCCTAAGTGTTTCGCGTGTGTAAATCTGTCTTACACCCGTTGTATGTGAACGTTAGAATCTAACACCCGATCATCACGTGGTGCTTCGAAACACGAACTATCGCAACGGTGCACAGTTAGGGGAGAACACTTCTTGAAATTGTTGTAAGGGATCATCTTATTTACTACCGTCGTTCTAAGCAAATAAGATGTATAAACATGATAAACATCACATGCAATCAAATAGTAGTGACATGATATGGCCAATATCATATAGCTCCTTTGATCTCCATCTTGGGGCTCCATGATCATCATCGTCACCGGCATGACACCATGATCTCCATCATCATGATCTCCATCATCGTGTCTTCATGAAGCTGTCACGTCATCTATTACTTCTACTACTACAGCTAACGGTTAGCAATAAAAGTAAAGTAATTACATGACGTTTATGTTGACACCCAGGTCATAAATAAATTAAGACAACTCCTATGGCTCCTGCCGGTTGTCATACTCATCGACATGCAAGTCGTGATTCCTATTACAAGAACATGATCAATCTCATACATCACATATATCATTCATCACATCCTTTTGGCCATATCACATCACATAGCATACCCTGCAAAAAAAAGTTAGACGTCCTCTAATTGTTGTTTGCATGTTTTACGTGGCTGCTATGGGTTTCTAGCAAGAACGTTTCTTACCTACGCAAAGACCACAACGTGATATGCCAATTGCTATTTACCCTTCATAAGGACCCTTTTCATCGAATCCGATCCGACTAAAGTGGGAGAGACAGACACCCGCCAGCCACCTAATGCAACTAGTGCATGTCAGTCGGTGGAACCGGTCTCACGTAAGAGTACGTGTAAGGTTGGTCCGGGCCGCTTCATCCCACGATGCCGCCGAATCAAGATAAGACTAGTAACGGCAAGCATATTGAACAAAATCAACGCCCACAACTACTTTGTGTTCTACTCGTGCATAGAAGCTACGCATAGACCTAGCTCATGATGCCACTGTTGGGGAACGTAGCAGAAATTCAAAATTTTCTACGCATCACCAAGATCAATCTATGCAGAGACTAGCAACGAGGGGAAGGAGAGTGCATCTACATACCCTTGTAGATCGCTAAGAGGAAGTGTTCAAGTGAACGGGGTTGATGGAGTCGTACTCGTCGTGATTCAAATCACCGATGACCAAGTGCCGAACGCACGGCACCTCCGCGTTCAACACACGTGCAGCCCGGTGACGTCTCCCACGCCTTGATCCAGCAAGGAGAGAGGGAGAGGTTGAGGAAGACTCCATCCAGCAGCAGCACAACGGCGTGGTGGTGATGGAGGAGCGTGGCAATCCTGCAGGGCTTCACTAAGCACCACAGAAGAGGAGGGAGAGAGAGATGCAGGGCTGCACCAACGAGAGATCGAATCGTGTGTGTTATGGGCAGCCCTATGCCTCATATATATATAGGGAAGGGGAGGGGCTGCGCCCCCTTTAGGGTTCCCACCCCCTAGGGGGGCGGCAGCCCTAGATGGGGATAAAGGATGGCGGCCAAGAGGGGGAGAGGAGAGGGAGGCGCACCAATATGGGCCTTAAGGCCCATATCCCTTAGGGTTTGCCCCCTTTCCACCTCTTAGGTGCCATCGGCCCTTGTGGGAGGCGCACCAGCCCACTAAGGGGCTGGTCCCTCACCACTCTTAGCCCACGCAACCTTCTGGGGTTGGTGGCCCCACTTGGTGGACCCCCGGGACCCTCCCGGTGGTCCCGGTACGTTACCGATAAACCCCGAAACTCTTCCGGTGACCAAAACAGGACTTCCCATATATAAATCTTTACCTCCGGACCATTCCGGAACTCCTCGTGATGTCCGGGATCTCATCCGGGACTCCGAACAACATTCGGTAACCACATACAAGCTTCCTTTATAACCCTAGCGTCATCGAACCTTAAGTGTGTAGACCCTACGGGTTCGGGAGACATGCAGACATGACCGAGACGTTCTCCGGTCAATAACCAACAGCGGGATCTGGATACCCATGTTGGCTCCCACACGTTCCACTATGATCTCATCGGATGAACCATGATGTCAAGGACTTAATCAATCCCGTATACAATTCCCTTTGTCTATCGGTACGATACTTGCCCGAGATTCGATCGTCGGTATCCCGATACCTTGTTCAATCTCGTTACCGGCAAGTCTCTTTACTCGTTCCGTAACACATCATCCCGTGATCAACTCCTTGATCACATTGTGCACATTATGATGATGTCCTACCGAGTGGGCCCAGAGATACCTCTCCGTTTACACGGAGTGACAAATCCCAGTCTCGATTCGTGCCAACCCAACAGACACTTTCGGAGATACCTGTAATGTACCTTTATAGCCACCCAGTTACGTTGTGATGTTTGATACACCCAAAGCACTCCTACGGTATCCGGGAGTTGCACAATCTCATGGTCTAAGCAAATGATACTTGACATTAGAAAAGCTTTAGCATACGAACTACATGATCTTGTGCTAGGCTTAGGATTGGGTCTTGTCCATCACATCATTCTCCTAATGATGTGATCCCGTTATCAACGACATCCAATGTCCATGGTCAGGAAACCGTAACCATCTATTGATCAATGAGCTAGTCAACTAGAGGCTCACTAGGGACATGGTGTTGTCTATGTATACACACATGTATCTGAGTTTCCTATCAATACAATTATAGCATGGATAATAAACGATTATCATGAACAAGGAAATATAATAATAATCAATTTATTATTGCCTCTAGGGCATATTTCCAACAGAGGGCGCGGTCCTTTGTCGTTGGGCACTGGTGCTGTTTGGTGTTCCTCTCTGTTCGCTCTTCTGGGTCAAGTTCACTTGGAGGACTCCGTCGACTACAAGCTAGGGCTTATTTAGGATTTTTGTGTAGGGCTTGTAGTCTTTGGTGCTTGTAAGCTGCTAGGCAACACTCTGTATCGGCTGTAGCTTTTCCTTTCTGTTACGTGTTGGTTGTATTGATGGCCTTGTGTAATCCCTGGCCGGTTGATGGCTTCGTTAATTCAAAGCCGGGCTTCTCTGGAGCCTTCGTTCCAAAAAAAATTATATCTTCGACAATATATATTGCAAGCTTAGCTTTGGAGGCCCAAAGGTGACAAAGAGATTTATTTACGGCTTTTCATCGATGGATGCAGGAGAAAGAAGACTTTGACATCCTAATAATTTGGTTGAAATTTTCTTTTTCTGTAAAGGCATGTCGGTAAGTACCTACGACATTTAATATATGCTCATAGGCCCTTTTGCCAAAAAAAAAGCTTAGCTTCGGATGTTGCAAATTCACTATCATGAAAATTTGTTGGCATGAGGCCATTGCTTCCGACATCCGACATTGACCGTAATTCCATGTACGTGCCTGCACGAGAGCAATTTTGTCTTAGAGTCCCGGATTCGCATGATTATTCAATTATGTTGACTTTATGTGCATTATTGGATGAAATGTTGTTTTAGGTCAAAAGCGTCACCGGAAAAAAATATACTGCTAACTACTTACTTGACTTGATGTCTCAGGATAACATATATGCCTCTGGCAAACATCGAATTAGCCCCTCCACTTATCTTTTCACAGGACCTTGTCAAGAGGACAGGGTGCTCCTGCGATGTCATAAAGAAAAATATAGTTCTCCAATTTATACAAAAAATTAAGCCGAAAAAACACAAACCAACTTGAATGATTAAGGGACAATCAAGCAAAAGCCAAAACTTTGAAAAAGAAGAAGAAGAAAACAGTACAGCCGATAGTGACCAATCTTGACCTCCACCTCCTACTGTCCTACATGCCCACTACACAAAAAGAAGTGAGCGAGATCTTCTGAGATGCCTCCAAGAAGGAAACATGACGCCTGTGGGTGCCGTCGTTGCCAGCATCAACCCCCGTCAATTGCTAAGCTTTCACCCAAAAACTGCCCACGACCCCACGTCGATAGGTAAAGTTTTCACCCAGAAACAACTCACGACGCCCTCCCCCTAACCTTAACTGGGGTAGGGTGCGGCCACACAAGCAACCACCACAACAACCAATGAACCAACCAATCATGATTTGGTAGAGAGGAGGAACCCTACAATGACAACTCCACAAGGAAGGCGCTATTGCGTTGTTGTCACCGGAATCCATCGATCCCCATCGAAAACATGGTTTTCTCCCAGAGCCCTACTCCCCTCCAGTTAACCAAGCCTCGAAGAGGGGGCACAACCACTAGCAGCTGAGAGCAAGCCGCAACCTCCACCGCACAAAAATGGTAAACCATGGTTGTCGAGTCTGAGAACCCCCCGACCAACCCGCACCAACACTAGGAAGACAAGACCATGCCGGCGCACAACAACACACCACATGGGGTCGAAGCCCGACAACCACATAACCAATAAGAAGCCATCCAATGGCCTACCACAAGCTCACCATGCACTAACCACCGCTAGACGAGGAACGAGGATGGTTGACCAGTACCCGCAACACCACCACAACAATTGTTCCACCACGTGCAGCAAAGGCCTCGGCCACGCCACCACCACTTGCATTGGTAGCAGACCAACACAATCTAGAGAACAGTCGTCATCGCATTGCTGGATGGCTCCTGGCACCTCCTCGAGAGGAGAGATGACACAAAACAGCAACAAAGCCACCACATCATCGGGAGCTTCCCGCGATCACCAAAGCATCGGGACGCCACCCGCACACACTAGTCGCCGACCCACAACGCGCCAGATCCACCATGTTATATCATCACTCAGCCTGACCCCTAGCGTCACTACATTACTACAGAAGTCACTAGTGGCAGGAAAAAATTCTCCAACACACCTGACACTAGTATGTGCAATACCAGTGGTGGGTAGCAATGGTATCCGCCACTGATATGTATTAGATCAATGGTGGGACAGGAAATGTTACCCCCACTGGCATGTATTAGACCAGTGGCGGCAACCATTTCGTGCTTACCATTGGTAATCTTCTCTAGATCCAAAAAATATGTTGCCGTGGCAGCAAAAATTGCTGTTGTAGCAACTTTTTTGATTGTGTGGTGGTACTTTCGGAAAATTTTAGTCTCGTTTCAATACAGGGCATCACATATTTAATAAGTAGCTGAGAATAGGCAAGCTAATAACATTAAACAAGTGACAAACAATACATAGTCGAGAAAGTGTGGAACTAAACAATAATAGACAAGCGTTCAATCATACGAAAGTACATGTATCAAGGTCGATTGTCTTGTCTGTTGCACTATTCTATATCGGGGCTAGTGGTGGTGATTGATTTTTACAAGGTTAGCATAGCGTCCTTAATTGCCTTCAAGTGCGCCTCACGTTCATCCGACTCATCTTTGCTGACTTTGGCATGGAAGAACCTCGTTGACGAGCGGACCTCCTTGTTGATGACATACACAAAAGTATTCTGGATGCATTCAAACTCTTTTCCCGAGTTGAACGGCGTACATTGTAGGTATCTACTTCATTTGATGACGTCATTGGGACGCTTGAACGTTGTGCTCAAACGTATGTACTCTTCGATGAGGAGACAGACATAGAAGACACACTTCACGCTACCATTCGGTTGCTGTCTGCAAATGAATTGAGTGTGCGCGAGAAGAGTTCCTGACCATTTCAATGGTGCTTCCTCACGATGTGCCCTTCGGTATTACTCCATTTCTAATTAGCATTCATTTGGAAGAGCATGAAGTAAGAATTGGACATCGTCGGTTGTATCTCTATATGAATCTAGTGGTTTCTGTGCGAATGGATAAACATACCACGAATATGAACAAGTTTAAAACTTTGATACATAAAAGCTTCAAGAACTTTACAGAATATGACAAAGTTTAGAACATACCCTAATATTATTTTTGCAATATGTAGTTTTGTTGAATCTATAAACATATTCTCTTAGAAACTAGGGGTTAAAGTTATTTTTCAAGGTTGTATAGAAGTGCCAATATCCAAACCATACCCTTTTAGAGGAGGTGAACCCCACTCCGGCTTAAAAATAAGCCCCTCATAAGTCCAACTCTAGCCGAACCCCTATCCGGCTATAGAGGAGGATAATTTCGGTTTTAATCCTTTATGTCGCACCCAGCCGAAGTCCTAGACCGAATAGAGGAGGATAGTTTTTTTACTTCGCCTCCTATCCGGCACCTCTATTTACTCGGCCGCTATCACTTGGAGGAAAAATCCCCTCCCACCCCCGTTGCCTCACCCAACCCCACTCTAGCGCCGAATCTACATTGGCGCCATCCTTCCCGCCATCGCCGGCCACCACCCGCCACCGCGGACTCTCCATAGGACCCGCCGTAGTCCTCACCCACCTAGATTTGAGCCTCTCTCGCACCGTCGATGGTGCAGAATCGCAGAACTACGGTCGCCGCCACCGCCACTGGATTTGACACATCCGACCGTCACCGCCGCCGCCGGATTTGACGCATCCGACCGCTGGTGACTGCGCTTTTGTCATGGATTGGCCGGGTACTGAAGCGCACAGCCCGGGAAACGCCTCTGTGCCGCATGCAGGTATGGCCTCCTCCTCTAGTCGCTCGGATCTCACTCCCCGATGGTTCCCTGGCAAAGACACGCACGGTCGTCGGCCAGGCTTGGCACTGGCCCAATAGCTCGTCAGCTCCTCATTGCCAGTCATAAAAAGTGACGGCTGCCTGCATGAGGTGATGTGCCAAGTTTCGACCACGCGAGAAACACCCTGGATTGGTGTTCTTCAAGTGCAAAAAAGATGTGGTGAGTGTGAGTTTTGATTCAGTTGTTCATCGGATTCAGCGCAATTTGTAACTCATTTTTTGCTTAAATTTGTGTGTAGGATGGATGCAAGTTTTGGTATTAGGAGGAGATTACATCGATCTATTGACAGCGAGAAATTTGATAGATGTTCGTACACTCCTTGCTAGAGTAGAGACTAGAGATGAAACTAGATACGACGCAATATCGAATTCGTCGGAAACGAAGAAGAAAGAAGTGTGCAAGCTCAAGAAGCAAATAGAGAGAATTAACAATGAGGAGATAAAGAAAAGTTTAATCCAACTAGTAAGAGCAGTTATGGAAGTTGAATATCTATTAAAGCGTCTAATTGTGGTTCTTGTTTTCTTTGGTTTTGTTCTTGTAGTGAAGAATTGGTGAATATGTACTCCAATGTATCAAAATATCGTTCAATGAAATAAAAAAGGAATGAAAAATGTTTTAGTGGCCAATAATGAAATACTAATAATTTTTTACTCCGTTACATTTAGTGGATCGGGTAGGTCTGGGAAAAACTTAATGGAGTAAATTTACTCCATTAAATGTTTACTCAGCCGGATCATCCTTTATTTTTAGGGCTTCGGCTAGAGTTGACCTAACTAATTTAGAAGCCCCAATGAATGATGGTGTTAGGGTCTCTCTACTGATCTCACGAATCACTTACAGATACAAGGATTTGAGTAGCTAGATTACATGAACAAGCAAGAACAAGGGGATTGAGGAGGAGAGCTAGAGGTGGGAGAGGAAGCCGCCGTGCCGTTTCAGTCGTGATCCAACCGGATGACCTGCTCGATCCACCCTTTCAAGTATTTGTAGTCGCTGGCTCCATGGCCTAGATGCTAGGCCCGACCCTCTCATGCCGGCCCACGGCCCACCCGTGGAGGGTTGCTAACACCCCTCCCTCCTTGAAACTCGGCTTGACCCCAAGCCGAAGCTCAGAAGAAGACTGGAAGGTTGACTTGCCAGGATCCCACGGTGCTTGAAGTTCCTTGATCTTGCTAGGATCGCCATGGTAATCTTCCTGATAGTAGCCAAGATGGGTGTAGACTCGATCAAAGTAGCAAGCTTGCTTGCCCAGATTGCCGAAGTAGTCATCATGGCTGATGGGAACCAAGTTGAGGATGACGTCGAAGTTGTAGTTGTGGTCGACAAAGGTGGAGACGACCATGAAGATCCTCCCTCCTTGAAAAATTGCGTGCCCATAGTGAATCCAGAGCTCCACCCCGTCCATGGGCCATGCTACCAACCAGATCCGAGATGTACACGCCGGCAACATTGATAACCATTGGTGTTGTTCCAAACACTGCAAACAAGTAGTCCACCATCTCTCAAAGTTAGTCCGAATTAACGCCATGCATACTGACCATGCTATCATTGGCACGCGCGGCACCCAGACGCTGAACCTTGTGATAAACGAATACCATGCACTGGACTTCTTGATCAGTCCATGTGAACTATCTTGGCAAACTTGGAGCACCCAGTAATGAGCATAGAGATAATACTTCCCATTCGAACCAGGAGGAATCAACAGGCTATTAACATTTCTAAAGCACCAGTGCCCTTGTAAGATGGGCATAACATTGAAAGAAAATTGCAGTCTAAAGCCACCCTGGTCCCGATATTCCTTCAGTTCTGTGATGCTATTCCCAAACTTCGGCCAATCAGATAGAAGTGAGCTTAGGAAGCCCCGGCAGTGGTCCTCGCAGTTTATGCACATAATGGAAGCCTCCAAGAATTTATCAAACAATGAACCTGTTGCTCTCCCCTTCCTTGCCACCAATCGGTGCAGATGAAGAGAGTTAATGGCACAATTTCCATAATATTGCAGCTCCATTTGCTGCTTCTATAGAGGTGCCCCGGCCAACGATCCAATGGAATGTGTTTGCACATACACTTGGTTTTCCATTTCACCAAAGTTTACACCGTAAGAGCTCCACCTGGCAACAACATGCAAGTGAAATTCAAACACAAATATGATCTTGTTGCATAGGGAAACTTCTATGCCATGCACATCGAACTCCTTCGCATGTACAGCAAGCTCTAGGTTGAACAATGATTCACGTGCATGGTCTTCACCACCACAAGGATAAGCATCAATAGTATTACTCGTAATTGCACACCATATCTGCTCCACTTGCAAGTTTATTCCCTCTTGACAATGATTAGAATGAGACAACTTCATGTGGTAGACCTGGTTCTTATGACCTGCATATCTCCGAGTCAAACAGTTTGCTAACACCGGCAGCCCAAGTAGTGTCACTGGACAGCAGTTAGACAGGTGATAGCATAACCGAGCCAGCTTCCATTGAAATTGATCATAGCAACAGAGAAGAAGGCAGACAGCACTTGTCCGCCAGATAAAGAATGATGTGTTATGCAGCTTACATCCACTCTCACAAGATATAGGAGTAACATTGCACTTTGGCATCTCATTAAAATTTTCCTTCAGCAATTCTGCTAGTTGGTCATCAATACACTCTGGTAATTGCACAACCAACAGTCCCATTGTTCCACTGGTTACTGCACCAATTCGGCTGAATGTGGTCTGTACTAGCCCAGATTGTATTCTCCATTTACATTTCAGTCGCTTGTAACAGATCTCTAGAGGTTGTCTGTAAGAAATATGGTTGTAGCCCCACTCAAAAGCAAGTGCATCAGTATAGTGGCATGAACAGAGAGAATTTCCATCAGTGAGATGTACAACAAACAATCCATGTTGCTGTAACTTAAGATAGACCAAGCTACATTGGGCATCTCGCTTATCATCGGATATCTTCTTTACGCGTCCGAACAGATGTAGTGACCAGCCCCAGAGGCCATCTATGAGATGAAACCCTTCATGGATTGTGAATGGTGCCTCAAGTACAGTAAGGAGTCGTATAAGGTCAGAGAGGGAACTACAACCATTCCACTGTCATGCACTTGAACACTTAGAAACAGATGCTTCGGGAACTTGTCATCAACAGAAATAGGCATATGGGGGTCCCAATTGGCAACACTGGAACAATCCACATCTGGTGGCTCACCATTTGAAAATGATGGACACGGAATTTGACATAAATCAACTCCATAGACTAGCCAGTGTACCAACCATTGCCAAGAAATAGACATCCCATGAAACAGACACGAGGGTTTTACCTCTTGACATTGCCTTGTGCATAAACTTTCATTTGGGCTAGGATGAATCACTCTTTCCAAATCACCACAGCCACTCATTAGACACCCATGGTCCCACCAAAAAAATAACCTCAGGTCCGGTGGGTGCGGTGGCACTGTCTGCACCCACGAACGATGCACCGCTGCAGCTGCGAGCCGAATGGGTAGGGTTATTGACGATGAGTCGATGATGCGACTGTCAGCATGGGTGACCCACTCGGTCGAACAGGTAGTGGGCATGCAGCCAGCAGTCGCTAAGATAACACTGGCCGTGACGGACGCATCAACTTGGCCTGAGCATTCTGCCAAACACTTGGTCTGCGCCAGCGCACCGAGTGCAAGGCCGAGAGATGGCTCACTCATTGGTGTTGGTGAGTCCCCTGGACGTGCGGTGAAGGGCGTAGACAAATCCCAAGCAGCCTTCGACGCCTCCATCCTATCGTCTCCATCGGTGCTGTGGATGAGGCCATCCGTCGAGCAGGTTGTGGGCGTTGGTGCAGCAACGCCCGTGGCGTCAATGTCGAGCTCGGGAAGAGCATCCATGGTGGTCGTTGGGGCGAAGTCGAGGGCGTACATGCCCTGTTCGGGGCTGGAGCACGCAGGTGCCAGATCCTTGTCATCGGAGGCGTCCATGGCGAGGAACTGAGAAGAGGTCGAGATGGTCGCCTGCTCGAATGCCGGCTTCGAGTTGCCGAACCCGACCGCGACAGCCTCCCTGATGCTCTCCTTCATGCTCTTTCGGAACTCCTTCAGGAGATCCTTCAGGTCCTGCTTGGTCGCCGGCTCCATTGCTCGATCGGGTGGGAGGTGGTGGGGAAAATTTTGGCTCTGAATACCAAGTGTTAGGGTCTCTCTACTGATCTTACGAACCACTTACAGATACAAGGATTTGGGTAGCTAGATTACATGAACAAGCAAGAACAAGGGGATTGAGGAGGAGAGCCAGAGGTGGGAGAGGAAGCCGCCGTGCCGTTTCAGTCGTGATCCAACCGGATGACCTGCTCGATCCACCCTTTCAAGTATTTGTAGTCGCTGGCTCCATGGCCTAGATGCTAGGCCCGACCCTCTCATGCCGGCCCACGGCCCACCCGTGGAGGGTTGCTAACAGATGGGGGCATCTTCCTGCAGAAGGCAGAAGCAGAAGCTGGGGAGGGGGTGGCTTAATTTTTAAGCCGCCAAAAGAACGGAGACTTTGTTATCGTATTGGTAGTCTAATTGAGGCAAGTGAACCTAATACAAATTATGGGATCATCAGTGGCACACAGACATGTGGAAATAAAATGTCATGAGTGTGTGAGTATAACTAGCAGTAGCAGGTGGTTTCTGCTACAAAAGCATTTTCTCATGGTCCCGAGAAAATCACAACCATTAGTTTAGCCAGGCCGTACGTACGACAAGCCAAGTCATCAACTTATAACCCCGCAAAAAAAAGGTCATCAACTTATAAATAGTTGGACTTGTTCGTTTGCGTTTTTTCCCTTCCCAAGTACAGATCGAGTCCAGGGATGACATGATCGAGCCGTGCACGTTGCAGCAGAAGACGTATGGGGTTTGACAGAGCAGCTGACCAGCGGCGCCTGCGCACATATGGGCCACCTAGCCAAAGTAGGAGTCGCAAACGTGCGTGAGAGCACGCACGGCCGGGTTGCCTGAAAGCGCTCGTACGAGGACGTTGTTGATTACCAAGTCGCAAACGATCGACTCCACGACCAAGCAAATGATATGGAACGATGATTGTGACACGTACATCCTGATTTTTTACTACTAAAGTGTCATATCAACAGATCTTGACTGCTTCAGATATACTCCCTCCGTTTCTTTTTACTCCGCATATAAGATTTGATCAAAGTCAAACTATATAAAGTTTGATCAAATTTATATAAAAAAATATGAACATCTACAATACAAAAACTATATAGTATGAACATATGTTTCATAATGCATCTGATAATATTGATTTTATATTGTGAATGATTATATTTTTTAATATAAAGTTAGTCAAACTCTACAAGACTTGACTTTGACTAAATCTTATATGCGGATTAAAAAGAAACGGAGGTACATCTTTCAGTTTTCAGCAGGACGAGATGACCGTTGCTGCGTGCTAATAATTAATTATCCTAACTTGGCTACTGCACAAGTAGGTGATTAGTTTGAAAAGAGTCTGCGCGTACGTGTGCATGCATGAAGCATGATGGCCAAATCTGACCATCCGAGTTTGCGGACGTTTTGGATGACCAGAGTGCACAGCAATCATGTACCTAGTCCATCCATGAGCTTGCAACCAGTCCCGCGTTCATACATGTACCGCCATATTTCTCCATGTAAAATGCGCACGTGTTGGCCGCCAAGCAAGGCTGCCTTGGATGAACATGCGAGCCATGCCACAGTGTCCTGCACGCACCACAGGTCAGCACCACACATAAGGAAATTAAGCTCTCGTGGCATGCATGCATGCATGTGTGTTGCATTGCTGCATAGTGAAATAGTATACTACTTTCTCCGTTCCTAAATATAAGTTTTTTTTAAAGATTTCACTACGGACTATATACAGAACAAAATGAGTAAATTTACACTCTAAAATATGTCTATATACATCGTAGTTTGTATTAAAATCCTAAAAATACTTATATTTGGGAAAGGAGGGAGTATATGATATTATTTCTGTCTTTGAAAGCTTGTGTTAAATTTGTCTAAATACAATCTCGATGCTACACGTCGTGCTACCAGATACGCCAGCTTGCATTCTTTCATCTCAAATAAATAATATAAAAAGTGAGAGCAAGCAGGGGAAAGAAATGCCAACAAAGTTAAACGCAGAGTTTGACAGTTTCGCAAAACTGCCATGCATGCATGCTAGTATGTCCCTTAATAATAACCAGCATGGTAATTAAAAATCTATTATTTTGTTTACATATATACCTTTACAAAAATTATTTATCAAACGTTACTACATTAGAAGCTAAAATTTCAAAGTCCATCTATTTTATTTTGCGGGAAAAGTCCATCTATTTTGATCGGAAGCTAGCAGAAACTTTATATTGATGAACTTGGGTAAGAATATGAGCCAGTTTTATTAGCCTTGGCTAATTAGTTTTGCTCGGTCAAATCCCTCAATAAAGATTTTCCCCTCAGTAGTCAAACCAAGCATCAATCACCCGTAGTCAGCACTAAATGTCTTAATTAACTCGCACACGAAACCATACGTGGGATGCGACCGTGTCCAGTGTCTCGTAGCCACGCCACCTATAAAGCCTCCACGAACACAGCCCATCTGTTGGCCATCATCACCTAGCTACCCGGCGCCGGCGGCATACCTCCATATCCCTCTCGACGGCACGAGCGAATTCAGTTGATTTTGGTTCGAGATGTCTAGCCTGACCACCATGAGCAGCGCTAGTAGGGAGTCGCTGGAGGCGGAGGAGCTCGTCGACACAAGGCTGTCGCTCGTGATCGGTGCCGGGAGCCAACCGCCGCCGGTGCAGGCCCCTCTGCTACCGCCAGAGGCAGAGGGTCGTGTGCCGGGAAATACTGGAAGGAAGAAAGGGGAGAAGTGGATAGTAGGCGGTAGTACAAGGCAGCATGGCAAGAGGGCCAGGGCTGTGCACGGCGGCAGCGACATCGACGATGGCGACGACGGAGGGGACTCAGCCGGCCGGGCGAGGAAGAAGCTCCGGCTCACCGCGGAGCAGGCGGCGCTGCTGGAGAAGAGCTTCCGCGCCCACAACGTCCTCTCCCATGTACGTCCATATCTTCTGCTCGATCTCATCAATAGGTGCAAAGTAATTTGCATGCAAGAAGATTCTGATCGGATTTTTTTGAATTGCAGGGTGAGAAGCAGGATCTTGCGGGGCAGCTTGGGTTGAAGCCGAGGCAGGTGGAGGTGTGGTTCCAGAACAGGAGGGCGCGGACCAAGCTCAAGCAGACGGAGCTCGACTGCGAGCTGCTGCGCCAGTGGTGCGAGCGTCTCAGCGACGACAACGCGCGGCTCCGGCGAGAGCTCGCCGAGACACGCGCGGTTCTCCTCGTCGGCGGTTCACAGGGCTCGACGCTCACGGGGTGTCCGTCCTGCAACAGGCTCGCCTAGTCGATTTCGACTGCGAGATTACCGCCGCCATAGAACTAGTCAACTAGAAGTGCGCCGTCACGTAGCATAGGCTATAGCGTAGTGAGTTATCAACTGTAGGCATGACCGAAATTTAGAGTGTGTGGTGAGGTTTATGTAGACTCACTCACCTCAGCCTAACGAGCTGACAAGACTGATGCATGTACTACGCTGTACTTTGGTAGTTTCGTTATACATGTGTTTATTCACTTCCTCGTTCTGGATGATCACGATTCCTGCATGATCTCGAGCAGCAAAATTGGCCTCAAATATTAGGTCCTAAACTTGGTGCTCGTATTTTTCAGAATTTATTTTAATTTTTCCGGCGATGCTCATTCTGTGGGAGGGACCAGACCGCATCGCCTTGAAAAATCACCAAACACCATAGTACCGAATACACCGAGCCATCTCCGAAGGGGTCGACTCGACATTGATATTGCCGCTCGCTCCAGGCCATACAGTGCCGCTTCTGCAAAGAGATAGCAATGACAAAGAACAAGACCATGGGAGACACACATATATGATAGGAGATGATCGGGAATTCGGGACCATCCCACACAGAGTCGAGCATGCTACATCCAAGGGACAACACATGCCCGACGACATTGTCCCGCTACAACCAAAAGGAACCGGGTTCCACAACAATGCCTCAAGAAGGTGATGATACCAAGTGCCACCGCCATTGAGCCTAGGAAGACGGACTAGGGTTTTCACTCGGGTCATGACATCACAAATGGACCAACAACAATGCGCTCAAGAAGAAAGCAACACCCTCAAGTGTCATTGTCGCCAGTGCCAGAGCGTGGTGCTTTTGGTCCAACCCTGACAAGTGCCACCGTGAAACTAAGCTTGCCAGGCCAAACCACGGGGGTGTGGTGGTGGGGCGGGGGGAGCTTTGCTGCCATCACAAGGCCTCTAGACCGAAACCAGGGAGCTGTCAGCACCGAAGCCTCTAGACCACAACTGCTTGTCGATAAGCCAAACGTGCATCCTCTCCTTCCGAGGGCCGTCGCCCCAGCATCCAAGATCCTGAGTCTTTGCTGGCCTTCATCATTACAGCTCACTAGCCATGGTAGCAAGAACAGGAAGGCACCTCCTTCCACTGCTTAGCTGGACATCAGACACCGAGTCCCAACTAATCTTGTGACGTAGTCGCCCACACCGGCGTCCCCAACCAGTCCTGTCTAGACTAGGAGAGGGCACAACCAACTAGCGCCAGTTGACAACCCGCCATCAAGCACACCATGGCCATGGCCCTCTTCTGGCCTTGCGAATGTGCAACGAGCAATGTCTTATCCGTGGCCATTGAGCTGGGACCTCTGACAATGGGGCCCATGTTCAAGAATTCATCCGATTAACCAGTTAACTTGCCGATTAATTCCTAGTTGTAGGGTCGCGTGTAGCCGATAAACTGATAAATCGTCTGATGAATTGATTAAATAACCGATTAACTTACCGATTAGCCTATTAATCCCCTACTCGCTAGCCAACCGAGCAACTACTACTTAACGTTTTCCTTAACAATGAGGTGGGACTGCCTGAATCAGAACCGAACCAATGCACCGTACCATTCCGCACGCGCCGACATGAAAGGACCTCCGAGCTGCCACTGATTGACACATATCGCCGCTCACAAGAAGAAAGCACTCCGAGGAGGAGAGCCCCGCCGCTGTCGGCTGCGCGGGTGGAGGGGGGGGGGGGGCATGGGGCGGCGGCACTATGTAGGGTCCGGTCACCCCAGGCGAGAGCGACACAGGGGTGAAAGCCTGTTTTGAGAGCTGACACAGGGGGTATTTTGCAAATTTGTCTGCTCAACTATACTCCGTTGAACGGTCACTGAGTGTCACTTTCTCCTTGATCTTGTTTACCGCGCACCATGCATGACGGAAGCAACAGATTTCCTTAGATTATTTGTCCACGGTTTCACAACAGATGTACTAATGATTATCTGGTTTAACTCGCAGCCTTTCCTCACGGGTCCGACCAAGAAGCTGAGTTGTGTTTCCCGGTCTCAATTAGCTCTCGATAACCATCCAGGTTCCGTACGGCGAAGGATGGTCTTGGCCTAGCGTTTCCGATTTCAACCTTGGTTGCCCTTTTCAACAACCGCGGCGCGACCACCCGACGATTTTGTCGGTAGCACGTACGGGCGTCAAAAATCTCGATCGTAGGGTTCGCATGCAGAGTCGGGCGTCAAAAATCTCGATCATCATAGGGTTCGCATGCAGAGTCTGACTCATCAAGCTGGAGAGATCTCGTCCACTTCTGGAAATCATACGTTTGCATATCTATCTGTCTGCCTTGAACGAATGGGGGCTTTTCGCTAGCCGGTTTCAGCAACCGCGGCGCATCCACGAATTTTCGTGCCTATGTCGAAACCTCAGTTTATATACGGTTCTCATAGTGATCGCAGAAGATATTACCACAAGTGAAGAAACGGTCAGGGAAATAAAGTTCTAAAGTGTAAATAAGAAGTTCGGTTCTATATTGTCAAAAAAAAAAATCATCGCAAAAGTATAAGGACATGTACAGTGATGTTATCTTAAGATAAATGATGAGATGGAGAAAAGGAAACTCATAAAAAAAGGTTTGTCTTTTTTTAACAAGAGATGGTCTCTTAGCATAATATGTCTCACCATGTTTTTAAAACAGCTAGTTATTGAAAATAAAGCTAAGAGATGATCCATTGTTGTCTTTTTTGTTATATCTAAATTACATGCAAGACTTAAGATAAAACTATTTTATCCTGAGTTCGGATACGTGTTCCCTTTGCGCGAATGGCCAAGTTGGGGGTTACTAAATGCTTGTATTGGTTGGGCCTCGCCGCTATCTGTTGGTCCTTGTGGATGACCAGGAACAAGTTTACTATCAAGCATGTGTTCCCTTCCAAGTCTGCTGACTGCTTATTTAAAATTATCAAATTATGATGGATGACTAGAAACAAGTTTACTATTGAGCATGTGTTCCCTTCCAAGCCTGCCGACTGCTTATTTAATAAGAAGTTCGGTTTTATATTATCAAATTATTCTTCATCGCAAATGTATAAATCTTGCCTCTCAACTACAACACCTGATAATTTTGGACTACAATTAGAGCGGAGCTTGCTTTGCGGTCAACTTTTTTTTCTTTTATGAAAGAGCTTCCAATCTATTTATAATTAAAATCATGTCAGTATATAGAGAATATCATAGGTAACAAAAATTACAATCAATTTCGTGGACCACCTAGCAATGACTACTCGTTAGGAAACAAACTTGACTATTTGTGCCACAACAGCGTGACATGTTTTTGTTTTTTTTTCTTCTTCTTTTTGTTTTTCCACTGTGCGCATCCATAATGTCTTTCGAACATTTCGTTGTTGCAATTTATGGACTGAGTGTAATTGATATCTTCACGATACTATATATATTCACTTTGTCAAAAAAGAAAATGGGGCCACCTCAATGCATCAAACAGTTTAGTGCAGGTGACCTTGCTACAGGAAAAATGGTGATATCTCATGTGCATGTCCCAACTACCACGACCACTACTGCACGATGGCTACCACACCTTGAAGGCAGAGTAAAGCTGAACATCGGTGTGTCGTACATGGACACCAATAGGGAAACTGACCGGTTACACCTTAAATATTTGATTCTATAACTGAACACCTTAAATTAGAAACCTCAAATCTATATTATTACATTTAATATGAAACCTAATTTAATCGGAGCTCGCTCAATTCTACAGTGGCTATGTCCGGCGGCCGGCCGCGCTTCTCAGATTATTGGTCTGGTCGCCGGCAAGGTAGAGTAGTGCATGGAACACGAGCCGGCTCAGAGGACTCAAGGCGTCGCCATCTCCCATGCCCTACTCTTCCTCGTCGGAGCCCGGCACCCGTTGGGTGCCCGTAGACGTCAGATCGATGTTGGATCCATCTTGGGACGAGCCAGTGACGTCCACTATGATGTGGTTGCGACGCCAGAACTGTTGCACCATAACGAGCGCCGGAGAATGTGACTCTGCCTCGCCGACGTCCACCACCGCGAGGGCTACCGCCGCCTCCCGCGCCCGCTACCTCGCACGGCGGGCACGCGGTGCCATGTTCTCGTGGAGGAGACTTATGGTGCGCCCCGATGCTCGGCGCGTCAACGAAGGGGTTGCGATCCGCCACCGCGTTCGGACGCCAGACGGACCGCACCGCCTCCGGCGAGGAAGCGATGGCACACCTAGCACCGGATCCATGCGCCATTTGGGTGGACGCAATGGATTCCCGACAGAAGGAGTCTGAGCGCTGCCGGGCACGAGCCTCCTCCCGGGAGCGGCAGAGCGCAAGCCGAACGAATCTCCTCCTTGGGGCCGCGTGGGATGAGCTCAGGGTCGATGGATCTGGAGGTGAAGGACTCGGATCCTCTGCCGTCATGTCGGAGACGGCCGAAAATTGCCGGAGATGAGCGGGTGGCGGAGGTGAGATGAGTGTGAAGTGGTTAGGGTTTGGTCCGGCGAGCGGATGGGGACGAATATACATGGGGTCGAGTGGGTCAGAGTGGACTGGGTCCGACGTGACGGGTCTGCCTGGACGCCCTCATATTGGCCCCTTATTTGAACTGGATATGAGGGGTGTCGGTCAGCCCAGACATTTAAAATCTATTTGAGACGCTCGTCTGGGCCAGATTTTCACGACAGGTCGGTGATCGGACAGGCCGCCCCAGCTATATAACTGCCCGGATATTTGAAAAGAGTTTGGCACGTCCGGCTGTAGATGCTCTTAATTACTATTTAGGTGCCTTTGGCTGTGTGGAGGATCGCACAACTGTGTGGCTGCGATCTGGGCCTGCGGATGTTCCTATTTTGTGTAGAACGATCTTGTAATTCCTTGAGGAATGAAATCCCTTACACCACCCACACACAAAATCCTCGGTTGAACCGGTAACTAATGCAAAGTGGTACTCCGTGGTTATTTGCGACGGATTAGCATAAAAGTTGGGATTCGACTTGCCTGCTTTCTTCCCATGCTTCTATCCGTGCTTTCACTTTATCCTACGGCTGTCTTTTTCTCTTTTTTTTTTCTAATATAATCATCTCCCTCTTGATTTTAAGGGGATGGGGCCGGACCTTATTTTGTTTCAATTAAATCATGCCACGTATGCGGGAGCACGGATGGGTGCATGCAGGGAGAGCAGGCAAGTCTCGTCCCAAAAGTTGTAGCTTCTTGTTAGGCCTCTTAATTGTAGTGTTTTTAGGAATGTATGGCACGAAAGTGGTGGTTTCATGCTATTTACTCTAAGACCTCCTTTGATTTGGAGGAATATAATAGAAATTTTAGAGGATAAGATTTTTATAGGATTTTTTTTTCCATTAGAGCCCTTTGGTTCATAGGAATGGATTCCTATTTCTACATAGGATTGGTTCCTATCTTTCATATTTTATAGGAAAATAAAAATAAGCCTAGAC
Source organism: Triticum urartu (assembly GCF_056163025.1). NCBI lineage: Eukaryota > Viridiplantae > Streptophyta > Magnoliopsida > Poales > Poaceae > Triticum > Triticum urartu. The sequence goes on from NC_141878.1 coordinate 99,742,294, forward strand.
TCAATGAAAAAATTCCTTTGGTATCAACCAAATGACATCTCATTTTCTATTTCTACTCATAGAATTTGAGATACATGTCATCTCATTTCCTATAAAATTTCTATTCCTACGATAACCCTATCCTATGAATCAAAAGAGGCCTAATATGGTGAGAAACAACAAAGTTGAGTAGTTGTATCAGCAATGATAGAAAATGTGGCGATGAGCAAAATCCAAATGGTTAAGCAGCTCCACTAGCTACGTCGCGCCATGTAGTTTGGGTTAGTTTGGGTTCCACGAGCACAGCATGTCGAAAAAATATATTTTTTATTTTGCAATGATGACCTGATGAGCATCTAAGCTAAATATTTTGATGTGTCGGTTACCAGCTAATGGTACTCCTATGTTCTGTCTTCTTAAATAACTGGGTGACATGACATCCACTCATGCATCCACTACACCAGCGAAGCTTTCTACAGCACAGTGGGTGGAGTGGCTGATCTGACAGAGAATGCGCACAAATAAAGGAGGCAGACGATGCCATTCGGTTCTTGACAAGATCAAATAATTCAATCACCTCCCCACCGCACGACATGCCAACGTCTCGATCGAAAATCGACATGGTCTCCGACGACATCAAGATCAAGCCATTGCAACGGCAGAAGGTATGCGTGATCGGGGCGGGTATGGCCGGGCTGGCGTCGGCCCGCGAGCTGCGGCGGGAGGGCCACGACGTGACGGTGCTGGAGCAGAGCGGCGACGTGGGCGGGCAGTGGCTGTACGACCCGAGGGTCGACGGCGCCGAACTGCTCGGCGCCGCGGCGGCGCCGGTGAAGGTGCACGGCAGCATGTACGCGTCCCTCCGCCTCATCAGCGCGCGGGAGAACATGGGGTTCACCGACTTCCAGTTCGAGCCCAAGGACGGCCGCGACGGCCGCCGCTTCCCGGGCCACCGCGAGGTGTACCTCTACCTCAAGGACTTCTGTGACGCGTTCGGGCTCATGGAGTCCGTCAGGCTCAACACCAGCGTCGTCTGTGTCGCCCCGGCGCCGGGCCCGACGCGGCAGTGGACGGTGAGGTCCGTCGATCTCGGCAACGGCAAGTGCGATGGTGCCGAGAAGGAGGAGGTGTTCGACGCCGTGGTGGTGGCCAACGGCCACTACTCGCAGCCGAGACTGCCGAGCATCCCAGGCATGGAGGCGTGGAGGGGGCGGCAGGTGCACAGCCACTCGTACAGGGAGCCGGAGCCGTTCCGCGGCGAGGTGGTGGTGGTGGTCGGGTGCGGCGAGAGCGGCAAGGACATCGCCATGGAGGTGCGCAGGGTGGCGAAGGAGGTGCACCTCGTCGCCAAGTCCATGGAGGAGGTCACCCAGGGCCTCGCCAAGGTGATCGCCAAGCACAGCGCCAGCCTGCATCTACAGCTGCACGTACGTACGTCACGTACTAGTCTTCTTTTTTTCGTGCTCCAGCCATGTCGTTCTCCACATGCATGAAAAACGAAATGATTGACCCGACAAGGTCAGGTGGAGCGTCTGTGCGAGGACGGACGGGTCGTGTTCGGCGACGGCTTCACTGTGCTCGCCGACACCATCATCTACTGCACGGGGTACAGTTACTCTTTCCCGTTCCTGGACACGGAGGGGGCGGTCACCGTCGACGACAACCGCGTCGGCCCGCTGTTTGAGCACGTGTTCCCGCCCTCGCTTGCCCCGTCGCTCTCCTTTGTCGGCATACCCATAAAGGTACGTGAACCTGCAGTCGAGAGTAAGTTAGCGACGTTGCATTAGATCTTTCCGGCACATACGTGCATCGCCCAAATGCAGAGATCGAAGATATATCCTCCTTTTCAAAAAAAAAAACCAAACCAAACAATGCATTTGGTTTTTGCAGGTGTTTGCGCCTTGGTTCTTCGAGGCTCAGGCGAAATGGGTGGCGCAGGTGCTGTCCGGCAAGAGGACGCTGCCGCCGGAGGAGGAGATGATGCGGTCCGTGGAGGAGTATTACTGCGCCAGGGAGGTCGCCGGCGCGCCCAAGAAGTACACCCACGACGTCAGCTTGTTTGACACCACGGTACAGACAACTATGTACACAACGTGCACGATCATTGGACGCCCGTACGGTGCCATAGCAAATTAAGAGATTTACACTGTGTTTTACATTGTTTGTTGCCTTGTGTTCTGCAGTACATCGACGAGTTCGGGAGCAAGTACTGCGACTTCCCTGGCGTGGAGAAATGGCGTTACGAGCTGCTGGTGTCGTCGTTCGTCAACATGCTCGACAACCTCGAGACCTTCCGCGATGAGTACGAGGACAGCGACACCATCCGCAAGGGTGTGGAGGAGTGGCACTTGTCTGCACAACAGGCCCAAGCTGCTGCTACGAAAAAACAATCACTTGGTCTTCTCGAACAAGTAGAGTGATCGATCGTGCACCATATGAGCGCCTTCCATTCCATGGCATGTCGTGTTCCACGCTTGCACACGCTCGGCATTGATGTATCTATTTCGTTTTCATAAACGGTCTTACAAACCGCTTATATAAGTGCATTTGTGTGATTTTGTAGCAAATTAGGTTGTATGCGCATCCCACGTTTTAAACACGTGGCTTTGTGATGAGACTTTTAAAAAAGGGATTGCTAAAACTCAGCTAGCTTTTTTTGTTGTTGAGAGAAGCTAAAACTCAGCTAGCCAGGACGATATCTCGTTCGATACGTCAAACAAGCTGGGACAATATCTCGTTCGATACGTCAAATGAGTAATGCTAGAGTCACGGGTAAGGTTTTATAGAGTTTGCGGATTGATCTTAGTTGGCCTTTACTGATTGGATTAGGGAGGGTGGAGGGGCCCACACCCCTGAAAATCAGAGGAGTAGGGGGGGGGGGGGCTAATTTGTGTGAAGAGAGCCCGTAAAGGTCGGTTGTTTTCCGTTGATGTAGGATTATCCTATATGAAACGCCCCAACGCGAAGACTATGCATGCGGGCCCTTTTAGCTAGGCCTTCTGGCCCAACAACACAATTCCCTTTGCAAAAGAAATAAAGAAAAATGTCTCAAAAAAATATCTGAAAAAAAGAAATAAACAAAATGTATAAAAACAAATAATTTATACAAAAAAATGAAAAAATAGTGTATAACATGTGCAGTGAGTATTACCTTTAGTGTACAAAAGTTAACGGCCATGTTATATGCAAAACATTTGCCGACATCTATTACATTACCAGAATACATGCATAGTAAAATTTGCATGCAAAATGTAGAAAGATAAAACTTGTAGAAAAATTGCCATGATGTAGATCAAAGTCAAAAAAGGGACTTGCTATATGTAAGTCGTCTGAAAATTTATTTTGGGCAAGTCAATAGTTTGGGCCATTAGATTAAAGATCAAATGACCGACCTTCTTTCTTGTTCCTCCAACTTTCTTCCTCCTCCAACCGTTCTCCTCCCACAAAATTAACTTGTCTAAATCTAAAACTCAGTCAACTTACATATAGCTCTTGTGGGGCAAAAGATTGCACAAACAGCATAAGTTTGCTATGATAGTTGGGTTAATGGTTCGAACATAATTTTACATTTTGTAAATAACATACATGAAATTTAAAAAATTGACATGGTATACAAACATAATTTACCATGATTTTTTCAAGTTTTTGCCATTTTGAAAAAAATAATCAAAAACAGAAATTTATGATGGTGTATAAAAGGTAATATAATTCCTTGAGATTTTGATAAAAATAATTAGCATGGTCCATAACAAAACAAAATTGCCATGGTCCAAACAGTAAATTTGCCATGGTCCAAAATAATTAATTTTTCATGCTCTAGAGAGGAATATAATTGACATGGTCCAAAAAGTAATTCAAATTTGGGATGATGAGAAACCTGAAACATACATACCATGGGTTGTTTCGATAGATTCTGCAAACCCCACAAGAGGAAAAACCAAATTACAAAAATGCATGAAAAAAGAAACAACTTGAGTAACCATGGCAACAATATTGGAATGGATATGTCGAAGACACAACAAAAGGTTGCCACCATGGCAACATATGCTTTTAGTTTGCCATGGGTTCTTAATTGAAATTTCCAAGGTTTTGCCATGGGGTTTAAATTTAAATTACCATGGGGTTTTAATTCAAATTGCCTTGTAAAATGTAATGAACTATACAAACACAAAATTACCAACATAAAAATTTCCATGGCAGACTTATATTAAATTTTTACATGGTATTTCAGTTAAACTTGCCATGTTTTGTATGAGAAAATTGCCAAGTATGTAAAATAACACAATATTAACAAAATTACTATGGCAGATGCATATGAAAATTTGCAAGGTTTTTTTATTGAAATTGCCATCCTTTGTATGGAAATAGAATGAAAATTGCAAAAAATAAATTATGAACAAAATTTCCATGGTGTATTAATATAAAAAATTGCCATGGTATTCCCGCTAGGAAATTACAGAACAATTTGCTATGGCAAAAATGAGTCTTGACTTACCATTTGGCTACATTATGGGTTGTAAAAAACATGTCTTGGTCCAATTAAAAAAATGCAAAGAGGACTCACCATGGTATATACTGTTGGGGAATGCAGTATTTCAAAAAAAATCCTACGATCACGCAAGATCTATCTAGAAGATGCATAACAACGAGAGTGGAGAGTGTCTCTACATACCCTCGTAGACCGAAAGCGGAAGCATTGAGTAACGTGCTACCTCTTGAGCATTGCGTTGGTTTTCCCTTGAAGAGGAAAGGGTGATACAACAAAGTAGCTTAAGTATTTCCCTCAGTTTTTGGACGCCACATCTATAAAAATGTTGCCATGGCAACCACAAAAATGTATTTCCATGGTTACTTGAGAAAAATAAGCATCATAAATGAAAAATATTCAAACTAATTTGGCGTGACACCCCAAAAAATAAGCTACATGTTGCCTTGACGAAAACTTGAAAAAGCATGCTCCCATGTATATTAAGAATGTCACCCCTGTGGCATTTTTCAACATTGTTTTGCCAAGGCAACTACTGTTGCATGTTTTGCCCTATTTAAAATGAGTTTTGCCATAATGTAAACATGAATGGTAAGGGATAACAAAATATACTTTCAATTGGCTATGAAAAAAATACAGCAGGATGTTGCCCAACATCAAATAGGCTATCACTAGTGCAGAACCGGGCAATAGCACCGGTTCGTAAGGCCCTTTAATGCCGGTTTGGTAACCGGCACTAAAGTGTGGGCACTAAAGGTCCCCCCCCTTTAGTACCGGTTCAACACGAACCGGTGCTAAAGGGCAACCACGTGGCATGAGCCAGCTCCGGGGGCAGGGAGCCCTTTAGTACCGGTTGGTGACACCAACCGGTATTAAAAGGTTCGGGGGTTTTGGTTTTATGATTTCTTTTTCATTTAATTTTATGTTTTCCATTTAATTCTTTTTCGTTTGATGGTATTTTACGATACTACATATTGTACACGTTATGCATATATATAAATAGAATTTCTAGTAGAACCGATCAATATGCATGTGTATTAGTTGTGTGACTAGATATCGATAATGGTGTAAAAATTGTGAATAGTGTTCTGACAAACGTACCCACTCCTGTCTTTGAGATCTGCTCCTTTCGGACGCCATCATGCGAATGTTCTCGCAAACGTAGTATGCACACAGATTATTCCTCGGCGCCTGCTTCAGGGCCTTTACGAGAATGGAATTTGATCAGATAATAATTAATCAAGCATGATAATTAAAGAGATGACAGCTAGCTAGTACTAGTACTTAATTACTTACCATGGGTCAATACCATTTTAGATTTCGTTTTCATTGGCCTGGAGTGACGCTGATGTACTTTTCCCAAGCCTTGCCTGCCGACAAAGAAAATGAATAAATGGGTTATTAAATAGTTGTTATCAAGAAATGTCGAACTAATTAAATAGGCCAAGATATAGTTAATAATGATTGAAATTACCTGTTGACTATCCCCTTCACGATGGTGTAGTTAGTTGGTTTCTTAAGTAGTGAGTCTAGTACTTCAACTGTTCCTTCATCAACTTTAATAATTAACAAGATCCAGTGAAATCTGCATGCACACACATTTGCATGTCTTAATTAAGCGGACATATGTAAGCAAAAACATGTAGCTAGTTAGTAGGCAAAAACAGAATTTGTAGTACAAGACAGTGTGACTCACTCGAAGTTGTAAGGAAATAGTATATCTTCATTGTATTTGAGGCGCTTGAAGAACTCTAGCATGCTTTCCTCTACACTTTTTTCGTAATATGGATCTAATTTTCATGTGTATTAATTAATGGTATTTGGGTCAACGAACCCAATGCCATAGCGTCCACCTTTTTTCATTTCATAAATCTTCATCCTGCATAATACCATAGAAAAGAGTATAGTGAGGATAATTACAGGTAATGATTGATCAAAATGATCACTACAGCTAGCTTGAGACTTAAATTACAGAAAGAAATCACTTACAGACAATAGCAACTGACGATAGATTTGTCGAGTGCATCTTGATTGTATAACTGAAATAGTTCTGATTACTCAATGGACACAGCTTTCTCATGGTAGTAATGATCCTTCTTGACATTCACCATGAGGGACTCTCGATTGGAAATCTTGGTAATGTCCATGTACCATTGATGCAATTCATACATTCTCGTTGGGAGCTTCTTGACCTCGTCTGGCTCGACCAAAGGTTGGCCCCGGACATATTTCTGTTTTATTTCTTCCTCTCTAGTCGGAGACATGTGCTCGATATTGAGGAGTTGTCCAACAGTGATCTTGAGCATTTCAGCCTGCTCAATATGCTCCTCGGTTATTACCACATCGCCCAGCTCGGGGACGTAAACGGTTTTCCCACAATAATATTGGGCGCGCCTACTCTCATGTGTTGTTGGCACAAAAAGCGGGGGGATTGATTGCGCCGCCTGTTCTCCCAGCTGGGGAACGGTTTTACCGCATGTTTTGCCAGCTGATTTGCTCGAGCTCGAGCTCGTCTCTTTCTGTAGACGTGCTCGATTTAACTTCCTGAGGTGGCGCTCATAGTCTGTGTCAACAGGCTTGTGAGCTGGTGCTCTAGCCATACGAATGAAGTGGTCAATCTTTTCCCCAGGCACTTTCTCCCTTGGCAGCGGTGGCGGTTTCGGTGCAAAATGGGCTTCCACCTCAGCCTTCGATGTGGCTGTGTTTTCCTCCTCGGACTTGTCGTAAGGCCTCTGCGGAAGAGGCGCGGTGCTGCTTGGACCATATTGAAATCACTTGCCTCCGCATGTACCTCTAGTACTACCTCGACTTGTACTGCTACGCACCATAGCTGAGGCGGCTCTCTCCCGTGATTGCTGAGGCGGCGAAGACGGCTGACGTGGCTGAGTATGAGGAGGAGGAGTGGCCTGAAAGCTGTGTCAGACTTGGAGGAGGAGTGGCCTGACGCTTTGCCGGACTTGGAGGAGGAGGAGTGGCCTGAAGCTGTGCCGGACTTGGAGGAGGAGTGCCTGACGCGTTGGTGGACTTGGAGGAGCGGGAGTCTGCTGACTCGGTGGCGGACTTTGATGAGGAGTCGGATGACGCGGTGTTGGTGGCCTTCGAAAGATGATGCAATCCTTTCTCCATAGGATGATACGATGGTTGGCCTCTCCCGGTGTGTGCTCCTCGTCACCTCCAGAAATGTCAAGCTCTAGCCCCGAATATTGGTCCACCACCTCATCAACCAAGACACGAGCATAGCCTGCTGGAATCGGGTTGCAATGGAAGGTTGCCTCGGGGGGATTTGTAAAAGCAACGACGTCCGCCACCTTCATGGATATGTTCTTCATTTTGAAGTGTAGCTCGCAGTTAGTGTTCTCCATGATGTCATCCACTGGATAGCTATCCAGCAATGCGTCACCTAGGGCGGAACCCACGCTGCTTCTCGACATGGATGGGACGGTGCTATCCAATGCTGGATCATCTGCTAGCTGCTGCAGCTGCTGAGACCCCCTTTGCTGGCTAAGTGAGTCGATCTGCTCCTGCTGCCGCTGGAATTTGACTGCCAAGTCTGCGTGCGCTGATTCTAGGCCTTGAAGGCATTCATGGTCCAACTTCCTCTGCTCCTCCTCCATCTTCCTCTTCTTCTCCTCCGCAATCTTCTTTCTTGCACGGGTTCTGTAGTCGGCGTTCCAGTCCGAAAACCCCTCATACCACAGAATAGCGCCCTTGTCTCGTGTTCTTCCCGGGTGTTCAGGATTTCCCAGGGCATGCGTAAGCTCGTCGTTCTCTCTGTTGGGCTGGAACACCCCCGATCGAGCCTCTTCTATTGCAACAAGTAGCTTATCTTCGGCTCCGTCCAGACATGCCTTCTTCGAAACTTTGCCTGTCTTCGGGTCCAACTCCCCCCCATGCGCATAGAACCAAGTCCTGCACCTGGGGGGCCAGCTCAATGTTTCTGGAGTGACACCTGCATCCTCCATCTCTTTCTTAGACTTATCCCACTTAGGCATTCCCACCGCATAGCCACCTGGCCCCAGCTTATGGAACTTATTCTTTTTTGCGGCATTGGCCTTGTTTATTCTCGACCGTCCCTTAGATAATTCCGAATCCTTGAATTTCACGAAATCGTCCCAATGAGCACTTTGCTTCTCTAGTGTTCCCTCGAATACTGGAGTCTTCCTTCCTCCCTTGATGTACTTGTCCCATTCACGATTCTTGTGGTTGTTGAATGCAACCGCCATCTTCCTAAGAGCAGCGTCCTTGACTTTCTCCACATCTGCATCTGTGAAATGATCTGGTTGGGTGAAATGTTCCATGAGCGTTTCCCAAAGCAGAAGTTTTTGTTTGTCGTCGATAAAAGTAACTCCTGGACATGGCTTTGCTGGCTCTCTCCATTCTTGAAGGGAGATCGTGAGTTGGTCCTTCACAAGAACTCTGCACTGACGAATGAACTTGTCCGCAATCATCTTAGGCGCTAATGGTTCTCCATTAGGTTTGATGGCCTCGATATTGTACTTTACGCCCTCCTTCAACTTTTTGTTCGGGCCTTGTTTCCTATTGCCTGAAGATTTGGTCGATCCGGATGGCTGAAAGAAGAAAGATCGATTCATTAACATATATTCAAGTCATTTAAAACATGTGATGATCACCAGATGCCTGCTTATATAAATATATATACCTCGCCAGTCTTTGTTGTTTCAAGATCAACATTTTCTTCGTCATGTTCATAGTTCATGACTTCATCAATTCGGTCGTCGCGATCGAATATCATATCACCCTCCCCGGTGTTGTTTAGATATTCAGAGCCGTCATAATCTTCTTCATTCTGATCATCATCTGGCCCGCGAGGATTGCGTATGATATTGAACAAGGCCTCTTCTCTCTCTCTCTGCCGGTATTGTCCGCCATATGTTTTATTTAACTAATCCAAAAGAAATATATTCAAATTACAATGCACGGATGCATTCAATTAATAAGGAAAAACTGAATCAATCATAGTACATAATAAGCATCATCGAATATAATCTCGAATACGTCGCCTCGAATAATAGATATAATCTCGAATACATCGTCTCGAATAATAGATATAATCTCGAATACATCGTCCTGAATAATAGATATAATATCGAATACATCACTAGCTAGCTAGCAAGCTAATAAAGATCGAATACTACAGAGTAATCAAGGCCACTCGCGGTTCCTGAGGTGCGGGCGGTGGACACCCAAAGAGAAGGAACCATCACTGGATCATAGCTCGGGTGATCTCCCAAAAGAACATGCCAGGTATTGGAGAACCTGACGTCCATAGCAGCCATGTAGCGATGGGCGTGCTCGTCCTCCTCTCTGACACGGCGACGTACCACCTCTGGCGGGGCCGGCTCCCTCCGCACCGAAAATGACCCATGCGAACGCCTCCAAAGGAGACCATGGTCGACGACGGGACCCGGGGCCAGGTTCCTCACCAAGCGTCGCGCCCCTGAAGGTAGCACCTCCCAATGCCAGCCCGGCGGAGCCCAGTCCCGGACATGGGTCCTCTGAAGCAGGACGTCGTCGCGAACAGGTCGAGGCGAGGATGCGGGCCGGGCATCGTCGACAACAAATACTATATGCCGCAAAAGTAAAGTAACATTTTTTAAATGATGGATTGTGATTTCATATATGCAAATTCTAAATTTTATAACTAAAACTAACATTTCTAATATTTCTATAACTAAAACTAACATTTCTAATATTTCTATAACTAAAAAACATTTATATATAACTAATATTTCTATATAACTAACATTTCTAATATAACTAACATTTCTATATAACTAACATTTCTAATATTTCTATATAACTAACATTTCTAACATTTCTATATAACTAACATTTCTAATATTTCTATAACTAAAAAACATTTCTATATAACTAACATTTCTAATAATTCTATAACTAAAAATAGAAAGATTGCTAACATTTCTATAACAATGTGTGTGTGTGTGTGGTACATGGCGGCCGGGGCAGGAGCTCACCGGCGAGGCGCGACGACGGGGGGCGGCGACGGGGACGGAGACGGAGATGGCGACGGGGACGGGGCGGCGACGACGGAGACGGGGACGGGCCAGGCGGGGACGACGGGAGGATGGGGCGGGGCGCGGCGACGGGGACGACGGGGACGGGGACGGGGACGGGGACGGGGACGGCGACGGCGACGGACGGTGACGGGGACGGCAACGAGGGGCGGCGGCGACGGGGCAGAGGAGAAAGAAGCAGAGGGAGAGATGAGAAACTGACAAATTTTTTGAAGTGTTTTCTTATATAGAACAACCTTTAGTACCAGTTTGAGCCGCCAACCGGTACTAAAGGTCTGTTTTGGCCAGGCCAAGCGGCGGGAACTGCACCCCTTTAGTACCGGGTGGTGGCTCCAACCGGTACTAAAGACCCCCCCTTTAGTACCGGTTTGAGCCACCACCCGGTACTAAAGGGTGTGCACTGGCGCAGGTGCGGTGCGTCATGTTTAGTCCCACCTCGCTAGCCGAGGGGCGTCTGCACTGGTTTATAAGCCCCAGTGTGGTAGCTTCCTCGAGCTCCTCTCCAAAGCAGGCCTACTGGGCCTAAATGTTCTGTGCTGCCCTCTGGGCCTATTGGGCCTTTGCGGGCCTGCATCCTGGCCCAACAACAGGTTGGGTTTCTAGTCGTATGCAGGCCGCTGTGGCGCAGTAGGTGGGCTTTTTTTCTTATTTTTTTGCTTTATTTATTTTTGTTTTATTTATTTTTGAGTTGTTTTTTTGCTGTATTTAGAGTTTCTTTGTGAATATTTTTGCTTTAGGTACAAAAAATTACAAACTTTCTGTTAGTACCAGTAGTTTATAAATTTGAATAGTTTAAATTTTGAATTATTTGAAATTTGTGTGAATCACTAGTTTGTGAATAACTTAACTTTGAAAATAGATTTTTCAGCGATTCTTTTTTCTTATGTTTAATATTAGTGTGTTTTATCATTATATTCATTTTGGTAATGCTTAGGTTATTTAAAAAATGAAATGCCTTTGTAACGGATGAGTTTTCGTCCGAAACCCTGATACTTCGAAAGAGATTGTCCATTTTGTACACGAAGTGCATCCAGTTTTTGCGATAACCCTCTCTACTTTTTTGCACATGCTATGTGGGTGAAATTATGATACCATGCCAACTTTCAACCTTTTCTGAGTTCATTTGAAATGCTTTTCAATTTCAGGGTCATTTAGCTGAAAAAATCAGTAAATGCATGAAAAAATTTGCTTGCACATAAAATTTCTTCGCGTTTCAAATGCCAAAACACATAACTAGCTACCCTAACTATTACAGAGATTCCCTCCTGGATGTGAAACACAGAAGAAGGTGATGATAGTGAAGCCGATCACATCTCAGATCTTTGGGTGTGAAACTTTTTCTTCGCGTGTGTCCCTTTGCGCCGTAGCCATGGAAAATCTTCATCATTTAACTAGATGCTCGGGTCAATATTCACTGTGAATGGAGCAATTTCATCAAATTTTTCATAATCTCCTGACATATCTGTCTTGTCATCCACTCCCACGATGTTTCTCTTTCCAGAAAGAACTATGTGCCGCTTTGGCTCATCGTACGATGCATTCGCTTCCTTATCTTTTCTTTTTCTCGGCTTGGTAGACATGTCCTTCACATAGAAAACCTGTGCCACATCATTGGCTAGGATGAATGGTTCGTCTGCATACGCAAGATTGTTGAGATCCACTATTGTCATTCCGTATTACGGGTCTTCCTTTACCCCGCCTCGTGTCATATTGACCCATTTGCACCGAAACAAAGGGACCTTAAAACCACGTCGATAGTCAAGTTCCCATATGTCCTGTATATAACCATAATATGTTTCCTTTCCCGTCTTGGTTTCTGCATCAAAGAGGACACCACTGGTTTGGTTGGTGCTCTTCTTATCTTGGGCGATCGTGTAAAATGTATTACCATTTATCTCGTACCCTTTGAAAGTCATTATATTCGAAGATGGTAACTGGGACAGCAAGTACAGGTCATCTTCAATAGAGGCGTCATGCATGGTACATGTCTACAACCAGCTGGCGAAACTCCTAGTTTATTCATGTGTAATCCAGTCATCAGACCGCTCTGGGTGTTTGGAGCATAGCAAATTCTTGTGTTCATCCATATACGGAGCCACCAAGGCAGAATTCTGTAGAACTGTGTAGTGTGCTTCATTGAGAGAATGTCCATCCATACATATTATTTGTTCCCCTCCTAGCGTGCCTTTTCCATCCAGTCTGCCCTTATGCCGCGATTCAGGAACACCAACCGGCTTAAGGTCAGGAATAAAGTCAATACAAAACTCAATGACCTCCTCATTTTCATGGCCCTTGGAGATGCTTCCTTCTGGCCTAGCACGGTTATGAACATATTTCTTTAAGACTCCCATGAACCTCTCAAAGGGGAACATATTGTGTAGAAATATAGGACCCAAAACGTTAATCTCTTCGCATAGGTGAACTAGGACGTGTGTCATGATGTTGAAGAAGGATGGTGGGAACACCAACTCGAAACTGACAAGACATTGCACCAAATCATTCTCTAACCTTGGTATGATTTCTGGATCGATTACCTTCTGAGAGATTGCATTGAGGAATGCACATAGCTTCACAATGGCTAATCAAACGTTTTCCGGTAGAAGCCCCTCAATGCAACCGTAAGTAGTTGCGTCATAATCATGTGGCAGTCATGAGACTTTAGGTTCTGGAACTTTTTCTCTGCCATGTTTATTATCCCCTTTATATTCGACGAGAAGCCAGACGTACCTTAATACTGAGCAGGCATTCAAAGAAGGTTTCCTTCTCTTCTTTGGTAAGAGCGTAGCTTGCATGACCCTGATGTATGTCGTCTTTTCCGTGCATATGTTGCTGGTCCTCCCGTGCCTCAGGTGTATCTTTTGTCTTCCCATACACGCCCAAGAAGCCAAGCAGGGTCACACAAAGATTCTTCGTCACGTGCATCACGTCGATTGCGGAGCGGACCTCTAGGTCTTTCCAATAGGGCAGGTCCCAAAATATAGATTTCTTCTTCCACATGGGTGCGCGTCCGTCAGCGTCATTCGGAACAGGTTGTCCACCAGGACCCTTTCCAAAGACCACCTTCAAATCCTTGACCATATCATGTACATCAGCACCAGTACGGTGGCGAGGCTTCGTCCGGTGATCCGCCTCACCTTTGAAATGCTTGCCTTTCTTTCTTACGGGATGCCTGCTCGGAAGAAATCGACGATGTCCCAGGTACACATTCTTCTTACAATTAGCCAAATATATATTGTCGGTATCGTCCAAACAGTGCGTGCATGCGCGGTATCCCTTGTTTGTCTGTCCTGAAAGGTTACTGAGAGCAGGCCAATCATTGATGGTCACAAACAGCAACGCCTTTAGGTCAAATTCTTCCCCCATGTGCTCATCCCACGCACGTACACCTATTCCATTCCACAGTTGTAAGAGTTCTTCAACTAATGGCCTTAGGTACACATCAATGTCGTTGCCGGGTTTCTTAGGGCCTTGGATGAGCACTGGCATCATAATGAACTTCCGCTTCATGCACAACCAAGGAGAAAGGTTATACAAACATAGAGTCACAGGCCAGGTGCTATGGTTGCTTCTCTGCTCCCCAAAAGGATTAATGCCGTCTGCGCTTAGACCAAACCATACGTTCCTTGCGTCATCTGCAAACTCCTTCCCGTACTTTCTTTCGATTTTTCTCCACTGCGACCCATCAGCGGGTACTCTCAACTTTCCGTCTTTCTTACGGCCTTCTCTGTGCCATCGCATCGCCTTGGCATGCTCTTTGTTTTGAAACAAATGTTTCAACCGTGGTATTATAGGAGCATACCACATCACCTTGGCAGGAATCTTCTTCCTGGGGCGCTCACCCTCGACATCACCAGGGTCATCGCGGCTAATCTTATAGCGCAATGCACCGCATACCGGGCAAGCGTTCAAATCCTCGTACTCACCGCGGTAGAGGATGCAATCATTAGGGCATGCATGTATCTTCTGCACCTCTAACCCTAGAGGGCAGACAGCCTTCTTTGCTTCGTACGTACTCTCGGGCAATTCGTTGTCCTTTGGAAGCATATTCTTTATCATTACCAGAAACTTTCCAAATCCCTTGTCAGATACACCATTCTCTGCCTTCCACTTTAGCATTTCCAGTGTGGTGCCCAGCTTTTTCTTGTCACCTATGCAATTCGGGTACAACAATTTTTTGTGATCCTCTAACATGCGCTGCAACTCCTTCTTCTCCAAATCACTTGCGCAGTTTCTCTTTGCATCGGCAATGGCCCGACCTAGATTATCAACGGGCTCATCCGATGCCTCTTCTTCAGCTTCTTCCCGCATTGCTGGCTCAGCTTCTTCCCGCATTACCAGCTCAGATTCTTCCCTCATTGTTGTGTCATCGTATTCAGGGAACCCATGGCCAGGATAGCTGACGTCGTCCTCTTCTTCTTCATTGTCTTCCATCATAACCCCTCTTTCTCTATGCTTGGTCCAAACATTATAGTGGGGCATGAAACCGGACTCAAACAGGTGGACGTGAATGGTTCTTGACGTAGAGTAATTGTGACCATTGTTACAGCCAGCACATGGACAAGGCATAAAACCATCCGCCCGCTTGTTTGCCTCAGCCGCAAGCAGAAAAGTACGCACGCCATTAATGAACTCGGGAGAGCATCGGTCATCGTACATCCATTGCCGGCTCATCTTCAATACACAGCACCGAAAACACCAAATTAATACAATACATAAAGTTCATACATAAAGATCATACAACACTTAAATGCAACAGACAAATAACTCTCTAGCTAAATAATTTAAATGCAACAACAAATGCGATCAAGATTGCAACTAAGGTAACAATTGATCCAACAGCATAATGATACCAAGCCTCACTATGAATGACATATTTTCTAATCTTTCTAATCTTCAAGCACATTTTCTCCATCTTAATATTGTGATCATCGACGACATCAGCAACATGCAACTCCAATTCCATCTTCTCCCCCTCAATTCTTTTCAATTTTTCCTTCAAATCCTCGTTTTCTCTTTCAACTAAATTTAACCTCTCGACAATAGGGTCAGTTGGAATTTCCGATTCAACTACCTCCTACATACAAATATCTATGTCAACTTGATGGGCATAATTTGTCATAAACACGAAATGCAATGAATAGTTTTAAAAGAAAATATACCACATCCGAATCATAACCCGGACGAGGGCCGACGGGGACGGATATCAAAACCATGGCACTATGTATAACAAACAACGTATGGGTAAGATAATTATACGAGTAACTATATATCCAAATCACACAAACATCAATTTTTTATATAAAACTTCATGAACAAGAGGCTCACCACAAGGTGGTGCCGGCGACGGGACATTGCGGGCGATCGACGGTGGTTACGACGGAGATTTAGAAGGCACTAAGTAAACCACACCTACATATGCAAACTAAGTGTTATTTTTGACCTCAAATTGCATATAAATCAAATACTAGCACATATATATAATTCCTCCCAAATTACTAAACTCAAAAATCAATCACTATATAAAGCATTGCACGAGCTAATCTAGCGATGAGAGATGAAAGGACAAAGTTGCTAACCTTTGTGATCATTTAAATGGATGGGGGCCTTCAAATCTTGACAAATTTTGGGCAAAATGTGTGATGAGGTTGAGAGGAAGAGGGAAAAGAACAGAGAGGAGAGGGGAAAGGGGAAGAACAGAGCGAGCTCGGGTGGATAAAGGGTCTATGTAGGACGACCTTTAGTACCGGTTCATGATACGACCCGGTACTAAAGATGCTGGAGGGGCCCCGGACTGACAACATCCTGCCACCACTCACTTTAGTACCGGTTCGTGGCACGAAACGGTGCTAAAGGTTCACCACGAACCGGTACTAATGATGTCCGCCCGCCTAGCCGTTGGAACCGGCACTAATGGACACATTAGTGCCGGCTCAAATTCAAACCGGCACTAATGTGCTTCACATTTGACCCTTTTTCTACTAGTGTATGCTGATGATGCATACACGGTTGTGTATGCAAATAATAAGAAGAAACACCAGGTGGGTTGGATGATGGGTTGTGGAGGCTCACTAGTAGCAGCCGAGGGTGAACGGCAGCATGGGTGATGCCGTCGAGTGGGAGGGGACTGAGGCGCATGGCGACGTCCAGGAGACGAACAAGGCGTCCTGATAGTGGCATTGGGGTCAACAGCGTGGTAACAGTCCCGTGTCCGCCGTTAGGATGAGGAGGAGGCCACAAGGGTCCACCGGAGGCCAGCACACAGCCGTGGGGATTGTGTGAAGCAGAAGAGCCGAGCTACAGAGGAGTGATACGTCTCCAACGTATCTATAATTTTTGATTGTTCCATGCTATTATATTATCAACCTTGGATGTTTTATATGCATTTATATGCTATTTTATATGATTTTTGGGACTAACCTATTAACCTAGAGCCCTGTGCCAGTTTCTGTTTTTTCCTTATTTTAGAATATCACAGAAAAGGAAAATCAAACGGAGTCCAATTGACCTGAAACTTCACGGAACTTATTTTTGGACCAGAAGAAGCCCATGGAGTATCGAAGTTGGACCAGGAGAGTCCCGGGCTGCCCACGAGGGTGGGGGGTGCGCCCCCTAACTCGTGGACAGCCCGGAGGTCCAGCGACGTACTTCTTCCTCCCATATATACCCATATACCCTAAAAACTTTGGGGAGCACAATAGATCAGGAGTTCCACCGCCAGAAGCCTCCGTAGCCACCGAAAACCAATCTAGACCCATTCCGGCACCCTGCCAGAGGGGGCAATCCCTCTCCGGTGGCCATCTTCATCATCCCGGTGCTCTCCATGACGAGGAGGGAGTAGTTCTCCCTCGGGGCTGAGGGTATGTACTAGTAGCTATGTGTTTGATCTCTCTCTCTCTCTCTCTCTCTCGTGTTCTTGAGGTGATACGATCTTGATCTATCACGAGCTTTTCTATTATATTTGGATCCTATGACATTTCTTCCCCTCTACTCTCTTGTGATGAATTGAGTTTTCCATTTGAAGTTATCTTATCGGATTGAGTCTTTAAGGATTTGAGAACACTTGATGTATGTCTTGCGTGTGATACTCGTGGTGACAATGGAGTATTATATTGATCCACTTGATGTATGTTTTGGTGATCAACTTGCGGGTTCCGCTCATGAACCTATGCATAGGGGTTGGCACACGTTTTCGTTTTGACTCTCCGGTAGAATCTTTGGGGCACTCTTTGAATTACTTTGTGTTGGTTGAATAGATGAATCTGAGATTGTGTGATGCATATCGTATAATCATACCCACTGATACTTGAGGTGACATTAGGGTTTTGGTTGATTTGTGTCTTAAGGTGTTATTCTAGTACGAACTCTAGGGCTGTTTGTGACACTTATAGGAATAGCCCAATGGATTGATTGGAAAGAATAACTTTGAGGTGGTTTCGTACCCTACCATAATCTCTTCGTTTGTTCTCCGCTATTAGTGACTTTGGAGTGAATCTTTGTTGCATGTTGAGGGATAGTTATGTGATCCAACTATGTTATTATTGTTGAGAGAACTTGCACTAGTGAAAGTATGAACCCTAGGCCTTGTTTCAACGCATTGCAATACCATTTGTGCTCACTTTTATCATTAGTTACCTTGCTATTTTTATATTTTCAGATTACAAAAACCAATATCTACTATCCATATTGCACTTGTATCACCATCTCTTCGCCGAACTAGTGCACCTATACAATTTACCATTGTATTGGGTGTGTTGGGGACACAAGAGACTCTTTGTTATTTGGTTGCAGGGTTGCTTGAGAGAGACCATCTTCATCCTACGCCTCCTACGTATTGATAAACCTTAGGTCATCCACTTGAGGGAAATTTGCTACTGTCCTACAAACCTCTGCACTTGGAGGCCCAACAACGTCTACAAGAAGAAGGTTGTGTAGTAGACATCAAGCTCTTTGCTGGCGCCGTTGCCGGGGAGGTTAGCGCTTGAAGGTATATCTTTAGATCTTGCAATCGAAACTTGTTGTTTCTTGTTTTAGCACTAGTTTAGTTTATAAAAGAAAACTACAAAAATATGGATTTGAGTTTGCCTCATACGCTTCATCTTTTTAATATCTTTCGTGAGTATGATGGAAAGGAAAATTGTGCCAAAGTGTTAGAAAAAGAATGCATTAAAATGTTTGGCACTAAATCTTTGTATGATGAGCATTATTACAATGTTGTTAGTAGGAATTCCTTGAATATCCATGATGCTAATGATATGCAAAGCCACAAGCTTGGGGAAGCTATGTTTGATGAAGATGCTATTTTTTGTCCCCCAAGTTTAGATGAGCTAATTTATTATGATGAAAAATCACGCCTCCTATTTATGATGATTATATTGATGAAAGTGGATTTGGAGATGTCATGACTTTATTTTGTGATGAATCCACTATTCCGGAAGAGGTTCCAATTGATTATGAGAACAAAGTTGCTATCTATGATGATTATTGTGATGAATTGTATGCTATAAAGAATAATGATATCCATGAAACTTGTCATCATGATTTTAGTTTTCAATTGGATCATGCCTCACATGATAATTATTTTGTTGAGTTTGCTCCCACTATTATTCATGAGAAGAATTTTGCTTGTGTGGAGAGTAATAAAATTTCTATGCTTGTAGATCATGAAAAGAATGCTTTAGGTGCTGGTTATATTGTTGAATTCATTCATGATGCTACTGAAAATTATTATGAGGGAGGAATATATGCTTGTAGGAATTGCAATAATATCAAGTTTCCTCTCTATGTGCTTAAAGTTTTGAAGTTATGCTTGTTTTACCTTCGTATGCAAGTAGATTCTTGTTCCCACAAGTTGTTTGCTCACAAAATACCTATGCATAGGAAGATTGTTAGACTTAAATGTGTTAGTCATATTCTTCATGATGCTCTCTTTATGTTTCAATTCTTATCCTTTATATGAGCATCATTGAAATCATCATGCCTAGCTAGGGGCGTTAAACGATAGCGCTTGTTGGGAGGCAACCTAATTTTATTTTTGTTCCTTGATTTTTGCTCCTGTTTAGTAATAAATAATTTATCTAGCCTCTGTTATGATTGAGTTTTTATGTTTTAATTAGTGTTTGTGCCAAGTAGAACCGTTGGGAAGACTTGGGGAAAGTCTTGTTGATCTTGCTGTAAAAAAACAGAAACTTTAGCGCTTACGAGAATTGCTGCCATTTTTTATTGGAGAGTGATATTTAGTTAATTCTTTTTGCAGATGATTAATAGATAAATTACGCAGGTACACCAATTTATTTGAGAATTTTATGAGTTCCAGAAGTGTTCTAAATCTATAGATTACTACAGACTGTTCTGTTTTTGACAGATTCTGTTTTCGATGTGTTGTTTTCTTATTTTGATGAATATATGAGTAGTATCGGAGGGTATGAACCATAGATAAGTTGGAATACAGTAGATATTACACCAATATGAATTTAGAATGAGTTCGCAACAGTACCTAAGTGGTGATTTATTTTCTTATACTAACGGAGCTTAAAAGTTTTCTGTTGTGAAGTTTTCAAGTTTTGGGTAAAGATTCGATGGACTATTGAATAAGGAGTGGAAAGAGCCTAAGCTTGGGGATTCCCAAGGCACCCCAAGGTAATATTCAAGGACAACCAAGATCCTAAGCTTGGGGATGCCCCGTAAGGCATCTCCTCTTTCGTTAGAGAGTCTTCACATACTTGCATAATTATTCGACTACTCATTGAGCTTCACTTATATCTTTCAGAGTAGTTTGTTGTTTCTCTAGTGCTTCACTTATATCTTTTTAGAGCACGGCGGTGGATTTATTTTGTAGAAATAGATGAACTCTCATGCTTGACTTATATTATTTTGAGAGTCCTAAACAACATGGTAATTTGCTTTGGTTATGAATTTAGTCCTAATATGATGGGCATCCAAGAGGGATATAATAAAACTTTCATATAAAGTGCATTGAATACTAAGAGAAGTTTGATACTTGATAATTGTTTTGAGATATGGAGATGGTGATATTATAGTAATGCTAGTTGAGTAGTTGTGAGTTTGAGAAATACTTGTGTTGAAGTTTGTGATTCTCGTAGCATGCACGTATGGTGAACCGTTATGTGATGAAGTCAGAGCATAATTTATTTATTGATTTCCTTCCTTATGAGTGGTGGTCGGGGACGAGCGATGGTCTTTTCCTACCAATCTATCCCC
The DNA here is from genome assembly GCF_056163025.1 of Triticum urartu. NCBI lineage: Eukaryota > Viridiplantae > Streptophyta > Magnoliopsida > Poales > Poaceae > Triticum > Triticum urartu. The sequence goes on from NC_141878.1 coordinate 99,763,033, forward strand.
CTAGGAGCATGCGTGTAATACTTTGTTTCGATAACTAATAAATTTTTGCAATAAGTATGTGAGTTCTTTATGACTAATGTTGAGTCCATGGATTATACGTACTCCCACCCTTCCACCATTGCTAGCCTCTTTAGTACCGCGCAACTTTCACCGGTACCATAAACCCACCATATATATTCCTCAAAACAACCACCATACCTACCTATTATGGCAATTTCCATAGCCATTCCGAGATATATTGCCATGCAACTTTCCACCGTTCCGTTTACTATGACACGCTCCATCATTGTCATATTGCTTTATCATGTAGTTGACATCGTATTTGTGGCAAAGCCACCGTTCATAATTCTTTCATACATGTCACTCATGAGTCATTGCACATCCTGGTACACCGCCGGAGGCATTCATATAGAGTCATATCTTGTTCTAAGTATTGAGTTGTAATTCTTGAGTTGTAAGTAAATAAAAGTGTGATGATCATCGTTATTAGAGAATTGCCCTAGTGAGGAAAGGATGATGGAGACTATGATTCCCCCACAAGTCGGGATGAGACTCCGGACTAAGAAAAGAGGCCATAAAAAAGAGAAAAGGCCCAAATAAATAATAAAAAATAGGCCATAAAAAGGCCCAAATAAAAAAATGAGAGAAAAAGAGAGAAGGGGCAATGCTACTATCCTTTTACCACACTTGTGCTTCAAAGTAGCACCATGATCTTCATGATAGAGAGTCTCCTATGTTGTCACTTTCATATACTAGTGGGAATCTTTCATTATAGAACTTGGCTTGTATATTCCAATGACGGGCTTCCTCAAAATGCCCTAGGTCTTTGTGAGCAAGAGACTTGGATGCACACCCACTAGTTTCTTTTGTTGAGCTTTCATACATTTATAGCTCTAGTGCATCCGTTGCATGGAAATCCCTACTCACTCACATTGATATCTATTGATGGGCATCTCCATAGCCCGTTGATACGCCTCGTTGATGTGAGACTATCTTCTCCTTTTTGTCTTCTCCACAACCACCATTCTATTCCACCTATAGTGCTATCTCCATGGCTCACGCTCATGTATTGCGTGAAGATTGAAAAAGTTTGAGAACATCAAAAGTATGAAACAATTGCTTGGCTTGTCATCGGGGTTGTGCATGATTTAAATATTTTGTGTGGTGAAGATAGAGCATAGCCAGACTATATGATTTTGTAGGGATAGCTTTCTTTGGCCATGTTATTTTGAGAAGACATGATTGCTTAGTTAGTATGCTTGAAGTATTATTATTTTTATGTCAATATTAAACTTTTGTCTTGAATCTTATGGATCTGAACATTCATGCCAAAATGAAGAGAATTACTTAGAGAAATATGTTAGGTAGCATTCCACATCAAAAATTCTGTTTTTATCATTTACCTACTCGAGGACGAGCATGAATTAAGCTTGGGGATGCTGATACGTCTCCAACGTATCTATAATTTTTGATTGTTCCATGCTATTATATTATCAACCTTGGATGTTTTTATATGTTGGGGAACGTAGTAATTTCAAAAAAATTCCTACGCACACGCAAGATCATGGTGATGCACAGCAACAAGAGGGGAGAGTGTTGTCCACGTACCCTCGTAGAACGAAAGCGGAAGCATTAGCACAACGTGGTTGATGTAGTCGTACGTCTTCACGATCCGACCGATCAAGTACCGAACGCATGGCACCTCCGAGTTCAGCACACGTTCAGCCCGATGACGTCCCTCAAACTCCGATCCAGCAGAGTGTTGAGGGAGAGTTTCGTCAGCACGACGGCGTGGTGACGATGATGATGTTATACCGACGCAGGGCTTCGCCTAAGCACCGCTATAGTATTATTGTAACGCCCTCGATGCGACTATATCTCCCATGTGTTGAAGCACGACTTAGAGGCATAACCGCATTGAAAGCAATGTTGCAAGTGAGGTAATCTTCACACAACCGATGTAATACATAAGGGAAAGATACATAGTTGGCTTACAATCGCCACTTCACACAATTACATGAATAAAGTATTACATCAGCCAAATACAAACAAGGTCCGACTACAGAACCAAAATAAAAGAAGACTACCCCAAATGCTACACAGATCCCCGATCGACCCCAACTGGGCTCCACTACTAATCAACTAGAACGAAACAACACAAAGGACAAGATCTTCATCGAGCTCCTCCTTGAGCTTGGTTGCGTCACCTGCACGGTCTCATCGGCACCTGCAAGCTAGTTTTGGAAGTATCTGTGAGTCACGGGGACTCAGCAATCTCACACCCTCGCGATCAAGACTATTTAAGCTTATAGGAAGGGTAAAAGTTATGAGGTGGAGCTGCAGCAAGCGACTAGCATATTTGGTGGCTAACATATGCGCAAAAGAGAGCGAGAAGAGAAGGCAAAAGCACGGTCGAGAAACTATGATCAAGAAGTGATCCTAGAACAACCTACGTCAAGCATAACTCCAACACCGTGTTCACTTCCCAGACTCCGCCAAGAAGAGACCATCACGGTTACACACGCGGTTGATGCATTTTAATTAAGGTCAACTTCAGGTTTTCTACAACCGGACATTAACAAATTCCCATCTGCCCATAACTGTAGGCACGGCTTTCGAAAGTTCAAAACCCTGCAGGGGTGTCCCAACTTAGCCCATCACAAGCTCTCATGGTCAACGAAGGATATTCCTTCTCCCAAGACAATCCGATCAGGCTCGGCATCCAGGTTACAAGACATCCTCGACAATGGTAAAACAAGTCCATCAACACCGCCCGAATGTGCCGACAAATCCCGATAGGAGCTGCACATATCTCGTTCTCAGGGCACACTCAGATGAGACTAGCTACGAGTAAAACCAACCCTCAAGTTTCCCCGAGGTGGCCCCGCAGGCAGCTCGGTTCGGACCAACACTTAGAGAAGCACTGGCCCGGGGGGGGGGGGTAAAATAAAGATGACCCTTGAGTCTGCAGAACCCAAGGGAAGGTGGTAGGTTGTTAGTGCAAATGGTAAAACCAAGGTTGGGCATTGCTGGTGGAGTTTTATTCAAGGCGAACTGTCAAGGGGTTCCCATTATAACCCAACCGTGTAAGGAACGCAAAATCCAGGAACATAACACTGATATGACGGAAACTAGGGCGGCAAGAGTGGAACAAAACACCAGGCATAAGGCCGAGTGAGGGAGTCCTGGATTAGGGGGTGTTCGGGTAGCCGGACTATACCTTCAGCCGGACTCCAGGACTATGAAGATACAAGATTGAAGACATTGTCCCGTGTCCGGATGGGACTTTCCTTGGCGTGGAAGGCACGCTTGGCGATGCGGATATTCAAGATCTCCTACCATTGTAACCGACTCTGTGTAACCCTAACCCTATCCGGTGTCTATATAAACCGGAGGGTTCTAGTCCGTAGGACAACTTCATCATACAACAATCATACCATAGGCTAGCTTCTAGGGTTTAGCCTCCTTGATCTCGTGGTAGATCTACTCTTGTACTACCCATATCATCAATATTAATCGAGCAGGACGTAGGGTTTTACCTCCATCAAGAGGGCCCGAACCTGGGTAAAACATTGTGTCCCTTGTCTCCTGTTACCATCCGCCTAGACGCACAGTTTGGGACCCCCTACCCGAGATCCGCCGGTTTTGACACCGACATTGGTGCTTTCATTGAGAGTTCCTCTGTGTCGTCGCAATCAGGAAGGATGCCTCTTCCCGTCTTTAAAGACGGCACCGTTGCTAAGGGAGCTTTGGCTGTCGGCCAAACTCTCCGGCTCGGCGGTTTTCTTATGACCGCCTGTTCGGCTGTTGCGCTGATGATGACCTCTCGGGTCATCAAAAGCAATCTTCATGTCAGCTCGGAACTCGCCGAGCAGTTAGATCCAATGGAGCTCTCTTCCGTAAACGAGCTCCTGGATCGCATCGCCGCCCTGGGGGTCACTACGGATTACGACCAGGTTGGGCTTAAACCCGATCTAAGAGAAATTAACTCTCCCCAGGCCACCCACCACGTCGCCGTGGTAGAGGCGCAGTGCGGCGACCCTTCATCTATTTTAAGGAGTAGTTACGTCCGAATTCCTGACCCCTCCAAGCCGTATACCCGCGGAGGGGAGGATGTAACTCGAGACCTGAGCTTAAAATCAGGCAACGGGCTAGATTCATTGGACAACATCCAAGAATCCGGACCTCAGAGTTTGGAAGCTCTTCGGCCTCTGAATCTTAGATTGGGCGAGGTTTCAGAATCAACGCCACCCGCCCACCCGAACATAAGCGATCTTTCCCGAATCAGGCAAAAGCCTGAGGAAACAGTACATCATTACTGGGCCAGATTCCTCCTGGTTATGAATAGGACAAAGGATTGCCGTGAGGGAGACACAATATCAATCTTCTGCAGTAATTGCATGGATGAGGGAATCCTTAACGCCATAAGTCGTCATGATATTACACGCTTCGCTGACTTGGCGTCCATAGTACAAAAGTACTGTGCGATGGAAAGTGCCTGGAAAACCGAAATAAAATTTTGGGATAATCCGGCCTTGAATAGCAATCCCGTCCGAACTAAGAGGGTGCATCTGTTGGAAATATGCCCTAGAGGCAATAATAAAAGTATTATTATTATATTTCTTTGTTCATGATAATTGTCTTTATTCATGCTATAACTGTATTATCCGGAAATCGTAATACACGTGTGAATACATAGACCATAATATGTCCCTAGTAAGCCTCTAGTTGACTAGCTCGTTGATCAACAGATAGTCATGGTTTCCTGGCTATGGACATTGGATGTCATTGATAACGGGATCACATCATTAGGAGAATGATGTGATGGACAAGACCTAATCCTAAGCATAGCACAAGATCGTGTAGTTCGTTTGCTAGAGCTTTTCCAATATCAAGTATCTTTTCCTTTGACCATGAGATCGTGTAACTCCCGGATACCGTAAGAGTGCTTTGGGTGTATCAAACGTCACAACGTAACTGGGTGACTATAAAGGTGCACTACAGGTATTTCCGAAAGTGTCTGTTGGGTTGACACGGATCGAGACTGGGATTTGTCACTCCATATAACGGAGAGGTATCACTGGGCCCACTCGGTAATGCATCATCATTATGAGCTCAAGGTGACCAAGTGGTTGATCACGGGATCATGCATTACGGTACGAGTAAAGTGACTTGCCGGTAACGAGACTGAACAAGGTATTGGGATACCGACGGTCGAGTCTCGGGCAAGTAACATACCGATTGACAAAGGGAATTGTATACGGGGTTGTTTAATCCTCGACATCGTGGTTCATCCGATGAGATCATCGTGGAGCATGTGGGAGCCAACATGGGTATCCAGATCCCGCTGTTGGTTATTGACCGGAGAGTCGTCCCGGTCATGTCTGCATGTCTCCCGAACCCGTAGGGTCTACACACTTAAGTTTCGGTGACGCTAGGGTTGTGAAGATATGTATATGCAGTAACCCAAATGTTGTTCGGAGTCCCGGATGAGATCCCGGACGTCACGAGGAGTTCCGGAATGGTCCGGAGGTAAAGAATTATATATAGGAAGTGCAGTTTCGGCCATCGGGACAAGTTTCGGGGTCATCGGTATTGTACCGGGACCACCGGAAGGGTCCCGGGGGCCCACCGGGTGGGGCCACCTGTCCCGGGGGGCCACATGGGCTGTAGGGGGTGCGCCTTGGCCTAGATGGGCCAAGGGCACCAGCCCCAAAAGCCCATGCGCCTAGGGTTCCACTTAAGGGAAGAGTCCCAATGGTGGAAGGCACCTCTATGTGCCTTGGGGGGGAGGGAAACCTCCCCTTGGCTGCCGCACCTAGGAGATTGGATCTCCTAGGCTGGCGCACCCCCCCTTGGCCCTCCTATATATAGTTGAGGAGAGGGAGGACTTCATACCTCAGCCTTTGGTGCTTCCCTCTCCCCTGTTACATCTCTCCCTCGTAGTACACGGCGAAGCCCTGCTACTGTGACGCCCTGCATCCACCACCACGCCGTCGTGCTGCTGGATCTTCATCAACCTCTCCTTCCCCCTTGCTGGATCAAGAAAGGAGGAGACGTCATCCGTTCCGTACGTGTGTTGAACGCGGAGGTGCCGTCCGTTCGGCGCTTGGTCATCGGTGATTTGGATCACGTCGTGTTCGACTACATCAACCCCGTTCTTTGAACGCTTCCGCTCACGATCTACAAAGGTATGTAGATGCATCCAATCACTCGCTGCTAGATGAACTCATAGATGGATCTTGGTGAAACCGTAAGAAATTTTTTGTTTTCTGCTACGTTCCCCAACAGTGGCATCATGAGCTAGGTCTATGCGTAGTTCTTCTTGCGCGAGTAGAACACAATTTGTTGTGGGCGTAGATGTTGTCAACTTACTTGCCGCTACTAGTCTTATCTTGCTTCAAACGGTATTGTGGGATGAAGTGGCTCGGACCAACCTTACACGTATGCTTATGTGAGACCGGTTCCACCGACTAACATGCACTAGATGCATAAGGTGGCTGGCGGGTGTCTGTCTCTCCTACTTTAGTTGGAGCGGATTCGATGAAAAGGGTCCTTATGAAGGGTAAATAGAAGTTGACAAATCATGTTGTGGCTTTTACGTAGGTCAGAAAACGTTCTTGCTAGAACCCTAATTCAGCCACGTAAAACTTGCACCAACAATTACAGGACGTCTAACTTGTTTTTGCAGCAAGTGCTTTGTGATATGATATGGCCAAAGTTGTGATGAATGATCTATATATATGATGTATGAGTTGTTCATGCTATTGTAATAGGAATCACGACTTGCATGTCGATGAGTATGACAACCGGCAGGAGCCATGGGAGTTGTCTTTATTTTTTGTATGACCTGCGTGTCATTGAGAAACGCCATGTAAATTACTTTACTTTATTGCTAAACGCATTAGCCATAGTAGTGGAAGTAATAGTTGGCGAGCAACTTCATGGAGATCATGATGATGGAGATCATGGTGTCAAGCCGGTGACAAGATGATCATGGAGCCCCAAGATAGAGATCAAAGGAGCTATGTGATATTGGCCATATCATGTCACGTTTATTATTTGATTGCATGCGATGTTTATCATGTTTTGCATCTTGTTTACTTAGAACGACGGTAGTAAATAAGATGATCCCTCATAACAATTTCAAGAAGTGTTCTCCCCTAACTGTGCACCGTTGCTAAAGTTCGTCGTTTCGAAGCACGCCATGATGATCGGGTGTGATAGATCCTTACGTTCACATACAACGGGTGTAAGACAGTTTTACACATGCAAAACACTTAGGGTTAACTTGACGAGCCTAGCATGTACAAACATGGCCTCGGAACACAGAAGACCGAAAGTTCGAGCATGAGTCGTATAGAAGATATGATCAACATGAAGATGTTCACCGACATTGACTAGTCCGTCTCACGTGATGATCGGACACGGTCTAGTTAACTCGGATCATGTAATACTTAGATGACTAGAGGGATGTCTAATCTAAGTGGGAGTTCATAAATAATTTGATTAGATGAACTTAATTATCATGAACTTAGTCTAAAATCTTTGCAATATGTCTTGTAGATCAAATGGCCAACATTGTATTCAATTTCAACGCGTTCCTAGAGAAATCCAAGCTGAAAGACGATGGCAGCAACTATACGGACTGGGTCCGGAACCTAAGGATCATCCTCATAGCTGCCAAGAAAGATTATGTCCTACAAGCACCGTTAGGTGATCCACCCATCCCACAGAACCAAGACGCTATGAACGCTTGGCAGACACGTACTGATGACTACTCCCTCGTTCAGTGCGGCATGCTTTACAGCTTAGAGCCAGGGCTCCAAAAGCGTTTTGAGAGACATGGAGCATATGAGATGTTCGAAGAGCTGAAAATGGTTTTTCAAGCTCATGCCCGGATCGAGAGATATGAAGTCTCCGATAAGTTCTTCAGCTATAAGATGGAGGAAAATAGTTCTGTCAGTGAGCACATACTCACTATGTCTGGGTTACATAACCGCTTGACTCAGCTGGGAGTTAATCTCCCGGATGACGCGGTCATTGACAGAATCCTCCAGTCGCTTCCACCAAGCTACAAAAGCTTTGTGATGAACTTCAATATGCAGGGGATGGTAAAGACCATTCCTGAAGTATTTGCCATGCTGAAATCAGCAGAGGTAGAAGTCAAGAAGGAACATCAAGTGTTGATGGTGAATAAAACCACTAAGTTCAAGAAAGGCAAGGGTAAAAAGAACTTCAAGAAGTACGGCAAGGAAGTTGCTGCGCCCGGCAAGCAAGCTGCCGAGAAGAAGTCAAAGAATGGACCCAAGCCTGAGACAGAGTGCTTTTATTGCAAAGGGAAGGGTCACTGGAAGCGGAACTGCCCCAAATACTTAGCGGACAAGAAGGCCGGCAACACCAAAGGTATATTTGATATACATGTAATTGATGTGTACCTTACCAGTACTCGTAGTAACTCCTGGGTATTTGATACCGGTGCCGTTGCTCACATTTGTAACTCACAGCAGGAGCTGCGGAATAAACGGAGACTGGCGAAGGACGAGGTGACGATGCGCGTCGGGAATGGTTCCAAGGTCGATGTGATCGCCGTCGGCACGCTACCTCTACATTTACCTACATGATTAGTTATAAACCTCAATAATTGTTATTTAGTGCCAAGTTTGAGCATGAACATTGTATCAGGATCTCATTTAATACGAGATGGCTACTCATTTAAATCCGAGAATAATGGTTGTTCTATTTATATGAGAGATATGTTTTATGGTCATGCTCCGATGGTTAATGGTTTGTTTTTGATGAATCTCGAGCGTATAGCTACACATATTCATAGTGTGAGTACCAAAAGATGTAAGGTTGATAATGATAGTCCCACATACTTGTGGCACTGCCGCCTTGGTCACATAGGTGTCAAACGCATGAAGAAGCTCCATGCAGATGGACTTTTGGAGTCTCTTGATTATGAATCATTTGACACGTGCGAACCATGCCTCATGGGTAAAATGACCAAGACTCCGTTCTCAGGAACAATGGAGCGAGCGACCAACTTATTGGAAATCATACATACCGATGTGTGCGGTCCAATGAGTGTTGAGGCTCGCGGTGGCTATCGTTATGTTCTCACCCTCACTGATGACTTGAGTAGATATGGGTATGTCTACTTAATGAAACACAAGTCTGAAACCTTTGAAAAGTTCAAGGAATTTCAGAGTGAGGTTGAGAATCAACGTGACAGGAAAATCAAGTTTCTACGATCAGATCGTGGAGGAGAATACTTGAGTCACGAATTTGGCACACACTTAAGAAAATGTGGAATAGTTTCACAACTCACACCGCCTGGAACACCTCAGCGTAATGGTGTGTCCGAACGTCGTAATCGCACTCTATTAGATATGGTACGATCTATGATGTCTCTTACCGATTTACCGCTATCTTTTTGGGGCTATGCTTTAGAGACTGCCGCATTCACTTTAAATAGGGCTCCGTCGAAATCCGTTGAGACGACACCGTATGAATTATGGTTTGGGAAGAAACCTAAGCTGTCGTTTCTAAAAGTTTGGGGGTGCGATGCTTATGTCAAGAAACTTCAACCTGAGAAGCTCGAACCCAAGTCGGAAAAATGCGTCTTCATAGGATACCCTAAAGAAACTATTGGGTATACCTTCTACCTAAGATCCGAAGGCAAGATCTTTGTTGCCAAGAACGGACTCTTTCTAGAGAAAGAGTTTCTCTCGAAAGAAGTAAGTGGGAGGAAAGTAGAACTTGATGAAGTATTGCCTCTTGAACCGGTAAATGGCGCAACTCAAGAAAATGTTCCTGAGGTGCCTGCACCGACTAGAGAGGAAGTTATTCATGATGATCAAGATACTTCTGATCAAGCTCCTACTGAAATTCGAAGGTCCACAAGAACACGTTCCGCACCAGAGTGGTACGGCAACCCTGTCTTGGAAATCATGTTGTTAGACAACGGTGAACCTTCGAACTATGAAGAAGCGATGGCGGGACCGGATTCCGACAAATGGCTAGAAGCCATGAAATCCGAGATAGGATCCATGTATGAAAACGAAGTATGGACTTTGACTGACTTGCCCATTGAACGGCGAGCCATAGAAAATAAATGGATCTTTAAGAAGAAGACAGACGCGGATGGTAATGTGACCATCTATAAAGCTCGGCTTGTCGCTAAGGGTTATCGACAAGTTCAAGGGGTTGACTACGATGAGACTTTCTCACCGGTAGCGAAGCTAAAGTCCGTCCGAATCATGTTAGCAATTGCCGCATTCTACGATTATGAAATATGGCAAATGGACGTCAAAACGGCATTCCTTAATGGTTTCATTAAGGAAGAATTGTATATGATGCAGCCGGAAGGTTTTGTCGATCCTAAGAATGCTGGCAAGGTGTGCAAGCTCCAACGCTCGATTTATGGGCTGGTGCAAGCATCCCGGAGTTGGAACATTCGCTTTGATGAGATGATCAAAGCGTTTGGGTTTACGCAGACTTATGGAGAAGCCTGCGTTTACAAGAAAGTGAGTGGGAGCTCTGTAGCATTTCTCATATTATATGTAGATGACATACTTTTGATGGGAAATGATATAGAACTCTTGGACAGCATCAAGGCCTACTTGAATAAGAGTTTTTCAATGAAGGACCTTGGAGAAGCTGCTTATATATTAGGCATCAAGATCTATAGGGATAGATCAAGACGCCTCATAGGTCTTTCACAAAGCACATACCTTGATAAGATTTTGAAGAAGTTCAAAATGGATCAGTCCAAGAAAGGGTTCTTGCCTGTTTTGCAAGGTGTGAGATTGAGCTCAGCTCAATGCCCGACCACGGCAGAAGAGATAGAAGAAATGAGTGTCATCCCCTATGCCTCAGCCATAGGTTCTATTATGTATGCCATGCTGTGTACCAGACCTGATGTAAACCTTGCCGTAAGTTTGGTAGGAAGGTACCAAAGTAATCCCGGCAAGGAACACTGGACAGCGGTCAAGAATATCCTGAAGTACCTGAAAAGGACTAAGGAAATGTTTCTCGTTTATGGAGGTGACGAAGAGCTCGTCGTAAAGGGTTACGTCGACGCTAGCTTCGACACAGATCTGGATGACTCTAAGTCACAAACCGGATACGTGTATATGTTGAATGGTGGAGCAGTGAGCTGGTGCAGCTGCAAGCAGAGCGTCGTGGCGGGATCTACATGTGAAGCGGAGTACATGGCAGCCTCAGAGGCAGCACATGAAGCAATATGGGTGAAGGAGTTCATCACCGACCTAGGAGTCATACCCAATGCGTCGGGGCCAATCAAACTCTTTTGTGACAACACTGGGGCTATTGCACTTGCCAAGGAGCCCAGGTTTCACAAGAAGACAAGGCACATCAAGCGCCGCTTCAACTCCATTCGTGAAAATGTTCAAGATGGAGACATAGGGATTTGTAAAGTACATACGGACCTGAATATAGGAGATCCGTTGACTAAACCTCTCCCTAGGGCAAAACATGATCAACACCAGAATTCCATGGGTGTTCGATTCATCACAATGTAACTAGATTATTGACTCAGTGCAAGTGGGAGACTGTTGGAAATATGCCCTAGAGGCAATAATAAAAGTATTATTATTATATTTCTTTGTTCATGATAATTGTCTTTATTCATGCTATAACTGTATTATCCGGAAATCGTAATACACGTGTGAATACATAGACCATAATATGTCCCTAGTAAGCCTCTAGTTGACTAGCTCGTTGATCAACAGATAGTCATGGTTTCCTGGCTATGGACATTGGATGTCATTGATAACGGGATCACATCATTAGGAGAATGATGTGATGGACAAGACCTAATCCTAAGCATAGCACAAGATCGTGTAGTTCGTTTGCTAGAGCTTTTCCAATATCAAGTATCTTTTCCTTTGACCATGAGATCGTGTAACTCCCGGATACCGTAAGAGTGCTTTGGGTGTATCAAACGTCACAACGTAACTGGGTGACTATAAAGGTGCACTACAGGTATTTCCGAAAGTGTCTATTGGGTTGACACGGATCGAGACTGGGATTTGTCACTCCATATAACGGAGAGGTATCACTGGGCCCACTCGGTAATGCATCATCATTATGAGCTCAAGGTGACCAAGTGGTTGATCACGGGATCATGCATTACGGTACGAGTAAAGTGACTTGCCGGTAACGAGACTGAACAAGGTATTGGGATACCGACGATCGAGTCTCGGGCAAGTAACATACCGATTGACAAAGGGAATTGTATACGGGGTTGTTTAATCCTCGACATCATGGTTCATCCGATGAGATCATCGTGGAGCATGTGGGAGCCAACATGGGTATCCAGATCCCGCTATTGGTTATTGACCAGAGAGTCGTCCCGGTCATGTCTGCATGTCTCCCGAACCCGTAGGGTCTACACACTTAAGTTTCGGTGACGCTAGGGTTGTGAAGATATGTATATGCAGTAACCCGAATGTTGTTCGGAGTACCGGATGAGATCCCGGATGTCACGAGGAGTTCCGGAATGGTCCGGAGGTAAATAATTATATATAGGAAGTGCAGTTTTGGCCATCGGGACAAGTTTCGGGGTCATCGGTATTGTACCGGGACCACCGGAAGGGTCCCGGGGGCCCACCGGGTGGGGCCACCTGTCCCGGGGGGCCACATGGGCTGTAGGGGGTGCGCCTTGGCCTAGATGGGCCAAGGGCACCAGCCCCAAAAGCCCATGCGCCTAGGGTTCCACTTAAGGGAAGAGTCCCGATGGTGGAAGGCACCTCTAGGTGCCTTGGGGGGGAGGGAAACCTCCCCTTGGCTGCCGCACCTAGGAGATTGGATCTCCTAGGCTGGCGCACCCCCCCCTTGGCCCTCCAATATATAGTTGAGGAGAGGGAGGACTTCATACCTCAGCCTTTGGTGCTTCCCTCTCCCCTGTTACATCTCTCCCTCGTAGTACACGGCGAAGCCCTGCTACTGTGACGCCCTGCATCCACCACCACGCCGTCGTGCTGCTGGATCTTCATCAACCTCTCCTTCCCCCTTGCTGGATCAAGAAAGGAGGAGACGTCATCCGTTCCGTACGTGTGTTGAACGCGGAGGTGCCATCCGTTCGGCGCTTGGTCATCGGTGATTTGGATCACGTCGTGTTCGACTACATCAACCCCGTTCTTTGAACGCTTCCGCTCGCGGTGTACAAAGGTATGTAGATGCATCCAATCACTCGCTGCTAGATGAACTCATAGATGGATCTTGGTGAAACCGTAAGAAAATTTTTGTTTTCTGCTACGTTCCCCAACAGCATCATCATAAGACACCCGGGTTAAACACCAAAAAACCAAAACCCTCTATAGAGCATGGAACCGTACTGGAAAGATGGCTTGATGGACCCTGTAAAATTCATAGTACAGAGGACGCCACACCAACTCACAACTTTAGAGCATGTTGGATACTCTGGCAGGTGGCCAAAATTGGCGAGGAACTTTTAATTTCGGAGGCCACAGAAAACCACCCCGGAGACACCAGTACCGTTCTCACAGTCTTCGAGACCTTCGCATCAAATAATACGTGAAAAAGAACACTCCGCAGCCTTGCCGAAGTCTATCAAGTAGCAACAATAAACCCATGGAGCGACACGGCTATTACCTTCAACGCAAGTGATGAACCTAAATTCCGAAGAGCCCGAGCACCAGCCGCATTGGTCCTCAGTCCGATAGTGGACGGCTTTCGCCTCACCAAGGTACTCATGGATGGAGGCAGCGGATTGAACCTCATTTATGAGGAAACTCTTCAAAAAATGGGACTAGACTGGAGCCGCGTTGAGCGAAGCAGCACAACCTTTAAAGGAATAATCCCCAGTCGGGAAGCGCGCTGCACAGGAAAAATCACACTAGATGTGGTATTCGGCACGCCGGATAATTACAGATCCGATGAGGTCACATTTCAGGTGGCCCCGTTCAGAAGCGGATATCACGCCCTACTAGGGCGGGAAGCATTTACAATTTTCCAAGCAATACCCCATTACGGGTACATGAAGCTCAAGATGCCCGGGCCGAACGGTATTATCACTCTCGCTAGTGATCCGGACATAGCACTCCGCGCCGAAAACAAGACAGCCGCATTGGCCCTGGAGGCACTATCCGAAGCCTTAGTAGCTGAGGAACTGACTGCGCTGCGCTCCACAGTTAACAGGGATGATGTGATACTCTACAAGAGATCCAAGTCCACATCCTTTAAGCCAGCAGACGAAATAGTCAAGTTCCAGGTCCATCCAAATGGACCCCAATAAAACAGCATCCATCGGGGCACGATTAAACCCTGATATGGATGCCGCATTGCGAGAATTTCTACGTGAAAATTGGGACATCTTCGCCTGGCACCCTCCAGACATGCCAGGAATCCCACGCAGGCTGGCCGAACACAGCTTAAATATCCTAAAAGGATTCAAACCTGTCAAACAAGCCCTTCGGCGTTTTTCCGAACCCAAGAGACAGGCTATGGGAGAGGAGCTAGCCAAGCTATTGGAGGCCGGATTCATTAGAGACATAAAACATCCGGACTGGCTAGCAAACTTGGTGATGGTACCAAAGAAGGACAAATCCTGGCGCCCGTGTGTCGATTTTAAAGACCTTAACAAGGCTTGCCCAAAGGATCCCTTCCCCCTCCCCCGTATCGATCAAATTATCGATGCCACCGTAGGACACGATTCGTTGTGTTTCCTCGACGCATACTCCGGTTACCATCAAAGTAAGATGGCAGAATCAGACCAAGCCGCAACAGCATTCATCACACCATACGGCCCATTCTGCTTCAACACAATGCCCTTTGGGCTGAAAAACGCCGGCGCAACATATCAGCGCATGATTCAGACATGCCTGGCAAACCAGATCGGCAAGACAGTGGAGGTGTACGTGGATGATGTGGTCGTCAAAACAAGACATGTCGAATCTCTAGTAGACGACTTGAGGCTAACATTCGACAACCTCCGAAAATACGACATCAAGCTCAACCCGGAAAAATGCGTCTTCGGCGTTCCAGCCGGAAAGCTTTTGGGCTTCATTGTATCCGGTAGAGGAATTGAAGCAAATCCGGCCAAGATCCGAGCTTTGTCGCAACTGGATATCCCAAAGGACCTCAAACAAATACAAAAATTAACCGGATGCGTGGCGGCTCTAAGCCGCTTTATCTCTCTCTTGGGAGAAAAGGCACTGCCCCTTTATCGCCTCCTTCGGCGCACCGAACACTTCGAGTGGATGGATGCTGCCACGGCCGGACTTGATGAAATAAAAGCCATATTGGCAACAAACCCAGTCCTGGCCGCGCCAAACACCGGCGAACCAATGCTATTGTACATTGCAGCAACCCATCAAGTTGTCAGCGCAGTACTCCCGTCGAGCGGGAAACGGACGGACACAAACTCCCCCTACAAAGGACGGTCTACTACGTGTCCACTGTCCTCACTCCATGCAAATCACGGTATCCGCATTATCAAAAGATTGCATACGCGGTATTCATGGCATCCCGGAAGCTACGACATTACTTTCAAGAGTGTTCCATAACAGTAGCCTCGGAAGTACCACTCAACGATAGTATCAACAACCGCGACGCAACTGGCCGGATCGCAAAATGGTCTATCGAGCTCCTCCCGTTCGATATAACCTATAAGCCACGGCGAGCTATTAAATCGCAAGTTTTGGCCGACTTCGTCGCAGAATGGACGGAGGCCGAGCTCCCTAAAGAGTACGACACATATTCAAACTGGATCATGCATTTCGACGGCTCCAAAATGTTGGCCGGACTAGGGGCTGGCGTCGTCTTGACGTCCCCCACAGGAGACACAGTTCAATATGTGCTCCAAATCATGTACACGGACTCCAACAATGCAGCCGAATATGAGGCCCTCCTACATGGTCTCCGGATGGCAGTATCCATGGGCATTCAACGCCTAGACGTACGCGGGGATTCAAACCTTGCGGTATCCCAAATAAACGGAGACTTCGATGCAAAGGATCGAAAAATGGCAGCTTACCGTAACGCCGTCCTAAAAATGTCAGCTCGGTTCGAAGGGTTGGAGTTTCATCATATAGCCCGAGAAAACAATCAGGCAGCGGACGTCCTGGCACGCATTGGAGCAAAACGCGATGCAGTCCCCCCCAACATCTTTTTAGAAAGACTGTTCAAGCCATCCGTAGCATGGGAGGGGGAACCCGCAGATAACAGCCCGGACCTAACCGCACCACTCGACGCCGAACAATCTGACATAATTGGAGGCCCTGCCACCGAAATTACACCTTCAGCCCACGTAATAATGGCGGTCATCGCCCCGTGGACAGAACCGTTCCTAGCCTACCTTACTAGGCAGGAACTCCCAGAGGACCAAAACGAGGCACGCTGCATAATGCGGTGATCTAAAGCCTATAAAGTCCACGAGGGAGAGCTTTATAAGAAAAGCACTACCGGAGTCCTTCAAAGGTGCATCTCCGAAGAGGAAGGGCGGAACTTGCTGGCTGAAATTCACGCCGGACTCGGTGGCCACCACGCTGCAGCTCGGTCCCTTGTAAGCAAGGCTTTCCGTACGGGCTTTTACTGGCCGACGGCCCGAGCAGACACTCAGGACTTGGTCCAACGATGCGTCGGTTGCCAGCTTTTTGCAAACCAAAGCCATATGCCACCCACCGCCCTCCGGACTATCCCCATCACTTGGCCCTTCGCGGTCTGGGGGCTTGACATGGTTGGACCCCTTAAAGGCGGAACCCACAAGAAAAAATACTTACTGGTCATGGTGGATAAGTTCACCAAATGGATAGAAGCTAAGCCTGTTAAGACGGCCGAATCCGGACCTGTGATAGACTTCATATCCGGGATTGTACACCGTTACGGCGTCCCCCACAGCATCATCACTGATAACGGCACAAACTTCACCTCCGACGAGGTAAAACTCTGGTGCAAAAACATGGGCATCAAGCTCGACTATGCTTCTGTCTATCACCCACAAACTAACGGCCAGGTTGAACGTGCAAATGGTCTTATCATGAGCGGCATGAAACCCAGACTAGTGCGGTCCCTCAAGGAATCTAACACGCACTGGGTAGAGGAGCTCGACTCCGTACTCTAGGGACTGCGGACCACGCCGAATCGCACCACCGGATACACACCATTCTTTATGGTGTACGGTGCAGAGGCAGTTCTGCCATGCGACATAATTCATGACTCACCTCGAGTGCGCATGTACGAAGAAAGAGAAGCCGAGCTCGATCGGCAGGACAACTTGGACGCCTTGGAGGAGGAGCGTGACATGGCAAAAGCCCGTTCCGCATTTTATCAACAGCAGGCTCGAAGATATCAAAGCAGAGAAGTACGGGCCAAAAATTACAATGTTGGCGAACTAGTTCTACGCCTGCCGGATAAGAAAAAGGACAAACTCAAGCCCAAGTGGGAAGGTCCATTCATAATCGACCAAGTCCTGACTGGTGGAGCGTACCGCCTGCGAGATGCGTCGGATAACCGACTCGAGCCGAACCCATGGAACGCCGCCCGGCTCCGAAGATTCTATGCCTAGCGCCGGACTCTGTGTTTGTCTCCTTCCTCTGTCCATTTTTTACATTTTCTGTCTTACATTTCTCTCCTTCCCCTCTTTTCTCTTATAGCCCTTAAAAGCTCATTAAGTGACGCGCTACCTGCGCTAATTAAACCTGGGGGCTTCTTTAACAGAAGCTTATTTATATGGGCTTCACGCCCAACACATGCGTCAAACTTCTGCATGTACCTTTTCTTCACCATTATATGCATCGATATGACTTAAGTTTTGGCCAAGCTGGGTTGCCTGGCTCCTGTGCTTACCCCTACGTTCCCGATTGTTCGGCTAGGCGGTAAAGGGAGCACCTCTGCGATTGTTACTGCCGGATCAGCCGAATGTGTACCTCAGACTGGGTGAAGCCGAAAGCTAGCGTTCTTAAGGGAATATTCGGTCGGTGAACTAAAAGACGACCTTTTTTTATTTATATACATGCCCCCAGATGATTTTCCTGCATTCGCAGTCCGGACATGCACTTTAGGGCATGCCTCCCAGAGAAAGGAACCCCTAACGGAACTATTCTCTCTGGAAGATGTTTCTTACTAACCATGTAATATAACATAACTAGTTGGGCACTTGTCTGATAAAGCACTAATGACCCCTAGGCCTGGTCTCCATGCATACCCCGGTTCGCACATAACCGGTAGGGTATTCGGACACACTCCGGACCGTCAGGTCCCGAGGTAGAAGCGAAAAGGTAGGCAATGACAAACGATGTACAATCCGGCTAGAAGGCATTACACATGTCAATTCACAATTACATAGTCACTCTGACTGATTGTATTCCTCTTCTATACCATCTAACATGCTGTCTAATTTACAGTCCTGTTGGGAATACTTTGCGGCCAATTCTACTTGGCCGTATACTAAGCTTACAGGGATCTCCTTCCCATCAGGCCCCACAGGTCCGACTTCGGCCATGTGGTTTGGGTCAGACCTCGTAAACCGGGTCTTCACCATGGCCCAGGCCTCCCTAGCACCTTGCCGGCAGGCCGATATCTTCCACAACCGGAAGCGCCGCCGAGCTCCCTTAAGCTTCTCTGCAAGCTCTCCAAGGCCCTCGGGCATGGAGTGGGATGGCCATAAGGCTTGGGCAACGCCTCGCATTGCCTGCCGAACTCACTCGTGCAGTTGCAATAGCTCGGGAAGAAGGTCACCCGTAGAACCGGGCATCTCCTCTGCCGGACGACCTGTTAGCATACCTACAGACATTACTCTGTTAGTCGACTTCCTCGCCGAACTCTTTTTTCAAAAGATTCTCTTAAGCACTTACTAAATATGCCGCGTCGAAGCCGCTGATTCTCCTTAGTGGAGTCCAACAGCTGGCCACGAACATCTCTAAGTTCAACACGCAGCTTGGTGTTGGCATCCTGAAGATCATTCTTCTCTCGCCTCACCTTTGTCAGCGTACTCTCACCGGCCTTTAGCCGGCGTAAGAGTTGTTGTCTCTCCGGATCGAGTCCGGCGCCATCTGCAATATGATTGTCAGATTTGCACCCACGCCACAAAATACTAATCTTTCGAAGTGTATCTTACCAGAGGGGGTCTCTTTGGGCTCCCCTACCGCGGCTAGTGCGGCCTCCGGTTGGGCTTTGCACTCTTTCAGCTCCTGGGACAGTACGGTATTCTTCTCTGTAAGAACCTGCATAACAAATGATCCTTAACTGTTTCAAGTCTCGGGGGCTACTGGTATATATATATATATTTGACCAAAATTTTCTTACCTGTATGTCTTTAACATACTGCTCCGTGGCTCTGGCTAAACCATTTTGAGTGGCATGGAGGTACGCATCTCCCGAATTGAAGGCATCTAACGCCTCTTGGGAGAAACAAGCGTCGCGAAGAACTGTCCGGCGATGCCTGTGGTTCATGGCACTCTCCACCTCAGAATTCGTGGCAGAAAGCCTGTCCGCATCCTCTGTCGGAGGAGCGTCCGGCGCGCGCCTTGTGCTCGCCTCCGCTTCTGGGCCAGACGTTGGAGCCTGGCTGGTGGAGGCGCGATTGGCAACCTCTTCGGATATAGTCCGGCGAGGTTTCTTCGTCCCGAAGACAGCACGAACGTTAATATGCCCTGAAGGAATAACACCAGGGAACAAGAGGGTGCGCCATACATTTGTGCTGGCATCTCAGTCCGGACCATATTCCTTTTTACCCCACGGGGCCCTGCGGCCCCTCGTTGGCTAGCCGCCATAGGTTCGGCCTCCCGCCTTGGAAATCTCCCCTGCAAAACGCGGTTGTTGTCAGAAAAACTGAAATGCGTGAAAATGGAATCCTTCTCAAGGGGATGAGGCTCCGGTCTCTGTCACCTGGGAGGCCGGGATTAACCCTGGGTAACCAGCCGTAATGGCCACCAAGGTATTGTCCTTGCTTAGCTGATAGAACACCCCGTCAATAAGCTCCACCGATATGTCCGGATCCTCTTTGGAGTCCGGATCGAGGGACAGTTCTGGATCCTCGAGCTGTGGAGGACGGTTGTTTATATCCTTTACCTCCTGACGCAGTTCCTGCGTTGAAGTCGTTAGACTATATATTTAATCATGGGAATATAAAACGAACGGGCAAGCACAATTGTCCACTTACCCAACTTGGAGGGTTGTACATAGTAAATCCGCCCTGCGGGTTGACGCGGCAGAATTCCTTCTCTTCTCCCTTGTACAAAGAGGATAAGATCTTTACTAGAGTGGCAGCTGAGGCTGGCCCCTTACGACCATAACGGGTGGCGTCATCCTCCCCGTTAAAATCCCACATGGGGTGGCCTCTATATTGAAGCGGTTGCACCCCCCGCATGATGCATGCGGCCATGACACCAATCATGGTTAGTCCGGAATGAGCCAATAGTCTTATCCGGCCCATCAGGTAAAGGTCGTCTCTATCGCTTTCTCTCTGAGAGCTCCGCGGACGCCAGCTCAAGCGTTTCTTTAATGGAGCATTGCTGAACTTAGGGAGACCGACCCGGATAGGGTCCGGTAGCGGGACATCATCTATATAAAACCATTCCAAAGGCCAGTCCTCGGACGCCTTCTTTGGGGTCCCGGATAGGTTTCCGGTCCCGGCGATGCGCCACACTTCGGCTCCGCCCACTTGATATATAGACCCCTTTTGAGAACGGGGCACCAGGCAGAATATCCTCTTCCACAGCGTGAAATGAGCCTCAACACCCAAAAATAGCTCGCAAAGGGCGACGAAGCCCGCGATATGCAATATAGAGGCGGGTGTGAGATTGTGCAGCTGGAGGCCGTAGAACTCCAGAAGCCCACGGAGAAACGGATGAACTAGGAATCCCAGTCCCCTTACTAGATAAGGGACGAAGCACACCCGCTCTCCCTTAGAGGGATTGGGGGTGCTCTCCGCTTGTTTTCCGCCATTATAGGTGGCGAGTCCGGCTCGGACCGGGACCATATAAGCCTGAGGGAGAAATCCCTTGGTCTGAAGCAACACTAACTCGCTGTGCGGGATGGAGCAACTCTTCCAGTCTCCGAGTTTAGGACTGGAAGGGCGACGGGAGGAGCTGCGACGGCTGGCCATGTTGGAATGAGCTTTGCTGGAGGCGCTCTGATGATTACTCGCGGAGAGGAGAAGGTGTGGTTTGGATCTGAATCCCCATCCCGTTAAATAGGCGGCTCGTTTATGCGGCTAGGGGTGTGGATGTAAAAATGCCCCGGCTTTTCGCATTCGTTTGACATGTGGAAGACGGCCATTATTGGGCGTGGAAGCCAAGCAGCTCTACATTACAAAAATCAGACATTATTCCTACAGGAACACAGAATTTGGAGAAGAACCCGCCTTGCATGCCGAAGACAATCTGCGCGCCGGACTCGTCGTCATTGAAGCCTGGTTCGGGGGCTACTGAGGGAGTCCTGGATTAGGGGGTGTTCGGGTAGCCGGACTATACCTTCAGCCGGACTCCAGGACTATGAAGATACAAGATTGAAGACTTCGTCCCGTGTCCGGATGGAACTTTCCTTGGCGTGGAAGGCACGCTTGGCGATGCGGATATTCAAGATCTCCTACCATTGTAACCGACTCTGTGTAACCCTAACCCTATCCGGTGTCTATATAAACCGGAGGGTTCTAGTCCGTAGGACAACTTCATCATACAACAATCATACCATAGGCTAGCTTCTAGGGTTTAGCCTCCTTGATCTCGTGGTAGATCTACTCTTGTACTACCCATATCATCAATATTAATCGAGCAGGACATAGGGTTTTACCTCCATCAAGAGGGCCCGAACCTGGGTAAAACATTGTGTCCCTTGTCTCCTGTTACCATCCGCCTAGACGCACAGTTCGGGAACCCCTACCCGAGATCCGCCGGTATTGACACCGACACCGAGCCTTCCACCCTTTACCAAGTATATAGATGCATTAATTAAATAAGAGATATTGTGATATCCCAACGAAATATCCACGTTCCAACATGGAACAAGCTCCAATCTTCACCTGCAACTAACAATGCTATAAGAGGGGCTGAGCAAGGCGGTAACATAGCCAAACAACGGTTTGCTAGGACAAGGTGGGTTAGAGGCTTGGCTCAACGATATAGGAGGCATGATAAGCAAGTGGTAGGTATCGTAGCATAGACATAGCAAAAGAGTGAGCAACTAGCAAGCAAAGATAGAAGTGATTTCGAGGGTATGGTCATCTTGCCTGAGATCCCGCAAGGAACAAGAATGAGTCCATGAAGGAGACAAACGGACGTTGTCGAACGAATCCTCTCAACACGACGTTACCGGATTACCGAGACGAAGTACACCGGAAAGAAAGCAAACAACATGGTAAACAACCACCACATAAGCATGGCACGATGCGCAAACAAGTATGATGCATGTCCAGTTTAATGAGGCATGGCATGGCAAAGTGCACAAACAATCCTACAAATTAAGTGGAGCTCATTATGCAACGGAGTTGCATATTGAAGAAAACACCACATGACTTATTTAGTTCTCTCTCGTTTATATACCCAACAATATTAAATGTTGTTAAACATGGCAAGAGGGTGAAGCAAAGAAAACTACCTATCTACTCAAGTTTAAATGAGGCCGGAAACAACAAACAACAAGTCCGGAAACTCCTCATGTGCATATTTTGGTTATGGTACTGTTCTGCCCTAAACACAATTTTAGAGTTATTAAACATGCAAGAAAAGTGCACCATGTTAAACTAGGCATTTTCCACCCCATTTACATATAAAGTTTATTAAATTTGGAGCTACGGTTATTTAGTTATGAATTAAAGCATTTTAGCATGACATAGGAGCAAATTTAAACAAACATCATTTTAGACATTTTAAACATGGATGAAAGTGGCATATTATTAATCTACACAAAATTCTAAGCAAGTTTCATATATAACTTATTTTAGTCCGATGCATGGTTTGTGAGATATTAAATGCATGAACATGAGGGTCTTTTCTGCAAAACTGGCGTTCTCTGGGAAAAATAGGAAAATGTTCTATGTAAAAAACAGGATACGGGCCGGATCTGGTTGGCCCATCAGTGCACAAGAGGGGCTGGGGGGTCTCTCACCATGGGCCTCGGCCCAGCTGGATGGAGCAGAGGAGGAGAAGGGCCGACCCAGGGAATGGAGGATGCTGCTGGGCCTCGCTGGAGAGGTCAACGCACACGGCGCGGCGCTCGTCGTCTCATTTCAGTGTTGGTCGAAGGTAGGTGGCGGCGTAGCTGCACAGGCAAGGGCGCTGGCATCGGGGATTGGTGCGGGAGGAGCTCGGGAGGCAGGCTGCAGAGGCGAGGCGATGGCGCGACCGGGCCCTACACGTAGAACCGCGGTCAACGGTGATCCGGTCCTCGCGCGGGTACAGGAGTGCTAGCATTTCAAGCTCCTGTGCTCGATGCAGAGCGAGCAAAGGCCGGCGACGGGGCATGGAGATCGATGGGTCAAGGTACGAGCGATGCAGGAGCAGAGGACGGCACCAAGCTCGGGGTTGCGGAGGAGTAAGGGGCTGCGGCTGCGGACATCGAGGGCTCCGGCGAGGTCTTGGCAGCGAGGCAGGGACTTGGCGTGTCGTGCAATGACCTGAAGTAGATGGCGGAGATGGCAGGAGACGGCGGAGACGGCTGGAACCGGTCTGGCTCGATCGATCCGAGGCGGCGTGGGTCGAGGGAGCATCGGGGAAGGCTCGTTCTGGCCGGAGATAAGGCCATGCGCGACGCTGCATCCTGGCACAGAGAGAGAGAAGGAGAGAGAGAGATAAGATACTGAGAGGAGGAAAACAGAGGAACGAGAAGAAGACAGGAGAAAGAAGGGGAGGGAAAAAGGGCGGAGGTGCTCATCTTAGGCGGGGTTCCGATCGCCGGCGTCGGCCGGACAACGAGGCAGGGGACCTGCTGGTCCAGCGGCGGCGTCGTGATGGTAGAGGCCGGCGGCGGCGTTCTGGATCGAGGTGCAGGAAGGGGAACGGGGCTCTCGACTGCTACTGCTGCTTTGCGGGCGCGCGGACGCGAGGGGCTGCGAGCGCTGACCGTCTCCGGGAGCGCGAGGGCGAGGAAGAAGGATTCATGGGGATCGGGAGGAGGAGCGGGGTTGGACAGACACGGAAAACAGAGGAGGGATTTGTTAGACTGTATATATGTAGTCTTGTATAGGCCTTGTATTGTACCTCTTGGTACATCTATATAATGAGATAGCCACACCCCGTTTTAGGGTGTCGAGCCAGTTTCCCAAACCTATGTTTTACATGGTATCGGATTAGGTTACGATGTCTTCCGCTGCACCACTTCCCGCCGCCGCGCCGATCTCGACCGCCGCCGCCGCGCTAGCCCTCGCCCCAATGTCGCCCTTCATGGCCTCCCGCCCCCTCGCGATGAACTACGGTGCCGTGCCGCCGCCGCCCACTTCCCCGCAGGCTTCGGGGGCTCCGAATGCTCCAATCGTCCCGACCGAGCCCGCGGCGCTACCGGCCCCTGGCGGCCCTCCTCCACCGAGTCTGTACCCGTGGTGCGGTGCTCTCGCGCCATCCTATGGTGCGCCCCTGCCGCCGTCATCCTTCTGGCCGGGGTCGGCCTATGCTGCGCCGCCGCCGCAACCCTACACGGCGGTGCCGCATCCGCCGCCACCTCACCACTACTACCAGGCGCCGCCGCCGTCCTATGGGGGCGTGGCCTCCTTGCCTTACGGTGCCCCTGCAGCGCCCGACCAAGGTGCTTCGGCTGCTGCGGGTGCTGGCCCCTACGCCGCGCCGGGCACCTACGGTCCTCCTGCAGTGCCCGGGCACGACGCTTTGGCTGCCGCATCTGCCGGGTCCTACTCCTCCCCTGGCGCCTATGCGATGGTCCCTTGTCCAGAGATGGCCTTGTCCATGGATCCCTATGCCCCACTGGCGCAGGCATACACTGCTCAAACCGCGGCGCCGCCGCCGTTTTATTTCTCGCACCTGCTGCCGGTGAAGCTCGCGCCGGACAACTACCTGTCATGGCGTGCTCAAGTCTTGCCTCTACTCCACAGCCGCTACTTGGAGGGCTACATCGACGGATCCATCCCGTGTCCACCCTCTCACCATCCGGCATATCACACGTGGGTGGCGCAGGATCAGGCTATTCTCTCCGCTATCCAGTCTTTCCTCACGCTGAGTGTTTCGTCGATGGTCATCTTCGCCGCTACGTCCAGGGAGGCGTGGGCGGCCCTCCACACTAGTTTCGCCTCTCAGCCTCAGGCGCGTGCGCACTCTATACGCACCGAGCTGGGTGAGACCAAGCTTGCCGATCTCAGCATCACGGAGTACTTCAACAAGATGATGAGCCTCGTCAACACCTTGGCCTCTGTTGGTCAGCCACTACAGGACAAGGACTTCACCACCTTTGTGCTTAATGGGCTCGATGATGATTATGACAATCTCATTGAGAATGTCCATGGTCGAGAGGATACGCTCCCGCGTCGTGAGCTCTATGTGCGCCTCCTTGGGCGTGAGCAGCGCATCAAGGCGCACCGTGTTTCCCCCAGCTTCGCCTCCGCCAATGCTGCCACATGTGGCGAACCTCAGAAGCCGGCCGCATCAGGTGGCAAACCACCGGCTTCCTCATCGCAGGCCTCGCGGGGCAACGCGCCGACCATCACTGGAGGGAGTCGCCCAGTTGCTTGCTGTTCTAGTTGCGGTGCTCCTCAGGCTTGTCAACTTTGTGGCATCGATCGTCACCTCGCCTCTCGCTGCCATAGACGCTACAAGCAAGACTTCCTTGGCCTTGGTAACAATGGAAAAGGGAACGATAAGCAGGCTGCAGCTGCTGTGACGGGGCACGAGCACGGGCGCACCCAGTCCTACTCTCTTGATCCGACGTGGTATATGGATACAGGAGCGACGAATCATCTCACCAGCGAGATGGGCAGGCTCTCCACTCAAGAACCATTTCATGGACATGATCAGGTGCACACCGCCAACGGAGCAGGTATGCACATCTCCCATGTTGGTCAGGCATCACTTCTTGCACACAATTTTCGCAAACTGCATCTTTCCAATGTCCTTCGAGTTCCCTCTGCTACGCGTAGTTTGTTGTCTATTCCTCAACTTACTCGTGATAACAATGTCCTTGCTGAGTTTCACCCTTTTCATTTCTTTATCAAGGATTGGGACACGAGGGCCGTTCTGCTTAGTGGTCGTCTTCGCCATGGCTTATATGCACTTGACGCACCACCTGCATCTCCTACACCGTCTTCTCCTCAGGTGTTCAGTGGTGTTCGTGTGTAGCCTATGCACTGGCATGCGCGCCTTGGTCACCCTGCTGCTCCTATAGTTAGTCATGTGCTGCATCGCCATGAACTACCAGTTGTATCCAATAAAAGTGCTGAAACTGTCTATGATGCCTGTCAGCAGGGCAAGAGTCACCAACTACCTTTTTCAGAGTCTAGTCGTGTTGTGAAGCATCCTCTTGAGCTTGTGTTTTCTGATGTATGGGGCATGCCCAAACGTTTGTTAGTGTTCACAACTATTATGTCAGTTTCATTGATGCTTACAGTCGGTTTACTTGGCTATATCTTATCAAGCGTAAATCTGATGTGTTTGATGTTTTTATTCAGTTCCAAGCACATGTGGAGCGTCTCCTTAAGCACAAAATTATTCATGTTCAATCCGACTGGGGGGGTGAATATCACAAGCTCAACTCGTTTTTCAACAAGCTTGGGATCTCACATCGCGTATCTTGTCCTCATACACATCAGCAAAACGGCACCGCTGAACGTAAGCATCGTCATCTTGTAGAGACTGGACTTACTTTACTAGCTCATGCCTCCGTCCCGTTTCGGTTCTGGAGTGATGCTTTTTCCACCGCCTGTTTCTTGATAAATAGGCTTCCCTCACGACTACTGAAAATGAAAACCCCTCTTGAACTCTTGCTCAATGATATCCCAGACTACACGTTTCTCAAAGTGTTTGGGTGCGCGTGTTGGCCGCACTTGCGGCCGTACTACAAGCGTAAGTTAGAGTTTCGGTCTAAGAAGTGTATCTTTCTTGGGTACAGTTCTCTCCATAAAGGGTACAAGTGTCTTCATGTTCCCACCAATCGTGTCTACATTTCTCGTGACGTCGTGTTTGATGAGAATGTGTTCCCGTTTCGTGCTCTTCCGAACCACTCTACCATTAGTTTACCACCTGTGCACTGCGCTACACCTTCGCCTGATCAATTTGTGGATATGGAAATGCTCCTGTGTTGCTTCCTAACCATGCTGCAGGTATTGGACGTGGTGCCCATCTTGAACTCCTGGATGATGAGGCTATGAACAACACTCACGATGGTCATGATGATCCGGTGCATGGCCCATGCATGGCGGGTCGTGCCCGCCAGCCCGATGCATCCACAACCGACCCATGGGCGTCGGCAGCGCCCGCCTCACCTGCGCAGTCGCCACGCTCGCTTGCCTTGTCGCCCGGCTCGCCTGTCTTGCCCACCATGCCGCAGGCGTCGCCCTTGCCTGGCCCGGCGGCAGGTGGCCCAACAACCGCTGGCCCAGCAGCCACGGCAGCTACACCGGCCAGCCCTGCCTCGGCCACCTCGGATCCTCACGAGCCGGCCTTGTCGTCAGCTGGGCTCGGCAGCCCCGTCTCTGCCACATCGTCCGGCGCTGAGTCTGATGACTCTGGCTCCTCTAGCCCCGGATCGGTCTCACCTTCATCTCCTATGGCAAGCCACGTGTTGCCGGCGCCGCCTGCTGTGGTCTCTCATCGACCACACACACACAGCCGGTCTGGTGTCTTTTGCCCCAAGGAACACACAGACGGGACTGTCGCCTGGCTTGCCGCATGTGTGGCTCATGCTGCCGCGGATCCGACGGCTGAGCCACGTCATTTTCAGGCGGCATTGGGTATCCCTCACTGGCGTGCTGCGATGGAGCAGGAATTTCAGGCTTTGCTGAAAAATGGCACTTGGCAACTTGTTCCTCCGGTCTCTGGTCGCAACATCATTGACTCCAAGTGGGTCTTTAAAGTAAAACGACATGCAGATGGTTCGATTGAGCGCTATAAGGCACGGTTGGTTGCCAAGGGTTTCAAGCAGAGGTATGGTCTTGATTATAAAGACACATTCAGTCCAGTTATCAAGCCTAGTACTATTTGTATACTGCTGTCTCTTGCTGTTACTCGTGGTTGGTCTCTTCGTCAGCTTGACGTACAAAATGCCTTCCTCCATGGAGTTCTTGAGGAAGAGGTTTATATGCATCAACCACCAGGATTTGTTGATCCTACATGTCCGCATCATCTCTGTCGTCTGGTCAAGGCGTTGTATGGACTTAAACAGGCACCTCGTGCGTGGCATGCACGCCTTGGTTCTGTTCTCCGGGCTCTTGGGTTTATTCCCTCCACTGCTGACACATCAATGTTCCTCCTTCAGCGTCCTGAGGTGACGATGTATCTATTGGTTTATGTTGATGATATCATCCTTGTCAGTTCTTCTGATGCTGCTGCTGATCGCCTTGTGGCCGCATTGAGTGAGGAGTTTGCTGTCAAGGATTTGGGTGCTCTTCATTACTTCCTTGGTTTGGAGGTATCACGGTCCTCTACTGGGTTGACTCTGACTCGGAAAAAGTATTCTATGGATTTGTTGCGCCGTGCTGGGATGCTCAAATGCAAACATGCTATCACTCTGATGTTTGTGACTGATCGGTTGTCTGCCCTTGATGGAGATCTTCTTTCTGCTGATGACGCCACTGAGTATCACAGTCTTGTTGGTGGTCTGTAATATCTCACTATCACCAGGCCTGATGTCTCTTATGCCGTCAACCGTGTGTGCCAGTACCTTCATGCACCTCGTACCACTCATCTCTCGGCAGTTAAGCGCATCTTGCGATATGTCTCTTCCACTGCTTCGTATGGTCTTCTTCTTCAGTCTGCACTGTCTTGTGAACTTTCGGCTTTCTCTGATGCGGATTGGGCTGGAAGTCCTGATGATCGGCGATCCACGGGGGGATATGCAGTGTTCTTTGGTCCTAACCTGATCGCCTAGAATGCTCGCAAGCAAGCCACTGTGTCTCATAGCCGTACTGAAGCTGAGTATAAAGCAGTTGCTAATGCTACCGCTGAGATCATATGGGTACAGTCCTTATTGCGGGAGTTGAGAATCTCTCTAGGTCATCCTCCAGTTCTGTGGTGTGATAACATTGGTGCTACATACCTTTCATCTAATCCGGTGTTTCATGCTAGGACGAAACACATTGAGGTTGACTATCACTTTGTTCGGGAACGTGTTGCACATAGACTACTTTGTATCAAGTTCATCTCCTCAAAAGATCAACTTGCTGACATCTTCACGAAGCCTCTTCCACAACCACAGTTTGTAGGCTGTAGGCGCAATCTTAACTTACTTTGTACTTCAGGCTATAGTTAAGATTGAGGGAGGGTGTTAGACTGTATATACATAGTCTTGTATAGGCCTTGTATTGTACCTCTTAGTACATCTATATAATGAGATAGCCACACCCCATTTTAGGGCGTCGAGCCAGTTTCCAAACCCTATGTTTTACAAGATTTTGGATCGGGAAGGATCCCGATGAGGAGGACACAGGAAGAGTGGCGGCGCTCGGGAGGATCCCTAGAAATTAGGGATTTGTCTGATTTGGGTAGGGGTTGGACTATATATATATGGAAAAGAAGCGAGCTGGCTCATCCGATCAAAATTCGACGGTCGAGAATAGATAGGGTAGGAAAGTCTAAATAAGAAACGGAGACGTTTTGTAGACGTTTGGGGATGATCTGGACACAAAGGTGATGACTGCCCGGGTCGGTTCCGGGACAATTTCGGACGCGGACGTGAGGGGTTCGATGCACTATGCAGAGAGGGTTTCGGACCATGCGGTCGCATCGGACAACTCCGGAAGCGAAGAGGGAAAGGAGGATGGACTAGGTGGGCTGTGGCGAGACTGCAAGGGGGGAAGAGAGAGAGAGAGGGCCCGACATCTGTTTCCGGAGACCGAAAACGTCCGACGTTAGACCGGCTATAATGCCGCTATAGTTATCCGTTGGGGCATCAAACAAACTCCGAATGCGATGAAATTTGACAGGCGGTCTATCTACACTATAATAAGACCGCACGCCAACTTTCAACCCAATCCGAGAACATTTTCCAGCCACTTAAAAATACTATTTCGGACATGCCGCGGGCGCGTGCAAGTGTGTCTGGGCTCAGAACGAACAACAGAGAGAACGAGGAGACCGGAACAGATGCAAGTTTCGAAAACATGATGATGCAATGCACATGATGACATGACAAGATGCAACACGCAAGCGAATGACATGGCAACAACAACGAATAACTGGAAGACACCTGGCGCAACGGCCTCGGGGCGTCACAACACTCCATCACTACGAGAGGATCTCGTACCGAGATCTAGAATGGCACTGGGAGGACAACAGAAGAGAAGGAGAAGAGGTAAAACTAAGTTGCTTCTTTGACCAATGAGTGAAACCAAAGAACCTTGAAAATGTTAAGCCATTTCGAGAAAAAAAATACAACGGAGATGACGAAGTTGAGAACACTCCGTTTTAAAAGAGGAACAAGGGAGAACAACTTCGGGCAGCACTCTGATTGAAAAGAAAAGGAATTGAATAAGAACTTGGCCAGATGATAAGATACTTGATGAAATCACAACACACTGCCTCCGAAACTATTGAATGAATGTAACAAGGGGTAAGAACAATTTCAGACGGCACTCCGGTTGAGAAGGGAGCCAAAACTTGACAGAATGGGAAGAACTTGAAAAGAGGGCATGACACTCCGGTTAAATGGATAAGCACGAAAAGAAACATGGTCCTCATAATCCGAGAAGATGAGTGAAGAGAGCAAAATCACAATGCCTCCAGAATGAAAGAATAGAAGTTGGATCATTGGGAAGGAAAGAACTGAGAAGAAAATGACATCTTCTAGCACAATTGAATTTGAAAAGCATCCTTAAAAAGAAGGATTGGATGGAGTTGTTGGGAAATCAACAACGAAAAGAACAGGCTTGATATGGACTTATAGAAGACATCTCAAAATTATGAGGTGAAATTCTGCCACTAACGGAAACAATAAGTTGGATTGATATGAACAAGAAGACGAGGAACTTATACCACCGGGAGAATAAAAGAACTTGGGTCAATTATAAGCACCATAATAGCAACAATCCTTAGGGAAAACTTTAGGTGAGATATAACCCAAGATAACTCCAATGACGCGATTGATGGATTTACAATATCTCATTCTTGACAACATGTGAATCATGAACTCAAATTATCAAGAATGACATAATACCACCTCCGATATTATGGTAGAAAGAATTGCACTCCAGATAGCAAGATGAAGAATGCTTGAGCTCCTGTGAAAAGAATCTTGATGAACGCTTCGAGAAGGGGAAAATGCTTGATGAACCATCATGTAGAGTCTCCATGAAGAACTCCGGTAAACAAAAGGATTACGAAAAGAAAAGGAAGTTGAAAACACAAGGTGAATCCTTGTACCGATTTAGATGAATCTCTGTGGTGAAATAGTTGAAAAAGATTGGAACTCCGGGAAAAATAGAGGACGAACAATTGAAATCAGGAATTTAATCATCGTGAACAAACACCGGAAGAAAAGATTAACATATGGATGAAACAAGAATAAGAATTACATTATGCTTATCGTTCACCAATTTAGATTGATGACAAGCAACGGATTTGGCATACTACTTATTCTCGTAGAAAAAAAAATTAAGAGAGATATAATATAAACTTGAGAATGTCTTCCACGAACCACTGGTAGGAATTTGGAAGAACGAATAAATTGATATGATAATAATGGAATATAATCTAAAACGAATCATCGTAAGAATTAAAAACGATTGAATAAAAGCTAAAGAAACACCGGGAAGAATTAGCAAATAAACGAAAATGCTTGAGAGAATTTAGATCCCTGAGAAAGAAGAGATTGCGAGCTGACTAGAGAATCCTTGATTTAAGCACCAGTATGATTTTGGAGAATGATAGCTGAAAGCTGATAATGAATAAACCTGAATTGATGGCCTCCGGAGAATCAAACTGAAAAGAATCTTGAATTGCCCCGGATAGGTGAAAAGAATTCTCACAATCGAAAAACAATTATGAGAGGATGGCACGAATCTAGATCCATGAATCTTGAAGAGAAAGGAGCAAGATTTAGAGGAAAAATCTTCTTCGATCTTCAAATGTTGAGGATGACGACGAGAAAGAACACCAAGAATTATTGAGGCATACCGGAATGAAGAATGGAAAAGTTGAGCCAACGATGAAAAGAAATGAAAGATCTTGGAGAAAGGCATTTGACTGATGACAATCATTCTTACGTCAAACTTCGAAAAGAAATTTGAGGATAGCTCCGGAAAATAAATAAGAAGAGTCAGGTAAGATCCTGGGAAAAGACCTGTGGGTTAGGGCCCACTCAAAAGAAACACTGTTGAAATGATTAAAGGAGAGATTGCACCAGTTGAATTAAAAGGCTTGAATGAGATAACATCCTCAAAATAGCTTGAACGGATTAAGAGTGGAAACACGAATCTTCTGAGATATCTTTAGCACTCCGAAACAAAAGAATAGCAAGCGGGGAAGATTAAGAGGTGCACCGGCATAAATAGGCATTGGGCAAAAAGAAAAAGAGTATGCTCAATACCAAAGCTTGAATTAAATCCACCGGAGAAAAAAATGAGTGACGAGAGATGAACTTGAAGCTTCATTAGCATCTTATTGAGAATCACCGGATAAGAATATTAACGGAAAAGAATGGAGAGACTTCACATCAGAAAAATGGATACTTGATTAAGAAATTCGAGTCCTCGAAGAAAAAGGGTGGGAGGGCGAAAAAATAAGGCAACTTGGGGACGGATGAAACAAACACCGTTGAGAAGGACTGATACTTGATCTGGCGGATGTAGAAATGATCGGATCCACTTGAAGAGAAGCACACCGGTTAAAAAGGATTGACAAAACAATCTCGATGATCAATAAGGATTAGTATCCACATAGAAATATGAGAACACCGATTAGAAAAGGGATGGAATCCACATTTGACTTCAAAGCAACTCGAATACCACAACTAAAAAACAAAGCAAAGGGTTGGCTTGCAGAATAAGCCGGAACAAACATATGATAGAAATTTCGTCCGAAGTTTTCGTGGTGGGGCCTACACGGGCTCGATCGTACAGCACCATCATGTACAAGGCAATGCACATGACATATGAAGCGTCCCCGAGTCGGCATAGCCAAGGACTCTTTAAGACACAACGAGACCATTGTAAAACCAACCGTGAATAGGCGGAACACTAGACGTCGAACCCCAATTTCATATCATACATCTGTCAGAAAGATATCCTAAGATCTACTTGAATTCCCACTTATAAACTCCCGAAATTTTCCAGTTATGAAATCAGGTGTTGGGGATACTGGGGAAGCATAATATCTCACCCAAATCTAGCAAATCCTACATCCAGCTGTATCCATCCTTCAACACATAACCAAGAAACCTTCGGAAATCGTTTACCTCAACCTTCGAAAAACATCCGTTATACAAGTTATGGCAATACTCCCGAACTCCCGCCCCAGTACTAGGTGGCGTCAAGGTTATTTCACCAACAACTACATAAAAGAGATTTTCGATGTCGTCGAAACTAAACTCAGGTATTCCAGAACTGCAACGATAAAATTGTGACGGCAACACCTCGGAGCTCAACTCCCCGGGACACTGCCACAACCCCTAAATGTCAGGAGGCACCAAGAACAATGTTCTCATCACAAAACCATCGGAACGATTCCCAGATACCCGCGTGATCCTAAAAAAATTTAGTGAAATTTCAGAAGAGAAGAGTCAAAACTCTACGTCAGGATGCCTCACCAGAGCGACGAAGGGACTGAGGAGTAAAAAGAAGTCCTACTCTCCGATATATAATTCCTAAAAGACTCAAAACATTTCTAGACTCAATAACGCCAGCGATTCGATCAAGCAGGGGGCTCCTAAGGTCGGGGAAGGCTCTGATTACCAACTTATAACACGCTTGATGCGGCTATATCTCCCACGTGTCGAAGCATGACTTAGAGTCATAACCGCATTGAAAGCAATGTCGCAAGTGAGGTAATCTTCACACAACCCATGTAATACATAAGGGAAAGATACATAGTTGGCTTACAATCGCCACTTCACACAATTACATGAATAAGTATTACATCAGCCAAAAACAAACAAGGTCCGACTACGGAACCAAAATAAAAGAAGACTACCCCAAATGCTACACAGATCCCCGATCGACCCCAACTGGGCTCCACTACTGATCAACTAGAACGAAACAACACAAAGGACAAGATCTTCATCGAGCTCCTTCTTGAGCTTGGTTGCGTCACTTGCACGGTCTCATCGGCACCTGCAAGCTGGTTTTGGAAGTATCTGTGAGTCACGAGGAATCAGCAATCTCACACCCTCGCGATCAAGACTATTTAAGCTTATAGGAAGGGTAAAAGTTATGAGGTGGAGCTGCAGCAAGCGACTAGCATATTTGGTGGCTAACATATTCGCAAAAGAGAGCGAGAAGAGAAGGCAAAAGCACGGTCGAGAAACTATGATCAAGAAGTGATCCTAGAACAACCTACGTCAAGCATAACTCCAACACCATGTTCACTTCCCGGACTCCGCCGAGAAGAGACCATCACGGTTACACACGCGGTTGATGTATTTTAATTAAGGTCAACTTTAGGTTTTCTACAACCGGACATTACCAAATTCCCATCTTCCCATAACCGCGGGCACGGCTTTCGAAAGTTCAAAACCCTGCAGGGGTGTCCCAACTTAGCCCATCACAAGCTCTCACGGTCAACGAAGGATATTCCTTCTCCCAAGACAATCCGATCAGGCTCGGCATCCAGGTTACAAGACATCCTCGACAATGGTAAAACAAGTCCATCAACACCGCCCGAATGTGCCGACAAATCCCGATAGGAGCTGCACATATCTCGTTCTCAGGGCACACTCAGATGAGACTAGCTACGAGTAAAACCAACCCTCAAGTTTCCCCGAGGTGGCCCCGCAGGCAGCTCGGTTCGGACCAACACTTAGAGAAGCACTGGCCCGGGGGGGTAAAATAAAGATGACCCTTGAGTCTGCAGAACCCAAGGGAAGGTGGTAGGTTGTTAGTGCAAATGGTAAAACCAAGGTTGGGCATTGCTGGTGAAGTTTTATTCAAGGCGAACTGTCAAGGGGTTCCCATTATAACCCAACCACGTAAGGAACGCAAAATTCGGGAACATAACACCGATATGACGGAAACTAGGGCGGCAAGAGTGGAACAAAACACCAGGCATAAGGCCGAGCCTTCCACCCTTTACCAAGTATATAGATGCATTAATTAAATAAGAGATATTGTGATATCCCAACAAAATATCCACATTCCAACATGGAACAAGCTCCAATCTTCACCTGCAACTAACAACGCTATAAGAGGGGCTGAGCAACGCGGTAACATAGCCAAACAACGATTTGCTAGGACAAGGTGGGTTAGAGGCTTGGCTCAACGATATAGGAGGCATGATAAGCAAGTGGTAGGTATCGTAGCATAGACATAGAAAAAGAGCGAGCAACTAGCAAGCAAAGATAGAAGTGATTTCGAGGGTATGGTCATCTTGCCTGAGATCCCGCAAGGAAGAAGAACGAGTCCATGAAGAAGACAAACGGACGTTGTCGAACGAATCCTCACAACACGACATTACCGGATTACCGAGACGAAGTACACCGGAAAGAAAGCAAACAACATAGTAAACAACCACCACATAAGCATGGCACGATGCACAAACAAGTATGATGCATGTCCAGTTTAATGAGGCATGGCATGGCAAAGTGCACAAACAATCCTACAAATTAAGTGGAGCTCATTATGCAACGGAGTTGCATATTGAAGAAAACACCACATGACTTATTTAGTTCTCTCTCGTTTATGTACCCAACAATATTAAATATTGTTAAACATGGCCAGAGGGTGAAGCAAAGAAAACTACCTATCTAGTCAAGTTTAAATGAGGCCGGAAACAACAAACAACAAGTCCGGAAACTCCTCATGTGCATATTTTGGTTATGGTACTGTTCTGCCCTAAACACAATTTTAGAGTTATTAAACATGCAAGAAAAGTGCACCATGTTAAACTAGGCATTTTTCCACCCCATTTACATATAAAGTTTATTAAATTTGGAGCTACGGTTATTTAGTTATGAATTAAAGCATTTTAGCATGACATAGGAGCAAATTTAAACAAACATCATTTTAGACATTTTAAACATGGATGAAAGTGGCATATTATTAATCTACACAAAATTCTAAGCAAGTTTCATATATAACTTATTTTAATCCGATGCATGGTTTGTGAGATATTAAATGCATGAACATGAGGGTCTTTTCTGCAAAACTGACATTCTCTGGGAAAAATAGGAAAATGTTCTATGTAAAAAAAAGGATACGGGCCGGATCTGGTTGGCCCATCAGTGCACAGGAGGGGTTGGGGGGTCTCTCACCATGGGCCTCGGCCCAGCTGGATGGAGCAGAGGAGGAGAAGGGCCGGCCCAGGGAACGGAGGATGCTGCTGGGCCTCGCTGGAGAGGTCAACGCACACGGTGCGGCGCTCATCGTCTCGTTTCAGTGTTGGTTGAAGGTAGGTGGCGGCGTAGCTGCACATGCAAGGGCGTTGGCATCCGGGATCGGCGCGAGAGGAGCTCGGGAGGCAGGCTGCAGAGGCGAGGCGATGGTGCGACCGGGCCCTACATGCAGAACCGCGGTGAACGGTGATGCGGTCCTCGCGCGGGTACAGGAGTGCTAGCAGTTCAAGCTCCTCTGCCTGATGCAGAGCGAGCAAAGGCCGGCGGCGGGGCATGGAGATTGACGGGTCAAGGTATGAGCGATGCGGGAGCAGAGGACGGCACCAAGCTCGGGGTTGCAGAGGAGTAAGGGGCTGCGGCTGCGGACTTCGAGGGCTCCGGCGAGGTCTTGGCAGCGAGGCAGGGACTTGGCGTGTCGTGCAACGACCTGAAGTAGACGGTGGAGACGGCAGGAGACGGCGGAGACGGCTGGAACCGGTCTGGCTCGATCGATCCGAGGCGGCGTGGGTCGAGGGAGCACCGGGGAAGGCTCGTTTTGGCCGGAGACAAGGCCATGGGCGATGCTGCATCCTGGCATAGAGAGAGAGAGAACGAGAGAGAGATGAGATACTGAGAGGAGGAAAACAGAGGAACGAGAAGAAGACAGGAGAAAGAAGGGGAGGGAAAAAGGGTGGAGGTGCTCATCTTCGGCGGGGTTCCGATCGCCGGCGTCGGCCGGACAACGAGGCAGGGGACCTGCTGGTCCAGCGGCGGCGTCGTGGTGGTAGAGGCCGGCGGCGGCGTTCTGGATCGAGGTGCAGGAAGGGGAACGGGGCTCTCGACTGCTACTGCTGCTTTGCGGGCGCGCGGACGCGAGGGGCTGCGAGCGCTGACCGTCTCCGGGAGCGCGAGGGCGAGGAAGAAGGATTCATGGGGATCGGGAGGAGGAGCGGGCTTGGACAGACACGGAAAACAGAGGAGGGATTTGTTAGACTGTATATACGTAGTCTTGTATAGGCCTTGTATTGTACCTCTTGGTACATCTATGTAATGAGATAGCCACACCCTGTTTTAGCGTGTCGAGCCAGTTTCCCAAACCCTATGTTTTACATGGTATCAGATTTGGTTACGATGTCTTCCGCTGCACCACCTCCTGCCGCCGCTGCGCCGGTCTTGACCGCCGCCGTGCCGGCCCTCGCCCCGATGTCGCCCTTCATGGCCTCCCGCCCCCTCGCGACGACGTACGGTGCCGTGCCGCCGCCGCCCACTTCCCCGCAGGCTTCGGGGTCTCCGGACGCTCCAATCATCCCGACCGAGCCCGCGGCGCTGCCGGCCCCTGGCGGCCCTCCTCCACCGAGTCCGGACCCGTGGTGCGGTGCTCCTGTGCCATCCTATGGTGCGCCCCCGCCGCCGTCATCCTTCTGGCCAGGGTCGGCCTATGCTGCACCGTCGCCGCAACCCTACACGGTGGTGCCGCATCCGCCGCCACCGCACCACTACTACCAGGCGCCGCCGCCGTCCTATGGGGGCGCGGCCTCCTCGCCGTATGGTGCCCTTGCAGCGCCCGGCCAAGGTGCTTCGGCTGCTGCGGGTGCTGGCCCCTAGCTACGCCGCGCCGGGCACCTACGGTCCTCCTGCAGCGCCCAGGCACGACGCTTTGGCTGCCGCCTCTGCCAGGTCCTACTCCTCCCCTGGCGCCTATGCGATGGTCCCTCATCCAGAGATGGCCCTATCCATGGATCCCTATGCCCCACTGGCACAGGCGTACACTGCTCAAACCGCGGCGTCGCCGCCGTTTTATTTCTCGCACCTGCTGCTGGTGAAGCTCGCGCCGGACAACTACCTGTCATGGCGTGCTCAGGTCTTGCCTCTACTCCGCAGCCGCTACTTGGAGGGCTACGTCGACGGATCCATCCCGTGTCCACCCTCTCACCATCCGGCATATCACACGTGGGTGGCGCGGGATCAGGCTATTCTCTCCGCTATCCAGTCTTCGCTCACGCCGAGTGTTTCGTCGATGGTCATCTTCGCCGCTACGTCCAGGGAGGCGTGGGCGGCCCTCCACACTAGTTTCGCCTCTCAGTCTCAGGCGCGTGCGCACTCTATACGCACCGAGCTGGGTGAGACCAAGCTTGGCGATCTCAGCATCACGGAGTACTTCAACAAGATGACGAGCCTCGCCGACACCTTGGCCTTTGTTGGTCAGCCGCTACAGGACGAGTACTTCACCACCTTTGTGCTTAACGGGCTCGATGATTATGACAATCTTATTGAGAACATCCATGGTCGAGAGGATACGCTCCCGCGTCGTGAGCTATATGCGCGCCTCCTTGGGCGTGAGCAGCGCATCAAGGCGCGCCGTGTTTCCCCCAGCTTCGCCTCCGCCAATGCCGCCACACGCGGCAAACCTCAGAAGCCGGCCGCATCAGGTGGCAAACCACCGGCTTCCTCATCGCAGGCCTCGCGGGGCAACGCGCCGACCATCACTGGAGGGAGTCGCACAGTTGCTTGCTGTTCTAGTTTCGGTGCTCCTCAGGCTTGTCAGCTTTGTGGCATCGATCGTCACCTCACCTCTCGCTGCCATAGACGCTACAAGCAAGACTTCCTTGGCCTTGGTAACAATGGAAAAGGGAATGATAAGCAGGCTGCAGCTACTGTGACGGGGCACGAGCACGGGCGCACCCAGTCCTACTCTCTTGATCCGACGTGGTATATGGATACAGGAGCGACGAATCATCTCACCAGCGAGATGGGCAGGCTCTCCACTCAGGAACCATATCATGGACATGATCAGGTGCACACCGCCAACGGAGCAGGTATGCACATCTCCCATGTTGGTCAGGCATCACTTCTTGCACACAATTTTCGCAAACTGCATCTTTCCAATGTCCTTCGAGTTCCCTCTGCTACGCGTAGTTTGTTGTCTATTCCTCAACTTACTCGTGATAACAATGTCCTTGCTGAGTTTCACCCTTTTCATTTCTTTATCAAGGATTGGGACACGAGGGCCGTTCTGCTTAGTGATCGTCTTCGCCATGGCTTATATGCACTTGACGCACCACCTGCATCTCCTACACCATCTTCTCCTCAGGTGTTCAGTGGTGTTCGTGTGTAGCCTAGGCACTGGCATGCGCGCCTTGGTCACCCTGCTGCTCCTATATTTAGTCATGTGCTGCATCCCATGAACTACCAGTTGTGTCCAATAAAAGTCTTGAAACTATCTGTGATGCCTATCAGCAAGGCAAGAGTCACCAACTACCTTTTTCAGAGTCTAGTCGTGTTGTGAAACATCCTCTTGAGCTTGTGTTTTCTGATGTATGGGGTCATGCCCAAACGTCTGTTAGTGGTCACAACTATTATGTCAGTTTCATTGATGCTTACAGTCGGTTTGCTTGGCTATATCTTATCAAGCGTAAATCTGATGTGTATGATGTTTTTATTCAGTTCCAAGCACATGTTGAGCGTCTCCTTAAGCACAAAATTATTCATGTTCAATCCGACTGGGGGGTGAATATCACAACCTCAACTCATTTTTCAACAAGCTTGGGATCTCGCATCGCGTATCTTGTTCTTATACACATCAGCAAAACGACACCGCTGAACGTAAGCATCGTCATCTTGTAGAGACTGGACTTACTTTACTAGCTCATGCCTCCGTCCCGTTTCGGTTCTGGAGTGATGCTTTTTCCACCGCATGTTTCTTGATAAATAGGCTTCCCTCACGACTACTGAAAATGAAAACCGCTCTTGAACTCTTGCTCAATGATATCCCAGACTACATGTTTCTCAAAGTGTTTGGGTGCGCGTGTTGGCCGCACTTGCAGCCGTACAACAAGCGTAAGTTAGAGTTTCAGTCTAAGAAGTGTGTCTTTCTTGGGTACAGTTCTCTCCATAAAGGGTACAAGTGTCTTCATGTTCCCACCAATTGTGTCTACATTTCTCGTGACGTCGTTTTTGATGAGAATGTGTTCCCATTCCGTGCTCTTCCGAACCACTCTACCATTAGTTTACCACTTGTGCACTCCGCTACACCTTCGCCTGATCAATTTGTGGATGTTGCAAATGCTCCTGTGTTGCTTCCTAACCATGCTGCAGGTATTGAACGTGGTTCCCATCTTGAACTCCTGGATGATGAGGCTATGAACAACACTCATGATGGTCATGATGATCTGGTGCATGGCCCATGCATGGCGGGTCGTGCCCGCCAGCCCGATGCATCCACAGCCGACCCGTGGGCATCGGCAGCGCCCGCCTCGCCCGCGCCGTCGCCAGGCTCGCCAAACTCGCCTGGCTTGCCCGCCACGCCGCAGGCGTCGCCCTTGCCTGGCCCAGCGGCAGGTGGACCAACAACCGCTAGCCCAGCGGCCAAGGTAGCTACACCGGCCAGCCCCGCCTTGGCCACCTCGGATCCTCGCGAGCCGGCCTTGTCGTCGGCTGGGCTCGGTAGCCCCGTCTCGGCCACGTCGTCCGGCGCTGAGTCTGATGACTTTGGCTCCTCCAGCCCCAGATCGGTCTCACCTTCGTCTCCTGTGGCAAGCCCCGTGTTGCCGGCGCCGCCTGCTGTGGTCTCTCATCAACCACACACACGCAGTCGGTCTGGTGTTTTTTGCCCCAAGGAACGCACAGACGGGACTATCGCGTGGCTTGCCGCATGTGTGGCTCATGCTGCTGCGGATCCGACGGCTGAGCCGCGTCATTTTCAGGCCGCATTGGGTATCCCTCACTGGCGTGCTGCGATGGAGCAGGAATTTCAGGCTTTGCTGAAAAATGGCACTTGGCAACTTGTTCCTCCGGTCTCTGGTCGCAACATCATTGACTCCAAGTGGGTGTTTAAAGTAAAACGACATGCAGATGGTTCGATTGAGCGCTATAAGGCACGACTGGTTGCCAAGGGTTTCAAGCAGAGGTATGGTCTTGATTATGAAGACACGTTCAGTCCAGTTATCA
This sequence comes from Triticum urartu, assembly GCF_056163025.1. Lineage (NCBI taxonomy): Eukaryota > Viridiplantae > Streptophyta > Magnoliopsida > Poales > Poaceae > Triticum > Triticum urartu. The sequence continues at coordinate 99,804,583 of NC_141878.1, forward strand.
AGCCTAGTACTATTCGTATACTGCTGTCTCTTGCTATTAGTCGTGGTTGGTCTCTTCGTCAGCTTGACATACAAAATGCCTTCCTCCATGGAGTTCTTGAGGAAGAGGTTTATATGCGTCAACCACCAGGCTTTGTTGATCCTACACGTCCGCATCATCTCTGTCGTCTGGTCAAGGCGTTGTATGGACTTAAACAGGCGCCTCGTGCGTGGCATGCACGCCTTGGTTCTGTTCTCCGGGCTCTTGGGTTTATTCCCTCCATTGCTGACACATCACTGTTCCTCCTTTAGCATCCTGAGGTGACGATGTATCTATTGGTTTATGTTGATGATATCATCCTTGTCAGTTCTTCTGATGCTACTGCTGATCGCCTTGTGTCCGCATTGAGTGAGGAGTTTGCTGTCAAGGATTTGGGTGCTCTTCATTACTTCCTTGGTTTGGAGGTATCACGGTCCTCTACTGGGTTGACTCTGACTCAGAAAAAGTATTCTATGGATATGTTGCGCCGTGCTGGGATGCTCAAATGCAAACATGCTATCACTCCGATGTCTGTGACTGATCGGTTGTCTGCCCTTGATGGAGATCTTCTTTCTGCTGATGACGCCACTGAGTATCGCAGTCTTGTTGGTGGTCTGCAATATCTCACTATCACCAGGCCTGATGTCTCTTATGCAGTCAACCGTGTGTGCCAGTACCTTCATGCACCTCGTACCACTCATCTCTCGGCAGTTAAGCGCATCTTGCGATATGTCTCTTCCACTGCTTCGTATGGTCTGCTTCTCCAGTCTGCACCATCTTGTGAACTTTCGGCTTTCTCTGATGCGGATTGGGCTGGAAGTCCTGATGATCGGCGATCCACGGGGGGATATGCAGTGTTCTTTGGTCCTAACCTGATCGCCTAGAATGCTCGCAAGCAAGCCACTGTGTCTCATAGCCGTACTGAAGCTGAGTATAAAGCAGTTGCTGATGCTACCGCTGAGATCATATGGGTACAGTCCTTATTGCGGGAGTTGAGAATCTCTCTAGGTCATCCTCCAGTTCTGTGGTGTGATAACATTGGTGCTACATACCTTTCATCTAATCCGGTGTTTCATGCTAGGACGAAACACATTGAGGTTGACTATCACTTTGTTCGGGAACGTGTTGCACAGAGACTACTTTGTATCAAGTTCATCTCCTCATAAGATCAACTTGTTGACATCTTCACGAAGCCTCTTCCACAACCACAGTTTGTAGGCTGTAGGCGCAATCTTAACTTACTTTGTACTTCAGGCTATAGTTAAGATTGAGGGAGGGTGTTAGACTGTATATACGTAGTCTTGTATAGGCCTTGTATTGTACCTATTGGTACATCTATATAATGAGATATCCACACCCCATTTTAGGGCGTCGAGCCAGTTTCCCAAACCCTATGTTATATAGGATTTTGGATCGGGGAGGATCCCGATGAGGAGGAGACGGGAAGAGTGGCGGCGCTCGGGAGGATCCCTAGAAATTAGGGATTTGTCTGATTTGGGTAGGGGTTGGACTATATATATATATATATATATATATATATATATATATGGAAAAGAAGGGAGTTGGCTCATCCGATCAAAATCCGACGGTCGAGAATAGATAGGCTAGGAAAGTCTAAATAAGAAATGGAGACGTTTTGTAGACATTTGGGGATGATCCGGACACAACGGTGATGACTGCCCGGGTCGGTTCCGGGACAATTTCGGACGCGCATGTGAGGGGTTCGATGCAATGTGCAGAGAGGGTTTCGGACCGTGCGGTCGCATCGGACAACTCCGGAAGCGAAGTGGGGAAGGAGGATGGACTAGGTGGGCTGTGGCGAGACTGCAAGGGGGGAAGAGAGAGAGAGAGGGCCCTACATCTGTTTCCGGAGACCGAAAACGTCCGACGTTAGACCGGCTATAATGCCGCTATAGTTATCCGTTGGGGCGTCAAACAAACTCGGAATGCGATGAAATTTGACAGGCGGTCTATCTACACTATAATAAGACCGCACGCCAACTTTCAACCCAATCCGAGAACATTTTCCGGCCACTTAAAAATACTATTCCGGACATGCCGCGGGCGCGTGCAAGTGTGTCTGGGCTCAGAACGAACAACAGAGAGAACGAGGAGGCCGGAACAGATGCAAGTTTCGAAAACATGATGATGCAATGCACATGATGACATGACAAGATGCAACACGCAAGCGAATGACATGGCAACAACAGCGAATAACTGGAAGACACCTGGCGCAACGGCCTCGGGGCGTCACAATTATCGAGGTGGACTATGGTGGAGGGGGGCACCACACACGGCTAAAAGATCAAACGATCAATTGTTGTGTCTCTAGGGTACCCCCTGCCCCCGTATATAAAGGAGCAAGGGGGTGCGGCTGGCCAGGAGAGAGGGCGCGCCAGGAGGAGTTCTACTCCCACCGGGAGTAGGACTCCCCCCCCTTTCCTAGTTGGATTAGGACTTGGGAGGGGGGAAGAGGAAGGAGAGAGGAAGGAAGGGGGGGTGCCGCCCCCTTTTCATTGTCCTATTCGAACTAGGGGGGAGGGGCGTGCGGCCCTGCCCTGGCCGCCTCTCCTCTTCTCCACAAGGCCCACTATGGCCCATTAAGCTCCCGGGGGGTTCTGGTAACCTCCCGGTACTCCGGTAAAATCCCGATTTCACCCGGAAAACTTCCGATATCCAAACATAGGCTTCCAATATATCAATCTTCATGTCTCGACCATTTCGAGACTCCTTGTTATGTCCGTGATCACATCTGGGACTCCGAACAACCTTCGGTACATCAAAACATATAAACTCATAATATAATTGTCATCGAAACGTTAAGCGTGCGGACCCTACGGGTTCGAGAACTATGTATACATGACCGAGACACGTCTCCGGTCAATAACCAATAGCGGAACCTGGATGCTCATATTGGCTCCCAAATATTCTACGAAGATCTTTATCGGTCAGACCGCATAACAACATACATTGTTCCCTTTGTCATCGGTATGTTACTTGCCCGAGATTCGATCGTCGGTATCTCAATATCTAGTTCAATCTCGTTACCTGCAAGTCTCTTTACTCATTCTGTAATACATCATCCCGCAACTAACTCATTAGTTGCAATGCTTGCAAGGCTTAAGTGATGTGCATTACCGAGAGGGCCCAGAGATACCTCTCCGACAATCGGAGTGACAAATCCTAATCTCGAAATATGCCAACCCCACAAGTACCTTCGGAGACACCTGTAGAGCACCTTTATAATCACTCAGTTACGTTGTGACGTTTGGTAGCACACAAAGTGTTCCTCCGGTAAACGGGAGTTGCATAATCTCATAGTCATAGGAACATGTATAAGTCATGAAGAAAGCAATAGCAACAAACTAAACGATCAAGTGCTAAGCTAACGGAATGGGTCAAGTCAATCACATCATTATCCTGATGATGTGATCCCGTTAATCAAATGACAACTCATGTCTATGGTTAGGAAACATAATCATCTTTGATCAACGAGCTAGTCAAGTAGAGGCATACTAGTGACACTCTGTTTGTCTATGTATTCACACATGTATTATGTTTCCGGTTAATACAATTCTAGCATGAATAATAAACATTTATCATGATATAAGGAAATACATAATAACTTTATTATTGCCTCTAGGGCATATTTCCTTCATCATATGCATTTATATGCTATTTTATATGATTTTTGGGACTAACCTATGAACCTAGAGCCCAGTGCCAGTTTCTGTTTTTTCCTTGTTTTAGAGTATCGCAGAAAAGGAAAATCAAATGGAGTCCAATTGACCTGAAACTTCACGGAACTTATTTTTGGACCAGAAGAAGCCCACGGAGTATCGGAGATGGACCAGGAGAGTCCCGGGCTGCCCACGAGGGTGGGGGCGCGCCCACCCCCCTGGGCGCGCCCCCTGCCTCGTGGACTGCCCGGAGGTCCACCGACGTACTTATTCCTCCCATATATACCCATATACCTTAAAACTTCGGGGAGCACAATAGATCGGGAGTTCCGCCGCCAGAAGCCTCCGTAGCCACCGAAAACCAATCTAGACCCGTTCCAGCACCCTGCCGGAGGGGGCAATCCCTCTCCGGTGGCCATCTTCATCATCCCGGTGCTCTCCATGACGAGGAGTGAGTAGTTCTCCCTCGGGGCTGAGGGTATGTACCAGTAGCTATGTGTTTGATCTCTCTCTCTCTCTCGTGTTCTTGAGGTGATACGATCTTGATGTATCACGAGCTTTGATATTATATTTGGATCCTATGATGTTTCTCCCCCTCTACTCTCTTGTGATGAATTGAGTTTTCCATTTGAAGTTATCTTATCAGATTGAGTCTTTAAGGATTTGAGAACACTTGATGTATGTCTTGCGTTGGATACCCGTGGTGACAATGGGGTATTCTATTGATCCACTTGATGTATGTTTTGGTGATCAACTTGCGGGTTCCGCCCATGAACCTATGCATAGGGGTTGGCACACGTTTTTGTCTTGACTCTCCGGTAGAATCTTTGGGGCACTCTTTGAAGTACTTTGTGTTGGTTGAATAGATGAATCTGAGATTGTGTAATGCATATCGTATAATCATACCCACGGATACTTGAGGTGACATTGGAGTATCTAGGTGACATTAGGGTTTTGGTTGATTTGTGTCTTAAGGTGTTATTCTAGTACGAACTCTAGGGCTGTTTGTGACACTTATAGAAATAGCCCAATGGATTGATTGGAAAGAATAACTTTGAGGTGGTTTCGTACCCTACCATAATCTCTTCGTTTGTTCTCCGCTATTAGTGACTTTGGAGTGAATCTTTGTTGCATGTTGAGGGATAGTTATGTGATCCAACTATGTTATTATTGTTGAGAGAACTTGCACTAGTGAAAGTATGAACCCTAGGCCTTGTTTCAACGCATTGCAATACCGTTTGTGCTCACTTTTATCATTAGTTACCTTGCTATTTTTATATTTTCAGATTACAAAAACCATTATCTACTATCCATATTGCACTTGTATCACCATCTCTTCGCCGAACTGGTGCACCTATACAATTTACCATTGTATTGGGTGTGTTGGGGACACAAGAGACTCTTTGTTATTTGGTTGCAAGGTTGCTTGAGAGAGACCATCTTCATCCTACGCCTCCTACGTATTGATAAACCTTAGGTCATCCACTTGAGGGAAATTTGCTACTGTCCTACAAACCTCTGCACTTGGAGGCCCAACAACGTCTACAAGAAGAAGGTTGTGTAGTAGACATCAAGGAGCCATGCCCACTGCCTCCAGGTGCGTCACCTCTGCGCCCATGCGCAATCCGCGTTGCTCCGGCCACCTGACCTCTGCACATGATGAGCCCGGTGGCTAAGAATGACAATGATGCTTCTGCACCAATGTGCATTGGTCATGGGAAATCTTGCCATGTTTACATTTTGTCGTGTTTATAATTTTTTAGTTTAATGTATCATGGAAATTTTTGTTTTGTCATCATGACAAGTTTTATTTTATGCATCATGGCAAATTTACCGTATGAACCGTGGAAATTTTTCCGATCATGCAAATTTATATTGTTTTGGACCAAATTTAAAATTTAATTTAAACATGGATTTTTTTAATTTAGAGCATGCAATTTTATTTTTTGTAGCATGAATTTTTTTTTCCTTTTTGTTAGACCATGGCAATTTTTTGTTTGAGATTATGGAAAGTTTATTAATTGGATCATGGTAATTTTTATTTTCGCCACCACTTCTTGTTTTTTTTGTATAATAGTCATTGTACAATTTGAAGTTCCAACATAAATTCTACCATGGAAATTAAACAATAGTTGCCATGATACTTTCAAATGAGTTTTGCCAAGTAAACTTTGTGTACTTGTTGCCTTGACTTTTCATAGTTCTTTTAATATACCACAGTAAAGTTACAAAATTAAATCTTGGCATTTGTAATTTGTATTTTTCTTCTGCGCTTTTTCTGTATGATTTTTTTGTTCATGGTATTTTTTGCTAAAAAGAAAACAGTTACCTCGGTCTCTTGCCTAACTGCAGTGGTCACGCTGGGTTTCCACGGGAGCGAACACTCGAGAGAGCGATTTTCATTCAATCAATGGCTCCTCCCCTGACAAACCTTTTGTCCGATCTGAGAGGTCTCCAGATTGAACGTCAGATGGATATTGGGGTCCTAATATTTTTATGGAAAAGCCAAAACTATGTTTTCCTAGGACCTAGATCTTATTAATTCGATGAAACTCATATACTTAGTGAAGTCTAAATAGAACACCCCCTTTGTAACAAGATGTAAGACCTTTTTTGTGCCCTATGCAAACCAAAAAAAGATTTTCAAACAGGAATATTATATCATGGGTGTGAACATTACTAGGTGGTTTCTGCTCGGTTAAAGTGGTACCAGCTAGCTTAGCTAGGCCGTACGACAAGTCAAACGCTATATATCTCGTTGGCCTAGTTCCTTTGTTCTTTTCGTTCTCAAGTCAAGTACAAAATCAGAGATGACACGAGCCGTGTACCTTGGCGAAGAAGATATAGGGTTTGACTGGCTGGCTCGGGTACGTACGTGCCTCTTGTGTTATGCCCGTACACAACATGGTCGAATACAAGTCAATATAATCACACGGTACGTGTACGTAGCAATACATGACCTTCTAGCATGCTTCATTGCATGCATCTACATGACACGGCAGCTAAGCCTAGCCTAGTCATGCGAATTCATGGATACCTCATACCTCACACCTCACCCCCGGACTTATCTAAAAGAGAAGAGTCGCACACGCATGTGCGTACGTCTGCGTATGATTCGGCACCAAGAACCAAAGACCAAGCACATGACTGTGACACGTAGTACCAAGTGTCACATCATCCTATGAGTATCTTTTGACTGCCTCAGATATATTCTTATCATCATATGCATATCTTTGACTGCTTCAGATATATTCTTTTTTTGTTTTTCAGCAGGACAATGCGACCGCCACTTGATGGTAAGCTAGTTCCAGGAAATCGACAGAGAATAGCCATCGGCTACAGCAGATTGTGGCTGGAGCGGCACGGTCCATCAACCGTGTATGAAGTGAGGAATGCCGTCCAGGTACACTACCTGTAGATGGTCCTACTACAGTGCACTACACTGCGCCTAGCTTGTGGTAAGCTTGAGAAACGTCTCTGCGTACGTATGCATATATATAGGCAAAAGTTGACCATCCTTTGCACGTAATACAACCGAATGTGGCTGCTGCATGCCTACACAGCGATTCTCCGGTCCATGCATCCATGCACGAGCTGGCTCCTAGTCCTGCATCCAGTTCATACATGCATGCCCATTTTTTCAGGCAATTCCTATGTGGCGGTCCGTGCATGGCGCTCGTGCGGCCAGCAACACAGTGTGCTGCATGTCGACATGCGGATGCCGTACACGTATATTAGAAGAAAAAAGGGGGTCCTTGTTCAACTCCAGTCCATGCATGATGCAGGGGTCTCTATCTTGTTTGTATTACTTCATTTTAAGAAGAAAAAAGATTCGCTAATTCTCTTTATATGAAAATTAATAAAGTCTAATTTACCCGTCATAAAAAAGTCTAAATTAACTTTTACGCTATTTGATTGTATGGAGAGATTTATGCGGATTTTTTTTCACTTTTTCCTGTTTAATGACTTCGCACAATTACACTTGCACGTCCGCACGGTCGAGCACAACTGCAGTAGCACAATCGAGTACTAGTGTGTAACTATATACTCACTCCGTCACAAAATAAGTGTCTGAATAATAAATCCAATAATTTACTATTTTGTTTTATTTTTGCCTTTTCCACACTGCGCATACCTGCACTTACATGCCCGTTCAACCGCACTCAACTGCGGTTGTAGGCTTCCGTTCCTCCAATTGCGTGTCCACGTATCGGGGCATAACTATAGTTGTAGGTCCTCCGGCTCTGCACACCTGCATGTGAGTCGGCCGCGTGCAACCGTAGTTGTAGTTGCATGTTCGCTAGATGTACTGAACTGCATGCCCACCGGCCATTAGGCTGGTCATAGTGGGGAGTAACTTATACTAGTGTCATGTATATGACACTAGTCTAAGTTACTACCTTCATAATGCAAAGTAACATAGTAGTAGTGTCATAGATTGCTCCATTTATTAGCTCATAGATTCAATATTTCTTGGGAAGCGTTATGTGATGGTAACATAATATGTTACTTCAAACACCTATTTCTTCATTAACTAGGTGCCACATAAGCAAACTTATTTTGAAATGCATTATGTTACTAGCTAAATTACTCCCACTATGACTAGCCTTAGAATTGCAATTCCACACTTGCGCACCTATGCACAACTGCGTACCCATCAGCCCGCACACTATCAATTTTACGTATTTTGTGTAAAGAAAAAATATAGTAAATCAGTCGAGAAACAAAAACTGAAGGGAAATAAAAATAAAAATGAATGTCCTAATATTGTTGTTCAGTGGGATGGTGTTTAGTTAATTTTCATCTAGATTGTAGATAGTCATACCTCAAATCAGAAGAAGAAAAATGCCCTGATATATACACACAAAATCTTAATTGATTATACTAGTTATTCGCAAAAAAAAAGTTAATTTATTCCTGCCCGATACAATTAGTTCACTACTTCCTACTTTCAGGTCAATGCTGTACACATCATGGACCGATCATGGTACCGGAAACGCCAACACTGTTGAATCTCTTCCACGTATGATTATTACAACAGTAAAAGCAGAGTTTGACCGTGTTGATAGACTTTTGCGAGCGATCCTGACATAGGATAGTCTACCAGTGAAGTAATTACAACAAAAACTGTCATGCTAAATGCTGTAATAATTCATTTTATTGCTCGTAGCTAGCGTTTGTTCACGGCTAATTAAGAATATGAACTGACTAGTTCCCCTCAGTCCAACCAAAACATTAATCACCCGAAGTAAACCTACGCAGTACTAATTGTCTCGTTTAACCCGCGCACGAAACCGCTCGTGCGGTACGGGTACGACCGTGTCCAGTGTCTGCAGTAGGTAAGCCGCCTATAAAGCCTTGGCCAACAAACCCCTACCATCCTAGGAAGGAAGTTGGCAGGCAACCTTCGATCGAGTCTCGATCAACACAAGAACCAGCAAATTAGCTTCGGTTTCATAGTCGTATACTGTCATGTCTAGCCTTACGACCATTAGTGGCGGCGCCATGGAGGAGTCGCAGGAAGTAGAGGAGCTCGTCGACACAAGGCTGTCCCTCGTGATCGGCGCCGCGAGCCGTCCGCCCCCGACGGTCCTGGCGCTGCTGCCGGCGGCATCACCGGAGAACGAAGCGGCGGCACGCGGGAAGAGGAAGGGAGTCAAGGGACCAGAGAACGGTGCGGGCGGTGCCGCTGCTGCTTCAAGGGAGCATAGCAAGAGGGCCAAGACGGTGCACGACAGCAGCGACGTCGACGATGACGACAGAGGGGACGCGGCCGGCGGCGACGGGACGAGGAAGAAGCTCAGGCTCACGGTGGAGCAGGCCGCGCTCTTGGAGGAAAGCTTCCGTGCCCACAACGTCCTCTCTCACGTACGTCCATACCTTCTAATTTCTGTCCTTAATTAGCATCTTCATGCAAGAAGATTCTGACTGGATTCTTTTGAATTGCAGGGCGAGAAGCACGATCTTGCGAGGCAGCTTGGGTTGAAGCCGAGGCAGGTGGAGGTGTGGTTCCAGAACAGGAGGGCGCGGACCAAGCTCAAGCAGACGGAGCTTGACTGCGAGCTGCTGCGCCGGTGGTGCGAGCGCCTCAGCGACGACAACGCGCGGCTCCGCCGAGAGCTCGCCGAGACGCTCTCCTCGTCGCCGGCCTTCTTGTCCAGGCTCACGATGGCCAACGATAAGGCTGTGTGTTCGTCCTGCAACAAGCTCACCAGCGCCCGGATGCCGGGATAATGGACCGCGCGCGAGACTACTACTGCCGTCTGCCGCCCTGAAATGCATGCGTCGATCATTTGTTGAAAAAATAGTGCATTGTAGTCAGCTAGCTTTATGTTTGTTACCTGCACGAGCTTCAGGAGTAGTACTTGTCTAGATTTTTTTTTTTGGAAGACAAAATTTGAAAACTTTGATAATGTTTATAAAGCAAAATATCTTCATTTGGAATACCAAGGACGGCGATAACTATCTGACGATCGCTCACGGGGGTCCCTCGAGCGAACGTTCCAGCCAGGATCGTTAGCTCAGGACGTACCTCGGGCGAGGCTCCTCCCCTCAGCCAGGGAGCAGAGCGAAACGGGCCAGGTCCAAATTACACTTCCTGATTCGGGCACAAATATGCCATATCATATATTGAAAATTCGCCATGCAATAAAATATAAATTTGCTATACTGTAGAAGATGTTTTTTTGTATATAAAAGAAACAAAAATGCACACAAAAATTTTCCATGCTGTAGAGCATAATGAAATTGCCATGACAAAGTATAAATTTATCACCATGTAGAGAAAAACAAGTTCGCGTATAACAAAGAAAAAAAACTAACATACAAAATTGTTATGACATAGAGCATAAAAATGCCGCTTGTTCGGATAGAAAATCACATGTAAAACAACTAAACAATAAAAAAAGTTGAAAAAATAGTGTCATTAAAAATGTTGATAATTTTGTTCTGTGGAAAATATGGAATTTTTTTTACTGATCACATGGAAAAATGACATAATTTTTATTTCCTAAAAAATCAACCTCAAAGATATACTTTTTCATAAAACTAGTGCCATGGCAAAAAAAAATTGGGGGGGGGGGGGGGGGGGGTGTTCTCCAGAAACATAGTAAGTATGAAATGGATCTAATGATAAAATGAAAGTTTTAGAAAAAAATCCCTAAAAATGATGGAAAGATTTAAAAATAATTGTGATAGTCACATGTCAAATTAAGGGGGACTTGTTTCTCTAGAGCATGAGAAAATTTTGAAATATATGTAGTCATGACAAAAGCAGATTCTCAAAAAATATTGTGAAATAGTCACATAATTTGCGATGGTATGTTCAATAAATTTTCCATGGTATTTACAACAAAATTACCACGGTACAAAAATAGAAAATGTATATGCAGTATGAAATGCCATGCTACTATATGGTAATACATGCATAAATAAAATTGTTGTGGTCCATGTAACCTTTGTTGGAAAGAAGAATGCTTTTATGGATCATGGCAAACTTGGAATAGTTTGTGCTTGTGAGAGGACAAAAATTAGAAAATATTTTTGTAAAAAATGTTGACATGGCAAAAGTAGGATTTTTGTCTTGCAAAATAACATGAAAAATGTTTTGTAAAAATAAATATAAAATGTTTACATGAAAAATTCAGGGAAAATGTATCTTCTAAAGTAAATAATATCATAGCCAATTAGCTATGTAAACCATGGCAAATATGGAGTAAAAAATATTTGGACCATGACAATTATACATATCATGGCAAAATTTAAGTTGTCATGGTAATATATTTTAAGTTGTGGGGGCACCTAATTTTAAGTTGTCTCTAATCATCATGAAAAAATGCCACCCCCTCGTGCTTTTGAAAAGTAACCATCTAAAAAGTATGGGAAATTTATAAATTTTTGTATTGCTCACATGGCAAAAAGTAGGAATTTTGGTAGTTTAAAATCACTAGAAATGGTTGCATGGCAAATTAAAAAAAATTCTCCTAAATCATGGAAGGAAAAAAAGAAAACATTGTAATTGTTAGATGGCAAAGGTAGGAATTATTTTCTCTAAAAAAACAAGAGTGGTCCATTGGCAACTTTAACAGAAAATGTAAAATGTTATCAAGATCATGGCACAACAAATGGCAAAATTTGGGAGAACCCTACACATGGGTCATGGTCCACTACAAAGAAAACAATACCTACAAAAAATTGCCATGGTCGAGTAAAAATAAACCCTAACTGGCCGCCTCTTACCCGAAAAAAGAGATTACGGTTTCTCTGCCTCCCGTCGGCACTGCCATCGGTCCGTCTCGGCTCCGGTGGCCTTACGGCTATGGAGGCGCGGTGGATCTAGACTCTTTCCGGCGGGAGGGCTCCATTTTTAGATGTTTCTTCAAGTTTTGTTAGGGTTTGTGTCTTTCTCAGGAAGACGAGACGATGACGGCTCCCTGAAGATGAAATAAGGTTCTCCCCGCCTAGCCCCCGTTCTGGTGATGCGTCTAGCATCGTCAGTGGGCATGTGGAGATGTGTCTCCGGTGGATCTGTGTTTGGTGGATCTTCTTGGATCTGGTCATCGTTCATTTATATTCGTATGTCTTCAGGTTGGATCCTTTAAATCTACGCTACTCTTCATCGGCAGCGGGTTCGGGCCTTAGCACGACGACATCCCGACTGTCTAATACAACAAGTTTTGCCCGGCTCCGGCGATAGAGGGGCGATGGCAGCGGCGCGCCGTTGGCTCGCTTCAGTGCTTGTAGTCGTCGCTAGGTATTCTACGAATCAAGATATAATTTTTATTATTTTTTGTGTTCATTGTACTACCATGATTGAAGATGAATAGATTGAAAGTTTTCTCGCATCATAGCAATAATAAAGTTACCATCCTAGCATCATCACGTGAGTTGCCATCAATGGGACAAAACTACTCCCATCGGTGGCAAGCTAGTAGAAGCTATAAAAGAAATTGCCATGCACTTTACCACGTACCACTCCCCCGAGCATTGGTATGAAATCTCCTTTCTACATGCGTTGTGAGGTGAACTCCACAGTGAATACTTTTCCTCGCTCTTCTCTCAAATTTGAACTGCATGTGCCACCGCTTTATGTTTAATGATATTTGTAGGTCTTTTTGGCAGTGGCGGAGCTAGGATTCGAGTATAGGGGGAGCCGAGTACGTATATTGATTGAATCTTGTTGATAATTACTAGTTACTTCTACTAAAATTGTTGATCGTTGAGGGCGGGGGGGGGGGGGGGGGGGGGGGGCAGGCCCCTACTCGTCCCCCCTGGCTCCGCCCCTGCTTTTTGGTACCCATCCGGTGTTAAAAAAAAAGGTTCACTGACAAACTATGATATGGCTAATGACTTTCACTCACTTTTTTTGACTTGCTGACAATTGTTTTATGTTTGTGAGTGTTGTTCAGTGTATATATGTTTGATTACAAGCATTTATCACGCCATCGATGGTGGGATTCCCGGTCCATGTTAGCAACTACTCCTACGTTGCACCTTTTTTTCTTTTCCCGTTTCCTTTGACATCATGGATTGAACAAAAGTTTAGTTGCACTTGAAGATGAATTGCGGTGAGGAGGATCGGAAACTAATTCGTACCTAAGAACCTCACACGTGCATGTGCGTCTTTGATTTAACTGTCCCTTTCTCTTTGATCTCATTTGCCCTGAGGTAAGCGACAGACACAATTTGTGTCGGTTTCATAACTAAGTATGCTAATCCTGCAGTCAGTACCTACTGTACTAGTTAACCCCTAGCATTTGGTCACGACCAAGAAATTGACTACCATTTCCCTGTGTTAATCAAGCCTAGTAAAGTCTCGAACCACGGTCGAGAAAAGAAAGGTGGAAGAACAATATGCAGGTGGCACCCACAAAAATAAATAAAATGCAGGTGGGGTATGAACGTCGTCCTGGAGGCTTCCAAGGATCCGTAATGATCGATAGTCTCCGCGTAGCACGAAGGATTGTGCGTTTTGATTTCCCCGCCTTGGCTTTTGGATGGTAGTGTCTTCCTGCCGGCTGCTACTTACGGAAGTGCACGTGTACAACTAGTCAATATGCCCATGTGTTACAATGAGAGAAACAAACTCCTACACATCTCTAGCTTGTTTGTCGCCTTTTCTTTTTATACCATTGATGGTCACTTGTCCACCTATTTAAGACAAACATGATAAATTAAGATGATGAGTTAATTCATCACATTCTAACATGCACTAATTATTACTCCCTCCGTTCCGAATTACTTGTCTTGGATTTGTCTAGATACGGATGTATCTAGACTCATTTTAGTGCTAGATACCTCCGTATCTACGCAAATCTAAGACAAATAATTCGGAACGGAGGGAGTATAATACAAACAATAAAAAGAACGTAAGGTTCTCATTTCATTTTTCTTCTATTCAATATTTCTTATATATGCCCCGGTCTTTCCTTCTCCTCTTTGATATTTTTCCTCTCATCTCTGATTTTTCTCCCATCCATTCTCCCTAAATACAATCATACAATCAATTGTCTCATGTTTTCTTAACTTGCCAAAATAAAAACACATTTTGTTTGGTAAGTCATTACATTCTTACCAAATAAGCGCTTAAAAATAAAACGACACGTAAATCATGACGATTGCATAGAAAACTGTTGAGTAACGGCAGCAAGTGATTGAGTTCAGTAGTTCCTCATAGAAAATTATTGGCTCTAGAGATATGGTAATATGGAGAAGACAAAATTGTTTGAAGCACGCACAGAACCGGAAGCGCCCCTTGTTTCAAAGAGAGGAGGACGGGTTATTCACATTTAATTTGATGGTCAGAGGCAAATTGAAAGCTAAGCAGTGGTAATTAAGACCCCCGGGGGAAAATAGGGATGTCTCCTACGTTACCCATAATATGTGGAAGTATCGACGTAATTTCATAGAGTCATTCGATCTAAATGCTACATGAAGAACATAAGCCAGATGACGGAACGCAGAGACCCAGGATGTAGAAGATCATAACATGAGCGATTCGGCAGATTTGGATTCCTTTCCTATATATCCACTCATGTGGTACTTCATCATATGATTCATATAAGATCCATCTGTCTAGAGATCGTCATATACATCTAGAAAGCCGTATGCTTTGGAAGAAGCTTGTACAGTTTGGGAAGGGGTTTTTTGAGAGAAAATAAGAATCTACTTCAACCGATATGCCCTTAGGCACGGCCATGCATAACATAGAAATCACACATGGAAGGGGTGGGCAATTAGCTAGAGCAGCAGGTGCTGTAGCGAAACTCATTGCAAAAGAGGGTAAATCGGCCACTTTAAGATTACCATCTGGGGAGGTCCGTTTAGTATCCCAAAACTGCTTAGCAACAGTCGGACAAGTGGGTAGTTATGAACCCTGTGGACCACCCCCATGGGGGTGGTGAAGGGAAAGCTCCCATTGGTAGAAAAAAACCCACAACCCCTTCGGGTTATCCTACGCTTGGAAGAAGAACTAGGAAAAGGAAAAAATATAGCGATAGTTTTATTCTTCGTCGCCGTAAGTAAATACGTAACTACGAATATGGAAAATTGCATTTTTGGAATTTTCAATAATGCGATGGGCGAACGACGGGAATTGAACCCGCGCATGGTGGATTCACAATCCACTGCCTTGATCCACTTGGCTACATCCGCCCCTTATCCAGCTAAAGGATTTTTTTTCTTTTTTCCATTGATCATTATTCTATTTATTCTGACCTCCGTAATTCGATCGAGATATTGGACATAGAATGCCACTCTTTAAAAAGGAAAAAAGGAGTAATCAGCTGTGACACGAAAAAAACGAATCCTTTTGTAGCTCATCATTTATTGGCAAAGATAGAAAAGGTCAATATGAAGGAGGAGAAAGAAACAATAATAACATGGTCCCGAGCATCTAGCATTCTACCCACAATGGGGGGGGAGGCCCCTGCTCGTCCCCCTGGCTCCGCCCCTGCTTTTTGGTACCCATCCGGTGTTAAAAAAAGGTTCATTCACAAACTATGATATGGCTAATGACTTCCACTCACTTTTTTTGACTTGCTGACAATTGTTTTATGTTTGTGAGTGTTGTTCAGTGTATATATGTTTGATTACAAGCATTTATCACGCCATCGATGGTGGGATTCCCGGTCCATGTTAGCAACTACTCCTACGTTGCACCTTTTTTTCTTTTCCCGTTTCCTTTGACATCTTGGATTGAACAAAAGTTTAGTTGCACTTGAAGATGAATTGCGGTCAGGAGGATCGGAAACTAATTCGTACCTAAGAACCTCACACGTGCATGTGCGTCTTTGATTTAACTGTCCCTTTCTCTTTGATCTCATTTGCCCTGAGGTAAGCGACAGACACAATTTGTGTCGGTTTCATAACTAAGTATGCTAATCCTGCAGTCAGTACCTACTGTACTAGTTAACCCCTAGCATTTGGTCACGACCAAGAAACTGACTACCATTTCCCTGTGTTAATCAAGCCTAGTAAAGTCTCGAACCACGGTCGAGAAGAGAAAGGTGGAAGAACAATATGCAGGTGGCACCCACAAAAATAAATAAAATGCAGGTGGGGTATGAACGTCGTCCTGGAGGCTTCCAAGGATCCGTAATGATCGATAGTCTCCGTGTAGCACGAAGGATTGTGCGTTTTGATTTCTCCGCCTTGGCTTTTGGATGGTAGTGTCTTCCTGCCGGGTGCTACTTACGGAAGTGCACGTGTACAACTAGTCAATATGCCCATGTGTTACAATGAGAGAAACAAACTCCTACACATCTCTAGCTTGTTTGTCGCCTTTTCTTTTTATACCATCGTCGATGATGGTCACTTGTCCACCTATTTAAGACAAACATGATAAATTAAGATGATGAGTTAATTCATCACATTCTAGCATGCACTAATTATTACTCCCTCCATTCCGAATTACTTGTCTTGGATTTGTCTAGATACGGATGTATCTAGACTCATTTTAGTGCTAGATACCTCCGTATCTAGACAAATCTAAGACAAATAATTCGGAACGGAGGGAGTATAATACAAACAATAAAAAGAACGTAAGGTTCTCATTTCATTTTTCTTCTATCCAATATTTCTTATATACGCCCCGGTCTTTCCTTCTCCTCTTTGATATTTTTCCTCTCATCTCTGATTTTTCTCCCATGCATTCTCCCTAAATACAATCATACAATCAATTGTCTCATGTTTTCTTAACTTGCCAAAATAAAAACAGATTTTGTTTGGTAAGTCATTACATTCTTACCAAATAAGTGCTTAATAATAAAACGGCAGGTAAATCATGGCGATTGCATAGAAAACTGTTGAGTAACGGCAGCAAGTGATTGAGTTCAGTATTTCCTCATAGAAAATTATTGGCTCTAGAGATATGGTAATATGGAGAAGACAAAATTGTTTGAAGCACGCACAGAACCGGAAGCGCCCCTTGTTTCAAAGAGAGGAGGACGGGTTATTCACATTTAATTTGATGGTCAGAGGCAAATTGAAAGCTAAGCAGTGGTAATTAAGACCCCCGGGGGAAAATAGGGATGTCTCCTACGTTACCCATAATATGTGGAAGTATCGACGTAATTTCATAGAGTCATTCGATCTAAATGCTACATGAAGAACATAAGCCAGATGACGGAACGCAGAGACCTAGGATGTAGAAGATCATAACATGAGCGATTCGGCAGATTTGGATTCCTTTCCTATATATCCACTCATGTGGTACTTCATCATATGATTCATATAAGATCCATCTGTCTAGAGATCGTCATATACATCTAGAAAGCCGTATGCTTTGGAAGAAGCTTGTACAGTTTGGGAAGGGGTTTTTTGAGAGAAAAGAAGAATCTACTTCAACCGATATGCCCTTAGGCACGGCCATGCATAACATAGAAATCACACGTGGAAGGGGTGGGCAATTAGCTAGAGCAGCAGGTGCTGTAGCGAAACTCATTGCAAAAGAGGGTAAATCGGCCACTGTAAGATTACCATCCGGGGAGGTCCGTTTAGTATCCCAAAACTGCTTAGCAACAGTCGGACAAGTGGGTAATGTTGGGGTGAACCAAAAAAGTTTGGGTAGAGCCGGATCTAAGTGTTGGCTAGGTAAACGCCCCGTAGTAAGAGGGGTAGTTATGAACCCTGTGGACCACCCCCATGGGGGTGGTGAAGGGAAAGCTCCCATTGGTAGAAAAAAACCCACAACCCCTTGGGGTTATCCTGCGCTTGGAAGAAGAACTAGGAAAAGGAAAAAATATAGCGATAGTTTTATTCTTCGTCGCCGTAAGTAAATACGTAACTACGAATATGGAAAATTGCATTTTTGGAATTTGCAATAATGCGATAGGCGAACGACGGGAATTGAACCCGCGCATGGTGGATTCACAATCCACTGCCTTGATCCACTTGGCTACATCCGCCCCTTATCCAGCTAAAGGATTTTTTTTCTTTTTTCCATTGATTATTATTCTATTTATTCTGACCTCCGTACTTCGATCGAGATATTGGACATAGAATGCCACTCTTTAAAAAGGAAAAAAGGAGTAATCAGCTGTGACACGAAAAAAAACGAATCCTTTTGTAGCTCATTATTTATTGGCAAAGATAGAAAAGGTCAATATGAAGGAGGAGAAAGAAACAATAGTAACGTGGTCCCGGTCATCTAGCATTCTACCCACAATGGGGGGGGAGGCCCCTTCTCGTCCCCCTGGCTCCGCCCCTGCTTTTTGGTACCCATCCGGTGTTAAAAAAAAGGTTCACTGACAAACTATGATATGGCTAATGACTTTCACTCACTTTTTTTGACTTGCTGACAATTGTTTTATGTTTGCGAGTGTTGTTCAGTGTATATATGTTTGATTACAAGCATTTATCACGCCATCGATGATGGGATTCCCGGTCCATGTTAGCAACTACTCCTACGTTGCACCTTTTTTTTCTTTTGCCGTTTCCTTTGACATCTTGGATTGAACAAAAGTTTAGTTGCACTTGAAGATGAATTGCGGTCAGGAGGATCGGAAACTAATTCATACCTAAGAACCTCACACGTGCATGTGCGTCTTTGATTTAACTGTCCCTTTCTCTTTGATCTCATTTGCCCTGAGGTAAGCGACAGACACAATTTGTGTCGGTTTCATAACTAAGTATGCTAATCCTGCAGTCAGTACCTACTGTACTAGGTAATCCCTAGCATTTGGTCACGACCTAGAAACTGACTACCATTTCCCTGTGTTAATCAAGCCTAGTAAAGTCTCGAACCACGGTCGAGAAGAGAAAGGTGGAAGAACAATATGCAGGTGGCACCCACAAAAATAAATAAAATGCAGGTGGGGTATGAACGTCGTCCTGGAGGCTTCCAAGGATCCGTAATGATCGATAGTCTCCGCGTAGCACGAAGGATTGTGCGTTTTGATTTCTCCGCCTTGGCTTCTGGATGGTAGTGTCTTCCTGCCGGCTGCTACTTACGGAAGTGCATGTGTACAACTAGTCAATATGCCCATGTGTTACAATGAGAGAAACAAACTCCTACACATCTCTAGCTTGTTTGTCGCCTTTTCTTTTTATACCATCGTCGATGATGGTCACTTGTCCACCTATTTAAGACAAACATGATAAATTAAGATGATGAGTTAATTCATCACATTCTAGCATGCACTAATTATTACTCCCTCCGTTCCGAATTACTTGTCTTGGATTTGTCTAGATACGGATGTATCTAGACTCATTTTAGTGCTAGATACCTCCGTATCTAGACAAATCTAAGACAAATAATTCGGAACGGAGGGAGTATAATACAAACAATAAAAAGAACGTAAGGTTCTCATTTCATTTTTCTTCTATCCAATATTTCTTATATACGCCCCGGTCTTTCCTTCTCCTCTTTGATATTTTTCCTCTCATCTCTGATTTTTCTCCCATCCATTCTCCCTAAATACAATCATACAATCAATTGTCTCATGTTTTCTTAACTTGCCAAAATAAAAACACATTTTGTTTGGTAAGTCATTACATTCTTACCAAATAAGTGCTTAATAATAAAACGGCACGTAAATCATGGCGATTGCATAGAAAACTGTTGAGTAACGGCAGCAAGTGATTGAGTTCAGTATTTCCTCATAGAAAATTATTGGCTCTAGAGATATGGTAATATGGAGAAGACAAAATTGTTTGAAGCACGCACAGAACCGGAAGCGCCCCTTGTTTCAAAGAGAGGAGGACAGGTTATTCACATTTAATTTGATGGTCAGAGGCAAATTGAAAGCTAAGCAGTGGTAATTAAGACCCCCGGGGGAAAATAGGAATGTCTCCTACGTTACCCATAATATGTGGAAGTATCAACGTAATTTCATAGAGTCATTCGATCTAAATGCTACATGAAGAACATAAGCCAGATGACGGACGCAGAGACCTAGGATGTAGAAGATCATAACATGAGCGATTCGGCAGATTTGGATTCCTTTCCTATATATCCACTCATGTGGTACTTCATCATATGATTCATATAAGATCCATCTGTCTAGAGATCGTCATATACATCTAGAAAGCCGTATGCTTTGGAAGAAGCTTGTACAGTTTGGGAAGGGGTTTTTTGAGAGAAAAGAAGAATCTACTTCAACCGATATGCCCTTAGGCACGGCCATGCATAACATAGAAATCACACGTGGAAGGGGTGGGCAATTAGCTAGAGCAGCAGGTGCTGTAGCGAAACTCATTGCAAAAGAGGGTAAATCGGCCACTTTAAGATTACCATCTGGGGAGGTCCGTTTAGTATCCCAAAACCGCTTAGCAACAGTCGGACAAGTGGGTAATGTTGGGGTGAACCAAA
Organism: Triticum urartu; assembly: GCF_056163025.1. Classification (NCBI taxonomy): domain Eukaryota; kingdom Viridiplantae; phylum Streptophyta; class Magnoliopsida; order Poales; family Poaceae; genus Triticum; species Triticum urartu. The sequence continues at coordinate 99,825,091 of NC_141878.1, forward strand.
AAAGTTTGGGTAGAGCCGGATCTAAGTGTTGGCTAGGTAAACGCCCCGTAGTAAGAGGGGTAGTTATGAACCCTGTGGACCACCCCCATGGGGGCGGTGTAGGGAAAGCTCCCATTGGTAGAAAAAAACCCACAACCCCTTGGGGTTATCCTGCGCTTGGAAGAAGAACTAGGAAAAGGAAAAAATATAGCGATAGTTTTATTCTTCGTCGCCGTAAGTAAATACGTAACTACGAATATGGAAAATTGCATTTTTGGAATTTGCAATAATGCGATAGGCGAACGACGGGAATTGAAGCCGCGCATGGTGGATTCACAATCCACTGCCTTGATCCACTTGGCTACATCCGCCCCTTATCCAGCTAAAGGATTTTTTTTTCTTTTTTCTATTGATCATTATTCTATTTATTCTGACCTCCGTACTTCGATCGAGATATTGGACATAGAATGCCACTCTTTAAAAAGGAAAAAAGGAGTAATCAGCTGTGACACGAAAAAAAACCGAATCCTTTTGTAGCTCATTATTTATTGGCAAAGATAGAAAGGTCAATATGAAGGAGGAGAAAGAAACAATAGTAACGTGGTCCCGGTCATCTAGCATTCTACCCACAATGGGGGGGGAGGCCCCTTCTCGTCCCCCTGGCTCCGCCCCTGCTTTTTGGTACCCATCCGGTGTTAAAAAAAAGGTTCACTGACAAACTATGATATGGCTAATGACTTTCACTCACTTTTTTTGACTTGTTGACAATTGTTTTATGTTTGCGAGTGTTGTTCAGTGTATATATGTTTGATTACAAGCATTTATCACGCCATCGATGATGGGATTCCCGGTCCATGTTAGCAACTACTCCTACGTTGCACCTTTTTTTTTTCTTTTGCCGTTTCCTTTGACATCTTGGATTGAACAAAAGTTTAGTTGCACTTGAAGATGAATTGCGGTCAGGAGGATCGGAAACTAATTCGTACCTAAGAACCTCACACGTGCATGTGCGTCTTTGATTTAACTGTCCCTTTCTCTTTGATCTCATTTGCCCTGAGGTAAGCGACAGACACAATTTGTGTCGGTTTCATAACTAAGTATGCTAATCCTGCAGTCAGTACCTACTGTACTAGTTAACCCCTAGCATTTGGTCACGACCAAGAAACTGACTACCATTTCCCTGTGTTAATCAAGCCTAGTAAAGTCTCGAACCACGGTCGAGAAGAGAAAGGTGGAAGAACAATATGCAGGTGGCACCCACAAAAATAAATAAAATGTAGGCGGGGTATGAACGTCGTCCTGGAGGCTTCCAAGGATCCGTAATGATCGATAGTCTCCGCGTGGGACGAAGGATTGTGCGTTTTGATTTCTCCGCCTTGGCTTTTGGATGGTAGTGTCTTCCTGCCGGGTGCTACTTACGGAAGTGCACGTGTACAACTAGTCAATATGCCCATGTGTTACAATGGGAGAAACAAACTCCTACACATCTCTAGCTTATTTGTCGCCTTTTCTTTTTATACCATCGTCGATGATGGTCACTTGTCCACCTATTTAAGACAAACATGATAAATTAAGATGATGAGTTAATTCATCACATTCTAGCATGCACTAATTATTACTCCCTCCGTTCCGAATTACTTGTCTTGGATTTCTCTAGATACGGATGTATCTAGACTCATTTTAGTGCTAGATACCTCCGTATCTAGACAAATCTAAGACAAATAATTCGGAAAGTGGGAGTATAATACAAACAATAAAAAGAACGTAAGGTTCTCATTTCATTTTTCTTCTATCCAATATTTCTTATATACGCCCCGGTCTTTCCTTCTCCTCTTTGATATTTTTCCTCTCATCTCTGATTTTTCTCCCATCCATTCTCCCTAAATACAATCATACAATCAATTGTCTCATGTTTTCTTAACTTGCCAAAATAAAAACACATTTTGTTTGGTAAGTCATTACATTCTTACCAAATAAGTGCTTAATAATAAAACGGCAGGTAAATCATGGCGATTGCATAGAAAACTGTTGAGTAACGGCAGCAAGTGATTGAGTTTAGTAGTTCCTCATAGAAAATTATTGGCTCTAGAGATATGGTAATATGGAGAAGACAAAATTGTTTGAAGCACGCACAGAACCGGAAGCGCCCCTTGTTTCAAAGAGAGGAGGACGGGTTATTCACATTTAATTTGATGGTCAGAGGCAAATTGAAAGCTAAGCAGTGGTAATTAAGACCCCCGGGGGAAAATAGGGATGTCTCCTACGTTACCCATAATATGTGGAAGTATCGACGTAATTTCATAGAGTCATTCGATCTGAATGCTACATGAAGAAAATAAGCCAGATGACGGAACGCAGAGACCTAGGATGTAGAAGATCATAACATGAGCGATCCGGCAGATTTGGATTCCTTTCCTATATATCCACTCATGTGGTACTTCATCATATGATTCATATAAGATCCATCTGTCTAGAGATCGTCATATACATCTAGAAAGCCGTATGCTTTGGAAGAAGCTTGTACAGTTTGGGAAGGGGTATTTTGAGAGAAAAGAAGAATCTACTTCAACCGATATGCCCTTAGGCACGGCCATGCATAACATAGAAATCACACGTGGAAGGGGTGGGCAATTAGCTAGAGCAGCAGGTGCTGTAGCGAAACTCATTGCAAAAGAGGGTAAATCGGCCACTTTAAGATTACCATCTGGGGAGGTCCGTTTAGTATCCCAAAACCGCTTAGCAACAGTCGGACAAGTGGGTAATGTTGGGGTGAACCAAAAAAGTTTGGGTAGAGCCGGATCTAAATGTTGGCTAGGTAAACGCCCCGTAGTAAGAGGGGTAGTTATGAACCCTGTGGACCACCCCCATGGGGGCGGTGAAGGGAAAGCTCCCATTGGTAGAAAAAAAACCCACAACCCCTTGGGGTTATCCTGCGCTTGGAAGAAGAACTAGTAAAAGGAAAAAATATAGCGATAGTTTTATTCTTCGTCGCCGTAAGTAAATACGTAACTAGGAATATGGAAAATTGCATTTTTGGAATTTGCAATAATGCGATGGGCGAACGACGGGAATTGAACCCGCGCATGGTGGATTCACAATCCACTGCCTTGATCCACTTGGCTACATCCGCCCCTTATCCAGCTAAAGGATTTTTTTTCTTTTTTCCATTGATCATTATTCTATTTATTCTGACCTCCGTACTTCGATCGAGATATTGGACATAGAATGCCACGCTTTAAAAAGGAAAAAAGGAGTAATCAGCTGTGACACGAAAAAAAACGAATCCTTTTGTAGCTCATTATTTATTGGCAAAGATAGAAAAGGTCAATATGAAGGAGGAGAAAGAAACAATAGTAACGTGGTCCCGGTCATCTAGCATTCTACCCACAATGGGGGGGGGGAGGCCCCTTCTCGTCCCCCTGGCTCCGCCCCTGCTTTTTGGTACCCATCCGGTGTTAAAAAAAAAGGTTCACTGACAAACTATGATATGGCTAATGACTTTCACTCACTTTTTTTGACTTGCTGACAATTGTTTTATGTTTGCGAGTGTTGTTCAGTGTATATATGTTTGATTACAAGCATTTATCACGCCATCGATGATGGGATTCCCGATCCATGTTAGCAACTACTCCTACGTTGCACCTTTTTTTTTCTTTTGCCGTTTCCTTTGACATCTTGGATTGAACAAAAGTTTAGTTGCACTTGAAGATGAATTGCGGTCAGGAGGATCGGAAACTAATTCGTACCTAAGAACCTCACACGTGCATGTGCGTCTTTGATTTAACTGTCCCTTTCTCTTTGATCTCATTTGCCCTGAGGTAAGCGACAGACACAATTTGTGTCGGTTTCATAACTAAGTATGCTAATCCTGCAGTCAGTACCTATTGTACTAGTTAACCCCTAGCATTTGGTCACGACCAAGAAACTGACTACCATTTCCCTGTGTTAATCAAGCCTAGTAAAGTCTCGAACCACGGTCGAGAAGAGAAAGGTGGAAGAACAATATGCAGGTGGCACCCACAAAAATAAATAAAATGTAGGTGGGGTATGAACGTCTTCCTGGAGGCTTCCAAGGATCCGTAATGATCGATAGTCTCCGCGTGGGACGAAGGATTGTGCGTTTTGATTTCTCCGCCTTGGCTTTTGGATGGTAGTGTCTTCCTGCCGGCTGCTACTTACGGAAGTGCACGTGTACAACTAGTCAATATGCCCATGTGTTACAATGAGAGAAACAAACTCCTACACATCTCCAGCTTGTTTGTCGCCTTTTCTTTTTATACCATCGGCGATGATGGTCACTTGTCCACCTATTTAAGACAAACATGATAAATTAAGATGATGAGTTAATTCATCACATTCTAGCATGCACTAATTATTACTCCCTCCGTTCTGAATTACTTGTCTTGGATTTGTCTAGATACGGATGTATCTAGACTCATTTTAGTGCTAGATACCTCCGTATCTAGACAAATCTAAGACAAATAATTCGGAACGGAGGGAGTATAATACAAACAATAAAAAGAACGTAAGGTTCTCATTTCATTTTTCTTCTATCCAATATTTCTTATATACGCCCCGGTCTTTCCTTCTCCTCTTTGATATTTTACCTCTCATCTCTGATTTTTCTCCCATCCATTCTCCCTAAATACAATCATACAATCAATTGTCTCATGTTTTCTTAACTTGCCAAAATAAAAACACATTTTGTTTGGTAAGTCATTACATTCTTACCAAATAAGTGCTTAATAATAAAACGGCAGGTAAATCATGGCGATTGCATAGAAAACTGTTGAGTAACGGCAGCAAGTGATTGAGTTTAGTAGTTCCTCATAGAAAATTATTGGCTCTAGAGATATGGTAATATGGAGAAGACAAAATTGTTTGAAGCACGCACAGAACCGGAAGCGCCCCTTGTTTCAAAGAGAGGAGGACGGGTTATTCACATTTAATTTGATGGTCAGAGGCAAATTGAAAGCTAAGCAGTGGTAATTAAGACCCCCGGGGGAAAATAGGGATGTCTCCTACGTTACCCATAATATGTGGAAGTATCGACGTAATTTCATAGAGTCATTCGATCTAAATGCTACATGAAGAACATAAGCCAGATGACGGAACGCAGAGACCTAGGATGTAGAAGATCATAACATGAGCGATTCGGCAGATTTGGATTCCTTTCCTATATATCCACTCATGTGGTACTTCATCATATGATTCATATAAGATCCATCTGTCTAGAGATCGTCATATACATCTAGAAAGCCGTATGCTTTGGAACTTGTACAGTTTGGGAAGGGGTTTTTTGAGAGAAAAGAAGAATCTACTTCAACCGATATGCCCTTAGGCACGGCCATGCATAACATAGAAATCACACGTGGAAGGGGTGGGCAATTAGCTAGAGCAGCAGGTGCTGTAGCGAAACTCATTGCAAAAGAGGGTAAATTGGCCACTTTAAGATTACCATCTGGGGAGGTCCGTTTAGTATCCCAAAACCGCTTAGCAACAGTCGGACAAGTGGGTAATGTTGGGGTGAACCAAAAAAGTTTGGGTAGAGCCGGATCTAAATGTTGGCTAGGTAAACGCCCCGTAGTAAGAGGGGTAGTTATGAACCCTGTGGACCACCCCCATGGGGGCGGTGAAGGGAAAGCTCCCATTGGTAGAAAAAAACCCACAACCCCTTGGGGTTATCCTGCGCTTGGAAGAAGAACTAGTAAAAGAAAAAAATATAGCGATAGTTTTATTCTTCGTCGCCGTAAGTAAATACGTAACTAGGAATATGGAAAATTGCATTTTTGGAATTTGCAATAATGCGATGGGCGAACGACGGGAATTGAACCCGCGCATGGTGGATTCACAATCCACTGCCTTGATCCACTTGGCTACATCCGCCCCTTATCCAGCTAAAGGATTTTTTTTCTTTTTTCCATTGATCATTATTCTATTTATTCTGACCTCCGTACTTCGATCGAGATATTGGACATAGAATGCCACTCTTTAAAAAGGAAAAAAGGAGTAATCAGCTGTGACACGAAAAAAAAACGAATCCTTTTGTAGCTCATTATTTATTGGCAAAGATAGAAAAGGTCAATATGAAGGAGGAGAAAGAAACAATAGTAACGTGGTCCCGGTCATCTAGCATTCTACCCACAATGGGGGGGGAGGCCCCTTCTCGTCCCCCTGGCTCCGCCCCTGCTTTTTGGTACCCATCCGGTGTTAGAAAAAAGGTTCACTGACAAACTATGATATGGCTAATGACTTTCACTCACGTTTTTTGACTTGCTGACAATTGTTTTATGTTTGCGAGTGTTGTTCAGTGTATATATGTTTGATTACAAGCATTTATCACGCCATCGATGATGGGATTCCTGGTCCATGTTAGCAACTACTCCTACGTTGCACCTTTTTTTTTCTTTTGCCGTTTCCTTTGACATCTTGGATTGAACAAAAGTTTAGTTGCACTTGAAGATGAATTGCGGTCAGGAGGATCGGAAACTAATTCGTACCTAAGAACCTCACACGTGCATGTGCGTCTTTGATTTAACTGTCCCTTTCTCTTTGATCTCATTTGCCCTGAGGTAAGCGACAGACACAATTTGTGTCGGTTTCATAACTAAGTATGCTAATCCTGCAGTCAGTACCTACTGTACTAGTTAACCCCTAGCATTTGGTCACGACCAAGAAACTGACTACCATTTCCCTGTGTTAATCAAGCCTAGTAAAGTCTCGAACCACGGTCGAGAAGAGAAAGGTGGAAGAACAATATGCAGGTGGCACCCACAAAAATAAATAAAATGTAGGTGGGGTATGAACGTCGTCCTGGAGGCTTCCAAGGATCCGCAATGATCGATAGTCTCCGTGTAGCACGAAGGTTTGTGCGTTTTGATTTCTCCGCCTTGGCTTTTGGATGGTAGTGTCTTCCTGCCGGCTGCTACTTACGGAAGTGCACGTGTACAACTAGTCAATATGCCCATGTGTTACAATGAGAGAAACAAAGTCCTACACATCTCTAGCTTGTTTGTCGCCTTTTCTTTTTGTACCATCGTCGATGATGGTCACTTGTCCACCTATTTAAGACAAACATGAGAAATTAAGATGATGAGTTAATTCATCACATTCTAGCATGCACTAATTATTACTCTCTCCGTTCCGAATTATTTGTTTTGTATTTGTCTAGATACGGATGTATCTAGACTCATTTTAGTGCTAGATACCTCCGTATCTACACAAATCTAAGACAAATAATTCGGAACGGAGGGAGTATAATACAAACAATAAAAAGAACGTAAGGTTCTCATTTCATTTTTCTTCTATCCAACATTTCTTATATACGCCCCGGTCTTTCCTTCTCCTCTTTGATATTTTTCCTCTCATCTCTGATTTTTCTCCCATCCATTCTCCCTAAATACAATCATACAATCAATTGTCTCATGTTTTCTTAATTTGCCAAAATAAAAGCACATTTTGTTTGGTAAGTCATTACATTCTTACCAAATAAGTGCTTAATAATAAAACGGCAGGTAAATCATGGCGATTGCATACAAAAACTTGCTAAAATTTTAGCGTATAAATATATTAATAGACGTGCATTCATGGACTAATCTACTAGAATGTTTATATTCTTATTGCAACTCACGAACAATTGTCTAGTAATACAAACAAATGTAAGCGAAATTTATAATAGGATATTAAAAGAAATGAAGATTAATCTGAACACGGTGAGTTTGGTCAGTTTCCAAGCTCCTCCCCCGTGCACAAATCACAATTCAGACACATGCACATGTAGATAATTACCACGCCCGTTTATTCCTCCTTTGAGTTTTAATTCCTTCCTGAGTCCATTTATGTAATTGGGCTCCTCTCTCTCTCTCTCTCCCATCAGCCCCTGCAGCAGAATTCCTTTTCTTTCTGTGCTTATTAGGAGCGGAATATAATCCTTTTCTCCCTACTGGTTCATAACAGTCTCATTTATTCCTTTTTTGAAGTTCAATTCCTTTCCTTACGTGTCAGCACAACAACGGAATTTATTACTGTCTTTTCTGTCCGCATGATACATAAAGCTAGTCATAGTGGGAGTAATTTAGATAGTAATATAACACACTTCAATTATTTTATTGCTTATGTGGCATGTAGTTAATGAGGAGAGAGATATTTAGAGTAACATAATATGTTACTATAACATAGCGCTTTCCGAAAAAGAATGAGTCTATAAGGTAATAAATGAAGTCATCTATGACACTACTACAATTTTACTTTGCACTATGAAAGTAGTAACTTAAACTAATGTCATATGCTATAAATTACTCACTACAATGACCAGCCTAATTTAATCTTCTTAATTTCTTTTCTTCCAAGCCCACAATCTCATTTAATTAAAAGAGATCTTCTCTGCACTGATAGGCGCCGGCCGCGTGGCCGTAGGATGCAGCGCCCTTAAACCGTCAGATCAATTGCTAAAAGGCCTGAAAAAAGTCAAACACACTTGAAACTGTCCCGCGGACCGCCTGGACTTGTCCTCTGCATCCCATGTTTTCCGGCCACCCACGCCACTCGACCTCACCGCCGCTCGTGCCGCCGCACTCACCTGTTCTCAGCCCCCACCGTCGTCGACTGCGAGATTGCAGCACGAGTGCCGGTGGGTTCCCAACTTCGAGTGCATCTCTCCAACGGCCGGTCCCAGTACTCGGTGACCGTGGTTGCAACATCCCATCGTCACCGCCTCCGGCTCGCCGCCGTCATCAGCCTGCACCACCATGCTCAACAATCACAGAAGTCAGCAACGCAAATTTCCAAAAAGCCAGTAGCAGCAAAAAAATCAACTATTCCAGCAAAATAAATCATCGGTTCCAACACAAAATGCGTCGCCGCCCGTTGGTTGTAGCAAAAAATCTCTCTGATTCCAGCAAAAACAAATGCCTGTTCGAGCAAAAGTTACAAAGGGTTTCAGCAAAAAAACATTGCCGTCGTAGCATGTCCCTTTGCTGGTTGTAGCCCGCCATGCCGCCGGTCGCAGCCCGTCGACTAGCCGGTTGCAGCTTCAGCAAGGGCCGATCGTAGCTTGCCGGATGTAGCTTCTGTCATCGACGGATGTAGCTTTTGTCGTCAATGGATGTAGCTCCAGCCATAGGCGGATGTAGCTTCTGCCGTTGACGGATGTAGCTTCTGTCATCGACGGATGTAGCTTTTGTCGTCAATTGATGTAGCTCCAGCCATAGGCGGATGTAGCTTCTGCCGTTGACGGATGTAGCATGGGGGCACCATATTCGCAGCTCCCGCCCACCGTCGTTGCAGCTCGCGGAGTCGCCAGATGTAGCTTCTGACGTCAATGGTTCTAGAACCGGCGGACACCGATCCCAGCACCGTCTAGCGCTGGTCGCAACACCACCACCCGTGGGGCGCCGAGTCCACCCCTGGGGAGGGGATCTCGGAGCTCTCCGCAACTCGTGATTTCCGGCAACATGTGGCGGCGTCGTCTCCACCGCGCGCAGCACCGCGGCTCCACTCTCTCCGCACGGCACCTGGCCGGCATCGGCGACCACCAGCAGTGGGACAAGCAGCCGTGCAGCAGCACCACCATCACCACCGGATCGAAGTAGCAGGTCAACGGTGGGGCTAGGCTGGGTAGAGAGGAGGAGCTCCGGTGAAAGCAACGAAGCAGAGAGAAACAGAATGAGCGATGGGGAACAGACGCAAGAGGATAAGCGGTGGAGAACAGACGCGAAAGGATAAGGTTAGCTGAGATTTTTTTTTTAAGAAGAGCGGTGCTGGCTGCATCATACGATCACACTCCATCACATGTTTCTCGTGTGACCGGCGCAAAAGCTTGGCCGGCCTGCCGGTGTAAAACATTTCCCATTTGTTTATTTATTTTTGAGGAGGCTCCTTGTTTATGCAGGAAACTCATGGACGAATTTAAATTGATGAGAATTTGTGCAAAGAGGCAAGGTGGGATTATCTAATTAGCATCCTTTTTTGGCACAAAAAGGCCACAATAATTTTTTGGCCCAAAAAGCCCGCTAGTGACAGATAGATTGAGCCCCAGCAGAAGCCCGTTCTTACTTAGCGGCCAAGCTCTTTTGACCCATGCTTGGAGCGTAGTGAGCAACTGGATGTGACCCAACACCCGGGCTGCGACGGAAAATCCTATTTGACGCTCTTTGCGCCAAGTTGTTGGCCACACGCACATGAAAAACTATCAATCACGAGCAATGGGCCTACCCAGGGACATAACCAGGATTCAAACATAGGGAAGAGGGGGCGCAAATTTTTTGCCTCTAATGTAGAGACTCGTAAAAAAACATACAAAGACTGTCTAGTTTTTTTTTGCGAAGGAGACAACCTAAATCTTTATCAAAACATGTGTCTCTGTGAGCAATTTCATTTTTTTTCAAAAGTTATCATAAAGAAAATGCCATAATTAATTCATGTGTTAATTAACTTAATATTTCTACAACATGATGTGATAAACAAAGCAAAGCCTTGTCCCATGGGTAAAGGGATATATTCCCTAATTAATCGTGTAGTTACCACAGTTCGAATTGTGTAGTTGTGAAGGCATAGATTAATCAGATTTAGAAAGGCAAGCAAGGACTAACTAACGAGAATGACAAACGAGACTAACCTTAACCCCTTTTTCCTTCATTGCCGCTTCTCAATCTGGTCGCGGCCGGTCGGCTGCGCGTCTGCGCAAGGATGGCCCTCGCCCCTCATCGGCACACACACGCCCTCGTGCGCGCAAGGATCATCCGCTCTGGCTCAGATTGAAACGCCGCAGGTCAAGAACTTTTTTTAGGGTTGGTGCTCGTTAAGAATTGTCCTAGACGGCTAGACCTCAGCAACACGCATTGCACACAAGAAAAATAAACGATCCTGATCTGATCGTGTCCCTTTTGCTTTTTTTAAGAAATGTGTCCCTTTTGTTTTTCTTAGGGATTGAAAACTAGGTTTTATTGATCATAATCCACATGAAGCGGGATACAAAACTAATCATGAGGCTCCAACAACCAAAGATGTAGGCCATGATTAAGGGAATGAGAAAACCTGGCTAGTCTATCGGCTTCATAGTTTGCAACCCTACTTTCATTTAAAAAAGTGCAATTGAAACCTACTGATAGAGTCCTAATCACCGCGATGATAAGACCATGCAAGCCGTCCGTGCCTATCGTTGTGTTGCTGATTGCTTGTTTTGCATCCGAAGCCACGATGAAGCTATGTAAGTGAAGATCCTCCGATAGGGCCAACGCATCTCGGCATGACATTGCTTCCAAAGCTGCAGCATTTGTGACACCATTGATTACTAAGGCTGAACTGCCCAGGAAATTACCAGCATTATCTCGACAGACTACTACTACTGCTCCACTCGTCTTCGATCTAGCAACTCCACTGTCTACGTGTATCTTTGCATGACCTGCAGGTGGAGCTTTCTGCCTTACTCGAACTGAATCCGTCCTTTGCTGCCTCGATACAGGTTTCATGGGAAGCACCTCAAGGTCTAACATGAATCTGTTAATGAATCCATGCATGTCTACTAGGCTCTGAAATATGTTGTCATGGATTGCTTTCCTTCAAGACCACCAAATCACCCATAGTGTGACAATAAGCTTAGTGAATGCCACATGCGATAATACATCAATCATTGCACAAAGGCATTGTCTAGCACTTCGTTCAGTTGTTTCACACAATTATTTAGCAAGCTCTCCATAAACCAAGGCCCAAATGCACCTTGCCATCGATCATTCTAGAAGAGCGTGTCTTTGTGAGTCATGTGCACCGCATAGCTCGCAAGCTGGTGATGTCAGACATATTTCATTGTGCCTGCATGTCATTCCTTGGCAACGATTGCTTTGCCAATTTCCATAAGAACATGCACACCTTCCCTGGTACTTCTGTTATCCATAGGGCCTTCCATGATTTAGCATCCCAATCTCTACTAGATGATCCAGTTGTTCCATCAATCCATGCTTCCCAGTCTTTGTTGCCACCATCATTCTATACGCCGATCTCACGGAGAAATACCCATTATTCTCAAAATTCCATGCCCATGAATGCAAGACATTGGCTGTACACTGTGGTATGCCCAATATAGCCCGAACATCAATTGACAGGAAAAATTCTTCAATTCTTTCTCTGTTCCAAACAACTGTTGTTTGATCAATGAGTTCAGCTACCATACGTGGTGGATTATCACACTGGCATCCAAACGGACGCAACATGGCATCCCTAGGTATCCAATTATGTGCCCATATATCTGTGGACATCCCATCACTACTAGGAAAAAGGCTATAGATGGAATTGACACTAATGGCGCACCAGACATGTGGTGCGCCATTACTATATACTAATGGCGCACCATCTGTTGGTGCGCCATTAGTGTGGAAGACACTAATGGCGCACCAGGCACACGGTGCGCCACTAGTAACAAAATGTTTTTTTCATTTTTTCAAACATACTAATGGCGCATCCGGGCAGAGTGCGCCATTAGTAGTTAGAACTACTAATGGCGCACCAGCCATAGAGTGCGCCACTACTGTATTTTTTTTTACTTTTTTGCAAAACTACTAATGGCGCACCGTTGCATAGTGCGCCATTACTAGTTTAAACTAGTAATGGCGCACGGTGCAACGGTGCGCCATTAGTATAAAAATTATCTTTTTTTACTTTTTTGCAAAACTACTAATGGCGCATGTCTGTGTGGTGCGCCATTAGTATGTTGGGTTACTAATGGCGCATGTCTCTGTGGTGCGCCATTAGTAACCTGTGACCAGCTAGATATTTTTGGACAGCCACACCTACACATTCACTTTCCCCACTTCATTCCCCCCACCTCCTTCTCTAAGCTTGTCGGCTGCCTCCACCTCCTCACCTCATTTGCACCATAGATTCATCAAAATTAAGTGTTGAAATTACCTTTTTTTGATAGGTAAGTAAGGGGAAAGCTATGTTCATGTTGTAGATCTACTTTTTTTCTCCCTAGCTCGCTCCAACAACGTGCACATGCACTTCTTGTGGCCTAGCTAGATCTATGTATGTTTGTGGTGTTGCATATGTTTGTGGTGTTGCATATATGTTTGTGTTTGCAGGTACCGGTATTTAAAATGGGATAGTTGCCAATATTTTGCCGGAATGTTGATTCATTTCCGTTTCGGCGAGAATTTTGGCACTATGCATTCTTTTTGGTCCTATTTTTAGGGAAAGTCATGCCAAATTTTTTCTTGGTTCTAAAATATCGTTTTGCTCTACCCCGCAGGCGACCATGGTCCGCACGATGACCGAAGGCATCGTGAATAGGTTTTTGAGCTCCGCGAAGGCCGAGATGCTTCAAAAGAACGAGACGGAGATAAGATACCCGTGTCGAAAATGCAAGCTGAAGAGCCTTATTGTGGACCCGGATTCCGGGCAGGTGCGGGACCACCTGCTCTTGCGTGGTTTCATGGATTGCTATCGGTGGCAAGGTGATGAAGATGACTATGAAGTCATCCATGGGGGCCGGGCAAGAAATGAGGAAGGGCAGCAAGACAACCACCGTGGCTCGGGTGGGCGAGAAGACGAAGAATCTTCAGGACATGATCACGACGGTGATGCTGTACACAGTCATCATGTAGAAGATGCCGGACATGATGATGAGGAAGATGCCGGAGCAGACGAAGGGCATGATCATGAAGATCTAGATGCCGTAGGAGCAAACAACGATGGACCATCGATGGGCTGGGTGCAGGACCCTCATATTCAAGAGCTGCTTATCAAGCAGACGGAGAACGTAAGAGCTGCCGCCCGAGAGAAAGCCAAGCTGGATCAACTGAAGATAGACGCGGTTACTCCATTGTATGAAGGATGCAGACCCAAGGATACCCGCCTGAAAGTAACGCTCATGGCTTTGGAGATGAAGGTAAAACACAAAATGACCGACGCATGCTTCGACGAGAACATGTCATTCTGGCACGAACGTCTTCCCAAGGGGAACAAGTGCCCGACCAGTTTCGAGGAGGCGAAGAAAGTCGTGTGTCCTCTGGATTTACCGCACGTGAAATACCATGTGTGCATGAACAATTGCATCATTTATTGGGGCGAGCACGCGGAGTCTACCATATGTCCGGTGTGCGGCGTCACTCGATACAAGAAGAGGAAGAAAGCTCCTCGAAAAGTGGTGTGGTACTTTCCAACCACTCCTTGTCTGCAGCAGTATTTTGCGGACCCTAAGGTAGCAAAGCTCCTGCGTTGGCACGTGGATAGGGAGGAGAAGAAGCGAGAAGATGACGCAAATGATCCGAAGATAAATAAAAAAGACAAGATGCTGAGTCACCCTAAGGATGGGAGCCAGTGGCAAGCGTTGAACTTCGAACACCCAGAATTTGGGAAGGATCCAAGGAACATTGTGCTGGACGCGAGCACCGATGGAGTCAATCCGTTTGGCAGCCAGAGAAGCACACATAGCACCTGGCCTGTGTTTATGTGGATGTACAACCTTCCCCCCTGGTTGTGCATGAAGAGGAAGTACATTCACATGAGTATGCTAATTGAAGGGCCGAAACAACCAGGGAATGACATCAATCTGTATCTGGGGCTGCTGAAAGAGGAGCTAGACACGCTATGGAAAACGCCAGCCAATACGTGGGACGCCGCAGAGAAAGAATATTTCCCTATGAGAGCCGCACTGCTCACGACGGTGTACGACTATCTCGGTTACGGATATCTCGCGGGGCAGGTGGTCCACGGATTTTCTGAATGCGTCAGGTGCATGGATGACACAACGTATCGCCAGCTAGATAGAGATCCCGGGTCTTCGAAAACCATGTTCATGGGACATCAAACGTGGCTTCGCGACGATGACCCGTGGAGGAAACGCAAGGATCTGTTCGATGGTGAAACCGAACTCCGAAGACGCCCGCGTACGAGGAGCGGCGAGGAAATAGACGGGCTGTTGAAAAATTGGAAAGATTGCCCACTGCCGGGAAAGAAGCAAAAGGTGCCAGAGCCGGGAAAGAAGCGAAAGGCGCCAGAGCCGCTGCTGAAGGTATGGAAAACGAGGTCTGTTTTCTAGGACTTGCCGTACTGGAAGATCCACCATGTGCCTCACAGCCTTGATGCCATGCATATCACGAAGAACGTGTGCGAGAGTCTGCTTGGTACCCTGCTCAACATGCCAGAGAGGACCAAAGATGGGCCGAAAGCAAGGGCAGACTTGAAATCAATGGGCATCAGGCAGGAGCTTCACGCTAATGATGATGATGATGATGATGATGATGAGGCGAAGCAGGACACAGAAAGTCATCGAAAAGGCAAAAAGGCCAAGAAGACCGGAAATGACTACCCTCCCGCGTGCTTCACTCTAAGTCAGGAGGAGATCGAGCAGTTTTTCACCTGCCTCGTAGGAGTAAAACTTCCTTACGGTTACGCGGGGAAGATAAGCAGATACCTAGACCCAGCGAAGCAGAAGTTCAGCGGGATGAAGTCTCACGACTGTCACGTGCTGATGACGCAGATACTTCCAGTTGCAATCCGTGGGATCATGGACGCGCACGTCCGTGAAACACTATTTGGCCTATGCAACTTTTTCGACGTCATCTCTCGGAAGTCGGTTGGCGTGAGGCAACTCAGAAGGCTACAGGAAGAGATCGTGGTGATACTATGCGAGCTTGAGTTGTACTTCCCGCCTGCATTATTCGACGTTATGGTGCATCTGCTGGTCCATATTGTGGAGGATATCATCCAACTCGGGCCGACGTTCCTGCACAGCATGATGTCGTTCGAAAGGATGAATGGTGTCATCAAATGATACGTTCGCAACATGTCACGTCCAGAGGGAAGTATGGCCAGGGGCTTTCTGACCGAAGAGCGCATCTCCTACTGCACGAATTATCTAGGCATCGAGAACCCCGTTGGTCTGCCCGTCAACAGGCACCTCGGCATGCTCGCTGGATGGGGTCACCATGAGGGTCGCCGCGAAATGCATGTCGACTTCGAGGGTCGACTCGCCGACTTTGAAAGAGCAAACCTAGTCGCGCTACAACACATAGACGTGGTCGATCCTTGGGTGGTAGAGCACAAAACCTTTATTGAGAAGACGTACAATGACCGAGGCCAACAGAGGACGGACGGAGGTATAATCAAAGAGCACAACTCATGTTTCACGCGTTGGTTCAAGCAGAAGCTTCTGTCGTACCCTTTACACGAGTATTCTTCCGCAGAAGAACAACTCATATTCGCCTTGTCACAGGGCGCCGAGCACAACCTGATGACCTATGAGGCGTACGATATCAACGGCTACACATTCTACACCGACAACAAGGACATGAAGAGCGATGGTTATCAGAACTCCAGGGTAACGATGGAATCCTACACCGGTAACGACAAGGACAGATACTACGGAAGGAACGAGGAGATCTGGGAGCTGAGCTACGCTGGAGAGAAGGTCCCGATGTTCCGTGTCAGATGCGCCAAGAGCGTCCTAAAAGAAGACCGGTATTTCACGACCATGGTTATACCCGAAGCCAAATCCAAGACCGCGGGCGCAAACGTCACCGCGAAAAATGAGCCATGGGTACTGGCTTCCCAAGTGGACCAATGCTTCTTCATTACCGACCCGTCAAAGCCCAGTCGTGTTGTCGTGAGGAGAGGCAAAAGGAAGATCATCGGAATGGATGGAGTAGCCAATGAGCAAGACTTCGATAAGTACGGCGACCCGAAGATCGAACATGACGACGACAATGAAGTAGCAGCATACACCACAAGAAGAAGCAGGACCACCCTACCTAAAGGATGTCCGTTCCACAGAAGAACTCCATTTGCGAAAAATAAGGGCAAGAAGATTATGAACAGATAGCTAGTTAAGATCGACTGTATTTAAATCGTAGTCTTCATTTCTTGGTTGTATTTCATGGGCACTTTTTGATATTATGAATATTTTTAAATTTCATGGGCACTTTTTGAATTCATGAATATTTTTTCAAATTTGATGATATTTTTTCATATTCAATATGATAAAATATTGAATATTCATGAGCACACTCGATCTCGATCCCCCTCCATCTCGATCTCGATTCCCCCTCCATCTCGATCTCGATCCCACTCGCACCCTCCCCCGCTAGCTCCACCGCCGCCGACGACCCACCGCACCCTCCCCCGCTCCACCACCGCCGCCGCCGACCCCCCGCACCCTCCCCCGCTCCACCACCGCCGACGAGCACCCCCCGCACCCTCCCCCGCTCCACCACCGCCGACAAGCACCCCCCGCACCCTCCCCCGCTCCCCGGTGAGCTCCACCTCCTCTCCCCTCTTCATTTTTAAAAAAATAATAATAAAAAAGTGTAGACTACAATTGTTGTTAAACAACAATTATTACTGTTTTTATAAAAATATATTACTGTTTCATATTCATATTCATTTTCTAAAAAATTATTACATGCAACAAAAAAAATTACTTATGGCGCACCTCTGGCTGGTGCGCCATTGCTATATATATATAAAAAAGATTACTAATGGCGCACCTTTGCCTGGTGCGCCATTGCTATGTAAAAAAATATTACTAATGGCGCACCTCTGCCTGGTGCGCCATTGCTATGTAAAAAAAAGATTACTAATGGTGCACCGACTGCGGGTGCGCCATTAGTAAGATTCCCCCCTAGCTAATTCCCTCCCTCTCGCCAGATCCCCTTCGTCCCTCTCCCTCGCCCCCTAGCTAATCCCCCCTGCTGCCCCGACCCATGCCGCCACCGCCCCCGCGCCTCCGTCTCGATCGCTGCCCCCACGCCATCGCCGCCCCCGCGCCTCCTCGAGCCGAGCGCCGCCTCCCTCGCCGTCCCCCCTCTACCCGCGCCCGCGCCCTCGACGTCCTCCCGCCCAAGCGTCCCCTCCCCTCGCGGCCCCGCCTGCGTCAACCTTGTGGTCACCGTCCAACACCGCGCGGCCTGCCCAGGAGGACCGCCGTTGTCTTCCTCTTCGACTACGAGGACCTGGACAAGCTCGGACGCCCTCGGACGCCCGCCGATTTCCTCCGCCTCGACCACCATCGCCACCGCTCGACGCCGAATTCGCGCCGCCTTGACTAGCTCCGGCTACCCCGAGCCGCCCTCGACCTCCCCAGTGAGCACCCGAGCCGCTTCCCCCTCTTCCCCCTCTTGATTTCCTTCTGATGTGTTCTAGGGTTAGGGGTTGGAGAATTTTGGACAAGAAAAGGGGTTGGAGAATTAAGTAGCTAGGGTTGGGGAATTAAGTAGCTAAGGAGATTATGTTTAGAGCATCAATGATGGGTGTTGATATACCTCTGGATAATTTTGATTTTATTCATGTTCTCAAGGAATTGGAATTATCCAGGGAACAAATTAGTAAGAAAACTGAACACTGTTTAGATATCCATGACTCGAATGGAAATGTCGCCTCCCTGTGTCTAAGTTGGCATGATACTGTAGTGGAAGAGGAGGAGAAATTTACTATAGTTTCTAGAAGAAAGAAAAAGTCTCCTGCTAAGAGAAATGTCACTATTTCTTCTCTTACCTCCTCTTCTATACCTTGTACTAGAGGTCAGCAAAAGAATATCAGTTCTACTTTGCCCCCTAGTAGATCTGGATACTATTTCCGTTAGGAGATGGTGTTATATTAAGATGCATATATTGTTATGTTACGCAAATTGTATCATCTTGCCACTTAAGTCAGCCTTCCCTTTAAGCAGAAAATTCAGTTAGGAGCTACTGTCAAAAACTTGAGCTACTGTCAAAAAATTTAGTTAGGTACAATTAGGAGCTACTGTCAAAAACTTGAGCTACTGTCAAAAAATCAGTTAGGTACAATTAGCATCATGTAAGAAAATGGCCATAATGTGCCCTGATAATGATGTATTTTGTCATAAAAATATATAGTGGACTGCCATGATAATGACATGCTGCTAGTAGTTACTTCCACCATGAGTTTCATTAACAGCAAGTCAGTTTTGTTTATAGTTGAAAGTAAGTGTGTGGTTTGAAAATCAAACAGAAATGTTTTCTTAACTCAGAAGCCTGTTACTGCACCTGTACTGCACATTACAAAGTCTCCTAGTACTTAACCCACCCAAGCTATGAGGCAAAAATTTCAGTTAACTGTTATGGACAATTGTCAATTTTCTGTAATGATGATGGAACATTATAAAGCATTGTACTCCAGTGTATATGAAGGATACAAAAAATTTAGCAACTTCTCTGATTTTATAAAGTTGTTCTTATATGGGTGAAACTTCACTTGTTTTTAGGCTAGTGCAGGGTGTTGCTTTATTCTGTCATCATTTGTAACTATGTCACAAATAAATTGTTCCTTCTTCTGTATTTGAAGTAATGACTGTTCATAAGCTGAGGCATGGATTAAGCTGTTTCTTTGCTGTACCATTATATCTGGATGATTTTTTGTTTGGTGACCTATTATATCTGGAATGGAAGCTCACATAAGTTGAGCTGATTTTTTTCCATATGAAAGCAGAGGACCATATGGTCTGTGGCTGGGTTTTGTCTCCGACCATTGTGTCGTGATGAATTTGCAGGTACCCCGAGAGGCCCTTGAGTTTGCCGGAATGTCGATTAACTTCCGTTCCGGCAAATTCGAGTACTCCATATGTCTTATTTTCAGCAAAGGTCATGCTGAAATTTTCCATGAATTTTAGCATGACTTTGCTAAAAATAGGACATATGGGGTACTTGCGACTAATGCATGGGCCGGGGTATCGTAGTACTTAGTTAAGTAGGATCAACTGCCCCGCCATTCTTGCTGCATTAAACCATAGGTGGCAATAGAGCCAAGTGATTAGGCCCAACTTAGAATTCTCCTTAGCATCGATAAACCCTAGATGATAAACCCAACATAGGTGGCAATAGAGCCAAGTGATTAGTGCCAAGTGATTAGGCCCAACCTAGGGTGCCTCGGCATCGATAAACCCTAAATGATGAAAACTTAACTTGGCTTCTATAGGGTGCCTCGGTCTCGATGAGAACCTAAATGATGTACGCTTAGGCTTTTAGGGTGCCTCGGCATCGACAAACCCTAAATGATAAAAGCTTAGCTTTTAGGATGCCTCGGTGTCGACAAACCCTAAATGATGAGACCATGATCTTGTTCCTTGACAATAACCAACTTGTTGACCAAACTTTTTTCCTATTTAGAGCGAAACATGGCCCACAACGATGAGGCCGGCGGTTCGGGCGACAAGCAATTCTGGGAGCTGTCCCAGGAGTTGGAGGAAGAACCTCACCGCTATGAGGACGCCGCGGAAGACACCGATCCTGACTACAAAACCCCTAGTGGCGTCGGGGATGACACCACTGATGATGGCGCCGCGGATGCCACCACTGATGATGGCGGCGCACGCACAGATGGCAGCCAACCGAAGAGGCAACGGAAGGACCGGCGCCCGACCGTGCTCGGCACCGTCAGGGAGGAATTTACCGAAGTGAACTCCGACGGGCATCCGATGGCGCCCAAACACGTAGTCAAGGGGTACTCGATTCAGCTCGGGTGCATTCTCCGGAGCACCGCCTCGATCAACACCGAGAACCTAAGGCATAAGGACCGAGGGAATTTGCACAGCCTCCTCTTCATGAAGCTGCACGAACGATACAAGTTCCCCGCTGAGTTCGCAAACACACGCCTCTCGGGTAATAAAGTGAACGGTGCCGCCCTCACGACGATGAGCACGGCCCTGTCTACTTGGAAAAGCACGGTGAAGGCAATGATTGACAAAGGTGATAGTTATGAGAAGATCAAGGCGAAATATCCTTTGATTAGCGAAGATGACTACAAGGAGTTCAAGATCAAGTGCAATAGCCCCGCAACCTCCGAATCAAGGCAGTGGGGGAAAGAAATGCGACAGTTGAACATAGGGGTCCACCAACTCGGTCCCGGCGGTTACAGAGTGGCGGAGCCTGTATGGGACAAGGAGGACATGGAGCATGCCGAGCAAGGCCTACCGCCCCGCTTCGAGAAATACAGTGACAAGCAGACCAGGAACTTTCTCAGGGCCCGGTACAAGGAGGACCCGGTAACAAAGGAGCTTACTACGGATGCGAAGACCAAGGAGCTTGAGCTTGTTCTGGTAAGGAATACACCCCCATGTAATTAGCTCCATATGGTTGCATTCTAATTAATCCCCAATATTTCTAAATGGTTCACGTTCCTTCCGCAGGACAAAGAAAGTAGTAGCGCGGGGTCGTCTCAGAGCTCCCCTTTCGACACCCCTTTGAATAGGGCGTTGAATGTAATGAAAAACAGGGATAAGCTCAATAAGCCGATGTCAGCTGGTCGTGTGGCCGGCAAAGGCTTGTCCACAAAATGGTCGTCATACTATGCCGCTGGTGGGCGAAAGGAGAAAAAGACCAGCTCGGAAAGCCAGTCGCGCGAGGTTGAAGAACTCAAGGCGCAAGTGGCGTGGATTCCGGAGATGGTCCAAGAGCAAGTGCAACAACAACTGGGATCGACGCTCACCGGCATTATGCCTACCTTGATTCATGGGATAACGACGTGGATTGCGGGTGGCCAACAAGGGCCGCCCCTGATTCCCAGCTTCACGGCCAGCAACTCGCACAACGCGCAGGCGGCGCCATTGGTGTCTCCGGCGGCGGCGGTATTGGTGTCTACGGCGGCGGCGCCATTGGTGTCTCCGGCGGCGGCGGTATTGGTGTCTCCGACGCTGGCATTGGAGCTTAATGCACCCGGGTGTACGCCGGCCGGCACCTCGCCAGCAAGCGGCCCCTCCGTCAGTTGCACGCCTGCCGTTGGCGGTGCCTCGACATTAGCCGAGCTCGACGGCATCACGGTAACTAAGCCTCTATGCCGAGGACTTCATCTCCTTGCCTTTGACTTGGCATCCCTGATGCCCTACATGTTTTCGCAGGGCGCCGCCGACGTTCCTTGCACTCTCCTGCACTTCGTGGGCGGCGAGTTGGTCGATGTCGCCAAGGGCAGAATCGTTCAACCGGGCAACCCCGTGTTCCACGGTAATCCGATGCCACCCACAATGTATAGGGTTGAAGTGGTTCGGGTGCTGCCAGGCTTCGACGAGCTATTACCTCCGATTCGACCCGCTGGGGCCGACGAAGAAGATGAGATGACCCTCAGCGCCTGCGTAAGCTGGCCCCTGCTTGGGCCGAAGAGCCAGATTCGTTTGGGGGTAGGGGTCACCACCCCACAGATAAGACCGCCAGTCGTGCCGGCGCCAAGCCATGGCAAGAACGCCGCAACGCTACCGGACATCCCTATGGCACAGGATCCGGACATGCATATGGCACAGGATCCGGACGACGACGACAACGACGATGGTACATTTACCAACGTCGATAAGTACTTTGCCGAACATGGGTACGGTGATGAGTTCTGCGGGCCTCCTTCTCAAGAACCCAAACAAGACGACCGCGATCTAGCTGGTACGGCGGAGAAACCCAATTGCAACAGGCATCGTCTGGCGTTCAGTTCTCAGGAGACGCCTCCAGCTGCTGCCTTCACCAAGCCTCAGATAGCGGAGGTGCCAAATATTATCAGCCCCAACATGCTCAAGAAGGCGGTCTGTGAGCAGAACTCGGTCCCATTACAGCAGATCAAGAAAAAGGGCCGGAAACGGCAGACTAAAAAGGGCGCCGGTGCGAGCCAGCCAGCACCGAGTACGATCCGTGCTCAGGATGGGCCACCTTCACCTAAGGATATCTCGAGGAGGGTGCATGTGGCGGGTAGGGCGATGCTACCGATAAATATGCTCAATGCTGCAATCGGTGCTATGCGGAGTCTGCACGACAGTGTTCTTTCTTTGGAGAAGCGGCGTCTCAGAGAGAATGATGTGGCATACCCGGTTTTCGTGGCCAAGGTGCCAGAGGGCAAGGGCTTTGTGGATGGCGCCATCGGGGGTACGATCGTCCTACGGTTTGATGACATCTTTGCTATGTTCAACCTTCATCCGCTGCACTACACCTTCGTTCGGCTGTTTTCGCTGAGTATGGAGATGCGGATCATTAGAGACAAGACCCCGGACATTGTGATCATCGACCCCTTCTACATGCGTGCCAAGCTCTTGAGCAGCGCTAGGGACTGCCAAGTCGCGAGTTCACACCTCGAAGACGTCATTCTGGCAAACCCAGATAAGGATAACTTCCTTGTGGCTTACTTTCCTGTGTAAGTCATCCCTTAACCGCCCTGTAACATATGATTTCTTAGATTTCGATCGTTCTTTTTTTTCTAACATTCCGTGTTCTGTGCAGTGACACACATTGCACACTCATCCTCTTAAGCCTGAAATATTCCATGGCCACGTATTTCGACCAAAACCGTAACTCCAAGATAGACTACACAAATATCAAGAAAGTTCTTGATGATGTTCTCCCCGGATACGCCAAATCTGGAGGCACCTTCACCAGGGCAGTTCATAAGTACGGCAAGCACGTGTTCGCCCATAATATGACGTTCTGCTGCGTCAAGCAGCCGCCTGGCGGTCAGAAGGATGCCTACTACGCCCTCCATCACTTGTGGGCGATCGTAAGGGACCATCATCACCTTCTGCTACCAAATAATCTCAAAGATTGGGCCGCGAGCTTGTCAGCAATCCAGGACGCGGACATCAGACAAGAATTCTTTCGCATCCAGTCGGAGTTTGCGGACATCATCCATCAAGATGTCCTTCATACCTCGGGGCAGTTCTTCCTCAGATATCAACCGTCCAACATTGAGATAGACGGAATGCTACAAATGCAGACTGACAACGCCCGCGATTTCATTACCATCATGACAGACGGTGGCTTCATCCACGCTCCTGTCCATGAGTCGAGTCAAAAGTAGTGATGTGTAGTTCTGAAACATTGGTTGGCTCATGTTGTAATTAAACTTTAATGAATTGTATGTCTCTTTGGTTTGGACAGTCGTTCAACTTAGATGTAATCGATGCTATTTATTAGTAGGACCATGAATCGTGCTATTAATGTCTTGCTTTTCTCTTCCGATCCTTTTGTTGCATACTTATATATTGCTTATGTATGTATTGTCTGTTGTTTGGCTTGTGCATAGAGATGCCGTCGTATGTCGTGTACAAGGGTAAGGTTCCCGGAGTCTACGACGACTGGGAGGAGTGTCGGAGACAGGTTCACCGTTTCAGCGGTAACAGTTACAAAGGGTACACCACTAGGGCGGAGGCCGAATCTAGATACGCCCGCTATCTAGCGGGAGAGAGGAGGGAGCATTGGAGGAACCGGATGAAGACCAGTTTCATCGCGATGATGCTCATCGTGATGACCGCAGCTCTCTTCTATGTGATGGTAGTTTAGATGATCGATATCGACTTGTAATGTGAAGACAAACTTGATACTCGCGGTCTCGAGACTTGTAATGTTTTATCTTTGTTCGGTCTTTTGAATTCGGAGACTAATATGATGAATTGTATTCGGAGACTAATCTTCTATTGTATTCGATGAATCTCCTGTTGCTGTGTGCTACTGTCTATATTCTGTCAAATAATATATTTTGTAACCTGTGCAAAAATCAGAAAAGTAAAAAAATCCTAATATTCATACTAATGGCGCATCACTACAGAGTGCGCCATTAGTATGGCAAAGTATACTAATGGCGCATCACCAAAGAGTGCGCCATTAGTATGCCAAGTATACTAATGGCGCATCCATCTGCAGTGCGCCATTAGTGTGCCAAAGCACATGGTTAAATATGGCCCCTGGGAGGCATAATAATGGCGCATGGTGTTATATACTAATGGCGCACTGGGTGGTGCGCCATTAGTATACCAGATACTAATGGCGCACCAGTGGTGTGCCATTAGTAATAAATACTAGTGGCGTGATACTAATGGCACACCAGTGATGCGTCATTAGTAGGCAAAACTGGTGCGCCATTAGTAGGCCTTTTCATAGTAGTGCATCCCCTATTATTCTGATAAGACCCTGTTTGAGAATATTGCGCCCCTCGATAATGGCCCTACAAATCTGGCTTGGGTGACTACCAAGCTCTGTTTCTAATATGCAAGCATTTAGAAAGTAAACGCTCTTTAGGATCATCGCGTTGAGAGAGTCCGGTGTTTTAAGGATCCTCCATGCCTGCTTTGCGAGGAGAGCCAAGTTAAAAAGTTTGAAGTCCTTAAGTCCTAGTCCACCAAAACTTTTGGGTTGAGTCATTGATTCCCATGATACCCAGGCCGGTCTCCTCTACCCATTCTTATTTCCCCCAACAAAATTTGTGAAATAGCATGTTCAAGTGCTCACATAGACCCCGAGGAAGCTTAAAACATGACATGGAGAACATGGGCATGGCTTGGGCGACCGATTTTACAAGGACCTCCTTCCCTGCTGTTGACAGAGTTTGCTCCATCCACCCGTGCACTTTGCTCCACAAATAATCCTTAAGATACTTGAAAGCCCCATTTTTGGAGGCACCCACATCAAAAGGCACCCTAAGGTAGTTTTCATTAAAAGTCTCATTTTGTATATTGAACAAAACCTTCATCTATGTTTTCAAACTCTCAGGACAACCTTTCCCAAAATGATCATAGATTTACTATGATTTATCCTCTGGCCTAATGCTTGACAGTACATGTTCAACAACTGGTTAACTTCATTTACACCACTTACACTCGCCTTGACAAACAGCAGGCTGCCATCTGCAAAGAGTAAATGGCTAACAGGTGGTGTCGAAGGCATCACCTTCAAACCACTTAGGTTGGATGACTCATTTGTAGATTTTAGTAGGCACCAAAGGCCCTCTGCTGCAATGAAAAGAGGCAAGGCGGAATTGGTCCCCTGTCGTATCTCGCGTGTAGATGTAAATTCATGGAGCTTTTTTCCATTAAACAAAACTAAGAATCTGACTGTTCTTACGAGGCTCATCACAACCCCTACCCATATCTTATAAAATCCCAATTTCAACATCATTGCTTGCAAATAATCCCACTCCATCCTGTCATATGCTTTCATCATGTCCAGTTTAAGAGCACAATGTTGGTTCCTCTTTAACCTGTTCCTTTTTATAAAATGCAAGCACTCATATGCAGTGATGATATTATTTGTTATAAGTCTAACAGGAACAAAAGAAGACTGTTCCTCAGAGATGATGTCAGGAAGAACCATCTTTAGTCTATTTTCTATGACCTTGGAAGCAATCTTATAGAGCACATTACACAAT
The DNA here is from genome assembly GCF_056163025.1 of Triticum urartu. Classification (NCBI taxonomy): domain Eukaryota; kingdom Viridiplantae; phylum Streptophyta; class Magnoliopsida; order Poales; family Poaceae; genus Triticum; species Triticum urartu. Next base: position 99,851,182 of record NC_141878.1, read on the forward strand.
GAGATAGGTCTAAACTGGGACATGAGCGTGGGATTCTTTACCTTTGGTATTAGTACCAGGATGCTGTCAATTATGCTCTTCGCTGTCTCCGTCCCATTAACAATCCTCAACACCGCATTTGTCACATCTCCCCCACAAACCTCCCAATGGCGCTGAAAAAAGTGAGATGGTAGTGCATTCAATCCCGGAGCTTTAGTTTGGATTGGAAGAGTGCTTGTTTCACCTTATCACTAGTATAAGGCGCATTTAAGAGCTCATTCATTTCATGTGTGACCTAGCAAGGAACTGTATCTAGGACTCATTCCATATCTTCTACCCCCTCCAAGTATAAAGCTCACTTTAGAAATTTGTTGCCATCTCCTCCATCTCTGTAGGATCCTCCGTTAGGTTTCCATTACACTACTGCAGGATGCTGCTAACGCGACACTACGATCAGAGACCCTTTGACGAAACTATGTGCGGTGCATTAATCACAAACGGTGGTGTAAAAAACCATCAAAAAAGGTGCAAAACATTTGCGATGGCGAAGCCATCAAACACGGTTCAGATTTTAGTTGCGTGTGCGATGCAGGGCACACAGTTAATCCATTTGAAATGTTTGCGATGAGGCAGAACAACAGAAACAGGCAGCCATATCAATGTGTGTGCGATATACGGCATACATTTCGCTCCGATGAACTATTTGCTATTAGGGAGTGCAACACAAACGGTTAGCCAGATCAAGGCATGTGTGATATACGGCGTATGGTTCACTCGGATGAACTGTTTTTGATTAGGGAACACAACGGAAACGGTTCAACATAACAAGATGTGTGTGATATGGGGCACACAGTCCACATGAATGAACTGTCTGCGATGAGCCAAAAGAACACAAATGAGTCGTGTAAACATGATGTGTGTGATACGCAGCAAACAGCCGACTCGGATGAACTGTTTGCGATGAGAAATTACAACACAGAAGGTTAATACAGTTAGTTCGTGTGCGATTCTGTGTGTACGAAAAACTTTGAAAAAATGCAAACTAGTTGCTTGTGGTGGCTAGGAGTATCGCACACGATGCATCTGCGAGTACTCGTGTGCGATGATTTGTAAGTTACACATACGTTTCCTCATGTTAACACGTGTGTGAATTTGCAATATGGACAGTTAATATGCAAATGCCTTCTGGACATCGGGCACACGCTTAAACTCAATGAACTGTGTACGATACTAATACTTTTCATGAAAATTTAAGAACTTGGCTAACAACATTTGAGTAACATATATATAATGGTTACACTATTTGACAAAAGGAGGATCTTCGTAACACGGCTTGGACAACCATATGGTACATATCTACATACGTAACATAGTAATAACTATCACATTTTAAGAGGCTGAGGGCCAACAACCATATGGTCCATATCAACATACTTAACATAGTAACAACTGGCACATTTTAAGAGGCTGAGGGCCAACAATCACAACTATCCGCTGGAAGCAGTTTGATCACGGCGACTCGGCATCTCGTCAATGAAAAAAAGGAAGAACCCTCATGTGCAGTGGTAGAGCATGAGTAGAACAGTGTCTCCAATTTTCCAATATGGATTCATTGCCATGACAAGCGAGAACTTATTAATTTGAATGGTTCCATTTCTGCGGGAAATGCAATACCTTGCAATCACTTTGGTGTTATTAGCAGGCACAAATGTAATTCGACCACACCGAAAAATAGATCCAGGAACTGCTACAGCGGGCAATTTCTATTGAAATGTAGAATAAAAACCAATTGTAACATATCGTTGAAGATATATATATATATATATATATATATATAGTTTATGAGCATCAACATTAAAATAAAACTTTTTACGATCATTTTGTGCACACAATTGGTTTTGTTCAATGTGTGCACCATAGGTATAATTAATCCCATCCAAAATCCAGTGTTCATACGCTGTGCTATCTCTGTCAGATTATCAATAAAGTTTATGACATGCTTCAAGTCCTTCTAGTGAAATTTGGTACACTTAGTAACATACATATCATTCACTATGCATCCAACATATCCCGCTTAAAAGGCGGAAAGGTATTGTTTATTCAGAACATGGCAGAAGAATATATAGTGCGCATAAATTGGTAAATAGAATTTGTTACTGCCTAGGAACGGAGTTAGAAAATGAAATCATAATTGGTTGCTTAAATAGTGATCAATTAGTCAGAAAAAATACCCTGATTTTGCTAAGTAATATGATAACATGGAGAAAGTTGAAAGGACACTAACCTTGATCAGACTTTGATCGGCTGATGACGTTGGGATGTAAACATCCATGTTAATTAGACCAGGCTGTGGTGCACACACTAGAATTTTATTGCCAACTTTCAGTTCATAACACTTAGACATTTTTCTCCAAAGGTCTGCATCAAAATAGGAGTGACCATATTTATCAAGTTTTACGCTAACCGTCATTGTAAATCCATGCTGCGTTGTCAATATGACATCCTGGGAGTCATCAACAAAGTAAAGCCCAAGATTTCCTTCTACTTCTGTTCTTGCAAAGCAAGGGATGTACTGCTTGAAATGAAAATTAAGATCGTAAATTAGATATATTGAAATAACAGAGCAAGATTCAAATATGGGAGTAACTGATAGAACATATCAATATATAGATGAAAGAAAAGTACAAAAATATATAATGTAACAAAGATTTGATGCAAATATGAGAGTAACTGAATGAACAATACATCATATATTTTCCTAATATAGGGGGGGGGGGATCGGCTTCGACATCTAGGCTGCATGTGGCACCGTACCTTTTACCCAAATGTAGCAATAGACGGTATATGTTCACAAATATAGGCCATGCTGACCATGGTAGGTTGAGATTGAACGTACCGAGTGCTCCCTGAAGTCATCCGGAATGGTGAGATAGAACTTCGTTTCTGACTGGCCGCGACCACACTTGCCCGATTTGTGCTCGGACTGTGGACACATGAATGAACACCCATGAATCAGCTAGAAGAAAATGAATCCATGGCGATTTCTTCCGGTTGATTAACATCGACGGGCGGACTACGATAAGAGACGAGTGAATATTTCGCTAAGTTGATTACCTTCTCCATGAGAAAAATCCCTGGCCCAATCCCGTAGAAAACCCCAATCGACCTGAGTCTAGAATGTCGGTGCAGATAGGCGGCGGAAAGCGGTAGGGGCGAAATCCCGTGCCGTTTGGAGTGCAGCCTCCGCCCGTCGACAGCAGCCGTCGAGCTTAGGGTGGCCGACGTGATAGAAGTTGCTGAGGGGCAGAGTTGCGTAGGAGTCCACGGCAAGTGGGTGGGGATGAAGTGGGCGAGGGTTTTCTTTTTTCCTTTTGCATGTGTGGGTGAACACACACGGTTCGCAGAGGTGACAGAGATGAATCGTGTGTGATAGTAAATCCCCGAGATTGAATGGGAATCCAAATTTCCTTTGTCCTTTGTCCATGAGTTTTTTTATACGATGAACATAAACTCTGAAAATCACCGTGTTCAAATTTGGCACTTTTCCGGGTTCATTTACAATATTTAGGGGATTATGTGCATTTTCTATGCATTAATGCACACAATTCAAATTCAAACAATCGGTGCATGAAAAGGTGCATGAGAACAATCTAGAAAACCACGATCATGCTATTTAGTAAATTGGAGAATGATGCCTAGCCTGTGCCATGGTATGGCCTCACCATGTCCTGGTAAAAATTGGAGAATGTTTGTCTTATGTCTTCATGCACGCCATTCATAAATCGAACCATCACCGAGGAAATTTCATGGTTTCGAAGGGGGAAATCAGCAAGATTGAAGGGGCTGGGAATCCAAATTTCCTTCATAGCTTGCCATTCAATTTTTTCTACAATCAACATACTCCCTTGAATGCAACATGTTCAAATTTGGCATTTTTCCGGGCTCATTTACCATATTAGGGGATTATGTGCATTTTCTAGGCATTAATCCACATAATTCAAATTCGAACAATCGGTGCATGAAAAGGTGCTCAAGAACGGTCCGAAAAAACCATACTACTAGTATTTAGTAAATTCTCAATCTTTTTACAAGGAATGGGCGGAGATTTCAAGGGAATGCGTGGCAATAGTCAACCACAAACGCGTCATTTACTGGGTTATCAACTATAGAAAAATAAAATATGTGCTTGAAAAACATGACGCGTGGCATGGTGCCATGGTATGGCCTCACCGTGCCCTGGTTAAAAGCTGAGAAGGTTTGATTTATGTCATCATGCACACCCTTCATAAATCAAACCATCACTGAGGAAGTTCCATGCTTTCGAGAGGGAAATCACCAAGATTGAAGGGGAATCCAAATTTCCGTCCTAATTTGTCATTCAATTTTTTTTCGATGATTAACATACCACCTCAAATGCAATGTGTTCAAATTTGACATTTTCCGGGCTCATTTACCATATTTAGGGGATTATTTGCATTTTCTAGGCATTAATGCACATAATCAAATTCAAACAATCGGTGCATGAAAAGGTGCACAAGAACGGCCTGGAAAACCATGCTCGTGCTATTTAGTACATTCGCATGCCTTTTACAAGGAATGGGCAGATATTTCAAGGAAATGTGTGGCAATAGTCAACCATAAACACGTCGTTTACTGAGTTAACAATGATAACCCACAAGTATAGGGGATCGCAACAGTTTTTGAGGGTTGAGTATTCAACCCAAATTTATTGATTCGACACAAGCCAAAGAATATTCTCAAGTATTAGCAGTTGAGTTGCCAATTGAACCACACGTGAAAGACTTAATATCTGTAGCAAAGTATTTAGTAGCAAAGTAGTATGGAAGTAACGGTAACGGTGGCAAAACTAACAGTATCAATTTTTGTAGCAATCATAACAGTGGCAACGGAAAAGTAACTAAGCAAAGAATAATATGTGAAAAGCTCGTAGGCAATGGATCAATGATGGATAATTATGTAGGATGCGATTCCTCATGCAACTGTTATAACATAGGGTGACACTGAACTAGCTCTAGTTCATCAATGTAATGTAGGCATGTATTCCGAATATAGTCATACGTGCTTACGAAAAAGAACTTGCATGGCATATTTTGTCATACCCTCTCGTGGTAGCGGGGTCCTATTGGAAACTAAGGGATATTAAGGCCTCCTTTTAATAGAGTACCAGACCACATCATTAACACTTAGTGAATACATGAACTCCTCAAACTACGGTCATCAACGGGAGTGGTCCCGATTATTGTCACTTCAGGGTTGTCGGATCATAACACATAGTAGGTGACTATTGACTTGCAAGATAGGATCAAGAACTCACATATATTCATGAAAACATAATAGGTTCAGATCTGAAATCATGGCACTCGGGCCCTAGTGACAAGCATTAAGCATAGCAAAGTCATAGCAACATCAATCTTAGAACATAATGGATACTAGCTTTGGTGCGCGTCGGTCCTAAACAAACAGGTTTGAGCTATGGGAGGATTTTTTCTGGAAGAAGACGAAGTGCGTGGGTGCTGGAGTAAGTGGAGGGGGTCCGCGTGGGGCCCACGAGGCAGGGGGCGCGCCCTGTTCCCTAGTGGAAAAATGGTGCCCCCCTGGTGCATTCTCAGTGCCAGAAATTCTTAAATATTCTACAAAAAATCATATTTTAGTTTTAGGACGTTTGGAGAACTTTTATTTTTAGGGTATTTTTATTGCAAGGATAATTCAGAAAACAGACACAAAATACTATTTTTTCTTTATTTAATCTAAATGACAGAAAGTAAGAGGGTACAGAGAGTTGTTCTTTCTAACTTCATCCATCTCGTGCTCATCAAAAGGAATCCACTAACAAGGTTGATCAAGTCTTGTTAACGAACTCTTTCCGAATCGCATAAAACCGAAGAATTTTCGAATAACACTAGGTTACCTCAACGGGGATATGCATGTCCCCAACAATAATAATATCATATTTCTTCTTAACAGTAGGAAGAGAGAATTCAAAACCTCTAATAGTAATCGTTGAAATGTTTCCAATAGAATTGATACTGTGGACTTGAGGTTGTTTCCTCGGAAAGTGTACCGTATGCTCATTACCATTAACATGAAAAGTGACATTGCCTTTGTTGCAATCAATAACAGCCCCTGCAGTATTCAAAAAGGGTCTACCAAGTATAATAGACATACTATCGTCCTCAGGAATATCAAGAATAATAAAGTCCGTTAAAATACTAACGTTTGCAACCACAACAAGCACATCCTCACAAATACTGATAGGTATAGCAGTTGATTTATCAGCCATTTGCAAATATATTTCAGCAGGCGCCAACTTATTCAAATCAAGTCTACGATATAAACAGAGAGGCATAACACTAACATCGGCTCCAAGATCACATAAAGCAGTTTTAACATAGTTTCTTTTAATGGATCATGGTATAGTAGGTACTCATGGATCTCCTAGTTTCTTAGGTATTCTACCTTCAAAAGTATAATTTGCAAGCATGGTGGAAATTTCAGCTTTCGATATATTTCTTTTATTTGTAACAATATCTTTCATATACTTAGCACAAGGATTCTTTTTAAGCATATCAGTCAAACGCATACACAAAAAGATAGGTTTAATCATTTTAGCAAAGCGCTCAAAATCCTCATCATCCTTTTTCTTGGATGGTTTAGGAGGAAAAGGCATGGGTTTCTGAACCCATGGTTCTCTTTCTTTACCGTGCTTCCTAGCAACAAAGTCTCTCTTATCATAACGTTGATTCTTTGATTGTGGGAGATCAACGACAGGTTCAATCTCTACATCATTGTTATTGCTAGGTTGAGCATCAATATGAACATCATCATTAACATTATCACTAGGTTCATGTTCATTACCAGATTGTGTTTCAGCATCAGAAATAGAAATATCGTTGGGATTCTCAGGTGTGTTAACAACAGGTTCACTAGAAGCATGCAAAGTCCTATCATTTTTCTTTTTCTTCTTCTTAGAAGGACTAGGTGCACCAACATTAGTTCTCTGAGAATCTTGCTCAACTCTCTTAGGGTGGCCCTCAGGATACAAAGGTTCCTGAGTCATTTTACCCCCTCTAGTCATAACTCTAGCAGCATTATCATTTTTCTTATTATTTAATTCATTAAGAAAATCATCTTGTGTTTTAAGCACTTGTTCTACCCGAGTGGTAACCATAGAAGCATGGTTACTAATAAGTTTAAGGTCACCTTTAACTCTAGACATATAATCACTCAAGTGTTCAACCATATAAGCATTACGTTTCAATTGTCTACCAACATAAGCATTGAAGTTTTCTTGTTTAGCAATAAAATTATCGAACTCATCCTAGCATTGGCTAGCAGACTTATTACGAGGAATATCACCTTCATCAAATCTATAGAGAGAATTTACCTTTACTACCTGTGTCGGGTTATTAAGACCATGCATTTCTTCAATAGGTGGTAAATTCTTAACATCTTCAGCTTTAATACCCTTTTCTTTCATAGATTTCTTTGCCTCTTGCATATCTTCAGGACTGAGACAGAGAATACCCCTTTTCTTTGGAGTTGGCTTAGGAGTTGGTTATGGAAGTGTTCAATCATTATCATTACTCAATATATTATTTAATATCAATTCAGCTTGCTCAACAGTTCTTTCCCTGAAAACACAACCAGCACAACTATCCAGGTGGTCTCTGGAAGCATTGGTTAGTCCATTATAGAAGATATCAAGTATTTCATTTTTCTTGAGAGGATGATCAGGAAAAGCATTAAGTAATCGGAGAAGCCTCCCCCAAGCTTATGGGAGACTCTCTTCTTCAATTTGCACAAAATTAGATATTTCCCTTAAGGCAGCTTGTTTCTTATGAGCGGGGAAATATTTAGTAGAGAAGTAATAAATCATATCCCCGGGACTACGCACACAACCAGGAGCAAGAGAATTACACCATGTTTTAGCATCACCCTTTAATGAGAACGGAAATAACTTAACGATATAGTAGTAACGAATTTTTTCCTCATGAGTGAATAGGGTGGCTATATCATTCCATTTAGTAAGATGTGCCACAACTGTTTCAGATTCATAGCCATAAAAAGGATCAGATTAAACCAAAGTAATTAACTCAGCATCAACAGAGAAATCATAATACTTATCAGAAATAAAGATAGGTGAAGTAGCAAAAGCAGGGTCATATTTCATTCTAGCATTCAAAGACTTTTCTTTCAGCTTAGCTAATAGTTTCTTAAGATCATATCTATCTTTGCAAGCAAAAAGGTCTCTAGCAGTTTCTTCATCCATAACATAACCCTCAGGCACATTAGGCAATTCATATATAGGGGGAGAATCTTCATCATCACTTTCATCAATATTATCTGTTTCAATAATTTCATTCTCTCTAACCCTAGCAAGTTGTTCATCAAGAAATTCACCTAATGGCACAATATTATCAAGCATAGAAGTAGTTTCATCATAAGCATCATGCATAGCAGAAGTGGCATCATCAATAACATGCGACATATCGGAATCAATAACAGGTGTAGGTGTTGCAAATTTACTCATAATGGAAGTTGAATCAAGTGCAGAGCTAGATGGCAGTTCCTTACCTCCCCTCATAGTTGAGGGGAAAATCTTGGTTCTGTCATATTTCAAGTTCCTCATAGTGATCAACAAATATAAATACCAAGTGACTCAAAGAATAGAGCTATGCTCCCTGGCAACGGCGCCATAAAATAGTCTTGATAACCCACAAGTATAGGGGATCGCAACAGTTTTCGAGGGTAGAGTATTCAACCCAAATTTATTGATTCGACACAAGGGGAGCCAAAGAATATTCTCAAGTATTAGCAATTGAGTTGTTAATTCAAACACACCTGAAAGACTTAATATCTGGAGCAAAGTATTTAGTAGCAAAGTAGTATGGTAGTAACGGTAACAGTGGCAAAAGTAACAGTAGCAGTTTTTTTAGCAATCGTAACAATGGCAACGGAAAAGTAACTAAGCAAAGATCGATATGTGAAAAGCTCGTAGGCAATGGATCAATGATGGATAATTATGTTGGATGCGATTCCTCATGCAACTGTTATAACATAGGGTGACACAGAACTAGCTCCAGTTCATCAATGTAATGTAGGCATGTATTCCGAATATAGTCATACGTGCTTATGGAAAAGAACTTGCATGACATATTTTGTCCTACCCTCCCGTGGCAGCGGGGTCCTATTGGAAACTAAGGGATATTAAGGCCTCCTTTTAATAGAGTACCGGACCAAAGCATTAACACTTAGTGAATACATGAACTCTTCAAACTACGACCATCACCGGGAGTGGTCCCAATTATTGTCACTTCGGGGTTGCCGGATCATAACACATAGTAGGTGACTATTGACTTGCAAGATAGGATCAAGAACTCAATATATATATTCATGAAAATATAATAGGTTCAGATCTGAAATCATGGCACTCGGGCCCTAGTGACAAGCATCAAGCATAGCAAAGTCATAACAACATCAATCTTAGAACATAATGGATACTAGCACTGGTGCGCGTCGGTCCTAAACAAACATTTTTAACCCCTTTCCGTGACGGCATTTGGAACCGCCGCCAAGTGAGTGTGGGCGATAGGGGGGTCCTCCCCACATGACCTAGAAACCGTTGGGGATATGCCTCCTGGCACACACTTTCGGCAAAATGAGGTCGTGTGCGACCGGCGAGCACTCAAATACGGAAATACGCACAGTAGAGCTAAAAAATACAATTATATAGCGAATGTTTCCGGTCGCAAGTACATCCCACATAGTCAGTCCCCGCTAAACATTTCTGTTCACATGCACATCCCACATAGTTGCTCCAAGGAAAACGTTTCCGTTCACAGGTACATCACACACAATTTTTCCCGTTAAATCGTTTGCATTATTGAATGTATCACACATGGTCCGTAGAAGAAACTGTGTGGCAAAGGCTGTCCATCACACACAGTTTTTATGTGGTAAACGTTTGCGCAAGGTGGCCTAACGCAAACAGTTTTCAAGAGAAAGTCGTGTGTGATTGTTCATTGATCCAACACGGTTTATTCCTAGAAACTGTGTGCGTTGCCTAAGGTCATCGCCCATGGTATTTTTTTGATCAACGTTTGCAATAGCAAAACACAATTAGCAGGCTAATTCGCCATTAGCAGGCTAATTATCCGATTATTCATAATCTATTTATTAATATAATTGACATTTCATATTAAGCACACAATATATTTCATTTCCATATTAAGGAAGCACAATTTCATAATTGGAATACATCAGAGTACAACATGATATAGCTTGAGCACTCAGCTACCCCATTAGACAACTGCACCAACAACAAGTTCCACATGAAACATGTAGAACCTTTCGAAATTAGCATCATAGACGGTATATAGACAGATGCATCTCATTTGGAAACTTCATTCATGTTGAAGGTCTTTGCAACTTTAGGCCAGTGCCTGTGGATGATCGACCGTCCGCCCTTCATCCCCATCTCATAAGCGGAAGGCGAATATTGAGCCTTCATTCATGTTGAAGGTCTTTGCAACTTTAGGCCAGTGCCTGTGGATGATCGACCGTCCGTCCTTCGTCCTCTTCAGGAACACTTCAATATTGAACCATGGGTGTTGTATGATGTAACACCCCTAGTGTCATGGTACAATAACCCCCCGTTGCGGTTGCCCCGCCTACGCACGCCTGTAGCGCCCGAGCCAGGCCACTGCCCACGCTGCTCTATTGTACTACTACTATCTACTGTAGCTGCTACTAGTTAGCTTTTGGATTTCTATGTTGACTAAGCCCCTAAACAACCCCTAATCAGTGGTTAAACAGTTGTTAACATGTGTAAAAATAATATGAGTAGGTAGTACACTTGACAAGGCTCAAATGTTTCCATTGGACCAAATCCACTTGGTACATGGATTAAATCCTATGAAAATCATAATTGCTATCTTGTGTTAAATAGAGAACATTTTTAACCTCTAGCATTTGTGTTACGTGTTATGTGTGTGTGTGTGTGTGTGTGTGTGTGTCATGCACGTGGCCAGCTGGGTTCTACCCATTAGTGGCCAGCCCTTCCTGGTTTAGCTAGTAGTTTTAATTAGTGGCTAGTTTAGCCTATGTGTAGATGACATGTGGGTCCCTTTCAATTAGATTAGTTTTATTTATTTGTTTAGGTACAACCTATGACATGTGGGCCACACCCTACCCTTTTGACTAGTCAAAAGTTGACTTGGTCAACTCGGTTTAAAACAAATTACAGTAAACTAAATTTTTTAGAATTTATTTAAAACTTTGAAAAACCATATAAAATAAACTTTAGCTCGGATGGGAAAACTTTATACATGAAAGTTGCTCAGAACGACGAGATGAATCCGGATATGCAACCCGTTCGTCTGCCACATGTCCCTAGAATAGCAAACCTGCAACCGTCCCCCTCTATTTCATCTGTCCGAAAATGCCTAACTCTGGGAAAACTTTCCTGGATGTTTCCCCCCTTCGCCAGTATCGCCTAGTACCGCGTTAGGTCACGCCTGGCACCGCGTTTTGCCTTGTTATATTTTGTGATGCTTCTTTTCCCCGTATTTACTGTTTCTCCCCCTCTTCTTCTCCGGTAGACCCCGAGACCGACGTTGATGCGACTGAGTACGACTACATCCCCGATGACCCCTCCTTGCCAGAGCAACTAGGCAAGCAAACCCCCCTTGAGCATTCCGATATCGCAATTTCTTTCCCTCTCATGCTTGCATTAGAACTGCTACTGCTTTCTATATGATCTTACTCTGATGCATAGCCTGTTGTTGTTACCTACTTTCATACCTTACCTGCTTATGCTAAACTGCTTAGTATAGGTTGGTTAGTGATCCATCAGTGACCCCACCTTGTCCTAGTTGCCCCGCTTTTATGTTTGATGACTCGATCAACGTGATCGACGTCCAGGCCCCGACACCACACATCACCCCCCTAGTTGAACGACTCTGCAGAGTTACTATCGAGTGCCGAGGGTGACACCTCATACATCACTCCTGATGAGATCTCTGTAGTGTAGCTATTTGGTCATGGTCATCGAGGCTGATTTCCTCCTTAACCACTTCCGATACGACTCTGTCGCGCAACCCCTCAAGTGTGAACCTTGAGGGTGGTTCCTCTTATGTTCACCTTGATGATTACATCGAGTGGAATCCACCGAGGGTGGTTCCTCAGGGTTTCCCTTGGTGTTAGACACACAGTTACTATGGTTACTATGACTTTACACTGAACCATGTTACTAAAGATGGGTCGGCCCTGAGGGGTACCCGCGCGATCTTAATTGCGAGTGATGTGGAGTTGGGTTGACCTGGAGGGTGCCCGCGAGATAACTACGAGGCGTGGCCGGGCATTCTTAGCCTTTGCCGCAAGTCCTCGAGACGGGGCGACGGGGTCATGTCTTTCGTGAGTCTCTGCTTGTTACCACGCGTTCCTAATCCACTACGATTTGGATATTTGATCCGAGGGGCCTCTGTCCTGATAGCACTAACCATCACGTGGGCATTGTATGGGCATTCTGCGTCGTATGCATCAGCCGAAGCTTAATAGACGTCAGCGACTAAGCGGCATGCGCCGGGTTGGACTGCGTAAGCACCTGCCTTTTTAAGGAGGTAGCTAGGTCTGCTCATCGGTCGCGTTCGCAACGTGCAGGAGTTCCCGGGGCGATGGCCCATGACCCCTGGGGGCATAGGTTTAGTCCGGTGTGATGACCTCTCTATTAAGCCTAGGTAGTGTTGCGGTGTATTGTTTGGCCGAGGCCGGACATGACCCAGGAAAGTGTGTCCGGCGGGAGTTAATCGAGCGTGGTGGGTAAGTTGGTGCACCCCTACAGGGAAGAAAACATCTATCGATAGCCTGTCCTACGGTAACGGACACTTGGAGTTGTATCCCGATTGATACAACTAGAACTGGACACTTGTGATGAGAAATGGATGGTGATGAGAAATGGATTGTGATGAGAAATGGATTGTGATGACAAATGGATAGTATGGCTCTGGGATTGCTTTCTTGCAGGGAGTCGAGAAAGGATCTCTGGCCGAGGTTGATAGCACTTCTACTACTTTACTTTATGCTACTCTATTCCCTCCTGTTGCTGCAAGATGGTGGGTTCCAGAAGATGCTAGTCTTCAATAGGCTACGCTTTCCCCCTTCTCTTCTGGCATTCCGTAGTTCAGTCCACAGATACAACCCATTTCCTTTGATACAGATGCATACTTAGTTTAGATGTGATGTAAGTCTTGCGAGTACTTTGGATGAGTACTCACGGCCGCTTTGCTACCTCTTTTCCCCCATACCCGATTGTTGCGACCAGATGGCAGATCCAAGGAGCCAGACAACACCACTGATGATTACTACTACCCCGAGGGTGCCTACTACTACGTGACGACCACTCACGACCTGGAGTAGTTAGGAGGCTCCCAGGCAGGAGGCCTTGCCTTTTCGATCGATGTTGCTTTTGTGCTAGCCTTCTTAAGGCAAACTTGTCTAACTTATGTCTGTACTCAGATATTGTGGCTTCCGCTGACTCTTGTGTATTCGAGCTTACGTATTCGAGCCCTCGAGGCCCCTGGCTTGTAATATAAAGCTTGTATTATTTTAATTTGTGTCTAGAGTTGTGTTGTGATATCTTCCCGTGAGTCCTTGATCTTGATCGTACACATTTGCCTGTATGATTAGTGTACGATTGAATCGAGGGCATCACATATGAAAACCTTCCTCGCCTCCTGACCATAGAGGTGGTTTGAGAGGTAATCATCAGTGAACTGCTTTGGAAAGGCCTGAAAACAAGGATGTGCGTAAATATCTTCTCTATATTGGAAATGGGGCAAAGGAATAAAAAAAGGCAAGGTATAATAGTTAGTACCATCTTGTAGTAAACTGATGTCTTCTTTATTGTGCAGACAAAGATCTTGTTGTTTTTTGTCGCTAATTTCTTTATCCTAACAATCGTTCTGAGTTTCTTGATTTGATTGATATTCATGGACAACTCATTTCCCCATATGCAAAAAGGGTCGAACAGTGGGTCAAAACCTTTGATAGCAGGACCTACATTTGCAAGACCAAATTATTAAAAACCAAAATATTAGAATGGTTCCTGCAATTGCACAATAATGTTCTATTAGACAATGGACCATGCACATGCTAACCTCGATTGTAAACCTCAGTGCTTCCCATTGTTTCCCTGCAACACATATAAGGTACTTAGTCATCAGGTTAAGTAAGGGTTCGCATGCTATGAGTAAAATATGTTGATGAAAAATAAGCACATTGCAGATTCATCAAATTAATTGAAGCCACACGGAAAACCCATTTACCCAAACCAAGCATGATTAAGAACTAGGAAATGTAGCACTTATATATGTTTCTCATGTATTAAGTGCAGCCAAATTCGATTTATTGGTCACATGCAAAACAATACAAAATTCTACCCACGACAATTGGACATCGCATTGCAGAATTGAACCAAGCAGTTAACTAAACACCACAACAAATGAACCAAACATTAACTGAGCACCACATTGCACTATATAACATACTCCTAATAGAAGATCAGAGAGTTAACCAAATAGTTAACTACAACCAATTGTAGCAATTGTATTTGTTTCTCATGTATTTACTACAGCCAAATTCAATTTATTCCTCACATGGTATATAATAACAGAATGCACCCACAGCTTTTTAAAGATAAATTCAATTTATTTCTCACATGGAAGATAATACAAAATTGCAGCCAGAAGAATTGAACATCACATTTGCAGAAGAACCAAATAGTTATCTAAAGACGACAACTAATTAACAAAACAGTTAATAAGTGAACACCACACTGCACGACATATAGAACATATACACTAGACAAACAAATTGCATGGTGAAATTAGATAGCACAATTCACTAGAATTTGTGAAGGAAAGGCATGAGCAACACACGCAACGGGTAAATCGAGCATGCTTAACCGGCGTAGCTAGCAATTGGCAAGGTGCTCCTTCAAGATCCGGGGGTCGGCACGAATGGCAGCCATCGCAACCTCATCCGCGCGTGCGTCCGTGATTTGCTTCTCTGCTGCCAAGTGCTCCTTGAGGTCCTGGCTATACTGCGTGCACCATGGCTTAGGCCGGCGCTTTTTTGGTGGAGGGATTGGTGATTTGGGTGGAAGGTGTCGCGCTAGCACCTGCAGTTGGGGCATGTGGGATGTGGAAGGAGGAGGAGGATGGGGGTCGGGTGTGGATTACCTGCCTGGATAGAGGAGGCCGAGCGGCATGAAGGAGGGTCGCCGGCGAGGAGGCGGTGGCGCTGCAAGCAAGGAGTTGTTGGAAATATGCCCTGGAGGCAATAATAAAATGGTTATTATTATATTTCCTTGTTCATGATAATTGTCTATTGTTCATGCTATAATTGTGTTATACGGAAATCGTAATACATGTGTGAATACATAGACCACAACATGTCCCTAGTGAGCCTCTAGTTGACTAGCTCGTTGATCAATAGATGGTTACGGTTTCCTGACCATGGACATTTTTCTATAATTTTTGATACATCTCCAACGTATCTATAATTTTTGACTGCTCCATGCTATATTATCTACTGTTTTGGACATTATTGGGCTTTATTATCCACTTTTATATTATTTTTGGGATTAACCTATTAAATGGAGGCCCAACCCAGAATTGCTTTTTTTGCCTATTTTAGGGTTTCGAAGAAAAGGAATATCAAACGGAGTCCAAACAGAATGAAACCTTCGGGAACGTGATTTTCTCACTGAACATGATCCAGGAGACTTGGACCCTACGTCAAGAAACAAAGTAGGAGGCCATGAGGTAGGGGGGCGCGCCTACCCCCCCAGGCGCGCCCTCCACCGTCGTGGGCCCCCTGTTGCTCCACCGACGTACTCCTTCCTCCTATATACACTACAAGAAATATGACAACTTGTGACCCTCACTATTGGCCGCTGAAAGGTCATAGTTTTTCATTTGTGACCTTTTTGTGACAAAAACATAAGGTCAAAAGCTGGCGGTCGTAAACTGAAATTAACGACCTTCTCTCAGAAGGTCGTTGAACCCATGACCTTTTGTTTTGGTCACTGGCTGTCTGCCTAGGCCACGTCGGATCTGATGTGGCAATCTGACGTGGCAAAATTGCGACCAATTGAAAAGGTCGACAATTAGAATCGGCCCGGTCCAATTGGGTGTTTATATGGGCCGAGCCCATTAATTCAGCCCATTTGTTGTTTTTTTCTTTCAATTTGGGTAAGCTACACGGGCCAGGCCCTATAATTCGGCATTTTTATTTTTGGGTTATGGCCCTTCTTTTCCCTTTTTCAAATGGGTCCCAATTGTCAGATTCTGATAAGCGGGTCCCAAATGTCCATTTCTGGTTTGTGGATTCTTGTTGTCATGGTCATGTTCCTCATATTTCAATATGCCAATAATTAAACAACCAATATTTAAATCAAAATAGACAAAAAACAGGTGTAATACTTCAAATAACAAGAAGCAACAATCTGTTACATCAACACATACAAATGCGATCACAGTATAACAAGCTCTACAGGTGTACAATATGTCACAGGAGCCGATGAGCATCAAGCTCTACAGTATAACAAGCTCTATATGTCACAGTTCGTGCTTCAATTTCCAATACGGATCAGCATCAAGGGCTTCATTACTCCTTGAACTTGCTCCGATGAGCTTGAACTATGCTTCTTCCGACTTCTTCGTCTTGATGCTCGCGACGAAACATGAAACACCAGCATCTGCATGTTAGAGAACAAAATGGTTAGGTACAAAATGAAAGCAAATCTAACAGCATATATCTAACAGTAGATACAAAATAATGAAGGCCAATCCGTGTGCATATATACTAGCGTGCATATATACCAGCAGAACACATAAACCCATCCATCAAAAATCTTGTTTCTAAACATTGGCATCAAATCAACACAAACGCTGAATTAATGTGCACAAAAGGAAAGAGCTAATACAGGGCAAGTATATGGGTATCAAAACAAACAAGAAGGAAACTACAATCTATTTTAAGTAAACTCTTACAAGAAAGATGCCCTAGTAAGTAAGCTGAATGGGTGAAAAACTGAATAGTGAAACAAGTTGATAGTTGTACACTATAGTGTTTACGCACAGTGGAACTAAATGAATTTTAGATTATGTTGCATGCAAGAAGAGGAGCGGCAGTGCGCTCTAGCTAGTGTCCTCATCAGCTTGTGCAAAACAAGCAACATTCATCAGGATTAATTCATGGAGCAAGAAGAAATACAGAGACAGCATCATCATCTGATGATGCGCTAACTAATCAACGGCTTCGTTCGTCCAGATCACAGGCGGCATGACAGAAGAAGAGACTACTTGGACATCCTCGACGGCGGCACAGAGGTCGGGCGAGTCCTTGACAGCCTTGATGTGGTCAATGACGTTCAACCTGTCGATGATGCGCTCGAGCGGGTGGACCAAGCGCTCCCATGCAGGCTCCACGCCCTTCTCAAGCTCCTCCAGCTTGCCCTCCTACATACAGAGAAACTTCAGATGAGCTAGACTGAAACTCAACTTGTGTGGTAGCAGGAGTATTCAATAGCAGCGTGAAGGATTTGTAACACTATTCTTTCATGTCAAAAGGACTGCATGAAGACTTGCATTCACTTGGGGAAACCAAGCTAAGTAGCAGTCCAGAGAGACAATACAAGTACATGCATTAGATAAACGCTACTGTAGAAATTGCAAGATGAGGATTATTACACACGACACTGTAGAAGAAAGGAGGGACATTATCTCTTTATAAATGCACAAGAGCCACATTGATCATGCTGTTTAAAGAAAACATAAACTCTGCATTTGTCGTAATCTAGTACTCCATGCAGTGCTCTAGTACAAAGTTAGCCTTGACAAAATTTTAGTAGAACAAAATGTTCTATGCTGAACAAATAAGTCATAACTCTCATCCTAAGCTCTAACTGTAGAAACTATCAATCATTAGAAAAAAATAGATGGACAGTAAAATCCAAAGGAAGGAAGCCTACTCTTTCAGACTCGACTGCTTCATCCAGCACTAAGTTCAGCAGTAGGTCATATCCCTTTAAAGTTCCTGTAACTACAAATATGCATATGCCACATCAGTATATGACTTCTAGCAAGAACACAACATGAGATAAACAGGTAGTACCTCCATTCACAAATTAAGATGTTTTGGATATTTCAATATGGACTACATACAGAGTGAACACTAAAACGTGTCGATATACATCTAGTTCATAAATAAGTTGGAACATCTTATATTTATGAACGAAGGGAGTACATGTGTTTCATAGACCTGGCCACCATAGGAGCTTAAATAATTTTCAACTACTAAGGTAAGAGACGCCTCATACCCACATACATCAAAATCTATAGACAAACATGCCCACAAGAAAGAGGTGCAAGCAAGCACAAGCCTGTAACTGATTTGCGATAAAAAGCCCGTGCATCAGGCTAACACATGATGAATTACCATGATCCAGGTTTAACTTCTATTTCCCACCTGTCGGTGTAAAAACCGGCGGATCTCGGGTAGGGGGCCCTGAACTGTGTGTCTAGGCGGATGGTAACAGGAGGCAGGGGACACGATGTTTACCCAGGTTCGGGCCCTCTTGATGGAGGTAATACCCTACGTCCTGCTTGATTGTTCTTGATGATATGAGTATTACAAGAGTTGATCTACCACGAGATCGAAGAGGCTAAACCCTAGAAGCTAGCCTACGGTATGATTGTTGTTTTTTGGTCCTACGGACTAAACCCTCCGGTTTATATAGACATCGGAGGGGGCTAGGGTTACAAAGAGTCAGTTACAAGGAAGGAAATCTACATATCCGTACTGCCAAGCGTGCCTTCCACGCCAAGGAGAGTCCCATCCGGACACGGGACGAAGTCTTCAATCTTGTATCGTCATAGCCCAACAGTCCGACCAAAGGATATAGTTCGGCTGTCCGGATACCCCCTAATCCAGGACTCCCTCAGTAGCCCCTGAACCAGGCTTCAATGACGATGAGTCCGGCGCGCAGATTGTCTTCGGCATTGCAAGGCGGGTTCCTCCTCCGAATACTTCATAGAAGATTTTGAACACGAGGATCGTGTCTGGCTCTGCAAAACAAGTTCCACATACAACCGTAGAGAGAATAATATTTTCACAAACCTAATCTGCCGACGCATTTCGCAGTGTGACATCACACCACAGCCAGGTCTTTATTCGAACCGTTTTTCATAACCAATCTCAGCGTGTTTCGCCAGGCGGTTTCCTTGGCACGTCTTTTCGAAGCAGAGATCGTGTTCCCTTTATTACGAGATTCTCGTCAATACGGACGTGGGTAACCCAAGTGTGCCTATTGGTAGGACTCCTAGATCTTAGGCAAGTCCCAAACGGCCACGAGGAGGACGCTTGATATTCACCTTCTTTCTAAAGGGGACAAGGCTTTTTCTTTTTTCCCTCTCATGCTCAATCAAATCCTTCCCCCGCCTTGAGCTCTAACACCGAAAACTCAGGTCAGGTGCTTTAGACCTTCAACTTGTCCGGATCCAACCTTCAAGGTTGGTGGATGCCTTCCTCCGTCACGGAGGAGGACATCAAGAGGTTGAGAGAGGCCAGATATCTGATCGCCGAAATTTCGCATCGGCTGCCCGCCCGAGGGCAGGTTGTCCCTACTCCCGAACCCAACGAGAGCGTCGTGTTCGTGTCCCACTTCCTCCGAGGACTAGGCCTCGCTCTGGATCCCGTTGTTAGGGGTCTTATGTTCTATTACAGGCTAGATTTTCATGATCTGGCCCCGGATTCCCTTCTTCACATCTCGACATTTATTGTCGTAGGTGAGGCCTTCCTCTGCATTACCCCTCACTTCGGCCTGTGGCTCAAGACCTTCGATGTGAAGCTGAAGATGATCGAGGGGCAGCATGCAGCGTGCGGAGGTGCTTTAATAAACAAAATTGCCGACGCTCCATGGCCTGAGGGTTGCTTCCCAGAGGTGTCCGGATTGTGGCAGCGGGAGTGGTTCTACATCACAGCTCTCCGAAGTGCCAAGTGGGTAGCTGCCCCCACCTTTCGCTCAGGCCCCCCACCACAACTGATGTCATGGATCAGCAGGGGGCTGAGCTAGGGTCCAGCCAAGGACGTGCCAATACTACAAAGCCGTATCCGAGATCTCTTTGAGAGAGATTTCAGTCTGGTTATGGTAGTGCAAGTTATGCTTGTTCGTCAAGTCCAGCCTTGCAAGCGCCGGCCCCTTCGCAGGTGGGAATTCAACCCGGAAGGACCGCGAGCTATTCAACATTTCATCGGCATGACGCACCAAGAGATGTACAAATTGTTCTTCGCACCACAAATAATGTGTCCGGACATCACTGAGCATGCAGGTCTGAGCTGCATTCGCCCAGGGACCCAAGTAAATAGCCCTAAAAAAGCCGATCTTTGACCAGGATTGGATAGCGAAGGCAAAGTTGATTAGGTGTCCGGCCCCCCTCCCTGAGACTTCACCAAATCCTGTGCTAACCAGGATGCTGGAGATCGCGCCTTATCAAGCGCCCTCAGGAGAAGATAAAGGGGGGGGGAACAAGGAGGCTAGCGCCTCCGCGAAGGAGGTTAGACGGGGAGGAGGAACTGAAACTTCCTCTCCCCAGGGAAGGAAGAGAACCGCCTCTGAGGACCCGGAGACAATAGTCTCCAAACGGGGGAAGAAATCTCCGCCGGAGGGTCCTGCCCTGTGGATACCCTGGCCGCACAATGCCCTCAAGGGGATCAGCCCTCCACCGAGCTGTAAGTAAAAGGGTACTTAATAATGAAAATATCTTGCTTTACTTCTGAGGAAAATAATCGAAGCATTTATCTTGCAGTTCGGATCTTAGCTCTTCTCAGCAGAGCTCGTCTTCAGGGGATCTTCTTGCAGAGATGATGGAGAGCGAAACGCCTCCCCCTGCCACACCGCCTCACGAGGCGGGCGATCCCAAGGTGTCGTCGCGGAGGGTTTCTCCTGATCTGGCAAGGCCAGAAGGTAATCCTATGGCCACCTAAAGTCCTCAGTATCCGGCTCTTGAAGAGAGCAATCAAAAGAGTCCGACACCGTCTGGTGTGCGGTCGGACATACTGAGGGATCTGCTAGAGCAAGCCGCTATCTCAAAGGAGCACCGCACGTTGATGGGTACGGTGATTGAAAGGATTTTGTCCGCCGAAAGCGGGTTGCATGAAGTCTTTATGAGTCTACTGAGGAGTTTTGAGGTACACGAAATGATGTACATTGTTGATAGTACCGTACATTTTTAGATGTGCCCTGTGTAGATAGTAGCCCCTGAGACTCTGGTTGTCGTCGAAAACGGCGGCAAATAGAGGATCATAGTCCCAAGTAATAACCAGACCGCCTTTATGTGCAGGTGGTTGAAGCTCCGATGGCTAGCCGGGTTGATGGGTTTGCCAAACTAAGGCGGCAAATGGATGCGGCAGATGCCGACATCGTGCTTGTTAACAAGCGGCTTGACGAGGCACAGGATAGGTGATTTTTCTGGTGATTGTCACATAATAAGAGCAGCATGATGCCAGTATCTTAATATGTTGTGACTGCAGATGGAGCTGCCACCATGGAGACCCTTCGAGCAGATCTTGCTCGAGCCAAGGAGCAAGCAAGGAGTAGCAATGAGGCCGCTTTAAGGGCGGCCGAAGAGTTAAGGGCCAAACAGGCCGCGCATTGCGAGAGCAAAGAAAAAATAGCCAAGATGGTTGTAGAGTTAAAAGATGCTGCTGACCGTTGCCAGCTTCTTGAAGAAGAAAACCGGGCGAAGGCGACGGACCTGGAAAAGGCCCGGGTGGCTGCCAAGGGAGCCCGCTCCAAAATTAGAGCGACGAAGGAGGAGCTGCATCAAGCTGCAGATATTGTATCTGGGAAGCCCTTCTTGTTGCAGACTAAGTTCGGGGATCCGAAGTATGCACTTCTGGACCGGCTATGGAGTTCTGCGGATGCCTACGTGGATTTGGCTGCAAGTACCGCTGATGCGGCCGAGTACTTCAAGGATCGGAAAGATCACGAAGTGGAAAAACTGTTTTGGTCACAGTTTCATGCTCCAGCTCGTCCGCTGCTGTTGAATGAGCAAATGGCCAAGTGGGCCGAGCTCCATAGATTATCTGGACTTGCCATGAGGTCCGTTGTGGATCATTTGTGGCCGAAAGGGCCAAGGCCGAATAGCTACTTTAGCTTAGTGCAACAATTCCTTGGTGCTGTGCCACACATCGATGCTGTAAAGAGGTCGGCGTGCATAGAAGGCTCACGGATGGCCCTTGCCCGTGTCAAAACATACTGGGCGGAGATGGATGCCACCACTGTTGTGGCACAGGGTTCGGCCATAGGCCGAGTGTCTGCCGAGCACTACTTTGAAGAAGTTCTTGAAGGCGCTCGTTTGATAGAGGCTCAGTGCTCGAAGAATATTATGTTTGAGTGACATGTATTCCCATTGTAAAAACAATGTTTTATTGAGTTTATCAAGGCTGTATTTATACTTTTTCCCAAAAGTACTATGATGCCTCCTGTGCGGCCGTTTATGTATATACGTATATAACCTGAAAGATGGCAGTCGTCGGCTTCAGCCCCCACGCATATAATGCGGGGGTGTTCGCAGAAGACGCACGTTCACACTTGATCCAACGTCTTGGTCCATTAAGGAGGTGATAGCGTAGCGAACTAGGCAAGTGGACTATAATGCTTTAATATTTTCACTTAGCCAGAGGAGTTTGACAGTGGGGCTACTATATAGCCCCTGGTGGCTCCGCACTCATCCGAATTCGGGGCGCGTACATGCTTGGCCGGGAAATGGCCCTTCGTCAAGGCGGAGGAATCCCGAAGATTCTGCTAGGTCATCGAGTGGTTGACCAGTCTCACGCTATATCATGACAGTCAGTTTTTGGCTTTCTCTACTGAGGTGCTTGTCCGGATGAACCAGGGCACAATCGCAGTAGTTCTCCTGGTGCCTCCTTAGCCGATAGAGCGGAACGTAAGGCAACAAAACACAGGAGCCGGGCAAACCCAACATTTGAGCAAAGACATGATTCGGAGCTGATGCATATAAGGCCAAACTCGCGACGCCGAACACTCCCTAAGGTATTCGGTCTTTATGATGTAAACCGGGCTTAAATAGTGCCCTTTGTAATAAGCCCCTGGTGTCCAGGTACGTGCAATATTCTGACGTGGCCACATGCCAATACGTCAGCATCCTTCTCAACTGTACTGAGAATCCGAGGGATGTGTATCAACAAGAGACAGTAAAAAAGGTTTACGCAGGGTCTTAATCTAAAAAGAATCCTTGGAACGGGTCACTACTGCACGTCTGCGCCTGTGTCTCCGTTGTGCTGTATCCTGGACGGGTGTAGCACGATGGTCATCTATAAAAGAGAGGAACTTAGTTGAAAAGTTGTTGTGCAAAAAGGTAGGTTATACTAAATAAACCATGTACAGTTCAAGATGAGTAAAGTTGAGCCTAATTGTCACTTGTTTACACACGTTGAGCCCCTTGTATTGTTATAGGCGTATAGCCATCAAACCTATGTCAATTATATATAGCTGCACCGGACTCGTCTAACCATGTCCGTGGTCTTAACAACCTATCAGATGCTCTAGTTGGTGAGGCCGTCTAGTGTGCGGCTGCCAAGGCGGCAGCACGGTCTTCCGCGCGCAAGGAGCGCTCAATATTTCCATTTACTGTAATGATGCCACGTGGACCGGGCATCTTAAGCATGAGAGAAGCGTAATGCGGTATTGCGTTAAAGCGAGCGAAAGCTTCGCGTCCGAGTAGTGCTTGATAGCCACTTTGGAACGGAGCGATGTGGAAGGTTAAATTTTCACCGCAGAAGTTATCGGGAAAGCCGAATATAACCTCTAGTAGCAGGGAGCCCGTGCAATGGGCTTCTGGGCCTGGCGTTACTCCTTTAAAGGTAGTATTGCTATGGCTAATTTTTGTTGGGTCTATCCCCATTTTGCGGACTGTGTCCTGATATATCAGGTTTAAACTACTGCCGCCGTCCATCAGGACTCGTGTGAAGTGGTATCCGTCAATTATCGGGTCTAACACCAAGGCAGCCCATCCTGCATGCCGGATACTTGCCGAGTAATCCCGATGTTCAAAGGTGATTGGTTGGGACGACCAGTGGCAGAACTCCGCGGTGATAGGCCCTGGGGCACGTGTCTCTAGGAGTGCCGCTTTGTTTCTCCCCTTCATCACGTGTAACACGTTTACTGTTTTGATTTCTAGTGGGAATTTCTTCTGTTCCCTAGTGCTTTGCTTGCGAGGCTCGTCCTCGTCTTCGCTTGGTGTATCCTGCCCCTTGTGTTCGGCGTTGAGCTTGCCGGACTTCTTGAAGACCCAACATTCTCTATGGGTATGATTTGCAGGTTTATCGGGGGTGCTTTGGATCTGGCATATTTTGTCGAGAATCTTGTTTAGGCTGGATAGTTTGTCTCTGTTGCCTTTGGAGGGCAACTTTTGCTGACCTGGCCGAGAGCTTCTGAATCCTGCGTTTACCGCCGTGCTCTTCGGGCTGCCTTCTTTATTCCGGCGCTTGTTTTTGCTGCGTCGTGGCTTCCCGTTTCCGTCCCTGACTTCGGATGTACTTGGGTCGCTGGTGCTTCATCGGGCTAACCAGCTATCCTCGCCCGCGCAAAAGCGGGTCATGAGGCTTGTTAATGCTGCCATTGTTCACGGCTTTTCTTGGCCGAGGTGTCTGGCAAGCCATTCGTCTCGAACGCTGTGCTTGAAAGCGGCTAAGGCTTCGGCGTCCGGACAATCGACTATTTGGTTCTTTTTAGTGAGAAACCTGTTCCAAAGCTTTCGGGCTGACTCTCCGGGCTGTTGAGTTATATGACTTAAATCGTCTGCGTCCGGTGGTCAGACATAGGTCCCTTGAAAATTTGCCCGAAAAGCATCTTCAAGCTCTTCCCAGCTTCCAATGGAGTTTTCGGGGAGGCTTTTAAGTCAGTGCCGAGCTGGCCCTTTGAGCTTGAGGGGTAAGTACTTGGTGGCGTGGAGATCGTCTCCTCGAGCCATGTGGATATGGAGGATGTAGTCCTCAATCTAGACCCCAGGGTCTGTCGTTCCGTCGTACGCCTCTATGTTTACGGGTTTGAATCCCTCTGGGATTCATGGTCCAACACCTCATTGGTGAAACATAGGGGGTGTGCGGCACCCCTGTATTTAGGTGTACCGTGGTGTTCGGATTTTTGTTGTGTTGCATTGCATGCTGGAGCGCGCTTTCTTGGCCCATAGATGGATCTGATTGCACCGTCCTTTTGATGCGAGCCCTCACGTGGATCGCGTACGGGCTTGTGTGCGGCGTCGTTTGCCGCTCTATGTTGGCCACGAGGTCGTCTATCCGACCGGATGACTGTTTTGTTTTTTGATTGCGGGGGATCTAAGGCCTCCTCATCGAATTCAGGTAGCAGCTTTTGCTTCGGGTAGCTCTTTGTGTGGCGACTACCGCCGTACTTTGCTGCAATGTTGAGTACTTTACTCCATCTAATTCTGAGTGTGTCTTGTGCAGCCCTGAGCCTTTGCTTCTGCTTTTTCAGACTTCTCGCAGTGGCGACAAGCCTTTGATGGGTATTCTGTGGCTCCGGGTGCCTGTCCGGTGTGATGTCATCCGGACTGTTGTCTTCGCCGGAGACGGGTTGTTCGGTTTGATTTTCCGTGTTGCCGTGGTCGGACGGTGGTTCAATGCCGTGTTTGTCGTCCGCTGGCTCACCCTGCTCTATTGCTGGGTCTATATGATCGCTATTTCTACCGAGGCGGGATTTGGAGCAGTGCTTACGCCGCCGCTTTGACTGCTTCTCGAGGGAACGATCCTTCGCTGTGTCCTTTCGTTCCTTGTCGTCGTTTTCTTTGGGTGTGTCCACCATGTATACCACATATGATGAAGTGGGCGTCTAGTGCCCTGTGGGCAGTGGCTCCTGTTCGTCTCCTGCATCGTCGTCCATACCGTCGATGTCTTCGGAGTCAAAGTCGAGCATGTCGGTCAAATCATCGACAGTGGCTACTAAGTGGGTGGTGGGTGGGCGACAAATTTCTTCGTCATCCGCATCCCAATCCCGCCGGACATAGTTCGGCCAGGGCTCTCCTGACAAGGAGAGAGACTTTAATGAATTCAGTATGTCGCCGAAGGGCGAGTGCTGAAAGATATCCGCGGAGGTGAACTCCATGATCGGCCCACAGTTGGATTCGACAGGCATGGGCGCCGGCGGTTCGGAGTCCGTGGCCGGGGAAGGATCCAACAGTTCGGCGACACGGCTCTTGTTAGGGGTGAAGTTAGTATTTGGCTCTATCGCCGCTGAGAGTGCGGCCTCCATGGCGGGGTCTATCCACCCGTCCTTGGATGGTGCAACTGGCTCCAAATTGAGGGTCGGAGCGGTCGCTGGTGCGATCTCCCGAACACTGTTCGATGGTAGAGCTAAATCATGCTCATCGTGACCGTGCGGCGCACTCGGCAAGGGCTCGAATCCGTCGAAGATCAAGTCTCCGTGGATGTCGGCCGTGTGGTTTATGCTTCCAATCCTGACCTGGTGGCCAGGGGCGTAGCTCTCTATCTTCTCTAGATGGCCAAGCGAGTTGGCCCGCAATGCGAAGCCGCCGAATACAAAGATCTGTCCGAGGAGAAAAGTCTCACCCCGGACTGCATCTCTATTGATGATTGAAGGAGCCATCCAGCCTAACGATGACGACATAGAGGAAGTCTCAATGAAAGCACCAATGTCGGTGTCAAAACCGGCAGATCTCGGGTAGGGGGTCCCGAACTGTGTGTCTAGGCGGATGGTAATAGGAGGCAGGGGACACGATGTTTACCTAGGTTTGGGCCCTCTTCATGGAGGTAATACCCTACGTCCCGCTTGATTGTTCTTGATGATATGAGTATTACAAGAGTTGATCTACCACGAGATCAAAGAGGCTAAACCCTAGAAGCTAGCCTACGGTATGATTGTTTTTTTTTGGTCCTACGGACTAAACCCTCTGGTTTATATAGACAACGGAGGGGGCTAGGGTTACACAGAGTCGGTTACAAGGAATGAAATCTACATATCCATACTGCCAAGCGTGCCTTCCATGCCAAGGAGAGTCCCATTTGTACACGGGACGAATCTTCAATCTTGTATCTTCATAGTCCAACAGTCCGGCTGTCCGGATACCCCCTAATCCAGGACTCCCTCACCACCCCACCTGTTTCCTCACTGCAGTAACAGGTATCCTAGCACATATATCTAGACAAGATAAACTCACACAGAGGCATTTGTTTTGCTGACTAGAATGACAACAGCCAACAACTCACCAACTAAATCAGACAAAGGCCAGCTAACAAGTCGCTTTAGTAATGTTCGCAGCATTCTCCACGAATCTCTCGACACCAAACACTGCAACGGTGGCAGAGCCTAAAGAAAAACAAATAGGGAGCCCTCTAGTGGATCTGACGATGTATCTATCATAACACTGGGAAGGGACAAAAGAAAAACGAGGGGATTTGGGCTGTGCGAATCGAATCAACCTTGGCGGTCGCCGGTGTGCTTGACCTCGACGCCCTTATCGATGAGCTTGGCCAGGTTGAGCGCCGTCTCCTTACGGCCCGCCTGAGCAAAAAAACAAACAAGAAAGCATCAACGGCACGCTCGCACCAGCATGAATTGAATCACCGAACCAGCCTGCAGCACCAGCTTACCATCTCACCAGCCAAATCCTCCTCCGCCGACCTGCAGCTCCATAATGAACTGGGAGACCATGAGCGGCTCCTCCCCCTCCCTGAGCTGCACGATCTTGGGGTCCAGCGTGAGCCCACACGGAAGCACGGCAGCTCCACGGTCCGCCCCGGGCCCGGAACTCGTCACCGGTGAGCATTATGGAGTGCGGGCACTTGGCCCTATCCTCCTCATCCAGCGGGTCCGGCAGCGACCTTGCGGAGCGAGCCTCCGACGCGGGAGGAGTTGAGGCGGCCGAGGTCGAGCCCGGAGATGATCCCCGATGGCGCCGCCTCGAGGGCCTACCCGTGCGCGCGCACGAAGGGCCGCACCGGTGCGCCCCGCCGGCCCGGCGCCTCGTCGACGTGCAGCGGCGGTTGGATCTGGATGGGGATGACCGTGTGGCTATGGTGTAGCGAGCAGAGGTGGCGGCGGCGATGGGGAAAAGGGAGCGTGAGCGGCAGCGGTGAAGGGGATAAGGGAGCTAGGGGGATAAGGGTGCTAGGACGGCGACGGGGGACCGTCGTCGTCGATCTGGATCGGGGAGAGGATTGGGGTGGGTGGCGGATCTTGAGCGAAAGAATGGAGGCGGGGGAGGGAGGAATGAGAGAAAGAATGGAGGCGGGGGGAGGGGGGGTGGGTGGGTGGGTGGAAAATGTCCATGAGGACAGACCTAGGGTTTCGGCTCGGGTGGGTTTAGCCCGTTGGATCCGGAAGCGTCCGACGGTGGTTGATGCGTGATCCGCGCGATATGCCCATGGTCCAATCAGAACGCAGCAAACCATTTGATAACCTTATGACCATATAAATTGGTCATGATCGATTCAAGATAAAAATTTTCATTCCATTTTTCAGTGCTCAAAATGAGTTTTTTTGTGAAAGTCCTATCAAATAATTGTTCAAATGATCTCATATTGTGCACAATGGTGCATCTTGGAATTTCAAACAATGTTGCCTAAGGGAGTTTTCATTTTCTTTGCACGGAAAATTCATTTTCTATTTTTCGAGTGCCCGAAAAGAGGTTTTTTTGAAGGACCTACCATATATTTGTTGCAAAATTGTACCAAATCAATTTTCTAAAATACTAGGACATATTTAATGCACAATTTACCAAATGGTTGGGTGTAAAAAAATTTGATCCACCTCTCGTGAAAAAGACAAATTTCCGCCGATTCAGCTGGAAGCGGGTCAAATTTGAACTGTAGCTACATCGTAGTTTGATCCTTATTTTTTTCCAAAAATCATTTCTAGGTACATAAGTATCTATTTAATCAGAGAAACACCAAAAAAAATTCCAAGATTCAACCACTAGCTAGGAACGGTCATTCCCGCCATTTTGACCGCATTTTGAAACAGGCATAAAAAATTCAAAAAAATCAAAAAATTGGAAAACCTTCGCATTGTTTCATTATATGTGGCCAAGTTCCCAGGAAAAGTAACAAACTTGTAATACAACAATTATTTTAAAAAAATGTTCTCAGAAACGAGCTATCATGTGTGAAGATTCATGGCTTTCAAGCCAAATGATCAATCTTATGGCCACATTCATGGCATAGTTTGTTCAAATGATCTCATATTGTGCACAAGGGTACATCTTGGAATTCCAAACAATGTTGCCTAAGGAAGTTTTCATTTTCTTTGGACGAAAAACCATTTTCTATTTTTTGAGTGCCCAAAAGGAGGTTTTTTTGTGAAGGACCTCCCAAATAATTGTTGCAAAATTTAACCAAATCAATTTTATAAAATACTAGGCCATATTTAATGCACAATTGACCAAATGGTTGGGTGTAAAAAGTTTTGATCCACCTCTCGTGAAAAAGACAAATTTCTGCCGATTCAGCTGGAAGCGGGTCAAATTTGAACTTTAGCTGCCTTGTAGTTTGCTCTTTATTTTTACCAAAAATCATTTCTAGGTACATAAATATCTATTTAATAAGAGAAACACCAAAAAAATTCCAAGATTCAACCATTAGCTAGGAAAGGTCATTCCCGCCGTTTTGACCGCATTTTGAAAGAAGCATAACAAATTAAAAAAAAATCAAAAAATTGGGAAACTTCGCATTGTGTCATTATATGTGGCCAAGTTCCCAGAAAAAATAACAAACTTTTAATAAGGTAATTATTTTAAAAAAGTGTTCTCAGAAACGAGCTATCACGTGTGGAGATCAATGGCTTTCAAGCCAAATGATCAATCTTATGGCCACATTCATGGCATAGTTTGTTCAAATGATGTCATATTGTGCACAAGGGTGCATCTTGGAACGGCAAACAATATTGCCTAAGGAAGTTTTCATTTTCTTTGGACGAAGAAACCATTTTCCATTTTTCGAGTGCCCAA
Source organism: Triticum urartu (assembly GCF_056163025.1). Classification (NCBI taxonomy): domain Eukaryota; kingdom Viridiplantae; phylum Streptophyta; class Magnoliopsida; order Poales; family Poaceae; genus Triticum; species Triticum urartu. The sequence goes on from NC_141878.1 coordinate 99,881,247, forward strand.
AAGGAGGTTTTTTTTTTGTGAAGGACCTCCCAAATAATTGTTGCAAAATCGGACCAAATCATTTTTATAAAATACTAGGTCATATTTAATGCACAATTGACCAAATGGTTGGGTGTAAAAAGTTTTGATCCACCTCTCGTGAAAAAGACAAATTTCCGCCAATTCAACTGGAAGCGGGTCAAATTTGAACTGTAGCTGCCTTGTAGTTTGCTCTTTATTTTTTCCAAAAATCAATTCTAGGTACATAAGTATCTATTTAATCAGAGAAACACCAAAAAAATTCCAAGATTCAACCACTAGCTAGGAATGGTCATTCCCGCCGTTTTAACCGCATTTTGAAACGGGCATAAAAAATTAAAAAAAAAACAAAAAAATGGGAATCCTTCGCATCGTGTCATTATATGTGGCCAAGTTCCCAGGAAAAATAACAAACTTGTAATACGGCAATTATTTAAAAAAAGTGTTCTCAGAAACGATCTATCAAGTATGGAGATCAATGGCTTTCAAGCCAAATGATCAATCTTATGGCCACATTCATGGCATAGTTTGTTCAAATTATCTCATATTGTGCACAAGGGTGCATATTCGAATGGCAAACAATGTTACCTAAGGAAGTTTTCATTTTCTTTGGACGAAAAAACCATTTTCCATTTTTTTGAATGCCCAAAAGAAGGTTTTTTTGTGAAGGATCTCCCAAATAATTGTTGCAAAATTGGACCAAATCAATTTGATAAAATACTAGGACATATTTAATGCACAATTGACAAAATGGTTGGGTGTAAAAAGTTTGGATCCGCCTCTCGTAAAAAAAACAAATTTCCGCCGATTCAGTTGGAAGCGGGTCAAATTTGAACTGCACCCGCCTCATAGTTTGCTATTTATTTTTTTCAAAAATTATTTCTAGTTATACAAGTACCTATTTAATCATAAATACATGGTTTGGTGGCGATACGTCGAGGTTTGGGCGGTGGCCGAGGGCCCCAACTCTAGAGCGCGTAAACTCGCATGCCCGCCACGTGGTCACCGCGTGACTATGGCATTGCCATGTGTTCTGGGCGGCCTAGGCATGTCTAGTGGGTTGGGCACTCCCTACGTAGGTGCTAGGAAGAAAATTACAACATAAGATTCTCACGAGGAGACCGATCGATGGTCAAACATGAATTAGCAGCCAAGTGTTTGATTAGCGGTATGGGAAATGTACATGGCTAATGGGCGTGAGTTTTGGCTGAGGATGATCAGTTACTAAGAAGACCTTCTTCAGAAATTTTCAGCTCAAAAGGAGGAGCCTAGGTGGTACTTGCTTTGCAAAGTACCACACTGGACATAAATACAAATGTTGAAGCTGGGCTCAAAGTAATGAATGGATTGAGCTCGCATTTGGTGTAGGATGGTTATTTGGGCATAGGAAAGCACTGTAGAAAATGGATACTATTTGGACATGCCAAAGTGGTACTTCCTTCACAAAGTGCTGTTCTGAACAGAATAGGAAAATGAATATTGTTTAATTATTTTTGAACTAGGCAAGGAAGGTTTTTGACATATTTGATGAATATATGATCCAAACAATTTATGAGAATTTTTTTGGGAATTTTTTGAATAACAGAAATATAGGTTGCTTCACAACCTAGGGCAAAAATTGACACATGGACATGACACATAGGCAAAACTGATGAGATGGCGCCTAGTCATCGCAACCCACCATAATTTACAAGGCTATGACCATCTATATTGGTCATTAACAACTAGAAATAAGGCAGCGGACTAGCGATGTTTGCTTTATGACCATTTCTTGTAAGAAAATTACGACCTTTCTGACCAAAATGGTCGCAATGGTTTAGGGTTTGGAGCCCCCCGAACAGCTTTTGACCAATTGCTCTCAAATGGTCATAGATCTATGACCAATTCTTCTAGGGTCACTGCCAGAAGGTCACTAGTTGACATATTTCTTGTAGTGATATACCTACGTACCCCCAAACGATCAGATACGGAGCCAAAACCTTAATTCCACCGCCGTAACTTTCTGTATCCACGAGATCCCATCTTGGGGACTGTTCCGGAGCTCCGCCGGAGGGGGCATCCATCACGGAGGGCTTCTACATCAACACCATAGCCCCTCCGATGAAGTGTGAGTAGCTTACCTCAGACCTTCGGGTCCATAGTTATTAGCTAGATGGCTTCTTCTCTCTTTTTGGATCTCAATACAATGTTCTCCCCCTCTCTTGTGGAGATCTATTCGATGTAATCTTATTTTTGCGGTGTGTTTGTTGAGACCGATGAATTGTGGGTTTATGATCAAGATTATCTATGAAAAATATTTGAATGTTCTCCGAATTCTTTTATGTATGATTGGTTATCTTTGCAAGTCTCTTCGAATTATCAGTTTGGTTTGGCCTACTAGATTGATCTTTCTTGCAATGGGAGAAGTGCTTAGCTTTGGGTTCAATCTTGCGGTGTCCTTTCCCAGTGATAGTAGGGGCAGCAAGGCACGTATTGTATTGTTGCCATCGAGGATAACAAGATGGGGTTTTCATCATATTGCATGAGTTTATCCCTCTACATCATGTCATCTTGCTTAAGGCGTTACTCTGTTTTCATGAACTTAATACTCTAGATGCATGCTGGATAGCGGTCGATGAGTGGAGTAATAGTAGTAGATGCAGGCAGGAGTCGGTCTACTTGTCTTGGACATGATGCCTATATACATGATCATACCTAGATATTCTCATAACTATGCTCAATTCTGTCAATTGCTCAATAGTAATTCGTTCACCCACCGTAAAATACCTATGCTCTTGAGAGAAGCCACTAGTGAAACCTATGGCCCCCCGTGTCTATCTTCATCATATTAATCTTCCAATACTTAGTTATTTCCTTTGCTTTCATTTTACTTTGCATCTCTATCACAAAAATACCAAAAATATTATCTTATCATATCTATCAGATCTCACTCTCGTAAGTGTCCGTGAAGGGATTGACAACCCCTTATCGCATTGGTTGCGAGGAGTTATTTGCTTTGTGCAAGTACGAGGGACTCGCGTGTAGCCTCCTACTGGATTGATACCTTGGTTCTCAAAAACTGAGGGAAATACTTACGCTACTTTGCTGCATCATCCTTTCTTCTTCAAGGAAATCCAACGCAGTGCTCAAGAGGTAGCAACCCGCTCCTTGGCCCGGATTAGCTCTGCCCGAAGAGCCCCCATGGCGGCAGCACCATCACTACAAAAAAAATACACATCCGTGACATTTTGGGCCAAACGAATTTTTTTTGTCATACATATGACACTTCTATGACGATAATTGTGACAAAACCCGGTATCATCATAGATGTGGTGGGCTCCTACTTCTATGACAAAAAATCATGACAGAAAATGGGCTTTTCGTCCTGGGCGGGCCGGAGACGCAGCTGCATGACATTCTTTGGGCCGTCCATGACGGAGAAAACTGTGGTAGAAGCGAGGGGGAGGAAAATTTCGGGGAGTTCCCGGTTATGGTGGGAGGTCGGGGGCCGAGCGATGCGCGTTTCTCTCGTACACGTACGCGCGTGTGTGCGAGGCGTTGGCTCTAACTGAACCCGAGCGAGGCGTTGGGCTCTAACTGAACCTGAGCGATTGCACTGCAGACTACGCGTTACTGAACCCGAGCGATCAATCGATGGCTGTTAACTGAACCCAATCGAGCGATTCCTTCGCTACTGCTGCTAACTGAAGCCGATCGATGGGATGAACAGTGAGCGTTGCGGGGGGGGGGGGGGTTGGATGAACAGTGAGCGATGGCGTTGCCTCTGGATGAACAGGACCCCGTAGTGTGGTGGAGGGCTGGATGAACAGTAGACGGTGGAGGGGTGCCCGTGGAGGGGTGGATGAACAGGACCCCATGGTGTGGAGGGCTGGATGAACAGTAGACAGTGGAGGGGTGGTTGAACAGGACCCGTGGTGTGGAGGGCTGGATGAACAGTAGACGGTGGAGGTGTGCCCGCGGAGGGGTGGTTGAACAAGACCCCGTGGTGTGGAGGGCTGGATGAACAGTAGACGGTGGAGGGGTGGTTGAACAGTAGCCGGTGGAGTAGCGCGCGGTGGAGGCTGGATGAACATGAGCCCGTGGAGGCTGGAGGAGGTCGACGGTGGAGATGAACAGTATCCCGTGGAGTCCCATTTTGCGGTACGGCACACCCCTCCCGATGAACAGGGCCTCCGTTTCGACCATAGCGCTCCAACACAAGTCCGTTTCCTCCGTTTTGCGGTACGCCACTCCCCTCTCGATCAACAGGACCCCCGTTTCGACCGTTGGAGGTCCGTTTCCTCCGTTTTGAGGTACGCCAGACCCCTCCCAATGAACAGGACCCCGTTTCGAACGTGGCCGGTCGAACACAAGGTCGTTTCCTCCGTTCTGCGGTACCCCAGGCCTCGTTTCCATTGCCTATTCCGTCCAAGCCCTCCCGATGAACACGGCGCATTCTGTTGCCTCCCCATGAACACGACGATGACGCTGTTTCTCCATTCCAACCCAGCCATGTACACGAGTCATCGCCGTACATATGCGCGAGTAGGCGTTCGAGACCCCGCTCGTATGTACACATACGTGGTCGTATTTTTTCTTTGTTGCACCCTAGCCGCTGTACGTACGTGTAAATGCTATGTGCGCACCTCTACTATGACACGTGTGCGCCTCTACATCGACCAGTATGTACGTACACGTTTGCGACCAGAATGACAACGCTACGTACGCTTCGACCAGGTGGGTCCCGACTGTCAGGCACTTCCTTGCCTACAAAGATGTAGCTGGTCGGTCCCAGCAGTCAGGGGGTGAATTGTTTTTTTTTTGCCCGGACACACTTCCATGCGTGCGAAGATGGAGCTGGTGGGTCCCAGCAGTCAGGGGGAATCATTTTTTTCGCGAAATACGGTGGCCCGTCCGGTGGGTCCCGCTGTCAGGTGGAGGAATAATTATTTTGCACGTAATAAGGAGGCACTTCCTTGCTGCGGCCGTGGACCCAGCTGTCAGCCTCTCCACGTATAGTCCACGTCCGATGGAAGCCGTTCCTTGACCACGTTGACCACGCCGCACCGAGAGCACCAGGGCAGTGGACGGCGGCGAGGCCTAGGAAGGGGACGACGCAGAGCCGGGGAAGGCGTGGTAGTGGATGCCCACGCGTAGAGGAGTACGAGGGTTCACTGATTCGCTGCGGTGTGAGGCTGCCGTCGCCATAGAATAACAGGGGGTGTGGGTGAGTAGAGGGATGGCCTGGCCAGCGGTGGGAGTAGTAGGGGGCGGTGAGGCCTCCGCCGCATCGCAGCCGGCCACAGGAGGCAGGATCACGAGGCACGACCGGCGCTGGTTTGGGCGGTTAGAGCATGAAGACCAGAGGTTGAAGAAGCACTACGACCATTGGATGGACATCATACGGTCACTGGAGCTAGAATCGTGCATATTGACTAAGTTGACAAAGCCCTCCGTCCCCGTCAACTTAGTAGGCCTACAAGTCAGCCTGCCACTATACTGGGTCCCAGCTAACAGGGGGAGTATTCATTTTTTTTGCGTAATAAGGAGGCACTTCCTTGCGTGCGAAGATATAGCTGGTGGGTCCGAGATGTTAGCATCGGTAACGTTTTTTTCGTGAAATACAGAGGACCTTTTGGTGGGTCCCTGATGTCAGGTGGAGGAATCATTATTTTGTGCGTAATAAGGAGGCATTTCCTTGCGTGCGGCCGTGGACCCTGCTGTCGGCCTCTCCACGTAAAGTCCACTTCAGATGCATGTCGGTCGTTGACCATGTTGACCAGGCCGCACCGAGAGCACCAGGGCGGTGGACGACGGCGAGGCCTAGGAAGGGAACGACACGGAGGTAGGGAAGACTCAGCAGTTGTTTCTCACGTGGAGGGGAGTACGACTGTACGAGGGTTTACTGGTTCGTCTGCCATCACCGGAGAATAACAGCAGGTGTGGGTGAGTAGAGGGATTGCTAGGCCAGCGATGGGAGTACGGTGGGGCGGTGAGGCCTGCGCGGCAGCAGAGCCGGCCGCGGGGAGGAGGGAGCAGTCAGTCCCGCCGGTGCCTGTTTGAGCGGGTGGAGCAGGAAGAGCAGAGATTGAAGAAGCACAACGGCCGTTGGATGGCCATCCAACAGTCACTGCTTGTGCGTCAACCTTTTTTTAGGAAAGCCTCAAATCTGTGGAAAATAGCATACAACCCATTTGCTAATTCTTAAGGTTTTTTTGGAGCCCATATTCTTTTTGTTAGCATTACAGCCCATATTGTGGCCACGGTTAAGAAATTATACGAAATTTTGCATATTTCGGTGCGGTCCGAACTGTTTTTAATCCCGAAATTTCGACTCACATTCAAACTGATTGTAAAAATAAATGTATATCAATATAAAATCCAACAAATTCTCCACGCATAAAAATTAATGTAATTTAAAATCTCGAAATGAAAAAAAGATATTTGAAACTAATTGCTGGTTTGATGTGTTTTAAAAATGTACATCCCGTTCTCCTTACTGATGGGCCATTTTCTCGGCCAGCCGAATGAAAGCTCTCCTCATCTTGAAAGATTTGCAGCCCAACAGGCCTGAGAAAGCGACTTACTTGGCAAATCACAAAAAAACTGGGCTGTGGCCGTGGACCCAGCTGTCAGTCCATTTATTTTTTTAGTCCATTTGGTGGGCTGGGTGAAACAATGATATAGCATCTATGCAGCCCATTTAAATCCCATTTTCATTTTTCTCGAAAGCCGCGGACTTGCTGGGCTGGGTGAAAATATCATGTTGGGCTAGACGGAGAAATGTTATAAAAACATAAACACATGATTAAACGTCAGTAAAATCTTTGCATGCTTATGTACGCAATCACTAGGAGTTAACTTGCCAAGTTATATATAAACAATTATTATTATTATTTTGTAAGAACTTTCAACTTACGAAATAAAATATCATTTTAATTTGATGAGTTAATAGTACATGGGGTATTATTATTTTTTAGGCTAGACGTGGGACATTTGAGTTGGTTCTAGGGGAAAGTACTGGGAGAAAACTCAGTTTACATCGAAAAAGAAAATTGGGAGAAAATTCAGAGACCTGTTGGGTCCACCTGAGGAGGGGAATATGTTGAGAGGAAGGAGATTCAAAGCACGACAGCCGAGTGAACTAGTTTTTTTACGGACAAGTGAACTAGTTTACATACATAAGAAAATTGCCACTAAAAAGCAATCAGGTTAATGCGTTCTTAAAAGAATATTTCAGACAAAACAGATAATTACGACACATAGGCTAATGCATGAAACACTCACATGATAAAGGTGCTTATAAATAGATAAAGTACAACATCTAGACCTTCCTGGCACGCTTGATCATGACGCTGCGGTTGTCCATGTACTCGTCGGTTACGGGAAGCAGACACGCCCTCATGTCCAAGATCTGCATGTACATGTCGTAGCATGCGTATGCGCCCTTGGCCACGTAGGTTATGTAGGCTAGATTCAGAGGTACCTCCCACGTGTTCAGGTCGTCTTCTTTCATGTTGGCGTATCAGGGGTCGATGATGGTCTCAGCGAGGTCAACCACGGAGTCCTTCTCCTGCCCGTTGCTGATGATCTTGTATTGCTTCTGGATGTCGACAAGCTTGTTGCACCAGATGACCGAATCGTCGCATTCTTCCTTCTCTCCACCGTAGCGAAGGTGCAGTCGGCGCTGCCGATGAAACGGGCGAATGATCCAGAACCTGGTGCAGCCATAGGACTGAGGTGAGGCAGAGCTTCACCGAGTCCGTATCGTTGGTGTACATAACATTCAACTTGGTGCAGCCATAGGACTGAACGGCGAACTCAAAGGGGAACTCCTTGCTGAAGTCCATATTCAGCAGGCTCACCCCTCGGATCGCCATTGGAGTCTCTTCGAGTGAACGAGTGTGTAGGCGGCGGCAGCAGTTCATTTATCAGCTCTTGGGGAACTGGATTCAACAGTAAGCTGAGTGTGTACAGGCGACAACATTTACCACCCCTCCCTGGTCCGCTGCACGCCCGACAGAAGATGCACCCTCGACCACATGTCGGTTCACGAGCGAGTCTGTATTGGTACTGTAATAACAGGAGTTAGTGGTCACTTTACTTAAATTTAATTAGCTTTAATAGAAATTTGTACTTAAAACAAGCAATGCATTCACTCGTTCTATCAGTGCCACAGGATCAACATGCACAACAATTAGAATTATTATTCTCAGGACGCACACGATCATCACATTTGTCGCACTTTCACAAAAGAAAATACTACCGAGTTTGAACTGTTTGTTATGGTTGTTGTCCTCTGCATCATCATGCCGTGTTTCCCAGCTTGCAAGATTCAGAACCAACAAATAAGATCCAAATAATAAGTACAACAAAGATGCCTACACATCTCATTGATTCCCAGCTTGCAAGATTCAGAACCAACAAATAAGATCCAAATAATAAGTACAACAAAGATGCCTACACATCTCACTGATTCCCAGCTTGCAAGATTCAGAACCAACCCATTAGAGCCTTTTGATAAAGTGAATATCGGGATTAAATCCATCTTGGCTAGCCATGTCATACAATCAAAGAACTTGGCAAATGCTCTTGACCATCACAACATCGGTAGTTGAGTATTCCTGTTTGCACAACATGTTCGCACAGCACAAACAAGGAGACAGGAGAGCATGATTTCGCTTTAATAGCAGCCTCCTTGAACTCAACCTCCAGCTCTACTTGGATGAGGTCTGCCTGGAGTTCCATGATTCAATTCATGCGTCTTTTTTTGCAGTTCACCTGAAATGAAGCAAAGATTGCATCATTCAGCTAGCAAGAAGTACTTGCTCTTGTGAGCTGGCAGGTTCTTCTTTAGTAGTTGCACTAAAATTGAGGAACATTAAGGTTGGCTGTCTGGCTCATGTAAGGTGCAACTATAATTTTCTTATCCTTTTGTGCAGTTCCACTAAAATAAAGTGCCATTGTGGTGACAGTGACGGCTCCATCTTGCAAAGGCTAATAAAATGTTGCACGAGATTACCAGCAGAACTTGACAGAGATTTTGGAAACTCCAATCACCATTTTGTGCAGTTCCACCAAAATTGAGAGATGTTGCCCACGTGACATTTTAGTTGAACTGCACAAGACACTCATTCCAAAAAAGTGTTTTCTGCAGTTCACCAAAAGGTCACAATAGCAACAAGGTGAAATGGATATCCCTATCTGCACAAAAAGATAGAAAGTAAACAGTTGCTGGTCAATAAGAATATACGAAACATATACAAAATGAAAAGAAGCATCTTAATTATGTTCATGGCAATCACGCAAGGACAATAGAAATTTTGAAACGTCAGCGATGCTTCATGTTACCAGAAGCATTACAATCAACAATGAGATTCCTCAAATATGGGATTACTTTAATGGTGGCATTGCTTGTTTACCAGACACAGTAAATCAACAACAGCTAAATAGTTGGTTTAAGGGCATGGGACCATGGGGACAGGAAACCAGGACACTCAGCAGCGTAAAGGAGCAACTTACTTATCATACTGGGGAAAACAGCAGGAGTGCCATTGTACTATGTGAGGGCAGCAAATCTAATCCTGGAGACCTTTTACTATGTGAGGGCAGCAAATCTAATCCTGGAGACCTTTTACTATGTGAGGGCAGCAAATCTAATCCTGAGACCTTTTACTATGTGAGGGCAGGAAATCTAATCCTCGAGACCTTTTACTATGTGATGGCAGCAAATCTAATCCTGGACATACTCTGTTGACTTGTCCACCAGCCGCCACTTTCTATCCTTTTTTCAACCAATAATAGATCTGTTCCTTATCCACTTTGTACTGCGTTTTCCCATTATTTCCCTTTTCAACCAAGAGACCGATTGGGTATCCGGTCTCTACTACTTTCACCATATTATTTCCTCTTTGAATCAAGTCCTAGATTCATGCTACAACTTTCCCCCCTTTCTTCGTTGTTTGAACAAAGCCCTAGATTCGAATGCATGAAGTAGCTTTACCTCTAATAATACTAAAAATTTAGGTGGCTTTGGAAGAGCTGATGGGAGTAGAAAAAGATGCACATGCAGACACGTGGGGAGCTGGGGAAGTAGAGCGAGGCCGCTTTCGAAGAACTTATACCTGAGGGTCGCCGGGATGTCGAGGGCGGCAGGTCGGATCTGCGGACAATATGACAGGGAGGAAGAAGGGTCGGAGGACCTCCCGAGCCAGCCATGTGTTGGAGAGAACGACACGGGCAGAGGATCGGGCCCCTCCGGCAGCTGTGGGTTTCCTCCCTCAGCGGCGATGACCGCGTGAATGATGCACCTTTTAGTCCTCTACACACACCGGCCGAAGGGATCCGACCGGATCTGTGACCAGCCGTGAGTAGAGAGAAAATGTCGCTACCGCTGTCTTGTTTACATCTGGAGAGGATGAGAGAATGAAGAGAGCAACCCTAGTAAAGCAAGTGCTCAGGCCCCTGCGTCCATATATAGTGGAGTGATTATCTTTTTTCTCTCCACAACAAGCGTTTCAACTTGTGTACGTGGCATTAAAGAAAAGAAACTCTCTATTTAGGGTGACTACTGTACGACTCCTACTTACTACTAGTAGTAGTACTGTATTGTTCACTTGTGCTCCCCGCCCCTCCATTCATTGAACAACCCCATGGGTGAATAAACATACAGTAAGTACTGTATTTATATAGAACGAACAAGCTCGAACTGTTTTCGCGTAGTTAAAAGTTGAGGGCGGGGCTTTTCCCGGGCAGTACACGCGGCAGTTATTGGGTAGGGCCAAAAGACTATTTTAATTTTTTTTTAAAACTTCGAGACAGCCACATAGCATGGAGCCGACCCCAACGATTTTAAGCTTACAGGCACGGTACATGCTATCCTAGACTACTATACACATGAAACTGCCACACGAGCGTCCGGGCTGCGCTTGGCTGTCAGGACCCCGATTCCAAGTCACATCGATCTAGCCGGTAACACCTCATATCACTTTGCGGCCTCACGCACGGTATTCCCATGGGTGTCGCCTTACCATGGCCCGGGACCATTTGCGCCTTTTGGCTCACGTATATGATAGTGTCGCTAGCATCCATATGACAGAGAACCCGGGCCGACATGTCTAGTCGTGAACCCAAAGCGGCACTAACCTATGGGGACAGGCATACATGAATCACATCGAGCATGTCGGTCAGCAGCTTGTGAATCTGGGCTGTAGCACTGGGCTAACAAGACTCCGGGAACCCGGGCTGTAGTAGGCTAGGCAGGACTCTGGATGTCACCGCGTGACATTTCCCCGAAGGGACAGACACAGGAACGAAGTGAAACACATGCCGGCCAGTCAAGTGTCCTGAGCAGTAGTGCTGGGCTAGCAAGACTCCGGTGAACCGGGCTGTAGCGGACTACTATGGCTCATGGAAGCACTAGACTACATTTCCCCATAAGAGAGGCTGCCAAGGATAAACAACTAGATTGTCGGATCCCACACACACCAAGCATTTCAATCATACACACAATATGCTCGGTATGTGTAAATACAACAAGGCATCACAACATAACTCTACAACTAAAGTATTTATTCCTTAGGCTCCGAGGAGTGAGATATTACAAACGTGGGTCTCATGACCCAACAATCACAACATACAAATCAAGCACATGCGGAAGCTTAACATGTCTGAGTACAAACATCTGCAAATGGAAAAAGGATAAGAAGCCTGACTATCTACCAGATCCTGCCGAGGGCACAAGATCGTAGCTGCGGTATCAAGCTAACGTCGAAGTCCACGCGGAACTACTAGCGAGACTGAAGTCTCTCTCTGCAAAACATAAATTAAGAAAACGTGAGTACAAAGGTACTCAGCAAGACTTATATCAGAACTAGCTACATATGCATCGGTATCAACAAGGGGGGGGGTGGAGTTTAACTTCAGCAAGCTAGCTTTGACTCAGTGGCTAACCTAAACTACGACTGCAAGAAACTCTTTTGAGGTGGCGCACACGAGTCCACATATTCACCATTCAATACACCACCACGGAACCGCTCCCGTCTCCCTACGAGAAGGCCATCCATAGCACTCACACTTATCTTGCGAGTTTTAGAGTATCCACTTTCACTTGTCTATGAACTATGGAAGGGGTCCAAGTTTCCATATCCGAGGAATCCGGCTATTCGAATAGATAATGATAACCCTGTAGGGGTGTACTTCTTCACACACACTTCCACCACTTACCGTCGTTTACACGACATGTACTCGGCAACCTTCAAGCGGAAGCCCAACGAGGGTGTCGGCCATGGCCTACCTAAACATTCAATTCTCTAGTCCAGGTTTATCGCCTATCCAGGTTCCATCCGCAGGGAGTCCGGCCGAGGTTTCCACATACGGCCCCGAATGATGTGAACAGGGTTCCCGAGACACCAAACGGGCGCCCGGTACACCGTGCCACGGTGTATCTACCGCAACATAGCCCACCCCTGGGGTCAGCGCTACGCACGGCCGCCAACACATAAACTACAAACACCAGAAGCTAGTTGCAACTCCTGGACAGATTACTAGGGTGATTAAGAAGCCGAGAGGGTCAATTAAGGATCCCAATGAGTGGTAGTAGTTGTTCATGGATCACAGACACAGAACTCAATTCCTGAGGACGGTTTCAATGAGACAACCCACCATGTACTCCTACATGGCCTCTCACCACTACCTTTACCAAAACGTGTTCACACACTTAGCTCACACACAGTAGGACATGTTCACACACCTCCGATTCATTCCTGATGAATCAGACCTGACACAACTCTATGCAATAGCAGGCATGACAAACAAGCATGAATGAGTAGGCACATCAGGGCTCAAACAACTCCTACTCATGCTAGTGGGTTTCATCTATTTACCGTGGCAATGACAGGTCATGCAGAGGAAAGGGGTTCAACTACCGCAGCATGTAATAGTTGAATCGTTGTTGTCGTAATGCAGTAAAAGAGAGCAGGAGCGAGAGAGTGGGATTGTATCGGAATGAACAAGGGGGTTTTGCTTGCCTGGCACTCCTGAAGATAACATAGTTCTTCATCGGTGTCATCGATCTCATCGTCGAAACCACGTCTATCGAGAGGGGACAAATACCGACAGCAAAGAAAGAAACACAATCAATGCAATGCACAATATGATGCATGATCATGACATGTCAATATGCTGTGGTTCGAGCTAATGCAACTAGCTACATGTTAAATGGAGTTGGTTTGAACCCTAGGTTCAAATTCAAACTCCATATGTGAAATTCAAATGCCATTTAATTGATTTGACCTGATCAGCAGGTATAAGTTGATATAACATGCATGAAAGTGGTACAGATGGATAGATTGGATTTTTTTGATCATTTTCATATATAATTTATTTCATTTGGAGTTACGGTTGAATTTCTATGAATTTTAGAAGTTATACGAATTTCTGGAATTTTCTAAACTTTTCTGATTTAATCAAATTTCAGAAAATTGTTACAGCGTCAGCATGACGTCAAGATGACGTCATCAGGTCAACATAGCTAACCGGGGTCAAACCTGAGTTGTGGGTCCCACATGTCGGTGTAACAGGGTCAGCAGCAGAGGCTGACCAGTGGGGCCAGGTCAACGCTGAGGTGGTAAGGTCAAACTAACCAGTGGGCCATGGGCATTAGCTTAATCTAAGCAGGGGGATAAACCTGTGATTAATTAAGGGTGTGGGCCCATTTGTCAGTGACGGAGGAGGTTAGTTAGCCCCGTCATTAGTACTAATGATGGTGCCACGTTGGCTGCCGCCGGGGATGGTCGCCGGGGAGCACGCAGCACGGCGGAGGGCTTCGGTTTCGCGCTATAGGGCATGGATCGACGAGCGGTTTGCGGCTACGGGAATCTGGAAGTCTCGCGCGTCTAAAGGAGGCAACGGCTCACGCCGGAGTGGACTAAATCGACGACGGCGACAGCTTTTGCGGCGGTCGGAGTTCGGGTTAGTTTGGGCTCGGCGTTAGGGTGCTCAGGAGGAGGATTTGGTGGGCGTTCCAAGCTCCTGGGAGCGTGCAGAGAATGGTGACGCGCTCGGTTTCGAGCCTCAGCGGCTGCAGCGATGGCGGGGACATCGCCGGCGACGTGGAGCTCTCGGTTCCGGCTCTGGAGCTAGCTAGAGGATGTGTGCGACGACGAGGTAAGGGGGGTTTCGATCGGGGGCTCACAGAGGATCGTTTGGCGCAGACGGCGAGGCCGGGGAGGGTCGAGGCTGAGCGGGAGGCCGAGAGGGATCTCCGGCGACCGAAGTTGAATAAGATGGTGGTGAGGGCGCTCGGGGGCATTCGGCATCGCGTAGCTTGGTGGAGAGGACGAGGCAGACATGGCGGAGCCCGTGGACTGCTTGGAGAGGCGAGGGGAGCTCGGTGGCCACAGGGGCAGCGGGCGGCGACGACGGTTGCGCTCCGGCGTTCTCGGGTCTGAGGGGGAGCGAGGCAGAGAGCGGGGTGGGGGCAAGTGAGAGGTCGGGCGGATCTGTACAACAACGGGGTGGTCATCCGCGGCGTCTCGCTGGCCAGCGAGGGCTAGGCAGGCAGCTGCGTGCCAGCCCGCGCGGGCGCCGTGCTCGGCCTCGCCTCTGCCAGTAGGCAGAGGTTGAAGACAGGCATGCCCCTAGTGGGCTGGGCCGGTTAGCTGGGCCGCCGTGTAAGGAGGCCCAAGTGGGTGAGGCAGGTGAGTTCTTCTCTCTCTCTCTCTCTCTCTTTCCTATTTTCTGTTTTCTATTTTTTTGCAGTATGTTTTGACTAGTCCAAGGACAGGGTAGTGCTAGGGCTGTGACAACTCACCCCCACTAAACAAGAATCTCGCCCCGAGATTCAAGACGCGAGGTAAGAAGATAGAGGGACACAAGCTAACACAATCTTCACGATCCAGATGTCTTTCTTGAGGATATTGATTCATTGCGTCATCTTGATCTTGACGTCTTTGCTTTCGGGATCTTCATCCAGCATGATGACGGTAGAAAGAAAATCTACAAGAATCGATCTCCTCGGAGATCGAGCACTCAAGATCAACTCATGGAGTGAGATATAAAACATCTCTTGAGTTGAGACACGAAACACACATTAGGGGTGATGGAAAGAAGAGGATGATAAAGGTTCACATTTGGTAGGCAACAATTCCACGCTTAAGTAGGATGGTGCATGGTTTCAAAGTAGCGAGGAGATAATTGCCATGATACCATAACGAGACATCTTAAGGAAGGTGAATCGTAGAAATATTCCCTTAAGTGGCAAAAAGAATTACTTTTGATTCAGAGATCATTGAAACTCTTCATACCAGCTTAAGGTAATTTACAATTGATCGTTTGATATAGCTCGAAGAGATGGCATACTTGGACTAGGATGGATGATGTGGAATACCTTGTTGAAGACAACGCAATGGATGATTTTTGCTTATCATTGGAAATGTATGGAACCCGTGGTAGGACCACTTTGAAGATGATCCTGATCAGTAATTACTGAGAAGGGTAGTCCATAGTAGGATGACACAATGGCGGTGCAAGCTGGGAACAAAATGCAAATGCTAGGAATGATTCTAGTAACTGGAGAGAAACCCAACAGTAGAGAGAGATTCCACTGTTTGAAAGGTTATGGCATAATCGAAGAAACTGAGACTGGATCCCAATTAATGCCGACGATAAATCCTAGTGCTTGCGCGTGCTCTCAAGAACTTGAGCATTTCCGTATTCATCAAGGTTCTGCCACTATCCGTGTCAAGGATCCTGGCAACACAACATGCTACCATGATGAATAATGGTGGAAGATGCAGATGCAAAGAAAGATAACACTTTCTCATATTTTCACCTTAGCGAGGCCAAGGGATCAGAATCTGGATGATCGACCGAGAGACATTTAGCACTCCGCCTCTAATGTTCTCCTTGATGTGCTAGCGTAATCCATTCATAGATATGGTTTGATATCTAGAACATCAAGTAAAAGGTCGGACTTTGGCAGCTCAAGAATCCATAAGGAATAACTACGGAGGCAGATCCTGCGAGATCCTTATGGGGAGGTGACTAACTTCTTCAACCAGGATACTACAATAATATGCCTTCCGGTTAGGTGTGTTGGCCACGACATCCACATTACCGGTTACAGAGGGACCAACAATATAGTTCTTGGAGTACGTTCCAACCATCATATCTGCCCGAGATTCAGATCTGGTTGGTGTTAGGATATTCCAGACTCATCGAGTCTAGAAAGAAAATGAAAGTTTGCAACACAAATCGACGAGATGTCATTGCGAGATTCTCAGGAAATGGACTATGGTAGTAAGCTCCAAAACATGAGCCAGTTTTGCTACAAACCTGTGAACACGCTGTCCCAGACAAGCATGACCACATAGTAGTCTTATAATAAAACACTACCGAGTCCAGATGGGGAACCATCATCAAGGATATCAAAGTCCTTGCGTAAGTCTAGCTCTTAAGAAGAAACTTCTTTTCCTTGAACAAATCAATCAGTGGCTTGGTGTGCTGGGGATTCATATAGAACGAAGGTTGCAAGTCTCCAGACCATAGAATACTTCGCACGTATGCATGACTGACTTGGGATGATTCCAGAGAAGGCGATACAAACTTTCCCAAATTCATGGCGGCAACTTGCTTCAAATGCACGTGAACTAGAGGAAGTCACTTTTAATACCAAACATATGCTTCATGAGCTAGCATGAAGAAATGCTTTCAAAGTTTCCAACACTAGCTTAATGTTCAACATGAATCATGGATAAGATGAAGATATTGTCGATGGGCTCAACAACAGGTCATCCAGATTTCCATGAAGATGGAATTCCATAATTAGGTGAACAAGGTGATAGCATTGGTCAGAATAAAGTATGTAATGGTGTATGCCCGAGGAATCAACCTCGAGTAGGACAACATTACGAACATCGTTGGTTCTGATTTGATTTGAGGATAGCCCACACTCAAATCAAAGTTTGGACAAGACAATAGATCCAATAACTGATCACGAGGACCAATCGATGAAGATATCATCTTTCTTCAACACACACACACACAAAAGATATCCCTTAACACGAACTAAGCAAGATAAGCTTTTATCTTCCAACTCTCCAAGTTGTTGTTAAGCTTAACCAACTAGCTCAGGGGTATCCAACACAGATTCTTGGAGAAAAGGGTGGCTACAAGAAACCAACTTGATCATGAACTCAACATAGCGCTCAGGTGACAACCTGGTAATACTTCCAAGAAGATATTCGGAACATCACGAACCACCGATATGTTACTAAGCTCGAGAACAATCTTGCTTTTCAGGGCAAGACAATGTGATCAAGAGAGTGATGGATTGACACACTCCTAACACATTGGTCGAAGAGTGCACCATAAACAATGATTAGGTAGCACAATCTACCTTAGAACGATGATTCAATAACCAACATGCTAAGAATGAAGTTATTGTCCTTTAACTACCAAGCAACGGGGTTGCTAGGAGTATTGATTTCACACATCACAGTTCACTTGTCGGCACTCCGGTTACAACAACACGGGACCGAGGAATGGATATTGATAGCGAGAAGTATCACTATGTCAAGAATTCATGAGAAATGGTGCAATTCTCCAGACAATCCTGACATAAAGGGGGTAATACTTCGAGGTAGAACAGAACAAATGCTGGATTGTCATTTTGATCTGTAGAACACAACTACTTTGACCACTCCAAGAAATGGATGAGGTGCTGGAGTTAGTTTCTCCTAGTCATTCCGGAATAGAATGGCTTGATGGACCACAAGAATAATAGGCATCGATGACAGGAATGCACAACTAGTCCTGACTATCAAATGATAGATGGTGGTCGGATAACAAATGAAGAGGGACAACTCAAGGGGACATATATCTTTCTGAGTTGTGAATGCATAGATTAATATGTCGAACCAAGTCCAACATATTTCTTCCGGATAACCCATGCAGAAAGGAAGAACTGGCAGAATCACAATATGAATGGAGTACTCCTCAAGAGCACCCTGGTTGTGATCTTTTGATTCAATCGAATTTCTGCCAAGGATGGTTCATGGTATTTGGAAGAAGGAAATACCACGGACCTCGAGGGCTATCGAAAAGGTTACTAATATTCTAAAGGTACGAGCAACACTATCAACACGAAGTAGGGTGAATCACCAGTTCGAAAACCCAGGAGTAGAATACCTACTACTAATGGCATCACGAAATGCTTTCGAGAATGGTGGCCAGAATTATCACACTGGGGATACAAAACATGGCTAGATCACTAGGTGACTCCCTAAAACACCTAGGGTCATAGTAATAGCTCCAACATATATGTCGAGGCAACAAAGTACCTCAACTCACCGATTAGTGTGATTAATCTGGCCCAAATGGACATCAGGAACAGGAGGAAGGGATTTGCAAATGCATCAGACTATTTAGAAACCTGGGATGACTCAAACAGCATAACGGCTGTGAATGCTCAAAATATTTGAGACATCCTGCAAAATAGTGGCATGACCACTCAACATTACAATATCATGGTTCTGAGGCCAGCTATGAGCATACGGAGGTAAAAGGAAATGAACTGAGACTTGAATCCAACAATCCTATAATTCGACGGATTAGAAACACGTCATCCTGATAGATAGATGAGAAGGCCTAGTTCTTAATTCCCGTAGAAAAGAAGAGGATGACTCAAATCAGAGGGCATGAGGTATAAGGAGTAAAAAGAGCCTTACGTTCCCTTCCACAATCAATTCCCTTACATAACTAAAGCATTTCTAGACTCGACTTTGACCAGTTTGGCTTGGTAATCCTACAGGCAGTCAGGCTCTGATACCAAAGATGTCAGGACCCCGATTCCAAGTCACATCGATCTAGCCGGTAACACCTCATATCACTTTGCGGCCTCACGCACGGTATTCCCACGGGTGTCGCCTTACCATGGCCCGGGACCGTTTGTGCCTTTTGGCTCACGTATATGATAGTGTCGCTAGCATCCATATGACAGAGAACCCGGGCCGACATGGCTAGTCGTGAACCCAAAGCGGCACTAACCTATGGGGACAGGCATACATGAATCACATCGAGCATGTCGGTCAGCAGCGTGTGAATCTGGGCTGTAACACTGGGCTAACAGGACTCCGGGAACCCGGGCTGTAGCAGGCTAGGCAGGACTCCGGATGTCACCGCGTGACATTTCCCCGAAGGGACAGACACAGGAACGAAGTGAAACACATGCCGGCCAATCAAGTGTCCTGAGCAGTAGTGCTGGGTTAGCAGGACTCCGGTGAACCGGGCTGTAGCGGACTACTATGGCTCATGGAAGCACTAGACTACATTTCCCCATAAGAGAGGCTGCCAACGATAAACAACTAGATTGTCGGATCCCATACTTACCAAGCATTTCAATCATACACACAATATGCTCGGTATGTGTAAATACAACATGGCATCACAACATAACTCTACAACTCAAGTATTTATTCCTTAGGCTCCGAGGAGTGAGATATTACAAACATGGGTCTCATGACCCAACAATCACAGCATACAAATCTAGCACATGCGGAAGCTTAACATGTCTGAGTACAGACATCTACAAATGGAAAAAGGCTAAGAAGCCTGACTATCTACCAGATCCTGCCGAGGGCACAAGATCGTAGCTGAGGTATCAAGCTAACGTCGAAGTCCATGTGGAACTACTAGCGAGACTGAAGTCTCTCTCTGCAAAACATAAATTAAGCAAACGTGAGTACAAAGGTACTCAACAAGACTTATATCAGAACTAGCTACATATGCATCAGTATCAACAAGGGGGGGTGGTGGAGTTTAACTGCAGCAAGCCAGCTTTGACTCAGTGGCTAACCAGAACTACGACTGCAAGCAATTCTTTTGAGGTGGCGCACACGAGTCCACATATTCACCATTCAATACACCACTATGGAACTGCTCCCGTCTCCCTACGAGAAGGCCATCCATAGCACTCACACTTATCTTGCGAGTTTTAGAGTATCCACTTTCACTTGTCTCTGAACTATGCAAGGGGTCCAAGTTTCCATATCCGAGGAATCCGGCTATTCGAATAGATAATGATAACCCTGCAGGGGTGTACTTCTTCACACACGCTTCCACCACTTACCGTCGTTTACACGACATGTACTCGACAACCTTCAAGCGGAAGCCCAACGAGGGTGTCGGCCACGGCCTACCTAAACACTCAAGTCTCTAGTCCAGGTTTATCGCCTATCCAGGTTCCATCCGCAGGGAGTCCGACCGAGATTTCCACATACGGCCCCGAACGATGTGAACAGGGTTCCCGAGACACCAAACGGGCGCCCGGTACACCATGCCACGGTGTATCTACCGCAACATAGCCCACCCCTGGGGTCAGCGCTACGCACGGCCGCCAACACATAACCTACAAACACCAGAAACTAGTTGCAACTCCTGGACAGAGTACTAGGGTGATTAAGAAGCCGAGAGGGTCAATTAAGGATCCCAATGAGTGGTCATAGCTGTTCATGGATCACAGACATAGAACTCAGTTCCTGAGGACGGTTTCAATGAGACAACCCACCATGTACTCCTACATGGCCTCTCACTGCTACCTTTACCAAAACGTGTTCACACACTTAGCTCACACACAGTAGGACATGTTCACACACCTCCGATTCATTCTCGATGAATCAGACCTGACACAACTCTATGCAATAGCAGGCATGACAAACAAGCATGAATGAGTAGGCACATCAGGGCTTAAACAACTCCTACTCATGCTAGTGGGTTTCATCTATTTACTGTGGCAATGACAGGTCATGCAGAGGAAAGTGGTTCAACTACCGCAGCATGTAACAGTTGAATCGTTGTTGTCCTAATGCAGTAAAAGAGAGCAGGAGCGAGAGAGTGGGATTGTATCGGAATGAACAAGGGGGTTTTGCTTGCCTGGCACTCCTGAAGATAACATAGTTCTTCATCGGTGTCATCGATCTCATCGTCAAAACCACGTCTATTGAGAGGGGACAAATACCGGCAGCAGAGAAAGAAACACAATCAATGCAATGCACAATATGATGCATGATCATGACATGTCAATATGCTGTGGTTCAAGCTAATGCAACTAGCTACATGTCAAATGGAGTTGGTTTGAATCCTAGGTTCAAATTCAAACTCCATATGTGAAATT
The DNA here is from genome assembly GCF_056163025.1 of Triticum urartu. Taxonomy (NCBI): domain Eukaryota; kingdom Viridiplantae; phylum Streptophyta; class Magnoliopsida; order Poales; family Poaceae; genus Triticum; species Triticum urartu. Next base: position 99,902,416 of record NC_141878.1, read on the forward strand.
CAAATGCCATTTAATTGATTTGACCTGATCAGCAGGTATAAGTTGATCTAACATGCATGAAAGTGGTACAGATGGATAATTGGATTTTTCTGATCATTTTTCATATATAATTTATTTCATTTGGAGTTACGGTTGAATTTCTATGAATTTTAGAAGTTATACTAATTTCTGGAATTTTCTAAACTTTTCGGGTTTAATCAAATTTCAGAAAATAGTTACAGCGTCAGCATGACATCAAGATGACGTCATCAGGTCAACACAGCTGACCGGGGTCAAACCTGAGTTGTGGGTCCCACATGTCGGTGTAACAGGGTCAGCAGCAGAGGCTGACCAGTGGGGCCAGGTCAACGCTGAGTTGGCAAGGTCAAACTGACCAGTGGGCCACGGGCATTAGCTTAATCTAAGCAGGGGGATAAACCTGTGATTAATTAAGGGTGTGGGCCCATTTGTCAGTGACAGAGGAGGTTAGTTAGCCCCGTCATTAGTACTAATGACGGTGCCACGTTGGCTGCCGCCGGGGATGGTCGCCGGCGAGCACGCAGCACGACGGAGGGCTTCAGTTTTGCGCTATAGGGCATGGATCGACGAGCGGTTTGCGGCTACGAAAAGCTGGAAGTCTCGCGCATCTAAAGGAGGCAACGGCTCGCGCCGGAGTGGACTAAATCGACGACGGCGACAGCTTTTGCGACGGCTGGAGTTCGGGTTAGTTTGGGTCGGCGTTAGGGTGCTCGGGAGGAGGATTTGGTGGGCGTTCCAAGCTCCTGGGAGCATGCAGAGAACGGTGACGCGCTCGGTTTCGAGCCTCAGCGGCTGCAGCGATGGCGGGGACATCGCCGTCGACATGGAGCTCTCGGTTCCGGCTGTGGAGCTAGCTAGAGGATGCGCGCGACGACGAGGTAAGGGGGGTTTCGATCGGGGGCTCACATAGGATCGTTTAGCGCAGACGGCGAGGCCGGGGAGGGTCGAGGCTGAGCGGGAGGCCGAGAGGGATCTCCGGCGACTGAGGTTGAAGAAGATGGTGGTGAGGGTGCTCGGGGGCATCCAGCATCGCGTAGCTTGGTGGAGAGGACGAGGCAGACGTGGCGGAGCCCGTGGACTGCTCGGAGAGGCGAGGGGAGCTCGGTGGCCATGGGGGCAGCGGGCGGCGGCGACGGTTGCGCTCCGGCGTTCTCGGGTCCGAGGGGGGAGCGAGGCAGAGAGCGGGGTGGGGGCAAGTGAGAGGTTGGGCGGATCCGTACAACAACGGGGTGGTCATCCGCGGCGTCGCGCTGGCCAGCGAGGGCCAGGCAGGCAGCTGCGTGCCAGCCCGCGCGGGCGCTGTGCTTGGCCTCGCCTCTGCCAGTAGGCAGAGGTTGAAGATAGGCATGCCCCTGGTGGGCTGGGCCGGTTAGCTGGGCCGCCGGGTAAGGAGGCCCAAGTGGGTGAGGCAGGTGAGTTCTTCTCTCTCTCTCTTTCCTATTTTCTGTTTTCTATTTTTTTGCAGTATGTTTTGACTTAGTTTAAATACTAAAACACTTTATAAAATTCTGCAAACTTTTATGGGCACTATCTGATTTAAACCAGAGGCCCTCACCAAGTTTCAGAATATATGGAGCTACCAAATATTTTATAGGAATTAGTAGCTCCAATTCAAATAAGTATTGACTTAATTCAAAGGCCCAAATAAATTATTTCTGTGACTCCCAAAATATTGGTTTGAATTTCACCTCATGCCAATATTATCACAGAATAACAGGAACGTTTTCTTGGACTCATTTGATGAGATTTAAATGTTGGTTATTTTTAGAGGTTTTCTGAGGCTTGGAAAATTCCTCAATTCAAATTTCAATTGAATTTAAACATGATGCAGCAACCAAACTAGTCCAAGGCCAGGGTAGATCTAGGGCTGTGACATTGGCTCTTCGCCTCTTTGGGAAGTCGAACAATGATGTAATACTACTGCACTGGAGGAGTACTACAGTATGCTTCTGGCCATCTGACACCGATTGAACTACTGCATGTCCACCGCGTGCGGGAGGGAGAGCGTGTAGCGAAAGCTTCTCCTAGTCTTGCCAGCCACCACGCTCATGGGCTAGGGAGGGACGCTCCTGCCTTTGCGTGTATGATAGGTGGGCCCTATACGTGTGTGGCCAACCTGTCATACAGCCAAAGGCATGTGGAGTTAAGTCTGTGAGGGAGAGGATAATCAAACTTCTCGTTGATGTACAAGTTGATGCGACACATCAAAGCACTTCACTCGATATATTTCAATAATTTGCGTGTGTGACTCCCAGATGCAGAGGCCGGGGGTCATCATCCTCCTTTTCGAGAGAAAATAGACGCGTGTGTGAGAGGACGACTGCGTGCGTGCACCTCTTCTCTTCCTGTATAACATACTACTAAACTCAGAGTACAAGTTTTTGTGGGTGGCACGATGGTGCGTGCGAGAAGTCCCAAGAGATAGGTTTAATGCATTAATTGCAATGCATGCATGCATAAAGTATATGCATTGGTCAATTTTCTCTTAATACTTGCATGCAATGATTTAATGCACCTTGGAATCTGAACATGTGTTGGGGACAACCAAATTGAGCCTTATAAAATGGAAAAACTAAAATTTTGAGATAAACCTTATAAAACCGGAAAGGAGGGAGTAGAAAAAGAAGTACTCCATCCGGGAATAGTGCCGCACTTCGAAACTAGAACCGTTAATAAATTTTGAGCTTGCGTCTCGTCACATTCCAAATTACTCCACGCTATATTGAATTGCAAACCTGTTCACACCAATCACAACCTAAACGGTTTCCCACTTAGGAGTGTATTAGTACTCGGTTATAAATACTAGTATGCCAAGATTACTGCACATTCCTCCTCAACTCCTCATCCACAAAAATAAACAAGTCATTCAATATCCTTCCCTTGCGTCTGCCATGGCCAGCGTGAGTTCTGGGTCGAGAGATTGCCACCAGGGAGAGGCGAGCATGGAAGCGGAAGCACGAGAGATGTCCCGCCTCGCTGCGAGAGCAGCCGACATGTCCCGCCGCACGGAAGTAGCAGCACAGAGGTCCCGCCGTGCCGCTGAAGCAGCACGGAGGTCCCGCCGCGCCGTCGATGCAGTAGACTGGTCCGGCCACGCCGCAGAAGCAGCAGAGATGTCCCGCCGCACCACAAATGCAGTAGAGATGTCCCGCCGCACCGTGGCGGCCTAGGAAAATTTCTCGCGGACACGCGATGACTGTTACAGGCGCATGCATGCGATCGTCCATAGCCAGACGGATCAGATCTCCCGCTCGGCGAGGTTGCAGGACGACATGATAGCCTCATTTGAACAGGCTACCGGCGTCATCCGGCAACTAAGGGAGGGCAATGAGAGGCTCCGGGCCGAGCACGACCTGCTGAGGGAGAAGATCATCCGAAGTGCAGTCCTGCAGGAGGAGACTAGTGCCTTGTTGAGGAAACTTATGGACGAGAATGACATGCTCCGCAACGAGCGCCAAAGGCTGGTGGAGGAATCCGTGGATGTTCTCAAGCAGCGTCTTGAGGACACGAAAGAGCTCATTGCCGCTCGCCGCGGAGACTAGTTTCCTGGTTTCTTTTGATGTAATAATCGGTTTAGGATGTGGATTGTGTCATCGGTTGTGAAATGTTGGGTTCTAGCGCGGATGTTTGGCCTTTGTTGGCCTCTTGTGATGTTGAGATTTCAATCTGGTAGCTTTTAGTCCTTCGTGTTAGGCTAGAATTGTGCTGAACTTCTTGTGAATTGTGGTAATTTTCAGTAATGAAAATCGGAAGGGGCAAGCCCTTCTTTGATCAATTTTTTTTAATCGTCCTTATATATTCATCAGTCTTGCTATAAGTCGCAGTAGATGCTATATAGGTCCGTCGGATCTTACATCAAGATCCGTGCTTTCAGATTTTCTTTTTTCTCTCTTAAATCTTAGTCGAGTGAGACATAGCCACGCCATTAAACAGAGGCTCGGGCGCCATTAATGGAGACCTTGGGAGAGAGGTGGACGGCAGATGGAGGTCAAAGGGCTCTCCTCCCGATAAGCATGCGCAGGGGTCTGATCGCACGCCTCACGTACTCAAATAGCTATCCTGCACGTCGCCTCCTAGCTAATAAAAAAGGGGACGCGTGGCGGCACGTAAATGGTACTAGTAAGTAGAACGCCCACGGTTTCAATAATACTTGTGTTTCCGATAGTAACATGACAGCACTTCTTCCAAAATGACTTTGTTGATTGTTAATGTGTGCGCCTTCGCAAATCGGACTGCAAATTTACCACAGTATGTTGGTGCCATGTCATGGCACCAAGCCAAGTTTCATTATTTTCATGCGTGTTTTGGATTTACAGGAATTAAAAAACTACTTTTCTCAATGTTTCCAACCCAGGCACGACGCCTAGAATTTTGAATTTCATTCCCATTTCTTGCATGGAACCTAGAAAGTTACCCGAGGACACACATGTGATTTTTCAACCAACTTTGGTGCACTGGAACATGTGCTTGTATTTCAAATTTGAATTATGCACACAAAGTTGACATGTTCCCTCCCAGAACCACGAGCCTTTTTGAGAGAAGCTCCGATTTGCAAGAAGCTTATACCAAAATTTGTTCCTATTCGGCCAATTTTTTTACCACGTCATGGTGCTACCATGACATGACACCATGCCAAGTTTCATGATTTTAAAACCAAGTTTCTCAATGTTATTGACCGAGCCATGATGCCCAGATGTTTGAATTTTATTCTCATTTTTTGCATGGGACCTACTCCCTCCTTCCATCTATATAGGGCCTAATGTGTTTTTCAAGACAACCTTTGACTATTGACAAGATTAATAGCACATGAGATGTATACTATGCAAATTATATTATTGGAATCTCCTTTGACATACAAAATTGAAGGTATGCTTTGTGTAAGTTGCATGTCATATATTATTGCTCTAACGTTTGGTCAAAGTTAGCCTCGAAAAACGCATTGGGACCTATATGCATGAGAGGAGTCGACTTCGAGAGAACGTGTTTGTTCTAGAGACACCGAGGAAGACTACTATATATCGATGGTGCATGTAGGCGGGAATTAAACTAAGGGATGTTCTTATTGGTTTCAGGGATATAGGGGAAGAGTGAGAGGCGGGGGGGGGGGGGGGGGGTAGCTAGAAGGAGATTGTTAAGTGTGAGTGTGTGTTTTACCCATCTAGGCGGAAGTTATGTGCAGAAAAGAGGAGAACGATTCGATGTGGCGTTAGGATTGAGGGTAATTAACTACGTATGGAGACATAGAGAACTTGAACGTGCATGTGTGAGATGTATACATGTATACGTGGGATGTGTGTGTGTGCGCGCGCATGATCGAGATAAAAGAAAGAAGACATAAGTCATAAGATCAATGACATGGGAGAGACGGATCGGTATGACAATATGCATGCATGTGAGAATGCATGGAAGAAGTCCCAACAATTAAGCATGTGTTTTTGTCTTTAAGAGATAGTGGCGTGGGCTGGATCATGCATCTATGGCGAGCAGAGGGAGTGAGGCGCAACGATTGTGCAAAAGAGACCAACCTATAAATGCATATGTATGGAGAGACATATATAGTGTGGGTGATAGGAAGCAAGACTCCGTGTGAGAAAGAAATGTTGACGGAGAAACTACAGATAGATACAGAGATGGAGATGCTAGCTAGAGGGACATCTGTTAGTTTGGGTGTTGGAGATGACCGTCGGGTGGTTCAAAGGGTGAAGTTATATATGTGTGTGAGAGGGCACTTGACTACATGTAGAGAGAAACATATGTAGTGTGCGTGATAGGAATCAAGAGTGAGGGCGAGAAAGAAGGTTGATGGAGAAACAGATAAATAGAAAGATAAAGATGCTAGCTAGTGTGCGTTAGAGATAGGAGTCGAGTGGATCAGAAGGCTGGGTTATGTGGGTGGGTGTGAGAGAGATAGAGAGAGGGTGCGTGTGAGTCACATACAAACAGATATCAGAGAGAAATGAGATCTAGAGAGACGTAGTTTTGTGTCTGCGAGAGAGAAAGATATTTCACAACGAGAGTGATAGCTAGAGAGACATACAAGGGAACGCAAGATATCTCTAGGGAGAGAGGGTGTGTGTGAGCGACATACAAGAGAATGATGGAGAAATATGAGACCCTGGGAGACAGAGTTTGTGTTTGTGTGTGAGAAAGAGATATTGATGAGGAAGAGTCGTAGGTTCTCCTATCTAAGGAGCTAAAGACATCTCTATATGAGGGGTGTGCAAGTGGCAAACTATCGGTGTACAAAAAGAGGGGTACACTTTTTGTACCCCTATAACTGTGCACGGGCAGTCTGAGCCACGGGCACCACCACACCAAGCAAGGCAAGGGAGGTGAGCCAGGGTAAGACCGAAGCTCGAGAGAACCACGACGCCAAGACCAAGACCACGAAGAACAAAGGGGACGAAGCGGACTCCCCCGGCAAGATCCTTGCTGGGAGACAGTTCTAGAAGCCCCGGCAAGACCCTTGCCGCGGTGACTCGTCCCGCGCCTATGGAGCGAATCACCCTTGTGTCCACTGCCCCCAAAGGGCAAGGATTCGGGAGACATCCCCGTGGCGACTTGCAGATCTTTGTGAAGACATTCAAGACCGGATACACACTAAGGAGACGACAACCCTTGGCGGGATCCAGCCAAGGAAGACCACAAGGTCCCCGGCAAGCGCCTTGCCGGGCATGACAGCAGGCGCCTCAGCAAGACCCTTGCCGGGGCCCTGGCAAGGCTCTTGCCGAGGACACCCGCAGGGCCACCATCAGGCCCACGCCGACTGAGCCTCCACCACCGCATGCATGCAGCTGCCGACCCAACCAGCTGGGCAGGCACCTGCGTGGCGGCATGTAGATCTTCGTGAAGACCCACCATTTCTCCACCTCAGCTGCATGCCTGCCTGCATGGCATCTCAGGCGTCGCTGGCCAGGGCGCGTGTCGACACAAGAAGGAGCGGCAACGGACGAGGCAGATCTTTCCCCCGTCCCCGATAAAGCAAGGACACCTAAGCAAGACGCATTAAATGCGCCTTGTCATGTAGTGCGAGGGATAACCTCGCATCACTATTCCCTTGCCACCTCCTGTGTGCCACTGTGGCCACCCCTTTTCCTATAAAAGGAGGCCCGAGGCGACCAGGAGAGTGATTCGGCTTTTTGGAGCTCCTCACGCCCCATAGCTAGCTCAAGAACACAAATACATAATCCACCAAAGCAGGAGTAGGGTTTTACGCATCCTTGCGCCCCGAACCTGGATAAACGAACTGTGGGCTACCTGCTTGATCCGCTCTTCTCATGACCCTGCGCCCCGCTAACCGTAGTAGGGATTCTCGTGATCCCATAGGTGTCGTTCCTCAGCACCGACATCTTTGGCACGCCAGGTAGGGGGCGCAGTTGTGAGAATCGGCTCTAGTAATCAGCCCAGCACTCCTTCGTCTTCGTGGCTCTTGGAGAGGGAAGGAGGCCGGGAGATCAGCGCTCGAGCGACTAGAAACAGAAGCTAAGTTGCACTGAACCCTTATTTGTTCTATCCTTTTTATATGAGGTTATTCCCCCCGGAGATGTCACGCCTTTGTATGATAAACCTGCACGCCAGGGGGCTCTCCCACGATCGGCACCGACCTTGCCCTGTTTCGAGTCCGCTCAACAGCTCAAGCGACTGCGTCGAGAATGGCAGAGTAGCCTTCCGCGTCCAGCAACACTCTCGATCCTGACTCGAGTCAAGCTCGACAGTTCGGGCGGCCGTGTTTGGAACAGAAAGGTGGCTCGTCCGGCAGCACGCGTACCCAGCAGGCCCATGGGGATCCGTCCCCAAAACGCCGCTAGGGGCTTCCGCGCCGGCGAGCCTACCCAATCGGTGTAGGGCGCACATACAAAGAGGAATTGAACGGGGAAATAACGTGCATGAAATTAAAAGTACTGCAAAGTTATATTACATCACATCATTGCTGCGGTTCTAACTAAAGATGAAATTTGTCTTGGTCGTGAACCTGCAGCGGCGGTGAAGAACGGGATGCCTAATCCCGGCGCTAGCCTTCCACCCTCTTGATTTCGTCGATGCTGCTGATGACGGGCTTGATGCGCTCCTTGAGCACCGTGAGGTCAACACCCTCTGGCCAGCTATCCATCGTGGCACCGAAGTTGAGGTCGGGATTCCAGTACGCCATCTTGGTGAGGACCTTGGTCATGACCCCTCGGCAAAGTCACCAGGCTTCCCCGGCCAACGTGGCCACTCGGTTGGAGTGAAGATAAGCCAAGGCTCTGAGGACGCGCTCGAAGAACAGGGTCAACTTGGTGTTGACGGTCCCGCTGCGCTCAGGGGTGTACCTCACGTTTGGCATCCCCATGGTGGCCAACTGCGAGGTGACCCTGCCGGCGACCTCCTCCAGACGGCTGATCCATCTGTTCTCGCCCGCCACATAATCCTGGTGGGAGGCGGCCTCGTTTGCCCGCAGCTACTTCTCCTCCTCCAGACTCCTGGTCAAGGTCTCCTCCCGAGCCCTGCTCTCCGACAACATCTTCTCGAGATCCTCCAGCTTCAGCTTGAGATCTCTGACGGAGTTTTGCGCTTTGGAGAGCTCCCCAGCCCTGCTGATGACCGCTCCTTGCGCCTCCACCAAGGCGCTGTTGAGTGTGCTCTTCTCGTTGGACAGCTTGAGGGCCTGCTCCTTTAGCTCGTCCTGCGCCACCTCCAACTCCCTTACTTTGCCGGCATGGGCTAGAGCCTGGGCATCGAGTGCGTCCTTGTGCCTCTGCTCCAGCTCACGAGTCCGCCGCGCGACAAGGGCCTCGAGCTCCTCATCCTTGCCACGGAGCGCTGCGGCAAGCTTCGCCTCACGCGCGGTGAGGTCCTCTTCCTGGGAATCCAGTGCGGCTTGATGCTGGTTCCGGACGGCCTCGGCCGCGGTAGCCAAGTTCGCCGCCTGTTCCTGGGCCTTCTCGATGTCAGCCATCTTCATGGTGAACTCGACATTGCGCTTGGCCAATTCCTCCTGAAGGGCCCTCTGCTCCTCGCGAGTCTGGTGGAACCAGGTCTGTGTCTCAGCAACGCGCGCCTTGAAATCCACCTCTGCTTGGTCCGCCGTTGCCATCCTGGACATAACCTTGTCCAGACGGACACGGTAGAGCGCCTGGAGTTTTTGGAAGTTGGCCCCCATAGCGCGGAAAAGCTGCTCTTCTGGAGAACCGTCACCGCCAACGCCCGGCTCACCGACAACCTCGAGCCCGGTGGCGGCAAGCACCTCGCCGTCAAAGACTTCCCCTTCAGCGGGCGCCCGGGAACTTGACGCCCCTGGGAGGTGGACGAAAAGATCGTCGCCCACCTTCAGATACCTGCCGGGGCCCGAGGTTGAGGAGGAGGGAGGCTAATCGTCAACCGCCTCTTCCTCGGCGGTGGCCTTGCCGGCTTCCCCAGCAGGCCCACCGTTGGCGCCGTCGGCAGAAGCCTCGTTGGTCGCCTTGGCGGCCCCCGCAGTGGTGTCCTCGGCGGCATCCTTGGCGGCCTCATCAGCGGCAACCTCGGCAGCATCCTTGGCGGCCTCCTCAGCAATGTTCCCAGCAACGGTATCCACGTCCTCCATACCTGTTGAAGGAGGGCCTGGGTAGTAATGGGAGCATGGAAGACAAGAAAAAGGATAAAGGAAAAACAGAGACGGAGGACAGGCGACTCACCAGTGCCGGGCTGTGAAGCAGAAGTCCCCTCCCCGCCAGCATCCGGCACCGTGGCAGAGTCACCAGCGCCCAAGTTCCCCTCTTCCTCCATGGGTGTGGGCTCCGTGCTTGATGCCCTTGCCGGGGACGCCCCTAGCGGCGGCGTAGTCGATGGTCGTGGTGTGTTGGGGGTAGCCCTCTGCGGCTCCTCCTGCTGCCGCTCCCCTCCTGCAAACCCTGCAAGGTCAACACCATAGCATCGAACGCCTACCACATGTCTTGTAAGAAGAGGGTGACGAACTTACACTGGGGGCTGTGCCGGGGGCTGCTGTCCGGGCTGCTCAAGACCACCAGTGGCGTCTTTGAAGCCCCAGCTAGGGGCTGACTGCTCGCCGAGGCCTTCGCCCTCTTCACCCTCAGGGCCAACGTCTCTGCATCCCTGCAAAAGCAAAAACGGATCAAGATGGGTGGCTTAATTCAGAGGAATGGAAATGGCAGTAAGGAACGGAGTACTTACTCGTCATCCACCTCCTCCTCTTCCACCACTTTCCTCTTCCTCTTCGGGCTGAGAGGCCCGAGATCAAAAGTGGCCTCCGCGTCAACATTCGAGTCGACATCTGCCGGAGGAGGCGAAGACGGCGGGGTTTGTGCGCGCCCAGATGAGGAAGGGGCCGTTGTCTTCTTCTTCTCAGCGGCCTTCGTCAGCCTCTTGCCTGCCGTGGCCCTCGTGTGGCGCCCAGACCCCTCCAGGGTCAATTGAGGCCGCGCAGCCCTGCCGGGCCGGACCGGCTCACCAGAGCCAGCCCGCCGCGGGACTCGCCCTCTTCCCCTGGTTGGCGTCGAGCCCGTCGCCACTTCCTCCTCCGACGACGACTCGTCGGCCGCGTCTTCGACGAGCGGTGATCCAGTGTCGGCGCTGCTGACCTCCTCGGAGGCCGCCGCCCACCGCGTGAGCTCCTCTTCCTCCGCAGTGATTGCGGCCTTGTCGTCCACACCCCCGGCGCTGCCGGCCTCCATGGCAAGCTGTGCCTCCCTCGCCCTAGTGGCGATGTAGTCCAGCTCTGCCTGGGTGGTGTCCATGATAAGCCACCGCTCGGCGTCAACATTGACGTACACCTCGATCAGGGTGTCAAAGAATTGCTGTACATCCGCGTCCTTCGGCTCCTCCCAGCTCGGGACAGGGCTGTGCGCATTACAGTACGGCATCATGGCGATGATCTCGGACCGACGCGAATTGTTGCACAACGGGACCACCCCCGCTGGCAGCTTGAAAAACGGCCCCTTGATGCCCTTGCCAACCTTCGCGGCAGCCCTCGCGGCCTTGCCGGTCCGTTCGACCTCGCTGTCGCGACCCACATCAAGCTGGAAAAGTCGTTGGCAGAAGTGGGCATGCGCCAGCACTATGAAGTTGTGATCGAGGCCGGGGCAGAGTCGCATAATGTCAGCCGGGTTCGTAAAGAGCCAAGCTGGCCTCCCCTTGTTGTGCAACGGGGTGATCCGGCGGTGAATGAAGTCCGCCCCGATCATCTCAAGGGTGAATCCGGCCTGGGTGAGCCAGAGAATCCTGGTGGTGGCAACAGTGAGCCTCCCATCAACGGCGTCGACATCGCTCCAATCGCTGCCACGGACCGGCGGCACTCGGCGGACCTTGCAGAATTCCAGCGGGTTTTCATCCTCAATCCAGCACCACCGGCCATGCCATTCCTCCCACCTCTCCTTCACGGCACCGTCTGGGTACGCCCCCTTGGATCTTGGGATCCAGGTGACGCAACCAGAGACGGCACCTCCCGGCTGGATCCGAGGGAAGAAGTAATGGCGGAAGAGCGCCGTGTTGGGCTGCACCCCGGCAAAGCCTTTGCAAAGATGCGCGAAGAAAGCCATGCATGCCACCGCATTCGGAGTAAAATCCAAGAGGCGAAAGCCGAAGGTGTGCATAATGTCGCCGAAGAAATCGGAGAAAGGGGGGCATAACCCGCAAGAAAGATAATCGACGAAAAAGGGATACCGATTTGGAGCAGGATCGGCGCAAGCAGCAGGAATGACGCGCGTTGCCGGGTGCCCCGAATTCTCATCCCCCGTCTTCGCTCCCCATAGGGACCTGAAGGAGTCCCAGAGCTCTTGAACATCAACCGTTGATGGGAAGAAAAAGGCGGACTTCGTCTGGTCCCCCGACAGCACGCTCTCCGGCGGCTCCACAGTCCTGGCGCGCTTAGCCATTCCCTTGCCCTTGACGGATTTGGGCGCCATGGCGACCAAGAAGTTTAGAGGGCTGAGGAGGAGGGATGGCGAAGCAACAACGGCGGGCGACAGCGGAAGCTTAGGAAGGAAGGAAGAGAGGAAACAATGGCTCTGAGATTGGAAAAGGCATGAGGAAAGAGGAGAAAGTGAGCAGCGCGCCCGCGGTTATCCTTTCTTATGGGGGAAAACAACGGGCCGCCTCCTTTCACATTTACTACGACGTGACGCATGCCTGCGGGAACCAACCCCACGCATGCCGCCCACGTCACACGCACCTCCCCATGCCGTGCCACGCGCGGGAATCATTGGAAGTGCAGCGCGCGAAGAATCTTACCACGGTAAAAACCACCCCGCCTGCCCACGCACCGTTTTTGGGCCTAGCCCAAACAACGCGTTGCACTTATGTGTGGCCCAGGCCCGGGGGCTCCTGTCGGTGTACAAAAAGAGGGGTACACTTTTTGTACCCCTATAACTGTGCACGGGTAGTCTGAGCCACGGGCACCACCACACCAAGCAAGGCAAGGGAGGTGAGCCAGGGTAAGACCGAAGCTCGAGAGAACCACGATGCCAAGACCATGACCACGAAGAACAAAGGGGACGAAGCAGACTCCCCCGGCAAGATCCTTGCCGGGAGACAGTTCTAGCAGCCCCGGCAAGACCCTTGCCGCGGCGACTCGTCCCGCGCCTACGGAGCGAATCACCCTTGAGTCCACTGCCCCCAAAGGGCAAGGATTCGGGAGACATCCCCGTGGCGACATGCAGATATTTTTGAAGACATTCAAGACCGGATATGCACTAAGGAGACAACAACCCTTGGCGGGATCCCAGCTAAGGAAGACCACAAGGCCCCCGACAAGCGCCTTGCCGGGGATGACAGCAGGCGCCTCGGCAAGACCCTTGCCGGGGCCCTGGCAAGGCTCTTGCCGAGGACACCCGTAGGGCCACCATCAGGCCCACGCCGACTGAGCCTCCACCACCGCATGCATGCAGCTGTCGACCCAACCAGCTGGGCAGGCACCTGCGTGGCGGCATGTAGATCTTCGTGAAGACCCACCACTACGCCACCTCAGCTGCCTGCCTGCCTGCTGGCATCTCAGGCGTCGCTGGCCAGGGCGCGTGTCGACACAAGAAGGAGCGGCAACGGACGAGGCAGATCTTTCCCCCGTCCCCGATAAAGCAAGGACACCTAAGCAAGACGCATTAAATGCACCTTGTCATGTAGTGCGAGGGATAACCTCGCATCACTGTTCCCTTGCCACCTCCTGTGTGCCACTGTGGCCACCCCTTTTCCTATAAAAGGAGGCCCGAGGCGACCAGGAGAGTGATTCGGCTTTTTGGAGCTCCTCACGCCCCATAGCTAGCTCAAGAACACAAATACATAATCCACCAAAGCAGGAGTAGGGTTTTACGCATCCTTGCGGCCCGAACCTGGATAAACGAACTGTGGGCTACCTGCTTGATCCGCTCTTCTCACGACCCTGCGCCCCGCTAACTGTAGTAGGGATTCTCGTGATCCCATAGGTGTCGTTCCTCAGCACCGACACACACATGGGAATAGTAGAGAGAAATGAGACCCCGGGAGACAAACTTTTGTGTTTGTGTGAGAGAAAGTGATTCCACATGGAGAATCATAGTTAGAGACACATAGCAGGGAGCGAGATATAGTTAGAGAGATATAGAGTGATGAAGGTCGAGGGAGAGAGTACCGTTAGTGTGTTACGAAGATAAAAGATCATTGTCGAAATACAGGTAGCACGAGAGATACCTGAGAGACGATGAACGCGTATAGGTCCAGAGAGATAGTCATATATAAGCATGAGTGATAGCTATATGAGACGAATATCTGGATTAAAGGGGATTCAAATATTTAAACTAGAGAGCACGACATCGATAATATCATAACGCAAATTGGTGTATCAAACATGCATATTCATTTGAATTTTTTGCACACGTGTAATGTTATATAGTTTATCAATATTGGTGATCCATAGATTCTTCAATTACAAACAATGCATGGTTTATATGCATGCAACGTCTAAACGGGATTACTCTATATGTTGCGTGTGTGAAACACATTATACATGTTTGAGAAGTAAAAAAAACCTGCATGAAACACACATTAATTGGAGACAGTTAGCGAGGAATGCATACATTGGATTTCAACATAAAGTGGTTTCAAATATTTGAAAATCCAAATTGATGGATACAACCTTATGAATCTGAGATCATGCCATTTATAAACCATATTTATGTATAAATGGTGTTGTGCTATTGAAAGTATATATAAAAAATGATGTATATAGAATGTAATTCCAATAGAAAATGGATCCCGCCCGAAAAAAATAGAATACAAACGGGATTCGAATTGAGTTGGCATGGTAAACGTGCACTCTGCAAAATTTGAACGAAGCGGGGAAAGTCGCAGTAACCGCCCGAAACCAAAATCTGCGAGATGGAAATCACTGCTGCCTATCCCTGCCATGCAAAGCCTATATGCTGGATTTCTATAGGTTTTGATAGGGGTAGGTTTGTAATTTCACCCAAACGTGACGTAACCGCCTCTCACCCGGATTCATACACGGTGGGTGCCAAAACACAGTGTGTCCTCGGCCGAAATCGACTCCCTCCCCGATTCATATTCATACACGGTGGGCGCCAAAAACAAACTCTCGTGGGCAAATATTCGGTGTATGCGAGATTACCGTCCTATCCCGACCGACTAGTGTTGCGGTGATGTAGTAGAAATTTGAAACGGGGGCTAAGTTTGTAAATTTCCTTGCATTTGAGACAAGCACGCCCTGAATACATGGTTCCCCTTTCTTCTCTACCTCCCTTTTCCCCATTCGTACTCCGTGGGCGCCAAAACACCCTCTCCACCCCACCCTCCTCCGTCCGTCGTTGTCCGCCACCCCATCCACCGCCGTCCTCCTCCACCATGCCGGAGGTGATACCCCGACACCGCCGTCCATTACAAGAGATCGACCTCCCTCATCCACGGCTTCAGACCGGGATCCTTGCATCCCGTCCTCTCGCTTCATCCCCGCCGTCGTCCACCTTGCCGGCGCCGCTCCTACGACCGTCTCGTCCACCACGCCCCGCCGCCACCGTCTACCCTCCTAGATCTGCTTCCACCCCACCGACAGCCATCGCTACCGCAGCACCGTCAAATTCTCAGCAGATGCCTACACGGTGCCGCACCAGAGGCGGCACTCTTTCGTATCTGCTTAACTTATTTATCGCAGCAAGAAAATAGATCGCCACTGCTTTACTCTGATTTCTTGTCTTGGTTGCGAAGTTGCCTTTGTCCGGTTTGCACCTTCAGATCCGCCATGGCACGCTCAACACCATACTCGCAATGCTTATGGTTTTCCCCTTTTATATTCCACACTAGTTAAATCACAGTAGACTAAATTTCAAAATTGGGTCAGTCGATTTTTCAGAGCTCGCCGGAGTTCGCCGATGCGATCGAAGGGGCTCGGGTGGTTGTGGGGCCTCATTGAACAAATAAAACTCAACGCGGGTGGGTGTTGGGGTGGGGGTGGGGGGTGGGGGTGGCGGAGGAACACAGGCGGTGGGGGCTGGTGGTCCGGCCGGCGGCCGTGCGGTGTTCTGTATGGGAAGAATCAGAGATGAGGAAGAAGAAGGGTTAGGAGATGTAGGATCTTCATCAAACCGCGTGAAATGGTCGAGAGACAGCTAGGAGTTGCATTCTTAATGCACTCTGGTTCATCATGTGTGGGCACTGCGCAACCAACATTTTATTATCCAAAATCTGCTTTCTCTTCTTTACCATGTTCCTCTTCCGTTCTTCTTTAATATGTACTCTCTCCGTTCCTAAATATAAGTCTTTGTATAGATTCCACCATGGACTACATATGGAGCAAAATGAGTGAATCTACACTCTAAAATGTACCTGGATACATCTGTATGTGATCCATAGTGGAAATCTCTACCAAGACTTATATTTTGGAACGGAGGGAGTATGATAGTAGTACAATATGTTCCTTGTACTGAAGATGAGCAGGGACATTTGTAGTGTAGAGGTCTATATGGTCGGTTGTGATGGACACTTTGAGCCTCTTTGATTCGTAGGATCTTGTAAACATAGGAATAGGATTTGTAGTGGCCTGCCCACTTGAATCCTATAAGAATAGCAAGGAAATTCAGGGAGTTGTGTCGCCTTTGAGAGTTACATTGATATTAACAGTACCGCACCTTCACTAGAAGAGAGCTGGTATCCGAAGCCTTTCTAGCCGTACCGGCAATACTAGCACATATATTCCAGCAAGTTCCACTTTGCTGATTTTACTCTGATGCTTAAGGTTTTCCCGTTATATCTACACTATGATCTGTGTAGCTGCTTTGTGTCGCACTAGCAGCAGTCCACTCTTGAAGCTAAACACTGCAATGACTTACAAAATTGGCACCAAGGCATTGAGTGCTATTCTGGATGCAATGAAACTCATACGCTCCCCACCTGTTGATTCTTTTTCAGAATATCATCCTAATGACTATTCTAACCTCGAGGAGTCAAAGGCAGATGGCCTGTCCTGTTCACCCATCAAGGTGCCTGTTCTAATTTGGCAATGTTTTATTGATTGCGGGTATCTTGAATATGTTGTCTTTCATTTCTTCTACTTTGTTGCACTGCCATCTGCTTAGTTTACTCATTATATATGTCGAGATGCCATGCCCATCCATTATCAATACATATTCCATCTGTCATCATACCATGTTTTCCACTCAAATGATGTTCTTGTGCATCAGACATCAAAAAGGAAGAGGGTGATTGCCGAACCTCAAGGAGCACCAGCAAAGTCCTTGAAAAACGTGGTGGTGCCGGAGAAATCAGACAACACCCCACTTATATTGGTTGTACAACCAGTGACACAAAACGTAGGACCAACTCCAGCAGACTGTACCCATACTTCACTGGCCACACCACTAGCCCCACCACACAGGACCTGCACTCCAGCAAAAGGTATACCGATTTCATTTGCCATAGCACCAGCTGTACCACAGAAAAATCCCACTCCAGCAAAAAGTACAGCAAGTCCACCGGCCGAAGACCTATCCCAACTGCAGAGACGGCCAATTCATGCAGATTGGAACCCCATTCAATTTATTCCCAGTTTAAAAGACAATGCTTTCAATGTTGTTACGGACTATGTGCATATATTCCCATCATGGGAAGATTATTGTGAAGACAAACACCATTTTCACATCTTCCTGTCCAACTTACGTGTAAGTGCTATTATTCATGGCTATTATTTTCCAGTTTTCTGCTGATTGAACACATCAGTGATTCACATTACATTGTTGTAACTTGGCGAGGGTCAATCTGGATAGTCATGACGAGAAAAGCTTGCTTGTGCCTTTCAAGGAAGCATTGAAGCAATATCTGTGTTACCTGAGGATATCACACTTTGATGGCATGTCTATAAACGAATTTCTGATGAAGTCTCCTTTGCTAAATTTAGAAGACATTGAATAGAAAAACCTTGTTATGCACTGGTCTCGTTCCCAGGATGAGGTACTGTGTATGAAATCACATGACAATTTGAACTTCTACTTTTCCGCATGTGCCTTACGGATCTTTTTTGCAGGAAATCTTCTCGAAGAAGAATTCCGGTTTGACAAGAACGACAGGATATCTCAAATATGTTGCCCGCTGCTTTGCTCTTGTTAGTTCCTGTTGTCCTGTATCACTATACTTGCATACATACCTGGTTCATTATGTGACAGCAGTATGCATGATATCTTGCTTATCAATTGTTCGCTCCAAATTATCTGATCTGTATGAATGGTTACATTAGTGTAGAATATATCCAATGCCAATGTTTTTTTAGCTCTGCATTGTTCTTGTAAGTACATGTTGTCCTTTATCAGTGTACTTATAATGACAGGTAGTTGTTCATGTACCATCACTTTGCAGCTTATTTTCCTTTGCCCTCCATTTTCTACACATCAAATCTATATTTACTCTTACCATAAGGTTGGTACTGAAGAAGTTTAGCTGTGCATTGCTCTTGGCTGTACCTTTTCCCTGTATCACTGCACTTACATTTATAGCTACTTGGTTATGTAGCATCACTCTTCATCTTATCTTAAATATTCTCCATTTTTTCGTATATTATCACATCTATATTTACTCTTAACAAAATGTAGAATAAAGGCAATGCTTTTGAAGAAGATTATGTGGTAAACTTCTCGAATTGCCCCCCATCGGCATGGACAAGGCCTTTATAGAGCCTGTCTTCACCAATAATGTAAGTTTGTCCATCTCAAGCCTTCAAACTTTGTTGTATATATTTGGTTAGGCATGACTGCAACAGCTGTTTATTTTTGGTGTTTGCATCAAATTTCTTGTTTAAAGTTTATTATATGTAGTTCATAAACAAAAGTTCGTCCTTTCTCAATTTAAGTTTTCAGTTATACAACCAAGTTCCTTCTTCATACCATGTAAATTAAACTATACAGAGCAAGTGATCTTCTTTTGCACTGCATGTATGCTTCTGTTCTTCATCTGTAATCCAGTGGTGTGGTGAACCTACCCACTACAACACAATGTCATATTCTGCAATGTCTTAACTATGAAAATATCATTCTACTATTATTTAAACCATCTCTTTATTTGCCAATCTGAAATGGTATAAATTGACAGCACACTAACCATTGATACTTATGAGTTCTTGATTTGTAATCCAGTGGTGTCGTGAAGCTGCCAACTCCTTCACAATGTCATTTCCTGCCATGTCTTGACCTGAACAATACCATATTGTGTTAATGCAATTTTAAACTGTGTCACTTTATTCGTCAGTAAGAAATGTGATGAATTGTCAACACTGATACTTTTATGTGCAAAACCTGTCATCTGTCTGCTTGTTTATCTTTCAGAGTGAGGAAGATATAAGTGTTGAACAAGCGTAGTCTCATCATCTTGCTCAGCTGCTTGCGCTGCAGCTCCCCAGCAGGGCTAACCTTTCTTGAACTCTATTGAAGTGCTGTCAGTTTTGTATATTATTTTGTCAGCGTGTTTATTTGCACTGGTGGCGATCTTTGATGCCCAGTGTATGTAATCTGCTGTGTGCTTGTGCTTTATTATCATAGTGGCGAACTTTGATGCTCAGTGGATGTAAAATGCTGTAATTTCTTTATTGTATGGTATAGGTTTTTTCTTATTCACGATGCTGCAGTTATTTTACTGTATATATATCCTGTCTTCGAAGTAAACCGGCCAAACCGTAAAATTACGGTACATAATCGGGTCATCATGCAATCACGATGTAGGTTGGGCCTGAAACGTGCTGATCAGCTCACGGGCTGGCAGCAGCCCGAAATGAACCCCGGCCCATGATTGTGCGAATCAAATCACGGGCTTTTAACAGGCCAAAATTGTCTGGGTCCTTGTTTTGCCCAATCAGATATCGGCTGTGAGCAGGCCGGATGCAAACCGGGCCGTAGTTAGGCCCAACTATATGACAGGCTTTTAACAGGCCAAAATTAATATAGGGCCGAAATGTTTAACGGGACCTTAACAGGCCAAAACTAATATCAGGCCGAATTACTAAGTGGACCTTTAGCATGTGGGCCCAAAAGCATAGTGTCCAGTTGACGGCCGAATCTGATATGGGCCATAATTGAGCCCAAAGCCTCTTAAAGGGCCGGACCTAATCTGGGCCGTAATTTGGCCCAGAACGTGGTAGGATTTTAATGGGTCGGATCTCATATGGGCCACTATTAGGCCCGAAGCGTGGCAGGCCATTAATGGACCGGATCAAATATGGGCCGGCATTTGGCCCAAAACATGGCAGCCAGTTAATGGGCCGGCCTACTAGGGTCCTCAAAATCTTGTGGGCCTACAGCTAGGCCGGCCCATTAATGTCGGCAAAATCTCGTGGGCCTTTAGCTGGGTCGGCCCATTATGACCCGCAAGAATCTTGTGGGCCTTTACCTGGGCCGGCCCATTATGGCACAAAAAAATCTTGTGGGCGTTTACCTGGGCCGGCCCATTATGGCCCGCAAAATCTTGTGGGCCTTTAGCTAGGCCAGCCCATTATGGTCCGCAAAATTTCATGGGCCTTTAGCAGGGCTGGCCCCTTATGGTCCGCAAAATCTTGTGGGCCTCTAGTTGGGCCGGCCCATTTAAACTTGTTGGGCCATGCCACGTGTCGACGTATCATAGGCGCCTTCTGTCCAGTGAGTGGATGACATCTGTCCCGACGATGAGCCGACACGTGTTTCCTCTAGCCAATGATGATTTTACACGTGGGAAATCCCCATTGGTCGGGGCTGTTAACGGGTTATCGGATCCAAAACCCGACCCAATAGCTTAACGGTGTTCTGTTACGGTGGATGCCATGTGTCGGTCACCCTTGACGAAAGCACTTCTGTGATGCGTGATTTATCATCATGGAAGTGGACACTTCCATGATGATAATTTTGGTAATGTCATGCAACACTTCTACGACAACACAGGTATGACTATCTTGATTCTGTCATAAATTTGTCATGGATGTACATGCATGACAAAAAGTGACCTACTGTGACAAACACGTATCATCACGGAAGTGTATTTTTTTTGTAGTGCATCTGCATTTCATGCACATTTCATATAAAGCTCTTTCCCGTGTCAAGCACACTGGTGTAAAGAATACTCGCAATACATACCTTGCGAGTCGTCAAGACGCCTGTTGATCAACGCAACATCATCCTCCGCAATATCCATCTTTCGCTGCAGTTCGGCCACTTCCGTATTTCGGGAAGCCACAGGTGGGGAAGCATCCTGTATTTCAAATTAAACAAAGGTTAATACCTAAGCATATCTCTTTGATCCTCCGATCGTTCCCTTCGGAAGACAATCCGAGTCTCAGGGGCTACTGCATATACAACAGGTGCATTCTATCAATGAAATTCAGTTGATAAAGCTACATCACAAACCTCAAAACCTCTTAGAAGGATCGTGAAGGCCTCGTTCAATCCACTCTTTGCGGATAGAACCCTTTCGACCACCGTAACCATCAAGGAACGGTGCTCTTCTGAAATGGACGCTTGTCCTAGCAAGTCCGTCAGCATCTCCTGCGCTCCTGGGTATTCGGAAACCATCGCTGGAGTATGGCATTCCAGTGAAGGAACCCGCCTGCTTGCCTCCAGAACCGTCTCTGGCTGTAAACCGGACGGTTCGGGAACACCAGTCTCAATCCCGGAACCTCGAGTGACGGAGCCACCGCCTTCGGGCGCCCTTCGGGACGATACCTCGGTATCATCTCCTCTGTTGGGCGATGAGGCCAGAGGAGGCGTGTCACTCTCCATCATCTTCGGAAGAAGATCTCCCGAGGAGGAGGATGATTGAGAAACACCGGGCGTTAACCTGTGTGGATGAACATACCATCACTTCACTAGTGGGAAAAGAACGAAGTACGCTCAAAGTGCCCCAGCTTCACTTACGGTTTGCCTCGAGTTTCGTCCTCGTCATCAAGCTCTATGACAACCTCACTCGCCTGGCCCAAGCCGTTCGACGATGCCTTTTTTCCTCTCTTGGAAGGCTTCCCCTCCTAATCTTCGGAAGCAGCCCTCTTCTTGCCTTGGAGGACTCCCTCTACACCCTTGCCCTTGGGCAAAGGGATTTCGGTTTCCCTGAACGCAGCCACTTGGTACGGTGCCGGAATCAGCATTCTCGTGAGCAGGACAGTTGCAGGGTCTTCGGGAAGAGGCGCCGGACACCAGATTAGCACCGCTTTCTTTATCCAGTCCTGAGCAGGGACGAGTTGTTCAATATCTCGTTAAAAGATGCTCGAATGAAAGGTGCTTGAGTAATTACCGAAGTAGCTGGACGATTGCAGTCAAGGCCAACATCTTCGGTAGTGTCCGGCCATTGCCCTCGTTCCCCAAAATACAATTTCCACATTCCTTCGTGCGTAGTGCCGAAGAAGTGATGTAGGGTCCACCACCCTTCTGGGTTAAACTCCCACATACGAAGAGGCCGCCGCTGACATGGCAGGATCCGTCGGACCAACATTACTTGGACAACGTTCACAAGATCGATGCCCTTCTCGGTAAGACTTCGGATGCGACTTTGTAGAGTCTGCACTTCATCGACGGATCCCCAGTCCAATCCCTTATTGACCCATGAAGCGAGCTGAGTTGGAGGGCCGGGTCGGAACGCAGGTATGGCCGCCCACTTGGGGCCCCGCGGCTCGTTGATCTAAAACCACCCCTGTTGCCATAAGTCGGAAGTTTCGGCAAAAGATCCTTTGGGCCAAACCGCGTCAGCCAGCTTGCCTATTGTGACACTATCGCGCTCTGCCTGCTCCTTCTCTGCCACTTGCGGCCTCACATCAAAGGTCTTGAGCCAAAAACCGAAGTGCGAAGGAGTCCGAAGTAAGGCCTCACACGTGACTATAAATGTCGAGATGAGGAGAACAGAGTCCGGGGCCAGATCATGAAAATCTAGCCCATAGTAGAACATGAGCCCTCGGACAAAGGGGTTAAGTGCGAACCCTAGCCCATGAAGGAAGTGGGATACAAATACTACCCTCTCGCCAGATCTGGGGGTCGGTATGACTTGCCCTTGTGCAGGAAGCCGATGAAAGATTTCCGGGGTCAGATATCTCACTATGCAGAGCTTCGCAATATCCTCCTCCGTGACAGAAGAAACCACCCACCGGCCCTGACGGCTGGATCCGGACATGACTAAGGCTGGTGGCGATTGGAACTTGAGGGTTGGAACTTGGGGTAGCCGGGGTTGAGGAAGGAGCGAGCGCAAGGGAAGAAGACGAGACTAGGGTCTCTATATAAAGGCCCCGAATACTGGGCATTTTCCCCTAGGTCTCTAAACTTACCTATCGCCAAGGAGTTGTACCCAGGGGATGATTGGGTTCCCTATGCCTGCATCAATGAAAATCCCGTAAATAAAGGGACACGATCTCTACCTTGACGGGACGTGCCTGTAAAACCGCACCCCGAGACATGGGGCGGTTCGCTAGCCGACGGTTGGAAATAGCAACCGGGCAGGCGTGATATGATGTCATGAACAGTTATCAACAAGTTGGGCTCGTGGGGTATTATGTCCTCTGCCATTATATACACATGTCCGGATATACTTACTTCGTCCGAAGACTATTCTGGAGTTCGGAAGGAGGGAACCCGCCTTGCAATGTCGAAGACAAATCTGCGCGCCGGACTCCTCGTCATTGAAGCCAGGTTCAGGGGCTACTCAGGGAGTCCTGGACTAAGGGGTCCTAGGGCGTCCGGCCTATTATCCTTTGGGCCGGACTGATGGGCTGTGAAGACATGAAGGCCAAATACTGCATCGTGTCCGGATGGGACTCTACTTAGCGTGGAAGGCAAGCTTAGCGATCGAAGATTCCTTCTTATGTAACCGACTCCATGTAAACCCTAGACCCCTGGTGTCTATATAAACCGAAGGGGGTAGTCCGGAAAGGATATCACATATACTCATTATCATACCCTCACAGGCTAGACTTCTAGGGTTTAGCCATTACGATCTCGTGGTAGATCCACTCTTGTAACACTCATATTCATCAATATCAATCAAGCAGGACGTAGGGTTTTATCTCCACAGAGAGGGCCCAAACCTAGGTAAACATTGTGTCCCCCGTCTCCTGTTACCATCGGTCCTAGACGCACAGTTCGGGACCCCCTACCATAGATCCGCCGGTTTTGACACCGACAGTCCACTTGCCCCGGAGGGCCCTATGGGCTGAATATGGAGGGGAACTAGCCCCTAAGTGGGCAGGGCGCCAAACCCCCCTAGGGCCCATGCGCCTGGGTTTAGGGGAAACCCTAAAGGGGCGCTCCCCTTGGCTTGGGGGGCAAGCCCCCCCATTGGCAGCCGCCCCCCTCTCCCTTGCCTCTATAAATAGAGGGGACGTAGGAGGGCTACCGCACCCTTCCCTTGGCGAGTCCTCTCCCTCCCCAACACCTCCTGCTTCATAGTAGTGCTTGGTGAAGCCTTGCTGGAGAACCACAGCTCCACCACCACGCCGTCGTGCTGCCAGAGCTCTTCCTCAGCTTCTCCTCTCCCCTTGCTAGATCAAGGAGGAGACGTCCCCGGGCTGTACGTGTGTTGAATGCGGAGGCGCCGTTGTTCGGCGCTTAGATCGGAATCAACCACGATCTGAATCGCTGCGAGTACGACTCCTTCATCCGCATTCTTGTAACACTTCCGTTTCGCGGTCTTCAAGGGTATGAAGATACACTCCCCTCTCTCTCATTGCTAGTCCCTCCATAGATTGATCTTGGTGATGCGTAGAAAAATAATAATTTGTGCAACGATCCCCAATAGGAGTGATGGTTTCAACTTGGAAAGGAAGGCGGAAAGAGGGGAAATGTGGCTTTTCGTAAGGGGGAGGGAGCGGGGAGGTAAATATTTCCGCGGAAGCCGAAAATTTGGAATCACTTCAGCCAAAAAACTGGCGCACAAAGTGTCATTAGACACGGTCCCTTATTCAGAACTGTGTACGATATGTGGACATCACAAACGATTCAGATAGCTTAACCTGCGTGTGATGAGTTTGAACGTCAAAAGTTTGGTTCGAATTTCCACTGTTACAGTGGTCATCGACGTCATTGCATAATTTGGGTACACAAAGGAGACTACAGCACACCCACACTTCTTAATCGAGCAAGTTCAGTAGTTAAACAGAGCCAGCTAACCTAAACATTACTCTAACAAATTAAAGACCGGTGCTCTTAATTAAACAAAACAAAGAGTACAACTATGGCTGGTGCTCGTCGATCTCCGCCGCCGCCTCCATGTCCAGCTTGCGCCCAACTGTCTCCTGTGGAAGGGGCTCCATTGCATCCATCGCACCATACTCGGTAAGCATCTCGCCATCCACGTCCGCCATCTCTTTGGAAAAGGCCGCCACGAGCTGGGCATGGGCGGACGCGATCTGGGCTTGGACAAGCTCCGTCGTCGCAAGGTATGCGGTGGAGGAATGGACGGGTGCTCGAACGCTCTCGGCGATTGCCAGCTCTTCAGCCGTGGGTTGCCGACCTATATTCCAGCCCAGAGATCAAGGAGAATTCTTCTGGAATACGTCACTTCTTAGCATAGAACAACTCAGCTCTATATTACAATCTATATGGGTACAAGGGGATTACATCGGCACGGTGACACTATGCCTGCCACAGTTGCTCCATGCAAGCAGTAGAACAACACGATGCAGCGGAATTCCTACTGGCAGCAGAAGAGCGACAACGGTGATGAACTCCACTCCGCAGGGACTCTGGCTGGAACGCTTATCCTAGCTCGCAAACAACGAATCCACGGCAAACAAGCAATCAAATCTGGCATGACCTGCAAACTGGCATGACACGCCAGGTTAGTACATTGAATGTACTTCCAAGCTCACAGCAACCAAAGCAATCAAGACAAACAATAGCATGGCAATTACATATTATTAAACAATGATGAACACGATACTATCAGAACAACATGGCATGTACAACATGATGCAGCTTGGACAATACGAGCATGGCATAAACATATGAACATGATGAGACTAGCATGCAACATGATGAAACTATCATGCACCAACTTACTCTGCTCGGGTTACATCGTAACCATCACATTCATCACTTACCATCACGGACATCACACGATCATCTTAGGATCCGATCAAGCTTGGTATTAACAATAGCGTAGTAATCATTTATGACCACAAGGAGCTTGACCTTTACCCTTGACTCTCGCATAACACCACAAATATCCAACAAGTCGGTATTCACAATACCACAGTGATCCTCTGACGATCACATAAATATCAACCAACTTCTTTCATCAACGAACCAGGGTTGTTATTTAGCAAATTATTATTATTGTTGACCCATAGTGTGACCGACACGAACTGGGCCCTTATCCGTGGGCGCGGCTATCGATAGATTTAATACGCACACTCTGCAGAGGTTAGCACACT
This sequence comes from Triticum urartu, assembly GCF_056163025.1. Taxonomy (NCBI): domain Eukaryota; kingdom Viridiplantae; phylum Streptophyta; class Magnoliopsida; order Poales; family Poaceae; genus Triticum; species Triticum urartu. The sequence continues at coordinate 99,928,247 of NC_141878.1, forward strand.
TTACCCACACCACATAACCCATGGCCTCGCACTCCCATTCAGGTGGACCAACAGCGTTCCAACAAAACCGTCCTATTGCCATGACACTCTCTCAGCCACTCTGACCAACTCCCCGTTGGGCTAAGTCCTGGGTGGCCCCGTGCCTACCAAAGGCACCAACGGCCACCGTCGTGGCAAAACGGTCCCAAATGGGGACAATGATCCTTACAAAAACAACGGGCACACAAGGCTTATGCCGTCCTACCTGGCCAAGGTAGCGCCCGCGCATAACCTTCCCTCACGGGAGGCACCAGCGAGAGGCATGACAATATTCCCAGTTAGGACCCCCCATAACATAAGCGTGGTTGCACTAGTCAGCTCGATATGGTGGTACCATGACTCAGCCAACAGTTGTTCAAGTTCAATTTAATATGGTTAAACTTGAATGCAATATGTTGAGTCATGATAAAAATAACATGATGCAACTACAATGCAGGAACATGATATTAACATAAGCATGGGGGTGCATCCCAATCAACGAAGATAACAACATTTAACCATTTATCCAGATGAGCATGGCATACTAACGAGCATGGATATCACAACTGCAAACCCATAGCATAACATGACCACTAGCATCAACAATAAATACCATGTAATAACATAACGATAAACCTACCATGCAAGTATTTAATCAACTGGATGCAAAGGAACATGCATAACAACGGTACTCGGAACAGACGATAGTCAGGCACCGAAGGCCATCACCAACATGTACTACTACCAAACATTGCCAGTATTAAAGTAATATTGGCATGAAGAACATAATAATAGAGTGCAAGAAAACATGGCATGACGGTAAATACCGATCCATAAGCATAACCGAAATACCGACCGCAGTAGCAAAACAAACAGACAGTTATTAAAGATTCAAGTTGAAAACAAATGCTTCTGCATGACTATCATGCAAATGGTGGTTGTGGCTTGCCTGGGGATGAAGAAGGCTCCCGGGAGAAGTGCGGAACGACCGCGGAAAGAATCGCCAGAAAAGATTCACTCTCAGAGGGGGCTTATTAGGGCAAGGGTAAAATGGTAATTTCTAGTATGTCAAACCATAGTGAAAATGGTACCAAAAGCTCGGGCTCGGCGAGACGAAGAAATGGGCGTTGGATTCACCTCATTCAGAGTTACGAGCAAAAAGATATGATCGTTTAAAACCCAGGGACTAATCTGCAAAAATAACTTCTACAAACAGGTCCCTGGCAGTTTAAACGAAACACGCCTTTCTCAGAAATACGCTTTCCAGGGAGGAAAGCGCATTCTGGCCCAAAGAAGAAGTGAAATACGCTTTCGGTGGACGAAAGTGTACACGCGCAAAAGCCGTGTCCACTTATCCACGTCAGCGGGCCGGCCCGGTCAACGCGTAAGGCTGACGCGCGGGGCCCGCGGCCAACTGGCAGCCAGGGTCATCACCTTTCCCTTCTCCTCGCTCGTGCCCGTGGAGCAGAGAGGCTGCCAGCGTTGGGCGGCGATTGCCGGCGCCACAGAGGGTCTCTGGCGACACTCCACTTACCGACGAGCTCAGCGCGGAGAGCCGCGTTGTTCTGTACCCGCGGAGCACGCCGGAGAGGACGAGATTGGGCAGGGTTCGCGAGGTGGCAGACGTTGGCTCGGGTGGCAATGGGGCTTGCGACCAGAGATGCTCTGACGAAGAGAGGAGAGGCTGGGGAGGCTCGTCGGGGTCTGGTAGGTCTACTGGTGGAGGATGAATCAGGAGAGGGGCTCGGGCTTGAGCCAATTTAGGAGGGTGGCCGCGGCGGTGATGGCTGACATAGAGAGCTCTTCGAGCTCGTTCGGGTGGTCAGGGAGGCAGCTAGGGGTGCCTGAGGTTGATTGGTGAAGAGGAACGCACTCGGGGTGGCCTTATATAGGTAGAGGGAGAGGAGGCCGAGCGTGTGTCACCGCGGATGCGTGTCCGGCGCCGCGGACGCGTGTGCATGCACATGAGCTCGAAGGTAGACGACGGGGAAGGCACAGGGAAGATCGCATGGGGCAGAGGCGGCCTAGGGAGCACGGGGAGGAAGCGGCCGAGGCGCGGAAAGAGCCGGTCGGCTACACCGCTCCCGTGGGTGCTCACTGTTTGGTGATGGGGACGGCTCACCGGGGAAGAAGACGGACGGGGCAATGGCTCCACGGGAACGGCGACAATGCGGGGAACACGCTAGACATTCCCATGCTCGCTAGAACGACGAGCAGGAGAGGGGCCCGAAGCAAAACGACGCTCTGGACGCGGCCATAGCATGCCAAAACGGTGGTCACCACCAGTACTGGCACGAAGACTACAAGGGAGGCTGTGAGGAGTTGTCAAATGACTAGTCCCTGCATAGTAGAGGCCAAGGGAGTTGATGGATCGACAAAAGGAGCCAAGGAGAGGAGTGTGACATCGCTGCAAGTTTGTTGAATCAAACTTGGACGTGCACTGCTGATCAACATGAACTTGATTGGGTCAAATGGTGTTCTCTAGGGTGTTTAGATGAGGAAGTACTTTGATCCTGTTAAGTTTGAGGGGAAATGGATCACAAAACAACAGGGTTGCTTTGTGACCTCATATTAGGTCCAGAAACGTGATCATGATGTTGCACTCATATGTAGTATCAACTTGATCTAAAATTTGACAAGGCAAGGTTATTTGGTCATATGAAGATGTTGCAAAAGGTTTCATACCAATTGGATAACCCAAAATGGTACTTGCTTCACAAGCATATCCACTGATCAGAAACTTGCAAAAATTCTAGAAGGAAAATGGATAGATGAAATATGCCCAAATTGGGTGGAGATAGGTTATATGGATAATAGAAGGCCTAGGAAATTTACAGCCATAATGGAGCAAGATAAAATATACTTGCTTCACTAACTGAAAATTTGGACAGAAACAAAGATTTGAAGTTGTGCTCACATGGATGCATAGCATGAGCTCAAATCTTGTGGAGAGCTTTTATTTGATGATATGAAAGACCATGCAAAAATTCAACTCAATTGGATTAACCTAGCTAGTGCTTCCTTCACAACCAATTCCCTCAGACAGGAACTTTGAAAAATTGCTAAGGAATATTTACTAGGCAAATTAAGTTGAAATTTGTCATGAGGATATTATTTGGACATGAAAAGATGTCCAAGAAGTTTGGAGTCAATTGGGCAAAGATAAATGGCACTTGCTTCACAATCTGCCATTTAGGACATAATAGGAAAAGAATTATTTGAGGATGATGGGAAACATGGCCAATGAAATATTTTGCCATATTTGAGAAAGATATGACCCAAACAATTTATGATAATTATTTGGGAATTTTAGGAGTGATGGAAATATAGGTTGCTTCACAACCTAGGGCAAATTGAGCTATTCCTTTAATAGAAAAGGAATATCCCCAATAAAACTACTATTGGGATTTGGGATAGGATGAAAATGGAAAGGTCTAGGGAAGGATTTGGGTATGACAAGCCACTATGGAAGCAAAGAAGAGTTCATCTTCTTCAGTTTCCAGACCACAAAGCCACGAAAAAAGAAAACCCAGGCAAAAACCTCAGAAAATAAAAAGAAAAGAAAGAGCCAAAAATCAGGCTATTACAAACCTTACCCCCTTAAAGTAATCTTGTTCTTGAGATTTGGTTGCTCAAGGAACAAGTATGAATATACTGACTTAAGGAAACCGTTTCCTACTCGGGTCTCCTTTTTCCTTTATTGTTGTTCTCACCAAATTTTTACCTGACTGGCTCTGGGTGGTCTGATTCACTACATCCATATTCTGACAGATCTTTCCTGGCTTGTTCATGCTTATACTGGCTCCAATTATTTTCATATCCACTAACTTAGCTGAGATTCCATGACTGAAATATGTGTCTGTCTCACAAATCTGAGAGTGATTTCCGATGGGTGCGTCATCCAGCACTGACAATCTTTCATGAAGTTGTGGCCACATTTTCCTGCTGAACACCCAAGCCCTGACTCCTTGCATTGGGTTTCTTCACTGAATGCAGGTCCTTTGGGTTCCAAATTGTGAGTTGAGGTATAACCATTTCCTATCAGATTCTGACCCATCGCAAAAGTTTCTAAATCATCTTAACTGGCTCCACCTTCTCGAGTATCAGATCCGTTCCAAATATTCGACTGTCCCTTGCCGGGGCCAGCATGAAGGGGTACGATCTTACATGATAATATCCGCAGACTCGACTGATGGTGGTTCTGGCTGAAGAATTTGGCTCACGACAGGCTATCCTTTGATAATCCTCATAAGTGAGGGCACATTCCTCAAGACTGTTACTCGACATCCTGATTATTCATTCTGTCGGCATATCCATGGGGATAGTAGGTTGTGTGATGCTTTACCACAGTTGTTGGAGTCACACTGTTGATTTGACCTTTGGTCTGACTTCGCAGATTCGGATATTTGATACTGACAAATCTTAGGTGAATATCCATGGTAATCCATACTGACTCAGACTGTCCGGGTATCAGCACCATGTGGGTCTTGCAACCATTCTCATAACTGCATCACCAGTCTTGCTACTCCATTACTGTTTTTCTTGTTTGGATACTTGGCTGAAAGACCTCGGTCATATTGCTTCTTCGTGTGACCATGGATTCTGTCGGCTGCAATATTCTGACATGCGTACTCTTATCCTCATTTCCTGGCATGGTAGCATTATTCAAATTGCTGGTTCATCACCTCTCAAGTTCTGACCGTAGAGAAATGATCATCTGAACCCTTGCAAGAAATTGGAAAATAAATCAGTAGCCACCAGAATGGTCTTTACAACTCAGATCTAGGACATTACTGCGATAACTCAACCACGGCTCAGGACGGCTGAAAAGCATCTCAGAACATGAGACCGGGTTGATAAGAAGAAAGTGGCAGCTCCCAAAAATAGCCAAAAGCAGCTATAGGGCTACTGTCACAAAAAGAAACTCAACAGCTGTATGAGACGACCGAAAAGAAGCTCAGAACTCATGACAGTCATTGAAGAGAGAAATAAAAATCGGCATCCACCACGGATAGCTAAAAACGTCTTAGATCACAGGCGTGGTGCCGTTACTGTAGAAAGAAGACAAGGGCTCATCAGGATCATCTTCCAGGTTCACAGGTACTTGTACTGAGCTCATTCCTTTGGCACACGGTGGTGTATAGCTGGCTTCCTTCTTTTAACAATCCTCCTGTGCCTGTCAAATCTGCTTTCGAGTGACTTTCAAGACCTTGGTGGCATGCTGACCGCTTATATGTGAAAATCTCATTCCCGAGGCAGACTTGCTTTCTGACTGAACTGTTGCAGATCTTATTCTTGAGATGTACTAACATATATTGTCAATCTTGCACATAGCTCATCTTCTTGATCATTTCTGCTATGAATTGTGCACACTGAGGCAAACCAGATTATCCGTATCACGATCAGATATCTCTAGATCTCAATGCAGTCGGCTAAGAAATCCATAATGATGCAAACTTGATACTGACAGTCTATCCAGGATTTCTTTTGCATTCAGACAAGATATTCCAATTTCACTGCAGTCTGCCGATAATTCCATTATGTTTAGCTGAGCTTCCAAATATATGCATTCCTTGCTGATTCTTCGGGTTAGGTGTCGGTTGATGAGCAACTTTAATAAGGGGAAAAATTTGTAACACCGAAGGCCCAAAGAAAGAAACAAAAGAAATGACGAAAACAAAAGCACACAAGCATACTACTAATATAAAGCAATCAGCACATATTACTCCTACTCACACAATAATATGCATGCACACCTAAGCACACAATTGTCGCTGAAGCTCTGGTACTACGGTCGAATATGTTGTGGCGGTGTGCATGAAAGTCAGTCTGTGTGTGTGGAAAGAGTTGGCGTAACCAAGGCTATACCAAACGCTGGCTGAACACCGGTTGGATCTGGATGGATACGGAGGCGAGGACAGACTTGGCGATCATGCAGCGAGACATGGAGGTCACGACTACCTCATCATCAATCGTACAAAGGGAATCGTACACGTCCAAAGAACAAGATGACACGACAAACTAGGGGAGGAAAAGCAAGGCTTGCTGGCCTTGCCATCTTCTGATGACGAAGATCAGTAAGGGTTGCCAAAGGGACGAGATGGAGGGCGTGATTCGGGATAGAGACACGTCTATCTCCATGCAAGCAGCAGAAAAACATGACGCAGCAGAATGACTACTCGCAGCGGAACAGTGACGATGGTGATGAACTCCACTCCGCAGGACTCTGGCTGGAACTCTTATCTTAGCTCGCAAACAAGGAATCCACGACAAACAAGCAATCAAATCTGGCATGACACGCCAGGTCGGTACATTGAATGTACTTGCAAGCCCATAGCAACCAAAGCAATCAAGACAAACAATAGCATGGCAATTACGGATTATTAAACAATCACTACAAAAAATACACTTCCGTGATGATACGTGTTTGTCACAGTAGGTCACGTTTTTTTTTCATGCATGTGCATCCATGACAAATTTATGACAGAATCAAGATAGTCATACCTGTGCTATCGTAGAAGTGTTCCATGACATTACCAAAATTATCATCACGGAAGTGGCCACTTCCATGACGATAAACCGCGCATCACAGAAGTGCTTTCGTCAAGGGTGACCGACACGTGGCATCCACCGTAACGAAACGACGTTAAGCTATCGGGTCGGGTTATGGATCCGATAACCCGTTAACAGCCCCGACCAATGGGGATTTTCCACGTGTAAAATCATCATTGGCTAGAGTAGACACGTGTCAGGTCCGCGTTGGCACATGTGTCACTCATCCAATGGGCGAGACGCGCCTATGATATGTTGACATGCGGACCAGCCCATCAAGTTTAAATGGGCCGGCCCAACTAAAGGCCCACAAGATTTTGCGGACCATAATGGGCCGGCCCAGCTAAAGGCCCACGAGATTTTGCGGACCATAATGGGCTGGCCTAGCTAAAGGCCCACAAGATTTTGCAGGCCATAATGGGCCGGCCCAGGTAAATGCCCACAAGATTTTTGTGTGCCATAATGGGCCGGCCCAGGTAAAGGCCCACAAGATTCTTGCGGATCATAATGGGTAGCCCAGCTAAAGGCCCATGATATTTCACCGACATTAATGGGCGGCCCTGCTGTAGGCCCACGAGATTTTGAGGACCCTAGTAGGCCGGCCCATTAACTGGCTGCCATGTTTTGGGCCAAATGCCGATCCATATTTGATCCGGTCCATTAATGGCCTGCCACGCTCTGGGCCTAATAGTGGCCCATATGAGATCCTGCCCATTAAAAGCCTACCATGTTCTGGGCCAAATTACGGCCCAGATCAGGTCCGACCCTTTAAGAGGCTTTGGGCTCAATTATGGCCCATATCAGATTCTGCCCATCAACTGGACACTATGCTTTTGGGCCCACTTGCTAAAGGCCCACTTAGTAATTCGGCCTGATATTAGTTTTGGCATGTTAAGGGCCCGTTTAACATTTCGGCCCTATATTAATTTCGGCCTGTTAAAATCCCGTCATATAGTTGGGCCTAACTACGGCCCGGTTTGCATCCGGCCTACTCGCAACTGATATCTGATTAGGCCAAACAAGGACCGAGATAATTTTGGCCTGTTAAAAGCCCGTGATTTGATTCGCATAATCATGGGCCGGAGTTCATTTCGGGCTGCTGCCGGCCCGTGAGCTGTTCGGCACGTTTCAGGCCCAACATACATCGTGATTGCATGATGGCCCGATTATGTACCATAATTTTACGGTTTGGCCGGTTTACTGCGAAGACAGGATATATATACAGTAAAATAACTGCAGCATCGTGAATAAGAAAAAACCTATACTATACAATAAAGAAATTACAGCATTTTACATCCACTGAGCATCAAAGTTCGCCACTATGATAATAAAGCACAAGCACACAGCAGATTACATAAACTGGGCATCAAAGATCGCCACCAGTGCAAATAAACACGCTGACAAAATAATATACAAAACTGACAGCACTTCAATAGAGTTCAAGAAAGGTTAGCCCTGCTAGGGAGCTGCAGCGCAAGCAGCTGAGCAAGATGATGAGACTACGCTTGTTCAACACTTATATCTTCCTCACTCTGAAAGATAAACAAGCAGACAGATGACAGGTTTTGCACATAAAAGTATCAGTGCTGACAATTCATCACATTTCTTACTGACGAATAAAGTGACACAATATAAAATTGCATTAACACAATATGGTATTGTTCAGGTCAAGACATGGAAGGAAATGACATTGTGAAGGAGTTGGCAGCTTCACGACACCACTGGATTATAGATCAAGAACTCATAAGTATCAACTGTTAGTGTGCTGTCAATTTATACCGTTTCAGATTGGCAAATAAAGAGACGGTTTAAATAATAGTAGAATGATATGATATTGTTCATAGTTAAGACATTGCAGAATATGACATTGTGCTGTAGTGGGTAGGTTCACCACACCACTGGATTACGGATGAAGAACAGAAGCATACATGCAGTGCAAAAGAAGATCACTTGCTCTGTATAGTTTAATTTACATGGTATGAAGAAGGAACTTGGTTGTACAACTGAAAACTTAAATTGAGAAAGGACAAACTTTTGTTTATGAACTACATAATAAACTTTAAACAAGCAATTTGATGCAAACACCAAAAATAAACAGCTGTTGCAGTCATGCCTAACCAAATATATACAACAAAGTTTGAAGGCTTGAGATGGACAAACTTACATTATTGGTGAAGACAGGCTCTATAAAGGCCTTGTCCATGCTGATGGGGGGGGGGCAATTCAAGAAGTTTACCACAGAATCTTCTTCAAAAGCATTGCCTTTATTCTATATTTTGTTAAGAGTAAATATAGATGTGATAATATACGAAAAAATGGAGAATATTTAAGATAAGATGAAGAGTGATGCTACATAACCAAGTAGCTATAAATGTAAGTGCAGCGATACAGGCAAAAGGTACAGCCAAGAGCAATGCACAGCTAAACTTCTTCAGTACCAACCTTATGGTAAGAGTAAATATAGATCTGATGTGTAGAAAATGGAGGGCAAAGGAAAATAAGCTGCAGAGTGATGGTACATGAACAACTACCTGTCATTATAAGTACACTGATAAAGGGAAGCATGTACTTACAAGAACAATGCAGAGCTAAAAAAACATTGGCATTGGATATATTCTACACTAATATAACTATTCATACAGATCAGATAATTTGGAGTGAACAATTGATAAGCAAGCTATCATGCATACTGCTATCACATAATGAACCAGGTATGTATGCAAGTACAGTGATGCAGGACAACAGGTACTAACAAGAGCAAAGCAGCGGGCAGCATATTTGCGATATCCTATCGTTCTTTTCAGGAATTCTTCTTCGAGAATATTTCCTGCAAAAAAGATCCGTAAGGTTCATGCGGAAAAGTAGAAGTTCAAATTGTCATGTGATTTCATAGATAGTACATCATCCTGGGAATGAGACCAGTGCATAACAAGGTTTTTCCATTCAATGTCTTCTAAATTTAGCACAGGAGACTTAACCGAAAATTCGTTTATAGACTTGCCATCAAAGTGTGATTTCCTCAGGTAACACCGATACTGCTGCAATGCTTCCTTGAAAAGCACAAGCAAGCTTTGCTCGTCATGACTATCCAGATTGACCCTCGCCTAGTTACAACAATGTAATGTAAATCATTGATGTGTTCAATCAGCAGAAAACAGGAAAATAATAACCATGAATAATAGCACTTACACGTAAGTTGGACATGAAGATGTCAAAATGGTGTTTCTCTGCACAATAATCTTCCCATGATGGGAATATATGCATGTAGTCCCTGAAAACATTGAAAGCATTGTCTTTTAAACTGAGAATAAATGGAATGGGGTTCCAATCTGCAGGAATTGGCCATCTCTGCAGTTGGGATAGGTCTTCGGCCGGTGGACTTGCTGTACTTTTTGCTGGAGTGGGATTTTTCTGTGGTACAGCTGGTGCTATGGCAAATGAAACCGGTATACCTTTTGCTAGAGTGTAGGTCCTGTGTGGTGGGGCTAGTGGTGTGGCCAGTGAAGTATGGGTACAGTCTGCTGGAGTCGGTCCTATGTTTTGTGTCACTGGTTTTACAACCAATATAAGTGGGGTGCTGTCTAATTTCTCCGGCACCACCACGTTTTTCAAGGACTTTGCTGGTGCTCCTTCAGGTTCGGCAATCACCCTCTTCCTTTTTGATGTCTGATGCACAAGAACAACATTTGAGTGGAAAAACATGGTATGATGACAGATGGAATATGTATTGATAATGGATGGGCATGTCATCTCGACATATATGATGAGTAAACTAAGCAGATGGCGGTGCAACAAAGTAGAAGAAATGCAAGACAACATATGCAAGATACCCGTAATCAATAAAACATTGCCAAATTAGAACAGGCACGTAGATGGGTGAACAGGACAGGCCATCTGCCTTTGACTCCTCGAGGTTAGAATAGTCATTAGGATCATATTCTGAACAAGAATCAACAGGTGGGGAGCGTATGAGTTTCATTGCATCCAGAATGGCACTCAATGCCTTGGTGCCAATTTTGTAAGTCATTGAAATGTTTAGCTTCAAGAGTGGACTGCTGCTAGTGCGACACAAAGCAGCTACACAGATCATAGTGTAGATATAACGGGAAAACCTTAAGCATCAGAGTAAAATCAGTAAAGTGGAACTTGCTGGAATATATGTGCTAGTATTGCCAGTACGGCTAGAAATGCTTCGGATACCAGCTCTCTTCAAGTGAAGGTGCGGTACTGTTAATATCAGTGTAACTCTCAAAGGCGACACAGCTCCCCGCATTTCCTTGCTATTCTTATAGGATTCATGTGGGCAGGCCACTACAAATCCTATTCTTATGTTTACAAGATCCTACGAATCAAAGAGGCTCAAAGTGTCCATCACAACCATCCGTATAGACCTCTACACTGCAAATGTCCCTGCTCATCTTCAGTACAAGGAACATACTGTACTACTATCATACTCCCTCCGTTCCAAAATATAAGTCTTGGTAGAGATTTCCACTAAGGATCACATACAGATGTATCCAGATACATTTTAGAGTGCAGATTCACTCATTTTGCTCCATATGTAGTCCATGGTGGAATCTATACAAAGACTTGTATTTAGGAATGGAGAGAGTACACATTAAAGAAGAACGGAAGAGGAACATGGTAAAGAAGAGCAAGCAGATTTTGGATAATAAAATGTTGGTTGCGCAGTGCCCACACATGATGAACCAGAGCGCATTAAGAATGCAACTCCCAGCTGTGTGTCGACCATTTCAGGCGGTTGGATGAAGATCCTACGTCACCTAACCCTTCTTTCTTCCTCGTCTCTGATTCTTCCCATACAGAACACCGCACGGGCCGCCGGCCGGACCACCGGCCCCCACCGCCTGTGTTCCTCCAGCACCCCCAACCCCCACCCCCGCCCCAACCCCCACCCGCATCGAGTTTTCTTCGTTCGGCAAGGCCCCACAACCACCCGAGCCCCATCGATCGCACCGGCGAACTCCGGCGAGCTCTAAAAAATTGACTGACCCAATTTTTAAATTTAGTCTACTGTGATTTAACTAGTGTGGAATATAAAAGGGTAAAACCATAAACATTGGGAGTATAGTGTTGAGCAAGCCATGGTGGATCTGAAGGTGCAAACCGGACAAAGGCAACTTCGCAACCAAGACAAGAAATCAGAGTAAAGCAGTGGTGATCTATTTTCTTGCTGCGATAAATAAGTTGAGTAGATACGAAAGAGTACCGCCTCTGGTGCGGCGCCGTGTACGCATCTGCTGAGAATTTGATGGTGTTGCGGTAGCGATGGCTATCGGCGGCGTGGAAGCAGATCTAGGAGGGTAGACGGTGGCGGCGGGGCGTGGTGGAAGAGACGGTCGTAGGAGCGGCGCCGGCAAGGTGGACGACGGCGGGGATGACGCGAGAGGACGAGATGCAAGGATCCCGATCCGAAGCCGTGGATGAGAGAGGTCAATCTCTTGTAATGGACGGCGGTGTCGGGGTATCAGCTCCAGCATGGTGGAGGAGGACAGCGGTGGATCGGGTGGCGGACAGCGGCGGACGGAGGAGGGTGGGGTGGAGAGGGTGTTTTGGCGCCCACGGAGTACGAATGGGGAAAAGGGAGGTAGAGAGGAAGCGGGAACCATGTATTCAGGGCGCGCTTGTCTCAAATGCGAGGAAATTTACAAACTTAGCCCCCGTTTCAAATTTCTACTACAGCACAGCAACATTAGTCAGTTGGGCATAGGACGGTAATCTCGCATACACTGAATATTTGCCGACGAGAGTTTGTTTTCGGCGCCCATCGTGTACGAATATGAATCGGGGAGGGAGTCGATTTCGGCCGAGGACACACTATGTTTTGGTGCCCATCGTGTATGAATCCGGGTGAGAGGGGGTTACGTCACATTTGGGTGAAATTACAAACCTACCCCTATCGAAACCTATAGAAATCCAGCAGATTGGCTTTGCGTGGCAGGGATAGGCAGTAGTGATTTCCATCTCGCAGATTTTGGTTTCGGGCTGTTACTGCGACTTTCCCCGCTTCGTTCAAATTTTGCAGAGTGCACGTTTACCGTGCCAACTCAATTCGAATCCCATTTGTATTCTATTTTTTTTGGGCGGGATCCATTTTCAATTGGAATTACATTCTATATACATCATTTTTATATATACTTTCAAAAGAACAACAAAGAATTCTGCTCCTTTATATGTATAATATGATTTACAAATACAACGATCTCGAAATCTTAAGGTTGAATTCGATTTTTTTAACCAAATTATGTTCTACTAAAATGTATGGATCAGTAATATCTACATATTAAATAACATAGATGTGCGTGAATTCATATGAGTATGCATGTTTGATAGATCAATTTTGGTTCGAGTATGGATTACATGTATCATCATCTCGAATTCAAATATTTGAATCCCTTTTTTGTTCACTCCTTTCACGCCCATCTCTCTCGCATGCATGCTCCTTCAGGTAGCTATCACTCTCTTTTCTCCAGCTCACCCGCACGCTCACTTCATGTTTCTCCTATCCTCGCAAACATGGTCTCTCGACATCTCCCTTGAGAAGTGTCATAGTCTCCCTATCATTATACATTACACGGTTTTCATTATCTCTCACGTCTCTACTATTCTCTGGTATCACTCGGTACCTAAGCTTTCTTTTTCACCGCCACACACACAGTCTCCACTCGTCTTTCACTTTGTCTTTCTCTCTATGGGATTCTCTCACACACCCTATATGTCTCTACATATGACTCATACCACTAAAATTACTCTCTCTCTCTCTCTCTTTCTCCTGTAGACACAACATTTGTTGCGGTCTCCTTTTCGTCTCCATCCCAGACTGACATTATTCATTTGTTTACCGATCAGACAACCCCGACTACCGTCTCCTCTCTCTCTCTCATAGACACACACACACAACTCCTGCTTCCACTCCCCTTCCCGACTACCGTCTCTCTCACACACACACAAAACTCTCGCTTTCGCACCCCAACTCATATTTCTCTCACAAACATTTATTGACTAGCTGGCCTCTAGATAGGTTTATACACCTGCACACTCGTGCTTCCACCATCGCATACATGTCTCTCTCCTGCTCCTTGTATCTATGTAGATTTTTCTTCCCTTCTTGAGACACGCCCTCTCGATCGTGCACACACACACTATCGCCTCATTTTAAGCTGATACCTATCGCACACACACTCCTTGTGTCTTTGTCACACATGCACTCCGTCCTCCTCCACTCTCCCTCTCTCTCACACACAGATGGGCTTTTTGCAACAACTAGCAAGATGCCCATGCGTTGCACGGAACATCAAGATGCATTTGTATGAGTAGTTTATCTTGTGGGGGGAAAGGATGAACGAGGGAAGGCCTTATTTGCAAATGTGGAGAGGGGTGTGGGTATCTTTTTGCAAAATTGCCATAGTTTCCTTCCTATCCGTCAGATATAGATCGGATGGCCTATATTGCAGGATGGCAGGCACACGATCATCACCGACAATGCTTTTTATAAGAGTAGGGATAAAAAATAGAGTTGGTGATGATGATGGGCCTGCCATCCTGCAATGTAGGTCGTCCGATTTATATCTGACGGATAGGAAGGAAAATATGGCAATTTACCCGCACTCTTCACCACATTTGCAGATAAGGCCTTCCCTCGTTCATCCTTTTCTCCCACAAGATCTTGATGTTCCGTGCAACGCACAGGCATCTTGCTAGTAAGAGTAGAAATTAGACATATAACACTTCTCGAATCTTGAAACCAACAACATTCCTCCCTTATCTCATCAAAAATGCCAAAGGAATATATTTTGAGTGAAACATAAAATATTTTTAGTGATATACGTATTTCAAAACTAGACTTTTTCTATCAAATCGGTGAATATGTATTAATCTACTTTGATCGTGTGGCAACGCATTGGCACATTGCTAGTACTTATAATAATTTTTTGGACACCAGACAAATGGTGGAGTACATATACGAAGAGAAGAGGCGCACACACGCAGTCGGCCTCTCACTGTCTCGCACACATGAGTGTTACGTAAAGGCGACGTTAACAAATAAACCCTAAAACCCTAGGTGCACGATTGCTGCATTTGCGGGTACCGGGTACGTGGTGGAGCACCTTTGTAGGAATAGACAGCTCGCGTGATAATTTGATCCGTAGGAGTTGATGGTCGGGACCACAGGTGAATGACTTGGAGCGCGGTGGCTCACCAGTTGCCACAGATCGAGTAGCCACGTTTAAAATATCGTTTATTTAGCGGGGTTAAGAGTTCCGATTTTCAATGGCGCGTTATAAGTAGTAAGTAGTTTTTAGAACGATTGGTATGGAGCGAAAATGGAATTCATAGTACTACGTACCTCCTTGGCGTATGGTTGTATGGTTTTTTTGCAATGGAGGTTGTATGGGTTTATGTTGCGTGATGTTGAACCTGGTAGTTCTAGGGCAAATACTATGGTTTAGATTTACATGCTAGTTTTCAGTAATGAAAATCGGAAGGGCAAACCCTTCTTTGATTAAAAAAAACTACTACCTCCATTCTGGTTTACTAGTCCCCATCATAGTTTGGGTCAAAGTTTGTCCATGAATTTTAATTGTAAACTGTGATTGGAAAACGAGATGCATGCATGAACACTAGTTACTCTAACCCCCTCTCTTCTTTAATTCTTTGCCACATCAGCATGTTTGCTATTCCCGTGTGCATGATACCAGCTAAGATACCACCATTATGGCCAGCCTTAATCATCGCATGCAATAATTTAGTGCACCTTGAAATATGAACATGTGTGGGGCGTGTATGTTTTTAATGACTTGAGACTATACCTAGCCCGGCATGCAAGATGACTTATTATGCACCGTTCCCCATACCTGCAGGAAGCCCATTCGTCTCCAAATCTTCTCCTCTCCTTGTGTGGAAACAATATGCCTGTCAAACTCTCCTTCTCCCTCCGGCGGTCCCACCACTCCACCCCGTGTGAAAAAAATCTGCATGCATGACTCTCCTCCCCCCACGCTCGTCCATCCGTTGTGACCAGCAATATTTCCACCCCTTCGCTCCCCCGTAATTTACTCCAACAAATATGCCCACGTAGCTGTTACTTAACTGCAGGTGCATTGGGTCACTAACATATGGGCCCAACAGGGGTCTGGCCCACATGTCAGTGATGCAACTGGACCTGTAGTTAAGTCAGTGCAACTCAGTCCATATCTTACGTAGGTGTGCCATTGCTCGCTATTAATACTGCGCCTCCCACGACATCGCTATTTCCTCCCCCTCACGTTCATGTTCATCGCTATCTCCTCCCCCTCCCTCTCAAGTCGACCACCATGGCATCGCCCCTCCCAAGCCCTAGGAGCCCCTCGCTGCATCACGTGGATGGTCACGCATCGCCGTTCCGTTCGTCGCTGCCACTAGTCAAGGAGCACGCGTCGGTGTTCCGCTCCTCGCCGCTACACGATGCGTCGCCGTTCCGTTCCTCGCCGCCACTAGTAGAGGAGGACGCGTCGATGTTCCGCTCCTCGCCGCGATGCGACGCGTCACCGTTCCGTTCCTTGCCGCCACTAGTCAAGGAGGACGCATCGGCGTTTCGCTCCTCGCCGCGATGCGTCGAGGTGGACGCGTCGGCGTTCCCAATCTTGCCAGCACGCGCGCCGGAGGATGCGTCGGCTCCCCTCTACAAGGAGAACGCCGCGCCGCCCGCCGAGCCGCCCAGCCTTGAGGAGATTTGGAAAGAAATGGATGTCGCCTTGTGGGAGGCTTTGCCTCCAGCAGAGCGCGCCAAAATAGAGGCGGAGAAGAAGGCCGAGGAAGAGAAGCGCACCGTGGAACAAGTTGCCTGGGAGGCCTATGTCGCGTCCGAGAGAGTCAGGCGATTGACTCTTTGGCAGAAGGCTCACGCGAGGGCCATGAGCATTGTGGAGGACGCCCATGCCGACGCCCTGAGTGCAGTCGGGCCCAAGCGCCTCATCTACGCTTGGCGGTACATGGACCGGGTGCATGCTTCCAGCGAGAAGGAGTACCTGTTGGCGCCAGATCACCACACCGGTGAGATCACGCTCGCCCGCCGGCAAGCCGCCAATCAGCACCTCGCGAGTTGCGAGGCTGAGGAAGAGCCATTGTGTCGGCGCACTGGGAAACGACCGCGCACCAGGGCATTCGTGGCGCGCCGCAAGCGCTCCTGCGAGCGCCGTGGCTTTTAGGAGGAGTATAATTTTTGTTTCGTAAGGCGATCTCATTAGTTTTGGGACGCAAATGATAAATCTCGAACGTTCATGAATTTTTAGTGTCCTTAATTAAGTATGTAAAAGGGAAAGTTTGGAAACCTTTTGTATTCGTACGCATTTTTCAAGTACGTGCATATAGCACAAACTTTACTATATACTATCGCACTACACGTCTCTCTCGATATATGCTTGCAGACTGTGCTACTCCCTCCGTCCAGGTCAATAAGTCATCTTTGGTTGTGCACTGTGACCAAGAAGGAGGGAAGACTTATACACCTAGATGGAGGGAGTACTACTATTACTTATGTACGTGCAAATGCACGTTTTAACATTACGATGCGGTTTTTGTAAAAGTAGAAAAACAGCACCAGTCAAGCTTGTGAAACGATTCAATGCAAAACAAATGCAAAAATGCTCGTTTGATTGTTTACTTTTAGCTTCCTTCTCTGTGGTTATTTCTCTGTCGTACTTTGTACGGAGTATCTCACTGGTTGGAAAGGCATGCAAATTCCCAAACCGCTCCCTACACCCTCTATCGAATTTTTTGCCTAACAAGTTGTGCCGTGCAATTGGAATTCCAACTTGAGTACTACTACAAGTAGGATTACCAGGGGCCAGTTCTTTTAGGCTTCTAGATTAGTAATCCCATAACTACTACCTCCGTCCTGGTTTATTGGTCCCCATTGTAATCTGTGTCAAATTTTGATCATAAATTTACTAATGAAATGTTAGTGCATGTCACATGCACTACTCCATCCGTCTAGGTGAGTAAGTCATCTTAGAGCAAGGTTAATAGTAAAGCCTGCTGCCGGCTCTATAGTAGAGCCATGTCACTTGTAGCCTGTATTTGAAAAACTTCATACAGTAGAATGGCTGTAGTGTTGGCTATACATTTAATGCATGCATGCTGTGCTAGGCAAAGGAAAGTGACAGGATTGGCTGGGGGAGCTGAACACCGGCCGTAGCGCTCGCATGGGCTGCATGAAGCTCCTTTTCCTCGTTGCTTGTGCTATCGCCCGGCGACTCGCGAAGCGCCCGCTTGGTCCTTTCTTCTCACTTCTCTCTCCTCCAGCTATGATTTTGCTGATGTGGAAGATGCTATAGCCTGCTGACTAGTCTCTATTGTACTTGCTCTTAGGCTGTGCACCGTGACCAAGGAGGAGGAGAAAACGAGAAACGTTAATGTTTATTTGCTAATTAATAGTATTGCATGCAATGAACTAACCACTGCATGTCCTGTTTGATATCTCAAGTCATTAAAAGCATACACACTCTTTATCTCTTATTGGTTGATATGTTAAGAAACAAGAAACGAGGTAGAAGTTAATGCACCGCGCCTAAGTGTTTTGGGATTATTTGGTTTTCGTAAGATGACTTACACACCTAGACGGAGGGATTACAATGGTGAGGAATAAACCAATTAAATCTTTGGTCAAAATTTAGCACAAATTACAATGGTAAGGAATAAACCAGGATGGAGTAGTAGTTTAGAAGCCCAAATAAATGAGTGAGGCGCCTTATTGTTACTCTCCACTCTGACTAGTCTTGTGGGAAAAGCTGGGGAAGCCGCCAAAAGAACTGGCCCTAGGAGTAGTAGCTAGGGATCGAGTGTGCGAGATGAACTGGAGAAAGTAAATGCAGAGAGATGAAATGCAAAAAAGACGGAGGGATGTGATGGTTGCTTGTCCGTTTATTTTACCAGGCCACTTATTACTAGGAGTGGCTGGGTTTTGTGATATGACGGCTTTACTGTCGCGCCACGAGCGGGGTGAGAGGTGAGACTCCCGTGCAGCGCTGCCCTCTACACTTGTACTACATCGGTCGTGGTTTATTAGTCCCCCATTGAATTTGACTGAAGATTTAACTGACAAAATGTTAGTGCATGTCAACAAAAACTATATCGTTGGATTCTTATTTGAACATAGTTTTGAATGATATAATTTTAGGTGACATGCATCAGCATTTATCGTACTATATATAATGTTAGTTCAATTTTTGGTCATACTAATCTATAGTAGTAAGGTTCCCGTGCATTGCACCGAAGAGTGAAATGAATTGATCGGGGACTTGTTTATTTTGACAAAGGATGTGGGGGTCATCTCATGTGTAACGGGTATCGATAGGTTTCTTCGGATATTATTTCATCTCTAGAGCTCACAAACATCCGGGTGAAATAAATAAAAAGGTATCTTTTGCAAACAAAAGCATTCAACTATTCAACCTGCATCCAAAACTTGTGAAGAAATAACACTTATTGTGCTTTGCAAGAAATGATCTTTTCTATACTATCTATACTACTATATAGTATACGAGTCCTGGATTGCACCTAGAGCATCAATCCTAGCCACTCATCTCCTAAATATAACGACTGATATTGGAGGGATTCGCAGTGAACAGTGCCTGCAGCTGAATCTACTTGGTTCGGGAACCATCACTTCACCGTGTCATACCTTCCTGAAAAGAAGACCTATGCCTCCTCTACTATGCTGCAATTGTCAGGTTGTGATGAGTAAAAAGAGTTGGTTGCGAGACTATGTGAGATGGTCTGGAGGAGACACTAAAGTTGAAGTAAACAATTTGTGGGTTCCAGCACGTACTTTTTTTTATATTCTTCGAAAATTTCTGGATGACCGCAGGCAGTAGTTGCATTTTGTACTACCAATTAGTAAATTTCTAAACTCTATTTTGTGTGCATCAACAATATTTTTTCTGCTCGGAATTCATTTTTCAAAGTATTTTTTTGGTGGAATCACACCATACTGTTAAGACGTACATTGCACGTGCATACACACTAGTAAGAATTAGTTTTTGAGTATCGATTGTTATACATGTTGGCTACAGATGACATGCCACTTTCTTATAGTCAACAGTTGGCTATACTATTAAGTAATATTAACCATGCCCGTACACACCTAGATGGAGGGATTAAATCAGGATGACTTGCAAGCGAGCAGAGGAGATGTAAGAAATGGTTCATCGTAAGTCTTTCACCAGTACTGTAGTAAAAATTCATACATGGAAGATTCTAGACTAAACCATAAACGGATACACTTTTATTCATGCGCGATACTCCAATAGGGCAAGATCCTGCATGGAAGTCTCCACATGCTTAGACAGCAGATTACATTGAGCGAAGACTAATGATCAACATTTAACTTGATAATGCATATGTCCAGGTGAACCTCCTTGGAGTCCCTGTGCACCGCGTCGGCGGGTAAAGGATGCCATGGGTTTTCCAAGTCCACATTGGCGGGATAGTCCCAGCTCCCTAGAGTCCAAGTCCGTTCGATGAGGCCGGTGTCGCCGCCCACACGACCCGGAGGGGTAGTAAGACTGACCACGCACCTGTACATCAGCCTCGTGTCAGTGTCAGCGTCAATGGCGTCACCCCTGACGCACGTTACAGAGATGGGGCGGCGGCCTGCGCAGGCCGCGCCGGTGCCCACGATCAAGAGGAAGATGTTGCCGTCCTCCTCCGAGATTAGCAGGCGGCGGTGATCCTCCAGCGACTCCGGCATGGTGAACGGGTAGCACGTCTCGTACTTGATGTTCTCCGCCAAGGGCCAGCAGTGACCGCTGCACGCATCCGTGAGGTGATGCACCATGTCCGTCGGCGAGCCACAAAATGGCATCGGGCACTCATAGCAGTGGACGAAGGGCTCCTTGGAGGCATCGACCAGGTCGTCCATGAAACGGGAGTGCCTGTAGGGGACGTTGCGCCAGTTGAATATATGAGCAAGTTACTACGAGATTTAATCCGAATAAGCACAAAATAAATCATGAAGGCTATAACAAAGATGAAACTAATCATGTGGACTAGCATAGTAGTAGGATACAGAGTAGAAACATGAATTCTACCACGATTTCGAACAGGAAGGACAGAAACACATATGGTCCAACGGGAGCAGCACCGTTGGCGTTGAGGTTGTCGCCCATGTCCAAACACTACGTAGACACGGGCCCTGTTTGGATACTCTAACTCAGTTAGAGGTTAGAGTTAGATTCTAACCTTGAACTAGCTCTGAACTAACTCTAACCAAAAAGATGTTTGGATGGCAGGGTTAGATGGAGCGCAGATACGGCGAGGCGCCTTCATGGGCGGTGCGAGAGGGAGGGAGGAAGAGGACGAGAAGCTTCGCGGAAGTGGAGTGGGATCTGCCACGGGAAGAGCGAGAGAAAATGTGTTTTTTAGTGGTCCCGAGAAGAACTAACTCAAATAAGCACCTCTTGGGTGGGTTAGTTTTTTGGGGTTGGTTAGATGGATCTAACCCAAACTAACCCTCATGTTTGGATATTTTTGGGTTATTAGTTGAGTCCAAACTAACCCAAACTAACTCTAACCCATATCCAAACAGGGCCACGGTCTTTGAGCACGGTTCATAGTCATTCCACGCTCGGGCATTGAAGTTTGTAACTATTTTAGATTAGAATATACTACTCTCCGATGCTAGTAGTAGAGCAGAGTCCTACTCTAATACTCTACTCAAGCAAGTTAGGGCATAGCACTGTAGGGAGTACCAGTACTGTGATCACTCAAGCAAGTTGTCTGGCATCGACATGACCCTACGATGCTAGTATGTGTCTCGTAAGTCAAGCGGCGTGCTGTAGTCATCATCACCTGTCCACTTCCCGCAGCACATATTCGCTTCTCCATCTTTGTCCGCACATAATCTCGTCCAATCTTCCATCCCCGCTAAGGCGCCTCCCCCCTCGTCCGAAACCCAAGCACTAACAATGGCGGAACCGAGCAGCGTCCACTGAAAGAGTGGCTGGAATTCGCTCCCCATAGAGGTAATCAAGCTCATTGTTTCACGTGTGGACAATCTCAGTACCATGCAAGGATCATGATGGCAGCGCGGTTTCGTTCATCAAGCAAAACTGTGTGTACGCAGCGTACCATGCGTCTCTGCATGCACCATACCCTGATATGTGCCGCCATGCTCTGCAGCCCAAAGTAGGAGAGAGGGTCGCAAGTATCAGACTTTGACCTGCTGGCTGGAGTTTCCCCCGTCAGGCACCCATCTGGTTCAAGCCGTCAGCCAATCTCCATAGCTTAATAAATAGTAACGTCTAACTGAGCCAGTTAGTTAGATGTGTACACTTGGTGTAGTAGTCTCTTTATTTAGTTTGATGCATACACTTATTCTTTTTGGTAGCCCTTTTGTAATGATGGATGATGTTTGGTTTGGAAGAGAGAGCCACGTCTTCACTCTTCTGGCCTGCTTACTGCTTCTGTTGCACCCCCAGCCCTGGTTGCTGCTGCTGTTTTCAATGTACAATCAGTAGTATATTTCGTCTGTTGGTTGAATAAATGTGTTGTTAGAACGACAAACACAATGTTTTGGAAGTCATTGCACGGTTGGATCCTTTAGTGCCTCGTACCGTACGTAGCGCGTACTATTTTTCGTACGGAACACATTTTCCACTTGTTGATAACATGCAGCCCACTGATGAAGGCCCAATAGAGAAGCCCATAATTAACTGGAAGGGAGGCTCTCACATGAATCCGGCCTAGGTACATGCTCATGGTCCCCTAAACATAGATAAATAAATAAATAAATAAATAAAGCTAAATGCTCATGCACCAGTTCTTTGGGAAAATAGGTAGCCCAGTATTTTTTTTGAAGAATACACAAGCTAGGCCTATTTGTTTTCTCCGAATTACTGGGCTGCAAATCTTTCAAGACGGGGAGGGATGCATTCCGGCCTGGCTTAAGAGTATGGTCAATGTCTGTTAAAAGTAATATCAAAAGGGGTTGAAAATTCCAAAAAAATTATAGCAAATGGGATATAAGTTTCTTTTTTTGTTTTTGTTCTTCACTGATATCTTATACGTATTTCATTGGATTTAACATGAAATAGTACTAATTTATTTTTAAATTTTTTTTAGTATGGCTATTAATTTTTGGATTAAGAATATTTTGTTCCCCAGCAAAAATGTGCAAATTTTCTAAATTTCCCACATATTTAGTTAATTTTTTGACCCTAGTACTGACCAGAAAATGGCCAGCAATTCTAAAAATGGAAAACGGGCTGCAATAAATTCCATATGAATTAGAAAACAAGTAAAAATTATAAAAATAATAACAAATGGGCTGTACATGCCACAGATTTCGAGGCTGACTTGTTTACGCAAGGCTTTGTCAGTGAACACACGATTCTAGCAGCAGTGACTGTTGGATGTCCATCCAACGACCGATGTGCTTCTTCAATCTCTGATCTTCCTGCTCCAGCCGCCTAAACTAGTGCCGGTGGGACTGCCTGCTCCCTCCTCTTGTGGCCCGCTGTGATGTCTCGCAGGCTTCCCCGGCCCACCATACTCCCTCCGCTAGCCTAGCTGCACGCAATCTACTGCCTCCATATTACGGGAAAAAATTCCTCCCACTGACATCTGGTTGACGCGTACGCAGGGCTTGTCAACTTAGTCAACAAACGATTCTACCAGCAGTAACTGTTGGATTTGAATCGAACGGTCCTGCTGCTTCTTCAATCGCTGCTCTTCTTGCACCAGCCGCCCAAACCAGCACCGGGGAGACCGCCTGTTCCTGCCTTCAGTGGCCGGCTGTGCTGCCGTTGAGGCCTCATCGCCCCCTACTAGCCAGGCCCTGCGGCGACGGCAGCCTCACACAGCAGCCGAACCAGTGAACCCTCGTACTCCTCTCCACGTGGGCATCCACTGCCACGTCTTCCCTGGCTCCGCGTCGTCCCCTTCCTAGGCCTCGCCTTTGTCCACCACCTTGGTGCTCTCGGCACGGCGTGGTCAACTTTGTCAACGACATTCCATCGGAAGAGTACTGTACGTGGAGAGGCTCACTGCTGGGTCCACGGCCACAACCCAGTTTTTTTGTGATTTGCCAAGTAAGTCGCTTTGTCAGGCCTGTTGGGCTGCAAATATTTCAGGACGCGGAGAGCTTTCATTCGGCTGGCCAAGAAAATGGCCCATCAGTAATGAGAAATGGGCTGTACATTTTTAAAACACATCAAACCGGCAATTAGGTTCAAATATCTTTTTTTTTCATTTCGAGATTTTAAATTACATTAATTTTTATGCGTGGAGAATTTGTTGGATTTTATATTGATATACATTTATTTTTGAAATCAGTTTGAATGTGAGTCGAAATTTCAGGATTAAAAACAGTTCGGACCGCACCGAAATATGCAAAATTTCATACAATTTTTTAACCGTGGCCACAATATGGGCTCTAATGCTAAAAAAAGAATATGGGATCCAAAAAAACCTTAATAATTAGCAAATGGACTGTAAATTATTAGAAATAATGGCAGATGAGCTATATGTTGTTTTCCACAGATTTGAGGCTTTCCTAAAAAAAGATTGACGCACAAGCAGTGACTATTCCTGCTCCAGCCGCTCAAACAAGCGCCGGCGGGACTGCATGCTCCCTCCTCCCCGCGACCGGCTCTGCTACCGCACAGGCCTCGCCGCCCCACCGTACTCCCATCGCTGGCCTAGCCATCCCTCTACTCACCCACACCTGCTGTTATTCTCCGGCGACGGCAGACAAACCAGTAAACCCTCGTACAGTCGTACTCCCCTCCGCGTGGGAAACAACTGCCGAGTCTTCCCTGCCTCCATGTCGTTCCCTTCCTAGGCCTCGCCGTCGTCCACCGCCCTGGTGCTCTCGGCGCGGCCTGGTCAACATGGTCAACGACCGACATGCATCTGAACTGGACTGTACGTGGAGAGGCCAACAGCTGGGTCCACGGCCGCACGCAAGGAAATGCCTCCTTATTACGCGCAAAATAAAGATTCCTCCACCTGACATCTGGGACCCACCGAAAGGGCCTCTGTATTTTGCAAAAAAAAACGTTACCACCACTGACAGCTCGGACCCACCAGCTATATCTTCACACGCAAGGAAGTGCCTCCTTATTATGCACAAAAAATGAATACTCCCCCTGTTAGCTGGGACCCAGTATAGTGGCAGGCTGACTTGTGGGACTACTAAGTTGACGGGGATGGAGGGCTTTGTCAACTTAGTTAATATGCACGATTCTAGCTCCAGTGACCGTACAATGTCCATCCAACGGCCGTAGTGCTGCTTCAACCTATGGTCTTCTTGCTCCAGCCGCCCAAACCAACGCCGGTCGTGCCTCGTGCTCTTGCCTCCCATGGCTGGCTGCGATGCGGCGGAGGCCTCACCGCCCCCTACTACTCCCACCGCTGGCCAGGCCATCCCTCTACTCACCCACACCCCCTGTTATTCTGTGGCGACGGTAGCCTCACACCGCAGCGAACCAGTGAACCCTCGTACTTCTCTACGCGTGGGCATCCACTGCTACGTCTTCCCCGGCTCCGCGTTGTCCCCTTCCTAGGCCTCGCCGTCATCCACCGCCCTGGCGCTCTTGGCGCGGCGTGGTCAACGTGGTCAAGGAACGGCTTCCATCGGACGTGGACTATATGTGGAGAGGTTGACGGCTGGGTCCATGGCCGCAGCAAGGAAGTGCCTCCATATTACGTGCAAAATAATTATTCCTCCACTTGACAGCGGGGACCCAATGGACGGGCCACCGTATTTCATGAAAAAAACATTTCCCCTGACTGCTGGGACCCACCAACTACATCTTCGCACGCAAGGAAGTGCGTCCGGGTAGAAAAAAATGATTCGCCCCCTGACTGCTGGGACCCACCATCTACATCTTCGAAAGCAAGGAAGTGCCTGATAGTCGGGACCCACCTGGTCGAAGCGTACGTAGCGTTGTCATTCTGGTCGCGAACGTGTATGTACATATATACTGGTGGATGTAGAGGTGCGCACGTGTCGTAGTAGAGGCGCATACATGTCGTAGTAGAGGCGCGCACGTAGCATGTACACGTACGTACAGCGGCCAGGGTGCAAGAAAGAAAATACGGCCACATATGTGTACATACGGGCGGGGTCTCAAACACCTACTCGCGCATACGTACGACCAGGGCTCGTGTACATGGCTGGGTCAGAACGGAGAAACAGCGTCGTCGTCGTGTTCATGGGGAGGCAACGGAACGCGTCGTGTTCATGGGGAGGTAGCGGAATGCGTCATGTTCATCGGGAGGCAATAGAACGCGTGGGAGCCAACTGGCTGGGTCGGAACGGAAAGCGTGGTCGTGTTCATCGGGAGGGCTTTGACGGAACAGGCGATGGAAATGAGGCCTGAACGGGGTCCTGTTGATCGGGAGGGGTCTGGCGTACCGCAAAACGGAGGAAACAGACCTCCTACAGTCGAAACGGTGGTCCTGTTGATCGGGAGGGGTGTGGCTTGCCGCAAAACGGACGAAACGGACCTCCTACGGCCGAAACGGGGGTCCTGTTGATCGGGAGGGGTGTGTCGTACCGCAAAACGGACGAAACAGACCTACGGTCGATACGGGGGTCCTGTTGATCGGGAGGGGTGTGCCGTACCGCAAAACGGACGAAAGAGACCTCCTCCGGTCGAAACGGGGGTCCTGTTCATTGGGAGGGGTGCGGCGTACCGCAAAACGGGACTCGACGGGATACTGTTCATCTCCATCGTCGACCTCCACTAGCCTCCACGGGCTCCTGTTCATCCAGCCTCCACCGCACGCTACTCCACCGGGTACTGTTCAACCACCCCTCCACCGTCTACTGTTCATCCAGCCCTCCACACCACGGGTCCTGTTCAACCACCCCTCCACGGTCACCCCTCCACCGTCTACTATTCATCCAGCCCTCCACCACACCACGGGGTCCTATCCATCCATAGGGAACACCACCGCTCACTGTTCATCCAAACCCCCCGCAACACTCACTGTTCATCCCAGAGGCAGCAACGATCGACTTCAGTTAGTAGCTGTAGCGAAGGAATCGCTCGATCGGGTTCAGTTAACATCCACCGATCGATCGCTCGGGTTCAGTAACGTGTAACCTGCAGTGCAATCGCTCGGGTTCGGTTAGAGCCCAACGCCTCGCTCGGGTTCAGTTAGAGCAAACGCCTCACACACATGCGCGTACGTGTACGAGAGAAACGCGCATCGCTCGGCCCTCGACCTCCCATCATAACCGGGAACTCCCCGAAATTTTCCTCCCCCTCGCTTCTACCACGGTTTTTTCCATCATGGACGGCCCAAAGAATGTCATGCAGCTGCATCTCCAGCCCGCCCAGGACGAAAAGCCCATTTTCTGTCATGATTTTTTTTCATAGAAGTAGGATCCCACCACATCTATGATGATACCGGGTTTTGTCACAATTATTGTCATAGAAGTGTCATATGTATGACAAAAAAATTGGTTCGGCCCAAAATGTCACAGATGTGTCTTTTTTTGTAGTGAATGATGAACACAATACTATCAGAACAACATGGCATGTACAACATGATACAGCTAGGACAATACGAGCATGGCATAAACATATGAACATGATGAGACTAGCATGCGACATGATGAAACTATCATGCACCAACTTACTCTGCTCGGGTTACATCGTAACCATCACATGCATCACTTACCATCACGGACATCACACGATCATCTCAGGATCCAATCAAGCTTGGTATTAACAATAACGTAGTAATCATTTATGACCACAAGGAGCTTGACCTTTACCCTTGACTCTCGCATAACACCACAAATATCCAACAAGTCGGTATTCACGATACCACAGTGATCCTCTCACGATCACATAAATATCAACCAACTTCTTTCATCATCGAACCAGGGTTGCTATTTAGCAAATTATTATTACTGTTGACCCATAGTGTGACCGACATGAACTGGGCCCTTATCCACGAGCGCGGCTATCGATAGATTTAACACACACACACACACACACTCTATAGAGGTTAACACACTGTACCCACACCACGGAACCCATGGCCTCGCACTCCCATTCGGGTGGACCAATGACGTTCCGACAAAACCGTCCTACTCCCATGACACTCTCCCGGCCATTCCGACCAACTCCACTTTGGGCTAAGTCCTGGGTGGTCCCATGCCTACCAAAGGCACCAAGGGCCACCGTCGTGGCAAAATGGTCCCAAACGGGGACAAGGATCATTACAAAAACAACGGGCACACAAAGCTTATGCGTCCTACCTGGCCAAGGTAGCGCCCACGCATAACCTTCCCTCACGGGAGGCACCAGCGAGAGGCATGACAATATTCCCAATTAGGACCCCCATAAGGTAATCGTGGTTGCACTGGTCAGCTCGATATGGTGGCACCATGACTCAGCCAACAGTTGTTCAAGTTCAATTTAATCCTGTTAAACTTGAATGCAATATGTTGAGCCATGATAAAAATAACATGATGCAACTACAATGCATGAACATGATATTAACATAAGCATGGGGGTGCATCCCAATCAATGAGCATAACAACATTTAACCATTTATCCAGATGAGCATGGCATACTAACCAGCATGGATATCACAACTGGAACACTACCCATAGCATAATATGACCACTAGCATCAACAATAAATACCTTGTAATAACATAACGATAAACCTACCATGCAAGTATTTAATCAACTAGATGCAAAGGAACATGCATAACAACGGTACTCGGAACGGACGATAGTCAGGCACCGAAGGCCGTCACCAACATGTACTACTACCAAACATTGCCAATATTAAAGTAATACTAGCATGAAGAACATAATAACAGAGTGCAAGGAAACATGGCATGACGGTAAACACCGATCCATAAGCATAACCAAAATACCGACCGCAGTAGCAAAACAAACAGACAATTATTAAAGATTCAAGTTGAAAACCAATGCTTCTGCATGACTATCATGCAAATGGTGGCTGTGGCTTGCCTGGGGATGAAGAAGGCTCCGGGGAGAAGTGCGGAACGACCGCAGAAAGAATCACCGGAAAAGATTCGCTCTCGGAGGGGGCTTATTAGGGCAAGGGTAAAATGGTAATTTCTAGTATGTCGAACCATAGTGAAAATTGTACCGAAAGTTTGGGCTCGGCGAGACGAAGAAATGGGTGTTGGATCCACCTCATTCGGAGTTACGAGAAAAAAGATATGATCGTTTAAAACCCAGGGACTAATCTGCAAAAATAACTTCTACAAACAGGTCCCTGGCAGTTTAAACGGAACGCGCCTTTCTCATAAATACGCTTTCCAGAGAGGAAAGTGCATTCTGGCCTGAAGAAGAAGTGAAATACACTTTTGGTGGACGAAAGTGTACACGCGCAAAACCCATGTCCACTTATCCACGTCAGCGGGCCGGCCCGGTCAACGCGTGAGGCTGACGCGCGAGGCCCGCGGCCAGCTGGCAGCCAGGGTCATCGTCTTCCCTTTCTCCTCGCTCATGCCCGCGTAGCAGAGAGGCCGCCGGCGTCAGGCGACGATTGCCGGCGCCACAGAGGGTCTGTGGCAACGCTCCACATACCGACGAGCTCAGCGCGGAGAGCCGCGTCGTTCTGTACCCGCGGAGCATGCCGAAGAGGACAGGATTGGGCAGGGTTCACGAGGTGGCGGACGTCGGCTCGGATGGCGATGGGGTTTGCAACCAGAGATGCTCCGGCGAAGAGAGGAGAGGCTGGGGAGGCTCATCGGGGTCTGGTAGGTCTACCGGTGGAGGAGGAATCAGGAGAGGGGCTCAGGCTTGAGCCAATTTAGGAGGGTGGCTGCTACCTATTGAGCATGCGTTGGTTTTCCCTTGAAGATGAAAGGGTGATGCAGCAAAGCAGCGTTCGTACTTCCCTCAGTTTTTTTGAACCAAGGTATCATTCCAGTAGGAGACCACGCACGAGTCACCTCGGACCTACACAAACAGATAAGAACCTCACGACCAACGCGATAAAGGGGTTGTCAATCCCTTCACGACCACTTGCAAGAGTGAGATCTGATAGTGATAATATTAATTAGATAAATATTTTTGGTATTTTTATGATATAAGTTGAAAGTAAATATTGCAAAATAAAATAGATTGGAAACTTGTATGATGGAAAATAGACCCCAGGGCCATAGGTTTCACTAGTGGCTTCTCTCAAGATAGCATAAGTATTACAGTGGGTGAACAAATTGCTGTCGAGCAATTGATAGAATTGAGCATAGTTATGAGAATATCTAGGTATGATCATGTACATAGGCATCACATCTGTGACAAGTAGACCGACTCCTGCCTGCATCTACTACTATTACACCACACATCGACCCCTATCCAGCATGCATCTAGAGTATTAAGTTCATAAGAACGGGGTAATGCTTTAAGCAAGATGACATGATGTAGAGGGATAAACTCATGCAATATGATATAAACCCCATCTTTTTATCCTCGATGGAAACAATATAATACGTGTCGTTTCCCCTACTGTCACTGGGATCGATCACCGCAAGATTGAACCCAAAGCTAAGCACTTCTCCCATTGCAAGAAAGATCAATCTAGTAGGCCAAACGAAACTGATAATTCGAAGAGACTTGCAAAGATAACCAATCATACATAAAATAATTCAGAGAAGATTCAAATATTGTTCATAGATAATCTTGATCATAAACCCACAATTCATCAGATCTCGACAAACACACCGCAAAAGAAGATTACATCGAATAGATCTCCAAGAGAATCGAGGAGAACTTTGTATTGAGATCTAAATATAGAGAAGAAGCCATCTAGCTAATAACTATGGACCCAAAGGTCTGAGGTAAACTACTCACACATCATCAGAGAGGCTATGGTGTTGATGTAGAAGCCCTCCATGATCAATGCCCCCTCCGGCGGAGCGCCGGAAAAGGCCCCAAGATGGGATCTCACGGGTACAGAAGGTTGCGGTGGTGGAATTAGGTTTTCGTGGTGCTCTCTGATGTTTTCAGGGTACATAGGTATATATAGGAGGAAGAAGTAGGTCGATGGAGCCACAAGGGGCCCACAAGGGTGGAGGGCGCGCCCCCTTTCCTCGTGGCCTCCTCGTTGATTGCTTGACGTCCACTCCAAGTCCTCTGGATCATGTTTGTTCCAAAAATCATGCTCCCGAAGGTTTCATTCCATTTGGACTCCATTTGATATTCCTTTTCTGCGAAACACTGAAATAGGCAAAAAACATCAATTTGGGCTGGGCCTCCGGTTAATAGGTTAGTCCCAAAAATAGTATAAAAGTGTATAAATAAGCCCATTAAACATCCAAAACAGAATATACAATAGCATGGAACAATCAAAAATTATAGATACGTTGGAGACGTATCAAGCATCCCCGAGCTTAATTCCTGCTCGTCCTCGAGTCACTACCAGGGAAAAGCCTAGTAGCAGCGCGGGTTTTCGGCCTTTTAGTAGCGCGGGGGGCGGCGCTACTAATAAGGCGCTACAGCTAACATATTGCAGCAGCGCGCTTAAAGGAACCTCGCTGCTGCTAATAGCTATAGCGTGCTTCCCCTGTGCGCGCTACTGCTACAACCGCGCTGCTGCTAACTTTTCTCCACTCGCTACTGCTAATTTTAGTAGTTTTTTGGGTTTTTTTCCGGCATATTTGATTTGTATTTGAACAGGCTTTATAGAAGAATCTTTAGCACATACAAATGTCATCATGATACACATACAAATGCCTGCGAGACCACAAATGTAATCATAGCATATACATACACATAGTCTCGTCATAATCATCATCCAACACAAAGTGGTATCTTGTCATCATCTCGAAAATAGCGATACATGCAAGTCTCGAATACTTGCAACTACAACGTCATCCATCTAAACAAAGGTATATGCGAGAAGAGCTATCACTATGAGTGAGAGCGGAACTATGCAGTACATGAGATGGCGGTTACGAGTCCTCTCTCGCGCTAGCGTGAATCTCAGGTAACTAGCTTCTCCTTCTTGTCTGCTTTCGAAGCCTTTATGGCTGGCGTTCGAGAACCCATTCACTTGCGCCTGACACTCATGCCACTCGTTGTACACCCCTGGAACCTTCCCTTTGTACACGACATAGCAGTTCCATCTCGCCATCAAGAAACTAGGTACCTGTTAGAGATGCATGTTCATGAAGAGGATGTACAATCATATATATGCAACAAAATATACTAGAGAACACCGAAAAAGAAATGGTTAGCAACTAGATGCAACATACAGTATGCAAATTAATTAACTAGAGGTACGCAGGTCATCGTACGCAAACTAACAAAGTAGCGTTACGTAAGTTCGGCAGGGATCGTGGACATCACAAAGTTGCATCACTACAAATAGTATACAAGTTCAACCGACACATATCATCATCATCGGCATCATAAATCACTAGAAGTTCCATCCTTCCATATCATCGAGGATGGACCCTAGCTTCTTGAACGACGTGAGGTCTAGACGTTGCATGCCCATGCGAGTTCGGATGTCAGCTCGCGATATAGGGCCGTGGTGGAACATCCCCTTCTCATCGACGACTTCTTTCATGATGATCGTCGCAATGTTGCTTTGGATGCGAAAGAAGTCATCTCTAAGTTTATAATCCGCTTCTCCATGAGATTCTAGCCACTTGTGGATATGATCATCATTTTTGCTTCTCATGCGAAGCTTTTGGTGATCCGTGTTGAACTGAATCATGAGATGGAGGATGTACAATCCATCCTTCTTGCTTGGTTTTGGGACTTGGATGCAGGAGAAGTTAGTTTTATGCGCAAAACCCATCTTCTTGTTCCTTTGTTTCATGATCTGCATGTGGCCACCTCTAAAGCTGAAGCCTTGGAGTGCATCATCTAGAATATTCATTATGTGGGTGTAGTCTTTTTTCTCGTAGTCTCTGGAAGGGTCAAAATACACGGCGTGGGAGACTTGCGGATAAAGAACAATAAGGACGGTGTGCCCGTTGCTGCAGGGAAAAGACACCTCAAATTATTCCCCATAGAGAGAGAAGGAATGATTGAAATGTATGAAAGGGTTGTTCGAAACTGACTTACTTTGGATGATAAGGCACGAGGACAATTTCCCGGTCCTTATTCTGTACCATGAAGTTTTGGAGGTAGTCCCTAGTAGTTTCACGCTCAAAGTCACCGAGACTCAAGAAAGACTCGTGCATGTAGTACGAATCCACCACACAGATTTGTGAGACTTTTTCACTGTTCATGATAGAGCTCATATGTAGCGCAAAAAGGCGGACGATTGTAAAATCGAGCTGCCTTGTCAGAAACATCTCAAAGATATGGTCAAACCACAGGAAGAACACCTCCGCGGGCCGTGTCTCGACGTAGCACTTCCCCTCAGGCACACGAGCCGCGTATGTCGGATATCCTGGATCCTTTGAGGCTAGTAGGCTTTTCTCAGTCGACAGCACATGGTCGTGCAGTCTCCTGAGATCCCCTGATAGTGCCTCCAGCAGTTTCGGCAGTAGCATCGGCTCGCCCGTCAGATGGAACATGGCCGCACCTTTCACGGGTACACGCTCTTCAAAATGCATCGTTTGGCTGCTATGTGCTCTGGCTTGTTTGGAGGCAGCTATCTTCCCCGATCTCTTTCTCTCCTTTTTCTTGGGCACACCTTCTAGACCCTTCCTTAACCCCTGCCCCAGTGTTCCCGGGCTAAGTACTGTACGACCCTCGCGCTAGGATAGTTGAGCCTGTGTTCAGGCGGCATCTTCAGGCATGTCCTGTGAGGATTTCATGAAGAGAGACTTTTTGTAATCCCTGCTACGACCTTCCTGCCTAGGCATATCATCCATATCCTCATTAGCAAGCTGATAGCCCAATTCGTCATATGGTTGACTCATCAATTCTATGTCATAGTCATACGCGTTTGTATTGAGGAAATCCATAGGGTCGACCTCCGTCTCATCATCCATTCTCTTTTCTACAGGACAAATTACATCAGCCAGCACTATTGCACCCCCTTCATCATGTCGTCCGCCGCTCTCACCCGGCACTACAGGAGCTGGTAATTGCATAGGCGGGGTGATGGTCTCCGCACATGCTTGTTAATGTGTGGTTATTGGTGTGCTCTCGGCCGGCTCCAGACGAATAAGATTCTTCGGCCATAGCAGCACCCAACCCTTGCAACTTCCAATCCGCGGTGGGGTCTCGTCGTCCGCTCCCACATGCTGTACTGGAGGAGGCAAATCCCCGTGCCCCGATTTCACAGTGGACAAGCTAACCCTGAAGTGCCCAGCAGGGATCGGCTGGTTGTGGAATGTGGGTTGCAAGGTGTCCATTATCATCCCCTTTCCCACGTCCACCTTCTGGCCTTTGATCAAGTAGAGTATGGTGCACGGGGTTTCTTTCGCCTGCAAACACATATGTCTGTGGCGTAAAACATCCGAAAGGCAACAGAAATGGAATATTATATATATATATGTTGGTGCGACATGTAATTACCATGACTGCGTCGAGCTCAACCAAAGACGAAGGCCAACCAAGCGCGCCAGAGACTAAGGACGGGCTGCTATGAGCGGGAGCGGCTACGAGAGGAGGCCCAGTTGCGTGAGCAAGTGATGGTGCGATGGTGTTGTTGTTCATGGAGTTGCTCCCGACGAAACTGGGCAACGGGAAATCATGTACCGTCTTGTCTGGATTTTCCTTCGTCCAGTTGATGATAACTGGAACCAAGTTAGTAGAAAAATCATTTCTGCAGGCAGTTCCAGCTGCATTGACTGCCTGCTGTAGCAACTCATATTTGTCCTCGGCTGCTTTTTTCGCGTCCTCAGCTGCTTTTTTCTCGACCGCAAGCTTCACCTTCGCGTCGATGTCCGCCTGACTAAACTTCTTTTTCTGCTTCTTGGCCTCCGGGCCCTCGTTGTAAAACACCTTCCACGTGGAGCCATCTCCAGCGCCATGCACACGACCATATTGCGGCCGCTGGCCCAAAGGGAGTCCCTTAAGTTCGTTCAAGGCCCGGTTGAGAGGGGTGTCCCACTTGGGCCTCATCGGAGAAGTAGGGTTTTCGGCTGCAAGCTGGTGTTGCTTCTCCAGTAGTCTAATCAATTTCCTCGTGATCTTGTCCGTGTAAAAAACCTTTTTCTCCTTGTCCCGCTTGTAGCGGGCCCTGATGAAGTCATGCTCCAAGGGGTTGGTGAACTTCGCGAAGGGGTCTGGGAGACCTGCGGCTTCACGTTCCGTGTCCTCCTTATCCCATATGGGCCTTTTACCGAGGTAGCCACAGCTTCCGAGGCGATGCTTCCCCGTGTTCCTTTGCTGAAGGCTCTTGAATTTTGCAGCCTTAGCCTTGGCGTCCTCGGTAGCGCAAGTGTCCTTGAACTTTTCGAACTCGTCTTTCGTAAGTGTCGGATTTTCCTCCAGAATCTTGGACAGGGGTTCCTCAGCCTCAATAGCTCGTTTCACCCTCGATTTCCAGGAGGCCAAATCATTGCTGAACATGCCCATGGCGTGATTGTTAATCGTTTTCATCTTCGGATCATCCCACGGTTGTTCTATGTTATCATCCCGATCGGGGAACTTGAATCTCTTGTGCAACTTTGTTAGGAGCAACTGCGTCAAATGTTCTTTACTCCTTAAGTCATCGTCATTGATGCTCACGCATTCCCGTAGGATGCATCCTACTTGGTTCCCATAGCACTTGCGAGGTTCTTCCGGCTCTAATGGATCAAACTTTCCAGGTGCCATCTTTGTGATCACAAGTCGTCCAATCCCTAGTTTGTTAGGTTTTCGTATCCTCTGCTTCTTATGCCTCTTTTTGGTACCGGCATCGGCGCCGGTATCTTACCCGGCGGTACCTTCCCCACCGGTCTCGGCGCCGCCATCGGTGTCAGTGCCGTCGGTGTCGGTGTCGGTGTCAGTACCATCATCGAGGCGGACCTGCAAACCTTGCTTAGCAGTCAAAAAGTCAAGGTAGTCTTGTTCACCCTCATAATCCATCTCGTCTGCTTCTTGGTCAGAAGGCCCAGTTTCTTCGTTGCTCGACATGTTTCCTATGATTAAGTGTCCTCATTTATTTCTAAAAGTATGAATAAATGAGAAATGAGATAAAAAAGAAATCTATGTGCCAGCACTCGATATGCCAACTATGTAG
Organism: Triticum urartu; assembly: GCF_056163025.1. NCBI lineage: Eukaryota > Viridiplantae > Streptophyta > Magnoliopsida > Poales > Poaceae > Triticum > Triticum urartu. The sequence goes on from NC_141878.1 coordinate 99,963,958, forward strand.
CACAAATCATGCCTTTATTCACGGGAAATTTCGGCATGACCTTTGCTAAAAAAATGGACATATCGAGCGCCTGAAATTCACCGGAATGCAAATGAATCAACATTTCGGCGTAACATAGGCAACTCGGATCATTTACCAAAACATGACATGTCCAAAACATGACATATCCACATATCACATGTCCAGTTCAAATTTGCATATAAATTCAGCAAATTTTGAAACCTATCTAAATTCATAACTAAATAGATAACCTAATTAACATAACTAAAACCTAAGTAAATTAACCCTAGCTAGCAGAGAGAGAGAGGGAGGGTGGTTACAGAAGGTGCAGGGCGAGGAGGCAGGCCCGACGACGGCCGAGGTTGGGAGGGGAGGAAGCAGAGGAGGGAGGCGAGGGCCGAGGGGTCGGGGGCGAGCACCGGCGCCCGGGGCGAGCGCGCCTGGGTCGGGGGCGACGGGGTCGGGGGAGAGCGCGCCGGGGTCGGGCGCGGCGGGGTCGGGGGCGAGCGCACCGGGGTTGGGGGCGAGCACGCCGAGGTCGGGGGCGGGCGCGGCGGTGCGACGGGGCCGGGGAAGAGAGAGTGGGGATTTGGGGGGAAAAGAGGCGGGATGAAGCAGGGAGAGGGAGAATTTTGGGTTAAGTGGACGTAGCAGTAGCGTGTTTACACGAAACGCGCTACTACTATTACGAGCAGCTATAGCGATTTTCTGCAGAAACCGCTACTGCTACCTTGACTACTTGTAGCTCTTTTTCACTAAAGCGCTACTGCTATAACCAGTTTCCCTTTTTTCTTTTCCTCAGCATAATAGGAACATATATATTACATCATTGCATCCTTGCATAATAATGGCTATGTGTGTATACAAAATAGGAACATATATATATATTACATCATTGGATGCATGCATAATAGTGGCTAATTAAGTGTGTATACAAAATAGGAACATATATTTCCATTTTGCAAAAGCATGAAATATTAATCACACCTCTATCTCGAGATCGAGCACACGGTGGAGATGATGATGTAGGGAGGTCAAAAGTGCACAAAGCTCTTCTTGACAAAGAAAGATCTAGTTAGGGGGCAAATAGGTCACTTAACTAAATGCTACATCTACCTAGCTAGCTAATTTGGGAGGAGACAACTTCAACTAGTGGAGGGGGGGAAAAGAGAAAGGAGATGAATTAATGGAGGTGGTGTAGTTATAGCTAGGAGTAATGAAGAGAGAGAAAGGTAGGTAGAAGAGGGAGAGTAATGGGGGGAGAAGTATTTAGGAAGAAGAAGAGTGAGAGAGGGAGGATGTGGGAGGTAGGGGAAAGGGAGGAGAGGAGATGGGGAGGGGAGGTGGAAAAGGTGGTGGGTGCTGCGTCTTAGCAGTAGCGCGGGAGAGAAAGCGTGCTGCTGCTAAGAGCGTAGCAACAGCGCGCTTTCCTGTCACGCGCTACTGCTAAACGGGCCAACCCTGTGCACAATTTCAAAATTAGCAGCAGCGAGGTGACAAAAAAGCGCGCTGCTACTATGGCATTAGCAGCAGCGCGCTCCATGGCGCCGCGCTACTGGTAAACTTATGTTGTTGTGTACTGTCGGTGGATTTTTGTAGCAGCGCGGTTTAAGCGTCACGCGCTACTGCTAAGTTTGCACCAGTAGCGAGCTTTCCGTAGCCGCGCTGCTACTACTTAGCAGCAGCGCCTGTTTTTATGCCGCGCTGCTGCTAAGATTCTGTGTATAAGGTTTTCCCTAGTAGTGAGTAGGTAAATGATAAAAACAGAATTTTTGATGTGGAATGCTTCCTAACATATTTCTCAATGTAATTTTATTTATTGTGGCATGAATGTTCACATTCGAAATATTCAAGATAAAAGTTTAATATTGACATTATAAAATAATACTTCAAGCATACTAACTAAGCAATCATGTCTTCTCAAAATAACATGGCCAAAGAAAGTTATCCCTACAAAAACATATAGTCTGGCTATGCTCTATCTTCATCACACAAAATATTAAATTATGCACAACCCTGATGACAAGGCAAGCATTTGTTTCATACTTTTGATGTTCTCAAACTTATTCAACTTTCACGCAATAGATGAACGTGAGCCATGGACATAGCACTATAGGTGGAATAGAATGGTGATTGTGGAGAAGACAAAAAGGATAAGATAGTCTCACATCAACTAGGTGTATCAACGGGCTATGGAGATGCCCATCAATAGATATCAATGTGAGTGAGTAGGGATTGCCATGCAACGGATACACTAGAGCTATAAGTGTATGAAAGCTCAACAAAAGAAACTAAGTGGGTGTGCATCCAACTTGCTCGCTCACGAAGACCTAGGGCAATTTGAGGAAGCCCATCATTGGAATACACAAGCCAATTTCTATAATGTAAAATTCCCACTAGCTTATGAAAGTGACAACATAGGAGACTCTCTATCATGAAGATCATGGTGCTACTTTGAAGCACAAGCATGGAAAAAGGATAGTAACATTTTCCCTTCTCTCCTTTTCTCTTTTTTTTATTTGGGCCTTCTTTCTTTCTTTTTTCTTTTGGCCTCTTTTTTTCGTCCGGAGTGTCATGCCGACTTGTGGGGGAATCATAGTCTCCATCATCCTTTCCTCACTGGGACAATGCTCTAATAATGATGATCATCACACTTCTTTTTTACTTACAACTCAAGAATTACAACTCAATACTTAGAACAAAATATGACTCTATGTGAATGCCTCCGGCGGTGTACCGGGATATGCAATGAATCAAGAGTGACATGTATGAAAAAAATTATGAACAGTGGCTTTGCCACAAATACGATGTCAACTACATGATCATGCATGGCAATATGACAATGATGAAGCGTGTCATAACAAATGGAACGGTGGAAAGTTGCATGGCAATATATCTCGGAATGGCTATGGAAATGCCATAATAGGTAGGTATGGTGGCTGTTTTGAGGAAGGTATATGGTGGGTGTATGATACCTGCGAAACGTGCGCGGTAATAGAGAGGCTAGCAAATGTGGAAGGGTGAGAGTGTGTATAATCCATGGACTCAGCATTAGTCATAAATAACTCACATACTTATTGCAAAAATCTATTAGTTATTGAAACAAAGTACTACGCTCATGCTCCTAGGGGGATAGATTGGTAGGAAAAGACCATCGCTCGTCCCCGACCGCCACTCATAAGGAAGACAATCAATAAATAAATAATGCTCCGACTTCATCACATAACGGTTCACCATACATGCATGCTACGGGAATCAGAAACTTCAACACAAGTATTTCTCAAATTCACAACTACTCAACTAGCATGACTCTAATGTCACCATCTCCATATCTCAAAACAATTATCAAGTATCAAACTTCTCATAGTATTCAATGCACTTATATGAAAGTTTTTATTATGCCTAAAATAAAATTACCATGCTGTTCTAAAGGACTCTCAAAATAATATAAGTGAAGTATGAGAGATCAATTATTTCTATAAAATAAAGCCACCACCGTGCTCTAAAAGATATAAGTGAAGCACTAGAGCAAAAACTATATAGCTCAAAAGATATAAGTGAAGCACATAGAGTATTCTAATAAATTACGATTCATGTGTGTGTCTATCAAAATGTGTGTACAGCAAGGATGATTGTGGTAAACTAAAAAACAAATACTCAAATCATACAAGACGCTCCAAGCAAAACGCATATCATTTGGTGAATAAAAATATAGCTCCAAGTAAAGTTACCGATGAACGAAGACAAAACAGGGGATGCCTTCCGGGGCATCCCCAAGCTTAGGCTTTTTGTGTCCTTGGATTTTACCTTGAGGTGCCTTCGGCATCCCCAAGCATAGGCTCTTGCCACTCTTTGTTCCATAATCCATCAAATATTTACCCAAAACTTGAAAACTTCACAACACAAAACTTAACAGAAAATCTCGTGAGCTCCGTTAGCGAAAGAAAACAAAACACCACTTCAAGGTACTGTAATGAACTCATTATTTATTTATATTTGTGTTAAACCTACTGTATTCCAAATTTTCTATGGTTTATAAACTCCATTACTAGCCATAGATTCATCAAAATAAGCAAACAACACATGAAAAACAGAATCTGTCAAAAATAGAACAGTCTGTAGTAATCTGTATCAAATGCATACTACTGGAACCCCAAAAATTCTAAAATAAATTTCTGGACGTGAGTAATTTATCTGTTAATCATATTCAAAAATAATTAACTAAATAGCACTCTCCAGTAAAAAGTTGTAGCTAATCTCGTGAGCGCTAAAGTTTTTGTTTTTTACAGCAAGATCAAAAAGACTTTCCCCAAGTCTTCCCAACGGTTCTACTTGGCACAAACACTAATTAAACACAAAAAACACAACCAAAACAGAGGCTAGATAAACTATTTATTGAATAACAGCAAGGAAAAGTATTGGGTTGCCTCCCAGCAAGCGCTTTTCTTTAAAGCCTTTTAGCTAGGCATTGATAATTTTAATGATGCTCACATTAAAGACAAGAATTGAAGCACAAAGAGAGCATCATGAAACACGTGACAAACACATCTAAGTATAACATACTTCCTATGCATAGGCATCTTATGGGCAAACACATTATCATAGCAAGCAAGAACTAGCATATGCAAGGAAGCGGAAAGAAATAATAGCAATCTCAACATAACGAGAGGTAATTTAGTAACGTGAAAATTTCTACAATCATATTTTCCTCTCTCATAATAATTGCATGTGGGATCATAAGAAAATTCAACAAAATAGCTATCACATAAAATATTTTCAACACGATCCACATGCATGCAAAGTTGACACTCTTCCAAAATAGTGGGATTAACATTAACTAAAGTCATGACCTCTCCAAACCCCCTTTTTTCAAAAATTTCATAAGATTGAACATTCTCAAAATATGTGGGATCTAAGGTTGACACTCTTCCAAACCCACTTTCAATAATATTGCAAAATTATTATCAATCTCATAATCATCATGGGGCTTAAATAAATTTTCAAGATCAAAAGAAGAATCACCCCAATCATGATCATTGCAACAAGTAGTAGACATAGCAAAACTAGCATCCCCAAGCTTAGGGTTTTGCATATTATAAGCACAATTGACATTAATCGAATTTATAGTATCATCATTGCAATCATGCTTTCTATTAAAAGATGCATCGTGAATCACTCCATAAAGTACTTCATCAAAATTTTCAGATTCACGAATTTCAAGCAAAACTTCATAAAGATACTCTAGTGCACAAAACTCACTAGCAATTGGTTCATCATAATTGGATCTCTTAAAACGATTATCAAGCGGATGAGGATCCATAGATGTTAGGTTCTCTGTTTAGCAATAAATAAACAACTATTCCAACCAAATGAGCAAACGAGCCAATTAAGACATCAAAGCAAAAGGAAAGTCAAACATAAGAAGGGAGAATAAAATGGCAAGGGTGAAGTGGGGGAGAGGAAACCGAGAGGCAAATAGAAAATAATGTAATGCAAAGGATAAGAGTTGTGATGGGTACTTGGTATGTCTTGACTTGGCGTAGATCTCCCCGGCAACGGCGCCAGAAATTCTTCTTGCTACCTCTTGAGCATGTGTTGGTTTTCCCTTGAAGAGGAAAGGGTGATGCAGCAAAGCAGCATAAGTATTTCCCTCAGTTTTTGAGAACCAAGGTATCAATCCAGTAGGAGGCCATGCACGAGTCACCTCGTACCTACACAAACAAATAACAACCTCGCAACCAGCGCGATAAAAGGGGTTGTCGATCCCTTCACGACCACTTGCAAGAGTGAGATCTGATAGAGATAATAATAATAAGATAAATATTTTTGGTATTTTTATGATATAAATTGAAAGTAAATATTGAAAAATAAAATAGATTGGAAACTTGTATGATGGAAAATAGACCCGGGGGCCATAGGTTTCACTAGTGGCTTCTCTCAAGATAGCATAAGTATTACGGTGGGTGAACAAATTACTGTTGAGAAATTGATAGAATTGAGCATAGTTATGAGAATATCTAGGTATGATCATGTATATAGGCATCACGTCTGTGACAAGTAGACCGACTCCTGCCTGCATCTACTACTATTACTCCACACATCGACTGCTATCCAGCATGCATCTAGAGTATTAAGTTCATGAGAACGGAGTAACGCTTTAAGCAAGATGACATGATGTAGAGGGTTAAACTCATGCAATATGATATAAACCCCATATTTTTATCCTCGATGGAAACAATACAATACGTGTCGTTTCCCCTACTGTCACTGGGATCGAGCACCGCAAGATTGAACCCAAAGCTAAGCACTTCTCCCATTGCAAGAAAGATCAATCTAGTAGGCCAAACCAAACTGATAATTTGAAGAGACTTGCAAAGATAACCAATCATACATAAAAGAATTCAGAGAAGATTCAAATATTGTTCATAGATAATCTTGATCATAAACCCACAACTCATCGGATCTCGACAAACACACCGCAAAACAAGATTACATCGAATAGATCTCCAAGAGAATCGAGGAGAACTTTTTATTGAGATGCAAAGAGAGAGAATAAGCCATCTAGCTAATAACTATGGACCCGAAGGTCTGAGGTAAACTACTCACACATCATCAGAGAGGCTATGGTGTTGATGTAGAAGCCCTCCGTGATCAATGCCCCCTCCGGCAGAGCGCCGGAAAAGGCCCCAAGATGGGATCTCACGGGTACAGAAGGTTGCGGCGGTGGAATTACGTTTTCGTGGTGCTCTCTGATGTTTTCAGGGTACGTAGGTATATGTAGGAGGAAGAAGTAGGTCGGTGGAGCCACGAGGGGCCCACGAGGGTGGAGGGCGCGCCCAGGGGGGTAGGCGCATCCCCTGCCTTGTGGCCTCCTCGTTGATTGCTTGACGTCCACTCCAAGTCCTCTGGATCATGTTTGTTCCAAAAATCACGCTCCCAAAGGTTTAATTCCGTTTGGACTCCGTTTGATATTATTTTTCTGTGAAACACTGAAATAGGTAAAAAACAGCAATTTGGGCTGGGCCTCCGGTTAATAGGTTAGTACCAAAAATAATATGAAAGTGTATAAATAAGCACATTAAACATCCAAAACAGAATATATAATAGCATGGAACAATCAAAAATTATAGATACAATGGAGACGTATCAGTGGCCACGGCGGCGATGGCGGACACAGAGAGCTCCTCGAGCTCGTTCAGGTGGTCGGGGAGGCAGCTAGAGGTGCGTGAGGTCGATTGGTGAAGAGGAACGCGCTCGGGATGGCCTTATATAGGCAGAGGGGGAGGAGGCCGAGCGTGTGTCGCCGCGGACGCGTGTGCACGCCCATGAGCTCGAAGGTAGACGACAGGGAAGGCACAGGGGAGCGCATGGGGCAGAGGCGGGCAAGGGAGCACGGGGAGGAAGCGGCCGAGGCGCGGACAGAGCCGGTTGGTGATACGTCTCCGTCGTATCTGCTTTTCCAAACACATTTGCCCTTGTTTTGGACTCTAACTTGCATGATTTGAATGGAACTAACCCGGACTGACACTATTTTCAACAGAATTCCCATGGTGTTATTTTTGTGCAGAAATAAAAGTTCTCGGAATGACCTGAAACTTCATGGAGAATTATTTTGGAATATATAAAAAATACTGGAAGCAGAATCCACGTCAGGGGAGCCTCCACCTGTCCACGAGGGTGGGGGGCGCGCCTGCCCCCCAGGGCGTGCCCCCCTGCCTCGTGGCCCCCCTGACGCTCCACCGACCTCAACCTTGACTCCTTATATTCACTTTCGGGGATAAAAAAATTAGAGAAGGATTCATCGCGTTTTACGGTACGAAGCCGCCGCCAAGCCCTAAAACTCTCTCGGGAGGGCTGATCTGGAGTTCGTTCGGGGCTCCGGAGAGGGGAATCCTTCGCCGTCGTTATCATCAACCATCCTCCATCACCAATTTCATGATGCTCACCGCCATGCGTGAGTAATTCCATTGTAGGCTTGCTGGACGGTGATGGGTTGGATGAGATTTATCATGTAATCGAGTTAGTTTTGTTAGGGTTTTATCCCTAGTATCCACTATGTTCTGAGATTGACGTGGCTATGACTTTGCTATGCTTAATGCTTTTCACTAGGGCCCGAGTGCCATGATTTCAGATCTGAACCTAGTATGTTTTCATCAATATATAAGAGTTCTTGATCCTATCTTGCAAGTCTATAGTCACCTACTATGTGTTATGATCCGGCAACCATCAAGTGACAATAATCGGGACCACTCCCGGTGATGATCGTAGTTTGAGGAGTTCATGTATTCACTATGTGTTAATGCTTTGGTCCGGTACTCTATTAAAAGGAGGCCTTAATATCCCTTAGTTTCAAATAGGACCCCGCTGCCACGGGAGGGTAGGACAAAAGATGTCATGCAAGTTCTTTTCCATAAACACGTATGACTATATTCGGAATACATGCCTACATTACATTGATGAATTGGAGCTAGTTCTGTGTCACCCTATGTTATGACTATTATATGATCAATCGCATCTGACATAATTCTCCATCTCCGATCCAATGCCTACGAGCTTTCCATATATTGTTCTTCGCTTATTTACTTTTCTGTTGCTATTGTTACAATCACTATAAAACACCAAAAAAATTACTTTTGCTACCGTTACCTTTTACCACTATTACCACTGCTATCATATTACTTTGCTACTAAATACTTTGCTCCAGATATTAAGTTTCCAGGTGTGGCTGCATTGATAACTCAACTGCTAATACTTGAGAATATTCTTTGGCTCCCCTTGTGTCGAATCAATAAATTTGGGTTGAATACTCTACCCTCGAAAACTGTTGTGATCCCCTATACTTGTGGGTTATCAGTCAGCTACAACGCTCCTGTGGGCGCTCACTGTTCGGCGATGGGGACGGCTCATCGGGGAAGAAGACGGAGGGGGAAATGGCTCCATGGGAACGACGACAACACGGGGAACACGCTAGACATGCCCGTTCTCGCTGGAACGACGAGCAGGAGAGGGGCCCGAAGCAAAACGACGCTCTGGACGCGGCCATAGCATGCCAAAACGGTGGTCACCACCAGTACTAGCATGAAGAGGACAAGGCAGGCTACGAGGAGTTGTCAAGTGACTAGTCCCTGCATAATAGAGGCCGAGGGAGTTGATGGATCGACAAAAGGAGCCAAGGAGAGGAGTGTGGCATCGCTGCAAGTTTGCTGCATCAAACTTGGACGTGCACTGCTAATCAACAGGAACTTGATTGGGTCAAATGGTGTTGTCTGGGGTGTTTAGATGAGGAAGGACTACGATCCTGTTAAATTTGAGGGGAAATGGGTCACAAAACAACAGGGTTCCTTTGTAACCTCACATTAGGTCCAGAAAATTGATCATGATGATGCACTCATATGGAGTATCAACTTGATCTAAAATTTGGCAAGGCAGGGTCATTTGGTCATATGAAGATGCTGCAAAAGGTTTCATACCAATTGGATAATCCAAAATGGTACTTGCTTCACAAGCATATCCACTGACCAGAAACTTGCAAAAATTCTAGAAGGAAAATGGATAGACTAAATATGCCCCAATTGGGTGGAGATAGGTTATATGGATAAGAGAAGGCCTAGGAAGATTTACAGCCATAATGGAGCAAGATAAAATATACTTGCTTCAGTAACTGAAAATTTGGATTGAAACAAAGATTTGAAGTTCTGCTCACATGGATGCAGAGCATGAGCTCAAATCTTGTGGAGAGCTTTTATTTGATGATATCAAAGACCATGCAAAAATTCAACTCAATTGGAATAACGTAGCTAGTACTTCCTTCACAACCAATTCCCTCAGACAGGAACTTTGAAAAATTGCTCACGAACATTTACTAGGCAAATTAAGTTGAAATTTTTCATGAGGCAATTATTTGGACATGAAAATATGTCCAAGAAGTTTGGAGTCGATTGGGCAAAGATAAATGCCACTTGCTTCACAATCTGCCATTTAGGACAAAATAGGAAAAGAATTATTTGAAGATGATGGGAAACATGGCCAATGAAATATTTTGCCATATTTGAGAAAGATATGACCCAAAAAATTTATGAGAATTATTTGGGAATTTTAGGAGTGATGGAAATATAGGTTGCTTCACAACCTAGGGCAAATTGAGTTATTCCTTTAATATAAAAGGAATATCCCCAATGAAAAGACTATTGGGATTTGGGCTAGGATGAAAATGGAAAGGTGTAGGGAAGGATTTGGGTATTTCAAGCCACTCTGGAAGCAAAGAAGAGTTCATATTCTTTAGTTTCCAGACCACAAAGACAGAGAAAAAGAAAACTCAGGCAAAAACCTCAGAAAATCAAAAGAAAAGAAAGGGCCAAAAATCAGGCTGTTTTACGACCGTTATCGGAGAAGCTTCATTTGAGTTGTGCGGTGACCGCTAGGAGCTGGGCGTGGGCAGCCTTGACATGGTCGTGGATGGCCTCCATCAGGGCTAAGGCCGCCGCTGCGGAACGGACAGCTACTGTGCCGCTCTCGCATGTTGCTATCCCCGAGGCAGATGTTGCTGCCGCCACCTGAGAAGCAACAGCGGCCGTTTGGGTTGCCTTTGCCGCCCGGTCACAAATTGCGGCCGCGCTCATGCACCTTGTTAGCACGCGCATGGCGGCTGCGGCCGCACTCTCGCCGGAGTGGGCCACTGAAGTTGCCCTCACGACGCGGGTCCATGTGCCCATCTTTCACCGGTGATGATTGAATAGTGAAATGATATTTGGGGAGAGAGCTACTGTGCTTGACACGCCGGCTGTGGACTCTAGCCGACGCATCTTCTCGTGTAAGCCATAGGTGTACTATACACCGGCGATGCTCCAAGATATTTTGTACTACATCTCACATGTTTGCTGAAAAGAAACTGTGTGCAATCTACTTGATTTTTCATCTTGATTTCAATTACATAATGGGGTCACAGCGGCAATGGACGGTGTTTGAATTGCTAGACCTTTTATCTGGAGTGAACATGCAACTATATGTGTGTCGTAAAAGAATTGGAATTATTCAGGGTTCGTTTGGACATTTTATACATTAAATTGGTTTTCTAGCCATTTCAGGTGAACAATTCCAATTTGAAGTACATGCACATGCTCGAGTGCATATAAATTGGTTGAAAAATCAAATATGTGTCCTTGGGTGCATGCTTAGGTCCCATACAAGAAATGTGAATGAATTTCAAACACCTGGGCACCTTTGATTGCCGGCAAAACATTGAGATGCCTGGTTTTTACATTCTAGTAAATCCAAAACTCCTCTAAAATTCATGAAGCTTGACATGCTATCATGGAGCGGCATCAACATGCCGTGGTACAAATTTTGTCCCACTTGGGGCAGGTTTGGGTATATGCTTCTCACAAACCGGAGCTTCTCACAACAAGCATGATGGTTTTTGGTAGGGAAGGTCTCACCTTTGGGGACAAAACGATATCCATTGCCTCTTATTGCTTTCAATTTTTTCTTCTCGTGTCAACATAGAACAACAAGAGTGTTGTGTGATTTTTTGTGATTTTTCGGGGTTCGTTTGTACATTTTTGTGCATTAACTGAGTTTTCAATGCATTTTATGTGCATAATTCAAATTTGAACTACATCCACATGCTCCAGTGCATATAAATTGGTTGAAAAATCAAATATGTGTCCATGGGTGCATGCTTAGGTCCCATGCAAGAAATGGGAATGAATTTCAAACACCGAGGCACCGTTGATTGCCGGCAAAACATTGAGATGCCTGATTTTTAAATTCTAGTAAATCCAAAACTCGTCAGAAATTCATGAAACTTGGCATGCTATCATGGAGCGGCATCAAAATGCCGTGGTACAAATTCTGTCCCATTTGGGGCAGGTTTGGGTATATGCTTCTCACAACTAGCATGATGGTTTTCGGTAGGGAACGTCCCACCTTTGGGGACGAAACGATATCCATTGCCTCTTATTGCTTTCAATTTATTTCTCGTGTCAACATAGAACAACAGGAGTGTTGTGTGAATTTTTGTGATTTTTCGGGGTTCGTTTGTACATTTTTGTGCATTAACTAAGTTTTCAATGCATTTTATGTGCATAATTCAAATTTGAACTACATCCACATGCTCCAGTGCATATAAATTGGTTGAAAAATCAAATATGTGTCCTTGGGTGCATGCTTAGGTCCCATGCAAGAAATGGGAATGAATTTCAAACACCGGGGCACCGTTGATTGCCGGCAAAACATTGAGATGCCTGCTTTTTAAATTCTAGTAAATCCAAAACTCGTCCGAAATTCATGAAACTTGGCATGCTATCATGGAGCAGCATCAACATGCCGTGGTACAGATTCTGTCCCATTTGGGGCAGGTTTGGGTATATGCTTCTCACAAAACGGAGCTTCTCACAACAAGCATGAAGGTTTTCGGTAGGGAACGTCCCACCATTGGGGACGAAACGATATCCATTGCATCTTATTACTTTCAATTTTTTTTCTCGTGTCAACATAGAACAACAGGAGTGTTGTGTGAATTTTTGTGATTTTTCGGGGTTCGTTTGGACATTTTGTGCATTAACTAAGTTTTCAATGCATTTTATGTGCATAATTCAAATCTGAACTACGTGCACATGCTCTAGTGCATATAAATTGGTTGAAAAATCAAATCTGTGTCCTTGGGTGCATGCTTAGGTCCCATGCAAGAAATGGAAATGAATTTCAAACACCGGGGCACCATTGATTGCCGGCAAAACATTGAGATGCCTGATTTTTAAATTCTAGTAAATACAAAACTCGTCTGAAATTCATGAAACTTGGCATGCTATCATGGAGCAGCATTAACATGCTGTGGTACAAATTCTGTCCCATTTGGGGTAGGTTTGGGTATATGCTTCTCACAAATCGGAGCTTCTCACAACAAGCATGATGATTTTTGGTAGGGAAGGTCCCAGCTTTGGGGACGAAACGATATCCATTGCCTCTTATTGCTTTCAAATTTTTTTTCTCGTGTCAGCATAGAACAACAAGAGTGTTGTGTGAATTTTTGTGATTTTTCGGGGTTCGTTTGGACATTTTAGTGCATTAACTGAGTTTTCAATGCATTTTATGTGCATAATTCAAATTTGAACTACATGCACATGCTCGAGTGCATATAAATTGGTTGAAAAATCAAATCTGTGTCCTTGGGTGCATGCTTGGGTCCCAGGCAAGAAATGAGAATGAATTTCAAACACCGGGGCACCATTGATTGCCGGCAAAACATTGAGATGCCTGGTTTTTAAATTCTAGTAAATCCAAAACTCGTCTGAAATTCATGAAACTTGGCATGCTATAATGGAGCGGCATCAACATGCCGTGGTACAAATTCTGTCCCATTTGGGGCAGGTTTGGGTATATGCTTTCCACAAACTGGAGCTTCTCACAAACCGGAGCTTCTCACAACAAGCATGATGGTTTTCGGTAGGGAACGTCCCACCTTTGGGGACGAAACGATATCCATTGCCTCTTATTGCTTTCAATTTTTTTCTCGTGTCAACATAGAACAACAGGAGTTTTGTGTGAATTTTTGTGATTTTTCGGGGTTCGTTTTGACATTTTTATGCATTGACTGAGTTTTCAATGCATTTATGTGGATAATTCAAATTGGTACTGCATGCACATGCTCGAGTGCATATAAATTGGTATCAAATATGTGTCCTTGGGTGCATGCTTAGCTCCCATGCAACAAATGGGAATGAATTTCAAACACCAGGGCACCATTGATTGCCGGCAAAACATTGAGATGCCTGGTTTTAAATTCTAGTAAATCCAAAATTCTTTTAACCATTCACATGACGCCATGTGTCTTGGTTTTAATGGTTGTAGGAGGTGTCGTGCAGACAGTTGCTTGACCTTGACTGAAAGGGAGGCGTGCGAGCGCCGTCTGGTGCGTAGGCTGACCGAGAGGCTTGCAAGCTGTCCTTGAGTGCGCAGGCTCACCGGGAAGCGTGCGAGATATACGCTGCGCATGATCACTGGGAAGCCAAGACAAAATGGCCACCCCCCTTGCTCGCATCCTCTCCATTAATGGCGCCCAAGCCACAGTTTAATTTGCTTTTTAAATATAAAACACTCGTCGCAAATGTTTTAGTTAGAACACCCGTATGCAAATCGACAGCTTCCCCAGGAAGCCAAGAGAAAATGTGCCGAGCAGGATTTCTGCAGCTCTTGATCGCAAACATTTTACATAGAACACCCGTATGCAAAGTGAGAGCAGTGCAGGATTTGTGCATCCCTTCAATGCAAACAGTTGTTTTGGATGACCCGTGCGCAACCACGTACAAACAATTTGGTAAGATTTGTAAATCCTTGTAACACTGCAATTTGTCAAAATATGAAGCTAAAAATCACTAGCAGTATCTAATTTTTGCAACTAAAATTCAGTAATTAAGCATAGATTTCATTCGTAGATTAAGCTGTCGTTCTTAATTTATACAAACAGTTCAACTCGACAGCTGAACCGACCAAAGTTTTCCCCAATTGTTGCCAACCACGTACTGAAATAGCTAGTTCAACTATATATACTAGCTAATTTGAAGTGCGTTGTACAGTTCCACCACATCTATAGTTAGATGAACTGAACAAAATAGCCCCTAAATACTACTACTACTGCGGAGGGGCTTTGTACTACTTCCGGCTGCCTCTCCTCTGCCGAGCACGCTCAGTAAGAGGGGGAGGAGGAGGAGCCTACCGACGAGCTGGGCAACCGCAATACGGTGCCTGCCACTAATGTAGCTTCAGTGACGCTCACCTCAAACGCCCTCTGCCGCTCCAGACGACCACTCTCGAAGAGGTGGTTCTCCTCGTAGATCTTCTAATTTCTTGCCTCTGAGGCGGCGTGTGCCGCGGCCACTGCGGCGGTAAGGCTCTTTGCATGCTCGATGGGGCGCTCCTCCTCCTCCCGCAGGAACTCGGTGTAGCTCACAAGGTCGATGTCGCACGTGCGCGCATCCACCTCCACCTCCCGCTTTCGGGCGGCGGTGGCGGAGCGGGTGATGACCCCAGCGGTCAATGGTAGGCTGGCGGCCACGGCGGCCGATGACGGGGCGGCGGCCACGACCACCACCTCCCACCTTTGGGCCGCGGTGGCGGAGCAGGTGATGGCCACAGTGGCCAGTAGTGGGGTGGCGGACGCGACGGCCAACTCCCACCTTCGGGCCGTGGCGGCGGAGAGGGCGATGGCCCTGGCTTTCAACGGTAGTGTGGTGGCAACGGCGGCTGACAATAGCTGCCAACGGGCACCGGCGGCGGAGCGTGTGGTGGGTGTCCCGCGCACACCCAACAGGGACACCACGCGCACTACACTACGTCAGGGACTGCGCCGCCGCCGCGGTGTAGCCTCCCAGCTGGAGCTGTCCTCTGATGACGGCAGAGTGGCTAAGCGATGACGACAGACCGGTGCCATTGGCGAATGTGGGAGAAGCAGACGAGATAAGCTATAGGGATGGAGGGGGAAATGCGACGCAGGAATCACCAGCCGTGAGGGTTTTTATAGCAGGCCGGTAAGCATTGGAATTTTGGGGGATTTCACCGAGTCGGGCAGGAAGCTTGCGCGCGAACCTACGAGGTTGCGCAGGAACGGGCTCACCGATGATTCATTGGCGCCACCGTTTGGCAAAAAGAACGCCCCCGCACGCTGCGCAAGCTTGCACTGTAAGCCGTCTGCGGCAGCGGGGTGACAAGACGTGCGAGAGGAGGACGAAAGGCCACGTACACATACGGTTAATAAAAAAGCGTTTCTGATTTAATTACCTACTATACTACCATCCTGGTTTATAAGTATGATTTAAGTAATAAAATATGAATGCATGTTGCCAAACATTATATAGTTGGATTTGTATTTGAACATAGTTTCCAATTATATAATTTTTAAAACATGCATTAACATTTTGTTGGTTAAATTTGAGGGCAAAGTATGACACAGAATATAAAGGAGACTATAGACTAGATGCAGGTGGTACCACACGGCCGCTCTCTACGCAGCGACACAACTGTCGGCCGGCTTGTAGGCGACCATTTCCTGCATGTTCAACTGCTCTATGTGTGTGGTTGCTTGTGGTTCAGGCGGCTGCGGCGCGCTCTGCTCGCGTCCCGCCACCCGCACTCTGCTATCGCGTCCCCCCGGTGCTCCACCCTCGTACCTCCACGCGCGCTGCCAGTGTTTTGGGCTGGCACTCGATCACGCACGTTCGTGTGCAAGCGCGACGATGCAATTACCCGCTGCAAAAACTGCCATGCGGATGCGCCGAGAATCCACGCCGCCCGGCCCCCTTTTATTCCTGCGGTCATTTACCTTCATCTCTCGTCTCACACGACACAATAAGCACACCCACGAGAACACATATAGAGAGGACATCCAACGGTTCCAATGGCGCTCCCAGCGGCCGCCGACGACAACGGTGGGGAGTTTACCACGCATCACATAGTGGACACCCACATGAGGGGGAAGGCCCTCTCAGTGGTGTACACGAACGATCCGGTCTTGGTGGAGAGCTCCATCCAAATTATGGAGCAGTTCCTTGCCGAGGACAAGTACCGAGTGGTCGGCTTCGACCTTGAGTACAACATTGGTCGTGCCATGCACGATCAGACGGTTGCCGTTGCCTAGTTGTGTGTGGGGCATGACGTCCTTGTCTACCACTTCCACCTTGCCACAAGGCCTTGCGAGTGTTTCTCCAGGTTTATCAAGAGCTCCGACTACAGTTTCGCTATGGTGAACACCACTAACGATCTAAAAGCGCTCAAGGTTTCGGACTTGAAATGCGCGAATCTTGTCAACATCCAGCACCACTACAAGGTCTGGGGCAATGACAAAAGCAAATTGAACTCCCTGGTTGACCTCACCTCGGCCATCATCGACCCCTACTACGCGAAGATGAAGCAAGAGAGCAATAAGGAAAAGAACGCCTGGCACAGTGTGTGGCATAAGAGACTTTATGAACAACATGTCAAGTACGCGGCCATGGACGCGTACACAAGCTACGAGATGTACACGCGGATCGTTGACATGAGTGTTGACACCAGATTTTGACACGGCCAAGAACTTAATTAAGATGGCCTCAAATGGAGAAGTGCTCAAAGTGAGAAAGTTCTGTATCGTCAAAAGGAGAAACTTTCATATTTGGGCCATAGCCATCCGGTCTCATCTCTAAGGCCGAAGTTGTGTTTGAAGTACTCAGATTTTATATTCAGAACACTATTCAGCTGATTACGCCCCCAAGATGGCCTTATATGAGAAATGTTTCTACATGGATTGTCTTCGCCTCGTCGAGACGATCGATTTCAATATAAAAACCGTCTAAAACGGAGTTCGTATGCAAAAGTTAGAGCCAAAACAGTGTGCTGCCTAAGTTTGCCCCGGAAGTTCCGGGCAAAACTTCCGGGGAGGTTCCGGGCTAAACAGAAACTTTGCACACGGTGCGCCCCGAAGACTGGAATTTTAACATTATTTGCAGATTTGCGGGGCCGATTTCGACATCAAGATGACCTTGGATGAAAAAGTGATCAACTAAGGAAATTTTCTCCATTGCAAGATCTACAACTTTGCTTTTGGAACCATCGCGATCCGAAGCCATATGCGACCTGCAGGAGCTGTGCAAGAGGGCTACTTGGTGTAACTTTAGCCCGGAAGTTCTTCTTCCTCATTCTTCATTCGTTCTTCTTCATTGCAGGGCGGCGAACCTTGAGGCCCTAGGGGCGATCAGGTCAACCTAGGGCAGCCCATAGCCGCCGTGCGCCCTGACGGGGTCCCTTCCGGGCGTGTGGGGTTTCGGGTGTACAAAAGCGCCCGCCGGATTGTCTTGCGTACCGCGCTTCCGGCGGGTCTCCTTCGACGTGAGCTGCGGTGCATCACCCCCGGCGTCGAGCGTACACGGTGACGTGTTCGTGTGCGAACACACTTTTTGGCAACTCCGCTGGGGATGAAGATTTGAACGGTCTCCAGCCCGTTCTTGCTACGAAGAGATCGTCATAAAGTTGCTGCAATCTACAAAGGTAATATGAATACCCAATTCCCCTTTGTAGATGCAAATAATCCATATGTTGTTGCTGGATCACCTAATGAGCATAATGTATCGCCTAGCCCTAGTTTTATCAATCATGCATCTAATTATGCGCAAGGGCCAATGCAAAGCAATCTTCATGCTTCAAATTCTTATGATTTTAGCAACATACAACATATGTATCCAAACTCTCATGCATCGGCAACCCCACAAATCCATATGCCAATAACAACATGATGGGTTTGGTTAATCAATTTGAAACACCTCATGTTAAAATTTCCAATAGCATACAAGAAAGTGTTTCACCTTTTTATTCATCGGCAACTAATTTGCAATATGTGAATCCAACCTTGCTGATGGATGGGAGAATTGGCCATGCTACTGCTAGCTATTCGGCCAGTTACTCTCAACCGTCATATGCTACACCTCATGTTAGTATTTTTCGGCACCATACACAACTGTAGATGCTCAAAATTCGGCTTCACACCTTTCAAGTCATAGCCGAATAAATGTAAATTTTACAGGAGCGGTTGTGCCAAGTATTGTGGAAGATGAGGTAGTGGTGGCTGCATTGAAGAGTTTAGCCTAGAATAAGAGGATTAGTGCTATTTGCCTTGAACAACATGAAAAAGGGCTATTTCCTGATTGTGCCGCAATAAAACCTAGAGTTTTGCAAGAAGATGAATCTTTGCCAATTGATAAAATTGCCGAGCAAAAATATGGTTTTACAACAATGCATATGCCTTCACCTAGTACTACATCATATTATACACCCCCTACACTACTGCAAAATTTCAGCAACACCCGTGTGTCATTGCCGAAAGAATCTAAAAACATCGGGGGGCAATCGTATCCGGAGTGGGTTGAAATTGAGAAAAAGCTTAAAGCCAACTTTGCCGCTTGCCGCCAGGAACAAATAGAAAAAGAATTGGCTCAGATAAAAGAAGCATTGCCAATGGGTAGTATCAATGAAAAGAAGGATGATTCGGAACTTGAAAGTGCTTCGGTTGAAAAAGCCGAATCAAGTAGTATATATTCTGAATCCATCAAATCCAAAGAGGCAAGTATTATTGAGAAAGGGCATGCCAAGCATAGCAAAACAACCATGCTTGATTTTTCTGAAGTTAATGGAACTTACTTCCTGCCCTATGAGTTTCGTGCCATAGAAATTGACAAGCTTCAAGGACAAGAACAAGTAGCCGAACAAAGTTCGATTGACAAACATCTTCAAATTTATGATGCACAAAATCAAGAAGAAAATTGTGACATGGTGTTGGGAAGTCATCCAGAAGCAAAGGACAATATTATTCATCATATGCAATCATCATGCTCTCCCAACATGTTTGAAAAGGTATGTCTAGCAAATGATTTACCTATCTTCCGATTTGGTCGCAACTTTATTGTTGATGCTTCTATTAGAAAAATTCTAATAAGTAATTTTCAAAGACCAATGAAGAAGGGCAATTTACTTGTTAGCAATAAAATTGTTACTGAGCATATCGGCCAATATATTGTACCATTAAAAGAGACCGATGGTTACTTATTACTGCAGACAAAGTTTTTCCCATTGCTTTATTTAAAGATCATATCTAATTGGGTAGCTTTTCTTGCTTCATGCTTGGCTTATGCATGGTCTCAATTGAGACGTGTATGTTCTAACTACTTTGATTTCAGAAATTTAAAGCCAAGGTTAAAATCTTTTGGGAAAACCGATGCTAGTATAGTTTCTTATTTAATGACATCAGAAAAAGTATGCGAAAGAGAATTCATAGCCGAATGGGAAGATGCCAAATCTGAATCATTCGTTTGCTTAACTCCAAAGCTGTTCTCACAACAAGATCGACTAGAAAACAAAAAGTATACCTTCAATTCAAACATTTGTGATCAAATCTTTGCTTTGTTGTTGAAAAATAATTACATTAGAATTCTTGATCACCATGTCAAGCCATCTATCCAAGGACGAATGTATTGTAAGTTGCATGATTCGTCCAAGCATAATTTTGAGGACTGCCACATGTTTCGTCAAATAGTTAAATCGGCCATTGAAAAAGGACGATTAAAATTTGTTGAAGCACCAAAGGATGACCAGTCTATTGCGATTGGTCTTTATGGCAAAAAGTTTTTGCATTGGCTACTTCTAGCCGATCCATCTAAAGAGAAGGTAAAAACTGCAGGTGACGGGATCAAGCTTTCAAGTAAATAAGTAGTTGAAGATCACAATGAACATGAACTTGAGGGTGAGAATTCCATCGAAGCTACAATGAAGACGCTAAGAACTGGGGGCAACAAGGAAATCCAATGATCGATGGAAGCAAACCAAAAGAAAACAAAGGCCGAAATAAGCGCAAGTGTAAGAGATCAAAAATCACCTTCACTGAACTATTGGATAAATATCAAAAGAAGAGTGAAGAGAAGAATGCTTATCGGCCAAATCATGCAAAGAAACCAAGATCACCCCCAAGGCGCAAATATGAGGATCAGTATTGGCAAAGTGAGCATTTTAATGCAACATATTCATATCCTTATTTTGGGCCGCCAGTGCCAATGCCGTGGATGCATCCCTATGCTCATGTAGATCCATATCCATCACGGGACAGGTATGATACAAGGGCACACTCTCCATCTTATTTTAGACCATCTAACCAATATTATGCATCTCCGAGAAGATCAACATTTGAACAATCATATGTTAAAGGCCGTTTCAATCATAAGGAATCGGTCCGGAGCTCAAAGAAGAAGAAAGAGGTGGTCAAACAAGTGTGCCGTGTTAAAAGAGATGGTCGTAAGAGTGCAACTTCAGATTTGATCTCAAATGAAAAAGAGCCAATTAACGTGTTGACATTGGCTACTAAAGGCAATGAGACGAAGCAACCAATTATCAAGAGTCAAAGTGCCAAATCTGAAGAAAAGAAGTTGACAGTGCACAAGGTAAAACAAGAATTTCCATTTCTTCAAACAAAATCACAGCCGGGGTGCCCACTCGGCTTATCGTATTGGCGAACGAAGGAATTACAAAAACTTAGTGCACAAGAGCTGAAAAAGAAGAACATGGCATGGGTTCCCAAGAGGAGCAGTCAAAATAAAAATGATGTGCAACCTTCTATTGCAACAAGTGTTATAAAATGGAAGAAAGAGAAGGATGGAAATCAGAAACAATTAAGCCGAAGGTTTGCATCACCCCATCAAAATCTTCGGTTAGCACATCATCCATGTTTTTCAACCATACCATTGATGCCTTTTCCATGGAATTCATCATCAGGTATGATAAATTACCCTCCCTGGATTTATTTTGATCCATGGAAGCGACATAATTTTCTGCATCATGAGAGGGTATTACAAAATCCCTATACAATTTATTAGCTACATTTTTTCTTGCTAATCCAAAGGGCTGAAATATTTGATTTCTATTTCATTTGTTTATTTCGGCTATACATGATTTGGTGAATGAATTCTACATGGACCTCATGGTAATGGCCGATACTTATCTATCGCCCTAAGAATATATGTAAGAATGGCCGGTGTGGTGCTCTAACACCGTCCTTAGTTTGAGTAGAGATTGAGATAAGTGCTTGCAAAGGAATTTTTCAAATTGATGCCATTGAGGATACTATGCATAGACCAATTCACCAAAATTGCAAAGTGAACTTATGTTTTGATTGGGTGTGCTTTGGCTTGTTAGTTTTGAGAACTTACGTAAGGCCAAATTATGGTTGATTTTATTATTGAGCATCATATTGACATCATGCATAATATTGATTTTAGCTTGATCTCTCTAGTACCATGGAGATTATATATTGATTGTTAAATTTGTAGCAATGGCCAAGGTGTCGGTGTTATTTATATATCTCCTTATGGTGCTATTTTGTGAAGCCTCATGCCGCTTAAAATATTTTTGCACAATGATCAAAGCCGAATATGCATTGTCATTTGGATTGGAGCTTTTCCTTGCTATAGGTGCTATACATATTGAGGCTTGCGGTGATTCGTTATTAGTAGTGCAACAAATATCCAAGGGTTATCAATGTTTTGATGAATCACTTATAGTTTATCTTTTGGTATGTCTAGATGCAAGATTTACCTTGGGTGGCTTTAAAATTGTTCATATATCTAGACATGAAAATTTGAAAGAGTTGGCATAGCAAGTATCTGGTTGCTATGTTAACCATGGTGTATTGCATTTCTATCAATAGCTGATGCTAGGTCTTGTCAACATAGGTAAGGCCGAATCGAAGCCCATCGCTTCGGCCACTAATGAAACTTTTATGTAGACGAAGTAAGGATTGAAGGAAGTTCATTCTTGATTATCTGCAAAATCCTAGCGAAAGGGAGAACAATATGGTTCGGAGGATGGTTTTGGTCTATGGAACCTTATCACCAGATTGTTATAGAAGCTGAGAAGTTTTCACCCAAGTTTGCCTCAAGAGGTTCAAACAAGCAATGGCCGATATATACTTATCGTCCTAAGAACATGCAAAATGGCTGATGGAGTGTTGACATCGTCCTTAGAAAAACCATCATGCAAGTTATTTTTCGGCACACAAGTTTGCCAAAAAACAGGGGGGCATGTGTTGACATTAGATTTTGACATGGCCAAGAACTTAATTAAGATGGCCTCAAATGGAGAAGTGCTCAAAATGAGAAAGTTCTGTATCGTCAAAAGAAGAAACTTTCATATTTGGGCCATAGCCATCCGGTCTCATCTCTAAGGCCGAATTTGTGTTTGAAGTACTCAGATTTTATATTCAGAACACTATTCAGCTAATTACGCCCCCAAGATGGCCTCATATGAGAAATGTTTCTACGCGGATTATCTTCCTCTCGTCGAGGCGATCGATTTCGATATAAAAACGTCTAAATCGGAGTTCGTATGCAAAAGTTAGAGCCAAAACAGTGTGCTGCATAAGTTTGCCCCGGAAGTTCCGGGAAAACTTCCGGGGAGGTTCCGGGCTAAACAGAAACTTTGCATGCGATGCGCCCCAAAGACTGGAATTTTAACATTATTTGCAGATTTGTGGGGCAGATTTCGACGTCAAGATGACCTCGGATGAAAAAGTGATCAACTAAGGATTTTTTCTTCATTGCAAGATCTACAACTTTGCTTTTAGAACCATCATGATCCGAAGCCATATGCGACCTGCAGGAGCTGTGCAAGAGGGCTACTTGGTGTAATTTTAGCCCGGAAGTTCCGGGCTGACCGGAAGTTCTGGCCTTCGTGGTCCGAGTTAGGTTATCTTTTGATGTTTTGGACAGGATTTGAGTCATTTTCTTGTACGGAAAGTCCAGCCGCCTCATATACATGTAAGAGGTGATGGCCAATTGAATAACAACACACAATCGACATATCAATCTACCATCTTTTACCTTTACCTTTATCTCTCTCCCTTGTTCTTCTTCTTCCTCGTTCTTCATTTGTCCTTCTTAATTGCAGGGCGGCAAACCTCAAGGCCCTAGGGGAGATCAGGTCGACCTAGGGCAGCCCATAGCCGTCACGCGCCCTGACGGGGTCCCTCCCGGGCGTGTGGAGTTTCGGGTGTACAAAAGAGCCTGCCGGATTGTCTTGCGTACCGCGCTTCCGGCGGATCTCCTTCGACGTGAGCTGTGGTGCATCACCCCCGGCGTCGAGGGTACACGGTGACGTGTTCGTGTGCGAACAATGAGGAATTGTCTTCTTCCTGACCCAGACGAGGGATTGAGCGTCAAAAGAAGTGGATGACTAGACGATCGTTTCTCCTACTTTAGAATGCATGCAATTGTTTATTGAGGTGTGTGCGAATGATCTGTATAGTCACTTATGTAATTGGATGTTTATTTTAGTTAAATATATACATGTTATTCTACTATAGATAGAGCAATTCACATGGCTTATTAGCAGCAATCCTCTGTGTTATTATTGCTCTTCGCACACATTTCAGATTACGGACCTGTTTCCCGCGTATGACACACATCTTATTCAGTTGAACTGTTTCCATTGTGTTGCCTAATCACACACAGTTCATCCCAGTGAACCGTATGTTGTATATTGCATACGCCTTCCTCTGGCTGCGGATTTCTTTTGTGCCTCCTCATCCCAAACAGTTAATTGAGTTGAATTGTATGCCCTGCATCGCACACGCAACTAAATTCTGAACCGTGTTTGATGCATCTGTCATAGCAAACGTTTTGCACCTTTTTGACAGTTTTTACACTATCGTTTGCGATTATGGCATCACACACAGTTTCGTCGAAGGGTCTCTGATCGTAGTGTCACGTTTGGACCATCCTGCAGTAGTGTAGGGATCAAACCCTAACAAAACTAACTCAATTATATGGTAAATCTCATCCAACCCATCACCGTCCAGCAAGCCTACGATGGGATTACTCACACACGGTGGAGAGCATCATGAAATTGGTGATGGAGGATGGTTGATGATGAGGATGGCGACGGATTCCCCTCTCTAGAGCCCCGAACGGACTCCGGATCAACCCTCCCGAGGAAGATTGGGGCTTGGCGGCGGCTCCGTATCGTAAGACGCGATGAATCCTTCTCTCTGATTTTTTTCTCCCCAAAAGTGAATATATGGAGTTGGGGTTGAGGTCGGTGGAGTCCCAAGGGGCCCATCAGGCAGGGGGCGTGCCCCAGGAGGGGCGCACCCTGCTCCCTCATGGACAAGGTGTGGGCCCCCAGATGCTGATTCTTTCACCAATATTTTTCATTAATTCCAAAACATGTCTCCGTGGATCTTCATGTCATTCCGGGAACTTTTATTTATGCACAAAAATAACACCATGGCAGTTCTTCTGAAAACAGCGTCAGTCCGGGTTAGTTCCATTCAAATCATGCAAGTTAGAGTCCAAAATAAGGGCAAAAGTGTTTGGAAAAGTAGATACGTTGGAGAAGTATCAAACAACTATACAAAAATGAAATGCATGCTTGGAAAACATGATGCCTGGTGTGGTGCCATGGTATGGCCTCACCGTGCCCTGGTAAAAATTTGAGAATGTTTTCCTTATGTCGTCATGCACGCCTTTCATAAATTGAACCATCACCGAGGAAGTTTCATGGTTTCGAGGGGGGGATCACCAAGATTGAAGGGGGGTCCAAATTTCCTTTGTCCTTTGTCCTTTATCCATGAGTTTTTTTCAACGATGAACATACATCCTGCAAATCACTGTATTCAAATTTGGCACTTTTCTGAGTTCATTTACCATATTTAGGGGATTGTGTGCATTTTCTAGGCATTAATGCACACAATTCAAGTTCAAACAATCGATGCATGAAAGCGTGCACAATAGCGACCTGATAAACCATGCTCGTGCCATTTAGTAAATTCTCATGCCTTTTACAAGGAATGGACACATATTTCAATGAAATGTGTGGCAATAGTCAACCAAAACGTTTGTTTATTGGATTTTAAACTATACAAAAAATGAAATAAATGCTTGAAAAACATGACGCTTGGCATGGTGCCATGGTATGACCTCACCATGCCCTGGTAAAAATTTGAGAAGGTTTGGTTTATGTCATCATGCATGCCCTTCATAAATCTAACCATCACCGAGGAAGTTCCATGCTTTAGAGAGGGAAATCACCAAGATTGAAGGAGAATCCAAATTTTCTTCGTTCTTTGCCCTGGAGTTTTTTTTCTACGACAAACATACACCCTGCAAATCACCGTTTTCAAAGTTGGCATTTTTCCGGGCTCATTTACCTATTTAGGGGATTATGTGCATTTTCTAGGCATGTAGCACATATAAATCCAATCCAGCTATAGCTGCATGGGTGTGATGTGAGGGACGTGGATTCTCGTTCGATCGCGGCGCATCCTATGGTGCACACATGCGATCCGCGTGGCTGGGGTTCCGGCCAATCATAACGCAACACACAATAGGCTCAGCGCTGATACGTCTCCAACATATCTATGATTTTTGATTGTTACATGCTATTATTTTGTAGTCATTTTATAATCATTTTGTAGTCATTTTATATCATTTTTGGTACTAACCTATTGACATAGTGCCAAGTGCCAGTTCTTGTTTTCCGTGTTTTTTACATCACAGAAAATTAATATCAGACGGAGTCCAAATGCCACGAAACTTTATGGAGATTTTTTATGGACTAGAAGGAACATGTTGGGCCCTGGTTGCGCCTAGGGGGAGTCCCGAGGTTGGGACAACCCACCAGGGCATGCCAGGAGGCCTAGACGCGCCCTGGTGGGTTGTGCCCACCTCGAGTGCCCCCCGGACCGCCTCTTTGCACTATAAATACCCCAATATTCCAGAAACCCTGGAGGCATCGACGAAATATTCATCCAGCCGCCGTAGAGTCCAGAACCAGCAGATCAAATCTAGACACCATCTCGGATGGGGTTCACGACCTCCATTGGCGCCTCTCCAATGATGCGTGAGTAGTTCTTTGTAGACCTTTGGGTCCGTAGTTAGTAGCTAGATGGCTTCATCTCCCTCTCTCTTGATTCTCAATACAATGGTCTCTTGGAGATCCATATGATGTAACTCTTTTGCGGTGTGTTTGTTCGGATCGATGAACTTTTGAGTTTATGATCAGATCTATATTTTTATATCCATGAAAGTATTTGAGTTTCTTTGATCTCTTTTATGCATGATCTCTTATAGCCTCGTATTTCTTCTCCGATATTTGGGTTGTGTTTGGCCAACTTGATATATTTATCTTGCAATGGCAAGAGGTGCTCGGTAGTGGGTTCGATCTTACTGTGTTTGATCCTAGTGACAGAAGGGGAACCAACACGTATGTATCGTTGCTACTAAGGATAAAACAATGGGGTCTATCTCTACATAGATAGATCTTGTCCACATCATGTCATCGTTCTAGTTGCATTACTCCGTTTCTCCATGAACTTAATACACTAGATGCATGCTGGATAGCGGTCGATGTGTGGAGTAATAGTAGTAGATGTAGGCAAGAGTCGGTCTACTAATCTTTGACATGATGCCTATGTAATGATCATTGCCTGGATATCTTCATAATTATTTGAGGTTCTATCAATTTCCCAACAGTAATTTGTTTACCCACCATTTGCTATCTTTCTCGAGAGAAGCCACTAGTGAAACCTATGGCCCCCGTGTCTTCTTCCTCATATATGTGCTTGCGATCTACTTTTCTTTTGCATTTTTATTAAGATCTATTAAACCAAAAATACAAAAATACTTTGCTGCAATTTATTTTATTTACGATCTATTATTTCAATCTACTACAAACTTTTGACATCGTTACCCGAAAGGGATTGACAACCCCTTTAACACGTCGGGTTGCGAGGTGTTGTTATTTGTGTGCAGGTGTTGTTTGCGTTGTGTTGCTTGGTTCTCCTACTTGTTCGATAACCTTGGTTTCATCACTGAGGGAAATACCTACCTTCGCTGTGCTACATCATCCCTTACACTTTGGGGAAATACCGACGTAGTCCTAGCAGACAGGAGTTTTCTGGCGTTATAGTCAGGGAGCAATCAAAAGGAATTTTTGGCGCCGTTGCCGGGGAGTATATTCAACATAAACAGGTTCCTAATCACAAATCTCATCTCCTCGCAATTTACATTATTTGCCATTTGCCTCTCGTTTTCCTCTCCACCGCTTCACAAAAATTTGCCGTTTTATTCACCCTCTTTTTCGTTCACCGTTTTCGCGTCGGATCTTTTGTTCGCTTGTGTTGCCATGTGCCTTCTATTTGCTTGCATCTTCGCTTGCTAAAAATCCATTGTTATGGATCTTTATCCACTTGCTAATATTTTTAAAAGATCCAATTATGATGAACCAATAATTTCTAGTGATTTGAGTGCACTAGATTATCTCGATGAAGTTTTGATTGAAATTCGTGAATCTGAAAATTGTGATGAATTGTTAAAAGAAGAAATTTATGAAGTGATTCACGATAGCTCCTTGAAGGAAAAGCACGATTGCAATGATGTTACTATAAATTCTATTATAGCCAATTGTGTTAATAATATGCAAACCCCCAAGCTTGGGGATGCTATTTTTTCTATGTCCACTACTTGTTGCAATGATCATGATTGGGGTGATGATGATTCTTATGATCTTGATAGTTTATTTAAGCCTCATGATAAATATGTTTGCAATAATATTGAAAGTGGGCTCGGAAGAGTGTCAACTCTAGGTAAAAATAATCCCACATATTTTTAGAGTGTTCAATCTTATGAATTTTTTGATAAAAGTGGGTTTGGAGAGGTCTTGACTTTATTTTATGATAATCCCACTATTTTGGAAGAGTGTCAACTTTGCATGCATGTGGATCATGAAGAGAAAATTTTATATGATAGCTATATTGTTGAATTTGATTATGATCTTACATGCAATTATTTTGAGAGAGGGAAATATGGTTATAGAAAATTTCATGTTATTAAATTACCTCTCTTCGTGTTGAGATTGCTATTGTTTCTTCCTCCTTTCTTGCATATGCTAGATATTTCTTGTCTTGATAATTTGTTTTCCTATAAAATTCCTATGCATAGGAAGTATGTTAGACTTAATGTGTTTTTCACATGTTTCATGATGCTCTCTTTGTGTTTCAATTATTATCTTTCGTGTGAGCATCGTTGAAATCTTATGCCTAGCTAAGGGCGTAAAACAATAGCGCTTGTTCGGAGGCAACCCAATGAATAATTTTATTTATTTTCTTTTTGCTTCATGTTCTTGAGTGTTAGCACAATTATGCTACTATTATGATTGTGTTTTTTGTGTTTTAATTAGTGTTTGTGCCAAGTAAAGCCTTTAGGATCTTCTTGGATGATAGTTGTTTGATCTTGCCGAAAAACAGAAACTTTTACGCTCATGAAAATAATCTTAATGTTTTACCAGAGAGCGATAAAATACCCATTCCACTTGAAGTAGATCAATATACAAATTTCTCAGGTCGTCCTCATTTTTCAGAAATTTTGGAGTTACAGAAGTATTCAAAATACTCAGATTGCTATAGACTGTTCTATTTTGCCAGATTCTGTTTTCTTTGTGTTGTGTGCTTATTTTGAAGGCTCTATGGTTTTCTTTGGTGAGTTTTTGCCATAGAAAAGTTGGAATATAGTAGATATAATACAAAAACAAAATATGAATTGGTTTGATACAGAACTTATAGTAGTGATTTATTATTCTTATACTAACAGATCTCACGAAGGTTTTGTTGAGTTTTGTGTGATTGAAGTTTTCAAGTTTTGGGTTATCCTACGATGGATGAAGGAAGGATGGAAGAGCCTAAGCTTGGGGATGCCTTGGCATCCCAAGCTATTATTCAAGAATGAGCAAGCAACTAAGCTTGGGGATGCCCCCGAGTGGCATCTCCGCTTTCTTCCAACGACCATCGGTATTTTACTCGAAACTATATTTTTATTCGTCACATGATATGTGTTTTGCTTGGAGCGTCTTGTATGATATGAGTCTTTGCTTGTTTTATTTTGTGTTTTAAGTCATCCATCCTTGCTGGAAACACCTATTTGAGAGAGCCAAAATTATGTCATGACTTGTTAGAATTGCTCTCTATGCTTCACTTAAATCTTTTATGAGCAATGGACTTGCTCTAGTGCTTCACTTATATCTTTTTGAGCATGGGGTGCTTATTATTTTTGAAGAAATGCTCTTTTGCTTCACATAGATTTATTTGAGAGTTAGTTAAATTTTTAAGAAATTCTCTCTTGCTTCACTTAAATTAATTTGAGAGAAAGAAAATTTGTTATGCTCATGATCTTCACTTATATTTGTTTGAGCTTATGAAAAGCAACAAGAAAATTAGTCCCAAAGTGATAGATATCCAAGAAGGATAAAGAAAGAAATATATGTCATGAAGATCATTGGACAAAATAAACTTGATTCTTAGTAATAGTTTTGAGATATGATGATGTGATATGTGAGTTATGTTGATGAGTAATTATGCTCTAGCAAGAATATTGGTGCTAAGGTTTGTGATTCCCTATGCAAGTACGAAAGTCAATAGTCATGCAATGAAATTATATCCTACTTATGGTGCATTATTCGGTGTTATTTATGCTTAATGCTTGCTTATGAGATTATCTATTTCTTAGTTGGTCGCTTCCCAATCTGTTGCTAGCCTTCATTTTGCACTAAGTATGATCACTGTTGTGCATCCAAAAACCTTTAACCCAGTGAGGGAGTCCGGGATTAGGGGTGTCCGGACAGCCAGACTATATCCTTTGGCCGGACTGTTGGACTATGAAGATACAAGATTTAAGACTTCGTCTCGTGTCCGGATGGGACTCTACTTGGCGTGGAAGGCAAGCTAGGCAATACGGATATGGATATTTCCTCCTTTGTAACCGACCTTGTGTAACCCTAACCCTCTCCGGTGTCTATATAAACCGGAGGGTTTAGTCCGTAGGGCAAGATACAATCATACCATAGGCTAGCTTCTAGGGTTTAGCCTCTCCGATCTCATGGTAGATCAACTCTTGTAATACTCATATCATCAAGAATAAATCAAGCAGGACGTAGGGTTTTACCTCCATCAAGAGGGCCTGAACCTGGGTAAAACATCATGTCCCTTGCCTCCTGTTACCATCCGCTTAGACGCACAGTTTGGGACCCCCTACCCGAGATCCACCGGTTTGACACCGACATTGGTGCTTTCATTGAGAGTTCCTTTGTGTCGTCGCCGTTAGGCTTGATGGCCCCTTCTATCAACGATAGCGATGCAGTCCAGGGTGAGACTTTTCTCCCCGGACAGATCTTTGTGTTCGCCGGCTTCGCACTGCGGGCCAACTCGCTTGGCCATCTGGAGCAGATCGAAAGCTATGCCCCTGGCCATCAGGTCAGGTTTGGAAGCTTAAATTACACGTCCGATATCCGCGGAGACATGATCTTTGACGGATTCGAGCCCCTGCCTTATGCGCCACGCGGTCACGATGAGTACGATTTAGCTCTACCATCGGACCGTATTCAGGAGATCGCACCGGCAGCCGCACCGAGCCTCAATTCGGAGCCAGTTGTGCCATCCATGGACGAGTGGATAGACCCCGTCACGGAGGCCGTATCCTGAGTGGAGATTGAGTCGAATATTGACCTTACCCTTCACGAGAGCCGTGTTGCCAAACTGCCGGATCCTTCCCCGGCCACGGACTCTGAACCGCCTGCGCCCGGGCCTATCAAATCCGACTGGGCGCCAATCATGGAGTTCACCTCCACGGATATCTTTCAGCACTCGCCCATCGGTGACATACTAAATTCATTAAAGTCTCTCTCCTTGACAGGAGAGTCCTGGCCGAACTATGTCCGGCAGGATTGGGATGCGGATGACGAAGAAATTTGCCGACCACCCACCACCCACTTTGTAGCCACTGTCGATGACTTAACCGACACACTCGACTTTGACTCCAAAGACATCGGCGGTATGGACGACGATGCAGGAGACGAACAGGAACCACTGCCCACAGGGCACTGGACGCCCACTTCATCACATGACGTATACATGGTGGACGCACCAAAAGAAAATGACGACGAGGAACGGAAGGACGCAACAAAGGGCTGTCCCCTCGAGAAGCAGTCAAAGCAGCGGCGTAAGCACCACTCCAAATCCCGCCTCGGCAGAAACAACGATCATATAGACCCAGCGTTAGAGCAGGGTGAACCATCGCCGGACCACGGCAACACGGAGAATCAAACCGAACAACCCGACTATGTCAAAGATAATAGTCCGGATGACATCACACCGGACAGACACCCGGAGCAACAGAATGCCCGTCAAAGGCTTGTTGCCACCGCGAGGAGAATAAAAAAGCAGAAGCAAAGGCTCAAGGCTACACAAGACACTCAGAATCAGATGGAGTAAAGTACTCAACACAGAAGCGAAGTACGGCGGTAATCGCCCCACCAAGAGCTACCCGAAGCAGAAGTTGCTACCTTAATTCGATGAGGAGGCCTTAGATCCCCCGCAACCAAAAATTAAAACGGCCATCTGGCCAGATAGACGACCTCACGGCCAACATAGAGCGGCAAACAACACCGCACATAAGCCAATACGCGATCCACGCGAGGGCTCGCATCAAAAGGACGGCGCAACCAGATCCATCTATGGACCACGCAAGCGCGCTCCAGCATACGATGCAACACAACAAACATCCGAACAACGTGGTACACCCAGATACAGGGGTGCCGCACACCCCCTATGTTTCACCGACGAGGTGCTGGACCATGAATTTCCAGAGGGATTCAAACTCGTAAACATAGAGGCATACGACGGAACAACAGACCCTGGGGTCTGGATTGAGGACTATATCCTCCATACCCATATGGCTCGAGGAGATGATCTCCACGCCATTAAGTATTGACCCCTCAAACTCAAAGGGCCAGCTCGGCACTGGCTTAAAAGCCTCCCCGAAAGCTCCATTGGAAGCTGGGAAGAGCTCGAAGACGCTTTTCGGGCAAATTTTCAAGGGACTTATGTCCGACCTCTGGATGCGGACGATTTAAGTCATATAACTCAACAGCCCGGAGAGTCAGCCCGAAAGCTTTGGAACAGGTTTCTTACTAAAAAGAACCAAATAGTCGACTGCCCGAACGCCGAAGCCTTGGCATCTTTTAAACACAGCGTCCGAGACGAATGGCTTGCCAGACACCTCGGCCAAGAAAAGCCGAGAACAATGGCAGCATTAACAAGCCTCATGACCCGCTTTTGCGCGGGCGAGGACAGCTGGCTAGCCTGATGCAGCACCAGCGACCCAAGTACATCCGAAGTTAGAGATGGAAACGGGGAATCATGATGCAGCAAAAATAATAAGCGTCAGAATAAAGAAGACAGCCCGAAGAGCACGGCGGTAAACGCCGGATTCAGAAGCTCTCGGCCAGGTCAGCAAAAGCCGCCCTCTAAAGGCGCCAGAGATGAACTGTCCAGCCTAAACAAAATTCTGGACCAAATATGTCAGATCCATAGCACCCCCGATAAACCTGCAAATCATACCCATAGAGAATGTTGGGTCTTCAAGCAGTCCGGCAAGCTCAACGCCGAACATAAGGGGCAGGATACACCAAGCGAAGACGAGGATGAGCCTCGCAAACAAAGCACTGGGGAACAGAAGAAATTTCCACCAGAAGTCAAAACAGTAAACATGTTACACGTGACAAAGGGGAGAAACAAAGCGGCACTCCCAGATAAATATGCCCAAGGGCCTATCACCGCGAAGTTCTGCCACTGGCCGTCTCAACGGATCACCTTCGACCATCAGGATTACTCGGAAAGTATCCAGCGCGCAGGATGGGCTGCCTTGGTATTAGATCCAATAATTGACGGATACCACTTCAAACGAGTCCTAATGGACGGTGGCAGCAGTCTAAACCTGATATATCAGGACACAATCCGCAAAATGGGGATAGACCCAACGAAAATTTGCCACAACAATACTACCTTTAGAGGAGTAACGCCAGGCCCAGGGGCTCATTGCACGGGCTCCCTGCTACTAGAGGTTATATTCGGCTTCCCCGACAACTTCTGTAGCGAAAATTTAACCTTCCACATTGCTCCGTTCCAAAGTGGCTATCAAGCACTACTTGGACGTGAAGCTTTTGCTCGCTTTAACGCAATACCGCATTACGCTTCCCTCATGCTTAAGATGCCCGGTCCACGTGGCATCATTACAGTAAATGGAAATATTGAGTGATCCCTGCGCGCTGAAGAGAGTGCGGCTGCCTTGGCAGCCGCACACTAAAAGGCCTGACCAACTTAAGCATTCGATAGGTCGTCAAGACCACGGACACGGTTAGACGAGTTCGGCTCAGCTATATGTAATTCATACAGGTTTGATGACCACACCCCTATTACAAATACAAGGGGCTCAACGCGCGCAGACAAGTGGCCATTTTTACTCATCTTGAACTATACATGGTTTCTTTAAACCTACCTTTTTGCACGACAACTTTTCACCTAAGTTCCTCTCTTTTACAGATGACCATCGTGCTACACCCGTCCAGGATACGGCACAATGGAGACACAGGCGCGGACGTGCAGCAGCGACCCGTTCAAAGGATTCTTTTTAGATTAAGACCCTGCGTCAACCTTTTTTACTGTCTCTTGTTGATACACATCCCTCGGATTCTCAGTACAATTGAGAAGGATGCTGACGTCTTTGGCATGTGGCCATGCCAGAACAATGCACGTACCTGGACACCAGGGGCTTCTCACAAAGGGCACTATTTAGGCCCGATTTACACCATAAAGACCGAATACCTTAGGGAGTGTTTGGCGTCGCGAGTTTGGCCTTATATGCATCAGCTCTGAATCATGTCTTTGGTCAAATGTTGGGTTTGCCCGGCTCCTGTGTTTTGATGCCTTACGTTCCGCTCTATCGGCTAAGGCGGCACCAGGAGAACTACTGCGATTGTTCCCTGGTTCATCCGGACGAGCACCTCAGTAGAGAAAGCCGAAAACTGACTGTCATGATATAGCGCGAGACTGGTCAACCACTCGATAACCCATCAGAATCTTAGAATTCCTCCGCCTTACCGAAGGGCCGTTTCCCGGCCGGGCATGTACGCACCCCGAATTCGGGTGAGTGCGAAGCCACCAGGGGCTATATAGTAGCCCCACTGTCAAATTCCTATGGCTAAGTGAAAGTGTTAAAGCATTATAGTCCGGTTGCCTAGTTCGCTGCGCTATCACCTCCTTATTAGGACCAAGACGTTGGATTAAGTGTGCATACGCGTCTTCTGCGAACACCCCCGCATTATATGCGGGGGGGCTGAAGCCAACGACTGCAATCTTTCAGGTTATATACATGTATACATAAACGGCCACACATGAGGCATCACAATACTTTCGGGCACAAGTATAAATACAGCCTTGATAAATTCAATAAAACATTGTTTTTACAATGGGAATACATGTCACTCAAACATAATATTCTTCGAGCACTGGGCCTCTATCAAACGAGCACCCTCAAGAACTTCTTCAAAATAGTGCTCGGCAGCCACTCGGCCTATGGCCGAACCCTGCGCCGCAACAGTGGTAGCATCCATCTCCGCCCAGTATGCTTTGACACGGGCAAGGGCCATCCACGAGCCTTCTATGCACACCGACCTCTTCATCGCATTGATGCGCGGCACCACACCAAGGAACTGCTGCACTAAGCTGAAATAGTTGTTCGGCTTCAGCTTTTCCGGCCACAGATGATCTACGACGGACCTCATGGTGAGTCCGGACAATCTATTGAGTTCGGCCCATTCGGCAAGCTGATCAGTTAGTGGAAGTGGACGCTCTGGAACGTTAAACTGCGACCAGAATAGCTTGTCCACTTCACGATCTATTTGATCTCGGAAGTATTCGGCCGCATCGACAGCACTCGCCGTCAAATCCAGATATGCGTTTGCCAAACTCCACAGCCGATCCAGAGGGGCATACCGCGGATCTCCGAACTTCCTCCGCAGCAAAAAGGGCTTCCCAGCCACAATATCACCAGCTTCACGCAGCTCTTCCTTCTTTTCCCTCATGGCAGAGCGGGTGTCTTTGGCCGCCATCGTGGCCTTTTCGAGGTCCGTCGCCTTCGCTCGGTTTTCTTCTTCAAGGAACCGGCAACGGTCGGCAGTGTCTTTTAACTTTACAGCCATCTTGGCCATCTTTTCTTTGCTCTCGCAATGCGCGGCCTCCTCGGCTCTTAACTCTTCGGCCGCCCTTAAAGCGGCCGCATTACTAATCCTTGCTTGTTCTTTGGCTCAGGCAAGTTCCGCCCGAAGGGTCTCCACGGTGGCAGCTCCATCTGCAGTCACAACATATTAAAGATATTGGCATCACGCTGCTCTTACTATGTGACATTCATCAGAAAACATCACTTACCCTGTGCCTCGTCAAGCCGCTTGTTAACAAGCTCGATGTCGGCATCTGCCGCATCCAGTTGCCGCTTTAGTTCGGCAGACTCATTAGTCCGGCTAGCCACCAGAGCTTCCACCACCTGCACATAAAAGCAGTATGGTTATTACCTGGGACAATGATCCTCTGTTTGCCGCTGTTCTCGGCGACAACCAGAGTCTCAGGGGCTACTATCTATACAGGGCACACCTAAAAATGTGCTGTACCATCACAAATGTACATCATTTTACGTACCTCAAAGCCCGTCAGTAGACTCATAAAGGCGTTATGCAACCCGCTTTCGGTAGATGAAATCCTTTCCATCACCGTACCCATCAATGTACGATGTTCTTCCGAGATGGTCGCCCACCTTAGCAGATCCCTCAGTGCGTCCTACCGCATACCAGACGGCGCCAGACTCTTTTGTTTGCTCTCTTCAAGAGCCGGATGCTGGGGACTTCGGGTGACTATAGGATTATCTTCTGGCCTCACCGGATACGGAGAGGCCCTCCGTGACGACACTTCAAGGTCGCTCGTTTCTTGAGCAGGGGAGTCTGGGGGAGGCGTTTCGCTCTCCATCATCTCCGGAAGAAGGTCCCCTGAAGACGAGCTCTGTTGAGAAGGGCTAAGATCCGAACTGCGAGATAAACGCTTCGGTTATTTTCCTCGGAAGTAAGGTAAAATATCTTTACTATTAAGTATTTTTTGATCACTGACGACTCGTTAGAGGGCTGATCCCCACGCGGACTTTGTGCGGCAAAAGCACCCTGCTACGACTTGAGCTTGCGTTGGTTTTCCCCGAAGAGGAAGGGATGATGCAGCAGAGTAGCGTAAGTATTTCCCTCAGTTTTTGAGAACCAAGGTATCAATCCAGTAGGAGCCCACGCTCAAGTCCCTCGTACCTGCACAAAGCGATAGCTACTCGGAACCAACGCGATTAGGGGTTGTCAAGCCCTTCACGGTCACTTACGAGGGTGAGATCTGATAGATAGAATATTATTGGTATTTTTGATAT
Source organism: Triticum urartu (assembly GCF_056163025.1). Taxonomy (NCBI): domain Eukaryota; kingdom Viridiplantae; phylum Streptophyta; class Magnoliopsida; order Poales; family Poaceae; genus Triticum; species Triticum urartu. The sequence goes on from NC_141878.1 coordinate 100,000,800, forward strand.
AAAGATGCAAAGTAAAAAGTAAAAGAAAAGTAAATAGCAAAACAATTAAAAGTTATAGAGATTGATATGATGAGAATAGACCCGGGGGCCATCGGTTTCACTAGTGGCTTCTCTCAAGAGCATAAGTATTCTACGGTGGGTGAACAAATTACTGTTGAGCAATTGATAGAATTGTGCATAATTATGAGAATATCTAGGCATGATTATGTATATAGGCATCACTTTCGTGACAAGTAGATCGAAACTATTCTGCATCTACTACTATTACTCCACTCATCGACCGCTATCCAGCATGCATCTAGAGTATTAAGTTAAAAACAGAGTAACGCCTTAAGCAAGATGACATGATGTAGAGAGATAAATTCATCCAATATGAAATAAACCCCATCTTGTTATCGTCGATGGCAACGATACAATACGTGCCTTGTTGCCCCTTCTGTCACTGGGTAAGGACACCGCAAGATCGAACCCAAAGCTAAGCACTTCCCCCATGGCAAGAACTACCAATCTAGTTGGCCAAACCAAACAGATAATTCGAAGAGACTTGCAGAGATGACCAATCATGCATAAAAGAATTCAGAAAAGATTCAAATATTATTCATAGATAGACTTGATCATAAACCCACAATTCGTCGGTCTCAACAAACACATCGCAAAAAGAAGATTACATCGAATAGATCTCCACAAGAGAGGGGGAGAACTTTGTATTGAGATTCAAAGAGAGAGAAAAAGCCATCTAGCTACTAACTATGGACCCGAAGGTCTGAGGTAAACTACTCACACTTTATTGGAGGGGCTAGGATGATGTAGAAGCCCTCCGTGATGACGGCCCTCTTCCGGCGGAGCTCCGCAACAGGCCCCAAGATGGGATCTCGTGGATATAGAAAGTTGCGGCGGTGGAATTAGGGTTTTGGCTCCTGTTCTGATCGTTTGGGGGTACGTGTGTATATATAGGAGGAAGGAGTACGTCGGTGAGAAAATCACATTTCCGAAGATTTTATTCCGCTTGGACTCCATTTGATATTTTGTTTATCCGAAACACTGAAATAGGCAAAAAAACATCAATTCTGGGCTGGGCCTCCGGTTAATAGGTTAGTCCCCAAAATAATATAAAAGTGGAAAATAAAGCCCAATATAGTCCAAAACAGTAGATAATATAGCATGGATCAATCAAAAATTATAGATACGTTGGAGACGTATCAGGCATCCCCAAGCTTAATTCCTGCTCGTCCTCGAGTAGATAAATGATAAAAAGAGAATTTTTGATGCGGAGTGCTACTTGGCATAATTTCAATGCAAATCTTCTTAATTGTGGTATGAATATTCAGATTAGAAAGATTCAAGACAAAAGTTTATATTGACATAGAAAATAATAATACTTCAAGCATACTAACAAAGCAATTATGTCTTCTCAAAATAACATGGCCAAAGAAATTTATCCCTATAAAATCATATAGTCTGTCTATGCTCCATCTTCCCCACACAAAGTATTTAAATCATGCACAACCCCGATGACAAGCCAAGCAATTATTTCATACTCTAACTTTTTCAAAACTTTTTCAATCTTCACGCATTACATGAGGGTGAGCCATGGATATAGCACTATAGGTGGAATAGAATGGTGGTTGTGGAGAAGACAAAAAGGAGAAGATAGTCTCACATCAACTAGGCGTATCAACGGGCTATGGAGATGCCCATCAATAGATATCAATGTGAGTGAGTAGGGATTGCCATGCAACGGATGCACTAGAGCTATAAATGTACGAAAGCTCGACAAAAGAAACTAGTGGGTGTGCATCCAACTTGCTTTCTCATGAAGACCTAGGGCAATTTGAGGAAGCCCATCATTGGAATATACAAGCCAAGTTCTATAACGTAAAATTCCCACTAGTATATGAAAGTGACAACATATGAGACTCTCTATATGAAGAACATGGTGCTACTTTGAAGCACAATATATGAGACTTGCTATATCATGGTGCTACTTTGAAGCACAAGTGTGGAAAAAAGGATAGTAGCATTGCCCCATTTTTTTGGGCCTTCTTTTTTTTCTTTGGCCTTTCTCTTTTTTTTGGACAATGCTCTATTGAATGATGATCATCACACTTCTATTTATTTACAACTCAATGATTACAACTCGATACTAAAACAAAATATGATTCTATATGAATGCCTCCGGCGGTGTACCAGGATATGCAATGAATCAAGAGTGACAAGTATGAAAGAATTATGAACGGTGGCTTTGCCACAAATACTATGTCAACTGCATGATCATGCTAAGCAATATGACAATGATGGATATGTCATGATAAACTAGATGGTGGAAAGTTGCATGGCAATATATCTCGGAATGGCTATGGAAATGCCATAATAGGTAGGTATGGTGGCTGTTTTGAGGAAGGATATGGTAGGTGTATGATACCGGCGAAAGTTGCGCGGTATTATAGAGGCTAGCAAGGGTGGAAGGGTGAGAGTGCGTATAATCCATTGACTCAACATTAGTCATAAAGAACTCATATACTTATTGCAAAAATTTAGAAGTTATCAAAGCAAAGTATTACATGCATGCTCCTAGGGGGATAGATTGGTAGGAAAAGACCATCGCTCGTCCCCGACCGCCACTCATAAGGAAGACAATCAATAAATAAATCATGCTCTGACTTCATCACATAACGGTTCACCATACGTGCATGCTACGGGAATCACAAACTTCAACACAAGTATTCTTTAAATTCACAACTACTCAACTAGCATGACTTTAATATTATCACCTCCATATCTCAAAACAATTATCATGCTTCAATCTTTTCTTAGTATTCAACACACTCAAAAGAAAGTTTCACAAATCTTGAATACCAAGCATATTATTATTAGGCAAATTACCATGATATTAAGAGACTCTCAAATTAATTTAAGTGAAGCATGAGAGATCAATAGTTTCTTTAAAATGAATCCACCACCGTGCTCTAAAAGATCTAAGTGAAGCACATAGAGCAAAATTATAACGCTCAAAAGATATAAGTGAAGCACACAGAGCAAAATTATCTAGCTCAAAAGATATAAGTGAAGCACATAGATAAAAATTATCTAGCTCAAAGGATATAAGTGAAGCACATAGAGAAAAATTATCTAGCTCAAAAGATATAAGTGAAGCACATAGAGTATTCTATCAAATTTTTATTCATGTATAGCTCTCTCAAAAGGTGTGTACAGCAAGGATGATTGTGGCATACTAACAAACAAAGACACAAATAATACAAGATGCTCCAAGCAAAACACATATCATGTTGGTGAATAAAAATATAGCTCCAAGTAATTACCGATGGAAGTGGACGAAAAGAGGGGATGCCTTCCGGGGCATCCCCAAGCTTTGACTTTTTGGTGTCCTTGGATTATCTTGGGGGTGCCTTGGGAATCCCCAAGCTTAGGCTCTTGCCACTCCTTGTTCCATAATCCATCAAAAGAATTCACCCAAAACTTGAAAACTTCACAACACAAAACTCAAGATAGAAAACTCGTGAGCTCCGTTAGCGAAAGAAAACAAAAGACCACTTCAAGGTACTGTAATGAACTCATTATTTATTTATATTGGTGTTAAACCTACTGTATTCCAAATTCTCTACGGATTATAAACTATTTTACTAGCCATAGATTCATCAAAATAAGCAAACAACACACGAAAAACAGAATCTGTCAAAAACAGAACAGTCTGAAGTAATCTGTAGCTATCGCAAAATCTGGAACCCCAAAAATTCTAAAATAAATTGCTGAACGTGAGGAATTTATCTATTAATCATCTTCAAAAATAAATAAATAAATAGCACTCTTCAAATAAAAATGACAGCAGTTCTCGTGAGCGCTAAAGTTTCTGTTTTTTACAGCAAGTTCAACAAGACTTTCCCCAAGTCTTCCCAACGGTTCTACTTGGCACAAACACTAATTAAACACAAAAAACACAACCAAAAAAGAGGCTAAATAATTTATTTATTACTAAACAGGAGCAAAAAGCAAGGAATAAAAATAAAATTGGGTTGCCTCCCAACAAGCGCTATCGTTTAACGCCCCTAGCTAGGCATAACGAGCAAGGATAGATCTAGGTATTGCCATCTTGATTCTTAATTCTTTTAGCGATGTTATGCTCGAATCCGGGAGGTTCTTTATGTTTCGCTTCATATTCAGAGATCTTGAGATCTAAAGACTCCAACCGCTTATTGCAAAGAGTAATCAACATATTCATGCGGTGAAGATTTAAGCTGACGCTCTTAAGAGGTTCAAGAGATTTCTGTAAAATCTTAGTTACCTCGCAATTTTTTTCAAAAACTTGTGTTTTCTATTGGGTGTGATGGAGCCCCTTTTGTTGAGTTAAAGTTCCTACTATACCTTCTATAATTTCATGCGCGATACTGGGATCAATTTCAATAAAATTGCCCTTGGCAACACAATCTAAAAGTTGTCTATGAGACAAATTAAGCCCAACATAAAAGTTGCGAATCAAAATTCTGAAATTTACTTCTAGGGTGAACTTACGATAAGATTCCATCATTCTAAACCAAGCATCCTTTAAATTTTCTCCTTGCTTTTGTTTGAAGTGAAGGACTTCAAACTCAGGGGACATAGGAGCAGAAAGAGGACTAGCCATGACGACAAGCAAACAAAGAGGCAAACAGAGAGGGAGGATAGGGAGAGAGAGAGGGCGAATAAAATGGCAAGGGTGAATTGGGGGGAGAGGAAAACGAGAGGCAAATGGCAAATAATGTAATGCGAGAGATAGGGATTGTGGTGGGTACTTGGTATGTTGAATTTTTGCGTAGACTACCCGGCAACGGCGCCAGAAATCCTTCTTGCTACGTCTTGAGCTTGCGTTGGTTTTCCCCGAAGAGGAAGGGATGATGCAGTAGAGTAGCGTAAGTATTTCCCTCAGTTTTTGAGAACCAAGGTATCAATCCAGTAGGAGCCCACGCTCAAGTCCCTCGTACCTGCACAAAGCGATAGCTACTTGCAACCAACGCGATTAGGGGTTGCCAAGCCCTTCACGGTCACTTACAAGAGTGAGATCTGATAGATAGAATTTATTGGTATTTTTGATATAAAGATGCAAAGTAAAAAGTAAAAGCAAAGTAAATAGCAAAACAATTAAAAGTGATAGACATTGTTATGATGAGAATAGACCTGGGGGCCATAGGTTTCACTAGTGGCTTCTCTCAAGAGCATAAGTATTCTACGGTGGGTGAACAAATTACTGTTGAGCAATTGATAGAATTGTGCATAATTATGAGAATATCTAGGCATGATTATGTATATAGGCATCACGTCCGTGACAAGTAGATCGAAACGATTCTGCATCTACTACTATTACTCCACTCATCGACCGCTATCCAGCATGCATCTAGAGTATTAAGTTAAAAACAGAGTAACGCCTTAAGCAAGATGACATGATGTAGAGAGATAAATTCATGCAATATGAAATAAACCCCATCTTGTTATCCTCGATGGCAACGATACAATACGTGCCTTGCTGCCCCTTCTGTCACTGGGTAAGGACACCGCAAGATCGAACCCAAAGCTAAGCACTTCTCCCATGGCAAGAACTACCAATCTAGTTGGCCAAACCAAATGGATAATTCGAAGAGACTTGCAAAGATAACCAATCATGCATAAAAGAATTCAAAAAATATTCAAATATTATTCATAGATAGACTTGATCATAAACCCACAATTCATCGGTCTCAACAAACACACCGCAAAAAGAAGATTACATTGAATAGATCTCCATAAGAGAGGGGGAGAACTTTGTATTGAGATTCAAAGAGAGAGAAAAAGCCATCTAGCTACTAACTATGGACCCGAAGGTCTGAGGTAAACTACTCACACTTCATCGGAGGGGCTAGGATGATGTAGAAGCCCTCCGTGATGACGGCCCTCGTCCGACGGAGCTCCGGAACAGGCCCCAAGATGGGATCTCGTGGATACAGAAAGTTGCGGCGGTGGAATTAGGGTTTTGGCTCCTGTTCTGATCGTTTGAGGGTACGTGTGTATATATAGGAGGAAGGAGTACGTCGGTGGAGCACCGAGGGGCCCACGAGGCAGGGGGCGCGCCCTAGGAGGGGTGCTCCCCACCCTCGTGACCACCTCTTTGATCCCTTGCAGTAGGGTCCAAGTCTCCTAGATCACGTTCGGTGAGAAAATCACGTTTCCAAAGATTTTATTCCGTTTGGACTCCGTTTCATATTCTGTTTATCCGAAACACTGAAATAGGCAAAAAACAGCAATTCTGGGATGGGCCTCCGATTAATAGGTTAGTCCCAAAAATAATATAAAAGTGGAAAATAAAGCCCAATATAGTCCAAAACAGTAGATAATATAACATGGAGCAATCAAAAATTATAGATACGTTGGAGACGTATCACACCCTCCGAGGCAGGACCCTCTGGTGGAGACTTCTTCTCCCATTTGGAAGCCTTGGTTTCTGGATCTTCAGAGGCAGTCTTCTTCCTTCCCCGAGGTGAGAGAAGGTCAGATTCTTCCCCTGGGTTATCCTCCTTCACGGAGGCGCTCATTCCCTCGGTTGGAATTGGTAGCGATGGGGGCCCGCTTTCGCCCTCATTATTCCCCCCTTTATCTTCCTTTGAGGGCTCCGGGTAAGGTGCTAGCTCGAGCATCTTTTCCACTACCGGATTGTCCAAACCCTCGGGAAGGGGGGCCGAACACCGAATCATCTTCGCCTTTGTTAGCCAGTCCTGGTCAAAGAGCGATTTCTTAGAATGACGTCATGATAAATGAAAGATGGTGTGTTCGGCTAGAGGATTACTTACTTGGTCGGTGGTACGGTTGCTGCTCAGGCCCACGTCCTCGGTAGTATCCGGACACTCTATTTGGGGTCCGAAGAATGATTTATACATCTCGTCGTGCGTCAGGCCGAGGAAATTATGTATAGTGCGCGGTCCTTCTGGGTTGAACTCCCACATGCGGAGGGGTTGGCGTTTGCAAGGCTGGACTTGACGAACCAGCATGACTTGCACCACCATAACCAGACTGAAATCTCCTTCGTAGAGATCTTGAATGCGGCTCTGCAGTATAGGCACGTCCTTGGCTGGACCCCAGCTCAGCCCTCTGCTAATCCATGACATCAGTTGTGGTGGAGGGCCCGAGCGGAAAGCAGGGGCGGCCACCCACTTGGCACTTCTCGGAGCTGTGATGTAAAACCACTCCCGTTGCCATAATCCGGACACCTCTGGAAAGGAACCCTTTGGCCATGGAGCTCCAGCGATCCTGCTTATTAATGCGCCTCCGCACGCTACATGCTGCCCCTCGACCATCTTCGGCTTCACGTCAAAGGTCTTGAGCCACAGGCCGAAGTGAGGGGTAATGCGGAGGAAGGCCTCACATACGGCAATAAATGCCGAGATGTGGAGAAAGGAGTCCAGGGCTAGATCGTGGAAATCTAGCCCGTAATAGAACATCAAACCCCCTAACAAAGGGATCCAGAGTGAGGCCTATACCTCGGAGGAAGTGGGAGATGAACACAACGTTCTCGTTGGGTTCGGGAGTAGGGACGACCTGCCCTCGGGCAGACAGCCGATGCGAAACCTCGGCGGTCAGGTATCTGGCCTCCCTCAACTTCTTAATATCCTCTTCCGTAACGGAGGAGGGCATCCATCGGCCTTGGAGGCTAGATCCGTACATGATTGAAGGTCCGAAGCACCTGACCTGGGCTTTGGGTGTTAGAACTCGAGGCGGGGGAAGGATTCGATTGAGCACGGGAGGGAAAAAAGTAAAAGCCTTGTCCCTTTATAAAGAGGGTGAATATCAAGCGTCCTCCTAGTGGCCGTTTGGGACTTGCCTAAAATCTAGGAGTCCTAGGCACGGTTGGGTTACCCACGACTGTATTGATGAGAATCCCGTAATTAGGGGAACACAATCTCTGCTTTGACAAGACGTGTCAAGAAACCGCCTCGCGTTATGTGTGGAGCTGGTTGAAGAAAAACGGTTTGAATAATCACCGAGCCATGGCCTGATGTCATGTTGCCAAAACGTGTCAGAAGATTAGATTTGTGGAAATATTATTCTCTCTGCGGAGGTATGTGGAACTTGTTTTGCAGGGTCGGACACTATCCTTTTATTTAAACTCTTCTGTGGTATATCTGGAGGAGGAACCCGCCTTGCAATGACGAAGACAACACTGCATGCCGGACTCATCGTCATTGAAGCCTGGTTCAGGGGCTACTGAGGGAGTCCGGGATTAGGGGTCTCTGGACAGCCGGACTATATCCTTTAGCCGGACTGTTGGACTATGAAGATACAAGATTGAAGACTTCGTCTCGTGTCCGGATGGGACTCTACTTGGCGTGGAAGGAAAGCTAGGCAATACAGATATGGATATTTCCTCCTTTGTAACCGACCTTGTGTAACCCTAACCCTCTCCGGTGTCTATATAAACCGGAGGGTTTAGTCCGTAGGGCAAGATACAATCATATCATAGGCTAGCTTCTAGGGTTTAGCCTCTCCAATCTCGTGGTAGATCAACTCTTGTAATACTCATATCATCAAGAATAAATCAAGAAGGACGTAGGGTTTTACCTCCATCAAGAGGGCCCGAACCTGGGTAAAACATCGTGTCCCCTGCCTCCTGTTACCATCCGCCTAGACGCACAGTTCGGGACCCCCTACCCGAGATCCGCCGGTTTTGACACCGACACCCAGTTTTGCCACATGAGTCCACTATATCTACCTATATGCGGTATTATTTTGCCGTTCTAAGCAAATTTGCCTGTGCCATCTCTAATTTTTAAAATAAACTTCTCTTTTGTGTGTTTGTTTCGCTCGCGGAGCGGTGAGGGGTGGCTAATATTTTCCATGCTAGATGTGTTATTCTCAAGATGAGTGTTTATTCACTTGTCATTGCACGAGAGTAAGGCAAGTATTAGGGATGCCCAGTCCCGAAATGAAAAATAAAATGAATTTACTTTATGTTGTCAAATAAGAAATTCCTTGGAAAGTGTTGTTATGGAGGGCACCCGTGGATACGGTTAGCCATGGAAAGTGAAAGTTATGGTGGAAAAGGAATAAACTTTATTTTCTGTTTGGGAACCGCCTATGATATATCTATGCATGGAAAGTATTGGGAACTCTAAGTTATTTTCGTTGGTGGGATGGCTACACCTCCCAAAATGTTTTTATCTCTATATTTTTCTCTTTGAGCTCTGGCACCTCTAAAAATCTCTACTTCCCTCTGCGAAGGGCCTTTCTTTTACTTTATGCAATTTTTATTTTGAGTCTCCATCTTCTCCTATAAAAAGCACCAGCTAGGAGGCAATATGATCGTACTTAAGTATTCCGTGTAGCTAATATTCGAGTGTGTTTTATGAATGGATCAATGTTTGAGTATGATGGGCTAGGGATAACTTATTTTAGCATTGATATTTTGAAAGACATGGTTGCTTGTTGATATGCTTGAGTATCTAAATTATTATGTCAAAACTAGACTATTGCTTTGAATCACATAAAAATTCCAAATGTCCATGCTATAAAGAAAAGAATATGATATGACATGTTAAACAACACTCCACACCAAAAATTTTGTTTTTATCACTTACCTACTCAAGGAAGGTAGGAGTTAAGCTTGGGGATGCTGATACGTCTCCAACGTATCTATCTATCTATCTATCTATACCTATACTAATTAGAGACTCCCAAGAAATTCCCATGTTAATCAGTAATTAGGAGCCGTTAATCTGGTGGGGCCGAGTTATTATGGTGTAGATCAATCCTAGAAACTCCCATGTCACAAAAATTCCCTATTCCCACGTTAATCAGTAATTAGGAGCCATTAATCTGGTGGGACCGAGTTATTATGGTGTAGATCAATCCTAGAAAATCCCACGTCACAAAAATTCCCTAGAAAAAAATCTGGTGGGGCTGAGTTATTATGGTGTAAATAAATCCTAGAAACTCCCACGTTACAAAAATTCATGTTACAAAAATTCACGTTACAAAAATTGCCTAGAAAAAAAGGTGTAGATCAATCCTATAAACTCCCACGTCACAAAACTTTCCTAGAAAAAAAATAGGCGCGCTCTGCCTCTCTCCCAATCTCTCACGATTCTCTTCTCTCCTCTCAATCAACCCCATCTATCTCAATAGGCCAAACAAAAATAGATCGATCAATAGGGGCTCTTCTCCTCAAGCTCCATGTACGCCGCCGCCATGGCCGCCCCAAGCCTTCGATCAATAGGGGCTCTTCTCCTCACGCTCCATGTATGTCGCCGCCCTGGATGCCCCAAGCCTTCTATTTCAATCAGCCAAACAAAGGAGATCAATCAAGGGTAGACTTTTCTCCCAATGAGGTGTGCACAACGCCATGGTGGCCGCCCCATGCCTTCAACAAGTTGACCCTTGATGTTTTGCCTATACATCTACAACCCGATGACCGGTGATTCTCCGCCGTATGTCTCTGCGTTAGCACGTTCTGCCCACGAAGACATAGAGGACGTGAAGATCCATGACACCAAGTGTGATTCGCTGGCGACAATATGTATGGTTTCCCGGCAGCAGGAGCAAGGTTTCCTCGATTCCTCCCACCCATACATTCTTACCTTTCCTTTATACATAGCTTAGCTGCCTCTGATCATCTGATGGATAAAAGCATGGATGGATGCGTCTACTTGCATCGTCTATTTAACTTAATATGAGGAGATCCGCTGTGAGATAAGTTGCTGACTTGCTATCACCTGCAGAAAAATTAAGGTAATTCAATCAGCTATATCTACAAAGGGAATCTATTACCTTTGATACTTAAGCATGCATGTGACCGATTAGATTGAGGCTAGGAACGTAGAATCACATCGATAATACCAATGGCCATCATCAATAAAAAAGACTCGGACACGTTCAACCCATGTCGTAGTGCCCTAAGGATGGGCCGTCGCTACTTAGACGAAGGCTTAGGTAAGGCCTGAATGATGAGAGTATACATTGTATGTCGCTGAATGTACGGAAAAATGACTCATTTTAAGCTATCCAATTTCCAGGTTAGCAGACCGATGTGCGTGCTTGGTTCTATGTTCTTCACATCAAAGACCGACAGGAGTAACTTATGATGGAGTCCGAAGAAAATTCCCAGAAAGAACTGTACTGCAGCATGTGCTATTGTCTCATTTGCGGAGAAAAACTGCTTTTAAAATTGAGACCCCTCAAGAGGTACGTCATGTTTTAGTTCTTTTGTTTGTTAGTCTTTTTTCTGAGTTCTAATTCGTGTAGTTCCGTTTCTTTCCTTTTTTTTACAGAATAGTATATGCATTATATAAATTAATTTATGCCCTGAGAGAGCCATAGCACCGGTGGCCTAGCTGTTTGGGTCTCGGGCGTGAGACAACTTTGGATTGTTCAGGTCAGCGCTGCTGGAGCCGTTGTGTTGGAAGCCACACCTGCCACCGCCCAGTTTAATAGACCAGGAAAATCAGGAGCTTCATACATGCATGTTGAGGCATCCAATCGTAATGTACATAGTAATTTCCACTGTGCAATATTGTTGCATGCATTGAAGTATGTGTAGGTCGATCTATGCAGGGCACACTATAGCAGGTACATCATAATTAAAATAACACATTTTACAGCTTCCATTATTTCAATATTTCATTTGATTATTCAAGCTTTATCAGTGCGTGTTACCGGATCTCCGTTTCTCTTAATTATGTTGTGGCGATTGCAGCGCGTTCAGGCAGGAGTAGCCCCATCGCTCGCAACACAGGATGTGTGGCAGCCTAGAAGCAGCTTCACTCCCAGGCTCACGTCCATGTCTGTAGCATAAATATCATGCATGTCTTTGATGCATGCATTGTACAATGGTGATACGTGATTAACAAGCTAGGACTGATCCATATATCTTCCATTGTGACATTTATCTCTCCCACTACATGGAACTGGAATCTATATAAAATCGGTTTGGCGGCGTATATGCGTGATATTAAATCTAACATAGATGAAAAATCTAAATATGAAAAGTAGTATTTGCACATGATATGTTCTCCTTCAGAACATGGTCTGATTATCACATATTTGATCTGCTGCAAGTTATTTCTTCTTCTCATGTCGAAAGCTTGACCCTACCAGAATTCTTATGTAGTTTTCCTCTAAATTACTAATCTACACAATCGAGTTGCCACAATGATCGTGACCGGACCTTCTTTGTCCTTGACGTACATGGAGACGAAGTCGTATGAGACGGTGCGCAAGTGGTTGTTTCAGGCGTACTGATCTACGCCTCTGTCGTAGTCAATGTGCATCAAGTTATGGTCCCGAGTCTAGAAGGAGCCTGTCCAATTGCAAGCAATAGGTTTGATATAGTGATGTTTAATTTTTGACCAAATTTTCTCCTAGAGGTTTTTAAACCAGATGGATACAAGATTGCAGTGAAATAGAAGGACAACTTTGATGTTCTTTGTTATTCTATTTCATTGTTCTAAAACATCAAATGTTTGGGTGATCTGTATAAGGATACTTAGAACACGATTTGCCAACTACATGACAAGTAGACTATTTAACATTTATAATTAGAAATGTATATTTGTAATTCGTCATAAGAGTATCACAAGTGTTGTAAAAAGCACAAGATACAAAAGTTTAGACCAAAGATCCAAGAATGATGGTAGACATGATTGCAAATATTTAGATTTTCTTGGCAACTACTTTCATCGTGGTCAAGAAAGTGAAAGCATACTAAATCTTTTAGTCGGGACCAAAGTTTTAGGTAGGCATCATGGTTCTTCGGATGGTGAAAATCTGTAAATTAGAATTATTAACATGATTTACAGCTTTGGCAATATATTAACAAATCTTCAATTATAAGAAATCGATGTATTAGCTACTTATGTAGGACAGATCAACGGAACACATGAAAGTCATGAAATTTACATGTTTGGTAGATGGACATTAATTGTGAACGGTAGGAAAATCTACTATGTAAATTTATCTATTAATATGTCATTTTGATTTTCATGTTAATGAGGGATTTGGACATCCCAGGAACTGCGGAAATCTAAAATAGATGTTATGACTTCCTTACAATTATAGTCACCTTTCTTATTCTGCTACATATATAAATATTTTTGTACATACAAAACCAGGGAGAAGTGATGTTCACGACAATTTGCATAGTGCTGGAGAAGAAAAATGAATTTTTAATTGAGAAAATTCTAGAAAAGCTAAATTTCATACTGCATTTTAACAAGTATGTCATTTTTATGAATTCTAATATTGCCAGTAAATTATATGTGTGTACCATTTGTTGGCATAATTTATCAAAGAAACTGTAGGATAATGATTATTGTAAAGCAAGCTATTACATGAAGATGTTAAGATGAGATATTACTATCACCAACAGTTTAGTTCAAATATCGATAAAATAAATAATAACTAATACTGATTTACTTCCAATGTTAATATTGTATTAACTCCAACTTTCTAATTTTACTGTGTTTATTCGAAGAATTATTACCATCTACAATACCATATTAAAAGGTAGATGCCTCACTAAATATATATATTTATCATAAACATTCATACTCTTCTCTACAAAATTTTGATTTAGTAAAATTCTAATATCAGGGTAAATTGAAAGGCTGTCCAAGAAGGCAACCTAATGAGTTTAATTAATCAGGACATAAAATTCTAATTCACACTCATTGTTGTAAGCTAGCCCGTGCGAATGCACGGGTTGACGACTAGTAATTTCTAATTGTTCTATGTTGTTATTTTATCAATCTTGAATGTTTTATAATTATTTTATAGTCATTTTATATTATTTTTGGAACTAACCTATTGACATAGTGCCATGTGCCAGTTCCTATTTTTCCGTGTTTTTTACATCGTAGAAAATCAATATCAGACGCAGTCCAAATGCCACGAAACTTTACAGAGATTTTTATGGAGCAGAAGGAACATGTTGGGCCCTGGTTGCACCTGGGGGGAGTCCCCAGGAGGGGACAACCCACCACGGCACACCTGGAGGCCTAGGCGTGCTCTGGTGGGTTGTGCCCACCTCGGTGCCCCTCGGACCGCCTATTTGCTCTATTAATACCCCAATATTCCATAAACCCTGGAGGCATTGACGAAATATTCATCCAGCCGCCGCAGAGTCCAGAACCACCAGATCCAATCTAGACACCATCTCGGATGGGGTTCACCACCTCCATTGGCACCTCTCCGATGATGCGTGAGTAGTTCTTTGTAGACCTTCGGGTCCATAGTTAGTAGCTAGATGGCTTAATATATATCTCTCTCTCTTGATTCTCAATACAATGGTCTCTTGGAGATCCATATGATGTAACTCTTTTGTGGTGTGTTTGTTGGGATCGATGAACTTTGAGTTTATGATTAGATCTATCTTTTTATATCCATGAAAGTATTTGAGTTTATTTGATCTCCTTTATGCATGCTCTCTTATAGCCTCTTATTTCTTCTCTGATATTTGGGTTTTGTTTGGCCAACTTGATCTATTTATCTTGCAATGGGAAGAGATGCCCGGTAGTGGGTTCGATCTTACGGTGCTTGATCCCAGTGACAGAAGTGGAACAGACACATATGTATCGTTGCTATTAAGGATAAAATGATGGGGTCTATCTCTACATAGATAGATCTTGTCTACATCATGTCATCGTTCTTATTGCATTACTCCGTTTCTCCATGAACTTAATGCACTAGATGCATGCTGGATAGCGGTCGATGTGTGGAGTAATAGTAGTAGATGCAGGCAGGAGTCGGTCTACTAATCTTGGACGTGATGCCTATATAATGATCATTGCCTGGATATCGTCATAATTATTTGAGGTTATATCAATTGCCCAACAGTAATTTGTTTACCCACAGTTTGCTATCTTTCTCGAGAGAAGCCACTAGTGAAACCTACGGCCCCCGGGTCTTCTTTCTCATATATTTGCTTGTGATCTACTTTTATTTTGCATTTTTATTCAGATCTATTAAACCAAAAATACAAAAATACTGTCTGCACTTTATTTTATTTACGATCTATTATTTCAATCTACTACAAACTTCTGGCATTGTTACCCGAAAGGGATTGACAACCCCTTTAACACGTCGGGTTGTGAGGTGTTGTTATCTGTGTGCAGGTGTTGTTTACGTTGTGTTGCTTGGTTCTCCTATTGGTTCAATAACCTTGGTTTCATCACTGATGGAAATACCTACCTTCGCTGTGCTACATCATCCCTTCCTCTTTGGGGAAATACCGACGTAGTCCTAGCAGACAGGAGTTTTCTAGCGTTATAGTCAAGGAGCAATCAAGCGCACACTGTTTCCAGAAGCGACGGAGATGAACCTTATGCGATAATGAACGAGCAAAGTTATAGTCAGGGAGCAATCAAGCGCACACTATTTCTAGAAGCGACGGAGATAAACCGTATGCGATAATGAACAAGCAAAATTTTAAGGGAAGCCAAATTTTCTTTGCCGCTTGTCGTTGAGCTCTTAAAAACCACCTCACTATACGGCCGCCCGGCCGCTGCGCCCCAGAGCTCTCTCCAAGCATCGTTCATGGCACCGTGGCGCACAGTAACTGGTAAGGAAGCGATGGCATCCGGCCGTGCCATGTTCCTCGTCGCCCGCGACCACACACATGGTAAGCAAGCGATGGCATCTCGCCGCGCCGAGTTCGTCGCCCCCAGCAGCCACACAGTTACGTGGGCGGACTTTGAGGCTATCATGGCCGAATGGGAGGTGGATCTAGAGGCGGCCAAAGCCACACAAAAGGAGCCGAAAAGGAAAAAACCAGTCAAGAAAAGAGAGTCCCGCCGCCGCAAGAAAGAAGAGGCCGCACGCCGTGGTGAAGAGAGCTTGGCGGAGATTGAAGCACGGTGGGCTACTTCCTAAAAGGCTAGGAAGGAGAACGCCGACGTCTGGCTACCATGCCTCAATGGCAGCATGTGAGAAGTAGTTTAAGTTTCTAGTATTAGAGCAAATTGCCAGTTGTCGTGGAATTGTCACGGAAGATGTCCTAGTGTGAGGACTTAGTCGTGAGGCCAACGCATCTATGTGGTGGCTTGAGAGGGGTTGAGCGGAATCGAGAGACACAACTCAAGACAAGGATTTAGACAGCTTCGGGCCCCGGGAAACATCATCCGGTAATAACCCTACGTGTTGTTTGTGGCTAGGTCTTATTATCATCATGAAGGAGTCGCCATAAACCAGCTCTCCTAGTTGTCCCTAACCCTTAAGATTATTTTCTCTCCCCTCTTGGGGTGCCCTGCCCCTCCTTATATATGTTGAAGGGGCGGGTTACATGTAGAGTCCAACTCGGATTAAGACTTAAACTATTCTGACTTCTCTTCATGGGCTTCTTAACGTCTTGGGCTTCATAACGTCCCGGGCTTCATAACCCCTGGCAACCGAGTTATCACTGTCTGTCGAGTTATGACTAGTGCTGGTTTATGATGGTCTGCCGGGTTATCACTGTCTGCCGGTTTACGATTGTCTGTCGGATTATAATCGGACTTAACCCCTGCCGGGTTATCATCTGACTTAACTCCTGGCGGTTTATCATCTAACTTAACTCATGTCGGGTTATCATCTGACTTGACTCCTGCCGGGTTATCATCTGACTTAACTCCTGCCGGTTTATCATCTGACTTAACTCCTGCCGGGTTATCATCTGACTTAACTCCTACTGGGTTATCATCTCCGGCCGGGTCATACCGCGGGGTATATCCCCGACATTAGCCCCAGTTTAATTTGGATTTATCCATGTTAAACTGATCCTGATCATCCTTAAGTCCTTGTTACTTCCTTCTTCTAGAAAATCCGGGTCAATAGGCCAGCTTCATAATCAATCTGATCTTCAGCCGGTTTAAGAATGTAGAACTTGCTGGTTTAAGAATGTAGAACTTGTCGGTTTAAGAATGTAGAACTTGCCGGTTTATCATTGTCGGTTTACAAATATTGATGGCACTGGGTCATAATTGTAGTTAACATCAAGCTTGAAAATATACCTCTTATACGCCTATCACTTGTAGCCCCCAAGTCTTAAGAAGGTAGCATAGCAACAACTTAAGACTTGCTTCAATATAAATATCATAATCTTGAAGAAATCCGATTTGTTCATCCCAGTCATTAGTCATAAACTGAGTATTCCATATATGTAGCCCCCAAGTGCCGGGTTGTCATGCTTGCAGCAACCTGAGACTTTGTAAGTACATGTTGCTCATAAAAACTTCAACCAGTGTAGCCCCCAAGGGCCGTGTCATTAAGATAATATTGAGCTGGGAGTTGATATATACTTCAATGAAAATAACATCATATGATGTAACCCCCATCATGGGGCTTGAACCCACGTCCACAAGGTTAAGAGCCTTGTGCTTTACCAACTGAGCAGTGGACCCTTCAATATAATGGATTAAAAGCTTTGTACCTTGAATTGTTGATAGGAGCAATTGGAAGCCCCCAAGGGCTGGCTCATTATGATGTGATGAGTCGGGTCTTCAATAATGTGAGCAAACAATTACTTTGCATTAGCCCCCGAGTGTCATGGTGCATGCTTGCAGCAACATGAGACTTGTGTATTTGATGTAATCTCAACTTGAATAATGTAGCCCTCAAATGTCGGGTCGTAAGCCTGCAGCGACTCAGGACTATTCCTTCAATTGTAGAATAAATCATATCCATTGATAATATGATAGACATTGCGCTAAAGCAACTTTGAAAACCTTAATCATAATACTTGTTATTGATAACCATAATAAAAATCCAGCCATGTTGGCTATTAAGGATTTGAATAATATACCTAATGATTTATAAGCGCATGATTCCAATGGCGCAATACAAATACATACTGGCGACTTATAGTCCAAAACCAGGCCGGGTTAATAAACACCGGTTTATCATAGAGTGTTTTAAAACCTCAAAAAAGAGAAAATTTGTTGAATAAAATCATGCGAGGCTTTTCATGGGCTGCCAGGCCCAAAATCGAGGCTTTTTCATGGGCTGCCAGGCCACTAAGTTAAACCATTTTACAAAGCCTTTTAAGATGGACCTCAATCATTAACCAATCGTCGTTTTAACTTTGACAAGTTCAGAGTCTATGAGATTGACTTGTTAAACGTTCGGCGGGTCATACCAGGTTTACCTGGACAGAGTGGCTTACTTAAAAAAGGCAGGATAACCCAGGGTTTTAGGTGAATACACCTGGCTTCCAAGCCTGTCTTGATAGCCTATTACAAGTGTAGACTCTTTGTTCTTTGAGAAGCAAAGAGCCCCCAAACAATATTTTGAGCTGTGCTCAGTGGGTGCCTATGTTTGAGTTGTGTTGTGTAATAGACTCTCTTTGGCCCCTTATGATAATATTGGCTTGATAGCCGGATTACCGAAGTAACTAGAGCTGTGCTCTTGTGATAATATTGGCTTGATAGCCGGATTACCGAAGTAACCAGAGTTGTGCTCTTATGATAATATTGGCTTGATAGCCGGAATCAAGAGGGTAGTAACGCTATGTTCTTTTTGGTGAATACACCTATGTTTGAACAGGAAGCCCCCAAGTGATATTGTGAGCTGTGCTCTAGGGGCACCTATGTTTGAACTGTGCTTTTGCAACAGACTCTCTTTGGTCCCTTTAATTTTTCCTGAGAACTCGAACTTGCGAGAGATTATTCTTTTAAGCCGGAAATTCTTAAACCGAATATTGAGAGCTTCAAAGCTTTGTGGGAGACAGCTTTCCCTTGAGCCGGATTTTAAACCAGAATCCTTCTTTTTAAGCCAGAAATTTTCTTATGGCCTTTAAATTTGCACCAATATGGTGGTTTAGGGTCCTGCATTGAGTAATTTCTCTTTTAAAGAAAGCAATATATAATATAAGAATATACTGGATGGATTTCACCTGATATGTTATGCCACAAATTATCCATCGCGGAGTTGATCATCACCCCGGTGAAGCTGAAATCAATCACGCCCGAGTTGGTCATGGCAGCAGACAGATGAATTGGCCGCGACGTTGTAAACCGGTGCGGACGAACAAGTTTTCCTCTGTGTTGTAAACCGGTGCGGACGTGTGAACCGGTCGTCCGTTCATCAGGTAATGTGACACATAGAAGAACGCCATTGTAGAACGTTGCCAGTGCATGCTCCATACCCGCAGTATAACAATAATTTTACCTATAAAACACCAATAGGGCAGTGTAATGGTGCTCACAGGAATTAAAATGTAGTGATAAAATATATAGGAGGGATAACACCTGATTTTGTTTTTGTCAGATAAACGCAGATGTCGGTGCCATGTAATACTGAATAGTATTTGCACATTGAGCTCCGCTGATGTGATGTAGCATAACATCCACGTGACCCTCTGTTGTAACTTCTTTTTTTTACTTTGACCACTTTGACTTTCTTTCCAAACAGTCTCTCTTATACCTTTCTTCACAAGGAGTCGGGTGGCTCAGCAGCTCGAAGAGAAACGCGGCGGGTCAAGGCAGCAGAGTCGGATGGCTCGACGGAGGCGAACCCGACTTAATGGCAGTAGGACTTGGCGGAGACGAGAGGCGACTCAGGCCATGGGGACGGCGACTTCGGCGAAGCGGGGCGGCTCATGAATGATGCCGGTGAAGCGGGTTGCAACCCTCGGTGTGGTGACTCAGGGCGCCAAGAGGCCGCGGGAGACAGTGACCATGGTGGCGAATCATGCGCGGCCGGCTTGATGGAGGCTTATCAGGCGAGCGGGGCCGTGTCAGCTCGCGGCAGAAACGATGAAGCGAGGGTGCTCAGATCAGAACCAGATTGGAAACGACGGCGTCACCGAAGCAGCATTTTAGCGATTCGGAGTAGAGGTGCGACGGGTTGGATCGAAGTTGAGTGAGACCGCGACGGCCCAGTGCGTCCGCGGGCGAGTAAACCCCCGACGAAGCGGAGTGCGACTACGGAGGGGCACCGGCAAGGTCACTGCGGCCCACGGGGCAACCGTGGTAGGCGGGTCAGGGCGCCGGGTGAGGTGGAACCGTTGAAGCTGTGGTAAACCGGCAGGAAACAGCGGCGACTTGGTGAAGATTGGCGGAAGAGGCAACTCAGAGGCGCATTGGCTGTAATTTAGTGTGTTCCGGCCATGGCGGGTCTGGTGCGGCAGCTTGCGGATAGGTTACTGTGACGGCGAGGCGGCGGCCTCCGAGTTCGACAGGAGGTAAGGCGGCAATTATGACTCAATGCCGGCCAGCGCAGACGACTTGAAGTGGCGGCTCAAGGCTGTGGTGGCTCGGATGGCACGGGTACAGGGAACAGGCCTGAGAAGGGCGAAGGGTGGCCCGGTTCCATCAGCAAGGCTTTGGAAGCCGAAGCAGGGCCGGTTCAGAGTAGCGGTTTTGATGGCGGGCGGTTTGTCTGCTACGGCAGAGGAGGCGGATGGTCATAGCGGAGGCAGCTCGTCCTCGGCGACTCAGGTAAGCCGGTGGTGATTTGAGGCAGTTCGACCCTGGTGGCTCTCGGCGACTCAAAGAGGCGAGAGGGGTCACGGCAGATCAACCACGGTGTCTCGGAGGTGAGCGACCCGACTCGGAGGGCAGCGGGGCGGTTTTAAGCGAGGCCAGCAATGGAGGCGGCTCAAAGGAGAGGCCGACGTGGCTCCGAGCAGCAATGGTAGAAGCGCCTGGAGCAAATCGCAGCGGCAAGGCCCAGGTGTACCCGCGATATCGGCGGTTGGAGAGGCATAGCCAAGGACGGCCACAGTAGGGGCGGCAATGTGGCGCACTGGCGGAGGCGTTTCAGACAGCAGCGCGAGGCTGGCTCACAGCGGCAAGGCAAGTCCAGAGCAGGAGCAGCGATGGCGAGGCGAGGTGAATCAAGGCCGCAACGACGGCTCGACCACAGCAGAGGCAGCGACTCATCGGCCGCGGCAGTGTAAACAGCAGCTCACAGACTCCGCGGCGGCCCGCAGATGACGGCTTGACGGTTGGTGTCTTGACACAGCTGCAGGGACGAGGGCGACGAGGCGGGGTAGCCCGCGAAGAGCGTGGAGTAGCTCGGCGGCTCGGGGCCAGCGGCGGAGTAGTGACTTGCGGGCGGAGGCCAGCGCGGCGAGCCGGCGGCTGGTCGATGTATGGCGGGATGGACCTGCCGGGGGCAAGGAGAGGCGCGGTCGTGGCCGGTTCAGTGTGAGCGCGCATAGCAGCAGAAACAACGACCACAGCTCGGCGGGTTAATCCCGGGCGGTTTGGGCAGCGCTGTAACAGAGGCGGAGGTGATCCGGCGACTCAGAGAGGCCAGATGAGTCGGTAGATGGCGAGGCGGTGGTTTGATTCGGTCGCCACGGTGATTTGGCGAGGCGGATCAGCGAGCCGACGAGGGGCTGAAAGGCGCTGCGAGCCGGTGGCGGGTGGAGAGGCGGCGCAGCCAGGGCGGCGACTCGCGGCGGATGGCGGGTTGAACCACGCTCCAACCGCGTGGTGTTAATCCGGCAAGGTGAGCTGTTGTTGTGGGTGTCAACCCGGAGAGGCAGATGGTTTGAAGCCATCGTGCATCTTAAGCGTAGAGGCGGGCGCTCGACACGGGACTGGGAGCACCGTGGGCATGACCCGGGGGCGGATCGGTGGAGACGAGGGTGCGGACGCGGTCTGGAGCAGAGGATCAGCCGACCACGACAGGTTAGCAGATCTGGTGAAGTAGCACCCGGCTTGGGGCGGAGGTGAACCGGTAATGGCGACTCGGAGATGGCTTGAAGCCGGTGAAGCGTCCAGGGCAGCGGCAACTTCAGCAGATTAACAGGGATGATGGATTGGAGTCAGCTCGGAGGAAAAAACAGGTCTGGCAGTTTAATGATGTGGTGATGGTAGCAGGCCGGTTTGGCGTCATGGTTGTCACAGACGATGGTTTAACGCGGCGCGGCCGTGGCTGTAGTAGTTTGCGCGAGGCTGACTCAGATTCGGCGAGTTATAGCATTGAAAATCAAATCACCCTCCAGGTCGTCAGATTCTTGTGCTTTATGTAATCTTACCAACAATAGAGCTCGTATCCCCAATCACCAGCAGCGGTAGCTTTAATAGATCTTCAAGGAGACACTCGAGCCTTTGACTTTTCTCCATAACGACTAACTGGTGAACAAAAAACAAACCGGCAGCTCACTAATGGAGGCAGCTTGGACTTCTTTTCTTGGTGACTTGCGGTGGTCGTTCGACTATAACTTTAATTTTCTTTTGAACTTTAAATCAGCCTGACTGAATCTGAATCGATGAACTCAAAATTTTGGCAGATCCTTTCCAACTGGCTTTGCTTTAACCGAAATTTGTGAACTTCTCAATCCTTATGAGAGATCCCTTCAAGAACTCAACACCACTGTGCGTCAGCCCCATGGTGGGCGCCAACTGTCGTGAAATTGTCACGGCAGATGTCCTAGTGTGAGAACTTAGTCGTGAGGCCAACGCATCTATGTGGTGGCTTGAGAGGGGTTGAGCGGAATCGAGAGACACAACACAAGACAAGGATTTAGACAGCTTCGGGCCTCGGGAAACATCATCCGGTAATAACCATACGTGTTGTTTGTGGCTAGGTCTTATTATCATCACAAAGGAGTCGCCGTAAACCAGCTCTCCCAGTTATCCCTTACTCTTAAGATTATTTTCTCTCCCCTCTTGGTGTGCCCTGCCCCTCCTTATATATGTTGAAGGGGCGGGTTACATGTAGAGTCCAACTCGGATTAAGACTTAAACTATTCTGAGTTCTCTTCATGGGCTTGTTAACGTCTTGGGCTTCATAACGTCCCGGGCTTCATAACCCCTGGCAACCGAGTTATCACTGTTTGCCGAGTTATGACTGGCGCCGGTTTATGATGGTCTGTCGGGTTATCACTGTCTGCCGGTTTATGATTGTCTGCTGGATTATAATCGGACTTAACCCCTGTCGGGTTATTATCTGACTTAACTCCTGCCGGTTTATCATCTGACTTAACTCCTGCCGGGTTATCATCTGACTTAACTCCTGCCGGGTTATCATCTAACTTAACTCCTACCGGGTTATCATCTCAGGCCTGGTCATACCGCGGAGAACGCCGATGTCTGGCTAGCATGCCTCGATGGCAGCATGTGAGAAGTAGTTTAAGTTTGTAGTATTAGAGAAAATTACCAGTAGTACTTTAAGTTTGTGGTATTAACATACAATGTCGGTAAGAGCATCCTTTGAGGGCTTTGAGCGTTGATTAGCATGTGTGCCCTTGTGCGCTTTTTGCATTATCCATTAGAAAATCACAAAACACACGGTTTCTATGGCGTACCCGAGTTTGTTTTTGTGCGTTAATGATCCATAAATCAGTAACCTGTGTGATGGTTCCTAATAAACCAGGCGTACCATGGACCGAAAAAAAATCAACTACACGTGTACATTTTTTTAGAGAGGGGGTCTGCCAATTTTCTCTTTTCTCGCACACGAGTATTTTACGCGCTTCGTCTACATTGTGTGTTTTCCCCGCCCAAGTTTCAAGTTTCGCAGCGAAATTTTTATTAGGCACACGATTTCAGAATTTATTTCTCCAACCACATCCCCACCCATCAAATTTCCTCAGTATCTCCACCCCCTATTGGGGATACATATAACAGGTAGGCCCACGAAGGGTATAAATATCATAAAGCATGGGGTCCACACAACATGTGAGTCCAGATAAATTTCATATAGACATACTATCCACTCCTCGGATGATTTCCATGTCACTCGGACGACAACAACCACTCGGAGCATAGCACTCCACTTGACCAACTCATTCCACTCGGAGCATCTAATCTCACTCGGA
This sequence comes from Triticum urartu, assembly GCF_056163025.1. Taxonomy (NCBI): domain Eukaryota; kingdom Viridiplantae; phylum Streptophyta; class Magnoliopsida; order Poales; family Poaceae; genus Triticum; species Triticum urartu. The sequence goes on from NC_141878.1 coordinate 100,024,555, forward strand.
TATGCGAAGACCAGCAGTCGACAAGGCACTTGAAGCATCATCTTAGTAGTAGGCTGACTTATGGCATTAACGCCCCCACTTTGTAACATAGGAGGTGAGGGGGTGGCTCACTGTATATAAGCCACCCCCACCACTAGACTAAGGGGCTTTTTCTTCTACGCCTCTCTCTCTCTCTCTAGTCTCCGGACTTAGCTCAGGCGTGGGGATCCGTTCTCCTCTCTCGCTCACACGCATTGTAATCTTCAGATACATACTCAGATAAAACAAAGCCTCTCCGAAGCACAAGATGTAGGGTTGTTATCTTCACCGCGAGAGGCCCGAACTCGCTAAAACCACCGTGTCACCCATTTGCATTTCGATAGATCATGCTCCTTTACCCTATCCCTTATTATTGTCGGAATCGTTCCCACGACAGTTGGCGCCCACCTTGGGGCACGGCGTCTATCGAGCCATGATGCAAATGGTTTTTTCTTCAAACTTCAACAGCGAATTTTTTCTTCAAACTTCAACAGCGAATCAACTACCATCGCCAGAGAAGTCAGTCACTAGAGCTCTGGTCATCGCGCCATTCGTGCAAATAAAAGGATCAGGGAGTCTCATTCCATACTATTTTATTCTTTACAATCGATCTTTAATCTAACAATGGTTGTTTTTCTTCCGTATGTACATGCGCGAGCGCGAGCAACAGCTGCAGCGCCGTCGCGCCACTAAGCACCGTTCTGACGAGCGTCATGGACCGAGCTCATGGCCAATCCGCCGTCGCCCATCTTCTTCGTCGTCGACCACCGACGCCTCCACCAAGTCAACTGCCGCCCGTCCGGCTTCGCTGACCTTTGGCGCACTGCACTCCTCCCTCATCAGCTTCCCCAGCGTGGTCGCCGCGGCGTGCGCGCGGGTCCGCCGCGGCACGGAAATAGGAAGTTCGTCGCTCCTCCGGGCACGGCGGTTCTTCCCTCCTTCGCCGGCTGCTGGCCATGGTTTTATTTTTTCCTTCAGACATGCAAGGTGAGTGGGCCACCTCCTCCTTGATTACATGCATGCATATAAATGCGTCCAGTACAGAAAATGGAAGGACGTCTTCAATACCGGATTAATTAGCTGCGCCATGCAAGCTAACGGGAGGACGTCTTCAACACCGGATTAATTAGCTGCATCATGCATGCTTTGAAATTAATCTGGCTTTGGTCCATGTTTTGGAAATCCACATGCACTATCCTCCATCGCACACACACCCTGCGTTGCTTACAAGCCAGCCCAGACGCTCCGCTACTCCGAGCCGGTACTCTTGTACAGTCGGACAGGCATAAGTCTACACTATGGCTCTGTTTACTCGGACAGGCACTCGATCGTTCGTGTGTTCCCACTCACTCGGACGCCTCTTCAGTGACATGCTCGACTTGGCCGTTCTGCACGTTGTCGTAGGTTGGACACATCCACACCAGTTCATTCCTCATGTATCGTTTGCCCGATAGCAGCTCTCATCCGGTCGGAGGCTCGGCGGTGGCTTGTGCATTCAGAGCGCATACCCGATACGACACAGGCGTCGAAGCCGGCCATGTCCCGCACATGGCAATGCCTCCCTCTGGTCAGCTGCTAGACGGCGTCACTCGGACGGATTTACACGGCTGTTCACTTGGACGGGAGATTTACACCAACGACATTCATGTCGGTCAACATCCACTCGGACGGTTCGTTGGCACTCGGCCGCCCTCACGTCGTCATCATCCGGATGTCTGCGACTTCATCAACATGTCCGACTCCATCACATCATGCATTGCCACTCGACAGGGCATGTCCTCGTCACTCGGCTGCCTCGGGCGTCACCACCCTATTGGGCGCGTCTTCATCAACTTGCCCACTTGGCCGCCTGGCACACTGTCGTTCAGTTCGGTACATCTTGAACAGCATGCTTGACTCAACCACCCTGCGCGCCGCCAATCGGTTGGGCGTGTCTTCATCAACCTTCCCACTCGGCCACCCGGCGCACCGTCGTTTGGGTGGGTCCATCTTCGACAACATGCTTGACTCGTCCACCCTGCGCGCCACCAATCGGTTGGGCGCGTCTTCATCAACTTGCCCACTCGGCTGCATGGTGCACTGTCACTCGGTTGGGTACATCTTTGACAACGTGCTTGACTCGGCCGCCCCGCGCGTCGCCACTCGGTTGGTCACCTCATCACCACCGTTTTATTTGAGACAGTATTCCAATGAGTTCAATCGGATCCGTCGCTTAGACAAGTTCGAACGGATCCTTCGCTCTTTCAGACTCTTGCTAGTTAACCAGCAAGCCCCTTGCACTCCCAGCGGGTGTCTATGGGTGTTATTCACACAAATCATTTCAGCACACATCAAATTTCCTTGAGAAATTATTTCATTGGCTTGTGCCATTTTTTACACAAGTTACACGATCACTCGATGGCTCTATGCGCCAACTTCATCGCTGCTCGGACTCGGTCACCGTACCGGTCCCAGCGCACCACAACACCGACCTTGTCGCTCTGTTGACTTCAAACACATCCAGCCAACCCCTATGTGGAATCCTCTTCATTGTAACAATGATATAGACCTCGTCAGGCATGAGACAGATAAGTCCCTTTTATAATTAAACTTCACACTTCACTCTTTTGCAAGTTTGCCTCTTTCGAGCATCACTCGGAAGCTTCTTCTCATCTTTACCCGAGTCTGACTCGATGAATTGGAAATCATCCATTCAAAACTATATTTCTCGTATTCCGACATGTCCTTTGTCGAAACCTATAGTACGCTCGGGGGCTACGCCGCACTCGGGGGCTGCATCTCATTTGGAATGATACTCTCCTGAGTGGTCGAGTACTTCATCACCAGTCAGATCCTTCACTTCAACAAGTGCATTGGATCCGGCACTTTGACAAGTTTTATAATCACCCAGACGCTCTGTGCGCCATCTTCATCCCTACTCACACTCAGTTGTCACGCCGGTCTTGTTGCGTTGCAACCACACTACACCGACCTCGTCGCTACATTAGCTTCGAAAGCATCTGGCTAACTCCTTCAAAGACCATTTCAACCACTTGGCTGGACACGCAATCTTTCACTTGGCCACCCCGCGCGTCGTCACTCGGCCACCCCGCGCATCATCAGTTGGCTGGACACATAGTCCTTCACTCGGCCACCTCGCGCATCCTCACTCAACCGCCCTACGGGGCGCGACTCTGTTGTGCACGTTATCACCACTCGGCCGTCCCGCACGTCGTCACTATGTTGTACACATCCGTCCCCCTTGGCCACCCCGCGTGTCGTCACTCTGTTGTACACATCCGTGCCCCTTGGTTGCCCCGCGCGTTGCCACTTGGCTGGATATGTAGTCCTACATTCGACCACCTCGCACGTCATCACCACTCAGCCGCCCCGCGCACCGCCACTCGATTGTGCACATCTTCACCACTCGGCCTCCCCGCACGTTGCCACTCAGTTGTGCACGTCTTCATCATTCGAGCACATCGCACATCATGACTCGGCCGCCCCACGCGTCGCCACTCGGTTGGACACGTCTTCACCACTCGGCCGCTCCGTGCGTCGCCACTCGGTTGTGCACGTCTTCACCACTCTGCCGCCCCGCATGTCGTCACTCGATTATACACATCATCGCCCCTCGGCCGCCTCGCGTGTCACCATCAGTTGGACATGTCTTTACCTCTACACCCCAACACGGGAACGACTAAGTTACTCATATGATCAAACCTCATATCATACTTTGTAGCAAGCTTACCTCTTTCGAGCATCACTCGGGGGCTACGCAGCCATTGGCCGTGCCGCCCTCAAGGGTTACGCCCATTCGATCAACCCATTGATCACATCAGGAATATCTTTTTGACCATACATGCTCGTTCCGCCGAAAATCTATAAGGGTAGTACTGTCCACTCGGACGATTGCCCAAATCATTACTTGAAGTCATCTTCAGGACTACAAAAGGGTGAAAACGACGCTCCTCTATGGATACACTTGGCCCTTATCCTAGGCTCCAAGGCGTCAGTTTCACAAACTTGGACTCAAAGATGACATGTACCGGTGTTCCCCGGGGATAATGAATGGCCTCTTTCCGGAGAGTCAGCCCACACACTAGCCTCGCCACTAGGGTTTCATGGCACGTCCATGTCAGACCACTAGTCTTTCTCCTCCAGAAGACATACGAGTGCCACCAAGTTTTTCCTTGCAGTCAACATACCCCGATCAGTCGGGAAGCATGTCCACTCGCAATACCCCTTTCATGCAAAAGGGTGAAAACAAAGCTCCTCTACGGATACAATGTACTCTTACAAATACCCCTTTCACGCAAAATCTAACGGTCAATATAAGAAGTACTACTGGAACGATTACTCCCTGGAGTGTCCAGCTTTTTTCTACAGTCGGCAGTTTCAAAGCCGAATTCATTTACCGTGCCGAGAGCATGAAGATTCACCTACTTGACTGAGTTCCAGGATTAATTTATTTCGTGTCGAGTGCATGAAGATTAGTCCAACTAACTCAGCTCCAGGCTGAGCTTACTTACCATGTCAAGCACCTGAAGATGCATCTGATTGACTCAATTTCAGACTAAAAGATATTTACTATGTCGACTGCATGGAGGTTTACCAGGAGACTTAAACCCTCTGCCCGACTCATCTTGTCCGACAGAGGCTCAGGGACTACACCCAGTGGGTGCACTCAGCATGCCCCCACTGGAAGAGAACTCAGAAAGAAACATTTTGCTCAATGCAAGACCAGCTCCAGATCACCCAAGTGCTACTCGACTTCCGAGTCGAGGAAGGGCAAGCTAGACCAGTACCAGATCCTCAAGTACTACTCGAGCTCCGAGTCAGAGAGGAACACGTTCTATCAGTACCAACTAAGAAGATTTTTAGTTCTCTCAGACCCCCGTCGACTGGCCGCAGTCGACGGCGGTCTCGGGGACTACACCCAGTGGGTGCACTCAGCGTGCCCCCACTGGAGTAATCTCCACTTGGTACGGCCTGACCGGGCCGAGTGGCGAACAACAAACAAACAAGTTCTAAGGCTCCCATCAGCTACCAAATTTTGTTTGCTATAAGGTGAGTTTAACGCTCCTCCGTGGACCTATTTTGAGCCTTCTTCTAGGACTCAAAGCGTGAAACTCATAAGTTTGGATCTCGAACCGACTCGTATTGACGTTCCTCCAGGATAAAGAATGGCATCTCTCCGAGACAGCAGTCCATGTGTCAATCTTGTTGGCCAGATTTAATGACACACCCATACGCTGATCACAAGTTAACCTCTTCCGAGAGATGAACGAATGTCACCAAGTTGCTCCTCGCAGGCACTTACCCTAGATTAGTCGGGAAGTGCAATGCCGGAATACATTGAGATTTTGTTCAAACCTTGGTTGTCTGAAAGCACGATGATGGGTACCGAGTATTTCCGTAATCACTCATGCCAAATTATGTCTTCCACAAACTCGTTCTGCAAAATCGCAATCGATTTGGGGGCTAATATTGGGGATACACATAACAGGTAGGCCCACGAAGGGTAGAAATATCATAAAGCATGGGGTCCACACAACATGTGAGTCCAGATAAATTTCATACAGACATACTATCCAATCGGATGATCTCCAAGTCACTCGGATGACAACAACCACTCAGAGCATAGCACTCCACTCGACCAACTCATTCCACTCGGAGCATCTGATCTCACTTGGATATGCGAAGACCAGCAGTCGACAAGGCACTCGAAGCATCATCTTAGTAGCTAGTAGGCTGACTTATGGCATTAACGCCCCCACTTTGTAACATAGGAGGTGAGGGGGTGGCGCACTCTATATAAGCCACCCCACCACTAGACTAAGGGCCTTTTTCTTCTACGTCTCTCTATCTCTCTCTCTCTCTCTAGTCTCCAGACTTAGCTCGGGCATAGGGATCCGTTCTCCTCTCTCTCTCACACATTGTAATCTCCGGATACATACTTAGATAAAAGAAAGCCTCTCCGGAGCATGAGATGTAGGGTTGTTATCTCCACCGCGAGAGGCCCGAACTCGCTAAAACTACTGTGTCACCCATTTGCATTTTGATAGATCATGCTCCTTTACCCTATCCCTTATTATTGTCGGAATCGTTCCCACGACACCCCCTCACCTCCCCCTACCGCAGCTCAAACCGCCTCCGCCACAACCACAGCTTCAACCACATCTACATTCTGCTCGGATCCAGTCAGGTAACCCACCGATCTCTATCACGGTCGTGGCCTGATTGCTTAAATGGCGCCTGCGAAGCATTCTTATGCCTCCAAATCCCCACTACCCCTATCTCTATAGCATCGCCGTGCAAGCCCAACCACGTATCATGTGGAGGTCAAGGAGCTAATGGCGGTCCATGGTGCGATGGCCGCTGTGGGTGTTGACCCCGAGGAACATCTCGCCTCCGCCGCCACCGACATGGTGCAGGCTCTGGCCCACATGAAGTGCCCGAGCGATACCCCCAGGACTTGACATGTATGATCTGACCATCTAAATCTTACCAATACCACTTGTAATGGCTATGTTTTGTACGGTTGATGTATTAAGCATGTTTGTGCCTTGTGTTATTTCAGTAATGCACACTATGTGATGTTCAAGTATTAAGTTTCGAGCTCAATTTCACCAATACTAGCAAGAAACTTACAATACATGACTCAGGATATCACTACAGATGTTGCCCATTTACTATTTCTGGTGGATGCTAACCCTGTTGTACTTAACAAGCCTATCCATGTACTTACGTAGGGTCATAACAGCCGATGTTGTTGTTTGCCGTCGAGGTTAGCTGCGTCCCATGTCTTATAGTATTTCACATCATTTGTGCAATTGCAGTTTAACTTCTACCATTTATTGGTTGCCTGTAGGTACACATGTCAGTGGCACTGATCCACGTTTAGACTCGGAGGAACAACTCACCTCCGCCGCCGCTGACTTTGGGCGGGCTCTGGGCAAGATGAAGTACCCCAACAACTACCTCTCAGGACTTACCAAGTATGTACTCACCAGTTCAATCTTACCAATACTAGTTGCAATTAATGGTTGTGTTTTATACGGTCGATGTATTAAGCATGTTGTAGTAAACATGCCTAACACATTTAAGCTACTTTTCGCTAGCTTTTTATAGACAACTAGGCATTTCTCTGCTCTGGCAGCACCTGCCTTGTGATGTTTAACTCTGCCAATTGCATTTTCATCAGTACCGGTTTCAATGGCTATTCAGCCTGTTGCAATTAACAGTTGAATCCATTTTTAAACAGTTGTATTTCAATGGCTACAAACTTACAAAACATGACTTAGGATGCTGTTAAGCCTGTTGCAATTAACAGTTGTATCTAGTTTTTAATCTGTACCTTTGCTACATGCTACTCTCCGCAATGAAGATATACTAGATGCTGCCCATTTGCTATTTTTGGTGGATGCTAACCCTGTTGTACTTAACATGCCTTTCCATGTACTTACGCAGGGCCATAACGGGCGATTTTGTTGTTTGCCGTCGAGGTTAGCTGCATCCCATGTCTTACAGTATTTTACATCATTTGTGCAATTGCAGTTTGGCTTCTAACATTTACTTGCTTCTTGTAGGTACACATGTCGGCGACACTGATGCATGTTTCGACCCGGAGGAAGTGCTCACCTCCACCGCCGCTGACTTTGGGCGGGCTCTGGCCAAGATGAAGTGCCCCAGCAACTACCTCTCAAGACTTACCAAGTATGTACTCACCAGTTCAATCTTACCAATACCAGTTGCAATTAATGGCTATGTTTTATACGGTTGATGTATTAAGAAAGTTGTAGTAAACATGCCTAACACATTTAAGCTACTTTTCCCTAGCTTTTTATAGACAACTGGGCATTTCTCTGCTCTGGCAGCACCTGCCTTGTGATGTTTAACTCTGCCAATTGCATTTTTATCAGTACCGGTTTCAATGGCTATTAAGCCTGTTGCAATTAACAGTTGAATCCATTTTTAAAAAGTTGTATTTCAATGGCTACAAACTTACAAACATGACTTAGGATGTTGTTAAGCCTGTTGCAATTAACAGTTGTATCCATTTTTTTAATCTGTCCCTTTTCTACCATACTACTCTCCGCAATGAATATATACTAGAGATGCTGCCCATTTGCTATTTTTGGTGGATGCTAACCTTGTTGTACTTAACATGCCTTTCCATGTACTTACGCAGGGCCATAACGGGCGATGTTGTTGTTTGCCGTCGAGGTTAGCTGCATCCCATGTCTTACAGTATTTTACATCATTTGTGCAATTGCGGTTTGGCTTCTAAACTGACTTTCTTCTTGTAGGTACACATCTCGGCGGCACTGATCCACGTTTCGACCCGGAGGAAGAGCTTGCCTCCGCCGCCGCTGACTTTGGGCGGGCTCTGGCCAAGATGAAGTGCCCCAGCAACTACCTCTTAGGACTTACCAAGTATGAACTCACCAGTTCAATCTTACCAATACTAGTTGCACTTAATGGTTATGTTTTGTATGGTCGATGTATTAAGCATGTTATAGTAAACATGCCTACCACGTTTTAGCTGTTTTTCCTACCTTTTTATAGACAACTGGGTCATTATCTGCTCTGGCAGCACCTGCCTTGTGATGTTTAAATATGCCAATTGCATTTTTATCAGTGCCGGTTTCAATGGCCATTAAGCCTGTTGCAATTAACAGTTGTATCCATTTTTAAACAGTTGTATTTCAATGGCTACAAACTTACAAAACATGACTTAGGATGCTGTTAAGCCTGTTGCAGGTGTATCCATTTTTTAGTCCGTCCCTTTGCTACCATGCTACTCGTTCACAATGAAGATATCACTGCAGATGATGTAGTTTTATCACCATTTGCTATTTTTGGTGGATGTTAACCATGTTGTAGTTAACATTCAATCTCCATGTATTTACACATGGCTACAATGGGCGATGCTATTGTTTGCCATCGAGGTTAGCTGCATCCCATGTCTTATACACCATTTGTTCCTAAATATAAGTATTTTTAGAGATTCCAATATAGACTACATAAGGAGCAAAATGAGTGAATCTAGATTCTAATCTAAACTATATCTAGAATTCTACGTACATCCGTATGTAGTTCATATTGAAATATCTAAAAATAATTCTACGTAGGAATGTAGGTAGTTGTATTTTACATCATTTGTGCAATCTCAGTTTAGCTTCTAACATTTACTGGTTGCTTGTAGGTACATATATCACTACAAGAAATATGTCAACTTGTGACCACCACTATTGGTCACTGAATGGTCACAAATTTCCATTTGTGACCTTTTTGTGACCAAAAACATAAGGTCAAAAGCTGGCCGTCATAAACTGACTATAGCAACCTTTCTTCTGGAATGGTCGAAGACGTTTATGACCAAAATACGTCTACTGTGGCGTTTTGGTCACTAGCAACCTCCCCAGGCCACGTAGGCATCCAGCGTGGCAATCTGACGTGGCACAAGATTCAGCCCGGTCCAATTCAATTTTCTACATGGGCCTAGCCCAACAATTCGGCCTTTTTAATGTATTTTTTTATCAATTTTTGATCAGCTTCATGGGCCAAGCCCAACATTGCAGCCTTTTTTATTGTTGGGTTGTGGCCTTTTTGTCTAAACGAATTTAGTTTTTCTTTTTTTTCCCAAAAGAAGGGTCCACTAGTCAGATGTGTCCCAATTGTTAGGTTCTGGTAACAGGTTTCGATTTGTCGGGTAAGTGGGTCCCATCTATCAGACTCATATTCTTCATATTTCAAGCAGTATTTGGATTGGCAGAGACAAAAACACACACAATACTTAAACAAGAGCAACCAGATCACATAATACAAGCTCTATCCGTGCCATTACAAAGGGCCATGTATAATACAATACTTTACAAGCTCTACAAGTGTAATATAGTACTACTTCACAAGCTCCTGGACTCGCTGGACTCTCTCATATTTCTATGCAACTTCAACAGGACAAAAACTTCGATAGTCAGGGCTGGAACCATAGTCAGATGAACAACACGCCGGACTCGCTTGACGGCAATAGTCAGGACTGAGACCAAACAAAACAGCAACATGGCTTCATCTGTCATCCTGTTACATGAATCAGAGTAGAATGAGAAAAACTGGGGCAAATATATTATGAACAGACCATTCAAGAAAAGGACATGTATTTAGAATGATAACACAAATTCAGCTAGTACCATGCTTTTTGTTGTCGAGCTAGTTAAAATGAGATAGTAGTTCATATAAGAAACAGAGACACAATATGAATATGCATGGCACATATGCAGGTTGTGCAAAAAACTGCACTACAACACATTGCGCCTGAAACAAAATACCATTCTACTATCATGACCATACATTCAACTGGCAAGATCTAACAATACTCATCAGCACACGCATACTAACATCACAAAGGCAGGAGAGAATAAAGGGAACCAAGGAAGATACCTGTGGATGATAGTGTCAACGATGATCTGGATTGAGTTAGCATTGATGAGGAAGTGGATGGTGTCCATGGTGTGCTTTAGATGCACACAGCCATGAGCTTCTTGCCGCTGTTGCATCCGTTCGCTCGATGATGGGTACCAATGCATCCAAGTAGAACAAAACCACCAACATTAACCCACAGCTTCAAGTACAAGCAAGTATATATCAAGTGACAGTGAAAACAAGTTGAGAAAAACACTGTAAATATCTATTTCATGTCATGCAATATTCAAACCGAATAAACCTATGCATACGAAGGTGAAATATTACAAAGAAAGCACTCATCAGGTAGCATGCATACAAAATCTCTGTGTTGGCAGTAGTAAATACTCTCTGTGTTAGAAGTAGTAAAACTCATGCAGTACCAAGTTAACAACTTTGAGTCAGAAAAGCTAGAAGTGTCTCTTAAGAGAGACCAGAACTTAGAATTAAGGCACATATCATATTCTGAACAGCATCAGCACCATGGTAGTAACAATTAACAGTAGTAGGACATCAATGGGGCACAACTTATTTAACTACAGACGGATGGACAGACAATTACCTTCTCGAGGCAGGGACGAGCGTCCTTGAAGTCGAGGAAGATGAGCGTGAGGGCGACGCTAATGGCACTCCAGGACATGTTGAGGCCGAGCAGCAGCGCCACAAGCACGCCCAAGGTGATGGTGTACATGCCGAAGGTGATTTTCTCCCCAGGTTCAGTGCATGGAACAGCTCCCTTCCATTCCCAACAGCAGCAAGGTATTGGTGCTACTGCCGTGCAAAGAAAAATCTTGTAAGCATGATAGAAGGCTGGGATGGCAGGAAGTGAAAATCCTGTCTAACAACATGAGCAGAGCACTAGTTACAAGCATGATAGAAGGCTGGGTGAAGAATATACAAAACTGAACCAATCAATTCAATTCAAAGGGTGTATCTTGTGTAAATGATGCTAGCAATCTCAGTTATATATATATAGCAGAAATTTTATTAGATAATCCTAACTCCATACTTAAAAGATATTCATTCCTCAAAATACTCAACAGAGAGTATTCCCTACCACAAGCAGCAAGATGAGCGGGGTTTGGGCGAGATCCAGCGAGGTGCAGGGCTGCTCGTTGGGTAACTAGTACCTGGATGTATGGAGTGAGGAGGGAGAGCTGCAGCATACTAATCTTGGGCGTGAAGAGTGGAAACTACCATATATTGCCCAAGAATTGAACCCAGCTTTGACATGCATGCTGCAATTCAACTCCATTGGTTGTCACAGAGATAAGATGAAAATCAACATTGTTTTGTTTGCCACTTATTGATGAAGCTACTAATCAGGATTAAATGTAGACAGCAGTAGTAGTAGCAGCATAGCAGTATATATATTAATTTGACTAAACTGAACCAACACCACAAGTCTGTATACAATGAAGTTACTAGGTAGGGATCATATAACATGAGGCAGATGGATGATTAGCAAACATGCTGGGTGGCCAAGAAATGAACAGCATATAAAATACTCCTACTACTGTAGTAGTTAAGATGATGAGACAAAGGACAACAGCATGCAGAGTTCCTGATGCACTGGAGTGGCCCAACCGCACCACACCGAGGCACTGTTGTTCCATCGAGCTCGACCATGTGCAGGCTTCATCATCGCCGTGGAGGTCCCGGTGGTCGTCCTGGTCCATGGAGTGTGAATCTTATTATTTCATTTCAGAGAACGTTAAACACAAATGGCATGTATATGGATCACTATGGACAAGCAAACTTCACTAATAAATATGAACAAGGCCTACTATAGCATAGCAGGTAAAGAGTTAGCTTAACTCAAGTATTGGTGACTAATAGACCTATTATTTCATATAGATGGGTCACCATAAATGCAACTAATAGACCTATTATTTTGCATATACACATGACCATCATCGCACAAGTGTGCCCACTGCCCGAGCTTAGGTAAAACAAATAGATCCAACCCCGCAAAAAATAGATCCAACCTAAGCACATTCATGTTCTTACAGCAGCACAAGCTGTAACCAAGCGCACCTTATTGGCTCATAAAGCCACATTGGGATGACAAAAAAGAAACCAGATATCCAGCAAGCGTGCCTCAGCTTATGGAAGCATAAGTTGTCAACAGCCCTTAACATGACGCTGAATGATAGCTCAGCAAACATGGCATACCACAAGGAACTGAGACAGCATGGTCGCACCGGCGTTGCACAAAAATATACCCCAAGCTAGACAAGCAGATGCAGAAGGAAAAAAATCAAATGCAGCAACAAAAGGATGTTCTCAAGCCCATATATTATTACTGACTCATAATATCAATATCACACTCTGATTCGGAATAACTCATCATATCACACATCAGTGTTTAAATCAGTTCCACATAGAGATCCCAGACAAGAGAGCGCCCACATGGGCGTTAACAATATTTACGGGGCTGTCAGATATGAGCAGCCCTTGACAACTGACGGCGAAGCGAGTGAACATTGCATGAGCCGTACCTGCATAACAGAGAGAATAGAGTAAGATGTTAGTGTTGAAGAATTAAAGGAAGGCTCCTTCTCTAATGCATGATACGCACACTCATGCGTATTCCCAAAAAATAATTAAAGGAAGGATAGGTCTCGACTACGAACTATCTCTGCAATGCATTTGTTCACTCACTGTTACTTAACATATTCTACAGTGATGCTAAGCTACTGACTAACAGTTCCGGAAAAAATTAGTGTACTCCGTCCATAAATACTCACTCAGCAAACAGCAATACTGTGTCATGAAGATGACCTTCTAATGCTACTGCTTGCCAATATGAAAAAAGTTGCAACACAGTGCCAATAAGAATGTTAGTCGACACAGAGATGGATACCTTTATGGTGATAAATCTGTGTGCAATTTTACTGGAATGTGTGGTGTGTCAGCAGTGGCACATTAGTCACCTTGATTGGTGACTAATAGACCTATTATTGGTGACTAATAGACCTATTATTTCATATAGATGATACACAGGCTTAAGGTAACTCAGATGGGTCACCTTCACCCTGCCCCTGCTGAAGGTGAAGTCCTCGATTCCGTGGCCATTGAAGAAATCCGCCACCTCCTGCAGCACCGGTGGCTTGTGCAGGTCGAACTCGTGCGTGCATCCGGAACACCTACGAACCACGCAGAAGAAGAGTCAGCTCACACGCACGCATGTACCGAAGTGGTACACAATATCTTGTGGAATCAAAAGGAATCGAAGCGGCGAGAACCGAATTGTTGGAGAGACGAGATAGATGGATCACTCATGTGGCGGAGGTCGGCCTTGAGGGGCGTCGTGGCCTCCGGGGACGACGAGGTCGCCATCGTCACCGCGGAGGCAGTCACCCGCGAGGGCGGCCGACAGGCTTGGCCCGGACATGCTTGACCTTGGAGAGGATCTTCCGCGGCCGCCATCGCTGATGGTGTTGCTGGATCCGAGCTTCGGGGATTGGGGCTCGGGGAGACGAAACTCTAGCTGCAGCGGAGGAGGAAGAAGAGCTGGGAGCGGGAGCGAGGTTCGGGTGCAGCGCGAGGGAAGGAGGGCGCCGCCGGTGACAGAAAGGAAGGAGGGCGCCGCCGGTGATAGAAAGGAAGGAGGGCGCCGCCGGTGCCAGCCCGAGGGAAGGAGGGCGTGCCGCGAGGGATGAGGGAGAGGACGATCTAGATCGGGGACAGAGAGAGGAAGGCGGCGGGCGGAAGGAAGGGACGAGAGGTGAGAGAGAGGTAGGGTTTGGTGCGGTGGGTTTTTTTCCTTTCTTTGCATGGACGGATGGATGGACGTTGGATTGCTAGCAATGGATGGTAGGATGTCTGCCATCTCATCGATCTGTGCCACAAACGGTTCCACCAATCACAATGTAGTACACACTTTGACGATTTTATAACCATCTAAATTGGTCGTAATCAATTAAATAATATGCTAAATCATGTCACCTATTTTATAACATCATAGAATTAGAAAAAAATAAGAACAATAGCATCGTGTCACAAGTGAGACTTGTTTTTCAGAAAAATAACAAACCTGGAATAATACAAATATCTTTAAAAATTGATCTCAAAAATGAGTTTTATTTGCAAAAAAACATTTTCAACCTTTGGAGTGTCGAAAATGGTATATATTTTTTGAAGCACCTACCAATATTTGTTGCAAAATGGCACCACTCTATTTTCAATAATATTAGATCATATTTTAGGTACAATTGACCAAATGCTTGTGTCTCAATAGCTGTCTATCCACCTCTCGTCAATAATTGAGGAGGTTTTTCAAGTGCCCATTTTTCATTTTTCGAGTGTCCAAAAGGGTTTTTTTGTGAAGAACCTACCAAATAATTGTTGCGAAATTGGACCAAATCATTTTTCTAAAATGCTATGCCACATTTAATGCACAATTGACCAAACGGTTGGGTGTAAAGAGTTTTGATCCTCCTCTTGTGAAAAAGACAAATTTTCGCCGATTCAGCTGGAAGCGGGTCAAATTCCAAGATTCAACCACTAGCTAGGAACGGTCATTCCCGCCGTTTTGACCGCATTTTGAAACGGGCATAAAAAATTCAAAAAAATCAAAAAATTGGGAAACCTTTGCATTGTTTCATTATATGTGGCCAAGTTCCTAGGAAAAATAACAAACTTGTAATACAGCAATTATTTTAAAAAAGTATTCTCAGAAATGAGCTATCACGTGTGGAGATCAATGGCTTTCAAGCCAAATGATAAATCTTATGGCCACATTCATGGAATAGTTTGTTCAAATGATCTCATATTGTGCACAAGGGTGCATATTGGAATGACAAACAATATTGCCTAAGGAAGTTTTCATTTTCCTTGGACGGAAAAACCATTTTCAATTTTTCGAGTGCCCAAAAGGGTTTTTTTGTGAAGGACCTCCCAAATAATTGTTGCAAAATTGGACCAAATCATTTTTCTAAAATATTAGGCCATATTTAGTGCACAATTGACCAAATGGTTGGGTGTAAAAAGTTTTGATCCTCCTCTCGTGAAAAAGACAAATTTCCGTCGATTCAGCAGGAAGCGGGTCAAATTTGAATTGCAGTTGCATCATAGTTTGCTATTTATTTTTTACAAAAAATCATTTCTAGGTACATAAGTACCTATTTAATCAGAGAAACACCAAAAAAAAATCCAAGATTCAACCGCTAGCTAGGAACGGTCATTCCCGCCGTTTTGACCGCATTTTGAAACGGGCATAAAAAATTCAAAAAAAATCAAAAAATTGGGAAACCTTCGCATTGTGTCATTATATGTGGCCAAGTTCCCAGGAAAAATAACTAACTTGTAATACGACAATTATTTTTAAAAAGTGTTCTCAGAAACGAGCTATCATGTGTGGAGATCAATGGCTTTCAAGCCAAATGATCAATCTTATGGCCACATTCATGGCATAGTTTGTTCAAATGATCTCATATTGTGCACAAGGGTGCATATTGGAATGGCAAACAATGTTGCCTAAGGAAGTTTTCATTTTCGTTGGACGAAAAAACCATTTTCCATTTTTTGAGTGCCCGAAAGGAGGTTTTTTTGTGAAGGAACTACCAAATAATTGTTGCAAAATTGGACCAAATCATTTTTATAAAATACTAGGCCATATTTAATGCACAATTGACAAAATGGTTGGGTGTAAAAGTTTTTGATCCACCTCTCGTGAAAAAGACAAATTTCCGCCGATTCAGTTGGAAGCAGGTCAAATTTGAACTGTAGCTGCCTCATAGTTTGCTATTTATTTTTTCCAAAAATCATTTCTAGTTACATAAGGACCTATTTAATCATAAATACATGGTTTGGTGGCGATACGTCGAGGTTTGGGCGGTGGCCGAGGGCCCCAACTCTAGAGCGCGTAAACTCGCATGCCCGTCGCGTGGTCACCGCGTGACCGTAATGTTGCCATGTGTTCTGGGCGACCTAGGCATGTCTAGTGGGTTGGGCACTCCCCAGGTTGGTGCTAGGAAGAAAATTACAACATACGATTCTCACGAGAAGACCGATTGATGCTCAAACATGAATTAGCAGCCAAGTGTTTGATTAGCGGTACGGGAAATGCACATGGCCAATGGGCATGAGTTTTGGCTGAGGATGATCATCTACTAAGGAGAACGTCTTCAAAAATTTTTAGCTCAAAAGGAGGATCCTAGGTGGTACTTGCTTTGCAAAGTACCACGCTGGACAAAAATATGAATGTTGAAGCTGGGCTCAAAATAATGAATGGAGTGAGCTGAAATTTTGTGGAGGATGGTTATTTGCGAATAGGAAAGCATTGTACAAAATTGATACCATTTGGACATGCCAAAGTAGTACTTCCTTCACAATGCTCTTCTATGGACAGAAACTTGGGAAAACTAGTGAGAGAGATTGGATGAATGAAATGAGCTCAAAATTGGTGTAGGTAAGTTACTTAGGTATGGTCATGCGCTGGTAAATTTTCAGATCATTTGGGTAAGCCTAGCTAGTACTTACTTCACAAAGCTTCTCTAGAGGTAGAAACTTTGGAAATTTCCCAAGAAAGATTTACTAGGAAAATTGAGCTGAATATTAGCATGTGACAATGATTTGGGTATGTAAGAGTGCCCGAAAAGTTTGAGGGTAATAGGAGGGGTCTATATAACACTTGCTTTGCAACGTGCCAATTTGGCCATAAAATATAAATTGAACCTGGGCTCACATAGATGATTTGACTGAGCTGCAATTTGGAGGAGGGTGATAATTTGGGCATATGAAGGAACTGTATAAATTTCATGTCATTTAGAGATATAAAAAAGGTACTTCCTTCACAATGCTTCTAGGTGGACAAAAACTTTGGAAATTTGCCGAGAAAGATTTGCTAGGCAAATGGAGCTGAATTTTGTCATGCAGTAATGATTTGGATAGGAAAGAGTGCCCAAAAATTCCGAGGGCAATCAAGAATATATAAATAGCACTTCCTTCATAAAGTGTTGTTGTGAACAGAATAGGAAAATGAATATTGTTGAATTAGTTTTGACCTAGGCAAGGAAGGATTTTTACATATTTGATGAAGATAAGCCCCAAAGAATTTATGAGATTTTTTTGGGAATTTTGGGAATGATAAAAATATAGGTTGCTTCACAACCTAGGGCAAAAACTGCCACATGGACATGACACATAGGCAAAACTGATGAGATGGCGCCTAGTCATCACAACCCACCACAATCTACAAGGCTATGACCATCTATATTGGTCATTAACAACTAGAAATAAGGCAGCGGATTAGCACTGTTTGCTTTGTGACCATTTCGTGTAAGGAAATTACGACCTTTCTGACCAAAATGGTCGCAATGGTTTAGGGTTTGGAGCCCCCTGAACAGCTTTTGACCAATTGGTCTAAATGGTCATAAATTTATGACCAATTCTTCGAGGGTCACTGACAGAAGGTCATAAGTTGACATATTTCTTGTAGTGTATGAGCGGTACTGATCCATGCTTCGATCCCTTTTGCATATGGGGCAATGTGATATTCATGAACAAGCGTCAAGTGAGGAAACTAAGAAAGATTGTTAGGCAAAAGAAACGGGTGATGGGAATTAAGCTCTTTGTTTACACTTTGTCCAAGACAATAGTGAACTTTAGGATGGTAAGTAATGTGTTGCATTTTCCCCTTGCCCACAATAAGTTACTCTATTAGATCTCAGTATCTGATATTTTTCTCTTTTTAGTGGTTTCAAGCTATTTACTGATGATCACCTTGCAAACTACATGACCGGAGTGGAGGCAACTAAGGCTAAAGTATATAATTGATGCTACTATGATAATGCTCTAGAAGTCTTCCTGAAGGCGGTGAAGGATGGGCGGGCGATCATCACAAGAGGTTCAACAAAAGTTGTTCGTGCCTATAGCATGTAGGAAGGCACATTATGGGCATTCCGCTTCTTCAACACCATCGGCAGTCAAAATGATTTACACTTGTCTCTTCACCTTCACCGCCTCTAAATATTGTGGTTCATCATAGTTAATTGTTGTCTAATCCTATAATTATTTAACATATTGTACTGACTATTTTATTTATGAATTCATTGTTGAACCATTGTGCCAAGAATTTGAATTGCTTGTTTCATATTTCAAGATTTCCAATTCGAATAATAAATTACAGGGAAAAATAAAAATATACAGGAGCAAACAAAATAATATGCACACGGTTAGAAAGAAAACAATGTGTGCGATGAAAAAAAAGAGAACATATGGTTCTTTGACGTGAAACGTTTGTGATGCCCGACGGACGCACACCCGATTTCGTCTCATATGCGTGTGCGATTCATGGTAATACTACAAAGGTTTAAACTAGTGTGCGTGTGTGATAGGCATACCAATCGCACACAGTTATGAAAATGGACACGTTGGTGTTAGTAGAGGCGCCATACACATTTTACATTCTTGAACCGTGTGCGATAACGTACCTATCACAAACATATTAGTAGATTAAATGTTGATGTCCGCTTTTTTCACACGGCTATAGCGGCGTAATCATTTGGGATGTCTCTCCAATCAGAAACGTAACATCGAGATGTAACATGTGGGACTGGGGAGGCTTCTCATACGTTTATTCTATGGCAATCATCAGTAGCCGCTCGCCCATCCCCGATGGTTTCTGGGTCGCCCTATCGCCCAAATTCACTTGGCGATGGTTCCAAATGTCGTCACGGAAAGGGGTTAAAAACCGTTTGTATAGCACCTTACGGCACTGGTGTGGAGATCTGCTATACAAAGTGCTTTTAACCCCTTTCCGTGACGGCGTTTGGAACCATTGCCAAGTGAGTGTGGGTGATAGGGGGGTCCTTCCCACACGACCCAGAAAACATCGGGGATAGGCCCTCCTGGCACACAAACTAGGGCAAAATAAGCTCATGTGCGATCTGGCAAGGCATCGAAGCCCAATCGTTTCCGTTCGTATGTACATCCCACACGGCGAATCCTAGAAAAACATTTCCGTTCGTATGTATATCACACACAGTTTTTTGTGTGGAAAAGTTTGTTCAAGGTGGCCTAACGCAAACAATTCTCTGCCGGAAGCCGTGTGTGATTGTTAGTTGATTGAACACGCCTAATTTCTAGAAACCGTGTGGGTTGCTTGACTTCATCGCCCACGGTGCTGTCTGAGTAACCGTCTGCAATAGAAAACCCCAATAAGTAGGTAATTAGCTCATTATTGATAATCCATGTACTAATCATATTGATATTTCTTATAAAACACAACAGATATTTCATATCCATATAACGGTAACCAAGATTTCATAATCAAATTACATCAGATAGCTTTAGCACTCAGTTGCGCCATTACACAACAGCATCAAGTTTCACATGCAACATCGAAACCCTTTGGAAAGTAGCATCATACACGGTAAATAGATAGATGAATCTCATCTGGGAAACTGCAGAAGCAGAAGGCAAATATTGAGCCTCCAGTGATGTTGAATGTCCTTGCAACTTTAGGCTAGTGGCCATGGATAATTGACCACCCAACCTTCGTCCTCTTCAGGAAGACTTCAATATTGTATCGTGGGTGTTGAATGAATACCTTCCTCGCCTCTTGACCATGCAGGTGGTTTGAGAGGTAATCATCGGTGAACTGCTTTGAAAAGTACTGAAAATAAAGATATGCACAAATCGCTGTTATAAATTTTGAAATGGCGCAAGGGTAAAAACAAGGTAAAAGAGTTAGTACCATCCTATAATTGACCGATGTCTTCTTCATTGTGCAAACAAAGATCTTGCTATTATTCATCGCAAGTTTCTTCATCCTAACTTATGAGTTTCTTGACTTGACTGATATTCATAGACATCTCATTTCCCCATAAGCAAAATGGGTCAAACAATGGGTCTAAGCCTCTGACAGCAGGACCTACATGTGCAAGACCAAATTGTGAGAAACCTAAATATTGGAATGATTCCTGCAACTGCACAATAATGTGCTATTAGTGAAAGGACCATGCATGAGCAAACCTCGATGGTAAACCACAATGTCTCGCATTGTTTCCCTGCGACACACATAAGGAAGATCTTGATTAGGTTAACTGAGAGTTGCCATACTATCAGTAGAATATGTATTGAGTACAGTCAAATTCGATTTATTTCACATGCATAACAATACAAAATTGTACCCACAACAAATGAAAATCAATTTGCAGAATTGAACCAAACAGTTAAATGGACAGCAGACCAAATGAACCAAAACAGTTAACTGAGCACGACATTGTAGAATAGAAACATGTACTAGAAGATAAGATAGTTAACAAAACAAAGAATGCTTGAGAACAGTACTAAGAAATGTGGCAATTGTTGGACCAAACTATTAACTGAACATTACATTTTAGAGGACCAAACTGTCAACTAAACATTACATTTTAGAGGACCAAACTATTAATTGAACATCATATTGCATATTAACATTACAGAGGACAAATCACTAGAAGGCACTGGCAGTGGCCTAGAGAAAACAGCACAAACTATATTTTAAAGTAGACAACCACGTAGCGGTGTCGGCGATGGCCTCGAAGGCGAGGTGCGCCTCCAAGATCTGGCGGTTGGCAAGCATGGCAGCCATAGTGACCTCGTGCGCACGTGCGACCGCGATTTGCTTCTCCACTGCCAGATGCTACTGAGCTCCATGTTATACTGCGTGCAAAATGGCTGTTGGCGGCGCTTAATTGGAGGAGGGGGCAATGATTTCGATGGAAGGTGTCGCGCCGTTGGGGGCATGTGGGATGGGGAAGGGTCGGCGGCGAGGAGGATGGTGTGGGTGGGGTGTGGATTACCTAGCCATATCAACGAGGCCGCGCAGCAAGAAGAAGGGTCGGCGGC
Source organism: Triticum urartu (assembly GCF_056163025.1). Taxonomy (NCBI): domain Eukaryota; kingdom Viridiplantae; phylum Streptophyta; class Magnoliopsida; order Poales; family Poaceae; genus Triticum; species Triticum urartu. The sequence continues at coordinate 100,045,858 of NC_141878.1, forward strand.
GAGGAGGCCGCGCAGCAATAAGAAGGGTTGCCGGCGAGGAGGCAGCGCTGCAAGAAGAAGGGTCGCCGGCAAGGAGGCGACACTTCAAGAAGAAGGGTAGCCGGCGAGGAGGCAGCACTGCAATAAGAAGGGTTGCCGGCGAGGAGGCTGAGCTGCCAGTAAGCAGCAGTGAAGGTTTGAACTTGGAAAGCAAGGAGGAATAGTGCAAATGTGGCTTTTGGTGGGAGGGAGGGGGCGGGGAGATAGATATTTCCGCGGTGGCAGAAAAATTTTGCTCGGTGCCACGAGAAACTAGCACGCAAGTGTGATTCAAGCCGGGGCGATGGACTATAGACGAAGGTTCCTACATAAGCCAGACAAGACGGTGCGCCAAGATATTTTATATTGCATCCCACACGATTCTTTCTAGTAAATTGTTTGTGGTATACCTAATTTTTTCATTATGTTTTGAAAGACAAAATTGTGTTATGGAGGGAAAGGATGGTGTTTGAATTATTAGAACATTTATGTACAGTGAACAAGCAACTACATGAGTGTCGTGTTTAAATTTAGAATTATTCCGGGTTCGTTTGGCATTTTTATGCATTAATTGAGTTTCTAGGCATTTAATGTGCATATTTCAAATTTGAACTACAAGCACATGCTCCAGTGCACCAAAGTTTTTTGAAAAATCACATGTGTGTCTTTGGGTGAATTTATAGATCCCGTGCAAGAAATGGGAATGAAATTCAAACATCTAGGCATCGTGGCTCGGCCAGGAACATTGAGAAACTTGGTTTTTAAATTTCTGGAAATTCAAAACTCGCCTGAAAATCATGAAACTTGGCATGGTGTCATTTCATGGCACCAACATGCCGTGGTAAAAAAATTGGACACATTTGGACAAGTTTTTTATATAAGCTTCTTGCAAACTGGAGCTTCTCTCGAGAAGACTCGTGGTCCCCGAGGGGGGTGTGTCACCTTTGTGTGCGAAACGATATACGCTGCCTCCCCCCCTTGATTTTTTTACAAAGGCGACATAGAACTATATGAGTGTTGTGTTAAAATTTGGAATTATTCTAGGTTCGTTTGGACTTTCTTATACATTAATTGAATTTTTGGTCATTTAATGTGCACAATTCAAATTTGAACTGCAAGTACATGCTCCAGTGCACCAAAGTTGGTTGAAAAATTACATGTGTGTCCTTGGGTGAATATTTAGGCCCCATGCAAGAAATGGGAATGAAATTCAAACATCTGGGTGTCGTGGCTCGGCCAAAAAGATTTAGAAACTTGGTTTTTTAATTCATGTAAATCCAAAACACGCCTGAAATCATGAAACTTGGCATGGTGTCATGACATGGCACCAACACGTTGTGGTGAATTTTTTGGCTGAATTGGGACAAGCTTTGGTATAAGCTTCTTGCAAACCAGAGCTTCTCTCAAGAAGGCTCGTGGTTCAGAGAGGGAACGTGTCACCTCTATGTGCGAAACGACATATGTACACTGCCTTCTCCTGCCTTCATTTTTTTACACAGGCATATTATACCAAATAGAAGTATCATGCTAAATTTTGGAATTATTCCGGGTTCGTTTGGCCCTTTTTATACGTTAATTGAATTTCTGGGCATTTAATGTGCATAATTCAAATTTGAACTACAAGCACATGCTCTAGTGCACCACAGTCTGTTGAAAAATCACATGTGTGTCCTTGGGTGAATTTCTAGGTCCCATGCAAGAAATGGGAATGAAATTCAAACATATGGGCTTCGTGGCTCGGCCGAAAAGATTGAGAAACTTGGTTTTTTAATTCCTGTTAATCCAAAACATGCTTAAAAAGCATGAAACTTGGCATGGTGTCATGACATGGCACCAACATGTTGTGCTAAATTTTCTGGCCGAATTAGGACAATCTTTGGTATAAGATTCTTGCAAACCGGAGCTTCTCTCAAGAAGGCTCGTGGTTTCGAGAGGGAACGTGTCACCTCCGTGTGCGAAATGACATACACTGCCTTCTCCCGCCATATTTTTTTACACAGGTAGATTAAACCAAATAGAAGTGTCTGAAGGAAATATGCCCTAGAGGCAATAATAAAGTTGTTATTTTGTATTTCCTTATATCATGATAAATGTTTCTTATTCATGCTATAATTGTATTAACCGAAAACTTGATACATGTGTGGATACATAGAAAAAACACTGTGTCACTACTAGGAAATAGCTTATAGGTAGACGCTTACTAGTAGCACGTTATATTGACCCACACTACTGTTAATCACTAGTAGCGCCCTATATTGACCCCTCGCTACTAGTAAATATTACGGGTAGTGCATGATGAAAAAACGCGCTATTAGTATATATCTCCCGCGGACACGACATAGTAGTAGCACGGGTTGTAAAACACACGCTGCTACTAAGTGAATAGTTATAGGGCAGGTAAAACGCCTGTGCTACTACTACTGCACCACCCACCCCACCAAACTCTCTCTACCGAATCCCTTGAAAAAAACTCTCCTCCCTCTTATGACCCTCACCCCACCCCGCGGTCAAGCTCCTCTCCGCCAGACCGCCACGATCCCCTTGCCGCCATCACCACCCACGCCGGCCGGTTCCGGCGAGCTCTGACCATGCGCAACACACCCCCAAGCTCCCAAGCTCTGCCCCTCTCTCCCCTCCATCCAGATCCGTGCCTCAAGGCCTGCACCTTTTCCTATGGCTAGGGTTTCGGGCGCTTCCAGTGTTCTTGCCAGAATCCACCACAATCGGCGATCGCGAGGCCGGAGCTTGCAGGATCCGTCACCGGCGTTGCCGAGGTAGGCCCTTCCCATCCTTCCTTAATCGGGTCCACCCTCATGGGCCCCTCCTCCGCCAACGCGCCCACCGACGAGGAGCACTAGATGGGCACCACCATCGTTGGCGTCTGCTATGACGGCGGTGGCGGCCTCACCGCCGACTCAAGGACCAGCACCGGTATGCCCACCCCACCCCACCCTGATGTCTACTACACAACCTTCTTCTTGTAGACGTTGTTGGGCCTCCAAGTGTAGAGGTTTGTAGGACAATAGCAAATTTTCCTCAAGTGGATGACCTAAGGTTTATCAATCTGTGGGAAGCGCAGGATGAAGATGGTCTCTCTCAAACAACCCTGCAACCAAATAGCAAAGAGTCTCTTGTGTCCCCAACACACCCAATACAATGGTAAATTGTATAGGTGCACTAGTTTGGCGAAGAGATGGTGATACAAGTGCAATATGGATGGTAGATATAGGTTTTCGTAATCTGAAAATATAAAAACAGCAAGGTAACTAATGATAAAAGTGAGCACAAACGGTATTGCAATGAATTGTAATAAGGCCTAGGGTTCATACTTTCACTAGTGCAAATTCTCTCAACAATAATAACATAACTGGATCATATAACTATCCCTCAACATGCAACAAAGAGTCACTCCAAAGTCACTAATAGCGGAGAACAAACGAAGATATTATTGTAGGGTACGAAACCACCTCAAAGTTATTCTTTCTGATCGATCTATTCAAGAGTCCGTTGTAAAATAACACGAAGCTATTATTTCTGTTCGATCTATCCTAGAGTTCGTACTAAAATAACACCTTAAGACACAAATCAACCAAAACCCTAATGTCACCTAGATACTCCAATGTCACCTCAAGTATCCGTGGGTATGATTATACGATATGCATCATACAATCTCAGATTCATCTATTCAACCAACACAAAGAACTTCAAAGAGTGCCCCAAAGTTTCTACTGGAGAGTCAAGACGAAAACATGTGCCAACCCCTATGCATAAGTTAACGTGGTCACAGAACTCGCAAGTTGATCACCAAAACATACATCAAGTGGATCACATGAATATCCCATTGTCACCACAGATAAGCACATGCAAGACATACATCAAGTGTTCTCAAATCCTTAAGGACTCAATCCGATAAGATAACTTCAAAGGGAAAACTCAATCCATTACAAGAGAGTAGAGGGGGAGAAACATCATAAGATCCAACTATAATAGCAAAGCTCGCGATACATCAAGATCGTGCCAAATCAAGAACACGAGATAGAGAGAGAGATCAAACACATAGCTACTGGTACATACCCTCAGCCCCGAGGGTGAACTACTCCCCCCTCGTCATGGAGAGAACTGGGATGATGAAGATGGCCACCGGTGAGGGATCCCCCCCCCTCCGGTAGGGTGCCGGAACGGGTCTAGATTGATTTTCGGTGGCTACAGAGGCTTGCGGAGGCGGAACTCCCGATCTAGGTTATTTTCTAGAGGTTTCTGTATTTATAGGAATTTTTGGCATCGGGAACAAGTCAGGGGGGTCCCCGAGTCATCCACGAGATAGGGCGACACACTCGGTCGGGTAGGGCACCCCCCCAACCTCGTGGACGGCCCGGGACTCTTCTGGCCCAACTCTTTTACTCCAGGGGCTTCGTTTGGTCCATAAAAAGTCATCAAAAATTGGCACGTCAATTGGACTCCGTTTGGTATTCCTTTTCTGTAAAACTCAAAAACAAGGAAAAACAGAAACTGGCACTGGGCTCTAGGTTAATAGGTTAGTCCCAAAAATCATATGAAATAGCATATAAGTGCATATAAAGCATCCTAGATGGATAATATAATAGCATGGAACAATCAAAAATTATAGATACTTTGGAGACGTATCAAGCATCCCCAAGCTTAATTCTTGCTCGTCCTCGAGTAGGTAAATAATAAAAGTAGAATTTTTGATGTGGAATGTACCTAACATATTCATCAATGTAATTCTCTTTATTGTGGAAATAATATTCAGATCCATTAGATTCAAGAGAAAAGTTTTATTGACATAAAAATAATAATACTTCAAGCATACTAACCAAGAAATTATGTCTTCTCAAAATAACATGGCCAAAGAAAGTTATCCCTACAAAATCATATAGTTTGGCCATGCTTAATTTTCGTCACACATGATGCTCTCATCATGTACAACCCGGTTGACAAGCCAAGCAATTGTTTCATACTTTAGTATTCTCAAACTTTTTCAACTTTCACGCAATATATGAGCGCGAGCCATGGACATAGCACTATGGGTGGAATAGAATATGATGATGGAGGTTGTGTGGAGAAGACAAAAAAAGAGAAAGTCTCACATTGACGCGGCTAATCAACAGGCTATGGAGATTCCCATCAATTGATGTCAATGCAAGGAGTAGGGATTGCCATGCAACGGATGCACTAGAGCTATAAATGTATGAAAGCTCATCAAAAGAAACTATGTGGGTGTGCATCCAACTCGCTTGCTCACGAAAACCTAGGGCATTTTGAGGAAGCCCGTCATTGGAATATACAAGCCAAGTTCTATAATGAAAAATTCCCACTAGTATATGAAAGTGAAAAAAATAGGAGACTCTCTATTATGAAGATCATGGCGATACTTTGAAGCACAAGTGTGGAAAAAGGATAGTAACATTGCCCTTCTCTCTTTTTCTCTCATTTTTGTATTTGGGACTTTTTTCTCTCTTTTTTTCTTTTTTTCATCCGCAATCTCATCCCGACTTGTGGGGGAATCATAGTCTCCATCATCCTTTCCTCACATGGGACAATGCTCTAATAATAAAAACAACACACTTCCTATGCATAGGGATTTTGTGAGGAAACAATTTATGGGAACAAGAATCAACTTGCATAGGAAGGTAAAACAATCATAACTTCAAGATTTTCAACACATAGAGAGGAAACTTGATATTATTACAACTCCTACAAGCATATATTCCTCTTTCATAATAATTTTCAATAGCATCATGAATGAATTCAACAATATAACCATCACATAAAGCATTATTTTCATGATGCACAAGCATAGAAATTTTATTACTCTCCACATAAGCAAATTTCTTCTCATTCGGAATAGTGGGAGTATCATAAGAAACTCGAATACTATAAATTATTTCCACATTAAAAGAGTAATGTTCAGAAAAAGGGTAATCATAATCATGACAAGCGTTGTAAATATAATCATCACTACTTTTTATAACATAAGTATCATCACAATAATCATTATAAGTAGCAACTTTGTTCACATCATAATCAATTGAAACCTCTTCCAAGATAGTGGAATCATTACTAAATAAAGTCATGACCTCTCCAAATCCACTTTCATAATTATCACAATAAGATTCAACACCCTCCAAAATAGTGGGATCAGTACTTCCTAAAGTTGACACTCTTCCAAACCCACTTTCATCAATATAATCATCATAAATAGGAGGCATGCTATCATCATAATAAATTTGCTCATCAAAACTTGGGAGATTAAAAATATCATCTTCATTAAACATAGCATCCCCATGCTTGGGACAAACATTAATTGCAGCAAATAAATTCTCAAACATGTCATTCTCATCAAACATAGCATCCCGAAGCTTGGGCCAGAAAAGAGCTTAATGTCTACTACACAACCTTCTTCTTGTAGACGTTGTTGGGCCTCCAAGTGTAGAGGTTTGTAGGACAATAGCAAATTTCCCTCAAGTGGATGACCTAAGGTTTATCAATCCGTGGGAGGTGTAGGGTGAAGACGGTCTCTCTCAAACAACCCTGCAACCAAATAGCAAAGAGTATCTTGTGTCCCCAACACACCCAATACAATGGTAAATTGTATAGGTGCACTAGTTCGGCGAAGAGATGGTGATACAAGTGCAATATGGATGGTAGATATAGGTTTTTGTAATCTGAAAATATAAAAACAGCAAGGTAACTAATGATAAAAGTGAGCACAAATGGTACTGCAATGCGTTGAAACAAGGCCTAGGGTTCATACTTTCACTGGTGCAAGTTCTCTCAACAATAATAACATAAGTGGATCATATAACTATCCCTCAACATGAAATAAAGAGTCAATCCAAAGTCACTAATATCGGAGAACAAAAAAAAGAGATTATTGTAGGGTACGAAACCACCTCAAAGTTATTCTTTCTGATCGATCTATTCAAGAGTCCGTAGTAAAATAACACAAAGCTATTCTTTCCGTTCGATCTGCCCTAGAGTTCATACTAGAATAACACCTTAAGACACAAATCAACCAAAACCCTAATGTCACCTAGATACTCCAATGTCATCTCAAGTATCCGTGGGTATGATTATACGATATGCATCACACAATCTCAGATTCATCTATTCAACCAACACAAAGAACTTCAAAGAGTGCCCCAAAGTTTCTACCAGAGAGTCAAGATGAAAACGTATGCCAACCCCTATGCATAAGTTCACGAGGTCACGGAACTCGCAAGTTGATCACCAAAACATACATCAAGTGGATCACGTGAATATCCCATTGTCACCACAGATAAGCACATGCAATACATACATCAAGTGTTCTCAAATCCTTAAAGACTCAATCCGATAAGATAACTTCAAAGGGAAAACTCAATCCATTACAAGAGAGTAGAGGGAGAGAAACATCATAAGATTCAACTATAATGGCAAAGCTCGCGATAGATCAAGATCGTGCCAAATCAAGAACATGAGAGAGAGAGAGATCAAACACATAGCTACTAGTACATACCCTCAGCCCCAAGGGTGAACTACTCCCTCCTTGTCATGGAGAGCGCCGGGATGATGAAGATGGCCACCGGTGAGGGATCCCCCCTCCGGTAGGGTGCCAGAACGAGTCTAGATTGGTTTTCGGTGGCTACATAGGCTTGCAGCGGCGGAACTCCCGATCTAGATTATTTTCTGGAAGTTTCTGTACTTATAGGAATTTTTGGCGTCGGGAACAAGTCAGGGCGTTCCCCAAGTCGTCCATGAGATAGGGCGGCGCGCCCGGGGGGTAGGGCGTGCCCCCCACCCTCGTGGACGGCCCGAGACTCTTCTGGCCCAACTCTTTTACTCCGGGGGCTTCTTTTGGTCCATAAAAAATCATAAAAAATTGGCACGTCAATTGGACTCCGTTTGGTATTCCTTTTTTGTAAAACTCAGAAACAAGGAAAAAACATAAACTGGCACTAGGCTCTAGGTTAATAGGTTAGTCCCAAAAATCATATAAAATAGCATATAAATGCATATAAAACATCCTAGATGGATAATAAAATAGAATGGAACAATAAAAAATTATAGATACGTTGGAGACGTATCACACCCACCCCACCCCGATCCCTTGACGTGCGGTTCGTTTCCCCGTCGATGTATCGCCAAGGCTTTGGATCGGATATAGATGTGCCTACGCGTAGATTGGGTGTCCCTGCTGCTGCTTGCTGTGTTACATGGGACCCCTCTCCTAAATCAGTATCCTATTTTTGGCATTCTAGTTGCGAGATCAGGGGAATCGTTCCTGTTTGCAGCCGACCTGAGTAATCTAACACTTCTGTTTGAGTGCAGATGTGCCTTTTAGGTTTAGGAGCACCGCCGTCTAGCTCAGCAGGCGATAGCTCCAAGTGTTGTTATGTCTAAAATTTCGTGAACAGCCATGTTTTGTTGCCATAGTTATTACTAGCCATGCTCGGCGGTATGACACACATTGTGGCTGATGGATTTCGGTTTTTCATGTGGTGTAAAAAGAAATATGTATTAGTTCTTTTCCCTGTTTAATTGATAACTACTTGGATCATGGAGGGTGGTGTTGAACGTGTATGAGTGTTTGATTTACTTATTCCTCTCACAGATGAGGAGAGTAGAAAGTAGCAGTTGGTATTGCTTCTAGTGTACACTACAAAAAAGACACATCCATGACATTTTGGGCCGAACGAAATTTTTTCTGTCATACATATGACACTTCTATGACGATAATTGTGACAAAACCCGGTATCATCATAGATGTGGTGGGCTCCTACTTCTATGACAAAAAAATCATGACAGAAAATGGGCTTTTCGTCCAAGGTGGGCCGGAGACGCAGCTGCATGACATTCTTTGGGCCGTCCATGACGGAAAAAACCGTGGTAGAAGCAAGGGCGAGGAAAATTTCGGGGAGTTCCCGGTTACAGTGGGAGGTCGGGGACCGAGCGATGCGCGCTTCTCTCGTACACATACGCGCGTGTGTGCGAGGCGTTGGCTCTAACTGAACCCGAGCGAGGCGTTGGGCTCTAACTGAACCCGAGCAATTGCACTGCAGGATATGCGTTACTGAGCCCGAGCGATTGATCGATGGCTGTTAACTGAACCCGATCGAGCGGTTCCTTCGCTACTGCTGCTAACTGAAGCCGATCGATGCTGCCTCTGGATGAACAGTGAGCGTTGCGGGGGGGGGGGTGGATGAACAGTTCCCGGTGAGGGTGGATGAACAGGACCCCGTGGTGTTGCCTCTGGATGAACACGACCCCGATCGATCGAGCCGGTTGGGGCTGGATGAACAGGACCCCTTGGAGGGTTGGATGAACAGGACCACCCCGTGGAGGGCAGGATGAACAGTAGACGGTGGAGGGCAGGATGAACAGTAGCCTGTGGAGGGGTGGTTGAACAGGAGCCCGTGGAGAGGGTTGGTTGAACAGTAGCCGGTGGAGTAGCGCGCGGTGGAGGCTGGATGAACAGGAGCCCGTGGATGAACAATCGCAGGTGGAGGCTGGAGGAGGTCGATGGGGGATGAACAGTAGCTCGTGGAGGCTGGAGGGGGTCAACGGTGGAGATGAACAGTATCCCGTGGAGTCCCTTTTTGCGGTACGCCACACCCCTCCCGATGAACAGGACCCCGTTTCGACCGTAGCGCTCGAACAGAAGTCCGTTTCCTCCATTTTGCGGTACGCCACACCCCTCCCGATGAACAGGACCCCTGTTTCGACCGTAGGAGGTCCGTTTCCTCCGTTTTGCAGTACGCCAGACCCCTCCCGATGAACAGGATCCCGTTTCGAACGTGGCCGGTCGAACACAAGGCTGTTTCCTCTGTTCTGCGGTACGCTAGGCCTTGTTTCCATCGCCTGTTCCGTCTAAGCCCTCCCGATGAACACGACGCATTCTGTTGCCTCCCCATGAACACGACGCATTCCGTTGTCTCCCCATGAACATGACGACGACGCTGTTTCTCCGTTCCGACCCAGCCATGTACACGAGCCCTGGCCGTATGTATGCGCGAGTAGGTGTTCGAGACCCCGCCCGCATGTACACATACGTGGCCGTATTTTCTTTCTTGCACCCTAGCCGCCGTACGTACGTGTACATGCTACGTGTGTGCCTCTACTACGGCACGTGCGCGCCTCTACATCGACCAGTATATATGTACGTACACGTTCGCGACCAGAATGACAACGCTACTTACGCTTCGACCAGGTGGGTCCCGACTGTCAGGCACTTCCTTGCGTGCGAAGATGTAGCTGGTGGGTCCCAGCAGTCAGGGGCAAACGTTTTTTTTGCGAAATATGGTGGCCCATCCGGTGGGTCCCCGCTGTCAGGTGGAGGAATAATTATTTTGCGCGTAATAAGGAGGCACTTCCTTACTGCGGCCGTGGACCCAGCTGTCAGCGTCTCCACACACAGTACTCTTCCAATGGAAGTCGGTCGTTGACCACATTGACCACGCCGCGCCGAGAGCACCACGGCGGCGGACGACGGCGAGGCCTAGGAAGGGGACGACGCGGAGCCGGGGAAGACGTGGCAGTGGAAGCCCGCGCGGAGAGGAGTACGAGGGTTCACTGGTTCGGCTGCGGTGTGAGGCTGCCGTCGCCGCAGGGCCTGGCCAGCGGTGGGAATAGTAGGGGGCGGTGAGGCCTCCGCGGCAGCACAGCCGACCACGGGAGGAGGGAGCATGCGGCACAACCGGCGCTGCTTTGGGAGGATGGAGCAAGAATACCAGAGGTTGAAGAAGCACTATGGCCGTTGGATGGACATCGTACGATCACTGGAGCTAGAATCGTTCATATTGACTAAGTTGACAAAGCCCTTCATCCCCGTCAACTTAGTAGGCCCACAAGTCAGCCTCCCTCCAAGGTGGATCCCAGCAAGCCGGGGGAGTATTCATTTTTTGTGCGTAATAAGGAGGCAATTCCGGTGGGTCCGAGCTGACAGCAGGGGGAACGTTTTTTCGCAAATACGGTGGCCTGTCCGGTGGGTCCCAGCAGTCAGGGGGAAATGATTTTTTCGCAAAATACTGGTGGCCCGTCCGGTGGGTCCCCGCTGTCAGGTGGAGGAATAATTATTTTGCGCGTAATAAGGAGGCACTTCCTTGCTGCGGCCGTGGACCCAGCTGTCAGCGTCTCCACGCACAGTACTCTTCTATTGGAAGTCGGTCATTGACCACATTGACCACGCCGCACCGAGAGCACCACGGCGGTGGACGACGGCGAGGCCTAGGAAGGGGATGACGCGGAGCCGGGGAAGACGCGACAGTGGAAGCCCGCGCGGAGAGGAGTACGAGGGTTCACTGGTTCGGCTGCGGTGTGAGGCTGTCGTCGCCGCAGGGCCTGGCCAGCGGTGGGAATAGTAGGGGGCGGTGAGGCCTCCGCGGCAGCACAGCCGGCCATGGGAGGCAGGAGCATGCGGCACGACCGGCGCTGCTTTGGGCGGCTGGAGCAAGAAGACCAGAGGTTGAAGAAGCACTACGGCCGTTGGATGGACATCGTACGGTCACTGGAGCTAGAATCGTTCATATTGACTAAGTTGACAAAGCCCTTCGTCCACGTCAACTTAGTAGGCCCACAAGTCAGCCTCTCACCAAGGTGGGTCCCAGCTAGCCGGGGGAGTATTCATTTTTTTGTGCGTAATAAGGAGGCACTTCCGGTGGGTCCGAGCTGACAGTGGGGGGAACGTTTTTTTCGTGAAATACGGTGGCCCGTCCGGTGGGTCCCAGTAGTCAGAGGGAAACGATTTTTTCGCAAAATACTGGTGGCCCGTCCGGTGGGTCCCTGCTGTCAGGTGGAAGAATAATTATTTTCCGTGTAATAAGGAGGCACTTCCTTGCGGCTGCCGTGGACCCAGCTGTCAGCCTCTCCACGTACAGTACTCTTCTGATGGAAGTCGGTCGTTGACCACATTGACCACGCCGCGCCGAGAGCACCACGGCGGTGGATGACGGCGAGGCATAGGAAGGGGACAACGCGGAGCCGGGGAAGACGCGGCAGTGGATGCCCACACAGAGAGGAGTACGAGCGTTCACCGGTTCGGCTGCGGTGTGAGGCTGCCGTCGCCGCAGAATAACAGGGGGTGTGGGTGAGTAGAGGGATGCCCTGGCCAGCGGTGGCAGTAGTAGGGGGCGCTGAGGCCTGCGCGGCAGCACAGCCGGCCACGGGAGCCGGGAGTAGGCGGTCCCGCCGGCGCTGCTTTGGCGGCTGGAGCAAGAAGATCAGAGATTGAAGAAACACGACGGCCGTTGGATTGACATCCAACGGTTACGTCTGCTAGAATCGTTTGTTGACGTATATAATAACTAAAAAAATCTTGCATATGCGTCGACTAAACAGGCCCACAAGTCAGACCACTCCCTCTTTTTTTAATAATTTATATATAGCTCATGGCAACTTCTTATGCAATTTATTGCAGTCGTTTTTTTTGGTTGGCCATGGCCAATTTTGCATATTTCTGTGGGTTCCAAACTATTTTTAATACCGAGATGTCCAGCCAGATTTAAAGTACTTTGAATATATATTTAAATTAGGTTAATGCCCAGTGAAATAGGAATCTGAAAATGTAATAAAATTCAAAAATTATAAAGTAATTGCCAATTTTTCATATGTTTTTATATTTACAACCCATTTCATATTACTTTCAAGATTTGCAGGCGTCTTGAAAGAGTTGCAGCCCATCAGGGCGTAGAAAAATAAGTAGGCCTGGATTGGGTATTCTTCAGAAAAAATAAACTGGGCTCATTTTCACAAAGAAAAAATAGCTGGGCTGGTCACATGGTGAACATAAAATATAAGCCTGGGCTAGACGAGCCACAGCCCAGTTCAAACCCTGCTCCGTCTCAACAATACCAAACAAAAAAATACTGCTCGAGTAGCTACGTCCCAGGTGTCAGCGGATCTTGTGTTGTTCTCTTGTCTATTGACTATATACGCTCACAATGTCGTGGGTCCCAGATGTCAGGAAAACACTAGGAGGAAGCATTTTATTTTTCCATATGCTGACGTGGTGGGCCCCTACTGTCATCCTCTCCACGTACTTCTATCGATTCCTGTTGTTTGTTGACCATGTTGACAACGCGAGAGGGCGGCGCCGTGGCGAGCGCACCAAAGCGCGCAGAGGACGTCGGTGTTAATGATATAGGAGACGGTGGGGCGGCGATGCGTGCGCTGAGGCGCAGCCAGCCGTGGGAGGCGGAAGCAGGCGGCCCCGCCGGCGCTGGTTTGGTTTTGGCGGCTGGAGGAAGACAGGACTGAAGAAACACGACAGACTGTAAAAGCAACAGGAGTACTTAACAACCATAACTGAAACCAGCAGGGGCACTTAACAACCAAAGCTGAAAGCAGTATGAGTACTTATACAGGTTCAAGCATACAAAGCACGCCTCGAACAGTGCTACTTTGCCTACAGTTAACCAAGGGTGAGGCCGCCAAGCCCCAGGACAAGGCCCAGGCGCCACCCCGCGCATCCACAACCTTCTGAAAGCGGCTTCATCTCACAACATGGTCAATTAACAGGATATTCGCTTTAGAGCCATGGAAAAGCATGAACATAATCTTCTGTCCTATTCTCCAAGATGGACGGGCCTTCATTATTTGAGAACCCACCCATGAATAAGTATCTTTTCACCTCCAAGGGGAATTGAGTAGGTCGACATAAACATCATGTTGTGACCAAGCGCAAGTCTGACCCGACCATGGTCAGGCATCTGTATAGGAACAATAGAACTCGGCAGTTCCTGTTTCAAGAAGATCACAGTTGTAAAACTGTGTATAAGCAATAGTTTATGAACAACATATATAACAGAAAACAGCTCGTACCATAAGTTTCTCGACACAGTTGGACCTGTTCAACGAGTGCAGCAGTGGCACACATATCCCACGTGGCCTTCCACCATTGAAACGCCCCACAAGGACCTCAAGACGATCAATAAAGTGTAGGAACTTGTGGATGTCGATCCATTCAACTTCAGTGCCATTAGTAACAGCCGAGTTATTATAGAGTAACAAATGAGCAGACTGCTTAACTCTAAAAAAACCTACACGTGCCACCAATTATAAGAAAATATTAGTTAGAAGTAGCATCTTCGTGAGAGATTCGTTGCTACTTCTAGAGTTAAATTGTGATTAGTTAGACAAAATAGGTGGATTAAGAAGTAATCGAGGCAACAAGCAAGAACCAGATACAAAACTAACATGGATGAACAATTGGAACAACGTCGGGGTGGAAGATCGCAGTGAAGATGAGACCAGGTTCTGCTATTTCCATCAACATTCGTGCGCCAACTTTCAGTCCGTAACACTTGAGAAAGTTTACCCAAGTTCGGCCATAAAAAAGCAGTGATCTTCTTGGTTCATGAACCCAACTCAGAACTTATATCCATGGCTTGTCTTCATTGTGACCATTAAACCCTTGTATTCAGTTATGGCAAGGCCGAGCATCTTGAGTACATGTGTTCTGGCAGAGCAAATAATACACTGCAGGAAAAAGAATATGAGAACACAACATGTTCAAAAAAACCCCACCCTCCTGGATAGAAAAGAGGATTCTAGGAACATATTGTGCGCGTTTCAAAATGTTGTGTTAGGATGAGAAGGAACAAGTGTGGCGTCTCGCTGAGGGCGCAGAAACCTGTAGGGTACTCGCACTTTGGGCACTGCAAATGAAACACACTAGATTCAGTAGGAAGAAAAATGCATCAACGGCGGCGGCTGCCATCCTAGGATTACCTGCAACCAAGGGACTTGGGTTTATCGGGGATGGATGAAGAATTCGTACCTGGTTCTCCATGAGAAAACCCTATGCAATCGGCGAGAGGGGGTTTTCTCTGAACAAGCAGACGAGGGAGAAGGGGATTCAGGCCCAGTTAAATATTGTCGCTTCGTCCGTCCAGCTTACTGCTAAAGCTAGAAAGGGGGGTTGTGATTTGATGGCTCATTGGGCATTACTGTGGCGCTACGACCGGGGTGTGTCTACCGTGAAGTTGTGCACTCTAATTTGTCCATATGGCACATGGACCCCGTTGCCGGTTGCCCCACATATCAGCGAAAGGAAGTAGAAAGACAGGAGTAACTAGTTACACATAAATATATATTTTGACAGAGAGATACTCCCTTTGTAAAGAAATATAAAAATCTTTTATATCACAGGCTCACCTTTCCGAGAAATATACTCCCTCTGCAACACACATGCATTATGGGGGTTCAGCTGAGAATATAATACTCAGATTTTTTTGAGGGATAAAAGCTTCTTTATTGAAGATTAACAGCCATAGGTATACAAATAATTTCGGGGGTTCCTGTGAGCCAAAGATGGCGTCCACAGGGCAAAGAAGTAGCAGCTTTTGCGAGCACATGCGCTTCAACATTACACTCGCGTTTTTCATGTATGATCTCCATGGTTTGGAACATATTCTTCTTCATCTTGATCTCGTCCATAATAACTTTGTTGGGCCCCAAGTATGCCTCTCCGATATGTTTGACTGTTGCTGAACAATCGGTGCTAATCCGAACTTGTTGCAGGTTTAAGTCAAGAGCCAGAGATAGCCCCTCGCAACATGCCATTGCCTCTAGGATCTCTGGATCAGTAACACTTTCGCACACCAGTGCCGATGCTCCAAGGAAGAAGCCTGTATGATCCTGGCTCACAACTGCCAGGGCTCCCCTTTCACCATTGCGAGATAACGCAGCATCAACATTCATCTTCGCCCAACCCACAACAGGAGGAGGACGCCACTTCTGCACTAAGCTAGTGCTTCTTGAAACCAGGTTCTATACTTTGGGCTGCAGGCCGACCCTGCATGTTTGGGGGCCCATGTGTTCTACCTCAGCGCTTTTCATATTGCAAGCGATCGGTACGGCGCTGGTTTTAGATGCTGTCGCAAGGCGAATACACAAAATTGAATAAAGCACGGCAGTTGTTGGAATGAAATCGAACTACGGTTCCTAACCAGCAATCAGAGTTGCAATTCTATCAACGATATACCATGTGATAAATAATACTATCGTACTACTTATACACACAGGACACTTGTTTCACCATGCCAGATTATTACATCAAAATCTCTCGGAAGATAGATCAGTTAGGCAGTTGCGTGCTGCTACTGAAGAATTTCAAAGTTGATTTGGACCAGCTCTCCTTGCCGAGAAAGTTCGATTTTGACATCATCCCCTACCGGAAGATATGATTTAGATTTGAACCTTGACCATCCTTTAGCATCAATCATCATGCGACCATCCTTTGTACTTACGATATATTGAGCAGGTTCAATCACACCAAGGCTGCGCATGGTAAGAGAAACTTGGTCGCGGTTGCCCGGATTGTTGAACGACTCCCTCGTTGCTCTAGGAATTCTTTGTTTGCAAACAAGAAGACATACCCAAACAGTTAAATCAACACAGTGAATCATGTGAAACAACATGGAAAGAAAAAAGAACGAAGAACTTGGGCGGCAACGCTTACCAAGAAGGTGGACATGTCAGTTTTTGTAAGGACTTTGGTATATGAAATGCGAACTGCAGCCCAGTCTGTTGCCGGTGCAACTGCACGGGCCAGAGCAAATGCAAGTGCAAGTGTTGGTGCAGGTGCCGAAGCCGCTACTACTCCCGGAGATGGTGCTCCTTGTAGAGGTGGTGCCGGTGTCGGAGCAGGTGTCGGTGTCGATGCCCGATCGTCCGGTAGATCAGACTGATCCGCTGACGCGGTCGGTACCCAATCCTCAGCTGGATCAGACTGAGCTGCTGCCGCTATCAGTGCTAGAGCAACTGTCGGTGCTCGATCTGTGTGAGACAGCGGCGATCGTGTCTGGTCTGCTATGATCAACTTTCTAACTTGACTAGGATCCGTGGCCGTGATCCAGTTTTTTTCTTCATTTCTTTTAAACGCGAGAAGGACTAATTGTGGCGTTTTTGTTAAACCAAACTGCAGTTCATCATAGGAATTCAGCTTGTACTCAGACAACAGACTAATCCAATTTTTTCCAGTAATATAAGTGATGGACAGTGCCTTCGTTACTGACACGACATAAGAAGTGAAACCTGCAAAAATAGCCATCGTAGAGAAAACCAAACGGTTTATTCTATGATGAATGTCACATGGCAAAACCTGCATCGTAAAATTGCAGGAAAAGAAAGAAAACATGACATTAAATCAATAAGATTTAGGCAGTAAATCAATAAGATTTACTTGATGTGACACGAGTGAATCCTTACCAGGAAATCACTATGTTGAAGTACTAAACAGAAGATTCATCGTCCAACTACACGTGGCATGCAGGGGCCCCGCCTACTCCCACAAGCAAGACAGTCCAAAGGTCATGACAAATCATATGGACCGAACATCCATGGGGCTGGAAATCCTGGTGGGTGCGATAAACCCTGCAATGCATACAGATATTGGAGTGTAACCATAATTGATAGATCGTCCTCACAAAAAATATGACATGGATACTTCAAAATATACAGACTGAATTGAGTGGACAGACATTAACATAGACCATTCTCAGGACTGACCACACACCAAAAGCGGCAGTACTAATAAACAATACAGGGTTCACAAACACAAATCAAGTACTGAACAATAGTAATTACTATAGACAAGCAAAGTTTCACTAACTAAACTCTGCAGACTATTTTTTGCCACCGACCTACAGGATGAACCCCGCATAACTGACTAGGCCATGGACTTCGTGTGAGATGTCTACATGCACCATCACCATCTTGTCAACCTTGGAGAACCTAACAGAGTGGTCTTTCCACTCATAAACATGATGATGAAGACATGCCGCATCAGATTTGTTGGGAAGCTTTACAAGAACCACACCCTTCGTAATCGAAGGCACAACCAGGAAATTGTTGTGGTCAAGTACAGCCTCGAGAACACGCCTGACAACAATGCTATAGGAAAAAACTAGTTCAGGACACGTGGCGACAAGGACATATCAGCTGGATAGTTCAGCAGTAGAACTCATCATCAGGTCTTCCAGTTCACACGGCATGACTTTGAGAACTTCATCTCCACCGCGGACCTGGTTCTAATTCAAATAGAAACCATATTTTATTACTACCTCCGTTCAGAAATATAAGATGATTTTTGATATTATACTCCATATATGACTACATATACACACAGAAATGAGTGAACAAAGACACTAGAACGTGTCTTCAAAGGCATGAGAGCAGAGGGATTACATGCAATATCCATAACACAAGTTACTGAGGCAAATATACCCTCTTAAAAGGTAGCATTGATGTTCATAAAGTACTCCCTCCGTCCCAAAATTCTTGTCTTAGATTTGTCTAGATACGGATGTATCAAGTCACATTTTAGTATTAGATACATCCGTATCTAGACAAATCTAAGACAAGAAATTTGGGACAGCGGGAGTAGTTGAAAGTAATCTATAAGAAATCAGTGTCAACCTCTTGCATGTTTTGGTCAAAAGAGGAATTTAGAACCGTCATTTGGCACACAAAAATCACATGCAAGATCACCCAGAAAGTTGTACTACTAGTACTAGTACTGCGTGTTAGATGAAAAAACACGATCAAGATCGAGAAAAATATCATCAAGAAGAGATATTACCTGGAATTGCTTAATGAGGGATCCCGGAGAGGGGGGCTTGGACAGGGCGATGGCTTTGAGCTTGTCTGCGGTAGTCTCGGCGGGGTGCTTGCGCTTCTTCGTACCATGAGCCTCGACGGTTTTGGCCGGAGCCATAGACATCACTTCGGTCGGTGCTCTAGCGTCCATCAAGAAACTGTCAAATAGAAATAAAAGAAAAGAAACCATAATCACAAACCCAAAAGAAGAAAAGAGAGGGAGTTATAGGATCAGTCTCGGGGTTGCAAGACCGGGCCTTGGCCAAAATCAACACCATTGCTGCGCTCACCTTTCCTTCTTTGGGAGATAAGAACAATGGCAGAAGCAGGTCGGGGTTTTCTTGAAGAAATGAGGAACAAGATGAGGCAGAAGCGAGGGTTGGGTAGATAGGAAGCTGAGAGAGAAGAGTGAAATGATGGTTGCTTCGTCCGTCCAACTTACTACTAGAAAGGAGGAGGTTTTGTGATTTGACGGCTCATTGGGTATTACTGCGGCGCTTCGATCGGGGTAGTCTACCGTCACTCTACTACGGAGTAATTTAGTGCATGGCTGGTGGACCCCGATGCTGGCTGTCCCACACATCGGCGAAAGTGAGTGATTTAGTGCATGGCTGGAGGAGGATCTACACGGTAGAGCGTGTCCATTGTTTTTTAGAAGAAAAAAATGATTGCAGCAAGCGTTTCCACTCTTACGACGGAGGAGTGCGAAACACGGCAGCCACTTGAACATACACAGTGCTCCTACTACTAGGCATGTGCAGTGGTTCATACGTCAGTACTACACAATCTTGTTGCTAGTGTAGTAAGATATGACGATAACAAATGATGTTGTGCGCATGTCAACTACTCCTATATGTAACATAGTACCGCTTTTTCGACTGTCCGGTCGAGAATGGACGGTGAGATCAATGTTAACAGAACTAGGTCCACAACGCACGGAGAGTATGGTGCTACAGTACTCGACGAAACATGAACCATATGAAGCACGAATAGTGTTAGGCAGGGTGTATGAAGGGTGCACGGGATAGGAGCAAAAGTTCCCTTCTCGACCCACTTTTGGGTGTTTGGCAGAGTGCATGAAGGGTGCATGAGTCCACACTAGTAGATTGACAAAAATACACGAAGAGGAAACAACTATATTGAGATGAGAATGCAACCAAACACACCCACACGCTTTGTGCTACAGTGACTGATCTGCACCGTCTGAGTTTGATCCAACGGTCATGTTGCGCCGAGACATGGACATGCCCATGCAGAGGGCGCCTAAACACCACCGAAGTCCCTCTGCTTCTCAAGGCGCACGACGTTGGTGATGCAGGGTGCAACCGCCCGCAGAGCCCGCTCCCGGTCGACGGGAGCCAGCTCATCAAAGACAGCGTCCAATGGCACGGATGGATTCCAGTGACGGAGCCCTAAAAGGATTCGCCCGGCAATGCCGACGGCAGCATGCAACCCCTCCTTGTCCAGCTCAGCCTCCACCATCGCGCGGAGACGGCTCAGCTCCTCGGATATATAGGTGAAGAAGGAGACCAGGTCAGGAAGCCGCAGCTCATTGAAGTCGACTGGGTGGTCGAACGGGTTTAGCCCGACGGTCGGCATCGTCGCGCTGGCACGACGGTAGGCATCGCGCAGCCGCAACACGTGCGTGGCAACTTGGTTCACCAAGTGGCTGAGGCGATCCTGGACCTCGTCACAATCGGCCCGCTCGCGCTCCAGCCGGCTCCCCTGACGGCCTATCGTATCTCCCACTTTCTGCAGCAACGTCGCCGATGCCTCGAGCATCTTTGTGGTGGACACCTGCCGCTTTTGAAGCTCCATGAACTCCCGCACATAATGGAGGAGCATGGCACTCCTCTCCTCCTTGAGCTCATGGAGCTCCACGTCCTTGGCCCTGAGCTCCGCATCCTTGGCATGGAGCTCCTGTGTCAGGAGCCTCACCTCGGACTCCATGATCTGCAGCGCCACCATGGCACCAGGTAGAAGTAATGGGGAGAGGAAGCAAAGGGGGCGAAACGGCTGAAAGGCAATGCAATCTACGGGAAGATGGAGGGAGCGGGGAATCTTTTGGTTTTCACCACGGTAAAACACCAGCCGACGACTTCTCACATCAGGGAGCAGTGGGTACAGACAGAGTCATCGTGACTAATTGCTGCCGCGCCTGCTCCGGTCAATCAAAAAATTAAAAATCCTACCGCGCTTGCTCCCATCAATCAAAAAATTAAAAATCCTGCCGCACCCAAACACCAGAGCAACGCTGCGGTGGATATTTAAATTTACGTGCCGGCAAGTAGATAAAAAAAGGGTGAAAAAACAAATGTGGCGGCGGCCTAGCTAATCGGTCGAACTAGCCCAACTAGCTAGCCACCGTGCTTCACTGATGTACTCGGCGGGAAAGGTGGTCTTTCGTGATTTGACGACTCATTTACTTGCTTCGGCGCTATGACCGAGGAGGACCCAGAAAACGCGCGGTAGGGCATCCCACGTCAGGAAGAATATATGCGTGCACCACCCGGGAGGACCCTGAAACCGCGCGGTAGGGTGTGCCACGTCTCGGCACGGAGGAAAAATGTGCGTGTAAAAATATACTGTATCAGACGTAGTACCTATGGTTCGACCTCGGGACCCAGCCAGTCCGTTGAAAACACCCCACTAGCCACACAGCTTCATCATGCAAACGTGTCACAGAGGAGAGATGTGGTTAGCTCCGTCTCGACCAGCCACAACGTCTCTTGTTCTAGGTGATTCTTCTATTTTCCAAGTTTTTTTAGTTGTAATAACACCACGGCAAGCTAGCGCTGCTCTTCGTGTGTGCCCGTGCAAAGGTTAGACGATGGAGAGAAGAGAGATTGAGATCACAGACCTGGGACCCACCAGTAAGTGAGATAACGTTCATTCACGTGTTGATGAGGCACTCCCTCTACTCTACTCAACGCAAGTACTGTATAAATCAAGTTATGGGACAAAGCCAACAACCGTTCGTTTTTTCAGGCTATCGACTTACGCTTTGTAGTCCAGGTTGCCAGTTCGAATCTTGTCTTTCACATTTGTTAGTTTTAGGTCCAAATTTGATTAATGACAAGTGGGACCCCCGTGTGTTGTTCCGATATTTCAGTGTAGGATGGTTTTTTTGAACAAACACTTTGCGCGGTTAGACAAGTAACGGCACGAGTTACACGTTTTTTGCAAGTTTACGAACAAAAATGACAGCGGCGTAGAATATCACATCCACCCCGCAGCTTAGATACTATGGTGATACGAGTTTTTACACCGTTGGAAGTGAGATCCAATGGCTTGGGAGTAGTCTTTGTAATTATGCACAATTTCCAAACTCTCCAAAGGTTTTTTTGCAAATAAAACATTCAGGCCTCGTGTGTGCCGCTGCATCTTCGATCCAACGGCTCCCCGGTGCTCATATTAGGTGCTCCCCGTAGCTTAATTACCCGCTATGGTGTTTGGAGTAGTTGTGGGCCGAATGCTACGAAAATATAGTCTAAACCGACCGGAATAAATGCCTACACAAATTAATCCAAGGTTGGAGTGCCCCTCGCAATGTAAATAGCTCCGGCTTTGTGAGGGATGGAGAGGTAGTAGCTTCAATGCGTGGAAGATGCGGTGTGAGAAAGTGAGGTCAATCGAGAGACATATAGATAGAGAGACAAAGTGAGTGTGGTCCGACATTCATTGAACAAATATATATGCTCTAGAGAGATATTGTCCGATTGAGCTTTTTGGCAAGGGTGAGTGTTGTAAGATAGAGCTTGAGAGATGATCCAGTCACAGACGTGTAGATATATTTTGTGCGTGGGAGGAAGCAAGGTCAACCGATCACATAGGGTCACCGTGCGATCGAAAGAGTGAGACGGGTTGGAGAGAGTGACCTAGATAGACGATGTGCGTGAGTGAGTATACAATGTGACTAGGTCGAATTGGGCTCAAACATGGTGATATATCGTTTTTGTCCGAGAAAGAGCAAGGTCAATCGAGACATATGGGGAGAGAGAGAGATTGAGTGAGCGTGGCCCACCATGAGGTTGAAAGAGTGGTGGCGGCTTGGATGGACTGGCCTAGATAGACAATCTGTGTGAGAGAGTATAGAGTGTGTCGATCGAGGCCCGAACAGGGAGATATATCATTTGTGTGTGAAAGAAAACGAGGTTACACGAGACTCAGATAAAGAGAGCGAGATTGAGCGGGTGTGGCCCGCCGTGCGGAAGAAAGAGTGAGATAGTCTCGAGGGAGTGACCTAGATATACAACGTGTGTGCGTGCGCATGCACGAGAGGTTGGGGGGCTAGATAGGCAATGCATGTATTTAGCGCGAGAGGGTGAGAGGGAGAGGGGGGAGAGAGAGAGCTCGGTATGGGGTGCAATGGCGGGTGTGTGAGGTAAATATATTTGGTAACAGAGTGGAAAAAGGGGTTGTGTAGTTGAGAGACTTAGAGATCGAAACATGGAGAGAAAGAATGAACGTGTGTTGGAAACCGATATCTTCCTAAGGTGGTTAGGAGAGGAAGATTGACCGATACAGGAAGTATGTAGCGTTTGTGCGGGGGGGGGGCTAAAAACAACATTTGAATGTACATAGTACGAGACTTAATATCGATGTTTCAATTCGGTGTACATTGTAAGATTTGAACCGAGGACCAGGCATACGGGTAATTATTTCGAATTCGTGCCATACTAAGTTTCGAAAAGTTGACATTGACTCAGTTTGTGGTGCTATTTTTTAGGTCATATGTTTGAATCCATCCAAAAGTTTTCTCACTACCATGGTGTTCATCATATACATATGAATTTGTATTAAAAAGTAGCATGGATATAGTGAAATGTGAAATCCACGTTATAATTGGAGATCGCTACGTGACACACACTCTAATTAAAATAACTAACTACATGACACACACTCTAATTCAAATAACTAATTATGTGACACACACTCTAAACCACGTTAGCGTGGGTACCGTTTCGATTTTTTTTTCAAATAACTCCTCATTAATTAATTTATAGTACTCCCTATGTTCACTTTTATAAGACCTTGAAGACATTTCAGACAATGTGCAAAACAGTTCATTTTAAGTTGTCTGAAACGACTTACAAAAGTGAACGGATGGAGTATCTCGTTTCGAATGACTAATTATTGCAAGGAAAACACGGGCATGGTAATACATACAGATTCGTTTGTGAATGAAAGAAGATTCGTTTGCATTCTCAAATGTAGGCGCACCAGGCAAACCAGGGTCATGTCGGGGTGGACGCTGCTTCGATGCCTTAAAGGCAACTGCCTTTGGGTCACTAACATGTGGGCCAACCACCTGTTGGGCCCATATGTCATGGAAACAAAGGCAGGTGCCTTAAAGCACCGAAGCATAGTCCTGTCGGGGTGGTCGCGTGTGTCGGACGGACGTGTAGCACCCAGCCACCCACCCCCCTCCCCCCAAAAAAAGGACGACGACAATATAAGTTCGCACTTCCACGTTTCGGATTGAAATATCTGGCGGCCCAATTCCAGCCCTGCAAAATCTCTCTTCTCCACTGTCCCCTTCCACACCCAGATTGCTCAAATCCCTAATTCCCCACTAACCCTTGAATCGCCCCTCGTCTCGTCTCTTTCCCCACCGGTCCCCACCTCTGTGCCGGACGACGATGACGAAGACGACGGTCGCGCTTCACCACCGCACCAGAGCTACCTCATCTACGCCCTCGTCCACCACACCGGGTGGTCCACCGACAACATAGGCCACCGCAACCGACGTGCCTCACAAACACCGAGTTCCACCGCATCAGGTGCGCTTCACCGACGCCGTCTCCCGGCTCACCGGGGCTACTTCACCGAGCACATCGTCGCACCTCCGCCCCCGAGGCCGTTGGGGCTTCACCAACGGTCTCGTCCACCGCACCGTAGCGCTCCGCTGCCACTCAAGATCTGCATCCGTGCGCGGCCAGCCAACGCCAGTGCATCACCCTCAATGGCTCTGAAGTGACCCACACTCTAGCTAGGCGAGCATGCCGAAACGCCAGCCCGAACTAGGTATCCACACATCACTCCCTCGTGCACTGTTCCGACGATGTTTGTATATCCTTTCACTGCTCTCTTAGCTTACACGCATATGCAACTCTGACCTTAACCCTTATTTCTTCTGGAGATATCATCTGAAACAAGCAAATCCATATTTTAGCGAAGCATGACAGCGCTACGGGATCTGGTACACATCCTGCACACCCGTATAACCTTGTAAGTATCTGTCCTCCGGTACAACATCAACGTCGATTCCTCTTATTTGATCAACCATTCGCCGTGTCAAAAATGCAGAGGGGGATGCAAGGAGCACAAGGCCTGCACATCCAAGCAAGTGGTAACATGGACTTGTACATGGAACATCCCAAGCGCAAGCAGAGCTGTAGTGAGCCTATACAACGAGCTAGCGTAAGCCCCTGCATTTCATTTAATTCGTACTAGCATTCGTGTATGATTTGTGTGCAGTGGCTGATCCACGAATTCAAGTTACCAGGGGTGAACATTTAACTTAAAAAATACGAAGGCACTTGCACTCCGGAAATCAACATAACTTGAGAAATGTGAAGCTACATGCACTTTGAAAACCAGCTAATGATCCAAAGTAGTTCAGATTATAAATACTAAATGATGCAAGCACCAAAAAACACAAAATGCAACATGGTGTACAAGGACTACAATCATGGTCTGTACCTGCTTGAATTATTCGTTCTCTGGCTGAAAATATCAAAGTGCAATTGCACGTATAACCAGTGCGCAAACTGCATATCAATATATCTATCCTGTACAAGTATGTCAATAGTTTCAAACAACAGATTAGAAAAGTATTTATGCTATGTTGTCATGATACGGGGACTTTCTGGTAGATGGCCTCGATGTTTCCTCAAGCTATGAAAATGCACTATAATTTGCTTGTCATCAATGCCTGCAAATCTCTGTCTCTCTCAACATACTAGATCATCATTAGACACTAAATCCTTCAACGAGCTTGCAAAATGCTTGCATTAGATCCCTCATTAGACACTATATGTTCATCACCAGGAGCATGTAAAATGTTTGGATCAAATCCTTCATTAGCAGTCTGTTCATTAGACACTTCTGGCTCAAGAACAACATGAGCTTATATGTTTGCACCGGAAACTTGATTAGATACATCAGATTCAGTCAGTTCAGTATTGATTGGGGGAGTTATAAAATAAGTAGAAATTGGTTTCATTTTCTCATAGATTCCCTACATACAAGCAGTTTTACAACACCGTCAAGTTTAACTATCGGCCAGAAATTGAAGAGTTGAATTAGATATAATCAGGGATGTGATGTACCTGCTCGTTGCGCATGCTACTCCTGCAAGCTGCGACTGTCCGTTTGCGCAAGCTTGATGCCATGCCCGTGCTGCCGCCGCTGCCTCCCATGCAGGCTACACCCAGGGTTGGATCTTCATCTTCTTGTCCTTCCGTTCGCGTGAAGCCCGGCAACCGCCCTCCAACGAGGGCGCGACGAAGTGCTGTGTCGGTCTGTCCAGCGGCGGCTAGGTTAGGAGCGAACCAGACTGGAGGCTGGAGCGAATGAATTGGGATTTTTCCTGCTGTCAATCGATATGGGAGGCGCTCGTTTGGGCCGCGAGCCTACTATAGGACCTGCCTTGCACTTATGTTATTAGCCCATCCAAATTGAAACATTTTTCTTCATTTTTTACATTGCCTGCTCGTGCGTTGGGACGAACAAAACTAGCGTGGGCCAACCTGGACGACTCAAACTAGGTGCACACTTTCCAGCCACCTGAGGCGGCCGCCCATACCAGCCCATATGGTGGCGTTGCCCCTTTTTGCATGTATGATTGGATAGTGAAAAATATTCCAGTGGCGCTTTTGATTTACCCATAGAATGGTTGAATTGCTTGTTTCTATGAACTGAGTTCGCCAATAATGTGAAGGATGCCAGTCTTTTCATCCTATTGTAGATTGCTTAGATCTCGATATGCCAAAAGTAATCGCATGAAATATACAGTAAAAGCCAGTGTGATGTGTTTGGCTACAACTAGTCTGACTACACGTCCTCAAATAACATATCAAGGACGCACCATCTTACCAGATTAACCATTCGACATACCCATGCAGTGTGGGAAGAAAGAAGTATTGGGACTGCGTATCCAAGCAATTGATGCCATGGACTCCTTCGTACAACCTTGTAAGCAAAAAAGAAGTTGCAATGTGCCTGTACAAAGAACTAGCGTAAGTTCAGTTACCTGCTTCTCGGAATTTTAGTTAGCCACTTATTGCAAAATTGTTCAATTACGTTGCTTGGCTTAATTTAGTTTGCTACTAATTACATAATGGCACAGCTTGTTAATCATATTGTAGACTACGCATATCTATGTGTTCGATACTTACTGTTAAGAATTACCTGTTTGCCTTAACTTAAATATCTACTTGTTTGTTTAACTGCTTTGCTGATGCAACAGTGGGTTACAATGATGTTAATAACTACTTTTCAGCATCCAATTGAAACTCTTTAATTCCTTGTTTGTTTAACTGGTTTGCTGTTATAACTCTCAGTTGAGATGTTTTGCTAACTTCAACTTTTTTGAATCCAATCAGAACTTTAATGGCAAAACAGGTTAGCCCAAGATCAAAGAGCGAGGTCCCCATGGACGTTGCATCATCCCACAGCAGTGGCACCGACCCAATCGTGCATTATGAATTGCCAACTGCTGATGCTCTAGAGGCTAAACTAGTGGTAGAAAGAGATTCTGCTTCTGCACTTAGAGATGAAGTTGACATGTTGAGGAAGCAAACAGCACAATCACAAGCAGTACTCAAGACAACCATTAAATATTTGGTGGATTTCAAAACGAAGCAAGCTAAGACTGACAAGATTGTGAAGGTCCTGAAGGAAAAAGGAAATTAAATTCATACTTGGTAAATCATAGGTGAAATGTTCTTTCCATAGTTGAATAACCTTTGTGTTGTCTGTTCATGTAATCAACCAAACCATTTGTTTTAAAGATCATGTAATAATTGTTTTTTTTGTTTTTTTGTTTGTAATTTTATTTGAGCACAAGTCTGTATTAATTGATAAGACTCAGAGACATTTCATTTGGATTGCTGTGCCAGACCTACAAATATGCCAATCGGGCTGAATGTGCATTCAGCAATAGTAGTATAGATGGACCATAAGTGGCACTTATCGGAAAGGGCCAAGATGCTGGCTAAAAAAGGATGCTGTTGTAGCAAAAAAAAGTACAGCGGCCTGGCTTATGTATGTTAGTTGATATTATTGATCCATATACTCTATAAGTGTTTATATGTCGGTTAGTTCCATACATTCTTGGTTGATTGACTCGGTATTTGAATCTTGATACATCGCTTGTGTACATATCTAAATGGGAGTACACATTATGCTGCATGTGACATTTGAGTTGGACATGAAGTGTTCCAAATATTCGAATTCACCTTAAACTGGATTCTAGTTTCTGAATTTGAGTATCGGCATTTGTAAACCATATTCATATATGACAGTGGAATACATCTTTGTCGTCCTTTTGAAGATATATAAAAACACATAGAACAATTTATAAAGATTCATATAGGAATACAAAATGGATTCGAATTTAGTTGCTAGGGTAAACGTGGATGCTTATTGTCCCAAAATTCGAAAGAAACAGCAAAATGTCCACTCCCACATCGGCTGCCCGAAGCCAAGTGTTTGGGAGATGGAAATTACTGTCTACCCATTACACGGACAATCCATCGGCCCGATTTCCACTGCTCTAAATAGGGGTAGGTTAGTAACTTCAATTAGACGTGACACGACCGCCTCTGAGCCCATTCCGACATGGTGGGCGGCAAACATGGGCGGCAAAACTCATTTGATTCAAGCTCGTCCGAAAGATCTCTGTTTCTCCCTCCATTCCCCATTCATACACGGTGGGCGGCAAAACACCCTATCCTCGTCCGAAATAGATGTAGGCTAATATTTTAAAATAGGGGCAGATGTGTAACTTCCATCAGACGTGACACAACCGCCCTACCTGTCAGCCCCGTTCATACACCATGGGCGCCAACCGTGGGCGGCAAAACACCCTCTCCTCGCCCGAAATAGTTACCGGCAAATATTTGGGAGATGCGAGATTACCGTCCTATCCCCAACCGACGAGATGTCCAAATTTGAAACGGGGATAAGTTCGTAACTTTCCCATATTTCAGACAGGCGCGTCCCAAAAACATGGTTCCCCGTACCTCTCCCTCTATTTTCCCATTCATACGCCGTCCGCGCTAGAACACCCCATTCCCACACCAGCCTTCGTCCGCCACCCCATCCATCGCCACCGTCCTCCACCACATCCATCGCCACCGTCCTCCACCATGCCGGAGCGCCTACCAAGACCGCGTCGTCCACTGCTAGAGATGGACGTTTCTCATCCACGGCGATGGACCAATAGCCTTGCATCGCGTCCTCTCGCTTCATCGGCGCCGTCGTCCTCTTTGCCGGGGCCGCTCACACGACCTTCTCTTCCACCGCAACGGGACTTATCCCCTGATGCACCCGTCTACCATCACAGATCTACTTCAACACCACCGACAGCCATCGCACCCCCGATGCCTACACGGCGCCGCAAGAGAGGTGGTACTTCATATCTCCTCAACTTTTTGATCTCAACCAGAAAATAGATCTTAACTTGGTTACTCTACTTTCTTTTCAGCTCTTAGAATTTAGTTCTTAGTTCAAAGCAAACAATGGATGCTAAATATCATTTCTCTGGTTTGCAGCTTCAAATCTGCCATGGCACAGCCATAATACGGTTTAATTGATCATGCTTATGGTTTAATTGATCATGTTGGTTCCGTGGTGGTTTCTTTAATAGAAATCAGAGGGGAAACCCTCTTTTGCTAAAAAAATATATGCTTAGAGTTTCCCCCTTTTATGATCACTATACGATCAGAATATATGCTTCGTGTCATAATAACACTGCTCCACCCATCAAGCTAAACAAGCTTAGTTGTTCAAATACGAATCTGATATTATTAAAACAGAGTTGTTTAATTGGTCAGCTAAATGTTCCTAAATTAGTTTCGAAAATGCATGTTCGCCGCTCGGGTGTGTATCTCTGTGTGTGGTCTGGTCAGCACGGTTTGGGAGGTGAACTTTGCATATGCAGGGGTTTATAGGGAGACACTCTCCGAGTTGAAACCGCAATGCATTCCATAGATAATCTGACTACTTTTTATGTTTTCATGAATCTCAGATTCTGAACAACATCATAATGATTATGAGCTTGCGCGCATGAAAAGAATAAAGCAGAACAATGCCATGGCTGTCAAACTTGGCATTAAGGGACTGAAATCAAGTCTGGATGCAATGCAATGCAAACATTCTCCACCTACATATTCATGCTCAGAATATGATCCTAACAGTGATTCTGAGCTAGAGGGAGACCTAAGTCAATGTAGCTCCCTAGTGGAGGAGTCAGAGGAAGATGCCCTATCTTATTCACCCATCAAGGTACTTGCTCTAACTTTCCAAGGTTACATTGCTCGCACATATCTTGCAACTGATGCTTTGCATTGCTTCTACTTTGTTGAACTGCCATTAGCTTAGTTTACACATCGTGTATGTGAATACGCCCTGCTTATCCATTTTCAGTACATATTCCATCTGTCATCATACCATATTTATCCATTCAAATGTTGTTCTTGTGTATCAGACGTTCAAAAGGAAGAGGGCGATTGCTGATCGTGGAGGAGCACAAGCAAAGTATTTGGAAAAGGTAGTGGCACCTGATAAATCAAATAGCCCATTAGGTGTAGTTGCAATATCACCTGACCCACAAAATACCCCAACTCTAGCAGACTCTAGCCCTACTACACTGGTCATTTCTGATGCCCCAACTCAGCAGACCCCAACTGCAGCAAACAGTATGATTATGCCAGTTGATATAGCACCAGCTGTACGATGCAAAACCCCCATTCCAGCAAAGAGTACACAAATCCAGTTGCCAAATCCCTTTTCGAACCAGAGAGAGCCCCAATTGCAGCAAATAGGACCCCTGTTCCATTTCTTCCCAGTTTAGAATACGAAGCTTATGTTGTTGTCAGGAACTTTGTGCGCATCTTTCCTTCATGGAAAGATTATACCGCAGACACAGAACAATTTCCAGTCTTCCTCCGCAACTTACGCGTAAGTAATGTACTAATGTTATTCATGGTCATTACTTCATATGTTTCTGCTGACAGAAGACACAAGATTTCATTCTTTTAAATAGGTGAGGCACAAACTGGATTGTGATGACGAGCAAGGGTTGGTTGCGCTTTTCAAGCACTCGTTGATGAAGTATCGTTCCTACCTGAGGCAAGCGCACTTCGATGGCAAGTCTTTGAACGAAATTTCTGTAAAGTCTCCGGTGCTACATTTATCTGACGGTGACTGGAATAATCTTGTTACACATTGGTCTCGGCTGCAGCGTAAGGTACTATCTATGATATCACATCACAATTTGAACTACATTTCTGCATTTGCCTTAATGTCTCACTTGTACGAAAACTGTTAGCAGAAGAACATTCGTTCTCAAGGGACCATAGAATCTCGCAACTATACTGCACACTGCATTGCTCTTGTGAGTACCTCTTGCCCTGTATGACCATAGTTACTTTCATAGTTGTTTGATTATGTAGCATCACTGCACATGTTAGCCTCGTAATTGTCCATTTGGTGGACATTATAAGATCCGTATGGACTCTTACATAAATTTAGAATCAACCCAATGCTTTTGAAGAGGTTTAGCTCTGCAGTCCTCTTGTAAGGACTGAACGTGGTCTATCACTGTACTTACATTAACAGCTACTCCCTCTGTCCCATAATATAAGAACGTTTTGTACAGTACACCAGTGTTCAAAACACTCTTGTATTATGGGAAGAGGGATTGGTTCATTTTGTAGCATTCTGCATCTTATCCCCCTCGACCACCATTTACTAAAAAAGATCAGATCTATATTTAATCTTACCAACAAGTAGAATACACAGACAATGCGAGTGCAGAAGTGTAGCCCATTGCTCTTGTCATTACATTTTGTCCTGTAATGCTTGTACTTCCAGGGATTGGTAGTTGATTATGTAGCATCAATCTGCATCTTATCTTCATTATCCTCTATCCCTTCCAGTATTATCATATCTATAATTACTCTCTACAAAATGTAGAGTACAGGCAATGCTTATGAAGAAGATTATGTGCTGAAATTCTTGAGTTATCCTTCCCTTGCCATGGAGAAGGACATTATAAAGCTGGTATTAACTGTTAATGTAAGTCAGTCCTTCTAAAGTCTTTATCCTCAACTGTTGTTTAATTTTCTCATACTCCCTATCGTTTACTGCTGTTTAGTTTGCTGTTTCTACCAAAATGCATGTTCGTAAGAACCGTAAGTTCTAAGTTTTACTTGTAAAACCAAATTCCTTATTCATACCATGCACATTACTTAATACTCCCTATATGTATGCTTGTTTTTGTGGATCTATAATCCAGTGTGTGGTGAAGCAGCCCACGTTTGCACCTTGTCATCTCCTGTTTTATCTTACTGATGTGGCTGATGATATGAACAACATGCCATGCACATTATCCAAAATAGATACAATGATTTTCTTTGCCCTTCATCTATGCTTGTTATGTTGACATGGTAATCCAGTAGTGTGGTGAAGCTCCCCGCATTATGAACAATGCCAAATTATGCTATTGATATTTTTAACATACTCTTTATTTTCTAATTTGAAATTGGATAGAATTGACAGAACAGTTATCATCTTTGTTTATACACGTGCAAAACCTGTCATCTCTCTGCTTTGTTTCAGGGTGATATGCCTGATGGCATGCACAAGTCTGCTGAAGGCTGTGAGACAAACCCAACATATATTGCAGCAAAGAAGGCAAAACATCTTGAAGATAGCGAGACAACCCCAAAGTCTTGTCTTGATGCAGTGTTCAAGTTACTTGAGACTAACAGTCAGACAAGCTCAAAGAATTCGTTGTCTGAATCAGTTCGACTTCTTCAGTCCCAATTTCTAGCAGAAAGGCATTCTGCAACTCAACTTAGAATTGAAGTCCTATCTCTAAGAAAGATTGCGGAGAACACCAATGAGAACCTCATCGCTAAACAGCTACACCTGGAAGCTATGACCGACATGCTAGGCCGGTATCATAGCCTTGCTCAGCAGCTTGCACAGCAGTTCCCCCGCAAGGCTAACCTTTCTTGAACTGTCTTGGAAGTGGTCTCGGTTCAGTATTATTTTGTTACGCTGCAATGGTGCCCAGTTTTTGTAATCTGCTTCTTCGTTGCGCTTTATGATCACTGGTGGCGAACTTTGATGCCCAGTGGATGTAATATACCTTAAATCCTTTATTGTGTAGTGTAGGTTTATTCTTAGTTATTATGCCGTAATTTCTTTATTGTATAGAGTAGGTTTGTTCTTAATTCCTACTAGTTACGCAGCAGCCCAAAATGAACCCCGACCCATGATTGTGTGAATCAAATCATGGGCTTTTAACAGGCCAAAATTGTCCGGGTCCTTGTTTGGCCCAATCAGATATCGGCTGCGAGCAGGCCGGATGCAAACCGGGCCGTAGTTAGGCCCAACTATATGACGGGCTTTTAACAGGCAAAAATTAATATAGGGCCGAAATGTTAAACGGGCCCTTAATAGGCCAAAACTAATATGAGGCCGAATTACTAAGTGGGCCTTTAGCAAGTGGGCCCAAAAGCATAGTGTCCAGTTGACGGGCTGAATCTGATATGGGCCATAATTGAGCCCAAAGCCTCTTAAAGGGCCGGACCTGATCTGGGCCGTAATTTGGCCCAGAACGTGGTAGGCTTTTAATGGGCCGGATCTCATATGGGCCACTATTAGGCCCGGAGCGTGGCAGTCCATTAATGGACCGGATCAAATATGGGCCGACATTTGGCCCAAAACATGGCAGCCAGTTAATGGGCCGGCCTACTAGGGTCCTCAAAATCTTGTGGGCCTACAGCTGGGCCGGCCCATTAGTGTCGGTGAAATCTCGTGGGCCTTTAGCTGGGCCGGCCCATTATGACCCGCAAGAATCTTGTGGGCCTTTACCTGGGCCGGCCCATTATGGCACACAAAAATCTTGTGGGCCTTTACCTAGGTCGGCCCATTATGGCCCGCAAAATCTTGTGGCCTTTAGCTAGGCCAGCCCATTATCGTCCGCAAAATCTCGTGGGCCTTTAGCTGGGCCGGCCCATTATGGTCCGCAAAATCTTGTGGGCTTTAGTTGGGCCGGCCCATTTAAACTTGTTGGGCCGTGCCACATGTCGACGTATCATAGGCGCCTTCTGTCCAGTGAGTGGATGACATCTGTCCCGACGATGAGCCGACACGTGTTTCCTCTAGCCAATGATGATTTTACACTTGGAAAATCCCCATTGGTCGGGGCTGTTAATGGGTTATCGGATCCAAAACCCGACCCGATAGCTTAACGGCATTCCGTTACGGTGGATACCACGTGTCGGTCACCCTTGACAAAAGCACTTCTGTGACGCGCGATTTATCGTCATGGAAGTGGACACTTCCGTGATGATAATTTTGTTAATGTCATGGAACACTTCTATGACAGCACAGGTATGACTATCTTGATTCTGTCATAAATTTGTCATGGATGTACATGCATGACAAAAAAAGCGACCTACTGTGACAAACACGTATCATCACGGAAGTGTATTTTTTTGTAGTGGTAGCAGGCTAAAGCACTGATCTTAGAAAAATAAATAGGTATGCTAAACATTATGTTTGTAAACGTGGAAGTCTGTTGTATCAAATGATTATAACAAAACAGTATGGCAAGATGTGATGGTCTACTGCACTATGTGTGTCTCACTAGTAGTTGTAACAGGTTCTCATTCTGCCTGATGGTCTGAAATGCTTTTGTGGATTACCTGTGTTTACATAGTGTATTTTTTATCTGTAGCACTTGCAGACTTGTGAATCAATCAAGATGCATTTACAATCTTGATCATAAAATCTTTTGTAAGATAAGCTTGTGTCTAACTTTGCTTCTATTATTCCAGTTAATTGAAAAGGATCCAAACAAGGCAGTTCCATTATTCTGGGCATGTATTAACAGTGGTGAACAATTCAAAGTGCATTGAAGGATATGGCTACTGTACTAAAACAAGCAAACCGGGCTGAAGAAGCCATCGGTGCGATAAGATCCTTCCGTCGTCGTTGTCCAAATGAAGCTCGGGAGTCTCTTGATAATATTCTTCTTGACCTATACAAGGTATCTCGGGCCTTTAAATTTACGTATATAAGCTAAACGTTTCTTATGAACCCCACTTTTGATGTTTGATTATACTAGTAGATCCTGAACAGATTTAATATATTGCGCAAACCCATACAAAAAAGTCATCACCTAATAATAAACCCATATCACATTCGTGTATGAATTGGTAGCCTAGTATTGATAAAAATCTTCGTCTGTGTTGAACCAGAAATGAAGTGGGACAAAAGAACAGATTGAAATGCTGACAGTGAAGCTGAGAATGGTTGATGAGGGTCTAGCTTCTGGCCGGTGGAAAGCAAAGCTGTCTAAATCTCATGGAAGAGTAGTCTATCTCTCTTTGAGGGATGAAAAGGCAAGGTAATAAAAGTCTTTTGTACATCTTCATTTGTCCCGCAAACACCATTCTAAGGCTCTGCTTTGCCTTGAAGGTTGTTGGGTAACCTCGCCTGGGCCTATATGCAGCCTAAAAACTATGAGAAGGCTTAAGTGCTCTATAGGTATATATCTCGGCCCTGAATTCGGCGTCCATGGCCAAACCCAGGTAGCTACAAACTCCCCTCTGTTCTGTTTTAGACCAACTCTGTTTTCTTCTAGTCAAATAGACCGTAATACTAGTACGATTATGTAGCTAGAGAGATCATTGTTGGTTCTGATGCTTATTGATTGACACACCAAGTGTTGTTACTACCGATGATTACTAGCAATACAACAATAATATCTGCAACCAAAATTTAAATTGAAATGACCTGAATTACCCAAACAATTAAACTGGATGGAGAATAGTTTAGGGTTTATCCTCCTCCATACTACGGACCGTGCCGCGTTCAAGGCCACTCACATGTTCTAGCTGAGAGCGCTTTGACTAAAAGGTTTCGTTGTCAGGAGGTGCCCCAGAGCTATCCACTTGAGCACGATCTCCATGGTATCAATCTCATCTTCCCACACCAGATCGTCCAGTTCACTACTAGGAAAAGGGCTATAGATAGGATTGACACTAATGGCGCACCAGGGAAGTAGTGCGCCACTACTATATACTAATGGCGCACCAGTTGCTGATGCGCCATTAGTGTGGAAGACACTAATGGCGCACCAGAAAATAGGTGCGCCACTAGTGATATTTTTTTTTCATTTTTACATACATACTAATGGCGCATCCTACCGAAGTGCGCCATTACTGGTTCTAACTAGTAATGGCGCACCAGACAGGGAGTGCGCCAGTACTGAATTTTTTTTTATTATTTTTTTGCAAAACTACTAATGGCGCACCGCCTCACAGTGCGCCATTACTAGTTTAAACTACTAATGGCGCACCCTGTAAAAGTGCGCCATTAGTATATATTTTTCTTTTACTTTTCTGCAAAATTACTAATGGTGCACCACCTGTAGGTGCGCCATTAGTAACCAGAGTTACTAATGGTGCATTTGTAGGTGGTGCGCCATTAGTAACCTGGGACCCCAACAAGATATTTTGGACAGCCACACCTACCCACTCACTTTCCCCACTTCATTCCCTCCACCTCCTTCTCCAAGCTTTCGGCTGCCCTCCTCCTCACCTCATTTTCATCATAGATTCATCAAAATTAAGTGGTGAAATTACCTTTTTTGATACGTAAGTAAGGGGAAAGCTATCTTCATGATGTAGATCTACTTTTTTTCTCCCTAGCTCGCTCCAACAACGTGCACATGCACTTTTTGTGGCCTAGCTAGATCTATGTATGTTTGTGGTGTTGCATGTGTTTGTGGTGTTGCATATATGTTTGTGTTTGCAGGTACTGGTATTTGAAATGCGATAGTTGCCAATATTTTGCCGGAATGTTGATTCATTTCCATTTTGGCGAGAATATTGGCACTATGCATTCTTTTTGGTCCTATTTTTAGGGAAGGTCATGCCAAATTTTTTCTTGGTTCTAAAATATCGTTTTGCTCTACCCCGCAGGCGACCATGGTCCGCACGATGACCGAAGGCATCGTGAATAGGTTTTTGAGCTCCGCGAAGGCCGAGATGCTTCAAAAGAACGAGACAGAGATAAGATGTCCGTGTCGAAGATGCAAGCTAAAGAGCCTTATTGCGGACCCGGATTCCGGGCAGGTGCAGGACCACCTGCTCTTGCGTGGTTTCATGGATGGCTATCGGTGGCAAGGTGATGAAGATGACTGTGAAGTCGTCCATGGGGGCCGGGCAAGAAATGAGGAAGGGCAACAAGACAAGTACCACCGCGGCAAGGGCGGGCGAGAAGACGAAGATTCTCCAGGACATGATCACGACGGTGATGCTGTACACAGTCATCATGTAGAAGATGTCGTACATGATGATGAGGAAGATCAACACAAAGGGCATGATCATGAAGATGAAGATGCCGGAGCAGACGACGATGGAGGCTGGGTGCAGGACCCTCATATTCAAGAGCTGCTTCTCAAGCAGACGGATAACGCAAGAGCTGCCGCCCGAGAGAAAGCCAAGCTGGATCAACTAGAGATAGACGCGGTTACTCCATTGTATGAAGGATGCAGGCCCGAGGATACCCGCCTGAAAGTAACGCTCATGGCTCTGGAGATGAAGGTAAAACACAAAATGACCGACGCATGCTTCGATGACATGTCATTCTGGCACGAACGTCTTCCCAAGGGGAACAAGTGCCCGACCAGTTTCGAGGAGGCGAAGAAAATCGTGTGTCCTCTGGATTTACCGCACGTGAAATACCATGTGTGCATGAACAATTGCATCATTTATCGGGACGAGCACGCAGAGTCTACCATATGTCCGGTGTGCGGCGTCACTCGATACAAGAAGAGGAAGAAAGCTCCTCAAAAATCAGTGTGGTACTTTCCGATCACTCCTCGTCTGCAGCGGTATTTCGCGGACCCTAAGGTAGCAAAGCTCCTGCGTTGGCACGCGGATAGGGAGGAGAAGAAGCGGGAAGATGACGGAAATGATCCGGAGATAAATAAAAAATACAAGATGCTGAGTCACCCTAAGGATGCGAGACAGTGGCAAGCGTTGAACTTTGAATACCCAGAATTTGGGAAGGATCCAAGGAACATCGTGCTGGGCGGGAGCATCGATGGAGTCAATCCGTTTGGCAGCCAGAGAAGCACACATAGCACCTGGCCTGTGTTTGTGTGGATGTACAACCTTCCCCCCTGGTTGTGCATGAAGAGGAAGTACATTCACATGAGTATGCTAATTGAATGGCTGAAACAACCAGGGAACGACATCAATCTGTATCTGGGGCTGCTGAAAGAGGAGCTAGACACGCTGTGGAAAACGCCAGCCAATACGTGGGACGCCGCAGAGAAAGAATATTTCCCTATGAGAGCCGCACTGCTCACGACGGTGCACGACTATCTCGGTTACGGATATCTCGCGGGGCAGGTAGTCCACGGATTTTCTGGATGCGTAAGGTGCATGGATGACACAACGTATCGCCAGCTAGATAGAGATCTCGGGTCTTCGAAAACCGTGTTCATGGGACATCGAAGGTGGCTTCGCGACGATGACCCGTGGAGGAAACGCAAAGATCTGTTCGATGGTGAAACCGAACCCCGAAAACGCCCGCGTACGAGGAGCGGCGAGGAAATAGACGAGCTGTTGAAAAATTGGAAAGATTGCCCACTGCCGAGAAAGAAGCAGAAGGCGCCAGAGCCGGGAAAGAAGCGAAAGGCGCCAGAGCCGCTGCTGAAGGTATGGAAAACGAGGTCTGTTTTCTGGGACTTGCCGTA
Organism: Triticum urartu; assembly: GCF_056163025.1. NCBI lineage: Eukaryota > Viridiplantae > Streptophyta > Magnoliopsida > Poales > Poaceae > Triticum > Triticum urartu. Next base: position 100,084,490 of record NC_141878.1, read on the forward strand.
TTGGAAGATCCACCGTGTGCCTCACAGCCTTGATGCCATGCATATCACGAAGAATGTGTGCGAGAGTCTGCTTGGTACCCTGCTCAACATGCCAGAGAGGACCAAAGATGGGCCGAAAGCAAGGGCAGACTTGAAATCAATGGGCATCAGGCAGGAGCTTCACGCTAATGATGATGATGATGATGATGATGATGATGATGATGATGATGATGATGATGAGGCGAAGCAGGACACAGAAACTCGTCGCAAAGGCAAAAAGGCCAAGAAGACCGGAAGTGACTACCCTCCCGCGTGCTTCACTCTAAGTCAGGAGGAGATCGAGCAGTTTTTCACCTGCCTCGTAGGAGTAAAACTTCCTTACGGTTACGCGGGGAAGATAAGCAGATACCTAGACCCAGCGAAGCAGAAGTTCAGCGGGATGAAGTCTCACGACTGTCACGTGCTGATGACGCAGATACTTCCAGTTGCAATCCGTGGGATCATGGACGCGCACGTCCGTGAAACGCTATTTGGCCTATGAAACTTTTTTGACGTCATCTCTCGGAAGTCGATTGGCGTGAGGCAACTCAGAAGGCTACAGGAAGAGATCATGGTGATACTATGCAATCTTGAGATGTACTTCCCGCCCGCATTCTTCAACGTTATGGTGCATCTGCTGGTCCATATCGTGGAGGATATCATCCAACTCGGGCCGACGTTCCTGCACAGCATGATGCCGTTCGAAAGGATGAATGGTGTCATCAAAGGATACGTTCGCAACATGTCACGTCCAGAGGGAAGTATAGCCAAGGGCTTTCTAACCGAAGAGTGCATCTCCTACTGCACGAATTATCTAGGCATCGAGAACCCTGTTGGTCTGCCCGTCAACAGGCACCTCGGCAGGCTCGCTGGATGGGATCACCGTGAGGGTCGCCGCGAAATGCATGTCGACTTTGAGGGTCAACTCGCCGACTTTGAAAGAGCAAACCTAGTCGCGCTACAACACATAGACGTGGTCGATCCTTGGGTGGTAGAGCACAAAACCTTTATTGAGAATACGTACAATGACCGAGGCCAACAGAGGACGGACCGAGATATAATCAAAGAGCACAACTCATGTTTCACGCGTTGGTTCAAGCAGAAGTTTCTGTCATACCCTTTACATGAGGATTCTTCCGCGGAAGAACAACTCATATTCGCCTTGTCACAGGGCGCCGAGCACAACCTAATGACCTATGAGGCGTACAATATCAACGGCTACACATTCTACACCGAGAACAAGGACATGAAGAGCGATGGTTATCAGAACTCCGGGGTAGCGATGGAATCCTACACCGGTAACGACAAGGACAGATACTACGGAAGGATCGAGGAGATCTGGGAGCTGAGCTACGCTGGAGAGAAGGTCCCGATGTTCCGTGTCAGATGGGCCAAGAGCGTCCTAAAAGAAGACCGGTATTTCACCACCATGGTTATACTCGAAGCCAAATCCAAGACCGCGGGCGCAAACGTCACCGTAAAAAATGAGCCATGGGTACTGGCTTCCCAAGTGGACCAATGCTTCTTCATTACCGACCCGTCAAAGCCCAGTCGTGTTGTCGTGAGGAGAGGCAAAAGGAAGATCATCGGAATGGATGGAGTAGCCAATGAGCAAGACTTCGACAAGTACGGCGACCCGAAGATCGAACATGACGACGACGATGAAGTAGCAGCACACACCACAAGAAGAAGCAGGACCACCCTACCTAAAGGACGTCTGTTCCATAGAAGAACTCCATTTGCGAAAAAGAAGGGCAAGAAGATTGTGAACAGATAGCTAGCTAAGATCGATTTTATTTAAATCGTAGTCTTCATTTCTCGATTGTATTTCATGGGCACTTTTTGATATCATGAATATTTTTAAATTTCACGGGCACTTTTTGAATTCATGAGGACACTCGATCTCGATCCCCCTCCACCGCCGCCGACGAGCACCCGGCCCCCCGCACCCTCCCCCGCTCCACCGCCGCCAACGGGCACCCCCCGCACCCTCCGCCGCTCCACCGCCACCGCCGATGATATTTTCAAGTAACAAATTTGAACATATTTTTAAAGAAATTATTACTGTTTTTATAAAAAATATTACTGTTATGATTTAAACAAGTTTGAACATATTTAAACACAAATAAATATCAAACAGCATTTAAAATGCAAAAAAAATATTGCGGAGCCTGGGTATCGAACCCAGGACCTCCTAGTGTGTGTGCTACGTGCTGACCAGTCAGGCTAGTGGGCGGGTTCTGATGTGGATTGGGTTAGGTGCAATATAACATGTGCTCGAACTGTAACAAAAAAACATTCTAATGGCGCACCGCTGCGGGGTGCGCCATTGCTATCTAAAAAAAGATTTCTAATGGCGCACCGAGGTGTGGTGCGCCATTAGTAAGCTTCCCCCTAGCTATCCTCCCTCTCCCTCGCCAGATCCCCTTCGACCCTCTCTCCCTCGCCACCAGATCCACCCGCGCGCTGCCCCGACCCACGACGCCGCCGCCCCGACCCTCACCGGACTCCACCCCCGCCGCCCCCGCGCCCCCACCCCCGCCGCCCCGACCCTCGCCGGACTCCACACCCCCGCCGCCCACGCGCCCCCGCGCCCCCACCCCCGCCGCCCCGACCCTCGCCGGACTCCTCTTTGCCGTCGGCGCCGAGCAGCGACGCAGCACCGTACGCCCCCGACCCTCCTCCTCCCCTTGCCCCTCCTCCTCCTCCCCTTGCCCCCCGCTTGCGCAGCTGACGGCCCCTTCTCTGTCTCGCAGGGCAAGGTCTCCGGCGCCTCTACGACACCGACACCTCCACCGTCTACGGCGTCTGCGCCTTCTTCCACCTCCGACCACCGCGGCCTCACCGTCTGTGGAGGTATCTGCTCCTAAGATCTCTGCGTCCCGCTCCCCTTGGCCCTCCCGGTTCTTCTCCACTAAGGTGCGTTTCTCCATGCCGTCTCCGCCGTTCCAGGGCTTAATAGATCTCCGATGATATATGACTTGTTTATGAAGATTTTGATGTGTTATGCCTTGTTCTTGTGTGTACATTTGCACCCTTCCAGGGCTTAACTTGCTTATGAATACATCTCCCATTGATTTTGATGTAGTTTTAGAGTGGCTAGTATGTATGTAGTGGAGCTAGCAGTAGCAGCTGCTTCTACGGCACCTTCTTTGCTGTTCAGCTGTGTCAAACAAAATTCCAATGGCCAACTCATATGCCCTACAATTTGCTCATGATTATTATTTATCTCACATCACCTTCTCCTCTTTGCTTGCCATGCACTCCCAGCTCCGTCATCGCGACCGCGTAATAGTCCGCGGGTGATACAACATGCTCAAATTCAGTAATTAATCAGTATATATATATACCATAAGAGAAGTCTCGAAGATTGGGACTATCTTGCCTTATGTTTCAAACTTTGAACTATATACATGACTTCTGTTTTATTTTTGAAACTCACAGAGTTAGGACTATCCTGTGGATGATGCTAAACAGAGATAGGAGTAGTAGTGGTGGCCATCTAGTTGGACTACTACTGCTAGGACTTGCTCCAGATTTTAGGATTTCTTTTCTTTTAGGATTTATTTTCTTCTAGGACTAGGTTTTTATTATTTTTCTGTTGTGATTGTTTTTTGAGCTCTTTCTTTTTCATTTCCTACTATCCTTATCCTAATTATCTTAAATTGTTATGATGTGTGTAACAGGATTAGATCTTGGATTTGCTAGTGGACTTTGGGAGTTTCTTAGCCAGCTTGGTGACTCCATATTTTTCACTATTTCAGCAAGTCTTTTGTAAGCATTAAACTTTCAGCACTACATTTCTATCTTATGTGTACATCCGTTTGCTTCCAATTGCTATATATGTATTGTTGTTACTAAAAATGATGAAGCTCCTGTCAATTGCTATACATATATATGTGTATGATGATCCTCCTTTCCTGCAGTAGTATAACTAGGATATAAAGCACATTGAACTAACAATCTTATATGGTGCCTAAACTACAATGATTCAGGAACATCAGATGACATAGCATGTGGATATTGACATAGGATGAGTAGATTAATAAGTGAGCCAAAAGTGATGGACAAACCTCATGCTAGGAATTCTCGAGGGTTGCAGTACATGGAATGCATTTGCAAATGCAGCCAAAACCTGATATATACCAAAAAAATGTATAGAAATATGCTGAATTTTCTGCTCTGATTGTTGCTCAAAGAAATTTAGCAAAAAAATGGGGTCCTGGGAGACGCCGCTGCTGCTTGAGGCCCTTCGTGTCGTGATGATTTTGCAGGTACCCCGAGAGGCCCTTGAGTTTGCCGGAATGTCAATTAATTTCCGTTCCGGCAAATTCGGGTACTCCATATGTCCTATTTTCAGCAAAGGTCATGCTGAAATTTTCTGTGAATTTTAGCATGACTTTGCTAAAAATCGGACATATGAGGTACTTGCTACTAATGCATGGGCCGGGGTATCTTAGTACTTAATTAAGTAGGATCAACTGCCCCTTTATTCTTGCTGCATTAAACCATAGGTGGCAATAGAGCCAAGTGATTAGGCCCAACTTAGAAATTCTCCTCAGCATCGATAAACCCTAGATGATAAACCCAACATAGGTGGCAATAGAGCCAACTGATTAGTGCCAAGTGATTAGGCCCAACCTAGGGTGCCTCGGCATCGATAAACCCTAAATGATGAAAACTTAGCATTTAGGGTGCCTCGGCGGCGGCGGTATTGGTGTCTCCGGCGGCGGCGGTATTGGTGTCTACGGCGGCGGCGCCATTGGTGTCTCCGGCGGCGGCGGTATTGGTGTCTCCGACGCCGGCATTGGAGCTTAATGCACTCGGGTGTACGCCGGCCGGCACCTCGCCAGCAAGCGGCCCCTCCGTCAGTTGCACGCCCGCCGTTGGCGGTGCCTCGACATTAGCCGAGCTCGACGGCATCACAGTAACTAAGCCTCTTGGCCGAGGACTTCATCTCCTTGCCTTTGACTGGGCATCCCTGACGCCCTACATGTTTTCGCAGGGCGCCGCCAACGTTCCTTGCACTCTCCTGCACTTCGTGGGCGGCGAGTTGGTCGATGTCGCCAAGGGCAGAATCGTTCAACCGGGCAACCCCGTGTTCCACGGTAATCCGATGCCACCCACAATGTATAGGGTTGAAGTGGTTCGGGTGCTGCCAGGCTGCGACGAGCTGTTACCTCCGATTCGACCCGCTGGGGCCGACGAAGAAGATGAGATGACCCTCAGCGCCTGCGTAAGCTGGCCCCTGCTTTGGCCGAAGAGCCAGATTCGTTTGGGGGCGGGGGACACCACCCCATAGACAAGACCGCCAGTCGTGCCGGCACCAAGCCATGGCAAGAAGGCCGCAACGCTACCGGACATGCCGGACATCCCTATGGCACAGGATCCGGACATGCATATGGCATAGGATCCGGACGACGACGACAATGACGATGGTACATTTACTAACATCGATAAGTACTTTGCCGAACATGGGTACGGTGACGAGTTCTGGGGCCTCCTTCTCAAGAACCCAAACAAGACGACCGCGATCTAGCTGGTACGGCGGAGAAACCCAATTGCAACAGGCATCGTCTAGCGTTCAGTTCTCAGGAGACACCTCCAGCTGCCGCCTTCACCGAGCCTCAGATAGCGGAGGTGCCAAATATTATCAGCCCCAACACGCTCAAGAAGGCGGTCTGTGAGCAGAACTCGGTCCCATTACAGCAGATCAAGAAGAAGGGCCGGAAACGGCCAACTAAAAAGGCCGCCGGTGCGAGCCATCCGGCACCGAGTATGATCTGTGCTCAGGACGGGCCACCTTCACCTAAGGATATCTCGAGGAGGGTGCATGTGGTGGTAGGGCAATGCTACCGACAAATATGCTCAATGCTGCAACCGGTGCTATGCGGAGTCTGCACGACAGTGTTCTTTCTTTGGAGAAGCGGCGTCTCAGAGAGAATGATGTAGCATACCCGGTTTTCGTGGCCAAGGTGCCAGAGGGCAAGGGCTTTGTGGATGGCGCCATCGGGGGTACAATCGTCCTGCGGTTTGATGACATCTTTGCTATGTTCAACCTTCATCCGCTGCACTACACCTTCGTTCGGCTGTTTTCGCTGAGTATGGAGATGCGGATCATTAGAGACAAGACCCTGAACATCGTGATCGTCGACCCCTTTTACATGCGTGCCAAGCTCTTGAGCAGCGCTGGGGACCGCCAAGTCGCGAGTTCACACCTCGAAGACGTCATTCTGGCAAACCCAGATAAGGATAACTTCCTTGTGCCTTACTTTCCCGAGTAAGTCATCCCTTAACCGCCCCGTAACATATGATTTCTTAGATTTCGATCGTTCTTTTTTTTCTAACATTCCGTGTTCTGTGCAGTGACACACATTGCACACTCATCCTCTTAAGCCCGAAATATTCCATGGCCACGTATTTCGATCCGAACTGTAACTCCAAGATAGACTACACAAATATCAATAAAGTTCTTGATGATGTTCTCCTTGGCTACGCCAAATCTGGAGGCACCTTCATCAGGGCAGTTCGTAAATACGGCAAGCACGTGTTCGCCCACAATACGACGTTCTGCTGCGTCAAGCAGCCGCCTGGCGGTCAGAAGGATGCCTACTACGCCCTTCATCACATGCGGGCGATCGTAAGGGACCATCATCACCTTCTGCTACCAAATAATCTCAAAGATTGGGCTGCGAGCTTGTCGGCAATCCAGGACGCGGACATCAGACAAGAATTCTTTCGCATCCAGTCGGAGTTTGCGGACATCATCCATCAAGATGTCCTTCATACCTCGGGGCAGTTCTTCCCCAGATATCAACCATCCAACATTGAGATAGACGGAATTCTACAAATGCAGGCTGACAACGCTCGCGATTTCATGACCATCACGACAGACGGCGGCTTCATCCACGCTCCTGTCCATGAGTCGAGTCGAAAGTAGTGATGTGTAATTCTGAAACATTGATTGGCTCATGTTGTAATTAAAATTTAATGAATTGTATGTCTCTTTGGTTTGGACAGTAGATGTAATCGATGCTATTTATTAGTAGGACCATGAATCGTGCTATTAATGTCTTGCTTTTCTCTTCCGATCCTTTTGTTGCATACTTATATATTGCTTATGTATGTATTGTTTGTTGTTTGGCTTGTGCATAGAGATGCTGTCGTATGTCGTGTACAAGGGTAAGGTTCCCGGAGTCTACGACGACTGGGAGGAGTGTCGGAGACAGGTTCACCATTTCAGCGGTAACAGTTACAAAGGGTACACCACTAGGGCGGAGGCCAAATCTAGATACGCACGCTATCTAGTGGGAGAGAGGAGGGAGCATTGGAGGAACCGGATGAAGACCAGTTTGATCGCGATGATGCTCATCGTGATGACCGCAGCTCTCTTCTATGTGATGGTAGTTTAGATGATTGATATTGACTTATAATGTGAAGACAAACTCGATACTCGCGGTCTCGAGACTTGTAATGTTTTATCTTTGTTCGGTCTTTTGAATTCGGAGACTAATATGATGAATTGTATTTGGAGACTAATCTTCTATTGTATTCGATGAATCTGCTGTTGCTGTGTGCTACTGTCTATATTCTGTCAAATAATATATTTTGTAACCTGTGCAAAAATCAGAAAAGTAAAAAAAACAAATACTCATACTAATGGCGCATCACCACAAGGTGCGCCATTAGTATGCCAAAGGATACTAATGGCGCATCAAGACAGACTGCGCCATTAGTATGACAAAGCAGATGGTTACATATGGCCCCCCGGGAGGCATACTAATGGCGCATGGTGTTAAATACTAATGGCGCACTTCCTGGTGCGCCATTAGCATACCAGATACTAATGGCGCACCAGTGGTGCGCCATTAGTAAAAAATTCTAGTGGTGTGATACTAATGGCGCACCGGTAGTGCGCCATTAGTAGGCAAAACCGGTGCGCCATTAGTAGGCCTTTTCCTAGTAGTGGTTCATCCTCCGGTAGTGTCGGACGTTCCAAAAGATCAGTCAGCCATTTCACTGTCCTTTCCTCATTACTCTCCATGCGTTCCGATCTTTGCCAATCAAACTCCATTGAAACCCTCGTTTTCCTATCTTCAACCAAGGCTAGTTTCCCCCTTGATCAACCCGAGAAGAAAGGAAGGAAGGAGGGGTATGGAGGAGGGGGACTGGCTTTCACCGAAAGAACAAAACTCGTGGCGATGGAGATCACCGGAGGACTAGAAAACCCTAGGCGGCGCCATAGGGGAAAAAGGTGCCACTTGTTCCTTTTGCTGGGCTACTATTGCGGGGATGCTGAAGATGGGCTTGGTGATTTTTTTGGGCTTCATGTGGTGAGGCGGGCGATATTAGCAAAATACTCACCTTTTCCTTTCGGCCCGCTAATCGCTAACGAGTAAAATGAAATCGAGGGGAGGAGGGTGTGGTGGGCCTGAGACCCCCTTTTTTGAGACAACTGAGACCTCCTATCACTAGTGAAAAAACAGCTAGCCACAACTATCGTTGGTGGCGCGCCATTTCCTGTCAACGCCAGCACCATTTTTTTCAAATAGTGCTGGCGTAGGCCAAATCAGCATGTCAGCTTTACGTGCTTAGTGCTGGTGTTGCTTTTTTTGGATACACCACAAATCTGTTGGCCCATATGCACTCATCGTTTGGAATGCACTGGTGGCGTTGGATTTCTTTGCACGCCATAGTTAATTTGCTAGCGCTGACGTCCGTCTGCTTTGCACGCGAGAAACACTTTTTCCATTTGATCAAGTATTTTAAGTATTTAATTATTATACTAGTCACAAAATCATAAAATATTTATATTATGTTTTTTGTCATCATTAATTTTAATGTTTTTATCAATTTAGGAATTTTATTTCTTTACTACCAGTTCAAATTTTGAGTCTTTTATTTTGTCAAGTCTTTCATCAATCTTAGTCTTTTTTATTTTTGCCTGTTATTAGCTATGGCGTTGCCCTTTTTCCAACGCCAGCGATAATCTATCTGAGTCAACTTAGTAAAAGACCTAAGTCACCGCTCTTTGTCATTTCACACCACCCTTGGACCAAAGCCGCCGCAGCCCCGTCAATGCCCCGTTTCCACCCCGTCGCCGCCCCTCGCCGGCACCAAGGTTAGATCCACTACTCCTCCCATCGCATCTCCTTCCTCTCCACTCTCCCACGTCCTCCGTTCGCAGACACGCCACACGGCCAGGATCCATTGGGATTCATGTAGTTGATTAGAGGATTGCTTTAATCCGATTTCTATTGTGTAGAATCCGATATTTATAATGCATTTTGAATATAATCCGATTACTTGTGTGTCTCCCTCCATGGATTTTGTTTATTTGTGTATGCAATTACTAGTGTAGAATAACATACTTTGTTTATGTAGTGGTATGTTTGGTATAAATTCATGTAGTTGATTATAATCTGATTACTTGTGTTTCTCCCTTCATGGATTTTGTTTATTTGTGTATGCAATTACTAGTGTAGATTTATATACTTAGTTTATGTAGTGGTATGTTTGGTATAAATTGATTTACTAGTGTACAAAGTGTTTATATACTTAATTAGTTTCAATTATATTTTATGTAGAATGGCGTAGCCGTCACCATGTCCAGTGTGCAAGTCAAGGTGCGCAACCGACCATGCAAGTGGCACGCTGTTTGGCATCTACTTCCAGCCATGCTTTGTTCCTGCGGCGGTAAAGTATTACATGAACCTTCTAACAGTTTGTTCTTTTATTTTTCTTGCTATTTCCCGTAATGCAATGTGTTTGTTTTTTGGTTTTTTTACGCAGACCGTCCCTTGCAATGTGAGATTGGAGTTTAATGAGCTCATTACCAAAGACACTATGATCTTCGACCCTCCAGGGGGGCCTACACTATGGAGGTCCACAAGGGATGAAAAATATCCGGATTGGAGGAGATGAATGGAATCGTTTCATCGCCCACATGCATCTCACTGGGGGTGAACTTATCAGCTTCACCTTCAGAAGACAACATCCAAGGCTGGATGTTATCTACATCAATTCGGAGGACGAAGATGATGACCCACTTGATGAAGCCCTCTATGCCAAAGTAATCAAGCTAAGCGAGGACGAATTGGGCAACCTCTGGTACATACTACCTCCAGGTGATGACTACGTCGGATGCCATTCATGACCCACCTGACAAGGACAAATGTTGACCACTATGTCATGGTATGTTACTTATTAATTAGTGTAGAAATTTGATATGCTTAGTGTTGAAATTTGATGATATGCTTAGTTGTGACATGCTTGTAGTAATGTTGTGATATGCTTAGTGTATTAATGCTGTGATATGCTTAGTGTGTAGTAATGCGATATGCTTAGTGTACTAATGTGCTGTGATACATATATGCTTAGTGTAGAATTTGAGGATATGCTTAGTGTGTAGTAATGTGATATGCTTAGTGTAGAACGTGATGATATGCTCTTAGTGTGTAGTAATGTGACATGCTCATTTATCATATTTGTTTTTTTTCAGAAATTACCTAATAGGAGCCGGATGAAGCAGACATTGCTGGACTACGCCTTACCGCAAGGGGCTCCATCACAAATTATGCTCACGCAATGGACATGGATGGTTGCACTGTGTTCAGCGCCGCGGGATGGAACAACTTCCTTGCTGGAAAGAATCTCCAGGTTGGACAGGCCATCTTAGTCACCATTAGGAACACCCGGCGCCATGGCTTGAGGATGACGATGGTGATTGACCTCATTTAAAACTATGTGTGTGGCACGGTAGTAGATGCTAAATGAACTGCTTATGTATTAGTGCTATGTACTAGTACTGTTTTAGCTCGTAATGTTTCTATTAACTGGTAATGTCTGTGAGATCAAGCTAGCAGCCACTTAAATATTAACTCGTAATTTTCTATTATCAAGTATTATTCTACTGTCTAATGTTATATAATATGTACTTAGTTTTTAATATGAAATGCTAACTGTTATATGGTGTTGAAAACCATTTTTTTGTGAATGTAGCGTTCGTTGCACGCCACTAGGTGAGTGAACATAGTGGCGGCGTTGCAAACATCGCACGCCAGTAACATGTATAATGCTGTTGCGTAGCCTCCAACGCCATCATTATTTTTTTAACAATGATGCCATATTGATGGCCTGGAGCTTCTACGCCAGCAAGATTGTTTTTGGCACACTATAGCTAGGCTTTTCTGCACTAGTGTATTTTTTTTGCGGGGTTTCTGCACTAGTGTATGTGCCGCTCTGTGCAGCAAATAATCACTATTTCGCATATGCGGGTCTGAAACTGGGCCGACCCATTAATATGGCGAACAACAACGCGATGCAGCTCAAACAAAAAGCAGTCTTCGCGGGAATTGGAAACCACACCCTCATGCTAACATGATATGGTACTACCGGTTGACCTACTGGTCGTTACTCATTTTATAGCAGCGCCAAACATAAAGAACCCGCACCATAGATCTGAATTATTTCTGAAATTTCAAAAGCATTTTTTTGAAGAAACGAAGTGATCTGTGAAATGAAAACTATTTCTGAATTCGTGAATAAAACTTAAAACTAAAATATTTTCAAAAATTAGGAACACTTTTTGAAATTTCAAAAAATGGAAATTACTCCCTCCGTTCCTAAACACTTGTCTTTCTTGGCATTTCAACAAGTGACTACATACGGAGCAAAATGAGTGAATCTACACTCTAAAATATGTCTACATACATCCATATGTAGTAGCCATTTGAAATGTCTAGAAAGACAAATATTTAGGAACGGAGGGAGTAGAAAACAAGAACATTTTTGGAATTTTCTGAAGAAAAATTAAAACTCGTCAAAAAAACGAAAAAATGAACATTATTTGAAATTTGCGAACAATTTATGAAAATGGGAACATTTTTTTGAAACGACTTAAAACCTTTTGAAAAGGTGCGAAACTTTTAAACAAAATCATTCGGAACATTTTTTTTAAAAAATAACATTTATTAGAAGTTCCCTAACATTTTTTGAATTTATGAACAATTTATGAAAAGACGACACTTTTTTGAAAATTTGAAAGCTTTTTAAAAGCAGGATGTTCTTTTGAAATATAAGAACAATTTTCGAACATGAACCGAGCTTTAAAAAGATAAATAACCTTTAAAAAGAAAAAAGGGGAAAGGAGAAAGAAATAAACATAAAACGAAAAAAGAAAAGAAAGAAGAAAAAGAAATAGAACAGAAAAAAGACAAAAAAAGAAAAAGACAAAAAAACGAAAAGATACAGCGAAACCAAGAAAAAAAGAAACAAAGAACCGGTTCAGGGAAACAAAGAACCAGGAAAACAGCTGGCTAGTTGTGGTAAAATGGGCCGGCCTATTTCTAGCGCCAAGGCGATTCGCTTGTGCGTTGCGCCGACTGTTCTACGCAGCGAGCAGCGAATGGCAAAACCGATCTACGAACACCAAGGGCCTACCCAAAACATATAGTTTCTTCAAAAAATGTTCTTGTTTCTTAATAATTATTTGGGTTTTTCCAATTTTGTTCATAAATCAAAAAATATTCCCATTTGAAACAAAAGTTTTTAAAAAATTGTACGTGTACTCCAATATTTTTTGATTTTTAAATTGGTTTTAAGAAGTGTTCTGGTTTTTCAAATTTTATTCATAAATTCAAGAAATATTTGTATTTTCAAAAATAGTTCAGGTTTTTAGTAAAATGTTCCTGTTTTTCCTAAAAATAATTTAGAATGTCAACAAATGTTCCTATTTGAACTTTTCAAAAAACAAGTTAAAAAGCGGTTTTGTTTTAACTGTGAATTTTTTTTGAAATGCGCACATTTTTCGTAAAATGGGTTTTAAGGAAATATGGAAGCAACATTTGAAAATCTAAACAATTTTTGCAAAACAAAATGCCGCGGGAGATGGAAGGACTCAGCCCAAGCAAAAGCCCGTTCTTATGACTTGGTGCCAAGCTTTTTTGGGCAAAGCTGGAAGCACGGGCGAGCAACTGGATGTGGCCCTTCTCTCCTTAATATCGTGTTTGATGCTGTTTACATAAAATTATGGGCAGACGCTCACGCAAAACATTCAAGCATGAGCAATGGGTAGAACCAAATAATATTTGCAATTTTAGGAAAATCAGGTTTTAGAAAAATGTTTTTGTTTTTCAAGATTTGTTTGGGTTTTCAAAAAAAAATTCATAAAACCAAAAAAGTTTTCATTTTGAAAAAAGGGTTTAAAGAATATCCGTGCTTTTCCAGAATTTTTGGTTTTTAAAACTTTTTTCATAAATTTATGAAATATTCCAATTGATATATATTTTATTGTTTTCAAAAAAAGTTAGTGTTCTTTCTAGAATTGTGCAGCTTTTCAAATTTTGTTAGTAATTTAAAAAAGTGTTCACATTTTGAAAATTGATTGGGTTTCTAAATAACAATTTGTATTTAAAATGCACACATTTTTTGGAAAATGGTGTTTGTTGTTAAAAATTAGATGGAACTTTTGGAAACTTTTTTTTTGGAAATTCCAAACATTTGTTGAACATCTGAACAAATTTGGAATTCCCTAATATTTTTTTAAAATGCGAATTATTTTTTACATTGTAAATTGCCTGTTGAAAAAGGCAAAAAAATGTTCCAAATCTGAATGAGTTTTTAAATTTCAAACATTTTATCAAAATTATAGAAATTTTTTAATTTTCATTTAGAAAAAATAAAAATAGAAACAGGAAAGATAAACCAAGAAACAAACAAACAGAAAAAAAATCGCATTGCAAAATTCAAAACAATGTTTTAGATCTGGCAGTGACTCCTAGTTTTTATAGATTGTGTATTATAATTAAACGTCCAAGGTCGTCAGATTGTGTGGTGAACGGCGAGCGCTCACTTGTCTACGGTGGATGGTTTGATTCCTCACACAGGCACATTTGTTTGCAATGTTTTTTCACTGTTTAGATCTCACATATGGTTCTTGTAATCCGCATTTCCTAATTCAACGATGAAACTCGTCTGCTCATTTGGCGAATGACGATCGTTCACGAGTAGGAGGTGCATTATTCAATCCTCTACCGATTTTGTTTTTACAATGAATTTTCCACTGTTTCTCTATGGCAATGGGCTGGTCCAGTCGGCAGCTGTCCCTGTGCGGCACATAGGAGCTCCCGGCTGCGACAAAATACAGTACCATCCCAGTTATTTTTTTTCTTCAAAAGTCATAATATAGGTGAACGGACCACAAATCTGAGAAACGCACCTCCCTTTATTATTAGGTATTAGTAAGCATGCACCTGCAATGCATGTATCCTAATTTTATTAAAAACATGAACTCTGTTTGTGTTTTTACCGGAACATTTAAATGCCTATCATATGCAATGATTTCAATGTAATAATTTATTTTTGATTAACTCATAGGCCTTGTTTGGCCGGTGAAAGACTTGCATTGTTGAAATGTTGTGATCCCAAAATTTCGAAAACAAAATGAAAAACCTCGCGCATGTAACACACGATCAATACACATGTCTTCACATAAAATTAACGATCACATAAATGTATTGTAATTGTTACTTATTACAAAAATACTTAAAAATAACAACTAAGCAACATTATCTAGTAATCATTATTTGATGATGATCCCCACTGGAAGGTCCATATTTTGATGCGATCTATAATGCTTCGTTCTAAGACTGGAATATTATTTAGAGCTTCATTCTCTTCATACTTCAAAATATGAAACAAAAGTCGCTTCTTCGGTCCAAAATCATCTTACATATGCATTATATAATATTGTTATTAAAAAAATGTGTAACATGTATAGAAATGAGCATGGTGTCTATACTTACATCGGGTACTGGAAAATGTAGCATTCCATCGTGCATGAGTGCATTAAATTGAAAACCAAATAACCAGAGAGGTGACTGCATGTTTGAAATGTTACATGCGAGTTGAATGAATCAACTAAGATTGTGATGTACTGACAAGATTCTTACCTGTATGATTTTGTGGGAACAGCGGGAACTTTGCATCCCCATATCAAGATGTCACCCTTGAAGGCAGGGTTTGCAACTTGGAGTGTAAGGTTTAGATCGTTGACTTTCGAAAGTAGGTATTGAAAGAGGATCCAAAATAGAGACAACTTTTTTATGTTGGTCCAAGACAAACAATAAAAAAGCCCAAGAATATCACAAGGCAATAAAATCTGCGATGGTACATACATTTAGAAATACATCGATCATCATTATTCATTAAGACCAAATAAACAATGAATTTGAATTCAAATCTTACCTTATCACATTCTGAGATATGATACTCATTACTATCAGACCAGCTATCAAACAGTTGTGCCAACATAGCAATGTCCATATCGTCACAATGACTTGGGACTCGTGCATAGTGGGATATAGACTACAATAATATAAGAAACCATTAGTAGAACGAGGCAAAATGTAATATGTGATTATAATAACTTACACAGAATCGTAGATCCATATAGTGTACTGGGACGTCTCTAGCAAGCTGGACGTCGTGGCATGCTAGTATCTGCACAACCATATTAAAACAATCAACATCCATGAACTCATCACTCATTAATATGTTTTAATTGTCTCAAGTTTAAACTAATAACATAAGGTTGAGAGCTTTCACCCATTCGCTCCTTTGAAATGGGAATTCTGTCAACTATAATTATACAAGAGTAATAATTTATTAGAAACAAAAATGAACTGAAAAAATGTGTCTTACTCTAGCAAAGGGACATCTACTAAAAAATGTGTCAAAAATATTTATATAGGTGAACGGACCAAAAAATAGGAGAAACACACCTCCCTTTATTATTAGGTATAGGTATCTTTATTTTTCAATAGTCCAGCACATCTGCGTGTAAAAATCTGGATCTAATATGTTTTCAATTGCAAAGTACAAGTGGGGATCAGGAGAGATAGTCAATCGTAGATGAATAGTTAGAAGGGTGATTGTATACCCTCATCTACTATAACTAAGTAGTTGATCCCCACCGACATATTTATGTTAGCATGCAAGTATGTTACCTCAACATGTATAGGACAAAGCCTACCTCACATGCAACCACACATGCAAAAAGATTCAATATTTTAAATTAAATTATGCTACCTCTACTCAATAAATAATTTAGAATAGATGTATTTTAGTTTTAGTTACTACCTCCGTTCCAAAATAGGTGGTGTGGTTTCAGTTTCACATTATTTTGGAACGGAGGGGAGGAAGTATTAAGTTATTTGTTTAAATATTCGTGTGTGTATAACTAAATCTCATTGAAATACATTGTAAACAATTTTCGCAACAGCGTGTCGGGTATCATCTAGTTTCAACAGAGATCAAACCCAGTTTTGATATATATGTCTCATGCATATAAACAGAATATTTGAGATGCATGTGGTGAGATTTTTTTTCAATCTCAGAGTTGTTGGCTTAGTCACTTAGAGCTACTCATTTTACAACAAAGGCCAGATTTTATTGGCTGAAAATGAATCACTAAGAGGATACAAACATAGTGAATACACATCCGGTCTCTGCATAGCTGGGATGCACACAACCAACAACAACGTACTGATGACTCACAAGTATAGGGGGTCAATTGTAGTCCTTTCGATAAGTAAGAGTGTCGAACCCAACGAGGAGCAAAAGGAAATGATAAGCGGTTTTCAGCAAGGTATTTTCTGCAAACACTGAAATTATCGGTAACGAGTAGTTTGATGGCAAGATAATTTGTAACGAGCAATAAGTAGTAACGGTAACAAAACTGCAGCAAGGTAGCCCAATCCTTTTTGTAGCAAAGGACAGGCCGAAACAATCTCTTATAATAAGCAAAGCGTTCTTGATGACACATGGAAATTTCATCTAGTCACTTTCATCATGTTTGTTTGATTCACGTTCGCTACTTTGATAATTTGATATGTGGGTGGACCGGTGCTTGGGTGCTGTTCTTACTTTAACAAGCCTCCCACTTATGATTAACCCCTCTTGCAGGCATCCGCAACTATGAAACAAGAATTAAGATAAATGTAACCATAGCATGGAACATATGGATCCAAACCAGCCCCTTACGTAATAGGGCATAAAGTAGGGTTTAAGCTTCTGTCACTCTAATAACTACTCCCCAATGCATATTCCCTTAGGCCCAAAGATGGTGAAGTGTCATGTACTCGATGTTCACATAACACTACTAAGGGAAACAAAACCATACATATCATCAAAATATCGAACGAACACCAAATTCACATTATTACTTATGACAAGACTTCTCCCATGTACTCAAGAACAAAAGTAACTACTCAAAAATCATATTCATGTCCAAGATCATAGGGGTATTGAATATTATAATAGATCTGAACATATAATCTTCCACCAAATAAACCAACTAGCATCAACTACAAGATGTAATCAACACTACTAGCAACCTACAGGTACCAATCCAAGGTTTTGATACGAAGATACAAGAGATGAACTAGGGTTTGGGATGAGAAGGTGCTAGTGAAGATGTTGATGAAGATTGATCCTCCCACGATGAGAGGGTTGTTGATGATGATGATGGTTTTGATTTCTCGCTCCCGGAGTGAAGTATCCCTGGTGGAATCGCTCTATCGGAGAGCAAAAGTGCTCCTGCCCAAGTTCCGCCTTGAGACGGCAGTGTTCCGTCCCGAAAGTCATCTCCTTATTTTTTTTTCAAGGGCAAATGGGCTTATATACCAGAAGATGGGCACCGGAGGCTGGCCAGGGGCCCCACGAGCCACCAGGGTGCGCCCTCGTGCCTGGTGGGCACCTGGGTGCCCCCTCTGGTATTTCTTTCTTCTAGTATCTTTTATTTATTCCAAAATAATTCTTCGTAAAATTTTAGCTCATTTGGAGATATGCAGAATATGTATCTCTGACATAGCTTTTTCAGGTCTAGAATTCCAGCTGTCGGAGTCTCCCTCTTCATGTAAATCTTGCAAATTAAGAGAGAAAATGAATTAGAATTGCTCCAAAAAGTGTTATTGATTAAAAACACTATAAATAATAGTAGGAAAACATGATGCAAAATGGACGTATCACGCACATATATAAAAAATATGGCAGCAAATAGCAAAGTCGTATACGGCCAAAATTATGCATAGGGGCGAGAAAAGGAAAAGGAGAAAACACCAAAGTGACCAGATCCACAATTAACAAAGTACAACAATGGCCATATCCACACCAACCATCTCATGACACCATATAGAAGACGGGTTTTTTCAACAACAACCCCTTCTGGAAGGGGAGCAACGTTCATTGGATCCAACCACCCAAGGCCAGAATCTAATTTTTAACCCTAAAGAACTAATCCGAGCAACGCCTTCAATAAGGTAAGGACGTAAAAACATCTCCATTACCAGATATAATCACCTCGGGTCAGACCTAGGCTTTCACCCTGGAGATCGAGTAGCACCACCATTGTTGCTCGTCATGTGTTGTCACCGCCATTTTTCCACAACCAGCACGTGCATGAGATGTGATCCCCGCCACCAGACACCCATCCCTCCATGTCCACCCGTTGTTCATCGTTTGCATCTCAACGCTGATGTCAGCCATCCGATCTGAAGGGAGGAACCCTCATGAACAAATTTTAGTGGCCACCGCGCCGCAGCGAGGCGCTTCCAAGCTTACTTGGATTAGCACGAGGCAAGCAATGAGCAACAGCCTATAGCCTAAGGCGGGACAACCGTAGTCCATTTTCCATGCAACTGTCATACATTGCTGGCTAGTAAGGGAAGCGTTGCAATGTCATACCTTTAGTTCCGGGAGATGGGACACGAAAGCAAAGGAAAGCCCGAGTTCCATATGCTATGTGACATCGGCTAGCAGTAGGCGTACTACAACGTTGCACAGTCAGCTCCAGGGATGTGCACTGCAGCCACCATCACCAAGTTCTGAGACTCAGAAGTCTTGATGGGAAGGGAGGGATGGCAAGAGAGGAATGGGACACGACCTAGAGACCCTGCCACCATCGATTGGCCGGTAGGAGGCTGCCGCTGGCAGTGGGGAGGAGAGAAGCAGCCAAAGGATGCGGTTTTTTGGTTGCGGAAGCTAGTTGCCTCATTCTAGGGTTATCCCGACTATGAATCAGAGGTAGCTGAGCTACAAAACAAGATGATTCAAAGTTGGTCAAAAGGATAAGATGAGTGTGTATGTGTTCATAGAGTGAGTATATATATATGCATGTGTATGAGCACATGCATAATGTGTTTTTCAAAAGAGATTCAAGTTCAAGAGATATCATCTTCTTTGGGAAATTGAAGGGTTTACGTTCCTATATAACATGCTAACATGCATGAGATGGCTAGTGTGAGCAATGGCGGCGTGCCTATGAACTTTTCTTTAGCTGGTGTATTTTTTGAAAGTTTATACTTGTCACGGTCATCGACTCATCGCAAATGTAGTTTCAAGACCATTTCAAAGAACAGATATGTAGTCTCAAGATTTTTTTGAAAACGAAAGATGAGATATCCAAAATATTTTCTCTACATATATTCAAATTTCCTTAGCAAAATAAACTTGTATTGTATTTTTCTTGTTGCAGTTTATCCTGTGATGTGTGGTCACAGCAACCCTGTATGCTTGCAAGAAACGGAGTTGAGGATGGGATGTCGAGCTGAGTTGATGATTGAGGGAGGAAATGACAACCCGTGCATCGAGGTCATGGTGGGCCAGTATGCCCAAGGTCACATGAGTGGCTGCGTGGAAGAGGAGGTGTGCGCGTCGGACGTGCTTTCGCATGCAAATGAGTCCTACCCATGTACTCCTCATGCATGTGGATTCCCACTGCAAACGTTTGATGTCCCATTGTCGGGTGGCCCCTCCAGTGCTAGTCATGGCATGGGGGATTCATGCACGGTGCATTTTTGGTCTTCCATGCACAAAAATATCACATTAGTGTTACCATGGCCTTACAATCGCACTTGCAAGAAGAGGAACGCCGTCCTGGTGGGGTTCACGCCTAGACGCAACACTCGCGTAGCTCGGTGCAAGCGTGGGGAGGATGGAATTCCAATACATGAGCGCATGCTTGTTTCCAGGCTAGGTTTGGCTCATTAGGCGAGTAGATCGATGATTGGGCTCTTCAGGCTTATGTTCTCCAAGCCTCTCTCCTCCACACAAATCGCGACTATACATGCACTGTATGGATGGGAGCCCGAGCCTAGCTCGATTCCTGGCTTGGAGGGACAGGGTGTTGGTGTGTAGCATGCCATTCTTGGTGGCACTTGTTGTGTGGAATGTGAGAGGTCTAAATGCCCCAGCTAGACGAAGTCCCGTCTTCCAGCTCTTATCTTTGGTGAGTGAGAGAATTGTTTGTCTCCAAGAGACCAAGATGGAGGTTGTAACATATCAACTCATGCATGAGTGCTTTGGCAATAGACTTGACATGTTTCTTTATCTCCCATCCCTGGGAACACGCGGGGGCATACTGATTTGTCTAGGATTCATATTGTGGTATTCTTGTCCAATGTGCATAGGACGGAGAACATCCTCACAACCTTGGTGAAAACCAATGGTGGGTGAGGTTTAGTGGCTAACTGGGGTTTATGGTATGCAGTTGGATCATGAGAAAATTGAGTTTCTTGCCGAGATCAAAGACTACAGAGACCTGCATGCCGGCCTGTGGGCTCTCATGGGCAATTTCAGTCTTATCTTGGACCCGTGGGACAAGAACAATAGCAATGTCACCAGGAGGATGAAGGCCAGATTTTAGCACTTGATCAATGAGCTAGAACTAAAGGAGGTTAGCACAACCACCTCTGATCATTGGCTGTTTGTGACGCCCTCGATTCAATCGTACACTAATCATACACGCAAATGTGTACGATCAAGATCAGGGACTCACAGGAAGATATCACAACACAACTCTAAAAATAAAATAAGTACTACAAGAATCATGTTACAAGTCAGGGGCCTCGAGGGCTCGAATACATAAGCTCGATCACAGACGAGTCAGCGGAAACAACAATATCTGAGTACAGATATAAGGTTAAACAAGTTTGCCTTAAGAAGGCTAGCACAAAAGTAGCAACGATCGAAAAGGCAAGGCCTCCTGCCTGGGACCTCCTAACTACTCCTCGAAGTCGAACTCCACGTAGAATCATCCTCGGGATCCTCTGGCTCCTGGACTCCATCATATGATCGCAGTAACCGGGAAAAGGGGAAAAAGAAGTAGGAAAGCAACTGTGAGTACTCATCCAAAGTACTCGCAAGCAAGGATCTACATTACATATGCATTGGTATCAATGAAATAGGTAGTATCTGTGGACTGAACTGTAGAATGCCAGAATAAGAGGGGGATAGCTAGTCCTATTGAAGACTACACTTCTGGCAGCCTCCATCTTGAAGCAGTAGAAGAGAATAGATGGTAAATTCATGAAGTATCATCGTATAGCATAATCCTACCCAGAGATCCTCTCCTCGTCCTGTGAGAGAGCGATCACCGGGTTGTATCTGGCACTTAGAAGGGTGTGTTATATTAAGTATCCGGTTCTAGTTGTCATAAGGTCAAGGTACAACTCCGGTTCATCATTTTACCGAGGGACACAGCTATTCGAATAGATAAACTTCTCTGCAGGGGTGCACCACATTACCCAACACGCTTGATCTCTCTGGCCGGACACACTTTCCTGGGTCATGACCGGCCTCAAAAGATCAACACGTCACAGCCCTACCTAGGCACAACAGAGAGGTCAGCATGCCGGTCTAAATCCTAAGCGCGCAGGGGTCTGGGCCCATCGCCCCTTGCACACCTGCACGTTGCGTATGCGGCCGATGAGCAGACCTAGCAACCTCCATTACAAATGAAGTTGCGTTACGCGGTCCAACTCGGCGCGCGCCGCTCAGTCGCTGATGTCAAGAAGGCTTCGGCTGATACCACGACGTCGAGTGCCCATAACTGTTCATGCGTAGTTGGTTAGTGCGTATAGGCCAGTGGCCAGACTCAGATCAAATATCCAGATCTCATTAAGCGTGTTATTTTGAAGTAACCGCGGACGCCGACCAGGGCCAGGCCCACCTGTCTCCTAGGTGCTGGTAACCTGCCCTATCGCTCCGCCACAATGTAACACTTGGGGGCCGTCGGGAACCCAGGCCCACCACTACCGGGATAGAACCACCTGTCCTTTCATCCCCCACAACGGAATCACTCGCGGGTACTCTACGAGCCGACCCGACTTTAGTCACCAAGTATCACATATTATGTATATAAGTATATACCCGTGATCACCTCCCGAGTGATCACAGCCCGATAGTATAGCATGGAAGATGGACATGAATGTAGGGCCACTGATGGAATACTAGCATCCTATACTAAGCATTTAGGACTGCAGGTAAAGGTAACAACAGTAGTAGCAAAGATAGGCTATGCATCAGGATAGGATTGACAGAAAGCAGTAACATGCTACACTACTCTAATGCAAGCAGTAGAGAGAAGAATAGGCGATATTTGGTGATCAAGGGGGGGGGGGCTTGCCTGGCTGCTCTGCAGACAGAAACGGACCCTCGAATGTGAAGTAGTTGATCACTGGTTCAACCACGGTCTCGGGGTCTACCAAAAAGAAGTAACGAAGGGGGAACACAATAAATAACAGAGCAATCAAAGCATCACAAAACATAACAAGGCAATACGTGGTGCTAGGGCCTAGGGGTGACCTAGCGCAGTACTAGGTGATACCGGCGAAGGAGGAAAACATCCAGGAAAGTATTCCCGGTGTTTCGCGTTTTCGGACAGACGAACCGGAGGGGGAAAGTTGCATGTTTGCTATGCTAGGGATGTGTGGCGGACGAATGGGCTACGTATCCGGATTTGTCTAATTTTTCTGACCGTTTTTCATATATAAAGTATTTTCATTAGAGTTACGGTTGAATTTATATGATTTTCCAAAGTTTTATCGATTTTCTAAAATTCTTTTAATCCGAATATTAAAATCTTAAGTGCAGTCAGCTCAGTCAACGTTTGACTATTGAACAAGGACAGTGTGGCCCGCATGTCATTGTCACTGAAACTAACTAGTGTCTAGATAAAAAAAATTATGGGGCCACATGTCATTGTTTTATGAAGTACGAATTAGTAAACAACTAAACTAGCTAACCTAATTAGTACTACCAATTAGAGCATGGCCGGCCACACATCGAGCCACGACTGTGTTGCCATGTCCAACTCGCAGGGGCGCAAAGTCACGGCCATTAGCAGCAGTAGCAAGCAATAATCCTACACCTATGTACTCATCTAGGTAAAGCTACGTAAACTTCCTAATCTACTTATCTCTCCCCCCTGATTTTCATGAGGTGGGGCCGGGCTATTTTTCCCTTCCAATCAAATCACCTTAGATCAGTTTTCACGTAACTTTATTTAGCAAAGCTCAGTAGCAAGCAACGGTGTAGTAGTAGGAGTAAGCAACATCAGCAGTAAGCCGCATTATAGGAGCAGCGGCGCAAGCGCAGCTAGTAGCAACAATGGAAGAGCAGCAGTGTAGCAATCAACAGCAGCAGGCACGCCAAGACAGCATCAGCAGAAGGCAAGCGAGGGTGCGACGTGCACGCACGCGGGCTGGCGTAGCGAGGCAGCAACAACAGCAGTGGCAGCGCCGCAAGAAGCAGCAGGCAGAGCAGCGTGCGGCCGTGGCAGCGCAGGGTAGCAGCAGCTGCGGCAGTAGGCGAGCGAGCCGGGCACGCGCAGACGGGTGCCGGCAAGGGAGTCCATGGCGCGCACGGGGTGGCCAGGGCTTGAGCGCGGCCACGACGGCTTCGAGGGGGCATCTAATGCGATGGACTCGAAGGGGGTCAGGGGGAAATCGACGCGGTGCTCACCGGGGAGGACGCAGGCGAGATCGGGAGGGGTTGGGGACGGCCCAGAGCAGCGGATCGACGGCGAGGTGCGGCGGCTGTGACGGTGAGGAAGTTGACTATGGCATCGTCTTGGGGCCTCCAGGTGCGAATGGAGTAGTTGACGAGGACAAGCGCGACGCGACGGAGCTCCTAGACACACCAGTGAGACGAGAGGCGGTCGATGGCCGCGGGATCGACGCGGCCACGGCGACGACTGCGTCGGGTGCCTCTCCAGATCGAGGAGGAGAGCGAGGGGGGAGAGGGGCGTCGTGGCTAGGGTTTGACCGAGGTCGCGGGGTCGGTCTTGTAGGCGGACAGGAGGGCGCCGATGGCCGGTGGATGCCCCCCCCCCCCCCCCCCCCCCCGCCTCCACTGTAGCGAGAGGAAGGGGATGCCCCATGCGGGCTGGGCTGGCTGTACGTGTTGAGTAGCCCAATAGTGCAATGCATCCCCAACCTTTCCATTTTTATTTAAATCATTGTACCAATGTTTGTATTTTATTTAATTTCAAATGAATTTTATTGCACATGAAACTTGTCACTATAATTACTTCGCAATGTTTTGGATCTACCCACAAAGTTTAGAGGCATTTTGAAATCATCTGAATTATGTTTGAATTTAAATGGCTCTCATCCTCTATTTTAATTGCTAGGGATATTTTAGGCAACCAAAAGGAGTTGGCATAATTTTTAACAATACTTGGGGATTATTTAGAAAATTGTAAACATTTTTTTTTGTATTTTGAAGAAATATTATTTCGACTTTGTTTTAAATTTTGAATTTGAACTTGGTTTGGATCATAGTGACGTTTAGCAATTAATTGCGATGACATGGCACCATTAGTGTGTGATTACTGTAGCTGAACTACCGGGGTGTTACGAATCTCCTCCACTACAAGAAATCTCGTCCCGAAATTTAAGAGGTGGAGCAAGGGGAAAAGATTTGGTTACGAAATTCTATCGAGTCTTCTCGGTCTTGGCTGCTCTTCTTGAAGAGGCAGGTCCATTACGTTGATGTCTTCATTCCTCTGCATCAATGCATCATGATGAAGTCCTTTCTTCAGGAATTCTATCGTTCTTACAAAAAGGATAAGGGGTAGCTTCGGAAGAACGGACCTCTACGAGGTTGCTTATCTAGTAGATAACATTAGGGAAGGTGGCGGATAGTAACTCTCGAGAATATTGAGAGCAAAGTAAGAAGGTATCATGAGAAGTTTTGAACGGGCAGACAATCGCCCGATGCCTAATCAGAAGGTGAAAGGGTTTCAGAGCAACGAAAATAAAATTGTGCTTGGTACTAGAGTAGATCATCTCTAGGTAGGTGGCTTGTGAATTTCATACGAAGCCAAGTGCAAAGGATACTTTAGAATAAAGGTTGTACAGGGGAGTCAGGTTTCGATCCTGGGACCATTGGGTTATGGGCCCACCATGTGTGTTAAAAGTAGAAAGGGTGCTGACATCTTGCACGGTCACGATAGCCATGCATGTCATAGGATAGCCTGTCAGTTATGTTGGCAACAACGTTGGTACCAAGGGCGAGGGACGAAGAGAACCATTTTCCCGCTCGTTGAAACGAGGCGGACCAATAGGCAAAGTTCTCGTCCATCGTGGGTTACCGGAATGTCATCAACAATAGTAATAGGGTCATACTGATAGAGGGTAAGCCGAGGTGTTACATAAGCAGATAATTATTACTGCTTAGATTATATGTAGATCACAAGAAAGGTTAAACATACCGACAGAAAGGAAAATGTGATTATCAGTTAAAAAAACAATGGAAAGGAAATTTTGTTTGAACACAAGTAATAGAAGTATATCCTTTCCAAGGATAAGCAGGGCATGATATATGTGACAGGAGATCAAGGACATGACCATATAGATATAAGGGGTAAGAAGGAGCATCATATGTACCCATACAACGGTGTTTGGATATCTGATCAAGAAACATTTAGCATTGCGCTTCCAATGCTCTTGTTGATATTTGAGTACCAAAGTCATGCTTCAGGATATCATTGACATTGTCATTATGTAAAGCTCAGACTTTGGATACATAAAGGATCCATCGTAAACAACATATAGAATAAGTCTTACAATTTCCTCATGGAAGAATGGATAATCCTTGCTAAAAAGGAAACTATAGCAATAGGTCCTCCGTTCAGGTGTGCTAGCCATGACGTCACCTTACCGGGCTATTTAAAGACCAATGTTATGGCTCTTGGAAACATGCTACAACCATAATATCTGACCGAGATTCGGATCTGATTGGTGTCCAGATATCTCAGACTCAGGATGCCTTAGAAGAAAAGGTGCGACACAAATTGACGAGAAGACATTATAAGATCCTCGGGAAATGAACTATGGAAGTGAGTTCCGAAACAAGAGTTCATCATTAAATCAAGGACAGGGTGAGGAGGTGGATGATGGACTCAGCACCAATTCATTGAGATTTCCAAAAAGATGGATTTCCATAATTATATGAACAAGGAGATAACATTTGCCAGATCAAATGATATAATGATGTATGCTCGAGGAAAACATGCACCATTAAACATTGGTTGAAAGGTGCACCCGAAGTATGGTCTTAGGTAGCATGATCAAAGTTAGAATGGCGATTCAATAATCAAAAGACTTGGAATGAAATCGTCGACCCATTCACTCCAAAGCATTAGGGTTGCTAGAAGTTTTGAATCCACACATCATAGTTCAATTGTCGGTATTTCGGTTAGAAACCACACGGGGACCAAGAAATGAACGGAGACTGCGAGAAGTATTACTATATCAAGAATTCTTAAGAGGTGGTGAAATTCTCATGGCATCCTTGACATAAAAGATGGTAATACTCCAAGGTAGAACATAACATAAGCCGGATAGCAAGGAACTCAAGGTACAACGCAAAACTAGAACAAATTTTGTGTTGGGAGGGAAATCAAGAATGTTATCAATGTTAACACAAATCATCGAGGGGGCAAGCATGGAATTTCTCATCAGGAACTCAATGTACGTCTCGGAAGAAGTTAAAGTGTTGACGATGATCATGACACATTTATCGAGAGGTTTCGAGAAGATGTAATCGATCGGCAATGACATCAAGTCAAAGGAATGATGAAGCGTAAGGTTATTGGAACCACGGGTACGACACAAACTCGAAATCAAGCTTGTTGTTCAAGGAGAAATGATATGACGAGGAAGATCGATGTAAGATTAGCTCACCATCGAAATTTGTTCTTCGGGAAGAAGGACCAGGTAGCACAGTTAAAATTAGCACGATCATGAAGTAACCGATCAAGCTAGGAGTGACGTGATGGATTATTAAACGTCTCAACAACAAAGTACTAGGAGTATTGAATCACAGTGTTGATTCGATTCACTAATCGGTGTTCCCGGTTGACGGCAACCCAAAACCCGTGGAGTGACTATGACGGGGAAAGCTACTACTTCATTAGAAATTCATAACATGTAGTGCAATAGGGTGATATCCTCGAGATACCAGGGGGTAATACTCGAAGGTAGATCAAAATAGAGGTTGGGCAGGCGTATTGATCTGTAGAAGACAAGTGCTTTAACTTGTCTGAGAAAGGGGATCAAAGATGAACAATCATGGTCGGAACCACGGTTGCAAAGGATCAATTCATAGATACCAAATGATATTTGTAACATCCCCAACATCACACTACAGTAATCTCCCCTTAATGAAGGTCATGCCATCATGATCATCATGCCAAAATGCCACTTGCCCAAAATCCGCTTCAAATTCAAATTCAAATTGCATGTCAAATATTTGCTTCTTCTTTCATGCAAATAAAATAGTTCATCCTATGGCAAATAATCCCTAGATATTTTTCATGTTGAAGCCAACATTTTTAGAATTACCAAATTGCCCCTCGGAATTTGTTATCTAGTCCAACAGTATTTAAGATGTCCTTTTCATTTTCTAAAAAAAAATACTTAGACAGCTCCTGATGGCCCCAAACTTTGTTGTGGCAGAGCCAAATACTAGAAAGAACTTAAGTGGCCTAGTCCCACATTTTCTCAAAGTATTTTGGTAGCCCAAAATTTTCCCTAGTTGTCTTTGATTTTAACATAAAAGAGAAATCAGAAAAAGAACAGGCAAAACAAAAACAAAAACAAACTGACCCATCCCACTGGGCCAAACGGCCCAGCTGTCCATCGGGCCACCACAACCGGTCCACCTGCCCCAGCAGCCCACCTCCCTCGATCGCCTCCCTCCTCTGTGTTCCTGCGACCCGAGCTGCTACATGGCTCGCCCCCGCTGGACCGTCTCGACGGCCACTCCCCGGAGGGGATAAGGCCACGCCTCACCCCACGACGCCTCGGTCTCCCCTCCCTCACCTACCGCCACATCCACTCCCCCTTGACGCCTCGCCATTTCCCCCTCCTCTCTTCCTCGCCCACTCACTCCCCTCTCTCTGACCCGAGCGCGCCCGCTGCCATCCTCCATCGTCACCGCGGCCACCGGAGCCGTCTCGTCCTCCTGACCTGTCCACCAGCACCGTCTATGTCTTCTCCCTCTTCCCCGACCTCGCGTCTGAGCCGGAGGCCACTACATCACCCGGATCGAGCCGGCGACCACCGTGGATCGCCATAGGTCCTCCGCTCCGTCCGTCGCCGACTTCGTCGACCCGCTGCGCTCCTAAACATCCAAGGGCCATCGTGAGCCGCACCGTAAGCCGCCGCACCGAACCCCTCTCTTTCTCTTCTCTTCCCACGCTCGCAATCGTCGCTCTTCTTCATGGCCGAACCGCCGCCGACTGTGCTCGTCGCTGGCGTGCCTCCGTTGACCAAATGGTCATGGGTGTGCGCCCAACAACTTCACCATGTCGCGTAGACTGCCCCAACCCTTTTCGTATGCATGATTGCGCGCCGCAGTGCCATCCCCGTCGAAGCCCAATCGCCGCCGTCGCCTACCATCACTGCAACGGCCGACTCTGGCCACCTCAATCGCTCCCACCGCCACCAAATGGCGCAACATCGAACGGCCATTCGGACGGACCTTGACGCGCCCCTCCCCGTGCCCGTAGCGCGATCCCGACGAGGTCCCGAACGCCACCACGGCCTCCACTCGTTGCCGGCACCGTTTCCGGCAGCTCCAGCTCCGGCCGGCCTCACCACGCGATGCGGCGGGCTCTTCCTGTTCGAACGCGCCCGCCCGCGCCCGTGTTGGCCCCCTGTAGGCGAATCCCGGCCATCTCCAGCGTCGTGCCGTCGCGGGAGAGGTCGCCGGAGCCTTCTCCGGCGCCCTGCTGACGTGGCCGGTCAGGGCCACACCGCTGGGTCGCTGCCAGCGGGCCCCAAGGGCCCTAGTTGACCGGGTTGACATAGTCAACTGCTGACTAGGCAGCCCAGTACCACTGACGTGTAGGCCCCACCACATAATTAAGCTAATTAAAATTTTTTTATAACTAAAAGTAATTAGTAATCTAGTCTGCCACTGACATGTGGGGCCTAGCTCTTAATTAACCACATTTTAGTTAGTTTAAACTTCTGTTAGTCCACTGTCTATGACAGGTGGGACCTACTAGTCAGTTTGACCTGGTCAGCCGTCCTGTTGACTGCTGACGTCACAATGATGCCATGCTGACGTAGTAATTCCTTCTGCTAATTTAATTAATTCTAGAAAATGATTAAATCTTTAGAAAATCATAGAAATTAATCTGTAACTCGAATGAAAATGTTTTCTACATGAAAGTTGCTCAGAAAAATCCAACGAATCCAAATATGCTGTCCTTTCAGCTGTAACATGCTCCTAGCGTGCTGAACATATCTGTCCCCTCTCTTTCGTCTGTCCGGAAAAAGCCAGATGCCGGGAAAACCCCTCCGGATGTTTTCCCTCTCCATCTACAACGTGTAGGACTGCGTTAGAGCACTCCTAGCGTAGCTTACTGCCATGTCGTGCTTTCTGTTGCATTTGTATGCTTGCTATTTATTGTTTCTTCCCCGTCTTCTCTCCGGTACACCTCGAGACCGATGCTGATGCCCTTGTGATCGACTACGTCAACGATGACACTTCTTCCTTTCAACAGAGCTTCAAGGCAAACAAACCCCCCTTGAGCATTCTGATATCGCCCATTTCTTTCCCTCTCATGCTTGCATTAGAACTGCTACTGCTTTCTGTATGATCCTACTCTGATGCATAGCCTGTTTTGGTTACCTGCTTTCATACCTTACCTGCTTATTCTAAACTGCTTAGTATAGGTTAGTCAGAGATCCATCATTGACCCCCACCTTGTCCCAGTTACCCCGCTTTATGTTCGATGACTCGATCAACGTGATTGACGTCCAGGCCCCGACACCGCACATCACTCCCCCTTAGTTGTACGACTCTGCAGAGTTACTAGCGAGTGCCGAGGGTGACACCTCATCAACACCTCATTAACCACTTCCGATACGACTCTGTCGTGCAACCCCTCAAGTGTGAACTGATGTCTACTACACAACCTTCTTCTTGTAGATGTTGTTGGGCCTCCAAGTGCATAGGTTTGTAGGACAGTAGCAAATTTCCCTCAAGTGGATGACCTAAGGTTTATCAATCCGTAGGAGGCGTAGGATGAAGATGGTCTCTCTCAAGCAACTCTGCAACCAAATAACAAAGAGTCTCTTGTGTCCCCAACACACCCAATACAATGGTAAATTGTATAGGTGCACTAGTTCGGCGAAGAGATGGTGATACAAGTGCAATATGGATAGTAGATAATAGTTTTTGTAATCTGAAATAATAAAAACAGCAAGGTAGCAAGTGATAAAAGTGAGCGTAAACGGTATTGCAATGAGTTGAAACAAGGCCTAGGGTTCATACTTTCGCTAGTGTAAGTTCCCTCAACAATACTAACATAATTGGATCATGAAACTATCCCTCAACATGCAACAAAGAGTCACTCCAAAGTCACTAATAGCAGATAACAAACGAAGAGATTATGGTAGGGTACGAAACCACCTCAAAGTTATTCTTTCCAATCAATCCGGTGGGCTATTCCTATAAGTGTCACAAATAGCCCTAGAGTTCGTACTAGAATAACACCTTAAGACACAAATCAACCAAAACCCTAATGTCACCTAGATACTCCAATGTCACCTCAAGTATCCGTGGGTATGATTATATGATATGCATCGCACAATCTCAGATTCATCTATTCAACCAACACATAGAACCTCAAAGAGTTCCCCAAAGTTCTACCGGAGAATCACGATGAAAACGTGTGCCAACCCCTATACATAGGTTCATGAACCCGCAAGTTGGTCACCAAAACATACATCAAGTGGCACGCGGTATCCCATTGTCACCACAGATATCCACGGCAATACATACATCAAGTGTTCTCAAATCTTTAAAGACTCAATCCGATAAGATTACTTCAAAGGGGAAACTCAATTCATTACAAGAGAGAAGAGCGGGGGGGGGGGGGGGGGGAGAAACATCATAGGATCCAAATATAATAGAAAAGCTCGCGATACATCAAGATCGTAACATCTCAAGAACACGAGAGAGAGAGAGATCAAACACATAGCTACTGGTACATACCCTCAGCCCCGAGGGAGAACTACTCCCTCCTCATCATGGGGAGCGCTGGGATGATGAAGATGGCCGCCGGTGAGGGTTCCCCCCTCCGGCGGGGTGCTAGAACAGGGTCCCGATTGACTTTTGGTGGCTACGGAGGCTTCTGGCGGCGGAACTCCCGATCTAATCTCCGTTCTGGAAGTTTTAGGTCACGTGGGTATATATGGGTGCAGGGAGGACGTCGGAGGAGCCACGGGGGTCCCACGAGACAGGGGGGCGCGCCCTAGGGGGGGGGGCGCCCCCCACCCTCGTGAGCACCTCGTGTCTCCCTGACGTGGGGTCCAAGTTCATCAGATGTGTTTCCTTCCAAAAATAAATTCTCCAGTTGATTTCGTTCCGTTTCGACTCCGTCTGATATTGCTTTTCTTCGAAACACTGGAATAGGCATAAAACAACAAATCTGGGCTGGGCCTCCGGTTAATAGGTTAGTCCCAAAAATAATATAAAAGTGGATAATAAAGCCCAATATTGCCTAAAACAGTAGATAATATAGCATGGAGCAATCAAAAATTATAGATACGTTGGAGACGCATCAGGCATCCCCAAGCTTAATTCCTGCTCGTCCTCGAGTAGGTAAATGATAAAAAGAGAATTTTTGATGCGGAGTGCTACTTGGCATAATTTCAATGCAAAATTTCTTAATTGTGGTATGAATATTCAGATTAGAAAGATTCAAGACAGAAGTTCATATTGACATAAAGAATAATAACACTTCAAGCAAACTAACAAAGCAATTATGTTTTCTCAAAGTAACATGGCCAAAGAAAGTTCATCCCTACAAAATCATATAGTTTAGTCATGCTCCATTTTCGTCACACAAGAATGCTCTCATCATGCACAACCCCGATGACAAGCCAATTAATTGTTTCATACCTTAATAATTTCAAACTCATAAACTTTCACGCAATACATGAGCGTGAGCCATGGATATAGCACTATGGGTGGAATAGAATATAATGATGGGGGTTGTGTGGAGAAGACAAAAAAAGAAAGTCTCACATCAACGAGGGTAATCAATGGGATAGGGAGATGCCCATCGATCGATGTTAATGCGAGGAGTAGGGATTGCCATGCAACGGATGCACTAGAGCTATAAATGTATGAAAGCTCAACAAAAGAAACTAAGTGGGTGTGCATCCAACTTGCTTGCTCATGAAGACCTAGGGCACTTGAGGAGGCCCATTGTTGGAATATACAAGCCAAGTTCTATAATGAAAAATTCCCACTAGTATATGAAAGTGATAACTCAAGAGACTCTCTATATGAAGAACATGGTGCTACTTTGAAGCACAATATATGAGACTCGCTATATCATGGTGCTACTTTGAAGCACAAGTGTGGAAAAAGGATAGTAGCATTGCCCCTTTTTATTTATTTTTTATTTTTTTGGGCCTTCCTTTTTTTCTTTGGCCTTTCTATTTTTTTGGGCAATGCTCTATTGAATGATGATCATCACACTTCTATTTATTTACAACTCAATGATTACAACTCGATACTAGAACAAAGTATGACTCTATATGAATGCCTCCGGCGGTGTACCGGGATATGCAATGAATCAAGAGTGACAAGTATGAAAAATTATGAACGGTGGCTTTGCCACAAATACTATGTCAACTACATGATCATCCTAAGCAATATGACAATGATGAATGTGTCATGATAAACTGGATGGTGGAAAGTTGCATGGCAATATATCTCGGAATGGCTATCGAAATGCCATAATAGGTAGGTATGGTGGCTGTTTTGAGGAAGATATAAGGAGGTTTATGTGTGAAAGAGCGTATCATATCACGGGGTTTGGATGCACCGGCGAAGTTTGCACCAACTCTCAATGTGATAAAGGGCAATGCACGGTACCGTAGAGGCTAGCAATGCTGGAAGGGTGAGAGTGCGTATAATCCATGGACTCAACATTAGTCATAAAGAACTCATATACTTATTGCAAAAATCTACAAGCCATCAAAAACCAAAGTATTACGCGCATGCTCCTAGGGGGATAGATTGGTAGGAAAAGACCATCGCTCGTCCCCGACCGCCACTCATAAGGAGGACAATCAAATAACACCTCATGTTTCAAATTTGTTGCATAATGTTAACCATACGTGCATGATACGGGACTTGCAAACTTTAACTCAAGCACTTCTCAAATTCACAATTACTCTACTAGCATCACTTTGATATTACTACCTCCATATCTCAAAACAATTATCAATCATCCAACTTTTCTTAGTATTCAATGCACTCAAAAGAAAGCTTCACAAATCTTGAATACCAAGCAAGTTATTATTAAGCAAATTACCATGCTATTATGAATCTCAAAATAATTTAAGTGAAGAATGAGAGATCATAGTTTCTTTAAAACAAACCACCACCGTGCTCTAAAAGATATAAGTGAAGTACTAGAGCAAATGACAAACTACTCCGAAAGATATAAGTGAAGATCAATGAGTTAGTCAAATAATTATGCAACTATGTGAAGACTCTCTAACATTTTATAATTTCAGATCTTGGTATTCTATTTAAACAGCAAGAAAAGCAAAATAAAATGACATCTAAGAATAGCAAACATCATGTGAAGAAGCAAAAACTTAGGATCAACCGAAACTAACCGATAGTTGTTGAAGAAGAAAGGTGGGATGCCAACCGGGGCATCCCCAAGCTTATATGCTTGAGACCTCTTGAAATATTATCTTGGGATGCCTTGGGCATCTCCAAGCTTGAAATTTTGTGTCTCCTTAATTCCTCTCATATCACGGTCTTCCTAAATCTCAAAAAGCTTCATCCACATAAAACTCAACAAGGACTCGTGAGATAAGTTAGTATAACCCATTGCAAAAACCTTATCATACTCTACTGTAGCAAATTACTAAAATTATTATTCAACATTGCATACTAAATGCATCTGCATATTTAATAGTCCTATCCTCAAATAGAATCATTAAAGAAGCAAACATATGCAAACAATGCAAACATAACAGCAATCTGCCTAAACAGGATAGTCTGTAAAGAATGCTGCAACATCCATACTTCCCTAGCTCCAAAATATGAAAGAAAATTCCCACTGTAGTAAATTTATCAGATCTTAATATGCAAAAGGTTTCAACATTTTATCACATTCTGACTTTTCTAGGGGATTATTGCAACAGCGGTAAACTTTCTGTTTTCAAACAGCAACATGTATACTTGTAACATAGGCATAGTAAAGACTACCAATGCCACTTTTATTGGAATAAAAGATGCAAATAATTCTTCTAAATAACAGTAAGCAAATCCTAACAAAATAAATTGAAGCTCCAAGCAAAACACATATCATGTGGCGAATAAAAATATAGCTCCAAGTAAAGTTACCGATGAACGAAGACGAAAGAGGGGATGCCTTCCGGGGCATCCCCAAGCTTAGGCTCTTGGCTATCCTTGAATATTACCTTGGGGTGCCTTGGGAATCCCCAAGCTTAGGCTCTTGCCACTCCTTATTCCATAGTCCATCGAATCCTTACCCAAAACTTGAAAACTTCACAACACAAAACTTAACAGAAAACTCGTAAGCTCCGTTAGCGAAAGAAAACAAAACACCACTTCAAGGTACTGTAATGAACTCATTCTTTATTTATATTGGTGTTAAACCTACTGTATTCCAACTTCTCTATGGTTTATAAACTATTTTACTAGCCATAGATTCATCAAAATAAGTAAATAACACATCGAAAACAGAATCTGTCAAAAAACAGAACAGTCTGTAGTAATCTGGATCAAACGTATACTTATGGAACTCATAAAATTCTCAAATAAAATTCTGTACCTGAGTAATTTATCTGTTAATCATCTGCAAAAATAATTAACTAAATAGCACTCTCCAAATAAAAATGGCAGCAATTCTCGTGAGCGCTAAAGTTTCTGTTTTTTACAGCATGATCAACAAGACTCTCCCCAAGTCTTCCCAAAGGTTCTACTTGGCACAAACACTAACTAAAAGCATAAAACCACATCTAAACAGAGGCTAGATGAATTATTTATTACTAAACAGGAGAAAAAAGCAAGGAACAAAAATAATATTGGGTTGCCTCCCAACAAGCGCTATCGTTTAACGCCCCTAGCTAGGCATGATGATGTCAATGATGCTCACATAAAAGATAAGAATTGAAACATAAAGAGAGCATCATGAAGAATATGACTAGCACATTTAAGTCTAACATGATTCCTATGCATAGGGATTTTTTTAGCAAACAACTTGTGGGAACAAGGATCAACTTGCATAGGAAGGTAAAACAAGCATAACTTCAAGATTTTAAGCACATGGAGAGGAAACTTGATATTATTGCAATTCCTACAAGCATATATTCCTCCCTCATAATAATTTTCAGTAACATCATGAATGAATTAAACAATATAACCAGCACTTAAAGCATTCTTTTCATGATCTACAAGCATAGAAAATTTACTACTCTCCACATAAGCAAAATTCTTCTCATGAATAATAGTGGGAGCAAACTCAACAAAATAACTATCATGTGATTGAAAATTAAGATCAAGATGACAATGTTCATTGTTATTATTATTCTTTAAAGCATACTTGTCATCACAATAATCATCATAGATAGGAGGCATGCTTTCATCATAATAAATTTGCTCATCAAAACTTGGGAGACAAAAAATGTCATCTTCATCAAACATAGCTTCCCCAAGCTTGTGGCTTTGCATATCATTAGCATCATGGATATTCAAGGAATTCATACTAAAAACATTGCAATAATGCTCATCATTCAAATATTTAGTGCCAAACATTTTATAGATTTGTTCTTCTAGCACTTGAGCACAATTATCCTTTCCATCATACTCACGAAATATATTCAAAAGGTGAAGCGTATGAGACAAACTCAATTCCATTTTTTATAGTTTTCTTTTATGAACTAAACTAGTGATAAAACAAGAAACTAAAAGACTCGATTGCATGATCTAAAGATATACCTTCAAGCACTCACCTCCCCAGCAACGGTGCCAGAAAAGAGATTGATGTCTACTACACAACCTTCTTCTTGTAGACGTTGTTGGGCCTCCAAGTGAAGAGGTTTGTAGGACAGTAGCAAATTTCCCTCAAGTGGATGACCTAAGGTTTATCAATCCGTAGGAGGCGTAGGATGAAGATGGTCTCTCTCAAGCAACCCGGCAACCAAATAACAAAGAGTCTCTTGTGTCCCCAACACACCCAATACAATGGTAAATTGTATAGGTGCACTAGTTTGGCGAAGAGATGGTGATACAAGTGCAATATGGATAGTAGATAATAGTTTTTGTAATCTGAAATAATAAAAACAGCAAGGTAGCAAGTGATAAAAGTGAGCGTAAACGGTATTGCAATGAGTTGAAACAAGGCCTAGGGTTCATACTTCCGCTAGTGTAAGTTCCCTCAACAATACTAACATAATTGGATCATAAAACTATCCCTCAACATGCAACAAAGAGTCACTCCAAAGTCACTAATAGCAGATAACAAACGAAGAGATTATGGTAGGGTATGAAACCACCTCGAAGTTATTCTTTCCAATCAATCCGGTGGGCTATTCCTATAAGTGTCACAAACAGCCCTAGAGTTCGTACTAGAATAACACCTTAAGACACAAATCAACCAAAACCCTAATGTCACCTAGATACTCCAATGTCACCTCAAGTATCTGTGGGTATGATTATACGATATGCATCACACAATCTCAGATTCATCTATTCAACCAACACTTAGAACCTCAAAGAGTGCCCCAAAGTTCTATCGGAGAATCACGACGAAAACGTGTGCCAACCCCTATGCATAGGTTCATGAACCCGCAAGTTGGTCACCAAAACATACATCAAGTGGCACGCGGTATCCCATTGTCACCACAGATATCCACGGCAAGACATACATCAAGTGTTCTCAAATCTTTAAAGACTCAATCCGATAAGATTACTTCAAAGGGGAAACTCAATTCATTACAAGAGAGAAGAGGGGGGAGAAACATCATAGGATCCAAATATAATAGCAAAGCTCGCGATACATCAAGATCGTAACATCTCAAGAACACGAGAGAGAGAGATCAAACACATAGCTACTGGTACATACCCTCAGCCCCGAGGGAGAACTACTCCCTCCTCGTCACGGGGAGCGCCGGGATGATGAAGATGGCTGCCGGTGAGGGTTCCCC
Organism: Triticum urartu; assembly: GCF_056163025.1. Lineage (NCBI taxonomy): Eukaryota > Viridiplantae > Streptophyta > Magnoliopsida > Poales > Poaceae > Triticum > Triticum urartu. The sequence continues at coordinate 100,122,073 of NC_141878.1, forward strand.
CCTCCGGCAGGGTGCCGAAACAGGGTCCTGATTGACTTTTGGTGGCTATGGATGCTTCTGGCGGCGGAACTCCCGATCTAATCTCCGTTCTGGAAGTTTTAGGTCACGTGGGTATATATGGGTGCAGGGAGGACGTCGGAGGAGCCATGGGGGTCCTACGAGATAGGGGGCGCGCCCTAGGGGGGCCCACCCTCGTGAGCACCTCGTGTCTCCCCTGACGTGGGGTCCAAGTTCATCAGGTGTGTTTCCTTCCAAAAATAACTTCTCCAGTTGATTTCGTTCCGTTTCGACTCCGTCTGATATTCCTTTTCTTCGAAACACTGAAATAGGCATAAAACAGCAAATCTAGGCTGGGCCTCCGGTTAATAGGTTAGTCCCAAAAATAATATAAAAGTTGATAATAAAGCCCAATATTGCCTAAAACAGTAGATAATATAGCATGGAGCAATCAAAAAGTATAGATACGTTGGAGACGTATCATGAACCTCGAGGGTCGTTCCTCCTACGTTCACCTTGATGATTACATCGAGTGGAATCCACTGGGGGTGATTCCTCGGGTTTTCCCCTTGATGTTTTGACACATAGATACTTGGACTTGATACGTCCATTTTGCATCATGCTTTTATATCGATATTTATTGCATTATGGGCTGTTATTACACATTATGTCACAATACTTATGCCTATTGTCTCTTATTTTACAAGGTTTACATGAAGTGGGGGAATGCCGACAGCTGGAATTCTAGGCTGGAAAAGGAGCAAATATTAGAGACCTATTCTGCATATCTCCAAAAGTCCTGAAACTTCACGGGAGCACGTTTCAGAATATATAAAAAATATTGGGCGAAAGAAGTACCAGAGGGGGGCCACCCACCGTCCACGAGGGTGGGGGCACGCCCTACCCCCTGGGCGCGCCCCCTGCCTCGTGGGCCCCCTGGTGGCCCTCCGATGCCCATCTTCTGCTATATGAGGTCTTTCGTCCGAGAAAAAAAATCATAAGCAAGCTTTCGGGAAGAAACTCCGCCGCCACGAGGCGGAACCTTGGCGGAACCAATGTAGGGCTCCGTCGGAGCTGTTCTGCCGGGGAAACTTCCCTCTGGGAGGGGGAAATCATCACCATAGTCATCACGAACGATCCTCTCATCGGGAGGGGGTCAATCTCCATCAACATCTTCACCAGCACCATCTCATCTCAAACCCTAGTTCATCTCTTGTATTCAATCTTTGTATCCAAACCTCAGATTGGTACCTGTGGGTTGCTAGTAGTGTTGATTACTCCTTATAGTTGATGCCAGTTTGTTTACTTGGTGGAAGATCATATGTTCAGATCCATTATGCATATCAATACCCCTCTGATTATGAACATGAATATGCTTTGTGAGTAGTTACGTTTGTTCCTGAGGACATGGGAGAAGTCTTGTGTCAGAGTAATGGGCCACGGGTAGCCTAAGGACATCGGGGCTGGCTGCGCCCCTCAAAGGCACCAAGAAGAAGTGCCACCTTCTGGTGGCCGGCTGTCCCAAGCGGCCGGCTGCCGGAAGGCGGCCGAGTTCAAGAAGGCGGCTACAAGATGGGCCGACTTCCCGCGGGCAGCCTCTAGAGAGGCCGGCTCCTAGCAGCCGACCCACCGCGCCCTCGGAGTCTACGCTCCCATTTAAGAAGACAAGACGGGGTGATGCTACAGTGTAGCCCATCCCCCCATATCCAGGGTCGGATGTGGCCACAGTACTCCGTACAGACGGAGATCTCTGCTTGTACCTGGCACTGTTGCCACTCCATCCCTGACGTCCCTGCTGGTAGGCGAGGCCCTGTTCCCACGACGACCTATCGGTACGGCCTGCAGGCGGGGGGCCCTACTGGGCAGCGAGAGCCCGGAAGTCGGCAGAGGCCGGACCAGTCGGACCTGAGGGAAGCCGGCTCCCGGCAGGCGGCCCGTTCCTCCCTCGAGGTCCGCACACCATTAACCAGATGAGACCCGGAGTGGCTACAGTGATCTCCCACCAGGCGGTGGGACTGTAGCCATGCTCCCCAGACCAAGCATGCGTCATTAGCACCACGGCTACAATGATCAGCAGCTGGAAGGACCCGCGAGCGGCGGGAGCGGCCTGTCGGCTCCGTACCGGACCAGGCGGCGGGCCCCAGCTGCCGGCGGAGAAGCCGGCGACTAGAGACACTGACAGCCGGGCTCTACACCCGGCCCCATTACCATTGTACCCCTGGGGGTAGGCCTATATAAAACCCCTAGGGCACCCATGCAAAGGGTTCCCAACCTGTTAGAACTAGACTCATACCTAGAGGAAGGAGAGAGCGTGCGTGCCTTCTTCTACCTCTAGCATACAACTCGAGGAGCACCATTGTACTCACTAGTGGCTTAGTGATCATGCGGAGACCCCGCAGAGCAGGACTAGGGGTGTTATCTCCTAGGAGACCCCCGAAACTGGGTAAAGTACCCCGGCGTTCGTGTCTACGCCTCATCCCGGTTCCAAGCACCGACGACGTTCTACTCGCTCCCACTATGATAAGCCATCCATTGGCATATGTTGCACCCAACCCCCGACATTTGGCGCCCACCGTGGGGCGAGGTGCACCGTCTCCCGGAGACCTGTTCTGGACGGGAACCTTGTTCCTTCCTGGCGAGCGCAGCCAGCCCGACATGCAAGATGGCGTCTGCGCCGACGCGCTGCATGGTGCGGAGGTCGTCTGTGCGGCGAGCTGCCTCGCCGATCTTGTTGGCGAGATCCGCCTCTCCAACGAGCCCGCATCTGATGCGGGCACAGAAGGCCCTAAGAGCCGCCTTGTCAGCCTCCTCGATCAGCTCCATGTCGCCAGCGAGCCTGCTGCGGACTTGGAGTCGGTTGGCTCCACCGACCCGATGCTTGTCGACTCCGACACGGCGTCGCTTGACGCATTCCCCACCAACATGGTGGTCTACGACGAACCGCCTCCTCGTGCGAACAGCAGAAGCAGCACCGTCACGGAGGTGCTCTTCATCAGCCACAGCGAGTGCTCTGGCGGAGGTGGCCAGGATCCGTTGCAGGCGGTAATGCAAGACCTAACCGTGCCCATCCCGGAAGACACTGACGCAGAGACGCTGGAGGCACATCATGTCCAGCTCGTCGAAAGCGCCAACCATCTGGCCAACATGAGACACCTTTTGGAGGCCTACCAACGTGAGATGGATCGGGCCGTCGGCGGCACGCCAGCTCCTGGAGGGCCTAGCCGCGTTGGCCCGGTCCGGCAGCGTGGCGCGACCATCGCCAGCATGTTCTGGATAGATCGTCCCGTCTACGCCACGCCTGCAGAGAACATACGAGCTGCCCAGGCGGCAGCAGACGAGCTAGACAAGCTCGAGGGTGACAAGTGCCGCCACATGACGGAGCGCGTCCAGCAGCTCCTTGACACTGCTGCCGAGCAGCAAGAGGCTAGCTGCCGCGCTGAAGCGCCAGGTCGGTGAAACGATGATCCGCCTCCTCGCCGGGACCAAGGCGCGACATTCCGGACGCCGACTGGTGGCGTCCGTGATAGGAGAGACAAGGAGCCGGCTGCCAGCCGCAGCCGGACTCGCATCACCATCGAGCGCGAGCAAGACGGCCGCCCAAGAACTGTGCGGCGGCGAGACGACTGTCCATCTTCCCCTCCCCGTAGGGAAAGGCGCATCTCCCCTCCGCCTGTTGACCACCTGACACTCGGCGACCGCCTCGGTCGTCGAGAAGGAGTCAGATAGAACAACGCCCGCCACCGGATCGACCGCCTCAACCGATCCCTGGCGCTAGAAGAAGAAGATGAGCTGGGTCCGCCTTGTTTTGGCCCCCGCATCCGAGATGAGCCCTTTCCCAAAGGGTTCATGCTCCCGAGAGATACGCCTAAGTACACCGGCTCCATGAAGCCGGAGGACTGGCTGGTTGACTACTCCACCACCGTCAGCATCACCAACGGCAACAAGCGCGTTGCCGTGAAGTACGTTCCTCTCATGCTCCAGGGCACAGCCCGGACGTGGCTGAACAGCTTGAAGCCCCCCAGCATCAACAGCTGGGTTGATTTCACTGAAGCCTTCATCCGCAACTTCACCAGCACGTACAAGCGGCCGCCCAAGCCTCGCCAGCTCTGCTTATGCGTCCAAGGTCCCAACGAGTCGACTCATGACTACCTCACACGCTGGGCCGAGCTGCGCAACTCCTGCGAGGGCGTGCACGAGGTGTAGGCCATCAAATATTTCACTGCCGGGTGCCAAGAAGGCACCCTCCTCAAGCACCGGCTTCTCTGTGACGAGCCGGCGACCCTCGACGAACTACTGATCATAGCAGACAAGTACGCCACAGCCGACTCCTCCATGAAGGCATAAATCAAAGTTGACACGTCTGGTAAGGTGGCTCCTCAAGCTCCTCGGACTCCGGCTGACAACACCAGTCGGCGCCAGCAACCGAATGACAACAAAGCGCAAGGCCGTGCTGCCGGCTTCCACCAGCCGACAGGTGGCAACAGTCAAAGATCGGCAGCCAGAAGGGCAGCCTCCACCCAAGCGTCAGAAGGGTGGCAAGACCACTGGTTGCCCGCCTTCTCGTACGAGCAGACTCTCGATGCGCCCTACAAATTCCACAGCGCAGCAAAGCCGTCCAACCACACCACTCGGAAGTGCCACTGGCTCACCCGGATTGCCAAGGGTGATGGGCTCCTGCCTCCTTCGCCTGCTGGCCCACCGCCTCCTCCTTCGCAGCAGGCGGCGGTTCGGCCAGTCGGCGCCATACAAGATGAATACCCTGAAGAGCATGGAGCTTATATCGTGTTCACCAGCGTGGCCGACGATAGGCACATCAAACGACAGCGACAACAAGAAGTAAATGCAATCGCATCAGAGACCCCCGAGTTCATGCATTGGTCTGAGAAGCCCATCAGCTGGAGCAGAGCTGACCACCCGGAGGTGATGCCAAATGCCGGTTCTTATGCCCTGGTTTTGGATGCCACTTTCGCCACAGAGAGGCGGGCTGCTCGCTTTTCCCGAGTCCTGATAGATGGTGGCAGCAGCATCAACATCCTGAACCGAGACACTATGGAGAAGCTAGGAATCAAATAGAGGCAGCTTCAACCCAACCGGACTGTGTTCCATGGCATAGTTCCTGGCCTTTCCTACTCACCAATCGGCAAGACTCAAATTGACGTCCTCTTCGGAGACAAAGAGCAGTTTTGCCGAGAGCCAGTCTAGTTTGAGGTGGTGGACCTTGAGAGCCCTTATCATGCACTGCTTGGCCGGCCTGCTCTGGCCAAGTTCATGGCGGTCCCCCACTATGCCTACCTCAAGATGAAGATGCCGAGCACCAAGGGAATCCTAACCATAACTGGGGACTACAAGAAGTCGTCCGTCTGCACGGCAGACAGCAGCCGGCTAGCCAAGGCCCTCGTGATTGCGGCTGAAAAGCGGCTCCTTGATCAGGTTGTGGCAATGGCAGGCAAGCTGCCAGAAATGTCGCCCAACCCCAAGGAGTCGGAAGCTGAGGGCTCATTCAAGCCGGCCAAAGAGACAAAGAAGATACCCTTGGACCCGGAGCGCCCGAAGAGGCATGCTATCATAGGTGCGAACCTTGACAGCAAATAGGAAAGTGAGCTCGTCGATTTCCTCCGTGAGAATCGGGACATCTTTGCATGGTCTCCCAAGGACATGCCGGGTGTTCCGACGGATTTTTCCAAGCACAAGCTACATGTCTGACCTGATGCTAAGCCAGTCAGGCAGCCCTCACACCGCCTGTCAGAGGAGAAGAGAAGAGTTGTTGGAGAATAAATAGCCTGGCTTCTAGCAGCCGGCTTAATCATGGAAGTGTTCTTTCCCTGAATGGTTAGCCAACCCAGTCCTCGTGCTGAAGAAGAATAAGCAGTGGCACATGTGTATTGATTATACCAGCCTCAACAAATCTTGCCCCAAAGACCCATTTTCTTTGCCAAGAATCGACCAAGTAATTGACTCCACAGCCGAATGCGAGCTGCTGAGCTTTTGGGATGCATACTCAGGATATCATCAGATCAAGTTGAGCCCGACCGACAGGCTGAAGACCGCTTTCATCACACCATTCGGAGCCTTTTGTTACCTGACCATGACGTTCGGCTTGAGAAATGCCGGCGCCACGTTCCAGCGTTGCATGCAGAAGTGTCTCCTCAAGCAACTCGGCAGAAACGCCCACGTTTATGTGGACGATGTTGTGGTGAAGACAGAGAAGTGCGGAACGCTGCTAGAAGACCTCAAGGAGACTTTTGAAAACTTGCGCCGATTTCAGATCAAGCTCAACCTAGAGAAATGCGTCTTTGGAGTACCAGCCGGCCATCTTCTTTGCTTCCTGGTCCCAGAGCGTGGCATAGAGTGTAACCCTGTGAAGATCAAGGCCATCGAGAGGATGGAGGTGCCCACCCAACTGCTGGACGTGCAAAAATTCACCGGCTGCTTGGCATCCATCAGCCGTTTCATCAGTCGGCTGGGCGAGGAGGCTCTTCCCCTGTACCAGCTCATGAAGAAGACTAATTTTTTCGAGTGGAACAACAAGGCGGATGAAGCTTTTCTCCAGCTCAATAAAATGCTGACCACTCCGCCTGTCCTGGCAGCTCCGACTGCTAAGGAGCCCATGCTTCTCTACATCGCCGCCACCAGCCGGGTGGTCAGCATAGTCATAGTTGTGGAACGCAATGAAAAAGGCAAAACACTACCAGTCCAGAGGCCGGTGTATTACTTGAGTAAAGTGCTGTCCGCCTCCAAGCAGAACTACCCACACTATCAGAAGATGTGTTATGGCGTACACTTCGCCGCCAAGAAGCTGAAGCCATACTTCCAAGAGCACCCGATCACTATTGTCTGCACTGCTCCTCTTGTCGAGATCATTGGAAGCCGAGATGCTTCGGGCCGAGTGGCCAAATGGGCCATAGATTTGGCCCCCTACACCATCTACTACCAGCCTCACACCACTGTCAAGTCACAAGCACTAGCCGACTTCCTCGTCGACTGGGCCGAGACCCAGTACCTGCCGCCAGCGCCAGACTCCACCCATTGGCGGATGCACTTTGATGGTTCCAAGATGTGCACCAGTTTGGGAGCCGGCATCGTCCTCACCTCTCCCAAAGGCGACAAGCTTAGATATGTGCTGCAAATCCCCTTTGCTGCCTCCAACAACGTTGCTGAATACGAAGCACTCATTCACGGGCTCTGGCTTGTCAAGGAAATCAGCATTCACTAGATCCTGTGTTATGGAGACTCTGACTTGGTGGTCTAGCAGTCGTCAGGCGACTGGGACGCCAAAGATGCAAACATGGCAAGCTGCTGCTTCGACGTCCAACAACTCAACGGATACTTTGAAGGCTGCGAGTTCCTACATGTGCCAAGAAATGACAATGAGCAAGTAGATGCCTTGGCACGAATCGGCTCCACCTGACAAGCAATACTAGCCGGCGTCACCCTGCAACGCCTCCTTAAGCCATCTGTCAAGCCATCGCCAGAGTCAGATTCCATCTTCGTGCTGGCTCCTCCTGAAGCAGTCGGATCCGACTTGAGGACCCCAGCAGCCGGCACGGGGAATTCGGCAGGCGGCCCGGTGACTGCAGCAGCCGCACCCGGCCCGGGGACTTCAGAACCCAGCCTGGGGACTGCAGCAGTCGGCCCGGGGACTTCATCAATTCAGCAAGCGGCAATCGACTCCAACCCGCCGCCTCCCGGCCCAACCACCCTCGTGCAAGTTGTAGTCCTAGCAGTCGAAGAAATAGAAACACCTTCATGGGCGCAGCCCATCCTCAACTTTCTGGTGAACAAAGAGCTACCGACTGATGAGATCTCGGCCCGGCAAGTCCAACGCCGGGCAGCAGCGTACACCATTGTCAACAGAGAACTTGTGAGGCGCAGTGTCACGGGCGTGTACCAGCGCTGTGTAGAGCCAGAGCAAGGTCAAGCAATCCTCAAAGATATCCACCAAGGTGAGTGTGGCCACCACTCGGCTTCAAGAGCTCTTGTTGCCAAAGCTTTCCGCCATGGGTTTTTCTGGCCGACTGCTCTAGAAGACGCCAAAGGCTTGGTCCAGAAATGCAAAGGGTGCCAGAAGTTCCGCTCTAAGCCTCATCAGCTAGCTTCTGCACTCAAGACCATCCCCATTGCCTGGCCCTTCGTTGTCTGGGGGCTGGATATGGTGAGACCATTCAAGACAGCACGCGGCGGCATGACTCATCTGCTTGTCACGGTGGACAAGTTCACCAAGTGGATAGAAGTAAAACCAATCAAGAAGTTGAATGGTCCAACTGCTGTGACTTTCATCGCTGACATCACCATCCGGTATGGCATACCACACAGCATCATCACCGACAATGGCACAAACTTTGCCAAAGGCACCTTGGCTCGTTTCTGCGTGATGTAGGGCATCCAACTAGACTTAGCATCCGTTGCCCATCTGCAGTCAAATGGCCAAGTGGAGTGGGCAAACGGCCTCATTTTGTCCGGCATCAAGCCCCGACTGGTCGAGCCTCTGGAGCGCTCGGCTGGCTGTTGGCTCGACGAGATGCCGGCCGTCCTGTGGAGCCTGCGCACAACTCCGAACAAATCAACCGGCTTCATGCCCTTCTTCCTCGTCTACGGGGCCGAAGTCGTCATCCCGACGGACATAGAATTCAACTCCCCTCGAGTCACCATGTACACCGAAGAAGAGGCAAAAGAAGCACGAGAAGATAGCGTCGATCTACTGGAAGAGGGCTGGCTGCTGGCACTCAGCCGGTCCACCATCTACCAACAAAGTCTACGCTGGTACTACAACCGGAAGGTCAAGCCAAGATCCTTCCAAGAGGGAGACCTTGTGCTCCGGCTGATCCAGCGAACATCCGACCAACACAAGCTCTCGGCACCATGGGAAGGCCCCTTCATCATCAACAAGGTGTTGGGCAACGACTCCTACTACCTGATCGATGCTCAGAAGCCTCGAGCACGCAAAAGAGATGACTCCGGCAAGGAGACGGAACGACCATGGAATGCAAACCTCCTCCGAAGGTTTTATAGTTAACGCAGTATGTACCAAGCCAACTTTTGTATTAAGTATGAAGACTCCGGGTCTCCCGAGAAGAAGCTCGAGGATTGCCCTCCTTTATCTATATGATAAGTATTATGCCTATGAATGTGTTAGTACGCTTGGCACCGGGTTCGACCGGTCGACCCGGGGGCTCGCCGCCTTGTACTATGTAATGCTTCGAACAGCCGGACAAGTAATGTGTTGGCACTTAAGCCCTCTCCCGCCAAAGCCGTAGCTCGCAGAGCGGCCACCCGGTAGGTAGGAGTCAAAGACAGGAAAGGGTGCCCACATGAAAAATGGCTAAGGACCCAAAAGCATGTGCATAGTTCAAGCCGGCCCGCCGCCTCACCAACCGGCTGCCGCTCAGCTGGCTGGCCGACTTCTACTTAATTTGCTAAAACGCTCTAGTCGGCTAAGTACTTGCCTTCCCAAAGTGGCTAAGTACTTGACCTAGCCACAATCGGCAGAGCGGCTGTCCGGCTGGCAAGACGACAACTGAGGGAGGGCGGCAAAGGAAAAAGGCCACGGAGCAGAAAGCAAGAGGAGATAGAATTCAGCAAAAATATTTACATAACAAAAGGCCCTTGGCCAACATTCAACAGAAGTTTGAAGTACACCCCGTGGGTGGAATTGTGCGACGCTAATAAAGTTTGTCGAGACTGATAAGTAGGTAAAAACAAAGATAAATTGGCATCCTAGGGAGAAGCAGACGGGTCCGGCGGAACGGTGGAGTCGGTGGTGCCGGTTGGTGGAGCGGCTGGCTGGTCAATCCCCGCTTAGTTGCCTTCAACAGAAGTCGGCTAGCTCTGGCGTGGCTCGTTGCTGGAGGCGCGGTCGAGCTGAGGCTGGCCGTCCACTTCAACCTCTGGCGCTTCCTCTTCACCTTCCCCCTCGTCCTCGTCTTCTCCCTCATCGCTGGAGTCGATCACTTTGGCCGAGTCCTCGCCATCCTCTGGGTTCAGCCCGAACCACTCTGGTGGCACCTCGACACCATTCTCAGCCAGCTCCGGGACGAAGACGTTGGTGTTGGTGTACTCGGCGATCGCCGCCTCCCGCTTGGTGAGATCACGCTCCACCGCCACCAGCTCCTCCTGGGCCTCCTGTCGAAACGTGGTCAACTGGGCTAGATCGAGCCCAGGGTACCACGCCTTGATGAACTCCAGGGCCCGGCATGCGCTAGCCCGGGCCAAGGAGCCCTTCCAAGCCTCTAGACGGCCGGCCGCCACTTCCAGCCAGTCGGCGGTCCGGCTGGGAGATCGCAGCACCGACATGTCTGGCCACAAGGCGGAGATCGCCTGGCTCTGACGCGCCGAAGGCGGCGCAGCATCCGATGAGCCAGCCGAAGGTGGGCCTGGATGCTGAGGAGCTGCTCACTAAGGGATCGGGGGGTGTCGGCAGCAATCTGCACTCCTTCCACCCTCCATTCCTCGCGATAGGCCTCGATGGCCTGGTTGGCGGTGCCGGAGTGGCCAGGGAAGAAGTCTGCATGAGCAGAAAGCAAGTGAGGCAGAAGCCGGAAGCTAGAGGCCGGCCTGGTCGGCAGTCGACAAATCAAAGAAAGAAGAAGGAAGAAGCTTACCATCAACCATGTCTTCGATCTCGCCGAAGCCGGCAGTCAGCATGGCCTCCTTATCAGTCTAGGCAGAGCGTTCGGTCTCGAACTCGGCAAGGAGACCGGACTCCTTCGCCTCCACCTCTTTCTGAGTCGTCTTGAGAAGCTCCGCCTGCTCCGCCAGCTACGTGGCCAACTGGTCACGCTCGTCGGCTATCTTGCTGCACTCCTCCTCCTTGGCGTGCAAGGCGGTCTCGGCTTCACCAAGCTGCTGCTGTAGGGCAGCGTTGGCCTCTGCAAGAAGGGAGAAAGGAAAAGGCGTCAGCGGCCAACGGAAAAGAAGAACAATTGCTGGGGAGATCTGTCCCGAGTGCTTAGCAGTCGGCTCGAATCTCAGGGACTACAGCCCGCGGGTGCGCCAGAGCGCCCCACAGAGAAAAGAAACAAGGACTTACTCCGGCTCTCCGACAAGTCGATAGCCCGTTGGTCCAGCTCTCGGACGTTGGAGTGGAAGGCGACTGTGCGGAGGTTGTGATAGTCCTATAACAAAGATAACAGATGCAGTTAGTACTCGGAGCTGCCAAATTAAAAGCTCCAAGCCGCCTGCTCGGCAACCGGCCCGAAGCTCGGGGACTACACTAAGCGGGTGCGCTAGCGCGCCCCCACAAAGAAGTAAAGAAATTCAAGAGTCAAAGATGAAGAAGCATACCTGGATGGCTGCTCGCGATTCCAGGAACGCCTGGTTACACCTCTTCAGGGCATCGGCTTCAGCTCGAAGCTTGCCTTGGACGTCCAGGATCGCCTGGTTCAAGGGGCCCGTCCCACCTCCTCGCACCCAGTCGGCGGGCGCGGTGCTGGTCGCCTTGGCGTCCGGGATCGATGAGCTCGTGACACAGACTTCTAGCGGGCGCAGTGCTGAAGCCGCCTTTGCAAACTGGCGGCGCGATGGTGTGCGGACCTCAGGAGTTGGGCCCGTTACCATCTCGCTGCCGGCTAGTGGCACTGGCGGGTCGGCTGGCCACTTGTCCTGCGCTCCTTCGGATGGCGGTGCTGGAGGCACGACTATGTCCGACATGGCGACGTCGCCGCCCTCCCTCTCCTTGACCGGGGGATCGTCGCTGGCACCCCCAGTCGGCGCCACAAACTCTGGCGGTGGCGGCGTTGAGTTTAGGGGGACGACAAAGACCGGCTCCTGGCGATGCGCGACTTCCTGAAGCCGCTTCTTCACGGCGGCATCGGCCTCGGCCTCCGCCAGCTTCTTCAGCACGGCGGCCTCCGCCTTGTCTGCCTCCGCCTTCTCCCGACGGGCGGCTTCCTGCTCCTTGCGCACCTCACGCACGTTTCGCTCTCGCGCCTCCCGGAGGTCGGCCGTGGTGGAGGCCTCCGCCGACCCGATAACGGAGGCGGCGGCCGACTTTCTTGAGTGAGAGCGGAGCCCTAAATTAAGAAGACAAGGAGAAGGAGCTCAGATAAAATCAACAAGAAAGGAAGGCACGAGAAAAAGATACTTATGCCGACACTATGGGAGGCGCCTTCGGGAGTTTTTGGAACTTGGCCGCCTTCACGGCTGCTTCCTTCCGCCTAGTCGCGGAGGTCGGATTCTTGGCCTTCTTCGGCGCGCTGCCGAACAAGGCGACGCTCTGTTTATGCTTTCGCGTACCGCCTCGGCCAGACGGCTTAGCGGAGGGGCCCGCGCCCGCCTTGCCGGCGCCTCATGAAGGGCGTGGCTCCTCCTCCTCTTCCCCAAAGTCGTCTGGCCACGACTCGACGCCGACCCTTCTTCGGAGCTGCCTGCTCCATAGACGCCGCCTATGGCGTCATCTTCCAAGGCGGCCGCCCCCATGTCGGGGTCGTCCACGTCGCTTACAGCTTGGTCTGGTAGGTAGGGGCCGCCCGCCCCCACAACGGCGGCCATCGCCTCAGACATGAAGATCTGTTTTGAAAAGCAAGAGGCCGTCCGGTCGAATCAATAAGGCGGAATCAAGATAAAGCACGAAAGAGGGAAAAGATTGAAGAGCTTACGACACGCGGCGGGTCCATGCGGGAGTACGACTGCTTGCCAAATTGCCAGGACCCATCCAGCTTGAGGTCGAAGATCTCGTTCACCAAGTTTGCCACCTCGGCAGCCGGCAACTCCTTGGTACTCAGCCAGCACGGGTCGCGGTGCCCGCTCATCCGGCAGATCAAGTGAGGCCAGCCTTGGAGCGGGAGAACCCGGCGTGCGACAAAGGCGGCCAGCAAGTCGGACGCTCTGAGGCCTTCGGCTTCGACCAGCGCCCGGAGTCGACTGATGGCGGCGGCGCCGTCTGGTGACACCGGCTTCGGCTTGTAGCCCCAGTTGGCCCGAGGCTCAGCCGGTGGGCCGGCTTCATAGGCCGGCAGGTTGAGGAAGTCGACGGCCGGGTCGACGTTCTCCACATAGAAGTGAGATTGCTGCCACATCTTGACCAACTGTGGCAGCTTGATGGAGGGGAAGGCGTTCCTTGGAGACGGACGGCGCACGCTGACGAAGGCACCGCACTGAGAAGCCACCTCCTGGACTGAGGTGCCCAACTTGTTGTAGAAGAACGCTCCCCACAACTCGATGGTGGGGAGAATGCCGAGGTAGCCTTCGCACATCATGACGAAGGTGGAGAGAAGCATCACGGTATTGGGTGTGATGTGGTGAGGTTGGAGATGGTAGAAGTCGAGGAACAAGCGGAGGAAGCCGCTCGCCGGCAGGCCGAAGCCACGGATGAAGTGCGAGCGGAAGACGGCCCGCTCTCCCTCCCCCAGCGTCGGCGAAATCTCCCCCTCGGGAGGCACGCGCGCCTTCACATAGCCAGCGCCAGGAAGGCGCCGCTTGTCGCAGAGGAAGGCGATGTGGTCGTCGTTGAAGTTCGACCCATCCCAGTCTCCTCCCTGCTCGCGCGCCATGAAGAGCTTGGCGAGGCAAATGGCGCGGCAGAGGAGCCGGGATCGCAGTAGGGCCGAGAAGGGCTCGGGGCGGAAGAGCTCGACGGAAGCGACGACGACAGCACTCCGGCGGAGCTCGAGGGTGCTGCGGTGAGAGGATGAAGAAAGAGGCAAGAGTAGGGGCAGGAGGGCGCGCGTGATCTGCCGCTTCCCCTCTTCCCCCTACTTATAGCCGCCGGGCTACGAAGCTGAGGGGGCGAGCGTGGGGATCGTGGGATTAACTGTGCCCACGACCCCACGCCCCCCCGTTTATCGCACGAGTTACCACGCGTGGTAACTCCGCGGGGAAGCTCAACCAGCCGCCTCAGCCGCGGCGGATCCGCTCGCGTGCCGAGGCCCGGTAGTGGCGGGCCCAGCCTGTTGTCACGTCCCATCACGCGCGTGGGCTGGTAGGCTGGCCCGGTTGGTTGACGCCAAGTGGCGTGCCCACAGCAGGCGGCGGGCTTGGAGGCTTCGCTAATAAGCCACTTGGTTCTCATCGTCGCGTTCAAAGTTTTCGATGACTCCGACTGGCGGTGGCCGACTCCCTCCACTCGGCATGCTAGGAGTCGGACGAGGATTCAGACCAGGGCACTAGCTCGGAGGAGGAAACTGTTGAGGCTTCTCGGCTGATCAGCTGCGATGCCTCACCAGCTTCGGGGACTACTTTCGGAGTAATGGGCCACGGGTAGCCTAACCCGAGTCCCTGAGCCTTTCAAGACATCGGGGCTGGCTGCGCCCCTCAAAGGCACCAAGAATAAGTGCCGCCTTCTGGTGGCCGGCTGTCCCAAGCGGCCGGCTGCCGGAAGGCGGCCGAGTTCAAGAAGGCGGCTACAAGACGGGCCGACTTCCCGCGGGCAGCCTCCAGAGAGGCCGGCTCCTAGCAGGCGGCCCACCGCACCCTTGGAGTCTGCGCTCCCATTTAAGAAGACGAGACGGGGTGAGGCTACAGTGTAGCCCATCCCCCCATATCCAGGGCTGGACGTGGCCACAGTACTCCATACAGACAGAGATCTTTGCCTGTACGTGGCACTGTTGCCACTCCATCCCTGACGTCCCTGCTGGCAGGCGAGGCCCTGTTCCCACGACGACCTGTCGGTACGGCCTGCAGGTGGCGGGCCCTACTGGACAACGAGAGCCCGGAAGTCAGCGGAGGCCGGACCAGTCGGACCTGAGGGAGGCCGGCTCCCGGCCGGCGGCTCATTCCTCCCTCGAGGTCCGCACGCCATTAACCAGATGACACCCAGAGTGGCTACAGTGATCTCCCACCAGGCGGCGGGACTGTAGCCACGCTCCCCAGACCAAGCATGCGTCATTAGCACCACGGCTATAGTGATTAGCAGCCGACAGGACCCGCGAGCGGCGGGAGCGGCCTGTCGGCTCCGTACCGGACCAGTTGGCGGGGCCCACCAGGCGTTGGGCCCCAGCCACCGACGGACAAGCCGGCGACCACAGACACTGACAGCCGGGCCCTACACCCAGCCTGATTACCATTGTACCCCTGGGGGTAGGCCTATATAAACCCCCCAGGGCACCCATGCAAAGGGTTCCCAACCCGTTAGAACTAGACTCATATTTAGAGGAAGGAGAGAGCGTGCCTGCCTTCTTCTACCTCTAGCATACAGCTCGAGGAGCACCATTGTACTCACTAGTGCCTTAGTGATCATGTGGAGACCCCACAGAGCAGGACTAGGGGTGTTATATATCTCCTAGGAGAGCACCATAGTACCGAACGCGAATCATATGAACGTGATGAAAACTAGCTTGGTGATAATTCCCATGTGCCCTCGGGAGTGCTTTCCTTCATATAAGAATTTGTTCAGGCTTGTCCTTTGCTACAAAAAGGATTGGGCCATCTTGCTGCACCTTATTTACTTTTATTACTTGCTACTCATTACAAATTACCTTATCACAAAACTATCTGTTACCGATAATTTCAGTGCTTGCAGAGAATACCTTACTGAAAACTGCTTATCATTTCCTTCTGCTCCTTGTTGGGTTCGACACTCTTACTTATCGAAAAGCTACGATAGATCCCGTACAATTTTGGGTCATGAAGACTCTTTTCTGGCACCGTTGCCGTGGAGTGAAGCGCCTTTGGTAGGTGGAATTTGGTAAGGAAAAATTTATATAGTGTGCTGAAATTTACTGTCACTTGTTACTATGGAACATAATCCTTTGAGGGGTTTGTTCGGGGTATCTTCACCTCATCCGAAACCAAAATTATCTACCCCTCAACCTACTGAACCTACTGAAAATGTTTACTTTGAAATTCCTTCGGATATGATAGAGAAACTGCTAGCTAATCCTTCTACAGGAGATGGAACATTGCATCCTGATTTACACTTAATCTATGTGGATGAAGTTTGTGGATTATTTAAGCTTGCAGGTATGCCCGAGGATGTTATCAAGAAGAAGGTCTTCCCTTTATCTTTGAAGGGAGATGCATTGACATGGTATAGGCTATGTGATGATATGGGGTCATGGGACTACAAACGATTGAAATTGGAATTTCACCAGAAGTTTTATCCTATGCATCTTGTTCATCGTGATCGTAATTATATATATATATATATATATATATATATATATATATAATTTTTGGCCTCGCGAAGGAGAAAGCATCGCTCAAGCTTGGAGGAGGCTTAAGTCAATGTTATATTCATGCCCCAATCATGAGCTCTCAAGAGAAATGATTATTCAAAATTTTTATGCTCGGCTTTCTCTCAGTAATCGCTCCATGCTCGATACTTCTTGTACTGGATCTTTTATGATGAAGACTATTGAATTCAAGTGGGATTTATTAGAAAGAATTAAATGCCACTCTAAAGATTGGGACCTCGACGAAGGTAAGGAGTCAGGTATAACACCTAAGTTTGATTGTGTTAAATCTTTTATGGATACCGATCCATTTCGTGAATTTAGCACTAAATATGGACTTGACTCTGAGATAGTAGCTTCCTTTTGTGAATCCTTTGCTACTCATGTTGATATCCCTAAGGAGAAGTGGTTTAAATATAATCCTCCCATTGAAGTAAAAGTAGTTGCACCTATTAAAGTTGAAGAAAAGACTATCACTTATAATGATCCTGTTGTTCCTACTGCTTATGTTGAGAAACCACCTTTCCCTGTTAGAATAAAGGATACTGCTAAAGTTCCAACTGTAGTCAACAAAAGTAATATTAGGACATACAAACCCCCTTAGCAAGTTAAAGTTGAACCTAATATTGCTATGGTTAAAGATCTCTTGGCCGATAATATTGATGGGCATGTTATTTACTTCTGTGATGAGACTGCTAGAATTGCTAGACCTGATACTAAAAATAAACATAGACCTGTTGGGCATGCCTATTATTTCTGTTAAAATAGGAGATCATTGCTATCATGGCTTATGTGATATGGGTGCTAGTGCAAGTGCAATACCTCATTCCTTATACAAATAAATTATGCATGATATTGCACCTCCCGAGATAGAAGATATTGATGTTACCATTAAGCTTGCCAATAGAGATACTATTTCACCAATTGGGATTGTTAGAGATGTTGAAGTCTTGTGTGGGAAGGTTAAATATCCTGCCGATTTTCTTGTTCTTGGTTCCCCACAAGATAGCTTTTGTCCCATTATATTTGGTAGACCCTTCTTCAATACTGTTAATGCTAAGATAGACTGCAATAAAGATATTGTTTCTGTTAGTTGAGGGGATATGTCTGATGTGTTTAATTTTGCTAAGTTTCGTAGACAACCCCGTGATGAGGAATTGCCTAGTAAAGATGAAATTATTGGTCTTGCTTCTATTGCTGTGCCTCCTACTGATCCTTTAGAACAATATTTACTAGACCATGAAAATGATCTGTTCATGACTGAAAGAAGGGAAATAGATGAAGTATTCTTTAAAAAGGGACCTATTCTGAAACACAGCTTGCCTGTTGAAATCCTAGGGGATCCTCCTCCACCCAAGGGTGATCCAGTGTTTGAGCTTAAACCATTACCCGATACTCTTAAATATGCTTATCTTGATGAAAAGAAGATATATCCTGTTATTATTAGTGCTAACCTTTCAGAGAAGGAGGAAGAAAAATTATTGAAAACTCTGAAGAAGCACCGCGCTGCTATTGGATATACTCTCTATGATCCTAAAGGCATTAGTCCCACTCTATGTCAACACAAAATAAATTTGGAGAAAGATGCCAAACCAGTTATTGATCACCAACGACGGCTGAATCCTAAGATTAAAGATGTGGTAAGAAAGGAAATATTAAAGCTCCTTGAGGCAGGTATAATTTATCCCGTTACTCATAGTCAGTGGGTAAGTCATGTCCATTGTGTTCCTAAGAAGGGAGGTATTACTGTCGTACCTAATGATAAAGATGAATTGATTCCGCAAAGAACTATTACAGATTATAGGATGGTAATTGATATCCGCAAATTAAATAAAGCTACTAAAAAGATCATTACCCTTTGCCTTTCATTGATCAAATGCTAGAAAGATTATCCAAACATACACATTTTTTCTTTCTAGATGGTTACTCTGGTTTCTCTCAAATACCTGTGTCAGCTGACGATCAAGAAAATACTACTTTTACTTGCCCTTTCAGTATCTTTTCTTATAGATGTATGCCTTTTGGTTTATGTAATGCACCTGCTACCTTTCAAAGATGCATGATGGCTATATTCTCTTACTTATGTGAAAAGATCTGTGAAGTTTTCATGGATGATTTCTCTTTTTATGGATCCTCTTTTGATGATTGCTTGAGCAACCTTGATCGAGTTTTGCAGAGATGTGAAGAAACTAACCTTGTCTTGAATTGGGAGAAGTGCCACACTACTAGGGAAAATCCTAGCAGCAGCGCGAGTTTTAGGCCTATCAGTAGCGCGGGGCGATGCACTACTGAAAGGCGCTACAGCTATTGTATAGCAGTAGCGTGCCTCCGCCCACGCTACTGATAAATCGAGTTAGTAGTAGCGACTTCCCGGAGGAGCACTACTTGTAATTAGTAGTAGCGCTTCTCCCTGCCCGCGCTGCTACTATTATTTTGTATTTTATTTCTTTTTTATTTCATGTTTTATTCATACACCTTTACAAAAGTTTTCATACAACAGGAATTTAGAAATTGTTTTTACATCATAATGAGTTATTACATCATGGGGTGAAAGAACCGTGGACTAGTTTCAAGTGGATGGATATCCACTTGAAACTAATCTGTGGTCCATTCACCCAATGATATAATAAATATCATCATCATCATCATCATCATATCATTAACAACTTATCAACATAATACGTCATTGTCATATAACACCTCCTCAAGATCATCGTTTTCATCAATGAGACATCACATAGCAAATTGGTCACTAGTCGTAATCACAAGTACTCCTCATCATCAACTTAATGTTACTTCCAAGAACCTCCTTGCCTTTTGCTTAATGTTACTTCCAGGAACCTCCTTGTGAACGTCCAAACATTTTTTCCATTCTTTGATTAGGCATGTGTTCACCGGTTTTAGAAATCCGATATGCACAGGTGAGCTCCTTAGATTGACCTGGCTGTATGTTCAGAACTGCAAGGCGACCATTCTGATACATCAGATGAGGCACACAATCCATCGGGATTTTCTGTTGAAAACATAGTAATAACTTCGTAGTTAGCAATGATGTACTAGTTTTAGAAGTATGCAAAAGATGCACGGATGTCGTAATAGTAAAAAATCATACCAGGGTATCTCCATAGAAGTTACTGTGGTTCAACACATGCACTAGTGGCACGTATTCACCATAATTTGGAGGAGTTCGATAATAGGTATTGTAATTCTCAAGATAAGTACAATAAGCAACCAGATGACTTTTCTCCTTATAAGTTAATTCGGAGCCATAAGTGTAGTGGGTTTTGTCTACCATCTTCTGCACATTCTTTGAAGATTCAAAATAAGCTGTCAATGGAAATAAGCTGTCAACTATTTTGAAATAAACAATATAAATTAGTTAATAACTATGTTTGAGAAACTCACATTGCGGTAGAATCGGAAGCGTATCAACAAGGACCCAAATGTCCATATTGTCTTGCTCGATGTCATGATCACCAAGATCCATGGTGACAATCATACCCTCATAAAAACCATACATTTTGCAAAGTGCTTCCCAATTTTGGCAACCAAAATGGGTTACAGTCTGAGAATTGTACAGATTTACTTCAAAATTGATATCATGATGGGTCCTTAGGTGTATTTTTGTTGTTTGAAAATTTTCATGGTCTTCAAAACCCATCCTCTCCAAGGCATAGCGTCTTGCATGACATGTGATAAGCTAGTCGAATTGTAAAAGATGAAAATTAGACGTTGAAATAGTTGAAATCATGCTTAATTACGAAAAAACACTTGTCGTTGTTGCGTACCATTTCAACATCGAAGGTCTCCTCGAGCTTAATGCTGAAGCGCCGATCTTCGTCCAGCTCAACGAACCTGTCGCACATACCTCGATCGTCGTGGCACCAGCTGCACTCCCCCGGGAGACTGTCGTTGTCCGAGTACGACATTTCCTACGTTCATAATTCAAAGATTAAACTTGTACAATTAAATATATGTACTAAAAAACCTAAATTAGATCATTATTTTTCGAGAAAATCCAGGCCACTCGATATTTCCTACATATTCTAGCACAAGTCATGCCAGAATTCACGGAAAAATCTGGCATGACCTTTGCTAAAAAAGGACATATCGAGCACCTGAAATTTGCCGGAACGGAAATTAATCAACACTCCGGCAAAACATAGGCCACTCGGAGGTGTAAACTGAACATGAACGGCCACTTGGGAAACCACATATCCTATTTGAGCAACACAAGATATACATGGATATTTGGCTGGTCTCACCTGGATGTCGGAGGGGGTCGGTGATGGGGACAACGGCGGGGATGATGGAGGGGCTCCTTGATTTCTGCAAAAGCAAAAACCGTATAAGTTATCACTAATACATCCTGAATAATTGCTTAAACTAAAAATAACAACAAATATGACATGTTCAAGTAGTTTTATTAATTCAACTAGTTCTTACTAAATATAAACTTACTATAAATAGAAAAAAACTAGTTCTTTCTAAAAATAAAGTAGTTCAACTAGTTATATTAATTATCTTACTAAAAATACATTAGTTCTATTAATTCAACTAGTTCAACTAGTTTATTAATTTACTTACTAAACTAGTTCAACTACAACTAAAGTAGTTCAACTAGTTTATTAATTTACTTACTAATTAATTTAAACACTTACTAAAAACAATAAAAATAAACTACATTATACAATAGTTAACTAGTACCATCACTACTACTAATTAACATCTACTACTGCTAAAAATCATTATCTATGAACCCTAAATTAACATCTACTACTACTAAAAAACATCTAGTACTAACTAAGCAGAGAGAACGAGGGTGGGGAAGGGGTGGGGGGCTTACAGAGAGGGGAGAGACGGTGGTAGGGAGGTGCTTGGCGACGGAGAGGTAGGGCGGCGAGGGCGGGCTTAGGATCGGGAGGTGGTGGTGGAGTTGGGGGAGGCGGCGGCGACGGTGAGGTCGAGAGCGGAGGGGGTGGGGGAGGCGGTGGCGACGGTGAGGTCAAGAGAGGCGGCGGGCGGCGGCGGTGAGGTTGACGGTGACCTCGGGCAGCGGCGGTGAGGGCAGGCTCGGGCTCGGGTGGCAGCGACGGAGGAGTAGGGGAACAGTGGGGGGGGGGAAGGAGGACTTAGCGAAATTTTGAGCGAGCGGGTGGTTAAGTCGAACTAGCAGTAGCGCACTTCAGGAAACGCGCTATAGCTAAAGTAGCTATAGCGCGTTTTCAGGAAAAACGCTACTGCTAAGTCTAAGCACACATCAAAAATATACGTTGGTCATCATTGATCTTTTTGTGTAGAATCTAAATAGTCAACATATTTAAGGTGGTAAACACCTTGTTCGCTTAGCAGTATGGGACTAAACTTAATTAGGTGCAACACTTAGCAGCAGCGAGTTTTGCAGAAGCATGCTGCCACTAAGTACTTTAGCAGCAGCGCGTCCAGGGAAGGGCACTACTACTATATCTAGCCTGGGGGCAAATCCATGGCAATTATAGTAGTAGCGCTTGTTTCACCTAGAGCGCTACTGCTATCTAGTTATTAGTAGCGCGGTTCCTTTAAGCTCGCTACTGCTAGTTAGCAGTAGCGCCTGTTTTTAAACCGCGCTGCTGCTAAGATTCTGTGTATAATGTTTTCCCTACTAGTGCCACTTTATGGTTAATGAAGGTATTGTCTTGGGGCATAAAATTTCTGAAAGAGGTATTGAAGTTGACAAAGCTAAAGTTGATGCTATTGAAAAGATGCCGTGTCCCAAGGACATCAAAGGTATAAGAAGTTTCTTTGGTCATGCCGGTTTTTATAGGAGGTTCATTAAGGACTTCTCAAAAATTTCCCGGCCTCTGACTAACCTATTACAAAAAGATATTCCTTTTGTCTTTGATGATGATTGTGTAGAAGCATTTGAAATACTTAAGAAAGCCTTGATTTCTGCACCTATTGTTCAGCCACCTGATTGGAATTTACCCTTTGAAATCATGTGTGATGCTAGTGACTATGTTGTAGGTGCTGTTCTAGGACAAAGAGTTGATAAAAAAATAAATGTTATTCAATATGCTAGTAAAACTCTAGACAATGCCCAGAGAAATTATGCTACTACTAAAAGGAATTCTTAGCAATTGTATTTGCTTTTGATAAGTTCAGACCTGGTATTGTTGATTCTAAAGTAACTATTCACACTGATCATGCTGCTATTAAATATCTTATGGAAAAGAAAGATGCTAAACCAAGACTTATTAGATGGGTTCTCCTGCAACAAGAATTTGATTTGCATATTATTGATAGAAAGGGAGCTGAGAATCCCGTTGCAGACAACTTGTCTAGGTTAGAGAATGTTCTTGATGACCCACGACCTATTGATGATAGCTTCCCCGATGAACAATTAGCTGTCATAAATGCTTCTCGCACTACTCCATGGTATGCTGATTATGCTAATTACATTGTTGCTCAATTTATACCACCTAGTTTCACATACCAGCAAAATAGAAAGTTCTTCTATGATTTAAGACATTACTTTTGGGATGACCCACACCTTTATAAAAAAGGAGTAGATGGTGTTATTAGACGTTGTGTACCTGAGCATGAACAGGAACAGATCCTACACAAGTGTCACTCTGAGGCTTATGGAGGACACCATGCTGGAGATAGAACTGCACATAAGGTATTGCAATCCGGTTTTTATTGGCCTACTCTCTTCAAGGATGCCCATAAGTTTGTCTTATCTTGTGATGAATGTCAAAGAATTGGTAATATTAGTAGACGTTAAGAAATGCCTATGAATTATTCACTTGTTATTGAACCATTTGATGTTTGGGGCTTTGATTATATGGGACCGTTTCCTTCCTCTAATGGCTATACACATATTTTAGTTGTTGTTGATTACGTTACTAAGTGGGTAGAAGCTATTCCAACTAGCAGTGCTGATCATAACACCTCTATTAAGATGCTTAAAGAAGTTATTTTTCCGAGGTTTGGAGTCCGTAGATATTTAATGACAGATGGTGGTTCACATTTTATTCATGGTGCCTTTCATAAAATGCTTGCTAAGTATGATGTTAATCATAGAATTGCATCTCCATATCACCCACAGTCTAGTGGTCAAGTAGAACTTAGCAATAGAGAGCTTAAATTAATTTTGCAAAAGACTTTTAATAGATCTAGAAAGAATTGGTCCAAGAAACTTGATGATGCATTATGGGATTATAGAACTGCATATAAAAATCTTATGGGTATGTCTTCGTATAAAATGGTTTATGGTAAAGCATGTCACTTACCTCTCGAATTAGAACGTAAGGCATATTGGGCCATTAAAGAGCCCAATTATGATTTTAAACTTGCCGGTGAGAAGAGGTTATTTGACATTAGCTCACTTGATGAATGGAGAACCCAGGATTATGAAAATGCCAAGCTGTTTAAAGAAAAAGTTAAAAGATGGCATGACAAAAGGATACAAAAGCGTGAGTTCAATGTAGGTGATATGTATTGTTATACAACTCCCGTTTAAGATTTTTTGCAGGCAAACTTCTCTCTAAATGAGAAGGCCCTTACGTTATCGAGGAGGTCTATCGTTCCGGTGCCATAAAAATCAACAACTTCGAATGCACAAATCCGAGGGTGGTGAACGGTCAAAGAATCAAACATTATATTTCAGGTAATCCTATAAATGTTGAAACTAATGTTATTGAAACGGTAACCCCGGAGGAATACATAAGGGACACTTTCCAGAACATTTCAGACTCTGAAAAGGAATAGGTACGTGGTACAGTAAGTAAACCGACTCCAAAACAGTTCTAATGGCAATTTTTCTCCGTTTTGGAATATCTAAGAAAATAGGAAAATAAGAAGCAAACCGGAAAGGACACGAGGCTTCCATGAGGGTGGAAGGCGCGCCCTACCCCTGGGCACGCCCCCTGCCTAGTGGGCACCTCGTGTGCTCTCCGGACTCTGTTTTCTTCCACGATACTTCTTTTGGTCGGTAAAAATTCATTATATAATCTCTCGAAGGTTTTGACCACCGTATCACACAAATATCTCCTATTTTATTTGGAGCTGTTTCCTGCCAGGGTTGGCAAGGCCAAGCATCTTGTTGTCTCCCTCCTCCTCCAACAATGAGGGTAATGATGCTTGGCTAATGAAGATAGAGCTGAAGAGAGAAGAACCCGGAGAGATCAACAAGGATGATGGGATCAAGAAGGCCATGGGGGATCAAGTTCCGGCAGTAGCAGAAGAAGACATCCTTCAACCTCACCACAATATCTTTACCCCAATGGAGATTGAAGCTTTCAAGATGATTGAGTTAGCTTGCATTCAAAACAAGTATCTCACAAGTGAAAATATTTTGTTGAAGGAGCATATCATCGCACTCAAAGGCATTATCCGCAAATTGGAGGATCTCCTACGCTCGATGTGCGACTATCCATCATCACCAACACCTTCTTCACCAACAAAGAAGAACTGAGCATCGGGTATGGGCACTCCCCTTGGCAACTGCCAAGCTTGGGGGAGTGCCCCGGTATCGTATCACCATCACTTTTATCTTTATTGTTTTTCTTAGTTCGATCCTTTTGATAATATCTTGATCTAGTAGAATAAACTTTTAGTATGATCTAGTTGTGAGTTTTGCTTTACGATCTTGTTATGTACTCGAGTCCGTGAGCTATCTTTTCCCTAATAATAAAGCACAGATTGACTTTGTCGGGTTCACCGTCACAATACGCTTTCTTTTCATGTCATAATACGCTTTTACAATTTGTATGGACAAAATCGTAATATAAACAAGGTGGTACTAATAGTTAAGAAAAACGGACCGTTCAAAACAGAAGACTTACAAAAATGTTGTCGCTGCATTGGGCCTATTTCGGCCTGCCCTATCCTCGTGCTCTTCGGCCCGCGCCAATCCCCATGCGGTAAACGTTGTCACTTATCCCCTCCTGTCTCTCTCCCTTCCATCACCGGCGCTGTTGACTGTATCGGGGTGCTGCGGACAAGATGAACCCGACGGCTACTGGATTCGACCCCCCTTGGATCCACTAGCTTGATGCTCTCCACTACCGCTGCGCCCACCATGGCGGCCAGCAAGGCGTGGCTTTGGGTTGTCCCTGTACGGCGGCCTCATGTCGGCGGCAATGTACAGCTCTACGCCCTCCGCCTTTGGCCAGCTCCTTGCTTCCAGACGAGGCGTCCTCTGCATCGTAGTCATCTTGAGTTGCTGGTTCCTACTTCGGGATCGAGTTGACCTACATTTTGCTCTGCCACGAAAGATCTTCAGTCCCTGGCATATGTGTTTTCCATGTTGTGCTCCTACTACCGTACGGCGGTGGCATGTCGGCGGCGACGTACAACTCTACGCTCTACGCCTTCGGCCAGCTCCTTGCTTCCGGATGAGGCATCCTCTACATCGTACTCATCTTGGTTGTTGGCTCCTCATTCGGGATCGATTTCACCTTCATCTTGCTCTGCCATGGAAGGATCTTTAGTCCCCTGGTACATGTGTTTTCCGTGTTGTTGCTCCTACTGCCCGACTGTGTGTGTCATTGGTGGCATGACATGCGCACTCTATATGCAGATGAAGCGGGCGGTTGCAGGCTGCTGCTGGTACATGCAAAGGAGGATTAGGATTGCATAAATGATTAGGAGAGCTCACTTGATTTGTTTGGGTCTCAATTAGTTAAACCGCGAATTGATATTTGTTTCTTGGTGTAGGAGCTTTAAGGAAACAAAGGCATAGGCTTCACGACAACACATTCTATGATTTTCTTCCCAAATCTGAAACTATTTGGCCCCAAAATTGTAGTCCCCTCGAGAAAGTCAGAGTATTGATGGTCTGGTCTATGGATGTTAACAAATTTGATTGCAGCCGGGACCACAAAGAAAGTGCAGTGCTCACCGTTGTAGATATCTGCAGGGCAACATCAAATTTCAGTGACAAGAACATGGCCAGGAAGGGAGCTTCATGCATCATTGCATGTGGGTATTCTTTACTATTATGAATTGTTTTTGTTTCTTGGAGACACTAACCGTAGCTTGTTATTAGTGCCTAGAATGGTAAAAGGGCAATATTGTTGTGCCTTTCTTGGAATCAGGTTCTTCTATTCCATATGGCCACTCTCTTCCGCGAGCGCTGTCTTTGGCAAAAGTTTAGTGAGCAGTGCCTGCCGGAGTCACAGGACTCCTGCTACCCGGAGGAGCAGTATTTACGGACACCACTCGACGTGGCCGACCCCGTCGGCTGCACCTGGTACACGCTCACGCGCATCAACTATACTGACAGTGTCGACGGCGACCCATAGACTTATGGCGTGCCAGAGGTGTCGCTGCTGCTCACCGCCGAGCTGCATCAGTCCAACAACTCCACCTATGAGCACATGTTCGCGCGCAAGTTCGCGCCTGACTGCCTTGGCCTGCTCATGGTCATCGCAGACACTGTCATCTTCAAAGATTGATCGATGTCTTTCTCTGCACCATAGCTACACGTAGGAGGTACATTGTGGCACCTTATTTCTGAAAAGTTTCAGAGGTTCTAGACATCACTTCTTCTTGTTAGTGCTCGTGAGGCATGCATGCCATGTTAATCACAAATTTGCAGCTAATAGATGGTCGAAACATATTGGGAATGACACTTCACTCCCTGAATTCGTTTGAGATGCTGCAACATCTTATGAGACAAGATGACTGAAGAACACTTAATACTTAATTTGGGAAATCTCCTATCTGATTTAGTTTCCGAATGTAAGCATGTTGCTTCATGTAATCTATAATACCTAAATAGTTCATCCCCACTAACATATTTCTCCTAATATGCAGGCTATCCACATCACTAATCAACATGCAACCATCCACCTCACTCCACCTCATTAGTCTAGCCACATCATCAATTCCAAATACCCTTTTTATTTCCTGTGATTTAATTTCTCCTTCGCACGCTTCCTATTCCGTCTTCTGTAACACCCAGGTAGTTGAAGAGCCATCCATCATCCATCAATAAAGACCCAACAGATGGGAAACGATGGAGTCCCATCTCCATGTCGTCTCTTCACATCTCCCTCCAGTAAGCCTCTTCCCATCTCTCAACATGGAAATCTCGCGCCGCTAGGCTTCCACAAGGAAGTGGAGTAGCCGGTAGCCCATCAGGGGACAAACTCTCTGCAGTCCCGATCGAGATCCCCTGCTGCAAACTCCTCCTTGCCATCTTACTGGATGGAGTTTGAGGCTGCGAGGTCAACTCGCCGCCGCTGTGAGTCTATGTTGCCCCACCCGCTGTTCGACGATCCAACCCCAACATCTGCCCCTAGGTCTGGCATCTCCGGCCTCTGACATCTCCGGCAGCCCGACTTTTGTTACCTGAAGCGAGATTGCAGGCAACCGAGCACCCGGGTGCCCGTCTGCGATCATGCCTTCGATTGAAGCGCACTAGATGTGCCTAGAAGTCCAGAAGTCTACAATATGTTCTCTCCCTGCCGGGCAATGGGTCTAACTTCAATCATCTAGGTCCCAACTTCATCTCCTACCCTCGGCAGGCTCTCTCGATCCCTATTTTAGGATGATGTTTAACACCATGCAGTACTTAGCCAAAGCTAAGTTTCAATTGCAGCCCATAGCACCAAGAGAAATGACGATCTACTCCTCTCCTCATGGGATTTTCAGGAACAATTATGAGTTTGGCGTTGCAGTGCGGGAACAGGAACAAACTTACACAAATCCCTGTCAAAGTCGTTAGATCCACAACATGCATGGCCAGTTCTATAAAATCTTAGTTTCCTGTAGGGAACCTCTTATGCATGCACGCCTACAGCATCACGGCTATATTTGATTAGTTGTTTCTTTTGTAGATTCGTAAGTTCTCTCAGATATGAAGTGAGGTAGGTAGACTTTCCGTAGATTACATGTTTGATCTGAATTACCAAACCTAGGGCAAGTAAGGTGCTCTTACTATGTAGAATCATCTGTATGAATTTGGTTAGATCGATGGATTCAGTACCGGCCTCTAATTTTTTGGCAATGCTGGTAAGTGATGCTCATGATCCATGTTCTTTTGGATCTATGTGTGTGGGTCGAGGTTGAACCCCCCACCCACAAAGGTGTGGTAAATTTGCTCCTTTTCTTGATCTATAATTTTTCTCTCATAAATCACGACCTATACATTTAGTTTTGTATTTCCAGAGTTTTATCTGTTACTCTCTCTCTCTCTCATAAATCATGATCATATGCATGTACATCTTACTCATCGTACTGAGTCATTTGTTGTTGTATTTTTGCAGAATTTGGTGTGTAGTTCAATTGAACACATGTGCCCCTGAAGGTCTGATTGCCAAGTGTACAGTACCATCGTCAAATGTCTGATTTCCTGTAGTGTAAGTTTCGTTGACTGCTTGGATTGGCAACCATTGCTTTTTTCTTGAGTTATTTGACAGTAAATATTTCAATTTGCTAATTGTACACATGTCCCTGAACATCTACTTATAGTCCTCTGTTAACAGTTCAAGCAGTAACTTCCTTCCTTTTAGACCTTAGACTTATACAGAAACTACGGGCAGATTTTGTTGGCTGTGTTTTATGTCTACAATTTAGGTATGTTCTCAGTTAGGTTATGCAATGCTCTGATAAAAGTTATCATTTCACTCTTCCTCTGGAATATAGCAAATCATGTTTGCTGATTCAATTGGGCATGTTTTGCACAATTTACCTATGGTCATATGAATGCATATGAGAAATCGTATCTTCAATTGGTAGTATTCTAACCTCCTGCATATATGTGTGGCCTCTCAACTGCAGCTACATTATATTATCCTATGGAAAAAATGCATGCTGTTGTCTATAGCACTTGGAAACACTAGATGTTTGGAGGGAGTACTCAAGTATGATTTATCATTACATTTCAGATTTAGTTAATATAATTTAGAAAGTATTAATATAATATCATGTCTTATTTTATCAACAATTTCCTGTCAAATAAAATTATATCCCTAAGAAACCATCTCTTTATACCTGTGCATTCGAGAAGTAATTTTGAGCTTTCTTATTATGATTTTGCCAACTTAGCTCCTGAGTCGAATTATCTCTTTTGCATAATTTGAAGGTCTATGTTTCAGGTGCTATAACTAAGTTTGATAATATTTTCTTAGCCTCCATTTCCTTTGTTACACGAAAATAAAAGACAACTGGTAGGGAACGATTCTGATTTACAATAAATATATCTAAATATGATAACAAAATTTTGCAGGTGTACATTTAAATGTGGTGCAAGGTGGCTGCTCTGCCCTGTATATTATCTTATTCCATTTTCCATTGCACTATGATGTTGTTGTTGCTCTTTTTTTCTAAACTCGAGTCCATCAATATGAATCAACATGTTCACAAGTTGAATCACCTACAAATACTTCTACATATTCCGCAGCAACGTGCGGGGCATCATCTAGTATATAATAAAGATTAGTGTTGAGTCGAGGGCTTGATTATTTTGCTATGATCTTGAGGGAATAAAATAATAGAGAAGAAATAAAGAGATCATATGGATCTTATGGAGAGTAATGAGCTCACATATAAAGAGTATGATGAATAAAAGTTGTTGAGAGTTGACAAACATAGTTTTGGTCATTGTTGCAATTAATAGGAAGTAATAAAGAAAGAGAGGTTTTCACATATAAATATACTATCTTGGACATCTTTTATAATTGTGAGTACTCATTAAAATATGACATGCTAAAGAGTTGATGTTGGACAAGGAAGACAACGTAATGGGTTATGTTTTCTTACATCTGAGATAAATTATATTGTCATGGACCATCCAACATGTTGAGCTTGCCTTTCCCTCTCTTGCTAGCCAATTTATTTGCACCAAGTAGAGATACTACTTGTGCTTCCAAATATCCCTAAACCCAGTTTTTCCATGAGAGTCCACCATATCTACCTATGGATTGAGTAAGATCCATCAAGTAAGTTGTCATCGGTGCATGCAATAAAAATTGCCCTCTAAATATGTATGACTAATTAGTGTAGAGAAAATAAGCTTTATACGATCTTGTGATATGGAAGAAATAAAAGCGACGGACTGCATAATAAAGGTCCATATCACAAGTGGCAATATAAAGTGACGTTCTTTTGCATTAAGATTTCATGCATCCAACCATAAAAGCGCATGACAACCTCTGCTTCCCTTTGTGAAGGGCCTATCTTTTATTCTTGTCTTATACTTCATGCAAAGAGTCATGGTGATATTCACCTTTCCTTTTTACATTTTATCCTTTGGCAAGCACAATGCGTTGGAAAGATGCTGATATATATAGCTAATTGGAGTGAGTTATCATGAACTATTATTGTTGACGTTACCCTTGAGGTAAAACGTTGGGAGGCAAAACTATAAGCCCCTATCTTTCTCTGTGTTCGATGAAAACTTCATAACCATAAATATCGCGTGAGTGTTAGAAATTATGAAAGACTAAAAGATGTTTGAGTATGTGGACTTGCTGAAAAGCTCTTATATTGACTCTTTCCTATGTTATGATAAATTGCAATTGCCTCACTGACTGAGATTAGAGTTTGTTGGTTCTCAATGAAGTTTATGATTCATATTTGAAATTGTGACTGAATTGTTACTTTAGCATAAGAGATCAAATGACAATATATATATATATATATATATATATGTTGCTGCTCTAAGAATGATCATGATGCCCTCATGTCCGTATTTTATTTTATCGACACCTCTATCTCCAAACATGTGGACATATTTTTCGATTTCGGCTTTCGCTTGAGGACAAGCGAGGTCTAAGCTTGGGGGAGTTGATACGTCCATTTTGCATCATGCTTTTATATCGATATTTATTGCATTATGGGCTGTTATTACACATTATGTCACAATACTTATGCCTATTCTCTCTTATTTTACAAGGTTTACATTAAGAGGGGGAATGCCGGCAGCTGGAATTCTGGGCTGGAAAAGGAGCAAATATTAGAGACCTATTCTGCACATCTCCAAAAGTCCTGAAACTTCACGGGAGCATGTTTCAGAATATATAAAAAATATTGGGCGAAAGAAGTACCAGAGGGGGGCCACCCACCGTCCACGAGGGTGGGGTGGTGCCCTACCCCCCTGGGCGCGCCCCCTGCCTCGTGGGCCCCCTGGTGGCCCTCCGATGGCCATCTTCTGCTATATGAGGTCTTTCTTCCGAGAAAAAAATCATAAGCAAGCTTTCGGGAAGAAACTTCGCCGCCACGAGGCGGAACCTTGGCGGAACCAATCTAGGGCTCCCGCGAAGCTGTTCTGCGGGGGAAACTTCCCTCCGGGAGGGGGAAATCATCAACATCGTCATCACCAACGATCCTATCATCGGGAGGGGGTCAATCTTCATCATCATCTTCACCAGCACCATCTCATCTCAAACCCTAGTTCATCTCTTGTATCCAATCTTTGTATCCAAACCTCAGATTGGTACTTGTGGGTTGCTAGTAGTGTTGATTACTCCTTTTAGTTGATGCTAGTTGGTTTACTTGGTGGAAGATCATATGTTCTGATCCATTATGCATATTAATACCCCTCTGATTATGAACATGAGTATGCTTTGTGAGTAGTTACACTACAAAAAAATTACACTTCCGTGATGATACGTGTTTGTCATAGTAGGTCCCGTTTTCTGTCATGCATGTACATCCATGAAAAATTTATGATAGAATCAAGATAGTCATACATGTGCTGTCGTAGAAGTGTTCCATGACATTACCAAAATTATCATCACGGAAGTGTCCACTTCCATGACGATAAATCGCGCGTCACAGAAGTGCTTTCGTCAAGGGTTATCGACACGTGGCATCCACCGTAACGGAACGCCGTTAAGCTATCGGGTCAGGTTTTGGATCCAATAACCCGTTAATAGCCCCAACCAATGGGGATTTTCCACATGTAAAATCATCATTGGCTGGAGGAAACACGTGTCAGCTCATCCCTGGGACAGGTGTCATCCACTCATCGGACAGAAGGCGCCTATGATACGTCGACACATGGCATGGCCCAACAGAGGCCCATTCCTGTGAAAAGGCCGGCCTGTTTGACTTTGTCAAAAGGTGGCGGGCCGGCCCATGGAAAGCCTATTAACGGCCTGTTCACATATAGCCCATTTACAACCCGCTAACCCAAGGCCCGTTACGCCTATTCGAATTAGGCCCAGTAGCATCATCTGGGCCATCCAATATGATTCCAGCCCGTTTTCACTTCTGGCCCATGTATGGCCCATGACGTCCTTCGGCCCATATGAGGCCCTATGTAACTCTTGGCCTATTAACGACCCATGGTGAAACTGGCCCGTAATGAATAGTGTATCACTTTACACCCATTAACGGCCCGTGGTGAAACTGGCCTGTAAAGAACAGTGTATCACTTTATACCAATTAACGGCCCGTTATTCCGTTGGGCCGTTTCCAGCCCATGTTATCTTTCGTCCTTCTCAGAGCCCATTTATTCTTGGGCTATTTTCCAGCATTCTTTTACTTACGGCCCGTTACTGTCATTTTCTGCTTGTGGGCCAAATTCAGCCTGTGGTTACAGTCAGCCCGTTTGTGGTCCGTTAATACGTTGGGCCGTTTTCATAGCGTCATCAAATACGGCCTATTAACGATGGCCCGTTATGGTCGGCCCATGAACGGACGATTCCAACTCTAGCCCGTTTTCGTCCAGAATGCGGTCTGTTTGGCCCATATTTGGCCAATCGATCATACGGCCCGTATAAGGCCCATTGATGATACGACCAGTAGAAGGCCCATTGTTTCTACGGCCCATAGAAGGCCCACTGTTTCTACGGCCCGTAGAAGGCCCACTGTTTATACGGCTCGTAGAAGGCCCACTATTTCTACGGCCCGTAGGAGGTCCATTGTCACTACAGTAAATATTAGCCCATGGTTATTGTGGCCTAGTTTTAAAAAATAGGTTATTGCAGCCACTAGCAAACCGCAGAAAAAGAACTGCACTGACTACAAGCAAACAAATAAACAAGACAACAAGGAAATAAATAAGCAAGCAACTTACACTAGGCTATCACAGCTATTACACATATTACATCCACTGGGCATCAAAGTTCGCCACCAGTGCAAATATAGGGAACGCAGCAGCATATAAACGCCGTAGCAAAACAAGTCCAGAACTGAAACCACTTCAGAAGAGCTCAAGAAACAATATCCTGGGTACCCATAATGCTGGCAAGCTGCTTAGCAAGCTTATTAACTTTCTCTTGTTTGGCA
Organism: Triticum urartu; assembly: GCF_056163025.1. Lineage (NCBI taxonomy): Eukaryota > Viridiplantae > Streptophyta > Magnoliopsida > Poales > Poaceae > Triticum > Triticum urartu. Next base: position 100,155,399 of record NC_141878.1, read on the forward strand.
CTTAAGTCCTCCAGCGCTTGCTGTTGCACCAGAAAGTATGCATCTAAATTCTACAGGGACTTCCTCAGTCCTTCGGCTTCCTGTCGCATAATATCTGATCGATGTCTTTCAACTTGAAGTTGAGACTCAAGAAGCCGAACTGATTCAGGCAACGAGTTCGAAGAGCTGGTGCCAGCAGTGGTAGCCAGTAACTTGGAAACTACATCAAGATAGGACTTTGGGGTTGTCTCAGTGTCTTCAATATAGTTTTTATCAGCTTTCTTGGAGACCAACAGGGATGTCTCACTATCTTGAACCATATCTGCATTACTTCCTTTACCATTGCATAACAGGGTACTCTTCTCCAATATTTTATCCACATTCTAAAAGAGAAACAAACAAACACATCTCAGGTTTACAATGTAGTATATGAAACTCTTTTTGGTAAACCAGTTCAGCAGTAAGGTGGACAGGATAACAGCATGAAACAAACATATATCTATGTAGTATGGTCACTGTATGGTCTATATCATTCTAGTTTATGTTGCCAAATCAAGATAGATACAGTTCGAATCATATCTATTTAAGACAAAGCAGCATATACAGAATATAAGTGTGGGAAACTGATAAGCACATTTCCTATACATAATTTTGTCACACATATACACCATTTATTGTGATATGTCAATCTATTCTTGCTTCAAATTATCAAATATTCGAATGATATTCACGAAAGATCTCGTGACTAGTTATTTGTTTATTTTGCAGAAAAGTGCGACAAGGCACTATAAACCTCGAGATTCTGACTAAGAGGCCGTAGAAAACAAGACAAGGGAAAGAAAGAAAGAGTGGAGGGATCAACTTGTGAAGTAGGAAGAGAAGTAGAAGGGCTGAAGTGCAAAAGTGCAGACCTGAGGAGAGGATCAAAATTCCTAGCTGCAGCCCGATCCCCTTTGGGCCTGGCACAACACATCTCTCTCCCTCTCCCCGATTCCTTCTCCACGTCCGGCCGCTTTCGCGGCCAGGCCGGCGTGGCGGCGCGCCCTCCATTCATCAGCGTCATCCACCACGCCATCTCCACTACCCGCCACTGCCAGCGCCGCATCACCACCACCATCCGTTGCATCTTCCTTTCCCGCGCCACACCACCAGCAACCCTCACCACCAGCGCCGCCACTCGTGCGACCCGCCAGACAATGGGGTCGCGGGCATCTGAATTCCCGTGCGCCTCCGCCTGCTGCTGCTCCTCCCCACGCCCAAGCTACTGCTCCTCTCTCTTGCAACACCTGCTGCTGTTCTTCTTCTTCTCCTCACCTGCTGCTATTCTTCTTCCTCTCCTTACCTTGCTGTTGCACTTCTCCTCCTCCTAACCTTGCTGCTGTTCATCTCTGAACCCCCAACATGCTGCTGCTCCTCTCCAACAACGACGCCGATCTGCAGCACTTCCTCGTCACCAACCTCAAGAAACGGAGTTGCTGATCCTCTCCAACAACCCCTTGCTGATCCGCTCCAACTTGGCTTCGCTGATCATCTTCATCCCTGCTGCTCTCCTTCGCCCACAACATCTACAGCCCAGGAGACAACTCTGAATCTCTCTTCTCTTACTGTAGTTTTCTAAATTTTTGCTCTGATTATTCTACAGCTTGTAATCTGAATCTCAGTTAACTGTTGATGTGCCCGTGAGAAAACTAGGTGGTTCAACTTGTAATATTGTTCTGCTGCCTGTGATGTTTAAGATACTTCCATCATCTACTCTATACTACTGATAATATGTTCAGTTCGTACTTGTCATGTGTTAATTAGTATTCTGCTACTGTATGTGTGAGATCCCTTATGTGTTTGTTCCTTACTGCAGAAATTTATTCAGTTGTCCATGTGTTAGCTCCAGTAGATGTGCTATATAAGTACATGTGTGTTTTGTGATGTAAACCATGTCAGCTAGCTCACTGTAACAAATTCATGTTACTATTTGTGGTTTTATTTTGTATTGATATTACTCTCTGTGGTAGCCAGTTGTGTGATCATTCAATTTTCAGTCTATGTATTAGCTCTCTACCTGTAATATATGTTGTGACACGAAGCATTTTCATCCCTGTCCATTATCTTGTTTCTTCCCTCTGTCATACACTTGGTAGATAAATATATGTGTTCATGTCCTGTTGTTTCCTTTTGTGCAAGCATTTTAGTTTCTCAAGTAATAGGAAAACACCAAACAAGACAATATAGACAATCTGAACCTCCCCTTTGCTTATTTTGCATTTTCTTTGGTGACGATCTTCGGGAACTACCTTGTTTAGTTTAGGTTTATTTTCTTGCATTCATATTCTGAATTGTGTCACCTAGCTTTATCCGAGCACGATCATTGACTTGCCTAGTCCCTGTGGAGAACACGACACTTGCAGTTTGGGCGTAAAAACCCCACTGTACTCACAATCGATCAGAAACTACACAGCAATAACAACACTTGTAATGTGCATGGCATGAGAACATAACTGTTTATTCAATTGAAACTGAAATCAACATAGAGCAAGTTACAACAGCAAACAGCCAAACACGTTGAAGAAACAGGTTTAAATCATACCTGTTGCGCCATTGGAGTTTCAATTGCATCCTTCAAATTTGAAATTAGTTGGTATCAGTAAATACAGTGATGCAAGAGCAAAGTAATATGAACCATAGCTACGGAACCTGACCTGAGAACAATTCTTCTTATGCTTTAAGCGTTGACTTCGGGTTCGGAGTGGTGGTCCTCATGATTTGGGCACTGCAGTTGCCTTACTAACTGCTCGTGTTTGGGTGCTCTGTGCTGGAGATGGTGCTGTGTCAACGGGAACTGTGTGTCTATCTGCTGGGGTTGGGGTTAGAAGGGGTGTAGCTGGTTCTCTGTCCAACTGGGTAGGGGTACAATCTGCATGAGTGTGGGTTATGTGTGGTGGGGCTGGTTCTTGGGCAAGTACAACCGTGGTTCTATCTGCATCGACAGGTAGCATGATCTTTTCTGAAGACCGTGTTTTTACTCCCACAGATACTGCCATCACTCCCTCCAATTGAAATGGCTGATAAACAATAAAAGTAATTGAATGTACAGACATTGTAAGATAGACAGGTGCAATGGATAGTAGGGAAGAAAACATGGCATGAAATAATTCACATTTATGTTGTCTAAGCAAACAGAATAGCGGGACATAATATCACATGTATGATGTGTCGGATTTCGGGTTCCGGCAGACCCTTGAGGTTCGAACACTGGGGTGCACGCAGAGATCTCTCCCCTACCGATCTACGTCCAATCTCCTCGTGTGATCTAAGCTGGAAAACAACGAACAACACAAGGGACACCAGGTTTATACTGGTTCGCGCCACCGTTGTGGTGTAATACCCTACTCTAGTGTGTGGTGTGGTGGATTGCCTCAGGGGCTGATGATGAACAGTACAAGGGAAGAACAGCCTCGCAAGAGGTGTTCTTGAGCTGGTGCGATGAACTTCTAGGGTGAATTCAGTCGCCTCTCTGTCTCTCTGCTAGGGTTCTACCAGATCTCTCCCTCGTCCCTCTACTCTGTGGTGGCTAGCCCTATTTATAGAGGCCCTGGACCTCTCCCCAAATAATGAGCGGGAAGGGCGCCAACAATTGGCCATTTTGAAGGGGAACATATAGTACAAGTTATCCTGACCAAAGGTGGTCTTCGGCTGCCAAAAGCACTGGTGATGACGCCGTCTTGGGCTCCACGGTGACCTCCGCCTTGCCGCTCTGCTGGTCTTGGTCTCGTTGAACTGGAATGGCAACCTTTGCCCGATGCCTTGGCCTACGCTTGCCCCCTTTGTACCAAAGGGGAAACAAGGACACTGCGCAGGCTGGCGCCCGCCTGGTGCCCCTGGTCTCGATCGTCATGGCTTGCGTCACGGGTTCCTCGCGAGGTACCCCTGCTTTGATCTCTCCACCTCCTCGCGAGCGTGCCTGATGAGGCTGCCTCTGAGGAAGCTTTCTGTCGTCCGCCCCACGAGGATTGGCCCCTCGCGATGGTCTTGAGCTTGAGCTGATGAAGATGGGCCGTGCTGGGCCCCCACTTGAGCCATGCCGCAGGCTGCAGGCAGGCAAGTCTGGGGACCCCCGTTCCCAGAACGCCGACACGATGGCTAATTAAACAGGATAGCATGACACAATTTCACATGTATGATGGCTAACTAAACAAGATAGAATGACATACTTCAAAATATGATGACTATGTAAACAGGATGACATGATATAACTATATGATGTGTCTATTAAAGTGGTTGGCATGCCATAACTCACAAACATGCCGTCGATGGAAACATGATGGCATGATATAATTCACGGATATAATGACATAATTTAAAATATGATGACTATGTAAACAGGATGAGATGATATAACTATATTATGTCTTTAGAAAATGGGTTGGCATGCCATAATTCAGATACATGCTGTCTATGTAAACATCATGGCATGACATAATTCAAATATATGCTTTATATACTAAGGAAGTGAGCAGGGGGCAATCACATATATGATGTGTCAACTAAGGAGATGGCATTCAATATTGTGTATATGATGTAAGAACTAAGCACTGCAATACAACATATGCATTATATGAGTAATATAACCCTGCCAAGTTTGAGCATACACCTCAGGGGGATAACAGGACTGGTTATCTACCTCTGAATCCTCATCTGAAGAGCTATCTGTAACCAGCAAGATATTTGCTTCAGCAGGTAGCATTGTCTGCTCTGAAGACCTTGTTTTCACTCTAGATTTCTCCATCACCAATTCAAATGGCTGATGCACATGAAGAGCAGTTGAATATACAAACATTGTCGACAAAAGCAATGAGAAATACAAAAAAAAGGACGACATGATATAATTCACATATATCACGCTTGCCTAAACAGCACGGCATTGCATAATTCACATACATAGTGCCGTGCAACAAGATAACATTGCATAATTCACATATATAATGTCTTGCAACAAGATGGCATTGCATAATTCACATATATGGTAATTAGACACTAAACAGGTGGCATTCACACAAAGCATGTCTAAACTAAGCAAATGACATAGCAATGCAAGATACCATACGCACGATATGAGCAACATAACCCTGCCAAGTTAGGGCTTGCACCTCGGGGGGGGGGGTATGACTGGTCATCTATCTCTGAATCCTCCTCTGAGGAGCTATCGGTAACCAGCAAGACATGCACTTCGTCAGATTGCATTGTCTGCTCTGAAGACCTTGTTTCCACTCCAGATTTTTCCATGACCGTGCCGTGATGCACAGGAAGAGTAATTGAATGTACTAAAATTGTTGACAAATTTAACACGTAATGAAAAAAATGATGGCATGATATAATTCACATATAAGATGACTGGCTAACCAGGGTGGCATTGCAAAATTCACATATATGATGCATGGCTAGACAAGATGGCATTGCATGATTCACATATACGATAAAGAAACTAAACAGATGGCATTGACACAAAGCATATCTAAACTAAGCAAATGACATCTTTAATGTATACAGTAAGAATTGCAAGGCACCATATGCATGATATTACCAACATCAGCATGCCAAGTTAGAGCGAAGACCTCATGGGGTAAATAGGAGTGGTCTACTCCTTCTGAATCCCCCTCAGAATAGTTATCTTCCTCTTGATTATGATCCGAAATGGGTGGAGGGGGGCTGCCTTTGCGCCCACCATGGAACGACGTCTGCATGAAATTTTATTGCCACACAAGGCTCGTCTCTTTTGCTCTATGTCGGTGTCAAAACGGCGGATCTCGGGTAGGGGTCCCGAACTGTGTGTCTAGGCGGATGGTAACAGGAGGCAGGGGACACGATGTTTTACCCAGGTTCGGGCCTTCTTGATGGAGGTAAAAACCTACGTCCTGCTTGATTAATATTGATGATATGGGCAATACAAGAGTAGATTTACCACGAGATCAAGGAGGCTAAACCCTAGAAGCTAGCCTATGGTATGATTGTTGTTCTGTCCTACGGACTAAAACCCTCCGGTTTATATAGACACCGGGGAGGGCTAGGGTTACATAGAGTCGGTTACAATGGTAGGAGATCTACATATCCGTATCGCCAAGCTTGCCTTCCACGCCAAGGAAAGTCCCTTCCGGACACGGGACGAAGTCTTCAATCTTGTATCTTCTTAGTCCAGGAGTCCGGCCGAAGGTATAGTCCGGCTATCCAGACACCCCCTAATCCAGGACTCCCTCAGTAGCCCCTGAACCAGGCTTCAATGACGACGAGTCCGGCGCGTAGATTGTCTTCGGCATTGCAAGGCGGGTTCCTCCTCCAAGTACTTCATAGAAGATTTTGAACACAAAGGTAGTGTCTGGCTCTGCAAAATAAGTTTCCACATATTGCCATAGAGAGAATAATATTTACACAAATCTAATCTGCTGACGTATTCCGTAGTGTGACATCACACCATGGCCAAGTATTTATTCGAATTGTTTTACTGTCCCACCTCAGCGCGTTTAGTGAGGCGGTTTCCTTGGCACGTCTTGTCAAAGCAGAGATCGTGTCCCCTTATTCCGGGATTCTCATCAATACGGCGTGGGTAACCCAACCGCACCATTGATTACGGTGCTGGGGAGATAAGCGAGTTTTACCAAGCTGGTGGGGACGCATAGTCACGTCCACCCTTATAAGGGGATAAAGATCCACCTTTTCATCCACGCCTTCTTCCTCCTTTGCCTATCCATTTCCGCGCACTCGAGCTCCAGCGCCCAAATCCGCACACCCCACCTCAACCTTCTCCAGCCATGTCCAGAGCGGGAGGCAAGTGGATGGTCTCCTCCATCATGGATGGACACATAAAAAAACTGAGGAACGGAGAATACTTGTCTAACGACATTGCGCACCGGCTTCCCAAATAGGGACAACTCATCCCCACCCCTAGGCCCCATGAGAGGGTGGTGTTCCTCCCCCATTTCCTCCACGGACTGGGCTTCCCTCTCCACCCATTTGTCCGGGGGCTCATGTTCTACTATGGCCTGGATTTGCACGATCTGGCCCCAAACTTTGTCCTCAACATCTCGGCGTTTATCATCGTGTGCGAGGCTTTCTTCTGCATCCGCCCCCATTTAGGCCTATGGCTCAAGACTTTCAATGTCAAGTCGAAGGTGGTGTGCGGCACCCAGGCGGAGTGCGGAGGAGCCATGGTGTGCAAGATGCCCAACGTCCTATGGCTCGAGGGCTCCTTCGTGGAGTCCCTAAAGGGGTGGCAATTGGGGTGGTTTTACATCACCAAGCCGTGCGACCCTGAATGGGTCACGGCCCCCGAGTTTCGATCCGGACCCCCTACGCGGCTCTCCTCCTGGAAAGATACGGGCCTGCCGTGGGGTAAAAAAGGAGAGCTGACCGGACTCCAAACATGCGTCCAAACCCTGGTGGACAAGAAGCTCAAACTTGTCAATGTAGTCCAGGTTATGCTCATCCGCCGGATCCTCCCGTGTCAACAACGGGCTTTCAACCTGTGGGAGTTCGACCTGGCGCGGCACCGAACTCTGAGCAGGCTCTTCGACACGACGTACGAAGATGCCAAGAAGGTGCTTTTCAAGGGCGCCGAGGCCCCCGCATCCGCTACCGAGGATCGCGGATTCAGCACGCAGCGTCACGCTCATGCGGCAAGCTGTTTTTACCTTTTACAGGGTATTAGTTTTTCATAGTTTGACTCCATGCGGGATCTAAGCTCCCTTACCTTTGACAGGATTGGCAGGAGATGTCCGGACAGATCAACTGTCCGGCTCCTTTGCCCGAAGGCCCAGCGGAAGCTCGCTTGGCGAAGCTGCTGGTTCCGGCACCCTATGTGGTGCCGGAGAAGAAGGCCAAGAAGAAGGCCCTGGGGACTCAAAAGAGTGCCCGGCGCCAGGAGGTGTCGGATTCATCATCCGACGACTCCAAGGCGCACTCCTCCCATGAATAAGAGGAGGAGGAAGAAGAGACCTCTCCCCCTCCAGCGGGGGGGGGGGGGGGGAAGAAAAGGAAGGCCGCCCCAACTGGGGAGGCCGAAGGGTCCAAGAAGGGGAAGACCCCTCCTCCGGACTACTCCACCAACGCCGACGACGACGAAGAGGAGTGGCCGCACAGGGCCAAGCCCCTGGCAAGATCGTAAGTATTTGGATACCAGAGTGATTCATAGTATTCCCCCATTGCACAGCTTTTCCTTACGTCGAACATGTTTATGCAGTCCACCCAAAGACCGGCTCGACGTGTCGTCGAGCGGTTCCCTGGATCCGTCGGATGTGAATTCACTTCCGACGGCTACCTCCCCCCATCCTTTGGACGACGCCGCGGTGGCGTCCCAACAGGTTCCAAGCCAGGAGGAGGTGATCCTGGAGGCGCCGCAAGGCGACCTCCCGGACTCCAGGAATAAAGGGGATAGAACCCCCAAGGGCTCCAAGTCCGTCCTTGAGCCGGACACCGCGCCGGAACCTTCAACGGTTCCGGACTCCGGTAGGCAGCCTCCTTCCAAGAGGAGCAAGCCTACCAAGCCAGTGACCTCCTTCCAACCGGAGGCACCGGACAATTTGCTGGAGGTGCTTAACGGCGCCTCCATCGACGAGGAGCACCACACTATTATGAGTGCGGTGATCCAGAAGGTTCAGTCCGCCAAGAGCGGACTGACTGAAGCCTGTGCCAGCCTTCTAACAGGCTTTGAGGTAAGTAAAGAATATGTAAAAATATTACCGCATAGACAGTAGCCCCTGATGCTCTGTTCGGCGTTCGGAAAGAAAAGCCGAATAGAGGATCTAATAACATTCGCAGGAGTCTAACATAATCAAGGCAATATGCGTATGCAGGCTTCGCTGCTGGCCTCCGCCGCACTGACCGCGGAGGTGGATACGCTGAAGCAAAACCTCGCGTGGTCCGAGAAAGAGCTCGGCCATGCCAAGAGGCAACTCGAGGAGAAGGAAGGTAAGTAATACCTTGCGCAAGTATATAGAGAAGATGTGGTTGCAAAAAATTACAGGATCAACGTGCTATTATAGGGGCCATGACCGAGGTGGCAACCCTTAAGAAAGCGCTGTCCGAGGCCGAAAACAGAGCGGCCGCGGAGCGCATAGAGAGAGGGAAGCAGGAGGCGCGGGTGGAGGAGGTGCAGAAAGAGCTCCAGGCTTTCGTGAAAAAACACGAGAGTTTGGAGCTTGACTCAAAGATGCAAGCATCCGAGCTTGCGACAGCCCTTGAAAGCGCGAAGTCTGCCAAGGCCGAAGCCCAGAAAGCCCTCCAAGAAATTGAAGCGATGAAGAAGATAGCGGCGGGTAAGGAATTCATTATGCAAAGCAAGCACGTGAAAGTGAATTACTTGTTACTTACCCGAGTCCGGAGCTCTCCAGGAGCATTTGCAGATTTGCCCCGTAGTGCGTCTGATGCCGCCGCCTACTACCGATCCGAGGAGGGGAGCTCGATGGAGAAGATGTTCTGGTCTCAGTATGCTGAGGCCGGACACCTGGTGCCTTTGAGCGACCAGCTGAAGCAAATGGTCGAGCTCCACAAGGTGGCCGAACAGGCCATAAAGGGCCTCATAGTTCGGCTTTGGCCTGGAGAGGCTCTGCCTGGGAGCTACTTCGGGCTGGTGAGGCGGCTGGTGGATGCCTGTCCACGGCTTGAAGTAATCAAGCGCTCCATCTGCATCGAAGGTGCCCGTAGGGCGCTTGCCCGTGCTAAAGTGCACTGGGGCAAGATGGATGCGGAGAAGCTGGTGAAGGACGGGCCGCCGCCGGGCAAGGAGCATCGCGTCCCGGAAGCGTATTATGAGGGCGTCCTGAAGGGTTCCCGCCTTATAGCGGATGAATGCTCCAAAGATGTAATTTTTGAGTAAACTCGCATTTGTGATCCTGTACGCTGAAAACTTGTTCATATGTGCTAAGCAACGCTTTTGAATTTAAAATGTTACCTTCTGTGCGGCCGTTTATCAAATTTGAGAGATGGCGAGCCATCAGCTTCTGCCCCCGTGCCACGAGTGCTGGAGTGTTCGGGATAAACATGAGCGCTCTTTTCCCCATTCTTGGGTCCTTCGAGGGAGGCGCTCAACACAACGAACAAGGCAATCGGACTATAATGCTTGAACACTCTCACTTAGCCATAGAATTCTATAATTTTAAATTTCGGCGAAGCCCCTAGTGTTCGGAAGACCGAGTTCGGGGCGCTATCCAAGCCTAGGCCGGACAAAGCCGACTCCTCGCTCTAAGCGGCATAAGTCTTTAGGGACTCGAAAACCTCTTGAACAGCGACCAACTCTCGCCTCATCATGACAGTCAGTTTTAGCTTTCTCTACCGAGGTGCTTAGCCCAGCTCAACTGGGGCACAATCGCGGTAGTTCTCCTAGTGCTACCTTAGCCGATATAACGGAACGTAAGGTACCAAAACATAGGAGCCAGGCAAACCCAACTATTGACCCAAGACATGATTCGGAGCCGATGCATATAATGCTATATGTTCGGGGTGCTGCACTTGTGAAAGTGTTCGGACTTCTCACACCGTATTGTGGGGTAATTAAGCCCATGGCGTATTGGCCGTACCGAAGTGTATGGGTGCAATATGTCATTAATGAACATATATTCGTAAAAAAGAGTAATGCAATAATAGATGGAAGCTATGCATTGTTTATTTAAAAAAGCTGCGATCAAAGGAGAACGATACAAATAGTGCAATAAGCAAAAGATGGAACTATTTAACATGTCCTTTCCAGGGGCGAGCTGCGGAATGTTATGTGAAACAGGTATACTGCTTGTTATAGAGACCACCTTAGAGTTCCATAGTGCGGCGTAGCTTTCTGCTTCCCTGGTTGTATTGTTTGTGCGGCAATTGTACTGCCAGACAAGCCTTCCAAAGAATGGAGTCCTGAAAATAAGAGAAAATTAAGAAATCGGCAGCCCCTAGTGCCGTTTAAGCCGCGTTTTGGGTGTGCCGTGATGGTGCCACTCCCCCAGTGCCCATGGTATTTCCAGAGCGTAGTTATGTATGCGCAACACTGGTTTCGCAAGTTCGCGAGGGTTGGGGTTGGGGCCGCATTGCTACGCTTTCTCGGAATGTGCCAGGCGGCCTTGTTGTAGGTTACTCCGGGCGCGCTTGACGGTGTCCAGACGTTTAATGGCCGGACTGGAGAATTGCCTTGAGAGGCTGCTTTGTACTTCCGCTGCGATAGCCGCCGTATGCTCCTCCGTTCGGAGAGAGCGTTCGGTGTTTCCATTGACCGTGATGACTCCTCGAGGGCCTGGCATCTTGAGCTTGAGGTATGCGTAGTGCGGCACCGCATTGAACTTGGCAAATGCGGTTCGCCTGAGCAGTGCGTGATAGCCACTGCGGAACGGGACTATGTCAAAGATTAACTCCTCGCTTCGGAAATTATCCGGAGATCCGAAGACCACTTCAAGTGTAACTGAGCCTATACAGTTGGCCTCTACACCTGGTATGACGCCTTTAAAGGTCATTTTAGTGGGTTTAATCCTTGAGGGATCGATGCCCATTTTCCACACTGTATCCTGGTAAAGCAGGTTCAGGCTGCTGCCGCCGTCCATAAGGACTCTAGTGAGGTGAAATCCGTCAATAATTGGGTCTAGAACCAATGCGGCGAATCCGCCATGACAGATGCTAGTGGGGTGGTCCCTTCGATCAAAAGTGATCGGGCAGGAAGACCATGGGTTCAACTTTGGGGCGACTGGCTCCATCACGTATACGTCCCTTAGCGCACGCTTCCGCTCCCTCTTGGGGACGTGGGTTGCGTATATCATGTTCACCGTCTGCACTTGTGGGGGAAAACCTTTCTGTCCATTGTTGTTCGGCGGCCGGGGCTCCTCCTCGTCATCGCTATGCAGCCCCTTGTCTCTGCTTTCGGCATTTAACTTGCCTGCCTGCTTGAACACCCAACAATCCCTGTTGGTGTGATTGGCTGGTTTTTCGGGGGTGCCATGTATCTGGCATGAGCGGTCGAGTATTCGGTCCAAACTGGACGGGCCCGGAGTATTTCTTTTGAATGGATTTTTCCGCTGACCGGGTTTAGAGCCTCTAAATCCGGCATTAACTGCCGTATCCTCAGCATTGTCGCCGTTAATGCGGCGCTTTTTCTTGTTGCGACACGACCTGCCACTGCTGTCCTTGGTATCCGAGTTACCAGGGCTCTTGGTCATGTTATTGCTACGAGCTAGCCAGCTGTCTTCTCCCGCGCAAAAGCGGGTCATAAGTGTCGTGAGGGCTGCCATAGTTTTCGGCTTTTCCTGTCCTAGGTGTCGTGCAAGCCACTCGTCGCGGATGTTATGCTTGAAGGCTACTAGGGCCTCTGCATCCGGACAGTCGACGATTTGATTTTTCTTGGTTAGGAACCGTGTCCAGAATTGTCTGGCCGATTCCTCTAGCTGCTGAATTATGTGGCTAAGGTCATCGACGTCTGGTGGTCGCACATAAGTGCCCTGGAAATTGTCGAGGAATGCGGTTTCCAGGTCTTCCCAGCAACCAATTGATTCTGCTGGCAAGCTGTTAAGCCAATGCCGAGCTGGTCCTTTAAGCTTGAGTGGGAGGTATTTGATGGCGTGTAGGTCATCACTGCGGGCCATGTGGATATGAAGGAGATAGTCCTCGATCCATACCGCAGGATCTGTTGTGCCATCGTATGATTCGATGTTCACGGGTTTGAAACCCTCGGGGATTTGATGATCCATTACTTCATCTATGAAGCATAGTGGGTGTGCGGCGCCTCTGTATTGGGCTATATCACGACGCAGCTCAAACGAGCTTTGTCTACTGTGTTCGGCCCGGCCGGATTTACTGTATCCGGAGTGACGATTACCGTCTCGTGCCGTGGGGCGCCCACGCGATCCGTAGATCGATCTTGTTTGCCTTGCCTTGTCCTCCAATATATCTCGTAGGTCTGGCGCATTTTCCCATGCCTTGGTATTTTTTGAGCGGCGCCGGGGTGCGGCTTGAGTGGAGGGCCAAGAGGCCTCTCTGTCGCGGCCATGGGGTGGCCGGTCGGCCGCATCATGCGCTTGTGATGTAGGTTTAGGTGCTTCCTCCTCTAATCGGGGTAGCAACCTGCGCTTTGGGTAGCTCTTGGAGGGGCGTTCGAGTTCATACTCGTCGGCCGCAAGGACTGCAGTCCATCTGTCGGCTAGCAAATCTTGATCAGCTCTAAGCTGTTGCTATTTTTTGTTGAGGCTGCTCGCCGTGGCCATAAGCCTGCGTTTGAAACGCTCTTTTTCGACGGGATCCTCCGGCACGACAAATTCGTCGTCGTCGAGGCTTGCCTCGTCTTTGGAGGGAGGCATATAATTATCGTCCTGTGGGCTCTTTTTCGACGGGATCCTCCGGCACGACAAATTCGTCGTCGTCGAGGCTTGCCTCGTCTTTGGAGGGAGGCATATAATTATCGTCCTGTGGGCTGTTATTACCTCTCTGTCTGTCGCTCTCTCATGAGGGCTGGCTTCTCCATCCTCCTGTGCTAAATCTTGCTGGAGGTGGTTGTCTTCGGCATTGTCCGGGGTGTTATTACCTCCCGTGTCGGAATCACCGTTTTTGCTTAGGCGGGATTTAGAGCGGCGCCGCTGACGCCGGCGCTTAGGCTGCTTCTTGGAGGGGTCATCCTCTGCTGTTCCATCGCCATTGGCTTCTTTTGGGGTGTCCACCATGTATATATCATACGACGAGGTGGCTTTCCAGTGCCCTATAGGCGCTGGTTCTTGATCGTCTCCTGCATCGGCGTCCATACCGTCGATGTCTTCGGAGTCGAAGTCGAGCATGTCGGTTAAATCATCGACAGTGGCTATGAAGTGGGTGGTGGGTGGGCTTTGAATTTCTTCATCATCCGCATCCCAACCTTGCTGACCATAGTCCGGCCAAGGCTCTCCTGATAAAGAGAGAGACTTTAGTGAATTCAGAATATCACCGAAGGGCGAGTGCTGAAAGATGTCCGCGGCGGTGAACTCCATGATCGGCGCCCAATCGGGTTCGATCGATAGGGGCGCGGAGGGCTCGGAGTCTGGAGAGGAGTCCGGCTCCTTGGAGTCACGGGCTTCGCAGGGAATAGGGCTGGTGTTCGGCTCGATCGCCGTAGAGATTGCAGCCCCCGAGGCGGTGTCCAACCACCCATCCTCGATTGGCACAGTTGGCTCCGAATTAAGGGTCCGGGCTGATGCGGGTGCGGCCTTCAGGGCACTGTTCGACGGCAGAGCTAGATCATGCCCATCGTGACAGTGCGGCGCGCTCGGCTGCGGCTCGAATCCGTTGAAGATCAAGTCTCCGCGGAGGTCGGCCGTGTAGCTCAAACTTCCAAATCTGACCTGATGGCCAGGGGCGTAGCATTCGATCTACTCCAGATGGCCAAGCGAATTGGCCCGCAGTGCAAATCCGCCAAATACGAAGATCTATCCGGGGAGAAAGGTCTCACCCTAGATCGCATCGCTGTTAATGATCAGAGAAGCCATCGGGCCTAAAAGTGACGACACAGAGGAACTCTCAATGAAAGCACCAATGTCGGTGTCAAAACCGGCGGATCTCAGGTAGGGGGTCCCGAACTGTGCGTCTAGGCAGATGGTAACAGGAGGCAGGGGACACGATGTTTTGCCCAGGTTTGGGCCCTCTTGATGGAGGTAAAACCCTACGTCCTGCTTGATTAATATTGATGATATGGGTAATACAAGAGTAGATCTACCACGAGATCAAGGAGGCTAAACCCTAGAAGCTAGCCTATGGTATGATTGTTGTTCTGTCCTACGGACTAAAACCCTCCGGTTTGTATAGAAACCGGGGAGGGCTAGGGTTACACAGAGTCGGTTACAATGGTAGGAGATCTACATATCCGTATCACCAAGCTTGCCTTCCACGCCAAGGAAAGTCCCTTCCGCACACGGGACGAAGTCTTCAATCTTGTATCTTCATAGTCCAGGAGTCCGGCCGAAGGTATAGTCCGGCTATCCGGACACCCCCTAATCCAGGACTCCCTCACTCTACATGAGCAGTTCCATTGTGTACAATAACTGGCATGCATAGGAATAAAACATGTGAGATTATGTAAGGAGTGCATGCACAAATCCAGAGTGATGGTAGCAAACTGTGGATAGACCCAAAACCAATGATAGCAGGCAAATAATAGCTTTAGTTAAAAAATACAGATAATGGCTCCTTTAATGTTTGTTTGCACCAAACATGAAACTCATAGTAGACACCGGAGATTAACCAGATAGTAGACAGATAGTACTGATTGCTGCCCCAATATGTACCCCACAACCATTTAAAAACTCAAGTTTCAGCATTAGTTTGGACCTGACTCAGAGTCTAATAGGTGAACACGACGATAATGTAGCATGTCATCATATTAAGCGACGCATAACGTAAGCAGACACGGAAGAGTGCGACCTCTCTTGCGGACCCGTGTAGTCCTGAAGGTCATCTGCTCAGTTGATGATGATAATGCAGTTCCGTGGCTGCTAGCGGCAGGGAAGAAGATTTGAGGCGGCAAAAGACAGTCTAGAGAGTGGATCCCTGCTGTGGTGAACCCTTCTGTCATTGGAGCAGCTGAGCTGGGTTGGAACGCATCGCCGCAGGAGCAGGACAAACCACACAAGGTTTTCTTTGACACATATCTCTAACAGTAGTAATTGAGTAAGGGCTTGTTTGAATTTGAGGATTCTAACAATGCAAGGATAGGAAATAGACAGGAATAGGATAGGAATGCACGTGCAAAATAGAGAATTTAAAAACACATGATTTCTGCCAATCTGGGTGTTTGATTCACAACAATTGGAAGATCACAAGATGCAAAAAAGCATGGTGAGATTAAGTCAAACCACAAGAAAATGTACGGTTATAATGCTATTATGCTACTATCTCTTAGTCTTGTGCTTGCTGAATAGGAATATGAAAAGGAGGAGAAGTGGAAATTAGAATTCCTATGGTTTTTCTTTCAAGGAGACACTAAAGGAACAAATCCTACAGTTTTCCTTTACTCCATTCCTTTGCACTAAATTCATGAAAAGTAGCACCATAGGAAACTTTCCAATTCCGATGTTTTTCATCCACTTTTCCTTTCAAGCACTAGCGATTCTAGTAGGCAGGCTGGAGCAAAGAAAATCCGACACTAAAAAAATGTTTTTTGCTACTTCTATTACTTTGGACCCAGGCCACTGCCATACTATCTCAACTCCCAGGCCCATCGACAAATGCACAGCTCAAACGCGCAGAGATAAATAATGATGGCGTTCAAGAGAGTCCATCATGGATAGCTAAGTTGCCTGGTACCTCACTACTTGTCATATAGTAGGATAAAATAATTGTATTTCCCGTTACTACGAGTGCTCAGTGGACAATATATATAACATGTAGAGTAAAAAAGAGATGCAACAAGTGTACAACCTCTTTGGCGAAGCCATGTCGATCTCAGCGTGATTGGGTTGGCCGGTGAGGATGCTCCGGCTGACTTGGCTGTCGGAGGAGGGGAAGAAGATCTTAGGCGTCTGGAGATGGAGCCTGAGGTACTGCTCCGCTGTGATGGAGGGTTTCGTTGTTGGAGCAGCTCCGATGAGTTGTACGTCGCCGAGGCTGAAGCAGGACAAGAGAGACAACAAACAACGTTAACCTGAGTGGAATTCTAATAGCATCTCCAATACATGACGTAAAATACATAACCACAAAGTGCTAGATGTAAAATACATCAGCCGCTCATCTCTGAACTTAACTGTCAAAACTGAATTTAATTGTCGAAACTGAACTTAACTGTCGAAACTGAACTTAACTATCGAAACTGAATTTTGCTGTCAAACTGAATTTTGCTGTCGAAACTGAACGCACTAGAAAGGTGAGGCTACATGTCGGTCGACTGACTTTTTCATCTCTGTTCAGTCGATTTTGCGGCTGTTGGATATGAAATCAAGGGCCTACGGTTCATCTTCAACCTCCACCCCCCTGAGCCGGCAGCCACAACCGGCCAAACAGCAGCCCCTCGCCGCCCGCGGCCGGCGGTGCGCCGCCCCGCCTGCCCCGAAAACACTCCCCACCGCCGGTCCGCCGCCGCCCCGGCCATGCCTCTAGGCCCCCCTGTGCCGAGCTTTTTCTCGAGCGATCCCCACGCCACCGCCACGCCAACGCCACGCCACCGCCAGCGACCACCGCCCCATCCTGAACCCTAAGATAGACAGTAGGGTACCTCTCCAGCGAGCCCCCCTCCGCGCTGAGGCTGGTTCTTCCTTCACCCCGGTGAGCCCCCCCACCCCCTGAAAATCGACTGACCCAAAAGTCGATTCAGTCGACTGAAGTGTAGCTAAATCGGAGCAGCATCGCAAGCAAGAGCAAGAGCGAGAGCAGCAGCGCGAGCAAGAGCAGACCAGGCAGGGGACCGAGGGCAAGAGCAGAGCAGCAGCGCGAGCGAGAGATAAAGCAACATCAGCTCCTACTAATGTGGACGTCGCCGCCAAGGGAACGACGTCGTGGAGGAAGTGGCCGGCGACGCCGCCGTGGATGGAGCCGCGCCATGTCGGCTTGGGACCGAGCGCCGGCAGCACCGTGAGATCGAATCAAGAAGAAAATGCGGCGATTAGTGTACAACCTCTTTGGTGGCACCGATTAGGCTGCAGCTTCATCCGAGGAAACGGTGATGATGATGCTCTTCCGGTGGTGCAGGTGAAGACGGCGGTGTGGGAATGGAGGTGGCGTGAAAGACAAGGGGAACGTCGGGGCAGCTCCTTGCAGGTGGAGTACGGGGTGGCTGAACCGGCGGGACGATGAGATCGACGATGGATCCTCATCCGGTACGGTTGATGAGGGACGTCGAGGTGTTTCTGTGGACGACGTCGTCGGGGAAGAGGCTCTGGCTGGGTGGCGAACGGAGCAGGGTGTGGGGTTTCGTCACGGGTTTTCGCGACCTCGGTGTACGAATGGGTGGGCGGATGGGATGGCAGTGGGGAACCATGGCTTAGAGACGCGCTTGTCCGAAATGTGGGGTAAGTTACAAAAATACCCCCACCGATTTGAGGCACTTCTTTCGGTTCAGGAGTACCACGGGCATTTCGCATGTTGGGATTTCACAGGAGGTGGGAGTTTTCGCGCGTGTTGTAATTTCGGAATAGCAAGGCGCGGGTTGAGATGGAGGGCGTTGTCGGAGCACAATGAGACAAAGATATATCTTCAATATTTCGGGCTAACAAGGCATGGGTTGAAGAGGCCGGAGTTTCATAGCACGATAGACAGAGACGCTAGCTTGAATTTTCGGCATAACAAGGCGCGGCTTGAAATTTCGGAAGAACAAGCTTAACGTGTACCCAAAAAAATAGACAATTTGCACCTCAACATGCACAACACACACACAAACACCATTTAGACTAGAGTAAGGTACACGTGCATTGCACGCATGAGATTTGGCAACCAAATTATGAATAAATACCACATTATAGCATGCAAGCTTTGAGTCATATATGCATGATGTAGATGTTCGTTTAATTCTTATAGTTCATTTCATTCAAAATCATCTAGTTTCTATAAGAAAGCTAATCTATTTTAAGATTCATGGAATTGTGCGTCGTAAGACATAAAGTAAAAACAAATAATGGAAAATCATGTAGAAAAACATTTGGACAATTCTGATACGGAAGATTCTAGAACAAATAAGAAGTGCTTGTGTTTTGATGTTTGTGCATTATGCTTAAGTTCAACCATGGAGTCTTCTAGATTATACATGTGGCAAAATCTGGTGGAATCTAGATGATATCCAACGGCCAGTAGTGCTCAAATTTGCCATCTTTGGACCATCGGATTCGCGTCATCCAACGACCATCTTTCAAAGTTAAAGTTACCCGCACACAATATAAAAAAATATAAAAAATAATATATATATATAGGGGTATAGATATAGATATGTGATGCGAAAGCCGCCCATCATCTCCAATTAGAATAGTGTGTCCAGCACGGATGCGACATGGCCAAATGATGTCTGCCATCGGTATCTCAAATTCAAATCAGTCTGACCTTGTTCAATGTGTATACATTACAACATGCCCGTTTCCAAACCACACCGCGCAGATCTCCGTTATATTCATGCATGGATGGGTTTCAAACATCAGGATCTCTTATTCAAATATTTGAATTCAACTTTACATTGATTATGACCTCACCTATTCTTTTACACCCACACAGTAGTCTTCTCTTTATAATTGTACCACTAACGTTCTCTCGTGCATGCATGCACACACACTACTAGTCGGCATTATCCATCGCACGCATGCAATCTTTTTCTTCAGGTCGGTCTCCCATGAAGGCACACACCCACACACATCCCCCTCTCCATCATATCGGGCATTCTTTATCTCTCACGCGGGCATTCGCAACGATCGATGTTCCTCTATGTATGTGTGTATATAGCTATGCCTTTCATAGTTTTCCACACAAACCGATCAATCGATATATCCAGTGAGGTCTCACCCTCTTTCCCACGTCCACATCGATGAATCTATACCTCTCTATATAGGATTAACATATATAGCTAATACACCCTCATTAATTATATATCCAACGTCCCCCTCTCATCATCCATGCCTTCCGCTTCATCTCTCAGACGCGTGCACAATGGCGAAGACAGGGGGCGGTTAGGGCCCTGCTCCCTCCCCCCTAACATCACTATATATCGAGGCTAATAAGAATGTGATCATTAGACAATTGCTGCTCAAAATGGTTTAAGTTCATGAATTGACCCTCCTCATAAAGGATTAGCAATGCTTGGCCCCCTAGCTCATTTATTTTTCATGGCTCTGCCACTGCGCGCAACAACGCACGTGTTCGCCCCTTCTCTCTAAATATCGATCTCACACTTGTGCATTCCTTCATAATCTCCCTCCACTCGGCCCCTCGCACCATCTTCTAGCCACCCACCGGATTTTGCCACATGTACAATCTAGCAGACTCCATGGTTGAACTTAAGCATAATGCACAAACCTGAAAACAACAGTGGTTCTCTTTTGTTCTAGAATCTTTCGTATCATAACTGCCCAAACTTTTTTTCTAGTTGAATTGCCATTATTTGTTTTTACTTTATGCTTTACAATGCACAATTCCATGAATCATAAAATAGATTAAGGGCTTCTTTGATTCAAAGGATTCTCAAAGGAATTTTGGAGGATTCTAATCATTAGGAATTTTTCCTATCTTGGTTGTTTGATTCGTAGGATTGTAAACCATAGGAATTTTTCCATATGATTCATTTGCACTAGATTTCATAGGAAACATCCCATCCACTCAAACCTATTTGAAAGAATTCTGCGTTTTTTCTATGCATAATCAAACACTCGCACAATCCTGTATGATTCAAGACGACATTCCACTATAATCCAATGTTTTCCTATTCATGTGTTCTTAGCTTTTTTATAAAAACTAATTGATTTTGAATGAGATGAACTATAAGAATTAAACAAAGGGCTACATCAGGCATATATGACTCAGAGCTTACATGCTATAGTGTGGTATTTATTCATAATTTGGTTGCAAAATCTGATGTGTGCAATGCACGTGTACCTTAATAGTACTTCGAGTATGTGCAAAACACGTAAATTAGAATACCAATGGCACGCTACACAGTGTCTCTCTTATAGTTCATGAAGCCACGTGGCACATGTGGAGGCGTTGTCGCGACCTACTTGTGTGGATTGATCACAGTGACGTGCTGCTAGTTCCAGAAGAATGTACTCGTCCTCCCTGAGCCATACTGGCGGTATATGCACGAAGCGAAGATGTGCACGCACGCCACGCACGCACTCATTCCCTCGCACGCACACGCGGGTACACGGGCGGACGCAATTTTGTACCAAGATCCACCCCATGTGATAATTTGACGCGTGTAAAGACATTCACTTCATTGATGGTCAATTAATACAGCGCATGCAAATTGAGTGGACGTGAGGGCGGAAGACAGACATTATTACTCCACTGCGCGCATGCGAGTAGTTAAATCATGGGTTGCTAGTAGTACTTCCATTGGTCTCCTTCGTATTTTGTGCCAATTTTTGATAGTAATATAATATTTACGCATTTGTGCAGTGTAGTACTTGAAATTTATATTCCGCTAAACTCATCGGGAGCTGTTTCGGGCCTTGAAATCAAAACCATCAATTAATCTTTACCTTGTTCCCATCACATTCGAAAGCCTGCTCACACCTACTAGTACGTACCAAACCTGAACGTGTTCCCACTATGCAGGTATTAGTACTAGTGCTAGTACTTAGGTTATAAAAAGGGGAACTACCTAACCGAGAATTACTCTACCTTTCCTCCTCATAAGTGCTTCTTCTTCGTCCATCGTTGCCATGGCCGGTCAGCAGAGCTCTAGGTCGAGAACTACTCGTAACAAGGGAGCGGCAACCAAGGCTGCAGAAAAAAAAGAGAGGGCTCGCCGCCACGCAGAGACCTCGAAAGATTTCTGACGGGTAGGCGATGGCTCCCAGGAGAGCCCTAGCCGTGGAGGCGAACATGCCGAGCTGGCGGAGCTGGAGTCGTTATCCCTTGACGGCATGCCCGGTCAGCTCAATAAGCACCTCAATAAGTAGAAGGAGTTGATCCAAGGCTTGATGGAGTTGTTGAAGGAGAGCCTCGACGACATGTCCGCTGAGCTCAATCAGCAGGGGGAGTTGACCGCCGGCTTGGTGATGCTGCTGAAGAAGAGCATTGCCTCGGAGAAGAAGGCGACTGGCGAAATCCTGCGACTTCAAGAGGACAAGGCGAAGCTCTGCCACGAGATCAACCTGTTGAAGGAGAAGAACGCCGGCTGGAAGAAGCTGCATGAGAATAGTAGTTCCTCGATGAAGATGTTGCAGGCCCTCGTCATGGAACAGAAGGAGGAGTTGGCGAAGCTCCACATCGAGCACCCGGCTGCTGTCAAGGTACATAATGCGGCCGTGGAACAGATGATGAAGGCTCGCGTCGAGAAATCCCGCGTCATGGACAGAATGAAGAAGATGGCGGAGGAGATGCGCAAGGAGATGGAGGTCGTGGAGGAGATGAAGAAGCGGTTACGACTCCGCGGCGAATTAGATCATTTGGTGTGATAATCTTCCTTCTTCTTTTGCTCCTGTGTTTCATCTTTTGCTTCAGGTGTTTCGCCGCACGTGTCATGTTCTCTGCGAGGCATGAATAGAACAATGGTTTTTTTGAGGGAATGAATAGAACAATGCTAACAATGAGATGACTAGCAAATTAGATCATTTTTTATTGCCATATGGCACTGGGCTGCCGTGTTTCGTGCTCCTCCGTCGCAGTACTACTCCAGTGGAAAACTTGACTATATCGCACGGTTCTTTGCTCCTCCTCAATCAGGTTGTCGGTGCATTTATACGAGCAGTCAAATCAAAAGGCCCCGCCTTCCAGCAGTAATGAGCTGTCAAATCACAAAGGCCCTCGCCTCTCGTGAAACCGACCAAGCTAGACTGCTCCGCCCTCTAGCCTTTTAAAAAATGTATACTTTTGTACAGCAGTAGTATCGATGGATTGCGCCATGGGGCAAAACTTGAAATTAAAAAAAAGGTAGTACATATAGAGAGCGCTTGTCGCCAGATTATGCATATAGTACTATTAAAAAGGCTAGTTACAATAATGGTGTCCAGCACAACCCAACCCTCAAATAAAACTAAGAGGGTGCTTGGATACGTTTTAGTCCCATGACTAAAAGTAGTGGGACTAAAACATGCTAGCCTCACCCATGCTTGGATCCAAATACTAAAAAGGCTAAAATCAAGTTAATGAGCATTTATTATCCTCCAAAACCTCCAATCCAGAACTCACATGTGTTAAAGGAGAGGAGTTAAATGAGTAGAGAGAGGACTAATCCACATTTTAGGAGGGGTACCCCTGACTAAAAAAATTTAGTCTCAAGACTAGTTTTAGCCCCTCTTTAGTCAGGGGTGCTTGGAACTTTAGCCTCTTAAAGAGACTATTTTTAGTCATACTAAAATAAGTCCCTTGGATCCAAGCACCCTCTAAGCATCCTAGAATTCTTTGACAAAACTAAGCACCCTGAAATTCTTTGACAACTAAACTGCTGGCTATATGATGTTGGCCATATATATTGTACGTATATAATGTGAAGAAACGAGTGGTAGTACTATACCAACTAAAAGATGAAATGTAAGAAATACTAGTATGTACGTACTGAAGAGTTAAAGTAACAAGAAGAAACATAACATAGTTCTGCCGGGGGCTCAACACAACACACCCCTCAAATTAAATTAAGCACACCTGAAATTAAACTTTGCAACTATTCCGGTAGACACTTCATTAGAACCACCATGAGTAACTACACTGCTACCTTACTCGGAGTCCTTGTCCACGTCCTTGACTTCGTCCTTGTCCCTCTTCCTCTTGGCCGATACTTCTTTGCTTGAACCTCACACTTGGCTGTTGCTCTTCATGCAACCCTTGTAGATAGTGAAGCAAAGGTAGCCATCCATTGCAGCGTAGTAGATGTGGTCTATATGTAGTACATTCCGCTGCCATGCATGACGATGAAATGTGTATGGAGGTTTCTCCAGTTTATCGTACGAAGGATGAACCATGGCTCCTGCCAGGGTCAGCATTAAAGGCTGACGAGAGGACACCAGCCGATTCTTCTGGAGGTCAAAGGGGTTGCCTACAACGAGACCTATCCGACGCAGGACATCCCTGTCGTTCTTAAAGTCTACAGTAATGAATTTCACTGTTTTGTCTTTGAGGAAGTTCTTAAAATCCTGGCACTCAACGTCGGCATGGCATATGTGGTAGACCAAGCAAACGTTATATACGCAAACCTGGATCACAGCGGGCTTCTTCCTCTCTTCGTCCTTTAGATCCTTCTCTGGTCCCAGGACTGTGGTGTACTCAACATCTAGCCCAACGACCCACTCATCATCTGAGTTTCTGAACATGCGTCTAAAGCGAGAAAGGCATCCTTTCACCGTCGCGGAAGAACGGGTGTAGATGACGTCGAACTCATCGCGGGTGATGGTTCTAACCTTGTACTCACCGCTGATCGTGGAGATTTGGGACGCCATGGATTTTGGAGGAGGGTTAGGATTAGTGGAACTGCCGTAATGTGAATGGACGGGACGACTAGGAGCGAACCGCCGTAGTATTGAAGGACATGCGGGGACGAGTAGGAGCGAACTGCCAGCGTGCGAACGGCAGGGTAGTGGCTTTCCATTCTCCCATGATACGGGCTTCCGAGAGCCCTTGGATCTGAGCTCGAACGGTTGCATGGCGTTATTCTAGACCTATGGGTGAATATCTTATCCTGGAGGGTTATTCTGCAAATTTTCAGCAACTTAGCACGCGACCGTTTGATTTCAGATCCAAGGGTTGCCAGCACCCTGTATCATGGTCGCGCCTACCACGACCGTCGCGTCGCTCGTGCGGTCGCGCCCTTCGAGATTTAACACGGTGCGTTAGGCTATCTGATGTTGGCATGTCATACATAGTCATCACTTAGTCACTCATACTACAACAAGGTTGGCTATAAGGTTGGCTATAAGTGTATTTTTTACTCCTCTCTATCTCTTTCTTCGTACTCCCTCCGTCCCATAATATAAGAATGTTTTTGACACTAGTGTAGTGCCAAAAACGTTCTTATATTATGGGACACAGGGAGTACTAGTATTTATTGCATTTGCCAAGGAGTGACCTCTTCCAATGAAATGGTGTTGCTAAGTTTGCTTCATTTAATTAGCTATAGACTCAAAATTGTCTTTTCACCTAGGTACACGCGCTTAGCACCGTTTCTTCCTTGGGTCACCAAAGTAGCCTCTCTCTTCTTGATTAACTTGCCACATCAGACTTTATGCCTATGTGGCAAGCTTAAGCACCTATAGGAGCAAGTAAAAGTAAGTAGAATAGTGCGCTTTACAGGGCATTTTTGCATATGTGGAGGAAAGAGAGGCAAGGAAAAAGTGGAGAGGTGGGCTCTCATGCAAGAGCCAGCCTCTACTACATGGTGGAGTATTGGGAGAGGCATCTGTATGGAGGTGGTCAGGAATCGGGAGACTCACGCCGGTCGTAGCGCCGCAGTTAAAATGATAATGGCAAGTAAAATCACGGGGCCCCACCTGTCCAGCAGTAACTCGCTGTCAAATCACACAACCCTATGTTTGCAGCAGCCTACTCCCTCGTCTTCTCGCGTCTTTGTCGAACCGACTAGGCAGAACTGCCCCGCCGCCTACCGCGCAGGAAAAGCCCCGCCCTTGACTTTTAAATAGTATACAATATATTAATTTTGTATCCATGGATTGCGCCCGCGCCATGGAGCAAAGCATCTGGAAAAACGGAGGAGAGACGGTGGTCTTGCAATAGAGAATAGGGAGAGGCGAGATGATGGTTTTGGAATGGAGATGATGGAGAGGAGTGGAGGTGGTTTTGCAATGGAGAAGATCAGAAGAGGGAGAGGCGAGACGGTGGTTTTGGAATGGAGATGATGTAGAGGAGAGCAGGTGGTTTTGCAATGGAGAAGAGGGAGAGGAGCGCGCGACAGCGATTTAGGATTGGAAGAAAGGGCCGGCATGCTGTGACTGGATCAAAATCAAAATCAATTTACCCTTCAAGTAAGAAAGCGACCCCACATTAACTAGTCTCCCTTTTATTCTGGGTCATAATTGACCATGATTTTCGCACATAAAATATATGTTATACGTTGCAAAAATAATATAATTTGAAAGTACATTCAGATACGAACCAAATGATACAATTTTTGGTGACATGCATTCACATTTTGCTTGTCAAATATAGTACGTGGTCAAACTTTGACCCAAAATACGCAAAACAACAAAAAAATACTTCCAAGACCAGCGCCGCTCTTCTCCTCTTAAACCACCGCCGCTCCTTTCCTGTTCCAATCTAAATGCAGCGCCGCTCCTCTCCTCTTCCATTTCAAAACCACCGCCCCTCCTCTCCTGTTCCAGTCCAAAACCAGCGTCGCTCCTCTCCCGTTCTAATCCAAAACCAGCGCTACTCCTCTCCTCTTCCATTCAAAAACCACCGCCGGCAAGTGAAGGTGCTGTGGAGAAGTAGATCGATGGAGGAGTATAACCCATACGTGAGGATCGTAGACGGCGACCCTGTGAAGCTAGCTAGGATGTTGGAGATACAATATTGGTTTGACAACAAGGACCAACTAGCGGCGACGGCAACATCCATGGCCAAATATCTGGAATAGAGCGAAAAGGCGGCGATACTCCCGGAGGGAGTCGCACCGGAGTACATAGAGCTGCTCCTCTGGGCCATGGAGCAAACAGATTCACCGAATCCGATCGTGAGGGAGCGGTGGCGGGAGTATCAATCCCAGATGGAGCATCCACCAGAGATTGAAGGATCGAGCATCTACAGGGTGCCGTTTGTGAGGGTGTCCTGCCAGAGCGAGCCAGTGGAGTCTTCGTCGACCGAACCCAACTGCAAGAGGAGAAAAGCAGTTGGCCCGACAACGCTTCCCCGCCATCGTCTCCCTCGCCGTTCACATCGTCTCACGGGGCGGCTGTCTGCCGCCGAGGAATAGTCGGGCAGGTTGTGAATTGTCAAGAGGAGCTTAGGGTTGTCAGTATTTGCAGGTTCTGAATTGTGTTTTGTGTTGTGTATTTTGAGAGTACTTTCAGATATGAATGTCTTTTGAATTTCAGATTTGCAGTATTGAACATATGAAGTATTTTATGAATTCTAGATATCTATTTTTATCACTTAAAAATGTAGTTTCATAGGAGTATAAAAGTGCAGACAATGTGATTCTCAGAGAAGAAACTGCAAGTTTCAGTTTCAGATAAGAAACTGCAAGTTCAGTTTTAGATAAGGAACTGAAACTTTCAGAGGAAGAGCATTTATATTAACACGGCCTTTTCAAATAGGGTGTCACAGCCCTAGCTTTGGCCTTGCTTGTCATTGCATCATCATCTTGCATCATGTTTAAATTTCTCAGAAACTTGAAATGGGGATGATCAAACCCTAGCAGCAAATGGAATTAAAATAGGTTCAACTGAAATAAATTCCAAGAACCCAAAATGGTCTTAGAAAAATGTTCATGATTTTTGTAGATGCTGGAAACAGCAACCAGAGGTGATGCATATTTTTCCAAGCCATCTTGGATTTTACCTCAACACATATTGTATTTGATTGGGGCTCCAAAACATTGCTATAAATATTTTGACAGCTCCAAATATTCTGAGAAATATTGAGGGACACTGGATTAATTCAGAGAGTTCCCAAAAAAATATTTTCAGAATTATATAAAAATGATTTGATGCTAAACTAAATCAAAACAGAGGCAAACAAATAGAAAAACAGAAACAAATAAAAGGAGAGCAAACTTACGTGGCGCTTACCTACAGCCCAGAGGCTCAGCACTATGCAGCCTAGGAGCTGGCCCAGCCACCACCAGTGCCAGTCGTCTTCAACCCATCGCCAGAAGGACGCTGGGCACGTGCTTGTCGCGCGCTGGCCACGCGCCGGGCCACCTCCTGCTACCCGGCGCTGCCTCGACGCGCTGGACAATGCAACGTTTTCCTCTGGACCGCCTCGTCCTCTCCCGTGCCTCTCTTCTCCTCTGCTCTCCTTCTCCCCCTGCTGCCGAGCGCCTCGCAATGCGCCGACGACCTCCACTGTGGCCACCGGCCACCTCATGCCTCGCCGACACGCCAAGAAGCTCCGCCTCGTTCCCCTCTTCCTCCTCACCGAGCCACATGGTGCCTGAAGCCCCTGGACGCCGCCAACACCGCCGTTCCCCTCGTCGGTCGCCGTGGATCCTCGCTGTCGATTTGGGAGCTACCGGGCGTCCCCGACCTCGCCCTCGCGCTTTTTGGACTTGCTGTGAGCCTCCGCACCGAACCCCCCTCTCCCCGATGCCGATTTCTTCTTCTAACCGCGGGCTCCGTCGAGCCTGAGAGCTCATCGCAGCCGGCCACGAGGTCGCCGTGGCTAGAGCGAGTTTCGCTCGCGTCCGCGAACTGGTACGTGCTCAGGGAGCTCCCAGGAGCCCAACGCGGCCATCAGCTCGCTCGCTAGCGGGCTGCACTCCTTGCACCCGTGGAGCCGTAGCTCCGGCCACCGCCTCGCTCGCCGCAGACGCTGCTCCTGGCCACCCCGCAGCCTCTCGTCCTATCCTTTGGATGTGGACGAGCAAGAGCTCCTCCCCTGTGTGCTCAGCGTGCCAAACCACCGCCAGAAGCTCAAATCCGAGCCGCACCGCCGTCGTTTTGGTCGCCGCCGGCCAGGCTCCGGCGACTGCCGACGTGTCCATCATTAGCACTAATGACCCCTCTAATCACCACCCCACTAGTCACTTACATATGGGTCCCACGCCTTTAACTGACCATAATTTAATTCCTATTTAGCTCTAATTAAACACAGTGGCCCCACGCGTCAGCTTTGACCGTGCTGACGTGGCCGTTGACCTGGGCCCACTAGTCAGCATCTGTTCCTGCCCTGTTACGCTGACGTGCGGGCCCCACTGGTAAGGTTTGACCTGGACCAGCCCCGGTTGACTTGGTGACGTCGTCATGACGTGGTGCTGACACAGTAATGCTTTGTGGGATATTAATAAATCAGAAATTATTTATTATTTTCAGAAAATATCCAAAACTTTGAAAATTCATAGAAAATCAACCGTAACTCGGAATGAAAGAAATTATATATGAAAAATTATCGGAAAAATATGAAGAATCTGTTTATGGCATTTTCAAGCATTTTTGAACAAGTTAACCTCACTGAATAGGATAAATCATGATTAGGGCAATTTATGGACTAGCATTTGGAGTTGGAGTTTAACCTTGTTTGAATTCCACTTCAATTAACTTGGCTAGATATTGCATTAGGTGAATTCAGTACCTTAACTTGACATGTCATTCATGTGAATGTGCATTTCATTGATTGTGTTCTTTCTCTGTTTGCCGGTATTTGTTCCCCCTCAGTAAACATGGTTCCGACGATGAGATCGATGACACCGATGAAGAACTATACTATCTTCAGAAGTGCCAGGCAAGCAAAACCCCCTTGTTCATTCCGATAAAATCCCACTCTCTCGCTCCTGCTCTCTTTTACTGCATTAGGACAACAACGATTGAACTGTTACTTGCTGCGGTAGTTGAACCCCTTTCCTCTGCATGACCTGTCATTGCCACAGTAAATAGATGAAACCCACTAGCATGAGTAGGATTTGTTTGAGCCCTGATGTGCCTACTCATTCATGCTTGTTTGTCATGCCTGCTATTGCTTAGAGTTGTGTTAGATCTGATTCATCGAGGGTGAATTGGAAAGTTGTGAACATGTCCTACTGTTGAGAGCTAAGTGTGTGAACATGATTTGGTAAAGGTAGCGGTGAGAGGCCATGTAGGAGTACATGGTGGGTTGTCCCATTGCAGCTGTTCTTAGGAACTGAGTTCTATGTTTGCGATCCATGAACAGTTACTAGCACACATTGGGTTCCGGTAACTCGACCCCTCTCGACTTATTAATCCACTCGATCTCTGTCTAGGAGTTGCAACTAGTTTCTGGTGTTTGTAGGTATTGTTAGTAGTCTACCAAGTGGCACCCGGTACAGGTGGGCTTGGGACAGACTAGACACAGTGGCCCGGTGTACCAAGTGGCACCCGGATGGTGGGCTTGGGAACCCTGTACACATCGTTTGGGGCCGTGAGCGACACCCCGGCCGGATCTCCTTGCGGATGGAACCCGAATAGGCGATAAACATGGACGAGAGACTTGTGTGGTTAGTCAGGTCGTGGCCGACACCCTCGCCCGGCTTCCGCTTGAAGGTTGCCGAGGTACATGACGTGTACAGGGCGATAACTGGCGAGAGCGTGTGTGAAGAAGTACACCCCTGCAGGGTTATCATTATCTTTTCGAATAGCCGGATTCCTCGGATATGGAAACTTGGACCCCTTGCATAGTTCTTAGGCAAGTGAAAGTGGATACTCTAAAATGCGCAAGATAAGCGTGAGTGATATGGATGGCCTTCTTGTATGGAGACGGAGCGAATCCATAGTGGTGTATTGATATGGTGAATATGTGGACTTGTGTGCGCCACCTCAAAAGAGTTGCTTGCAGTCATAGTCCAGGTTAGCCACTGGGTCAAAGATGGCATGCTGCAGTCAAACTCCACTATCCCCTTTGTTGATACCGATGCATATGTAGTTAGTTCTGATGTAAGTCTTGCTGGGTACATTTGTACTCACGTTTGCCCATTTTATGTTTTGCAGAGAGACGTCAGTCTCGCTAGTAGTTCCACGTGGAATTCGATGTTTAGCTTGTTACCTCAGCTACGATCTTGTGCCCTCAGCAGGATCTGGTAGATAGTCAGGCTTCTCAGCCTTTTTCATTTGTAGATGTCTGTACTTAGACATGTTAAGCTTCCGCATGTGCTTTGACTTGTATGCTCTGAATGTTGGGTCATGAGACCCATGTTTGTAATATCTCGCTCCTCGGAGCCTAATGAAAAAATACTTTGAGTCGTAGAGTTATGTTGTGATGCCATGTTGTATTTACACATATCGAGCATATTGTGTGCATTATTGAAATGCTTGGTATGTGTGGGATGCGACAACCTAGTTGTTTATCCTTGGTAGCCTCTCTTATGGGGAAATGTAGTCTTGTGCTTCCATGAGCCATAGTAGTCTGCTATAGCCCGGTTCACCGGAGTCCTGCTAGCCCAGCACTACTGCTCCGGAACACTTAGACTGGTCGACATGTGTTTCACTTCGTTCCTGTGTCTGTCCCTTCGGGGAAATGTCATGCGGTGACATCCGGAGCCCTGCCTAGCCTGCTACAGCCCGGGTTACCGGAGTCCTGTTAGCCCAGTGCTACAGCCCAGATTCACACGCTGCTGACCGACATGCTTGATGTTGATTCATGTATGCCTGTCCTCGTAAGTTGGTGCCACTTTGGGTTCATGACTAGCCATGTCGGCCCAGATTCTCTGTCATATGGATGCTAGTGACACTATCATATACGTGAGCCAAAAGGCGCAAACGGTCCCGGGCCATGGTAAGGCGACTCCCGTGGGAATACCGTGCGTGAGGCCGCAAAGTGATATGAGGTATTACCGGCTAGATCGATGTGACTTGGAATCGGGGTCCTGACAGCTTTGGTATCAGAGCCTGACTGCCTGTAGGATTACCAAGACAAACTGGCCGAAGTCATGTCTAGAGATGCTTTAGTTATGTAAGGGAATTGATTGTGGAAGGGAACGTAAGGCTCTTTTTACTCCTTATCCTCATGACCTTCTGATCTGAGTCATCCTCTTCCTTTCTACGGGGATTAAGAACTAGGCCTTCTCATCTATCTATCAGGATGACGAGTTACTAATCCATAGACTTATAGGATTGATGGTTTCAAGCCTCAGTTCAGTTCCTACTACTTCTGTGTATTGTCAGTGGGTCGCGGACCTTGATATTGTGATGTTGAGTGGTTATACCACCATTTTGCCGGATGTCTCAAATCTTTTTGAGCATTTACAGCCGTTATGCTGTCCGAGTCATCCCAGGTTTCTAAATAGTCTAATGCATTTGCAAATTCCTTCTTTTCGTTCCTAATGTCCCTTTGGGCCAGTTCAACCACACTAATCGGTGAATTGAGGTACTCTATTGCCTCGACATATATGTTGGAGCTATTATTATGACCCTAGGCATCTTATAGAATCACCTAGTAATCTAGCCATGTTTTGTGTTCCAGTGCGATGATTCTGGCTGTCATTCTCGAAAGCATCTCGTGATGCCACTTAGTAGTAGGTATTCTACTCTTGGGTTCCTGACCCAAGATTCACTCCACTTACCTTCTGTTGATAGTGTTTGCTAGTTCCTTTATAATATTAGTAACCTTTGCGATAGTCCTCGAGGTCCATGGTATTTTCTTCTTCCAAGTACCATGGATTGCTTATGGCAGAAGTTCTTTTGAACCAAAATATCACAATAAGAGTGCTCTTGATGAGTTCTTCGTTGTACATTGTGAATCTGCCAGTTCTACCTTTCTACATAGGTTATCCGGAAGAAATGTTGAGCTTTGCTCGACATACTAATCTATGCATCCATAACTCAGAAAGATATATGTTCCTTGAGTTGTCCCTCCTTAGTTGTTTCTGACCTTCGTCTATCAATTGATAGTCGAGGGTATATCATTGCATTCGTTCATCAAAGTCTATTATTCTTGTGGTCCGTCGTTCTATTTCAGAATGACTAGGAGAAACAAACTCCAGTACCTCATCCATGTCCAGGATTGGGTCAAAGTAGTTGTGCTCCGCGGATCAAAGTGCCAATCCAACTTTTGATTCTATTCTACCCTGAAGTATTGCCCTCTTGATGCCAGGAATGTCATGATAATTGCACCAACTCTTATAAATTCTTGATGCAGTGATACTTCTCGCCATCATCATTCACTCCTTGGTTCCGTGTTGTTGCAACCGGAATCCCGACAAGTGAACTGTGATGTGTGAAATCAATACTCCTAGCAGCCTTGTTGCTTTGTAGTTAAAGGACAATAACTTCATTCTTACCATGTTGGTTATTGAATCATCGTTCTAAGATAGATTGTGCTACCTAGTCCTGGTTTCTGGTGCACCCTTCGATTGATGAGTTAGGATTTTGTCAAATCCTCGCTCATTTGATCATATCGTCTTGCCCTAAAAAACAAGATTGTTCTCAAGCTTAGCAACATATCGGTGGTTCGTGATTTTCCGGATATCTTCTCAGAAGTGTTACCAGGTTGTCACCCGACCGCTATGTTGAGTTCGTGATCAAGTTGGTTTTCCTCCAAACTACCCATTCTCCAAGAATCTGTGTTGGATACCCCTGAGCTAGTTGTTAAGCTAAACAACAACTTGGAGAGTTGAAAGATAAAAGCTTGCCTAACTTAGTTCATTTTAAAGGGATATCTTTTGTGTGTGTGTGTGTTGAAGAAAGATGATATCTTCATCGACTGGTCCTCGTGATTAGTTGTTGGATATATTGTCTTATCAAAATTTCGACTTGAGTATGGGCTATCGTCAAGTCAAATCAGAACCAACGATGTTCGTAATGTTTTCTTACTCGTGGTTCATCCCCCGAGCATACACCATTACATATTTTGGTCTGACCAATGTTATCACCGTGTTCACATGATGGTGGAAGTCCAGTGATATGGAAATTCCGATGAGTTGCTATTGAGCCCATCAACAGCATTTTGTCTCCCCCATGATTCATGCTGAACATCAACCTAGTGTTGAAAACTTTTGTAAGCATTTTCTTCATGCCCCGTTCATGAAGTATATGTTTGGATGAAAGAAGTGACTTCCTCTCCTTCATGTGCATTCGATGCAAGTTGCCGTCGTGAATGTGAGAGAGTTAGTTTTTCTACCTCTGGAATCGTCCCAAGTCAGTCATGCATGTGCAAAGTATACTATGGTTTGGTAGATTAATTACCTCCACCCCATATGTATTCCCTAGCACTCCAAGCCACTGATTGATTTGCTCAAGGAAAAGGAATTTGTTGTGTTAATTCTAGATCATGCACAAGACTCCGATACCCTCGATGATGGTTCCCAACCAGAACTCGATAGTGTTTTATTGTAAGACTACTACATGGTCATGTTTGTCTCGGACAACGTGTTCACACGTATGTAGCAGAACCAACTCATGTTTCGGAGCTTACTATCGTAGTTCATTTCCCGAGAATCTTGCAACGTCATCTCGCTGATTTGTGTTGCAAACTTTCATTTTTCGATCCAGACATGCTATCTGAAATATTCTGTTACCATCTAGATCTGAATCTCAGGCAGATATGATGGTTGGAACTTTTCCAAGATCTATGATGTAGGTCCTGACAAGGTTGATGTTCTGGCCGACACACCTAGCCAGAAGATCTATTATTGTAGTATCTTGAATGAGCAATTTAGCCACCTCCCCATAAGGATTTCGTAGGATTTACTTCCGTAATTGTTCCTTATGGATTCTTGTGCTCCTGAAGTCCGACCTTTTACTTGATGTTCTAGATACCAAACCATATCAATAAATGGGTTACGTTAGCACATCAACGAGAACATTATAAGTGGAGTGCTAAATGTCTCTCGGTCGATCATCCAGATTTTGTTTCCTTGGCCTCGCTAAGGTGAAATCTGAGAAGGTGTTACCTTCCTTTGCATCTGCATCGTCCATCACTATTCATCATGGTATTATGTTGTGTTGCCACGATCCTTGACACGGTTGTTGGCAAAACCTTGATGAATATGGAAATGCTCAAGTTCTTGAAAGAACGCTCAGTCACTAGGTTATATCCTTGGTATCAACTGGAATGTGCCTACCATTTGCCAAGTTGTTCTATAACCGTAGTTTCCTTTCCAAACTGAGTATGCCATCCTCTCGAATTCTTTCAAACGATCAATTGTGATTTGGCTCCGGCTGGTATGAAGAGTTTCAATGATCTATGGATCAAAAGTAATTCTTTTTGCCACTTAAGGTAATAATTTTACGAGTCACCTCCCCCAAGGTGCCCCGTTGTGGAATCATGGAAATTATTTCCTCGCTACTTTAAACTCTTGTACCATCTTACCCAAGCGTGGAATTCTTGCCTACCAAATTGAAATTTCGTCATCTGTTTCCTTCCTTCCCACTTGACGTGAGTTAGCGTCCTAGCTCATGAGATGTTTCAACGTCTCACTCCATGAGTTGATCTTGAGTTGCTCGGTCCTTGAGAAGATCGATTCCTATAGAGTTTCTTTCTATCTTCATCATGTTGGATGAAGATCTCAAAAGCACAAACGTCAGGATCAATATGAAGAAATGAATCAACATCTTCGAGGAGAACAGTCGGATCATGAAGGTCGTGTTAGCTTTGTGTCCCCTCTGTCTTCTTACTCCACGTCTTGAATCTCGGGACGAGATTCTTGTTTAGTGGGGGTGAGTTGTCACAGCCCTAGCTTTGGCCTTGCTTGTCATTGCATCCTCATCTTGCATCATGTTTAAATTTCTCAGAAACTTGAAATGGGGATGATCAAACCCTAGCAGCAAATGGAATTCAAATAGGTTCAACTAAAATAAATTCCAAGAACCCAAAATGGTCTTAGAAAAATGTTCATGATTTTTGTAGATGCTGGAAACAGCAACCAGAGGTGATGCACATTTTTCCTAGCCATCTTGGATTTTACCTCAACACATATTGTATTTGATTGGGGCTCCAAAACATTGCTATAAATATTTTGACAGCTCCAAATATTCTGAGAAATATTGAGGGACACTGGATTAATTCAGAGAGTTCCCAAAAAAATATTTTCAGAATTATATAAAAATGATTTGATGTTAAACTAAATCAAAACATAGGCAAACAAATAGAAGAACAGAAACAAATAAAAGGAGAGCAAACTTACCTGGCGCTTACCTACAGCCCAGAGGCTCAGCACTATGCAGCCCAGGAGCTGGCCCAGCCACCACCAGTGCCAGTCGTCTTCAACCTAGCGCCAGAAGGACGCTAGGCACGTGCTCGTCGCGCTCTGGCCACGCGCCGGGCCACCTCCTGCTACCCGGCGCTGCCTCGACGCCCTGGACGATGCCACGTTTTCCCCTGGACCGCCTCGTCCTCTCCCGTGCCTCTCTTCTCCTCAGCTCTCCTTCTCCCGCTGCTGCCGAGCGCCTCGCAGCGCGCCGACAACCTCCACTGCGACCACCGGCCACCCCACGCCTCGCCGACATGCCAAGAAGCTTCGCCTCGTTCCCCTCTTCCTCCTCACCGAGCCACATGGTGCCTGAAGCACTTGGACGCCGCCAACACCGTCGTTCCCCTCGTCGGTCACCGTGGATCCTCCCTATCGATTCGGGAGCTACCGGGCGTCCCCGACCTCGCCCTCACGCTCGTTGGACTCGCTGTGAGCCTCCGCACCGAACCCCCCTCTCCCCGATGCTGATTTCTTCCTCTAACCGCGGGCTCCGTCGAGCCCGAGAGCTCATCCCTGCCGGCCACGAGGTCGTCGTGGCTAGAGCGAGTTTCGCTCGCGTCCGAGCACTGGTACGTGCTCAGGGAGCTCCCAGGAGCCCAACGCGGCCATCAGCTCGCTCGCTAGCGCACTGCAGTCCTCGCGCCCGTGGAGCCGTAGCTCTGGCCACCGCCTCGCTCGCCGCAGACGCTGCTCCCGGCCACCCCGCAGCCTCTCGTCCTATCCTTTGGATGCGGACGAGCAAGAGCTCCTCCCCTGTGTGCTCAGCGCGCCAAACCACCGTCCGAAGCTCAAATCCGAGCCGTGCCGCCGTCGTTTTGGTCGCCGCCAGCCAGGCTCCGGCGACTGCCGACGTGTCCATCATTAGCACTAATGACCCCTCTAATCACCACCCCACTAGTCACTTACATATGGGTCCCACGCCTGTAATTGACCATAGTTTAATTCCTGTTTAGCTCTAATTAAACACAGTGGCCCCACACGTCAGCTTTGACCGTGCTGACGTGGCCGTTGACCTGGGCCCACTAGTCAGCCTCTGTTCCTGCCCTGTTACGCTGACGTGCGGGCCCCACTGGTAAGGTTTGACCTGGATCAGCCCCTGTTGACTTGCTGACGTCGTCATGACGTGGTGTTGTCGTAGTAATGCTTTCTAGGATTTTAATAAATCAAAAATGATTTATTATTTTTAGAAAATGTCGAAAACTATGGAAATTCATAGAAAATCAACCGTAACTCGGAATGAAATAAATTATATATGAAAAATTATCAGAAAATATGAACAATCTGTTTATGGCATTTTCCTGCATTTTTGAACAAGTTAACCTCACTGAATAGGATAAATCATGATTAGGGCAATTTATGAACTAGCATTTGGAGTTGGAGTTTAACCTTGTTTGAATTCCACTTCAATTAACTTGGCTAGATATTGCATTATGTGAATTCAATACCTTAACTTGACATGTCATTCATGTGAATGTGCATTGCATTGATTGTGTTCTTTCTCTGTTTGCCGGTATTTGTTCCCCCTCAGTAAACGTGGTTCCGACGATGAGATCGATGACACCGATGAAGAACTATACTATCTTCAGAAGTGCCAGGCAAGCAAAACCCCCTTGTTCATTCCGATACAATCCCACTCTCTCGCTCCTGCTCTCTTTTACTGCGTTAGGACAACAGCTATTCAACTATTACATGCTGCGGTAGTTGAACCCCTTTCCTCTGCATGACCTGTCATTGCCACAGTAAATAGATGAAACCCACTAGCTTGAGTAGGATTTGTTTGAGCCCTGATGTGCCTACTCATTCATGCTTGTTTGTCTGCTATTGCTTAGAGTTGTGTTAGGTCTGATTCATCGGGGGTGAATTGGAAAGTTGTGAACATGTCCTACTGTTGAGAGCTAATTAAGTGTGTGAACACGATTTGGTAAAGGTAGCGGTGAGAGGCCATGTAGGAGTACATGGTGGGTTGTCTCATTGCAGCCGTTCTTAGGAACTGAGTTCTGTGTTTGTGATCCATGAACAGTTACTACCACACATTGGGTTCCGGTAACTCGACCCCTCTCAACTTATTAATCCACTCGATCTCTGTCCAGGAGTTGCAACTAGTTGCTGGTGTTTGTAGGTAGTGTTAGTAGTCTACCAAGTGGCACCCGGTACAGGTGGGCTTGGGACAGACTAGACACAGTGGCCCGGTGTACCAAGTGGCACCCGGATGTTGGGCTTGGGAACCCTGTACACATCGTTTGGGGCCGTGAGCGACACCCCGGCAGGATCTCCTTGCGGATGGAACCTGAATAGGCGATAAACCTGGACGAGAGACTTGTGTGGTTAGTCAGGTCGTGGCCGACACCCTTGCCTGGCTTCCGCTTAAAGGTTGCCGAGGTACATGACGTGTATAGGGCGATAAGTGGCGAGAGCGTGTGTGAAGAAGTACACCCCTGCAGGGTTATCATTATCTATTCGAATAGCTGGATTCCTCGGATATGGAAACTTGGACCCCTTGCATAGTTCTTAGAAAAGTGAAAGTGGATACTCTAAAATGCGCAAGATAAGCGTGAGTGCTATGGATGGCCTTCTCGTACGGAGACGGGAGCAGATCCATAGTGGTGTATTGATATGGTGAATATGTGGACTCGTGTGCGCCACCTCAAAAGAGTTTCTTGCAGTCGTAGTCCAGGTTAGCCACTGGGTCAAAGCTGGCTTGCTGCAGTCAAACTCCACTACCCCCTTTGTTGATACCGATGCATATGTAGTTAGTTCTGATGTAAGTCTTGCTGGGTACATTTGTACTCACATTTGCCCATTTTACGTTTTGCAGAGAGACGTCAGTCTCGCTAGTAGTTCCACATGGACTTCGACGTTTAGCTTGTTACCTCAGCTACGATCTTGTGCCCTCGGCAGGATCTGGTAGATAGTCAGGCTTCTCAGCCTTTTTCATTTGTAGATGTCTGTACTTAGACATGTTAAGCTTCCGCATGTGCTTTGACTTGTATGCTCTGAATGTTGGGTCATGAGACCCATGTTTGTAATATCTCACTCCTCGGAGCCTAATGAATAAATACTTTGAGTCGTAGAGTTATGTTGTGATGCCATGTTGTATTTACACATATCGAGCATATTGTGTGTATGATTGAAATGCTTGGTATGTGTGGGATCCGACAACCTAGTTGTTTATCCTTGGTAGCCTCTCTTATGGGGAAATTTAGTCTTGTGCTTCCATGAGCCATAGTAGTCCGCTACAGCCTGGTTCACCGGAGTCCTGCTAGCCCAGCACTACTGCTCCGGAACACTTAGACTGGCCGGCATGTGTTTCACTTCATTCCTGTGTCTGTCCCTTTGGGGAAATGTCACGCGGTGACATCCGGAGCCCTGCCTAGCCTGCTACAGCCCGGGTTACCGGAGTCCTGTTAGCCCAGTGCTACAGCCCGGATTCACACACTGCTGACTGATATGCTCGATGTTGATTCATGTATGCCTGTCCCCGTAAGTTGGTGCCACTTTGGGTTCACGACTAGCCATGTCGGCCCGGGTTCTCTGTCATATGGATGGTAGCGACACTATCATATACGTGAGCCAAAAGGCGCAAACGGTCCCGGGCCATGGTAAGGCGACACCTGTGGGAATACCATGCGTGAGGCCGCAAAGTGATATGAGGTGTTACCGGCTAGATCGATGTGACTTGGAATCGGGGTCCTGACACAGGGTTAACATCATATTGGAAGTTTTATTCATGGTCGAAAATGGAACTACCAACCAGTTAACATCATGCCGATCAACATTCATGCATAGCACATCCTCATATGATGCACAGTCAAAATGCCCACACAATGTCGAGTGTGCGAAACACAGAGAAAATGAGGGACGAAGTTTTGGCAAGTGTTGGACGTGGTTTTGGGCTGCCCCGTCTAGGCTTTCATTTTTAACACGCGCAGCCCACGACCTCGGATGGGAGGTCCATAGGTCTGTTTGTATTTTCTTAGGGCCGTCATGTATCGACTGGCCTATGGACCTCCCATCCGAGGTTTTATTTTTGGCAGCCCAATCTATGTATTTTTTTGAAGAAAACGCAGAGGTCTGTTCTATTTTTCTATATAAGAATAGGAACGCCTGGTCCAACTTATGTTTCCCTTCTAACTATATTATATATATTTAAATTATTTCATATGTTGACTGTTTAGTTCACATAATTGGCAAATAGATGACCGCTCTCGCGATCCCCTTCGCCCCCGCCACCACCTCCACCCTCGCCGCCGCCCCCGCCACTACCTCCACCCTCGCCGCCGCCATAGATCTCGCCGCCACCCCGCCTCCTGACTCCAGGCGCGCCTGCCCCCCTTAGCAAGTCTGCTCGCGCGCCCCATGGAGTCGTCGGCCATATCCACGGGGGAATGGCTGGAAGACAGGCAGGTGTACAAGATGCATCTCCCACATGTCTACAAAGCTTCCCGCGGATGCTCCAGCCGCTTAACTCCGTCACGCCGGTGATGCTGTGGGAGACTCGAGGGAGGAGATGGAGGGAGCGGGCGATGCGGATCCGCGATGACGCTCTCTCCTGGACCCAGTGCACGCGCGAATAGAGGGAAGCAGAGGAGGAAGCTGCGAGGGAGGAAGCCGACGAGGGACCGAATCCGTCTCTCACTCGCGCAGGTACGCTCAGATGTGCAAGGATCATGTGGATTGGGAGCTGCTGAATCTAGCCCTGCGGATCTACTTCGAAGGAGATTTCTCGGAGAAGCACAGGATACCCCACCCCAGGGAGCCACCGATTGCGTTCGTTCGATGGGCGAAAGGAGAAGTGAATTCAGGAGATCCACACCGTGCTGCGAGATGGGAATGCTTGACTGGACTCATGCCCACCAGCACGCCACCGGAGCCGGAGCAGGTGGATCCCCTACCTTACCTCTCCCCCAAACCTGCAGAAGATTGAAATTAGGCTTGCAATCTGCTTCAATTGAGCTGTCTGGTGGTTATTTCTGCTTCCTGAGAGACAACATCTGGATGGAGGATGAGAAGGAACCAGGAACTCCGATGAATTTCCCCTATCACAATGGGGGGAGCGCCGGTTGGGCAGTGGTACGGCCCACCTCCGCCCCAAATGGGGGCACAATCTGGGCAGGCTCTTGTGATTGCCCAAGATCAATCTGCTGGTGGTTCTGACTCTCAGATCAGTGGGAAATCTCAAGGAAAGAATCAGCAAAAGAAGAGACAGGACATCCAGAAAACTGCTCCTGCCCCTGCTTCGGGCCTTATGGCATACTCTAAGGTGATCTACTACAACTGTGGGGAACCAGGGCATCATTTGGATAAATGTGTCAAGCCCAAGAGTTGTTTTATCTGCAAAATGGTTACCCATAAAGTTGAGAATTGCCCTGTCAGAAGGAAAACCCACAGTTCTGCTAAATATGTTGGAAGTGCTGCTCCAGGATTAGGGTTCTACCACATAGACCCACCTGATGAAAATGCTCTGTATCATGGCTCCCTGAAGAATGTGGGGATTGTTCTGGTAGAAGCTGGTGAAGTGACCAATCAGGAACTTGCCACTGAGTTTGCAGACATTTACAAAACCAACTGGCCCTGGCCAATCAATGCCCTAGATGAGTGGACATTCTTGGTCAAATTCCCTCCTGAAATAGATGTAGTTCAAGTTGCTGGATACCCCTGTTTTGGTATAAAAAAAGACAATGTTGTAGTCAATGTTGAAGTCTGGAAAGGCAGGATTGAGGCTGAAGAGGACCCCCAGGAAACTTGGATCAAGATCAGGAAATTGAACCCCCAAGTGGTGTGACTGGACTATGCTGGATCAAATCATTTCCACTCTGGGGGTCTTACTGGATGTGGATTGGCAGCATAATTTCAAGTCATTCTATGAAATTGTTAGGGTCAAAATCTTATGTAAAGATCCCTCCAAAATCCCTGCTGAAAGGCTTTTTGGAGTTGGGAACAAAATCTACAAGCTACTCATTGAGGTGGAGTCCTTAACCCCCACTGAAACTGGCACCTCCACCAACCTCTCTGCTGGTACATATGTCTCTGCAGCTGAAACTAGTACCAATCTTACTGAAGATGCTGAATCCAACAGGAGCTCTAGATCTAAATCAGATAAAGGGCTTGCTGCCAATTCTGGGGCCCCTAACATCAGAGGACAGTCTTTTGGCCACAATCAGATGCTTGGAGAAACTACACCCACTTCAGTCCTCAAGACACACCTCCCTGATTCTCCATACACTCCTCAATTCAGCATCCAGGAAAAGATCTTGAATTCTGTGCTTGATGAAACTGATGGATTCAACCTCCTCAAGGAAATGGAGCTC
This sequence comes from Triticum urartu, assembly GCF_056163025.1. Classification (NCBI taxonomy): domain Eukaryota; kingdom Viridiplantae; phylum Streptophyta; class Magnoliopsida; order Poales; family Poaceae; genus Triticum; species Triticum urartu. The sequence continues at coordinate 100,197,087 of NC_141878.1, forward strand.
CTGGAAGATGATGATCTGATGGATTTAGAAGGTTCTGTAGATCTATAAGAGGATCAAGCGGCACTTGTTGAAACAACTGAACTCCCAGACAATTTGGACTCAAAATACAACTCTAACTTCCCTACCCTTCCTAAGGAGAAGCACCTTCCCAAATGGGGTCCTGTTCAAGCCACCAGAACCAGTGCCAGGGTAGCTGGTGACAAGAGAACCATTATTGAAAAGGCTCAACAGCTCAAAGAGGTTCAGAACCTGGAAGTGCAAAAACCCCAGGGTATGAAACACACTTCCTTCTCCAACTTTAATGATCCTTCCTTCAATTCCATTGCTGCTAAGATTGGTGTAGATGTTACTTCTATTAATGATGGCACTGGATGCTCTTCCTTTATTTACCCTCACTAAAACAGATCTGAAGGCTCTGTTTATGAGAATTTTTCTCTAGATGGTAGTTCTAGTTTAGACTACCTTCAATAAAGTTGACCTTGATTTCCTTATGAAACTCCTGGAGCTTAGAGGTTCTGGGGGTAAATGGACTAGTTGGATCCAACAACTTACTCATGGGGGGTCTGTTGGGGTCAAGTTAAATAACTGTGAAAGTGATTTTTTCCTTGCTGGTAAAGGCCTTAGGCAAGGTGACCCCATCTCCCCGGTTTTGTTTAATTTAGTTGTGGACGTTCTTACTAAAATGCTGAGCAAAGCTGCTGATCATAGTCTAATTGCAGGGCTCTGTCCCGAGGTCTGCCCTGGTGGCATCATCTGCCTTCAATATGCATATGATACCATCCTTTTCTTAGATAATGACTCCACACATGCTAGCAATCTGAAAACTGTTCTAACCTGTTTTGAACAAGTCTCAGGCATGAGAATCAACTACTCTAAAAGTGAACTCATCCCTATCAACATGGATGATCAGGAGTTAGCTGACTTCCTCTCTATTCTAGTCTATAATGAAGGTAACTTCCCCAATAAGTACCTAGGTATCCCTCTCCACTATGATAAACTGAGGAGAGAGGATATCCAACACCTTCTGGATAAAATCATTAAAAGGATTGCTGGGTGGAGGGGCAAACTTCTCTCTTACAGAGGTAGATTGATCCTCATAGAAGCTTGTTTGGCTATCATTCCAGTGTATCTCCTCTCCTTCTTCAAGTTCCCTAAATGGACAGTGAACCTCATCAATTATCAGATGTCTCATTGCTTGTGGAATGATTTTGAGGGAAATAGGAAGCTACACCTTGCTAATTGGGCCCTAGTCTCTATGAAGAAACATTTTGGAGGCCTAAGCATACCTAACCTCCAAGAAATTAACATCTGTCTTCTAGGGTCTTGGATTAAAAGATTCTATGAGGAAGACCTGAAACCATGGAAGCTTCTTATTGCCCATATAAATACCTAGGAAATAAACCTAATATTTTTGTCCCTTCCTCCAACCCTAAGACCTCTAGATTCTGGAAAGGATTAAAATCTATTATGCATGCTGTGAAATTTGGTTACAGATGGAACATAGGGGATGGGAGCAGAACCAGTTTCTGGGAAGATACTTGGTTTGGCACATGCCCCCTAGCAGTCCAATTTTGGCCTATTTACTCTGTCTGCAATGAGCTTAACAAAAGTGTCAATGAAGTTTGGGATGGTCAATGCCTAAAACTCTCTTTTAGAAGGAACTTTAGTGATAGTCTCATGGAACAATGGTTCCAGTTGAAGGAAATTACCAAAAGCATTACCTTTACTGCTGAGCCGGATGCCCTGATTTCGCAGCTGGACAATAAGGGGAAGTATTCCTCCAGCTCCCTCTATCATGTTATCAACTTTAGAGGGGTTCAACCCGTGTTTATCCCTGATGTCTGGAAATTGAGAGTTCCCCCTAAAATTCATGTATTTCTCTAGCTTCTCTCCAAAAACAAATTGATGACTAGGGATAACCTTAGGAAGAGACACATCATAAAACCCCTTGATTGTGTTTACTGCTTGGAACAAGAGTCTTGTTCTCACCTATTTTTTGAATGTATAGTTGCTAAACATCTCTGGGCCCACATTGAGGAATATTTCTCTAGTCAGATTGGCTCATCCTTCGAATCTGTCGCCAGACTCTGGATTGCTACCAAAAAGTGCGCAGTTTTAAATACTGTTAGCTCAGCTGTCCTTTGGTGCCTCTGGAAATATAGAAATGCTATGATTTTCAGTAACACCTCCTGGATTTCCATTCTGCAGGTCTTGAGGTTGATCAGGAACATGGTGAGGAACTGGGCGATTCTCTCCTCCGGATCGGACAAGGACAAGTTGATGAGCTTCATGGAAACCCTAACAAGATTCCTCCAAAAACCATTGGCGATCACTTGTGGCTGAACAAGGCTCGACCTGCTCTGGGGCTGGACCCGTGGGATCGTCTCAAGATCTCTGATGAAGATGATGGGCACCTGGCGCCGAAAAAGAGGGACATCCACCATGCTACGCCTTCCATCCCGGTGTCTCCTCTTGCTTACTAGTCGCCGCAGGCTGACACGGCCCCTCGGCTGAAGACCATGAAGGCTTCGCTGGACCCTCCTTGTGTCATTTGAGTGCTCTATCCGCTCTGCCTTTGGCACCGCTCGGGTGATTTGTGTTATTTAGAGAACTTGTTCATCCAGCCCCCTAGTTTGTAGCTTTTCTACCTTTGCTTTCGAACTGCTCTTTGAGCTGCTGTATCAGAATATGTTGTGGTTTCGTTCTCAGCAATGGAACCGGGGAGATGCTCCCTGTTTTTCTAAAAAAATATGTTATATGTTATTATATATTATTTTTATTGTCATCATATATTTAACAGATACTTACATATGTAAGAAAACAATATCCCACATCTTATTAACTTACAAAAATAATTTCTTAACAAATAAAATCCTGGATTGTTTTGGCACGAAAATCCTAGTGATTGTGTACAAAAGCTTGGTAAGATTTAAGGACGAATGTAATAATATCACTTATTATTTAAATACATTTATAACAAAATGCTCAGCCCCTTTTTATTTTTTGATAACATTGCTGCCCCAACCCAACATTATAATTAGAATCAGCCCAGCAAAATCGTGTATTTCGAGAAAGTGCAAATGGCCTGTAATTTTTTAGGAAATAAAATAAATGGGCCGCATGGACGCTACATTATTTGTTCACCCAGCCCAGCTAATGGCTGTAATTCAAAAAAACATCAAATTGACTGTAAATTCTACCACGCAAAAAAGACTGTAAATTCTGAAAAATGGGTTGAATATGTGCCACATTTTTGGAGGCTGAAATGTGGGCCAATAGGTCGAAGGCAATGCAAGTCGTTGTCAATTTAGTCAACAAATGATTCTGACATGTTAGCCGTTGGATTTACATCCAACGACCGGCATCCATCTTCAATCTCTCGTCTTCTTCCTCCAGTGCTGCCTGGACCACCTCCCACCTCCTGCAGCTAGCAGCTCTGCTTAGCACGCTTCACTATGAAGCTCTACTCCACCGTTGGCCAGGCCATCCCTCCACCCCTCCACACCTCCTGTTCTTCTCCACCGACTCCCGAACCACACCGCACTAGAACCAGTTAACCCTCGTACACCTCTCCGTTTGCGACTCTACTCCCGCGTCTTCCCATCTCCAGCTCGTTGTTATCCGGGGCCTCGCCGTCGTCCACCACCTTGGATGCGCTCGGCGCGGCGTGGTCAACGTGGTCAATGAACGACACCATCGGAAGTAGACTGTGCGTGGAGAGGCTGACAGCTGGGTCCACGGCCGCACACACGGAAATGCCTCCTTATTACGCGCAAAATAATGATTCCTCCACCTATCATCTGGGACCCACCGGAAGGGCCTCTGTATTTCGCGAAAATAATGTGCCCCCCACAGACATGTCGGACCCACCAGCTATCTTCGCACGCAAGGAAGTGCCTCCTTATTACGCACAAAAAATGAATATTCCCCCTGCCAGCTGGAACCCAGCATAGTGGGAGGCTGACTTCTGGGCCTACCAAGTTGACGGGGATGGAGGGCTTTGTCAACTTAGTCAATATGAACGATTCTAGCTCTTGTTACCGTACGATGTTCATCCAACGGCCATAGTGCTTCTTCAACCTCCGGTCTTCTTGCTCCAGCCGCCGAAACCAGCGCCGGTCGTGCCGCGTGCTCCTGCCTTCCGTGGCCGGCTATGATGCCGCGGAGGCCTCACCGGCCCCTACTACTCCCACCGCTGGCGAGGCCATCCCTCTACTCACCCACACCCCCTGTTATTCTGCGGCGACAGCGGCCTCACACCGCAGCCAAACCAGTGAACCCTCGTACTCCTCTTCGCGTGGGCATCCACTGTTGCGTCTTCCACGGCTCCGACTCATCCCCTTCCTAGTCCTCGTCGTCGTCCACCGCCTTGGTGCTCTCGACGATGAGGCCTAGGAAGGGGACGACGCGGAGCCGGGGAAGACGTAGCAGTGGAAGCCCGCGCAGAGAGGAGTACGAGGGTTCACTGGTTCGGCTGCGGTGTGAGGCTGCCGTCGCCGCAGAATAACAGGGGGTGTGGGTGAGTGGAGGGATGGCCTGGCCAGCGGTGGGAGTAATATGGGGGCAGTGAGGCCTCCGCGGCAGCACAGCCGGCCATGGGAGGCAGGAGCACGCGGCACGACCGGCGCTGCTTTGGGTGGCTAGACCAAGAAGACCAGAGGTTGAAGAAGCCCTACGGCCGTTGGATGGACATCGTACGGTCACTGAAGCTAGAAACGTTTATTATTGACTAAGTTGACAAAGCCCTTGGTACGCTCCAATTTTGTAGGCCCACAGGTCAGCCTCCAAAACGGTGCGCCCCAGATGTCAGGGGGAGGAATCATTTTTTGGGCGGCCGAAGCTAAGAATATCCGAGATTGAAGAACAAGCACGACATCCGTTGGATAGACATCCAACGGCCACTGCTGCTAGAACCGTGTGTTGACTATAATAAGTTGGCAAAGCCTTGCATACGCGTCAATTTATTTTTTTAGGGGACGCGTCACTTAGTAGGCCCACAAGTGTGTGGCAGAGAACTTATAGCCCATTTGTGTTTTGTAAGAATGTACAGCCCATTTTGGAATTCTAATGGAATTTACAACAACCCATTTACAGTTTGTTAAAAGTATAGCCATTTTCTAGCTAGGACAATGATTAATAATATCAACCAACCGTTGAAGATAGAATTCAATAAAATTTCCCACATTTTGATGGGCTCTGAAATATTTTTATCCCGAAATTTCTAGTCAGATTAAATATAAATTTGTATTACGTAAAAATCCAACGAAACATTGTGCGTGCAACAATGAAAATTTAAGATTTTCAAAATCCATAAATAATATTTTATAAACTAATTTCGTGTTTGGTGCATTTTTTATAGTTACTGCCCAGTTTTTATAATTACATCCCATTTATTAGTTTTTAAAGCCCATTTTCCTGTTAAGCCTAATGCATCCCTCCTAGGAAATATTTGCAGCCCAGCGGGACGGAGAATAACAAGTTGACCTTGCCTGGGTATTCCTCAAAAAGACGTATAGCTGGGCTAGCCATTTTCATCCTGAAAAAATTAGTATCTGGCCTGGGCTAGACGGGCCACAGCCCGCCCAGTTAATACCCTGCTCTCCTCTGAACAACAACGAAATCATCGCCAAGAAAAACTCTGCAGTGCTCATGCCTCAAAAACACAAATACTGCTCGAGCTGCTTGGTCCCAGCTGTCGTCCGCACCTTGTGCAGTTCTCTCGTTTATATTGACTACATAGGTTAACAATGGTGTGGGACTGTGATATCACGAAACCAGGAGAAAGCAAAAAAATATAGTTGTACATAATAAGGAGGCACTTGCGTACGTACGGCTATGGCCCTAGTGGGTCCCTAGTGTCATCCAGTCAAAATAAAGTCATCTCCTGAATCCTCATGTTCTATGATGATGTTAACAATGCTCAGCACCACGGCGAGCGCAAAAACTTGAAGGACAATGGAGAGGGCCTCGCGGGCCCTACGGATGGTCTGATACAGCGCCCGCTACTCATTCAGGAAGCCAGGATCATCGGACACCTATGAGCACCTTCGAGAAACCGAGACGGCATGAAATGGTAAGGCCGCGCTTGGGAGCTCTGGTTTATTTCAAACCTGTATTAACATACAAGTGTAATTTACTCGTCATCGAAAACAAGCGTAAAATACAAGCGTAATGAAACTGAGGGCCTGATGTCTGTAAGTAAAATCGGCGGGTTACGCGTGTAATTTGAGAGACCAGTGTATATTTTACGAGCACTGCTATATGGACGACATTACCAGACGATACATGCATGACGTGCGTATCATGCCATCCATGGGCAAGGCTGAAACATCAGCGAACGGCTGGATTAGCAGTCGTCCGAGTGTCGTTCAGCGTTTTTATCACGTGTCAAGTACTTCCGATATTTTACTAGTCGAAATCGACCAACCAAGCGGCTTCGCCCGAGACCATCTGCTTTAATTTACAAGCGTCAGTTTTACAAGAGGTTTTGGTTGGAAAACGACGATCCAATCATAGCCTAATATCATGAGCTGGTCGGAAGATCATATGGTTTCACGTCTAACCTACCCGACTTGTCGTATAGGCTATGAATGAAACATCAGACGATGAACTTATTAAGCATGGAAACAACAGAAGAGGATGATCTTCTTAACAAGCAAATCACTAGCATTAGATCGACATGCAAAACAATACGAAGCATTATTCTCAGGAGGCACGGTGAACAGCTCGTGATGCCGCATGCCACAACATTCCAAGCTCAACTTTGCAATCAAACACAAGGCCTGGCATTACATAGACAATATTCAGAACAAACTCTTAACACAGGAATATCTCATCAGAGTAACTATTTACTTCTAAACTGAACACAGGAATAGGAAAAAACACTCGACGCTGCTCACAACAAGGGCGTCCCACTCAAAAATATCAAATGCATGTCTTCTGGCTAACATCAATGAGCAAATTTTGACAAGGTTTTCCAATTCCAATATATTAAACTAACGTCTTCTTGCTAACATCAATGATTAAACTTTGACAAGCTTTTCCCATTCAAAATATGTAATGCCTATGATCGTGGAGTCCTGTCGTAGCTTTTATACTTGTTTGGGCACTTTTTGCCCAGGGCACTCCACGTATTGTTAAATTGCCAATGGTCTCTGCAGACTAGTCATGTCACCGGTGTCTAAAATACTCTGTAAAGCTTCTCGGTCATTCCTTCTTAATGTAGCGCAAACATTGACTGCTTCTTTCCGCAAAGTGGAACAACCAACTAGACCCAGTAATGCAGCAGTTTGCCTTACACATTGGCTCCTTTTGTGCAGTTTAACTAAAATCGAAGTCGGAATAAAACCGAGCTTTAATTTTGATATCCCTGTAAGCAACAATAGGTATAAGGGAAACAATTACTAAGAAATAACGGTTGATGACTTGTACTCCCAGAAGAAAAGCATCTACTGATCTACTTTATCTTAATGGGAAACAAAGCAGGAGAGTAGCAATTCTCCATCAGTGTGATTCATTCATATTGACTAAGACATTATCTTAACAATGCCTTGTTTCAACATGTATAAAGAACGACAAAGCTTATAAAGGGGGTGATGCTGAATTTGTTGTAACAAAGCAACAAGCATCATGTCTGGGTTGGTCCCATTTTTGTTCACTACTTAATGGGAAAAGACAACAATACAATAGCTTCAATTCATAATTTATTTAAAACAGTACCAATACAAGTAGCACAGCATCTCAAAACACACTACACGGTCATGTGGATGAAGGCAAGTACCAACCTGCCATGACACACACAAGATCACGTATGAATCTGCCAACACGAATAGGAAATCCAATCTCGTTTTGTGCAGTTGCACTGAAATCAAGAAAAGTGTTTCGCGTAGCGAAGCAAAATGTCACAATAGCAACAAGTTGAATAGATATCCCTGTATAAACAGAGGCAAAAAAGGAATCAATTACTGGCTAATAAAGGATGATGAAACATGCGGCCACAAAAATGGTAATCCCGCCAATCACTAACAATTGTTGCAGTTTTGAAATAAGATTCGGTAGTTAATTCTGAGAGTGGCATCAATTACTGTCTTATAAAGGGGGTGATGCTGAATTTGTTGTAACAAAGCAACAAGCATCATGTCTGGGTTGGTCCCATTTTTGTTCACTACTTAATGGGAAAAGACAGCAATACAATAGCTTCAATTCATCATTTATTTAAAACAGTACCAATACAAGTAGCACAGCATCTCAAAGCACACTGCACAATCATGTGGATGAAGGCCTGTACTAACCTTTAATGAGACGACCAACATAAAATATGAATCTACCAACACGAATAGGAAATCCAATCAAGTTTTGTGCAGTTGCACTGAAATCAAGCAAAGTTGCCGGTGTGACATTTAAGTTTTCTATAGCAACAAGTTGAATAGATATCCCTGTTTTAAGAGGCAAAAAAGAAAACAATTATTGGCCAATAAAGGAGGATGAAACATGCGGCCACAAAAAGAAGCATCTACCTTATCTTGATGTAAAACAAAGTATAGGACAGTGGCATTTCTAAAACGTTTGCATTGATTCATATTAACAGAGAAATTCTTTTAAAACAGGCCAGTAGTTAATTCTGAGATTAACAATAGCAAAATAGCTGCATGGGACATGCCAGCACCATGTGCGTCCACACGTATAAATGGGTGATGCAGAATATGTAGCCAAGCAGCATATATGCGTTGGTCCCATATTTGTTCTCTTTGAACCTTCTTCCTATGTGAGGGCAGCAAATCTAGTCATGCACAAACTACCCGACCCCCCAGTTTCTTTCCCTTTTCAACAAAGAGATCGGTTCCTTACAGATGTGTGTACTGGGTTACCCCCTTTTTTTTCCTTTTCGACCTACAAAGTGGCTGGATAGCCAGTCTATACTACTTTCCGCCCCTCCTTTCCTCATTGAACCACGTCCTAGATTCTTGCTCCAACCCACCGCACCCTTCATTCCTCTTTGAACCAAGACCTATATTCGACTAAAGATTGAAAAAGATCCACATGCAGCTAGAGCAATGATGGTTTCAAAGAAACTTATACCTTAGGGTCGTCGGGATGTGGCAAGGCGTGCGGCAGGAGGCCGGATCTGCCCACACTAAGTACGGCAGCGAGGAAGAAGGGGTCAGTGGCCCTCTCGCATAGGCACTAGGTGAAAGAGAATAGCGCAACCGACAGTGGATTGCCTCCCTCGTCGAAGGCGATAGAGTGAACGCTGCACCTCCTCCCCTTCCCAGTGCGACAGTATACGGACGCCTCCTTCACTAGCTGTGAGGGGGGAGAGAGAGAGACAAGAGGCTAACGCAGTCTTTTTTAGATCTGGTGAAGAGAGGGTGAGAGACTGTGAATATAGCAAACCCTAGCAAATGTATCTAGACTCATTTTAGTGCTAGATACCTCCGTATCTAGACAAATCTAAGACAAGTAATTCGGAATGGAGGGAGTAACATATATGTAGTGCGGCGAGCGTGTGGAGAGTGCAAACCCTAGCAAACAAGCGCTGAGGCTCCCGCTTATATATATACTACTGTAGTATGGACTAAGCTCCGGTGCCTTCACTGCACCTGCTTTTGGCTGTATGACAGGTGAGCCAGCCACATTTTGGGCCCACTTGTCGTAAAACCCTAGCAAAAATTGCACCAACGTGAAAGACGAATGCGTCTCCAACGCACGCAAGGTGAACTGACGAAGGATATCATCTTTGTGCGTAACAAGCAAAGAGCACTGATGGAAGACAGCTTGTTTTTCGTCGAAAATCGATCAGCTTCACCAGCCGACGCAACCATGAGGCGCAACTATGAGCATCGATAGGTCATCGTGGTGATGCATCATCCATTTGGCATCAAGTTTGGGTGAGGCACCTAAGAAGTTTGACAAATCCTCACTGTGGTCTGTTTCTTCTCAGTAATCAAGCTCGAGGAAGGAAGAACCACGTGGCAGAGGACAGTGAGGCGGAACAACAATGGCCATCCAATTGTGTGCAGTTCCACTAAAATTGAGGAAGACATGCCCGGGTATGGAGACACACATCGCTGTTTCCAAAAATATAAAAAAGGTTTAGCAACGACATCTCAATTGTCAATAAGAATTAATGAAAAGTACACCAACAAACAGAAGCATCATAATAATCTTGATGGGAACTAAACCAGGATACCTGAGAAAAAAAGCATTTCTTCATTTAACCAGTGATAGTACTACCACCATATGGACAATGATCGCACAACCACCATGTAGTTTTTGTCGAAACAACATGTATACCTCCACCGAGGCATAAATCAAGACAACTTTTTGAGTGGCATTTCCTCTATAATAGTACTAGTAGGTGATGTTGGACCAGCCGACGAACCCTAGCTACTATGCATGGGGAGCTGGGGAGTAGTCGCATGGATGAAAACCCGCACGCAGCGACCTGGGGAGCTGGACCAATACAAGAAGTTATACCTCAGGTGGGCGATATGTCGTTTAGGCGGGCGGGCGGGATTTACCCACACGACGGCAGCGAACAAGGGCGCGGAGGATCTTCGTCCGCGCCAGCGCCGGCTCCGAGAGGACGGTGCGCATCGGCTTCCTCCGTCGCCGACGGCGACAACGTCAATGCTGCACCTCCTCACCTCCCGCAGCGGACAGGATTCGGCCGGATCTGTGACCACCGGTGAGGAGAGAGATAGAGTGGACACTGTCATCTTGTTTTGATATGGAGAGGGTGAGAGAGCGAGACGCGAGAAACTCTATCAAACAAGAGGCTATAATGGAGTAACAAAATCTCTCCATAGTAGTGGTTTTAAATAGAATACGCGCGTTCCCGAAAAAAAGAAACGAAAACTGGCGGACAATTTTTTAAGGGTCTGTCTAGGACACATCTTGATGTGACATAGTTATGTCACATATAAGTTGATGTACACTCTGTTTGTGGTCTTTTCCTAGTTTTTTTTGTTTCTTGTTGCTACATTATATACTTGTGGGAGCTTAGATGTGATATCCTTAAATAACATCTAGATGTGAATTAGACAAACTGATTTTATAACGTACCAAGAAAGAAAACTCGATCAAAAACACGCCCCCGCTTCCAGGTCGCGAGAGTCGTTGCGCACACACACATAGACATAGACATGCATATCCGTGTTTACGTAAAATTCCATTTCCATCTCCATCTCCAATCATATTTGTCCAACTAGCACATTGTTTACGTTGTTAATTATATATGAAGCAATATTAACATACATCATCTCTTGTTTGCGCACGTCCGGACAGCTGCCATGGCCGGTCCTGACCAACCCGAACCCTCTTCATCACCCGTGCGTGCTTCCCGCCCAAAACGGTCAGTGCCGCATTCATGCCCGGCCAGAGCGGACGCGACCTCTCACTGGCGCCGGCATTGATTGCGGCGCGCCGGCCAAGAGAGCGTCGCCCGCGCCGCTTCCGGTTTCATGTGGCTGCTCCACGTTCAAAGGTCGCAATAGCCGGCTACAACATGTGCGATCTCTTCCAGTAGTAAGTTCTTGGGAGTCCGTGCTACAGCTAGCTATCCTCCCCCAACTCGTCAATCTCTTCCAGTAGTGCTAGTACTCCATGGTGCGATCCATCGACAAGCAGGCGGGAAAGTTAGGGTATACTACTCGGTTTGCGGTGAGTGGCATGCCGAGCGACCGTGTGGGGTTGAGCCATGGAGGAGGGTGAGACACGAACACGATAGACGTGATTTGAACGTAGGTTTGGCTCGATGGCGCGATCCAATGAAATGAAACGAAACATGGAGATGGAGCTATGACAGTGGAGCAAGCCGGCTCTAAAAGGAAGATGGACTACCTGGGACGTCGGGATGTAGCTAGAAGGGCGGTTGGGACGCGGCATCGGTCCATACCGCGGTGACCCCCGATTGGGACGCACCGACTGTGGGTTTTCTCCCTCGCCGATGTCGACCGCGTCTACGCAGAACATTGTTCCCTTCCCCTAGCTGCGGGATCAGGCCCGTTGTTCTATGCTTGTGAAGAGAGCAACCTAAGCAAGCAGGCTTGTAGCTTAGGCTCTTGCTAGTGTATATATAGTGGTTTTCTTTTTCTCTCCATATCAACCATTTTATATTGCGTACGTGTCATTCAAGAGTGAAATGATGGTTGCTTCTTCCGACTAACTTACTGTGTGATTTGACTGCTCCTTAGTGGCCCCTACACGTACTCCCCCTACGTGTATGCAACAGTCACACGTACACATGGATGCAAAAACGCGCGCGACGGCCTAATGCATGCATGTCCGAGCACACGACGAAACACACACGGTCATGCTCAAGTGCTCAACCTACACGTGCATGCACACACATACTTAGTCAGGGTGAGCTAGTGACCGTATGAACACCGGAAAATATATATATTGAGCGCAATGAGCGTATTATGAAGTCCACTGATCGTATTTTTAAAAATATACAGTGACAGACAGTGTATTTATCTCATTTGAAATTAAGCCATATTAGCCAGAGAGGAGGCAGCATGGACTAGCATTACTTTGCTGTGTCCCGTCAATTTGCCAAACGAGGAGAAGGTTGCAGGGCGGGAGAAGCTTACGCGTGGTGGCTCGTAGGACAAGGAGAAACTTTTGACTAATGCAAGCTCTCCCTCGCTCAGGCGGTGGACGTGCAACAGTTAATTCGGTGTCAGATTGCCAGAAGCATACACTATACTACTAGTGCTATTATTGTTCGACTTCCCGAACAGCCAAGCGCAAAGTTTACTAGTACTACTACTATAGTCCATAAAGGTACATACTATAATAGTACTAGGAACCGGATGGAGGAGCGTCTGCACTCTTAGTATAATTTTAAAATGTGATAAAGCAACCTTCAACACATTTGGTTCTCTTCGAGGGTTCTCGCATGTGATAATGGAAGTTGATTGCATGGAACACTCGCCACAATTCTCGCTTAATTCTGGCTCATATCCTGTTACAAATAGTAGCGCTCAGTAATATTTCCTCTTTTTTGTTATTCATCATGTAAACAGGTCAGCAAACCTTGTGGCGCATCTTCGTGCGAACCGTGCTTGCTGCACTTTGAATGTGGCCGAGAGCTGGCTTGATGAAACACCTCGCTTCCTACTTCTTTTTTTGTGGGGTACCTTGCTTCCTAGTGACCAGTGTCTTGGCTGATCGTCCTAAGAATGCTTATATATGAATAAAGCTCTCTCATTTACCCACAAAAAATATTAAGCCATATTAACCGGAAAGGAGGGAGTATGGACTAGCACTACTTTTTGGTGTGTCCCGTCAACTCGCAGAACAAGGTGAAGCTTGCAGGACAAGGTGAAGCTCGCTTACTCCTTTTGACTAATGCAACCTACCCTCGGTGGACATGCATCAGTCCATTCGGTGTCAGATTGTCAGAGGCATACACTGTAGTACCCAACATGCGGAGTACCATCATTGTTCGACTTCACGAAGGGGCAAAGAGCCAAGCACAGTAGTATGCGTACTTGGTTTTGCACCTTCATACTACTCCACCCTCCGTCACAGTTTACAGGGTACGCTTCATTATGATGCATTTCTTTCAATGCATTTCCACCACCAGAGAGACTTTAGACGCGTTTGGTATAATGCTCAATTAATTAGGGTGTGGTAACCGCAATCAAGTCCACAATTTTCTCTCCATGTACTGTACTACTACGGAGTGCATGCATGTGTGTACCCGGGGTGGAAGCACTGCATGCATGTGTGTACACATTATTCCCTCTAGTAATAGACACCGTGCTATAACTACCAATGCTATTTTTTAGGCCGATCCTAGTCGCCTTGGTCCCATAGATTTTTTTTCTCTTTTCTGAAGCGCGATGTATAAACAGTGACGGATGGAGTAGTATGAGTGGATTCAAAGAAGAGTGTATTGATGGTTGCTTCTTCAGAGCAACTTATAGTGGGAAAGGTGGGGCTTATGATTTGACTGCTCATTACTCACTATTAATGCGGCGCAACGACCGGGCTGTGTCTCCCATGCGGTTGTGCACTACCCCCTCGGTTCTTAAATATACTCTAGAGTATTTTTCTTTCTAGAGATTTCAATGAGTGACTACTCTCTCTCTCTCAAATATTTGTCTTTTTAGAGATTTCAAATGGACTGGCACATACAGATGTATATAGACATATTTTAGAGTGTAGATTCACTCATTTTGCTCCGTATGTAGTCACTTGTTGAAAACTCTGTTAAGACGAATAGAATATTTACGAATGGAGGGAGTACACATATGAAGCAAAATGAGTGAGTCTACACTCTAAAATATGCCCGTTTGAAATTTGTAGAAAGACAAATATTTAGGAACGAATGAGTATAATTTTGTGCATGGCACATGGACCCGGATGATGAAGAGGCTTCTGGCAATGCTATCAAGCTTCCATCATTTGTTTACATAATTGACGTACTATACAAATAATTTTCCAGCGACATGAAATTGTACAATGGTGTGAGCTTTCAGCTTTTGTTTCGTGTGTCTTGCCATCGATGCTCTTTCGGAAACAATAAAAAACTAACTTCCTTGCTAATGCATGTCAATTATTAGCAGATCAGAGCTAATAATTACATCACAACTGAAGACAAAGTTGTGAGAAGGTGTTAAATTAAAATTGATCCATGCTTTCATTGGCAGCAATGTCCCCCCAGCTCTATCTAAATCAACAAGGCATGTTGGGAAAAAAAGTAGCTGTCTGGAGCATGCAACATTCCGATCATTTTGTGTAGTTCCACTAAAATAGAGCTGAGCGTCCCTGTTACAAAGATATCAAGTGTGATTACGATAATAGAGGACTGCTGATGAAACAATAAACACACAAATAGAAGCCGGTCACCTTTGCAGTCTCTCTTAAGACTAACTAGTTGGAGAAGATTAGGCACGGAGTTGGATGAGGAGGATAGAGCAAAACCAATCTCCCTTTGTGCAGTCGCACTGAAATGTAGAGACGTTGCCCGTGTGATATTTTAGTACAACTGCACAAAACACTCTTAAGAAAAAAGTGATTTGTGCA
The DNA here is from genome assembly GCF_056163025.1 of Triticum urartu. NCBI lineage: Eukaryota > Viridiplantae > Streptophyta > Magnoliopsida > Poales > Poaceae > Triticum > Triticum urartu. Next base: position 100,212,123 of record NC_141878.1, read on the forward strand.
GTTCACCAAAAGGTCGCAATAGCAATGACGTGAAATGGATAGCCCTATTTGCAAAAAAGAGGTAGAAAGGAAACAATTACTGGCCAATAACAGTTGATCACACATGTGACGACAAAAAAGAAGCATATTACTTGTCCTAAGGGAAGATAACAACACAGTTGTGTTTGTCTAAAATGGTGTGAGGACGAGAATGCAATATGGAAAGTACGCCAGACGAGCGACGTTTTGGGCAACGAACTATGGAAGATCCACATGCAGCGACGTGGGAAAACGGGCAGTGGAGCAAGTCCGGAGGGGATACCTGGAGGTCGTCGGGATGTAACTAGGTGAGCGGCGGCGGGCGGAATCTGTGAGCAGGTGGCGTAGGCCCTGCCGCGCCGGAGCTTGGTCAGAGAGAACGAGGTGTACCGCAGATTGGGACGTGCTGCCTCGGCGCTGTCGAATGGAGAAACGATGCACTTCCTACCTTTCCCCCGGCGAACGGGATGCAGCCGGATCAGTGACCAACGGTGAGAGAGAGAGAGGCCACCGCACTTCCTTTCCCCCGGTGGACGGGATGCGGCCGGATCAGTGACCAACGGTGAGAGAGAGAGAGGCCACCACACTCCCTTTCCCCCGGCGGATGGGATGCGGCTGGATCAGTGACCAACGGTGAGAGAGAGAGGCCACCGGAGCCTTGTGTGAGATACTCTGAAGAGCGGACTACCTTTTCCTCCATAAAAATCGTTTTATATTCTATGTACGTGCCATTGAGCGCTATAACTTTATTTAAAAATAACGCGGCAACGCGTAAAGTTGAACCTTGTTTCATGCACGCGTGGTACACGAACTCCCTAGGTAAACAACCGCAAAGGCGTTCAAATTAGCACGTGGGCTGCCATTTCGTAAAGAAATGAGCTCCACCGTGTACCCGCGCGGGTGTGGCTGGGCACGAAGCGTGAGTACGTGCACGGTGCACCTATTCTCTTCTTGTATACATACACCACCTGTGTGGGGTTGTGTGAGAGAGATACAAACCTAGAGAGATATACTGTGTGGGTTCTTGAGAGTTTTTTGGGGGGGTCAATCAAAAATTTTAACATATGCAATGTGTGTGAAATAGAGTCCTGGATATAACATATATATATAGAGGGGGCGATCCACGAGAAGAGAGTGGAGGTATCATCGGCTTGAGGTGTCCATAGAATCGAAGAGAGCGATGATGTGTGTGTGTGCGTGCACGGTCGATACAGAGTGCCATCGAATTTGTGTGTGCCCACGTCAAAGATATAGAGTGGTTGGCCTACTGGAACGTGAGATGGGACATGTGCAGTTTGTCTCTGTGGCATGGATACCTACCTGCAGTGCTCGACTATCGGTGTGTGGTGGGGGCAGAGGGAGGCCCAATTAACTATAGAGGTATAATGGCTAGTATATGTGTGGAGGAGGAGAGAGGCCTACCTCATGTATTAAGGAGATCGATCTGCCTCATGTATTAAGGGAGATTGATCGACATCCATGCATATGTGCATGAGATGAATAAGGTTGGGAGAGAGACAGAGCTAGAGTGTTGGAGGGGGTGGTAGTGGAGTTGCTTCTCACAAATGGTGGGATAGGCTTGCTAGACAAACGGAGGGCATGCCCGCAATATCAATAAGAAAGGAGATGGCTGCTTGTTGTCTGTGCACGTGCGTGTGAGAGACGGGTTAGGAGGCATGCACGAATGATGAGGGGGGACGATGTGGCTGTGGTAAGCAGATGTAACTACATAGGAAGATCAATCGCCCTTTGTAAGAGAAAGGAGAGACATAACTTGTGAGGTATGTCGATCGATGGGGGGGTAGTTAAAGTCGATCTAGGTATATGTTGGGAGATCGATCGGTATACATGCATGTGTGTGTTAGAAGCAAATGAGGCACGAGGAGAAGGATAGAGAGAGAGGGATGCATGTAGGAGGTGGTACGAGAGGCATACTATATCGAGGGGGAGGAGTGTGCGAGTACGAGAACGATGAAAAGAGTGGTGGGAGTGAGGCATGGACGGTGACAAGAGAAGAGGGGAAGCTTGTGTTTGTGATAGGCACACCTGGCTAGAGAGGCATATCGATCGATGTGTGCCGTAAAGAAGGAGCTGCGGGCCTACACACACCGTGGGTGAACAACCTAAAGTGAAAAGACGAATTTGCGCGATGGAGCTAGAGAATGCTGAGGGAGGGTGAGAGGGATGCGGGAGTGTGCATGCACAAGAGAAAGTTAGCGCTAGCTACAAAGATAAGAGGGTTGTGTGGGTGTAAAAGACGAATAGAGATCATATATACTTCATTATAAAAAGTGAATTCGGATATTTGAAGAATTTATCATAGTGTTTCAAACCGACGGATGTGTGAATATATATAACGGTGATACACATGGTGTGGTTATGAACATGGTATACTACATTTAATATGTTTTATCTCTACTGTTATAAAAAACAGAGTTGTTGATGATGGTGTGCCTGCCATCCTACATTATAGGCCATTTGATTTATATCTGGCGGATAGCAAGGAAACTATGATGGTTGAAGTTGGCAACAATCATGATTTGTATATTCTTATTGAAATAGAGAAATGAATTCAAATTTAGTTCGAATTGCAGCAGTAGTATAGACATTTGGAATGCACTAAAATGTTGGTATGAGTAGGTTACATGCATTATACAGCAAGCAAAAAAATTTAATCGGACATAACATGGATTCATACTCCCTCCTTCCATCTATATAGGGCGTAATGAGATTTTTAAGACCGCCTTTGACTATTGACAAGATTAATAGTACATGACATGCACAATTTGAAAATTATATCATTGAAAGAACCTTTCACAGAAGAATTTAACGGTGTGCTTTGTGTAAGTTGCATGTCATATATCATTGCTCTAATATTTGGTCAAATTTAGCATCGAAAAACGCATTAGGCCATATATAGATGGAAGGAGGGAGTAGCTTTGAATAGCCTGCCATAACCTCATTAGTACCGGTTCATGGCACGAACCGGCACTAAATGGTGATGGTGGGGCCATAGCCTGACCGCAGGCTGACACAGCCTCTTTAGTACCGGTTCGTGGCATGAACCAGTACTAAAGGTTCGCCATGAACCGGTGCTATTGATCGCCGCCACGAACCGGTGCTATTGTACACATTAGTGCCGGCTGAAATTCAAACCGGCACTATTGTGCTTCACGTTTGACCCTTTTTCTACTAGTGTTTGTATAGTAAAACGGGGCAAGACTCTCTCTTTGTGTGGTGTGAATAGTTTTATTTTTTTCGTTTTCTTTTTGGTTGAGGGAAGTGCGAATTGATTTGGTACGTGCAAGTACAATATTACTACACGTTAGGCATGTCCCTAAAATTCAATCCGCGTCTTGTTATGTCCCGAAAATTAAGATGTCGTGCTCCCAAAACTGGCGCCTTCACAACCCGCGCCTTGCTATCCTGAAATTACAACGCGCGTGAAAACTCCCTCCAGCTGCCAAATCCCGACACTCGAAATCCCCCTTCTAACACCCTACATTTTGGACAAGCGCATTCCTAAGTCATGCTTCACCCCCTCCCATCGCCCCCTTTTCGCCATTCGAAATCCCAGGCCGCCATAACCTCTCCGCTCCAACCGCGAAACCCCACCCTCCTCCATCCGCCACGTCACCGCTGCCCAGCCGGAGCCTCTTCCCCGACGACGTCGTCCAGCGCAACAGCTCGACGTCCCTCGTCCACCTCCCCGGATGAGGATCCGTCGTGCATCTCGTCGTCCCACCGGTTCAGCCGCCCCGTCCTCCACCTCCAAGGAGCTGCTCCGACGATTGCCTCGTCTATCGCGGCAGCTCCATCCCCACAGCGCCACCTTAACCTGCTCCATCAGAACCGCAGCATCCTCACCGACTCCTCGGACGAAGCCGAGCCCTACTCGGCGCCACCAAAGAGGTTGTACACTCATCGCATCACACCTTCTCCTTAACTCGACCTCCCGGCACTGACGGTGCTCCATCCCGCACCCCCATGGATCGGCTACCTTGAAGCCGGCGCCGCGGGCGACATCTCCACGGCGGCTCTCCCCCAGTGCGAGGCCCCTTCAACGGCGGCGTCCATACCACCCGGATCTGCTGCTACTACTCCGGCTCTCGCTCGATCGCTCACTCGCCCAGCTGCTGCTACTGCTCTCCCCCTCGCTCGTGTTGCTGCTCTGCTCCGATTAAGCCACACTTTAGTCGACTAAATCGACTTTTGGGTCAGTCGATTTTCAAGGGTTGGGGGGCTCGCCGGAGTTAAGGAAGAACCACCCGCAGCGGGGATGGGGCTCGCGGGAGAGGTACCCCACTATCTATCTTAGGGTTCAAGGTGGGGGCGGGGGGCCTAGAGGGCTGGCCGGGGCGGCGGTGGCGAGTTGTTTCGGGGCGGCGAGGCGGCGCTGGGGCCAGCGGTTCGGCCGATGGTGGCTGGCGGCTCAGGGGGGTGCAGGTTGAAGATGAACTGCAGGCCCTGCCTAAACTACATGTCAAGTGCCTCTCTGCTACCATTGCGTTCAGTTTCGACAGTAGCATTCAGATTCCATAGTAAATTTCAGTTTCGAAGCTAAGTTCAGAGTCAACAGTTTTTACCTCATCTGTTGTAGTCAGGTGGTTTTTGGTGATGTTAATTTTACATCCATTTTACATCCTCTATTGGAGATGCTATTAGAATCCCACTTGAGATTGGCGATGTCTGTCTTGTGCTGCTTCAGCCTTGACGTCTTACGGCTCAGCGGAGCTGCTCCAATGACAGAACGATCCGTCACAACAGAGCAGTGCCCTGGATGTCGTCTACAGATTCCTCAGATCTTCCTCCACACCTCCGACAGCCACCTCTGCCTCAACTGCTTCAGCGACCAACCCAATGATGCTGAGGTCGACACGGCTACGGCAAAGAGGTTGTACACTTGTTGCATCACTTATTACTATACATTCACGTTGATCCATTAGGGCTATTTTGGTTCACCGGAAAAACATCGATCCACTGGTTGTTACCATCACTCTAAATTTCTGCATGCTCTCCTTACATAATCTCACCATATTTTTTTCGTATGCATGTCAGATATTGTACATAGTCATGCTGAACATGTAGAGAAAAAGAGAAGAGTTTTGCGCAGTAATACAATGTCATGCATACATCGCTCCATGGTGGGTTCAATGGCAAACCCTCCCCACCCCTCTCCAGATTGTAATCCAGAGGAAGATATCTGTTCTGAGGCGGATTCAGACACCGCTGACCATCCTATTTACCCCCAAGGTATTTGCTCTACCTTGGCATGATGATGTTAGTCATATCATGCATATGTTGCCTTGCCGTGCCTACTTTTAACATCATATATGTCATCTGCTTAGTTTAGACATGTTCTGTAATGCCACCTATTTAGTTTCTATATCATATATGGGAATCATGTTGTCTCATGTCTTTTAGCTAGCCATAATATATGTGAAATGTGCAATGCCATCCTGTTTAACCAGGCATCATATATTTGAATGATATCTTGCCCATCCTCTTCTTCATTACATTTCCATTTGTCGACAATGTTTGTACATTAAACTACTCTTCCTGTGAATCAGCCATTTGGGTGGGAGATGGAAAAATCTGGAGTGAAAACAAGGCCTTCAGAGCAGACAGTGCTACCTGTCGAAGCAAATATCTTGGTGGGTCCCAATAGCTCCTCAGAGATGCATTCAGAGACAGATGACCAGTCCTATTCCCCCACTGAGGTGTATGCTCTAACTTGGCATGGTTATACTGCTCATATCATGCATATGGTGTCTTGCATTGCATAGTTTAGACATCATATACACAATATTCAACACCATGTTCTTAGTTCAGGCATCATATTGAATGCCCTCTGTTTAGCATATAAATCATATATGTGAATTAAATGATGCGATCTTGATTACTTAGATAACATGTAGGTGAATTATGTCATGCGATCATGTTTAGTTATTCATCATATCATTGAATTATGTTATGCTATGCTATCCAGTTTAGATAGACATCATATATGTGAAATTATGTCATGCTATCCGTTTTAGTTAAACAATATACATGTCAACTATTTCATGCCCTCTTTTTTCCACACTATCTATTGCATCTGCCTCTCATACAATGTATGTACATTCAACTATGTTTCCTATTTATCAGCCATTTGAATTGAAGCGGGTGATGCCAGTATCTAGCGGACTAAAAACACGGTCTTCAAATAAAACAGTGCTACCTCTTGGTGGAGATAGCACCCCAGTTGTACATGCACAAGAACCAGCCCTACCACACATAACCCAAACTCTCGCAGATTGTACCCCTACTACGATGGACAGAGAACCAGCTTCACCCAATCTAACCCCAACCCCAGCCCATAGTAACCCAGTTCCTGTTGACACAGCACCATCTCCACCACAGAGCTCCCAAACAAGAGCAGTTAGTAAGGCAGATCCAGTGCCCATAGGGCCAGTACTATCACAGCAAACCCCAACTCCACCAGTTAGTACGCCTATTCCTGTGGAGGAAGCACAACCAGCTAGTCGTAGTTTAGCATCTATCGCATTTGATGGTGTTAAATCGTATGTGCGTATCTTCCCATCTTGGAAATATTATACTGAAGATGAAGGAAAATGCCAGTTGCAGGTGTTTGTCCAGGAGTTATGTGTAAGTAATGTTATTCATGGCAATTACTTTGCTTCATCCCATACATCCTACCTCCATGATGGTTATAATACAACAAATTTTCCCATTTTTCTCTATAGAGAAGGACCGATTTGGAAACTCAGGATGAGGTAACCTGTGCTAATACCTCTGCTACCTTCAAGAATGCTTGGTGGCAGTATCGGAATTACCTGAAGAAAACGTACTTCACCGACAAAGAAACTCATCAAATTCCCTTACGTTCTCCTGAGACACATTTACTGGACGATGATTGGGAACGCCTAGTTCTGTACTGGTACCGAACCAAGAATGTGGTAAGGTCTATGAGCTCATTTTCTATTTTTAAGTATTATATTCTTGCATCTTACAGTACTCTGTTCATGTAGAACAAGTGCCTAAACCTGAAGAATAACTGTTCTAATTTAAGATTCCATTGCTACCATAGGACATAGATATATGTTTGTTTGATGCTTTTATTATGTACTAGTACTTGGCAATAGAAGACTTGGTAGTTTAATCCTGTCCACCTTACTAATGAACTGGTTCACCGAAATGAGTTTCATATACTAGTACATGGTAAACTTGTTATGTGTCTGCTTGTTTCTTCTTTTAGAATGCTGACATAATATTGGGGAAGAGTGCCTTATTAAGCAACGGTAAAGGAAGTAATGCAGATAAGGTTCAGGATAGTGACACATCCTGTCTTGGTTTAGTGTTGGAGTTACTGGCCACTACCGCTTGCACAAGCTATTCAAACTCACTGTCTGAATCAGTTCGGTTTCTTGAGTCTCAACTACAAGCTGAAAGACATCGATCAGTTGTGCTACGACAAGAAGCGCAAGGACTGTGGAAGTCCCTGGAGCATTCAGATGCATACTTTCTGGTGCAACAGCAAGCGTTGGAGGATTTTAGCACCAAACAGGACAAAGCTAATCAACTTGCTAAGCTTATTGCTAGCATGGTGGATACCCATGATAACGTTTCTTGAGCTCTTCTGAAGTTGTTTCAGTTATGCTGTTGTTTTGCTGCCGCGTTTATTTGCACTGGTGGCCAACTTTGACGGCCAGTGTATATGATATGCTACTTTGTTCCCTATATTTGCACTGGTAGCAAACTTTGATGCCCAGTGGATGTAATATGTGTAATAGCCGTGATAGCCTAGCATTAGTTGCTTGCTTATTTATTTCCTTGTTGTCTTGTTTATTTGTTTGCTTGTAGTCATTGCAGTTCTTTTTCCGCGGTTAACTAGTGGCTACAATAACCTATTTTTTAAAACTAGGCCACAATAACCATGGGCTAATATTTACTGTAGTGACACTGGGCCTCCTACGGGCCGTAGAAACAGTGGGCCTTCTACGGGCCGTAGAAACAGTGGGCCTTCTACGGGCCATAGAAACAATGGGCCTTCCACGGGCCGTACCATCAATGGGCCTTATACGGGTGTATGATCGATTGGCCAAACATGGGCCAATAACAGGCCGCATTATGGCCGTAAATGGGCTAGGGTTGGAATCGTCCGTTCATGGGCCGACCGTAACGGGCCATCGTTAATAGGCCGTATTTGATGACGCTATGAAAACGGCCCAACGTATTAACGGACCACAAACGGGCTGACTATAACCACGGGCTGAATTTGGCCCACAAGCAGAAAATGACAGTAACAGGCCGTAAGTAAACGAATGTTGGAAATGAGCCCAAGAATAAATGGGCTCTGAGAAGGCCGAAAGATAACTGGAAACGGCCCAACAGAATAACGGGCCGTTAATGGGTATAAAGTGATACACTGTTCATTACGGGCCAGTTTCACCATGGGCCGTTAATGGGTGTAAAGTAATACACTGTTCATTACGGGCCAGTTTCACCACGGGCCGTTAATAGGCCAAGAGTTACATAGGGCCTCATATGGGCCGAAAGACGTCATGGGCCATGCATGCGCCAGAAGTGAAAACGGGCTGGAATCATATTGGATGGCCCAGATGACGCTACTGGGCCTAATTCGGATAGGGAATAACGGGCCTTGGGTTAGCGGGCTGTAAATGGGCTATATGCGAACAGGCCGTTAATAGGCTTTCCATGGGCCGGCCCGCCACCTTTTGACCAAGTCAAACGGGCTGGCCTTTTCACAGGAATGGGCCTCTGTTGGGCCGTGCCACGCGTCGACGTATCATAGGCGCCTTCCGTCCAATGAGTGGTTGACATCTGTCCCAACGATGAGCTGACACGTGTTTCCTCCAGCCAATGATGATTTTACACGTGGAAAATCCCCATTGGTCGGGGCTGTTAACGGGTTATCGGATCCAAAACCTGACCCGATAGCTTAACGGCGTTCCGTTACGGTGGATGCCACGTGTCGGTCACCCTTGACGAAAGCACTTCTGTGACGCGCGATTTATCGTCATGGAAGTGGACACTTCTGTGATGATAATTTTGGTAATGTAATGGAACACTTCTACGACAACACAGGTATGACTATCTTGATTTTGTCATATATTTTTCATGGATGTACATGCATGACAAAAAAAGCGACCTACTGTGACAAACACGTATCATCACGGAAGTGTATTTTTTTGTAGTGGGTCCTCTCCTCGGATACATAATGCCTATGGTAAATAGTGTCCTCTCTTTTTGTGAACCATGCTCTACTTTCGAGCTGGTGTTAAGTAGTCTTGAAGTTGGTGGTATATGTACCTAAGATGCCCCGATGGGTTGGACCTATGCCTTCTCTAATCCGTGTGAACTCGAGAGTTTTCCCGAGTCATACTCTTCTGGTGTTTTGCCAGATATAATTTCAACACTACAAATTCATCGAAAGCGACAAGTGAATGGAAGGTTATGCATTGAAGAAGTGGGAGTCGACCTTGAACCTTTGTGTCCATGCCCATGGACACGATGTAGATCTTATCATGGAAGCTTCTCTTGAAATTACTTATACCCTTGGTATAAGTCTGTTTTATATCTGGGATTTGGTCTTTTGCAATCGTGGTTCCGACCATATTGTTCTTCTTTGATCATATTTCTCAAACAAGTTAAAGTGCTTGTCTTCCATAGATTAATACACTATTCCAACCTCTATTATGATCTACCTTCGAGTATTACCCCTGGTATCTCGAGGATATCATGCCATTGCACTACATCTTATGAATTTGATAGAGTACTACCTTACCCTGTCTTTGTCACTTCATGGGTTCTGGGTTGTTTGTCAACCGAGAACACCGATAAGAGAATCGATTCCACACTCTGATTCAATAACTCTAAGTAATTTTCATTGCTTACGAGTTTAATAATCCTTCAAGTCATTCCTAGCCTAATCGGCTATATCATTATCGTGCTCAATTTTAACTGTGCTATCCGGTCCTTCCTAGAGCACAATTTTCGACGATGAGCTAAGCTTGCAACGATCTTCCTTGTCATATCATTTTGCCTTGAACAACAAGCTTGATTTCAAGTTTGTGTTGTACCCGTGGTTCCAATAACCTTCCGCTTCATCATTCCTTTGACATAATGTCATCGTCCATCGATTACATCTTCATGAAATCTCTCGACAAATGTGTCATGATCATCATCAACATTATGATGCTCTTCCAGGATATCAATCGAATTCATGATGAGAAACACCATCCTTGCCCCTTGATGATTTGGGTCATCATCGACAACATTCTTGCCTCCCCCCAACACAAACTCATTCATATCATTTTGGCATTACATCCTTTTGACATGTCGATGGATTGCTGCTGAACCCATTGGCCACATCCTCATCTTTTCCATGATGAAATTGCACGAACTATTCTAGCAGTTCCCGCGGGATCCATTGTGAATCCAAAAGTCTGACTTTTACTTGATGACCATGTCAATGCTATCTGTAAGCATGACTGTGGTACTCAAACTTCAACAAGAGCATTGTAAGCGCAATGCTAAGTTTTCTTTATCCAAACACCGTTGTATGGGTAATGTCAAGAAATTTCTCTCCCCTTTCCTAAAGGGTTTTCTACAATTATATCCCGTCATCGATATCATGCGCTGCTTGTCCTCGGGAATGATATACCCCCTGAATTATGTGTTTAAACACATTTTCCTTTCCATTGTTCTGTTTAGTCTGATAATCACATTTTCCTTTCCGTTGTTTTGTTTAGTATGATAATCACATTTTCCTTTCCATTGTTTTGTTTAAACCTTCTTGAGGTTTATACGATCCAAGCAGTAATAAGTCACTGCTTTTGTAATCACCTCGGTGTACAACCCCATCAGTAAGACCCTGTTACTATTGTTGATAACATTACAGTACCACCGGTGGATGAGAACCTTGCCTATTGGTCCGCCTAGTTCCAACGAGCAGGAAAATGGTTCTCTTCGTCCCTCGCCCATGGTACCAACGTTGATGCCAACATAACTGACAGGCTATCCTATGACATGCCTTGCTATCATATCCGTGCAAGATGTCGCCGCTTTTCCTACTCTGAATACTCAAGGTGGGCCCATAACCCACAGTTCCATAGGATCGAAGCCTAACTCTCCTGTACAACCTTGATGCTGAAGTATCTTATGCTCTTGGCTTTGTGTGTTATCACGAGCCACCCTCTGAGAGATGATCTATTCCGATGCTCTGAACCCCTTCTCACACTCTGTTCAAGTATCGATCGTTTGTCCACTAGCTTGAAACTTCTTATTGTACCTTCATTTTTTTGCTCTCGACATTTTCTTAAATTTCAACTCGAGAGATACTTTGTCAGATTCCCTACATTGTTCACCAGACAATTAACCCTATAAGGGTCAGTTCACCCGAAGTTACTCTTTACTTCCACACTTAAATCTCGGGACGAGATTTCTTGTAGTGGAGGAGAAATGTAACATCCCTAGCATCACACTACAGTAATCTCCCCCTAATGAAGGTCATGCCATCATGATCATCATGCCAAAATGCCACTTGTCCAAAATCCGCTTCAAATTCAAATTCAAATTACATGTCAAATATTTGCTTCTTCTTTCATGCAAATAAAACAGTTCATCCTATGGCAAATAATCCCTAGATATTTGTCATCTTGAAGCCAATATTTTTGGAATCCCCAAATTGCCCCTGGGAATTTGTTATCTGGTCCAACACTATTTAAGATGTCCTTTTCATTTTCTAAAAATACTTAGATAGCTCCTGATGGCCCCAAACTTTTTTGTGGCAGAGCCAAATACTAGAAAGAACTTAAGTGGCTTAGTCCCACATTTTTTCAAAGTATTTTGGTAGCCCAAATTTTTCCCTAGTTGTCTCTGATTTTAACATAAAAGAGAAATCATAAAAAGAAAAGGCAAAACAAAAACAAAAAGAAACTCACCCCTCCCACTGGGCCAAACGGCCCAGCTGTCCATTGGCCCACCACAACCGGCCCACCTGCCCCAGCAGCCCACCTCCCTCGATTGCCTCCCTCCTCTCTGTTCCTGCGACCCGAGCTGCTATAGGGCTCGCCGCCGCCGGACCATCTCGACAGCGACTGCCCGGAGGGGATAAGGCCACGCCCCACCCCGCGACGCCTCAGTCTCCCCTCCCTCACCTACCGCCACATCCACTCCCCCTGGATGCCTCGCCATTTCCCCCTCCTCTCTTCCTCGCCCGCTCACTCCCCTCTCTCTGACCCGAGCGCGCCCGCTGCCATCCTCCGTCGTCACCGCGGCCACCGGAGCCAGCTCTTCCTCCTGACCTGTCCACTAGCACCATCGATGTCTTCTCCCTCTTCCCCGGCCTCGCATCCGAGCCGGAGGCCACTACATCGCCCGAATCAAGCCAGCGACCACCATGGATCGCCGGAGCTTCTCCGCTCCGTCCGTCGCCGACTCCGTCGACCCGCTGCGCTCCTAAACATCCAAGGGCCACCGTGAGACGCACCGTAAGCCGCCGCATCGAACCCCTCTCTTTCTCTTCTCTCCCCGCGCTCGCAATCGTCGTTCTTCTTCATGGCCGAACCGCCGCCGCCCATGCTCGTCGCCGGCGTGCCTCCGATGACCAAATGGTCACGGGTGTGCGCCCAACAGCTTCACCGCGTCACGTAGACTACCCCAGCCCTTTTCGTATGCATGATTGTGTGCCGCAGTGCCGTCCCCGTCGAAGCCCGATCGCCGCTGTCGTTGCAACGGCCGACTTCGGCCACCTCAGTCACTCCCACTGCAACCAAACGGCGCAGCATCGAACGGCCGTTCGGACGGACCTTGCCGCGCCCTCCCCGTGCCCCGTAGCACAACCCCAACGAGGCCCCGAACGCCACCACCGCCTCCACTCGTCACCGGCGCCGTTTCTGGCAGCTCCAACTCCGGCCGGCCACACCACGCGACGCGGCGGGCTCTCCCTGTTCGAACGTGCCCGCCCGCGCCCGTGTTGGTCCCCTGTAGGCGAATCCTGGCCGTCTCCGATGTCGTGCCACCGCAGGAGAGGTCGCCGGAGCATTCTCCGGCGCCTTGCTAACGTGGCCGGTCAGGGCCACACCCTTGGGTCGCTGCTAGCGGGCCCCACGGGCCCAGTTGACCGGGTTGACCAAGTCAACTGCTGACTGGGCAGCCCAGTACCACTGACGTGTAGGCCCCACCACATAATTAAGCTAATTAAAATGTTTTCATAACTAATAGTAATTAGTAATCTAGTCTGCCACTGACATGTGGGGCCTAGGTGTTAATTAACCACATTTTAGTTAGTTTAAACTTCTGTTAGTCCACTGTCTATGACAGGTGGGACCTACTGGTCAGTTTGACCTAGTCAGCCGTCCTGTTGACTACTGACGTCACAATGATGTCATGCTGACATAGTAATTCATTCTGCTAATTTATTTAATTCCAAAAATGATTAAATCTTTAGAAAATCATAGAAATTAATCCGTAACTCAGATGAAAATGTTTTCTACATGAATGTTGCTCAAAAAAATCCAATGAATCCTAATACGTGGTCCTTTCTTCTGTCACGTGATCCTAGCATGGTGAACATGGAACCATCCCCTCTCTTTTGTATGTCCAGAAAAAGCCAGACGCCGGGAAAACCCCTCCGGATGTTTTCCCTCTCCGTCTGCAACGTGTAGTACTGCGTTAGAGCACTCCTAGCATAGCTTACTGCCATGTCGTGCTTTTTGTTGCATTTGTATGCTTGCTATTTATTGTTTCTTCCCACTCTTCTCTCCGATAGACCCCGAGACCGATGCTGATGCCCTTATGATCGACTACGTCGACGACGACACTTCTTCCTTTTCAACAGAGCTTCCAGGCAAGCAAACCCCCCTTGAGCATTCCGATAGCGCCCATTTCTTTCCATCTCATGCTTGCATTAGAACTGCTACTGCTTTCTGTATGATCCTACTCTGATGCATAGCCTGTTTTTGTTACCTGTTTTCATACCTTACCTGCTTATTCTAAACTGCTTAGTATAGGTTGGTTAGAGATCCATCAGTGACCCTCACCTTGTCCCAGTTTCCCCGCTTTATGTTCGATGACTCGATCAACGTGATCGAGATCCAGGCCCTGACACCGCACATCACTCCTCCTTAGTTGTATGACTCTGCACAGTTGCTATCGAGTGCTGAGGGTGACACCTCATCAGCACTCCTGATGTTTATCCTGTAGTGTAGCTATTTGGTCATGGTCATTGAGGGTGACTTCCTCCTTAACCACTTCCAATACGACTCTGTCGTGAAACCCCTCAAGTGTGAACCTCGAGGGTGGTTCCTCCTACGTTCACCTTGATGATTACATCGAGTGGAATCAACCAGGGGTGATTCCTCGGGTTTTCCCCTTGATGTTTGGACACACAGATACTTGGACTTTACAACTGTTACTTGGAAAGGCGGGTCAACCCTGAGGGGTACCCGCGAGTGATGTGGAGACGGGTTGACCTAGAGGGTACCCGAGAGTTGAATACGAGGCGTGGCCGGGCATTCTTAGCCCTTGCCGCAAGTCCCCGAGACGGGGCGACGGGGTCACATCTTTCGTGAGTCTCTGCTTGTGACCGCACTACCAACACACTAACGGTTTGGATATTTGATCCGAGGGTCCTCTTGCCTGATAGCACTAACCATCACGTGGGCATTGTATGGGCGTTCTACATCGTATGCATCAGCCGAAGCTTATTAGACGTTAGTGACTGAGCGGCGCGCGTCGGGTTGGACTGGTAAGCTCCTGCCTTTTTAAGGAGGTAGGTAGGTCTGCTCACCGGCCGCCCACGCAATGTGCAGGTGTTCCCGGGGCGATGGCCCAAGACCCCTGGGGGCATAGGTTTAGTCCGGCATGCTGACCTTTCTATTAAGCCTAGGTCGGGTTGCAGCGTGTTGTTTGGCCGAGGCCGGGCATGATCCAGGAAAGTGTGTCCGACCGGTGTTAATCGAGCGTGGTGGGTAAGTTGGTGCACCTCTGCAGGGAAGAAAACATCTATCGATAGCCTATCCTATGGTAACGGACACTAGGAGTTGTATCCCGATCGATACAACTAGAACTGGATACTTGAGATGATAACTGGATTGTATGGCTCTGGGATTGCTTTCTCACAGGGAGTCGAGAAAGGATCTTTGGCCGAGGTTGATAACACAACTACTACTTTACATTATGTTGACATGTACTCTTCTAAATGCTTGAAGATGCTAGTCTTTGATAGGCTAGGATTTCCCCTTCTCTTCTGGCATTCTGTAGTTCAGTCCACAGATACAGCCCATTCCTTTGATATAGATGCATACTTAGTTTAGATCTGATGTAAGTCTTGTGAGTACTTTGGATGAGTACTCACGGTTGCTTTGCTTCCTCTTTTCCCCCTTTTTTCATTCTTCTCGAATGTCGCAACCAGATGGTGGAGCCTAGGATCGAGACGACACCACCGACGACTACTACTAGCCCGAGGGTGCCTACTACTATGTGGAGACCACAGACGACTAGGAGTAGTTAGGAGGCCTTGCCTTTTCGATCGTTGTTGCTTTTGTGCTAGCCTTCTTAAGGCAAACTTGTCTAACTTATGTCTGTACTTAGATATTGTTGCTTCCGCTGACTCGTTTGTATGCGAGCTTATGTATTCGAGCCCTCGAGGCCCCTGGCTTGTAATATAAAGCCTGTATTATTTTAACATGTGTCTAGAGTTGTGTTGTGATATCTTCCCGTGAGTCCTTGATCTTGATCATACACATTTGCGTGTATGATTAGTGTATGATTGAATCGAGGGTGTCACAATATTTATCAAGGAAATAGTTATCATTACAAGAAGCTTCCATGATAAGATATACATCGTGTCCATGGGCATGAACACAAAGTTCAAGGTCGACTCCCACTTCTCCAATGCATGACCCTACATCCACTTCTCGTCCTGGAAGAAGTTGTATGGTAGAAAATTATCTAGTAAAACACCAGAAGGGTATGACTAGTGAAAACCTTCGAGTTCATACGGTTTTTAGGGAAGGTATAGGTTCAACCCATCGGGGCATCTTAGGAGCATAAACCACAAATTTCAAGAATAAATAACATAAGCTCGATAGTAGAGCATGCTTGAGAAAGCAGAGGATACAATTTACCAAAGGTATTATGTATCCGAGGAAAGGCTCACAAGCTTATTGAATACGAAGGACGCTGTCGGATAAAATCCAACAAAGGATCCGGTGGTCCACAAGGGATCCGATGTGATCATCGGTACTCAACCAGAGGAAGAAAGAATGCAAGGAGATCGGATTATAGAAACAACTAAGTAACTCAAAGCTCAAATGCAAAGGAATTATGATTTCCAAATCAAGGGATCAGAAGCAAATGCTCTGATTAAGGATGGATAAGTTCAATAGACTTAGGGGTACCATCGACGACAATTTGATTGGTCGAGATCCAACTCATGTTTAAAATTTCGTCTGAGCCGGAAGGATGAATTCTAGGATCTGATTGAGGATTGCAAGCATTCGCAACATATTGAATCAACGGACTCAAAATGATAATGACAAAGGATGCCAATAAGATTACCAGTGTTATAGGATTAATCATAATGCAAGCAAGCAAGAATTTCAAGAGCAATAGGTTGTTGAGGATTTTCGGAAGATCGAATGGTATTTCGAAGACTTTTGTGAAATACATGAATCAAGTGGGGGTTAGTGGATACTCGATAAGTGCAAGAAATTACCCGTAGGGGTATTCAGGTGGTAGAGAACTGCAAGGCAGTAGGCACAAAGTATTCTCGGAACAATAGAGAGAATTTTGGGGTATCTTGTAATAACCAGATCAATTGGGAATAAAAAATAAGAGCGACAGGTGTATGTATTTATCTATAGGGATATTTCTATGGTAGGGAATTGCAAAAGCAACGGGCACAAACTCTCGAGAGAACATCAAAGAGTATCTTCAGAATCCTTTGGTGCACCAAGCAATTAACTAGAGTGAGGGGCTCTCCGGGTGGAAGTAATTATGAGAACCTAGAGTTAGACTTAGAAAAATCATTTAACCCGAATAGAAGAGAGATCCGAGTCCCATAGTATAGACGAGGAATAAAAGATCCTAATGCCACGCCCAAATGGCGACATGGGCCCGTAAGCCACACAACCATGTTAGTAAAAGTTTTGTAATGTCTAGACTCAACTTCGGCCAAGGAATTTGGAAGGGGGATTCCTACAGGCAGTCGGCTCTGATACCAACTTGTGACGCCCCTGATTCAATCATACACTAATCATACACGCAAACGTGTACGATCAAGATCAGGGACTCGCGGGAAGATATCACAACACAACTCTAAAAATAAAATAAGTCCTACAAGCATCATAGTACAAGCCAGGGGCCTCGAGGGCTCGAATACATAAGCTCGATCATAGACGAGTCAGCGGAAGCAACAATATCTGAGTACAGACATACACTACAAAAAAAAATACACTTCCATGATGATACGTGTTTGTCACAGTAGGTCACGTTTTCTGTCATGCATGTACATCCATGACAAATTTATGACAGAATCAAGATAGTCATACATGTGCTGTCATAGAAGTGTTCCATGACATTACCAAAATTATCATCACGGAAGTGTCCACTTCCATGATGATAAATCGTGCGTCACAAAAGTGCTTTCGTCAAGGGTGACCGACACGTGGCATCCACCATAACGGAACGCCGTTAAGCTATCGGGTCTGGTTTTGGATCCGATAACCCGTTAACAGCCCCGACCAATGGGGATTTTCCACGTGCAAAATCATCATTGGCTAGAGGGAACACGTGTTGGCTTGCCTCTAGGACAGATGTCATCCACTCATTGGACCCAAAGAGCCTATGATACGTTGACACATGGCACGGCCCAACAGAGGCCCATTCCAGTGAAAAGGCCGGCCCATTTGACTTGGTCAAAAGGTGGCGGGCCAGCCCACGACAAGCCTGTTAACGGCATGTTCACATATAGCCCATTTATAGCCCGCTAACCCAGCGCATGTTTACGGCCTATCCGAATTAGGCCCAGTAGCGTCATCTGGGTCATCCAATATAATTCCAGCCCGTTTTAACTTCCGGGCCATGTATGGCCCATGATGTCTTTCGGCCCATATGAGGCCCTTAGTAACCCTCGGCCCATTAATGGCCCGTGGTAAAACTGGGCCATAATGAATAGTGTATCACTTTATACCAATTAATGGCCCATTATACCGTTGGGCTGTTTCCAGCCCATGTTATCTTTCGGCCTTCTCAGGGCCCATTTATTCTTGGGCTCATTTCCAGCATTCGTTTACTTTCGGCCCGTTACTGTCATTTTCTGCTTGTGGGCCAAATTCAGCTCGTGGTTACAGTCGGCCCGTTTGTGGCCCGTTAATACGTTGGGCTGTTTTCATAGTGTCGTCAAATACGACCGATTAACGACGGCCCGTTATGGTCGACCCATGAACGGACGATTTCAACTCTAGCCCATTTACGGCCATAATGTGGTCTGTTATTGGCCCATGTTTGGCCAACCGATCATACGGCGTGTAGAAGGCACATTGATGATACGGCCCGTAGAAGGCCCATTGTGTCTACGGCCCATATAAGGCCCATTGTTTCTACACCCCGTAGAAGGCCCATCGTTTCTATGGCCCTTAGAAGGCCCATTGTTTCTACGGCTCGTAGGAGGCCCATGTTAACTACAGTAAATATGTAGCCCATGGTTAATGTGGCCTAGTTTTAAAAAATAGGCTATTGCGGCCACTAGCAAACCGCGGAAAAAGAACTGCACTGACTACAAGAAAAAAAATAAACAAGACAATAAGGAAATAAATAGGCAAGAAACTTACGCAAGGCTATCATGGCTATTACACATATTACATCCACTAGGCATCAAAGTTCACCACCAGTGCAAATATAGGGAACAAAGCAGCATATAAATGCCGCAGCAAAACAAGTCTAGAACTGAAACCACTTCAGAAGAGCTCAAGAAATAATATCCTGGGTACCCATAATGCTGGCAAGATGCTTTGCAAGCTTATTAACTTTCTCTTGTTTGGCACTTAAATCCTCCAACACTTGTTGTTGCACCAGAAAGTATGCATCTGAATTCTGCAGGGACATCCTCAGTCCTTCGGCTTCCTATCGCATAACATCTGCTTGATGTCTTTCAACTTGAAGTTGAGACTCAAGAAGCCGAACTGATTTAGGCAGCGAGTTCGAAGAGATGGTGCCAGCAGTAGTAGCCAGTAACTCGAACACTACATCAAGACAGGACTTTGGGATTGTCTCAGTGTCTTCAATATAGTTTTTATCAGCTTTCTTGGAGACCAATAGGGATGTCTCACTATCTTGCACCTTATCTGCATTACTTCCTATACCATTGCATAACGGGGTACTCTTCTCCAATATTTTATCCGCATTCTAGAAGAGAAACAAAAAAACACATCACAGGTTTACAATGTAGTATATGAAACTCGTTTTGGTAAACCAGTTCAGTAGTAAGGTGGATAGGATGACAGCATGAAACAAACATATATCTATGTAGTATGGTCACTGTATGGTCTATATCATTCTAGTTTATGTTGCCAAATCAAGATAGATACAGTTCAAATCATATCTATTTAAGACAAAGCAGGTTAGACAGAATGAAAGTGTGGGAAACTACACAGCAATAACAACACTTGTAAGGTGCATGGCATGAGAATATAACTGTTTATTCAACTGAAACTGAAATCAACATAGAGCAAGTTACAATAGCAAACACGTTAAAGAAAACAGGTTTAAAACATACCTGTTGCGCCATTGGAGTTTCAATTGCATCCTTCAAATTTGAAATTAGTTGGTATGAGTAAATACAGTGATGCAAGAGTAAAGAAGTATGAACCATAGCTACGGAACATAACCTGAGAACAATTCTTCTTCTGCTTTAAGCTTTGATTTGGGGTTCGGAGTGGTGGTCCTCGTGCTTTGGGCACTCTAGTTGCCTTACTAACTGTTCGTGTTTGGGTACTCTATGGTGGAGACGGTGTTGCGTCAACGGGAACTGGGTTACTATCTGCTGGGGTTGGGGTTAGAAGGGGTGTAGCTGGTTCTCTGTCCAACTGGGTAGAGGTACAATCTGCGTGAGTCTGGGTTATGTGTGGTGGGGCTGGTTCTTGGGCAAGTACAACCATGGTTCTATCTCCATCGACAGGTAGCACGATCTTTTCTGAAGACCGTGTTTTTACTCCCATAGATACTACCATCACCCCCTCCAATTGAAATGGCTCATAAACAAGAAAAGTAATTGAATGTACAGACATTGTAAGATCGACAGGTGCAATGGATAGTAGGGAAGAAATAGGGCATGAAATAATTCACATTTATGTTGTCTAACCAAACAGAATAGCAGGACATAATTTCACATATACGATGGCTAATTAAACAGGATAGCATGACACAATTTCACATGTATGTTGGCTAACTAAATAGGATAGAATGACATACTTCAAAATATGATGACTATGTAAACAGGATGACATGATATAACTGTATGATGTGTCTATTAAAGTGGTTGGCATGCCATAAATCACAAACATGCCGTTGATGGAAACATGATGGCATGATATAATTCATGGATAAATGACATAATTCAAAATATGATGACTATGTGAACAGGATGAGATGATATAACTACATTATGTCTATACAAAATGGGTTGGCATGCCATAATTCAGATACATGCTGTCTATGTAAACATCGTGGCATGATATAATTCAAATATATGATTTTATATACTAAGGAAGTGAGCAGAGGGCAATCGCATATATGATCTGTCAACTAAGGAGATGCCATTCAATATCGTGTATATGATGTAAAAACTAAGCATTGCAATACAACATTTGCATGATATGAGTCATATAACCCTGCCAAGTTTGAGCATACACCTCAGGGGGATAATAGGACTGGTCATCTGCCTCTGAATCTTCCTCTGAACAGTTATCTGTAACCAGCAAGATATCTGATTCACCAGGTAGCATTGTCTGCTCTGAAGACCTTGTTTTCACTCCAGATTTCTCCATCACCAATTCAAATGGCTGATGCACAGGAAGAGCAGTTGAATATACAAACATTGTCGACAAAAGCAATGAGAAATACAAAAAAAGGACGGCATGATATAATTCACATATATGACGCTTGGCTAAACAGCATGGCATTGCATAATTCACATATATAATGCCTTGCAACAAGATAGCATTGCATAATTCACATATATAATGTCTTGCAACAAGATGGCATTGCATAATTCGCATATATGGTAATTAGACACTAAACAGGTGGCATTCACACAAAGCATGTCTAAACTAAGCAAATGACATAGCAATGCAAGATACCATACGCACGATATGAGCATCATAACCCTGCCAAGTTAGAGCATGCACCTCGGGGGGGGGGGGATAGGACTGGTCATCCGTCTCTGAATCCTCCTCTGAGGAGCTATCTGTAACCAGTAAGACATGCACTTCATTAGATAGAATTGTCTGCTCTGAAGACCTTGTTTCCACTCCAGATTTTTCCATGACCATGTCGAATGACTGATGCACAGGAAGAGTAATTGAATGTACTAAAATTGTTGACAAATTTAACACGTAATAAGAAAATGATGTCATGATATAATTCACATATAAGATGACTGGCTAACCAGGGTGGCATTGCAAAATTCACATATATGATGCCTCGCTAAACAAGATGGCATTGCATGATTCACATATACGATAAAGAAACTAAACATATGGCATTGACACAAAGCATGTCTAAACTCAGCAGATGACATCTTTGATGTATACAGTAAGCAATGCAAGGCACCATATGCATGATATTACCAACATCAGCATGCCAAGTTAGAGCGAAGACCTCATTGGGTAAATAGGAATGGTATTCTTCTTCTGAATCCCCCTCGGAACAGTTATCTTCCTCTTGATTACGACCCGAAATGGGTGGAGGGTTGTAACGCCCCGGATACAACTTTCCACATTTGTAACTCCGACTCTTGCCTTTTCCAGAGAGGTGTTCTGAGATTCATGATTGGGTTCTTGTCTTTGTTTTGCATTTTGTTCATTTCATGCATTTCATATCATGTCATCATGTGCATCGCCTTTGCATATGTGTTCATCTCATGCTTCCGAGCATTTTCCCCGTTGTCTGTTTTGCAATCAGATACTCCTACGTCCTCCAGCGCCCCCTTTTGTCTCTTTTCATGTGCGGGTGTTAAACTTTCTCGGAATGGGCCAAGATTTGCCAAGCGGCCTTGGTACACCACCGGTAGACCGCCTGTCAAGTTTCGTGCCATTTGGAGTTCGTTTGATACTCCAACGGTTAACCGAGGAACCGTAAAGGCCTCGTGTGTGTTCCAGCCAAACACCCCTTCAAAGTTTCCCAATAACCCATCCAAAACCCCTCCATCCTCTCGACCGTTTGATCACGATCGTGTGGCCGAAAACCGCACTTCATTTGGACTCTCCTACCTCCTCCTACCTATAAAAACACCTCCCCCTCTGAAATTCTCGGGCAAACCCTAGATCAAACGTCCTCTCCGCGCCGCCGGACAAAACTCCCACCGGCCGGACATGTCCGACGCGCCCGGCCACATCGGTCCGACCAATCGTGCGCCGCCACCTCAGCTGAGCCGCAGCTCCTGGCCAGTGGCACCGCGCCACCTGTTCTGCGCCCGCTGTCCCCGCCGCCACGGCCTGCCGGGCACGCACCGGCCCGTGGGGCCCATCCGCTACCGCTGCCCGAGCCCGCGGGAGCCCGGATCCGCGCCGCCCCTGGCTCCACGCGCCGCCGCCTCCTCATTTCCGCCGCACCGGCAATGTTCTCCGCTGCCGCCTCTCGCCGTGTGCACCGACGCCTACTGCTCCGCCGCCATCGCCGCTCCGCCCGCGCCGCGCCGCCTCCCGCGCCATGGCCGCCGCCCCGCGCCGCCTTCCTCTGGGACTTCCTGCGCCACCCCGCCGTTCGTGGCCTCTGGACATCACCGGAGTTCGAACCTCGCCGAGGATCCGCCATCGCGCCGCCAGGTCGAGCTCCTCCGACCACCCGCAGCTCCCTCCTCCGGCCTCCTCCTCGTCTCCGGCCTCCTCCATCAACTCCGGCGAGCTCCGAGAACTCGGGCCACTTCTCCAGCGAGATCTTGGCTGGAGTGGATCAGATCCACCGGGAGACGAAGCAAACGGCATCCCCGCGTCCCGGATATCTCCGTCCCGAGTTGACTTTTCTGGAGGTTGATTTTTCTCTAACTTCTCAGATCTGTGATATTTTCAGGCCATGTTCATTGCATCATAACTCCATGATCGTAGCTCCGTTGCATGCGCATGATATATCGAAATGTTCATCATGAAGTGCTCTTCATTTTGTTTCATTGTTCCATGCTTGTTTGAGTCCATCTTGATGCCCAAATCGTGGGTGCAAGAGTGCTATAGAATGTTAGTTCCTGTTTCTTAGCAGAGTATGAGCATTTGTCATTTTTGCTACATTTATTGTGTGCTGCATATGGTCATGAGCTCTACATGTGTTTTGGGATGTGTCATGCCATATTTACAGGGGTGTATGCCATGTATTTTGTAATCTTTGTGGTGACTAGCACAAGCATGCAAAGTAGCTCTCGTGATATTGCTGATTTCAGGGACTTTGAATTTCACAAAGTCAGTTCCCTGCTGTTATTTTAATGCCATGTATTCATGTTGATACAATGAGATCCATGCTTCTTTTGAGTATGTTCACTAAGGATGATTTGGGCATATGGTTATTCTATATCCACCCATGTCCCTGTTTGCATTTAAGGAGTACCCTAGCATGCCTCAATCTTGCTCTACTTTTGCTATAAAATGTTTCTGGCAGATTGTTTACGTGTTAATCAATTTTGCCAAGGTTGTTGTAGTTGATCCATTATTGTTTTGCTTGCCATTTGCAAACCGTGCATCCGTTTCCGGTGATCTTTATATCGATTTCGACCGGAATCAACTCATCTTTCCAGCGACACTGTTAGTTTGCCAAGTTGAGGCTTGGTTCAATATTTTCCTTCCGGAGCACGCATATGCATTGCATATCACATCCCGCATATCATGCCATGTTTTGCATCATGTTGCTTGCGCATTGCACCGTGTTTGATTGTTGGTTCCTTTGCTTATGTTCTTGTCTTGGGTAGAGCTGGGAGACGAGTTCGTGATCGAGGAACCCGTTGAGTACGCTTACGAGGATCAAGCTTTCGTCAATTTGGAGACATTTGCAGGCAAGATGACCATACCCTCGAAATCACTTCTATCTTTGCTTGCTAGTTGCTCGCTCTATTGCTATGCCGCGATACCTACCACTTGCTATATCATGCCTCCCATATTGCCATGTCAAGCCTCCAACCCAACTTTCCTAGCAAACCGTTGTTTGGCTATGTTATCGCTTTGCTCAGCCCCTCTTATAGCATTGCTAGTTGCAGGTGAAGATGAAGTTTGTTCCATGTTGGAACATGGATATTGTTGGGATATCATTATTATATCTTGTTTACTTTAATGCATCTATATACTTGGTAAAGGGTGGAAGGCTCGGCCTTATGCCTAGTGTTTTGTTCCACTCTTGCCGCCCTAGTTTCTGTCATACCGGTGTTATGTTCCTTGATTTTGTGTTCCTTACGCGGTTGGGTTATAATGGGAACCCCTTGAAAGTTCGCCTTGAATAAAACTCCTCATACCATTGCACCTGTTAATTTTTCACTTCTCGTTATTCAATTGTTCCGGAGTGCTGAAGATATTTCGAAGATTCATGTTTCCACTCCGCATTTGATCAACTTATTCCGTGGTTGTTATCTCATTCAAGCCATTTAATTCAACCGATGAAATCTCTCTTTCGAGCAACCATTTCAATGGTGTTTTCTCTTGAGTGGGCCCAAACTCACAGGTCTTTTCCCAGGATCTTACCTGACTCTTCTAATTTTACCGGAGCTATTCTCAAATCTTTCAAAGTTTCACATAAGAATGTTTTGTCATCAGTCAAATGTCTTTCTCCAAGATCTATCAAATTCTTATCACCGTTGGCTCAACCTTTAAATTCGTCATCCCGGAGTATCTCAACAATTCATGGTGGTGCTTCTCGTCGTCATTCTCAACATTTGAAGACCGAAGAAGAGTTTTTCTCCATATCTTGCTCCATTCTCTTCAAGATTCATGGTGCTAGCCTTATGCCATCCTCTCATAATTGTTTTCGATTGTGAGAATTTTTTTCACCCATCCGGAGCAATTTAGGAGTCTTTTTAGTTTGATCCTCCGGAGCCCATCATCTCAGAAGTATTCATTTCAGCTTTCAGCTCGCGTTCTCCAAATCTTACCGGTGCATCATTCAAGTATTCTCTAATCAGCTCGGGATCTATTCGTTCACTTGCATCTAAATTCTGTCAAGTATCTTCGTTCATTTCATAATTCTTCCCGGTGTTTCTTTATCTTTTCTTCGTTTGTTTTTCAATTCTTACGGTGGTCCATTCAAAAATTATATTTCGTTGTTTTTGTATCAGTTCATTCATTGTTTCCAAATCCCACCGGTGGTTCGTTGAAGATCATCTCAAGTTTACGCTATATCTCTCCTGAATCTTTCAACAAGAATAAGTAGTATGCCAAATCCATTGTGTGTTATCAATTTAATTGATGAAGGATCAGCATAATGTAATTCTTATTCTTGTTTCATCGAGTATATTCAACTCCTTATTCCGGAGGTTCATCAAAAAAATTCTCGGTTTCATTTGTTCATCTTTCTTTTCCCGGAGTTCCAAGCTCTCATCATCTCGAAGATCCATCTAATCAATGCAAGGATTCATCTTATTCTTTTTCAAGCTTCCTTTCCTTGCGACCTTCTTTTTTATCCATCCGGAGTTATTCGAGTTTTTCTACATGGTGGTTCGTCAAGGATTCTTTTCATTCTTCAATTTTTCTTCAAGATCTCTTTCGAAGTTATGATACGCCAAGCTATACTCTCAAATAAACATGGTGCTCAACACATGTCTTGTTTTGAGGAGTTCAAGCATTCTTCATGTTGCATTCCGAAGTGCAATTATTTCTACCTTATCTTTTGAGGTGGTGTTATGCCATTCTTGATAATTTCCCTTCGTGTTTTCATGATTCACAAGTTATCAAGAATGAGGTATTTTAAATCCATCAATCTCTTCGTTGTAGTTATCTTGGGTTATATTTCACCTAAAGCTTTCCCTAAGGATTGTTTCTATTTATGGTGCTAAATAAATGACCCAAGTAATTCATCTATCCTGCCGGTGAAATAGTTTCTCGTCTCCTTGTTCATATCAATTCAAATCCATTGTTTCCGTTAGTGGCGGAATTTCACCTCATAATTTTGAGATGTCTTCCATAAGCCCACATCAATCTTATCCTTTCGTTGTTGATAATCCAACAACTCCGTTCTAGTATTTGTTGTAAGCGTGCTCTCCCAAGATCTTGTTTCCCTCTGTTCATTCCATTTCATTCTTTCATTTCTTCTGGAAGCATTGTGATGTTGCTCTCTTCACTCATCATCTCGAATTGTGAGGATCGTGTTTTTTCATGCTTATCCATTTAACCGGAGTGTTGTGTCATCTACTCGAGTTCTTTTCATCTTATCTAGTCTTACATCTCTTTTCAACCGGAGTGCTGTCTGAATTTGTTCTTCCTTGTTCCTCTTTTCTAACGGAGTGTTTTCAACTTTGTTCATCTCTGTTGTATTGTTTTCCCGAATTTCTTCAACCTCTCAAGGCTCTTTGGTTTCACTCATTTGTCAAAGAAGCAACTTTCTTTTACCTCTTATCTTCCTCTTCCTTTTCCCTCCGGTGCCATCCTAGATCTTAGGCCGAGATCCTTTCGTAGTGGTGGAGTGTTGTAACGCCCCGGATACAACTTTCCACATTTGTAACTCCGACTCTTGCCTTTTCCAGAGATGTGTTGTGAGATTCGTGGTTGGGTTCTTGTATTTGCTTTGCATTTTGTTCATGTCATGCATTTCATATCATGTCATCAGGTGCATCGCATTTGCATACGTGTTTGTCTCATGCTTCCGAGCATTTTCCCCGTTGTCCGTTTTGCAATCCGATACTCCTACGTCCTCCGGCGCCCCCTTTTGTCTATTTTCATGTGCGGGTGTTAAACTTTCTCGGAATGGACTGAGATTTGCCAAGCGGCCTTGGTACACCACCGGTAGACCGCCTGTCATGTTTCGTGCCATTCGGAGTTCGTTTGACACTGCAATGGTTAACCGAGGAACCATAAAGGCCTCGTGTGTGTGTGTTCCAGCCAAACACCCCTTCAAAGTGGCCCAATAACCCATCCAAAACCCATCCATCCTCTCGGCCGTTCGATGACGATCACGTGGCCGAAAACCCCACTCCATTTGGACTCTCCTACCTCCTCCTACCTATAAAAACACCTTCCCCTCCGAAATTCTAGGGCAAACCCTAGATCAAACGTCCTCTCCACGCTGCCGGACAAAACTCCCACCGGCCGGACATGTCCGACGCACCCGGCCACGTCGCTCTGACCAATCATGCGCCGCCACCTCAGCGGAGCCGCAGCTCCTGGCTAGTGGCATCGCGCCACCTGTTCCGCGCCTGCTGTCCCCGCCGTCGCGGCCCGCCGGGCCCATCCGCCGCCGCCGCCCGAGCCCGCGGGAGCCCGGATCCGCTCCTCCGCCTCCTCATTACTGCCGCACCGACGATGTTCTCCGCCGCCGCCTCCCGCCGTGTGCGCCGATGCCTGCTGCTCCGCCGCCATCGCCGCTCCGCTCGCGCCGCGCCGCCTCCCGCGCCATGGCCGCCGCCCCGCGCCGCCTTCCTCCAGGAGCTCCTGCGCTGCCCCGTCGTTCGTGGCCTCCGGACATCACCGGAGTTCGGACCTCGCCGGGGATCCGCCGCCGCGCCGCCAGGTCGAGCTCCTTTGGCCACACGCAGCTCCCTCCTCCGGCCTCCTCCTCGTCTCCGGCCTCCTCCATCAACTCCGGCGAGCTCCGAGAACTCCGGCCACTTCTCAGGCGAGATCCGGGCTGGAGTGGATCAGATCCACCGGGAGATGAAGCAAACGGCATCCCCGCATCCCGGATATCTCCGTCCCGAGTTGACTTTTCCTGAGGTTGATTTTTCTCTAAGTCCCAGATCTGTGATATTTACAGGCCATGTTCATCGCATCATAACTCCATGACCGTAGCTCCGTTGCATGCGCATGATATATCGAAATGTTCATCATGATGTGCTCTTAATTTTGTTTCATTGTTCCATGCTTGTTTGAGTCCATCTTGATGCCCAAATCATGGGTGCAAGAGTGCTATAGAATGTTAGTTCTTGTTTCTTAGCAGAGTATGAGCATTTGTCATTTTTGCTACATTTATTGTGTGTTGCATATGGTCATGAGCTCTACATGTGTTTTGGGATATGTCATGCCATATTTACAGGGGTGTATGCCATGTATTTTTGTAATCTTTGTGGTGACTATCACAAGCATGCAAAGTAGCTCTCGTGATATTGCTGATTTCAGGGACTTTGAATTTCACAAAGTCAGTTCCCTACTGTTATTTTAATGCCATGTATTCATGTTGCTACAATGAGATCCATGCTTCTTTTGAGTATGTTCACTAAGGATGATTTGGGCATATGGTTATTCTATATCCATCCATATCCCTGTTTGCATTTATGGAGTAGCCTAGCATGCCTCAATCTTGCTCTACTTTTGCTATAAAATGTTCCTGGCGGATTGTTTATGTGTTAATCAATTTTGCCAAGGTTGTTGTAGTTGATCCATGCATGCTATGAGATTGTTCTTGCCATGGTTAGTTTCTTGAACATGTCTTCTGGCTGGTAGTATGCTTAGCTTGTCATGCAATGCCTTGTGTTGAGTGAATCGAGCTCGCAAACATGCCTTCATAATTCTGTTATTGCCATGTCCAGTTTTCTGCAAAGTCTGAATCTGTTAGCGAAACTTACTATGTTTACATGGGTGCCATCATATCTTCTAATCCTTTTGGGCTTATGGTCAGTAAGGGACTTTTGTTATATGCTTTGAGTAGATTCATGCCATGCCTTTGTTTGCTATGTCCTGTTCCAATAGCATGTTGTTAGCTTGCTCTAAACATTGCTTCCTGATGTTAATTCTTGACATGTTCGTATTTTCACTAAGTCTGTGATGCTGATATCTTTTGCACTTTTGCCATGCTTGTTTGAACCTTCTCGTGTGTGATTTATCCGTAGCTCAGTGTTCATCTTTTGTGAAGCATTTTTAGTATATCCCTGCCATGTGCTTTGTTGCTATGTTGGAGTGCAGTAGCTTAGTTTCTTGTTGCATTCTAGATGGCATCGTGCTGTTAATCGCAGATTTGTGTCATTATTGTTTTGCTTGCCATTTGCAAACCGTGCATCCGTTTCCGGTGATCTTTATATCGATTTCGACCGAAATCAACTCATCTTTCTAGCGGCACTCTTGGTTTGCCAAGTTGAGGCCTAGTTCAATCTTTTCCTTCCAGATCACGCATATGCATTGCATATCACATCCCGCATATCATGCCTTGTCTTGGGTAGAGCTGGGAGACGAGTTCGTGATCGAGGAACCCGTTGAGTACGCTTATGACGATCAAGCTTTCGTCAATTCAGAAACATTTGCAGGCAAGATGACCATACCCTCGAAATTACTTCTATCTTTGCTTGCTAGTTGCTCGCTCTATTGCTATGCCGCGATACCTACCACTTGCTATATCATGCCTCCCATATTGCCATGTCAAGCCTCTAACCCACCTTTCCTAGCAAACCGTTGTTTGGCTATGTTACCGCTTTGCTCAGCCCCTCTTATAGCGTTGCTAGTTGTAGGTGAAGATGAAGTTTGTTCCATGTTGGAACATGGATATTGTTGGGATATCATTATTATATCTTGTTTACTTTAATGCATCTATATACTTGGTAAAGGGTGGAAGGCTCGGCCTTATGCCTGGTGTTTTGTGCCACTCTTGCCGCCCTAGTTTCCGTCATACCGGTGTTATGTTCCTTGATTTTGCGTTCCTTACGCGGTTGGGTTATAATGGGAACCCCTTGATAGTTCACCTTGAATAAAACTCCTCCAGCAAGGCCCAACCTTAGTTTTACCATTTGCCACCTAAGCCTTTTTCCCTTGGGTTCTACAAACTCAAGGGTCATCTTTATCTTAAACCCCCGGGCCAGTGCTCCTCTGAGTTTTGGTCCAAAACAGAGCCACTTGCAGCGCCACCTCGGGAAAACTTAAGGGTTGGTTTTAGTTGTACGTAGTGTTCATCCGGTGTGCTCTGAGAACGAGATATGTGCAGCTCCTATCGGGATTTGTCGGCACATCGGGCGGCTTTGCTGGTCTTGTTTTACCATTGTCGAAATGTCTTGTAACCGGAATTCCGAGTCTGATCGGGTCTTCCTGGGAGAAGGAATATCCTTCGTTGACCATGAGAGCTTGTGATGGGCTAAGTTGGGACACCCCTGCAGGGTTTTGATCTTTCGAAAGCCGTGCCCGCGGTTATGGGCAGATGGGAATTTGTTAATGTCCGGTTGTAGAAAACTTGAAATTTAACTTAATTAAAATGAATCAACCATGTGTGTAGCCGTGATGGTATCTTTTCGGCGGAGTCCGGGAAGAGAACACGGTTTTGGTGTTATGCTTGGACGTAAGTAGTTTCAGGATCACTTCCTGATCTTTATAGCTTCTCGACCGTGCTTTGCTTCTCTTCTCGCTCTCTTTTGCGTAAGTTAGCCACCATACATGCTAGTGCTTGCTGCAGATCCACCTCACTACCTTTTCCTACCCATAAGCTTAAATAGTTTTGATCGCAAGGGTGTGAGATTGCTGAGTCCCCGTGACTCATAGATTACTTCCAAACCAGATGCAGGTGCCGATGATACAAGTGCAGGTGAGGCAACCCAACTCGAGTGGGAGCTCGATGAAGATCTTGTTCGTTGTGCTGTTCTGTTCCCAGTTGATCAGTAGTGGAGCCCAGTTGGGGCGATCGGGGATCTAGCATTGAGGTTGTCTTTCTTTATTAGGTTCCGTAGTCGGACCTTGATTGTATTCTGGATGATGTAATGCTATATTTATGTATTGTGTGAAGTGGCGATTGTAAGCCAACTCTTTATCCCTTTCATATTTAGTACATGGGATGTGTAAAGATTACCCCTATTGCGACATGCCTACTATGCGGTTATGCCTCTAAGTCGTGCTCTGACACGTGGGAGATATAGCCGCATCGTGGGTGTTATATATAAGTTGGTAATCAGAGCCTTCCCCGACATAGGAGCCCCCTGCTTGATCGAATCGTTGGCATTGTTGAGTCTAGAAAAATGTTTTGAGTCTTATAGGATTATATATATCGGAGAGTAGGATTCCTTTTACTCCTCAGTCCCTTCGTCGCTCTGGTGAGGCCTCCTGACGTAGAGTTTTGACTCTTCTCTCCTCAAATTTCACA
Organism: Triticum urartu; assembly: GCF_056163025.1. Taxonomy (NCBI): domain Eukaryota; kingdom Viridiplantae; phylum Streptophyta; class Magnoliopsida; order Poales; family Poaceae; genus Triticum; species Triticum urartu. Next base: position 100,243,620 of record NC_141878.1, read on the forward strand.
AAAAAAATTAGGATCACGCGTGTATCTTGGAATCATTCCGATGGTTTTGTGACGAGAACATTGTTCTTGGTGCCTCCTGACATTTAGGGGTTGTGGCAGTGTCCCGGGGAGTTGAGCTCTGAGGTGTTGTCGTCACAATTTTATCGTTGCAGTTCTGGAATACCTGAGTTCACCGACATCGAAAATCTCCTTTATGCAGTTGTTGGTGAGATAACCTTGACGCCACCCAGTACTGGGGCGGGAGTTCGGGAGTATTGCCATAATACGTATAACGGATGCTTTTTGAAGGTTGAGGTAAACAATTTTCGAAGCTTTCTTGGTTATGTGTTGAAGGATGGATACAGCTGGATGTAGGTATTGTTAGTTTTGGGTGAGATATTATGCTTCCCCTGTATCCCCAACACCTGATTGCATAACCAGAAAGTTTCGGGAGTTGATAAGTGGGAATTTAAGTAGCTCCTAGAATATCTTTCCGACAGACACATGATACGATATGGGATCTATCATATGTATGTTTCCGGCTTATTCTGCAAGCCAATCCTTGTTTTATTTTTGTTGTGGTATTGGAGTTGCTTCAATGTCAAGTGTTGATTCCATGCCTTTTCCTAAGTGGTGTTCTCATATTCCTATGTGAATACAAATCCTTCTTGATCTTCGAGTTTGCCATCTCAATTTCTTTTGAACCGGTGTGTCTCTCTTCAAGTGGATCCGATCATCTCAACATCTGCAAGATCAACTCAAGTCTTCTCAATGTTGTTTGTTTCATCCGTCTCCAAGTTGCCTTTGTTTTCCTGCCTCCCACCCTTTTTCTTCAAGGATTCAGATCTCTTAATCATATATCCTTTTATTTGTGAGAAATCCCTTCAGTCTTTTCTTTCAATGTTTTACCCGGTGTTTCTTATGAAGATTCTAACGGAGCTTCAAGTTCATCATTCTTCGTTCCCTTTCTCCTCAGGTGGATTCAATTCAAACTTTTGGTGTTGATCATATCCCTTAACTCGTTTCAAATGCTTTCCCATGCCATTGTACCTCTTAATTTTTCACTTCTCGTTATTCAGTTGTTCCGGAGTGCTGAAGATATCTCGAAGATTCATGTTTCCACTCCGCATTCGATCAACTTATTCCGTGGTTGTTATCTCATTCAAGCCATTTAATTTAACCGATGCAATCTCTCTTTCGAGCAACCATTTCAATGGTGTTTTCTCTTGAGTCGGCCCAAACTCACAGGTCTTTTCCCAGGATCTTACCTGACTCTTCTAATTTTACCGGAGCTATTCTCAAATCTTTCAAAGTTTGACGTAAGAATGTTTTGTCATCAGTCAAATGTCTTTCTCCAAGATCTGTCAAATTCTTATCACCATTGGCTCAACCTTTAAATTTGTCATCCCGGAGTATCTCAACAATTCATGGTGGTGCTTCTCGTCGTCATTCTCAACATTTGAAGACCGAAGAAGAGTTTTTCTCCATATCTTGCTCCACTCTCTTCAAGATTCATGGTGCTACCCTTATGCCATCCTCTCATAATTGTTTTCGATTGTGAGAATTTTTTTCACCCATCCGGAGAAATTTAGGAGTCTTTTCAGTTTGATCCTCCGGAGCCCATCATCTCAGAAGTATTCATTTCAGCTTTCAGCTCGCGTTCTCCAAATCTTACTGGTGAATCATTCAAGTATTCTCTAATCAGCTCGGGATCTATTCGTTCACTTGCATCTAAATTCTCTCAAGTATCTTCGTTCATTTCATAATTCTTCCCGGTGTTTCTTTATCTTTTCTTCGTTTGTTTTTCAATTCTTACGGTGGTCCATTCAAAAATTATATTTCGTTGTTTTTGTATCAGTTCATTCATTGTTTCCAAATCCCACCGGTGATTCGTTGAAGATCATCTCAAGTTTACGCTATATCTCTCCTGAATCTTTCAACAAGAATAACTAGTATGCCAAATCCATTGTGTGTCATCAATTTAATTGATGAAGGATCGGCATAATGTAATTCTTATTCTTGTTTCATCGAATATATTCAAATCCTTATTCCGGAGGTTCATCAAAAAAATTCTCGGTTTCATTTGTTCATCTTTCTTTTCCCGGAGTTCCAAGCTCTCATCATCTCAAAGGTCCATTTAACCAATGCAAGGATTCATCTTATTCTTTTTCATGCTTCCTTTCCTTGTGACCTTCTTTTTTATCCATCCGGAGTTATTCGAGAGTTTTTCTACATGGTAGCTCATCAAGGATTCTTTTCATTCTTCAATTGTTCTTCAAGATCTCTTTCGAAGTTAAGATACGCCAAGCTATACTCTCAAATAAACATGGTGCTCAAGACATGTCTTGTTTTGAGGAGTTCAAGCATTCTTCATCTTGCATTCCGAAGTGCAATTCTTTCTACCTTATCTTTTGAGGTGTTGTTATGTCATTCTTGATAATTTCGCTTCGTGTTTTCATGAGTCACAAGTTATCAAGAATGAGGTATTTTAAATCCATCAATATCTTCTTTGGAGTTATCTTGGGTTATATTTCACCTAAATCTTTCCCTAAGGATTGTTGCTATTTATGGTGCTTAATAAATGACCCAAGTAATTCATCTATCCTCCCGGTGAAATAGTTTCTCGTCTCCTTGTTCATATCAATTCAAATCCATTGTTTTTGTTAATGGCAGAATTTCACCTCATAATTTTGAGATGTCTTCCATAAGCCCACATCAAGCTTATCCTTTCGTTGTTGATAATCCAACAACTCCATTCTAGTATTTATTGTAAGCGTGCTCTCCCAAGATCTTGTTTCCCTCCATTCGTTCCATTTCATTCTTTCATTTCTTCCGGAAGCATTGTGATGTTGCTCTCTTCACTCATCATCTCGAATTGTGAGGATCGTGTTTTTTTTCATGCTTATCCATTTAACCGGAGTGTTGTGTCCTCTATTCAAGTTCTTTTCATCTTATCAAGTCTTACATCTCTTTTCAACCGGAGTGTTGTCCGGATTTGTTCTTCCTTGTTCCTCTTTTCTAACGGAGTGTTTTCAACTTTTTTCATCTCCATTGTATTCTTTTCTCGAAGTTGTTCAACCTCTCAAGTTTCTTTGGTTTCACTCATTTGTAAAAGAAGCAACTTTGTTTTACCTCTTATCTTCCTCTTCCTTTTCCCTCCGGTGCCATCCTAGATCTCAGGCCGAGATCCTTTCATAGTGGTGGAGTGTTGTAACGCCCCGGATACAACTTTCCACATTTGTAACTCCCACTCTTGCCTTTTCCCGAGAGGTGTTGTGAGATTCGTGGTTGGGTTCTTGTCTTTATTTTGCATTTTGTTCATGTCATGCATTTCATATCATGTCATCATGTGCATCGCATTTGCATACGTGTTCGTCTCATGCTTCCGAGCATTTTCCCCGTTGTCCGTTTTGCAATCCGATACTCCTACGTCCTCCGGCGCCCCCTTTTGTCTCTTTTAGTGTGCGGGTGTTAAACTTTCTCGGAATGGACCGGGATTTGCCAAGCAGCCTTGGTACACCACCGGTAGACCGCATGTCAAGTTTCTTGCCATTTGGAGTTCATTTGATACTCCAACGGTTAACCGAGGAACCGTAAAGGCCTCATGTGTGTTCCAGCCCAACAGCCCTTCAAAGTGGCCCAATAACCCATCCAAAACCCCTCCATCCTCTTGGCCGTTCGATCACGATCGTGTGACCGAAAACCGCACTCCATTTGGACTCTCCTACCTCCTCCTACCTATAAAAACACCTCCCCCTCCGAAATTCTCGGGCAAACCCTAGATCAAACGTCCTCTCCGCGCCGCCGGACAAAACTCCCACCGGTTGGACATGTCCGATGCGCCCGGCCACGTCGCTCCAACCAATCGCGCACCGCCACCTCAGCGGAGCCGCAACTCCTGGCCGGTGGCATCGCGCCACCTGTTCCGCGCCAACCGGGCCCGCCGGTGCCGCCCGAGTCTGCGGGAACCCGGATCCGCGCCGCCCGTGGCTCCACGCGCCGCCGCCTCCTCGTTTCCGCCACACCAGCGACGTTCTCCGCCGTCGCCTCCCGCTGTTTGCGCCGACGCCTGCTGCTTCGCCACCATCACCGCTCCGCTGTCGCATGTCCTTATACCAACCTTTTGCTTTTGTTAATGTAAGGGCGCATGTAAAATGAAGCAATCACACTGTTACCTTAGAGACATGTCTAACCAGTGTTATTGTTAATCTAATGCCTCCAGTGATAAGATGCAATTAAATTGTGTTACAAATGGCACTCCTGCTGTTTTCCCTAGTATGATAAGTAAGTTGCTCCTTTATGCTGCTGAGTGTCCTGGTGTCCCCACAGACCCATGCCCTTAAACCAACTCTTTAGCTGATGTTGATTTACAGTATCTGGTAAACGAGCAATGCCACCATTAAAGTAATCCCATATTTGAGGAATCTCATTATTGATCATAATGTTTCTGGTAACATGAAGCATTGCTGACGTTTTAATGATTGCCATGAACCTAATGAAGATGCTTCTTTTCATTTCATATATGTTTCGTATATTCTTATTGACCAGCAACTGTTTAATTTCTATCTTTTTGTGCAGATAGGGATATCCATTTCACCTTGTTGCTATTGTGACCTTTTGGTGAACTGCACAAAACACTTTTTTTGGACTGAGTGTCTTGTGCAGTTCAACTAAAATGTCACGTGGGCAACATCTCTCAATTTTGGTGGAACTACACAAAATGGTGATTGGTGTTTCCAAAATCTCTGTCAAGTTCTGCTGGTAATCTCATGTAACATTTTATTAGCCTTTGCAAGATGAGCCGTCACTGTCACCACAATGGACTGCACAAAAGGATAAAAAAATTATAGTTACACCTTACATGAGCCGGACAGCCAATCTTAATGTTCCTCAATTTTAGTGCAACTACTAAAGAAGAAACTGCCAACTCACGAGCGCAAGTACTTCTGGCTAGCTGAATGATGCAATCTTTGCTTCATTTCAGGTGAACTGCAGAAAAAGGCACATGAATTGAATCATGGAACTCGAGGTAGGCCTCATCCAAGTGGAGCTGCAGGTTGAGTTCAAGGAGGCCACTATTAAAGTGAAATGATGCTCTTCTTGTTTGTGTTGTGCAAACAGGAATACTCAACTGCAGATGTTGTGACGGTCAAGAGCATTCGCCAAGTTCTTCGATTGTATGACATGGCTAGCCAAGATGGATTTAATCCCGATATTCACTTTATCAAAAGGCTCTAATGGGTTGGTTCTGAATCTTGCAAGCTTTGTTGTACTTATTATTTGAATCTTATTTGTTGGTTCTGAATCTTGCAAGCTGGGAATCAATGAGATGTGTAGGCATCTTTGTTGTACTTATTATTTGGATCTTTTTTTTGGTTTCTGAATCTTGCAAGCTGGGAATCAATGAGTTGTGTAGGCTTCTTTGTTGTACTTATTATTTGGATCTTATTTGTTGGTTCTGAATCTTGCAAGCTAGGAAACACGAAATGATGATGCAGAGACAACAACCATAACAAACAGTTCAAACTTGGTAGTATTATCTTTGTGAAAGTGCGACAAATGTGTTGATCGTGTGCGTCCTGAGAATAATAATTCTAATTGTTGTGCATGTTGATCCTGTGGCACTGATGGAACGAGCCAATGCATTGATTATTTTAAGTATAAATTTCTATTAAAACTAATTAAATTTAAGTATAGTGACCACTAACTCTTGTTATTACAGTACCAATACACACCCGCTCGTGAACCGACGTGTGGCCGGAGTAGGTTTCTTAATGGAGGCATTTGAATGCACCGAGGGTGCATCTTCTGTCGGGCATGCAATGGACGAGGGAGGGGTAGTAACTGTTGTCGTCTGTACGCACTTAGTTTACTATTGAATCTAGTTCCCCAAGAGCTGAGAAACAAACTGCTGCCACCGCCTACACACTCGTTCACTTGAAAAGACTCCATCGGCGATCCGAGGGGTGAGCCTGCTGGATATGGACTTCAGCAAGGAATTCCCCTTTGAGTTTGCCGTTCAGTCCTATGGCTGCACCAAGTTGAATGTGATGTACACCAACGATCCGGACTCGGTGAAGCTCTGCCTCGCCGAGTTCAAGCTGTACCTACAAGACGAGAAAGCACAAGGTTGCAGGACTAGACCTTGTGCCCATCCATTGTCTCCTGACAGGGACCAGCGGATCGCCCTCGCCCAGGTATGTGTGCGGGACGTCGTCCTCCGCCTTGGTGCTCTAGCCGCGGCGACGCCGTCTGTCGTTCCCAACATGGTCAGCAAAACAAGAGGAATCGGGAGACAACTGTTTGTCGAGAGGCTGACAGTCCCGGGCCCACCAAGTCCATGGCCTAGGTTTTGTTGTTTAACATGGGCAGCCCATGACATGTTTCAACATTTTTTGGATCCAACAGGTATCAAGCGGCCTCTGGGCCTCCCAACCTAGCTTGTCTATAACATCAGCAGCCAAGTTATGTTTGTTTTTTCAAGACGACGCACAACTCAGTTCTATTTTTCATTAAGAATGCAAAACTGAACCTATATTTATATCTTATTTTATGACATATATATATATATTATAAAAGACATAAGTTTCCGTTAAACCTGTCATTCGTCTAACCATTTTATAGACCTTCCCACTTCCTTTATTTTTTGTTTTCATTAATCCTATATCTGAATTTTCTCCCACTTTCTTTTTCGACGTAAACTGAGTTTTCTCCCAATACTTTTCCCTAGAACCAACTCAACTGTCCCACGTCTAGCCTAAAAAATAATAATACCCCACGTACTATTAACTCATCAGATTTAAATGATATTTTATTTCGTAAGTTGAAAGTTCTTACTAAATAATAATAATAATTGTTTATATATAAGTTGGCAAGTTAACTCCTAGTGATTGCATACATAAGCTTGTAAAGATTTTACTGACCAATGCAGTAATAGACGTGCAATCATGTGTTTATGTTTTTATAACATTTCTCCATCTAGCCCAACATGATATTTTCACCCAGCCCAGCAAGTCCACGGATTTCGAGGAAAATGCAAATGGGCTTTAAATTCTACCATATATATAAATGGGCTGCATAGATGGTACATCATTGTTTCACCCAGCCCACCAAATGGATTAAAAAACAAATGGACTGGCTGACATGTGGGCCAGTAGGTTGAATCCTAGGAAGGCGTTGGATTTACATCCAACGGCCGGCATTCTTCTTCAATCTCTCGTATTCTTCCCCCAACGCTGCCGGGACCGCCTGCTCCAGCCTCCAGCGTCCAGCGGCGTTGTTTTGCGCTCCTCAGCGAAATGCTACCCTGCCGATGGCCAGGCCATCCCTCCACTCCGCACCTCCTGTTATTCTCTGTCGAGTGTAGGCCCACCCCGCACCCGAACCAGTCAATTTTCCCACTCCTCTTCGTCTGCGACTCCACTGCCGCGTCTTCCCCATCTCCGGGTCGTTCCAGTCTGGGGCCTCGCCGTCGTCCACCGCCTCGGTGCGCTTGGCGTGGCGTGGTCAACATACGAGATTCATCAAAAGAGGACTGTACAGGGAGAGCCTGACGGCTAGGACCCACGAGGTCCATGGTCGCATGAAAGGAAAGTTCCTCCTTATTACGCACTATACGTGGACTGTACGTGGGAAAGGCTTCTGTATTTCGCGAAAAAAAGTTCCTCCCGCCGACAGGTCGGACCCACCAGCTATATCTTCGCACACAAGGAAGTGCCTCCTTATTACGCACAAAAAATGAATACCCCCTACTAGCTGGGACCCACCATAGTGGGTGGCTGACTTGTGGGCCTACTAAGTTGATTGGGATGGAGGGCTTTATCAACTTAGTCAATATGAATGATTCTAGCTCCAGTGACCGTACGATGTCCATCCAACGGCCATAGTGCTTCTTCAACCTTTGGTCTTCTTGCTCCAGCCTCCTAAAGCAACGCCGGTCGTGCCGCATGCTCCTGCCTCGCGTGGCCGGCTGCGATGCTGCGGAGGCCTCACCGCCCCCTACTACTCTGAAAGTACAAGTGCTCCCTAAGTGGTTTTGGTAATTAATGACAACATATCTCTTAATGGACTAACACTTTTACCTAGTATGTTTCAGATAAGTTCAACAATGAAGTGGCATGGACTAGAGGATGTGGAACCCCTTCAAATTTCTAAGGACAAAAGATTGGATCAAGCTCCAAGCTCAGGACTCTACATTTTCTATTTTAGTGATCCAAGATCACATTGAGTCTATAGGAAAAGCCAATATTATCAAGGAGGGATGAGGTGTTGCTTAATGGCTTGCTTTCTCAAAGTCCTTAGTGATATGCTCCAAAGCCCTCAACCACTTTCTCACTTCCAAATATGTCCCACACCAAATATCCAACTCAGCCCCACCGATTCTTTCTATCCGGAGCCACCGAGTTCAGTTGACATAGCCACTGCCAGAAACCCTAATCAGTTCGGTCTCACCGATGGGATCTCGGTCTCACCGAGATGGGCTTGCAAATTCTCTGTTACCTGTTGCAATATTTTCGGTCCCACCGAGATATGCAATCGGCCAACCGAGTTTGCTTGGCCAACTCTCTGTTTCGCTTACACCCAAATCGGTCCCACCGAGCTTGAGTAATCGGTCAAACTGAGTTTTGGATTTACCCTAACCCTAGCACATCGGTCCGACCGAGTTGATCTAGTCGGCCCCACCAAAAACCCTAACGGTCACTAGCTTTGCTGAATCGGTCCGACCGAGTTTATCAATTCGGTCCCACCAAGATTGGCAAGTTGTGCGTAATGGTTAGATTTTGTGTGGAGGCTATATATACCCATCCACCACCTCTTCATTCGTGGAGAGAGCCATCAGAACAAACCTACACTTCCAACTTACCTTTTTCTGAGAGAGAACCACCTACACTTGTGTTGAGGCCAAGATATTCCATTCTTACCATATGAATCTTGATCTCTAGCCTTCCCCAAGTTGCTTTCCACTCAAATCCTCTTTCCACCAAATCCATATCCTGTGAGAGAGAGTTCAGTGTTGGGGAGACTATCATTTGAAGCACAAGAGCAAGGAGTTCATCATCAACACACCATTTGTTACTTCTTGGAGAGTGGTGTCTCCTAGATTGGCTAGGTCTCACTTGGGAGCCTCCGACAAGATTGTGGAGTTGAACCAAGGAGTTTGTAAGGGCAAGGAGATCGCCTACTTCGTGAAGATCTACCGCTAGTGAGGCAAGTCCTTCGTGGGAGACGGCCATGGTGGGATAGACAAGGTTGCTTCTTCATGGACCCTTCGTGGGTGGAGCCCTCCATGGACTCGCGCAGCCATTACCCTTCGTGGGTTGAAGTATCCATCAACGTGGATGTACGATAGCACCACCTATCGGAACCATGTCTCAAAAATCTCCGTGTCTCCAAATTGCGTTTGCACACTCCAATCCCATGTCATTACATTCTTGCAAGTTGCATGCTTTACTTTCCGCTGCTCATATACTCTTTGCATGCTTGCTTGATATGTATTGTGTTTTTTAAACTTGTGCCTAAACTCCACTTCAACTTAAGAAAATTAAAAACTGCAACTTTTAGCACTTAGTGTCTAATCATCCCCCCTCTAGACACCTCTTCTCGATCCTTTCAATTGGTATGACAGCTTTGGTCTCCATTGCCTTGGTTTAAAAACACCATTGCAGGAAGATGGATGAGTCTACTTTGGGGAGTCTTAGACGTAGAGTGCCTATTCTTGATGGAGAATATTTTTATGAGTGGAAAAATGAAATGCTTGAGATTTTCAATGAATATCATTTGAGCAAGTATATTGCTAGCCCTTGTGCACCTCATGTTGATCCCATGCACCCTACCCTTGATGAGACAATTCACATGATTCGCAATCTTAGAACTGTTAATCTTATCACTAGAGGCTTGCCTAGAAACTTGATTGGATGTTTGCCTACTCTTAAGTGTGCCTACACCATATGGAAATTTCTTGAGGAACTCTTTCCAAATTATTCCTTGAAAGATCTAGATGAAATTCTCCATAAGCCCATTGCCTTGATTAAGATGAATTCCAATGATCCCAAATTTGGTGACCGCTTATTTGAGCTTACAAATCTTACGAGTGCCAAAGGAGATGTTGGAATCATTAGCAATATCATTTCCAAAGCTATTAGAATTCACAAAGATGACCATAGAAATGATCATTTATCTAATGAATTACCCTCTCTAGGACTTGATCAATCATAAGATGATGTTGAACATGGATACTATGATGAGGATGATGATAGTAACTATGATCTTGATGATGCGATGAGACATTTTGGTCTTATGGAAAATCTTCACGGCTACATGGCCGGAGGAAAGGAATGGGTCCTTGATAGTGGATGTACTAATCATATTACCGGAGATAAAGATATGTTCCGTGAGCATGCTGAAAACGATGGCCCTCGAAAGTATGTCACCTTTGGTGATAACTCAGAGGGTAAGGTGGTTGGCCTAGGTAAGGTGGCCATATCACATGATAGCTCCATACAAAATGTCATGCTTGTTGAATCTCTTGGATACAATTTACTTTCAGTATCTAGACTTGCCGATTTCAGTTTCAATGTTCTATTCACTAAAGTAGATTGCCAAGTGTTTCGTAGAGATAATCATAAAATAGTCTTTACCGGTATACGCAGAGGTGATCTTTACATTGTTGATTTCACTAAAAAGGCTCAATCTAAAACTTTCTTAATTGGTAAATCCTCTAAAGGTTGGTTATGGCATAGACGATTAGGTCATGTTGGTATGCGAAACCTTGACAAGCTTATTAAAGAAAATCATATCTTTGGCGTTAATGATGTCATATTTGATAAGGATAGACTTTGCAGTGCCTGTCAAGCAGGTAAACAGGTTGGAGGAAGGCATCCCGTGAAGAACATCATGACTACAAGGAGACCACTCGAGCTACTTAACATGGATCTTTTTGGTCCTAACGCTTACAAAAGTCTCGGTGGAAATTCTTTTGGTCTAGTTATAGTTGATGATTTTTCCAGATTTACGTGGGTGTTCTTTCTCGATGATAAATCGCAGGTCCAAAAGATCTTCAAAAACTTCGCTAGGAAGGCCCAAAATCAATCTGAAGTGAAAATCAAGAAGGTTCACGGCAACAACGGAACAGAGTTCAAGAACGCAAATGTGGACACCTTTCTTGATGAAGAAGGGATTTCACATGAGTTCTCGGCTACGTACACACCTCAACAAAATGGAGCTGTTGAAAGGAAGAACCAAACACTCATCGAAATGGCGAGAACGATGCTTGATGAGTACAAAACGCCAAAGCACTTTTGGGCAGAAGCGGTTGAGACAGCTTGTCATGCAACAAATCGCTTGTATCTTCACAAGCTACTCGGCAAGACAGCATACGAACTCCTCACCCGTAACAAACCACAAGTTGGATACTTTTGAGTATTCGGCTCAAAGTGCTACATTCTTGATAAGCATCGTCGTTCTAAATTTGGTCCTAAGTCTCATGAAGGTTTCCTACTTTGTTATGGCTCAAACTCTCACACATACCGTGTCTACAACAATTTCACCCGAAAGGTTGAAGAGACGGTAGATGTGAAGTTTGATGAATCTAATGGCTCTCAAGTAGAGCAATTGCCAATTGATGTAGGAGACAAAGACCCTTCGGAAGCAATCCAAGACTTGTCTATTGGTAAGATTCGTCCAACGGAGGTGAAGGAGAGTACCTCGTCCATCCAAGTGGAAGCTTCTACCTCACGACAAGGTGAACCAAGAGTTGATATGGAAGCATCCATAAGTGGGACACGCCAAAATGAAGAAAACGAGGAAGTGCACCAAGATGAACGCCAACAACCTCCTTCTCCACCATGACAAGAGAACGACAACGTCAACAATGAAGAAGGCCAAGAAAAAGAACAAGATGAAGAAGATGTTCAACCTAGATCCAATCAAAAGCATTCACGAGTTCGAGCAAGAATTGCTAAAGACCATCCCGTCAAGCAAATCTACAATGATATCCAAACCGGGAGAATCACTCGCTCAAAAACTCGTTTAGCTAACTTTTGTGAACACTATTCATTTATCTCTAGCATTGAACCTATGAAGGTTGAAGAAGCTTTGGAAGATCCAGATTGGATAAATGCCATGCATGAAGAGCTACACAACTTTGAGAGAAATCAAGTTTGGACATTAGTTGAGAAGCCCGACAACAACCACAACATCATCGGTACCAAATGGGTGTTTCGCAACAAGCAAGATGAAGATGGACAAGTAGTTCGCAACAAAGCACGTCCCGTCGCCCAAGGCTACACTCAAGTCGAAGGTATGGACTATGGTCAGACATATGCCCCCGTTGCTAGACTTGAGTCCATTCGCATCTTACTTGCCTATGCTAATCATCATGATATCACCTTGTACCAAATGGACATTAAAAGTGCTTTTCTAAATGGTGAAATAGAGGAGGAAGTTTATGTTAAGCAACCTCCTGGATTTGTCAATCCTAAGAAACCTAATCATGTTTACAAACTTCACAAAGCTCTTTATGGTCTTAAACAAGCTCCTAGAGCATGGCATAAATGCTTGACCAAATTCCTTATTGAAAAGGCTTTGAAATTGGAAAAATAGATTCTACTCTTTTTACTAAAAGGGTTAATGGAGAACTATTTGTGTGCCAAATTTATGTCGATGATATTATATTTGGATCAACTAACCCTCATTTTAGTGAAAAGTTTGGAAAGCTAATGTCAGAGAAGTTTGAGATGTCGATGATGAGTGAACTCAAATTCTTTCTTGGTTTGCAAATCAAGCAAACTAAGGAAGGTACCTTTGTCTCTCAAACGAAGTACACAAAGGACTTATTCAAGAAGTTCAATATGCAAGAATGCAAAGGTATGACTACACCCATGCCTACTAGTGGACATCTTGATTTAACCAAAGATAGTGAACCGGTTGATCAAAAGGTTTATCGCTCTATGATTGGTTCATTGTTATATCTATGTGCTTCACGCCCCGATATTATGCTAAGTGTGTGCATGTGTGCACGATATCAAGACGCTCCTAAAGAATGTCATCTTAAGTCCGTGAAAAGGATAGTGATATACTTAATCCATACACCAAATTTTGGCATTTGGTATCCAAAGAGGGCCTCCTTTGATCTTGTTGGCTACTCTGACTCGGACTATGCCGGTGACAAGGTTGATAGGAAGTCCACATCGGGCAATTGTCAATTTCTTGGTAGATCTCTTGTGTCTTGGTCTTCCAAGAAAAAAACTCGGTATCCTTATCCACCGCCGAAGCAGAATACATTGCCGCTGGATCATGTTGAGCTCAATTACTTTGGATGACCCAAACTCTTAAAGATTATGGGGTATCTGTGAAACATGTTCCATTACTTTGTGACAATGAAAGTGCCATTAAGATTGCTCACAATCTCGTGCAACATTCTTGAACTAAGCATATTGAAGTTTGTCATCATTTCATTCGAGATCATGTTGCCAAAGGGGACATTAATCATAAGCATGTTCGCACTGAAAAGCAGTTAGCTGATATATTCACGAAACCACTTGATGAGAAAGTGTTTTGCAGGTTAAGAGGTGAATTGAACATCATTGATGCTTCAAACTTGGAGTAAGAACTCCATTTGATACATGCAAGGCATGAGCCGATGACTAATCCTTGATATTTCTCTTATGATTGACCATCTTATGTCTTGGATATTTTTGCACCTTGCATGTTATCTAACCCGTGTAGGTACTTGGCTGAATCTAAATCTATGAGATTGCAACTCACTCACATCTTGAGCAATTTCTATATCACCAAGTCTCTACACAACAATGGATGAAGACAAGGAAGCACGCAACCATTTAAACATATCCTTGGAAAAAATTTATGTTGAGTTTCATGATTGTCATTTTGGATACAAGTGCTCTTCCTTGCAAAAACTAGCCCATGTAGGTAGATGAACTCAAACTCCAAGTGGTGCTCCCAACTCTTGATGAGCTACATCAACCTTGAGCAACCCACACAAGTTCAACTACATGATCATGATCAACAGCACCACCCAAGGTTTGTTATTCCATCTTAAAGAAGCTTTACTCCAAGTCATGAGTCAAAGCAACTCTACAAGATGTGAATACATAAAAAAAGCTTAAACGAAAACTGGTAACCCCATTTTGAGCTTAAACGATGAGTATGACCTAAGATCAAGTGATCTCACTTGACTCATAAGTCAATATACTCTAACACAGGTGACTTTGTCGCCGACCATTTCTAGATGAAGCTCTCTTGTGTTCTTTTTGTGCTCTTGCATTTGTCTCATGCATATTTGTTTCCAACTTCATCTAGACTTCTTTTTAGTTTCTTCTCTTTTGTTTTTTGTTCTGCATTCCTTGCATCCAATTCATTGCAAATCTTTCAGTTAATTCCTTGCAAATCCTTGTGAGATCTTACTTGTCTAGTGAGCTAAGGTGACAAGTGTTTTCTCTACGATGAACTCGGTCTCACCGATCTGATGCTTTCGGTCCAACCGAATCCTCTCGGTACAACCGAACCATACAACTTGGTGTCACCGATTTCACTACAGGAAAGACATCTTGCCACTTGTTTCTGCATTCTTTTTGATCCAGCTCCACTCAATGAATCTTGTCCTCGACCAACATCCTATTAAACTTGCTGCCTTGTTCTGTGACTCAAGGACCAAACCCATCATGACAAAAATCCAGAAGAACCCTTCTTGGAAATTGATGTCAAAGGGGGAGAGAGAGATCACACATCAAAGCTTAATCATATCTATAGGGGGAGAGAATACTCAAGGGAAGAAATAGTAATCATCAAGGACCCCAAATGCTTGGTGTTCAAGAGGAGAGAAGTTACATGTCTTCTAGAGGGGAAAGACATGTTCATATTTGCTCGTTTGCATTAGCTCTGTTTATTTCCTTTGCTAAGATTTCTTTGAGCTCTGACTTTGCTCTGATCCCTATCTTCTCCCAGTATCCCATGCTAAGATTCAGGGGGAGCAAGACATCTAAGGGAAGGAAATCCTTGAATTTATTGCACATCTTTACCTTTGGGGACATCTCTATATTCAATGTGGTACTTAGTACTCACTCTACATGTCATCCCAGTCTTGGTACTCTTGTGGTTTCTCTTGTTTGCTCTGGCCAGTAGGTGTATCTATGTTATCTAACCTTGTTTACGCAGGTTCATCCCATCCTAAGCCAACTCAAGACCACAAGGTAAGTATATGCATCACAATCATGTGTATGAGAAATTCTTGCTGATGTACATACTGTTTGCAAGAAGGATTCATGAGCATGAAGGTACATTTCTCATATTCACATCATTTGCTATGATGCATATAGCCAAGATACATGTAACACATTGCTTACTCTGTCATGTTTATGCATTCACATGCCTCTATATTCCATATTCACATGATTGCATACATGTAGGGGGGAGCCCATGCAAGTTACATGTCTTTCCAAAGCTTTACTTACCATTCTCTATATCTTTATCTAAATCATTGATGTATCTTGTCATCAATTACCAAAAAGGTGGAGATTGAAAGCACAAGTGCTCCCTAAGTGGTTTTGGTAATTAATGACAACATATCTCTTGTTGGACTAACACTTTTACCTAGTATGTTTCAGATAAGTTCAACAATGAAGTGGCATGGACTAGAGGATGTGGAACCCCTTCAAAATGCTAAGGACAAAGGCTTGGCTCAAGCTCCAAGCTCAAGACTCTACATTTTCTATTTTAGTGATCCAATATCACATTGAGTCTATAGGAAAAGCCAATACTATCAAGGAGGGATGAGGTGTTGCTTAATGGCTTGCTTGCTCAAAGTGCTTAGTGATATGCTCCAAAGCCCTCAACCACTTTCTCACTTCCAAATATGTCCCACACCAAATATCCAACTCGGCCCCACCGATTCTTTCTATCCGGAGCCACCGAGTTCAGTTGACATAGCCACTGCCAGAAACCCTAATCAGTTTGGTCTCACCGATGGGATCTCGGTCTCACCCAGATGGGCTTGCAAACTCTCTGTTACCTGTTGCAATATTTTCGGTCCCACCGAGATATGCAATCGGCCCCACCGAGTTTGCATGGCCAACTCTCTGTTTCGCTTATTACCCAAATCGGTCCCACCAAGCTTGAGTAATCGGTCAAACCGAGTTTTGGATTTACCCTAACCCTAGCACATCGGTCCGACCGAGTTGATCCAGTTAGTCCCACCGAAAACCCTAATTGTCACTAGCTTTGCTGAATCGGTCCGACCGAGTTTATCAATTCGGTCCCACCGAGATTGGCAAGTTGTGTGTAACGGTTAGACATGTGGAGGCTATATATACCCCTCCACCATCTCTTCATTCATGGAGAGAGCCATCAGGACAAACCTACACTTCCAAGTTACCTTTTTCTGAGAGAGAGAGCCACCTACACTTGTGTTGAGGCCAAGATATTCCATTCTTACCATATGAATCTTGATCTCTAGCCTTCCCCAAGTTGCTTTCCACTCAAATCCTCTTTCCACCAAATCCATATCCTGTGAGAGAGCGTTGAGTGTTGGGGAGACTATAATTTGAAGCACAAGAGCAAGGAGTTCATCATCAACACATCATTTGTTACTTCTTGGAGAGTGGTGTCTCCTAGATTGGCTTGGTGTCACTTGGGAGCCTCCGACAAGATTGTGGAGTTGAACCAAGGAGTTTTTAAGGGCAAGGAGATCGCCTACTTCGTGAAGATCTACCGCTAGTGAGGCAAGTCCTTCGTGGGCGACAGCCATGGTGGGATAGACAAGGTTGCTTCTTCGTGGACCCTTCGTGGGTGGAGCCCTCCGTGGACTCGCGCAGCCATTACCCTTCATGGGTTAAAGTCTCCATCAACGTGGATGTACGATAGCACCACCTATCGGAACCACGTCTCAAAAATCTCCGTGTCTCCAAATTGCGTTTGCACACTCCAATCCCATCTCTTTACATTCTTGCAAGTTGCATGCTTTACTTTCCGCTGCTCATATACTCTTTGCATGCTTGCTTGATATGTATTGTGTTTGTTAAACTTGTGCCTAAACTCCACTTCAACTTAAGAAAATTAAAAACTGCAACTTTTAGCACTTAGTGTCTAATCACCCCCCCCCCCTCTAGACACCTCGTCTCGATCCTTTCATACTCCCACCGCTGGCCAGGGCATCCCTCTACTCACCCACACCCCCTATTATTCTGCGGCAACGGAAGCCTCATGCCGCAGCCGAACCAGTGAACCCTCGTACTCCTCTCCGCGTGGGCATCCACTGCCGCGTCTTCCCTGGCTCCGCGTCGTCCCCTTCCTAGGCCTCGCCGTCGTCCACCGCCTTGGTGCTCTCGGCGCGGCGTGGTCAATGTGGTCAATGACCGACTTCCATCGAAAGAATACTATACGTGAAGAGGCTGATAGCTGGGTCCATGGCCGCAGCTGGGTCCACGGCCACAACCCAGTTTTTTTTGTGATTTGCCAAGTAAGTCGCTTTGCCAGGCCTGTTGGGCTGCAAATCTTTCAAGACGAGGAGAGCTTCATTCGGCTGGCCGAGAAAATGGCCTATCGGTAATGAGAAATGGGTTGTACATTTTTAAAACACATCAAACCGGCAATTAGTTTCAAAATTCTTTTTTTCATTTCGAGATTTTGAATTGCATTGATTTTTATGCATGGACAATTTGTTGGATTTTATATTGATATATTTATTTATTTTTAAAATCAGAAATTAGTTTGAACATGACTCGAACTTTCAGGATTAAAAAGAGTTTGGACTGCACTGGAATATGCAAAATTTCGTATAATTTTTTAACCGTGGCCACAATATGGGCTGTAATGCTAACAAAAAGAATATGGGCTCCAAAAAACCTTAAGAATTAGCAAATGGGATGTAAATTATTAGAAATAATGGCAAATGGGCTGTATGCTGTTTTCCACAGATTTGAGGCTTTCCTAAAAAAAGGTTGATGCACAAGCAGTGACTGTTGGATGTCCATCCAACGGCCGTCGTGCTTCTTCAATCTCTGCTCTTCCTACTCCAGCCGCTCAAACAAGCGCCAGCGGGACTGCCTGCTCCCTCCTCCCCGCGGCCGGCTGTGCTGCCGCGCAGGCCTCACCGCCCCACTGTACTCCCATCGATGGCCTAGCCATCCCTCTACTCACCCACACCTGCTGTTATTCTCCGGTGACGGCAAACGAACCAATAAACCCTCATACAGTCGTACTCCCCTTCGCGTGGGAAACAACTGCCGAGTCTTCCCTGGCTCCGTGTCGTTCCCTTCCTAGGCCTCGCCATCGTCCACCGCCCTGGTGCTCTCGGCGCGGCCTAGTCAACGTGGTCAACGACCGACATGCATCTGAAGTGGATTGTGCGTGGAGAGGCTGACAGCTGGGTCCATGGCCGCACACAAGGAAATGCCTCCTTATTACGCGCAAAATAATGGTTCCTCCACCTGACATCTGGGACCCACTGAAAGGGCCTCTGTATTTCATGAAAAAACATTACCGCCGCTGACAGCTCGGACCCACCAGCTATATCTTCGCACGCAAGGAAGTGCCTCCTTATTACGCATAAAAAAATGAATACTCCCCCTGCTAGCTGGGACCCAGTATAGTGGGAGGCTGACTTGTGTGCCTACTAAGTTGACGGAGACGGAGGGCTTTGTCAACTTAGTCAATATGCACGATTCTAGCTCCATTGACCGTACGATGTCCATCCAACGGCCATAGTGCTTCTTCAACCTCTGGTCTTCTTACTCCAGCCGCCCAAACCAGCGCCAATCGTGCCTCGTGCTCCTACCTCCCGTGGCCGGCTGCGATGCCGTGGAGGCCTCAACGCCCCCTACTACTCCCACCACTGGCCAAGCCATCCCTCGACTTACCCACACCCCCTGTTATTCTGCGACTATGGCAGCCTCACACCGCAGCCGAACAAGTGAACCCTCGTACTCCTCTCCGCGTGGGCATCCACTGTCGCGTCCTCCCTGGCTCCGCGTCATCCCCTTCCAAGGCCTCGCCTTCGTTCACCGCCTTGGTGATCTCGGCGCGGCGTGGTCAATGCGGTCAATGACCAACTTCCATCGGAAGAGTACTGTACGTGGAGAGGCTGACAGTTGGGTCCACGGCCGCAGCAAGGAAGTGCCTCCTTATTACGCGCAAAATGAATATTCCTCCACCTGACAGCGGGGACCCCCCGGATGGGCCATCGTATTTCGCGAAAAAAATGTTTCCCCCTGACTGCTGGGACCCACCAGCTACATCTTCGCACGCAAGGAAGTGCGTACGTGCAAAAAAAGATGATTCGCCCCCCTGATTGTTGGGACCCACCAGCTACATCTTCGCACGCAAGGAAGTGCCTGACAGTCGGGGCCCACCTGGTCGAAGCGTACGTAGCATTGTCATTCTGGTCGCGAACGTGTACCTACATTGGGAGGGGTCTAGCATACCGCAAAACGGAGGAAACGCACCTCCTACAGTCGAAACGGGGGTCTTGTTGATCAGGGGGTGTGGCGTACAGCAAAACGGAGGAAACGGACTTGTGTTGGAGCGCTACGGTCGAAACGGGGGTCCTGTTCATCGGGAGGGGTGTAGCGTACCGCAAAACAGGACTCCACGGGATACTATTCATCTACACCATCGACCCCCTCTAGACTCCACGGGCTACTGTTCATCCACCGTCGACCTCCTCCAACCTCCACCTACGACTGTTCATCCACGAGCTCCTGTTCACCCAGCCTCCACCGCGCGCTACTCCACCGGCTACTGTTCAGCCAGCCCTCTCCACGGGCTCTTGTTCAACCACCCCTCCATGGGCTACTGTTCATCGTTCCCTCCATCGTCTACTGTTCATCTTGCCCTCCACGGGGTGGTCCTGTTCATCCAGCCCTCCACGGGGTCCTGCTCATCCAGCCCCAACTGGCTCAATTGATCGTGGTCCTGTTCATCCAGAGGCAACACCATTGGGTCCTGTTCATCCACCCCCACCGGGAACTGTTCATCCACCCCCCAGCAACGCTCACTGTTCATCCAGAGGCAGCATCGATCGTCTTCAATTAGCAGTAGTAGCGTAGGAATCGCTTGATAGGGTTCAGTTAACAGCCATCGATCGATCGCTCGGGTTCAGTAACGTGTAGCCTGCAGTGCAATCGCTCGGGTTCAGTTAGAGCCCAATGCCTCGCACCCACGCGCGTGCGTGTACGAGAGAGACGCGCATCGCTCGGCCAAAGCACCCACATTAACCGGGAACACCCCGATATTTTCCTCGCCCTCGCTCCTACCATGGTTTTTTCCGTCATGGACGTCCCAAAGAATGTCATGCAGCTGCGTCTCCGGCCCACCCAGGACGAAAAGCCCATTTTCTGTCATGATTTTTTGTCATAGAAGTAGGACCCCACCACATCTATGATGATACCGGGTTTTGTCACAATTATCATCATAGAAGTTTCATAAGTATGACATAAAAGATTTTTGTTCGGCCCAAAATGTCACGGATGTGTCTTTTTTTTGTAGTGATAAGGTTAAACAAGTTTGCCTTAAGAAGGCTAGCACAAAAGTAGCAATGATCGAAAAGGCAAGGCCTCCTTCCTGGGACCTCCTAACTACTCCTCAAAGTCGAACTCCACGTAGAATCATCCTCGGGATCCTCTAGCTCCTAGACTCCATCATATGATCACAATAACCAGGAAAAGGGGAACAAGAAGTAGGAAAGCAACCGTGAGTACTCATCGAGAGTACTCGTAAGCAAGTATCTACACTACATATGCATTGGTATCAATGAAATTGGTAGTATCTATGGACTGAACTACAGAATGCCAGAATAAGAGGGGGATAGCTAATCCTATCAAAGACTACGCTTCTGGCAGCCTCCATCTTGAAGAAGTAGAAGAGAATATATGGTAAGTTCATGAAGTATCATCGTATAGCATAATCCTACCCGGCGATCCTCTCCTCGTCGCCCTGTGAGAGAGCGATCACTGGGTTGTATCTGGCATGTGGAAGGGTGTGTTTTATTAAGTATCCGGTTCTAGTTGTCATAAGGTCAAGGTACAACTCCGGGTCGTCCTTTTACCGAGGGACACGGCTATTCGAATAGATAAACTTCCCTGCAGGGGTGCACCACATTACCCAACACACTCAATCCCTCTGGCCAGACATACTTTCCTGGGTCATGACCGGCCTCGGAAGATCAACACGTCGCAACCCTACCTAGGCAACAGAGAGGTCAGCATGCCGGTCTAAATTCTAAGCGCGCAGGGGTCTGGGCCCATCGCCCGTTGCACACCTGCACGTTGAGTACGTGGCCGGTGAGCAGACCTAGCAACCTCCATTACAAATGAAGTTGCATTACGCAGTCCAACCCGACGCGCGCCGCTCAGTCGCTGACGTCAAGAAGGCTTCCGCTGATACCACGACGTCGAGTGCCCATAAATGTTCCTGCGTAGCTGGTTAGTGCGTATAGGCCAGTGGCCAGACTGAGATCAAATATCTAGATCTCATTAAGCGTGTTATTTTGAAGTAACCGCGGACGCCGACCAGGGCCAGGCCCACCTGTCTCCTAGGTGGTCGCAACCTGCCCTGTCGCTCCGCCACAATGTAACACTCGGGGGCCGTCAAGAACCCAGGCCCACCACTACTGGGATGGAACCACCTGTCCTTTCAGCCCCCACAACAAAATCACTCGCGGGTACTCTACGAGCCGACCCGACTTTAGTCACCAAGTATCACATATTATGTATATAAGTATATACCCGTGATCACCTTCCGAGTGATCATGGCCCGATATTATAGCATGGTAGACAGACATGAATGTAGGGCCACTGATGGAATACTAGCATCCTATACTAAGCATTTAGGGTTGCAGGTAAAGGTAACAACAATAGTAGCAAAGATAGGCTATGCATCAGGATAGGATTAACGGAAAGCAGTAACATGCTACACTACTCTAATGCAAGTAGTAGAGAGAAGAATAGGCGATATCTGGTGAACAAAAAATCATCCTACGACCACGATCCAAGTACACTATGAAGATGCATTACAGGTCTAGATCTGATCGTTACCAACTTTGAGTTGCAGCGGAAGAAGAGTTGGTGTAGATCATTGATGAAGTCCTCGAACCGAAGAGCGAAAGCACGACCTCTCTACGGATTGCAGGTGTACATGCTTCATGATCCGGCAAGGCTTCAACGTCCAGAGCTTTGCATTATCGGAGAACTAAAGGAGTGAGAAGAGAACCTCGCGACACTTCTCTATTATGAGGACTAGAGCACTAGAACTAGATCAAGTCTAGAACATGATTAGAACTAGAGAAGGAGATGGGGGCGCCCGAGACAACGGGAGAAAGTTGTATCTCTTGGGGACGCCCCTCCTCATGTATATATGGGTGTAGGGAAGAGGGGCAGCCAACTTGGGGAGGGATCCTCCCCTTGGTGCCCCCCGTGGGAGACTCCCTCTCCCAATCCAATTTGGCCCCCTCTAGCTTGTCATACAAGCTAGGAGGCGCCTCCACTTGTCATTGGGTCCTAAGGCGGAATAACTCTCCACTACTAAGCCTTTTAGTATTTCTATAGCCTGTTGACATTAAATATATTCTAAAAGTCTGCTAGTCAATATTAGAACCTTTTATCATTTATTTTAATCTCCGGAAAATATTTTCCACCTATATATCAATTCCCTGTATTATCCTGTAAGCCCTAAAACTCTTTCGGTAACCACAAAACGCTAACTGTTTCTCTCGAAATTATGTGTTATGTTCTGGAACTATTCCGGGAATATTTTCTCATAACACTTACTCCACTGACACTCAACAGATTATGATTCCCTTAAGCGTGTGACCCTATAGGTTTGGTAAAACATATACATGAATGTAACTCCCTTTCGTTCAATGATCAATTGTAGATATGTGGACATCCATATTGACCCCTATGAATACATGAATGATATTCGAGTGAACCTTTGGTTATCATATGCTATTCCCTTTGCTTCGTGATACTTTAGAAAACCCGAGGTGAGATATATCGGTATTCTCTTGAGTCATTCTCATGCTCATTATACCGGTCTCCTCATTACCGTTTTTGTTCTTCTTTCTCGTTGACATGTTCCGTCATCCCTGTGACCTAGTCACCTGTGTCTGGCCAGACGATGATGGATGCCGTCACACCGAGAGGGCCCTAATAATAACTCTCCATCATTGGAAGAACAAATCCCACTCTTGAGTCATCTAGCCCCTTGTCATACTTTCCAATGAACCTGATAGTTGTCGTTATGATCACCGTGTTACAGATGACGTTTGAGCAACCCCAAAGTCCATTGTTCGATATGAAGTTACTACGATACTCTCATGGTCTAAGGAAATAAATCATACATCAACTCTCCGTGTTACATAAATAGATTTGTGACAATTACATCTCAAAGTATAACAAACAAGTTGCGTAAATTCATTTTGGGATTATTGTTACATTTAGCAAAATCCCAAGATCCAAAAAGCATGATCACCATGCAACACTTGAGCTAGTCTTAGTCTCCTAGAGGCAAGACTAGGAATCAGGTTTTACCGTTTATCATTCCACATGTGCTTATGAGTTTTCCTCTGGATCACATATTCCAGAATCGTAGCAGTTATAACATAGAATATAAACACTTAATTATAAACGTGGAAATAAATAATGCAATATTATTGCCTCTTGGGCATATTTCTAACACGTATTGCTTTTGGTCTAGTGTGATTAGTTTTTGTTGACAATGGTGACGTCCCGCAGAGAGGGTGGCATTGCGGCTTGTTTTATTCTCCAGTTCCATCTTCGCACGACAAATCTCGAATAGATACGACTTCGTCGGGAAACTTGTATCACCCTCTGGTGTTTGGATGGTATTGGGATTATCTTCTAGCCCTCAATGGTGCTAGCTTCTCTTGGACAATGATCAATCCAGATCGTGGTCGGCGACATTTTCTAGTCTACATTGACAACTTTCAGGATGCTGTTACTACATGCTCTTGGATTTCAACAAAGTTGCTTCGGTAAGACGGATGACAAGGGGCGGCAATGCAGAAGGAAGACAATGACTATTTCTTCAAGGACTTGTCTATAATTTCATATTCTTATAAGGTAGTTATTGTAAATACTAGTACTATTTAATACATGACAATAATGGGCTATTTCCGAAGAAACCTTAAAATATTTTTTTGGGTCGTTAAATATTTTCTTGTAAAGCAAAAAACCATAATGGGCAAGCAGTAATTAGGGATATCAGCTGTAGATGCGGGCCCATGTGTGACATGTCAAATGCCATGCTGCTGCCCCGATCGGCATGCCACGACTTAGAACAAGTCAAAGGTTTATTTTTTTCGCCCTAGGACGGGTTGCGGACATCGCCCTACATGTGGGGCTATTAACATGACGCGTGACATGCCCGCAGTCCCGTGGTCGTCCGTCCGATCACTACTCTCCCAAGCATCTCCCCCTCATTTTCTTCCTGCATTTCCTTCACTTTTCTTAAAAGTGTATCCGTTCCTGCTTTTTTTTTGCTCCACGTTAGGTCTTTTGTTCTTCTTTTCTAGATCAAGCAAATCGTTTCCATGAAATTATTCATGCACCTACATCTTCGTTGAGCGCACATCCTACCTTCTGCACAAAGGTCCATAAGACCGTATAAAAAGGGGGGGGGGGTGGGAGTCCATAAAAAGACGATAAAGGAAAGTAAAATTGCAATATACAGTAATTCGTAATTTCTAACTTTATCAATTCCAATCTCCAAATATAGTGGTTCTCAAATTATTTAGTCATTTGTTATTCTTTTCCAAAGATACGTAAATGGTAGGTTTATTAACGGGCAATTTTTGAAAAGGAGGACCTCCGGCCTCTACATTCACGTTAATTATTTTGTCTTTAACTTTCTTTGTTTTCTTTTTTGAATCATACAGTTTTTTTTATCAAGTTTTGGTTGCAAACCACGTAATCATACGGTTGATTTGTGAATTGTGATGAGTTGTTGCTATTGTAGCATACAGATCAGCACTGTTTTGTACAACTGTACAAGCCATGTGTTTTTATGGCTGGTGACGTGCCGATTCTATTTTGGCGTCGATTTCCTCTAGTAATTGCATTTGTATCCCGCAATTTAAGAGGATGATGTACGAGGGATACACACACACTTCGCAGAGATATTTGACAATTATATAAAAGAATTAATTTTCATCCAAGTATTAAATGTAAAGATCTATATCGGCCGATTTGCAAGAATGAATTGCCGAGGATGGATATCTGTTCTCACCGAATCAGTTAGCTCATTTATTTCCTTCCTAATTTCGAGCCTATACGCTTTAACTTACTTCCTTATTTTCCTCTGTCCTTTTCCTGAACCGTCTACAGCTAGGCAGCCAAAAAACGCCTATATATCCCAGCAGCACATTAAAAGTACGTGCGCTGATTCTGGGAACGCATGCAGTGCATGAACGAACGTTCGTAAGCGATAAAAAAATGCAATTTCCCTTTGCCAAGTCTAGTCTAGCTAGAGATTAATATGTTTTGTTTAATTTGGGTTTCCATACAGTACACACCAGGATTCATGCAGGTTGAAGCAAGTACTCCTCGACGATGCACGCTGATTTGGCGCCAGAACATATATATACGGATTACCGTAAACAAGTATACTACACATGTAATCTCGGCATCTAGCTAGGTTTTCCCTGGGGTTTTGCAAGTCAACCAACCGGATCGATCGTTGGACGCGAACAGAAGCCAGCAATTTGGGTGCATATACGTTGGTTGCAGATTTGTAAAGAAAGAAACACGGTGAATTCTTGGTTTCTACTCCAAATTTAGGAAGATTGAAATGGAGATCCATCCTGAAAAGGAGAGGAGTTATTTGGGGTCAAATATAATCTTCAGTTGCTCTTCTCACTCGACGCCAACCCAAGGCCATTAATACCCCCGCTCGCTGCCAACCTTGCGCGTCGTTTGCCACCCCACCGATCGATGACCCCATCCCTCACCTCTGACCCCGGGAACGCGCCGGCTTGGCTCTATATATAGGGCGTGTCATGGCCATGGACGACCAACGCTTATAGCAGATGATACTCGGAACCGGCCACCACCAACCTGCCGCTGCTCACGGGCTCGCCGCGGGTGCCTCCGCCGCTGCTATGCCTGTGAGCAGTTGGCCTTTGTATGGCTCTGCGGTGCCGAGCCAGCAGGGAGATCACTCGGGCCTCGTCGCGGCACCGATTCCGGCGCCGACGTTGGGCGTCGAGCTTGACGGTGCTCAGGAAATGACCACCAACAACAAGCGGAAGCGCGAGGAGCAGTCGTCGGCGGCGTTTGGCGCGGCCCAGGCGCATCAGCAGCCAATGGTCGTCGACCGCAGCCTGCGCAACGAAGTAAGTGCCCAGATCAAATCGCCACCATGCATGCACTACAGATCCATACTTTGCGTTTGATGCTTATCTAGCTTTGGTTAACCGTAATGGATGATGCAGGCAGAAAGGTTTTGTAATACTTTGGAGGAGGAGATGCGGAGGCATGAGACGCTCATGCTCTCGACCGTGGAGGCCATGGTGGAGAAGCGGCTCTTGGCCAAGGACCAGGAGATCATGCACAACTGGGGCGTCAACTGTGCACTCGGGGAGCGCCTCAGGACCCTCTACATGGAGGCTGAGGCGTGGCGCATGGACGCGCAATCCAAGCAGACCGAGGCCAACGTGCTCCGCGCCGACCTAGAGCGGGCGCTTGCCCAGCAAGCGGTCCGTTACCGTGGCAGTGGCAGCGGTGAAGGTGAAGGTGAGGACGACGCCGAGTCATGCTGCTGGGGGGACTATCACGTGGCATTCTGCGGGGGGGAGGAGGTGGAGACGCCGGTGGTGGAGCCTCCGGTGACAGGAGCCGGAATGTGCAAGGGGTGCAGTGAGAATGCGCCGGTGGTGGTGCTACTGCCGTGCCGGCACCTCTCCATCTGCGGGCCATGCGCGGAAGTAGCGTCGGGGTGCCCATCGTGTGGATGCGCCAAGCAGGGCAGCATCTACATCAACTTATCGTGATGCAAGGGTGTAATAGTTCTTGGAACGCATGAACCGGCCGGCGCCAGGCATCAGACGACGCGCATTGTCGATGAATCGCCGAACATTCATGCATCATTATTTCCGTAGTTTTAGAGTCGACATTTTGTTTCATTCTGAACCTTTTTTCGAGTCGACTTTTGTAAGTTATGTTTTCTTCTACTTCGTTTGTTCTCGACGGGGATGCTACCGCGACGGTTCGATGACGTCGATATGAGCGGATCAGTACCCCTTCTTTTGTTCGGTTTAGGTTTCTTCTTAAGCTATTTTACCATTCATTCAACAAGAAGAAAAAAAGTTTGTACTACATCCGAGCGTTTGCGGTGAGTTACGTGATCGCCGCATCAGAGTGGTGGGGGATGGTGGAGATAGTGTATACGGTTGTGTGGAAATATTCGAGATGGGAAAGATGACACGTATGACTATGGTGGTACAGAAAAGTGATTGCACGAAGGACAGAGGGTGTGCGGCGCCCGGCGGCGCATGGGAGGAGTGGGTGGGTGGCTAAGGTTAGGTTTTAGCAAGGAACCGAAATGAACGGACCAGATTTAGATCCAATGGTCCACAAAGATTGGTTGGATTTATAGAAAAAAATGCTCGGCTGGCAAAGTTGGGTTTGTAAAAATTCATAAAATTGAATGTATAGTAGGAAATGTTTTAATGGCATTCATGAGTGATGAAGAGAAGGTTCGCCACAAAGCGTCACATGTGAGGAAAGGCTGACCAGGGCTAGGGCTTAGATATCTAAAAGGGAGCAGATAGGAACTGATTTTAGATCTAACAAACCAAAAGACTAACTAAATTTTGCATAAACAAAACACTCAGATTCTACATTCAAACCATCAACAAGATACAAGGATATGCTAGAGTACCCTCCTCCTATGGGCATCCTTCCTCGCGAGTGCCTCTCACATGATCTGATCCGCACGCTCTAACGGTACCCATTGGCCAGGAAGCTCGATACTGGGACGGCCTCAGGGCCTAGAAGGCCTGGCTGCAGCCTTGCCTTGGCGATCCATCAAGGGCCCAACTTCTAAGAAAGCTTGATCTTGGCGTGCAAGCCAATAGTTCCCCTGGCAATGTCGTCCAGGGCCCCTATAAAACTTAGTTCTAATCCCCTCTATAAAGCGACGCTAGGGGTAGGTCGAGGGCCTCTGTTCCGTGATTCATCCCTCGGTAGATTTTTATCATCTTCAATCTATAACCACCTCACACGAGGCGTTGTTACCATTAATCCAAAACAAAGTAGGAGTAGGGTGTTACCTCTGCCATGAGGGGTCGAACTTGGGTAAAGCTCATGTGCAATCCCCTCTGGTACTTCCGGCTATTCTCTACACCCTACGGAGGGCACTGGTTATTTTATGCACCATCAGTTGGCGCACCATTCGGCCACTGCGTCGACAGGAGGCCGACTCTTGATCGAATCTAAGATCATGCATGGTGACTTCATGCTAGGCCAGAGCTTTACTTTGGGCTCTCTCATGTTCATCACAAATGGGTCAGTACTTATCCACCTCGACCCGACGCCCATCCCCGTCTGAACCTTCTTCTTCGGCACACTGGTGTTCGTCATCGGCTGCTTTGGCGACTTCGGACTCTATGTTCCACCGCTTCATCAAGCAGCAAACATGTCTTCCGTGAACCTGCGCCAGCAGCAACACCGACCTCCAACCCAGAAAATAACGAGCCTTCTCCAGCAACCCAAAAACACTATGTGATGTCCTCAAAAGGCAGATTCTGAACCGAAACCCTAGGAAAGAGGGTGTTGGGTTTGAAAGGAAAATGAATGCTAATGGATCTTACTGGAAGCCTGAGCATTACCCTAAAACCACATGGGTAGCTACAAAGGAACCTTCAGTGGATCCATCTACCCTATCTTGCTTCACTTGTGCTAATCTTATTGTCATTGATTAATCCTTTGATGCAAACTATAAACTGCTTAAGAATCAGAATGGTGAAGTGTTTGCCAGGTATATTGGTACTAACTGCAGGAATGGGCCACTTATGAAGAAAAGTCTGGGTGCCCAAAAAGTGTCTGGAGAATCTTCCTGTGAATGTCGTCATGACATCACAAGGGAAAAAGACAAACCCTAGACCAGAGGCTTCATATGGTCCAAAGGCTTCATACAGACAGAGAACTCACCTGAATCGCACTAACACAAATGTTTTGCAGGGAAACTATAATTAGGCCTACGAATATGAGCGGGTTTCATCAAACCGCCATGTTCATAAGACCCAGAACTACTCTGCTTATTCTTATGAGTACTATTCTCCACCTGCAAGACTATTTGCTAGGGCTCCAAAGCCAAAGTTCTCAGATGCTGCACTTAGACTCATTGCTTCGAAGCCACCCTTGAAGATGTGGGTGGCTAAGAAAGCTTATATCTCTCTTTTGCAGGGAAAGGTCTCCAGCCGAAAATCAAATGAGTCTGAAGCTATTGCAGGGGACCTAAAACATATTGTAGGGCGCAAGATCAAATGCCCAAATGGTCTTATTATGTATTTTGTTCCCGAGTCGCTTGCTATTTGTCCTATCAGTCCTAACCTGAATTTAAGCTTTCATAATCCACTTGCTCGTCAAATGTTTATGCTTCACAATACTCTTCATGAAGCCTATCCCCCTAACTGCACTGTAGGGTATGGCACCAGCTGCTTCAGAATGGATTATTGATAGTGCATGTACTAATCACATGACTGGCGAACGAAGTCTTCTCATGGACTCAACCTTACGTCCATCTGACAAAAGTCACATCACATTTGCTGATACTGGTAAAAGCAAGGTATTGGGTCTAGGTAGAGTTGCAATCTCAAAGGATCAACACATGGATAAAGTGATGCTTGTTGAATCCCTTGGTTTCAACTTAATGTCTGTCTCAATGCTTTGCGATTTGAACATGATTGTGATATTTGGAAAATATCGTTGCCTTGTTCTAATGGAATCTGACAAGTCTCTAGTCTTTGAGGGGTATCGGCAAGATGATTTGTACATGGTAGATTTCTCAGCAGGACCACAACTTGCCGTATGTCTTCTTGTAAAAGCTTCAGAATGTTGGCTCTGCCATCGGAGGCTAGGGCATGCTGGCATGAGGAACTTGCATACTCTTGCAATGAAGAAGCACGTCATAGGCATCGAGGGTGTCAAGTTCAAGAAGGATCACTTATGCGGTGCCTGTGAAGCTGGAAAGATGACGAGGGCAAGCATCCCTCGAAGACAATCATGACAACGACTCAACCCTTCGAATTGCTACACATGGACCACTTCGGCCCTACTCACTACTCTACTCTTACTACTACTGCTTGTCTCTATGGCTTCGTCATTGTTGATGATTATTCAAGATATACATGGGTGCATATAATTCTCTACAAGACTGAAGTGCAGGATGTCTTCAGACGCTTCGCAAATCGAGCCATGAACAACTATGGCGTCAAGATCAAGCACATCAGAAGCAACAATGGCATTGAATTCAAGAATACCGGCTTCGACACTTATCTCGATACATTGGGCATCACTCATGAGTTCTCAGCTCCGTACACGCCGCAGAAGAATGGCATCGTGGAACGCAAGAACAAAACACTCATTGAGATGGCTCGGACGATGCTCGATGAATACAAGACACCATGTCAACAACCGTGTTTATCTTCACAAGCTTCTGAAGAAAACATCCTATGAACTCCTCACTGGTAAGAAGCCAAACTTCAGTTACTTCAGAGTATTTGGTGCTAGGTGCTGGATCAAAGATCCACATCACACTTCAAAATTTGCACCGAAAGCACATGAAGGTTTTATGCTTGGTTACGCAAAGGATTCGCACTCCTACAGAGTCTTCAACCTCTTTCACTATAAAGTGGTTGAAACTGTGGATGTGCGATTCGATGAGACTAACGGCTCGCAAAGAGAGCACCTCCCAAATGTGCTAGATGAAATTCCACCCAGTGAATCCATCAAGCTTATGGGAACTGGAGAAATCATACTGTCTGAAGTACAGCCTGAAGAGGAACTTATCATCTCTGCACCTAATCAACCTGAAGACAATGCTCAGCCTGAAGACAATCCTTCAAACGATGAAAATGATCAGCAAGAGCAAAATCTTCGTCCAGTTCATCCTCGTATTGTAAATGAAGTACAAATTGAGAAGATAATTGATAGCATCAATGCACCTGGTCCACTCACTCGTTCAAGGGCAACACAACTAGCAAATTTCTGTGGGCACTTTGCATTCGTCTCAATATCTGAACCC
The DNA here is from genome assembly GCF_056163025.1 of Triticum urartu. NCBI lineage: Eukaryota > Viridiplantae > Streptophyta > Magnoliopsida > Poales > Poaceae > Triticum > Triticum urartu. Next base: position 100,274,874 of record NC_141878.1, read on the forward strand.
AAGAAAGTTGATGAAGCCTTCATGGAACCTGAATGGATTCAAGCTATGCAAGAAGAGCTTCAACAGTTCGAGCTGAATAATGTATGGGAACTGGTAAAGCGTCCTGATCCTCGTAAACACAATATCATAGGCACTAAATGGATATATCACAACAAGCAAGATGAGCATGGTCAAGTTGTCAGAAACAAGGCTCATCTCGTTGCTCAAGGATACACTCAAGTTGAAGGAATGGACTTCTACGAAACATTTGCTCCTGTGGCTAGGCTTGAAGCTATTCGCATACTGCTAGGCTATGCAAATCATCATAACATCCTTCTGTATCAAATGTATGTGAAGAGTGCCTTTCTCAATGGCAAGATTGAAGAAGAAGTGTATGTTGCACAACCGCCTGGTTTTGAAGATCCAAAACGTCCTGACATGGTTTACAAGCTCAACAAGGCACTGTATGGCCTCAAACAAGCCCCTCGTGCTTGGTATGACACACTCAAAGACTTCCTGAAGAGCAATGGCTTCAAACCTGGTTCCCTAGATCCCACACTCTCCACGAAGACATATGATGGTGAACTATTTGTGTGTCAAATATATGTTGATGACATTATCTTCGGCTGCACTAACCAGAAGTACAGTGATGAGTTTGAATACATGATGCAAGAGCAATATCAGATGTCCATGATGGGTGAGCTGAAGTTCTTCCTTGGTCTTCAAATAAGGCAGCAACGCAACGACATCTTCATATCTCAAGAGAAATACCTCAAAGATTGCCTGAAGAAGTTTGGAATGCAAGACTACAAGGGTTATACGACGCCAATGCCTACCAAGAGTCATCTGGATTCTGACGCCAATGGTAAAGAGTTCGATCAAAAGGTATACCGCTCCATGATTAGTTCTTTGCTTTATTTATGTGCATCTAGGCCAGATATCAGGCTTAGTGTTTGCATGCGTGCCCGATTCCAAGCGGCACCAAAGGAATCACATCACTTAGCTGCGAAGCGAATTCTTCGATATTTGGCTTACACCCCAACCCTAGGATTATGGTATCCAAAGGGCTCAAAGTTTGATCTAGTTGGATTCTCAGATGATGATTATGCTGGTGACAAGGTGGATCGCAAGTCTACATCAGGCACATGTCACTTTCTGGGACGATCACTTGTGTGTTGGTCTTCAAAGAAGCAGAACTGTGTATCTCTCTCCACTGCTGAATCTGAATACATTGCTGCTGGATCTTGCTGTGCTCAGCTTCTAAGGATGAAGCAAACACTCAAAGACTATGGCATTCATCTGAAGTAAGTGCCACTCTACTGCGACGATGAAAGCGCCATCAAGATCGCCAACAACCCAGTTCAGCACTCGAAGACAAAGCACATTCAGATCCATCATCAGTTTCTCAGAGATCATGTCATGAAGGAAGATATTGATATCATTCACATCAACACTGAAGAGCAACTGGCAGATATCTTCACAAAGCCCTTGGATGAGAAAAGGTTTTGCAAGTTGCGGTGTGAGCTAAATATCTTGGAATCCTCAAATGTCCTATGATCATGCACACATCCTAACACTCATGCATGTTGATGTCTTAGATGTGCAACACATGAAGTAACATATATCTTCAACTAATGAAGACTTACACTCTAAGTGTGAATACATTAACACGGAATTTGACTTCGGGGCGCCATGATAATTGTGCGCTGTGTATGGGTCTAATACTTCCTATACGGTGGGTAACGCCACCACCAAACTTTTGTTTGGAGTATTTTATGTTGGCGTTACATTTGCAAAGTCTTCGCATTTGGTTTGTCTTCAATATTAACACGGTTTCATGTTTATCTTCACTATATTGATTTGGTCTTATTCGGATATATTCATATGATTGCGTTCTGTCCTCTACAACATTCACTTATAGCTATGTCTTCTCGTTGAATCTTTTGAACTAAGTGAATGTGATCAGTCCCTAACCTTATGCTCCCGTCTCAAATCTATCTATCCAAATCATATGCCTTCTATTGAAACTGTTGAATGTCTTCGCTGTGTCCTTGTCAGCAGAAGATACAGAGACAATTATTAATCCAGGCGTACGTGGAGAAGATGTCTTCGCTGTGTCCTTGTCAGCAGAAGATGTCTTAGATGCTCAATCCTTTTGCCTGAAACCCGGAGAAGCGGGAACGACCACCTGACAATCCAGGCGTACGTGGGAACGTGGAACAACCTCCGATATGTTCCATGAACGCCACGTGTCTTTCAGATGTGAACCGCTAGGGGCTCCTGCGTAATAACGTTGCATCGTCCCTGTCCTTATAAATACTCACAACACCCTAGTCATTATCTCTTCTTCCACTTGTCTTCCTCGCACAAACCGTAGCGCCACCGCTAGCCCTCGACGACGCCAGTGACGAAGCGCTTAGCTGCCGCGACCTCACCGACGCCGTCATCACGCCGGTCGTGGACATCGTCTTCTCCGCCTTCGCCGTAGGTGTCCTCGTCGCCAAGTTAGGGCACGAAATATTGAACTGGTCGGCCTCATCTCCTACTCTGTCTAGCAGTTCCTCGAGTGGTAAATAAAAACTCTTGTAACAGTCTTTTTGATCCGATAGATTCATCCTTTTCAACCACAAGTGGTTTCTGTTGCTACAAAGTTGGATCTATCACGTTCTGCATCTCATAGCATGCCTAGTATGTTCACTTATGCTTCACAAAGTAGTTAGATTCCTCACTTGTACTTATTCGTGGATTCGTACAAATCTGGAACCAACTCTATATATGAGTGATTGTCTTCGCACTATGAGGTCAATGTCTTCTAAACTGATTTATCTTCAAAATCTTCTAAGAATGCATATGACCTCTTCCCCTTCCCTCGCATCTCTAATGCTGTCACAGGTACATGTCCATGGGAGAATCCCTTGGTTCTCATAGTTTGCATTCATTTGCAGAGTTCTTACAGCATCACATAAATTCTCCTGAAGCCAGTTCCTGTCTGACCAGTAGACGGAAGACTTTGACAGTGTTGAAGCCTTTCAGTCTAAACTTCATGACAACAGAAAAATCAGTCAGGAAGGGCGGCAGACAGCACCGTGAAAACACTGCTAAGGACCTACCACCGGATCTCTATGAGTTATACAAGTCAGATCCAGAAGAGACCTATGGAGAACGCAAGAACCAAATCCAATGGATTCGAAGACATTGGGCAGAGGAATGGTTCAAGTACAGATTTTTCACCAACGAATATGCTGAAAAGAATGCCATCAAGGGCCCCTGGGGAGATATTATATACAAAGGTCTTCAGCCCAAGTCGAAGTCCAAAGCTATTGCTCAAGGCTTCTACCCCTGCATGATTCATGGACCGCAGCCTGCTAATGCCGACCCATCCTCTCTGCTATGGTGTCGTGAAGATAATCTCTTTAGGCGCAACTTCCAGTTTGCCAAAACTTCTACCAAAGAGAACAAGAAGTCACTAGGTCTGGACTTCAACCCCGGTCCCTCTGCTCCTCGTGCCGACGGCACACACAATGCTGAACCCAATCTTGTTGGGCCCTTCTACAACTTAGGACTCATCACTCACATTCAGGTTCAAGGGGCAGCCGTGGATCACTCTGCAGATGACGCTGATTCTGACGAAGCGCCTACACCACCGAAGCCTGTGAAGCAAAAGAGACCAAAGGCTTCAAAGCCCTCCTCTGCACCAAAGGTATCATGGGCGAAGCCTCCGGCCACTGCACCTCCTGAAACCAGTGTGCAGTCTGAAGATCTCTCTCGCGTCTCCAAGTCTGACAAGTTGAAAAAGCCCATGCAACCAACTGGTCAAGCATTGACCCCTGCTGCTGTTTTGAGAAACGAGAATGACGCCATTGATCTGTCTAGCAACGACGATCTTGGTGATGATTGTAAGTGCATCTAGTGCCACCCCTAGTTGGTTTTGGAGTATTGACGACAAACCTAGTTGAGGGACTAATGTGTTTGTGAGAATTAGAGGATAACACAGGTAGAAGTCCCTCATTGATTCGGTTTTCCTACCGGAGATGACCCCTAAAAATGTATGAAGACATTGAAGACAAAGGTGGTATGTGAAGACATTCACATTGAAGACTATGACAAGAGAAGACATCGCGTGAAGACTATGGAGCGCGAAGACTTAGTTGTTTTGTCGTTTCCTTTTCTTCTTTGTTGATTCATAGGAACCACCGTACTGTTAAGTGGGGTCCAAGTGAACTAGTCAGAATGACTGAAGTGATGCTTAACCAAAATCATATGTCTTCGAGCGAAGACAGTAAGAGCAAATCTTATCCAGAGCTGGATAAGTTAGCTTTGCTTGTAGCCCAAGTAAAGTTGATGTGTGTGTTTGAAATCTGACCATTGGAGCACGTGTCAGTTCCTTAGTGACCCAGTGTCATTTCGGACAAATCAGGTTGGGTTGCCTAGTGGCTATAAATAGCCCACCCCTTACACCATAAATTGGTTGGCTGCTCGGAGTTAGTGCACGGCATTTGTCGTTTGAGAGCAACCCACCTCAAAGCCTTTGAGAGAGAAATCCTTGCGAGGACAAAGCCCTAAACACCCAGAGCCAAAGAGTGTTAGGCATCACTGAAGTCTTCCTATCTGTGTGATCTGAAGACTTATTACACTTGAGGACTGTGAATCCTCCAGCCGGTTAGGCGTCGCGTTCTGAGCATCCAAGAGTCATTGTGGATCGCCGGTGAACGAAGTTTGTGAAGGTTTGGAAGTCTACCTTGAAGACTTACCAGAGTGATTGGGTGAGGACTGGGTGTCCTTAGCTCAAGGGGAATAAGGCGAAGACGCGGTCTTCTGAGTTAAATCTCAGCCTCCCTAACCAGACGTACAGTTGTCACAACAACTGGAACTGGTCCAACAAATCATTGTCTTCAACGAGCTACTAGTTCTATCCTTCCCATCTCTTTATTTGCAGTTGGTCCTTGTTAAGTCATTGCCTGTTTGCATTATCTTTTTGTCTTCACTGAGTGACTGCTTGTTCTGATTGGCTTCATACTATCTTCCATCCTGATCCATACTGCCTAGCTGCTATTAGTCTTTGTGCTTTCACTTCATTGAATACTTGACTATGGTTTGCCTAGTGTAGTCTACCTTCCACTGCATGGTAATAGGTTTATCTCTATCATTTGTCTTCGAAACTTCCATGTTTTGAAGACTTTCATAAAAATCACCTATTCACCACCCCCCCTCTAGTCGATCACTAGCACTTTCAATTGGTATCGGAGCAAGGTACTCCCTTGTTCTGTGTGATTCGGTTTAACCACCTAGAGTTTAAGCTATGTCGACTGCAGGGATAATCAAAGTCTCCGCTGGGTGCCCCATCTTTGATGGAACCGAATATCCCTACTGGAAGAATAAGATGTGCATGCATGTTGAAGCCATTGATGTCGACCTCTAGTATGTCGTCAAGAATGGCTTCCCCAAGGCTGGTGAAGGTGTCACCACTGCTGATGTCAAGAAGTTTGTTAAACTGGATTCCACTGCCAAGAATATCATCTGTGGTCATCTGACCAAAGGGCAGTATGGCCGTGTGAGAGCTCTGGAAACATCTAAGCTAGTCTGGGACTGGCTCTCCAAGGTCAATGAAGGCGTCTCAACCGAGAGAGATCAAAGGATCAGTGTCCTTCGCAACCTATTCAATCGCTTCAAGAGAAACTACAATGAGAATGTTCAGCTCACGTTTGATCGACTCACTGACATCACAAATGAGCTTCAAGCTCTCGGTGCTACTGAGATCACCAAGCCTGAAATCGTCAAGACACTCCTGAGATCACTTGACAGCTCGTTTGACACCCTAGCCCTGATGATTCAAGAATGTCCTGACTTCAAGACACTCAATTCGTCTGACATACTTGAGAGGCTCAACACACATGAGTTTCAGCTTTCTGAGAAAAGAGACATCTACGGTCCCAACTATGGCCAAACTCGTGCCTTGAAGGCAAAATCTGTTTCCTCGTCTGAAGAAGAATCTGATTGTAGTTCTGATGATCCTGAAGACATTGGAAAGGAGCTTGCTATGCTTGTAAAGAGGTTCCAGAAATTCACCAAGAAGAAAGGCTTCAGAAAGTCCTCACGATCCAGCTCAAGGAATGATGAAGCTTCTGCTCATGACTACAAGAAGAGAACATGCCACAAGTGCAAGAAACCTGGTCACTACATCTCTGAGTGTCCATAGTGGGACAATGAGAACAAGAAGAAGAAGAAGAGCAAGGAATATGATTCTGACGACAAGAAGAAGAAGAAATACTCAAAGTCTTCTTCCAAGTCTTCCTCAAAGTCTTCATCACACAAGAAGAGCTCATCTGGCAAGACTCGTGTGTTTGTTGGCAAGGAAATGGATTCAGAGGAGGAGTCTGCTTCTGAGGAGGCAGAGGTGGAGTCTGAGGAGGAGTCCGATTCTGGCGTTGCAAGTCTAGCTACAACCTACGTTGCCAAGTCCATCTTCAACACTGAAGACAATGACTTCATCACCGACGCCGATGCTAATGACAAGGACAACTCCGCTCCCACCTCCTGCTTCATGGCACGCAGTGCCAAGGTAAACTCACGCACTACTCACTATCAAACATCCAGTGAAGATGACTCTGACTGTGGTTCCAAACCCAGCTACAAAACACTTGCTAAAATTGCAACTGGACAACAGAAAGCTATGGAACATATTCAAAAACTGTTAGACAAAAGCGATGACCTGTTAGACGCTGAAATGACTCGATCTCAGTCCTTAATTGAAGACATAAAAAATCTTCATGTTAAGTATGAGGAACTTGAAAGTCGTCATGAAACGCTCTCAACAACTCATGAAAAGATTTCCTATGATTATCTTCAAAGGAAGCTAGATCTTGAGAAATTGAGAGCGGCTCATGAAGATCTTCAAAAGGAAAACGAGTCACTTCGCGCCAAACAGATCAGTCCCGCTCAGGAAGGATTTGAACCACCATGTCTTAAATGCATTGAGCGTGACAATGCTACTTCTGTTGCTGGATGTTCTACTACTGCTACTGTTGCAATATCTTCAACTGTTGATGTGGTAACTAACCCCTCTGCTGAGGATGCCACTGCTATTGCTGATGAAAATGCTAGGTTGAAGACATTGCTTGAAACAGGGATGTACAAAAGTCTCAAAGGGCATCAGACACTATGTGATGTCCTCAAAAGGTAGATCCTGAACCGAAACCCTAGGAACGAGGGTGTTGGGTTCGAAAGGATAATGAATGCTGATGGCTTTTACTGGAAACCTGAGAAGTACCCCAAAACCACATGGGTTATTGGGAAAGAATCAATATACTTTTAATGTCGAATCGGGATTCACTAAGACAGAAATAAAGCATTGGGTCGAACTCTTCTTTGGTTGCTGCAAAGGAACCTTTAGTGGATCCATCCACCCTATCTGGCTTCACTTGTGCTAATCCCATCGTCATTGATGAATCCTTTGATGCAAACTATAAACTGTTTAAGAATCAGAATGGTGAAGTGTTTTCCAGGTATATTGGTACTAACTGCAGGAATGGGCCACCTATGAAGAAAGTCTGGGTGCCGAAATAGTGTCTGGAGAATCTTCCTGTGAATGTCATCATGACACCACAAGTGAAGAAGACAAACCCCAGACCACAGGCTTCATATGGTCCAAAGGCTTCATATAGACAGAGGACTCACCCGAGTCGCACTAACGCAAATGCTTTGCAGGGAAACCATACTCAGGCCTATAAATATGAGCGTGTTTCATCAAACCGCCATGTTCATAAGGCCCAGAACTACTCTGCTTATTCTTATGAGTACCATTGTCCACCTGCAAGACTATTTGCTAGGGCTCCAAAGCCAAAGTTCTCAGATGCTGCACTTAGACTCATTGCTTCAAAGCCACCCTTGAAGATGTGGGTGGCTAAGAAATCTTAACTCTCTTTTGCAAGGAAAGGTCTCCAGCCGAAAATCAAATGCGTCTGAAGCTATTGTTGGGGACCTTAAACATCTTGTAGGGCGCAAGATCAAATGCCCAAATGGTCTTCTTATATATTTTGTTCCTGAGTCGCTTGCTACTTTCCCTATCAGTCCTAACCTTGATCTAAGCTTTAATAATCCTCTTGCTCGTCAAATGTTTATGCTTCACAATGCTCTTCGTGAAGCCTATTCTCCTAACTGCACTGTAGGGTATAACACCAGCTGCTTCAGAATGGTTTATTGATAGTGGATGTACTAATCACATGACTGGCAAGAGAAGTCTTCTCATGGACTCAACCTTACGTCCATCTGACAAAAGTCACATCATATTTGCTGATACAGGTAAAAGCAAGGTATTGGGTCTAGGTAGAGTTGCAATCTCAAAGGATCAGCACATGGATAAAGTGATGCTTGTTGAATCCCTTGGTTTCAATTTAATGTCTGTCTTAATGCTTTGCGATTTGAACATGATTGTGATATTTGGAAAATATCGTTGCCTAGTTCTAATGGAATCTGACAAGTCTCTAGTCTTTGATGGGTATCGGAAAGATGATTTCTACATGGTAGATTTCTCAGCAGGACCATAGCTTGCCGTATGTCTTCTTGCAAAAGCTTCAGAATGCTAGCTCTGGCATCGGAGGCTAGGGCATGCTGGCATGAGGAACTTGCATACTCTTGCAAAGAAGATGCACGTCATAAGCATCGAGGGCGTCAAGTTCAAGAAGGATCACTTATCTGGTGCCCGCGAAGCCGGAAAGATGACGAGGGCCAAGCATCCCTCGAAGACAATCATGACAACGACTCAACCCTTCGAACTGCTACACATGGACCTCTTCGGCCCTACTCACTACTCAACCCTTACTACTACTGCTTGTCTCTATGGCTTCTTCATTGTTGATGATTATTCAAGATATACATGGGTACATATAATCCTCTACAAGACTGAAGTGCGGGATGTCTTCAAACGCTTCGCCAATCGAGCCATGAACAACTATGGTGTCAAGATTAAGCACATCCGAAGTGACAATGGCACTGAATTCAAGAACACCGGCGTCGACACCTATCTTGATACATTGGGCATCACTCATGAGTTCTCAGCTCCGTACACGCCGCAGCAGAATGGCATCGTGGAATGCAAGAATAGAACACTCATTGAGATGGCTCGGACGATGCTCGATGAATACAAGACTCCAAGGATGTTCTGTCCTGAAGCTATTGATACTGCATGCCATGTCATCAACCGTGTTTATCTTCACAAGCTTCTGAAGAAAACATCTTATGAACTCCTCACTGGTAAGAAGCCAAACGTCAGTTACTTCAGAGTATTTGGTGCCAGGTGCTGGATCAAGGATCCACATCACACTTCAAAATTTGCACCGAAAGCACATGAAGGTTTTATGCTTGGTTACGAAAAGGATTCGCACTCCTATAGAGTCTTCAACCTCTTTCACTATAAAGTGGTTGAAACTATGGACGTGTGGTTCGATGAGACTAACGGCTCACAAAGCGAGCACCTGCCAAATGTGCTAGATGAAATTCCACCCAGTGAATCCATCAAGCTTATGGGAACTGGAGAAATCATACCGTCTAAAGTACAACCTGAAGAGGAACTTATCATCTCTGCACCTGATCAACCTGAATACAATGCTCATCCTGAAGACAATCCTTCAAACGATGACAATGATCAACAAGAGCAAAATCTTCATCCAGATCATCCTCGTGTTGCAAATGAAGTACAGCTTGCAAGGATAATTGATAGCATCAATGCAGCAGGTCCACTCACTCGTTCAAAGGCAATACAGCTAGCTAACTTCTGTGGGCACTTCGCATTTGTCTCAATATCTGGACCCAAGAAAGTTGATGAAGCCTTCATGGAACCTGAATGGATTCAAGCCATGCAAGAAGAGCTCCAGCAGTTTGAGCTGAATAATGTTTGGGAACTGGTTAAGCGTCCTAATCCTCGTAAGAACAATATAATAGGCACTAAATGGATATATCGCAACAAGCAAGATGAGCATGGTCAAGTTGTCAGGAACAAGGCTCGTCTCGTTGCTCAAAGATACACTCAAGTTGAAGGAATTGACTTCGATGAAACATTTGCTCATGTGGCTAGGCTTGAAGCCATACGCATACTGCTAGCCTATGCAAATCATCATAACATCCTTCTGTATCAAATGGATGTGAAGAGTGCTTTTCTCAATGGCAAGATTGAAGAAGAAGTGTATGTTGCACAACCGCCTGGCTTTGAAGATCCAAAACATCCTGACATGGTTTACAAGCTCAACAAGGCACTATGTGGCCTCAAACAAGCCCCTCATGCTTGGTATGACACACTCAATGTTGGGGAACGTAGCAGAAATTCAAAATTTTCTACGCATCACCAAGATCAATCTATGGAGTAATCTAGCAACGAGGGGAAGGAGAGTGCATCTACATACCCTTGTAGATCGCTAAGAGGAAGCGTTCAAGTGATCGGGGTTGATGGAGTCGTACTCATCATGATCCAAATCACCGATGATCCTAGTGCCGAACGGACGGCACCTCCGCGTTCAACACACGTACAGCCCGGTGACGTCTCCTACGCCTTGATCCAGCAAGGGGAGAAGGAAAGGTTGGGGAAGACTCCATCCAGCAGCAGCACGACGGCGTGGTGGTGGTGGAGGAGCGCAGGACTCCAGCAGGGCTTTGCCAAGCACTACGAGAGACGAGGAGGAAGAGGGGTAGGGCTGCGCCAACAGGGAGATTGAATCGTGTGTTGGGCTGCCCCTTTGCTCAAGTATATATAGGGGGAGGGGAGGGGCTACGCCCCCACCTAGGGTTCCCTCCCTAGGGGTGGCGGCAGCCCCCAGATCCCATCTGGGAGGCTGCCAAGGGGAGAGAGAGGGGGGCGCACCTAGGGTGGGCCTTAGGGCCCATCTGCGCCTAGGGTTTGCCCCCTCTCCCCTTGAGGACGCCTTGGGCCTTGGTGGGAGGCGCCCCAGCCCACCTATGGGCTGGTACCTTCCCACTATTGGCCCGTGTAGGCCTCCGGGGCTGGTGGCCCCACCTGGTGGACCCCCGGACCCCTCTGGTGGTCCCGGTACACTACCGGTGATGCCCGGAACAATTCTGGTGGCCAAAACCATACTTCCTATATATCAATCTTTACCTCCGGACCATTCCGGAACTCCTCGTGACGTCCGGGATCTCATCCGGGACTCCGAACAACATTCAGTAACCGCATACATACTTTCCCTATAACCCTAGCGTCATCGAACCTTAAGTGTGTAGACCCTACGGGTTCGGGAGTCATGCAGACATGGCCGAGACAACTTTCCGGTCAATAACCAACAGCGGGATCTGGATACCCATGTTGGCTCCCACATGCTCCACGATGATCTCATCGAATGAACCATGATGTCAAGGACTTAATCAATCCCGTATACAATTCCCTTTGTCTAGCGGTACGATACTTGCCCGAGATTCGATCGTCGGTATCCTGATACCTTGTTCAATCTCGTTACTGGCAAGTCTCTTTACTCGTTCCATAACACATCATCCCGTGATCAACTCCTTGGTCGCATTGTGCACATTATGATGATGTCCTACCGAGTGGGCCCAGAGATACCTCTTCGTTTACACGGAGTGACAAATCCCAGTCTCGATTCGTGCCAACCCAACAGACACTTTCGGAGATACCTGTAGTGAACCTTTATAGCCACCCAGTTACGTTGTGACGTTTGGTACACCCAAAGCATTCCTACGGTATCCGGGAGTTGCACAATCTCATGGTCTAAGGAAATGATACTTGACATTAGAAAAGCTTTAGCATACGAACTACACGATCTTTGTGCTAGGCTTAGGATTGGGTCTTGTCCATCACATCATTCTCCTAATGATGTGATCCCGTTATCAACGACATCCAATGTCCATGGTCAGGAAACCGTAACCATCTATTGATCAACGAGCTAGTCAACTACAGGCTTACTAGGGACATGGTGTTGTCTATGTATCCACACATGTATCTGAGTTTCCTATCAATACAATTCTAGCATGGATAATAAACGATTATCATGAACAAGGAAATATAATAATAACCAATTTATTATTGCCTCTAGGGCATATTTCCAATAGTCTCCCACTTGCACTAGAGTCAATAATCTAGTTCACGTCGCCATGTGATTAACACTCATAGGTCACATCGCCATGTGACCAACATCCAAGAGTCTACTAGACTCAATGATCTAGTTCACATCACTATGTGATTAACACTCAAAGAGTTCTGGGTTTGATCATGTTATGCTTGTGAGAGAGGTTGCAGTCAACGGGTCTTGCCATATTCAGATCCCTATGTATTTCGCAGAACTTTATGTCATATCATAGATGCTGCTACCACGTTCCACTTGGAGCTATTCCAAATTGTTGCTCCATTATACGTATCTGGTATCTCTACTCAGAGCTATCCGGATAGGTGTTAAGCTTGCATCGATGTAACTCTTTACGTCGAACTCTTTATCACCTCCATAACCGAGAAACATTTGCTTATTCCTCTAAGGACAATTTTGACCGCTATCTGGTGATCCAGTCCTAGATCACCTTTGTACCCTCTTGCCAGACATGTGGCAAGGCACACATCAGGTGCGGTACTCAGCATGGCATACCGTATAGAGCCTATGACAAGAGCATAGGGGACGACCTTCGTCCTTCCTCTTTCTTCTGCCGTGGTCAAGCTTTGAGTCTTACTCAACTTCACACCATACAACTCAGGTAAGAACCCCTTCTTTGACTGATCTATTTTGAACTCCTTCAAAAACATGTCAAGGTGTGCGTTCTTTGAAAGTATCATCAGGCGTCTTGATCTATTTCTATAGATCTTGATGCCCAATATGTAAGCAGCTTTATCCAGGTCTTCCTTTGAAAATCACTCTTCAAACAACCGTTTTTTGCTTTCCAGAAATTCTACATTATTTCAGATCAACAATATGTCATCCACATATACTTATCAGAAATATTGTAGTGCTCCCACTCACTTTCTTGTAAATACAAGTTTCTAACAAACATTGTATAAACCTAAAAGCTTTGATTACTCCATCAAAGCATATATTCTGACTCCGAGATGCTTGCTCTAGTCCACAGAAGGATTGCTGGAGCCAGCATACCTTTTAGCATCCTTAGGATTGTCAAAACTTTTATTGTATCACATACAACTTTTCTTACGAAAACTTGGTAAGAAAACTTGTTTTGACATCCATCTGTAAGATTTCATAATCGAAAAATACAGCTAATGCTAACAGGATTCTGACGGACTTAAGCATTGCTACGGGTGAGAAATTCTCATCGTAGTCAACTCCTTGAGCTTGTGAAAAGACTCTTTCCCACAAGTCAAGCTTCATAGATGGTAACATTACCGCCCACGTCCATCTTCTTCTTAAAGATCCATTTATCTCAATGGCTTGCCGATCATCGGGCAAGTCCACCAAAGTCCATACTTTGTTCTGATATATGAATCCTATCTCGGATTTCATGGCTTCTAATAACCATTTGTCGGAATACGGGCCCACCATCGCTTCTCCATAGATCGTAGGTTCATTGTTGTCTAACAACATGATGTCTAAGACAGGATTACCGTACCACTTAGGAGTAGTACATATCCTTGTTGACCTACGAGGTTCGATAGCAACTTGATCCGAAGCTTCATGATCACTATCATTAACTTCCTCTTCAACAGACGTAGGCTCCACAGAAAACATCTTTCTGTGTTGCATCACTCTCTGGTTGAAGTAAAGGTTCGACAACCTCATCAAGTTCTATCTTCCTCCCACTCAATTCTTTCGAGAGAGAAACTCCTTCTCGAGAAAGGACCCGTTCTTAGTGACAAACAATTTTCCCTCGGATCTGAGATAGAAGGTATACCCTACTGTCACCTTTGGGTATCCTATGAAGATGTGTTTGTCCGCTTTGGATTCGAGCTTCTCCGGCTGAAGCCTTAAGCATCGCAGCCCCAAACATTAAGAAACGACAACTTTGGTTTCTTGCCAAACCAATGTTCATACGACGTTGTCTCAACGGACTTAGATGGTGTCCTATCTAAAGTGAATGCAGCTGTCTCTAATGCATAACCTCAAAATGAAAACGGTAGATTGGTAAGAGACATCATAGATCGCACCATATATCATAGGGTTCGATTACGACGTCCGGACACACCATTACCTTGTGGTGTTCCCGGTGGCTTCAACTGTGAAACAATTCCACAATGTCTTAAGTGATTGCCAAACTCATAACTCAGATATTCTCATTGATCAGATCATAGGAATTTGATCTTCTTGTTATGATGATTCTTAACTTCACTCTGAAATCGCTTGAACTTTTCAAACGTTTCAGACTTGTGCTTCATTAAGTAAATATACCTATATCTACACAAATCGTCAGTGAAGATGAGAAAATAGTGATATCCACCGCACGCTTCAATTCTCATTGGATCACACGCATCAGCATGCATGATTTCCAACAAGTCACTTGCCCGTTTCATTGTACCTGAAAACGGGGTCTTAGTCATCCTGCCCATGAGGCATGGCTCGCATGTGTCAAGCGATTCAAAATCAAGTGACTCCAAACATCCATCGACATGGAGTTTCTTCATGCATCTTATGCCAATATGACTTAAGCGGCAGTGCCACGAGAAAGTGGTACTATCATTATTAACTCTTCATCTTTTGGCGTGAACATGTGTATTACCACGACCGAGATTCAATGAACCATTCACATAGGGTGCATGACCATGAAAGGTATCATTCATGTAAAAAAGAATAACCATTATTCTCTAACTTAAATGAATGACCGTATTGCAATGAACATGATCTAATCATATTCATGCTCAACGTAGACACCTGATAACATGTATCTAGGTTCAATACTAATCCCGAAGGCAGATGGACCGTGCGATGGTGATCTCATCAACTTTGGAAACACTTCCAACACACATCGTCACCTCGCCCTTAGCCAGTCTCTGTTTAGTCCGTAGCTTTTGCTTCAAGTCACCAATAATAGCAACTGAACCGGTATCCAATACCCAGGTGCTACCAGGAGTACTAGTGAGGTACACATTAATAACACGTATATACTTTGTTGAAGTTACCAGCCTTCTTATCTACCATGCATTTGGGGTAATTCCGCTACCAGTGACCGTTCCCCTTACAATAGAAGCACTTAGTCTCGGGTTTGGGTTCAACCTTGGGTTCCTTCACTGGAGCGGCAACTAGTTTGCCATCCATGAAGTTTCCCTTCTAGCCCTTGCCCTTCTTGAAACTAGTGGTCTTGTTAAACCATCAACACTTGATGCTCCTTCTTGATTTCTACCTTTTGCGGTCTTAAGCACCGCGAACAGCTCCGGGATCAACTCCATCCCTTGCATGTCATAGTTCATCACGAAGATCTAGTAGCTTAGTGATAGTGGCTAGAGAACTCTATCAATCACTATCTTATCTGGAAGTTTAACTCCCACTTGATTTAAGTGATTGTAGCACCCAGACATTCTGAGCACATGCTCACTAGATAAGCTATTCTCCTCCATCTTGTTGGCAAAAGAACTTGTCAGAGGTCTCACACCTCTCAACACGGGCATGAGCCTGGAATCCCAATTTCATCTCTTGGAACATCTCATATGTTCTATGGCGTTCAAAACGTCATTGGAATCCCGATTCTAAGCCGTAAAGTATGGTGCACTAAACTATCAAGTAGTCATCAGGATGTGTCTGTCAGGTGTTCACAACATCCACAGACGACGTTGTAGGGGTTTGCACATCGAGCGGTGCATCAAAGACGTAAGCCTTCTGTGTAGCAGTGAGGACACTCCTCGGACTACGGACCTAGTCCGCATCATTGCTTACAATATCTTTCAACTTAATCTTTCTCTAGGAACGTATTGATAGGGAGCTACAACGTGAGCTATTTATCTACAACATATTTGCAAAGACAATTTAGACTATGTTCATGATAATTGAGTTCATCTAATGAACTCCCACTCAGATAGACATTCCTCTAGTCATCTAAGTGAAACATGATCTGAGTCAACTAGGCCGTGTCCGATCATCACGTGAGACGGACTAGTCAACATCGGTGAACATCTTCATGTTGATCGTATCTTCTATACGACTCATGCTCGACCTTTCAGTCTTCCGTGTTCCGAGGCCATGTCTGTACATGCTAGGCTCGTCAAGTCAACCTAAGTGTTTTTGCTGTGTAAATCTGGCTTACACCCGTTGTATTCGAACGTTAGAATCTATCACACCCGATCATCACGTGGTGCTTCAAAACAACGAACCTTCGCAATGGTGCACAGTTAGGGGGAACACTTTTCTTGAAATTTTAGTGAGGGATCATCTTATTTAAGCGACCGTCGTTCTAAGCAAATAAGATGTAAAACATGATAAACATCACATGCAATCAAATAGTGACATGATATGGCCAATATCATTTTGCTCCTTTTGATCTCCATCTTCGGGGCTCCATGATCATCGTTGTCACCGGCACGACACCATGATCTCCATCTTCATGATCTCCATCATCGTGTCTTCTTGAAGTTGTCTCATCATCTATTACTTCTACTACTATGGCTAACGCTTTAGCAATAAAGTAAAGTAATTACATGATGTTTATGTTGACACGCAGGTCATAAATAAATTAAGACAACTCATATGGCTCCTGCCGGTTGTCATACTCATCGACATGCAAGTTGTGATTCCTATTACAAGAACATGATCAATCTCATACATCACATATATCATTAATCACATCCTTTTGGCCATATCACATCACAAGGCATAAGCTGCAAAAACAAGTTAGACGTCCTCTAATTGTTGTTGCAAGTTTTTACGTGGCTGCTATAGGTTTCTAGCAAGAACGTTTCTTACCTACGCCAAAACCACAACGTGATATGCCAATTTCTATTTACCCTTCATAAGGACCCTTTTCATCGAATCCGATCCGACTAAAGTGGGAGAGACAGACACCCGCTAGCCACCTTATGCAACTAGTGCATGTCAGTCGGTGGAACCAGTCTCACGTAAAAGTACGTGTAAGGTCGGTCCGGGCCGCTTCATCCCACGATGCCGCTGAATCAAGATAAGACTAGTAACGGCAAGTAAATTGACAAAATCAACGCCCACAACTGCTTTGTGTTCTACTCGTGCATAGAAACTACGCATAAACCTAGCTCTGATACCACTGTTGGGGAACGTAGCAGAAATTCAAAATTTTCTACGCATCACCAAGATCAATCTATGGAGTAATCTAGCAACGAGGGGAAGGAGAGTGCATCTACATACCCTTGTAGATCGCTAAGCGGAAGCGTTCAAGTGAACAGGGTTGATGGAGTCGTACTCGTCGTGATCCAAATCACCGATGATCCTAGTGCCGAACGGACGGCACCTCCGCGTTCAACACACGTACAGCCCGGTGACGTCTCCTACGCCTTGATCCAGCAAGGGGAGAAGGAAAGGTTGGGGAAGACTCCATCCAGCAGCAGCACGATGGCGTGGTGGTGGTGGAGGAGCGCGGGACTCCAGCAGGGCTTCGCCAAGCACTACGAGAGACGAGGAGGAAGAGGGGTAGGGCTGCGCCAACAGGGAGATTGAATCGTGTGTTGGGCTGCCCCCTTTGCTCAAGTATATATAGGGGGAGGGGAGGGGCTGCGCCCCCACCTAGGGTTCCCTCCCTAGGGGTGGCGGCAGCCCCCAGATCCCATCTGGGAGGCTGCCAAGGGGAGAGAGAGGGGGCGCACCTAGGGTGGGCCTTAGGGCCCATCTGCGCCTAGGGTTTGCCCCCTCTCCCCTTGAGGACGCCTTGGGCCTTGGTGGGAGGCTCTCCAGCCCACCTAGGGGCTGGTCCCTTCCCACTATTGGCCCATGTAGGCCTCCGGGGCTGGTGGCCCCACCTGGTGGACCCCCGGACCCCTCCGGTGGTCCCGGTACACTACCGGTGATACCCGGAAAAATTCCGGTGGCCAAAACCATACTTCCTATATATCAATCTTTACCTCCGGACCATTCCGGAACTCCTCGTGACGTCCGGGATCTCATCCGGGACTCCGAACAACATTCGGTAACCGCATACATACTTTCCCTATAACCCTAGCATCATCGAACCTTAAGTGTGTAGACCCTACGGGTTCGGGAGTCATGCAGACATGGCCGAGACAACTTTCCGGTCAATAACCAACAGCGGGATATGGATACCCATGTTGGCTCCCACATGCTCCACGATGATCTCATCGGATGAACCACGATGTCAAGGACTTAATCAATCCCATATACAATTCCCTTTGTCTAGCGGTACGATACTTGCCTGAGATTCGATCGTCGGTATCCTGATACCTTGTTCAATCTCGTTACTGGCAAGTCTCTTTACTCGTTCCATAACACATCATCCCGTGATCAACTCCTTGGTCACATTGTGCACATTATGATGATGTCCTACCGAGTGGGCCCAGAGATACCTCTCCGTTTACACGAAGTGACAAATCCCAGTCTCGATTCGTGCCAACCCAACAGACACTTTCGGAGATACCTGTAGTGAACCTTTATAGCCACCCAGTTACGTTGTGACGTTTGGTACACCCAAAGCATTCCTACGGTATCCGGGAGTTGCACAATCTCATGGTCTAAGGAAATGATACTTGACATTAGAAAAGCTTTAGCATACGAACTACACGATCTTTGTGCTAGGCTTAGGATTGGGTCTTGTCCATCACATCATTCTCCTAATGATGTGATCCCGTTATCAATGACATCCAATGTCCATGGTCAGGAAACCATAACCATCTATTGATCAACGAGCTAGTCAACTAGAGGCTTACTAGGGACATGGTGTTGTCTATGTATCCACACATGTATCTGAGTTTCCTATCAATACAATTCTAGCATGGGTAATAAACGATTATCATTAACAAGGAAATATAATAATAACCAATTTATTATTGCCTCTAGGGCATATTTCGAACACTCAAAGACTTCCTGAAGAGCAAAGGCTTCAAACCTGGTTCCCTGGATCCCACTCTCTTCACGAAGACATATGATGGTGAACTGTTTGTGTGCCAAATATATGTGGATGACATTATCTTCGGCTGCACTAATCAGAAATACAGTGATGAGTTTGGATACATGATGCAAGAGCAATATCAGATGTCCCTGATGGGTGAGCTGAAGTTCTTCCTTGGTCTTCAAATACGACAGCAACACAACGGCATCTTCATATCTCAAGAGAAATACCTCAAAGATTGCCTGAAGAAGTTTGGAATGCAAGACTGCAAAGGTTATACGACGCCAATGCCTACCAAGAGTCATCTAGATTCTGACGCCAATGATAAAGAGTTCAAAAAAAAGGAATACCGCTCCATGATTGGTTCCTTGCTTTATTTATGTGCATCTAGGCCAGATATCATGCTTAGTGTTTGCATGTGTACCCGATTCCAAGCGGCACCAAAGGAATCGCATCACTTAGCTGTGAAGCGAATTCTCAGATATTTGGCTCACACCCCAACACTAGGATTATGGTATCCAAAGGGCTCAGAGTTTGATCTAGTTGGATTCTCGGATGCTGATTATGCTGGTGACAAGGTGGATCGCAAGTCTACATCAGGCACATGTCATTTTCTGGGGCGATCACTTGTGTATCTCTCTCCACTACTGAATCTGAATACATTGTTGCTGGATCTTGCTGCGCTTAGCTTCTATGGATGAAGCAAACACTCATAGACTATGGAATTCATCTGAAGCAAGTGCCACTCTACTGCGACAATGAAAGCGCCATCAAGATCGCCAACAACCAAGTTCAGCACTCGAAGACAAAGCACATTCAGATCCGTCATCACTTTCTCAGAGATCATGTCACGAAGGAAGATATTGATATCATTCACGTCAGCACTGAAGAGCAACTGGCAGATACCTTCACAAAGCCCTTGGATGATAAATTGTTTTGCAAGTTGCGGTGTGAGCTAAATATCTTGGAATCATGAAATGTCCTATGATCATGCACACATCCTAACACTTATGCATGTTGATGACTTAGATGTGCAAACACACGAAGTAACGTACATCTTCAACTAATGAAGACTTACACTCTAAGTGTGAATACATTAACGTGGAATTTGACTTCAGAGTGCCACGATAATTGTGTGCCGTGTCTGGGTCCAATACTTCCCATACGGTGGGTAACGCCACCACCAAACTTTTGTTTAGAATACTTTCTGTTGGCGTTACATTTGCAAAGTCTTCGCATTTGGTTTGTCTTGAATGTTAACATGGCTTCATGTTTATCTTCAATATATTAATTTGGTTTCTGTCCTCTACAGCATTCACTTATAGCTATGTCTTCTAGTTGAATCTTTTGAACTAAGTGAATGTGATCAGACCCTAACCTTTCTATGCTTCCGTCTCAAATCTATCTATTAAAATCATATGCATTCTATTGAAACTGTTGAATGTCTTCTCTGCGTCCTTGTCAGCAGAAGATACAGAGACAAACATTAATCTGTTTTCAATGCTCAATCCTTTTTACCTGAAACCTGGAGAAGCGGGAACGACCACCCGACAATCTAGGCGTACGTGGGAACATGGAACAACCTCCAATGTGTTGCATGATCACCACGTGTCCTTCAGATGTGAACCGCCAGGGTCACCTGCGTAATAACGTTGTGTCATCCATGTCCCTATAAATACACGCCTCACCCTAGTCATTATCTCTTCTTCCACTTCTCTCTCTCACAAAAACCCTAGCACCACCGCTAGCCCCCGATGACGCCGGCGATGAAGCGCTTAGCTGCTACGACCTCACCGACGCCGTCCTCACGCCGGCCGCGGACATCGTCTTCTCCGCCGTCGCCGCAGGTGTCCTCCATCGCTAAGTTAGGGAACGAAAGATCGAACTGCTCAGCCTCATCTCCTACTCTGTCTAGTAGTTCCTCGAGTGGTAAATAAAAACTCTTTTTACAGTCTTTTTGATCCGATAGATTCATCATTTTCAACCACAAGTGGTTTCTGTTGCTACAAAGTTGGATCTATCCTGTTCTGCATCTCATAGTATGCCTAGTGTGTTCACTTATGCTTCACAAAGTAGTTAGATTCCTCACTTGTACTTATTCGTGGATTCGTACAAATCTGGAACCAACTCTCTACATATGAGTGAATATCTTCACACTATGAGGTCAATGTCTTCTAAACTGATTTATCTTCAAAATCTTCTAAGAATGCATATGACCTCTTCCCCTTCCCTCGCATCTCTAATGCTGTCACAGGTACATGTCCGTGGGAGAATCCCTTGGTTCTCATAGTCTGCATTCATTTGTAGAGTTCTTACAGCATCACAAAAATTCTCCTGAAGCCAGTTCCTGTCTGACCAGTAGACGGAAGAGTTTGACAGTGTTGAAGCCTTTCAGTCTAAACTTCATGGAAAAAGAGAAATCAACAAGGAAGGGTGGCAGACAGCGCCGTGGGGGTACATAAATGGACCTGCCCGAAGATCTCTATGAACTATACAAAACTGACCCCGAAGAAAGCCATGGTCAGCGCAAGACATGAATCCAATGGATTCGAAGATACTGGGCCGAGCAATGGTTCAAGTACAGATTCGTCACCAAGGAGTGTGCTAAAAAGAATGCTCTCTCACGTCATTGGGAAGATATTCTCTATAAAAATCTTCAACCCAAGACCAGAACTGAAGCCATTGCTCCAGGATTTTACCCTTGCATGGTCCGAGGGCCACAGCCTACTGATGCCGACCCATCGTCATTGCTATGGTGTCGAGATGACAATCTGTTCAAGCGCAACTATCAGTCTGCAAAGAACTCGGCCAAGGAAAACAAGAAGTCATTGGGATTAGACTTCAACCCAGGCCCCCCTGCGCCACGTGCTGACGGCACACGTGAAGCTGAACCCAATCTTGTTGGGCCCTTCTACAACTTAGAAGGTCTCATCACTCACATTCAGGTTCAAGGGGAAGTCGTGGACCACTCTGCAGATGACGCTGATTCTGACAAAGTGCCTGCACCACCGAAGCCTGTGAAGCAAAAGAACCCAAAGGCTTCAAAGCCCTCCTCTGCACCAAAGGTCTCACGGGTGAAGACTCTGGCACCTGCACCTCCTAAAGCCAGTGTGCAGTCTGAAGATCTCTCTCGCATCTCCAAGTCTGACAAGTTGAAAAAGCCCATGCAACCAACTGGTCAAGCATTGACCCCTACTGCTGTTTTGAGAAACGAGAATGGCGCCATTGATCTGTCCAGCGACGACGATCTTGGTGATGACGCTCTTGAGCAATTAATAAAGAGCAAGCAAGAGGCAGAAATCTTCAATGATCTTCCCCTCTTTGATGTGGAGATTCTATACAAGTTTATTGATGAGTGGTTTGATAGCCCAGACCTCAGTTTTGATGATCTTCAGCTCCCAATTGGCCTCGGCGTCTCCTTCCATGGAGCCATTGCTCCTGAGCCGACTCTTGCACAGAAGATTGTTGAGCTGAAGCACAAGATTGACTATGAAAAGGCTCAGTTCAAGAAGCACATGGCCAAGCATAATATTGAAGACATTCAAAACTTCAAGGTCATGATGCATGAGCTCAAGAAGGCATTCCACAAGAAACAAGAAGAAGCAAAAGGTTCTCGTGAATGCATGAAGAATCTTGCTGCCAAATGTGTTCAAGGCTACAATGAAGCTGAAAAACGCAAGGCTTTGGGGCAACCAGGCATCGACCCTAGAATGGCTGCCAAGAAAAAGAAGAAGCCAGCTGTTGCCGAACTAGAAGCATCAAGGCAGGAAGAACCTCGCATTGTCTTCCCGACCAGTATGACAGGCTCGAAGCCTAAGGTCCCAAAGTGGCTTCGGAGTTCAAGAAAATGAGAGCAGCTGAAGCCGAAGCAAGAAAGCGCAAGACCAAAGCCGCCACTTATGATGCTCCACCAACCAAAAAAAGAAAAACAAAGAAGAGAGACCGGGCTACTTCCACAGAGCCCCTTGTTGTCGAGCCAATTTCTGTTGCTCATCCTTCCTATGCACATCAATAACGTCGTTTGGTAGTTCATGAACCTGCTTCCACAGAGGCTCCTGAAGCTGAAGAGAATCCAGCTGTTGACCCCACCACAGCTGAAGACATTGGTCATCAAGACAATGTTGAAGATGATGAAGTCCTTCCTCAGGTCGAGCACAATTTGGTATCATCGCCTGTTCTCACGAACAGCTAACTCATCAGCATTGGTCGTCCATTGACGCCAATTGCTCAGGATGACTCACGGGCTGATCACCCTCAAGAATCCCCTCGTGATTAAGAAAGACCAGTTACTCCCCCACCACAGGTCACCACTCCGGTGATTGACAGTGAAGACCTTGAGGCCCAACCAACTCCATCTCCACAGGCGTTGCCAGCGTTTCGCAGGCTTCACAAAGGACCAAGGCCACAGGTCACATTGTCAAGTGTTCCAGAAGGAGAAGAGTGCCAATCCATTTCATGCGAAGTCTTTCCTGAAGCCTCTCCTACTGCGAACATCCCTGAATCTGAAGCCAAAACGGCTGAAGATATTCTGGCTGCATCAGCCGATGATCAAGAAGAAGAACCAAGAGATGCAGAAAGAGTTGCTACACCCCCATCCAACCCTAAAGTTGTTCTCGAGGAGAACATGTCTGACCCTCCAGCTCCTGAAGTGGAGGTTACCAATACTGAGGCTGCCACCAACATTGAAGCCAATGACGTTGTCATGACTGAAGCTAATGTGGTGCCAGATGTCGCTGCACCTGAAGCTTATGATGCACCTGATGCAAATCTGCATCTTGAAGCCAATGCCTCTGCTCCTGTACCACCTCCCAGGCCACACACCATCGAGCAAGCATATGATCGTGGTCAGCTTGTTATAGTCCGCTGGCCAATTCTGGTTCCTCCGCCTGCTCCGGGACCTCAATTTGCCTATCATGTGGAGCACAGGCCTCAGGTCCAGAAGCCAAAGCCAAGGCTACCACGGTTCCCAGGTACTGCAATGTCACCAGGATCGTTTAATATGAATGGATTCAAGGCACACAACACATTCTTCGACAGTGACAAGAACCCCTACACAAGGCCAAGAATCTCCTCAGATCGATTCTGGAGTTATCAGCAGGGAAGCTTCTGTTCTTGCATCATATGTGTCTTGATTGTGAAGCCATTGCCGGACTGCCATGCCTTGAAGAAGCCCTTGACTGCTTCCGTGATGCGGTTCTGCTCAACTTTGTGACTGCCAAGGAACACTGGAATGAAGGACTTCTGCTTCAATTCTATGCTACCCTCCACATTCGTGGATACAACAGGGATCCGAAGACTTTGATCCTTGAGTGGATGACGGGCGATGTACATCACGAAGCTAAAGCCCAAGACATCATTGAGCTTACAGCCCTGCCCACTCCTGGCAAATATTATGAACCAGGTTGTCAACAACACCAGAATGCTTTGGAGAGCATTTTCCAGAAGCCTGAGCCTAACATGAGCCAAATGCTGAGCATGATGAAGCCTCTGCCACGCGACGCTGAATACCCAACAGAATTCTTTGTCGAAGACCTAGAGTATCTGCCCCGCACCATTTACCATATCATCAGAAAAATTCTATGGCCTGTCAAAGGACATTCATCTGCAGCGAAGTTTGAAGGAGTAATGAAGACTTTGGTTTTCTATATCTTCAATGGCATCAGCTTCAATGTTGACTTCTTCATCAGGCAGTTGGCTGCATCTGGCTCCGACATCTTTGGTCTGAAGTTCTATGCTCCACGGGTAATGCGCCTTATCAAGCTTCACTCTGCCTTCAACTATCAGCCGTCTGCGTGCAATCATCTAGTATTCTTACCAGAGGTTGATCTATCTGTTGAAGCCATTTACCCAGAGCCTGCAAAGGATCTAATTTATCTTCACAATGTTGATCGTCAAAGCTTCACCCAGCCCATTGAAGGAGTTCAGGCCGTCTCTCGTGTTTATCCCTTGGCTGGCAACACACGTGCCCCTCGCGCCCAAACTGAAGCCACTGGAAGCACCATTGCCCAAAGGCCTCGGAAGCGATCTCGTGTTCTTAATGACCGAGAGCTTCTCGTCTCTCTACATCAGAAACAAGATAAGCATCATGACTGGCTTAAGCGTCATATGTAAAGCCTCTTGGTGGACGTCAATTGCATTCGTAATCTTGCCACCAAGAATGCCTTTGTTACACATGAAACCTGTCGGAGGTCCTGGAAGATTTTGACATTGCTCACTGCTGAAGCAGATCTTCAAGACGATGGCTTCACAGAAAGATTCAAGTTTAACTCCACTCCTCCAAGGAATGCTCACTTGCGTTGGACTCCCTCACTTGAAGACTCTGACTATTCTTCCTCAGCTGCAACGGTGAATGCCAGAGTCATAGATGATCAAGATGATGCCACTTCACCACCTCCACCTTTAGCGCGTGTCGACACTGCACCAAGTTCTTCTGCACCACTGGACCTCAACGACGACCCTACTGCTTCGCCTACTCCTCATGGGAAAGAGTAGAAGCTCTATGTCTTCAAACCTTTTTGGTCATTACTGACAAAAGGGGGAGAAGCATATGAGTTGATAGTCTTCAAGCAGGTCCATATAGGTGGTTGCTTTACTTTTGCTACATTTGCCAAGTGCTTACAACTCTTGCTTTTGAAACATTTGGTTCGTTTTGAGTTGTAACACCTAAACTTGATGGTCGTCTGCTACCTTTTATTTTTCGACACTATGTGATGCGATGATAAATTCCTCATGTGCGACGATAAATTCCGCACGAAGTCATTTTGCAGATGTCCATTCTTCATTATGCATGTCATTATCCTTTCATGCATGATGAATTGTCTTCATAAGTAGAAGAGGAGCTCTGCAAGTACAACTGTAAGTGCATCTAGTGCCACCCCTAGTTGGTTTTGGAGTATTGACGACAAACCTGGTTGAGGGACTAATGTGTTTGTGAGAATTGCAGGATAACACGGGTAGAAGTCCCTCATTCATTCGGTTTTCCTACCAGAGATGACACCTAAAAATGTATGAAGACATTGAAGTCAAAGGTGGTATGTGAAGACAGTCACATTGAAGACTATGACAAGAGACGACATCGAGTGAAGACTATGGAGCGCGAAGACTTAGTTGTTTCGTCGTTCTTTTTCTTCTTTGTTGAGTCATAGGAACCACCGTACTGTTAAGTGGGGTCCAAGTGAGCCAGTCAGAATGACTGAAGTGATGCTTAACCAAAAATCCTATGTCTTCGAGCGAAGACAATGAGAGCAAATCTTATCCAGAGCTAGATAAGTCAGCTTTGCTTGTAGCCCAAGTAAAATTGCCGTGTGTGTTTGAAATCTGACCGTTGGAGCACGTGTCAGTTCCTTAGTGACCCAGGGTCATTTCGGACAAATTAGGTCGGGTTGCCTAGTGGCTATAAATAGTGCACCCCCTACAACCATAAATGGTTGGCTACTCAGAGTTAGTGTACGGCTTTTGTCGTTTGAGAGCAACCCACCTCGAAGCCTTTGAGAGAGAATTCCTTGCGAGGACAAAGCCCAAAACACCCAGAGCCAAAGAGTGTTAGGCATCACTGGAGTCTTCCTGTTTGTGTGATCGGAGGACTTATTACACTTGAGGACTGTGAATCCTCCAGCCAGTTAGGCGTCGCGTTCTGAGCATCTAAGAGTCATTGTGGATCGCCGGTGAACGAAGTCTGTGAAGGTTTGGTAGTCTATCTTGAAGACTTACCAAAGTGATTGGGCGAGGACTGGGTGTCCTTAGCTCAAGGGGAATAAGGTGAAGACGTGGTCTTCTGAGTTGAATCTCAGCCTCCCTAACCAGACGTACAGTTGTCACAGCTACTAGAACTGGTCCAACAAATCATTGTCTTCAACGATTCACTGGTTCCATCCTTCCCATTCCTTTACTTACTCTTGGCTCTAGTGAAGTCATTGTATGATTGCATTATCTTTTGTCTTCACTGAGTGACCGCTTGTTCTGATTGGCTTCACACTATCTTCCTCCCTGATCTATACTGCCTAGCTGCTATTAGTCGTTGTGCTTTCACTTCATTGAATACTTGACTATGGCTTGCTTAGTGTAGTCTACCTTCCGCTACATGATAATAGGTTTATTTCTATCGTTTGTCTTCAAAACTTCCATGTTTTGATGACTTCCATAAAAATCGCCTATTCACCCCCCCTCTAGTCTATCACTAGCACTATCAATTGGTATTATAGCAAGGTACTCCCTTGTTCTGTGTGATTCGGTCTAACCACCTGGAGTTTTAGCTATGTCGACTGCAGGGATAATCAAAGTCTCCGCTGACTGCCCCGTCTTCGATGGAACTGAATATCCCTACTGGAAGAATAAGATGCACATGCATCTTGAAGCCATTGATGTCGACCTATGGTATGTCGTCAAGAATGGCGTTCCCAAGGCTGGTGAAGGTGTCACCGTTGCTGATGTCAAGAAGTTCGTTCAACTGGACTCCACTGCCAAGAACATCATCTGTGGTCATCCGACCAAAGGACAGTATGGCCGTGTGAGTGCTTTGGAAACATCTAAGCTAGTCTGGGACTGGATCTCTGAGGTCAACGAAGGCGTCTCAACCCAGAGAGATCAGAGAATCAGTGTCCTTCGCAACCTCTTTAACCGCTTCAAGAGAAATGACAATGAGAATGTCCAGCTCACGTTTGATCGACTCACTGACATCACAAATGAGCTTCAAGCCCTCGACGCTACTGAGATCACCAAGCATGAAGTCGTCAAGACACTCCTAAGATCACTTGACAGCTCGTTTGACACCCTAGCCCTGATGATTCAAGAACGTCCTGACTTCAAGACACTCGAGCCGTCTGACATACTTGAGAGGCTCAACACACATGAGTTTCAGCTTTTTGAGAAAAGAGACATCTACGGTCCCAACTACGGGCGAACTCGTGCCTTGAAGGCAAAAGCTGTCTCCTCATCTGAAGAAGAATCTGACAGCAGTTCTGATGATCCTGAAGACATTGGAAAGGAGCTTGCTATGCTTGTGAAGAAGTTCCAAAAATTCACCAAGAAGAAAGGCTTCAAAAAGTCTTCACGATCAAGCTCAAGGAATGATGAAGCTTCTGCTCATGACTACAAGAAGAGAACATGCCACAAGTGCAAGAAACCTGGCCACTACATCTCTGAGTGTCCGCAGTGGGACAATGAGAACAAGAAGAAAAAGAAGAGCAAGGAATATGATTCTGACGACAAGAAGAAGAAGAAGAAGAAATACTCATAGTCTTCTTCCAAGTCTTCCTCAAAGTCTTCATCACACAAGAAGAGCTCATCTGGCAAGGCTCGTGCGTTTGTTGGCAAGGAAATGGATTCAGAGGAGGAGTCCGCTTCTGGGGAGGCGGAGGTGGAGTCTGAGGAGGAGTCCGATTCTGGCGTTCCAAGTCTGGCTACAACCTACGTTGCCAAGTCCATCTTCAACACTGAAGACAATGACTTCATCACCGACGCCGATGCTAATGACAAGGACAACTCCGCTCCCACCTCCTGCTTCATGGCACGCAGTGCCAAGGTAAACTCACGCACTACTCACTATCAAACATCCAGTGAAGATGACTCTGACTGTGGTTCCAAACCCAGCTACAAAACACTTGCTAAAATTGCAACTGAACAACAGAAAGCTATGGAACATATTCAAAAATTATTAGACAAAAGCGGTGACCTGTTAGACGCTGAAATGACTCGATCTCAGTCCTTAATTGAAGACATAAAAAATCTTCATGTTAAGTATGAGGAACTTGAAATTCGTCATGAAACGCTCTCAACAACTCATGAAAAGCTTTCCTATGATTATCTTCAAAGGAAGCAAGATCTTGAGAAATTGAGAGCAGCTCATGAAGATCTTCAAAAGGAAAACGAGTCACTTTGCGCCAAACAGATCAGTCCCGCTCAGGAAGGATTTGAACCACCATGTCTTAAATGCATTGAGCGTGACAACGCTACTTCTGTTGCTGTATGTTCTACTGCTGCTACTATTGCAATATCTTCAACTGTTGATGTGGTAACTAACCCCTCTGCTGAGGATACCACTGCTATTGCTGATGAAAATGCAAGGTTGAAGACATTGCTTGAAACAGGGATGTACAAAAGTCTCAAAGGGCATCAAACACTATGTGATGTTCTCAAAAGGCAGATCCTGAACCGAAACTATAGGAAAGAGGGTCTTGGGTTCGAAAGGAAAATGAACGCTGATGGCTCTTACTGGAAACCTGAGCAGTACCCCAAAACCACATGGGTTGCTGCAAAGGAACCCTCAGTGGATCCATCCAACCTGTCAGGCTTCAATTGTGCTAATCCCATTGTTATTGATGAATCCTTTGATGCAAACTATAAACTGTTTAAGAATCAGAATGGTGAAGTGTTTTCCAGGTATATTGGTACTAACTGCAGGAATGGGCCACCTGTGAAGAAAGTCTGGGTGCCGAAAAGGTTGCTGGAGAATCTTCCTGTGAATGTCATCATGACACCACAAGTGAAGAAGACAAACCCCAGACCACAGGCTTCATATGGTCCAAAGGCTTCATACAGACAAAGGACTCACCTAAGTCGCACTAATGCAAATGTTTTGCAGGGAAGCCATACTCAGGCCTATGAATATGAGCGCATTTCATCAAACCGCCATGTTCATAAGACCAAGAACTACTCTGCTTATTCTTAGGACTACTATGGTCCACCTGCAAGACTTTTTTCTAGGGCTCCAAAGCCAAAATTCTCAGATGCTGCACTTAGACTCATTGCTTCGAAGCCACCCTTGAAGATGTGGGTGGCTAAGAAAGCTTAACTCTCTTTTGCAGGGAAAGGTCTCCAGCCGACAATCAAATTCGTCTGAAGCTATTGCTGGGGACCTTTAACATCTTGTAGGGCGCAAGATCAAATGCCAAAATGGTCTTATTATGTATTTTGTTCCTGAGTCACTTGCTACTTTCCCTATCAGTCCTAACCTCGATCTAAGCTTTCATAATCCACTTGCTCGTCAAATGTTTATGCTTCACAATTCTCTTCGTGAAGCCTATCCCCCTAACTGCACTGTAGGGTACGACACCAGCTGCTTCAGAGTGGATTATTGATAGTGGGTGTACTAATCACATGACTGGCAAGTGAAGTCCATCTGACAAAAGTCACATCACATTTGCTGACACTTGTAAAAGCAAGGTATTGGGTCTAGGTAGAGTTGCAATCTCAAGGGATCAACACGTGGATAAAGTCATGCTTGTTGAATCCCTTGGTTTCAACTTAATGTCTGTCTCAATGCTTTGAGATTTGAACATGATTGTGATGTTTGGAAAATATCGTTGCCTTGTTCTAATGGAATCTAACAAGTCTCTAGTCTTTGAAGGGTATCGGAAAGATGATTTGTACATGGTAGATTTCTCAGAAGGACCACAACTTGCCGTATGTCTTCTAGCAAAAGCTTCTGAATGTTGGCTCTGGCATCGGAGGTTAGGGCATGCTGGCATAAGGAACCTGCACACCCTTGCTAAGAAGAGGCATGTCATAGGCATCGAGGGCGTCAAGTTCAAGAAGGATCACTTATGTGGTGCCTGTGAAGCAGAAAAGATGACGAGGGCCAAGCATCCCTCGAAGACAATCATGACAATGACTCAACCCTTCGAACTGCTCCACATGGACCTTTTCGGTCCCACTCATTACTCAACTCTTACTACTACTGCTTGTCTCTATGGCTTTGTCATTGTTGATGATTATTCAAGATATACTTGGGTGCATATAATCCTTTACAAGACTGAAGTGCAGGATGTCTTCAGACGCTTCGCCAATCGAGCCATGAACAACTATGGCGTCAAGATCAAGCACATCAGATGTGACAATGGCACTGAATTCAAGAACACTGGCCTAGATACTTATCTTGATACTTTGGGCATCACACATAAATTCTCAGCTCCGTACACGCGGCAGCAGAATGGCATCGTGGAATGCAAGAACAGAACACTTATTGAGATGGCCCGGACGATGCTTGATGAATACAAGACTCCAAGAAAGTTCTGGCCTGAAGCCATTGATACTGCATGCCATATCATCAACCATGTTTATCTTCACAAGCTTCTGAACAAGACATCCTATGAGCTCCTTACTGGCAATGCGCCAAATGTCAGTTACTTCAGAGTATTTGGCGCCAGGTGCTAGATCAAGGATCCACATCACACTTCAAAATTTGCACCGAAAGCACATGAAGGTTTTATGCTTGGATATGGAAAGGATTCGCACTCCTACAGAGTCTTCATCCTCTTTCACTATAAAGTGGTTGAAACTGTGGATGTGCGGTTCGATGAGACTAACGGCTCGCAAAGAGAGCACCTGCCAAATGTGCTAGATGAAGTTCCATCCAGTGAATCAATCAAACTTATGGGAACTGGAGAAATCATACCATCTGAAGCTCAGCCTAAAGAGGAACTTAACATCTCTGCACCTGATCAACCTGAAGACAATGCTCAGCCTGAAGACAATCCTTCTAACGATGACAATGATCACCAAGAGAAAAATCTTCGTCCTGTCCATCCTCATGTTGCAAATGAAGTACAGATTGAAAGGATAATTGATAGCATCAATGCACCAGGTCCACTCACTCGTTCAAAGGCAACACAGCTAGCTAACTTCTGTGGGCAGTTCGCATTGGTCTCAATATCTGAACCCAAGAAAGTTGATGAAGCCTTCATGGAACCTGAATGGATTCAAGCCATGCAAGAAGAGCTCCAGCAGTTTGAGCTGAATAATGTTTGGGAACTGGTTAAGTGTCCTAATCCTCGTAAGCACAATATAATAGGCACTAAATGGATATATCGCAACAAGCAAGATGAGCATGGTCAAGTTGTTAGAAACAAAGCTTGTCTCGTTGCTCAAGTATACACTCAAGTTGAAGGGATTGACTTTGATGAAACATTTGCTCCTGTGGCTAGGCTTGAAGCCATACACATACTGCTGGCCTATGCAAATCATCATAAGATTCTTCTGTATCAAATGGATGTGAAGAGCGCTTTTCTCAATGGCAAGATTGAATAAGAAGTGTATGTTGCACAACCGCCTGGCTTTGAAGATCCAAAACATCCTGACGTGGTGTACAAGCTCAACAAGGCACTGTATGGCCTCAAACAAGCCCCTTGGGCTTGGTATGACACACTCAAAGACTTCCTGAAGAGCAAAGGCTTCAAACCTGGTTCCCTGGATCCCACTCTCTTCACGAAGACATATGATGGTGAACTGTTTGTGTGCCAAATATATGTGGATGATATTATCTTCGGGTGCACCAACCAGAAATACAGTGATGAGTTTGGATATATGATGCAAGAGCAATATCAGATGTCCATGATGGGTGAACTGAAGTTCTTCCTTGGTCTTCAAATACGACAACAACGCAACGGCATCTTCATATCTCAAGAGAAATACCTCAAAGATTGCCTGAAGAAGTTTGGAATGCAGGACTGCAAAGGCTACACGACGCCAATGCCAGCCAAACACCATCTGGGTCCCGACGACAATGGTAAAGAGTTCGATCAAAAGGTATACCGCTCCATGATTGGTTCCTTGCTTTATTTATGTGCATCTAGGCCAGATATCATGCTTAGTGTTTGCATGTGTGCCCGGTTCCAAGCGGCACCAAAGGAATCGCATCACTTAGCTGTGAAGCGAATTCTCAGATATTTGGCTCACACCCCAACACTAGGATTATGGTATCCAAAGGGCTCAGAGTTTGATCTAGTTGGATTCTCGGATGCTGATTATGCTGGTGACAAGGTGGATCGCAAGTCTACATCAGGCACATGTCATTTTCTGGGGCGATCACTTGTATGTTGGTCTTCAAAGAAGTAGAACTGTGTATCTCTCCACTGCTGAATCTGAATACATTGCTGCTGGATCTTGCTCCACTCAGCTTCTATGGATGAAGCAAACACTCAAAGACTATGGCATTCATCTGAAGCAAGTGCCACTCTACTGCGACAACGAAAGCGCCATCAAGATTGCCAACAACCCAGTTCGGCACTCGAAGACAAAACAGATTGAAATTCGTCATCACTTTCTCAGAGATCATGTTATGAAGGAAGATATTGATATCATACACGTCAACACTGAAGAGCAATTGACAGATATCTTCACCAAGCCCTTGGATGAGAAGAGGTTTTGCAAGTTACGGTGTGAGCTAAATATCTTGGAATCCTCATATCTCCTGTGATCAGGCACACATCCTAACACTTAAGCATATTGATGACTTAGATGTGCAACACACGAAGTAAAGTATATCTTCAATCAATGAAGACTTACATTCTGAGTGTGAATATATTAACGTGGAATTTGACTTCGGAGCGCCACGATAATTGTGCGCCGTGTCTGGGTCTAATATTTCCTATACGGTGGGTGACGCCACCACCAAAAAATTTCCCTTTTAAATGTTTTTCTCATGGCATTACATTTGAAAAGTCTTCGCATTTTGTTTGTCTTCAATGTTAAAATGTCCTCATGATTATCTTCAACATACTGATTTGGTTTTCGTCCTCTACAACATTCACTTATAGCTATGGCTTCTTACTGAATCTTTTGAACTAAGTGAATGTGATCGGACCCTAACCCCTCTATGCTTCTTTCATAAGCCTATCTATCCAAATCATATGCATTCTATTGACACTGTCAAAATGTCTTCTCTGCATCCTTGTCAGCAGAAGACACAGAGACAAACATTAACCGTTTTCAATGCTAAATCCTTTCACCTGAAACCCGGAGAAGTGGGAACGACCACCCGACAATCCAGGCGTGCGTGGGAACATGGAACAACCTCCAATGTGTTGCATGATAGCCACGTGTCCTTCAGATGTGAATCGCCAGGGGCACCTGTGTAATAACACTGTTCCTTCCCTATCCCTATATATACACGCCTCACCACAGTCATTATCCTTTCTTCCACTCTCGCACAAACCCTAGTGCCACCGCTAGCCCTCGACGACGCCGGCGACGAAGCGCTTCGCTGCCGCGACCTCACCGACGCTGTCTTCACGCCGACCGTGGACATCGTCTTCTCCGCCGTCGCTGTAGGTGTCCTCCGTCGCCAAGTTAGGGCACGGAAGATTCGAACTGCTCGGCCTCCTCTTCCACTCCGTCTAGCAGTTCTTCATGTGGTAAATAAAACCTCCTTTTTACGACCCCTTTGATCCTATAGATTCATCATTTTCTACCACAAGCAGTTTCTATTCACACAAGTTGAATCTATTTCATACTGCATCTCATAATATGCCAAGTATGTTCACTTATGCTTCACAAAGTAGTTAGATTCCTCACTTGTACTTATTCGTGGATTCGTACAAATCTGGAACCAACTCTCTATCTATGAGTGAATGTCTTTGCACTGTGAGGTCAATGTCTTCTAAACTGATTTATATTCAAAATCTTCTGAGAATGCATATGACCTCTTCCCCTTCCCTCACACCTTAATGCTGTCACAGGTACATGTCCGTGGGAGAATCCCTTGGTTCTCATAGTCTGCATTCATTTGCAGAATTCTTACAGCATCATATAAATTCTCCTGAAGCCAGTTCTTGTCTGACCAGTAGACAGAAGCCTTTGACAGCTTTGAAGCCTTTCAGTTTAAACTTCATGGCACCAGAGAAATCTGCAAGGAAGGGTGGCAGACAGCGTCGTGGCAACACCTCAAGAGATTTGCTTCCTGACCTCTATGAGCTATACAAGACAGATCCAGAGGAGGACTACAATCAGCGAAAAACTCGAATCCAATGGATTCGAAGATATTGGGCAGAACAATGGTTCAAGTACAGGTTCGTGGCCCAGGAGTATGCTGAGAAGAATGCCATCAAATGACCATGGGGAGACATTCTATACAGAAATCTTCAACCCAGGTCTAGAGCTGAAGCCATTGAACAAGGCTTCTATCCTTACATGGTCCGTGGACCACAGCCTGCAGATCCAGACCCATCTTCATTATTGTGGTGCCGCGACGATAATCTGTTCAAGCGCAACTTCCAATTTGCCAAGAATTCGGCCAAAGAAAACAAGAAGTCACGGAGATTAGACTTCAATCCAGGCCCCTCTACTCCTCGTGTCGATGGCACACGCGAAGCTGAACCCAATCTTGTTGGGCCCTTCTACAACCTAGAAGGTCTCATCACTCATATCATGGTTCAAGGGACAGCCGTGGATGAGCCTGCAGACGACGCTGATACTGACGAAGCGCATGCACCACCGAAGCCGAAGAAGCTGAAGAAACCTCAAGCTTCGAAGCCTTCCCCGGCACCAAAGGCCTCACGAGCGAAGCCTCTGGCCACTGCACCTCCTGAACATAGTGTGCAGCCTGAAGATTTGTCATGCATCTCCAAGCCCTCCAGAGTGAAGATGCCCTTGCAACCCACTAGCCAAGCACTGACTGCTGCTATTCTGCGCAATGACGCCATTTTTTTTGAATCCTGTGACAGTGGGAGAGGCTCCCACTGTGATATATTACTTTTCAAAATTTACATAGTACCTTGTACAAGAGATTTACATAGAGCACCCCTTACCACTTTGTGGTTATTGGGGGGGAGAAAAAGCTAGAAAACAAAACTAGTCCAAAGGTAGAGAGTCGAGGAGTAGGAAGATGAAATCCTTCATGGTATCTTTCACTCTATACTGAAGTAAGCCAAAATCTATTTTGAATCTAGTTAGCCAGGAATTGTAGGAGGGGCTGATATTTCTGAAAAGCTTGTCATTCCTCTCCTTCCATATACTCCAAGATGCTTGTAGAAAGGCCTCCATGAACATGGGTTTGTGCCAATTACGTTTTGCTGTTTCCAACCATGTCAGTCGAGTGGTAGGATGTTCGGGTTTCATCCCAAGTTTTGACCAACAATACTTGCTGAACGGGCAGTTCAGGATCATGTGGTCCACATCTTCTTCTGTTTTCCCGCAAAGGAGGCAGGATAGGTCATCTCCCACATTATAGTGTCTTCTCTTGAGCATTTTCTTGTATTGAGGCGATCTGAGAGGAGAAGCCAACCGAAAACTTTTATCTTGATTGTAACTTTGGATTTCCACAGCCAATGGTATGTCTTGTGAGCTTTGACATCCCTGAAGCAGAACTTATAAAATCTTTGTGCAGTGTATTCTGTAGAGCCCCAGGAATAAGACCAGAAGTCTCTAGTGGTCGGGTCATCATTTAAGACAATATTGGCCACAAGACGCGGAACTTCTACATGGGCCTCAATGGAGAGGGGTAGTTGAAACGCCTCATCTAAGGAAGAGATGCGCAGAAAATTTTGGACTGAGACATCCTCATTATTGGCAAACGAAAAGGCCCGCGGATGTGACGCCATTGATCTGTCCAGCGACGACGATCTTGGCGATGATGCTCTTGAGCAGCTGATCAAGAGCAAGCAAGCGGCAGAAATCTTCAATGACCTTCCTCTCTTTGATGTTGAAATCATCAACACATTCATTGATGAGTGGTTTGACAGCCCAAATGTCAGCTTTGATGATCTTCAGCTTCTGATTGGCCTAAGCGTCGCCTTCCATGGAGCCATTGCTGTTGAGCTGGCTCTAGCTCAGAAGATTGTTGAACTGAAGCATAATATTGATTATGAAAAGGCTCAGTTCAAGAAGCACATGGCCAAGCTCAACGTTGAAGACATTCAGAACTTCCAGACCATGATGCATGAGCTTAAGGAAGCTTTCCGAACCAAATGCGAAGAAGCCAAGGGTTCTCGTGAGCGCATGAAGGATCTTGCCGCTAAATGTGTCCAAGGATACAATGAGGCTGAAAAGTGCAAGGCCTTGGGGCGACCAGGGATAGACCCCCGAATGGCGGCCAAGAAGAAGAAGAAGCCAGCTGTGGCAGAACCTGAAGCACCAAGGCAGGAAGTACATCCAATTGTCTTCCCAGCTAGTATGACATGCTCGAAGTCTAAGCTCCCCACAGTGGCTTCTGAACTGAAGAAAACAAGGGTTGCTGAAGATGAAGCCAGAAAACGCAAAACCAAGGGCACTACTGATGATGCTCCTCCAACAAATAAACGCAAAACCAAGAAGAGAGATCGGGCTGCTCCCACAGAGCCCCTTGAGGTCGAGCCAATCTCAGTGGCTCGTCCTGCATCTGAAAATCAAGAACGCCAAGTGGTAATTCATGAGCCTGCTTCTCTAGAGGCTCCTGAAGCTGAAGACAATCCAGCTGTTGACCCCACCGCAGCTGAAGACATTGGTCCTCGCGACAATGTGGAAGATGATGAAGTCCTTCCTCAGATCGAGCACCAATTGGTATCATCGCCTGTGCTCACGCACAGCGAACTCATCAGCATTGGTCGTCCTCTGACGCCAACTGCTCAGGATGCATCGTGGGTTGATCACCCACAACAACAAGACACTCCAAGCTCTCCCCAACCGCAAGCTACCCCACCAGTGCAAGAAGACGATGACTTTGAGGCCCGGCACACTCCATCTCCACTAGTGTCGCCAGCATTACGCAGGCTTCGCAAAGGACCAAGGCCCCAAGTCACTCCCACTATGCACATGTCTGAGTCCGAGGCCAAAATGGTTGAAGATATTCCACTGCTTCAACCGATGAAGAAGAAGCACCAAGAGTTAAAGAGTTGCTACACCCCCGTCCCACCAAGATGTTGTTCTCGAGTAGAACGTGTCCGACCCTCCAGCTCTTGAAGTGGAGGTTAACAACCCTGAGGCGGCCACCAACATCACCGCTGAAGCCAATGACGTCGTCATGGCTGAAGCTAATACGTTTCCTGAAGCTACTGCGGTGCCAGAAGTCCAAGCATCTGAAGCCACTGCTGCACCCGAAGTCAATGCTGAAGCACCTGAGGTACAAGCACCTGAACCCAATGTGGCCCCTGAAGCCCATGAAGACAATACCAATGCTCCTGTTCCCCCTCCAAGACCTCATACAATTGAGCTGGCATTTGATCGTGGTCAGCCTATTATGGTCCGCTGGCCCGTTCTGGTTCCTCCACCTGCTGCGGGTCAACAATTTGAGTATCATGTCGAGCACAGACCTCAAGTCCAAAAGCCCAAGGCAAGACTTCCACGATTCCCAGGCACTGCCACTTCTCCTGGGGTCTTCAATGTGAATGGCTTCGTGGCACATAACACCTTCTTCAACAGCTCCAAGAACGCTTCTACCAGACCTCGCATTTCCTCAGATCGGTTCTGGAGCTATCAGCAGCGCAGCTACTATTCCTGCGTCCTATACAATCAAGAGCGCATATTTCCACATATGCGCCTCGACTCTGAATCTATAGCTGGCCTGCCCTGTCTTAAAGAAGCATTGGATTGCTTCAGAGATGCTGGACTGATGCAGTTTGTCACAGATAATGAACACTGGAATGAAGATCTTCTGCTATAGTTCTATGCAACTCTCCACATTCGAGGCTACAACAGGGATCCAAAGACTTGGGTCCTTGAGTGGATGACAGGCAATGTCCATCATGAAGCTAAAGCTCTTGATATCATTGAGCTCACGGGCCTGCCCACTCCTGGTGAATACTATGAACCAGGTTGTCAACAACACCAAAATGCCTTGGAAAGCATCTTTCAGAAGACAGAACCCAACATGAGTCAAATGTTGAGCATGATGAAGCCTCTGCCTCACGACACTGAATACCCATCTGAGTTCTTTGTTGAAGACTTAGAGTACCTGCCTCGCACCATTTACCATATCATTAGGAAGACTCTATGGCCTGTCAAAGGACATTCATCTGCAGCGAAGCTTGAAGGAGCAATGAAGACTTTGGTTTTCTACATCTTCAATGGCATCAGCTTCAATGCTCAAGACTTCTTCATCAGGCAGTTGGCTGCATCTGGCTCCAACATCTTTGGGTTGAAATTCTATGCTCCATGGGTCATGCGTCTTATCAAGCGTCACTCCGCCTTCAACTATCAGCCATCTGCGCGCAATCATCTCGTATTCTTGCCAGAGGTTGATCTGTCAGTTGAAGCTATTTACCCAGAGCCAGCTAAGGATCCCCTTTATCTTCACAATGTTGATCACCAA
This sequence comes from Triticum urartu, assembly GCF_056163025.1. Lineage (NCBI taxonomy): Eukaryota > Viridiplantae > Streptophyta > Magnoliopsida > Poales > Poaceae > Triticum > Triticum urartu. Next base: position 100,313,818 of record NC_141878.1, read on the forward strand.
AGCTTCACCCAGCCTATTGATGGAGTTCCAGCAGTTTCTGGTGTTTATCCTCTTGCTGGTAACACACGTGCCCCTCGCGCTCAGACTGGCGCCACTGGTAGCACCATTGCGCAAAGGCCTCGAATATGGTCTCGTGTCCTAAATGACCGAGAGCTTCTCGTCGCGCTGCATCAGAAACAGGACAAACATCACGACTGGCTTAAGCGTCAGTGCAAAGCCTCTTGGTGGATGTCAACCGCATTCGCAATCTTGCCACCAAGAATGCCTTTGTCACTCATGAAACCTGTCGGAGGTCATGGAAGAGTTTGACCCTACTTAGTGCTGAAGTTGATCTGCAAGACGATGGCTTCACTGAACGGTTCAAGTTTGACTCAACTCCTCCCAGAAATGCTCACTTGCGTCGGACTCCCTCACTTGAAGACTCTGACTACTCGTCCTCAGCTGCGACCATCAATGCCAGAGTCATCGATGACCAAGATGATGCAACTTCACCTCCTCCAACTTCAGCGCATGTCGACACTACACCAAGTTCTTCTGCACCACCGGATCTCAATGACGACCCTGCTGCCTCGCCTGCACCTCATGGGAACGAGTAGGCGCTCTATGTCTTCAAACCTTTTTGGTCCTCATTGACAAAAGAGGGAGAAGCATATGAGTTGATAGTCTTCAAGCGGGTCAATATGGGAGGATGCTTTACTTTTTGCTACTTTTGCCCAGTGCTTACAACTCTCGTTTTCGATACATTTGGTTCTTTGAGTTGTAACACTTAAACTCGATAGTCATCTGCCACTTATTTGCTATTATGTGAGGCGATGATAAATTCCACATGTGCGACGATAAATTCCGCACTTAGATCATTTTGCAGACGTCCATTTTCCATTATGCATGTCATTATCTTTGTTACATCATAACATGCATGATGAATTGTCATCATAGGTTGAATAGGATCTCGACAAGTACAACCTGCCATGTGCATTTGCATTCCAAAAGCAAATTACTTATATTCACATCTTCAGGGGGAGCCCTTGCAACTTATGCAGACAATACCCTATCCTTTACAATTTCACATATTTTATTCCCCGTTGAAAACTTCAACCGGTTTGTCATCAATCACCAAAAAGGGGGAGATTGTAAGTGCATCTAGTGCCACCCCTAGTTGGTTTTGGAGTATTGACGACAAACCTGGTTGAGGGACTAATGTGTTTGTGAGAATTGCAGGATAACACAGGTAGCAGTCCCTCATTGATTCGGTTTTCCTACCAGAGATGACCCCTAAAAATCTATGAAGACATTGAAGTCAAAGGTGGTATGTGAAGACAGTCACATTGAAGACTATGACAAGAGAAGACATCGAGTGAAGACTATGGAGCATGAAGACTTAGTTGTTTCGTCGTTCTTTTTCTTCTTTGTTGAGTCATAGGAACCACCGTACTGTTAAGTGGGGTCCAAGTGAACCAGTCAGAATGACTGAAGTGATGCTTAATCAAAAATTCTATGTCTTCGAGCGAAGACAATGAGAGCAAATCTTATCTAGAGCTGGATAAGTCAGCTTTTCTTGTAGCCCAAGTAAAGTTGCCGTGTGTGTTTGAAATCTGACCGTTGGAACACGTGTCAGTTCCTTAGTGACCCAGGGTCATTTCGGACAAATCAGGTCGGGTTGCCTAGTGGCTATAAATAGCCCACCCCCTACAACCATAAATGGTTGGCTGCTCAGAGTTAGTGTACGGCTTTTGTTGTTTGAGAGCAACCCACCTCGAAGCCTTTGAGAGAGAATTCCTTGCGAGGACAAAGCCCAAAACACCCAGAGCCAAAGAGTGTTAGGCATCACTGAAGTCTTCCTGTCTGTGTGATCTGAAGACTTATTACACTTGAGGACTGTGAATCCTCCAGCCGGTTAGGCGTCGCGTTCTGAGAATCCAAGAGTCATTGTGGATCGCCGGTGAACGAAGTCTGTGAAGGTTTGTAGTCTACCTTGAAGACTTACCAAAGTGATTGGGCGAGGACTGGGTGTCCTTACCTCAAGGGGAATAAGGTGAAGACGTGGTCTTCTGAGTTGAATCTTAGCCTCCCTAACCAGACGTACAGTTGTCACAGCAACTGGAACTGGTCCAACAAGTCATTGTCTTCAACGAGTCACTGGTTTCATCCTTCCCATTCCTTTACTTACTGTTGGCTCTAGTGAAGTCATTGTATGATTGCATTATATTTTGTCTTCACTGAGTGACCGCTTGTTCTGATTGGCTTCACACTATCTTCCTCCCTGATCTAAACTGCCTAGCTGCTATTAGTCGTTGTGCTTTCACTTCATTGAATACTCGACTATGGCTTGCTTAGTGTAGTCTACCTTCCGCTGCATGATAATAGGTTTATTTCTATCGTTTGTCTTCGAAACTTCCATGTTTTGAAGACTTCCATAAAAATCGCCTATTCACCCCCCTCTAGTCAATCACTAACACTTTCAACAACCTACCATGTGCATTTGCATTCAAAAGCGAAATACTTATATGCACATCTTCAAGGGGAGCCTTCCTGCTACTTACGAAGACAACGTCTTTAATCTTTTACAATTTCACATACTTTTATCCGCGTTGAAAACTTCAACCAGTTTGTCATCAATCACCAAAAAGGGAGAGATTGTAAGTGCATCTAGTGCCACGCCTAGTTGGTTTTGGAGTATTGACAACAAACCTGGTTGAGGGACTAATGTGTTTGTGAGAATTGCAGGATAACACAGGTAGAAGTCTCTCATTGATTCAGTTTTCCTACCGGAGATGACCCCTAAAAATGTATGAAGACATTGAAGACAAAGGTGGTATGTGAAGACATTCACATTGAAGACAATGACAAGAGAAGACATCGCGTGAAGTCTATGGAGCGCGAAGACTTAGTTGTTTTGTCGTTTCCTTTTCTTCTTTGTTGAGTCATAGAAACCACCGTACTGTTAAGTGGGGTCCAAGTGAACCAGTCAGAATGACTGAAGTGATGCTTAACCAAAATCCTACGTCTTCGAGCGAAGACAATAAGAGCAAATCTTATCCAGAGCTGGATAAGTCAGCTTTGCTTGTAGCCCAAGTAAAGTTGCCGTGTGTTTTTGAAATCTGACTGTTGGAACACGTGTCAGTTCCTTAGTGACCCAGGGTCATTTCGGACAAATCAGGTCGGGTTGCCTAGTGGCTATAAATAGCCCACCCCTTACACCACAAATTGGTTGGCTTCGTGCGGACTGGTCCAACAAATCATTGTCTTCAACGAGGTACTGGTTCTATCCTTCCCATCTCTTTATTTGCAGTTGGTCCTTGTGAAGTCATTGCTTGTTTGCATTATCTTTTTGTCTTCACTGAGTGACTGCTTGTTCTGATTGGCTTCATACTATCTTCCATCCTGATCCATACTGCCTAGCTGCTATTAGTCTTTGTGCTTTCACTTCATTGAATACTTGACTATGGCTTGCCTATTGTAGTCTACCTTCCGCTGCATGGTAATAGGTTTATTTCTATCGTTTGTCTTCGAAACTTCCATTTTTGAAGACTTTCATAAAAATCGCTTATTCACCCCCCTCTAGTCGATCACTAGCACTTTCAATGATGCTCTTGAGCAATTGATAAAGAGCAAGCAAGAGGAGGAAATCCTCAATGATCTTCCCCTCTTTGATGTGGAGATTCTGTACAAGTTTGTTGATGAGTGGTTTGACAGCCCAAGTCTCAGTTTTGATGATCTTCAGCTCCCAATTGGCCTCAGCGTCTCCTTCCATGGAGCCATTGCTCCTGAGCTGGCTCTTGCACAGAAGATTGTTGAGATGAAGCACAAGATTGATTATGAAAAGGCTCAGTTCAAGAAGCACATGGCCAAGCTCAATGTTGAAGACATTCAAAACTTCACGGTCATGATGCATGAGCTCAAGGAGGCATTCCACAAGAAACGAGAAGAAGCAAAAGGTTCTCATGAGCGCATGAAGAATCTTGCTGCCAAATGTGTTCAAGGCTTTGGGGCGACCAGGCATCAACCCCAGAATGGCTGCCAAGAAGAAGAAGAAGAAGCCAGCTATGGCCCAACCAGAAGCTTCAAGGCAGGAAGAAACTCGCATTGTCTTCCCAGCTAGTATGACAGGCTCAAAGCCTAAGGTCCCCATAGTGGCTTCGGAACTCAAGAAAACCAGGGTAGCTAAAGCCGAAGCCCGCAAGCGCAAGTGTAGGATCTAGAAGTAGATGTGTCTAGAGGGGGGTGATTAGACACATAGTGCTAAAGTTGCAATTTTTAAGCTTTTTCGGTTTAAGTGGGGTTTAGGCATAAATTCAATACACACAATACATATCAAGCAAGCATGCAAAGAGTATATGAGCAGCAGAATGTAAGGCATGCAACTTGCAAGAATGTAAAGGGAAGGGTTTGGAAAGATTAAACGCAATTGGAGACACGGATGTTTTTCCCGTGGTTCGGAAAGGTGGTGCTATCCTACATCCACGTTGATGGAGACTTCAACCCATGAAGGGTAACGGTTGCGCGAGTCCACACAGGGCTCCACCCAAGGGCAACGGTTGCGCGAGTCCACGAAGGGCTCCACCCATGAAGGGTCCACGAAGAAGCAACCACCCACAAAGGGTCCACGAAGAAGCAACCTTGTCTATCCCACCATGGCCATCGCCCACGAAGGAATTGCCTCACTAGCGGTAGATCTTCACGAAGTAGGCGATCTCCTTGCCCTTACAAACTCCTTGGTTCAACTCCACAATCTTGTCGGAGGCTCCCAAGTGACACCTAGCCAATCTAGGAGACACCACTCTCCAAGAAGTAACAAATGGTGTGTAGGTAATGAACTCCTTGCTCTTGTGCTTCAAATGATAGTCTCCCCAACACTCAACTCTCTCTCATAGGATTTGGATTTTGTGGAAAGAAGATTTGAGTGGAAAGCAACTTGGGAAGGCTAGAGATCAAGATTCATATGGTAGGAGTGGAATGTCTTGATCTCAACACATGAGTAGGTGGTTCTTTCTCAGAACAAATGAGTTGGAATGATGTGTGTGTTCTGATGGCTCTCTCATAGAATGAGAAAGAGGTGGAGGGGTATATATAGCCTCCACACAAAATCCAACCGTTACACATTTTTCCAATCTCGGTGGGACCGAATCATAAAACTCGGTCGGACTGAAAATGTAAACCTAGTGACCGTTAGGAATTTCGGTGGGACTGACATGCAACTCGGTAGGACCGATTCGGTTAGGGTTTGGGCATAACGTAATCTCGGTGAGACCGATTACACAAACTCGGTGAGACCGAGTTTGGTAATTAGCTAACCAGAGAGTTGGTCAGGCAAACTCGGTGGGACCGATTTGCTCTTTCGGTGGAACCGAGTGGAACTCGGTGAGACCGAAAAGTTACAAAGGGGAAACACTGAGTTTGCATTGCAATCTCGGTGGGACCGATTGCATATCTCGGTGGGACCGAGAATATTGCAATGGGTAACAGAGAGTTTGCAATCCCATCTCGGTGGGACCAAGAACCTTATCGGTAGAACCGAATTGCTAGGGTTTGGCAGTGGCTAATGACATGTGAAACTCGGTGATGCCGAATAGGAAGAATTGGTAGGACCGAGTTTGGCTTAGAGTTTAGCTCATATGTGGATGTGGGAAAGTAGCTGAGGATTTTTGGAGCATATCATTAAGCACATGAAGCAAGAGGCTCATTAAGCAACACCTCATCCCTCCTTGATAGTATTGGCTTTTCCTATGGACTCAATGTGATCTTGGATCACTAAAATGTAAAAGTGAAGAGTCTTGAGCTTGAAGCTTTAGCCAATCCCTTGTCCTTAGCATCTTGAAGGAGTTCCCACAACCTTTAGTCCATGCCACTCCATTGTTGAACTTATCTGAAACATGCTAGATAGAAGTGTTAGTCCAACAAAAGATATGTTGTCATCAATTATCAAAACCACCTAGGGAGCACTTGTGCTTTCAATCTCCCCCTTTTTGGTAATTGATGGCAACATACATCAAAGCTTTAGATAAAGATATAAAGAACAGCAAGTAAAGCTTTGGAAGAACATGTAGCAAGCATAGGATCCCCCTACATGTATGCACTCATGTAAATATGAAATATAGAGGCATGTGAGAGCATAATCATGACAGAGTAGGCAATGTGTTACATGTATCTTGGCCATATGCATCAGAGCAAAAGATTATTAAGGAAAGTACCTTCATGCTCATGAGTCCTTCTTGCAAACAGTATGTACATAAGCAAGAACTCCTCATACTCATGATTTTGATGCATATACTTACCTTGTGGTCTAGAGTTGGCTTAGGATGGAATGAACCTGCAAATAAGGTTAGATAACACAGGTACGTCCACTAGCCAGAGCAAACAAAGAAACCACAAGAATGCCAAGACTAGGATGACATGTAGAGAATGATATCATTGGATTCAACATGTCCCCAAGAATAGAGATATGCAATGAATTTGGCTGATTTCTTTTCCCTTAGGTGTCTTACTCCCCCTGAATCTTACATGGGATATTGGGAGAAGATAGGAAACAGAAAATCAGAGCTGAATAGAACTTAATTCAAATGAACATGTCTTTCCCCCAAAAAGACATGAGATCCTTGAGTATTTTTCTCTCCCTGGAAATCTCTCTCTCCCCCTTACATCTGGGATCCTTGAGACTTTCTCTCCCCCTTAATACTTTTTCTCTCTTGGTGTGTTCTATCTTTCCTACAAGCTTTGATGTGATCTCTCTCTCCCCCTTTGACATCAATTTCCAAGAAGGTTTTTCCTGGAATCCGTCGAATAGGTTTGGTCCTTGAGATTCAGCACAAAGCAGAGGATAAAATTGTGATGCTTGTGGAGGACAAGATTCATTGAGTGAAGCTGGATCAGAAGAAATGTAGAACAAGTGGCAAACTGTTTTTCTGATTGCAAAGTCGGTGGCACCGAGTGGCACATTTCGGTGGTACCGAAAAGATTCGGTTGGACCGAAATTTGCAAGTCAGTGAGACCGAGTTTACACAGAGAAAAACACCTGTCACCTCAGCTCACTAGTCAAGTAAGATCTCACAAAGATTTGCAATGAATTGGCTGAAGGATTTGCAAGGAATTAAATGCAGAAAATATGCAGAACAAAACAAAAGGAAAAGAGTGAAAGTTTCTAGATGAGGTTGTGTTTGAGAGAGAAGGAAACAAATATGCAGGGAACAAATGCAATAACTCAGAAAAGGACACAAGAGAACTTCATCTAGAATTGGGCGGTGACATAGTCACCTATGTTAGAGTATATTGACTTAGGAGTCAAGTGAGGACACTTGATCATAGGTCATACTCATCGTTTAAGCTCAAAATGGGGTTACCATTTTTCGTTTAAGCATCTTGATGTATTCACATCTTGTTGAGTTGCCTTGACTCATGTCTTGGAGTAAAGCTTCTCTAAGATGGAATGACATACCTTGGGTGGTGATGTGGTTCTTGCTCATGTAGTTGAACTTGTGTGGGTGCTCAAGGTGGATGTAGTTCATCAAGAGTTGGGAGCACCACTTGGAGTTTGAGTTCATCTACCTTCATGGGTTAGTTCTTGCAAGGAAGAGCACTTGTGTATCCAAAAATGACAATCATGAAGCTTAACATAGAATTTGTCAAAGGATATGTTTGAATGGTTTTGTGCTTCCTTGTCTTCAACCACTATTGTGTAGAGTCTTGGTCTTGTAGAGATTGCTCAAGATATGAGTGAGTCGCAATCTCATGGAATTAGATTCAGCCAAGCACCTACATGGGTTAGACAACATGCAAGGTGCAAATATATCCAAGACATAAGATAGTTATCATAAGAGATATATCATGGATTAGTCATAAGCTCATGTCTTGCATGTGTCCAATGGAGTCTCTACTCCAAGTTCGAGGCATCAATGATGTTCAATTCTCCTCTCAACCTGCAAAACACTTTCTCATCAAGCGGTTTAGTGAATATATCCGCTAATTGCTTATCGGTGCGAACATGCTTAAGATTGATGTCACCCTTAGCAACATGATCTCGAATGAAATGATGACGAACTTCAATATGCTTAGTTCGAGAATGTTGTACAGGATTATGACTAATTTTGATAGCACTTTCATTGTCACAAAGCAGTGGAACATGTTTCACATAAATCCCATAATCTTTAAGAGTTTGGGTCATCCAAAGTAATTGAGCACAACATGAACCAGCGGCAATGTATTCCGCTTCGGCGGTGGATAAGGATACCGAGTTTTGTTTCTTGGAAGACCAAGACACAAGAGATCTACCAAGAAATTGACAAGTAGCCGAAGTGGACTTTCTATCAACCTTGTCTCCGGCATAATCTGAGTCGGAATAGCCAACAAGATCAAAAGAAGACCTCTTAGGATACCAAATGCCAAAATTTGGTGTAAGGATTAAATATCTCACTATCCTTTTCACAGCCTTAAGATGACAATCTTTAGGAGCAGCTTGATATCGAGCACACATGCACACACTTAGCATAATATCGGGACGTGAAGCACATAGGTATAACAATGAACCAATCATAGAGCGGTAAACCTTTTGATCAACGGGTTCACCATCTTTCGTCAAGTCATTATGTCCACTAGTAGGCATGGGTGTAGACATACCTTTGCATTCTTGCATATTGAACTTCTTGAATAAGTCCTTGGTGTACTTTGTTTGAGAGACAAATGTACCTTCCTTAGTTTGCTTGATTTGCAACCCGAGAAAGAATTTGAGTTCACTCATCATAGACATCTCAAACTTCTCTGACATTAGCTTTCCAAACTTTTCACTAAAGAGAGGGTTAGTTGAACCAAATATGATATCATCAACATAAATTTGGCATACAAATAGTTCTCCATTAACCCTTTTAGTAAAAAGAGTAGAATCAATTTTACCAATTTCAAAACCACTTGTTGTAAGGAACTTGGTCAAGCATTTATACCATGCTCTAGGAGCTTGTTTAAGACCATAAAGAGCTTTGTGAAGTTTGTAGACATGATTTGGTTTCTTAGGATTGACAAAGCCGGGAGGTTGTTTGACATAAACTTCCTCCTCTATTTCTCCATTTAGAAAAGCACTTTTAATGTCCATTTGGTACAAGGTGATATTATGGTGATTAGCATATGCAAGTAAGATGCGAATGGACTCAAGTCTAGCAACGGGAGCATATGTCTCACCATAGTCCATACCTTCGACTTGTGTGTATCCTTGGGCGACGAGACGTGCTTTGTTGCGGACCACTTGTCCATCTTCATCTTGCTTGTTGCAAAACACCCATTTGGTACCAATGATGTTGTGGTTGTTGTCGGGCTTCTCAACCAATGTCCAAACTTGGTTTCTCTCAAAGTTATGTAGCTCTTCATGCATAGCGTTTATCCAATCCGGATCTTCCAATGCTTCTTCAACCTTCATTGGTTCAATGCTAGAGATAAATGAATAGTTTTCACAAAAGTTAGCTAAACGAGTTTTTGAGCGAGTGATTCTCCCGGTTTGTATATCATTGAGGATTTGCTCGACGGGATGATCTTTGGCAATTCTTGCTCGAACTCGTGAGAGCTTTTTCTTGGGTCTTTGTTGAGCATCTTCTTCATCTTGTTCTTCTTCTTGGCCTTCTTCATTGTTGACGTCGTCGTTCTCTTGTCGTGGTGGAGAAGGAGGTTGTTGATGTTCATTTTGACATACTTCCTCGTTTTCTTCATCTTGATGTGGTCCACTTGTGGATGCTTCCGTGTCGATTCTTGGTTCACCTTGTCGTGAAGTAGAAGCTTCCGCTTGGACGGATGAAGTACTCTCCTTCACCTCCGTTGGACGAATTTTGCCAATGGACAAATCTTGAATTGCTTCTGAAGGGTCTTTGTCTCCTACATCAATTGGCAATTGCTCTACTTGCGAGCCATTAGATTCATCAAACTTCACATCTACCGTCCCTTCAACCTTTTGGGTGAAATTGTTGTAGACACGGTAAGTGTGAGAGTTTGATCCATAACCAAGTAGAAAACCTGCATGAGATTTAGGAGCAAACTTTGAACGACGATGCTTATCAAGAATGTAGCACTTTGAGCCAAATACTTGAAAGTATCCGACTTGAGGCTTGTTACCGGTGAGGAGCTCGTATGCCGTCTTGCCGAGTAGCTTGTGAAGATATAAGCGATTTGTTGCGTGACAAGCTGTCTCAACCGCTTCTGCCCAAAAGTGCTTTGGCGTCTTGTATTCATCAAGCATTGTCCTTGCCATTTCGATGAGCGTCCGGTTCTTCCTCTCAACAACTCCATTTTGTTGAGGTGTGTATGTAGCCGAGAACTCGTGTGAAATCCCTTCTTCATCAAGAAAGGTGTCCATATTTGCGTTCTTGTACTCCGTTCCGTTGTCACTCCGAACCTTCTTGATCTTCACATCAAACTGATTTTGAGCTTTCCTGGCGAAGTTTCTGAAGATCTTCTGGACCTGCGATTTGTCATTGAGGAAAAACACCCACGTAAATCTTGAAAAATCATCAACTATAACTAGACCAAAGGAATTTCCACCGAGACTCTTGTAGGCATTGGGGCCAAAAAGATCCATGTGAAGCAGCTCGAGTGGCCTCCTTGTGGTCATAATGTTCTTCACAAGATGTCTTCCTCCAACCTGTTTACCTGCTTGACAAGCACTGCAAAGTCTATCCTTATCAAATATGACATCGTTAACTCCAAGGATATGATTTCCTTTAATAAGCTTGTCAAGGTTTCTCATGCCAACGTGACCTAGTCGTCTATGCCACAACCAGCCTTTTGAGGATTTAGCAACAAAGCAAGTTTTAGGTTGTGCCTTTTTAGAGAAATCGACAATGTAAAGATCACCTCTACGCATACCCTTAAAGATCATTTTATGATTGTCTCTACGAAATACTTGGCAATCTACCTCAGTAAATAGGACGTTCAACCCGAAATCAGCAAGTCTAGATACAGAAAGTAAGTTATAGCCAAGAGATTCAACGAGCATGACATTTTGAATGGAGCTATCATGTGAGATGGCCACCTTACCAAGGCCAACCACTTTACCCTTTGAATTATCACCAAAGGTGACATATTTTCGAGGGTCGTTGTTTTCAGCAAGCTCACGGAACATCTCTTCATCTCCGGTCATATGATCAGTGCATGCACTATCAAGAACCCATTCCTTTCCTCCTGATTCATATCCCCGAAGATTTGCCATAAGACCAAAATCTCTCATTGCATTATCAAGATCGGAGTCACTATCATCATCATCATAATATTCAGGTTCGTCATGATCTTGTGACTCATCATTTCCTAGAGAGGGTAATTCATTAGATAAATGATCAAAATGGTTACTTTTATGAATTTTTATAGCTTTGAGTATGATATCATTAATGATTCCAACATCTCCTTTAGCATGCTTAAGATCTGCAAGTTCATGAAGACATTTACCAAAACTAGGATCACTAGAGTTCATCTTACTCAAGGCAATAGATTATGGAGAACTTCATCCAAAGTTTTCAAGGAATGATTTGGAAATTGTTCCTCAAGAAATTTCCATATAGTATAGGCACAATCTTGAGTAGGCAAACAAGCAATCAGATTTTTGGGCAATCCTCTAATGATGAGCTCAATAGTTCTAAGATTGCGAATCATGTCAATATCTTCGTCTAGGGTGGGATGCAAGGGATCAATATGGGGTGCACAAGGGCTAGCAATATACTTGTTCAAATGATATTGATTGAAGATTACAAGCATCTCATTTTTCCACTCATGAAAATACTTTCCATCAAGAATAGGCACTCTATGTCTAAGACTCCCTAGAGTAGACACATCCATCTTCCTCCAATGGTGATTAAACCAAGGCAATGGAGACCAAAGCTCTGATACCACTTGTAGGATCTAGAAGTAGATGTGTCTAGAGGGGGGTGATTAGACACATAGTGCTAAAGTTGCAATTTTTAAGCTTTTTCGGTTTAAGTGGGGTTTAGGCATAAATTCAATACACACAATACATATCAAGCAAGCATGTAAAGAGTATATGAGCAGCGGAATGTAAGGCATGCAACTTGCAAGAATGTAAAGGGAAGGGTTTGGAAAGATCAAACGCAATTGGAGACATGGATGTTTTTCCCGTGGTTCGGATAGGTGGTGCTATCCTACATCCACGTTGATGGAGACTTCAACCCACGAAGGGTAACGGTTGCGCGAGTCCACACAGGGCTCCACCCAAGGGCAACGGTTGCGCGAGTCCATGAAGGGCTCCACCCACGAAGGGTCCACGAAGAAGCAACCACCCACAAAGGGTCCACGAAGAAGCAACCTTGTCTATCCCACCATGGCCATCGCCCACGAAGGACTTGCCTCACTAGCGGTAGATCTTCACGAAGTAGGCGATCTCCTTGCCCTTACAAACTCCTTAGTTCAACTCCACAATCTTGTCGGAGGCTCCCAAGTGACACCTAGCCAATCTAGGAGACACCACTCTCCAAGAAGTAACAAATGGTGTGTAGGTAATGAACTCCTTGCTCTTGTGCTTCAAATGATAGTCTCCCCAACACTCAACTCTCTCTCATAGGATTTGGATTTGGTGGAAAGAAGATTTGAGTGGAAAGCAACTTGGGAAGGCTAGAGACAAGATTCATATGGTAGGAATGGAATGTCTTGATCTCAACACATGAGTAGGTGGTTCTTTCTCAGAACAAATGAGTTGGAATGATGTGTGTGTTCTGATGGCTCTCTCATAGAATGAGAAAGAGGTGGAGGGGTATATATAGCCTCCACACAAAATCCAACCGTTACACAGTTTTCCAATCTCGGTGGGACCGAATCATAAAACTCGGTCGAACCGAAAATGTAAACCTAGTGACCGTTAGGAATTTCGGTGGGACTGACATGCAACTCGGTAGGACCGATTCGGTTAGGGTTTGGGCATAACGTAATCTCGGTGAGACCGATTACACAAACTCGGTGAGACCGAGTTTGGTAATTAGCTAACCAGAGAGTTGGTCAGGCAAACTCGGTGGGACCGATTTGCTCTTTCGGTGGAACCGAGTGGAACTCGGTGAGACCGAAAAGTTACAAAGGGGAAACACTGAGTTTGCATTGCAATCTCGGTGGGACCGATTGCATATCTCGGTGGGACCGAGAATATTGCAATGGGTAACAGAGAGTTTGCAATCCCATCTCCGTGGGACCGAGAACCTTATCGGTAGAACCGAATTGCTAGGGTTTGGCAGTGGCTAATGACATGTGAAACTCGGTGACGCCGAATAGGAAGAATCGGTAGGACCGAGTTTGGCTTAGAGTTTAGGTCATATGTGGATGTGGGAAAGTAGCTGAGGATTTTTGGAGCATATCATTAAGCACATGAAGCAAGAGGCTCATTAAGCAACACCTCATCCCTCCTTGATAGTATTGGCTTTTCCTATGGACTCAATGTGATCTTGGATCACTAAAATGTAAAAGTGAAGAGTCTTGAGCTTGAAGCTTTAGCCAATCCCTTGTCCTTAGCATCTTGAAGGAGTTCCCACAACCTTTAGTCCATGCCACTCCATTGTTGAACTTATCTGAAACATGCTAGATAGAAGTGTTAGTCCAACAAGAGATATGTTGTCATCAATTATCAAAACCACCTAGGGAGCACTTGTGCTTTCAGCAAGACCAAGCACACCACTGACGACGCTCCGCCAACCAAGAAGAGAAAGACAAAGAAGAGAGACTGGGCTGCTCCCACAGAGCCCCTTGTTGTCGAGCCAATCTCAGTGGCTCGTCCTGCATCTGAACATCGTGAGCGTCGTTTGGTAGTTCATGAGCCTGCTTCCACAGAGGCTCCTAAATCCAAAGACATTCCAGCTGCTGACCCCACCGCAGCTGAAGACAATGGTCATCACGACAATGTTGAAGCTGATGAAGTCCTTCCTTATCGAGCACAATTTGGTATCATCGCCTGTTCTCACGAACAACAAACTCATCAGCATTGGTCGTCCATTGACGCCGATCGCTCAGGATGACTCATGGGCTGATCACCCTCAAGAATCCCCGCATGATGAAGAAACACCAGTTACTCCCCCAACCAAGGTCACCACTCCAGTGATTGACAATGAACACCTTGAGGCCCAACTAACTCCATCTCCACAGGCATCGCCAACGTTTCGCAGGCTTCGCAAAGGACCAAGGCCGTAGTTCACATTGTCAAGTGTTCAAGAAGGAGAAGAGCGCCAATTTGTTTCACGTGAAGTCTTTCCTGAAGCCTCTCCTACTACGAACATCCCTGAATCTGAAGCCAAAACGCCTAAAGATATTCCGGCTGCATCAGAAGATGACCAAGAAGAAGAACCAAGAAATGAAGAAAGAGTTGCTACACCCCCATCCAATCCTGAAGTTGTTCTCGAGGAGAACGTGTCTGAGACTCCAGCTCCTGAAGTGGAGGATACCAATACTGAGGCAGCCACCAACAATGAAGCCAATGACGTAGTCATGGCTGAAGCTAATGTGGTGACAGATGTCACTACACCTGAAGCTAATGTTGCACCTGATGCAAATCTACAGCTTGAAGCCAATGCCTCTGCTCCTGTACCACCTCCCAGGCCACACACCATCGAGCAAGCATATGATCATGGTCAGCTTGTTACTGTTCGTTGGCCAATTCTGGTTCCTCCGCCAGCTCCCGGACCTCAATTTGACTATCATGTGGAGCACAGGCCTCAGGTCCAGAAGCCAAAGCCAAGGCTACCACGGTTTCCAGGTACTGCAATGTCACCAGGATCGTTTAATCTGAATGGATTCAAGGCACACAATACATTCTTTGACAGTGACAAGAACCCTTACACAAGGCCAAGAATCTCCTCGGATTGATTTTGGAGTTATCAGCAACGCAACTACTATTCTTGCATCTTATACAATCAGGGGTGCATTTTCCCTCATATGCGTCTAGACTGCGAAGCCATTGCTCGATTGCCTTGCCTTGAAGAAGCTCTTGACTGCTTCCGTGATGTGGGTCTGCTCAACTTTGTGACTGCAAAGGAACACCGGAATGAAGAACTTCTGCTTCAATTCTATGCTACCCTCCACATTCGTGGTTACAACAGGGATCCGAAGACTTGGATCCTTCAGTGGATGACGGGCGATGTCCATCATGAAGCTAAAGCCCAAGACATCATTGAGCTTACAGCCCTACCCACTCCTAGCGAATATTATGAAGCAGGTTGTCAGCAACACCAGAATGCTTTGGAGAGCATTTTCCAGAAGCTAGAGCCTAACATGAGCCAAATGCTGAGCATGACGAAGCCTCTGCCACGCGACACTGAATACCCAACGGAATGCTTTGTCGAAGACCTAGAGTATCTTCCCCGCGCCATTTACCATATCATCAGGAAAACTCTATGGCATGTCAAAGGACATTCATCTGCAGTGGCATCAGCTTCAATGCTCAAGACTTCTTCATCAGGCAGTTGGCTGCATCTGGCTCCGACATCTATGGTCTGAAGTTCTATGCTCCATGGGTAATGTGTCTTATCAAGCTTCACTCTGCCTTCAACTATCAACCGTCTGCGTGCAATCATCTCGTATTCTTGCCAGAGGTTGATCTGTCTGTTGAAGCTATTTACCCAGAGCCTCCAAAGGAGCTAGTTTATCTTCACAATGTTGATCGTCAAAGCTTCACCCAGACCATTGAAGGAGTTCAGGCCATCTCTCGTGTTTATCCCTTGGCTGGTAACACACGTGCCCCTCGGACCCAAACTGAAGCCACTGCAAGCACCATTGCCCAAAGGCCTCGGAAGCGATCTCGTGTTCTCAATGACCGAGAGCTTCTCGTCGCTCTACATCAGAAACAGGATAAGCATCATGACTGGCTCAAGCATCAGATACAAAGCCTCTTGGTGGACGTCAATCGCATTCGCAATCTTGCCACCAAGAATGCCTTTGTTACACATGAAACCTGTCGGAGGTCTTGGAAGAGTTTGGCATTGCTCAATGCTAAAGCTGATCTTCAAGACGATGGCTTCACAGAAAGATTCAAGTTTGACTCAACTCCTCCAAGGAATGCTCACTTGCGTCGGACTCCCTCTCTTGAAGACTCTGACTATTCCTCCTCAGCTGCAACGATGAATGCCAGAGTCATAGATGATCAAGATGACGCTACTTCACATCCTCCAATTTCAGCGCGTGTCGACACTACACCAGGTTCTTCCGCACCACCGAACCTCAATGACGACCCTGCTGCTTCACCTACTCCTCATGGGAACGAGTAGAAGCTCTATGTCTTCAAACCTTTTTGGTCATTGCTGACAAAAGGGGGAGAAGCATATGAGTTGATAGTCTTCAAGCGGGTCCATATGGGTGGTTGCTTTATTTTTGCTACAATTTCCAAGTGCTTACAACTCTCGCTTTTGAAACATTTGGTTCGTTTTGAGTTGTAACACTTAAACTTGATGGTCGTCTGCTATCTTTTTTGACACTATTGTGATGCGATGATAAATTCCACATGTGCGACGATAAATTCCGCGCGAAGTCATTTTGCAGACGTCCATTTTTCATTATGCATGTCATTATCTTCGTTATATCCTTTCATGCATGATGAATTGTCTTAATAAGTAGAAGAGGAGCTCCGCAAGTACAACCTGCCATGTGCATTTGCATTCAAAAGCAAAATACTTATATGCACATCTTCAGGGGGAGCCTTCCTCCTACTTACGAAGACAATACTTAAATCCTTTACAATTTCACATACTTTTATCCCCATTGAAAACTTCAACCATTTTGTCATCAATCACCAAAAAGGGGGAGATTGTAAGTGCATCTAGTGCCACCCCTAGTTGGTTTTGGAGTATTGACGACAAACCTGGTTGAGGGACTAATGTGTTTGTGACAATTGCAGGATAACACAGGTAGTAGTCCCTCAATGGTTTGGTTTTCCTACCGGAGATGACCCCTAAAAATGTATGAAGACATTGAAGACAAAGGTGGTATGTGAAGATATTCACATTGAAGACTATGAGAAGAGAAGACATTGAGTGAAGACTATGGAGCGCGAAGACTTAGTTGCTTTGTTGTTTCCTTTTCTTCTTTGTTGAGTCATAGGAACCACCGTACTGTTAAGTGGGGTCCCAGTGAACAAAGTCAGAGTGACTGAAGTGATGCTTAACCAAAATCCTATGTCTTCAAGCGAAGACAATGAGAGCAAATCTTATCCAGAGCTGGATGAGTCAGCTTTACTTGTAGCCCAAGTAAAGTTGCCACGTGTGTTTGAAATCTGACCGTTTGAACACGTGTCAGTTCCTTAGTGACCCAGGGTCATTTCAGGAAAATCAGGTTGGGTTGCCTAGTGGCTATAAATAGCCCACCCCTACACCATAAATTGGTTGGCTGCTCAGAGTTAGTGCACGCCTTTTGTCGTTTGAGAGCAACCCACCTCGAAGCCTTTGAGAGAGAAATCCTTGCGAGGACAAAGCCCTAAACACCCAGAGCCAAAGAGTGTTAGGCATCACTGAAGTCTTCCTGTCTGTGTGATCTGAAGACTTGTTACACTTGAGGATTGTGAATCCTCCAGCCGGTTAGGCATCGCGTTCTGAGCATCCAAGAGTCATTGTGGATCGCTGGTGAACGAAGCCTGTGAAGGTTTGGAAGTCTCCCTTGAAGACTTACCAGAGTGATTGGGCGAGGACTGGGTGTCCTTAGCTCAAGGGGAATAACATGAAGACACGGTCTTCTAAGTTAAATCTCAGCCTCCCTAACCAGACATACAGTTGTCACAGCAACTGGAACTGGTCCAACAAATCCTTGTCTTCAAGGAGCAAATGGTTCTATCCTTCCCATCTCTTTATTCACAGTTGGTCCTTGTGAAGTCATTGCCTGTTTGCATTATCTATTTGTCTTCACAGTGTGACTGCTTGTTCTGATTGGCTTCATACTATCTTCCATTCCGATCTATACTGCCTAGCTGCTATTAGTCTTTGTACTTTCACTTCATTGAATACTTGACTATGGCTTGCCTAGTGTAGTCTACCTTCCACTGCATGTTAATAGGTTCATTTCTATCGATTGTCTTTGAAACTTCCATGTTTTGAAGACTTTCATAAAAATCGCCTATTCACCCCCTCTAGTCGATCACTAGCACTTTCATAAACCTATGACCCTGGGTCTATTTTCGATCAATACAAAGAATCCTACAATTGGTTTTTATTCTCTTTTACTTTTTTGCCATTTTATACTATCACTATTTGCTTTTAATCTTGTAACTAGAAAGAACAAGGGGATTGACAACCTCCTTGCCTTTGTTGGGTGCAAGCAATTTTTTGTTTGTGTGTATGTACTGCTAAAGTTGGTAGCTTGGTGACTCTTACTGGTTCGATGAACCTTGGCTCTTAACTGAGGGAAATACTTCACTAGTAGAGATACCCCTTATAGAATTTTACTAGCAGCAACTTTCAGCTCAAATAGGACGCACTCGTTAATTTCACTAACTACTAGTAGCGTCCAGGAAAAAGTAGGATGCTGCAACATTGAAGATATTAGTGGCGTCCCCGCGCAGAAGATGTTGCAAGCCTGGTACATGAAACTGGAGATTGTGCCACAAATAAGTATAAGCACGCCAGGCCAGTTAATGCCGCCAGTGTGACCCTAAGTAGTAGCTTGTGCAACTTTCTGGAGCACTGCTATTTCGATGTCTGCCAGACTGAGCATTGACAGGCACATTGGTGTTTCCATCCAGCGGCATTTACACTTGGCGGCGCTAACATGATATTCATGCCTCTCTCTCTCTCTCTCTCGTTGCTTTGATAGATACTTGCAAGAAGCAAGTGAATATGGATGCGGAGAAAGTCAAGATGGATGAGCAACGCGCACTAATTAATGTTATGCACACCCAAAACAACGATATGCGAGCCAACATATAAACTTTAAGAAGCTTCGATATGCACTCCTCATTGTTGTGATGATTTCTTTCGTACTCCCAAATGGATTAGTAGTAGGATTTCTTCTAGTGGCATCCATTGCATCGATGATGTTATTCCCTTAGGCATTATACAAAGTAGCAATGGCCATTTATGTTATCGATCGTGTAGATAGCACTAATTAATTTCAACATGATTTAATTATAAGAAAATGTATAAAAACCTACTTTTCACTTCGTACAAGATCAATATAATAAATACTCTACCATCATCTAATAGTACTGCAAACGTACTAAGGCACGATCTAGCCGCGCATGCTGTAAACGAAACATTGCTAACAGTCCATTAAGATTAAATTCTCTAAAAATATGATAATAGCCCCAACAATACCCAAAATTGGGCATGTAACTTATACGTCCATTTTTCTTCATGATTTTCTACTGTTATTTATAATTTTTTGGCCAATATAACACTTTGCGGAGCAATTCTAATGCCTTTTCTCTCTTAATATGCAAGATTTACATGAAGAAGGAGATTGCCGGCAGCTAGAATTCTGGACCTGAAAAAACTATGTCATAGATACCTATTCTGCACATCTCCAAATGAGGTGAAATTTCACGGAGATTTATTTTAGAATAAAAAAAAATATTGGAGAAAGAAATACCAGAGGGGGCCACCCCCATGAGGCACTAGGGCGCGCCCACCCCCTGGGCGTGCCCTGGTGGCTCGTGTGGCCCTTGGCCAGCCTCTGATGACCCACAAGTATAGGGGATCAATTGTAGCTCTTTTAGATAAGTAAGAGTGTGGAACCTAACGAGGAGCAGAAGGAAATGACAAGTGGTTTCCAGCAAGGTAATATCTACAAGTGCTGAAATTATAAGTAGCAGAGTAGTTTGATATCAAGATAATTTGTAACGAGCAAGTAACGGTAATAGTAGCAAAAGTGCAGCAAGGTAGCCCAATGCTTTTGAGGCAAAGGACAGGTCAAAATGGTTTCTTATGATAAGCAAAGCGTTCTTGAGGGTACACGGTAATTTCATCTAGTCACTTTCACCATGTTGGCTTGATTTGTGTTCACTACTTTGATAATTTGATATGTGGGTGGACCGGTTCTTAGGTGCTGTTCTTACTTGAACAAACCTCCTACTTATGATTAACCCTCCCGCAAGCATTCACAACTACGAGATAAGTATTAATAATAAATTCTAACCATAGCATTAAAATTTTGGATCCAGTCGATCCCTTACGGAATAGCGCATAAACTGGAGTTTAAGCTTCTGTCACTCTCGCAACCCATCATCTAATTGCTACTCCAAGGGGTATTAAATAGCATATTGGATCTGAACATATAATCTTCCACCAAATAAACCATATAGTAATCAACTACAAGCTTTAATCAACACTACTAGTCACCATAAGCACCAATCTATAGTTCTGGTAAAAAGATTGAACACAAGAGATGAACTAGGGTTTGAGATGAGATGGTGTTGTTGAAGATGTTGATGGAGATTGCCCTCCCCAAGATGGGAGAGTTGCTGGTGATAATGTGATGATGATTTCCCCCTCTAGGAGGGAAGTTCCCCCGGCGGAATTGATCCGCCGGAGGGCAAAAGTGCTCCTGCCCAAGTTCCGCCTTGAGACGGCGGCGCTCCGTCCCGAAAGTCCTCCCCTTATTTTTTCTAGGTCAAAATAACTTATATACCAGAAGATTACATGTATATCTAGACATCATCAGAACATTAAGGTAACACTCTTCCTTGTTGCTATGTAGCCTGGGATTGCATATTTAGTCATTCAATACAATGCATGTTGCTAAACAACAATTGAAAAACGAAAAGGCATGTTAATTGCAATATCCTTAACAGCAACCAAATATCGTAATTCATAGTGGTATTGTTGAAACTATTATTGATGAAATTGAACTGCACAGCAAATAGTTGCATACATAGAGCATCACATTGTGAAGAACTGGAAAAAAACAAGTCATAAGGACATCTCTAGGCGATCCTTAAAAAGTTAAAGGACTAAAACCCTTAGTGTATATATATATATACTCCAGCAATTTTTGGCTTTTTCTAGTCGATCCCCTAAACTTAAGGTTGTAAACTTCAATTTGATCAATTTCAAAGCAGGTTCAACCGAAAGTAGCATGCATTCAAACATAAACATACATAGTTTTGCATAACCGAACATAAAACATAAATTTAAACTAAGCTAAACTACATTCGGTCGAAGAAGAGGTCGAGCCATTCCTTCCTCGTCATGTATGGTGTGCCGCGAGCCGGGTCCGGTCCAGAACCATCGTCGGGGTCGTTGGGGAAGGCACTCCTCCACTCATCAACGTCGATCTCCTCGTCCTCGGGGCCCACCTCGACGCCCTCCGCGCCACCGTCGCCGCCGCCTTTGACCTCATCATCATAGGAGAGCGCAATAACCTCGCCGCCCTCCGTGTCGCCGTCCTCACCGCCTTCGACATCGTCATCGGAGGAGAGCGCGATAACCTTGCCGCCCTCCGCGCTGGCGAAGATCGCCCGCTTCGCCTCCACGAGCTCCAGGTGCTCCCGGCGGAGCTCTTGCATGTAGGCCTCGGCGGCGGCCTCGGCCTCGAGACGCTCCCACACCTCGCGGTCCTCCTGTGCCATAGCCGAGCTCACCACCCATGGCTCCGGCAAAACAAGGTGGACCAGACGTGTGCCGAAGGCCGTGAGCTCGGCCGTGTGGAAGCTACCGAGCCACCGACGGGTGTGGGTCTCTCGATCTGTAATCTCGGCGACCCACGTTCCCCGCTGCCGCTGTCGGACCCCGAAGTAGGACTGCGTCAGCTGCCGGGTGATACGTCCATTTTTCATCATGATTTTATATCAATATTTACTGCATTATGGGTTGTTATTACACATTATGTCACAATACTTATGCATTTTCTCTCTTATTTTACAAGGTTTACATGAACAGGGGGAATGCCGGCAGCTGGAATTCTGGGCTAGAAAAGGAGCAAATATTAGACACCTATTCTGCACATCTCCAAAAGTCCTGAAACTCCACGGGAATTATTCTCAGAATATATAAAAAATATTGGGCGAAAGAAGTACCAGAGGGGGGCCACCCACTGTCCACGAGGGTGGGGGCGCGCCCTGCCCTCCTAGGCGCACCCCCCTACCTCGTGGGCCCCTGGTGGCCCTCTGATGCCCATATTTGGCTATATGGAGTCTTTCGTCGAGGAAAAAATCATAAGGAAGCTCACGGGATGAAACTCCGCCGCCTCGAGGCGGAACCTTGGCAGAACCAATCTAGGGCTCCGTCGAAGCTGTTCTGTCGGGGAACTTCCCTCCAGGAGGGGGAAATCATCACCATCGTCATCACCAACGATCCTCTCATCGGGAGGGGGTCAATCTCCATCAACATCTTCACCAGCACCATCTCATCTCAAACCCTAGTTCATCTCTTGTATCCAATCTTTGTATCCAAACCTCAGATTGGTACCTGTGGGTTGCTAGTAGTGTTGATTACTCCTTGTAGTTGATGCTAGTTGATTTACTTTGTGGAAGATCATATGTTCAGATCCATTATGAATATTAATACCCCTCTGATTATGAACATGAATATGCTTTTTGAGTAGTTACGTTTGTTCCTGAGGACATGGGAGAAGTCTCGCTATAAGTAGTCATTTGAATTTGGTATACGTTCAATATTTTGATGAGATGTATGTTGTCTTTCCTCTAGTGGTGTCATGTGAATGTCGACTACATGACACTTCACCATTGTTTGGGCCTAGAGGAAGGCATTGGGAAGTAATAAGTAGGTGATGGGTTGCTAGAGTGACAGAAGCTTAAACCCTAGTATATGTGTTGCTTCGTAAGGGGCTGATTTGGATCCATATGTTTCATGCTATGGTTAGGTTTACCTTAATACTTCTGTTGTAGTTGCGGATGCTTGCAATAGGGGTTAATCATAAGTGGGATGCTTGTCCAAGTAAGGATAGTACCCAAGCACCGGTCCACCCACATATCAAATTATCAAAGTACCGAACGCGAATCATATGAACGTGATGAAAACTAGCTTGACGATAATTGCCATGTGTCCTCGGTAGCGCTTTCCTTTATATAAGAGTTTGTCCAGGATTGTCCTTTGCTACAAAAAGTATTGGGCCATATTGCTGCACCTTAATTACTTTTATTACTTGTTACCCGTTACAAATTACCTTATCACAAAACTATCTGTTACCGATAATTTCAGTGCTTGCAGAGAATACCTTGCTGAAAACCGCTTATCATTTCCTTCTGCTCCTCATTGGGTATGACACTCTTATTTATTAAAAAGGCTATGATAGATCCCCTACACTTGTGGGTCATCAAGACTCTTTTCTGGCACCGTTGCCGGGGAGTGAAGCGCCTTTGGTAGGTGGAATTTGGTAAGGAAAAATTTATATAGTGTGCTGAAATTTACTGTCACTTGTTACTATGGAACATAGTCCTTTGAGGGGCTTGTTCGGGGTATCTTCACCCTGAGCAGTAGAGCAAAGAGTTGCTCCTCAACCTACTGAAAATGTTTACTTTGAAATTCCTCCGGGTATGATAGAGAAACTGCTAGCTAATCCTTTCACAGGTGATGGAACATTACATCCCGATTTGCACCTAATCTATGTGGATGAAGTGTGTGGATTATTTAAGCTTGCAGGTATGCCCGAGGATGTTATCAAGAAGAAGGTCTTCCCTTTATCTTTGAAGGGAGAGGCATTGACATGGTTTAGTCTATGTGATGATATGGGATCAAGGAACTACCAACGATTGAAATTGGAATTTCATCAGAAGTTTTATCCTACGCATCTGGTTCATCGTGATTGTAATTATATATATAATTTTTGGCCTCACGAAGGAGAAAGTATCGCTCAAGCTTGGGGGAGGCTTAAGTCAATGTTATATTCATGCCCCAATCATGAGCTCTCAAAAGAAATGATTATTCAATTTTTATGCTCGGCTTTCTCTCAGTAATCGCTCCATGCTCGATACTTCTTGTATTGGACCTTTTATGATGAAGACTATTGAATTTAGATGGGATTTATTGGAAAGAATTAAACACAACTCTGAAGATTGGGACCTCGACGAAGGTAAGGAGTCAGGTATAATGCCTAAGTTTGATTGTGTTAAATCTTTTATGGATACCGATGCTTTCCGTGAATTTAGCTCTAAATATGGACTTGAATCTGAGATAGTAGCTTCTTTCTGTGAATCCTTTGCTACTCTTGTTGATCTCCCTAAGGAGAAGTGGTTTAAATATAATCCTCCCATTGAAGTAAAAGTAGTTTCACCTATTAAAGTTGAAGAAAAGACTATCACTTATAATGATCCTGTTGTTCCCACTGCTTATATTGAGAAACCACCTTTCCCTGTTAGAATAAAGGATCATGCTAAAGCTTCAACTGTGGTCAACAAAAGTAATATTAAGACACCCAAACCGCCTGAGCAAATTAAAGTTGAACGTAGTGTTGCTATGGTTAAAGATCTCTTGGCCGATAATATTGATGGGCATGTTATTTACTTCTGCAATGAATCTGCTAGAATTGCTAGACCAGATACTAAAAATAAACATAGACCTGTTGTAGGCATGCCTGTTATTTCTGTTAAAATAGGAGATCATTGCTATCATGGCTTATGTGATATGGGTGCTAGTGCAAGTGCAATACCTCATTCTTTATACAAAGAAATTATGCATGATATTGCACCTGCTGAGATAGAGGAAATTGATGTTACAATTAAGCTTGCCAATAGAGATACTATTCACCAGTTGGGATTGTTAGAGATGTTGAAGTCTTGTGTGAGAAAGTTAAATATCCTGCTGATTTTCTTGTTCTCGGTTCCCCACAAGATGACTTTTGCCCCATTATATTTGGTAGACCCTTCTTGAATACTGTTAATGCTAAGATAGACTGCAATAAGGATATTGTTTCTGTTGGTTTAGGGGATATGTCTCATGAGTTTAATTTTGCTAAATTTCATAGACAACCCCATGATAAAGAATTGCCTAGTAAAGATGAAATTATTGGTCTTGCTTCTATGGCCGTGCCTCCTAGTGATCCTTTAGAACAATATTTGCTAGACCGTGAAAATGATATGTTTACGAATGAAAGAAGGGAAATAGATGAAGTATTCTTTAAATAGGGACATATTTTGAAGCACAACTTGCCTGTTGAAATTCTAGGGGATCCTCCTCCACCCAAGGGTGATCCCGTGTTTGAGCTTAAACCTTTACCTGACACTCTTAAATATGCTTATCTTGATGAGAAAGAGATATATCCTGTTATTATTCGTGCTAACCTTTCAGAGCATGAAGAAAAGAAATTATTGAAAACTCTGAAGAAGCACCGTGATGCTATTGGATATACTCTTGATGATCTTAAGGGCATTAGTCCCACTCTCTGCCAGCACAAAATAAAATTGGAGAAAGACGCTAAACCAGTTGTTGATCACCAACGAAGGTTAAATCCTAAGATGAAAGAAGTGGTAAGAAAATAAATGCTAAAGCTTCTAGAGGCAGGTATAATTTATCCCGTTGCTGATAGTCCGTGGGTAAGTCCTGTCCACTGTGTCCCTAAGAAGGGAGGTATTACTATTGTTCCTAATGATAAAGATGAATTGATCCCACAAAGAATTGTTACAGGTTATAGAATGGTAATTGATTTCCGCACATTAAATAAAGCTACTAAAAAGGATCATTACCCTTTACCTTTTATTGATCAAATGCTAGAAAGATTATCCAAGCATACACATTTTTGTTTTCTAGATGGTTATTCTGGTTTCTCTCAAATACCTGTGTTAAAAGAGGATCAAGAAAAGACAACTTTTACTTGCCCTTTCCGTACCTTTGCTTATGGGCATATGCCTTTTGGTTTATGTAATGCACCTGCTACTTTTCAAAGATGTATGACTGCTATATTCTCTGACTTCTGTGAAAAGATTGTTGACGTTTTCATGGATGATTTCTCCATTTATGAAACTTCCTTTGATGATTGCTTAAGCAACCTTGATCGAGTTTTGCAGAGATGTGAAGAAACTAATCTTGTCTTGAATTGGGAGAAGTGCCACTTTATGGTAAATGAAGGTATTGTCTTGGGGCATAAAATTTCTGAAAGAGGTATTGAAGTTGATAAAGCCAAAGTTGATGCTATTGAAAAGATGTCGTGTCCTAAGGACATCAAAGGTATAAGAAGTTTCCTTAGTCATGCCGGTTTTTATAGGAGGTTCATTAAGGACTTTTCTAAAATTTCTCGGCCTCTGACTAATCTTTTACAAAAAGATGTTCCTTTTGTCTTCGATGATGATTGTGTAGAAGCATTTGAAATACTTAAGAAAGCTTTGATTTCTGCACCTAGTGTTTAGCCTCCTGATTGGAATTTACCATTTGAAATTATGTGCGATGCTAGTGATTATGTTGTAGGGGCTGTTCTAGGACAAAGAGTTGATAAGAAATTAAATGTTATTCAATATGCTAGTAAAACTCTAGACAGTGCTCAAAGAAATTATGCTACTACTGAAAAAGAATTTTTAGCAGTTGTGTTTTCTTGTGATAAGTTCAGAACCTATATCGTTGATTCTAAAGTAACTGTTCACACTGATCATGTTGTTATTAAATATCTTATGGAAAAGAAAGATGCTAAACCTAGACTTATTAGATGGGTTCTCTTGCTACAAGAATTTGAGTTGCATATTATTGATAGAAAGGGAGGTAAGAACCCCGTTGTAGATAACTTGTCTAGGTTAGACAATGTTCTTGATGACCCACTACCTATTGATGATAGCTTTCCTGATGAACAATTAGCTGTCATAAATGCTTCTCGTACTGCTCCATGGTATGCTGATTATGCTAATTACATTGTTGCTAAGTTTATACCACCTAGTTTCACATACCAGCAAAAGAAAAAGTTCTTATATGATTTAAGACATTACTTTTGGGATGACCCACACCTCTATAAAGGAGTAGACGGTGTTATTAGACGTTGTGTACCTGAGCATGAACAGGAACAGATCCTACGCAAGTGTCACTCTGAGGGTTATGAAGGACACCACGCCGGAGACAGAACTGCACATAAGGTATTGCAATCCGGTTTTTATTGGCCTGCTCTCTTCAAGGAAGCCCGTAAGTTTGTCTTGTCTTGTGATGAATGTCAAAGAATTGGTTATATTAGTAGACGTCAAGAAATGCCTATGAATTATTCACTTGTTATTGAACCATTTGATGTTTGGGGATTTGATTATATGGGACCGTTTCCTTCCTCTAATGGGTATACACATATTTTAGTTGATGTTGATTATGTTACTAAGTGGGTAGAAGCTATTCCAACTAGTAGTGCTGATCATAACACCTCTATTAAGATGCTTAAAGAAGTTATTTTTCCAAGGTTTGAAGTCCCTAGATATCTAATGACTAATGGTGGTTCACATTTTATTCATGGTGCTTTTCGTAAAATGCTTGCTAAGTACGATGTTAATCATAGAACTGCATCTCCATATCATCCACAGTCTAGTGGTCAAGTAGAATTAAGTAATAGAGAACTTAAATTAATTTTGCAAAAGACCGTTAATAGATCTAGAAAGAGTTGGTCCAAGAAACTTGATGATGCATTACGGGCTTATAGAACTGCATATAAGAATCCTATCGGTATGTCTCCGTATAAAATGGTTTATGGTAAATCTTATCACTTACCTCTCGAACTAGAACATAAGGCATATTAGGCCATTAAAGAGCTCAACTATGATTTCAAACTTGTCGGTGAGAAGAGGCTTTTTGACATTATCTCACTTGATGAAAGGAGAACTCAGGCCAATGAGAATGCCAAACTGTTTAAAGAAAAGATTAAAAGATGGCATGATAAAATGATACAAAAGCGTGAGTTTAATGTAGGTGATTATGTATTGTTATACAACTCTCGTTTAAGTTTGTTTGCAGGCAAACTCCTCTCTAAATGGGAAGGTCCTTACGTCGTCGAGGAGGTCTGTCGTTCTGGTGCCATAAAAATCAACAACTTCGAAGGCACAAATCCGAGGGTGGTGAACGGTCAAAGAATCAAACATTATATATCCAGTAATCCCATAAATGTTGAAACTAATGTTATTGAAACCATAACCCTGGAGGAATATATAAGGGACACTTTCCAAAACGTTTCAAACTCCGAAAAGGAATAGGTGCGTGGTGCGGTAAGTAAACCGACTCCAAAACAGTTCTAATGGCAATTTTTCTCCGTTTTGAAATATTTAAGAAAATAGAAAAATAAGAAGTAGTAAATATCTCCTGTTTTTGTTTCAAGATGTTTTCTGTCAGGGTTGTCAAGGCCAGGCATCATGTCGTCTCCCTCCTCCTCCAACAATGAGGGCAACGATGCTTGGCTAATGAAGATGGAGCTGAAGAGAGAAGAGCCCGGAGAGATCAACAAGGATGATGAGATCAAGAAGGCCATGGGGGATCAAGTTCCGGCAGTAGTAGAAGAAGACATCCTTCAACCTCATCACAATCTCTTTCCCCAACAGAGATTGAAGCTTTCAAGATGATTGAGTTAGCTCGCATTCAGAACAAATATCTCACAAGCACTATAAGAAATATGTCAACTTGTGACCCTCACTATTGGTCTTTGAAAGCTCATGGTTTTTCATTTGCGACCTTTTTGTGACCAAAACCAGAAGGTCAAAAGCTGGCGGTCATAAACTGAAATTATTGACCTCTGTAAAAGGTCATTGGTTCCACGACCAAATTTTTGATCACTAGCAACCTTCCCTGGCCACATAGGCATCCAGCGTGGTAAGCTGATGTGGCACAAGATTCAGCCCGGTCTAATTCGGTTTTCTACATGGGCCTAGCCCAACAATTCAGCCTTTTTAATGTATTTTTTCTTGTTCATTTTTGCTAGCTACATGGGCTTGGGCCATTAATTCAGCCTTTTTTCTAAGATGCAGCCTTTTACAATCTACTAATTTTTTATTTTTATCCTTTTTTTCCACTGGTCCCACCAGTCAGATTGGTCCCACTTGTCATGCTTATCACAAAATTGGTCCCATACATAAAAAATTTCAAAATCTATCAAACAACCATTATAACTTAGACCCCCTTATCTTTCCATTTGACGGGTATTCAAATCATATACACAATCATTATTTCAAACAATCCAAATAGCAAATGAAATTCGTCCAAAACAACACGGCATTAGTCTATTACAAACGTTACAGTATACTACAGCCCAGATAAGCCTACTACTGCCTACATTTACAACACATAATATGCTAGTGTTTGTTGATATGCTTCACAGCTTCGAACTTGGATTCGCACTTCACCTTTGAAAAAAACAAGAATGAACATATAAGATTAAGAATGTGTATAGAACATCAAATAGTAGCCAATGAGGGATCCAATAACTTACAAACAAGAATTGACAGCAAATGAGATGTACATAAATAGTATGACTAACACTAACCAGTATGCGTTCATGGAGTGACTAAAATGTTCTCACTATCTAGGATTTTTTTAGTATACAATATACTGACATGTGCAACTCTCTAAATTGATCATAGAAATGAAAACTGTAGGTGCGCTGCAGGCCAGATCATCATATTTGAGCATTAATATTTTTGTATTACTACACAGCAACTAAAGCACTAGGAGTACACATCAACTAGTAGCAGAACTAGAAGAAATAACCAAATTGAGTGTACACCAATATCATCAGGAACATGAGTATAACAAGCATCTTGCTTTACTGGGATACAGAGAATTACTAGGATACAGTAACACATACACATTGTTGATTTAACACGTTCAGAAACAGTCTAGTGTGTATATTGTACTCTGCAAGGCTTGATTTAACACAATGAGGAACATTATTGATTTAAAAAATGTCCCAAGAATGAACTACTCCTGCAAATATCAGAAGAGCATAAGCACACACTACATCTACTCCCCAAACAATCACTTGCCAAACTCACAAGAGCATAAGCAAAAGACCAGTGCATATTACCCAAGTTTCTTCAGTACTCGAGCATCACAAGGAAAAAGAGCAGTGCATCACTAGTGACTAAGTACAAACTAGTCAGATCTAGATGATATCAAACCGAAGCAAATCAGCCACATCAAAGAAAGGAGAAAGTGATATAGCTAAAGAAAAAGATGGATGGAGGCAAGATAGAGAAGCAGCAGCCAACCTCATACTTCTCGGTCCACAGGCTGGTCCCGGTGGCCTGCTGGTAGCAGTCAAAGATCCCCTTGATGCTGCAAGTATCATATGAAGAAGAAGAACAAAACGAAGCTGCCTTAGAGAGGTAATCAAGCAAGCAAATAGAAGCAACAGTGTAGTACAGAATGTATCACTATAGTAGGGGCATAATTTTTGTACTAGTTAAAATTGAACATGGTTTGTACTTCTCACATAAATCTTTACTCTTGTAAATTCAAAGCTATGTTTGATCCCAGACGACATGAGCTGATGATTATAATGTATGACACCCTACTGAAGCAACAAACAACTCCTGAATTATTACTACAAAGAAAATAGTTCTTCCCAAGCCTCCATTTTAACAATGTATAAATCTGCACAGGCATATACTGTTATGTCACTTCCTCCTAAGTATATAGTGACAGCCAATTTAAATTCAGCATACAAAGTAATAGATGTTGGACTGGAATATGCCCTGGTCACCAAATATTAAAACAGGTCTGTATACTCTTAACTTTTCAGTGTAGAATAGTTATGATGGGTTCGGTACTTTGGGTAGCTCCACTGACGGTCACAGGTCTGCGTGGTGCCCTTGCTGCAGAAAGCTCCTCTACTACTAAAGGATAGATGAGGTCGTGGTTACCTTCACGAGCCGATCACTACCTATTTTGCAGTACAAGATTGCACTTGTGTTGCTACAAGTAATAATACTATCAATTTGTCAAAACTGGTGGATGGTAAGAATATAACCTCCGCCGGTTGAAATTTGATCAAGGTAAAAAATTACTATACTCATGATCGTTGCATGTGTTTCCAATATTTAGTTCCGCACGTACTGCTCTACATAAGATTGATCTATTGTGTTTGGAACATTAATTACTTAACTTTGAGTTTAAGACTGAATCGGTAAGAGGAGATGCATACTGAAGCTGTCATTCCTCGAAAAAGAAAGAACAATACTACTGATGTTTGCATTCGACATGAACACAAGGTAAGATGTAACGCGTTAATCAACTTACATTAACTACTGGTAATTCAGAGTGAAGTTGTTTCTCAACACTACTAGTGTAATTAGCTAGCTAGGTGTGCGCAGGGAGGGAGGGAAGCTAGATAGGTAGCTAAGGATTTGAGTGACATTCAGAGAAATCAATGGATCGATCAGTCTAGTAGTAGTAACTGGGTGGGGATTGCAGCCTTAACAGACATACCAGAATTCGGCCATGTCGCTGGATGGGATCTTCTTGGAGAGTGATTCATAGAAGATCCTCAGGGGCTCCCTCTGTGAATTCAGGAAAGCCAAATTCATTGCAAAAAGGGTTCCCAAATTAGATGCTTGAACTGGAAGCATACAAGTATGATACTATGATGAAAGAAGAATTCAAGAGAGAGGGAATTAGTAGAGTACCTCCTCTGGGGTTTCAAACTTCTGGCCGGTGAGGGAGAAGACCTTGGGGGCCTTGGCCTTGCCCCGACCGCTAGCTGTAGTAGCAGCTTTCTTGGCGGTGGCTGTGGCGGCGGCAAGCTTGGCCCTGGAGGCGGCCAGCGATATGGACCTCCCGGCTCCTCCGCCTCCTCCTCCTTTACCCTGCACGCACGACAAGCCAAGCAAATCAAAAGAGAAGAGAGCGGATGAGATGAGATCAGACAGACATGGCAGGCGTTGACAGCACCGAAGATGTGCGCGATGATGAGAGGGAGGGAGTGGGTGTGCGGACGAACCTGGCGGGAGCAGAGCATGGACCTGGGCATGGTGACCGTGCAGCCGTCGCTGGGCGTGCAGAAGCTGCAGGCAGTCGTGGCGGACCGCGTCGGCGTCGCGCCACAACAGATCTCGGCGTCGCTGGCCTTACCCCGCAGCCAGTGCCGCGTGCTGCTCGATGAGGGCACCGACCTCGCCGCCGCCGTCACGCGCAAGGGCGCCGACTGCTACGTCCTCGCCGGGATCAGGTGTGGCGCGATGGGGGGCGGGGAGGAGATGGCGGCAGCGAGGAGATGGGGACGAGGGAGGAGTGCGGCGGTGGTGGGTGGGGGTGGCGGCGGTGCCTCGATCCGTGTGAGAAGCTCCATCAACGGTGGGTCGCGGCGGCGATGTGTGGGTGGGAGGGCGCGGTCGATGTGTGGGACGTGCACGCCGGATCTTGTCCAAGGGGAGGATGGAGCGGAGGGGAGGCCATCAGAGGAGGACGGATCTGGATCGGGGAGAGGGGCGGCTGGGGAGGGGTCTGGATCGGGGAGAGGGGCGGCGGAGGAGGAATCTGGATCGGGGAGAGGGAGACGGCAGCGCTTGACCTAGGGTTTCTTGGGAAGGAGGGAGGAAGGGAGAGACGCTGGATTAGTAGGAGGCGAACGGCTCAGACCGAAAACAGGGGGGTGATCTGTGTGCTGCGTCCTGATTGGTTCGAAAATGAGCTATTAAAAATTACTCTTCTTAGTGTTAAAAACAAGGGAGGTTTGTGAGGCAGCTACCAAAAATATTTTGCAAAATGGCATCACTAAAATTTTCACTTAAGTTAGACCACCTTTCATGGATAATCATCAATTTGATTGCATTTCCAATCTTTCTAGGTATTTTGAACTACATGTATCTTATAGTTTGCTATTTATTTTCTAAAAAAATCATTTTTAGATACAAAAGTAGTTATTTCATCATAGACAAACCAATAGTTTTGCATTATTAACCACCTAACTAAGAAGGGTCATGCGGGCAAATTTGATCACATTTTGAAATCGGCATAGGAGATTCACAAAAAAAATGGAAAACATTCGCATTGTGTGATTAATATGTCTACAAGGGTGCATATTGGAATGGCAAACGATGTTGCCTAAGGAAGTTTTCATTTTCTTTGGACGGAAAAACCATTTTCCATTTTTCGAGTGCCCAAAAGGAGGTTTTTTTGTGAAGGGCCTCCCAAATAATTGTTGCAAAATTGGACCAAATCAATTTTCTAAAATACAAGGACATATTTAATGCACAATTGACAAAATGGTTGGGTGTAAAAAGTTTTGATCCACCTCTCGTGAAAAAGACAAATTTCCGCCGATTCAACTAGAAGCGGGTCAAATTGAACTGCAGCTGCCTCATAGTTTGCTATTTATTTTTTACAAAAATCATTTATAGGTACAAAAGTATCTATTTAATCAGAGAAACACCAAAAAAATTCAAGATTCAACCACTAGCTAGGAACAATCATTCCCGCCGTTTTGACCGCATTTTGAAACGGGCATAAAAAATTCAAAAAAATTGAAAAATTGGGAAATCTTCGCATGGTGTCATTATATGTGGCCAAGTTCCCAGGAAAAATAACAAACATGTAATACAGAAATTATTTTAAAAAAGTGTTCTCAGAAACGAGCTATCACGTGTGGAGATTAGTGGCTTTCAAGCCAAATGATCAATCTTATGGCCACATTCATGGCATAGTTTGTTCAAATGATCTCATATTGTGCACAAGGGTGCATATTGGAATGGCAAACAATGTTGCCTAAGGGACTTTTTATTTTCTTTGCACGGAAAATTCATTTTCCATTTTCTGAGTGCCCGAATTGAGTTCTTTTTGTGACGGACCTAACATATATTTGTTGCAAAATTGGACCAAATCAATTTTCTAAAATACTAGGCCATATTTGATTCACAATTGACCAAATGGTTGGGTGTGAAAAGTCTTGATCCACCTCTGGTGAAAAAGACAAATTCCCGCCGATTTATCAGGAAGCGGGTCAAATTTGAACTGCAGCTGCCTCATAGTTTGCTCTTTATTTTTTTTAAATCATT
This sequence comes from Triticum urartu, assembly GCF_056163025.1. NCBI lineage: Eukaryota > Viridiplantae > Streptophyta > Magnoliopsida > Poales > Poaceae > Triticum > Triticum urartu. The sequence goes on from NC_141878.1 coordinate 100,347,632, forward strand.
TCTAGATACATAAGTATCTATTTAATCAGAGAAACATCAAAAGTTTTCCCAGATTCAAACACTAGCTAGGAACGGTCAAACCCGCCGTTTTGACCGCATTTTGAAACGGGCATAAAAAATTAAAAAAATTCAAAATTTGGGAAACTTTCGCATTGTGTCATTATATGTGACAAATTCCAGGAAAAATAATAAACTTGTAATATGGCAATTATTTTAAAAAAGTGTTCTCAGAAATGAGCTACCATGCGTGAAGATTCATGGCTTTCAAGCCAAATGATCAATCTTATGGCCACATTCATGGCATAGTTTATTCAAATGATCTCATATTATACACAAGGGTGCATATTGGAATGGAAAACAATGTTGCATAAGGGACTTTTTATTTTCTTTGCACGAAAAATTCATTTTCTATTTTCTGAGTGCCCGAATTGAGTTCTTTTTGTGAAGGACCTACCATATATTTGTTGCAAAATTGGACCAAATCAATTTTCTAAAATACTAGGCCATATTTGATTCACAATTGACCAAATGGTTGGGTGTCAAAAGTCTTGATCCACCTCTGGTGAAAAAGACAAATTCCCGCCGATTTATCAGGAAGCGGGTCAAATTTGAACTGCAGCTGCCTCATAGTTTGCTCTTTATTTTTTTTAAATCATTTCTAGATACATAAGTATCTATTTAATCAGAGAAACATCAAAAGTTTTCCCAGATTCAAACACTAGCTAGGAACGGTCAAACCCGCCGTTTTGACCGCATTTTGAAACGGGCATAAAAAATTAAAAAAATTCAAAATTTGGGAAACTTTCGCATTGTGTCATTATATGTGACAAATTCCAGGAAAAATAATAAACTTGTAATACGGCAATTATTTTAAAAAAGTGTTCTCAGAAATGAGCTACCATGCGTGAAGATTCATGGCTTTCAAGCCAAATGATCAATCTTATGGCCACATTCATGGCATAGTTTATTCAAATGATCTCATATTATACACAAGGGTGCATATTGGAATGGAAAACAATGTTGCATAAGGGACTTTTTATTTTCTTTGCACGAAAAATTCATTTTCTATTTTCTGAGTGCCCGAATTGAGTTCTTTTTGTGAAGGACCTACCATATATTTGTTGCAAAATTGGACCAAATCAATTTTCTAAAATACTAGGCCATATTTGATTCACAATTGACCAAATGGTTGGGTGTCAAAAGTCTTGATCCACCTCTGGTGAAAAAGACAAATTCCCGCCGATTTATCAGGAAGCGGGTCAAATTTGAACTGCAGCTGCCTCATAGTTTGCTCTTTATTTTTTTTAAATCATTTCTAGATACATAAGTATCTATTTAATCAGAGAAACATCAAAAGTTTTCCCAGATTCAAACACTAGCTAGGAACGGTCAAACCCGCCGTTTTGACCGCATTTTGAAACGGGCATAAAAAATTAAAAAAATTCAAAATTTGGGAAACTTTCGCATTGTGTCATTATATGTGACAAATTCCAGGAAAAATAATAAACTTGTAATACGGCAATTATTTTAAAAAAGTGTTCTCAGAAATGAGCTACCATGCGTGAAGATTCATGGCTTTCAAGCCAAATGATCAATCTTATGGCCACATTCATGGCATAGTTTATTCAAATGATCTCATATTATACACAAGGGTGCATATTGGAATGGAAAACAATGTTGCATAAGGGACTTTTTATTTTCTTTGCACGAAAAATTCATTTTCTATTTTCTGAGTGCCCGAATTGAGTTCTTTTTGTGAAGGACCTACCATATATTTGTTGCAAAATTGGACCAAATCAATTTTCTAAAATACTAGGCCATATTTGATTCACAATTGACCAAATGGTTGGGTGTCAAAAGCCTTGATCCACCTCTGGTGAAAGAGACAAATTTCCGCCGATTCAGTAGGAAGCGGGTCAAATTTGAACTGCAACTGCCTTATAGTTTGCTCTTTATTGTTTCGAAAAGTCATTTCTAGATACATAAGTATCTATTTAATCAGAGGAACATCAACAGTTTTCCAAGATTCAACCACTAGCTAGGAATGGTCAAACCCGCCGTTTTCATCGCATTTCGAAACGGGCAGAAAAAGTTCAAAAAAATCAAAAATTTGGGAAACCTTTTCATTGTGTCATTATATGTGACCAAGTTTGCAGGAAAAATAATAAACTTGTAATATGACAATTATTTTAAAAAATGTTCTCAGAAATGAGCTATCATGCGTGAAGATTCAGGGCTTTCAAGCCAAATGATCAAACTTATGGCCACATTCATGGCATAGTTTGTTCAAATGATCTCATATTGTGCACAAGGGTGCATCTTGGAATTCCAAACAATGTTGGCTAAGGGAGTTTTCATTTTCTTTGCACGGAAAATTCATTTTCCATTTTTTGAATGCCCAAAATGAGTTTTTTTGTGAAGGAGCTACCATATATTTGTTGCAAAATTGGACCAAATAATTTTTATAAAATATTAGGCCATATTTAATGCATAATTTACAAAATGGTTTGGTGTCAAAAGTTTTGATCCACCACTTGTGAAAAAGACAAATTTCTGCCGATTCAGCAGGAAGCGGGTCAATTTGGAACTGCATCTAACTTATTGTTTGATCTTTATTTTTTCCAAAAATAATTTCTAGTTACATAAGTATCTATTTAATCATAAATACATGGTTTTGTGGTGATACGTCGAGGTTTGGATGTGGCCCAGGGCCCCAACTCCAAGGCGCGTAAACTCGCATGCCCGCCGCGTGGTCACCGCGTGACCTTGGCGTTGACATGCGTTCTGGGAGGCCTAGGCATGTCTAGTGGGTTGGGCACTCCCCAGGTAGGTGCTAGGAAGAAAATTACAACAGAAGAATCTCACGGGAGACTGACCTATGCTCAAAGATGAATTAGTAGCCAAGTGTTTGATTAGCGGTACGGGAAATGCACATGGCCAATGGGCGTGAGTTTTGGCTGAGGATGATCATCTACTAAGGAGAATGTCTTCATAAATTTTTTGCTCAAAGGAGGATCCTAGGTGGTACTTGCTTTGCAAAGTACCACGCTGGACAAAAATATGAATGTTGAAGCTGGGCTCAAAATAATGAATGGATTGAGCTGAAGTTTGGTGGAGGCTGGTTATTTGGGCATAGGAAAGCATTGTAGAAAATTGATACCATTTCGACATGCCAAAGTAGTACTTCATTCACAATGCTCTTCTATGGACAGAAACTTGGGAAAACTAGTGAGAGAGATTGGATGAATGAAATGAGCTCAAAATTGGTGTAGGTAAGTTACATAGGTATGGTCATGTGCTGGTAAATTTTTAGATCATTTGGGTAAGCCTAGCTAGTACTTACTTCACAAAGCTTCTCTCGAGGTAGAAACTTTGGAAATTTCCTGAGAAAGATTTACTAGGAAATTGAGCTGAATATTATCATGTGGAAATGATTTTGGTATGGAAGCGTGCCCAAAAAGTTTGAGGGTAATAGGAGGGGTCTAGATAACACTTGCTTTGCAACGTGCCAATCTGGCCATAAAAGATAAATTGAACCTGGGCTCACATAGATGAATTGACTGAGCTGCAATTTGGAGGAGGGTGATAATTTGGGAATATGAAGGAACTATATAAATTCCATGTCATTTCGATATATATAAAAGGTACTTCCTTCACAATGCTTCTTGGTGGACAAAAACTTTGGAAATTTGCCGAGGAAGATTTGCTAGGCAAATGGAGCTGGATTTTGTCATGCGGTAATGATTTGGATAGGAAAGAGTGCCCAAAAATTCCGAGGGCAATCAAGAATATATAAATAGCACTTCCTTCATAAAGTGTTGATGTGAACACAATAGGAAAATGAATATTGTTGAATTAGTTTTGAACTAGGCAAGGAAGGATTTTTACATACTTGATGAAGATATGACCCCAAGAATTTATGAGATTTTTTGGGAATTTTGGGAATGACAGAAATATAGGTTGCTTCACAACCTAGGGCCAAAATCGACACATGGACATGACACATAGGCAAAACTGATGAGGTGGCGCCAAGTCATACCAATCCACCACAATTTACAAGGTTATGACCATCTATATTGCTCATGATCAGCTAGAAATAAGGCAACTGACTAGTGCTGCCTGCTTTATGACCATTTCGTGTAAGGAAATTACGGCCTTTCTGACCAAAATGGTCGCAACGGTTTAGGGTTTGGAGCCCCCGAACAGCTTTTGACCAATTGGTCTCAAATGGTCATAGATCTATGACCAATTCTTCCAGGGTCACTGACAAAAGGTCACTAGTTGACATATTTCTTGTAGTGAAGTGAAAATATTTTGTTGAAGGAGCATATCGCCGCACTCAAGGGCATTATCCGCAAATTGGAGGACCTCCTACGCTCGGTGTGCGACTATCCATCATCACCAACGCCTTCTTCACCAATAAAGAAGAACTGAGTATTGGGTATGGGCACTCCCCTTGGCAACTGCCAAGCTTGGGGGAGTGCCCCGATATCGTATCACCATCAAACTTTTATCTTTACCATTTTTCTTAGTTCGATCCTTTTGGTAATATCTTGATCTAGTAGAATAAAGTTTTAGTATGATCTAGTTTTTAGTTTTGCTTTATGATCCTTCTATGTAATCGAGTCCGTGAGCCATATATAATAAAGATTAGTGTTGAGTCAAGGGCTTGATTATTTTGCTATGATCTTGAGGGAATAAAATAAAAGAAAAAGAATAAAAAGAAATAAAGAGATCATATGGATCTTATGGAGAGTAATGACTTCACATATAAAGAGTATGATGAATAAAAGTTGTTGAGAGTTGACAAACATAGTTTTGGTCATCGTTGCAATTAATAGGAAGTAATAAAGAAAGAGAGGTTTTCACATATAAATATACTATCTTGGACATCTTTTATGATCGTGAGCACCCATTAAAATATGACATGCTAAAGAGTTGACGTTGGACAAGGAAGACAACGTAATGGGTTATGTTTTCTTGCATCTGAGATAAATTATATTGTCATGGATCATCCAACATGTTGAGCTTGCCTTTCCCTCTATTGCTAGCCAATTTCTTTGCACCAAGTAGAGATACTACTTGTGCTTCCAAATACCTTAAACCCAGTTTTGCCATGAGAGTCCATCATATCTACCTATGGATTGAGTAAGATCCTTCAAGTAAGTTGTCATCGTTGCAAGCAATAAAAATTGCTCTCTAAATATGTATGACTTATTAGTGCGGACAAAAATAAGCTTTATACGATCTTGTGATGTGGAAGAAATAAAAGCGACAGACTGCATAATAAAGGTCCATATCACAAGTGGCAATATAAAGTGACGTTCTTCCGCATTAAGATTTTGTACATCCAACCATGAAAGCACATGACAACCTCTGCTTCCCTCTGCGAAGGGCATATCTTTTATTCTGGTCTTATACTTCATGCAAGAGTCATGGTGATATTCACCTTTCCTTTTTATATTTTATCCTTTGGCAAGGACAATGTGTTGGAAAGATCCTGATATATATAGCTAATTGGATGTGAATTTTCATGAACTATTATTATTGTTGACATTACCCTTGAGGTAAAAGGTTGGGAGGCAAAACTATAAGCCCCTAGCTTTCTTTGTGTCCGATTAAAACTTCATAACCATAAATATCGCGTGAGTGTTAGCAATTGTGAAAGACTAAATGATAGTTGAGTATATGGACTTGCTGAAAAGCTCTTATATTGAATCTTTCTGATATTATGATAAATTGCAATTGCTTCAATGACCGAGATTATAGTTTGTTGATTCTCAATGAAGTTTATGATTCATACTTGAAATTGTGAATGAATTGTTACTTTAGCATAAGAAATCATATGACAATATTTATATATGTTGCTGTTATAAGAATGATCATGATGCCCTCATGTCCTTATTTTATTTTTATTGACACCTCTATCTCTAAACATGTGGACACATTTTTCGATTTCAGCTTTCACTTGAGGACAAGGGAGGTCTAAGCTTAGGGGAGTTGATACGTCCATTTTGCATCATGCTTTTATATCAATATTTACTGCATTATGGGCTGTTATTACACATTATGTCACAATACTTATGCCTTTTCTCTCTTATTTTACAAGGTTTACATGAAGAGGGGAATGCCGGCAGCTGGTATTCTGGGCTGGAAAAGGAGCAAATATTAGAGACCTATTCTGCACATCTCCAAAAGTCCCGAAACTCCACGGGAATTATTTTCATAATGTATAAAAAATATTGGGCGAAAGAAGTACCATAGGGGGGCCACCCACCGTCCACGAGGGTGGGGGCGCGCCCTACCCCCTGGGCACGCCCCCTGCCTCGTGGGCCCCCTGGTGGCCCTCTAATGCCCATCTTTGGCTATATGGAGTCTTTCGTCGAGGAAAAAATCATAAGGAAGCTCACGGGACGAAACTCTGCCGCCATGAGGCGGAACCTTGGTGGAACCAATCTAGGGCTCCGGCGGAGCTGTTCTGTCGGGGAACTTCCCTTCGGGAGGGGGAAATCATCACCATCGTCATCACCAATGACCCTCTCATCGGGAGGGGGTCAATCTCCATCAACATCAACATCTTCACCAGCACCATCTCATCTCAAACCCTAGTTCATCTATTGTATCCAATCTTTGTATCCAAACCTCATATTAGTACCTGTGGGTTGCTAGTAATGTTGATTACTCCTTGTAGTTGATGCTAGTTGGTTTACTTGGTGGAAGATCATATTTTCAGATCCATGATGCATATTAATACCCCTCTTATTATGAACATGAATATGCTTTGTGAGTAGTTACATTTGTTCCTGAGGACATGGGAGAAGTCTTTCTATAAGTAGTCATGTGAATTTGGTATTCGTTTGATATTTTGATGGGATGTGTGTTGTCTTTCCTCTAGTGGTGTCATGTGAACGTCGACTACATGAAACTTCACCATTGTTTGGGCCTAGAAGAAGGCATTGGGAAGTAATAAGTAGATGATGGGTTGCTAGAGTGACAAAAGCTTAAACCCTAGTTTATGCGTTGCTTCGTAAGGGGCTGATTTGGATCCATATGTTTCATGCTATGGTTAGATTTACCTTAATACTTCTATTGTAGTTGTGGATGCTTGGAATAGGGGTTAATAATAAGTGGGATGCTTGTCCAAGTAAGGACAGTACCCAAGTACAAGTCCACCCACATATCAAATTATCAAAGTATCGAACGTGAATCATATGAACATGATGACAACTAGCTTGACGATAATTCCCATGTGTCCTCGGGAGCGCTTTCCTTTATATAAGAGTTTGTCCAGGCTTGTCCTTTGCTACAAAAAGGATTGGGCCATATTGCTGCACCTTATTTACTTTTATTACTAGTTACCCATTACAAATTACCTTATCACAAAACTATCTGTTACCGATAATTTCAGTGCCTGCAGTTAATACCTTGCTGAAAACCGCTTGTCATTTCCTTCTACTCCTCGTTGGGTTCAACACTCTTACTTATCGAAAAGGCTACGATAGATCCCCTAAACTTGCGGGTCATCACCGGTTCTGCGGGAGGACGGGGAAGTCCTCGAACCGACGTAGGGGCGCGGCGGCAGGCGGATCGGGGGACCGGCGACGGCGGAACGGGCCCGCAGAGGACGACAGGGACACCTCGGCGGCCACCTCGCCGGCATTGGGCGAAAAGGCCACGATAAACCTCTTTTTGGCCATTAGCTACTTGATCTCCCCAGCACATAGGCATAGGTTGAGGATGGAGGCGCCGGCGATGGCGGCGACCTACCAATGGTTTCGAGGGTTGTGTGTGTCTGTGTGAGTAGTGGTTGTGTTTGAGGAAATACTGCGGCAACTGAACATTTTACTAGGCAGGAGTAACAAGGCAGGGCTACTAAAAATTTGGATCAAGGGCGAGCAGATATTTTTGAGATTGCGAGGGATGTAGAGGAGGGAGTAAAATGTCGGGGCTACTGAAAACTTGAATCAAGGGACTGAAGCAGAGCGAGAGTAACAGACATCGCACATGGTCTGCACATACTAATCGTGTGCTATCAAACATTAAAACCTTCCAGGCGGTAGATAGTTTTGAGATTGCGAGGGATGCAAAGGCGGGAGTTTTGGGGGAGCGAGCTAGTGTGCTTGACACGCCGGCTGTGGACTATAGCCGTTGCACCTTCTCGCGTAAGCCATAGGCGAACTATACATCGACGGTGCTCCAAGATATTTTGTACTAAATCTCACACGGATGGTGAGAATAAGCCATGTGGGATCTACTTGATTTGAATTAAAAAATGGGTTCACAGCGGCAATGGACAGTGCTTGAATTGCTAGATCTTTTATCTGCAGTGAACATGCAACTGTATGTGTGTCGTAAAAGAATTGGAATTATGCAGGGTTCGTTTGGACATTTCATACATTAAACTGGTTTTCTAGCCATTTTAGGTGCACAATTCAAAATTAAACTACATGCACATGCTCCGGTGCATACAAATTGGTTGAAAAATCAAATATGTGTCCTTCAGTGCATGCATAGGTCCCATGGAAGAAATGGGAATGAATTTTTCGGGGTTCGTTTGGCCTTTTCTATACATTAACTGGGTTTTTAGGCATTTTATGTGCCAATTCAAATTTTAACTACAAGCACATGCTCCAATGCACCAAAGTTGGTTGAAAAATCACATGTGTGTCCTTGGGTGAATTTCTAGGTCCCATGCAAGAAATGGGAATGAAATTCAAACACCAGGGCATTGTTGATTGCCGGTAAAAGGTTGAGATGCCTGGTTTTTAAATTCTAGTAAATCCAAAACTCGTATGAAATTCATGAAACTTGGCATGCTATCATGGAGTGACATCAACATGCGGTGGTGAAAATTTTGTCCCATTTGGGGAAGGTTCGGGTATAAGCTTCTCACAAACCAGAGCTTCTCACAACAAGCATGATGGTTTCGATAGGGAACGTACAACCTTTGGGGACGGGACGATATCCATTACCTCTTATGGCTTTCAAAAAATTTCTAGTGTCAACATAGAACAACAGGAGTGTTGTGTTCAATCTTGGAATTTGTCGGGGTTCGTTTGGTCTTTTTTATGCATCAACTAGGTTTTCTAGGCATTTTATGTGCATAATTCAAATTTGAACTACAAGCACATGCTCCAATGCACTAAGGTTGGTTGAAAAATCACATGTGTGTCCTTGGGTGAATTTCTAGGTCCCATGCAAGAGATGGGAATGAAATTCAAACACCAGGGCACTATTGATTGCTGGCAAAATGTTGAGATGCCTGGTTTTTAAATTCTAGTAATTCCAAAACTCGTATAAAATTCATGAAACTTGGCATGCTATCATGGAGCGGCATCAACATGCCGTGTTAAGAAATTGTGCCATTTGGGCAGGTTCGGGTATATGCTTCTCGCAAACCAGAGCTTCTCACAACAAGCATGATGGTTTCGGTAGGGAACGTCCCACCTTTGGGGACGAAACGATATCCATTGTCTCTTATTGCTTTCAAAAATTTCTCGTGTCAACATAGAACAACAGGAGTGTTGTGTAATTTTTTGGAATTTTTCGGGGTTTGTTTATGCATTAAATGAGTTTTCAATGCATTTATGTGCATAATTCAAACTTGAACTACATACACATGCTACAATGCACTAAGGTTGGTTGAAAAATCTAATCTGTGTCCTCGGGTGAATTTCTAGGTCCAATGCAAGAGATGGGAATGAAATTCAAACACCAGGGCACTGTTGATTGCCGGAAAAACGTTGAGATGCATAGTTTTTAAATTCTAGTAAGTCCAAAACTCGTCTGAAATTCATGAAACTTGGCATGCTATCATGGAGCGGCATCAACATGCCGTGTTAAAAAATTTATCCCATTTGGGGCATGTTTGGGTATATGCTTCTCAGAAACCAGAGCTTCTCACAACAAGCATGATGGTTTCAGTAGGGAACGTCCCACCTTTGGGGACGAAATGATATCCATTGCCTCTTATTGCTCTCAAAAAATTTCTCGTGTCAACATAGAACAACAGGAGTGTTGTGTCAATTTTTGGGATTTTTCAGGGTTCGTTTGGACATTTTTATGCATTAACTTAGTTTTCAATGCATTTATGTGCATAATTCAAATTTGAACTACATGCACATGCTCCAGTGCATATAAATTGGTTGAAAAATCAAATCTGTGTCCTTGGGTGCATGCTTAGGTCCCATGCAAGAAATGGGAATGAATTTCAAACACCAGGGCACCGTTGATTGCCGGCAAAACATTGAGATGCCTCGTTTTTAAATTCTAGTAAATCCAAAACTCGTCTGAAATTCATGAAACTTGGCACGCTTTCATGGAGCGACATCAACATGCCATGGTAAAATTTTTGTCCCATTTGGGGCAGGTTTGGGTATATGCTTCTCACAAACCAGAGCTTCTCACAACAAGCATCATGGTTTCAGTAGGGAACGTCCCACCTTTGGGGACGAAACGATATCCACTTCCTCTTATTGCTTCCAAAATTTTCTCGTTTCAACATAGAACAACTTGAGTTCTGTGTCAATTTTTGTGATTTTTTGGGGTTCTTTTGGACATTTTTATGCATTAACTAAGTTTTCAATGCATTTATGTGCATAATTCAAATTTGAACTACATGCACATTCTCCGGTGCATATAAATTGGTTGAAAAATCAAACCCGTGTCCTTGGGTGCATGCTTAGGTCCCATGCAAGAAATGGGAATGAATTTCAAACACCAGGGCACCGTTGATTGCCGAAAAAGCATTGAGATGCCTGGTTTTCAAATTATAGTAAATCCAAAACTCGTCCGAAATTCATGAAACTTGGCATGCTATCATGGAATGGCACCCGAAATGATGTGGTATTTTTCGTGTCCATTTTGAGAGAAGGCGCACTCGAATGATGACAGCCAACAAAGGCATTTTGAAAAAATAGCCGCCACTTTAATATCTCAAACATTTGTATAATTCAAACCGTGTGCGTTCTGTTAACCATTCACGTGACGCCACATGTCTTAGTTTTAATGGTTGTAGGAGGTGCCGTGCGGACAGTTGTTTGACCTTAACTGAACGGGAGGCGTGCGAGCATAGTCCGATGCGCAGGCTGACCGAGAGGCGTGCAAGCTGTCCTCCAATGCACAGGCTCACCGGGAAGCGTGCGAGTTATACGCTGCGCAGGCTCATTGGGAAGCGAGCCCTTTGATGCATTATCTGTGATGACACTACTGCAGGATGCTGCTAACGCAACACTTCGACCAGAGACCCTTCGAGAAACTGTGTGCGATGCAATAATCGCAAAAGGTGGTGTACGAAAACCATCAAAAAGGTGAAAACGTTTACGATGGAGGATGCATCAAAGATGGTTTAGATTTTAGTTGCGTGTGCGATGAAGGGCATATGGTTCAGTTCAATTAACTGTTTGCAATGAGGAACAAAAGAAACGGGCAGCCAGATGAAGGCATGTGCGATACACAACATACGGTGCACTCAGATGAACTATTTGTGATTAGGCAACACAAAAGAAACGGGCAGTCAGATGAAGGTGTGTGTGATATACAACATACAGTTCACTCAGATGAACTGTTTGTGATTAGGCAACACAAAAGAAACGGTCAGCCAGATCAAGGTGTGTGCGATATATGGCATGCAGTTCACTCGGATGAACTGTTTGCATTGACACAAGAGAACAAAAACGGTTCAACTTAACAAGACGTGTATGTTGTGCGATGGGATTGCATGCGGTTCACTTGGCCGTTGTCTTCAGTGTGCGACCTCTGTGGCAACCGTTCGCTCCCCAGGCGCCTCTTCGTGTACCGTGCCAACCGTCCACCGACTCTTTGCCTTTCCCTCTCGATTTGGAACTGTTGTTGCATGCTAGCTCTTCCTCCCTCCTCCATTTGCCTTCACCCTTCCTTCTGCCATTGTTTGATCGTCTTCTCCATGGAGGGAACAAGCCGGAAACGACCCCTTTATTCTTGCCCTGATCCGAATGATGACGCGGTGGAGGAACTCATTGATCGGTGCGACGTCATCACCTCGGCTAGCATGGCAAGTTCGTTCAAGACCATTCTCGACTCAACTAATAACATCATTACAAGGAACCCAAGGGTTTAAGAGCGGTTTGATCTCCCCTATCTTCTTCGCCGTGACCCTGCTGACTGGCGCGGGGACGAGAGAAGCCTCGCCTTATGTAAGTTGATGCCGCTTGACAATGATACGTATGATGTTAAGATGCCATCGCTTGAGGGCAAGGAATGGGCAGGCGCAAATGGAGATTGGGTTGTTTATATTGGGTACAATTGCAAGTGGGAACTTGTGAATGTGTACACTCGTCACTGGGTTCCACTTCGAAAAATCTCAGATGACTGCCCAGAGGTTGAGTACACCGGTATTCTGCGTGAGTTCAAATACGATCATGCTGACTCTCGTCTACGGAAGATAGCAATTTGTCGAGTTCCAACCGCTCTTGGGGTTATAGGTATGCTTATGTTGTCGCTATCTTCGACAAGCTTGTTGCCGTCCTTCATGGTTCGACTCGATGGATATTGCTCAAAAATCAGTTTCTATACACGAATGAGTACTGTGATGCAATTCAATACGAGGGTCTTGTGTTTGCTTCCACCACTCGTGGCACTATTTTTGCATGGAATCCTCATGATTTTGGTATGTTTGTCTTCCACCATAATTATAATTGTTTCATCCACATGCATGTGGGTTAGCTAGTTTCCCTTTACTAATTAACCTTCTTGTGTTTCCAAGGTCCTTTGAACATTCCACCACCTATACTTGAAAATTTTATTCCCGAGCATGAGGACGCACATGACCCATATACTCAGTGGCGCCTAGCAACTTATTCCGATGGATCACCTCTTCTTGTCTGTATACGGGGCACTGCTGATGGTACTAAGGAAGCAGGTGTTGTCTCGTATGGTTGCACTCTCCGGGCCTATTCCAACATCCATTGCACGGTATTCGGGATGGATACTAGTGTACTAGCGCCAACACCTTCTCCCTGGTTTAGTATTGAAAGTCCAGGAGGAAACTCGCTCTTCCTTGGACAGAACTATCCAATGATGGTGGAAGGCGGTCCAGCTGCTATTGACAGAATGTTACTACCATTTATGAGAAGCAACCGTATCTATACCTCGTACATTACTATGCTTCCCTACCGTCCCAATGTGGGTATTTGTCGTGGAATTGTCACGGCAGATGTCCTAGTGTTGGGACTTAGTCATGGAGCCATCGCGATGAGGTTAGCTTAAAGGCGTTAATCAGGACAAAGGACACGAGGAGTTTATACTGGTTCGGCCCCTTGTGGTGAAGGTAAAAGCCTAATCCAGTTAGAGGTGGTATTGCTAGGGTTTCGATGAGCAGGGAGCGAATACCCTTGACCCGGCTCTCGATCTGTTGTTTCTTGCCCTAAGCTGTCGCTGGTTCGTCCCCTTATATACACGGGTTGACGCCCTGCGGCCTACAGAGTCCGGCCGACTTATACAACGTATCTGGCTCGGTGACCTTTCTTACATGCCTTACAATACAAGTCTATATACATGGCGGTTTATATCTGTGGGCCTTAAGCGACATTCGGGTTTGGGCCCTCTACTAAGCCTATCTATGAACTGCCATTGTTAATATGCTCTTGGGCTTCGTTGAGATGAACCTCCATAGGGATGACCCGGCCCCTCCTTGGTGGGTCATACCTGATAGTCATATCCCCAACATTAGGCCCCAGGTTGATTTGAACTCGTTCATGTCAATCTTCAAGACTTAGAAAAATCCTTCCTCCTCTTACTGTGAAATATTGTAACCCGCCATGACGTCGTCTGCAAAAATTGTGATAACCTGCCATGATGTCACCTACGATTAATACTACACAGAGTCCAAATCTTAATAAATCTCTTTATTTACCGACCCTCGAAAATCGAGGCGCCGTGCTGACACATATCCATTTTATTGTTCCTCAATTCCCGCACCTATTGTTTGTACTTCCAAGCCTATAAATAGGGCCACGGAGTCACCTTCCATTCTTCTCATTTTCCTTCTCGCCTTCTTTCTCCTCGCGACGCAGCAACCTGCATGAACCCTGCCGCCGTCGACCTTCGTCTCCGACCTCAACTTCGGCCGCTTCATCACAAACAATGGACCAGAAAACTGCGGCGCCACTCCGCTGTCCTATCAGCATCAGTAAGCCCTCTTTCCTTCATCATAGATCTGTCATTAGGTTTCATCGGTGTTCGTCGGCGCTCATCGGTTTTTGTCGCCGCCCTTCTTTCTCCTTGCTTAGATCCATGGATTAGATCTAAAAACCATATAAATCTTGTGCGTTAGTAGTTTTAGCACCTACTTTTGATACTAGAATATACCCTCATCGCGACAGATTTCCTCTAGGGCACCTCTGCTTTTCCACTGTCGCCTCTGTATGTTTCAAATTTATTCGCTTTTTTGATCAGTGGTAGATCCAAATTTCTAGCTCCAACCTGTGGAACCTGTTTGTCCAACACTTAGCAAATTTCACTCTTGGTAGCTCTTGAATATCTTAGTCATGGCGGCTTATTTTGCCGACTTATCATTATTTCATATATCATTAGCCCTCACTTAAGTCGCTATTATGAACATGCACTGCAATTGTTAACTTGTAATCCCGCCAACTAACTTGAGTCGGCAAATTATGTCCTTTCTTTAGGTTGTCCTTTCACCATGCTGCCAAACACAATTACGACATGTAACTGGGTCCCCTCCATCATCACTGAGAGCACTTTGAAGAATTTTGTCACTGTTGCATACTTTCCAGAGAAAAGTGTCATGCATTACCGTGCTCCTGACCCGGGCGAAGAGAGACCTCAGCCAATGGATGGTGAAGTTATTGTCTTTACAGATCATATGGACCGGGGCTTCTCACCATCTGGCTCTAAGTTCTTTATGGATGTCCTGCACTTCTTTAAGCTCCACCCGCAAGACATTGGACCCAACTCCATATCAAACATCTGTAACTTTCAAGTTTTCTGTGAGGTATATCTTCAAGAAGATCCCAGCGTTGAGCTTTCCACGGAATACCTCTACCTGAACCGGCAGAATGAGTTCACCAACTGGCCCAGCTTGGAACTTGGTGGAATTTCAATCCAGCATAGAAGGGATGCTATCTTCCCTCAAGCAGCTCTGCCGAGTCACCCCAAGGACCGGAATTAAACATGGTTCTACTACAAAGATATCTCACCATCTGATGAAAATCCATTGCCGGGTTATCGTGCTGAACGTCTCGACTCAAGTTATCAACTCCCTGATAAACTTACCGCCACTGAATGCAAGAAAATCGTTCCTACAATCAGAAAAGTCCAAGCCTTGCTAGGAAATGGTTTAACCGGAGTTGATTTAATCCGCCGCTGGGTCGCATGGCGGATCATACCCTTAAGCCGCCGACCCGGCTTAATGTGTAGTTATACTGGAGGAACGGACGATCCCTTACGCCACAGCTCTCTGCGTCTGACTGAAGATGGCATCATCGAAATGGCAACAACGCTTGTGAATAGCAAATTTGAAGACTGCAGCAAAGTGGGCTTGAATCCTTTCTGCAAGCTTAACCCGCCGCCAAACGTAAGTCTCTTGATTTCTTTTACCTTACTTCATCACCCAAACATTGTGTGAACTCAACTATATTATTCTTCCGCGGGCTAACTCTGATATCTGGAAAGCCAAATATGACCATGAGGCTGCCAAAAAGGCTAGGGCTATCGCGAAAGCCACCAAAAAGACCATCAGGAGGTCTAAGAAGAAGCCAAGCGCCTCTGACCTGCTTAAGCTGGAGGAAACCTCTGAGTAGGAGGTAGCCCTTGACTCTCTTGGCTTGTTTTTTAACCACACCTTATTGACACTGACTATTGCCAGGATGACACGGGAGCCAGCCAAGAAGGTGAAGAAGAGGTAACTATTATTTCCTCCGACTCAGAACCTTTACGAAGGCAGAAACCTCGGCGGGTAACCCAGAAAGTAAGGTTTTCACACCCCTTGGCTTGTTTAGGTCCGCATTTTCTCTTAAAACGATAGCAACATGAAAGCCGCCGCCAGACCCGGACCAGTGGAGGTGAAGATTTAGCCTCCGGTTTACCAAATACTCCTCGGAAGCGCCAAAATGAGGTTCTTTTTAACCTTAACTCTTTTATTTATCGATGGGTTTCTTTTGTTAACCACTCAATTCCTTTGATTCCATTTTTCAGGAGATTTCCCGTTCTTCCTCTGGCGACTCATCACAGACTCAACTGTCGGCTTTCAAGACTACCCCTGGGTAAGAATAAGTATCTTTCTTATGTACCTTTATATCTTTATCATTATGCTGACTTGTCCAAATTATTTTTAGCAGTCAAGCAAAGCCTAACAAGAAAGTGAAGGTGACAAAGCCGGCCGAGGGTCCTAAAGCCGCTGAACCGGACCAGCCAACCGTTGTACCAGAACATCCTGAACAGCCAAAAGATCCTGCTCTCAATGCTCAACCTGAAATACCTGAGCCGTCTATTAACGAAACCACTATTGATCCGTCAAGTATTGAACCTTCATGCTCAGCTAACCCGCGAGAGACTCATGGTGATGACGTTTTAATCACTGGCACTGGATTTACTGAACCGGGGAATCCAACTGTACTAGTGAGACATTCTGCCAAACAAGAATTCATGGAAAGACGGAAACTGAGGTTCGACATCGCCCACTATGCTCAATTGAGTAATAGTGAAGTATTATCTGGTTATCTCAGTCAAGTACACTCCAGCCGTGACTTAGAAATCAAAATGGTCAAACAGATGCACCAGAAGTATGAGGTATGTTCTCCGGCTTATATAAGTTATATATCCTGCCAGCCCCCAAGTCTTCTGATTATGATAAGATTGAATAATCTGTAGACTTAAAAACTTACAAGCCTCTGTCTTAGACTCCCTCCAAGTCCAGTTTACAACTAAACTGGATGCTGATATTATCACAATTTTGCATGTATAGTCCCCAAGGGCCGGTTTAATCAATATGAATGAGCCGGTCCTATTGATCACTGTAAAAGAACAACTGAACTGTATAGCCCCCATGAGTCGGCTGAGATTGTTGACAGCTCACCCGGCTCATCTTTCGGAAGAAACAAGCAATATGCATCAGCCCCCAAGTGCCAAGTGTTGTTGCTTGCAAAACACTTGGGACTTTAGAAAATCCATTTACGTTGAAAAATTGCGTTTGACAGACATTAGCCCCCAAGTGCCAAGTGGTTTCGCTTGCAAAGTGCTTGGGACTTAACTGTTGTAATCCGCCTTGAAATATGTTTTGATAAACTTGTGCTATATGCAGGCTGCTACTGCTGAACTAGAGTCTCAACTGAATGATGCCAAGACTCGGCTGGCGGCTCAAGAAAATGAGACCCAGAAGGCAGAATCCAAATTCCAGTTCAGTGTGTCTGAATTGGAAAAATTGAAGTCCAGTTTTGATGAAGATAAAAAGGCTCGGGCTGAGGAAAAAACTTCCTTGATACATCGTGCTGAGAAGGTAGATGCAACTCTTGAGGAAGCTACCACTGAACTCACCGGTTTAAAACACCGTGTGTCACAGATGGTTTCTGCTATCTTCAGTAAATCCCCTTGTTATTTATCCAAAGTAAGTATTTGTCGTCATAATGTAAGCCGCCACTGATCCCATTGTTTGAACTTTTTCAGGTCCCAGGAGCAGAAATCTTGAACAAGATATGCTGGTGAAGCTCAAGGTGGTTTATACGCTTGTTGAGCAATTATACACTGGGGCTCAGCGGAATCTCGCTACTATCTCTCCAATGAATCAAGGGAGAAACTTGTTAAGTGACGTTTTGAAGAAACTGCCATCTTGCCCACCAGGTTCCAAGAAATCAAACGGTCTTGTGCTAGAGCGGGAGCTGTAACAGCCTTGAGCCGTCCCAAAGCATGGGTATCGGAACTAGACGCGGCAGATGTAGCTAGTAGGTATCCTAGTCTGAAGGAAGATGGAACCTCTTTTGACCAACAAGACTTTACCGCCTATGTCAAAGAGATTCGTCCACATGCAACAATCATCACCGAAGAGACAAATCTCACCAAGTACCAGCCGGCTTATGATGCAGATAATCAGATGATGCAAACTCCGCCGATTCGTAAGCACACTTTCGCCCCTAATATTGACCCGTCTGACCTAATTGACGATGAAGCTGAATTCGTCGCCTTGCGTGGCTTTGACTGGTCCAAACCCAACTTCTAGATGGTGGAGGAGGAAGACGAACCGGCAAGGGATGAATCGCAACCTTCGAGTCAGCCAGGCCAAGATTCATGAACCGGGGCTGTTTTATCATCTGCTTTCTGCAAGACTTAAAAACAATTATCCTTTTGGGCACCAAGCGCCTTGTAATAGGTTAGCTTTAAACTCTTATTCTGCTATGCCATCATGCATATTTTGCTGTGCATGACACTGTTCATCTGCCATGTTAAGATATGCCATGTATGCTTTATGACTTTAGCAATTTTGAATCTGTTCCTGCATACAACACGTGAAAAGTGTCCTAGTGGTTTACCGCTGGGCGGGTTATAATGCCCGATATAAACCATAGGAAACTATCACAATTTATAACCAAGGATGAACTGAATAATAACCATATATGATTGAAAATATGTCATACCTGTGATATTTGATCACACTGTTGGTTTACCAAGCCAGTGCGGTAAGGGTGATAACCCAAATTTTTTAGCACTGGTAATTATCATAGATCGCCGGTTTATAAAGAAAGCTGGGTTGGGTTAATAAACACCAGATATTATCTCATCTTATACTGGCGACTTATAGTCAAAAGCCAGTCCGGGTTAATAAACATCGGATATTATCTCATACTGGCGACTTATAGTCAAAAGCCAGGCCGGGTTAATAAACACCGGTGAATTATAATCATAAAACTTTATAAGCCTTATCAAATAAACCTCAAAAAGAAAGAATCTGTCGAATAAAAAACCAAGGAAAATGAGGCTTTTCATGGGCTGCCAGGCCACTGAGTTAAACCTATATACAAACCTTATAAGATGGATCTCACATAACCAATCATCGTTTTAACTTTGACAAGTTCAGTGTCTGCATAAGATTGACTTGTCAAACGTTCGGCGGGTCATTCCAGGATTACCTGGGCGGAGTGGCTTACTTAAAAAGGCAGGATAACCCGGGGTTTTAGGTGAATACACCTGGCTTCCAAGCCTAGCTTTTAAGCCTATTACAAGGGTTATAAAAACTCTTTGTTCTTTAGAACGAAAGATCCCCCAAGCAATATTTTGAGATGTGCTCAAGGGGCACCTATGTTTGAGTTGTGCTATTGCAACATACTCTCTTTGGTCCCTTTAACCTGGGTAGCAAGCCCCCAAGTTTTTTTATGTGTGGCATATAAGCTATATCAAAGGGTAATCATAACTTTGCTGTATAAAGCAGAAGCCCCCAAGTGACCAAAAACTCGTTATTTAAAGAGAAAAAACTACAGAGGCCCTGCTTTAACAGGGATGCCGGCTTTATTATATTGATCATAATATATACATTGTCAAAATATGTACATTAGAAGAGCCATTGGCTCAAGTGTAGTAAGCCCGAAGATGAGAAATATTCCACGGCCGGCGGGTCTCTTCCTCCGACGTGCGTGAGTCCTTGTTGTCTCGAACATCGATAAGGTAATATGACCCGTTGTTCAGATTCTTGCTAACCACAAACGGTCCTTCCCAAGGTGGGGAGAACTTGTGCATATCATTCTGATCCTGGATAAGCCGGAGCACCAAATCGCCTTCTTGGAAAGTTCTGGTTTTAACCCGGTGGTTGTGATAACGGCGCAGATCTTGCTGGTAAATCGCTGAACGAGCCGTTGCAATGTCACGCTCCTCATCCAACAAGTCAAGTGCTTCCTGACATTCTTTTTCATTGTTAGCTTCAACATAAGCCGCCACATGAGGTGAGTCATGATGGATGTCACTAGGGAGAACCGCCTCTGCTCCGTAAACCATGAAGAAATGTGTGTATCCCATAGATCTCTTAGGGGTGGTATTAATGCTCCATAACGCAGAAGGTAACTCCTCCACCCAACAACCTGGCGTCCACTGCAGGGGAACCATAGGCCGGGGCTTGATGCCTTTCAAGATCTCTTGATTGGCTCTCTCAGCTTGACCATTAGATTGGGGGTGAGCCACTAACGACACATCAAGCCGGATGTGCTCACGTTGACAAAATTCTTCCATAGCACCCTTAGAGAGATTAGTGCCATTGTCTGTTGTGATGCTGGGTGGAAAGCTAAAACGGAAGATCGCCTTCTTCATGAATTGAACCGCCATTGCTGCAACACACTTACTGATTGGCTCTGCCTCTACCCACTTAGTGAACTTATCAACCGCCACCAAAAGGTGGGTCTGCTTATCCTTGGATCTTTTGAAAAGTCCAACCATATTAAGCCCCCAAACTGCAAACGGCCAAGTAATTGGAATCATCCTCAATTCTTGAGCCGGCACATGAGCTCGTCGTGAAAATATCTGACATCCATCACACCTGCTGACCAGGTCCTCCGCATCAGCATGAGCTGTTAGCCAATAAAACCCATGACGAAAAGATTTAGCCACGAGAGATTTTGAACCAGCATGATGACCACAATCTCCTTCATGAATCTCACGCAGGATCTCACATCCCTCCTATGGAGAAACACAACGTTGAAACGCCCCTATGACACTGCGATGATGTAGCTCTCCATTAACAATTGTCATTGACTTAGACCGCCGAGTTATCTGCCTGGCTAAGGTTTCATCCTTAGGTAACTCGCCCTGGGTCATATAAGCCAAATAAGGGACTATTGTCATTGACAATTGTCATTGACTTAGACCCTCGAGTTATCTAGAATTACATGAAGAGCCGCCACCAACTGAGCTTCCGGGTCAGGAATAGCCAAATCCTCCTCTGTAGGTAACTTGACCGATGAGTTATGCAAAACGTCAAAAAAGATATTAGGAAGCATCGGTTTATGTTGAGAACCCAACCGGCTTAAAGCATCCGCTGCTTCATTTTTCCTTCGATCAACATGCTCAACTTGATAACTCTTGAAGTGACCAGCAATAACGTCCACCTCTCATTGATAAGCCACCATGAGTGGATTCTTGGAATCCCAAGTACCAGAGACTTGCCGAGCCACCAAATCTGAGTCGCCAAAGCACCTAACCCGGCTTAAGTTCATCTCCTTAGACATCCGAAGATTGCAGAGCAAGGCCTCATATTCAGCTGCATTATTAGTGCAAGGAAACATCAAACAGAGAACATAACAGAATTTATCACCTCGAGGGGAAGGAAGCACAACTCCAGCCCCCGAGCCATCCAATTGCCTGGACCCATCAAAGTGAATAGTCCAATATGTGTTATCTGGATTTTCCTCAGGCATCTGCAGCTCTTTCCAGTCATTGATGAAATCCACCAACACTTGATACTTGATGGTCGTGCGAGGCATCTATTTCAAACCATGAGGACCAAGCTCAATAGCCCACTTGGACACCCGACCTGTGGCTTCTCTGTTCTAAATAATGTCCCCTAAAGGAGCAAAACTAACCACAATGATGGGATGACCCAAAAAATATTTCCTAAGCTTCCGGCTGGCCATGAAAACCCCATATACAAGCTTGTGCCAGTGCGGATATCTCTGCTTGGACCAAATAAGCACCTCACTGATGTAGTAAACTGGCCTTTGAACCGGATATTCCTTGCCTGCCTCCTTGCGTTCCACCACAATAGCTACGCTAACAGCTCGGGCATTAGCTGCTACATACAACAATAATGGCTATTTATCAACAGGAGTAGCCAGAATAGGCAGCTCAGCCGGCTGCTTCTTCAAGTCCTCAAACGTTCATTAGCGGCATCACTCCAGACGAAATTATCTGTCTTTTTCATCATTTTATATAGAGGGGTGGCCTTCTCTCCCAACCGGCTTATGAACTGGCTTAATGCCGCAATACGACCCGCCAGGCATTGCACATCATTGACACATGCCGGTTTAGCCAGAGAAGTGATGGCTTTGATCTTCTCTGGATTTGCTTCGATGCCTCTGTTAGACACCAAAAAACCCAAGAGCTTGCCTGCCGGTACACCAAAAACACACTTGGCCGGGTTAAGCATCATTTTATGAACCCGGAGATTATCAAAGGTTTCCTTCAAATCATATATCAATGTCTCCTTCTCTCTGGATTTCACCACAATATCATCCACATAAGCATGAACATTGCACCCAATTTGATCATGAAGGCAATTTTGTACACATCTCTGAGAAGTCGCCTGGGCACTCTTGAGCCCAAAGGGCATAGACACATAGCAGAAGGCTCCAAAGGGAGTTATGAGATCCGTCTTCTCCTGGTCCTTAACCGCCATCTTGATCTGATGATAACCGGAATAAGAATCCAAAAAACTCAAATGCTCACAACCCGTTGTAGCATCGATGATCTGATCAATACGAGGGAGAGAAAAAGGATCAGCTGAACAAGCCTTGTTTAAATCCGTGTAGTCCACACACATACACCAAGTGCCGTTCTTCTTAAGTACCAGCACCGGGTTAGCCAACCACTCAGGGTGAAACACCTCAATAATAAACCCAGCCGCCAAGAGCCTGGCTACTTCCTCTCCAATGGCCTTCCGCCTATCCTCATTAAAACGGCAAAGAAACTATTTAATCGGCTTAAACTTTGGATCAATATTAAGAGTGTGCTCAGCGAGTTCTCTCTGTACACCCGACATGTCTGAAGGCTTCCATGCAAAGATGCCCCGGTTCTCACGGATGAACTCGATGAGCGCGCTTTCTTACTTCAGATCCAGATTAACACTGATACTGAACTGCTTGGATGAATCGCCAGGAATAAAATCAACCATCTTAGTATCATCTGCCGATTTAAACTTCAGGACCGGATCATGCTCGGTAGTTGGCTTTTTCAAAGACGTCATATCTGCCGGATCAACATTGTCCTTACAAAATTTTAACTCCTCCGTTGCACAAACCGACTCAGCATAAGCCGCATCACCTTCTTCGCATTCCAGAGCTATCTTATGACTCCCATGCACTGTAATGGTTCCCTTGTGACCCGGCATCTTGAGTTGCAGATACACATAACAAGGCTGCGCCATGAACTTAGCATAAGCTGGCCGTCCAAACAGGGCGTGATATGGGTTGTGGATCTTGACCACTTCAAAGGTTAATGTCTCTGACCTAGACTCATGATCATCTCCAAAAGCAACTTCCAGAGCTATCTTACCAACTGGATACGCCGACTTACCAGGCACCACACCATGGAAAACAGTGTTTGACGGCTTAAGATTTTTATCAGTCAACCCCATGCAACAGAAAGTTTCATAATAAAGGATATTGATGTTGCTCCCTCCATCCATGAGTACCTTGGTAAACCTTCTGACCTGAGGTGCGACCACCAAAGCCAAGTCACCCGGATTATCAACTCGGGGCGGGTGATCTTCCCGACTCCACACGATAAGCTGCTCAGACCAGCACAAGTAATGAGGAACCGCCGGCTCAACAGCATTGACTGCCCTCTTATGAAGCTTCTAGTCATGCTTACATAAGCTAGTGGTGAAGACATGATATTGTCCACTATTCAACTGCTTCGGGTTGCTCTGATAACTAGACTATTGGTGCTCTTGACTCCCGTGATTACTCTGCTGATTGTAACCACCCTGGTTGCTGTGATTACCTTGATTTCCTTGGAATCCAGAGTTAGAGCCGCCACCACCATAACCCGGTCCCTGAGAGCCGGATCCTGAACCGCCACCTGGCCCATGACTGTCTTGAAAAAGATTGGAATTCTTGTACTCCTTCATAATGTAACAATCCTTCCAGAGGTGCCCGGACGGTCTCCCTCGTGTACCATGTCTTGGGCAGGGCTGATTTAACATCTGTTCAAGATTGATACTAGATCCTCTGATCCGTGGGGGTGGTTTACCCTTACGGCGCTGACCATTATTCTATGCATTGGTATTAGCCACAAAGTCAAAGCTATTATCAGCTTTGCGCTTACCGTTGCCTCCCTGGTTTGCCGGGTTATGCTGCTGCCCCTTGGTGTTGCTGCTCTTCTTTCCATTTCTCGGCTTTTCATCATCAGAATCGGGGTCCTTGGTACTATTAGAGTCGGCATACTTAACCAGAGCCACCATGAGTGTCCCCATGTCATTGAAGTGGCGTTTGAGAAGCCCCAGTTTCTTCTTTAAGGGCATGAAACGACAATTGTTCTCCAACATCAACACCGCTGAGTCGGCATTGATGCAACCCGACGAGTGCAGGATTGTTGAGACCCAGCGCACCCAATGGGTTGTCGACTCACCTTCTTCTTGGACACAGGAGGCCATAATTGACATGGGCTTCTTACATGTATCCTTGAAGTTCTGGATGAACCGGGCCTTTAACTCGGCCCATGACCCGATGGAATTGGCAGGGAGCCCCTTCAACCAAGTGCGGGTCGTTCCCTCCAACATCAGGGGGAAATATTTAGCACATGCAACTTCGCTGACATCTATCAATTCCATGGCCATCTCATAACTCTCAATCCATGCCTCATGACTTAAATCGGTTGTATAGTTAGGCACCTTGAGAGGACCCTTGAAATCCTTGGGCAGACGCTCATTACGTAGATCCGGTACTAAGCATGGCACGCCCAAATTTCTAGGTCACACCTGGCTCCACAGAAGTGGTTGGACGAACCGGAGTAGGTTGATGGGCCACATACTGTGCCGCCAGCTCGGCCTCTCAACGTGCTCTTCCTTGATCCACTATGTTCTGAGCATCAGCACCTCCGCCCGCCAGGTTATGTCCACAAGGCGGGTTATGGTTCCGTCCACTGCTTGACACAGCGGGCTCATCAATATGTCTGCTCTAACTCCGGCTCGGGCAAGGGGTGGAGTGAATCATGTCATGACTGTAAGAATAAGCCTCCCGGTGAGTCAGTTCTGTCTGAAGAAGCTCTCTAACCCTCCGTGTTTCAACCACCGTCGGCGACTCACCATCAACCGGGAGAGCTGCCAATCGTGACGCTGCAGCGATCATGTTATCCAAAGGGTTAGAATAATGACTTGGTGGCGTTGGCACGTGATGGGCGAGTTATTGTTCTAATGAGGCGGGTCCGTCGTGCGTGGCTGAACCGGCATACCCGTCCCAGGTGCTTCGACCCGGTTTACCATTGCCGGGTTACTAGTTCCGGCTCCTGGCATGTTAAAGAGATTTCTTGCCTCATAAACCGACGGCAGACGAGTCTGATGTCTCCTCCTCATGACTTCGTTTGAAGCATTCTAATCTAGCATGAGCCGGTAAGACTGTGACTGACTTCGTTGTGCCTGAGTATCCATGTAACAAACCAGATGTAAAACTTCAATTTTTGGCAATATATCCATGTTGGTCTCCATCCAATTCCATTCGGGGTTCCATCTTTTGGTCTCCTTTTGTTTTGCTATGTTGTTCTACTCATTTCATTGCCATGCTTACCTTGTCATATTGCATTTGTGCTTCTCGTCATATTCCTTATTGCCATCATACGTTTGCATCAATGTTGTGTTGTGCTCATGTCAACTTGCATTTTCTCCATGATATGCATGCATGATATGTTGTTGCATGTTCTATGTGTGATCCATGCATCACCACCTCCATGCATCACCACCTCTCCTTCTTTTCTCTTTCTTTTTGCAAGTGCCATCTTGCCCTCCTCCACAAATGTTCATCTTCTCCCTATAAATCTTGCTACATGTCCAGAACCCCTCTGTCAATTTTCACCTCTTTTAGAATTGTTTTGGTTGGGTTCAAAAATGCATCAAGTTTGAATTTTATTCAAACTTGCTTCATTTTTCTACCTCTAAAATAGTCCAAACCAATCTTATTACATAGAGCATATTTCCAGGAACTCGGGGATATTTTTGTTTCTTCCATATACCTCTCAAACCTCCCTTGACTTTTCCTTTTCTACAGTTGTGAATTTAAATTTACAGAGTTAAGAAAAAGGGGAGAGCCCCCCCTAGTGCAGCCACCTCGGCCTTTTCCCATAGCCAGCAGCCCACCTAGCCACCGGCCAGCCCAGCCAGCGCAGCCCTTCCAGCCTGCTTGCGACAGGAGCGTCGTCTCCCCTGTACGGCAGCTCATCCACAGGAGCCACGTCGGCGTCCGGTCGATTTGACGGCCGGAGAAGCTCCCTAGCCCCCCTATAAACTTGTCACCCGCATCCTCGGGTTCCTCCATGACCGATCCCCCTCCTCTACCTGCCTCACCGCCGCCTAGTTTAGCGCCGCGTGTCGTGCCCTCGCCCTGCCCGCCATGGCCTCGCCAAGCAAGAGCTCGAGCTCGGGGTAGCCGTCCACGTCGTCTCTAACCCGCATGCTGCCGTGAAGAGGGCCGTTAAGTACCTCTCCGTCCCCTGCCTGCACGCACGCGACACCACGGCCCCTGGATCTACCTCCCCGTCATCCTCTTCCTCCCCTGCTTCACGGACAGCAGCCCCGTCAAGTTCAGAGCTCCCTCGCGTCGTCTCCTTCGACCCCATCGTGTCGTAGGGTGAGCTGGGTAAAGCACCTACCTCCCCCTTTCTTTCCAAGGCATTTAGGACCCCGTGAGGCTCGGTCGATCCATGTCTTTGCTGCGCTCCCGGTGCTCTGGCGAGGCATGTTTATTTTTTTCTTGTAGATGTAGTTGTTGTTGCTGCTGTAGCATGTCCATGCCCTTCGCTCCGGATCGTCTCGCCGCACTGCTTCCCCGCGTTAGGACACGCGCTCGCGCACTCATCCGCGCGCAAACACTCCTTTCCATGGGCCTTTTCTTCCCTGCTTACCGTGCCTCGTCATGGCCCCGAGCCGAGCGTGAGCTCATGCCCCAGTGCCTGCTCACTCGCGAGCCACCTCCACTCGCCCGCTGGAGTCCCCATAGGTTCCCACACGTCCGCCATTGCTCTGCCCAGTGGGCCGCGCCTCCTAGCTCGTCGCCGCCGGCGCCGGTGATTTCTGTGTTGTCGCGACCAAAGGCTCGACGTTCTGGCTTTGTTCAAAATGAACCAGGTGCCCCTCCCCTTACACACAGGCCCTCCTTAGCGCAGTGGTTCACCATGCAGGCTCTTACTCAGGTGACCCGGTTTCGAATCCGAGGCGCCCCCTTTTTATTCCCTCTGTTGGGAATTAACAGTTGTCTCTATGAAATCGGGGGCCCACCTGTCATCCTCCCATAGCCCCCTTGTTTTTCTTTTCTTTTTTATTCCCGGCGAATATTCTGTTTCTGGCATATGGAATCTATCCATTTCGGGCAAGTCCATTTCTAGACGTTTCCAAACAAGGAAAATGCCATTTCTGTCATATTCCATTTAGGGCAGTTTTTAACTTATTGCACTTGTGATGATTTTTCTACTGCAACCCCAACATATTATATATGTTTTTGGGGTAGAAAAATCCAATGAATCCAATGGTGGCCTTAGTTACTGCATTTGAGCAAGTTCATGAACCTGTTTTTTTCATCATGTTGATGTTTTGTCTTTTACGTGTTTATTCATGCAATATTGCTATGAGGTTGTTTAGCCCCTGGTTAGCTTCATTTTCATGTATACTTCATGCTATAACTTGTTCCATGCCATGACATGCCTTGTAGTGAGTTAATCAAGGTTGTAAAGATGCCATGTTGAATTTGTTTTTGTCATGTCCTGGAATTTCACTAAGTCTGAATCTGTTTATGTTTTTGCTATGTTCACATGGTTGCAATTGTATTTTCTGATCCCTTTTGGCTCATGGTCACTAAGGGACTTCTGTTATGTGCTTTGAGTAGCTTCATGCCATGCCTTGCTTTGCCATGATATGTTCCTGTAGCATGTAGTTTTCATGCTCTAAAGTTTGCTTCCTGATGATAAATTCCAGACTTGTGTTAATTTCACTAAGTCTGAAACCTGTTATCATTTGCACTTTTGCCATGCGTGTTTGAACCTGTTATTGAGTGAATTAGCCGTAGCTCAGTGTTCATATTTTGTCAAGCATCATGAGTGGATCCCTGCCATGTATTTTTTTTTCATGTTTGAGTGTTGTAGCATATTTATCTTGATGCATTTATTTGTTCACTTGTTGATTATCGCAAACCGGTGCCATATTTGTTTTGCTTGCCATTTCCAAACCGTGCATCCGATTCCGGTGATCTTTATATAGATTTCAACCGAAATCATCTCACCTTTCCAGCGGCACTCTTGGATTTCCAAGTTGAGGCCAGGTTCAATCATTCCTTTGCAAATCTTGCATATGCATCACATACCGCACCCCGCATATCATACCATGTTTGCATCATGTTGTTTGAGCATTGCACTTGGTTGATTGTGTTCCTTTTGCTTGTTGTTCTTGTTTGGGTAGAGCTGGGAGACGAGTTCGTGAATGAGGAGCCCATTGAGTTCGCTTACGAGGATCAAGGCAACTCTGAAAACTTTGCAGGCAAGATGACCATACCCTCGAAATCACTTCTATCTTTGCTTGCTAGATGCTCGCTCTTTTGCTATGCCTATGCTACGATACCTACCACTTGCTTATCAAGCCTCCCAATTGCCATGTCAAACCTCTAACCCTCCATGTCCTAGCAACCCGTTGTTTGGTTATGTTACCGCTTTGCTCAGCCGCTCTTATAGCGTTGCTAGTTGTAGGTGAAGATTGGAGATCGTTCCTTGTTGGAACGTGTTTATTGTTGGGATATCACAATATTATCTTGTTATCTTAATGCACCTATATACTTGGTAAAGGGTGGAAGGCTCGGCCTTATGCCTGGTGTTTTGTTCCACTCTTGCCACCCTAGTTTCCGTCATATCGGTGTTATGTTCCCGGATTTTGCGTTCCTTACACGGTTGGGTTATAATGGGAACCCCTTGACAGTTCGCCTTGAATAAAACTCCTCCAGCAATGCCCAACCTTGGTTTTACCATTTGCCACCTAGCCACTTTTTCCCTTGGGTTTCCAGAGCCCAAGGGTCATCTTTATTTAAACCCCCCCGGGCCAGTGCTCCTCTGAGTGTTGGTCCAAACTAGAGCCCTGTGCAACGCCCCCTCGAGGAAACTCGAGGTTTGGTTTTAGTTGTATGGAGCACTCATCTGAGTGTGCCCTGAGAACGAGATATGTGCAGCTCCTATCGGGATTTGTCGGCACATTCGGGCGGTGTTGTTGGACTTGTTTTACCATTGTCGAGGATGTCTTGTAACCGGGATGCCGAGTCTGATCGGATTGTCTTGGGAGAAGGAATATCCTTCGTTGACCGTGAGAGATTGTGATGGGCTAAGTTGGGACTCCCCTGCAGGGATTTGAACTTTCGAAAGCCGTGCCCGCGGTTATGGGCAGATGGGAATTTGTTAATGTCCGGTTGTAGATAACCTGAAACTTAACTTAATTAAAATGCACCAACCGCGTGTGTAACCGTGATGGTCTCTTCTCGGCGAAGTCCGGGAAGTGAACACGGTGTTGGAGTAATGCTTGACGTAGGTTGTTCTAGGATCACTTATTGATCATAGTTGTTCGACCGTGCTTTTGTCTTCTCTTCTCGCTCTCATTTGCGTATGTTAGCCACCATATATGCTAGTCGCTTGTTGCAGCTCCACCTGATACCTTTGCCTTACCTATAAGCTTAAATAGTCTTGACACGAGCGTGTGAGATTGCTGAGTCCCCGTGACTCACAGATTCCTTCCTAAACCAGATGCAGGGACCGATGATACCGTTCCAGATGATGCGCTTGAGCTCAAGTGGGAGTTCGATGAAGACTCTTGTCGTTAGTATGTGTCTTTCCCAGATGATCAGTAGTGGTGCCCGGTTGGGGCGATCGGGGACTTTGTCGCATTTGGGGGTTGTTCTTCATTTTGGTACCGTAGTCGGACCCTGAGTGTATTGGATGAATGTAATGAATTATTTATGTATTTGTGTGACGTGGCGAGTGTAAGCCAACTATGTACCTTTTCCCCTTTAGTTATTTACATGGGTGTTGTGAAGATTACCTCACTTGCGACATTGCTTTCAATGCGGTTATGCCTCTAAGTCATGCTTCGACACGTAGGAGATATAGCCGCATCGAGGGCCTTACAAGTTGGTAATCAGAGCCTTCCCCGACCTTAGGAGCCCCCTGCTTGATCAAATCGTTGGCATTGTTGAGTCTAGAAAAAATGTTTTGAGTCATTTAGGAATTATATATATCGGAGAGTTAGGAATTCTTTTTACTCCCAGTCCCTTCATCGCTCTGGTAAGGCATCTTGACGTAGATTTTTGACTCTTCTCTTCTCAAATTTCACTAATTTTTTTAGGATCACGCGGGTATCTTGGAATCGTTCCGATGGTTTTGTGACGAGAACATTGTTCTTGGTGCCTCCTGTCATTTAGGGGTTGTGGCAGTGTCCCGAGGAGTTGAGCTCCGAGTTGTTGTCATCACAATTTTATCGTTGAGATTCTGGAATACCTGAGTTTCGCCGACATCAAAAATCTCTTTTATGCAGTTGTTGGTGAGATAACCTCGACGCCACCCAGTACTGGGGCGGGAGTTCGGGAGTATTGACATAACTCATATAACGGATGCTTTTCGAAGGTTGAGGTAAATGATTTCCGAAGGTTTCTTGGTTATGTGTTGAAGGATGGATACAGCTGGATGTAGGATTTGCTAGATTCGGGTGAGATATTATGCTTCCCCTGTATCCCCAACACCTAATTGCATAACCGGAAAGGTTCGGGAGTTTCATAGGTGGGAATTCTTGTAGCTCTAGTTCTTCTTCCGTGGATATTTGGTTTGGGATTGGGTAATCCTCACCAAGTATTTGTTCTTGTCCGTACCTTGTTGTTTTTCTTCTACCTCAATTCTAAGTGGCTTCTCAATTTATGGAAATGTGACCATTTCGATTGGAATGCATTTGTTCATTTGTTCAGATGTGAAGACTATATGTTGCAATTTCAATCTGTTTGATTCAGCTTCAATATTTGTCTGTCAATATGCTAACGGATGTCAACCTCTTCAGGATGGCTCCTGCTAAGAGCAACAATCAGAATCAGGATCCGCCACCACCACCTCCACCTCCGGAGGCCTGTCAAGCTGTGATGGCCGCTACCAATGCAAACACGCAGCTGATCATGCAAATTCTGCAAGAACGCAACCAAGGTCATGGCAACAATCAGAATCAGTTCGCTACACTCAACCAGTTCCTTGCTAACCAGCCAAAGACCTTCAGCAACTGTGTCGAGGCCTCAGACGCTGATGATTGGCTCGTGGACATATGCAAGCATTTCGAGTGCAGTAACGTCAGGCATGGGGACTTTGTCAAGTTTGCCTCCTTCCAACTCAAAGACCAAGCTGCAGAATGGTTTCAGCAATACAAAGATTCCAGAGGAGGCCGTGTGATTACCTAGGATGAATTCCGTCAAGACTTCAAAGCTCATCATATTCCTCAGAGTGTGGTTGAGAGCAAGTGTGAGGAATTCCGCAACCTGAAGCAAGGCTCTTTGTCTGTTTACTAGTGCAACATCATGTTTCAGAAGCTTGCCCATTTCGCTAAGCAAGACGTCCCTGACGAGAAGAGCATGATATACCAGTTCAGGGGTGGTCTCAGAGAAGAACTCCAGCTAGCTCTCGTCCTTTTTGAGCCGAAGAAGTACGATGAGTTCTACAATATGGAAATGAAGCAAGAGGCTGCCCAACTGAAGTGCGATGCTTCCAAGAAGCGAGTCAGAGATGCAAATCCTTCTTCCTCAACTCAAGTGGCTAAGTAGCAAAAGTATTGGCTTCCTCCTCCTCCTCCGTTTCTTCAGCCTTATCAGCAGAAGAGCAAATGTGGCAGTGGATCTTCCCACCCACCCAACCCAGGCTTTCAGAACAAGACTTCGTCTCAAGCTCCAAGATCAAGTGCTCCGTATCACCGTCCACTCTCGGAGGTCACGTGCAACAAGTGCCAACAGAAGGGTCACTATGCCAACAAATTCTTCAATCAGAGGCATCTTCCTCCTCCTCCTGTGAGATCTGCTAGTACCGTAGTGGTCAAGCATAACCCCAAGTACGCCAAGGTCAACATGGTGAATGCAGCTCAGGCAGAGGACTCGTCAGATGTCATCATGGGTAACCTTCCTGTTAACGATGTTCCTGCAAAAGTTCTTTTTGACACTGGTGCATCGCATTGCTTCATTTATAAACCTTTTGCATCAAAGTATGAGTGCGATTATCAGCATTTGCAAAGACCTTTGCAAATTGTGTCCCCGGGCAAGCAAATGACAGCTAATATCTGCGTCCCGGATGTTACTATCACGTTGGGCGACTACAAATTTCTAGCTTCTCCTATTGTTCTGGGTGACTCGGATATCGATCTTATTCTTGGAATGGATTGGCTTTCTAAGCACAAGGCTCATCTTGATTGTGCTGCCAGGCAGATTCAATTGACTCATTCGTCTGAGGATGTAATTGTCTTTGCCGCAAGGGATGATACCATTCGTCTGTTTTCTCTCAATGAGAAGGATGAGCTAGATGCCATCTCTCAAATTCTGGTCGTTTGCGAATATCAAGACGTCTTTCCAGAAGAGCTTCCAGGAATGCCTCTGCACCGGCCAGTTGAATTCGTCATCAATCTTGAGCCTGACACGGAACCTGTTTGCAAACGTCCTTACAAACTTGGACCTAAAGAGTTGAAGGAGTTGAAGAAGCAACTCGATGAACAAGAGCGTATGGGTCTCATCCGACCTAGTTCTTCTCCGTGGGGTTGTGGAGTTCTTTTTGTGAAGAAGAAGGATGGAACGGACCGACTTTGTGTTGACTACCGTCCATTGAACAAGAAGACCATAAAGAACAAGTACCCACTTCCCAACATCAACGAGCTGTTTGAACAACTCAAAGGTGCTCAAGTATTCTCCAAGCTTGATCTCCGTATGGGCTATCACCAGATTCGAATTCGTGAGCAAGATATCCCCAAGATGGCGTTTAGAACAAGCTATGGTTCATATGAATACACTGTCATGTCTTTCGGCCTCGTCAACGCTCCTCCGACATTCTCTCGCATGATGAACTTCATCTTCAACCCCTACACAAATGACTTCGTCTTGGTCTACCTCGATGACATTTTGGTCTTTTCCAAGAACAAGGAAGATCATGCCAAGCACTTGCGTTTGGTGCTGGATAAGCTCAGAGAACATCAGTTCTATGCCAAGTTTTCAAAGTGCGAGTTTTGGCTCGATGAGGTTCTCTACCTTGGGCATATCATTTATGCCAAGGGCATTGCTGTGAATCCTAAGAAGGTGTCTGCAATTGTGAATTGGGAACCTCCTCAGAATGTGAAGCAACTCCGCAGCTTCCTTGGTCTCGCAAGCTATTGTAGAAGGTTCATTGAGAACTTCTCTAAGATCAGGAAGCATCTTTCCAACCTTCTCCAGAAGCACGTGAAGTACGTTTGGTCTCCTGAATGTGACATCGCTTTCAACACCATGAAAGAGAAGTTAGTCACTGCTCCAGTTCTGACTCCTCCTGATGAATCCAAACCGTTTGAGGTCTTCTGTGATGCTTCCCTTCAAGGTCTTGGTGCAGTGTTGATGCAAGAGAAGAAAGTTGTGGCCTATACCTCTCGACAGTTGAAGCCCAACGAAAAGAACTACCCCACTCATGACCTCGAGCTGGCGGCAGTTGTGCATGCTCTTTTAACTTGGAGACATCTCTTATTGGGAACAAAAGTGGACATCTTCACTGACCACAAGAGTCTCAAGTACATCTTCACTCAGCCTAATATCAACCTCAGGCAGACTTGTTGGGTCGAAATGATTCAAGAGTATAATCCGAGCATCGAATATACTCCAGGCAAGGCCAATGTAATTGCTGACGCATTAAGCAGGAAGGCTTACTGCAACAGTTTGATTCTCAAGCCTTACCAACCCGAGCTTTGTGAAGCTTTCCGCAAACTCAATCTGCAAGTTGTTCCTCAAAGTTTCCTCGCCAACCTCCAAGTCTCTCCTACTTTGGAAGATCAGATTCGCGAGGCTCAACTTCTTGATGCTATGGTGAAGAAGGTGAAGATTGGGATTGCCAAGAGTCAACCCAAGTACAAGTGCTATTGCCTTGATGACAAGGATACTCTATTCTTCAAGGATCGCATTGTTGTGCCTAAAGGTGACCTTCGTAAAGTCATTATGAATGAGGCTCACAATTCACTCCTCTCTATCCACCCTAGAAGTACAAAGATGTACCATGACCTCAAGCAGTCGTATTGGTGGACTCGAATGAAGCGTGAGATTGCTCAGTTCGTGAATGAATGTGATGTCTGCAGAAGAGTGAAGGCAGAACACCAACGACCAGCTGGTCTCCTCCAACCTCTTGCCATTCCAGAATGGAATTTTGACCACATTGAGATGGACTTCGTGACTGGATTTCCAAAGTCCAAGCGTGGCAATGATGCTATATTCGTTGTCATCGACAAACTTACTAAAGTGGCTCATTTCCTGCCTATCAAAGAGTCTATCACAGGAGCTCAATTGGCAGAGCTATATACCTCTCGGATTGTCTCTCTACACGGCATTCCGCAGTTGATTTCTTCAGATCGTGGCAGCATCTTCACCTCGAAGTTTTGGGATTCTTTTTAGAAGGCCATGGGCACCAACATCCGCTTCAGCACAGCTTTTCATCCCCAAACTAGTGGCCAAGTCGAGCGTGTCAATCAGTTTCTTGAAGATATGCTCAGGGCTTGCGTCATCTCTTTCGGTATGAAATGGGAATATTGTCTTCCATATGCCGAGTTCTCCTACAGCAACAACTTCCAAGCGAGTTCGGGCAAGGCCCCATTTGAAATTCTATATGGCAGGAAGTGCTTGTTGGAAATATGCCCTAGAGGCAATAATAAATTAGTTATTATTATATTTCCTTGTTCATGATAATCGTTTATTATCCATGCTAGAATTGTATTGATAGGAAACTCAGATACATGTGTGGATACATAGACAACACCATGTCCCTAGTAAGCCTCTAGTTGACTAGCTCGTTGATCAATAGATGGTTACGGTTTCCTGACCATGGACATTGGATGTCATTGATAACGGGATCACATCATTAGGAGAATGATGTGATGGACAAAGACCCAATCCTAAGCCTAGCACAAGATCATGTAGTTCGTATGCTAAAGCTTTTCTAATGTCAAGTATCATTTCCTTAGACCATGAGATTGTGCAACTCCCGGATACCGTAGGAGTGCTTTGGGTGTGCCAAATGTCACAACGTAACTGGGTGGCTATAAAGGTACACTACAGGTATCTCCGAAAGTGTCTGTTGGGTTGGCACGAATCGAGACTGGGATTTGTCACTCCGTGTAAACGGAGAGGTATCTCTGGGCCCACTCGGTAGGACATCATCATAATGTGCACAATGTGATCAAGGAGTTGATCACGGGATGATGTGTTACGGAACGAGTAAAGAGACTTTCCGGTAACGAGATTGAACAAGGTATCGGGATACCAACGATCGAATCTCGGGCAAGTATCGTACCAATAGACAAAGGGAATTGCATACGGGATCGATTAAGTCCTTGACATCGTGGTTCATCCGATGAGATCATCGTGGAACATGTGGGAGCCAACATGGGTATCCAGATCCTGCTGTTGGTTATTGACCGGAGAGTCATCTCGGTCATGTCTGCATGTCTCCCGAACCCGTAGGGTCTACACACTTAAGGTTCGGTGACGCTAGGGTTATAGAGATATTAGTATGCGGTAACCCGAAAGTTGTTCGGAGTCTCGGATGAGATCCCGGACGTCACGAGGAGTTCCAGAATGGTCCGGAGGTAAAGAATTATATATAGGAAGTGCTATTTCGGCCATCGGGACAAGTTTCGGGGTCACCGGTATTGTACCGGGACCACCGGAAGGGTCCCGGGGGTCCACCGGGTGGGGCCACCTGCCCCGGGGGCCACATGGGCTGTAGAGGGTGCTCCTTGGCCTATATGGGCCAAGGGCACCAGCCCCAAGAGGCCCATGCGCCAAGAGAAGAGGGAAAGGAAGAGTCCTAAAGGGGGAAGGCACCTCCTAGGTGCCTTGGGGAGGAGGGACTCCTCCCTGGCCGCACCCTTCCTTGGAGGAAGGGCCAAGGCTGCGCCTCCCCCCTCTCCCTTGGCCCTATATATAGTGGGGGGAAGGGAGGGCAACCATACCCAAGCCCTGGCGCCTCCCTCTCCCTCCCATGACACATCTCCCTCCTCCCACAGCGCTTGGCGAAGCCCTGTTGGAATCCCGCTACTTCCACCACCACGCCGTCGTGCTGCTGGATCTCCATCAACCTCTCATTCCCCCTTGCTGGATCAAGAAGGAGGAGATGTCGCTGCTCCGTACGTGTGTTGAACGCGGAGGTGCCGTCCGTTCGGCGCTAGGATCATCGGTGATTTGGATCACGACGAGTACGACTCCATCAACCCGTTCTCTTGAACGCTTCCGCGCGCGATCTACAAGGGTATGTAGATCCACTCCTCCCTCGTTGCTAGATGACTCCATAGATAGATCTTGGTGACACGTAGGAAAATTTTGAATTTATGCTACGTTCCCCAACAGTGGCATCATGAGCTAGGTCTATGCGTAGTTTCTATGCACGAGCAGAACACAAAGTAGTTGTGGGCGTTGATTTTGTTCAATATGCTTGCCGTTACTAGTCTTATCTTGATTCGGCGGCATCGTGGGATGAAGCGGCCCGTACCAACCTTACACGTACTCTTACGTGAGACTGGTTCCACCGACTGACATGCACTAGTTGCATAAGGTGGCTAGCGGGTGTCTGT
Source organism: Triticum urartu (assembly GCF_056163025.1). Classification (NCBI taxonomy): domain Eukaryota; kingdom Viridiplantae; phylum Streptophyta; class Magnoliopsida; order Poales; family Poaceae; genus Triticum; species Triticum urartu. The sequence goes on from NC_141878.1 coordinate 100,384,365, forward strand.
CTCTCCCACTTTAGTCGGATCGGATTCGATGAAAAGGGTCCTTATGAAGGGTAAATAGCAATTGGCATATCACGTTGTGGTTTTTGCGTAGGTAAGAAATGTTCTTGCTAGAAACCCATAGCAGCCACGTAAAACATGCAAACAACAATTAGAGGACGTCTAACTTGTTTTTGCAGGGTATGCTATGTGATGTGATATGGCCGAGAAGAATGTGATGAATTATATGTGATGTATGAGATTGATCATGTTCTTGTAATAGGAATCACGACTTGCATGTCGATGAGTATGACAACCGGCAGGAGCCATAGGAGTTGTCTTTATTTATTTATGACCTGCGTGTCAAAATAAACGTCATATAATTACTTTACTTTATTGCTAACCGTTAGCTGTAGTAGTAGAAGTAATAGTTGACAAGACAACTTCATGAAGACACGATGATAGAGATCATGATGATGGAGATCATGGTGTCATGCCGGTGACGATGATGATCATGGAGCCCCGAAGATGGAGATCAAGAGGAGCAAAGTGATGATGGCCATATCATGTCACTATTTGATTGCATGTGATGTTTATCATGTTTATGCATCTTGTTTACTTAGAACGACGGTAGTAAATAAGATGATCCCTCACTAAAATTTCAAGAAGGTGTTCCCCCTAACTGTGCACCGTTGCGAAAGTTCGTCGTTTCGAAGCACCACGTGATGATCGGGTGTGATAGATTCTTACGTTCGAATACAACGGGTGTTGACGAGCCTAGCATGTACAGACATGGCCTCGGAACACATGCGAAATACTTAGGTTAACTTGACGAGCCTAGCATGTACAGACATGGCCTCGGAACACAAGAGACCGAAAGGTTGAGCATGAGTCGTATGGTAGATACGATCAACATGAAGATGTTCACCGATGATGACTAGTCCGTCTCACGTGATGATCGGACACGACCTAGTTGACTCGGATCATGTAATCACTTAGATGACTAGAGGGATGTCTATCTGAGTGGGAGTTCACAAGATGAACCTAATTATCCTGAACATAGTCAAAAGGTCTTCGCAAATTATGTCGTAGCTCGCGCTTCAGTTCTACTGTTTAGATATGTTCCTAGAGAAAATTTAGTTGAAAGTTGATAGTAGTAATTATGCAGACTAGGTCCGTAAACTGCGGTTTGTCCTCATTGCTTCATAGAAGGCTTATGTCCTTAATGCACCGCTCAGTGTGCTGAACCTCGAACGTTGTCTATGGATGTTGCGAACATCTGACATACACATTTTGATAACTACGTGATAGTTCAGTTAAACGGCTTAGAGTTGAGGCACCGAAGACGTTTTGAAACATCGCGAAACATATGAGATGTTTCGAGGGCTGAAATTGGGATTTCAGGCTCGTGCCCATGTCAAGAGGTATAAGACCTCCGACGATTTTCTTAGCCTGCAAACTAAAGGAGAAAAGCTCAATTGTTGAACTTGTGCTCAGATTGTCTGAGTACAACAATCGCTTGAATCGAGTGGGAGTTGATCTTCCAGATGAAATAGTGATGGTTCTCCGAAGTCATTACCACCAAGCTTCTTGAGCTTCGTGATGAACTATAATATATCAGGGACATATATGATGATCCTTGAGATATTCACGATGTTTGACACCACAAAAGTAGAGATCAAGAAGGAGCATCAATTGTTGATGGTTGGTGAAACCACTAGTTTCAAGAAGGGCAAGGGAAAAAAGGGATGCCTCATGAAACGGCAAATCAGCTGCTGCTCTAGTGAAGAAACCCAAGGTTGAACCCAAACCCGAGACTAAGTGCTTCTGTAATAAAGAGAACAACCACTGGAGCAGAATTACCCTAGATACTTGGTAGATGAGAAGGCTGGCAAAGTCGATAGAAGTATATTGGATATATATTGTGTTGATGTGTACTTTACTAGTACTCCTAGTAGCACCAGGGATTAGATACCGGTTCGGTTGCTAAGTGTTAGTAACTCGAAATAAAAGCTGCTGAATAAACGGAGACTAGCTAAAGGTGAGCTGACGATATGTGTTGGAAGTGTTTCCAATGTTGATATGATCAAGCATCGCATGCTCCCTCTACCATCAAGATTGGTGTTTGCGTTGAGCATAGACATGATTGGATTATGTCTATCGCAATACGGTTATTCATTTAAGGAGAATAATGGTTACTCTATTTATTTGAATAATACCTTCAATGGTCTTGCACCTAAAATGAATGGTTCATTGAATCTCGATCATAGTGATACACATGTTCATGCCAAAAGATATAAGATAGTAATGATAGCACCACCTACTTGTGGCACTGCCACTTAAGTCATATCGGTATAAAACGCATGAAGAGGCTCCATGTTGATGGATCTTTGGACTCACTCATTTTTGAAAAGTTTGAGACATACGAACCATGTCTATTGGTGTATATGCATGAAGAAACTCCATGCAAATGGACCGTTTTGACTCACTTGATTTTGAATCACTTGAGACATGCAAATCATACCACATGGGCAAGATGACTGAAAGCCTCATTTTCAGTAAAATGAAACTAGAAAGCAACTTGTTGGAAGTAATACATTTTGATGTGTGCAGTCCAATGAGTGCTGAGGCGTGTAGTGGATATCGTTATGTTCTTACTTCACAGATGATTTGAGTAGATGTTGAGTATATTTACTTGATGAATCACGAGTCTGAATTATTGAAAGGTTCAAGTAATTTCAGGGTGAAGTTGAAAGATCGTCGTGACAAGAGGATAAAAGATCTATGATATGATCATAGAGATGAATATCTGAATTACGAGTTTGGCACATAATTAAGACATTGTGGAAATTGTTTCACAACTAATACAGCCTGGAACACTGTAGCGTGATGGTGTGTCCGAACATCATAACTGCACCCTATTGGATATGATGCATACCATGATGTCTCTTATCGAATTACCACAATAGTTTATGGGTTAGGCATTAGAGATAACCACATTCACTTTAAAAGGGGCACCACGTAATTCCGATGAGATGACACCGTATGAACTATGGTTTAGAGAAACCTAAGCTGTCATTTCTTAAAAGTTTGGGGCTATGACGCTTATGTGAAAAAGTTTCAGGCTGATAAGCTCGAACCCAAAGCGGATAAATGCATCTTCATAGGACACCCAAAACAGTTGGGTATACCTCCTGTCTCAGATCCGAAAGCAATAAGGGATTGTTTCTAGAATCGGGTCCTTTCTCGAGGAAAAGTTTCTCTCGAAAGAATTGAGTGGGAGGATGGTGGAGACTTGATGAGGTTATTGAACCGTCTCTTCAACTAGTGTGTGACAGGGCACAGGGAGTTGTTCCTGTGGCACCTACACCAATTGAAGTGGAATCTTATGATAGTGATCATGAAACTTCAGATCAAGTCACTACCAAACCTCGTGGGATGACAAGGATGCGTACTACTTCAGAGTGGTACGTAATCCTGTCTAGGAAGCCATGTTGCTAGACAACCTACGAGCTATGGAGTAGCGATGGTGGGCCCGGATTCTGATAAATGGCTCGAGGCCATAAAATCCGAGAAAGGATCCATGTATGAAAACAAAGTGTAGACTTTGGCAGAACAACTCGATGGTCGTAAGGCTGTTGAGTGCATATGGATTTTAAAAGGAAGACGGACAATGATGGTAAATGTCACCATTAAGAAAGCTCGACTTGTCGTTAAGATGTTTTCCGGCAAGTTCAAGGAGTTGACTACGATGAGACTTTCTCACTCGTAGCGATGCTAAGAGTCTGTTGGAATAATATTAGCGATTACTGCATTATTTATGAAATCTTGCAGATAGGATGTCAAAACATTGTTTCCTCGACGTTTTTGAGGAAAGGTTGTATGTGATACAAACCGGAAGGTTTTGTCAATCCTGAAAGATGCTAATAAGTATGCAAAGCTCCAGCAATCCTTCTAAGGACTGGAGTAAGCATCTCGGAGTTGGAATGTATGCTTTGATGAGATGATCAAAGATTTTGGGTGTATACAAAGTTTTTGAGAAACTTGTATTTCCAAAGAAGTGAGTGGGAGCACTATAGAATTTCTGATAAATGTATGTTGACATATTGTTGATCAGAAATGACGTAGAATTTCTGAAAAGCATATAGGGTTATTTGGAAAGTGTTTTTCAATGGAAAGCCTGGATTAAGCTACTTGAACATTGAGCATCAAGATCTATAAGAATAGATCAAAACGCTTAATGGTACTTTCAAATGAGCACATACCTTGACATGATCTTGAAGGTGTTTAAGGTGGAGCAGTCAAAGAAGGAGTTCTTGCCTGAGTTGTAAGGTATGAAGTTAAGATTTAAAGCTCGACCGCGGCAGAAGAAAGAGGAAGGACGAAGGTCGTCCCCTATGCTTTAGTCATAGGCTCTATACGGTATGCCATGCTGAGTACCGCACCTGATGTGTGCCTTGCCACATATCTGGCAAGAGGGTACAAAGGTAATCTAGGAGTAGATCACCAGATAGCGGTCTAAATTATCCTTAGAGGAATAAGGATATGTTTCTCGGTTATGGAGGTGATAAAGAGTTCGACGTAAAGAGTTACGTCGATGCAAGCTTAACACCTATCCGGATAGCTCTGAGTAGAGATACCGGATATGTATAATGGAGCAACAATTTAGAATAGCTCCAAGTAGAACAGTTATTTGAAATGGCTCCAAATATAGCGTAGTAGCTGCATCTACAAGATGACATAGAGATTTGCGAAGTACATACGGATCTGAAAGATTCAGACCCGTTGACTATAACATCTCTCACAAGCATAACATGATCAAACCCAGAACTCATCGAGTGTTAATCACATGGTAATGTGAACTAGATTATTGACTCTAGTAAACTCTTTGGGTGATAGTCACATGGGGATGTGACCTTGAGTGTTAATCACATATCGATGTGAACTGGATTATTGACTCTAGTGCAAGTGGGAGACTGTTGGAAATATGCCCTAGAGGCAATAATAAATTAGTTATTATTATATTTCCTTGTTCATGATAATCGTTTATTATCCATGCTAGAATTGTATTGATAGGAAACTCAGATACATGTGTGGATACATAGACAACACCATGTCCCTAGTAAGCCTCTAGTTGACTAGCTCGTTGATCAATAGATGGTTACGGTTTCCTGACCATGGACATTGGATGTCATTGATAACGGGATCACATCATTAGGAGAATGATGTGATGGACAAAGACCCAATCCTAAGCCTAGCACAAGATCATGTAGTTTGTATGCTAAAGCTTTTCTAATGTCAAGTATCATTTCCTTAGACCATGAGATTGTGCAACTCCCGGATACCGTAGGAGTGCTTTGGGTGTGCCAAATGTCACAACGTAACTGGGTGGTTATAAAGGTACACTACAGGTATCTCCGAAAGTGTCTGTTGGGTTGGCACGAATCGAGACTGGGATTTGTCACTCCGTGTAAACGGAGAGGTATCTCTGGGCCCACTCGGTAGGACATCATCATAATGTGCACAATGTGATCAAGGAGTTGATCACGGGATGATGTGTTATGGAACGAGTAAAGAGACTTTCCGGTAACGAGATTGAACAAGGTATCGGGATACCAACGATCGAATCTCGGGCAAGTATCGTACCGATAGACAAAGGGAATTGCATACGGGATTGATTAAGTCCTTGACATCGTGGTTCATCCGATGAGATCATCGTGGAACATGTGGGAGCCAACATGGGTATCCAGATCCCGTTGTTGGTTATTGACCGGAGAGTCATCTCGGTCATGTCTGCATGTCTCCCGAACCCGTAGGGTCTACACACTTAAGGTTCGGTGACGCTAGGGTTATAGAGATATTAGTATGCGGTAACCCGAAAGTTGTTCGGAGTCTCGGATGAGATCCCGGACGTCACAAGGAGTTCCAGAATGGTCCGGAGGTAAAGAATTATATATAGGAAGTGCTATTTCGGCCATCGGGACAAGTTTCGGGGTCACCGGTATTGTACCGGGACCACCGGAAGGGTCCCGGGGGTCCACCGGGTGGGGCCACCTGCCCCGGGGGCCACATGGGCTGTAGGGGGTGCTCCTTGGCCTATATGGGCCAAGGGCACCAGCCCCAAGAGGCCCATGCGCCAAGAGAAGAGGGAAAGGAAGAGTCCTAAAGGGGGAAGGCACCTCCTAGGTGCCTTGGGGAGGAGGGACTCCTCCCTGGCCGCACCCTTCCTTGGAGGAAGGGCCAAGGCTGCGCCTCCCCCCTCTCCCTTGGCCCTATATATAGTGGGGGGAAGGGAGGGCAACCATACCCAAGCCCTGGCGCCTCCCTCTCCCTCCCATGACACATCTCCCTCCTCCCACAGCGCTTGGCGAAGCCCTGTTGGAATCCCGCTACTTCCACCACCACGCCGTCGTGCTGCTGGATCTCCATCAACCTCTCATTCCCCCTTGCTGGATCAAGAAGGAGGAGACGTCGCTGCTCCGTACGTGTGTTGAACGCGGAGGTGCCGTCCGTTCGGCGCTAGGATCATCGGTGATTTGGATCACGACGAGTACGACTCCGTAAACCCGTTCTCTTGAACGCTTCCGCGCGCGATCTACAAGGGTATGTAGATCCACTCCTCCCTCGTTGCTAGATGACTCCATAGATAGATCTTGGTGACACGTAGGAAAATTTTGAATTTATGCTATGTTCCGCAACAGTGCTGTACTCCTCTTAACTGGTCAGAGACTCGTGAACGTCAACTTCTTGGAAATGACTTGATCACAGAGGCAGAAGAGATGTGCAAAGTCATTCGTGATAACCTCAAAGCAGCGCAATCGCGCCAGAAGAGCTACTATGATAGTAAGCATCGTGATTTGGCTTTCGAGATCGGAGACCATGTTTACCTCCGCATCTCTCCAATGAAAGGTACTCGTCGCTTCGGTATGAAAGGGAAGCTTGCCCCTAGATAAGTGGGTCCTTTCAAGATTGTCAGCAAGAGAGGCGATCTCGCCTATCAACTTGAGCTTCCCTCCAACTTTGCAAACGTGCACGACGTGTTTCATGTCTCTCAGCTCCGCAAGTGCTTCAAGACCCCTGACCACACCGTCAACTTCAAAGACATTGATCTCCAAGAAGACCTTTCTTATCGTGAGCACCCAGTTGCTATTCTTGAAGAAACTGAGCGCAAGACTCGCAACAAGTCAACCAAATTCCTCAAAGTCAAGTGGTCACATCATTCCGACCGTGAAGCCACCTGGGAACGCGAGGATCACCTCCGTTCCGAGTACCCGGAGTTTTTTTTTCCAGTCCTAGATCTCGGGACGAGATCCTCTTGTAGTGGTGGAGTGTTGTAACACCCCAGATGTAAAACTTCAATTTTTGGCAATATATCCATGTTGGTCTCCATCCAATTCCATTGAGGGTTCCATCTTTTGGTCTCCTTTTGTTTTGTTATGTTGTTCTACTCATTTCATTGCCATGCTTACCTTGTCATATTGCATTTGTGCTTCTCGTCATATTCCTTATTTCCATCATATGTTTGCATCATGTGTAAATCAATGTTGTGTTGTGCTCATGTCAACTTAAATTTTCTCCATGATATGCATGCATGATATGTTGTTGCATGTTCTATGTGTGATCCATGCATCACCACCTCCATGCATCACCACCTCTCCTTCTTTTCTCTTTCTTTTTGCAAGTGCCATCTTGCCCTCCTCCACAAATGTTCATATTCTCCCTATAAATCTTGCTACATGTCCAGAACCCCTCTGTCAATTTTCACCTCTTTTAGAATTGTTTTGGTTGGGTTAAAAAATGCATCAAGTTTGAATTTTATTCAAACTTGCTTCATTTTTCTACCTCTAAAATAGTCCAAACCAATTTTATTAATTAGAGCATATTTCCAGGAGCTCGGGGATATCTTTGTTTCTGCCATATACCTCTCAAACCTCCCTTGACTTTTCCTTTTCTACAGCTGTGAATTTAAATTTATAGAGTCAAGAAAAAGGGGAGAGCCCCCCCCCCCCTAGTGCAGCCACCTGGGCCTTTTCCCGCAGCCAGCAGCCCACCTAGGCACTGGCCAGCCCAGCCAGCGCAGCCCTTCCAGCCTGCTTGCGACAGGAGCGCCATCTGCCCTGTACAACAGCTCATCCACAGGAGCCACGTCGGCGTCCGGTCGATTTGACGGCCAGAGAAGCTCCCTAGCCCCCCTATAATTTGTCCCCCGCGTCCTAGGGTTCCTCCTCGACCGATCTTCCTCCTCTACCTGCCTCACCGCCGCCTAGTTTAGCGCCGCGCGTCGTGCCCTCGCCCTGCCCGCCATGGCCTCGCCGAGCAAGAGCTCGAGCTCGGGGTAGCCATCCACGTCGTCTCCGACCCGCATGCTGCCGTGGAGAGGGCCGTCAAGTACCTCTCCGTCCCCTGCCTGCACGCACACGATGCCCTGGCCCCTGGATCTATCTCCCCGTCGCCCTCTTCCTCCCCTGCTTCACAGACAGCAGCCCCGTCAAGTTCAGAGCTCCCTCGCGTCGTCTCCGGCTCGTCTCCGTCGACCCCATCATGTCCTAGGGTGAGCTGGGTAAAGCACCTACCTCCCCCTTTCTTTCGATGGCATTTAGGACCCTGTGAGGCTCGGTCGATCCGTGTCTTTGCTGCGCTCCCGGTGCTCTAGCGAGGCATGTTTATTTTTTTCTTGTAGATGTAGTTGTTGTTGCTGCCGTAGCATGTCCATGCCCTCTGCTCCGGATCGTCTCGCCGCACTGCTTCCCCGCGTTAGGACACACGCTCGCGCACTCATCCGCACACAAATGCTCCTTGCCATGGGCCTTTTCTTCCCTGCTTACAGTGCCTCGTCATGGCCCCGAGCCGAGCATGAGCTCATGCCCGTGTACCTGCTCACTCGCGAGCAACCTCCACTCGCTCGCTGGAGTCCCCACAGGTTCCCGCACGTCCGCCATTTCTCTGCTCAATGGGCCGCGCCTCCTAGCTCGTCGCCGCCGGCGCCGGTGATTTCTGTGTTGCCATGGCCAAAGGCTCGACCTTCTGGCTTTGGTTCAAAACGAACCAGGCGCCCCACGCCTTACACATAGGCCCTCCTTAGCGCAGTGGTTCACCACGCCGGCTCTTACTCAGGTGACCCGGGTTCGAATCCGAGGCGCCCCCTTTTTATTCCCTCTGTTGGGAATTAACAGTTGTCTCTATGACATTGGGGGCCCACCTGTCATCCTCCCATAGCCCCCTTGTTTTTCTTTTCTTTTTTATTCCCAGCGAATATTCTGTTTCTGGCATATGGAATCTATCCATTTCGGGCAAGTCCATTTCTGGACGTTTCCAAACAAGGAAAATGCCATTTCTGTCATATTCCATTTAGGGCAGTTTTTAACTTATTGCACTTGTGATGATTTTTTTTATTGCAACCCCAACATATTATATATGTTTTTGGGGTAGAAAAATCCAATGAATCCAGTGGTGGTCTTAGTTACTGCATTTGAGCATGTTCATGAACCTGTTTTTTCATCATGTTGCTGTTTTGTCATTTATGTGTTTATTCATGCAATCTTGCTATGAGGTTGTTTATTCCCTCTGTTGGGAATTAACAGTTGTCTCTATGACATCGGGGGCCCACCTGTCATCCTCCCATAGCCCCCTTGTTTTTCTTTTCTTTTTTATTCCCAGCGAATATTCTGTTTCTGGCATATGGAATCTATCCATTTCGGGCAAGTCCATTTCTGGACGTTTCCAAACAAGGAAAATGCCATTTCTGTCATATTCCATTTAGGCAGTTTTTAACTTATTGCACTTGTGATGATTTTTTCTACTGCAACCCCAACATATTATATATGTTTTTGGGGTAGAAAAATCCAATGAATCCAGTGGTGGTCTTAGTTACTGCATTTGAGCAAGTTCATGAACCTGTTTTTTCATCATGTTGCTGTTTTGTCATTTATGTGTTTATTCATGCAATCTTGCTATGAGGTTGTTTAGCACCTGGTTAGCTTCATTTTCATGTATACTTCATGCTAGAACTTGTTCCATGCCATGACATGCCTTGTAGTGAGTTAATCAAGCTTGTAAAGATGCCATGTTGAATCTGTTTTTGTCATGTCCTGGAATTTCACCAAGTCTGAATCTGTTTATGTTTTTGCTATGTTCACATGGTTGCAATTGTATTTTATGATCCCTTTTGGCTCATGGTCACTAAGGGACTTTTGTTATGTGCTTTGAGTAGCTTCATTCCATGCCTTGCTTTGTCATGATATGTTCCTGTAGCATGTAGTTTTCATGCTCTAAAGTTTGCTTCCTGATGATAAATTCCAGACTTGTGTTAATTTCACTAAGTCTGAAACCTGTTATCATTTGCACTTTTGCCATGCATGTTTGAACCTGTTATTGAGTGAATTAGCCGTAGCTCAGTGTTCATCTTTTGTCAAGCATCATGAGTGGATCCCTGGCATGTATTTTGTTTTCATGTTTGAGTGCTTTAGCATATTTATCTTGATGCATGTAGTTGGTCACTTGTTGATTATCGCAGACCGGTGCCATATTTGTTTTGCTTGCCATTTCCAAACCGTGCATCCGATTCCGGTGATCTTTATATCGATTTCAACCGAAATCATCTCACCTTTCCAGCGGCACTCTTGGATTTCCAAGTTGAGGCCACGTTCAATCATTCCTTTGCAAATCTTGCATATGCATCACATACCGCATCCCGCATATCATACCATGTTTGCATCATGTTATTTGAGCATTGCACGTGGTTGATTGTGTTCCTTTTGCTTATTGTTCTTGTTTGTGTAGAGCCGGGAAACGAATCGGTGAACGAGGAGCCCGTTGAGTTTGCTTACGAGGATCAAGGCAACTCTGAAAACTTTGCAGGCAAGATGACCATACCCTCGAAATCACTTCTATCTTTGCTTGCTAGATGCTCGCTCTTTTGCTATGCATATGCTACGATAACTACCACTTGCTTATCATGCCTCCCAATTTCCATGTCAAACCTCTAACCCTCCATGTCCTAGCAACCCATTGTTTGGCTATGTTACCGCTTTGCTCAGCCCCTCTTATAGCGTTGCTAGTTGTAGGTGAAGATTGGAGATCGTTCCTTGTTGGAACGTGTTTCCGGAGCCCAAGGGTCATCTTTATTTAAACCCCCCCGGGCCAGTGCTCCTCTGAGTGTTGGTCCAAACTAGAGCCCTGTGCAGCGCCCCCTCAAGGAAACTTGAGGTTTGGTTTTATTTGTATGGAGCGCTCATCTGAGTGTGCCCTGAGAACGAGATATGTGCAGCTCCTATCAGGATTTGTTGGCACATTCGGGCGCTATTGCTGGACTTGTTTTACCATTGTCGAGGATGTCTTGTAACCGGGATGCCGTCTGATCGGATTGTCTTGGGAGAAGGAATATCCTTCGTTGACCGTGAGAGCTTGTGATGGGCTAAGTTGGGACTCCCCTGCAGGGATTTGAACTTTCGAAAGCCGTGCCCGCGGTTATGGGCAGATGGAAATTTGTTGATGTCCTGTTGTAAATAACCTGAAACTTAACTTAATTAAAATGCACCAACCGCGTGTGTAACTGTGATGGTCTCTTCTCGGCGGAGTCCGGGAAGTGAACACGGTGTTGGAGTAATGCTTGACGTAGGTTGTTCTAGGATCACTTCTTGATCATAGTTGTTCGACCGTGCTTTTGCCTTCTCTTCTCGCTCTCATTTGCGTATGTTAGCCACCATATATGCTAGTCGCTTGCTGCAGCTCCACCTCATACCTTTGCCTTACCTATAAGCTTAAATAGTCTTGATCGCGAGGGTGTGAGATTGTTGAGTCCCCGTGACTCACAGATTCCTTCCTAAACCAGATGCAGGGACCGATGATACTGTTCCAGATGATGCGCTTGAGCTCAAGTGGGAGTTCGATGAAGACTCTCGTCGTTATTATGTGTCTTTCCCAGATGATCAGTAGTGGTGCCCGGTTGGGGCGATCGGGGACTTTGTCGCATTTGGGGGTTGTTCTTCATTTTGGTACCGTAGTCGGACCCTGAGTGTATTGGATGAATGTAATGACTTATTTATGTATTTGTGTGACATGGCGAGTGTAAGCCAACTACGTACCTTTTCCCCTTTAGTTATTTACATGGGTGTTGTGAAGATTACCTCACTTGCGACATTGCTTTCAATGCGGTTATGCCTCTAAGTCGTGCTTCGACATGTAGGAGATATAGCCGCATCGAGGGCGTTACAATCCAAAGCAGCCCGCTCCTCGGCCATCCTAGCGTTTTCTGCGTATAACTCCTCCTTGGCTTGTGCTATCTCATCACCCAACTTCACGACCGCCGCATTATGCTGATATTGCTCCGCCGGGTTAACCACCGCTGTAACAGCGCTGTCAGCTTATCTAGTAAATCGGTTAAGACCTGAGACGGTGGGCGCTCAGGGCCTCCTGCCCCGGCAGCCGCTGCTGACTTGGAAATCAGCTCCGCTGCAGTCGATGAGTGCCGTACGGGCTGTGTGCCGGCCATGAAGATTGCAACCCGGTTCGGCAGTTCGCAGGGGTCCGGAATACTATCGCCATCGGAACAGCCCCCAAGCCGGCCGTCTTGCAGTTGATACAATGACTCGGTCTCATCGGTGGATGACTCGCCATCCGAGTAAACGACAGTCTCACCACCAGATGCCGATCTATCCTCAGATTCCGCTCCATGGATAAATCCCACGAAGGCATGATTCATGGCGGGCCGAACCCGGGAAGGTCTCGCACGCTGAGCTGTCTCGATGATGTCGGTGCAGATGTCCGGCTCAGGGCCCGGTTCGCCGATCTTGCTGATGAAGACGTGAATTCTGCCAAAGGGGACCCGGTACCCGTACTCAATTGAGCCGGCCTCGGGATCCCATCCCGCGTTGTCGATGTAGAGCTTGTCGCGGCGACTCTTGGTCATCCGGCCCATGGCGTATCCCTTCATCCCTTCGAAGTTGCCCTCTAAGAACTTGAAACCATCGTGCGATAGCCCCACGATGGGTGCCAACTGTCGTGGAATTGTCAGGACAGATGTCCTAGTGTGAGGACTTAGTCGTGGAGCCATCGCGATCAGGTTAGCTTAAAGGGGTTAATCAGGACAAAGGACACGAGGAGTTTATACTGGTTCAGCCCCTTGCGGTGAAGGTAAAAGCCTAATCCAGTTAGAGGTGGTATTGCTAGGGTTTCGATGAGTAGGGAGCGAATACACTTGACCCGGGTCTCGGTCTATTGTTTCTTGCCCTAAGCCGCCACTGGTTCGTCCCCTGATATACACGGGTTGACGCCCTGTGGCCTACAGAGTCTCGGCCGGCTTATACAATGTATCTGGCTCGGTGACCTTTCTTACATGCCTTACAATACAAATCGATATACATGGCGGTTTATATCCGTGGGCCTTAAGATGCCTTCGGGTTTGGGCCCTCTACTAAGCCTATCTATGAACCGCCATTGTTAATATGCTCTTGGGCTTCACTGAGATGAACTACCATAGGGATGACCCGGCCCCTCCTGGGCGGGTCATACCTGATAGTCATATCCTCAACAGTATTGACATAGGCCGCTTCAGCCTAGATGATCAGTCCTGCGTTGGTATCGAGATTGACAGTAGCTGGCCCTTCCCAGAGAATCAGTTCTGGTTCAAAGCAAGCGTTTCCAACGCTGACGAGTGGTTGAGCTGAAGTTCATTTCATCGCTTTGTTATTTGTTGTGTGAGAAAAACTTTACTAGAATGTTTTGTTGGAAATGATCTATAATCCAACGTGTATCCTCATTGTCGTTGTGCGTTAATGACTTGTCGTATGTAATCAATGGTACATTTGCATATGCGTCCATGAACTCACGCCTACTAGTGGTGTCCATATGAACAGTGCTAGTGATTTTAGTTGCAAAAATTAGATGGTCCTAGTGATTTGTACACTACTGGAATCAGCTACTTTGCCATCTGCCAGCTCTTTGCCGTCTGCTAGCAGACGGCAAAGAAGCTCTTTGCCATCAGCTACCCGAAAGCAGACGGCGAAGAACTGGCTGATGGCAAAGAAAGCCTTTGCCATCAGCCAGTTCTTTGCCGTTCGCTAGCTGACGGCAAAGATTCTTTGCCATCGGCTAGCAGACGGCAAAGAGGGAGGGGCCCCACTGACGAGCTGCTTAAAAAAAACTTAACGGGCCCCCCTCTTTGCAAACGGCAAAGAGCAAATAAGCGAACGGCAAAGGGGGGCGGACGGCAAAGATTTAACATATCTAACGGCGCGCCCCCCACCCCACCCCTCTCTCTCTGTTTCTCTCCCCTGCTCCCACACGCGCGCCGCCGCCACCACCACTCGCCGCCGCCGCGCCCCGGCCCCCCGCGCCCCACCGCCCCGGGCCCGGCGCCGCCGCCCCACCCCCCTCCTCCACCGCCCCCGCCTCGTCGCCACTGCCGCCCGGCGCCGTCGCCCCACCGGCCCCCCGCCCCGTTGCCCCCGCCGCCCTGCCGTCTCAGCGCCGCCGCGCCCCGGCCCCCCGCCCCCCCCCGCGCCCCACCGCCCTGGGCCCGGCGCCACCGCCCCAGTCCGCCCCGCCCCCCTCCTCCACCGGCCACCTCCTCCATCGGCCCAGGTGAGCTCTACCTCTCCTCTGTTTTTCCTTTTTTTTCTTCTATTTTTTAGTTTTAGGTTTATGTTTATGTTTAGTTTAGATTTAGTTTTAGTTTTAGTTTTAGGTTTAGTTTTAGGTTTAGGTTTAGTCTTAGTTTAGGTTTAGGTTTAGATTTAGTTTTTTCCTTTTTTTCTGTTTTTTTAGTTTTAGGTTTATGTTTAGATTAGATTTAGGTTTAGTTTTAGGTTTAGTTCAGTTTTAGGAAAGAAAAAGAAGAAGAAGAAAAAACAGGAGAGGAGGAGAAGAAGAAGAGGAAAAAGGAAAGGAGGAAGAAGAAGAGGAGGAGGAGAAGAAAAAAGAAGAAGAGGAGGAAGAAGAAAAAAACAGGAGAGGAGGAGAAAAAGAAGAGGAAAAAGGAAAGGAAGAAGAAGAAGAGGAGGAGGAGAAGAAAAAAGAAGAAGAGGAAGAAGAAGAAGAAAAAAACAGGAGAGGAGGAGAAGAAGAAGAGGAAAAAGGAAAGGAGGAAGAAGAAGAAGAAGAAGAAGAAGGAAAAAAAGGAAGAAAAGGAAGAAAAGGAAGAAGAGGAAGAAGAAGAAAAGGAAAAAAGACCCCGACCCGGCACCCCGACACGACACCCCGACCCCGAGACCCCGACCCCGACACCCCGAGCTCGACCCCGACCCCGACACCCCGACCCCGACACCACGACCCCGACCCCGACACCCCGACCCCCCGAGCCTGACCCGACACCCCGACCCCGAGCCTGACCCGACACCCTGACCCCGACACCACACCCCGACCCCGAAACAACACCCCGACACCGACACGGCACTACCCCGACATCGACACGACACCCCGACCCCCCGACCCCGAAACAGCACCCCGACCCCGACACAACACCCCGACACCGACAGGACACCCCGACCATCGACACCTCCCGAAAAGGTGTTCTTTGGCCTTCCAGAGGCCGACGGGGTCATATATTTGTGAATTATTAGTTAGGTCATATATTTTTCGATTTTGTTATGAAAAACATCATATATAATTGTGTTGATCGTGTAGTTTTAAATGTGCAGTTGTTTCATCGCTGCGAGGTTTGGTGTTCGACGACCTCGCCGTGCGTTTGACGAGCTCTGCCCCTTCGTTCATGGGTGAGCACAAATGACAAGTCCTCCTCCCCCATTAATTATTTGATCTATTCCGATGAAACTTGATAGCTAGCTATATATGTGTCTTGAATCATCAGTATGCGTAACCAATATGTGTCTCCCGTTCGAAAGCGTCATAGTTATAAATATGCATGCATTTGCATATTTATAACCTTGATTCTTTCGAATTGTCCAATGCTATCCATGGACAGCCCGAGTATGTGTAGATTGGGTTCATTTTCCCATATGCTTTGCTCCGGATCTGACGCATATATTTCGTCAGTGCCTCCCCTGTTGTTCTCCGGGTACACATCCTCTCTGTTTATTGCAGAGACGTGTATCAAGAGAACAGCGGGGAGGTGCTGCCGAAATTTTGCGTCGGATCCGGAGCATAGCATGGGAAAATGAACCCAATCTACACATACACGGGTGGGATTAGGACCTATCATTACCTATTAGAGTGTAGGTTGCATGGACGTAATAAAATTGACAAAGTAGATCAACTAATGAATATATACATGGTGAATTACATATATAATTGTTGTGTGTCCAGTAGCTCTGAAAGTCAAGATGAGTGACCGTGCTTGGATGTATACCGGTCACACTGGTCAGAACAAATGGAGCGCTGAATGGTTCAAAAAAACTAAGGGGTTTGTGCAAGCCGCATTTGCAAATGGCCAAAAGAAAACCTGGTGCCCCTGTTTCCGGTGCGGCAATTGGGAAAAGAAGATAGAGGCTGAAATGGGCAAACACCTGCAGAAGAGTGGTTTTACGCCCGATTATATGGTGTGGACATTTCATGGTGAGTCTGCCCAACGTGACCGAGCTGAGGTGGATCGTCGTCGCACCGACGAGCATGGTACCGGGATGGAAAACATGGTGCAAGGCTATGATGATGCTCGGGATTCGGACGAGGAGATGGAGGAATCTGCAAAGGCCTTCAATGAAATGTTGGAGTCTTCGAAACGTCCGCTCCACGAGCACACTGAGCTTTGTCAGTTGGATGCCATCTCACAAGTAATGGCTCTGAAGGCTCAGTTCAACTTGGGCAGAGAATGCTATGACGCAATTATGACAGTATTTGGACGCTTTCTACCCAAAGGCCATGTAATGCCTGCAAACCTGTACCAGTCGGACAAAATCCTCCGTGCACTGAAGATGCCCTATGAGAAGATACATGCCTGTGAGAAAGGATGTGCCTTATTTAGGCTTGACTATGCGGACTTGAACTATTGTCCCATTTGCAAGTCTTCCAGGTATATTGTGGTAGACAACGGTATGGGTGAGAAGACACAGACCAAAATCCCCGTTAGTGTTCTTCGGTATATGCCAATCGTACCAAGACTTCAATGTCTTTTCATGGTCGAAGAGACGGCCAGACAGATGACATGGCACAAAACAGGCAAAAGAACCGAACTAGATGCAGATGGGAATCTGATGATGGTACACACATCGGATGGTGTTGCGTGGAAAAAGTTTGATGAATTACATGCTGACAAAGTGGCAGATCCGAGGCATCCTCGAGTCAGCATCAGCAAGGATGGGTTCAGTGTGTTTGGTATGACGGCAGCCCAATACAGTTGTTGGCCCGTATTTGTCTTTCCACTCAATCTCCCCCCCGGACAGATTATGCAAAGAAAGAACATTTTCCTAACGTTGATAATTCCAGGACCCAACTATCCGGGCAAAAATATGAATGTGTACATGCAGCCTCTTAAGGACGAATTGCAAGAAGCCTGTGATAATGGGTTCAAGACATACGACGCCTTTAGCAAACGGAACTTCATAATGCGTGTCTGGTACATGTACTCGACGCATGACTTGCCGGCGTATGCGCTATTCGTTGGCTGGTGTGTGCATGGAAGGTTCCCGTGCCCCACATGCAAGGGAGCTCTTGAGTTTCGTTGGCTTCAGGCCGGTCGCAAGTTTTCTTGCTTCGACATGCATAGACAGTTCCTGGATCCTCACCATAAGTTCAGGAAAGACAAGAAGAACTTCATCAGGGGTAGAGTTGTCAAAAACTCTACACCACCTGCATTGACAGGCCAACAGACCCTGGATCAGTTAAACGCTCTCGAGCCAGATCCACAACGTCTAGGGTACTTCAAGGGGTATAATACTAAGCACGCGTGGACTCACAAAACATGCTTATGGGATCTGCCTTACTTCAAAGACCTCCTTTGCCCACACAACATCGATGTGATGCACACTGAGAAGAATATCGCCGAGGCACTTTTTGGTACATTGTTCGGCATAGATGGGAAGTCAAAGGATAATACTAAGGCTAGAGTCGATCTGGAGGCGCTATGTGATAGGCCGTTACAAAACATGAAAGAACCGAAAGGAAAGCAGAACTGGACGAAGCCAAAGGCATGGTTCAATCTTGGAAGGCCAGCTATGAGGGAAATTCTCTTGTGGGTGCAACAATAGTTGATGTTCCCCGATGGGTATGCAGCGAATCTAAAGAGGGGAGCGAATCTTGATAAACTGAAGATATTTGGTCTCAAGAGTCATGATTGGCACATATGGATTGAGCGGGTAATGCCGGTGATGTTGCATGGCTTCATCCCTGAGGATGAATGGCTAGTACTGGCAGAACTCAGCTATTTCTTCCGTGTTCTTTGTGCGAAAGAACTATCGCCTGGCGTGCTAGAAGAAATGGAAGAGTTGGCACTGGAGTTGATCTGCAAGTTAGAGAAGATCTTTCCACCGGGCTTCTTTAATCCAATGCAGCATTTGATTTTGCATCTCCCGACCAAGGCAAGATTGGGGGGGGGGGCGTGCAAAATCGTTGGTGCTACCCAATTGAGAGGATGCAGAAGACGCTTTAATAAAAATGTAAAAATAAACGTAGAATTGAAGCATCGATGGCTGAGGCATTCATCACAGAGGAGGCGGCAAACTTCGTAACAGCACACTACGAAGCCAAAAATCGTCATTTGCATAATCCGAAGCCTCGGTACAATGCTGACGAGCCTAAAAAGGGTGGATCCAACCTCAGCCTATTCAAAGGGAATCTCGCACCAGCTAGTGTTTCACATCCAATATCTTTGGATAACGAAGAATGGCGGACCATTTCGTTGTATATCTTCAACAACCTGATAGAAGTGCGGCCGTACATCGAGTAAGTTCTCGGTACATTGGTTCACAACTTCTATTTCCTTTGAACTACTCTTATTCCTGGATATGTCATACAGTCGATACGTCGCCATATTCTTGTATGGAGCGGAGATCCAAAAGGATTCCGTCGAAGAGTATGAGCTTCTCGCAAAGCAAGGAGGTGGCTATCCCGGTTTCATCTCTTGGTTCAAACAAACGGTAATTTCTATTAGACAATTTCATTTCATTCGCTAATTTGTGCATAATGCAACAATCCTTTCATATTAAACTTGTAGGCTAATTCAGAGTCTATGGATGCCGAATTGAGACAAGTCGCTAATGGTTTTGACTATAAGGTCCGTTCATTTGACAAGTACGACATCAACGGGTATCGCTTTCGTACCTATGGCAAAGAGCTATCTATGGCCGACCGAAAGTCTACAAATTGTTGTGTATCTGCTATCGGCGAAGGAGGTACCGAGTATTATGGGAGAGTTGAAGCAATTTATGAACTTCTGTTCTATGGTGAAAACCCATCGAATGTCGTAGTCTTCAAATGTTATTGGTTTTAGCCGAAGGAGACTAGAAGGACTCATGAACATATAGGGCTAGTTGAAATCAACCAAAGCACTCATTTAGATGTTCCTAATGTCTATATTATGGCTCAACAGGCGACCCAAGTATTCTATCTACCGTGGGCCTGCCAAACTAATCCAAATCTGAAAGGTTGGGATGTCGTTTATGAAGTGCCGCCACGTGCTAGACTTTCTCCCCCAAAGGAAGAGGATTATGAACCTCACATTAACCCAGACACATATGAAGGAGAATTCTTCCAAGAGACACGTCTTTCCAAAAAGCGTTTCAAGAACCGCTATACTTCACCCCAAAACATTGAAGTAGACAGCGACAATGAATCCGACATCACCCCAGAGGAGGAACAAGAAGAGCTGGAACAAGAAGAGGTTACTGCTGCGGATGACCTGTCAATGCTTGACCGATTACGTCAAGGTGGCCTTGCACATGTTGATGCCAATGAACCCTATGAGCCCATCATTGATTATAGTGATGATGATGATTATGCATTTATTGATGATACTGATCGAGATTATTAGTAGTGTCAGGTATTCAATTTTTTTATGTTGTACTTGATGATGATACACTGAAGTGATATACATATTATTATTCATGTCGGTACTTTTTTTATGTTGTACTAATTTCGTTTATTCTTTGTCATGGAAGGTGTTGAAAGATGGTGGGCGCAGGTCGGGAGCGCGCCGAGGCCCCTTCTTCATCAGCGCGTGGTGCGAGGTCTTCCATTCCACACGCACCTCTCCCCCGAGCGTTGGTGGACAGTATGGCGACACCGCCGGGCCCTTCTTCGTCGACCGCGGTGCCCAGCAGGGGACGAGGTAAGAAGAAGAGAGGAGTTGGAGCACGTGGTCGCGGGAGAGGAGGTAGGGTGACTCGTACGGCGCCTTCCTCGCCACCGCCCCCAGCTGTTTCACCCGAGCACGTGACTGCTAGGGTGGACTCGTCTGAGGAGGAGGCTGCATGGACTCCGGTCCACGAGCCTCCGATCCACGAGTCTTCGGCCCACGAGCCTCGGGTCGACGGGCCTTCGGCCCACGAGACTTGGGCCCACGAGACCCCAGAGGAGCACACATCTGGATGGGGTACCTGGCCTGGCGGGGAGCCGAGTGGCCATGCTGATGATGGCGGGGAGCCGACTGATGAGGAGGGGGAGGAGGGGGGCAACGTCTACCAGCGTGGTGCTACACGGCTCCCGTCCGTGCCGGTGACCCGCGAGCAGAGGTGGTTGATTTTCCCTGATGGGGAGAGGTACGTAAGTGCATTTAATATTTTTGTACCTTCTGCATTCACGTTTCTTCAAATAACTAATGCGTTGGCCTTGTCATGCTGCAGGGGTTGGGACCACCATCATAGTGTCCGCCGGCCCAACTCCGTCCTGGGAGTTCTTTGCCGGCAAAACTTCCCAGGGTTTGTCACGTTGCCTGGTGAGGGTCGGCTTCTAGAGCTTGGATTGAGCTGGGAGCACTACGTGGCTGCCCCGGCCCCGCCGGATGAGATTATCGACAGTGTCGTGTGCGACACGAGGGCAGACATGGTGATCAGAAAGTTCTGGGTAATTTCTCCTTTACACATTTAAAAATCTTCAACTAGCTAGTTATTAATTGTACTAATCAATATTGTCTCATTTGATTGCAGACATTCTACAGGTGTGAGGAGGGATACGAGGAGGACGCGACACATGTTATCGAGAACGTCTGCAAGCGCCCACTCCAGAACTTATGGCACGAGGCTCGGGTGCAGGCTGTTCGAGACTACTACGCCTTGCGTGGTATCAAGAAGACCAAGCCGGCGTGCCGCGATAAGTTCCTGAGTAAGGAGCAGTACATGAAGGTAATTCTTAAGGCCTTCTCTACTTAAGTTCCTTCATTTAGTAATTCTTAGCCGTAGCGCTCAAGTTTCTATTTGCTAACTTAGGCGCCTCCGAGATGGTGTGCGGATCGGATGGATTGTTGGGAGGTGTTGGTCGATGAGTGGTGCTCAAAACAATGGCTAGCCCTCCACAACGAGGCCAAGGACAAACATGCCCAAATGGAAGGTGTGCCACACCATCAAGGCAGCTCCAACTTATATCAGTTCGGGCGCAACTGGGTATGTGGTTTGCTTCATGATTCATGCAATTCATTCATCATGCTAGCTTGAGCCCTTTAATTACTAATTTTCATTGTTTCTCTCTTTCAGGCATGCTACAATAAGGCGGATAAGGTGCCAGAGGTGTACGACCTGTATGCCATGGCCCACACTGCCTCTTTCAAGAAAGTCAAGGCTTTCTCTCAGTCTGACCTCGATGATGCAAACAACTTCACCAACATCTCCTCCCACAACAAGCTCGTGAGATATAGAGATGAGGGGAAGGCGAGGAAAGGGGAGGACTTTAACCCGAGCCAGGGTCCCATTGATCTAGAGCTGGTGATGATATCTGGTGGCGGGAGGTCCCATGGCTCCATAGCCATTGGAGATGGACTTATCCGTTGTCCTAGCACTCTCCCGGAGATCAAGGCACGCCAGTCGAGCTCCGCTCCTGAGATAAGGCCTCGTGAACGGCCAGTGCAACTTGCCATCAAGGTTAGTGATACGTACTCAATTATCTTTCTCCATTACATTATGTGCGCTTCCATCAATGATTACAAATGGTCATGTGAGTGGTGTTGCAGGCTGCTATACAGAGTGAGAGAGATAGAACGGAGAAACTTCTGGCGGAGGCGGCGGAGAGGCAGCGGGATTTGGAGGAGAGGACGACAAAGATGATGGAGGAGGAGAGGGCACGGAATGACATGCAGGCAAGGGCCATGTACGAGCTCCTTGTGGTAAGTTTCTTCTGCAGATTAGCCAAAACATTCATGTAGTGTTTGTCTCATTACTAACTAGTATGACTGAGTCGTCAAAACCAAATATGCAGTCTGTGTGCGAGAAGACAGGTCAGACCGCTCCGCCGATGCCAGTGATTGCTCCTGGGACCACGGTGAGTTTTATTTGAATGGACATTACTTGCTAGTCTTAACATTTGAGTGTCATCATGCTAACAAGACATTGGAAATGATCTTTGGTGCAGCGTAACTCCAGACAAGCATCGCACGATCCGTCTCCATCTATCGACACGAGCAACCCCGCTCCTACACCTCCTGGATCTTGGTAAGTTTATCTAGTGTTTTTCTTAACACATGCATAAAGACCTAGACTTAGCTTTATTTCCTCCAATGCTTACCATAATGACCTAGACTTAGCTTCTTCTCCTCCAAAATGACTTAATAAGCTTACTGACCTCCAAAACCATCCATTTTACCTAAGTTAGCTCTAAAACAATCTGTACTTAGCTTACTTATGTCAAAAATTGCATAATTAGCTTAGTTAGCTCATAGACGATCCATTTTACCTAAGTTAGCTCTAAAATGACCCATTTTACCTAGGTTAGCTTATAAATGATCCAGTTCATCCAAGTTAGCTCAAAAATGACCCATTTTACCTAGATTAGCTCCTAAATGATCCATTTTACCTACGTTAGCTTTAAAATGACCCATTTCACCTAGGTTAACTCCAAAATGACCCATCTTACCTAGGTTATCTCATAAACGACCCATTTCAACTAATTTAGCTCATAAACGATCCATTTCACCAAGTTAGCTAAAAACGATCCATTTCACCTAAATTAGCTCTTAAATGATCCATTTCACCTAAGTTAGCTCAAAAAGATCCATTTCAACTAAATTAGCTCATAAATGATCCATTTCACCTAAGTTAGCTCAAAAACGATCCATTTCAACTAAGTTAGCTCATAAATGATCCATTTCACCTAAGTTAGCTAAAAAATGATCCATTTCACCTTAGTTACCTCAAAAACGATCCATTTGACCTTAGTTAGCTCATAAACGACCCATTTCAACTAAGTTAGCTCATAAATGATCCATTTCACCTTAGCTAGCTCATAAACGACCCATTTCAACTTAGTTAGCTCATATATGATCCATTTCACGTAAGTTAGCTCATAAATGACATACTCTTCTTGTTCTAGTCTTCTTCTTGTTCTACTCTTCTTGTTCTAGTCTTCTTCTTGTTCTACTCTTCTTCTTCTTCTACTCTTCTTCTTGTTCTACTCTTCTTGTTCTAACTTTCTTATTTTTCATTTTGCAGATTTCATTCACTTGACGAAAGCTTGCATAGATGGAGTGCTCCTTATCCCTTTCTCTGTTTCTTTTGTATCGTTGAACTATGCATGTATCGTTGGATGAAACTATTGTAATATATATGGTTGGATGCCTCTATGTTGAACTTGTTATGTATGATGGAACTATGCATGTAATATATATGGTTGGATGATGAAGTTATGTGTTGGATATCTTATATGTTTGCTCTGTAATGGCCTTTTGAAATATATCTATATATGTCATATATATTTGTGATGAAAATTGTTGGATTTAATAAAAAACAGATAAAAGAGGCAATATGCAGGCTCTTTGCCGTCTGCCACCGACGGCAACGGGCTCTTTGCCGTCTGCCACGGACGGCAAAGAAGACACGTGGCATCCAGCTGTGCTTCCTGGGAGCTGACCCATTTGGTCAGTTTGCCTACAGTGGCAGACGGCAACGACTTTGCCATCAGTGGCAGACGGCAAAGAACCTGCACTTTGCCATCAGTGGCAGACGGCAAAGAACCTGCCATGTAGTGACGTGTAGATGACATCATACGGCGGACGACAAAGACACTAGAAATTTTGCCGTCAGCGGCGGACGGCAAAGGCCTGCCGTTAGCCACTTAACGGACTGACAGTGCAATTATTGCCGTCTGCTCTCTTTGCCGTCCGCCGCAGACGGCAAAGGGCCTTTGCCGTCAGCCGCCAGGAAGCAGACGGCAAAGTAGCTGTTTACCGTAGCCTACTTTGCCAGAGCCTTTTGCCATCCGCGGCTGACGGCAAAGGCCTTTGCCGTCCGCCGTGGCAGACGGCAAAATAGCTGATTCCTGTAGTGGTAGCTACATATTTTGACAAATCACAGTGTTACAAGGTTGACAAATGGCAATGTTACTAGATAAAAAATGTCAATCTTTCCAGTTTGAGAAATGGAAACATACACAAAATGACAGATATGCAAATCTTACCCAATTGTTTGTACGTGGTTGCACACAGGTCATGCAAAACAACCGTTTGCGTTGAAGGGATGCAGAAATCCTGCTCGGCACATTTTCCCTTGGCTTCCTGGGGAAGCTGTCAGTTTGCATATGAGTGTTCGAACTAAAACGTTTGCGATGAGTGTTTTATATTTAAACCATTGACGTTTTTTTAAAGAAAATTATTTGATAAGTCTGTACATTAAGAGAGAAAAACGCAAGTTCGTTCAAACCATATCTTTCATTCAGTAACACTGCGAATTTATATTCATATGATCGAGAATTCAAGATACAGTATTAAACCCCAAAAAAACTATTCCCGGCAGCGGCGGAGGCGGCATGCCGCGCCGTCGTTGTCGTCCTCCGAGACGCCATTGTTGAAGTCTTCAAGGCAGCACAAAATGTTCTTCACTTGTAAATCAAACATCATGTCATCATGCAATCGACGGACGGGGCGCGAGAGGACGACAACTGGCGCCGCTAAGAGGTAGCGGTTGACGGCAGTGTCCCATGCCGCTGAGGGGGGGGGGCGCACGGGCACGGGCACGGGCGCGGCGGGTGCAGCCAAACGCATGGGGACCGACGCCACGGTGGGTGGAGGGGCGCGCACGGGCGCGGCGGGTGCAACCAAACACACGAGGGCACCCTGGTGGGTGGTGGGCACCCTGCTGGCCCACCTCCGATGCCCATCTTCTTGTATATAAGGTCTTTTGACCTAGAAAAAATAAAGGAGCAGACTTTCGTGACGGAGCACAGCCGTCTTGAGGTGGAACTTGGGTGATACATCTCCAACGTATCTATAATTTTTTTATTGTTACATGCTATTATATTATCTATTTTGGATGCTTTATATGCATTAATATGCTATTTTATATTATTTTGGGGACTAACCTAGAGCCTAGTGCCAGTTCCTGTTTTTGAGTTTCATAGAAAAGGAATACCAAACGGAGTCCAAAAAGAATAAAACCTTCGCGATGATTTTTCTTGGACCAGAAGACAACCAGGAGACTTGGAGATGAAGTCGGAGGAGCCACGAGGCAGCCACAAGGATGGAGGGCGTGCCCCCCACCCTTGTGGGCTCCTCGTGCACCTCCTGACCTAACTCTTGCGCCTATATATTCTCATATATCCCCAAATCAACAGAGGCATCCACGAAAACACTTTTCCACCGCCGCAACCTTCTGTACCCGTGAGATCCCATCTAGGGACCTTTTCCGGCATCTTGCCGGAGGGGGGTTCGATCACGGAGGGCTTCTACATCAACTCTATTGCCCTTCCAATAAAGCGTGAGTAGTTTACCATAGACCTACGGGTCCATAGCTAGTAGCTAGATGGCTTCTTCTCTCTCTTTGATTCTTAATACCATGTTCTCCTCGATGTTCTTGGAGATCTATTCGATGTAATACTTTTTTGCGGTGTGTTTGCCGAGATCCGATGAATTGTGGATTTATGATCAGCTTATCTATGAATATTATTTGAATCTTCTCTGAGTTCTTATATGCATGATTTGATATCTTTGTAATTCTCTTCGAACTATCGGTTTGGTTTGGACAACTAGATTGGTTTTTCTTGCAATGGGAGAAGTGCTTAGCTTTGGGTTCATTCTTGCGGTGTCCTTTCCCAGTGACAGTAGGGGCAGCAAGGCACGTATTGTATTGTTGCCATCGAGGATAAAAAGATGGGGTTTTCATCATATTGCTTGAGTTAATTCATCTACATCATGTCATATTGCTCAATGTGTTACTCTGTTCTTTATTAACTTAATACTCTAGATGCATGTTGGATAGCGGTCAATGTGTGGAGTAATAGTAGTAGATGCAGAATCGTTTTGGTCTACTTGACACGGACGTGATGCCTATAATCATGATCATTGCCTTGGATATCGTCATAACTTTGCGCTTTTCTATTAATTGGTCGATAGTAATTTGTTCACCCACCTTATTATTTTCTACCATGAGAGAAGCCTCTAGTGAAACCTATGACCGCCGGGTCTATTTGCCATCATATAAGTTTCCGATCTATAATATTAGTTTCTGATTTACTCTTTTTGCAATCTTTTACTTTCCGATCTATAAACCAAAAATTCCAAAAATATATATTTACTTTATCATTTATCTATCTCTATCAGATCTCACTTTTGCAAGTAACTGTGAAGGGATTGACAACCCCTTTATCGTCTTGGGTGCAAGTTGTTTGATTGTTTGTGCATGTATTCAGTGACTTGTGCGTTGTCTCCTACTGGATTGATACCTTGGTTCTCAAACTGAGGGAAATACTTATCTCTACATTGCTGCATCACCCTTTCCTCTTCAAGGGAAAAACCAACGCAAGCTCAAGAAGCAGCATTGTGCAAGAGCACTTTTGCCCTCCGGTGGAGCGATTCCATCGGGGGAACTTCCCTCCCGAAGGGGGAAATCGAAGCCATCGTCATCACCAGCAACCCTCTCATCTTTGAGAGGCCAATCTTCATCCACATCTTCAAAAACACCATCTCATCTCAAACCCTAGTTCATCTCTTGTGTTCAATCTTTGTACCGGAACCTCAGATAGGTATGTGTCACTAACTAGTAGTGTTGATTACTTCTTGTAGTTGGTGCTATATGTTTTATTTTCTGGAAGATTATATGTTCAGATCCATTATGCTATTTAATACCCCTCTGATCTTGAGCATGAAAATTATTTTTGAGTAGTTACCTTTGTTCTTGAGGCCACGGGAGAAGTCATGTTGCAAGTAATCATGTGAATTTGGTATTTGTTCGATATTTTGATGATATGTATGTTATGATTCCCTTAGTGGTGTTATGTGAATGTGTAGCTAATCCGCTCATTAGAAGGTGGGCACGGGTAGCTAATCCACTCTTCCTTCTTTTGTTCTTCACTCTCCTCGTCGTCTTTTTCATCCAATGAGCTCACGGTGTCATCAATTTCTTCTTCTAGAGATTCCTGCAAAATATTAGTCTCTTCTTGGACATCGGAGACTTTCCCAATAATCTCATTAAGATTGGCATTATATTCATAATTCCCGTAGCAATATTTAAGTATAGCATAATTTTTAGGTATGTAAACAGCATCATCAAAATCTTCACACTTTTCAAACAAAGATTCAATTTCATAAGCACCCTTAAAAGCAACGAATTCTTCTATTTCTTCCACATCATATTAATCATATATATACCATTAGCATAAGATGCTACGGTTTCATTATCGTTAAATTTGCATGAAAAGGGAAGTTGTGGAGCCTTCATACTAGAGCAACAAGCATAATCATATCTCAAGCATAGATCCCGAGCATACCAATGCAACATATGAATTTGATCCCATAAGAGTTTACCTTTTTGAGTCAAGTGATAATCCCTGAAGTATTCATGTTGATCCAACGTGTCTCCCATTATCAAGTTGAACAGGGTTTTGTCAGGATTATCAAAGTAGTGTTTAATATTTTTCACATAACGAGCATCGAGGGTTTTAGGAGGTTCCCCATATCCATGAGTAGCAAGTACACCTAAGTTTTTTGGTATTTCGTGTTCCATATCCATAACTAAAGATAGAGAACAACTTAGAACAGAAAATAAAATCTACTTAGTGATAAACCAAACAATCATACACGAGAATATTCAACCCATGCTATTGCTCCCTGGCAACGTCGCCAAAAAAAGGTCTTGATAACCCACGGGTATAGGGGATCAATTGTAGCCTTTCTCGATAAGTAAGAGTGTCGAATCCAACAAGGAGCTAAAGGTAGAATTTATATTATCTCGAGTTCTATCGACCATCGATACAACTCTACGCACGCTTGGCGTTCTCTTTACCTAGAACAAGTATGAAACTAGAAGTACTTTGTAGGTGTGATAGGATAGGTTTGCAAGATAATAAAGAACACGTAAATAAAAGATAGGGGCTGTTTAGAAAAATAAACAACTAAGTTATTTTTAGAAGAGAGCTTTTTGTCACAAGAAAGTTATTTGTCCCTAGATAATCAATAACTAGACCGGTAATCATTATTGCAATTTTATATGAGGGAGAGGCATAAGCTAACATACTTTCTCTACTTGGATCATATGCACTTATGATTGTAACTATAGCAACCATCCGCAACTACTAAAGATCATAAAGGTAAAACCCAACCATAGCATTAAAGTATCAAGTCCTCTTTACTCCCATATGCAAACAACCTACTTACTCGGGTCTGTGCTTCTGTCACTCAAGCCACCCACCATAAGCAAATCATGAAGATATTGCAAACTCTATAGCGGGGATCCCTCACACTTGCGCGACAATGAGAGCACCGTAGGACAGCACCAATAATAAAACATACAACTCAAACCAATCATGATCATCAATCAACCCATAGGACAAAACGGATCTACTCAAACATCATAGGATAGCCATACATCATTGGGAAATAATATATAGCATTGAGCACCATGTTTAAGTAGAGATTACAACAGGGAGAAGAGGTGTTACACCACTGCATAGAGGGGGAGAGAGTTGGTGATGACGGTGGCGAAGTTGTTGGTGTAGATCGCCGTCACGATGATGGCCCCGACCGCGTTCCGGTGCCAGCAGAAGAGAGGAGGAGAGAGCGCCCCTCCTTCTTCTTCTTCTTCCTTGGCCTCCACCTCTATGGGAGGAGGGTTTCCCCTCTGTTCCTTGGCCTCCATGGTGGTGGAGGGGCGGGATCCCCTCTGAGACTGGATCTCTCTCTTTGTTTCCTTCTATTTTTGCGCTCCTATTTTTTGGCCTTTCAGTGTTTCATAAATTCCCGGAGATCCGTAACTCCGATTGGGCTGAAATTTTAACACAGTTTTTATCCAGATATTATATTTTTTACGGCCGAAGAAGGTCACCAGCGACCTTACGGGGTGTCCACAAGCCCCCTAGGCGCGCCCCTAGGGCTTCTAAGCCCCTCGGGCATCGTCTCACGTTGACTCTTTTTCCCAAAAGTCACATATATTCCAAAAAAATCTTCATGAGTTTTCACCGCATTTGGACTACTTTTGGTATGGATATTTTGTGAAACAAAAAATATGCAACAAACAAGGACTGGCATTAGGCACTAAATCAATATGTTAGTCCCAAAAATAATATAAAAATTTGCCAAAAGTATATGAAAGTTGTAGAATATTGGCATGAAACAATCAAAAATTATAGATAGGATGGAGATGTGTCATTATCAAACAACCTGTTACCGACTATTTCAGTTCTTGCAGAAATTACCTTGCTGAAAACCACTTGTCATTTCCTTATGCTCCTCGTTGGGTTCGACACTCTTACTTATCGAAAGGACTACGTTTGATCCCCTATACTTGTGGGTCATCATGCTCGACCGTTATGGTGTCCCCCATAGCATAATAATGGACAAAGGATCCAATTTCATAGCCCAGGAGGTAAAGGACTAGTCAGCTAACATGCACATAAAGCTCGATTATGCTTCAGTATATCACCCACAGACCAACGGACAGGTCGAACGGGCCATTGGACTAATCATGAGTGGCATAAATCCACGTCTGGTCCATTCCTTGAAACAATCCGATTGTCACTGGGTGGAGGAGCTTGACTTTGTATTATTGGGACTGCGCACCACCCCTAACCAGTCAATGGGATACACACCTTTCTTCATGGTGTACAGCGTGGAAGCAGTCCTCCCCTGTGACCTCATTCATGACGCGCCTAGAGTGCGCATGTATGAAGAAAAGGAAGCCAAGTTAGATCGGCATGACGATCTGGGTGCCCTAGAAGGAGAGTGCGACATAGCTCGGACCTGCTCTACATTTTATCAATAGCAGGCTCTGCACTACCAGGGCAGGGAAGTTTGGGCGAAGGCATACAACATAGGGGAACTTGTCCTTTGCCTCCCTGAGAAGCAGAAGAATAAGATCTCACCGAAATGGGAGGGTCCCTTCATAATCAATGAAGTGCTAGCGGGAGGAGCATATTGTCTCCGCAACCCAGTGGACAATCGCCTCGAACCAAACCTGTGGAACGTAGCTCGGCTTCGGCACTTCCACGGCTAATCCGGTGTCGTCACTCCAACTAAACCTTGTTTTTGTTTTCCCTTTCTTTTTCTTTTTACTTTTTCGGGTGGTTAACACCTCCTAGGTTGTGTTCATTTAGACTGAACTGTGTTAAGTTCTTTAGGTATACATCTTCAAATGTACCACTGGGATCTACCTAGGGGCTTATTTAACGAAGCCGACCAATATACTTTTCGTGCACCTATTCGCCTCTGTCGTGCTTGCACCCTTCCCGTATCATTTTTAAGCCATTATATGCACCAATTTGACTTAAGTTTTTTTCCAAGACGGGTTTCCTCGCTCCTATGCATACCCCCTACGTTCCTGGTTGTTTGGCTAGGGGGTAAAGGAGCACCTCTGCTATCGTTACGACCGGGTCAGCCGCGTACGTACCTTAGACAGGCGAACCTAAAAGCTAGCGTTCTTAAGAAAATAATTGGTCGGGCACGGGGAAAGTGAAATTAATTTGGTACTCGCCACAAAAATATTGGTGTTATTTTCCCAAAGTAACCAACACCTGCATACTGCAGGTATCCGGTTAAAACGACTATGGTCAACATGGCAGCCCTAAGAAAGGAACCCATGTAGAACTATTTTCTTCGGAAGATGTTTCTTACATTAAAAAGTAATATAACATAACTCCGTGTATGTGTTTTGTCTGTTCACACCAAATGGCCGGATTGCCTGGTTGCCCGAAGTGATTTCCTGTTCCCTCATGTCACATAGTATCGAACACTCCCCAGCCACTGGCTGGGGAGGCAAAAGCCGATGGCTGGTTAAGAGAACGTTTATAGCATGGATGGAGAATGTTTGATGTAAAGTACATAGCTGCATAGAATCAACCGCCATGTTCCTTGTCAGATTATCTATTATGTTATCTAGGGCACAGTCCTCTTGGGGGAACCGAGCAGCAGGCATCACTTGGTCATATACCAAGTGGAGAGGTATTTCTTGCCCATACGGCCCTGCTGGTCCAACACGAGCCACATGCTATGGCTCGAGTTAGGTAAAACAGGTCTTCACCATTGCCCGGGCCTCCCATGCTCCTTCTCGACAAGCTGATATCTTCTAGATCTCAAAGCGACGCCGAGCTCCCTTAAATCGATTGGCCAGTTCGGCCATCCCTTCTGGAGGCGTCTCGGTTGGCCACAATGCCATGTCCATGCTCTTCATAGCTTTCCGAGCTCACTCATGCATGATGGATAGTTCCTTTAATAGGTTCCCTCCAAACGAGTTAATATCTTCTTCGGGACGCCCAGTAAGGATACCTAACACGAGGAATGTCATGCCTTTTACATTCACGCAATACACATGTTCTATGTGATCACAAGCGAAATTATCACTTACCGAACATGCCACCTTTTAACCTCTGGTTCTTCTCAAGGGCTTGTGCCAATTGAGTTTCCAAACTCTCAGTTTCTTCGGCCTATTGCTGGTTTTCCGCCTTGAGCTTGTTCTTTTCCTCATGGCTTCGGGCTAGTACTCGGTGGCCAGCTCATGTTGCAACTCGGCGTACCTTTGGGATTCTTTGGCCGCATCGAGGTCCTTTTTAGTTGATCTATGGACTCAGCTGCTACATGGGCAGCATGTCTTAGACAGGGTACCCCAAATAGTTGAAGCATATTAAAGCTTTTTACTCACCATGTGTTTCCCTAGTGAACTTTTTGATATCCTCTAGTTCGTCCTTTGCAGCAGCCAGCTATGTTCGGTTTAGCTCCCGGTCATCGTACAATTTTTTGTTCTGTTCTCTTGAGGACTGC
This sequence comes from Triticum urartu, assembly GCF_056163025.1. Taxonomy (NCBI): domain Eukaryota; kingdom Viridiplantae; phylum Streptophyta; class Magnoliopsida; order Poales; family Poaceae; genus Triticum; species Triticum urartu. The sequence continues at coordinate 100,416,610 of NC_141878.1, forward strand.
ACAATAGCACAAACATATATTCCCTCAGATCCTTAACTCGGCCGTCCCACCCAAATTAAGGCTCGGGGGCTACTGGGTTAGGATTTATGTTTGGTTTTAAAAACCAATCCCGTACCTGCATGTTAGTTGATAGAAGGTTGGCAACTCCCTCAAGGTCGGTTCAGGCTGCGTCGAGGTATGCGTCTACCGAACTAAACACATTAAATTCTTGGTCGGAAAATGCATTATGGCGCAGGGACTCCTTTCGCCGTCGGTAATTCATTACACTTTTAGTAATCGAAACATCCCCAGGATCCTCTGGAGGCTGGTCTATGGCAGAAGCCTCCGCATTGACCCCAGCCCACGCCACAGATCTCAGTTTGGGATTACCCCCTGGCGCCTCCTTAACGTCTTCAGATGGAGGTGGTGGAACACTTCTTCTGCAGGTCTCAATAAGATTATGAGTACTGACAATGGCCATATTAATGACCAAACTATAAACTCAAGTATATTACCTATTGGTCAGGGATGCGGGCGATGTAGCTCCCGTGGTAGCCTTGCACTTGGTTGGTGCCGACATGGTCGGCACCACTCTCGTCGGTGTTCGATGCATGGTGCGGTGACCCTTGGGAGTAGATGTCAACATACTCGGAATAGTATGAGGCAAACACCCTTTTCAAGAAGAGGCCTTCTTGTTACTTACAGCGGAAGAAGGGAGGATCCCCGGGTGATTGGCTATAAGGGCCACCTTAGAGCCATTGAGACTATCCTGGTAAAAGACCCCGTCCTCAAAATCGATTGACGTCTCTGGATCGTCATGGAATCCTGGGTCATCATCATGGGAATGACTCTCTGGTTGTGGTGAAGGGCAGGTGATGGTCTCGACCAAGCGCCTCCTGTTCTGTTCAGGAAAATAGAGGATCCGATCAATAGATATGGACGTAACATCTGGACTACAAAAATGAAGGTTGAACTTACCCATTCAATGGGATTATAGCTCACGTAGTTGTCCCTATTCCTTAGATGGGCAAATTCTTCTTCTTCTCCTTTGAAAAGATCGACTAGTATGGCTGCCATTGCTGCCTAGTTGTTAGGCTCCTTTTGTTTGTAACGGGTCGTGTCGTTTGTCCTGTTATAACACCACAGGGGGGCATCCTTTCTTGAATAGGTTACACGCATCGAGTAATGGTAGATGATACGTCTCCAACGTATCTACTTCTCCAAAACTTTTGCCCTTGTTTTGGACTCTAACTTGCATGATTTGAATGGAACTAACCCGGACTGACGCTGTTTTCAGCAGAATTGCCATGGTGTTATTTTTGTGCAGAAATAAAAGTTCTCGGAAATGACCTGAAAATCAATAGAGAATACTTTTGGAATATATAAAAAAATACTGGCATAAGAATCAACGTTAGGGGGCCCACACCCTGTCCAGGATGGGGGGGCGCCTACCCCCCTGGGCGCACCCCCTTCCTCGTGGGCCCCCTGACGCTCCACCGACCTCAACTCCAACTCCACATATTCACGTTCGGGGAGAAAAAAAATAAGAGAGAAGGATTAATCATGTTTTACGATACAGAGCCGCTGCCAAGCCCTAATCTCTCTCTCGAGAGGGCTGATCTGGAGTCCATTCGGGGCTCCGGAGAGGGGAATCTGTCGCCATCGTCATCATCAACCTTCCTCCATTACCAATTTCATGATGCTCACCGCCGTGCGTGAGTAATTCCATCGTAGGCTTGCTGGATGGTGATGGGTTGGATGAGATTTATCATGTAATCGAGTTAGTTTTGTTAGGGTTTGATCCCTAGTATCCATTATGTTCTGAGATTTATGTTGCTATGACTTTGCTATGCTTAATGCTTGTCACTAGGGTCCGAGTGCCATGATTTCAGATCTGAACCTATTATGTTTTCATGAATATATGTGAGTTTGTGACCCTATCTTGCAAGTCTCTAGTCACCTATTATGTGTTATGATCCGTTAAGCCTGAAGTGACAATAATCGGGATACTTACCGGTGATGACCGTAGTTTGAGGAGTTCATGTATTCACTATGTGTTAATGCTTTGATCCGGTACTCTATTAAAAGGAGGCCTTAATATCCCTTAGTTTCCAATAGGACCCCGGTGCCACGGGAGGGTAGGACAAAAGATGTCATGCAAGTTCTTTTCCATAAGCATGTATGACTATATTCGGAATACATGCCTACATTACATTGATGAACTGGAGCTAGTTCTGTGTCACCTTATGTTATAACTATTGCATGAGGAATTGCATCCGACATAATTATCCATCAGTGATCCATTGCCTACGAGGTTTTCATATATTAATCTTCGCTTATTTACTTTTTTGTTGCTACTATTACAATCACTATAAAACCAAAACTGCTACCGTTACTTTTGCCACCGTTACCACTACTATCATATTACTTTGCTACTAAATATGTTGCTGTAGATATTAAGTTTCCATGTGTGGTTGAATTGACAACTCAGCTGCTAATACTTGAGAATATTCTTTGGCTCCCCTTGTGTCGAATCAATAAATTTGGGTTGAATACTCTACCCTCGAAAACTGTTGCGATCCCCTATACTTGTGGGTTATCAAGACTATAATTTGGCACCGTTGCCAGGGAGCATAGCTCTATTCTTTGAGTCACTTGGGATTTATATCTGCTGATCACTATGAAGAACTTGAAAGATCAAAGAACCAAGATTTTTCCCTCAACTACGAGGGGAGGTAAGGAACTGCCATCCGCACTTGATTCACCTTCTGTTTTGAGTAAACTTGCGACACCTACTCCTGCTATTCATTCTGATATGTCGCATGTTATTGATGATGCCACTTCTACTTTGCATGATACTCATGATGAAACTACTTCTATGCTTGATAATATTGTGCCACTAGGTGAATTTCTTGATGAACAACTTGCTAGGGCTAGAGAGAATGAAATTATTGAAACTGGTAATATTGACGAAAGTGATAATGAAGATTCTCCCCTAGATATGAATTGCCTGTTGTGCCTGAGGGTTATGTTATGGATGAAGAAACTTCTAGAGACTTCTTAGCTTGCAATGATAGATCTGATCTTAAGAAATTATTAGCTAAGCTTAAAGAAAAGTCTTCGAATGCTAGAATGAAATATGACCCTGCTTTTGCTACTTCACCTATCTTTATTACTGATAAGGATTATGATTTCTCTGTCGATCCTGAGTTAATTACTTTGGTTGAATCTGATCCTTTTTATGGCTATGAATCTGAAACTGTTGTGGCACATCTTACTAAATTAAATGATATAGCCACCCTGTTTACTCATGATGAGAAAACTCGCTATTACTTTATCCTTAAGTTGTTTCCATTCTCATTAAAGGGTGATGCTAAAACATGGTTTAATTCTCTTGATCCTGGTTGTGTGCGTAGTCCCCAGGATATGATTTGTTACTTCTCTGCTAAATATTTCCCCGCTCATAAGAAACAAGCTGCTTTAAGGGAAATATATAATTTTGTGCAAATTGAAGAAGAGAGTCTCCCACAAGCTTGGGGTAGGCTTCTCCAATTACTTAATGCTTTTCCTGATCATCCTCTCAAGAAAAAGAAATACTTGATATCTTTTATAATGGACTAACCGATGCTTCCAGAGACCACCTGGATAGTAGTGTTGGTTGTGTTTTCAGGGAAAGAACTGTTGATCAAGCTGAATTGTTATTGAATAATATGTTGAGTAATGAAAAGACTGGACACTTCCTGAACCAACTCCTAAGCCAACTCAGAAGAAAAGGGGTATTCTATTTCTCAGTCCTGAAGATGTGCAAGAGGCAAAGAAATCTATGAAAGAAAAAGGTATTAAAGCTAGAGATGTTAAGAATTTACCACCTATTGAAGAAATACATGGTCTTGATAACCTGACACAGGTAGTAAAGGTAAATTCTCTCTATAGATTTGATGAAGGTGATATTCCTCATTATAAGTCTGCTAGCCAATGCTTAGATGAGTTTGATAATTTTATTGTTAAACAAGAAAACTTTAATGCGTATGTTGGTAGACAATTGAAACGTAATGCTGATATGCTTGAACACTTGAGTGATTATATGTCTAGAGTTAAAGGTGAACTTAAACTTATCAGTAAACATGCTTCTATGGCTACCACTCAAGTAGAACAAGTACTTAAGGCTCAGAATGATTTTCTCAATGAATTAAATAAGAAGAAAAATGATAATGCGGTTAGAGTTATGACTAGAGGGGGTAAAATGACTCAGGAACCTTTGTATCCTTAGGGCCACCCTAAGAGAATTGAGCAAGATTCTCAGAGAACTAATGTTGATGCACCTAGTTCTTCTAAAAGGAAGAAAAAGAAAAATGATAGGACTTTGCATGCTTCTAGTGAACCTGTTGTAGACACACCTGAGAATCCCAATGATATTTCTATTTCTGATGCTGAAACACAATCTGGTAATGAACATGAACCTAGTGATGTTCATGTTGATGCTCAACCTAGCAATGACAATGATGTAGAGATTGAACCTACTGTTGATCTTCATAACCCACAATCAAAGAATCCATGTTATGATAAGAGAGACTTTGTTGCTAGGAAGCACGGTAAAGAAAATGAACCATGGGTTCAGAAACCCATGCCTTTTCCTCCTAAACCATCCAAGAAAAAGGATGATGAGGATTTTGAGCGCTTTGCTGAAATGATTAGACCTATCTTTTTGCGTATGTGTTTAACTGATATTCTTAAAATGAATCCTTACGCTAAGTATATGAAAGATATTGTTACAAATAAAAGAAAGATACCAGAACCTGAAATTTCTACCATGCTTGCTAATTATACTTTTAAAGGTGGAATACCTAAGAAACTAAGAGATCCAGGAGTACCAACTATACCATGCTCCATTAAAAGAAACTATGTTAAAACTGCTTTATATGATCTTGGAGCCGGTGTTGGTGTTATGCCTCTCTCTTTATATCGTAGACTTGAATTGAATAAGTTGACACCTACTGAAATATCTTTGCAAATGGCTGATAAATCTACTGCTATACCTATTGGTATTTATGAGGATGTGCCTGTTGTAGTTGCAAATGTTACTATTTTAATGGACTTTGTTATTCTTGATATTCCCGAGGACGATAGTATGTCGATTATCCTTGGTAGACCCTTTTTGAATACTCCAGGGGCTGTTATTGATTGCAATAAAGGCAATGTCACTTGAGGGAGTCCTGGATTAGGGGGTCTCTGGATAGCCAGACTATATCCTTTGTCCGGACTGTTGGACTATGAAGATACAAGATTGAAGACTTCGTCCCGTGTCCGGATGGGACTCTCCTTGGCGTGGAAGGCAAGCTTGCACTACAAAAAAAGACACATCCGTGACATTTTGGGCCGAACGAAAATTTTTCTGTCATACATATGACACTTCTATGACGATAATTGTGACAAAACCCGGTATCATCATAGATGTGGTGGGCTCCTACTTCTATGAAAAAAAATCATGATAGAAAATGGGCTTTTCATCCTGGGCGAGCCGGAGACGCAGCTGCATGGCATTCTTTGGGCCGTCCATGACGGAAAAAACCATGGTAGAAGCGAGGGGGAGGAAAATTTCGGGGAGTTCCCGGTTACGGTGGGAGGTCGGGGGCCGAGGGATGCGCATTTCTCTCATACACGTAAGCGCGTGTGTGCGACGCGTTGGCTGTAACTGAACCCGAGCGAGGCGTTGGCTCTAACTGAACCCGAGCGATTGCACTGCAGGCTACGCATTACTGAACCCGAGCGATCGATCGATGGCTGTTAACTGAACCCGATCGAGTGATTCCTTCGCTACTGCTGCTAACTGAAGCCGATCGATGCTGCCTCTGGATGAACAGTGAGCGTTGTGGGGGGGGGTTGGATGAACAGTTCCCGGTGGGGGTGGATGAATAGGACCCCGTGGTGTTGCCTCTGGATGAACAGGACCCCGATCGATCGAGCCGGTTGGGGCTGGATGAACAGGACCCCGTGGAGGGATGGATGAATAGGACCACCCCGTGGAGGGCCGGATGAACAGTAGACGGTAGAGGGCAGGATGAACAGTAGCCCGTGGAGGGGTGGTTGAACAGGAGCCCGTGGAGAGGGCTGGTTGAACAGTAGTCGGTGCAGTAGCGCGCGGTGGAGACTGGATGAATAGTCGCAGGTGGCGGCTGGAGGAGGTCGACGGTGGATGAATAGTAGCTCGTGGAGGCTGGAGGGGGTCGACGGTGGAGATGAACAGTATCCCGTGGAGTCCCGTTTTGCGGTACGCCACACCCCTCCCGATGAACATGACCCCTGTTTCGACCGTAGCGCTCCAACACAAGTCTGTTTCGTCCATTTTGTGGTACGCCACACCCCTCCCGATCAACAGGACCCCCGTTTCGTCTGTAGGAGGTCCGTTTCCTCCGTTTTGCGGTATGCCAGACCCCTCCCGATCAACAGGATCCCGTTTAGAACGTGGCCGGTTGAACACAAGGCAGTTTCCTCCGTTCTGCGGTATGCCAGGCCTCGTTTCCATCGCCTGTTCCGTCCAAGCCCTCTCGATGAACACGACGCATTCCATTGCCTCCCCATGAACACGACGCATCCGTTGCCTCCCCATGAACACGACGCATTCCGTTGCCTCCCCATGAACACGATGACGATGCTGTTTCTCCGTTCCGACCCAGCCATGTACACGAGCCCTGGCCGTACGTATGCGCGAGTAGGCGTTCGAGACCCTGCCCGTATGTACACATACGTGGCCGTATTTTCTTTCTTGCACCCTGGCCGCTGTACGTATGTGTACATGCTACGTGCGCGCCTCTACTACGACACGTGCGCGCCTCTACATCGACCAGTATATATGTACGTACACGTTCGCGACCAGAATGACAACGCTACGTACGCTTCGACCAGGTGGGTCCCGACTATCAGGCACTTCCTTGCGTGCGAAGATGTAGCTGGTGGGTCCCAGCAGTCAGGGGCAAACGTTTTTTTCGCGAAATACGGTGGCCCGTCCGGTGGGTCCCCGCTGTCAGGTGGAGGAATAATTATTTTGCGCGTAATAAGGAGGCACTTCCTTGCTGCAGCCGTGGACCCAGCTGTCAGCGTCTCCACACGCAGTACTCTTCCGATGGAAGTCGGTCGTTGACCAGATTAACCACGCCGTGCCGAGAGCACCACGGCGGTGGACGACGGCGAGGCCTAGGAAGGGGACGACGCGGAGCCAGGGAAGACGTGGCAGTGGAAGCCCACGTGGAGAGGAGTACGAGGGTTCACTGGTTCGGCTGCGGTGTGAGGCTGCCGTCGCCGCAGGGCCTGGCCAGCGGTGGGAATAGTAGGGGTGGTGAGGCCTCCGCAGCAGCACAGCCGGCCATGGGAGGCAGGAGCATGCGGCACGACCGGCGCTGCTTTGGGCGGCTGGAGCAAGAAGACCAGATGTTGAAGAAGCACTACGGCCGTTGGATGGACATCATACGGTCACTGGAGCTAGAATCGTTCATCTATACCCATATAAAAAGACCCAAAGGGGCAAATCCAACTGATCTTAGACATCGAACTAAGTTAATCCAATGACCTAGACTGCTCTAATGGCGAGCGTTAAATGTGTTTAAGGTGCAATTAATATCATACCAAATACTGCAATCACGGGATTAACACACAAATAATAGCATACCTAAAATCTGCGTGCAATTAATATATTGCCTAAATATTTAACGTGTGTTGCACGTGCGCATTTACTAGTATTGACTAAGTTGACAAAGCCCTTCGTCCCCGTCAACTTAGTAGGCCCACAAGTCAGCCTCCCACCAAGGTGTGTCCCAGCTAGCTTGGGGAGTATTCATTTTTTTTGTGCATAATAAGGAGGCACTTCCAGTGGGTCCGAGCTGACAGTGGGGGCAATGTTTTTTTCACGAAATACGGTGGCATGTCTGGTGGGTCCCAGCAGTCAGGGGGAAACGATTTTTTTCGCAAAATACTGGTGGCCCGTCCGGTGGGTCCCCGCTATCAGGTGGAGGAATAATTATTTTGCACGTAATAAGGAGGCACTTCCTTGCGGCTGCCGTGGACCCAGCTGTCAGCCTCTCCATGTACAGTACACTTCCGATGGAAGTCGGTCATTGACCACATTGACCACGCCGTGCCGAGAGCACCACGGCGGTGGACGACTGTGAGGCATAGGAAGGGGATGACGCGGAGCCGGGGAAGACGCGGCAGTGGATGCCCACGTGGAGAGGAGTACGAGCATTCACCGGTTCGGCTGCGGTGTGAGGCTGCCATCGCCACAGAATAACAGGGGGTGTGGGTGAGTAGAGGGATGCCCTGGCCCGCGGTGGGAGTAGTAGGGGGCGCTGAGGCCTGCGCGGCAGCACAGCCGGCAAAGGGAGGCGGGAGTAGGCGGTCCCGCCGGCGCTGCTTTGGCGACTGGAGCAAGATCAGAGATTGTAGAAACACGACGGCCGTTGGATTGACATCCAACGGTTACGTCTGCTAGAATCGTTTGTTGACGTATGTAATAACTAAAAAAATCTTGCATACGCGTCAACTAAACAGGCACACAAGTCAGACCACTCCCTCTTTTTTTAATAATTTATATATAGCTCATGGCAACTTCTTATGCAATTTATTGCAGTCGTTTTTTTGGTTGGCCAGGGCCAATTTCGCATATTTCTGTGGGTTCCAAACTATTTTTAATACCGAATTGTCCAGCCAGATTTAAAGTACTTTGAAGATATATTTAAATTAGGTTAATGCCCACTGAAATAGGAATCTGAAAATGTAATAAAATTCAGAAATTATAAAGTAATTGCCAATTTGTCATCGGTTTTTATATTTACAACCCATTTCATATTACTTTCAAGATTTGCAGGCGTCTTGAAAGAGTTGCAGCCCATCAGTGCGTAGAAAAATAAGTAGGCCTGGATTGGGTATTCTTCAGAAAAAATAAACTGGTCTCATTTTCACAAAGAAAAAATAGCTGGGCTTGTCACATGGTGAACATAAAATATAAGCCTGGGCTAGACGGGCCACAGCCCAGTTCAAACCCTGCTCCGTCTCAACAATACCAAACAAAAAATACTGCTCGAGTAGCTACGTCCTAGGTGTCAGTCGATCTTGTGCTGTTCTCTTGTCTATTGACTATATACGCTCCCAATGTCGTGGGTCCCATATGTCAAGAAAACACTAGAAGGAAGCATTTTTTCCATACGCTGATGTGGTGGGCCCCTACTGTCATCCTCTCCACGTACTTCTACCAATTCCTGTTGTTTGTTGACCATGTTGACAACGCGAGAGGGCGGCACCGCGGCGAGCGCACCAAAGCGCGCGGAGGACGTCGGCGTTAACGATTTAGGAGACGGTGGGGCGGTGATGCGTGCGCTGAGGCGCAGCCAGCCATGGGAGGCGGAAGCAGGCGGCCCCGCCGGCGCTGGTTTGGTTTTGGCGGCTGGAGGAAGACAGGACTGAAGAAACACGACAGACTGTAGTACTTAACAACCTTAACTGAAACCAGCAGGGGCACTTAACAACCGAAGCTGAAAGCAGTATGAGTGCTTATATAGGTTCAACCGTACAAAGCACGCCTCGAACAGTGCTACTTTGCCTACAGTTAACCAAGGGTGAGGCCGCCAAGCCCTAGGACAAGGCCCAGGCGCCACCCCGCGCATCCACAACCTTCTGAAAGCGGCTTCATCTCGCAGTGTGGTCAATAAACAGGATATTCGCTTTAGAGCCATGGAAAAGCATGAACATAATCTTCTGTCCTATTCTACAAGATGGACGGGCCTTCATTATTTGAGATCACCCATGAATAAGTATCTTTTCACCTCCAAGGGGAATTGAGTAGGTCGACATAAACATCATGTTGTGACCAAGCGCAAGTCTGACCCGACCATGGTCAGGCATCTGTATAGGAACAATAGAACTCGGTGGTTCCTGTTTCAAGAAGATCACAGCTGTAAAACTGTGTATAAGCAATAGTTTATGAACACCATATATAATAGAAAACAGCTCGTACCATAAGTTTCTCGACACAGTTGGACCTGTTCAACGAGTGCAGCAGTGGCACACATATCCCACGTGGCCTTCCACCATTGAAACGCCCCACAAGGACCTCAAGACGATCAATAAAGTGTAGGAACTTGTGGATGTCGATCCAGTCAACTTCAGTGCCATTAGTAACAGCTGAGTTATTACAGAGTAACAAACGAGTAGACTGCTTTACTCTGAAAAAACCTACACGTGCCACCAATTATAAGAAAATATTAGTTAGAAGTAGCATCTTCGTGAGAGATTCGTTGCTACTTCTAAAGTTAAATTGTGATTAGTTAGACAGAATAGGTGGATTAAGAAGTAATCGAGGCAACAAGCAAGAACCAGATACAAAACTAACATGGATGAACAATTGGAACGACGTCGGGGTGGAAGATCGCAGTGAAGATGAGACCAGGTTCTCCTATTTCCATCAACATTCATGCGCCAACTTTCAGTCCATAACACTTGAGAAAGTTTATCCTAGTTCGGCCATAAAAAAAGCAGCGATCTTCTTGGTTCATGAACCCAACTCGGAACTTATATCCATGGCTTGTCTTCACTGTGACCATTAAACTAGTGTATTCAGTTATGGCAAGGCCAAGCATCTTGAGTACATGTGTTCTGGCAGAGCAAATAATACACTGCTGGAAAAATAATATGAGAACACAACATGTTCAAAAAAACCCCACCCTCCCGGATAGAAAAGAGGATTCTAGGAACATACTGTGCATGTTTCAAAATGCTGTGTTAGGATGAGAAGGAACAAGTGTGGCGTCTCGCCGAGGGCGCAGAAACCTATAGGCTACTCGCACTTTCGGCACTGCAAATGAAACACACTAGATTCAGTAGGAAGAAAAATGCACCAACAGCGGCGGCTGCCATCCTAGGATTACCTGCGACCAAGGGACTTGGGTTTATCGGGGATGGATGAATAATTCGTACCTGGTTCTCCATGAGAAAACCCTATGCAATTGCCGAGAGGGGGTTTTCTCTGAACAAGCAGACGAGGGAGAAAGGGATTCAGACCCAGTGAAATATTGCCGCTTTGTCTGTCCAGCTTACTGCTAAAGCTGGAAAGGGGGGGTTGTGATTTGACGGCTCATTGGGCATTACTGCGGCGCTACGACCGGGGTGTGTCTACCGTGAAGTTTTGCACTCTAATTTGTGCATATGGCACATGGACCCCGTTGTCGGTTGCCCCACATGTCAGCGAAAGGAAGTAGAAAGACAGGAGTAACTAGTTACACATAAATATATTTGTTGACAGAGAGATACTCCCTTTGTAAAGAAATATACAAATCTTTTATATCACAGGCTCACCTTGCCGAGAAAATACTCCCTCTGCAACGCACGGGCATTATGGGGGTTCAGCTGAGAATATAATACTCAGATGTTTTTTTAGGGATAAAAGTTGCTTTATTGAAGATTAACATTCATAGGTATACAAATAATTTCGGGGGTTCCTGTGAGCGAAAGATGGCGTCCACAGGGCAAAGAAGTAGCAGCTTTTGTGAGCACATGCGCTTCAACATTACACTCGCGTTTTTCATGTATGAGCTCCATGGTTTGGAACATATTCTTCTTCATCTTGATCTCGTCCATAATAACTTTGCTGGGCCCCAAGTATGCCTCTCCGATATGCTTGACTGTTGCTGAACAATCGGTGCTAATCTGAACTTGTTGCAGGTTTAAGTCAAGAGCCAGAGATAGCCCCTCGCAACATGCCATTTCCTCTAGGATCTCTGGATCAGTAACACTTTCGCACACCAGTGCCGATGCTCCAAGGAAGAAGCATGTATGATCCCAGCTCACAACTGCCAGGGCTCCCCTTTCACCATTGCGAGATAATGCAGCATCAACATTCATCTTCACCCAACCCATAGCAGGAGGAGGACGCCACTTCTACACTGAGCTAGTGCTTCTCGAAACCAGGTTCTGGACTTTGGGCCGCAGGCCGACCCTGCATGTTTGGGGGCCCATGTGTTCTACCTCAGCGCTTTTCATATTGCAAGCGATCGGTACAGCGCTGGTTTTAGATGCTGTCGCAAGGTGAATACACAAAATTGAATAAAGCACGGCAGCTGTTGGAATGAAATCGAACGACAGTTCCTAACCAGCAATCAGAGTTGCAATTCTATCAAGGATATACCATGTGATAAATAATACTATCGTACTACTTATACACACAGGACACTTGTTTCACCATGCCAGATTATTACATCAAAATCTCTTGGAGGATAGATCAGTTAGGCAGTTACGTGCTGCTACTGAAGAATTTCAAAGTTGATTTGGACCAGCTCTCCTTGCCGAGAAAGTTCGATTTTGACATCATCCCCTACCGCAAGATATGATCTAGATTTGAACCTTGACCATCCTTTAGCACCAATCATCATGCGACCATCCTTTGTACTTACGATATATTGAGCAGGTTCATTCACACCAAGGCTGCGCATGGTAAGAGAAACTTGACCACGGTCACCCAGATTGTTGAACGACTCCCTTGTTGCTCTAGGAATTCTTTGTTTGCAAACAAGAAGACATACCCAAACAGTTAGATCAACACAGTGAATCATGTGAAACAACATGGAAAGAAAAAAGAAAGAAGCACTTGGGCGGCCAATGCTTACCAAGAAGGTGGACGTGTCGGTTTTTGTAAGGACTTTGGTATATGAAGTGCGAACTGCAGCCCAGTCTGTTGCCGGTGCAACTGCACGAGCCGGAGCAGATGCAAGTGCAAGTGTTGGTGCAGGTGCCGAAGCCGTTGCTGCTGCCAGAGATGGTGCTCCTTGTAGAGCTGGTGCCGGTGTCGGAGCAGGTGCCGGTGTCGATGCCCGATCCTCCGGTAGATCAGACTGATCCGCTCACACGGTCGGTGCCCAATCCTTAGCTGGATCGGACTGAGCTGCTGCCGCTGTCAGTGCTAGAGCAACTGTCGGTGCTTGATCTGTGCGAGATAGCGGCGATCGTGTCTGGTCTGCTATGATCAGCTTTCTAACTTGACTAGGATCCGTGACCGTGATCCAGTCTTTTTCTTCATTTCTTTTAAACGCGAGGACTAATTGTGGCGTTTTTGTTAAACCAAACTGTAGTTCATCATAGGGATTCAACTTGTACTAAGACAACAGACTAATCCAATTTTTTCCAGTAATATAAGTGATGGACAGTGCCTTCGTTACTAACACGACATAAGAAGTGAAACCTGTAAAAATAGCCATCGTAGAGCAAACCAAACGGTTTATTCTGTGATGCACTACTAGGAAAAGGCCTACTAATGGCGCACTAGTTTTGCCTACTAATGGCGCATTACCAGTGCGCCATTAGTAGCACGCCACTAGTATATCTTACTAATGGCGCACCACAGGTGCGCCTATACTAATGGCGCACCAACTAGTGCGCCATTAGTATGTAACAGCATGCGCCATTAGTGTGCCTCCCGGGGGGCCATACGTAAGCATGGCTTTGTCATACTAATGGCGCATTCTCTGTTGATGCGCCATTAGTATCCTTTGGCATACTAATGGCGCACCTGGTGGTGATGCGCCATTAGCATGAATATTTGGTTTTTTTCCTTTTCTGATTTTTGCGCAGGTTACAAAATATATTATTAGACAGAATATAAAATATATTATTAGACAGAATATAGACAGCAACACATAGGAACATCAGATTCATCGAATACAATAGAAGATTAGTCTCCGAATACAATTCATCATATTAGTCTCCGAATTCAAAAGACCGAACAAAGATAAAACATTACAAGTCTCAAGACCGCGAGTATCGAGTTTGTTTGAAGTAATACTAATCCTAACAAGTCCTACTAATCATCATCATACAACTTCTACTCGTTATTCATAACAAGTCATACGATCATCATCTTGATAGTCTTCGAACCAACCCTACTTAATTGTTCTTAGCACATGATCATCAGTATTAGGCAGGACCTAAATACCCTATTTAAGCTAAAATAGCATAAAACAATATAGACCCTGACTCTCCATTATGGAGAATGGAGAACATCCTGTCTCCAATTCTTGCGCTTCACTTCCTTTTGCTTCCAAGAAGCTCCTTACGACTGTCCATACATTTTTTCCATCCTTTGATTTTCATGTCTCCACTTCTTTTAGAAATCTCGTATGGACAGTTGAGATTCGTAGGACGACCTGGTTGTATGTTCAAAACATTAACACTACCTTTCAGATACATCATATGAGGCACACAATTCTCTGGGATTATCTGTTGAAAAACATAGTAATAACTTCATAGTTAGCAATGGTGTACTAGTTTTAGAAGTATGCAAAAGATGCACGGATGTCGTAATAGTAAAAATCTTACCAGGGTATCTCCATGGTAGTTACCGTAGTTGAACACATGCACTAGTGGCACGTATTTACCATAATGTTGAGGAGTTTGATTGTAGATATTGTAATTCTCAATGTCAGTACAAAATCCGACCAAATGATTTTTCTCCTTGTAAGTTGTTAATTCGGAGCCATCGGTGTAGTGGGTTTTGTCTACCATCTCCCGCACATTCTTTGAACAATAAAAATAAGCTGTCAATGGAAATAAGTTGTCAACTATTTTGAAATAAACAATATAAATAAGCTAATAACTATGTTTGAGAAACTCACATAGCGGTAGAACTGGAGGCGTATCAACAAGGACCTAAATGTCCATATTGTCTTGGTTGATGTCAGGATTACCATGATCCATGGTGATAAGCATACCCTCATCAAAACCATACATCTTGCAAAATGCTTCCCAATTTTTGCAACCAAAATGGGTTACGCTCTCAGAATTATATAGATTTACTTCAAAGTCCACATCATGATGAGTCCTTAGGTGAATTTTCTTTGTTTCAGAAATTTCATGGTCTTCAAAATCCATCCTCTCCAAGACATAGCGTCTTGCATGGCATGGGATAAGCTATACTCGAATTGTAAAAGATGAAAATTACACGTTGAAATAGTTGAAGTCATGCTTAATTATGAAAATAACACTTGTCGTCGTTGTGTACCATTTCAACTTCGAAGGTCTCCTCGAGCTTAATGCTGAAGCGCCGATCATCGTCCAGGTGAGGCATGTCGCACAGACCTCGATCGTCGTGGCACTAGTCGCACTCCGCCGGGAGACTTTCGTCGTCCGATGATGATGACGACATATCCTGGGACAGCTCCCAGAATTGCTTGCCGCCCGAACCACCGGCCTCATCGTTGTGGGCCATGTTTCGCTCTAATAGGAAAAAAGTTTGGTCAAAAAGTTGGTTATTGTCAAGGAACAAGATCATGGTCTCATCATTTAGGGTTTGTCAACACCGAGGCACCCTAAAAGCCTAAGCTTTCATCATTTAGGGTTTGTCGACGCCAAGGCACCCTAAAAGCCTAAGCGTACATCATTTAGGTTCTCATCGACACCGAGGCATCCGGGGCAGCCAAGTTAAGTTTTCATCATTTAGGGTTTATCGATGTCGAGGCACCCTAGGTTGGGCCTAATCACTTGGCACTAATCACTTGGCTCTATTGCCACCTATGGTTTAATACAGCAAGAATAAAGGGGCAGTTGATCCTACTTAATTAAGTACTAAGATACCCCGGCCCATGCATTAGTAGCAAGTACCTCATATGTCCGATTTTTGGCAAAGTCATGCTAAAATTCACGGAAAATTTCAGCATGACCTTTGCTGAAAATAGGACATATGGAGTACCCGAATTTGCCAGAACGGAAGTTAATCAACATTCCGGCAAACTCAAGGGCCTCTTGGGGTACCTACAAAATCATCACGACACGAAGGGCCTCTCAAGGGCCTCAAGAAGCAGCGGCGTCTCCCAGGACCCCATTTTTTTGCTAAATTTCTTTGAGCAACAATCAGAGCAAAAAGTTCAGCATATTTCTATACAACAGCATTGTAAAGATGAAGAACAGTTCTACAGCAGCCCATTTA
The DNA here is from genome assembly GCF_056163025.1 of Triticum urartu. Taxonomy (NCBI): domain Eukaryota; kingdom Viridiplantae; phylum Streptophyta; class Magnoliopsida; order Poales; family Poaceae; genus Triticum; species Triticum urartu. Next base: position 100,432,547 of record NC_141878.1, read on the forward strand.
TATACAATAGCATCTTTGGTCATACCAATTTTTGAAACAATTCAAATCTGAACTGTATCTTTGGTCATACAAATCTCTGAAACTATACAAATTTGAAATATATATTTGGTCATACAAATTTATGGAACTAATCAAATCTGAACTGTATCTTTGGTCATACAAATCTCTGAAAATTTTCTAAATCTGTGGTCATACAAATTTATGGAACTAATCAAATCTGAACTGTATCTTTGGTCATACAAATCTCTGAAAATTTTCTAAATCTGTGGTCATACAAATTTATGGAACTAATCAAATTATGATAGATGGACACATAAATTATGATAGATTGTGATAGCTTGGGGAATAGATTATGATAGATTGTGATGCATGGACTTGTTCTACTCCAGGTTTTCAATTTACAAACACATACAAGCACAAGCAGTGCCAGAGATGATATTTGCTAGATATAATTTCGGCAATGAGATTTAAATAGAGCTGTGGTGATGTAACCTAGGTGAATATACACGAAATAAGGTTTACTGGTGCTACCAAATGCTAGTAATCAAGCAGTAACATAAAATGCTAGTAAGTTCACTGGGAGTAAGTTCCTCTCTCGCGCGCACGCAGCAACCCAGAAAAACACAAGACAAGCAGTAGAATCTCTGCTCTACCGGGAGGCAACGAAGTGGCCAAGGTCACAGGGGGCGATACCTGAGTGGAAGCCCTAGGCTAGCGCGAGGGGGCGGAGCGCTGCTGCTGCTGCTGTTGCTCGGGGACAGCGAGGTCAGAGTGGGCGGCGCGGGAAGGCGGCGGGAGGCTGGGGAGGGGGTTCCGCCGATCCGGCCGGAGGGGCGAGAGGTGGGAGGAGACAAGGGGGCGGCGCGGTCGGGTGGGTGCGTGGGGCACTCCTCCCTGGTCCGGGCTGGCCACGCTGCTCGGGGACGGCGAAGGAGGCGAGGGGGCGGCGAGGGGGATGGCGAACACGGCTGGGGGGCAGCGGGTGAGATCGATGAGGCAGGGGAGAGATTAGAGAGATTGGGGATTTAGTGTGGGGGGAATATAGTAGTGGCGCACCACAAGGAAATGCGCCATTAGTAACCCTGCTTACTAATGGCGCACCTGCAGGTGGTGCGCCATTAGAAGTTTTGCAAAAAAGTAAAAAAATATAAATATATATACTAATGGCGCACCGTGTAATAGTGCGCCATTACTAGTTTAAACTAGTAATGGCGCACTGTCGACCTGATGCGCCATTAGTATGTATGGAAAAATGGAAAAAAATTTAATACTAGTGGCGCACCCTGTTTCTGGTGCGCCATTAGTGTCTTCCACACTAATGGCGCATCACCAACAGGTGCGCCATTAGTATATAGTAGTGGCGCACTACTTCCCTGGTGCGCCATTAGTATCAATCCTATCTATAGCCCTTTTCCTAGTAGTGATGAATGTCACATGGCAAAACCTGCATCGTAAAATTGCAGGAAAAGAAAGAAAACATGACATTAAATCAATAAGATTTAGACATTAAATCAATAAGATTTACTTGATGTGACACGAGTGAATCCTTACCAGGAAATCACTATGTTGAAGTACTAAACAGAAGATTGATCGTTCAACTACACGTGGCATGCAGGGTCCCCGCCTACTCGCACAAGCAGGACAGTCCAAATGTCGTGACAAATCGTATGGACCGAACATCCATGGGGCTGGAAATCCTGGTTGGTGCGATAAACCCTGCAATGCATACAGATATTGGAGTGTAGCCATAATTGATAGACCGTCCTCACAAAAAATATGATATGCATACTTCAAAATATACAGACTGAATTGGGTGGACAGACATTAACATAGACCGTTCTTAGGACTGACCACACAGCAAAAGCGGCAGTACTAATAAACAATACAGGGTTCACAAACACAAATCAAGTACTGAACAATAGTACTTACTACAGACAAGCAAAGTTGCACTAACTAAACTCTGCAGACTATTTTTTGCCACCGACCTACGGGATGAAACCCGCATAACTTACTAGGCCATGGACTTCGTGTGAGATGTCTACATGCACCATCGCCATCTTGTCAACCTTGGAGAACCTAACAGAGTGGTCTTTCCACTCATAAACATGATGATGAAGACAGGCCGCATCAGATTTGTTGGGAAGCCTTACAAGAACCACACCCTTCGTAATCGAAGGCATAGCCAGGAAATTGTTGTGGTCAAGTATAGCCTCGAGAACACGCCTGACAACAATGCTACAGGAAAACACTAGTTCTGGACACGTGGCGACAAGGACACAGCAGCTGGATAGTTCAGAGTAGAACTCATCATCAGGTCTTCCAGTTCACACGGCATGACTTTGAGAACTTCATCTCCACCGCGGACCTGGTTCTAATTCAAACAGAAACCATATTTTATTACTACCTCCATTCAGAAATATAAGATGATTTTCGATATTATACTCCATATATGACTACATATACGCACAGAAATGAGTGAACAAAGACACTAGAACATGTCTTCAAAGGCATGAGAGCAGAGGGAGTACATGCAATATCCATAACACAAGTTATTGAGGCAAATATACCCTCTTAAAAGGTAGCATTGATGTTCATAAAGTACTAGCTGAAAGTAATCTATAAGAAATCAGTGTCAACTTCTCGCATGTTTTGGTCAAAAGAGGAATTTAGAACCGTCATTTGGCACACAAAAATCACATGCAAGATCACCCAGAAAGTTGTACTACTAGTACTAGTACTGCGTGTTAGATGAAAAACACGATCAAGATCGAGAAAAAGATCGTCAAGAAGAGATATTACCTGGACTTGCTTAATGAGGGATCCCAGAGAGGGGGGCTTGAACATGGCGATGGCTTTGAGCTTGTCTGCGGTAGTCTCGACGGGGTGCTTGCGCTTCTTCGTACCATGAGCCTCGACGGTTTTGGCCGGAGCCATAGACATCACTTCGGCCAGTGCTCCGACGTCCATCAAGAAACTGTCAAATAGAAATAAAAGAAAAGAAACCATAATCACAAACCCAAAAGAAGAAAAGAGAGGGAGTTATAGGATCAGTCTCGGGGTTGCAAGACCAGGCCTTGGCCAGAATCAACACCATTAATGCGCTCACCTTTCCTTCTTTGGGAGAGAAGAACAGTGGCAGAAGCAGGTCGGGGTTTTCTTGAAGAAATGAGGAAAAAGATGAGGCAGAAGCGAGGGTTGGGTAGAGACGAAGCTGAGAGAGAAGAGTGAAATGATGGTTGCTTCGTCCGTCCAACTTACTGCTGGAAAGGAGGGGGTTTTGTGATTTTACGGCTCATTGGGCATTACTGCGGCGCTTTGATCGGGGTAGTCTACCGTCACTCTACTACAGAGTAATTTAGTGCATGGCTGGTGGACCCCGATGCTGGCTGTCCCACACGTCGGCGAAAGTGAGTAATTTAGTGCATGGCTGGAGGAGGATCCGCACGGTAGAGCTTGTCCACTATTTTTCAGAAGAAAAAAATGATTACAGCAAGCTTCCACTCTTACGACGAAGGAGTGCGAAACACGGCAGCCACTTGAACATACACAGTGCTCCTACTACTAGGCATGTGCAGTGGTTCATACGTCAGTACTACACAATCTTGTGGCTATTGTAGTAAGATATGACGATAACAAATGATGTTGTGCGCATGTCAACTACTCCTATATGTAACATAGTACCGCTTTTTCGACTATCCGATCGAGAATGGACGGTGAGATCGATGTTAACAAAACTAGGTCCATAGCGCACGGAGAGTACGATGCTACAGTACTCCACGAAACATGAACCACATGAAGCATGAATAGTGTTAGGCAGGGTGTATGAAGGGTGCACGGGATGGGAGCAAAAGTTCCCTTCTCGACCCACTTTTGGGTGTTTGGCAGAGTGCATGAAGGGTGCATGAGTCCACACTAGTAGGTTGACAAAAATACATGAAGAGGAAACAACTATATTGAGATGAGAATGCAACCAAACACACCCACAGGCTTTGTGCTACAGTGACTGATCTGCACCGTCTGAGTTTGATCCAACGGTCATGTTGCGCCGAGACATGGACATGCCCTTGCAGAGGGTTTAGCCCGACGGCCGGCATCGTCGCGCTGGCACGACGGTAGGCATCGCGCAGCCGCAACACGTGCGCGGCAACTTGGTTCACCAAGTGGCTGAGGCGATCCTGGACCTCGTCACGATCGGCCCGCTCACGCTCCAGCCGGCTCCCCTGACGACCTATCGTATCTCGCTCTTTCTGCAGCAACGCCGCCGACGCCTCGATCATCTTTGTGGTGGACGGCTGCCGCTTTTGAAGCTCCATGAACTCCCGCACATAACGGAGGAGCATGGCACTCCTCTCCTCCTTGAGCTCACGGAGCTCCACGTCCTTGGCCTTGAGCTCCGCATCCTTTGCATGGAGCTCCTGTGTCAGGAGCCTCACCTCGGACTCCGTGATCTGTTGCGCCGCCATGCCACCAGGTAGAAGCAATGGGGAGAGGAAGCAAAGGGGGCGAAACGGCTGAAAGGCAATGTAATCTACGGGAAGACGGAGGGAGCAGGGAATCTTTTGGTTTTCACCACGGTAAAACACCAGTCAACGAATTCTCACATTAGGGAGCAGTGGGTACAGGCGGAGTCATCGTGACTAATTGCTGCCGCGCCTGCTCCCGTCAATCAAAAAATTAAAAATCCTGCTGCGCCTGCTCCCGTCAATCAAAAAATTCTTGCCGCACCCAAACACCAGAGCAACGCCGCGGTGGATATTTAAATTTACCTGCCGGCAAGTAGATAAAAAAGGGATGAAAAAACAAATGTGACGGTGGCCTAGCTAATTGTTCAAACTAGCCCAACTAGCTAGCCACCGTGCTTCACTGATGTACTCGGCGGGAAAGGTGGTCTTTCATGATTTGACGACTCATTTACTTGCTTCGGCGCTACAACCGAGGAGGACCCAGAAAATGCGCGGTAGGGCGTCCCACGTCAGGAAGAATATATGTGTGCACCACCCGGGAGGACCCCGAAACCGCGCGGTAGGGTGTGCCACGTCTCGGCACGGAGGAAAAATGTGCGTGTAAAAATATATTGTATCAGACGTAGTAGGGTACCTATGGTTCGACCTCGGGACCCAGCCAGTCGGTTAAAAACACCCCACTAGCCACACAGCTTCATCATGCAAACATGGCACGGAGGATAGATGTGGTTAGCTCCATCTCGACCAGCCACAACGTCTCTTGTTCTAGGCGATTCTTCTATTTTCCAAGTTTTTTTAGTTGTAATAACACCGCGGCAAGCTATCGCCGCTCTTCGTGTGTGCCCATGCAAAGGTTAGACGATGTAGAGAAGAGAGATTGAGATCGCAGACCTGGGACCCACCAGTAAGTGAGATAACGGTCATCCACGTGTTGACGAGGCACTCCCTCTACTCTACTCAACGCAAGTACTGTATAAAATCAAGTTATGGGACAAAGCCAACAACCGTTCGTTTTTTCAGGCTATCGACTTATGCTTTGTAGTCCAGGTTGCCAGTTCGAATCTTGTCTTTCAGATTTGTCAGTTTTAGGTCCAAATTTGATTAATGACATGTGGGACCCCCGTGTGTTGTTTCGATATTTCAGTGTAGGATGGTTTTTTTGAACAAACACTTTGCGCGGTTAGACAAGTAACGGCACGAGTTGCACGTTTTTTTGCAAGTTTACGAACAAAAATGACAGCGGCATAGAATATCACATCCACCCCGCAGCTTAGATACTATAGTGATACGAGTTTTTACACCGTTGGAAGTGAGATCCAATGGCTTGGGAGTAGTCTTTGTAATTATGCGCAATTTCCTAACTCTCCAAAGGTTTTTTTGCAAATAGAACATTCAGGCCTCGTATGTGCCGCTGCATCTTCGATCCAACGGCTCCCCGGTGCTCATATTAGGTGCTCCCCGTAGCTTAATTACCCGCTACAGTGATTGGAGTAGTCGTGGGCCGAATGGTACGAAAATATAATCTAAACCGACCGGAATAAATGCCTACACAAATTAATCCAAGGTTGGAGTGCCCCTCGCAATGTAAATAGCTCCGGCTTTGCGAGGGATGGACAGGTAGTACCTTCAACGCGTGGAAGATACGGTGTGAGAAAGCGAGGTCGATCGAGAGACATATAGATAGAGAGACAAAGTGAGTGTGGTCCGACATTCATTGAACAAATATGTATGCTCTGGAGAGATATTGTCCGATTGAGCTTTTTGGCAAGGGTGAGGGATAGAGCTTGAGAGATGATCCAGTCACAGACGTGTAGATATATTTTGTGCGTGAGAGGAAGCAAGGTCAACCGATCACATAGGGTCGCCGTGCGATCGAAAGAGTGAGATGGGTTGGAGAGAGTGACGTAGATGGACGATGTGCGTGAGAGAGTATATAATGTGAATAGGTCGAATTGGGCTCAACATGGTGATATATCATTTTTGTCCGAGAAAGAGCGAGGTCAATTGAGACATACGGAGAGAGAGAGAGAGTTTGAGTGAGCGTGGCCCACCATGAGGTCGAAAGAGAGGTGGCGACTTGGATAGATTGACCTAGATAGACAATCTGCGTGAGAGAGTATAGAGTGTGTCGATCGAGGCCCGAACAGGGTGATATATCATTTGTGTGTGAAAGAAAATGAGGTTAAACGAGACTCACATAAAGAGAGCGATATTGAGCGAGTGTGGCCCGCCGTGTGGAAGAAAGAGTGAGACAGTCTCGAGGGTGTGACCTAGATATACAACGTGCGTGCGTGCGCATGCACGAGAGATTGGGGGGCTAGATAGGCAATGCATGTATTTAGCGCGAGAGGGTGAGAGGGAGAGGGGGGAGAGAGAGCTCGGCATGGGGTGCAATGGCGGGTGTGTGAGGTAAATACATTTGGTAATAGAGTGGAAAAAGGGGTTGTGTAGTTGAGAGACTAAGAGATCGAAACATGGAGAGAAAGAATGAATGTGTGTTGGAAACCGATAGTTTCCTAAGGTGGTTTGGAGAGGAAGATTGACTGATACAGGAAGTATGTAGGGTTTGTGCGCGGGGGGGGGGGGGGGGGCTAAAAACAACATTTGAATGTACATAGTACGAGACTTAATATCGATGTTTCAATTCGGTGTACATTGTAAGATTTGAACCGAGGACCAGGCACACGGGTAATTATTTCGAATTCATGCCATACTAAGTTTCAAAAAGTTGGCATTGACTCAGTTTGTTGTGCTATTTTGTAGGTCATATGTTTGAATCCATCCAAATGTTTTCTCACTACCATGGTGTTCATCATATACATATGAATTTGTATTAAAAAAGTAGCGTGGATACAGTGAAATGCGAAATCCACGTTAGAATTGGAGATCGCTACGTGGCACACACTCTAATTCAAATAACTAACTATGTGACACACACTCTAATTCAAATAACTAATTATGTGACACACACTATAATCCACGTTAGTGTGGGTACCGTTTCGATTTTTTTCAAATAACTCCTCATTAATTAATTTATAGTAATCCCTCTGTTCACTTTTATAAGACCTTGAAGACATTTCAGACAATGTGCAAAACAGTTCATTTTAAGTTGTCTGAAATGACTTACAAAAGTGAACAGATGGAGTATCTCATTTCGAATGACTAATTATTGCAAGGAAAACACAGGCATGGTAATACATACAGATTCGTTTGCAAATGAAAGAAGATTCGTTTGCATTCTCAAATGTAGGCGCACCAGGAAAACCAGGGTCGTGTCAGGGTGGATGCTGCTTCGGTGCCTTAAAGGCAACTGCCTTTCGGTCATTGACATGTGGGCTAGCCACCTGTTGGGCCCATATGTCATGGACACAAAGGCAGGTGCCTTAAGGAACCAAAGCATAGTCCTGTCGGGGTGGTTGCGTGTGTCGGACGGACGCGAATTAGGGATGACGATAATATAAGTTCGCGCTTCCATGTTTCGGATTGAAATATCTGGCGGCCCCAATTCCAGCCCTAAAAAATCTCTCTTCTCCACCATCCCCTTCCACGCCCAGATTGCTCAAATCCCTAATTCGCCGCCAACCCTCGAATCGCCCCTCGTCTTGTCTCTTTCCCCACCGTTCCCCACCTCTGTGCCGGACGACGACGACGAAGACGACGGTCGCGCTTCACCACCGCACCGGAGCTACCTCATCTACGCCCTTGTCCATCGCAGCGGGTGGTCCACCGACAACGTCGGTCGCCGCAACCGACGTGCCTCAAAGACACCGAGTTCCACCGCATCAGGTGCGCTTCACCGACGCCGTCTCCCAGCTCACCGGGGCTACTTCACCGAGCACATCGTCGCACCTCCGCCCCCCGAGGCCGTTGGGGCTTCACCAATGGTCTCGTCCACCGCATCGTAGCGCTCCACTGCCACTCAAGATCTGCATCCGTGCGCGGCCAGCCAACGCCAGTGCATCACCCTCAACGGCTCTGAAGTGACCCGCACTCTAGCTAGGCGAGCATGCCCAAACGCCGGCCCGAACTAGGTATCCACACATCACTCCCTTGTGCACTGTTCCGACGATGTTTGGATATCCTTTCACTGCTCTCTTAGCTTACACGCCTATGCAACTCTGACCTTAACTCTTATTTCTTCTGGAGATATCATCTGAAACAAGCAAATCCATATTTTAGCGAAGCATGACAGCGCTACGGGATCTGGTACACATCCTGCACACCCATATAACCTTGTAAGTATCTGTCCTCCCATAAAACATCAAGGTCGATTCCTCTTATTTGATCAACCATTCGCCATGTCAAAAATGCAGAGGGGGATGCAAGGAGCACAAGGCCTGCACATCCAAGCAAGTGGTAACATGGACTTGTACATGGAACATCCCAAGCGCAAGCAGACCTGCAATGAGCCTGTACAACGAGCTAGCGTAAGTCCCTACATTTCATTTAATTTGTACTGGCATTCTTGTATGATTTGTGTGCAGTGGATGATCCACGAATTCAAGTTACCAGGGGCGAACATTTAACTTAAAAAATACGACGGCACTTGCACTCCGGAAATCAACATAACTTGAGAAATGTGAAGCTACATGCACTTTGAAAACCAGCTAATGATCCAAAGTAGTTCAGATTATAAACACTAAATGATGCAAGCACCAAAAAACACAAAATGCAACATGGTGTACAAGGACTACAAACATGGTATGTACCTGCTTGAATTATTCATTCTCTCGCTGAAAATATCGAAGTGTAATTGCACGTATAACCAGTGCGCAAACTGCATATCAATATATCTATCATGCACAAGTATGCCAATAGTTTCAAACAACATATTAGAAAAGTATTTATGCTATGTTGTCATGATACGGGGACTTTCTGGTAGATGGCCTCGACGTTTCCTCAAGCTATGAAAATGCACTATAGTTTGCTTATCATCAATGCCTGCAAATCTCTGTCTCTCTCAACATAGTAGATCATCATTAGACACTAAATCCTTCAATGAGCTTGCAAAATTCTTGAATTAGATCCCTCATTAGACACTATATGTTCATCACCAGGAGCATGTAAAATGTTTGCATCAGATCCTTCATTAGCAGCCTGTTCATTAGACACTTCAGGCTCAAGAACAACATGAGCTTGTATGTTTGCACCGGAAACTTGATTAGATACATCAGATTCAGTCAGTTCAGTATTGATTGGGGGAGTTATAAAATAAATAGAAATTGGTTTCATTTTCTCATAGATTCCCTACATACAAGTAGTTTTACAACACTGTCAGGTTTAACTATTGGCCAGAAATTGAAGAGTTGAATTAGATATAATCAGGGATGTGATGTACCTGCTCATTGCGCATGCTACTCTTGCAAGCTGCGACTGTCCATTTGCGCAAGCTCGATGCCATGCCCGTGCTGCCGCCGCTGCCTCCCACGCAGGCTACACCCAGGGTTGGATCTTCATCTTCTTGTCTTTCCGTTCGCTTGAAGCCCGACGACCGCCCTCCAACGAGGGCACGAGGAAGTGCTATGTCGGTCTGTCCAGCGGTGGCTAGGTTAGGAGCGAACCAGACTGGAGGCTGGAGCGAATGAATTGGGATTTTTCCTGCTATCGATCGATATGGGAGGCGCTCGTTTGGGCCGCGAGCCTGCTATAGGGCCTGCCTTGCACTTATGTTATTGGCCCATCCGAATTGAAACATTTTTCTTCATTTTTTACATTGCCTGCTCGTGCATTGGGACGAACAAAACTAGCATGGGCCAACCTGGACGACTCAAACTAGGTGCACACTTTCCAGCCACCTGAGGCGGCTGCCCATACCAGCCCCTATGGTGGCGTCGCCCCTTTTGCGTGTATGATTGGATAGTGAAAAATATTCCAGTGGCGCTTTTGATTTACCCACAGAATGGTTGAATTGCTTGTTTCTATGAACTGAGTTTGCCAGTAATGTTAAGGATGCCAGTCTTTTCATCCTATTGTAGATTGCTTAGATCTCGATATGACAAAAGTAATCGCATGAAATATACAGTAAAAGCCAGTGTGATGTGTTTGGCTACAACTAGTCTGACTACACGTCCTCATATAACATATCAAGGACACACCAGCTTACCAGATTATGCATTCGACTTACCCATGTAGTGTAGGAAGAAAGAAGTATTAGGACTGCGTATCCAAGCAATTGATGCTATGGACTCCTTCGTACAACCTTGTAAGCGAAAAAGAAGTTGCAGTGTGCCTGTACAAAGAACTAGCGTTAGTTCAGTTACCTGCTTCTTAGAATTTTAGTTAGCCACTTATTGCAAAATTGTTCAATTACATTGCTTGGCTTAATTTAGTTTGCTACTTGTCTGTCATCTGCTCTTCCAAGGCAACGGCTCCCTATGCCAATCTGCTGACCAGTGCCACACCCGCGACAGGTGACCAGGTACCTCCCCCGATTCCTATTCCACAGCTGCAATTTGTTGGCACTACTCTCTGTGGGATTCCACCTGATGATCTGAGTTCTCAGAAGCTCCTTGAGGGAGATCAAGAGGAGGCTGATCTGGCGCTACACTAGGAAGATGTCGCAGAATAAGGAGTGGAATGTTCTTTGTTGGAACGTTCGTGGAATCAACTCTGAAAAGAAACAGTTGGCGATCTGCAATGCTATAGAAATTAGTGGGTGCTCAGTAGTCTGTCTACAAGAAACTAAGCGCTACTCTTTTGATGCTTCTTTTGTTAAGAAGTTCTGTCCGAAAAAATTTGATATGTTTGAATTTGTGCCCTCTGTTGGGAATTCAGGTGGTCTTATTACTATCTGGATGAGTTCGGTTTTCACTGCTATTCCTATTTTCTCTGAAACTTTTACGCTCGGCGTTAGGCTCACCTTGACGCAATCTAACGATTCATGGACGTTAGTTAATATATATGGACCGTGTGTAGATCCGACTCGGACGATTTCACCAACTGGCTGTTTGACCTTGATATCCCCAACTGTGAAGATTGGCTCATTCTTGGTGATTTTAATTTTATCCGTGCGCCAGACAACCGAAACAGGGGAGGGGGTGACGCCAATGATATGTTACTCTTTAATGAGTTCATCAGAAGGCAGTCATTAGTCGAGTTTCCGATCAAGGGCCGTTCTTTCACCTGGAGTAATATGCAAATGGATCCGTTGCTAGAACAACTTGACTGGCATTTTACTTCTGTGAATTGGGCCGCAAAGTAACCAAACACTGTCGTTATGCCCTTGGGTAAACCCATGTCCGATCACGTGCCCTGCTATGTCAGCATCCAATCCAAAATACCCAAGTCGAAACTTTTCCGCTTTGAAGACTTTTGGATCAAGCTACCAGGGTTTTTTGATGTTGTCAAACGATCATGGGGCAAACGTTGCTATGCCCCAAATGCAGCCGCAGTGCTATGCAAGAAACTCAAAACACTTCGGTACGACCTCAAGCAGTGGAGCAAGCAAAACTCCAGACTCTCGACGCTCATTGATAATTACAACAGAACCCTCCTAGAGATTGATGGCTTAGAGGAGAAAAGGCGATTGTCCACTCCCGAGACCAATTTCAGAGTGATCCTAAGACAACATCTTCTCCACTTGTTGGACTGCAAGAAAGCTTACTGGATGAAGCGTTGCATAGTCAGAAATTTCAAATTTGGAGACGGTAACACAAAAAAATTTCACAGGGCGGCCACTGAACGGTACCGTAGAAACAACATTGCATCTCTCAAACTGCCGGACGACTCGGTCATACATGATCACGTAGGCAAGGAGGTGGCGCTTTTCCAGGCATTTAAGGAAAGACTTGGGTGCTCCCACCAGACCCACATGAAATTTGATTTGGCTCGGATCATCAAGAAGGTAGATGGCCTCCAAGCTCTATCTGTCCCTTTCACCCATCAGGAAATTGACGAGGTGATCAAAGAGATGCCGGCCGATCGTGCTCCAGGCCCAGATGGTTTCAGTGGTAGCTTCATCAAATCGTGCTGGCACATCATTAGAGGTGATTTCTATCGACTGTGCTCAGAGTTTCATGCAGGTACACTGGACCTTGAGAGCCTGAATACAGGTTTTATAACTCTCATCCCTAAAATTCAGTCGCCAGAAACTACTAACGACTATCGACCAATCACCTTGCTGAACTGCTGCCTTAAAATCCTGACCAAGCTCCTCGCTAACCGTTTGCAACGAGTTGTTCTCAAAATTGTACATAGAAATCAGTATGGCTTTTTGAAAGGCTGCTCGATTCAAGACTGCGTTGCGTGGGCGTACGAATTCGTTCATCAGTGTCAAGCCTCGGGGCGTGAGATTGCGATTTTAAAGATGGATTTCGCTAAAGCGTTCGACACGATTGAACAAGCTCGGATGATGGAAATTATGAAGTGCATGGGTTTTGACGATCGATGGCTTGGGTGGATCAAATGCTTATTTGGGACGGCTAAATCCTCTGTTTTACTCAATGAGACACCGGGCGGACAATTTTTTTGCTTCCATGGGGTGCGCCAAGGAGACCCGCTCTCTCCACTTATCTTTGTGCTAGCTGCAGATCTGCTGCAAGCTGCCATCAATGACTCTTATAGAGCGGGTAATCTCCATCTGCCAATCCCAACTCAGGATGAGAATTATCCGATGATACAGTACGCCGACGACACAATCCTTGTGTTGCCCGCTGAGGAAAGCCAAGCCAAAACCATCAAGTCCATCCTACAAGATTATGCATCATCGGTGGGCCTACACATAAACTTTCAGAAATCAACTCTCATTATAGTCAACACCGCAGCGGCCACCACCGCGCGCTTAGCGCAGGTCTTTGGCTGCGCCGTTGGATCCATGCCGTTTTCTTACCTAGGGTTGCCCATGGTAACGGCCAGGCCGACTGTCACAGACCTCATGCCGCTGGTGACGTCGGTTGAGCGCAAACTCTCCACGGCAGCCTCTCTGCTTGACCTTGGCTCGAAGCTTACATTAGTGAACTCGGTGGTCACCTCCCTGGCAATCTATGCGATGTGCTCCATCAGGATCCCCCCGAAAATACTTGAGCATTTGGATAAACTTTGGCGTTACTGTCTTTGGGCAAAGAACACGGATGTTGGTCTGAAGTCCGTCTCTCTGGCAGCCTGGGAACTAGTTTGCAGGCCCAAGAACAAGGGTGGGCTCGGGGTGCTCGACCTAAAGATCCAAAATCAGGGCCTGCTGCTCAAACAGCTACACAAGTTCTATAACCGCATGGACATCCCATGGGTTGATCTCGTGTGGAACACGTACTATGAAGGCCTGGTCCTGCATGCTTCTGGTCCGTGTGGATCATTCTGGTGGAAAGACGTCATGAATCTGGAGCCAACCTACAAGGCAATCACCTCGGTTGAGGTGGGGAATGGGAGCTCATCTTTGTTCTGGAAAGATGCCTGGCACGGTGACATTCTGGCTGATAGCCACCCCCGACTATTCTCCTTCACCAGGCATGAGGATGTATCTGTCAAAGTGCTCCTGACGTCGCCTACGCTCGGCCAAAACTTCCATCTCCCACTCTCGGTCCAAGCTAGAGAAGAGCTGGATGATCTTTAAGCCTCCCTGGCCTCAATGGAGCTCACGGAGGTGCACGATGCCTGGCGCCTGATTTAGGGATCGGAGGAGTTCAACTCCAGCAAATTCTATCTTCATTGTTTTCGGGACATGGAAGCGGATGAGGCATTCAAATGGATCTGGAAATCAAACTGCACCAACAAGTGGAAGGTTTTTGTATGGTTGCTCCTTGCGGATAGGCTGAACACTCGAGGTTTGCTCAAGAGGAAACATATGAAGTTGAGAGATGACAACTATGCCTGCCTGCTGTGTGATCGTCCACCCAAAGAAATGGTGGAACACTTGTTCTTTCACTGTGACTTTAGTAGCGCATGTTGGGGAAAGTTGGGGATAACATGGCCTCTGCATGGCAACCGGGTGCAACTTTCGCATGCAGCTAAAACCACGTGGGGTAGACCAATGTTCATGGAAGTCTTTATTATAGCCTCATGGAGCATCTGGAAAGAACGCAATAATAAACTGTTCAGAAATATGGCACCGACCATCGAGGGATGGACCCAGAGATTCAAACTGGATTTCGGTATGATGAGACACAGAACCAAACAGGCCTTGGTGCCTTTTGTTGATCAGGTAGTTGATCAGTTATAGTAGCATAGCCTTGTACCATTGATGTATAGGGATATCTTAACTCCTTCTGCCCCCATGTAATCTTTATTCTATGTAATCTTGTGTCTTGAATAGTAATACAAAAGTCAGTGGGGGGCTGCCCCCACTGTCCCAAGCTTTAAAAAAAAACTTGTTTGTTTAACTGCTTTGCTGCTGCAACAGCGGGTTACAATGATGTTAATAACTACTTTTCAGCATCCAATTTAAACTCTTTAATTCCTTGTTTGTTTAACTGGTTTGCTGTTATAACTCCCAGTTGAGATGTTTTGCTAACTTCAACTTTTCTGAATCCAATCGGAACTTTAATGGCAAAACAGGTTAGCCCAAGATCAAAGAGCGAGGTCCCCATGGACGTTGCATCATCCCACAGCAGTGGCACCGGCCCAATCGTGCATTATGAATTGCCAACTGCTGATGCTCTAGAGGCTAAACTAGTGGTAGAAAGAGATTCTGCTTCTGCACTTAGAGATGAAGTTGACATGTTGAGGAAGCAAACAGCACAATCACAAGCAGTACTCAAGACAACCATTAAATATTTGGTGAATTTCAAAACGAAGAAAGCTGAGACTGACCAGATTGTTAAGGTCCTGAAGGAAAAAAGGAAATTAAATTCCTACTTGGTAAATCATAGGTGAAATGTTCTTTCCATAGTTGAATAACCTTTGTGTTGTCTGTTCATGTAATCAATCAAACCATTTGTTTTAGAGATCATGTAATAATTGTTTTTTTTGTTTTTTTGTTTGTAATTTTATTTGAGCACAAGTCTGTCTTAATTGATAAGACTCGGAGACATTTCATTTGAATTGCTGTGCCAGACCTACAAATATGCCAATCAGGCTGGATGTGCATTCAGCAATAGTAGTATAGATGGACCATAAGTGGCACGCATCGGAAAGGGCCAAGATGTTGGCTAAAAAAAGGATGTTGTTGCAGCCAAAAAAAGTACAGCGGCCTGGCTTATGTATGTTAGTTGATACTATTGATCCATATACTCTATAAGTGTTTATATGTCTGTTAGTTCCGTACATTCTTGGTTGATTGACTCGGTATTTGAATCTTGATACATCACTTGTGTACATATCTAAATGGGAGTACACATTATGCTGCGTGTGACATTTGAGTTGGACATGAAGTGTTCCAAATATTCGAATTCACCTTAAACTGGATTCTAGTTTCTGAATTTGAGTATCGGCATTTGTAAAGCATATTCATATATGACAGTGGAATACATCTATGTCATCCTTTTGAAGATATATATAAAAACACATAGAATGATTTATAAAGATTCATATAGGAATACAAAATGGATTCGAATTTAGTTGCCAGGGTAAACGTGGATGATTATTGTCCCAAAATTCGAAAGAAACAGCAAAATGTCCACTCCCACATCGGCTGCCCGAAGCCAAGTGTTTGGGAGATGGAAATTACTGTCTACCCATTACACGGACAATCCATCGGCCCGATTTCCACTGCTCTAAATAGGGGTAGGTTAGTAACTTCAATTAGACGTGACACGGCCGCCTCTGAGCCCATTTCGACACGGTGGGCGTCAAACATGGGCGGCAAAACTCATTTGATTAAAGCTCGTCCGAAAGACCTCTTTTTCTCCCTCCATTCCCCATTCATACACGGTGGGCGGCAAAACACCCTCTCCTCGTCCGAAATAGATGTAGGCTAATATTTTAAATAGGGGCAGATGTGTAACTTCCATCAGACGTGACACAACCGCCCTACCTGTCAGCCCCGTTCATACACCGTGGGCGCCAACCGTGGGCGGCAAAACACCCTCTCCTTGCCCGAAATAGTTACCGGCAAATATTTGGGAGATGCGAGATTACCGTCCTATCCCCAACCGACGAGACGTCCAAATTTGAAACGGGGGATAAGTTCATAACTTTCCCATATTTCAGACAGGCGCGTCCCAAAAACATGGTTCCCCGTACCTCTCCCTCCATTTCCCATTCATACACCGTCCGCGCTAGAACACCCCATTCCCACACCAGCCTCCGTCCGCCACCCCATCCATCGCCGCCGTCCTCCACCACATCCATCGCCACCGTCCTCCACCATGCCGGAGCGCCTACCAAGACCGCGTCGTCCACTTCTAGAGATGGACGTTTCTCATCCACGGCGACGGTCCAATAGCCTTGCATCGCGTCCTCTCGCTTCATAGGCGCCGTCGTCCTCTTTGCCGGGGCCGCTCACACGACCTTCTCTTCCACCGCAACGGGACTTATCCCCCGATGCACCCGTCTACCGTCGCAGATCTGCTTCAACACCACCAACAGCCATCGCACCCCCGATGCCTACACGGCGCCGCAAGAGAGGTGGTACTTCATATCTCCTCAACTTTTTGATCTCAACCAGAAAATAGATCTTAACTTGGTTAATCTACTTTCTTTTCAGCTCTTAGAATTTAGTTCTTAGTTCGAAGCAAACAATGGATGCTAAATATCATTTCTCCGGTTTGCAGCTTCAAATCTGCCATGGCACAGCCATAATACGGTTTAATTGATCATGCTTAGGGTTTAATTGATCATGTTGGTTCCGTGGTGGTTTCATTAATAGAAATCAGAGGGGAAACCCTCTTTTGCTAAAAGAAATATGCTTAGAGTTTCCCCCTTTTATGATCACTATACGATCAGAATACATGCTTCGTGTCATAATAACACTACTCCACCCATCAAGCTAAACAAGCTTAGTTGTTCAAATATGAATCTCATATTATTAAAACAGAGTTGTTTAATTGGTCAGCTAAATGTTCCTAAATTAGTTTCGAAAATGCATGTTCGCCGCTCGGGTGTGTATCTCTGTGTGTGGTCTGGTCAGCACGGTTGGGGAGGTGAACTTTGCATATGCAGGGGTTTATAGGGAGACACTCTCCGAGTTGAAACCGCAATGCATTCCATAGATAATCTGACTACTTTTTATGTTTTCATGAATCTCAGATTCTGAACAGCATCAGAATGATTATGAGCTTGCGCGCATGAAAAGAATAAAGCAGAACAATGCCATGGCTGTCAAACTTGGCATTAAGGGACTAAAATCAAGTCTGGATGCAATGCAATGCAAACACTCTCCACCTACAGATTCATGCTCAGAATATGATCCTAATAGCGATTCTGAGCTAGAGGGAGACCTAAGTCAATGTAGCTCCCTAGTGGAGGAGTCAGAGGAAGATGCCCTATCTTATTCACCCATCAAGGTACTTGCTCTAACTTTCCAAGGTTACATTGCTCGCACATATCTTGCAACTGATGCTTTGCATTGCTTCTACTTTGTTGAATTGCCATTAGCTTAGTTTACACATCGTGTATGTGAATACGCCCTGCCTATCCATTTTCAGTACATATTCCATCTGTCATCATACCATATTTATCCATTCAAATGTTGTTCTTGTGTATCAGACGTTCAAAAGGAAGAGGGCGATTGCTGATCATGGAGGAGCACAAGCAAAGTATTTGGAAAAGGTAGTGGCACCTGATAAATCAAATAGCCCATTAGGTGTAGTTGCAATATCACCTGACCCACAAAATACCCCAACTCTAGCAGACTCTAGCCCTACTACACTTGTCATTTCTGATGCCCCAACTCAGCAGACCCCAACTGCAACAAACAATATGATTATGCCAGTTGACATAGCACCAGCTGTACGACGCAAAACCCCCATTCCAGCAAAGAGTACACCAAATCCAGTTGCCAAATCCCTTTTCGAACCAGAGAGAGCCCCAATTGCAGCAAATTGGACCCCGGTTCCATTTCTTCCCAGTTTAGAAGACGAAGCTTATGTTGTTGTCAGGAACTTTGTGCGCATCTTTCCTTCATGGAAAGATTATACCGCAGACACAGAACAATTTTCAGTCTTCCTCCGCAACTTACGCGTAAGTAATGTACTAATGTTATTCATGGTCATTACTGCATGTGTTTCTACTGACAGAAGACACAAGATTTCATTCTTTTAAATAGGCGAGGCGCAAGCTGGATTGTGATGACGAGCAAGGGTTGGTTGCGCTTTTCAAGCACTCGTTGATGAAGTACCGTTCCTACCTGAGGCAAGCGCACTTTGATGGCAAGCCTCTGAACGAAATTTCTGTAAAGTCTCCGGTGCTACATTTATCCGACGGTGACTGGAATAATCTTGTTACACATTGGTCTCGGCTGCAGCGTAAGGTACTGTCTATGATATCACATCACAATTTGAACTACATTTCTGCATTTACCTTAATGTCTCACTTGTATGAAAACTGTTAGCAGAAGAACATTCGTTCTCAAGGGACCACAGAATCTCGCAACTATACTGCACACTGCATTGCTCTTGTGAGTACCTCTTGCCCTGTATGACCATATTGACTTTCATAGTTGTTTGATTATGTAGCATCACTGCACATGTTAGCCTCATAATCGTCCATTTGGTGGACATTATAAGATCCGTATGGACTCTTACATAAATTTAGAATCAACCCAATGCTTTTGAAGAGTTTTAGCTCTACAGTCCTCTTGTAAGGACTAAACATGGTCTATCACTGTAGTTACATTAACAGCTACTCCCTTTGTCCCATAATATAAGAATGTTTTGTAAAGTACACCAGTGTTAAAAACACTCTTGTATTATGGGAAGAGGGATTGGTTCATTTTGTAGCATTCTGCATCTTATCTCCCTCGCCCACCATTTACTAAAAAAGATCAGATCTATATTTAATCTTACCAACAAGTAGAATACACAGACAATGCCAGTGCAAAAGTGTAGCCCATTGCTATTGTCAGTACATTTTGTCCTGTAACGCTTGTACTTCCAGGGATTGGTAGTTGATTATGTAGCATCAATCTGCATCTTATCTTCATTATCCTCTATCCCTTCCAGTATTATCATATCTATAATTACTCTCTACAAAATGTAGAGTACAGGCAATGCTTATGAAGAAGATTCTGTGCTGAAATTCTTGAGTTATCCTTCCCTTGCCATGGAGAAGGGCATTATAAAGCTGGTGTTAACTATTAATGTAAGTTAGTCCTTCTAAAGCCTTTATCCTCAACTGCTGTTTAATTTGCTCATACTCCCTATCGTTTACTGCTGTTCAGTTTGCTGTTTCTACCAAAATGCATGTTCATAAGAACCGTAAGTTCTAAGTTTTACTTGTAAAACCAAATTCCTTATTCATAACATGCACATTACTTAATACTCCCTATATGTATGCTTGTTTTTGTGGATCTATAATCCAGTGTGTGGTGAAGCAGCCCACGTTTGCACCTTGTCATCTCCTGTTTTATCTTACTGATGTGGCTGGTGATATGAACAACATGCCATGCACATTATCCAAAATAGATACAATGATTTTCTTTCCCCTTCATCTATGCTTGTTATGTTGACATGGTAATCCAGTAGTGTGGTGAAGCTCCCCGCATTATGAACAATGCCAAATTATGCTATTGATATTTTGAACATACTCTTTATTTTCTAATTTGAAATTGGATAGAATTGACAGAACAGTTATCATCATTGTTTATACACGTGCAAAACCTGTCATCTCTCTGCTTTGTTTCAGGGTGATATGCCTGATGGCATGCACAAGTCTGCCGAAGGCTGTGAGACAAACCCAACATATATTGCAGCAAAGAAGGCAAAACATCTTGAAGATAGCGAGACAACCCCAAAGTCTTGTCTTGATGCAGTGTTCAAGTTACTTGAGACTAACAGTCACACAAGCTCACAGAATTTGTTTTCTGAATCAGTTCGACTTCTTTAGTCCCAAGTTCTAGCAGAAAGGCATTCTGCAACTCAACTTCGACTTGAAGTCATATCTCTAAGAAAGATTGCGGAGAACACCAATGAGAACCTCATCGCTAAACAGCTACACCTGGAAGCTATGACCGACATGCTAGGCCAGTCTCACAGCCTTGCTCAGCACCTTGCGCAGCAGTTCCCCCGCAAGGCTAACCTTTCTTGAACTGTCTTGGAAGTGGTCTCGGTTCAGTTTTATTTTGTTACGCTGCAATGGTGCCCAGTTTTTGTAATCTGCTTCTTCGTTGCGCTTTATGAACACTGGTGGCGAACTTTGATACCCAGTGGATGTAATATACCTTAAATCCTTTATTGTGTAGTGTAGGTTTATTCTTAGTTACTATGCCGTAATTTATTTATTGTATAGAGTAGGTTTGTTCTTAATTCCTACTAGTTACACAGCAGCCCAAAATGAACCCCGGCCCATGATTGTGCGAATCAAATCATGGGCTTTTAATAGACCAAAATTGTCTGGGTCCTTGTTTGGCCCAATCAGATATCGGCTGCGAGCAGGCCGGATGCAAACCGGGTCGTAGTTAGGCCCAACTATATGACGGGCTTTTAACAGGCCGAAATTAATATAGGGCCGAAATGTTAAATGGGCCCTTAACAGGCCAAAACTAATATCAGGCCAAATTACTAAGTGGGCCTTTAGCAAGTGGGCCCAAAAGCATAGTGTCCAGTTGACGGGCCGAATCTGATATGGGCCATAATTGAGCCCAAAGCCTCTTAAAGGGTCGGACCTGATTTGGGCCGTAATTTGGCCCAGAACGTGGTAGGCTTTTAACGGGCCGGATCTCATATGGGCCACTATTAGGCCCTGAGCGTGGCAGGCCATTAATGGACCGGATCAAATATGGGCCGACATTTGGCCCAAAACATGGCAGCTAGTTAATGGGCCGGCCTACTAGGATCCTCAAAATCTTGTGGGCCTACATCTGGGACAGCCCATTAATGTCGGTGAAATCTCATGGGCCTTTAGGTGGGCCGTCCCATTATGACCCGCAAGAATCTTGTGGGCCTTTACCTAGGACGGCCCATTATGGCACAAAAAAATCATGTGGGCCTTTACCTGGGCCGACCCATTATGGCCCGCAAAATCTTGTGGGCCTTTAGCTAGGCCAGCCCATTATGGTCCGCAAAATTTCGTGGGCCTTTAGCTGGGCCGGCCCATTATGGTCCGCAAAATCTTGTGGGCCTCTAGTTGGGCCAGCCCATTTAAACTTGTTGGGCCGTGCCACGTGTCGACGTATCATAGGCGCCTTCTGTCCAGTGAGTGGATGACATCTGTCCCGACGATGAGCCGACACGTGTTTCCTCTAGCCAATGATGATTTTACATGTGGAAAATCCCCATTGGTCGGGGCTGTTAACGGGTTATCGGATCGAAAACCCGACCCGATAGCTTAACGGCGTTCCATTACGGTGGATGCCACGCGTCAGTCACCCTTGACGAAAGCACTTCTGTGACGCGCGATTTATCGTCATGGAAGTGGACACTTCCGTGATGATAATTTTGGTAATGTCATGGAACACTTCTACGACAGCACAGGTATGACTATCTTGATTCTGTCATAAATTTGTCATGGATGTACATTCATGAAAAAAAGTGACCTACTGTGACAAACACGTATCATCACGGAAGTGTATTTTTTTGTAGTGTTGGCAATACGTATATGTAGATCTCCTCCCTTGTAACCGACTCTGTGTAACCCTCGCCCCCTCCAGTGTCTATATAAACCGGAGGGTTTAGTCCGTAGGACAAGATACAATCATACCATAGGATAGCTTCTAGGGTTTAGCCTCTACGATCTCGTGGTAGATCAACTCTTGTAATACTCATATCATCAAGAACAATCAAGTAGGATGTAGGATATTACCTTCATCAAGAGGGACCGAACCTGGGTAAACATCGTGTCCCCTGCCTCCTGTTACCATCCGCCTTAGACGCACAGTTCGGGACCCCCTACCCGAGATCCACCGGTTTTGACACCGATATTGGTGCTTTCATTGAGAGTTCCACTGTGACGTCACCATAAGGCTCGATGGCCCCTTCGATCATCGATAACGACGCGGTCCAGGGTGAGGTTTTCCTCCTCGGACAGATCTTCATATTCGGCGGCTTCGCACTGCGGGCCAATTCGCTTGGCCATCTAGAGCAGATCGAGAGCTACGCCCCTGGCCATCAGGTCAGGTTCGGAAACTTAAACTACACTGCCGACATTCGCGGAGACTTGATCTTCGACGGATTCGAGCCCAGGTCAGGTGCACCGCACAATCACGACGAGCACGACGTAACTCTGCCGTCGGACAGTGTTCGGGAGATCGCATCTGCAACTACTCCGGCCTTCAATCCGGAGCAAATTGCGCCATCTGAGGACGGAGGGATAGACCCTGCCAGGGAGGCCGCATTCTCAATGGCGATGGTGCTGGATACTGACTTCACCCCTTACGAGAGCCGTGTCGCCGAACCACGGGATTCGTCTCCGGCCATGGACTCCGAGCCACCTGCATCCGTGCCTATCGAATCCGATTGGGCACCGGTCATGGAGTTCACCTCCATGGATATCTTTCAGCACTCGCCTTTCGGCGATGTGCTAAATTCATTAAGGTCTCTCTCCTTGACGGGAGAACCTTGGCCGAACTGTGTCCAGCTAGAATGGGATGCGGACGACGAAGAAATTCGCTACCCACCCACCACCCACTTAATAGCCACTGTCGACGATTTAACTGACATGCTCGACTTCGACTCCGAAGACATCGACGGTATGGACGACGATGCAGGAGACGAACAGGAACCACCCCCCACAGGGCGCTGGACCGCCACCTCATCATATGATATATACATGGTGGACACCCCCAAAGAAGGCAATGGTGACGAGACAGCGGAGGATGACCCCTCCAAGAAGCAACCCAAGCGACGACGTCAGCAGCACCGCTCCAAGTCCCGCCATAGCAAAGTAGTGATACTGGCACAAGAGACAATAACACTCCGGATAATGCCGAAGACAACCACAGTCCCCTCCAGTACAATGTAGAGCGGGAAGGCGAACAAGCTAGCCCCCTAGAGCAGGCAGCAGATGGAAAATCGGAGGAGGACAATTACATGCCTCTCTCCGAAGACGAGGTGAGCCTCGGTGACGAAGAATTTATCGTGCCTGACGATCCTGTCGAGCAGGAGCGCTTCAAGTGTCGGCTTATGGCCACAGCAAATAGCCTAAAGAAAAAGCAACAACAACTTCAAGCTGATCAAGACTTGCTAGCAGATAGATGGACCAAAGTCCTTGCGGCCGAGGACTACGAACTCGAGCGCCCCTCCAAGAATTACCCAAAGCGCAGGTTGCTGCCTCACCTCGAGGAGGAAGCATTGAAACCTCTATCACCAGTGCACGATGCGGCTGACCGGACACCGCGTGGCCAAGCCAAAGAGGCGTTTCAGCCTGAAGTTCAGCCTGCACCCTCCCGCCACTCAATCAAAAATACCAAGGCCCGGGGCAACACACGGGACCTGCGAGACGTATTGGACAGCAGGGCAAAACATGCAAGGTCAATATACAGGTCACGGGGGGGCGCGCCAACGCGGGACGATGACCGTCGCGCCGGATACACTAAAAGTAAATCCGGCCGGGCCGAATACAGCAGACAAGACTCATATGAACTGCGTCGGGATATAGCCCAGCACAGAGGCGCCGCACACCCCCTATGCTTCACTGATGAAGTTATGGATCACGAATTCCCGGAGGGTTTTAGACCCGTAAATATCGAATCGTATGATGGTACAACAGATCCCGCTGTATGGATTGAGGATTTCCACCTTCACATCCACATGGCTCGTGGTGACGATCTACATGCCATCAAGTACCTCCCACTAAAACTCAAAGGACCAGCTCGGCATTGGCTGAATAGCTTGCCAGTAGACTTCGTCGACATTTGGGAGGATTTGGATGACGCATTCCTTGACAACTTCCAGGGCACTTATGTGCGACCATCGGATGCTGATGACTTGAGTCATACAACTCAGCAACTAGGGGAATCGACCAGACAATTCTGGACACGGTTCCTAACTAAGAAAAACCAAATTGTCGACTATCCGGATGCAGAGGCCTTAGCGGCATTCAAGCATAACATCCGTGACGAGTGGCTTGCCCGGCACCTCGACTAGGAGAAGCCGAAGTCTATGGTAGCCCTCACGACGCTCATGACCCGCTTTTGCGCGGGCGAGGATAGCTGGCTGGCTCACAGCAACAACACACCAGGGAATTCGGGTACTCCGGATACCAAAGATGCCAACGGCAGACCACGTCATAACAGACAAAAGCACCGCAACAACGGCAATAACACCGATGATACGGGAGTCAATGCCGGATTCAGAGGCTCTAGATCCGGTCAGTGGAAAAAGCCATTCAAAAGAAGTACTCCAGGCCCGTCCAGTTTGGATCGCATACTGGATCGCTCGTGTCAAATCCATGGCACCCCCAATAAGCCAGCCAATCACACCAACAGAGAATGCTGGGTGTTCAAGCAGGCCGGCAAGTTAAACGCCAAAAGAAGGACAAGGGGCTGCATAGTGATGACGAGGACGAGCCCCGGCCGCCGAACACGGGAGGACAGAAGAGGTTCCCCCCACAAGTGAAGACGGTGAACATGATATACGCAACCCACATTCCCAAGAGGGAACGGAAGCATGCACTAAGGGACGTCTATGCGATGGAGCCTGTAGCCCCAAAGTTTAACCCATGGTCCGCTTGTCCGATCACCTTTGATCCCAGGGACCACCCCACTAGTATCCGTCATGGCGGATCTGCCGCACTGGTCCTAGCCCAATCATCGACGGATTCCACCTCACTCGAGTCCTTATGGACGGCGGCAGCAGCCTGAACCTGCTCTATCAGGATACAATGCGCAAAATGGGTATAGATCCCTCAAGGATCAAACCCACCAAAACCACCTTTAAGGGTGTCATCCCAGGTGTAGAGGCCCATTGCACGGGCTCAATCACACTGGAAGTGGTCTTCGGATCTCCGGACAACTTCCGAAGCGAAGAGTTAATCTTCGATATCGTCCCGTTCCGCAGCGGCTATCACGCACCGCTCGGGCGAACCACATTTGCAAAATTCAATGTGGTACCGCATTACGCATACCTCAAGCTCAAGATTCCAGGACCTAGGGGGGTCATAACAGTCAATGGAAACACAGAACGCTCGCTCCACATGGAAGAGCACACTGCGGCCCTCGCAGTAGAAGCACAAAGCAGCCTTTTAAAGCAAACCACCAATTCGGCGATACAGCCCCCAGACACTGTCAAGCGAGTCCGGAGTAAACTGCAACAGGATCGCCTGGCACGTTTAGCGCTCGCCTAGCAATTCGGCCCCCGTCCCAGTCCCAGCCAAGCGACGAAATTCGTGCCGCGCGTACATAATTATGCACTCAAAATACCATGGACATAGGCAGGGGCACAATCAGGGCACGTCCCGCAAGGCGGCTTAACCGCCCTAGGGGATGTATACCTTTATCATTTTTTCTCTTTTAGGACCTAACTCTCTGGAAGCCCTTTCCGGCAGTACGATTGACAGACACATTACGGGAATGAATAACCAAGGAGGCAAGAAGCTAAGATGTACACGGGAACCCCCAGGTGGTCTCTAATGATAACCGATATACCCGCTTTCTACTATCCATACGCAACTTGCCCTCTGATAGGACATGTCACATAGTCCTATTTTCTACCTATTGCACTACTTGTATTAGTATGCTTCAACGTATTATTTAAATAACAATGCATAGCATTAGTCTATTATTGCATTATTTATCCCTTTCTTCTTATATGTTCATTTACGACAACTTGCTCCCGTACATTCTGGTACGGTCAATACGCCAGGGGCTTTCGTTTACCCCATAATACGGTGTGAGAAGTCCGAACACTTTCAATAGTGCGGCACCCCGAACTTATAACACTATATGCATCAGCTCCGAATCATGTCTTGGGTCAATAGTTGGATTTTCCCGGCTCCCATGCTTTGGTACCTTACGTTCCGCTATATCGGCTAAGGTAGCGCTGGGAGAACTACTGCGATTGTGTCCCGGTTCTTCCGGACAAGCACCTCAGTAGAGAAAGCCGAAAACTGACTGTCATGATAAGGCGAGAGCTGGTCGCTGTTCGAGAGGTCTCAAGTCCTTAAGGACTTTTTTCGCTTCGGGCGAGGAGTCGGCCTTCCCCGACTTAGGCGTGTATAGCGCCCCAAATTCGGCCTTTCGAATACTAGGGGCTTCGCCAAAATTTAAAATTGTAGACTTCTATGGCTAAGTGAGAGTGATAAAGCCTTATAGTCTGATTGCCTGGTTCGTTGTGCTGAACACCTCCCTTGAAGGAGCCAAAATTGGGATAAAGAGTGCTCAGGTTTATCCCGAACACCCCAGTACTAGTTACATGGGGGCAGAAGCCGACGACTGGCCAACTCTCAGATTTTATAAACGGCCGCACAGAAGGTAATATTTTAAAGTAAAATAGCATTGCATAGCGCAAATGAACTCGTTTCACATTACAAGATCACATGAGCATGTACATTCAAAAATTACATCTCTGGCACATTCATCCGCCACAAGATGGGAACCCTTCAGGACACTGTCATAATACATTTCGGGGTTGCGATGCTCCTTGCCCTCCGATGGCCCCTCCTTCACCAGCTTCACGGCGTCTAGCTTCGCCCAGTGCACCTTCGCCTGGGCAAAAGCCCTACGCGCACCCTCAATGCAGACGGACCACTTTATGACTTCAAGCCGTGGGCACGCATCCACAAGCCGCCTCACCAGACCGATGTACCTGCCGGGCAGGGGCTCGCCAGGCCACATACGGACTATAAGACCCTTCATGGCCTGTTCGGCCGCCTTGTGAAGCTTGACCAATTGCTTCAGCTGGTCGCTCAAGGGCATTGGGTGTTCGGTCCCAGTATACTGAGACCAGAACAACTTTTCCGTCGAGCTCCCCTCCTCAGCTCAGTAAAACAACCCGTGGCATCCAGTACATTGTGGGGAAGATCTGGGAATGCTCCTGGAGAGCTCCGAACTCGGGTAAGTAAAAGGAAAGTTTCCTTCACATGCTTGCTTTGCATAATGAATGCCTTACCAATTACTATCTTCTTCACCGCATCAATCTCCTGGAGGGCCTTGTGGGATCAGCCTTGGTGCTCTGGGCGCTTTCGAGCGCCTTCACAAGCTCGGACTCTCGCGTCTTAGAGTCAAGCTCCAAGGACTCGTGTTTCTTGGTGAGAGCCTCGAGCTCTTGCTGCACCTTGCCTACTCGGGCTTCTTGATTTTCCTGCTCAAGGCGCTCCTTGGCCGCTTTGTTTTCGGCCTCGGACAGCGCCTTCTTCAGGGTCGCCACCTCGGTCGTGGCCCCTGGCAAATTCATGATGATCCTATTATTCTACAACCGAACTTCTTTTTTTAAAGCGTAGACAAGGTATGGCTTACCTTTGCTCTCCTTGAGCTGCCTCTTGGTAAGGCCGAGCTCGTTCTCGGACCGCTCCAGGTCCTGCTTCAGTGCAGAGACCTCCGCAGTACGTGCGGCAGCGGCCAGCAGTGAATCCTGCACATACACATAGACATATTCTGATTAGACTCTTAAGTCATCATTTGATCCTCTATTCATCCTTTCTTCTCGAACACCGAACAGAGCATCAGGGGCTACTATCTATGCGGTAATATTTTCTTATATTTTGATTGCTTACCTCAAAGCCTGTTAGGAGGCTTGCGCAAGCTTCGATCAGTCCATTTTTGGCGGACTGAACTTTCTCGATCACCGCACTCATGATAGTGCGGTGCTCTTCATCAATGGAAGCGCCGCGAAACACTTCCAGCAAGTTGTCCGGTGCCTCTGGATGGACAGAGGACACCGGCACGGGCGTCTGGCCCCCCTTAACGGGGGATCGCCTGCCGGAGTCTGGAACCATCGAAGGTTCTGGCGTAGTGTTCGGCTGGGGGCCGAACTCGGAGCCCGTGGGAGTTTTGCTCCCTTTGCGTCCAGGGTCCGGGAGGTCGCCTCGAGGCGCCCCCAGGACCACCTAACCTCAGCTTGGTGCCTTTCGAGACAAAACCTCGACGTTGTCCGTAGGGCGAGGGGTGGAGGCGGTTGGAAGAGAACCGATGTTCATATCCGACGAGTCCAATCAACCACTTGACGAAGATACGTCGAGATGAGCTCGGGATGGACTGCATAATCATGTTCGGCATGAGGACAAGCAGTGCAATAAAACATACCATGAATTACTATGGTGTCCGGATACTTACGACTTCGCTAGGGGCTTGACCCTGGGTAGCCACTCGTCGCCGCTTTAGGCGGTCGTCGTGGAGCAGTCCGAAGGGACGGTCCTTCCCTTCTTGGACCCTTCAGCCTCCCCGGTAGGGTCGGCCTTCCTTTTCTTGTCTCCCTCGGCTGGGGGGAGAACTTTCCTCCTCCTCCTCATTTTCGTGGGAGGAGTGCGTGTCGGAGTCATCAGACGATGAGTCCGATACAACCTTGCGCCGGACACCCTTTCGGGTCCCCGTGGCCTTCTTCTTGGTCTTCTTCCCCGGCACCTCGTCAGGTGCCGGAGTCAGCATCTCCGTTAGGAGAGCATCTGCAGGATCTTCATGCAGGGGGGCTGGGCAATCGAGCTGCTCCGCTATCTTTATCCAGTCCTGTTAATGACATGGAAGCTTAGATCTCGCGCATGATTTAACTGTGGCAAATAAATACCCTGTGAGATATAAAAACTTACCGGATTGGCATGGCGCTTTGCGCTAAGTCCGCGGTCCTTGGTGAGGGAAGGAGGTACCTCGGCGCCCTTGAATAGCACCCTCCAGATGTCCTTGTGCGTCGTGTCATAGAGCTCTCGCAGCGTCTGGTGCTTGGCCGGGTCGAACTCCCACAAATTGAATACCCGTCGTTGACACGGGAGAATCCGGCAGAAGAGCATGACCTGGACCACGTTGACGAGCTTGATTTTCTTGCTCATCATGTTCCTGATGCAGGTCTGGAGTCCGGTCAGCTCTACCGAAGAACCCCTGGACAGGCCCTTCTCTTTCCACGAAGTGAGCCGCGTGGGGATTCCGGATCAAAATTTGGGGGCCGCCACCCAGTTGGTGTCACGCGGCTTGGTGATGTAGAACCACCCCGATTGCCACCCCTTTATGGTCTCCACATAGGAGCCTTCGAGCCAGGTGACATTAGGCATTTTGCCCACCATGGCGCCTCCGCACTCTGCTTGCTGGCCAACCACCACCTTCGGTTTGACATTGAAGGTCTTCAGCCACAGGCCGAAATGGGGCCTGATGCGGAGGAAGGCCTCACACACGACGATAAACGCCAAGATGTTGAGGATGAAATTGGGGGCTAGATCATGAAAATCCAGCCCGTAGTAGAACATGAGCCCGCGGACAAACGGGTGGAGAGGAAATCCCAGTCCACGGACGAAGTGGGTAAGAAAAACTACCCTCTCATGGGGTTCGGGCGTAGGGATGATCTGCCCTGCATCTGGCAGCCGGTGTGCGATATCCGTGGCCAGATATCCGGCTTCCCGTTACTTTGTGATGTTCTCCTCCGTGACGGAGGAGACCATCCACTTGCCTCCCGCTCCGGACATGCTTGGAGTGGTTTGAGAAGAAAGACGCGAACTTGGGCGCTGGAGCTCGAGTGTGCGAGAATGGGTAAGCAAGGAGGAAGAAGGCATGGGTGAAAAGAGTGAATCCTAATCCCTTTATCAGGGCAGAAGAGGCGATGCGCCTCCCCACTTTCCTGGTAAAATCGCCTTATTCCCCAAGCGCCGTAATTGATGGCGCGGTTGGGTTACCCACGTCCGTATTGATGAGAATCCCATAATAAGGGGGACACGATCTCTGCTTTGACAGGACGTGTCAAGAAAACCGCCTCGCGATATGTGCGGTGCTGGTTGAGAAAAACGGTTCGAATAATGACCGGGCCATGACGTGATGTCATGCTGTCAAAACGTGTCAGCAGATTAGATTTGTGGAAATATTATTCTCTCTACAGTGGTATGTGGAACTTGATTTGCAGAGCCGGACACTATCCTTGTGTTCAAAATCTTCTATGGAGTATTGAGAGGAGGAACCCGCCTTGCAATGCCGAAGACAAAACTGCACGCCGGACTCATCGTCATTGAAGCCTGGTTCAGGGGCTACTGAGGGAGTCCTGGATTAGGGGGTCTCCGGATAGCCGGACTATATCCTTTGTCCGGACTATTGGACTATGAAGATACAAGATTGAAGACTTCGTCCCGTGTCCGGATGGGACTCTCCTTGGCGTGGAAGGCAAGCTTGGCAATACGGATATGTAGATCTCCTCCCTTCTAACCGACTCTATGTAAGCCTAGCCCCCTCCGGTGTCTATATAAACTGGAGGGTTTAGTCTGTAGGACAAGATACAATCATACCATAGGCTAGCTTCTAGGGTTTAGCCTCTACGATCTCGTGCTAGATCAACTCTTGTAATACTCATATCATCAAGAACAATCAAGCGGGACGTAGGGTATTACCTCCATCAAGAGGGCCCGGACCTGGGTAAACATCGTGTCCCCTGCCTCCTGTTACCATCCGCCTTAGATGCACAGTTCGGGACCCCCTACCCGAAATCAGCCGGTTTTGACACCGACATCACTTTTCATGTTAGTGGTAATGAGCATACGGTACACTTTTTGAGGAAACAACCTCAAGTCCATAGTATCAATTCTATTGGAAAATTTTCAACAATTATTATTTGAGGTTTTGAATTTCCTATTCCTACTGTCAGGAAGAAATATGATATTCTTATTGTTGGGGACGTGCATATCCCCGTTGAGGTAACCTAGTGTTATTCGAAATTTCTCCGGTTTCATGCGATTCGAAATGAGTTTGTTAACAAGACTTGATCAACCTTGTTAGTGGATTCCATTTGGTGAGCATGAGATGGATGAAGTTAGAAAGCACAACCTTCTGTACCCTCTTTTTACTTTGTATTATTTAGTTTAAATAAAGTAAAAATAGTATTTTTTTTGTCTGTTTTCTGAATTATCCTTGCAATAAAAAAATACCCCGGAAATAAAAGTTCTCCAATTCCCTAAAAATGAAATACAATTTTTTCTAGAATATTTAAGAATTATTGGCACTGAGAACACACCAGGGGGACCCACCACCCTGGGCGTGCCCCCTGCCTCGTGGACCCCACGAGGGTCCCCTCCACTTATTCTTGCACCCACACACTTCGTCTTCCTCCAGAAAAATCATCCACCAGCTCAAACCCGTGTTCTAGCTCATCTTGCTGCCATTTTCGATCTCCCTTCTCAAAGCTCCATTCACAAAACTGCTTTGGGGGATTGTTCTTCGGTATGTGACTCCTCCATTGGTCCAATTAGTTTTTGTTCTAGTGCTTTATTTATTGCAATTTTTTGCTGCTTAGGTGACCCTGTTCTTGAGCTTGCATGTCAAATTTATTTGGTCAAAAGTAGTTTTAATGCATGATATAGCCTCTAGGCACTTGTAGGAGTAGTTGCTATCAATTTTGTTGAGTTTGGTTCACTTTTATTTTGAGTCACTAAAAATTTCAGAAATTTTTTAGAGGAATAAATATGTTTACGAAAATGTACCAAGGTGGTTCCTAAAGGAAGCAAGGCCCAAGGCCCACAATACGCGAGCTGGATAATGAACTACCAAGTGAGGCTCAAGTGCGGCCTTGTGAATGGCCGTCAGAGGATTTCATGGTCCAGGCAGGCATCAAGGAAAAATTTGACGCATATGTGCATAACGCTGATCTTGAGAGTTTCAAGTCAGATAAGTGTCGGCAATACCTCTATTTAACTGATTCATTTGTGAGAAGGTTTAAGTTTACATCCTCGCGCAATTCTCACAATGTCCTATTTGATATTTATGATAAATCTTATACCATGGACCTAGAAGATTTTAATACTACCTGCAAACTCCCGCAGTGGGGTAGTGCTAGTGAACCTCGCAAATCTGAATTTAAAGAATTTCTTGCTAGTATCACTATGGGGGAATCTAGAGAATTAACACAAGCTACCATAGGGAGCATTCATTTTCCTGCCATACATTATTTTGCTCCCTTCGTGGGTTGATGCATTAACGGTAAGGATGAGGCATGTCACATGTGTGTTCCTGATCTTAGTGTTCTCAAGAGTGCTGTATTAGGAGATAAACAATGAAACTTGGGGGCTATTGGTGCACGTAGGTTGCATCTTAATGGTTTAACTGGAGATTTGTTTGGTGGAATTTATGCAACTCGTGTAGCTAACTTTCTTGGTATACCCATACGTGGGGATGATATTGAGTTGCCTCCTGCTTATCTAGATTATAATGATATGGTTCGTCATCAGTTTGTTGTGAGGAACGATTAGTTCCTCCAGTACCGACTAATCTTTGACAGACGGCGCACTGTCCATGTTGCTCTTCCTGCTCCTGCTTTCTTTGATTTTCAGAGAAAAGAGAGATATGTTATAACCAGGGAGGAGGCGAACAAGTATGAGAGGAGGATGGAGGCAGCTTGCCTCCAAGCTGCAGCACATGAGGCAATTGCCGCTGCATCTCAGTACGACCCCCAGCTACAACTTTGATCCATGGGCATAGACCAACTTAGGCCAAAAGCCTAAGCTTGGGGGAGTACGTATTTCTCACCGACATTACATTCATGTTCACACACTCATGCCAATTGTCATTGCTCATACTTTTTCATTGTATCATCCATGCTAGTTTATTTTCTTTTTTAAGCTTTCTTCTTGTGTGTTTGAAAAACCTTAAGAAAAACAAAAAAAAATAGTTGTATCTTTTAGCTACTTTACTTTCCATGCTTGTAGTAGTAGTAATTAAAAGAAAACCCAAAAAGATTTCTCGTTCTTCTTTTGCTTGTTGGGAGCTTTCCCGTGTAAGTAGTTTTGCTTCTTTTCTTTTCTTTGGGGTCGAGAGGAGAAGACCACGATGAAAATGTTGAGTGGCTCTCATATGCATTATTGTTGATCTAATAAAGGGCCCATATTACCTTGTCTTCTCTCTTGAATTGAATGCTTGCAGATTCCAGCTTAGTCCAATGCACGTGCACTATTATTATTATCCACACTATTAGGTTGTGCAAGTGAAAGGCAATAATGACGATATATGATGAACTGATTGAGATGAGAAAAGCTGGTATGAACTCGACCTCTCTTGTTTTTGTAAATATGATTAGTTCATCGTTCCTGATTCAGCCTATTATGAATGAAACATGTTTGCAATGACAATTAGAGATTATAGTTGCCCATGCCATGCTTAATTTGCTAGGAGTTTATAATGGTCTACCTTGCGTGTCAACATGCTATTAAAATGGTTGTGATGTGGTATGATAGGGTGGTATCCTCCTTTGAACGATTCGAGTGGCTTGACTTGGCACATGTTCACGCATGTAGTTGAAACAAAATCAACATAGCCTCCACGATATTTATGTTCATGGTGAATTATATCCTACTCATGCTTGCATTCGGTGTTGATTAATTTTAATGCATGTTCATGACTGTTGTCGCTCTCTAGCTGATCGCTTCTAGGTCTCTTTCTAGCCTTCACTTGTACTAAGCGGGAATACTGCTTGTACATCCAACTCCATAAACCCCAAAAGTTATTCCATATGAGTCCACCATACCTTCCTATATACGGTATCTACCTGTTGTTCCAAGTAAATTTGTATGTGCCAAACTTTAAACCTTCAAATAAAAATTCTGTTTTGTATGCTCGAATAGCTCATGTATCAACTAGGGTTGTCTATATCTTCCATGCTAGGCGGGTTATTCTCAAGAGGAGTGGACTCTGCTCCTCACTCACGAGAAAATGGCTGGTCACCGGGATGCCCAGTCCCATGCTCAAATCAAATCAAAATAAATGCAAACAAAACTCCCCCAGGATTGTTGTTAGTTGGAGGCACCCGTTGTTTCGGGCAAGCCATGGATTGATGCTTGTTGGTGGTGGGGGGGTATAAACTTTACCATTCTGCTTGGGAACCGCCTATAATGTGTGTAGCATGGAAGATATCGAGATCTCTCGGTTGTTATGTTGACAATGAAAGTATACCGCTCAAAATATTATCCATCTCTATTTCAAAACCGAGTTCTGGGACCTCTACAAATCCCTGCTTCCCTCTGGAAGGGCCTATCCATTTACTTTTATGTTGAGTCATCACCCTCTTATTAAAAAGCTCCAGTTGGAGAGCACCGCTGTCATTTGCATGTATTATTTTTAGTTTACATTGAGTATGACTTGATTGGGTCTCTTTTACCATGAATTACAATTTCCAGTCAGCCCTTGATCTTCAGGGGTGCTCTGCATTTATGTTTTGCAGTCTCAGAAAGGGCTAGCGAGATACCATCTTGCTATATCATATTATGATTGTTTTGAGAAAGTGTTGTCATCCGAGATTCATTATTATTGCTTGCTAGTTGATTATGCCATTGATATGAGTAAACATGAGACCTAAATGTTATTCTGAATATGGTTAGTTCATAATCTTCGCTGAAAACTTGAATGCTGGCTTTACATATTTACAACAACAAGAGCAAACAGAGTTTGTAAAAGTTTTCTTTATCACTTTTAGTTTATCAACTGAATTGCTTGAGGACAAGCAAAGGTTTAAGCTTGGGGGAGTTGATACGTCTCCAACGTATCTACTTTTCCATACACTTTTGCCCTTGTTTTGGACTCTAACTTGCATGATTTGAATGGAACTAACCCGGACTAACGCTGTTTTCAGCAGAATTGCCATGGCGTTATTTTTGTGCAGAAATAAAAGTTCTCGGAAATGACCTGAAAATCAACGGAGAATATTTTCGGAGTATATAAAAAATATTGGCGAAAGAATCAACGTCAGGGTGCCCACACCCTGTCCACGAGGGTGGGGGCGCGCCCCCTGCCTCGCGGGCCGCCTGATGCTCCACCGACCTCAACTCCAACTCCATATATTCACGTTCGGGGAGAAAAAATAAGAGAGAAGGATTCATTGCGTTTTACGATATGGAGCCACCGCCAAGCCCTAATCTCTCTCGGGAGGGCTGATCTGGAGTCCGTTCGGGGCTCCGGAGAGGGGAATCCGTCGCCGTCGTCATCATCAAACTTCCTCCATCACCAATTTCATGATACTCACCGCCGTGCGTGAGTAATTCCATCGTAGGCTTGCTGGACGGTGATGGGTTGGATGAGATTTATCGTGCAATCGAGTTACTTTTGTTAGGGTTTGATCCCTAGTATCCATTATG
Source organism: Triticum urartu (assembly GCF_056163025.1). NCBI lineage: Eukaryota > Viridiplantae > Streptophyta > Magnoliopsida > Poales > Poaceae > Triticum > Triticum urartu. The sequence continues at coordinate 100,468,213 of NC_141878.1, forward strand.
TTCTGAGATTGATGTTGCTATGACTTTGCTATGCTTAATGCTTGTCACTAGGAGCCGAGTGCCATGATTTCAGATCTGAACCTATTATGTTTTCATGAATATATGTGACTTCATGATCCTATCTTGCAAGTCTATAGTCACCTATTATGTGTTATGATCCGTTAACCCCGAAGTGGCAATAATCGGGATACTTACCGGTGATGACTATAGTTTGAGGAGTTCATGTATTCACTATGTGTTAATGCTTTGGTCCGGTAACTATTAAAAGGAGGCCTTAATATCCCTTAGTTTCCAATAGGACCCCGCTGCCATGGGAGGGTAGGATAAAAGATGTCATGCAAGTTCTTTTCCATAAGCACGTATGACTATATTCGAAATACATGCCTACATTACATTGATGAACTGGAGCTAGTTCTGTGTCAACCTATGTTATAACTATTGCATGAGGAATCGCATCCGACATAATTATCCATCACTGATCCATTGCCTATGAGCTTTTCATATATTGATCTTTGCTTATTTACTTTTTCGTTGCTACTGTTACAATCACTATGAAACCAAAACTGCTACCGTTACTTAATTTTGCCACCGTTAGCACTACTATCATATTACTTTGCTACTAAATACTTTGCTGCAGATATTAAGTTTCCAGGTGTGGTTGAATTGATAACTCAGCTGCTAATACTTGAGAATATTCTTTGGCTCCCATTGTGTCGAATCAATAAATTTGGGTTGAATACTCTACCCTCGAAAACTGTTGCGATCCCCTATACTTGTGGGTTATCAGTGGCGGCCATCACATCAATGATGGTTAACTTGTTGTGGTCCAATAGCCTCACCTTGGCGGCCAGGTGCTGCACTTCGACACTTTCTTCTTGAGAAGGGATTTTGGGCCGCCAATTGAACCGCTTATTTAATGGAGCGTCTGAGTATTTGGGCAGACCCCTCCGAACTGGTTCGGATAGGGGAACGTCTTCGATATAAAACCATTCCTATGTTTATTCTTCGGAATCCCGACAGGATACCACATCCGGGATATGTGCCATAATTTGACGCCTACTTCACAGATTGTCTCTCCTCGGGTATGAGGGATGAGGCAAAAATACTTTCTCCATAACTCAAAATGGGCCTCATAGCCCAGAAACATCTCGCAAAAGAGCGACAAAGCCCGAGATATGCAGAATGGATCCAAGGATGAGTGATGGAGTTGGATCCCGTAGAACTCTAGCATGCCCCTCAGGAAAATATGGATTGGGAAGCCCAAGCCACGTAAGAGGAAGGGCGCGAAACATACCCTCTCTTCTTTGTCTAGAGCAGGAAAATTCTCTGTGTAGGCTTCACTATTCATGGAACTTAATCCAGGGCGAGTAGATGTGAGATCTGACGTGGGAAGATATCCCTGCGTCTCAAGTCTGCTTAATTGGAGGTGGGAGGGCGCTGTGGGGGCGTGAGGAGGAGCTTGGTGCGCCCGCCATTTTTTCTCCACTATTCTCTATTTTTCGGCTTCTGGATTTGGGGAAGGAATGGGCTGCCCATCATGCTCCTGGCCTATTTAATAGGCGCCTCCTCTTTGTTTTCATAAGGGGCATTTCTGTATAAGATTACTAGACCGCCCACCTCCTTCTGGCACACGGAAATCGAGGGGTGTTATTAACCATGTATGAAAAGATTGGTATGGCAGGCCCAATGGTGCTTCGACAAATCGAGATATCATCGACAATCGAACTATGGATATTCAAACATTGAGGGGGTGAAGAACTCATCTCGCAAGCCAGAGTCTTCAGATGTGCAGAGCTACCAGAAGTCATGAAACCCGGCGTTGGAGACTAGTTTGGGGGCTATTGAGGGAGTCCTAGACAAGGCGGTCCACGGGCTGCCAGCCTATCTCTTATGGGCCGGACAGGTGGACCGCTGTACGACTACTATAAGGCCGAGCTATCAGGTGACTCCGTGTATGGATAAGAAACCTTCGGAGCCTCGGTGTGTCCTACAAGTCAACATAAGAGAATTGACATGTTTATTCCTCCATTGTAACTGACCATGTGTAACCCTAGGACCCCTGATGTCTATATAAACCAGGGGGTTTAGTCCGCAGAGGCTAGAAGAACAACCATCATCCTACTTGCCTAGGGTTTAGTTCATCTGATCTCGTGGCAGACCAACTCTGTAATCATCCTGTACACTTCAATATAATCAAGCAGGACGTAGGGTTTTACCTCTTTGAGAGGGCCCGAACCTGGGTAAACATCATCTCCTTCGTGAAGGAAATATGCCCTAGAGGCAATAATAAAGCTGCTATTTATATTTCTTATATCATAATAAATGTTAATTATTCATCCTAGAATTGTATCAACCGGAAACTTAGTACATGTGTGAATACATAGACAAACAGAGTGTCACTAGTTTGCCTCTACTTGACTAGCTCGTTGAATCAATGATGGTTATGTTTCCTGACCATAGACATGAGTTGTCATTTAATTAACGTGATCACATCATTAGAGAATGATGTGATTGACTTGACCCATCCGTTAGCTTAGCACGATGATCATTTAGTTTGTTGCTATTGCTTTGTCCATAACTATACATGTTCCTATGACTATGAGATCAAGCAACTCCCGAATACCGGAGGAACACTTTGTGTGCTACCAAACTTCACAACGTAACTGGGTGATTATAATGGTGCTCTATAGGTGTCTCCGATGGTATTTGTTGAGTTGACATGGATCAAGATTAGGATTTGTCACTCCGATTGTCGGAGAGGTATCTCTGGGCCCTCTCGGTAATGTACATCACTATAAGCCTTGCAAGCAATGTAGCTAATGACTTAGTTACGAGATGTAGCATTACGGAACGAGTAAAGAAACTTGCCGGTAACGAGATTGAACTAGGTATTGAGATACCGACGATCGAATCTCGGGCAAGTAACATACCGATGACAAAGGGAACAACGTATTCCGTTATGCGTTTTGACCGATAAAGATCTTCGTAGAATATGTAGGAACCAATATGAGCATCCAGGTTCCGCTATTGGTTATTGACCGGAGACATGTCTCGGTCATGTCTACATAGTTCTCGAACCCGTAGGATCCGCGCGCTTAACGTTCGGTGACGATCGGTATTACGAGTTTATGTGTGTTGATGTGACGAAGGTAGTTCGGAATCCTGGATTTGATCACGGACATGACGAGGAGTCTCGAAATGGTTGAGACATAAAGATCGATATATTGGACGACTATGTTTGGACATAGGAAGGGTTCCGAGTGAAGTTCGGGCATATACCGGAGTACCGGGGGTTTACCGGAACCCCCCGAGGACTTTAATGGGCCTTATGGGCCTTAGTGGAAAGAGAGGAGGGGCTGCCAGGGCAGGCCGCGCGCCCCCTCCCCCCTCTGGTCCGAAATGGACTAGGAAGGGGGCAGCGCCCCCCTTTCCTTCTCCCTCTTTCCTCCTTCCTTCTCCTACTCCTACTACATGGAAAGGGGGAATCCTACTCCCGGTGGGAGTACGACTCCCCATGGGGCGTGCCATAGGAGGGCCGGCCCTCCCCCTCCTCTACTCTTTTATATATGGGGGAGGGGGGGCACCCCATAGACACACAAGTTGATCATTGATCTTTAGCCGTGTGCGGTGCCCCCTCCACCATAATCCACCTCGGTAATATCGTAGCGGTGCTTAGGCGAAGCCCTGTTCCGGTAGCAACATCATCACCATCATCACGCCGTCATGGTGAAAAAGCTCTCCCTCAAAGCTCTACTGGATCGTGAATTCATGGGACGTCACCGAGCCGAACGTGTGCAGATCGCGGAGGTGTTGTATCTTCAGTAGTAGTTTCGGGTTTCGGGTTCCGGCAAAACCCTTGAGGTTCGAACACTGGGGTGCGCATGAAGATCTCCCCCCTTTATAGCTCGCACACTCAACGATCTCACGGCCTAGCTTGACGAACCCAAAGAACACGAGACACAAGATTTATACTGGTTCGGGCCACCGTTGTGGTGTAATACCCTACTCCAGTGTGGTGTGGTGGATTGCCTCTTGGGCTGAGGATGAACAGTTACAACGGAAGAACAGCCTCCTGAGGAGAGATGTTCTTGTGCCTGGTGAACTTGTGTGTGGCTAAGGATGGAATGGCTCCGATCCAAGATGGGATGCAAGATGAGATCCCAGCTCTCCCTCTCCCTCTCTGCCTAGCTATGGTGGTGGTTAGTCATATTTATATAGGCCCTGATCCTCTTCCCAAATATTGAGCGGGAAGGGATCCCACGATGGCCAATTTGAAGGGGGACAGCTAGTACAAGCTATCCTGACAAAAGTAGTATTCGCCTGCCAATGGCTCTGGTGGTGACGTCGTCTTGGGCTCCACGTTGACCTCCGTCATGTCGCCCTGCTTGTCTTGGTCTTGTTGTACCGATATGGAAACCTTTGCCTGATGCCTCAGAACTCCTCGCATGCGCTTGCCTCCTTAACACCAAAGAGGGAATGAGGAAACTGTGCTCACTGGCGCCCGCCTGGTCTTGATCGTCATGGCTTATGTCATTGGAACCTCGCGAGGTTCGCCTTGCCTTGATCTCTCCGCCCCTCGCGAGCCAGCCTCGTGAGGCCGCCCCTGAGGAGGTCTTGCGTCGTCCGCCTCGCGAGGCTTGGCCCCTCGCGAGGGTCTTGAATGTTTGCTGGTGAAGATGGGCTGTAGGAGGCGCTAGAGGAGCCACGTTGCGGGCCGCTGAAAGTGCAACTATCCCTAGGTGGTTTTGGTAATTCCTAACAACATATAGCTCATTAAGCTAATGCTATTTCAAGATTAATATATCAGGAAAGCTCAATGATTGGCATGGCATGGATGAGAAAAGTGGACCCCTCAAAATGCTAAGGACAAAGGATTGGCTCAAGCTCAAAGCTCAAGACTCTACATTTTCCATTTTAGTGATCCAAGATCACATTGAGTCTATAGGAAAAGCCAATACTATCAAGGAGGGATGAGGTGTTGCTTAATGAGGTTCTTGCTCAAAATGCTTAGTGATATGCTCCAAAACCCTCAACTACTTTCTCACATCAACATATGACCTAAACCAAAAGTCAAACTCAGCCCCACCGATTCTTCCTATCCGGCGCCATCGAGTTTCAAATGTCATAGCCATTGCCACAAACCGTAGGCAAATCGGTCTCACCGATAGGGATCTTGGTCTCACCAAGATGGGTTTGTAATCTCTCTGTTTCCCTTCGTAACATTTCGGTCTCACCGAGATGAGCGATCGGTCCCACCGAGATTGCAATGTAAACTCTCTGTTTTGCCTTCGTAACATTTCGGTCTCACCGAAATGAGCGATCGGCCCCACCGAGTTTACCCGACCAACTCTCTGGTTAGCTTATTACCAAAATCGGTCTCACCGAGTTTGTGTAATTGGTCTCACCGAGATTACGTTATGCCCTAACCCTAATCCTATCGGTCCTACCGAGTTGCATGTCGGTCCCACCGAAAACCCTAACGGTCACTAGCTTTGCTAAATCAGTCCGACCGAGTTTAACCATTCAGTCCCACCGAGTTTGGGAAGTTATGTGTAACGGTTAGATTTTGTGTGGAGGCTATATATACCCCTCCACCACCTCTTCATTCGCAGAGAGAGCCATCAGAACGAACCTACACTTCCAACTTACTTTTTTTGAGAGAGAACCACCTACACTTGTGTTGAGTGTTGGGGAGACTGTCATTTGAAGCACAAGAGCAAGGATTTCATCATCAACACACCATTTGTTACTTCTTGGAGAGTGGTGTCTCCTAGATTGTCTAGGTGTCACTTGGGAGCCTCCGACAAGATTGTGGAATTGAACCTAGGATTTTGTAAGGGCAAGGAGATCGCCTACTTCGTGAAGATCTACCGCTAGTGAGGCAAGTCCTTCGTGGGAGATGGCCATGGTGGGATAGACAAGGTTGCTTCTTCATGGACCCTTCGTGGGTGGAGCCCTCCGTGGACTCGCGCAACCGTTAGGTGGGTTGAAGTCTCCATCAACGTGGATGTACGATAGCACCACCTATCGGAACCACGACAAAAACATCCGTGTATCCAATTGCGTTTGAATCCTCCAAACCCTTCCTTTACATTCTTGCAAGTTGCATGCTTTACTTTCCGCTGCTCATATACTCTTTGCATGCTTGCTTGAATTGTGTTAAGATTGCTTGACTTGTCCAAAGTTGCCAAAATCTGCCAAGAACTAAAATTGGGAAAAGGCTAGATTTTTATTTGGTCAAGTAGTCTAATCACGCCCCCCCTCTAGACATACTTCCGATCCTACAAGTGGTATTAGAGCATTGGTCTCCATTTGCTTTGATTTCCATAGCTTTTGGTGGTCATAGCCCTGTTTTCACAACCTAGGAGAGTATGGCGTCTAGCGAGAGAAATTACCACTGTAGAGGTCCTTACTTTGATGCTACTAATTTTGCTAGTTGGAAGCATAAGATGAAAATGCATATTCTTGGACATAACCCTGCTGTTTGGGCTATTGTGTGTATTGGCTTGCAAGGTGAATTCTTTGATGGGAGAGAACCGAACCGTGAAGCTACTGCGGAAGAGTTGAAGATGCTACAATACAATGCTCAAACTTGTGATATCCTCTTCAACGGATTGTGCCCCGAAGAATTCAAAAAATCAGCCATCTTGAGAATGCAAAGGAAATTTGGGATACTTTGATTCATATGCACGAAGGTACCGACTCCATTAAGGAATCCAAGTTGGATGTGCTTCAAAGTCAACTTGACAAGTTCAAAATGAAGGATGGTGAAGTTGTCGCTGAAATGTACTCTAGGCTTGCTCTTATCACAAATGAGATTGCCGGCTTAGGAAGTGAAGAGATGACCGACAAATTCATCATCAAGAAGATCCTAAGAGCCTTGGATGGAAAATATGATATCGTATTCACATTAATCCAAATGATGCCAAATTACAAAGATCACAAGCCAACAGAAGTCATTGTAAGAATTGTTGCTCATGAGATGTCACTCAAGGATAAGGAGGAGCTCCATAACAAGTCAAGTGGTGCTTACAAAGCCTCATGTGAAGCTCCCACATCATCAAGTGAGAACCAAACCTTCAATGAAGAATTGAGCCTAATGGTGAAGAACTTCAACAATTTCTACAAGAGTAGAAGCAAAGAGAGAAGTTCCAAGTCAAGGTCCTACAATGACAAAAGATCTTCTAGTCAAGAGCGAAATTGCTACAATTGTGGAAGACCCGGACACTATTCCAATGACTGTACGACACCCTACAAGAGAAGAGAAGATTCTCCAAAAAGAAGAAGTAGAAGAGAAGAATCACCATCAAGAGAGAGAAGGAGTAGAGATGATCGTTATGAACGAAGAACATCCCGGAGAAGCAAGGATTCAGAAAGGAAGGACAAGTCATCAAGGAGCTACACAAAACGAAGACATCAAGCTCATGTTGGTGAATGGGTATCCGGCTCCGACTCCGACAATTACTCCGAGAGAAGCTATCACGCCGACTCCGAATATACTCAAGATGAAGGTGTTGCCGGTCTAGCACTTGTGTCAACCAACTCCTATGACATATTTGATTCACCAAATGAAGGAATTGGAAGATGCTTCATGGCCAAAGGTCCAAAGGTATTACACCCCGAGTATGTTGATTTCAATAGTGATGAACATGACTTTTTAGGTGATGATGATTTACTTGTTGACAACTCTAGTGATGAATACTATGATGTAATGTCAATTAATCATGCTAATAAAGATGAAATGAATGACAATGATAAGGAGAAGATTGAGTCTCTAACTAAAGAACTAAACACTCTTAAGTTATCTCATGAAACTATCTTAGGAGATCATCGAGAACTTTTAAGGACTCATGAGAAATTACGTTTTCAGAAGCTCAATCTTGAGCAAGAGCATGAGTTCTTAAAGGCAATCAATGATGATATTCGCTAGAAAATTTCTTCTTACATTGCCAAGTGTTTACTCTTATCCACTTACATGCCTCAAGTCAAGTCTAGTAACAAGAACAAGAAGGATTCTTCCTCTAGTAGTAACAATAATCATGCTAAATCCAATATTGTTGCTTCTAGTAGTTCTCTTGATTCCACTAATGATTCTCTTAGCCAAGTTACACTTGAGCAAGAAAATAGCTTATTGAAGGTAATCATAGAGAAAGGTGTTTACAAGAGCCTTGCCGGGAGTAAGCAATTCGAGGAAATTGTACGCAAGCAAGGAAGGCACCGGAAGAATCAAGGTATTGGTTTTGAACGAAATTTCAATGCCAATGGAGTTGAGTGGGAAGAAGATCAATACCCCAAGACGAAGTTTGTTCGTCAACAAGAGAAGTATGATCCTACTTCTTTCAAAGGGACACAAGCTCAAGATGATCTTCCACCACACGACCACAAGGAAAAAGGCAAGGACAAGCTTCAAGAGGAAATTAATGCATTTGAAGAAGCTCCTAAGGCCTTGGTCAAGTGGGTTCCCAAGACTAACAAGTTCCACTTCATCAAGTACAACTACAACTTAGAGGATTCCCATCAAGATGGTGTGGATCCCGAAGAAGAAGAACTAGAGAGTTCTTGAGGGTGACTCCGCCAACATACTTCACTCTTATCATTTTGGCAAGAACAAGTGCAATCAACTTCCACATCTTGCACTAGTTCAAGGAGTCACAAACCCTCTTGTTGGTAAGACAAGGGACAAAGTAACCTAATGCTCTCATAGACATCATCTTGTGTGTGCATCACTCTATGTCTATGGATATCCTTGTTTGTTCCTTGTGGGACTAACCCGTGTAGGTATTGAAAGTGCAACTCACTCCAAAGGATAGCTCCAAATAATCTACATCAACTTAGAGCATCCACATCCTCAACACCTACATGAAGTCATCATCAACAAAACCCAAGGTTAGTTCATCCCTCTTAGGGGGGATCTCACATCTAGGGGAGCTTTACTCTAAGAATTGAGCTAAAGCAACTCTAATAGTGTGAACACAACAACGCTTATGTAAAAGTGGTAACCCCACTTGTGCTTAAACGATGAGTATGACCTATGATCAAATGTTCTCATTTGACTCCTAAGTCAATATACTCATATATAGATGACCTAGTCATCGCCAATTGCTTGATAGATGCTAGAATTGTTTGTGCATGCTTTGCCATATATTTCATTTGTCATTTTATTGTGTGAGCATGTTGGTTGCATAATTTACTCATTCAAGGACGTCCACTTGTTGTTTTGATTGGTTGGTTTCTTTTTCTCTTGCCAAGTGGATGGACAAGAATGCCTAAGAACCTTCTCTAGCTATCTATGCTCTTCTCGTCTCAAACTCTATTCATGCTGCATCACAAAGTTTGATCAAGTCAGATTCGAACTACTCTGTGTGAGGAGCACTCGGAGTCCCCGATTCGTCATAGACTTAAACTTCCAAAACTTCTTTATGCGTTTCGGTCTGACCGACTCATCCATTTTGGTCATATCGAGATCACTAAGTCGATCTAGGTTTTTAATCTTGGTGCAACCGATTTGAACTTTTCGATCACACCGAGTTGCGGTAACTGCTCGCAGTTATGCATCTCGATGCTACCGAGTTGTTCCACTCGGTCACACTGACAGGGTCATGCTATATATACCCACGGGACAAAATTTGGAAAACTTTCCGAACCTCTTCGCCTGCGCTCAGCTTGCTCTGCCTCCCTGGGTCTCCGGATCGTCCTCCTTGTCGCCAGCCGCCTCCAATCGCTGGTCTCTGCCACCGTTAACGGGATCGTCTCCGCCGTTGTCGCCGTAGTGAGTCCATCGCCGAACTAGGGTATGGACTTGATCTTTGTGCTGTTCTAACTCCTATTCCCCAGCACATTGTTTTGCCATGTATCTTGCCACGATTGAGATCACTCTATCCAATGAAAACACTCCGTAGTTTAGATGAGGATTGAAAATTTAGGGTTAGGTTTCTGCCGAAACCATCTCGGACCGACCGAGTTGTTGAAATCGGTTCCACTGATTTGGCTCAGGCCATTGCACATGTGATTCTCGGTCTGACCGAGAATTGCAAATCGGTGTGACCGAGTTCAAGTCTTTGTGAAACCCTAGCAGTCTCGATGCCACCGAACTGTGACTCGGTCTGACCGAGTTCACTAGTTTATAGGTTTCAACAGCTGCTTCGGTATCACCGAGATTTCAAATCGGTAGATCCGAAATGCTTTCTATGGAAAACTAAAACTAAGTTTTTTGATTCATTATTTTGCAAAAACCTCTGCACTTTGTGATGCTCATCCAATCTACCTCATCTATAATCTATTCACAGGGTCTGTTGTCAGTGTTTGCATCATGTCAGATCAGAGTGACAGTCAGAAAAAATCTGAGGAGCAGGTTAACATGAGTGAGGCCACTAGTCCCTCTAGTAGCTCGATGATGGAAGCATGAGCACACCTAGTAACTTGCCTAAGGCAGCCACCAGGACCAGAAAGAAGAAAACCACAGATTCGGAGGATGAGGACTATGTGGCTGCTGAGGAAGAGGCCACCTCAAAGAGGAAAGTCCTGAAAAAGGAATATGGCACAACTGTTGCCACTAAGCCAGGGATGAAGCAAAAGGTTCCTGCCAAGAGAGCTCCCATGTGAAAAGCCAGAATATCCACTCAAGAGACTTTGGGATCTGCACCCAAAGAGCAGGTTGTGGCAGAAAAGAAAAGGAAAGAGATGGTCAAGAAGACCACTGCCAGAGTGCTTGGGAGATCTTCAATAATGAAAGACTCTGAAGAAGAGGAAGAGGAAGAGGATGCAACACCAGCACCCAAAGCTCAAAAGCTTATGGGAGATGCTATAAGGGCAGGGGCTGTTCCATCTAAGCCTAAGACTGCCCCTAAGACTACTTCTCCAGCTCCAAAGCCAAAACCAAAGACAAGCACCAGGAACATCCCTGCTAAGGAGAAGAACAAGGCCCCAGTGCCTGAAGCTGCAATGGAAGAAGAAGATGATGAGTCACATGTCTTGAGGAAGTTGAAGCCAAAAATTCCAGACCACAATGATGCTCATCCAGTAGCTGAGAACATGAAGATAAGGAAGGATTCAGGATTGAGGCTATGGAGAGAGTCAGATCCATATGCCACCAGAAGAAGAACTGTTGTGGACTACAGGTTCCATACAAAGGAACAACAGGACTTCTATGAGACTATCTTACTTGACAAGAAGCCCATAGTGTGTGACATGATATGGGTCGATTGGACATTCATTGAGGAAAATGAGGATCACTTCCCTGGAGTACATGACAGCTTCAAGGCGTGTGGAGTCGATGAGTTTGTGGCTCAGAAGCTCACAAAGTGGAATGATGAGATCATCATGCAGTTCTACTCCACAGCTCACTTCTACCCAAATGGAAGGATTGTCTGGATGTCTGAAGGCACTAGGTACCAGTCAACAGTTGCAGAATGGGCTCAGTTGATCAATGCCCCAGAAGAACAAGAAGATGACTTGGATGTCTGTGCCAAGAAGAAGAAGGATCACAACACCATGGCACACATGTACAAAGAGATCCCAGATGCTGCTCTTGAGACACACAAGTTTGGATCAGTACATTACCTTCTGTCAGGCTTGCCAACAATCAACTGGATCCTCAGGCACACTCTTTTGCCAAAGTCAGGTGATCACAAGATGATCAGAGGTCACTCCATCAACTTGCTGCACATTTTTGATGTTCCTCAATAGTTCAAAGTCATGAGCCTAATTGTGGAAACCATAAATAGGATAGCTGTAGATCACAAGAGAAGTTGTGGGTATGCCCCACAGATCCAGGAGCTGATCAACTCCAAGATGGGCACTGGCACATATCTGCTGGACAAGGAGCACCTGCCCATCTACCAAGACTTTGAGGAAAACACTGTGGTGATGGATGAAAATGAACCATCTTCTGTGCACGCACAAGCCAAGAAGGAGAAGGCAAGGGCTGAAAAGGCTGCAAAGATGCCAACCATGGATGAGGCATCTCAGTATCTTCTGAAGAGCAAGCAAGATCAGCTTGGCTACTTGATTGCCTCCACTCTGAGGATTGAGAAGGGACTGGCTACCCTGACTCAAAACCAGGAGAGCTTGGAGAGGATCGTGGAGCAGAAGTTCTATGACTTAGATGTGAAGGTTACTGAGATACAGTCTGTTGTTGAGCAACTTCAGGAGGAAGTGCGGGAGAAGAAGGGTAAGAAAACCACTGATGCTTTTGCTAGAGTGCCCAGAGGTCGGAGGTCTGCTACTATGCCTGTCACATACACCAGAGCAACTTCATCTGCACCAGCTACAGCTTCAGTGCCACCAGCTCCAGCACCTACTCCACCAGCTCCATCTACATCGACTAACGCCTTCGTCCTTGGAGTTCTGTCTACACCACCACCTAAAGACCAAGCCTGAGGGACGATTTAGCACTATGCATTTTTATGAACTTTTTGTAACTTGTTGCCAAAGGGGGAGAAAATGTATAGATCATAGGCTTCGAGAGAGTGTGTTGCTTTTGTTCTCTCTTGCGTTTCTCCTTGGTGGTTGAACTTTATTATTTGCTTGGTTGAGATACTTTATACTTTGTGCTTGCTTAGATGATCATGTGTTTCATCATATGCTACCTTAATGCTTGTTGGATGACATTATCCTTTTATATGATCACTCACTTTGCTTGGTGATGAGTGCATGTATTTTAATTATTATCATTTTGAGCACTCCACTAAGATGTTTGTGACATGGAAGAGCAACCCATGATCCTAACTCTTTGTGCATTTGTAGTCCAAAGCAAATCTTAAATTATGCACAAATTTAGGGGGAGCTCTTGCTTGTCACATACTTCTCAAAGTGACAATGTTTTTCACTCTTATTATCATTTGTCGAAGCTTTGATCTATATGTTGTCATCAATTACCAAAAAGGGGGAGATTCAAAGTGCAACTATCCCTTGGTGGTTTTGGTAATTCCTAACAACATATAGCTCATTAAGCTAATGCTATTTCAAGATTAATATCTCAGGAAAGCTCAATGATTGGCATGGCATGGATGAGAAAAGTGGACCTCTCAAAATGCTAAGGACAAAGGATTGGCTCAAGCTCAAAGCTCAAGACTCTACATTTTCCATTTTAGTGATCCAAGATCACAATGAGTCTATAGGAAAAGCCAATACTATCAAGGAGGGATGAGGTGTTGCTTAATGAGGTTCTTGCTCAAAATGCTTAGTGATATGCTCCAAAACCCTCAACTACTTTCTCACATCCACATATGACCTAAACCAAAAGTTAAACTCGGCCCCACCGATTCTTCCTATCCGGCGCCACCGAGTTTCAAATGTCATAGCCACTGCCACAAACCCTAGGCAAATCGGTCTCACAGATAGGGATATCGGTCTCACCGAGATGGGGTTGTAATCTCTCTGTTTCCCTTCGTAACATTTCAGTCTCACCGAGATGAGCGAGCGGTCCCACCGAGATTGCAATGTAAACTCCCTGTTTTCCCTTCGTGACGTTTCGGTCTCACCGAAATGAGCGATCGGCCCCACCGAGTTTACCTGACCAACTCTCTGGTTAGCTTATTACCAAAATCGGTCTCACCGAGTTTGTGTAATCGGTCTCACCGAGATTAAGTTATGCCCTAACCCTAATCATATCGGTCCTACCGAGTTGCATGTCGGTCCCACCGAAAACCCTAACGGTCACTAGCTTTGCTAAATCAGTCCGACCGAGTTTAACCATTCAGTCCCACCGAGTTTGGGAAGTTATGTGTAACGGTTAGATTTTGTGTGGAGGCTATATATACCCCTCCACCACCTCTTCATTTGCAGAGAGAGCCATCAGAACGAACCTACACTTCCAACTTACTTTTTCTGAGAGAGAACCACCTACACTTGTGTTGAGACCAAGATATTCCATTCTTACCATATAAATCTTGATCTCTAGCCTTCCCCAAGTTGCTTTCCACTCAAATCTTCTTTTCACCAAATCCAAATCCTGTGAGAGAGAGTTGAGTGTTGGGGAGACTATCATTTGAAGCACAAGAGCAAGGAGTTCATCATCAACACACCATTTGTTACTTCTTGGAGAGTGGTGTCTCCTAGATTGGCTAGGTGTCACTTGGGAGCCTCCGACAAGATTGTGGAGTTGAACCAAGGAGTTTGTAAGGGAATGGAGATCGCCTACTTCGTGAAGATCTACCGCTAGTGAGGCAAGTCCTTCGTGGGCGATGGCCATGGTGGGATAGACAAGGTTGCTTCTTCGTGGACCCTTCGTGGGTGGAGCCCTCCGTGGACTCACGCAACCGTTACCCTTCGTGGGTTGAAGTCTCCATCAACGTGGATGTACGATAGCACCACCTATCGGAACCATGACAAAAACATCCGTGTCTCCAATTGCGTTTGAATCCTCCAAACCCTTCCTTTTACATTCTTGCAAGTTGCATGCTTTACTTTTCGCTGCTCATATACTCTTTGCATGCTTGCTTGAATTGTGTTAAGATTGCTTGACTTGTCCAAAGTTGCTAAAATCTGCTAAGAACTAAAATTGGGAAAAGGCTAGATTTTTATTTGGTCAAGTAGTCTAATCACCCCCCTCTTTACATACTTTCGATCCTACATCTGCAGGCACGCAAGTCTGGGGACCCCAGTTCCCAGAACGCCGATAGTAGCCCCCGGGCCCAAGGTGCGCTCGGGTTTGGCTTCGAGGCGAAGCCAAAGGGCAAGTGTGGAGCGTCGCGGGCCCCAATAGCCTGCGGCCTTGGTCGACGCGTGGCGACTGATTGGATGTGGGCGTCTCCGCTTCCCCACGCTGCCACGACAACTGCCCGACTTGACGGGTCTTTGTTGCATGCAAAAAAGATCATTATTACCTTGGATCGTGGAGGCCGGCGGTTGGCCTCCCCTTGGCTATAAATGGGAAGTGGGGGCGGAGCCCCCATCACCCGTCTCTTCCTTGCTTCTCATGCTTCTTCTCCTTCCTTTCTCCACTCCTTGCTGGTGTAGTCATGGCGCCGATTCGGAGGTTCTCAGCCGCGGAGAAGGGCAAGGCTCCCCACAACGAGCCCGGGCTGCTCCCACCGAAGAAGAGGAGGTCCCATGGTCGCGAGATGGTCGTGAGGCCGGTAGTGTCGCGGCCTTGGTATGAAAGGCCACCTCCTGGATACCCGTTGCCCTTGTATGGCACGCCGATGATTCCAGAAGGAGGAGCGATGAGCACCGCCGCCCGTGCCAGGGCCGCGGCCTCTGTGCCGCGGAGGCGCACGCCGTCGCACCAGGGGTCCATGCTGCGGACTCCTCGCGTGAGTTCGTGCTATGGGCGGTGATGCCCCGAGCACTTGGATTTGCCTTCCGCAATTCTTCACCACCGAGATGCCGCCGAGGGCCCCTCTCGAGCTCTGGCTGCAGCACGCCGACTGCGACGCCCCGGCGACTGGAGCGGAAGTTGAAGTCGTCGCCTCCGGGAGGATCTTCATGACTCGAGGCTGGGGCGAGGTCGCCCGAGCCTGCCGCGCGAATGGCGCCCTCACCATCCACTTCGAGTATGACAGCGCCTCCATGTTGTTCTTCAAGGTCTTCGACGAGGAAGGCCGTCGCTTGGAGTGCTGCCTTGAAGGGGGTCGCCAGGATGGCACAGCTGCGGGCGCCGGGCCTGCCGCTAGCCTCGGCCGCAGCTCCTCCAGCGACAACGGTGACTCCTGGTGGTCCAATGAGTCTCCCGATCTCGTGGAGTCTTCGGAGACGAGCGATGACAGCTATGTGCCCCCGAGCTCTCGTCGGGCCCGGAGCAAGGTCGCCGCGTCTGGCCGCAGCCGCCGTTGATCTAGGTGGGGTTGGCGCCGGCCTTCCATGGCCCACTGTTGATGATGGCGTCTGTGACGTCCGGTGCGTGTAGATAGAGCTCCTAGGAATTCCCTTCCTTTTGTTTAATGCGAGGAATCGAAACAGACCCCGCGAGGGTGTGTAAAGTGTTTGTAATGCCTTTTGTTGATGTTATCCTTATTGTGAAAATTTGCGAGCACATGTCCTACTGAGGCTCGGTCTCCCCCTTTCCAATCCCGCGGCAGCTTGGTGCTCTACACTGACAGGTCCCGGTCCCTAGGCAGGCTGCAACCGTCGCTCGTATGCCAGGTCGTGATGCCGTGATCAAGGCCAAGAGGTGAGCGGCCCAAGGTCCAGTAAGAGCTCCTGAGGCGCGATGCTCAAGGGGTCCCCTTTAGTGTGCAAACAGCTACCTGAGGATGGGAAAGGGAGGCGATGTCGCTGCAGTAGGGCAGCGAAAAGGCAAGAATCTTATGTTGTAGTGCTGGGTCGGTCGAGGTACAAGACTTATCTTGGCATTCCGGAGCCGGCTTCGGTGCCACACCAGACTTGGGTGTGGTAGTTGTCGTGCTGACCAAAGGTGACAGGGAGGCAAACCTGCCCTATCGGGGTGGTAGAGCCATCAGTCACACCTGAGAAAGGCTTGGTAGGCTGGAGCTGATCGTATGGCACTTGAAGGCTGTCGAAGGTCTCCACGGACAGGACATTGAGCCCCTGCACCACCGTCGATGAGGGTCTTGGTGACTTGGACATTGCTGATGACGGGTGAACAGAGCATCGGGAGAACGCCATCCGTTCCCGCGCACTTGAGCTGGTCCGCCGAGCTAAAGGTGATGGCGTACTTGGACCATCTGAGCGGGTGCGTGGCCTCGAGCCTGGGGACGACTGCGTTCACCTCACGAGCAAACTGCTTTAAGACTCGTTGAGAGGCTGGGGCTTGAGCTCCACCCAAGATGCAGGTGATAGCTCGCGGCTCTTGGAAGCCCCCAGCCCCCTCGTCCTATTGATGGTCGTTGTTCCTTCTTGGCGGCGGCAGTGGAGGGAGACCAGGGTTGCCCTAAGGACGGTCCTCACGAGGCTGGTCCCTCCAAGGACCCTCACAAGGCTGGTCCTGCTAACAATCCTCGCGAGGCTAGTCACACCACTTTTGGCGGGGCCCACGGTCGTCCCAACATCCTCCACCACGTCCACCTCCTCGGCCGTAGCCCCGGTCGTTGCGCTCGGTGCATCGACCGAAGCGTCCATCTCGAATGGTCCTGAGTTCTTGGCGGTCATTAGTGTTGTGCGTGTGCATGTTGTGGAAGGCACAGAATGTACGCCTGCCCTTGAACGACTCGGGAAGATCTTGGCCGCGCTTGGTGTCTGGTTCCTTCGCGAGCACAGCCACTCCTTTGCGCTTCACGTCCTTGGCCTTGGCTTTCTTATCCTCTGGATCCGTAGTAGGGAGCTCGAGGAGGGAGAGGCGCCCCTCCTCAGCTCTTGCACACTTGGTCGCGATGTTGAATAGCTCCGAAGTCATGCATAACTCTTCATGGATGGCGATCTCCTCCTTCATCTTGACATCGCGGACGCCGTCGGAGAATGTTGAGATGATGGACTCGTCCGTTACCTTGGGGATCTTGATTCACGCGCTATTGAAGTGCTGGATGTACTTCTGTAGGGTTTCTCCCGGTTATTGTTGGATGCGGCGTTGGTCACCCGCGACCGGGGGGCGGTCGCGAGTGCCCTGGAAGTTGGCGATGAAGCGGTCGCGCATCTCGTCCCAGGAGGAAATTGAGCCTGGGGGCAGGTTCAGGAGCCATGAGCGGGCACCGTCCTTGAGAGCCATGGGAAACCAGTTCGCCATGACCTTTTCGTCGCTGTTGGCCGCTTCGATGCTCAGCTCGTAGAGTTGCAGAAACTCTGTAGGGTCGGGGGTGCCGTCGTAGCAAGGAGGCAGATCTGGCTTGAACTTGCCCAACCAGTTCGCCATGATCTAGCAACTCAGGTGTGAAGGCCTGGCAGCCCACCGTGGCCACCATGGCCCATCGTGGAGGTAGAGCTTGGTCGTGGTGCCCCTGCGCCGCTGCGGCACGCGGCACATGGCCTTGTCGCAGCAAGCAATCCTGGCGCAGCGGAGTTGGGAGTGGTGGAGCGTTTCCTTGTGGACGGTGAATCTCTTGGCAGCTTCTTTCTTCGTGCGCGGGCACATGGCCCGGTGAGTCACGCCGCGGGGCCGCACATCTTGGAGCGAGGGCGCCATCTTGTTGTGGGGGAGGCGGAGGCACACCGCGAGCTGCATGCCTCGGCGCAAGGGCGCCATCTTGTTGCGGAGGAGGCGGAGATGCTCCTTGAGCCACATCGCCCGCAGCTGGGGGCGGGTGAGGCAGCGAGAGGGATAGTGCAGGAGAGCCTCCCATGGCACTGATGAGCTCGGCGATGCGGTCCAGCCAGTCCTCGTAGAGGTCGTCGACTGGACGGTAGCGCAGGAGCTTGCCTGCCATGAGCAGCGCGGCCTGTGCATCCGTGGGTGCGCGGTGAGTGTGAGATGATGAGCCGGCAGGAGTCAGCGACGGAGTGGCGGTGTGGCCGTCACGGCGCACAGAGGGATGCAGCGAAGAGGCTTGCTGCTCGTTTGCCGTCGGACCGGTGACGGCGTTGGGGGCGGGTGATGGAGAACGACGGGGGGACCCGCCTACTGGGGCCGTCTGAGCGACACGGGCGGTGAGAGCGGCCGGGCGCTCCGCGCGAGCCCGGCGAGCGTCGGCCATGAGCTTGCTGGAGTGACGAAGCATGGGTCGACGAAGAAGAAGGCTTCGGCGCACCCTACCTGGCGCACCAAATGTCGAATTTCGGGTTCCAGCAAAACCCTTGAGGTTCGAACACTGGGGTGCGCACGAAGATCTCGCCCCTCTCTAGCTCGCACACTCAACGATCTGACGGCCTAGCTTGACGGACCCAAAGAACATGAGACACAAGAGTTATATTGGTTCGGGCCATCGTTGTGGTGTAATACCCTACTCCAGTGTGGTGTGGTGGATTGGCTCTTGGGCTGAGGATGAATAGTTACAATGGAAGAACAACCTCCTGAGGAGAGATGTTCTTGTGCCCGGTGAACTTGTGTGTGTCTAAGGATGGAACGGCTCCGATCCAAGATGGGATGCAAGATGAGATCCCAGCTCTCTCTCTCTCTCTCTGCCTAGCTATGGTGGTGGCAAGTCCAATTTATAGAGGCCCTGGTCCTCTTCCCAAATATTGAGCGGCAAGGCATCCCACAACGGCCAATTTGAAGGGGGGCAGCTAGTACAAGCTATCCTGACAAAAGTAGTCTTCGCCTGCCAAAGGCCCTGGTGGTGACGCCGTCTTGGGCTCCACAGTGACTTCCGTCCTGTCGTCCTACCGGTCTTGGTCTTGTTGCACCGATATGGAAACCGTTGCCTGATGCCTCGGAACTCCTCACCTGCGCTTGCCTCCTTAACACCAAAGAGGGAACGAGGACAGTGTGCTCGCTGGCGCCCGCTTGGTCTTGATCATCATGGCTTACGTCATTGGAACCTCATGAGGTTCGCCTTGCCTTGATCTCTCCGCCCTTCGCGAGCCAGCCTGGTGAGGCCGCCCCTGAGGAGGTCTTGCGTCGTCCGCCTCGCGATGCTTGTCCCCTCGCGAGGGTCTTCAATGTTTGCTGGTGAAGATGGGCCATACGGGGCCGCTAGAGGAGCCATGCTGCGGGCCACAGGCAGGCAAGTCTGGGGACCCCCGTTCCCAGAACGCCGACAACTAGAACGGTCGATCGTGAAGACATACGACTACATCAACCGTGTTGTCATAACGCTTCCGCTTACGGTCTACGAGGGTACGTAGATAATACTCTCCCCTCTCGTTGCTATGCATCACCATGATCTTGCGTGTGCGTAGGAATTTTTTTGAAATTACTGCGTTCCCTAAATGTGGCATCCGAGCCCAGTTTATGCGTAGATGTTATATGCACGAGTAGAACACAAAGGAGTTGTGGGCGTGGGTATATAAATACTGCTTGCCGTCACTAGTTGATTCTTGATTCAGCGGCATTGTTGGATGAAGCAGCCCAGACCGACATTACGCATATGCATACGCGAGACTGGTTCTACCGACGTGCTTCACACATAGGTGGCTAGTGGGTGTCTGTTTCTCCAGCTTTAGTTGAATCGGATTCAACGAACAGGGTTCTTTCTGAAGATCAAAAAGCAATCACTATACCGCGTTGTGGTTTTTGATGCGTAGGTAAGAACGGTTCTTGCTGAGCCCGTAGCAGCCACGTAAAACTTGCAACAACAAAGTAGAGGACGTCTAACTTGTTTTTGCAGGGCATGTTGTCATGTGATATGGTCAAGACATGATGCTAAATCTTATTGTATGAGATGATCATGTTTTGTAACACAGTTATCGGCAACTGGCAGGTGCCATATAGTTGTCGCTTTATTGTATGAAATGCAATCGCCATGTAATTGCTTTACTTTATCACTAAGCGGTAGCGATAGTCTTAGAAGCAATAGTTGGCGAGACGACAATGATGCTTTGATGGAGATCAAGGTGTCAAGACAGTGATGATGGTGATCATGACGGTGCTTTGGAGATGGAGATCAAAGGCACAAGATGATGATGGCCATATCATATCACTTATATTGATAGCATGCGATGTTTATCCTTTATGCATCTTATTTTGCTTAGTTCGGTGGTAGCATTATAAGATGATCTCTCACTAAATTTCAAGGTATAAGTGTTCTCCCTGAGTATGCACCGTTGCTACAGTTCGTCGTGCCGAGACACCACGTGATGATCGGGTGTGATAAGCTCTACGTTCACATACAACGGCTGCAAGCCAGTTTTGCACACGCGGAATACTCGGGTTAAACTTGACGAGCCTAGCATAGGCAGATATGGCCTCGGAACACTGGAGACCGAAAGGTCGAGCGTGAATCATATAGTAGATATGATCAACATAGTGATGTTCACCATTGAAAACTACTCCATCTCACGTGATGATCGGACATGGTTTAGTTGATATGGATCACGTGATCACTTAGATGATAGAGAGATGTCTATCTAAGTGGGAGTTCTTAAGTAATTTGATTAATTGAACTTTAATTTATCATGAACTTAGTACCTCATAGTATTTTGCATGTCTATGTTGTTGTAGATAGATGGCCCATGTTGTTGTTCCATTGAATTTTAATGCATTCCTAGAGAAAGCTAAGTTGAAAGATGATGGTAGCAACTACACAGACTTGGTCCATAACTTGAGGATTATCCTCATTGCTGCACACAAGAATTATGTCCTGGAAGCACCGCTAGGTGTCAAACCCACTGTAGGAGCAACGCCAGATGTTGTGAACACCTGGCAGAGCAAAGCTGATGATTACTTGATAGTTCAGTGTGCCATGCTTTACGGCTTAGAACCGGGACTTCAACGATTTTTTGAATGTCATGGAGCATATGAGATGTTCCAGGAGTTGAAGTTAATATTTCAAGCAAATGCCTGGATTGAGAGATATGAAGTCTCCAATAAGTTCTACAGCTGCAAGATGGAGGAGAATAGTTTGTCAGTGAACATATACTCAGAATGTCTGGGTACCACAACCACTTGACTCAACTGGGAGTTAATCTTCCTGATGATACTATCATTGACAGAGTTCTTCAATCACTGCCACCAAGCTAAAAGAGCTTTGTGATGAACTATAATATGAAAGGGATGGATAATACGATTCCTGAGCTCTTCACAATGCTAAAGGCTGCAGAGGTAGAAATCAAGAAGGAGCATCAAGTGTTGATGGTCAACAAGACCACCATTTTCAAGAAAAAGGGTAAAGGGAAGAAGGGGAACTTCAAGAAGAACAGCAAGCCAGTTGCTTCTCAAGTGAAGAAATCCAAGTCTAGACCTAAGCCTGAGACTGAGTGTTTCTACTGCACAAGAACTGGTCACTGGAAGCGGAACTGCCCCAAGTATTTGGTGGAGAAGAAGGATGGCAAAGTGAAAGGTATATTTTATATACATGTTATTGATGTGTACCTTACTAATGCTCGTAGTAGTGCCTGGGTATTTGATACTAGTTCAGTTGCTAACATTTGCAACTCGAAACAGGGGCTACGGATTAAGCGAAGATTGGCTAAGGACAAGGTGACGATGTGCGTGGGAAATGGTTCCAAAGTCGATGTGATTGCCGTCGGCATGCTACCTCTACATCTACCTTTGGGATTAGTTTTAGACCTGAATAATTGTTATTTGGTGCCAGTGTTGAGCATGAACATTATATCTGGATCTTGTTTAATGCGAGACGGTTATTCATTTAAATTAGAGAATAATGATTGTTCTATTTATATGAGTAATATCTTTAATGGTCATGCACCCTTGATGAGTGGTTTGTCTTTACTAAATCTTCATAGTAGTGATACATAGGTTCATAGTATTGAAGCCAAAAGATGCAGAGTTGATAATGATAGTGCAACTTATTTGTGGCACTGCCGTTTAGGTCATATTGGTGTAAAGTGCATGAAGAAACTCCATTCTGATGGACTTCTGGAATCACTTGATTATGAATCACTTGGTACTTGCGAACCATGCCTCATGGTCAGGATGACTAAAACTCCGTTCTCTGGAACAATGGAGCAAGCAACAGAGTTATTGGAAATCATACATACTGATGTATGTGGTCCAATGAACATTGAAACTCGCAGCGGATATCGTTATTTTCTCACATTCATAGATGATTTGAGCAGATATGGGTATATCTATTTGATGAAACATAAGTCTGAAACATTTGAAAAGTTCAATGAATTTCAGGGTGAAGTGGAAAATCATAGTAACAAGAAAATCAAGTTTCTACGATCTGATCGTGGAGGCGAATATTTGAGTTATGAGTTTGGACTTCATTTGAAACAATGCGGAATAGTTTCACAACTCATGCCACCTGGAACACCACAGCGTAATGGTGTGTCCGAACATCATAATCATACTTTACTAGGTATGGTGCGATCTATGATGTCTCTCACTGATTTACCGCTATCGTTTTGGGGTTATGCTTTAGAGACGGCTACATTCATGTTAAATAGGGCACCATCTAAATCTGTCGAGATGACACCTTATGAACTGTGGTTTGGCAAGAAACCCAAGTTGTCATTTCTTAAAGTTTGAGGTTGCGATGCTTATGTGAAAAAGCTTCAACCTGATAAGCTCAAACCCAAATCGGAGAAATGTGTCTTCATAGGATACCCAAAGGAGACTGTTGGGTACACCTTCTATCACAGATCCAAAGGCAAGATATTCGTTGCTGAGAATGGATCCTTTCTAGAGAAGGAGTTCCTCTCGAAAGAAGTGAGTGGGAGGAAAGCAGAACTTGACGAGGTAATTGTACCTTCTCCCTTATTGGAAAGTGGTTCATCACTGAAATCAGTTCCAGTGGTTCCTACACAAGTAATTGAGGAAGCTAATGATGATGATCATGAAACTTCTGATCAAGTTACTACCGAACCTCGTAGGTCAACCAGAGTAAGATCCGCACCAGAGTGGTACGGTAATCCTGTTCTGGAAGTCATGTTACTTGACCATGACGAACCTACAAACTATGAGGAAGCAATGATGAGCCCAGATTCCGCAAAATGTCTTGAAGCCATGAAATCTGAGATGGGATCCATGTATGAGAACAAAGTGTGGAGTTTGGTTGACTTGCCCGATGATCGGCAGGCCATAGAGAATAAATGGATCTTTAAGAAGAAGACTGACACTGACGGTAATGTTACTGTCTACAAAGCTTGACTTGTTGCGAAAGGTTTTCGACAAGTTCAAGGAGTTGACTACGATGAGACCTTCTCACCCGTAGCGATGCTTATGTCCATCCGAATCATGTTAGCAATTGCCACATTTTATGATTATGAAATTTGGCAAATGGATATCAAAACTGCATTCCTTAATGGATACCTTAAAGAAGAGTTGTATATGATGCAACCAGAAGGTTTTGTCGATCCAAAAGGTGCTAACAAAGTGTGCAAGCTTCAGCGATCCATTTATGGACTGGTGCAAGCCTCTCGGAGTTGGAATATACGCTTTGATAGTGTCATCAAAGCATATGGTTTTTTACAGACTTTTGGAGAAGCCTGTATTTACAAGAAAGTTAGTGGGAGCTCCGTAGCATTTCTGATCTTATATGTAGATGAGATATTGTTGATCGGAAATGACTGAATTTCTGAATAGCATAAAGGGATAGTTGAATAATAATTTTCAATGAAAGACCTCGGTGAAGCTGCTTATATATTGGGCATCAAGATCTATAGAGACAGATCAAGATGCTTAATTGGACTTTCACAAAGCACATACCTTGATAAAGTTTTGAAGAAGTTCTTGCCTGTATTACAAGGTGTGAAGTTGAGTCAGACTCAATGCCCGACCACTACAGAAGATAGAGAGAAAATGAAAGGTGTTCCCTATGCTTCAGCCATAGGCTCTATCATGTATGCAATGCTGTGTACCAGACCTGAAGTGTGCCTTGCTATAAGTTTAGCAGGGAGGTACCAAAGTAATCCAGGAGTGGATCACTGGACAACAGTCAAGAACATCCTGAAATACCTAAAAAGGACTAAGGATATGTTTCTCGTATATGGAGGTGACAAAGAGCTCGTCGTAAACGGTTACGTCGATGCAAGCTTTGGCACTGATCCAGATGACTCTAAGTCATAAACCGGATACGTGTTTTTATTAAATGGTGGAGCTGTCAGTTGGTGCAGTTCCAAGCAGAGCGTCATGGTGGGATCTATGTGTGAAGCGGAATACATAGCTGCTTCGGAAGCAGCAAATGAAGGAGTCTGGATGAAGGAGTTCATATCCGATCTAGGTGTCATACCTAGTGCATTGGGTCCAATGAATATCTTTTGTGACAATACTGGTGCAATTGCCTTGCCAAAGGAATCCATATTTCGCAAGAGAACCAAGCACATCAAGAGAAGCTTCAATTCCATCTGCGATCAAGTCAAGGAGGGAGACATAGAGATTTGCAAGATACAAATGGATCTGAATGTTGCAGACCCGTTGACTAAGCCTCTCTCATGAGCAAAACATGATCAACACCAAGACTCCATGGGTGTTAGAATCATTACAATTTAATCTAGATTATTGACTCTAGTGCAAGTGGGAGACTGAAGGAAATATGCCCTAGAGGCAATAATAAAGCTGTTATTTATATTTCCTTATATCATGATAATTTTTTATCATTCAAGCTAGAATTGTATTAACCGGAAACTTAGTACATGTGTGAATACATAGACAAATAGAGTGTCACTAGTTTGCCTCTACTTGACTAGCTCGTTGAATCAATGATGGTTATGTTTCCTGACCATAGACATGAGTTGTCATTTGATTAATGGGATCACATCATTAGATAATGATGTGATTGGCTTGACCCATCCGTTATCTTAGCACGATGGTCGTTTAGTTTGTTGCTATTACTTTCTCCATAACTATACATGTTCCTATGACTATGAGATCATGCAACTCCCGAATACCGGAGGAACACTTTGTGTGGTACCAAACGTCACAATGTAACTGGGTGATTATAAAGGTGCTCTACAGGTGTCTCCGATGGTATTTGTTGAGTTGGCATGGATCAAGATTGGGATTTGTTACTCCGATTATCGGAGAGGTATCTCTGGACCCTCTCGGTAATGTATATCACTATAAGCCTTGCAAGCAATGTAGCTAATGAGTTAGTTACGGGATGTAGCATTACGGAATGAGTAAAGAGACTTGCCGGTAACAAGATTGAACTAGGTATTGAGATACCAACGATCGAATCTCGGGCTAGTAACATACCGATGACAAAGGGAACAACGTATTCCGTTATGCGGTTTGACCGATAAAGATCTTTGTAGAATATGTAGGAACCAATATGAGCATCCAGGTTCCGCTATTGGTTATTGACCGGAGACATGTCTTGGTCATGTCTACATAGTTCTCGAACCCGTAGGGTTCGCATGCTTAACGTTCGATGACGATTGGTATTATGAGCTTATGTGTTCTGAGGTACCGAAGGTAGTTCAGAGTCCCGGATTTGATCACGGACATGACGAGGAGTCTTTAAATGGTCGAGACATAAAGATCGATATATTGGACGACTATGTTTGGACATCGGAAGGGTTCCGAGTGAAGTTTGGGCATATACCGGAGTATCGGGGTTTACCGGAACCCCCCGGGGAGTTTAATGGGCCTTATGGGACTTAGTGGAAAGAGAGGAGGGGCTGCCAGGGCATGCCGTGCGCCCCCTCCCCCTCTGGTCCGAATTGGACTAGGAAGGGGGGCGGCACCCCCCTTTCCTTCTCCCTCTTTCATCCTTCCTTCTCCTACTCCTACTACATGGAAAGGGGGGAATCCTACTCCCGGTGGGAGTAGGACTCCCCATGGGGCGCGCCATAGGAGGGCTGGACCTCCCCCTCCTCCACTCCTTTATATACCGGGGAGGGGGGCACCCCATAGACACACAAGTTGATCATTGATCTTTAGCCGTGTGCGGTGCCCCCCTCCACCATAATCCACCTCGGTAATATCGTAGCGGTGCTTAGGCGAAGCCCTGTTCCGGTAGCAACATCATCACCGTCATCATGCCGTCATGCTAATGAAGCTCTCCCTCAAAGCTCTACTGGATCATGAGTTCGCGGGACATCAGCGAGCCGAACGTGTGCAGATCGCGGAGGTGTCGTATCTTCAGTACTAGATCGGTCGATCGTGAAGACGTACGACTCCATCAACCACGTTGTCATAAAGCTTTCGCTTACGGTCTATGAGGGTACGTAGACAATACTCTCCCCTCTAGTTGCTATGCATCACCATGATCTTGCGTGTGCGTAGGAAAGTTTTTGAAATTACTGCGTTCCCTAACACTTCGTCCCTTCTTCCTCATTAATCCAAGATCCACAGCTTGGGACCCCCTACCCGAGATCCGCCGGTTTTGACACTGATAGAATTCCAATCATAAGAACATATTATCCAAGTACAGACAGTATGTTAGCTTAGGCTCTCCCGCATAAAACCTGCAATAGAGGATTATCACTATGATTTCATATTCAATTGTCTAGGGATAATCATTTTCTTTATTTTCTTTCAAAACTGTTTATTTATTGTTCTTTTATTAACAACACCTAACTCTTTATATTCTTGCAAAGTTCTCTTATTATTCTTGCAAAGTAGTTTTATTCCTTATTCTAGGTAAAGAAAACGCTTAGTGGGTGTAGAGTTGTATTAGTGGTTGATAGAACTTGAGAGAATATTAATCTTACCTTTAGCTCCTCGTTGGGTTCGACACTTACTTATCGAAAAGGCTACATATGATCCCCTACACTTGTGGGTTATCAAAAAGACCTTTTCTGGCGCTGTTGCCGGGAAGCAATAAGGTGGGGTGAATATTCTCGTATGTTGTTGGCTTTATCACTAAGTATATTGTAGGATCGAAAGTATGTCTAGAGGGGGGGTGATTAGACTACTTGACCAAATAAAAACTTAACCTTTTCCCAATTTTAGTTCTTGGCAGATTTTAGCTATTATAGGACAAGTCAAGCAATCATCACACAATTCAAGCAAGCATGCAAAGAGTATATTGGCAGCGGAAAGTAAAGCATGCAACTTGCAAGAATGTAAAGGGAAGGGTTTGGAGAATTCAAAAGCAATTGGAGACACGGATGTTTTTCCCGTGGTTCGGATAGGTGGTGCTATCCTACATCCACGTTGATGGAGACTTCAACCCACAAAGGGTAACGGTTGCGAGAGTCCACGGAGGGCTCCACCCACAAAGGGTAACGGTTGCGCGAGTCCACAAAGGGCTCCACCCACGAAGGGTCCACGAAGAAGCAACCACCCACAAAGGGTCCACGAAGAAGCAACCTTGTCTATCCCACCATGTCCATCGCCCACACAGGACTTGCCTCACTAGCGGTAGATCTTCACGAAGTAGGCGATCTCCTTGCCCTTACAAACTCCTTGGTTCAACTCCACAATCTTGTCGGAGGCTCCCAAGTGACACCTAGCCAATCTAGGAGACACCACTCTCCAAGAAGTAACAAATGGTGTGTAGGTAATGAACTCCTTGCTCTTGTGCTTCAAATGATAGTCTCCCCAACACTCAACTCTCTCTCATAGGATTTGGATTTCGTGGAAAGAAGATTTGAGTGGAAAGCAACTTGGGAAGGCTAGAGATCAAGATTCATATGGTAGGAATGGAATATCTTGGTCTCAACACATGAGTAGGTGGTTCTCTCTCAGAACATATGAGTTGGAATTGTGTATGTGTTCTGATGGCTCTCTCCACGAATGAAGAGGAGGTGGAGGGGTATATATAGCCTCCACACAAAATCCAACCGTTACACACAGTTTTCCAATCTCGGTGGGACCGAATCAACAAACTCGGTCTGACCGAAAATGTAAACCTAGTGACCGTTAGAGATTTTCGGTGGGACTGACATGCAACTCGGTAGGACCGATATGGTTAGGGTTTGGGCATAATGTAATCTCGGTGAGACCGATTACACAAACTCGGTGAGACCAAATTTGGTAACTAGCTAACCAGAGAGTTGGTCAGGCAAACTCGGTGGGACCGATTTGCTCTTTCGGTGAGACCGAAAAGTTACAAAAAGGAAACACTGAATTTACATTGCAATCTCGGTGGGACCGATCCGCTCTTTCGGTGAGACCGAAAAGTTACGAAAGGGAAACAGAGAGTTTGCAATCCCATCTCGGTGAGACCGAGATCCCTATCGGTAGAACCGAATTGCTAGGGTTTGGCAGTGGCTTATGACAAGTGAAACTCGGTGGCGCCGGATAGGAAGAATCGGTAGGACCGAGTTTGGCTTAGGGTTTAGGTCATATGTGGATATGGGAAAGTAGTTGAGGGTTTTGGAGCATATCACTAAGCACATGAAGCAAGAGGCTCATTAAGCAACACCTCATCCCTCCTTGATAGTATTGGCTTTTCTTAAAGACTCAATGTGATCTTGGATCACTAAAATATAAAATGAAGAGTCTTGAGCTTTTGAGCTTGAGCCAATCCTTTGCCCTTAGCATTTTTAGGGTTCCACTTTCACATCCATGCCATGCCAATCATTGAGCTTTCCTGAAATAATCATCTTGGAATAGCATTAGCTTAATGAGCTATATGTTGTTATGAATTACCAAAACCACCTAGGGATAGTTGCACTTTCAATCTCCCCCTTTTTGGTAATTGATGACAACATATAGATCAAAGCTTCGACAAATGATAATAAGCATGAAATATATCGTCGCTTTGAGAAGTATGTGATAAGTAAGAGCTCCCCCTAAATTTGTGCATATTTAAAATTTGCTTTGGACTGCAAATGCACAGGAGTTAGAGTCATGGGTTACTCTTCCATGTCTCATACATCTTGGTGGAGCGCTTAAAATGATAAGAATGAAATACATGCACTCATCACCAAGAATAGTGAATGATCACATAGGATAGATAAGATAATAGAATTAAGCAAGCATTAAGTGTAGCTTATGATCAAACACATGATCATTAATGTCTCACACATAATGACGTAGTATCTCAAGCACTCAAAAGCAAACAAAGTTCGAAAAACCACCAAATAAAGCAAGAGAGAAAAAAGGCAACACTCTCTCTCTCGAAGCCTATGATCTATACATTTTTCTCCCCCTTTGGCAACAAGTTACCAAAAAGTTCCTAGAAAATGCATAGTGCTAGATCGACACTCACGCTTGATCTTCAGGTGGTGGTGGAGTCCGGATCACTCCAAGGACGAAGGCTTCCGTAGACGCTGAAGTAGATGCTGGAGTTGGAGCTGAAGTAGATGCTGGAGCTGGTGGAACTGAGGCTGTAGCTGGTGCAGAAGTGGTGGCTCTGGTGTCAGCAACTGGCACGGCAGACGACCTCTGACCTCGTGGCACTCTGGCAAAGGCATCAGTGGTAGTCCTACCTCTCCTCTCCTGCATGTCATCCTGGAGCTGCTCCACTGCAGTCTGAATCTCTGTCACCTTGACATCCAAGTCATAGAACTTTTGTTCCATGATTCTCTCTAGGCTTGCCTGGTTCTGAGTTAGGGTGGCTAGTCCTTACTCAATCCGCAGGGTGGATGCAATCAGGTAACCAAGCAGCTCTTGTTTAGTTTTCAAGAAATACTCAGATGCCTCCTCTTGGGTTGGCATCTTGGCAGCTTTCTCCTTCCTTGCCTACTCCTTCTTGGCTTGTGCTTGGGCAGATGATGGCTCATTCTCAGTCATGACTACTTGATTGTCCTCAAAATCTGGACGGATGGGAAGGTGTTCCTTGTCCAATAAGTATATGCCCGTGCCCATCTTGGAGTTGATGAGCTCCTGAATCTGTGGGGCATATCCACAGCTCCTCTTCTGATCAGCTGCTGTCCTCTTGATGGTCTCTACCATGAGGCTCATGACCTTGAATTTCTGAGGTACATCAAATACATGAAGCAAATTAATTGCATGGCCTCTGATCATCTTGTGATCTCCAGACTTGGGCAAGAGGCAGCTTTGGGTGCTTCTTTGGGCTTAGATGCAGCAGCCCCTGTCCTGATAGCATCACCCATAAGCTTAGGTGCCTTAGGTGCTGGTGCAGCAACCTCTTCTTCCTCTTCCTCTTCCATGATGGAAGCCTTTCCAAGCACTCTGGCTACGGTCTTCTTGACCCTTTCCTTCCACTTCTTGCCTTCAGCAGCAACTGGCTCTTTGGGTGCAGGCTTTTCAGTTGAAGCTCTAGCCTTTGACATAGGCTGCCTGCTGGCCTTTTGACCTTCAGTCCTGGCTTTGTGCCTTGAGCTGGCCTCTTTGATGTGGCCTCTTCCTCTGCCACATAATCTTCATCTTCAGAATCAGAAGTTCTCTTCTTCCTCTGTCGAGTGGCAGCTTTTGGCAAATTGCTTGGGGTACTTCTGCTGCCATCATCTGAAGAGCTGGAGGGACTAGTGCCCTCACTCATCACCACTTGCTGTTCTGACACATTCTAGCTGTCACTCTGATCTGACATGTTGAACAAGCTGACTGCTGACCCTGTGAACAGTTTATAGATAAGGTAGAATAGATGAGCATCACAAAATGCAGAGATTTTTGCAAAAAATGATCCAAAAACTTAGTTTCAGTTTCTCACTGAAATCATCTCGGATCTACCGATTTTTAAACTCGGTGATACCGAAGCAGTTTTGGCACCTAAACTAGTGAACTCGGTCAGACCGAGTCACAGTTCGGTGGCACCGAGACTGCTAGGGTTTCACAGAGTTCCAAAATCGGTCACACCGATAAGTAATTCTCGGTCAGACCGAGTCTCACTTGTGCAATGGCATAAGCCAAATCGGTGGGACCGAGTTTTTCAACTCAGTGGGTCCGAGATGGTTTCGGCGGAAACCTAACCCTAAAATTTTTGAATCAAACCTAATCTACGAGCGCATTGACTGGATAGGAGTGTTTCAATCATGGCAAGAATCATGATGATCACAATGTGCTAAGAATCAGATTGGAGAATAGCACAAAGATCGAGTCCATACCCTAGTTCGGCGGAGACTCGCTACGGCGGCAATGGTGGGGTAGAATTCCCGTTGACGGCGACGGAGACCAGCGACTGGAGGCGGCTGGCGGCGAGGAGACGATCCGGAGACCACGTTGGCGGAGCAGGCTATCGCGCGGGCGAAGGGGTTCGGAGAAATTTCCAAAATTTTGCCCGTGACTATATATAGCCCGACCCTGTCGGTGTGACCGAGTGGAACAACTCGGTGGCACCGAGATTCATAACTGCAGGCAGTTACTGAAACTCGGTGTGACCGAAAGGTTCAAATCGGTTGCACTGAGATCGAAAACCTAGATCAACTTAATGATCTCGGTATGACCGAAAGTGGGGTATCAGTCAGACCGAGAATCATAAAGAGGTTTTGGAAGTTTAAGTCTATGACGAATCGGGGACTCCGAGCGCTCCTCACACAGAGTGGTTCAAATCTGACTTGATCAAATTTTGTGATATAGCATGAATAGAGTTTGAGACGAGAAAAGCATAGATAGCTAGAGGAGGTTCTTAGGCACTCTTGTCCATCCACTTGGCAAAAGGAAATAAAACCAAACAATCAAAACAACAAGTGGATGTCCTCGAATGAGTAAAATATGTAACCAGCATGCTCAGACAATAAGATGGCAAATGAAATATGTGACAAGGCATGCACAACCAATTCTAGCATCTATCAAGCAATTTTCGATGACTAGGTCATCTATATATGAGTATATTGACTTAGGAGTCAAGTGAGAACACTTGATCATAGGTCATACTCATCGTTTAAGCTCAAGTGGGGTTACCACTTTTACATAAAGCATTGTTGTGTTCACATCTTTAGAGTTGCTTTAGCTCAAGTCTTAGAGTAAATCTCCCCCTAGATGTGATATCCCCCCTTAGAGGGATGAACTAACCTCGGGTTTTGTCGATGATGACTTCATGTAGATGTTGAAGATGTGGATGCTCAATGTTGATGTAGATCACTTGGAGCTATCCATTTGAGTGAATTGCACTTTCAATACCTACATGGGTTAGTCCCACAAGGAACAAACAAGGATATCCATAGACATAGAGTGATGCACACACAAGATGATGTCCATGAAGACTTTTAGGTTACCTTGTCCCTTGTCTTACCAACAAGAGGGTTTGTGACTCCTTGAACTAGTGCAAGATGTGGAAGTTGATTGCACTTGTTCTTGCCAAAATGATAAGAGTGAAGTATGTTGGCATAGTCACCCTCAAGAACTCTCTAGTTCTTCTTCTTTTGGATCCACATCATCTTGATGGGAATCCTTGGAGTTGTAGTCGTACTTGATGAAGTGGAACTTGAAGTAGTCTTGGGAATCCACTTGACTAAGGTCTTAGGAGCTTCTTCAAATGCATCAATTTCCTCTTGAAGCTTGTCCTTGCCTTTTTGCTTGTAGTCTTGTGGTGGAAGATCATCTTGAGCTTGTGTCCCCTTGAAAGAAGTATCATACTTCTCTTGTTGAGGAACAAACTTTGTCTTGGGGTATTGATCTTCTTCCCACTCAACTCCATTGGCATTGAACTTTCGTTCAAAACCAACACCTTGATTATTCCGGTGCATTCCTTGCTTGCGCACAATTTCCTCGAATTGCTTACTCCCGGCAAGGCTTTTGTACACTCCTTTCTCTATAATTCCCTTCAATAAGCTATTTTCTTGCTCAAGTGTAACTTGGCTAAGAGAATCATTAGTGGAATCAAGAGAACTACTAGAAGCAACGATATTGGATTTAGTATGATCATTGTTACTGCTAGAGAAAGAATCTTTCTTGTTCTTGTTACTAGACTTGACTTGAGGCATGTAAGTGGATAAGAGTAAACGCTTGGCAATGTAAGAAGAACTTTTCTTGCGGAGATCATCATTGATTGCTTTTAAGAACTCATGCTCTTGCTCAAGATTGAGCTTTTCAAAGCGTAATTTCTCATGAGCTCTTAAAAGTTCTCGATGATCTTCGAAGATAGTTTCATGAGCTAACTTAAGAGTGTTTAGTTCTTTAGTTAGAGACTCAATCTTCTCCTTATCATTGTCATTCGTTTTATCTTGATTAGCATGATTAATTGACGTTTCATCATAGTATTCATCACTAGAGTTGTCAACAAGCAAATCATCACCTAACAAGTCATCTTC
Source organism: Triticum urartu (assembly GCF_056163025.1). Classification (NCBI taxonomy): domain Eukaryota; kingdom Viridiplantae; phylum Streptophyta; class Magnoliopsida; order Poales; family Poaceae; genus Triticum; species Triticum urartu. The sequence goes on from NC_141878.1 coordinate 100,501,651, forward strand.
ATCACTATTGAAATCAACATACTCGGGGTGTGTTACCTTAGGACCTTTGGCCATGAAGCATCTTCCAATTCCTTCATTTTGTGAGTCAAATATGTCGTAGGAGTTGGTTGACACAAGTGCTAGACCGGCAACACCTTCATCTTGAGTATCTTCGGAGTCAGAGTGATAACTTCTCTCGGAGTGGCTGTCGGAGTCGGAGCCGGATACCCATTCACCAACATGAGCTTGATGTCTTCGTCTTGTGTAGCTCCTTGATGATTTTTCCTTCCTTTCCGAATCCTTGCTTCTCCGTGAGTATCTTCGTTCATAACGATCATCTCTACTCCTTCTCTCTCTTGGTGGTGATTCTTTGCTTCTTCTTTTTGGAGAATCTTCTCTTCTCTTGTAGGGAGCCGTACACTCATTGGAATAGTGTCCGGGTCTTCCACAACTGTAGCAGTTTCGCTCTCGACTAGAAGATCTTTTGTCATTGTAGGACCTTGACTTGAAGCTTCTATCTTTGCTTCTACTCTTGTAGAACTTGTTGAAGTTCTTCACCATTAAGCTAAATTCTTCATTGAAGTCTTGTTTCTCACTTGATGATGTGGGGGCTTCACATGAGGCTTTATAGGCACCACTTGACTTGTTGTGAAGTTCCTCTTTATCCTTAAGTGACATCTCATGAGCAACAATTCTTCCAATCACCTCTGTTGGCTTGAGATCTTTGTAATTGGGCATCATTTGGATCAATGTGCACACGGTATCATATTTTCCATCCAAGGCTCTTAGAATCTTCTTGATGATGAATCTATCGGTCATCTCTTCACTTCCTAAGCCGGCAATCTCATTTGTGATGAGAGCAAGCCTAGAGTACATTTCAGCGACACCTTCACCATCCTTCATCTTGAACTTGTCAAGTTGACTTTGAAGCACATCCAACTTGGATTCCTTGATGGAGTCGGTACCTTCGTGCATATCAATCAAAGTGTCCCAAATTTGCTTTGCATTCTCAAGACGGCTGATTTTGTTGAATTCTTCGGGGCATAATCCGTTGAAGAGAATATCACAAGCTTGAGCATTGTATTGCAACATCTTCAACTCATCCGCGGTAGCTTCACGGTTTGGTTCTTTCCCATCAAAGAAGTCACCTTGCAAACCAACACACACAATAGCCCAAACGGCGGGGTTATGTCCAAGAATATGCATTTTCATTTTATGCTTCCAACTAGAAAAATTAGTACCATCAAAGTAGGGACCTCTACGGTGATAATTTCCCTCGCTAGATGCCATACTCTCCTAGGTTGTGAAACCAAGGCTATGACCACCAAAAGCTATGGAGATCAAAGAAAATGGAGACCAAAGCACTGATACCACTTGTAGGATCGAAAGTATGTCTAGAGGGGGGGTGATTAGACTACTTAAGCAAATAAAAACTTAACCTTTTCCCAATTTTAGTTCTTGGCAGATTTTAGCTATTATAGGACAAGTCAAGCAATCATCACACAATTCAAGCAAGCATGCAAAGAGTATATTGGCAGCTGAAAGTAAAGCATGCAACTTGCAAGAATGTAAAGGGAAGGGTTTGGAGAATTCAAACGCAATTGGAGACACGGATGTTTTTCCCGTGGTTCGGATAGGTGGTGCTATCCTACATCCACGTTGATGGAGACTTCAACCCACAAAGGGTAACGGTTGCGAGAGTCCACGGAGGGCTCCACCCACAAAGGGTAACGGTTGCGCGAGTCCACAAAGGGCTCCACCCATGAAGGGTCCACGAAGAAGCAACCACCCACAAAGGGTCCACGAAGAAGCAACCTTGTCTATCCCACCATGGCCATCGCCCACACAGGACTTGCCTCACTAGCGGTAGATCTTCGCGAAGTAGGCGATCTCCTTGCCCTTACAAACTCCTTGGTTCAACTCCACAATCTTGTCGGAGGCTCCCAAGTGACACCTAGACAATCTAGGAGACACCACTCTCCAAGAAATAACAAATTGTGTGTAGGTAATGAACTCCTTGCTCTTGTGCTTCAAATGATAGTCTCCCCAACACTCAAATCTCTCTCATAGGATTTGGATTTCGTGGAAAGAAGATTTGAGTGGAAAGCAACTTGGGAAGGCTAGAGATCAAGATTCATATGGTAGGAATGGAATATCTTGGTCTCAACACATGAGTAGGTGGTTCTCTCTCAGAACATATGAGTTGGAATTGTGTATGTGTTCTGATGGCTCTCTCCACGAATGAAGAGGAGGTGGAGGGGTATATATAGCCTCCACACAAAATCCAACCGTTACACACAGTTTTCCAATCTCGGTGGGACCGAATCAACAAACTCGGTCGGACCAAAAATGTAAACCTAGTGACCGTTAGAGATTTTCGGTGGGACTGACATGCAACTCGGTAGGACCGATATGGTTAGGGTTTGGGCATAACGTAATCTCGGTGAGACCGATTACACAAACTCGGTGAGACCGAATTTGGTAATTAGCTAACTAGAGAGTTCGTCAGGCAAACTCGGTGGGACCGATTTGCTCTTTCGGTGAGACCGAAAAGTTACAAAAAGGAAACACTGAATTTACATTGCAATCTCGGTGGGACCGATCCACTCTTTCGGTGAGACCGAAAAGTTACGAAAGGGAAACAGAGAGTTTGCAATCCCATATCGGTGAGACCGAGATCCCTATCGGTAGAACCGAATTGCTAGGGTTTGGCAGTGGCTTATGACAAGTGAAACTCGGTGGCGCCGGATAGGAAGAATCGGTAGGACCGAGTTTGGCTTAGGGTTTAGGTCATATGTGGATATGGGAAAGTAGTTGAGGGTCTTGGAGCATATCACTAAGCACATGAAGCAAGAGGCTCATTAAGCAACACCTCATCCCTCCTTGATAGTATTGGCTTTTCCTAAAGACTCAATGTGATCTTGGATCACTAAAATATAAAATTAAGAGTCTTGAGCTTTTGAGCTTGAGCCAATCCTTTGTCCTTAGCATTTTGAGGGTTCCACTTTCACATCCATGCCATGCCAATCATTGAGCTTTCCTGAAATAATCATCTTGGAATAGCATTAGCTCAATGAGCTATATGTTGTTATGAATTACCAAAACCACCTAGGGATAGTTGCACTTTCATATATTTTATTTTATGTTTTAAGTTATTCTCTATATTTAATTATGGATATGAAACACAAAATACCAAAAAAATAGTTATACTTGCTGCCCAAGTAGATGAGGAACCTCCTGAAACCCTCGATGCTACTTATGTGTAACATTGAATATTTGTTTGATAATCCTGATAAACCCCTGTTCAACATGGTAATGGGTTACACTTTGGATCAACATGAATACTTTAGGGATTATCGCTTGACCCTAAAAGGGAAACATATACGGGGTCAATAAAAATGTTACGTTGGTATGCTTGAAATTTGTGCTTTGTGTATAATTTTATGTGTTTCTCTAGAATGGAGGTTAATCATCATCCCTTTCAATGTGAGTTTAATGATAGTGAAACCTTGGCTTATTATGCTAATGGTGTATGTGATTATTATGATGTCGAACAAATAAAAGAATTCGTTGCTTTTAAGGGTGCTTATGAAATTGCTTCTTTGCTTGAAAACTATGATGATGCTCTTTACAAAACTAAAAATCTTGTCATACTTAGATCTTGCTACGAGAACTATGAATACAATGCTCACATTAATGACTTTATTGAGAGAATCTCTACTGGCCTAGAAGAGATTAATATTCTATAGGAATCTATGTAAGAAGAAATTGTTGAACTGGTAAGTTCATTAGATGAAAAAGATGAGGAGGAGAGCGAAGAACAAAAGGAGGAAGAGCAAATTAGCTACCCGTTCCCACCTTCTAATGAGAGTAATTGTTTAACTCATACATTGTATAATTTCCCTCCATGCTTACCAGAAGATGAATGCTATGATTGAAGGAAATATGCCCTAGAGGCAATAATAAAGTTGTTATTTATATTTCCTTATATCATGATAAATGTTTATTATTCATGCTAGAATTGTATTAACCCGAAACTTCATACAAGTGTGAATACATAGACAAAACGAAGTGTCCCTAGTATGCCTCTACTTGACTAGCTCGTTAATCAAAGATGGTCAAGTTTCCTGACCATAGACATGTGTTGTCATTTGATGAACGGGATGATGGACAAGACTGATAACCCACAAGTATAGGGCATCACAATAGTTTTCGATATATAAGAGTGTCGAACCTAACGAGGAGCTAAAGGTAAAAAAAATATTCCCTCAAGCTCTATCAACCACCGATACAACTCTACGCACGCTTGACGTTCGCTTTACCTAGAACAGGTATGAAACTAGAAGTACTTTGTAGGTGTTGTTGGATAGGTTTGCAAGATAATAAAGAGTACGTAAATAAAAAGTAGGGGCTGTTTAGATTAAGAAACAATAAAGTAAATATAGCGAGTGTGGAAAAGTGGTGGTAGGAGTTGTGAAATTTCCCCTAAGCAATTGACTACTTTACTAGACCGATAGCAAGTATTATGTGGGAGAGGCCATTGCTAGCATGTCATCCCTGACTGGGAATTCTATGCACTTATGATTGGAACTATTAGCAAGCATCCGCAACTACTAACGTTCATTAAGGTAAAACCCAACCATAGCATTAAGATATATTGGTCCCCCTTCAATCCCGTATGCATCAATTTCTATGTTGGGTTGAAGCTTCTGTCACTCTTGCCCTCCAATACATAGTCCTATCAACATACAACTAACCCTAGGGTGTGATCCACGCGCGCAATCATATGATGGGCACCAAAGGACAGCAACATAACCACAAGCAAATTAAATCAATCATAGCAATTCATCAACCACCGATAGGATAATGAAAATCTACTCAGACACCATAGGATGGCAACACATCATTGGATAATAATACGAAGCATAAAGCACCATGTTCAAGTAGAGGGTACAGCGGGTTGCAGGAGAGTGGACCGCTGTAGATAGAGGGGGGAAGGTGATGGAGATGTTGGTGAAGATGACGGAGGTGTTGGTGTAGATCGCGGTGATGATGATGGCCCCCGGTGGCACTCCGGTGCCACCGGAAGCGAGGGGGAGAGAGCCCCCCTCCTTCTTCTTCTTCCTTGACCTCCTCCCTAGATGGGAGAAGGGTTTCCCCTCTGGTCCATGGCCACCATGGCACGGGAGGGGCGAGATCCCCTCCGAGATTGGATCTGTCTCTCTGTCTCTTTGTGTTTCTGTGTTCTCACATTCTTCCCTTTCACCGTTTCTTATATTCCCGGAGATCCGTAACTCCAATTGGGCTGAAATTTTAACACGATCTCTATCCGGAAATTAGCTTTCTTTCGGGAAAAGAAGGGCATCAACCGCCTTACGGGTGGCCCACGAGGGTCAGGGGCACGCCTAGGGGGGCAGGTGCGCCCCCTGCCTCGTGGCCACCTCGGGCACCGTCTCGCGTGGATTTTTCTTCCCAAAAATCATATATATTCCAAAAAATCTCTGTCAGTTTTTATCCCGTTTGGGCTCCATTTGATATGGATATTCTACGAAACAAAAAACATGCAACAAACAGGAACTAGCACTGGGCACTGGATCAATATGTTAGTCCCAAAAATAGTATAAAAAGTTGCCAAAAGTATATGAAAGTTCAATAATATTGGCATGGAAAAATCAAAAATTATAGATATGATGGAGACGTATCAGCATCCCCAAGCTTAATTCCTGCTCGTCCTCGAGTAGGTAAATGATATAAAAAAATATAATTTTTGATGTGGAATGCTACCTAGCATAATCTTGATCATGTAATATAATCATGGCATGAATATTAAGATACGAGTGATTCAAAGCTATAGTCTATCATTTGACATAAAAACAATAATACTTCAAGCCCACTAATAAAGCAATCATGTCTTTTCAAAATAACAAGGCCAAAGAAAGTTATCCCTACAAAATCATATAGTCTGGCTATGCTCCAACTTCACCACACAAAATACTCACATCATGCCCAACCCCGATGACAAGCCAAGCAATTGTTTCATACTTTTGACGTTCTCAAAACTTTTCAACTTTCATGCAATACATGAGCGTGAGCCATGGACATAGCACTATAGGTGGAATAGAATGGTGGTTTTGGAGCAGACAAAAGGAGAAGATAGTCTCACATCAACTAGGCGTATCAACGGGCTATGGAGATGACCATCAATAGATATCAATGTGAGTGAGTAGGGATTGCCATGCAATGGATGCACTAGAGCTATAAGTATATGAAATCTCTAACTGAAACTAAGTGGGTGTGCATCCAACTTGCTTGCTCATGAATACCTAGGGCATTTGAGGAAGCCCATCATTGGAATATACAAGTCAAGTTCTATAATGAAAATTCCCACTAGTGTATGAAAGTGATAACTCAAGAGACTCTCCATATGAAGAACATGGTGCTACTCTGAAGCACAAGTGTGGTAAAAGGATAGTAACATTGCCCCTTCTCTCTTTTTCTCTCATTTTTTTGTTTTTTTGTTTTTTTTCTTTTTTCTTTTTTTTGTAGGCTTCTTTGGCCTCTCTCTTTTTTTGTGGGGCTTCTTTGGCCACTTTTATTTTGATAACCTCACATGGGACAATGTTCTAATAATGATGATAATCACACTTTTATTTACTTACAACTCAATATTACAACTCGATATCTAGAACAAGGATATGACTCTATATGAATGCCTCCGGCGGTGTACCGGGATGTGCAATGATCTAGCATAGCAATGACATCAAAAAAACGGACAAGCCATGAAAACATCATGCTAGCTATCTTACGATCATGCAAAGCAATATGACAATGAATGCTCAAGTCATGTATATGATGATGATGAAAGTTGCATGGCAATATATCTCGGAATGGCTATGGAAATGCCATGATAGGTAGGTATGGTGGCTGTTTTGAGGAAGATATATGGTGGGTTTATGGTACCGGCGAAAGTTGCGCGGTACTAGAGAGGCTAGCAATGATGGAAGGGTGAGAGTGCGTATAATCCATGGACTCAACATTACTCATAAAGAACTCACATACTTATTGCAAAAATCTATTAGTCATCGAAACAAAGTACTACGCACATGCTCCTAGGGGGTAGATTGGTAGGAAAAGACCATCGCTCGTCCCCGACCACCACTCATAAGGAAGACAATCAATAAATACCTCATGCTCCAACTTCGTTACATAACGGTTCACCATACGTGCATGCTACGGGAATCACAAACCTCAACACAAGTATTTCTACTAATCCACAACTACCCACTAGCATGACTCTAATATCACCATATTTATATCGCAAAACTATTGCAAGGAATCAAACATATCATATTCAGAGATCTACATGTTTTATGTAGGATTTTATGACTAACCATGTGAATGACCAGTTCCTGCCATCTCTCTAAAGAGATATAAGTGAAGCAAGAGAGTTTAGTTATTTCTAGAAAAGATATGCCCGTGCTCTAACAAATCTAAGTGAAGCAAAAGAGCATTCTACAAATGGTGGTTTTCTATGTAAAGAGAAACAGGCAATCCAAACTTCAAATGATATAAGCGAAGCACATGAAGCATTCTATAAAGCCATACTCAAAAGATATAAGTGAAGTGCAATGAGAATTCTATAAATCAACCAGGGACTATCTCATACCAGCATGGTGCATAAAAGAAAGATGGAAACTAAATGCAAAAGATGCTCCAAGTTTCCACATATCGCATGAACGAAACGAATCCAAAAAGATACCGATACTTGTTGAAGAAAGAGGGGATGCCTTCCGGGCATCCCCAAGCTTAGACGCTTGAGTATCCTTGAATATTTACTTGGGGTGCCTCGGGCATCCCCAAGCTTGAGCTCTTGGCTCTCTTCCATCTTCTCACATCGAGACCTTCTCGATCATCGAACACTTCATCCACACAAAACTTCAACAGAAAACTCGGTAAGATCTGTTAGTATAATAAAGCAAATCACTACTCTAAGTACTGTTGCAAACCAATTCATTTTTTGCATTGTGTCTACTGTAATATAACTTTTTCATGGCTTAATCCACTAATATAAATTGATAGTTTCATCAAAACAAGCAAACTATGCATCAAAAACAGAATCTGTCTAAAACAGAACAGTCTGTAATAATATGAACATTCACCATACTTCTAATACTTGAAAAATTCTACAAAAATTAGGAAAAATGAAAAAATTGCATATAAATACAGTGCCAAAAGAATCAGAACCATTTTACGTTCCAGCTAAAAATGTAAAATCGCGCACTACAGCCAAAGTTTCTGTCCTGCACCGTACAAACCATCAAGCAAATGTAAACATCCTAAAGGCAAACCTTGGCACATTATTTTTATTTCTAAACTTTATAAAAGCACACAACAGAAATAAATGACTCTCTAAAACTTCCGGGTTGTCTCCCTGGCAGCGCTTTCTTTAAAGCCGTTAAGCTAGGCATATAGTGGTCAAGTAATGGATCCACCCGGATCCCAAGGTATATCAAAGCCAATTTTAATTAACAATGATTTGTAATTTAGTGGTGAGCACAAGGTAACATATATCATGTAATGACGAAGTCTAACTCTCTTCCTATGCATCGGCATGTCATAAAAGAACAATTCATGCACACAAAGTAAAGGCCAATGCATAGCATAAGCAGTTTCTTGCAATTTTATCATATTGGAAACATAGAGAGGTGGAGATATAGTTCCTCTCTCATAATAATTGCAAGTAGGAGCATCAAGCACATGCATATTATATTCATCAAAATCATCATGTGCAACGGTAAAAGGCAACCCATCAATATATTCCTTAATAAGAGCAAACTTCTCCGATATAGTGTAGTTTGGAGAATTCAAAAAGATAATAGGACTATCATGTGTGGGTGCAATAGCAACAATTTCATGTTTAACATAAGGAACTATAGCAAGTTCATCTTCATAAGCATAACTCATATTGGCATCTTGGCCACAAGCATAGCAAGCATCATCAAAAAGGGATATTTCAAAAGAATCAATGGGATCATAACAATCATCATAGCAATCATCCTCCGGTAAGCATGAAGGGAAATTAAACAATGTATGATTTGAAGAGTTACTCTCATTATAAGGTGGGCATGGGTAGCTAATCCGCTCTTACTCCTTTTGTTCTTCGCTCTCCTCCTCATTTTTTTCATCCAATGAGCTCACATTTTCATCAATTTCTTCTTCCATAGACTCCTGCAAAATATTAGTCTCTTCTTGGACAGCAGAGTAGTACTCAATATATGGTTCAACATAGGCATTAGAAGCATAATTATCATAGCAATATTTAAGTATGGAAAAATTTTCAGATTTGTAAAGAGTAGCATCACACTTTTCAATCAAAGAAGCAATTTCGTAAGCACCCTTAAAAGCAACAAATTCTTCAATTTGTTGAACATCATAGTAACTATAAACACCCTTAGCATAAGAGGATACGATTCCATTATCACTAAACAAACATTGGTAGGGAAGGTGTTTCTTAGGGTCTTCAAAACAACAAGTATAATCATATATTTCACATAAATTCCAAGCATAACATTGCAAACGATGAATTTGATTCAGTAAAGTTTTCCCTTTTTTAGATATTCGGTGTCGTACAAAACAAGCATGCTCATCTAAAGATTTGCCCTCAACTAAGCTAGTTGGGGTTTCAGCACGAGCACATAGGGCTCGAAGATGATCCAAGTAATAACCTTCAGCAGTGTGATAGATTTTGAGTGGTTCTTCAACCATTGGTTTAGTAGGTACAACTAATTTTTTGGTATTTTGCGTTTCCTACCCATAACTAAAGATAGAAAACAACTAAGAGCAGCAAATAAAAATTACTTACTGATAAACCAAACAAGCACACACAAGTATATTCACCCCACGCTATTGCTCCCCGGCAACGGCGCCAGAAAAAGGTCTTGATAACCCACAAGTATAGGGGATCGCAACAGTTTTCGATAAGTAAGAGTGTCGAACCCAACGAGGAGCTAAAGGTACAACAAATATTCCCTCAAGTTCTATCGACCACCGATACAACTCTACGCACGATTGACGTTCGCTTTACCTAGAACAAGTATGAAACTAGAAGTACTTTGTAGGTGTTGTTGGATAGGTTTGCAAGATAATAAAGAGTACGTAAATAAAAAGTAGGGGTTGTTTAGATTAAGAAACAATAAAGTAAATATAGAGAGTGTGGAAAAGTGGTGGTAGGAGTTGTGAAATTGCCCCTAAGCAATTGACTACTTTACTAGACCGATAGCAAGTATTATGTGGGAGAGGCCACTGCTAGCATGTCATCCCTGACTTGGAATTCTATTCACTTATGATTGGAACTATTAGCAAGCATCCGCAACTACTAATGTTCATTAAGGTAAAACCCAACCATAGCATTAAGATATATTGGTCCCCCTTCAGTCCCGTATGCATCAATTTATATGCTAGGTTGAAGCTTCTGTCACTCTTGCCCTCCAATACATAGTCCTCTCAACATACAACTAACCCTAGGGTGTGATCCACGTGCGCAATCATATGATGGGCACCAAAGGACAGCAACATAACCACAAGCAAATTAAATCAATCATAGCAATTCATCAACCACCGATAGGACAACGAAAATCTACTCAGACATCATAGGATGACAACACATCATTGGATAATAATATGAAGCATAAAGCACCATGTTCAAGTAGAGGATACAGCCGGTTGCGGGAGAGTGAACCGCTGTAGATAGAGGGGGGAAGGTAATGGAGATGTTGGTGAAGATGGCGGAGGTGTTGGTGTAGATCGCGGTGATGATGATGGCCCCCGGTGGCACTCCGGTGCCACCGGAAGCGAGGGGGAGAGAGCCCCTCCTTCTTCTTCTTCCTTGACCTCCTCCCTAGATGGGAGAAGGGTTTCCCCTCTGGTCCATGTCCTCCATGGCACGGGAGGGGCGAGAGCCCCTCCGAGATTGGATCCGTCTCTCTGTCTCTCTCTATTTCTGCGTTCTCAGATTCTTCCCTTTCACCATTTCTTATATTCCTGGAGATCCGTAACTTCGATTGGGCTGAAATTTTAACATGATCTCTATCCGGAAATTAGCTTTATTGTGGCAAAAGAAGGGCATCAACCGCCTTACGGGTGGCCCACGAGGGTCAGGGGCATGCCCAGGGGGGCAGACGCGCCCCCTGCCTCGTGGCCACCTCGGGCACCGTCTCGCGTGGATTTTTCTTCCCAAAAATCATATATATTCCAAAAAAATATGCGTCAGTTTTTATACCGTTTGGACTCCGTTTGATATGGATATTCTGCAAAACAAAAAACATGCAACAAACAGGGACTGGCACTGGGCACTGGATCAATATGTTAGTCCCAAAAATAGTATAAAAAGTTGCCAAAAGTATATGAAAGTTCAATAATATTGGCATGGAACAATCAAAAATTATAGATACGATGGAGACGTATCAAAGACCCATCCGTTAGCTTAGCATAATGATCGTTAAGTTTTATTTCTATTGCTTTCTTCATGACTTATACATATTCCTTTGACTATGACATTATGCAACCCCCGAATACCGGAGGAACACCTTGTGCGCTATCAAACGTCACAATGTAACTGAGTGATTATAAAGATGCTCTATAGGTGTCTCCAAAGGTATTTGTTGGGTTGGCATAGATCGAGATTAGGATTTGTCACTCCGAGTATCGGAGAGGTATCTCTGGGCCCTCTCGGTAATACACATCACGATAAGCCTTGCAATCAATGTGACTAATGAGTTAGTTACAGGATGATGCATTACCGAATGAGTAAAGAGACCTTCCCATAACGAGATTGAACTAGGTACGAAGATACCGACGATCGAATCTCGGGCAAGTAACAAACCGATGACAAAGGGAATAACGTATGTTGCCATTACGGTTTGACCAATAAAGATCTTCATAGAATATGTAGGAACCAATATGAGTATCCAGGTTCTGTTGTTGGTTATTAACCGTAGATGTGCCTCGGTCATGTCTACATAATTCTTGAACCCATAGGGTCCGCACGCTTAACGTTCGATGACGATTTGTATTATGAGTTATGTGTTTTGGTGACCAAAGATTGTTCAGATTCCAGGATGAGATCACGGACATGACGAGGAGTCTCGAAATGGTCGAGAGGTAAAGATTGATATATTGGACGATGGTATTCAGACACCGGAATGGTTCCGAAGCGTTTCGGGTATTTTTCGTAGAATCGGGAGGTTACCGGAACCCCCCCCCCCCGGGAAAGTAATGGGCCAACATGGGCCTTAGGGGAGAGAGAGGGGAGCCCACAAGGGGTGGCGCCCCCCCCCCATGGACTGTCCGAATTGAACAAGGGGAAGGGGTGCGGCCCCCCTTTCCTTCTCCCTCTCCCTCTCCTTCCCCTTTCCCCCTCCGAAAGAAAGGAAAGGGGAGCCGACTAGGACTAGGAGTCCTAGTCAGTTTCCCCCCACTTGGGCGTGCCCATAGGGACAGCCTCCTCCCCTCCTCCTTTATATACGGGGGCAGGGGCACCCCAAAGCACATCAGTTGTTCTCTTAGCCGTGTGTGGTGCCCCCCCTCCACAGTTTACTCCTCCGGTCATATTGTCGTAGTGCTTAGGCGGATCCCTGCACAGATCACATCACCATCACCGTCACCACTCCGTTGTGCTGACGAAACTCTCCCTCAACACTTTGCTGGATCAAGAGTTCGAGGGACGTCATCGAGCTGAACGTGTGCAAAACTCGTAGGTGTCGTACGTTCGGTGCTTGATCGGTTGGATTGCGAAGACGTTCGACTACATCAACCGTGTTAAGTTAACGCTTCCGCTTTCGGTCTATGAGGGTACGTGGACACACTCTCCCCCTCTCGTTGCTATGCATCTCCTAGATAGATCTTGCATGATCATAGGAAATTTTTTGAAATTGCATGCTACGTTCCCCAATAGTGGTATCAAAGCCAGGTTTATGCGTAGATGATATGCATGAGTAGAACACAAAGAGTTGTGGGCAATCATAGTCATATTGCTTACCACCAATGTCTTATTTTGATTCGGCGGTATTTTTGGATGAAGCAGCCCGGACCAACCTTACATGACCACGTTCATGAGACCGCTTCCACCGACAGACATGCAACATGTTTTGCATAAAGGTGGCTGGCGGGTGTCTATTTCTCCAACTTTAGTTGTATCGAATTTGACTACGGCTGGTCCTTGTTGAAGGTTAAAACAGCACACTTGACGAAAAATCATTGTGGTTTTGATGCATGGGTAAGAACGGTTCTTACTAGAAGCCCGTAGCAACCACGTAAAACTTGCAACAACAAAGTAGAGGACGTCTAACTTGTTTTTGCAAGGCATGTTGTGATGTGATATGGTCAAGACATGATGTGATTTATGTTATTGTATGAGATTATCATGTTTTGTAAAAGTTATCGGCAACTGGCAGGAGCCTTATGGTTGCCGCTTTATTGTATGAAATGCAAACGCCATGTAATTGGTTTACTTTATCACTATGCATTAGTGATAGTCATAGAAGCAATAGTTGGCGAGACAACAACGACGCTACGATGGAGATCAAGGTGTCAAGCCGGTGATGACGGAGATAATGACGATGCTTTGGAGATGGAGATCAAAGGCACAAGATGATGATGTCCATATCATGTCACATATTTTGATTGTATGTGATGTTTACCTTTTATGCATCTTATTTTGCTTAGTACAGCGGTAGCATTATAACATGATCCCTCACTAAATTTCAAGGTATAAGTGTTCTCCCTGAGTATGCACCGTTGCGACAGTTCGTCGTGCCGAGACACCACATGATGATCGGGTGTGATAAGCTCTCCGTTCACATACAACGGGTGCAAGACAGTTTTGCACGTGCAGAATACTCGGGTTAAACTTGACGATCCTAGCATGTACAGACATGGCCTTGGAACACTGAGATCGAAAGTTTGAACGTGAACCATGTAGTAGATATGATCAACATAGAGATGTTCACCATTGAAAACTACTCCATCTCACGTGATGATCGGACATGGTTTAGTTTATATGGATCACGTGATCGTTTAGATGACTCGAGGGATGTCTATCTAAGTGGTAGTTCTTAAGTAATATGATTAATTGAACTTAAATTTATCATGAACTTAGTCCTGATAGTTTTTGCATATCTATGTTGTAGATCAATGGCTCGTGCTACCGTTCCCTTGAATTTTAATGCGTTCCTAGAGAAAGCTAAGTTGAAAGATGATGGTAGCAACTACACGGACTGGGTCCATAACTTGAGGATTATCCTCATTGCTGCACAGAAGAATTACGTCCTTGATGCACCGCTGGGTGCAAGGCCTGCTGCAGGAGCAATTCTGGACGTTATGAACGCCTGGCAAGCTAAATCTGATGACTACTCGATAGTTCAGTGTGCCATGCTTTACGGCTTAGAATCGGGACATCAAAGACATTTTGAACATCATGGAGCATATGAGATGTTCCAGGAGTTGAAGTTAATATTTCAAGCAAATGCCTGAGTTGAGAGATATGAAGTCTCCAACAAGTTCTATAGCTGCAAGATGGAGGAGAACAGTTCTGTCAGTGAACACATACTCAGAATGTCTAGGTACCATAACCACTTGACTCAGCTGCGAGTTAATCTTCCAGATGATAGTGTCATTGACAGAGTTCTTCAATCACTGCCACCAAGCCATAGAGGCTTCATGATGAACTATAATATGCAAGGGATGAACAAGACCATTCCCGAGCTCTTCGCAATGCTTAAAGCTGCGGAGGTAGAAATCAAGAAGGAGCATCAAGTGTTGATGGTTAATAAGACCATAGTTTCAAGAAAAAGGGAAACGGAAAGAAGGGGAATTTCAAGAAGAATAGCATGAAAGTTGCTGCTCCCGAGAAGAAGCCCAAGTCTAGACCTAAGCCTGAAACTGGGTGCTTCTACTGCAAAGGGGCTGGCCACTAGAAGCGGAACTGCCCCAAGTATTTGGCGGATAAGAAGGATGGCAAAGTGAAAGGTATATTTGATATACATGTTATTGATGTGTACCTTACTAATGCTTGTAGTGGCGCCTGGGTATTTGATACTGGTTCTGTTGCTCATATTTGCAACTCAAAACAGGGGCTACGGATTAAACAAAGATTGCCTAAGGACGAGGCGATGATGCGCGTCGAAAATGGTTCCAAGGTCGATGTGATCGCCGTCGGGAAGCTACCTATACATCTACCTTCGGGATTAGTTTTAGACCTGAATAATTGTTATTTGGTGCCAGCGCTGAGCATGAACATTATATATGGATCTTGTTTGATGTGAGACGGTTATTCATTTAAATCAGAGAATAATGGTTGTTCAATTTATATGAGTAATATCTTTTATGGTCATGAACCCTTGATGAGTGGTCTATTTTTGTTGAATCTCGATCATGGTGATACACATATTCATAATATTGATGCCAAAAGATGCAAAGTAAATAATGATAGTGCAACTTATTTTTGGCACTGCCGTTTAGGTCATATTGGTGTAAAGCGCATGAAGAAACTCCATGTTGATGGGCTTTCGGAATCACTTGATGCTTGCTAACCACGCCTCATGGGCAAGATGACTAAGACTCTGTTCTCTGGAGCAATGGAGCAAGCCATTGACTTATTGGAAATAATACATAGTGATGTATGCGGTCCGATGAGTGTTGAGGCTTGCGGCGGGTATCGTTATTTTCTGACCTTCACAAATGATTTGAGCAGATATGGGTATATCTACTTAATGAAACATAAGTCTGAAACATTTGAATGGTTCAAAGAATTTCAGAGTGAAGTGGAAAATCATCATAATAAAAAAAATAAAGTTTCTACGATCTGATCGCGGAGGCGAATATTTGAGTTACGAGTTTGGTCTTCATTTAAAACAATGTGGAATAATTTTGCAACTCACGCCACCTAGAACACCACAGCGTAATGGTGTGTCCGAACGTCATAACCATACTTTACTAGATATGGTGTGGTCTATGATGTCTCTTACTGATTTACCACTATCGTTTTGGGGTTATGCATTAAAGACAGTTGCATTCACGTTAAATAGGGAACCATCTAAATCCGTTGAGATGACACCATATGAACTGTGGTTTGGCAAGAAACCTAAGCTGTCGTTTCTTAAAGTTAGGGGTTGTGATGCTTATGTGAAAAAGCTTCAGCCTGATAAGCTCGAACCCAAATTGGAGAAGTGTGTCTTCATAGGATACCCAAAAGAAACTGTTGGGTACACCTTCTATCACAGATCCAAAGGCAAGATATTTGTTGCTAAGAATGGATCCTTTCTAGAGAAGTAGTTTCTCTCAAAAGAAGTGAGTGGGAGGAAAGTAGAACTTGATGAGGTAGTTGTACCTTCTCTCGAATTGGAAAGTAGTTCATCACAGAAATCAGTTCCAGTGATGCCTACACCAATTAGTGAGGAAGCTAATGATAATGATCATGAAACTTCAGATCAAGTTACTACCGAACCTCGTAGGTTAACCAAGTACGTTCCGCACCAGAGTGGTACGGTAATCCTATTCTGGAAGTCATGTTACTAGACCATGACGAACCTACGAACTATGAGGAGGCGATGATGAGCCCAGATTCCGCGAAATGGCATGAGGCCATTGTCGGATTTCGGGTTCCGGCAGACCCTTGAGGTTCGAACACTGGGGTGCGCGCAGAGATTTCGCCTCCTACCTACCTGCACCCCTCCGCCGCGCTAGGATCAAAGCTATGAAAAGAACAACACAAGGGACACAGGGTTTATACTGGTTCGGGCCACCGTTGTGGTGTAATACCCTACTCCAGTGTGTGGTGTGTGGATTGCCTCTTGGGATGATGATGATGAACAATACTAGGGAGAACAGCCTCGCGAGGGTCTGTTCTTGGCTGGGGCGATGAACTGCTGGGAGGAGTTCAGCCACCTTTCTCTCTCTCTCTCTCTCCCTCTTTCCAACTCTCTACTTGTCGAGCCCTTGGAGGAGACTGAGCCGAACCCTTTGCTACGTGGGTGGCCGGTCCTATTTATAGTGGCCCTGGTCCTCTCCCCAAATATTGAGCGGGAAGGGAGCCAACAATGGCGGGCTAATTAGAAGGGGGACAGCAAGTATCAACTATCCTGACAAAAGTAGTCTTCGCCTGCGCAAAGCTCTGGTGATGAGGTCGTCTTGGGCCCCATGGTGACCTCCATCTCGTAGTCCTCCTGGTCTTGGTCTCGTTGCACCGAAATGGCAACCTTTGCCTGACGCCTCGGTACTCCGCGGCTGCGCATGCCCCCTTTGCACCGAAGAGGAAAGGAGGACGCTGCGCGGGCTGGCACTCGCCTGGCGCCCTGAGTCGTCATGGCTTGCGTCACGGGCACCTCGCGAGGTACCCCGCCTTGATCTCTCCGCCTCCTCGTGAGCCAGCCTGACGAGGCCGTGCCTAAGGAAGCTCCGTGTCGTCCGCCCCGCGAGGCTTGGCCCCTCGCAAGGGTCTTGAGTTTGTGTTGGTGAAGATGGGCCGTGCTGGGCCCCCCTTTGAGCCACGTCGCAGGCCGCAGGCAGGCATGTCTGGGGACCCCCATTCCCAGAACGCCGACAGTAGCCCCCGGGCCAAGGCGCGCCCGGACTTGGCCGTGCAGGGAGGCGGAAGGGCAAGAGCGAAGCGCCGCGGGCCCTAACAGCCTGCGGCCTTGGGCGCCGCGTGGCGGTTGACTGGACATGGACGTCTCCACTTCCCCACGGCGCCTCAGCAACTGCTCGGATTGGACAACTCCCTGCATGCAAAACGGGTCATGATTACCTGCGATCGTGGAGGTCGTCGGTTGGCCTCCGCCGGCTATAAGTACGGAATGTCGTGCGTCCTTTCGGTCCATCCCTCCTTGCTTCTCCTTCTTCCTGATTCTTGCTCCGTCTTGCTGCGATGGCTCCGATCCGCCGGTTCTCGTCGAAAGAGAAGGGAAAGGCTCCAGAGAGGGACCAGACCCACTTCCTCCGAAGAAACGGCATGTCCACCATGGCCTGGACGAGGGGGCCCTTCAGGTGGTGTCGAGGCCTTGGGGCGAGCGGGCACCGCCGGGGTTCCCGCTTCCATTGTACGCCCACGTCAAGGGCCCCGAAGGAGCTGATGCTGACCGCCGCGGGCGGCGCCGCCGCCGGCGCCGACGGGTCACGAAGGTGTGGGTCGTCCCCCCTGGGGTCCACACCGAGGGCTCCTCCCAAGAGTTCGTGCGCCACGTCGCCATTCCTCTTCAGTCTTGGATCCGTCTTCCTCCCTTCTTCACCTCCGTCATCCCGCAGGGGGAGCCCCTGGAGCTCTGGCTGCAGCACGCCGGCTGCAGCACCCTCGCGACCGAGGCAGAGGTTGCGGTCGTCGCCCTGGGCGAGGTCGACATGACCCGGGGCTGGAGAGAGATTTCCCGAGTTTGCAGGACAAGGGGCGTCTTCGCGATCCACTTGGACTACGACGGTGCTTCGGTGATGCTCCTCAAGGTCTTCGACGCGGACGGGAGCCGGGTGGAGTGCTGCCCCGGTGAAGACGGCCAGGGCCCTGCTGTGACGAGGACCGGGCTCGCCAATCGCTCCCTTGGCGGCTCCTCAGGCGGTGGAGACGTCGGAGGCTCCAGCGACTCCGGTGAGCCCTTCGCGACTCCGGAGACGAGCGACAACAGCTACGAGCCCCCGAGCCGGCGCCGCTCCCGGAGTAGGGCAGGCTCGTCAGGCCGCCGCCGACTTTGATCTGGATGGGGTTGGCGTCGGTACTTGGCGGCCCACTGTTGATGATGGCGCCTTTTGTAGCGACGGCGTAGTTTGCGTCTCTTTAGGATCTGTTCCCTGCGAGGAACCAAAAGCGCGCCCCGTGGGGGCTTGTAAGGTGCCTGTGATCCTGTTTGTTAATATAACCCTTGCTATAGATTTATGCGAGTTGCTCGTCCCGTCTTAGCTCGGTCCTCCCTTTCGAACCTCACGAGGGCTTGGTGCTCTGCGCCGACAGGTCCTAGTCCCAAGGCGGCTTCAGCCGTCGCTGGTATGCCAGGTCGCGATGCCGTGGTCAAGGCTAGGAGGTGAGCGACCCGGAGTCCGGTAAGAGCCCCTGAGTCGCGATGCTCAGGAGGTCCCCTTTGGCGCCCAAGCATCCGTCGTTTGGTGAGAAAGGGGAGCAACGTCGCTAACATGGGATAGCGTTAGGTGCAGGGATGGTGCCACGGTAGCTAGCGCTTCCGGGCGATAACTTATCTCGAGGATTAGGGGCCGCTCTCTGGTGTGTGGCCGGGTCCGTGCATCGGCAGGCGCGAGGTTGCTCGGCGAAGTCCTCACGTGTCTCTCCCCTCTCGCCTTTGCTCCCCTTTCTGCTCTACGTCCTCGGGTCCCGGCCCTCGAGCGAGTCTCAGCCGTCGCTGGTATGCCAGGTCACGATGCCGTGGTCAAGGCTAGAGGGTGAGGGCTGGAGAGCCAGTAAGAGCCCTGAGTCGCGATGCTCAGGTACCCCCCCCCCCATTAACGTGCAAGCGGTTCGCGCGGACGAGAGTGAAGGAGACACAGCAAGAGCCTCGCCTGACGCGGCTCCTTCAGGAGGTCCTGCAGGTCCACCATAGAAAAAGCAAGGGGTTGCCATAACAATTGACGGTCAGCCGTCGGTTGCTTCCAAAGGGTAGTGAGGCACTGAAGGCTTGACGAGGTGACGCTATGCGGGGCTGCCGCGGCCAGAGCTCGGCCATCCAGATTCATCGGCGTTGCAGGGACGGACCCATGCGCAAGCGTTGTGCCGTTTGGGAGCAGCTCCATTAGTTGGCGTCAGCTGAGCAGGAAACTAGGTAAAGCACATTAGCCGCGAAGGAGTGGATTCGTTCAAGTAGATGCGAAGATCACTGGGTCAGGCCCGATCGACTTGGGGATCATGCAGCCCGAGGGGCACCCCCAACAAGGTAAGCTAACGACACGAAATAAAAGGGATACATGCCGCAGGGACGGACCCACGCGGCCTGGGAATAATGCAGCCCTGGGGGCGCTCCCAGCTGGAAGTGAAACTTGAAAGATGTCACCTGATGACGCTGAAGACGAAGGGGTGTTGGTGTAGCCGGCTCGGTGGGCTGCGGAAGCCGATCCTCATGAGCCCCCAGGCCCAGGGGCCTCGGGAGGCTCCGGAGGCACTGGCGGTTCCTCACGGGCCATCTTCATCTCCGCCAGGGCTGCGGAGCACTTGGCCTCTTGCGCCTCCGCGATGCCCCTCATGAGGCGCTGGTACGTGTCAGCCGCGCTCGGCAAGCCGTAAGGCATGCGAACGTAGCTGTGGGGTGGACCTCCGCAGCGCCCCACTCGCGAGGGCCAGAGGCGCTCCAGGGAGGCGACTTGGTTGAGCCCTGGTACGTCGACGCAGACGCGCAGCCTGCCATCCTTGCCTGGATGGGGAGCCACTGCTGGTAGGCGGCGGGCGCCTCTCATGACTCTGGACTCCTGTAGCTCCTGAATGGCCTTGCTGACGAACTCCTGTGGGTCTGGATCTCCTTGCCTTGCTCCTTCTTGAGGGAAACGTGCTCCGAAACACGCCTCCATGTGGTGCCCCAGCGCCTCCCTCGTGACCCCTGCTAGGTCGGTGGCCCTCCAGGGGAGAGCCCCCGAGCCTTGCCTGAGGAGGGCGCCGGGCGCGCTTTCCTATGCGATGGAAGGAGGTTCCCCCTGGGCAGGCACGGGCCCAGAGGGGCCTACCTCCTGAGGGGCCAGGCCGGATGATGTCTTCTTCTTCTTGGGGGCGGCCTCGGGAAGCCTCCTGCTTCCGCGATCTGGGTCCTCCAGTGATGCGGCCTGAAAGGCTCGCTCCAGGGAACACACTGTGTCCTTCTCTTCACAGGGCACCATGATGACTCCGCCGCTTCCTGGCATCTTGAGGACGTTGTAGCCATGGTGAGTCATGGCCATGAACTTGGCCAGCGCCGGGTACTCGAGGATGGCGTTGTACGGCAGGCGGATGTGAGCGACGTCGAAGTCGATGAGCTCGGTGCGGTAGTTGTCACGTGCCCCGAAGGTGACGGGGAGGCGGACCTGCCCGATCGGGACCGTGGAGCCATCGGTGATACCGGAGAAGGGCTTGGTTGGCTGAAGCTGGCTGTAGGGCACTTGGAGGTTGTTGAACGTCTCTACGGACAGGACGTTGAGCCCTGCCCCGCCATCGATGAGGGTCTTGGTGACCACCACGTTGCTGATGATTGGGGAACAAAGCATCGGGAGGACTCTGGCTGTAGCCGCACACTTGAGTTGATCTGCTGAGCTGAAGGTGATAGCACAAGCCGACCACCTGAGAGGGCGTGTGGCTTCGAGCCTGGGGAGGGCTGGATTCACTTTGCGGGCGAACTGCTTGAAGATGCGCTGAGAGGCTGGGGCCTGAGCTCCGCCCAGGATGTAAGCGATCGCGCGAGGCTCCTAGAAGCCCCCAGCCTCCTCGTCCTGGTGGCGGTCCTCGTTCCTCCTTGGCTGCGGTGGCAGCGGTGGGAGGCCTGCGTTGCCTTGCGGGTGATCCTCGCGAGGCTGATCCCTCCAGCCTCCCTCGCGAGGTGGGTCTTGCCAGCAATCCTCACGAGGTTGGTCGCGCCACCCCTGGCGCGGGCCACGGTCTTCCCAGTGCCCTGCGTTCCTTCCTCCTCCTCGGCCGTATCCCCGGTCACCACGGTCAGGGCGACGGCCGATCCTTCCTTCACGCACGGCTCGGAGTTCTTGGCATTCGCTGGTGTTGTGGGTGTGGAGGTCGTGGTAAACGCAGTACCGGCTGCCCTTGGGAGGTTCAGGCTGATCTCTGCCCCGCTTGGTGTCTGGTTCTACCGCGAGCACGGCAGCCCCCTTGCGCTTCACTTCCTTGGCCTTGAGCTTCTTCTCTTCTGGGTCTGCGGCAGGCAGCTCAAGGAGGGAGAGACGCCCTTCCTCAGCCCTGGCGCACTTGTTCGCCAAGTTGAACAGCTCCAAAGAAGTGCACAGGTCTTCATGCATCGCCAGCTCCTCCTTCATCTTGACGTCACGCACACCGTCGGAGAAGGCTGAGATGATGGCCTCTTCAGTCACCTTGGGAATCTTGAGGCGTGCGTTGTTGAAGCGCTGGATGTACTTCTGCAGGGTCTCCCCGGGTTGTTGCTTGATGCGGCGCATGTCGCTCACGGCGGGTGGCCGGTCGCGAGTACCTTGGAAGTTGGCGATGAAGCGGGTGCGCATCTCTTCCCAGGAGGAGATTGTGCCTGGAGCCAGGTTCAGGAGCCAGGTGCGGGCCCCGTCCTTGAGCGCCATGGGAAACCAGTTCGCCATGACCTTCTCGTCTCCGTTGGCAGCTTCGATGCCCAGCTCGTAGAGCTGGAGGAACTCCGCAGGGTCGACCGTGTCGTCGTAGCGAGGAGGCAGGTCCATCTTGAACTTGCCCGGCCACGCGACGCTGCGCAGTTCGGTGGTGTAGGCGCGGCAGCCTGCTGTGGCCACGGGAGGCCTTGGGTGATGGAGAGCCTGGTCCTGCATGTCCCCACGCACCGGAGCAGGAGGATGGTCGCGACGTGCTGGAGCAGGGAGTGCCTGGGCAGCTTCTGGCGGGCGAGGGACTTCTTGGCAGCTCTGCTCTCTTGCCGCGCTGGCACCTGACGGAGCGGGTTCCGCCCAGGGGCCACGCGTCTTGGAGCCATGGCGTCTTCTTGAGGGGGAGGCGGCCGGGGCGCCGCCGGAGCCTCGTCGCCCGTGCGGGGCGGGGTGCGGTGCAGCGGAGCGGACGGCGCGGAGGAGCCCCCTGCGACGCGGTCGAGCCATTCTTCGTAGACGTCGTCGACGGGACGGTAGCGCAGGAGCTCGTTTGCCGCGGTGAGTGCAGCCCGAGCCTCCATGGGCGCGCGAAGCGCGCGGGACAAAGATCCAGCCGGGGCGAGTGAGGGAGTCACGGTGCGGCCGTCTTGGCGCATGGATTGATGCTGAGACGATGCTTGCTGCTCGTCCCCCGTCGGGCCGGTGGCGGCGTTGACGGCAGGTGACGGGGAACGGCGAGGACGCCCACCGACAGGGGCTGTCTGGGCGACGCGGGAAGCGAGGGCGGCCCGACGCTCCGCGCGGGCCCGACGTGCGTCAGACATGAGCGTGATGGTCGGAGGAGAGCGGAGCGGTGGAAGACGAATTCCGGCGCACCCCTACCTGGCGCGCCAAATGTCGGTTTTCGGGTTCCGGCAGACCCTTGAGGTTCGAACACTGGGGTACGCGCGGAGATTTCGCCTCCTACCTACCTGCACCCCTCCGCCGCGCTAGGATCAAAGCTATGAAAAGAACAACACAAGGGACACAGGGTTTATACTGGTTCGGGCCACCATTGTGGTGTAATACCCTACTCCAGTGTGTGGTGTGTGGATTGCCTCTTGGGCTGATGATGATGCACAATACAAGGGAGAACAGCCTCGCGAGGGTCTGTTCTTGGCTGGGGCGATGAACTGCTGGGAGGAGTTCAGCCACCTTTCTCTCTCTCTCTCCCTCTTTCCAACTCTCTACTTGTCGAGCCCTTGGAGGAGACTGAGCCGAACCCTTTGCTACGTGGGTGGCCGGTCCTATTTATAGTGGCCCTGGTCCTCTCCCCAAATATTGAGCGGGAAGGGAGCCAACAATGGCGGGCTAATTTGAAGGGGGACAGCAAGTATCAACTATCCTGACAAAAGTAGTCTTCGCCTGCGCAAAGCTCTGGTGATGACGCCGTCTTGGGCCCCATGGTGACCTCCGTCTCGTAGTCCTCCTGGTCTTGGTCTCATTGCACCAAAATGGCAACCTTTGCCTGATGCCTCGGTACTCCGCGGTTGCGCTTGCCCCCTTTGCACCAAAGAGGAAAGGAGGACGCTGCGCGGGCTGGCACCCGCCTGGCGCCCTGAGTCGTCATGGCTTGCGTCACGGGCACCTCGCGAGGTACCCCGCCTTGATCTCTCCGCCTCCTCGTGAGCCAGCCTGACGAGGCCATGCCTGAGGAAGCTCCGTGTCGTACACCCCGCGAGGCTTGGCCCCTCGCGAGGGTCTTGAGTTTGTGTTGGTGAAGATGGGCCGTGCTGGGCCCCCCTTTGAGCCACGCTGCAGGCCGCAGGCAGGTAAGTCTGGGGACCCCCGTTCCCAGAACGCCGACAGCCATGAAATCTGAGATGGGATCCATGTATGAGAACAAAGTATGGACTTTGGTTGACTTGCCCAATGATTGGCAAGCCATAGAGAATTAATGGATCTTCAAGAAAAAGACTGGCATTGATGGTAATGTTACTGTCTACAAAGCTCGACTTGTTGCGAAAGGTTTTTGACAAGTTCAAGGAGTTGACTATGATGAGACCTTCTCACCCGTGGTGATGCTTAAGCCTGTCTGAATCATGTTAGCAATTGTCGTATTTTATGATTATGAAATTTGGCAAATGGACGTCAAAACTGCATTCCTTAATGGATTTCTTAAAGAAGAGTTGTATATGATTCAACCAGAAGGTTTTTTCGATCCTAAAGGTGCTAACGAAGTGTGCAAGCTCCAGCAATCCATTTATGGACCGGTGCAAGCGTCTCAGAGTTGGAATATATGCTTTGATAGTGTGATCAAAGCATATGGTTTTATACAGACTTTTGGAGAAGCATGTATTTACAAGAAAGTGACTGGGAGCCCTGTAGCATTTCTAATATTATATGTGGATGAGATATTATTGATTGGAAATGATATACAATTTCTGGATAGCATAAAAGGATACTTGAATAAGAATTTTTCAATGAAAGACCTTGGTGAAGCTGCTTATATATTGGGCATCAAGATCTATAGAGATAGATCAAGACGCTTAATTGGACTTTCACAAAGCACATACCTTGATAAAGTTTTGAAGAAGTTCAAAATGGATCAGTCAAAGAAAGGGTTCTTGCCTGTGTTACAAGGTGTGAAGTTCATCAGACTCAATGCCCGACCACTGCAGAAGATAGAGAGAAAATGAAGGTCATTCCCTATGCCTCAGGCATAGGTTCTATCATGTATGCAATGCTGTGTACCAGACCTGATGTGTGCCTTGCTATAAGTTTAGTAGGGAGGTACTGTCGGGGATATACCCCGTGGTGTAAACCGACCGGAAGTATAAACCGGCCGGACTGGATGACTCATTGGTAACCCGCCCAGAGCTTGGCGGTTCACGGGCTACCCGCCCGGTCTTGGCGGTTCATTAGTAACCCGGCGGGCGGGTCAGATGGATGACAAGGCCCATGGCCCAGAAGGCCGTTTCACGTTTAATGGTGGGCCGGTTTATGAGAAAAGCACAAGGAATATTCCCTTACAAAGGAGGCAAGACTAGGACTCCACTTGTAATAGAGTAATCCTAGTCCTAATAGGACTAGTCATGTAAACCACCCCTTCAACATATATAAGGAGGGGCAGGGCACCCCAAGAGGGACAAGATTCACAAGTTCCACAGGTTTTGACAAGTTAGGTTTAGACAGAAAACTCAATAGCTCTCGAGATAGAGCACTCTTGTAACCGTGATCATGATCATCAATATCAATGAAGCAGGATGTAGGCTTTTACCTCCACCGTGAGGGGCCGAACCTGGGTAAAACATCGCGTCTCTCGTCCCGCTCAACCCCTCTCAAGCTACCACATAGATGCGTTGGCCTCGCGACTAAGTCCTGACACTAAGGACATCTGCCATGACAATTCCACGACAGTTGGCGCCCACCGTGGGGCCTGCGCACGGTGGTGTTGAGTTCTTGGAGGGATCGCTTCTAGGGTTTCGAGAAATTCGCAAAATTTCCGGATGAAGAAGAACCGGTTTGGAAGGAGCTGGATCAGCTTCAAGTCATTAATCTAGACATAGGAAAGCTATGTGTGAAGCTACGTGTGAAGAAAATTGCAGTTACAAGCAGCGGATCAGCTTTTGACTTCTGATGGGTTTGGTGATCTGAAACTTCACACAAGATTATCCGTCCACAGTTTCTACAGGTTTGACCGAGTCTAGGAAGAGGATTGGTCCAAGCAACTATGACCCGGAGAAGGACGGGGACTTGAATTAATCGCAACCGTGGTCTCTGCCTCCGTGGGAAGCCGTGACTGCGCCTCGAGCCGCCCGGTTTGCCTCAGCTGTCGACCCGCCGACTGATCTAAGATGTAGCCTCGCTGGCGGAGCTTTCGATTCCTAGGCGTACAGATGTAACGTCACGCGTATACCTGACCGGCTAGCTGATGCTGCTCCTCCACTTATGATCCACTTCCATCAAACAAAAATCTGCTGGCGTGAAGACAACAACAACTTATTTTCATAAGGTGACCGTGGAGAGCCGCCTCATCCCTGTAGTGAGTCGCCACGCCTGGGGTTACGACTGCAACCTTGCCACTGCCCCGAGCCACCCTGTGGAGCCGCGTGGTGCCTTCGCCGCCGTTTCACCCTTGCAGAGAGCCGACCGGCGCCGACCGACCTTGAGCCACTACTGAAAACCGCCGCGGCCGTAACAATCAGGTGCTATTTTTCTAAAACTCTTTTTTGGTGTAATTACATAATGTCAAAAGATTTTCTCGAGGTATGCTATTGTATACACAGGTCAATTACCTCATGATTAAAGTATGATCCGGTCCCCGCGCGCTGTCATTGGAGATCGCGTCTATATCCACACTATATCAAATGGCTTATCAGATGTGCGCAAATGGCCGCCTCAACGGTCCGGTCTACATCAACTCACTGGGCCACGCCTGTAGCCGGTTCATTCGACCATACCCGCGCCGGTTCAACCATCCGCGCCCACGGCCGACCCGTCTGTCCGTGCGGCTTACAATGCCATGGCCGACTCACGCGTCCGCTCTGTCATTTAAATATCACGGTTGACTCTGATATGTATATCGACAATTCAGAACCGCCCCTACGGTCTTGAGCCGCCGGGGGCATGTTCAGCCGCCTCGGTCGCGATAAACGGATCATCCGTCATCCGAACAAATCAGGTGACATCTATCTAAGTCTATTTTTGACATATATTGTTTTTGTAAAAAGAACAATTACGTTGGTTTTGCATATTTTTATATGCAGGACAATTATTCGCTACAACATTGGTGTTACACCATGCATATGGAGCGCGCACTGGCGTCATTACATACTGGCTTTTGACCATTCCGCACTGCTCAACGGACGCGCGCAAACCGCCTGTGGTCCGGTTTACATCAACACGCGGCCGGTTCTCCATCTACGCCGGTTCACAATACCCGTAGACGGCTCTCCGTCCGCGCCGGTTTACAACTCCCGTGGCCGACTCTCCCATCCGCGCCGACCTACTACGCCGCGGCCAACTCATTTGGTTGTGCCGTCTCTGAAGCTGCGGCCGTCTTTGTCGTCCGTCTCTCGCGGCCTGGTCTACATCAACATACCGGGCCGCACCAGTCTGCATGAGCTGTTTATTGGGCGCACAAGTCACCGCCACTACAGTTTTGATTAACTTCAAATCGCTAGTTGGAAGGAACCATTGGCCAAGCTACTGACACGGCTCATATGGGATCATTTACAACCCGCCGCAGTCACCTCAACCTTTTATGGATTCACATCGTGCTATCAACGCCAATGATATACAAGTTATGCCGGTTTATATCACGGTCAAATATGGAGAGTCTCAAGCCAACTCCTCGAGTCACCTTTGAAACTCGGGGGCTACGATGACATGACTCAGCGAATCTTGCCAGTTTTAGCAAATTTAAGAACCCCAGGACGATGGAGGGAAGGATAACCCGGTCCCGGAAGCTACTGTTATATTGATGAAAGTTTAAAGGCCGTCAGAAAATTTCCGGCTTAGAAAGAATATGACAGTTATAAAATCCCGCCTCAATGAAGAAGTTCCATGTCCATCCTGAGTGGATCACTAGACAGCGGTCAAGAACATCCTGAAATACCTGAAAAGGACTAAGGATATGTTTCTCATTTATGGAGGTGACAAAGAGCTTGTTGTAAATGGTTATGTCAATGCTAGCTTTGACATTGATCCAGATGACTCTAAGTCGCAAACCGGATACATATTTATATTGAATGGTGGAGCTGTCAGTTGGTGCAGTTCTAAGAAGAGCATCGTGGTGGGATCTACGTGTGAAGCGGAGTACATATCTGCTTCGGAAGCAGCAAATGAAGGAGTCTGGATGAAGGAGTTCATATCCGATCTAGGTGTAATACCTAGTGCATCGGGTCGAATGAAAATCTTTTGTGACAATACTAGAGAAATTGCCTTAGCGAAGGAATCCAGATTTCACAAGAGAACCAAACACATCAAGAGACGCTTCAACTCCATCCACGATCAAGTCAAAGAGGGAGAAATAGAGATTTGCAAAGTACATACAGATCGGAATGTTGCAGACCCGTTGACTAAGCCTCTTCCACAAGCAAAACATGATCAGCACCAAGACTCCATGGGTGTTAGAATCATTATAATGTAATCTAGATTATTGACTCTAGTGCAAGTGGGAGACTGAAGGAAATATGCCCTAGAGGTAATAATAAAGTTGTTATTTATATTTCCTTATATCATGATAAATGTTTATTATTCATGCTAGAATTGTATTAACCGGAAACTTGATACATGTGTGAATACATAGACAAAACAAAGTGTCCCTAGTATGCCTCTACTTGACTAGCTCGTTAATCAAAGATGGTCAAGTTTCCTGACCATAGACATGTGTTGTCATTTGATGAACGGGATCACATCATTAGTAGAATGATGTGATGGACAAGACCCATCTGTTAGCTTAGCATAATGATTGTTAACTTTTATTGCTATTGCTTTCTTCATGACTTATACATATTCCTTTGACTATGAGATTATGCAACTCCCAAATATTGGAGGAACACCTTGTGCGTTATCAAATGTCACAACGTAGCTAGGTGATTATAAAGATTCTCTACAGGTGTCTCCAAGGATGTTTGTTGGGTTGGCATAGATCGAGATTAGGATTTGTCACTCCGAGTATCGGAGAGGTATCTCTGGGCCCTCTCGGTAATGCACATCACGATAAGCCTTGCAAGCAATGTGACTAATGAGTTAGTTGTGGGATGATGCATTACGGAACAAGTAAAGAGACTTGCCGGTAACGAGATTGAACTAGGTATGAAGATACCGACGATCGAATGTCAGGCAAGTAACATACCGATGACAAAGGGAATAACGTATGTTGTCATTGTGGTTTGACCAATAAAGATCTCCGTAGAATATGTAGGAACCAATATGAGCATCCAAGTTTCACTGTTGTTTATTGACCGGAGATGTGTCTCGGTCATGTCTACATAATACTCGAACCCGTAGGGTCCGCACGCTTAACGTTCGATGATGATTTGTATTATGAGTTATGTGTTTTGGTGACCGAAGATTGTTCGGAGTCCCGGATGATATCACGGACATGACGAGGAGTCTCGAAATGGTCGAGAGGTAAAGATTGATATATTGGATGATGGTATTTGGACACCGGAATGGTTCCGGAGCGTTTCGGGTATTTTTCGGAGAACCGGGAGGTTACAAAAAACCCCCGGGAAAGTAATGGGCCAACATGGGCCATAGGGGAGAGAGAGGGGAGCCCACAAGAGGTGGTGCCCCCCCCTCCCATGGGTTGTCCGAATTGGACAAGGGGAAGGGGGCGCGGCCCCCCTTTCCTTCTCCCTCTCCCTCTCCTTCCCCTTTCCCCTCCGAAAGAAAGGAAAGGGGGGAGACTAGGACTAGGAGTGTTGGAAATATGCCCTAGAGGAAATAATAAAATGGTTATTATTATATTTCCTTGTTCATGATAATTGTCTATTGTTCATGCTATAATTGTGTTATCCGGAAATCGTAATACATGTGTGAATACATAGACCACAACATGTCCCTAGTGAGCCTCTAGTTGACTAGCTCGTTGATCAATAGATGGTTACGGTTTCCTAACAATGGACATAGGATGTCATTGATAATGGTATCACATCATTAGGATAATGATGTGATGGACAAGACCCAATCCTAAGCATAGCACAAGATCGTGTAGTTCGTCTGCTAAAGCTTTTCTAATGTCAAGTATCTTTTCCTTAGACCATGAGATTGTGCAACTCCCGGATACCGTAAGGGTACTTTGGGTGTGCCAAATGTCACAACGTAACTGGGTGGATATAAAGGTACACTACGGGTATCCCCGAAAGTATCTGTTTTGTTGGCACGAATCGAGACTGGGATTTGTCACTCCGTATGATGGAGAGGTATCTCTGGGCCCACTCGGGAAGACATCATCGTAATGAGCTCAATGTGACTAAGGGGTTGGTCACAGGATGATGTGTTACAGAACGAGTAAAGAGACTTGCCGTAACAAGATTGAACAAGGTATCGGTATACCGACGATCGAATCTCGGGCAAGTGCTATACTGGTAGACAAAGTGAATCGTATATGGGATTGATTGAATCCTTGACATCGTGGTTCATCCGATGAGATCATCGTGGAACATGTGGGAGCCAACATGGGTATCCAGATCCCGCTGTTGGATATTGGCCGGAGAGATGTCTCGGTCATGTATGCATAGTTCCCGAACCCGTAAGGTCTACACACTTAAGGTTCGGTGACACTAGAGTTGTATGGGAATTGTATGTGGTTACCAAAAGTTGTTCGGAGTCCCGGATGAGATCCCGGACGTCACGAGGAGTTCCGGAATGGTCCAGAGGTGAAGATTTATATATGGGAAGTCCAGTTTCAATCACCGGAAAGGTTTCGGGTTTATCGGTATTGTATCGGGACCACCGAAGGGGTTCCGGGGCTCCACCTGCCCCGAAGGAACTAATGGGTTGTAGTTGTGTGGGAACCAGCCCCTTAGTGGGCTGGTGCACCCCCCCAAAGGGCCGAAGGCGCCTAGGGTTGGAAACCCTAGGGGCCACTGCCCCCCTGGGGGGGCGGGTGTTGGAAATATGCCCTAGAGGCAATAATAAAATGGTTATTATTATATTTCTTTGTTCATGATAATTGTCTATTGTTCATGCTATAATTGTGTTATCCGGAAATCGTAATACATGTGTGAATACATAGACCACAACACGTCTCTAGTGAGCCTCTAGTTGACTAGCTCGTTGATCAAAGGATAGTCATGGTTTCCTGACTATGGACATTAGATGTCATTGATAACGGGATCACATCATTAGGAGAATGATGTGATGGACAAGACCCAATCCTAAGCTTAGCTCAAAGATCGTGTAGTTCGTTTGCTGTAGCTTTTCTGAATGTCAAGTATCATTTCCTTAGACCATGAGATTGTGCAACTCCCGGATACCGTAGGAGTGCCTTGGGTGTGCCAAATGTCACAACGTAACTGGGTGACTATAAAGGTACATTACAGGTATCTCCGAAAGTGTCTGTTGGGTTGGCACGAATCGAGACTGGGATTTGTCACTCCATATGACGGAGAGGTATCTCTGGGCCCACTCGGTAATGCATCATCATAATGAGCTCAATGTGATCAAGTGGTTGATCATGGGATCATGCATTACGGTACGAGTAAAGTGACTTGCCGGTAACGAGACTGAACAAGGTATTGGGATACCGACGATCGAGTCTCAGACAAGTAATGTACCGATTGACAAAGGGAATTGTATACGGA
The DNA here is from genome assembly GCF_056163025.1 of Triticum urartu. NCBI lineage: Eukaryota > Viridiplantae > Streptophyta > Magnoliopsida > Poales > Poaceae > Triticum > Triticum urartu. The sequence continues at coordinate 100,533,189 of NC_141878.1, forward strand.
TTGATTGAATCCTCGACATCGTGGTTCATCCGATGAGATCATCGTGGAGCATGTGGGAGCCAACATGGGTATCTAGATCCCACTGTTGGTTATTGACCGGAGAGTCGTCTTGGTCATGTCTGCATGTCTCCCGAACCTGTAGGGTCTACACACTTAAGGTTCGGTGATGCTAGGGTTGTTAGGAAGACTTGTATGTGATTACCGAATGTTTTTCGGAGTCCCGGATGAGATCCCGGACGTCACGAGGAGTTCCGGAATGGTCCGGAGGTAAACATTTATATATGGGAAGTTATCATATGGTCGCCAGAAAGTTCGGGGGCATATCGGTATTGTACCGGGGCCACCGGAGGGGTTCCGGGGGTCCACCGGGAGGTTCCACCTCTTCCGGAGGGCCTTATGGGCTGTATGGAGAAGGGAACCAGCCCAAGTGGGCTGGGGCGCCACATTCCCCTAGGTCCCATGCGCCTAGGGTTGGGGGAAACCCTAAGGGGGGCGCCCCCTTGCTTGGGGGGCAAGCCCCCTCCCCTTGGCCGCCCCACCCCCTCTAGATCTCATCTAGAGGGGGCCGGCCCCCTTCCCCTTTCCCCTATAAATAGAGGGGTGAGGGGAGGGCTGCATACAACATCCAAGGCGCAGCCCCTCCCCTCCCCAACACCTCTCCTCCATAAGAGCTTGGCGAAGCCCTGCCGGAGTACTACAGCTTCATCACCACCACACCACCGTGCTGCTGTTGGAGCCCTCTTCCTCAACCTCTCCCTCCTCCTTGCTGGATCAAGGCGCGGGAGACGTCCTCGCTCCGTACGTGTGTTGAACGCGGAGGTGCCGTCCGTTCGGCACTAGGATCTTCGGTGATTTGGATCACGTCGAGTACGACTCCATCAACCCCGTTCTCTTGAACGCTTCCGCTCGTGATCTACAAGGGTATGTAGATGCACTCCTCTCTCCCTCGTTGCTAGATGACTCCATAGATTGATCTTGGTGATGCGTATAAAATTTTAAAATTCTGCTACGTTCCCCAACAGTGGTATCAGAGCTAGGTCTATGCGTAGTTACTATGCACGAGTAGAACACAAAGTAGTTGTGGGCGTCGATATTGTCAATTTGCTTGCCGTTACTAGTCTTATCTTGATTCGGCGGCATCGTGGGATGAAGCGGCCCGGACCAACCTTACACGTACGCTTACGTGAGACCGGTTCCACCGACAGACATGCACTAGTTGCATAAGGTGGCTAAAGGGTGTCTGTCTCTCCCACTTTAGTCGGATCGGATTCGATGAACAGGGTCCTTATGAAGGGTAAATAGAAATTGGCAATTCACGTTGTGGTTTTGGCGTAGGTAAGAAACGTTCTTGCTAGAAACCTATAGCTGCCACGTAAAAACTTGCAACAACAATTAGAGGACGTCTAACTTGTTTTTGCAGCAAGTGTTTTGTGATGTGATATGGCCAAAGGTTGTGATGAATGATGAATGATATATGTGATGTATGAGATTGATCATGTTCTTGTAATAGGAATCACGACTTGCATGTCGATGAGTATGACAACCGGCAGGAGCCATAGGAGTTGTCTTTATTTATTTATGACCTCGTGTCAACATAAACGTCATGTAATTACTTTACTTTATTGCTAAAGCGTTAGCCATAGTAGTAGAAGTAATAGATGACGAGACAACTTCAAGAAGACACGATGATGGAGATCATGATGATGGAGATCATGGTGTCATGCCGGTGACAACGATGATCATGGAGCCCCGAAGATGGAGATCAAAGGAGCAAATGATATTGGCCATATCATGTCACTATTTGATTGCATGTGATGTTTATCATGTTTTACATCTTATTTGCTTAGAACGACGGTAGCTTAAATAAGATGATCCCTCGTAATAATTTCAAGAAAGTGTTCCCCCTAACTGTGCACCGTTGCGAAGGTTCGTTGTTTCGAAGCACCACGTGATGATCGGGTGTGATAGGTTCTAACATTCGAATACAACGGGTGTAAGACAGATTTACACACGTAATACACTTAGGTTGACTTGACGAGCCTAGCATGTACAGACATGGCCTCGGAACACAGAAGACCGAAAGGTCGAGCATGAGTCGTATAGAAGATACGATCAACATGAAGATGTTCACCGATGTTGACTAGTCTGTCTCATGTGATGATCGGACATGGCCTAGTTAACTCGGATCATGTTATACTTAGATGACTGGAGGGATGTCTATCTGAGTGGGAGTTCATTTAGTAATTTGATTAGATGAACTTAATTATCATGAACTTAGTCTAAAATCTTTACAATATGTCTTGTAGATCAAATGGCCCACGTTGTCCTCAACTTCAACGCGTTCCTAGAGAAAACCAAGCTAAAAGACGATGACGGCAACTATACGGACTGGGTCCGGAACCTGAGGATCATCCTCATAGCTGCCAAGAAAGATTATGTCCTAGAAGCACCGCTAGGTGACGCACCCGTCCCACAGAACCAAGACGTTATGAACGCTTGGCAGACACGTGCTAATGATTACTCCCTCGTTCAGTGCCGCATGCTTTACAGCTTAGAACCGGGGCTCCAAAAGCGTTTTGAGAGACACGGAGGATATGAGATGTTCGAAGAGCTGAAAATGGTTTTTCAAGCTCATGCCCGGGTCGAGAGATATGAAGTCCCCGACAAGTTCTTCAGCTGTAAGATGGAGGAAAATAGTTCTGTCAGTGAGCACATACTCAAAATGTCTGGGTTGCATAACCGCTTGACTCAGCTGGGAGTTAATCTCCCGGATGACGCGGTCATTGACAGAATCCTTCAGTCGCTTCCACCGAGCTACAAGAGCTTTGTGATGAACTTCAATATGCAGGGGATGGAAAAGACCATTCCTGAAGTATTTTCAATGCTGAAATCAGCAGAGGTAGAAGTCAAAAAGGAACATCAAGTGTAGATGGTGAATAAAACCACTAAGTTCAAGAAAGGCAAGGGTAAGAAGAACTTCAAGAAGGACGGCAAGGGAGTTGCCGCGCCCGGTAAGCAAGCTGCCGGGAAGAAGCCAAAGAATGGACCCAAGCCCGAGACTGAGTGTTTTTATTGCAAGGGAAGTGGTCACTGGAAGCGGAACTGCCCCAAATACTTAGCGGACAAGAAGGCCGGCATCACAAAAGGTATATGTGATATACATGTAATTGATGTGTACCTTACCAGTACTCATAGTAGCTCCTGGGTATTTGATATCGGTGCGGTTGCTCACATTTGTAACTCAAAGCAGGAGCTGCGGAATAAACGGAGACTGGCGAAGGACGAGGTGACGATGCGCGTCGGGAATGGTTCCAAGGTCGATGTGATCACCGTCGGCACGCTACCTCTACATTTACCTACGGGATTAGTTTTAAACCTCAATAATTGTTATTTAGTGCCAGCTTTGAGCATGAACATTGTATCAGGATCTCGTTTAATACGAGATGGCTACTCATTTAAATCCGAGAATAATGGTTGTTCTTTATATGAGAGATATGTTTTATGGTCATGCTCCGATGGTGAATGGTTTATTCTTAATGAATCTCGAGCGTAATGCTACACATATTCATAGTGTGAATACCAAAAGATGTAAGGTTGATAATGATAGTCCCACATACTTGTGGCACTGCCGCCTTGGTCACATAGGTGTCAAACGCATGAAGAAGGTCCATGCAGATGGACTTTTAGAGTCTCTTGATTACGAATCATTTGACACGTGCGAACCATGCCTCATGGGTAAGATGACCAAGACTCCGTTCTCAGGAACAATGGAGCGAGCAACCAACTTATTGGAAATCATACATACTGATGTGTGCGGTCCAATGAGTGTTGAGGCTCGCGGTGGCTATCGTTATGTTCTCACCCTCACTGATGACTTGAGTAGATATGGGTATGTCTACTTAATGAAACACAAGTCTGAGACCTTTGAAAAGTTCAAGGAATTTTAGAGTGAGGTTGAGAATCAACGTGACAGGAAAATCAAGTTCTTGCGATCAGATCGTGGGGGAGAATACTTGAGTCACGAATTTGGCACACACTTAAGAAAATGTGGAATAGTTTCACAACTCACGCCGCCTGGAACACCTCAGCGTAATGGTGTGTCCGAACGTCGTAATCGCACTCTATTAGATATGGTGCGATCTATGATGTCTCTTACCGATTTAGCGCTATCATTTTGGGGCTATGCTTTAGAGACTGCCGCATTCACTTTAAATAGGGCTCGGTCAAAATCCGTTGAGACGACACCGTATGAATTATGGTTTGGGAAGAAACCTAAGCTGTCATTTCTAAAAGTTTGGGGATGGGATGCTTATGTCAAGAAACTTCAACCTGAAAAGCTCGAACCCAAGTCGGAAAAATGCGTCTTCATAGGATACCCTAAAGAAACTATTGGGTATACCTTCTACCTCAGATCCGAAGGCAAGATCTTTGTTGCCAAGAATGGGTCCTTTCTAGAGAAAGAGTTTCTCTCAAAAGAAATAAGTGGGAGGAAGGTAGAACTTGATGAAGTATTACCTCTTGAACCGGTAAGTGGCGCAGCTCAAGAAAATGTTCCTGAGGTGCCTGCACCGACTAGAGAGGAAGTTGATGATGATGATCATGAAACTTCAGATCAAGTTGCTACTGAACTTCATAGGTCCACAAGGACACATTCCGCACCAGAGTGGTACGGCAACCCTGTCTTGGAAATCATGTTGTTAGACAACGGTGAACCTTCGAACTATGAAGAAGCGATGGCGGGCCCGGATTCCGACAAATGGCTGGAAACCATGAAATCCGAGATAGGATCCATGTATGAAAACGTAGTATGGACTTTGACTGACTTGCCCATTGATCGGCGAGCCATAGAAAATAAATGGATCTTTAAGAAGAAGACAGACGTGGATGGTAATGTGACCATCTATAAAGCTCGGCTTGTCGCTAAGGGTTATCGACAAGTTCAAGGGGTTGACTGCGATGAGACTTTCTCACCCGTAGCGAAGCTGAAGTCCGTCCGAATCATGTTAGCAATTGCCGCATTCTATGATTATGAGATATGGCAAATGGACGTCAAAACGGCATTCCTTAATGGTTTCCTTAAGGAAGAATTGTATATGATGCAGCTGGAAGGTTTTGTCGATCCTAAGAATGCTGACAAGGTGTGCAAGTTCCAACGCTCGATTTATGGGCTGGTGCAAGCATCTCGGAGTTGGAACATTCGTTTTGATGAGATGATCAAAGTGTTTGGGTTTATGCAGACTTATGGAGAAGCCTGCATTTACAAGAAAGTGAGTGGGAGCTCTGTAGCATTTCTCATATTGTATGTGGATGACATACTGTTGATGGGAAATGATATAGAATTCTTGAAAAGCATGAAGGCCTACTTGAACAAGTGTTTTTCAATGAAGGACCTTGGAGAAGCTGCTTATATATTAGGCATCAAGATCTATAGAGATAGATCGAGACACCTCATTGGTCTTTCATAGAGTACGTACCTTGACAAGATATTGAAGAAGTTCAAAATGGATCAGTCAAAGAAGGGGTTCTTGCCTGTATTGCAAGGTACGAGATTGAGCACAGCTCAATGCCCGACCATGGCAGAAGATAGAGAAAAGATGAGTGTCGTCCCCTATGCCTCGGACATAGGGTCTATCGTGTATGCTATGCTGTGTACCAGACCTGATGTAAACCTTGCCGTGAGTTTGGTAGGAAGGTACCAAAGTAATCCCGGCATGGAACACTGGACAGCGGTCAAGAATATCCTGAAGTACCTGAAAAGGACTAAGGAAATGTTTCTCGTTTATGGAGGTGACGAAGAGCTCGTCGTAAAGGGTTACGTCGATGCCAGCTTCGACACAGATCTGTATGACTCTAAGTCACAAACCGGATACGTGTATATTTTGAATGGTGGGGCAGTAAGCTGGTGCAGTTGCAAGCAAAGCGTTGTGGCGGGATCTACATGTGAAGCGGAGTACATGGCAGCCTCGGAGGCAGCACAAGAAGCAGTCTGGGTGAAGGAGTTCATTACCAACCTAGGAGTCATACCCAATGCGTCGGGCCCCATGACCCTCTTCTGTGACAACACTGGAGCTATTGCCCTTGCCAAGGAGCCCAGGTTTCACAGGAAGACCAGGCATATCAAGCGTCGCTTCAACTCCATTCGTGAAAGTGTTCGAAATGGAGACATAGAGATTTGAAAGTACATACGGACCTGAATGTAGTAGATCCGTTGACTAAACCTCTCCCTAGAGCAAAACATGATCAACACCAGAACTGCATGGGTGTTCGATTCATCACAATGTAACTAGAATATTGACTCTAGTGCAAGTGGGAGACTGTTGGAAATATGCCCTAGAGGCAATAATAAAATGGTTATTATTATATTTCTTTGTTCCTGATAATTGTCTATTGTTCATGCTATAATTGTGTTATTTGGAAATCGTAATACATGTCTGAATACATAGACCACAACACGTCCCTAGTGAGCCTCTAGTTGACTAGCTCGTTGATCAAAGGATAGTCATGGTTTCCTGACTATGGACATTAGATGTCATTGATAACGGGATCACATCATTAGGAGAATGATGTGATGGACAAGACCCAATCCTAAGCTTAGCTCAAAGATCGTGTAGTTTGTTTGCTGTAGCTTTTCTGAATGTCAAGTATCATTTCCTTAGACCATGAGATTGTGCAACTCTCAGATACCGTAGGAGTGCCTTGGGTGTGACAAACGTCACAACGTAACTGGGTGACTATAAAGGTACATTACAGGTATCTCCGAAAGTGTCTGTTGGGTTGGCACGAATCGAGACTGGGATTTGTCACTCCGTATGACGGAGAGGTATCTCTGGGCCCACTCGGTAATGCATCATCATAATGAGCTCAATGTGATCAAGTGGTTGATCACGGGATCATGCATTACGGTACGAGTAAAGTGACTTACCGGTAACGAGACTGAACAAGGTATTGGGATACCGACGATCGAGTCTTGCACAAGTAACGTACCGATTGACAAAGGGAATTGTATACGGATTGATTGAATCCTCGACATCGTGGTTCATCCGATGAGATCATCGTGGAGCATGTGGGAGCCAATATGGGTATCCAGATCCCGCTGTTGGTTATTGACCGGAGAGTCGTCTCGGTCATGTCTGCATGTCTCCCGAACCCGTAGGGTCTACACACTTAAGGTTCGATGACGCTAGGGTTGTTAGGAAGACTTGTATGTGATTACCGAATGTTGTTCGGAGTCCCAGATGAGATCCCGGACATCACGAGGAGTTCCGAAATGGTCCAGAGGTAAAGATTTATATATGGGAAGTTGTCATATGGTCGCCGGAAAGTTTTGGGGGCATATCGGTATTGTACCGGGGCCACCGGAGGGGTTCCGGGGGTCCATCGGGAGGGTCCACCTCTTCCGGAGGGCCTTATGGGCTGTATGGAGAAGGGAACCAGCCCATGTGGGCTGGGGCGCCACATCCCCTAGGGCCCATGCGCCTAGGGTTGGGGGAAACCCTAAGGGGGGCGCCCCCTTGCTTGGGGGGAAAGCCCCCCTCCCCTTGTCCGCCGCCCCCCCCCCCCTCTAGATCTCATCTAGAGGGGGCCGGCCCCCTTCCCCTTTCCCCTATAAATTGAGGGGTGAGGGGAGGGCTGCATACAACATCCAAGGCGCAGCCCCTCCCCTCCCCAACACCTCTCCTCCTCCATAAGAGCTTGGCGAAGCCCTGCCGGAGTACTGCAGCTTCATCACCACCACACCGTCGTGCTTCTGTTGGAGCCCTCTTCCTCAACCTCTCCCTCCTCCTTGCTAGATCAAGGCGCGGGAGACGTCCTCGCTCCGTACGTGTGTTGAACGCGGAGGTGCCGTCCGTTCGGCACTAGGATCTTCGGTGATTTGGATCACGTCGAGTACGACTCCATCAACCCCGTTCTCTTGAACGCTTCCGCTCGTGATCTACAAGGGTATGTAGATGCACTCCTCTCTCCCTCGTTGCTAGATGACTCCATAGATTGATCTTGGTGATGCGTAGAAAATTTTAAAATTCTGCTACGTTCCCCAACAGCGGGCGCCCCCCTAGTTGGAAACCCTAAGGGGGCCGCTGCTCCCCCCCTCTAGATGGATCTAGGGGGCCGGCCCCCTCTCCCCTTCCCCCTAATAGTGGGGGTGGGAGAGCAACCGCACCCCCTTCTCCTGGCACAGCCCTCCCCCCTTTCTACACCTTCTCCTCCTCCGTAGCGCTTAGCAAAGCTCTACCAGAGAACCACGAGCTCCACCGCCACCACGCCGGCGTGCTGCGGGAGCTCTCCCTCAACTTCTCCTCCCCCTTGCTGGATCAAGAAGGAGGAGACGTCCCTGGGCTGTACGTGTGTTGAACACGGAGGCGCCGTTGTTCGGCGCTTAGATCAGACGATCTGAATCGCTACGAGTACGACTCCTTCATCCGCGTTCTTGTAACGCTTCCGCATCGCGATCTTCAAAGGTATGAAGATGCACTCCCGTCTCGTTGCTAGTAAACCCCATAGATTGATCTTGGTGATGCTTAGAAAAATTTTAATTTCTGCAACGGTCCCCAACAAGGAGTCCTAGGCAGTTTCCCCTCACTTGGGCGCGCCCCTAGGGCCGGCCTCCTCCCCTCCTCCTTTATATACGAGGGCAGGGGGCACCCCAAAGCACATCAGTTGTTCTCTTAGCTGTGTGTGGTGCCCCCCTCCACAGTTTACTCCTCCGATCATATTGTCGTAGTGCTTAGGCGAAGCTCTGCACGGATCACATCACCATCACTGTCACCACGCCATCATGTTGACGAAACTCTCCCTCGATACTTTGCTGGATCAAGAGTTCGAGGGACGTCATCGAGCTGAACGTGTGCAGAACTCGGAGGTGACGTACGTTCGGTGCTTGATCGGTTGGATCACGAAGACGTTCGACTACATCAACCGCGTTAAGTTAACGCTTCCGCTTTCGGTCTACGAGGGTATGTGAACACACTCTACCCCTCTCGTTGCTATGCATCTCCTAGATAGATCTTGCGTTATCGTGGGAAATTTTTTGAAATTGCATGTTACGTTCCCCAACAATGATCCCTTGGATTTATTTCAAATATCCCTTTTTGATGAACTTGATACTTGCTATTCTTATGGCCATCATGCCACTATTAATGATGCTTATGGAGATGAATTTGATATAGTTCCTTATGCCAAGAATGAATTTGTTGCTATTGCACCCACACTTGATAGTCCTATTATCCTTTTGAATTCTCCCAACTACACTGTATCTTAGAAGTTTGTTTTTATTAAAGATTACTTTAATGGGTTGCATTTATCTTAGCACATGATGATTCTAGTGAATATAATATGCATGTGCTTGCTGCTCCCACTCGCAATTATTATGAGAGAGGAACCTCGTCTCCACCTATTTATGTTTCTAATACAATAAAATTGTAAGAAACTACTTATACTATGTCTTGGCCTTTACTTTGTTTGCATGAATTGTTTTCTTATGGCATGCCAACGCATAGGAATAGAATTAGACTTACTTCTTGCATGATATATGTTACTTTGTGCTCATATTTAAGATCCAGATCTTTGTTGATTAAAATTAGCTTTGATGTACCTTGGGATCCTGGTTTAGTGATTACTCCCTCCATCTGAAAAAGCTTGTCAAATGGATGTATCTAGCATCTAGTGCTAGGTACATCCATTTGAGCAACAAGCTTGGGACAAGTTTTTTCGGATGAAGGGAGTACTTGAACACTTTATTCCTTGCTTAATGGCTTTAAAGAAAGAGCTATCTAGGAGACAACCCGAATGTTTTGGAGATTAATTTCCTTCTTTTGCGTGCTTATAAAAATTTTAGAAATCAAAAAATAAAGTGAGGAACCTAAAAAAATTCAAAAGGAAAGGTGAAAGTGAGAAAGATGAGCATCGTAGAAGTGGGGGACGTCCTTGAACTTTTGATCATGCCCATGGAAACTTTCTGAACCTTGAATAATAGAAACTTTTCAACAAAACTATATCCTATTGTACCAACCCATTGTATTATAGAAATAAACTATCAAGGTTTGATATGTGTTGTCCAGAAATATAAACTTTTTCTGTAGTATTTCCATTATCATATTTTACTGGAACATGCAAATTTTCTGAAATTTGTAAACGATACTTTCATACAAATTGTTTATCACGTCCTAATTTTTCAGAATTTTTTAGTTACAGAAGTATATGCTCCATTTACATGTTTACATACTATCATGTTTTCACATATTGTTGTTATAGCCTCTATAATTGCTTATGTTTGCAATTTTGTTGAAGCCCCATTGATGTGGAGTGTTAGAATTATGTTAGCATACAGTAGGTAATGTTGGATTATAATTATACAATATTGTTAAAGCAAGAAATGATAAGATTTGATGTTATTTCTAGTACCCCCTCTAATAAAATTTCTATTGAGTTTTCTGTGGATGAAGTTTCTAAGACCGAGGGAAGACATCGATATGATAGGAATGAGGAGAGGGAAAGGTTCAATCTTAGGCATGCCAAGACACCCCAAGTAAATATCCAAAGAAGTCAAGCGTCTAAGCTTGGGGATGCCCCGGAAGGCATCCCCTATTTCTTCCTTGACAATTATCGATCTGTCGAATGGGCCTATATTTTTATTTGTTCACATAATATGCGTAAATTCTTGGAGCGCCGTTTGTTTTTATTTCTTTTAGTTATTCAGCATGCTGGTATGAGATAGTTCTTGGTTGATTTATATAATGCTCTTTGCACTTCACTTATATCCTTTGATTATGGCTTTATAAAGTGCTCGTGTGTCTCACTTTTATCTTTTGAAGTTTGGATGCTTGTTTCTCTACACTTAAAGTATTGTTATTTGTAGATTGCTCTTTTGCTTCACTTATATTTGTTAGAGTTTGGTTGAATCTTTTGTAGAGCGGATTAGAACTCTCCTGATTCGCTTATATCTTTTTGGAGAGTTGAATAGGAATTGTTTGTTGGCATGGTCTAATATGTTGGTCATAGGTATGTATTGGTGGTATATATTAAAACGTGGATAAGACTTGTAGATCATTGAACATGATAAATTTGATTATTTGCAATAGTTTTGCAATACTGAGGTGGTAATATATATATATTATCATTTTTATGAAAAAGATGATTACCACCGGTCTTTGCATCAAAATGATGCATGAAGCCATATATGAGCTAGTAATATATCATGAGTATAAAAGCCATATTATTTACCTCCTTGCCAATTGCAACGGGTGCGAGGTTCTGTTTGGTTAGCACCACCCTCTTCGAAGATATCACATGAAATTTTCACTTTTTAGTGCCCCAAATATGTTTGCTATTATCCACTGAAATCGAAAGGGATACATTTGTAAAATAAAATAAAAACTCAGCTTTTTTCACATACTAAATATGATGTTCTCAACGCATTTGCGAGGGCTGCTGTGTTAGTTTGGAAAAGAGGTAATATCACTAGGAGTTATGGAACTTGCATCATATGTGCAGTTTGGTGCTAGAACTTTATAAATATGATTTTTTGATCAATTTTTCTTTTGAACACAGCTTTGTGATCATCTAACTTGACTCAAACATGCAGATACGATCACAAAAGCGTATGCGGGCCGTGTGTATGGCCCCACCTGTCAGTGACTAATGGTGCTCGGCCGACACATTTTTGCATTAAAAACCCTCATCTTTTTTTATTTGTGGAAAAAAATCCAAACACCGTGGTGCATTTTTGCACAAAAACTTTCTCTCATTTTTTTATTTGCTGAAAAACTCGCCCATTGTGCTGTTCACAATGCGAACACGAAAATTAATACAAAATGGGAGCTGCCAGGTCTCAAACCAAAGACCAACGGATACAACATGCGCAGTTATAGCACTCTACCCTTCACATTTCAATATTCAAACTGGATAACAAAGCTATATGTACTAGGCGAAGATGCATGCGGAGCTTAAATCGGCTCCAGATACAGCGGCCCATTTTGCACGTGTTCGTTTTTTCTAGAAATTTGTACATGGTATTCAAATTATAATCTCAGTAATAGAAAAAATGTTTAAATATTCATGTGGTACAAATATTGTACACTCAAACGAAATAACTTATTTTAAAAAAATCATGTACTATTTTAAAATATGGATATATTTGCAGCAATATTTACGCATCATAAAAAATGTTTTTTATAATTTAGTATAATACAAATATTTTCAAAGTAAAAAATTTAAAACATTATTTTAATTATTCAAACATTTCAATAAATATATGCACATTTGTACAGTTCAATGTTTATATAATTAAAATTTACATTTTAAACTGTTGATATGAATGTTCAATCATGTCTAATATTTAAATTATTGTTTTTTAATATAACTCATGAGTAAAATATATAGACAAGTGAATATTCATAAATATTTAGTAATTTTTGTAGTCATAATTTTATATAATTTAAATATAAGCTACGAGCATATAAATTTTTTGAATTCATTGAAAATATTTATTTAATATACATTTCAAATGTTTTTATTAACTAAGATTTTTATATCACACACAGGTTTATGTTCAGATATTTTTGTTTACTAATTATCTCTTGTATGTATAATATTTTTAAGAGAAAAGTATACCTTTTGTCCCTCAACTCTTGGTGAAGTCTAAATTTGGTCCCTCAACTTCAAAACCGGACAACTTGCACCTCTAACTACCGAAACCGGACAAGGTTCGTCCCCGGACTCGGTTTTGACCGGTTTTGGTGTTGACTCACCCCGGTTTTGACCCGTGCTCACTCATATTCCTGTAATTTTTTTATATCCGTGAACTTTTTGAAATCCACATACACTTTTCAACTCCGCATAGTTTTTTCAAGGTCACATATTTTTTTCAAAAATAAACATACTTTTTCAAATAAGCAAACTATTCTAAAACTCACATACTTTTTTCAAATCCGTGATTTTTTAACATTTACGTACCTTTTCCAAATCCCCGTATTTTCCCCAAGTTTGTGTAATTTTATCAAATCCAAGTATTTTTCAAAGCCATGAACTTTTTTTGAAATTCACATACTTATTTCAAATCCACATGCTTTTCAAAGTCCGCATTTTTTTCAAATCCGTGTTCCATTTATAATCCATGAACTTTGTTTGAAATTCACATACTTGTTTCAAGATGAAACAATTTCTGAAATCCACATATTTTTGCGTAAAAGAAGTCCATATCCGCGTACTTTTTTCAAGTTCGCATAAAATTTTCAAATTCATGAACTCTTTCAATAAAATGTACTCAAATTTGGAAGTGTACATCAATTTTAAAAAGTTAAATGAACTTAAAAAACTAAATGAACTTTAAAAAAATACGCATATTTGAAAAAGTACATGAACTTGTAAAAAGTACGCAGATTTAAAAAAAGTACAAAAATTTTAAAAAGGTTCACGTATTTGAAAAAATAACTGAATTTGAAAACATCACGTGGACTTGGTAAAGGTATCCAAATTTGAGTCGGAACGGTCAAAACCGGGGTGGGACAGCACCAAAACCGGTCAAAACCATTACCAGGGATGAATCTTGTCCGGTTTTAGAAATTAAGGGTGCAAGTTGTCCGGTTTTGGAGTTGAGGGACCAAATCTAGACTCCGTCAAGAATTGAGGGACGAAAAATATACTTTTCTCTATTTTTAACACATAAATATTTGAATATCATTTTATTATTTACGTTTTCCAAATATTTTGAAAAAGGATCTTAAGTGTTTTACTTTTACAAATTTATTACTTAAATTTTACGAAATATTTATTTGGATAATACACAGTTTATATTAAAAAATACTTACTAATCATTTTCTGTATGTATAATAGTTTTACACACAAATATCTGAATATAATTGTACTACTTACGTTTTACAAATAACTTAAAAAGATAGCGCGTGTAAAATGGGCTGCTGTATCTGCAGCCCAGACAAGCTCCACATGATCCTTGCTTAATATATACTTCCTCCGTTCCCAAATATTTGTCTTTCTAGAGATTTCAACAAATGACTATATACGAAGCAAAATGAATGAGTATGCACTCTAAAATATGTCTATATACATTCGTATGTTGTAGTCCATTTGAAATGTCTAAAAAGACAAATATTTGAGAATGGAGGGAGTATATAGCTCAAATGTGAATCGTGGAGTGTCTATGCGAGCAGTTGATCTAACATTGGGTCTCTTGTTTGAGTTTTGCCGTAGCCCTTTTTGTTTTACTTTTCGCATCATGAGCAGAACAGTAGCCAGTGGGCGACTTTTCTGCAAATAGAAAAAAAAATCAAGTTCTTTCTGTGCAAAAGTGTGTTGTGGCGGTCAGATTTCTCGAAAATTAAAAAAATACAAGGGTGTCTTACGCAAAAATGCATAGCCCGAGTGTCCTCACTCAATGACAGGTGGGGCCATACACATGGATACGCCCACATATGCGTTCGTGACCATATTTACACGCTTGAGTCAAGTTATTAAGTGACCATAAAACCGCATTTTCAAAATTCTAGCATCAAACTAAACATGTGATGCAAGTTTTGTGACTCTCAGTGATATTACCTCTTTGAAAAATGTATAATATAAAAAGCATACTGTTTCCCATGCGCCATTTTATTCTGAAGAAATAAAGAAATATAAAACGCATACTGTGTCCCGTGCCATGTGATAGAAGCAGAGTACGTACACAATATTCTTCACAAAGACGAAAGGATAATATGTAAGAAGAGGGGGAAAAGGCAGCAGGGAGCCAGGGAGAGATCTTACATATGTACAGGCAGTTCAGTTAGGGGACTGCTTATTTGGACTAGTCCACGATGAAAACACAAGAGAAAAAGACGAAGCCATGACAAACAGATGCTAAACCGACTGAAAATGATCACGAACAAAGACGGAGTGGGTTGTGCGCCGCCATGGCACGGGAGGGAGCTTTGACCTCCTGAGCTAACTAGCCTGTGCAGTGCAGACAAACATGGTCGCCGCGACGTACGTCTCATCTGTTGTGCAACGGGTTTGGGCCGGTCGGCACGACATGCTTGTCGTCGTCCTCGTCGCCGTCGTCTGCCCACGCCGCTGCACCACCGGCTTTCTTCTTCCTCTGCTCCTTGCACCGGGCGGCGTCGAAGGTGGCCGTTGCGACGACGGCACGGCCGCGGCCGTTGCCCACCGACGCCATCACGGACGACGATGGCACGCCGGCACCGTGGACGGCGACCACGACGACGAGGAGGAGCACGGCGAGCGCGACGAACGCGGCCGCGCTGGCGAGGGGCCGCCTCCCCATTGCGCGTCGCGCGTACGTCGGAGAGTGTGGCCTGGGGCCAGCAGGACTGCAGGAGTGTTGCCTGGTCGCGGCAAATGCTAGTGGGGGAGAAGAAGTTTCTCCTGAATCAAATCCTACTGAATCTATGTTGGCCGGTCACAGGACATTTGGAGTTGCCAGTCGTTTATTTTCGGAGCAATGTTGCCACCCTCTACAAAAGTAAAACCACATTGATCATAATAGTGTACTAAGCCAAACTGAAATTTTGATAAGAAAAAAATGCCCAAATCCAAATCTCCACAAAATGAACACTAACAAGAAACAGTAAAGAAAGATCGCTGTTGGGAGGTCTACTTCCATCTACATGCCTTGTCAAGTTCACAGTCCTTACAAGAGGACTAGACCCATAATGATGGATGCAGTACAGCAACAACAAAATCTTTGTGGGCAACACCTTTCATATGTGCTCACCCTTTTTAATCAGAAGGAAATAAATGATGTTCTCCTTCAACCACAAAAGGAGAAAAAAATTGTCCTGCACAGGTAGTCGCCTTCGTTGTGTCACATTGCCTCCACTGTTGATGCCATCACCTAGGTACAAGCTGAGTTATGCTTCATTTAATTCAAAAGCTTAGCTCGTATAGGAGTACATTTCTTGGTCGTACAAGGCCCATGTCACAAGGACAAAGATGTGTCCAGCGATTTCAGCAACATGGCCGAGCTTGATGTGATACCTTTTCCTTTCAAGAGAAACTGCTTTTATTATTTCTCTTTCAAAACGGTTGCTTTCATCTTCCTTTTTTGGATGAATTGCTTTCATCCTTTTCACCGGTTGATTTCCTTCTCTTGGCTTGAATTTAGTGAGGATTGAACATTGGTAGAATCTTTTCTTTAGAAGTAACATTGCTAGATTTTTTTAGGCAGTCATTCAGAGAGTCCAAAATCTTAGGGCAGGCGTGATCAGGGATATTGCGTGTTTTCTATACTCGATCTGAAACTGCGAGGTGTTCGTTGGCAACTTGATTTGTCCGATGGAAAAGATAGGAAAACACGATGGCTATTTGTTAGCAGCATGTCCTTCTGAAGTGTCAACTGTTCTCAGCTTCTGTTCCTAGAGAGTTGTGGTTCGTTGCATAGCTTTTGTCCCAGTGCGATTAATAGAGAAGCTGACGCATCAGTGTGCGTGCCGATGCCGGACAGCCGGACACTCAAAGCCTGGGGAACTGTCTACACTCTAGACAAGTACTCCTGTCCTCTCGCGTCGCCTCCCACGCGGGCGACTCAGGAAGGCTCCGCCACCGCCTAGTCCCTCCAGTGCCCTTCTCCCCTCCAGCGCCCTAGAAATGTACTCCTATTCGTGGAGGAACCTGGATCAGGGGCGGCAACCCCGTTAGGCAAGGCGACGACGCCCTCGGCTAGCGACGTTGACGTTCGCGCGGGGGGTTGGATGGACGACGTCTTGACCGTGTGGGCGGTGAGTCTCCGGTGGATCTCCTCCGCACTGCAGGCTCTCTCCCGCTGCACTTGGTGGCTTACGGTCGCGGTCGTTAGCCTCGATGCGTTCGCGGGGACTGATAAAGGTAACATCGACCGGAGGAAACTCTGGATGACTCGTCCATACCGACGGTGGCGACAACCAGGGTCGCCGTTCTCCTACTTGCAGGCGCCGTCGAGGTCCCTACCCTCCACCCCGTCCCCATGCCCGGGTGAAAACCCTAAATCTCCTTAGATTGGGCGGCGGCGGCACTACGTGTGTCGTACCCTTCTTGGAGGCGCCGCCTGGGGCGTTTGGGTGCTCGGTTTGAGGAACTGCAGGCGGAGGGGATGGGACCAGTGGCAGCAGGTGGTGTTTCGCATCAGAGGAGCGGCGTGGCATCTGGCATGTCGACAACGGCGGGTCTCAGCGGCATGGAGCAGCGGAGTCTCGCCGGTGGGCGTGTGATGATGGACGAGCGCAGGATGGTGGCGTTCTCTGGCGTCGTGGTGGCGTCGACGACTGCTAGACCGGGCAAGGTAGATGCAGCATTACAGCACTGAAGATGGATTGGTGGCAGGTGGTTGCGGCGACCTCATACCCGGCAGGCGTCCTAGTTGAGGAGTGCGCCGGACCGGTGCATACCCGACGGGCGTCCTGGTTGGGACATCGGGTCTTAGATGTTAGGTTTGGTTGCGAGGTCTTTTGATATTAGGCTTAAACTGTTGGGAAACGTAGTAATTTAAAAAAAAAATCCTACGCACACGCAAGATCTATCATGGCGATGCATAGCAACGAGAGGGGAAGAGTGTTGTTCACGTACCCTCGTAGACTGTAAGCGGAAGCATTATGACAACGCGGTTGATGTAGTCGTACGTCTTCACGATTTGACAGATCCTAGTACCGAAAGTATGGCACCTCCGCGATCTGCGCACATTCGGCTCGGTGACGTCCCACGAACTCACGATCCAGCTGAGTGTCGAGGGAGAGATTCGTCAGCACGATGGCGTGATGACGGTGATAATGAAGCTAGCAGCGCAGGGCTTCGCCTAAGCACTACGACGATATGAACAAGGTGGATTATGGTGGAGGGGGCCACCGCACATGGCTAAGGGATCAATGATCAACTTGTGTGTTCTAGGGTGCCCCTCTGCCCCCATATATAAAGGAGCAAGGGGGAGGCCGGCCGGCCCTTGGGGAGTGCTAGGAGAGGAGGAGTCCTCCTCCTAGTAGGAGTATGACTCCCCTTTCCTAGTCCTACTAGGAGGACGAAGGGGAAGGAAGAAGAGGGAGAGAAGAGAAGGAAAGGAGGGGCGGTGCCCCCCTTTCCTACTCCAATTCGGACTAGAGGGGAGGGGTGCGCGGCCTTGCCTTGGTCGGCCCTCTCTCTCCACTTAAGGCCCATGTGACCCATTAGTTCCCCCGGGGTTCCGATAACCCCATGACACTCCGATAATTATCCGATGACCCCCGAAACTCATCTGTGTCCGAATATAGTCATCCAATATATCAATCTTTATGTCTCGACGATTTCGAGACTCCTCATCATGTCCTTGATCACATTCGGGACTTCGAACTACCTTCGATACATCAAAACACATAAACTCATAATACTGATCGTCACCAAACGTTAAGCATGCGGACCCTACAGGTTCGAGAACTATGTAGACATGACCATGACACGTCTCCGGTCAATAACCAATAGCGGAACCTGGATGTTCATATTGGCTCCCACATATTCTACGAAGATCTTTATCGGTCAAACTGCATAATGATATACGTTGTTCCCTTTGTCATCGGTATGTTACTTGCCCGAGATTCGATCGTCGGTATCTCAATTCTCAATACCTAGATCAATCTCGTTACTGGAAAGTCTCTTTACTCGTTCCGTAATGCATCATCCCGTAACTAACTCATTAATCACATTGCTTGCAAGACTTATAGTGATGTGCATTATCGAGAGGGCCCAGAGATACCTCTCTGATACTCAGAGTGACAAATCATAATCTCGATCTATGCCAACTCAACAAACACCATCGGAGACACCTGTAGAGCATCTTTATAGTCACCAGTTACGTTGTGACGTTTGATAGCACACTGAGTGTTCCTCCGGTATTCAGGAGTTGCATGATCTCATAGTCATAGGAACATGTATAAGTTATGGAGAAAGCAATAGCAACAAACTAAAGGATCATCATGCTAAGCTAACGGATGGGTTAAGTCAATCACATCATTCTCCCTAATGATGTGATCTGGTTCATCAAATGACAGCTATTGTCCATGGCTAGAAAACTTAACCATCTTTGATTAACGAGCTAGTCAAGTAGAGGCATACTAGTGACACTCTGTTTTTCTATGCATTCACACATGTACTAAGTTTCCGGTTAATACAATTCTAGCATGAATAATAAACATTTATCATGATATAAGGAAATATAAATAACAACTTTATTATTGCCTCTAGGGCATATTTCCTTCAGTCTCCCACTTTCACTAGAGTCAATCATCTAATTCACATCATCATGTGATTTCACACCAATAGTTCATATCTTTATGTGATTAGTTCACAACTTCATATGGCTAATACCCAAAGGGTTTACTAGAGTCAATAATCTAGTTCACATCGCTATGTGATTAACACCCAAAGAGTGATCATGTTTTGCTTGTGAGAGAAGTTAGTCTACGGGTCTGGAACATTCAGATCCGTATGTATTTTTCAAATTTCTATGTCTACAATACTCTGCATGGAGCTACTCTAGCTAATTGCTCCCACTTTCAATATGTATCTAGATCGAGACTTAGAGTCATCTAGATTGGTGTAAAAAGCTTGCATTGACGTAACTCTTTACGACAAACTCTTTTATCACCTCCATAACCGAGAAACATTTCCTTAGTCCTCTAAGGATAATTTTGACCGTTGTCCAGTGATCCACTCCTGAATCACTATTGTACCCTCTTGCCAAACTCTTGGTGAGGTACACAATAGGTCTGGTACATAGCATAGCATACTTTATAGAACCTAGGCTGAGGCATAGGGAATGACTTTTCATTCTCTTTTTATTTTCTGCCGTGGTTAGGTTTTGAGTCTTTACTCAACTTCACACCTTGCAACACAGGCAAGAACTCCTTTTTTGACTGTTCCATTTTGAATTACTTCAAAATCTTGTGAAGGTATGTACTCATTAAAAAATATATCAAGCGTCTTGATCTATCTCTATAGATCTTGATGCTCAATATGTAAGTAGCTTCAGCGAGGTCTTTCTTTGAAAAACTCCTTTCGAACACTCATTTATGCTTTCCAGAAAATTCTACATCATTTATGATCAACAATATTTCATTCACATATACTTATCAAAAAGGTTGTACTGCTCCCACTCACTTTCTTGTAAATACAGGCTTCACCGCAAGTCTGTATAAAACCATATGCTTTGATCACTTTATCAAAGCATATATTCCAACTCCGAGATGCTTGCACCAATCCATAGATGGATTGCTGGAGCTTGCACACTTTTTTAGCACATTTAGGATTGGCAAAACCTTCTTGTTGCATCATATACAACTCTTCTTTAAGAAATCCATTAAGGAATGCAGTTTTGACATCCATTTGCCAAATTTCATAATCATAAAATGCGGCAATTGCTAACATGATTCGGACGGACTTAAGCATCGCTACGGGTGAGAAGGTATCATCATAGTCAACTCCTTGAACTTGGCGAAAACCTTTTGCAACAAGCTGAGCTTTGTAGACAGTAATATTACCGTCAGCGTTAGTCTTCTTCTTGAAGATCCATTTATTCTCTATGGCATGCCGATCATCGGGCAAGTCAACCAAAGTCCACACTTTGTTCCCATACATGGATCCCATCTCAGCTTTCATGACCTCAAGCCATTTTGCGGAATCTGGGCTCATCATCGCTTCCTCATAGTTCGTAGGTTTGTCATGTTCAAGTAACATGACCTCCAGAACAGGATTACCGTACCACTCTGGTGCGGATCTCACTCTGGTTGACCTACGAGGTTCGGTAGTAAGTTGATCAGAAGTTTCATGATCATCATCATTAGCTTCCTCACTTACTGGTGTAGGAATCACTGGAACTGATTTCAGTGATGAACTACTTTCCAATAAGGGAGCTGGTACAATTACCTCATCAAGTTCTACTTTCCTCCCACTCACTTCTTTCGAGAGAAACTCCTTCTATAGAAAGGATCCTTAGCAACGAATATCTTGCCTTTGGATCTGTGATAGAAGGTGTACCCAACAGTCTCCTTTGGGTATCCTATGAAGACACATTTCTCCGATTTGGGTTCGAGCTTATCAGGTTGAAGCTTTTTCACATAAGCATCGCAGCCCCAAACTTTAAGAAACGACGGCTTAGGTTTCTTGCTAAACCGCAGTTCATGTGGTGTCGTCTCAACGGATTTAGATAGTGCCCTATTTAATGTGAATGATGCTATCTCTAATGCACAATCCCCAAACGATAGTGGTAAATCGGTAAGAAACATCATAGATCGCACCATATCTAATAAAGTACGGTTATGACGTTCGGACACACCATTACTGTGACGCCCAGATAATCAAGCTACAGTAAACCTCTGCTAATGGTGCCACGTCACCTCGGTTACTGTTGATAAACTGAAGTTAGTTCGAAACCATTCAAATTCAAATTTGAGTTAAAGGCAAACCACAAAAGTTTTCAAACATTAAAACTAAAATGTCAAAATTGTGTCAAATAAATCATGGATAATACTAGTGGAGAAACCACACTTTTATAAAATATTTAAAGGCTCTAAAGTAATTAAAACAACAACTATGACAATTAATTAAATGCCTTTTAAAAATTATAATAATGCAAACTATTTTATTTAGGTGTCAAACTTTTGGGGCAGTAGAATAAGTTATAACATTAATTTAGAAGTTGTATTTATATTTTGTAAAACAAAAATTAAAAGAATAAAATAGAAAATAAATGAAATAAATAAAAGAAGAGAAAGCAACCCCCTGGACCAATTGGGCCACGGCCCAGCCTACTGCCACCAGGTCCGACAGGCCCAACCCGGCGCCCCTCATATGACCTAGCCCACACCCCACGATCCCCACTCCACCCATCTCTCCCCTCGCTCCCCTCCTGGCGCCGCCACCCTCCAACACACGCACGACATACGCTGTGCAGGAGGCGCTTGGCCTCGCGCTACCCGCCCGACCGCGGGCCGCAACATCACCGCTCCCCCTGGCCCCGCAGGACGGCGTGCTTCAGCCCCGGGCTGCCCCGTGACCCTGCTGCCGCGGATGAGCCGCCTGCCGACGACAACCTCCCCCGACCCGCGCCATGCCTCACCTTCGTCCATCGGCCAACTCCAATGCTGCCTCCTCCTGGCGCGCCCGCGCCCGAGGCCCGCCCTGCTGCTCCTCCAACGTCATCGCGTTGAGCCCCTCCATCCCGGCCACCGCGTCGATCCGCCGTCGTCGCCTCCACCACGTCGCAGGACCACTTCGCCGGACCGCCTCCGTCGCTCGTCCCCGACCTCCTCCCAACAGACCACGTCGAGCCTCGCCGCCCCACTCCTCTTCAAACGCCGGTGAGGGCATCGCCCTCCCCCTTCCCTGCCTCCGCTCCGTGCCCGCCACGTCGTTCCCCACGTAGCTCCCGGCGCGCTCATCGTCCGTGGCCGTGCTCCCGCGTCTCCCGGCCTCCCCGTTTGCGCCCCCACCACTCCTGGCCGCCCCCTGCTGCCACTTCTGCGGCTGCTATATGATGCGTCTGCCGCCGCTGTTGCCGCACCACGGGGCTTGCAGCTGCCTGCTGAACTGCTGATGTCTGTTGCCGCCTGCCTTCTTCCCCCTGCCTCGGCCGCGGGCCACCGCCACCCTGCTGGTCGCGCGCCGTCGCAGCGGCGCAAGCCCACGCCTTGCCGGCTCCCACCCCCGGAGCTCCGGCGTCCCGCAACCAGGCGGGTACGGCCTTCGCCTGGGCAGCGCCCGTTCGGATGGCGCCCGCATCCGCAGCCGATTCGCGAGCGCCCACGCCCATTAGGCCCCCTGTACCTATGACAAACGGGGCCCAGACCCCCAGCATGATTTATAAAAAAGGTTAAAAAATAAACAATAATAAATATATATATTAAACAATTAAATAATTAATTAAATTAATTAATTAATTGTGTTAATTAACCTAATTAACTAGTGTTAATTAATTAAACAGTAATTAGATTAGTTAAGCCCTAAATTGATTAAACAGTCTATGACAAACGGGCCCCGTCTGTCAGTTTGACCAGTCAACGGTCACAGTTGACTGTTGATGTCATGCTGATGTCAGCAAACACTATTTGGATAATGTTGTTTTATAATGATTAAATAAATCCTAAAAATGATTTAAATCTTTTGAAATTAATATAAAATAAACAGTAACTCGGATCGAAATACTTTGTACATGAAAGTTGCTCAGAACGATAAGACGAATCCGAATACGCAGTCCGCTTGTCAGCCACACGTCCCTAGCATATCAAACCTGCAACTTTTACCCTCCGGTCCGTCTGTCCGAAAACGTGGAACATCGGAAATACTCTCCCGGATGTTTTCCCCCTTCACCGGAACCACCTCATACCGCGTTAGGGCACCCCTAGCATCGCTACTTGCCATGTCATGCATCGCCATGCTTTTGTTTGCATTATATTTATTGTTTCTTCCCCCTCTCCTCTCACTAGACACCGAGACCGACGCCGCTGCTACCCAGTACGACTACGGTGTTGACGACCCCTCTCTCTTGCCAGAGCAACCAGGCAAGCCCCCCCTTGATCACCAGATATCGCCTACTCTTCTCTATACTGCTTGCATTAGAGTAGTGTAGCATGATACTGCTTTCCGTTGATCCTATTCTGATGCATAGCCTGTCATTGTTGCTACAGCTGTTGATACCTTACCTGCAATCCTAATGCTTAGTATAGGATGCTAGTTTATCATCAGTGGCCCTACATTCTTGTCCGTCTGCCATTCTATACTACTGGCCGTGATCACCTCGGGAGGTGATCACGGGCATATGATATATACTTATACTGTTACATTACCGGTGATACTGTTTGGAGATGGGGGCTGAAGGGGTAGGTGGCTCCATCCCGGTAGAGGTGGGCCTGGGTTCCCGACGGCCCCCGACTGTTACTTTGTGGCGGAGCGACAGGGCAGGTTGAGACCACCTAGGAGAGAGGTGGGCCTGGCCCTGGTCGGCGTCCGTGGTTATTTCAAAATAACACACTTAACGAGATCTTGGTATTTTATCTGAGTCTGGCCACTGGCCTATACGCACTAACCATCTACGCGGGGACAGTTATGGGCACTCGACGTTGTGGTATCAGCCGAAGCCTTCGTGATGTCAGCGACTAAGCGGCGCGCGCCGGGTTGGACCGCGTAACGCAACTTCCTTTGTAATGGAGGTTGCTAGGTCTGCTCTCCGGCCGCGTTCGCAACGTGCAGGTGTGCAACGGGCAATGGGCCCAGACCCCTGCGCCATAGGATTTAGACCGGCGTGCTGACCTCTCTGTTGTGCCTAGGTAGGGCTGCGATGTGTTGATCTTCCGAGGCCGGGCATGACCCAGAAAAGTGTGTCCGGACAAAAGGGATCGAGCGTGTTGGGAAATGTGGTGCACCCCTGCAGGGAAGTTAATCTATTCGAATAGCTGTGTCCCTCGGTAAAAGGACGACCAGGAGTTGTACCTTGACCTTATGACAACTAGAACCGGATACTTAATAAAACACACCCTTCCAAGTGCCAGATACAACCGGTGGTCGCTCTCTCACAGGGCGACGAGAGAGGATCGCCGGTTAGGGTTATGCTACGCGATGCTACTTGGTGGACTTACCATCTACTCTCTTCTACATGCTGCAAGATGGAGGTGGCCAGAAGCGTAGTCTTCGATAGGACTAGCTATCCCCCTCTTATTTTGGCATTCTGCAGTTCAGTCCACATATGATACCGCTTTTCCATTTGATACCATTGCATACATATGTAGTGTAGCTCCTTGGTTGCGAGTACTTTGGATGAGTACTCACGGTTGCTTTGCTTCCTCTTTTCCGCTTTTCTATACCCGATTGCTGCGACCAGATGATGGAGCCCAGGAGCCAGACGCCACCGTCGACGACGACTCCTACTACACTGGAGGTGCCTACTACTACGTGCAGCCCGCTGGCGACGACCAGGAGTAGTTTAGGAGGATCCCAGGCAGGAGGCCTGTGCCTCTTTCGATCTGTATCCCACTTTGTGCTAGCCTTATTAAGGCAAACTTGTTTAACTTATGTCTGTACTCAGATATTGTTGCTTCCGCTGACTCGTCTATGATCGAGCTCTTGTATTCGAGCCTTCGAGGCCCCTGGCTTGTAATATGATGCTTGTATGACTTATTTTATTTGTAGAGTTGTGTTGTGATATCTTCCCGTGAGTCCCTGATCTTGATCGTACACGTTTGCGTGTATGATTAGTGTACGATTGAATCGGGTGCGTCACAAGTTGGTATCAGAGCCGACTGCCTGTAGGAATCCCCCTTCCAAACTCCTTGGCCGAAGTTGAGTCTAGTCGATGAAAACTGTTTTACTAACATGGCTGTGTGGCCCATGGGCCCACGTTGCCATTGGGTGGTATTAGGATCTTTTACTCCTCGATCTTTACTCTGGGACTCTAACCTCTCCCCTATTCGGGTTAAATGATTTTGCTAAAAAGACTAACTTTAGGTTCTCGAAAGGCTTTCTCCCAGAGAGCCCCGCACTCCAGATGATCGCTTGCTGCACCAGAAGATTCCGAAGATACTCTCCGAGGTTTTCCCGAGACCCTTGTGCCCATCGACTTTACAATCCCCTACCACCGATATACCCTTATGGATAACTACCTACAATTGTCGTTCATACCTTCATCCTCAGTTGCTCTTGTTATTACAAGATGCCCTAAATTGCTCTCCGTTGTTCCGAGAATCCTCTGAGCTTACTGCATTGCTGATCTTTGTCACCTGAATACCCCTACGGATAATTCTCGCACTTATCGAGTATCCGCTCTTTCCTAGTTGTTCATGTGTTCCGCAAAAGATTTCAAAATATTATTCGATCTTCCGAAAATCCTGAGCAGCCTATTGCTCTTGAAATTCTCACTTGCTTGCATTATGGTTAATCCCATAAGTTTCGTAATCTTATTGGCCTCCCTTGTCTTTATCATTTTAAGTTCGTTGATTCAATATGTTGAGGATGCTCGCATTCCTCAGTCGAATCCTAGAATTCATCCTTCCGGCTCAGACGTCATTTGGATATGAGCTGGTTCTTGACCAATCAATGCCTTGATCGTTTGTGCTTCTAAGTCTATTGAACTTATTCATTTTCGATCAGAATGATTGCTTCTGATCCCTTGATTTGGAAATCATAAAATTTCTTTGCATTAAGCTTTGAATTAGTCAGTTGTTTCTATAATCCGATTCCTTGGCATTCCTTCTTCCTCTGATTGAGTACCGATACTCACATTAGCCCCGTTGTGGACCGCCATACCCATTGCCGGGTTATTATCCGACAGTTTCCTTCACAACCAAAATTCTTGTGAGTTCTTTACCTGATACATAATGCCTTTGGTAAATTGTATCCTCTACTTTTGTCAGCCATGCTCTACTTTTGAGCTACTGTTATTTACTCCTGAAGTTCATGGTATATGTTCTAAGAAGTCCCGATGGGTTGAGCCTATGCCTTCCTTAATCTGTGTGAACTCGAAAGTTTTCACGGGTCATACTCCTCTGGTAATTCACCAGGTAGGTTTTGACACTAAAATCATTTTTTTTCTAGAGCAGTGAATGAAAGGTTAGGCATTGAAGAAGTCAGAGTCGACCTTGAACTTTGTGTTCGTGCCCATGGACACGATGTAGATCTTATCATTAAATCTTCTCTTAAATTAATTATTCCCTTGGTATAAGTTCTTATATCTGGGATCCGGCCTTTTGCAATCATGGTTCCGACCATGTTCTCCTTTAAATACCTTTTCTCGTGCAAGTTTAAGCACTTGTCTTCTGCAGAGCAATACCCTAGTCCAAAGTCTATTTTGATCTACCTTCGAGTATTACCCCCCTGGTATCTCGACGATATCAACCGATTGCACTACATCTTATGCATTTCTGATGAAGCAGTGCCTTTCCCCGTCATAGTCACTCCACGGGTTCTGGGTTGTCGTCAACCAAGAACATCGATAAGTGAATCGATTCCACGCTCCGATACAATAACCCTAAGTAATTTTCATTGCTTATGAGTTTAATAATCCTTCAATTCATTCCTAGCCTGATTGGTTATATCCTTATCGTGCTAAATTTTAACTGTGCTACCTGGTCCTTCTTCCCGGAGCACAACTTTCGATGATGAGCTAAGCTTACGCCGATTTCCTCGTCTTATCGTTCCATCTTGGACGACAAGCTTGAATTCGAGTTGTGTCATACTCATGGTCCCAAGAACATTTCGCTTCATCATTCCTTTGACTTGATGTCATCATCGATCGATTACATCTTCATGAAACTTCTCGACAAATGTGTCGTGATCATCATGAGCATTCTGAGCTCTTCCAGGATATCAATTGAATTCATGATGAGAAATACCATCCTTGCCCTCGCTGATTTGTGTTGTCATCGACCACTTTATTTCCTTCCCTCCAACCCAAACTTGTTCGTGATTCTGGGTTATACCTTGACTTCCTTGTTATCCAACATTTGTTCTTCTTTAGTTTGGAGTGTTACCATCTTTTGTCTCAAGGATGTTGTTAGAATTTCACCACCTCTTAAGAAATTCTTGGTATAGTGATGCTTCTCGCCATCACCATTCTTTTCTTGGCCCCCGTGCTGAGTGAACTCTGTTGTGAGAATTTGATATCTCTAGCAACCCTATTGCTTCAAAGTTAATGGACAATAATTCCAATTTGGTGTGCTGGTTGCTAAATCGCCATTCTGATGTTGGTCGTGCAACCCAACCCGCATTTCAAGTGCACCTTTGAACCAATTTTTAACCGTGGATGTTTTCCTCGAACATACATCATTATAGTATACCATTTGATCTGACAAATATTATCTCCTATTCACATAATTGTGGAAATCCATCTTGTTGGAGTTCTTGATAAATTGTCGTTGAGTCCATCAACCACATCCTTGTCTTCTTCTTGGTCTCTTATTTCGGAACTTGCTTCCATGGTTCATTTCCCAAGAATCTTGCAATGCCATCTCATCAAATTAAGTTGCGCCTTTTTCTTCTCAGGCATCCTAAGTCTGAGGTATCCTGACACCAATCGGATCTGAATCTCGGTCATATATGATGGTTGGGACATATTCCCAAGAGTTATAACATTGGTCTCTACATAACCCGGTGAGGTGGTGTCTTTCCTTAGCACCCTTGGCCAGAGGACCTATTGTTATAGTATATGTATCTTCTTATCAAGGTTAGCCATTCTTCATGAGGAATTGTAGGACTTATTCTATAAGTTGTTCCTGATGGATCCTTTGTGTATCCAAAGTCTAATTTTTACCCAGTGACCATGTCAATGCTATCTCGAAGCATGTCTGTGATACTCTGATTTTCAACAAGAACATTTGAAGCCCAATGCTAAATGTTTCTTGCTCAATTATCCAAACACCGTTGTATGGGTAATGTCATGAAATTTCTCTCCCCTACCTAAGGAGTTTTCTACATAATATCCTGTCATGGATATCATGCGATGCTTGTCCTTGGGAAGGATATACCCCTGAAATATGTGTTTAAACACATTTTTCCTTTCGATTGTTCTGTTTAACCTGTTGATCACATTTTCCTTTCCATTGGTTTGTTTGACCTTCTTGTGATCTATATAATCTAAGCAGTAATAATTCACTGCTTATATAAACACCTCGGCGTACAACTCTGCCAGTGAGACCTTGTTTCTACTATTGATGACATTTCGGTAACCGCCGATGGATGAGAACTTTGCCTATTGGCCCGCCTCGTTCAATGAGCAGGAAAATGGTTCTCTTCATCCCTCGCCCTTGGTACCGACGTTGATGCCGACATAACTGACAGGCTAATCCCTGACATGCCTTACTTACATGATCACGCAAGATGTCTCCGCCCTTCCTACTTTTAACCCACATGGTGGGCCCATAACCCACAGTTCCACAGGATCGAAACCTGACTCTCATGTACAACCTTGTTTCTAAAGTTATTCCTCACGCTTGGCTTCGTATGTAATTCACGAGCCACCTTCCATGGGATCATCAATTCTGATATTAAACACAATACCTATACCTGTTGCCTTGTTTCAGGAAACAACGATTGTCTATCCATTTCTAACATCTTATGGTACCTTCTTACTTTGCTCTCGATGTGTTTTATTTGTTCAACTCGAGAGATACTCTTATGATCGTTCTTGGGATACCCCCCCCCCCCCCCCCCGATGATTTTCCCTTATAACATTCAATTGTTGTAAAGCTGCCCTTACCTATTCGTAAGTACGATGGAGTTCCCCGAAGAAAGGACGACAACTTCATCATGATGACCTGAAACAGCAGAATGAAGACATCAATGTAATGGATCAACCCCTTCGAGAAGAACAACCAAGACCAAGAACACTCCCTAGAATTTCGTAACCCGAACCTCCCCCTTTACTTCCCTCTTAAATCTCGGGACGAGACTTCTTGTAGTGGAGGAGAATTGTGACGCCCAGATAATCAAGCTACAGTAAACCTCTGCTAGTGGTGCCACATCACCTCGATTACTGTTGATAAACTGAAGTTAGTTCGAAACCATTCAAATTCAAATTTGAGTTAAAGGCAAACCACAAAAGTTTTCAAACATTAAAACTAAAATGTCGAAATTGTGTCAAATAAATCATGGATAATACTAGTGGAGAAACCACACTTTTATAAAATATTTAAAGGCTCTAAAGTAATTAAAACAACAGCTATGACAATTTATTAAATGCCTTTCAAAAATTATAATAATGCAAACTATTTTATTTAGGTGTCAAACTTTTGGGGCAGTAGAATAAGTTATAACATTAATTTAGGAGTTGTATTTATATTTTATAAAACAAAAATTAAAAGAATAAAATAGAAAAGAAATGAAATAAATAAAAGAAGAGAAAGCAACCCCCCTGGACCAATTGGGCCACGGCCTAGCCTACTGCCACCAGGTCCGACCGGCCCAACCCGGCGCCCCTCATATGACCTAGCCCACACCCCACGATCCCCACTCCACCCATCTCTCCCCTCGCTCCCCTCCTGGCGCCGCCACCCTCCAACACACGCACGACATACGCTGTGCAGGAGGCGCTTGGCCTCGCGCTACCCGCCCGACCACTGGCCGCAGCATCACCGCTCCCCCTGGCCCCGCAGGACGGCGTGCTTCAGCCCCGGGCCGCCCCGCAACCCTGCTGCCGCGGATGAGCCGCCTGCCGACGACAACCTCCCCCGACCCGCGCCATGCCTCACCTTCGTCCATCGGCCAACTCCAATGCTGCCAGCTCCGGCTGCCTCCTCCTGGCGCGCCCGCGCCCGAGGCCCGCCCTGCTGCTCCTCCAACATCGTCGCGCTGAGCCCCTCCACCCCGGCCACCGCGTCGATCCGCCGTCGTCGCCGGACCACTTCGCCGGACCGCCTCCGTCGCTCGTCCCCGACCTCCTCCCCACCGGACCACGTCGAGCCTCGCTGCCCCGCTCCTCTTCAAACGCCGGTGAGGGCATCGCCCTCCCCCTTCCCTGCCTCTGCTCCGTGCCCGCCACGTCGTTCCCCATGTAGCTCCCGGCGCGCTCATCGTCCATGGCCGCGCTCCCGCGCCTCCCGGCCGCCCCGTTTGCGCCCCCACCACTCCTGGCCGCGCCCCCTCCTGCCACTTCTGTGGCTACTATATGCTGCGGCTGCCACCGCTGTTGCCGCACCGCGGGGCTTGCTGCTGCCTGCTGAACTGCTGCTGTCTGTTGCCGCCTGCCTTCTTCCCCCCTGCCCCGGCCGCGGGCCACCGCCACCTTGCTGGTCGCGCACCGTCGCAGCGGCGCAAGCCCGCGCCTTGCCGGCTCCCACCACCAGAGCTCCGGCGCCCCGCAACTAGGCGGGCACGGCCTTCGCTCGGGCAGCGCCCGTTCGGATGGCGCCGGCATCCGCAGCCGATTCGCGAGTGCCCACGCCCATTAGGCCCCCTATACCTATAACAAACGGGGCCCACACCCCCAGCATGATTTATAAAAAAAAGGTTAAAAAAATAATAAATAAAAATATATTAAACAATTAAATAATTAAGTAAATTAATTAATTAATTATGTTAATTAACCTAATTAACTAGTGTTAATCAATTAAACAATAATTAGATTAGTTAAGCCCTAATTAGATTAAATAGTCTATGACAAATGGGCCCCGTTTGTTAGTTTGACCGGTCAACGGTCACAGTTGACTGCTGATGTCATGCTGACGTCAGCAAACACTATTTGGATAATGTTGTTTTATAATGATTAAATAAATCCTAAAAATGATTTAAATTTTTTGAAATTAATATAAAATAAACCGTAACTCGGATCGAAATACTTTGTACATGAAAGTTGCTCAGAACGACAAGACGAATCCGAATACGCAATCCGCTTGTCAGCTACACGTCCCTAGCATATCAAACCTGCAACTTTTCCCCTCCGGTCCGTCTGTCCGAAAACGTGGAACACTGGAAATACTCTCCCGGATGTTTTCCCCCTTCACCGGAACCACCTCATACCGCGTTAGGGCACCCCTAGCACCGCTACTTGCCATGTCATGCATCGCCATGCTTTTGTTTGCATTATATTTATTGTTTCTTCCCCCCTCTCCTCTCACTAGACACCGAAACCGACGTCGCTGCTACCTAGTACGACTACGGTGTTGACGACCCCTCTCTCTTGCCAGAGCAACCAGGCAAGCCCCCCCTTGATCACCAGATATTGCCTACTCTTCTCTATACTGCTTGCGTTAGAGTAGTGTAGCATGATACTGCTTTCCATTGATCCTATTCTGATGCATAGCCTGTCATTGTTGCTACAGCTGTTGATACCTTACCTGCAATCCTAATGCTTAGTATAGGATGCTAGTTTATCATCAGTGGCCCTACATTCTTGTCCGTCTGCCATGTTATACTACTGGCCATGATCACCTCGGGAGGTGATCACGGGCATATGATATATACTTATACTGTTACATTACCGGTGATACTGTTTGGAGATGGGGGCTGAAGGGGCAGGTGGCTCCATCCCGGTAGAGGTGGGCCTGGGTTCCCGACAGCCCCCGACTGTTACTTTGTGGCGGAGCAACAGGGCAGGTTGAGACCACCTAGGAGAGAGGTGGGCCTGGCCCTGGTCGGCGTCCGTGGTTATTTCAAAATAACACGCTTAACAAGATCTTGGTATTTGATCTGAGTCTGGCCACTGGCCTATACGCACTAACCATCTACGCGGGGACAGTTATGGGCACTCGACGTCGTGGTATCAGCCGAAGCCTTCGTGACGTCAGCGACTGAGCGGCGCGCGCCGGGTTGGATCGTGTAACACAACTTCCTATGTAATGGAGGTTGCTAGGTCTGCTCTCCGGCCGCGTTCTCAACGTGCAGGTGTGCAACGGGCGATGGGCCCAGACCCCTGCGCCATAGGATTTAGACAGGCGTGCTGACCTCTTTGTTGTGCCTAGGTAGGGCTGCGACGTGTTGATCTTCCGAGGTCGGGCATGACCCACAAAAGTGTGTCCGGACAAAGGGGATCGAGCATGTTGGGAAATGTGGTGCACCCCTGCAGGGAAGTTAATCTATTCGAATAGTCGTGTCCCTCGGTAAAAGGACGACCCGGAGTTGTACCTTGACCTTATGACAACTAAAACCGGATACTTAATAAAACACACCCTTCCAAGTGCCAGATACAACCGGTGGTCGCTCTCTCACAGGGCGACGAGGGGAGGATCGCCGGTTAGGGTTATGCTACGCGATGCTACTTGGTGGACTTACCATCTACTCTCTTCTACATGCTGCAAGATGGAGGTGGCCAGAAGCGTAGTCTTCGATAGGACTAACTATCCCCCTCTTATTTTGGCATTCTGCCGTTCAGTCCACATATGATACCCCTTTTCCATTTGATACCATTGCATACATATGTAGTGTAGCTCCTTGCTTGCGAGTACTTTGGATGAGTACTCACGGTTGCTTTGCTCCCTCTTTTCTACTTTTCTATACCCGATTGCTGCGACCAGACGATGGAGCCCAGGAGCCAGACGCCACCGTCGACGACGACTTCTACTACACTGGAGGTGCCTACTACTACGTGCAGCCCGCTGGCGATGACCAGGAGTAGTTTAGGAGGATCCCAGGCAGGAGGCCTGTGCCTCTTTCGATCTGTATCCCAGTTTGTGCTAACCTTATTGAGGCAAACTTGTTTAACTTATGGCTGTACTTAGATAATGTTGCTTCCGCTGACTCGTCTATGATCGAGCTCTTGTATTCGAGCCTTCGAGGCCCCTGACTTGTAATATGATGCGTGTATGACTTATTTTATTTGTAGAGTTGTGTTGTGATATCTTTCCGTGAGTCCCTGATCTTGATCGTACACGTTTGCGTGTATGATTAATGTATGATTGAATCGGGGGCGTCACAATTACGATGTGGTGTTCCAGGTGGCGTGAGTTACGAAACTATTCTGCATTGTTTCAAATGAAGACCAAACTCGTAACTCAAATATTCTCCTCCACAATCAGATCGCAGAAACTTTATTATTTTTGTTACGATGATTTTCCACTTCACTCTGAAATTATTTGAACTTTTTAAATGTTTCAGATTTATGTTTCATCAAGTAGATATACTCATATCTGTTCAAATCATTTGTAAGATCAGAAAATAACGATACCCACCGCGAGCCTCAACACTCATTGGATTGCATACATCACTATGTATTATTTTCAATAAGTCAGTTGTTTGCTCCATTGTTCCAGAGAACGGAGTTTTAGTCATCTTGCCCATGAGAGTTAATTGCAAGGAACTACCGCACTATGACACGTCGTAACAGATCACTACCACTAGTCATTTTTTTGCCATGCAGTACCAACTCTAAGCCTAAGTGTTGCAAAACGGTCTAAGCCATGTATAAACGCGTATTGACAGTGTATCTGACCGCTGGGACCCGTGTGTTAGGAGCCAACATGGCATTTTTTTTTGCAGAAAACACCTTTGTTGTAAATCGAATCACTCAAAAGCCCAGCCGCCTCGACCTCGCCGGAGCCCCATCGCTGGCTCGCCGGTGCCCAGACGCTGGCTCGCCGGCGCAGCGGAGCAGCGGCTGGCTCGGCGGAGCAGTAGAGCAGCGGAGCATCGGCTGGCTCGCCGGCACAGCGGAGCAGCGGCTAAAGGCGGCGCGGTCGCCGGAACCGTCACTTGATTCAAACCCCGTCGCCCGTGTGCCTCGTCCCTGATCCGATCTGTTCGAGCTAAACGACCAGCGTTGGATGGGCTGCAGGATGGCCCAACCGCGGCCTAGTGAGGCGAGCACATCTTTTTTTAAAAATTGAGTAAAAAAATAAATATTCAGATAATTTTATGTGTCTTCACTCCGAACCACATGCATGCACAATTACTATGCATCCTCATTATATTTTTCAGATACACAACTAAACAAATTATATGGCCAACTCACAGTTACTGCGTATATTTGTTGTATTTTTTAATGCACAGTTACTCAAAAATTTGATAACATGTACTAAAAATTATTGTGTAATCGTAATAAATTTTATAATGCATGCTGAACATTTTATAAAATACTACAATTTTTAAATACGCGTTCAGCTTTTCCCAAAAATGTTCTGAACATTTTTTCAAATGCACAAACACTTTATTTACCTTTCAGAGTAATTTTAATTTTTTTTGAACTCAACCCAAAAACAATGCAGAGACTAGCAGGTTTATTCTTCAGACCGAATCGTAGTGTGTGTATATTGATAAAAATCATGCACACACATATATATAGACATCGTATATTATAAAATGTTCAATATATACATGATTAAGTTTTTATAATATGATTTCGTATATTTAAATTAGATCATTGTATATTAAAAAATGTTCAATATACATATTAAACGATGCGGCGAACATTTTTTTAATCGTACGACACAATGGAACGGCTCCGTATACACGTACTAGTTTTTTTTGGAATAGTATACATGTACTAGTTGAGGCAGCCACTAGTTGATGCATAGGATGGCGTGTGGCAGAGGCAGCAAGGGCGCACGGCGAACGACTCGGCGGGATTGATTCGGGCGGACGGTCGCGCGATTTTCTACTTTGTAAAAAAAACGAATGGCACAAAGTATAAATAAAATTACGCGCGCTGTCTATCTGAGAAGCAGTAGCAGCGCAGTGGCAGCAAGTGTCCTCGTCTAACCGCACGGTGTGGGTTCGAGAATCCCAGCGGGGCGCACGCGTGGGGTTATTTTTGAAAAGATCGTTCTCGTCGCAAGAGCTTTTTTTGAAAAAATATAAGATATATGCGTGATTAAATAAAAATTAAGGATTGTTTTTGTAAAAGAACATGCCACGTCAGCCCCTGACACATGGGTCCCAGCGGTCAGATACGTGGTCAATACGTGCTTATACAAGATATATGCGTGATTAAATAAAAATTAAGGATTGTTTTTGTAAAAGAACATGCCACGTCAGCCCCTGACACATGGGTCCCAGCGGTCAGATACGTGGTCAATACGTGCTTATACAAGATATATGCGTGATTAAATAAAAATTAAGGGTTGTTTTTGTAAAAGAACATGCCACGTCAGCCCCTGACACAAGGGTCCCAGCGGTCAGATACGTGGTCAATACGTGCTTATACAAGATATATGCGTGATTAAATAAAAATTAAGGATTGTTTTTGTAAAAGAACATGCCACGTCAGCCCCTGACACATGGGTCCCAGCGGTCAGATACGTGGTCAATACGTGCTTATACAAGATATATGCGTGATTAAATAAAAATTAAGGGTTGTTTTTGTAAAAGAACATGCCACGTCAGCCCCTGACACATGGGTCCCAGCGGTCAGATACGTGGTCAATACGTGCTTATACGGCTGTCAGACCGTTTTGCAACACTTAGGCTTAGAGTGGGAATTGCATGGCAAAAAAAAGACTAATGGTACTGATTCGTTACGACGTGCTGAAGTGTGGTAGTTTCATACAATTAACTCTGCTCATGAGGCATGGTTTGCAAGCATCAAATGATTCATAATTAAGTGACTTCAAAAGCCCATCAACATAGAGTTTCTTCATGCGCTTTATACCAATATGACCTAAATGGTAGTGCCACATATAAGTTGCATTATCATTATTAACTTTGCATCTTTTGGTTTCAATATTATGAATATGTGTATCACTACAATCGAGATTCAATAAACCATTCACCTTGAGTGTATGACCTCACAAGGTTTTATTCATGTAAACAGAATAAAAATTATTCTTTGACTTAAATGAATAACTATATTGCAATAAGCATGATCCAATCATACCATGCTAAACGCAAACACCAAATAACATTTATTTAGATTCAACACTAATCCCGAAGGTAAAGGGAGTGTGCGATGGTGATCTTATCAACCTTGGAATCACTTCCAACTCACATCATCACCTCGCCCTTAACTAATCTCTGTTTATTTTGCAACACCCGTTTCGAGTTACTATTCTTAGCAACTGAACCAATATCAAATACTGACGGATTTCTATGAACACTAGTAAAGTACACATCAATAACATGTATATCAAATATACTTTTGTTCACTTTGCCATCCTTCTTATCCGCCAAGTATCTAGGGCAGTTCCATTTCCAGTGACCATTTCCTTTGCAGTAGAAGTACTCAGTTATAGGCTTGGGTCTAACTTTGGGCTTCTTCATGGGAGCATCAACTTGCTTGCTATTCTTCTTTGAAGTTCCTCTTTCTTTTCCTTTGCCCTTTTCTTGAAACTAGTGGTCTTTTAACCATCAACACTTGATGCTATTTCTTGATTTCTACCTTTGCCGATTTTAGCATCGCGAAGAGTTTGGGAATTACTTTCATCATCCCTTGCATATTATAGTTCATCACTAAGTTTTAGTAACTTGATGATAGTGACTAGAGAACTTTGTCAATTACTATCTTATCTGGAAGATTAACTCCCACTTGATTCAAGCAATTGTAGTACCCAGACAATCTGAGCACATGATCACTGGTTGAGCTATTATCCTCCATCTTGTAGGCAAAGTACTGTCAGATGTCTCCTACCTCTCGACACAGGCATGCGTATGAAATACCAATTTCAACTCTTAGAACATCTTATATGCTCTGTGGCGTTCAAAAACATTTTTGAAGTCCCGGTTCTAAGCCGTAAAGCATGTTGCACTAAACTATTAAGTAGTCATCATACCGAGCTTTGTCAAACGTTCATAATGTCTGCATTTGCTCCTGCAATAGTTATGTCACCTAGCGGTGCATCAAGGACATAATTCTTCTGTGAAAAAACAAGGATAATCCTTAGACCACGGATCCAATCCGCATCATTGCTACTATCATCTTTCAACATAGTTTTCTCTAGGAACATATCATAAATAAAACGGGGAAGCTAAACGCGAGCAATTGATCTACAACATAGATATGCAAATACTATCAGGACTAAGTTCATGATAAATTTAAGTTCAATTAATCATATTACTTAAGAACCCCCACTTAGATAGACATCCTTCTAATCATCTAAGCGATCACGTGATCCATATATATCAACTAAACCATGTCCGATCATCACGTGAGATGGGGTATCTTTCAATGGTGAACATCACTATGTTGATCATATCTACTATATGATTCATGCTCGACCTTTCGGTCTCAGTGTTCCGAGGCCATATCTGCATATGCTAGGCTCGTCAAGTTTAACCCAGTATTCCGTGTGTGCAAAAACTGGCTTACACCCGTTGTATGTGAACGTAGAGCTTCTCACACCCGATCATCACGTGGTGTCTCGGAACAACGAACTGTCGCAACGGTGCATACTCAGGAAGAACACTTATACCATGAAATTTAGTGAGGGATCATCTTATAATGCTACCGCCGTACTAAGCAAAATAAGATGCATAAAAGATAAACATCACATGCAATCAAAATCTATGACATGATATGGTCATCATCATCTTGTGCCTTTGATCTCCATCTCCAAAGTACCGTCATGATATCCATCGTCACCGGCATGACACCATGATCTCCATCATCTTGATCTCTATCAACATGTCGTCACATGGTTGTCTCGCCAACTATTGCTTTTGCAACTATTGCTATCGCGTAGCAATAAAGTAAAGCAATTATATAGCGCTTGCATCTTATGCAATAAAGAGACAGCCATAAAGCTCCTGCCAGTTGCCGATAACTTTAACAAAACATTACCATATCATACAACAATTTATATCTCATCACGTCTTGACCATATCACATCAAAATATGCCCCTGCAAAAACAAGTTAGATGTCCTCTACTTTGTTGCAAGTTTTACGTGGCTGCTATGGGCTTAGCAAGAACCGTTCTTACCTATAGCATAAAAACCACAACGTGGTACAGTGATTGCTTTTTGATCTTCAGAAAGAACCATGTTCATTGAATCTGATTCAACTAAAGTTGGATAAACAGTCACCCACTAGCCACTTGTGTGCGAAGCATGTCGGCAGAACCAGTCTCGCGTAAGCGTACATGTAATGTCAGTCTGAGTCGCTTCATCCGACAATACCGCTGAATCAAGAATCAACTAGTGACGGCAAGCAATGTGTATATACCCACGCCCACAACTCCTTTGTGTTCTACTCGTGCATATAATATCTACGCATAGTCCTCGCTCGGATGCCACTGTTGGGGAACGTAGTAATATAAAAAATTTCCTACGCACATGCAAGATCTATCATGGCGATGCATAGAAACGAGAGGGGAAGAGTGTTGTCCATGTACCCTCGTAGACCGCAAGCAGAAGCGTTATGATAACGTGGTTGATGTAGTCGTACGTCTTCACGATCCGACCGATCCTAGTACCGAAAGTACGGCACCTCCGCGACCTGCACACGTTCGGCTCGGTGACGTCCCACGAACTCTCGATCCAGCTGAGTGTCGAGGGAGAGCTTCGTCAACACGACGGCGTGATGACGGTGATGATGAAGCTAGCGGCGCAGGGCTTCACCTAAGCACTACGACGATATGACCGACGTGGATTATGGTGGAGGGGGGCACTGCACACGGCAAAGGGATCAATGATCAACTTGTGTGTTCTAGGGTGCCCCCTGCCCCCATATGTAAAAGAGCAAGGGGGAGGCCGGCCGGCCCTTGGGGCGTGCCAGGAGAGGAGGAGTCCTCCTCCTAGTAGGAGTAGGAATTCCCTTTCCTAGTCCTACTAGGAGGAGGGAGGGGGAAGGAAGGAGAGGGAGAGAAGAGAAGGAAAGGGGAGCGCCGCCCCCTTCCCTAGTCCAATTCGGACTAAAGGGGAGGGGCGCGCGGTCCTGCCTTGGCCGGCCCTCTCTCTCTCTCCACTCAAGGCCCATGTGGCCCATTAGTTCCAACGGGGGTTCCGATAACCCCCCGGCACTCCGATAATTATCTGGTGACCCCCGGAACTCATCCGGTGTCCGAATATAGTCATCCGATATATCAATCTTTATGTCTCGACCATTTCGATACTCCTCGTCATGTCCGTGATCACATCCGGGACTCCGAACTACCTTCGATACATCAAAACACATAAACTCATAATACTGATCGTCACCAAACATTAAGCATGCTGACCCTACGGGTTCAAGAACTATGTATGCATGACCGAGACACGTCTCCGGTCAATAACCAATAGCAGAACCTGGATGTTTATATTAGCTCCCACATATTCTACGAAGATCTTTATCGGTCAAACCACATAATGATATACGTTATTCCCTTTGTCATCGGTATGTTACTTGTCCGAGATTCGATCGTCGGTATCTCAATACCTAGTTCAATCTCGTTACCGAAAAGTCTCTTTACTCGTTCCGTAATGCATCATCCCGTAAGTAACTCATTAGTCACATTGCTTGCAAGGCTTATAGTGATGTGCATTATCGAGAGGGCCCAAAGATACCTCTCCGATACTCGGAGTGACAAATCCTAATCTCGATCTATGCCAACTCAACAAACACCATTGGAGACATCTGTAGAGCATCTTTATAGTCATCCAGTTACGTTGTGACGTTTGATAGCACACTAAGTGTTCCTCCGGTACTCGGGAGTTGCATGATCTCATAGTCATAGGAACATGTATAAGTTATGGAGAAAACAATAGCAACAAACTAAATGATCATCGTGCTAAGCTAACGAATGGGTCAAGTCAATCACATCATTCTCTAATGATGTGATCCCGTTCATCAAATGACAACTATTGTCCATGGCTAGAAAACTTAACCATCTTTGATTAACGAGCTAGTCAAGTAGAGGCATACTAGTGACACTCTGTTTGTCTATGTATTCACACATGTACTAAGTTTTCGGCTAATACAATTCTAGCATGAATAATAAACATTTATCATGATATAAGGAAATATAAATAACAACTTTATTATTGCCTATAGGGCATATTTCCTTCACAAACTATCAGCATCCCTCCATCAACTGGATAAGAGTAGCGACAGATGTTCCCTAGACGGTGGCTTGAGTCTTACTGTTGTTTGACTTTGTAAGGTCTTGTGTGAATAATTAATAAAGTGGCTGCATGCATCGTCCAGATGCAGAGGCCATGGGTCCTCCTCCATTCCTAAAAAAATACAAGTACTCCTACTACTGTATCCATGTTTTGCATCTTCCCTCTTGGTAGAGAGATGTGTCATGCAGTTTTATTTTTGGGAAATGCCAAAATATAGAATAACGTACAGATCATCACACGACAGTTTGACACGTACTCCCTCCGTCCGAAAATACTTGTCATTAAAATGAATAAAAAGAGGTGTATCTAGACTAAAATACGTCTAGATACACCCCCTTTTATCTATTTTGATGACAAGTATTTCCGGACAGAGGAAGTACTAAATACTGGAGCCGCAGAGCTTTAAAATTGGCGAAAGAGCTGAACATCTTGGTTGCATTTCACACTAGAAAAATATTCCACTTTAATGAAGCACACATTGCACTTAGGGTCAAACTTAGGGGTTGATCTGCCGTGAGCTAAGGTACAAACACCCCAGTAACCATCCAATCGATAGTCAAAGTTTGCTTGCACGATCCTGGCAATTGCAACCCTACAAAGTAGACTGTGTGTTCTCTGTAGGTTAGCCGGCTCCACCTCCCCCTCTCACCTTCCATCGGCACTGCATTTTCGGGCGGCAGGCCAATATGATTTGAAAATTTCATAGCAAAGTAGTGAATATTAGTATGCCAATGGTACTATACTCATTGTAACCTTTTCGTTTGATTTTTTTAGAGCCGAGACCATAGAACAATCGTTCTACGGTAATTATATTATAAATAAAAGTAGGAACAAAGTAAAAAATAGAAATCAACCAATGCCTTCCCTAGGAAACATAAAGAACATATTAATCTGGTCCTAACATGTGAGTAACCCCGGTCCTGATCTTGACAGCCTTGGTAGCTTAAGGTCGAAGTTCAGATGCCCATAAACCCTCCTTAAGATATAACTTCCAAGTATTACGATGTGGTGGTGCAGATCGAAAGATTTTATCATTCCTCACCGACCATACACCCCAGCAACCCATGATGATGATGTCAAATGCAATCTCAGCAGGAAGAGTGCTCATTGCCAATGTGATTTCATCATGAGCAGAAACTCCTCTCTGTTTACCTGGAATAATAAGATCCCAACATGCCATGGCAAATGGGCGGTCCCAGAAAAGATGCATAGCAGTCTCGTCAGTGTGATGCGAGCAGAGAGCACAATTATAATCTGGCAGATACATGTTTTTGCGATGCAAATTCCTTGTGTTTACTCTATCCTGATATAGCATCCAAAAGAAAACCTTGTGCCGAAGTCTGCATGAGGAGTTCCAGATATGTTTGAAGATGTGATGGTGTGTGGCTGTTTGTTTAAGAGCAAAATACATCTTCATGGAGGAATACTAACTACAGTTCCAGTTATAGATCCAGCTATCTTGGGTTGTGAGAGCCCCTCTTGTAGTGAGAGTTTAGGACAAAGTGTTTTTGCTGGTATGCTTGAAGAGATAGTGGTCGATGAAAGAGTTGACTGATGTCTTGATGTTCCATTACTTGGTGTAAAGAAAGACTGTTTTCCATAGCAAATGAGAAGAGCTCAGGGTAGGTGTGCGAAAGTGGTTCCCCCGAACAGTTATCTGTCCAAAAAAGTGCAGTATCCCCCAATCCTGCCTTACAGATGGCATGCATCTTATAAGCGGGCAGAAGTTTGAAAATCTCTTTCCACCAAAATGACCCCACTACACGCTCTCCAGGCAATGATGATTGGTAGTAGGTTTCCCAAATAATCTGCACCCAAGGGATGTCGCTCTGTTGAGGAGCTTGTGTAAGAATTTCATCAACAGTGCTTGATTATGAGTGGCAATATCAAGAACACCTAGTCCTCCAAATTTTTTGGGCTCACACACCTTCTCCCAAGAAATCAAAGGAGGGCCTGAGTCAAGTGTGCCAAATTTCCTCCAGAAACACTGCTTGAGGTAGATGTTGATTTGCTTGATCACAGTTTTTGGCAATGAGAGTGTGCACATGAAAAAAGTGGGCATGCTTGTGAAGACTAACTTGAGCAGAGTAAGTTTATCCCTAGAAGAAAGCATAGTGGAGCAGCTCAACAACCTGGTTTCAATCTTCTTCAACATAGGCAAATAATCCATAACTCTGGGTTTGGTGATACTGAGAGGAAGTCCAAGGTATGTGTGAGGCAAGGTGCCTATGTTACATCCCATAAGTTGTGACAGGTGGTTCATCTTATCCTTAGAAGTGTTAATGGAGATCATGGTTGATTTGGAGTAATTTACTTTGAGCCCAGTGTAAGCAGAAAAATGAAGCAGGAGACTTTTAATATGAGTGAGTTGCTGAGCCTCAGCATTGACCACCAGAATGGTATCATCAGCATACTAAATGTTGGGGTAGTCAGGGCATGAGGTATGCTGAAGTGGTGAGCTGATCAGGGAATTTTGCATAGCTTCATTCATCATAGATTGCAATAAATCTTCATCTATGACAAATATCAAAGGGGAAAGAGGATCTCCTTGTCTGACCCCTTTTTTGCAGAGGAATTGTTTGCCAGGAATACCATTGAGAAGGACTGATTAGTATCCAGTGCTATAAATCATCTTAATCCAATTGATCCACCTCTCTCCAAACCGTTTAGCTCTGAGTAAATCAATGAGGGTGGAATGGTTGAGCATGTCAAATGCTTTCTCAAAATCTAGTTTCAGTAGAATAATTTCCTTTTTTGAGTGATGGCATTGGTGGATGTACTCATATCCCCAAGCAAGACTGTCTTGAATGCACCTATTATTTAGGAAACCATACCGATTTCTATGGATTAATTTGAGGATGATCTTTTGTAGCCTGTTAGCCAGAAGCTTAGTGATAATCTTCAAGGTGCAGTTCAAGAGAGAAATAGGTCTAAATGCAGCTGGGGTACATGCATCGTCTGATTTGGGAATCAGTGTGACAAATGAATAGTTGATGCTCTGAAGATTGACAGTGCCATTATAGAACTCCTGAATGAGTGAATAGAAATCCTCAACAATAATATCCCAACAGTGTTTGATGAAGGTAGCATTAAAACCATCTGGGCCAGGAGACTTGTCATTGGGCATTTCCTTCACCACTTTGTCTATCTCCTCTTTAGTGAAAGGGTTTTCAAGGGTATGGAGATCTTCATGATGCTGCAAAAGATGATGAAGGAGAAGTGGGTTCTGTGCAGTAAATGAGGTGCCCAATCTATCTTTGAAGGCTCTAAAAAGAATTGCTGCTTTTGCATTATGGTCCTGATGCTCATTACCAGCTTCATCTTTAAGCATAGCAATACTATTGTGTTTGAATTTAATAGTTGCTTTTGCCTGAAAGTATTTAGTGTTGGCTTCACCCACTTGAATTTGCCTAATGGTGGCTCTTTGTTTTCCAATAAATTCTCTGATGTTCCAGGATCTTGGCAAGATGTGCTTTGACAATATCTCTTCCATTGGCTTCAATAGTACTCAGGGGTCTGAACTCTTCAATGGCATCATAGCAAAGGATCATGAAGTTTGAGTTCTCAATGATCTTCTTGAGGTCATATTTGTTCTCAGCCCAAATTTTGATCCCTTTCCTAAGTCTTTTGAGTTTAACTGCAATCCTTTTGGCACTATCTTTCTCTGCAACTTCTTGTGTCCAAATCCTAGAGACTAGGTCTTTGAAATCATGGTGTAGCAGCCAATGATTTTCAAACCTGAAGACCTGAGTTTTAGGGATAATTGTGCCAATCTTAATCAAGATAGGGATATGGTCAGAGCTTGTTCTGGCAAGAGGATGGGCAGATGTAGATGGGTAAGCTAAGGTCCATGCTTCAGATGTGAAATACCAGTCCAGTTTCTCAAGCAGGGGGGGGGGCTCTTGCATATTACTCCATGTGAACTTCCTGCCTTTAAGTGGGATTTCAACCAGTGCCTGATGATTAATAACCTCATTAAAGGCAAGC
This sequence comes from Triticum urartu, assembly GCF_056163025.1. NCBI lineage: Eukaryota > Viridiplantae > Streptophyta > Magnoliopsida > Poales > Poaceae > Triticum > Triticum urartu. The sequence continues at coordinate 100,577,563 of NC_141878.1, forward strand.
ATATCAGAAATATTGCCCCCATCTCTGTTTCTATCCTGTGGGTATCTGATATAGTTAAAGTCTCCAGTTATGAGCCAATTAGGGCATTTTGTGACATGAAAGTCCCTGAACCATTCTAAAAAAATCTCATCTTTCCTATGACTGGCATGGCCCATAAATGTTAGATAAAGCCCATATTTCCCCTGAATGAGCAGAGGTAAACTGTACATTGAGAGCAAATGCATTACTATGGAAAAGTTGTCCCTTAAGAACATGGTCATTCCAAACCACAAGAATACCACCAGTAGCTCCCACAGATGGGAGGAATTCAAATTTGTTCAATCTTCATGGGCAGAAATTTCTGATGTAAGAACTATCGAAGTGCTCTTTTTTAGTTTCTTGTAAACATAAGATGGTGCACTGGGACTCTTCAATCTTATTATAAATAGCTGACCATTTCTTCGGATCATTTATACCCCTAATGTTCCAGTTCAAAATGGACCATTCTTTAGACATAGCAAATGAAGGTGGAATACTTGTTGTTCCTGTGGATTCATACATCCCATGTGCAAGAGACTAGAGGAGGTGGGGAAGGTCCATAGGTAAGATATCCATAACATAAAGCAAATATAGAACATGATCCCAGCAGTCTAGGACAACATAAAAGTCTCATAGATTACAGCCATAATAACATGTTCTGGTTTCAGACTGAAACTAATAACAACTGAGCAAGATATAAGGAAACCATCAGTTGCAGCTACCACTATATAGCAATGGAGATGTCCCTAGCAGACTCTGGCTTCTTGGTCTTCTCCTTAGCTTGGGTGGAGCTCTTGCTCTTCTTGATTTTGGACTGCAACTGTTCCTCCGCGGTGTCCATCTCAGTGACCTTGCAAAAAGTAGTATTAAGATTTTTTACTACTTTTGTAGGAATAAGAGGGGGTAATGGGTAACATGTGATACAGCTTCTGTTTGTACATGTACTTTTCTTAAAACCCTTAGCTAATTGCTTGAGTCTGCAGCTTCTTCTTACCTCAGTCTCAACCAGAGGAGCTTTGTCCTTCCTCTTTTTATTTCTCTGGAGGGCAGAAGTAGATGAGGTAGTAGCTGAGCTAGAGGAGGCAGCAGGGAGTGGAGAGCTGACCTCCAGATCTCCCTTGACAGGCACCTGCTGAGTGAGAGAATCAACAGCATTCTCAGTAGGGCATGAATGGGGAATAGCAAATGGTACTGAATGAGGGCAAGTAGAGCCCGTAGTGATAATTTCCCAGACTTGTGAATGAATGAAACATTTAGCCCATGCAAATTTATCTGGAGTGAGTAAAACCACGGAAAGGAAGTTGGCCAAGTCAATAGGAACAAGAATCACCTCTTTGCTATCTGGCTTTGGAGCAAAGTGCTCAATCCAAATACTGGCACCCTCAATGCCCAAAAACTGCTCTTCCTCAGTAAGCAAAGAATGGTGCTGGAGTGGTATCTGCTGCTGTTCTGGTAGTTGAGCTGGAAGTTGTTCTGCCACAGAGATGGTGTGAGGTTCATTGAGATATGTAGGGTGTGGGAATCCAGGTGGTGTTGACAAATCTGAGACTTGGTCCTCTACTGCAGCAGTAGCATCATTCACAACTGGCCGAATAGCATCTACAGGCGATGCCTCATGCTGAATAGGCAGTGCAGATTGTGGAGCAGGTCCGACAGTGATCATGTCTGTCTGAATTACACTATTAGAAACCACAGGAGGATACTTGTTATCTGATGCATTAGCAATAGCCTCAAGCTGCATAGGATCCAATGAGATGTCAGGATAAGGATGAAAATTCTGCAGGGGCGGAAGCCCCAGGCTATGATCCACAATAAGCAGGTTGTCATGTGGCATAACATCATCTGGGCCATCCTGAATAGCAGGCTGTGTCGGTACATGTATCATTGGAGGTCCATGGGCCTTCAGAGTTGGGCCTGCTAGAATGGGCCCAATAATTACATTCAAATCAGGAATATCACCAACCATTGGCGCCAAAGGACCAGTAGCAGAGGAAACAGAGTTGTCACTATCAGGGTATCCCAGAGAAATAGTGATGTTACTATCCTCTTCACCATTAACAGCTGGAATTCCTCCCTCTTCCATAGGTGCCATGAGATCATCCAATTGCAAGAATTCCCCCTGATGAAGCTCTTGGTCAATGAGATTGTTCTGTGGCAGGGCCCAATGACCCCAACCTGGCAGATCCTGTTCATGTTCCTCCTCCATATCCTCTGGTTCATTTTTCATACCATTGTTGAGTGCCAGGTTCAGATTAATAGGATTGGCCTGCTGAAGATTGATCTGAGCAGGATCTTCATGCTGAAGGAGCGGTCCCAAGAAGTGATTGTGCTGATTTGGGTGGAAATTAGCCTGTTGAGGTGCAGGGTGAGGGTTACCATTGGGATTAATTGGATCCTCATCAGGAGGTTCAGCGCCAAGAACTTGATGCTGAAGAATGACCACTGGGACAGTAAGAGAATCAGTATGGTCAGCATCCCCAAATACAATGCTTACAGGAATATCCCTAAGTTCTTCCACCTTAACCTTCACCATCTGATTAGGTCTCGAACTTCGAACTCGATCCCACATGACAAACTTGCCAAATTTACTAACCACATTATTGATTTCCTGAATATTCCTTCTATCAAATGGAAAACCACACAGTAAAATCCAAGCTTCTCTAGTAAGCTCTAATCTTCTCCAGCTCAGACCTCTGTTATGTTTCTCCACTATGACATGCACATCAGTAAACGGGTGTGGACTGCTAGCAACCACTGTTGGGGAACGTTGTAGAAAACAAAAATTTTCCTACGGTTTCACCAAGATCCATCTATGAGTTCATCTAGCAGCGAGTGATTGGATGCATCTACATACCTTTGTAGATCGCGAGAGGAAGCGTTCAAAGAACGGGGTTGATGTAGTCGAACACGACGTGATCCAAATCACCGATGACCAAGCGCCGAACGGATGGCACCTCCGCGTTCAACACACGTATGGAGCGGATGACGTCTCCTCCTTTCTTGATCCAGCAAGGGGGGAGGAGAGGTTGACGAAGATCCAGCAGCACGACGGCGTGGTGGTGGATGCAGGGCGTCACAGTAGCAGGGCTTCGCCGTGTACTACGAGGGAGAGATGTAACAGGGGAGAGGGAAGCACCAAAGGCTGAGGTATGAAGTCCTCCCTCTCCTCAACTATATATAGGAGGGCCAAGGGGGGGGGGTGCACCAGCCTAGGAGATCCAATCTCCTAGGGGCGGCGGCCAAGGGGAGGTTTCCCTCCCCCCAAGGCACCTAGGGGTGCCTTCCACTAGTGGGACTCCTCCCCTATGGAAACCCTAGGCGCATGAGCCTATAGGGGCTGGTGCCCTTGGCCCATATAGGCCAAGGCGCACCCCCTATAGCCCATGTGGCCCCCCGGGGCAGGTGGCCCCACCCTGGTGGCCCCCGGGACCCCTCCGGTGGTCCCGGTACAATACCGATGACCCCGAAACTTGTCCCGATGGCCGAAACTGCACTTCCTATATATAATTCTTTACCTCCGGACCATTCCGGAACTCCTCGTGACGTCCGGGATCTCATACGGGACTCCGAAAAACATTCGGGTTACTGCATATACATATCTTCACAACCCTAGCGTCACCGAACCTTAAGTGTGTAGACCCTACGGGTTCGGGAGACATGCAGACATGACCGGGACGACTCTCCAATCAATAACCAACAGCGGGATCTAGATACCCATGTTGGCTCCCACATGCTCCACGATGATCTCATCGGATGAACCACGATGTCGAGGATTAAACAACCCCGTATACAATTCCCTTTGTCAATCGGTATGTTACTTGCCCAAGACTCGATCGTCGGTATCCCAATACCTTGTTCAGTCTCGTTACCGGCAACTCACTTTACTCGTACCGTAATGCATGATCCCGTGACCAGACACTTGGTCACTTTGAGCTCATTATGATGATGCATTACCGAGTGGGCCCAGTGATACCTCAACGTCATACGGAGTGACAAATCCCAGTCTCGATCCGTGTCAACCCAATAGATACTTTCGGAGATACCTGTAGTGCACCTTTATAGTCACCCAGTTACGTTGTGACGTTTGATACACCCAAAGCACTCCTACGGTATCCGGGAGTTACACGATCTCATGGTCAAAGGAAAAGATACTTGACATTGGAAAAGCTCTAGCAAACGAACTACACGATCTTGTGCTATGCTTAGGATTGGGTCTTGTCCATCACATCATTCTCCTAATGATGTGATCCCGTTATCAATGACATCCAATGTCCATAGCCAGGAAACCATGACTATCTGTTGATCAACGAGCTAGTCAACTAGAGGCTTACTAGGGACATATTATGGTCTATGTATTCACACGTGCATTACGATTTCCGGATAATACAGTTATAGCATGAATAAAGACAATTATCATGAACAAAGAAATATAATAATAATACTTTTATTATTGCCTCTAGGGCATATTTCCAACAGTCTCCCACTTGCACTAGAGTCAATAATCTAGTTACATTGTGATGAATCGAACGCCCATGGAATTTTGGTGTTGATCATGTTTTGCCCTAGGGAGAGGTTTAGTCAACGGATCTGCTATATTCAGGTCCGTATGTACTTTACAAATATCTATGTCTCCATCTTGAACATTTTCACGAATGGAGTTGAAGCGACGCTTGATGTGCCTTGTCTTCTTGTGAAACCTGGGCTCCTTGGCAAGTGCAATAGCTCCAGTGTTATCACAGAAGAGTTTGATTGGCCCCGACGCATTGGGTATGACTCCTAGGTCGGTGATGAACTCCTTCACCCATATTGCTTCATGTGCTGCCTCTGAGGCTGCCATGTACTCCGCTTCACATGTAGATCTCGCCACGACGCTCTGCTTGCAGCTGCACCAGCTCACTGCTCCACCATTCAATATATACACGTATCCAGTTTGTGACTTAGAGTCATCCAGATCTGTGTCGAAGCTAGCGTCGACGTAACCCTTTACGACGAGCTCTTCGTCACCTCCATAAACGAGAAACATTTCCTTAGTCCTTTTCAGGTACTTCAGGATATTCTTGACCGCTGTCCAGTGTTCCTTGCCGGGATTACTTTGGTACCTTCCTACCAAACTTACGGCAAGGTTTACATCAGGTCTGGTACACAGCATGGCATACATAATAGAACCTATGGCTGAGGCATAGGGGATGACACTCATTTCTTCTATCTCTTCTGCCGTGGTCGGGCATTGAGCTGAGCTCAATCTCACACCTTGCAAAACAGGCAAGAACCCTTTCTTGGACTGATCCATTTTGAACTTCTTCAAAATCTTATCAAGGTATGTGCTTTGTGAAAGACCTATGAGGTGTCTTGATCTATCCCTATAGATCTTGATGCCTAATATATAAGCATCTTCTCCAAGGTCCTTCATTGAAAAACTCTTATTCAAGTAGGCCTTGATGCTGTCCAAGAGTTCTATATCATTTCCCATCAAAAGTATGTCATCTACAAATAATATGAGAAATGCTACAGAGCTCCCACTCACTTTCTTGTAAACGCAGGCTTCTCCATAAGTCTGCGTAAACCCAAACGCTTTGATCATTTCATCAAAGCGAATGTTCCAACTCCAAGATGCTTGCACCAGCCCATAAATCGAGCGTTGGAGCTTGCACACCTTGTTAGCATTCTTAGGATCGACAAAACCTTCCGGCTGCATCATATACAATTCTTCCTTAAGGAAACCATTAAGGAATGCCATTTTGACGTCCATTTGCCATATCTCATAATCGTAGAATGCGGCAATTGCTAACATGATTTGGACGGACTTTAGCTTTGCTACCGGTGAGAAAGTCTCATCGTAGTCAACCCCTTGAACTTGTCGATAACCCTTAGCGACAAGCCTAGCTTTATAGATGGTCACATTACCATCCGCGTCTGTCTTCTTCTTAAAGATCCATTTATTTTCTATGGCTCGCCGTTCAGCGGGCAAGTCAGTCAAAGTCCATACTTCGTTTTCATACATGGATCCTATCTCAGATTTCATGGCTTCTAGCCATTTGTCGGAATCCGGGCCCGCCATCGCTTCTTCATAGTTCGAAGGTTCACCGTTGTCTAACAACATGATTTCCAAGACAGGGTTGCCGTACCACTCTGGTGCGGAACGTGTCCTTGTGGACCTTCGAATTTTAGTAGGAGCTTGATCAGAAGTATCTTGATCATCATCAATAACTTCCTCTCTAGTCGGTGCAGGCACCTCAGGAACATTTTCTTGAGTTGTGCCATTTTCCGGTTCAAGAGGCAACACTTCATCAAGTTCTACTTTCCTCCCACTTACTTCTTTCGAGAGAAACTCTTTCTCCAGAAAGAGTCCGTTCTTGGCAACAAAGATCTTGCCTTCGGATCATAGGTAGAAGGTATACCCAATAGTTTCTTTAGGGTATCCTATGAAGACGCATTTTTCCGACTTGGGTTCGAGCTTCTCAGGTTGAAGTTTCTTGACATAAGCATCGCATCCCCAAACTTTTAGAAACGACAGCTTAGGTTTCTTCCCAAACCATAATTCATACGGTGTCGTCTCAACGGATTTCGACGGAGCCCTATTTAAAGTGAATGTGGCAGTCTCTAAAGCATAGCCCCAAAAAGATAACGGTAAATCAGTAAGAGACATCATAGATCGCACCATATCTAATAGAGTGCGATTACGACGTTCGGACACACCATTACGCTGAGGTGTTCCAGGCGGCGTGAGTTGTGAAACTATTCCACATTTTCTTAAGTGTGTGCCAAATTCGTGACTTAAATATTCTCCTCCACGATCTGATCGTAGAAACTTGATTTTTCTGTCACGTTGATTCTCAACCTCACTCTGAAATTCCTTGAACTTTTCAAAGGTTTCAGACTTGTGTTTCATTAAGTAGACATACCCATATCTACTCAAGTCATCAGTGAGGGTGAGAACATAACGATAGCCACCGCGAGCCTCAACACTCATTGGACCGCACACATCAGTATGTATGATTTCCAATAAGTTGGTTGCTCGCTCCATTGTTCCTGAGAACGGAGTCTTGGTCATTTTACCCATGAGTCATGGTTCGCACGTGTCAAATGATTCATAATCAAGAGACTCCAAAAGTCCATCTGCATGGAGCTTCTTCATGCGTTTGACACCTATGTGACCAAGGCGGCAGTGCCACAAGTATGTGGGACTATCATTATCAACCTTACATCTTTTGGTACTCACACTATGAATATGTGTAGCTATACGCTCGAGATTCATCAAAAACAAACCATTAACCATCGGAGCATGACCATAAAACATATCTCTCATATAAATAGAACAACCATTATTCTCGGATTTAAATGAGTAGCCATCTCGTATTAAACGAGATCCTGATACAATGTTCATGCTCAAACTTGGCACTAAATAACAATTATTGAGGTTTATAACTAATCCCGTAGGTAAATGTAGAGGTAGCGTGCCGATGGCGATCACATCGACCTTGGAACCATTCCCGACGCGCATCGTCACCTCGTCCTTCGCCAGTCTCCGTTTATTCCGCAGCTCCTGCTGTGAGTTACAAATGTGAGCAACGGCACCGGTATCAAATACCCAGGAGTTACTACGAGTACTGGTAAGGTACACATCAATTACATGTATATCAAATATACCTTTGGTGTTGCCGGCCTTCTTGTCCGCTAAGTATTTGGGGCAGTTCCGCTTCCAGTGACCCTTCCCTTTGCAATAAAAGCACTCTGTCTCAGGCTTGGGTCCATTCTTTGACTTCTTCCCGGCAGCTTGCTTGCTGGGCGCGGCAACTTCCTTGCCGTACTTCTTGAAGTTCTTTTTACCCTTGCCCTTCTTGAACTTAGTGGTTTTATTCACCATCAACACTTGATGTTCCTTCTTGACTTCTACCTCTGCTGATTTCAGCATAGCAAATACTTTAGGAATGGTCTTTACCATCCCCTGCATATTGAAGTTCATCACAAAGCTCTTGTAGCTTGGTGGAAGCGACTGGAGGATTCTGTCAATGACCGCGTCATCTGGGAGATTAATTCCCAGCTGAGTCAGGCGGTTACGTAACCCATACATAGTGAGTATGTGCTCACTGACAGAACTATTTTCCTCCATCTTACACCTAAAGAACTTATCGGAGACTTCATATCTCTCGATCCGGGCATGAGCTTGAAAAACCATTTTCAGCTCTTCGAACATCTCATATGCTCCATGTCTCTCAAAACGCTTTTGGAGCCCCGGCTCTAAGCTATAAAGCATGCCGCACTGAACGAGGGAGTAGTCATCAGTACGTGTCTGCCAAGCATTCATAGCGTCTTGGTTCTGTGGGACGGGTGGATCACCTAACGGTGCTTGTAGGACATAATCTTTCTTGGCAGCTATGAGGATGATCCTCAGGTTCCGGACCCAGTCCGTATAGTTGCTGCCATCGTCTTTCAGCTTGGTTTTCTCTAGGAACGCGTTGAAATTGAATACAATGTTGGCCATTTGATCTACAAGACACATTGCAAATATTTTAGACTAAGTTCATGATAATTAAGTTCATCTAATCAAATTATTTATGAACTCCCACTTAGATTAGACATCCCTCTAGTCATCTAAGTATTACATGATCCGAGTTAACTAGACCGTGTCCAATCATCACGTGAGACGGACTAGTCAACGTCGGTGAACATCTTCATGTTGATCGTATCTTCTATACGACTCATGCTCGACCTTTCGGTCTTCTGTGTTACGAGGCCATGTCTGTACATGCTAGGCTCGTCAAGTTAACCCTAAGTGTTTTGCATGTGTAAAACTGTCTTACACCCGTTGTATGTGAACGTAAGGATCTATCACACCCGATCATCACGGCGTGCTTCGAAACGACGAACTTTAGCAACGGTGCACAGTTAGGGGAGAACACTTCTTGAAATTGTTATGAGGGATCATCTTATTTACTACCGTCGTTCTAAGTAAACAAGATGCAAAACATGATAAACATCGCATGCAATCAAATAATAAACGTGACATGATATGGCCAATATCACATAGCTCCTTTGATCTCTATCTTGGGGCTCCATGATCATCTTGTCACCGGCTTGACACCATGATCTCCATCATCATGATCTCCATCATTGTGTCTCCATGAAGTTGCTTGCCAACTATTACTTCCACTACTATGGCTAACGCGTTTAGCAATAAAGTAAAGTAATTTACATGGCGTTTCTCAATGACACGCAGGTCATACAAAAAATAAAGACAACTCCTATGGCTCCTGCCGGTTGTCATACTCATCGACATGCAAGTCGTGATTCCTATTACAATAGCATGAACAACTCATACATCATATATATAGATCATTCATCATTCATCACAACTTTGGCCATATCATATCACAAAGCACTTGCTGCAAAAACAAGTTAGACGTCCTCTAATTGTTGTCGCAAGTTTTACGTGGCTGAATTAGGGTTCTAGCAAGAACGTTTTCTGACCTACGTAAAAGCCACAACGTGATTTGTCAACTTCTATTTACCATTCATAAGGACCCTTTTCATCGAATCCGCTCCAACTAAAGTAGGAGAGACAGACACCCGCCAGCCACCTTATGCATCTAGTGCATGTTAGTCGGTGGAACCGGTCTCACGTAAGCATATGTGTAAGGTTGGTCCGGGCCGCTTCATCCCACAATACCGTTGAAGCAAGATAAGACTAGTAGCGGCAAGTAAGTTGACAACATCTATGCCCACAACAAATTGTGTTCTACTCGCGCAAGAAGAACTACGCATAGACCTAGCTCATGATGCCACTGTTGGGGAACGTTGCAGAAAACAAAAAATTTCCTACGGTTTCACCAAGATCCATCTATGAGTTCATCTAGCAGCGAGTGATTGGATGCATCTACATACCTTTGTAGATCGCGAGCGGAAGCGTTCAAAGAACGGGGTTGATGTAGTCGAACACGACGTGATCCAAATCACCGATGACCAAGCGCCGAACGGACGGCACCTCCGTGTTCAACACACGTACGGAGCGGATGACGTCTCCTCCTTTCTTGATCCAGCAAGGGGGGAGGAGAGGTTGATGAAGATCCAGCAGCACGACGGCGTGGTGGTGGATGCAGGGCGTCACAGTAGCAGGGCTTCGCCGTGTACTACGAGGGAGAGATGTAACAGGGGAGAGAGAAGCACCAAAGGCTGAGGTATGAAGTCCTCCCTCTCCTCAACTATATATAGGAGGGCCAAGGGGGGGGGGGTGCGCCAGCCTAGGAGATCCAATCTCCTAGGGGCGGCGGCCAAGGGGAGGTTTCCCTCCCCCCCAAGGCACCTAGGGGTGCCTTCCACTAGTGGGACTCCTCCCCTATGGAAACCCTAGGCGCATGGGCCTATAGGGGCTGGTGCCCTTGGCCCATATAGGCCAAGGCGCACCCCCTATAGCCCATGTGGCCCCCCGGGGCAGGTGGCCCCACCCTGGTGGCCCCCGGGACCCCTCCGGTGGTCCCGGTACAATACCGATGACCCCGAAACTTGTCCCGATGGCCGAAACTGCACTTCCTATATATAATTCTTTACCTCCGGACCATTCCGGAACTCCTCGTGACGTTCGGGATCTCATACGGGACTCCGAACTACATTCAGGTTACTGCATATACATATCTTCACAACCCTAGCGTCACCGAACCTTAAGTGTGTAGACCCTACGGGTTCGGGAGACATGCAGACATGACCGGGACGACTCTCCGGTCTATAACCAACAGCGGGATCTGGATACCCATGTTGGCTCCCACATGCTCCACGATGATCTCATCGGATGAACCACGATGTCGAGGATTAAACAACCCTGTATACAATTCCCTTTGTCAATCGGTATGTTACTTGCCCGAGACTCGATCGTCGGTATCCCAATACCTTGTTCAGTCTCGTTACCGGCAAGTCACTTTACTCGTACCGTAATGCATGATCCCGTGACCAGACACTTGGTCACTTTGAGCTCATTATGATGATGCATTACCGAGTGGGCCCAGTGATACCTCTCCGTCATACGGAGTGACAAATCCCAGTCTCAATCCGTGTCAACCCAACAGATACTTTCGGAGATACCTGTAGTGCACCTTTATAGTCACCCAGTTACGTTGTGACGTTTGATACACCCAAAGCACTCCTACGGTATCCGGGAGATACACGATCTCATGGTCAAAGGAAAAGATACTTGACATTGGAAAAGCTCTAGCAAACGAACTACACGATCTTGTGCTATGCTTAGGATTGGGTCTTGTCCATCACATCATTCTCCTAATGATGTGATCCCGTTATCAATGACATCCAATGTCCATAGCCAGGAACCATGACTATCTGTTGATCAACGAGCTAGTCAACTAGAGGCTTACTAGGGACATATTATGGTCTATGTATTCACACGTGCATTACGATTTCCGGATAATACAGTTATAGCATGAATAAAGACAATTATCATGAACAAAGAAATATAATAATAATACTTTTATTATTGCCTCTAGGGCATATTTCCAACAGTCTCCCACTTGCACTAGAGTCAATAATCTAGTTACATTGTGATGAATCGAACGCCCATGGAATTTTGGTGTTGATCATGTTTTGCCCTAGGGAGAGGTTTAGTCAACGGATCTGCTATATTCAGGTCCGTATGTACTTTACAAATATCTATGTCTCCATCTTGAACATTTTCACGAATGGAGTTGAAGCGACGCTTGATGTGCCTTGTCTTCTTGTGAAACCTGGGCTCCTTGGCAAGTGCAATAGCTCCAGTGTTATCACATAAGAGTTTGATTGGCCCCGACGCATTGGGTATGACTCCTAGGTCGGTGATGAACTCCTTCACCCATATTGCTTCATGTGCTGCCTCTGAGGCTGCCATGTACTCCGCTTCACATGTAGATCTCGCCACGACGCTCTGCTTGCAGCTGCACCAGCTCACTGCTCCACCATTCAATATATACACGTATCCGGTTTGTGACTTAGAGTCATGCAGATCTGTGTCGAAGCTAGCGTCGACGTAACCCTTTACGACGAGCTCTTCGTCACCTCCATAAACGAGAAACATTTCCTTAGTCCTTTTCAGGTACTTCAGGATATTCTTGACCGCTGTCCAGTGTTCCTTGCCGGGATTACTTTGGTACCTTCCTACCAAACTTACGGCAAGGTTTACATCAGGTCTGGTACACAGCATGGCATACATAATAGAACCTATGGCTGAGGCATAGGGGATGACACTCATTTCTTCTATCTCTTCTGCCGTGGTCGGGCATTGAGCTAAGCTCAATCTCACACCTTGCAAAACAGGCAAGAACCCTTTCTTGGACTGATCCATTTTGAACTTCTTCAAAATCTTATCAAGGTATGTGCTTTGTGAAAGACCTATGAGGTGTCTTGATCTATCCCTATAGATCTTGATGCCTAATATATAAGCATCTTCTCCAAGGTCCTTCATTGAAAAACTCTTATTCAAGTAGGCCTTGATGCTGTCCAAGAGTTCTATATCATTTCCCATCAAAAGTATGTCATCTACATATAATATGAGAAATGCTACAGAGCTCCCACTCACTTTCTTGTAAACGCAGGCTTCTACATAAGTCTGCGTAAACCCAAACGCTTTGATCATTTCATCAAAGCGAATGTTCCAACTCCGAGATGCTTGCACCAGCCCATAAATCGAGCGTTGGAGCTTGCACACCTTGTTAGCATTCTTAGGATCGACAAAACCTTCCGGCTGCATCATATTCAATTCTTCCTTAAGGAAACCATTAAGGAATGCCATTTTGACGTCCATTTGCCATATCTCATAATCGTAGAATGCGGCAATTGCTAACATGATTTGGACGGACTTTAGCTTTGCTACCGGTGAGAAAGTCTCATCGTAGTCAACCCCTTGAACTTGTCGATAACCCTTAGCGACAAGCCTAGCTTTATAGATGGTCACATTACCATCCGCGTCTGTCTTCTTCTTAAAGATCCATTTATTTTCTATGGCTCGCCGTTCAGCGGGCAAGTCAGTCAAAGTCCATACTTCGTTTTCATACATGGATCCTATCTCAGATTTCATGGCTTCTAGCCATTTGTCGGAATCCGGGCCCGCCATCGCTTCTTCATAGTTCGAAGGTTCACCGTTGTCTAACAACATGATTTCCAAGACAGGGTTGCCGTACCACTCTGGTGCGGAACGTGTCCTTGTGGACCTTCGAATTTTAGTAGGAGCTTGATCAGAAGTATCTTGATCATCATCAATAACTTCCTCTCTAGTCGGTGCAGGCACCTCAGGAACATTTTCTTGAGTTGCGCCATTTTCCGGTTCAAGAGGCAACACTTCATCAAGTTCTACTTTCCTCCCACTTACTTCTTTCGAGAGAAACTCTTTCTCCAGAAAGAGTCCGTTCTTGGCAACAAAGATCTTGCCTTCGGATCATAGGTAGAAGGTATACCCAATAGTTTCTTTAGGGTATCCTATGAAGACGCATTTTTCCGACTTGGGTTCGAGCTTCTCAGGTTGAAGTTTCTTGACATAAGCATCGCATCCCCAAACTTTTAGAAACGACAGCTTAGGTTTCTTCCCAAACCATAATTCATACGGTGTCGTCTCAACGGATTTCGACGGAGCCCTATTTAAAGTGAATGTGGCAGTCTCTAAAGCATAGCCCCAAAAAGATAACGGTAAATCGGTAAGAGACATCATAGATCGCACCATATCTAATAGAGTGCGATTACGACGTTCGGACACACCATTACGCTGAGGTGTTCCAGGCGGCGTGAGTTGTGAAACTATTCCACATTTTCTTAAGTGTGTGCCAAATTCGTGACTTAAATATTCTCCTCCACGATCTGATCGTAGAAACTTGATTTTTCTGTCACGTTGATTCTCAACCTCACTCTGAAATTCCTTGAACTTTTCAAAGGTTTCAGACTTGTGTTTCATTAAGTAGACATACCCATATCTACTCAAGTCATCAGTGAGGGTGAGAACATAACGATAGCCACCGCGAGCCTCAACACTCATTGGACCGCACACATCAGTATGTATGATTTCCAATAAGTTGGTTGCTCGCTCCATTGTTCCTGAGAACGGAGTCTTGGTCATTTTACCCATGAGTCATGGTTCGCACGTGTCAAATGATTCATAATCAAGAGACTCCAAAAGTCCATCTGCATGGAGCTTCTTCATGCGTTTGACACCTATGTGACCAAGGCGGCAGTGCCACAAGTATGTGGGACTATCATTATCAACCTTACATCTTTTGGTACTCACACTATGAATATGTGTAGCTATACGCTCGAGATTCATCAAAAACAAACCATTAACCATCGGAGCATGACCATAAAACATATCTCTCATATAAATAGAACAACCATTATTCTCGGATTTAAATGAGTAGCCATCTCGTATTAAACGAGATCCTGATACAATGTTCATGCTCAAACTTGGCACTAAATAACAATTATTGAGGTTTATAACTAATCCCGTAGGTAAATGTAGAGGTAGCGTGCCGATGGCGATCACATCGACCTTGGAACCATTCCCGACGTGCATCGTCACCTCGTCCTTCGCCAGTCTCCGTTTATTCCGCAGCTCCTGCTGTGAGTTACAAATGTGAGCAACGGCACCGGTATCAAATACCCAGGAGTTACTACGAGTACTGGTAAGGTACACATCAATTACATGTATATCAAATATACCTTTGGTGTTGCCGGCCTTCTTGTCCGCTAAGTATTTGGGGCAGTTCCGCTTCCAGTGACCCTTCCCTTTGCAATAAAAGCACTCTGTCTCAGGCTTGGGTCCATTCTTTGACTTCTTCCCGGCAGCTTGCTTGCTGGGCGCAGCAACTTCCTTGCCATACTTCTTGAAGTTCTTTTTACCCTTGCCCTTCTTGAACTTAGTGGTTTTATTCACCATCAACACTTGATGTTCCTTCTTGACTTCTACCTCTGCTGATTTCAGCATAGCAAATACTTCAGGAATGGTCTTTACCATCCCCTGCATATTGAAGTTCATCACAAAGCTCTTGTAGCTTGGTGGAAGCGACTGGAGGATTCTATCAATGACCGCGTCATCCGGGAGATTAACTCCCAGCTGAGTCAAGCGGTTACGTAACCCAGACATAGTGAGTATGTGCTCACTGACAGAACTATTTTCCTCCATCTTACACCTGAAGAACTTATCGGAGACTTCATATCTCTCGATCCGGGCATGAGCTTGAAAAACCATTTTCAGCTCTTCGAACATCTCATATGCTCCATGTCTCTCAAAACGCTTTTGGAGCCCCGGCTCTAAGCTGTAAAGCATGCCGCACTGAACGAGGGAGTAGTCATCAGTACGTGTCTGCCAAGCGTTCATAGCGTCTTGGTTCTGTGGGACGGGTGGATCACCTAACGGTGCTTGTAGGACATAATCTTTCTTGGCAGCTATGAGGATGATCCTCAGGTTCCGGACCCAGTCCGTATAGTTGCTGCCATCGTCTTTCAGCTTGGTTTTCTCTAGGAACGCGTTGAAATTGAATACAATGTTGGCCATTTGATCTACAAGACACATTGCAAATATTTTAGACTAAGTTCATGATAATTAAGTTCATATAATCAAATTATTTATGAACTCCCACTTAGATTAGACATCCCTCTAGTCATCTAAGTATTACATGATCCGAGTTAACTAGACCGTGTCCGATCATCACGTGAGACGGACTAGTCAACGTCGGTGAACATCTTCATGTTGATCGTATCTTCTATACGACTCATGCTCGACCTTTCGGTCTTCTGTGTTACGAGGCCATGTCTGTACATGCTAGGCTCGTCAAGTTAACCCTAAGTGTTTTGCATGTGTAAAACTGTCTTACACCCGTTGTATGTGAACGTAAGGATCTATCACACCCGATCATCACGGCGTGCTTCGAAACGACGAACTTTAGCAACGGTGCACAGTTAGGGGAGAACACTTCTTGAAATTGTTATGAGGGATCATCTTATTTACTACCGTCGTTCTAAGTAAACAAGATGCAAAACATGATAAACATCGCATGCAATCAAATAATAAACGTGACATGATATGGCCAATATCACATAGCTCCTTTGATCTCTATCTTGGGGCTCCATGATCATCTTGTCACCGGCTTGACACCATGATCTCCATCATCGTGTCTCCATGAAGTTGCTCGCCAACTATTACTTCCACTACTATGGCTAACGCATTTAGCAATAAAGTAAAGTAATTTACATGGCGTTTCTCAATGACACGCAGGTCATACAAAAAATAAAGACAACTCCTATGGCTCCTGCCGGTTGTCATACTCATCGACATGCAAGTCGTGATTCCTATTACAATAGCATGAACAAATCATACATCATATATATAGATCATTCATCATTCATCACAACTTTGGCCATATCATATCACAAAGCACTTGCTGCAAAAACAAGTTAGACGTCCTCTAATTGTTGTCGCAAGTTTTACGTGGCTGAATTAGGGTTCTAGCAAGAACGTTTTCTGACCTACGTAAAAGCCACAACGTGATTTGTCAACTTCTATTTACCATTCATAAGGACCCTTTTCATCGAATCCGCTCCAACTAAAGTAGGAGAGACAGACACCCGCCAGCCACCTTATGCATCTAGTGCATGTTAGTCGGTGGAACCGGTCTCACGTAAGCATATGTGTAAGGTTGGTCCGGGCCGCTTCATCCCACAATACCGTTGAAGCAAGATAAGACTAGTAGCGGCAACTAAGTTGACAACATCTACGCCCACAACAAATTGTGTTCTACTCGCGCAAGAAGAACTACGCATAGACCTAGCTCATGATGCCACTGTTGGGGAACGTTGCAGAAAACAAAAAATTTCCTACGGTTTCACCAAGATCCATCTATGAGTTCATCTAGCAGCGAGTGATTGGATGCATCTACATACCTTTGTAGATCGCGAGCGGAAGCATTCAAAGAATGGGGTTGATGTAGTCGAACACGACGTGATCCAAATCACCGATGACCAAGCGCCGAACGGACGGCACCTCCGTGTTCAACACACGTACGGAGCGGATGACGTCTCCTCCTTTCTTGATCCAGCAAGGGGGGAGGAGAGGTTGATGAAGATCCAGCAACACGACGGCGTGGTGGTGGATGCAGGGCGTCACAGTAGCAGGGCTTTGCCGTGTACTACGAGGGAGAGATGTAACAGGGGAGAGAGAAGCACCAAAGGCTGAGGTATGAAGTCCTCCCTCTCCTCAACTATATATAGGAGGGCCAAGGGGGGGTGCGCCAGCCTAGGAGATCCAATCTCCTAGGGGCGGCGGCCAAGGGGAGGTTTCCCTCCCCCCCAAGGCACCTAGGGGTGCCTTCCACTAGTGGGACTCCTCCCCTATGGAAACCCTAGGCGCATGGGCCTATAGGGGCTGGTGCCCTTGGCCCATATAGGCCAAGGCGCACCCCCTATAGCCCATGTGGCCCCCCGGGGCAGGTGGCCCCACCCTGGTGGCCCCCGGGACCCCTCCGGTGGTCCCGGTACAATACCGATGACCCCGAAACTTGTCCCGATGGCCGAAACTGCACTTCCTATATATAATTCTTTACCTCCGGACCATTTTGGAACTCCTCGTGACGTTCGGGATCTCATACGGGACTCCGAACTACATTCGGGTTACTGCATATACATATCTTCACAACCCTAGCGTCACCGAACCTTAAGTGTGTAGACCCTACGGGTTCGGGAGACATGCAGACATGACCGGGACGACTCTCCGGTCAATAACCAACAGCGGGATCTGGATACCCATGTTGGCTCCCACATGCTCCACGATGATCTCATCGGATGAACCACGATGTCGAGGATTAAACAACCCCGTATACAATTCCCTTTGTCAATCGGTATGTTACTTGCCCGAGACTCGATCGTCGGTATCCCAATACCTTGTTCAGTCTCGTTACCGGCAAGTCACTTTACTCGTACCGTAATGCATGATCCCGTGACCAGACACTTGGTCACTTTGAGCTCATTATGATGATGCATTACCGAGTGGGCCCAGTGATACCTATCCGTCATACGGAGTGACAAATCCCAGTCTCGATCCGTGTCAACCCAACAGATACTTTCGGAGATACCTGTAGTGCACCTTTATAGTCACCCAGTTACGTTGTGACGTTTGATACACCCAAAGCACTCCTACGGTATCCGGGAGTTACACGATCTCATGGTCAAAGGAAAAGATACTTGACATTGGAAAAGCTCTAGCAAACGAACTACACGATCTTGTGCTATGCTTAGGATTGGGTCTTGTCCATCACATCATTCTCCTAATGATGTGATCCCGTTATCAATGACATCCAATGTCCATAGCCAGGAAACCATGACTATCTGTTGATCAACGAGCTAGTCAACTAGAGGCTTACTAGGGACATATTATGGTCTATGTATTCACACGTGTATTACGATTTCCGGATAATACAGTTATAGCATGAATAAAGACAATTATCATGAACAAAGAAATATAATATAATACTTTTATTATTGCCTCTAGGGCATATTTCCAACAACCAGTTCATCCCGATCAAAAACACTATGCATCTTGACATAGGCTTGGCCAAATGGGCATGGAACGATTTCAGAAAACCCCAACTGACGCTCAGTAAAGAAATCAGAGAGTACCTCTCGGATTGTATTGAACTCCACTGGCAGATCTGGCATGGGGACAATCGAGACGATCACCCAGTCTTCATGGGCCTGAGGCGGAGCTGCAGTCACAACTCGAACCCTCGCCGGCCTGCCTGCAACCGCCACTCCAACATGGTTGGGACGGAGAAAAGGAGCAGGGTCAAACGGGAAGGTGGCCATCGTCGCCGCACCGTGAGCGGAGAGGGAGCTGTGAGACAATGGGAGGCGGATTGGATTGTGGGATGGGTGAGTGAGAAGCAGCAACGAGAAGTCTTTGAGCAATGGAAGGCGAGGCGCCGGCGTAATGGGGGCTGCCAACTCTGGTAAGTAGAGGGGGGGAGTGGTGGAATTATGACCGGTCAGCTGATTGACAGCCCTTTCCATCTCAATCGCGGGAACAATGGAAGTATATCTCGGAATAGGTGAAGCCGGGGGTGGGCGTGGCGTGGGCTCACATGAGTAGTCGGGCCGGGCTTCAGAATAGCAGTCCCGTGCAATGTGTCCCCACTTTTTGCATGTTCTGCATTTGATCCGATTAGAGTAGCTGGGCCTAAGATGGCCATGCGTGAGGCACTGGACACAGAATTGGGCCCGTGAAGGATTTTGAAATTGCTGTGCTCCCGCCTTGGACCTAATAATGGCCACATTTGATGTACCATCAATACCACCATTATGACCCGATGATGGCGCCTGCTTTGAATTTCGAGTATGAACATCTAATGCTCGATCATGTGAGGGAGATTCAATGAAAACACCAGGTGATCTGAGAGCTTCAAGATAAGAATTCCTTGGATGTCTTTTGAAAACATGAGTCCATGCATCCTCTTTTTCTTTGAGATATTGTTCCAATTCCCAATTAGAATTTGGGCCACCACTACCCCAGAGCAGAAAGTTGATAGTGAACAGCGGAAGTGCAATGTTACCTTGTTGAATGATAGAGAAACCCACTTCCTTAGATGAAACCGAGAACTTGAAAGACTTGTTTTGCAAATGTTTCACCTTGAACATGGAGGCACGACCTCCAAAACAGGAGAGGAGTATCGTACTCACTGATGACTCTGACAATCTGAGCTGAGACCTAGTGAATTCCACAACCATGGGAAATTCCTCCATGTCCTTACCTTCTTCATAGTTGATTGGAACTCCCCATTTGCACCAGATGGTAGCCGCAAAAATCCTGACCTTTATCAAAATCCAGATCCGCAAGAGACATCTTGAGATGTGGTGAGAGGCGAACAAAGGATGGAAGGCGTAGTCATGAAGATCGGTGGAAGGATGACGGCCAATCTGGCCGGCTTGTGGCCGCCGCAGTCGGAGTGGCCGGCGGCGGGTGGGGAGGCGGGGAGGCTGTTCGTTTGATTTTTGCTGATCCTTTATTCATTTTCTGGATTTCCCTGAAAATGAAAATCAATTTATTTCCCTCTCTCACACTTTGAGTTGACCCAATCTGCCTCCTCTCTCTTCCGCAAATGACATGTATCACTCTTTGCAATACATAAGTCGGCGATCGCACCACTGCGTCCCTATGTGCGTTGGCCATTTAGTGGCAACCGGGCGCTGTGGGAGCAGCTTCCTTCGCCCGATTTTCACAAACTTTTTGAACCTTCTGCCCGGTTTTGGGAAGGTTTCCAGTCTTTTTTACTGTTTTTCCTTCTTCAGTTTCTAAGATTTTCTTTTCGTTTTTTTCTTTCCTGCTTTCTATTATATCCCCTTTTATATATTTTTTCATTTTTTATATTCCCTTTAAGTTTTCCTTTACTTTTGACTATCATTTTATCTCCCTTTTGGATTTGAAAATATTTTTTAATCCTTTTACATTTTTGAATTCATGAACATTTTTAAAATTCAGAGACATATTTCAAATTCATGAACTCTTTCCAATCAGAAATTTTTTGTCCAAATCGGCAGACATTTTTTGAATTTGGGATTATTTTCAAATTCATGAACATTTTCAAGTTCATGAATTGTTTTGGAAATTCGTCAATATATTTTGATTTCAATATTTTAATTAATCTCATGGATAATTTAAAAATTTGTGGACAATTTTTAAATTTTGGAACCTTTAAAATTTGTGAAAATTTAAGTTCAAGAACTTTTGCAAATTTACCAACATTTTTTGAATTTGTGAATAGTTTTTTTAATTCATGAGCCTTTTTCAAACTCGTTACATTTGTCAAATTTGTGAACAATTTTAATTCAGGAATTGTTTTTAAATTTGTGAGCATTTTTAAGTTTGTGTACATTTTTTTATTTCAAGGACAATTTATGAAACTCATGAACGTTTTTTTAATCCATGAAGAATTTTTCAGTTCAGGAATATTTTCAAATTTGCGAAAAAATTATGTACATGAACTAATTTTCATATTCTTGAACAGTTCTTGAGTTTCACAGCTTCTTTGAAATTTGGAAACATATTAAAAAAATTGATGGCTCTTGCTAGGATACTAGCGCGCTTATTTTTAGGCAAGCAGCCTTGCGTGTGGAGTCACTAGACCGAGCAAGTGCAGTGCGCGAGAGCGATGTGACGTGTGGGCTGGTGCAACAATGAAGGAGGAAGAAGGCACGTGAGCAACGATTCCCGTATCACTTGGTACGCTCGGTACATATCGCGCGCAAATGATATGTATCCCTCTCTGCGATACATATCGCGTCAATCGCCGATGCCGTCGTATTATCGGGCCGGCCAATTTAGCAGAGAGGGGACCGAATTACTCGAGGTCTCGAGGAGTGATGGCCAATTTTAGGAACTTTCATGGGAGGTTGTTGAACCGCTTTTTTGTTTCTTTACTATTTTTTTGAGGTTTTATTTAATTTTATATTATTGTTCTTTTTCTATTTTTCTATTATTTTGAAAATTTTACAAGTTTCAAAATTGTTCTATTTAAAAAAATTCAAAATTGTTCACATTTTAAAAAATATTTGGAAGAAAAAATTGTTTATAATTTCAAAATATATTCGGTTTATTGGAAAAGTGTTTGGATTTCCAAAAAATTTTCACATACGGGAAATGTTCACAACTCTTAAAAATTGTTTACATTTTAAAAAAAATGTTCATGTTTTGTTTGCATTTTCCTAAAATTGTTAAAAATTTCGAAAAAAATGTTTACAATATTCAGAAAATGACAACTTTCTAAAAGAAATTGGCTTCATGAACATTTTCAAACTAATGATGAATTCTGAAATTCACAAACATTTTTTGAATCCATTTTTTTTTCTTATTTACACAAACTTTTTTGAATTCATGAACTTTTTTTTGGATTTGTGACTTTTTCAAATTCTTGAACAATTACCAAAATTTCAAATTCACTGAGTGAAAGAGGTGCCCTAATGGGTCGGCCCATCATACTAGCGTTCGAGCGAGGCGCCATAATATAGCGGGGCTGTAGGCGATTGCTTCATATGTATGGCTTATAGCGATACATATCAACGCCCATATATCACCTCCCTGTATCTTCTCCCAGTGTATCTCTTTTTTCCCACCAGAATGGGCCAAGCCAATATCTCTTTTATTTTTAGTTTTTTTTCCTCTCTCCTAGGCCTCATTCCTACTTCTTCCTCTCATTATTGTTTTTGCTGCTTCCTTCCTTCCTCATGGGCCTGACCGACTTGGCCCATCTCCCAGGCTAGGGATGTCAACGGATTAGATCGGATAGTGCTTTCCCCCCCAAAAAATGTCGGATTCGAAGCAGAGCGGATAATAATTAGATGCGGATTAGAATGCAAATTAAATCGGACTACGAAAAAGGAGCGGACCCGGATCGAAAACGTTGAAAAAAATATCGAATCACACATGTGAAGACACATGCTTTTATTTCCACCGTGCAGATAATATTAACATGCCATTTTATCCGATCACATAACACTAGAGAGTGCCCAAGCACTTAAAGTCATAAGTCAGACCAATACAACAACAATAAGAAATACTGATAAACTGATGATAGCAGTACACAAAGAGTCCAAAATTATAGCATGATACACAGAGTGATCGTACAATCTTGCTATGATGCTAATAGGGTTAGGGCTATACATTATTTATACTAGATGATACCCCACGCGTTGCTGCGGGAATTCAAGCCAAAATAGTTGTTAGAAGAATAATGGAAATATATATATATATATATATATATATATATATATATATATAATCATGATTGCTTTTTACATAAGAAACACCCACAATGCATCTCGCCAACTGATTACTTGAACAGTGTGTTAGTTTGCTCCTTTGATATTGCCTACACTTGCTTTGCTTTTCTTCTTTGGTAGTACATTCTTAGGTTACATTTTGTGGTCTTAACTATAACACAAATACATGTATCTTCTCTTTGACCTCACCTCTCAATGATGTATGACCAATCAAACATAAGGAGGGGAAAATCATAAACTACTATGATAATTAGTTGGGGATTGAACATTGCATTCAATAAGAATGACAACACATGAAATGAGTAAGATGCCATTGATGTGACAATGGGCATAAAAATAAAATGCAAGTATAATCCAGAGCATAGGACATCACCTTCACGATATCTATTCCAACTTCCTCCTTGTAAGTGTGATTCAGAAAGCACCCCTACTCCAATTTCAACCTTCTAAGTGTAAGGCTCCTATCGAGGTCTGAATGACCACAACATCACCTTCCGACCCTCCACTACAAAATGTAAATGTGTTAGTTACAGACAAAGTGGTCCCTAGCACGCAGAAGGAAAGATAACTACTTATAGTAGGTACCATGACCTTTTTCTTGGCAATGGCGAGGAGGTCTTTTCGCCTCTGTCGTGTTCTGGCCGGATGACGATCACGGACAGCGTGGTGCCGGGTGTTCTGTCCCTGGGTGCTCAGGTGAAACACCTCACCATAGTCGTTGTGGAGGAGCGCCTGCTCATACACCTCCATGGCCAGCGCTTCGCTTGCTGAGGTGATGTTAGAGCACGTTGGGATGGTGGGGAAGAAGAAAAGAAGATGCAGCCGCAACAGCAGAGTGGGGCAAAAGCAGAGCTCGTTCCAGTAGGCGCACACATGGAGCTCCATGCCGCATCGGGATTGCTGCACAACCGTACTCACGCCGTAGGCTTAATCGACCAACCTCGCAGATAGGAGAGGGTAGAAGGTCGTCCTCACTGTTAAAGAGGCCGTCTAATGAGTAGTAACACTATTTTACTGACCGGTCACAACTCTTCGCTCATCCAAGAAAGAAAGTTAGGGTTTCTGCCTCTCGCCGGCGCTGCCGCAGGTCCGCCTCGTCTCCGGTGGCCCTAGGACCATGGGGGTGCGGTGGATCCTGCCAAGGACAGGCGGGAGGGCTCCGTTTTCAGTCATTTTTTCCTATCTTGTTAGGGTTTGTGTCCTGCTCAGGAAGGCGAGACGTCGGCGGCTCCCTAAAGATGGAATAAAGGTCTCCCCGCCTAGTCCCCGTTTCCGGCGGTGCATCTAGCATCGTTGGTGGGCGTGTGGAGGTGTGTCTCTGATGGATCTATCTTTGGTGGATTTGCTCGGATCTCGTCGTTGTTTGTCTACGTTCGTGTGTCTTCGGGTTGAATCCTTCCAACCTACGCTGTTCTTCATCGTCGGCGGTTGTTGTTCTGGTGCGCTGGTCCTATATATGGGGCCTTAGCACGACGACTTCCCGACTGTCTACTACAATAAGTTGTGCTCGACTCCGGCGATGGAGGGATGATGACGGCGGTGCGCCTTTGGCTCACTTCAATGCTTGTAGTCGTTGATAGATGGTCTACGGATCTGGATGTGATTTTTATTTTTGGTATTCGTTGTACTGCCATGGTTGAAGATGAATAGATTGAAAGTTTTTCCAAAAAAAAAGACCGTCTAATGGTGTGCAGAGAGGTGAAACGTTCAGAGGCGAATCGTGGGAAGAGAGATAGAGCGATGAATTAATGAAAGCTCAAAAATTGCAGGGTAGTGGAGGTGAGATAATGCGGGGATGAATTCTGCGATTTAATGTTCTTTTGTGGTTGCATTCACGAATGGAAGAGCTTCCGTCATGGAGGTGGAAGAGACAGCCGCGGAGATGAGACTCTCAGAGGAGAAAATGATGACGAGCCACCTAGTGCAATTCCTGTGATTTTTTTTAGATCAGCAGTCCACATCATGGGCTACAGCCTACGTAACAAATACTTGACCAGACAGAGCAGGTGCACGATCACCTTTTTACAAAAGAACGGCATACACCCTAGGTTAGGTAATAATTAACAGCCCCTTCAAATATTCTACTCCCTGATATGCATTACTGGCTGGTCACGTTGCATGCATGTTGATTAGTGGAGGGAATGGAAATTAAATCACAAGAATAAGAATAAGAAAGGGATTTGGAATTGATGATGTGGCTAGACCGCTGAGGTGGAGTGAGGTGAATGGCTGCATGTTGATTAGTGATGTGGATAGGCTGCATGCCAAGAGAAATAATCTAGTGGAAATGAACTATTTAGGTATTATAGATAAGGTGATTATAATTGTCTTATAGGGTATTTCGGCTTGCCGATTGGGCTATATTTATCGGATAATCCTATTTGATAACCTCAGATAATCCATAGGAAAAATACCGTATAATCCGCATCCATCGAATATTATGGATACCATGTCCGAATGATATTTAGTTTACCATAATTTGTATCTACATCCATATCCATCGGATTCATGCAAGTGCATGCTAAATAGGATGCGGATGTGGATTCGGAACATAAATTATCTGTGCCATTTACATACCTGCCCCGAGTTCTCCATCTTCTTCCTCCACGCGCACCTATAGAAGAGAAACAACCAACAACTAGGTTGATTGTTGCCCCTCGATAATTCCCCAAAACTCCACCATTTCCAAAACTGAAGGTACATGGATGTTCCTTACAATATGCTCTCTCATATTCCTAGTTTCCTTGTCCTCCCCCTTTCACATTTTACCAAGAAATCTACCCTATCGTTGGCCATGATAACAGTACAATCACATGCTATATTGAACCTGGCTTGGTCGATTAGTTAGCTCTACCTTGTCCTCCCCCTTTCCCGGTTCCTCAAGAAATCAACCCTATCGTCGAATCATGATAACAGTATAACCACATGCTATATGTGACCTAGCTTGGTTGATTAGTTAGCTCACCCTACCGCAGATGGGGTAGCCTCACTGTGGGGAGTATCCTCGGCACAAATGGGGCCCCGGAGTGGGAATTTGCAGTTACTTCCATGTTAAAACCTAGTGGGCATGATACAGTAAGTGTGGTGATGAAAGACCTCGTCACAATTCCCTTGTCCGTACCCCAAATAGTGGGTACTATACTAGCAGCCACAGGTGGCAACAAGACAGGATTGTGTCGTGTCACTACTACAGGATGCTGCTAACGCGACACTACGATCAGAGACCCTTCGATAAAACTGTGTGCGATGGAATAATCGCAAACGGTGGTGTAAAAAGACCATCAAAAAAGATGCAAAACGTTTGTGATGGAGGATGCATCAAACACGGTTCAGATTTTAGTTGCGTGTGCGATGCAGGGCATACGGTTCAGTTAAATTAACTGTTTGTGATGAGGAGGAACAAAAGAAACGGGCAGCCAGATAAAGGTGTGTGCGATATACATCATATGATTCACTCGGATGAATTGTTTGTGATTAGGCAACACAAAAGAAATGGTCAGCCAGATCAAGGTGTATGTGATATACGACATGCGGTTCACTCAGATGAACTTTTTGCGTTGAGACAAGAGAACAGAAACGGTTCAACTTAACAAGATGTGTGTAATACACGACAAACAGGTCTGTAATCGGAAACGTGTGCGAAGACCGATAACAACACAAACGATTGCTGCTAACAAGCTGTGTGTGTTGTGAGCAAATGATTGCCGGTATACAATTGTGAGTGATTGATGAAAACATCACCGATGGGTTCCATTGTTTAGTTCGTGTGCGATGTGATTTTTTTGTCGGCACAACATCTACGCTCTATCTACAGAGCATCAACATATATACTTAAAAAGACAGCATTGCATAACCAAATTAAGCATGCAATTACACAAGTGATTACACACATAACATTTCCAAACACCAAAGTAAGCAATTACATGCATATTAAACTAGGAGAAACGAGGATTAATCATCTACTTATTGTTGCGACGACGCTTGCCATTGCTCTGCTTCCGGCTGGATCCCTGGCCGTTTTGGTGAAGGAGGCACTTACTCATGTCAACGATCCACCTGTACATGTCATAGCTTGTGTACGCCTCCTTGGCCGCGTACACGATGTGAGCTTTGTCGAGTTTCTCCATCCAGTCCGAGTGCCAGGCACACTTGTCCTTATTGCACGAATCATTAATCTCTTTGTAGTAGGGGTCGATGATGGCCTCAATGAGGTTAACCAGTGAGTCCTTCTCATGCTCCTTGCTGCCCCAGATCTTGTATTGGCCCTGGATGTCGACAAGATTCTGGTAGGCGATGCCCAAATTCTCGAGCGCCTTTACATCGTTGTGTTGGGGAACGTAGCAGAAATTCAAAATTTTCCTACGTGTCACCAAGATCTATCTATGGAGAGACCAGCAATGAGGGGAAGGAGAGTGCATCTACATACCCTTTTAGATCGCTAAGCGGAAGCGTTCAAGTGAACGGGGTTGATGGAGTCGTACTCGTCGTGATTCAAATCACCGATGACCAAGTGCCGAACGCACGGCACCTCCGCGTTCAACACACGTACAGCCCGGTGACGTCTCCCAAGCCTTGATCCAGCAAGGAGAGAGGGAGAGGTTGAGGAAGACTCCATCCAGCAGCAGCACAACGGCGTGGTGGTGATGGAGGAGCGTGGCAATCCTGCAGGGCTTCGCCAAGCACCACAGAAGAGGAGGGAGAGAGAGATGCAGGGCTGCACCAACGAGAGATCGAATCGCACGTGTGTTATGGGCAGCCCCTAGGCCTCATATATATAGGGGAAGGGGAGGAGGCTGCGCCCCCTCTAGGGTTCCCACCCCTAAAGGGGCGGCAGCCCTAGATGGGTCTTGGGTGGCGGCCAAGAGAGGGGAGAGGGGGAGGCGCCCCTAGGGTGGGCCTTAAGGCCCATCTGGACCTAGGGTTTGCCCCCTCCCACTCTCCCTACGCCTTGGGCCTTGGTGGGAGGCGCACCAGCCCACTAAGGGGCTGGTCCCTCACCACTCTTGGCCCACGCAACCTTCTGGGGTTGGTGGCCCCACTTGGTGGACCCCCGGGACCCTCCCGGTGGTCCCGGTACGTTACCGATAAACCCCGAAACTCTTCCGGTGACCAAAACAGGACTTCCCATATATAAATCTTTACCTCCGGACCATTCCGGAACTCCTCGTGACGTCCGGGATCTCATCCGGGACTCCGAACAACATTCGGTTACCACATACAAACTTCCTTTATAACCCTAGCGTCATCGAACCTTAAGTGTGTAGACCCTACAGGTTCGGGAGACATGCAGACATGACCGAGACGTTCTCCGGTCAATAACCAACAGCGGGATCTGGATACCCATGTTGGCTCCCACATGTTCCACGATGATCTCATCGGATGAACCACGATGTCAAGGACTTAATCAATCCCGTATACAATTCCCTTTGTCTATCGGTATGATACTTGCCCGAGATTCGATCGTCGGTATCCCGATACCTTGTTCAATCTCGTTACCGGCAAGTCTCTTTACTCGTTCCGTAACACATCATCCCGTGATCAACTCCTTGATCACATTGTGCACATTATGATGATGTCCTACCGAGTGGGCCCAGAGATACCTCTCCGTTTACACGGAGTGACAAATCCCAGTCTCGATTCGTGCCAACCCAACAGACACTTTCGGAGATACCTGTAGTGCACCTTTATAGTCACCCAGTTATGTTGTGACGTTTGATACACCCAAAGCACTCCTACGGTATCCGGGAGTTGCACAATCTCATGGTCTAAGGAAATTATACTTGACATTAGAAAAGCTTTAGCATACGAACTACACGATCTAGTGCTATGCTTAGGATTGGGTCTTGTCCATCACATCATTCTCCTAATGATGTGATCCCGTTATCAACGACATCCAATGTCCATGGTTAGGAAACCATAACCATCTATTGATCAACGAGCTAGTCAACTAGAGGCTCACTAGGGACATGGTGTTGCCTATGTATCCACACATGTATCTGAGTTTCCTATCAATACAATTATAGCATGGATAACAAACGATTATCATGAACAAGGAAATATAATAATAATCAATTTATTATTGCCTCTAGGGCATATTTCCAACACGTTGGTGATGTCCACCGTAGCAAATATGTAGTGGGGGTTGTTGACAAACCTAGCGAAATGCTCGCAAGGCCTTGTGGCCAGGCAGT
This sequence comes from Triticum urartu, assembly GCF_056163025.1. Classification (NCBI taxonomy): domain Eukaryota; kingdom Viridiplantae; phylum Streptophyta; class Magnoliopsida; order Poales; family Poaceae; genus Triticum; species Triticum urartu. The sequence continues at coordinate 100,606,551 of NC_141878.1, forward strand.
AGTGGTAGACGAGGACGTGGTGGCGCACACACATCTGGGTGACGGCGACCTTGGGACGAGACCCGGCACGAGCGTGGGTGTACTCGAGGTCGAACTCGACCACCTTGTACTTCTCCTCGACAAGCAACAGCTCCATGATGTGGATGGAGTGCTCCACCCAAACTGGGTCGTTGGTGTACACCATCGAGAGGTCCATGAACCTTCTGTGGGTGTCCATCATGACACGCATGGTGAACTGCTGCTCGTCGTCAGCAGCCGCTCGGAGCGCCATTGGAGCCGCGCAGAATACCCTCTAAGAATTTCTCATGGTGAGTGTGCTTCTTGTAATGGTGGGCCGCGATTGAAAGGTTGAAGAGACACAAGGGTTAAATGGCCGCTGTAATAAATGGGAGCCGGCCGGCCTGCAATCGTCACGTCTTGTCACAACGTTCATAGCGGAGGGTTCCAGTGCACGCTTGACAACACCGCACCGCACGCGTGGGCTCGAAGAGGCGCCAAATGTATCGTCGGTAAGCATGTTCCTGCGCTACCGCGCAATTTACCGCACAAGCTTCCCACCCGGCTAGTTTGGCCACGCGTCGGCTAGAAGAGGGACAAATCATGGGTGTTTATTGGCAAAAAGCTTTGTAAAAACGAAGTGTGTGGAATGACTTCGGTCATAAGTTTACCCGTGGGTGATAAGGTCAAAGTTACACAGAAAGGTGATGATGGACAATTGAGTGCGATAATTAATTCTGCGCTCTACAGGGCATAGGGTGGAAGAAACCAACTGTGTGCAATAATGTCGAAGATCGCAGTCAAGTTAGCTATACAAATCGTGCGCTGTGAGATCGACATGGTAAACAATTCGAGAATGGTTAATAAAATCTAAGACCATTGCATATTAAGGTCAAAATATCAATATACGAGTCTCATACGATGCCATTTCAATGATTGTACGACAAAAGCTCGAAATATTACAAGGTTCAAATTCCAGAGTTATATGGCTCAAATTCGAAGATTACAAGGTTCAAACTGATCCGCTGAACATGGATATCAGAGAGGTTCAAACTAATATTACCACTTCTAAGTCTGGTTTCGAAACCTCGCAATTTTTGCAAAGGGGTCAGCCATTGAGAAGTCATGTATGGGGTTGACACGATGACTTCCGATTACTCTGTCATCTGAAGTTCCAAAATGAAATTCAGCATTTTTGGAGCCTATTCCATTCTACCGCAGGCGCCGGCGTTGATCAAGAAACCATTCATTTTTGTGAAATAAATGTAGCACAAACCTCATTACCTTCAGCACCCTTGCTCTGAGAACAAAGACCCTGGCGAATATAATCTCTGGTAAGGTCCCTCGGTAGGAGTTCAAAGTAATTTCTAAGAGATGCAGATCTAGGCATTCGACGTGATTATTATATTGTATCACATTATCCACCACTGGGCCTAATCTTATCTGCAAAAGAAGAAAACGTGTTAGTGCCTACATGCAGTTTTGAACATTACTACAAGCCTATTTGGTTTGCAGGATTTGTAAAATGCACTAACATGCCATCTTCTATCTGACATGATTAACATGGGCATTATATTTGATTACATTCTAGAAAAATGTAGCCTTCTTAATAAGAAGTTGGAGTGGATGAAAAGTTCCCTAAGAAAACCAGTACAGATGAATCCAAAGGAGAAATGCTTATTGATTGTAACCATATGGATCAAGCAACCAATATGAGGGGGGACATGTATGTACTGAAATCCTCCAAAAGAATCCTTCAGAAATCGTAGTACATTGTAAACTTGGAAAAAGGTGTCACAAATTGAACTCCCTTATGGTTAACATTTAACAGGAAAGGAACATCACCTCGATATATAGCTTCTCCAGGCACAGAAAGCATCTCAGGAAACTGACAACTTGCTCCAGGTTGGGGCCGATAGATTCTAGTGCCAAGACCTTCACTGTGCGCAGTGTCGGAGTCAAGCTTGCCGGAATCATTTTCTAATGACAGACGAACAAACATTTTCAAAATTAGAAATAATGTCAATTTGTAGAAGGAGAGGTAGAAGGCGGCGGTTGTACCTGGACGGGTGTGGATCCAATAACAAGTTCGGAGTATTTGTCAGATGAGTAGCCCACCACTGTCAATTTCGGCGCAAAAATGACATAGATTCTTGTTGGACCTTCTTCATCAACTACAAGTAATCTCTCAAGTGCAGGTGTGTCCTTAGTGACCATACCATGGTACACATCTTCTAATGTTTTCCTGCCGCACCAGCAACACACATAAATAGTCCGGAGAGTCATGGAGGTGATGTGGAAGGTACTCAACCCATTGACCGCCTGAAAACGAAGGTACTCAAGTGTAGTACAACCATGAAGTAGGTGCTCCATGTCACCGTTTGAGAGGCAGACGACGGCGAGCTCGAGGTGCTTCAGTCGTGGTAGAATAAGAGCGGGAGCGTCATTTCGGGAGGAATGGCAGTTCCTTAACTTGGCGACGCGCAGCTGATGACCCACAAGTATAGGGGATCTATCGTAGTCCTTTCGATAAGTAAGAGTGTCGAACCCAACGAGGAGCAGAAGGAAATGATAAGTAGTTTTCAGTAAGGTATTCTCTGCAAGCACTGAAATTATCGGTAACATATAGTTTTGTGATAAGGTAATTTGTAATGAGTAGCAAGTAATAAAAGTAAATAAGGTGCATCAAGATGGCCCAATCCTTTTTGTAGCAAACGACAAGCCTGGACAAACTCTTATATAAAGGAAAGCACTCCCGAGGACACATGGGAATTATTGTCAAGCTAGTTTTCATCACGCTCATATGATTCACGTTCGGTACTTTGATAATTTGATATGTGGGTGGACCGGTGCTTGAGTGCTGTCCTTACTTGGACAAGAATCCAACTTATGATTAACCCCCATTGCAAGCATCCGCAACTACGATACAAGTATTAAGGTAAACCTAACCATAGCATGAAACGTATGGATCCAAATCAGCCCCTTACGAAGCAACGCATAAACTAGGGTTTAAGCTTCTGTCACTCTAGCAACCCATCATCTACTTATTACTTCCCAATGCCTCTCTCTAGGCCCAAACAATGGTGAAGTGTCATGTAGTCGACGTTCATATGACACCACTAGAGGGATGACAGCATACATCTCATCAAAATATCGAACGAATACCAAATTCACATGACTACTTATAGCAAGACTTCTCCCATGTCCCCAGGAACAAACGTAACTACTCACAAAGCATGTTCATGTTCATAATCAGAGGGGTATTAATATGCATAGTGGATCTGAACATATGATCTTCCACCAAGTAAACCAACTAGCATCAACTACAAGGAGTACTCAACACTACTAGCAACCGACAAGTACCAATCTGAGGTTTGGATACAAAGATTGGATACAAGAGATGAACTAGGGTTTGAGATGAGATGGTGCTGGTGAAGATGTTGATGGAGATTGACCCCCTCCCAATGAGAGGATCGTTGGTGATGATGATGGTGATGATTTCCCCCTCCTGAAGGGAAGTTTCCCCGGCGGAACAGCTCTGCCGGAGCCCTAGATTGGTTTCGCCAAGGTTCGGCCTCGTGGCGGCGGAGTTTCTTCCCCAAAGCTTGCTTGTTATTTTTTCTCAGACAAAAGACCTCATATATCAGAAGATGGGCATCGGAGGGCCACCAGGGAGCCCACGAGGCAGGGCGCGCCCAGGGGGGTAGGGCGCGCCCCCACCCTCGTGGCCAGTGTGTGGTCCCCCTCTGGAACTTTCTTTGCTCAATATTTTTTATATATTCTAGAAATAACTTCCGTAAAGTTTTAGGACTTTTGGAGCTGTGCAGAATAGGTCTCTAATATTTGCTCCTTCTCCAGCCCAGAATCCTAGCTGCCGGCATTCTCCCTCTTCATGTAAACCTTGTAAAATAAGAGAGAATAGGCATAAGTATTGTGATGTAATGTGTAATAACAACCCATAATGTAATAAATATCGATATAAAAGCATGATGCAAAATGGACGTATCAGCAGTGTGGGCGCGAGGCGGAGTGCGGACGTTGGCGGTGACCACATATGCCCATCATCAAAAGTGAGGTCCTCGAGCTGATCTAGGGTGGGGGATCGGAACCAGTCGTCAAGCTTGGCTCGGTCCTTGCCGTTGGAATGGAACTTGCCCATTCTAAGGCCTCTGGTTGGGCCAAGGTGACCGCCGAGGATCTTGGAGAACGCATCCAAACTTTTGCGATAGCCATGGCAAAGATCGTGGGTGTCGATGAGGTCGAGAGGGCTGGAGTTCCATAGGGGGCGCCACCGCCGGGAAAGGATGGTTGTCCGCGCCGTATATTTGATTGGGAGGAGGGAGATGATGATTGTCAACATATCATCGGGGAGGCTGCTGATGAAGTCTAGGCCTGCTGGAGTCGCTTGCGGTTCTAGATCACCCTGCCTCCGCTTGTTGGCAGCCCCGTTCTCCACCTCCGGAGTCTCCTTGTCAGGCGACACTTTCTGATAGAAATGGAAGTATAGGGAATATTTAGTTAAAACAGGGTAATAGAAAAGTGTATTGGTAACTAGAAGTTATTAGGTAGGAATATAGTAAGAAAAGAGAATAATAGTTGGTTGCTTAAATACTACACAATTCATTTAATATTGCTGGGTAAGTCAACATGCAGATAGTTGAAAACAAAACTTACTTCAAACAAAGTCTGGACGAATGATATCGTCGGGGAAGTTACCATATATCTCATGACCAGGCCCTTTTATGTGCAGTGCAATTCTAGTGCCAGCTTTCAGTTCATAAAATTTAGAAATTTCTTTCCAAAAGCCAGTGCTAAAATAGGAGTCACCACGTTCATCAAGTCTTACAGTAGCAACGATAGTAAATCCACGGTTTGTGCGCAGTATGACATCCCTGCAGTCTTGATTTATGTAAAGGGAAAGATTGTGCACTACAGATTCTGTTGCATAGCAAGGGACGCGCTGCAGAACATGGTAGGATTGTTAAAGAAAATATGGAAACATGCAAGTATGGGCCCAAATTGAAAGAACTGTATAATAGTCGATATCGAAGGACAAAAATCTATAATTAAACAGATAGGGTAAACATGATGTCATGGAATATGAGAGTAATTGAAAGAACAATCAATCATTAATTTGCCTAATATATAAAGAAGAGGGGAAAAAAATCCCCTTTGACGTATATGGTGCATGTGGCACCTTTTATCCAAACATAGTAATATTTAGAATATGTTCAGGAAAGTAGGCCATGCCAGCTGATTTAGGGTGAGATTGAACATACCGCGCGCATCCTCAAGTCATCTGGTACGGTGAGATGGAATGTCTGGCGGAGGCCGCAAGGTCCTGATGTGTCCGCGCACTATACACTCTATGAACGGAAGAAAACCCTCAAATCAGCTCGACTAAAAATAAATTCACGGCGATTTCGGTCGGGTGATTAAAGGAGGCAGATGAACTGGGATAAGAGATGATATAATATATCATTAAATTAGTTGCCTTGTTGTCCATGAGAAAGAATCCTCAGTACGTCAGATTCCCCAACCTAGTGGAGCTGGGTCGACCACGAGCAGCGTCAAGAAAAGTCGATGGCGATGGCAAGCGGAAGTGGCGAAATGCGGTGGGCTTTGACGGTAGCCTGGCGGCGGCGGTAGGCGTCGAGCTAAGTGGTTACCGCCGCGATAGGCGGTGCCATGCATAGACGCAGAGGAGCTTGTGCAGGTGTGAATGGGGACCGGAGGGATAGCGGGCGGGGTGAGGGTTTTTGTGACGTGAGGATAGTGAGGGTTTTCTTTTTTCTTTTTTTGAATTGGGTGGTGAGGGTTTTCTGTTCCACAAAGAATTTTGGAGGCGACGGTTTGCTAGAGCCAACCGTGTGATTGACGCAACAGGCAAAATGAAAGTCATTGCACACGGTTTCAATTTTGGAAATCGTGTGTGATTGATGTACTACCTCCCTCCTGATTTATTGGTCCCCTTTGTAATTTTTACCAAATTTTGACCAAATATTTAACTAAGAAATGTTTATGCATGTCACCAAAAATTATATCATTGAACACTTATAATTTTTGCTGACGTGCACTAACATTTTGTCAGTTAAACTTTTGGTCAAAATTTAACACAGATTACAAATGGACCAATAAACCAAGACGGAGGTAGATTTCATCAACCGAACTGATTGCATCCATATCCCACGGTTAAACATAAGTAAACATAGATTAAACATACTCAGACATAGATAATAAGCGTACACGTACACAAGCATAGTTCAACCATAAGTACATAGTTCAACTGTCATTAAGCATACTTAAGCGTACATAGTTCGATCACACATCTCATCTCACATGTCAGCACGATCCTGAAGCTTCTCCAGGTACTCGGTGTACGTGCCGTACGCCACCCTACTTCTGCTTGAAGGAGTCAACGACCCATCCTCTTGCATGCGCCAGAACACTTAGATACGCGTCATGAAGTTTGCGGTTGCAAAATGAGCATCGATAGCCGCCGTTCTAGGTCCTAATACTCCTGTTATGCATTCTCGCATAAAGCTCCCTCGGGATTTGCCTCTTGTACCTCCTCTGGCCATCTTCATCCTCGCTGTCCACATCATCAGACAACACCTATACAAATAGTAAAACAAATTTGGCATCAAATCAATATTTACATGTCGTGAAGTAGATTAGGAATTTATGGCTATTTATTTATACATATCCAGAGATTATGGTTCGACTTTTAAGCACAGTCGTCTATGTATAGACAAATCTTGAAGAAAATAATAGTACAAACATATGTAGGTCATTCAAAATCAATTGTCAAGTCCTGACTAGGAATTATTAGCACGAACACTAACCCTAGTCAGATTACTAGCAGAAATCATTTGCACAGATGAAACAACTAATCACTTATCACTTGTACCATTCAAACAATCAATACACTACACGTCTAACGAAACTTACTCAGATTTCATGGATTGAGAGAACATAACCATAGAATTTCTATTGCAAAAAGGGGGAGGCAGGAGTAACCAGAGAAACCCTATGATCTATTTGACACATAAATGGGTATAGATGACTAGCCAGATGTCCGTTGTGGTCGGAGTCGTCGCCGGAGTCGGTGTGGAACTCTGCCTCCGGCTACGGAAGCTCGACGCCGTCGACGATGTCAGGGTGCATTGATAAGTCGCCGGCGGTGACAGCAACCTCTGTCTCCATCTCCACGCCGTGCTCCGGTGCTTTAGCAGCCCAAGCGTCGCCACTCCCTCTGATGGGGCGCTTCGACGGCATCCTCATACACCAATGGCTTTGAGGACTAAGAGCGGCGTCGAGGATGCAAGCAGAGAGAGAGGATCGTGTGTGTGTGGTGATGATAGGGGGTGCGGCCGCTCGGGCGCACCATTAATATGGAGTAGTGGGAGTTGTGGGAGAGAGGCGGGCAGCGGTCAAATCGATGGCTCGCCTCCCGGTGAGCCTACGCACCGGACTGCTGGCATGCCTACCAAAATTTCACACAGCTACTCACACGTCTCCCGGTGACACTGCGCAGCGAGCATGCCTCCGTCAATTCACACACCTCCACGCACTCCTCCCGGTCTACCTACGCGGCAAACTGCTCGCATGCATCCCCTCAACTCACGCCTGCTCGCACAACACACAGGTTGCACGGCGGCACATATATTGTTTTTCTATTTGGATGATTAATGCTGCCGCTTTATTGCTTAACCGAAGCATGGCACATATCCATTGTTGGTCTAACGCTCACACTTCGAATAAATAATCCGTTTGGGATATTGGTTCCCAATTATTAATAATCTCCTGTTTGTAATTAGATAAAGATTACATAAAAACTGGTCTCAAATTTGACAAAAAAGTACAATGCCACTTTGTATTGGTGTCCATATGACAACACGATAAGTTTCATGAATTTCAAATAAGTTTTGGATGTACTAAGATTTAAAAATCTAGATTCTCAATGTTTGAAATTTGTTGCACGGGGAGTAAACATGCACCTAGTGAGACACATGTGTTTTTCTGATATGTCTCCAACGTATCTGTAATTTTTGATTGTTCCATACTATTATATTGTCAACCTTGAATGTTTTATATGCTATTTTATATGATTTTTGGGACTAACCTATTAACCTAGAGCCCAGTGCCAGTTTATATTTTTTTCCTTGTTTTTGAGTATCGCAGAAAAGGAAAATCAAACGGAGTCCAGTTGACCTGAAACTTCACGGAACTTATTTTTGGACCAGAAGAAGGACATGGAGTAAAAGAGTTGGGCCAGAAGAGTCACGGGCTGCCCATGAGGGTGGGGGGCGCGCCCACCCCCTAGGCGCGCCTGTAACACCCTCGATGCGACTATAGCTCCCACGTGTCGAGGCACGACTTAGAGACATAATCGCATTGAAGGCATATGTCGCAAGTTAGGCAATCTTCACAACATCCCATGTAATGTAAATAATAAAGGGGAGATAACATAGTTGGCTTACACTCGCCATGTCAATCAAGAACATAAATAACATTACAACATCCAAACACTCATGGCCCGACTACGGCGCCAAAATAAAAGAGAAGCCAACATGCGACACGGTCCCAATCACCCCCAACTGGGCACCACTACTGATCATCGGGAAACGAAACGTAGTATCGTTGAGAGTCTTCATCGAACTCCCACTTGAGCTCATACGCGTCTCCTGGAGTGGAATCATCAGGCCCTGCATCTGGTGTAATAGTAATCTGTGAGCCACAGGGACTCAGCAATCTCGCACCCTCGCGATCAAGACTATTTAAGCTTATAGGTGTGGCAAGGTAAAATATGAGTGGAGCTGCAGCAAGCGACTAGCAAGTATGGTGGCTAACTTATTCGCAAAAGAGAGCGAGAAGAGGAGGCAAGGCACGAGCGTGAAACTAGAGAGCAACCTGCGCAAAACATTACTCCAACACCGTGTCCACTTCCCGGACTCCGCCGAGAAGAGGCCATCACGGTAACACACTCAGTTGGTTCATTTTAATTAATTAAGGTTCAAGTTATCTACAACCGGACATTAACAAATTCCCATCTGCCCATAACCGCGGGCACGGCTTTCGAAAGTTCAATCCCTGCAGGGGATTCCCAACTTAGCCCATGACAAGCTCTCACGGTCAACGAAGGAATAGACCTCCTCCCAAGACGTTCCGATCAGACTCGGTATCTCGGTAACTCAAGACACTTCGATAGGTTAAAACAAGACCAGCAACACCGCCCGAATGTGCCGACAAATCCCGATAGGAGCTGCACATATCTCTTTCTCAGGGCACACTCAGATTGTCCTAGGTATGGGTAGGCCAGCCCAGAGTTGCCCCTGGTGGCCACCGGTAGCTGACAGGTGGACCAACACTCAGAGGAGCACTGGCCCGGGGGGGGGGGGGGTTAAAATAAGATGACCCTTGAGTCTGCAGAACCCAAGGGAAAGAAAAGGCTAGGTGGCGAATGGTAAGACCAATGTTGGGCATTGCTGGAAAAGCTTTAATCAAGGCGAAATATCAAGGGGTTCCCATTATAACCCAACCGCGTAAGGAACGCAACAATCCGGGAACATAACACCGATATGACGGAAACTAGGGCGGCAAGAGTGGAACAAAACACTAGGCGAGAGGCCGAGCCTTCCACCCTTTACCAAGTATATAGATGCATTAAGATAATATAGCAATATAATGATATCCCAACAAGTAAATAAAAGATGTTCCAACAAGGAACGGCCTCCAATCTTCACCTGCAACTAGCAACGCTATAAGAGGGGCTGAGCAAAGCGGTAACATGGCCAATCAACGGTTTGCTAGGACAAGGTGGGTTAGAGGTTTGACATGGCAATTGGGAGGCTGACAAGCAAATGGTAGACATCGTAGCATTGGCATAGCAAAGAGCGAGCAAACTAGCATAGCAAAGATAGTAGTGATTTTGAGGGTATGATCATCTTGCCTGCACAGTTGTCAGAGTTGACTGGATCCTCAAGAGCAAACTCAACGGGCTCCTCGTTAGCGAACTCGTCTCCCGGCTCTACCCAAACAAGACAAATAAGCAACAAGGATACAATCAACCACGTGCAAGACCAAGCAATATGATGAAATGACGATATGCTATGCGGGATGCGATGCGGGATGTAAAATGCAAGATATGACAGGAAATGCATGAACCTGGCCTCAACTTGGAATTCCAAGGGTGCCACTAGAAATATGAGATGAAATCACTTGAAAACGATATAAAGAACGCCGGAATCGGAGTTACGGTTTGGAAATGGCAAGCGACTCAAATATGACACCGGTCTGCGATTTACAGCAAGTAAGCATCTAAAAGCAATGAAATGAACATGCTACAGCAACCAAACATGACAACAAAATACATGGCAGGGATGCACACAAGATGCTTAACAAAAGTCTAACACTGAGCTACGGCCAATTCATCCATTAGGAAGTTCAAACAAGCATGGCAAAAACGCAAATGGTAAAACAGATCTCAGACTTAGTGAAATTAACACCTGTCTGGAATTTCAGATCATGAAGCCCTCTTCGGAGCAGCAAAACAACATGCTACAGGACCTGAACATGACAAAGAAAGACATGGCATGGAGCTACTCAACAAGATTAACAAAAGTCCCTTAGTGACCTTGAGCCAAAAGGGATCACAAAATATACTAACAAGCACACGAACATAGCTAAAACACAATCAGTTTTCAGACTTAGTGAAAACAGAGACATGCTGGAATATAACTCACGAAGGCATGTAAACGAGCTCGATGCACTCACTACGGTGCAAGTCATGGAAAGGAAAGCATACACCCATTAAGAAGGCACAAAATTCTAGCTAGACATGGCAAGAACAATGGCATAGCATGCACGGATCAACTACAATAGCATCGGCAAAATCGCAAACAAGTTGACGATCTGCCCAGATTCACAACGAAGCAAAAGTAGAACTCGATTGACTCAAGCTAGGGTGCTCCATAATTGCAAACAAAGGCATGGATGGATAGAGCATAACAAGATTAACAAAACTCCTTTACTGATCATCCTCAAAAGAGGCACGGATCACTAGAAAACAGCATGAACATATGGCATCATGAACTAAGTAATCCCAGATAGTGAAAACTACTAAGTCCCTGAAAACAGATTTACCGGGTGCCTCACTTTGCAAGCTTGCACAAGTCACCACACACATCACAAAAATGCATGGGTTGCACCTTTGGAAAGATAACAAAATCCTTAACAAAACATATGAAGGACTCACAGGCATTTCATGCACACAATAATCATGGAAAAAATGACAAAAGTCTAAGATGAACTAGCAGATCTGACAATTAACTCATGAAGCCTCCATCTAACAGCATTTCGGGAATCAAGATGAACTCAAATGAAAATAATGCAATGGAATGAAATGATGTACCCACTGAGACGAACATTTTGATATGCTTACATGCCCAAATCGGAGCTACTGATGCAAAGTTACGGGGCCTCGAACATAACAACTTGGAGTAACAAATTTAGGGACTTGGTGAAAAAAAAGAGGGGTCAACCCTAGTCTCTTCTCAGATCCAGATCGGGGCACGGTTCCCGAGGTGGCGGCGGCACTGTAGCTGACGGCGGCGGGGCTTGGCGGCGACCGGACCGGAGCAGGGCGGCGCGGGCGCGGCTTGAGGCGACCGGACCGACGAGATGGAGGCGGCGGCCGGCTGCGAAGGTGCGGCAAGGCGGCGGCGTTCCGGCGGGCGGAGGCGGCGCGGGGAGCGCGGCGGGGTCGCCGGCGAGGCGGCGGCCGCCGGCGTGGAGGCGGCCTGAGGCGGCGGGGCGGAGTGGATCGGGCGGCGCAGCGGGCGAACGGTGGCGGCGGGCGACGCGCGGGCCGCGCGGGCCGGCTGCGGGCCGGCGGCGAACTGGGGACCCGAAGCGCCACGTGGCGGCACCGGGTTGGATGGCGGGGTGGCGGACGTGTCCGGTTGCGGCCGGACATGTCCGATGTGCGCGAGGTGGGTGGATCTAGGGTTTCGGGGAGAGGGGAGATCCGAAAACGGAGGGGGTGTATTTATAGGCATAAGTGGAGCTAGGAGAGTCCAAATGAGGTGCGGTTTTCGGCCACGCGATCGTGATCGAACGCTCTAGGAGATGGAGCAGAGTTTGGTGGGTTTTGGGCCAAATTGTGGGGGTGTTGGGCTGCAACACACACGAGGCCTTTTCGGTCCCTTTGTTAACCGTTGGAGTATCAAACGAAGTCCAAATGATACGAAACTTGACAGGCGGTCTATCGGTAGTAAACCAAGGCCGCTTGGCAAGTCTCGGTCAAATCCAGAAATGTTTAATCCCCACACACGAAAGAAAGCTAGAAATGACCACCGGAGGAGAACGAAGCGCCGGAATGCAAAACGGACAACGGGGAAAATGCTCGAATGCATGAGATGAACACGTATGCAAATGCAATGCACATGATGACATGATATGAGATGCATGACAACGACAACAACACACGGAGACAAAACCCAAACCCGAGGAAATAAATATAACTTAACGCCAGAAACGGCAAGAGTTGGAGTACAAATAGGGAAAGTTACATCCGGGGTGTTACAGCGCCTCCCTACCTCGTGGATAGCTCGGGGATCCCCCTGACTTGTTCACGACTCCAACACCTCTTATATAACCCCAAACTTTCAGAAAGAAACCTAGATCGGGAGTTCTGCCGCTGCAAGCCTCTGTAGCCACCAAAAACCAATCTAGACCCGTTTCGGCACCCTGCTGGAGGGGGAAATCCCTCTCTGGTGGCCATCTTCATCATCCCGGCGCTCTCCATGACAAGGAGGGAGTAGTTCACCCTCGTGGCTGAGGGTATGTACCAGTAGCTATGTGTTTGATCTCTCTCTCTCTCGTGTTCTTGATTCGGAACGATCTTGATGTATCGCAAGCTTTGCTATTATAGTTGGATCTTGTGAGAACCCGGAATTAGCTCCCAGATCCTCCTGTGTATATTTGTCAACCCCAGGATCATTGTTGACAACACAGTGAAGTGATATCATTGCACAATACATTAAAGTATTACAAGTAATATATATTGTCACAAGACATACCTAGCGAAATGCCTCATGACATTTATTACATTCAGAAAAACAGCGGAAAGTACAATGTGTAGCGACTCCATCTTAGCCACAGGCAGTCGATGTAGTCCACGTGACCTCACTTCTACAGATCGCCATAGTAGTCATAGTCATCATCTTCGTCTCCATGCAACTCTGTTGTCAACAAAATTATTGCCATGAGTACATTACGTACTCAACATGCCTCCCTTGGGGAAGGTCCTAATAACTACATGTGGCTTCAAAGGAAGGCTATATGGCTCATATCCATAAAAGCTAATTTTGTTTGAAAAATAGCAGTTGGGTAAAAGCAGTTTTTGATGAAAGCATGTTTTATCTCCAGAATAACTTTCATCAAAGTGAGGATCCTCGATCAACTCACACTCTTCACAGGTTCCAAGAATATAGGGAAAGAGGGAATAAGCAAGATATGTCCTGTACGTCAAGAAAGATTCATGTGTAGCCCTTGACCGTGGACACGGCTATTCGAATAGTTTTACACTCTGCAGAGGTTGTACACTTTACCCACACGACACAATCCCGACTTGTTGCCACCAGTGGCCGCTGGCGTAGTACACCATTTGGTATACCGGCAGGGAGATTGTGACGAGGTCTTTCATTAGACCAAACTTATTGTGCCAAGCCCACTAGGTTTCAACATGGAAGTAACCGCAGTTCACAGTCCGGGCCCCCCTTTTGTGCCGAGGATACTCCTCGCAAGGCAGCTATCCCATCTGCGGTACGACGATGACGACAATAAGAGTGAACTAACTAATCAACCAAGCCAGTGCCCATATAGCATGTGGCTGTACTGTTAACACAATCTTCAAATCCAAGACTTATTAGGCCTCATGCGGCACGGACAACTGATTGCCCCCTTCAACTTGTGAAGGGCGGCCAATCGCTCCTTCAATCCTTGCTTCAGCTGTCGCCCGCGCCAGTATTCAGATGGTAAATTTCACCCAGAGTAGAAGAGGATAGAGAAGATCAACAAGGCCAACTGGCCTAGCTCAGCGTTAAGTTTCAACTATCAATGACTCAGAGGTCATTCAACAAGGCACCTATCGGGTGATAAGCATGGCTAAGCATTTCTACTCTACTGGAATTATATACTTCTACTTAGGTGTCAAATGAATAAGCGACAAGCGGTTCAAGGTAATGTGTTAATCGACACGCTAGCTACAAGAATTAAAATGGCATGCATATAGTAACCATAAAACACAACGCAATTTTGTAAAACATAGGATAAGTATGATCAAAGAAGGAGGCATGCCTTCATTGTTGAGTCCTTCTTCGGTAACCTGATTCTGTCCTTGTCCAACATCGTCGTCACTCCCTACTCATCGTAACGATAGCAAAAGACAAACAATAAATGGCAAAGCAATAGAAAATTAAGAGTGGATGGATAGCAAGATACTGATCAAGATGGAGATTCCAAAAGGAGATAACGTGACTAGAAGGTAAGTAGAGGACTCGATGAATTGACAGTGTTTAGGTTGATGATGGATAATCAAGGCTTGCCAACAATACTAACGTTCTAATACGAACTATGGTACTAACCACTAGTAGTACCCACTACACATCTCACCTAACTATAAAACAAAAGCCATGGCATCAACACGCATGATAATGAAGTGTCCTTTGCATACTACACAATCATAACCATGGCATGATAAAGGTAAAACTTAACCATAATAAATATTTAGATAGAATCTAAATATTTACAATGGTTATTAGCAAGCAAATATAAACAACAACTATAATAACTCAAAAGCAAGTATTCTATATGACAACCAAACCAACATTATAAGCCATACTAGTTAAGCACTCAAACATCAATCATAACAACTATTAGTAAGCATTTCTATAATAAAAGACAAACCAATACTATGGTAGAAACTAATTAAACAACTTAATATAATAACACACATCTCACACGAGGCATGTGAGTATAGGATCGTACAGATGTCTTAAGTAATAACACAAGCATCACAAATAAAAGTTATCAAGAGAAGATACTAAATTAGGACATGCTCTTAATAATAAAGAACAACTAATACTAATGACCACCAGCAACAATATTATTACCACATGCTTGCAATAATAAAGCATGATACACACACTGAGTGTGTGATCAAAGCACAACTCTATTGACATGACATATGACTAGTCCTAAGTATAAGAGTCATAGCAACAAGTATTAAAACACTCATAAGACTAAGATGTAATGAAGTTAAACATCTATAAGAAAGAACTAAACTAAGCAACCATAACACACGCAAAACCACAATACATGAAAGATTACTTGCATGAAAGATATCCAGGCATATCATAATGCAATAGAAAGGTAAACAAAACATATCAAACGCTAGGCATACAACAATGCAATAACCAGATAAACTAATATGATGTGTAAACATGGATGGTCATCACACGAGATACCACACTACGATACCAATACAATACAATGCAACACCCAACTTAGTTTATATCGACTACATAAATAGAAAGCATGGAAATAGGACACAACTCTATGAGACTAGTTGACACGCATGAACATGGAAGCATGAAAGTAGCACACAACAATTGTTGTTTATAACATGCAAACACATGGACACATCATACTAAGCATGTAGGAAATTTAAACAACTAAATCATGCCATCAGTAATATCAAGAAATATACTATACTAGAATGAGTAACAAGATGGCAAGAATTCCAATGTTTTACAACCTACACTTGCAACTGCATAGTGGACAACTAGGCATGATCTAATACATGAATACACACACACACACACTCTATGCCATCTAGTTATACAATCACAATATCATGGCACGATATTGAAGCAAGAATCCTACTTAATTGAAATATATGAGATCATAAACTACTAACATGTACTTCTACCAAGCAAATATTAACCATATGATTGGTCATACAATATAAAGTAGCAATGATATAACACATGCAATCAAAACATGAGTAGGACTTTGAGCAAGTGCTAACATGGCATGGTAATAAACTAAGGTAAATGGACACACATGATAGTTACCAAGATGAAATAAACTAAATTCTATTTTGCAAGAATAAATTATATATAGCAATACAAAACTAAATGATTTCATGAGAAACTATCCATGCAATCTTGTATAACACACATGTATAAAATAAAAGGAACAACTAGCCAATAATATTCTATGCTATGAACTAGAATGTACTCATATCCAAACAATAAGGCATGTCATTTGACATCTAGCATAAAGAATACTATGCAACAACATGTACTAAAAATATATAAACATCTTTCGTAGACATGGCATATTTGCAAACAAAACAAACATGCGACATGGACGAAAATGAATATATAATCAATATCTAACATATATTCATTCTAAACAAAAATGAAATAATCAAGACATTAGGTATTGCATAATCACACAGAGGTTACAGTAATTCTACATAAACCTACGCATGGTAATAATTTGCAAAAATATGTATATATGCATATCATAACTATATACCACAAGAAATAAAAATATCAATATGAAATAACACGTTGAACAATTTTTTGAATAACTATAATCGATGAAAGAAATAAATCTAAAAAGTCCTACGTCGCACTAAAATTATAAGACGAATAACATACACTCGTAGGCATATCACGAACATAATAAAATAACATACTAACAAGAAAAGTTGACCGATCACATACTCCACATGGTAGTAATACATAAGAACTAATACAAAGGAGTATCTCACTACTACATGATGCACGGAATTATCTACACAAAATCATATAGAACTATATTAAAAAACTAGTGTTACACTTAACAAGAACGACTAGATAAAACCTAAACTAAAATCAATTGACCCAACAAGCAAGATTATTCTACCAACGGGATTCTATGGCCATAGAGGATATTTCCTCTATTAGGAACAAAGTCATACGATGAATAAAAACTGAAGAAATATGTGGATGCCATTGGATGGACTCCGATTCATGTACATGGCGTGGTTGACGCAGCCAACAAGAGAAATAGGTCGAACTAGGATGTCAAGGAGATAGATTGAACATGGTTTAGTGCATGTGCAAAAGTAATTGGACAGAAACTCACCGAGCGCGACGAATCGATCCGACGAACTCGATGAATAGTGTAGATGAACATGCTGAATTCTTCGCATGTAGTTGACGGAACACGTTCTTTCTTCTCTGAATGGATTCGTGTTGTGGAGATGAACCATAGGGCGCAAGGGTGCTAATGGAGATGGTCTACGTCACCAGGAACGAGCACCGGTGTCCATGGAGCACCATTCTTTGGAGAGAGAGTTTATGTAGAGAAAGAGAAGGGAGAAGTAGGAGTTTCTGCCGGGTGGAAGAGGAGGTGGAGGCGCACCTATATGTACTAGCCGGTCGGAAAACAATGGGGAGTTGAAGGGAATTAGAGAGGAGGTTTCTTCATGGCTGTACGTTTCCTTCTGTAGTGGTGTGCGTGTACGTGAGTGGAGGAGGAGACGAAGCAGTTGAGACTGGCGCTTGGAAGATGGCAAGTGGAGAGAGATAAGGCAAGGGAAAAGTCAAGAAGAGGGAATTAAGGAGGAGGGCAGGAGGCAAAACGCTTGGTTGTTGGTCGTTTCTCTTCCTTTATGTTTTCTCACATGTACGTACAAACAAAAGAGAGGGAGGAGACGAACAGGAGGAGAAAAATGGAGAGAGCCAGACGTCAGCTGTGGCCCATCATATAGAATTAAAACAAATGGGCTTTCCCATTCAGGTGAGACAAAACAAATGAATTTGAGAAAGAGAAAGAAAAACAGATTGGCTAGGCCATTCAGTTTTGATGGAAAAATAACGTAGGTTGCATGCCCAGGGAAGAGAGAAAGATGTTGGATTAAGAGAATTTGGCCTAGAGTTCGAAAGAAGAAAAATGATTTTCCTCTTTAGGAAAATCTAGAGAAGGAAAGGAAACTCGAACAAATATCAAAAGCACCGAAGAAAATTCAAGGGTGCATATTATAATATGCCCAAGACAAGAAAATAATATCCGAGTAAAAGAAAAGAACTAAACACAAATTTTAATTTAGGTTCACATTAGTTAAAATTAACTCCATTAAATTATAAAATTCCAATTTAAGCTTGGTTAACAAATAAAACAAATGAAATTTTCTCGCCCTGATTTTTGGAAAACTTTTTCTTAAAAGAAACAAACATTCCGAGAATCGGGATGTTACAGATCTACCCCCCTTAAAAGAAATCTCGCCCTTGAGATTCAAGCTGACTAAAGAGAATGGGTTTGGGTTAGCTTCGTCTTCAACATTGTTCTTCTCGGAAGCTTATGGAACCACGCTTCATTCTGATCTTGGTGGCAACCAACTTTGGGGTCTTGATTGGAGATACTTCTATTATTGATACTATATATAGCTTGCTGAATGCTTGGTAGTAGTCCTTTGGCCTTGGCAATGGTAATGTGATCGCATCTTCGAGTTGTTGAAAATTCTTTGGTACTTCCCTTCTTCTTTAGGTCAAGCTCTAGGGCGGCTGGACTCTTTGATTCTTCTTCAGGTTGAACTTTATGGTAGATGCAGTGAAGGTCTTCAAATCTTCGTCTTATATGCAAATGAAGGTCTTCAATTGTTCGATCTTGACACAAATCACCGTCAAAGGTTTTCCATAAGGCTCACTTTGATAATAGACCTCCAAATGGTTGTTGCGGCTTCCTTGCTCTCAAAGTGTCTTCCAGGGTTTATAGAGAAGAGGGAAAGCATAAAGATGAGTTAAAGAATCCTACCAAAGGCAGAGATACCCCAGAAGACAAACAAAGATACCATTGAGATAGCCATGAAGATATCCAAAACGAACTCAAAAGCAACTCATTTTGGCAAATAGGGCTTTGTATGACTGCATAGGAAAACACCAAAAATATGCAGACAATACTCACACAAGAAAGGTTTTGCGTCTCCAAGCTACGAGTTCTATCACTGCAACGGTGTTAACCAACCTAATCCTATATGGCTGGTCACAATAAATCTTGGGGCTAATCTTCGACGTTGACGATTGGATCATGATCGATGGTTGTTGCTTTGTTGAGGTCTCGAAGTGTCTTCTCTTGGAAAAATGTTGCTACTCAAAGCTCCAGGGGTTGAAGTTATCTTGAAATTCTTGGCACATTGTGTGAAGCTTCTGACTTTTCAACACCAAGGGCAGGGAAAAGGGTTTCACATACTACAAAGAAGATGGTAGAGAGGTAAAGTTTAAATTTCATTTGAATAAGATGAGATGACAATAGCAATAGTGAAGGGGAAGAGTACGAGAATGATCCTTTTCAAAATAGTTTTTTATAAGAATAGTCCCTAAGGCTTTCCATCTCTAACTAAGGCCACGCAACTAGGTCGACATCGGCTCTGATACCACTTCTGTGAGAACCTGGAATTAGCTCCCAGATCCTCCTGTGTATATTTGTCAACCCCAAGATCATTGTTGACAACACAGTGAAATGATATCATTGCACAATACATTAAAGTATTACAAGTAATATATATTGTCACAAGACATACCTAGCAAAATGTCTCATGGCATTTATTACATTCAGAAAAACAGCGGAAAGTACAATGCGTAGCGACTCCATCTTAGCCACAGGCAGTCGATGTAGTCCACATGACCTCACTTTTACAGATCGCCATAGTAGTCGTAGTCATCATCTTCGTCTCCATGCAACTCTGTTGTCAACAAAATTATTTCCATTAGTACATTACGTACTCAACATGCCTCCCTTGGGGAAGGTCCTAATAACTACATGTGGCTTCAAAGGAAGGCTGTATGGCTCATATGCATAAAAGCTAATTTTGTTTGAAAAATAGCAGTTGGGTAAAAGCAGTTTTTGATGAAAACATGTTTTATCTCCAGAATAACTTTCATCAAAGTGAGGATCCTCGATCAACTCACACTCTTCACAGGTTCCAAGAATATAGGGAAAGAGGGAATAAGCAAGACAGGTCCTGTACGGCAAGAAAGAATCATGTGTAGCCCTTGACCGCGGACACGGCTATTCGAATAGTTTTACACTCTGCAGAGGTTGTACACTTTACCCACACGACACAATCCCGACTTGTTGCCACCAGTGGCCGCTGGCGTAGTACACCATTTGGTATACCGGCAGGGAGATTCTGACGAGGTCTTTCATTAGACCAAACTTATTGTGCCAAGCCCACTAGGTTTCAACATGGAAGTAACCGCAGTTCACAGTCTGGGCCCCCCTTTTGTGCCGAGGATACTCCTCGCAAGGCAGCTATCCCATCTGCGGTACGACGATGACGACAATAAGAGTGAACTAACTAATCAACCAAGCCAGTGCCCATATAGCATGTGGCTGTACTGTTAACACAATCTTCAAATCCAAGACTTATTAGGCCTCATGCGGCACGGACGACTGATTGCCCCCTTCAACTTGTGAAGGGCGGCCAATCGCTCCTTCAATCCTTGATTCAGCTGTCGCCCGCGCCAGTATTCAGATGGTAAATTTCACCCAGAGTAGAAGAGGATAGAGAAGATCAACAAGGCCAACTGGCCTAGCTCAGCGTTAAGTTTCAACTATCAATGACTCAGAGGTCATTCAACAAGGCACCTATAGGGTGATAAGCATGGCTAAGCATTTCTACTCTACCGGAATTATATACTTCTACTTAGGTGTCAAACGAATAAGTGACAAGCGGTTCAAGGTAATGTGTCAATCGACACGCTAGCTACAAGAATTAAAATGGCATGCATATAGTAACCATAAAACACAATGCAATTTTGTAAAACATAGGATAAGTATGATCAAAGAAGGAGGCATGCCTTCGTTGTTGAGTCCTTCTTCGGTAACCTGATTCTGTCCTTGTCCAACATCGTCGTCACTCCCTACTCGTCGTAACGATAGCAAAAGACAAACAATAAATGGCAAAGCAATAGAAAATCCATATAACATCCAAAACAAATTAAGAGTGGATGGATAGCAAGATACTGATCAAGATGGAGATTCCAAAAGGAGATAACGTGACTAGAAGGTAAGTAGAGGACTCGATGAATTGACAGTGTTTAGGTTGATGATGGATAATCAAGGCTTGCCAACAACACTAACATTCTAATACGAACTATGGTACTAACCACTAGTAGTACCCACTACACATCTCACCTAACTATAAAACAAAAGCAATGGCATCAACACGCATGATAATGAAGTGTCCTTTGCATACTACACAATCATAACCATGGCATGATAAAGGTAAAACTTAACCATAATAAATATTTAGATAGAATCTAAATATTTACAATGGTTATTAGCAACCAAATATAAACAACAACTATAATAACTCAAAATCAAGTATTCTATATGACAACCAAACCAACATTATAAGCCATACTAGTTAAGCACTCAAACATCAATCATAACAACTATTAGCAAGCATTTCCATAATAAAAGAAAAACCAATACTATGGTAGAAACTAATTAAACAACTCAATATAATAACACACATCTCACACGAGGCATGTGAGTATAGGATCATACAAATGTCTTAAGTAATAACACAAGCATCACAAATAAAAGTTATCAAGAGAAGATACTAAATTAGGACATGCTCTTAATAATAAAGAACAACTAATACTAATGACCACCAACAACAATATTATCACCACATGCTTGCAATAATAAAGCACGATACACACACTGAGTGTGTGATCAAAGCACAACTCTACTGACATGACATATGACTCGTCCTAAGTATAAGAGTCATAGCAACAAGTATTAAAACACTCATAAGACTAAGATGTAATGAAGTTAAACATCTATAAGAAAGAACTAAACTAAGCAACCATAACACACGCAACACCATAAGACATGAAAGATTACTTGCATGAAAGATGTCTAGGCATATCATAACGCAATAGAAAGGTAAACAAAACATATCAAACGCTAGGCATACAACAATGCAATAACTAGATAAACTAATATGATGTGTAAACATGGATGGTCATCACACGAGATACCACACTACGATACCAATACAATACAATGCAACACCCAACTTAATTTATATCGACTACATGAATCGAAAGCATGGAAATAGGACACAACTCTATGAGACTAGTTGACACGCATGAACATGGAAGCATGAAAGTAGCACACAACAATTGTTGTTTATAACATGCAAACACATGGACACATCATACTAAGCATGTAGGCAATTTAAACAACTAAATCATGCCATCAGCAATATCAAGAAATATACTATACTAGAATGAGTAACAAGATGGCAAGAATTCCTATGTTGTACAACCTACACTTGCAACTGCATAGTGGACAACTAGGCATGATCTAATACATGAATACACACACACACACACACTCTATGCCATCTAGTTATATAATCACAATATCATGGCACGATATTGAAGCAAGAATCCTACTTAATTGAAATATATGAAATCATAAACTACTAACATGTACTTCTACCAAGCAAATATTAACCATATGATTGTTCATACAATACAAAGTAGCAATGATATAACACATGCAATCAAAACATGAGTAGGACTTTGAGCAAGTGCTAACATGGCATGGTAATAAACTAAGGTAAATGGACACACATGATAGTTACCAAGATGAAATAAACTAAATTCTATTTTGCAAGAATAAATTATATATAGCAATACAAAACTAAATGATTTCATGAGAAACTATCCATGCAATCTTGTATAACACACATGTATAAAATAAAAGGAACAACTAGCCAATAATATTCTATGCTATGAACTACAATGTACTCATATCCAAACAATAAGGCATGTCATTTGACATCTAGCATAAAGAATACTATGCAACAACACGTACTAAAAATATATAAACATCTTTCGTAGACATGGCATATTTGCAAACAAAACAAACGTGCGGCATGGACAAAATTAAATATATAATCAATATCAAACATATATTCATTCTAAACAAAAATGAAATAATCAAGACATTAGGTATTGCATAATCACACAGAGGTTACAGTAATTCTACATAAACCTACGCGTGGTAATAATTTGCAAAAACATGTACATATGCATATCATAACTATATACCACAAGAAAGAAAAATATCAATATGAAATAACACGTTGAACAATTTTTTGAATAACTATAATCAGTGAAAGAAATAAATCTAACAAGTCCTACATCGCACTAAAATTATAAGACGAGTAACATACACTCATAGGCATATCACGAACATAATAAAATAACATACTAACAAGAAAAGTTGACCGATCAAATACTCCACATGGTAGTAATACATAAGAACTAATACAAAGGTGTATCTCACTACTACATGATGCACGGAATTATCTACACAAAATCATATAGAACTATATTAAAAACTAGTGTTACACTTAACAAGAACGACTAGATAAAACCTAAACTAAAATCAATTGACCCAACAAGCAAGATTATTCTACCAACGGGCTTCTATGGCCATAGAGAATATTTCCTCTATTAGGAACAAAGTCATATGATGAATAAAAACTGAAGAAATATGTGGATGCCGTTGGATGGACTCCAATTCATGTACATGGCGTGGTTGACGCAGCCAACAAGAGAAATAGGTCGAACTAGGATGTCAAGGAGATAGATTGAACATGGTTTAGTGCATGTGCAAAAGTAATTGGACAGAAACTCACCGAGCGCGACGAATCGATCCGACGAACTCGATGAACAGTGTAGACGAACATGCTGAATTCTTCGCATGTAGTTGACGGAACGCGTTCTTTCTTCTCTGAATGGATTCGTGGTGTGGAGATGAACCATAGGGCGCAAGGGTGCTAATGGAGATGGTCTATGTCACCGGGAACGAGCACCGGTGTCCACTGAGCACCATTCTTTGGAGAGAGAGTTTATGTAGAGAAAGAGAAGGGAGAAGTAGGAGTTTCTGCGGGGTGGAAGAGGAGGTGGAGGCGCACCTATATGTACTAGCCGGTCTGAAAATGATGGGGAGTTTAAGGGAATTAGAGAGGAGGTTTCTTATGGCTGTATGTTTCCTTCTATAGTGGTGTGCGTGTACGTGAGTGGAGGAGGAGACGGAGCAGTTGAGACTGGCGCTTGGAAGATGGCAAGTGGAGAGAGATAAGGCAAGGAAAAAGTCAAGAAGAGGGAATTAAGGAGGAGGGCAGGAGGCAAAATGCTTGGTTGTTGGTCGTTTCTCTTCCTCTATGTTTTCTCACATGTACGTACAAACAAGAGAGAGAGAGGAGACGCTCGCTCACTAGGAGAGATGGGCTGGCCCATGAGATGGAACAGGAGGAGAAAAATGGAGAGAGCCAGAGGTCAGCTGCGGCCCATCATATAGAAGTAAAACAAATGGGCTTTCCTATTCGGGTGAGACAAAACAAATGAATTTGAGAAAGAGAAAGAAAAACAGATTGGCTAGGCCATTCAGTTTTGATGGAAAAGTAACGTAGGTTGCATGCCCAGGGAAGAGAGAAAGATGTTGGATTAAGGGAATTTGGCCTAGAGTTTGAAAGAAGAAAAATGATTTTCCTCTTTAGAAAAATCTAGAGAAGGAAAAGAAACTCGAACAAATATCAAAAGCACCGAAGAAAATTCAAAGGCGCATATTATAATATGCCCAAGACAAGAAAATAATATCCGAGTAAAAGAAAAGAACTAAACACAAATTTTAATTTAGGTTCACATTAGTTAAAATTAAATCCATTAAATTATAAAATTCCAATTTAATCTTGGTTAACAAATAAAACAAATGGAATTTTCTCGCCCTGATTTTTGGAAAACTTTTTCTTAAAAAAACAAACATTCCGAGAATCGGGATGTTACCGATCTTAGGATGTTTCTCCCCCTCTACTCTGTTGTGGTGAATTGAGTTTTCCCTTGAAAGTTATCTTATCGGATTGAGTCTTGAAGGATTTGAGAACACTTGATGTATGTCTTGCATGTGCTTATCTCTGGTGACAATGGGATATCACGTGATCCACTTGATGTATGTTTTGGTGATCAACTTGCGAGTTTCGTGACCTGGTGAACTTATGCATAGGGGTTGGCACACGTTTTCGTCTTGACTCTCCGGTAGGAACTTTGGGGCACTCTTTGAAGTTCTTTGTGCTGGTTGAATAGATGAATATGAGATTGTGTGATGCATATCGTATAATCATACCCCACTACTAGGGAAAACCTTATACACAGAAATTTAGCAACAGCGCGGGTTAAAAAAGGGCGCTAGTGCTAGATAGCAGTAGCGGTTCAGAATAAACCACGCTGCAGATACGATTCTAGCAGTAGCGCGTGTGCCCGTAAAAGCGCTACTACTAATATTCCCATTGCTGGAACGATGGGCTACGCATAGCAGTAGAGGCCTTGCAGGAAGCGCGCTACCGCTAGGGCATGAGTAGCAGCGCGTTTCCCTATAACAGCGCTGCTGCTAATGGAAATAAAATAAAATGAAAAACAAATAGAAAAGTAAATGAAAATGAAAGAAACAGAAAAAGGAGAAAGAAAAAAATAAAATGTAAAGCAAAATAAATGAAAAAGCGAAAAAACAGAGAAAGGCTTAGCTGTAGCGTGTGTTAGTAAGAGGCGCTGTAGCTAACGCAGCTGCAGCGCGTTTCGAGGACCCCCGCTATAGAAACAGAAAAGGAAATAAAAAAGAGAGAAACTTACATATGTATAGCAGTAGCGCGTTTTGGAAAAAGCGCTATAGCTACCTTAGCTATAGCGCGTTCTGCGAGACGTGCTACCGCTAGTTTTGACTTAACTAAAAAACCGTTTTCCCCCCGGCCACCACTTGCCCCCCAAATCTCTCGACCCACCCCGCTGCCGTCTCCCCGATTCGTCGTTGCCCCACTTCGCCGCCGTCTCCTGCCGACGTCGACGCCCCCGGAGCCACCAGAGCCGTGCGCCATCGACGCCATCAGAGCCGCCCCCAACGCCACGGAGCCGCGCGGCCTCATCAACGCCACCGGAGCCACCGTTGACGCCACCGGATCCTCCCTCGCCAGAACTGCCTCCCTCGCCGTCACCGGAGACGCCCCTGCCTCCCTCACCACCACCGGAGCCATCCTCTGTAAGCCCCCACCCCTCCTCTCTCTCATGCATAGGTTAGCTAGTTTAATTATGTTAATTATCTAGGTTAGGGCAAAAATTTAGTTAGGGCTTTGACAGAGAAGTAGTTAGGTTAACTAGTTTAATTAGGTTAATTACCTAGGTTAGTGCAAAAATTTAGTTAGGGCTTTGACAGAGAATTAGTCAGGTTAACTAGTTTGATTAGGTTGATTATCTAGGTTATTTAGGAAAGTTTTATTTTAAAGATGATCCCTTCCTAGACTTTTATTGTTGATTATATCTTTTCATTGAAGTGGTCATGTTGTTTGTGCCCAAGTGGCTTTGTTGTTTCAATGAAGCTCAGTGGCCTATATATATTTTGCGGGAATGTTGATTCATTTCCATTCCGGCAAATTTCAGGTTCTCGATTTGTCCACTTTTTAGCAAAGGTCATGCCAAAATTTTCCGTGAATTTCGGCATGACTTGTGCTACAAACTAGGACATATCGAGTGCCCGTGTGATTTTCTGCACCAGGAAGGAGTCAACATTCCTGCAAAACAATAGGCCTTTTTATGTCATTATTCATTTTATTAGGTCTAGAATTAATTGACTAGATTTAATCATAGGAAACATGGCTAGCAACGATGAAGGACAGGGTTCTGGTGATTGCGACGACGCCTACCGGGCGGCAGACAAATTTTTTAGCCTTACCAATGATCAACCGATGTTATTGCTGGGCCCACCGGTGGCATCGGGGACTGAGACCGTCACGCAGACCGGTGCTGAGACTGAGACCGACGCTCAGACTCAGACAGGCATCGAGACCGGCGCTGAGACTGAGACCGGCGCTGCCTCGGGGAGCGGAGCCGGTGTAGAACCAAAAGAAAAGAGGCAACGGGTTCCTAACAAACTCAGGACTACTAGAGTGGTGGTCACGGAGGTGGACGACGGCAATTTTGAGCCAACGGCGCCCGAGGAAGCGCGTCGATGCTACGACAATCAAATAGGCTGCATCATACGGACAACCGCCACCATCAATGATGAGAAACTACAGAAGATAGAAAATATGAGGAGCTCCCTCCTAAAGAAGTTTCACCAGATATTCTTGTTCCCGTGCCGGAATGAGAAGGATTATAAAGATCCAGATGAGGACCCGGCAATGAAGAAGATAAACAAACACGCCATGACCAAGTTTAGCGACGCGTTGGCCGCCTAGAAAAATCGAGTGAAAGCAAGGATCATCGACAAGAAGGAACCCTACTCCGAGATTGTAAAGGATAATCCGACAATCACGGAAGAGCAGTTTCAAATATTCAAGGAGGCTTGCGAGGCCGAAGATGCCAAAAAAAGTCTAAGTACATGAAGGGGCTTCAAGAGAGGAACATTGGGAGCCACCACCTCGGAAGCCGTGGTTACGACGGAAAGAGGTCCAAATGGGCCAAGGAGGACGCGGAAGCCGCGAGTCTGGGCATCCCAGACCCCTTGGCGGAGTTCACCGTCCCGCAGGAGCGTGACGTCCTCAGGGCCCGGCATCGTTGGGACCTAGTGAAAAAGGTTTACGAGACAACACCGGTCATTACGGAGTTCATGAGACTGCTGGTAATTTTAGTTTCTGATCAATTCGACTACACATGTTAGTCTTATTTGTAAACGATTGTTGTGCCTTTTGCAGAGAGAGCAGCACAGGATTGCGGTCGAAAGCGACTCGCCATCTGAGGCATTGGCGAGGCCCAAGTGGGACACTCCATTCAACCGGGCGTTGAACATATTGAAACAACAACCTGTGGATACTCGACCGTCGTATGGACGCGTGCATGGTGTCGGAGACGGCGCCACGTGGAAGAAGTACTACTGTGAGACCACGGAGGAGAGAAAGGAAAGACGGAGGTTAAATGAAGAAAACATCGACAAGAGGGTTGAGATTGCGGTTGAGAAGAAATCAACTGAGACAGTCGCAACAGCGGTAGCTGCCGCAAAACAGGTGGCTTTAGATATTTCTACTACCTTGGTTCCGGCCGTTTTCAATTGGACCAGGCAAAATCCAAAAAAAGATGCAGCGGACTTTCCCCTTGCTGACTTCTTGGCGGGGAGCAGCTTGACTAACGTTGCACCAGCACCTGCAGCTGCACCTGCTCCCGCACCGGCTCCCGCACCGGACGTGCTAGGCGGTGCTTCGTCTTTGGCTGAGCTTGACGCCCTCACGGTATCTGTCACACCGGCCCCCTTCAATATAAATGTATAATCTCCCGTTTTCGTTGCCTTTCGGATGTCTCACGTCGCAGACTTTTCTTTGCAGGACGACGAAACCCCGTGCACCATATTGTACACCATCGGCGACCAGAAGGTGGACGTGGGGAAGGCGACGATAATGGAGCCGAAGGAACCATTGTTCCACAGCTGGCCGATCCCCCCGAACGTCTTCAAGGTTTCCGTGGCCAGTGTCAAACCGGGCCACGAGAATTTTCCTCCTCCAGTACTACTGGGGGATGACGACGAGACACCGCGGCGGCTTGGTGATTGTTGCAATGCTGGGTGGGTCCTGTTGTGGCCAAAGAGTCTGCTTCGTCTGGAGGCGGCCGGGAGCACACCCACGAGCACGCAGCCTCAGCAAGGTATGAACATCAACACCCCACCTACCCAATTATCATCGGGTGTCGGGTTGGGTGATAGCGGACGGGGTAAGGAGGAGGCTCCATTAGTCGCTGATGACGTCGCCATGGATGAGGATGAGGACGACGATGGCGCTGCTGAACAGTATGTCTATACTGGCGCCTCCTCAGGGTTTGAGCGTCATGAGTCGGTGCCTGAATTGCTGTCTCAACATATTATGGACGACCTTCTGGTAGTAAAGAAGTTTAGGAAGAGAGCGAGGAAAGGCAAAAAAAGCTGTTTCTATGATCCAGCCGCCTCAGCAGCCTCGGCTTCAGGACCGTATAGATATCCCCGGTGCGGATGAATGGCATATCCCCGGTCAACCAATCCTACCTGCAACAGCGCTACGGGCCAGATTCGGCGATCTAAAGAGACTTCATGACGATGTGCTGCGGGTAGAGAAAGACCTCATCACCTCGAAAGATCCAGGATACCCACTCTACGTGGTTAACGTTCCACGTCAAATGTCGTACGTCGACAGCTTCCCCGCGGATAAGTTCTTCCTCCGATTCGATTACATATTCGACATGTTTCACGTGAAGAAGCTGGATTTTACGTTTGTCCGCCTTTATGCCTTGCACATGAACTACATCATCGGGGTTGAGCAGATATCTCATATCTGTGTCACTGACCCATACTACATGCACGAGGGCTTCTTGGGAGTCTGCGCAAATCACCGTGAATACGCGAGGGATTACATCATCAATTTCATGCTCGCCAATAAGGACAAGGAGGCGATTCTCGTGCCTTATCATCCCATGTAAGTCATCCGCGCTGCTATCCTTCCTTCGATTTCAATCATTCATTTGCACGGTGGAGGCTAATTAATTTGAGGACTTATTTTGCGCAGCGGCGGGCACGCCGTCCTCATCATCCTCTACCCCCGATTCTCCCACACTCTTTACTTGGACTCGTCGAAGAACATTCACAAAAAGGATCACACCCACATCAAGGATGTTCTCGACAGTGCTATGTTTTACTACCAAGCAAGGGGTGGAGAGGTCAGGGACAAGAAGAGAAGGGGCGGCAGGGTCGCCTTCGGCCATAAGACCGACTTCTGCTGCATCCAGCAACCGAACGATTCTATTAATGATGGATTCTATGTCCTACACCACATGCTGGAGTACAGACGGGATCAACAGAACCTTCGCATGTCACCTAGATCTGGCGATGCCCATATTCTGCAATGGGCAAAGGACATAGGAAATATTGAGGAACATCGACTTCGAGCTGAGTTCTATAACATCTAGCGCGAACTTGCCCAAATCATCATGAAGGAGGTCGTCAGAAAAACAGGGATGTTCTACGGAGAAGGACAAATGTCGCGGGAAGACGTCCGAACATGGATAGCCTCTCAGCGTCTCGACCTGAAGCCTTTCACTAGGCTCGGGGACTATCTCCCTGACTTGGATGGATGGAACGACATGTTGGAGTGATTGTCGATATGTGACAATGTGTCCATTTAGTCCATACTTTCTGTATGACAAAACTTTGAGTTATGCACGGTGAAACTTTATTTGTGATGTAATTAAACCGTCCTCCTCCTCGACTAGCGAAAATCACTCTAGTTAGGGCATTTTGGGGTACGATTAACTTTGTTATTTATGCTTATGATATGTTGTTTTTATTTTTGCCAAGTCTGTCTCTTTCTGTTGCTCAACTATATATGTTGCATATCATCGACTCATGTGATGATGCAGGTGCATAGATCATAGATGGCAAAGAAGTGCTATGCCAGGAGTATATATACGACAAGTGGCCGGAGTGTCAGGCCCTTCCGGTTTCCGAGCGACAGGCAGTAGTTAGTTTAGAGGTTCACGCTAATGCGAAAGAGGGATACGAACTCATGTTCTCAAAGTGATAGCTCTTCTCACGTATATCATTGTTTAGATGGATGACGATGTATTTGCATATCATTCGAGACTTGTATCGCTATTTTCGAGATGATGACGAGAGACCACTTTGTGTTGGATGATGATTATGATGATGACATGATTTGATGAGACTAATTGTATGTATATGCTATGATTACATTTGTATGTGTATGATATGCTAAAGATTATTGCATAAAGCCTATTCAAATACAAAACAAATACAAAACAAATATGCAGGAAAAAAACTAATAAATAAACTAGTAGTAGCGAGGGGGGAAATTTAGCAGTAGCGCCGCATTGTCAGTAGCGCGTCCCAGCAAACAGCGCTGCAGATAATATCAGTAGCGCCCTTTCCCAAAGAGCGCCACAGCTATTCATGTATAGCAGTAGCGTGGGACAACCGGCGCTACTGCTATACGTTAGCTGTAGCGCCTTATTAGTGGCGCCGGTGCCCGCGCTACTAAGAGGCCCAAAACCCTCGCTGCTGGTAGGCTTTTCCCTAGTAGTGCCCATGGATACTTGAGGTGACATTGGAGTATCTAGGTGACATTAGGGTTTTGGTTGATTTGTGTCTTAAGGTGTTATTTTACTACGAACTCTAGGCAATTTGTGACACTTATAGGAATAGCCCAACGAATTGATCGGAAAGAATAACTTTGAGGTGGTTTTGTACCCTATAATAATCTCTTCGTTTGTTCTCCACTATTAGTGACTTTGGAGTGACTCTTTCTTGCATGTTGAGGGATAGTTATATGATCCAATTATGTTATTATTGTTGAGAGAACTTGCACCAGTGAAAGTATGAACCCTAGGCCTTGTTTCCTAGCATTGCAATACCGTTTTCGCTCACTTTTATCATTAGTTACCTTGCCATTTTTATATTTTCAGATTACAAAAACCTTTATCTACCATCCATATTGCACTTGTATCACCATCTCTTCGTCGAACTAGTGCACCTATACAATTTACCATTGTATTGGGTGTGTTGGGGACACAAGAGACTCTTTGTTATTTGGTTGTAGGGTTGTTTGAGAGAGACCATCTTCATCCTACGCCTCCCACGGATTGATAAACCTTAGGTCATCCACTTGAGGGAAATTTGCTACTGTCCTACAAACCTCTGCACTTGGAGGCCCAAGTCTACAAGAAGAAGGTTGTGTAGTAGACATCAAGCTCTTTTCTAGTGCCGTTGCCGGGGAGGTTAGCGCTTGAAGGTATATCTTTAGATCTTGCAATAGAATCTTTTAGTATCTTGTTTTATCACTAATTTAGTTTATAAAAGAAAATTAAAAAATGGAATTGAGGGTACCTCATATGCTTCATCTTTTCAATGTCTTTCATGAAAATAAGGATTCCGATAATTGTGCTCAAGTGCTAGAAGAAGAATGCATTAGAATGTTTGGCACTAAATATTTGAATGATGAGCATGATTGAAATATTGTAAATATGAATTCCTTGAATATCCATGATGCTAATGATATGCAAAGCCACAAGCTTGGGGAAGCGATGTTTGATGAAGATGATATTTTTTGTCTCCCAAGTTTTGATGATCAAATTTATTATGATGATAGCATGCCTACTATTTATGATGATTATATTGATGAAAGTGGGTTTGGAAGAGTGTCAACTTTAGGAAGTGATGATCCCACTATTTTGGAGGATGTTGAATCTTATTGTGATAATTATAAAAGTGGATTTGGAGAGGTCATGACTTTATTTAGTAATGATTCCACTATTTTGGAAGAGGTTCCAATTGATTATGAGAACAAAGTTACTATCTATGATGATTATTGTGATGACTTGTATGCTATAAAGAATAATGATATCCATGAAACTTGTCACCATGATTTTAATTTTCAATTGGATTATTCCTCACATGATAGTTATTTCGTTGAGTTTGCTCCCACTACTATTGATGAGAAGAAATTTGCTTATGTGGAGAGAAATAAAAATTCTATGCTTGTGCATCATGAAAAGAGTTCTTTATGTGATGGTTATATTATTGAATTCATCCATGATGCTACTTAAATTTATTATGAGGGAGGAATATATGCTTGTAGGAATTGCAATAATATCAAGTTTCCTCTTTATGTGTTGAAAATCTTGAACTTATCCTTGTTTTACCTTCCTATCCAAGTTGATTCTTGTTCCCACAAGTTGTTTTCTCAAAAAGTCCCTATTCATAGGAAGTGGGTTATGCTTAAATGTTCTAGTTATATTCTTCATGATGCTCTCTTTATGTTTCAATTCTTATCTTTTATGTGAGCATCATTGAAATCATCATGCCTAGCTAGGGGTGTTAAACGATAGCGCTTGCTGGGAGGCAACCAAATTTTATTTTTGTTCCTGTTTAGTAATAAATAATTCATCTAGCCTCTGTTTATATGTGATTTTATGTTTTAATTAGTGTTTGTGCCAAGTAGAATCTTTGGGAAGACTTGGGTGAAGTCTTTGCGATCTTGCTGTAAAAAAAAGAAACTTTTGTGCTCACGAGATTAGCTTCCATTTTTTACTGGAGAGTGCGATTAGGTTGATTCTTTTTAGATGATTAATAGACAAATTTCTCACGTCCATAAATTTATTTCAGAATTTTTGGGTTTACATAAGTATACGTTTGATACAGATTACTACAGACTGTTCTGTTTTTGACAGATTCTGTTTTCATTGTGTTGTTTGCTTATTTTGATGAATCTATGAGTAGTATCGGAGGGTATGAACCATAG
The DNA here is from genome assembly GCF_056163025.1 of Triticum urartu. NCBI lineage: Eukaryota > Viridiplantae > Streptophyta > Magnoliopsida > Poales > Poaceae > Triticum > Triticum urartu. The sequence goes on from NC_141878.1 coordinate 100,639,951, forward strand.
ATAAGTTGGAATACATTATATATTACACCAATATAAATAAAGAATGAGTTCACAACAGTACCAAAAGTGGTGATTTTTTCTTCTTATACTAATGGAGCTTATGAGTTTTCTGTTGAGTTTTGTGTTGTGAAGTTTTCAAGTTTTGGGTATTCGATGGACTACGGAATAAGGAGTGGCAAGAGCCTAAGCTTGGGGATGCCCAAGGCACCCCAAGGTAATATTCAAGGACAACCAAGAGCCTAAGCTTGGGGATGCCCCGGATGGCATCCCCTCTTTCGTCTTCGTTCATCGGTAACTTTACTTGGAGCTATATTTTTATTCACCACATGATATGTGTTTTGCTTGGAGCGTCATTTTATTTTATTTTGTTTTGCTTGATGTTTGAATAAAATACCAAGATCTGAAATTATTAAATGTTAGAGAGTCTTCATATAGTTGCATAATTATTCGACTACTCATTGATCTTCACTTATATCTTTCGGAGTAGTTTGTCTTTTGCTCTAGTGCTTCACTTATATCCTTTTAGAGCATGGCGATGGTTTTATTTTAAAGAAATAGATGAACTCTCATGTCTCACTTATATCATTTTGAGAGTCTCCAAACAGCATGGTAATTTGCTTCGGTTATGAAACTAGTCCTAATATGATGGGCATCCAAGATGGGTATAATAAAAACTTTCATATAAGTGCGTTGAATACTATGAGAAGTTTGATACTTGATAATTGTTTTGAGATATAAAGATGGTAATATTAGAGTCATGCTAGTTGAGTAATTGTGAATTTGAGAAATACTTGTGTTGAGGTTTGCAAGTCCCGTAGCATGCACGTATGGTAAACGTTGTGTGACAAATTTGAAGCATGAGGTGTTCTTTGATTGCCTTCCTTATGAGTGGCGGTCGGGGACGAGCGATGGTCTTTTCCTACCAATCTATCCCCCTAGGAGCATGCGCGTAGTGCTTGGTTTTTGATGACTTGTAGATTTTTGCAATAAGTATGTATGTTCTTTATGACTAATGTTGAGTCCATGGATTATACGCACTCTCACCCTTCCATCATTGCTAGCCTCTTCGGCACCGTGCATCGCCCTTTCTCACCTTGAGAGTTGGTGCAAACTTCACCGATGCATCCAAACCCCGTGATATGATACTCTATGTCACACATAAACCTCCTTATATCTTCCTCAAAACAGCCACCATACCCACCTATTATGGCATTTCCATAGTCATCCCGAGATATATTGCCATGCAACTTTCCACCGTTCCGTTCATCATGACACACATCATCATTGTCATATTGCCTTGCATGATCATGTAGTTGACATCGTATTTGTGGCAAGTCCACCATGCATAATTTATCATACATGTCACTCTTGATTCATTGCCCATCCCGGTACACCGCTAGAGGCATGCATATAGAGTCATATTTTGTTCTAGTATCGAGTTGTAATCTTTGAGCTGTAAATAAATAGAAGTGTGATGATCATCATTAATAGAGCATTGTCTTGACAAAAGGCCAAATAAAAAAAAGGGGAAAGGCCAAATTAAAAAGGAAAAAAAGGAAGGCCAAATAAAAAAAATAAAAAGGGACAATGTTACTATCCTCTTTTTCCACACTTGTGCTTCAAAGTAGCACCATGATCTTTATGATAGAGAGTCACTTGTTTTGTCACTTTCATATACTAGTGGGAATTTTTCATTATAGGACTTGGCTTGTATATTCCAACAATGGGCATCCTCAAATGCCCTAGGTCTTCGTGAGCAAGCAAGTTGGATGCACACCCACTTAGTTTCTTTTGTTGAGCTTTCATACATTTATAGCTCTAGTGCATCCGTTGCATGGAAATCCCTACTCCTCACATTGACATCAATTGATGGGCATCTCCATAGCCCGTTGATTAGCCATGTCAATGTGAGACTTTCTCCTTTTTTGTCTTCTCCACACAACCCCCATCATTATATTCTATTCCACCCATAGTGTTATATCCATGTCTCACGCTCATGTATTGCATGAAAGTTGAAAAAGGTTTGAGATTACTAAAGTATGAAACAATTGCTTGGCTTGTCATCGGGGTTGTGCATGATGAGAGAACTCTTGTGTGACGAAAATGGAGCATGACCAAACTATATGATTTTGTAGGGATGAACTTTCTTTGGCCATATTATTTTGAGAAGACATAGTTGTTTAGTTAGTATGCTTGAAGTATTATTATTTTTATGTCAATATTAAACTTTTGTCTTGAATTTTATGGATCTGAATATTCTTGCCACAATAAAGAGAATTACAGGGATAAATATGTTAGGTAGCATTCCACATCAAAAACTTTGTTTTTATCATTTACCTACTCGAGGACGAGCAGGAATTAAGCTTGGGGATGCTTGATACGTCTCCAATGTATCTATATTTTTTTATTCTTCCATGCTATTATATTATCAACCTCAGATGTTTTATATGCATTTATATGCTATTTTATATGATTTTTGGGACTAACCTATTAACCTAGAGCCCAGTGCCAGTTTCTGTTTTTCCCTTGTTTTTGAGTATCACAGAAAAGGAAAATCAAACGGAGTCCAATTGACCTAAAACTTCACGGAACTTATTTTTAGACCAGAAGAAGGACATGGAGTAAAAGAGTTGGGCCAGAAGAGTCCCGGGCTGCCCACGAGGGTGGGGGGCGTGCCCACCCCCTGGGCGCGCCTCCCTACCTCATGGACAGCTCAGGGACCCTCCTGACTTGTTCCCGACTCCAAAACCTCTTATATAACCCCAAACTTCCATAAAGTAACCTAGATCAGGAGTTCCAGCGCCGCAAGCCTCTGTAACCATTGAAAACCAATCTAGACCCGTTCCGGCACCCTGCCGGAGGGGGGAATCCCTCTCCGGTGGCCATCTTCATCATCCCGGCGCTCTCCATGACGAGGAGGGAGTAGTTCACCCTCGGGGCTGAGGGTATGTACCAGTAGCTATGTGTTTGATCTCTCTCTCTCTCACTCTCTCTTGTGTTCTTGATTCGGAACGATCTTGATGTATCGCGAGCTTTTCTATTATAGTTGGATCTTATGATGTTTCTCCCCCTCTACTCTCTTGTGGTGAATTGAGTTTTCCCTTTGAAGTTATCTTATCGGATTGAGTCTTGAAGGATTTGAGAACACTTGATGTATGTCTTGCATGTGCTTATCTGTGGTGACAATCGGATATCACGTGATCCACTTGATGCATGTTTTGGTGATCAACTTGAGAGTTCCGTGACCTCATGAACTTATGCACAGGGGTTGGCACACGTTTTCATCTTGACTCTCCGGTAGAAACTTTGGGGCACTCTTTGAAGTTCTTTGTGTTGGTTGAATAGATGAATCCGAGATTGTGTAATGCATATCGTATAATCATACCCACGGATACTTGAGGTGACATTGGAGTATCTAGGTGACATTAGGGTTTTGGTTGATTTGTGTCTTAAGCTGTTATTTTACTACAAACTCTAGGGCTGTTTGTGACACTTATAGGAATAGCCCAACGGATTGATCGGAAAGAATAACTTTGAGGTTGTGTCGTACCCTACAATAATATCTTCGTTTGTTCTCCGCTATTAGTGACTTTGGAGTGACTCTTTGTTGCAGGTTGAGGGATAGTTATATGATCCAATTATGTTATTATTGTTGAGAGAACTTGCACTAGTGAAAGTATGAACCCTAGGCCTTGTTTCCTATAGCATTGCAATACCGCTTTTGCTCACTTTTATCATTAGTTACCTTGCTGTTTTTATATTTTCAGATTACAAAAACCTTTATCTACCATCCATATTGCACTTGTATCACCATCTCTTCGCCGAACTAGTGCACCTATACAATTTACCATTGTATTGGGTGTGTTGGGGACACAAGAGACTCTTTGTTATTTGGTTGCAGGGTTGTTTGAGAGAGACCATCTTCATCCTAAGCCTCCCATGGATTGATAAACCTTAGGTCATCCACTTGAGGGAAATTTGCTACTGTCTTACAAACATCTGCACTTGGAGGCCCAACAACGTTTACAAGAAGAAGGTTGTGTAGTAGACATCATTTTCTAATCCATTTAGGTGCACAGTCACGTGAGCATGTAGCTCAAATTTGATTTTTGCACATTAAACCCGTAGAAAATCAATCAATTAATGTACTAAAATGTCTTAATGATATTTTTTTGAAATTAAAACGTCCCTCATTTGGTAACATATGTTCAGTGTGGGATAATTAATTTAACATGCATCGTAGTTGCAGTGGATTCGCGGTCTGTGTGTGGGTATGTGCGTCTGGGCGTGGCGGGTGGCGGGTGGCTCGTAGTACATGATATGTCTCCAACATATCTATAAGTTTTGATTGTTCCATGTTGTTATATTATCTTGGATGTTTTATAATCATTTTATAGTTATTTTATATCATTTTTGGTACTAACCTATTGACATAGTGTCAAGTGTTAGTTGCTGTTTTTTCCATGTTTTTTACATTGCAGAAAATCAATACCAAACGGAGTCCAAATACCACAAAACTTTACGAAGAATTTTTATGGGCCAGAAGGAACACAACAGGCCCTGGCTACACCTTGGGGGTGCCACGAGGGGGCACAACCCACCAGGGTGCGCCAGGAGGCCCAGGCGCGCCCTAGTGGGTTGTGCCCACGTCGGGTGCCCCCCGGACCGCCTCTTTGCTCTATAAATACCCAAATATACCCAAAACCCTAGGGGAGTCGATGAAATATTCATCCAGCAGCCGTGGAGTCTAGAACCACCAGATCCAATCTAGACACCATCTCGGATGGGGTTCACCACCTCCATTGGTGCCTCTCCAATGATGCGTGAGTAGTTCTTTGTAGACCTTTGGGTCCTTAGTTAGTAGCTATATGGATTCCTCTCTCTCTCTCTCTCTCGATTCTCAATACAATGGTCTCTTGGAGATCCATATGATCTAACACTTTTGCGGTGTGTTTGTTGGAATCGATGAACTTTGAGTTTATGATCAGATCTATCTTTTTATATCCATGAAAGTATTTGAGTTTCTTTGATCTCGTTTATGCATGATTGCTTATAGCCTCATATTTCTTCTCCGATATTTGGGTTTTTTTGGCCAACTTGATCTATTTATCTTGCAAAGGGAAGAGGTGCTTTGTAGTGGGTTCGATCTTACAGTGCTTGATCCCAGTGACAGAAGGGGAACCGACACGTATGTATCGTTGCTACTAAGGATAAAACACAGGGTCTATCTCTACATATATAGATCTTGTCTACATCATGTCATCGTTCTTATTGCATTACTCTGTTTCTCCATGAACTTAATACACTAGATGCATGCTGGATAGCGGTCGATGTGTGGAGTAATAGTAGTAGATGCAGGTAGGAGTCGGTCTACTAATCTTGGACGTGATGCCCATATAATGATCATTGCCTGGATATCGTCATGAGTATTTGAAGTTCTATCAATTTCCCAACAGTAATTTGTTCACCCACCGTTTGCAATTTTTCTTGAGAGAAGCCACTAGTGAAATCTACGGTTCCCGGGTCTCTTTCTCATATTATTTTCCTTTGCGATCTACTTTTATTTGCTTTTATTTTCAGATCTATTAATCCAAAAACCCAAAAATACTTTGCTACACTTTATTTTATTTGCGATCTATTTATTCAATCTATTACAACTTTCTCCCGTCACGCACCAATTTCTGGCACCGTTGCCCGAAAGGGATTGGCAACCCCTTTAACACTTCGGGTTGCGAGGATTTGTTATCTATGTGCAGGGGCTGTTTACATTGCATTGTTTGGTTCTCCTACTAGTTCGATAACCTTGATTTCATATCTGAGGGAAATACCTACCGCCGCTATGCTGCATCATCCCTTCCTCTTTGGGGAAATACCGACATAGCTTCAAGCGACATCAAAAGGAATTTCTGGCACCGTTGTCGGGAGCATCTTCACTATATACCAGGTTCCTAATCACAAATCTCATCTCCTCGTGATTTACATTATTTTCCATTTGCCTCTCGTTTTCCTCTCCCCCACTTCACAAAAATTTGTCGTTTCATTCGCCCCTCTTTTTCGTTCGTAGTTTTCTTGCCGGATCTGTTTTTGTGTGCAACTTTGTTTGCCATTATTATCATTATGGATAGTCCTTCTCCTATTGCCTGCACTCCTGAGAACGAGGTTCTCAACTTTAAACCAAGGGGAGGAGAAAAATTAAAAGATGCCTGGTATAGGATTTGCAATGCTCGTAATAGATCAACCCGTAAGCAATCCACCTGAGGGAGTCCTGGATTAGGGGGTATCCAGACGGCCGGATTATATCTTTCGGCCGGACTGTTGGACTATGAAGATACAAGATTGAAGACTTTGTCCCGTGTCTGGATGGGACTCTACTTGGCGTGGAAGGCAAGCTAGGCAATACGGATATGTATATCTCCTCCTTTGTAACCGACCTTGTGTAACCCTAGCCCCCTCCGGTGTCTATATAAACTTGAGGGTTTTAGTCCATAGGACAACATACAATCATACCGTAGGCTAGCTTATAGCGTTTAGCCTCTCCAATCTCGTGGTAGATCAACTCACTACTAGGAAAAGGCCTACTAGTGGCGCACCAGTTTTGCCTACTAATGGCGCACTACTGGTGCACCACTAGTACCATGCCACTAGTATCTGGTATACTAATGGCGCACCACGTCGTGCGCCATTAGTATAGACCAACATGCGCCATTAGTATGCCTCCCAGGGGGCCATATTTACCCATGTGCTTTGGCATACTAATGGTGCACTGTGGGGTGATGCGCCATTAGTATCCTTTGGCACACTAATGGCGCACTGTGTAGTGATGCGCCATTACTATCCTTTGGCATACTAATGGCGCACTTTGAGGTGATGCGCCATTAGTATGAATATTAGGTTTTATTTTTTTTACTTTTCTGATTTTTGCACCAGAAAAAAATATATTATTGGGCAGAATATAGACAGCACCACACAGCAACAGCAGATTCATCGAATACAATAGAAGATTAGTCTCCGAATACAATTCATCATATTAGTCTCCGAATTCAAAAGACCGAACAAAGATAGAATATTACAAGTCTCGAGACCACGAGTAGCGAGTTTGTCTTCACATTACAAGTCGATATCGATCATCTAAACTACCATCACATAGAAGAGAGCTGCGGTCATCACGATGAGCATCATCGCGATGAAACTGGTCTGCATCCGGTTCCTCCAACGCTCCCTCCTCTCTCCCGCTAGATAGCAGGCGTATCTAGATTCCGCCTCCGCCCTAGTGGTGTAGCCTTTGTAACTGTTACCGCTAAAACGGTGAACCTGTCTCCGACACTCCTCCCAGTCGTCGTAGACTCCGGGAACCTTACCCTTGTACATGACATACGACGGCATCTCTATGCACAAGCCAAACAACAGACAATACATAAGCAATATATAAGTATGCAACAAAAGGATCGGAAGAGAAAAGCAAGACATTAATAGCACGATTCATGGTCCTACTAATAAATAGCATCGATTACATCTAAGTTCAACGACTATCCAAACCAAAGAGACATACAATTCATTAAAGTTTAATTACAACATGAGCCAATCAATGTTTCAAAACTACACATAGCATCACTACTTTTGACTCGACTCATGGGACCGGAGCATGGATGAAGCCTCCGTCTGTCGTGATGGTCATGAAATCGCGGGCGTTGTCAGCCTGCATTTGTAGCGTTGTGTCTATCTCACTGTTGGACGGTTGATATCTGAGGTAGAACTGCCCTGAGGTATGAAGGACATCTTGATGGATGATTTCCACAAACTCCGACTGAATGCGAAAGAATTCTTGTCTGATGTCCGCATCCTGGATTGCCGACAAGCTCGCGGCCCAATCTTTGAGATTATCTGGTAGCAGAAGGTGATGATGGTCCCGTACGATCGCCCGCATGTGATGGAGGGCGTAGTAGGAATCCTTCTGACCGCCAGGCGGCTGCTTGACGCAGCAGAACTTAGTATTGTGGGCGAACATGTGCCTGCCGTACCTACGAACTGTCCTGGTGAAGGTGCCTCCAGATTTGGCGTAGCCGGGGAGGACATCATCAAGAACTTTCTTGATATTTGTATAGTCTATCTTGGAGTCATGGTTCGGGTCGAAATACATGGCCATGGAATATTTCGGGCTTAAGAGGATGAGTGTGCAATGTGTGTCATTGCACAGAACATGGAATGTTAGAAAAAAAAGAACGATCGAAATCTAAGAAATCATATGTTACGGGGCGGTTAGGGGATGACTTACTCGGGAAAGTAAGGCACGAGGAAGTTATCCTTATCTGGGTTTGCCAGAATGACGCCTTCGAGGTATGAACTCGCGACTTGGTGGTCCCCAGCGCTGCCCAAGAGCTTGGCGCGCATGTAGAAGGGGTCGACTATCATGATGTCCGGGGTCTTGTCTCTAATGATCCGCATCTCCATACTCGGCGAAAACAGCCGAACGAAGGTGTAGTGCAGCGGATGAAGGTTAAACATAGCAAAGATGTCATCAAACCGCAGGACGATCGTACCCCCGATGACGCCATCCACAAAGCCCTTGCCCTCTGGCACCTTGGCCACGAAAACCGGGTATGCCACATCATTCTCTCTGAGACGCCGCTTCTCCAAAGAAAGAACACTATCATGCAGACTCCGCATAGCACCAGTTGCAGCATTGAGCATATTTGTCGGTAGCATCACCCTACCCGCCACATGCACCCTCCTCGAGATATCCTTAGGTGAAGGTGGCCCGTCCTGAGCACGGATCGTACTCGGTGCCGGCTGGCTCGCACCGGCGCCCTTTTTAGCCTTTCGTTTTCGTCCCTTCTTCTTGATCTGCTGTAATGGGACCAAGTTCTGCTGACAGACCGCCTTCTTGAGCGTGTTGGGGCTGATAATATTTCGCACCTCAGCTATCTGAGGCTCGGTGAAGGAGGCAGCTGGAGGCGTCTCCTGAGAACTGAACGCCAGACGACGCCTGTTGCAATTGGGTTTCTCCGCCGTACCAGCTAGATCGCGGTCGTCTTGGTTGGGTTCTTGAGAAGGAGGCCCGCAGAACTCGTCACTGTACCCATGTTTGGCAAAGTACTTATCGACGTTGGTAAATGTACCATCATCGTTGTCGTCGTTGTCGTTCGAATCCTGTGCCATATGCATGTCCGGATCCTGTGCCATAGGGATGTCCGGCATGTGTGATAGCGTTGCGGCGTTCTTGCCATGGCTTGGCGCCGGCACGACTGGCGGTCTTGTCTGTGGGGTGGTGTCCCCCAGCCCCAAACGAATTTGGCTCTTTGGCCAAAGCAGGGGCCAGCTTACGCAGGCGCTGAGGGTCATCTCATCTTCTTCGTCGGCCCCAGCGGGTCGAATCGGAGGTAACAACTCGTCGCAGCCTGGCAGCACCCGAACCACTTCAACCCTATACACTGTGGGTGGCATCGGATTACCGTGGAACACAGGGTTGCCCGGTTGAACGATTCTGCCCTTGGCGACATCGACCAACTCGCCGCCCACGAAGTGCAGGAGAGTGCAAGGAACGTCGGCGGTGCCCTGCGAAAACATGTAGGGCGTCAGGGATGCCCAGTCAAAGGCAAGGAGATGAAGTCATCGGCCGAGAGGCTTAGTTACCGTGATGCCGTCGAGCTCGGCTAATGTCGAGGCACCGCCAACGGCGGGCGTGCAACTGACGGAGGGGCCGCATGCTGGCGAGGTGCCGGCCGACATACAACCGGGTGCATTAAGCTGCAATGCCCGTGCCGGCGCCAGAGACACGAATACCGCCTCCGCCGGAGACACCAATGGCGCCGCCTGCGCGTTGTGCGAGTTGCTGGCCATGAAGCTGGGAACCGGGGGAGGCCCCTGTTGGCCGCCCGCAATCCACGTCGTCAGCCCATGAATCAATGTAGGCACCATGGCATTGAGCATCGTTCCCAGTTGTTGTTGCACTTGCTCTTGGACAATCTCCGGAATCCGCGCCACCTGTGCCTTGAGTGCTTCAACCTCGCGCGACTGGCTTTCCGAGCTGGTCTTTTTCTCCTTTTTCCCACCAGCGGTATAGTATGACGACCATTTTGTGGACAAGCCTTTGCCGGCAACACGACCAGCTGACGTCAGCTTACTAAGCTTATCCTTGTTTTTCATTATGTTCAACGCCCTATTTAAAGGGGTGTCGAAAGGGGAGCTCTGAGACGACCCCGCGCTACTTCTTTCATTGTCCTGCGGAAGGAACGTGAACCATTTAGAAATATTGGGGATTAATTAGAATGCAACCATATGGAGCTAATTATGCAGGGGTGTATTCCTTACCAGAACATGCTCAAGCGCCCTGGTCTTCGGATCCGTGGTAAGCTCCTTTGTTACCGGGTCCTCCTTGTACCGGGCCCTGAGAAAGTTCCTGGTCTACTTGTCACGGTATTTCTCGAAGTGGGGCGGTAGGCCTTGCTCGGCACGCTCCGCGTCCTCCTTGTCCCATATAGGCTCCGCCACTTTGTAACCATCGAGACCGAGTTGGTGGACCCCTAAGTTCAACTGCCACATTTCTTTCCCCCACTGACTTGATTCGGAGGTTGTGCTGCTCTCGCACTTGATCTTGAACTCCTTGTAGTCATCTTCGCTCATCAAAGGATATTTTGCCTTGATCTTCTCATAACTAGCACCTTTTTCAATCATTGCCTTCACCGTGCTTCTCCAAGTAAACAGGGCCGTGCTCATCCTCGTGAGGGCGGCACTGTTCACTTTATTCCCTGAGAGGCGTGTGTTTGCAAACTCAGCGGGGAACTTGTATCGTTCGTGTAGCTTCGTGAAGAGGAGGCTGCGCAAATTCCCTCGGTCCTTATGCCTTAGGTTCTTGGTGTTGATCGAGACGGTGCTCCGAAGAATGCACCCGAGCTGAACCGAGTACCCCTTGACTACTTCTTTGGGCGCCGTCGGATGCCCGTCGGAGTTCACTTCAGTAAATTCCTCCTTGACGGTGCCGAGCACGCTCGGGCGCCGGTCCTTCCGTTGCCTCTTCGGTTGGCTGCCATCTGTGCGTGCACCGCCATCATCAGTGGTGGCATCCTCGGCGGCACCATCAGTGGTGTTATCCCCGACGCCACTAGGGGTTGTGTAGTCAGGATCGGTGTCTTCCGCGGCATCCTCATAGCGGTGAGGTTCTTCCTCCAACTCCTGGGACAGCTCCCAGAATTGCTTGCCGCCCGAACCACCGGCCTCATCGTTATGGGCCATGTTTCGCTCTCAATAGGAAAAAAGTTTGGTAAAAAAGTTGGTTATTGTCAAGGAACAAGATCATGGTCTCATCATTTAGGGTTTGTCGACACCGAGGCATCCTAAAAGCTAAGCTTTTTATCATTTAGGGTTTGTCGACGCCGAGGCACCCTAAAAGCCTAAGCGTACATCATTTAGGTTCTCATCGACACCGAGGCACCCTGAAAGCCAAGGTTTCATCATTTAGGGTTTGTCGACTCTAAGTTGGTCCTAATCACTTGGCTCTATTGCCACCTATGGTTTAATGCAGCAAGAATAAAGGGGCAGTTGATCCTACTTAATTAAGTACTAAGATACCCCGGCCCAGGCATTAGTAGCAAGTACCCCATATGTCCGATTTTTAGCAAAGTCATGCTAAAATTCACGGAAAATTTCAGCATGACCTTTGCTGAAAATAGGACATATGGAGTACCCGAATTTGCCGGAATGGAAGTTAATCGACATTCCGGCAAACTCAAGGGCCTCTCGGGGTACCTGCAAAATCATCACGACACGAAGGTCGGAGACAAAACCCAGCAAACTAGCACCACAATGTGCCTCTACTTTCATATGGATGAAAAGGCCACAGACCATATGGTCCTCTGCTTTCATATGGACAAAAATCGTCTCAACTTATGTGAGCTTCCATTCCAGATCTAATAGGTCACCCAACAAAAAATCATCAATAATTTAGCAAGTCTGTACAAACACAGAAAGAATAGAAAGTTTGCTGCCTATTCAAACACAGAAACAAAACACTACTTGAAACTTCTGCTACATTTGGACCATGGCAATTTACTTTCATGGAGCATGTGCATTAAGTCCAGAAGCAAAGACTCTACAGTGAAATGAAAAAAAACCTTGGAAATATATTTATGATAACTCTGAATGGATCAGAAGGTGCAGATGCACTTGTAAAAAAAGGTATGCATTTGTAGTAGCTTTGTTCTGATGATGACACCATTCTGTTAAGAAGGCAAGATACACATACATACAGGTAGAAGCTGCAACTATCAATTGCAATCTGACCACCATTATAACATGTGCCTCCAAAACCTAGTACTGAAAGGTGGAAGCAGGGCAGGAAAAAAGTGCTGGTGATGATGCAGAGATGGCTGGCTGGCTGGCTCCATTGACACACACAATCAATGGGCCTCCCAAATTAAACTAGCCACCCAGCCAGCTAGCTAATGATACTAGCCCATAATTATGACTTGTTTTTAGCCATGAATTTCTCTAGAGATGATTCATGGCACTGCACCAACGGTCAGAGCACATCTCTCTTTTCTCTTTTGTAGCCCAAGGTATCCACCAAATAAGATCCAATTAAAAAGAAAAAATGGAGTTGTCTGCTTCAAAAAAATATGATGTCCCAGTGTTGTAAGATGGACCAACTGTATCAAATACCACCAGAGATTATAGTTGGTAGCGATAATCAGTATCAAGTTATTCAGAGAAAAGAACATTTTGGGGAGCTTTTTTAGCATATTTGTTATGGTTCCTGTGGCAACTCTCAGCTTTCATATTCTAATGATACATGGCCATTGTCATTGAAGATGTCATGAATCATCTCTAGAGAAATTCAAACACCTAGTACTAACAAAACATCCAGACATTACTAATGAATTTTGTTTCCAGGTGACAATTAAAACCTAGTACTGAATTTACTAATGAACCGATGATGCAGAGAAGCGTAGGAACAAAACCTAGTACTGAACCAGACTGGACAGATCAAATGTGCTCTTGAGATTGAACGAGATCGATCTAGGGTTTGAGCGAGGCGCACCAGGAGACGGCGAAGCAGAGGCAGCGGGTGACGCCGGAGACCAGCAGCTGTGTGAGGAGGAGCACGAAGAAGGCGCAGACGCCGTAGACGGTGGAGGCGTCAGTGTCGTAGAGGCAGTAGGAGCGCTCGTCGTACTCGTCCAACACCACCTTTCCCTGTGAGACAGAGAAGGGTCCGTCAGCCTCGGCGTAGGCGGGGGGCAAGGGGAGGAGGAGGGGTGGGAGGGTCGGGGGGCGTACGGTGCTGCGTCGCTGCTCGGCACCGACAGCGAGGAGGAAGGCGAAGACATTGAGGAAGATGAGGAAGCCGCAGAGCGCGAGGGAGGCCGAATGCGAGGTGGCGAACCCGGCCGCGGGCGGAAGGGGGACGGCGAGGGAGGCGGCGCTCGGCTCGGGGACGGCGAGCACGGGGGGGGGGGGCAGCGAGCACGGCCCGGGACGGCGAGCAAGGGGACGGGGCAGGGGGAGATATTAGAGAGAAATGTGAGAGATTGGGGATTTAGTGTGGGGGGAAGCTTACTAATGGCGCACCCCGCGGCGGTGCGCCATTAGTATGGTTTTTTTAGATAGCAATGGCGCACCCGCGGTCGGTGCGCCATTATTAATCGTTTTTTTATATAGCAATGGCGCACCAGCCAGAGGTGCGCCATTAGTAATCTTTTTTTATATATAGCAATGGCGCACCAGCCAGAGGTGCGCCATAAGTATTTTTATTTTATTTTTTGTTGCATCTAATAATTTTTTAGAAAATGAATATGAATATGAAGCAGTAATAATTTTTAATAAAAACAGTAATAATTTTTTAAAAAATATCATCAAATTTATTATTTGAAAATATCATCAAATTTGTTATTTGAAAATATAATCAAATTTGTGTTTTTTTGCAATTTTAGTTGCATTCATTTGTGACGGTGGAGCGGGTCGAGGAGTGTGCGGGGGAGGGTGCGGGGGGTCATCGGCGGCAGTGGAGCGGGGGAGGGGTGCGGTGGGTCGTCGTCGGCGGTGGAGCGGGGGAGGGTGCGGGGGGTCGGCGACGGCGGCCGGTGGAGCGGGGGAGAGGGTGCGGGGGGTTGTCGGCGGCGGTGGAGCGGGGGAGGGTGCAGGGGGTCGGCGGCAGCGGCCGGTGGAGCGGGGGAGAGGGTGGGGGCGGGGGGGTGCCCGGCGGCGAGGGGGACCGGATCTGGCGAGGTGGGATAGCGATCAAGATGGAGGGGGGTCGAGATCGAGTGTCCATGAAATTTAAAAATATTCATGATATCAAAAAGTGCCCATGAAATACAATCGAGAAATGAAGGCTACGATTTGAATACAATCGATCTTAGCTAGCTATCTGTTCACAATCTTCTTGCCCTTCTTTTTAGCAAATGGAGTTCTTTTGTGGAACGGACGTCCTTTAGGTAGGGTGGTCCTGCTTCTTCTTGTGGTGTATGCTGCTACTTCATCATCGTCGTCATGTTCGATCTTCGGGTCGCCGTACTTGTCGAAGTCTTGCTCATTGGCTACTCCATCCATTCCGATGATCTTCCTTTTGCCTCTCCTCACGACAACACGACTGGGCTTTGACGGGTCGGTAATTGATACGTCTCCGTCGTATCTACTTTTCCAAACACTTTTGCCCTTGTTTTGGACTCTAACTTGTATAATTTGAATGGAACTAACCCGGACTGACGCTGTTTTCAGCAGAATTGCCATGGTGTTGTTTTATGTGCAGAAAACAAAAGTTCTCGGAATGACCTGAAACTCCACGGAATATCTTAGAATAAATAATAAAAAATCCTCGCCAAAGATGAAGACCAGGGGGCCCACACCCTGTCGCGCCCCCCACCCTCGTGGGCCCCCTGGTGGCCCTCCGACGCCAACTCCAACTCCATATATTGGCTTTTGAGGAGAAAAAAAATCAGAGAGAAAGTTTCATCGCGTTTTACGACACGGAGCTGCCGCCAAGCCCTAATCTCTCTCGGGAGGGCTGATCTGGAGTCCGTTCGGGGCTCCGGAGAGGGGGATTTGTCGCCGTCGTCATCATCAACCATCCTCCATCACCAATTTCATGATGCTCACCACCGTGCGTGAGTAATTGCATCGTAGGCTTGCTGGACGGTGATGGGTTGGATGAGATTTATCATGTAATCGAGTTAGTTTTGTTAGGGTTTGATCCCTAGTATCCACTATGTTCTGAGATTGATGTTGCTATGACTTTGCTATGCTTAATGCTTGTCACTAGGGCCCGAGTGCCATGATTTCAGATCTGAACCTATTATGTTTTCATGAATATATGTGAGTTCTAGATCCTATCTTGCAAGTCTATAGTCACCTACTATGTGTTATGATTCGGCAACCCCGAAGTGACAATAATCGGGACCACTCCCGGTGATGACCATAGTTTGAGGAGTTCATGTATTCACTATGTGTTAATGCTTTGTTCCGGTTCTCTATTAAAAGGAGGCCTTAATATCCCTTAGTTTCCAATAGGACCCCGCTGCCACGGGAGGTAGGACAAAAGATGTCATGCAAGTTCTTTTCCATAAGCACGTATGACTATTTACAGAATACATGCCTACATTATATTGATGAACTGGAGCTAGTTCTGTGTCACCCTATGTTATGACTGTTACATGATGAACCACATCCGGCATAATTATCCATCATTGATCCGGTGCCTACGAGTTTTCCATATACTGGTTTACGCTTATTTACTTTTCCGTTGCTACTGTTACAATCATTACAAAAATACCAAAAACATTACTTTTGCTGTCTTTACTTTGTTACCGTTACCACCACTATCATATTACTTTGCTACTAAACACTTTGCTGCAGATACTAAGTTTCCAGGTGTGGTTGAATTGACAACTCAGCCGCTAATACTTGAGAATATTCTTTGGCTCCCCTTGTGTCGAATCAACAAATTTGGGTTGAATACTCTACCCTCGAAAACTGTTGCGATCCCCTATACTTGTGGGTTATCAAGACCTTTTTCTGGCGCCGTTTCCGGGGAGCATAGCTCTATTCTTTGAGTCACTTGGGATTTATATCTGCTGGACACTATGAAGAACTTGAAAGACGCTAAGACAAAAATTTATCCCTCAACTACGAGGGGAGTTAAGGAACTGCCATCTAGCTCTGCACTTGATTCACCTTCTGTTATGAGTAAGCTAGCGACACCTAAACCTACTACTGCTATGAATTCTGATATGTCGCATGTTATTGATGATGCCACTTCTGCTATGCATGATACTTATGATGAAACTACTTCTATGCTTGATACTACTGTGCCACTTGGTGAATTTCTAGATGAGAAAATTTCTAAGTCTAGAGAAAGAGAAATTAGTGAACCTGAACACGATGATGTTAGTGATGATGAACCTATGCCTGTTATTCCTGAGGGTTATCTTTTTAATAATGAATCTTATGAAGCTATTCTTGCTTGTCCGGATAAACCTGAACGTAAGAGGTTACTAATTAAGTGGAGTAAGGAATCTTTTAGAGGTAGGATGAGACCCGACCCTGCTTTTGCTACTTTACCTATCTGTGTTCCTGATCAGGATTATTATGATATTACTGTTGATCCAAATATAATTACTTTGGTTGAATCTGATCCTTTTTATGGCTATGAATCTGAAACTGTTGTGGCACATCTTCGTGAGTTAGATGAAATAGCTGCCCTGTTTACTAATAATCTAAGATCGCGCCATTTTTATATACTCAAAATATTTCCGTTCTCATTAAAGGGTGATGCTAAGAAATGGTTTAATTCTCTTGATCCTGCCTGTGTGCAAAGTCCACAGGATATGATTTATTACTTCTCTGCTAAATATTTCCCTGCTCATAAGAAACAAGCTGCTTTGGGGGAAATATACAATTTTGTGCAAATTGAAGAAGAGGGTCTCCCACAAGCTTGGGGGAGGCTTCTCAAGTTACTTAATGCTTTGCCTGATCATCCTCTTAAGAAACCTGAAATATTTGATATCTTTTATAATGGACTAACTGATGCTTCCAGAGATTACCTGGATAGTTGTGCTGGTTCTCTTTTCAGGGAAAGAACACCGATGATGCTGAAATTTTATTGAATAATATGTTGGCAAATGAAAATAATTGGGCACCTCCTGAGCCACCTCCCGAGCCAACTCCTGAGCCAGCTCCTGAGCCAATTACTAAGCCTATTCCTAAACCAACTCCGAAGAAGAGAGGTGTTCTATTTCTCAGTCCCGAAGATATGCAAGAGGCAAAGAAATCTATGAAAAAAAATGTATTAAAGCTGAAGATGTTAAGAATTTCCCTCCTATTGAAGAAATACATGGTCTTAATTTACCGCCTGTTGAAGAAGTATATGGTCTCAATTACTTATTTACTGAAGAACCTCCCGATATCCCAACACAGGTAGTAAAGGTAAATTCTCTCTATAGATATGATAAAGTTGAAGTCCCTCCTACTAAAATTGCTAGTCAGTGCTTGGATGAGTTTGATGACTTTATGTTTAAGCAAGATGACTTTAATGCTTATTTTGGTAGACAATTAAAGCAGAATACCTTTATGATTAAACGCTTGAGTGATTATATGGATAATATTAGAGGTGAACTTAAACTTGTTAGCAAACATGCTTCTATGGTTACCACTCAAGTAGAACAAGTACTTAAAGCTCAGAAAGAAATGCTTGATGAAATGAATAGTAAGAAAAATGATTATGCTGTTAGAGTGGCTACTAGAACTGGTAGAATGACTCAGGACCTTTGTATCCTGAAGGCCACCCTAAGAGAATCGAGCAAGATTCTCAAAGAAATAATATTGATGCACCTAGCTCTTCTAAAAGGAAGAAAAAGAAAAATGATAGAACTGTGCAAACTTCTAGTGAACCTATTGCTGAACCACCTGATAATCCAAATGATATCTCTATGTCTGATGCTAAAACACAATCTGGTAATGAACATGAACCTAGTGAAAATGTTAATGATGATGTTCATGATGATGCTCAACCTAGTAATGATAATGATGTAGAAGTTGAACCTGCTGTTGATCTTGATAACCCACAATCAAAGAATCAACGTTATGATAAAAGAGACTTCGTTGCTAGGAAACATGGTAAAGAAAGAGAACCATGGGTTCACAAACCCATGCCTTTTCCTCCGAAACCATCCAAGAAAAAGGATGATGAGGATTTTGAGCGCTTTGCTGAAATGATTAGACCTATCTTTTTGCGTATGCGATTGACTGATGTGCCCAAAAAAAATCCTTATGCTAAGTATATGAAGGATATCATTACTAATAAAAGAAAGATACTGGAGGCTGAAATTTCCACCATGCTTGCTAATTACACTTTTAAGGGTGGAATACCAAAGAAACTTGGAGATCCAGGAGTACCTACTATACCATGCTCCATTAAAAGAAATTATGTTAAAACTGCTTTATGTGATCTTGGAGCCGGTGTTAGTGTTATGCCTCTCTCTTTATATCGTAGACTTGACTTCAATAAGTTGACACCTACTGAAATATCTTTGCAAATGGCTGATAAATCAACTGCTATACCTGTCGGTATTTGTGAGGATGTAACTGTTGTGGTTGCAAACGTTACTATTTTAACAGACTTTGTTATTCTTGATATTCCTGAGGATGATAGTATGTCTATTATTCTTGGAAGACCTTTCCTTAATACTGCAGGGGCTGTTATTGATTGCAACAAAGGCAATGTCACTTTTCATGTTAATGGTAATGAGCATACGGTGCACTTTCCGAGGAAACACCCTCAAGTTTATAGTGTCAACTCTATTGGAAAAATTCCATCGATTATATTTGGAGGTTTTGAATTTCCTCTTCCTACTGTCAAAAAGAAATATGATATACTTATTGTTGGGGATGTCCATATCCCCGTTGAGGTAACATAGTGTTATTCGAAATTTCTCCGGTTCGATGATTACCGGAATGAGTTTGTTAACAAGACTTGATCAACCTTGTTAGTGGATTCTTTTTGATGAGCATGAGATGGATGAAACTAGAAGCACAACCTTCTATACCCTCTTTATATTTTCTGTTCTTTACTAGAAATAAAGTAAAATAGTATTTTTCTGTCTGTTTCCTGACTTATCCGTGCAATATAAAAATATCCCGAAAATAAAAGTCCTCAGAATGCCATGCCAATTTAATATGATTTTTTCGGGAATATTTAAGGATTTTTAGTGCAAAAATTACCGCGGGGGGAGCTGCCACCTGGTCACGAGGGTGGAGGGCACGCCCTACCCCCCTGGGCGCGCCCCCCTGCCTCATGGGCCCGCGGTGGCCCTCCTCCACTTATTCCTACACCCATCTTCTTCCTCTGTCTCACACAAACCCGAAAAACCAACTCAAGCTCGTGTTCCAGCAACTTTTGCTGCGATTTTCGATCTCCTTGCTCAAAGCACCTCTCACAAAACTACTTGGGGAGATTGTTCCTTGGTATGTGACTCCTCCATTGGTCCAATTAGTTTTTGTTCTAGTGCTTTATTCATTGCAAATTTGTGCTGCATAGGTGACCATGTTCTTGAGCTTGCATGTCAAATATATATGGTTCCAAGTAGTTCTAATGCTTGATATATGCTCTAGGCACTTGTATGAGTAGTTGCTATCAATCTTATTGAAGTTGGTTCACTTTGTTCGAAGTTACTAAAAATTTCAGATTGTTTTAGAAATAATGAAGAGACTTTTGAGGGGCTCGTCGAGCCGAAGTTCTAAGGAGAAACAAAAGGAAGAAGAACAGAAGCCCAAATTTAATCTGCCTCGTATCGCGGAGGTCCGGCCGTGTGAATGGCCTTCCGATGACTTCTTGAGGAGTGCCGGGATTTATGAAGATTTCTATCTATTGATTGAGAACGCCGGCCTCACCAACTTCCTCCGCGACCAACGTCATCAGTATCTCTTACTCACAAATACTTTTGTGCAGAACTTCTACTTTTTCCCTAAGAAATCACCTCCAACAGTAGAGTTCCATTTATATGATGTTGCTAGGGAGATGACATTAGCTGCATTTTGCGAGGTTTGCAAAATACCTTTCAAGGGTTCTTTAGATGAACCATACCGTAATGAAGTGGAAGCTTATATTGACACTATCACTGTGGGAGAAACCAGGAGGTTTCTGATGCAAGAATTACTAGCATACATTTCCCTGTTTTACGCTACTTTGCCTTATTTGCTAGTCGCTGCTTGATTGGTCGTGGGAACTGTGGGAACCTTAGTATTCCTGATATTGTTATTTTGCTCCATGGTTTATACCGCAATAACTCGTTAGTATGGGTGGAATTGTTGCTAGACGGTTGAGTATGAACCGTACTAAGGGCCCCATCTTTGGAGGCATTTATGCTTCACGCCTAGCTGAACATTTTGAAATACCTATTAGGCATGAGGAGAAAGAAGAAACAACGCTGCCCCGTGCTTATTTAGATTATAAGAGTATGGTAGCGCATGATTTTCTTTTAAGAATCGCGAAAGGGCGCTTAAATATAAATTGTACTTTGATAAACATCACCCCGAGACTATTACTTTGCCTGCTCCCTCTTTGTTTAATTTGTCTGCAGGTACTTACATTGTTCCATGGGCGGCTGTTCAAGCCTATCGAAATCCTGCACCAGCCTCGGAACCGGAGCCTCCACGAATGTCTATTTATTCTTGGGATCCTGAGGCGGTTGCCAGCCAGTGGCAGTTAGAGTCCTCTTCATCACATTATGATCCCAACTATTCTTCATTGCAGTACGACCCCAGCTTCACCTACGGATATCAGCCAGGTTATCCCTGGCAATAGACCAACTTAGGCCAAAAGCCTAAGCTTGGGGGAGTACGTATTTCCCACCGACATTACATTCATGTTCACACACACTCATTGCTACATGTCGGTGCTCATACTCTTTCATTGTAATATCCATGCTAGTTTATTTCCCTTTTTCCTGCTTTCTTCTTGTGTGTTTAATAAACCTTAAGAAAAACAAAAAAATTAGTGTTAGTCTACTTTCCATGCTTGTAGTAGAATTAAAAAGAAAACCCAAAAATATTTCCCGTCCTTCTTTTGCTTGTTGAGAGCTTTCCCGTGTAAATAGTTTTTATTTTTCTTTTCCTTTCTTTGGGGGTCAAGAAGACTATATTGAAAATGCTTAGTGGCTCTTATATGCATGATTGTTTATTTAACTTAGAGCCCATATTACTTGTCTTCTCTCTTGAGTTGAATGCTTGCAGATTCCAGCTTAGTCCAATGCACGTGCACTCCTATTATTATACACACCGTTCGGTCGTGCAAGTGAAAGGCAATAATGATGATATATGATGGACTCATTGGGATGAGAAAAGATGGTATGAACTCGACCTCTCTTGTTTTTGTAAATATGATGATTCATCGTTCCTGATTCAGCTATTATGAAGTAAACATATTTGCAATGACATTTAGAGATTATAGTTGCTTGTGCCATGCTTGATTAGCTATGAGTTATAATGGTTAACCTTGCATGCCAACATGCTATTGAGACGATTATGATGTGGTATGATAGGATGGTATCCTCCTTTAAATGAATTGAGTGACTCGACTTGGCACATGTTCACGCATGTAGTTGAATCAAATCAACATAGCCTTCATGATATTTATGTTCATGGTGGATTATATCCTACTCATGCTTATATTCGGTGTGAATTAATTTTAATGCATGTTTACGACTGTTGTCGCTCTCTTAGTTGGTCGCTTCCCAGTCTTTTGCTAGCCTTCACCTGTACTAAGCGGGAATACTGCTTGTGCATCCAGACTCCTTAAACCCCAAAGTTGTTCCATATGAGTCCACTATACCTTCCTATATGCGGTATCTACCTGCCGTTCCAAGTAAATTTGTATGTGCCAAACTCCAAACCTTCCAATGAAATTCTGTTTTGTATGCTCGAGCAGCTCATGTGCAACTATGGCTGCCTATATCTTCCATGCTAGGTGGGTTATTCTCAAGAGGAGTGGACTCCGCTCCTCATTCACGAGAAAGGGCCGGTAACCGGGATGCCCAGTCCCATGATCCAAAAAGATCAAAGCAAATCAAAATAATTAAACAAAACTCCCCCTGGGACCCGTTGAATGTTGGAGGCACTCATTGTTTCGAGCAAGCCATGGATTGATGCTTGTGGAGGAGGGGGAGTATAAACCTTTACGATTCTGTTTGGGAACTACCTATAATGCATGTAGTATGGAAGATACAGCCATCTCATAGTTGTTGCGTTGACAGTGAAAGTATGCCGCTCAAAATATTATTTATCTCTATTTCAAAAATCGAGCTCTGGCACCTCTACAAATCCCTGCTTCCCTCTGCGAAGGGCCTATCTATTTACTTTTATGTTGAGTCATCACCCTTCTTATTAAAAAGCACCCGCTGGAGAGCACACTGTCGTTTGCATTCATTATGATTGGTTTATATTGGGTATGACTTGACTGGATCGCTTTTACCATGAATTACAATGTTTAGTCAGTCCTTGATCTTTAAAGGTGCTCTGCATTTATGTTTTGAGGTCTCAGAAAGGGCTAGCGAGATACCATTTTGTTGTATCATGTTATGATTATTTTGAGAAAGTGTTGTCATCCGAGTTTTATTATTATGGCTCGCTAGCTGATTATGCTATTGATATGAGTAATTGTGAGACCTACGTGTTATTGTGAGTATGGTTAGTTCATAATAATTTCTGAAACTTGAATGCTGGCTTTTCATGTTTACAACAACAAGAGCAAACAGAGTTTGTAAAAGTTTTTCTTTTTCTCTTTTAGTTTGTCAACTGAATTGCTTGAGGACAAGCAAGGGTTTAAGCTTGGGGGAGTTGATACGTCTCCGTCGTATCTACTTTTCCAAACACTTTTGCCCTTGTTTTGGACTCTAACTTGTATGATTTGAATGGAACTAACCCGGACTGACGCTGTTTTCAGCAGAATTGCCATGGTGTTGTTCTATGTGCAGAAAACAAAAGTTCTCGGAATGACCTGAAGCTCCACGGAATATCTTAGAACAAATAATAAAAAATCCTCGCCAAAGATGAAGACCAGGGGGCCCACACCCTGTCCACGAGGGTGGGGGGCGCGCCCCTCCCCCTGGGCGCGCCCCTCCCCCTGGGCGCGCCCCCTACCTCGTGGGCCCCCTGGTGGCCCTCCGACGCCAACTCCAACTCCATATATTGGCTTTCGAGGAGAAAAAAATCAGAGAGAAAGTTTCATCGCGTTCTACGATACGGAGCCGCCGCCAAGCCCTAATCTCTCTCGGGAGGGCTGATCTGGAGTCCGTTCGGGGCTCCGGAGAGGGGGATTCGTCGCCGTCATCATCATCAACCATCCTCCATCACCAATTTCATGATGCTCACTGCCGTGCGTGAGTAATTGCATCGTAGGCTTGCTGGACGGTGATGGGTTGGATGAGATTTATCATGTAATCAAGTTAGTTTTGTTAGGGTTTGATCCCTAGTATCCACTATGTTCTGAGATTGATGTTGCTATGACTTTGCTATGCTTAATGCTTGTCACTACATTATATACATGCCCACATTAGGAGATGCACTCTTCGGTTAGAAAGGCCCTGGCTATGCTTCCCTCTGGACATGACATGTTGCGAACGTATCCTTTCATGACACCATTCATCCTTTCGAACGGCATCATGCTGTGGAGGAACGTCGGCCCGAGTTGGATGATATCCTCCATGATATGGACCAGCAGATGCACCATAACGTCGAAGAATGCGGGCGGGAAGTACATCTCAAGCTCGCATAGTATCACCACGTTCTCTTCCTGTAGCCTTCTGAGTTGCCTCACGCCAACCGACTTCCGAGAGATGACGTCAAAAAAGTTGCATAGGCCAAATAGTGTTTCATGGACGTGCGCGTCCATGATCTCACGGATTGCAACTGGAAGTATCTGCGTCATCAGCACGTGACAGTCGTGAGACTTCATCCTGCTGAACTTCTGCTTCGCTGGGTCTAGGTATCTGCTTATCTTCCCCGCGTAACCATAAGGAAGTTTTACTCCTACGAGGCAGGTGAAAAACTAATCGATCTCCTCCTGACTTAGAGTGAAGCACGTGGGAGGGTAGTCATTTCCGGTCTTTTTGGCCTTTTTGCCTTTGCAATGACTTTCCGTGTCCTGCTTCGCCTCATCATCATCATCATCATCATCATCATCATCATCATCATCATCATCATCATCATCATTAGTGTGAAGCTCCTCCCTGATGCCCATTGATTTCAAGTCTTCCCTTTCTTTCGGCCCATCTTTGGTCCTCTCTAGCATGTTGAGCAGGGTACCTAGCAGACTCTCGCACACGTTCTTCGTGATATGCATGACATCAAGGCTGTGAGGCACATAGTGGATCTTCCTGTACGGCAAGTCCCAGAAAACAGACCTCGTTTTCCATACCTTCAACAGTGGCTCTGGCGCCTTTCGCTTCTTTCCCGGCTCTGGCACCTTTTGCTTCTTTCCCGGCAGTGGGCAATCTTTCCAATTTTTCAACAGCTCGTCTATTTCCTCGCCGCTCCTCGTACGCGGGCGTCTTCAGGGTTCGGTTTCACCATCGAACAGATCCTTGCGTTTCCTCCACGGGTCATCGTCGCGAAGCCACCCTCGATGTCCCATGAACACGGTTTTCGAAGACCCGGGATCTCTATCTAGCTGGCGATACGTTGTGTCATCCATGCACTTGACGCATCCAGAAAATCCGTGGACCACCTGCCCCGCAAGATATCCGTAACCGAGATAGTCGTGCACCGTCGTGAGTAGTGCGGCTCTCATAGGGAAATATTCTTTCTCTATGGCGTCCCATGTATTGGCTGGCGTTGTCCACAGCGTGTCTAGCTCCTCTTTCAGCAGCCCCAGATACAGATTGATGTCGTTCCCTGGTTGTTTTGGCCCTTCAATTAGCATACTCATGTGAATGTACTTCCTCTTCATGCACAACCAGGGGGAAGGTTGTACATCCACATAAACACAGGCTAGGTGCTATGTGTGCTTCTCTAGCTGCCAAATGGATTGACTCCATCGGTGCTCGCGCCCAGCACGATGTTCCTTGGATCCTTCCCAAATTCTAGGTGTTCGAAGTTCAACGCTTGCCACTGGCTCCCATCCTTAGGGTGACTCAGCATTTTGTCTTTTTTATTTATCTCCGGATCATTTGCGTCATCTTCTCGCTTCTTCTCCTCCCTATCCGCGTGCCAACGCAGGAGCTTTGCTACCTTAGGGTCCGCGAAATATCGCTGCAGACGAGGAGTGATCGGAAAGTACCACACCGATTTTCGAGGAGCTTTCTTCCTCTTCTTGTATCGAGTGACGCCGCACACCGGACATATGGTAGACTCCACATGCTCGTCCCAATAAATGATGCAATTTTTCATGCACACATGGTATTTCACGTGCGGTAAATCCAGAGGACACACGATTTTCTTCGCCTCCTCGAAACTGGTCGGGCACTTGTTCCCCTTGGGAAGACGTTCGTGCCAGAATGACATGTTCTCGTCAAAGCATGCGTCGGTCATTTTGTGTTTTACCTTCATCTCTAGAGCCATGAGCGTTACTTTCAGGCGGGTATCCTCGGGCCTGCATCCTTCATACAATGGAGTAACCGCGTCTATCTCTAGTTGATCTAGCTTGGCTTTCTCTCGGGCGGTAGCTCTTGTGTTATCCGCCTGCTTGAGAAGCAGCTCTTGAATATGAGGGTCCTGCACCCAGCCCATCGATGGTCCATCGTCGTCTGCTCCGCCAGCATCTTCATCTTCAGGATCATGTCCTTCGTCTGCTCCGGCATCTTCCTCATCATCATGTCCGGCATCTTCTACATGATGACTGTGTACAACATCACCGTCATGATCATGTCCTAGAGATTCTTCGTCTTCTCGCCCGCCCGAGCTGCGGTGGTGGTCTTGCTGCCCTTCCTCATTTCTTGTCCGGCCCCCATGGACGACTTCATAGTCATCTTCATCACCTTGCCACCGATAGCCATCCATGAAACCACGCAAGAGCAGGTGGTCCCGCACCTGCCTGAAATACGGGTCCGCAATAAGGCTCTTCAGCTTGCATCTTCGACACGGACATCTTATCTCCGTCTCGTTCTTTCGAAGCGTCTCGGCCTTCGCGGAGCTCAAAAACCTATTCACGATGCCTTCGGTCATCGTGCGGACCATGGTCGCCTGCGGGGTAGAGCAAAACGATATTTTAGAACCAAGAAAAAATTTGGCATGACTTTCCCTAAAAATAGGACCAAAAAGAATGCATAGTGCCAAAATTCTCGCCGAAGCGGAAATGAATCAACATTCCGGCAAAATATTGGCAACTATCGCATTTCAAATACCGGTACCTGCAAACACAAACGTATATGCAACACCACAAACATATGCAACACCACAAACATACATAGATCTAACTAGGCCACAAAAAGTGCATGTGCACGTTGTTGGAGCGAGCTAGGGAGAAAAAAAGTAGATCTACAACATAAAGATAGCTTTCCCCTTACTTACCTATCAAAAAAGGTAATTTAACCACTTAATTTTGATGAATCTATGGTGCAAATGAGGTGAGGAGGAGGAGGCAGCCGACACAAGCTTGGAGAAGGAGGTGGAGGGAATGAAGTGGGGAAAGTGAGTGTGTAGGTGTGGCTGTCCAAAATATCTAGCTGGTCCCAGGTTACTAATGGCACACCATCCACTCATGCGCCATTAGTAACCCTCGTTACTAATGGCGCACCAGCGTCAGGTGCGCCATTAGTGGTTTTGCATATATATATATATATATATATATGCACTAATGGCGCACCGTGGCATAGTGCGCCATTACTAGTTTAAACTAGTAATGGCGCACTATGCCACGGTGCACCATTAGTAGTTCTACAAAAAAAAGAATAAAAAAATACAGTAGTGGCGCACTGTGTGGCCGGTGCGCCATTACTAGTTAGAACTAGTAATGGCGCACTGTGCCTGGATGCGCCATTAGTATGTTTAGAAAAATGAAAAAAAAATGTTACTAGTGGCGCACCATGTGTGTGGTGCGCCATTAGTGTCTTCCACACTAATGGCGCATCTGCACATGGTGCGCCACTGCTATATAGTAGTGGTGCACCACATGTCAGGTGCACCATTAGTATCGATTTCATCTATAGCCCTTTTCCTAGTAGTGGTACTCTTGTAATACTCATATCATCAACAATAAATCAAGCAGGACGTAGGGTTTTACCTCCATCAAGATGGCCTGAACCTGGGTAAAACATCATGTCCCCTGCCTCCTGTTACCATCCACCTTAGACGCACAGTTCGGGACCGCCTACCCGAGATCCGTCGGTTTTGACACCGACATTGGTGCTTTAATTGAGAGTTCCTCTGTGACATCACCGTAAGGAAGGATGCCTCATCTCGTTGTTAAAAACAACATTACCGCCGGGGGAGCCCTGGCTGTCGCCCAAACTCTCCGGCTAGGCAGTTTCGTCATGACCGCCTGTTCGGCTGCTGCACCGACGATGACTTCTCGGGTCATCTAAAACAACCTCCATGTCGGCTCGGAATTTGCCAAGCAGATGGATCCAATGGAGCTCTCTTACCTAAACGAGCTCTTGGATCGCATCGCCGCCCTGGGAGTCGCTACAGACTATGATCGGATTGGGCTTAAACCCGATCAAAGGGAGATTAACTCTCCATCACTCACCCATCATGTTGCGGTGGTGGAGGAACAGTGCGGCAATTCTTCCTCTATTTTGAGGACTAACTATGTCCGGATTCCTGAGCTCTCCGAGCCGGACACCCGCGTAGGGGAGGACATCACCCAAGCCCTGAACCTAGAATCAGGCAGCGGGCCAGACCTATCGGGCAGCACTCCGGAACCCGAACTTCCAAGATTGCAAACTCCTCGGCCCCTGGGTCTCAGATCGGGTAGGGGTTAGGACTCAAATCCACCCACCCACCCAGACATAAACGATCTTTCCCACATCAGGCAAGAGCCCCATGAAACAATACATAATTATTGGGCCAGATTCCTCCTTGTGATGAACAAGGTTAAGGACTATCGCGAGGAAGATGCAGTCTTACTTTTCTGCAATAATTGTACGGAGAAGGGAATTCTTAACGCCTTAAATCGCTGTGACATATCACGCTTCGCGGACTTGGCGTTCATAGTACAAAAGTACTGTGCGATGGAAAGCGCTTGGAAAACCGAAATGAAATTTTGGGATAATCCGGCTCCGAATATACACCCAGTCCGAAGTAAAAGGGTGCACTATCATAAGATACTCGAGCTAGTTGCAAAGAAACTAAAACCCTCTACTAGAGGGATGGCTTAACGGACACTGCAAAATTCATAGTACAACGGATACCATACCAACACACAACCTTAGAGCATGTTGGATACTCCGGCAGGTGGCCAAAAGCGGTGAGGATATTCTTATCCTAAATACCATAGAGCACCATCCCGTGGATGACAATACGGTTTTAACAGTCTTTGAGACCTTCGCGTCAAATAATAGGAGCAAGCGAACACTCCGTAGCATTGCCGAAATCTGCCACGTAGCAGTAATAAATCCATGGAGTGACACGGCTATTACCTTCAATGCCAGTGATGAACCTAAATTCTGGACAACCAGAGCACCAGCCGCACTGGTCCTCAGTCCAATCATGGACGGCGTTTGACTCACCAAAGTACTCATGGACGGCGGCAGCGGATTAAACCTCATCTATGAGGAAACTCTTCAGAAAATGGAAATAGACTGGAACCGCATCAAGCAAAGTAGCACAACCTTCAGAGGAATCATACCCAGTCGGGAAGCACGATGCGCTGGGAAAATCACACTAGATGTGGTATTCGGTACGCCAGAGAACTATAGGTCCAAAGAAATCACATTTCAAGTGGCCCCGTTCAGCAGTGGATACCACGCCCTTTTAGGACGTGAGGCATTCACGATATTCCAAGAAGTACCCCATTATGGGTACATGAAGCTCAAAATGCCCGGGCCCAACGGAATCATCACTCCCGCCAGTGATCCGGACACAGCACTCCGTGCCGAAAACAAAACAGCCGCACTAGCCCTCGAGGCATTATCCGAAGCCCTCCGGTGGACAGGGACGACGTGATACTCGACAAGAGATCCAAAATCCACCTCTTTTAAACCAGCGGATGAAATAGTCAAATTCCAAGTCCACCCAATGGACCCTACAAAAACAGCCTCCATTGGGGCATAGTTAAACCCCGCCGTGGACGCCGCACTACAAGAGTTCCTGCGCGAGAATTTGGACATATTCGCCTGTCATCCCTCAGACATGCCAGGAATCCCGCGCAGGCTGGCCGAGCATAGCCTCAATATCCTAAAGGGATTCAAGCCGGTCAAGCAGGCTCTTCGGCGTTTCTCCGAACCTAAGAGACATGCCATGGGAGAGGAACTAGCCAAGTTATTGGAAGCCGGATTCATCAGAGAAATAAAACACCCGGACTGGCTAGCAAACCTGGTGATGGTACCAAAGAAGGATAAATCCTGGCGCCTTTGTGTCGATTTCAAGGACCTCAATAAAGCTTGCCCAAAGGATCCCTTCCCCCTCCCCCGCATTGATCAAATTATTGATGCTACCGCAGGACACGAGTCATCGTGTTTCCTTGACGCATACTCCGGTTACCACCAAATCAAGATGGCGGAGTCCGACCAAGCCGCAACGGCATTCATCACACTATACGGTCCCTTCTATTTCAACACAATGCCTTTCGGGCTCAAAAAATGCCGGTGCAACATATCAGCGCATGATCCAGACTTGTCTGGAGAAACAGATCGGCAAAACAGTAGAGGCATACGTAGACGACGTGGTCGTTAAAACCAAACACTTCGATTCTGTAATAGACGACTTGAGGCTCATATTCGACAACCTCCGAACATACGACATCAAGCTCAATCCAAAAAAATGCGTTTTCGGCGTACCAGCAGGAAAGCTCCTGGGCTTCATTGTCTCCAGTAGAGGAATTGAAGCTAATCCGGCCAAAATCCGAGCTCTGTCACAGTTGGCTGTCCCAACGGACCTCAAACAAATCCAGAAACTGACTGGATGTGTAGCAGCTCTCAGCCGCTTTATCTCCCGCCTAGGAGAAAAAGCTTTAACCCTTTATCGCCTCCTTCGGCGCATAGAACACTTCGAGTGGACGGACGCTGCCACAGCCGGATTGGAAGAATTAAAAGCCATCTTGGCAACCAACCTAATCCTGGCCAAGCCAAACGTCGGCAAACCAATGTTGTTGTACATTGCGGCAACTCACCAAGTTGTAAGCACAGTGCTTGTCGTCGAACGAGAAGCTGACGGACATAAATTTCCTCTTCAAAAGCCGGTACACTATGTATCCACTGTCCTCACCCCATGCAGATCATGGTACCCACACTATCAAAAGATAGTTTACGCGGTATTCATGGCATCCCGAAAGCTGCGACACTACTTTCGAGAGTGTTCGATTACAATAGCCTCGGAAGTGCCACATAATGATATTATAAACAACCACCACGCTACGTGCCGGATTGCCAAATGGGCCATCGAGTTCCTCCCGTTCGACATAACATACAAACCTCGGCGAGCTATTAAGTCGCAAGTATTGACCGACTTTGTCGCCGAATGGACGGAGGCCGAACTCCCTAAAGAGTACGGTGCATACACCAATTGGATCATGCACTTCAACGGTTCTAAAATGCTGGCTGGTCTAGGGGCTGGCGTCGTCCTGACGTCCCCAACCGGAGATACCGTTTAGTACGTACTGCAAATATTGTATACAGACTCCAACAACGCAGTTGAATAAGAAGCTCTGTTGCATGGTCTTCGGATGGTAGTTTCCATGGGCATTCAACGCCTGGAGGTGCGTGGGGATTCAAACCTCGCAATATCCCAAATAAATGGAGACTTTAACACCAAGGATCCGAAAATGGCTGCCTATCTAAACGCCGTCCTAAAAATGTCAGCTCGGTTTGAGGGGCTCAAATTTCACCATGTGGCTCGGGGAAACAATCAGGCAGCGGATATCCTCGCCCGCATCGGCGCAAAACGCGATGCAGTCCCCCCAACATATTTTTGGAGAGGCTGTTCAAGCCATCCATAGTATGGGAAGGGGACATCGGTAACAATAGTCCGGACCCGACCAAAATACCCGATACCGAACAATCTGACACAATCGGAGGCTCCGCCACCGAAATAACACCTTCAGCCCACGTAATAATGGCCATCATTGCCCCGTGGACAGAACCATTCCTGGCCTACCTAACTAGACAGGAACTTCCGGAGTACCAAATGAGGCACACTGCATAGTGCGGCGATCCAAGGCCTACAGGGTCCATGAGGGAGAATTGTACAAAAAAAGCACTACCGGAGTCCTTCAAAGGTGCATCTCCAAAGAGGAAGGGCGGAACCTTTTGGCAGAAATTCACGCCGGACTCGGCAGTCACCACGCCGCAGCCCGGGCTCTTGTAAGCAAGGCCTTCCGTACAGGATTCTATTGGCCAATAGCCCAGGCAGATGCACAGGACCTGGTCCAACGTTGCGCCGGTTGCCAGCTCTTTGCAAATCAGAGCCACATGCCACCCACCGCCCTCCAAACAATCCCCATTACGTGGCCCTTCGCGGTCTGGGGGCTTGACATGGTTGGACCCTGAAAGGGGGAACCCACAAGAAAAAATACTTACTGGTCATGGTGGATAAATTCACCAAATGGATAGAGGCCAAACCTGTTAAAACAACCGAATCTGGACCGGTGATAGACTTCATATCCGGGGTCGTACACCGTTATGGCGTCCCCCACAGCATCATCACTGACAACGGCACGAACTTCACGGCCGATGAGGTAAAGCTCTAGTGCAGCAAAATGGGCATCAAGCTCGATTATGCTTCAGTCTATCACCCACAAACCAACGGCCAAGTTGAGCAAGCAAATGGTCTTATAATGAGCGGCATTAAACCCAGATTAGTGCGTTCCATAACGGAGTCTAGGACGCACTGGGTAGAGGAGCTCGACTCCGTACTCTGGGGGCTGCGGACCACGCCGAATCGTAGTACCGGATATACACCCTTCTTTATGGTGTATGGCGCAGAGGCAGTCTTGTCCTGTGACATTATTCATGACTCACCTCGAGTGCGCATGTACGAAGAAAGAGAAGCCGAGCTCGATCGGCAGGACAGTCTGGACACCCTGGAGGAGGAGCGCGACGTAGCAAAAGCCCGTTCCGCATTTTATCAGCAACAGGCTCGCAGATACCAAAGCAGAGAAGTACGGGCCAAAACTTATAACGTTGGCGAACTAGTTCTACGCCTGTCGGATAAGAAAAAGAACAAGCTCGATCCCAAATGGGAAGGTCCCTTCATTATTGACCAAGTTCTGACCGGTGGAGCGTACTGACTGCGGGATACATCGACTAATCGACTCGAGCCGAACCCATGGAACGCGGCCAGACTCCGATGATTCTACGCCTAGCGCCGGACTCTATGTTTGTCCCCTTCCTCTGTCCATTTTTTTGCATATACATTATCTGTCTTGTTTTTCTTTCTTTCTTTCATTCTTTCTCTAGGCCTTCAAGGGCCAACTTGTGCCTCGCTTGCACATTATAGATGTACTAGCCGCTCTCATCATACCCGGGGGCTTCTTTCACAGAAGCTTAATTATTTATCTGGGCCTCATGCCCCGCACATGTGTTATACTTCTGCATGTACCTTTTTTTCGCCATTATATGCATCGGTATGACTTAAGTTTTGGCCAAGCTGGGTTGCCTGGCTCTTGTATTTATGCCCTACGTTCCCGTTAATTCGGCTAGGGCATAAGGGGAGCACCTCTGCGATTGTTACTGCCAGGTCAGCCGGATGTGTACCTCAGACTGGGTGAAGCCGAAAGCTAGCGTTCTTAAGGGAATATTCGATCGGTGAACAAAAGATGATTTTTATTTATTTTCCATATGTGCCCCCAGATGTTTTTTCCTGCGTTTCCTATCGCAGTCCGGACATGCACTTTAGGGCATGCATACCCAGGGAAAGGAACCATTAATGGAACTATTCTCCCTGGAAGATGGTTCTTACTACCCATGTAATATAACATAACTAGTTGGGCACTTGTCTGTTCAAGTACTAATGACCCCTACGCCTGGTATCCACGCATACCCCGGTTCTTATATAACTGAACAGGTATTCAGATACACTCCAGACTATCGGGTCCCGAGGTTGAAGCGAAAAGGTCCGCCATGACAAATGATCTACAATCCGGCTAGAAGGCATTATACATGTCACTTTAATTACATAGTCATGCAGACTGACTAAATTACTCTTCTATACCATCCAACAGGCGGTCTAGCTTACAATCCAGTTGGGAATACTTTGCGGCTAATTCTACTTGCCCACAAACTAAGTTAATGGGAATCTCTTTTCCGTCGGGCCCCACAGGTCCGACCTCGGCCATGTGATTTGGGTCAGCCTTGGTATACCGCGTCTTCACCATGGCCCAGGCTTCCCTAGCACCTTGACGGCAGGCAGATATCTTCCATAATCGGAGGCGTCGTTGTGATCCCTTGAGCTTCTCCGCAACCTCTGCAACGCCTTCTAGCAAGGAGACGGATGGCCACAAGGCCTGGGCAATACTATGCATCACCTGCCGAACTTGTTCGTGCAGTTGTGAGAGCTCGGATAGAAGATCACCCGTAGACCTGGTCATTTCCTCCACGGGACAACCCGTCAGCATACCTATAGACATAACGCTGTTAGCCGGCTTCTCCGCCGAACTCCTTCCAAAGGATTCATTAAAGCACTTACTGAAAATGCCGCGTCAAAGCCACTTATTCTCCTTCTCAGATTCTGCAAGCTGGGCTCGAATGTCTTTTAGTTCCACGCTTACCTTGGTATTGGTGTCTTGGAGATTGTTTTTCTCCCGCCTGACCTCAGTCAGCACGCGTTCGCCAGCATGTAGCTATCGCACGACATGCTGGTACTCCGGATTTTCTCCGGATTCATCTGCAACATCTATTGTTAGATCTGCAGCCACGCCGCACACTATATGGTAACCATCATTCTTTAAAAGTAAAAGTTACCAGTAGGGGACTTTTTCGGTTCCTTCAATGCGGCAACAGCGGCCCGCAGTTGGGTCTTGCATTCCTCCAGCTCCTGGGATAGCCGAGTATTCTTCTCTGTAAGAACCTGCACAACAAAGATGATCCTTAAATCAGTTCTGCTAACTGTTTCAAGTCTCAGGGGCTACTGATACATATAATCGTCAGATTTACTTACCCATACATCCTTTACATACTGATTCGTGGCTCTGGCTAGACCATCTTGGGCAGCACGGAGGTACGCCTCTCCAGAATTGAAGGCATCAAATGCTTCTGGTGAGAAACAAGCGTCGCGGAGTACGGCCCGGCGACGCCTATGATTCATGGCGCTTTCCACTTCTGAATTTGTGGCGGATAATCTATCCGCATCCTCTGTAGGAGGATTATCCTACGCCCGCCCTATATCGTCTTCCACCTCTATGTCCGGTCCTGGCGCCCGACTGGTGGAAGCATGGTTAGCAACATCGCCGGACATATTCCGGCGAGCGTTTTTTCTGTTAAAGAAACACGGGCATCATTACATCTTGAGAAAGACGACAACCACGGAGCGGGGTTTTTGCGCCGGCGTCTCCGTCCTGACCGCCTTCCTTTTTTGGCCGGCCCAGCCTCAGTGCCTCTTGTTGGCGAGTTGCTGCGGGTTCGGCAGGGCGTCCCGAATGCCTTCCCTATAAAAATGCCATATGTATATGGTAGGTGAAGTGTCTAAAAGGGGATCCTAGTTTTTGGAGTTGGGATTTTTAGTTTTTCTTACATGCGATGCAGGAAGCAGTCCGGGATAGTCGGCCGTAATGGCCACCAGGGCGTCATCACATCTTAGTTGATAGAACTGCCGGTCTATCAGCTCCACGAATATGACCGTATCTTCTTCGAGTCCGCGATCGCGGGGCCCGGTCAGGGTCCTCTGGTTGTGGAGATGGGCTGCTAACCTCCCTTATGGCTTTTCGCAGTTCCTGCCGCAAAGATGGCAAGTTAAGTGCCTACGATAAAGAATGCGGGAAGAATGGGAGTAAGGAGATATAACTCACCCAGCTTGGAGGGTTGTACATAGAGAATCCATTCCGCGGCTTGATGCGGAGGAATTCCTCTTCCTCTCCCTTGAACAGTTCGGACAGAATTTTTGCCAAGGCGGCAGCGCTGTCTGGACCCTTACGCCCACAACGAGTGGCGTCATCTTCCCCGTTAAAACACCACAAGGGGTGCCCTCGATATTGAAGCGGTTGCACTCCTTGCATTATGCATATTGACATAACCTCGATTACTGTCAATCCTAATTGAGCTAGCACTTTAATCCGGTTCATCAGGTAAAGGACTTCCCCGTTGTCTTCCTCCTGGGGGCTCCGTGGGCACCAACTTTGGTGTTTCTTCAGGGGAGCATTGCTGAACTCAGGAAGGCTCCGCCAAATAGGGTCCAGAAGGGGGACATCCTCCATATAAAACCATTCCGAAGGCCAGTCTTCGGACGTCTTCTTCGGAGTACCGGACAGGTATCCGGTTTCAGCGATGCGCCATATTTTGGCTCCGCCCACTTGATAAAGTGATCCCTTCTGTGTGCGAGGGATGAGGCAAAATAACCTTTTCCACAGCTCGAAGTGAGCCTCGCAGCCCAGGAACAACTCGCAGAGGGCGACATAGCCGGTGATGTGTAAGATGGAAGCAGGGGTGAAATTATGCAGTTGGAGGCCGTAAAACTCCAGGAGCCCGCGGAGGAACGGATGAATCGGAAATCCGAGTCCCCTTAATAGATAGGGGACAAGGCATACCCGCTCCCCCGTAGAGGGGCTGGGGAAGCTCTCCGCTTGCTCCCCGCCATTGTAGGTGGCGAGCCCAGCTCGGACGGGCACCATATACGCCGGAGGGAGAAATCCCTTAGTCTGCAGTTCGACTAATCGACCGTGTGGGACTGAACACCTCTCCCAATCACCGGGCTTAGGGCTACGAGGGCGGGAGGAGGAGCTGCGGAGGTCGGCCATGCTGGAATGGGTCTTTCTGAAACACGCACTACTAGGAAAAGGCATGCTAGTGGCGCACCGAATTTGCCTTCTAATGGCGCACTACCGGTGCGCCACTGGCATCATGCCATTAGAATTAAATTCTAATGGCACACCACTGGTGCGCCATTAGTATCTGGTGTTCTAATGGCGCACCATGTAGTGCGCCATTAGTATAGCCTGTAGTGCGCCATTAGAATGCCTCCCAGGGGGCCATATGTACCCATGTGCTTTGGCATTCTAATGGCGCACCAGCAGTTAATGCGCCATTAGTGTGATGATCACAGTGCGCCATTAGTATGAATATTAGGTTTTATTTTTTTTGCTTTTCTGATTTTTGCACAGGTTACAAAATATATTATTGGACAGAATATAGACAGCAGCACACAGCAACATCAGATTCATCGAATACAATAGAAGATTAGTCTCCGAATACAATTCATCATATTAGTCTCCGAATTCAAAAGACCGAACAAAGATAAAACATTACAAGTCTCAAGACCGCGAGTATCGAGTTTGCCTTCACATTACAAGTCGATATCGATCATCTAAACTACCATCACATAGAAGAGAGCTTTGGTCATCACGATGAGCATCATCGTGATCAAACTGGTCTTCATCCGGTTCCTCCAACGCTCCCTCCTCTCTCCCGCTAGATAGCGGGCGTATCTACATCCGGCCTCCTCCCTAGTGGTGTACCCTTTGTAACTGTTACCGCTGAAACGGTGAACCTGTCTCCGACACTCCTCCCAGTCGTCGTAGACTCCGGGAACCTTACCCTTGTACACGACATACGACGACATCTCTATGCACAAGCCAAACAACAGACAATACATAAGCAATATGTAAGTATGCAACAAAAGGATCGGAAGAGAAAAGCAAGACATTAATAGCACGATTCATGGTCCTACTGATAAATAGCATCGATTACATCTAAGTTGAACGACTGTCCAAACCAAAGAGACATACAAATTCATTAAAGTATAATTACAACATGAGCCAATCAATGTATCAGAACTACACATCACTACTTTCGACTCGACTCATCGGACAGGAACGTGGATGAAGCCTCCGTCTGTCGTGATGGTCATGAAATCGTGGTCGTTGTCACCCTGCATTTATAGCGTTTCATCTATCTCACTGTTGGACGGTTGATATCCGAGGAAGAACTGCCCCGAGGTATGAAGGACATCTTGATGGATGATGTCTGCAAACTCCGACTGGATGCGAAAGAATTCTAGTCTGAGGTCCGTGTCCTGGACTGCCGACAAGATCGCGGCCCAATCTTTGAGATTATCTGGTAGCAAAAGTTGATGATGGTCCCTTACGATCGCCCGCATGTGATGGAGGGCGTAGTAGGCATCCTTCTGACCGCCAGGCGGCTGCTTGACGCAGCAGAACTTCGTATTGTGTGAGAACATGTGCTTGCCGTACTTATGAATTGCCCTGGTGAAGGTGCCTCCAGATTTGGTGTAGCCGCGGAGAACATCATCAAGAACTTTCTTGACATTTGTGTAGTCTATGTTGGAGTTACGGTTCGGGTCGAAATACATGGCCATGGAATATTTCGGGCTTAAGAGGATGAGTGTGCAATGTGTGTCACAGCACAGAACACGGAATGTTAGAAAAAAAAGAACGATCGAAATCTAAGAAATCATATGTTACGGGGCGGTTAAGGGATGACTTACTCGGGAAAGTAAGCCACAAGGAATTTATCCTTATCTGGGTTTGCCAGAATGACGCCTTCGAGGTGTGAACTCGCAACTTGGCGGTCCCCAGCGCTGCTCAAGTGCTTGGCACGCATGTAGAAGGGGTCGACTATCACGATGTCCGGGGTCTTGTCTCTAATGATCCGCATCTCCATACTCAGCGAAAACAGCCGAACGAAGGTGTAGTGCAGCAGATGAAGGTTAAACATAGCAAAGATGTCATCAAAGTGCAGGACGATCGTACCCCCGATGTTGCCATCCATAAAGCCCTTGCCCTCTGGCACCTTGGCCACGAAAACCGGGTATGCCACATCCTTCTCTCTGAGACACCGCTTCTCCAAAGAAAGAACACTGTCGTGCAGACTCCGCATAGCACCGGTTGCAGCATTCAGCATATTTGGTGGTAGCATCGCCTTACCCGCCACATGCACCCTCCTCGAGATATCCTTAGGTGAAGGTGGCCCATCCTCAGCACGGATCGAACTCGGTGCCGGCTGGCTCGCACCGGCGCCCTTGTTAGTCTTTCATTTCCGTCCCTTCTTCTTGATCTCCTGTAATGGGACCGAGTTCTGCTCACAGACCGCCTTCTTGAGCGTGTTGGGGCTGATAATATTTCGTACCTCAGCTATCTGAGGCTCGGTGAAGGCGGGAGCTGGAGGGGTGTCCTGAGAACTGAACGCCAGACGACGCCTGTTGCAATTGGAATTCTCCGCCGTACCAGCTAGATCGCGGTGGTCTTGGTTGGGTTATTGAGAAATAGGCCCACAGAACTCGTCAGCGTACCCATGTTCGGCAAACTACTTACCAACGTTGGTAAATGTACCGTCGTCGTTGTCGTCGCCGTCCGGATCCTGTGCCATAGGGCTATCCGGATCCTGTGCCATAGGGATGTCCGGCAGGTCCGGTAGCATTGCGGCGTTCTTGCCATGGCTTGGCGCCGGCACGACTGGCGGTCTTGTCTATGGGGTGGTGTCCCCCGCCCCTAAACGAATCTGGCTCTTCGGCCAAAGCAGGGGCCAGTTCGGAGGTAACAGCTCGTCGCAGCCTGGCAGCACCCGAACCACTTCAACCCTATACATTGTGGGTGGCATCGGATTACCGTGGAACATGGGGTTGCCCGGTTGAACGATTCTGCCCTTGGCAACATCGACCAACTCGGCGCTCGTGAAGTGCAGAAGAGTGCAAGGAACGTCGGTGGTGCCCTGCGAAAACATGTACAGGGCGTCAGGGATGCCCAGTCAAAGGCAAGGAGATGAAGTCATCGGCCGAGAGGCTTAGTTACCGTGATGCCGTCGAGCTCGGCTAATGTCGAGGCACCGCCAACGGCGGGCATGCAACTGACGGAGGGGGCGCTTGTTGGCGAGGTGCCGGCCGGCGTACACCCGGGTGCATTAAGCTCCAATGCCCGTGCCGGCGCCGGAGACACGAATACCGCCTCCGCCGGAGACACCAATGGCGCCGCCGAAGACACCATGGCGCCGCCTGCGCACTGTGCGAGTTGCTGGCCGTGAAGCTGGGAACCGGGGGAGGCCCCTGTTGGCCGCCCGCAATCCACGTCGTCAGCCCATGAATCAATGTAGGCACCATGGCGTTGAGCGTCGTTCCAAGTTGTTGTTGCACTTGCTCTTGGACAAGCTCTGGAATCCGCGCCACTTGTGCCTTGAGTTCTTCTACCTCGCGCGTCTGGCTTTCCGAGCTGGTCTTTTTCTCCTTCCGCACACCAGCGGTATAGTATGACCCCCATTTTGTGGACAAGCCTTTGCCGGCCACACGACCAGCTGACGTCGGCTTAGTGAGCTTATCCTTGTTTTTCATTACGTTCAATGCCCTATTTAAAGGGGTGTCGAAAGGGGACCTCTTAGACGACCCCGCGCTACTGCTTTCAGTGTCCTGCGAAAGGAACATGAACCATTTAGAAATATTGGGGATTAATTAGAGTGCAACCATATGGAGCTAATTACGCGGGGGGTGTATTCCTTACCAGAAGAAGCTCAAGCACCCTGGTCTTCGGATCCGTGGTAAGCTCCTTTGTTATCGGGTCCTCCTAGTACCGGGCCTTGACATAGTTCCTGGTCTTCTTGTCACCACTGTATTTCTTGAAGCGGGGCGGTAGGCCTTGCTCGGCACGCTCCGCGTCCTCCTTGTCCCATATAGGCTCCGCCACTCTGTAACCGCCGGGACCGAGTTTGTGTTCCCCTAAGTTCAACTCCCGCATTTCTTTCCCCCACTGACTTGATTCGGAGGTTGCACTGCTCTCGCACTTGATCTTGAACTCCTTGTACTCATCTTCGCTCATCAAAGGATATTTCACCTTGATCTTCTCATAACTATCACCTTTATCAATCATTCTCTTCACCGTGCTTTTCCAATTAGACAGGGCCGTGCTCATCTTCATGAGGGCGGCACTGTTCACTTTATTCCCTGAGAGGCGTGTGTTTTCAAATTCGGCGGGGAACTTGTATCGTTCGTGCAGCTTCGTGAAGAGGAGGTTGCGCAAATTCCCTCGGTCCTTATGCCTAAGGTTCTCGGTGTTGATCGAGACGATGCTCCGGAGAATGCACCTGAGCTGAACCGAGTACCCCTTGACTATATGTTTGGGCTCCGTTGGATTCCCATCGGAGTCCACTTGAGTGAATTCCTCCTTGAGGGTGCGGAGCGCATTTGGGCGCTGGTCCTTCCTTTGCTTCTTCGGCTGGCTGCCATCTGTGTGTGCGCCGCCATCATCTGTGGTGGCATCCTCAGCGGCACCATCAGTGGTGTCATCCCCGACGCCACTAGGGGTTGTGTAGTCAGGATCGGTGTCTTCCACGGCGTCCTCATAGCAGTGAGGTTCTTCGTCCATCTCCTGGGACAGCTCCCAGAATTGCTTGCCGCCCGAACCACCGACCTCATCGTTGTGGGCCATGTTTCGCTCTAAATAGGAAAAAAGTTTGGTCAAAAAGTTGGTTATTGTCAAGGAACAAGATCATGGTCTCATCATTTAGGGTTTGTCGACACCGAGGCACCCTAAAAGCCTAAGCTTTCATCATTTAGGGTTTGTCGACGCCGAGGCACCCTAAAAGCCTAAGCGTACATCATTTAGGTTCTCATCGACATCGAGGCATCCGGGGCAGCCAAGTTAAGTTTTCATCATTTAGGGTTTATCGATGCCGAGGCACCCTAGGTTGGGCCTAATCACTTGGCACTAATCACTTGGCTCTATTGCCACCTATGTTGGGTTTATCATCTAGGGTTTATCGATGCTAAGGAGAATTCTAAGTTGGGCCTAATAACTTGGCTCTATTGCCACCTATGGTTTAATGCAGCAAGAATGGCAGGGCAGTTGATCCTACTTAACTAAGTACTAAGACACCCTGGCCCATGCATTAGTCGCAAGTACCCCATATGTCCTATTTTGAGCAAAGTCATGCTAAAATTCACGGAAAATTTTAGCATGAC
This sequence comes from Triticum urartu, assembly GCF_056163025.1. Taxonomy (NCBI): domain Eukaryota; kingdom Viridiplantae; phylum Streptophyta; class Magnoliopsida; order Poales; family Poaceae; genus Triticum; species Triticum urartu. Next base: position 100,681,141 of record NC_141878.1, read on the forward strand.
CTTTGCTGAAAATAGGACATATGGAGTACCCGAATTTGCCGGAACGGAAGTTAATCGACATTCTGGCAAACTCAAGGGCAACTCGGGGTACCTGCAAATTCATCACGACACAATGGTCGGAGACAAAACCCAGCAAACTAGCAAGATGATCATCATCTTTGCAAGACAGTAGCTCAAGTTTTTGACAGTAGCCTCTGAAGAAAACAACATTGCAACATTCAAGTTCACAGGATAAAAAAATCATCCAAATACAACGAGATCAGCAAAGGACAGTAAGATATATACTGAAATTATCATAACAAAATGCCAGCTACCCAATGCTAGTAATCAAGCAGTAACATAAAATGCAAGTAATTTCACTGGGAGAATTGTGAAAAAACAAGCAGCAGTAGCAGAATATGTTTGGAGTAGCATCAACAGTTTTACAAATCAATTAGGCCACACAAGGGGCTGATCTAGGAACCTTGACAGGGATACCCAGAACAGGAGACTCAGTCATGTGCAGCTTACAGCCTAGTAGCCTACAGGCACGGAATTGCAGAGTACAAGCACTGTTGGAGACCACAAGGTTGGGTATGTTTCCCTGGAGGTGCTCATGCATGGTTCCATCCGATATATGCAATGGTTGTCGGCAGCCTAGTAGTGGAAAATTTTCTGGATTCTGGAGCGTTGGCTAGCAAGCTCCAGCCAAAGTGTGTATACGTTAAGTCTATGAGGTCAGGGGCATTCTTGCGTAATAACTGTGGAAACAGAACCGCGCCAAGGTTGACACATATCTGCACCATGGAGTGTTCCTTTTTCTCAATTCCCCAAGCAGCCTGGCGCTGCTCCATGACCTGACCTTTTATACTATGATGAACAAAAGCATCTACCGCAGAAATCTCCAGTACATAGACCACGGGTAGAACAAGTCCATGCATCACAAAGTCACACAAATCAGAGTGACAACACCAACAATTTCGAGCTCCCTGTGCTACAAAGCAGCCCCAGAATTGCTCAAACGGGCAGTCCAACTGGGGACAGGGTCCAAACCGAAAGCTATATGCTACCACAATCTATCATGAACATGGCCCAAACGAAGTCAATTCTACACTACATCTGACAGACTACTCCGTGTTCTCTCAGATTTCCTCCACTCGCCGAGACGGGTTCCCACCCAGCCCAGCCATCCCCGCCTCTCCTCTCTCGCGCGCACGCAGCAACCCAAAAAAACACAAGACAAGCAATAGAATCTCTGCTCTACCGGGAGGCAACGAAGTGGCCAAGGTCATAGGGGGCGATACCTGAGCGGAAGCCCTAGGCTAGCGCGAGAGGGCGGAGTGCTGCTGCTGCTGCTATTGCTCGGGGACGGCGAGGTCGGAGTGGGCGGTGCGGGAAGGCGGTGGGAGGCGGGGGAGGGGGTTCCGCCGATCCGACCGGAGGGGCGAGAGGTAAGAGGAGACGAGGCGGCGGCGCGGTCGGGTGGGTGCGTGGGGCACTCCTCCCTGGTCCGGACTGGCCACGCTGCTCGGGGACGGCGAAGGAGGCGAGGGGGGCTGCGAGGGGGACGGCGAACACGGGGGGCAATGGGTGAGATCGATGAGGCAGGGGAGAGATTAGAGAGATTGGGGATTTAGTGTGGGGGGAAGCTTTCTAATGGCGCACCACCCCCTCGTGCGCCATAAGTACGACTATTCTAATGGCGCACCACCCCTCGGTGCGCCATTAGAATTTTGTTTTAATCTAGCCCACTAGACATATCTACAACCTAACCCTATCTACAACAGAACCCACCCACTAGCCTGACTGGTCAGCACACATCACACACACCAGGAGGTCCTGGGTTTGATTCCCAGGCTCCCCAATATTTTTTTATGCATTTTAAATGCAGTTTTTTTATATTTATTTGTGTTTAAATATGTTCAAACTTGTTTAAATCATAACAGTAATATTTTTTTATAAAAACAGTAATGATTTTTTTAAAAATATGTTCAAATTTGTTACTTGAAAATATCATCGGCGGCGGCGGTGGGGCGGGGGAGGGTGCGGGGGGTGCCCGTTGGCGGCGGTGAAGCGGGGGAGGGTGCGGGGGGCCAGGTGCTCGTCGGCGGTGGTGGAGCGGGGGAGGGTGCGGGGGGCCGGGTGCTCGTCGGCGGCGGTGGAGCGGGGGAGGGTTGCGGTGGGTCGTCGGCGGCGGTGGAGCTAGCGGGGGAGGGTGCGGGTGGGATGGAGATGGAGGGGGAACCGAGATCGAGATGGAGGGGGATCGAGATCAAGTGTCCTCATGAATTCAAAAAGTGCCCATGAAATTTAAAAATATTCATGATATCAAAAAGTGCCCATGAAATACAATCGAGAAATGAAGACTACGATTTAAATACAATCGATCTTAGCTAGCTATCTGTTCACAATCTTCTTGCCCTTCTTTTTCGCAAATGGAGTTCTTCTATGGAACGGACGTCCTTTAGGTAGGGTGGTCCTGCTTCTTCTTGTGGTGTGTGCTGCTACTTCATCATCGTCGTCATGTTCGATCTTCGGGTCGCCGTACTTGTCGAAGTCTTGCTCATTGGCTACTCCATCCATTCCAATGATCTTACTTTTGCCTCTCCTCACGAGAACACGACTGGGCTTTGACGGGTCGGTAATGAAGAAGCATTGGTCCACTTGGGAAGCCAGTACCCATGGCTCATTTTTCGCGGTGACGTTTGCGCCCGCGGTCTTGGATTTGGCTTCGGGTATAACCATGGTGGTGAAATACCGGTCTTCTTTTAGGACGCTCTTGGCCCATCTGACACGGAACATCAGGACCTTCTCTCCAGCATAGCTCAGCTCCCAGATCTCCTCGATCCTTCCGTAGTATCTATCCTTGTCGTTACCGGTGTAGGATTCCATCGTTACCCCGGAGTTCTGATAACCATCGCTCTTCATGTCCTTGTCCTCGGTGTAGAATGTGTAGCCGTTGATATCGTACGCCTCATAGGTCATCAGGTTGTGCTCGGCGCCCTGTGACAAGGCGAATATGAGTTATTCTTCCGCGGAAGAATCCTCATGTAAAGGGTACGACAGAAGCTTCTGCTTGAACCAACGCGTGAAACATGAGTTGTGCTCTTTGAGTATATCTCCATCCGTCCTCTATTGGCCTCGTTCATTGTACGTCTTCTCAATAAAGGTTTTGTGCTCTACCACCCAAGGATCGACCACGTCTATGTGTTGTAGCGCAACTAGGTTTGCTCTTTCAAAGTCGGCGAGTCGACCCTCGAAGTCGACATGCATTTCGCGGCGACCCTCACGGTGACCCCATCCAGCGAGCCTGCCGAGGTGCGTGTTGACGGGCAGACCAACGGGGTTCTCGATGCCTAGATAATTCGTGCAGTAGGAGATGCACTCTTCAGTCAGAAAGCCCCTGGCTATACTTCCCTCGCCGCGGTGGTACTTGTCTTGTTGCCCTTCCTCATTTCTTGCCCGGCCCCCATGGATGACTTCATAGTCATCTTCATCACCTTGCCACCGATAGCCATCCATGAAACCGCGCAAGAGCAGGTGGTCCCGCACCTACCCGGGATCCGGGTCCGCAATAAGGCTCTTCAGCTGGCATCTTCGACACGGACATCTTATCTCCGTCTCGTTCTTTTGAAGCATCTCGGCCTTCGCGGAGCTCAAAAACCTATTCACGATGCCTTCAGTCATCGTGCAGACCATGGTCGCCTACGGGGTAGAGCAAAACGATATTTTAGAACCAAGAAAAAATTTGGCATGACCTTCCCTAAAAATAGGACAAACAAGAATGCATAGTGCCAAAATTCTCGCCGAAATGGAAATGAATCAAAACATTCCAGCAATATTGGCAACTATCGCATTTCAAATACTGGTACCTTCAAACACAAACATATATGCAACACCACAAACACATGCAACACCACAAACATACATAGATCTAGCTACGCCACAAAAAGTGCATGTGCACATTGTTGGAGCGAGCTAGGGAGAAAAAAAGTAGATCTACATCATGAAGATAGCTTTCCCCTTACTTACCTATCAAAAAAAAAAGGTAATTTCACCACTTAATTTTGATGAATCTATGGTGGAAATGAGGTGAGGAGGAGGAGGCAGCCGAAAGCTTGGAGAAGGAGGTGGAGGGAATGAAGTGGGGAAAGTGAGTGGGTAGGTGTGGGGCTGTCTAAAATATCTTGTTGGGGTCCCAGGTTACTAATGGCGCACCACCAGCAAATGCGCCATTAGTAACCCTGGTTACTAATGGCGCACCTGCAGGTGGTGCGCCATTAGTAGTTTTGCAAAAAAGTAAAATATATATATATATACTAATGGCGCACCGGGTAATAGTGCGCCATTACTAGTTTAAACTAGTAGAACTAGTAATGGCGCACTTCGACCTGATGCGCCATTAGTTTGTATGGAAAAATGGAAAAAAAATTAATACTAGTGGCGCACCCAGTTTCTGGTGCGCCATTAGTGTCTTCCACACTAATGGCGCATCACCAACCGGTGCGCCATTAGTATATAGTAGTGGCGCACTGCTTCCATGGTGCGCCATTAGTATCAATCCTATCTATAGCCCTTTTCCTAGTAGTGACGCTCTGATGGAATCTCGCTGGGGGGAGGATGGTATGGATCGGACCTAAGAATCCCCATCCCTTTAATAGACAATTTATTTATTTGGCTAGGGGGCGAATGTAAAAATGCCCTGGCGCCTCGTATTCATTCACGCGTGGGAGATAGCCCTTATTGGGCACAGAAGCCAAGAGGTTCAACATTTATGAGGCCAGACACTGCCTACGAACACTCGAAAATTGGAGAAGAACCCACCTTGCAATGCCGAAGACAACACTACGCGCCGGACTCATCGTCATTGAAGCCTGGTTCGGGGGCTACTGAGGGAGTCCTGGATTAGGGGGTATCCGGACGGCCGGATTATATCTTTCGGCCGCACTGTTGGACTATGAAGATACAAGATTGAAGACTTCGTCCCGTGTCCGGATGGGACTCTACTTGGCGTGGAAGGCAAGCTAGGCAATACGGATATGTATATCTCCTCCTTTGTAACTGACCTTGTGTAACCCTAGCCCCCTCCGGTGTCTATATAAACCGGAGGGTTTTAGTCCGTAGGACAACATACAATCATACCATAGGCTAGCTTCTAGGGTTTAGCCTCTCAGATCTCGTGGTAGATCAACTCTTGTAATACTCATATCATCAATAATAAATCAAGAAGGACGTAGGGTTTTACCTCCATCAAGAGGGCCCGAACCTGGGTAAAACATCGTGTCCCCTGCCTCCTGTTACCATCCACCTTAGACGCACAGTTCGAGACCCCCTACCCGAGATCCGCCGGTTTTGACACCGACACCACCGTTGTTCTTCTTTGTTGTTTTTATGTTGCCATCACCACTTGGTATAGATCCATCCTTGATACGAATACCGGTGGAAATTTCTTGATGTGTCCTTCTCTTGATTCCTTTAATGCCATGGGAAATTTAGTCTTCTCACCACCCCTCATGATTAAAGAAACAACTTTGACTCTTGAGCATGTTATGGAAAGATTAGATGCTATTGAGAACAAAATTCTCACCGAAGATCATATGGAAATTATAGATAAAAAGATGCATAATTTAGCCACCAATATGGGGTCAAAAGCGGGAGATGTTCTTAAGTTGTTAAGGGGAAAGGGTACCATAATTCATGAAAGAATAGAAGCAAGCCCTTCTCGGATTTATAAATTAGAAGAAATTTTTAGTAATCTAAGCATGGCTTTTTCTTCCGCTAAAACTATCGAAAAAACTCCCATAAAAATTGGTAGAGCTTCCAAGAACAAGGGTACAAACTCTAGTAATAGTAATAAAGAAGATCTTAAGATGATTGATATCCACCCGGATTTTGTTGAAGTGATAAGAGATCCTTTTTGCAAGAATGAAATCTTTGGATTTATTCCCAGAAGTGTTGTTATTGGAAATCTTTATGCTAAATCTTTTAAGGGTTCTAAGTGTTTGATTGAAGAGTTGGACAAACATGACAAAACTTAGATTCTTGCTTTATGCCTAGCTAAGGGAGTCAAACTATATCGCCTGTTGGGAGGCAACCCAATGAATAAATTTTATTTTTGCTTTTTGCTTCCTGTTTTTGAGTGCTAGCACAATTATGCTACTGTTATGATTGTGTTTTTTCATGTTTTAATTAGTGTTTGTGCCAAGTAAAGCCTTTAGGATCTTATTGGGTGATAGTTGTTTGTTCTTGCGGAAAAAACAAAAACTTTTGAACTCATGAAAATAATTATCATTTTTTACTAGAGAGCGATAAAATATGCATTCCACTTGAAGTAGATCAATGTATAATTTCCTCAGGCAGTCCTAATTTTTCAGAATTTTTGGAGTTACAGAAGTATTTGTCGTGGAATTGTCACGACAGATGTCCTCATGGAAGGACTTAGTCATGGAGCCACCACTACGGGTTAGCTTGAAGGGGTTAAAACGGATAAAGGGACACGAGGGTTTATACTAGTTCGGCCCCTTCGATGAAGGTAAAAGCCTACATCTAGTTGTGGTTGGTATTGCTTGGGGTTTCGAAGACCAGGGAGCGAATCTGCTTTGTCTGGCTTCGAGTTGTTGTTTCCTGTCCCTGAACCGCCGTCGGGTCACCCCTTTATATATTCACGAGGATCCCGGCTGGTCTACGGAGTCCCGAGGCTGGCTCATACAAGTGTCCGCCTCGGTCTCTTCTTTCTTATCTTACAATGCAAGTTTATACAATCATGGAGGTTTACTATCATGGGCCCTAAACCGCCTGTGGGCTCTGGGCCTCTAAGATTCATCCGTAAAGTGTCATCTTCTGGGTTTCCTTGGGCTTCAGTATAATTGAAGGTGAACCGGCCCCTCCTGGGCGGTTTACCCTCAGTGGTTATATCTTCAACATTAGGCCCAGATTGATTTGAACCTGTTCATGTCAGTCTTCAATCCTTGAACTTCTGGCAATTCTCGTAAACCGCCATATTGTCTTCTCCCTGTGAACTTTGACGAATCGCCATGACGTCATCTTCTGTTACTGTAGTAAATCATTGTGATGTCATTCCTGTATAAAAAAGTTTTATAAAGATTCCCTTCTCTTTAATTAATTCCCGAAGATCGAGGCGATAGCTGCATCCTCTTTTGCCGCCTCCGATTCCTCGATTTTCACGCCTGCCGTTTTATCCCACTTCCTTATAAATAAAACCGGGGCGCCTTCCATTTTCTCCCTTTCCAAACCGCACCATCTTCCTCCTCGCGACCCGAAGACCTCAAGTATCGCCGCCGCCGCCGTCGTTGATCTTCCAGTCCGCACCGACTCAGGCCACTGCATCGACCTGACTCTGACCAGAAATCGATGGCAAACCTCCACAGCTCGTCCACATCCGTGAGTTCTTCTCCTTCCCCTTCTCAGATCTACATTGGAACTTTTTGTTGAGTTCGTCGGCGGTCATCGCCGCCCGATGCAAACCCTTGTTAGTTTTCACCTCGAATACCCTGTTTAGATTGTAAAAACAACGTAGACCTGCTGCAGCAATTGTTTGCGCTTATCTTGCATAAAAATAGATCTCATTTCCATTTTTTGGAAGCTCTCTTTGAGTGTATGAACTTCTCTGCACTGTTTTAGGTCTAGAAAATTTTCCTTCCAGAGCGACCGTTTGATCCAAAATAATAATTGCAACTTGTGAAACCTGTTTGTTCCATACTTAACAAATTTCCATCTTGGGGTTCTGCCTCCAAAGGGTGGTTTATCCTTTAGTGTTGATAATTCGTCGTATGTCATTAGCCCTCTCTTAAACCGCCATCTAGAATTTGAACAGCCATGCCCGGTTCACTTCATACGTATACTTTGAATTGCCGGTTTAACATTTTGACAAACAGATACGAACCGCCAATCGTAAATGGTCCATTTTCCTTTTACAGACTTTGTAAGATGATGAAACAATTTGCTGCTTGCAACTGGGTTCCATCTCGGATCACAGAAACGCAAATCAATGAATATGTCATCACCGGCACTTTAGCATAAAAAAATGTCCTCCCTTGGCGAGTTCCTGGCCCTGAATGCCCCCCTGAACCTCAAGATGGAGAAGTGATTGTATTCTTGCAGCATTTAGCTCGAGGTTTCAGTCCTCCCGGATCGAAATTTTTCCGGGATGTTCTTGCCAGGCTCCAACTTCATCCTCAAGATATTGGACCAAATTTTGTGTCCAACATATGCAACTTCCAAGTATTCTGCGAGGTTTATCTGCAAGAAGAACCCACTGTCGATCTCTTTCACTTAAACCGCCGGACGGAATTTTCTGATGGACCTAATAATGAACTTCGCGGTGTGTCGATTCAAAAGAGGAAAGAGGTTGATTTTCCTCATGCCAAACTTCACAGCCATCCAAAAGACTGGAACCACACTTGGTTCTACTGTCAAAATACTGCCCCTGCTGAAGAGAATCCTCTACGGGGCTACCGTCCGCACCGACTCAGCAAGAATCACCCCTTACCTCAGAGATTGCCTGCCAAAGACCGACAAGCTTATGCATCTCAACTTGCCAATCTTCGGGCTCTCCTTGCCAACGGTTTAACTGGTGTTGATCTCGTCCGTTGCTGGATTTCATGGTGCATTCTCCCTTTAAGCCGCCGGCCCGGATTAATGTTTGAATACACCGGCAGCACCAATGATCCTCAACGGTTTAACTCAATAGAACTGATGGACAATGAAGTCAGTGAAAGTGTAAAGAAAATACTCGACGGACCGCTCGCCGTATGTACTCAAATTGGTCTTCGTCCTTTTTACGCCTCCAACAAACTGCCAGGGGTAAATATTTTAACCTTGTACTTTTCCTTATTCTTCTCCGCTTTGACACTGCTATAATAATACTTTTGTGCAATCCCATAGGCCAGTAGCTCTTTTTGGAAAAAGAAAACTCAAGACAAAGTGGTAAGACCAAGGTCATCAAGAAAGCTGCCAAAAAGAAAACCGCTGAGTCTTCAGAGCCACCAGAAGATGTCGATGACTCGGCCGAAGAGGTAAAGTTTGACTCCCTTGACTTCTATCCATATATTTTACTGATAATGATTACTCCCAGGATGATGCGGAGGCCAGCCATGCAGATCATATTGAGGTAATTTGTCTTTCTTCCGACTCAGAACTTGTGCCGGTTCAACGATTTCACCGTGCAGTTTGGAAAGTGAAATGCTGTCACCCTGTTGCTCATTTGGATCAAAAACTTTCTTTGAAGACACAGCAAACCGAAGGGCGTCGCACAACCCGGCACAGTGGTCAACAGGTCACTTCTTTCGGTTTACCTCACACCCCAAACCGGAAACATCGTCCAGAGGTTGCTTGTTCTCCTAAAAAACGTTATCCTTTGAAAGGTTTCTAACGATGCCCTCTCAATTCATCTCATTCAAATTATCAGGCATCTTCTAATTCGTCTGGCGGTTCATCCACCACTCAGCTGCCTCCACTGAAAACCATCCCTGGGTAAGTGTGTAGCCTTCCCTTCTCTTTCATAACTCAGTTGACCATGCTAATCTTTGTTTTAATATTAGTGCCCAAGCTCGTTTGAGTAAGAAGGCCAAGACCAGCGCCCCTACCGGTGAAGTTGAACCGGAGAAAACTCCTGAGGATCTTGATAAAAATCTTGATAATCTCGTGGATGATTTTGCCCTACCAGAGCCAACTATCAATGCTAATCTGCCGGAAGCTGATCCGGCCATACATGAGGATACCTCAAGTCCACATGTTATGCCTGCAAGTCCGGCTGCTGATCCGCTGAAGTCAAGTGCTAATCCGCCAAGCCCAGCCAAGGACGATGATGTTATTGTTACTGGCACTGCTTATACCGCTCTGGGTGATCCAGTTGTCTTGGCAAAACATACCGCCAAGGATGAGTTTATTTCAATGGGCAAGAGGAAGATGGAATCTGATATGTCAAAATATGCTAATCTTTCTGCCCAGGATCTTCATTCCAGTTTCTTGAACCGGCTTTATACAGGTCGAGATAGTGAGGCTGACTTGGTAAATCTGATGAAGGAACGTTATGAGGTAAACATTTTCCTCCTTATCTTTGTATTTTCACTGCCTTGTATCCTGTAGCCCCCAAGGGTCGGTTTAATTTGTAAAAACAAACCGGGACTTTGAATTTCCAAACTGCACATTGTTGACTTTTAAGTTTTTTGAACAAACACACATTAGCCCCCAAGTGCCAGGATTGAAACTTGTATGAATCCTTGGGACTTTGAAGAAGCAGTAAGAAAGAATTAGTCCACATTAGCCCCCAAGTGCCAAGTGTAGAACCAGTTGTATGCTTGGGACTTTTGATAAAATATTGAAATGCTCCTCTTGTTTTTGGCAGGCTGACATAAACCATCAACGGACGCAGATTGCTGATCTTCAAGAAAGTATCAAATCTCACCAAGAAGAATCCTCCAAAGCCAAAGATGAGCTTCGAGCCGCTTTAACTTCCATAGAACGACTGAAAGAAGAATTCAAGACGGAACGTGCCAACTGGGACACTGAAAAGGGGACATTGCTAAAACGGGCTGAAGACACTGAATCTGCACTTAAACCGGTGGCAGAAGAGCTTTCTGGGTTAATGCGTCAAGTGAACGCCATGACCTCCGCAGTATTTGGTAAGTACTCCTAGGAAAGTATTTGAAATACCCATCTTGTAAGGTGCCGGTTGAAATATGAAATTCTTAAACCGTTGCAGGGAGCCGCATTACTCATCTAGGCTCAGATGTACAGATGAAGCTGAAAGCAGCATATACTCTTCTGGAACAACTTTACACCGATGCTCAACGGGTTATCTGTGCAGCCTCCTATGACAATCCGGCCCCAACACTGATCAAGGATACTCTGACAAGGCTATCCATGGTACCAGCACAGCTAGAAGAGGTGAAGCGATCTGCTGCTAGGGCCGGCGCTTTGTTGGCACTTACCCGAGCTAAAGCATGGATAGCTGACTTGGATCCGGTTGACCTTGCCAAAGGCTTTCCAAGCACACAAGAAAACGGGGCAGATTTTGATGATGCAGCCCTTAAAAGAGTGATAAGGGAGATGCGTCCTCTGGCGAGTCAGCCGGCAGAGGATGCTAACTTAACAGTTCACCGGTCGTATTATGATGCCAACAACAAACGGGTTAACCCTGTCATTCCGGAGGCGCAAAATCTTATTCCAGGAATCCGTAAGCACACTTATGCCCCTGACATTGATCCGTCAGAACTTATCAGTGAAGAAGCTATCTTTCAGGCCTTAACCCGGATTGACTGGACCACCGCAAACTTCCAGCCGCTAGGTGGGGAAGAGGAAGCTGAACCGACGCCAGATGACCCATCAACTTCGTAGCAACATGGTAATGAGACTTGATCCGGCAATTAGAGTGATGCTCCAGAAACCTTGTTCTGCTGGAAACACCATATTTTGGGCCTTCAAGCGCCTTGTAATAAGCTAGTGGAAATACTTTGATCCGTTGCCCTCATGCAGCGGGATATACTTTGCGTTGATTTGTCATGAGAATTTCAGTACTGGCTTATGTATTTTTACAATATTATGCAATCCCTGTGTCTGCATACGGAAAATCTGTCCAGGCGGTTTACCACCGGACGGGTCAAAATATCCCACTTGGTAAGCAACTATGGTTGCAGCAAATAATAAATCATACCTGTGATATAAAACATTGCTGTCGGTTTACCAATTGTGATTTGAAGAAGGGTGAAAACCCAATCTCCACCGTACCATGTTGGTATATATATGATATAGAACCGGGTTGTGATGAACACCGGCCGATTGCTGGAGACAAAGCGTCAAAGCCAGACCGGTTTTGAAGGATGCCGGATTACCTTTAATTGTATACTTGAACAGAAGATCCGTAAGCCGTGCCGGGTTTAAAAAACTCCGGTTTAACGTAGACCTCACGAAAAATAAAAACTTGGCAGAAAAAAGCAAACAAAAAACTGTAGTCGAGGGTTTTCGAGGGCTACCAGGCCCAAATCGAGGCTTTTCATGGGCTGCCAGGCCACTGAGTTAAACCATTTTGGCAAAGCCTTTTAAGATGGCCCTCCAACTAACCAATCATCATTTTAACTTTGACAAGTTCAGGGTCTCAATGAGAGTAACTGTCAAACGTTCGAAGGGTCGTGCCAGGATTACCTGGATAGGAGTGGCTTACTTGATGAAGGCAGGTTAACCCAGGGTTTTAGGTGAATACACCAGGCTTCCAAGCCGTGGGTCGATACCCAGCTACAAGGGTCCTTTCAAACTCTTTGGTATTTGACGTAGAGAGCCCCCAAGTAACTTTGTGAGCTGTGCTCAATGGGTGCCTATGTTTGAGTTGTGCGTAGCAACAAGACTCTCTTTGGCCCCTTGGGTGTGAAGCTCCCAAGCTTTGTTGTGGCGTGATAGCCGCATCAAGAGGGTAGTAACGCTATGTTCTCTTTGGTGAATACACCTATGTTTGAACAGGGAGCCCCCAAGGCATGATAGCCGCATCAAGAGGGTAGTAACGCTATGTTCTCTTTGGTGAATACACCTATGTTTGAACAGGGAGCCCCCAAGGCGCGATAGCCGCATCAAGAGGGTAGTAACGCTATGTTCTCTTTGGTGAATACACCTATGTTTGAACAGGAAGCCCCCAAGTTAACAGATATTTGAAGGAAGAAAATGGCGGAGGCCCTGCTTGATAGCAAGGATGCCGGTTTATTATATTGATCATAATATATACATTGTTGAAATATGTACATATGAAAAGCCTGTGACTTTAAGTGTAATAAGGCCGTAGGAGAGCTATGTTCCATGGCCGCCGGGTCTCCTCCTCAGAGCTACGTGAGTCTTCTCGAACGTCCATGAGGTAGTATGATCTGTTGTGCAGATTTTTGCTGACCACAAAAGGCCCTTCCCAAGGTGGGGATAACTTGTGCATATCAGTCTGGTCTTGAATGAGCCGAAGTACCAAATCACCTTCTTGAAAGGTTCTTGTCTTAACCCGGCGGCTGTGATAACGCTGTAGGTCTTGTTGATAAATTGCGGACCGAGCCAAAGACATGTCTCGCTTCTCATCTAACAGGTCTAGCGCCTGTTGGCGTGCTTGCTCGTTGTCTGCTTCAACATAATTCGCGACCCGGGGCGACTCGTGACGAATATCACTTGGAAGGACAGCCTCAACCCCATAGACCAAAAAAAGGGCGTATATCTCGTAGATCAGTTTGGGGTGGTATTTATGCTCCATAACACAGATGGTAATTCCTCCACCCAACAACCCGGCATCCGCTTCAAAGGGACCATGACCCGAGGCTTGATGCCCTTCAAGATTTCTTGATTCTCCCTCTCAGCTTGACCATTAGACTGGGGGTGAGCCACGGATGCTACATCAAGCCAGATGTGCTCTCGTTGACAGAACTCCTCCATCTCACCTTTAGAAAGGTTCGTACCATTATCTATGATGATGCTATGTGGAAGCCAAAATGGAAAATAATCTTTTTGAGAAATTGAACCGCCGTGGCTGCATCACATTTACTGACGGGCTCCGCTTCAACCCATTTGGTGAACTTGTCAACCGCCACCAACAGGTGGGTCTTCTTGTCCTTAGAACGCTTAAAGGGTCCAACCATATCAAGCCCCCAAGTGGCAAATGGCCAAGTGATGGGAATCATGCATAACTCCTGAGCAGGAACATGAGCACGACGTGAAAATTTCTGACAAGCGTCACACCGCTTTACCAAGTCTTCCGCATCAGAATGAGCTATCAACCAGTAGAACCCATGTTGGAAAGCCTTAGCAACCAAGGACTTTGAGCTGGCATGGTGACCGCAATCCCCTTCATGGATTTCCCGTAGAATCTCTTGTCCTTCTTCAGGAGAAACACAACGTTGGAATACGCCTGAAACGCTAGAACGGTGCAACTCGCCATTGTGAACAACCATAGACTTGGACCGCCGGACTATCTGCCTGGCGAAAAGTTCGTCTTCTGGTAATTCGCCCCGGTTCAGATACGCCAAATATGGAATCATCCAATCCGGAGTGGCATGTAGAACAGCTACCAACTGGGCCTCCGGATCAGGAACAGCTAAATCCTCTTCTGTAGGCAACTTTACAGACGGGTTATGCAAGATATCTAGAAAGGTATTAGGTGGTACCTGTTTACGCTGAGATCCCAGTCGGCTTAGAGCATCTGCTACTTCATTCTTGCGCCGGTCGATGTGCTCCACCTGATAATCCTTAAAGTGACCTGCTACAATATCCACCTCGCGCCTATAAGCCGCCATGAGCGGGTCTTTAGAATCCCAAGTACCAGAAACTTGCTGAGCCACCAGATCAGAATCTCCAAAGCATCGAACCCGGCTTAAGTTCATTTCCTTAGCTACATGAAGACCGTGGAGCAAGGCCTCGTACTCCGCTGCATTGTTAGTACAAGGAAACATTAAGCGGAGAACATAACAAATCTTATCTCCTCGAGGGGAAGTGAGGACAACTCCAGCCCCCGAGCCTTCCAGCTGCCTGGATCCATCAAAGTAAATGGTCCAGTATGTATTATCCGGTTTGTCTTCTGGTGCCTGTAACTCGGTCCAATCATTGATGAAGTCCACAAGCGCTTGAGATTTGATAGCTGTTCGGGGTGTATACCTCAAACCATGGGGACCAAGCTCAATCGCCCACTTCGCAACCCGGCCAGTTACCTCTCTATTCTGGATTATATCGCCCAAGGGAGCAGAACTGACCACTGTGATAGGATGACCTTGAAAATAGTGCTTGAGTTTCCTACTTGCCATGAAAACTCCATACACTAGCTTCTGCCAATGCGGATATCTTTGCTTTGATTCGATCAGTACCTCACTGATATAATAAACTGGTCGTTGAACCGGATATTCTTTTCGGGCCTCCTTACGTTCAACCACAATCGCCACACTGACCGCCCAGGCATTGGCAGCCACGTACAACAATAGAGGCTCATTATCAACTGGAGCAACGAGGACAGTCGGTTCAGCTAGCTGCCGCTTCAATTCCTCGAATGCCGCATTGGTGGCGTCAGTCCAGACGAATTTATCTGTTTTCTTCAACATCTAATACAGGGGAATCGCCTTCTCTCCCAAACGGCTAATAAATCGGCTGAGGGCTGCAATCCGGCCCGCCAGACGCTGAACATCATTGATACATGCCGGTTTAGCCAAGGATGTGATTGCTTTGATCTTTTCCGGATTTGCCTCAATACCTCTATTAGACACAAGAAAACCCAAGAGTTTGCCTGCCGGAACACCAAAAACACATTTGTCCGGGTTGAGCATCATTTTGTAAACCCGAAGATTGTCAAATGTCTCCTTGAGATCATTTATCAGGGTTTCCTGCTTCCTGGATTTCACCACAATGTCATCCACATAGGCATGAACATTACGCCCGATCTGCTTGTGAAGACAATTTTGCACACAATGCTGGTAGGTTGCTTGGGAACTCTTGAGCCCAAAGGGCATAGAAACATAGCAGAAGGCTCCAAAGAGAGTGATGAAGGCCGTCTTCTCCTGGTCCTTAACTGCCATCTTAATCCGATGATAACCTGAATAAGCATCCAGGAAACAAAGGCGCTCACAACCCACCGTTGCATCAATAATCTGATCAATACATGGGAGAGCGAAAGGATCTGCGGGGCAAGCTTTATTCAAATCAGTGTAGTCCACACACATACGCCAAGTGCCATTTTTCTTAAGAACAAGCACCGGATTAGCCAACCATTCGGGATGAAACACTTCAACAATAAACACAGCTGCTAGCAGCCGGGCTACCTCTTCGCTGATGGCCTTGCGTCTTTCTTCGTTAAAGCGGCGAAGGTACTGTTTGACCGGTTTAAACTTAGGATCAATATTTAGCGTGTGCTCAGCGAGTTCCCTTGGTACACCTGGCATGTCAGAAGGTTTCCATGCAAAGATGTCCCGATTCTCACGGATGAACTCGATGAGCGCACTTTCCTATTTCGGATCCAGATTTGTACTGATACTAAACTGCTTGGATGAATCACCAGGGACGAAGTCAACGAGTTTAGTCTCATTAGACGGTTTGAACGTCAGGGCCGGGTCATGCTCCGTTGTAGGCTTCTTCAGAGGGGTCATGTCCGCCGGATCAACATTGTCTTTATAGAATTTCAGCTCCTCCATTGCACAAACCGATTCAGCATAGGCCGCTTCACCTTCCTCGCAATCCAAGGCAATCTTTCGACTCCCATGTACCATGATCGTCCCCTTATAACCCGTCATATTGAGCTATAGATAAACATAGCAGGGCCTTGCCATGAACTTCGCGTAAGCCGGCCGTCCAAATAGCGCGTGATATGGACTCTGGATTTTCACCACCTCAAAGGTCAACGTCTCAGACCTGGAATCAAGCTCATATCCAAACACAACTTCCAAAGCAATCTTCCCCACAGGGTATGGCGATTTACCTGGTACTATACCATGAAAAACAATGTTTGACGGTTTAAGATTCTTATCTGTCAACCCCATGCGACGGAAAGTCTCATAATACAGGATGTTGATGCTGCTCCCTCCATCCATCAGAACCTTGGTAAACTTATAGCCCCCTACCTGAGGGGCTACCACCAAAGCTAGTTGGCCCAATTGTCAACCCGGGGTGGGTGATCCTCTCTGCTCCACACAATAGGCTGCTCCGACCATTGTAGATAATGTGGTACAGCCGGTTCAACAGTATTGACTGCCCTCTTGTGAAGTTTCTGATCCCGCTTGCACAAGCTGGTAGTGAACACATGATATTGTCCGCCGTTCAACTGCTTGGGGTGACTCTGGTAACCTGACTGTTGCTGATTCCCTTGGTTACTCTGCTGGTTATTACCATGGTTGTTCTGATGGCCCTGGTTGTTCTGAAATCCAGAGCTTGAACCGCCGCCCCCATGGAAACCTGGGCCTGAACCGCCGGGTGGATCCTGATCATACCGGTATAAATCAGAATTTTTGAACTCCCTCATTATGTGACAATCTTTCCAAAGATGCGTGGCAGGGGCCTCCTTGGTTCCATGCTTCGAGCAGGGCTGGTTTAACAAACGCTCCAGATTCGTGCCGCGCTGGGGCGGTTTACCTTTGCGATGCTGCATATTTGTGTTAGCCACCAAATCTGAATTATCCGCTTTACGCTTACTGTTATTCCCATGGCCCCCTTGGTTGTGGTGCTGCCCTTTTGCACCGCCGTTCTTCTTTCCCTTCTCCGGTTTGTCCTCCTCTGAATCCGGATCCTTGGTATTATCTGAATCGGCATACTTAACTAAAGCGGCCATGAGTGTTGACATGTCGTTGCAATGACGTTTGAGCCTTCCCAACTTCTGTTTTAACGGCTTGAAACGGCAATTGCCCTCCAATGTTAATACTGCGGTATCTGCATTAATACGATTTGATGAATGCAAAATCGTCGAGACTCGTTTAACCCAATGGGTCATTGACTCCCCTTCCTCTTGGACACAAGCGGCCAGATCTACAATTAACATCGGCTGCTTGCACGTATCCTTGAAGTTCTGGATAAACCGGCGCTTCAATTCGGCCCATGAGTCGATAGTGTTGGTTGGCAAGCTCTTCAACCAAGTACGAGATGTTCCTTCCAGCATCATGGTGAAATATTTAGCACGAACCACCTCATCCACATCTAACATCTCCATTGCCATCTCATAGCTCTCCACCCACGCCTCTGGCTGCAAATCGGCGGTGTAATTTGGTACCTTACGAGGTCCCTTGAAATCCTTGGGCAATCGCACATTAGGCAAAGCGGGAGTTAAACATGGTACCCCTAGGGAACTGAACATTACCCCTGGCTCCATGGAGGCAGTGGGGTGAACCGGAGTATGATGTCGTGCTTCGTGTCGAGCTGTCAACTCGCCCCCCCGTCGTGCGCGGCCGTGGTCCACAACATCTTGCGCATTAGCACCTCCCCCGGACGGGTTGTTCCCTCGTGGCGAATTTTGGTGGCGTGCGGTACTGGATACGGCCGGTTCATCCTCCACGTGTCTGCTATAACTCCGGCTTGGACAGGGAGTGGAATGAATCCTCTCACGGCTGTGTGAATATGCTTGTTGTTGATTCAGTGATGTCTGAAGGAGATCCCTGGCACGATGCGCTTCCACTGCTACTGGTGATTCGCCGTCGGTTGGGAGAGCCGCCAGGCGTGAAGCGGCAGCCACAATATTATCCAACGGGTTGGAATAATGCCCAGGCGGCGTTGATGATACAACGTTGTTCTAGCGAGGCAGGTTTGTTGCGCGTGGCTGAACCGGCGCTCCTGCTTCCGGTGCCCACGCCCGGTTTGGCGAGGGTTGATTACCACCTCCTGCACCTGGCGTGTTGAAAAGATTTTGTGGCTCATAAGCCGACGGGAGACGTGATCGGTACCTTCTTCTCATGACCTCTTCTGAAGCATTCTGATCTAGTCTAATCCGGTAAGCCTGTGCTTCCAACTCGGCCCGCTCGGTGGCCATCCTGGCGTTCTCTACTGCCAGGTCCGCTTTAGCCTGGGCTATCTGATCTTTTACCTTTAGAATATCCGCATTGTGCTGATCCCTGGCTGCTGCGTCTAGCTCCGCGGACATCAGTGCCGCTAGAGCGTCGAACAAATCAGACAAGACTTGGGCCGGAGGCGGCGCCGAGCTTCCTGCACCTGCTGGCGTGGCCGTTGTTGAACCGGATAGTACTGCTACGGCGGTAGATGAATGAGGCGCCGATTGTGTGCCGGCCATGAAGACAGCAGCCCGGTTTGGCAGACCGGGGGAATCCGGAATACTGTTGCCCTCGGATCCTCCCTCAATCCGGCCGTCGTACAACTGGTAGAGCAATTCGGCTTCTCCGGAAGACTCGTCATCACTGCGGACTACGTTTTCTCCATCGGAGATCGGTTCCTCCTCGTAACCCGAACCATGGACGACACCCACGAAAGCATGCCTGGCCTCAGGCTGAACCGGTGAAGAACTTGCGTGCCGAGCCATCTCGATGATGTCGGTGCAGGTGTCCGGCTCGGGGGCCGGTTCGCCGATCTTGCTGATGAAGACGTGAATCCCACCAAAGGGGACCCGGTACCCGTATTCAATTGAATCAGCCTCCGGACCCCATCCTGCATTGTCGATGTAGAGCTTGCCACGGCGACTCTTCGTCATCCGGCCCACAGCGTATCCCTTCCGTCCATCGAAATTGCCCTTCAAGAACTCGAAACCATCGTGCGATAGCCCCACGGTGGGCGCCAACTGTTGTGGAATTGTCACGGCAGATGTCCTCATGGAAGGACTTAGTCATGGAGACATCACTACGGGTTAGCTTGAAGGGGTTAAACCGGACAAAGGGACACGAGGGTTTATACTAGTTCGGCCCCTTCGATGAAGGTAAAAGCCTACGTCTAGTTGTGATTGGTATTGCTGGGGGTTTCGAAGACCAGGGAGCGAATCCGCTTTGTCTGGCTTCGAGTTGTTGTTTCCTGTCCCTGAACCACCGCCGGGTCACCCCTTTATATATTCAGGAGGATCCCGGCCGGTCTACGGAGTCCCGAGGCTGGCTCATACAAGTGTCCGCCTCGGTCTCTTCTTTCTTATCTTACAATGGAAGTTTATACAACCATGGCGGTTTACTATCATGGGCCCTAAACCGCCTGTGGGATCTGGGCCTCTAAGCTTCATCCGTAAAGCTCCATCTTCTGGGTTTCCTTGGGCTTCAGTATAACTGAAGGTGAACCGGCCCCTCCTGGGCGGTTTACCCTCAGTGGTTATAACTTCAATAGTATTCAAAATAGTCAGATTGCTACACACTGTTCTATTTTCTTTGTGTTGTGTGCTTATTTTGATGGCTCTGTGGTTTACTTTGATGAGTTTTTGCCATAGAAAAGTTGGAATATAGTAGATATAATGCAAGAACAAAATATGAATTGGTTTGATACAACACTTATAGTAGTGATTTATTATTCTTATACTAACGGATCTCACGAAGGTTTTGTTGAGTTTTGTGTGATTAAAGTTTTCAAGTTTTGGGTTATCTTACGATGGATGAAGGAATAAGGAGTAGAAGAGCCTAAGCTTGGGGATGCCCCGGCATCCCAAGCTATTATCCAAAAAAGAGCAACCAACTAAGCTTGGGGATGCCCCCAAGTGGCATCCCCTCTTTCTTCTAACAACCATTGGTATTTTACTCGAAGCTATATTTGTATTCGTCACATACTATGTGTTTTGCTTGGAGCGTCTTGTATGATATGAGTCTTTGCTTGTTTTATTTTGTGTTTTAAGTCTTGATTCCTTGTTGTACACACCTATTTGAGAGAGCCAAAATTATGTCATGACTTGTTAGAATTGCTCTCTATGCTTCACTTAATTTTTTTATGAGCTATGGACTTGCACTAGAGCTTCAGTTATATCTTTTTGAGAACGGTGTGCTTTAGTATTTTTGAATAAATTCTCTCTTGCTTCACTTAGAATTATTTGAGAGTTAGTAAAATTTTCATGAAATTCTCTCTTACTTCACTTAAATTAATTTGATAGAAAGAAAAATTATGCTCATGATCTTCACTTATATTTGTTTGACCTTGTCAAAAGCAACATATGAAAATTAGACCCAAAGTGATAGATATCCAAGAAGGATATAATAAAAACTTTCATGAAGATCATTGAACAAAATAAACTTGATTCTTAGCAATAGTTTTCAGATATGATGATGTGATATGTGAGTCATCTTGATGAGTAATTATGCTTTAGTAAGAATATCGGTGTTAAGGTTTGTGATTCCCTATGCAAGCACGAAAGTCAATAGTTATGCAATGAAATTATATCCTACTTATGGTGCATTATTCGGTGTTAGTTATGCTTAATGCTCGTTTATGAGATTATTCATTTCTTGGTTGGTCGCTTCTCAATCTTTTGCTAGCCTTCATTTTGCACCAAGTATGATCACTACTTGTGCACCCAAAAACATTTAAACCAGTTTTGCCACATGAGTCCACTATATCTACCTATATGCGGTATTCTTTTGCTGTTCTAAGCGAATTTGCATATGTCATCTCTAATTTTCAAAAATAAACTTCTCTTTTGTGTGTTTGTTTCGCTCGCGGAGCAGTGAGGGGTGGGTAATATTTTCCATGCTAGATGTGTTATTCTCAAGATGAGTGTTTATTCACTTGTCATTGCACGAGAGTAAGGCAAAGGTATTAGGGATGCCCAGTCCTGAAATGAAAAAAATGAATTTACTTTATGTTGTCAAATAATAAATTCCTTGGAAAGTGTTGGTATGGAGGGAAACCGTGGATATGGCTAGCCATGGAAAGTGAAAGTATGGTGGAAAAAGGAATAAACTTTATTTAGTGTTTGAGAACCGCCTATGATATATCTAAGCATGGAAAGTATTGGGAACTCTAAGTCGTTTTCGTTGGTGGGATGGATACACCTCCCAAAATGTTTTTATCTCTAAGTTTTTCGCTTTGAGCTCTGGCACCTCTGCAAATCCCTACTTCCCTCTACGAAGGGCCTTTTTTTACTTTATGCAATTTTTATTCTTGAATTTGAGTCTCCATCTTCTCTTATAAAAGTACCAACTAGGAGGCAATATGATCGTACTTGAGTATTGGGTGTAGCTAATATGCGAGTGTGTTTCATGAATGGATCAATGGTTGAGCATGATAGGCTAGGGATAGCTTATTTTAATGTTGATATTTTGAAAGACATGATTGCTTGTTGATATACTTGAGTATTTAAATTATCATGTCAAAACTATACTATTGCTTTGAACAATATAAAAGTCCAAATGTCCATGTTATAAAGAAAAGAATATGATATGACATGTTAGGCAGCATTCCACATCAAAAATTCTGTTTTTATCACTTCCCTACTCGAGGACGAGTAGGAGTTAAGCTTGGGGATGCTGATACGTCTCCAGCATATCTATAATTTTTGATAGTTCTATGCTGTTATATTATCAATCTTGGATGTTTTATAATCATTTTATAGTCATTTTATATCTTTTTTTTGTACTAACCTATTGACATAGTGCCAAGTGCCAGCTGCTGTTTTTCCATGTTTTTTACATCTCAGAAAATCAATATCAAACGGAGTCCAAATGCCACGAACCTTTACGGAGAATTTTTATGGGCTAGAAGGAACACAACAGGCCCTGGCTGCACCTGGGGGTGCCCAGAGGGGGGCACAACCCACCAGGGTGTGCCAGGAGGCCCAGGCGCGCCCTGGTGGGTTATACCCACCTCGGGTGCCCCCCGGACCGCCTCTTTGCTCTATAAATACCCAAATATTCCCAAAACCCTAGGGGAGTCAATGAAACATTCATCCAGCCGCCGCAGAGTCCAGAACCACCAGATCCAATCTAGACACCATCTCGGATGGGGTTCACTACCTCCATTGGTGCCTCTCTGATGATGCGTGAGTAGTTCTTTTAGATCTTCGGGTCTGTAGTTAGTAGCTAGATGGCTTCCTCTCTCTCTCTCTTGATTCTCAATACACTGGTCTCTTGGAGATCCATATGATGTAACTCTTTTGCAGTGTGTTTGTTGGGATCGATGAACTTTGAGTTTATGATCAGATCTATCTTTTTATATCCATGAAAGTATTTGATTTTCTTTGATCTCTTTTATGCATGGTTGCTTATAGCCTCGTATTTCTTCTTTGATATTTGAGTTTTGTTTGGCCAACTTGATCTATTTATCTTGCAATGGGAAGAGGTGCTTTGTAGTGGGTTCGATCTTACGGTTCTTGATCCCAGTGACAGAAGGGGAACCGACACGTATGTATCGTTGCTACTAAGGATAAAATGATGGGGTCTATCTCTACATAGATAGATCTTGTCTACATCATGTCATCATTCTTATTGCATTACCCTGTTTCTCCATGAACTTAATACACTAGATGCATGCTGGATAGCGGTCGATGTGTGGAGTAATAGTAGTAGATGCAGGCAGGAGTCGGTCTAATAATCTTGGATGTGATGCCTATATAATGATCATTTCCTGGATATCGTCATGAGTATTTGAAGTTCTATCAATTACCCAGCAGTAATTTATTCACCCACCATTTGCTATTTTTCTCGAGAGAAGCCACTAGTGAAATCTACGACCCCCGGGTCTCTTTCTCATATTATTTGCCTTTGCGATCTACTTTTATTTCCAGATCTATCAATCCAAAAACCCAAAAATACTTTGCTGCACTTTATTTTATTTGCGACCTATTTATTCAATCTATTACAACTTTCTCCCGTCAGGCACCAATTTCTGGCACCGTTACCCGGAAGGGATTGACAACCCCTTTAACACGTCGGGTTGCGAGGATTTGTTATCTGTGTGCAGGGGCTTTTTATGTTGCGTTGCTTGGTTCTCCTACTGGTTCGATAACCTTGGTTTCATATCTAAGGGAAATACCTACCGCCGATGTGCTGCATCATCCCTTCCTCTTTGGGGGAAATACCAATGTAGCTTCAAGCGACGTCAGTACACTACGAGTTGTGAGCCACCGTGTGAGTTGGTCGTTTTGTTAGGCAGACCAGTGCCACATCAGAGTCGTGATTTTTTTATTTAAAACATTACACAACCCTTTCATACATACATGTTTTGGCCACATGAAGTCAATGGTTGTCCTACACGACACTCGATACTTGCGTGTGACGCTTTCTGTGGGCCCGCGAGGTCGTCGTCCATCACTTTGATGAACAGCCGGCAGTGAGGTTAATTTGACCAGCAAGATAGATTTTTTTTGTTTCTGTTATGGTGGTATATAGTACACGTCGAAGAGGTAGGAGGGGACTAGCATATATACTATACGTACGCGTCCGTTAACAAGTACACCTCACTCGGTGTCAGGACTTTTCGGTTTCCGAGGCACGTGCCACATCAAAAATGTGAAATTGGCTATTCAAACATCACACAACACCTCTTTGGGCCACATGCATGCACACGGTGGTTATCCTAGCTAGGACACTAACGTGTGACGCTTCCATCCCTGGGCCCATGAGGCCATCATCGATGCATGCATGCATCACTTTGACCTACATCAGGAGAGGTTAATTAATTTCACCATCGATGAGGATTCTTTTGGGTTGTACATATTAAAGTAGGAGCATATAGTATGCCTCGAAGAGGAGGGAAGGGGACCATCATATGTAGTATGCTTAATGAACCTCGCTCTGTGTGGGTGCATGGTTTATGGTTTTTGAGGCATGTGGCACATCAAAGTTGTGCATTTTGGGTATTCAACATATATATGTTTGGCCCACAAGCAAAGCGATGGTGGTTGTCCTCTCGCACCCAAAGCGGTTATCAGCGGTATCGATGCTTTCCATCTGTGGGCCCGCTTGGTCCATCACTACTTTTTGCCTGACAACGAGAGAGGTTAATTTGACTTAGGAGGGGGATTTTTTTGCTTGTAATACAGTATATATATATATATTGGTCATGCTCTGGGATGATATTCATGACATAGTTTGAGCACACACACATGCATGTGTACACATGTATCCCTCCCATCAAGTCGAAGTGGCTAGTACAATGACACGTCATGAACCAATCTCGCTCTGTGTGGGGAGTGTATGATTTTCGACGCACGTGCCACATCAATGTTGTGAAATGCTATTCAAACATGCATGCACGCATCACCTTCATACATATGCATGTAGTGGTTGCCTTCGAACGGTACACTCCCTCGCGTGGTTATCGGCGACAAGCCTATGGACATCCATGATCACCTTGACCGACAACAAGATAGGTTACCATGGCGGATTCTTCATTTGGTTTGTGTTATCGTAGTATACGTCATGGTGAGATTCAGACCTAATTAAGTTTGAGCGCATATACTATGCACGCATGCATGCATGAATCCCCATCATTCGCTTGAAGTGTGGTGTAACATACATATGCATCGTCAACCTAACCCTCACTCAGTGTGGGGATTTCTAGTTCAAAATCACGGTGCCACATCAAAGTTGTTCCATTGTGTACTCAAAAACACACCTCTCCCTACATATGATTGGGCCACACGCATGCAGTGGTTGTCTTCGGGGACTAGCTACTTGCGTGATTATTGGTGAGCTAGCCCATCTCCGGGGTTGCATGGACGGCCATCACTTTGACCAACAACAAGAGAGAGGTTGTACGACGAAGGTGGATTTTTCTTGGTCCGTTTTATGATCCATCTTGTGAGATATGCCTCTCTGGCCCGCCGACTGAAAGTGTGGGGGGCTGCTACTTCGCACTTTGCTAGGTGAACCTAGGTTGGGGGGCATGCATTCATAACTTAGAATTCTCTTCATGCCGACACGAGGGGGGCTGCTAGCTAGCTACTTCGCACTCTGCTAGGTGAAACTCGTTGGGGGGGAGGGGCATGCATTCATAGTTTAGGATTCCCTTTGTGCCGACACGAGGGAGGGGGGCTGCTAGCTACTTCGCATTTTGCTAGGTGAACATCGGTTGGGGGGGGGAGGGAGCATGCATTCATAGCTTAGGATTCCCTTCGTGCTGACACAAGGGGGGTGGGGGCAAGCAATATTGTGCGCTTTGCGAGATAGGTGCCACATCGAAGTTGCATTTGGTATTTGAAAATCAAACCACCATTTTAATACATAAATTTGGTCCACATGCAAGTATGTTCGTGTTCTGACCCTCTCCCACGTCATTTTTTTCAAATTTATGAATATTAGACAAGTCAGATGACACAACAGACACGGTTCACTCAAACTAACCGTGTGCATTGGGCTCCATGAGGCTTCCCCTCTCAGAAATATCTACCCGCCTGCAGCTTTTTTCTGTTTGATAACACACGGTTATTGTGGTTCGACCGTGTGTGATGTTTCTTGTTCCCAATCCCGCCTGCATCCCTCAAAAATGTCTGCCCGCCTCGAGGGTTTTTCTCTTTCATAACACACGGTTGTTATTTCCAGACCGTGTGAGATGCACCATCATCAAAAATTTCAATAGCCCCGGCATTTGACTCCCGCGTTTGACTCCCACGTAGTAAAATTTTCAGTACCCGCGTCATTTCCTCAAACACACCCCCTGCCCCCTCCACACACACACACACACACACACCAAAACCTCCTCGGGCGTGCGCGCGCACACACACCCCCTCCCTCGCTCGAAACCCTAGCAAGGCCCCCCGCCGTCGGAAGGCCTCCATTTTCAACATCTGCCGGTTTGCCCGTGCAGCTTACCCACCGATCTCCATACCGAGGCCGCCCTGAGTTTCTTAGATGATGCCTACCGACGCCCCGTTTACCACATATCCACATCCCCATCCCCATACCCATCCCCATCCCCCACTCCAGAGCGTCGCAGCCTAAGCTCGGCTACGCTTTCCGTGGAGCTCGAGGAGCGACTGGCCCAAAAGAGGTGTATCGCGGTCTCTTCGCCCGACGTCACCGAGGAGGCTGGCGACCATTATTGTCGGCAAGCACTCAAGCAGAGGGCTAGAGTATGCGGGCATGTCTCGGCCGCCGGCTACGACATTGAGGTCATCGATAGCGATGTCCTGAGGCGGGCTATGTCACAGGTTAAGTGGCCCACCCCCAACCCCTCGAGTTCAACCATCGTCGATCTCATCCATGGCCCCGCTGCTGATCTCCTCTGGCTCGCTGTCAACAATTTGCCATCCTACATCGCCATCGAGCCCCTTTTGTCATTTCTTAAGGACATGTTCAGCGATGCTGGCTTGGGATCCACAGCTTCCAAGTCAGACCTCATCGACGACGACCACGAGGAGGGCACCCTTTCTGGCTCTTCCAAGGGGAAAGAGCCCATATGCTCTTCCAAGGGGAAAGCGCCCGTCTGCGACATCAGGGAGGGCACCCTACAGCCGTGCTCTTTCAAGGGGAAGAAGCCCATCTGCGACAACATGGAGCGCATCCAGGGTCCGTGCTCTTCACACAGAACGAGCCCATCCGTGACAAGTGAGGAAACCCATGATTTGTTTTGCCGTGCCTCTTCACAGGGGGAAACCCATGATTTGTTTTGTCGAGTCCCTTTTGTAGTGTAGTGAGAATATGTCTAGTTTTAATTCCTATATCTGGTTGTTTGCAGTATGCCTTGTTTATTTCAGTTGTTCACAATGTGATGCTCTATATGTGCAATTATTTACTGTGCAGTACATTTCATCAATCTAGATTTAAACATACTGATAGGAATGCATATATTTGCTTGTTGTTAAACCTGTTATAGCTAGCATATGCCTCTTTTAAAGTTTTTTGATTGTTCAGTTGTTTGTAGTTAGCATATGTCCAGTTTCAAATGCTATCTTTGGTTGTTCGTAGTATGCCTTGTTTATTCCAGTTATTCACAACGTGATGTTCTATATGTGCAACTATGAACTGTGCAGTTCAATTTCATCAGTACCAGTTTCAACAATACCACTATGAATGACTACATTTGGTTACTACATCTTGTAGTTAACACACCTTTCCATTTTTATTTAACAATAACCAGTGTACTTAGACCGGCACGATACTAGTTTGAATGACTATGTTTGCTTGTTGTTAAATGTTAGGCCTGGTGCAGTTAACACACCTATCCACTTGTTTTGCTTTACTAGCGCGCTTAAACCTGCACATTGAAGCTACCTTTTGGAGATTATTTTGTCTGCCGTGGATAATTTTGGTTGATGTTTAGCCTGTTGTGCTTAACATGCTTCTCGATGTACCTATACAGGACAATTTTGGGAATGATTGTTGTTTTCCATCGAAGTTAGTTTCATCCCATGGCTTATATATGCTCACTGTTCAGGATATCGGTAGCTGGTACCATATAGGCCGGGGGCTGTGTAGCAACCCGACCCGAATGGATCAAGTCTCTGTGCTTAAGTGCCATCCCTGGATCGGTATGCTGACACACACAGTACTTGAGGATTTATAACAGAGGTAAATCACATGTATAAGTAACGTAAATACTATTACCTCAATCCAAATAGCGGAAGTAACAAGGTTGTGGATTCCCATCAACACCAACGGCAAAGTTGACTGTAGAAATAGTAACCCTAACGTATCACTTACTCGTCGTAAGATTCCTGCAACATGAGACGTTGCAACCACAAAGAGTCAGTACATTGAATGTACTGGCATATTCACACCATAGAGAATGATGAATAAAGGCTATCACTACATGCATATTTGGCTGGTGGAAAAGCTCTATGGTTATAAGGTTTTTGCGAAAAGCCAATTTTTCCCTACTGCAAAGGAATAAATTTTATTTAACTATCATGGTGTTTGTTGAACATTGAGAATGGTTGACAGCATCCTCAATCCCAATTAAGTAACATCATTAAACCCAACAATATTCGTTTAAAGTAACGTGATGAGATTCACATGATAATCCAGGTACTAGATACTCAAGTTGTCCATAACCGTGGACACGGTTAATCATGATTAGTTTATACACTCTGTAGAGGTTTGCGCACTTTTCCCCACAAGACTCGATCGCCTCCGTTTGGTTTCTCGCACTACATGGTGTTTGAGAAGACAGATGACCGAGACATAGTCTTTCAGAAGCGCTAGCACCTTACGATGGATAGACCGTTACACCTACTTTCCCCTACGTCTGCTAGTCTACCCTGTAAGAGTTCGCACGACTTAATCAACTATGCTAGAGCCCATAATAGCTTGTGGCTGCACACGGAAGCTTCTAGTATGAAAAATCTCATGATCCCTTTGAGCCTGGGTGGCGGTCCAAAAAAAATAGGCAATCCTGGTCTACCCAGGTGCCTAGACAGGCAATCCTGGAATACCCAGGTACCTCAATCCACCCAGATGTTTGTTTAAGTTGCCACCTTAAGTAAACCATTAATTAACAATCTCACATCTGTCATGAATACTCTCAAAACCCAATCCACGTCTAGGAGCATAGCATGGCACTATAAGCATAACGTAATAGCAACTCCCAACGTTTGAATGCAGGGCAATAGGTTCCTACCTCATCAACTACTTCCCAATACCCACATGTTATCAATCCTACTCATGCAATGTTGGAGGGTGAAACTAATTGTCAGTGTCAAAACCGGCGGATCTCGGGTAGGGGGTCCCGAACTGTGCGTCTAGGCCAGATGGTAACAGGAGACAAGGGACATGAAGTTTTACCCAGGTTTGGGCCCTCTCGATGGAGGTAAAACCCTACGTCTTGCTTGATTAATATTGACTATATGGGTAGTACAAGAGTAGATCTACCATGAGATCGAGGAGGCTAAACCCTAGAAGCTAGCCTATGGTATGATTGCTGATGTGTATGTTGTCCTACGGACTAAAACCCTCCGGTTTATATAGACACCGGATAGGGTTAGTGTAAGTGCATCTAGTGCCACCCCTAGTTGGTTTTGGAGTATTGACGACAAACCTAGTTGAGGGACTAATGTGTTTGTGAGAATTGCAAGAAAACACAGGTAGAAGTCCCTCATTGATTTGGTTTTACTAACAGAGATGACCCCTAAAAATGTATGAAGACATTGAAGACAAAGGTGGTTTATGAAGATATTCACATTGAAGTCTATGACAGAAGAAGACACGTTACGAAGCCTATGGAGCTCGAAGACCTAGATCTTTTGTAGTTCTTCTTCTTTTGTGTTGAGTCATAGGAACCACCATACTGTTAAGTGGGGTCCAGGAGAACCAGTCAGAATGACTGAAGTGATGCCTAAATCAAAAACCTATGTCTTCGAGCGAAGACAATGAGAGCGAATCTTGTCCAGAGCCGGACAAGTCAGCTTTGCTTGTAGCCCAAGCAAAGTTGCCATGAGAGTTTGAAATCTGACCGTTGAGACACGTGTCAGTTCCTTAGTGATCCAGGGTCATTTCGGACAAATTAGGTCGGGTTGCCAAGTGGCTATAAATAGCCCACCCCCACAACCATAAACGGTTGGCTGCTCGGATTTCAGTGCACGGCTTTTGTCGTTTGAGAGCAATCCACCTCGAAGCCTTTGAGATAAAATTCCCAGTGAGGAGAAAAGCCCTAACCACCCAGAGCCAGAGTAAATTGGGCATCACTTAAGTCTTCTTGTCTGTGTGATGTGAAGACTTATTACACTTGAGGACTGTGAATCCTCTAGACGGTTAGGCATCCCGTTCAGAGCATCCAAGAGAAATTGTGGATTGCCAGTGAACGAAGTCTGTGAAGGTTTGGGAGTCTACCTTGAAGACTCACCAGAGTGATTGGGCGAGGACTAAGTGACCTTAGCTCAAGGAGAATACGGTGAGGACTTGGTGTCCTGAACTGTGTGTTCAGGGCTGGGTGTCTGGGACTGTGTATCCTAAGGTTTAAATACCTAGCCGCTCCAACCAGACGTACAGTTGTCACAGCAACTGGAACTGGTCCAACATATCATTGTCTTCAACGAGTCACTGGTTTCATCTTCACTTCCTTTTTCTTACTGTTACACATTGTGAAGCCATTGCTTGCTTGCTTTATCTTTTGTCTTCACAACGTGAATGTATGAACTTTTTGGCTTCATAACCTCTTCCTACCTGATCCTTATTACACTGAAGTTGTTTGTCATTGTGCTTTCACTCTATTGAATACATGACCATGGCTGGCCTATTGTAATCTAACTTCCGCTGCATAGTAATAGGCATAATCTTCACTGGTTGTCTTCATAACTCTCACGTTTTGAAGACTTCCATAAAAATCTCCTATTCACCCCCCCTCTAGTCGATATAACGCACTTTCAATTGGTATCAGAGCAAGGTGCTCCCTTGTTCTGTGTGATTTGGTTTAACCACCTGGAGTTTTAGCTATGTCGACTACAGGGATAATCAAAGTCTCCGCTGCGTGCCTCGTCTTTGATGGAACTGAATATCCCTACTGGAAGAATAAGATGCGCATGCATCTTGAAGCCATTGACGTCGATCTATGGTATGTCGTCGAGAACGGCGTTCCCAAGGCTGGAGAAGGTGTCACTGCTGCTGATGTCAAGAAGTTCACTCAACTGGACTCTACCGCCAAAAATATCATCTGTGGCCATCTGACAAAAGGACAGTATGGTCGTGTGAGTGCCTTGAAGACATCCAAGCTGGTCTGGGACTGGCTCTCCAAGGTCAATGAAGGCGTCTCAACACAGAGAGATCAAAGAATCAGTGTCCTTCGCAACCTCTTCAACCGCTTCAAGCGAAATGACAATGAGAATGTCCAACACACATTTGACCGGCTCACTGACATCACAAATGAGCTTCAAGCCCTCGGCGCCACTGAGATCACCAAACATGAAATCGTCAAGACGCTGCTGAGATCACTTGATAGTTCGTTTGACATCCTGGCCCTGATGATTCAAGAACGTCCTGATTTCAAGACACTCGATCCGTCTGACATACTTGAGAGGCTCAACACACATGAGTTTCAGCTTTCTGAGAAAAGAGATATCTACGGTCCAAACTATGGGCGAACTCGTGCCTTGAAGGCAAAAGCTGTTTCCTCATCTGAAGAAGAATCTGACTGCAGTTCTGATGATCCTGAAGACATTGGAAGAGAACTTGCAATGCTAGTGAAGAAGTTCCAAAAATTCACCAAGAAGAAAGGCTTCAGAAAATCTTCACGATCAAGCTCAAGGAATGATGAAGCTTCTGCTCATGACTACAAGAAGAAAACATGTCACAAGTGCAAGAAAACTGGACACTTCATCTCTGAGTGTCCACAGTGGGACAATGAGAACAGAAGGAAGAAGAAGAGCAAGGAATATGATTCTGACGACAAGAAGAAGAAGAAATACTCGAAGTCTTCTTCCAAGTCTTCCTCAAAGTCTTCATCACACAAGAAGAGCTCATCTGGCAAGGCACGTGCGTTTGTTGGCAAGGAGATGGATTCAGAGGAGGAGTCCGCATCTGAGGAGG
The DNA here is from genome assembly GCF_056163025.1 of Triticum urartu. Classification (NCBI taxonomy): domain Eukaryota; kingdom Viridiplantae; phylum Streptophyta; class Magnoliopsida; order Poales; family Poaceae; genus Triticum; species Triticum urartu. The sequence continues at coordinate 100,712,928 of NC_141878.1, forward strand.
CAGAGGTGGAGTCTGAGGAGGAGTCTGATTCTGGCATTGCGAGTCTGGCTACAGCATACGTCGCCAAGTCCATCTTCAACACTGAAGACAATGACTGCATCACCGACACTGACGCAAATGACAATAACGACTCCACTCCTACCTACTGCTTCATGGCACGTGGTGCCAAGGTAAACACACGCACTACTCGCTATCAAACATCTAGTGACGATGACTCTGACTGTGATTCAAAACCCAGCTACAAAACACTTGCTAAAATTGCAACTGAACAACAGAAAGCTATGGAACATATTCAAAAACTGTTAGACAGAAGCGATGATCTGTTGGGTGCTGAAATGACTCGATCTGAATCCTTAATTGAAGACATAAAAAACCTTCACGTTAAGTATCAGGAACTTGAAGATCGTCTTGATACTCTCTCAACAACTCATGAAAAGCTTTCCTATGATTATCTTCAAAGGAAGCAAGAACTTGAGAAATTGAGAGCGGCTCATGAAGATCTTCAAAAGGAAAACGAGTCACTTCGCGCCGAACAGATCAGTCCCGCTCAGGAAGGATTTGAACCACCATGTCTTAAATGCATTGAGCGTGATAATGCTACTTCTGTTGCTGAATGTTCCACTGCTACTGCTGTTGCAATATCTTCAACTGTTGATGTGGTAACTAACCCCTCTGCTGAGGATACCACTGCTATTGCTGATGAGAATGCTAGGTTGAAGACATTGCTTGAAACAGGGATGTACAAAATTCTTAAAGGACATCAGACATTATGTGATGTCCTCAAGAAGCAGATTCTGAACCGAAACCCTAGGAAAGAGGGTGTTGGGTTCGTGAGGAAAATAAATGCAGATGGCTCTTACTGGAAACCTGAGCAGTACCCCAAAACCACATGGGTTGCTGCAAAGGAACTTTCAGCAGATCCATCCAATTTATCTGGCTTCACTTGTGCTAACCCCATTAACATTGATGAATCCTTTGATGCAAACTATAAACTGTTTAAGAATCAGAATGGTGAAGTGTTTGCCAGGTACATTGGTACTAACTACAGGAATGGACCGCCTATGAAGAAGATCTGGGTTTCGAAAAAGTGTCTGGAAAATCTTCCTGTGAATGTCTTCATGACACCTCACTTAAAGAAGACAAACCTCAGACCAAAGGCTTCATATGGTCCAAAGGCTTCATACAAACAGAGGACTCACCTGAGTCACACTAACACAAATGTTTTGCAGGGAAATCATACTCAGGCATATGAATATGAGAACGGTTCTTCGAATCGTCATGTTCATATGACCAAAAATTGTTCTGCTTATTCCTATGAGTATTATTGTCCACCTGCTAGACTGTTTGCTAAGGCTTCAAAGCCAAAATTCTCAGATGCTGCACTTAGACTTATTGCTTCTAAGCCACCCTTGAAGATGTGGGTGGTTAAGAAAGCTTAACTCTCTATTGTAGGGAAAGGTCTCCAGCAGAAAAACAAAATCTTCTGACGCTATTGCTGGGGACCTTAAAAATCTTGTGGGGCGCAAGATAAAATGCCCAAATAGCATCGTTATGTACCTCGTTCCTGAATCGCATGCTACTTTCCCTATTAGTTCTAATCTGGATCTAAGTTTTCATAACCCACTGGTTCGTCAAATGTTTATGCTTCACAATTCTCTTCGTGAAGTCTATCCCCCTAACTGCATTGTAGGGTACGACACCAGCGACTTCAAAGTCTTTAGAATGGATTATTGACAGTGGGTGTACAAATCACATGACTGGCAAAAGAAGCCTTCTTATGGACTCAACATTACGTCCATCCGACAAGAGCCACATCACATTTGCTGACACTGGTAAAAGTAAGGTATTGGGTCTAGGTAGAGTTGCAATCTCAAAGGATCAACACATGGATAAAGTCATGCTTGTTGAATCCCTTGGCTTCAACTTAATGTCTATCTCAATGCTTTGCGATTTGAATATGATCGTAATGTTTGGAAAATATCGTTGCCTGGTACTAATGGAATCTGACAAGTCTCTAGTGTTTGAAGGGTATCAGAAAGGTGATTTGTACGTGGTAGATTTCTCAGCAGGACCACAACTTGCAGTATGTCTTCTTGCAAAAGCTTCAGAATGCTGGCTTTGGCATCGGAGGCTTGGGCATGCTGGCATGAGGAACCTCCACACCCTTGCAAAGAAGAAGCATGTCATAGGCATCGAGGGCGTCAAGTTCAAGAAAGATCACTTATGCGGTGCCTGTGAAGCAGGGAAGATGACAAGGGCAAAACATCCTTCGAAGACAATCATGACTACTACTCAACCCTTCGAACTGCTCCACATGGATCTTTTTGGTCCCACTCACTACTCAACCTTTGCTACTACTGCTTGCCTCTATGGCTTCGTGATTGTTGATGATTACTCTAGATATACTTGGGTGCACATAATCCTTTACAAGACTGAAGTGCAGGATGTCTTCGGACGCTTCGCCAATCGAGCTATGAACAATTTTGGCGCCAAGATAAAGCACATAAGAAGTGACAATGGCACTGAATTCAAGAACACTGGCCTTGACACATATCTTGATACCTTGGGCATCACACATGAATTCTCAGCTCCGTACACGCCACAGCAGAATGGCATCGTCGAATGCAAGAACAGAACACTCATTGAGATGGCCAGAACAATGCTAGATGAATACAGGACTCCAAGAAAATTCTGGACTGAAGCCATTGACACTTCATGCCATACAATCAATCGTGTTTATCTTCACAAGCTTTTGAACAAGACATCTTATGAACTCCTAACTGGCAAGAAGCCAAATGTCAGTTACTTCAGAGTATTTGGCGCAAAGTGCTGGATCAAGGACCCACACCACACCTCAAAGTTTGCACCAAAAGCACATGAGGGCTTTATGCTAGGATATGGAAAGGATTCACACTCCTACAGAGTCTTCAATCTCTTCCATTACAAAGTGGTTGAAACAGTGGATGTGCGGTTTGATGAGACAAATGGTTCACAAAGAGAGCAACTGCCAAATGTGCTAGATGAAGTTCCAGCTAGTGAATCAATCAAGCTTATGGGAACTGGAGAGATTATACCTTCTGAAGCTCATCCTGAAGAAGAACTTATCATCTCAGCACCTGATCAACATGAAGACAATGCTCAGCCTGAAGACATTCCTCCCAACATAAACGCAGATCAGCAAGAGCAAAGCCTTCGCCCTGTACATCCTCGTGTTGCAAATGAAGTGCAGATTGACAGAATAATTGACAGCATCAATGCACCTGGTCCACTCACTCATTCAAGGGCAACTCAGCTAGCAAACTTCTGTGGGCACTTCACATTTGTCTCAATATCAGAACCCAAGAAAGTTGAAGAAGCCTTCATGGAACCTGAATGGATTCAAGCTATGCAAGAAGAGCTTCAACAGTTTGAGCTGAATAATGTATGGGAACTGGTTAAGTGTCCTGATCCACGGAAGCACAACATAATAGGCACCAAATGGATATACCGCAACAAGCAAGATGAGCATGGTCAAGTTGTCAGAAACAAAGCTCGTCTCGTTGCTCAAGGATATACTCAAGTGGAGGGCATTGACTTCGATGAAACATTTGCTCCTGTGGCAAGGCTTGAAGCTATACGCATACTGCTGGCTTATGCAAATCATCATAACATACTTCTATATCAAATGGATGTGAAAAGTGCCTTTCTCAATGGCAAGATTGAAGAAGAAGTGTATGTTGCACAACCGCCTGGCTTTGAAAATCCAAAACATCCTGACATGGTATACAAGCTCAACAAGGCACTGTATGGCCTCAAACAAGCCCCTGGGGCCTGGTATGACACACTCAAGTACTTCCTGAAGAGCAAAGGCTTCATACCTGGTTCCCTGGATCCCACTCTTTTCACGAAGACATATGATGGTGAACTATTTGTGTGCCAAATATATGTGGATGACATTATCTTTGGCTGTACCAATCAGAAGTACAGTGAAGAATTTGGATATATGATGCAAGAGCAATATCAGATGTCCATGATGGGGCAACTGAAGTTCTTCCTTGGTCTCCAAATACGAAAACAACGCAATGGCATCTTCATATCTCAAGAAAAGTATCTCAAAGATTGCCTGAAGAAGTTCGGTATGCAAGACTGCAAAGGCTTCACAACACCAATGCCAGCCAAACATCATCTAGGTCCTGACGACAATGGTAAAGAGTTCGATCAAAAGGTATACCGCTCCATGATTGGTTCTTTGCTTTATTTATGTGCATCTAGGCCAGATATCATGCTTAGTGTTTGCATGTGTGCTCGATTTCAAGCGGCACCAAAGGAGTCGCATCACTTAGCTGTGAAGCGAATTCTTGGATATTTGGCTCACACCCCAACTCTAGGATTATGGTATCCAAAGGGCTCAGAGTTTGATTTGGTTGGATTTTCGGATGCTGATTATGCTGGTGACAAAGTTGATCGAAAGTCTACATCAGGCACATGTCATTTTCTGGGACTATCACTTGTATGTTGGTCTTCAAAGAAGTAGAACTGTGTATCTCTCTCCACTGCTGAATCTGAATACATTGCTGCTGGATCTTGCTACGCTCAGCTTCTGTGGATGAAGCAAACACTCAAGGACTATGGCATTCATCTGAAGCAAGTGCCACTTTACTGCGACAACGAAAGCGCCATCAAGATTGCCAACAACCCAGTTCAACACTCGAAGACAAAGCACATTGAAATTCGTCATCACTTTCTCAGAGATCATGTTGTGAAGGAAGACATTGATATCATACACGTCAACACTAAAGAGCAATTGGCGGATATCTTCACCAAGCCCTTGGATGAGAAGAGATTTTGCAAGTTACGGTGTGAGCTAAATATCTTGGAATCCTCAAATGTCCTGTGAACAGGCACACATCCTAACACTCATGCATATTGATGACTTAGATGTGCATCACACAAAGTAAAGTATATCTTCATTCAATGAAGACATACATTCTAAGTGTGAATACATTAATGTGGAATTTGACTTCGGAGCGCCACGATAATTGTGCGCCGTGTCTGGGTCTAATACTTCCTATACAGTGGGTAACGCCACCACCAAACGTTCTATTTTGAAGTGTTTCACTCATGGCGTCACCTTGCAATATCTTCACATTTGATTATCTTCACATTTGATTGTCTTCACATTTGGTTTGGCTTCGAACATGTCTTCATGATTATCTTCACCACGTTGCTTGTATATATATATATATATATATATACTAGTGCTCTGTCCTCTACAGCATTCACTTATAGCTATGACTTCGTGTTGAATCTTTTGAACTAAGTGAATGTGATCGGACCCCAAACTTCTCTATGCTTTCTATCTCAAACTCTATCTCTCTAAGTCATATGCATTTTGTTGAAACTGTCGAATGTCTTCACTGCGTCCTTGTCAGCTGAAGATATAGAGACAACCATAAAGTCCGTTTTTAATGCTCATTCCTCCACATGAAATCCGGAGAAGCAGGAACGACCGCCCGACAATTTAGGCGTGTGTGGGACATGGAACAAACCCCAAACATTCGCTAACTGGCCACGCGTCCCTCAAATGCGAACCGCCAGGGGCACCTGTGTAATAGCACAGTGCCGCCCGTGAGCCTATAAATTCACACTTACCATAGTCATTATCTCCTTCTTCCACCCTCGCAAGAACCCTAGCGCCACCGCTAGCACTCGACGACGCCGGAGACGAAGCACTTTGCTGCCGCAACCTCTCCAACGCCGTCCTCACGCCGACCGCGGACATCGTCCTCTCCGCCGTCGCCGTAGGTGTTTTCGGTCGCCAAGTTAGGGCACGGAGGACTGAACTGCTCGGCATCAACTCCCTTCCGTCTAGCAGTTCCAGTGTGGTAAATAAAACTTCTTTTTACAGCCTCTTTTGATCTCATGGTTCTGTCACTTCCTACCATAAGAAGTTTCTCTTCACAATAGTTAGATCTCTCGCTGCATCTCATAACATGCCTAGTATATTCACTTGTTCTTCATAAAGTAGTTAGATTCCTCACTTGTACTAATCTGTGGGTTCGTACAAATCTGGAACCAACTTCTTATCTATGAGTGAATGTCTTCGCACGATGAGGTCAATGTCTTCTAAACTGATTAATCTTCAAAACCTTCTGAGAATGCATATGACCTCTTCCCCTTCCCTCGCACCTTAATGCTGTCACAGGTACATGTCCGTGGGAGAATCCTTCGGTTCTCATAGTCTGCATTCATTTGCAGAATTACTACAGCATCACATAAACTCTCCTGAAGCCAGTTCCTGTTGGTCCAGAAAAAGACAGCCTTTGAAGCCTTTGAAAGTTTTGAAGCCTTTCAAGTTAAAGTTTATGGCTTCAGAAGCAGCAGCAAGAAAGGGGGGCAGACGGAGACGTGAGGGAACTTCCAAGGATCTGCCTGAAGACTTGGAAGAAATGTACAAAACAGATCCAGAAGAGAGCTATGGGCAGCGCAAGACCCGAATCCAATGGATTCGACGCTATTGGGCAGAACAGTGGTTCAAATACCGCTTCGTCACCCAGGAGTATGCTGAAAAGAATGCTAACAAGAGCCCATGGGGGGATATCTTATACAAGAACCTTGTACCCAGGACCAGAGATGAAGCCATTGCTCAAGGCTTCTACCCATGCATGGTCCGAGGACCACAGCCTGATGATGCACATCCGTCGTCACTTCTCTGGTGTCGTGACGACAATCTCTTCAAGCGCAACTTTTAGTTTGCCCAACAGTCAGCGAAGCTAAACAAGAAGAAATTTGGGCTTGACTTCAACCCTGGTCCATCCTCACCAAGGGCAGATGGCACACGCGACGCCGAACCCAATATCATCGGTCCGTTTGCCAATCTTGAGGGCTTGATCACTCACATCTTAGTCCAAGGGACTGCCGTAAATGACCCTCCAGCTGACTCTGAGTCTGATGAAGCTCCTGCTATGCCGAAGCCAAAGCAGACGAAGAAACCAAAAGCTTCAAAGCCGGCACCTGCCTCAAAAATCTCAAGGGCGAAGCCATTGAAAACTGCACCTCCTGAAGTCAGTATGCAGTCTGAAGACGTATCCCGCGTCTCCAAGCCCCGGAAAGAAAAGGAGCCCCAGCAACAAACCGGCAAAGAGCTCACTTCTGCTGCCATTCTGCGCAGCGAAGCCATTGATCTATCAAGCGATGAAGATCTGGGAGATGACGCGCTAGAGAAGCTTATCAAAAGCAAAGAAGAAGTTAAAATCTTCAACAATCTGCCTCTCTTTGATGTCGCCATCATCCACAGCTTCATCGATGAATGGTTTGACTCACCAGACATAAGTTTCAATGATCTGCAGCTGCCTGTTGGACTCAGCATCGCCTTCCAAGGCGCAATTGCTTCAGAACTGGCCATTGCTCAGCGCATTGTTGAGCTGAAGCAGAAAATTGATCACGAAAAGGCTCAGTTCAAGAAGCACATGGCCAGCCTCAGCGTGCAGGAAGTGAGGAGCTTCAAAATCATGCTGCATGAGCTCAAAGAAAACTTTCTGAAGAAGCGTGCTGAAGCTCAGGGCTCGCGTGAAAGGATGAAGTCTTTGGCAGAAAAATGTGTTCAAGCCTACAACGAGGCTGAAAAGCGCAAGGCACTTGGGCGTCCTGGCATCGACCGCAAGATGGCCGCAAAGAAGAAGAAGGAGCCTGCTATGAATGAACCAGAGGCACCTCGGCTAGAAGCGGTTCAAATTGTCTTCCCCACTGCAACGACTGGCTCGAAGCCAAAGAGCCGGTCAACAGCTTCAGAGCTAAAGAAGACAAGAACTGCAGAAGCTGAAGCCAGAAAAAGGAAGAGCTGTGAAGCCTCTCCTACTGCCCCCAGCAAAAAGAAGCACAAGACCAAGAAATCTAGGGCTGCTCCCACAGAGCCCTTGATGGTTGAACCCCTTTCTGTCATTCACCCCAATGTAGAAAGACGATTGACAGTTCATGAGCCTGCTCCGACAGAGGCTCCTGACGCTGAAGATATTCCAGCAGCCGACCCAATAGCTGCTGAAGACATTGGTCATGAGGACAATGTGCAAGATGATGCAGCCCTTCCTCAGCTTGAAACAAGCGAACTCATCAGTATTGGTCGTCCTCTGACGCCAATGGCACAATATGAGTCATGGGCGGATCGCCCTCAGGAGGAAGAAGACTTTGAGGTTCAGCCCACTCCGACCCCACAAGCGTCGTCTGCGTTCCGTAGGCTTCGCAAAGGTCCACGGCCTCAAGTCCATACTGCAGAAATTCCGGCTGCATCAGCCGAAGACAATGAAGAAGCTCCACCAGAACCCACTCCCCCGCTCCATCAAGATGCAGTTCTCCAGGAGAACGTGCCTGAGGTTGTCCCTCCAACTACACAAGCGGAGGAAGAAAATGTTGCGACTGCCACCACAAACACTGAAGCCAATGTGGAGCCCGCCCCACCAAATGCTTCAGCGGACAGCGAAGCTACTGAGCCCGACACTTCAGTCCCTGAGTCTGCTGCAGGTCCACAGTTTGATTATCATATTGAGCACAGGTCTCACGTCCAGAAGCCAGTCCCAAGGTTTCCAGGTCCTGCATCAGCACCTGGCTCCTTTGATATTAGCAGCTTCAAGGCAGACAATACATTTTTCAATAGCTCCAAGAACCCCTATTCAAGGGAAAGGATTGTATCAGACAGGTTCTGGAGCTATTCTTAGCGCAGCTATTATTCATGCATCTTATACAACCAAGGCCGCATCCTTCCACACAAGCGCCTTGAGGTTGAAGCCATTGCTGGTCTGCCCTGCTTAGAGGAAGCTTTGGATTGCTTCAAGAAAGTGGGTCTGTTGCCGTTTGTGACTGATGAAGAGCACTGGAATGAAGAGCTTCTGCTTCAGTTCTATGCCACTCTCCATATCAAAGGATACAACAGAGATCCGAAGACTTGGATCCTGGAGTGGATGACCGGCAATGTCCATCATGAAGCTAATGCGTTTGATATCATTGAGCTCATCGGCCTGCCCACTCCTGGTGAATTCTTCGAGGAAGGTTGTCAATTACATTCTGAAGCTATTGAGAGCATATTCCAGAGACCTGAACCAAATATGAGTCAGATGCTCTCAATGATGAAGCCATTGCCTCAGGATGCACCCTATCCAACTGAGTTCTTCGTTGAAGACCTAGAGTACCTGCCCAGGACCATATATCACATCATCCGGCGAACTCTCTGGCCCATTAAGGGACACTCACCACATGCCAAGATCGAGGGTGCAATGAAGACTCTCATATTCTATATCCTGCATGGCAAATGCTTCAACGCACAGGATCTCTTCATACGCCAACTTGCAGCGTCAGGCTCAGAATTATTTGGTTTGAAGTTCTATGCTCCATGGGTGATGAGGCTAATCAAACTACACTCTGCGATCTCGTATCAGCCCTCTGCCCGAAACCATCAGATCTTGCCAGATGTGGATACCTCTGCTGAAGCTATATATCCAGAGCCTGCCAAGCAACCGATAAGTCTTCAAAATGCAGAACACCAGAGCTTCACGCAGAATGTTGAAGGTGTTGAAGCCATATCCAGGGTATATCCGTTGGCTGGCACTACACGTGCACCAGCATCTACTGAAGCCACAGACAGCACAAATGCTCCAAGACCCAAGAAGCGTGCTCGTGTCCTCACTGACCGAGAGCTTCTGGTGGCCCTTTACCAAAAGCAAGATAGGCATCATGACTGGCTAAAACGTCAGATGAAGAGCCTCTTGGTGGATGTCAATCGTCTTCGAAACCTTGCCACCAAGAATGCCTTCGTTACACACGAAACCTGCCGTCGTACATGGAAAGGGCTCTCTGATATGTACTGAAGCTGAACTTGAAGAGGATGGCTTCACAGAGCGTTTCAAGTTTGACACCACACCTCCTAGAAGGGCTGTGATGTGCAACACACCATCACTAGAAGACTCTGAGTTCTCTTCATCTGCTGCCACAGTTACTGCAAGGATCATTGATGAAGACGACGATGCTACATGACCACCACCTGCTTCAGCACATCCCAGCTCTGCACCGCCAAACAACTCCACCGACCCTGCTGCGCCTAGGAACGCATAGCAAACTCTATGTCTTCAAACCTTTTTGGTCATTACTGACAAAAGGGGGAGAAGCGTATGATGTTTATAGTCTTCAAGTGGGTCAATATGGGTGGGTGCCTTAAGTTTTGTCATAATTTGCGTCGTGTTTACAACTCTTGTCTTTGCTTCATTTGGTTCTTTGAGTTGTAAACACTAAATTTCGATGGTCGTCTGCTACTTGTTGGCCACTCTGTTTGCGAAGATAAATTCCGCATGTGCGACGATAAATTCCGCACTTATCTCATTCTGCAGACGTCCATTTTCCATTATGCATGTCATTATCTTCATATACTTTCACATGCATAGTGGATTGTCATCATAAGCTGAAGAGGATCTCCCCAAGTACAACCTGCCATGTGCATTTGCATCCCAAAAGCAAATTAACTTATATGCACATCTTCAGGGGGAGCCTTTGCAACTTATGAAGACAATTCCCTATCCTTTACAAACTTCACACATTATATTCCCCATTCAAAACTTCAACTAGTTTGTCATCAATCACCAAAAAGGGGGAGATTGTAAGTGCATCTAGTGCCACCCCTAGTTGGTTTTGGAGTATTGACGACAAACCTAGTTGAGGGACTAATGTGTTTGTGAGAATTGCAGGAAAACACAGGTAGAAGTCCCTCAATGATTCGGTTTTACTACCAGAGATGACCCCTAAAAATGTATGAAGACATTGAAGACAAAGGTGGTTTATGAAGATATTCACATTGAAGTCTATGACAGAAGAAGACACGTTATGAAGCCTATGGAGCTCGAAGACCTAGATCTTTCGTAGTTCTTCTTCTTTTGTGTTGAGTCATAGGAACCACCGTACTGTTAAGTGGGGTCCAGGAGAACCAGTCAGAATGACTGAAGTGATGCCTAAATCAAAAACCTATGTCTTCGAGCGAAGACAATGAGAGTGAATCTTGTCCAGAGCCGGACAAGTCAGCTTTGCTTGTAGCCCAAGCAAAGTTGCCATGAGAGTTTGAAATCTGACCGTTGAGACACGTGTCAGTTCCTTAGTGATCCAGGGTCATTTCGGACAAATCAGGTCGGGTTGCCAAGTGGCTATAAATAGCCCACCCCCACAACCATAAACGGTTGGCTTCTCAGATTTCAGTGCACGGCTTTTGTCGTTTGAGAGCAACCCACCTCGAAGCCTTTGAGAGAAAATTCCCAGTGAGGAGAAAAGCCCTAACCACCCAGAGCCAGAGTAAATTGGGCATCACTTCAGTCTTCTTGTCTGTGTGATCTGAAGACTTATTACACTTGAGGACTGTGAATCCTCCAGACGGTTAGGCGTCGCGTTTAGAGCATCCAAGAGAAATTGTGGATTGCCAGTGAACAAAGTCTGTGAAGGTTTGGGAGTCTACCTTGAAGACTTACCAGAGTGATTGGGCGAGGACTAAGTGACCTTAGCTCAAGGAGAATACGGTGAGGACTTGGTGTCCTGAACTGTGTGTTCAGGACTGGGTGTCCGGGACTGTGTGTCCTAAGGTTTAAATACCTAGCCGCTCCAACCGGACGTACAGTTGTCACAGCAACTGGAACTGGTCCAACATATCATTGTCTTCAACGAGTCACTGGTTTCATCTTCACTTCCTTTTTCTTACTGTTACACATTGTGAAGCCATTGCTTGCTTGCTTTATCTTTTGTCTTCACAACGTGAATGTATGAACTTTTTGGCTTCATAACCTCTTCCTACCTGATCCTTATTACACTGAAGCTATTTGTCATTGTGCTTTCACTCTATTGAATACATGACCATGGCTGGCCTAGTGTAATCTAACTTCCGCTGCATAGTAATAGGCATAATCTTCACTGGTTGTCTTCATAACTCTCACGTTTTGAAGACTTTCATAAAAATCGCCTATTCACCCCCCCTCTAGTCGATATAACGCACTTTCAGTTAGGGTTACATAGAGTCGGTTACAATGGTAGGAGATCTTCATATCCGTATCGCCAAGCTTGCCTTCCACTCCATGGAAAGTCCCTCCCGGACACAGGACGAAGTCTTCAATCTTGTATCTTCATAGTCCAGGAGTCCGGCTGAAGGTATAGTCTGACCATCCGGACACCCCCTAATCTAGGACTCCCTCAGTAGCCCCTGAACCAGGCTTCAATGACGACGAGTCCGGCGCGCAGATTGTCTTCGTCATTGCAAGGCGGGTTCCTCCTCCAAGTACTTCATAGAAGATTCTGAACACAAAGATAGTGTCCGGCTCTTCAAAATAAGTTTCCACATATTGCCATAGAGAGAATAATATTTACACCAATCTAATCTGCTAACGTATTCCGTAGCGTGACACACCGCGACCAAGCCTTTATCCGAGTCATTTCATTATCCCACCTCAGCGCGTTATGCGAGGCGGTTTCCTTGGCACGTCTTGTTAAAGCAGAGATCGTGTCCCCCTTATTCCGGGATTCTCATCAATACGGGCTTGGGTAACCCAACCACTTCTAGGACTCCTAGATTGTTGGCAAGTCCAAACGGACACGGAGAGGACGCTTGATATTCACCCTCTTTATAAAGGGGACAAGGCTTTTATTTTTCCCTCCCGTGCTCAATCGAATCCTTCCCCCACCTCAAGCTCAAACGCCCAAAGTTCAGGTCAGGCGCCCCGAACCTTCAGTCATGTCCGGATCTAGCCTTCAAGGCCGATGGATGCCTTCCACCGTCACGGAAGAAGACATCAAGAAGTTCAGGGAGGCCAGATATCTGACCGCCGAGATTTTGCATCGGCTGCCTCCCCGAGGGCAGGCTGTCCCCACCCCCGAATCTAACAAGAACGTCGTGTTCGTTTCCCACTTCCTCCGAGGCCTAGGCCTTGCCCTGGATCCTTTCGTCAAGGGTTTGATGTTCTACTACGGTCTAGATTTTCATGATCTAGCTCCGGACTCCTTTCTTCATATCATGACATTTATTATCGTGTGCGAGGCCTTCCTCCAGGTTACCCCTCACTTTGGCCTATGGCTCAAGACCTTTGAAGTGAAGCCGAAGTTGGTCGAGGGGGAGCATGCAGCATGTGGAGGTGCCTCAATACGCAAGATGACGGGAGCTCCGTGGCCCAAAGGTTCCATCCCAGAGGTGTCTGAATTGTGGCAACAGGAGTGGTTCTACATCACGGCTCCTAGGAGTGCCAAGTGGGCGGGCCCCCTGTTTTCCGCTCGGGCCCCCCACCACAACTGATGTCATGGATCAGCAGAGGTCTGAGCTGGGGGCCAGCCAAGGACGTGCCTATACTGAAAGGCCGCATTCGAGATCTCTTCAATGGAGATTTCAGTTTGGTTGCGGTGATACAGGTTATGCTGGTTCGTCAAGTCCAGCCTTGCAAACGCCGGCCTCTTCGTCTGTGGGAGTTCAATCCCGAGGGACCGCGTGCCATTCAAAATTTTCTCGGCCTGACGCACGAGGAGATGTACAAATCATTGTTCGAACCTCAGACGGAGTGTCCGGAAATCACCGAGGACGTGGGCCTGAGTAGCAACCGCACCACCGAACAGGTAAGGCATCTTCCGGCCGAACATACTTTCTCTACTTCATTACGAAGTTATCTCTGAGAGTTCGCTTTTTGACCAGGACTGGCTAACAAAGGCGAAGTTGATTCGGTGTTCGGCCCCCCTCCCTGAGGGTTTGGAAAATCCGGTATTGGAAAAGATGCTCCGGACCGCACCTTGCCCGGAGCCCTTGAAGGAAGATACTGTGGAGGATAATGCGGGCGGACGCAGGCCCCCAACGCTGCCCATTCTAGCCAAGGGAGCGAGTGTCTCCATGAGGGAAGGTGACCAGAAGAGGAAAAGGACTGCGCCCGGGGATTCGGAAGCCGAAGATTCCAAATGGGAGAAGAAGTCTCCCATAGAGGGTCCCACCTTGGGGGGCGTTGTTGCCGCACGAAGTCCGCGGGGGGATCAATCCTCCCATGAGTCGTAAGTGACCCGAAATACCTTTGATAGTACAGATATGCCATCTTTTTCTTCTGAGAAGATAACCACCGCATATATTTTTGCAGTTTGGGCCTTAGCCCCTCTCAAATGAGCTCATCTTCGGGGGATCTTCTTCTAGAGATGATGGAGAGCGAAACGCCTCCTCCAGACTCCTTCGCTCCGGAAGTGGGTGACCCTGAAGTGTCGTCGCGGAGGGCCTCTCCGAGTCCGGTGAGGCCAGCAGATAATCCCGTTGACCCCCGAAGCTCCCAATGTCCGGCTCCCGAAGAGAGCAGACAAAAGAGTCCGGCACCATCTAGTGTGCAATCGGATGTTCTGAGGGAGTTGGTGGGGCGAGCGGCCATCTCAGATGAACACCGTGTGCTGATGAATACGGTGATGGAGAGAATATCGTCCGCCGAAAGCGGATTGCATGAAGCTTTTATGAGTCTACTGACAGGCTTTGAGGTACGTAAAAGAATGTATGATAGTCCTGCACATGCTAGGTCTGCCCTGTCTAGATAGTAGCCCCTGAGACTCTGGTTGTCGTTGGAAACGGCGACAAACAGAGGATCATATTCCCAGGTAATAACCATACTGCCTCTATGTGCAGGTGATGGAAGCTCCGGCGGCTAGCCAGACTAGCGAGTTTACCCATTTAGAATGGTAGTTGGATGCGGCAGACGCCGACATCGAGCTTGTTAACAAAAGGCTTGACGAGGCACAGGGTAAGTGTCAATATCTAGTAAACGCCACATAGGAAGAGCAGCATGATGCCAGTATCTTAAATATGTTGTGACTGCAGATGTAGCTGCCACTGTTGAAGCCTTGCGGGCAGAACTTGCCCGAGCCAAGGAACAAGCGAGGATAGGTAATGCGACTGCTGTGAAGCCGGCCGAAGAGTTGCAAGCCGAGAAGGCCGCGCATGGTGAGACCCGAGACAAGATGGCCAAGATGGCTGTGGAATTAAAAGCCGCCGCCGACTGTTGCCGGGTTCTCAAAAAGGAAAACCAAGCGAAGGCATCGGACCTTGAGAAGGCTGCTGCGACGAAAAAGGATCTCCGCTCTGCTATGAGGGCAAAGAAGGAGGAGCCGCGGGAAGCCAGGGATATTGTAGCTGGGAAATCCTTTATGTTGTGGAGGAAATTCGGAGATCCACGGTATGCCCCTCTGGATCGGCTGTGGAGTTCGGAGGATGTGTATATGGATTTGGCGGCGAGCGCTACCGATGCGGCCAAGTACTTCCAGGGTCAGACATACCGTGGAGTAGACCAGCTGTTTTGGAGACAATTCCATTCTCCCGAGCGTCCACTTTCATTGACTGACCAATTAGCTGAATGGGCCGAACTAAACAGGTTGTCCGGACTCTCTATGAGGTCTGTTGTGGATCAGCTGTGGCCGGGAAGGTCAAAACCGAACAGCTATTTCAGCTTGGTGTAGCGGTTCCTTGACGTGGTGCCGCGCATTAATGCGATGAAGAGGTCGGCATGCATAGAGGGCGCACAGATGGCCTTTGCCCATGTTAAGGCATACTGGGCGGAGATGGATGCTACCAATGTTGCAGCGCGGGATTCGGCTATAGGTCGAAAGGCTGCTGAGCACTATTTTGAAGAAGTTCTTGAGGGTGCCTGTTTGATAGAGACCCAGTGCTCAAAAAATATTATGTTTGAGTGATCTGTAATCTCATTGCAAGCGAAATGCTTTTATAAATTTTTATAAGGCTATTTTTATACTTTTGCCTGAAAGTAATATGATGCCTCCTGGGCGGCCGTTTATGTATACATGTGTATAACCTGAAAGATTGCAGTCGTTGGCTTCAGCCCCCACGCATATAATGCGGAGGTGGTCGCAAAAACACGCGTTCACACTTAACCCAACGTCTTGGTCCTATTAAGGAGGTGATAGCAAAGCGAGCAAGGCAACCGAACTATAATGCTTTAGCACTTTCACTTAGCCAAAGGAGTTTGACAGTGGGGCTACTAGATAGCCCCTGGTGGCTCTGCACTCTCCCGGTTCCGGGGTGCGTACATGCCTGGCCGGAAAACGGCCCTTCGTTAAGGCAGAGGAATTATAACATTCCCACAGGTCATCGAGTGGTTGACCAGTCTCACGCTATATCATGACAGTCAGTTTTCGGCTTTCTCTACAGAGGTGCTCGTCCGGATGAACCAGGGCACAATCGCAGTAGTTCTCCTGGTGCTACCTTAGCCGGTAAAGCGGAACGTAAGGCACCAAAACACAGGAGTCAGGAAAACCCAACATTTGACCAAAGACAATGATTCGGAGCTGATGCATATAGGGCCAAACTTGCGACGCCGAACACTCCCTAAGGTATTTGGTCTTTGTGGTATAAACCGGGCCTAAGTAATGGCCTTTGTAAGAAGCCCCTTGTGTCCAGGTACGTGCATTGTTCTGGCATGGCCACATGCCAAGACGTCAGCATCCTTCTCAATGGTGGATATGTACCAACAAGAGAAAGTAAAAAAGGTTTACACAAGGTCTTAATCTAAAAAGAATCCTTGGAGCGGGTCCCTGCTGCACGTCTGCGCCTGTGTCTCCGTTGTGCCATATCCTGGACGGGTGTAGCACGATGATCGTCTATAAAAGAGAGGAAGTTAAGTGAAAAAGTTGTCGTGCAAAAAGGATAGTTTTTAAAGAAACCATGTGTAATTCAAGATGATAAGAAATTGCCACTTGTCTGCGTGCGTTGAGCCCCTTGTATTGACAAATAGGGGTGTGACCACTTATTTTCGTATAAATAGCGGCGCCGGACTTGATTAGTTGTATCTGAGGTCTTGATGACCTATTGGATGCTTTCGTTTGTCCGTGCGCCTTTGGTGTGCGGCGGCCAAGGCAGCCTCACTCTCTTCGGCGCGCAGAGATCGCTTGATATTTCCGTGCACTGTAATGATGCCCCGTGGACCGGGCATCTTGAGTGTGAGGGAGGCATAGTGTGGTATGGTATTAAAGCGAGCGAAAGCTTCGCGTCCGAGCAGTGCTTGATAGCCACTTTGAAATGGAGCGATGTGGAAAGTTAAATGCTCGCGGTGGAAGTTATCGGGGGAGCCGAATATAACTTGTAGTGAGAGGGAGCTCGTACAACTAGCCCCTGGGCCTGGTGTTACTCCTTTAAATGTATTATTGCTATGGCGAATTTGTGTTGGGTCTAACCCGATCCTGCGGATTGTATCCTGATATATTAGGTTTAGGCTACTGCCGTCGTCCATCAAGACCCTTGTGAAGTGATATCCGCCAATTACTGGGTCTAATACCAGGGTAGCACATCCTGCGTGTCGAATACTTGTTGAGTAATCGCGATGGTCAAAAGTGATCGGTTGAGATGACCAGTGGCAAGACTTCGTAGTGATAGGCACTTGGGTATACTTTCCTGGGAGTGCCGTATTGTGTTTTCCCTTGATTATGTGTAACACGTTTACTATTTTGACTTCTGGTGGAAATTTCTTTTTTTCCGTCGTGTCTTGCTTGGGAGGCTCGTCCTCGTCTTCACTTGGTGTATCCTCCCCCTTATGTACGGCGTTGAGCTTGCCGGACTGCTTGAAGACCCAACATTCTCTGTGGGTATGATTAGCAGGTTTACCAGGGGTACTATGGATCTGACATACTCGGTCCATAATTTTGTTGAGGCTGGATAGTTCGTCCCTGGTGCCTTTAGGCGGCTTTTGACCTGGCCGAGAGCTTTTGATTCCGGCATTTACTGTCATGCCCTTCGTGCTGTCTTCTTTATTCCGGCGTTTGTTATTGTTGTTGCACCATGATTTCCCATTTCCATCTCTAACTTCAGATGTACTGGGGTCGCTGGTGCTGCATCTGGCTAGCCAGCTGTCCTCCCCCGCGCAAAAGCGGGTCATGAGGTTTGTTAATGCGGCCATCGTTCTCGGCTTATTTTGGCCGAGGTGTCTGGCGAACCATTCGTCACAGATGCTATGCTTGAATGCTGCTAAGGCTTCAGCGTCCGGACAGTCGACAATCTGGTTCTTTTTAGTAAGAAACCTGTTCCAAAGCTTTCGGGCTGACTCTCCGGGCTGTTGAGTTATATGACTCAAATCGTCCGCATCTGGAGGTCGGACATATGTCCCTTGAAAATTTTCCCGAAAAGCGTCTTCGAGCTCTTCCCAACTTCCAATGGAGCTTTTGGGGAGGCCTTTGAGCCAGTGACGAGCTGGCCCTTTGAGCTTGAGGGGTAGGTACTTGATGGCGTGGAGATCATCTCCTCGAGCCATATGGATATGAAGGATGTAGTCCTCAATCCAGACCCCAGGGTCTGTTGTTCCGTCATATGCCTCTATGTTTACGGGCTTGAATCCCTCTAGATATTCGTGGTCCAGCACCTCATTGGTGAAACATAGGGGGTGTGCGGCACCCCTGTAGCTGGGTGTACCGCGTTGTTCGGATGTTTGTTGTGTTGCATTGCATGCTGGGGCGCGCTTGCGTGGTCCATAGATGGATCTGGTTGCGCCGTCCTTTGGGTGCGAGCCCTCGCATGGGTCGCGTCTTGTATTGTGAGTGGCATTGTATGCCACCCTGTGTTGGTAGAGGGGTCGTCTATCCGACCAGGTGGCTGCTTTGATATTTGGTTGTGGGGGTTCTGAGGCCTCCTCATCGAATTCGGGTAGCAGCTTCCGCTTTGGGTAGCTTTCGGAAGGGCGATTGTCGCTGTACTTTGCTGCAGTGCTGAGTATTCTACTCCATCTGAATTGGAGTGTGTCTTGCGCGGCCTTGAGCCTTTGTTTCTGCTTTTTCAGGCTCCTCGCGGAGGCAACAAGCCTTTTACGGGCAGTCTGTTGCTCCAGGTGTCTGTCCGGCGTTATGTCGTCCGAACCATTATCCTTGATAGGATTTGTTTGTTCGGTTTGATTATCTGGATTGCCGTTGTCCGGCAGCGGTTCGCCCTGCTCCAGCACTGGGTCTGCATGATCGCAATTTCTGTCGAGGCGGGATTTGGGGTGGCGCTTGCGTCGCCGCTTTGACTGCTTTTCGAGGGAACAAGCCTTCAGTGTGTCCTTCCGCTCCTCGTCGTCATCTTTTGGTGCGTCCACCATGTATACGTCATATGACGAGGTGGCATTCCAGGGCCCAATAAGCGCTGGTTCTTCATCATCTCCTTCGTCGGCATCCATACCGTCGATATCTTCGGAGTCAAAGTCGGGCATGTCGGTTAAGTTGTCGGCAGTGGCTTCAAAGTGGGTGGTGGGTGGGTTTTGAATTTCTTCATCGTCCGTACCCCAACCTTGCTGACCGTAGTCCGGCCAGGGCTCTCCTGATAAAGAGAGAGACTTTAGTGACTTCAGGAT
Source organism: Triticum urartu (assembly GCF_056163025.1). NCBI lineage: Eukaryota > Viridiplantae > Streptophyta > Magnoliopsida > Poales > Poaceae > Triticum > Triticum urartu. The sequence continues at coordinate 100,732,253 of NC_141878.1, forward strand.
ATCGCCGAAAGGCGAGTGCTAAAAGATGTCCGCGGCAGTGAACTCCATCATCGGCGCCCAATCGTATTCGATCGGCAGGGGCGCGGAGGGTTCGGAGTCCGGCTCCTTGGAGTCACGAGTCTCGTAGAGTACAGGGCTGGTGCTTGGCCCAATCACCGTTGGGGTCGCAGCCCCTGAGGTGGCATCCAACCGCCCATCCTCGATCGGCGCAGTTGGCTCCGAATTAAGGGTTGGAGCCGATGCGGGTGCGGCCTCCAGGGCACTGTTCGGCGGCAGAGCTAAATCACGCTTGCCGGGGATATACCCCACGGTGTAAACCGGCCGGAAGTATAACCCGGCCGGACTAGGCGTTTCATTGGTAAACCGCTAGAGGATTGGCGATTTACGTGTCTGGCAGTTCACTGGTATGACGATTCATGAGCCTGAAGACTCATTGGTGACCCGGCTGGACTTGGCGGTATACTTGAGACCCGGTTTACACTTGGCGATTCACTAGCGACCTGCCCTGACCTGGCGGTTTACAAGCAACCCGCCGGAACATTATGACACACTTGTGACCCGGCGGACGGGTCAGATGAATGACAAGGCCCAAGGCCCAGAAGGCCGGTTTATGTTAATGGTGGGCCGGTTTAAGAGGAAGGGCACGAGGAACATTTATCTTACAAGGAGTTAAGACCTAGACTTGTATCCGGTTTGTATTAGAGATAGACTAGTCCTAATCCTAACAGGACTCTACATGTAACCCGCCCCTCCAACATATATAAGGAGGGGCAGGGCTCCCCAAAAGGGATAAGGGAGACAAGTTCCATAAGTTGGAGAAGTTAGGTTTAGACAATAGCTCTCGAGATAGAGCACTCTTGTAACCGTGATCATCATCATCAATATCAATGAAGCAGGATGTAGGCTTTTACCTCCACCGTGAGGGGCCGAACCAGGGTAAAACATCGCGTCTCTCATCCCGCTCAACCCCTCTCAAGCTACCACATGGATGCATTGGCCTCGCGACTAAATCCTGACACTAAGGACATCTGCCGTGACAATTCCACGAAAGTTGGCGCCCACCGTGAGGCTCGCGCACGGTGGTGTTGAGTTCTTGGAGGGATCCCTTCTAGGGATCGAGAAGTTCGTGATTTGTCAGATGAAGAAGAGTCAGGTTGAAAAGATCCGCATCAACTTCAAAATTTAAAATCTGTGTGCGCCGTCGCATGCAAGCAGGTGATCCGTCGTGGCCGGATGACCTTTTTCCTTCATCGCTACGAGATAACCAAGTGCAAAGGAGGTTTTCATCTGCACGTATTGAAGTCATCAAAATACGGTGGCTTTGTTTTATTTGCCGAGTCACCGCCGCTACATACAGGAGTCGCCAAGACCGATAAGCGAACAGTTGTCTGTATCAAGATCAAATCCGGAGATTTCCTTTTTTCCGTCGAGATTGAAGCGAATCGGCTGCACCGAGCACTTACGTATTTTGGTGTCTTCTGACTACTGCTACTCCCGAGGATAGGGTGAAAAAAAACACATCAGCAGGAGCTGTCGGCATCAGTTAGAAGATGAGGTGTTGAAAGGAAAGAGCGCCAGGAGTTGATCCCGTGAAAGGAAAGGACAAGTTTTTGGCTTCGCGTCCAGGTGGTCGCAACTCGCAAGGGGATCGAGTACCGAGGCAAAGCATCAAATCTGTCGTTGCTTCTTTGTGCATGAAGACCAAAATCCTATCATCAACTACTACTCCATCATCTAGTATGACGTGTGAAGGGTAATGATTCATCATTTGCTGTTGGACGGGTGTGCGTAAACCGCCGCCCGTGCAGCTCGATCTACATCCACTCACCGGGACTTCGCCCATGATTGACTCGCCGTCCGCGCGTCTCACAACGCCTGAAATTAACTCGCCCATCCGCCCTCGTGGCGGTTCACGCGTCCGCACCAGTTTATAACACGGAGGACAGCTGGCTCGTTTGTGCTGGTTTACAAAGCCACGACCGACTCATCTCTCTGAAGCCGCTTCTGATGCTGTGGTTGTTTTACTGCCCGCCCAAACATCAGGTGGTATTCATCCAAGTTTATGTATTAATCATTTATTGTTTTTTGTCAAAAGAACAATTATTCTGGCCTGTAATATTTTTATGCAGGACGGCTATTGAAACGAAAGGAGTCGTGTTATATCGCAGATGTACGTTCGGCTGTGCCGCGTGGCTCCGCAGGCACGCGTGTCGCGGTCCAGTTTACATCAAACGCGCCAGCTGACTCGCCCGTCCGCACCGCCTTACAATGCCACGGACGACTCGCCCGTCCACCCTCGCGGCCGGTTCACGTGTCCGTGCCAGCTTGCGACATGGAGGACAACTCGCTCGTCCGCGACGGTTTACAACACTATGGGCGACTTACTCGTCCGACCCCGTGGTCAACTCTCCCCGTCCGCATCGGCTTACAACGTCGTGGCCGGTTCATCCTTGATTGATTTCAGCTTCACCATGGTGATCATCAACTCCGCGATGGATAATTTCTGGCTCAACATCTCAGTGAAGTCAAGAACCCCAGGACAATGGAGGGAAAGATAACCCGATCCCGGAGGCTACTACCATATTGATGGCAATTTGAAGGCCGTCAGAAAATTTCCGGTTCAAAATAAAGAATTCCGGTTTAAAATCCGGTTCAAGGGAAATCTGTTCTCCCACAAAGCTCTGAAGCTCTCAAATCTGGTTTAAGAATTTCCGGTTCAAAAGGAATTAATCTCTCGCAAGTTCGAGCTGAAAGGCTGTCAGAAAATTTCTGACTGAAAATGAAGGTTCCGGTTTAAAATACGGTTCAAGGGAAAGATGTCTCCCATAAAACATTGAAGCTCTCAATATCCGGTTCAAAATCCCGGTTCAAGAAGAATTTATCTCTTGCAAATAGTTAAAGGTTGCCCAAGAGGACCTGCTGCCCTGACGCGCGGTTCAAACATGGGTGTCCTGCCTTATGGGCTCATCTTCATATGATTACTTCGGGGCTTCCTGTTCAAACATAGGTGTATTCACCAAAGAGAACATGGTGTTACTACCCTCTTGATGCGGCTATCAAGACAATATTATCATCAGGGGCCAAAGAGAGTTTGTTGCACACCACGACTCAAACATAGGCACCCGGCGAGCACAGCTCAGAAATATATCACATGGGAGCTTCTGCTTGCAAAGCGGAGTCCTGTCCATTAATCCGGCTTTCACGCCACAACAAAGCTTGGGAGCTTCACACCCAAGGGGTCAAAGAGAGTCTTGTTGCTACGCACAACTCAAACATAGGCACCCATTGAGCATGGCTCACAAAGTTACTTGGGGGCTCTTTGTGTCAAATACCAAAGAGTTTGGAAGGACCCTTGTAACCGGGTATCGACCCACGGCTTGGAAGCCTGGTGTATTCACCTAAAACCCTGGGTTAACCTGCCTTCATCAAGTAAGCCACTCCTATCCAGGTAATCATGGCACGACCCGTCGAACGTTTGACAGTTACTCTCATTGAGACCCTGAACTTGTCAAATTTAAAACGATGATTGGTTAGTTGGAGGGCCATCTTAAAAGGCTTTGCCAAAATGGTTTAACTCAGTGGCCTGGCAGCCCATGAAAAGCCTCGATTTGGGCCTGGCAGCCCTCGAAAAGCCTCGACTACACGGTTTTATTTGCCTTTGTCAAAAAATTTCTCTTTTGATAATTTTATGTTGAACCGGTGTCTATTGACCCGGCATGACTATCGGGCATCAAATCAGCCCGGAGTTTCTTAACCCGGCACAAGCTTTCAACTATCAGTTGTTAGTACAAACTCAATTATAAACCGGAGTTTTCTTAGCCCGGTCTGGCGTTGACTATAAGTTGCCAGGATGATTATCCGGTGTTTATTATAACCCGACACGGTTTTATTACAAACCGGCAAAATATGACGGGAGTTATCATACTCAAGATTTGGGTTATCACCCTTACTAAAAAAAGGTGGTAAACCAACGATGTGATTCAATGTCACAGGTATGATCTATTTCATATTTGATTATTCTTAAGTGCAGCCTTGGTTATAAACCCGGGTTATATGTTGGGCGTTATGACCCGTCCGGCGGTAAACCGCCAGGACACTTTAAACTTGTTGTATGCAGAAACATGTTTGTTAAACCGGCCTGGCTTTGGATTATAAGTCGCCAGTATATATATATATATACATATATATATAGTTGGATTGCGCCATTGTTATCATGCGCTTATAAATCATTGGGTTATATTATTCAAATAGCCAAACTTGGCTGAATTTTCATTATGATATTGAATGAATAAGGTTTTCACCGGATTATATTATCTTGAATAGCCAACATGGCTAGATTTTATGGTTATTAATAACCGGTATTATTGAGTTTTCAAAGTCGCTTTAGCACAGTGTCTATTATTTTATCAAAGGATATGGTTTATTCTACAATGGAAGGAATAGTCCCGAGTCGCTGCAAGCTTACAACCCGACACTTGGGGGCTACATTATTCAAATTGAGATTACATGCAAGTCTCATGTCGCTGCAAGCATGCATCATGACACTTGGGGGCTAATGCAAAGTCATTTTTACTAGTCTTATTGAAGACCCGACTCATCATATCATAATGAGCCAGCCCTTGGGGGCTACCAATTGCTCCTGTCAACAATTCAAGGTACACAAGTTTTCGTCCATAATATTGAAGGATCCATTGCTCAATTGGTAAAGCACAAAGCTCTTAACCTTGTGGACGTGGGTTCAAGCCCTACGATGGAAGCTACATTATAAGATGTTATTTTCATTGAAGTATATATCGAGTCCCGGTTCAGTATTATCTTACTAAGTCGGCCCTTGGGGGCTACACATCACCGCTAAAATCTACATGCTTATATTTACAAAGTCCCTGCTCATTATTGCATAATGACCCGGCCCTTGGGGGTTACACTGATTGAAGTTTTTATAAGCAATTACAAGTCCCAGGTTGCTGCAAGCATGACAACCCGGTACTTGGGGGCTACATATATGGAGTATTCAGTTTATATGATTGAGATGAACAAACCGGATTTCTTCAAGGTTGAAACATTTATTGGATTTTGAGCAAATCAGGAAGATCAATTACATGACCCGGTGTCGACAACAATTATGACACGGTGCCATCAATATTTATAAACCGGCCATTTTGGTAATATTAAACCGGCAAGTTTTACATCTTCAAACCGGCTGAATATCGGATAAGTATTTCAAGACCTATATTTCTTAAACCGGCGCTTTGGGAGCTGAGTCAAAGGAGTTATTCTTCACAATATTTCTCTGTGAGAAACCAATGTCGGCAAATTGATTATGAAGCTGATCTGTTGACCCAGACTTTCCAGAAGGAGGAAATAACAAGGACTTAAGGGTGATTAGGGACCGGTTTACAAGAACTCTTAACCCGGAGCACAACCTGTCAAATTTGTTCTTGTGTTTATTTTGAAGCATAAGTTTACCATGGATAAATCCAAGCTAAACTTGGGGGCTAATGTCGGGGATATACCCCGTGGTGTAAACCGGCCGGAAGTATAACCCGGCCGTACTAGGCGTTTCATTGGTAAACTGCCAGAGGATTGGCGATTTACGTCTCTGGCGGTTCACTGGTATGACGATTCACGAGCCTGAAGACTCATTGGTGACCCGGCTGGACTTGGCGGTTTACTTGAGACCCGGTTTACACTTGGCGATTCACTAGCGACCTGCCCTGACCTGGCGGTTTACAAGAAACCCGCCGGAACATTATGACACACTTGTGACCCGGCGGACGGGTCAGATGAATGACAAGGCCCAAGGCCCAGAAGGCCGGTTTATGTTAATGGTGGGCCCGTTTAAGAGGAAGGGCATGAGGAACATTTATCTTACAAGGAGTTAAGACCTGGACTTGTATCTGGTTTGTATTAGAAATAGACTAGTCCTAATCCTAATAGGACTCTACATGTAACCCGCCCCTCCAACATATATAAGGAGGGGCAGGGCTCCCCAAAAGGGAGAAGGGAGACAAGTTCCACAAGTTGGAGAAGTTAGGTTTAGACAATAGCTCTCGAGATAGAGCACTCTTGTAACCGTGATCATCATCATCAATATCAATGAAGCAGGATGTAGGCTTTTACCTCCACCGTGAGGGGCCGAACCAGGGTAAAACATCGCGTCTCTCATCCCGCTCAACCCCTCTCAAGCTACCACATGGATGCGTTGGCCTCGCGACTAAGTCCTGACACTAAGGACATCTGCCGTGACAATTCCACGACAACGCTCGTCGTGACAGTGTGGCGCGCTTGACAATGGCTCGAATCCGTCAAAGATCAAGTCCCCGCGGATGTCAGCCATGTAGTTAAAACTTCCAAATCTAGCCTGACGGCCAGGGGCGTAGCTTTCGATCTGCTCTAGACGGCCAAGCGAATTGGCCCGCAGTGCGAAGCCGCCGAAGACGAAGATCTGTCCGGGGAGAAAGGTCTCACCCTGGACTGCATCGCTATTGATGATCGTAGGAGCCATCGTGCCTGACGGCGACGACACAGAGGAACTCTCAATGAAAGCACCAATGTCGGTGTCAAAACCGGCGGATCTCGGGTAGGGGGTCCTGAACTGTGCGTCTAGGACGGATGGTAACAGGAGACAAGGGACACGACATTTTACCCAGGTTCGGGCCCTCTCGATGGAGGTAAAACCCTACGTCCTTCTTGATTAAAATTGATGATATGGGTAGTACAAGAGTAGATCTACCACGAGATCGAGGAGGCTAAACCCTAGAAGCTACCCTATGGTATGATTGCTAATGTGTATGTTGTCCTACGGACTAAAACCCTCCGGTTTATATAGACACCGGATAGGGTTAGGGTTACATAGAGTCGGTTACAATGGTAGGAGATCTTCATATCCGTATCGCCAAGCTTGCCTTCCACGCCAAGGAAAGTCCCTCCTGGACACAGGATGAAGTCTTCAATCTTGTATCTTCATAGTCCAGGAGTCCGGCTGAAGGTATAGTCCGGCCATCCTGACACCCCCTAATCCAGGACTCCCTCACTAATGCATAAAAACTGGGTATGAAAGGGATATGATCAAAGTGTGAACTTGCCTGCAATGTTGATGAAGATGATTCGCACTCATAACTCTTGATAGTTCTACTCATCACACTCCGGTCAATCTATCATAATCAAGCAATAGTAACCACACATAAGCAATCACTCAAAAGATCAGAAAGAACGAAGAAGACGATTCGGAAAACATCAAAACCAAGCAAATAACTCTTGCAACATAAAACAATTTCTAACAGTACCAAAATTATGTGAATTTGGCCTTATCAGAAAGTTTAGGTCAAGAGCTTCGATTTGCAAAAAGAATCAACTCAAATGGAGTTACGAAACTCAAGTTATGATCAAACGAAGTTTGAATTCAAATCTGATCTAATTAAAATTTTAAACTTTTCAAAAACATGTTTGAGTTGGATTACTGGATAGAGGAGATCATAACGAAGACGTGGGCGTTGGTTTTGTTGGATTTGGACAAACGGTTGAAAGGTAATGATCGTTTGAAGTTTAGGGACTAAACTGTAAATAAAACCTTCACAGATGAGTCCCTGGCCGAAAATTAAAAGACAAAGAAAAACTCTATCGAGCGAATGCTCGCTACAGAAGCTAATCTAGCGAATCTGTTCACAAATAGAGCCTAAACAAATGAGTGTTCGATAAATAGCCGAAACGAAAAAAGAAAAAGAAAAAATATGTACAGACCGAGATCGTCGGATCTTGATCCGACGGCGGGGATCGGGGCTAGGGTTTACCCAAACTCTGGCGAGACGGAGCGGCGGCGCGGCGGCTCCGGCGAGGGGCGGCGGGTGGCTGCGCGGGGCGGGGACTAGGCGGCGTCGGCGGCGCTAGGCGGCGTAGGGCAGGAGCGCGCGGGCGGAGGCGGCGAGCAGCTTGGCGGCGCGATTCGGGCGGCGGCGGCAGCAAGGGTGGCGGCGGCGCGGCGAGAGAGAGAGGAGGCGGGGTCCGGGGAGCAGCGCTATAGAAAGGGGAGGGCCAGGGAGGCTTGCGGGAGGGGCAAGGCGAGGCGGCGGAGGAGTCCACGGCGGCTACGGCGTCGCCGACGACGTGTGGGCGCTGGAGACCTGCGGGGACGGGCACGGGGCTCGGCTGGGCCGCGGCTGGCCTGGCCCGGTTGGCTGGGCCGGCCCGGTTCGGTGGGAATAGTTTTAAAAAAACATTTTTCCAGCAAAACAAAATAAACGCAAAAATAAATAAAATTTTACATAGGCATGTAATATATCAAAATTTTGAGAAAAAGATTTTCTACAACGTGAACATTATTCTAGCTCCAAATTAAATACACAAAAATTAAAATAAAACAAAGAGTGCTACAGCTCTAATAAAATCCAGTAAAATCATTTTAAAATATCAAAATGAATTCAAATTTATTTCTCTCCAAATTTTCTAATGTAGGGAATCATGTTACCCTAATTTCCATATATTTTATTTTTGGAGAAAAATAATTTGAATAAAACTCAAATATCTCCAAATTGAAAATAAATTCAAAAGAACTTTGAATTTAATTCTTTGAAACTCCCAACTCATATTTCATATAATTTGAAGAAGTCATTTTATCTTCTCTCATGAAAATCATTGAGCTGCATGAAGTTTATGAATTGAAATATTTCCAAATGAAATTTAATTATTTTCAAATACCCTTTCATTTAATTAAATGGAAGAAGTCATATCATCTTCGCTCAAGGGTTTTGTATTTGAAAAGAATTTGAATTCATGGAGATCAGAAAGCAAATATGAAAGTTTGGAAAAGTCCTTTTATTCCCTCTCATTTAACTTTCAAAAAGTTTCGAATTCACTCACTTTCGGACAATCAATCAAACAGTCAATCAAATCTATCTATTGTTTATAACATTCCAAAATTTAGAATTTTGGGATGTTACAAACCTACCACCCTTAAAAGGAATCTCGTCCTCGAGATTCGGAGAGGCTAGAAAGAAAAGGTTAGGGTTTGGGGGTCTTCTCAAAATTTCATCAATCATCACCGGGGTCTGGGGTGCTACCACCCTTAGAAACATCGTTACGGTCCCATCAATACTCATATACTCCATCCTTATTCTTGACAGGGCCGGTCTTCTCAGATCTTGAGTATAATTCCTTTCTCTGGGCTCTTCCGGTAACGGCATAACCTTTTCCTCAATTATTTTGTCCTTTCATCTTGGTAAGGTTATTCTGAGACTGGGTCATCTTACTTGATGGGTCTGGCGCCAATACTAAACAACTATCGATATCTCATGGTGGTCAGCAATTTATGGTTTCTCCTGCAGGAAATGGGTCTGGGTTGATCCTCACCATATAACCTACGGTTGGCAAAAGCTGCCTTGTACAAGGGAAAATTGCTATACCATTCTAAGGTTTAAACCGGGTTGTGATCGTCGTCTCTCTACTATAGGTAAGTCACTCAGATTTACCATCCCATATAGCAAGGCGAATAATAAGAGTAAGTCGGTATGGTGATCAATCCATCTCGCACCCAAATCATTACCCTGTATATGCTTTAGTGAATCTCGCATTCTAACACTCGGTCATCCTCACAAGCATTGCAGAATTTCTCTTGTCGACGAACCAAGGTTCGGATAAATCCATTGATTCTGCAAACCAAACAAACATCTATCGTTCCTTCACAACTCTCAGGTTTTGCGTTACTCCTATAAAATCGTCTGCCGATAAACACCGTATCTTCCTCTAGGGTTTTTCCTTCAACAAGAATGTGCTTGCTTCTTGGCAGGTCCTGGGGCCTGTGGGTTATGGCCCATCTCATCACTTGTAGTCCTTGAACTTATCATCAGGCAACTGATCATTATTCCAACTTCCAACTTCCTAGTATTCTTAAATCCATCTAATTGTATTGTCTTCCTTCCTTCTATTGGCACCAAACTAGGACATGATTACTCAGACTCATCATGGAATTTCCATTGATCCATATTTCCAACATCATTCCTCCTTTATATCCAATGGTAACTCATCTCTTCATCCTCATGGGATATCCCTCATATCGAGATAAAAACTTATACTTATGAAGTCCATATTCTACTTCGTGGAACATCATTGTCCTTTCCAGGGTCAAGCGTCCTTACACGGGAATATTGGCCATCTCTGCATGGCACTTCTTCAACTAGGAAACGTGAAACACATCATGAACTCCTGATAGTCCTTTAGGTAACTCCAACTTGTAGGCCACTTCTCCCATACGCTCCAAAACTCAGTATGGTCCTACAAATCTCGGGGCTAACTTTACCTTAACTCCAATTCATTTAACTCCTCGCAGAGGGGTCACACGAAAACATGCTCTGTCTCCAATTTCATAGACTACCTTCTTGCGTTTTTAAGTCTGCATAACTCTTCTGCCTGGACTGAGCTACCTTCAGTCTATCTCGAATCAACTTAACATTCTCTTCTGACTCCTTGATCACATTTGGTCCAAACAACTGATGGTCTCCACTTCATCCCACATACTCTTGGGCACCACACATATCGAGACAAAACTCGTATTCATTTTGTCCGAAATCCACTCAGTGGAGTATCCTTATCTTTTCCAGGGGTCAAGGGTTCTTACAGGGTACTACCACCCTTAAAATGCACAAATCTTCCATAGACCATATTTCTCATATCCTCAAAATGGCCAAAATTCTTCTTCATAGAGTAACAACTCATAAAATCTATATCGGTACCAACGATGCTAACTTTATTCATTCTCAAGTGATTACAATCTCTCGCTTTTCCATTACATGTCTCAACTCAACACCTCAATATAAAAGAAAATGTTCTCACTTTTACTACTCCATTTCTTTTGTTGCAAACTCAACTATCTAGCACAAGTTTCCTTCTCCTTGGGGCATTCTCTGGCAAAGTGCCTTGCTCCATTACAACTAGAACATATTACTTCTGACAAGTATCGAGGTTTCCTTTTTGGGCAATTGTTGAGGTAGTGCCCTGACTCCTTGCACCTATAATAGGTGATATGACTCAGGTCCTTCCTGGAATCCAATCTGCTTCTCTTCCTGGACCTTCCCATGCCGATCATGGCTTCTATTTCTTGTGGGTCATATTCTACTTCCTCTGTCGGAAATTCTACTAAATCCCCATTCAAACAATTTTGGGAGATGTATCCTTCTTCTCCACATGAATAGCAAGACTTAGTGTAGGGTTTTCTCGGGTCTTCTTTAGGCATGTCCTCCATCGCTTCCTTCATCACAACTTCTTCTAAAATTTCCATGAGGGCTCCTTTCATTACTTATTTCTTCTGCTGGATGGTTCGTTGTACCATGGGGTAAATGTGACACTGAGTAGGATAGTGGGTAGTCCCTTCACACAAGAAACAAGTAATCTGCCTAGTTGGGCATTATTCAGCTGGGTGACTTTCTTCACAATTAGGGCATTCATCCATGTGTTCTTTATGGGTGTGTCCTATTTCTCCACAAATCTTGCATGTGTCGGATTTCGGGTTCTGGCAGACCCTTGAGGTTCAAACACTGGGGTGCGCATGGAGATTTCGCCTCCTACCTTCCTGCACCCCTCCGCCACGCTAGGATCAAAGCTATGAAAAGAACAACACAAGGGACACAGGGTTTATACTGGTTCGGGCCACCGTTGTGGTGTAATACCCTACTCCAGTGTGTGGTGTGGTGGATTGCCTCTTGGTGCTGATGATGATGATGAACAGTACAAGGAAGAACAGCCTCGCGAGGGTCTGTTCTTGGCTGGGGCGATGAACTGCTGGGAGGAGTTCAGCCACCTTTCTCTCTCTCTCTCTCTCTCTCTCTGCTTACCACCTCTCTACTTGTCGAGCCCTTGGAGGAGACTGAGCCGAACCTTTTGCTACGTGGGTGGCCGGTCCTATTTATAGTGGCCCTGGTCCTCTCCCCAAATATTGAGCAGGAAGGGAGCCAACAATGGCGGGCTAATTTGAAGGGGGACAGCAAGTATCAACTATCCTGACAAAAGTAGTCTTCGCCTGCGCAAAGCTCTGGTGATGACGCCGTCTTGGGCCCCATGGTGACCTCCGTCTCGTAGTCCTCCTGGTCTTGGTCTCATTGCACCGAAATGGCAACCTTTGCCTGACGCCTCGGTACTCCACGGCTGTGCTTGCCCCCTTTGCACCAAAGAGGAAAGGAGGACGCTGCGCGGGCTGGCACCCGCCTGGCGCCCTGAGTCATCATGGCTTGCGTCACGGGCACCTCGCGAGGTACCCCGCCTTGATCTCTCCGCCTCCTCGTGAGCCAGGACGAGGCCGTGCCTGAGGAAGCTCCGTGCCGTCCGCCCCGCGAGGCTTGGCCCCTCGCGTGGGTCTTGAGTTTGTGTTGGTGAAGATGGGCAGTGCTGGGCCCCCCTTTGAGCCACGCCGCAGGCCGCAGGCAGGCAAGTCTGGGGACCCCCGTTCCCAGAACGCCGACAGCACGCACAAGGTTTCTTCATATACTTTCCAGAAGGCTTCAATTTCTGGGACACGAACCGAGACTTTGGCAGAGTCAACTTAAATTCTTTCCAAGTGGTTACTCCTTGCCATCCATTGATGGTTTGGTACATCCTCCACCAAGTAGCAGCACCTCTTTCAAAGCACTGAACAGCATGCTGGGTCATATCCTTTCTGACTATAGGGTTATTCTTCCTGTGATCCTCCATGTTCTAAATCCATCGGTCCATCTCCAATTGACTTATCGGTCCAGAAAATATAAGCTCATCTTCATCCATCCTCTATTGGGTCCATGGGTTCGGGGTGAGATAAGAGAGATAGAGAGGGATACACACAATACAAACAAAAGTTTTGAAAAGACAGATTTTATTTGTGGTTGTCGGGAAAAACATCAAACAAATGACAGCTCACAAACATCGCATCTAACATAGGTATATAATAGGGGTTTGGTCTTCTAAAGGTCAATAAATCTTCAACGTCTCCAAACTCTTCAAGCCTTGTTCATGCCTTTGATGGCTTCTTCCAATCATGCTTGTCTTTCTCCAGTTCTTTTGCCAGATCATCTCTGTTGACGTGAAATCTCTCGTGACATCCTTTAATCTTCCGGAGTTGCATTTCAAACTTCTAGGTTTCAACATCCTTGGCATGAACCATGGTCTAGTTCCTGACAAATCTCCAGTTTCTCGAGGTTTTGCTCCTCCAGCTTGGCTACTCTCATCTTCAGGGTCCTGAGTTCCCCATGAAATACTCCCTTGTCAAAATACTGCTTCTTGTAGGTCCATCTTAACTTCTTGTTGTAACACTCCAGATCCTGGTGATACACCAGCTAAGGTTAAAATTGCATCCTTAACTCAGCATGGTGACAATAGCATCAACGGGCGATATCATCAGGGGTAGCCGTGTTTCTTCCCTTGTCATTGCCATGAGCTATCTTTCATAATTGATATCTCCTGCCTTAGGTTTTTCTTGACAAAACTTTGAGTTCTCATGCTCCTTGTTTCAGTCTTTCTCCGATACACCTTGATCTAGGTATTGACAACTTCCATAGTCTGCCAAGTTCCATAAGGGTAGCCTTCCTAGGTCATACAAATCTGGGAATTCTTCAGAGCCTTCAAATTCTACTTGTCTTGGGTCTTCAACCGTTGTAGTTTCCATTATTCAGATGCACGAAAAATACTCTTCATTCCGATGTGGTCTTAGTTGTCCGATATCTTGTACTTCTTGGAGTGGTCTCATCAGTCGAATCTTCATGTGGTCAAAAGGGGAAAGGGGTATAGTCTCACTAAAAGGAAATTTTTGAATAAGCTCAGAAGATAAGAGAGGTAAAAGGTCTTTTTGAAAGGGAAAGTTGTAGAGAAAAATCTTTGCTATGGGCTTGCCAGTTTCTAGGGTCACATCCTACAGTCAACCTGGCTCTGATACCATCTTGTAGCGACCCGACCCGAATGGATCAAGTCTCTGTGCTTAAGTGCCATCCCTGGATCGGTATGCTGACACACACAGTACTCGAGGATTTGTAATAGAGGTAAATCACATGTATAAGTAACGTAAATACTATTACCTCAATCCAAATAGCGGAAGTAATAAGGTTGTGGATTCCCATCAACACCAACAGAAAATTTGAGTGTAGAAATAGTAACCCTAACGTATCACTTACTCGTCGTAAGATTCCTGCAACATGAGACGTTGCAGCCACAAAGGGTCAGTACATTGAATGTACTGGCAAATTCACACCATAGAGAATGATGAATAAAGGCTATCACTACATGCATATTTGGCTGGTGGAAAAGCTCTATGGTTATAAGGTTTTTGTGAAAAGCCAATTTTTCCCTACTGCAAAGGAATAAATTTTATTTAACTATCATGGTGGTTGTTGAACATTGAGAATGGTTGACAGCATCCTCAACCCCAATTAAGTAACATCATTAAACCCAACAATATTCATTTAAAGTAACGTGATGAGATTCACATGATAATCCAGGTACTAGATACTCAAGTTGTCCATAACCGGGGACACGGCTAATCATGATTAGTTTATACACTCTGCAGAGGTTTGCGCACTTTTCCCCACAAGACTCGATCGCCTCCGTTTGGTTTCTCGCACTACATGGTGTTTGAGAAGACGGATGACCGAGACATAGTCTTTCAGAAGCGCTAGCACCTTACGATGGATAGACTGTTACACCTACTTTCCCCGACATCTGCTAGTCTACCCTGTAAGAGTTTGCACGACTTAATCAACTATGCTAGAGCCCATAATAGCTTGTGGCTGCACACAGAAGTTTCTAGTATGAAAAATCTCATGATCCCTTTGAGCCTGGGTGGCGGTCCAAAAAAACAGGCAATCCTGGTCTACCCAGGTGCCTAGACAGGCAATCCTGGAATACCCAGGTACCTCAATCCACCCAGATGTGTGTTTAAGTTGCCACCTTAAGTAAACCATTAATTAACAATCTCACATCTGTCATGAATACTCTCAAAACCCAATCCACGTCTACGAGCATAGCATGGCACTATAAGCATAACGTAATAGTAACTCCCAAGGTTTGAATGCAGGGCAATAGGTTCCTACCTCATCAACTACTTCCCAATACCCACATGTTATCAATCCAACTCATGCAATGTTGGAGGGTGAAACTAATGCATAAAAACTAGGTATGAAAGGGATATGATCAAAGTGTGAACTTGCCTGCAATGTTGATGAAGATGATTCCCACTCATAACTCTTGATAGTTCTACTCGTCAGACTCCGGTCAATCTATCGTAATCAAGCAATAGTAACCACACATAAGCAATCACTCAAAAGATCAGAAAGAACGAAGAAGACGATTCGGAAAACATCAAAACCAAGCAAATAACTCTTGCAACATAAAACAATTTCTAACAGTACCAAAATTATGTGCATTTATCCTTATTAGAAAGTTTAGGTCAAGAGCTTCGATTTGCAAAAAGAATCAATTCAAACGGAGTTACGAAACTCAAGTTATGGTCAAACGAAGTTTGAATTCAAATCTGATCTAATTCAAATTTTAAACTTTTAAAAAACATGTTTGAGTTGGATTACTGGATAGAGGAGATCATAACGAAGACCTGGGCGTTGGTTTCGTTTGATTTGGACAAACGGTTGAAAGGTAATGATCGTTTGAAGTTTAGGGACTAAACTGTAAATAAAACCTGCACAGATGAGTCCCTGGCCGAAAATTAAAAGAAAAAGAAAAACTCTATCGAGTGAACGCTCGCTACAGAAGCTAATCTAGCGAATCTGTTCACAAATAGAGCCTAAACAAACGAGCGTTCGTTAAATAGCCGAAACGAAAAAAGAAAAAGAAAAAAATATGTACAGACCGAAATCGTCAGATCTTGATCCGACGGCAGGGATCGGGGCTAGGGTTTACCCAAACTACGGCGAGACGGAGCGGCAGCGCGGCGGCTCCGGCGAGGGGTGGCTGGTGGCTGCGCGGGGCAGGCACTAGGCGGCGTCGGGGGCGGTAGGCGGCGCAGGGCAGCAGCGCGCGGGCGGCGGCGGCGAGAAGCTTGGCGGCGCGATTCGGGCGGCGGCGGCGTCAACAAGGGTGGCGGCGGCGCGGCGAGAGAGAGAGGAGGCGGGGTCCGGGGAGCAGCACTATATAAAGGGGAGGGCCAGGGAGGCTTGCGGGAGGGGCAAGGCGAGGCGACGGAGGAGTCCGCGGCGGCTACGGCGTCGCCGACGACGTGTGGGCGCCGGAGACCTGCGGGGACGGGCGCGGGGCTCGGCTGGGCCGCGGCTGGCCTGGCCCGGTTGGCTGGGCCGGCCCGGTTAGGTGGGAAGGTTTTTTTAATAAAAAAAACATTTTTCCAGCAAAACAAAATAAACGCAAAAATAAATAAAATTTTACATAGGCATATAATATATCAAAATTTTCAAAAAAAGATTTTCTACAACGTGAACATTATTCTAGCTCCAAATAAAATACACAAAAATTAAAATAAAACAAAGAGTGCTACAGCTCTAATAAAATCCAGTAAAATCATTTTAAAATATCAAAATGAATTCAAATTTATTTCTCTCCAAATTTTCTGATGTAGGGAATCATGTTACCCTAATTTCCATATATTTTATTTTTGGAGAAAAATAATTTGAATAAAGCTCAAATATCTCCAAATTGAAAATAAATTCAAAAGAACTTTGAATTTAATTCTTTGAAACTCCCAACTCATATTTCATATAATTTGAAGAAGTCATTTTATCTTCTCTCATGAAAATCATTGAGCTGCATGAAGTTTATGAATTGAAATATTTCCAAATGAAATTCAATTATTTTCAAATACCCTTTCATTTAATTAAATGGAAGAAGTCATATCATCTTCGCTCAAGGGTTTTGTATTTGAAAAGAATTTGAATTCATGGAGATCAGAAAGCAAATATGAAAGTTTGGGAAAGTCCTTTTATTCCCTCTCATTTAACTTTTAAAAAGTTTCGAATTCACTCATTTTCAGACAATCAATCAAACAGTCAATCAAATCTATCTATTGTTTATAACATTCCAAAATTTAGAATTTTGGGATGTTACAGGTTGATAAGGGACTAATCGGTGAATCGGACTTTTAACTGAATATATCTGCAACCCATTTATCGTGAGGTTAACTAGTGTCATATGTAATATATCTAAGGCTACATAGCAACTTGCACTGTACTTAATGTCTAACATGCAATCCTAGGCTACATAGCAACAATGAAGAGTGTTACATTAATATTCTGATGATCGCTAGATATACGTAGAAGAGCAGCAGCAACAACAACAACACAGCCCTATTTGAATACTCAACTTAGCTAGAGGTTAGAGTTAGTTTCTAGCTCATGACTAACCCTGAACTAACTCCATCCAAAGAGTTGTTTGGATGGTAGGGTTAGATTGACAATAAATGCACTAGGAGAACTAGTTCCAATTAGCACCTCTTGGGTTGGATAGTTTTTTTGGGTGGGTTATAGATGCAACTAGCTCAAACTAGCCCTCTGTAACCCATGGATACAGCAGCAGTTAATCAGCCGATAATTTGTAAGAATGCAATAAACTCCTTCCGGCACATAATATAAGATGTTAATTCATCTAATATGTGAGTATATTAGATGTTATAAGATATTATAAAAGAATATTGTACTACATCATTGTGCAATTGCTATTTAGCTTCTAATATTAACTTGGTGCTTTTAGGTACATATGTCATTGGTAAAGATCGCGCTTTGACCCTTTCTGCGTATGGGGCAATGAGATATCGATGAACCCGCATCAAGTGAGGAAGATGATAAAGATTATTAGTAAAATGGGTCCAAAGATGGCAATTAAGATGGTAAGTAAGAACTCTGCAGCCTTCTTTTTACTGCCCATAATGAGTTGTGTTAGATGACAATGTCTGAATCTTTTTCCTTTGCAGTGGTTGCCGAAGCAGTTTACTCAAGATTACCTCTCAAACTACATGATTGGTGGGCATGCAAAGGTTAAAGTATTTCTACCAGAACACGATAATTATCTCGATGTTTTCATGAATGCCATGAAGGATGGGCGGTCAGCTATCACAAGGGGTTAGACTAGAGTCGTGCGTGCCTTCTGCATGGAGGAGGGCACAATATGCGCATTCCGCTTCACCTTGTTCAGCAACCAGAATGTATTTTGCCTCTTTCTTTTCCGTCTTTAATAGTACAAGTATACTACTGTGGTTCATCATTGTTTATTTGGTTCTTATATAATTCTTGAACATATGTACCTATGAATCGAATAATGCATTGGTTGTTTGAACCTGATGGATATGAATAAAGCTAGCATACATTCAAATTCAAATTCAAATCTGGTACAATTTAAAATAGCAGCAATTAAATTAAGATGAAATTACGCTCTCCGGGTCGTTACGGCACACACGGTTGGTAAAACACAAACGTTTGCAATATACACCATAATCCGAGACGGTTCACAGAGAGGAAACGTGTGCAAGCATGCATACAGTTGCCGTTTGCAAAGCGTGTACGATGTCAGACAATATCACAAACGGTGTGGGCAAACTAAACGTTTGCGTTAGTTGCCTTATCGTACACGATTCGCAACCATGAACTATTTCTAATAAAGTATGCATCATAAACATTGCATCACAGAAAAACATGTGCGATAGTTGTCGTGTAAAATGATGTTACGATGGTCCGACGTTTCGTAATCCTGTCCGACACTCGTACGACGATTAGCTAATCTTCTTAATTAGTTATTGCATACGTTTTGGGAAAAGTGAATGTGTGTGATTGTATGTTTATCATACACGTTCTATCATAGTGAACCATTTGTGATGGGCCACGCATCCTAAACGTAGCACCACAGAATACCGACTGTGATGGCAATGCATGCACAAACGAGTAGGAGTACTGTATATGCATCTTGGCTCCCTATCCCCGACGGTTTCTAGGTCGTGTGGGAAGGATCCCCTATCACCGTCACTCACTAGGCGACGGTTCCAAATGCCGTCGCGGAAAGGGGTTAAAAACCGTTTGTATAGCACCAACACATACCAATGTGTGGGTAAAGTGTACAACATCTGGAGAGTGTAAAACTATTCGAGTAACCATGGATGACACATGAATCTTTCTTGACATACATGATCTCTCTTGCTCATTCCCTCTTTATTTTTACACCTATAAATAGTAGGGGGCTTATTCCCTCTTTGTCCATGTTGCTAGAACCTATAAAGAGCGGTCGAGGACCCTCACATTGATGAAAGTTATGCTAGAGATAAAACTTGTTTTCTGTTGTTGTTTAAAAATGTTGTTTATCCAATTACCGTTATATTTCAAACAAAAGTTGTTTTTATGCAAATGAGCCATACAACTTTCCTTTGAAACCACATGTGGTTAATAGGTCCTCCTCTGAGGTAGGCATGTTAAGTACGGAATATACCAACGGAAAAAATGTACTTCAGAGTTCTACGAAGATGAGGGTGAAGACTATGACTACTACGAGGATCCAGATGAGTGAGGTCCCGTAGAATACATCGATTACGTGTGGTTGAGATGGAGTGGCTACGCGTATTTTCGCTGCTTTGTGGATGCAATAGAAGTCATGGAAATTTTGCTATGTATGCCTTGTTGCAAGAGATATTCAAACTTGTAATACTTTTAAATGCTTTGTAATGACCATTTCGCTGTGATGTCAAGTTGATCCTGAATTTTTTTAGAGGAAGTTGATCCTGGATTGAGAAATATACATAAGAGAGCCTGAAAATTATTTTCGAGTTCTCATAGTTAATTTTTTTAATATGCATTGAATATTATTTAAATATACGTCAAACTATTTTAAACGCATAACACACATTTTAAAGATAAATTATTATTTTAACAAGTATTTTAATATTTTAAATCTTTAGAAAATCTAACATGTGTTTTTTTTGTGACAAACAGACTGAAGAACACAACTAAAAACCAAAGAAGAAAATTGGTGAAGGGGACGCACAACCCGTCAATAAACTAGGCCGGGCTAGTAGACTCTGACCTCTATGTGTGACCTCAACTACCTTGAGTCCTCCAATATCCTCCTGACTGGGATTCGATCTCGCGCCCTCACACTTCCACACGGAGAGGCCAGACCCTGCACCAGCTAACTGCTAGTGAATATTCAAAGTGCAAAAGGTTTCAAGAATAAAAATGTATACGCGCTATTTATTGCGCATTACACTGTAGCATTTATATTTTCCAATTATATGAAAATATGTTCACATATTATAGATGGAGTTCACGAGCATGCAAAAACAAATCCGCGTATTCAAAAATTAGTTCACCAAATCGAAAAAGTCCATGTATTCAAAAAATTGTTCACGAATTCAAAAGAAGTTCATCGATTTTCAAAAAACGTTCATCGAATGTGAAAAAAAGTTTACTGATTTGAAAAAAGTTCATCAAAACTGAAAAAAGTTCATCGGTTTTGAGAAAAAGTTCATCGATTTTGAAAAAAAAGTTCATCAATTTTAAGGAAAAGTTCAAAAAAATTTAAAAGTTCATCAAATTAAAAAAATAAGTTCCTCTATTTTGAAAAGGGTCATAAATTTGAAAGAAGGCTCACAAGTTTCAAAACATTTAGTTCATGGATTTAGAGAAGAAGTTCATCCATTTGAAGAAAACAATTACGAATTTGGAAAAAGAAAGTAGAAAAGGATAGAGAAAAAAGAAAAAAAGGAAAAAAGGACAAATGGGAATAAATGAATGGATGAAAATATGTATGCTATCACACCTGGTGAAGTGGTCAAGTTGGTTACAAAGCCCTCGTGGCAGGTTCGAATCCTAGCTCATGTGCTTTTTTTGGAGTTTGTATAGAGTTTAAAAAACAGGGGAAAAAGTAATATGGGCCGGCCCAACTAAGATGCGGGAGTAGCTGCTGCAAGCGCCGGTTAGCGAAAAATAGTACAAATCGGCGTCTACAAAGGAATTACCAGCCATTACAGTCAGCCATATGATGTGTCTCAAAAAAAGTCAGCATATATAATATTTGCTGGAAATTCTAAAATCAATAATTAAGGGGTACGTCTTGCAAAGATTACTCTCATTTTCTTGAGAAGTGGCGCATTGTATGTGTGTTATTTGTCGCAGTCTTGGAGTTCTTTTTTCGTAAATTCATTTTAAAAATATATTTATCTCTTAAACCATGCGTTCAAATTACGAACAGTTTACACCGTTGGATTTCTCATGCCGAGAACTTTGAAACTAAATCTCATGTCAATAGGTTTCTGACACTCGAAAAAAAGCCCAGAACCAGGCACCAGAGTTGCGCTTTGCCCTTATTGGAAAGCACACTTGTACTTCTTATGGTAAAAAACATCGCTTGCCCAAAACACACCAAAAAAAAGAAGCAAAAAGGCATGAAAACGTAGGAAACAACAAGCAAAATCCGACCCCACCCACTCCACCCAAACCAACTCCCCGTGGACAATCCAGAAAACGCATGCAATAACAAAGTGTCCCTGCGGGGTAAGGCCAACGAGCGACACGTGGCGGCAGCTGGGCGCAACACAGAGTGCTCATGTGTGTTCACTAGGAAGCCACCACAGGGGGTACCTGTTTTGTTAGTCCCCAAAAATCCATGTGCTGCTCATTGCGACACATAGTTAGGGCCTTGCATAGAGATCTTTACCCGAGCGCAGGAGCTAGATCGACCCACTTTTTTCTTTTCTTTTTCATTCTTTTTCTTTTCTACTATTTATTTTTTTGCAATTTTTAAAACTGTTCTGATATGTCAACAAATGTCCAAATTTTTTAATATTCTAATAAATGCTCCCATTTCAAAAAATCATAAACTTATAAAATTTTCTAGTTTTTTATAAAAATGTTGGTGTTTTCAAAAAATTGTTCAGAATTAAAAAATGTTATTTTTTAAATAAAATTGTTAAAATTATCAAAAAAATCTCTTTTAAATATTTTATCCCTAATTAAAAAATTATTGGAAATTTAAATGATAACACATTTTTTTCTAGAAAATAAATTTAAAATCGCGCTATAGTGCCTTGCTGCTAATGGGCCTGCCCAATCAGAGTCGCTTGTGGGCGTCGTGTCGCTACTTGCCGTAACGAGCGACATATAGGAGATCCCAACATTTACGGACCCTTTCGGCCTTTGGGCCTGCTTACTTAGGTCATTTTCTCTTGTGTTTTTTTCCTTCAGCTACTTGGTTTATCAACAGTTTTTTTTCTCTTGGAATTCCAGCTGACTAGGTTTCGGTGCATCAGCTAGGCGCAAGAAAAATATAATTGTGAAGCTAAAAGATGTAACTGGTGTTCTTAGAGAAGGAAATGAGGAGATCAAGCCCCTGATACAATCTTATTTTAACGACCTCTTCACATCAGAGGTCTTGGGGACCGATGAAACCTTACTAGAGAGAGTTACACCACGGGTCCTCAGGTGATGAGTGATACTTTGCTCAAACCATATACGGCAGAGGAAGTTCGAAAGGCTATGTTTAGTATTGGCGATTTCAAGGCCCCGGGTACTGACGGGCTGGATGCAGTTTTTTATAAAAAGTTTTGGTCTGTCGTGGGTGATAAGGTGACAGAAGAGGTTCTGAACGCCCTCAATAGCCGCGTTATACCGGAGGGGTGGAATGATACAGCAGTGGTGTTGATACCGAAAGTTGATTGCCCTGAGCTTATTTCCCAGTTCAGGCCAATAAGTCTTTGTAACGTCGTGTATAAGGTAATCTCTAAATTGCTATCTGATAGATTGAAAGTATTATTACCAGATATTATCTCTCCGACCCAAAGTGCCTTTGTGCCGGGGAGATTGATTACAGATAATGTACTAGTGGCTTATGAGTGTTTCCACGCGATTAAGAAAAAGAGACAAGGAAAGAGTGGCTTGTGTGCGGTGAAGCTCGATATGCATAAGGCCTATGATCGCATCGAATGGAATTTTCTCTGAGATATGATGACCAGATTGGGCTTCCATAGTTCATGGGTGGAGATGATTATGGCTTGTGTTACTTCTGTTAATTAAAGAGTGTGGTTCAATGGAGATGAAACAGAGTCATTCACTCCTACAAGGGGGCTCAGGCAGGGAGACCCCTTGTCTCCTTATTTATTCTTAATCTGTGCTGAAGGGTTATCCAGTCAATTAGCGCACGAAGAGTTGATCGGTGGTATCCAAGGGATTAGGGTGTGCCGTAGTGCACCATCAGTTTCACACTTGTTATTTGCTGATGATTCCCTTATTCTGATGAGGGCGGATACGTTGAATTCCACGTCACTCAGAAATGCTCTAAACATGTACTGTGCTAGCTCAGGACAACCAGTTAGCGATGCAAAATCCAGTGTGTTCTTCAGTCCCAATACTTCAGTGGAAGTGTGAGCGGATATCGTTTCACAACTTAATATTGTCTCAGAGGCGATTTCGGATAAGTACTTGGGGTTACCGTCAAAAGTTGGAATTGACCGAAGTGACAGTTTCAACATCTAGTTGATAGAGTTTGTGCACTTATTAATGGGTGGATCTCAAAAATGTTATCAATCAGCGGGAAAGAAACTCTTTTGAAGGCGGTGGCACAGGCTATCCCGGTTTATGCCATGTCGGTTTTTAACATCCCGAAGAATATTTGTAAGGCTATCTGTGATGCTATTGCTAGATATTGGTGGGGTGGCACGCAAGAAAAAAAGAAGATCCACTGGAAGGCGTGGTGGAAGATGTGCATTCCTAAGAAAGAGGGAGGTATGGGCTTTCGTGATTTACATTGTTTTAACAAAGCTATGCTAGCGAAGCAGTGTTGGAGGCTACTATCCGATCCAGACTCTCTATGCGCCCAAGTACTACGGGCGAAGTATTATCCGGATGGGGACTTGATGAATGCATCTTTGAAAAAAGGTTCATCGTATACTTGGCAGAGTATCATGGCGGGTATGAAAACCTTCAAGCTAGGGGCGATTTGGCGACCAGGGAATGGTGCTTCAATTGATATTTGGTCTGACCAGTGGATACCCACAAGCCATGACCGCAAGGTAATGACCCCTAGGGGGCTATGTTTGTTACAGAAAGTCGAGGACTTGATTGATCCAATTTCTGGAAATTGGGATGAGCAGCTCGTGCATGAAAACTTCTGGCCGGTTGATGCAGAGAGGATATTGCAAATTCCGTTGTCATCTCATGGACAATCAGACTTCATCTCATGGCATTTTTCGAAGTCAGGTTGCTTTACTGTCCGCTCAGCATATCATATTACATGAAAAAATGAATATAGGACACGAGCTCGGTTGGACTCGGGAGGAGGCAGAATTGATCCACATCCTGTGTGGAAGTCTCTTTGGGGAAGAACTGTCCCTCCTAAAGTACATGTGTTCAACTGGCGGGTGTTACATGGGATCGTTCCGTGCTACTGCACATTAACAGATCGTCATATGAAGTCCTCTATAATATGCCTAGTTTGTCGAACTACCCCTGAGGATCTCCGCCATATGTTATTTACATGTGACAGATCCAAGAAGGTGTGGGAGGAACTCGGTTTGAAACCTACCATTGAAAATGCTGTAGCACAAGAGAGGTCAGGTTCAGTTAAAAAGCTTCTCTGTTCGGACCTTGAGGGAGAAGCAAGGATCCCGATTGCAAATGGAGTTGAGATGATTATGATAGCAGCTTGGTATCTTTGGTGGGATCGTTAGAAAATTATCGACGACAAGAAGTGTGGCACCCCGGTCCGTACAGCAATGAGTATACAGGGCATCGTTGCTAATGCTCTCGCTATGAAACCAAGGGTAAAGGACAAAAAAGTGAGGTGGGAGAGGCCTGCTATGGGGGTCTTAAAGCTTAATGTGGATGCAAGTTACCATGCTGATGAGGGATCAGGAGCAACGGGAGCAGTAATTCGGGATTGTACGGGCGCTTTTATTGCAGGATGTTGTTATTATAAACAGCATGCTATGGATGCACCATCCATGAAGGCTCTTGCACTACTTGATGGCTTACGCCTAGCTAACAATCTGGGCATTTCAACTCTGGTAGTAGAGTCTGACTCACTAGAGATTGTCCAAGCTATCCTTGACCCATCAGATTACCGTGCTTCAGTGGCGGTTCTTACTGATGACTGTCGAAAGTTATTGACTGCGTTCGGCAGGGCGACTATTGTTCATTGTGCTCGGGAAGGTAATGCGGCAGCGCATGGGCTTGCTCGGGCTAGTTACAGAGGAAATTTTTCTAGAGAGTGGCGAGATGAACCTCCTAATTTCTTACTCCCCTTCCTTGTAACTGATATGATTATTGTTTAATAAAGGTTGCCGAATCTAAAAAAAAGGTTTCAGTCTTCTTGTCTTTTCCGTTACTTTCCTTTTCACATTACTGTATTTTTTTACTTTTATGTGTTATGTTTTTATTTTCCTTTATCTGAAATAACATTTTTTTTCAGAAATTCTTGAATATTTGTTAAAACATTCATGATTATGTCCAAATTTGTAACATTTTTTACAATTCGGATACATTTTAAGGAATTCATGAACATTTCTTGAAAATATGGAATATTTACTAAATATCAAGATTTTTTTAAATTAATGAATAATTTTTAAATGTCCATGTACATTTTTTAGTTGCGAGAATATTTTTTCAAATTCATGTGTTTTTACCCTTTTGTTAAATGAATAACTTATTATCAAAAATCCTGATAAAAACACAATGACGGCCATAAACTATTTATTGTTCGAACCCTTTGTCAAGTGGTGCGCGTTTTCTCTTATGTTCCATGTGTTTGCGCGTGGAATATGAGGACTCAATGACAACGCCTCATCGTGGCATGATGCCAACCAAGCTTGGGGCAACGGCGCGACCTTGGGCACGGGGTGACGACTACAGAGCTCGGGGCAAAGGCTAGATAACTTGTGCCCTAGGCGACGACGGGGAGCTCGACAGACAAACACGACTGCATCAACTTTGCCTCCGTTTTCTCGTCATCATTATCATCCTCGTTGATGACCTCGGCCATGGATACATCGCTGATGATGCATGCCAAGGGAAGGAGCTCGACAACGCTAGGTTAAAGATCGTGGATGTCGCCTAGAGGGGGGAGGGGACGTGGGGTGAATATGCGCTTCAAAATAATTATGGTTTAGACTTGAACAAATGCGGAATAAAACTAGCGTTTAATTTGTCAAGTACACAACCTAAATCGACTAGGCTCACCTATGTGCACCAACAACTTATGCTAAACAAGATAAACAACTAAGTGATAGCAAGATATATATCATGTCATACTATGGTTATCACAAAGTAAAGTGCATAAGTAAAGGGTTCGGGTAAGAGATAATCGAGGCACACGGAGACGATGATGTAGCCCGAACTTCACACCCTTGCAAATGCTAATCTCTGTTTGGAGCGGTGTGGAGGCACAATGCTCCCCAAGAAGCCACTAGGGCCACCGTAATCTCCTCATGCCCTTGCACAATGCAAGATGTCGTGATTCCAATAAGGGACCCTTGATGGCGGTCATCGAACCCGTACAAATGGCAACCCTTGGGGGCAGTCACCGAACCCGTAAACTTTGGCAACCCTTGGGTGCGGTCGGAACCCGTACAAATTGCTCGGGGCAATCTCCATAACCTAATTAGAGACCCGGACGCAAGCCTGGAGCTTTACACCACAATGATTGAGCTCCGAGACACCACCAACCGTCTAGGGTGACCAAGCACCCAAGAGTAATAAGCTTCTCTTACACGTATCACTGTGAAGAACTCAAAGCAATGCAAGTAATGCAATGGCAAGGGCACACAGAGTGCCCAAATCCCTTACTCTCAAATCCCACCAAAGCAACGAAAGCTATGGAGGAATATGAGAGGAAGAACAAGAAGGAGAACACTAAGAACTCCAAGATCTAGATCCAAGGGCTTCCCCTCACATAGAGGAGAAAGTGATTGGTGGAAATGTGGACCTAGATCTCCTCTCTCTTCCCCCCAAAAAACTAACAAAAATCCATGGAGGGATTGAGAGATAGCAAGTTCAAAGAAGGTTAACAATGGGGGCAAAACATGTGCTAAAAGGATGGGGACCTGATACGTCTCCAACGTATCTATAATTTTTGATTGCTCCATGCTATTATATTATCTATTTTGGATGTCAATGGGCTTTATTTTACACTTTTATATCATTTTTGGGACTAACCTACTAACCGGAGGCCCAACCCAAATTGCTGTTTTTTTGCTTATTTTAGGGTTTCGCCGAAAAGGAATATCAAACGGAGTCCAAACGGAATGAAACCTTCGGGAACGTGATTTTCTCAACAAACGTGATCCAGGAGACTTGGAGTGGGCGTCAAGAAACAAATGAGGAAGCCACGAGGCAGGGGGCGCGCCTACTCCCCTAGGCGCGCCCTCCACCCTCGTGGGCCCCTCATTGCTCCACTGGCGTACTTCTTCCTTCTATATATATCCACGTACCCCCCCTAAACAGCCAGGAGCACCACGAAAACCTAATTCCACCGCGGCAACCTTCTGTACCCGAGAGATCCCATCTTGGGGCCTTTTCTGGAGCTCCGCCGGAGGGGGAATTGATCATAGAGGGCCTCTACATCAACTTCATGGCCTCTCCGGTGATGTGTGAGTAGTTTACTTCAGGCCTATGGGTCCATAGTTATTAGCTAGATGTCTTCTTCTCTCTGTTTGGATCTCAATACAAAGTTCTCCTCGATCTTCTTGGAAATCTATTCGATGTAATATTCTTTTGCGATGTGTTTGTCGAGATCCGATGAATTGTGGGTTTATGATCAAGTTTATCTATGAACAATATTTGAATCTCCTCTGAATTCTTTTATGTATGATTGGTTTATCTTTGCAAGTCTCTTCGAATTATCAGTTTGGTTTGGCCTACTAGATTGATCTTTCTTGCAATGGGAGAAGTGATTGGCTTTGGGTTCAATCTTGCGGTGTTTGATTCCAGTGACAGAAAGGGAAATGATGACACGTATTGTATTGTTGCCATCGAGGATAAAAAGATGTGGTTTATACCATATTGCATGAGTTTATCCCTCTACATCATGTCATCTTCCTTAAAGCATTACTCTGTTCTTATAAACTTAATACTCTAGATGCATGCTGGATAGCAGTCGATGTGTGGAGTAATAGTAGTAGATGCAGAATCGTTTCGGTATACTTGTCACGGTCGTGATGCCTATATACATGATCATACCTAGATATTCTCATAACTATGCTCAATTCTATCAATTGCTCGACAATAATTCGTTTACCCACCATAATACTTATGCTCTTGAGAGAAGCCACTAGTGAAACCTATGGGCCCCGGGTCTATCTTCCATCATATTAATCTTCCAACACTTAGTTATTTCCTTTTCCGTTTATTTTACTTTGCATCTTTATCTCTATTTATCATAAAAATACCAAAAAAATTATCTTATCATATCTATCAGATCTCACTCTCATAAGTGGCCGTGAAGGGCTTGACAACCCCTTTATCGCATTGGTTGCGAGGTTCTTATTTGTTTGTGTAGGTGCATGGGACTTGAGTGTGATCTCCTACTGGATTGATACCTTGGTTCTCAAAAACTGAGGGAAATACTTACGCTACTTTGCTGCATCACCCTTTCCTCTTCAAGGGAAAACCAACGCAGTGCTCAAGAAGTAGCAGGACCATTGAGAAAGAAGGCCCCCTTAAATAGCCCCCTTCCCGAATCAAACCGTTATGCCCACAAGTAGTGCACAAGCATTACTACTACTCGAGGGAGTGGTACTACCGCTTAGCACGGTCAAAACAACCAAACGAGATAGAAAAACACGAATGGTAGTTCTGCCGGAGAGGTAGTACCGCTTCCGCTCAGGGGAGAGGTACTACCGCTCTACTACCGCTCAAGCGGATTGGGTAACAGAAGCATAAGAATAAGTGAAAGTGGAAGCAGTACTGGTCAGTGGAAGTACCGCCTAAGCGGTACTACCGCTTGAGATGTACTACCGCTCTACGCTCAAGCTGAAAAACTGCCCAAGCAAAACAAAAGGAGCAAGAAAACCAGAACAACTATAACTTCTGCATATGAGCTCCGAATTGAGCAAACTCAAGCTTGTTGGATAGATGACGACGAGTACTATCGAAACAGTGACTAGTTAAAGTAAGGAGAGGCAGTAGAAAAAATTCAATGATATAGATATGTGAAACCTCTATGAATGAAGAACCGACAAAAACTCCTACATCAAAAACATCATAGAAGATGCATATGAACTCTGTTTTTCGATGAACTCGAGCTTGTCATGAAGAGACCATAAGATCTAGAACTCACAAAGAGGAACACCAACCAAGAACCAAGAAAGGTGATGCAAGGATGCAATGGTTTGAGCTCTCTACGAATGATACCATCAAGCTACTTACTTGAAATCCCCCCTTGAAAGAACGACAATCGATCCTATAACCCGGTCTCTCAACTTCCACCATGAGATGGATAAAATAGAAAACCCATCAAGGGCAAACCTTTGCCTTGCACATAGTGTACTTGAGCTAGATGATGACAATCTTGACTTCCTCAAGTTGGACCACCTTTCTTGATTGCGTTGGCTTGATGAAGACAAGTAGATTGCTACCCCATACTCTACTATTGGTGAGCCACTCTTCGGCACAGCTTCACAAGTCCATTGTCACCACAATGGACGGCAAGCTTCAAGAATGATCTCTTCGTGATTCTTCACTTGAACTCGCACACTGTAATCTTGATGACAATCACCACTTGATGTCATCCTCCATGGGTTGTATGAGATCTTTATCTTGACGCAAGCCCATGGAAATATACCTAACCCCCCATAGAACTCTCACGTAGACCATGGGTTAGTACACAAAGCATAATGGACAATGCTTACCAAACCATGGGATCACTTGATCCCTTTTGGTACATCTTCTATGCTTTGCGTGTTGATCAACCTTGTATCATGTCTTCTACATGACCAATATTTGGATAATTCCTTGAATAGCACCTTGGTCATCTCATAAACTCCTTGAAACGAACACATGGAATTCAAGAAATGCCTATGGATAAATCCTTCAAATATATAACTCAAGGTAGCCATTAGTCCATATATATTTTCATCAATTACCAAAACCAAACATGGGGACACCGCATGTTCTATCACTAGGGTTTGCATGACGCGTTGAGACAGAGAGACCTTTCTATACTAGGCATGAACGCAGTTGTCCTCCAAGCTTAGCCCCTCTCCATATCTAGCTTGACTCTTTTTTGATTATCGGTTAACATGAACACTGTTACTGCTAAGAATTGCTAACTCTTTGACCAACACAAGAGAAGGGTAGCTATTTGATAACCCACAAGTATAGGGGATCGCAACAGTTTTCGAGGGTAGAGTATTCAACCCAAATTTATAAATTCGACACAAGGGGAGCCAGAGAATATCTTAAGGTATTAGCAGCTGAGTTGTCAATTCGAACACACATGGAGATTAATTATCTGAAGCAAAGTGATCAGTAGCAAAGTAGTTTGATAGTTTTGATAGTAGTGACAACAGGAATAGTAACAGTAACAGTGATAGCAGTAATTTTGTAGCAAGTGTAACAATGATGATAGAAGTAGTAACTTGGCAGAAACAATATGGAAAAATTCGTAGGCATTGGATTGGTGACTTGTTGGATGTTATTCATCATGAGACAGTTATAAACCAGGACGATACGGCACTAGCTCCACTTCATCGATATAATGTAGGCATGTATTCCGTAAATATTAATACGTGCTTTATTAAAAGAACTTGCATGACTTCTTTTGTCCTACCCTCCCATGGCAGCGGGGTCCATATTGGAAACTAAGGGATATTAAGGCCTCCTTTCAATAGAGAACCGGAACATAGCATTAACACATAGTGAATACATGAACTCCTCAAACTACGATCATCACCAGGAGTGAGCACGGTTGTTGTCACTGTCGGTGTCAAAACCGGCAGATCTGGGGTAGGGGGTCCCAAACTGTGCGTCTAAGGATCAAAGGTAACAGGGGGCAGGGGACACGATGTTTTACTCAGGTTCGGGCCCTCTTAATGGAGGTAATGCCCTACATCATGCTGGATTGACTTTGATGATCATAGGGGTTACAAGAGTTGATCTACCATGAGATCGTAATGGCTAAACCCTAGATATCTAGCCTGTATGGTTATGACTGCCTCTATGGACTAAACCCTCCGGTTTATATAGACACTGGAGGTGGCTAGGGTTGTACAAGGTCGGTTTCCAAAAGGAAACCATACATCTAGACGTCAAGCTTGCCACACACGCAAAGGAGAGTCCTGTCTGGACACGGGGGGAAGTCTTCTATCTTTTATCTTCACGGCCTAGGAGTCCAGCCCACGTCACATGTCTCGGACGCCCAGGGACCCCCTAATCTAGGACTCCCTAAGTAGCCCCCGAACCAGGCTTCAATGACGATATGTCCGGCACGTAGATTGTCTTCAGCATTGCAAGGCGGGTTCCTCCTTCGAACACTTCAAAGAAATTTGATCAAAAGGAACTGTATTCAGCTTTTCGGTAATGACGATGTATCTGGCATACACCTTCAGCTTCGCGAAGTGGGCTCCCCCTGGTGCTTCGGAAAGCTTCCTCTTCACATTAAATATAATACCCTTCAGCTTCTGTGCCGTTGTCGCCTTGGCTTCCACGTGCCAGACAAATATGAAGGGTCCTAGTGTTTTTACAAATAACACCCTGACGGCATATGGAAGGCGTGTATTTAAGGGGACTGGATCTGAGATGCCATTCTCAACCAAGCGAGGAAATCCTTAGAGCTATCCACAGAAAAACCACACCAGCATGGCTAGCGTTCCTAGTTCTTCCTCACGCCCTCACAGCCCTCAAAAAGGCGATTGGGAGAGCTGCTCGGTCTCCCACGCCCAGCTGACCAAGATCCAGGTGCAAGGATATCTCCCTCCCGCAGACCTGGTCCCCGTCCGAGCAGGATTGACTTCCATAAGTGGAGAAACCCTGGCGGAAATTTCCCCAATCCTTCAGAAGGGGAGCGAGTGTGCTTTGTTTCCTTCCTTTTAAGAGGCGTTGGATTCCCAATCCACCCTTTCCCCCGAGGTCTCCTGGAGTACTATGGCCTTCAGCTGCACAATCTCATGCCAGGCTCCATTCTGCACATCACGGGCTTCGTTGCTGTTTGTGAGTTGTTCCTGGGCTGCGAGGCCCATTTTGAATTGTGGAGAAAACTTTTCTGTCTCGTCCCCCACTCCCAGAAGGGATCTATATTCGAGGTGGGCGGCGCCGAAGTATGGCGCATAGGCGGGACAGGATATCTGTCCGGCACTCTGAAGAAGGCATCCGAAGAGTGGCCTTTAGAGTGGTTTTATATCGAAGACATTGTTCTCCCGGACCCAATCCAGTGAAGCCTTCCTGAATTTGGCAATTCTCTATTCAAGAAACGCCACAGCTGGCATCCTCGGAGTTTCGAAGAGGAGGACAATGCGGAGGTTAAGCAGTTAATGAGCAAGATAAAGGCACTCGCCCAATCCGAACTATCCATAATTGAAGTAATGGCGATTTCAATAACGTGAGGCGTTCAACCACTTCAATCCAGAGGACTCCCATGTGGCACTACAACAGGGAAGATGATGCATCACGCTGCGGATGCAAGGGTGCGGACACCTTTGCCGCCTTGGCTGCCATGTTGGCTGATCTTTTTAAAGGGGAGAAAGAAGATTTTACTCGCCTTAAGTGCCGAGAGGGCTTTTCCATGTACAACCCTCCTAGATGGGTGAGCTTTTGCTTCGTAACCTTACTCAATCCTCTTCCCGAGTCACACCTATTTGAACTTAATCCGAGTATTCTTAACAGGGATGGAGGAAGGTTGTCGCAGGGATCTATAGCCCCGCTCCGCAGCCGGACGATCATATTCGAGACCTGGATCCCGGATTTGAAGAGGATCCGGATATATTCATAGAGTTCAAGGAGGGTTTTTCTATCAGGTGAGCTACGACGGCACAGAAGTGGCCATCATAGCCGTTTATCCCGGCATTCTCCCCTCCTCCCACGTAAGTACCCACGAGACGTCTCCTTCACAAGAGTTTTCTCATCGCGCCCCACCCACTACACTATCTCGTGCTCCAAAGGGGAGGCGCTCGTCTCGCCATGCCACATCTGAAACGTCCCTTAAGAAAGCAACGCCTGCGCAGGGCGGATCTTCGAAAAGAAAAGCGGACGGCGATACTACCGAGCCCCCACGTTCTTGAAAAAGTTATGGTTTTTAATATGCCCTTGGCAGGTATATAGAATTGTGATGTTTCCCCCTGTGCCATATTGTTTTTAAGAAAAGCATACGCCGGACTGTGTCAGGAGGCCTCGCTGGTCATACAACACCCAATCCAACCTGGACTCCGTTCCAAGGACTAGGGTTGATACAGGTGCGACACCGAATTGTCCTCTCCCCGAGGATTCGGATGATGTATCCGTTACCGACTCTGAAGTGGAGAGTGCGATGAATCATCAGCGTCGGAGAGCGGCTATGCGCGACGCATCTTCTACTGAAGAGGCATTCAATGCCTTCAGCTTAGCGGATGTATATATCCGAGCTTCTCGAGATGGGCTCGCTGGAGCCACTCACCAGCTTTCAAAGGATATGCGGGTAAGACTTTTGTGTAGGTTCAATAATCCTGTGCACCTGTAGCCCCGGAGACTTAAAGTAGTTGGCACAACTGATTTAAGAATCATTGTACAATTTAGGTACTCACGGAGAAGAACAACCTGCTATCTCAAGAGCTTGAAAAGTGTCAGTCCCAGCTAACTATAGTCACCGCGGAATTGGAGAAATCCAAGAAGGCACTGACTGGTAATGTCAACTACTGTCCGGAAAATGCAATTCTATGCCTGCGATGTTTTAACATAAGCATTGTTGCATTTACGACAGCAGGATCGATGGATCAGTTAGAAAAGGAACTAAGGGTCGCACAAGCGGATAAACAGCGTGCCGAAAGGCAAGAGGCCGCTGGTCAACGTGTACTTACACAAACCAGGGATGAGAAGAACAAGCTACAAGATGCTAACACCAAGCAAGCCGAAGAGCTGAAGGACATATGGGCCCAACTGGCGGATGCCATGAAAGAGAACATAAAGCTGAAAGGCAGCATATTCAGTATACCTTTTAACCTTACTTTCGCACAGTTCCGTAACGCGAGGTGTAAACAAGTTTTTCCTGTAGGTGTGTTGACTGGGCGGCCCGAAGAAGAGGTGTCCGGATTTCAAGGCGATCTGCTACAAGAGCTGTCCAGAGTGCATGAGCGAGCCCGGAGGGCAGTGAGGAACATTGCTAAAGCTCTATGGCCAGCTGATTCTCCTCCAGGAAGTATGGAGGATCTCGTCGCCGCTTTAGACTATGGAAGATATCAGCATGCCGAGAAGGTGCACGAGAGGCATGGGCCATGGTGAAAACACGGTTCACCGGACTTGATCCGAACCATATGGCCCGGGTCGGGCCTCGGGGACCAGATGGAAATGAAATTCCTGTTAGCTTGGTATATGACCAAGTAAAGATAGACGCCAAGTTTTCTCAGCAGGATTGTAAGCTAGACAGCTTGTTAGATGGTCTAGAGAAGGAGAAAGTTTTCGAGTCCAAGTAGTAATGTACTTTTATCGACAAACGTGTCTCCAACCGAATTATAAAATGATTGTCATGGCAGACCTTCTGCTTTAACCTCCTAAATCCAAAGTTTGGAGTGTTTCCGAATACTGTACTGGTGGTAAACACCGAAGTACGTTCAGAAACTAGGTAGTCCGGTCATAGTTGCTTGAACAAACAAGTTGTATTCGGGAGTTATGTTATATTACATTTGATCATAAGAAACATCTTCCAGAGAGAATAGTTCCGTTAAGGGTTCCTTTCCCTGGGCCAGCATGCGTTGTTGTGCACGCCTATGTTGTGATGCTAAAAATCACAGTACATTCTGTTTTGGGGGCTTGTAGCGCCACGAGTGCAGTTCATCTTTTGTTCGCCGACCTATTATTCCCTTAAGAGCACTAGCTTTCGGCTTCACCCGTCTGAGGTACATGTCCGGATAACCTGGCTGTAACAATCGCAGAGGTGCTCCGTTTATGCCCTAGCCAAACAAACGAGATCGTAGGGCATAAGCACAGGAGCCAGGCATCCCAGCTTGGCAAAAACTTAAGTCATAAAGGTGCATATAATGGTGAAGAAAAACATATATGAGAAGACAACGCATATATACGGTGAGTTTGATGCTCGAAAAATAATAATAAGCTTCTATGACAAGAAGCCCCCAGGTATTGGGGGGTATGTACATTTAAGGATGTATACCCCTTAAGTGTGCGGTTTATCCGAACACGGGCTAGAAATTGTATAAAAACGAAAAGAAGAAAGAGAAAAAACAAAAGAGAAAAAGGTAACAAACTGTGAGTCTGGACTTAGGCGTAGAATCTTTGGAGTCTGGCAACATTCCAAGGGTTCGGCTCTAAGGGATTGTCCGATGCATTACGAAGGTGATAGGCTCCTCCAGTGAGAACTTCATCTATAATGAAGGGACCCTCCCATTTGGGCTTCAGCTTGTCCTTTTTCTTCTCTGGTAGGCGTAGAACGATTCACTGACATTGTAAGTCTTGGCCCGCACTTCTCTGCTTTGGTATCTTCGAGCTTGTTGTTGATAGAATGATGAGCGAGCTTTTGCGACATCGCGCTCCTCCTTTAGGCCGTCTAAGTCATCTTGCCGATCGAGCTCGGCCTCTCTCTCTCGTTGTACATGCGTACTCGAGGTGAGTCATGAATAATATCATAGGGCAAGACAACCTCTACGCCGTACACCATAAAGAACGGTGTGTACCCGGTCGTGCGATTGAGCGTGGTCTGCAGTCCCTAGAGTACGGAGTCGAGCTCCTCAACCCAGTGTTTATCTGACTCCTTTAAGGATCGCACTAGTCTAGGTTTAATGCCGCTCATTACCAAGCCGTTAGCCCGTTCGACTTGACCGTTAGTTTGAGGGGAAAACTTTGTTTTTTCCACTCTAGTTTTTGCCTACTTTGCTTATGCCACTCTAGATTCTGGCATATCACTTTTGTCACTCTTAGTTTTTGACAATACATCACAAATGCCATTCAGTGGCAAAAGCAATAACTTTTCATTTCACTTTTGCCACTCTAGATTTTGACAATGTATCGCAATTGCCACTCTAAAATTATTGTTTTTGCCACGGAATGGCAATTGTGATGTATTGTCAAAAACTAAGAGTGGAAAAAGTGAAATGTCAAATTCTAGAGTGGCATAAGCAAAGTGGTCAAAAGCTAGAGTGGCAAAAACAAAGTTTTCCCTAGTTTGAGGGTGATAGACGGAGGCATAATCGAGCTTGATGCCCAGATTGGCGCACCAGGTTTTTACTTCATCAGCTGTAAAGTTAGAGCCATTATCGGTGATGATGCTATGTGGGACACCATAACGGTGTACGATACCGGATATGAAGTCTATCACTGGTCCAGCTTCGGCCGTTTTAACTGGTTTGGCCTCTATCCACTTAGTGAATTTATCTACCATGACCAGCAGGGATTTTCTTGTGGCTTCCCCCTTTGAGGGGTCCGACCATGTCAAGCCCCCAGACCGCGAAAGGCCAAGTAATGGGGATTGTTTGTAGGGCGGTAGGCAGCATGTGGCTTTGATTGGCAAAAATATGGCATCCTACACAACGTTGGACGAGGTCTTGTGCATCTGCTTAGGCCGTGGGCCAGAAAAAACCGGTACGAAAGACCTTCCTTACGAGGGCCCGAGCTGCGGCGTGATGGCCACCAAGCCAGCATGGATTTCAGCCAAGAGCTGTCGTCCCTCTTCTTTGGAGATACATCTTTGAAGGACTCCGGTAGTACTTTTCTTGTAGAGTTCTCCTTCATGAACCTTGTAGGCTTTCGAACGATGAACAATGCATCGAGCCTCATTCTGGTCTTCGGGGAGCTCTTGCCTATTAAGGTAGGCCAGGAAAGGTTCGGTCCATGGGGCGATTACTGCCATGATTACATGGGCCGATGGTGTTATTTCGGTAGCCGAGCCCCCGATGATATCAGAATTGTGTTCGGAATCAAGGGGTATGACCAGATTCAGACTCGTATTGCTGCTCTCGTCCTGCCATGCCACGGATGGCTTGAAGAGCCTTTCCACAAAGGTATTGGGCAAGACGGGGTCGCGTTTAGCGCCCATACGACACCACTAGGGAAAAGCCTATACACATAACTTTATCAGCAGCGCGCTTTAAAATAAGGCGCTGCTGCTAATTAGCAGTAGCGAGCTCAAGAATAACTCGCTGCTGAAATAAATATGGCAGTAGCGTGCCAGCTCAAAGACGCGCTACTGCTATAATTCCCACGAGGCCGCCGCGAGGCTAGCTATAGCAGCAACGCATAGTAGCAGCGCATTTCGCCAATAAGCGGTACTGCTAAGTTTGCTACAAAAATTTAGTCCCACCTCGCTCCGTGAAGAGAGTTTCTACCACCTTAAATATGTTACTTCTCAAACTTTGACAAGCACTTGGTCTTCATTGAACTCTATGTGTAGAATTTGTGGCTGCAATATGAGTCTTGTTCCTAAACCAGTGAGGACTCATATTGACAAATCAGATTATACACAAAAAGATCATTGATGATCAATGTATTTTTGATACATTGAACTATAAGTCTATTTTTACATGCTGACACATAGCAGTAGCGCTTCTTTGTGAAAGGCGCTGCTGCTAGGTAGTTTAGCAGTAGCGTCTTTCTCTATAGCGCGCTACTGCTAAGCCATTCCATCTCCCACCCCATCTCCTCTATCCGATCCACTCACAGTCACACACTCACTGGATCCCTCTCAATCCCCCGCGCCGGTCCTCCCCCGTCGCCCTCCTCCCTTTGTGCCGCCGTCACCTCCTCCTCGTTGCTGGACTCGGTACCGGCCTCCTCCTCCGTCCTCCCTCTCCACTCGCCGCTGGCCGGCCCCTCCTCGCTCCGCTTTCTTCCCCCGTCCTCCCTCCACTGGGCGCCGGCCAGCCCCTCCTCGCTCCGCCTTCCTCCTCCGTCCTCCCTCCACTGGCAGCCGGCCGGCCCCTCCTCCTCCTTGCTGGACTCGGTACCGGCCTCCTCCTCCGTCCTCCCTACATTTTGATTTAGTTGATTTAGTAGGCTAGTTGATTTAGTTGATTTAGAACATTTTGATTTAGTTGATTTAGTAGGCTAGTTGATTTAGAACATTTTGATTTAGCTGATTTAGTAGGCTAGTTCATTTAGTTGATTTAGAACATTTTGATTTAGTTGATTTAGTATGCACCATTTTCATTTAGTTGATTAGAACATTTTCATTTAGTTGATTTAGTTTCTTTTTGGCAAAATGTAGGTGGTACCTTGTCATCTAATATGTTACTAGATCTTAGGATTATAATTGTCCATCAAATTGCTTCTCGCGGAAGAACCAAAAATATCTCATGCTACTGTTTTTCTTTCCCGTGAAGTGGATCGTTAACCCTTTGCTCATATTGCTTTAGGAAAAATGGCTCCACCACCACCATCACTATGTCAACTGCGCAAGTCAAGGTGCGCCAGCAGCCTTGCAACTGGCAAGCTGTTCGACATCTACTTCCAGCCGGGTTTTCGTCATGCGGCGGTAAGAAATTAGATGAAATGTAATAACTATTTTATTTTTAGTGTTGGCATTACTGCATTGTGTCATTTTGCTTATTTTACACAGATCATCCCATGCAATGTGAGGTTGAAATTCAACAAGATGACAGGAGACACTGTGACATTTGAGGCTCCTGGGGGCCGTACACTATGGAGGTCGAGAAAGGACGCAATATGTCGCAGATTGGAGGAGATGGATGGGCCCGTTTCATCGCTCGCATGCGTCTTACTGGTGGTGAGTTGATCAGCTTCTCCTTCAGAGCAGAAAGACCCAAGCTGGCTGTCATTTATCTCAACCTAGTGGAAGATGATGAAGATGACGAAGATGACAAAGATGATGAAGATAATGAGGACCCACTCGATGAAGATGATGAGGACCCACTTCATCAAGCCATCGTAGCTCAAAGAACAAGGCTGAGCGAGGAGGAGGTGTCCAACCTGTGGGACATAATTCCGCCACGTGCTGACTTTGTCGGGGAGCCATTCGTGACCCGCCTGACAAATACCATGGTTGATCGACATGATGTGGTATGTTATACTTACAAATGCAAATTATCCGATGAAATACTTAGTGTACAGTCCAGTGATATGGTATGTTGTGTGGAATCTAGTCGATGATATGTTTTAGTGTAGAGTTTGATCACATGCTTATTAGTGTAGAATCTAAGGAAACTATTAATAGTGTAGATAATCCATATGTACTTATTTGCGAGGCTATTTATTAATTGAAATGTTTTTCTTATTCAGAAATTGGCAAAGAGCATATCTTTGAGTTATGGTATCGAGCCTGATGCAGAAGGCTCAGCTGGACTACGCCTTACTGCAAGGGGCTTCGTCACAACCTGTACTTACCGCGTGGACACGGACGGTCGCACACACTTAAACTCGGTTGGGTGGAAGAAATTCCTCGATGGCAAGAATCTTCGTGTTGGATAGGCCATCCTAATTACTATCAGGAACACCAACCGCCCAGGCTTGAGGATGATGATTGTCTTCGATATCATCTAGAACTACATATGTGTGTGTGGCTATATCATCTAGAACTACATATGTGTGTGTGGCTATATCATCTAGAACTACATATGTGTGTGTGGCTATATCATCTAGAACTACATATGATGATCGTCGTCGATATCATCTAGAACTACATATGATGATCGCCGTTGATATGACCTTGTACTACTTGAGGATGCATCTTGACTATGCATTAAATTGTTATCTAGTACTCCCTTCGTTCCAAATTACTCGTCGTGGTTTGAACTAAAACCACGACGAGTAATTTGGAACGAAGGGAGTACTACCCAGTAATGGTTTATGAATTTGATATCTACTAGCAGTACCTAGTATCTAGTATCTGAAAGGGAAACTGAAAGGGAAAGGGGTACGGGGGGAAAATGATGAAAGATATAGCAGTAGCGAGGGACTGCGAAATCGCTACAGCTAAGTAATAGTAGCGCGTTCATAAAAAGCACTGCTGATATCGTCAACTGTAGTAGCGCGAGTAAGGACCGCGCTACTACTATAAGTTAGCTGTAGCGCCTTATTAGTAGTGTAGCCACCCGCGCTGCTGCTAGCCTCAAAACCCACGCTACTACTAGGTTTTTCCCTAGTAGTGCGAGCAAGGGTGTCCGCTGCTTGATTACTCTCTCGGGCCACGTGATGAAACTTGAGCCCCTCGAACCGAGCTGATATTTTAAGTACAGCGTTGCAGTAAGGCGCCATCTTCGGATCTTTGGCATAGAATTCTCCGTTTATTTGGGATATTGCAAGGTTTGAATCCCCGCGCACCTCCAGGCATTGTATACCCATAGAGACGGCCATCCGAAGACCATGCAACAAGGCCTCATATTCGGCTGCGTTATTAGAGTCTGTATACATTATTTGGAGAACATAGTGGACCGTGTCTCCTGTGGGGGATGTCAGGACGACACCAGCCCCAAGTCCGGCTAGCATTTTAGAGTCGTCGAAGTGCATCACCCAGTTGGAATATGTGCCATACTCTTTAGGGAGTTCGGCTTCCGTCCATTTGGCGACGAAGTTAGCCAACACCTGAGATTTAATGGCTCGGCATCGCTTATATGTTAGTTCAAACGGTAAGAGCTCAATAGCCCATTTGGCAATCCGGCCGATGGCGTCTTGGTTGTTTATGATATCATAAGTAGTACCTCGGATGCCACCGTGATTGAACACTCTTGAAAGTAGTGCAGCAGCTTCCGAGATGCCATGAAGACCGCATACGCTTTCTTTTGATAATGCGGGTATCGGGATTTGCATGGTGTGAGGACCGTCGACACATAGTATACGGGTTTTTGATGTGGGAATTTATGTCCCTCTTCCTCTCATTCGACAACGAGCACCACACTCACCACCTGATGTGTTGCAGATATGTATAGTAACATGGGTTCACCGACGTTTGGCGCGACCAGGATTGGGTTGCTTGCTAACAAAGCTTTTATTTCTTCCAGTCCGGCTGTTGCAGAATCCGTCCACGCGAAGTGGTCGGTGCGTCGGAGCAGGCGATACAATGGCAACGCCTTTTCTCCTAATCTGGAGATGGAGTAGCTCAAAGCTGCTATGCATCCGTCTAGTTTCTGGACCTGTTTAAGGTCTGTTGGTGTAGCCAACTGTGACAGGGCTCAGATTTTGGCTGGGTTTTCTTCGATTCCCCTATTGGAAACGATGAACCCAAGCAATTTTCCGGCGGGAAAGCCAAAAACGCACTTTTAAGGATTGAGCCATATGTCATATCTTTGGAGGTTATCGAATGTAAGGCGTAATCATCTACCAATGATTTGACATGCTTATTTTGGTGACTACATCATCTACATATGCCTCGACTGTCTTGCCGATTTGCTTTTCCAGGCATGTTTTAATCATGAGTTGGTATGTGGCACCGGCGTTTTTGAGCCCGAAGGGAATGGTGTTGAAGCAGAAGGGCCCATATGGGGTGATGAATGTCGTTGCGGCTTGGTCGGATTTCTTCTTCTTCATTTGATGGTATCCGGAGTATGCGTCGAGGAAGCACAGTGTGTCGTGACCTGCGGTGGCATCAATAATCTGGTCGATGCGAGGTAGTGGGAAGGGATCCTTAGGGCAAGCTTTATTAAGGTCCTTGAAGTCGACACACAAGCGCCAGGATTTATCCTTCTTCGGTACCATGACCAGATTTGCTAGCCAATCCAGATGTTTGATCTCTCTGATAAACCCGGCTTCGAGTAGCTTGGCTAGCTCCTCCCCCATAGCCTGTCGTTTGGGTTCAGAAAATCGCCGCAGCGTTTGCTTGACTGGCTTGTATCCCTTCAGTATGTCGAGACTATGTTTGGCCAGCGCGCGTGGGATTCCCGACATATCTGAGGGGTGCCAGGTGAAGATGTCCCAGTTCTCGCGCAAGAACGCACACAATACGGCGTCGATCGCCGGATCCAGCTGTGCCCCAATGGAAGCTGTCTTCTTGGGGTCCATCGGGTGAACTTGAAATTTGACTATCTCGTCTGCTGGCTTGAAAGAAGTGGATTTAGGCCTTTTATCAAGAATTACGTTGTCTCTATCCACCGTGGAACGTAGAGCGGTGAGCTCCTCGGTCGCCAGGGCTTCGCTCAGTGCCTCGAGGGCCAGGTATGCAGTTTTTTTTTCGGCGCGGAGTGCTATGTCCGGATCACCGGAGATTGTGCTAACACCGTTGGGCCCGGGCATTTTGAGCTTCATGTACCTGTAATGAGGTATGGCTTGAAAGCGTGTGAATGCATCTCGCCCTAACAGGGCATGACATCCGCTGTTGAAAGGGGCCACCTGGAAGATTATCTCTTCGGACCTATAGTTCTCTGGCGTGCCAAATACCACATCTAGTTTAAGTTTCCCTGAGCATCTTGCTTCCCGACTGGGGATGATTCCTCGAAAGGATGTATTGCTTTGCTCAATGCGAGTTCTGTCCATCTGCATTTTATTGAGCGTGTCTTCGTAGATGAGGTTCAGTCCGCTGCCGCCGTCCATGAGCACTTCAGTGAGGCGAAGGCCGTCCACAATTGGGTTTAGAACCAAAGCGACTGGTGCTCTGACTGATCGGGCCCTTGGCTCGTCATTGGCGTTGAAGGTTATCGCCATATCGTTCCAAGGATTTATTGCGGCTATGTGATTGACTTCGGCTAGGTCGCGGAGTGCCCTTTTGCGCATTGTTTGAAGAAAAGGTCTCGAAGACCGTAAACACACCAAGGTCATTATCCACGGGGAATGGCTTGCCGGAGTAGTGTTGGTGAGGATAGCCTCCCCGCTTTTAGCCACCTGCCGGAGTATCCAACATGCCCGAAGGTTATAAGTTGGCTCGGAATTTGGCATCACGTGTATCTGACAGGGCTTGTCGAGCCATCCATCAAGGACAGTTATGTGTCCCGGTAAGGGCTAAATTGTTCTTTCCATGGAAGAATGATCAGGTGCCCCATAAGGGTCCATCCTTTTTGTTCGGCCGGTGGGTGGCTTAAAGGCTGGTGGCTCCCACCAAGTTGTCTGGGCTTTCCAGGCGCTTTCCATTGCGCAGTATTTCTATACTATGTGTGCCAAATCTGCAAAGTGCAGAATGCGGCGCCCGTTGAGGGTGTTGAGGATGCCCTCGCCCGTATAGTTGCGGCAACACACTGATACCGCATCGTCATCGCGGAAATCTTTGATCTTGTTTTTAACAAGTAGGAATCTAGCCCAAAAGTGATGGACTGTTTCCAGAGTTGCTGTCATATATACATTAAATTGCATATGTCTGGGGGATTGCAATTTCTTGGGGAGTGTTGATTATGGTGGGTGGGTGGGCTTGAATCCGAACCTTGACCCATTGTGGAATCCGGATTTTGAAAAATTTCTGAGATCATTGGCCCAGGGTCCGGAGTGTCTGGGGTTTTTTTAGACTCGGTGCTGGATTCTATGTTCGGGAGATAGATAGTCCCTTCTCGAAGATGAGTGTCCGGCTCATAGGGCTCGGAGATCTGAACATAGTTTGTTTTTAGCATAGGAGGAGCGGTATCCTCAACTTGTTCTTCCACAACAGTCACCAGGAGGGTGACAGGTGGAGACCTGATTTCCCTCTGATCGGGTTTAAGCCCAACTAGATCGTAATCTGTTGCGACCCTGCTACCTCTTTTAGCACTGCGTTGGTTTCCCCCGAAGAGGAAGCGATGATGAAGCAAAGTAGCGTAAGTATTTCCCTCAGTTTTTGAGAACCAAGGTATCAATCTAATAGGAGGCTACGCGCGAGTCCCTCGCACCTGCACAAAAAAAAATCCTCGCAACCAACGC
This sequence comes from Triticum urartu, assembly GCF_056163025.1. Classification (NCBI taxonomy): domain Eukaryota; kingdom Viridiplantae; phylum Streptophyta; class Magnoliopsida; order Poales; family Poaceae; genus Triticum; species Triticum urartu. The sequence continues at coordinate 100,776,091 of NC_141878.1, forward strand.
AAATAGGGGTTGTCAATCCCTATTGGGCCACTTACGAGAGTGAGATATGATAGATATGATAAGATAATATATTTGGTATTTTTATGATAAAGATGCAAAGTAAAATAAAGGCAAAGTAAATAGCAAAGTAAATAACTAAGTAGTAGGAGACAAATATGATAAAGATAGACCCGGGGGCCATAGGTTTCACTAGTGGCTTCTCTCGAGAGCATAAGTATTCTACAGCGGGTGAACAAATTACTGTTGAGCAATTGACAGAATTGAGCATAGTTATGAGAATATCTAGGTATGATCATGTATATAGGCATCACGTCCGAGACAATTAGACTGACTCCTGCCTGCATCTACTACTATTACTCCACTCATCAACCGCTATCCAGCATGCATCTAGAGTATTAAGTTAAAAACAGAGTAACACCTTAAGCAAGATGACATGATGTAGAGGGATAGACTCATGCAATATGAAGAAAACCCCATCTTGTTATCCTCGATGGCAACAATACAATACGTGCCTTGCTGCCCCTACTGTCACTGGGAAAGGACACCGCAAGATTGAACCCAAAGCTAAGCACTTCTCCCATTGCAAGAAAGATCAATCTAGTAGGCCAAACCAAACTGATAATTCGAAGAGACTTGCAAAGATAACCAATCATACATAAAAGAATTCAGAGAAGATTCAAATATTATTCATAGATGGACTTGATCATAAACCCACAATTCATCGGTCTCAACAAACACACCGCGAAAAGAAGATTACATCGAATAGATCTCCACAAGAGAGGGCGAGAACATTCTATTGAGATCCAAAAAGAGAGAAGAAGCCATCTAGCTACTAACTATGGACCCGTAGGTCTGAAATAAACTACTCACACTTCATCGGAGAGGTTATGGTGTTGATGTAGAAGCCCTCCGTGATCGATGCCCCCTCCGACGGAGCTCCGGAACAGGCCCCAAGATGGGATCTCGTGGATACAGAAAGTTATGGCGGTGGAATTAGGATTTTGGCTCCGTTTCTGATCGTTTGGGGCTACGTGGATATATATAGGAGGAAGAAGTACGTCGGTGGAGCAACAGGGGGCCCACGAGGGTGGAGAGCGCGCCTGGGGTAGGCAGGCGCGCCCCCTACCTCGTGGCCTCCTTTTGTGTGCCTTGACGTAGGGTCCAAGCCTCCTGGGTCTTATTCGTTGAGGAAATCACGTTCCCGAAGGTTTCATTCCGTTTGGAATCCGTTTGATATTCCTTTTCTTCAAAACCCTAAATCAGGCAAAAAACAGCAATTATGGGCTGGGCCTCGGGTTAATAGGTTAGTCCCAAAAATAATATAAAAATGGATAATAAAGCCCAATAATGTCCAAAATAGTAGATAATATAGCATGGAGCAATCAAAAATTATAGATACGTTGGAGACGTATCAAGCATCCCCAAGCTTAATTCCTGCTCGTCCTCGAGTAGGTAAATGATAAAAACAGAATTTTTGATGCGGGGTTCTACTTGGCATAATTTTAATGTAATTCTTCTTAATTGTGGTATGAATATTCAGATCCGAAAGATTCAAGACAAAAGTTCATATTGACATAAAAATGATAATACTTCAAGCATACTAACAAAGCAGTTATGTCTTCTCAAAATAACATGGCTAAAGAAAGTTATCCCTACAAAATCATATAGTCTGGCTATGCTCTATCTTCACCACACACCACACAAAATATTTAACTCATGCACAACCCCGATGACAAGCCAAGCAATTGTTTCATACTTTTGACATTCTCAAAAAAATTTCAATCTTCATGCAATACATGAGTGTGAGCCATGGATATAGCACTATAGGTGGAATAGAGTGGTGGTTGTGGAGAAGACAAAAAGGAGAAGATAGTCTCAGAGCAACTAGGCGTATCAACGGGCTATGGAGATGCCCATCAATAGATATCAATGTGAGTGAGTAGGGATTGCCATGCAACGGATGCACTAGAGCTATAAGTATATGAAAGCTCAAAAATAAACTAAGTGGGTGTGCATCCAACTTGCTTGCTCATGAAGACCTAGGGCAATTTGAGGAAGCCCATCATTGGAATATACAAGCCAAGTTCTATAATGAAAAATTCCCACTAGTATATGAAAGTGATAACATGAGAGACTCTCTACTATGAAGATCATGGTGCTACTTTGAAGCACAAGTGTGGTAAAAGGATAGTAACATTGTCCCTTCTCTCTTTTTCTCTCATTTTTTTCTCATTTTTTCTTTTTTTTTCTTTTGGGCCTTTTCTCTTTTTTATGGCCTCTTTTTTTTCGTCCGGAGTCTCATCCCAACTTGTGGGGGAATCATAGTCTCCATCATCATTTCCTCACTGGGACAATGTTCTAATAATGATGATCATCACACTTTTATTTTTCTTACAACTCAACAATTACAACTCGATACTTAGAACAAAATATGACTCTATATGAATGCCTCCGCCGGTGTACCGGGATATGCAATGATTCATGAGTGACAAGTATGAAAGAAGTATGAACGGTGGCTTTGCCACAAATACTATGTCAACTACATGATCATGCTAAGCAATATGACAATGATGGAGTGTGTCATAAACGGAACGGTGGAAAGTTGCATGGCAATATATCTAGGAATGGCTATGGAAATGCCATAATAGGTAGGTATGGTGGCTGTTTTGAGGAAGGTATATGGTAGGTGTATGATACCAGCGCGGTATTAGAGAGGCTAGCAAAGGTGGAAGGGTGAGAGTGCGTATAATCCATGGACTCAACATTAGTCATAAAGAAATCATATACTTATTGCAAAAATTTACAAGTTATCAAAGCAAAGTATTACGCGCATGCTCCTAGGGGATAGATTGGTAGGAAAAGACCATCGCTTGTCCCCGACCGCCACTCATAAGGAAGACAATCAATAAATAAATCATGCTCCGACTTCATCACATAACGGTTCACCATACGTGCATGCTACGGGAATCACAAGATTCAACACAAGTATTTCTCAAATTCACAACTACTCAACTAGCATGACTTTAATATCACCATCTCCATATCTCAAAACAATTATCAAGTATCAAACTTATCATAGTATTCAGCACACTCATAAGAAAGTTTTATTATTAATCTTGCATACCAAGCATATTAGGATTTTAAGCAAATTACCATGCTATTAAGACTCAAAAAATAATCTAACTGAAGCATGAGAGATGAATAGTTTCTATAAAACAAATCCACCACCGTGCTCTAAAAGATATAAGTCAAGTACTAGAGCAAAATTATATAACTCAAAAGATATAAGCGAAGCACATAGAGTATTATAACAAATTCCAATTCATGCATGGCTCTCTCAAAAGGTGTGTACAGCAAGGATGATTGTGGTAAACTAAAAAGCAAAGACTCAAATAATACAAGACGCTCCGAGCAAAACACATATCATGTGACGAATAAAAATGTAGCTCCAAGTAAAGTTACCGATAGAAGTAGACGAAAGAGGGGATGCCTTCCGGGGTATCCCCAAGCTTAGGCTTTTAGGTGTCCTTAGATTATATTTGGGGTGCCATGGGCATACACAAGCTTAGGCTCTTTCCAATCCTTGTTCCATAATCCATCAAATCTTTACCCAAAACTTGAAAACTTCACAACACAAAACTTAAAGTAGAAAATCTCGTGAGCTCCGTTAGCGAAAGAGAATAAAAGATCACTCCAAGGTACTATAATGAAATCATTATTTATTTATATGGGTGTTATATCTACAGTATTCCAACTTCTCTATGGTTTATAAACTATTTTACTAGCCATAGATTCATCAAAATAAGCAAACAACACACGAAAAACAGAATCTGTCAAAAACAGAACAGTCTGTAGTAATCTGTAGCTAGCGCAAGATCTGGAACCCCAAAAATTCTAAAATAAATTGCTGTACGTTAGGAATTTATATATTAATCATCTGCAAAAATAATTAACTAAATATCACTCTCCAAATAAAAATGACAGCAGTTCTCATGAGCGCTAAAGTTTCTGTTTTTTACAGCAAGTTCAACAAGACTTTCCCCAAGTCTTCGCAACGGTTCTACTTGGCACAAACACTAATTAAACACAAAAAACACAACCAAAACCGAGGCTAGATAATTTATTTATTATACTAAACTGGATCAAAAATCAAGGAATAAAAATAAAATTGGGTTGCCTCCCAACAAGCGCTATCGTTTAACGCCCCTAGCTAGGCATAACAAGCAAAAATAGATCTAGGTATTGCCATCTTTGGTAGGAAATCCATAAGTGGCTCTCATAATAGATTCATAAGGTAATTTAATTTTCTTTCTAGGAAAGTGTTCCATGCCTTTCCTTAATGGAAATTGAAATCTAATATTTCCTTTCTTCATATCAATAATTGTACCAATCGTTCTAAGGAAAGGTCTACGAAGAATAATAGGACATAAAGGATTGCAATCTATGTCAAGAACAATAAAATCTACGGGCACATAATTCCTATTTGCAACAATAAGAACATCATTAATTCTTCCCATAGGTTTCTTAATAGTGGAATCGGCAAGGTGCAAGTTTAGAGAGCAATCATCAAAATCACGGAAACCTAACAAATCCCACAAAGTTTTTGGAATCGTGGAAACACTAGCACCCAAATCACATAAAGCATAGCATTCTTGATCTTTAATTTTAATTTTAATAGTTGGTTCCCACTCATCATAAAGTTTTCTAGGGATAGAAACTTCCAATTCAAGTTTTTCTTCATAAGATTGCATCAAGGCATCAACGATATGTTTAGTAAACGCTTTATTTTGACTATAAGCGTGAGGAGAATTTAGCATGGATTGCAACAAGGAAATACAATCAATCAAAGAGCAATTTTCATAGTTAAATTCCTTGAAATCCATAATAGTGGGTTTAGCAACATCTAGGGTTTTAATTTCTTCAATCCCACTTTTATCAAATTTAGCATCAAGATCAACAAATTCAGAATTCTTGGAACGCCTTCTAGGTAGAGGTGGATCATATTCAGTCCCATCATTATCAAGATTCATACTGCAAAACAAAGATTTAATAGGGGACACATCAATACCTTTTAGATCTTCATCATTATTTTCATAGGAACTAGAAGAACACACTTTTATAAAGGCATCTTTCTTAGCACGCATCCTAGAGGTTCTTTCTTAGAACTCATCAATGGAAATTCTCATGGATTTGAGAGACTCATTGATATCATGCTTAGGTGGAATAGATCTAAGTTTCAAAGAATCAACATCAAGAGCAATTCTATCAACGTTCCTAGCCAAATCATCAATCTTAAGCAATTTTTCTTCAATCATAGCATTAAAATTCTTTTGCGCAGTAATAAATTCTTTAATATTAGAATCAAAATTATAGGGAATCTTATTATAATTTCCATAAGAATTGTTGTAGGAATTACCATAATTATTAGAGGGATTACTAGGATAAGGCCTAGGGTTGAAATTTCCTCTATACGCATTGTTTCCAAAATTGTTCCTACCAACAAAATTCACATCCATAGATTCATTATTATTCTCAATCAAAGTAGACAAGGGGATATCATTAGGATCTGAAGAAACACTCTTATTAGCAAATAATTTCATAAGTTCATCCATCTTTCCACTCAAAACATTAATTTCTTCTATCGCATGCACCTTTTTATTAGTAGATCTTTCAGTATGCCATTGAGAACAATTAACCATAATATTATCTAGGAGTTTAGTAGCTTCTCCTAAAGTGATTTCCATAAAAGTGCCTCCCGCGGCCAAATCTACAAGATTTCTAGAAGAAAAATTCAATCCGGCATAAAATTTTTGTATAATCATCCACAGATTTAAACCATGAGTAGGGCAATTATGTATCATTAATTTCATTCTCTCCCAAGCTTGTGCAACATGTTCATGATCAAGTTGCTTAAATTTCATAATATCGTTTCTAAGAGAGATGATCTTAGTGGGAGGAAAATACTTAGAGATAAAAGCATCTTTGCACTTGTTCCATGAATCAGTACTATTTTTAGGCAAAGACGAAAACCAAGCTTTAGCACGATCTCTAAGCAAAAAAGGAAATAGCTTCAATTTAACAATATAATTATCCACATCTTTCTTCTTTTGCATGTCACACATATCAACGAAGCTATTTAGATGGGTAGCGGCATCTTCACTAGGAAGGCCGGAAAACGGATCTTTCATCACAAGATTCAGCAAAGCAGTATTAATTTCACAAGATTCAGCATCGGTAAGAGGAGCAATCGGAGTGCTAATAAAATCATTGTTGTTGGTATTGGTGAAGTCACACAATTTAGTATTATCTTGAGCCATCGCGACAAGCAAGCAAACTAACACACAAGCAAACAAAAAGCAAGCGGGAAAAAAGAGGCAAATAGAGAGGGAGGATAGAGAGAGAGAGGGCGAATAAAACGGCAAGGGTGAATTGGGGGGAGAGGAAAATGAGAGGCAAATGACAAATAATGTAATGCGGGAGATAAGGGTATGTGATGGGTACTTGGTATGTTGACTTTTGTGTAGACCTCCCCGGCAACGGCGCCAGAAATCCTTCTTGCTACCTCTTTTAGCACTGCGTTGGTTTTCCCCGAAGAGGAAGGGATGATGCAGCAAAGTAGCGTAAGTACTTCCCTCAGTTTTTGAGAACCAAGGTATCCATCCAGTAGGAGGCTACGCGCGAGTCCCTCGCACCTGCACAAAACAAATAAATCCTCGCAACCAACGCAAATAGAGTGAGATCTGATAGATAAGATAAGATAATATTTTTGGTATTTTTCTGATAAAGATGCAAAGTAAAATAAAGGCAAAGTAAATAGCAAAGTAAATAACTAAGTAGTAGGATATTAATATGATAAAGATAGACCCGGGGGCCATAGGTTTCACTAGTGGATTCTCTCGAGAGTATAAGTATTCTACGGTGGGTGAACAAATTACTGTTGAGCAATTGACAGAATTGAGCATAGTTATGAGAATATCTAGGTATGATCATGTATATAGGCATCACATCCGAGACAAGTAGACCGACTCCTGCCTGCATCTACTACTATTACTCCACTCATCAACCGCTATCCAACATGCATCTAGAGTATTAAGTTAAAAACAGAGTAACGCCTTAAGCAAGATGACATGATGTAGAGGGATAGACTCATGCAATATGAAGAAAACCCCATCTTGTTATCCTCGATGGCAACAATACAATACGTGCCTTGCTGCCCCTACTATCACTGGGAAAGGACACCGCAAGATTGAACCCAAAGCTAAGCACTTCTCCCATTGCAAGAAAGATCAATCTAGTAGGCCAAACCAAACTAATAATTTGAAGAGACTTGCAAAGATAACCAATCATACATAAAAGAATTCAGAGAAGATTCAAATATTATTCATAGATAGACTTGATCATAAACCCACAATTCATCGGTCTCAACAAACACATCGCAAAAAGAAGATTACATCGAATAGATCTCCACAAGAGAGGGGGAGAACATTGTATTGCCATCTAGCTACTAACTATGGACCCGTCGGTCGGAAATAAACTACTCACACTTCATCGGAGAGGCTATGGTGTTGATGTAGAAGCCCTCCGTGATCGATGCCCCCTCCGACGGAGCTCCGGAACAGGCCCCAAGATGGGATCTCGTGGATACAAAAAGTTATGGCGGTGGAATTAGGATTTTGGCTCCGTTTCTGATCGTTTGGGGCTACGTGGATATATATAGGAGGAAGAAGTACGTCGGTGGAGCAACAGGGGGCCCACGAGGGTGGAGTGCGCGCCTGGGGTAGGCAGGCGCGCCCCCTACCTCGTGGCCTCCTATTGTGTGTCTTGACGTAGGGTCCAAGTCTCCTGGGTCTTATTCGCTGAGAAAATCACGTTCCCCAAGGTTTCATTCCGTTTGGACTCCGTTTGATATTCCTTTTCTTTGAAACCCTAAATCAAGCAAAAAACATCAATTCTGGGCTGGGCCTCCGGTTAATAGGTTAGTCCCAAAAATAATATAAAAATGGATAATAAATCCCAATAATGTCCAAAACAGTAGATAATATAGCATGGAGCAATCAAAAATTATAGATACGTACGTTGGAGACGTATCAGACCCCAAGGGCAGCGGTGCGATCTAGCAGTTCATTTAAAGATGAAACATCTGTCGGATCCATCTTATCGATACCTTCAGGGTTGATGCGGAGATAATTTTTGGCAATCCGGGGGACTGCCTTGGGCTTAATGGCTGGACGGGCGCCTATGGCGAAATTGCCGATCTAGAGGATCTTCCCAGGAACTAGGGTTCTTCCAGAGGTGATTTTGTCATCGATGACGTGGCGAGCTATCGATCCTTCTATCGATAACACGGAGAAACTCTCAATGAAATCACCAATGTTGGTGTCAAAACTGGCAGATCTCAGGTAGGGGGTCCCGAACTGTGCGTCTAAGGTTCGAAGGTAACATGAGCCAGGGGACACGATGTTTAGCCAGATTCGGGCCCTCTCGATGGAGGTAAAACCCTATGTCCTGCTTGAACGACTTTGATGAGTATAGGGATTACAAGAGTTGATCTACCACGAGATCGTAATGGCTAAACCCTAGATATCTAGCATGTATGATTATGACTGCCTCTACGGACTAAACCCTCTGGTTTATATAGACACCGGAGGGGGCTAGGGTTGTACAAGGTAGGTTTATAGGGGAAGGAAACCATACATCCAGACGTCAAGCTTGCCAGACACGCAAAGGAGAGTCCTGTCCAGACAAGGGGGGAAGTCTTCTATCTTGTATCTTCATGACCCAGTAGTCTAGCCCACCTCACATGTCCCGGACGCCCGGGGACCCCCTAATCCAGGACTCCCTCAGTCAATCCAGGGTTGCCGGATCATAACACGTAGTAGGTGACTATAACTTGCAAGATCGATATCGGATCTAGAACATGGATATAATGATGAATTCATAAACGGTTCAGATCTGAAATCATGGCACCCGTGTCGGATTTCGGGTTCCGGCAGACCCTTGAGGTTCGAACACTGGGGTGCGCGCGGAGATTTCGCCTCCTACCTACCTGCTCCCCTCCGCCTCGCTAAGATCTAAGCTATGGAAATAACAACACAAGAGACATAGGGTTTATACTGGTTCGGGCCACCGTTGTGGTGTAATACCCTACTCCAGTGTGTGGCGTGGTGGATTGCCTCTTGGGCTGATGCTGATGAACAATACAAGGAAGAACAGCCTCGCGAGGGTCTGTTCTTGGCTGGGGCGATGAACTGCTGGGAGGAGTTCAGTCACCCTTCTCTCTCTCTCTGATTGTCGATGCCCTAATTCTTCATTCTCCCCCCCTAAAACTCTCTCTAAAACTCTCTCTGCTCTTGTTCTTCTCCCTCCTTTTGCCCTGTGGGGGGCTGGTCCTATTTATAGAGGCCCTGGTCCTCTTCCCAAATATCGAGCGGGAAGGGAGCCAACAATGGCGGGCTAATTTGAAGGGGGACAGCTAGTACCAGCTATCCTGACAAAAGTAGTCTTCGCCTGCACAAAGCTCTAGTGGTGACGCCGTCTTGGGATCCACGTTGACCTCCGTCTTGCAGTCCTCCTGGTCCTGGTCTTGTTGCACCGAAATGGCAACCTCTGCCTGATGCCGCGGTACTCCGCGGCTGCGCTTGCCCCCTTTGCACCAAAGAGGAAAGGAGGACACTGCGCGGGTTGGCACCTGCCTGGCACCCTTGGTCGTCATGGCTTGCGTCACAGGCACCTCGTGAGGTACCCCGCCTTGATCTCTCCGCCTCCTCGCGAGCCAGCCTAATGAGGCCGTGCCTGAGGAAGCTCCGCGTCGTCCGCCCCGCGAGGCTTGGCCCCTCGCGAGGGTCTTGGGTCTGTGTTGGTGAAGATGGGCCGTGTTGGGCCCCCCTTTGAGCCACGCCGCAGGCAGGCAAGTCTGGGGACCCCGGTTCCAAGAACGCCGACAGTAGCCCCCGGGCCCAAGGCGCACATGGGCTTGGTCGTGCAGGGAGGCGAAATCTCAAGAGCGAAGCGCTGCGGGCCCTAACAGCCTGCGGTCTTGGGCGCCGCGTGGCGGTTGATTGGATGTGGGCGTCTCCACTTTCCCATGGCGCCTCGGCAACTGTACGGGTTGGACTAGTCCCTTCATGCAAAGCGGGTCATAATTACCTGCGATCGTGGGGGCCGTCGGTTGGCCCTCGCCAGCTATAAGTACGGATCGGCGCGCGCCCTTCCAGTTCATCCCCCCTTGCTTCTCCTTATTCTTCATGGCCCCGTCGAGGAGGTTCTCGGCCGCAGAGAAGGGGAAGGCTCGCCAGGTTGAGCCTACCTCTCCCCCGCCCAAGCGCGGCCGTGGGCGCCCTCGCAAACATCCTGTGGCCACCACGGCAGCTCCCCGCGGCCGTGGAGGCGATTTTCAGCACGGCGACGGGCGGATTGCTGCGGCCGGGGGGCGCGCTCCGGTCGCGCGTCCACCTAGGCCATGCTTTCGCGCTGCAGAGGCGCTGCCGGAGTTCGTCGTGTGGTCGGCGGAGCCGACTAGCACCCGGCTTCCGCTTCCTCGCTTCCTCCTCAGCGAGCTCCCGGCCGGCGCCCCGGGCGGCCTCTGGCTTCAGGCCGACGGCTGCTGCAGCCGGGCCTCATGGGCTTCACTGGAGGTCTCCGCAGCCGGGAGCCTGGCCCTGGCCCACGGTTGGCAGACGTTTGCCCGCGCGCGTGGCCTGAGCCGTCGTTGCACCCTGCACTTCAAGTTTGACGGCGATGCCACCCTCTACGTGAGGGTGTTTGGGGAAGATGGTCGAAGCACAGGGTGCTGCCCCGAGGGCGACGACCGCGGCCGGGAACCCAGCTCCGGCGATGATGGAGAGGACAGCGCTCGCGTGACTGGCGGTGCTCGGGGTTCCCCAAGCTTCTCTGGTTCTTCTTCAGGTGGCAACTCTTCCAGCGGTGGCAGCGGTCAGCCTCCACGCCGTCGCATCTGCTTGGGAGGTGGTAGCATGTCCGCCCGCCGTCGCGCCCCGGTGAAGCGCGAGAGGGAGTCTGCCTGAGCCCTGGAGGCAGCTCGAGTCTTCCCTGCAGGCCGGTGTGAGGCGAGCTGCGCCTGATCTGTTCTTTATTTTCCTTTTTCCTGCGTAAAAAAGACAATAGTGTGGAGCCCCGCGGGGGCGTGTTTGGGTTATTGCTGTTAATCATTGTTTTGCTTCCGTTATCGTGCCTTCCGGCTACGTGCCCGCGTGTGGATAGTTCCCGGCCCCAGCCGTGGGGGGCGACAAACCCAGGCCCTGTGTTCGTGTCACGATGCCCGTGGGGCACGGACTGGAGGGGTGCTCCTGTAATGGACCCAGGTCGTGAACCCTTTGAACGATTAGGACAGGAACACTCGCGAGGGCGCTCGGCTGCCCCCCCTCGCGAGGCCTTGCATAAGAGAAATCGAGGCAGGAGAGTGAAAAATTGAAGAACCACAAGCCAGAGACGGCAACAACTTCAATTAAACTTCGAATGAGAAGGAACAAGCCAACTGCGGAAAGCAAATGAAAAGCCGCATCCGGCACCTAATCTAGTCTTCGACGTCTTCTCACCAGTGCGGAGCTAAGTGCTGTCACTGGGCGTGGGAGGGAGCCCCAGGGCCTGAGGCCAGCGCTCCTGATACTCTGGGGCGTGTACAGCCCCAACTCATTATTACGTGAGAGTGTCACGGGCGGCGAGCTTCACAGGCGTTGGCCTTCTTCACAGGCTCCGGGCCTTTTCCAAAATGTGACAGCTTCACAGGCATTCGCCTTCTTCACACGCTCTGGGCCTTTTCCAAAATGCGACAGCTTCACAGGCATTTGCCTTCTTCACAGGCTCTGGGCCTTTTCCAAAACGCGACAGCTTCACAGGCTCTGGGCCATTTCCAAAACGCGATAGCTTCACAGGCATTCGCCTTCTTCACAGGCTCTGGGCCTTTTCCAAAACGCGACAGCTTCACAGGCATTCGCCTTCTTCACAGGCTCTGGGCCTTTTTAGGGGTAGAACCTCCGGAGGTGCTGGATGTTCCATGCGTTCTGGACCGGCACCCCCTCCTGAGTCTCCAAGCGCACGGAGCCGGGCCTGGAAACATGAACAACTTTGAACAGGCCCTCCCACATGGGAGAGAGCTTGTACAGCCCCTCCCTGGAGAGAACCCGCCCGAGCACGAGGTCTCCTACCTCGAGGGTTCTGGGGCGGATGTTGCGGCAGTGATATCGCCGCAGTGCTTGTTGGTACCTCGCCGCTCGCAGCGCGGCTTCTCGGCGACGTTCCTCCCCCAGCACGAGGTCCATCCCCCGCATGGCGTCCTGCTGCGCCTCGTCGAACGCCAGGACCCGCGCGGAGCGACGTCTGACCTCGTGAGGGAGGACCGCTTCGGCTCCGTAGACCAGGAAGAACGGGGTCGCTCCAGTCGGCTTGGTCGCGGTTGTGCGGATGGACCACAACACGGATTGAAGCTCGTCGTACCAACCTCTGCCGCAGGCCTCTAGCTTCTTCTTGAACTTCCTGGTCTTGAGGCCCCTCAGGACCTCTGCGTTGGCTCGCTCGGCCTGGCCGTTGCTTCGGGAGTGCGCCATCGAAGCGTAGCATATCTGCGTTCCAAGGTTAGCACAGTATGTTTTGAAGAGGTTACTGGTGAACTGCGAACCGTTGTCTGTGATGATGCGGTTCGGCACCCCGAACCGGCTCACGATGCCCTTGATGAACTTGACCACGGAACCCGCGGGAATGGTGCGGACAACCTCTACTTCAGCCCACTTGGTGAACTTGTCCACGGCGACGTAGAGGTAGCGGTAGCCCCCTGGCGCCCGAGGAAACGGGCCCAAGATGTCCAGCCCCCAGACTGCGAATGGCCACGAAAGGGGGATAGTCTGCAGGCCTCCTGCTGGCTGATGGATCTGCTTGGCGTGGAACTGGCAGGCCTCACAAGCTTTCACTAGTTCGACGGCGTCATTGAGCGCGGTGGGCCAATAAAACCCACTGCGGAACGCCTTGCCGATGAGGATCCGTGATGATGAATGATGTCCACAGTCTCTGCCGTGTATATCTTCCAGCAATTCCCTCCCTTGCTCCCGGGAGATGCAGCGCAGGGATACATCGTTTGGTCGCTTCCGGTAGAGCTCCCCACCCTTGATGCAGTATGCCGTGGCCTGACGTGCCACTCGCTCCGCTTCCTCCTCCTTCTCTGGCAGGGTCCCTTGTGTTAAGTAACTCCGGAGCTCCATGATCCAGCATCCCTCCTGAGGTTCCATCGTCAGGAGCAGGCGTGCTCCTGAGGCCGGGCCACGGGCCGGAGCTCCTGAGGCAGGTGGCTGGGGGAGCTTCTCCCGAGGCTGAGCCGTGTTTGACAATGACGGCAGGGCTGAGGGCTTGAAGAGCCGCTCCTCGAAGACGCCAGGCTCCTGAGGTAACCGCCTGGACGCCCGTTTGGTGATGTCGTCGGCCTCCTGATTGGTGCCACGGGGCACATGCTGCAACTCCAACCCCCAGAACTGCTTCTCCATCCTGCGGACCTCCGCAAGGTAGGCTTCCATGTGCTCATCTTTCGGCTCGTACACCTTGTTGGAGAAATTGACAAGGAGCTGCGAATCGCCCTTGATGGTGAGGCGTTTCACCCCCAGGGCAGCTGCGGCCTTCAAGCCCGCTATTAAACCTTCATACTCCGCTATGTTGTTGGAGACCTTCTCACCTTGCTGGAAACAGAGCTGCACAGCATAGTAGAGCTTGTCCTGAGTGGGCGATATAAGCACCGCCCCAGCCCCAGCGCCATGCCTGGAGAACGCCCCATCGAAGTACATGACCCAGCCTTCTGGCGCCTCGCTTCCCGGGGAGAGGGACCGATCCTCGTCGGCCCTGAGGCCTGGTGCCTCCGTCCATTCTGCCACAAAATCCGCCAACGATGCTCCCTTGATGACTCTGGTCGTGCTGAATTCGAGCTGAAACGCTTGCAGTTCTATGTTCCACTCAGCGACCCTTCCAGCTGAGTTAGGGCTCCAGAGCACTCTCTCCAAGGGGTATGACGAGACGACCTTGATGGGGTGACCCTGAAAATAGTGCCGCAGCTTGCGCGAGGCCACCAGTAGCGTGAGGAGGAGTTTCTGAGGCATGGGGTACCGTGCCCTCACATCCCGCAACACCGTGCTGACGAAGTTGGGTGCTTCAGTGCTGGCGGCTCCCTTCGGAGACCATGGCGCCTATTGAGGTGATGAGGCCTCCTGAGGCTGGCCATCTGGGGGAGGGGCCTCTTCCGCCTCCGGTGCACTCCTTTGCGGCGGCTGATCCTCCTCAGTCGCGGTGGCGGTTTCTGTGGGCCTTCCTTGTTCCTGTTTTGCCTTGTCCCGGGCTGCTGCTGCGGTTTTGATTCGACGCTCCTCTCTAACCGCCACCAGGGCTGCGCTGGTGGAGTACGGAGTGGCGGCGAGGTAAAGCACCAGGGGCTCTTGAGGGCGCGGAGCCACCATGACCGATGGGCTGGTCAGGTATCTCTTGAGATCCTGGAACGCCTTGTCAGCCTCTTCAGTCCACTCAAAGGGCCCCTTTTTCTTCATTAGCTGGAAGAAGGGCAGCGCTCATTCCCCCAACTTGGGAGATGAAGCGCCCTAGCACGGTCACGCGCCCAGTGAGCTTCTGCATTTCTCTGTGGGTCTTTGGCGGGCTCATGTCTTCCACCGCCTTGACCTTTTCCGGGTTAGCCTCGATGCCTTGGTGGGACACGAGGAAACCAAAAAGCTTGCCCGAGGGGACTCCAAACACACACTTCTCTGGGTTGAGCCGTAGATTCACTGCGTTGAGGCTCGTGAAGGTTTCCTCCAGGTCTTGTATCAGGGTCCTGGCCTCCCGAGACTTTACCACAATGTCATCGATGTAAGCTTCAACATTCTTCCCGAGCTGCGGGCCAAGGCGATGTGCATCAGCCGCTGAAAGGTCGCCCCTGCGTTACGCAGCCCGAATGGCATGCATGTGTAGAAGTACACCCCACACGGGGTTAGGAAGGCTGTCTTTTCGACGTCTTCTACCGCCATCTTGATCTGGTGATACCCAGAGAAGGCATCCAAGAAGCATAGTAGGTCGCATTCCGCGGTGGAATCGACGATCTGGTCGATGCGCCGGAGCGGGAACGGATGTTGCGGGCATGCTTTGTTGAGGTTGGTGAAGTCGACACACATGCGCTCCTTCCCTCCCTTCTTTGGCACAACGACAGGGTTGGCCAACCAATCCGGGTATCGGACCTTGCGAATGACCCCAGCGGCTTCTAATTTGCGGGTCTCTTAGACGATGAAGGCCTGCTTTTCTGTGGACTACCGCCTGTCCTTCTGCTTCACAGGGCGCACGTTGGGGCACACGTTGAGGTGATGCTCGATTACTCTCCTAGGGATCCCTGCCAACTGGTCAGGCTCCCAAGCGAATACCTTCTTGTTTGCGCGCAGGAACCCGACCAGGGCCTCCTCCTGCTCGGGTTTGAGGTTGGCGCCTATGGTGAAAGTGGCTTCGGTGGACCCGTCCTCATCGACGAGTATCTGCTTGGTTTCTGCCTTGTCTTGGGTGAACAACTGTTTCTTCTTGGCTGGTGCAGCCCCCTTGGGCTCAGGGGTCTCCAAGTCGGCGGGCTGTGCCGACGCCGCCGTCTTGAAGGCGAGCTTGAGCGCCCGCAGCGCGTCTCCGGTGTCCCCGTGCACGGTGAGGACACCGCTGCCCCCGGGCATCTTCATGAGGTTGTACGCCGGGTGCGTTGCAGCCATGAACTGGGCCAACGCTGGGTAGCCGAGGATGGCGTTGTAGGGGAGGCCGATGGGGGCGATGTCGAAGTCGACCAGCTCCGTGCGGAAGTTGTTGTAGGTGCCGAAGGTTACTGGGAGCCGGATCTGTCCCAAGGAGCTGGATGATCTGCCCCCCAATGCCTGAGAAGGGTCGGCTGGGTTGCAGCCGTTCCAGGGGTATGCAGAGGAGGTTGAAGGCCTCGACCGAGAGCACGCTGAGGCCCGCACCGCCATCAATGAGAGTTCTGGTGACGGCCACCTGGCAGATGGTGGGGGTGCACAGCGTGGGGAGCGCACCCGAGCAGGCCGAGTTGGAGGGGTGCTCCTCCGAGCTGAAGGTCAGGCCGGCCTTGGGCGCCACCCGGTCCGGGAGAGCCCCCTGCCACGTGGAAGCGGCGCTGACCCGGCAGATGAACGGCTTGACGTGGTGACTTGTAGGCGGCGCGTGCGAGCTGCCCAGGAGGGCCGCGGCGACCGGGGGTGTTGGTGTAGCGCGATGGGCGGGGAAGAGGCTGCGGGGCTCTTCCCAAGAGGCCACGGAGGCTGCCGGCAGGTGGAGTAGCCATGTGCGTGGAGCGCCGGTGAGGGCCGTGGGGAGCCAGTTGGCCATGACCCTATCGTCACCTCCAGCTTCGAGGAGGGCCTCCTCGCTCGCCAGGAAGAAGGCCAGCGGATCTGTCGCACCGCCGTCGCGCGGCGGCGTCGTTGGCTTGAACTTGTCCGGCCACCGTACCCGTTGCAGGGCTGGGGCCAGGGCTCGGAGCCCCCTGGCCCCCGTGCTGGCGCCGGCGGCCAGAGCGGGCGACGCGCTACTCATCGCGAGGCAGGCCGTGGCGGTGGCGGAAGAGAAAAATCCGGTGCACCCCTACCTGGCGCACCAAATTTCGGATTTCGGGTTCCGGCAGACCCTTGAGGTTCGAACACTGGGGTGCTTGCGGAGATTTCGCCTCCTACCTACCTGCTCCGCTCCGCCTCGCTAAGATCTAAGCTATGGAAATAACAACACGAGAGACACAGGGTTTATACTGGTTTGGGCCACCGTTGTGGTGTAATAACCTACTCCAGTGTGTGGCGTGGTGGATTGCCGCTTGGGCTAATGATGATGAACAATACAAGGAAGAACAGCCTCGCGAGGGTCTGTTCTTCGCTGGGGCGATGAACTGCTGGGAGGAGTTCAGTCACCCTTCTCTCTCTCTCTCTGATTGTCGATGCCCTAATTCTTGATTCTCTCCCCCTAAAACTCTCTCTAAATCTCTCTGCTCTTGTTCTTCTCCCTCCTTTTGTCCTATGGGGGGCTGGTCCTATTTATAGAGGCCCTGGTCCTCTTCCCAAATATCGAGCGGGAAGGGAGCCAACAATGGCGGGCTAATTTGAAGGGGGACAGCTAGTACCAGCTATCCTGACAAAAGTAGTCTTCGCCTGCACAAAGCTCTGGTGGTGACGTTGTCTTGGGCTCCACGATGACCTTCGTCTTGCAGTCCTCCTGGTCCTGGTCTTGTTGCACCAAAATGGCAACCTCTGCCTGATGCCGCGGTACTCCGCGGCTGCGCTTTCCCCCTTTGCACCAAAGAGGAAAGGAGGACACTTCGCGGGCTGGTACCCGCCTGGCACCCTTGGTTGTCATGGCTTGCGTCACGGGCACCTCGTGAGGTACCCCGCATTGATCTCTCCGCCTCCTCGTGAGCCAGCCTGATGAGGCCATGCCTGAGGAAGCTCTGCGTCGTCCGCCCCGCGAGGCTTGGCCCCTCGCGAGGGTCTTGGGTCTGTGTTGGTGAAGATGGGCCGTGTTGGGGCCCCCTTTGAGCCACGCCGCAGGCCGCAGGCAGGCAAGTCTGGGGACCCCCGTTCCCAGAACGCCGACAACTCGGACCCAAAGTGACAAGCATTAAGCATGGCAAAGTCATAGCAACATCAATCTAAGAACATAGTGGATACTAGGATTCAGGCCCTAACAAAACTAACTCGATTACATGATGAATATCATCTAACTCCTCACCGACCAGCGAGCCTATGAAAGAATTACTCACTCCCGGTGGGGAGCATCACGGAATTGGCGATGGAGAAGGGTTGGTGATGACGAAGAACGAAGATCCCCCTCTCCGAAGCCACAAACAGACTCCAGATCTGCCCTCCCGAGGAAGAACAGGGCTTGGCGGCGGCTCCGTCTCATGGATCATGATAATTCTTTCTCCCTAATTTTTTTTCTAGAAATATGTGATTTTATAGTATCAGGGGGTCGTCAACGAGGCCACCAGGTGGGTACAACCCACTGGCTTGTGCCCACCCAGGGGGCCCTCTCTGGTGGGTCTTGGTTCCAGTAATTCTTATTATTGATATAAAAAATCCTCAAAAAGTTTCATTCCATTTCGAGAACTTTTATTTCTTCACAAAAACAACACCATGGTAGTTCTGCTGAAAACAACGTCAGTCCTGGGTTAGTTTCATTCAAATCATGCAAATTAGAGTCCAAAACAAGAGGAAAAGCGTGATAAAAAGTAGATACCTTGGAGACGTATCAACTCTCCCAAGCTTAAACCTTTGATTGTCCTCAAGCAATTCAGTTCATAAACTGAAAGTGAGAAAGAAAAACTTTTACGAACTCTTTTGCTCTTATTTGCATAAATAAGCTTAAACAACACCTAGGTTTTTAGCCAGCATTATAACTAACCATGTCAACAATAACTCTTAAAGATTATAATGACTCATATCAATGACATAATCAGCTAACGAGCAATAATAAGATATCTCAAACGGCAACACGTTGTGAAAACAACAATGATATAATATGACAATAGTGATATCTCGCTAGCCCTTTCTGAGACCGCAAAACATAAATGCAGAGCACCTCCAAAGTTCAAGCAGCAACTAAACATTGTATTCATGGTAGAAAAGATCCAGTCATGATGCACCCAACATTAGCTACACGCAATGCATAAATCATGACCGCTGTGCTCTACTCAGTTTTTGGTGCTTGTTTTAGAAGGTGGTGACACAACATAAAACTAAATAGAAAGTCCCTTCGCAGAGGGAAGCAGTGATTTGTAGAGGTGCCAGAGCTTAGTTTTTAAAACAGAGATAAATGATATTTTGGGACATGCACGCTTCTCATTCACTTCACGACCATCAATTATCAACAACTTTCATGCTAACCACACTAGTGGCGGTTCCCAAGCGGTAAAAGTAAAGGTTTTGACTCCATTGAGAATTTTTGTTTAATTATTTCAGAGATGAACTCTTTTTCATGTTGGCAGTTTGGGACTGGGTATCCCTATTACTGCCCATTTTATCATGCGATGGCGAGTGAATAAACACTCGAACTGAGAATAACCCGCTTAGCACGGAAGATATCGACCACCTCCTGTCGTTCCACGCACGATCCAGGCACACAAAAAAAATAATTTTTTAGAAGTGTTTTAGAGGTGGCACATGCAAATTTACTTAGGATGGCAGGGTAATACAGTATATAGGTAGGTATGGTGGACTCATCTGGAATAACTTTGGGTTCAAGGTTTTTGATGTACAAGCAGAATCCCCGCTTAGTACAGGCGAAGGCTAGCAATTAAGATTGAGAAGCGGCCAGCTAGAGAGCAACAACGATCATAACCATGCATTATGCGTAAGTAACATTGGACACTATCATGAGTAGGATATGAACACCATGAACATAAACATTATAGAGGCTATGTTGGTTTTGATTCAACTACATGCATGAACATGTACCAAGTCAAGCCACTTGAACATTCAAGAGGAGGATACCATATCATCATACTACATCATAATTATTTTAACGCTACGTTGATATCCAAGATAAATCAATATTAACTCCTAGCTACTTATGCATGGCATGAGAAACTATAATCTCTAATTGTCATTGCAAACATGTTTAATCATAACGGGCTGAATCATGGACGCTAGGTTAAACATATTTACACAGACAAGATAAGTTGAGTTCATACCAGTTTCTCTTTGCCACGGCCTGTCGCCATTATTGCCTTTCACTTGCACGACCGAATGATAATTGAAAATAATAATAGTGAAAGAGTGCCATGGACTAAGCTGGAATCTGCAAACATTTTATTCAACAGGAGAAGACAAGGTAAAATAGGCTCTTTATTAGTTCAACAATTATTCATATGAGAGCCACTCAATATTTTCATCATGGTCTTCTCCTCGGTACAACTCGAATAAAAGAAAATAAATTCAGAGAAACACACTGAAATATTTTTGGAGTTTTGGTTTTCTTGAGCAAGCAAATAAAAGAGAAAAAGCAAAAATGAGAAAAACTATTTACACAGGAAAGCTCCCAACAAGCAAAAGAAGAACAAGGAAATCTTTTTGGATTTTCTTTTTAGTACTACTACTAAGCATGCATAGAAAGTAAATTAACTACAACTATTTTTTTTTGTTTTTTCTAAAGTTTATCAAACACACAAGAAGAAAGCAAGAAAATAATTCTAAGCATGGATGATACAATGAAAAAGTGTGAACACCGACAAATGAAATAAGTAGACATGAATGTAATGTCGGTGAGAGACACGTACTCTCCCAAGCTTTGGCTTTTGGCCTAACTTGGTAGTCGATCAGTAGCCTAGAGGGTAGTAGGGATCCTGAGGAGCGGGCATCCACTCATCCCACTGCGGAGGTGCCTGGTGTGCTATCTCAGCAGCAGCCTGAGCATTCCGGTAGGCGATGATATCTGCTGGTATAATCCTATATCCGCCCCTGGAAACAGAATCAAACAAAGCAGGAGCAGGCAATGGAATAACATCACGAGTCCTCACACTAAAAACCAGGTTATATGGAATAAGGATGTGAGGAGATTCGATATCAGTAAAATGGTGGTGATCCATGGCTACACGGTCTAGGTAAACTTTGGCCAGAGGGAAATCATGAGGGCGTATCTCAACCTCGACGTGAGCCGCCAAACGAGTAGCATAAATACCACCATGTATTTCACCCTATGAATTATTAAGATGGAGGCAATGAGCCACAATAGCTCCCAAGCTATAGGTGTTGTCGCCCTCTAGTGCTCAACGTAAAACAGCAAAGTCTGGTGCACTGAGCGCACCTACTTTCTTTCTAGCGAGCAAGCACTTAGCAACAAATAAAGCAAAATAATGCATGGCAGGAAAGTGTATGCTAGCAGTGTAGTGGCTGACACTCCTCTCTCATCACCCACTGTCAGAGTGCAATAAAAATCCTCAAACCCAGCCGGCCTAGGGTCAGCCAAGTTCCCATCAGACGGGATCAAGCATATGTCACAAAACTCATTAAGTGGTATCTGATGGTTTTCAGCATATAAATCAAAGCTCACTTCATGAGGGTTATTTCTAGGCAAGAAAGTAAAGCTTTGAACAAAGATGTTTGTGAGGATATGGTGCTGGTCACACTCATCTGGGATGAAGTCGGTGAGGCCGGCATTAGCAATATATTGCATGAACTCCTCTAGAATTCCAACCTACTGCAGGAACGAGGTGCGCGGCCATTCGCACGGCCGTACTTCCGCCAACCTCCGAGGGTGGAGATCATTTTTAGAAGACTCCCCAATAACACCCTTGGAGTTCTTAGAGCCAAACTTCCTGAAGAGATTCATGTTTGCGTACAATTTTCTGAAAATAAAAAAAATTGAGTGAAAAAAATTTGTCAATAAAATTTTGTAAGATTGATAGCAACTACTCATAGGGATACATAGAGTCCATAGCAAGCATTCAAACAACTTAGAACACTAAGGATTCAACATGCAATCACATCTACAACAGCACCAAGAGTAGCTAATTGTTCAAAGTATAAGCCACTAAAACAAAAACTAATTGGACAAATGGTGGAGTCACATACCAAGCAACAATCCCCCGAAACAGTTCCGGAAACGGAGCTTCGAGCAAAGAGATTGAAATCCGCGGGTTTGAGCTCAAGAACACGGGCCAGGAGAGAGAGAGCAATGGGGATTCTTTCTGGAGGTAACTGATGATGTGGTATGAAGAGGTAAGTGAGGGGGGCCACATGGGGACCACAGCCCAGCAGGGCGCGCCTGGGGGTGCTGGCGCACCCAGGTGGGTTGTGCCCACAGCCCACCTGGTGCACCTCCCTCTGATGTTATTTGCACCAAAAATTCTCAAATATTCAGAAAAACGTATTAAATTTTCAGGGCATTCTGAGAACTTCTATTTTTGGGACATTTTTTATTGCACGGGAAATTCAGAAAACACAGAAAACATGGAATTTTATTTTATTTAACTAATAAAAATAGAGAATAAAAAGTAGGGACAACAAGTAGTTCTTACTAAATTCATCAACTTCATACCGTTCAAAAATGATCCATTAATAAGGTTGATCAAGTCTCATTAACAACCACTTTCGATTAGCATGAAACCGAAGAACTTTCGTAAATCACTAAGTTACTTCAATGGGGATATGCATTTCCCCAACAATAAGTATTTCATATTTCTTTTTGACAGTAGGTAGAGGTATTTGAAAATTTCCAATAGTGATTGTCGAAGATTTTTCAATAACATTAATACCATTCACTTGGAATTGTTTCTTCGGAAAGTGCACCTTATGCTCATTGCCATTAATATGAAAAGTGACCTTGCTTTTATTGCAATCAATAACATCCCCTGCAGTATCCAAGAAGGGTCTACCAAGGATAATCAACATGTTTTCGTCCTCGGGCATCTCAAGTATAACAAAGTCAGTCAAAATGGTAACATTAGCAATAACAACGAGCACATCCTCACAGATACTGATAGGTATGGCAGTTGATTTGTCAGCCATTTGCAAAGATATTTTAGTAGGTGTGAGTTTATTCAAGTCAAGTCTTTTATATAAAGAGAAATGCATAACACTAACACCTGATCCTAAATCACACAAAGCAGTTTTCACATAATTCTTTTTGATAGAGCAAGGTATAGTTGGTATTCCCGGGTCTCCAAGTTTTTTAGGTACTCCATCTTTAAAAGTGTAATTAGCAAGCATAGGGGAGATTTCAGCTTCCTGTAATCTTCTCTTATTTGTGGTGATGTCTTTCATATACTTTGCATAAGGAGGAATTTTCAAGATATCAGTCAAGCGAGTATGCAAAAAGACTGGCCTCAGCATTTCAGCAAAGCATTCAAATTCTTCGTCATCATTCTTTTTAGTTGACTTGGGTGGAAAAGGCATAGGTTCTTGAACCCACGGTTATGTTTCTTTACCGTGTTTTCTAGCAACAAAGTCTCTCTTGTCATATCTTTTATTTTTAGCTTGTGGGTTATCAAGATCAACATGTGGTTCTATCTCAACATCATTATCTAGTTCTTTTTCATTGGTTGGTTGAGAGTCTTCATGAACCTCATCATTATATTCTTCATTATCATTAGGTGAGTGTTCATTACCAGATTGAGTTTCAGCATCAGAGATAGAAATTTCATTATCATTATCAGGAGCTTTCTCTATTTCAGGTTCACTAGAGGCATGCAAAGTCCTATCATTTTTCTTTTTCTTTATCTTTTTATTTTTAGAAGGACTAGGTGCACTTGTGTTAGCTCTTCGTGAATCTTTTTCAATTCTTTTAGGGTGTCCCTCAAGATAAAGTGGTTCTTGAGTCATTTTACCTCCTCTAGTTGCAACTCTAATAGCAAAGTCATGCATATTATGATTCATTTCATCAAGTAATTCTCTTTGAGATTTAGCAACTTGTTCTAACTGAGTTTGAACCATAGAAGCATGTTTTCCAACACCTCTAACATCATTTGATATTCTAAATAACAAGTCACTCATGCGAGCAATCATATCAGAATTATATCTCAATTGTTTCATAACATTTGCATCGAAGTGATCTTGTTTCCTAATGTAGTTTTCAAACTCATAAAGGCATTGACTAGGATGCATATTGTGAGGATTATCATTATCATTGAACTTCATAAGAGAATTTACCTCTACCACCTTAGTCATTGGTGGTGTATTAAGCCCATGTATTTCTTCAATAGGAGGTAAAATTTTAACATCCTCAGCTTTAATACCTTTTTCCTTCATAGATTTCTTTGCCTCTTGCATATCTTCGGGGGCTGAGATATAGTATACCCCTCTTCTTCAGAGTGGGTTTAGGTGGTGGTTCAGGAATAGTCCAATCATCATAATTTTTCAATATGTTATTCAATAATTCCTGAGCTTGAGCAATAGTTTGTTCCCTGAAAACACAACCAGCACAACTATCTAGGAGGTCCCTAGAAGCATTGGTTAGTCCACTATAGAAGATATTAAGTATTTAATTTTTCTTAAAAGGATGATCAGGCAAAGCACTAAGTAATTGGCAAAGCCTCCCCCAAGCTTGTGGGAGACTCTCTTCTTTAGTTTGCACAAAGTTAAATATTTCCTGTAAGGCAGCTTGTTCATATGAGCAGGAAAATATTTTTCAGAGAAGTAATAAGTCATATCATAGGGACTACACACACAACCAGGCACAAGAGTATTGTACCAAGCTTTAGCATCACCCTTTAATGAGAAAGGAAATAATCTTGGTCTAAAGTAATAGCGAATTTTCTCATCATGAGTAAAAAGGGTGGCTATGTCATTCAACTTAGTAAGATGTTCCATAACAGTTTTAGTTTCATAACCATGGAAAGGTTCAAATTCAACCAAAGTAATTAACTCTGGGTCGACAGAGAATTCATAATCATTATCATCAATAAAGATAGGTGAAGTAGCAAACTTAGGATCACATTTCATTCTAGCATTCCGAGATTTTTCTTTATACTTGTGTAGTAATTTCTCTAAATCATCTATATCATTGCAAGCAAGAATATCTCTAGTTGTTTCTTCACTCATAACATAACCTTCTGGTACCTTAGGCAATTCATATCTAGGAAGGCTAGCTCTAGCAGGAGTTTCAGGAGATTCAGTTTCAAGCTCAACATTATGTTGTATAACTCTAGCAATTTGTTTATCAAGAAATTCACCAAGTGGCACATCATCATTATCAAGCAAGGTACTAGCATCATCATAAGCATCATTCATAGTATAAGTATCATCATCTATAACTTGCGACATATCAGAATTAATAGCATGTGGTGGTGTTGCAAGTTTACTTATAACAAAAGGTGAATCTAAAGCAGAACTGGATGGCAGTTCCTTACCTTCCCTCGTCTTTGAGAGAAATATCTTAGTCTTAGCATCCTTCAGATTATGATAATATGATAATAATCCCAAGTGACTCAAAAAATATAGCTATGCTCCCTGGCAACGGTGCCAGAAAAAGGTCTTGGTAACCCACAAGTATAGGGTGTCGCAACAGTTTTTGAGGGTAGAGTATTCAACCCAAATTTATAGATTCTACACAAGGGGAGCCAAAGAATATTTGAAGGTATTAGCAGCTGAGTTATCAATTCAACCACACTAGGAGATTAATTATCTGCAGCAATGTGATGAATAGCAAAGTAGTTTGATGGTTTTGATAGTAGTGACAACAGCAATAGTAACAGTAACAGTGATAGCACTAATTTTGTAGCAAGTGTAACAGTGATCATAGTAGTAGTAACTTAGCAGAAACAATATGGAAAAGTTCGTAGGCATTGGATCGGTGACTTGTTGGATGATATTCATCATGAGACAGTTATAACCTACGGCGATACGGCACTAGCTCCAGTTCATCGATATAATGTAGATATGTATTCCGTAAATAGTCATACGTGCTTTATTAAAAGAACTTGCATGACATCTTTTGTCCTACCCTCCCATGGCAGCGGGCTCCATATTGGAAACTAAGGGATATTAAGGCCTCCTTTTAATAGAGAACCGAAACAAAGCATTAACACATAGTGAATACATGAACTCCTCAAACTACGGTCATCACTGGGAGTGGGCCCGGTTGTTGTCACTCCAGGGTTGCCGGATCATAACACGTAGTAGGTGACTATAACTTGCAAGATCGGATCTAGAACATGGATATAATGATGAATTCATAAACGGTTCAGATCTGAAACCTCCACACCCGGGCCCAAAGTGACAAGCATTAAGCATGGCAAAGTCATAGCAACATCAATCGAAGAACATAGTGGATACTAGGGATCAGGCCCTAACGAAACTAACTTAATTACATGATGAATCTCATCCAACTCCTCATCGACGAGCGAGCCTACGAAGGAATTACTCACTCCCGGTGGGAAGCATCATGGAATTGGCGATGGAGAAGGGTTGGTGATGACGAAGAACGAAGACCCCCCTCTCAGGAGCCCCAAACGGACTCTAGATCTGCCCTCCCGAGGAAGAACAGGGCTTGGCGGCGGCTCCATCTCGTGGATTGCGATAATTCTTTCTCCCTGATTTTTTTCTGGAAATATGTGATTTTATAGTATCAGGGGGTCGTCAGCGGGGCCACCAGGTGGGTACAACCCACCTGGGCATGCCAGGAGAGGGGGCGTGCCCTGGTGGGTTGTGCCCACCTAGGGGCCCCACTATGGTGGGTCTTGGCTCCAGTAATTCTTATTATTGATATGAAAAACCCTCAAAAAGTTTCGTTCCATTCCGAGAACTTTTATTTCTGCACAAAAACAACATCATGGTAGTTCTGCTGAAAACAGCGTCAGCCCGGGGTTAGTTTCATTCAAATAATGCAAATTAGAGTCCAAAACAAGAGGAAAAGTGTGAGAAAAAGTAGATACGTTGGAGACGTATCACTATCTTCCTTAGAAAATGTATGAGAAAGTGGTATCTTGGTATAGATATGTGACATGAAGATGTATGAACGACTAATGTTATGTTTGGTAATTTGTTAATCTAGTCATCACATTTTAAATTAGGTACAAAACTATGTCACACAGATATACTATGTTATACATGCATACAATATACAAAATTCGGTGAATACCCACCAGTTAAGATTGTTTTCATTAAATCAACAAATAAACAACCTCTTATCACACCTCAGACAACAAGTTTGCCAAATGGCTACAATGCTCAGAAATAGGTTCCCCACACAACAACTCCTCTCAGCAGATAACCGATGGCCTACTCTTTTTTGTAGGACATAGCCCAACCAAACACCCTTCTATGAATTTTATCGTGTGACCATCATGACCAATGGAGCTCACGCAGGAAGAATGTGGTATTATGATACCGCGGGTTGCCGACCCTAATCTTTTGTATTTTTGGTGTGTGTCAACCTTTTGTATTTTCTATGCATAGTTTCCTGATCCGTCAATGGTGGCGGAGATAAAGGTGTCAAGTTTGTTTTGCAAATTCTTCTCTATATTCCTTATTTTGTGCTTTTGGTCTTCTTATGTGAAATTATAACAAGGATACAATAGTTTGGTAGTCAGTCTTGAAAAGGGTGTGAGCCTGGTTACAATGTGTTCAATGATTCTATGTTCCCACCTATTGTGGTTAGTGGACAATGTGGCTCATCAAAATGTTTGGGGTCGTTGCTTCTTGAGCATTGTAATTTGATATTCTGTAACTTCTTCACCCAGTAGGCAGATGAATGTTGAGATAAACAATGTGAAATTATAATAGTTTCATTTTGAGTTGATCTAGTGGATCACAATTAATGTCACATCTACTATATCCTTCTAAAAGATCTTATCCGCCAGTCAAAGAACTAGAAAATTGCATCTGAAAATGTGTTATCCACCAAACAATTTGACAAATAACAAACCCAAAGGCAACAAAAGAGCAATCTAGACAAACATTTGGTAAAAGCAAAAGTTCGACACCAAGTTTTACATACAAGTCCTCATAATAAAAGTCCATTGGAAACAATGCGACAAATGACCAGAAAAGCATTAAGCACATAGGCTCATATTCCATTGGCATTCTGGCAAGGACTATAACATCAAGATCATCTAGACAATGGGACTCAATCCCTAAGTCGCCGTGATTCCATTGGATGCTCATCTCTTTTTTCACACATCCATAAATACACAGGTCTTATAGTGTCCAATAGTTTCTTCTAAAATCACAACAACCAACTATTTTCATTCGCTTCATGAAACAGTAAATAAACACATCACATAGTTCTTATAGTTTCCAACGATTTCTTTAAAAAAATCACAACAACCAACTATTTTCAATCTCTTGATGAAATAGTAAATAAACAAATCACATAGTTCTTATAGTGTCTAACGGTTTCTTTAAAAAAATCACAACAACGAGCTATTTTCAATCTCTTACTGAAGCAAAATAAATAAACAAACAACATGGTTCTTATAGTGTATGTTTCCTAAAATTGACAACAACCACATAATGGAACAAAGTATAAAATTGCTAGTGTAATTTTATATTTTAATAAACATATCTTTTTTTTTGAGAAACACAGTACAAACGCATATACTCACATACATGCACATACACTCATCTTCATAAAGGCTCTCACACACACCCTACCCCTATAAGCACCTTCAAGAGACTGAGCTGGTGGGTCTTGAGGTTGACGAAGAGACCACGGGCTCCTCGCTATTGACGAAAACGTCGTCTCTCATTTAAAGAACACTCTGCCTTTATGAGACACACAAGTTTCAAACCAGAGGTCTGATTCCTGGTGGGGGAGTACAACCATCCTCCTAACCAACCAATCAGATATTGGTTCTCCGATAAACATATTTAAAAACCTTTTACCATTTCTATTACAACAATGGTGAGTTTCAGCGGGAAAACAGTATGAGAAACAAATATTGTCGGCGTTCTACGAACGGGGGTCCCCAGGCTTGCCTGCCTGCGACCCACGGCGTGGCTTTTCTAGCAGGCCTGTATGACCCATATTCATCAACAAGGCATTCAAGACCCTCGCGAGGGGCCAAGCCTCGCGAGGCGTACGATGCAAGACCTCATCAGGAGCGGCCTCGCCAGGCTGGCTCGTGAAGGGCGGAGAGTTCAAGTCTAGGCAAACCTCGCGAGGTTCTAGTGACGTGAGCCATGACGATCGAGACCAGGCGGACGCCAGCGCGCGCGGCGTCCTTGTTTCCTCTTTGGTGCTAAGGGGGCAAGCGCAAGCGCGGAGTACCGAGGCATCAAGCAAAGTTTTTCATATTGGTGCAACGAGACCAAGACCAGCAGGACGGCAAGACGAAGGTCACCATGGAGCCCAAGTCGGCGTCACCACCAGAGCCTTTTGTAGGCGAAGACCACTTTTGTTAGGATAAACTGTACTAGTTGTCCCCTTTCAAATTGTCCGTTGTTGGCTCTCTTCCCGCTCAATATTTGGGGAGAGAACCAGGGCCTCTATAAATAGGACTAGCCACCACCCTAGCTAGGGACACCCGATCGATTGGAGACAAATCAATAGAGACACATCAAGAGGGTGAATCAAATCCTCACACACACAAGTTCGCCAAGCACAAGAGCACCTCAACCTCAGGAGGCTGTTCTTCCCCTTGTACTGTTTCATCCTCATCCCGAGACGCAATCCACCACCACCACACTAGAGTAGGGTATTACACCACAACGGTGGCCCGAACCAGTATAAATCTTGTGTCCTTTGCGTTGTGAGTTCGTCAAGTTAGTTCGTAAGATCTTAGCCGAGGTAGGACGTGGATCGGTAGGGGGAATCTTCGTGCGCACCCCAGTGTTCGAACCTTATGGGTTTTGCCGGAACCCGTGATCAGACACCTGGCGCGCCAGGTAGGAGTGCGCCGAAGCTTCCCTTCCGTCGCTTGATACGTCTCCAACGTATCTATAATTTTTGATTGCTCCATGCTATATTATCTACTGTTTTGAATGTTTAGGGGTTTTATTATACACTTTTATATCATTTTTGGGACTAACTTATTAACCCAGAGCCCAGTGCCAGTTTCTGTTTTTACCTTGTTTTAGGGTTTCAAATAAAAGGAAAATCAAACGGAGTCCAATTGACCTGAAACTTCACGGAACTCATTTTTGGAAGGGAAGAAGCCCAGAAGACTTGGCGTGCATGTCGGGGGACCTACGAGGAGGCCAAGAGGCAGGGGGCGCGCCCTCCACCCTCGTGGCCCCTCGTGGCCCCCCTCACGTACTTCTTCCGCCTATATATCTCCATATACCCTAAAAACATCCGAACACACAATAGATCGGGAGTTCCTCCGACAGAAGCCTTCGTAGCCACCGAAAGCCAATCTAGACCGTTTCGGCACCCTGCCGGAGGGGGAATCCTTCTCCGGTGGCCATCTTCATCATCCCGGTGCTCTCCATGACGAGGAGGGAGTAGTTCTCCCTCGGGGCTGAGGGTATGTAACAGTAGCTATGTGTTTGATCTCTCTCTCTCTCTCTCTCTCTCGTGTTCTTGATTTGGCACGATCTTGATGTATCACGAGCTTTGCTATTATAGTTGGATCTTATGTTTCTCCTCCCCCTCTTCTCTCTTGTAATGAATTGAGTTTCCCCTTTGAAGTAATCTTATCGGATTGAGTCTTTAAAGATTTGAGAACACTTGATGTATGTCTTGCCGTGGATATCTATGGTGACAATGGGATACCACGTGCCACTTGATGTATGTTTTCGTGACCAACTTGCGGGTTCATGAACCTATGCATAGGGGTTGGCACACGTTTTCATTGTGATTCTCTGGTAGAAACTTTGGGGCACTCTTTGAGGTCCTTTGTGTTGGTTGAATAGATGAATCTGAGATTGTGTGATGCATATCATATAATCATACCCACGGATACTTGAGGTGACATTGGAGTATCTAGGTGACATTAGGGTTTTGATTGATTTGTGTCTTAAGGTGTTATTCTAGTACGAACTCTAGGGCTGTTTGTGACACTGATAGGAATAGCCCAACGGATTGATTGGAAAGAATAACTTTGAGGTGGTTTCGTACCCTACCATAATCTCTTCGTTCGTTCTCCACTATTAGTGACTTTGGAGTGACTCTTTGTTGCATGTTGAGGGATAGTTATGTGATCCAATTATAATATTATTGTTGAGGGAACTTACACTAGTGAAAGTATGAACCCTAGGCCTTATTTCCTATCATTGCAATACCGTTTACGCTCACTTTTATCATTAGTTACCTTTCTGTTTTTATAATTTCAGATTACAAATACCTTTATCTACTATCCATATACCACTTGTATCACCATCTCTTCGCCGAACTAGTGCACCTATACAATTTACCATTGTATTGGGTGTGTTGGGGACACAAGAGACTCTTTGTTATTTGGTTGCAGGGTTGCTTGAGAGAGACCATCTTCATCCTACGCCTCCCACGGATTGATAAACCTTAGGTCATCCACTTGAGGGAAATTTGCTACTGTCCTACAAACCTCTGCACTTGGAGGCCCAACAACGTCTACAAGAAGAAGGTTGTGTAGTAGACATCAAGCTCTTTTCTGACGCCGTTGACGGGGAGGTGAGTGCTTGAAGGTATATCTTTAGATCTTGCAATCGAGTCTTTTAGTTTCTTGTTTTATCACTAGTTTAGTTTATAAAAGAAAACTATAAACAATGGAATTGAGTTTGTCTCATATGCTTCATCTTTTTAATATCTATCATGAAAATAAGGATTCCGATAATTGTGCTCAAGTGCTAGAAGAAGAATGCATTAGAATGTTTGGCACTAAATATTTGAATGATGAGCATGATTGCAATGTTGTTATTGTGAATTCCTTGAATATCTGTGATGCTAATGATATGCAAAGCCACAAGCTTGGGGAAGCTATGTTTGATGAAGATGATATTTTTTGTCCCCCAAGTTTTGATGAGCAAATTTATTATGATGAAAGCATGCCTCCTATCTATGATGATTATTGTGATGACACGTCTGCTTTAAAGAACAACTACAACAATGAAATTTGTCGTCTTGATCTTAATTTTCAATCACATGATAGTTATTTTGTTGAGTTTGCTCCCACTACTATTCATGAGAAGAAATTTGCTTATGTGGAGAGTAATAAAAATTCTATGCTTGTAGATCATGAAAACAATGTTTTAGGTGCTGGTTATATAGTTGAATTCATTCATGATGCTACTGAAAATTATTATGAGGGAGGACCATATGCTTGTAGGAGTTGCAATAATATCAAGTTTCCTCTCTATGTGCTTAAAGTTTTGAAGTTATGCTTGTTTTGCCCTCCTATGCTAGTTGATTATTGTTCCCACAAGTTGTTTGCTCACAAAATCCCTATCCATAGGAAGTGGGTTAGACTTAAATGTGCTAGTCATATTCTTCATGATGCTCTCTTTATGTTTCAATTCTTATCCTTTATGTGAGCATCATTGAAATCATCATGCCTAGCTAGGGGCATTAAACGATAGCGCTTGTTGGGAGGCAACCCAACCTTATTTTTGTTCCTTGATTTTTGCTCCTGTTTAGTAATAAATAATTCATCTAGCCTCTGTTTAGATGTGGTTTTATGCTTTTAATTAGTGTTTGTGCCAAGTAGAACCGTTGGGAAGACTTGGGGAAAGTCTTTGTAATCATGCTGTAAAAAACAGAAACTTTAGCGCTCATGAGAATTGCTGCCATTTTTATTTGGAGAGTGATATTTAGTTAATTCTTTTTGAAGATGATTAATAGATAAACTCCTCTGGTTCATAAATTTATTTGGAAATTTTATGAGTTCCATAAGTATACATTTGATCCAGATTACTACAGACTGTTCTGTTTTTGAGAGATTCTATTTTTCGTGTGTTGTTTGCTTATTTTGATGAATCTATGGCTAGTAAAAGAGTTTATAAACCATAGAGAAGTTGGAATAAATTAGGTTAAACACCAATATAAATAAATAATGAGTTCATTAAAGTACCTTGAAGTAGTGTTTTCTTTTCTTTCGCTAACTGAGCTTATGAGTTTTCTGTTAAGTTTTGTGTTGTGAAGTTTTCAAGTTTTGGGTAAGGATTCCATGGACTATGGAATAAAGAGTGGCAAGAGCCTAATATTGGGGATGCCCAAGGAACTAAAAGGTAATATTCAAGGATAACCAAGAGCCTAAGCTTGGGGATGCCCCGGAAGGCATCCCCTCTTTCGTTTTCGTTCATCGCTAACTTTACTCGGAGCTATATTTTTATTCGCCACATGATATGTGTTTTGCTTGGAGCGTCAATTTATTTTGTTAGGATTTTCTTGCTGTTATTTAGAACAATGTTTTTCATCTTTTATTCCAATAAAAGTGGCATTGATAGCCTTTACTATGCCTATGTTACAAGTATACATGTTGCTGTTTGAAAACAGAAAGTTTACCGCTGTTGCAATAATTCCCTAGGAAATTCAGAATGTGATAAGATGTTGAAACCTTTTGAATATTAATCTCTGATAAATTTAATACAGTGGGAATTTTCTTTCATAATTTTTGGAGCTAGGGAAGTATGGATGTTGCAGCATTCTTTACAGACTGTCCTGTTTAGGCAGATTGCTGTTATGTTTGCATTGTTTGCATATGTTTGCTTCTTTAATGATTCTATTTGAGGATAGGACTATTAAATATGCAGAGGCATTTAGTATGCAATGTTAAAGAATAATTTTAGTGATTTGCTACAGTAGACTATGATAAGGTTTTTGCAATGGTTTATACTAACTTATCTCATGAGTCCTTGTTGAGTTTTGTGTGGATGAAGCTTTTGAGATTTAGGGAGACCGTGATATGAGAGGAATTAAGGAGACACAAAAGCTCAAGCTTGGGGATGACCAAGGCATCCGAATATAATATTTCAAGAAGTCTCAAGCATCTAAGCTTGGGGATGCCCCGGTTGGCATCCCACCTTTCTTCTTTAACAACTATCGCTTAGTTTCGGTTGATCGTAAGTTTTTGCTTCTTCACATGATGATTGCTATTCTTAGAATGTCATTTTATTTTTCTTTGCTTGCTGTTTTAATAAAATACCAATATCTGAAATTCTTAAATGTTAGAGAGTCTTCACATAGTTTCATAATTATTCAACAACTCATTGATCTTCACTTATATCTTTCGGAGTAGTTTGTCATTTGCTCTAGTGCTTCACTTATATCTTTTAGAGCATGGTGGTAGTTTTATTTTGAAGAAATAGATGAACTCTCAAGCTTCACTTATATTATTTTGAGAGTCTTAAATGGCATGGTAATTTGCTTAAAATCCTAATATGCTAGGTATACAAGATTAATAATAAAACTTTCTTACGAGTGTATTGAATACTAAGAAAAGTTTGATGCTTGATGATTGTTTTGAGATATGGAGGTAATAATATCAAAGTCATGCTAGTTGAGTAGTTGTGAATTTGAGAAATGCTTGTGTTGAAGTTTGCAAGTCCCGTAGCATGCACGTATGGTAAACGTTATGTAACAAATTTGAAACATGAGGTGTTATTTGATTGTCCTCCTTATGAGTGGCCGTCGGGGACGAGCGATGGTCTTTTCCTACCAATCTATCCCCCTAGGAGCATGCACGTAGTGCCGAGGTTTTTCATGACTTGTAGATTTTTGCAATTAGTATGTGAGTTCTTTATGACTAATGTTGAGTCCATGGATTATACGCACTCTAACCCTTCCATCATTCCTAGCCTCTTCGGTACCGTGCATTGCCCTTTCTCACATTGAGAGTTGGTGCAAACTACGCCGGGCATCCAAACCCCGTGATATGATACGCTCTGTCTCACATAAACCTCCTTATATATTCCTCAAAACAGACACCATACCTACCTATTATGTCATTTCCATAGCCATTCCGAGATATATTGCCATGCAACTTTCCACCGCTCCGTTTATTATGACATGCATCATCATTGTCATATTGCTTTGCATGATCATGTAGTTGACATCATATTTGTGGCAAAGCCACCGTTCATAATTCTTCCATACACGTCACTCTTGAGTCATTGCATATCCCGGTACACCGCCGGAGGCATTCATATAGAGTCATACCTTGTTCTAGTGTGATGATCATCATTTTCTAGAGCATTGTCCCAAGTGAGGAATAAAAAAAGAGAAAGGCCATAAAAAAAGAAGGCCCAAAAAAAGAAGAGAAAGGCCATAAAAAAAGAAAAGGCCCCAAAAAAATGAGAGAAAAAGAGAGAAGGGACAATGTTATTATCGTTTTACCACACTTGTGCTTCAAAGTAGCACCATGATCTTCATAGTAGAGAGTCTCTCGTGTTATCACTTCCATATACTAGTGGGAATTTTTCATTATAGAAGTTGGCTTGTATATTCCAACAATGGGCCTCCTCAAGTTCCCTAGGTCTTCGTGAGCAAGCAAGTTGGATGCACACCCACTAGTTTCTTTTGTTGAGCTTTCATACATTTTTAGCTCTAGTGCATCCGTTGCATGGCAATCCCTACTCCTTGCATTAACATCAATCGATGGGCATCTCCATAGCCCATTGATTAGCCTCGTTGATGTGAGACTTTCTCCTTTTTGTCTTCTCCACATAACCCCCATCATTATAATCTATTCCACCCATAGTGCTATATCCTTGGTTCGCGCTCATGTATTGCGTGAAAGTTTGTAGGTTTGAGATTACTAAAGTATGAAACAATTGCTTGGCTTGTCATCGGGGTTGTGCATGATGAGATCATTCTTGTGTGATGAAAATGGAGCATGACTAAACTATATGATTTTGTAGGGATGAAGTTTCTTTGGCCATGTTATTTTGAGAAGACATGATTGCTTAGTTAGTATGCTTGAAGTATTATTATTTCTATGTCAATATGAACTTTTATCTTGAATCTTTCAGATCTGAATATTCATACCACAATTAAGAAGAATTACATTGAAATTATGCCAACTAGCATTCCACATCAAAAATTCTTTCTTTTATCATTTACCTACTCGAGGACGAGCAGGAATTAAGCTTGGGGATGCTGATACGTCTCCAACGTATCTATAATTTTTGATTGCTCCATGATATATTATCTACTGTTTTGAATGTTTATGGGCTTTATTATACACTTTTAAATCATTTTTTGGACTAACTTATTAACCCAGAGCCCAGTGCCAGTTCTGTTTTTACCTTGTTTTAGAGTTTCAAAGAAAAGGAAAATCAAACGGAGTCCAATTGACATGAAACTTCACGGAACTCATTTTTGGAAGGAAAGAAGCCCAGAAGACTTGGAGTGCACGTCGGGGGACCTATGAGGAGGCCACGAGGTAGGGGGCGCGCCCACCCCCCTAGGGCGCGCCCTCCACCCTCGTGGGCCCCTCGTGCCCCCCTGACGTACTTCTTCCACCTATATATTTCCATATACCCTAAAAGTAAGCGAACACACAATAGATCGGGAGTTCGGCCGCCAGAAGCCTCCGTAGCCACCGAAAGCCAATCTAGACCCATTCCGACACCCTGCCGGAGGGGGAATCCTTCTCCGGTGGCCATCTTCATCATCCTGGTGCTCTCCATGACGAGGAGGGAGTAGTTCTCGCTCAGGGCTGAGGGTATGTACCAGTAGCTATGTGTTTCATCTCTCTCTCTCTCGTGTTCTTGATTTCGCATGATCTTGATGTATCGCGAGCTTTGCTATTATAGTTGGATCTTATGTTTCTCCTCCCCCT
This sequence comes from Triticum urartu, assembly GCF_056163025.1. NCBI lineage: Eukaryota > Viridiplantae > Streptophyta > Magnoliopsida > Poales > Poaceae > Triticum > Triticum urartu. The sequence goes on from NC_141878.1 coordinate 100,812,233, forward strand.
CTTCTCTCTTGTAATGAATTGAGTTTCCCCTTTGAAGTAATCTTATCGGATTGAGTCTTTAAAGATTTGAGAACACTTGATGTATGTGTTGCGTGGGATACCCGTGGTGACAATGGGGTATTCTATTGATCCACTTGATGTATGTTTTGGTGATCAACTTGCGGGTTCCGCCCATGAACCTATGCATAGGGGTTGGCAGACGTTTTCTTCGTGATTCTCCGGTAGAAACTTTGGGGCACTCTTTGAGGTCCTTTGTGTTGGTTGAATAGATGAATCTGAGATTGTGTGATGCATATCGTATAATCATACCCACGGATACTTGAGGTGACATTGGAGTATCTAGGTGACATTAGGGTTTTGATTGATTTGTGTCTTAAGGTGTTATTCTAGTACGAACTCTAGGGCTGTTTGTGACACTGATAGGAATAGCCCAACGGATTGATTGGAAAGAATAACTTTGAGGTGGTTTCGTACCCTACCATAATCTCTTCGTTCGTTCTCCGCTATTAGTGACTTTGGAAGGACTCTTTGTTGCATGTTGAGGGATAGTTATGTGATCCAATTATAATATTATTGTTGAGGGAACTTACACTAGTGAAAGTATGAACCCTAGGCCTTATTTCCTATCATTGCAATACCGTTTATGCTCCCTTTTATCATTAGTTACCTTGCTGTTTTTATAATTTCAGATTACAAATACCTTTATCTACTATCCATATACCACTTGTATCACCAACTCTTCATCGAAGTAGTGCACCTATACAATTTACCATTGTATTGGGTGTGTTGGGGACACAAGAGACTCTTTGTTATTTGGTTGCAGGGTTGCTTGAGAGAGACCATCTTGCTCCTACGCCTCCCACGGATTGATAAACCTTAGGTCATCCACTTGAGGGAAATTTGCTATTGTCCTACAAACCTCTGCACTTGGAGGCCCAACAACGTCTACAAGAAGAAGGTTGTGTAGTAGACATCATCGCTCCATGTCACGTCACTTCATCGTCTCCATGGCGGACGCACGCCGCGTCCGCGCCGAGCGCCGGGCTGCCCTCGTCACCCGCGTTGCTCAGACGGCCCCTGTCGGCGGGCAATCTCGCCGCTCTCCGTCTCCTGCCGCCATCGTCCCGGCAGGGAACGAGCAGCAAGCATCCTCGCTGCACCCCTCGGTGCGACCGGACAGCCGCACTGCTACTCCGTCACTGTCTCCCGCTGGTTCATCGTCTCACGCTCGTCGCGTTCCCATGGACGCCCAGGCTGCGCTCCTCATGGAGCACGAGCTCCTGCGCTACCTCCCAGTCGACGACCTCTACGAGGACTTTCTTGACCGCATCGCCGAACTTGTCCGTGCCGCAGGGGGCTCCCCTGCGCCGTCCCACTCTCTGCCTCGCCCTCCGCCAGCCACGGGCGACGCACCTCACGAAGCACCTCCACCACCTATGCACCAAGAAGGCGCCCTAGCGCCAAGGCGCGCGTCTCCACGGTGTGACCCACCGTGTCTGGCACCCGCGCGTGAAGAAAGAAGCTGCCAAGAAGTCCCTCGACCGCAAGAGAACGCTCCGCCACTCCTCGCACCGCCACGCCAGGATCGTTTGCTGCGGCAAGGCTCCGCGCCGCTTGCCGTAGCGGCGCGTGGGCGCCAAAACCAAGTTCCACCTCCAAGGCGGGCCCGGGTGACCACGGCCGGCTCCCGCACCTTCACCCCCGAGCTGTGTAGCGTCGCCTGGCCGGGCAAGTTCAAGCTAGATCTGCCTCCTCGCTACGACGGCACCCCCGACCCCACGGAGTTCCTGCAGCTCTATGAGCTGAGCATCGAGGCAGCCAACGGCGATGAGAAAGTCATGGCGCACTAGTTTTCCTTGGCTCACAAGGAAGGCGCTCGCTCCTGGCTCCTGAACCTGCCTCCAGGCTTGATTTCCTCCTGGGACGAGATGCGCAACCGCTTCATCGCCAACTTCTAGGGCACTCGCGACTGCCCCCGGTCGCGGGTGACCCGCGCTGCATCAAGCAACAACCATGAGAGACCCTGCAGAAGTACATCCAGTGCTTCAACAGCGCGCGAATAAAGATCCCCATGGTGACCGACGAGGCCATCATCTCAGCGTTCTCCGACGGCGTCCACGACATCAAGATGAAGGAGGAGCTCGCCATCCATGAGGATCTGTGCACAACCTTGGAGTTGTTCAACATCGCGACCAAGTGTGCAAGAGCTGTGGAGGGGCGCCTCTCCCTCCTTGAGCTCCCTGCTGCGGACCCAGAGGAGAAGAAGACTAAGGCCAAGGACGTGAAGCGCAAGGGAGTGCCGTGCTCGCGGAGGAGCCAGACACCGAGCGCGGCCGAGATCTTCCCGAGTCATCCAAGAGCAGCCGACTGTTCTACGCCTTCCATAACCTGCATACCCAGCGACTGTCAAGAGCTCAGAGCCATTCGAGAAGGACGCTTTGGTCGACGCCCCGAGCGCAGCGACCAGCGCTACGACCGATGAGTAGGACATGGTGGCGGACGCTGGGATGACTGTGGCCCGCGCCAGGTGTGGCATGACCGGCCTTGTGAGGACCGCTGGCAGGATCAGCCTCGCGAGGGCGCCTGGAGGGACCAGCCTCGTGAGGATCGTCCTCAAGGCAACGCTGGCCTTCCTCCACTACTGCCACCACCCAGAAGGAATGACGACCACCATCAAGACGAGGGGGCTGGGGGCTTCCAGGAGCCGCGCGCTATCGCCTGCATCTTGGGAGGAACTCAAGCCCCAGCCTCGCAGCGTATCTTCATACAGTTTGCTCGCGAAGTGAATGCAGTCCACCCCAAGCTCGAGGCCACACGCCCGCTCAGATGGTCCAGGTGCCCCATCACGTTCAATTTGGTAGATCAGCTCAAGTGTGTGGCTACTGCAGGCATCCTCCCAATGCTTTGTTCACTAGTCATCAGCAACGTGCAAGTTACCAAGACCCTCATCGACGGCAGCGCAGGGCTCAATGTCTTGTCCGTCGACACGTTCGACAACCTACAAGTGCCATATGACCAACTTCAGCCTACCAAGCCTTTCTCAGGAGTGACCGACGGCTCTACTACCCCGATCGGGCAGGTCCGCCTCCCCGTTACCTTCGGAGAACGCAAAAACTACCGCACCGAACTCATCGACTTCGACGTCGCCTACATCTGCCTGCCATACAATGCCATCCTCGGGTATCTAGCCCTGGCCAAGTTTATGGCGGTGACCCATCACGGCTACAATGTCCTCAAGATGCTGGGAAGTGGCGGAATCATCATAGTCCCGTGTGAGGAAAGAGACATGGTGTGCTCTCTCGAGCGTGCCTTCCAAACTGCAGCAGTCGACAACCCCGACAGCTAGGGAGAGCGCCCTCCTGAGGCCATCCCAAGAAGAAGAAGCAGTTGCCCATGCAGAGCCTCAGGAAAGTGGCGCCTCATCAGGATCGGCGCTTGCGCCTGGGGTGCCTCCCTCCATCACATAGGAAAGCGCACCCAGCACCCCTCTCGGGCAGGGCTCGGGGGCTCTCTTCTAGAGGGCCTCAGACTTTGCCAGCATCATGAGGGAGGCGCATGGGCACCACTTGGAGGCGTGCTTCGCGGCACGTTTCCCTCGGGAGAACACATGACAAGGAGTGCCCACCGTTCAGGAGTTCATCACCAAGACCACTCAGGAACTGCAAGACGGAAGGGTCATGCGCCGCGGCCGCCGCTCACCAGGCGCAGCTCCCCATCCAGGCGAGGATGTCGGGCTGCGCGTCTGCATCGATGTCCCAGGGATCAATTGGGCCGCCTCTCAGGAGATTTTCTGGCCTTCGCGCGTGGGACGCTGCAAGGGCCAAGCTCACAGCTACGTCTGCATGCCTTTTGGCCTGCCGAGCATGGCGACCGCCTACCAACACAACCTGCGGAGCATCCTGGCGGCTGAGGAGGCCAGACACCACGCTGAGCTGGCGGAGATGAAGACGGTCCTCAAGGAACCCCCTAGACCCCCAGAGCCTCCCGAGGCTCAGGGCCCTGGTGGCTCATGAGGAGTAGCCCCTTCGCCGCATACCTTCAGCTACCCCAACTCTCCTTCATCAACAGAACCAGGTGACATTTTCCAAGTTCATTCAGCTTGGAGCGCCCCCAGGGCTGCATCATTCCCAGGCCGCGTGGCTCCATCCCTGTGGCATGTATCTTTCCTTTTTTATGTCTTCAGCTTACCTTGTTGGGGGCGCCCCTCGGGCTGCATCATCCCCAAGCCGCTCGGGCAGGACCCAGTGGCATGCATCTTCCCTGCATTTACTTAAGCCAGTATGCTTTCCATGCTTAATCTATCTATTACTATCACTTGCTTGATTGTCGCCCACCATGAGAGCCGCGCGCCGGCCGTCTTTCTTCAGGACCCTTCGCGTTGTCTAACCATCTCGCAGGACCAAGACAGCGAACAAGAACCAAGACCAGGCGCAACCCGCCTTGAGCTAGGGCCTCGTAAGTCCCCCGCTGGCTCACGAGTGTCTAGACACACCTCGTCTAGCCCTGCCATGCAAGCCACGTGTCAGGGTGGGGCTGTACACGCCCTGGGGGCGCTCCATAGTAGGGAGTCCCCTCTCACGCACCAGAAGCAAACCAGCAATCACCACGGCGACCGGTGCCCTTCCTCGCGCTAACTTGCAGGAACTTCCTGAGGGCCACAACAGGCGGTACCGCAGACTCTCTGATGTCTACTACACAACCTTCTTCTTATAGACGTTGTTGGGCCTCCAAGTGCAGAGGTTTGTAGGACAGTAGCAAATTTCCCTCAAGTGGATGACCTAAGGTTTATCAATCCGTAGGAGGCGTAGGATGAATATGGTCTCTCTCAAGCAACCCTGCAACCAAATAACAAAGAGTCTCTTGTGTCCCCAACACACCCAATACAATGGTAAATTGTATAGGTGCACTAGTTCGGCGAAGAGATGGTGAAACAAGTGGTATATGGATAGTAGATAAATGTATTTGTAATCTGAAATAATAAAAACAGCAAGGTAACAAGTGATAAAAGTGAGCGTAAATGGTATTGCAATGTGTGGAAACAAGGCCTAGGGTTCATACTTTCACTAGTGCAAGTCCTCTCAACAATAATATCATAATTGGATCACATAACTATCCCTCAACATGCAACAAAGAGTCACTCCAAAGTTACTAATAGCGGAGAACGAACGAAGAGATTATGGTAGGGTATGAAACCACCTCAAAGTTATTCTTTCCAATCAATCCGTTGGGCTATTCCTATAGGCGTCACAAACAGCCCTAGAGTTCATACTAGAATAACACCTTAAGACACAAATCAACCAAAACCCTAACGTCACCAAGATACTTCGATGTCACCTCAAGTATCCATGGGTATGATTATGCGATATGCATCACACAATCTCAGATTCTTATATTCAACCAACACAAAGGACCTCAAAGAGAGCCCCAAAGTTCTACCAGAGAATCACGACGAAAACGTGTGCCAACCCCTATGCATAGGTTCATGGGCGGAACCCGCAAGTTGATCACCAAAACATACATCAAGTGGATCAATGGAATACCCCATTGTCACCACGGGTATCCCACGCAAGACATACATCAAGTGTTCTCAAATCTTTAAAGACTCAATCCGATAAGATTACTTCGAAGGGGAAACTCAATTCATTACAAGAGAGAAGAGGGGGAGGAGAAACATAAGATCCAACTATAATAACAAAGCTCGCGATACATCAAGATCGTGCCAAATCAAGAACACGAGAGAGAGAGAGATCAAACACATAGCTACTGGTACATACCCTCAGTCCTGAGGGAGAACTACTCCCTCCTCATCATGGAGAGCACCGGGATGGTGAAGATGGCCACCGGAGAAGGATTCCCTGCCGGCAGGGTGCCGGAACGGGTCTAGATTGGTTTTCGGTGGTTACGGAGGCTTCTGGTGGTGGAACTCCCGATCTATTTTCTGTTTTGGAAGTTTTAGGTTACATGAGTATATATGGGTGAAAGAGATACGTCAGGGGACCGAAGTGGGGGGCACGAGGCAGGGGGCGCGCCCTAGGGGGGTGGGCGCACCCCTACCCTCGTGAGCACCTTCCTTCTTTCCTCACGTGCACTCCAAGCTTTTCCGGTACCTTTCCTTCCAAAAATAACTTCTCCAGTTCATTTCGTTCCGTTTCGACTCCGTTTGATATTCCTTTTCTTCGAAACACTAAAATAGGCAAAAAAACAGCAAATCTGGGCTGAGCCTTCGGTTAATAGGTTAGTCCCAAAAATAATATAAAATGGATAATAAAGCCCAATATTGCCCAAAACAGTAGATAATATAGCATGGAGCAATCAAAAATTATAGATACGTTGGAGACGTATCAGCATCCCCGAGCTTAATTCCTGCTCGTCCTCGAGTAGGTAAATGATAAAAACAGAATTTTTGATGCGGAGTGCTACTTGGCATAATTTCAATGTAATTCTTCTTAATTGTGGCATGAATATTCAGATCTGAAAGATTCAAGATAAAAGTTCATATTGACATAAAAATAATAATACTTCAAGCATACTAACTAAGCAATCATGTCTTCTTAAAATAACATGGCCAAAGAAAGTTCATCCCTACAAAATCATATAGTTTAGTCATGTTTCATTTTCGTCACACAAGAATGCTCTCATCATGCACAACCCCGATGACAAGCCAAGCAATTGTTTCATACTTTAGTAATCTCAAACCTATAAACTTTCACGCAATACATGAGCGTGAGCCATGGATATAGCACTATGGGTGGAATAGAATAATGAGGGGGTTATGTGGAGAAGACAAAAAAGGAGAAAGTCTCACATCAACGAGGCTAATCAACGGGCTATGGAGATGCCCACCGATTGATGTTAATGCAAGGAGTAGGGATTGCCATGCAACGGATGCACTAGAGCTATAAATGTATGAAAGCTCAACAAAAGAAACTAGTGGGTGTGCATCCAACTTGCTTGCTCATGAAGACCTAGGGAACTTGATGAGGCCCGTTGTTGGAATATAAAAGCCAAGTTCTATAATGAAAAATTCCCACTAGTATATGAAAGTGACAAAACAAGAGACTCTCTATCATAAAGATCATGGTGCTACTTTGAAGCACAAGTGTGGCAAAGGATAGTAGCATTGTCCCTTCTCTCTTTTTCTCTCATTTTTTTATTTGGCCTTTTTATGGCCTTCTCTTTTTATGTCCTTTCTCTTTTTTTATTTATTCCTCACTTGGGACAATGCCCTAATAATGATGATCATCACACTTCTATTTATTTACAACTCAATGATTACAACTCGATACTAGAACAAAGATGACTCTATATGAATGCCTCCGGCGGTGTACCGAGATATGCAATGAACCAAGAGTGACATGTATGGAAGAATTATGAATGGTTGCTTTGCCACAAATACGATGTCAACTACATGATCATGCAGAGCAATATGACAACGATGATGCGTGTCATAATAAACGAAACGGTGGAAAGTTGCATGGCAATATATCTCGGAATGGCTATGGAAATGCCATAATAGGTAGGTATGGTGGCTGTTTTGAGGAAGATATAAGGAGGTTTATGTGTGAAAGAGCGTATCATATCACGGGGTTTGGATGCACCGGCGAAGTTTGCGCCAACTCTCGATGTGAGAAAGGGCAATGCACGGTACCGAAGAGGCTAGCAAGGATGGAAGGGTGAGAGTGCGTATAGTCCATGGACTCAACATTAGTCATAAAGAACTCACATACTTATTGCAAAAATCTACAAGTCATCAAAAACCTCGGCACTACGCGCATGCTCTTAGGGGGATAGATTGGTAGGAAAAGACCATCGCTCGTCCCCGACCGCAACTCATAAGGACGACAATCAAATAACACCTCATGTTTCAAATTTATTACACAATGTTTACCATACGTGCATGCTACGGGACTTGCAAACTTCAACACAAGCATTTCTCAAATTCACAACTACTCAACTAGCATGACTTTGATATTATTACCTCCATATCTCAAAACAATCATCAAGCATCAAACTTCTCTTAGTATTCAATACACTCATAAGAAAGTTTTATTATTAATCTTGTATACCTAGCATATTAGGATTTTAAGAAAATTACCATGCTATTTAAGACTCTCAAAATAATATAAGTGAAGCACTAGAGCAAATGACAAACTACTCTGAAAGATATAAGTGAAGATCAATGAGTAGTTGAATAATTATGCAACTATGTGAAGACTCTCTAACATTTAGGAATTTCAGATCTTGGTATTTTATTCAAACAGCAAGCAAAGCAAAATAAAATGACATTCTAAGAATGGCAAACATCATGTGAAGAAGCAAAAACTTAGGATCAACCGAAACTAACCGATAGTTGTTGAAGAAGAAAGGCGGGATGCCAACCTGGGCATCCCCAAGCTTAGATGCTTGAGACTTCTTGAAATATTGTCTTGGGGTGCCTTGGGATCCACAAGCCTGAGATTTTGTGTCTCCTTAATTCCTCTCATATCACGGTCTCCCTAAATCTCAAAAGCTTCATCCACACAAAACTCAACAAGGACTCGTGAGATAAGTTAGTATAAACCATTGCAAAAACCTTATCATACTCTACTGTAGCAAATCACTAAAATTATTATTCAACATTTCATACTAAATTCCTCTGCATATTTAATAGTCCAATCCTCAAATAGAATCATTAAAGAAGCAAACATATGCAAACATAACAGCAATCTGGCTAAACAGGGTAGTCTGTAAAGAATGCTGCAACATCCATACTTCCCTAGCTCCAAAAATTATGAAAGAAAATTCCCACTGTATTAAATTTATCAGAGCTTAATATTCAAAAGTTTTCAACGTTTTATCACATTCTGACTTTTCTAGGGAATTATTGCAACAGCGGTAAACTTTCTGTTTTCAAACAACAACATGTATACTTGTAACATAGGCATAGTAAAGGCTATCAATGCCACTTTTATTGAAATAAAAGATGAAAAACATTGTTCTAAATAACAGAAAGCAAATCCTAACAAAATAAATTGACGCTCCAAGCAAAACACATATCATGTGGTGAATAAAAATATAGCTCCAAGTAAAGTTACCGATGAACGAAGACGAAAGAAGGGATGCCTTCCGGGGCATCCCCAAGCTTAGGCTCTTGGTTGTCCTTCAATATTACCTTGGGGTGCCTTGGGAATCCCCAAGCTTAGGCTCTTACCACTCCTTGTTCCATAGTCCATCGAATCTTTACCCAAAACTTGAAACTTCACAACACAAAACTTAACAGAAAACTCGTAAGCTCCGTTAGCGAAAGAAAACAAAACACTACTTCAAGGTACTGTAATTAACTCATTATTTATTTATATTGGTGTTAAACCTACTGTATTCCAACTTCTCTATGGTTTATAAACTATTTTAATAGCCATAGATTCATCAAAATAAGTAAACAACACATGAAAAACAGAATCTGTCAAAAACAGAACAGTCTGTAGTAATCTGTAACTAACGCAAACTTCTGGAACCCCAAAAATTCTAAAATAAATTGCTGGACCTTTGTAATTTATCTATTAATCATCTGAAAAAATAATTAACTAAATAACACTCTTCAAATAAAAATGGCAGCAATTCTCGTGAGCGCTAAAGTTTCTGTTTTTTACAGCATGATCAATAAGACTTTCCCCAAGTCTTCCCAAAGGTTCTACTTGGCACAAACACTAATTAAAAGCATAAAACCACATCTAAACAGAGGCTATATGAATTATTTATTACTAAACAGGAGCAAAAAGCAAGTAACAAAAATAAAATTGGGTTTCCTCCCAACAAGCGCTATCGTTTAAAGCCCCTAGCTAGGCATGATAATTTCAATGATGCTCACATAAAAGATAAGAATTGAAATATAAAGAGAGCATCATGAAGAATATGACTAGCACATTTAAGTCTAACCCACTTCCTATGCAGAGGGATTTTGTGAGCGAACAACTTGTGGGAACAAGAATCAACTTGCATAGGAAGGTAAAACAGGCATAGCTTCAAAACTTTAAGCACATAGAGAGGAAAGTTGATATTATTGCAATTCCTACAAGCATATGTTCCTCCCTCATAGTAATTTTCAGTAGCATCATGAATGAATTAAAAAATATAACCAGCACCTAAAGCATTCTTTTCATGACCTACAAGCATAGAAAATTTACTACTCTCCACACAACCAAAATTCTTCTCATTCGGAATAGTGGGAGTATCATAAGATACTCGAATACTATAAATTGTTTCCACATTAAAAGAGTAATGTTCAGAAAAGGGGTAATCATAATCATGAAAAGTTTTATAAATATAATTACTACTTTTTATAGCATAAGTATCATCACAATAATCATCATAAGTAGGAGGCATGCTATCATCATTATAAATTTGCATATCAAAACTTGGGAGACTAAAAATATCATCTTCATTAAACGTAGCATCCCCAAGCTTGGGACAAACATTAATTGCAGCAAATATATTCTCAAAAACATCATCTTCATCAAACATATCATCCCCAAGCTTGGGCCTTTTCATATCATAAGCATAATCACTCTCATCATTAATTGTGTAGATAGCACCAATAGTATAGCAATTATCATATTCTTCCAAGCAAGTGCCAAAAAGATTTTCAAGATCATAAGAAGTATCATTATCTTCCACAATTATATTTTCATGAGGCATAATAGTAATAGGAGCAACATTATTTGGGAGAGATATTGTGACACCCCAAAAATTTGGCCTTGTTTTAATGAATTAAAAAATTTTTGCCAGGAATTAAAACTTTGAATTTCTGAGCTCCATTTTGATTTTTAAAATCATTTCCTTCCCTGTTATGATGAGTTTTTCCCAAAGAGAAAACTTTTCAAATATGTCATTGGACATATTTAATCTCTCAAGATAAACTTTCCCTTATTTAATATAACTAATTAAATAATTAAGTTGCTTGATCTTTACTTTCTTGAAAATGGTTTTTCAAGGTTATATGGCCATATTTGAACTACAACCATTTGATAAATTCACTTAAAATCCCAACCAAAATTTGGAGATGTCATGTGATGTTTTTAAATCATTTTTATACAAAAATATATTTTATTCATGAAATATTTTGAGCTCTACACTCAATTTTTCTTCTCTGGTCCAGAGTGCAATTTGCACTACAACCCTTTTAAATAATTCTTTCTAGCCTCCACCAAAATTATGGGATATTGGTAGTATCATATGATTCAAGTTTATGCAAAAACCTGGTGTTATTCTTTGAAAATTTTGAGTGAATCAACCTCATCTTCATTCTAGTCCAGCCTTGTGATTTCTACTACAACCCTATTTAATTTTGCTCCAATGATCTTGTGCTTTCTCCCACTTGTAGGCAGCCCTACCAAACCCCTAAATCCAGGAGCATGCACCCATTGGATTAATTTTGGTTCATGAAATAATGTCATTTATTTCCTGTCCAGAATTGTAGTATTGCAAAACTTGCACTAGCAAGTTTCTGCTTTTGGCCAACTAACCTCACCACTCTCTCTTGCATCTAAAGAGACCACCATCTGGAAGTTTTGGCCACCCCAAGAGTTGCCTAGGTGCATGTGGCATTCTATCGAGCACCCTGTAGGCATGACCAGTTTTGACATGAGTTTTGGCATTTCACTGTGAGCTTGCACCTCTGATCAAACTAGCATGTCCACTAGACTCCCAGTTGCTCCTAACCTCGATCTGGTAAACCCCAACCTCACCTGCGACCTGTAGCATGCCGCGGCATTGTGTCGAACATCTCCCGTGCGTGCACTGGACGCGCCCAGAGCGCGCGTATTGCACGATGCCGCGCCCGAGCCGACACGCTGGCCCCCCTGGCTTTGGCCCACACGGCAGCACCTCGCCACGCACTCCATGTCCTCTAGCGCTCGTCGCCGCCACGATGCCCTGCTGCTACAGAATGTCGGTTCGCCGGAAGCTTATCCACGGCCGCCGCGGAACCGCCTTGCCTCGCTTATAAATGGACGCCCTGGGCTGTTCCCGCACACTGGCAACCTCAGGCCACCCCAATGACGCTTCCCCAGCTCGCCAATCGACCCAGGAGAGCCTTCTTCCCCACTCCGGTAACTCCTGCCGCCGCCACTGCCCCGGCCATTCTGGCACCACCAGGGCCTCCCCCTCTCCATTCTCTTCGCCAGAAACTTCCTCATCCTCCCATGAACCCATCCCCCTACTCAATTTTGATCGGGAACCACCGTAGCCCCAAATCCATCTTGCTCCCGAAGCTTCCCTCCGCCGTGGAACTCGCCGCCGGCGATATCCTCCACCTCCGACGACCCTACGACTACCGGAGTAACCACCTCGGCCCCCTGAATCCACTGGTGGCCTCAGCTTTCCGAACGGAGCCACCGTTCGCCAGCGATGATCGCCGGAGCCCCGCTCCACTCGGGCAGAGGAGGGAGACGACGCGGGCGACTGGTCAAACCTGACCAGTGGGCCAGGCGGGCCCACCGTCAGAGACCAGCGCCGGTCCACGTGGTTAAGTGGAGGCGTAAAGCCTCAAGTACGCCTCCTCTGCACCGAAAGCGTAATCTCGTTTGAAACGTTTTCTTTTTCTATTTTTTTAAAACAGATTTGACCAAATCTTTGACTGGCTATAACTTTTTAAATATAACTCCAAATGAGTTGATTCTTTTTCCTACCTTCCTCAAATTTGGTCTAGTTTATTTTAAGATTTATTTGAAAAAAATTCAAACAACTTTTTTGTACTGTTTTGAAATGTGTGTTAATTCAAATATATTTTAAAATAGGATTTTGGAGAGAGAGAAGAAACTTTCAAAAGTTTTGGAGAGCACCTCACCCCTCCACAACTTAAAGGCAAGCATTCTGAACCCTGGCATAATGTTTTTGGTGTGTTATTTGACACGTTTATAACACCACCTTATTACAGAGGACTTGTTATTTCATGTGACATGATCATTTGCATGGAAGCATATTAGTGATTTCCTTGCTGTTGGAAATGAATATAATTGTGATGGTAATCATCCTCATGTGCCTTGCATGCATGCCAGAAAGGAATCTGGGAAAGCCTCGGCCTTGGGTAGGCGTGAGCTTGTCGCCGGTCCCCGTCGGGACAGTTATGTCCGGCATGGCATGGTAAGGTATATTGAGTGGTGATTTTGTTGATTGAAATATATTTGTTACATGTCATGCAGGGAACATATAAAACTCCGGAGTCGACCGCAGACCGAGCCTTGTTTCCAATAACCCCCATACTTGCTATGTACTACCACTTGTCCCTGCCACAGGTAGGGTATGGTTCAGTAAGTCGTCAACCTCTTTCAAGCACACACCGTACAGAGAGGCCATGGTGGAAGATATCGGTTGTAGCCGGTAGGCATGCCACCTGGTCCGGGGGCATGGGTGTTTCCGGTTGGGACCGAGAGGGGAGGCCACCCCTTAGAGCGCGCGATAAAAATTTGATCCCATGCTACGCGAGGTTGTAGCCTCCCCACTTAGAGTTTGCTTGACAGGTGTCGTGGGTGATTCCAGACACCGGTGAGTTAAACTGGTGTGTGCAAGTTAGGCGTGTTTTCAACTAAAAGACCGTAGACGGAATTAGTCCTGATGGACTAAAGGAATCCGTTACTCGTGGGTAAAGAGTACACCCTCTGCAGAGATTAAAACCTATTCGAATAGCCGTGTCCATGGTTAAGGATTACAGTCTGGGATGGGTCAAGTGTTGGTCTTAGTGTCGGTCTTCGGAGGGGATATTGTTAAACCAAACTGGGATACCGACTGGATACTTGTGAGGCCCATGATTATTATTTTGAAATGGACTAACCCGTTGCATTAATTATATTATTGAGTATCCCTGGGACGGTTCTACCTCCTGGATATTCATTGTGATTATTTATTTTGTAAGCCCTTTATGTGGTGTCGCTGAGACGCCCGACTGTGGCAATGCTTGTTATTTATTTTAAAGCCCTTTATGTGGTGTCGCTCAGACGCCCGACTATGGCATTTCTTTTAAAAGCCCTTTATGTGGTGTCGCTCAGACGCCCGACTGTGGCATTTCTTTTAAAGCCCTTTATGTGGTGTCGCTTAGACGCCCGACTGTGGCATTTCTTTTAAAGCCCTTTATGTGGTGTCGCTCAGACGCCCGACTGTGGCACTTCTTTTAAAATCCCTTTATGTGGTGTCGCTCAGACGCCGGACTGTGGCATTTCTTTTAAAAGCCCTTTATGTGGTGTCGCTTAGACGCCCGACTGTGGCATTTCTTTTTAAGCCCTTTATGTGGTGTCGCTCAGACACCCGACTGTGGCACTTCTTTTAAAAGCCCTTTATGTGGTGTCGCTCAGCCGCCCGACTGCGGCATTTTATTCCCACTCTATTATGGCTTATTCATGTTGCATATAAATAACCTGCTTGCATGCATAAAAGATATTTTATTTGTGACTGACGATGTGATCATAGAATATTTCAGCGCATGATTATCAATTAAATTATTCCAGTGTTCATAATGTTTGCGAGTACATTCAAAGTACTCACTGGCTTGTCCCTGGCTATTGTCTTGGCCAGATTGCTTGCTTGGAGAGGAGCGTGGCGATGACAGCCTCGAGACCTAAGCAACGGTGATAGCAGCCTCGCGAAGATAGGAGTTAACCTGGTCAGCTGTTCCCGTGGGAAATGAAGTCCCATAGACACTGATGTCTCACAAACCGCTTCCGCCATCAACCACTAGAAACCCAATTGTTGTACTCACAGGCCAGAATGGTCTTGTACTACACATTTTGTACTTTTGCTTGGGATTTCTGTAACAAGATGGTGCCTCATCAGCTAACAGTAATCCTGGGGCTGGTGAGCACGACGGCCATTTTCTGGAATTTAAAACTCGGAAAACCCGGTCGTGACAGACTTGCTATTAGAGCCAGGCTGACCATTGGCTAATCCTATCTTAGCCGGGTCTATAAATTTAGGCAAACCAACCCACCAAACCATAACCAAACCCCAGCCAAGCTTCCCGTGCGAGATAGCCACACAGTGACCCAACACCTTTTTGGCAGTCGGTGCCCAACCTATCAACCTAACCTGTCACTCATGCGCCAGTGATCGAATATTAAATAGTCCTTTCTCGCAAGCGTGCAAGGGAAGACTCCGTCCCCTTTTTCCTATAAAAAGGGGCACGCTAGCCCCAACACAGCACAGCACAGTCTCTACCCCAAACCGAGCCACAATGCCTGGCCCTGTCGTGCACAATGAGACCACAGCAACCAACCTTGGAGGCTTTGTGACCATACTCGCAAACCTCACCCGTCGTGCTTATGCGTTAGAAGAGCCCCCAGAATATGTTGTGTACCAAGGACCCATGAGCGGTGAGAGCCGTCAATTCTGGGCCACTGTACACATCTACGGTAGGGGTCTAGAGCCCGAGCGCCCCTACAGGTTCACCGGAAGAACAACTTCCTTTGAGCTTCAAGCCATCCAACTAGCTGCTCGAGAGGCTATAGTTCATCTCCGGCACTTGTCGCCCAGAGTTAACTGTCGCTCGTTCCACTACTACCCCAGACGTGAAGGGTATGGTAGACCACCCCAAGTTGCCAACGGAGATCACGAGACGGATCCTGCATTGTTGCACCTAGTGCGCTATGTAAGTGCACTAGAGGAACTATGCGATCAAATCACTATTGATCTAATCGCAGCTCGTGGAGAACTGGTTCGTCGAGCCCTGGCGAGAGAAGAAAACGAGCCCAACGCCGACAACCCAGTCGTGCTGTTTGGACACCCGATCGAGTCCCTGAGGCCTGCCCCAGCCATCGGCCAAGGTGCTGCGATAACCCCAGAAGTGCTTCGTCGCATATTGGGAGCACACTCCAACGGGATTGTGGCCAACAATCCCCGAGATGGTCCTCATCGCTACCCCGAGCCTGCAGCCCCTCGACCCACTCCAGCTAATTCCGACGACGAGACCCGTGGAGGAGCCTCAAGGCACGCCCGCTTGGAGGTAAACGAAGTAGACTAAGTCACCCGAGTCATATCGAGTCCCAGTGTACCCTCGCTTTGTAATCGTGTGGTCTTGTAATTAAACGCCGCCTGTTGTCATGCCTCTGTTTTAATAGTAGCCTTGCCTGGATACGCCAGTATGCAGTATAAGATTTCTATCCCGGGCACAGTTACCAAAAGACCACCCCGTCAACCCCACAGTAACACATCACTATAGTGAAATGTGTGAATCTGTGGCTTGACCCCGACCCTTGGGACAGAGCTGAAAATTTTCTTTACCATTCACCACGGTAAAAATGACCCAGCTCCGGTGCTATAAAAAGGCCACCGCGTGACCTTGCCAAGCACCTCTCACCTTGTGCACCATCCTCACAACCATTTCCTAGCCATGCCGAGCCCTAGCATTTATCTGAGAACCCCAGATGCAACCCCAGGTAGTTTTGTCAAGATATTACGGGATTTTACCTGCAGTACCATGGGCGCTACCCAGCCACCCCAGTACGAGCGGTTCAAATCAAGAATTACCCCTTCCACCTCGAGATATTGGGCAGCAGTACACATCCCTCCCGTAAACTCAAACCAAGATCCAACGGAGGTCTCCTTCGTGGGGAAATCTATGCCAACCTCACAGATGGCCATAGAAGTTGTTGCATACGAAGCGCTTGCTCGCCTTCGATTCGCGGTACCCTATGCCAGCGAACGAGGGTATTATTACTTCCCGAGCCGTGCAGCACCCGGAGGAGTGACATCTTTTCCCGGTGGACGCATTGAGAGAGACCCAGTCCTGGCCAACCTTATCTAGTACGTCATCGCTCAAGAGCATTTATCCCAACGTGTGATGGGTTATCTTCAGAGCCTCGCAGATTTAAATCCTCAGATCGCCATCGGCAGAGCACTAAGGCCCGACCAGGAGAGACACGTGCATCGACTGGTCAATCCACTTTCACCGATAGAAGAGGAGTGTATCCCAGTACCAGAGACATTTTCTAGGGACCCCATCCAGTTACCGTTTCCATTTTAGACGTTGCTGCGGTGTTCATTATTGCGACATTTATTTATGTGTGTGACTTATGCGTGATACCCTGAGTTTGTACGACGAGTCAATTATTTGGTTTCTATTAATGTGTGTAGTTTTTGTTGTGGTTTATGCTCCTTTAAAATTAACTGTTTTTCCCTCGCAAAATTCTGGAGTGAGATTTCTTTTCCCTGAGTTGCTACATCTGCCGTTTCTCACGGCGTGGATTTATTAATTTCACACAGCACCACGCAGCAGACTCACAACCATTACCATTCGGACACATATACTGTTTGCAAAACTTTGCAACAGTGTTGCATCCAGCTAATCACCTCCTAACAACGGTTAGCACCCGGCACACCCCACCTACTCCTCGTGATCACCACCATCGCGGAGAGCCAACCCCCGAGCAGCAGCGTCGCGACGCTCGTCAAGGATCATCGTGCACAGAGCACAGAGAGCCCCAGTAGTGTCGCCAGCCCTCCAAATATCAGGATCACAAACCAGTCCGGCATCGCCTTCGCCATTAGAGCCTCACCCGAGCTTCTGTAAGCAGTAATGGAGGGAGAAGGAGGAGGAGAAGTGAGGCCAGGTGTGAGGAAGAAGAGAGAGGCACCCCGGCCATTTTTATAGCTCGAGCTCGGTGTACGGTGGGCGAAGTCCACCAACGCCGCTCGTCACCGATCGCCGGTGTTCGGAGTCGAATCCGCAAGCAGTGCCGACAGCGCGCTGGCTCGCGAGGTGAGTGCACGCTGCACCGGCAGCTAGCACGCCGCGCACTACCGCAGTACGGCCTAGATGCCCTACGCGCTAGGCGTCGCCGGTGGAGAAAGCGCGCGGGAGAGAGGAAGAAGAGAGAACCAGAGGGAGAAGAAGAGACTGACAGTGGACCCCAGGTCCACCTGTCAGCCAGAGGGAGCACTATACTCTCGGGTACGACCAGCGTATATTTAAATTTAGAAATTATTCTAAATTCATATCTAGCGTAGAATCTCACGTTTTTGTCCCGAACCGTAGACTTTTCCACGCAGCACCAGTTTTCACACTGTGGTTTTTCACCACTTATTGCCCTCTCACTTTAGCCACATTTTTACTGCTTATAGTTTTTCTTAACACAGCTTTTAACAAATCTCGAGGACGAGATTTTTCTTAAGGGGGGTAGTGTTGTGACACCCCAAAAATTTGGCCTTGTTTTAATGAATTAAAAAAAAATTGCCAGGAATTAAAACTTTGAATTTCTGAGCTCCATTTTGATTTTTAAAATCATTTCCTTCCCTGTTATGATGAGTTTTTCCCAAAGAGAAAACTTTTCAAATATGTCATTGGACATATTTAATCTCTCAAGATAAACTTTCCCTTATTTAATATAACTAATTAAATAATTAAGTTGCTTGATCTTTACTTTCTTGAAAATGGTTTTTCAAGGTTATATGGCCATATTTGAACTACAACCATTTGATAAATTCACTTAAAATCCCAACCAAAATTTGGAGATGTCATGTGATGTTTTTAAATCATTTTTATACAAAAATATATTTTATTCATGAAATATTTTGAGCTCTACACTCAATTTTTCTTCTCTGGTCCAGAGTGCAATTTGCACTACAACCCTTTTAAATAATTCTTTCTAGCCTCCACCAAAATTATGGGATATTGGTAGTATCATATGATTCAAGTTTATGCAAAAACCTGGTGTTGTTCTTTGAAAATTTTGAGTGAATCAACCTCATCTTCATTCTGGTCCAGCCTTGTGATTTCTACTACAACCCTATTTAATTTTGCTCCAATGATCTTGTGCTTTCTCCCACTTGTAGGCAGCCCTACCAAACCCCTAAATCCAGGAGCATGCACCCATTAGATTAATTTTGGTTCATGAAATAATGTCATTTATTTCCTGTCCAGAATTGTAGTATTGCAAAACTTGCACTAGCAAGTTTCTGCTTTTGGCCAACTAACCTCACCACTCTCTCTTGCATCTAAAGAGACCACCATCTGGAAGTTTTGGCCACCCCAAGAGTTGCCTAGGTGCATGTGGCATTCTATCGAGCACCCTGTAGGCATGACCAGTTTTGACATGAGTTTTGGCATTTCACTGTGAGCTTGCACCTCTGATCAAACTAGCATGTCCACTAGACTCCCAGTTGCTCCTAACCTCGATCTGGTAAACCCCAACCTCACCTGCGACCTGTAGCATGCCGCGGCATTGTGTCGAACATCTCCCGTGCGTGCACTGGACGCGCCCAGAGCGCGCGTATTGCACGATGCCGCGCCCGAGCCGACACGCTGGCCCCCCTGGCTTTGGCCCACACGGCAGCACCTCGCCACGCACTCCCCGCCTCGCAGCATCGCGCCAAACCACCCTGGCACGCTACAGCGCCGCCGCCAGGGCATTATTGGCGGCACTCCGGCGTCCGCAGTGGCTCCAGCCACGGGCAGCGCCGCCCAAACCCCTCCCGCTCACCACCTGGCCCCTGGAGCAGCGCGAGCTCATCCGCAGCCATGTCCTCTAGCGCTTGTCGCCGCCACGATGCCCTGCTGCTATAGAACGTCGGTTCGCCGGAAGCTTATCCACGGCCGCCGCGGAACCGCCTTGCCTCGCTTATAAATGGACGCCCCGGGCCGTTCCCGCACACTGGCAACCTCAGGCCACCCCAATGACGCTTCCCCAGCTCGCCAATCGACCCAGGAGAGCTTTCTTCCCCATCTCCGGTAACTCCTGCCGCCGCCACTGCCCCGGCCATTCCGGCACCACCAGGGCCTCCCCCTCTCCATTCTCTTCGCCAAAAACTTCCTCATCCTCCCGTGAACCCATCCCCCTACTCAATTTTGATCGGGAACCACCGTAGCCCCAAATCCATCTTGCTCCCGAAGCTTCCCTCCGCCATGGAACTCGCCGCCGGCGATATCCTCCACCTCCGACGACCCTACGACTACCGGAGTAACCACCTCGGCCCCCTGAATCCACTGGTGGCCTCAGCTTTCCGAATGGAGCCACCGTTCGCCGGCGATGATCGCCGGAGCCCCGCTCCACTCGGGCAGAGGAGGGAGACGACGGGCGACTGGTCAAACCTGACCAGTGGGCCAGGGGGGCCCACCGTCAGAGACCAGCGCCGGTCCACGTGGTTAAGTGGAGGCGTAAAGCCTCAAGTACGCCTCCTCTGCACCGAAAGCGTAATCTCGTTTGAAACGTTTTCTTTTTCTATTTTTTTTAAAACAGATTTGACCAAATCTTTGACTGGCTATAACTTTTTAAATATAACTCCAAATGAGTTGATTCTTTTTCCTACCTTCCTCAAATTTGGTCTAGTTTATTTTAAGATTTATTTGAAAAAATTTCAAACAACTTTTTTGTACTGTTTTGAAATGTGTGTTAATTCAAATATATTTTAAAATAGGATTTTGGAGAGAGAGAAGAAACTTTCAAAAGTTGAGAGCACCTCACCCCTCCACAACTTAAAGGCAAGCATTCTGAACCCTGGCATAATGTTTTTGGTGTGTTATTTGACACGTTTATAACACCACCTTATTACAGAGGACTTGTTATTTCATGTGACATGATCATTTGCATGGAAGCATATTAGTGATTTCCTTGCTGTTGGAAATGAATATAATTGTGATGGTAATCATCCTCATGTGCCTTGCATGCATGCCGGAAAGGAATCCGGGAAAGCCTCGGCCTTGGGTAGGCGTGAGCTTGTCGCCGGTCCCTGTCGGGACGGTTATGTCCGGCATGGCATGGTAAGGTATATTGAGTGGTGATTTTGTTGATTGAAATATATTTGTTACATGTCATGCAGGGAACTTATAAAACTCCTGAGTCGACCGCAGACCGAGCCTTGTTTCCAGTAACCCCCATACTTGCTATGTACTACCACTTGTCCCTGCCACAGGTAGGGTATGGTTCAGTAAGTCGTCAACCCCTTTCAAGCACACACCGTACAGAGAGGCCATGGTGGAAGATATCGGTTGTAGCCGGTAGGCATGCCACCTGGTCCGGGGGCATGGGTGTTTCCGGTTGGGACCGAGAGGGGAGGCCACCCCTTAGAGCGCGCGATATAAATTTGATCCCATGCTACGCGAGGTTGTAGCCTCCCCACTTAGAGTTTGCTTGACAGGTGTCGTGGGTGATTCTAGACACCGGTGAGTTAAGCTGGTGTGTGCAAGTTAGGCGTGTTTTCAACTAAAAGACCGTAGACGGAATTAGTCCCGATGGACTAACGGAATCCGTTACTCGTGGGTAAAGAGTACACCCTCTGCAGAGATTAAAACCTATTCGAATAGCCGTGTCCATGGTTAAGGATTACAGTCTGGGATGGGTCAAGTGTTGGTCTTAGTGTCGGTCTTCGGAGGGGATATTGTTAAACCAAACTGGGATACCGACTGGATACTTGTGAGGCCCATGATTATTATTTTGAAATGGACTAACCCGTTGCATTAATTATAATATTGAGTATCCCTGGGACGGTTCTACCTCCTGGATATTCATTGTGATTATTTATTTTGTAAGCCCTTTATGTGGTGTCGCTGAGACGCCCGACTGTGGCAATGCTTGTTATTTATTTTAAAGCCCTTTATGTGGTGTCGCTCAGACGCCCGACTGTGACATTTCTTTTAAAAGCCCTTTATGTGGTGTCGCTCAGACGCCCGACTGTGGCATTTCTTTTAAAGCCCTTTATGTGGTGTCGCTTAGACGCCCGACTGTGGCATTTCTTTTTAAGCCCTTTATGTGGTGTCGCTCAGACGCCCGACTGTGGCATTTCTTTTAAAAGCCCTTTATGTGGTGTCGCTCAGACGCCCGACTGTGGCATTTCTTTTAAAAGCCCTTTATGTGGTGTCGCTTAGACGCCCGACTGTGGCATTTCTTTTTAAGCCCTTTATGTGGTGTCGCTCATACGCCCGAGTGTGGCACTTCTTTTAAAAGCCCTTTTATGTTGTGTCGCTCAGACGCCCGACTGCGGCATTTTATTCCCACTCTATTATGGCTTATTAATGTTGCATATAAATAACCTGCTTGCATGCATAAAAGATATTTTATTTGTGACTCACGATGTGATCATAGAATATTTCAGCGCATGATTATCAATTAAATTATCCCAGTGTTCATAATGTTTGCGAGTACATTCAAAGTATTCACTGGCTTGTCCCTGGCTATTGTCTTGTCCAGATTGCTTGCTTGGAGAGGAGCGTGGCGATGACAGCCTCAAGACCTAAGCAACGGTGATAGCAGCCTCGCGAAGATAGGAGTTAACCTGGTCAGCTGTTCCCGTGGGAAATGGAGTCCCATAGACACTGATGTCTCACAAACCGCTTCCGCCATCAACCACTAGAAACCCAATTGTTGTACTCACAGGCCAGAATGGTCTTGTACTACACATTTTGTACTTTTGCTTGGGATTTCTGTAACAAGTTGGTGCCTCATCAGCTAACAGTAATCCTGGGGCTGGTGAGCACGATGGCCATTTTCTGGAATTTAAAACCCGGAAAACCCGGTCGTGACAGATATCTTTTACCTCTCTTCCTTTTTCTTTTCTTCTTCTTCACCACATCATGTGTGGGTTCAATCCTCTATTTGGAGCTCCTTATTAATGAGATTCGTTGAATAGGAGGCTCCTCCTCGTTACCTGATTCATCATAAGAAACAACAAGAGGATATTGGGAAGTCTCTTCCCCTTCATTAGTATTCTCTTCATCTTCTATTTGTTTTCTTTTCTTTATGTAATTGGCAATATAAGGATTTTCAATATAGTTCACCGCACAATACATATAAATTTCCTCTAGATCAAAGCCAAGCAGTTTATAACGAGCAAATTCTGGAAGATGCTTAGTTGTACGTTTCATTTCTTCGTAACCCATAAGCAAACTAAGTTCATTATAATGTGTAAGGGAAATCAAGTCATCACAATTTTTTGACACGATACGATCATGAAACAATTTGCATTGGGTATTGAAACGATCATGTTCATTGCAAAGCTCACAAGCATGGCCAACATAATTTAAATTTTCAGCACATTCATCTAGCTCTTCTTGCAACAATTTAGTTTCTAAGTACTTATGCTTCTTGCAATATCTATCTTCTCTATTTGGTGTGTACTTACAAACCCAATGCACTCCACAAAAATTGACATGTTTATAGGAGACATTTTCATCATAACTAGTGCAATCATCATTAGCATCATGGATATTCAAAGAATTCGTACTAACAACATTGCAATCATGCTCATCATTCAAAGATTTAGTGCCAAACATTTTAATGCATTCTTCTTCTAACACCTTGGCACAATTTTTCTTGTCATCATACTCACGAAAGATATTAAAAAGATGAAGCGTATGAGACAAACCCAATTCCATTTTTTTATAGTTTTCTTATATAAACTAAAGTAGTGCTAAACAAGAAACTAAAAGACTTGATTGCAAGATCTAAAGATATACCTTCAAGCACTCACCTCCCCGGCAACGGCGCCAGAAAAGAGCTTGATGTCTACTACACAACCTTCTTCTTGTAGACGTTGTTGGGCCTCCAAGTGCAGAGGTTTGTAGGACAGTAGCAAATTTCCCTCAAGTGGATGACCTAAGGTTTATCAATCCGTAGGAGGCGTAGGATGAAGATGGTCTCTCTCAAGCAACCCTGCAACCAAATAACAAAGAGTCTCTTGTGTCCCCAACACACCCAATACAATGGTAAATTGTATAGGTGCACTATTTCGGCGAAGAGATGGTGAAACAAGTGGTATATGGATAGTAGATAAAGGTATTTGTAATCTGAAATAATAAAAACAGAAAGGTAACAAGTGATAAACATGAGCGTAAACGGTATTGCAATGTGTGGAAACAAGGCCTAGGGTTCATACTTTCACTAGTGCAAGTCCTCTCAACAATAATATCATAATTGGATCACATAACTATCCCTCAACATGCAACAAAGAGTCACTCCAAAGTCACTAATAGTGGAGAACGAATGAAGAGATTATGGTAGGATACAAAACCACCTCAAAGTTATTCTTTCCAATCAATCCGTTGGGCTATTACTATAGGTGTCACAAACAGCCCTAGAGTTCGTACTAGAATAACACCTTAAGACACAAATCAACCAAAATCCTAATGTCACCTAGATACTCCAATGTCACCTCAAGTATCCGTGGGTATGATTATATGATATACATCACACAATCTTAGATTCATCTATTCAACCAACACAAAGGACCTCAAAGAGTGCCCCAAAGTTCTACCGGAGAATCACGACGAAAACGTGTGCCAACCCCTATGCATAGGTTCATGGGAGGAACCCGCAAGTTCATCACCAAAACATACATCAAGTGGATCAATAGAATACCCCATTGTCACCACGGGTATCCCACGCAAGACATACATCAAGTGTTCTCAAATCTTTAAAGACTCAATCCGATAAGATTACTTCGAAGGGGAAACTCAATTCATTATAAGAGAGAAGAGGGGGAGGAGAAACATAAGATCCAACTATAATAGCAAAGCTCGCGATACATCAAGATCATGCCAAATCAAGAACACGAGAGAGAGAGAGAGAGAGGAGAGAGAGAGAGAGATCAAACACATAGCTACTGGTACATACCCTCAGCCCCGAGGGAGAACTACTCCCTCCTCATCATGGAGAGCACCGGGATGATGAAGATGGCCACCGGAGAAGGATTCTCCCTCCGGCAGGATGCCGGAACGGGTCTAGATTGGTTTTCGGTGGTTACGGAGGCTTCTAGCGGTGGAACTCCCGATCCATTTTCTGTTTTGGAAGTTTTAGGGTACGTGAGTATATATGGGTGAAAGAGATACGTTAGGGGACCGAAGGGGGGCCACAAGGCAGGGGGGCGCGCCCCCTACCCTCGTGAGCACCTCCCTTCTTTCCTGACGTGCACTCCAAGCTTTTCCGGTAGCTTTCCTTCCAAAAATTAACTTCTCCAGTTGATTTCGTTCCGTTTCGACTCCGTTTGATATTCCTTTTCTTCGAAACACTGAAATAGGCAAAAAAACAGCAAATCTGGGCTGGGCCTCCGGTTAATAGGTTAGTCCCAAAAATAATATAAAAGTGGATAATAAAGCCCAATATTGCCCAAAACAGTAGATAATATAGCATGGAGCAGTAAAAAATTATAGATACGTTGGAGACGTATCACTCTCCCTCTTCTCTCATGCGATTCGCTTGCGCGTTAAAAGGGGGGCTCCTGAGCATCGCGCCTCAGGAGCTCTTACTGGCTCTCCAGCCCTCACCCCAAGCCTTGACCACGGCACGCGACCTGGCATACCAGCGGCGGCTGAGCTCGCTCGAGGGCCGGGACTTGAGGACGCAGAGCACCAAGAAGGACATGGAGGGGAGGGGTGGCCCGCACGGGCCTGACCAAGCTACACTACCGTGGCCGATGTACGAGTTCGGCACAACTCGAGGAGCCGACCCCGGACAGCCAAGATAAGTTCTCGCTCTAGATCCACCAATCGCTACGCTCACTCCGTTCACTGCCCTGCTACGGCAATGTTTTCTTCCTTTCCCATCCTAAGACAGTTGCTTGCGCGCTAAAGGGGACCTCTTGAGCATCGCGCCTTAGGAGCTCTTACTGGACCTCGGGCCTCTCACCTCCTGGCCTTGACCACGACACGCAACCTGGCATACCAGCGACGGCTGAAGCCTGCCTGGGGACCAAGACCTGTCAACGTAGAGCACCAAGCTGCTGCAGGATTGGAAAGGGAAGGCTGAGCCTCGGCAGGATATGCGCACAAAAATCTTTATAATAAGGGCTATATTGACAAAAGGCATTACATACGCTTTACACGCCTCCACGGGGTTCATTTCTCGATTCCTCGCAGGGAACAAAAGGGAAGGAATTCCTAGGGGTTCTATCTACACACACGAGATGTCGTCGATGCCATCATCAACAGTGGGCCACGCGAGGCCGGCGCCAACCCCATCCAGATCAGCGGCGACGGTGGCTGGACGCCGCAGCCCTGCTCCGGGCTCGGCGGGAGCTCGGGGGCACGTAGCTGTCATCGCTCGTCTCCGGAGACTCCAAGAGCTCAGGAGAGTCGCTGGACCACCAGGAGTCGCTGCTATCGCTGCTATCACTGGAGGAGATGCAGGCGAGGCCTGCGGCGAGCCCAGTGCCCGCCGCAGCATCGTCCTGGCGACCTCCTTCAGGGCAGCACTCCAGGCGGCGGCCTTCCTCATCGAAGACCTTGAAGAACAGCATGGAGGCGTCGTCGTACTCGAAGTGGATCGCGAGGGCGCCCTCTGCGCGACAGATTCGGGCAATCTCGGCCCAGCCTCGGGTCATGAAGATCTTCCCGGAGGCAACGACTCCAATCTCCGCTCCAGTCGCCGGGGCGTCGCAGTCGGTGTGTTGCAGCCAAAGCTCACGAAGGCCCCTCGGCGGCGAAGAACTGCGGGAGGCATATCCAGGTGCTCGGGGGCATCGTCGCACACAACATGAACTCGTGCGAGGAGTCCGCAGCGTGGACCCCTGGGGCGACGGCGTGCGCCTCCATGGCACGGCGGCAACGGCTCCGGCGCAGGAGGCGCCGCTCCTCCCTCCGGAATCGTCGGTGTGAGCATACAAGGGCATCGAGTACCCAGGAGGCAGCCTTTCGTACCAAGGCCGTGACACCACCGGCCTCACGACCATCTCACGGCGATGAGACCTCCTCTTCTTCGACGGGAGCAGCTCGGGCTCAGTAAGGGTAACCTTGCCCTTCTCTGCGGCCGAGAATCTCCGAATCGCTGCCATGTGTGCACAAGCAAGGAGTGGAGCTAGGAAGGAGAAGAAGCGGGAGAGGCAGAGGAAGAAATGGGCGACGGGGGCTCTGCCCTCCCTCCTCATTTATAGCAGAAGGCCAACCAGCACCCCCATGATCACTGGTAATGATGGTTTTCCTTGCATGTCGCAGGGACTTGTCAAGTCGGGCAGTTGCCGAGGCAGCGTGGGGAAGCGGAGACGTCCACGTCCAATCAACCGCCACGCGTCGACCAAGGCCGCATGCTATTGGGGCCCGCGGCGCTCCACACTTTACCTTCGGCCTCACCTCGAAGCCAAGCCCGAGCTCGCCTTGGGCCCGGAGGCTGCTGTCGGCGTTCTGGGAATGGGGGTCCCTAGACTTGCCTGCCTGCGGCCCATGGCGTGGCTTTGCTAGCAGGTCTGTACGGCCTATCTTCATCAACAAGGCATTCAAGACCCTCGCGAGGGGCCAAGCCTCGCGAGGCGGACGATGCAAGACCTCCTTAGGAGCAGCCTCACCAGGCTGGCTCGTAAGGGGTGGAGAGTTCAAGGCCAGGCAAACCTCGTGAGGTTCTCGTGACGTGAGCCATGACGATCGAGACCAGGCGGGCGCCAGCGCACGCAGCGTCCTTGTTTCCTCTTTGGTGCTAAGGGGACAAGCGCAGGCGCGGAGTACCAAGGCATCAAGCAAAGGTTTCCATATCAGTGCAACGAGACCAAGACCAGCAGGGCGGCAAGATGGAGGTCACCATGGAGCCCAAGGGCGGCGTCACCACTAGAGCCTTTTGCAGGCGAAGACCACTTTTGTCAGGATAAGCTGTACTAGCTGTCCCCTTTCAAATTGGTCGTTATTGGCTCTCTTCCCGCTCAATATTTGGGGAGAGGACTAGGGCCTCTATAAATAGGACTAGCCACCACCCTAGCTAGGTACCCGATCGATTAGAGACACATCAAGAGGGAGGATCGAATCCTCACACGCACAAGTTCACCAAGCACAAGAACACCTCAACCTCAGGAGGTTGTTCTTCCCCTTGTACTATTCATCCTCAGCCCAAGAGGCAATCCACCATCACCACACTGGAGTAGGGTATTACACCACAACTGTGGCCCAAACCAGTATAAATCTTGTGTACTTTGCGTTGCGAGTTCGTCAAGTTAGTTTGTAAGATCTTAGCCGAGTTAGGACGTGGATCGGTAGGGGAAAATCTTTGCGCGCACCCCAGTGTTCGAACCTTAAGGGTTTTGTCGGAACCCGTGATTCAACAAATACCTTGGTTACTAGCAAGAATAAGACACCCCGTAGTTGATTAACAAAACAGTCATCCAGTCATTAAGTCTCTAGGGATATAGATTGCCTAGCGTAGGCCAGGGCCGGTCCTGAGATTTTGGGGGCCCGGGGCGAGACTAAAAGTCGGGGCCTTAATATGGATGTCATAACATAAAAATGAACATACATATATATGAAATATTGATCGATAGCACTTAAATGCATCTAAATCAGTATGCATATAAAATAATCTATACATATTACCTTAAAATTTTCTTCTAACAATCCTCAATGCAAAGTCAATTACGATGGGGTCCATGTCAATATCATCCAATAATTCTTCTCAATGCATAATGTTGCCAAATCATTTATCCTCTTTGAACCATTGTTTACCTTAGATAGTTCTTCAATAATTTCAACTTTGTAAGCTAGTCACATGCATATTAAGTAAGATGTGGTAGGCAATGAAGATATTAGGATAAAAAACAACTTCTTGGACATGCTCGAAAATCTCCATAGCAGACATTACACCATCTGGCAAAGTTAATCTTATAATCTTCAACTCAAAAATAAGATCATATACCTCAACATCTCATAAACCATCAAGAGAGAAAGTTTCTGCAAATTTTGTGCGACATTCTTCAAGTTCAATATAATGTAATGATTTCAGAGTACCCGAGTTCAATAATAATCCGAATATATATCTTTAATCACCATGAGTTCTTTAAATCTACCTTTCAAAGAGGTGATCGCCATATCAACCAAAATAAAAGAAATACTTAACTTGAAAAGCCTTCTCAACTTCTAGGATTTCTTCTTGATAATCACTTTCATCATAAATATTTCCGCACTGTGATTGTACCAAGTCAGCCGCAACTTTCTTCTTTTTTTTAGTCGCTACCAGATGGATATTTTCTTCCGGGCGCCATGATAAGACACAATGTCGAAAATAAATATAAAAAAAATACACCAAATGACAATTGTTGAACAGTGCCGATGTGTTGGCTGTTCATCTAGGAGACTAGGAAGTAGAATACAGATATGAATATAAGATATAAGATATACCTCAGAGGATCGAATTGTCGATGGATGGAGAGCAAAGCTAGGTTGCGCCCGCCGCCCGGGAATTGAAATCGGCAGACGACCTCACTGAATTAGGAAGGAACAATCGATTTAGGAGAAAAGGGGAAAAAAGCGCCATGCACACAGTCGCGATTAGCCAAAAGACAAGGGTCGGCGGCCGGCCGCTGGTAAATTGGAAAGTGCAGCGTGAATGCGTGCGTGATGAATGGAAAGAGAACAATCAGTTCGTTCTTTTTCTACGTGCATGTACTAACCTAAGGAACGAATAGGAATGGATCAATATGTTCCTTCTTTTAACTACCACTGACTTACAAATGAAGCTGTACGTTAGCAGCAACTACTCCCTCCGTTCAAGTCTATGAAGTAAGTCAGTGGTAGTTAAAAACAAATGAATGAGGTAATAGGTGATACCTGCCGCTGCAACTACTCCCTTAGTTTAACAATGGAGTGCGCATATAATTTTTTTAAGTCAAAATTTACAAGAGAGGAAATTATTTATATATAATATGAAAATACACTCATAATGTATCAAATGGTATATACTCCCTCTTTCCAAAATAGATGACTCAACTTTGTACTAGTACAAAGCTAGGTCATCTATTTTAGAACGGAAGGAGTAGTTAGTAATCTAGTTGTAGAACTTTTTTTTAGATACTTGATCGTTTGTAAAGTTTGGCTTCAAAAAACTTATATACACTACAACAGGAAATGGACGTAGCACTACCGGCATAAAACTGACTCCAGGTCACGAACCTTAATTGATGAGAGAATTTTTTATTTGGCCCTTTCTCAAAATTTGCTTCCTTTTTTGGCCCAAAAAACATTTTTCTTCCCTTTTTGATACTTAAATTTTATTTTGTTCCTATGTGACACTTCCGTCATATTTGACTAGTAACGGTGTTAAGTCTGACATAAAAAGACATTTTTACCCCTAGTGTAGTATATGACCAGATTATTCACATGCAAACAAAGAGGTAATGTGATATATTTTGTCGTGGTTGGATAAATAAAAAAATAGTACTACATGACTAATCATTAAAAAAATTGCAGGGGACTAATAATAATATGATGAGTGGAATAATAACTACCCATTCAGCCTCTACTGTAGACTGTAGTGTATAAATTTGTGCAGATTAATCTCGCGGGTGGTAGTTTAACCTCGACGGGTGATCTCCCTCAGCTGTGTTCGCGCCTCAATTTGCTGCACAAGCTCACGCCTCCATTGAGTAAAATGTCTCCATCGAATCGTTTTAAAAAAAATGTCTCCTCACTACCAATGTATATACACGAATCAGTAGGATAGTCACGATAGTATTCCGCCGAGATCGAATTGATCCGATCGATTAAGCGCTAGCTTTTACTGGTTCGCGTCCGCATGTGAGGTGCCGGCTAGATGTGCGTTCAGTGTTCAGGCAAAATCAATCAAGTTGCTAGCTTGCATGGTTCTTGTGCTAGCTTTGTACGTACTCGTGCGTGAGCAACTAAGTGCCGCGCTCTCGCGGTCGCGGATCAAGCTGTGCAACGCGACTGGTCGGGCGCTGGTGCATATGAATATTTGAACGTGGAATCTCCAACATGCAACACTTTCATACATTCATATTCACGCTCCTTATCTTCCCTTTCTTAGTGACATATATTACCACCAGGGGTAAAATTGTCTTTGTACATCATAGTTAAAACCGTCGGATGGAAAAGTGGATGAAAGTGTCACGTAGGAAACAAAATGAAGTTTAAATGTCAAAAAGGGAAAAAAGAAGTTTTTTGGGCCAAAAAGGGAACCAAATTTTAAGAAAGGGCCAAATAAGAAGTTTAAGTGATTGCTTGTGTTGACAGTTCGATATCACTCCGTCTTAAGCTTAGTATAACTTGTATTAAAACTAGTATAAAGTTAAGACACTTATTTTAGAACGAAGAATATATGAGTTAGCTCTAGTCATTTCATTTCTTAATTCAGACAACGAAAATCAGATGTGTGCTAAAACATCCATTTGCTCGTGACAAGATAGTACTCCCTCGATTCACTTTTGTAAGGCGTTTTAGAAAAAAAAAACACAACAACCAGCTATTTTCAATCTCTTACTGAAGCAAAAAAACATAAATAAACAACATAGTTCTTATAGTGTAAGTTTCACTAAAATTGACAACAACAACATAATGAAACAAAAATATAAAATTGCTAGTGTAATTTTATATTCAATAAATATTTTTTTTGAGAAACACAGTACAAACACATATACTCACATACATGCACATACACTCATGTTCATATACGCTCTCACGCACCCCTAGTCCTATGGGCACCTTCGGGAGACTGAGCCGGTGGGTCTTGAGGTTGACGAAGACACCTCGGACACGTCACTATTGACGAAAACGTCCCCTCCCATCAAAAGAACACTCTGCCTTTATGAGACACACAAGTTTCAAACATGTGGTTTGATTCCTAGTGAGCTAGGAGTACAACCATCCTCCTAACCAATCAATTACACATTGGTTCTTCGATAAACATATTTAAAAACCACGAGTGAGAGTGAAACATCAACGACGGAAAAATTTACTGTTTCTATTACGACAATGGTGGGTTTCAGCGGAAAAAAAGTGTGACAAACAAAACCTGGTTAGTAGCGAGAATAAGACACCCCTCCAGTCGCTAAGTCGCTAGGGATATAGATTGCCTGGCATAGGCATACGGTATTGCTCATGACGCGAGGCAGCTCACGTAATTCTTTGGTCATGCTTGAGGTTTAGAAGGACTAGAGCGCGAGTCTCATGAATCACTGTAAGCAACACACCAGTAATGGTTCTTTTTATGTAAAATGTAAGCAGTCGTTCTCTTACCAAGTGGATTGGCTGCCTGATTGGACTTTTGAAGTTCTAGTTTTGTTCGCATTTGAGCCGACGATTTCTTTAAGAATCGTTATTATGAAGCAACCTGCGTGGTACTAGCACTATATAGCAAGCGCGTGCCGAGGATTTTCATCGCAATGCCAATGCTAGCCATGGACGCGGCAGCGGCGGCGTTCTCCTGCTCCTTCTCGTCCTCCTCACCAGTGTCATCGTGACTTTTGTTCGATCATATGGGTCAATGGAGGAAAAGAATTCTATGAGACCAGGTCTCGCGCAAGACCCATTCTTATAGATGACACGTGGCATTCACAAATCACAGAGCATCTACTCCATCCTCACTTGAAATCAAAGGGAAAGAGGTTAGATGCTTTGTGATTTATGAATGACACGTGTCATCCATCAGAACGGGTCTCACCTACTAACCGTGAGACCTGATTTCATATAATTTTTTTCCGTCGACGGATGGTGCAACCGCACCGAATCCACCATTGCTCCCGCTGCTGGGCCACCTCCCCCTGAACAAGAAGCCGCTGCACCGCTCGCTGGCCACGCTGGCCGCCTCGGCGCACGGCGGGGCCTTGAGGCCGCTCGTATCGTTGAGGCTGGGGGCAGGGCCAGCCCTCCTTGTGTCGACACATGCTGCCGCCGAGGAGTGCTTCACGGCGCAGGACGCCGCCCTGACGGGACGGCCACGACTGCTTGTGGGGAAGTACCTCGGGTATAACCACACCACGCTCACTTGGGCATCCCACAGCGCCCACTCGGGCGTTCTGCGTCGATTCCTCGCCGGCAGGCTCTTCTCTGCGCCCCGCCTCGATGAAAGCACGGCCGACCGCCGTGTCAAGGTATGTTGTTGCCGCTCTCTCTCATGCCGGACGGAGAATAGAGGTAGAAAAAATACAACAGTATTTTTCCGGCCGCAACACAGCCCTTTCCAATTATCTCCGACTCACTCCCCGTCTACAAGCCATACAATGAGGGATCCGGCTTGCCTGCTTCCTCCTCGTGCTCCCATCCGTGCTCCCACTTCATCCTACGATTGTTCTTTTTTCTTTTCTATTTCTAATCTAATCATCTCCCCCCTGATTTTAAGGGGGTGAAGCCGGACCTTATTTTGTTCCAATCAAATCAAGCCACGTATGCGGAAGCACGGATGGGAGCACACGCAGGGAGCAGGCAAGTCTCATCCTACAATGAGGGACCTTTTATATCCAGATGTGCACACACGCTGGACGCCACTAACCAAGCCACTAACTGCATGGCCTTTTCCTAGGCATGCACTAAGCACTAAGGGCATCTCCAGCCGCGCCCCTAACAGGGCCCCCCAGGCCACTTTTTCGGCGCCGGCGCCGAAAAAACGGCCCAGTCGCGCCCTCAGGACGCCGAAAATCGCCGGTTCAGACCTTTTTTCCGCCCGGCGGTCACAGGCCGAACCCGGCGCGCTGGGGAGCAGTTGGGGGCTCCGGCGCTAGGGAAAAGCACGCCTGGCCCACACCGACAGCGGAAAAGTCAAGGTTTTTTCCCCCGACTCGCCTCGCACCCCCCCCCCCCCGCGCCCTCGGCCACCACTAGCTATATCCCGGCGACGGCCGCCGCCCTACTCCGCTAGATAGCCATTCCCCGCCGGAAAATAGCAGCGCTTCGCCGCGGCAGACCCTCCCACAGCAGCTGGCCGTTTCCGGCCGCGGAGGCGTGGTTTAACGGCGGGTACACGCCCACCGAGCGCAAGGTGTTCGGCGTTTTGCCTGCCTCGGCGATGGACTCGGATGAGGAGGAAGAGCTCGCCGCGCTGCTGGAGGAGGAAGCCGCGGCCGACGTCCAGGAAGAAGAGCATCTCATGGTGCTCGCCGCCCTCGGCCAGCTGCTGGCGAGCAATGAAAAGCCGCGGCGAGGTGGCTCGGCGTCGGGGCGGATGAAAGCAAAGAACCGGCATCGTCTCCAAGGCTACTGCATGCTCTACTCTGACTACTTCGCCGATGCTCCACTTCATGGCGAGAGAACATTTTGGCGCCGTTATCGGATGAGCCGAAAGCTCTTCCTCAGGATTGTGAATTCCATCCGGGAGTTCGACAACTACTTCAAGTGCAAGATGGATTGCACTGGCGCTCTTGGATTCACCTCCATCCAGAAGTGCACGGCAGCGATGAGGATGCTTGCATATGGAGCTCCCAGTGATTCACTCGACGACTATGGGCGCATGGCCGAGTCCACCAGCATAGAGTGTTTCTACAAGTTCTGTCGGGCAGTGGTGGCAGTGTTTGGACCACAATACTTGAGAACACCCAATGCGGAAGACACTGCTCGGATCCTAGCCCGGAATGCAGCAAGAGGATTTCCTGGGATGCTTGGAAGCATCGACTGTATGCATTGGAAATGGAAGAATTGCCCATTTGGTTGGCAGGGGATGTACAAAGGCGCCAAAGGCGGTTGCAGTGTGGTGCTTGAGGTGGTAACCACACAGGACTTTTGGATTTGGCACTCCTTCTTTGGTATGCCAGGAACTCACAATGACATCAACGTGCTGCAGTGCTCTCCTGTTTTTGCCAAGCTCGTTGAGGGCCATTCTCCTCCGGTGAACTTCGAGATCAATGGGCACCAATACAACAAGGGGTACTACCTAGCAGATGGCATCTATCCGAGATGGTTGACATTTGTGAAGACGATCTCAAACCCTGCGGCAGGAGGCAAGAACGCCTGGTTTGCGAAAGTTCAGGAGGCTTGCAGGAAGGATGTCGAGCGGGCATTTGGTGTGCTCCAATCTCGATTCGCTGTTGTTCGGTACCCCGCTCAGACCTGGTCCAAAGATCAAATGTGGGAGATTATGACTTGCTGTGTCATCTTGCACAACATGATCATCGAGAGCGAGCAAGAAGACCCAGTGTTTGACACTGAACCATACTACAGGCAGGGTCCTCTAGCCGAAGTTGATCACCAGCTACCGGCAACTTGGACTGCCTATCTCAGTATGCGTCAGGAGATCCGAGACCCATAGGTGCATCATCAACTGCAGAAAGATCTGATTGAGCACCTATGGAGGCTCAAGGGGGACGCCGTGTGATGAAATACGAGTTTTTATTTGTTGAACTATATAATTTGTATTGAACTATTTGTTGTTGTACTATTTTGTTGAAGTATTTGATTTTTCTGTGATGAAATATGTGATAAGAAATAATTGTGTTGATAATTGAACGCTGAGACACGGCGAAACCATGCCGAATATGGGCCTATTCTCGCCCATATGGGCCTGCAAAGAGGGCCAATTTCGGCGCCTGGGGGCGACGACTGGGCACAAAACCGCCCCCAGCGCCGATTGTATCGCCGGCTCGCCCCAGGGGGCGATTTTTATGCGTCCTGGGGGGGGCAACGGCTGGAGATGCCCTAACACACGCCCCAGCCGGCTTTGTAGCTACAGAACCCACGCACGCCCATCCTCCTAGTGATTCGGTCTTCTCCCAACGTGAGCACCTACTCATCCGTAATACCTGGTCACCACCACGCATAGCCAGCGCCCGCTGCAACAAACCAGTCTGTGATAATGAATCAAACGCACGCACATGGGCCATACACTGCCTATACACACACATGCCACACTGCTGCGTCCCGCACGTCCCGCCCGTCCCGCGCGCCATCGAAGCGCCCGACGAACCCGACAAGCCCGATGCCGTGACTTATTCCAACACATACCTCCCAAGCCACGGCCTAGAGGAGTCCGTCATCGTCGACGTTACCACCGGCCAAGAGAGCCTGCTCCACTGCCGGTCTTTTTCCGCAGCTGCGGGCACTCGCGCTGGAAGTGCCCGTGCTCCCCGCACTTGTAGCAGCGCCAGCGCCTGTTGCTGCCGCTCCCCGACGCCACGCTGCGTCCGTCGTCGTCGTCCCGTGCTCCACCGTGCTGCCACTCCCGCGCCCGCCACTGCGCCGCCGTGTACAGGAGCTGTCCGTCCGCCCGCTCGCCGTTGTCCTGCCGTCGATGCCGAACTCGCTCGTCGAACGCGCGCAGCCGCCCGAGCGCTTCGTCGAACGCCATCGTCGTCACGTTGTGAAACTGCTCGACGCCGGCGACGATGGGGAAGAACCGATCCGGCACCGTATCCAGCAGCTTCTTGACGAGCGCCGCATCGTCCAGCGTCTCCCCGTGGTTGGCGTACCTCGCCGCCATCGCCGCGAGCCTCCCTCCGTACACATCGAACTCCTCGCCGTCCGCCATCTTTAGGCAGTCAAATTCGCCGCGCAGCGTCGCCAGCCACGCCGCACGGACCCGATCGGCGCCGACGAAGCTCACCTTCAGGGAGTCCCATACCTCCCTGGCGATGAGCTTCGTCAACACCTGCAGCAGCACATCCTCCAGCAATGCCCCGAGAAGCAACACGGCGCCATCTTGTCCTTCCGCGCGTTCACCGCCGCGTCGCTCGGCGCCACCGCCTCCCATACGGTGTGGACGTCGAGGATCGCCTGCGCCTTGATGGCCCAGACCATGTAGTTCTCCGCGGTCAGCATTGGCATCGCCATCGTCGCCGATCCGCCCGCGCCGCCGCCGTGCGGGACGAGCGCCATGGTCGTCGGTGATCGCCTGAACCGAAGCTCTGATACCAATCACTAGTAGAAAAGGGGGCTTTTGTTCGGGCCTGGCCAGCCCATTAGTCCCAATTCTGCCACGAACTGGGACCAATGGAGGCATTTTTCCCAGTTCGTGAGCCCAAGGGGCCGGCCGGGGCCTCGTGGGCATTGGTCCCGGTTCGTCTGGGCCCATTTGTCTCGGTTCTTGGCATGAACCGCGACCAATGGGCCTTGCTCCTGGCCCACTACCATTGGTCCCGGTTCGTGGCAGGAACTAGGACAGTAGGATGGCCTTTGGTCCCGGTTCCAGCCACGAACCGGGACCAATGAGTTGCCTATATATACCCCATTGCCGGCGAGCAGAGCACTCCACAGTGCTCTGTTTTTTGCTGGCCGGCGAGGGGGGGGCATTGGGTGCTCTAGCTCACCTTCTATGCACATGAGGTGTTCGATGAAATGCCCGAGCCACATTAGTTAAGCTTTCTCCTCTCGAAGCTCGACCTCCGAGCTCCATTTTTTCCGAGATTTGTCTAGGTTTAGCGGTCCATCACGCCCCGTCCTCGTCTTCACCGTCGTCGATCGCCCGCACCGATCTCGTCGCCGGCACCACCGTGGTGAGCCTCTTGTTCTTATCTTCTTTTTGAAAGAAAAAAATCTTACTTTAGATACATACTTGTCTAATTTTCTTACTTTTGACACACATAATTATATATAATGCACGCAGATGAACCGACAATGGATGTACGGTGACAAACACACCTCTGAGTACATTAAGGGCCTGCATAATTTTCTCGAAGTGGCTGAGGCAAACAAGCAGAATGGTTTTATGTGTTGTCCATGCCCTAATTGTGGGAATACGAGGTCTTACTCTGACAAGAAAATCCTTCACACCCACCTGCTTTATGAGGGTTTCATGCCACACTATAATGTTTGGATGAAGCACAGAGAAATAGGGGTTATGATGGAAGACAACAAAGAAGAGGAGGACGATGACAACCATGTGCCCCCTGAATACGGTGATGCTGCAACGGGGGAAGCCGAAGATCAAGAGGAAGCTGAAGATCCAGAGGAACCAGACGATGTGCCCGATGATGATCTCCGCCGGGTCATTGTTGATGCAAGGGAAAAGTGCGAAAGTGAAAAGGAGAAGCTGAAGTTCGATCGCATGTTAGAGGATCACAAAAAATGGTTGTAGCCCAATTGCGAAGATGGCAACACAAAGCTCGGTACCGTACTGGAATTGCTGCAGTGGAGGGCAGAGAATGTTGTGCCTGACAAAGGATTTGAGAAGCTACTGAAAATATTGAAGAAGAAGCTTCCAAAGGATAACGAATTGCCCGACAGTACGTACGCAGCAAAGAAGGTCGTATGCCCTCTAGGATTGGAGGTGGAGAAGATACATGCATGCCCTAATGACTACATCCTCTACCGCGGTGCGTACAAGGATTTGAACGCATGCCCGGTATGCGGTGCATTGCGGTATAAAATCAGACGAGATGACCCTGGTGATGTTGAGGGCGAGCGCCGCAGGAAGAGGGTTCCTGCGAAGGTTATGTGGTATGCTCCTATAATACCACGGTTGAAACAACTGTTCAAAAACAAAGAGCATGACAAGTTGATGCGATGGCACAATGAGGACCGTAAGAAAGAAGGGAAGTTGAGAGCACCCGCTGACGGGTCGCAGTGGAGAAAAATCGAGAGAAAGTTCTGGGCTGAGTTTGCAAGTGACCCAAGGAACGTATGGTTTGCTTTAAGCGTAGATGGCATTAATTCTTTCGGGGAGCAAAGCAGCAATCACAGCACCTGGCCCATGACTCTATGTATGTATAACCTTCCTCCTTGGATGTGCATGAAGCGGAAGTTCATTATGATGCCAATTCTCATCCAAGGCCCCGAGCAACCCGGCAACGACATTGATGTGTACCTAAGGCCATTAGTTGTAGAACTCTTACAGCTGTGGAATGGAACAGGTGTACGTGTGTGGGATGAGCACATGGGGGAAGAATTTGACCTAAAGGCGTTGTTGTTCGTGACCATCAATGATTGGCCCGCTCTCAGTAACCTTTCAGGACAGACAAACAAGGGATACCACGCATGCACGCACTGTTTAGCTGACACCGAAAGTATATATCTGGACAGATGCAGGAAGAATGTGTACCTGGGCCATCGTCGATTTCTCCCGACCAACCATCAATGTCGAAAGAAAGGCAAGCATTTCAAAGGCGAGGTAGATCACCGGAAGAAGCCCGCCATGTGTACCGGTGATCATGTACTTGCTATGGTCTCGCATTTACACGTAATATTTGGAAAGGATCCCGGTGGACTAGCTGTTCCTAATGACGCTGAGGGACGCGCACCCATGTGGACGAAGAAATATATATTTTGGGACCTACCCTACTGGAAAGAGCTAGAGGTACGCTCTTCAATCAACATGATGCACGTGACGAAGAACCTTTGCGTGAACCTGTTAGGCTTCTTGGGTGTGTATGGGAAGACAAAAGATACACCTGAGGCATGGGAGGACCTGCAACGTTTGCACGAAAAAGACAGCATGCCTCCAAAGCAGTCTGAAGGTCCTGCCAGCTATGCTCTTACCAAAGAAGAGAAGGAAATCTTTTTTGAATGCCTGCTCAGTATGAAGGTCACGACTGGCTTCTCGTCGAATATAAAGAGAATAATAAATATTCCAGAGAAAAAGTTCCAGAACCTAAAGTCTCATGACTGCCACGTGATTATGACGCAACTGCTTCCGGTTGCATTGAGGGGGCTTCTACCGGAAAACGTTCGATTAGCCATTGTGAAGCTATGTACATTCCTCAATGCAATCTCTCAGAAGGTGATCGATCCAGATATCATACCAAGGCTAAGGAGTGATGTGGCGTAATGTCTTGTTAGTTACGAGCTGGTGTTCCCACCATCCTTCTTCAATATCATGACGCACGTCCTAGTTCATCTAGTCGACGAGATTGTCATTCTGGGCCCCGTATTTCTACACAATATGTTCCCCTTTGAGAGGTTCATGGGAGTCCTAAAGAAATATGCCCGTAACCATGCTAGGCCAGAAGGAAGCATCTCCATGGGCCATCAAACAGAGGATTCATTGGTTTTTGTGTTGACTTCATTCCTAGCCTTAAGAAGATAGGTCTCCCTAAATCGCGGTATGATGGGAGACTGACTGGAAAAGGCACGCTAGGAGCGGACTCAATAATACGCAGGGACGGGCATTCTTGGTCTTGAGCACACTACACAGTTCTACAAAACTCTACCTTGGTGACCCCGTATGTCGATGAAAACAAGAACAGTCTGCGCTCCAAACACCCGGAGCAGTGTGACGACTGGATTACATGTGAACACATCATGACTTTCAGCAGTTGGTTGGAAACACGTCTCAGAGGTGACAACACTGTTTGTGATGAGCTGTACTCGTTGTCCAGGGGACCATCTTTGACTGTATTGACTTACAAAAGATACGAGATAAATGGGAATACATTTTACACGATCGCCCAAGATCAAAAGAGCACCAACCAAAACAGTGGTGTCCGATTTGATGCAGCAACCGAGAGGGGAAATGACACATATTATGGTTACATAATGGACATATGGGAAGTTGACTGCGGACATGATTTTAAGGTCCATTTGTTTAAGTGCAAATGGGTCAATCTGTCAGGAAGCGGGGTACAGGTAGACCCATAGTACAGAATGACAACAGTGGATCTGAACAATCTTGGGTACACTGACGAATCGTTCGTCCTAGCCAATGATGTGGCACAGGTTATCTATGTGAAGGACATGTCTACCAGACCGAGAAAAAGAAAAGATAAGGAAGCAAATACATCATACGATGAGCCAAAGCGCCACATAGTTCTTTCAGGAAAAAGGGACATTGTGGGAGTGGAGGGCAAGACAGACATGTCTGAAGATTATGAAAAGTTTCATGAAATTCCTCCCTTCAAAATCAAGAATGACCCAAGCATCCTGATAAACGATGAAGATTATCCATGATTACGGCACAATAAGCAAAGCACACAAGCGAAAAAAAAGTGAAGACTTTCTCTCCACAACTATTATGATGATACCATGACAACTTTCAACATTTTCGTAGTTCATTTGAAATGCCTATTGTAACATACGAGTTTCTGTATGAAATCCTGATACTTCAAAATAGATTGTCCATTTTGTACACGAAGTGCATCCAGTTTTTGCCGTAACCCTCTCTACTTTCTTGCACATGCTATGTGGGTGAAATGATGATACCATGCCAACTTTCAACCTTTTCAGAGTTCATTTCTAGTGCTTTTCAATTTCAGGGTCTTATAGCTCAAAATAATCAGTAAATGCATGGAAAATAACAAATATCATAAAAATAAATAAGTAATTAGAAACAGAATAAAATAAATTTTAATAAAATATATAAGTAGAAACAAAATAAAATAAACTTTAATAACATAAATAAAATTTATGAAACTAAAATTATCAACGTATTTTCTGTTCAAAACATTATAAGCAACCTCTAGTATTACTGAAACTAAAATTATATAAAATTGATGCAACT
The DNA here is from genome assembly GCF_056163025.1 of Triticum urartu. NCBI lineage: Eukaryota > Viridiplantae > Streptophyta > Magnoliopsida > Poales > Poaceae > Triticum > Triticum urartu. The sequence goes on from NC_141878.1 coordinate 100,853,245, forward strand.
AAAATTATCAAGTTTTTTCTGTTCAAAATCATTAAAAGCAAAAAAGAATTTTCATAAAGAACTTTTTTGTTAGAAACTTTAATACCAAAAAGAATTATCATAAAATAAAATAAATAAGTAATTAGAAACAAAATAAAATAAAATAAATAAGAATTTTGTTGTAAGTAGAAACAAAATAAAATAAATAAAGCAAAAAAGAAAAAAATAAACTGGGAAAAAAACGCCACCTACTGGGCCACCACGGCCTGAATACGACTAGAAACCCACCCATGGGCCAAGATTCAGGCCCGTAGAAGGCCCAATAGGCCCAGAGGCAGATACAGTGTGTTTAGGCCCGAAAGCCTGCATTTGAGAGGAGCTCGAGAGGGCACCGGGAGTGGGGCTTATAAACCACTCTTGAGCTCCCTCAGCTAGCGAGGTGGGACTAAACTTTCGTGCCGCGATGCGGGCAACACAAGGCCTTTAGTCCCGATTGGTGCCACCAACCGGTACTAAAGGCATACATTGGTACCGGTTTGTGGCACCAACCGGTACCAATGCCCCCCCATTAGTCCAGGTTTGTGCCATCAACCGGGACTAAAGGCCTCTGCTTCCCGCCCTTTGGGCTGCTGAAAAATGACCTTTGGTCCCGGTTGGTGGCACTAACCAGGACTAAAGGTGTGCTTTGGTCCCGGTTGGTGCCACGAACCGGGACCAAAGGTCTGTCTATATAAGCCACACTTGTGAAATTTTCGGTTCAGTTCTTCTTCCCACTGCCCCGACGCCGTCGCCGCGCCGCTGCCCCCTGCCCCAACGCCGTCACCGCCCGCCGCCCCTGCCCCGACGCCGTCGCCGCGCCGCCCCGCGTCGTCACCGCCCTGGTCCGCGTCGCCCCTGCCCCGACGCCGTCGCCCCCTGCCCCAACGCCGTCGCTGCGCGCCGCGCCGCCCCGCGTCGTCACCGCCCCGGTCCGCGCCGCCCCTGCCCCGACGCCGTAAAAAATATATGATTAGATGATTTTTTTTGTTCATAGATGTGATTTTTTTGTTCATATATTATATGATGTTTTTATATTGTTCATAGATGATCGATCATATTTGTTCATATGTATGCAAGTGAAGTCGTTGTAGTTAGTTGTACTGTTTAGGGTTAGGGTCGTCGAGGAAAAAAATTAAGGAAAGAAGAAAAGAGGAAGAAAAGAGGAAGAAGGAAGAAGAAGAAAAATAAGAAGAGGACAAAGAAAAAGAAAAAAAGAGGAGAAGGAGAAGGAATAGAATCTATTTTTTCTTCTTCTCCTCTTTTTTTCTTCTTCTTCCTCTTCTTATTTTTTATCGGGTATGTCGTTGTCGATATACCCCCTCCCCGATAATTTCGACATGAGGGGGGGTCGATAAATAACAGAACTAGTTAAACAAGTTTATTTTTAGTAAGTACTACTTTATTTTATTTATAATAAGTGCTTAGTAGTTGAACTAGTTGATTTAATAAAACTACTTTATTTTACTATATATAGAAGTAGTTTATTTTACTATAGAAGTAGTTTATTTTTAGCAAGGAAATTAATAGAACTAGTTTGTTTTTTAGTTAAAGCAATTATTCCCGCATCGACGTCGACTATGCATATCCCGCATCCTCGTCGTCGACTCAGCGGAGGAGGCCGGCTTGATCAAAGGGGCCATGTCCGGGACTGGGCTCCGCCAGGCTGGTTTTGGGAGGTGCTACCTTCCGGGGGGCGTAGGTTGGTGAGGAGCCAGCCCGTCGTTGACCCGATCCTTGTTTGGTGGCGGTCGCGTGGGCTAGTGACGGTGCCGAGGCTTGCGGACACCGCGGAGGTGGTACGTCACCATGTCGGCGAGGAGGACCAGCACGTCCGTCGCTACATGGTTACGTTGGAGGGAAGGTTCGACAATACCTGGCAGGTTCTTCAGGGATCTCACTAGAGCTGTGATCCTGTGATGGTTCCTTCCCTTTGGGTGTCCACCGCCCGCGCCGATACCCGTCGGGCGCTACAGTTCTAGCTGTACTGGCGATGCTATTTGTATGATAGTATTCGAGGTGTATTAGTGATAATATTCGACAATGTACGGACGCATGGAGATGATGTAGTTTTGCTTATAATTGAATGCATCCTAATTTTAATACTACTTTATTTTGCGATTTGATTTTGCTTACTGAATGCTCAAATTGGAAAACTACTCCTACTTTGAATGCTAATTGGAGAGCACTATGCAAGGCGTATGCATATGATTAGTTGATAGCTTATAGTGTTTTTGTTTTCGCAGAAATCTAGGAGCCCCCCTCCATCATCCCTGTCGTCGTCCCTGTCACCGACCCCCTCCGACCTCGTGGTGAGACCATTCAAATCCTTTTTTAGAAAGATAATTAAACGATATTTCGGATTGACTTTAAGTCTGTCGAGTCTCCACCATATATGAGAGGACAAAGAAGGTCGACTGTTGTTGTGGGGGTCGTTTCTCCTTCTTCTCCGGGTGCTAGAGCTTTGTTATGCACTAGGGAAAGAAGGAGTAACGACCATCACCGACGGTCGCAAATGTCAGAGAGGAATCAATGAGGGAGAGTTCCACCATATATATATATATATGGGTAAATTGTTTGGGGCACCTAGGTGCCCAGGCACCTAGCATTTAATAGCTCGCATGTCCACCCATTTATATTTATTGATTTGAATAGAATTAAAACACACATTATATGTATATATATATATGAGGGGACGAAGAATCCCGACTATTGTCGTGGGTGTCGCTTCTTCTTCGTTCCCGTGTGCTAGACATTTTGGTGTGATGCACTCGAGGACAAAGTGAGGAGCGACCATCACCGAAAGTCGAATATATACACCACGTGAGCTAAGAGTTTTCAAGAAAAGACTCGACAGACCGATAGTCAACCCGTGATGAATAATAATGATCTAATTTAGTTTTTGTAGTACATATATTTAATTTTACAAGTTTAATCTTTGAATATATGAACGTAGGAAATGTCGTCATCAGACGACGAAAGTCTCCCGGAGGAGTGCAGCTGGTGCCACGACGATCGAGGTCTGTGCGACATGCCTCACCTGGACGATGATCGGCGCTTCAACATTAAGCTCGAGGAGACTTTCGATGTTGAAATGGTACGCAACGACGACAAGTGTTTTTTCGTAATTAAGCATGACTACAACTATTTCAGCGTCTAATTCTCATCTTTTACAATTCGAGTAGCTTATCCCATGCCATGCAAGGCGCTATGTCTTGGAGAGGATGGGTTTTGAAGACCATGAACATTTTGAAACAAAGAAAATTCACCTAATGACTCATCATGATGTGGATTTTGAAGTAAAGATGTACAATTCTGAGAGCGTAACCCATTTTGGTTGCAAAAAATGAGAAGCATTCTGCAAGATGTATGGTTTTGATGAGGGTATGCTTGTCACCATGGATCTTGGTGATCCTGAAATCGAGCAAGACAATATGGACATTTGGGTCCTTGTTGATACGCCTCCAATTCTACCGCTATGTGAGTTTAGTTTCTCAAACATAGTTATTAGCTAATTTATATTGTTTATTTCAAAATAGTTGATAGCTTATTTCCATTGACAGCTTATTTTCATTCTTCAAAGAATGTGCGGGAGATTACAGACAAAACCCACTACACCGATGGCTCCGAATTAACTTACAAGGAGAAAAATCATCTGGTCGAATTTTATACTGACATTGAGAATTACAATATCTACAATCAAACTCCTCAACATTATGGTCAAAACATGCCACTAGTGCATGTGTTCAACTACGGTAACTACCATGGAGATACCCTTGTAAGTTTTTTTTGTATTATGACATCCGTGCATCTTTTGCATACTTCTAAAACTAATACATCATTGCTAACTATGAAGTTATTACTATGTTTTTCAATAGATAATCCCAGAGAATTGTGTGCCTCATTTGATGTATCAGAAAGGTAGCCTTAATGTTTTGAACATACAGCCAGGTCATCCTAGGAATCTCAACTGTCCATAAAAGATTTCTAAAAAAATGGAGACATGCAAATCAAAGTATGGAAAAATGTATGGACATTCGTAAGGAGGTTCTTGAAAGCAAAAGGAAGCAAAGCGCAAGAATTGGAGACAGGATGATCTCCATTCTCCATAATGGAGAGTCAGGGTCTATATTGTTTTATACTATTTTACCTTAAAGAGGGTATTTAGGTCCTACCTAATACTGATGATCATGTGCTAAGAACAATTAAGTAGGGTTGGTTCAATGACTATGAGGATGATGATCGTATGACTTGTTATTAATAACGAGTAGAAGTTGTATGATGATGATTAGTAGACTTGTTATTGTATATGATGATGCATGATGCGAGCATGAAGAGTTATTATATATCATGAAGGAAATATGCCCTAGAGGCAATAATAAAGTTATTATTTATTTCCTTATATCATGATAAATGTTTATTATTCATGCTAGAATTGTATTAACCGGAAACATAATACATGTGTGAATACATAGACAAAAACAGAGAGTCACTAGTATGCCTCTACTTGACTAGCTCGTTAATCAAAGATGGTTATGTTTCCTAACCATACACATGAGTTGTCATTTGATTAACGGGATCACATCATTAGGAGAATGATGTGATTGACTTGACCCATTCCGTTAGCTTAGCAATTGATCGTTTAGTTTGTTGTTATTGCTTTCTTCATAACTTATACATGTTCCTATGACTATGAGATTATGCAACTCCCGTTTACCGAAGGAACACTTTGTCTGCTACCAAACGTCGCAACATAACTGGGTGATTATAAAGGTGCTCTACAGGTGTCTCCGAAGGTACTTGTTGGGTTGGCGTATTTCAAGATTAGGATTTGTCACTCCGATTGTCGGAGAGGTATCTCTGGGCCCTCTCGGTAATGCACATCACTCAAGCCTTGCAAGCATTGCAACTAATAAGTTAGTTGCAGGATGATGTATTATGGAACGAGTAAAGAGACTTGCCGGTAACGAGATTGAACTAGGTATTGAGATACCGACGATCGAATCTCGGGCAAGTAACATACCGATGACAAAGAACAATGTATGTTGTTATGCGTCTGACCGATAAAGATCTTCGTAGAATATGTAGGAGCCAATATGAGCATCCAGGTTCCGCTATTGGTTATTGACCGGAGACGTGTCTCGGTCATGTCTACATAGTTCTCGAACCCCTAGGGTCCGCACGCTTAAAGTTCGGTGACGATCGTAATTAGGGTTTTTGTGTTTTGATGTACCGAAGGTTGTTGGAGTCCCAGATGTGATCATGGACATGACGAGGACTCTCGAAATGGTCGATACATAAAGATTGATATATTGGAAGCCTATATTTGGATATCGGAAATGTTCCGGGTGAAATCGGGATTTTACCGGAGTACGGGGGGTTATCGGAACCCCCCCAGGGGTTATTGGGCCTACATGGGCCATAAGGGAGAAGAGGAGGGCCGGCCAGGGCAGGCCGCGCGCCCCCTCCCCCCTAGTCCGAATAGGACAAGGAAGGGGGGGCGGCTCCTCCCTTTCCTCTTTCTCCCTTCCTTCTTCCTTTTCCAACAAGGCAAGAGGGGGGAGTCCTACTCCCGGTTGGAGTAGGACTCCTCCAGGCGCACCCATAGGGCCAGACGCACCTCCCCATCTCCCTCCTTTATATACTGAGGCAAGGGGGCACCCCATGACACACAAGTTGATCCTCGTGGTCGTTCCTTAGCCGTGTGCGGTGCCCCCTTCCACCATATTCCACCTCGGTCATATCGTAGCGGTGCTTAGGTGAAGCCCTGCGTCGGTAGAACATCATCACCATCATCATGCCGTCGTGCTGACGAAACTCTCCCTCAATGTTTTTCTGGATCGAAACTCGAGGAACGTCACCGAGTTGAACGTGTGCACAACTCGGAGGTGCCGTACGTTCGGTACTTGGATCGGTCGGATCGGGAAGACGTACGACTACTTCCTCTACGTTGTGTCAACACTTCTGTTGCCGGTCTACGATGGTACGTAGACAACACTCTCCCCTCTCGTTGCTATGCATCACCATGATCTTACGTGTGCGTAGGAAATTTTTTGAAATTACTACATTCCTCAACAGTGGCATCCGAGCCTAGGTTTTATGCGTTGATGTTGTGCACGAGTAGAACACAAGTGAGTTGTTGGCGATATAAGTCATACTGCTTACCAGCATGTCATACTTTGGTTCGGTGGTATTGTTGGATGAAGCGGCCCGGACCGACATTATGCGTACGCATATGCGAGACTGGTTCTACCGACGTGCTTTGCACACAGGTGGCTGGCGGGTGTCAGTTTCTCCAACTTTAGTTGAACCAAGTGTGGCTATGCCTGGTCCTTGCGAAGGTTAAAATAACACCAACTTGACAAACTATCGTTGTGGTTTTGATGCGTAGGTAAGAACGGTTCTTGCTAAGCCCGTAGCAGCCACGTAAAACTTGCAACAACAAAGTAGAGGACGTCTAACATGTTTTTGCAGGGCATGTTGTGATGTGATATGGTCAAGACATGATGCTAAATTTTATTGTATGAGATGATCATGTTTTGTAACCGAGTTATCGGCAACTGGCAGGAGCCATATGGTTGTCGCTTTATTGTATGCAATGCAATTGCGCTGTAATGCTTTACTTTATCACTAAGCGGTAGCGATAGTCGTGGAAGCATATGATTGGCGAGACGACAACGATGCTACGATGGTGATCAAGGTGTCCGCCGGTGACGATAGTGATCATAAAGGTGCTTCGGAGATGGAGATCACAAGCACAAGATGATGATGGCCATATCATATCACTTATATTGATTGCATGTGATGTTTATCTTTTATGCATCTTATCTTGCTTTGATTGACGGTAGCATTATAAGATGATCCCCCACTAAATTATCAAAGTATAAGTGTTCTCCCTGAGTATGCACCATTGCGAAAGTTCGTCGTGCTGAGACACCACGTGATGATCGGGTGTGATAGGCTCTACGTTCAAATACAACGGGTGCAAAACAGTTGCACACGCGGAATACACAGGTTTAACTTGACGAGCCTAGCATATAACAGATATGGCCTTGGAACACGGAGACCGAAAGGTCGAGCGTGAATCATATAGTAGATATGATCAACATATTGATGTTCACCATTAATACTACTCCATCTCACGTGATGATCGGACATGGTTTAGTTGATTTGGATCACGTGATCACTTAGAGGATTAGAGGGATATCTTTCTAAATGGGAGTTCTTAAGTAATATGATTAATTGAACTTAAATTTAACATGAACTTAGTACCTGATAGTATCTTGCTTGTCTATGTTTGATTGTAGATAGATGGCTCGTGCTGTCGTTCCATTGAATTTTAATGCGTTCCTTGAGAAAGCAAAGTTGAAAGATGATGGTAGCAATTACATGGAATGGGTCCGTAACTTGAGGATTATCCTCATTGCTGCACAGAAGAATTACGTTCTGGAAGCACCGCTAAGTGCCAAGCCTGCTGCAGGAGCGACACCAGATGTTATAAACGTCTGGCAGAGCAAAGCTGATGACTACTCGATAGTTCAGTGTGCCATGCTTTACGGCTTAGAACCGGGTGTTCAACGACGTTTTGAACGTCATGGAGCATATGAGATGTTCTAGGAGTTGAAGTTAATGTTTCAAGCAAATGCCCGGATTGAGAGGTATGAAGTCTCCAATAAGTTCTATAGCTGCAAGATGGAGGAGAATAGTTTTGTCAGTGAACATATACTCAAAATGTCTGTGTATCATAATCACTTGACTCAACTGGGGGTTAATCTTCGTGTTGATAGTGTCATTGACAGAGTTCTTCAATCACTGCTACCAAGCTACAAAAGCTTCGTGATGAACTATAATATGCAAGGGATGAATAAAATTATTCCTGAGCTCTTCGCGATGCTAAAAGCCGCGGAGGTAGAAATCAAGAAGGAGCATCAAGTGTTGATGGTCAATAAGACCACCAGTTTCAATAAAAAGGGCAAAGGGAAGAAGAAAGGGAACTTCAAGAAGAACAGCAAACAAGTTGCTGCTCAGGAGAAGAAACCCAAGTCTGGACCTAAGCCTGAGACTGAGTGCTTCTACTGCAAGCAGACTGGTCACTGGAAGCGGAACTGCCCCAAGTATTTGGCGGATAAGAAGGATGGCAAAGTGAACAAAGGTATATGTGATATACATGTTATTGATGTGTACCTTACTAATGCTCGCAGTAGCACCTGGGTATTTGATACTGGTTCTGTTGCTAACATTTGCAACTCGAAACAGGGGCTACGGATTAAGCGAAGATTGGCTAAGGACGAGGTGACGATGCGCGTGGGAAATGGTTCCAAAGTCGATGTGATCGCAGTCGGCACGCTACCTCTACATCTACCTTCGGGATTAGTATTAGACCTAAATAATTGTTATTTGGTGCCAGCGTTGAGCATGAACATTATATCTGGATCTTGTTTGATGCGAGACGGTTATTCATTTAAATCAGAGAATAATGGTTGTTCTATTTATATGAGTAATATCTTTTATGGTCATGCACCCTTGAAGAGTGGTCTATTTTTGATGAATCTCGATAGTAGTGATACACATATTCATAATGTTGAAATCAAAAGATGCAGAGTTGATAATGATAGTGCAACTTATTTGTGGCACTGCCGTTTAGGTCATATCGGTGTAAAGCGCATGAAGAAACTCCATACTGATGGACTTTTGGAACTACTTGATTATGAATCACTTGGTACTTGCGAACCGTGCCTCATGGGTAAGATGACTAAAACACCGTTCTCCGGTACTATGGAGAGAGCAACGGATTTGTTCGAAATCATACATACAGATGTATGTGGTCCAATGAATGTTGAGGCTCGTGGCGGATATCGTTATTTTCTCACCTTCATAGATGATTTAAGCAGATATGGGTATATCTACTTAATGAAACATAAGTCTGAAACATTTGAAAAGTTCAAAGAATTTCAGAGTGAAGTTGAAAATCATCGTAACAAGAAAATAAAGTTTCTACGATCTGATCGTGGAGGAGAATATTTGAGTTACGAGTTTGGTCTATATTTGAAACAATGCGGAATAGTTTCGCAACTCACGCCACCGGGAACACCACAGCGTAATGGTGTGTCCGAACGTCGTAATCATACTTTATTAGATATGGTGCGATCTATGATGTCTCTTACTGATTTACCGTTATCGTTTTGGGGTTATGCTTTAGAGACGGCTGCATTCACGTTAAATAGGACACCATCGAAATCCGTTGAGACGACGCCTTATGAACTGTGGTTTGGCAAGAAACCAAAGTTGTCGTTTCTAAAAGTTTGGGGCGGCGATGCTTATGTGAAAAAGCTTCAACCTGATAAGCTCGAACCCAAATCGGAGAAATGTGTCTTCATAGGATACCCAAAGGAGACTGTTGGGTACACCTTCTATCACAGATCCGAAGGCAAAACTTTTGTTGCTAAATTCGGAGTTTTTTTAGAGAAGGAGTTTCTCTCGAAAGAAGTGAGTGGGAGAAAAGTAGGACTTGATGAGGTAACTGTACCTGCTCCCTTATTGGAAAGTAGTACATCACAGAAACCGGTTTCTGTGACACCTACACCAATTAGTGATGAAGCTAATGATAATGATCATGAAACTTCAGATCAAGTTACTACCGAACCTCGTAGATCAACCAGAGTAAGATCCGCACCAGAGTGGTACGGTAATCCTGTTCTGGAAGTCATGCTACTAGATCATGATGAACCTACGAACTATGAAGAAGCGATGGTGAGCCCAGATTCCGCAAAATGGCTAGAAGCCATGAAATCTGAGATGGGATACATGTATGAGAACAAAGTATGGACTTTGGTTGACTTGCCCGTTGATCGGCAAGCAATTGAGAATAAATGGATCTTCAACAAGAAGACTGACACTGACGGTAATGTTACTGTCTACAAAGCTCGACTTGTTGCAAAAGGTTTTCGACAAGTTCAAGGGATTGACTACGATGAGACCTTCTCACTCGTAGCGATGCTTAAGTCTGTCCGAATCATGTTAGCAATTGCCGCATTTTATGATTATGAAATTTGGCAAATGGATGTCAAAACTGCATTCCTGAATGGATTTCTGGAAGAAGAGTTGTATATGATGCAACCAGAAGGTTTTGTCGATCCAAAGGGAGCTAACAAAGTGTGCAAGCTCCAGCGATCCATTTATGGACTGGTGCAAGCCTCTCGGAGTTGGAATAAACGCTTTGATAGTGTGATCAAAGCATTTGGTTTTGTACAGACTTTTGGAGAAGCCTCTATTTACAAGAAAGTGAGTGGGAGCTCTGTAGCATTTCTGATATTATATGTGGATGACATATTATTGATTGGAAATCATATAGAATTTCTAGATAGCATAAAGGGATACTTGAATAAGAGTTTTTCAATGAAAGACCTCGGTGAAGCTGCTTCCATATTGGGCATTAAGATCTATAGAGATAGATCAAGACGCTTAATTGGACTTTCACAAAGCACATACCTTGACAAGGTTTTGAAGAAGTTCAAAATGGATCAAGCAAAGAAAGGGTTCTTGCCTGTGTTACAAGGTGTGAAGTTGAGTAAGACTCAATGTCCGACCACCGCAGAAGATAGAGAGAAAATGAAAGATGTTTCCTATGCTTCAGCCATAGGCTCTATCATGTATGCAATGCTGTGTACCAGACCTGATGTGTGCCTTGCTATAAGTCTAGCAGGGAGGTACCAAAGTAATCCAGGAGTGGATCACTGGACAGCGGTCAACAACATCCTGAAATACCTGAAAAGGACTAAGGATATGTTTCTCATATATGGAGGTGACAAAGAGATCATCATAAATGGTTACGTTGATGCAAGCTTTGACACTGACCCGGACGATTCTAAATCGCAAACCGGATACGTGTTTTTACTGAACGGTGGAGCTGTCAGTTGGTGTATTTCTAAACAAAGCGTCGTGGTGGGATCTACATGTGAAGCGGAGTACATAGCTGCTTCGGAAGAAGCAAATGAAGGAGTCTGGATGAAGGAGTTCATATCCGATCTAGGTGTCATACCTAGTGCATCGGGTCCAATGAAAATCTTTTGTGACAATACTGGTGCAATTGCCTTGGCGAAAGAATCCAGATTTCACAAGAGAACCAAACACATCAAGAGACGCTTCAATTCCATTCGGGATTTAGTCCAAGTGGGAGACATAGAAATTTGCAAGATACATATGGATATGAATGTTGCAGACCCGCTGACTAAGCCTCTTCCACGAGCAAAACATGATCAGCACCAAGGCTCCATGGGTGTTAGAATCATTACTGTGTAATCTAGATTATTGACTCTAGTGCAAGTGGGAGACTGAAGGAAATATGCCCTAGAGGCAATAATAAAGTTATTATTTATTTCCTTATATCATGATAAATGTTTATTATTCATGCTAGAATTGTATTAACCGGAAACATAATACATGTGTGAATACATAGACAAAAACAGAGAGTCACTAGTATGCCTCTAGTTGACTAGCTCGTTAATCAAAGATGGTTATGTTTCCTATCCATAGACATGAGTTGTCATTTGATTAACGGGATCACATCATTAGGAGAATGATGTGATTTACTTGACCCATTCCGTTAGCTTAGCAATTGATCGTTTAGTTTGTTGCTATTGCTTTCTTCATAACTTATACATGTTCCTATGACTATGAGATTATGCAACTCCCGTTTACCGAAGGAACACTTTGTGTGCTACCAAACGTCACAACGTAACTGGGTGATTATAAAGGTGCTCTACAGGTGTCTCCGAAGGTACTTGTTGGGTTGGCATATTTCGAGATTAGGATTTGTCACTCCGATTGTCGGAGAGGTATCTCTGGGCCCTCTCGGTAATGCACATCACTCAAGCCTTGCAAGCATTGCAACTAATAAGTTAGTTGCAGGATGATGTATTACGGAACGAGTAAAGAGACTTGCCGGTAACGAGATTGAACTAGGTATTGAGATACCCACGATCGAATCTCGGGCAAGTAACATACCGATGACAAAGGGAACAACGTATGTTGTTATGCGGTCTGACCGATAAAGATCTTCGTAGAATATGTAAGAGCCAATATGAGCATCCAGGTTCCGCTATTGGTTTTTAACCGGAGACGTGTCTCGGTCATGTCTACAGAGTTCTCGAACCCGTAGGGTCCGCACGCTTAAAGTTTGGTGACGATCGTGATTAGGGTTTTTGTGTTTTGATGTACCGAAGGTTGTTCGGAGTCCCGGATGTGATCACGGACATGACGAGGAGTCTCTAAATGTTCGAAACATAAAGATTGATATATTGGAAGCCTATATTTGGATATCGGAAGCGTTCTGGGTGAAATCGGGATTTTACCAGAGTACCAGGGGGTTACTGGAACGCCCCCGGGGGCTATTGGGCCTACATGGGCCATAAGGGAGAAGAGGAGGGCCGGCCAGGGCAGGCCGCGCACCCCCTCCCCCCTAGTCCGAATAGGACAAGGAAGGGGGGGCAGCGCCCCCCTTTCCTCTTTCTCCCTTCCTCCTTCCTTTTCCAACAAGGCAAGAGGGGGGAGTCCTACTCCCGGTTGGAGTAGGACTCCTCCAGGCGCACCCATAGGGCCGGCCGCACCTCCCCCTCTCCCTCCTTTATATACTGAGGCAAGGGGGCACCCCATGACACACAAGTTGATCCTCGTGATCGTTCCTTAGCCGTGTGCGGTGCCCCCTTCCACCATATTCCACCCCGGTCATATCGTAGCGGTGCTTAGGCAAAGCCCTGCGTCGGTAGAACATCATCACCGTCATCACGCCGTCGTGCTGACGAAACTCTCCCTCAACGTTTTGCTGGATCAGAACTCAAGGGACGTCACCGAGTTGAACATGTGCACAACTCGTAGGTGCCGTACGTTCGGTACTTGGATCGGTCGGATCGGGAAGACGTACGACTACTTCCTCTACGTTGTGTCAACACTTCCGTTGCTGGTTTACGAGGGTACGTAGATAACACTATCCCCTCTCGTTGCTATGCATCACCATGATCTTGCGTGTGCGTAGGAATTTTTTGAAATTACTACGTTCCCCACCATACCAGTGGGTGAAATGAACATGGATTGGATTGAAGTGAAGGCAACATGCACGTGGTGCATGTCGGAAGTAGTACAATCCAAACTTGATCAAGTTAGGATTAGTATTACTTTCGACATGCACCACATGTTGCCTCACTTCAATCTAAGTCATGTTTAGGCATAGCAGTAGCAGTAGCACAGAGATAAGAGAGGACACATCTCTCTATTAGCTACCTATATGAACCTAAATTAACCCCCAAAACCCCTAAACCACCTCCTTTCAAAAAAAAACTAGCCGCTGAAACGCTGACGCGTGAAAGCTTATTGGTCCCGGTTGGTGCTACCAACCGGGACCAAAGGCCCTCCTGCTTGGGCTCGCCGGAGCGGCCACGTGGAGGCCCATCTGTCCCGGTTTGTATAAGAACCGGGACTAAAGGCCTAGGGCATTAGTAACGACCCTTTAGTCCCGGTTCCCCAACCGGGACAGATGGGCCTTATGAACCGGGACAAATGGGCCTTTTTCTACTAGTGAATTGTTGTTGCCGCTTGCTATCTCTTGAGCATGCGTTGGTTTTCCCTTAAAGAGGAAAAGGTGATGCAGCAAAGCAGCATAAGTATTTACCTTAGTTTTTGAGAACCAAGGTATCAACCCAGTAGGTGACCACCCGCGAGTCACCTCGTACCTACACAAATAGATAAGAACCTCGCAACCAACGCGATAAAGGGGTTGTCAATCCCTGCACGGTCACTTGCAAGAGTTTGATCTGATAGAGATAATGATAATAATATAAATATTTTTGGTATTTTTATGATATAGATTGAAAGTAAAGATTGCAAAATAAAATATATTGGAATATAGGCATCACTTCCGTGACAAGTAGACCGACTCCTGCATGCATCACTTCCGTGACAAGTAGACTGACGCCTGCTCGCATCTACTACTATTACTCCACACATCGACCGCTATCCAGCAGGCATCTAGAGTATTAAGTTCATAAGAACAGAGTAACGCCTTAAGCAAGATGACATGATGTAGAGAGATAAACTCATGCAATATGATATAAACCCAATCTTTTTATACTCGATGGCAACAATACAATACGTGTTGTTTCCCCTACTATCACTGGGATCGAGCACCGCAAGATTGAACCCAAAGCTAAGCACTTCTCCCATTGCAAGAAAGATCAATCTAGTAGGCCAAACCAAACCGATAATTCGAAGAGACTTGCAAAGATAACCAATCATACATAAAAGAATTCAGAGAAGATTCAAATATTGTTCATAGATAAACTTGATCATAAACCCACAATTTATCGGATCTCCACAAACACACCACAAAAAGAGATTACATCGAATAGATCTCCAAGAGAATCAAGGAGAACTTTGTATTGAGATCCAAAGAGAGAGAAGAAGCCATCTAGCTACTAGCTGTGGACCCGAAGGTCTGAAGTAAACTACTCACACATCATCGGAGGGGCCATGGAGTTGATGTAGAGGCCCTCCATGATCAATGCCCCCTCCGGCGGAGCTCCGGAAAAGGCCCCAAGATGAAATCTCTTGGGTATAGAAGGTTGCAGCAGTGGAAACAGGGTTTCGTGGTGCTCCTGGATGTTTTCGGGGTACGTAGGTATATATAGGAGGAAGAAGTAGGTCGGTGGAGCCACGAGGGGCCCACGAGGGGGGAGGGCGTGCCCCTGCCTCGTGGCCGCCTCGTTGGTTGCTTGACGTGCACTCCAAGTCCTCTGGATCACGTTTATTCCAAAAATCACGCTCCCGAAGGTTTCATTCCGTTTGGACTCCGTTTGATATTCTTTTTTTGCGAGACACTGAAGTAGGCAAAAAAAATAGCAATTTGGGTTGGGCCTTCGGTTAATAGGTTAGTCCCAAAAATAATATAAAAGTGTAAATTAAAGCCCATTAACATCCGAAATAGATAATATAATAGCATGGAACAATCAAAAATTGTAGATACGTTGGAGACGTATCAAGCATCCCCAAGCTTAATTCCTGATCGTCCTCAAGTAGGTAAATGATAAAAACAGAATTTTTGATGTGAAATGCTTCCTAACATATTTCCCAATGTATTTTCTCTTTATTGTGGCATGAATGTTCATATCCGCAAGACTCAAGATGAAAGTTTATTGTTGACATAAAAATAGTAATACTCCAAGTATGCTAATCAAGAAATTATGTCTTATCAAAATACCATAGCCAAAGAAAACTTATCCCTATAAAGTCATATAGTTTTGCCATGCTTCATTTTTGTCACACAAAATGCTCTCATCATGCATAAGCCCAATGATAAGCCAAGCAATTGTTTCATACTTAGCATTTTCAAACTCTTTCAACTTTTACGCAATATATGAGCGCGAGCCATAGACATAGCACTATGGGTGGAATAGAATGTGATGATTGAGGTTGTGTGAGAAGACAAAAAGGGAGAAAGTCTCACATTGACGCGACTAATCAATGGGCTATAGAGATGCCCATCGATTGATGTCAATGCAAGGAGTAGGGATTGTCATGCAACGGATGCACTAGAGCTATAAATATATGAAAGCTCATCAAAGGAAACTAAGTGAGTGTGCATCCAACTTGCTTGCTCACGAAGACCTAGGGCATTTGAGGAAGCCCATCATTGAAATATACAAGCCAAGTTCTATAATGTAAAATTCTCACTAGTATATGAAAGTGACAACATAGGAGACTCTCTATCATGAAGATCATGATGCCACTTTGAAGCACAAGTGTGGAAAAAAGATAGTAACATTGTCCCTTCTCTCTTTTTCTCTTATATTTTTTCCTTTTTTATTTGGGCCTTTCTTTTGACCTCTTTTTCTTCTTTTTTTGGGGAATCATAGTCTCCATCGTCCTTTCCTCACATAGGACAATGCTCTAATAATGGTCATCACACTTTTATCTTCTTGCAACTCAAAAATTACAACCCAATACTTAGAATAAAATATGACTCTATGTAAATGTCTCCGGCGGTGTACCGGGATTGCGATAAATCAAGAGTGACATGTATGAAAAATTAAGTATGATGCCTTACCACAAATACAATGTCAACTACATGATCATGCAAAGCAATATGACAATGATGATGCGTGTCATAATAAATGAAACGGTGAAAAGTTGTATGGCAATATATTTCGGAATGGCTATGGAAATGTCATAATCATGGGCGATCAACCGAGACGCCGACCTCCGGGACTTCCACTCAGGTGTCCTGCGTCGGTTCCTCGCCGGCAAGCTCTTCTCGGCGCCCACTCGGGTGTCCTGTGTCGTTTCCTCGCCGGCAAGCTCTTCTCGGCGCCCTACCTCGATGAACGCACGGCCGACCGCCATGCCGAGGTCACGTCCCTCGTGGACAATCTGCTCCAGGACACAGCGGCACCAGGCGGTGGCGGCGCGCCGGTCACCCTCCGCCCTAGGCTCTTTGAGTTGGTGCTGAACGTGATGCTGCGCGCCGTGACCGCGCACGGGCACTCTGACGACTTGGGCAGGTTCCGGGAGTTCGTCGAGGAGTCGTTTAAGGTTGTCGACGCGCCCAGCGTCGGGGACTTCTTCCCGACACTGCGGTGGGTCGACCGCCTATGCGGCATCGACGCGGCGCATGCAAGGCTGCGGGCGAGGCGTGACGCGTTCGTCGGAGGCCTCGTCGACGACCACAGCGAAGGCGGAGCAAGGCCGGTGGTGGACACACGACCAGCGTCATCGACGAGCTCTTGGCGCTACAAGAAGCCGATCCCGAGTACTACACAGACAACGTCCTCAAAGGCATCGTCTTGGTGAGTAGTAGCACCGTAATTGCTTCATCCAACATGAATATAGCTTAACGTATATAAGCTGCTGCAACGTAATGTCCAACCAATCCAATCCAGGTACTGTTCAGCACCGGGACTGACACGACGGCGCTGACCATCGAGTTGACGATGGCGCTGCTGCTGACGCACCCGGAGGCGCTGCAGAGGGCTAGGGACGAGATAGACGCCAACGTCGGCACGGGACGGCTTGTCGACGAGTCTGACATGGCCAACCTGCCCTACCTCCAATGCGTCCTGAAGGAGAGCCTTCGGCTGTGCCCCGTCGGCCCGCTCATCCCGGCGCACGAGGCCATGGAGGACTGCACGGTGGGCGGCTTCAGGGTCCCGCGCGGCACCATGATCCTAGTGAACTCGTGGGCGATCAACCGGGACGCCGACCTCTGGGACTCCCCAACGGAGTTCATGCCGGAGAGGTTCTTGGACACGGCCAAGCCCACGCCCATGATGCCGTTCGGGTTTGGCCGGAGGCGGTGCCCCGCGGAAGGGCTGGCGATGCGCCTCCTTGGCTTGACGCTTGCGACGCTCGTGCAGTGCCTCGAATGGGATGCCGGGGAAGGTCGTGCCATTGACATGGCCGAAGGTGCCGGTCTAAGCATGCCTATGGCCACGCCGTTAGCTCTTGTGTGCCGGCCCCGGGAATTTCTCAAGGGCTTGCTCTCTGCTTCCACTTGATGTATCACATATGGAGTAAGGGCAGGTTTCTTTAATTATGAAGGAAAAATAAATAAATGATTTGATGTGAATCCTATGTTAGGGCATCTCACAACATCTCCTGAAATGTAAGAGCCGACCATCCAATGATATTTCCTAAATGTCCGGTCAGGTCCCATCAATTTCATTTCAAATGCATATCAATATAAGAGCAAGGTAAATTGTGGTTTACATAGCACCCGGTCATAGTTTTTGCATGCGCAGGTTCACAAAAGTCCGTGTAAAAAAAGGGAATTTTTGCCCTGCTAACCGGCTATCTGAGCCTCCTCGATCACACTGCCGCTGCCTCCTCCCACCATTCGGCTCCTTCTTGGTCGCCTCCTTCTTAACCGCCTCCATCTCGTCCGCCAAGCGCTTCAACATCTTGACATGGATGGCATGCACGATTGTCGTCGCATCGTCATCCAACTCATCCATCCTTATGGTCAACATCTTTGTATCCTCCGAAGCAGCCGCGAGCTCATCCCTTCTCTATTCGAGCTTCGTCTTCTTCTCTTCGAGGTTGAGCTTCTTCCCATCTCTCGGCCTTCTTTTCCTCCTTAACGTCGGAACGCTTGAAACATGTTTTCTCCTTCTTCGCCAAGATGTTCTCAAACCTCTCCGTCTTCTTTGTCTGTCCTTGTGGTCAGAAGCTAGCATTTCTCTTTTCAATATGGATCGATAAAGCAGTAGTACAATTTTACCTACCAAGAAATAATAGGCGCACAACAACCTATCGTCCAGTGGCATATCTAAGCTTTATAACTTTACAAAGAAGAACATACTTACATTATTATGGTGTTTTTTGTTAGTGAAATGGAACCAATAATTATAGATATTTTCATAGAAATTTGTGGTCTCTATACATATGATTGTATAATTTGTATCACATAATATAGATATCTCTAAAAATGTAAACTAAATATAATGCCCTCGCTACCGTACTAGCTGTCATAATCATCAAAACGGTTGCAATCAATTGATCGGATCTTTCTTTCTGAGTTGAAGACTGGCAATTCTTTAGAAAACCTAACATATGTACAAATATTAACTCCAACCGTCAGATCGATCTGGATCCAGGAAGATGACTTGGCTAATGCATGGTTGCTAAGGACATTAATTTTGCACTTTGATTACATACATTAGCTGTGCTTGTCCTTATTATTAGAAGCTAGCATTTCTCTTTACAAAATGGATCAATGAAGCAGCAGTACATCACTAGCTGTGTCTGTCCATATGGCCACAAGCTTACGTCTCTCTGCAAAGTAGATCGGTGAAGCAGTAGTACATTGTTTACCTACCAGGCAATAATGAGCAGACGTGATACTATGCGAGCTAGCTAGCACCACTATATATATGACAAGTATGCAGAGCTGGCCAATACTCGAAGTACTAACACGCAGATACGTATGCATCTAGTTGTTTGCCAATACTACGCATTTGAAGAGACAGAGAGAGTATGATGTACAAGGGTGAAATTAAATATATAACACTTCGAGACTAGTACTGTAGTATAGGGCTACTACATGCGTACAACTACAGAAAAATGGAGGAGAAAGAGCTAGTGAAGTGTGGTAAACGTAAATCTGCTAGTGCGGGAATAGAAGACATTGGGAAAGAAGTATCTGTGTATGCACAAAGTTAGGCAACGACAGTCTTCGATCATACGACCAACAGGAGGGACTGCATGCATCGCAGAGCACGGTGATGCGACACACCGCAGTGCTTTTGTCGACCACTATACCGCCCTCTCAGATGCGCCTGCACATCCACCACCGCCTGGAACACCATCACCTCAAAGCATTGCCACCCATGCCGCACCTACCTTCGACCTAGCGCATCGACCTCAGCGCGGCTCTCCGCGTTGTGGCGGACCAGCACAACACCTCGAGGGGTATTAGGTCTCCTCAAAGATTTCAAACACAATTGTAAGAGAATATCAGGAAATTGGCACTAGTCAGTCATCTAAGCCAACAACAAGATACCAACAAGATTCTCTGGAGAAACATGGAAATGGAGGGAAAAGTCAAGAAACCTACACCATACATGACAAAATCTTGCCTCAATCCCAAGAAGAGGAAAACAAGCAATGGATGCCTTAAGAAACCATTAGTTGAATGCCCGTGCGTTGCCACGAGATAAAAAAATAGATATGTTGACATATGATTGTTTTAATTCGAAATATGTGTCAAAATTGATTGTATGTGGTTTGGATTCATTTAGCAGAAAACCATTGATTCCCTCCCGTTTCTTTCCTCCTACTCTTTCTATTTCCTTAACCATCCGCTCCTTGCACTAAAAAAATTGGTATATTTCTCCCTTCCTCAGTGCCCCACCGCCATTCTCTTTCACCCACTCTTAATCTGGCATTGTCGGCTCTAGCCATGGACTTATAATTTTGGTTCTCAATACCGTAACGGTCACAAGCATTCTTTCACCACTTCCCCACAAAAAAAAATGTATTCTTTCACCACTTATGCTTCTTGCCACATCTTGGACCAATACATCCTCGCATCAAATTCGGACCAAAACACCATGCACTATAGTTCACAACTATCAAACCAGTGTGGATAATAGATTATGGCAGAGAGTGCAAAATTGGGTTGAATTTTTTGGATGTCTTCTTGATGAAAAATCATAAATCATGGTGACAATCACTAGTAGAAAAAGGTCTTCTGTCCCAGTTGGTAAGGGCCTTTTATCCCGGTTTTTGAACCGGGACTAAAGGGTCGTTACTAATACCCTGACCCTTTAGTCCCGATTCAAACAGGAACCGGGATAGATGGGCCTCCACGTGGCCAGTGCGCCGAGCCCAGGCAGGAGGGCCTTTGGTCCCGGTTGGTGGCACCAACCGGGACCAATAGGCATCTACGCGTCAGCATTTCAGGGGCTGAGGTTTTTGTTTTTTTTTGCCTTTGGTCCCGGTCGGTGGCACCAACCGGGACCAATAGGCATCCACGCGTCAGCATTTCAGGGGCTGAGGTTTTTGTTTTTTTTGAAAGGGGGGGGGGGTTGGGGGTTTTGGGAGGTTAATTTAGGTGTTTCATATATTGTGTTAGCTAGCTAATTAATAGAGAGAAGTGTCCTCTCTTATGTCTGTGCTTGGTCGACGCTACGTACTATATACGTATAGAGAGGACTAGACACGCTAGCTAGCTAGTAAGCAAACGAAGGAAACAGAAGATCGTCATGAACATATATGCATACAGAGAGAAGTGATATCGACCACCTCTCCTTCTCCGAGAGATTGGTCGAACAACAAGTTCTCGTATATCTATCCGACACTACCGGCTACATATGTACAATAATTATCTCTTACAATATAATCTCCTAATTATATACGAACACATGATCCACATAGTATTCCCCGTCTTCAGCGATCACGTGGTCAAGGAAGAATGCCGCAAATTCCTCTTGAATTGCTCGCATACGATGTGGTGTTAGGAGTTCATCCCGCATCCAAAAGATCTAATTTTAAGAAGGGGGTCAATACATACACACACACACACACACACACACACACACACATATATATATATATGAATAAATGAAACTCAACACAAATGATGGTAATAAAATAAAATTGTGAATATTATTGCTTACGCACTTCATATTGTTCGTCAGAGTATCTTCGTTCACAGGTCGTGTGGCGGATGGACTCGCAAACGTAGTATCCACAGAAATCATTCCCTTGTTCCTGCCACAACCACTATACAAGAAATAGAGGTCAATCAAACTGATAAGCAAGCATGCCAAATGGTATTGATAAAACTAGCGCTTGAATCACTAGGAGATGCGCGGAACATGTTACTATAGTACTTACTTTTGGGTGTCTAAATTGCAGCTTCTTCGGCAGTCCCGGAGCTTTTTTGGTGAATTTTCTCCAAACCCTGCCAGACAAAGAAAACAATTACTTGATATCAGGAAATGAACAAAGTTGCTGATATGGTGGATAATGATCGATTTAACTTACTTCTCGAGCATTTGAGTCATGTCCGCATAGTCCTTGGGATCTTTTCGTCTCGAGTCTAAGACGGTTACTAGTCCCTGCTCAAGCTTAATCTCTAGGAGAATATAGTGGAATTTGTGCACGCATGCATAACTCATCAATTACATTACTATAACCTGGACTACTAAGCAGGGAAACCGAATATGCATAAGACAGTAACACTCACTTGAAGTTGTAAGGAAAGAGTATTATATCTTTGTTTTCATTTATTACCAACGATCGTAGCAAGTTGGCCTCGGTATCTTCGGCACGATATTTAACCTCAGTGCCGCCACGTGCCGGAGAAGGTGGCCGAGTGCCCTAATTGTCACTCGTCGGAGGAGGAGGCGGTGGAGGAGGCGGAGTGCCCTGACTCGCCGGAGGAGGAGGAGGAGGCGGAGGCGTCCAGTTCGAAAGGTTGATCAGCTCCTTCCACCATAGGCATGGAGTCTTCAGAACAGAACCCAGCCGAGTCTCCCCTTCACCGGTAGGGTGGTCAAGCTGGAGGTCCTCAAATCCCTCTGTTATTTCATCCACCATCACCCTAGCATATCCTTCTAGAATCGGTCGGCAGTGAAAAGTTGCGCCGGGTTCAGTAGGAAAAACAGAGCCAACACCGCCTTGACCTTCAAATTCATCCATTGTGTCATAAGGTGGCAATTTTGAGACTCCGTGATAGCATCCACGGGATAGCTGGCAGGAGCCGTCAAGACATGCTCCAGCTGAAGCAGCTCGGTGGAAGCCACGCTGCTTCTCCGCTGAGATGGCGGGGTAGCTTCGGGAGAAGCGTCGGCAGTTCGTTTGCTGCGATTTGCTTCTCGTTTCTCTATCGCTTGTACCCTTGCATGCAGCGCCTGATGAAGCTATGTACCTAGGGTAGGGGCACGGACCCGTCCAAAGAGCCCTACCCAAGGACATCCCTAGAAGAAGTCACCTTTCAATCGACTTGAAGGTATCCCACTCGACGGGTTCAAGACACTCGACCAAGAAGCTATCAGTCGACCATGAAGCCAACCACTCGACCGCCAGGAGACCTATAGTCACTCCGCAGGCAAACAGTCAGCTGTTAAGTAGTCTTTATGGTCATTATAGCACTTTATTAGGGGCGTTACCAGTAACGCCCGACCTTAAATGTACCTTAAACCCTGCATTACTGAGGGCAGGAGGGGGCCGGCGAACTCTATATAAGCCACCCCCCTCCTCAGTATGAAGGGTTCGCACCCCTGTAATCCATACACGCATAATCCAGTCGACCGCCTCCGGGCTCCGAGACGTAGGGCTATTACTTCCTCCGAGAAGGGCCTGAACTCGTAAACCTCGCGTGTAACAACTTCCCAATAGTTAGGATCTAGCCTCTCCATACTCACCCCCCCCCTACATCACTGTCAGAGTTAGAACCACGGCAGTTGGCGCCCACCGTGGGGCAGCAGTCTTAGCGCCTGATTGGAGAAGTTGCGATTTTTCCGATCCCCTTTGATCATGGTTTCGTACGGAGTTTTGGTGGAGGGCCGCGAGATCCGTCTTGGCGCGCTCACGTTCATCGCCGACGACTCCGCCTGGCTTCAGGAGGCGCCACTCGACATCGACGCGCTCCCCGTCCGCGGTGCGACGCATTTCCGCGCATGCGTTCGTGGCGTCCTCCTGCGGCAACCGTCGACCCAATATCGGTCGGCTCCCGTATCGTCTCCTCGCTCTGTCTCCCACCGGCGCAAGCGCTCCGGTCGGTCGAGACTTCAGAGGTGGGTGAGACATGCCGTGGCTTGCCAGTCGGCCATCCCGCAAGTCGCGGCGATCGAGCCCGACGAATCCCTCTGCGGCCTATTCGACCTGTCGACTGGCTCCGCGGAGACCGCATCCGAGTGCGACAGCAGCGACCCAGCGGCTGAGGTTCTGGCGGTCGATGGGACATACAGTCCACCTGGTTTCCCTCGCGCTGGTGGAGGCGCGGTTGGGGGCGACCCGTCGCATCCCCACGATGAGTATCTCCCCGAACCTCTCACATCATTACAGCGAGAGGAGCTTCGCCGTCGGAACATGGACGCGCTCCATACTCCTATTGTCGGAGAAACCCCCGAGGCCCGGGCCTTGGAGGACGCGCGCTTGGCTAACCTGGCCGAGCGCACTCGACTGGAGAATCTCCAGCGGATACTCGACGAGCAAGCGCGTCAGCGGGCTCCCGAGTCCAGTCGACGTCAGCAAGCTCCCGAGTCCAGTCGGCGTCAGCTCTTCCCTCCGCCGCAGGTATACCGAACCCCAGTTCAGAATTTGGCCGCTGCGGCCTGTATAGCAGAATCAATTCAGCCCTCCCAGTCGGAGGCGGGCAGAGGCTTGTTGCAGATCAGAGCACTGTTCCGGGCGGCGGGAAACCAGAATTCTGCTGTCTCTCAGTCGCGGAACAGGATCCACAGTCGATCCGTCGCAACGGATACAGTCGAGTCGGCTCACAGCCCGAGATCGCCCCCGAGGCGTGAGGGACGTGGCGACCGGCATGATCAGTACAGGAGGAATGAGCAGTATGATCACCGATTCGACCGTAATGATCGACGTCGAGTGCTAACCCCTCCCCCGCGGAGTGGGTCATATGCTCCTCGACGGCAAGATGACAGACGCCCTCATAGTGTTGGGCAGAGGATTCCAGTCGACCCCAGAGACCCAGGCTTTGATGCGAGATCCATCCTCGTTCAAGGTTTGGTTGACAGGAACAGAGCTCATCGAGAAGGCCACAACAGAGATGCGCCTGCCAGCAGCGGAGTACATGCTTCAGGGCCAGAGTGTTTCAGTCGAGCCATCAGAGCCGCAGTGATTCCTCCCAATTTCAGGCTGGCGACTGCAATCAGCAAGTTCACCGGCGAATCTAAGCCTGACACTTGGCTCGAAGATTACCGAGTGGCTGTACAGATTGGCGGCGGCAACGACGAGGTGGCCATGAAGCATTTGCCTCTCATGTTAGAGGGCTCAGCCAGGGCATGGCTAAATCAGTTGGCACCTAGCAGCATCTACACCTGGGAGGACCTCTCCCGAGTATTTGTCACAACCTTTGAAGGAACATGCAAGCGACCTGCAGGCCTTACAGAGTTGCGGTCTTGTGTGCAGAAGCCGAACGAAACCCTGAGGGAATACATTCAGAGGTGGATCACGCTGCATCACTCGGTTGAGAATGTGCCAGACCATCAAGCAGTTTGTGCCTTCAAGGAAGGTGTTAAATACAGAGAGTTGAATCTGAAGTTTGGTCGAACTGGAGAGATGTCTCTGAATCGGATGATGGAGATTGCCACCAAGTACGCTAACGGAGAAGATGAAGATCGACTCCGGAGTGGCAAGCAGAAAGCAGTCGCCCAGGAAATGGGAGGCAATTCTAGTCGGAAGCAGAAGCGGAAGGCCGAGCCAGCCGCTCCTAGGGAGGCCCTGGCCGTAGCCCAGGGAAACTTCAAGGGAAAACCCAAAGGCCCCTGGAAGCCCAAGAAAGTCAAGGATCAAGATGGAAATGATGTTTTGGATCTGCCATGTCACATCCACACCAAGAAGGATGAAGAGGGTAATTTTATTTACCCAAAGCATACCACTCGACAGTGCCGACTCCTGATCCAGCAGTTCCAAGGAAAGCAGTCCAAGGATAAGGAAAAAGAATCGGACAGAGTCGAGGACAAGGAAGACAGTGACGATGGATACCCCCAAGTCAATTCCACCCTGATGATTTTTGCCGATGTCGAGAGCAAAAGTCGACTGAAAGTCATTAACCGAGAGGTGAACATGGTTGCCCCGGCAACACCCAGTTACCTGAAGTGGTCTCAGACTGCCATCACATTCGACCGGTCTGATCACCCAACGCACATTGCCACCCCTGGGAGGCAAGCTTTGGTGGTCGACCCAATTGTTGAAGGCACTCGACTGACTAAAGTCCTGATGGTTGGTGGCAGTGGCCTGAACATACTGTATGCTGAAACATTGAAAGGAATGGGCATTCCGATGTCCAGGCTCAGCACCAGTAGCATGGGTTTCCATGGAGTCATTCCTGGGAAGAAAGCCCAATCACTCGGACAGATCGCTCTTGATGTAGTTTTCGGTGATTCAAAGAATTACCGCAAGGAAAAGTTGACGTTCGAGGTTGTGGACTTCCAAAGTGCTTATCATGCCATTTTAGGCAGGCCAGCTTACGCGCGCTTCATGGCTCGACCATGTTACGTGTACCTCAAACTGAAGATGCCTGGCCCTAAAGGGGTAATCACTGTTACGGGCAATCGGAAGAAGGCAGAAGAGTGCTTTCAGAAAGGCTCAAAGATTGCAGATACTCAGATGGCAGTGGTCGAGCTGCAAGAGTACCAAAAGACTGCCGATCCGAGTGAATTGCTACGGGCCAAGAAGCCTGCTTCAGAGTCAGCTTTTCAATCGACCGGTGAAACAAAGATGGCTCACATTCACCCGACCGACCCCGACGCTGCTCCGACTCACATCTCGACGACGCTCGACTCCAAATAGGGCGAAGCGCTCATCCGTGACAACTGGGACGTCTTCGCATGGAAGCCTTCTGACATGCCTGGAGTTCCCAGGGGGCTGGCTGAGCACCGTCTGCGAGTTGACCCGAAGTTCAAGCCTGTGAAAGAACATCTTCGACGGTCCGCCGTCCAGAAGAGGAAAGCCATTGGCGAGGAGGTGGCTCGGCTCTTAGCAGCGGAGTTCATCCAAGAGATTTACCACTCCGAGTGGCTCGCCAATGTCGTCATGGTCCCCAAGAAGGACAAGTCACTTCGCATGTGCATTGATTTCAAACATATCAATCGGGCCTGCCTGAAAGATCATTTCCCTCTCCCCCACATCGACCAGATAGTGGACTCGACCATGGGATGTGAGCGTTTGTCTTTTCTAGATGCTTATTCAGGGTACCATCAGATCCGTCTGTATGGACCTGACGAGATCAAAACGGCTTTCATCACCCCATTTGGGTGCTTCTGTTATGTCACCATGCCCTTCAGCCTCAAGAATGCTGGAGCCACGTTCATGAGGATGATTCAGAAGTGTTTGCTCACTCAAATCAGTCGAAACGTAGAAGCATACATGGATGATATTGTGGTTAAGTCACGAAAAGGTTCCGACCTACTGACTGACCTTGCTAAAACCTTTGCTAACCTCAGGAGATATGATATCAAGCTCAATCCCTCAAAATGCACATTCGGAGTTCCAGGTGGAAAGTTACTCGGTTTTCTCGTTTCCGAACGAGGAATCGACGCTAACCCCGAGAAAGTTGGCACCATACTCCGGATGAAGCGCCCCGTGCGTATACACGATGTCCAGAAGCTCACAGGTTGCTTGGCCGCTCTAAGTCGATTCATTTCTCGACTCGGTGAGAAAGCGTTGCCTCTTTACCGACTGATGAAGAAGTCTGACAAGTTCGAGTGGACTCCAGAAGCTGACGCAGCGTTTGCAGAGCTCAAAGCTCTGCTCTCCACCCAGCCGGTGCTTGCTGCCCCAATCAGCAAAGAGCCTCTGCTGCTGTACATTGCGGCCACGGAACAAGTTGTCAGTACAGTACTCACGGTCGAGCGGGAAGAAGAAGGAAAGGCCTTCAGAGTTCAGCGCCCAGTCTATTATCTGTCTGAAGTTTTGACCCCTTCAAAACAAAGATACCCTCACTACCAGAAGCTTGTATATGGGATTTACATGACCACGAAGAAGGTTGCGCATTACTTCTCTGACCACTCCATTACAGTCGTCAGCGACGCCCCATTGGCAGAGATTCTGCATAACAGAGATGCAACTGGTCGAGTGGCCAAGTGGGCGACTGAACTCCTTCCCTTAGATATCAAGTTTGAAGCAAAGAAGGCTATCAAGTCCCAAGCAATTGCAGATTTCGTCGCCGAGTGGATTGAACAGCAACTTCTGACTCAAGTTCACTCGGAGCACTGGACCATGTTCTTCGATGGATCTAAGATGCTGAATGGTTCCGGTGCTGGGGTAGTTCTAGTCTCCCCCGAGGAGATAAGCTCAGATATGTTCTCCAGATTCACTTCGATTCCTCCAACAATGAGGCAGAGTATGAAGCACTTTTGTATGGGTTGCGCATGGCCATTTCACTCGGCGTCCGTCGCCTCATGGTCTATGGCGACTCAGATTTGGTGGTTAATCAGGTGATGAAGGAGTGGGACGTCAGAAGTCCAGCTATGACTGGTTATTGCAATGCAGTGAGAAAGCTAGAAAATAAATTCGAGGGGTTAGATCTTCATCACATCCCCCGACTCAAAAATCAAGCAGCTGACGATCTGGCAAAGATAGGCTCCAAGAGAGAAGCCATTCCCAGCAATGTGTTTTTGGAGCACATCCGCTCGCCGTCAGTCCAGGAGGATCCTTTCACAGAAGAAGCCCCACAACCGAAAAGTGCCACAGATCCGACTGAAGTCGAAGTTCCTGCTGTGGTCGACCTAATCATGGAAGTCTTGGCAATCACTCCCGACTGGACGATACCGTACGTCGCGTATATCCTAAGGAAAGAGCTCCCAGAAGACGAGGAAGAGGCCCGACAGATCGTCCGCCGATCCAAGGCCTTCACAGTCATAAAGGGGCAGTTGTATAGTGAAAGCGCGACTGGAATCGGTCAGAAATGCATAACACCAGAAGAAGGTCGGATGATCCTTGATGATATCCACTCGGGAACCTGTGACCACCATGCGTCCTCTCGGACCATTGTGGCTAAAGCATACCGAGCGGGATTCTACTGGCCCAGAGCAAATGAGATGGCAAAAGAGATAGTCGACAAGTGTGGAGGGTGCCAGTTCTACTCCAACATGTCACACAAGCTGGCATCAGCCCTGAAGACCATTCCACTCGTCTGGCCCTTTGCTGTTTGGGGACTAGACATGGTTGGTCCGCTGAGAACAGGCAGAAGTGGTTTCACTCATGTGCTTGTGGCAGTCGACAAGTTTACAAAATTGATTGAAGCCAAGCCTATCAAGAATCTTGATGCTTGCACTGCTATCAGTTTCGTCAGAGGGCTAACATTCAGATATGGAGTCCCGCATAGCATCATCACTGACAATGGGTCAAACTTCGATTCGGACCAGTTCAGAGCTTTTTCCGCCTCTCAAGGCACACGAGTCAACTACGCGTCGGTCGCGCATCCTCAGTCGAATGGACAAGCTGAAAGAGCGAATGGATTGATTCTCAAAGGACTGAAGCCTCGGCTGATGCGTGATCTCAAGCACGCGGCAGGTGCTTGGGTCGACGAGCTTCCGTCAGTTCTGTGGGGATTGAGGACCACCCCTAACCGGTCGACTGGAAGAACTCCATTCTTTCTGGTTTATGGAGCCGAAGCGGTTCTGCCAAGTGATCTTCTTCACAACGCGCCCCGAGTCGAGCTTTACACCGAAGATGAAGCAGAACAGGCCCGGAAAGACGCAGTCGACCTCCTAGAAGAAGAGAGGGAGATGGCCATGATCAGATCGACCATTTATCAGCAAGACTTGCGTCGATTCCACGCCCGGAATGTGAAGAGTCGAGCCTTCCAAGAAGGAGATTTGGTCCTCCGAGTGGATCAATAGAAGCCACACAAGCTTGCTCCTACTTGGGAAGGCTCCTTCATCATCACCAGAGTCCTCCACAATGGAGCGTATCACCTCTACAACGTTGATCGCTAGATCGACGAGCCTCGAGCTTGGAATGCGGAGCTACTCCGCCCCTTTTTCACTTGAGCTCTCCCTTGGACGAGATGTAATAAGAAAAACTCCTGCAGTTCGTTTTTATCGAAGGCAAGAGTGTTCCATCAATTGTTGTCACTTTTGTTTACATACGGAATCCCCCAGTGGGTAACTTAGCTGCGAATCCGTTTCGCCTAAGTTTGAAAAAATCCTACCGAGTGGAGAACGATCCTCCCACTCGGAGACTTAGCTGCAGTCCAGCACTCGCCGAAGATCTCTCACTTAGAGACTTAGCTGCAGTCCGGCACTCGCCTAAGATTGAAAAAATCCTACCGAGTGGAGAGCAAACCTCCCACTCGGGGGCTTAGCTGCAGTCCAGCACTCGCCTAAGTTCTCTCACTTAGAGACTTAGCTGCAGTCCGGCACTCGCCTAAGTATTGAAAAAATCCTACCGAGTGAAGAGCAAACCTCCCACTCGGGGGCTTAGCTGCAGTCCAGCACTCGCCTAAGTTCTCTCACTTAGAGACTTAGCTGCAGTCCGACACTCGCCTAAGATTGAAAAAATCCTACCGAGTGGAGAGCAAACCTCCCACTCGGGGGCTTAGCTGCAGTCTAGCACTCGCCTAAGTTCTCTCACTTAGAGACTTAGCTGCAGTCCGGCACTCGCCTAAGTATTGGAAAAATCCTACCAAGTGGAGAGCAAACCTCCCACTCGGGGGCTTAGCTGCAGTCTAGCACTCGCCTAAGTTCTCTCACTTAGAGACTTAGCTGCAGTCCGGCACTCGCCTAAGATTGAAAAAATCCTACCGAGTGGAGAGCAAACCTCCCACTCGGGGGCTTAGCTGCAGTTCAGCACTCGCCTAAGTTCTCTCACTTAGAGACTTAGCTGCAGTCCGACACTCGCCTAAGTATTGAAAAAATCCTACCGAGTGAAGAGCAAACCTCCCACTCGGGGGCTTAGCTGCAGTCCAGCACTCGCCTAAGTTCTCTCACTTAGAGACTTAGCTGCAGTCCGGCACTCGCCTAAGATTGAAAAAATCCTACCGAGTGGAGAGCAAACCTCCCACTCGGGGGCTTAGCTGCAGTCCAGCACTCGCCTAAGTTCTCTCACTTAGAGACTTAGCTGCAGTCCGGCACTCGCCTAAGATTGAAAAAATCCTACCGAGTGGAGAGCAAACCTCCCACTCGGGGGCTTAGCTGCAGTCCAGCACTCGCCAAAGTTCTCTCACTTAGAGACTTAGCTGCAGTCCGGCACTCGCCTAAGTATTGAAAAAATCCTACCGAGTGAAGAGCAAACCTCCCACTCGGGGGCTTAGCTGCAGTCCAGCACTCGCCTAAGTTCTCTCACTTAGAGACTTAGCTGCAGTCCGGCACTCGCCTAAGTGTTTAAAAATCCTACCAAGTGGAGAGCAAACCTCCCACTCGAGGGCTTAGCTGCAGCCCAGCGCTCGCCTAAGTTCAAGACTCGACCCAATCCGCGAATCGACTGCTAACTCCCCCTTCGGAATTGCACCGCAAATACAAGGTCATTCCGAGTGAAGATCAAATTCCACTCGACGAATCAAACCATGAAGATTCCCAACGAGAAATCGATTTCGGATAAAGCCTAAAAGGTCCCAGAGACCTCAGATCAAAGTACTCGAGCCCCCGGCTCGGGAGAGTTTAACTGTTACACTTCCACTCGGCATTCCGAGGCAAATTCAAGGCAGAGTTTAACGGATTACAAAATACACTCGACATTCCGAGGCAAGTTTTTTCATTCCTCGGGAGGAGGAGGACTGGCAGGGGCGACAAACTCATCCAAGTCGATCCCGTCTGCGATACAGGTAGCAGCGGCAATAAACATCTCCATGAAGTCCTGGAAGTTGTGCTTCCTCGTGTTGGCGACTTGGATGGCGGCCAGATTCTCCTCCCGCACCTCCTTGCAATGGACGCGGACCAGAGACAGAGCCACGTCAGCGCCACACCGAGCTGAAGACTTCTTCCACTCCTGCACTCGGTCAGGGATTCCGTTGAGTCGAGTCATCAGAGACTCGAGATCATTCTGGAGCGTAGACTCTGGCCAAAGCGTCGGGTCGATTCGCGTCATGGCAACCTTCAGTCGAGCCAAGTAATCCACGACGCCGTCAACACGAGATTCCAGTCGGAGCAGGTTCATGGCAGCTTCATCTTTCACCGGAGAGTTGATTGGATCCAAACCTGTTTCGATCCGCCCAGTCTCCTCTTCAAAGTTCTGGCAAAGTTCTGCATACACGACCCAAGGATAAGTCAAATTTCGTAAAACTGAGTTGACACAAGAAAAAAAACAGTCGGAACTGAATGTATACCTTCGAGCTTGATGTACAACTTCTTGGCAAAACTCCTCAAGTAGCCCTCCAGGTCGTCCCTCCTACGAGCGATGCCTTCCATCTTCTCGCCCAAGAGGAGGTTCTCCTTCTTCCAATTTGCAGTCAACATGTTGGCATCATTCAGAGCGGTCTACAACCTGGTATTCTCTTTTTCCAATTGGTCGACCGAAGCCAGCTTCTGTGTGGCCAGAGCAGTCTTGTCATCAGCCTCCTTACGGGCAGCAGCCAAGTCCTGATCCTTCTTCGCTAGAGCTTCTTTCAGTTTTTCTGCAAAAAAATGATGACTGAGTCGGAGAAAGCAAAAAGATACTCAAGCCTAAAAACTAACCAGTCGACAAAGGCGTCTTACCTGCGGCGCCGTCTCTGACCTTCTGCAGCTCTGTCCTGGCCAGCTCCAGATCAAGGTTCATTTGAATTTGCTGCTTCTCCAAGTCAGCCAAGCGGGTTCCAAGATCACAAGATCTCTGAAGTCAAAGGGGAGGAGTTACAATTCCAGTAAAAAAAAGGCAACAAAGGCAATAAATACTAAGACTACGGTCGACTGCCAGCAGTCCACCGTAGTCTCGGGGACTACACCCAGTGGGTGCACTTAGCGTGCCCCCACTCGTCCAAGAATTGGCAAACACACCCACTGGGTGTACAAACTTAAAGATCTTCGGAAAAGAGATTCTTCAAAGGACATATCGAAACAGACCAAGTGTTGAAGTCGACTGACCTGGACATTGCTCTGAAGAGCCGAGCTTGCGTCATAAGCCGCCTGACAAGCCTCCCGAGCCACTTTCACCTGTTCCATCATGATTCCAGCCTGGCATACAGCCTCCTTCGCAGCAGCCGCTTGGTCCTCAGGGACGGGGTACGCAGCAAAAAGCGAAGACGGATCCGCAGTCGACGCTGAAGGCCGCACACTCGTCAGAGGAACAGCGAAAGTCACGAAAGCCCGAGTGGGTTCGCCATCGTCCCGAACTACGGCCTCAAGCGCCGGAGTGGATTGCGGAGTCTTGCCAGCCAACGCCTTCTTCTTCCTCTTCACCCTCAGTGGTTCGTTGTCGTCGTCGTCCGGGAGGTCAATGACATGAGGAGGAGCTGCAAGGAAAACATTCAATCGACCAGAGTCGCAATAAAGTTTCAGTCGACTCGAAAGAAGGACGTCAGTGATCATACCAGGGTTGGAGGTGACAGCGTCCTCCATCTCTTGGTCGTCGTTCCTGGCGGAGACCTCAGAAGTTGCACCACTGCAAATCTCGAAAGTTAGTCAGTTGGCCCGGTGAATCGACCAAGGATCCGTCCACAGTCGACAAAGGAAAGCAAGTATTATTGTTACCCGGAAATGGTGGGAACAGCTATCTTCATCTTGGGCAAGGCCTTGGGCGGCTTGGATAGCGTCGCTCGAGGGTGCTTGGGAGCCTTCCCGGTCGGCGGAGGAGAAGAAGTCCGAGGGCGTTTCGATGACTGCCCAACAGGAGCAGTCGCCTTGCCACGTTCCTGCGCTGGATCGTGGGAGAGCTTGGATCGCCCCTCCGGGCGGGAGGGTTCAGCCTCCTCCTCCTCTTCGCTGGAGAAGATGTCATCGCCTTCCTCTCCCTCACCGTCGGACTCCCACTCGCCCTGGTCGTCCCCGCTCTCGCCTCCGCTCCCCTCACCTTCCTCAGTCGACCCTTGTGCCCCGTTGGGCATCGAGTACATCTCAGTGGTCGCCTGGAAGACAACAGACAGGACGAAAGTCAATCGACTTACCCAAAGAAGACCAATGCAGAAGACCAGATATCCGACACAAAGACATACCTGATCCACTTCATATGAGTTGTCGAGTGGAATTACCCTTCTGGCTCCTCGGGGGTTGTCTTTGTTCCCCGTGATGCTTGACAGCCACCCCTCCAGCATCTCCTCGGTGACCTCCTCCGGTTGGATCCGAGTGGTGTCGTCAAGGCCAGAATACAGCCACATCGGGTGGTCTCGCGCCTGGAGCGGTTGGATGCGCCTCTGGAGAAAGACCTCTAACAGGTCCATCCCAGTCACCCCCTCACGGACAAGCTCAACCACTCGACCCGCCAATACCTTGACTTGGGCCCTTTCCTCCGGCGTGACTTTCAGAGAGACGGGCTTCTCGGCTCGGTCGAGGGAAAAAGGAGGAAGACCAGTCGACTGTCCGGGGTCGCCTGGTCCTGGCAGTAGAACCAGGTCGACTGCCAGCCGCGGACCGACTCCGGGAAGGTGATAGAGGGGAAACAGCTCTTCCCCATCGTTTGGATCGCCAGGCCCCCGCACAGCTGGATCACTTGCGTCTTCTCATCACTCGACTTGGCCTTTTTAACCGACTGAGAGCGGCAAGTAAAAATATGCTTGAAGAGCCCCCAGTGCGGACGGCAACCCAGGAAGGCCTCGCACATGGAAATGAACGCGGCAAGATAGACTATGGAGTTGGGGGTAAAGTGATGGAGCTGCGCTCCGAAGAAATTCAA
The DNA here is from genome assembly GCF_056163025.1 of Triticum urartu. NCBI lineage: Eukaryota > Viridiplantae > Streptophyta > Magnoliopsida > Poales > Poaceae > Triticum > Triticum urartu. The sequence goes on from NC_141878.1 coordinate 100,887,238, forward strand.
GAAGCTCCGGAAGAATGGATGGGGAGGCAGAGAAAACCCTCGGTCGATGTGGGTGGCGAGGAGCACGCACTCACCGTCGCGGGGTTGAGGTTCGATCTCCCCCCGGGAGACGCGCAGCCTCGTGGGGAATGGCTCCTCCCTCGACCATGTCGTCGAGATCTTCCTGCCGGAGCACCGATGGCATCCAGTCGCCCTGAATCCAACCCTTGGGCAGGGTGGTCTGGGAGGAAGATCCGCCTCGTGCAGACCTCTTTCCTTTCCCCGCCGCCGCCACCTTCTTCGCACGCTCCAAAGCAGTGGTCTTGCCCTTCACCATCATCGCCGGCGAGATCTCACACGGGCTAACGGCGCTAGGGTACGGCCGAAGGTCACGGGAGGGCTGGCGAAGGGAGAGAGGAAGAAGGAAGAAGAGGAGAAGCGCACGGCTTGGAAACCCCGAGCCGGCAACTTATAAGGGGCCGCTCCTGAGTGGCTGACTGGTAGGCCCAGGCAGTCCAGTCAAATCCCGCAACAGACGCGCGCGCAGTACGTGGTGAAAAAGGCGACGCGAGGATCGAGGAGTTTTCGCTTTATCACTTCCGATTACTGCGGCTGCTCCCGTCCCGCGCGCTTCCCAAAATCCGAATCCCGTGAGATCCAAGGGCCGCGGAACCACTTGCCAAAAATAGAGTATCCCGCTCGCACCAACACTCGGCATGTCGCAAGCAAAGATATTCACTCGACGAAAGGCCTGGAATGGATCAAGGCGACTGAAAGAGGTTGGTGACGTCATCCGTGACAATTGACCCTAAAACGAGGCACTCATACAGCCCCAAAGAACCGGTCGGAAAGGATCCCCAACTCTTTCCCCACTCTAACCTCGATCCATTCGGGGGATAATGATGAAGCTATGTACCTAGGGTAGGGGCACGGACCCGTCCAAAGAGCCCTACCCAAGGACATGCCTAGAAGAAGTCACCTTTCAATCGACTTGAAGGTATCCCACTCGACGGGTTCAAGACACTCGACCAAGAAGCTATCAGTCGGCCATGAAGCCAACCACTCGACCGCCAGGAGACCTATAGTCACTCCGCAGGCAAACAGTTAGCTGTTAAGTAGTCTTTATGGTCATTATAGCACTTTATTAGGGGCGTTACCAGTAACGCCCGACCTTAAATGTACCTTAAACCCTGCATTACTGAGGGCAGGAGGGGGCCGGCGAACTCTATATAAGCCACCCCCCTCCTCAGTATGAAGGGTTCGCACCCCTGTAATCCATACACACATAATCCAGTCGACCGCCTCCGGGCTCCGAGACGTAGGGCTATTACTTCCTCCGAGAAGGGCCTGCACTCGTAAACCTCGCGTGTAACAACTTCCCAATAGCTAGGATCTAGCCTCTCCATACTCACCCCCCCCCCCCTACATCACTGTCAGAGTTAGAACCACGACAGTGCCTGCACTTGGGTCTGCTGCACTTTTTTCCTCCTCTCCTGGCATTTGTAACCGCCTGCGTCCGGAAAACCAGCCTTCCACGGAATGGAGCCTGGCGTGCCTCGTGTCCGTCCAGGGTGCTCAGGATTCCCGAGGGCCATTGTGAGCTCATCGTTCTCTTTGTCTGGAATGAACGTCCCTTGCTGCGCTGCATCGATATAGTGTTTTAGCTTCTTGAGTGGTATGTTCATTTGCTCGTCTGTCCAAACGCATTTCCCTGATACAGGGTCCACGGTTCCGCCAGCCCCGAAGAACCAAGTCCGGCAACGGTCTGGCCAGTTCATTGTCTCTGGTTCGATCCCTTTATCAAGCAAATCATTCTCATCCTTGGCCCACTTAGGCCGGGCTTTGAGGTAGCCACCTGACCCCGTGTGATGGTGAAGCTTCTTCTTTGCAGCATTTTTCTTGTTTGTTGCCGACATCTTCTTACTCTTTTTCGATGTCTTGTAGGCCACAAATGCAGGCCAGTGATCTCTGATCTTCTCACATTTGCCGATGAATTCTGGTGTCTCTTCATTGTCGACAAATGTTTTCAGCTCATTCTTCCACCTCCTGAATAGCTCTGCCATCTTCTTAAGAGCATGAGACTTGATTAATTGCTCTTTAACTAGCTTCTCCGGATCCTCCTCTAGCGATAGGGTGAAATTTGCCTTCAGCTCAGTCCGAAGATCATCTTTCTGCATATCATTGACATAAGACACCTCAGGGTCTTCGTTCTTAGGCTTATACCATTGCTGGATGCTGATCGGGATCTTGTCCCTAACAAGAACCCCGCACTGAGAACAAAATGCTTACTTTGTCCGGATGGGTTCAATCGGCGTGCCATCGCGCGCGATTTCTGTGATCTCAAACCTTTCATCCGAGCGCAACTTTTTCTTCGGGCCTCGTCTCTTTACCGAAGTTGTGCTCGATCCGGAGGGCTAGAAAAAAGAAGAATTAGACGAGAGTTAATTAATATGTGTACATACCAAAACAATGAATGCATCAATTAGCTAGTCATCACAGGCTTAACTAATATATTTACCTAGCCGGACTCTGTTCGGTCACCGGAGCCATCACCACGGGCTCCTTCTTGCACCAGCATTGGGCCACCGGAGCCATCATAATCATGTGTTTCCTCCTCCATTCTTCGATCACCGTAGCCTGCTTCTTCTTCACCCTGTTCTGCTTCCAGACCATCATTGTCGTTAAGATACGACATGACATCACCTTCGGCTAAGATTATGTCCCCCAACACCTGTTCTTGTTCCTCGTCTCGTCCGAACTTCATTGTTTCTGCAAATATTACAACATGGCAATTATTACACAAACATGACAGCATGTGGATATATTACTGGCAAATTTAGACCTAGCTTATTCCGGGTTTGGGGTGGCCTCGGCAACGCTTCAAGGGTAGGGGCGCGGCGGGAGGGGGTAGGAAACCGACATCGTTTTTTCTAGAGTTTGGGTGTCCTCGAGAGTTTTGGTCGAGCGAGAGGGCCGAGGGTGCTCCCGTGGAATAAGTTATCGGGGAGGGGGTAGGTCGAACCGACCCCCCCTCGTGTTGAAGTTATCGGGACACGGGGTATATTGACAACGACATATCCGATAAAAAATAAGAAGACAAAGAATAAATAAAAAGAGGAGAAGAAGATATTAATAGAGGAGAAGATCGAAGAAAAAAGAAGAAAAAAAGAGGAGAAGAAGAAAGAAATAAAGGAGAAGAAGAGAAAATAGACGTCTCCTCTATTCCTTTCTTCTTCTCCTCTTCTTTTTCTTCTTTTTTCTTCTTCTTATTTATTTCTCCTCTTCTTCCTCTCCTCTTCTTATCCTTTCTTCCTCTTCTTATTTTCCTTTTGCCTCTCATTCTTTTTCTTTTTCTTCCTTTCCTAGCTAGATATATAAAACTTTTCTAAAAATGTAACTTTTGCATACATACATGGGAAAATAATATTATCGGGGAGGGGGTAGGTCGAACCCACCCCCCTCGTGTTGAAGTTATCGGGACACGGGGTATATCGACAACGACATAACCGATAAAAAATAAGAAGATGAAGAAGAAATAAAAATAGGAGAAGAAGATATTAATAGAGGAGAAGATCGAAGAAAAAAAGAAGAAAAAAAAAGAGGAGAAGAAGAAAGAAATAGAGGATAAGAAAAGAAAATAGAATATTCTATTTTCTCTTCTTCTCCTCTATTCCTTTCTTCTTCTTCTCTATTCCTTTCTTCTACTCCTCTTCTTTTTCTTCTTTTTTTCTTCTTATTTATTTCTCCTGTTCTTCCTCTCCTCTTCTTCTCCTTTCTTCTTCTTCTTATTTTCCTTTCTTCCTCTCATTATTTTTCTTCTTCTTCCTTTCCTAGCTGGATATATAAAAACTTTTCAAAAAATGTAACTTTTGCATATATATACATGGAAAATAATGTAATCGGGGAGGGGGTAGGTCGAACCCCCCTCGTGTTGAAGTTATCGGGACACGGGGTATATCGACAACGACATATCCGATAAAAAAAATAAGAAGATGAAGAAGAAATAAAAAGAGGAGAAGAATATATTAATAGAGGATAAGATTGAAGAAAAAAAGAAGAAAAAAAAAGAGGAGAAGAAGAAAGGAATAGAGGAGATATTCCTTTCTTCTTCTCCTCTTCTTTTTCTTCTTTTTTCTTCTTCTTATTTATTTCTCCTCTTCTTCCTCTCCTCTTATTCTCCTTTCTTCCTCTTCTTATTTTCCTTTTTCCTCTCATTCTTTTTTTTCTTCTTCCTTTCCTAGCTATATATGTAAAACTTTTCTAAAAATGTAACTTTTGCATATATACATGGAAAAAATGTTTTCTTCTCCAACACAAAACACATCTCATCTCATCTCATTTCATCCAAATCCATGCATACATCATATATATGATCATCTATGAACAAAAAAACATCATATTCTATATATAAATCATCATATATATGAACAAAAACAATTATGATAAGAAGCATATACATCATCATATGTAAGAAAAAAACAAGCATATACATAAAAACAAGCATATACATCATCATATATATGAAAAAATAAGGACAGGGAGGGCGCCGGCCGGACCAAGGTGAGGAGGGGCAGGGGCGCGGGGTCGGCGGCGAGGATGGCGACGGCGATGACATCGACGGGGCAGGGGGGGCGCGCTCGGGGCAGGGCCGACGACGACGAAGGGGGCGGGGCAGGGCGACGTCGACGACGGGGCGGCGCGCATCGGGGCAGGGCCGGGGCGGCACGCGTCAGGGAAGGGGCAGCGAGCGGCGATGGCATAGGGCGAGGGCGCGGGCGACGGCGACGGTGGGCGGCGGCGATGGTGGAAGACGGCGACGGCCGGGGACGCGGGCGGCGTTGGGGCAGCCTGGCGACGTCGATGTCGTCGGCGTCGTCGGGGGCAACTGCGAGATGAGAAGTGAAAATTTCCTAAGTGTCATCTTATATAGCAAAGCCTTTAGTCCCGGTTGGTGGCGAGAAGCAGAGGCCACCAACCGGGACCAATGCCCCCCTTTAGTCCCGGTTGGTGGCACCAACCGGGACCAAAGGCCTTGTGCTGCCCCGCGCCAAAAGTTTAGTACCACCTCGCTAGCTGAGAGAGCTCGAGAGTGGTTTATTAGCCCCACTGCGGCTGCCCTCTCGAGCTCCTCTCAAATGCAGGATTACGGGCCTAATCTTACACTATTCTGTCTGTGGGCCTATTGGGCCTTCTGCGGGCCTGAATCCTGGCCCAGGTTGGGTTTCTAGTCGTATTCAGGCCGTGGTGGCCCAATAGGTGACAGTTTTTTATTTTGTTTTTTGCATTATTTATTTTCTTTTGTTTCTTGCATTATTTTTTATTCTTTTTGCTTTTAGGTCGGCAAAATTATAAACTTTCTGTTAGTGCCATTAGTTTTCAAATATGAATAGTTAAAATTTGAATTGTTTGAAATTTGTGTGAATCACAAGTTTGTAATTAACTTTACTATAAAAAAAAGTTTTTTTCCTGTTTTTTTGTTTTGTTTTTTGCAATTTTTTTTATTTTTGCTTTATTTTTTAATTCTTTTTGCTTTTAGGTTAGCAAAATTATAAACTTTCTGTTAGTGTTATTAGTTTTAGAAAAATTATAAACTTTCTCTTAGTGCCATTAGTTTTCGAATTTGAATAGTTAAAATTTGAATTGTTTGAAATTTGTGTGAATCACAAGTTTGTGATTAACTTTACTATAAAAATAGTTTTTTTTCAAGTTTTTGTGTTTTGTTTTTTGCATTATTTATTTTCTTTTGTTTTTTTCTTTAATTTTTAATTCTTTTTTGCTTTTAGGTTAGCAAAATTATAAACTTTCTGTTAGTGTCATTAGTTTTAGAAAAATTATAAACTTTCTTTTAGTGCCATTAGTTTTCAAATTTGAATAGTTAAAATTTGAATTGTTTGAAATTTGTGTGAATCACAAGTTTGTGATTAACTTTACTATAAAAATAGTTGTTTTCCTGTTTTTTTTGTTTTGTTTTTTGCATTATTTATTTTCTTTTGTTTTTTGCTTTAATTTTTAATTTTTTTTGCTTTTAGGTTAGCAAAATTATAAACTTTCTGTTAGTGTCATTAGTTTTAGAAAAATTATAAACTTTTTGTTAGTGCCATTAGTTTTCAAATTTGAATAGTTAAAATTTGAATTCTTTGGAATTTGCGTGAATCACAAGTTTGTGATTAACTTACTAAAAAATGAGAATAGCTGCGCTTATAGAGAAAATTCAACCTAAATTCATAGTAAATTTCTATGAATTTCAGAGAAATTCACTCTGAATTTAGGTTAAACTTTTCTCTATAAGGGCATCTATTTTCACTTTGAGATGAGCTCAACAAGGCAGAGAGGGAAGGGCTTATAAACCGGTGTGAGCCCCCTTCGGTTGGTGAGGTGGGACTAAACTCTGCCCGCAACGAGGACCAGCCCTTTAGTCCCGGTTTGTGGCACAAACCGGGACTAATGGTCATGGGCCAGGGGCGAGGAGCATTGGTCCCGGTTGGTGCCACGAACCGGGACCAATGCCCCCTTTAGTCCCGGTTGGTGGTGCCAACCGGGACCAAAGGCCTTGCGCTGCCCGCGGCCAAAAGTTAAGTCCCACCTTGCTAGTTGAGAGGGGCTCGGTATGGTTTATAAGCCCCACTACGGCTGCCCTCTCGAGCTCCTCTCAACTGCAGGCTTACGGGCCTAATCTCACACTATGCTGTCTGTGGGCCTATTGGGCCTTCTGCGGGGCTGAATCCTGGCCCAGGTTGGGTTTCTAGTCGTATTCAGGCCGTGGTGGCCCAATAGGTGGCAGTTTTTTCTATTTTTTTCCAGTTTTTTTGTTTTGTTTTTTGCATTATTTATTTTCTTTTGTTTCTTGCTTTATTTTTTAATTCTTTTTGCTTTTAGGTCAGAAAAATTGTAAACTTTCTGTTAGTGCCATTAGTTTTCAAATTTGAATAGTTAAAATTTGAATTCTTTGAAATTTGTGTGAATCACAAGTTTGTGATTAACTTTACTATAAAAATAGTTTTTCAGTTTTTTTGTTTTGTTTTTTGCATTATTTATTTTCTTTTGTTTTTTGCTTTATTTTTTAATTCTTTTTGCGTTTAGGTCAGAAAAATTATAAACTTTTTCTTAGTGCCATTAGTTTTAGAAAAAAATTATAAACTTTATGTTAGTGTCATTAGTTTTCAAATTTGAATAGTTAAAATTTGAATAATGGTATTACGGGGGCCGAACCATTAGACATTAAAGCATTTCAAATGAACTCCGAAAAAGTTGAAAGTTGGCATGGTATCATAATTTCACCCACATAGCATGTGCATGTACAAAACGGACAATGGTATCATACTCGTCTGTTACAAAGTTGGCATGGTATGACCATAATAGTTGCGGGTGAAAGTCTTCACTTTTTCTTCGCTCGTGTCATTTGCTTATTGCGCCGTAACCATGGATAATCTTCATCGTTTATCAGGATGCTTGGGTCAGCCTTGACTTTGAAGGGAGGAATTTCATGAAACTTTTCATAATCTTCAGACATGTTTGTCTTGCCCTCCACTCCCACGATGTCCCTTTTTCCTGAAAGAACTATGTGGCGCTTTGGCTCATCGTATGATGTATTCGCTTCCTTATCTTTTCTTTTTCTCGGTTTGGTAGTGTAACACCCCGGATATGACTTTCCCAATTTGTACTCCAACTCTTGCCGTTTCCGGCTTTAAGTTATTTTATTTTCTCGGGTTCGGGTTTTTGCCTCCGTGTGTTGTTGTCGTGGTCAGGCATCTCATATCATGTCATCATATGCATTGCATTTGCATATGTGTTCATCTCATGCATTCGAACATTTCCCCGTTGTCCGTTTTGCATTCCGGCGCTTCGTTCTCCTCCGGTGGCCATTTCTACCTTTCTTTCGTGTGTGGGGATTAAACATTTCCGGATTGGACCGAGACTTGCCAAGCGGCCTTGGTTTACTACCGGTAGACCGCCTGTCAAGTTTTGTACCATTTGGACTTCGTTTGATACTCCAACGGTTAACCGAGGGACCGAAAAGGCCTCGTGTGTGTTGCAGCCCAACACCCCTCCAATTTGGCCCAAAACCCACCAAAACCCTCTCCGTCATCTAGAGCGTTCGATCACGATCGCGTGGCCGAAAACCGCACCTCATTTGGACTCTCCTAGCTCCCTCTACCTCTATAAATAGAACCCCATTTCCAATTCCGAGATCTTCTCCCCCCTAACCCTAAAAATCGGATCTCCGCCGCCGCCGGACACGTCCGGACGGAGCCGGACGCGTCCGGATCCGCCACCGCCAACCGCCGCCTGCCACGTGGCGTGCCGCCACCCGCGTCCGCTCCGGCCCGCTCCGGGCCGGGGAGAGCCCCCGAGGCCCGAACCGCCCGCCGCCCGATCCCGCCTCCACCGGCTCCCGGCCGCCCTTCTCCTCCATCTCCGGCCGCCCGGGCCACCGCACCGCCATCGTCGGACCGCGCCGCTCCGGTCGCCGTCTTGCCGAGTCGCCCCGGCCGCCGCCGGCCAACTTCGTCGCCTCCCCGCGCCGGTCGCCGCATCGCTGCACCGCGCCCCTCGCCGGCGGAGCCGAGCTCCACCCCGGCCACCTCGCCACCTCCTCGAGCTCCGGCCACCTCGGCTTCTTCTCCGGTGAACAGCTCCGGCGACCTCGGGAGACGTGCCAGATCTGAGATCTAAAATCTCGAGGGTTGACTTTTTGCCCGAAACCCTAGTTTGTATGCTCCTGTTCATCGCATCGTAACTTTGCATCCGTAGCTCCGTTTTGGGTATATAGCATATCAAAATGTTCATCTCAGAGAGTATATCATTTCATTCCATTGAATCATTTTCATTTGAGTTCATCTTGATGCCCGAAATGCGGTTAGAAGAGTGCTACTTGAGATAACTGTCAGATATGCTGCTCCATTTAGATATTTGTCATTTTTGCCATGATTATTGTGTGCATGATATGACCTGGAGCTCTACATATGTTTTGTTAAGGGTTTTGCCATCTTTCCAGAGGTGCAACCCATGTATTTTTGTGATGTGTGTGGTGACTAGCACAAGCTTGCAAAGTGAGGCACTTGGTAATGCTGATTTCAAGGACTTAGCATTTGCACTAAGTCCTTGAGCTGTTTATTTCATATGGCCATATGTTCATGTTGTTTCCTGAGTGATCCGTGCCTCTTTTGAGGATGATCAGTAAGGATGTTTTGTTAATCTTGTAGTGCTCTATCCATCCATGTCTTTTTTTGCAATTATGGAGCACCCTAGCTTGAGTCAATCGAGCTCTACTTTTGCTACTTCGTGAATCTGGGCAAATTGTCTACTTGTTAGCGATTTTGCCGAGGATGTTGTAGTTGATACGTGCATGCTATGCTATTGTTCTTGCCATGTCTAGCTTGCATTTTGTGTATTCTTGATGGGTGTATTCTTAGTTGGTCATGACTTGCTCCGTAGTGACTGCATCGAGCTCGTGAACATGCCTACTTGATATCTGTTTTCAGCATGCTCCAGTTTTCACTAAGTCTGAGAACTGATTATGTTTTTGCCATGTTCACATGCTTGCAATTGTATTTTCTGATCCCTTTTGCCTCAAGGCCACTAAGGGACTTTTGTTAAGCTTTTTGAGGAGCTCCATGCCATTCTTTACTTTGCCATGTTCAGGTCCTGTAGCATGTAGTTTTGTTGCTCCGAAGAGTGCTATCTGATCTGAAATTCCAGACAAGTGTTAATTTCACTAAGTCTGAAATCTGTTTGCCATATGCATTTTTGCCATGCTTGTTTGAACCTGTTAATGGATGAATTGGCCGTAGCTCAGCACTAGACTTTTGTTAAAAATCATGAATGCATCCCTGCCATGTATTTTTATGCCATGTTTGGGTGCTGTAGCATGTTCATCTCGTTGCATTTAGATGACTACTTGCTGCAAATCGCAGACCGGTGTCATATTTGAATTGCTTGCCATTTCCAAACTGTAACTCCGATTCCGGCGTTCTTTATATCGTTTCAAGCGATTTCATCTCATCTTTCTAGTGGCACACTTGGATTCCTAAGTTGAGGCCAGGTTCATGCATTCTCTGTCAAATCTTGCATATGCATCCCGCATCGCATCCCGCATAGCATACCATCCTTGCATCATATTGTTTGATCCTTGCACGTGGTTGATTGTGTTCCGTTTGCTTGTTTGTCTTGTTTGGGTAGAGCCGGGAGACGATTTCACTAACGAGGAGCCCATTGAGTTTGCTTTCGAGGATCCAGTCAACTCTGACAACTTTGCAGGCAAGATGATCATACCCTCAAAATCACTACTATCTTTGCTTTGCTAGATGCTCGCTCTTTTGCTATGCCAATGCTACGATGCCTACCACTTGCTTTCAAGCCTCCCAAATTGCCATGTCAAACCTCTAACCCACCATGTCCTAGCAAACCGTTGATTGGCTATGTTACCGCTTTGCTCAGCCCGTCTTATAGCGTTGCTAGTTGCAGGTGAAGACTGGAGGCCGTTCCTTGTTGGAACATTTATTTACTTGTTGGGATATCATTATATTATCTTGTTATCTTAATGCATCTATATACTTGGTAAAGGGTGGAAGGCTCGGCCTCTCGCCTAGTGTTTTGTTCCACTCTTGCCGCCCTAGTTTCTGTCATATCGGTGTTATGTTCCCGGATTTTGCGTTCCTTACGCGGTTGGGTTATAATGGGAACCCCTTGATAGTTCGCCTTGATTAAAGCTTTTCCAGCAATGCCCAACCTTGGTTTTACCATTTGCCACCTAGCCTCTTTTTCCCTTGGGTTTCCGGAGCCCGAGGGTCATCTTATTTTAAACCCCCCCCCGGGCCAGTGCTCCTCTGAGTGTTGGTCCAACCTAGAGCCCCTTGCAGCGCCACCTCGGGGAAACTTGAGGGCTGGTTTTAGTTGTACGGATTGCTTATCCGATTGTGCCCTGAGGAAGAGATATGTGCAGCTCCTATCGGGATTTGTCGGCACATTCGGGCGGTGTTGCTGGATTTGGTTTAACCTGTCGAAGTGTCTTGAAGAACCGAGGTACCGAGTCTGATCGGAACGTCTCGGGAGGAGGTCTATTCCTTCGTTGACCGTGAGAGCTTGTCATGGGCTAAGTTGGGACTCCCCTGCAGGGATTTGAACTTTCGAAAGCCGTGCCCGCGGTTATGGGCAGATGGGAATTTGTTAATGTCCGGTTGTAGATAACTTGAACCTTAACTTAATTAAAATGAATCAACAGTGTGAGTTACCATGATGGTCTCTTCTCGGCGGAGTCCAGGAAGTGAACACGGTGTTGGAGTAATGCTTGCGTAGGTTGTTCTCTAGTTTCTCGCTCGCGCTTTGCCTCCTCTTCTCGCTCTCTTTTGCGAACAGGACAGCCACCATATATGCTAGTCGCTTGCTGCAGCTCCACATATATTTTTACCTTGCCTTACCTATAAGCTTAAATAGTCTTGATCGCGAGGGTGCGAGATTGCTGAGTCCTTGTGGCTCACAGATTACTATTACACCAGATGCAGGGCCTGATGATTCCGCTCCAGGTGACGCGCTCGAGCTCAAGTGGGAGTTCGACGAGGACTCTCAACGTTACTATGTTTCCTTTCCTGATGATCAGTAGTGGTGCCCAGTTGGGGGTGATCGGGACCGTGTCGCATGTTGGGTTATCTTTTATTTTGGCGCCGTAGTCGGGCCATGAGTGTTTGCATGATGTAATGTTATTTATGTACCTTGATTGACGTGGTGAGTGTAAGCCAACTATGTTATCTCCCCTTTTATTATTTATATTACATGGGATGTTGTGAAGATTGCCTAACTTGCGACATATGCCTTCAATGCGATTATGCCTCTAAGTCGTGCCTCGACACGTGGGAGATATAGTCGCATCGAGGGTGTTACAGGTAGACATGTCCTTCACATAGATAACCTGTGCCACATCATTGGCTAGGACGAACGGTTCGTCTGCATACGCAAGATTGTTGAGATCCACTGTTGTCATTCCGTACTATGGGTCTACCTGTACCCCGCCTCCTGACAGATTGACCCATTTGCACTTAAACAAAGGGACCTTAAAATCATGTCCGTAGTCAAGTTCCCATATGTCCACTATGTAACCATAATATGTGCGTCATGATATTGAAGAAGGATGGTGGGAACACCAGCTCGAAACTAACAAGACACTGCGCCACATCACTCCTTAGCCTTGGTATGATATCTGGATCGATCACCTTCTGAGAGATTGCATTGAGGAATGCACATAGCTTCACAATGGCTAATCGGACGTTTTCCGGTAGAAGCCCCCTCAATGCAATCGGAAGCAATTGCGTCATAATCACGTGGCGGTCATGAGACATTAGGTTCTGGAACTTTTTCTCTGGCATATTTATTATTCCCTTTATATTCACGAGAAGCCAGTCGTGACCTTCATACTGAGCAGGCATTCAAATAAGATTTCTTTCTCTTCTTTCGTAAGAGTGTAGCTGGCAGGACCTTTATACTGCTTCAGAGGCATGCCGTCTTTTTGTGCAAATGTTGCAGGTCCTCCCGTGCCTCAGGTGTATCTTTTGTCTTCCCATACACGCCCAAGAAGCCTAGCAGGTTCACGCAAAGGTTCTTCATCACGTGCATCACATTGATTGAAGAGCGGACCTCTAGGTATTTCCAGTAGGGTAGGTCCCAAAATATAGATTTCTTCTTCCACATGGGTGCGTGTCCCTCAGCGTCAATCGGAACAGCTAGTCCGCCGGGACCCTTTCCAAAGATTACGTGTAAATCATTGACCATAGCAACTACTTGATCACCGTACGCATGGCGGGCTTCTTCCGGTGATCTGCCTCGCCTTTGAAATGCTTGCCTCTCTTTCGACATTGATGGTTGGTCGGAAGAAATCGACGATGGCCCAGGTACACATTCTTCCTGCATTTGTCCAAGTATATACTTTCAGTTTCTTCTAAACAGTGTGTGCATGCGTGGTATCCCTTGTGTTTCTGTCCTGAAAGGTTACTGAGAGCGGGCCAATCGTTGATGGTTACAAACAGCAACGCCTGAAGGTTAAATTCCTCCTGTTTGTGCTCATCCCACATACGTACACTATTTCCATTCCATAGCTTTAAAAGTTCTTCAACTAATGGCCATAGGAACACATCAATGTCGTTGTCGGGTTGCTTAGGGCCTTGGATGAGAATTGGCATCATAATGAACTTCCGCTTCATGCACATCCAAGGAGGAAGGTTATACATACATAGAGTAACGGGCCAGGTGCTATGATTGCTGCTCTACTCCCCGAAAGGATTAATAACATCCGCGCTTAAACCAAACCATACGTTCTTTGGGTCACTTGCAAACTCAGGACAGTACTTTCTCTCGATTTTTCTCCACTCCAACCCGTCAGCGGGAGCTCTCAACTTCCCGTCTTTCTTACGGTCATCACTGTGCCATCGCATCAATTTGGCATGCTCTTCGTTTCTGAACAGACGTTTCAACCGTGGTATTATAGGAGCATACCACATCACCTTCGCAGGAACCCTCTTCCTGGGGGGCTCGCCGTCAACATCACTAGGGTCATCTCGTCTGATCTTATACCGCAATACACCGCATACCGGGCATGCGTTTAAATCCTTGTATGCACCGCGGTAGAGGATGCAGTCATTAGGGCATGCATGTATCTTCTGCACCTCCAATCCTAGAGGGCATACGACCTTCTTTGCTGCGTATGTACTGTCGGGCAATTTGTTATCATTTGGAAGCTTCTTCTTCAATATTTTCAGTAGCTTCTCAAATACTTTGTCAGGCACAGCATTCTCTGCCTTCCACTACAGCAATTCCAGTACGGTATCGAGCTTTGTGTTGCCATCTTCGCAATTGGGGTACAACCCTTTTTTGTGATTCTCTAACATGCGATCGAACTTCAGCTTCTCCTTTTGACTTTCGCATTACGTCCTTGCATCGACAATGACCCGGCAGAGATCATCATCATCGGGCACATCGTCTGGTTCCTCATGATCTTCAGCAGCTTCCCCCGTTGCAGCATCATTGGGCACATTGTCTGGTTCCTCTTGATCTTCAGCAGCTTCCCCCATTGCAGCATCACCGTCTTCAGGGGGCACATAGTTGTCATCGTCCTCTTCTTCTTCACCGTCTTCCATCATAACCCCTATTTCTCCGTGCCTCGTCCAAACATTATAGTGTGGCATGAAACCATTGTAAAGCAGGTGGGTGTGAAGGATTTTCCGGTCAGAGTAAGACTTTGTATTCCCACATTTAGGGCATGGACAACACATAAAACCATTCTGCTTGTTTGCCTCGGCCACTTTGAGAAAATCATGCACGCCCTTAATGTACTCGGAGGTGTGTCTGCCACCGTACATCCATCACCGGTTCATCTACGTGCATTATATATAATTAAGTGTGTCAAAAACCATTACAGAACATCATGAATAGATAATTAAGTGACCAAATTAATAGAAGTTCATCATCATATTAAAACCAAAGTACATACATAGTTCTCATCTAACAACATATAGCTCTCCAGAGCATCTAATTAATTAAACCATACATTGAAACTATGTAAAATATTTCAATACGAAAACAAATGCGATCATAATCGCAACCAAGGTAACAATTGATCCAACGGCATAATGATACCAAGCCTCAGTATGAATGGCATATTTTCTAATCTTTCTCATCTTCAACCGCATTGCATCCATCTTGATCTTGTGATCACCGACGACATCCGCAACATGCAACTCCAATATCATCTTCTCCTCCTCAATATTTTTTATTTTTTCCTTCAAGTAATTGTTTTCTTCTTCAACTAAATTTAACCTCTCGACAATAGGGTCGGTTGAAATTTCCGGTTCAACTACCTCCTAGATAAATAAAATCTATGTCATGTTGGTCGGCATAATTGTCATAAACAATAAATGAACCAAATAGTTATAAAAATATAATATATACCACATCCGAATCATAGCCAGGACGAGGGCCGACGGGGGCGGATACCAAAACCATCGCATTATATAATAACAAGCAATAATAAAAGTAAGAAAATTAGACAAGTATCTATCTAGCTAAAGTAAGAATTTTTTTCTTTCAGAAAGAAGATAAGAACAAGAGGCTCACCACGGTGGTGCCGGCGACGAGATCGGTGCGGGCGATCCACAGCGGTGAAGACGGGAGTGGGACGTGATGGGCCGCTAAACCTAGACAAATCTCGAGGAAAATGGAGCTTTGAGGTCGAGCTTCGAGAGGAGAAAGCTTAACTAGTGTGGCTCGGACATTTCATCGAACACCTCATGTGCATAGGAGGTGAGCTAGAGCACCACAAAGCCCTTCCCTCACCGGCCAGAAAAAACAGAGCAGTGTGGAGTGCTCTGCTCGCCGACGAGGGGGTATATATAGGCACCTCATTGGTCCCGGTTCGTGGCATGAACCGGTACCAAAGGGAAGACTGTGGTCCCGGTTCAAGTCACCAACCGGGACCAATGGTGGTGGGCCAGAAGCGAGGCCCATTGGTCCCGGTTCATCCCACTAACCGGGACCAAAGGGGCATGATGAACCGGGACCAATGCCCCCACAAGGCCCGGCAGGCCCCTGGCCTCACGAACCGGGACAGATGGCCCCATGGGTCCCGGTTCTGGACTGAACCGGGACTAATGGGACACCTCGGCCTGGACCAAAGCCCTGTTTTCTACTAGTGAATGTCACCCTCAACATTCCGCTCAACAACAGCAAAAGCAACCAGCAGAAAAAAAAATTCATTTATTTACTTTCACCCATCATTCTACTCCTCGAATCTAATTTCCGCTCACTTTGTTACAACATATTGATTCTCCATTGTGATCTCACAACTAACAAAGAGGCATTAAGTATACCAAACATTGACATGAATATAAATTAAGCCAACACACATTTAGTGTTTGTTTGGACAACAAGTATTAAATGCCAGATTTTGGAAAATGAGTTTTAGGGAAACCAGTTTTAGTTAGTTTTTCTGTTAGGATAAGTATATGTGGTTCCTTGTTTGGATCAAGAAAAAATATAACGTGATTATGTAGTTCTTCGTTCAGGAAGCAGCGAGTTGTATTATGTACAAATTCCATCGAGCATCAGATTTGAGCTTCCCAACGTGCTCTCTGTTGGTTACCCAGAAGGGCGGAAGTACTAATCTACGTATGTATTCTTCATGCTGCATGCAGTTCGCCGTGCCAACCAATGCGGTGTCGACCGGGCGTTGCACCAATGGTTCCAAGCTTCTATCCGTCCGAGCATCATGGCAATGATCTTGATGGTGTCCCAGTCATCACCTTGGAACCTCTCCAGCTAAACTGGCTATCGTGGTGCTGGCAATGTACAATATTGGAACCTGTGGTCTAAAAGAGAAATTGGATTACATCCATAAGACAATATGTATCCTTGCTAGCCAACATGCATCTAGGCTCAGTTGTGAAGCCATTGTAGGCTACCATGTGGTACCTCTCCAGCTTCGCTCCCGTTGGCCAAACATTGACCACATAAACACCCTGTTCTCATGGTGTGATATGCTCAGATCAAGCAAAGCGAAATCAACCAAGTTTCAGCTATTCTAGCTGTATATTAACATAATTGATATCATAGTGAATATAGAAAGGGGTATTTTAGCAAATATGGATAGCGCTGATCACGAGACAATAAATTGATGTCAATGAAGTAACAACTATTCTAGCGATTATTTACAATCTCCACTTAATAGGTAGTTAATCAAAAGTCTTAGCGCAAAGGAATGGCATAAAAATGATTTAGGAGAGAGAAGAACAACATAAAATAAATGGGGAACTTTTGCAGTTGATGAAAAGATTGATCATGATGGTACTGGATTGGACGAGGTTCACCAAAATGTTACAGTCATGTGTTTTGTAGTGGTTTTAGTTCTAATTTGAACTAACGATAACATGTGTTTTGTAACTGAGGGAGTGCTCGGTAGGCATCACAGGGAATGGTTTAAAACACCACTCAATTTCATAAAGGCATCCATCGACCTAGTCAGTGCCTCGTTCACACACACTCTTTGCCTCACTGCTGTATGCTTCAATTCAACATGACCATGACCAACTGGGTGCTCATCTTAACCTAAACTCAGCATGGCCGAAAGCGCATTCTTTAGTAAACTATGTCAGCTCTCTTGGATAATGAAAACCACTACCGACATTTTTTTCTCCTAGCATTTCGATTTTTTTTTCAAAAGAAGCCCATTTCATCCTGGAAGGAGCCATAGTTTACAATTCTACCCGGCTTAAATGATCAATGTGGAAAAAATTGCAACTATATTCAAATAACAAGCTTGGGCTATAGTTTTGCACAAGAGGGTACTACTACTGATGAATAATGAAGCCCATACAAGTATTAAAAGCATAGAACAACCCAGAAAGGAACGACTAAAAGGCACATACTAAGCATAACGTATTGAAATTGTAGTTCCATAAGTAAATATGGTTTTGTTTAAATACCAGTTGGTATGAACTTTTTGTGAAAAACATGTAGCAAGCTTCAAATCTGCCAACAAAGATTACATTAATTGATATCTTAAATTTCTTTGGAACGATAACAAGGATAGTCACGTCTCTGTCTACCAGGTTTCAGTAACTTCAAACAGGTTGATGATGTTACAGTCTTGTATGCTCTCACTTGGACAAACACGCATCATCTTTTTTGTATGGAGGTCAATGCAAAAAATTATCGAAATTATTGTTATTTGTTGGCGAAAGATTTATAAGTAGTGTTACTAGCACATATGCCCGTGCGTTGCAATGGGACCAAAATTGGTACGTATTTAAAGTTAGTGAGAATTATATGTGCAAGCAAAACCTTGTGCGCATGTGAAAAAGGAACATTTACCTTCTCGGTTTCGTCAGGTGTAGAGTAATCAATCCGCTATTTTTTCATTCATATGAATGAGGCATTTAAGAGTTTTGTTACGCCATCGTATGCCGAAAAAGGCCCATGAACTATTCAATAACTTTCCTATTAATCGAGGAGATTTTGGGGTATGAAGTTTCTGAATATTGTAGGAAACATGAACCATTTTTTAAAGATTTTTGAAAACTATGAACACTTTCAGAAAACGTGAACAAAAATTGAAATAGGAACATCTTTTAAATTTCACAAACATTTTTTGTAAACACCATCCCTTTTTTCATAAAAACATGAACATTACTTGAATTTGTGCACAATTTTTTAGAACAGGAACATGTGTTAAAAATTCATAACCTTTTTCAAAAATGTGCTTCTTTTAACATTATTTTGAATTGTTAAAATTTCACTTTTTTTGAAATTTGGAGAATTTTCTAAATTGTTGTTTTCTTTTTAGAAATCTCAACAATTTTGAAAGAATAAAATTTTTAGAAAAAATGGGAAAAAATTTCAAGTGTTGTACATATGTCAAAATTGGGAAAAAATTGGAATTATGAACATTTTCTATGATTTGATTTTTTTGAAATTCTGAACATTTTCTAAGAATTTTGAATTTATTAATTAAATTCTATAAGAAAAGTAAACTTGGAAGTGGAAAAGGAGATAAGGGAAGGAGAATAAAAATAGAATAAAACACAGAAACAAAGAAAAATGGGCACGCCCATTATTGGTTGTCCTATGCGAAGCTCCAACTATTTGTCGCCCTATGCGAAAAATAGAATTTTCATAGCTGCGTGGGCAGAAAATAAAGTGGGCTGGTTTCGCTGGGCCATATCATGCAGCCACTTCCGAAATTCTGGAAAAGCTTTCTTTTTCTAGCAGTCAAACGCATAAGAATTTAGTACCACCTCGGATAGAAATTATTTACTTTGAGTGGTGAACCGATGAAAAAATTGGCGAAACGCACCTTGCTTTATTAGTAGGTATAGATTTGTTTGAAGAAGGAAACGAAAGCACTACTTCTGGTAATCCTACTGCCAATATTTAAGTGTACTTTCACATCCTATATATATGATATTGCATAGTTAATCATTGGTCAGGGAACCCAACACTCCAGACTGATTAGCTCTAAACAACTAATGTTTGAAGAAACAAAGTAGCTGTTTAAGCACTTTAATGTTACAGTCTTGTATGCTCTCACTTGGACAAACACGCATCATCTTTTTTGTACGGAGGTCAATGCAAAAAATGCAAAATATTATCAGAATTATTGTTATTTGTTGGCGAAAGATTTATAAGTAGTGTTATTTGTTTGAAGAAGGAAACGAAAGCACTACTTCTGGTAATCCTACTGCCAATATTTAAGTGTACTTTCACATCCCATATATATGATATTGCATAGTTAATCATTGGTCAGGGAACCCAACACTCCAGACTGATTAGCTCTAAACAACTAATGTTTGAAGAAACAAAGTAGCTGTTTAAGCACTCACCAGAGCCTTGGTGCATTGAAATTTTGAATGGTCGTGCATTAGTACATGTTTGTACCATCCAAAAGAAAGCTCCGCCTTGTCTTTCACAACTGCTGCACCGCTACATACCTGGTGATTCCTGCAATTTTTTCCATCCATTTCATGCCGCCTAAGAAGAAAATCAATCACATAAGTATAGAAAATCAATCAGCCACTTCATGCTATGCCATGTTGCTTGGTGGCTTCCACCGCCATCACCAAGCTATCAAAAACACAAACCCAACATGCTATCACAACCACATGCAAGACTCATTTGAATCCCATATAACTACATCTAAGAAGACCTTCTATGTGTACATTGTTGGTTTATTTACAGAAAAAAAATTATTGCCACGTAGCTTGGTGGCTTCCACCACCATCACCAAGCTATCAAAAACACAAACCCAACATGCTATCACAATCACATGCAAGACTCATTTTTATCCGATATAACTACATCTAAGAAGACCTTCTATGTGTACATCGTTGTTGTATTTACAGAAAATAAGAATATTCAGCACCATACAATATGTACTTATGCATTCTACCCTCAACAATCTTTACCTATGTCATGTACCGTATACAAGGGTTGGATCATGAGTGAGTTAAGTAAAGAGAGGAAGTGATTTCGTCCATATGCAGGTAAACCAAATTGGCCAAAAAAACTGAACCAAGTCAAGAAGCAAGAGAGGGTGGGATTTCGTCCTACCACCTAGTCGGAGGAGGTCGAGCCGTCGCCGCTCAGTTGAGGAGGCCACGCCATTGGAGGTGAAAGGCGCTGAGTGCTGGATCCGTTGCCTTCCGTCCAGGTTTGTCCACGCGGAGGGGATAACGCCGGTGTACTGGCTCGCGATTCATCGGCGGCACCACAACGGAGACTCGGCAGCAGCATAAACCGTCGGTGCCCCTATGGTAGCAAGCAGGCGTTGAGCTGCCACCAGCAGAAGGGCGGCGACACCGCCGCCAAGGATGTGGTGGTGGTGTTTGGTGTCCACGGCATGGGGGGCTGTAGTATGGAGGAGATCTGCACCGTAGCAAGGGGAACGAGATTTGGAGAGGAGATCTTTGCGGTGACATGGGGAGGAGAACGGAGTGGAGAGGAGATTGGAGACGGTGGCTGTGGTTGGGAAGAAGTACGGGTGTGGGGGAGATTGGGTGTGCGTTAGTTGGCTTCTGACGGTTCGATCGTGGGGAAGAAACGTGGGACGTCGACGGATAGGCCGTGTGTCTGGGTTACCTTGGGATGGTGGGCTTGGATTTTTGGGATGATGCAGGCGTGGCCCATTGCGCGCGATGGTTGTCTTGTCATACGAAAGGAGGTGGGGATCGAACGAGGTCGAACCATCACGATGTTTGATCCCCCTTTAATAGTAGACTAGTTGAATGCCCGTGCGTTGACACGGGATAAAAAAATAGATATGTTGACATATGGTTGTTTTAATTCGAAATATGTGTCAAAATTGATTGTATGTGGTTTGGATTCATTTAGCAGAAAACCATTGATTCCCTCCCGTTTCTTTCCTCCTACTCTTTCTGTTTCCTTAACCATCCGCTCCTTGCACTAAAAAAATTGGTATATTTCTCCCTTCCTCAGTGCCCCACCACCATTCTCTTTCACCACTCTTAATCTGGCATTGTCGGCTCTAGCCATGGACTTATAATTTTTGTTCTCAATGCCGTAACGGTCACAAGCATTCTTTCACCACTTCCCCACAAAAAATGTATTCTTTCACCACTTATGCTTCTTGCCACATCTTGGACCAATACATCCTCGCATCAAATTCGGACCAAAACACCATCCACTATATTTCACAACTATCAAACTAGTGTGGATAATAGATTATGGCAGAGAGTGCAAAATTGGGTTGAATTTTTTGGATGTCTTCTTGATGAAAAATCATAAATCATGGTGACAATGTCACCCTCAACATTCCGCTCAACAACAGCAAAAGCAACCAGCAGAAAACAATTCATTTATTTACTTTCACCCATCATTCTAATCTTCGACTCTAATTTCTGCTCACTTTGTTACAACATATTGATTCTCCATTGTGATCTCACAACTAACAAAGAGACATTAAGTATACCAAACATTGACATGAATATAAATTAAGCCAACGCACATTTAGTGTTTGTTTGGACAACAAGTATTAAATGCCAGATTTTGGAAAACGAGTTTTAGGGAAACCAGTTTTAGGTACTTTTTCTATTAGGATAAGTATATGTGGTTCCTTGTTTGGATCAAGAAAAAATATAACGTGATTATGTAGTTCTTCGTTCAGGAAGCAGCGACTTGTATTATGTACAAATTCCGTCGAGCATCAGATTTGAGCATCCCAACGTGCTCTCTGTTGGTTACCCAGAAGGGCGGAAGTACTAATCTACGTATGTATTCTTCATGCTGCATGCAGTTCACCGTGCCAACCGAAGCGGTGCCGACCAGGCGTTGCACCAATGGTTCCAAGCTTCCCGCCGTCCGAGCGTCGTGGCAATGATCTTGATGGTGTCCCGGTCATCACCTTGGAACCTCTCCAGCTAAACTGGCTATCGTGGTGCTCACAATGTACAATATTGGAACCTGTGGTCTAAAAGAGAAATTGGATTACATGCATAAGACAATATGTATCCTGGCTAGCCAACATGCATCTAGGCTCAGTTGTGAAGCCACTGTAGGCTACCATGTGATACCTCCCAAGCTCCGCTCCCGTTGGCCAAACATTGACCACACAAACACCCTGTTCTCATGGTGTGATATGCTTAGATGAAGCAAAGCGAAATCAACCAAGTTTCAGCTATTCTAGATGTATATTAACATAATTGATATCATAGTGAATATAGAAAGGGATATTTTAGCAAATACGGATAGCTCTGATCACGAGAGAATAAATTGATGTCAATGAAGTAACAACTATTCTAGCGATTATTTACAATCTCGACTTAATAGGTAGTTAATCAAAAGTATTAGCGCAAAGAAATGGCATAAAAATGATTTAGGAGAGAGAAGAACAACATAAAATAATTGGGGAACTTTTGCAGTTGATGAAAAGATTGATCATGATGGTACTGGATTGGACGAGGTTCACTGAAAATACTTGTAGTGGTTTTAGTTCTAATTTGAACTAACGATAACATGTGTTTTGTAACTGAGGGAGTGCTCGGTAGGCATCACAGAGAATGGTTTAAAACATCACTCAATTTCATAAAGGCATCCATCGATCTAGTCAGTGCCTCGTTCACACTCGCTCTTTGCCTCACTTATGTATGCTTCAATTCAACATGACCATGACCAACTGGGTGCTCATCTTAACCTAAACTCAGCATGGCCGAAAGCGCATTCTTTAGTAAACTATGTCAGCTCTCTTGGATAATGAAAACCACTACCGACATTTTTTTCTCCTAGCATTTCGATTTTTTTTCAAAAGAAGCCCATTTCATCCTGGAAGGAGCCATAGTTTACAATTCTACCCGGCTTAAATGATCAATGTGGAAAAAATTGCAACTATATTCAAATAACAAGCTTGGGCTATAGTTTTGCACAGGAGGGTACTATTACTGATGAATAATGAAGCACATACAAATATTAATAGTATAGAACAGCCCAGAAAGGAGCGACTAAAAGGCACATACTAAGCATAACGTACTGAAATTGTAGTTGCATAAGTAAATATGGTTTTGTTTAAATACCAGTTGGTATGAACTTTTTTGTGAAAAACATGTAGCAAGCTTCAAATCTGCCAACAAAGATTACATTAATTGTTATCTGAAAATTCTTTGGAACGATAACAAGGATAGTCACGTCTCTGTCTACCAGGTTTCAGTAACTTCAAACAGGTTGATCATGTTACAGTCTTGTATGCTCTCACTTGGACAAACACGCATCATCTTTTTTGTACGGAGGTCAATGCAAAAAATGCAAAATATTATCAGAATTATTGTTATTTGTTGGCGAAATATTTATAAGTAGCGTTATTTGTTTGAAGAAGGAAACGAAAGCACTACTTCTGGTAATCCTACTGCCAATATTTAAGTGTACTTTCACATCCCATATATATGATATTGCACAGTTAATCATTGGTCAGGGAACCCAACACTCCAGACTGATTAGCTCTAAACAACTAATGTTTGAAGAAACAAAGTAGCTGTTTAAGCACTTTAATGTTACAGTCTTGTATGCTCTCACTTGGACAAACACGCATCATCTTTTTTGTATGGAGGTCAATGCAAAAAATGCAAAATATTTTCAGAATTATTGTTATTTGTTGGCGAAAGATTTATAAGTATTGTTATTTGTTTGAAGAAGGAAACGAAAGCACTACTTCTGGTAATCCTACTGCCAATATTTAAGTGTACTTTCACATCCCATATATATGATATTGCATAGTTAATCATTGGTCAGGGAACCCAACACTCCAGACTGATTAGCTCTAAACAACTAATGTTTGAAGAAACAAAGTAGTCTTTTAAGCACTCACAAGAGCCTTGGTGCACTGAAATTTTGAATGGTCGTGCATTAGTACATGTTTGTACCATCCAAACTAAAGCTCCGCCTTGTCTTTCACAACTGCTGCATCGCCACATACCTGGTGATTCCTGCAATTTTTTCCATCCACTTCATGCCGCCTAAGAAGAAAATCAATCAGATAAGTATAGAAAATTAATCAGCCACTTCATGCTATGCCATGTTGCTTGGTGGATTCCAGCGCCATTACCAAGCTATCAAAAACACAAACCCAACATCTATCACAACCACATGCAAGATTCATTTGAATCCCATATAACTAAATCTAAGAAGACCTTCTATGTGTACATCGTTGTTGTGTTTACAGAAAAAAATTATTTCCACGTTGCTTGGTGGCTTCCACCGCCATCACCAAGCTATCAAAAACACAAACCCAACATGCTATCACAATCACATGCAAGACTCATTTGTATCCGATATAACTACATCTGAGAAGACCTTCTATGTGTACATCGTTGTTGTATTTACAGAAAATAAGAATATTCAGCACCATACAATATGTACTTATGCATTCTACCCTCAACAATCTTTACCTATGTCTTGTACCGTATACAAGGGGTGGATCATGAGTGAGTTAAGTAAAGAGAGGAAGGGATTTCGTCCATATGCAGGTAAACCAAATTGGCCAAAAGAAACTGAACCATGTCAAGAAGCAAGAGAGGGTGGGATTTCGTTCTACCACCTAGTCGGAGGAGGTCGAGCCTTCGCCGCTCAGTCGAGGAGGTCGCGCCGTTGGAGGTGAAAGGCGCTCAGCGCTGGATCCGTTGCCTTCCATCCAGGTTTGTCCATGTAGAGGGGATAACGCCGGTGTACCGGCTCGCGGTTCATCGGCGGCACCACAACGGCGACTCGGCAGCAGCATAAACCGCCGGTGCCCCTATGGTAGCAAGAAGGCCTTGAGCTGCCACCAGCAGAAGGGCAGCGACACCGCCGCCAAGGATGTGGTGGTGTTGTTTGGTGTCCACGGCATGGGGGGCTGTAGTATGGAGGAGATCTGCACCGTAGCAAGGGGAACGAGATTTGGAGAGGAGATCTTTGCGGTGACATGGGGAGGAGAACAGAGTGGGAGAGGAGATTGGTGACGGTGGCTGCGGTTGGGAAGAAGTATGGGTGTGGGGGAGATTGGGTGAGGGAGATTGGATGTGCGTGAGTTGGCTTCTGACGGTTCGATCATGGGGAAGAAACATGGGACGTCGACGGACATGTCGTGTGACTGGGTTACCTTGGGATGGTGGGCTTGGATTTTTGCGACGATGCAGGCGTGGCCCATTGCGCGCGATGGTTGTCTTGTCGTACGAAGGGAGGTGGGGATCGAACGAGGTCGAACCATCACGACGTTCGATCCCCCTTTAATAGTAGACTAGTTGAATGCCTGTGCGTTGCCACGGGATAAAAAATAGATATGTTGACATATGGTTGTTTTAATTTGAAATATGTGTAAAAATTGATTGTATGTGGTTTGGATTCATTTAGCAGAAAACCATTGATTCCCTCTCGTTTCTTTCCTCCTACTCTTTCTATTTCCTTAACCATCCGCTCCTTCCACTAAAAAAATTGGTATATTTCTCCCTTCCTCAATGCCCCGCCGCCATTCTCTTTCACCCACTCTTAATCTGGCAATGTCAGCTCTAGCCATGGACTTATAATTTTTTTCTCAATGCTGTAACGGTCACAAGCATTCTTTCACCACTTCCCCACAAAAAATGTATTCTTTCACCACTTATGCTTCTTGCCACATCTTGGACCAATACATGCTCGCATCAAATTCGGACCAAAACACCATGCACTATAGTTCACAACTATCAAACTAGTGTGGATAATAGATTATGGCAGAGAGTGCAAAATTGGGTTGAATTTTTTGGATGTCTTCTTCATGAAAAATCATAAATCATGGTGACAATGTCACCCTCAACATTCCGCTCAACAACAGCAAAAGCAACCAGCAGAAAACAATTCATTTATTTACTTTCACCCATCATTCTACTCCTCGACTCTAATTTCCGCTCACTTTGTTACAACATATTGATTCTCCATTGTGATCTCACAACTAACAAAGAGACATTAAGTATACCAAACATTGACATGAATATAAATTAAGCCAACACACATTTAGTGTTTGTTTGGACAACAAGTATTAAATGCTAGATTTTGGAAAACGAGTTTTAGGGAAACCAGTTTTAGTTAGTTTTTCTGTTAGGATAAGTATATGTGGTTCCTTGTTTGGATCAAGAAAAAATATAACGTGATTATGTAGTTCTTTGTTCAGGAAGCAGCGAGTTGTATTATGTACAAATTCCATCGAGCATCAGATTTGAGCTTCCCAACGTGCTCTCTGTTGGTTACCCAGAAGGGCGGAAGTACTAATCTACGTATGTATTCTTCATGCTGCATGCAGTTCACCGTGCCAACCGACGCGGTGCCGACCAGGCGTTGCGCCAATGGTTCCAAGCTTCCAGCCGTCCGAGCGTCGTGTCAATGATCTTGATGGTGTCCCAGTCATCAGCTTGGAATCTCTCCCGCTAAACTGGCTATCGTGGCAATGATCTTGATGGTGTCCCAGTCTTGATGGTTCCAAGTCTAAGTCACACGTGTACCCCGCACGCGGATGTATGAATACTTCTTACATATATAGAGATGGTAGCGTGGTGGAGAGGACAAGATCTCGATGGGGTGCAGCAGCGTGATCAATGTCCAGAGCGAGGCTGGTGTCCGGGATCGATGAGGTGGCGCAAGCTTGGCTGCCTGATGGAATCCCTAGGCACGCATTAATTTCATTTACATGAAATGGAATTAAGTGGCATGGATTAGCAGGGGTACGTCATTCAATGAGGTTCCTCCC
Source organism: Triticum urartu (assembly GCF_056163025.1). Classification (NCBI taxonomy): domain Eukaryota; kingdom Viridiplantae; phylum Streptophyta; class Magnoliopsida; order Poales; family Poaceae; genus Triticum; species Triticum urartu. The sequence goes on from NC_141878.1 coordinate 100,913,951, forward strand.
TAAAAGAATGAAAATATGTTTCCTACTCATTCCGGTTCCAAGTTAGTAATTATATGAAGCTTTGCTTTTACCAAGTTCAAGTTCTTCAAATTTCTAGCAAACTTTTCAAGTTGGTCTGCCTTCTCTGAGGACGTCAAAAATGGACAAGGTGGATTATGCTCGGTTGATCTAGAATGTGTTTGTTGTTAATTATTGGAACAACTTATCTTTCTAATGTTCAAGCCTTCTCTTCTTTGATGTTCAAAATCCTTGGTGGCTAAAGCTTTTCGTCACGGTTTCTATTGGTTAATAGCTCATGCTGATGCTGAGGATTTAGTCAAAAGGTGTGACGGTTGTCAAAAATTTGCGCGCCGCGCTCATGTTCCGGCTCAGGAGTTGAGGATGATTCCAATAACTTGGCCGTTTGCGACTTGGGGGCTTGATATGGTTGGACCCTTTAAGAGATCCAAGGACAAAAAGACCCACCTGTTAGTGGCAGTTGACAAGTTCACCAAGTGGGTGGAAGCAGAGCCAGTCAGTAAGTGTGATGCAGCCACGGCGGATCAATTCATCAAAAAGGTGATATTCCGTTTGGTTTCCCACATAGTATTATTACTGATAATGGTACTAATCTGTTAAAGGGTGAGATGGAGGAATTTTGCCAACGTGAGCACATCCGGCTTAATGTAGCATCAGTGGCTCACCTCCAGTCTAATGGTCAAGCAGAGAGGGAAAATCAAGAAATTTTGAGAGGTATTAAACCCCGGCTAATGGTTCCTTTAAAGCGGACACCGGGTTGTTGGGTGGAGGAGTTACCTTCTGTGTTATGGAGCATCAACACCACACCTAACAGATCAACGGGTTACACGCCTTTCTTCATGGTTTATGGAGCAGAGGCGGTTCTTCCTAGTGACATCCGTCACGACTCGCCCCGTGTGGCAGCTTATGTTGAAGCTGATAATGAGAAGGCACGTCAGGACTCACTGGACCTGTTAGATGAGGAGTGTGATCTCGCAGCAGCACATTCGGCGATTTATCAAAAAGATCTCCGACGCTATCATAGCCGCCGGGTTAAGACAAGAACTTTTCAAGAGGGCGATCTGGTGCTCCGGCTCATCCAGGATTAGACTGATATGCACAAGCTATCCCCACCTTGGGAAGGACCTTTTGTGGTCAGCAAAAATCTGCACAACGGGTCATACTACCTCATTGATGTTCGAGAGCACAAAGACTCACGTAAATCGGAGGAGGAGACCAAGCGGCCGTGGAATATAGCTCTTCTTCGGCCTTACTATACTTGAGCCACAGGCTCTTCTTATGTACATACTTATGACAATGTATATATTATATAATAAACCGGAGCCTCGAATAAAGCGGGGTCTCTGTTCTTTTTACATCATGTGTGTGCCTACAGGAGCTTCTACTGACAAAGCGGTATTTTATTAACCCGGCCTATACGGCCACATAGATATAAAGAAAATCACTAGGGGGCTTGGTCGTATACGAACCATAGCTACACCTCTTGATCGGTGTAAAACCAAAAAGGGATATCACTAGGGGGCTTGGTTGTCTTCACACCATAGCTACACCTCTTGATAGGTTTCAAGCCAAAAGGAAATTATGTGGAGCCAAAGAGAGTCTGTTGCATTAAGCACAACTCAAACATCGGTAAACCACTGAGCACAGCTCAAATATTACCTGGGGCTCCTTACTTCTCAAAGAACAATGAGCTTGCACCCTTGTAATAGGCTATCAAGCCAGGCTTGGAAGCCATGTGTATTCACCTAAAACCCTGGGTTATCCTACCTCTTTAAGTAAGCCACTCCGTCCAGGTAAACCTGGTATGACCCATCAAACGTTTGACAAGTCAATCCCATGGACCCTGAACTTGTCAAAGTTAAAATGGTGCTTGGTTAAAGATTGAGGTCCATCTTAGAAGGCTTTGCAAAAATGGTTTAACTCAGCGGCCTGGCAGCCCATGAAAAGCCTCGATTTAAGGCCTGGCAGCCCATGAAAAGCCTTGCATATTTCTTTTGTCTTTGCTGTTTTTTATGATAAGGGATTTATGAATATTTTTCTGATAAACCGGTGTTCATTACAACCCGGCATGACTTTCAACGCTTAGTTGCCAGTACATGATCAGTTTTTAAACCGGTAGCGTACTGCTCCGGTCTGGCTTTGACTAGATGTCACCAGCATTATACGAACAAATCAACGACTATTCTAGCCCAGTATGGTTTCTGTATGAACCGGCAAGAGGGCAAGGAGTTATCAACATTACGGATTGGTGTTTTTCACCTTTACCATACAAGCAGTTGTTCAGCCAACGAGGTATGTCACAGCTATTATTTATGTTATCTGGTTAATACAAATCTTGGTTATTCATCCAAGTTATGTATATATTTTTGGGCATCATGACCCGTCCAGTGGTAAACCACTAGGACGCTTTCAAGTTCTTGTATGCAAGAACACAAATCATAATGGACTATGCATAAATAGATCCCAAAAGTGAAACAAGTTTTCAAAGTATCAAGCAACCTAAACATGCTCGATGGCATGGCAGATAGAGGCATTTCTGCTATCCTATTACAAGGCGTTTCAAAACGGCCCAAATGAGTAATTGTTTTCAAGAAGTGGCAGACTGTAGCTGATAAAACGGCAGCCGTTTTAGGATTCTTCATTGGGACGGCTTGACGATTGAGGGTCATCTTGCGCGGTTACCTCCTCTTCATCCCTCCCCAGACGCCGGAAATCAACCGTCGACCAATCGATTCCGGTTAAAGCTTGAAACACGGCCTCTTCATGGATAAGGCTGGAGGGGTCAATGTCAGGAGTGTAAGTATGCTTACGAATTGGAGGCACAAGATCTTCAACATCATGGATCATCGCGGGCTGCCTCTTTCCCTCAGCATCATAAACTGGTTGGAAATGAGATAAGTTTGTGTCTTCCGCCAGTTTGCTTGCTATTGGCCGCATCTCCTTTGTCAGCCTTCGCAGATCGTCATTGTTGAAGTCTGAGCCATCTTCTTTCACGCCAGGATACCCTTTGATGATATCTGCCGGTTCAAGATCTGGAATCCATGCCTTGGCCCGGATTAGCGCGATCAGCGCTCCTGATCTTGCGGCTGATATCTTTAGTTCATTGATACGGGCAGGTAGCATGGCCAGTTTCTCAATTGTTTCCTTTATCAATGATGGTTCCGGCTTGTTATAGGCTGTAGTGCAAATGGCACGTTGGGATCCAGAGAACAGCTGCTCTATTAAGGTGTAGGCTGCTTTAAGTTTCATCCGCATGTCAGAGCCCAGATGAGCAATGCGGGTCCATGTCATGGTTCAGTATCAGTAAAACCGGCCATTGATTAGAACTTATAACTTTGATAACCTGCACAAGGAGGTACTTACCAAACACAGCGGCAGTCATGGCGTCAATCTGCCGCTTTAAGCCGGTCAGTTCGTCAACCACCGGCTTCAGGGCTGCTTCAGCGTCCTCGGCCTTCTTTATTAAACCGGCCTTCTCTGTTTCCCAGTCTGCACGCTCTTTATCAAAAGTTGCTTTCAGCTTCTCCATAGCTGCTAAGGCGTTGGTCAGCTCTTCTTTGGCTTTGGCAGCCTCTGTTTGCTGAGATTTGACGTTCTCTTGAAGATCAGCGGTTTGAGCATCCCTCTTACTCAACTCAGCCTACAAAGATGAGGCATATTATCAAAACAGGTCATGAAGTACTAAGCGTATAACAAGTTATGCACTTTGTACTTGGGGGCTAATGCCTATTTGCTCTATCATTAACATACTTTTCACAAGTCTCAAGTACAATGCAAGCATTATCCTTAACACTTGGGGGCTAATGTAGATCTATTCAAAGCTGACGCATTGAGTCAAGACCCGGTTTACCTCGCAAGGTTAAACCGGCCCTTGGGGGCTACACCGATGAAAACTACATGAATACAATGATAAAGTACCGGTTTGTTTCTAAATGATGACTTGACATATGGAGGATCGGCATGCAACGATTAAGATATTACAAAGTCCCGGCTTACGACTAACATCATAAACCGGCCCTTGGGGGCTACTTGGGCTGATGTTTATACTTTGAAATCAAGAAAGGAAAGATAATGAAAATACCTCATAGCGTTCTTTCATCAGGTTCACCAAACCGGCTTCGTAATCACGGTTTGAGTGCAGACGGTTTAAAAAGCCGGAGTGGAGTTCTTCAGCGCTGAGATGGGCGTAGCTTGACAAGTCAGTGCTCCATTTGCCTTTTTGCATGGCAGCATGCTCTTCCTTGGCACTATGTTTGGCCAAGATTACAGGATGGCCAGGAGAGCTGTGGCCCATACCGGTAATGATCACATCACCTTCTTTGTCTCCAGCAGCTTTTTCTGGAGTTGATGAGGTTTCAGTAGCTCTCACCGGACTAGAATGCATGTCATCAGCTCGGATTGGATCGGCTGGTTCAGCATCAGGCGCAGCAATGTCAACTTCTGGTTGTTCATCAAGGTTGTGATCTTGAGGGGGTGGCTCATCAAAAGTAGCTTCAGGATTTGGACCCTTCGGTTCCATAGCTTGTTCCGATTCAACCGTTTGCTCCGGTTCATGAGCCGCCTGGTCTTCAGGTGGATTGTTAACCCGAGCCTTTTTGCTGGTCTGCCTTTGGCTCTAAAAATAGGAAAAGATGCGAAAGTTAAGCATAGTATACAAGGTATGGAAACATTCAAAGAAGGGGTTTAAGTACTTACCCAGCTACAGTTTTGAGGGGAGGAAGTTGGGTCGCTATTGACTCGCCAGAAGATGAGGGAGGTGTCACCTGATAATTTGAATCAGACGGATTAAGAGGTTGTCGGAAATAACCTGCCTTGGGATAAGAATTCTTAGAAGGAGGTGCGACCTCAGATTGGCGCTTTCGAACCGGGGTATCAGTTAAACCGGCCGAATTGACCTTTTGGCCGCGGTGCTGGGTTGTGCGGCGAGCCTCGTGTTGCTGCTTCTTCAAAATAAATGGTGGGTCCAAATGAGCAAGAGGATGAGAAAAACTTACTTTCCGGGCTACTTGATGGATTTTTTGTGTTGGCATAGAGTCTGAACCGGAGGAAAGGATAATTAACTCTACATCATCAGCTTGGTTGCCCTCCATGTCCTCCTGATAAGTATAATTGTTAATGAGATGCATGAAAAGGGAGCCAATTGAACCAAGTTCTACCTTAGCTTCCGGTTCATCCGCGTCATCATCTAGCTCCATGCTGATGCGTTCAGCTGCCTTCCGCTTTGAGGTTCTCTTGACGACTTTTGTTTTAGGACGGGATGGCTTTGCCGCTTTTTCTTGAGGTTTCTTCTTCCAGAACGGATCATCACCCTGTTTATAAACAAGAAGAAGGGTGTTCACAGGTTGTACAGTCTACAAGATATCAAGTGTGAAGCGGAAAGACAGTACTTACAGCAGGCGGTTTGTTTTTTGTGTAGAAGGGGTTCAAGCCGGTTTGGCGGCATACAGATTCCGATTCATTCAAAATCTTCTTGACACCCTCAGTGACTTCTTCATCGGTTAACTGAATGTTGATGTGACGTTGGGGGTCTTCTACTTCACCAGTGTACTCACACATTAAACCGGAGCGGCGACTTAATGGTAAGATGCTCCAGGATATCCAGTAGCGCACAAAGTCGACGCCTGATAAACCGTTGGCCATAAAGGCTCGAAGCTTGGCGAGTTGAGGGGCATATGAGACCCGTTCCTGGGCACTTAGACGTTGGGGCAGTGGATGAGTGTTGGAAAGCTGGTGGGCACGGTAACCCGGCAGAGGATTCTCGTCTTCAGGGGAAGTGTCTTTACAGTAGAACCATGTTTGGTTCCATTCTTTGGGGTGACTGTGCAGCTTGGCATGAGGGAATTCAACCTCTTTTCTTTTTTGAATAGAAACGCCACCGAGTTCAGTGTTGGGTCCGTCTACAAATTCCGTGCGCCGGTTCAGATGAAAAAAATCCCGGAATAGCTCAGCAGTTGGTTCTTCTTGTAAGTACACTTCACAGAAGACTTGGAAATTGCATATATTGGACAGCGAGTTGGGTCCAATATCTTGACGGTGGAGTTGGAAACTGGCAAGCACATCCCGGAAAAACTTTGACCCGGGCGGTTTGAAATCATGGCCTATGTGATCAACAAATACCACTACCTCACCCTTCTTAGGGGTGGGAGGATTCTCCGGTCCAGGAACTCGCCATCAGATCTCATTCTTTTTTGGTAAGGTACCAATTCTGACCATTCCATTAAGCTGCTCCTCGGTAACCCGGGAAGGAGCCCAGTTACAGGCGTAGAACTGTTTGGCCATTACAACTGAAAAGTTGAAAAGAAGTACCGGTTTACAATTCATTCATGGTGGCGCATAAGGTGATCGGAATAAAGATATACAAGTCTGTAAAATTTCGTGAACCGGAGACTGATACAATAAGGAATGACAAGGCAACATCGGAACAAAGGTATATGCATACTGTTAAACCGGAGTATGACAACGGAGATAAGTACTTGCCGATTCACAGGGGACTAATGGTATGTGATAGATTGCTTTTACAAAGGTAAATCACCGAAGTGACAAAGAGGGTACAGATCTAAGGCAAGAATGACTAAGTAAGGTAAAACAGGTTCCACAAGGGGACATGGATATTTTGGATCCATCGAAGGACAGGAAAGCAAAAATATTTTGACCTAAAAGGGTTGGTCCCGAAGTAGTTCATAAAGGTTCAGATCCGTTTTTATGCACACAAGGGTTTGTTGTGGTAGCGGAAGATAAATCATTACGCGAAATATATCAAGCTAGAGGTTTTTTATCCATGGACTAAGGGGGAACAAGGAAGATCCGCACCGGAGCCCTGATGAACTTCAATGAACTGCGAAGAACAAGGAAACCCTAGACGGATCTACAAAGGGGGAAAGGAAAGGACTTACAGCGACTGTTGAAGTAACGGAAGCACGCCGCAGCTCTCTGGTGCAATCAGGTTGATGCAGTGGCCAATGGAGAGGCGGAGGCAAAGCTCGGCGACGGCGCTCGGGTGCAGAGACGTCGCAAGGAGGAAGAAGAAGCGAAGGAGGCGAAGGGGGGAAAAGAGGATGGCCCTTGGGCCTATTTATAAGGTGAACCGATAAGCGACAAGTGCGTAAATCGAGGAGCTTAAAATGGATAGTTAATAAGGATGTCGCCTCGAGGGTTGGATATTCATTAATGAAGGGTATCTTTGGCGTCAACGGATAGATGACGTCATGACGGTTTACTACGGATCTAAAAGATGACATCACGACGGTTTACCAGATTCATGCGAAGGTGCCAGGGCAAGGATTTTTCTAAGTATTGAAGATTGACATGAACAAGTTTAAATCAATCTGGGGCCTAATGTTGGGGATATGATTACTGAAGGTAAACCGGCTAGGAGTGGCCGGGTTAGCTCCATGAAGATAGAAGCCCATGAAGATGTGAGGATGGTGGCGCTTTACGAAAGCCCAAGGCCCAAAGGCGGGTTAAAGCCTGTAGATGTAAACCGACTCTGTCATGTAACTTGTATTGTAAGTTAGAGGAATAGAGACCGGGCCGGACACGTTTTATGATCCGGCCTCGGGACTCTGTAAACCGGCGGGCGTCAACCTATGTATATAAAGGGACGACCCGGCCGCGGTTTAGGACAACAGACAACAACTCGAGAGCCAGGCAAAGCGGATTTGTTCCCTGGTCATTGAAACCCTAGCAATACCAATCACAACTAGACGTAGGCTTTTACCTTCATCGAAGGGGCCGAACTAGTATAAAATCTCCCGTGTCCCTTGTCCAGTTTAACCCCTTTAAACTAATCCGTAGCGATGGCTCCACGACTAAGTCCTTTCATGAGGACATTTGCCATGACAAACCCACGACAATGGGCATTCTCTTTTCACTTATTTTTCACAAGAATCACGAGCGTGCGTATATGCTAGCTAGATAGAGCTTACAAGCAAATGGACCATAAGCAGATGACAGCAAATGGACGACTAATTTATTATGAGATCATCAACTGGAAACATTTGGTCTGTTTGCATCTTCCAAAGACACATCATAATTTTATCAGCCTATACATACATTCATTGGCTGTTGATTCGATTTATCCACATGTTCATAACAAGATTGCAGCAAAGACTCATGGAGGTGGCCAGTTAATTTGGGATTTCCCCCGACTTCTCCTCAACAAAACCCGGATACATCTGATCATCACACCCTGTAGAGCCAGCCAGCCAGCTAGCCACTTCATCTTGACAACCAACTCCAGGTGGCCCATGACCGTATGAAACAAAGCTCCCTCAGCTTGTAACATCCATGACTTGGTTTTTATTTTCTTTTCTTTAGATACACTTTCACTCCTGCAACAAGATCCAAAGAACCGAAACAGTTAGAATTTGTATGAAAAGTTACCTATTTTCTGAGTAGACGCCTGTAAAGGATCGATAGAATTTGTATGGAAATTTTAAGCATCATTTAGTTGCACAATAACTTAGACGGGGATCAACTGAACAACAGGTTGAATACGAAGGCATTCTTGCAGTCAAAAAGATACTAACTACAGTGGCAAATTCCGTCAAGTACGCAGTCAATATAGCTTTGATTTATATTAAAATTGCTTCCTGCAATATGGGAACCAACCAACCACACCAAAAAATACACTGTTATCAAAATATACACCCGGGTCAAAATCACACCAAAAGTACATGGTCAAGTTCACAAGTTCTTCATCATGGCATACATCACTACCTCCTCCTTGTATATTTCTAACAAAATTCAGACATGATATAGTTCACGCCATGATGGTTCAAGAGAATTGTTTTTATGCAGATCACAATATGGCATAGCAACCTACTTAGGTCAGCACCAATGCACCGTTCTAATGTACTCCCTCCGTCTCATAATATAAGACGTTTACATCCAATATACTCTTTTGCTGCCTCTCGAGTGAGTGTTTGACCACTCATGATCAAACTTAGACGAGAGTGACCTCCAAGCATCCAAAATTTAAAAAAAAAACATGCTAAATTCTACAATACACAGCATCACTACACAATCGGAAAGTATTTTATTCTATTTGACAGCCATCCACAAGTGAAAACCCTGAGCATAGGGATCCTATCAAACAAAACAATGACCATCACCAAACCAAGTATCAACAACATCATGATTGATAGTACCAAATAAGAGCAAGATTAGCAAGTTGGGCTTGTTGTAAAACCCACATTAATGAGTAGATCCAGCAAGGCCAGACCAGGCGTACAGCTTGGCTGAGTCACTGCTATGGTGTCAACCGCACCAGCACCACCAGCTAGTTAAAACTAACATCCCACCCACACCCCAACAACCTACTTAGGTCATAAGAAGAGCTACTAAATGATATATCTAAGGATGATCTGCTTGTATGTAGAACACACTTGCATATGCATACACTTGGTAAATTCCCGTCAGATGGCTCACATGATCACAACACATACACATGGGCTGATTGCATTTGTAAGTATGCATGAATAAGAAATGCACTAGTTACACAGAGTAGAACAGCATAAGCTAACCAAAACATGTTGTAAGATATAACTCCAGCATGCTATACTCTGTAACTAAACATATAATCATAAGAAGAGCTAGTACATGTATATTTAACTAAGAACGGACATTTATTAAAGTAACACAGTCCATGGATCATGCTAAATAAAATAAAGTATATAATGTCATGCCAGTTAACTTAGGCAATTATTGAGATAGATAAGATATATATAATTACTCCAGCAAGCAAAGGAACCTAGGATATGATCCTAGCATGCATGTGCAAACACAAGAACACGTCACAAACTCATGATCTGCTACTATGCAGAACACAAACATTGCAAAAACTTGGTATGATCTACATGAACTGTTCTTGTACATAACATATTTGCATAGAACACACACCAACATGCAAGGAGTGCTCAGGGAGCACACGTGTGTACTAGATCGCCAGGGAAATTACCATGAACACAGATCACCTACTTTAGAAGAGAATTGCTAGTAATCATGTTATATGACTATATGATAAGATCAGTAACAATGGGCTCAACGGCTCAATAAGACACCCTAAACCCAACAGAGCAACATCGCCCGGTTAAAGGACCAATGCCTCAATTATAAGACAATTCACATGAGCCCTAGCACATCACAAGAATCATAGCATCCATCCACAGTGACATAAGAGGTCAAACCCTAGCATGTCATAGCCGTGGCTCAATGACGACGAGTGCAGAGCAACCGGAGGGAAGGAACAGAGGAAGGAGAGGAGCTCACGGTGCCAGTTTTGTAGCCGATGCTAAACAGCAATGCCGCCGCCCCCGCATGGCTGCGGGGCCAATGTAAGACGCCAAGGCCGGATACCGAGCCTGCCACCACGGACCTTGCCTGCCACGGATCCCTTCTCCTCTGCATCAATGATGATGCTGTACCATATCATGCACAAGGACATCACACATAACAAATCTTCAGCTCAAATCCAAAATCAATAGAACAAATCATGGGGATCCAAAAAGAAAGGAGCAGCTAGCTCACCTGTCCTTGGCGCTGGAGCAGGGCTTCATGGACTCGGGCTTGGCGGCTACTTGCCCAATGCAGCCGTCAATGACCTTGTTGAGGTACACCAAGGGCGTTCTCAATCAGCTGCACCCGCATCACAAAACTGAGGAAAGAAGAAGTCAATCAGCGTCACATGGGCTAGATTGCATGAGTAAGCAAGCATGGACCAAAGAAGTATTAACTACACAGAGCATGACAGGGAACTGTTTCCATTTTTTAGAAAAATAAAGGATAAAATAAGGGTAGTATCTCTTCTTCTCAGATTAGAGGAAATACTTAGCAGAGAGAAGAAAATAGCACATGGTCATATATAAGAACTAGATGCCTGTACATAGCACGTAAACATGATCTTCTATTATGCAGAACACATTTGCACCACAAATATAATTGGTAATTTTCTGTAAGATAGCTGACATGAGCAAAACACATACACATGGGCTAGATTGCATATGTAAACATGCAGGAATAAGAAATGCACTAATTACACAGAGCAGACCAGCATAAGGTAATCAAAACATGTTCTAAGATTAACTCTAGCATGCTATACTATACAATCAAAACATACAACAGTAACAAGAGCTAGTACAAGCTATATCTAAATAGAAATGAGCAGTAAAACAACTCAATGTTTGTGCTCAGCTAAGTGAACTTAGGCAATTGCCAAAATAAATAAACTTTATCTAAGCATGTCTAGTAAGCAAAGAACCAACCTAGCATGTTGGTAAACAAGTTTGGATTCAGGCACGTGTTGATCAACTAAGGTTCATTTAACCGACAGATCCATTTGGTACAAAAAAACAAACAGATTACCACGTGAAACAAATGGAAGGGCATAGCTCATACAAGCATGCACAAGGGCCTAACTAAGCACAAGGACCACTTTCAACAATAAGATCATCACAAACACATGATTGTGGTGGCCAGAAGACCACCACCACTGACAGCTTGACCATATAACCGAGCCCTTACTCATTAGCTCAATGGCCAGTACCACAAAATCGGCAGCGGCTCAATGGCTACCATCTCAGGGCACAAGACGGGAGTGAGGAAACCATGGACTCACCAGAACTAAAGAATGGGCGGCCACCACCGCCACTATTGTAGAAAGAGCGATGTCATCACGCGGCAGGGGAAGCCGAGGTTGTCGCCGAGGAGGACGTAATCCACTGAGTGATAGTAGCTGGACAAGGAGGTTACGACGTAGCTGAACATGGCAACCATAAAAGCAAGTCAGAGATGATTAAATATAGGATTTTGTTACAGAAACATTAAATTTGTATTATGATTCCCTTGACAGGGTAGCTCAAGAAACACATAATGTTATTTTGATCCACAAAACATTCAATTCGCATTTCAAAATGTTAATTTGATCTCCATTAACATCTTGATGTCGGGCAGTGTACCAATAGTCACTGCGTTGTAAAAGAAGCTTCTTTTACAAGGTAGTGACTGCAAAAGAAGCTTCTTTTACAAGGCAGTGACATCAATAGCAGAGTGCAAGCAACAAAAAAATCACTGATATGCGTCTTGTACATTGCAAAGCGTATGTCCAGAAGCTAGATGAATATGCTCTATCACTTCCTTTGCATGTGCACCAACAACATTGGGAACACACAAAACTTGAGTATAACTAGCTATTGTAGGAACATAAAGCATGCGCTGAGACTGCAATATAAACAAAATGTTACATTCCAATACAAACTGCACAATGCATGTTAGAGCTTTCACGCTTGAGCACTTTAACTTTGTTTGAGAAAAGTACAAACTATGATGAAATAAAAGAAACAACACATAGTATATGCACTAGATACCTTTGTGACATTGCTTCCATCGCCATGCACTTGGCTGGAGGCGTCATGGCTCTCCTCGGTCACCTTGACCAATGGGTATTCCATCTGCCAAAGAAAGTTGGCATGGTTCAGGCCACTCCGATCAGCGCAATGGGCTAAGAACATAGAGACTACTACTGTGCTGGAGAAGTAAATTGTGTGCTAGAGCAAGCTACTACACTATGTGACTGGATTATGAAGAGTACGTCAGACTGGAACAGGGCAGTGAGGTGCGATAAATTATTCATAGAAGAAAAGAGCATAAACCCCATCTGGAGCAATTTAGCAGCAACCCTTTGCCATATAAAGCTTACGTATTTTCTGCATCTAGTTTAGTCCACAAAGAACAGAAGCGCTACCCAAACAATAGTAACGGTGAACCACCCAGACATCATACGCAAACCACAGAATTTCATCATGCTCCTACAGGAGAATCTGGGAGTCTAGTGGCGTCAAACAGCTGGGGTTTTTTTCGAAAAGGGGGACTCCCCGGTCTCTGCATCAGAATGATGCATACGGACACATTTATTAAAAAGTAAATGAGGTTCAACAAGGTCTTAAAGTCTGGAAACAAAAAAGAACGGCTAGCTCACACAGAGCCTCAACGTCAATAACAAAATGCCCAAGAAACCACAACCGGCTGGCAAAATAGAAGATAGGTAAACTAATCGCCTATCCTATTACATGACCGCCATCCAAACCGGTTGAAGATATCCTGCGCTATCATCTCCCACCGGAAAGATCCAGTAACCAAACGCTCCCTGGCCTCCGTCGGAGTGAGTAAGGACCACATACGGATCAGCGCAGTAGCCCGGAATAAAACCTGCAAAAAATGAATAGTTGTTGTTCTGTTAAAATCCAAATCATTTCTATAGTTCCAAATTGCCCATAACAACGCACATACTCCTACACGAATGTGTCTAGCTGTTTCAGACTCTATCCTAGCAAGCCACGTCCCGAATAACGTGTTGACCGAAGTCGAAGGAGTAATGTTAAAGGCAATTTGCACAGAGCGCCACAAAACTCTTGCCAACGGGCAGTCAAAAAAGAGGTGCTTGATAGTCTCGTCCCGATCACAGAAACTACACCTAGTAGAACCTGTCCAGTTGCGCTTAACCAAATTATCCTTTGTTAAATTACTTGTTTATGGACAAACCACATAAACACTTTAATCTTTAAAGGAACCTTGACTTTCCAGACATGTTTGGAACTAGGAATAACACTAGAGTTAATGATACCGATATACATCGATTTGACTATGAACTCCCCAGATCTAGTAAGCTTCCAACACAACTGATCGGGCTAAGGAGCTAACTGAACCTTCATCAGTCTACGCACCAAGTGAAGCCATGCTTCCCATCGTTCGCCCACAAGCACCCTCCTAAACTGAATATTGAGGGGAATTGACTGCATAACCGTGGCAACAAGAGCCTCCCGACGCTGAACAATACGATAAAGGGACGGATACTGGATCGCCAAAGGCGCATCACCAAGCCACGTATCCTCCCAGAAGCGAGTGGTGTTGCCATTTCCGACAACAAACTTAGTTATGTTAAAGAAGGTAGCTTTGATTCTTATAAGCCCCTTCCAGAACGGCGAATCAGTTGGTCTCAGTGTGACCTGGGACAGGGTCTTGGACTGCAGATATTTACTACGTAGAATCTGCGCCCACGTTGCCTCCATCTCAAATGACAACTTATACAACCACTTACTGAGAAGACATCTGTTCTTGACTTCAAGATTCTCAATACCAAGGCCCCCCCTGGTCCTTTGGTCGACAGATGATATCCCATTTGGCGAGTCGGTATTTTCTCTTAAGTTCATCACTCTGCCAGAAGAATCGGGATCGATAGAAGTCCAGCCTTTTCCTAACCCCAACTAGGACCTCAAAGAAGGATAGGAGAAACATAGGCATACTCGTGAGCACCGAATTAATAAGAATCAATCGGCCTCCATAAGACATGAGTTTTCCTTTCCAGTAACTCAGTTTCTTCTCAAACCGATCCTCGATGCACTTCCACTCTATGTTTGTTAGCTTACGATGGTGAATGGGAATACCTAGATACGTAAAAGGCAAAGCCCCCAATTCACATCCAAACAATTATCTATAAGCCTCTTGTTCGTCTTTGGCTCTACCAAAGCAGAACAGCTCGCTTTTATGAAAATTAATCTTCAATCCAGTCAATTGTTCAAATAAGCATAACACCAACTTCATATTTCTCGCTTTTGCGAAATCCTGTTCCATAAAGATGATTGCATCATCAGCGTATTGCAGGATGGACACAACACCATCAACTAGATGAGGCACCAAGCCACCCACCTGACCGGCCTCCTTTGCCCTCCCTATCAGGATCGCCAACATATCAACCACAATATTGAACAAGATTGGAGACATAGGATCACCTTGTCTCAGGCCCTTGTGTGTCTGGAAATAATGACCTATATCGTCATTCACTTTAATTCCAACACTCCCTTTTTGCGTGAATGATTCCATCTGGCGTCACCAAGCTTCATCAAAGCCCTTCATGCGTAAGGCCAGTTGAAGGAACGGCCATTTGACTTTATCATACGCCTTCTCGAAATCCACCTTGAAAATAACTCCGTCAAGTTTATTCGTGTGAATCTCATGGAGCGTTTCATGAAGGACCACAACCTCTTCCAGGATGTTCCTGTCCGGCATGAAAGTAGTTTGAGTAGGCTGCATCACAGCATGCGCAATCTATGTGAGCCTAATCGTCCCGACCTTGGTAAAAATTTTGAAACTAACATTCAGAAGACAGATAGGCCTGAATTGCTCGATTCTCACGGCCTCTGTTTTCTTAGGAAGCAGGGTTATTGTTTCAAAATTTAGCTGAAAAAGCTGTAGTTGTCCCGAGAACAAATCATGGAACATCGACAACAGGTCCCCTTTAATAATATGCCAGCACTTCTTATAAAACTCAGCCGGGAAACCATCCGGGCCGGGGGCCTTATTATTTTTCATCTCTAAGATAGCCTCGAACACCTCCTTTTCTGAAAAAGGAGCGGTTAAAATATCGTTCTCGACAGCAGTAAGTTGAGGTACATCTTCAACCCTAGACTCGTCCAGAGACACACAGTTCTCCTCTGGTGGTCCAAACAATTGTTTGTAGTACTCAGTAATGTATAACTTTAGGTTCTCCTGGCCGATAATCGTACCCTCATCTTGTTCAAGCTGAAAGATTCTCTTCTTCCTGTGTTTGCCATTGGCTATCATGTGGAAGAATTGAGTGTTCGCGTCCCCCTGGACCACTCTTCGTACCTTGGCCCATAGTGCCCACTTTAATTCTTCTTCACGAAGGAGTTCTTTCAGCCTCATCTCCGCGTCAAGCTTGGTATGAAGCTCAGCGGCTGGCAAAATCGTGGTTTCTGCTTTTACATCCAAGGACTAAATAAGGGCAAGGAGCCGTTCCTTTTCAACCTTATAAATCCCACTAAAATGTTTAGCCCACCCACGTAGGAAACTTCTCAGGTGCCTAATCTTATTCTGCCAGCGCTCAAGCGCATTCCTACCGCCTGCATCCGTAGCCCACTCTCTGGCTACAAGATCCAGGAAGCCTTCTCTTTCGAACCACGCAAACTCGAACGAGAACAAATTCTTGTTGCCCGGGTATGTAGCCCCACCAGAGTCAAGAAATTGAGGCGTGTGATCAGAAATACCACGAGAGAGAGCCTGAACTGTTACAAAGGGAAACTTCTGTTCCCATTCGACACTTGCGAGTACACGATCCAACTTTTCAAATGTTGGATTTGGCATGGCGTTAGCCCATGTGAACTTCCTACCTGAAAGCTCAATCTCTCTCAGATCCAAGCTTTCAATAATAGTGTTGAACATGAACGACCATCTCTCGTCAAAGTTATCATTATTCTTCTCATCACGCCTCCTAATAATGTTAAAGTCTCCCCTAACCAGGATTGGGAGCTGCTCAGACCCGCAAACTCTAACAAGGTCAGCCAAGAAATCCGGTTTGAATTCTAACTGTGCGTCACCATACACCGCCACCAGAGCCCAGTCAAATCCATCAACCTTCGACCACACCCTGAACTTAACAACAAAATCTCCCATGACCACACTTCGAACTTCGAGAGACTCGCATCTAACACCGAGTAAGATCCCACCCGATCTTCCTCGCGGCGGAAGACAGTGCCAGTCAAACTCAATACCACCCGATAAAGTATTGAGGAATTGTGGTGAGAAATTTTCTCTACTAGTTTCAGACAACGCAATAAAGTCCAATCTATGCTCGATGGATGCTTCTGCAAGAAACCTTCTTTTAGCCAAGTCCTTAAGACCTCTGATATTCCAAAAGATTCCTCTCATAGCTCGTCATGAAATTTTTTAGCTGTGCGAATCCTAGCACTCCTATGAACTGCGAACGTCGGGTAAATCTTGCGCTTCCATTTGCGCTTAGGGCTGGTCCTCATGTTCACATGGTCCTCACTCCCAGGTTCTGGAGGTCTTACTACATCAATCTCGACACTCTCATCCTCATCTTCCGGCTCCGGGAGGGGATTAGCGAGATCGGCACAGAAATTATCCAGCACCCGGACCCCCAAAGCATCAATCTCGGAGTCATTCATGGGTTTGACGGCAGCTAAGTTACGAATCATATCTAAAGCCCTGTCGGCCTCTAAATCCAGTAAATCATTAATGGAATTAGAAATTTCACCATTATTACTACCTAGTGAAATCCCTAATTGGTTTGCATTATCAACAATCTCATCGTTCGAAAAATGCAAGATGGAATTAGAAGTATTAACTGACATACCAGTAGTGACCTGGACGTCACGAAACTTGGCCGCCCTCATGGCGCACCGCTGCTGCATGTCGTCCACCTCCGGCTGGTCCTGAAGACGGCAGCTCAACCGTCGGCCCTCAGACGTCTGGTCCGGAATCCCGCCGAACAATATCACCTCCTCCCGAGTGAAGTTGCCCGGGGAGTGACCTCCTGTCACCCCCCGAACACTCAACTGGTCTCCACGGCCGGGAGAAGGCGCCGAGTCAGTTGATGGGGTACCATGGGCCGCCTGCCCATGCTCCCCATCCACCCCAGCCCACTGGCCAAAGGTGCTCGCCGACGCCAACGGTGGGGCGACCACCCTAGGCACGGAAGGTGAAGAGGGCTCCGAGGCCACCCGCCCCGAGCCCCCTCCATAGACCGGACCTGCCACCTGCAGTCCCGGCCTAGCGAGAGGTGAAGAGGGCGCCGGGGCCACCTGCCCCGGACCCCCTCCCGAAGGTAAAGCCTCCATCACGGTAACCCCGACCGATGTGAAAGGAGAAGGGGGTGCCGAGGCCACCTGCCTCGAACCCCCTTCAGAGCTCGGAACCACCACCTTTAGTTCCGTCGTCGCAACAGAATCAGAGGGAGGCGAGAACACCAGCTCCGGACCCCCCCCCCCTCCGCGCAAGAACCCTCCATGCCCGGACCCTCAAAGTCCAACGCTGGTAAAGAGTGCTCGAAAGCCTCAAAAGACTCCACCCGCTCACTCCACAGTCTCGGAGGTGCAGTAGCAGGCTCGATAGACCCAAATCTCAGAGTGGTCGAAGGCACCGAGGAAGGTGGAGCCGTCCCATCCCCGGTCGTCTGAGCAACAGACCCCTGTCCCTCGGACATCTCTCGTCCAGGATCAGCGACCGGATTCTCCTTAACTCCCGCACCGTCATCACCCTCGTGCATATCAACGTCAGTCACGGTAGCTGCCTCAGCAAACAGGCTCTCATCCTCAAACTCAATCTCAAGGTTGTAGATCCCGCCTCGATATGCCCACTTGACCACATCAGGCACAAACTCAATGTCCAAAGTACTAACCAGTAAACGAGCAACCCCATGAGCTCTAGTAAAGGCCATATTCACTCGCTCAGGCTTTCCCACCATGATGCCCAAGCTAGCAACGACCCTAGCATCCTGCATAGGCTTCGAAGGAGCTCCCAAAAAACGTAACCATGCCCGGGTAAGAGGTTTACCCTGAGGCTCCACCAACTTCCACTCTTGGAACTCAAGGATGCCCTCAGTGCCTGGCACTTTGCACATCCCAAAACTCAGCAGCCTCTGCAAATTCTCCACTGACGGGAACTCAACCCGAAACAAATTTGCCTCAAGACTGACAAGATCCCAGTGGAAGTCCCCTGGAGCAAGCTCCCGGAGCTGTTGCACAATCTGGGTCTCAGAGACTTCTCCTCTGGTCACTTTGATAACCTCAGTGGTCACACTCTGAGCCTCATCAGGAACCTCCCTCTCGGTCGGAGACTCAAAACACGTGAGTTCAGCACAGTACACTCCATACATCATAAGAGTCGGTGCCTGATCCCTCAAAAGCGGACAAGCCCCCGAGTCATGGGCTGGTAACCAAACCTGGGACAGATCTAACCATGGTAGATTGGTCTCACAGCCAGAGTAGAAAATAGTCCATAGCAAAGCATTCGTTCATTCTATCCATAAAATAAAAGCTAAAATGCATCAGCCTAGCACTCACAGGTGCGGGAGCCATCTGTCATAGAGGTCAGCCCTCATGAACCGATCGGACTTGACGATCCTCCGGGCAGCCACCACCGACAGCGGCGCCGCTAGCTCCGCCGTCGTCTCTATCAGACAGTGTTAACTGATCACAAGTTTAGACCGTCTCTGTCGTGGGATTTTTTTCCCGTGAAGAAATGTTGCATCAAAAAAGGAGGCAATAAACAAAAGGTCAAACTGTTGCTGAAACACATCATCATTGAGGTTTTTGCAACAAGAGTGAAGTGTTAACTGATCGCAAGTGGGGACCAAACCTATTAAAATTCACTCACCACAGAAGTAAAAGAAATAGTAATAGAAACAGGGGAGCATTGAATGCAACTACAGTTGAGCACAGTGATCATGATCAGACCACCAGGCAAACTTGCTTTCATTTATTTCCTTTTGGAGCATAATAATATGTTAAAGATAAAAAATATAGAAAGAAAATGGTGCCCAGGGACTGAGACAGAACAGAATCTTAGACGGGGGGCGGGGGGGGGGGGGGGGCAATGGAATATGCACAACCTTGACGGGGCCGAACACAAGAACTTAGAGTATTCTAAGATAATAAATATGGGTTTGTTTGAGAAAAAGTCACCGTGGACTCAGAAAAATGTTAGCCCATCACTGGATGTGCCGTTGTACCTAACTCCGTCAGTGGACTGACAAGGAACTCAAGAAAATAGTTGCTGGAAGCCAAAAAATTAGGCTGAGATAGGAAGCCAAACATAGATAGTTGACACAATTAGGAACACTATGTTCTGGAACCCATTCAACAAGAAATATCCCTGACCATATAAGAAATACACATTACACAGCACCTACACTACACATGCCTTGCTAAAAGTTCTACGAATCATCAAAATGCTTAACTTCTACCACGGCTCGTGACCATGAACATGGTCAAGCCTGCCCTAAAAAATCTCCAAAAAATTACTACCAAGCGCACTAGTTAGGTCTAGCACAGAAAATAGCAACTTCCAGTCATCTTATTGCATCATGCTGCATTGTCTCCAACAAAAATTAGCGTATTTGAAGTTGAGCCTACCCTCCATTTGCTTTCTAGATTCGTCACTGCATACACTCATCTCGATAAACGCTCTCACGTACACCCTAGCCCTATGAGCACCTTCGAGAGACTGGGCGGTGGGTTTTGAGGTTGACGAAGACACCATGATGCCTCGCTATTGATAGAAACGTCACCTATCACTGAAAGAACACTCGACACACAAGTTTCAAACCCGAGGACTGATTCCTTGTGAGCTGGGAGTACAACCATCCTCCTAATCATCCAATTACATATTGATTATCCGGTGAACATATTTAAAAACCACAAGTGAGAGTGAAGCATCGACGACGGAAAATTTTACTGTTTCTCTTACAACAATGGTAGATTTCAGCGGAAAAACAGTATGACAAACAAATCTGTTACCAGCGAGAATAAGACACCCATAGTTGATTAACGAAACAATCATCCAGTCGCTAAGTCGCTAGGCATATAGATTGCGTGGCGTAGGCAGACGGTATTGCTCATGAGGTGAGGCAGCTCACGTAAGTCTTTGGTCATGCTTGAGGTTTAGAAGGACTAGAGCACGAGTCTTAGGAATTACTATAAGCGACACATCAATAATGGCTCTTTCCATACAAAATGCAAACACATACTCACATACATACACATATACTCATTGGCGATTCTACTCAACAGTCTTGAACATGCTCAAGCCTGCCCTAAAAAATCACCAAAAAAATTATTACCAAGCGCACTAGTTAGGTCTAGCACAGAAAATAGCAACTTCCAGCCATTTTATTGTATCATGCTGCACTGTCTCCAACAAAATTTAGCATATTTGAAGTTGAGCTTACCCTCCATTTGCATCCTAGATTCGCCACTGCATACACTCGTCTCGATAAACGCTCTCACGCACACCCTAGTCCTATGAACACCTTCGGGAGACTGGGCAGGTGGGTCTTGAGGATTGACAAAGACACCATGATGCCTCGCTATTGATAGAAACGTCACCTATCACTAAAAGAACACTCCGCTTTGATAAGACACAAGTTTCAAACCTGAGGACTGATTCCTTGTGAGCTGGGAGTACAACCATCCTCCTAATCATTTAATCACATATTGATTATCCGGTAAACATATTTAAAAATCACGAGTGAGAGTTAAACATCGATGACGGAAAAATTTACTGTTTCTATTACAACAATGGTGGGTTTCAGCGGAAAAACAGTATGACAAATAAAACATGGTTACTAGCGGCAATAAGACATCCCATAGTTGCTTAACAAAACAGTCATCCAGTCGCTAAGTCGCTAGCGATATAGATTGCATGGCGTAGGCAGACGGTATTGCTCATGCCGTGAGGCAGCTCACGTAAGTCCTTGGTCATGCTTGACGAATTAGGGTCTCTTTGATGTAAAGGATTTTTATAGGATTTTTAAAGGATTGGAATCCTTAGAAATTTTTCCTACGTTAGTCGTTTGATTCGTAGGATTGAATCTTGTAGGATTTTTTCCTAAGAATTTATTTGTATTGCATTTCACAGGAATTCTAACATCCACTTCAACCTCTTGGAAGAAATCATTTGCTTTTCCCATGCTATAATCAAACAAATTCAAATTCTATAGAGATCCAATGAACATGCCATTTCAATCTTACGTTTTTACTATTTCTGTGTTTTTTCAATCCTACGAATCAAAGAGGCCCTTACTGTAAGCAACACACCAATAATAACTCTTTCCATAGAAAATGTACTCCTGGTACCAAGTAGATTGGCTGCCTGATTTATCTAGTCTTATGCTAGTTTCTCTTGTTGCTTTGGTCAATAGGACTTTTGAAGTTCTAGTTTTGTTCGCATTTGAGCTGATGATTCTTTTCACACAGTAAGAATCGCTAGAGCATCTACAACAGCCACGCGAAAAGACGTACGCGCAATAAACTGGCATTTTAGCACGTGTGAGATGTTTTCGTGCGCTTCAACAGAGGCGGAAAACTAACGCACGCGGAAAAAATGGGAGCTCTCGCGGTAGATTTGGCGCATCGCGTTCGGCGCGCCTATAAAATTGCAGCGTCCTATGCCGCTCTCTCGTCGCTCCCTTTATCGCTTTCTCCTCGCCGCCGACACGTCATCACCGCGCCACCATGCCACCACGCCGCCGGGGAGCTTCGGTCTACTGCGGCGTCCGCGTGCGTCCATCCAGCACCTACTCCGCCGAGATTCGGTCCGGCGACATGCGCCTCGGCCTCGGAACCTTCGACACCGCCTAGGAGGGCGCCCGCGCGTATGACGCTGCGGCGTGGCGCCTCCGGCGGTCCCGTTGGGACATGAACTTTTCGGACGTGGCGACGCGGGAGCGGACGCAGGAGTTGGCGCCTCCCCTGCGGCTTATCACCGACGAGGATCATCGCGAGAACCGAAGGCCAACGCTTCCCGCAAGACATCATCAATGAGCAACCGTTCTTTGCCGAGAGAAGGGTGGAGAGGGAGGAGAGGAGAGAGGAGCGAGCCGCCTATCGCAAGGACAAGTGAACGCGGAAAGCGGTCGTTAAATTCAACATCACGCTAGGAGATGTGTTGTCCTAGGACTCCAACGACGAGCGTTCCTTAACACCTATGCTCAAACGTCGGAAGAAGACATCACCGAGGCAGAGGTCGAGTCGGAGAATGACAAGTAGTAGTAATTTTTTTGTTTTATTTATCTATCGTAGGAGAATGCTTTGAACTATCGGAGCCAAATGTGTATCGAATCATAGTTCAAAAAAAAAAAAACATAACGCGCCTGCTAGAACGGCTCGGGTGTGCTTTATTTTGCGGCGGCCGCTTGAGCCAGCGCATCGTCGCGCATAAAAGTTGACTTATCTGACGCTGTATTCTTTTTTTAGCATACCGCGTATTGCGCGTCTGTTGAAGATGCTCATGATAGGCAACGTGCGTGCTACAAGTATATAGCAAGCGCTGAGGCTTTCCAAGGCAATGCCAATGCTAGCCATAGACACGGCCACCGGCATGGACAGCGGCGGCGTTTTCCTGCTCCTTCTCGTCCTGCTCACCGGTGTCGTCGTGACTTTCGTTCGATCGCGTCGGTCGTCGGGTGATGGTGGAACCGCACCGAGCCCACCATTGCTCCCGCTGCTGGGCCATCTCCACCTGAGAGCATTTTCAACAAGCGCCGGTCACGTCGCAAGCAAAAAACACATATACCACGCGCGCATCGGCTGGTTTGGCGCGGCGCGCAGCGCTGGTTTCAGCGGCCGCGCTAAAATGCAGTGCGCGCGTCGCTTCAACAGCGCGTCAAAATGCAGCGCGCGCGACTCGCCGGTGCATTGCATATGGCATTTTTCAACATAAAATGTTAAACATTTTCAATACAATAAAAATTTCACACAAACAAGTTGATGAAGTTCATGCCCACAAGTTTAAAATCATGCTCACAAGTTCATCCAACCAAGTTCAAAATGCAAATCAAGTTCAATACACAAAGGAAAGACACATCATTCCTCGTCCTCGTCCTCGTCTTCGTCTTCGTCCTCGTCCTCTTCTTCGGAAGACGATTCTTCCGCCTTCGAAGATGAATCTTCCTCCCTCTCCTCATCGCGCACCGCATCACATGAAGCTCCGACGGTGTTGGCAAGATCTTCAACGGCATCTTCATGGGAATGTGTGCGAGGAGGCTCATCGAAAGACATTCTGCCCATGACGGCCGGAGGTGCACCCATGCCTCCCATGAGGGAAGCAAAACTCATGCCTCCCATCGTGGCCATAGCGTCGGGGGGTGCTCTAAAGCCAGCGATGCCTCCCATTGCACCTAAACCGCTCACGGTACCTCCGAAGCCACCCATGGCACCCATGGCGCCGAGGCCACCGCCACCCATTGCACGAACCATGGCTCTTTTTTGGATCAAGACTTCTTGTTGGGCAAGATTGACATACTCCTTTTGCGCCGCATTGAGGTTAGTTGTGTCCAAGAAGAACAAGTGATTCTCCCATTCCAACAATCTAGTTCGCTCCTTATTGCTCACCTTCCTCTCCTCCAAAGCCACCTTCCTCTCCTCGGCCGCCACCCTCCTCTCCTCGGCCGCCAACCTTCTCTCCTCGGCCGCGACATCTTGGGTCCTTGCCATTTTCCTCACCTCGTTGGCTTCTTTTCTTGCCTTCGCAATAGCTTCCATAGCATTTTTAAGCTCATCATCTCCTTTCCTCTTCTTTCTTTCGGTTTTGTCTTTCTTGCACCCATCCGGCCGCTTTGGCTTCGAGTATAAAACCGAGTTGGGTGTCGGGCTTCTCTTGTCGTTATCACTTGATGCATCATCCTCATCATCATCATCATCCAACTTAATTGTTCGCTTCCGTTTGTCACTCAAATGCAAATCATCCAAATCTTCACGCTTCTTCCATTTCTCATCATCCTTCAACACTTCATAGCAATGAGGCAAAGTAAATACTCTTCCTTTCTTGATCTTCCCCTTCTTGGTTTTCCTCTCCTCTTCTTTGAACAAGTTTTGCGCAATGTTGTACTACATAAAAACAAAGCAAGTTAACACCAACAACAAGCACAACAAAGCAAGTTTAGCACCATGTAAGATGAAATGGCACTTACTCTATCATCCTCATTTGTGCCACTTGGGTTCAACTTGTCAACCGCCTTTTGACAGGCCGCCCACCTTTGACAATCCGAGTTGATTGTCGACCATCGGGACCTAAGTGATCGGTTGGAGCGGTCAATTCCACTCACGTTGCGAGCATCAAAGTGTTCCTTCATCCGGTTCCAATAAGCATCTCTACTTTGATCACCTCCAACGAATGGATCCCTCGACACTTGCAACCAAGTATTGCATAGTAAGATGTCATCGGCATTGGTGTAATTGCCCGCTCTTCCTTTCGGTGCGTCGACAATGCCCTCACCCTCCTCGTCCACCTCGAACTCATGGTCTTCAAAATGCATGTCATTGGTTTGAGACCAATGCGAATTGTTGGAGCCAACACCCATCGTTGACATGTATGCATCATCATTGAGACTACAAATTTTTTTGCATAATGCAAATAAGCTATCTATATGTCACGAATGCATTCAAAAAATAACAAAAAATGAAAAGTTAGAATTTTTTTACCTTGGAGGCATTTCGTCAAACATGTTGTGCACACCGGCCGCCGGCTCAATGAGTGAGCTTGCCGGTGCTTCGGCAGCCGCTGCGCCCGTCGCACGCCCCGCAAGCTTCTTCCTCTTCGCCTTGGAGGTGCCGGAGCCGTCCTCCGTCTTGTTTTTCTTCGCCGATGTCTTGCCCTTCTTTGGCCGCGCCGCGTTGGGGAGCTTTGAGGAGGAGGGGCGACGGCTCGGGCCGGCGCCGGCGCGACGCCACCCGTCGCCGAGGTCATCCGCGGCGGCATGAAGAGGTCGCGCGCGAGGCCGCTCGTCGGAGGAGCTCCGGCGAAGGCGAGGCCAACTCCACCCGGGCTAGGGTTTGTGGCGGCGGCGGCGGGGGGGGGGGGGGGGGGGGGGGGGGGGTCGCGGCTATAAGCGGGGTGTCGGCGCGTGCGTCCATGGGTACGGGTCGCCGGCGCCGGCGCGCGCGGGGCTTTGGAGGGGGAGAAGAAGAGCGCAGTGCGAGCGTCATGTGTGCCGCACGCGGAAGCGAGCGCCGCAAATACACCGCGCGAGGTACCGCTTCCTAGCGCGCGCCCAACTGCTTATACCGCGCGCGCGGTTATTGCGCGCCCGCCGGTGCCATCCGCCGGATTACGCGCGCTAAAACGGGGGATTTTACGGCGCGGCGTCTGTTTAGCGCGCCTGTTAGAGATGCTCTGATCAAGAAGCCGCTGCACCGCTCGCTGGCCACGCTGGCCGCCTCGGCGCACGGCGGGGCCCTGACGCCGCTCGTATCGCTGAGGCTGGGGGCGCGCCCGGCGCTCCTCGTGTCGACGCATGCCGCCGCCGAGGAGTGCTTCACGGCGCACGACCGCCGCCCTGGCGGGACGGCCGCGGCTGCTCGTGGGGAAGCACCTCGGGTACAACTACACCGCGCTCACCTGGGCCTCCCACAGCACCCACTCAGGCGATCTGCGTCGGTTCCTCGCCGGCAAGCTCTTCTTGCGCTCCGCCTCGATGAACGCACGGCCGACCGTCGTGCCGAGGTCACGTCCCGCAGCAGGCGGTGGCGGCGCGCCGATCACCCTCCCGCCCTAGGCTCTTTGAGCTGGTGCTGAACGTGATGTTGCGCGCGGTGACCGCGCACGGGCACTCCAGCGACTTGGGCAGGTTCCAGGAGTTCGTCGAGGAGTCGTTTAAGGTAGTTGGCGCGCCCAGCATCGGGGACTTCTTCCCGGCGCTGCGGTGGGTCGACCGCCTACGCGGCATCGACGCGGCGCATGCGAGGCTGCAGGCGAGGCGTGATGCGTTCGTCGGAGGCCTCGTCGACGACCACACACGAAGGCGGAGCAAGGCCGCTGGTGGACACACGACCAGCGTGATCGACGAGCTCTTGGCGCTACAAGAAGCCGATCCCGAGTACTACACTGACAACGTCCTCAAAGGCATCGTCTTGGTGAGTAGTAGCACCGTGATTGCTTCATCCGACATGACATCGTCACATACTTATATAGCTGCAACGTAACGTCCAACCGATCCAATCCAGGTACTGTTCAGCACCGGGACTGACACGACGGCGCTGACCATCGAGTGGACGATGGCGCTGCTCCTCACCCACCCGGAGGCGCTGCAGAGGGCGAGGGACGAGATAGACGCCAACGTAGGCACGGGACGGCTTGTCGAGGAGGCCGACATGGCCAACCTCCCCTACCTCCAATGCGTCGTGAAGGAGAGCCTCCGGCTGTGCCCCGTCGGCCCGCTCATCCCGGCGCACGAGGCCATGGAGGACTGCACGGTGGGCGGCTTCAGGGTCCCGCGCGGCATCATGATCCTCGTGAACTCGTGGCCAATTAACCGGGACGCCGACCTCTGGGACTCCCCAACGGAGTTCATGCCGGAGAGGTTCTTGGATACGGCCAAGCCCGCGCCCATGATGCCGTTCGGGCTTGGCCGGAGGCGGTGCCCTGCGGAAGGGCTGGCGATGCGCCTTCTTGGCTTGACGCTCGCGGCGCTCGTGCAGTGCTTCCAGTGGGATGCCGGGGAAGGTCGTGCCATTGACATGGCCGAAGGTGCCGGTCTAAGCATGCCTATGGCCACGCCGTTGGCTGCTGTGTGCCGGCACCGGGAATTTGTCAAGGGCTTGCTCTTTGCTTCCACTTGATCTGGAAAAAAATTAGGTGGAGACGGGCTGCAAACCTCCTCCCGTGCGTACGCGCTCTAATCTATTGCCACCTGTCGTACCAATGCATCCCACGGCATCCTCTCACGCCCGCTGTAGCGCTCCTTTCTTCGGCTCGATTCCGTCGCTCCCGGCGCTTCCGCTCGGCTCGATCGGTAAGCTGCTATATCGGCTCAAGAAACCGAACACAATCCCCATCTTGTTCCACGTCCAGCGGACAGCCAAGGCCGAGCGATGCCGATGGAGCGAGGTGGCGGCGCCCACGGAGAGTGGCGACGACGGCAGACCAGAAGGCACCATGGGCACCTATGCCCACGACTCCACGAGTGATGCGTGTCTGTGGGAGAGCTGCTCAAACTGTTGGCGTCAGAAGACCTAGATCAGATGGCAGCCGCCTTGGCGGGCGAAGTTGGGCATGGAGGCGCCCTTGCTGGCTCATGGCGTGCAGCGCCCGCTCAGCGAGTATGTGCGTGCATGGCGCCGGCGTGCTCTTGTAGCCATGAGCTTGCTGGATATGATATCCGTTTTCACCAACTGAATGAATTCAGTTTCCCGATTGAAAAGAAGAGTAGCTTTTCACTGATGAACCAACGCCTTCCATAATAGTTTGATTTTCTAGCTTTGTGGTCGTTGCAATTTTCTTGTCAACAGGCATCACAATTGTAATATCCTCTCTCCATAGAGCATGGCTATAATAGTTGAACGAGTATAATTTTCAGATTTCAACTCTGTATGATATTACACTGTATTTCTATTATCAATAAGCAAAATAGTTTCCCTTTTATTGCAGCAGCTGTTCATGTCCGTTTCTTGGATTGCATTGTTATGTGCTCTATGTTGCCGACACCATCACATGCAACTTGTTTGTGTTCCACAAAGCCTCCTACAGTTTAGATGTCAGAGTTTTTTTAACTTCTCTGAATTACCGAAAAAGGCTTTCGCCCCGTTTTATAAATAAAGCAACCACCAAGCACAACGTTCACAAGGTACCACTCGAAACACGAACACACCCAACGCCACCGCACGAAGGTCCAACACAGACGCACAAAACACAACTCACACACAACAACGGTTCAGCTGTGGGCACAGCACCACAAGCCCAACACAACACCCAGGGACGCACATACAACAAGCGGCGGTGGCGACGGCGACGGCGACGAAGACGCAGAGCTAATCTGGCTCAGGTGGTGGTGGAGGGAGCGGGGGAGCCAGTCGGAGAGCCATCGCGCGAAGCTGAGTGATGATGGAGGTGATGGCGTCTCTCTCCCTGGGGCGGCTAAGCGGCCGCCAAAGCTGCAAGTAAGCAGACCATTTGAACAAAGCGTCAGTAGCCCGACGAACAGTTCACAGCGTCCAGGCAAGGACCCCGATGATCAGCCACCTAATGCGGCGTAATGCGGGGGGAGTCGCCTGGAGTTCGGCAAAGAGAGCAGGGAAGTTGGTATGATCCCAGCTTCCACCCACAATCTCGCGGAAACAACTCCAAAGGAACTGCGCAGACACGCAGGTGAAGAAGATATGGTTCGAGTCCTCTTCAGACCCATAGAGTGGGCAGCGCCAGTCCCCAGGGCCATTGCGTTTCAGAACCTCAACGCCAGATGGAAGGCGGCCACGAATCCACTGCCACAAGAATATCCTAATCTTCAATGGGAGGCGAATCTCCCAAATAGATGAGAGCGCCTCATGACCGGGCGAGGGGGCGATGGCCCGATAGAGAGATTTGGTGGAGAATTGACCGGATGGTTCAAGGCGCCATCTAGCGCGGTCATCGTCAGATGTGAGATCCGGCTCATGGAGAGCCACACAGTCAAGTCCTGCCAGTCCGCATTCTCCGCAGGACCAAAAGGCCTTTGGAACGCAAGGCGCCCAAGGTCGAGAAGGGCGTTTGCCACGGAGATCTGGGGGGCCACCGCAATGGAGAACAGGACCGGAAACCGGGACGCCAGGGGTGCGTCCCCAGTCCAGCGATCAAACCAAAACAGCGTGGCGGTGCCGGACCCGATCTCAATCGAGGTCCCTATCCGAAGGACAGGGAGGAGCTGGATGACAGATTGCCAGAACTGGGAGCCTCCAGAGCGTTAACAGAAGGCGAGTGGCTGTCCGCGGAGGTACTTCTGCTGAATAATGCGTAGCCACAGGCCACCATCTCCATTGTTAATCCTCCAGAGCCATCGAGTCAAAAGGGCTATATTCATGCGTTTGGATGACATGATCCCAAGGCCGCCCTGGTCGCGGGGTCTACAGATCTCGGACCACTTGACCATTCTCTGAATTATAATTAATGCATTGTCATTCTCAAAAAATAATAATAACTGATGCACTGATAGTTCAGGTTTGCAAAAGGTTTTTTTGAACTTCTCTGAATTATAATTGATGCACTGTCATTGTCAAAAAATAATAATGATTGATGCATTGATAGTTCAGGTTTGCAAATAGGTTTAGAGTGGCCTAACGGTGATGTTGGATTTATAGATAACTGGGGTAGGAAGTGGGAACAAGTAAAGGTTAAACAGAGAATCCGATGACACCGAGAACATGAAGTAGATCGTGTGAAGTACACAATATTATTTCTGCATTTTCATGGCCTGCTATGAGGTCTGAAAAGATGTCAAAATGCTCGCTGACGTTCTGCTCAATGGATTGGAAGGAAGCATGTTCTTTTGGTTACAACATACTTTCTTCAGTGAATTTCAAGATTCAGAAGCTTATAATGAAAATAATAATGATACTCTATTGTAAATTGTTGAGAATTATTGATTGTAATTTTTCTGATCTGTAAAAGGATAGATTCTTGCAATCATCTATAAATTTTAAAAAAAACTGATGTTTTTATATCATCTTTTACATGCTCACATCTTGATTTTGTTGCAAACAGGAAAGCACAGCTAGGTCCTGCTAGCTTTTAGAGAACCTCACTTCCTTTTTGTTAGAAAAGGATGCATCAATGTATCGAAACTGAAAGCATGCAAATTTCATATTTTACATTTGAGCATTTCATTGTACTCATATAGCCCTGATTGAAAAGTGATTGCAAATGGATTCAAATTGGACTGAAATTTAAACACCAAGGAGTAGCATTCCAGTAAAGCAGCCCTATGAGAATAAATAGATAATCCTGTAGATATTACAAAGCAAGGTTCCATATTTTCATGATTTGGCACTCCATCAGAATGATGTTGGAATAAGCCACGGCGTGTGGTGTGTCGGGCTCGTCGGGCGCGTCGGGTGCGCGCGGGACATGCGGGATATATTGATACGGTCGGGTTCGTCGGATGTGTCGGTAACGCGTGGGACGGACGGGACGTGTAGAACGCAGCAGTGTGGCGTGCATGTGTAGTGTGTGTGCGTGCTCGTGGCAGTAGCATGCGTGTGTACTGGTGGTAGTAGTCAGTCTGTTAGGTGTGGCCGATAGAGTGGAGCTGTCCGCGTCATGCGTCAGTGCATGCGTGGGATGGATAAGCTAGCTACTTGCATGGGCCGGTCAAGGCAGTTTGGTAGTGCAGGGATTAGTGGCCACGGCCGGGTCATGTGCGTCGTGGGCATGCAGATTATGTCCGTGCATGCAGCGCGACGGATGCGTGGGCACTGCGTTTGTTGCCAAGGCAACAAAGCCGTCTTTGTAATTCATTGAGTTGTGGCAATGGGAATAGTAACCGGGCTGTGAAGCCGGGTGAAAACTCCAGTGTACTGTGTGTTCCTTCTTCTTCTACCTCTAGCTACAAGAGAGAGAGAGAGCTGCAACAACAATTGGTATACAGAACTTCGGTTCGAGCGATCACCGGCGACCATGGCGCTCGTCCCGCACAGCGGCGGCGCGGGCGGATCAGCGACAATGGTGATGCCGATGCTGACCGTGGACAACTACACGGTCTGGGCCATCAAGGCGCAGACGATCCTCGACGTACACACCGTATGGGAGGCGGTGGCGCCGAGCGACGCGGCGGTGAACGCGCGGAAGGACAAGATGGCGCACGCGTTGCTTCTCGGGTCGTTGCCGGAGGATGTGCTGCTGTAGGTGTCGACGAAGCTCACCGCCAGGGAGGTATGGGACTCCCTGAAGGTGAGGTTCGTCGACGCCGATCGGGTCCGTGTGGCGAGGCTGGGGACGCTGCGCGGCGAATTCGACCGGATGAAGATGGCGGGCGGCGAGGAGCTCGATGTGTACGGCGGGAGGCTCGCGGCGATGGCGGCGAGGTATGCCAACCTCGGGGAGACGCTGGGCGACGCAGCACTTGTCAAGAAGTTGCTGGATACGGTGCCGGATCGTCTCTTCCCCGTCGTCGCCGGCATCGAATAGTTCCACGATGTGACGACGATGGCGTTCGACGAAGCGCTCGGGCGGCTGCGTGCGTTCGATGAGCGGGTTCGGCGCCGTGGACAAGACGGCGGCGAGCGCGGGGGTGAGCAACTGCTCATGACGGCGGCGCAGTGGGCAGCATGGGAGCGTCGACACGGCGGTGCTCGGGACGACGACGACGGGCGCAGCATGGCGTCGGGGAGCGGCGGCAACAGGCGCAGGCACTGCTACAAGTGCGGGGAGCACGGGCACTTCCGGCGCGAGCGCCCGCAGTTGCGGAAAGGACCGGCGGCGGAGCAGGCTCTCTTGGTCGGCGCCAATGTCGACGACGACGGACTTCTCTAGGCCGTGGCTTAGGGGGTGTGTGTTGAAATAAGCCACGGCGTGTCATGTGTCGGGCTCGTCGGGCGCGTCGGGTGTGCGCGAGACATGCGGGATACATTGATACGGTCGAGTTCGTCGGATGTGTCGGTGACGCGTGGGACGGACGAGACGTGTAGAACGCAGCAGCGTGGCGTGCATGTGTAGTGTGTGTGCATGCTCGTGGCAGTAGCATGCGTGTGTACTGGTGGTAGTAGTCAGTCTGTTAGGTGTGGCCGATGGAGTGGAGCTGTCCGCGTCATGCGTCAGTGCATGCATGGGATGGATAAGCTAGCTACTTGCATGGGCCGGTCAAGGCAGTTTGGTAGTGCAGGGATTAGTGGCCACGGCCGGGTCATGTGCGTCGTGGGCATGCAGATTATGTCCGTGCATGCAGCGCGACGGATGCGTGGGCACTGCGTTTGTTGCCAAGGCTACAAAGCCGTCTTTGTAATTCATTGAGTTGTGGCAATGGAAATAGTAACGGGGCTGTAAAGCCGGGTGAAAACTCCAGTGTACCGTGTGCTTCTTTTTTTCTACCTCTAGCTAAGAGAGAGAGAGCTGCAACAACAAATGATAGAGCAAATTGTTCTCGAAAGCATATGAAAAATCGTCAAACTTCAACCATGTCACACTCACATGTTAAAACAGAAAACATGCTACAGGTCCAGAACTGCTATTTATCGAAATGTAACTTTCTAACGGACGAGGACAATGTGGCTTCTTATTGAACTCCATGTAGAAGACTTGTAAATCCGCCTTGGACGAAAGGAGCAGGCGTGGCCGAAGGCTGTCCGTACACATCTGTTGAGAATGTTAGCATGGATGCATTAACATATCCGCCTTCAATAAACGGAGAAGCCATGGTTGAAGGCTGACCATACAAGTCACTTGATAATGTTGGCATTGAGGCAGTAGCATATCCGCCTTGGATCACGGAAGAACCTATGGTCGAATGTTGCCAATGAACATCATTTGCAAAGTTTGTCATAGCGTCGATGCTACTAGCATTAAGGTCCTACATCATGGAAGATAAATAGTTTAAAACAACAGATTAAGTACAATATGAAAGGAAAATAATGAGTACAAGCCATGTCTTGCTATCAATTCATCTGGATCATTGTGTTCCTCTCTATTTTCTGTTGCATTCTTTGGATCTTCTCCTATAGTCAGACATACAAAAATAAAAAATAAAAATGACTATAGAAACATATACTGGATAATAGCTTTGCTAGATTGGGTACAATCGATCAATACCTTTCTTTTTAGAATTTTTCTTTTTATTTCCTTTCTTCCTTTCAAGAGAGATTTTTGATCGTTTACTCTTTGCGCCTTTTACCACCGGAGGCACTCTAAATGATACAATACCTTTTAATGTCTCTGCAACACACTCAGTCGAAACTAGCCGAACCTCGTTGGATTTTTCTTTCATCTTGCTAAGAGAATTATCTGCTTCCAAGTCCAACTTATCTATGGCTTTCTCCAAATCATCAAGAAGCTCTTTCACTGTCGAACATTTCAATGCAACAGATGTTGCCTTCCGTGAGATACGGGCCGCTTGTGTTTTCAAATTTTCCGTATCAGTTCCTTGCTTCTCAATATAGAAGCCTCTCTTTGCATATTTTTTCCATCTGTTTAGTATATATTGCGATGGCAAAATGAACACATCGTTCATGTTGAAGACTTTGAGAGCATGCTTGCACAACAAACCTATCAGATATGCATTTCATATTTTATCAGCTTGTATTAAAAATCATATTGCAATAAAAAATGTGTACACATACCTATGGATTCAAACTTTCTGCAACAACATGTAACAGTCATATCCGTACTGTTGAATACGACTGTTGCTCCATGCTCTCTACGGATATGTGTAACCATATATGTGAAGATTGGCCCTTCATTTGTTAGCAGTTTACACGAGAATGTGAATTGCATTTTAAATTCTTTCTCAAACTCAGAATACATCCTACTTGTATATGATTCAGCCACGGTCTTCAACAATGGTAAACTGCTATAAGTAACCGGGTTCTTTCGACGCGAATTAAAATCTTCATCCAACTCATTCTCGCGAAGGCTCGCTGAAACCTTGTCACACTCTACAAGGAGTTCGGAAAGACCAAGTTTCCTACGGAATCTTTTCTTAAAGACATTATTCATTCCTTCGCTCCTTGTATTTGGATCTGTCTTCATAGACACATCTCTTAAAATCCGGTAGAAACTTCTCAGGATGCTTATGAATTACATGCCCGAGATGTTTACCAGCATTTAGATAGATGTGCCACAAGCAAAGACGATGGCTTGTATTTGGAAATACATAAGCAATTGCTCCGTCCATGGCCCTGTCTTGATCAGTGAAAATTGTGCTTGGATGCTTGCCTGACATTGCCGCGAGAAATGTCTCAAATAGCCAAACAAATGAATCAATGGACTCATTAAATATCAGTGCAGCCTCAAATATTACTGTCTGCTTGTGATGATTGGCACCAAGGATTGGAGCGAAAGGCAATTCGAACTTATTGGTATCAAACGTGGTGTCAAATGATACAGCATCACCAAAGCATGCGTAATCCATAATGGACTGACCATCTGCCCAAAAAAAATTAGCTATCTGACCATCCTTCTCATCTACTTGAATCGCATAAAAAAATGTTGGATCCTCCCTCTGCTTATTCCTCAAGTATTCTAACAATGTTTTTGCATCATTGGATTCTAAATACTTCTTCCTTTCCTTACCAATCTCATTATTGCAATCCATTTTTGAGAATGGCACTTTGTCGACTCCTCCATAGAACGCTACCATGAAATCATACACCTGAGATGGCTTCATCCCAACTTCACGTATCTGGCCAATTAGCACTCTGTCGGCTTCTACAACACGTCGTTGGGACCTCAACTTGTGTGACTTATTGGGACTAGCAAGATAATGATTGTGATCTGTTACAACCTTTTGCACTGTCCAAATCCCCTCTCTACTGACACTAAATTGAACACGAGCCTGACAACCTATTCTTGTAGTGGCCTTTGATGATTCGGTTTCTCGTTCTCCTTGATTACTGCAAACTATATATTTCTGGTATATAGTTCGATCTTGGCGGCGCTTTGTCTGGCTCTTTCTGATACTAAACCCAATCTTGCCGGCATACGTGTTGTACATGTCGTATGCTTTCTGCTCTGAATCGAATGACTTTCCCACTTGGGAACAATCAAAGCTTGCCCAACTTTATCAACCACCTACAGTAAAAAGTGTTGAGAATTAAAATTACATTACCACAATGTAAAATGTATATTATGTTCTTCTTCACAACACATTAATTTTACATTAGGTGCGTCATGGATGGAATACTTTGTTTTGAATAAGCTATTGTACTATCAAGTCAAATATGAGCAAATCATTGTTTACAAAATTATTAATATGTCATCCTCAAATTGTTCATTACAGAGAAACATCTTATCTTGACTTCCTGATCTAGCTTTTGGCATGACAATGTACTATAATGTACTATACACATGCAAGCTGAGATTGTTGTAAGGGACAATCTCAAAGAACCAGGCAACAACCATACCTGTTGTATCTCCTCTCCGTCAGCTCCACGACCACTGTCGATCAGATCGTCCTCCTGGCCTCTTTCTCCAGTCATGTTGGTTGTGTCATACTCCTGGTCTTCTGTTACGTGCGGTGGCGGCAAGTCTATGTCGCATGTTGCTGCCTCCGGTGCCACTGTCGACAGCGGGCTATACGAGGTGGAGCAGCGGCCGTCCTCATCCGCATGGTTTACATGATCCAAGGCGGCGACAGTGCCGGACTCCGGCGTGGTGACTCCCGTCCTTCTCGATGGAGGTGACACTTCACGCAGCGGGTGCACGACCCGCGGCGGCCATGGCTCTCGTTCCGGGCCGATGCAGCCATGGGAGAGAGAGGGCGGCGAGGCGTTCTGGCGCGGTGCGGCCATCCCCGACTCAGGGATCCCACGCCCACCAGTCCGATCGCGTGGTGTTGGAGAAGAGGGCTCCGATCGCTCAGCCATGGAAACTCCGATTATTGCGGAAGTGATTGATACGAGCCGCATAGTTTTTTCCTGGAGCCGATGCGAGGTACTAGCCGATGCGGATGAGAGGCTAGCGTTAGATGGAGAGCAGGGACAGGTGGCGATAGATTAGAGCGGGTACGCACGGGAGGAGGTTTGCAGCCCGTCTTCACCCAATTTTTTTCCGTCACGTATGGAGTAAGGGCAGGTTTCTTTAATTATGAAGGAAAAATAAATAAATGATTTGATGTGAATCCTATGTTAGGGCATCTCACGCCATCCCCTGAAATGTAAGAGCCGACCATCCAATGATATTTCCTAAATGTCTGGTCAGGTCTGATCAATTTCATTTCAAATTCATATCAATATAAGAGCAAGTTAAATTGTGGCGTACATAGCACCCGGTCATAGTTTTTGCATGTGCATGTTCACAAAAGTCCGTGTAAAAAAGGGGAATTTTTGCCCTGCTAATCGGCTATCCGAGCCTCCTCGATCACACTGCCGCCGCCTCCTTCCCACCATTCGGCTCCTTCTTGGTCGCCTCCTTCTTGACCGCCCCCATCTCGTCCGCCAAGGGCTTCAACATCTTGACATGGATGGCGTGCACGATCATCGTCGCATCGTCATCCAACTCATCCATCCTCATAGTCAACATCTTTGTATCCTCCGAAGCAGCCGCGAGCTCATCCCTTCTCTGTTCGAGCTTCGTCTTCTTCTCTTCGAGGTTGAGCTTCTTCCCGGTCGTGGCCATCAAGATGTAAACCTCTCGGCCTTCTTTTCCTCCTTAACGTCGGAACGCTTGAAACATGTTTTCTCCTTCTTCGCCAAGATGTCCTCAAACCTCTCCGTCATCTTGGCCGCCACCCCTTCTTGCTTCTCTTTCTCCTCTTCCTACTTATTTTTTCGGAACCCTCTTCTAACCTTCTTGGGCGGCTCTATGGTTGGGTTGGTTATGTTGGCGCTAAATCCGGCGGATCTCCGGCAGGGGGTCCCGAGCTGTTGGTCTAGGAACAATGGTAACATGGGGATAACAGGAGACGATGTTTACCTAGGTTCGGACCCCTCGAAGAGGTAAAGCCCTACGTCCTGCTTTTTTTATATTGACGTGATGGAGTATCAAGTACAAGATGATCTACCTCAAGCTCGTATGATTGTGTTATGAACCCTAAGGCTGTTAATCGTGCCTCTAGAGACTAAACCCCACGGCTCATATATGCACCGGGGGTACCTAGGCTGTACATATGCTCGGTTGCCAATCATGCCGGCTAATGAGCTATCCTTGACTTACATGCCAAGTCTTCAGAGGTTTCCATCTTGATCACGCCAAGGTTCATAGCTTCCGGTGTCCTTCCTTGTGGAGATCGGTGGGCCGTGAGCTCGGCCCATGGACTGTGGATCCTATAGGTTAGTACCCTTTAGTCCACCGTCAATAGTCCATGGACTTGTCTTCGAAGCTGAGGACGACAGCCCCATCCTCGGGCCAATGAGTTTGGCTTGGCAGTCGAGTTTTTCCTTTATCAGCTCATGCTCAAATATGAAGATCTATAAATTATCGGGTCTCCTTTCACAGTTGACCCTTGTGATCATATATTTGAAACCTTATCCTCGTCAAGGGAAGTACTAGATCCTTTTTTTTACAAAGGCCTCCCTCTTCGCCCGAAGTCTTAAGTTAGCTTAGCCTTGAAAACTTGCCACGTATGCATAACCAATGACGGGGTCCAAACCCCTGACAGATTTTTTTTTTGAACCATCATCTCCTATAGTGGGCTTGAAGCAGTTATCATGAAAATGTTTTGCGGCTCGAGGCCGCCACTCATTGGCACGTCTTATCAATGTAGAGACCATGCCCCAGTATACGGGATATCGTCAACACATTGATTTACTGATGCACATATAATGATGCAATGCGTTGGAAACAGGCGCTTTATGCGCTGCGGCATTTTTTGTTATACTAGTCTCTGCATTTTTTGTTATCCCTGAGATATGAATAATTTAGCTAAAGATTATTATTGAAAGCTCAGTGAAGAGATTGTATTTCCGAATTACTCCCTCCGTAAAGAAATATAAGAGCGTTTAGATCACTATTTTAGTGATCTAAACACTCTTATATTTTTTTACAGAAGGAGTAAATGTCAACGATGCGTAACATTCATGTGATATAAACTTTTGTGTGGATATGTGTTGTGTCGTGCCTCTACTGCATGTAAAATGTTAACTATTTTAATTATTTCAAAAAAAAGTGTAGCACTCCACATAAAAGTAAGCACAAGTCTACCTTGCAAGATAGCAAGTAGAGTAAAAACCAACATCTTCCATGGTAGTAGACATCACACAAGTGTGATTCATGTAAGAAGCTCTGGAAAGCTGATACTTTCCTAGAGGAACAACAAGTAGCACTGGAGGAATCAGTATTGCCCAGAATCGACATGTACTCAGCTGAAGTACTATCTTGGACAGTAACGGAATAGCATCACTTGTATGGTCGCCATACTGACTTTTAATA
This sequence comes from Triticum urartu, assembly GCF_056163025.1. Classification (NCBI taxonomy): domain Eukaryota; kingdom Viridiplantae; phylum Streptophyta; class Magnoliopsida; order Poales; family Poaceae; genus Triticum; species Triticum urartu. Next base: position 100,952,324 of record NC_141878.1, read on the forward strand.
CTACAATTAGTACCCATGGTCAAAGTATGGAAACACGATACTTCGATAGACGAACAAAAATTGGCACTATACTAAATTTCCATTGTAATAATAGTGAAAATTATAGCATTCTTGAGAAAACGAGACTTATTTGCAAATTATTAATACTCCCAACCGCCAGAGATCCAAGAAGATGACTTAGTTGGCGCGCGGTTGCTAAAGCATTTAATTTTGCACTTTCATAAGCTAGCATTTCTCTTCATGGAATCATGGTGTATCAATCAAGCAACAGTACATTATTTACCTACCAGGCAATAATAAGCAGACATGATACTATGCTTGCTAGCTAGCACCACTATATATTTGACAAGTATGGAGAGCTAGCTGAAGCTCCCCCTCGCGCCTAGTTGTTTGCCAATACTCGAAGTACTAACACACAGATACATATGCATCTAGTTGTTTGCCAATACTACGCATTTGAAGAGACAGAGAGAGTATGATGTACAAGGGTGAAATTAAATATATAACACATCGAGACTAGTACTGTAGTATAGGGCTACTACATGCGTACAACTACAGAAAAATGGAGGAGAAAGAGCTAGTGAAGTGTGGTAAACGTAAATCTGCTAGTGCGGGAATAGGAGACGTTGGGAAAGAAGTATCTCTGTACACGCAAAGTTAGGCAACAATGATATCCTGTCGTACGATCAACTGGAGGGACTGCATGTATCGCAGAGCACGTTGATGCAACACACCGCAGTGCTGTTGTCGACCACTATGCCGCCCTCTCAGATGCGCCTGCACATCCACCACCGCCTGGAACACCATCACCTCGAAGCATTGCCACCCATGCCGCACCTGCCTTCGACCTAGCGCATCGACCTCAACGCGGCTCTCCGCGTTGTGGCGGACCAGCACAACACCTCCATGTGCGTCGTCCATTTTATTGACAGTCGGACCCAATAAATCCCGAAATTCGAGAAAAAAAAAACTAAAATGCTGAAAGGGGACCTGGTTGCGGCTTTTTTGCTGAAGAGTTACCAAAGTTTTTAGAAATTACGTTGGTTATTCCTAAGCATTCAAAAAGTTACAAAAACCCACTATAGTTTATGGATTTCCTGAATAACTTATTTCGAGGGGTATTTGGCCTTTAGAATTCATATTTACACCGTGTTTCTTTGTATAATGACTTGTAGAAATTGGTACTTTACATTCCATGATTTATCAGTAGTTTATTGCTATTTTCTAGCTTTGTATTTTTTTTCTTGCGCACAAATCACTATTTTTTGATGCATATAAAATTTGAGATAATCTTGGGAAACTTTACATTTCTTTACACATTGTTCATACACATATTATTAACAATAAATTCATTATTGGATATACCACATAGATGAGCGAAATAACTTGAAATGGCCGTAAAAATCGTGATTCGTGTTTCAACATGATAACTTTGCTTCGAACCTATGATTACAACAAAGTCCTAGACTTGGATGTTCACAATAAATGGCCCATATTAACTCTCTAAATAAGGTCTCATCCTATTTGCATCACAAGATGTCACATGCCCGAATAACTTAGGGAGAATTAATGAAAATGATGCTGCCAATGGGACTTTGTATTGCACTAAGGGACCATTTTGATGCACCTCGTGCCAGTCAGTTATCTAAACCACTAGCAAGCCGGCAAGATACCAAAAAACTCTCTCGGGCAATGTGATTAGACATCCTATTCATGAAAATAGAGGCAAAAGAAAAGTAACCTACACCAAGCATGACAAAATCTTGCATCAGTCTCAATAATAGGAAAGCATGGCTTGTTAAACCGCATGGTGAATAATGTCTATCTTGTAATGAGTATGGCTTACGCTGTGTTTGTTAGTGGAATTCCTTCTAATTCTAAATTAGAGAAAGAGAGGTTTTATACTTATACATTTATAAAATACATCATGAATTTGTAGAGCTAAGAAGAGTGTGTAAAACACATGTGGTCGGGAGTCCCCAGTGCACCAAAGACTCTGTGGTCACAATAACATGAAATGAAACCACCGTCCTGGAAATTGATACAGTAAAAAAACCCTATGAAGGTTCGTGTAAATGCAATAGATATATCTATGGTTGATCAAGAAAAAACATCCATGAATTGATACAGTAAAAAAAACCTATGAAGGTTCGTGTAAATGCAATAGATATATCTATGGTTGATCAAGAAAAAACATCCATGAAGGACTAGCCTAAACACCATTAGCAGAAAAGATTGGAAAATTGGCACTAGAACTAGAAAGTCTACTTCTACTTGCTATGTAATGCCCCGAGACCGCTGCGCCAGGTGTCTTTCAGTTATGCGCTGTTGTGGCCTTGTCATTCGCTTGTGTGTTGCATCTTGCCATGTCATCATGTGCATCGCATCATCATATTTTCAAAACTTGCACTCGTCCGGGTCTCCTAGTTCTTTTGTTGCCCGTTTTGAGCCCAGGGACACACTTGCATGCGCCCGCGGCACCTCCGAAACATTATTTTTAAGTGGCCGAAAAATGTTCTCGGAATGGGTTGAAAGTTGGCATGCGGTGTTGTTATGTTGTTAGTAGGCCGCCTGCCAAGTTTAATCGCATTCGAAGTTCGTTTGATGCCCCAACGGATAACTGTAGCGGCAATATAGCCGGTCTTTTCGTCGGACGTTTTCGGTCTCTGGAAACCGTGCCGGGCTGCATCTCTCCCCTCTCTTCTCAGCCCATCTCCCTCTAGCACAGCCCACCTGCAGCCAACCTACCCCCCTCACGTCCGAAACCGTCCGATCGGCATCGGAGGGTCCAGAGAACCCCCCCTAGACCCAAACCCTTGCAAAATCTGCTATTTATAGACCCCCTAGTCCATTTTTGGACTAGTCCTAGTCTAAAAACCCTACCCCTAGCCTCCCCTAACCCTCAGCCGCCACCACCTCCCACCTCTGCCTCGTTTTCCGCGCCGGTCAAGTCCTTCGCCGCCACTTGTCACGCCTCCATTAGCCCCGCCGCCACCTGACCGCGCCCTCCTTCAACCCGCGCGCGCCACGCGCCACGCGTCCCAGCCGACCTCCCACCGCCGCGGGCCTGCCAGGACCCGGATCGGGCCCTGGGAAGCCCATCGGGCCACGAGCACTCCACCGCCGCCGCCCGAGCGCCCGCGCCAGGGAGCTCGCCTGCTCCAGCCGCCCGACCGCGTCACCTTGCGCCTCGCCTCCATTCCGTCGGCCGTCGAAATGCCCTCGCCGGCGAACCCCAGGAAGGAGCCCCGTCGCCCTCTCCCTCCTCTCTGACCTACCCCTCTCCTCCCTGTGTCATCCTCTCTCTCTCACGCAGGTCGTCCTCGCCGGTGGAGATCCGTGCCTCCTTGCCGTCTGGCCTCGCCGTCGACCAGATCTGGCGCCCTGAGGCTGGATCCGCCGCCTCGCACCCGTTCCTGGCCTCGCCAGCGCCACCGGATCCCCGCCGTCGTCGGAGCGTTGTCGCGCCGCCGCCATGGTCTTCTGCCCGTGAGGTGCATGGGAGAAGGACGATGCCAGTGCTCGCCCCCTCTCGCTCGCGTGGGCCACCACACGCCCTAGCCTGGCCCAGCTCCCCGCTCGTCCTCCAAGGCCCAGCAACCGGCCCGCCTCCCCTTCGCCCGTTGACCGCGGCCCAGCTGCCCCTCTCACCCAACTGGGCCTGGCCCATAGTGAGCGCTCAGACCACCTAGTTTCATCCCGCCTATGTTTTTTTTGGCTCTGCGAATTTAGCTTTTATCCATGGAAAACCAGTTTTGCAGTTTAGTCCCTAGAATCATGCATCTAATAACTTCTCACCCATGCATCGGAATTAAACAAACTATATATGGAAAATGCTTAGAATTTTGTCTAGTTTCATAATATGCCACTTTCATCTATGTTTAAAATGTTTAAACTTCTGTTTGCATTAATTTGCTTAAATGCCATGCTAAAATGCTTTATTCATAACTAAATAATCGTAGCTCCATTTTTAATAAACTTTATATGTAAATGGGGTAGAAAATGCATAGTTTAACATGGTGGCATTATGTTTAACAACTCTAAAATATTATTTAGGGCAGAACAGTACCAAACTTAAAATATGCATATGGGGATTTACCGGATTTGTTGTTTGTTATTTTCAGTCTCATTTAAACTTGACTAGATAGGTAGTTTTCATATGCTTCACCCCTTGCCATGTTTAATAACATTTAATATTGTTGGGTACATAACCGAGAGAGAACTAAATAATTGAATGTGGTGTTTCGTCAATATTCAACTCGTTGCATATTGAGCTCCGCTTAATTTATAGTATTCTTTGTGCACTTTGCCATGCCATGCCTCTTTAAACCGGACATGCATCATACTTGATTGTGCATCATGCCATGTTTATGTGATGTTTGTTTACCATGTTTTTTGCTTCTTTCCGTTGTTGCTTCTTCTTGTTAGTTTCGGTAACGTTGCGTTTATGAGGATCCGTTCGACTACGTCCATTTTTCTACTTCATGGACTCATTCTTCTTCCTTGCGGGATCTCAGGCAAGATGATCATACCCTCGAAATCACTTCTATCTTTGCTTGCTAGTTGTTCGTTCTATCGCTATGTTGCGCTACCTACCACTTGTTATATCATGCCTCCCATATTGCCATGTCAAGCCTCTAAGCCATCTTCCTAGCAAACCGTTGTTTGGCTATGTTACCACTTTTGCTCAGCCCCTCTTATAGTGTTGCTAGTTCCAGGTGAAGTTGAAGATTGTTCCGTGTTGGAACATGGATATGTTGGGATATCACAATACCTCTTATTTTAATTAATGCATCTATATACTTGGTAAAGGATGGAAGACTCGGCCTTATGCATGGTGTTTTGTTCCACTCTTGCCGCCCTAGTTTTCGTCATACCGATGTTATGTTCCTTGATTTTGCGTTCCTTACGCGGTTGAGTGTTATGGGAACCCCTTGACAGTTCGCTTTGAATAAAACTCCTCCAGCAAGGCCAAACCTTGGTTTTACATTTGCCTTACAACCTATTACTCTTCCCTTGGGTCGGCCAACCCGAGGGTCATCTTTATTTTAACCCCCCCCCCCCCCGGGGCCAGTGCTTCTCTAAGTGTTGGTCCGAATCGAGCCGCCCGCGGGGCCACCTCGGGGAAATTCGAGGGCTGGTTTTACTCATAGCCTATCTCATCCGGTGTTTCCCTGAGAACGAGATACATGCGACTCCTATCGGGATTGTCGGCACATGGGGTGGCTTTGTTGGTCTTGTTTTACCATTATCGAAATGTCTTGTAACCGGGATTCCGAGACTGATCGGGTCTTTCCGAGAGAAGGAATATCCTTCGTTGACCGTGAGAGTTTGTGATGGGCTAAGTTGGGACACCCCTGCAGGGCATAAACTTTCGAGAGCCGTGCCCGCGGTTATGTGGCAGATGGGAATTTGTTAATGTCCGGTTGTAGAGAACTTGACACTTGACTTAATTAAAATGCATCAACCGCGTGTGTAGCCGTGATGGTTTCTTTTCGGCGGAGTCTGGGAAGTGAACACGGTTCTTGTGTTATGGTTGTGCGTAAGTAGTTTCAGGATCACTTCTTGATCACTTCTAGCTTCACGACCGTTGCGTTGCTTCTCTTCTCGCTCTTATTTGCGTATGTTAGCCACCATACTTGCTTAGTGCTTGCTGCAGCTCCACCCCATTACCTTACCCTACCCATAAGCTTAAATAGTCTTGATCTCGCGGATGTGAGATTGCTGAGTCCTCGTGACTCACAGATACTTCCAAACAGTTGCAGGTGCCGATGATACCAGTGCAGGTGACGCAACCGAGCTCAAGTGGGAGCTTGATGAAGATCTTGGTCGTTGTTATGTGTCTTTTCCGGATGATCGGTAGTGGTGCCCAGTTGGGACGACCGGGGATCTAGAATTTGGGGTTGTCTTCTTTTATTTTGGTTCCGTAGTCGGACCTTGATTGTATTCTGGATGATGTATGTTTAACTTGTTATTTGTGTGAAGTGGCGATTGTAAGCCAATTCTTTATCCCTTTCTTATTCAGTACATGGAATTGTGTGAAGATTACCCCTCTTGCGACAAAACCACAATGTGGTTATGTCTCTAAGTCGTGCCTCGACACGTGGGAGATATAGCCGCATCGTGGGTGTTACATTGCTAGTATGGATATTCTTGAAGAAAATCTCTGATGAAACTGGAGACAACAAATTTGAGTTATACGATGTAACATACTCCAATAGCCCTCTCACTAAGTAACACGAAAATGAAATATGATTAAAAAATTGTTGCTTTCATGGAGAACGGACTTGATAGTACTTGGTCCGATTAATCTCTTGATTATTTGTTATTCCTGAGTTATGAACATTTTAGCTAGATGCTTGTTATTAAAGATATTTCATTCTCGACTTATATGTCAAGAATGCTTAATATTGCAGTAATATAAATTTTGGGTATACATATACATTGTGTTATATCCCATGTTAAATGTTGAATATGTTAAATTTTAAAAAGAATGTGTGGTCCTCCACATAAAGGAAGCAAATGTCTATCTTGCAAGGTAGCAAGTCACTAAAAGCTAAGATCTTCCATGAAAGTAGACATCACACAAGTGTGATTCATGTATAACAAGCTCTAGAAAGCTGATACTTCCCTAGAGGAACAACAATTAGCACCGAAGGAATCAATGTTGTATCCAAATGGGCGTGTACTCAACTGAAGTATACACTACTAGGAAAAAGGCTACTAGCAGCGCGGGTAAAATGCTACTAGTAGCACGGGTACTCGCGCTACTAGTATCGCGCTACAGCTAAAAGTTAGTAGCAGCGCAGGTGCATCCGCGCTACTACTAACCTAACTACTAGTAGCTCTCACTTATATCCCACGCTACTACTAACCTAACTACTAGTAGCGCTCATTTCTTATTTCCCACACTACTACTAACCTAACTACTAGTAGCGCTCATTTGTTTCCCACACTACTACTAATAATTTAGGAATTAAAAAAATAAAAGTTAGATGTAGTATTCATGGATGGCAATACGTCCAGTGCAAACCAAACCAACGTCACATAACATTCTCAAGATTCCATTCAACTTCAGACACACACACAATGATCATCGAAAGGTGGGTACCTTCCCTGGTGTTTCATCACCAACCTAAACAGACAACTTCCCTAGATGTATCTACCAAGGCTCGGAGCTTAGACGCCGGTGGACCCGAATCCTCCCTCCCCCGGACGGTGGCGTCGAGGTCCACCACCTCGGCGACCTCCGGCGTCGAATCACCTGGACAATCATCTACGCGACATGGCCACCAGCTTCACGGAGAAGTCCGCCTCTGAGTGGTTGAAGAGCACAACACCCACCGGCTGCGCTAGTCAGCGTCGATCACCCCTGCGCCAATTCACAAGACCCATTAATTAAGTTAAGATTCTTTCTCATCTAGCAATTTAAAGGGGCTCATGCCGAAAATATTTGCTTAATTCCTCACTGGCTATTCAAAGTAAATGGTCCAAGAACTTTGGGACAATCAACAATCTTTCCGCTTGATCTCCGCTAGCTACTTTGGATTCAACAAGAAAAGGAACATTTATTTGAACTGAAAAGAACAAGCAGGCAAGCATGCTATCAATCTTCTGGCTGGAATTTCACAAAATGCACCTGTCAAGTGTACTCTAACAATCGACGTGTCCCATCTCCTCATGATTAAGGACTCTAGCTGAGCCGACAACATGGAGCAAGATGTAGTCGTTTCCGAGCATGAACCCTTGGCTGTCATCAATGAACCTGCAACATCCATCATGCCCATTGTAAAATATGTTAGTTTCAGATAAGAAAAGAACTGAACTCTGAACATATGATGTTATCTAAATCCTTACTTTATGGAGATGTCATCGGCAGCAAAAAAAGAAAATATATTTCACTGATTTTGGTGTTGCAACAACGTATATACTTTATCACATTATAAGTCCTCACACCATCAACTATGACAAAATCTGAGAGTATAAGTCTGGTTACATTCATCCAAGTCCAAACATAAAATTCTGTCCAACATAGTACAGCCCACTTTGATAATTTCATAGTATTTAATATAACGAACGAAACCTGACAAGTGATATGTGTTTAAGTATCTACAGAACAGCCTCTAAAATTTTCATGTTGTAACTTTATTTTAATACCACCTCTAACAGGGCCTAATCTCCCATATCAAAATACTGTACTCAGGAACATATATTTCGGGACAACAAACTAAATTGATGGCTGCTCTCAAACCGTACATCCAAACGACACAAATAAATACTCTAAAGAAACCTTGGAACTTTATCTAAAACTTATGTAAAGGGGCCAACTCAAAATTCTAAGCCTAGCTAACTCATTTTTCAGATCTAAGCTTGCTGTCCAAATTGGACATTGCAGTTTTTAACTGAACCAAGTTCAGTTTACAGCCATGATGCAGAACTAGATGCTAAAACTAACACCTTGTAGGGAGAGGCGATGCACCATTTTTACCTCGAATCAAAGGCTTCGCATATGCGCTTTGGCTGGATAAAAAGATGATATCTCCCTTAACAGTATCCATGCCATGATGCAGAACTAGTATTTCCAAATTTCGCCAAATCACCACTCGAGCATTTCTAGAGGAAATTAATTGATTCTCTACATAGCATCTGCCCTACAATAGCTAATCCTTAAACAGAAAATTGGGCAAAGCGAGCACCACACATGTTTAACTGGGGTACATGTACATCCAACAAGGACACAAAACTAAGTAAAACCGAATGAAGCAACTGAAGAGTACCTCTTCCACGCTAGCCTTAGCCGCCGTCTCGCTGCTCACGCACAGACACTCCGTCCGCCAGAGCTTGAATATCTGCAGAACCAGAAACATTACTCCTCCAAACCCATAGCAGAGAATTCGAGCCCGACCACACCCGGGCCACTACCCCCAAATCACAGAGACCACTCCTCCAAACATTTTTTGTGACTTTCATTCTCCATTACTACAAAAGGCAGAGAAACAAACATTTTTTGTGTTTTTCATTTTCTTTTGCTACAAAAGGCCGTAAAATGAACTAACATTTTTTGATTGGCAATTCCTGTTATTCAATCTAGTCTAGAATGTGAAAAAAGACAAGGAGCATATGCACCTTGATTCCCACAGGTGAAGATACACTGCTAGCTTAGCTCAATCAGAATACTATGGTTTCTATAAAACTGTAGTTTTGAAAACCGTGAGGTGTTTGGCTAAACCAACAACAGTAGTTTCATATTCACTTGTATTCTTGATACAATGTTTGTTTCTAACTTCTGGAAAAAGAGGTCCAGACCTCTTTTTTCTCAAACTGAAAGCTTGGTTTGTAACTCACAATTATCAACATGGCAAACTAGGCCTCTGCATAGCATGCTCCACACTAGTTAAACATGATGCCGAATTTTTCGAATACTGCGGTATTTTAAAAATTACACTGCCAATCTAGGCCTTACTGCATATAAGTTTCATAATGTAATTTCGTCCAAAGCATTGAGATTCAGAGATCAGGGGACGACGGGATGAGGTACCTCTCTGAGCTGAGCAGGGGTGACAAATAATGTAATTTCGTCCAAAGCATTAATATAGCATGCTACCAGTACCTGCAAAATTTCACACAATCAGCAAAAACACTTACCTAACACCTGTACAAAACCATGCCCGTACATCTGTTCTCATTTTCACATTGTTTGTCCTGCCTTCAGAAACTACCATGGGAGGCCATGTGAAGCTCATAAACAGGCAGGGACTGAACTAGACGGTTCTAAATGATCCACGACTCAGCCAACATGGACTCTTGTTTAACAAAAAAAATGGCAGTTTCTACCATGGAGGGCACATGCATACTGCACATATGTTAAGTTCGCAGGCTAAACATTTTCCCTTATGCTCAGGCTAATTAACCGGAGGCATACCCCAATGTCTTCAGCAACTCAAGAAAAATTGCATATCCTCGATTGAAAAAGAATATATTAAATTGAGGGATAGTGAGATGATTGGAGATCTAAATTTCTTAAATGGCTCAGGATTCTCTCCGCTACTAGGGAACAGCTCAGGATTAATCTCACCACTTTCTTCGTCATTAGAAACGCCTTTCGCCCCGACAGCGCCTGCGGGAGGGACCTGTATGCGCGCCTCGTCCGCAGCCACGACCCCTCTCCCTCGTCGTCCTTGCCGCCATGCTGCTCCTCTTCTCGGTGAGGCTGACGGCCCGCACCGACGACTCCGCGGCCGTTGGGTGGCAGAGTCACGTGCTGCTCCTCCTCGCCGTTTGCCTCTCCGCCGCCGCCTTCCCCCTCGCCGCCTCAAGGCAAGGGTGCAGGCCTTGAGGCACGGATCTGGGAGGAGGGGAGGGAGGGGCGGAGCTTGGGGTGCTTGGGGGCGTATTCCGCGCGGCCGGAGCTCGCCGGAACCGGCCGGCGTGGGAGCTGGCGGCGGCAAGGAGGTCATGGGGAGATGAGTCAACTGAGGGGTGGGGGTGAGGTTGGAGAGAGAGAGTTTGGTGGGGTGGGAGCGGAATTTTTTTTCTTTAGGGTCGGGGTGGGAGTGGTGCGGCAAGGGAGGGATACGCTCAGTAGTAGCGTGGGTATCTTACCTGCACTATAGCTATTCACTTAGTAGTAGCGCGGGTTTATACCCCCCGCTACTACTATGACATGTCTCAGGGAGGTACGGTAGAGACCGCTTAGTAGTAGTGAGGGATAAAAATCCGCGCTACTACTATCAACTTAGTAGTAGCGAGGGATAAAAACTCGCGATACTAGTAAGTAGCAGTAGCGAGGGGTATAAATCCGCACTACTAGTAAACGTCTGCCTATAAGCTTTTTTCTAGTAGTGATAATCTTGGATAGTAATGGAATAGCATGACTCATGTGGTCGCCATACTGATTTTCACTAATAGAATTAGTACTACAGTACTAACTCGCCATATTTAGGCAGTGCTAAGTCATGTGATCGCAAATATTGAAAAATGATATTGTATTTCGCTAGAGGAAAAACAACTGACACTGTCTAAATAGTATACTAAAATTCCATTTTAATAATAATGGAAATTATTGCAATAAATTGATCGACTGTTCCTTTCCAGAGTTGAAGAATGCTAATTCCATAGAAACAAGACATATTAGCAATATCAATTCTAATTGTCGGATCGATTGATATCTAGGAACATAACTAGGCTGATGTGTGGTTGCTGAGGGCATAAATTTTTCACTTTGATTACAAGCATTAGTTGTGTTTGTCCTCGTGGTCAGAAGCTAGTATATATCTTTGGTAGTTGTTAGGAATCATACTGCTGATTTATTGCTTCCCATCAGACCACTTGGTGGCCATTGGATTAGTACAATAATATGGGTTTGATCAGTACGAAGGGATGCTAGGCTGTCTGTTAGATTTCTTTGTAACAGACTGCTTTAGCCGTAACTGCTACTGCAATGCATGCATGTAGTAAGGTCCTTCTTTTGCTAGATTTATTCAATTAACCAACACTTGCAATATTCACAAATTTTCCGAGTAAGAAACTAGGGGGATCTTCATCAAGTACAAGATATATTATTCTGATAACTAAAGCTAGCTAACTCATGGGCAACACCATTAACTTCTCTCGAGCAATGTTTGTATTCAACAGTCCCAATTTGCATCGTCGAGTCCAGAAAATCCACATAAACCGCTGCCGCCAAGTCCCACTACTGTGATTGGCCTTTCTAGAAACTGATCACCTCCACAGAGTTAGATTCTGCCTGTAATCTATTGATTCAAAGGGGGTTTCCAAAAGTGGAGTCCATCCTTCATGGCTAGTGCCTCCATGGTCGCCGCATCTGCTGCATATGCATTGAATGTGCAGTTCCACCCAACGAAAGATCCATTGGCATCCCTCAAAATCGATGTGGTCGCTCTTGTGCCCAAGTCAACATAAAAGGAAGCGTCCACACACCTAACTTGAAGTACTATGGGAGTATCTTGGGACATCTTTGGTTTGTTACCGAGGCATTATGTCTGCTTAATGAAGCTGCATTAGCTGTTATAGCATGCATCGAGACCGGCCAGCGGCCAGCCGACGGTACCCTCTCATCATGGATAGTTGTCTTTGAAGCCACCAGAGATACCAACACCCCACGGCTACCACGGTTTGTACTTCAACATGACTCATACCTTTCATTGCAACAACGGGGGAGCTGAGGATGTGCTTGAGTACATCAGAACCTGCAAGATTAGTAGCCAATTCCATTTGCACAATATCCTCGAGCAAGTTTGCGCTAGAGATGGATACCTCGCTCATGGTGCCAACGACACTTTTTCATGGTACCGAAGATGAACATGTTATGCTGGAGGAGAAGGGGGCACAGCCCGTTGGGGCTTCGTGTAGGCATGTACAACACACTTATAGGCGCCTTGCCATCCAAAGAAACCACACAATCAAGCATGTAGGTGGAAATATCAAAACAAGATTATGGGATGTAAAGAATGAAGTGCGGGAAATGAGAGAGGGTTAAGATGCAGGAGAAGAAGCTTGGAGGAAGAGAAGGCCGAAGAGAGAGGGTTGGTGGTGAAAGTAAAAAAAAATATGTTTTTTTAGACAAGCAAAATATATATTTGATGTCGTGTGTGTGTGGGCGGTGAGCAGGCAGCCCAGGAAGGTATGGCGTCTTCCTCCAGGATGTGGGGTTTTATCCAAGTCCGGATGCATTTGATGGACGAAAGCATGATTGTTTTTGTTCTTTATGAAATTCTGAAACTATAGGCAGGAAACCAAAAATTTCAAAAGCAGTACCCTATCGTTGCCACCCCAAGTGAAAATATACTTTTTGTTGTTAGGGTAAACAAAAAGGATTTTTCATCGCTGGCCCAAATAAAAACTGATCCTATCGTTAGCATTTGTATATGATTATTCTCGAGCCATGGCCCACCTCTGCAGCAGCGCAATCTAGGAGAAAAGAAAGCAGACTCAGATGATAAAGTGCAAAGTTGTGCTCGGGGGACTTCAAATTTTATACATTTTTATGACAAGTCTAGCGATGGCTCTTGTTTAGCGCCATTAGCCTCGGCTGGGTCGACCCAAACAGTGCGCACTCGCTTAGTTCGTTCGCTCAGTCGACAATAAACTGTTGACCTGACTGTTGTCAAGTTGACTTTTCGAGGGGTATTAGGTCTCCTCAAAGATTTCAAACTCCTTGTAAATGTGAATTCCAATAGGCATGCAGTTCTCCTGCATATTCTCCAAAAAAAGCTATTAGATTGATCAAGATCCAGAAGATGACTTGGCTAACGCGATGTTGGTAAATAGAGTTAATTTTGCACTCTAATTAAAGACATTAGTTGTGTTTGTCCTTGTGGTCAGAAGCTAGCATTTCTCTTTTCAATATGGATCAATAAAGCAGTAGTACAATTTTACCTACCAAGAAATAATAGGCGCACAACAACCTATCGTCCAGCGGCATATCTAAGCTGTATAACTTTACAAAGAAGAACATACTGACATTATTATGGTGTTTTTTGCTAGTGAAACGGAACCAATAATTATAGATGTTTTCATAGAAATTTCTGGTCTCTATACATATGATTGTATTATTTGTATCACATAATATAGATATCTCTAAAAATGTAAACTAAATATAATGCCCTCGCTACCGTACTTTTTTTCGACAAAGGATGGATTTTATTAGCTCAATATGGAGCATCAAGGGGATACAAACACAAAGAGCATACACCCGGCCTCTGCATAGCTAAGATGCACACAGCCAACACAAACACACACACACAAAAATCACACCGACAACTAGCAAAGTCATACGACCGAAGCTATGCCAAGGCGGATAGGAAACAAAAAGAAAGTGAAAAAAAGCAATGATAATCCACGCCGAGCAGGTGTTGATCCAAAAGAAGATGGTGCAAGCGCACGTGATCCGAACGTGGACACAGCCACGCAGACTAAACGCGCACGCACTATGAAAGCGGCTTGCCAAAGACCGTCCGCAGAACCAGAACCTCCGTCGATGTTCAAGTGACATCGGTCGCAGCTCAAATAGCAAGAAGAGATGGTACCATCAAAATCTCATTGAGACGCTCTGGCGATCCCATGCTTCCGATGCAAGTGTTTGTCGATGGTAAATCTTAGCATGACCATGGGCCCCAGACAATACACCACGAGCCTACACTGAGCCGCCTTGGCTGCAACAAGCCGTCAATATCATCGAAGATGACTTGGCTATCTGTACCGCTATCACATCCATGGACTACCACTGTGCACCATGTTCGCAAGGCCACACTGCAGCAACGGATCATCCCTGCTTGACGGCACAAAAGCAACCGACAAACCGCCACCAGCCACTAGTCTCGCTAACTAGACCCAACTCCAAGATGATACCCCAACGGGGAACACGACCCAAGTGCCGCCATCATCCGATCCGGGCAAACCCGGACCTAGGGTTTCCCCTCAAGTGTTCTGGGAGGGAAGCCGGAGATTACATGTCGACACCTTCATCAAGGTAGCGACGCCATAGGCGCCGTCGTCGTTGGCTTCGACCGTAGTCAAAGTCTGGCTTTCGCCCGCAGTCTCCATCTCCTTCAGAAAAATGAGCCTAGCTGCTCCACCACGTCCACCTTCTTCACCACAGGACCACCATGGCCGGAGGACTGGATCCTTCTAAGTCGGAAAGTCCCGAGGCAGGCCGATGAGATATGAATCAGATCAGGGACCGCACCGGCCGAAGAAGGCGCCACGCCGGGTCACCGGAGCTCCGTCGCCTTGTGCACGCCATCCAGCCACCGCCATGCATCTGGGCCTCCCAGCACCGACGCCATGCCGCCGCCCGCTGGTGAGCGTCGCAGCCCCACCACCCTCTCCCGCAGATCCAGCCAAGGCATCTCGTGGCCAGCCGCCACAGGGATCAGCCGAGGCATCCAATAGGTTGCCGCCAATGAGATCCAAGCCGGGGGAGAGAGAGGCCAACTCAGGGAAGCGCCCCGCCGCTGCCGTCCCCGGACCTGCCCGGGCTTCGCCTGCAGGGCCTCAGGCGGCGGCGAGACGAGGAGGAGGGAGGGGGAGTCCAGCGGCGACGCGATTGGATCTCCCCCGAGTCGCCAGAGAAGGAGGCCCCTCGCTACCGTACTAGCTGTCATAATCATCAAAACGGTTGCGATCAATTGATCGGATCTTTCTTTCTGAGTTGAAGACTGGCAATTCTTTAGAAAACCTGACATATTTACAAATATTAACTCCAACCGTCAGATCGATCTGGATCCAGGAAGATGACTTGGCTAATGCATGGTTGCTAAGGACATTAATTTTGCACTTTGATTACATACATTAGCTGTGTTTGTCCTTATCATTAGAAGCTAGCATTTCTCTTTACAAAATGGATCAATGAAGCAGCAGTACATCACTAGCTCTGTCTGTCCATATTGCCACAAGCTTGCGTCTCTGCAAAGTAGATCAGTGAAGCAGTAGTACATTGTTTACCTACCAGGCAATAATGAGCAGACGTGATACTATGCGAGCTAGCTAGCACCACTATATATATGACAAGTATGCAGAGCTAGCTGAAGCTCCCCCTCGCGCCTAGTTGTTTGCCGATACTCAAAGTAACACGTAGATACGTATGCATCTAGTTGTTTGCCAATACTCGAAGTAACACACAGATAAGTACGCATCTGAAGAGATAGAGGCAGAGAGAGTAGGATGTACAAGGGTGAAATTAAATAAACAACACTTTGACTGTAGTATAGGGCTAGTACTACAGAAAAATGGAGGAGAAAGAGCTAGTCAAGTGTGGTAATCATAAATCTGCTAGTGCGGGAATAGAAGACATTGGGAAAGAAGTATCTGTGTATGCACAAAGTTAGGCAACGACAGTCTTCGATCATACGACCAACAGGAGGGACTGCATGCATCGCAGAGCACGGTGATGCGACACACCGCGGTGCTGTTGTCGACCACTATGCCGGCCTCTCAGATGCGCCTGCACATCCACCACAGCCTGGAACACCGTCACCTCGAAGCATTGCCACACATGCCGCACCTACCTTTGACCTGGCGCATCGACCTCAGCGCGGCTCTGCGTGTTGTGCCGGCCCAGCGCAACGGGTCTCCATGTCCGTCGTCCATTTTATTGACCGTCGGGCCCAATAAATCCCGAAATTTGAGAAAATTTTAAAAGGCTAAAAGGGCGAATCTAGTTGCGGCTTTTTTTGCTGAAGAGTTACCAATTTTATCATAAATTACGTTGGTTATTCCTAAGCATTCAAAAAGTTGTGAAAACCCCACTATAGTTTATGGATTCCCCAAATAACTTATTTTCATTGGTGTTTGGCCTTCAGAATTCATATTTACACTGCGTTTGTTTGTACAATGACGTGTAAAAATTCGTACTTTACGTTCCATGATTTATCAATGGTTTATTGCTATTTTCTAGCTTTGTATCTTTTTTCTTGTGCACAAATCACTATGTTTTTTACACATATAAAATTACTGAGATAATCTTGCAATTGGGGAACTTTACATTGCTTTACACATTGTCCATACTCATATTACTAACAATAAATTCATTATTGGATATACCACGTAGATGAGCAAAATAACTCGGAATGGCCATATCGTGATTCGTGCTTCAACATGATAACCTTGCTTCAAACCTATGATTACAACAAATTCCTAGGCTTGGATGTTCACAATAAATGACCCATAATAACTCTCCAAATAAAGGCCTCGTACTATTTGTATCACAAGATGAGCCCGGATAACTCAGGGAGAGCTAAGGGAGATGATGGTGCCAATGGGACTTTGCATTGCACTAACGGACATTTTGATGCACCTCATGTCAGTCAGTCATCTAAGCCACTAGCAAGCCGGCAAGATACCAACAAGACTCTCTCAGACAATGCGATTAGACATTCTATTCATGAAAATAGAGGTAAAAGAAAAGCAACCTACATCAAGCATGACAAAATATTGCATCAGTCTCAAGAATAGGAAAGCATAGCTGTTGACACCTGATTTTGGCAAGATACAGAGTGAAAGGGTTTCAGCATGAGAAAGTTTCACATCGTCGAGTGAAACAACTTTGATGTTTAGGCTATCGCCATTCGACCTCATCTCAGTGGCCGAAGCTATGCTCCGAGTGACAAAATTTAGTGTTCTGAGTTCTTTTCGGCCGATTACGCCCTCAATATGACCTCAGATGAAGGATCACTCTAAAGGAATTGTCTTCGTATCGTCGAGGCAATCGATTTTCATATATAAATCATCTTAATCCGAATTCATATGCAAAAGTTACAGTCAATACGGCCTGGACAGGCCAGAGACCAAAATATTACGCTTGACACCAGACACATGTTGATGAGTGTCTGATACAATGCGTGAGCAATTCGGCCCTCAAGACGGCCTTGAATCGAAAAACCTTCAACACAGAAAAGTTTCTCCTCGTCGAGCCGATCGATTTTCATATATAAATCGTCTCAATCCGAGGTCGTATGAGGCCTGGAGAGACAAAACAAGATTAGGCTATGTTTTCAGTTGGAAAATCCGAGTGAAAAGCTACCATCCGAGTGAAAACTTATCGATCGAGTGAAAACTTACCATCCAAGTGAAAACTTACCAGTTGAGTGAAAGTTTTTCGTCCGAGTGAAATTATTATCATGCGAGTGAAAATGTTACCGTCGGAATGAAAACTTGCCGATCGAGTAAAGAGACTACCTTCCGAGTGAAAATATGGTCATCCGAGTGAAGATTGTCTTCCGAGTGAAAGATTCTAACATCCGAGTGAAAAAGTCCAGTTGGACGATCCAAGTGAATGACTCTAATCCGAGTGGATGAGCTCGAATCCGAGTGAAACTGAACATATGCCCGAAAATTTATCAAGATGACCTCGGATGAAGAAGTGTTCAATACAGAAGTTGTGCATATCATCAAGACGGTAAACTTTGGTTTTGGAGTCATCATCATCAGAGATAATATATGGCCTACAAATTCACTACAAGACTCGGATAATCCAGTCTACTGCAAGACCGAGTCCAACTGGAAGGTAAAGATGACATCGAAAAGTATTCAAGAAAGCCTTATTTGAAAAGTGATCAACATGAGAGTTGTTCGTATCGTCGAGGCACACAAGTTTGATATTTGGGCCGTCTTGATCGAAGATCATATGCAATCTCAGCGGCCTGCGCAAGAAGGAAGACAGAGTTTGGGCCAGATTTAGGTTGAATCCAAGTTGGAATAGAACTAGGACTCTAGGACATGAATTGATGTAATTTTTCTTGTAAGGAAAGCCTAGGTGAATCCTTTACTTGTACGGGAAGCCCAGCCGCCTCTTATATATATTGGGGGTGACAGCCGATTGAACAACACACAATTGAACAAATCAATATACTACTTTTTCATCTACGTTTTATCTCTCCATCGTTTTTCTCTCTCGTTCTTCGATGTTCCTCGAATTTGAGAGCTGCGAATCCCGAGGCTCTAGGGGCGAGCGAATCGACCTAGGGCATCCCATAGCCGCCGCACTCCCTGACGGGGTCCCTCCCGGGGGTGTGGGGTTTCGAGTCTGCAAAAGTGCCCGTCGACTGTCTTGCGTATTGCGCTGTCGGTCGGGCCTCCTTCGACGTGAGCTGCGGTGCATCACCCCCGACGTCGAGGGTACACGTGACATGTTCGTGTGTCAACACACTTTTTGGTGACTCCGCTGGGGAATGAAGATCAATCATCATCATCCACCATGTCTGATCTTCCCAAGCCATCTGAGGTAGACGCCGATAACATCATTAAGCCCAGTCTTGATGAGATATCGGCCGATCATCGCCAAGTCTATGAGGAGTACAAGAAGGCGCGCGAGGAGAAGGACCTACATCAGTTCCTTGCAAAACATCACTCCAGTTGAAGAAATCAAGTTCCCTCCTCTTCAAACTGAACAGGTTAAACCCTCTGTAAGTACTGCCTTTTCTCCTGAGCAGTGGGCTGAGATTGAAAGTCGTATTGCTGATGGTAACAATCTAGTCTATCAAACTTTCATAGAAAATACTAATGCTCAGAAGAATATATCTCAATCGTCTAGTGGTAATGATGGTGTAGCTACTAGTGTGCAAAACCCTAATCTGGCTTTACCTATTTCATCGACGCCTCTCGTGCCGATGGCTTATTATCCTACCCAAACAAATGAGATTGTGGCTGCACCCATTAATCATATTATGAGTATGCCAGGTTCGGTGGCAACGCCGAACCAAACCCTACCTACAGCGACAACCACTCGACCATTACCAAATTATGGGTCGACATACATGCCACAATTCCTACCTACAACTAGTAACCCTACTCCTCCTATGTCATTGCCACAAGCTTCATCATCCACTACGAATGATGGTCTAGCTAATCTTAGAGAGGAGATGGCTAAGATGCTTCGAGAAAATTTTGGAGTTGAGTTACCTCGGAATCGGATTTACCAAAAGCCATACCCCGAGTACTTTGATGCCATCCAGTGCCCTCCGGGATATAAGATTCCAGATTTTGTTAAGTTCAATGGAGAGGGCACAAAAACCACATGGGAGCATGTTAGTCAATATTTAGCACAACTGGGTGAGGCAGGCTCATTGAATGAACCGAAAGTGCATTTATTTCCTTTATCATTAACTGGTACCGCATTTTCATGGTTTTCTTCTTTACCACATGGTTCCATTCGGATTTGGTCGCAGCTAGAGCAGAAGTTTCATGATCACTTTTATAGCGGCGACAATGAACTCAAGTTTTCACATCTGACATTGGTTAAACAGAAGCATGATGAATCGGTCTCCGATTACGTCAAGAGATTCAGAGAAACAAAAAACTGGTGTTTTAGTTTGGTGATAACCGAGAGGGACTTGGCGAACCTAGTGCTGAGTGGTTTGAGAACTCCCATTAGAGAAAAGTTAGAAGGCTATGAGTTCTTAACTATCAACCAAGTCTTACAAAGGGCTTTGGCTCAGGAAAGCCGAAGCAAAGACCTCAAAGAAGTGCATAGATACAAAGCCGATCGTCCAAAGATGAATATGGTGAAATATGATAGTGATCACTCGGACGATGAGGGTGATGTTTTTGCTACTGAATTTGTTTGGCCATCTAAGGCCAAACCCTTTACTTGCAATGATCTGAAGCCGATTCATAAGAATCATGATGAAGAGATGAAGTTTACTTTTAACATTTCTAAGTGTGATGGAATATTTGATGCTTTGCTGCAGGCTAAGATTATTAGAATATCTCATACTTTACCGTCGTTTGAAGAGCTAAAACGGCGTGCTTATTGCAAGTATCATAATTCTTTTTCTCATGCTAGTAACAATTGCAATGTTTTTCGACGACAGATACAATCAGCCATTAATGACGGACGATTAAACTTTTCTGAGATGCAAGTTGATAAACAACCTTTTCCAATGAATACCATGGATTTGGAGGGGAAGAAGCTACTCATTCGGCCGAAGGTAGCCGAATCTTCTAATAAAGCTAATATCATTGTTGGTGAGCCCAGGAAACACAAGGAAAGCAGCACGGTCTTGGGGAGACATGTTGTGCTTGATAAGCAGCCCGATGGCAAGGAAGTGATCAAAATCAGCATCAATAATCCTACACTCGGGGGACAACCGCAAGTGCAAGAAAATACTCGAGTTAAATTTGTCAAACCCAAGAGTCCAGAAGTTGGCAAGTGGAAGAGGAATGAAGCTAAAGTGCAACGCAAGCAGATCAAACCAACTTTTGATATGTTGCTATCCAAGTATGCCAATCAGTCGGTTGGTTCCAGCTCTAACCAGCCATCATAGTTGAAGCGACTAAGGTCACCATCAGATGATATGTTCAGTTGATATATGAAACCGAGTGGACCAAAGGCGTTGTTTCCAGAAGAGCAAAGGCAAACTGTTTGGGATCGACTTGAATACTCATATAATGGCCGACTGAACATCGGTAACTATCGGCCGGCTGGTCAAAACATGCGACCAGATGGAAATTATCCGAGTGTAAGAATGCACCCAGGTGGAAGTTATCCGAGTGAAAAAATGTGGCCTAGTAGATTCCATCCGACTGAATTCCCTCCGAGTAAATTCCATCCGAGTGAATTCCATCCGAGTGACATCCATCCGAGTGGATTCCATCAGAGTAAAAAGGTGCGCCCGAGTGGAAATTTCATGCATCTGGAAAGTCGAAAAGAATGGCATGTTAAATCACCAAGTGTTGCAGCAGTTGAGTCGGGAAAAGGCAAGGAGAAAATAGATGTCGACTCACTTATCTTGGGCACCGAGACATTCTCTATACATCAGCCGATTGTGCATAGCAATCCGACTGAGCCGATACTTGCTATCGCGCCAAAGCACTCGGCTAATGACCATGAAGCAAGCACCAGCCAAGTAAAAACGAGAGATCCTAAATACACTCAGCCAAAGTGGTGTCCTCCAAGGCTAACGAAGACACAAAAAAGGAAACTACAGAGGTTAAGGAGTCAAGAGATGGCAGAACAAGAGGCCGAGAAGCAAAGGGATAAGTTGTTCAATGGCACTCGGCCTATGGTACCTACAAAACAAGTGCGGATGCCCAAACAAATACAAGATGCAGTGGCTTCTACACCTATCACAGCAGCACCTACACCACCAAAAGAGGACGACACAATCATCGCATCGTCTATGTTACCTATTGCTTCCTCTTCACTCGGACAAATTTCAAATCGGTGGATGCACTCGAGGAGGAGGCTGATATGTTAGACTATGAGTCTACGCCGGTTCATAAAGGTATGGATATCAATATGGTGTATTACTTACCTGCTGAGTTTCGTGCTGTAGATGAGGAAGGGGAGGTGGCTCAGATGGATTTTGGCCCTAAAAACGCAATATTTGAGAAGCCAAAAGACCAGTAACGCATCTAAAACCATTATATCTCAGGGGTCATATCAATGGCTCGCCGATCACTCGGATGCTTGTTGATGTTGGTGCTGTGGTAAATCTTATGCCCTATTCGGTCTTGAAGAAATTGGGTTTGCCTGATGAAGAATTGATGAAGACCAATATGGTGCTCAACGGATTTGAAGGCAAAGAGAAAACTGAAGCCAAAGGTGTAATGTATGTGGAGCTTACAGTCGGAAGCAAAACCTTTTCTAC
This sequence comes from Triticum urartu, assembly GCF_056163025.1. Lineage (NCBI taxonomy): Eukaryota > Viridiplantae > Streptophyta > Magnoliopsida > Poales > Poaceae > Triticum > Triticum urartu. The sequence continues at coordinate 100,974,433 of NC_141878.1, forward strand.
TCCATTCTTTGTCGCTGAGGTGCAAGGTAACTACAACGTCATACTAGGCCGTGATTTTGTTCCTGCAAACCAGTGCGTGCCATCTACTATGCACTAGTTTTTGATTCAGTGTGTTGATGATGAAGTGGAAGTCATTCATGCGGATAACTCGGCCTGTGTTGCTTTGGCCGATGCATCGGTGGATTGGCAACATCCCAATGCTACTTGCTTGACGGGACATGACTTAACATAGTTTAATTTTCTCAGCGCGACCAAGAATGATTTTGTGCTCGTCTCTTTAAAGCCGACTGAATGCAATCGGCTCCAAGGTATGATATGTTTTAATGGATTCTAGCTCTGAGTGGTTACAAAAACGTCTTGTAAAATATCGGTCCAGCGAGAACGATATGTATGAGTCTATAGAGGAGTTGGATGACATGGATAAACTTGGACAAGGTTTTACATCGGCCGATCCATTAGAGGAGGTAGATATTGGAGATGGTTCAGTCACTCGACCGACGTTTGTAAATAAAAATTTGAAAGTCAATTGTAAAGTTAAGTTAATCGAGCTATTTAAAGAATATGTTTGTTGCTTTGCGTGGGAATATCATGAGATGCCAGGTTTAAGCCGAGAGCAAGTAGAGCATCGGTTGCCTATAAAGGACGGTTTTAGACCTTATAAACAGTTGGCCAGAAAATTTAATCCAAAAACATATGACCGGATCAAGGAAGAGATCGGTAGTTTGCTTGAAGCTAATTTCATTCGACCTTGCAGATATGCCGAGTGGATTTCTAACATTGTCCCAATGGAGAAGAAAGGATCTGGCAAGTTGAGGGTGTGCATTGCTTCAGAGATTTGAATAGGGCTACGCCCAAAGATGAGTATCCCATGCCAATAGACGATATGCTTATTAATGATACTTCTGGACATAAGGTTATTAGCTTTCTAGATGGTAATGCCGGATACAATCAAATTTTTATGGCCGAAGAAGACATGTACAAAACGGCTTTCCGATGTCCTGATTTTCTTAGTTTATTTGAGTGGACAGTGATGACATTCGGACTAAAAAATGCTGGAGCCACGTATCAAAGGGCTATGAATTTAAATTTTCATGATTTACTCGGTGTCATACTTGAAGTTTATATTGATGATATTATTGTCAAATCGGATGCTTTTGAATCTCACTTGGCCGATTTGCGTTTAGCTTTTGAAAGAATAAAAAAGTATGGACTGAAGATGAATCCTTTAAAGTGTGCATTCGGCGTATCAGCTGGCAAGTTTTTGGATTTCATTATTCATGAAGATGGCATAGAGATTGATCACGAAAAGATAGAGGCCATACAGAAAGTGGAGGCTCCAACATGCAAGAGAGATATGCAAAAGTTCCTTGGCAAGGTCAATTATTTGAGAAGGTTCATAGCTAATCTGTCAGGGAAAGTTGATGCATTTACTCCTATCCTTCGGTTGAAGAATGATGCTGATTTCACCTGGGGGGCAAAACAGCAAGAAGCATTTGATACGATCAAGAATTATTTGTGCACCCCTCCGGTGATGAAAGCACCCAAGCATAAAGAACCCTTCAGGCTTTACATTGCAGCAGAGGAAAGAGTTATTGGTGCTGTTTTGACTCAAGAAACCGAGGGAAAAGAGCATGCTATTACATATTTGAGCAGACGCTTATTGGGCGCCGAGATAAGGTATACATTTATTGAGAAATTATGTCTATGCTTATATTATGCTTGCACAAAACCAAGACATTATTTAGTACCGAGTGCTTGTGTAGTAGCTTGTCAAACCGATGCCATTAAATACATGTTGCATAGACCAATTCTTAATGGTAGAATTGGCAAGTGGGCTTATGCTTTGATTGAATATGATTTGGCTTATGAATCTCTAAAATCCATGAAAGGCCAAATTGTTGCTAATTTCATTGTTGAACATCGGATTAATGACAAGCATGATGTTGATATGAACCTTGTTTCATTAGTACCATGGAGATTATACTTTGATGGTTCAGTTTGTAGCAATGGCCAAGGTGTTGGTATTGTTTATATATCTCCTCATGGTGCTGTTTTTGAAGCCTCATGCCGCTTAGAATATTTCTGCACAAACAATCAAGCCGAATATGAAGCTTGTTATTCGGCCTACATACACATATTGAGGCTTATGGTGATTCGTTACTAGTGGTGCAGCAAATATCCAAAGTCTTTCAGTGTTTAGACGAATCACTTAATGTTTATCTTGATAAATGTCTAGATATAATCTCTACTTTGGATTGTTTTAGCATTGCACATATATCTAGACATGACAACTGGAAAGCAAATGAGTTGGCACAACAAGCATTTGGATATCATGTTGATCATGGCATGTTTCATATTTCTCAAAGTCCAATGTCTTGTCTTACCAGTATAGAAGAGGCCGAACCAGAACCCACTGATTCGGTCATTAACAAAAAATCTAGTGCAGATGACAATTTCGACTGGAGGAAGCCCATTGTTGCTTACTTGCGCAATCCGAGTGAAACGATGGACAGGGCTGTTCGGCGTATGGCTTTCAAGTATACAATGAGAGATGATGGTCTTTATCGCCGAACAGTCGATGATGTTCTTCTAAAGTGTTTGGATGAGGACCAGGCAAAAGTTGCTATGGGAGAAGTACATGAAGGTATTTGTGGCACTCACTAGTCGGCTCCCAAGATGAAATGGTTATTGCGACGTGCTAGGTTTTATTGGCCGACTATGATTAATGATTGCTTCAGATATTATAAAGGGTGCGAAGCTTGTAAAATTTTTGGTGATATTCAATTGGCTCCTGCTGCTATGTTGCATCCTATTATCAAGTCGTGGCCCTTCAGAGGATGGGGTTTAGACTTTATTGGGAAAATTCATGCATCTTCCTCGAAGGGGCATCGGTTCGTATTGGTGGCAACTGATTATTCCACTAAATGGTCTGAAGCAGTACCTCTCAAGAACATGACACATACAAAGGAAATTCAATTCATAACTGAGCACATTATTCATAGATTCAGTATTCCTCAAACGTTAACAACAGATCAAGGTTCATCTGTCATGTCACACCAAGTCAGAGATTTTGCCGAATCTTATAACATAAAGTTGCTCAATTCCTCTCCATATTATGCCCAAGCTAATGGACAAGCTGAGTCTAGCAATAAAATTTTAATCAAACTCGTCAAGAAGAAGATTGAAGATAATCTAAGGAGATGGCATGAGTTGTTGTTTGAAGCTTTGTGGGCACATAGAATTTCAAGGCATGGTGCTACGAAGGTGACCCGTATGAGCTAGTATATTGTCAAGAGGCCGTTTTACCAGTGGAAGTAAATTTGAATGCTTTGAGAATAGCCAAAAAAAATGATTTATCGGCAGTAGACTTTTATAACTTGATGATGGGCAATATTGATGAGGTTGCCGATAAACGTTTGGTTGCTTTGAAGTCCATAGAGAGAGATAAGTTGAGGGTTGCAAGAGCTTACAATAAGAAAGTTAAGTTGAAGAATTTTCAAGTTGGTGATCTCGTCTGGAAACTGATTCTGCCAATTGGTTCAAGAGATAGAAAATTTGGGAAGTGGTCTTCAAGTTGGGAAGGTCCTTTTAGGATTACAAGAGTTGTTCCCGGGAATTCATATTTGGTGGAATCAATACAAGGGGCATTGTTACGTCGAGTTCTCGATGGCAAATATTTGAAGAAGTACCACCCGAGTGTGTGGCAGGAAGCCTAAGTAGGCAATGGCCTATATATGATTATTGCCCTTAGCACAAACATGGCCGATACATAATTATCGCCCTAAGAAAAATAAATGACCGATGGAGTGTTGACATCGTCCTTAGAACGAACACCATGCATATTATTTTTCGGCATGCAACCTTTGCCGAAAAACAGGGAGGCATGTGTTGACACCTGATTTTGGCAAGATACAGAGTGAAAGGGTTTCAGCATGAGAAAGTTTCACATCGTCGAGTGAAACAACTTTGATGTTTAGGCTATCGCCATTCGACCTCATCTCAGTGGCCGAAGCTGTGCTTCAAGTGACAAAATTTAGTGTTCTGAATGCTTTTCGGCCGATTACACCCTCAATATGACCTCAGATGAAGGAGCACTCTAAAGGAATTGTCTTCATCTCATCGAGTCAATCGATTTTCATATATAAATCATCTTAATCCGAGTTCATATGCAAAAGTTATAGTCAATACGGTCTGGACAGGCCAGAGACCAAAACATTACGCTTGACACCACACACATGCTGATGAGTGTCTGATACAATGCGTGAGCAATTCGGCCCTCAAGACGGCCTTGAATCGAAAAACCTTCAACACAGAAAAGTTTCATCTCGTCGAGCCAATCGATTTTTATATATAATTTGTCTCAATCCGAGGTCATATGCGGCCTGGAGAGACAAAACAAGATCAGGCTATGTTTTCAGTCCGAAAATTCGAGTGAAAAGCTACCATCCGAGTGAAAACTTACCGATCGAGTGAAAGCTTATCATCCGAGTGAAAACTTACTGCTACCTCTTGAGCACTGCGTTGAATTTCCCCGAAGAGGAGAGGATGATGCAGCAAAGTAGCGTAAGTATTTCCCTCAGTTTTTGAGAACCAAGGTATTAATCTAGTAGGAGGCTACGCTCGAGTCCCTTGTACCTACACAAAAAGAATAGCTCAACGCAACCAACGCGCTTAGAGGTTGTCAATCCCTTCACGGTCACTTACGAGGGGCCCATGAGGCAGGGGGCGCGCCCTAGGGGGGCGCCCCCACCCTCGTGACCACCTCGTGGCTTTCTTGACGGGGGGGGGGGGTCCAAGTCTCCTGGATCTTATCTGATGAGAAAATCATGTTTCCGAAGATTTCATTCCGTTTGGACTCCGTTTGATATTTTGTTTCTCCGAAACACTGAAAAAGGAAAAAAACAGCAATTCTGGGCTGGGCCTCCGGTTAATAGGTTAGTCCCAAAAATAATATAAAAGTGGGAAATAAAGCCCAGTATAGTCCAAAACAGTAGATAATATAGCATGGAGCAATCAAAAATTATAGATACGTTGGAGACGTATCACTTACCGGTTGAGTGAAAGTTTTCTGTCCGAGTAAAATTATTATCATCCGAGTGAAACTTTTACCGTCAGAATGAAAACTTGCCGATCGAGTAAAGAGACTACCTTCCGACTGAAAATATGGTCATCCGAGTGAAGATTGTCTTCCGAGTGAAAGATTCTAACATCCGAGTGAAAAAGTCCAATCGGACGATCCAAGTGAATGACTCTAATCCGAGTGGATGAGTTCGAATCCGAGTGAAACTGAACATATGCCCGAAAGTTTATCAAGATGACCTCGAATGAAGAAGTGTTCAATACAGAAGTTGTGCATATCATCAAGACGGTAAACTTTGGTTTTGGAGTCATCATCATTAGAGATAATATATGTCCTACAAATTCACTACGAGACTCGGATAATCCAGTCTACTGCAAGACCGAGTCCGACTGAAAGGTAAACATGACATCGAAAAGTATTCAAGAAAGCCTTATTTGAAAAAGTGATCAACATGAGAGTTGTTCGTATCGTCGAGGCGCACAAGTTTGATATTTGGGCTATCTTGATCGGAAATCATATGCAAGCTCAGCGGCCCCGCAAGAAGGAAGACAGAGTTTGGCCCAGATTCAGGCTGAATCCGAGTTGGAATAGAACTAGGACTCTAGGACGTGAATTGATGTAATTTTTCTTGTAAGGAAAGCCTAGATGAATCCTTTACTTGTACGGGAAGTCCAGCCCCCTCTTATATATGTTGGGGGTGACGGCCGATTGAACAACACACAATCGAACAAATCAATATACTACTTTTTCATCTACGTTTTATCTCTCCACCGTTTTTCTCTCTCGTTCTTCGATGTTCCTCGAATTTGAGAGCTGTGAATCCCGAGGCTCTAGAGGCGAGTGAATCGACCTAGGGCAGCCCATAGCCGTTGCACTCCCTGACGGGGACCCTCCCGGGGGTGTGGGGTTTCGGGTCTGCAAAAGCGCCCATCGACAGTCTTGCGTATCACATGTTCCAAAGTTAAAACAGTTCCATTAACCAAAAGAGGTGGTGGGCCAAACAAATCTATCATAGCGTTATAAGAATCAAAAGTATGGCTACCCAAGAAATTTCCTCCCGTAATGGTATGAAGAATATATCTATTCCAAGGAGTGATGCCTACATAAAAATTGCGAAGGAGAACGGAAGTAGATTGCTTCCTAGTAGATCTATTTTGCGCATTGCAAATTCTATACCAAGCATCTTTTAGATTTTCTCCCTCCCTTTGTTTAAAATTAAGAACTTCATTCTCGGGAGACAAAGGAGTAGATAAAGGACTAACCATGACGGCACACAAGACACAAAAGACAAGCGGAAAAAGGGCGAATAAAACGACAGGGGTGAAGTGGGGGAGAAGAAAACAAGAGACAAATGGCAAATAATGTAATGCGCGGGATAAGAGTTGTCATGGGTACTTGGTATGTCTTGACTTGGCGTAGATCTCCCCGACAACGGCACCAGAAATCCTTCTTGATACCTCTTGAGCATGCGTTGGTTTTCCCTTTAAGAGGAAAGGGTGATGCAGCAAAACAACATAAGTGTTTCCCTCAGTTTTTGAAAACCAAGGTATCAATCCAGTAGGAGACCATGTGTGAGTCACCTCGTACCTACACAAACAAATAAGAACCTCGCAACCAACGCGATAAAAGGGGTTGTCAATCCCTTCACGGCCACTTGTAAGAGTGAGATCTGATAGAGATAATAATAATAAGATAAATATTTTTGGTATTTTTATGATATAGATTGAAAGTACAGATTGCAAAATAAACGGTGCCAGAAATAGCTAGTTGACAGGAGATTAATATTATGGAAGATAGACCCGGGGGCCATAGGTTTCACTAGTGGCTTCTCTCAAGATAACATAAGTATTACGGTGGGTGAACAAATTACTGTCGAGCAATTGATAGAATTGAGCATAGTTATGAGAATATATAGGTATGATCATATATATAGGCATCACGTCCGTGACAAGTAGACCGACTCCTGCCTGCATCTACTACTATTACTCCACACATCGACCACTATCCAGCATGCATCTAGAGTATTAAGTTCATAAGAACAGAGTAACGCCTTAAGTAAGATGACATGATGTAGAGGGATAAACTCATGCAATATGATATAAACCCCATCCTTTTATCATCGATGGCAACAATACAATACGTGTCATTTCCCCTACTGTCACTGGGATCGAGCACCGCAAGATTGAACCCAAAGCTAAGCACTTCTCTCATTGCAAGAAAGATAAATCTAGTAGGCCAAACCAAACTGATAATTCGAAGAGACTTGCAAAGATAACCAATCATACATAAAAGAATTTAGAGAAGATTCAAATATTGTTCATAGATAATCTTGATCATAAACCCACAATTCATCGGATCTCGACAAACACACCGCAAAAGCAGATTACATCAAATAGATATCCAAGAGAATCGAGGAGAACTTTGTATTGAGATCCAAAGAGAGAGAATAAGCCATCTAGCTAATAACTATGGACCCGAAGGTCTGAGGTAAACTACTCACACATCATCGGAGAGGCTATGGTGTTGATGTAGAAGCCCTCCGTGATCAATGCCCCCTCTGGCAGAGCGCCGGAAAAGGCCCCAAGATGGGATCTCACGGGTACAGAAGGTTGCGGCGGTGGAATTAGGTTTTCGTGGTGCTCCTGGATGTTTTCAGGGTACGTAGGTATATATAGGAGGAAGAAGTAGGTCGGTGGAGACACGAGGGGCCCACGAGGGTGGAGGGCGCGCCCAGGGGGTGGGCGTTCCCCCCTGTCTCGTGGCCGCCTCGTTGGTTGCTTGACGTTCACTCCAAGTCCTCTGGATCACGTTTGTTCCAAAAATCACGCTCCCGAAGGTTTCATTCCGTTTGGACTCCGTTTGGTATTCCTTTTCTGCGAAACACTGAAATAGGCAAACAACAACAATTTGGGCTGGGCCTCCGTTTAATAGGTTAGTCCCGAAAATAATATAGAAGTGTATAATAAAGCCCATTAAACATCCAAAACAGAATATATAATAGCATGGAACAATCAAAAATTATAGATACGTTGGAGACGTATCGATCATCTCTTCTCCCTGGTCGCCAACTTTGATCAGCGGGTCGAACTTTACCATGGCAATGGTGCTGGTGGTTTCAAGTCCTTAACAAAATCTGCCTCTCGCGGTGGCTACCGCAACTAGAAAAATAGTGGTGGCGGATCCCGTAATGGCCCTGGCTGCGGCGGCATCGGCCATGCTAGTAATGGCGGTGTCCATGCTGGCGGTGGTGGCTACCAGGGAAGTGGTGGTGGCGGCGGCTATCACAAGAATGGAGGCTACGACAGCGGCTACCATCATAACAATGGTGGTGGCAGTTTTTTGGGGGGGGGGTGGCGGCGGCTACTACTCCTCCAACAACAATGGCAGCAACAACAACGGTGACCCCCCCTCCACAACAACCAACGCCCCTTCCAAGGCTATGAGGGCTATGAAGGCAAGTGTCAAATATGTAAGAAAAACAACCATATTGCTAAGGATTTTGATTGGCACTATGCCGATGACAATTCCCAGAAAAAGGAAGTTGCAGCTGCAGCAGATAGATCATATGGTGTTGATACCAATTGGTATATGGACACAGGGGCAACAAACCGTATCACTGGAGAGTTAGAGAAGCTGAACATGCATAAGAAATATCGTGGCCATGATCAAACCTACACCGTGGCTAATGGTGCAGGTATGGCGATTAGTCGTCTTGGTTAATCAATCATCAACACCCTACATAAAGATCTTGTCTTAAAAGAAATCTTGCATGTTCCTAATGCTTCCAGAACTCTTCTTTTAGTTCATCGCATTGCTCTTGGTAATAATGACTTTCTAGAGTTTCATCCATTTTTTATCAAGGATCAGGCCACGAAGAGAGTTCTCCATAGAGGTGTTTTGTTCAAGGGCTATATACGTTACTTCCTCAATACTGCAAGTTTAATAAAGAAGTCCATGGTGCCATCAAACACTCAGCCAAAAGGTGGCATAGTCGCTTAGGTCATCCGTCATTTGCTAATGTTCATGAAATTCTTAGTAGAAATAAACTCCTAGTTGTTGATGAGAGAAACTTAGAAACTATTTGTGATTCATGTCAAAGAGCAAAAAGTCATCAGTTATGTCAGATTTCGGGTTCCGGCAGACCCTGGAGGTTCGAACACTGGGGTGCGCGCTAAGATCTCTTCCCTACCGATCTACGTCTGATCCTCTCGTGCGAACTAAGATGAAAATGATGAACAACACAAGAGACACGAGGTTTATACTGGTTCGGGCCACCGTTGTGGTGTAATACCCTATCTAGTGTGTGGTGTGGTGGATTGCCTCTGGGGCTGATGATGGACAGTACGAGGGAAGAACAGCCTCGCGAGGGGTGTTCTTTAGCTGGTGCAGTGTATTCTACTTAGTCTCTACTGGGTTTCTCCTTTCTCTCCTCTCTCTCTCTCTCTGCTGCTGCCCTCTCTGTCTCTTTGTGGAGGCTAGCTCTATTTATAGAGGCCCTGGGCCTCTCCCCGAATAATTGAGCGGGAAGGGCGCCAACAATTGGCCATTTTGAAGGGGAACATCTAGTACAAGCTATCCTGACCAAAGGTGGTCTTCGGGTGCCAAAAGCACTGGTGATGGCGCTGTCTTGGGCTCCACGGTGACCTCCGTCCGGCCGTCTGGCTGGTCTTGGTCTCGTTGCACCGGAATGGTAACCTTTGTCTGATACCTTGGCATGTGCTTACCCCCTTTGCACCAAAGGGGAAACAAGGACCCTGCACAGGCCGGCGCCCGCCTGGCGCCTGCCTGGCCTTGATCGTCATGGCTTGCGTCATGGGATCCTCGCGAGGTACCCTTGCATTGATCTTTCCGCCTCCTCGCGAGCCTGCCTGATGAGGCCGCTCTTGAGGAAGCTTCCTGTCGTCCGCCCCACGAGGCTTGGCCCCTCGCGAGGGTCTTGAGCTTGGGCTGATGAAGATGGGTCACGCTGGGCCCCCACCTGAGCCACACTGTAGGCCGCAGGCAAGCAAGTCTGGGGACCCCCGTTCCCAGAACGTCGACAGTAGCCCCCAGGCCCAAGGCGCGCGTGGGCTTAGCTTAGCAGAGAAGTGAAGGGGCAAGCACGAAGCGCCGCGGGCCCTAACAGCCTGCGGCCTTGGCGTCGCGTGGCAGTTGATTGGACGTGGGCGTCTGCACTTCCCACGACGCCTCGGCAACTGCACGACTTGACGAGTCCCTGCATGTAGAGATATGGGTCATGATTACCCGAGGTCATGGTGCTCAGCGGTTGGCCTTCCCCGGCTATATGTACGGGACTGCGTGAGCTCCGCCAGTTCACCCCTTTCTGTTACTCCTCCTCTTCTTCTTCCTCATCCTTGCTTCCTCTTGCACCAATGGCACCGATCCGCCGATTTTCAGCTGAGGAGAAGGGAAAGTCCACCAGAGAGGGTCCTGAGGAGCTGCAGGAGGACCAATGGGCGGGGCGGGCGACGACAGCTACGAGCCTCCAAGCTCGCGCCGCGCTCAGAGCGGGGCAGCCCACTGTTGATGATGGCGTCGCTTGGGGAGGTGCTAGCAAGTAGAGTCCCTTAGGGTTAGCACCTTTTGTTTCCTGCGAGGAATTAAAGCAACACCCCGCGGGGGTATGTAAGGCGTCTGCCGTGCCTTCTGTAAATACTATATCCTTAATATGAATTGGCGTGAGGTGTCCGTTCTGTTCCGGCTTAGCTCCCCCTTTCTATCCTCACGAGGACTTGGCGCTCTACGCTGACAGGTCCCAGTCCCCAGGCAAGCTTCAGCCGTCGCTGGTATGCCAGGTCGCGATGCCGTGGTCAAGGCCAGGAGGTGAGCGGCCCGAGGTCCGGTAAGAGCCCCCGAGTCGCGATGCTCGGGAGGTCCCCTTTAGCGCTCAAGCAATCCTTGTTAGGCGAGAAAGGAAGGTAGCGTCGCCGTGACAGAGTTGCACTGGGCGGGGATTTAGCGATGCGTTGGTCTAGCTCTTGTGAGGGCGCGACTTATCTTGTGCGTCTGACGTAGTTCCTCGGAGAAGCGCCCGGCCCGAGAGGCGGTGACCAAGGTACTGCTGGGTTAGGCCCTCGAGAGCTTCTTCCCACTCCCCCGCACTTTCCTTAACGCTCTACGTCCTCAGGTCCTGGCCCTCAAGCGAGCTCAGCCGCCGCTGGTATGACAGGTCGCAATGCCGTGGGTCAAGGCCAGGGGGTGAGGGATGGAGAGCCAGTAGGAGCCCATGAGTCGCGATGCTCAGGTACCCCCCCCTTTAACGTGCAAGCGGTCCGTGCCGAAGAGGGGGAGAGAGAGCTCATGATGCCCCCAACGCTGCTCCTGGAGTAGGTCCTGCACACCAATCATGAGGAGAAACAAGACATGTCGTTACGGTCACCGGCCAACCTATGGTCACTCCGAGGGAGCGGTCAGGGCACTGAGGGCCTGGTGAGGTGGCGCCGTGCGGGGCTACCGCGGCCAGAGCTCGACCACTCAGGTTTATCAACGCTACAGGGAAGGACCCGTGCGCACGCGCCGTGCCAGAGCGAGCGGCTCTTCAGATAGGCGTCGATCGAGCAGGTGATTAGGTCAGGTATATTAAGCACATAGGAAATTCAATTTCAAGCAAGCGCAGGTAAAAGCAACCGCCGCTGGGTCAGGCCCGAGCGGCGTGGGGATGATGCAGCCCGAGGGGCGCCCCCAACAAGATAAGTAAAGAGCATAAACAAAATGGATACATGCCGCGGGGACGGACCCACGCAGCCTGGGAATGGTGCAGCCCCGTGGGCGCTCCCAGCTGAAAGTAGAACTCTGAAAGATGTCACCTGGTGCTGTTGAAGATGAAGTGATGCTGAGGAAGTAGGCGATGCGTGGTGAAGACGTCGACCCTCATGAGCCCCCAGGCCCAGGGGCCTCGGGAGGCTCCGGTAGCACGTGCAGGTCTTCGGGGACCATCGCCACCTCCGCCAGGACCGCGCGATGCCTGACCTCCTGAGCCTCCAGAATGCTCCTCAACAGGCGCTAATGTGCGGCGACCGCGCTCGGCAGGCCGAAGGGCATGCGAACGTAGCTGTGGGGTGGTCCCTCGCAGCGCCCTACGGCCGAAGGCCATAGGCGCTCCTGGGACGCAGCTCGGTTGAGCCCTGGTACGTCGACGCAGACGCGCAGTCCTCCATCCTCGCCTGGATGTGGGGCCACGGCAGGTAAGCAGCGGCTGCCGCGCATGATTCTGGACTCTTGTAGCTCATGGGTGTTCCTTGCGATGAACTCCTGAGGGTTTGGTCTCCTTTGACTTGTACCTTCCCGAGGGAAGCATGCTTGAAAGCACCCCTCCAAGTGGTGCCCGAGCGCCTCCCCCGCGACCTTGGCAAGGTCGGCAGCTCTCCAAGAGAGAGCCCCCGAGCCCTGCCTGAGGAGGGCACCGGGCGCGCCTTCCTATGCGTGAGAGGGTGGCGCTCCCTGATCGGGCATGAATCCTGACGCAATACCTCCGGAGGTGCCTGCCTCCTTGTGGCTCGGGCCAGGTGAGGTCTTCTTCTTCCTGAGGGTCGCCTCGGGAGGCCTCCCGCTCCCGTGATCTGGGTCTTCGATTGCTGCGGCTTGGAATGCACGCTCAAGCGAGCACACTGCGTCCCTTTCTTCACAGGGTACGGTGATGACTCCACCGCTTCCTGGCATCTTGAGGACATTGTAACCATGGTGAGTCACTGCCATAAACTTGGCTAGGGCTGGGTACCCGAGGATGGCGTTGTACGACAAGCGGATGTGAGCGACGTCGAAGTCGATGAGCTCGGTGCGGTAGTTGTTGCGTTGCCCGAAGGTGACCGGAAGGCGAACCTGCCCAATTGGAACAGTGGAACCATCGGTGACTCCTGAGAAAGGCTTGGTTGGCTGAAGCTGGTCGTACGACACTTGGAGATTGTCGAACGTCTCGACGGACAGGACGTTGAGTCCTGCCCCGCCATCGATGAGGGTCCTGGTGACCTGCACATTGCCGATGACTGGGGAGCAAAGCATCGGGAGGACTCCGGCCGTTGCCGCACACTTGAGCTAGTCTGCGGAACTGAACGTGATCGCGCACGTAGACCACCTGAGAGGGCGTGTGGCCTCAAGATTGGGAAGGACTGCATTCACCTCGCGAGCAAACTGCTTGAAGATGCACTGTGAGGCTGGGTCCTGGGCGCCACCCAAGATGCAAGCAATTGCACGTGGCTCTTGGAAGCCCCCAGCCCCATCGTCTTGGTGTTGGTCTTCGTTCCTCCTTGGTGGAGGCGGCAGAGGAGGGAGGCCTACGTTGCCGTGCGGGTGGCCCTCACGAGGCTGGTCCTGCCAGCGGTCCTCGCGAGGGCGGTCACGCCATCCCTGGCGAAGGCCACGGTCTTCCCATCGTCCGCCACCTCTTCCTCCTCCTCGGCCATAGCCCCTGTCGTTGCGCTCTGGGCGTCGGCTGATTCGCCCATCTCGCACGGCTCTAAGCTCTTGACATTCGTTGGTGTTGTGGGTGTGGAGGTCGTGGTACATGCAGTACCGTCCGCCCTTGGATGACTCAGGCTGATCCCTGCCTCGCTTAGTGTCTGGTTCCGCTGCTAGCACGGCAGCCCCCTTGCGCTTCACGTCTTTGGCCTTGAGCTTCTTTTCTTCCGGTCGGCTGCCGGGAGCTCGAGGAGGGAGAGACGTCCTTCCTCAGCCCTGGCGCACTTGGTCGCCAAGTTGAACAGCTCCGGGGATGTGCACAGGTCTTCATGGATTGCTAGCTCTTCCTTCATCTTGACGTCGCGCACGCCATCGGAGAAGGCTGAGATGATAGCTTCTTCAGTCACCTTGGGGATCTTGAGGCGAGCGTAGTTGAAGCGCTGGATGTACTTCTGCAGGGTTTCTCCTGGTTGTTGCTTGATGCGGCGCAGGTCGCTCACGGCCGGGGGCCGGTCGCGAGTGCCTGGAAGTTGGCGATGAAGCGGGTGCGCATCTCGCTCCAGGAGGAGATCGTGCCGGGAGCCAGGTTCAGGAGCCAGGTGCGGGCGCCATCCTTGAGAGCCATGGGGAACCAATTCGCCATGACCTTTTCGTCTCCGTTGGCAGCTACGATGCCCAGCTCGTAGAGCTGCAGGAACTCTGCAGGGTCCGCTGTGTCATCATAGCGGGGAGGGAGGTCAGGCTTGAACTTGCCTGGCCATGTGACGCCGCCCAGCTCGGGCGTGAAGGCGAGGCAGCCCGCCGTGGCCACCGGCGCCCTTTGCTGGTGCTGGACTTGTTCTTGCAGGTCACCACGCGCCGCCACTGTGTAACATCCCAAAATTCTAAATTTTGAAATGTTATAATAAATAGATAGATTTGATTGATTGTTTGATTGATTGACTAAAAGTGAGTGAATTCGAAACTTTTGAAAGTTAAATGAGAGGGAATAAAAGGACTTTCCCAAACTTCCATATTTGCTTTTCTGATCTCCGTGAATTCAAATTCTTTTCACCACGAAACCCTGGAGAGAAGATGACATGACTTCTTCCATTTATTTAAATGACAAGGGGTGTTGAAAATATTTGAATATCATTTGAGAATATTTCCAATTCTGAAACTTTATGCAACTCAATGATTTTCATGAGAGAAGATAAAATGACTTCTTCCAATTATATGAAATATGAGTTGAGAGTTTCAAAGAATTAAATTCAAAGTTCTTTTGAATTTATTTTCAATTTGGAGTTATTTGAGTTTTATTCAAATTATTTTTCTCCAAAATAAAAATACATGGAAAATAGGGTAACATGATTCCCTACATTAGAAAACTGGAGAAAAAATTAATTTGAAATCATTTTGGTATTTTTAAAATGATTTTTAGTGGATTTTATTAGACCAATAGCACTGTTTGAATTATTAGAATTTATGTGTATTTTATTTAATGCTATAAAAATGTCCATGTTGTTGGAAATCTTTTTCTAAAAATTTTGATATATTATATGCCTATATAATATTTTTATTTTTATTTGTTTTTATTTGTTTTGTTTGTCTGGAAAAAAAGAAAATATTTATTTAAAAAAAATTCCTCACCGACTGAGCCGGCCCAGCTCCTGCCTGGCCGCGGCCCAGCCCAGCTCGCCGCCCGCACCCGTCCCCGAGCTCCCGCCGGACTCCCGCACCTACACGGCGTCGCCGCCGCCGTACGCCGCCTGGACTTCTCGCCGCCGCCTTTGCCTGGCCCCTCCTCCACGCCAGCTCGCCCCCTCCCTCCATAAGAACCCGAGGCCCCGGCCCCGTTCCTCTCCTCCTCGCACTTCGCGCCGCCGCCGCACTTCTCGCCACGCTCGCGGAAGCCGCCGCTCCGGCGAGATCCAGCCACCGCTGCCCGCTCCACTCCGTCGCCCCCGACCGCTACCGCCACCACCGTCGTCACCGCCGCACCGCGCCGAGCGCCTTGACGCCCTCGCCGCAGCCAGAGACCCACCGGAGTCGCCGCCGCCGTCTTCCCCGTCGCCGGCGACCTCCACGCCGCGGTAACCGTCGCCTCTCCCCATTGTCCGTTAGATCGTAGATCTAGGGCTAGGATTAGTTCATGTTTTTTCCTTTTCGAACCGTTTTCTGTTATCGAGTGAACGTTCGTCCGCTAGTTCTCCGGAGCGAACAGTTTCATCACTTAGGTTCTGTTAGTGAGCATTCGCTCAATAGTTTTTTTCTTTTTCTTTTAATTTCGGCCAGGGACGTATCCATAGTGTTTTATTTACAGATTAGTCCCTCTATTTCAAACGACTATAACTTTTTACCCGTTTATCCAAATCCAACGAAACCAGCGCCCACGTCTTCGTTATGATCTCCACTATCCAATAATCCAACTCAAACATGTTTTGAAAAGTTTAAAATTTGAATTAGATCAGATTTGAATTCAGACTTCGTTTGATCATAACTTTAGTTTCGTAGCTCCGTTTGAGTTGATTCTTTTTGCAAATCGAAGCTCTTGACCTAAACCTTCTGATAAGGACAAATTCATATAATTTCGGTACTGTTAGAAATCGTTTTATGTTACAAGAGTTATTTGCTTGGTTTTGGTGTTCTCCGAATCGTCTTCTCCATTCTTTCTGATCTTTTGAGTGATTGCTTATGTGTGGTTACTACTGCTTGCTTATGATAAATTGACCAGAGTGTGACGAGTAGAACTATCAAGAGTTTTGAGTGCGAATCATCTTCATCAACATTGCAGGCAAGTTCACACTTTGATCATATCCCCTTTCATACCCCGTTTTTATGCATTAGCTTCACCCTCAAACATTGCATGAGTAGGATTGATAACATGTGGGTATTGGGAAGTAGTTGATGAGGTAGGAACCTATTGCCCTGCATTCAAACCTTGGGAGTTACTTTTACGTTATGCTTACATTGCCATGCTATGCTCGTAGACGTGGATTGGGTTTTTGAGAGTATTCATGAGAGATGTGAGATTGTTAATTAATGGTTTACTTAAGGTGGCAACTTAAACACACATCTGGGTGGATTGAGGTACCTGGTTATTCCAGGATTGCCTGTCTAGGCACCTGGGTAGACCAGCATTGCCTGTTTTTTATGGACCGCCACCCAGGCTCAAAGGGATCATGAGATTATTCATGCTAGAAACTTCCGTGTGCAGCCACAAGCTACTATGGGCTCTAGCATAGTTGACTAAGTCGTGCGAACTCTTATAGTGGTAGACTAGTAGATGTAGGGGATGTAGGTGGTACGGTCTACCCGATCGTAAGGTGCTAGCACTTCTGAAAGACTATGTCTCAGTCCTCCGTCTTCTCAAACACCATGTAGTGCGAGAAACCAAACGGAGGCGATCGAGTCTTGTGGGGAAAAATGCGCAAACCTCTGCAGAGTGTATAAACTAATCATGATTAGCCGTGTCCCCGGTTATGGACGTTTTGAGTATCTAGTACCTGGATTATCATGTGAATCTCATCATGTTACTTTAAATGAATATTGTTGGGTTTTAATGATGATGCTTAATTGGGATTGAGAATGCTGTCAACCATTCTCAATGTTCAACAACCACCATGATAGTTAAATAAAATATATTCCTTTGCAGTAGGAAAAAATTGGCTTTGCGCAAAACTATAACCATAGAGCTTTTCCACCAGCCTTAAATGCATGTAGTGATAGCCTTTATTCATCATTATCCCCTGGTGTGAATTTGCTAGTACATTCAATGTACTGACTCTTTGTGGCTCCAACGTCTCATGTTGCAGGAATCTTACGACGAGTAAGTGATACGTTAGGGTTATGATTTCTACACTCAACTTTGCCGTTGGTGTTGATGGGAATCCACAACCTTGTTACTTCCGCTATTTTGGATTGAGGTAATAGTATTCACGTTACTTTTACATGTGATTTACCTCTGTTATAAATCCTCGAGTACTGTGTGTGTCATCATACCGATCCAGGGATGACACTTAAGCACAGAGACTTGATCCATTCGGGTCGGGTCGCTACAAGATGGTATCAGAGCACATGTTGACTGTAGGACATGACCCTAGAAACCAGAAGCCCATAGCAATGATTTTTCTCTACAACTTTCCCTTTCAAAAAGATCTTTTACCTCTCTTCTCTTCTAAGCTTATTCAAAAATTCCCTTTAGTGAGACCATACCCCTTTCCCCTTTTGACCACACGAAGATTCGACTGATGAGACCACTCCAAGAAGTACAAGATATCGGACAACTAAGACCAGTTCGGAATGAAGAGTATTTTTCGTGCATCTGAATAATGGAAACTACAATGGTTGAAGACCGAAGACAAGTAGAATTTGAAGGCTCTGAAGAATTCCCAGATTTGTATGACCTGGGAAGGCTACCCTTATGGAACTTGGCAGACTATGGAAGTTGTCAATACCCGAGATCAAGGTGTATCGGAGAAAGACTGAAACAAGGAGCATGAGAACTCGAAGTTTTGAGGTAGGAGATATCAACTATGGAATGATAGCTCAAGGGAATGACAATGTCATCGCCCGCTGATGCTATTGTCACCGTGCTGAGTTAAGGATGCATTTCTTCAGAATGGATTTGATGGAAGAAGGCTGATGGGGCACCTATTAGTAAGATGAAATTTAACCTTAGTCGGTGTATCACCAGGATCTGGAGTAGTACATCAAGAAGTTTAAGGTGCAGGTCCATGAAGCCGTATTAGACAAGGAAGCATTTCGTGAAGAACTCAGGAACCAAAAGCTGAAAGTAGCCAAATTGGAGGAAACAAAACCACGAGATACCAGAGACAGTAGGACCATGGCTTATGCCAAGGGTGTTGAAACCCCGAAGTTTGGAACGCAACTCCAGAAATATTAAGGGACGTCATGATAGACTTTGCGGCAACAAAGATGAACCTGGCAAAAGAACTTGAGAAGACAAGTATGATCGAAAGAAGCCATCGGAGTCATGAACAAGGCTTGAAGAGTTTGGAGACATTGAAGATTTCTTGACCTTTAGAAGACCAAACCCCTATTATATACCTATGTTAGATGCGATGTTTGTGAGCTGTCATTTGTTTGATGTTTTTTCCGACAGCCCCAATAAAATCTGTCTTTTTAAAACTGTTGTTTGCATTGTGTGTATCCCTCTCTCTCTCCCTTATCTTACCCCAAACCCATGGACCCAATAGAGGATGAATGAAGATGGGCTTATATTTTCTGGACCGATGAGTCAGTTGGAGACAGACCGATGGATTCAGAACATGGAGGATTACATGAAGAATAACCCTGTAGTCGGAAGGGATATGACCCAGCATGCTCTTCAGTGCTTTGAAAGAGGTACTGCTACTTGGTGGAGAATGTACCAAACCATCAATGGATGGCAAGGAGTAACCACTTGGAAAGAATTTAAGTTGACTCTGCCAAAGTCTCGGCTTGTGTCCCAGAAGTTGAAGCCTTATGGAAAGGATATGAAGAAACCTTGTGCATACAAGATTTGTGGAGAAATCGGACACACCCATAAAGAACACAAGGATGAGTGCCCTAATTGTGAAGGAAGTCACCCAGTTGAAGAATGACCAACTAGGCAGATTACTTGTTTCTTGTATGAAGGGACTACCCACTATCCTGCTCAGTGTCGCATTACCCGATGGTACAACGAACCATCCAGCAGAAGAAAGAAGTAATGAAAGGAGCCCTCATGGAAATTTTAGAAGAAGTTGTGATGAATGAAGAGATGGAGGACACACCTAAAGAATACTCGAGTAAACCCTGCACTAAGTCTTGCTATTCATGTGGAGAAGGACACATCTCCCAAAATTGTTTGAATGGGGATCTAGTAGAATTCCCGACAGAGGAAGTAGAATAGAAGCCCTGATTGGAATGGAAAGGTCCAGGAAGAGAAGTAGATTGGATTCCAGGAAGGACCTGAGTCATAATTACCTGTTACAGGTGCAAGGAGTCAGGGCACTACCTCAACAGTTGCCCAAAAAAAAGGAAACCTCGATACTTGTCAGAAGTAATATGTTTTAGTTGTAATGGAGCAGGGCACTTTGCCAGAGAATGCCCCAAGGAGAAGGAAACTTGTGCTAGATAGTTGAGTTTGCAACAAAAGAAATGGAGTAGTAGAAGTGGGAACATTTTGTTTTATATTGAGGTGTTGAGTTGAGACATGTAATGGAGAAGCGAGAGATTGTAATCAATTGACAGTGAATAAAGTTAGCATCGTTGGTACTGATATGGATTTTATGAGTTGTTACCCTATGAAGAAGAATTTTGGCCATTCTGAGGATATGAGAAATATGGTCTATGGAAGATTTGTGCATTTTAAGGGTGGTAGTACCCTGTAAGAACCCTTGACCCCGGGAAAAGATAAGGATACTCCACTGAGTGGATTTCGGACAAAATGAATACGAGTTTTGTCTCGATATGTGTGATACCCCAAGAGTATGTGGGATGAAGTTGGAGACCGTTAGTTGTTTGGACCAAATGTGATCAAGGAGTCGAAAGAGAATGTTAAGTTGATTCGAGATAGACTGAAAGTAGCTCAGTCCAGGCAGAAGAGTTGTGCAGACTTAAAAACGCAAGGAGGTAGTCTATGAAATTGGAGACAGAGCATGACTTCATGTGTTCCCTCTGCGAGGAATTAAACGATTTGTAGTTAAGGGAAAGTTAGCCTCGAGATTTGTAGGACCATACCGAGTTTTGGAGCGTATGGGAGAAATGGCCAACAAGTTGGAGTCACCCGAAGGACTGTCAGGAGTTCATGATGTGTTTCACGTTTCCCAGTTGAAGAAGTGTCATGCAGAGATGGCCAATATTCGCCTGCAAGGACGCTTGACCCTGGAAAGGATAATGATGTTCCACGAAGTGGAATATGGACTTCATAAGTATAAGTTTTTATCTCAGTATGAGAGATATCCCATGAGGATGAAGAGATAAATTACTATTGGATATAAAGGAGGTATGATGTTGGAAATATGGATCGATGGAAACTCCATGATGAGTTTGAGTAATCATGTCCTAGTTTGGTGCCAATAGAAGGAAGGAAGACAATACAAATGGAAGGATTTAAGAATGCCAGGAAGCTGGATGTTTGGAAAATAATGATCAATCGCCCGATGATAAGTTCTAGGACTACAAGTGATGAGATGGGCCATAACCCACAGGCCCCAGGACCTGCCAAGAAGTTAGCACATTTTGCTGAAGGAAAAACCCCGGAGGAAGATACGACGTTTAACGACAGACAATTTTATAGGAGTAACGCAAAACCTGAGAGTTGTGAAGGAACGATAGATGTTTGTTTGGCTTGCAGAATCAATGGATTATTCCGAACGCAGTTCGTGGACAAGAGAAATTCTGCAATGCTTGTGAGGATGACCGAGTGTTAGAACACGAGATTCGCTAAACCATATACAAGGTAATGATTTGGGTGTGGGATGGATTGATCACCATACTGACTTACTCTTATTATTCGCCTTGCTATGTGGGATGGTAAATCTAAGTGACTTACCTATAGTAGAGAGACGACGATATTAAACCTTGTTTAAACCTTAGAATGGTATAGCAATTTTTCCCTTGTATAAGGCAGTTGTTGCCAACCGTAGGTTATACGATGAGGATCAACCAGGCCCATTTCCTGTAGGAGAAACCATAAATGGTTGACCACCATGAGTTATCGATAGTTGTTTAGTAATGGCGCCAGACCCGTCAGCGAAGAAGACCCGGTCATGGAAGAACCTTAGCAAGATGAAAGGACAGAAAAAAATTGTGGTAAAGGTTATGCCACCACCGGAAGAGCCCGGATAAGGAATTATCCTGAAGATCTAAGAAGACCGACACTGTTAACAATATGGATGAAGTATATGAGTTTCGAGGGAACCGTAACCATGCTTTTAAGGGAGGTAGCACCCCAGACCCCTGTGATGATCGATGGATTTTAAGGAGACCCCCAAACCCTAACCTTTTCTTTCTAGCCTCTCCGAATCTCGAGGACGAGATTCATTTTAAGGGTGGTAGGTTTGTAACATCCCAAAATTCTAAATTTTGGAATGTTATAATAAATAGATAGATTTGATTGATTGTTTGATTGATTGACTGAAAGTGAGTGAATTCGAAACTTTTTGAAAGTTAAATGAGAGGGAATAAAAGGACTTTCCCAAACTTCCATATTTGCTTTCTGATCTCCGTGAATTCAAATTCTTTTCACCACGAAACCCTGGAGAGAAGATGACATGACTTCTTCCATTTATTTAAATGACAAGGGGTGTTGAAAATATTTGAATTTCATTTGAGAATATTTCCAATTCTGAAACTTTATGCAACTCAATGATTTTCATGAGAGGAGATAAAATGACTTCTTCAAATTATATGAAATATGAGTCGGGAGTTTTAAAGAATTAAATTCAAAGTTCTTTTGAATTTATTTTCAATTCGGAGTTATTTGAGTTTTATTCAAATTATTTTTCTCCAAAATAAAAATACATGGAAAATAGGGTAACATGATTCCCTACATTAGAAAATTGGAGAAAAAATTAATTTGAAATCATTTTAGTATTTTTAAACTGATATTTAGTGGATTTTATTAGACCAATAGCACTGTTTGAATTATTAGAATTTATGTGTATTTTATTTAATGCTAGAAAAATGTCCTGTTGTTGGAAATCTTTTTCTGAAAATTTTGATATATTATATGCCTATATAATATTTTTATTTCTATTTGTTTTTATTTGTTTTGTTTGTCTGGAAAAAAAAGAAAATCTTTATTTAAAAAAAATTCCTCACCGACTAGGCCGGCCCAGCTCCTGCCAGGCCGCGGCCCAGCCCAGCTCGCCGCTCGCACCCGTCCCCAAGCTCCCGCTGGACTCCCGCACCTACACGGCGTCGCCGCCGTACTACGCCGCCTGGACTTCTCGCCGCTGCCTTTGCCTGGCCCCTCCTCCACGCCAGCTCGCCCCCTCCCTCCATAAGAACCCGAGGCCCCGGCCCCGTTCCTCTCCTCCTCGCACTTCGCGCCGCCGCCGCACTTCTCGCCACGCTCGCAGAAGCCGCCGCTCCGGCGAGATCCAGCCACCGCTGCCCGCTCCACTCCGTCGCCCCCGACCGCTACCGCCACCACCGTCGTCACCGCCGCGCCGCGCCGAGCGCCTTGACGCCCTCGCCGCAGCCGGAGACCCACCGGAGCCGCCGCCCCGTCGACGTCCGAGCCCCCGCCGCCGTCTTCCCCGTCGTCGGCGACCTCCACGCCGCGGTAACCGCCGCCTCTCCCCCTTGTCCGTTAGATCGTAGATCTAGGGCTAGGATTAGTTCACGTTTGTTTTTTTCCTTTTCGAACCGTTTTCTATTATCGAGTGAACGTTCGTCCGCTAGTTCTCCGGAGCGAACGGTTTCATCACTTAGGTTCTGTTAGCGAGCGTTCGCTCAATAGTTTTTTTTTCTTTTTCTTTTAGTTTCGGCCAGGGACCTATCCGTAGTGTTTTATTTATAGATTAGTCCCTCTGTTTCAAACGACTATAACTTTTTACCCGTTTATCCAAATCCAACGAAACCAACGCCCGCGTCTTCGTTATGATCTCCACTATCCAGTAATCCAACTCAAACATGTTTTGAAAAGTTTAAAATTTGAATTAGATCAGATTTGAATTCAAACTTCGTTTGATCATAACTTGAGTTTCGTAGCTCCGTTTGAGTTGATTCTTTTTGCAAATCGAAGCTCTTGACCTAAACCTTCTGATAAGGCCAAATTCATATAATTTTGGTACTGTTAGAAATCATTTTATGTTACAAGAGTTATTTGCTTGGTTTTGGTGTTCTCCGAATCGTCTTTTCCGTTCTTTCTGATCTTTTGAGTGATTGCTTATGTGTGGTTACTACTGCTTGCTTACGATAGATTGACCGAAGTGTGACGAGTAGAACTATCAAGAGTTTTGAGTGCGAATCATCTTCATCAACATTGCAGGCAAGTTCACACTTTGATCATATCCCCTTTCATACCCCGTTTTTATGCATTAGCTTCACCCTCAAACATTGCATGAGTAGGATTGATAACATGTGGGTATTGGGAAGTAGTTGATGAGGTAGGAACCTATTGCCCTGCATTCAAACCTTGGGAGTTACTTTTACGTTATGCTTACATTGCCATGCTATGCTCGTAGACGTGGATTGGGTTTTTGAGAGTATTCATGACAGATGTGAGATTGTTAATTAATGTTTTACTTAAGGTGGCAACTTAAACACACATCTGGGTGGATTGAGGTACCTGGTTATTCCAGGATTGCCTGTCTAGGCACCTGGGTAGACCAAGATTGCCTGTTTTTTATGGACCGCCACCCAGGCTCAAAGGGATCATGAGATTATTCATGCTAGAAACTTCCGTGTGCAGCCACAAGCTACTATGGGCTCTAGCATAGTTGACTAAGTTGTGCGAACTCTTACAGTGGTAGACTAGCAGATGTAGGGGATGTAGGTGGTACGGTCTACACGATCGTAAGGTGCTAGCACTTCTGAAAGACTATGTCTCGGTCATCCGTCTTCTCAAACACCATGTAGTGCAAGAAACCAAACGGAGGCGATCGAGTCTTGTGGGGAAAAGTGCGCAAACCTCTGCAGAGTGTATAAACTAATCATGATTAGCCGTGTCCCCGGTTATGGATGTTTTGAGTATCTAGTACCTGGATTATCATGTGAATCTCATCATGTTACTTTAAATGAATATTGTTGGGTTTTAATGATGATGCTTAATTGGGATTGAGAATGTTGTCAACCATTCTCAATGTTCAACAACCACCATGATAGTTAAATAAAATATATTCCTTTGCAGTAGGGAAAAATTGGCTTTACGTAAAACTATAACCATAGAGCTTTTCCACCAGCCTTAAATGCATGTAGTGATAGCCTTTATTCATCATTATCCTCTGGTGTGAATTTGCCAGTACATTCAATGTACCGACCCTTTGTGGCTGCAATGTCTCATGTTGCAGGAATCTTACGACGAGTAAGTGATACATTAGGGTTACGATTTCTACACTCAACTTTGCCGTTGGTGTTGATGGGAATCCACAACCTTGTTACTTCCGCTATTTTGGATTGAGGTAATAGTATTCACGTTACTTTTAAATGTGATTTACCTCTGTTATAAATCCTCGAGTACTGTGTGTGTCAGCATACCGATCGAGGGATGACACTTAAGCACAGAGACTTGATCCATTCGGGTCGGGTCGCTACACACTGGGAGCAGCGCGGGGTTTTGTCGTGGAGGCGCTGGGGTGCGATCTTGGTGTGCCGGCGCTGGGAGCGCGCGAGCACTTTCCCGGGGACATGGGATCTCTTGGCAGCTCCCTTCTTGCTACGTAGGCGCCGGACGTGGAGGGTCCCGTCCTGGGGCTGCGCGCCTTGGAGCCAAGGCACCTTCTTGGGGAGGAGGTGGCGGAGGCGCCTCCTGATCCTCGCCCCCTGCACGGGACGGAGGGTGAAGCAGCGAGATGGACCGAAGGGGGAGCCCCCTGCGGCACTGACGAGCTCGGTGATGCGGGCGAGCCAGTCCTCCTAGAGGTCGTCGACGGGGCGATAGTCCAGGAGCTCCCGCACCAAGAGCAGTGAGGCGTGCGCGTCCATGGTTGCGCGACGGGCGTGGGACGACGAGCCAGCTGGAGTCAGCGACGGGGTGGCGGTGCGTCCATCCCGCCGCACCGAAGGATGCTGGGACGAGGCCTGCTGCTCATTCCCCGCCGGGCCGGTGGCGGCGTTGGCGGCGGGCGACGGGGAATGACGAGGGGGGCCGCCGACGGGCACCGTCTGGGCGAAGCGAGTGGCGCGAGCAGCCCGGCGCTCGGCGCGAGTCCGACGAGCGTCAGCCATGGACACGACGGAAGATCACACGCGAACAGTGGAAGAAAGATTCTGGCGCACCCCTACCTGCCGTGCCAAATATCGGATTTCGGGTTTCGGCAGACCCTTGAGGTTCGAACACTGGTGTGCGCGCGGAGATCTCTCCCCTACCGATCTACGTCCGATCCTCTCGTGCGAACTAAGATGAAAATGATGAACAACACAAGAGACACGAGGTTTATACTGGTTCGGGCCACCGTTGTGGTGTAATACCCTATCTAGTGTGTGGTGTGGTGGATTGCCTCTAGGGCTGATGATGGACAGTACAAGGGAAGAACAGCCTCGCGAGGGGTGTTCTTGAGCTAGTGCGGTGTATTCTACTTAGTCTCTACTGGGTTTCTCCTTTCTCTCCTCTCTCTCTCTCTCTTTGATGCTGCCCTCTCTGTCTCTTTGTGGAGGCTAGCTCTATTTATAGAGGCCCTGGGCCTCTCCCCGAATAATTGAGTGGGAAGGGCGCCAACAATTGGTCATTTTGAAGGGGAACATCTAGTACAAGCTATCCTGACCAAAGGTGGTCTTCAGCTGCCAAAAGCACTGGTGATGATGCTGTCTTGGGCTCCACGGTGACCTCCGTCAGGCCGTCCGGCTGGTCTTGGTCTCGTTGCACCGGAATGATAACCTTTGCCTGATACCTTGGCATGTGCTTGCCCCCTTTGCACCAAAGGGGAAACAAGGACCCTGCGCAGGCCGGCGCCCGCCTGGCCTTGATCGTCATGGCTTGCGTCATGGGATCCTCGTGAGGTACCCTTGCATTGATCTCTCTGCCTCCTCGCGAGCCTGCCTGATGAGGCTGCTCTTGAGGAAGCTTCCTGTCGTCCGCCCTGCGAGGCTTGGCCCCTCATGAGGGTCTGGAGCTTGCGCTGATGAAGATGGGCTGCGCTGGGCCCCCACCTGAGCCACGCCGCAGGCCGCAGGCAGGAAAGTCTGGGGACCCCCGTTCCCAGAACGCCGACAAGTTACCCTATCCTGTTTCCACTAGTGTATCTACCAAACCTTTACAACTTTTTTTTCTGATGTGTGGGGTCCTACACCCACTTTCGTTGGTAGACACTCTTATTATGCGAGTTTCGTCGATGACTATAGAAAATACACCTAGATTTATCTCCTTAAAAAATGTTCGGATGTTTTTCAAGTCTTCCATAATTTTCAAGCTCTCGTTGAACACAAGTTTGATAGTAAAATTATTGCCATGCAATCTGATTGGGGTGGGGAGTATGAGAAGCTAAATTTTTCTCTACAAAAGATAGGTATTTCTCATCATGTGTCATGTCCCTATACTCATCAACAAAATGGTTTCACAGAACGGAAACATAGACATATTGTTGAGGTAGGCCTAGTTGTTTTAGCTGCAACCTCCATGCCTTTGAAATTTTGGGACGAAGCTTTTCTTATTGTCGTTCATCTTATCAATATGTGGCCTAGTCGCACTATTGCTCATGAAACTCCTACTGAACGTCTTCTCCATGTCACACCTGATTATACTACTCTTTGTGTTTTTGGGTGTGCATGTTGGCCTAATCTCCGTCCCTACAACACCCGCAAACTTATGTTTCGCTCCCAACAATGTGTCTTCCTCGGCTATAGCGCTCAGCACAAGGGTGTTAAATGCCGTGTGTTTTTACTAGCCGTGTGTGTATTTCTCAAGATGCCATCTTTGATGAAACTCAGTTTCCCTTTGAAAAGCTACATCCCAATATTGGTGCCCTTCTTTGAAAGGAGATTCTTCTCCTTACTCCTAATCTATCTGGCATTGATTGTGTGGGCGTTGATGATTGTGTTGATTCAATTATGACTAACTCTTCTAATCCTGCATCTGAGCGTGCTGCTACATGTGACAACGATGGTGAAAATGGCGCACCAAACAATACAACTATAGCAGAAAACGGTGCTTCCATGTGTATTGTACCCGTCATGGAAAATGAGACGTAACCCCCTTCGGGATCTGCGCCTCTGCGTATGCCAGGGCTAATAGAATTGGTTTTGGGATTTCCCACCTGCCAGGCGGATCCACGCCCCACGCCTACGCCTGGTCCGCGCCACTCCGACCCTGCCACGAGTCCACCTGCAGCGGGGTGCGCGTCTTCACCCGGCCTGACCCAACCGACCGCTGCCACATCGGCCACTCTGGACGCGGGGCCAATGAGGTTTGCCTCCGAACCCCGTGTCTAAGTTCGGCGGGGCCCACGTCTGTCACCTGCGCCCGATGCATGCGCCCGCGCGCGCCTCCAGCCTGGTCTTGCTGTGAACCCAGGATCTTTTGTTGCCCCTTCATCATCTCCTTCGGCTCGCTCGGTCATAGAAGATCCGGCGGGACTGGGCGACACAGCAGGCGAGGTAGGAGCATCCTCATGATCGGTTCCGAGCCCTGCTGCTGATTCTTTTTCAGTTGCGGCCACTGGATCTTCTATGTAGCAAACTGCTACACCACCACGTGCACGTCTCCAAGCAGTTGTTATTCAGCCTGTCATTTACAAAATAAAATATGGTTTGGTTGCATCCACAGGAGAACGCCGCACACATCATGAAGCTCTTGTTGATCCAAAGTGAAAGGCAGCCATGGATGATGAATTTCAGGCTCTTTAGAAAAATAGCACTTGGCATTTGGTTCCTTCGCGTCAAGGTAAAAATGTGATTGATTGCAAGTGGGTATGTAGAATAAAAAGAAGGTATGATGGTACAATAGATCGTTAAAAAGCCAAGCTTGTTGCTAAGGGTTTCAAAGCAAAGGTATGACATAGACTATGAGCAGTGGCGGAGCCAGGATTGGCTAACGCCCCAGGCGAGAAATTAAGGGTAAATTTTTTTACCCCCCCCCCCCCCCCCAATATCTATTTTCAATGCAAAAGTCAAGTTATGTGGCATAGCTAATAAAAACCGAAACACAATGTTGAATGGTAGTATTTGTTAAATGGCGGTTTAACTAATAAAGTACGACGTATTAAAAGACAATATCTAGCATATAAATGATACAAAAGATGGTACCAAATCAAAGGATTGATTGATATGAGCCTCATATGATTGCATGTTCTATAAAGTAAGACATATGACGCCTCTCCCCCAAGGGCGACTAGGGTTCCTGCCGCCCATCGGTGGCGACGCCAATCTACCTCGTCTCTCGTGGCCTTAGGTCCATGGGATGTGGTGGATCCCGGCCTTAGCTGTCGAGAGGACTCCGTTTTTATATAGTTCTTTGAGTTTTTTGGGTTTATGTCCGGCTCAAGAAGGCGAGATGTCGGCGGCCATCTGAAGATGGAATAAGGTTCCCTCTGCCTAGATTCCATCCCGGTGATGTGTCTAGCATCGTCGGATAGCGTGTGGAGGTGTTTCTCTAGCGGATCTCGCATAATTTAGTCGGTGGTTGTCTTCAGTGGGCTTGTCTTACAAGACAATAGTACTACCATAATTGAAGATGAATAGATTGAATGTTTTCCCGCAAAAAATTATAAATTTTGATTACAAATCGGTGCATTTAGGTAAAAAAAAATTTAACTTAGCAGGTTTAATAACAAATGCAAAATGTGAATTACTAAATCGGATTCCACATTTATGTTCTCTACAAAACAAGAAAACTAAGGAAAACAATATGAAAAGGGAAAAGCATTAAGAATTAAAAATCATGTTTGAATCAAGCATCAAACAGTGGCAACTTGCAAGAGAAATTCCCCGGTAAAAAAACTGGCAAAGGAATTTGGGATTTGAAAATAGTGGCAACTGGCAAGAGAAATATCTTCCTTATAACTAGCCTAAGACGGGTCATCCTCCTTTCTCGACAAAAGACACCCATACGCGATGCACTAGCAGCACAGGCCCTTTTCTCATTTACTTTTTTGATATTGGCCTGGCCAATGGCCCAGCAGAGCGGTAGGAAGTGGGCTGCGTCCCAGGCCAGTTTTTTCTTTCTCACTGGGAAATTTCCCACGCCGGCCTGGCCAATGGCCCAGCAAGAGGGGTAGGAAGTGGGCTGCGCCCCAGGCCAGTTTTTTCTCTCTCTAGATATATAGGCTGGGAAATTTCCCACGCCCAGGCCATGCCTGGGCTGCTTGGGGCCCAGATCCGCCCATGACTATGAGGATACTTTCAGTCCAGTTGTTAAAGTTACTACTATCCGTCTTGTATTGTCTATTGCTGTATCCAGAGGATGGAGTCTCAAGCAGCTAGATGTGCAGAATGCGTTTCTTCATGGTGTTCTGAAAGATGAAGTGTATATGAAGCAACCTCATGGGTTTGAATATAAGAACAAACCATATCATGTGTGCAGGGTTGATAAATCTCTCTATGGACTGAAACAAGCCCCTAGAGCATGTTACTCTCGCCTAAGTACAAAGTTGCAACAACCTGGTTTCGTCCCTTCAAAATCTGACACTTCACCGTTCATTTACAATAAGTCGCATATGCCTCCGTGCTTATTTATGTTAATGCCATCATTGTTACAAGTTTCTCAATGAAGTAGTGATAGCTCTTTTGTTAGATTTGAACTTAGAATTCGATCTCAAGGATTTGGGAGGTTTGCATTTCTTCTTTGGTATTGAAGTACAGAGAAGGTGGTCTTCATCTTTCTCAGGAAAAATATGCAATGATCTCTTAAGGAGAGTTGGGTTGCAGAATGTAAACCTTCACCAACACCATTGTCTAGTTCAGAAAAACTCTCTCTCACCGAAGGAGAACTTTTGAGTCAGGAGGATGCCACTAAATACAAAAGCTTGGTAGGTGCACTACAATATTTGACCCTTACTAGACCTGACATCTCTTTTTCAGTCAATAAAGTTTGTCAGTTTCTTTATGCACCCATGACTACTCACTGGAGTGCCGCAAAACGCATATTAAGGTATGTGAAAGACACTTTGAGTGTTGGTTTGACCTTCAGCAAGTCCTCATCCACTCTTGTGAGTGCTTTCTCTGCTTTTGACTAGGCAGGTTGTCTGGATGACAAAAGGTCAACTGAAGGTTTAGCAGTTTTCTTTGGTCCTAACTTAGTCTCATGGTGTGCAAAGAAACAGGCTACAATTTCAAGGTCAAGTACTGAGGCAGAGTATAAGGCATTGTCAAATGCAACGGCAGAAATTATTTTGGTAAAGGCCATTCTTAAGGAACTTGGTCTTCATCACACACAAACTCCTTGTCTTTGGTGTGACAACATTGGTGCTACATATTTAGCTGCTAATCCTATGTTTCATGCAAGAACCAAGGATATTGAGATAGAATATCATTTTGTCAGAGAACGAGTTGCAAACAAGGAACTGGACATTTGTTTTGTACACTCGAAAGATCAAGTTGCGGATGGATTCATGAAAGCTTTGGCTACAAGATCATTTGAAGAGTTTAGACGTAATCTCAATTTTTAGAATTTAGATTAAGGGAGGATGTTAAACATGTAATGTTGTGGGGCCGACCAAGTGTCTTGGGCGCTACTTCTAGGAGATAGATGTAGGCTTTATTATGTTAGAGTTTGCATCTATCTCAACTCCCCAACCCCCTGTAATTCTCCTACGGTTAGTCCCATAATTGTACGCATGTAATTCTCTCGAGAGGATCTTCTCTCGCTACTCTATATAACAACGCGGGCTCCTCTAGGGGGTTGAGACGCTTCATCGATACTTCACAATTGTTACCTACCAGGCAATAATAAGCAGGTGTGATACTATGCGAGCCATATAGCACCACTATATATTTGACAAGTATGAAGAGCTAGTGCGGGAATAAGAGATGTTGGGAAAGAAGTATCTCTGTGTGCGCAAACTTAGGCAACAACAATCTTCTATAACAGGATCAACCGGAGGGACTACATGCATCACAGAGCATGCTGATGCAACAGACCGTAGCACTGTTGTCGACCGCTGCGTCACCTTCTCAGATGAACCTGCACAGCCACCACCGCCACGAAGCGTTGCCACTCGTGTCGCCCCTGCCTCGCCCGGGCGCATCGACCTCAGCGCGGCTCTGTGTGTTGTGCTGGCGCCGCCCGCCTCCATGTGTGTACTCTGGCCTCCGGTCGTTCAGCACCGGTGGCATGTGCCTCCATTTTATTCACCGTCAAGCCTAATAAAATCCAGAAATTCAAGAAACTTAAAGAATGCGAAAAGAGGAATCTGTGGTTGCGGTTTTTTTTAAAGAGTTCCCAAACTTTTTTGGAAATTAAGTTGGTCATTCCTAATCATTCAAAAAGTTGTGAAAACCCCACTATAGTTTATGGATTTTCCAATAACTTAGGGGTATTTGACATCCAGAATTCATATTTACACCGTGTTTATTTTTATAACGACATGTAGGAATTCGTACTATACATTCCATGATTATCAGTAGTTTATTGCTATTTTTTCTTTGTATTATTGTTTTCTTGCGCGCAAATCACTAAAATTTATGTATGCATGCATATAAAATTACTGAGATAATCTTGGGAAATTTTACATTGCTCTACACATATTGCCGGTAGTAAACTCATTGATATAGAAAATAGATGAGTACATTAACTCGCAATGGTTGTAAGTATCGTGATTCTTGCTTCGACATGATAACTTTGCTAAGGCTACATCAAAGTTGTAGGCTTGTGTGTTCACAATAAATGACCCGTAACAATTCTCTAGGAAAGACCTCATACTATTTGGATCATAAGATGTCACATGCCCGAATCACTCACGGAGAATTAATGGAGATGATGGTGCCAATAGGACTTTGTATTGCACTAAGGGACCCTTTTGATGCACCTCATGCCAGTCAGTCCTCTAAGCCACTAGCAAGCCGGCAAGATACCAACAAGAATCTCTCGGGCAACGCGATTAGACATTCTATTCATGAAAATAGAGGTAAAAGGAAAGCAACCTACACCAAGCATGACAAAATCTTGCATTGGTCTCAAGAATAGGAAAGCATGGCTTGATAAACCATATGGTGTATAATGTCTATCTTGCAATGAGTATGGCAATTGAGACATTGGTAAAACAAATAGATCATGAACTCGTAGAGCTAAGCAAAGTGCATAAACCACACATGGTCAGGAGTCCTCGGTGCACCAAAGAATATGTGGTCCCAATAACAGGAAATGAAACCACCATCCTGGATGTTGTTGTAGTAAAAAAAACTATTAAGGTTGTGTAAAAGCAACAATTACATATATGGTTGATCAAGAAAAAAAACAACCATGAAGGACTGACCTACACTCCATTAGAAGAGAAGATTGGAAAATTCACACTAGAACTAGAAGGTCTACTTATACTTGCTAATACAGATATTCATGGGGAAAATCTCTGATGAAATTGAAGAAAATGAATTTGAGTTATACAATGTAGCCCTGTCAATAAGGAACAGGAAATGGAATACGATTGAAAAATGGTCAGGTTAGTCTCTTGATTTTTTTTGTTCTTATGGTCATTTTTAGGCAGTGCTAACTCATATGGTTGTAGATATGAAAATTGATATTGTATTTCAATAGAGGAACAACAATTGGCACTGCCTAAATAGTATACTAAAATGCCATTTTAATAATGATCAAAATTATTGCAATCAATTGATCGACTGTTTCTTTCCAGGTCAAAACTAATGCTATAGAAACATAACATATTTGCAATATTAATTCTAACCGTCGATCGATATCTAGGTACTCCCTCTTTCCATCTATACAAGGCCTAATGCGTTTTTCAAGACTAACTTTGACCATATGTTAGAGCAATAATATATAACATGCAAGTGACACAAAACATACTGCCAAATTCATTTTCATGTTATGTACATCTTATATGCCATGAATCTTGTCAATAGTCCAAGGCAATCTCGAAAAATGATATATGGTTACTAAGGCCTACATCATTTGCACTTTGATTACATGCATTCACTGTGTTTGTCCTTATGGTCAGATGCTAGCATGTCTTTTTGGGAAGCGCTAGGAGTCATAATACTGATTTATTGTTTCCCATCAAACCATTTGGTGGTCATTGGACTTGAAGCATAATATGTGTATGCTTTCTTCTTAGCAGTCTATTAGATTTCTTCTTAACAGACTGCTTTTGTTACTTGCTTCTAGCCGTAACTGCTACCATAATGGACCGCTAGTAAGGTCTTCTTTTTTAAAATCTAGCTTTATTCAATTAACCAACGCTTACACCATTGGCATGTTTTCCGAGTGAGCAAGTAGGGGGATCATCATCCAGAGTACAAGATATATTGTTTATTTAGATAACTAAAGCTAGCTAACTCATG
This sequence comes from Triticum urartu, assembly GCF_056163025.1. Taxonomy (NCBI): domain Eukaryota; kingdom Viridiplantae; phylum Streptophyta; class Magnoliopsida; order Poales; family Poaceae; genus Triticum; species Triticum urartu. The sequence goes on from NC_141878.1 coordinate 101,007,989, forward strand.
GGCAAGACCATTAACTTCTCTCAAGCAATGCTTGTATTCAACAATCCCGATTTGTATCGTTGTGTCCACAAAATCCAAATAAATCGCTGCCACCGAGTCCCACCACCGTGATTGGTGTTTATAGAAATTGATCGCCCCCATAGAGTTAGATTCTGCCTGTAATTTATTGATTTCAAGGAGGTTTCCAAAGTGGAGTCCATCCTTCATGGCTAGTGAATCCATGTTAGCATTCGTATATGATTATTTTCTTGAGCCATGGCTCACCTCTACAGCAGCCCAATCTAGGAGAAAATAAAGCAAACACGGATGACAAAAGTGCGAAGGTGTTCTTGGGCCTAGAATAGCACTTTTCATTTTATTCATTTTTCATGCCAAGTCCAACGAGGGCTCCTCCTCAGCGCCTCTAGCGCAACTTGGAAACCTGGCGCTCACGCGCCTGATTGGCTGGGCCGGCCCAAACAGCGGGTGCCCACTTGGTTCGTCCGCTCAGCCCACAGTTCACCGTTGACCTGACTGCTGACTTTTTTGAAACAAGTTCACATAGAAAAGTGTGCGGATTTGAAAAATGTTTGCTGAATTTCAAAAAAATTGACACATTTAAAAAATGTTTATAAATTCATACAAAGTTCACAAACTTGGATAAAAAGTTTATGCATTTGAAAAAAATGCTCATAAAGTTGAATTTTTTGTCGATTTAAAAAATATTCACGAATTTGAAAATGTTTATGAATTAAAAAAAGTTTTAAAAAGAAAACCAAAAACCCAAAAGAAAATGAACACCCGAACACTATTAGATAGTATTAGAGTTTACATAGCCCCGGGGCTCCAGAAACCTAACATGATGGCCTGGATCAAGAACTATAGAGTTTTTGCAATATTGTGAGCATCCAAGTTTGCTTCACGATGCTCATGACGAAGAAGAATAGCCTCTGATCCCATCTTGAATCGTCTGTTGTCCTCGATGGTCATGGCGTTAATGCCCGGGGTTCCTCCTTCTAGGCTTTGGATGACGCCCTTGCAATTTAACGCGATCACAGCCTCTGAGATGTGGAGATCCTGCCGGAAGCTACCAAAACAAGAAAAAACCAGCGGTTATATAGTTTACATGGGCCGGCCCATTTGTTCGCGGGAGGTGTGCGCATAAGCCATTAAACGGCGCCATAAGCGCCGAATAGGAGTTGGGAAGTCCAGCTGAGCTGCCGTTTATACAACAGACGCGTTTGCAGCAGGTCCGAATCGACCGTTGCCATTTCTTTCTTTATTCAGACCGCACACGATTTCCACCTCGTCTCCCCCCTTTCCGACCGTTGCGAAATCTCCCTCGAGAAGAACTCAAATTCGCCCCCCATCGCATCCCGCTCCCCACTCCCCACTCCCCCCCTCATCCTCTTCGTCTCCCAGAGCTCGAGAATCTGACAAGCCCAGCGCAAGCGGCGGACCAGCAGGGCATCCCGCGATGGTGTCGAGGACGCCCACGAAGGCGCCGGCGGCCAGGCCCGGCACCGGCACCGGCAGCCCCGCGAAGCCGTCGCCGTCGCCGACCCCGGCGGCGAGGCGCCGCCAGGCCCTTCGCGGGGGCCGCCGCCCGTCCTCCACGAAGCGGAGGGCGTCCCCGCTCAAGTCCCTCGCGGCCGCCCCCGCCGCCGTGGCCTCCTCCTTCGGCCGCTCCGTGCGCTTCTGCCGCCGCCGCCTCATCAAGGTCTTCGCCCGCCTCGCCGTCCTCGGCTCCCCGTCCAAGCGCAGGGCCGGGGCCACGGGGTTCCAGCGCCTCCGCTCCTCCTCGCCCCCGCCCACGCCGCACTTCTCGCCCCGCGCTCAGCGGCCCGGCAGGGTCCACGCCGCCGCGCTCCCGCCGCCGTCGGATCCGGAAAAGAAGACCCTTTTTCTGGACCTCGACGAGACGCTCATCCACTCCCAGACCGACCCGGCGCCGGCGCGCTACGACTTCACCGTGCGGCCGATCATCTGCGGCAAGGCGGTCACCTTCTACGTCTGCAAGCGCCCGGGCGTCGACGACTTCCTCCGCGCGGCGGCGGAGGCCTTCGAGGTCGTCATCTTCACCGCGGGGCTGGAGCAGTACGCCTCGCTCGTGCTCGACCGCCTCGACCCCACGGGCGCGCTGATCGCGCACCGCCTGTACCGCAGCGCCTGCCGAGACGACGGCGACGGCAGGCTCGTCAAGGACCTGTCGGCCACTGGCCGGGCTCCGGACTGCGCCATCATCGTCGACGACAACCCAAACGCCTACTCCCTGCAGCCAGAGAACGCCCTCCCGGTGGCGCCCTTCATCGACGATGCCAATGACCAGGAGCTGGAGAAGGTCATGCGATTCTTGGACGCCGCCGCAGGGTTCGACGATACCAGGGAGGCCATCAGGTACTACAAGGATCTCGTCACAGAGAAGTGAGCCGAGCGCCCGTGGCGCCGGCGAGGAGATGGAGGTTGAAAATTTCCCCTTCTTGGGTCTTCCTGAATATTGGTGAACTGGTTAGCAGATGGTGGTGAGCATTGATCTTTCAGAATCTTCCTGAATGCAGTTTGTTAAATATTTCTATGTGGTTCAATGAAACTGAAACTGGAATGTGCATTGAAGATGAAATTGTGCAATATCAAGAATCTTCCTGAATACAGTTTGTTAAATATTTTTATGTGGTTCAATGAAGCTGAAACTGGAATGTGCATTGAAAATGAAATTGTGCAATATCAAGAATTCCTTTGTCGGGTAGTATGGTGACTGGTGAGCATTGATCTTTCAGGATCTTCTTGAATGCAGATTGTTAAATATGTTCATGTGGTTCAAACGAAACTGAAACTGGAATCGGTTTGAAGATGAAATTATGCAAAACTCGTTCCGCACACTTTCCAAATGATAACAACCCAGTTCACTACTACACCTAACAAAGAAGGAATTACTACAAGCCATGGTGGTTTGGGAACAGGGGGCAACACGAGGCCGAAGCCTTCCGATCCACAAGCGACCCTCGTTCCCCTTCGCCACCTCTGTTTTTTTTCAAGTGCTCGCTACCTCTGTTCTGTTTGTAGTTACTCACCTCTCAGAACGACTTCCTGTGAACTGAAAATCTCTCACCTATACATCACGCTGCAATCCTGTACTTTTTTTGTGTTCCTTTGTTTTTCTAACTTGTACTGTATATCGGACGGGGCATAGGCCCAATTGTGTCGGCCAATTGACCTGCCCAGACGTAGGGTTTAGCTTGGGTTGAACCGGACTTGTGCGCACGACCCAAAGCGTTGTAGCTTCCAAGTTTTTGTTACTTCCACTACTTTTTACTAGCATTATCGTAGACATCGCATCATATAGATTCAAAGTTTTACTGTTATCATAGACGCTGCCTTTTTAGTGACACACTAAGATTGTTTTTTTTTTCGAAAAGGAGGTCACCCCGGCCTCTGCATCAGAATGATGCATACGGCCATCTTATTAAAACAAATAAATAAGGTTCTAACAAGGTCTCAAAGTCTCCAACTGAAAAAAGCTCACTCAGAGCCAAATAGGCTAGAAAGACAAACTAGCCAAATAAGGGACGCCACAACCGGCTGGCTAAAGAGAGATAGGTAAACTAATTGCCTATCCTATTACATGACCGCCATCCAAACCGGTTGAAGATATCCCGAGCTACCATCTCCCAGCGGATAGATTCAGTAACCAAATGCTCCCTGGCCTCCATCCGAGTGAGTAGCGACCACGAACGGATCAATGCCGTGGCTTGGAAGATAACCTGCACAAAATGAAAGCGTGATGTTCTGTTAAAAACCAAATCATTTCTGCAATTCCAGATAGTCCACAGCAAAGTGCATACTCCCACACGAATATGTCTCGCTAAGTCAGGCTCAATCCCATTAAGCCATGTCCCAAATAACGTGTTAACAGAATTTGGTGGAGTAATATTGAAAGCAATGTGGACTGTCCGCCAAAGAACTTTGGCTAACGGGCAATCAAGAAAAAGGTGCTTAATTGTCTCATCCCGATCACAGAAACTACACCTAGTAGATCCTGTCCAATTACGCTTTGTCAGGTTGTCCTTGGTTAAAATTACTTGTTTATGGACAAACCACATAAACACTTTTATTTTCAAAGGAACTTTGACAGCCCAAACATGCTTGGAGGTAGGAATGAAGCTCGAATTGATAACATCAATATACATTGATTTAACTGTGAATACTCCAGACCTAGTGAGCTTCCAGCGTAATTCATCGGGTTGTTGGGAAAGCCGAACCTCCATCAGTCGCCTAACTAGACGGAGCCATTCTTCCCATCGATTGCCCGCTAGCGACCGTCTAAACTGAATATTAAGGGGGATAGATTGAAATATCGTTGCAACGAACACCTCACGACGTTGAACAATATGATATAAAGACGGGTATTGAATGGCCAAGGGTGTCTCTCCGAGCCAAGTATCCTCCCAGAACCGTGTACTAGCACCGTTGCCAATAATAAACTTTGTCCTATTAAATAAGGATTGTTTGACTTTCATCAGTCCTTTCCAGAAAGGCGAGTAGGTCGGCCTAACTGTCACTTGTGACAATTTTTTGGTCTGAAGGTACTTGCTACGAAGTATTTGCGCCCACGTGGCATCAGTCTCATGGGATAGCTTCCACAGCCACTTACTCAGAAGGCATTTGTTCTTAACTGCGAGATTCTCAATACCAAGACCCCCTTGGTCTTTCGGTCTACAGATGATATCCCATTTAGCTAGCCGGTATTTTCTTTTCAGTTCATCACCCTGCCAAAAGAAACGCGATCGATAAAAGTCCAGTCTTTTCCTGACTCCAACTGGGACTTCAAAGAACGACAAGAGAAACATAGGCATACTTGTGAGCACCGAATTTATCAAAATTAGTCGGCCTCCGTATGACATGAGCTTGCCCTTCCAGCAACTCAGTTTCTTTTCAAATCGGTCTTCGATGCACTTTCATTCTCTGTTTGTCAGCTTACGGTGGTGGATTGGTATACTTAGATAAGAAAATGGTAACGCCCCCAAATCACACCCAAACAATTGCCTATAAACATCTTCTTCATCCTTGGCTCTACCAAAGCAGAACAACTCACTCTTGTGAAAGTTAATCTTTAGCCCGGTCAATTGTTCGAAAAGGCATAACACCAGCTTCATATTTCTCACCTTGGCCAAGTCATGCTCCATAAAGATGATTGTATCATCAGCGTACTGAAGAATGGACACACCTCCATCAACAAGATGAGGTACCAAGCCACCTACTTGACCATTCTCCTTAGCCCTTCCTATCATAAGTGCTAACATATCAACCACAATGTTAAATAGGATAGGGGACATCGGATCTCCTTGTCTTAGGCCTTTATGTGTCTGGAAGTAATGACCAATATCGTGATTGACCTTAATTCCAACACTCCCTTTTTGCGTAAACGATTTAACCTGGCGGCGCCAGGCTTCATCAAAACCTTTCATACGCAATGCCTGTTGGAGGAATGGCCATTTGACTTTATCGTACGCTTTCTCGAAATGCACCTTAAAAATTACTCCATCTAATTTTTTAGAATGGATTTCATGGAGCGTTTCATGAAGGACAACCACCCCTTCAAGGATGTTTCTATCCGACATGAAAGCAGTTTAGGACTGTTGCACCACAGAATGCGCAATCTGTGTTAGCCTATTAGTCCTGGCCTTGGTGAAGATTTTGAAACTAACATTGAGAAGGCAGATCGGCCTGAACTGCTCAATTCTCACAGCATCCGTTTTCTTAGAAAGCAAAGTGATAGTTCCAAAATTCAAGTGAAATAAATGAAGCTATCCAGAGAACAGATCATGGAACATAGGTAACAACCCCCCTTAATAACGTGCCAACATTTTTTGTAGAACTCAGCCGGGAAACCATCCGGTCCGTGAGCCTTATTGTTTTTCATCTGTGCAATAGCATCAAACACCTCCTTCTCTGAGAACGGGGCAACCAGGATATCATTATCGGCAGCCGATAGTTGAGGCACATCCTCAATCCTGGACTCATCGAGGGACACATAGCTATCCTCGGGAGGTCCAAATAACTGCTTGTAATATCCGGTTATATAAGTTTTTAGGTTATCCTGTCCAAAAATAGTTCCTTTGCTTGCTCAAGCTGAAAGATTATCTTCTTTCTATGCTTGCCATTAGCAATCAAGTGGAAGAATTGAGTATTCGCGTCCCCCTGGACAATTTTGCGGACCTTAGCCTGCAATGCCCGCTTCAATTCTTCTTCGCGGAGAAGTTCTTTCAATCTCTTCTCTGCCTCGATTTTAACCTGAAGCACTGCTGGCTGCAAAATCGTGGATTCAGCCTGTAAGTCAAGTGTGTGAATAAGAGAAAGGAGCATGTCCTTTTCAATCTTATACACCCCACTAAGATGCTTAGCCCACCCCCTTAAGAAGCTTCTCAAATGCCTAATCTTATTCTGGCAACGCTCAACCGAAGTCCTACCTCCTGCACCCTTAGCCCATTCCCTGGCAATCAGGTCCAAGAAACCTTCGCGTTCAAACCAGGCCATCTCGAAAAAAAAGGTATTTTTGTTTCCCACGTGGTTCGGCTCCCCCGAGTCCACGAACAAAGGAGTGTGATCGGATATTCCACGCGAGAGGGCTTGTACCGTTACGAGAGGGTACTTCTGTTCTCACTCAACGCTCGCGAGAACTCGATCAATCTTTTCGTATGTCGGGTTTGGCAATGCATTAGACCAGGTAAACTTTCTACCAGAAAGCTCTATCTCCCTCAGATCCAAGCTTTCAATAATGGTATTGAACATAAACGACCACCTGCCGTCAAAATTATCGTTGTTCTTCTCCTCTCTCCTCCTAATGATATTGAAGTCACCCCCAACTAAAATTGGAAGCTGCTCAGACCCACAGATCCGAACAAGGTCCGCCAAAAACTCTGGTTTAAGCTCGGGCTGTGCGGCACCATATACCGCCACCAAAGCCCAGTTGAAACCATCGGCTTTAGACCTGACTCGAAACTTAACCGCAAAGTCACCCATCACTACGCTGCGGACTTCTAGCGAGTCGCATCTCACACCAAGCAAGATCCCACCCGATCTTCCTCGTGGAGGAAGGCAATGCCAATCGAAGTCAACACTGCCCACAAGAGAGGTAAGAAACTGGGGCGCAAAGTTCTCACGACCAGTTTCTGAGAGAGCAATAAAATCTAATCGATGCTCTAAAGATGCCTCGGTAAGAAACCTTCTTTTAGCCAAGTCTTTCAAACCTCTGCTATTCCAAAGGATTCCTTCCATAATTCATCATAAAATTTTTTGGTAGTCCGAATCCTAGCACTCCTACAAACCGCAGAATCGGGATAAATCTTCCGTTTCCACTTGCGCTTTGGTTTACTAGGTTCTTCCACCCGGTCCTCATAACCGGGCTCAGTGGCACTAACTACTGTATTAGCTAGAGGAACATCATCATCCTCAGACTCATGGTTGGATGGTGCTAGATCCGCACACAAATTATCGAGCACTCGGACCCCCAACGCATCAATCTCATCATCATTCATGGGTTTTACCGCAGCCAGATTACGAATAGTCTCTAAGGCACATTCCGCCTCCAAATCTAAAAGATCATTTACCGAATTGGAAATTTCACTATCATTAGCCCCTAGCGAAACTCCTAACTGGTTTGCATTATTTATAATTTCCTCATTAGAAAAATGCAATAAAGAATTAGATATGTTGACGGACATACTAGTAGAGATCTCAGCATCCTGAAGCTTGGCCGCCCTCATAGTGCACCTCTGCTGCATGTCATCAACCTCCGGGTGGTCCTGGAGACGAGAACTCATCCGTCGTCCCGCAGATACTGGGTCGGGGATCCCACCAAAGGCAATAACCTCCTCCCGAGTAGTGCCACTCGGAGGATGTGGTGGCGGAGGGCTCCCAAGGCGTACAGACGGAAAGCCGGGGGAGGGAGGCACCGGCGCCGCCTGCCCGAGCACCCGCCCCGCCCCAACCCTCAAGCATGAGGGCGTCGTCGTCCCGACTGCCGAAGGAGAAGGAAGTGCCGGGGCCACCTGCCCCAGACTCCCGCCCAGTACCACCGGAGATATAGCCTCAGTAGCCGGTGCCGAAGGGGAAGGAGCCGGGGCCACCTGCCCCAAACGGTCTCCCCCATGGCCGGCCACAGCCGGTGCGGCAGGCGTCACCGGCGTTAGGATATGTGGAGAAGAATTCGTGGCCACCTGCCCCGAACTCCCCCCCAGGCATAACCACCGAAGCGGCCAACATCTGTCCGCCCGTGACCACTGGTGGCGTTGGGAGGAGCGGAACCTCCTGAGGCTCAACGTCCCCTCCCCCTTCCACGGTCGTCGCCGAGTGTACCGTCACACGGTCGCCCACCACGGGACGATCAGCAGTCCCAAAATACAGCACTGGGAGCGAGCACTCAAAAGCATCATCAGACTCAACCCGGTCGCTCCAAATCCTAGGAGGGGCAGACGCAGGCTCAAAGATCCAAACCGCAAAGTACTCTTTGGGACCGACGGAGATGGGGCCGGCTCTACCCCGGACCCACTCTCGGGTAACTGAGCCACTGGTCCCGATCCGTTGAACCTCTCTCGTCCAGCCTCATCAGTCTGATCCTCCCTAGCACCCGCATTGTCGTCACCCTCGTGCATATCCACATCAACCCCATTAACCGCCTCAGCAAACAACTCTGAATCCTCAAACTCAATCTCTAGAGGGAACACCACACCCCTATAAGTCCAGTTAACCACATCTGGGACGAACTCGATGTCCAGAACACTCACTAGCAATCGGGCCACCCCGTGTGCGCGAGTGAAAGCCATATCCACTTTCTCAGTTTTGCCTACCATGATCCCCAGACTGGCCACAACCCGAACATCCGTCAGAGACTCCGAGGGTGCCCCAGAAAACCGCAGCCACACCTGAGTGAGGGGCTTTTCCTTAGGCTCCACTTTCTTCCACTCGTGAAACTCTAGAATGAAATTAGTGCCGGGGACCTTGCACAACCCAAAGCTCAGTAACCGCCGCAAGTCCTCTACCGATGGGAAGTCAACCCTGAACACATGCTCCTCGATGTGGACAAGCTCCCACTGAAAAACACCAGGAGCCAGTTCCTGAAGCCTCTGCACAATCTGAGCTTCAGAGACCGCTCCCTGGGTAGCTTTCACAATTCCAGTAGTAGTCAAGCTCTGCGTCTCAACTGGAATCTCTCTCGCAGCCGGGGACTCAAAAAACATCAGCTCAGCACAATATACTCCATACATTGTAAGAGCCGGAGCCTGATCATGCAGAAGCGGGCAATCCCTTGTGGCGTGCGCTGGCTTACCACATGTATCACACAACTCAGCCACGCACTCAGAAATGAAGTGACCCTTCTCACCACATCGATAGCATAGCATCTTCTCCTTCCTCCATGCCCACTTGGGTGCCCTCTCAGACTCAGACATGATACCTTCGTCAGCTGAAGCACCAGTCATAGCAACATCCGTGTTGGCCAAAGCCGTCACTACCTCCATAGCCTGGCTAGGCAGTGCGGTCACCTGAGGGGAATCGGTCGCCACCTCGGTAGCCTGCTGGCCGGCGGCGGAGGCTGTCTGCGGAATCGACCACGACCTCCCCCGCGACCACCATGGTGTCCACGGTAGCCACCTCTCTGCCGGTAGTCCGGCCCAGAAGCACCCTCGACGAAATCGCCCGGAGGGCCAAAGAACGGCCTCTCAGCGGAACCATAACTCTGCCAAGCATAACCGCGGCCACCTCCCGTAGATGACGATCCACGGTGCTGACCATCTCCATAAGCATCATGGCCATCGTCCCCCCACTGTTCACGGGGCGGATCAGTAGACTCTCCAGCCATCTTGTCTTGTCTTGTCTGCGTATGTCCCGAGCGCATTTGCGTCGGCCTTGCCACAAAGTGAGGCGGCGGCGCGGCCCGAGACTGCACGCCGGTATTAGTGGCCTGGGAATTGACTTGACCAACCGGCCGAGGGCCATTATACAACGGCTGCCTCGACGGAGCAGCTCCATGCCCCACCGCCGTAGGGTTCGGAGGCCTTGGCGGAGCCGCGCCACGCCCCGCGGCCAAAGCTGCCGAGTTAGGCGCCGGCGGCCGAAACTCGGGCTGTACGCCAAGGCCGCGACCAGCTGTCGCCGCGGTCGCTCCACCAGGAGTACCGGTGCCCTGTCCCACAGACAAGGGCGGCACCCCACCTCGACCGGCGCCATGCACGGGCAGGGAAGGAGCGGCCCGTACACTGCCAACGCCCAATGGCGGCGCACCACCGCCGCGGCCACCCCCCCGGCAGATGAGGCCTTTGCGGGCACCTGCGGCGCACCACCGCCGCGGCCAACCCCCCCCCCCCCCCCCCCCCCGCCGCCAGAAGAGGCCTTTGCGGGCACCAGCGGCCCGCCGCGCCCAGCCATGGTCCCGAGAGGCGGAATGCGCCGAGCCCAGCCGTCCCCCGCCGAAAGAACTCGCCGCGTCGGCGTGGGACGAAGAACCCTATGGCGCTGCGAAGGGGGCGGAAGCGATGATCGGGAGACGCTGCATGCGTCGACCCTCTCGGCGTGCTCAATAGGCGGTTCTGTCTGGGCCACATACCCAGCAGACCCCGGCCCAGAGACACCCAGCAGCCCATCAACATATCGCCTCCCCTCGCGGCCCAGGAGCGAATTCAAACGCTCCTGGCGAGCCGCTCTGATCTGAGACGCCGTGACCGGCGGCGGCGCTGCCGCGGTCACCTCCGGCGCCGTGGATTATTCATATATGATATATCACTGTGGTAAGTTATATGGAATCTCGATTGGTCAAATCATGGAGTTGTATGATTTTTGATGAATACTACAATCACAAGTCTCCGTTACTCATATCATAGCTTGGTATTATGCTTGCAAATCAATACTGCGATGCCTATTTGTTACTATGGTTACCCTAAAGCTCTACGACAACTGCGGTACAAATCACGACTTGTAGAATTTATTGTTTTGGCAGTGTTTCTTAGATTTCATATTTGTCAAGAATAAATGTTGTAAAAATACCGAATAATGCTCTATTAAATTTCAAAGACCATGTGCATATCACTATACTTTTCTCACACCAAAACAAACTATAGTGCTCAACCCACTAACAGAGAAGCCAAGCACATATTGGCAAATTAACAATCAATAGGGAGAAAGAAAAACAGTTTAGTGACTTTAGGGAGAGAGAGAGAGAGAGAGAACATGAGAGAAATTAGTAACTTTAGTAAGTTTATTAGCAGATTTGCTCTGTCTTTCCTTTTGGTCACAAGCTAGCATTTCCCTTCAAAATAAATCAGTGAAGCAGAGGTACATTGTTACCTACCAGGCAATAATAAGCAGGCGTGATACTATGAGAGCTTGCTAGCACCACTATATATTTGACAAGTATCAGGAAGAGATAGCCATCATCACTCTCTCCCTTGCGCCTTTGTTGGTTTGGTATACTGGAAGCAACATGCAGGTTCGTATGCAATTGAAGAGAAAGAAAGATTAAGCTATACGAGGGGAAAACTGAATAAACAACACTTCGAGACTTGTATTGTAGGATTCTCAAAAAAAAGACTAGTATTGTAGGACGGGCTACAAGCGTAGAGCAAACAAACAAAAAAATGGAGGAGAAAGAGCTAGGGAAGTGTCCCCGCAAAAAAAAAAGAGCTAGGGAAGTGTTGTTACGATAAATCTCTAGTGCGGGAAAAGGAGGCGTCGGGGAAGAAATATTTGTGTGTGGGAAGACTTGAGCAACGGTCTCTAGTTGGTGGTTATTCAGAGCTGACCTTCGACCTTTTGTGTCGCGTCCAACCGGAGAGACCGCGTGCTGTTGTCGACTGCTGCGCCACCCCTTTGCTCTGCACATCGCACCATCGCCTGAAAGCGTCGCACTCATGCTGAGACTGCCGTCAACCGGGCTTGTCGACTACGTCAACTGGCACACAGCCAGCCACTGGCTAGAAGATGGTTGTGAACTGGTTGAAAATTTTCCCTTCTTGTGTTTTACTGAATTTTGGTGAATAGGTTAGCAGATGGCGGTGAGCATTGATCTTTCAGAATCTTCGTGAATGCAGTTTGTTAATTATTTTTATGTGGTTCAAATGAAACTGAAACTGGAATTTGCATTGAAGATGAAATTGTGCAATATCAAGATTACTTTTGTCGGAGATGGTGGTGGGGATTGATCTTTCAGGATCTTCTTGAATGCAGATTGTTAAATGTTAGATATGTTTATGTGAAAATTCAAAAAAAAAAGATATGTTTATGTGGTCCAAATGAAACTGAAACTGGAATTGCATTGAAGATGAAATTATGCAAAACTTGTTCCACACTTTTCAAATGATAACAACCCAGTTCACTACTAGTTGACTCAACAAAGCAGGACTTACAAGCCATGGTGGTTTGGGAACAGAGGAGAACACGAGATTAACCAAGCTGTAATGTAAGCCTTCCGATCCACCAAGCGACCCTCGTTCCCCATCGCCACCTCTGTTCTTTTTGTACTTACTTACCTCTCTGAACGACTTCCTGTGAACTAAACATCTCTCATCTATACAGCACGCTGCAATCCTGTACTACTTTTCTGCGTTCCTTTGTTTCTTAGCATGAGTTCAACCGGACTTGTGCGCACGATTCAAAAGTGTTGTAGCTTCCAAGTTTTTGTTACTTCCACAACTTATTATTATTATTATTGTAGACATCGCGTCATGTAGATTCAAAGTGTGTCTTATTCCAGTCATCCAGTGCCATTTTATCGTTACCACAAACACTGCCTTCTAGTGATGCTGCTGAGACTATGATTGCTAGAATTGTGGATTACTCATATATCACTGGAGTAAGTTATATGGAATCTCGATTGGTCAAATCATGGAGTTGTATGATTTTTGATGAATGTTACAATTAGAAGTCTCTCTTACTCATATCGCAGCTTGGTATTATGTTTGCAGATGAATACTACGATGCCTATTTGTTACTATGGTTATCCTAAAGCTCTATGACGCCCACGATACAAATCACCACTTTTAGATTATATTGTTTTGGTATTGTTTCTTAGATTTCACATTTGTCAAGAATAAATGTTGTAAAAATACCGAATAATGCCCTATTAAAATTTGGTGACCATGTGTCTTTCTTCTGGACATCACCATATGTTGCTCACGCCAAAACAAATAATAGAGCTCAGCCCACTCACACAGAAGCAATGGGCATATCGGCAAATTAACAATCAATAGGGAGAAAGAAAGACAGTTTATTGAATTTAGGGAGAGACAACATGAGAAAATTTGATGCGGCCGGATGAGCCCAAGAAGAAGGCATCCCTCATCGGCTGATAACCAATTGGCTAGAGGTTAGTAACTTTAGTAGATTAGCTTTGCCCGTCCTTTTGATTACAAGCTGGCATTCCCCTTCAAAATAAATCAGTGGTACATTGTTACCTACCAGGCAATAATAAGCGGCCACGATATTACTATGGGAGCTTGCTAGCACCACTATATTTGACAAGTATCAAGAAGAGATAGTACCAATCATCTCTCTCTCTCTCTCTCTCTCTCTCTCTCTCTCTCTCTTGCGCCTTGTTGGATTGTCAATACTGGAAGCAACATGCAAATTCGTACGCAGAAGAGAAAGAGACAATCAGCTGCACGAGGGGCAAGGTTAATAAACAACACTTCGAGACTAGTACTGTAGTACGTGCTACACTTGTACAGCAAATGAAAGAGATGGAGGAGAAAAGGGCAGTGAAGTGTTGTTACCATAAATCTGCTACTGGTTCGGGAATAGGAGACTTCGGGGAAAAAACATTTGCGTGTGTGGAGACTTGATCAACGGTTTTTGGTGATTTGTCGGGACGGAGGCTTGTCTCGAGATGGGTCAAGGGGAGCAGCGGCAGTGATTTATCGGGACAAGAATGGCTAGTATATAGGCGCCTCCACTGTTGTGGTGGAGGGGCATGTTGACCTGGCATCCCTTGAAGCACGGGCTCGCAATGAAGCACCGGCTCTTGCCTTGGATCTTCACTCGGATTCAATCTGTGTAACATCGAACTGCATCGAAGTGGTGAGAAACATTGATTCTAGACCGCCTTGTCAATATGTCACAACCGGACCTGGCCGGGCCGGGCCGGGCCGGGCCTGACCAAGCCCGAGGTAGAAAACTCAGGCCCGAGCCCGGCCCATCACAGCAAAAAAACACGTCGGGCCTCGGGCCTCGGGCCGGGCCTCTTCAGTAAATGGCATAAACAGTGGGCCCAGGCCCGGCCCGACCTAGTCTTCGGGCTCAAAACCTAGGCCCAGGCCTGGCCCGGGAGTAGCGTCGGGCTGGGTCGGGCCGGGCTTTTTTGGGCCGGGCTGTTTGGGCCGGGCGGCCCATGGCCAGGACTAGTCACAACTCTATGAGAGATCAAAGACCAAAGGAACATGTTCCGAGACGTGCTTTTCACTCATGAAGGACGTCAACATAATGGAGAGGCTCATATACCTGCCAAAGCGGCGAATTGTCGTCTTACTGGGCGCCATGTGTGGCTAGGTTCTATGCCCGATATAATTTGTATCCTGATGAATATTGAATGTTAATAAAGGGTGAAGTTTCTCAAAAAAAAAGTTTGTAGATAAATACTGCGATGCCTATTTGTTACTCATATTGTTGGTACGTATATTATACCAACAATAGAGCCATTATTGGGTATAGCACGTAGATGACTAAATTAGATCTACTTTTATATCATAGACATGGTCATGTAGATTCAAAGTGCATCTTACTTCCACTGTCATTTTACCGTTATCATAGACACTGCGTTTTAGTGATGCTGCCAAGACTATGATTGTTAGTATTCTGGATTATTCATATATCACATGGGTAAGCCATATGAAATCTCGATTTGGCAAATCATGGAGTTGTATGATTTTTTTATGAATACTACAATCAGAAGTCCCGTCACTCATATCATAGCTTGATATTATTTTTGCAGATGAATACCACGATGCCTATTTGTTACTATTGTTACCCTAAATCTATGCAATGTCGGCGATACAAATCACGACTTGTAGATTTTATTGTTTTGGCAGTGTTTCTTAGATTTCACATTTGTCTAGAATAAATGTTGTAAAAATACCGAATAATGCCCTGTTAAATTTTGATGACCATGTGTATTTCTTCTGGACATCACTAAACTTTGCTCATGCAAAAACAAACAATAGTGCTCAGACCACTAACAGAGAAGCAATGGACATATCGGAAAATTAACAATCTATAGGGAGAAAGAAAAATAGTTTAAGGAGTTTAGGGAGAGACACGGAACATGAGAGAAACTCGATGCGTGCAGATGAGCCAAGCGAAGAAGATGTCTCTCATCAGCTGACAACCAATTGGCTAGAGAGCTTAGTAACTTAAGTAGATTAGCTCCGTTCGTCCTTTTGATCACGAGCTGGCATTCCCCTTCAAAATAAATCAGTGAAGCAGTGGTACATTGTTACCTACGAGGCAATAATAAGCGGTTGTGATGGTACTACGAGAGCTTGCTAGCACCACTATGTATTTGACAAGTATTAAGAAGAGATAGCCATCGTTGCTCCCTCCCTTGCGCCTTGCTGGTTTGTCTATACTGGAAGCAACATGCAAATTCGTGCGCCGCCGAAGAGAGAGAGAATTAGTTGTACGGGCTATACGCATACAACAAACAAAAGAATAGAGGAGAAAGAGCTAGTAAAGTATAGTTACGATAAATCTGCTAGTAGTTTGGGAATAGGAGACGTCGGGGAAGAAAATATTTGTGCGTGGGGAGACTTGAGCAAGAGGCTGTGGTGGTAGCTTACTCGGGACTAAACTTCAACCTTTTGCATCCCGGCCAACCGGAGAGACCGCATGCATCGCAGCAACGGCCTGTCGCGACACACCACAACATTGTCGACGACAGCTACGCCCTCCTGTGTGTTGCAACAACACATCACATCATCAACTGGAAGCGTCACAACTCTTGCCGAACCTGCCGTCGTCGGGGCGCGTCGGCAATCGTGCGACCTTGAGCATTGTGTCAGCGAAGCACGCGTCCTCCGGCCTTCACTGCATTGCGTGTGGCATGCGCCGACCAAATCGCTGGCACGCGATCAGCCACTAGCTTTCACCCTGGTCAATGGGGCGTAAATTGGCCATGGAATCGGGTCAATCGCCTGCAAAGCGGAAAGAAGAGATTGGTAGGACAAAGAAGAAGAAAAATAGAAGGAGACAATTCAACCTATCGCGTTGGGCCTAATAAAATCCAATAAAAAAGCAAGAAAATCCAAAGATTTGAAAAGAGGGAATCAAAGTGCGGCTTTCTGTTGAGAACTTCCCAAATTTTTCTAAATTATATTGGTTATTTCTTAACATTCAAAAAATAAAAAAATGATTTCATAAAAGTACTTACTTCCTAGGGTATTTGCATGCTGAAATTGTAATTTCCACCCCGCTCTTGTATAAGACTAGCCATGGTAGGAGTAATTTAGCTAGTAACGTACCTACTCTGTTCCAAAATATAATTGCTTTTAGAGATTCCAATATGGACTACATAGGGATCAGGTGTCTACGATGGTTATTCTCAAAATATTACCGCTGAAGGTTTTGAGGATAAGTATCTTGGATTACCGGTGCCTGAGGGTAGAATGAAGGTTGGGAAAAATTTTAGGCGACCAAGGATAAGGCTTTAAAAAGAGCGTCGGATTGGATTGAAAAGTATGCTTCTAGTGGTATAAAGGAATCTCAAATTAAGGGTTTTTGCAAGCGCTCCCAATGTATGCATGGGATTTTTTAAATTTCCAGTCTCCTTATGTGAGGAACTTGCTTAGATTATGAGGAATTTCTGGTGAGGAGACGAAGAGGATTTCTGGTGGGGAGACGAAGAGGATAGAAGAAGAACACATTGGCTAGCTTGGGATAAACTAGCAAGACCAAAATGTCAGGGCGGCATGGGGTTCCGTGATCTAAGGTTATTTAATCAAGCACTATTAGCTAAGCAAGCCTAGAGGTTATTAGTGTACTCAGACTCGTTGTGTGCCATGGCTTTGAAGGCAAAATATTATTCCAATGGTCACATACTAGATACGGTTTTCCGGCAAGCCACGTCGGTGAATTGGCAGGGTATTATACATGGATTGGAACTGTTAAAAAAGGGGTCATATGGAGAGTGGTCGATGGCAACAATGTTAACATCTAGAGAGATAATCGGCTTCCAAGAAATGCAGACCTAAAAGCTATAGCAAAAAAGAAGCGTGCTAGATTGAAATGGGTGTCGGAATTATTCATGAGCGGGACTAAAACATGGGATGAAAATTTGATTAGGAAGCTATTTTTTCATCATGATGCTGAAGAGATCTTAAAGTTACGCATTCAGTCCGTGGGGAAGGGGGATCTTGTTGCTTAACACTATGAGCAAAGTGGTATGTTCTCTGTTAAAAGTGCGTACAAGCTGGCGTCAAATCTCAAGGATTGCAGCGAGGAGACAGGAATTTCCAGCAGTGTGGTTAATGAGGAAAGAAGAATGTGGGATGTTATTTGGAAGGCTAAAGTCCCGCCAAAAAATAGAATTTTTGCTTGGAGAGCAGCGACCAACAGTTTGGCGGTACAGGTAAATAGGGTAAACCATCAACAAACGGTCTTGGGTTTCTGCACTATTTGTGGTGTTCAGGATGAGAGTATTTTCCATGCCCTTGTGACATGTCCTAAGGCGCGTGTGTTGAGTATTTTATTGGGGGAAGTGTGAAATATTCCGGGTGAGGAGTTGTTCAGATTTACGGAGCCGGACTGGCTCCTCATCATGCTTGATCAACTGGGGTCGCCGGTTCGTGAGCAAGCTTTATTTATGTTATGAAGAGCTTAGCACCTGACCAATGACCTGATTTTTGGAAAAGGGAAAGAATTTGTGACCGCCTTTGTAATCTTCATGGAAAATAATACATACTGATGTATGTGGTCCGATGAGTGTTAATGCTCGCGGTGGGTATCGTTATTTTCTGACCTTCACAAATGATTTGAGCAGATATTGGTATATCTACTTGATGAAACATAAGTCCGAAACATTTGAAAAGTTCAAACAATTTCAGAGTGAAGTGGAAAATCATTGTAACAAGAAAATTAAGTTTCTACGATCTGATCGTGGAGGTGAATATTTGAGTTATGAGTTTGGTCTTCATTTGAAATAATGCGGAATAGTTTTGCAACTCACGCCACCTGAAACACCATAGCGTAACGGTGTGTCCGAACGTCGTAACCGCACTTTATTAGATATGGTGCGATCTATGATGTCTCTTACTGATTCACCACTATCGTTTTTGGGTTATACTTTAGAGACGGCTGCATTCACGTTAAATAGGGCACCATTGAAATCCGTTGAGACGACACCATATGCTGTGGTTTGGCAAGAAACCCAAATTGCCGTTTCTTAAAGTTTGGGGCTGCGATGCTTACGTGAAAGCTTCAACCTGATAAGCTCGAACCCAAATTGGAGAAATATGTCTTCATAGGATACGCAAAGGAAACTCTTCGATACACCTTCTATCACAGATCTGAAGGCAAGATATTTGTTGCTATGAATGGATCCTTTCTAGAGAAGGAGTTTCTCCCGAAAGAAGTGAGTGGGAAAAGTAGAACTTGATGAGGTAGGTGTACCTTCTCTCGAATTAAAAAGTAGTTCATCACAGAAATCAGTTCCAGTGATGCCTACACCAATGAGTGAGGAAGCTAATGATGATGATCATAAAACTTCATATCAAGTTACTACTGAACCTTATAGGTCAACCAGAGTACGTTCCGCACTAGAGTGGTATGGTAATCCTTTCTGGAAGTCATGTTACTAGACCATGACGAACCTATGAACTATGAGGAAGCGATGATGAGCCCGTATTCCGTGAAATGACTTGAGGCCATGAATTCTGAGATGGGATCCATGTATGAGAACAAAGTATGGACTTTGATTGACTTGACCGATGATTGGTGAGCCATTGAGATTAAATGGATCTTCAAGATGAAGACGGATGCTGATAGTAGTGTTACTACCTACAAAGCTCGAATTGTCGCAAAAGGTTTTCGACAAGTTCAAAGTGTTGACTACGATGAGAGTTTCTCACTCGTATCTATGCTTAAAGTCTGTCCGAATCATGTTAGCATTTGCCGCATTTTATGAAATTTGGCAAATGGATGTCAAAACTGCATTCCTTAATGGATTTCTTAAAGAAGAGTTGTATATGATGCAACCAGAAGGTTTTGTCATTCCGAAAGGTGCTAACAAAGTGTGTAAACTTCAATGATCCATTTATGAACTGGTGCAAGCACCTCGGAATTGGAATGTACGCTTTGATAGTGTGATCAAAACATATGGTTTTTATACAGACTTTTGGATAAACCTGTATTTATAAGAAAGTGAGTGGGAGCTCTGTAGTATTTCTGATATTATATGTGGATGACATATTGTTGATTGGAAATAATACATAATTTCTGGATAGCATAAAATGATACTTGAATAAGAATTTTTCAATGAAAGGCCTCAGTAAAGCTACTTACATATTGAGCATCAAGATCTATAGAGATAGATCAAGACGCTTGATAAGATTTTTCAATGAGAACATACCTTAACAAGATTTTGAAGTAGTTCAAAATGGAACTGTCAAAGAAGGAGTTCTTGCATGTGCTGCAAGGTGTGAAGTTGAGTAAAGACTCAATACCCGACCACGGCAAAAAATAGAAAGAAAATGAAAAGTCATTCCCTATGCCTCAGTCATAGGTCCTATAAAGTATGCTATGTTGTGTACCAGACCTATTGTGTACCTCATCATGAGTTTGGCAAGGGAGTACAATAGTTATCTAGGAGTAGATCACTAGACATCGGTCAAATTTATCCTTAGTTACCTAAGAGGACTAAGGAAATATTTCTCGATTATGGAGGTAATAAAGAGTTTGTCGTAAAGAACTACGTCGATGCAAGCTTTTACACCGGTCCGGATGACTCTAAGTCTCAATCTGGATACATATTGAAAGTGGAAGCAATTAGCTATAGTAGCTCCATGAGCATTGTAGACAAAGAATATTTGCAAAATACATATAGCTCTGAATATAACAGAACCGTTGACTATACTTCTCTCACAAGCAAAACATGATCACACCTTAGTACTTTTGGGGTGTTAATCACATAGCGATGTGAACTAGATTATTGAATCTAGTAAACCTTTGAGTGTTGGTCACATGACGATGTAAACTATTGGTATTAAATCACATGACGATGTGAACTAGATTATTGACTCTAGTGCAAGTGGGAGACTGAAGGAAATATGCCCTAGAGGCAATAATAAAGTTGTTATTTATATTTCCTTATATCATGATAAATGTTTATTATTCATGCTAGAATTGTATTAACAGGAAACTTAGTACATGTGTGAATACATAGACAAACAGAGTGTCCCTAGTATGCCTCTACTATAGACTAACTGGTTAATCAAAGATGGTTAAGTTTCCTAGCCATAGATATGTGTTGTCATTTGATGAATGAGATCACATCATTAGAGAATGATGTGATGGACAAGACCCATCCGTTAGCTTAGCACTATGATCGTTTAGGTTATTGCTATTGCTTTCTTCATGACTTATACATGTTCCTATGACTATGAGATTATGCAACTCCCGAATACCGGAGGAACACTTAGTGTGCTATCAAACATCACAACGTAACTGGGTGATTATAAAGATGCTCTACTGGTGTCTCCGATGGTATTTGTTGAGTTGGCATAGATCGAGATTAGGATTTATCACTCCGATTGTTGGAGAGGTATCTCTGTGTCCTCTCGGTAATGCACATCACTATAAGCATTGCAAGCAATGTGACTAATGAGTTAGTTGCGGGATGATGCATTATGGAACGAGTAAAGAGACTTGTCGGTAACGAGATTGAACTAGGTATGATGATACCCATGATCGAATCTCGGACAAGTAACATACCGATGGCAAAGGGAACAACGCATGTTGTTATGCGGCTTGACCGATAAAGATCTTCGTAGAATATGTAGGAACCAATATGAGCATTCATGTTCTGCTATTGGTTATTGACCGGAGATGTGTCTCGGTCATGTCTACATTGTTCTCGAACCCATAGGGTCCGCACGCTTAACGTTCGGTGACGATTCGTATTATGAGTTTATGTGATTTGATGTACCGAAGGTTGTTCGGAGTCCCGGATGAGATCATGGACATGACGAGGGGTCTCGAAATGGTCGAGACATAAAGATTGATATATTGGAAGGCTACATTCGGACTCTGGAATGGTTCGGGTCGTTTCGGATAAGTTTCGGAGTACCGGGGGTTACCGGACCCCCCCCCCCCCGGGAAGTTATTGGGCCTTATGGGCCTAGTGGTGGAAGAGAGGAGGCAGGCCAAAAGGTGGCGGGCCCCCTCCTAGCCCAAACCGAATTGGACTAGGGCTAGGGGGGCCGCCCCCTTTCCTTCTCTTCTTCCTCTCCTTCCTTCTTCTCCTACTAGGACTAGGAAAGGGGGGAACCTACTCCTACTAGGAGTAGGATTCCCCCCCCCCTTGGGCACGCCCCTTGTGGCCGGCCCTCCTCCTCCCCTCCTTTATATACAAGGGAGGGAGCACCCCATAGACACACAAGATGATCTTTAGCCATGTGCGGTGCCCCCCTCACAGTTTTACACCTCGGTCATATTGTCGTAGTGCTTAGGCAAAGCCCTGCATCGGTAACTTTATCATCACTGTCAACATGCCGTCGTGCTGACGGAACTCACCCTTGGCCTCAGCTGGACCAAGAGTATGAGGGACGTCACCGAGCTGAATGTGTGCAGATCGCGGAGGTGCCGTGCGTTTGGTATTTGATCGGTTGGATCGCGAAGACGTTCGACTACATCAACCGCGTTACTTAACGCTTCCGCTTTCGGTCTACGAGGGTACGTGGACACACTCTCCCCTCTTGTTGCTATGCATCTCCTAGATAGATCTTGCGAGATCGTAGGATTTTTTTAAAATACTACGTTCCCCAACAATGATATCAAATTTTATCAACATGTGCGCATTCTCATGACATGCCTCCATGTTTGAAAGAATTCAGACACCTAATGCACACTACTAGGGAAAAGCCTAGCAGTAGCGCGGGTATTTGGTGTATCAGTAGCGCGGGGTCCTGCGCTACTGATAAGACACTACATCTAACATGTATCAGTAGCGCGTGTTGCCCCACGCTACTTCTATACATGGATAGCAGCAGCGAGCTTTAGTTCGACACGCTACTGCTAATAGCTGCAGCGCTTTTAACTGGGATGCGCTACTGGTAAGAGCGCGCTGCTGCTAACTTTATTCCCCTCACTACTATTAGTTTTATTAGTTTTTTCTGCATATTTTTTTGTATTTGAATAGGCTTTATACAATAATCTTTAGCATATCATACACATACAAATGTAACCATAGCATCAAATCATGTCATCATCATAATCATCATCCAACATAAAGTGGTCTCTCGTCATCATCTCGAAAATAACAATACAAGTCTCGATTACTTGCAACTACATCGTCATCCATCTAAACAATGATATATGCAAGAAGAGCTATCACTATGAGTGAGAGCGGAACTATGCAGTACATGAGTTTGTATCCCTCTCTCGCATTAGCGTGAACCTAAACTAACTACTGGCTGTCGCTCGGAAACCGAAAACCGGTACACCTGGGGCCTGACACTCCGGCCACTCGTCGTATACTCCTGGCGTTGCACTTCTTTGTCATTGATGATCTATGCACCTGCATCGTCACATGAGTCGATGATATGAAACATACATAGTTGAGCCACAGAAAGAGACAGACTTGGCAAAAATAGAAGCAACATATCATAAGCATAAATAACAAAGTTCATCGTACCCAAAATGCCCTAACCAGAGTGATCTTCTCTAGTCGAGGAGGACGGTTTAATTACATCACAAATAAAGTTTCATCGTGCATAACTCAAAGTTTCGTCATTCAGAAAGTATGGACTAAACGGAAATATTGTCATATATCGACAATCACTCCAACATGTTGTTTCATCCATTCAAGTCAGGGAGATAGTCCCCGAGCTTAGTGAAAGGCTTCAGGTCGAGACGCTAAGCGGCTACGCGTGTTCGGACGTCTTCCCGCGACATTTGCCCTTCCTCGTAGAACATACCTGTTTTGTCGAGGACCTCCTTCGCGATGACTTGGGCAAGTTCATGCTGGATGTGATAGAACTCAGTTCGAAGTCGATGATCCGGGATATCTCCTACGTTCTTTGCCCATTGCAGAATATGGGCATCGCCGGATTTAGGTGACATGCGAAGGTCCTAATGATCCCGTCTGTACTCCAACATGTGGTGTAGGACATAGAATCCATCACTAAGAGAATCACTCGGTTGTTGGATGCAGCAGAAGTCGGTCTTATGGCCGAATGCGGGCCTACCGTCCCTTTTCTTCTTGTCCTTGATCTCTCCACCCCGTACACCGTAGTAAAAGATAGCACTGTCGAGAACAGACTTGATGTGGGTGTAATCCTTTTTGTTCATGTTCCTCGACGAGTCCAAGTAAAGAGCGTGGGAGTATCGGGGGTAAAGGATGATGAGGATGGCGCGCCCGCCGCTGCGCAAAATAAGTACACCTCAAATTAATTAGCCTCCACCATGCAAATGAATGATTGAAATCGAAGGAAGGATATCCGCGTGGATGACTTACAGGGAATGATAAGGCACGATAATCGCCTCCTTGTCCTTATTAGCGACCATGAAATCAACGATGTAGTCCCTCGCGTATTCACGATGCTCTGTGCAAATTGCCAAGATCCTCGTGCATGAAGTACGGGTCAGCGACACACATATAAGGTATCTGCTCAATCCCGATGATGTAGTTCATGTACAAGGCATAAAGGCGGACAAACGTAATATCCAGCTTCTTCAAGTGAAACATGTCGAAGATATAATCGAATCGAAGGAAGAACTTGTCCACAGGGCATGAGTGGACGTATGACCTTTGTCGCGACACATTAACCACATAGAGTGGGTATCCTGGATTTTCCAAGGCGATGAGGCTTTTCTCTCCGTGCAGCACATCCTCATGAAGTCTCCTTAGATTGCCGTGTGTGGCCTCTAACACTGCCTTAGGTAGGATTGGTTCACCGACGACATGCCATTTTGCCGCACCAGGGATAGGTGTACGATCTTGAACCCAAGGCTGCTGAGGCGGCTGGATCATAGAAGCAGCTTTGTTGCCTTTCCTCCATCTCTTCCTATGCTTCTTTCCTAATGGAAGTTCGTCTATAATACGTTCAGCCTCCGGAGGCGGCAATTCATGCACCGACTCATGACACTCAAACCCTGAGTACTCATAATAGGTGCCAGTATTGAGATATTGTTCAGTGTTATCGTCATCCTCATCTATGGCGACGTGATCAGTGTCTAATGGAGCCTCTTCCTCACCCCGTCTGCTATCACCTAGCATGACAGTCGACGCTAATTGGGTAGGTGGGGTGTTGATGTTCATACCTTGCTGAGGCTGCGTGCTCGTGGGTGTGCTCTCGGCCACCTCCAGATGAAGCAGACTCTTTGGCCACAACAGGACCCACCCATTGCAACTACCAAGCCGCCACGGGGTCTCGTCGTCATCCCCCTAGTACCGGAGGAGCCAAATTCTCGTGGCCCGGTTTGACACTGACCACGGAAACCTTGAAGACGTCAGGGGGGATCGGCCGGCTGTGGAACAATGGCGCCTTCGGCTTCATTATCGTCGCCTTCCCTACGTCCACCTTTTGGTCGTCGATGGTGTACAATATGGTGCACGGGGTTACGTCGGCCTGCAAAGACATGTCTGCGACGTGAGACATCCGAAAGGCAACGAAAATGGAAGATTATACATTTATTGAAGAGGGCCGGTGTGACAAATACCGTGAGGGCGTCGAGCTCAGCCAAAGATGAAGCACCGCCGAGCACGTCCGAGACGGAAGACGGGCTGCTATGAGCAGGTGCGGGAGCCGGTGCAGGAGCCGGTGCGGGAGAAGGTGCAGGTGTTGGTGCTGGTGCAACGCTAGTCGAGCTGCCCCCGAAGAAGTCGGCAAGGGAAAAGTCCGCTGCATTTTTTTTGTGGATTTTGCCTGCCCCAATTGAAAACGGCCGAAACCAAGACACTAGACATATCCGCAATCACCTGTTTTGCTGCAGCTACCGCTGTCGCGATTGTCTCAACTGATTTCTTCTCAACCGCAATCTCAACCTTCTTGTCGATGTTTTCTCGAGTTAATCTCCATTTTTCCTTTCTCTCCTCCGTGGTCTCATGGTAGTACTTCTTCCATGTGACGCCGTCTCCGACACCGTGCACGCGTCCATACGACGGCCGAGTGTCCACCGGGAGTCGTTTCAATATTTCAACACCCGGTTGAATGGGGTGTCGCACTTGGGCCTCGCCAATGCCTCAGACGGCGAGTCGCTTTCGGCTACAATCCTGTGCTGCTCTCTCTGCAAAAGGAACAAGGATTGTTTACAAATATGACTAAATGTGCAGTCGAATTGATCAGAAATTAAAATTACCAGCAGTCTCATGAACTCCGTCGTGATCGGGTCCGTCGTGAAAACCTTCTTGACGAAGTCCCAATGGTGTCGTGCCCTGAGGACGTCACGCTCCTGTGGGACGGTGAATTCCACCAAGGGGTCTGGAATGCCCAGACTTTCATGTTCCGCGTCCTCCTTGGCTCATACGGACCTCTTCTCGCCGTAACCACGGCTTCCGAGGTGGTGGCGCCCCATGTTCCTCTATTGAAGCCCCTTCATGTACTTCGACTTTTTTGCAGCTTCGGCCTCGCAAGCCGCCTTGAATATTTCAAACAGCTCTTCTATGATTGTTGGATTATCCTTTACAATCTCGGAGTAGGGTTCCTTTTTGTTGACGATCCGATGTTTCACCCTTGCTTTCCAGGCGGCCAACGTGTCGCTAAACTTGGTCATGGTGTGTTTGTTTATCTTCTTCATTGCCGGGTCCTTATCTGGATTTTTATATTCCTTTTCATTCCGGCCCGGGAACAAGAATATCTGGTGTAGCTTCTTTAGGAGGGAGGGCCTCATATTATCTATCTTCTTTAGTTTCTCATTGTTGATGGTGGCGGTTGTCCATACAATGCATCCTATTTGATTGTCGTAGCATGATCGCGGTTCCTCGGACGCTGTTGGCTCAGAAATGCCGTCGTCCATCTTCGTGACCACCAGTCTAGTAGTCATGAGCTAGTTTAGGCACCGTGGCCTCTTTGCTTTCGGTTATATACTGGCTCCGCTAGTCTCGGCGCCGGTATGCATGTCAGTCTCAGTCCCTGATGCGATAGGTGGACCCAACAACAACATCCGTTGATCGTCAGCAAGGCTCAAAAATTCGTCTGCCGCCAGGTAGACATTGTCACAATCACCAGAACCCTGTCCTTCATCGTTGCTAGCCATGTTTCCTACGATTAAATCTAGTCAATTAATCTAGACTTAATAAAATGAATAATGACATAAAAATGCCTATGTTTTGCAGGAACGTTGACTCCTTCCCGGTGCGGCAAATCCCGGGCACTCGATATGTCCTAGTTTGTAGCACAAGTCATGCCGAAATTCATGGAAAATTTCAGCATGACCTTTGCTAAAAAGTGGCCAAATCAAGCACCTAAAATTTGCCGGAACAGAAATGAATCAACATTCCAGCAGATCATAGGTCACTCGGCTTCATTCCCTGGAAACAACAAAAGGCCACTTGGGCACAATCGAACCACTTCTATGTTGCATATAACAAGACCACTTAAGAATATGTACATGAGAAACTACAACAGTAGATAAACATGAGCAAACACAATTGAGGAATTTCCATATATCATGACCACTTCAAATTTGCATCTCCTAGTGTTTGACACTTCAAGAAAATCTACACAAATCTCATGCTCTTTGAAACTCAATTCAAAAACCAAATATAGATTATATTTAGTTACCTACTGAACTAAATTTTACTCTAAACTAAACCCTACTACCCTAATTAACATCTAGTTAAACAAACTCAATTCAAAAACTAAACCCTACTGAACTAATTAACATCTACATTATCTACTACTTAACATCTATTATTACCCTAACTAAAAAACATCAACTATTAATCCTACTGCCCTAGTTAACTAGTACCACCGCCACTACCAATTAACATCTAGTACTACTACTACTAAAAACATTATCTATGAACCCTACTACTAATTAACATCTACTACTACTGCTAATTAACATGGCAGGAAGAAAATGCAGAGAGAGAGAGGAGGGGTGGGGGCTTATAGAGAGGGGAGAGACGGTGGCGGGGAAGTGCTCGGCGACGGAGGCAGGGGCGGGGAGGGCGGGCTCGAGCAGCGGCAGTCCTGGGCGGCCTTGGGCGGCGGTGAGGTCGAGGGCGGTGGCTGTGAGGTCAAGGGCGGCGATAGTAAGGTCGGGGGCGGCCTCGGGTGGCGGCGGTGAGGTTGAGGGCGGCCTCGGGCGATGACGATGAGGTTGAGGGTGGCCTCGGGGGGAGACGATGAGGTTGCGGGCGTCGACGTCGGCAGGAGACGGCGGCGAAGTGGGGCGACGGCAAATTGAGAAGACGACGGCGAAGTGGGGCGAGGGATTTGGGGAAGAAGTGGTGACCGGAGGGAGGGAAACCGTTGGTTAAGTTAAACATAGCGGTAGCGCGTTACTGAAAAGACGCTATAGCTAAGTTAGCTATAGGGCGTTTCACTAAACGCGCTACTGCTATGCCTTTCTCTTTTTTTCCTTTTTTCATTTATTTTTCTTTACATTTTATTTTTTCCTTTCTTCTTTTTCTATTTCTTTCATTTTCATTTACTTTTCTATTTGCTTTTCATTTTATTTCATTTTCGTTAGCAGTAGCGCCTTTCTATATAAACGCGCTGCTACAACAATATTAGCGGTAGCGCTGTTTCTATAAGACCGATACTACTATATGTAGCCTATCGGCTTAGTAGCGGAAATTTTAATAGTAGCGCTTTTACCGCTAGACGCGCTACTGCTACATATGTATCTGTAGCGCGGTTATCCTGCACGCGCTACAGCTATGTAGCACTAGCGCGCTTTTTTAACAAACGCTACTGCTAAAGTTCTGTGTATAAGGTTTTCCTTAGTAGTGGCGCGTTGCATCATGTTCGGCTAGTGTTTTTATGTTTTTCATCGGGAAAACCCTAGAAAATGCATAAAATGTCATAAATCAATGAAATTTATCATGTATGCTTGGCATAGTGATGCTAGTGTGTGAAACAAAATTGGGTCAATTTTATTGAAGAGCAAAAAGAAATACATCCAGACTTACCCTACCGGCCTACCCGAACGACCACCTTCATGATGTGCTTCTTGACATGCATGTAGTGACACCAAATTTTGCCAGCATGTGGGCATGCTCATGGCAGGCCTCCATGCAAAATTTGAAGGAATATAGAGACCTAAAGCACGTTGCATCATGTTTGGCTAGTCTTTTAGGATTTATTTTTCTCACCGGGAAAACCCTAAAAAAAGATAAATTGTTAGAACCTAGATGATATTTATCACGGATTCTTGGCATGGCAATGCTAGTGTGTAGAAAAAAATGTGTCCGTTTTATTGATGTGAAAAAGTGTATCTAGACTTGCCCTACCAGCCTACCTGAACCTCCACCTTTGAACCTGGTGTGCTTCTTTTCATGCATGAAATGACACCAATTTTTCCAACATGTGGGCATGCTCATGACAGGCCTCCATGCAAAATTTGAAGGAATTCAGACACCGAACGCATATTGCGTCACGGTCGGCTAGTGTTTTGGGGGGTTTTTTCACCGAGAAAACCCTAGAAAATGCATAAAATGCCAGAACTCAATGAAATTTATCATGGATGCTTGGCATGGTTATGCTAGCGTGGCGAAAATTTTGGTTCCATTTTATTGTTGTGGAAAAAAGTGCATCCAGACTTACCCTACTGGCCTAGCCAAACCACCACCTTTGAACACGGTGTGCTTCTTGCCATATATGAAATGACACAAAATTTTACCAGCATGTGAGCATACTAATGGCTGGCCTCCATGCAAAATTTGAAGAAATTCGGACACCGAACACACGTTATGTCACGTTTGACTAGTGTTTTAGGGTTTTTCACCGGGAAAACCCTATAAAATGCATAAAACGTCAGAACTCAATAAAATTTATCATGGATGCTTGGCATGGTGATGCTAGTGTGTCAAAAAAATGTGTCGATATGAGCATTTTTTGAAAAAACAATAATGAAAAAGAAACAATAAAATGGTCGCTAATTGATATATTTTCATTTTCATTTTTCTAGTTAATAGATGTTTAGAAATCTCATAAGCGTTAATTGTTTTTATGTGAGCATGTTTCTAGAAACAAACAATAAACTAACATTTATGTTTAAACGAATAATTTTTCTATTTAATAGATGT
The DNA here is from genome assembly GCF_056163025.1 of Triticum urartu. Classification (NCBI taxonomy): domain Eukaryota; kingdom Viridiplantae; phylum Streptophyta; class Magnoliopsida; order Poales; family Poaceae; genus Triticum; species Triticum urartu. The sequence goes on from NC_141878.1 coordinate 101,037,414, forward strand.
TTAGGAATTTAATTATATCAATATGAGCATTTTTGTATATAAAAGACCAATTTTTTGACATATCTATACAATTTTTTAAATGCGAATATCTGTACTTTATGAACAAAATTTTAAAAAGCGAGCATTTTTTGAAATTTTGAACAAAATTTTTTAAGTGTGAGAATTTTTTGAAAAAAAGAAAAAATGGATAGAAAAACAAGAAAGAAATAGTGATAAAAGGACCGGTTTAATAATGGGCCGACCCAGCCGCGAAATGAAGTAGAAGAAAACAAAAAAAGAAGTAAATAGGCACAAACATTAGGATGTCGTTGTTGGTTGGTGTGGTTCTCCTTAGACCAAGAGGTGCGTGCGCAGTTTTTTGAAGTTTAATAAAAAGTGGGTACGATGCCTCGTGCGTGTCACATATGCAGACATGTATACAATTTAATGAAATGATCTTTATGCGGTTTGTGGAGGGGGGTGTACCGAAGCAGGCCTCAAATAAATAATAGTGCTCTGTGAAGTAACACAGAAGCAAAGGACATATCGGCAAATTAACAATCAGTAGGAAGAAGAAAAACAGTTTACGGGATTTAGGGACATGCGGAAATTTGATGCGTCCGGATGAACCCAAGAAGAAGACATCTCTCATTCGCTGACAACCAATTGGCTAGACAGCTTAGTAACTTTAGTATATTAGCTTTGTCCGTCCTTTTGATCACAAGCTGGCATTCCCCTTCAAAATAAATCAGTGAAGCAGTGGTATATTGTTACCTACCAGGCAATAATAAGCGGCCATGATATTAATATGAGATCTTGCTAGCACCACTATATATTTGACAAGTACCAAGAAGAGATAGTAGCAATCATCGCTCTCCCTCTCTCTCTCTTGTGCCTTGTTGGTTTGTCAATACCGGAAGCAATAAGCAAATTTGTACGCAACCGAAGAGAAAGAGAGAATAAGTTGTACGAGGGGCAAGGTTAATAAACAACACTTTGAGACTAGTATTGTAGTATGGGCTACACTCGTACAACAAACGAAAGAAATGGAGCAGAAAAAGCCAGTGAAGTGTAGTTACGATAAATTCGCTACTGGTTTCGGGAATAGGAGACGTCGGGGATAAAACATTTGCGTGTGTGGAGACTTGAGCAACGGTTGTTGGTGGTTTGTCGGGACGGAGGCTTGTCTCAAGATGGGTCAAGGGGAGCGGCGGCGGTAATTTATCGGGACAAAAATGGTCAGTATATAGGCGCATCCACTGTCGTGGTGGAGGGGCTTGTTGGCCCGGCATCTCTTGAAGCACGGGTGTGCAATGAAGCACTAGCTCTTGTCTTGGATCTTCACTTGGATTCCATCTGTGTCGCATCGGAATGCATCGAAGTGGTGAGAAACATTGATTCTAGACCGCCTTGTCGATATGTCACAACTCTGCGAGAGATCAAAGACCAAAGGAACATGTTTCGAGACGTGCTTTTCACCCATGAAGGACATCAGAAGAATGGAGAGGCTCATATGTCTTCATACGGGGCGCCATGTGTGGCTAGGTTCTATGCCCGATATAATCTGTATCCCGATGAATATTGAATGTTAATAAAGGGTGAAGTTTCTGAAAAAAAAAGTTTGCACATGAATACTGTGATGCCTATTCGTTACTCATGTTCCGATAAAAGCCTCTTGCCCCTAAAGCTCTATTGAATGTTAATACAAATCACCACTTTTAGTTTTTCATTGTTTTGAAAGTATTTCTTAGATTTCACGCTTGTCAAGAATAAATGTCATAAAAATACCAAACAATCCCCTATTAAATTTTATTAAATTTTGATGACCACGTGCCTTACTTCTGGACATCACTAATTCACTATACTATGCTCATGCCAGAACAAACAATAGTGCTCAGCCCACTAACAGAGAATCAAAGGGCTATCTGCAAATTAACAATCAATGGGAGAAAGAAAAAACAGTTCAGTGAGTTAAGGGAGAGACCGAGAGAGAGGGATCATGAGAGAAATTCGATGCATCCAGATGAGCCCAAGCGAAGAAGGCACCACTCATTGGCTGACAGCCAATTGGCTAGAAAGAATAGTAACTTAAGTAGATTAGCTCTGTTCGTCCTTTTGATCACAAGCTGTCATTCCCCTTTAAAATAAATCAGTGAAGCAGTAGTACACCTACCAGAAAATAATAAGCGGCAGTGATAGTACTATCACAGCTTGCTAGCACCACTATATATTTGAAAAGTGTTAAGAAGAGATAGTAGCAACCATCGCTCTCTCCCTTGCGCCTTGTTGGTTTGTCTATACTGAAAACAACATGCAAATTCATACGAAACCGAAGAGAAAGAGAGAATAAGCTGTACGAGGGACAAACTCAATAAAGAGCACTGCGAGACTAGTGTTGTAGTACGGGCTACACTCGTACAACAAACAAAAGAAATGGAGGAGAAAAAGGCAGTGAAGTGTAGTTACGAGGAATCTGCTATTGGTTCGGGAATAGGAGACGTCGGGGAAGAAATATTTGCGTGTGTGGGGAGAGCAACGGGCTCTGGTTGTTGGTCATTCGGAACTAAGCATCAACCTTTTGCATCGCGGCCAACCGGAGAGACCGCATGCGTCGTAGCGCACGCTACCGCGACACACCACAGCTCTGTTGTCCACAATTGTGCCATGCTCAGTGATGCACGAGCACATCCCATCATCTCCCCGAGCGCGTCGACAACGGTGTGGCCTTCCGTGTTGTGCTGGCCTTCATTGCATGTGGCATGCGTCAACCACGTCACTAGTACGGGCTCCACTGGCTTTGACCCTTGTCAACGGGTTGTAAATGGGCCGCGAGTGGAATCTGGTCAATCCGACCGCAAAGTGGAAAGAAATTGGGAGAAAAAAAAAGAAAAAAAATAGGAGAGACAGTTCGACCTATTGCGTCGGGCCTGATAAAATCCAAAAAGAAAAAGTGAGCAAACTCAAAGAGTTGAAAAGATGGAATCTGAGTGCGGGTTTCTGTTGAGAACTTCCCAATTTTTTCAAAATTACATTGGTTGTTTCTTAGCACTCGAAAAATTGCGAAACCTTATTTCATAAAAAAAGCAGCACTTCCCTCGCGGTATTTGCATGCCGAGATTGAAATTTCCACCGTGTTTCTTTGTATAATGATGCGTGAAATTGCATAGTCTAAATTCATGCTTTATCAGTGGTTTATTGCTACATATAAAGCGGGGCGAAAGCCTTTTTGGGTATTGCTACATATAGATTCGTATTATTATTTTCTTGTGCGCATATGCTATGGATCACTAGAAATTTGATGGGTGAGTACTAGCATTATTACTAAGCAAATCTTGAGAAACTTTCAATTGCATTATATATTGTTGGTACGTATATTATACCAACAGTAGAGCCATTATTGGGTATAGCACGTAGATGACTAAATTAGATCTACTTTTATATCATAGACATGGTCATGTAGATTCAAAGTGCGTCTTACTTCCACTGTTATTTTACCGTTATCATAGACACTGCGTTTTAGTGATGCTGCCAGGACTATGATTGTTAGTATTGTGGATTATTCATATATCACATGGGTAAGCTATATGGAATCTCGATTGGGCAAATCATGGAGTTGTATGATTTTTTTATGAATACTACAATCAGAAGTCCCGTCACTCATATCATAGCTTGATATTATTTTTGCAGATGAATACCACGATGCCTATTTGTTACTATGGTTACCCTAAATCTCTACAATGCCCGCGATACAAATCATGACTTGTAGATTTTACTGTTTTGGCAGTGTTTCTTAGATTTCACATTTGTCAAGAATAAAAGTTGGTAAAATACCGAATAATGCCCTGTTAAATTTTGATGACCATGTGCATTTCTTCTGGACATCACTAAACTTTGCTCATGCCAAAACAAACAATAGTGCTCAGACCACTAACAGAGAAGCAATGGACATATCGGCAAATTAACAATCTATAGGGAGAAAGAAAAACAGTTTAAGGAGTTTAGGGAGAGACACGGAGCATGAGAGAAATTTGATGCGTCCAGATGAGCCAAGCGAAGAAGATGTCGCTCATTAGCTGACAACCAATTGGCTAGAGAGCTTAGTAACTTAAGTAGATTCGCTCCATTCGTCCTTTTGATCTCGAGTTGGCATTCCCCTTCACAATAAATCAGTGACGCAGTGGTACATTGTTACCTACGAGGCAATAATAAGCGGTTGTGATAGTACTACGAGAGCTTGCTAGCACCACTATATATTTGACAAGTATTAAGAAGAGATTGCCATCATCGCTCCCTCCTTTGCACCTTGCTGGTTTGTCTATACGGCTGGTCATAGTGGAGAGTAACTTAGACTAGTGTCATGTATATGACACTAGCCTAAGTTACTACCTTCATAATGCTAAGTAACATAATAATAGTATTTTAGATGACTTCATTTATTAGCTCGTGACACTAGCCTAAGTTACTACCTTCATAATGCAAAGTAACATAATAATAGTATTTTAGATGACTTCATTTATTAGCTCGTGACACTAGCCTAAGTTACTACCTTCATAATGCAAAGTAACATAATAGTAGTATTTTAGATGACTTCATTTATTAGCTTGTAGACTCATCTTGTCTTGGAAAGCGCTATATTACAGTAATATATTATGTTACCACCTCTCATTAATTATTTGCTACATAAGCACAAATTTCTTGAAGTGCGCTATGTTACTAGCTAAGTTACTCCCATTATGACTAGCCTACTGGAAGCAACATGAAAATTCGTGCGCCGCCGAAGGGGAAGAGAGAATTCGCTGTACTAGGGTGAAACTCAATAAACAACACTTAAATACTACCAGTTATGATAAATCTGCTAGTAGTTCGGGAATATGAGACGTCGGGGAAGAAAATATTTGTGCTTGGGGAGACTTGAGCAAGAGGCTGTGGTGGTACCTTTCTCGGGACTAAACTTGCATCGCGGCCAACCGGAGAGACCGCATGCATCGTAGCAACGGCCTGCCGCGACACACCACAACGTTGTGGACGACAGCTACGCCCTCCTGTGTGTTGCAACAACACATCCCATCATCAACTAGAAGCGTATCAACTCTTGCCGAACTTGCCATCGTCGGGGCGCGTCGACAATCGTGCGTCCTTGAGCATTGTGTCGGCGCAGCACGCGTCCTTCGGCCTTCACTGCATTGCGTGTGGCATGCGCCGACCACATCGTTGGCACGCGATCAGCCACTAGCTTTCACCCTGGTCAATGGGGCGTAAACTGGCCGTGGAATCGGGTCAATCTCCTGCAAAGCGGAAAGAAGAGATTAGTAGGAAAAAGAAGAAGAAAAATAGAAGGCGACAATTCAACCTATCGCGTTGGGCCTAATAAAATCCAATAAAAAGGCAAGAAAGTCCAAAGATTTGAAAAGAGGGGATCTGAGTGCGGCTTTCTATTGAGAACTTCCCAAATTTTTCTAAATTATATTGGTTATTTCTTAGCATTCAAAAAATTGCAAAACCAATTTCATAGAAGTACTTACTTCCCAGGGTATTTGCATGCTGAAATTGTAATTCACACCCTGGTCTTTGTATAAGACTAGCTATGATGGGAGTAATTTAGCTAGTAACATACCTGCTTTGTTCCAAAATATAATTGTTTTTAGAGATTCCAATATGTACAACATAGGGATCAGGTGTCTACGATGATGATTCTCAATATTACCGCTGAAGGTTTTGAGGATAAGTATCTTGGATTACCGGTGCCTGAGGGTAGAATGAAGGTTGGGAAATTTTTCACGCGACCAAGGATAAGGCTTTAAAAAGAGCGTCAGATTGGATTGAAAAGTATGCTTCTAGTGGTATAAAGGAATCTCAAATTAAGGGTGTTTTGCAAGCGCTCCCATTGTATGCCATGGGATCTTTTAAATTTCCAGTCTCATTATGTGAGGAACTTGCTCAAATTATGAGGAATTTCTGCTGGGGAGATGAAGAGGGTAGAAGGAGAACACATTGGCTAGCTTGGGATAAACTAGCAAGACCGAAATGTCAGGGCGACATGGGGTTCCATGATCTAAGGTCATTTAATCAAGCACTATTAGCTAAGCAAGCCTGGAGGTTATTATAGTGTACCCGGACTCGTTGTGTGCTATGGTTTTGAAGGCAAAATATTATTCCAATGGTCACATACTGGATATGGTTTTCCCGCAAGCCACGTCGGTGAATTGGCAGGGTATTATACATGGATTGGAAGTGTTTAAAAAAAGGGGTCATATAGAGAGTGGTCGATGGCAACAATGTTGACATCTGGAGAGATAATTGGCTTCCAAGAAATTCAGGCCTAAAAGCTCAAAAAAGAAACGTATTAGACTGAAATGGGTGTTGGAATTATTCATGAGCGGGACTAAAACATGGGATGAAAATTTGATTAGGCAACAATTTTTTCATCATGATGCTGAAGAGATCTTAAAGTTACACATTCAGTCAGTGAGGAAGGGGGGTCTTGTTGCTTGGCACTATGAGCAAAGTGGTATGTTCTCTGTTAAAAGAGCGTACAAGCTGGCATCAAATCTCAAGGATTGCAGCGAGGAGATAGGATTTTCTAGCAGTACGGTTAATGAGGAAAGAAGAATGTGGGATGTTATTTGGAAGGCTAAAGTCCCGCAAAAAATTAGAATTTTTGCTTGGAGAGCAGCGACCAACAGTTTGGCGGTACAGGTAAATAGGGTAAACCATCATCAAACGGTCTTGGGTTTGTGCACTATTTGTGGTGTTCAGGATGAGAGTATTTTCCATGCCCTTGTGACATGTCCTAAGGCGCGTGCGTTGCGTATTGCCTTGGGGGAAGTGTGGAATATTCTGGGTGAGGAGTTGTTCAGATTTACAAGGCCGGACTGGCTCCTCATCATGCTTGATCAACTGGGGTCGCTGGTTCGTGAGCAAGTTTTATTTATGTTATGGAGAACTTGGCACCTGAGGAATGACCTGATTTTTTAAAAAGGGAAAGAATCTGTGACCGCTTTTGTAATCTTCGTGGAAAATTATTGGAAAACATTCACGATTGCCACAATTGTGTGCAAGTGGATTTAAGCAAAACGTGTAAGGGGGTGTTTGGTAACGGGAAGTACGTTAGTCCGCCAAAAAATGATTGTGCTCTTTGGAAGCCTCCGGATCCAGAGTATATTAAGATAAATGTTGATACTGGCTTCGTGGAGAGTTTAGGATCGGCTAGCGTTGGGGTTATCGCCAGGAATCATCTGGGAAAAGTCCTGATTTCATCATGGGATTTTATTCGTGTGTGCTCCGGAGTGGACGAAGCGGAACTTCGTGTGTGTCTTGCCGGGATATACATTGGTATCACTCTTCTCAAACCAATTATTTTGGAAACTGATTGCTCTATTGCTGCATCTTTTCTTGCAAAAGAAACCTTTGACAGGTCTCCTTTGGTGGATCTAAAAAAAGGAAGCAATCAGGGTTGCAAAGTTTATTAAGGATCTCAAGATTGTTAAGATTGAAAGAGAGGCTAATATGGCGGCACATGAGATAGCTAAATTTAGTTTTGATAGCAGGTCCGATGGTCTACTTTGTAATATTGTTCCGCTCTGTGTGGCTAACTGCGTAATGAACAATTGTATGATTCTTGTTATTTGATCAATCTATGGGTGGGGTTTATAAAAAAATCTATAAAAAGACTTATATTTAAGAACGGGGGAGTAGATGCCACGTAGGCAAAAAAACTGATGTGAAAAGTAATTAATGAAAAGAGAGGTTTGTGGTAACATAGTATGTGACTGTAACATCACATATCCCAAGACAATATGAGTTTATAACCTAACAAATTAAGCTTTACATGACACCACATTTATATTACTACCCACTATGAAGGTGTTAACATATTCTAGGGCCATGTGTATGTTACTAATGTAAGTTACTCTCCTCTATTGCTAGTCTAACAATGTGTAAAATTACATAGTCTACATTCATGCCTTATCAGTGGTTTATTTCTATATATTGTCTAGATTTGTATTATTAGTTTCTTGTGCGCAAATGCTATAAATCACAAGAAAAATTGATGAATATGTATAGGATCAGTGAGAAAATCTTGAGAAACTTTCCATTGGTTTATATACTATTGGTACATATATTACCAAAAATACATTCATTACTGGATATACCATGTATATGACTAAATTAGATCTGAATGGTCGCGACTATCTTGATTGGTGCTTTGACATGAGAACTTTACCTTCAAACCTATGAATAAGGCAAAGTCGTAAGCTTGGACGTCAGCCGTGCAAAACCTGTAATAGCTCTCTAAGAAAGGTGCCATACTATTTGCATCATAAGATGCCAGAGGCATCAATCACTCGTCACTCGAGGTGGAATTTATTGGATTCCACTCATGGACTATTTTGGTTCACCTTGTGTTAGTCAGTCCTCTAAGCCACTATAGCAAGTTGTCAAAGATACCAACAAGACTCCCGAGCAATGTGATCAGATATTATATTCAAGAAAATAGAGTTAAAAGGCAAGCAACCTACACCAGGCATGACGAAGCTAATTGGTTTGGTGCCATGATTCAACATTCCCAATACTTGGCAAGGCAAAAATTGGCAATATCAAAAGTTGCCAAAAATTGGCAACTTCTTGTGAGATTGACAAGTAAAATTGGTAAACAACCAAACACTATTGGCATGCCAACTTTTGGCATCAAACCAACCATGCTCGACCATTTTCATGGAAAGATGCTATAGTGAAGGTTACCAAGAACCCTATTAAGGTTCGTATAAATGAATGGTTCATCAGAAAACGCATGACGGACTAAACTAACGATACTCCTGAGGGGAATCTTTGATGAAATGGAAGACAACAACCTTGAGATATATGATGTAATATGGTTGAATTGAAAAATTGAGAAACTGTTGCTTTCATAGAGTAGTACTTGACAGTACTTAATTCCTTTTGTTATCCCTGAGTTATGAACACTTTTGCTAGATGATTATCATTGAAAGCTCAATGAAGAGATTGTATTCTCGACTTATATGTCAAGCATGCTTAATATTCTAGTGATATTAAATCTTGGTATATTGTCATGTCCCTCCATTGCATGTAAAAGTTTAAATATGCTATTAAAAAATGGTTCTGCAACCCACATAAAGGAAGCACAAATCTATCTTGGAAGACAGCTAGTCCACTAAAAACTAAGATCTTCCAGGAAAGTAGACATCACACAAGTGTGATTCAGGTATTAGAAGCTCTGGAAAGCCGATAGTTCACTAGCGGAACAATAATTGGCAACGTCAATGTTGTATCCAAAATCGGCATGTATTTAGCTGAGTATAATCTTCGATAGTAACGAAATAAAACTGACTCCTATGATCCCCGTACTGATTTTTAGTACTAGAATTATTATTGCAGTACTAAATCGCCATATTTAGAAAGTACTAACTCATATGGTCGCAGTACTGAAAATTGGTACTTTCCTAGAGGAACAACAATTGTCACTGGCTAAATAGTCCACTAAAATTTCATTGTAATAATAGTCAAATAAAACTATTACAATCAATTGATCGAATGTTTCTCTCTGAGTTGAAGACTCATAATTCTTTAAAAAACAAGACTTTTTTTGCAACTATTAATTCTAACGGTCAGATCAGTCGAGATCGACGATGATGATTGGCGGATGCGTGGTAGCTAAGGATATTAATTTTGCACGTTGATTGCAAACATTAGCTACATTTGTCCTTGTGATCAGAAGCTAGCATATCTCTTTTCAAAATGGATCAATGAAGCAATAGTACACTAGCGCCACCATATATTGGGAAGTGTCGGGAGCTAGCCATCATCAGTCTCTCCCTTGGGCCTTGTTGGTTTGCCACTGCTTGTAACAACACGAAAATACGTAGGCAATGGAGGAGAAAGAGAGGGTAAGCTATAAAAGGGGGAAATAAAATAAATAACTCTTAGATAATAGTACTGTAGTACATCCCAGCAACATTCAAATGGAGGAGAAAGATCTAATGAAGTGTAGTAATCAACTAATCATAAATCCGTTAGTGAGGGAATAAGAGGCGTCGGGAAGAAATATATGTCTGTGTGCTGAGTTAGGCAAGGGTGTGTGCCCGTGGTTCATTGAGAGCTAAGCTTCAACATTCCTATTTGATGAGTTACTTGAGAAATCGCCTCGGCTACATTGGATGAGAATCCTCTGAGATCTGCAACACCAAGTACATGTCCTTCCACCAGATTCCTATTCATGGAGTCAACTGGAGGCAGTTTCACTGGGTAACCATTCTCCTCGCAGGTGGCGGCCGGAGTTTGCAGTCGCAAGGAGCACTGATGTTACTCAACGTTGAGAGATTTAACTTGATGTGTGGCAATAGCGACCCAGCACCGCTCTCAGGACATGTCTCTTCCTCGGTCGATGCTTGTGTCTCACGGTCATGCACGTTTCATGCTGCAGCCCAAGACGCCGTAGTAGAGCGGAGAAAGATGATACTACATCTGAAGCTGTTGTTTACCTCAAGGGTCGTCGCTAAGTCTCGCCCATGGGTGCAGGAGTAACGTGATGGAAACTGCCAAACTAACATCAATTTGTGAACTCCACTCAAATGTCCATCGTCCATTTTTTCCTGACATCTAAGGAGTTTGTTTGACTCGTGTGTGTATGCAATAGGCAGAGATAACAAATGTGTTGCTCGTGACTTGTGTGCCTAGCGATTCAGGTATACCTATTTTCTGGTGAGGCGATTGTGCCCAACAACATGCGTGGGACCTTTGTTAATGACTGTATGAACTATGAACATGCACACTGAATCTATGGTGTTTGTATTTCGTGTGTTTCCTTTGTGCCAATTTGGCCAATAAGGCAAAGTCTATGGTTCGATTTGGATTATGTGAGCTTCATAGCATTATAAAACCACTACTCTTGTCTTGGCCTGCAAAAAAGGACATCACGCGGTGTTGGTTGTCTAAACTCTCTAGTGTCATAGGCGAATTCTTTATTTTATTTTTCCTTCTGATTCTCTTTTTTGTAAATGTCCCACACTTTTCACTTCCCCTACCTTAATGAAATGGACAGAGCACCTGCCTTTATGTTAAAATAATATAAAGGGCAACTGAATCTTTTTGTGGGGAAAAGGGCAATTGTGTCAATTTAGCTAGACATAGGTTATTTGCAGTTGATTGTCAAATTGTTTCAGTTTACTTATTTACACTTTCCAATGATTCACTAGTGCAGAACCGGGCAATAGCACCGGTTCGTAAGGCCCTTTAGTGCCGGTTTGGTAACCGGCGCTAAAGTGTAGGCACTAAAGCCCCCCCCCCCCCCTTTAGTATCGGTTCAGCACGAACCGGTGTTAAAGGGCAACCACGTGGCATGAGTCAGCTCCGGAGGCAGGGAGCCCTTTAGTACCGGTTGGTGTCACCAACCGGTATTAAAACGTTGGGGGTTTTGGGTTTATGATTTCTTTTTTATTTAATTTTGTGTTTTCCATTTAATTCTTTTTCGTTTGCTGGTATTTTACGATACTACATATTGTACACGTTATGCATATATATATAAATAGAATTTCTAGTAGAACCGATCATAATATATATATCATCGAATGTCTCACAACCACCATTAATTAATTCACACACACACACACACACACACACACATATATATATATATATATATACAATTTCTCCTAATTGGTGCCTTCGGAGACAGTGACATTAACCTAATTGGTGCCTTCGGAGCACGATAACAATTGGAAGTGGTTCATGGGGGCGGTAGCGGGTAATAGTATTCTCCTTTGGGATCTATGACCTGGTCGAGCAAAAATCCCGCTATTTCCTCTTGAATCGCTTCTATGCGGTTCTCTGTTAGGAGCTTCTCCCGCACCTCTTTGAACTGTTAAGAAGGAGATCAATATGCATGTGTATTAATTGTGTGACTAGATATCGATAATGGTGTAAAAATTGTGAATAGTGTTCTGACAAACGTACCCACTCCTGTCTTTGAGATCTGCTCCTTTCGGACGCCATCATGCGAATGTTCTCGCAAACGTAGTATGCACACAGATTATTCCCCGACGCCTGCTTCAGGGCCTTTATAAGAATGGAATTTAATCAGATAATAATTAATCAAGCATGATAATTAAAGATATGGCAGCTAGCTAGTACTACTTAATTACTTACCTGGGGTCGATACCATTTCAGATTTTGTTTCCATGGGCCTGGAGTGGCCCTGATGAACTTTGCCCAAGCCCTGCCCGCCGACAAAGAAAATGAATAAATGGGTTATTAAATAGTTGTTATCAGGAAATGACGAACTAATTAAATAGGCCGAGATATAGTTAATAATGATTGAAATTACCTGTTGACTATCCCCTTCACGATGGTGTAGTCACTTGCTTTCTTAAGTAGTGAGTCTAGTACTTCAACTGTTCCTTCATCAACTTTAACTGCGAGCTACACTTCAAAATTAAGAACATATCCATGAAGGTGGCGGACGCCCTTGCTTTTACAAATCCCCCTGAGGCAACCTTCCATGGCAACCCGATTCCAGCGGGCTATGCTCGTGTCTTGGTTGATGAGGTGGTGGACCAATATTCGGGGCTAGAGCTTGACATTCCTGGAGGTGACGATGAGCACACACTGGGAGAGGCCAACCATCGTATCATCCTATGGAGAAAGGATTGCATCATCTTTCGAAGGCCACCGACACCGCGTCATCCGACTCCTCATCGAAGTCCGCCACCGAGTCAGCAGACTCCCGCTCCTCTAAGTCCACCAACGCGTCAGGCCACTCCTCCTCCAAGTCCGGCACAGCTTCAGGCCACTCCTCCTCCTCCAAGTCCGGCAAAGCGTCAGGCCACTCCTCCTCCAAGTCCGGCACAGCTTCAGGCCACTCCTCCTCCAAGTCCGGCACAGCTTCAGGCCACTCCTCCTCCTCCAACTCAGCCACGTCAACCGTCTTCGCCGCCTTAGCAATCACGGAAGAGAGCCACCTCAGCTATGGTGTGTAGCGGTACAAGTCGAGGTAGTACTGGAGGTACAGGCGGAGGCAAGCGATTTCAATATGGTCCAAGCCCCGCGCCTCTTCCGCAGAGGCCTTACGACAAGTCCAAGGAGGAAAACGTAGCCATATCGAAGGCCGAGGTGGAAGCCCATTTTGCACCGAAACCGCCACCGCCGCCAAGGGAGAAAGTGCCTGTGGAAAAGATTGACCACTTCATTCGTATGGCTAGAGCACCAGCTCCCAAGCCTGTTGACACAGACTATGAGCGCCACATCAAGAAGTTAAATCGAGCACGTCTATAGAAAGAGGCGAGCTCGAGCTCGAGCAAATCAACTGGCAAAAGGAGCGGTAAAACCGTTCCCCAGCTAGGAGAACAGGCGGCACAATCAATCCCCCTGCTTGTTGTGCCAACAACACATGAGAGCAGGCGCGCCCAATATTATTGTGGGCAAACCGTTAACGTTCCCGGGGTGGGCGATGTGGTAATAACCGAGGAGCATATTGAGCAGGCTGAAACGATCGGGATCACTGTTGGACAAATCCTCGATATCGAGCCCATGTCTCCGACTAGATAGGAGGAAATAAAATGGAAATATGTCCGGGACCAACCTTTGGTCGAGCCAGACGAGGTCAATAAGCTCCCAATGAGAATGTATGAATTGCATCAATGGTACATGGACATTACCAAGATTTCCAATCGAGAGTCCCTCATGGTGGATGTCAAGAAGGATCATTACTACCATGAGAAAGCTGTGACCGTTGAGTATTCAGAACTATTTCAGCTATACAATCAAGACGCACTCGACAAATCTATCGTCAGTTGCTATTGTCTGTAAGTGATTTCTTTCTGTAATTTAAGTCTCAAGCTAGCTGTAGTGATCATTTTGATCAATCATTACCTGTAATTATCCTCACTATATTCTTTTCTGTGGTATTATGCAGGATGAAGATTTATGAAATGAAAAAAGGTGGACGTTATGGCATTGGGTTCGTTGACCCAAATACCATTAATGAATACACATGGAAATTAGATCCATATTACGAAAAAAGTGTAGAGGAAAGCATGCTAGAGTTATTTAAGCGCCTCAAATACAATAAATATATACTACTTCCTTACAACTTCCAGTGAGTCACACTGTCTTGTACTACAAATTCTGTTTTTGCCTACTAGCTAGCTACATGTTTTTGCTTACATATGCCCGCTTAATTAAGACATGCAAACGTGTGTGGGGCGGAACCCACGCTGCTTCTCGGCATGGATGGGACGGTGCTATCCAATGGTGGATCATCCGCTAGCTGCTGAGACCCCCTTTGCTAGCTAAGTGAGTCGATCTGCTCCTGCTGCCGCTGGAATTTGACTGCCAAGTCCGCGTGCGCTGATTCTAGGCCTTGAAGGCGTTCATAGTCTAGCTTCCTCTGCTCCTCCTCCATCTTCCTCTTCTTCTCCTCTGCAATCTTCTTTCTCGCACGGGTTCTGTAGTCGGTGTTCCAGTCCGAAAACCCCTCATACCACGGAATAGCGCCCATGCCTAGGGTGTTCAGGATTTCCCAGGGCACGCGTAAGCTCGTTGTTCTCTCTGTTGGGCTCGAACACCCCCGATCGAGCCTCTTCTATTGCAACAAGTAGCTTATCTTCGGCTCTGTCCAGACATGCCTTCTTCAAAACTTTGCCTATCTTCGGGTCCAACTCCCCCCATGCGCATAGAACGAAGTCCTGCACCTGGGGGCCAGCTCAATGTTTCTGGAGTGACACCTGCATCCAGCATCTCTTTCTCGGACTTATCCCACTTAGGCATTCCCACCGCATAGCCACCTGGCCCCGGCTTATGGAACGTATCCTTTTTTGCGGCATTGGCCTTGTTTATTCTCGACCGTTCCTTAGATAATTCCGAATCCTTGAATTTCACGAAATCATCCCAATGAGCACTTTGCTTCTCTAGTGTTCCCTCGAATACTGGAGTCTTCCTTCCTTCCTTGACGTACTTGGCCCATTCACGAATCTTGTGGTTCTTGAATGCAACCGCCATCTTCCTAAGAGCAGCGGCCTTGACTTTCTCCACATCTGCATCTGTGAAATGATCTAGTAGGGTGAAATGTTCCATGAGCGTTTACCAAAGCAGAAGTTTTTGTCTGTCGTCGACAAAAGTAACTCCTGGACGTGGCTTTGCTGGCTCTCTCCATTCTTGAAGGGAGATCGGGAGTTGGTCCTTCACAAGAACTCCGCACTGACGAATGAACTTGTCCGCAATCTTCTTAGGCTCTAATGGTTCGCCATTAGGTTTGATGGCCTCGATATTGTACTTTACGCCCTCCTTCAACTTTTTGTTCGGGCCTCGTTTCCTGTTGCCTGAAGATTTGCTCGATCCAGATGGCTGAAAGAAGAAAGATCGATTCGTTAATATATCTTCAAGTCATTTAAAACATGTGATGATCACCAGATGCCTGCTTATATAAATATATATACCTTGCCGGTCTTTGTTGTTTCAAGATCAACATTTTCTTTGTTATGTTCATAGTTCATGACTTCATCAATTCAGTCGTCGCGATCGAATATCATATCACCCTCCCCGGTGTTGTTTAGATATTCGGAGCCGTCATAATCTTATTCATTTTGATCATCATCTGGCCCGCGAGGATTGCGTATGATATTGAACAGGGCCTCTTCTCCCTCTCTACCGGTATTGTCTGCCATAGGTTTTGTTTAACTAATCTAAAAGAAATATATTCAAATTACAATGCATGGATGCAATCAATTAATAAGGAAAAACTGAATCAATCATATAACATAATAAGCATCATCGAATATAATCTCGAATACGTCGTCTCGAATAATAGACATAATCTCGAATACATCGTCTCGAATAATATATATATAATGTCGAATAAATCATCTCGAATATTATATATCGAATACATCACTAGCTAGCTAGCTAGCTAGCTAATAAAGATTGAATACTAGAGATCTAGGCGGTGGACAACCAAAGTGAAGGAACCATCACTGGATCATAGCTCGGGTGATCTCCCCAAAGAACCTGCCAGGTATTGGAGAACCTGACGTCCATAGCAGCCATGTAGCGATGGACGTGCTCGTCCTCCTCCCTGACACAGCGACGTACCACCTCCGGCGGGGCCGGCTCCCTCCGCACCGAAAGTGGCCCACGCGAACGCCACCAAAGGAGATGAGGGTCGACGACGGGTGAGGGAGTCCTGGATTAGGGGGTGTCCGGATGGCCGGACTATACCTTCAGCCGGACTCCTGGACTATGAAGATACAAGATTGAAGACTTCGTCCCGTGTCCGGAAGGGACTTTCCTTGGCGTGGAAGGCAAGCTTGGTGATACGGATATGCAGATCTCCTACCATTGTAACCGACTTTGTGTAACCCTAACCCTCTCCAGTGTCTATATAAACCGGAGGGTTTTAGTCCGTAGGACAACATACATAACAACAATCATACCATAGGCTAGCTTCTAGGGTTTAGCCTCTTCGATCTCGTGGTAGATCTACTCTTGTACTACCCATATCATCAATATTAATCAAGCAGGATGTAGGGTTTTACCTCCATCGAGAGGGCCCGAACCTGGGTAAAACTTCGTGTCCCTTGCCTCATGTTACCATCCGGCCTAGACGCACAGTTCGGGACCCCCTACCCGAGATCCGCCGGTTTTGACACTGACATTGGTGCTTTCATTGAGAGTTCCTCTGTGTCGTCGCCGTCAGGCTTGATGGCTCCTATGATCATCAATGACGATGCAGTCCAGGGTGAGACCTTCCTCCTCGAACAAATCTTTGTCTTCGGCGGCTTCGCACTGCGGGCCAATCCACTTGGCCATCTGGAGCAGATCGAAAGCTATGCCCCTGGCCGTCGGGTCAGATTTGGAAGTTTAAACTACATGGCTGACATCCGCGGGGACTTGATCTTCGACAGATTCGAGCCACTGCCGAGCGCGCTGCACTGTCACGACGAGCATGATCTAGCTCTGCCGCCGAACAGTGCCCTAGAGGCCGCACCCACATCGGCTTCGACCCTTAATTCAGAGCCAACTACGCCGATCGAGGATGGGTGGTTGGACGCCGCCTCGGGGGCTGCGATCCTAACGGCGATCGAGCCGAACACCAGCCCCGCACTCCGCGAGACTCGTGATTCTAAGGAGCCGGACTCCTCTCCGGACTCTGAATCATTCACGCCTCTGCCGATCGAATCCGATTGGGCGCCGATCATGGAGTTTACTGCCGCGGACATCTTTCAGCACTCGCCCTTTGGTGATATTATGAAATCACTAAAGTCTCTCTCTTTATCAGGAGAGCCCTAGCCGGACTACGGTCAGCAAGATTGGGATACGGACGATGAAGAAATTCAAAGCCCACCCACCACCCACTTTGTAGCCACTGTCGACGATTTAACCGACATGCTCGACTTCGACTCCGAAGACATCGACGGTATGGACGCCGATGAAGGAAACGATGAAGAACGAGCGCCTATTGGGCCCTGGAACGCCACCTCGTCATATGACGTATACATGGTGGACGCACCAAAAGATGACGACGAGGAGCAGAAGGACGCACCGAAGGATTGTTCCCTCGAAAAGCAGCCAAAGCGGCGACGCAAGCGCCGCCCCAAATCCCGCCTCGACAGAAATAGCGATCACACAGACCCAGCGCTGGAGCAGGGCGAACCGCTGCCGGACAACGGCAATTCGGATAATCAAACCGAACAAACAGATCCTATCAAGGATAATGGTCCGGACGACATAACGCCGGACAGGTACCCGGAGCAGCAGATTGCCCGTAAAAGGCTTGTTGCCACCGCGAGGAGTCTTAAAAAGCAGAAGCAAAGGCTCAAGGCCGCGCAGGACACACTCCAAATCAGATGGAGTAAAATACTCAACACTGCAGCAAGGTACGGCGACAATCGCCCCTCCAAGAGCTACCCAGAGCGGAAGCTGCTACCCGAATTCGATGAGGAGGCCTCAGACCCCCCACAACCAAATATCAAAGCAGCCACCTGGTCGGATGACGACCCCTCTACCAACACAGAGCGGCATACAACGCCGCTCACAATACAATACGCGACCCATGTGAGGGCTTGCACCCAAAGGACAGCGCAACAAAATCCATCTATGGACCACGCAAGCGCGCCCCAGCATACAATGCAACACAACAAACATCCGAACAACGCGGTACACCTAGCTACAGGGGTGCCGCACACCCCCTATGTTTCACCGATGAGGTGCTGGACCATGAATTTCCAGAGGGATTCAAGCCCGTAAACATAGAGGCATACGACGGAACAACAGACCCTGGGGTATGGATTGAGGACTACATCCTTCACATCCATATGGCTCGAGGAGATGATCTCCACGCCATCAAGTACTTACCCCTCAAGCTCAAAGGGCCAGCTCGTCACTGGCTCAAAGGCCTCCCCGAAAGCTCCATTGGAAGTTGGGAAGAGCTCGAAGACGCCTTTTGGGCAAATTTTCAAGGGACTTATGTCCGATCTCCGGATGCGGACGATTTGAGTCATATAACTCAACAGCCCGGAGAGTCAGCCCGAAAGCTTTGGAACAGGTTTCTTACTAAAAAGAACCAGATTGTCGACTATCCGGACGCTGAAGCCTTGGCAGCTTTCAAGCATAGCGTCCATGACGAATGGCTCGCCAGACACCTCGGCCAAAATAAGCCGAGAACGATGGCCGCATTAACAAACCTCATGACCCTCTTTTGCGCGGGCGAGGACAGCTGGCTAGCCAGATGCAGCACCAGCGACCCCAGTACATCTGAAGTTAGAGATGGAAACGGGAAATCACGATGCAACAGTAATAACAAATGCCGGAATAAAGAAGACATCACGAAGGGCATGGCAGTAAATGCTGGATTCAAAAGCTCTTGGCCAGGTCAAAAGCCGCCCCCTAAAGGCACCAGGGATGAACTGTCCAGCCTCAAAAAAATTCTGGACCAAGTATGTCAGATCCATAGTACCCCTGGTAAACCTGCTAATCATACCCACAGAGAATGTTGGGTCTTCAAGCAGTCCGGCAAGCTAAACGCCGTACACAAGGGGGAGGATACACCAAGTGAAGACGAGGACGAGCCCCCCAAGCAAGACACGGGGGAACAAAAGAAATTTCCACCAGAAGTCAAAACAGTAAACGTGTTACACGTGATCAAGGGAAAAAACAACGCGGCACTCCCAGGAAAATATACCCAAGTGCCCGTCACCGCGAAGTCCTGCCACTGGTCGTCTCAACCGATCACCTTCGATCATCGCGATTACTCAGCAAGTATCCGACACGCAGGATGGGCTGCCCTGGTATTAGACCCAGTAATTGGCGGATATCACTTCACACGAGTCTTGATGGACGGCGGCAGTAGCCTAAACCTAATATATCAGGATACAATCCGTTGGATGGGGTTAGGCCCAACACAAATTCGCCATAGCAATACTACCTTTAAGGGAGTAACGCCAGGCCCAGGGGCTCGCTGTACGGGCTCCCTCCTACTACAAGTTATATTCGCCCCCCCCCCCCGAATAACTTCCGTCACGAGCATTTAACTTTCCACATTGCTCCGTTTCAAAGTAGCTATCAAGCACTGCTCGAACGCGAAGCTTTCGCTCGCTTTAATGCAATACCACACTACGCCTCCCTCACACTCAAGATGCCCGGTCCATGTGGCATCATTACAGTGCACTGAAATATCAAGCGATCTCTGCACGCCGAAGAGAGTGCGGCTGCCTTGGCAGCCGCACACTAAAGGCGCCCGGACCAGCGAAAGCGTCCAATAGATCATCAAGAGCTCAGACACAACTAATCGAGTCCGGCGCCGCTACTTATACGGAATAAACGGTCAAACTCCTATTTGTCAATACAAGGGGCTCAACACGCGCAGACAAGTGGCAATTTCTTCTCATCTTGAATTATACATGGTTTCTTTAACAAACTATCTTTTTGCACGACAACTTTTTCACCTAAATTCCTCTCTTTTACAGACGATCATCGGGCTACACCCGTCCAGGATACGGCACAACGGAGACACAGGCGCAGACGTGCAGCAGGGACCCGCTCCAAGGATTCTTTTTAGATTAAGACCCCGCGTAAACCTTTTTTTACTGTCTCTTGTTGATACATATCCACCGTTGAGAAGGATGGTGACGTCTTGGCATGTGGCCACGCCAGAACAACGCACGTACCTGGACACAAGGGGCTTCTTACAAAGGCCATTATTTAGGCCCGGTTTATACCACAAAGACTGAATACCTTAGGGAGTGTTCGGCGTCGCGAGTTTGGCCCTATATGCATCAGCTCCGAATCATTGTCTTTGGTCAAATGTTGGGTTTTCCCGGCTCCTGTGTTTTGGTGCCTTACGTTCTGCTTTACCGGCTAAGGTAGCACCAGGAGAACTACTGCGATTGTGCCCTGGTTCATCCGGACGAGCACCTCAGTAGAGAAAGCCGAAAACTGATTGTCATGATATAGCGTGAGACTGGTCAACCACTCGATGACCTGTGGGAATGTTAGAATTCCTCCGCCTTAACGAAGGGCCGTTTTCCGGCCAGGCATGTACGCACCCCGAGATCGGGAGAGTGCGGAGCCACCAGGGGCTAGCTAGTAGCCCCGCTGTCAAACTCCTATGGCTAAGTGAAAGTGCTAAAGCATTATAGTCCGGTTGCCTCGCTCGTTCCGCTATCACCTCCTTAATAGGACCAAGACGTTGGGTTAAGTGTGAATGTGTGTTTTTGCGCGCACCTCCGCATTATATGTGTGAGGGTTGAAGCCGACGGTTGCAATCTTTCAGGTTATACACGTGTATACATAAACGGCCGCCCAGGAGGCATCATATTACTTTCAGGCAAAAGTATAAAAATAGCCTTATAAAAATTTATAAAAGCATTTCGCTTACAATGAGATTACATATCACTCAAACATAATATTTTTTGAGCACTGGGTCTCTATCAAACGAGCACCCTCAAGAACTTCTTCAAAGTAGTGCTCAGCAGCCCTTCGACCTATGGCCGAATCCCGCGCTGCAACAGTGGTAGCATCCATCTCCGCCCAGTATGCTTTAACACGGGCAAAGGCCATCCGTGCGCCCTCTATGCACGCCGACCTCTTCATCGCATTAATGCGCGGCACCACGTCAAGGAACTGCTGCACCAAGCTGAAATAGCTGTTCGATTTTGACCTTTCCGGCCATAGCTGGTCCACAATAGACCTCAGGGAAAGTCCGGACAAGCTATTTAGTTCGGCCCATTCGGCTAATTGGTCAGTCAAGGAAAGCGGATGCTCGGGAGAATGGAATTGTCTCCAAAACAGCTGGTCTACTTCACGGTCCGTCTGACCCTGGAAATACTTGGCCGCATCGGCAGCGCTCGCCGCCAAATCCATGTATACATCCTCCGAACTCCACAGCCGATCCAGAGGGGCATACCGTGGATCTCCGAACTTCCTCCGCAACATAAAGGATTTCCCAGCTACAATATCCCCGTCTTCCCGCAGCTCCTCCTTCTTTGCCCTCATAGCAGAGCGGAGGTCCTTTTTCGTCACAGCAGCCTTCTCAAGGTCCGATGCCTTTGCTTGGTTTTCCTTTTCAAGAACCCGGCAATGGTCGGCGGCAGCTTTTAATTCTATGGCCATCTTGGCCATCTTGTCTCGGCTCTCACCATGCGCGGCCTTCTCGGCTTGCAACTCTTCGGCCGCCTTCAAAGCAGCCGCATTACCCAATCTCGCTTGTCCCTTGGCTCGGGCAAGTTCTGCCCGCAAGGCTTCAACAGTGGCAGCTCCATCTGCAGTCACAACATATTAAAGATACTGGCATCATGTTGCTATTCCTATGTGGCCTTTACCAGATAATGACACTTACCCTGTGCCTCGTCAAGCCTTTTGTTAACAAGATCGATGTCGGCGTCTGCCGCATCCAACTGCCGTTCTAAATGGGCAAATTCGCTAGTCCGGCTAGCCACCGGAGCTTCCATCACCTGCACATAGAGGCAGTATGGTTATTACCTGGGAATATGATCCTCTGTTCGCCGTCGTTTCCGACGACAACCAGAGTCTCAGGGGCTACTATCTACACAGGGCACACCTAGCATGTGCAGGACTATCATACATTATTTTACGTACCTCAAAGCCTGTCAGTGGACTCATAAAAGCTTCATGCAATCCGCTTTCGGCGGACGATATTCTCTCCATCACGTATTCATCAGCACACAGTGTTCATCTGAGATGGCCACTCGCCCCACCAACTCCCTCAGAACATCCGATCGCACACTATACGGTGCCGGACTCTTTTGTCTGCTCTCTTCGGGAGCCGGACACTGGGAGCTTCGGGGGTCAATGGGATTATCTTCCGGTCTCACGGGACTCGGAGAGGCCCTCCGCGATGACACTTCAGGGTCGCCCGCTTCCGGAGCGGAGGAGTCCGGAGGAGGCGTTTCGCTCTCCATCATCTCTGGAAGAAGATCCCCCGAAGACGAGCTCATTTGAGAGGGGCTAAGGCCCGAACTGCAAAAATATATGCGGTGGTTATTTTCTCAGAAGAAAAAGATGGCATATTTGTACTATTAAAGTATTTCGGGTCGGTTACAACTCGCGGGAGAATTTATCCCCCCGCGGACTTTGTGCGGCAACAGCGCCCCCCAAGGTAGGACCCTCTGTGGGAGACTTCTTCTCCCGTTTGGAAGCTTCGGCTTCTGAATCCCCGGGCGCAGTCCTTTTCCTCTTCTGGTAGTCTTCCTTCATGGAGACGCTCGCTCTCTCGGCTAGAATGGGCAGCGTTGGGGGCCCACGTCCGCCCGCATTATCCTCCACAGTATCTTCCTTCAAGGGCTCCGGGCAAGGTGTGGTCTGGAGCATCTTTTCCAACACCGGATTTTCCAAACCCTCAGGGAGGGGGGCTGAACACCGAATCAACTTCGCCTTTGTTTGCGAGTCCTGGTCAAAAAGCGAACTCTCAGAAATAACTTCGTAACAAAGGAGAGATAGTATGTTCGGCCGGAAGATGCCTTACCTGTTCGGCGGCGCGGTTACTACTCAGGCCCACGTCCTCGATGATTTCTGGACACTCCACCTCAGGTCCGAAGAATGACTTGTACATCTCCTCGTGCGTCAGGCCGAGAAAATTTTGAATGGCACGCGGTCCCTCGGGATTGAACTCCCATAGGCGAAGAGGCCGCCGTTTGCAAGGCTGGACTTGACGAACCAGCATAACCTGTATTACCGCAACCAAACTGAAATCTCCATTGAAGAGATCTCGAATGCAGCTTTGCAGTACAGGCACGTCCTTGGCTGGACCCCAGCTCAGACCTCTGCTGATCCATGACATCAGCTGTGGTGGAGGGCCCGAGCGGAAAACAGGGGGGCCGCCCACTTGGCACTTCTAGGAGCCATGATGTAGAACCACTCCTGTTGCCACAATTCAGACACCTCTGGGATGGAACCTTTGGGCCACGGAGCTCCTGTCATCTTGCGTATTAAGGCACCTCCACACGCTGCATGTTTCCCCTCGATCATCTTCGGCTTCACTTCAAAGGTCTTGAGCCATAGGCCAAAGTGAGGGGTAACCCGGAGGAAGGCCTCGCACACGACAATAAATGTCGTGATATGAAGAAAGGAGTCCGGAGCTAGATCATGGAAGTCTAGCCCGTAGTAAAACATCAAACCCCTGACGAAAGGATCCAGAGTAAGGCCTGGACCTCGGAGGAAGTGGGAGACGAACACGATGTTCTCGTTGGGTTCGGGGGTGGGGGCGGCCTGCCCTCGCGGAGGCAGCTGATGCAAAATCTCGGCGGTCAGATATCTGGCCTCCCTCAACTTTTTGATGTCTTCTTCCGTGACGGAGGAAGGCACCCATTGGCCTTGAAGGCTAGATCCGGACATGACTGAAGGTTCGGAACACCTGACCTGAACTTTGGGCGCTTGAGCTTGAGGTGGGGGAAGGATTCGATTGAGCACGGAAGGGAAAAATAAAATCCTTGTCCCTTTATAAAGAGGGTGAATATCAAGCGTCCTCTCCGTGCCCGTTTGGACTTGCCTATAATCTAGGAGTCCTAGAAGCGGTTGGGTTACCCACGCCCGTATTGATGAGAATCCCGGAATAAGGGGACACAATCTCTGCTTTAACAAGACATGCCAAGGAAACCGCCTCGCATGACGCGCTGAGGTGGGATAATGAAACGACTCGGATAAAGGCTTGGCCGTGGTGTGTCACACTACGGAATACGTCAGCAGATTAGATTTGTGTAAATATTATTCTCTCTATGGCAATATGTGGAAACTTATTTTGCAGAGCCGGACACTATCTTTGTGTTCAAAATCTTCTATGAAGTACTTGGAGGAGGAACCTGCCTTGCAATGCCGAAGACAATCTGCGCGCCGGACTTGTCGTCATTGGAGCCTGGTTCAGGGGCTACTGAGGGAGTCCTGGATTAGGGGGTGTCCGGATGGCCGGACTATACCTTCAGCCGGACTCCTGGACTATGAAGATACAAGATTGAAGACTTCGTCCCGTGTCCGGAAGGGACTTTCCTTGGCGTGGAAGGCAAGCTTGGCGATACGGATATGCAGATCTCCTACCATTGTAACCGACTTTGTGTAACCCTAACCCTCTCCAGTGTCTATATAAACCGGAGGGTTTTAGTCCGTAGGACAACATACATAACAACAATCATACCATAGGCTAGCTTCTAGGGTTTAGACTCTTCGATCTCGTGGTAGATCTACTCTTGTACTACCCATATCATCAATATTAATCAAGCAGGACGTAGGGTTTTACCTCCATCGAGAGGGCCCGAACCTGGGTAAAACTTTGTGCCCCTTGCCTCCTGTTACCATCTGGCCTAGACGCACAGTTCGGGACCCCCTACCCGAGATCCGCCGGTTTTGACACTGACAACGGGACCCGGGGCCGGGTTCCTCACCAAGCGTCGCGGCCCTGAAGGTAGCACCTCCCAGTGCCAGCCCGGCGGAGCCCAGTCCCGGACATGGGTCCTCTGAAGCAGGACGTCGTCGCGAACGGGTCGACGGTGAGGATGCGGGCCGGGCATCGTCGACAACAAATACTATATTCCACAAAAGTAAAGTAACATTTTTTAAATGATGGATTGTGATTTCATATATGCAAATTCTAAATTTTATAACTAAAACTAACATTTCTAATATTTCTATAACTAAAACTAACATTTCTAATATTTCTATAACTAACTAACATTTCTATATAACTAACATTTCTAATATAACTAACATTTCTATATAACTAACATTTCTAATATTTCTATATAACTAACATTTCTATATAACTAACATTTCTATAACTAAAACTAACATTTCTAATAATTCTATAACTAAAAACAGAAAGATTGCTAACAATTCTATAACAATTAATGTGTGTGTGTGGTTGGCGGCCGGGGCAGGAGCTCAC
Source organism: Triticum urartu (assembly GCF_056163025.1). Taxonomy (NCBI): domain Eukaryota; kingdom Viridiplantae; phylum Streptophyta; class Magnoliopsida; order Poales; family Poaceae; genus Triticum; species Triticum urartu. The sequence goes on from NC_141878.1 coordinate 101,062,792, forward strand.
CGGCGAGGCGCGACGACGGTGGGCGGCGACGGGGACGGAGACGGCGACGGGGACGGGGACGGGGCGGCGATGACAGGGACGACGGGGACGGGCCGGGCGGGGACGACGGGAGGACGGGGCGGGGCGCGGCGACGGGGCGCAGCGCGGCGACGGGGACGACGGGGACGGGGACGACGACGGCGACGGACGGCGACGGGGACGGCGACGGACGGCAACGGGGGCGGCGACGAGTGGCGGCGGTGACGGGGCAGAGGAGAAAGAAGCAGGGAGAGATGAGAAACTGACAATTTTTTATGAAGTGTTTTCTTATATAGAACCCACCTTTAGTACCGGTTGGAGCCACCAACCGGTACTAAAGATCTGTTTTGGCCAGGCGAAGCGGCAGGAACCGCACCCCCTTTAGTACCGGGTCATGGTGCCAACCGGTACTAAAGGCCCCCCCTTTAGTACCGGTTGGAGCCACGACCCAGTACTAAAGGGTGTGCGCTGCCAGGCGAGGGGCGCAAAAGTTTAGTCCCACCTCGCTAGCCGAGGGGCACTCGCATCTGCTTATAAGCCCCGCCGTCGCTGCTGTCTCGAGCTCCTCTCTTAAGCATGCCTTCTAGGCGTACCTCTGCTGCGATGCCCTATTGGACCTACTGGGCTAGCGGGCCTGCATGCTGTCCCAACTTGAATTTGGGTTTCTAGTGGTATGCAGGCCGCTGTGGCCCAGTAGGTGGGCTTTTTTTTCTTATTTTTTTGCTTTATTTATTTTTGTTTTATTTATTTTTGAGTTGTTTTTTGTTGTATTTAGAGTTTCTTTATGAATATTTTTGCTTTAGGTACAAAAAATAACAAACTTTCTGTTAGTACCGGTAGTTTACAAATTTGAATAGTTTAAATTTTGAATTATTTGAAATTTGTGTGAATCACTAGTTTGTGAATAACTTAACTTTGAAAATAGATTTTTTAATGATTCTTTTTTCTTATGTTTAATATTAGTGTGTTTTATCATTATATTCAATTTGGTAATGCTTAGATTATTTAAAAAATGAAATGCCTTTGTAACGGATGAGTTTTCGTCCGAAACACTGATACTTCGGAAGAGATTGTCCATTTTGTACACGAAGTGCAACCAGTTTTTGCGGTAACCCTCTCTACTTTTTTGCATATGCTATGTGGGTGAAATTATGATACCATGCCAACTTTCAACCTTTTCTGAGTTCATTTGAAATGCTTTTCAATTTTAGGGTCATTTAGCTGAAAAAATCAGTAAATGCATGAAAGAATTTGCTTGCACATAAAATTTCTTCGCGTTTCAAATGCCAAAACACATAACTAGCTACCCTAACTATTACAGAGATTCCCTCCTGGGTGTGAAACACAGAAGAAAGTGATGATAGTGAAGTCGATCACATCCCAGATCTTTGGGTGTGAAACTTTTTCTTCGCGTGTGTCCCTTTGCGCCGTAGCCATGGAAAATCTTCATCATTTAACTGGATGCTCGGGTCAATATTCACTGTGAATGGAGCAATTTCATCAAACTTTTCATAATCTCCTGACATGTCTGTCTTGTCATCGACTCCCACGATGTTTCTCTTCCCAGAAAGAACTATGTGCTGCTTTGGCTCATCGTACGATGCATTCGCTTCCTTATCTTTTTCTTTTCCTCGGCTTGGTAGACATGTCCTTCATATAGAAAACCTGTGCCACATCATTGGCTAGGACGAATGGTTCGTCTGCATACGCAAGATTGTTGAGATCCACTGTTGTCATTCCGTACTGCGGGTCTTCCGTTACCCCGCCTCGTGTCATATTGACCCATTTGCACCGAAATAAAGGGACCTTGAAACTACGTCGATAGTCAAGTTCCCATATGTCCTGTATATAACCATAATATGTTTCCTTTCCCGTCTTGGTTTCTGCATCAAAGCGGACACCACTGTTTTGGTTGGTTCTCTTCTTATCTTGGGCGATCGTGTAAAATGTATTACCATTTATCTCGTACCCTTTGAAAGTCATTATATTCGAAGATGGTAACTAGGACAGCAACTACAGGTCATCTTCAATAGAGGCGTCATGCATGGTACGTGTCTGCAACCAGCTGGCGAAACTCCTGGTTTGTTCATGTGTAATCCAGTCATCAGACCGCTCCGGGTGTTTGGAGCATAGCAAATTCTTGTGTTCATCCATATAAGAAGCCACCAAGGTAGAATTCTGTAGAACTGTGTAGTGTGCTTTAGTGAGAGAATGTCCGTCCATACATATTATTTGTTTCCCTCCTAGCGTGCCTTTTCCATCCAGTCTGCCTTTATGCCGCGATTCAGGAACACCAATCGGCTTAAGGTCAGGAATAAAGTCAATACAAAACTCAATGACCTCCTCATTTTCATGGCCCTTGGAGATGCTTCCTTCTGGCCTAGCACGGTTATGAACATATTTCTTTAAGACTCCCATGAACCTCTCAAAGGGGAACATATTGTGTAGAAATACAGGACCCAAAACGTTAATCTCTTCACATAGATGAACTAGAACGTGCGTCATGATGTTGAAGAAGGATGGTGGGAACACCAACTCAAAACTGACAAGACATTGCATCAAATCATTCTCTAACCTTAGTATGATTTCTGGATCGATTACCTTATGAGAGATTGCATTGAGGAATGCACATAGCTTCACAATGGCTAATCGAACGTTTTCCGGTAGAAGCCCCCTCAATGCAACCGGAAGCAGTTGCGTCATAATCACGTGGCAGTCATGAGACTTTAGGTTCTGAAATTCTTTCTCTGCCATGTATATTATTCCCTTTATATTCGACGAGAAGCCTGACGGTACCTTAATACTGAGTAGGCATTCAAAGAAGATTTCCTTCTCTTCTTTGGTAAGAGCGTAGCTTGCATGACCCTGATGTATGTTGTCTTTTCTGTGCATACGTTGCTGGTCCTCCCGTGCCTCAGGTGTATCTTTTGTCTTCCCATACACGCCCAAGAAGCCAAGCAGGGTCACACAAAAATTCTTCGTCACGTGCATCACGTCGATTACGGAGTGGACCTCTAGGGTTTCCAATAGGGCAGGTCCCAAAATATAGATTTCTTCTTCCACATGGGTGCGTGTCCGTCAGCATCATTCGGAACAGGTTGTCCACCAGGACCCTTTCCAAAGACCATCTTCAAATCATTGACCATATCATGTACATCAGCACCAGTACGGTGGCGAGGCTTCGTCCGGTGATCCGCCTCACTTTTGAAATGCTTGCCTTTCTTTCTTACGGGATGCCTACTCAGAAGAAATCGACGATGTCCCAGGTACACATTCTTCTTACAATTAGCCAAATATATATTGTCGGTATCGTCCAAACAGTGCATGCATGCGCGGTATCCCTTGTTTGTCTGTCCTGAAAGGTTACTAGGAGCAGGCCAATCATTGATGGTCACGAACAGCAACGCCTTTATGTCAAATTATTCCCCCATGTGCTCATCCCACGCACGTACACCTGTTCCATTCCACAGTTGTAAGAGTTCTTCAACTAATGGCCTTAGGTACACATCAATGTCGTTGCCGGGTTGCTTAGGGCCTTGGATGAGCACTGGCATCATAATGAACTTCCGCTTCATGGACAACCAAGGAGGAAGGTTATACAAACATAGAGTCACAGGCCAGGTGCTATGGTTGCTGCTCTGCTCCCCAAAAGGATTAATGTCATCTGCGCTTAGAGCAAACCATATGTTCCTTGCGTCATCTGCAAACTCCTTTCCATACTTTCTTTCGATTTTTCTACACTGCGACCCGTCAGCGGGTACTCTCAACTTTCCGTCTTTCTTACGGTCTTCTCTGTGCCATCGCATCGCCTTGGCATGCTCTTTGTTTTGGAACAAACGTTTCAACCGTGGTATTATAGGAGCATACCACATCACCTTGGTAGGAATCTTCTTCCTGGGGCGCTCGCCCTCGACATCACCAGGGTCATCACGGCTGATCTTATAGCACAATGCACCGCATACTGGACAAGCGTTCAAATCCTCGTACTCACCGCGGTAGAGGATGCAATCATTAGGGCATGCATGTATCTTCTGCACCTCTAACCCTAGAGGGCAGACAGCCTTCTTTGCTTCGTACGTACTCTCGGGCAATTCGTTGTCCTTTGGAAGCATATTCTTTATCATTACCAGCAACTTTCCAAATCCCTTGTCAGATACACCATTCTCTGCCTTCCATTGTAGCAATTCCAGTGTGGTGCCCAACTTTTTCGTGTCACCTACGCAATTCGGGTACAACAATTTTTTGTGATTCTCTAACATGCGCTGCAACTTCTTCTTCTCCAAATCACTTGCGTAGTTTCTCTTTGTATCGGCAATGGCCCGACCTAGATCATCAACGGGCTCATCCGATGCCTCTTCTTCAGCTTCTTCCCGCATTGCCGGCTCAGCTTCTTCCCGCATTACCGGCTCGGCTTCTTCGCTCATTGTTGTATCATCGTATTCAGGGAACCCATGGCCAGGATAGTTGTCGTCGTCCTCTTCTTCTTCATTGTCTTCCATCATAACCCCTCTTTATCCATGCTTGGTCCAAACATTATAGGGGGGAATGAAACCGGACTCAAACAGGTGGACGTGAATGGTTCTTGATGTAGAGTAATTGTGACCATTCACTACTGGAATCTGCTACTTTGCCATCTGCCAGCTCTTTGCCGTCTGCCAGCTGATGGCAAAGAGGCTCTTTGCCGTCTGCCTTGGGATAGCAGACGGCAAAGAGCTGGCAGATGGCAAAGAGACTATTTGCCATCAGCTGGCTATTTGTCGTCTGCCAGCTGACGGCAAAGAGGGAAAAGGCAGACGGCAAAGAGCCTAGTGGCCCCATGGGGCATGGCGTGGCTAGGTTAACTTCTTTGTCGTCTGCTAGCAGACGGCAAAGAACAAATAGCAGTCGGCAAAGCCGGGGCGGACGGCAAAGAAGAAGCACAACACCCGGATCGATCATGCGGATCGATGACTTGGCATCCCCACCCACACCCCATCGGACGCACGCCCACGCATGCACCCACGATGCACACGCCCTGAGGGCAGCATCACCCCACCACGTCTCTCTCTGTCCCTTATCCCCACCTCACCCTACCACATCTCTCTCTCTCCTTTCTCTCCCTCTCGATCCAAATCGGCACACCGGCCGGCCAGCGCCCGCCACCGCCTTGACCCCCGGCCTTGCCGGCCGGCGCCCGCCTGCCGGATCCAGCCTCGCCGGCCACCACCTCTTCCGCCGGCCGCGTCCACTTCCCCCTTCACCGCCGGCCCCGGCCACTTCGCCCGTCGCCCCCACCGGCCTCCATCGGCCCGCCGGCACCGGTCACCACCTCGTTGGCCGCCATCTCGCCTGCCGGCCCCGGCCCCGTCGCCCGTTGCCCCCGCCTGCCTCCGTGTCTCGTCGCTCGTCGACCGCGGCGGCCTCCGCACCCCGTCTCCCCTGCCGGCCTCCATCGGCCCCGGCTCCGTCAGCCCCGCCGGCCTCCGTCGGCCTCGAACCCCGGCCCCGTCCTCGAGGAGAAGTTAGAGGGGGCGACTGCTAGTTGCTCCGGCGACCACGGGCATAGAGGAGTCCGTTCGTTCTTGGAACAAAGTGTGGATGGATAATGTCATGTTCGTATTGTGAAATTTGTCCATTCGTGGATGATGTATTCTATGTAAATATTGTAATTTTGTATTGTGAAATTTGTCCGTTCGTCTTTGATTCTTGGAACAAAGTGTGGATGGATAATGTCATGTTTATTTATAGCCTCTGCACTTGGACTGTTTATTTATTTTAATAAACAAACAAACTTCTTTGCCGTCTGTGATTGTAGGAGGCTGACGGCAAAGCCTCCCGTTAGAGGCTAACGGAGCAAACCCTATCCAGTGGCTTTGCCATCCGTCTGCTTTCTTTTCTGTCGGCTGCTGATGGCAAAGGCCCCTTTGCCGTCAGCCGCCGAAAGCAGACGGCAAAGTAGCTCTTTGCCGAACCTTACTTTGCCGTCCCCTTTTGCCGTCCGCAGCAGACGGCAAAGACCTTTGTCGTCAGCCATTCATGCCTTTGCCGTCTGCCGTGGCAGATGGCAAAGTAGCTGATTCCTGTAGTGATTCTTATAGCCAGCACATGGACAAGGCATAAAACCATCAGCCCGCTTGTTTGCCTCAGCCGCAAGCAGAAAAATACGCACGCCATTAATGAACTCGGGAGAGCATCGGTCATCGTACATCCATTGCCGGCTCATCTTCAATACACAGCACCGAAAACACCAAATTAATGCAATACATAAAGTTCATACATAAAGATCATACAACACTTAAATGCAACAAACAAATAACTCTCTAGCTAAAGAATTTAAATGCAACAACAAATGCGATCAAGATCGCAACTATGGTAACAATTGACCCAACAGCATAATGATACCAAGCCTCACTATGAATGGCATATTTTCTAATCTTTCTAATCTTCAAGCGCATTTTATCCATCTTAATCTTGTGATCATCGACGACATCGGCAACATGCAACTCCAATTCCATCTTCTCCCCCTCAATTCTTTTCAATTTTTCCTTCATATCCTCGTTTTCTCTTTCAACTAAATTTAACCTCTCGACAATAGGGTCGGTTGGAATTTCTGGTTCAACTACCTCCACATACAAATATCTATGTCAACTTGATGGGCATAATTTGTCATAAACACGAAATGCAATGAATAGTTTTAAAAGAGAATATACCACATCCGAATCATAACCCGGACGAGGGCCGACGAGGACGGATATCAAAACCATGGCACTATGTATAACAAACAATGTATGGGTAAGATAATTATACGAGTAACTATATATCCAAATCACACAAACATCAATGGGTGGTGCCGGCGACGGGACGTTGCGAGCGATCGACGGTGGTTACGACGGAGATTTAGAAGGTACTAAGTAAACCACACCTACATGTGCAAACTAAGTGTTATTTTTGACCTCAAATTGCATATAAATCAAATACTAGCACATATATATAATTCCTCCCAAATTACTAAACTCAAAAATCAATCAGTATATAAAGCATTGCACGAGCTAATCTAGCAATGAGAGATGAAAGGACAAAGTTGCTAACCTTTGTGATCATTTGAATGGATGGGGGCCTTCAAATCTTGACAAATTTTGGGCAAAATATGTGATGAGCTTGAGAGGAAGAGGGAAAAGAACAGAGAGGAGAGGGGAAAGGGGAAGAACAGAGCGAGCTCGGGTGGACGAAGGGTCTATGTAGGACGACCTTTAGTACCGGTTCATGATACGACCCGGTACTAAAGGTGCTGGAGGGGCCCGGGACTGACAACATCCTGCCACCACTCACTTTAGTACCGGTTCGTGGCACGAACCGGTGCTAAAGGTTCGCCACGAACCGGTACTAATGAGAGCAACCGGCTAGCCGTTGGAACCGGCATTAATGCACATATTAGTGCAGGCTCAAATTCAAACCGGCACTAATGTGCTTCACATTTGACCCTTTTTCTACTAGTGATTGATCATAATTATGTATATTGCTTGGTCAAAATGGTGTTGTAAAAAAGGATGAACCACCTAGAGGACAAACCTTTGATGCTAAGGTATAATCATCCAAAACTGGGTTCATTCGATTAAGTTATATTCATGACTATATTCTCATTCATCTTTATTTCGAGCAGGAATAGAGCTTAGGTACATCCGTCGGGCTAGTTGGTGTCTTCTGGCCCCCTTAGCTCGGTCCGAAAGAAAAGGCGAGATCGATGAATTGAATCAACTATAAGATGGGCATTGACTTTATCAAGAAACTAGTTTTACTCAAATTATTTATGTTTTTGTAACTAAAAGTGTCCCCATGTTTTCAAAAAATATTCATGCAATTAAGATTTTTCTAATTAATTTTAAGGCAAATTTTAACATCCTCCCTCTTACCCTCTCCTTTTACACATAAAGTAAGAAGATAAGAGTTAATCAGACCACTAATTAATGAGATCAATGGCTCAGATCTATTATATACTCTTACCTCTCATGTGAATAGAGAAGATAGGTGGGAGCATGTTAAAACTGCTCAAGTTTTTAAAGTGGTCACACGATTTTTAATTTTATTTTTGTAAAAGAAAAAAAAGAGAAAAGGAATAAACATACAAAACCGAAAAAAAGGGAAAGGAGAAAACCAAAGAAAGACATCGAAAGGCTGACAAAAAACTAAGCAAATGAATTCATACCAAATGGGATCCTAAAAAAAGCAAATTGGGCCGACCCACTTCGGCTCATCCTAAAATCAATTCTGTGACTATACACCAAACTTTTCCTTGGCACGCACCCGCGGACAATCGATTGGTGACTTCTTGCGGTAAACTGTTGTTCCGGTATGCTCGCTGTTACAATAGTACGCCTATCAAACAACACAAGATCAATTTATAAACTTTATGATGCATAACCTCTCAATGATCTCAAACATCAAATCTCTTCAAAACTTCCAACCATCGAACGAACATTTAGCTAAAAGATGTATATTGATCCATGCTCATGCAGAAGTTCAAAAGATATTTTGTAAACCATGGCTGATAATGCTTGTTAGATTTACCTGGTGACATGTATTCTATGCTGCTAACTAACAACATTGGAAGGCTATCCAACCATGTTGTTGTGAGCTCTGTTATCTTAACTAAAACTGTGGGAGGCTACTTGATGAAAGATCTAGTACTCGACCCATACAGAGCGTTCTCCTAGAATCCGGGAACCAAGCAAATATAGGTGTTCATTGTCCATTCGTGATTATTTCCCCTTAGTCACGTGAGGCTAGAAAATTATACACCTGCCAAGTTTCACAAATACCTTATGCGGCACCGGCTACAAAATACCAATAATCTGCAGATACTTCTTTCTTCTAATGTTTGCCTAGAAAGAATGCTAAAACATATGCTAATCTTGTTAGCTAGAGGCAAATTTTGATAAGAATTTCAAATTTTGAACAACTAAACTCGTGTCACTGACAGCTAAGTGATTACTCCACTCCAGAGTAACGCTAACAGATATAATGTTTTTTTATAGAATGGACTATGCAACCAATAAAGCTCATGGCTCAAGATTAAGATGATGGAAAAAATATGAACACCAAGGCCCATTTCTCAAGGAAAGGGAAAGAAAAACATAATCCATTGGTCCATAATGAAGAACTGAAAGCGAGATACAAAGAAGTATCTGCATAGAAAACTGAACATATACATCAGTTATTTGTGGCACATTACCATAGGACAGAAAAGGAGTTTCTAGCTTTTATAGGTCACATATTCGGATAGGAGTATCTGTATTATTATGGGCTATATGAAACACTAGGAACGACATGATCTTTAACCGAAAAAACTTTACCAACTTTTTGTAGGTTATTTACAGAGCTACTGCTTGAATCCGTACGTGGTCGTTACTCACCCATGCAGATTTCAGAAAGCTTTTAGATACTAGGTGCAACCGATGGGAGACGATAGCACGGGTTATTTTCAACCGATTTGGATGGCGAGCTACTAATAGGCTAGGCATATAGGCATCGTGGTCTGTTACTATTTTCGCCGCATGTGTCACCTTTTTATTTCATTTTCTTTTGCTCTGTTTGTAAGCCAGACTTGCACTACTGACTTGTTTGCGTACTTGTTTTAATAATATGGCTGCATACATCACTTTGATGCAGAGGCTGGGGGTTATCCTCCTTTTTCAAAAAAAAAAGAAATATGAGTACCAGCTACAGACCCATCAATAGAAAATAGCAGCAAGCATGTTCACTGAACACCATGGAGCAACATCCATCCAGAGAGCAAAATTAGGTTAACTAATTTTCATAGGAAACACATGGAACTATTATATGTGTCATATCCTCTTTATACATTGAAGTTATATTTGTCATTCATGTAATAAAATATGAGTTCAATGGCAAGGGAGCTTAAGAGGAAGGGGGCATATAGTTCAAAGTTCAATGGCAAGGCATTGTTTATTAGCAGCTGCAACACCCTTTCCGGAGAACAACTATTTCATTTATCGGACAATGAAAAAAGCAACAGCTAGATAATAATAGAAAATAGTGTGATCATTAGATAGAAAAATAGAAATTTATCTTTGCAAAAAAAATAGAAATTTACCTTTTTCATTATAATGCTCTTTGCTTTAGCCCAAAAACTCATTGTTTACTTCGCCTCAGCATTCCATTCAGAAATCTCTCTTTCAAGGGATCATCAAATCAGCCATAAGCTATTCACAATGAGCAGATTAAAGACAGGACATAACAGAATGAAATATGCATTACATAATAGTGTAGCTTAAGTTGGTAATCCCTCCGTTCCATATTAAGTGCCACTGATTCTGTACACCTTTGTACTAAATCAACAACGCTTAGGAATGGAGGGAGTAACAACTAAACATTCAGGACATGATTAATGAACTGTTAAGGGCTACTGAAAAGAAAGACACAAAAAGAATATACTTGAGTTTGCTCTTACATCAAAAACAACATCAAAGAGCAACTCATCTTGCAGTCTCCTCTTTATCGAAAAATCTTGCAGTTTCCTAGTTAAATTCATGCGTAGCATCAAAGCTATGTGTCTAATCCCGCGGAATTACCTGAAAACAAAGAAGTATAAATTGCGTCATGTAAGAGCATCTCCAACAGCCGGCCAACACGCGGCGCGCTAAAAAATACTTTGCAGCACACCCATCGCCTGATTTGGCGCGGCGGGCAGCGCTGGCTCTAGCAATCACGCTAAAATTTAGCACGCACGTAGCTCCAGCAGGCGCGCTAAAATGCAGCACGTGCGCTCTCGCACGGACACTCTGGACTAGGTTGCATACATATTTTTTAGATAAAAACGATACATAGTTCATCTCGTAGATAAAACGATACATAGATATTTTACATAGTTCATAGCATAGATAGATAAAACTACGATGCAACTACATAAAAACTATAGTGCAACTACATACTACGGTGCAACTAGATAAACTATGGTGCAACTACACTAGTAGAAAACAGGGCTATGGTCCAGGCCGGCTCAGCCCATTAGTCCCGGTTCAGTCTAGAACCGGGACCAATGTGGGCATTGGTCCTGGTTCGTGAGCCCAGGGGGCCGCCGGGCCATGTGGGCCATTGGTCCCGGTTCGTCTGGACCTTTTGGTCCCGGTTGGTGGGACGAATCGGGACCAATGGGCCTCGCTCCTGGCCCACCACCATTGGTCCCGGTTGGTGGCTTGAACCGGGACCAAAGGCTTCCCTTTAGTCCCGGTTCATGTCATCAACCGGGACCAATGAGGTGCCTATATATACCCCCTCGCGCAAGAGCAGAGCACAGTGCTCTGTTTTTTCTGGCCGAGGGGGAGAGGGCTTTGTGGTGCTCTAGCTCACCTCCTATGCACATGAGGTGTTCGATGGAATGCCCGAGCCACACTACTTAAGCTTTCTCCTCTCGAAGCTTGACCTCCAAACTCCATTTTCCTTGAGATTTGTCTAGATTTAGCGGTCCGTCACGCCCCGTCCCCATCTTCACCGCCGTCGATCACCCGCGCCGATCTCATCACCGACACCACCGTGGTGAGCCTCTTGTTCTTATCTTCTTTTTGAAAGGAAAAATATTCTTACTTGTATGTTTAGATAGATACTTGTATCATTTTCTTACATTTGTTATTGCATCTTATATAGTGCGATGGTTTTGGTATCCGCCCCCGTCGGCCCTCGTCCTGTCTATGATTCGGATTTGGTATGTATATTATCTTTATAACTATTGGTTCATTTATTGTTTATGAAAATTATGCCGACCAACGTGACATAGATTTTATTTATCTAGGATGTATGTGAATCGGAAATGCCAACCGACCCTATTGTCGAGAGGTTAAATTTAGTTGAAGAAAAAAACAATTTGTTGAAGGAAAAAATAAAAAAATTGAGGAGGAGAAGATGATATTGGAGTTGCATGTTGCGGATGTCGTCGATGATCACAAGATCAAGATGGATGCAATGCGCTTGAAGATTAGAAAGATTAGAAAATATGCCATTCATACCGAGGCTTGGTATCATTATGCCGTTGGATCAATTGTTACCTTGGTTGCGATTATGATCGCATTTGTTTTCGCATTGAAATGTTTTACATAGTTTCAATGTATGGTTTAATTAATTAGATGCTCTGGAGAGCTATATGTTGTTAGATGAGAACTATGTATGCACTTTGATTTTAATGTGATGATGAACTTCTATTAATTTGGACACTTAATTATATATAATGCACGCAGATGAACCGGCAATGGATGTACGGTGACAGACACACCCGCGAGTACATTAAGGGTGTGCATGAGTTTCTCGATGCGGCTGAGGCAAACAAGCAGAATGGTTTTATGTGTTGTCCATGCACTGAATGTGGGAATACGAGGTCTTACTCTAACCGGAAAATCCTTCACTCCCACCTGCTTTACAAGGGTTTCATGCCACACTATAATGTTTGGACGAAGCACGGAGAAATAGGGGTTATGATGGAAGACGGCGAAGAAGAAGAGTACGATGACAACTATGTGCCCCCTGAATACGGTGATGCTGCAACGGGGGGAGCTGGTGAAGATCAAGAGGAACCAGACGATGTGCCCAATGATGCTGCCACGGGTGAAGCTGCTGAAGATCAAGAGGAACCAGACGATGTGCCCGATGATGATGATCTCCGCCGGGTCATTGTCGATGCAAGGACGCAATGCATTAGTCAAAAGGAGAAGCTGAAGTTTGATCGCATGTTAGAGGATCACAAAAAAGGGTTATACCCCAATTGCGAAGATGGCAACACAAAGCTCGGCACCGTACTGGAATTGCTGCAGTGGAAGGCAGAGAATGCTGTGGCTGACAAAGGATTTGAGAAGCTACTGAAGATATTGAAGAAGAAGCTTCCAAAGGATAACGAATTGCCCGACAGTACATACGCAGCAAAGAAGGTCGTATGCCCTCTAGGATTGGAGGTGGAGAAGATACATGCATGCCCTAATGACTGCATCCTCTACCGCGGTGCATACAAAGATCTGAACGCATGCCCGGTATGCGGTGCGTTGCGGTATAAGATCAGACGAGATGACCCTGGTGATGTTGACGGCGAGCCCCTCAGGAAGAGGGTTCCTGCGAAGGTGATGTGGTATGCTCCTATAATACCACGGTTGAAACGTCTGTTCAGAAACGAAGAGCATGCCAAGTTGATGCGATGGCACAGTGAGAACCGAAAGAAAGATGGGAAGTTGAGAGCACCCGCTGATGGGTCGCAGTGGAGAAAAATCGAGAGAAAGTACTGGGATGAGTTTGCAAAGGACCCAAGGAATGTATGGTTTGCTTTAAGCGCGGATGTCATTAATCCTTTCGGGGAGCAGAGCAGCAATCATAGCACCTGGCCCGTGACTCTATGTATGTATAACGTTCCTCCTTGGATGTGCATGAAGCGGAAGTTCATTATGATGCCAGTTCTTATCCAAGGCCCTAAGCAACCCGGTAACGAAATTGATGTGTACCTAAGGCCATTAGTTGAAGAACTTTTACAGCTGTGGAATGGAAACGGTGTACGTACGTGGGATGAGCACAGACAGGAGGAATTTAACCTTAAGGCGTTGCTGTTCGTGACCATCAACGATTGGCCCGCTCTCAGTAACCTTTCAGGACAGACAAACAAAGGATACCACGCATGCACGCACTGTTTAGATGACACTGAAAGTATATACCTGGACAAATGCAGGAAGAATGTGTACCTGGGCCATCGTCGATTTCTTCCGACCAACCATCAATGTCGAAAGAAAGGCAAGCATTTCAAAGGCGAGGCAGATCACCGGAAGAAGCCCGCCATGCGCACCGGTGATCACGTGCTTGCTATGGTCAATGATTTACACTACGTAATCTTTGGAAAGGGTCCCGGTGGACTAGCTGTTCTGAATGACGCTGAGGGACACGCACCCATGTGGAAGAAGAAATCTATATTTTGGGACCTACCCTACTGGAAAGACCTAGAGGTCCGCTCCTCAATCGACGTGATGCACGTGACGAAGAACCTTTGCGTGAACCTGCTAGGCTTCCTGGGCGTGTATGGGAAGACAAAAGATACACCTGAGGCACGAGAGGACCTGCAACGTTTGCATGAAAAAGACGGCATGCCTCCGAAGCAGTATAAAGGTCCTGCCAGCTACGCTCTTACGAAAGAAGAGAAAGAAATCTTCTTTGAATGCCTGCTCAGTATGAAGGTCACGACTGGCTTCTCATCGAATATAAAGGGAATAATAAATATGCCAGAGAAAAAGTTTCAGAACCTAAAGTCTCATGACTGCCACGTGATTATGACGCAACTGCTTCCGGTTGCATTAAGGGGGCTTCTACCGGAAAACGTCCGATTAGCCATTGTGAAGCTATGTGCATTCCTCAATGCAATCTCTCAGAAGGTGATCGATCCAGAAATCGTACCAAGGCTAAGGAGTGATGTGGCGCAATGTCTTGTCAGTTTCGAGCTGGTGTTCCCACCATCATTTTCAATATCATGACGCACGTCCTAGTTCATCTAGTCGACGAGATTGTCATCCTGGGGCCCGTATTTCTACACAATATGTTCCCCTTTGAGAGGTTCATGGGAGTCCTAAAGAAATATGTCCGTAACCGCGCTAGGCCAGAAGGAAGCATCTCCATGGGCCATCAAACAGAGGATGTTATCGGGTTTTGTGTTGACTTCATTCCTGGCCTTAACAAGATAGGTCTCCCTAAATCACGGTATGAGGGGAGACTGACTGGAAAAGGCACTCTTGGAAGAGACTCAATAATATGCAGGGACGAATATTCTTGGTCTCAAGCACACTACACAGTTCTACAGAACTCTACCTTGGTGACCCCGTATGTCGATGAACACAAGAACAGTCTGCGCTCCAAACACCCGGAGCAGTGCGACGACTGGATTACATGTGAACACATTAGGACTTTCAGCAGTTGGTTGGAAACACATCTCAGAGGTGATAACACTGTTTGTGATGAGTTGTACTTGTTGTCCAGGGCACCATCTTTGACTGTATTGACTTACAAAGGATACGAGATAAATGGGAATACATTTTACACGATCGCCCAAGATCAAAAGAGCACCAACCAAAACAGCGGTGTCCGCTTTGATGCAGCAACCGAGAGCGGAAAGGACACATATTATGGTTACATAGTGGACATATGGGAACTTGACTACGGACCTGATTTTAAGGTCCCTTTGTTTAAGTGCAAATGGGTCAATCTGTTAGGCGGCGGGGTACAGGTAGACCCATAGTACGGAATGACAACAGTGGATCTGAAAAATCTTGGGTACACTGACGAACCGTTCGTCCTAGCCAATGATGTGGCACAGGTTATCTATGTGAAGGACATGTCTACCAAACCAAGAAAAAAAAGATAAGGAAGCGAATACATCATACGATGAGCCAAAGCGCCACATAGTTCTTTCAGGAAAAAGGGACATCCTGAGAGTGGACGGCAAGACAGACATGTCTGAAGATTATGAAAAGTTCCATGAAATTCCTCCCTTCAATGTCAAGGCTGACCCAAGCATCCTGATAAACAATGAAGATTATCCATGGTTACGGCGCAATAAGCAAATGACACAAGCGAAGAAAAAGTGAAGACTTTCTCCCGCAACTATTATGATGATACCATGCCAAATTTGTAACAGACGAACATGCTACCATTGTCCGTTTTGTACATGCACATGCTATGTGGGTGAAATTATGATACCATCCCAACTTTCAACTTTTTCAGAGTTCATTTGAAATGCTTTCATGTGAAGTTATTCATAAACTAGTGATTCACACAAATTTTTAAAAATTCAAATTTAAACTATTCAAAATTTAAAACTAATGGCACTAACAGAAAGTTTATAATTTTTGTGACCTAAAATCAAAAAAAATCACTAAAGAACTATAAGTATTTAGTTGTAAGTATAAATAAAAATAAATAGAAAAAAAAATTATTTTTATAGTAAAGTTATTCATAAACTAGTGATTCACACAAATTTTTAAAAATTCAAATTTAAACTATTCAAAATTTAAAACTAATGGCACTAACAGAAAGTTTATAATTTTTGTGACCTAAAAGCAGAAAGAAATCACTAAAAAACTGTAAGTATTTAGTTGTAAGTAGAAATAAAAAATAAATAGAAAAAAATTCTATTTTTATAGTAAAGTTATTCATAAACTAGTGATTCACACAAATTTTTAAAAATTCAAATTTAAACTATTCAAAATTTAAAACTAATGGCACTAACAGAAAGTTTATAATTTTTATGACCTAAAATCAAAAAGAAATCACTAAAAAACTATAAGTATTTAGTTGTAAGTATAAATAAAAAATAAATAGAAAAAAATGCCTCCTACTGGGCCTCCACGGCCTGAATACGACTAGAAACCCTACATGGGCCAGGATTCAGGCCCGCAGAAGGCCCAATAGGCCCACAGGCAGTAGCAAGTTTAGGCCCGAAAGCCTGCATTAGAGAGGAGCTCGAATGGGGAGGCACACCAGCGCTTATAAACCAGTGCCGGCGCCCTTCAGCTAGCGATGTGGGACTAAACTTTTGGGCGCGGGGCAGCACAAGGCCATTGGTCCCGGTTGGTGGCACCAACCGGGACTAAAGGGGGCATTGGTCACGGTTCGTGGCACCAACTGTGACCATTGCCCCCCTTTAGTCCCGGTTGGTGCCACCAACCGGGACCAATGGCCTTCGCTTCCCGCCCTTTCGGCTGCTGAAAATTGGCCTTTGGTCCCGGTTCGTTGCACCAACCGGGACTAAAGGGAGCATTAGTCCCGGGTCGTAGCACGAACCGGGACCATTGCTCTAGCTATATAAGCCAACACTTGTGAAATTTTGGCCAACCGCCTCCCATTCGCCCCGACGCCCCCAGGCCGTTCGTCGTCGTCGTCGCCGCCCCGAGCCCGTCGTCGCCCCGCGCCCGCCGCCGTCGCCCCGCCACGGTGTCGCCCCGCCCTGGCCCGCCGTCGCCCCGCCCCGCCCCGTCACCGCCCCGAGCCCGTACGTCGTCGCCCCGCGCCGTCGCCCCGAGCCCGTCGTCGCCCCGCGCCCGCCGCCGTCGCCCCGCCCCGAGCCCGCCGCCGTCGCCCCGCCCCGTCGCCGCCCCGATCCCGTCGCCGCCCCGAGCCCGTCGCCGCCCCGCCCCGTCGTCGCCCCGCGTCGGCGCCGGCCCTTTAGGTTGATGATGTTGATGATATGATGATATGATGATGTTTTTTTTCTGTTGATGATATGATGATGTTTTTTTTCTGTTGATGATGATGATGTTTTTTTCATATATGCATTTTTTCATATATGTATTAATTTTTTAAGTTGTTAGTAGATATCGATTTTAGGTTAGTGCATTTTATCACTGATTTTAGGTTAGTTGAGCCTCTTTAGTGCATTTTATGTTTGTTGCATTTTAGGTTAGTGCATTTTATGTTAGTGGAGAGGAAAAAGTAAAATAAGGAAAAGGAAAATAAGTAGAGAAAGAAGGAGAAGAAGAAGGAGAAGACGAGGAGAGGAAGAAAAGGAAGAGGAGAAGAAGAAAGGAATAGAGGAGAAGAAGAAAAAATAGAAAAAAATTCTATTTTTTCTTCTCCTCCTCTATTCCTTTCTTCTTCTCCTCTTTTTTTCTTCTTTTTTTTCTTCGATCTTCTCCCCCTCCCGATAGGAAAGTTTTATATAGAAAGTTACAATTTTAGAAAAGTTTTATATATGCAAAAATTAAAATTTTAGAAAAAGAAGGATAGGAAAGAAGAAAATAAGAAGAGGAAAGAAAGAAGAAGAGGAGAGGAAAAGAAGAGGAGAAATAAATAAGAAGAAGAAAAAAGAAGAAAAAGAAGAGGAGAAGGAAGAAAGGAATAGGAAAGAAGAAAATAAGAAGAGGAAAGAAAGAAGAAGAGGAGAGGAAAAGAAGAGGAGAAATAAATAAGAGGTCGAGGGTCGGGAACTAGGGTAGAGGGTCGAGGGTCGTTAAGAGGTTTCCTAGTGTCAAAGTATTGAAGAAATCCATGCCTTCATCATTAGCCGGAAGTAACCAGAGCATGTTGGTACGAAGTTCTGCAAAGTTGTTCTGGAATGGAGTCCCGGATAGAATAATCCGCCTTTTGGTACGAATTCAAAGATATAAATCAAAACAAAGATATAATACTCTTTCCTTACAACTTCAGGTGAGTGTTACTGTCTTGTGCGTATTCGGTTTCCATTATATATTAGTCAAGGTTATAGTAATGTAATTGATGAGTTATGCATGTGTGTGCAGTTTTCACTATATTCTCCTAGAGATTAAGCTTGAGCAGGGAGTAGTAACCGTCTTAGACTCTAAACGAAAAGATCCCCAGGACTATGCAGACATGACTCAAATACTCCAGAAGTAAGTTAAATCGATCATTATCCACCATATCAGCAACTTTGTTCATTTCCTGATATCAAATAATTGTTTTCTTTGTCCGGCAGGGTTTGGAGAAAATTCACCAAAACAGTTCCGGGACTGCCGAAGGAGCTGGAATTTAGACACCCGAAAGTAAGTACTATAGAAGCTTGTTCCGCGCATCTCCTAGTGATTCAAGCGCTAGTTTCATCAATACCATTTAGCATTCTTGCTTATCAGTTTGATTGACCTCTATTTCTTGTAAAGTGGTTGTGGCAGGAACAAGGAAATGATTTCTGTGGATACTACATCTGCGAGTCCATCCGCCACACGACCTGTGAGCGGGGCGGGTACTCTAACGAACAATATGAAGTACGTAAATAACAACATTCACAATTTTATTTTATTACCATCATTTGTGTTGAGTTTCATTCATTCATATATATATGTATTGACCCCCTTCTTCAAATTAGATGTTTCGGAAGCGGGATGAACTCCTAGCACCAGCTCGCATGCGAGCAATTCAAGAGGAATTGGCGGCATTCTTTCTTGACCACGTGATCCCTGAAGACGGAGAATTCTATGTGGACCCTGAGTCCGTATGATTATATTTGTAAGAGATAATTATTGTATATATGTAGCCGGTAGTGTCAGATAGATATACGAGAACTTGTTGTTCGACCAATCTCTCGGAGAAGGAGAGGTGGTCGATATCACTTCTCTCTGTATGCATATATGTTCATGACGATCTTCTGTTTCCTTCGTTTGCTTACTAGCTAGCCAGCGTGTCTAGTCCTCTCTATACGTATGTATAGTACGTAGCATCGACCAAGCACGGACATAAGAGAGGACACTTCTCTCTATTAATTATAGCTAGCTAACACAATATATGAAACACCTAAATTAACCCCCCAAAACCCCCAACCCCCCCCCCTTTCAAAAAAAACAAAAACCCCAGCCACAGAAATGCTGACGCGTGGATGCCTATTGGTCCCGGTTGGTGCCACCAACCGGGACCAAAGGGTCTCCTGACTGGGCTCTGCGCACTGCCCACGTGGAGGGCCTTTAGTCCCGGTTCTGGATTGAACCGGGACTAAAGGGGGGAGGTATTAGTACCGACACTTTAGTCCCGGTTCCGGAACCGGGACTAAAGGCCCTTACGAACCGGGACTATAGGCCCTTTTTCTACCAGTGCTACAACCTACTCTGAGTCGTCCTCATCATCATCATCATCATCATCCTCGCTGGTGTTGTCCGAGGTATCGAGCCAAATGCCCTCCCAATGAAGATTATTATCCCCAAAGATCGAATACCCACGTGCTACAACGATATCACACTGTGATATCGCCAGTGCCTTCCGCCGATGCCTGTCCGCCCGCTCCGCGCGGCGCCTTGCCGTCCTTTCCACCCAGTAGGGGCGCTCGTTGGCGACGTCCTTCGGGTGGCGCCGGCGCCACTCCACCATGGTTCGCTCGTCCTCCTCGGCGATGCGGAGGTGGCGCTGCCGTTGACGGTGCTCCGCACGATCCTGGTCCGTGATAGGACGAGGCGAAGGGGAAACGGCCTGCGCCTGCTCGCGCGTGTAGACTTCGCGGAAGTTCATCCGCGACTGAGGCTCTCTAGGCGCCATGCCGCCGCGTCGTATGCGCGGGCAGCCTCGTGCGCAGTCCCGAACCTGCCGAGGCCCAACCGGACATCGCTGGACCAGATCTAGGCGTAGTTGGTGCCGCCGGGGCGGCATGGTGGCGCGGTGGTGGCGGGGCGAGCAAGCGGCAGAGGGAACGGGAAGAGCGCGCGTGGCAGTGTGGAGGCCGTGTGGCGAGCGCCAGAATTTATAGGCGCGCTGAAAGCGGTGCGCCAAATCTAGCGCGCGAGCTGCCGCCTCCACCCCCCCCTCCCCGCGCGTGCTACTTTCCCGCCACCGCTGGAGCGCGCGAAAACGTCCCGTGTGCGCAAGTGACAGTTTACCCCGCGCGCGTGTCTTTTAGTATGTTACTAGTCTATGTTATTAACATGCATATGTTACTAGTCTATGTTATTACCTCTATAATGCATAGTATCATAGATTAGTATCATAAATGGTGTCATTTATTGCCATGCATGACATATAGTAGCATCACATTTTTTTTGAGAATAGTAGCATCACATTTATTATGTTACTGTATCTACCTATGTTACTATAACCATCTCTCTCTTCTTTAATTGTCTGCCACATAAGCATGTTTGCAAGTCCTAAGTATATGATACTACTTATGTTACCCCTACTATGGCCAGCCTAAAAAATGCTATGTTACGTAATCTTCCTTAACTAAACTTTTCTCCCCCTCCGATTTCAACCGGGATGGGCCCCAGCCATTAACCCTTATCCAATTAATTACCTCCACATCATTCTTTACGTACAATCCTAACGTAATTGTACATGGGCCTAGCATTACTCCGAGTTCCACTGAAATTTCTTTTGAAACTTTTGACATGCCAAGGAACATTTTATCAGTAGGATTCTAAACTGCCTACCATGAGCACGAATCCGAGGCTGAGATCGTGGTGGCAGGCCCAATCCCCTTGCGTTGTCGGAAGGGGAACCAGAGCCTGCCAAAGCTACCGGCGCTGGACACCATCAAGGTAGGCATGGCATGGAGCGGCCGACGTCCTCGATCTGACCACAGCTCGAGGGCGGCCACGGGATGCCATCCCCAGTAGGATTCCACACCGCCTACATTACAATTCAGAAGGACAAACGATAAAATGCACTCCCTCTTTAAAGACATATAAAAGCGTTTAGATTACTAACAAAGGGAGAGTATCAAAGTTCGTGTGCCGATGATTATTTTTTTTGCTCGTGTGCAATATTAGTATTTCTAGCAGTGCATATAAGTGGGAGGGATGCCTCTCAGGAGGTGTCTGTTAGGGAAAAGATGTCTTCCAACACATCCCTTCATCATGTATATAAGTGGGTCTTCCACGTTGTAATAGATTTAAGAGAATCATTTGTGTCTCTTCTTTGTCTCCTTTACTTTGGTACTACAATAAAACTGAAGGAGTTGCCAACGCATTAATACAGTTCTCAAACGACAAAGAAATAGTAATACGTGTGATGTTAATATGTTACGGCCTCCCAAGCCTGTTGCTAATTTCAGCAAGTATCGAGGGGGATCTCGTCATCAACTCCAAGAAACCATCCATGAGCGCAACCTTCTTTGAAATTCCCATCCGCCACCACGAAGTCGATGCACTCTGTCTTCAGCTCCGGGCAGTTGTACGTGTCGGCACAGTCCAACACGGCGGCGACCGTGTCCACCGACACGTTGTCCAGCAGCCTCCGGGCGCACAGAAGCTTCAGCCGGTTCAGGGCGTACCGGTCCGCCGCGGCAGGGACCGGAGCGCCTCGTCCTCGCCGGGGTCGCCTCCAAGACCGGCGGGAAGGTCGTCCGTGTATATGAAGCGGAGCATCGCCGTGAACGTCTCGGGGTCCATGTCGCGTACCCTGACGGGCGACGACGGCGAGGTGGCCTCCAGCATCGGGCCGCTGAACATCGCCTTGAAGACCCGCGAGCGGGCGGCGAGAACAGAACGGTGGGCGCGCAGCGGCGCCGCCTGGTCGTCGCCCACGACGAACGACACGTCCGTCAGTGCGGTGGAGTCCAGAAGGCCGCCGAGATCATCTCCTATGTCCGACGGCGGCACGGCTATCCCCTGTTTCATCGGGAGGGGCTTGCCGTCGTTGACAACCAGGACCGAACACCTGACCGTGACGCGCCCATTGCTCCTCTCGTCGTAGTTGTGGAGATCTCTC
Source organism: Triticum urartu (assembly GCF_056163025.1). Classification (NCBI taxonomy): domain Eukaryota; kingdom Viridiplantae; phylum Streptophyta; class Magnoliopsida; order Poales; family Poaceae; genus Triticum; species Triticum urartu. The sequence continues at coordinate 101,084,953 of NC_141878.1, forward strand.
TGGTGGACGAACTGATCGAACCCCCAGAAGTCATCATCGCTGTGGTCGTCCTCAGGTGAGTTACTGAAGCCAAAGACATGCACGGCCCGCCTGTGCCACAAGAAGCGTGACGCCCCCGCCGCCAGCTGGTCGTTGCCCGTAATGGCGGCGTCGAAGATGGCCGTGACGTCCTTGGCTTCGTCCATGAGCTTGAGGTACACGGACACGAAGCTTCCGACGTCGTTCGGGTAGCAGGCTATCCGCCATTCGTACCCTCCGGCGGAGAAGATGTCGGAGTGGAAAACGTGGTCGCATGGAAACTGATCGATCGACGAGTAGTTGAGCTCGAACTCCGCGGCACCGGTGGGATCCGACATTGCCGGACGATTGATTGATTATACGTACAAAGCTAGCTGGTACTACTGTTTTTTAGACAGAAAGAATCGTGGGCTCCGTGCGTTAGGGTGGGCTCCGTGCGTTAGGGTAGAATGCTGTCTATTTAGCATTTGACTGTTTTTTAATTCGAGAACATTCAAATTTCTGGACAAATAAACAGCTAACACTTGTATGTCCAAAACCTTCCACCCCTACAACTGTATGTTTTGTATTTGAAAGAAAACGGTTCGGGCTAATCTTTGACCCGGTTCGCCTGGACGCAGCTCTCCTACTCCAATTGAAATAGGATGATCCACAGGTCAGCAACACTCCTATTCCAATTCCTTTAAAAAAAATACTCCTACTCCAAATGTTCGCTCTCTAAACCTCTTACATGAACAAATTAGGAGGATCTTTCTCATCTACAAAAGAGATAGATCAATAGCAAACTGTAAATCTGGGAAGTTACATGAACTTTGCAAGCTACATGTAGCAATTAAAATGACATGAACATGGAAATTACACTAAAATTCTGACGTGGTTTCCATGTAAGCGGGTAAAAACAATGTAAATACAAGACATATCAACAGCAGCTGTAAATCTGGGAAATTACATAACCTTCGCATGCTACATGTAGCAGGAAATTACTCTAAAATATTGAGGTAGTTCCAATGTAAAATCTAGGGTAATTTTCAGAAACATTCAGTAGCAGAAACTAATGACAATGCAAGTAAAAACGGATGACACTGAAAATACCCAAGAGTTATACTGAAAGTGACCAAGATTTACAATGTAAATCCCCCTATAAATTACATAGTACATACACAGTAATTACACTGCAAGCACAAGGAATTACACTTGTAAAAACTGATGAGATTACACTAAATTACAGTGTAAGTGAGCAGGAATTACAGTGTGAAACCCAAGAATCCAAAGCTTGTAATTACATGCAAGTGACCAAGAATTGCATTGTAAAACCTCTATAAAATACAGTATACATACAATGTAATTACACAGCAAGTACCCATGGCTTACACTGTAATACCCAAGCTTTACGACGAAAGTGCTTACAGTGATACACAGCGAAGAATACAGAAAAAAATACACAGGGAATTAGAATGAAATTATGCAGGGATTTGCAGTGATGAAGTTATGCGGTAAAAACCCAATAAATTACAATAAAACTTCAGAGCAACTTCACTATAATTTACAGTGTTAGTTCCGAGGATACACTTGGAATACCCCAACTATTGGAAGCAAAAATACATAACGTACAACGGTTTAAGTACCCAACAAAATTCGTCTATATCTAAATGGTTTGTTGCTCAATATTATGTTGATACTGGCATCTTTTGTTCAAATATGCCAGATGAGGAGCATGATAAAGACAGCAACTGAAGATGATCTACTGAGATTGTCACAGGAAGAACTCATTCTAAATGTGAGTTACACATTTGTTTCAGAATATGTTGAAAGACAGTATAGGAACATTCTAAATACATAAATAATAATGAAAGCTCACAACAAATATGCCGCAGGACACATTTTCTATCACCGCGCTTCTACATTCCGACATTATTCATGGTAAAAGCAAAATTCAAATACCACAGAGCTACCAATCTGAGAAAAGCACAACTATAGAAAAAAAATTGCCCTTTTGCTTGCAGGTACACTCAGGAGATGGGCCTATGAACATGGAAGCGGATGATAATTTCCTTTCAGGCATTTTACTTTCTGAAATGACAAAAACACAAGGGCCACCCAAAGAAAATACCCAAAACAAAATCAAAATAGTACAAGAAATGGAAAACACACTTGATTCAGATAGAACTTCAAAAGAGATTTGTCAAACCCCCCTTCATCACCAGATAGTTCCTGCAAAAATATATTAAAAAGTCGACAGACTAAAATTAAATAAAACAACCTCAGTAACTAAAAATAATAAAATAAAGCTAGATAAGAAGAAAGAAATAACTACCGTAGACATAGGATAAGAACCATCTTCTGCAAAGTCGTTAGGCACAATAGGTTCACCCACAGAATCTGCATTCTCAAGAGATGATACTAACCAAACATCCGGATGAGAGACTTTCCGTAGCCTACTCATTAAACTAAATAAAACATATAAACAGAATACATGAAGGAGGAAAAAGAAAAGAAGTAAAATAGTAGAACAAATCTCCATACACTTCATTAAAGAATACACATGAACAGCTAAGGCAACGCTATTTACTAGACAAATCTAGAAAGAACACAAAAACAATCATCAACCTAAAACAGGAACTCTGCTCAATACTACTTCAACAGAGACACACTAGCACAAGAAAATAAGAAAAATAAAAAAGCAAGAAAATACATGAATTGCAGTCCTAAAAGCATGCTAATTACGCTGCAAAATCAGAGGTAAATCAACTGTGATCTATCTGACAAATACATTGTAAGCCCTACAACAAATACAGTGTTGAAGCATTCAAATTACAGTGTAAATCTGCAGTAAATTACAGTGTAAGCCCTCCAATTCAAAGGTAAAATCCACTGTAATCTACCTCGCAAATACCTACAACAAATACAATGTCGAACCATACAAATTATAGTGTAAAACTATGGTATACTACAGTGTAAGCCCAGACGAAGAAGCCGATGTAATCTATCTGAAGCATATAACAATTACAGTTCTCAAGCATATAAATTACAGAGAAAATCTAGGGTATACTACAGTGATGAAGCATTTGAAAGTAGTCTATCTAACACAAACTGAACTGAAAGCCCTACAACAATTACAGTGTTGTACCATGCAAATTACAGTGTAAAACTGGGAAATAATACAGTGTAACTATGCAACAATTACAGTCCTGAAGCATACAAAATACAGTGAAAATCTAGGGTATATTACACTGTAAATCTGGGGTTAGTAAATTAAAATGCAATTTTAGGCATATACAGTGCCATCTGAGATAGAATACACTATAATTTTAGGGTACATTACACTATAATTACAATAAAGAAGCATGGGGATCACACTCCAATTATGGGATACATTACACTTCAATTCTGAGGTATATTGCACTGACAAAAATAAGAAAAATCCATGGACTGACACTACATCAGCACTACAGGCCTAGTACACACAAATTCATTGAGATTCAGGAACCAGGGAAACTGAACACCTACATCTAACAAGAAAAATTCATGAGGGATTCAGAAACTACCAAGAGCAAACATGTGCAGGTAAAACACATAAGGAGTCAACAATTCAGAAACCATAATAGAGCCGGAAACTTAAACAAATAGCACCTACATCTACATCAGAAAGGGCCGGGCCAAAATCAAACTAGGAAGGGCAAACAAATTCAGAGGAAGGATACACAAATTAGCTACTATATCCACATTGCATAAGCCAGTAGAATCCCAGGCCAAGCCATCTACAACTACATCTACCGATAAAAATGCAGGCGGAATAGACACCCAGGCCAGCAGAAATAAAATCGACAGGGGAATCCACCACTACAACTACAACTTCGCCTACCTCTACATCTACGGTAGAGGAAACAAATCAGCAGGGGTGAAAACGACCACAACGACCAGATGACCTAGAATACCCGATGACTGACAGAACAAATCACCCATCTCAGGCAAGTAGAAGGGGAGCAAAATGGCAGACTACAACATGGCCGCAACATGCACTTGCCACGGATCCAAACAAGAAACTCAGCCTAGATTTTGAAGCTACACAGCCACAACACAAGCAAAATCATACCTGCGAGGGCGAGAGACAAGAACAACCGACCGCGGCAGCCAGGGAACGAAGAGAAAGGGAAGAGAAAATAAGATCGAGCGGTGGAATATCTCGGAATCCACATGAACAGAAGGAATTGTCTCCTCTACTCCACCTCTCAAACTCTCTCTCTCTCTCTCCTCGGCATTATCTAAACAGAGCCACCAAATGAAAGAGTAACGAAACCCACTCCCAAATACAAAAGGAAAAAAAATCAATAGTGCCGGGCCGGGGCGACGGTAACGGGCTGAGACACAAAACCACGCCCGACAATAAAACCAACTCGAACAAAACAGAACCTAGCGCGAATCTCCGCACCAGAACGGACGAACATAGATTTGAATGACGACAAATTGAAAAACACTCGACTGTAAAATAGCAAATTCATAGAATTAACCACGATTATGTTAGCTTGTCCGGCACAACTCGTAAACATCACCGATTCGTAGCGGTACTAGTCTTCTGGTAAATTGACATAGCTCTGTTTTTGTTTGTTGTTTTTCTTTTTTCGCTGTTGTCCATAGCATGTGTCTTTTCCTTTTTTTAGTGCTGCTGTGCCTCGTGTTTATTGCGAGCACTAAGACTGGTCATAGTGGGGGTAACATAAATAGTATCATGTACTTGAGACTCACAAATATATATTTTTTATGGTGGAAACTTGAGAGCTTTATTGAATAAAAGCGTTCTCTACGGAGTCAGCCAAAAGGCTGCTAATCAAGAAGCTAGGAGTATTGTCTAGCCAGCTCTCAGTCACGTCAATCGTGCAAGCATGCTTGGCACAGATATGAGCCGGACCGTTAGCTGACCTTGGTACATGCTGGATTACAAAAGAAGTAAAACTACTAGCAAGCTCTCCAATCTCTACTAAGATCGGTGCCGCGACTGAGCATGAATCGTGGCGATTGGTCCAGAGGTTTACTATCTCCAAACAATCCGTCTCGAGGACGACTTTCGGAAAATCCCTTAGCTTGGCGAAGATGACACCATCTCTAGCTGCCATCGCCTCCGTGATGAGGGGATTTGTCACACCGGGATATGGCTTGCTCCACGCCCCTTAGAAGGAGCTCGGAGATCTTGCAACTCCTCCACCGCCCCCTTTGCCTTCCTCTCGCCGAACAGCGGCATCGGTATTGATCTTTACCCACGGAGAGTCAGGTGGACGCCAACCATGACCTGGTAAGACTAGAGCGTGTCGTCGAGGTACATCCAGTAGTGCTAATGACTCCATGGTCCTCCGAACTGAATGCGCCGGATCAAGTCTGTCTTCTCCATGTGTCAGCTTAGTTCTCGAGTGCCAGATAGACCACATAACTGAGACGATGATAGCTCGCTCCTTGTTAGTGAATCGATCCTCGCATATGATATCTTTGGCCCATGTATCCGGGTGTAGTTGTGGCAAATGGAAATCAAAAAGTTGTTGTGCTTCCTCCCAAAAAAGTTCTGCATGTGAACATTTTAGCAATACATGCTCTAGATTCTCTTCCTTTGCCAAACAAATTTTGCACAAATTTGTTTCTCATAGATGCCTATGCTTGAGGGTGCTCTCGTCTGGCAGTATACCTCGCAAGACACGCCAGAAAAACACCCGCACTTTTGGTATAACATTTAACTTCCACAAAGCATTTCACATCCGTTGATTATCAATTGAGGGACCGGTAGCCTGCCCTTCCTCTAGAGCTTGACGCTCTTTGTGAGTCATTAGAGCTCGGTACGCCGATTTGACGGTGTAGTTGCTTGAAGTCTTGTGTGCCCATGCAAGGAAATCCTCACCTCCACCTGATCGAAGAGGAATATTGAGTATGGCTTCCGCATCAGGTGGAATGAAAGTGTCCAGAACCAGTTTGCCTCCGCCATGTCCAGTTGTCAGAGTCTATCAGTTCACTGACCCTGGTGATAATGGTGTTCGGTGGTCGAAGGAGTGGGGACATCTTTGTGGTCGACGGGATCCACCGGTCCTCCCAGACCGCTATGGACGATCCATCGCCAACCCGCTTGATCAACCCAGTAAGCAAAACTTCTCTACCTGCTATGATTGCCCTCCAAGTAGCGAAAGAATGCTTCGGGGCAGAAGCTTGCATGAAGTCCGTATCCGGAAAATACCTGCCCTTGAGGATACGCGCACATAGTGAGTTGGGACTCATCAGTAGGCGCCATCCCTGTTTTCCTAGCAGAGCCAAGTTGAAGGTGTGTAGGTCGCGAAACCCCATCCCCCCGTTGCATTTTGGCGTAGAAAGCTTCTACCATGAGATCTAGTGGAGCGAACGCTTGTCGATTGAGCTGCTCCACCAGTACTTCGCCATGGCCGACTTCAGATTCTTGCACGCTTTCTTGGTCAGGAGAAAACAGCTCATGCTGAAAGTGGGAATTGCCTGTGCGATTGATTTAATCAGTGTCTCTCTTCCCGCACATGCAAACAACATCTTCGACCATCCTTGCATCTTGCTCCTCGATCGCTCACCAATGTGATCAAACGTTCCACTGGTAATCTTCCCCACTGCCTTGGGTAGACCAAGGTAGCGCTCGCTGAATGCCTCGACATGAATGTCAAGCGTAGCCTTGATAGCTTGCCTGGTTGTGTCCGGTGTGTTTGGGCTAAAATATATGGCACTCTTGTCCTGGTTGACACACTGACCGGAAGCAGCATCATAGATTTGCATAATACTGTTTAACCTCTCTGCAGATCGAGTGTCAGCTTTCATAAAAATAAGACTATCATCCGCAAAAAGCAAATGATTTACCCATGGAGCTCTGTAGATGATCCGAATGCCTCTATCAATCTGCCCATAATGTTTGAGCAAGGACGAAAATCCTTCTGCACATAGAAGAAACAAGAAAGGTGACATGGGGCACCCTTGCCTTAAACCACAGGAGGGCGTGAAATAAGGTAGTAGTTCGCCATTGACCCTAACACTGAAACAGACCGAAGTAACACACTTCATGATTAGTCTCACCAAGTTGATGCCAAAGCCGATTTTGAGGAGGATGGCCTCGAGGTAGCTCCATTCCACTCGATCGTAGGCTTTCATCATATCAAGCTTGACGGCGCAAGCGTGATTCTTCCCTTTCCTCCTTCTCTTCATGGCATATACACTTTCAAACGCGACAAGTACGTTATCAGTGATGAGCTTGCTGGGGATGAATGCACTTTGCTCCTCGCTGATGATATCGTCCATGAAATCCATGATCTTGTTTGTAACAGCCTTCGCCCCGATTTTGTACAGCACTGGGCAGGGATATTGGGCGATATTGAGTGATATGTTGTGGCTTCTGTACCTTGGGAATAAGTGTAATAGATGTGTCGTTCAAGCCTGTTGGTAGGTCTCCACCATTGAGAAAATCCAGAACTGCATTCGTTATGTCATCGCCGAGTAACTGCCAATGCTTCTAGAAAAAATCCGCTATGAAGCCATCAACACCAGGTGCCTTTGATGGCGCCATTTGGAACAAAGCCTTGCGCACATCCTCCGATTCAAACAATTTTTCTAGGGTTGTGTTCATGACTGGGGTAATGCGGGTCGGCACATGCGATAACACTGCGCTAGCGTCCGAGGGACCGCGCGAAGTGTATAGTTGCTGATAGAAGGCCTGAACCTCGGATTTAACCTCCTATCTATCAGCACATTCCGAACCATCCAATCGCCGCAGCCCCGCAATTTTGTTGATGCGCTGTCTTTGCTTGGCCCACGCTTGGAAGTATTCTGTGTTGCGATCCCCGTCGCGGAGCCAAAGAACTCGCGATCTTTGCTGCACCCATATCTTCTCTAAACGGAGAGCTTCTCGTAGTTTAATTAATGTGCTCTTTTCCTCATCATTCGGTCCCCATCCTACGGACTGACGCCATAGTTTTTCAAGTTTTTGTTGCAGTTCTCGAACTATCCTAGATAGGCAGCCGAATTCCTTTTTCCCCCATGCTCCAAGTTGCTGTTGCATAGCACCAAGCGACTCAATCACTCCATGTAAACCTGGTGCACGCTGTTGATTGCGCAAACATGCGGCCACAACTCGTTCATAATCCACATGCGTCTGCCACACATTTTCGTATCTGAATGGTTTAGTACCCGTCCTCTGTGGTCGCCCCGCTTCTTCCTGAACTCCACTTTGACAAAGCAATGATCGGATTCGGCAGCACATATGTGGCGTGTTGGGTTTTGTAGTAATTTCAAAAAATTTCCTACGCACACGCAAGATCATGTGATGCATAGCAACGGGGGGGGGGGGGGGGGAGGGGGGGAGTGTGATCTACATACCTAGTAGATCGACAACGGAAGCGTTTGGTTGATGTAGTCGTACGTCTTCACGATCCGACCGACCAAGCACCGAAACTACGGTACCTCCGAGTTCTAGCACACGTTCAGCTCGATGACGATCCCCGGACTCCGATCCAGCAAAGTGTCGGGGAAGAGTTCCATCAGCACGACGGCGTGGTGACGATCTTGATGCACTACAGCAGCAGGGCTTCGCCTAAACTCCGCTACAGTATTATCGAGGACTATGGTGGCTGGGGGCGCCGCACATGGCTAAGGAATAGATCACGTGGATCAACTTGTGTCTTTGGGGTGCCCCTTGCCTCAGTATATAAAGGATGGAGGAGGAGGAGGCCGGCCAAGGTTGGTGCGGCCAGGATGTGGAGTCCTACTAGGACTCCAAATCCTAGTAGGAGTCCACCAAGAGGGGAGGAAGGGAGAAGGAAGTGGAGGAGAAGGAGAGGTGGCCGGCCCCCTTTTCCCTAGTCCAATTTGGACTAGAGGGGAGGGGGGCGCAGCAGCCCCTTGGCCCTTTCTCCTCTTCCCACTAAAGCCCATCAAGGCCCATTGCTTCTCCCGTAACTACCCGGTACTCCGAAAAATACCCGAATCACTCGGAACCTTTCCGATGTCCGAATATAGTCGTCCAATATATCAATCTTTATGTCTCGACCATTTCGAGACTCCTCGTCATGTCCCCGATCTCATCCGGGACTCCGAACTCCTTCGGTACATCAAAACTCATAAACTCATAATATAACTGTCATCGAAACCTTAAGCGTGCGGACCCTACGGGTTCGAGAACAATGTAGACATGACCGAGACATGTCTCCAGTCAATAACCAATAGCGGGACCTGGATGCCCATATTGGCTCCTACATATTCTACGAAGATCTTTATCGGTCAGGCCGCATAACAACATACGTCGTTCCCTTTGTCATCGGTATGTTACTTGCCCGAGATTCGATCGTCGGTATTCCAATACCTAGTTAAATCTCGTTGCCGGCAAGTCTCTTTACTCGTTCTGTAATACATCATTCCGCAACTAACTCATTTAGTTGCAATGCTTGCAAGGCTTAAGTGATGTGCATTACCGAGAGGGCCCAGAGATACCTCTCCGACAATCGGAGTGACAAATCCTAATCTCGAAATACGCCAACCCAACATGTACCTTTGGAGACACCTGTAGAGCTCCTTTATAATCACCCAGTTACTTGTGACGTTTGGTAGCACACAAAGTATTCCTCCGGCAAACGGGAGTTGCATAATCTCATAGTCATAGGAACATGTATAAGTCATGAAGAAAGCAATAGCAACATACTAAACGATCGGGTGCTAAGCTAATGGAATGGGTCATGTCAATCAGATCATTCACTTAATGATGTGATCCCGTTAATCAAATAACAACTCATTGTTCATGGTTAGGAAACATAACCATCTTTGATTAACGAGCTAGTCAAGTAGAGGCATACTAGTGACACTCTGTTTGTCTATGTATTCACACATGTATTATGTTTCCGGTTAATACAATTCTAGCATGAATAATAAACATTTATCATGATACAAGGAAATAAATAATAACTTTATTATTGCCTTTAGGGCATATTTCCTTCAGTCTCCCACTTGCACTAGAGTCAATAATCTAGTTCACATCGCCATGTGATTTAACAGCAATAGTTCACATCACCATGTGATTAACACCCATAGTTCACATCGATATGTGATAAACACCCAAAGGGTTTACTAGAGTCAATAATCTAGTTCACATCGCTATGTGATTAACATCCAAAGAGTACTAAGGTGTGATCATGTTTTGCTTGTGAGATAATTTTAGTCAACGGGTCTGTCACATTCAGATCCGTAAGTATTTTGCGAATTTCTATGTCAACAATGCTCTGCACGGAGCTACTCTAGCTTATTGCTCTCACTTTCAATATGTATCTAGATCGAGACTTAGAGTCATCCAGATCTGTGTCAAAACTTGCATCGACGTAACCTTTTACGACGAACCTTTTTGTCACCTCCATAATTGAGAAATATTTCCTTATTCCACTAAGGATAATTTTGACCGTTGTCCAGTGATCTACTCTTAGATCACTATTGTACTCCCTTGCTTAACACAGTGTAGGGTATACAATAGATCTGGTACACAACATGACATACTTTATAGAACCTATGGCTGAGGCATAGGGAATGACTTTCATTCTCTTTCTATCTTCTGCCGTGGTCGGACTTTGAGTCTTACTCAACTTCACACCTTGTAACACAGGCAAGAAACTTTTTCTTTGACTGTTCCATTTTGAACTACTTCAAAATCTTGTCAAGGTATGTACTCATTGAAAATCTTATCAAGCGTCTTGATCTATCTCTATAGATCTTGATACTCAATATGTAAGCAGCTTTACCGAGGTCTTTCTTTGAAAAACTCCTTTCAAACACTCCTTTATGCTTTGCAGAATAATTCTACATTATTTCCGATCAACAATATGTCATTCACATATACTTATCAGAAATTTTGTAGTGCTCCCACTCACTTTCTTGTAAATACAGGCTTCACCGCAAGTCTGTATAAAACTTATATGCTTTGATCAACTTATCAAAGCGTATATTCCAACTCCGAGATGCTTGCACCAGTCCATAGATGGATCGCTGGAGCTTGCATATTTTGTTAGCACCTTTAGGATTGACAAAACCTTCTGGTTGTATCATATACAACTCTTCTTTAATAAATCTATTAAGGAATGCAGTTTTGTTTATCCATTTGCCAGATTTCATAAAATGCGGCAATTGCTAACATGATTCGGATAGACTTAAGCATAGATACGAGTGAGAAAATCTCATCGTAGTAAACACATTGAACTTTGTCGAAAACCTTTTTCGACAATTCTAGCTTTGTAGATAGTAACACTACTATCAGCGTCCGTCTTCCTCTTGAAGATCCATTTATTTTCTATGGCTTGCCAATCATCGGGCAAGTCAACCAAAGTCCATACTTTGTTCTCATACATGGATCATATCTCAGATTTCATGGCATCAAACCATTTCGCGGAATCTGGGCTCATCATCGCTTCCTCATAGTTCGCAAGTTCGTCATGGTCTAGTAACATGACTTCCAGAACAGGATTACCGTACCACTCTAGTGCGGATCTCACTCTGGTTTACCTACGAGATTTGGTAGTAACTTGATCTGAAGTTACATGATCATCATCATTAGCTTCCTCACTAATTGGTGTAGTAGTCACAGGAACAGATTTCTGTGATGAACTACTTTCCAATAAGGGAGCAGGTACAGTTACCTCATCAAGTTCTAGTTTCCTCCCACTCACTTCTTTCGAGAGAAACTCCTTCTCTAGAAAAACTCCGAATTTAGCAACAAAAGTCTTGCCTTCGGATTTGTGATAGAAGGTGTACCCAACAGTCTTCTTTGGGTATCCTATGAAGACATATTTCTCTGATTTGGGTTTGAGCTTATTAGGATGAAACTTTTTCATATAAGCATCACAACCCCAAACTTTAAGAAATGACAACTTTGGTTTCTTGCCAAACCACAGTTCAGATTGTTGTCATCTCAACGGACTTAGATGGTGCCCTATTTAATGTGAATGCAGCTGTCTCTAATGCATAACCCCAAAACGATAGTGGTAGATCGGTAAGAGACATCATAGATCGCACTATATCTAATAAAGTATGGTTATGACGTTCGGACACACCATTACACTATGGTGTTCCAGGTGGCGTGAGTAGTGAAACTATTTCACATTGTTTTAATTGAAGACCAAACTCGTAACTCAAATGTTTTACCTCTGCGATCATATCGTAGAAACTTTTATTTTCTTGTCACGATGATTTTCCACTTCACTCTGAAATTCTTTGAATTTTTCAAATGTTTCAGACTTATGTTTCATCAAGTAGATATACCCATATCTTCTCAAATCATATGTGAAGGTCAGAAAATAACGATACCCGCCGTGAGCTTCAACACTCATCGGATCGCATACATCAGTATGTATTATTTCCAATAAGTCAGTTGCTCGCTCCATTGTTCCGGAGAATGGAGTCTTTAGTCATCTTGCCCATAAGGCATGGTTCGCAAGCACCAAGTGATTCCTAATCAAGTGATTTCAAAATCCCATCAGCATGGAGTTTCTTCATGCGCTTTACACCAATATGACCTAAACGGCAGTGCCACAAATAAGTTGCACTATCATTATTAACTTTGCATCTTTTGGTTTCAATATTATGATTATGTGTATCACTACGATCGAGATCCAATGAACTATTTTCATTGGGTGTGTAACCATATAAGGTTTTATTCATGTAAACAGAACAACAATTTATTCTCTTACTTAAATGAATAACCGTATTACAATAAACATGATCAAATCATATTCATGCTCAACGCAAACACCAAATAACACTTATTCAGGTTCAACACTAATCCCAAAAGTATAGGGAATGTGCGATAATGATCATATCAATCTTAGAACCACTTCCAACACACATCGTCACTTCACCTTTAACTAGTCTCTGTTTATTCTGCAACTCCCGTTTCGAGTTACTAATCTTAGCAACTGAACTAGTATCAAATACTGAGGGGTTGCTATAAACACTAGTAAAGTACACATCAATAACATGTATATCAAATATACTTATGTTCACTTTGCCATCCTTCTTATCCACCAAATACTTGGGGCAGTTCCGCTTCCAGTGACCAGTCCCTTTGCAGTAGAAGCACTTAGTCTCAGGCTTAGGACCAGACTTGGGCTTCTTCACTTGAGCAGCAACTTGCTTGCCGTTCTTCTTGAAGTTCCCCTTCTTCCCTTTGCCCTTTTCTTGAAACTAGTGATCTTGTCAACCATCAACACTTGATGCTCTTTCTTGATTTCTACCTTCATCGGTTTCATCATCATGAAAAGCTCGGGATTCGTTTCCGTTATCCCTTGCATATCATAGTTCATCATGAAGTTCTACTAACTTGGTGATGGTGACTAGAGAATTCTGTCAATCACTATCTTATCTGGAAGATTAACTCCCACTTGATTCAAGTGATTGTAGTACCCAGACAATCTAAGCACATGCTCACTAGTTGAACGATTCTCCTCCATCTTTTAGCTATAGAACTTGTTGGAGACTTCATATCTCTCAACTCGGGTATTTTCTTGAAACTTCAACTCCTAGAACATCTCATATGGTCCATGACGTTCAAAACGTCTTTGAAGTCCCGATTCTAAGCTGTTAAGCATGGTGCACTAAACTATTAGGTAGTCATCATATTGAGCTAGCCAAACGTTCATAACGTCTGCATCTGCTCCTGCAATAGGCCCGTCACCTAGCGGTGCATCAAGGACATAATTCTTCTGTGCAGCAATGAGGATAAACCTCAGATCACGGATCCAATCCGCATCATTGCTACTAACATCTTTCAACACAATTTTTCTCTAGGAACATATCAAAATAAACATATGAAAGCAATAACGCGAGCTATTAATCTACAACATAATTTGCAAAATACTACCAGGACTAAGTTCATGATAAATTTAAGTTCAATTAATCATATTACTTAGGAACTCCCACTTAGATAGACATCCCTCTAATCCTCTAAGTGATCACGTGATCCAAATCAACTAAACCATAACCGATCATCACGTGAAATGGAGTAGTTTTCAATGGTGAACATCGTTATGTTGATCATATCTACTATATGATTCACGCTCGACCTTTCGGTCTCCGTGTTCCGAGGCCATATCTGCATATGCTAGGCTCGTCAAGTTTAACCCGAGTATTCTGCGTGTGCAAAACTGGCTTGCACCCGTTGTAGATGGACGTAGAGCTTATCACACCCGATCATCACGTGGTGTCTGGGCACGACGAACTTTGGCAACGGTGCATACTCAGGGAGAACACTTCTTGATAATTTAGTGAGAGATCATCTTATAATGCTACCGTCAATCAGAGCAAGATAAGATGCATAAAAGATAAACATCACATGGAATCAATATAAGTGATATGATATGGCCATCATCATCTTGTGCTTGTGATCTCCATCTCCGAAGCACCGTCGTGATCACCTTCGTCACCGGCGCGACACCTTGATCTCCATCGTAGCATCGTTGTCGTCTCGCCAAGCTTGTGCTTCTACGACTATCGCTACCGCTTAGTGATAAAGTAAAGCATTACATCGCGATTGCATTGCATACAATAAAGCGACAACCATATGGCTCCTGCCAGTTGCCGATAACTCGGTTACAAAACATGATCATCTCATACAATAAAATTCAGCATCATGTCTTGACCATATCACATCACAACATGCCCTGCAAAAACAAGTTAGACGTCCTCTACTTTGTTGTTGCAAGCTTTACGTGGCTGCTACGGGCTTAAGCAAGAACCAATCTCACCTATGCATCAAAACCACAACGATAGTTTGTCAATTTGACTCCGTTTTAACCTTCGCAAGGACCGGGCGTAGCCACACTTGGTTCAACTAAAGTTGGAGAAACTGTCACCCACAAGCCACCTCTGTGCAAAGCACGTCGGGAGAACCGGTCTCGCGTAAGCGTACGCGTAATGTCGGTCTGGGCTGCTTCATCCAACAATACCGCCGAACCAAAGTATGACATGCTGGTAGGCAGTATGACTTATATCGCCCATAACTCACTTGTGTTCTACTCATGCATATAACATCAACATATAAAACCTAGGCTCGGATGCCACTGTTGGGTTTCGTAGTAATTTCAAAAAAATTCCTACGCACACGCAAGATCATGTGATGCATAGCAACGGGGGGGGGGGAGTGTGATCTACATACCTAGTAGATCGACAACGGAAGCGTTTGGTTGATGTAGTCGTACGTCTTCACGATCCGACCGATCAAGCACCGAAACTACGGCACCTCCGAGTTCTAGCACACGTTCAGCTCGATGACGATCCCCGGACTCTGATCCAGCAAAGTGTCGGGGAAGAGTTCCATCAGCACGACGGCGTGGTGACGATCTTGATGCACTACAGCAGCAGGGCTTCGCCTAAACTCCGCTACAGTATTATCGAGGACTATGGTGGCTGGGGGCGCCGCACACGGCTAAGGAATAGATCACGTGGATCAACTTGTGTCTTTGGGGTGCCCCTTGCCTCAGTATATAAAGGATGGAGGAGGAGGAGGCCGGCCAAGGTTGGTGCGGCCAGGATATGGAGTCCTACTAGGACTCCAAGTCCTAGTAGGAGTCCACCAAGAGGGGAGGAAGGGAGAAGGAAGTGGAGGAGAAGGAGAGGTGGCCGGCCCCCTTTTCCCTAGTCCAATTCGGACTAGAGGGGAGGGGGGGCGCAGCAGCCCCTTGGCCCTTTCTCCTCTTCCCACTAAAGCCCATCAAGGCCCATTGCTTCTCCCGTAACTACCCGGTACTCCGAAAAATACCCGAATCACTCGGAACCTTTCCGATGTCCGAATATAGTCGTCCAATATATCAATCTTTACGTCTCGACCATTTCGAGACTCCTCGTCATGTCCCCGATCTCATCCGGGACTCCGAACTCTTTCGGTACATCAAAACTCATAAACTCATAATATAACTGTCATCAAAACCTTAAGCGTGCGGACCCTACGGGTTCGAGAACAATGTAGACATGACCGAGACATGTCTCCAGTCAATAACCAATAGCGGGACCTGGATGCCCATATTGGCTCCTACATATTCTACGAAGATCTTTACCGGTCAGACCGCATAACAACATACGTCCTTCCCTTTGTCATTGGTATGTTACTTGCCCGAGATTCGATCGTCGGTATTCCAATACCTAGTTCAATCTCGTTGCCGGCAAGTCTCTTTACTCGTTCTGTAATACATCATTCCGCAACTAACTCATTTAGTTGCAATGCTTGCAAGGCTTAAGTGATGTGCATTACCGAGAGGGCCCAGAGATACCTCTCCGACAATCAGAGTGACAAATCCTAATCTCGAAATACGCCAACCCAACATGTACCTTTGGAGACACCTGTAGAGCTCCTTTATAATCACCCAGTTACGTTGTGACGTTTGGTAGCACACAAAGTGTTCCTCCGGCAAACGGGAGTTGCATAATCTCATAGTCATAGGAACATGTATAAGTCATGAAGAAAGCAATAGCAACATACTAAACGATCGGGTGCTAAGCTAATGGAATGGGTCATGTCAATCAGATCATTCACTTAATGATGTGATCCCGTTAATCAAATAACAACTCATTGTTCATGGTTAGGAAACATAACCATCTTTGATTAACGAGCTAGTCAAGTAGAGGCATACTAGTGACACTCTGTTTGTCTATGTATTCACACATGTATTATGTTTCCGGTTAATACAATTCTAGCATGAATAATAAAAATTTATCATGATACAAGGAAATAAATAATGACTTTATTATTGCCTCTAGGGCATATTTCCTTCATGGCGGACATTAGTGAATCCAAACATTTGCCGGAACTACTCATTAGCCAACGCACGATCAATCTTGGCTTTGACGTTTGCTACTCCATCCTGCCGGTTATCCCATGTGAAACGAACACCTGTCCATCCAAGATCTTGGAGAGCACAATCTTCGATAGCTTCTCGAAATGCTTGCACCTGTCGTTCAGGTCGAGCTGACCGACTGAAGTGCTCATCAGCATATAACATTTCATTGAAATCTCCCATGCAAATCCACGCCTCATGCGATATAGAGTACATGGTCCTTAGGAAGCGCTAGCTGTGATGTCGGTCCTCCTTTCTAGGTGCACCATAGAAACCCGTAAACCTCCAGACATTGGAGTCATGATCAACTCTCCGCACCACAACATCGATGTGGCCGGTACTGTAGTTCTTCAGCTCAGCAGACACATCTTTGGACCAGAACAGGCCTATGCCTCCACTTAGCCCGTGACTGTTGACCGCAAAACATCCAGAGAAACCTAAAGTGAGTTTCAGATTCTCTACTCTTTCTGCCCTAATCTTCGTTTCCATCACAAAGAGAAGGGCGGGACCTTCTTGCTTCACCACATTGCGAAGCTCACGAACTGCCTCGGGGTTCCCAAGCCCTCAGCAATTCCAGCTTAGACAGATCATTGATCCTGGCAAGGCTGACCCGCAACCGCTGCCGAATTTTTAGAGTTCGTTGGGGTTGGTTTCTTTTTCTTTGGTTCTCTGACTGTGCCGTCATCCTCAACTCCATCCCCATCGATAACCAGCTCTTGGCCGGTGGTTTTGCCCTCCCCCTCATGTGCTGCATGGTTCATAAGCAGAGGCATCTCCACCCTCCTGTAAACCTGAGTCGGCGGTCCTCCCTTACGTTTAGGTGCCTTGTTCCTTTTCTTCGGTGAGTTCACCTCAGTACCTCCATTAGCTGCCGCGCTCAAGTTCATCAATTCTTGCTTACTGTTTTTTGCTTGCTGGTTCTTTGATGACGAACTGTCCGACGATGCATCCCTCTTTTTCTCTTCCGGCGGCCGGAGTCCTTTACCGAACGGTAGATCACCGTTCTCATCACGCGTACCCGGCATCGAACAGAACAAATCCGAGTGGCCCAGCCTGCCACATGAAAAGCAGAAGTGGGGGATATTCTCATCCTGTATGTCATAAGGATCAGTTTGCCCCCTCCTTGCTGATTCAATCAAAATCCACCTCCTCAATGGTTTGGCCACATCCAGGGTTACTCGAGCACGCAAGAAGCCTCCATCATGGTCGAAGTGAATTAGGGTTGCGTTCTTGTCTATCTGTTTGGCAATCGCCTTGTTCCACCGCTAGTCCCTCAAATTGAACGGAAGATTCACAACCCTAGCCCAAACTTGCAATTTCTCAAACCTGAGTTCCGACGGCCTCATGCAATCGTCAAACTCCACTAGGAACACCGCGTGCTTGCTGATGTGCCATGGGCTCCCATCCCACATGCGATCACGATCCCTCTTTGTGGCGAACTCCGCCACAAATATGTTCTCTCCGACTACGTGGAGGATAGTCCTTTAGGGTTTCCCCATGCGGGACGTAGGGCATTGGAGATTGTTTGGGTGTGCAGTATATGTTGGGAACGTAGTAATTTCAAAAAAATTCCTATTCACACGCAGGATCATGGTGATGCATAGCAACGAGAGGGCAGAGTGTGTCCAGGTACCCTTGTAGACCGAAAGCGGAAGCGTTAGCACAACGCGGTTGATGTAGTCGTACGTCTTCACGGTCCGACGGATCCAAGTACCAAACGCACGGTACCTCTGAGTTCTGCACACGTTCAACTCGATGACATCCCACGAGCTCTGATCCAGAAAAGCTTCACAGGAGAGTTTCGTCAGCATGATGGCGTGGTGACGGTGATGATGATGCTACCGACGCAGGGCTTCGCCTAAGCACCGCTATGATATGATCGGGGTGGATTATGGTGGAGGGGGGCACCGCACACGGCTAAGGGATCAATGATCAATTGTGTGTCTATGGGGTGCCCCCTGCCCCCATATATAAAGGAGCAAGGGGGAGGAGGTGGCCGGCCAGGGAGAGGCGCGCCAAGGGGAGTCCTACTCCCACCGGGAGTAGGATTCCCCCCTTTCCAACTTGGAGTAGGAGAAGGAAGGAATTCGGGCATCCAAATATAGCCGTCCAATATATCGATCTTTATGTATCGACCATTTCGAGACTCCTCGTCATGTTCGTGATCATATCCGGGACTCCGAACTACCTTTGGTACATCAAAACATAAAAACTCATAATACCGATCGTCACCGAACTTTAAGCGTGCGGACCCTACGGGTTCGAGAACTATGTAGACATGAACGAGACACGCCTCCGGTCAATAACCAATAGCGGAACCTGGATGCTCATATTGGTTCCTACATATTCTACGAAGATCTTTATCGGTCAAACCACATAAAAACATACGTTGTTCCCTTTGTCATCGGTATGTTACTTGTCCGAGATTCGATCGTCGGTATCTCAATAGCTAGTTCAATCTCATTACCGGCAAATCTCTTTACTCGTTCCGTAATACATCATCCCACAAATAACTCATTAGTTACAATGCTTGCAAGGCTTATAGTGATGTGCATTACCGAGTGGGCCCAGAGATACCTCTTCGACAATCAGAGTGACAAATCCTAATCTCGGAATACGCCAACTCAACAAGTACCTTCGGAGACACCTGTAGAGCACCTTTATAATCACCCAGTTACGTTGTGACGTTTGGTAGCACACAAAGTGTTCCTCCGGTAAACGGGAGTTGCATAATCTCATAGTCATAGGAACATGTATAAGTCATGAAGAAAGCAATAGCAACATACTAAACAATCAAGTGCTAAGCTAACGGAATGGGTCAAGTCAATCACATCATTCTCCTAATGATGTGATCCCGTTAATCAAATGACAACTCATGTCTATGGTTAGGAAACATAACCATCTTTGATAAACGAGCTAGTCAAGTAGATGCATACTAGTGACACTCTATTTGTCTATGTATTCACACATGTATCATGTTTCTAGTTAATACAATTCTAGCATGAATAATAAATATTTATCATGATATAAGGAAATAAATAATAACTTTATTATTGCCTCTAGGGCATATTTCCTTCAGTCTCCCACTTGCACTAGAGTCAATAATCTAGATTACACAGTAATGATTCTAACACCCATGGAGCCTTGGTGTTGATCATGTTTTGCTCGTGGAAAAGGCTTAGTCAACGGGTCTGCAACATTCAGATCCATATGTATCTTGCAAATCTCTATGTCTCCCACCTGGACTTGATCCCGGATGGAGTTGAAGCGTCTCTTGATGTGCTTGGTTCTCTTGTGAAATCTGGATTCCTTTTCCAAGGCAAATGTCACCAGTATTGTCACAAAAGATTTTCATTGGACCCGATGCACTAGGTACGACACCTAGATCGGATATGAACTCCTTCATCTAGACTCCTTCATTCGCTGCTTCCGAAGCAGCAATGTACTCCGCTTCACATGTAGATCCCGCCATGACGCTCTGTTTAGAACTGCTCCAACTGACAGCTCCACCGTTCAATATAAACACGTATCCGGTTTGCGATTTAGAATCGTCCGGATCAGTGTCAAAGCTTGCATCAACGTAACCATTTATGATGAGCTCTTTGTCACCTCCATAAACGAGAAACATATCCTTAGTCCTTTTCAGGTATTTCAGGATGTTCTTGACTGCTTTCCAGTGATCCACTCCTGGATTACTTTGGTACCTCCCTGCTAAACTAATAGCAAGGCACACATCAGGTCTGGTACACAGCATTGCATACATGATAGAGCCTATGGCTGAAGCATAGGGAACATCTTTCATTTTATCTCTATCTTCTGCAGTGGTCAGGCATTGAGTCTTGCTCAACTTCACACCTTGTAACACAGGCAAGAACCCTTTCTTTGCTTGATCCATTTTGAATCTTTTCAAAACTTTGTCAAGGTATGTGCTTTGTGAAAGTCCAATTAAGCGTCTTGATCTATCTCTATAGATCTTGATACCCAATATGTAAGCAGCTTCACCGAGGTCTTTCATTGAAAAATTCTTATTCAAGTATCCTTTTATTCTATCCAGAAATTCTATATCATTTCCAATCAACAATATGTCATCCACATATAATATTAGAAATGCTACAGAGCTCCCACTCACTTTCTTGTAAATATAGTCTTCTCCAAAAGTCTGTATAAAACCAAATGCTTTGATCACACGATCAAAACGTTTATTCCAACTCCGAGAGGCTTGTACCAGTCCATAAATGTCACTGGAGCTTGCACACTTTGTTAGCACCTTTTGGATCAATAAAACCTTCAGGTTGCATCATATACAACTCTTCTTCCAGAAATCCATTCAGGAATGCAGTCTTTACATCCATTTGCCAAATTTCATAATCATAAAATGCGGCAATAGCTAACATGATTCGGACGGACTTAAGCATCGCTACTGGTGAGAAGGTCTCATCGTAGTCAACTCCTTAAACTTGTCGAAAACCTTTCGCAACAAGTCGAGCTTTGTAGACAGTAACATTACCATCAACGTCTGTCTTCTTCTTGAGATCCATTTATTTTCGATGGCATGCCGATCATCGGGCAAGTCAACCAAAGTCCATACTTTGTTCTCATACATGGATCCCATCTCAGATTTCATGGCCTCAAGCCATTTTGTGGAATCTGGGCTCATCATCGCTTCCTCATAGTTCATAGGTTCGTCATGGTCAAGTAACATGACCTCCGAACAGGATTACCGTACCACTATGGTGCGGATCTTGCTCTGGTTGACCTACGAGGTTCGGTAGTAACTTGATCTGAAGTTTCATGATCATCATCATTAGCTTCCTCACTAATTGGTGTAGGTGTCACAGGAACCGGTTTCTGTGATGAACTACTTTCCAATAAGGGAGCAGGTACAGTTACCTCATCAAGTTCTACTTTCCTCCCGCTCACTTCTTTCGAGAGAAACTCCTTCTCTAGAAAGGATCCATTCTTAGCAACGAATGTCTTGCCTTCGGATCTGTGATAGAAGGTGTACCCAACAGTTTCCTTTGGGTATCCTATGAAGACATATTTCTCCGATTTGGGTTCGAGCTTATCAGGTTGAAGCTTTTTCAAATAAGCATCGCAGCCCCAAACTTTAAGAAACGACAACTTTGGTTTTTTTGCCAAACCATAGTTCATAAGGTGTCGTCTCAACGGATTTTGATGGTGCCCTATTTAACGTGAATGCATCCGTCTCTAAAGCATAACCCCAAAATGATAGCGGTAAATCAGTAAGAGACATCATAGATCGCACCATATCTAGTAAAGTACGATTATGAAGTTTGGACACACCATTACGCTATGGTGTTCCAGGTGGCGTGAGTTGCAAAACTATTCCGCAGTGTTTCAAATGTAGACCAAACTCATAACTCAAATATTCCCCTCCACGATCAGATCGTAGAAACTTTATTTTATTGTTACGATGATTTTCCACTTCACTCTGAAATTCTTTGAACTTTTCAAATGTTTCAGACTTATGTTTCATTAAGTAGATATACCCATATCTGCTCAAATCATCTGTGAGGGTGAGAAAATAATGATACCTGCCGTGAGCCTCAATATTCATCGGACCACATACATCAGTATGTATGATTTCTGAAAAATCTGTTGCTCGCTCCATAGTTCTAGAGAATGGCGTTTTAGTCACCTTGCCCATAAGGCATGGTTCGCAAGTACCAAGTGATTCATAATCAAGTGGTTCCAAAAGTCCATCAGTATGGAGTTTCTTCATGCGCTTTATACCAATAGGACCCAAACGGCAGTGCCACAAATAAGTTGCACTATCATTATCAACTCTGCTTCTTTTGGCTTCAACATTATGAATATGTGTATCACTACTATCCAGATTCAACAAAAATAGACCACTCTTCAAGGGTGCATGACCATAAAAGATATTACTCATATAAATAGAACAACCATTATTCTCAGATTTAAATGAATAACCGTCTCGCATCAAACAAGATCCAGATATAATGTTCATGCTTAACGCTGGCACCAAATAACAATTATTTAGGTCTAAAACTAATCCCGAAGGTAGATGTAGAGGTAGCGTGCTGACGGCGATCACATTGACTTTGGAACCATTTCCCACGCGCTTCGTCACCTCGTCCTTAGCCAGTCTTCGCTTAATCTGTAGTCCATGTTTCGAGTTGCAAATATTAGCAACAGAACCAGTATCAAATACCCAGGTGCTACTGCGAGTTCTGGTAAGGTACACATCAATAACATGTATATCACATATACCTTTGTTCACCTTGCCATCCTTCTTATCCGCCAAATACTTGGGGCAGTTCCGCTTCCAGTGACCAGTCTGTTTGCAGTAGAAGCACTCAGTCTCAGGCTTAGGTCCAGACTTGGGTTTCTTCTCCTGAGCAGCAACTTGTTTGTTGTTCTTCTTGAAGTTCCCCTTATTCTTCCCTTTGCCCTTTTTTTAAACTGGTGGTCTTATTAACCATCAACACTTGATGCTCCTTCTTGATTTCTACCTCCGCTGCTTTTAGCATTGCAAAGAGCTCGGGAATTTTCTTGTTCATCCCTTGCATATTATAGTTCATCAAGAAGCTTTTGTAGCTTGGTGGCAGCGATTGAAGAACTCTGTCAATGACACTATCAACAGGAAGATTAACTCCCAGTTGAGTCAAGTATTATGATACCCAGACATTTTGAGTATATGTTCACTGACAGAACTATTCTCCTCCATCTTGCAGCTATAGAACTTATTGGAGACTTCATATCTCTCAATCTGGGCATTTGCTTGAAATATTAACTTCAACTCCTGGAACATCTCATATGCTCCATGACGTTCAAAACGGCGTTGAAATCCCGGTTCTAGGCCGTAAAGCATTGCACACTGAACTATCGAGTAGTCATCAGCTTTGCTCTACCAGATGTTCATAACATCTGGTGTTGCTCCTGTAGCAGGTTTGGCACTCAGCGGTGCTTCCAAGATGTAATTCTTCTGTGCAGCAATGAGGGTAATCCTCAAGTTACGGACCCAGTCCGTGTAATTGCTACCATCATCTTTCAACTTTGCTTTCTCTAGGAACACATTAAAATTCAACGGAACAACAACACGGGCCATCTATCTACAATCAACATAGACAAGCAAAATACTATCAGGTACTAAGTTCATGATAAATTTAAGTTCAATTAATCATATTACTTAAGAACTCCCACTTAGATAGACATCCCTGAGATCATCTAAGTGATCACGTGATCCAAATCAACTAAACCATGTCCGATCATCACGTGAGATGGAGTAGTTTTCAATGGTGAACATCACTATGTTGATCATATCTACTATATGATTCACGCTCGACCTTTCGGTCTCAGTGTTCCGAGGCCATATCTGCATATGCTAGGCCCGTCAAGTTTAACCTGAGTATTCTGCGTGTGCAAAACTGGCTTGCACCCGTTGTAGATGAACGTAGAGCTTATCACACCCGATCATCACGTGGTGTCTCGGCACGCCAAACTTTGGCAATGGTGCATACTCATGGAGAACACTTTTACTTTGAAATTTAGTGAGAGATCATCTTATAATGCTACCGTCAAACAAAGCAGAATAAGATGCATAAAGGATAAACATCACATGCAATCAATATAAATGATATGATATGGCCATCATCATCTTGTGCTTGTGATCTCCATCTCTGAAGTACCGTCATGATCACCATCGTCACCGGCGCGACACCTTGATCTCCATCGTAGCATCGTTGTCGTCTCGCCAACTATTGCTTCTACGACTATCGCTACCACTTAGTGATAAAGTAAAGCAATTACATGGCGATTGCATTGCATACAATAAAGCGACAACCATATGGCTCTTGCCAGTTGCCGATAACTTGGTTACAAAACATGATCATCTCATACAATAAATATAGCATCATGTCTTGACCATATCACATCACAACATGCCCTGCAAAAACAAGTTAGACGTCCTCTACTTAGTTGTTGCAAGTTTTATGTGGCTGCTACGGGCTGAGCAAGAACCGTTCTTACCTACGCATCAAAACCACCATGATAGTTTGTCAAGTTAGTGTTGTTTTAACCTTCACAAGGACCGGGCGTAGCCACACTCGGTTCAACTAAAGTTGGAGAAACTGACACCCGCCAACCACCTGTGTGCAAAGCACATCGGTAGAACCAGTCTCGCGTAAGCGTACGCGTAATGTTGGTCCGGGCCGCTTCATCCAACAATACCACCGAACCAAAGTATGACATGCTGGTAAGTAGTATGACTTGTATCGCCCACAACTCACTTGTGTTCTCCTCGTGCGTATAACATCTACACATAAAACCAGGCTCGGATGCCACTGTTGGGAACATAGTAATTTCAAAAAAATTCCTACGCACACGCAGGATCATGGTGATGCATAGCAACGAGAGGGGAGAGTGTGTCCACGTACCCTTGTAGACCGAAAGCGGAAGCGTTAGCACAACACGGTTGATGTAGTTGCACGTCTTCACGATCCGACCGATCCAAGTACCGAGCGCACGACACCTCCGAGTTTTGCACACGTTCAACTCGATGACGTCCCGCAAGCTCCCATCCAGCAAAGTTTCACAGGAGAGTTTCGTCAGCACGACGGCGTGGTGACGGTGATGATGATGCTACTGATGCAGGGTTTCGCCTAAGCACCACTATGATATGATCGAGGTGGATTATGGTGGAGGGGGCACCGCACACGGCTAAGGGATCAATGATCAATTGTGTGCCTATGGGGTGCCCCTGCCCCCGTATATAAAGGAGCAAGGGGGAGGAGGCGGCCGTCCAGGGAGAGGCGCGCCAAGGGGAGTCCTACTCCCACCGGGAGTAGGATTCCCCCCTTTCCAACTTGGAGTAGGAGAGGGAAGGAAGAGGAAGGAGGGAGGAAGGAAAGGGGGCCGGCCCCCTCCCAATTCGGATTGGGCTTGGGGGGGCACCACCTCCCTTGATCCTTTCCCCTCCTTTCCACTAAAGCCCAATAAGGCCTATATACCTCCCGGGGGGTTCCGATAACCTCTCGGTGCTCCGGTATATTCCCGATCTCACCCG
This sequence comes from Triticum urartu, assembly GCF_056163025.1. Lineage (NCBI taxonomy): Eukaryota > Viridiplantae > Streptophyta > Magnoliopsida > Poales > Poaceae > Triticum > Triticum urartu. The sequence goes on from NC_141878.1 coordinate 101,110,858, forward strand.
GAACCATTCCGGTATCCAAATATAGTCGTCCAATATATCGATCTTTACGTCTCGACCATTTCGAGACTCCTCGTCATGTCCGTGATCATATCCGGGACTCCGAACTACCTTCGGTACATCAAAACACAAAAACTCATAATACCGATCATCACCGAACATCAAAACACAAAACAAAATTATCATAATTAAATTCCTTGAAATCCAAAATAGTGGGTTCATTGATATTTAAAGTTTTGACCTCTTCAATCCCGCTTTTAACAATTTTAGCATCAAGATCTAAAGACTCTGAATTTTTGGAATGCCTTCTAGGTAAGGGTGGATCATATTCAGTCCCATCATTATCAAGATTCATATTGCAAAACAAAGATTTAATAGGGGACACATCAGTAACTTTTAGATCTTCATCTTTATTTTCATAGAAACTAGAAGAACACGCTTTCACAAGACAATCTTTCTTAGCATGCATCCTAGCGGTTCTTTCTTTGCACTCATTAATGGAAATTCTCATGGCTTTGAGAGACTCATTTATATTATGCTTAGGTGGAATAGATCTAAGTTTCAAATAATCAACATCAAGAGAAATTCTATCAACATTCCTAGCCAATTCATCAACTTTAAGCAATTTTTCTTCGAGCAAAGCATTAAAATTCTTTTGCGTATTCATAAAATCCTTAACACTAGTCTCAAATTCAGAGGCATATTATTAAAATTTCCATAAGAATTGTTGTAGGAATTACCATAATTATTAGAGGAGTTACTAGGATACGGCCTAGGATTAAAGTTTCCTCTATACACGTTATTACCAAAATTGTTCCTACCAACAAAATTCACATACATAGATTCATTATTATTCTCAATCAAAGTAGACAAAGGCATATCATTAGGATCAGAAGAAAAACTTTTATTAGAAAATAATTTCATAAGTCCATCCATCTTTCCACTCAAAACATTAATTTCTTCTATCGCACGCACTTTCTTAGTAGATCTTTCAGTGTGCCATTGAGAATAATTAACCATAATATTATCTAGGAGTTTAGTAGCTTCTCCTAAAGTGATTTCAATAAAAGTGCCTCCCGCGGCCGAATCTAAAAGATTTCTAGAAGCAAAATTCAATCCGGCATAAATTTTTTGTATAATCATCCATAAATTCAAACCATAAAGATTTCTAGAAACAAATTACTGTTGAGCAATTGACATAATTGAGCATAGTTATGAGAATATCTAGGTATGATCATGTATATAGGCATCACGTCTGAGACAAGTAGACCGACTCCTGCCTGCATCTACTACTATTACTCCACACATCGACCGCTATCCAACATGCATCTAGAGTATTAAGTTCAAGAGAACAGAGTAACGCTTTAAGCAAGATGACATGATGTATAGGGATAAACTCATGCAATATGATATAAACCCCATCTTGTTATCCTCGATTGCAACAATACAATATGTGCCTTGCTGCCCCTACTGTCACTAGGAAAGCACACCGCAAGATTGAACCCAAAGCTAAGCACTTCTCCCATTGCAAGAAAGATCAATCTAGTAGGCCAAACCAAACTGATAATTCGAAGAGACTTGCAAAGATAACCAATCATACATAAAAGAATTCAGAGAAGATTCAAATATTGTTCATAGATAAACTTGATCATAAACCCACAATTCATCGGTCTCAACAAACACACCGTAAAAGAAGATTACATCGAATAGATCTCCACAAGATAGGGGGAGAACATTGTATTGAGATTCAAAAAGAGAGACGAAGCCATCTAGCTAATAACTATGGACCCGAAGGTCTAAGGTAAACTACTCACACATCATCGGAGAGGCTATGGTGTTGATGTAGAAACCCTCTGTGATCGATGCCCCCTTCGGCGGAGCTTCGGAAAAGGCCCCAAGATGGGATCTCATGGGTACAGAAGGTTGCGGCGGTGGAATTAGGGTTTTGGCTCCGTATCTGGTAGTTTGGGGGTACGTAGGTATATATAGGAGGAAAAAGTATGTCGGTGGAGCAACATGGGCCCCACGAGGGTGGAGGGTGTGCCTGGGGGGGTAGGCGCGCCCCCTACCTCGTGCCTTCCTGGTTTCTTTCTTGACGTAGGCTCCAAGTCCTCTGGACCACGTTCGTTCCGAAAATCACGTTCCCGAAGGTTTCATTCCGTTTGGACTCCCTTTGATATTCTTTTTCTGCGAAACTCTGAAATAGGCAAAAAACAACAATTTTGGGCTGAGCCTCCGGTTAATAGGTTAGTCCCAAAAATAATATAAAAGTGTATAATAAAGCCCAATAATTTCCAAAACAGAATATAATATAGCATGGAACAAACAAAAATTATAGATACGTTGGAGACGTATCACGGACTCTACGGGTTCGAGAACTATGTTGACATGACCGAGACACATCTCCGGTCAATAGCCAATAGCGGAAACTGGATGCTCATATTAGTTCCTACATATTCTACGAAGATCTTTATCGGTCAAACCGCATAACAACATACGTTGTTCCCTTTGTCATCGGTATGTTACTTCCCGAGATTCGATCGTCGGTATCTGAATACCTAGTTCAATCTCGTTACCGGCAAGTCTCTTTGCTCGTTCTGTAATACATCATCCCGCAACTAACTCATTTGTTACAATGCTTGCAAGGCTTATAGTGATGTGCATTACCGAGTGGACCCAGAGATACCTCTCCGACAATCGGAGTGACAAATCCTAATCTTGAAATACGCCAACTCAACAAGTACCTTCAGAGACACCTGTAGAGCACCTTTATAATCACCCAGTTACGTTGTGATGTTTGGTAGCACACAAAGTGTTCCTCCGGTAAACGGGAGTTGCATAATCTCATAGTCATAGGAACATGTATAAGTCATGAAGAAAGCAATAGCAACATACTAAACGATCAAGTGCTAAGCTAACGGAATGGGTCAAGTCAATCACATCATTCTCCTAATGATGTGATCCCGTTAATCAAATGAAAACTCATGTCTATGGTTAGGAAACATAACCATCTTTGATAAACGAGCTAGTCAAGTAGAGGCATACTAGTGACACTCTATTTGTCTATGTATTCACACATGTATCATGTTTCCAGTTAATACAATTCTAGCATGAATAATAAACATTTATCATGATATAAGCAAATAAATAATAACTTTATTATTGCCTCTAGGGCATATTTCCTTCAGTATATTCTGATGCAGTACCTTACCTGCGATCATCCACTTCTCCAGCATGCCCTCAACTCTGTCATCGAGGACCAGCGGTGTTGCCTCTTCCTCCTGTTGGGGAACGTAGTAATTTCAAAAAAAAACCTACGCACACGCAAGATCATGGTGATGCATATCAACGAGAGGGGAGACTGTCGTCCTCGTACCCTCATAGACCGTAAGCGGAAGCGTTATGAGAACGCGGTTGATGTAGTCGTACGTCTTCACGATCTGACCGATACAAGTACCGAACGTACGACACCTCCGAGTTCAGCACACATTCAGCTCGGTGACGTCCCATGAACTCCGATCTAGCAGAGCTTCGAGGGAGAGTTCCGTCAGCACGATAGCGTGATGACGGTGATGATGATGCTACCGATGCACGGCTTCGCCTAAGCACCGCTACGATATGACCGAGGTGGATTATGGTGGAGGGGGCACCGCACACGGCTAAAAGATCAACTGATCAACTTGTGTGTCTATGGGGTGCCCCTGGCCACGTATATAAAGGAGCAAGGGGTGGAGGCCGACGACCTCATAGGGTGCGCCCCAAGGGGGGAATCCTACTCCTACTAGGAGTAGGTTCCCCCTTTCCTAGTCCAACAAGGAGGGGAAGGAAAGAGGAGGAGGGGAGAAGGAAAGAGGGTGCCGGCCCCCAAAGACCTAAACCAATTCGGTTTGGGCCTAGGGGGGCGCACCCCACACTTCCTTTCTGCCCTCTATTTCCACTCAGGCCCATGAAGGCCTATTGACCCTCCCGACGAATTCCCATAACTCCCCGGTACTCCGAAAAATGTCCGAATCACTCGGAACCTTTCCAATGTCCGAATATAGCCTTCCAATATATCGATCTTTACGTATTAACCATTTCGAGACTCCTCTTCATGTCCCCGATCTCATCCGGACTCCGAAAAACCTTCGGTACATCAAAACACGTAAACTCATAATACCGATCGTTACCGAACGTTAAGCGTGCAGACCCTACGGGTTCGAGAACTATGTAGACATGATCGAGACTCGTTTCCGGTCAATAACCAATAGCGGAACCTGGATGCTCATATTGGCTCCTACATATTCTACGAAGATCTTTATTGGTCAAACCGCATAACAACATACGTTGTTCCCTTTGTCATCGGTATGTTACTTGCCCGAGATTCGATCATCGGTATCTCAATGCCTAGTTCAATCTCGTTACCAGCAAGTCTATTTACTCTTTACGTAATGCATCATCCCGCAACTAACTCATTAGTCACATTGCTTGCAAGGCATAGAGATGTGCATTACCGAGAGGGCCTAGAGATACCTCTCCGACAATCGGAGTGACAAATCCTAATCTCGATCTATGCAACTCAACTAGTACCATCAGAGACACCTGTAGAGCACCTTTATAATCACACAGTTATGTTGTGACGTTTGGTAGCACACAAAGTGTTCCTCCGGTATTCGGGAGTTGGATAATCTCATAGTCAGAGGAACATGTATAAGTCATGAAGAAGGCAGTAGCAACAAACTAAACGATCATCGTGCTAAGCTAACAGATGGGTCAAGTCAATCACATCATTCTCTAATGATGTGATCTCATTCATCAAACGACAACTCTTGTCCATGGCTAGGAAACTTAACCATCTTTGATTAACGAGCTAGTCAAGTAGAGGCATACTAGCGACACTTAGTTTGTCTATGTATTCACACATGTACTAAGTTTCCGGTTAATACAATTCTAGCATGAATAATAAACATTTATCATGATAAAGGAAATAAATAGTAACTTTATTATTGCCTCTAGGGCATATTTCCTTCAGTCTCCCACTTGCACTAGAGTCAATAATCTAGTTCACATTGTCATGTGATTTAACACCAATAGTTCACATCTTTATGTGATTAGTTCACATCTCCATGTGACTAACACCCAAAGGGTTTACTAGAGTCAATAATCTAGTTCACATCGCTATGTGATTAACACCCAAAGAGTGATCATGTTTTGCTTGTGAGAGAAATTTAGTCAACGGGTATGCCACATTCAGAGCCGTATGTATTTTGCAAATTTTCTATGTCTACAATGCTTTGCACGGAGCTACTCTAGCTAATTGCTCCGACTTTTAATATGTATCTAGATCGAGACTTAGAGTCATCTAGATCGGTGTCAAAGCTTGCATCGACGTAACTCTTTAGGACGAACTCTTTGTCACCTCCATAACCGAGAAACATTTCCTTATTCCACTAAGGATATTTTTGACCGTTGTCCAGTGATCCATTCCTGGATCACTATTGCACCCTCTTGCCAAACTTATGGTGAGGCACACAATAGGTCTCGTACACAGCATAGCACACTTTATAGAACCTATGACTGAGGCATAGGGAATGACTTTTCATTCCCTTCCTATTTTCTGCTATGGACAGGTTTTGAGTCTTTACTCAACTTCACACCTTGCAACACAGTCAAGAACTCCTTCTTTGACTGTTTCATTTTGAACTACTTCAAAATCTTGTCAAGGTATGTACTCATTGAAAATATATCAAGCGTCTTGATCTATCTCTATAGATCTTGATGCTCAATATGTAAGTAGCTTCATCGAGGTCTTTCTTTGAAAAACTCCTTTCAAACACTCCTTTATGCTTTCCAGAAAATTCTACATTATTTCCAATCAATAATATGTCATTCACATATACTTATCAGAAATGTTTTACTGCTCCCACTCACTTTCTTGTAAATACAGGCTTTACCGCAAGTCTGTATAAAACCATATGCTTTGATCACTTTATCAAAGCATATATTCCAACTCTGAGATGCTTGCACCAGTCTATAGATGGATCACTGGAGCTTGCTCACTTTGTTAGTACCTTTAGGATCGACAAAACCTTCTGGTTGCATCATATACAACTCTTCTTTAAGAAATCCATTAAGGAATGCAGTTTTGTCATCCATTTGCCAGATTTCATAAAATGCGACAACTGCTAACATGATTAGGACAGACTTTTAAGCATCGATACGAGTGCGAAATTATCATCGTAGTCAACACCTTGAACTCACTACTAGGAAAAGGCCTACTAATGGCGCACCAATTTTGCCTACTAATGGCGCACTACTGGTGCGCCATTAGTATCATGCCACTAGAATTTTTTACTAATGGCACCACATAGAAGTGCGCCATTAGTATCAATTTTTTTAAAAAAAATTCACATTTTTTTAATTTTTTTGTTTTTTTTCTTAATATCATGTCACTATGGCTTAATCTCGGGTCAATATGCTTAATCGCAAGTCAAATCGCACTATGTGGTCACAAACTTCCCGGAAGGTCACCCATCCTCACACTACTCCAGCCCGAGCATGCTTAACTTCGCAATTCTATCCAACCCCAACACCACCTCACTTCACAGGCACTTGTTGATATATCTATCATATCAATCCTATTAAACTTTGCTGATGTCTAGGACTTTGTTCATGTTCATGAGTATGATGAAATTTTGAAAAATATTTCAAACTTTTCGGTCATATTACATATCATATTTTGAAAAATAATTCAAAAAAATTCGAAACCAATTTTTTTCTGTTACTAGTGGCGCACCTAGCAAACGATGCGCCACTAGTAAGTTTGAATTTTTTTTCCATTTTTCCCTCTAGATCTTAAAAGCCTCGTAACTTTTTTTCTGTTAGGTTTTTGGGGATTTTGAAAATGTTTAATGGGGTAGATGATTTTTCATATAGAAAACTTTTTAATCCGAGCTCGTATGCAAAAGTTATGCCCTTTTTACAAATTCCAGAGAGATTTTGCAAATAAAGTAGAAATTCATATTTGTAAATTTTCCCAACAAGTAGACCACATATCACATGGGAAACTTATTTTCTTTTATTTTTTTGACATTTCCATCATTTTCTTTTATTTTTTTAATTGAAAAGGCGGTCCACGGGGGGGGGGGGGGGTGCATTCGGTGGAATTTTTGGGCCAAGTTAGTAATGGCGCACCGTGGGAGTGGTGCGCCATTACTAGTTAAACTAGTAATGGCGCACCACACCCACGGTGCGCCACTACTAGTTTTGAAAAAAATAAAAAAAACTTTTGAAACTTTTTTTGAAAAAAACTTAGTAATGGTGCACCAGTGGACAGTGTGCCATTACTAGTTAAAACTACTAATGGCGCACTGTCCACTGGTGCGCCATTACTAACAATTTTTTTTATTTTATTTTCAAAACTACTAATGGCGCATGGTGGGTGTGGTGTGCCATTACTATGTTAACTAGTAATGGCGCACTATCCCACGGTGCGTCATTAGTAACAATTTTTTTTATTTCTTTTTTCAAAACTACTAATGGCGCACCACACACCAGGTGCGCCATTACTATATAGCAATGGCGCGTGGTGCGCCATTAGTGTCCATATTATCTTTAGCCCTTTTCCTAGTAGTGACTTGTCGAAAACATTTTGCGACAATTCAAGCTTTGTAGATAGTAACACTACTATCAGCGTCCGTCTTCCTCTTGAAGATCCATTTATTCTCAATGAGCCACCGATCATCGAGCAAGTCAATCAAAGTCCATACTTTGTTCTCATACATGGACCCCATCTCAGATTTCATGGCCTCAAGCCGTTTTGCGGAATCTGGGCTCATCATCGCTTCCTCATAGTTCGTAGGTTCGTCATAGTCTAGTAACATGACTTCCAGAACAGGATTACTGTACCACTCTGGTGCGGACCATACTCTGGTTGACCTACACGGTTTGGTAGTAACTTGATCTGAAGTTTCATGATCATCATCATTAGCTTCCTCGCTAATTGGTGTAGGAATCACTGGAACTGATTTCTGTGATGAACTACTTTCCAATTCGGGAGAAGGTACAATTACCTCATCAAGTTCTACTTTCCTCCCACTCACTTCTTTCGAGAGAAATTCCTTCTCTAGAAAGAATCCATTGTTAACAAAAAAATATCTTTCCTTCGGATCTGTGATAGAAGGTGTACCCAATAGTTTCTTTTGGGTATCCTATGAAGACACATCTCTCTGATTTGGGTTCGAGCTTATCAGTTTGAAACTTTTTATCATAAGAATCGCAACCCCAAACTTTAAGAAACGAGAGCTTAGGTTTCATGCCAAACCATAGTTCATACGGTGTCGTCTCGACGGATTTAGATGGTGCCCTATTTAACGTGAATGCGGCTGTCTCTAATGCATAACCCCAAAACAATAGTGGCAAATCGGTAAGAGACATCATAGATCGCACCATATCTAATAAAGTACAGGTATGACGTTCAGACACACCATTACGCTGTGGTGTTCCAGGTGGCGTGAGTTGCGAAACTATTCCGCATTGTTTCAAACAAAGACCAAACTCGTAACTCAAATATTCTCCTCCATGATCAGATCGCAGAAACTTTATTTTCTTGTTACGATGATTTTCCACTTCACTCTGAAATTCTTTGAAATTTTCAAATGTTTCAGACTTATGTTTCATCAAGTAGATATACCCATATCTGCTCAAATCATCTGTGAAGATCAGAAAATAATGATACCCACCGCGAGCCTCAACACTCATCGGATTGCATACATCAGTATGTATTATTCCCAATAAGTCAGTTGCTTGCTCCATTGTTCCGGAGAACGGAGTTTTAGTCATCTTGCCCATGAGGCATGGTTCGCAAGCATCATATGATTCATAATCAAGTGATTCCAAAAGCCCATCAGCATGGAGTTTCTTCATGCGCTTTACACTAATATGACCTAAACGGCAGTGCCACATATAAGTTGCACTATCATTATTAACTTTACATCTTTTGTCTTCAATATTATGAATATGTGTATCACTATGATCGAGATTCAATAAACCATTTATATTGAGTGTATGACCATACAAGGTTTTATTCATCTAAATAGAACAACAATTATTCTTTGACTTAAATGAATAACCGTATTGCAATAAACATGATCCAATCATATTTATGCTCAACGCAAACACCAAATAACATTTATTTTAGGTTCAACACTAATCCCGAAGGTAAAGGGAGTGTGCGATGCTGATCTTATCAACCTTGGAATCACTTCCAACTCATATCATCACCTCGCCCTTAACTAGTCTCTGATTATTTTGCAACTCCCGTTTCGAGTTACTACTCTTAGCAACTGAACCAGTATCAAATACTGAGGGGTTGCTATAAACACTAGTAAAGTACACATCAATAACATGTGTATCAAATATATACTTTTGTTCACTTTGCCATCCTTCTTATCTGCCAAGTATCTAGGGCAGTTCCACTTCCAGTGACCATTTCCTTTGTAGTAGAAGCACTCAGTTCCAGGCTTGGGTCTAGCTTTGAGTTTCTTCATAGGAGTGGCAACTTGCTTGCCTTTCTTCTTTGAAGTTCCTCTTTCTTTCCCTATGCCCTTTTCTTGAAACTAGTGGTTTTGGTAACCATCAACACTTGATGTTATTTCTTGATTTCTACCTTCACCGATTTCAGCATCACGAAGAGCTTGGGAATTACTTTCGTCATCCCTTGCATATTATAGTTTATCACTAAGTTCTAGTAACTTGGTGATAGTGACTAGAGAACTTTATCAATTACTATCTTATCTGGAAGATTAAATCCCACTTGATTCAAGCAATTATAGTACCCAGACAATCTGAGCACATGCTCACTGGTTGAGCTATTCTCCTCCACCTTGTAGGCAAAGTACTGTAAAAGGTCTCATACCTCTCGACACGGGCATGAGTATGAAATACCAATTTCAACTCTTAGAACATCTTATATGTTCCGTGGCGTTTAAAGCGTTTTGGAAGTCCCGGTTCTAAGCCGTAAAGCATGATGCACTAAACTATTAAGTAGTCATCACACCGAGTTTTGTCAAACGTTCATAACGTCTGCATCTGCTCCTGCAATAGGTCTGTCACCTAGCGGTGCATCAAGGTCATAATTCTTCTGTGCAGCAACGAGGATAATCCTCAGATCATGGATCCAATCCGCATCATTGCTACTATCATCTTTCAATATAATTTTCTCTAGGAACATATTATAAATAAAATGGGGAAGCTATACGCGAGCAATTGATCTACAACATAGATATGCAAATACTATCAGGACTAAGTTCATGATAAATTTAAGTTCAATTAATCATATTACTTCAGAACTCCCACTTAGATAGACATCCCTCTAGTCATCTAAATGATCACGTGATCCAAATCAACTAAACCATGTCCGATCATCACGTGAGATGGAGTAGTTTTCAATGGTGAACATCATACTATATGATTCACGCTTGACCTTTCGGTCTCTAGTGTTCCGAGGCCATATCTTCATATGCTAGGCTCGTCAAGTTTAACCCGAGTATTCCGCGTGTGCAAAACTGGCGTGCACCCGTTGTATGTGAATGCAGAGCTTATCACACCCGATCATCACGTGGTGTCTCGGCACGACGAACTGTAGCAACGGTGCATACTCAGGGAGAACACTTATACCTTGAAATTTAGTGAGAGATCATCTTATAGTGCTACCGCCGGACTAAGCAAAATAAGATGCATAAAGAATAAACATCACATGCAATCAATATAAGTGATATGATATGGCCATCACATCTTGTGTGTTTGATCTCCATCTCCAAAGCACCGTCATGATCACCATAGCCATCGGCTTCACACCTTGATCTCCATCGAAGCATCGTTGTCGTCTCACCAACTATTGCCTCGATGACTATCTCTACCGCTTAGTGATAAAGTAAAGCAATTACATGGCGATTGCATTTCATACAATAAAGCGACAACCATATGGCTCCTGCCAGTTGCCGATAACTGTGTTACAAAACATGATCATCTCATACAATAAAATTTAGCATCATGTCTTGACCATATCACATCACAACATGCCCTGCAAAAACAAGTTAGACGTCCTCTACTTTGTTGTTGCAAGTTTTACGTGGCTGCTATGGGCTGAGCAAGAACCGTTCTTACCTACACATCAAGAAACCATAACGCGGTATAGTAATTGCTTTTTGATCTTCAGAAAGAACCCTGTTCATTGAATACGATTCAACTAAAGCTGGAGAAACAGACACCCACTAGTCACCTGGGTGCGAAGCACGTCGGTAGAACCAGTCTCGCGTAAGCATACGCATAATGTCAGTCTGGGCCACTTCATCCAACAATGCCGTTGAATCAAGAATCAACTAGTGACGGCAAGCAATATGTGTATACCCACGCCCACAACTCCTTTGTGTTCTACTGGTGCATATAACATCTACGCATAAACCTGGCTCGGATGCCACTGTTGGGGAATGTAGTAATTTCAAAAAAATCATACGCACACGCAAGATCATGGTGATGCATAGCAAAGAGAGGGGAGAGTGTCGTCCACGTACCCTCGTAGACCGTAAGCGGAAGCGTTATGAGAACGCGGTTGATGTAGTCGTACGTCTTCACGATCCGACCGATCCAAGTACCGAATGTACGACACCTCCGAGTTCAGCACACGTTCAGCTCGGTGACGTCCCACGAACTCCGATCCAGCAGAGCTTCAAGGGAGATTTCCGTCAGCACGACGGCATGATGACGGTGGTGATGATGCTACCGACGCAGGGCTTCTCCTAAGCACCGCTACGATATGACCGAGGTGGATTATGGTGGAAGGGGGCACCGCACACGACTAAAAGATCAACTGATCAACTTGTGTGTCTATGGGGTGCTTCCTGGCCACGTATATAAAGGAGCAAGGGGTGGAGGCCGGCGGCCTCATAGGGTGCGCCCCAAGGGGGGAATCCTACTCCTACTATGAGTAGGTCCCCCCTTTCCTAGTCCAACTAGGAGGGAAGGAAAGAGGAGGAGGGGAGAAGGAAAGAGGGGGCCGACCCCCAAAGCCCTAAACCATTTCGGTTTGGGCCTAGGGGGGGCGCACCCCACACTTCCTTACTGCCATCTATTTCCACTAAGGCCCATGAAGGCCCATTGACCCTCCCGGCGAATTTCTGTAACTCTCTGGTACTCCGAAAAATACCCGAATCACTCGGAACCTTTCCGATGTCCGAATATAGCCTTCCAATATATCAATCTTTACGTCTCGACCATTTCGAGACTCCTCGTCATGTCCCAGATCTCATCCGGGACTCTGAACAACCTTCGGTACATCAAAACACATAAACTCATAATACAATCATCACCGAACGTTAAGCGTGCGGACCCTACGGGTTCGAGAACTATGTAGACATGACCGAGACTCGTTTCCGGTCAATAACCAATAGCGGAACCTGGATGCTCATATTCGCTCCTACATATTCTACGAAGATCTTTATCGGTTAAACCGCATAACAACATACGTTGTTCCCTTTGTCATCGGTATGTTACTTGCCCAAGATTCGATCATCGGTATCTCAATGCCTAGTTCAATCTCGTTACCGGTAAGTCTCTTTACTCGTTCTGTAATGCATTGATACATCTTCAATATATCTATAATTTTTGATTGTTCCATGCTATTATATTATCTATTTTAGATGTTTATGGGCTTTATTTTACACTTTTATATTATTTTTGGGACTAACCTATTAACCGGAGGCCCAGCCCAAATTGTTGTTTTCTTGCCTATTTTAGTGTTTCGAAGAAAAGGAATATCAAACGGAGTCCAAACAGAATGAAACCTTCAGGAAAGTTATTTTTGGAACGGAAGCAATCCAGGAGACTTAGAGTATACGTCAGGCAAGCAATGAGGCAGCCACGCGGCAGGGGGCGTGCCCACCCACCCCGGGCGCGCCCTCCACCCTCGTGGGCCCCTCATTGCTCCACCGACGTACTTCTTCCTCCTATATATATATCCATATACCCCCCAAACATCAGAGAGCAGAATAGATTGGGAGTTCCGCCGCCAGAAGCCTCTGTAGCCACCGAAAACCAATCTAGACCCGTTCCGGCAATCTACCGGAGGGGGGAGTCCCTCTCCGGTGGCCATCTTCATCATCCCGGCGCTCTCCATGACGAGGAGGGAGTAGTTCACCCTCGGGGCTGATGGTATGTACAAATAGCTATGTGTTTGATCTCTCTCTCTCTCTCTCTTGTGTTCTTGAAGTGGTACGATCTTGATGTATCGCGAGCTTTGCTATTATAGTTGGATCTTATGATGTTTCTCCCCCTCTACTCTCTTGTGATGGATTGAGTTTTCCCTTTGAAGTTAACTTATCGGATTGAGTCTTTAAGGATTTGAGGACACTTAATGTATGTCTTGCATGTGCTTATCTGTGGTGAGATTGGGATAACATGTGATCCACTTGATGTATGTTTTGGTGACCAACTTGCGAGTTCCGTGACCTCGTGAACTTATGCAAAGGGGTTGGCACACGTTTTTGTCTTGACTCTCCGGTAGAAACTTCAGGGCACTCTTTCAAGTTCTTTGTGTTGGTTGAATAGATGAATCTGAAATTGTGTGATGCATATCGTATAATCATACCCACAGATACGTGAGGTTACATTGGAGTATCTAGGTGACGTTAGGGTTTTGGTTGATTTGTATCTGAAGGTGTTATTTTACTACAGACTCTTCAATAGATCGATCAGAAAGGATCACTTTGAGGTGGTTTCATACCCTACAATAATCTCTTCGTTTGTTCTCCGCTATTAGTGACTTTGGAGTGACTCTTTGTTGCATGTTGAGGGATGGTTATATGATCAAATTATGTTATTATTGTTGAGAGAACTTGCACTAGTGAAAGTATGAACCCTAGGCCTTGTTTCAAAGCATTGCAATACCGTTTGTGCTCACTTTTATCATTAGTTACCTTGCTGTTTTTATATTTTCATATTACAAAAACCATTATCTACTATCCATATTGCACTTGTATCACCATCTCTTCGCTGAACTAGTGCACCTATACAATTTACCATTGTATTGGGTGTGTTGGGGATACAAGAGACTCTTTGTTATTTGGTTGCAGGGTTGCTTGAGAGAGACCATCTTCATCCTACGCCTCCCACGGATTGATAAACCTTAAGTCATCCACTTGAGGGAAAATTGCTACTGTCCTACGAACCTATGCACTTGGAGGCCCAACAACGTCTACAAGGAGAAGGTTGTGTAGTAGACATCAAGCTCTTTTCTGGCTCCATTGCCGGGGAGGCGAGGAAAGCGACACTAACACCCCGTCAACTAAGCCCTTTTCTGGCGTCGTTGCCGTGGAGGTTAGCGCTTGAAGGTATATCTTTAGATCTTGCAATCGAATCTTTTTGTTTCTTGTTTTAGCACTAGTTTAGTTTATAAAAGAAAACTACAAAAAATGGAATTGAGTTTGTCTCATACGCTTCATCTTTTTAATATCTTTCGTGAGAATGATGGAAAGGAAAATTGTGCTCAAGTGCTAGGAGAAGAAATCTATAAAATGTTTGGCACTAAATCTTTGAATGATGAGCATGATTGCAATTTTATTAGTATGAACTCTTTGAATATCCATAGTACTAATGATGATTGCACTAGCTATGATGAAAATATCTCTTATAAGCATGTCGATTTTTGTGGAGTGCATAGAGTTTGCAAGTACATACCAAACAGGGAAGATAGATTTTGCAAGAGGCATAAGTATTTGGAAACTAAATGGTTTCAAGAAAGGCTAGATGTTTGTGCTGAAAATTTAAACTTTCTTGGCCCTACTTGTGAACTTTGCAATGAACGTGATCATTTCAGTACCCAATGCAAATTGTTTCATGATCGTATCATGTCCAAAAATTGTGATGACTTGATTTCCCTTGCACATCATAATGAACTTAGTTTGCTCTTGGGTTATGAAGAAATGAAACGTATATCTAAGGTTATTCCAGAATTTGCCCTTCATAGAGTTCTTTATTTTGATCTAGAGGAAATTTATATGTATTGTGTGGTGAATTGTATTGAAAATTCTTATATTGCCAATTAGATAAAGAAAATAAAACAAATAGAGGATGAAGAGAATACTAATGAAAGGGAAGAGACTCCCCAATATTCTCCTATTATTTCTTATGATGAATCAGGTAACGAGGAGGAGCCTTCTATTGAACCAATCTCATTAATAAGGAGCTCCAAAAAAAGGATTGAACCCACACATGATGTGAATAAGAAAAAGAAAAGATGGAGAATCAAAGGTAGAAAGGTATCTCTCCCGAATGATGTTGCTCCTATTACTCATTGTGATGATGATAATTGCTATACTATTGGTGCTATCCATACTATTAATGATGAGAGTGATTATGCTTATGATATGAAAAGGCCTAAGCTTGGGGATGCTATGTTTGATGAAGATGATGTTTTTGAGAATATATTTGCTTCAATTAATGTTTATCCCAATCTTGGGGATGCTACGTTTAATGAGGATGATATTTTTAGTCTCCCAAGTTTTGATATGCAAATTTATAATGATGATAGCATGCCTCCTACTTATGATGATTATATTGATGAAATTGGGTTTGGAAGAGTGTCAACTTTAGGAAGTAATGATCCCACTATTTTGGAGGATGTTGAATCATATTAAGATAATTATGAAAGTGGATTTGGAGAGGTCATGACTTTATTTAGTGATGACTCCAGTATCTTGGAAGAGTTTTCAATCGATTATGATGAGAACAAAGTTGCTACTTATGATAATTATTGTGATGACACATATGCTATACAAAGTAGTGCTGATTATATTTATAAAACTTTTCATGATTATGATTACCCTTTTTCTGAACATTACTCTTTTGATGTGGAAACAATTTATAGTATTTGAGTTTCTTATGATACTCCCACTATTCCGAATGAGAAGAATTTTGCTTATGTGGAGAGTAATAAAATTTCTATGCTTGTAGATCATAAAAAGAATGCTTTATGTGATAGATATATTGTTGAATTCATTCATGAGGCTACTGAAAATTATTATGAGGGAGGAATATATGCTTGTAGGAATTACAATAATATCAAGTTTCCTCTCTATGTGCTTAAAGTTTTGAAGTTATGCTTGTTTTGCCTTCCTATGCTAGTTGATTATTGTTTCCATAAATTGTTTGATCACAAAATCCCTATGCATAGGAAGTGGGTTAGAATTAAATGTGCTAGTCCTATTCTTCCTGATGCTCTCTTTATATTTGAATTCTTATCTTTTATGTGAGCATCATTGAAATCATCATGCCTAGCTAGGGGCGTTAAACGTTAGCGCTTGTTGGGAGGCAACCCAACCTTATTTTTGTTCTTTGATTTTTGATACTGTTTATCAATAAATAATTCATCTAGCCTATTTTTATATGTGGTTTTATGCTTTTAATTAGTGTTTGTGCCAAGTAGAACCTTTGGGAAGACTTGGGGAAAGTCTTAGCGATATTGCTGTAAAAAACAGAAACTTTAGCGCTCACGAGATTAGATGCCATTTTGACTGGAGAGTGATATTTAGCTAATTCTTTTTGCAGATGATTAATAGATAAATTCCTCACGTCCAGAAATTTATTTTAGTATTTTTGGGGTTCCATAGGTATACGTTTGATCCAGATTACTACAGACTGTTCTGTTTTTGACAGATTCTGTTTTCTATGTGTTGTTTGCTTATTTTGATGAATCTATGAGTAGTATAGGAGGGTATGAACCATAGATAAGTTTGAATACAATAGATATTACACCAATATGAATTTAGAATGAGTTCACAACAGTACCTAAGTGGTGATTTATTTTCTTACACTAACGGAGCTTACGAGTTTTCTGTTAAGTTTTGTGTTGTGAAGTTTTCAAGTTTTGTGTAAAGATTCGATGGACTGTGGAATAAGGAGTGGCAAGAGCCTAAGCTTGGGGATTCCCAAGGCACCCCAAGGTAAAATCCAAGGACACAAAAAATCCTAAGCGAAGGCATCCCCTCTTTCGTCTTCGTTCATCGGTAACTTTACTTGAAGCTATATTTTTATTCGCCACTATGTTTTGCTTGGAGCGTCATTTTATTTTATTTTGTTTTGCTTGCTGTTTGAATAAAATACCAAGATCTTAAATTCTTAAATGTTAGAGAGGCTTCACATAGTTGCATAATTATACAACTACTCATTGTGTTTTGCTTATATCTTTCGGAGTAGTTTGTCATTTGCTCTAGTGCTTCACTTATATCTTTTAGAGCACGGCGGTGGTTTTATTTTAAAGAAATAATTGATCTCTCATGCTTCACTTATATTATTTTGAGAGTCCTTTAGAACAACAAGGCAATAATAAAAACTTTCATATAAGTGCATTGAATACTAAGAGAAGTTTGATACTTGATGATCGTTTTGAGATATGGAGATGGTGATATTAGAGTCATGCTAGTTGAGTAGTTGTGAATTTGAGAAATACTTGTGTTAAATTTTGTGATTCCCGTAGCATGCACGTATGGTGAACCGTTATGTGATGAAGTCAGAGCATGATTTATTTATTGATTGTCTTCCTTATGAGTGGCGGTCGGGGACGAGCGATGGTCTTGTCCTACCAATCTATCCCCTAGGAGCATGCGCGTAGTACTTTTTTCGATAACTAATAGATTTTTGCAATAAGTATGTGAGTTCTTTGTGACTAATGTTGAGTACATGGATTATACGCACTCTCACCCTTCCACCATTGCTAGCCTCTCTAATACCGCGCACCTTTCCCCCGTATCATACACCAACCATATACCTTCCTCAAAACAGCCACCATACCTACCTATTATGGCATTTCCATAGCCATTCCGAGATATATTGCCATGCAACTTTCCACCATTCCGTTATTATGAAACACTTCATCATTGTCATATTGCTTTGTATGATCATGTAGTTGACATCGTATTTATGGCAAAGCCACCGATCACAATTCTTCATATATGTAACTCATGCATCATTGCACATCCCGGTACACCGCCGGAGGCATTCACATAGAGTCATATTTTGTTCTAAGTATCGAGTTGTAATTCTTGAGTTGTAAGTAAATAAAGTGTGATGATCATCATTATTAGAGCATTGTCCCAAGTGAGGAAAGGATGATGGAGACTATGATTCCCCCACAAGTCGGGATGAGACTTCGGACGAAAAAATAAAAATAATAATAATAAAGGAGGCCATAAAAAAAGAAGAGAAAAGGCCCAAATAAAAAAAGGAGAAAATGAGAGAAAAAGAGAGAAGGGGAAATGCTAATATCCTTTTACCACACTTGTGCTTCAAAGTAGCACCATGATCTTCATGATAGAGAGTCTCCTATGTTGTCACTTTCATATACTAGTGGGAATCTTTCATTATAGAACTTGGCTTGTATATTCCAATGATGGGCTTCCTCAAAATGCCCTAGGTCTTCATGAGCAAGCGAGTTGGATGCACACCCACTTAGTTTCTTTTTGAGTTCTCATACACTTATAGCTCTAGTGCATCCGTTGCATGGCAATCCCTACTCACTCACATTGATATCTATTGATGGGCATCTCCATAGCCCGTTGATACGCCTAATTGATGTGAGACTATCTTCTCCTTTTTGTCTTCTCCACAACCACCATTGTATTCCACCTATAGTGCTATATCCATGGCTCACGCTCATGTATTGCGTGAAGATTAAAAAAGTTTGAGAACATCAAGTATGAAACAATTGCTTGGCTTGTCATCGGAGTTGTGCATGATTTAAATATTTTGTGTGGTGAAGATAGAGCATAGCCAGACTATATGATTTTGTAGGGACAACTTTCTTTGGCCATGTTATTTTGAGAAGACATAATTGCTTTGTTAGTATGCTTGAAGTATTATTATTTTTATGTCAATATTAAACGTTTGTCTTGAATCTTATGGATCTGAATATTCTTGCCATAATAAAGAAGATTACATTGATAAATATTTTAGGTAGCATTCCACATCAAAAATTCTGTTCTTATCATTTACCTACTCGAGGACGAGCAGGAATTAAGCTTGGGGATGCTGATACGTCTCCAACGTATCTATAGTTTTTGATAGTTCCATGCTATTATATTATCTGTTTTAGATGTTTATGGGCTTTATTTTACACTTTTATAATATTTTTGGGACTAACCTATTAACCGGAGGCCCAGCCCAAATTGCTATTTTCTTGCCTATTTCAGTGTTTCGTAGAAAAGGAATATCAAACGGAGTCCAAATGGAATGAAACCTCCGGGAAAGTCATTTTTGGAACGGAAGCAATCCAGGAGAATTGGATTATACGTCAGGCAAGCAACGAGACAACCACGAGGTAGGGGGCGCGCCCACCCCCATTGGGCGCGCCCTCCACCCTCGTGGGCCCCTCATTTCTCCACCGACGTACTTCTTCCTCCTATATATATCCATATACCCCCCAAACATCAGAGAGAAGAATAGATCGGGAGTTCCGCCGCCAGAAGCCTCCGCAGCCACCGAAAACCAATCTAGACCAGTTCCGGCACCCTGCCGGAGGGGGGAATCCCTCTCCGGTGGCCATCTTCATCATCCCGGCGCTCTCCATGACGAGGAGGGAGTAGTTCACCCTCGGGGCTGAGGGTATGTACCAGTAGCTATGTGTTTGATCTCTCTCTCTCTCATGTTCTTGAGGTGGTACGATCTTGATGTATCGCAAGCTTTGCTATTATAGTTGGATCTTATGATGTTTCTCCCCCTCTAGTCTCTTGTGATGGATCGAGTTTTCCCTTTGAAATTATCTTATCGGGTTGAGTCTTTAAGGATTTGAGAACACTTGATGTATGTCTTGCACGTGCTTATCTGTGGTGACATTGGGATATCATGTGATCCACTTGATATATGTTCTGGTGACCAACTTGCGAGTTCCGTGACCTCGTGAACTTATGCATATGGGTTGGCACACGTTTTTGTCTTGACTCTCTGGTAGAAACTTTGGGGCACTCTTTGAAGTTCTTTGTGTTGGTTGAATAGATGAATCTGAGATTGTGTGATGCATATCGTATAATCATACCCACGGATACTTGAGGTGACATTGGAGTATCTAGGTGACATTAGGGTTTTGGTTGATTTGTATCTTAAGGTGTTATTTTACTATGGACTCTTGAATAGATCGATCAGAAAGGATAACTTTGAGGTGGTTTCGTAACCTACAATAATCTCTTTATTTGTTCTCCGCTGTTAGTGACTTTGGAGTGACTCTTTGTTGCATGTTGAGGGATGGTTATATGATCCAATTATGTTATTATTGTTGAGAGAACTTGCACTAGTGAAAGTATGAACCCTAGGCCTTGTTTCAAAGCATTGCAATACCGTTTGTGCTCACTTTTATCATTAGTTACCTTGCTGTTTTTATATTTTCATATTACAAAAACCATTATCTACTATCCATATTGCACTTGTATCACCATCTCTTCACCGAACTAGTGCACCTATACAATTTACCATTGTATTGGGTGTGTTGGGGACACAAGAGACTCTTTGTTATTTGGTTGCAGGGTTGCTTGAGAGAGACCATCTTCATCCTACGCCTCCCACGGATTGATAAATCTGAGGCCATCCGCTTGAGGGAAATTTGCTACTGTCCTACGAACCTCTGCACTTGGAGGCCCAACAACGTCTACAAGGAGAAGGTTGTGTAGTAGACATCATGCATCATCCCGCAACTAACTCATTAGTCACATTGCTTGCAAGGCTTATAGTGATGTGCATTATCGAGAGGGCCCAGAGATACCTCTTCGACAATCGGAGTGACAAATCATAATCTCGATCTATGCCAACTCAACAAGTACCATCGAAGACACCTGTAGAGCACATTTATAATCACCCAGTCACGTTGTGACATTTGGTAGGACACAAAGTGTTCCTCCGGTATTCGGGAGTTGCATAATCTCATAGTCAGAGGAACATGTATAAGTCATGAAAAAAGCAGTAGCAACAAACTAAACGATCATCGTGCTAAGCTAACGGATGGGTCAACTCAATCACATCTCTAATGATGTGATCCCGTTCATCAAACGACAACTCTTGTCCATGGCTAGGAAATTTAATCATCTTTGATTAACGAGCTAGTCAAGTAGAGACATACTAGTGACACTTAGTTTGTCTATGTATTCACACATGTACTAAGTTTCCGGTTAATACAATTCTAACATGAATAATAAACATTTATCATGATATAAGGAAATAAATAATAAGTTTATTATTGCCTCTAGGGCATATTTCCTTCACCTTCGAGATGTCGAGTTTCCCCAATTGTTCCTCGAGACGAGCTCTAGCTGACTTGGGCGAGAGTCCCCCCCCCCCCCCCCCGCCCTTGCTTCCGTCGCTGCCTTATGCATCCATATCTAGCCGGCGACCTCAAACACGCCCCGTCGATCGAGCCCACGGGCGCCACCAAGATCCGCTAAACCCTAGTCGCCCCAATCGCCTTTGGGAGGATCATAGTTTCAAGAAAAAAACCGGTGTCTACAGCGGAAAAAAAAACCTAGTAACGAAATGTGGCAGTATCTAGCTAGGCCACGGGGACTCACAAATATGCTTATGTGGCAGACAATTAAAGAAGAGAGATGGTTATGGTAATATAGGTAGATACCGTAACATAATAAATGTGGTGCTACTATGTGTCATGCATGGTAATAAATAAGACCACATATGATACTATGCACTATAGAGATAGTAACATAGACTAGTAACATATGCATGTTACTAGTCTAAGTTACTCCCCACTATGACCAGCCTAAGGGCATAGTGCGCCTCCCACCCTCGCACCCCCTGTAGACTAGCGTACTGGCGTAGCTAATGTGATATATTATCTATTTTTGTCTTTTTTTTCTTTTTCCCTTTTTCTCTTACAATTTTTGTTTTTCTTCTTGTTTTCTTTTTTTATTCTTTTCTATACTATTATGTATTATAAAATTTGTTCTAACAAATGTTGAATTTTTTTAAAATACACACTGAGCATTTTTTCCATATACGATGAATACTGTTTTCTAAATACACAGTGAATAATTTCATTAATATATGAACATTTTTTTCAAATACACATGAACACATATTTAATATATCATGAACTTCTCTAATATGCATTGAACTTTTCTTCTATGCGCAGTAAACTTTTTTAATATATATGGTGAACCTTTTACGAATACACACTTAATAATTTTAAATAGCGTTCGACTACACATTTTGTTGTTACTTTTTGCACGGCCAATTTTTTCTTTTTTCTTTAATTATTCCGGGAGTAGTGGCGGATCTAAGATCATAAAACTAGGGTCTAGAGTAGTGGCGTGACTTTTTTTTGCATTCGTTGCGCATCACAAGACACATAAAAAATGACACCGCCAAATCTGGGCCTTTTGGGGGGAAAAGTCTACTAAAAAGGTAGCTTTTGAAGAAAACCCATGATAAAAAAGAAAAAAGAGCTCAGTCGCATGTCAATGATGGACTTACGAATGGGACAACAAAAAGAGTTAGCCCGGTCACTAGTCATTGATGGATTTGCAATTGGGACAAAAAAGTTCGAGCCCAGTTGGGAGTTGACAATATACTTGCAATTGGATAAAAAAATGCCAGGCCTAGTTGCGAGTGAAAAGTGGATTTTCAACTGGTGCAAAGAAAAGTTTGGCCAAATTACGAGTCGATGGTATGCTTGCAAGTGGGGTAAAATAAGGTCACGGGCCAGTTGCAAGTTGAGAGTGGACTGCAACTGGGATAAAAAGAAGTCGGATTCTAGTTGCGAGTTGATGGTATGCCTGCAAGTGAGGGCAAAAGAGGGTCAATGGTCAGTTGTGACTTGAAGGTGGACATGCAATTGGGACCAAAAAAATCGGACACTAGTTGCGATTCGATGGTATGCTTGCAAGTGGGGCGAAAAAGGATCACATGCCAGTTACGAGTTGAGGGTGGACATGCAACCGGGACAAAAAAAGGTCGGGCTCTAGTTACAAGTCGATGGTATGCTTGCAAGTGGGGTAAAAGAGGGTCAATGGCCAGTTGTGAGTGGAGGATGGACATGCAACCAGGACAAAAGAAAAATCGGACTCCAGTTGCGAGTCGATGGTATGCTTGCAAGTGAGGCAAAAGAGGGTCAATGGCCAATTGCGAGATGAGGGTAGACATGCAACCGGGACAAAAAAAGTCAGACTCTAATGGCAAGTCAATGGTATGCTTGCAAGTGGGGAAAAGAGGGTCAATGTCCTGTTCCAAGTTGCGGGTGGATATGCAATTGGGACGAAAAAAAGTCAGACTCCAATTTGTGAGTCGATGGTATGCTTGCAAGTGGGGCAAAAGAGGGTCAATGACCAGTTGCGAGTTGGGGTGGACATGCAACCGGGACAAAAAAAGTCCAGTTGCGAGTCGATGGTATGGCTGCAAGTGGGACAAAAGAGGGTCAATGGCCAGCTGCGAGTTGGGGGTGGACATGCAACCAGGACAAAAAAATCAGACTCTAGTTTGCGAGTCGATGGTATATCCTTGTAAGTGGGGCAAAAGAGGGTCAATGGCCAGTTGCGGGTTGTGGATGGACATTTAACCGAGACAAAAAATATCGAACTCCAGTTGCGAGTTGATGATATGCTTGCAAGTCGGGGAAAAAGGATCACAGACGAGTTGAGAGTTGAGGGTGGACATGCAACTGGGATAAAAAAAAGTCGGATTCCAGCTGTGCGTCAAGGCTGGACTTGCAACTCAGAAAAAAATGGATCAGGCCCTAGTTGCGAGTCAAGGGTGAACTTGCAACTAGGTCAAAGATCACCTGATTATATGTCACGAGCGGACTTGCAACTAGAAAAATATGAACGGGGTGAGTAGCGTATCGAGGACGGACTTGCAACTAAAACAAAAATGGGTCGAACTCTACTTGCATGTCGAGGACGGAGTAGCTACCGGGAGAAAGTTAGTACACACACAAAAAAATTTAAGAATTAGAAAAAATATATTTACAAATGTATAAAACTGCCAATTTTTAAAATATTCATGGTTTGAAAAATGTTGACAAATTTGGAAAGATGTTAAAAATTCAAACAGACAAAATAATACAAGTATACATTTATATATTTATATGTTAGTTTGTAGAACATTTATATAAGTCTAAAAACAAACTCACAATTCTCTTCGAATTTGTGAGAAACAATGAGAGAGAAGGCAAGTCGCTGCGGATAAATGAGGATTTTGACTTAGCTGTTCTCTTTCTCAACGACAGATTTTAGACAAAAAAAAAACAGCCCAAAACACAAGACGTGAGAAAAACCACACTCCGATCGAAAGCCCACAAGGAAACAAAACAAAAAAAAAACATGAAGCGAGGTAGCCTGGGGCGCTCAACAAAACAACATACTGTAGCATGAATTTTAAAGAGTTTTCATCCAATAGTGATGGAGTTAGATGTGAGATAGTTATCTCATATCTAGATGTGAAATAGCAAGTAACTATATATGTAACCAAATTTTATATATTGAATCAATATGCATATAACTATTTATATTATAAACGTAATTTATTTAGGAAGCGATCGTAAGATTACCTCAGATGAAGAATAATTTATTCTACACCCTGAATGATGAATAGTAACATACATATATATATATATATATATATATATATATATATATATATATATATATATATATATATATATATATATATGACACACACATGTGTGTCCCCTTATAATCAGATTATTATACTAGATCAGAGCAATAAAATCTACGAAAATGCTACAAGTCTCACATCAAAGTTTTAGACATGACAAATCGAATATTTTCATGGCAATTTATATTAACGTGAGGATGACACTTTAGTTTATGAGCACGGCAATTTTTTGGACAAAAAATGAACTTAGGCGGATTTGCCATGCTTGTCAATTAAAATTGTCCTTCTCAACAAACATAATTTGCCATGAAAAATATTTGATTTGCCATGCATAAAAATTTGGTTCGCTAGACATTCAAGTCCGGAGGTTGATAATGTGCGAACGTTCGGCCTGGGGAACCCCAGACCAAACAAGTCGTTCAGTACGAGGGATCACCACCAACAAATGCTTTCGTTCAATGGGAGAACCCCCACAGCCCGAACGCATCCCGTCGCCACATACAAGCCTTTACCTATAAAAAAACATAAAAGAAAATTAAAGCCCAGTAGCAAAACAAAAGAAAAGCATAAGTTTTGTTTTTCTGTTCTGAGGAAACTGGGCAGTGAAAAAAATGTATAATTAGTCACATCAGTTTTTTATGAGAAACATTGCCATGGGAAATAAAAAGTAAATTTTGTCATGGTTGAAAAAGCGATGAAACATTGCCATGGTCCAAAAAATTGAAATTATCATGCTGTATAAACTACATTTGCCTTTGTCCATAAAAAATAGTCCTGGCAAAAAATAGAAAGTAAAGATTTGCCATGAGCGTTTAAAGTTAAATTTGCCTTGTATGTTGTAGTAAAATTGCCATGTCAATATAGGAAGATTAGCCATTGCAAAAAAGGTAAATTTTGCCATGGAAAATAAAAAGTAAAATTTTGCCTTGGTTGAAAACAAATGAAATTTGCCATGGTCCGACCAAAAAAGAAAAATTCCATGTTGTATAAACTACGTTTCATTGTCCGTAAAAGTAAATTTGCCGTGGCAAAAATATAGAAAGTAAAAAAATGCCATGAGTGTCTAAAATTATTACCGTGTATCTCACACCAAGAATGACATAGCAATATAGGATGATTAGTGAAAGATCGTAGATGTCGCCTAGAGGGGGGGGGGTGAATAGGCGTTTTAAAATAATTACCATTTAGGCTTGAACAAATGCGGAATAAACCTAGCGGTTAATTTGTCAAGCATAAAACCTACAACAACTAGGCTCACCTATGTGCACCAACAACTTATGCTAAGCAAGATAGACTACTAGGTGATAGCAAGATATATGATAAGAAACAATATGTCTATCACAAAGTAAAGTGCATAAGTAAAGAGTTCGGGTAAGAGATAACCGAGGCACGCGGAGACGACGATGTATCCCGAAATTCACACCCTTGCGGATGCTAATCTCCGTTTGGAGCGGTGTGGAGGCACAATGCTCCCCAAGAAGCCACTAGGGCCACCGTAATCTCCTCATGCCCTCGCACAATGCAAAATGCCGTGATTCCACTAAGGGACCCTTGAGGGCGGTCACCGAACCCGTACAAATGGCAACCCTTGGGGGCGGTCACCGAACCCGTACACTTTGGCAACCCTTGGAGGCAGTCACCGGTACCCGTCAAATTGCTCGGGGCGATCTCCACAACCTAATTGGAGACCCCGACGCTTACCCGGAGCTTTACACCACAATGATTGAGCTTCGAACAACACCAACCGTCTAGGGCGCCAAGGCACCCAAGAGGAACAAGCTCTAGGGCGCCCAAACACCCAAGAGTAATAAGCTTCTCAAACTTCACTTCCACGTATCACCGTGAAGAACTCAAACCGATGCACCAAATGCAATGGCAAGGGCACACGGAGTGCCCAAGTCCTTCTCTCTCAAATCCCACCGGAGCAACTAATGCTAGGGAGGAAAATGAGAGGAAGAACAAGAAGGAGAAAACCAAGAACTTCAAGATCTAGATCCAAGGGGTTCCCCTCACATAGAGGAGAAAGTGATTGGTGGAAATGTGGATCTAGATCTCCTCTCTCTCTTCTCTCAAAAACTAGCAAGAATCCATGGAGGGATTGAGAGTTAGCAAGCTCAAAGAAGGTCAACAATGTGGGCAAAAACGAGCTCAAGAGATAAGGTTTATTGGGGAAGAAGACCCCCTTTTATAGGTGGGGAAAAAATCCAACCGTTATGCTCACAGCCCGCACAGAGCGGTACTACCGCTCCAAGGAGCGGTACTACCGCTAGGGCGGAAGTACCCCTTTGAAAAACAACAACGAGGAGGCAAAAGGCCAGAAGAACCGCCGGAGCGGTACTACCGCTCGTCCTCACGGTACTACCGCTCGACCTCACGGTACTACCGCAAATGGTAGCAGTACTAAAAAATACATCTGGGCCTACCACCGCAAGACTTGGGACGAGTTTTTGGTCCGGAGCGGTACTACCGCTGTAGGAGCCACGGTAGTACTGCTCTGGAGCGGTAGTAAAAAATTACATCCGCTCCAATTCGCGGTTGTACCGCTGCAGCCTTTTCAGAACACCAAAACTGCCACAACTTTTGCAAACAGACTCCGAATTCGATGAAACCAAGTTTGTTGGAAAGCTAGCGACAAGGGCTAACACAATCTTCAAAGAAATATCAATAAGAAGCAAATGAGAAAAGGCCCATAAGAAAATGGTGAGAACCCTTCCTCGGAAAAGACCGGTAAAACCTCCAACACCGAAAACATCATAGAAGACGCATGCGAACTCCGTTTTCGATGAAACCAAGCTTGTAATCAAGATGACCATAAGCTCTAAGACTCACAAAGAGAACCAAACAAGAACCAAGAAACATGATGCAAGGATGCAATGGTTTGAGCTCTCGACGAACGATACGATCAAGCTACTCACTTGAGAGCCCCCTTGATAGTACGGCTATCGATCCTATAACCCGGTCTCCCTAGAAGACGCATGCGAACTCCGTTTTCGATGAAACCAAGCTTGTAATCAAGATGACCATAAGCTCTAAGACTCACAAAGAGAACCAAACAAGAACCAAGAAACATGATGCAAGAATGCAATGGTTTGAGCTCTCGACGAACGATACGATCAAGCTACTCACTTGAGAGCCCCCCTTGATAGTACGGCTATCGATCCTATAACCTGGTCTCCCAACTACCACCATGAGACTGGTAAAATAGAAAACCTATCAAGGGCAAACCTTTGCCTTGCACATGATCCACTTGAGTTAGATGATGACGATCTTGTCCTCCTCAAGATGGACCACCTTTCTTGATTGCGTTGGGTCGATGAAGACTAGATGATTGCTCCCCCATACTCCACTATGGGTGAGCCACTCTTCGGCACATCTTCACAAGTCCATTGACACCATAATGGATGGCAAGCTTCAAGCACTTGATCTCTTCGTGATTCTCCACTTGAAATTGCACACGGCAATCTTGATGACGATCACCACTTGATGTCATCCTTCCCATGGGTTGTATGATATCATCCTCTTGACGCAAGCCCATAGACACGTACCTAACCCCACATAGACTCTCACATAGACCATGAGTTAGTACACAAAGTGCAATGAACAATGCTTACCATACCATGGGATCACTTGATCCCTCTCGATACATCTTCTACTCTTTGTGAGTCGATCAACTTGATTCACTCTTGACTTAGTCTTGATCAACCTTGAATCTTTGCAACTCTCTTCGTTTGGATGATGACTTGAAGGTAAACATGAATGATCACACAATCTTATTCTTCAAGACATGCTTGCAATAAGCTCAACTCTCAAATGACCAATCTTTGGATAATTCCTTGAATAGTATCTTGGTCGACACAAACTCTCCTTGAAACCAACACATGTACTCCAAGAAAAGCCTATGGACAAAACCTTCAAATGTAACTCAAGAAAAGCATTAGTCCATAGAGATTGTCATCAATTACCAAAACCAAACATGGGGGCACCGCATGTTCTTTCCATTAGCGATACCAAAAATGAAGATAAATTTCCATGGGAAATTACAGGTAACTTTTGACTTGGTTGGGAAACAAATTAAATTTGCCATAGTCCAGAAACTAAAAATTGCCATGTCGTATAAATAACATTTGCCTGGTCCATAAAATAAAACTGCCATGCACACATAGAAAGTATGCCACAAGCTAGTTTGCGGTTGTAGCCCTCAGATTTGGTTACAGTATAAACATGTCTAACCAAATTATGCACAAATTAACGACAGCTAACTAAACCAAATAGAAACCAACCTCAGTTAGTGGTCTCACCAGAAAACGAAAGCTAGGCAGCACCAAGCTATACGCTAACGTCTGTTTATTCTTCAAATCAAAACACACAAGCACAATCTTAGGACTTGAACTGTTGGCGGCAATGGCTGCAGTCGAAAGCAGCAAGACGATGTCGTCTTGCACGGTCGCACTAGCAAACCTACACAACACAGCACCAACAAAGCTAATGGCCAAAATTTAAAGTGTTTGGGACCAAATTGTAGCACATAAGAATATGCTAATGCCGATTCCTGGGTACAGTATGGCTCCCATTTATCTGTCTGTTAGTATGTGACAGAGGAGTAAATAAGTGCTTAGATTGATAATATTTGAGATTTATTTATATCTCACAAGAAAATAAAAACGTCATCGTCTGAAAGAACTCATAGATAAAACAAACATGTTCTTATTGAGATGACAAAATTCACAAAGAAATAAAATATTTTGGGTCTACAAAGACCAACTGACACATTAATTTCAGAAGACTAACCTCAACATACTATTCCTATGCCACTCCAAAAAAATAAAAATGGAGGTAAAATTTGCCATGGAAAATAGTATGAACATTCCAAACTTAAAGTATGAACAAAAAATTGCCATGGCAGATTCATATTGGAATTTGCCATGGTATCCCCCCTCCCCCCCAATGGAAATGACAAGAGAAGTTTGAAATGGTTGTAGAAGTGAATTTTCCATGGTCCAGGGAAAAGGAAGTCCGCCATTGTCCAAAAGAATAAAAAAAATGCCATGGTCTATAAAGTGAATTTTCCATGGCAGATTCTTATTGGAATTTGCATGGTATTCCTCCCGTTGAAATGACAAAAGAAAATTGCCATGGTTCATTAAATGAATTTGCCATGGTCTAGTGAAAAAGAAGTTTGCCACTATCCAACAAATAGGAAAATTGCCACGGTCTGTTAAGTGAATTAGCCATGGTCTATAAAGTGAATTTGCCATGGAAAGTAAGTTTGACAATGCCTTCATCAACTAAAAGTTTAAAACATGAAAAACATGACAATGGGGGGAAACATCTTAAGATCTCCATGGCAAGTTTGCCATGTTTTTGAACATCTTAAGTTGCCATGGTAAGTTGGCAAGTTTTCCATGTTTTTGAACATCTATAACTTTGCTACGTTTTTGAACATCGTAAGTTGCCATCACTACGAAAGTTACCACGAAGTTCACACATGTATGGATACAAGATGGCAAAAAAAATTTACACTTCAAAAGTTGCCATCATGGCAACATATGCAAAAAAAGGTATGGCGAAAAATGTTTCTCTAGACACATGATTTTTTTTGAAAAATGGAGAAGACATCTGAAGTTGTAGCGATATGGTACATGTAATCCCCACGGCATAACAAATTTCAAAGGATCAAATACTTTTTGCCATGGCAAAACAAATTTGAAAGATCAAACTTCCCGTGTTACCAATGTAATTTGTAATTTTCATGGCAACATTTTTTCAGTTGGACATGGCAAAAGATACAATGAATCATGGTAACACATGTTTTTAGTAGCCATAGGAAAAAACACATCTATAAATTTACTAATTTTAGTTGCCAGGGCAAGTTCAACAACTTTTGATATCTAGGCAATGGCAATTGTATGAAAAACAACATGGCAAGTTACTGATTGTTTTCCCAGAAAAGGTCATGGCAAAATGTATCAAAAAGTCATGTTCCCCCTAAACATATCAAGTGTAAACAGAAAGAAAAAATTGCCATGGCAACACAACTTCAAAAAGTAGATTTCTAAACTAAAAGTTGCCAACTAACAACTTAAGTTTAGAAGATGTAAAAGTTTCAAAGTTCAGAGATGGCAAATATATGTAAGTTTGCATCTCGAGCACTAACTAATGCCGACAACATGGATTCAAGTTGGAAACCAAAATCATGTTCACACAAAAGTTGCCATGATTTTCAAAAAATAAAAAAGTGCCATGGCAAATCACATGAATTTCGTCATATAGAGCATTATACAGTATAAAATTGCCATTGTGTTTGAATAAGGACAGAGATAAAAATTGCCATGAAATTTGCAAGTACCTACTACATGAATTATCTGCGTTTGAGAGAGAAAACATGGGGAAATGGAGGAGAGCAGAACACCTGCAGTCATCGATGGGTGCCTGAATGTAAATGACGACCAAGAAGCGCCAAAGAGAAGGAATGATGTGCGAGATCAAAGAACTGCTCGATGCCTCCAGCTTGCTCCTCTTGTAATTTAGGAAAATGTAATTTGTTGCATGGCAAAATTAGCACATCTTGTGTCCTGAATCATGGCATAAATTAGCACATTTTGTGTCCTAAGTTATGGCAAAAAATTAGAGAATGTTGTAAAGGTCGCATGACAAATGTAGTAATTTTTATATGCTGAAGCATGGCAAAATTTGGAAAAACTCATGTACTTCTTACATGGCAAAATTTAGTGTGAGAATTTGAATACTGTACAGACAAGAAAGCTGCTAGCTAGTAACGAGTAAGACTACTAGTGGAGTAGAGTAGTATTAGTCCAATGAGATAGACTGAGATGCATGATGAAAGTTTAAGGTAACAATCAATCAGATACAGGTGTGTCACTTTGCCTGTGCCATCCAGGCCCTGGCGTAGCCAGTGACACCTGCGACCATCTGGAGCTCCTCGTCATCCTCGTCCCAGCTGAAAGCACATGACGTTGCACACGAGCTCAGGACACAAAATGTGCTAATTTATGCCATGATTCAGGGCACAAGATGTCCTAATTTTGCCATGCAACAATTTACATTTCCGTATGATCCCCGTACCGATTTTTAGTACTAGAATTAGTACTGCAGTACTATCTCACCATATTTAGACAGTACTAACTCATATGGTCGCAATACTGAAAACTGGTATTTTGCTAGAGGGACATCAATTGTCACTGGCTAAATAGTCTTCTAAAATTTCATTGTAATAATAATCGGAGCTATTAAAATAAATTGATCGGATGTTTCTCTCTGAGTTGAAGACTAATAATTCTTTAGAAAACAAGACTTTTTATGCAAATATTAATTCCAACAGTCAGATCAGTCTAGATCGAGAATGATGAATTGCCGGACGCGTGGTAGCTAAGGATATTAATTTTGCACTTTGATTACAAACATTAGCTACATTTGTCCTTATGGTCAGAAGCTAGCATATCTCTTTTCAAAATGGATCAATGAAGCAACAGTACACTAGCGCCGCTATATATTTGGGAAGTGTCGGGACCTAGCCATCATCAGTCTCTCCCTTGCACCTTGTTGGTTTGCCACTGCTTGAAACAACACAAAATACATACGCGGTGGAGGAGAAAGGGATAATAAGGTGTAAAAGGGGGAAATGAAGTAAATAACTCTTTGATACTACTAGTACTGTAGTACATCCATACAGAAACATTCAAATGGAGGAGAAATATCTAGTGAGGGAATAGGAGGTGTTGGGGAAGAAATATACGTTTGACTACAGAGTTAGGCAACTATATGTGCTTGAGGTTCAATCATAGCTAAGTTTTAACCTTCCTATTGGATGAGAATCTGAGACACCACCTCTGCTACATTGGATGGGAATCCTCTGAGATTTGCAACAGCGTGGACTTATCCTTCCTCCAGATTCCTATTCATGGAGTCAACTGGAGGTAGTTTCACTTGGCGACCATTCTCCTCGCAGGTGGCCGCCAGAGTTTGCAGTTGCAAGACGCAAGGTCGTTGCTTGTGTCTCAAGGTCATGCACGTTTCATACTGTAGCCCAAGATGCCGCAACAGTTCGGAGAAAGCTCAAACATCTAGTCATGTGAGGATAGAAAATTATACAGCTGTCAAGTTTCACAAATAGCTTATGCGACACCAGCTACAAAATATCAGTAATCTGCATATACTTCTTTCTTCTAATGTTTGCCTAGAGAGAATGCCAAAACATATGCTAATCTTGTTAGCTAGTGGCAAAATTTGAGAAGCATTTGAAGATTTCAACAAGTGGATTGGAGTAGCGACAAATGTTGCTAGGATGGTGGCTTCAGACTATCTGATGTACTACTTTGTAAAGTCTTCATGAATAATTAATAAAATGGCTGCATGCATCGCCTAGATGCAGGGGCCGGGGGTAATCCTCCTCTTTTTTTAAAAAAGTTGAAGTTTTCAACAACTAGACTCGTGTCAATGACAGATAAGTGATTACTCCACTCCAGATTAACACTAACAGATATAAGATTTATTATAGACTGGACTATGCTCGACATTTATCTATTCAAGATTAAGATGATGGGGAAAAATGTGAACACCCAGGCCTATTTCTCAAGGAAAGGGAAAGAAAAACATACTCCATTGGTCTATAATGAAGAATTGAAAGCGAGATACAAAGAAGTATCTGCATAGAAAACTGAACATATACATCAGTTATTTGTGGCACATTACCATAGGACAGAAAAGAAGTTTCTAGCTTTTATAGGCCCAAAGAAATGTGACAGTCAGTACCAGCTACAAACCCATCAATAGAAAATAGCAGCAAGCATGTTCACTGAACACCATGGAGCAACATCCATCCAGAGAGCAAAATTAGGTTAACCAATTATCATAGGAAACAAATGGAACTATTATATGTCATATTTTGGGACAAACTTCTTCAAACAGAGGGAGTATAAGAACAGACAAAACGGGAGCTTAAGAGGAACGGGGCATCGTTACAGTTACTAAGCTCCCACGAAATCAAGCCCTCTCAGAGCTCGGTAGTTTTTTTCCGTATCAGGCCTTGGTTATCAGGGTCGGGTCATAGTGTGTGGCCCGCTTGTCAATGCATCGAACCGATGTACTCGCAACGGTCAAAATCTCGATTTGGCGAAGCACTAGCGCCGTCTGCTTCCTGAGTGGATGTGATTTGGAGATGCTTTGTTGCGGCTTCATCCGTGGTCGCCACTGGCAGGCCCGCCCTCCCACCGATCGTTTCCAGCCTGGATCTCACACCCCTCACCCTCGGGTCCTCCAGACTTCAGCGGATCGAAGGGAGGGGGATCCTCTTCCTTCCAACTTTTCTCTGTCTCTGGCTGGGCGGTTCAGGTGGCGGCGATTCTGGCGGCGAGGTGTACGTGCTCGGTTGCGTCGGCTCCACGGCGTGGCTGATTGGGGGTGGCGTCATTGTCTTCTTCCCGGTGGGAGCCATCCCTGTCGTCCATGGTGAGGGGGCGGTTTTGGGGTGGCTGATTGGGGTCGTTGTCTCCTTCTCGGTGTACTCGTTGTTGTCCTCCTCGGGCTCGCGGTGTTTGCATCATCTTCTTCCTTTCAATTTCATCGGTTCATTCTTTCTTCTTTCTCCTTTAATTCGTTTTTCTGCCTTTTGATGTTCTTCGCTCGGCTGCATGCAACGCTGGTGGGACTTCGTTCGATTCCACTCACCGGCGTTGGTGGTGGCGATTTCGTTTGGTTTCCCTAGGTCCTTTATTTACTGCGCCAAAAGGGAAGTAAATTGCACAAAACCACCATCTTGAAATTTAGGTTTGCAAAAAACACTACAATGTATTTTTTGCAGAAAACACCATGTCTACGGTAATCTTTTTGTAAATAACACTGATTGGCGGATTTGGCTCTATTAATGGCCATGGGGCATGGTATCTGGGGGACAGCAACATGGCCATCGGCTAATCCTCCCAGGGTGACAGTGAAGATTATGCTTCTTACATTTTTTAATACTAGCATATTATGTATTGCAAGTTACAAAGACCATGCTATGAGGAAATTTAGATTCATTCAAATCAAGCATTGACTGGCAGTGTTATGACCGGGGTAACTTATACCCATAGGAGGCCCACTGGGCAGGTTTAGTTAGGGGCTTAGCCCATAAGTTATCTTATTTTTATTAGTATCATGGTTATATAAACAAGTTGTAAGACGCTTTTGGAGATTAAGCAATAAGACAATTCTATTGCCCGGCTCTTAGAGGAGCCGGAAACCTTAAACCATGGCCGCCTCTTGTCACCGCCGCCGCCTCCCCCCATGCGCACGACTGCGCCCAGCCGCCGGCGGCCGCGTGCTCGCCCGTGTCCAACTCCCTCCTTCCCCTACAACCTCCGGCCTACACTCGGTAGAACCCTAGCTCCTACCACCTTGGTATCAGTTAGCTCAGTTCCGATTATGTCTTCGCCGTCGCCAACCCCATCGCTTCCGCTGCCGACCGCCACCACCGCGTCGCTGGCCCTCTCCACCGCGCCGCTGCCTTCCCCATCCACGCCGCTGCTCTCCACCTCTGGCGCCGCCACCGCCCAGATGCCGGCGCCCTCCACCGCACCGCCAGTAGCCGTCTACACCCCGGAGGAGGTCACTGGGGTCCTCCACGACCTCGTCACAGTCGTCCAGGGGATCTGGTTGTACCTGGCCAGCCCCTACGGGCCACCGCCGCCCCTGTCGCCAGACGCTGCCACTGGGCCGCTAGCCCTGCCGTGGTACTCGCCGCATGCAGCGGCCTCCGCGACGTTTGCTGGGCCGCTGCAGCTACAACCGCCACCCGCCACCATCCCGCAGTGGCTGCAGTTGCCGGCGCCGACTCTCACAGCGCCTCCCGCGCCCACCGCCCCCATACAGCAACCGCCGTTGCTACAGGCCCCTCCGCCACTCAGCATTGGGCCAGGCCCAACCACGACGGGAGGCGTCCTGATCCAGCAGGTCTGCTTCCCACCGTTGCCGTCACCGCTCTCGGCCTGACTATCCGGGTCGTCGTCGCAGCCAGTCTACACTACGGCCGAGGAACAGCCGGTGTCCACCCTGCAGTACGGCGATCCGTCCGGCTCCACAGGTCCCTACGCGGGCCGCACCGACCCACCTTTCCATGGGGGACCACCGGTCCCCACCGATCGGGCGCCACCCTCCTCGCTACTCCGCACCACCGAGTCGTACGGCCATAGCGGTCACACCCAGACGCCACCATGATTCGCCAAGCTCGACTTCGCCACCTAAGACGGGATTGAGAACCCCCTCAACTGGCTCAACCAGTGTGAGCAGTTCTTCCGGGGGCAACGCACACTCACGTCGGACTGCACCTGGCTCGCCTCTTATCACCTCTAGGGCACCGCACAGACGTGGTATTACGCCCTCGAGTAGGACGAGGGTGGCATGCCCCCTTGGGAGCGTTTTCGCGAGCTATGCCTTCTTCGCTTCGGGACGCTGATCCGCGGGAGCCGGCTGGCGGAGCTCGGCCGCCTTGCCTTCACATCCACGGTGCGGGACTTCGCCGACCGCTTCCAGGCCCTCACATGCCACGCGCCGGGCGTGACGGCACAACAGCGGACGAGCTCTTGGTCGGCGGTCTTCTGGATCACATCCGCGTTGACGTGGAGCTTCGGGGACCCCAGGACCTCCACGCGGCCATGTACTACGCCCACGCCTTCGAGTGTCGCGCACAGACCTTGCAGCAAGCGGCACCATCTCGAGGCGGCCGACAGCACGCCAGGCAGCCCCCAGCACCTACGTCGGGCCGGCCTGTTGGGGAACGTAGTAATTTCAAAAAAAATTCTACGCACACGCAAGATCATGCGAGACACGTCTCCAGTCAATAACCAATAGCGGAACCTGGATGTTCATATTGGCTCCCACATATTCTACGAAGATCTTTATCGGTCAGACCGCATAACAACATACGTTGTTCCCTTTGTCATCGGTATGTTACTTGCCCGAGATTCGATCGTCGGTATCTCAATACCTAGTTCAATCTCGTTACCGGCAAGCCTCTTTACTCGTTCCGTAATACATCATCCCGCAACTCATTAGTTGCAATGCTTGCAAGGCTTAAGTGATGTGCATTACCGAGAGGGCCCGGAGATACCTCTTCGACAATCGGAGTGACAAATCCTAATCTCGAAATATGCCAACCCAACAAGTACCTTCGGAGACACCTGTAGAGCACCTTTATAATCACCCAGTTACGTTGTGACGTTTGGTAGCACACAAAGTGTTCCTCCGGTGAACGGCGTTGCATAAACGGGAGTTGCATAATCTCATAGTCATAGGAACATGTATAAGTCATGAAGAAAGCAATGGCAACATACTAAACGATTGGGTGCTAAGCTAACGGAATGGGTCAAGTCAATCACATCGTTCTCCTAATGGTGTGATCCCGTTAATCAAATGACAACCCATGTCAATGGTTAGGAAACTTAACCATCTTTGATTAACGAGCTAGTCAAGTAGAGGCATACTAGTGACACTCTGTTTGTCTATGTATTCACAAATGTATTATGTTTCCGGTTAATACAATTCTAGCATGAATAATAAACATTTATCATGATATAAGGAAATAAATAATAACTTTATTATTGCCTCTAGGGCATATTTCCTTCACGGCCGCCCCCGACCTCCCCAGCGACTACCACCCCGGTCGTGACACGGCCCTTCCGTCGGCTCTTTCGGGCCGAGCAGCTCGAGCGTCGGCGCCAGGGGCTTTGCTATAACTGCGATGAGCCCTATGTGCTGGACCACGTCTGCCCGCGCTTCTTCTACCTGGAGACGGCCGACTACGTCGAGGAGGACACACTCGCCGACGGGCACGGTGAGTTGCTGCCCCCAGTTGCTGCGGAGGCCGCTCCCTCGGCTGCCCCGGCGCCGGCGCTCGTGGTCTCGGACCATGCGCTTGGCGCATCTGCGACGAGCGGACTATGCTCTTGCTGGTGATGATTCACTACAAGCGCCTAGTGGCCCTCTTGGATACGGGCTCCACAGATAACTTCCTGCCCGAGGCTACCATGCACCGCTTAGCGCTTCAGCCGACGGGCGGGGAGCAACTTCGGGTCACGGTGGCTAATGGCAACTGCCTCCGGTGTCATGGGCTGGCGCGGAACGTTCCCATCACTATTGCGACGAGCACTTCACCATCATTTGCGCGGGCATCGACTTGGGCTGCTTCGACTTCATCCTCGGCGTCGACTTCTTGCGGACACTTGGTCCCATCCTCTAGGACTTCGATGCCCTGACGATGACTTTCTAGCGCCAAGGTCGCCACATCCGGTGGGAGGGCGTGGGTGGTGCCTCTTCGGCGACGCCGTAGCTTCAGCTGGCCGCGGCCGCCTCCGAGCCCGAGCACCCATTGCTGGATCACCTTCTGCAGCACGTCTGGAGGTCCTGGGGTCCCCGAAGCTCCACATGCCTGAAAATATGTTAAACAAGGAGGGAGCAGGAAGGTAATAATCTCATAGTAGTTTTTACCAAATATCAATCTATACTTAAGCATCTTCTTCTTATCCTTAACAATAAAACCATGTGCTACCATACTCTTATAATCTAGAAAAATAGGGGCATCAACTTTTCCTCTTTCTCATAATGCCTAATAGGTATCCCAAAGTGTGCAGCAAGGCGTGAATCAAAGATGCCTCTGAAGATGGGACCATTTGTACGGTTCAGATTTAACCGTTTAGCAACAATAGCGCCTAAACTGAAAGTGGTATCACGAAACAAAGCATGGCATAAAATAACAATATCAGGGGCACTAAGATTTCCACTGTTCCCGCGACTGATTAAGCATCTACTAGCAGATATTGCAAAGTAATGTAGAACAGGAAAATGTATGCTAGTAATTCTTGCATCGGAAACTTTCCTTGCTTCCCCTACAACAATCATATCAATAAACCCCTCCACATCATTACGATGTGGTTCCTCTATGCTGCCCGCAAAGGGTATCTTACAGACCCGACAAAATTCATATAGTGATATCTCCTTAACCTCATCATATAAGTGAAATTCCATTGAAGGTGGTGATTTCTTAGCATGAAAGTAGAAATTTTGCACGAAAATATTAGTGAGGAGGAGATACTGTTCGCGCTTGGTCGCGGAGGAAGTCAATGAGGCCTGCATTCTCAGCCAAATAATAAAAGTCCTCATATATCCCGTATGCTCTCAAGAAATCATCACAAGGCCATTCGCACAGCCGAACCTCCGCAGTGCGAGGGGGATTATATTTGGGCTTCTTATTCTCTTCACCTTGCTTATCCTTCGAGCTTCGCCTCGAAGAGCCCCTCAACAAACTCTTCATCATTTTCTTTCTCTGAAAAATTTCTGAAATTTTTAGTAACTCAAAATAAAAGTGAACCAAACTCAACAAGGTTGATAGGAACTACTCCCACAAGTGCCTAGAGGCCATATCATGCATTAAAACTACTTTTGACCACATAAATTTGACATGTGATACGTCTCCAACGTATCTATAATTTTTGATTGTTTCATGCTATTATATTATCTGTTTTGGATGTTTATGGGCTTTACTAAACACTTTTATATTATTTTTGGGACTAACCTATTAACCGGAGGCCCAGCCCAAATTGATGTTTTCTTTCCTATTTTAGTGTTTCGAAGAAAAGGAATATCAAACGGAGTCCAAACGGAATGAAACCTTCAGGAGAGTTATTTTTGGAACAGAAGCAATCCAGGAGACTTGGAGTGGACGTCAGGGAAGCTTCGAGGAAGCCACGAGGCAGGGAGGCGCACCCTACCCCCCTGGGCATGCCCCCACCCTCGTGGCCCCTCGTGGCTCCATATACCCTAAAAACATTGGGGAGCAGAATAGATCGGGAGTTCTGCCGCCAGAAGCCTCCGTAGCCACCGAAAACCAATCTAGACCCATTCCGGCACCCTGCCGGAGGGGGGAATCCCTCTCCGGTGGCCATCTTCATCATCTCGGTGCTCTCCATGACGAGGAGGGAGTAGTTAACCTTCGGGGCTGAGGGTATGTACCAGTAGCTATGTGTTTGATCTCTCTCTCTCTCTCTCGTGTTCTTGAGTCGGCACGATCTTGATGTATCGCGAGCTTTGCTATTATATTTGGATCTTATGATGTTTCTCCCCCTATACTCTCTTGTGATGCGTTGATTTTTCCCTTTGAAGTTATCCTATCGGATTGAGTCTTTAAGGATTTGAGAACACTTGATGTATGTCTTGCATGTGCTTATCTGTGGTGACAATGGGATATCACATGATCCACTTGATGTATGTTTTGGTGATCAACTTGCGAGTTCCGTGACCTCGTGAACTTATGCATAGGGGTTGGCACACGTTTTCGTCTGGACTCTCCGGTAGAAACTTTGGGGCACTCTTTGAAGTTCTTTGTGTTGGTTGAATAGATGAATCTGAGATTGTGTGATGCATATCGTATAATCATACCCACGGATACTTGAGGTGACATTGGAGTATCTAGGTGACATTAGGGTTTTGGTTGATTTGCGTCTTAAGGTGTTATTTTACTATGAACTCTAGGGCTGTTTGTGATACTTACAGGAATAGCCCAACGGATTGATCGGAAAGAATAACTTTAAGGTGGTTTCATACCCTACCATAATCTCTTCATTTGTTCTCCGCTATTAGTGACTTTGGAGTGACTCTTTGTTGCATGTTGAGGGATAGTTATATGATCCAATTATGTTATTATTGTTGAGAGAACTTGCACTAGTAAAAGTATGAACCCTACGTCTTGTTTCAACACATTGCAATACCATTTACGCTCACTTTTACCACTTGCTACCTTGCTTTTTTTATGTTTTCAGATTACAAAAACCATTATCTACTATCCATATTGCACTTGTAT
The DNA here is from genome assembly GCF_056163025.1 of Triticum urartu. Lineage (NCBI taxonomy): Eukaryota > Viridiplantae > Streptophyta > Magnoliopsida > Poales > Poaceae > Triticum > Triticum urartu. The sequence continues at coordinate 101,151,341 of NC_141878.1, forward strand.
CACCATCTCTTCGCCAAACTAGTGCACCTATACAATTTACCATTGTATTGGGTGTGTTGGGGACACAAGAGACTCTTTGCTATTTGGTTCAAAGGGTTGTTTGAGAGAGACCATCTTCATCCTATGCCTGCCACGGATTGATAAACCTTAGGTCATCCACCTGAGGGAAATTTGCTACTGTCCTACAAACCTCTGCACTTGGAGGCCCAACAACGTCTACAAGAAGAAGGTTGTGTAGTAGACATCAAGCTCTTTTTTGGCGCCGTTGCTGGGGAGGTTAGTGCTTGAAGGTATATCTTTAGATCTTGCAATCGAATATTTTTGTTTCTTGTTTTAGCACTAGTTTAGTTTATAAAAGAAAATTAAAAAATGGAATTGAGTTTGCCTCATATGCTTCATCTTTTTAATATATTTTGTGAGAATGATGGAAAGGAAAATTGTGCTCAAATGCTAGAAGAAGAAGTCTATAAAATGTTTGGCACTAAATCTTTGAATGATGAGCATGATTGCAATGTTGTTAGTATGAACTCCTTGAATATCCATAGTACTAATGATGATTGCACCAGTCATGATGAAAATGTCTCTTATAAGCATGTCAACTTTTGTGGAGTGCATAGAGTTTGCAAGTACACGCCAAATAGGGAAGATAGATTTTGCAACAGACATAAGTATTTGGAAACTAAATGGTTGCAAGAGAGGCTAGATGTTTGTGCTGAAAATTTAAAATTTCTTCGCCATACTTGTGAACTTTGCAATGAACATGGTCATTTAAATTTCCAATGCAAATTGTTTCATGATCGTATCGTGTCCAATAATTGTGATGATTTGATTTCCCTTGCACATCATAATGAACTTAATTTGCTTTTGGGTTATGAAGAAATGAAACGTATAACTAAGCATATTCCAGAATATAACCTTGAGAAATTCCAGGGTATTGATCTAGAAGAAATTTTTATGTATTGTGCGTGAATTGCATTGAAAATCCTTATATTTCCAATTACATAAAGAAATGAAAACAAATAGAGGATGAAGACAATACTAATGAAAGGGAAGAGGCTTCCCAATATCCTCCTATTATTTCTTATGATGAATCAGATAACGAGGAGGAGCCTTCTATTCAACAAATCTCATCAATAAGGAGCTCCAAAACGAGGATTAAACCCACACATGATTTGAAGAATAAAAAGAAAAGACGGAGAAGCAAAGGTAGCAAGGTATCCCTCCCAAATGATGTTGCTCCTATTGCTCATTGTGATGATGATAATTGCTATACCATTGGTGCTATCCATTCTATTAATGATGAGAGTGATTATGCTTATGATATGAAAAGGCCCAAGCTTGGGGATGCTATGTTTGATGAGAATGACATGTTTGAGAATGTATTTGCAGCAATTAATGTTTGTCCCAAGCTTGGGGATGCTACGTTTGATGAAGATGATATTTTTAGTCTCCCAAGTTTTGATGAGCAAATTAATTATGATGATAGCATGCCTCCTATGTATGATGGTTATAATTATGAAAGTGTATTTGGAGAGGTCATGAATTTATTTAGTAATGATTCCACTATCTTGGAAGAGGTTTCAATCGATTATGATGAGAACAAAGTTGCTACTTATGATAATTATAGTGATGACACGTATGCTATAAAAACTTTAAAAGTAGTGATGATTATATTAAAACTTGTAATGATTATGATTACCCTTTTCCTGAATATTACTCTTTTAATGTGGAAACAATTTGTAGTATTCGAGTTTCTTATGATACTCCCACTATTCCGAATGAGAAGAATTTTGCTTATGTGGAGAGTAGTAAATTTTCTATACTTGTAGGTCATGAAAGCAATGCTTTATGTGATGGTTATATTGTTGAATTCATTCATGATGCTACTGAAAATTATTATGAAGGAGGAATATATGCTTGTGGGAATTGCAATAATATCAAGTTTCCTCTCTATGTGCTTAAAGTTTTAAAGTTATGCTTGTTTTACCTTCCTATGCTAGTTGATTATTGTTCCCATAAGTTGTTTGCTCACAAAATCCCTATGCATAGGAAGTGGATTAGACTTAAATGTGATAGTTATATTCTTCATGATGCTCTATTTATTTTTCAATTCTTATCATTTATGTGAGCATCTTTGAAATCATCATGCCTAGCTAGGGGCGTTAAACGATAGCGCTTGTTGGGAGGCAACCCAATTTTTATTTTTGTTCCTTGCTTTTTGTTCATGTTTAGTAATAAATAATTTATCTATACTCTGTTTTGGTTGTGTTTTTTGTGTTTAATTAGTGTTTGTGCCAAGTAGAACCGTTGGGAAGACTTGGGGAAAGTCCTTTTGATCTTGCTGTAAAAAACAGAAACTTTAGCGCTCGCGAGAATTGCTGCCATTTTTTATTGGAGAGTGCTATTTAGTTAATTATTTTTGCAGATGATTAATAGATAAATTCCTCACGTCCAGAAATTTATTTTAGAATTTTTGGGTTTACAGAAGTATACATTTGATACTGATTACTACAGACTATTCTGTTTTTGACAAATTCTGTTTTCTATGTGTTGTTTGCTTATTTTGATGAATCTATGAGTAGTATCGGAGGGTATGAACCATAGATAAGTTGGAATACAGTAGATATTACACCAATATGAATTTATAATGAGTTCAAAACAGTACCTAAGTGGTGACTTATTTTCTTATACTAATGGAGCTTACGAGTTTTCTGTTAAGTTTTGTGTTGTGAAGTTTTCAAGTTTTGGGTAAAGATTCGATGGATTATGGAATAAGGAGTGGCAAGAGCCCAAGTTTGGGGATGCCCAAGGCACCCCAAGGTAATATTCAAGGACAACCAAAAGCCTAAGCTTGGGGATGCCCCGGATGGCATCCCCTCTTTCGTCTTCGTCTATCGGTAACTTTACTTGGAGCTATATTTTTATTCACCATATGATATGTGTTTTGCTTGGAGTGCCATTTTATTTTATTTTGTTTTTCTTGTTGTTTGAATAAAATACCAAGATCTTAAATTATTAAATGTTAGAGAGTCTTCACATAGTTGCATAATTATTCGATTACTCATTGATCTTCACTTATATGTTTCGGAGTAGTTTGTCATTTGCTCTAGTGCTTCACTTATATCCTTTTAGAGCATGGCAGTGGTTTTATTTTGAAGAAATAGATGAAAACTCTCGTGATTCACTTATATTATTTTGAGAATCTTTTAGAACAGCATGGTAATTTGCTTTTAGGCATAATAAAAACTTTCAGATAAGTGCATTGAATACTATGAGAAGTTTGATACTTGATAATTGTTTTGAGATATGAAGATGGTGATATTAGAGTTATGCTAGTTGAGTAGTTGTGAATTTGAGAAATACTTGTGTTAAAGTTTGTGATTCCCGTAGCATGCACGTATGGTGAACCGTTATGTGATGAAGTCAGAGCATGATTTATTTATTGATTGTCTTCCTTATGAGTGGCGGTCGGGGACGAGCGATGGTCTTTTCCTACACATCTATCCCCCTAGGAGCATGCGTGTAGTACTTTGTTTCGATAACTAATAGATTTTTGCAATAAGTATGTGAGTTCTTTATGACTAATGCTGATTCCATTGATTATACGCACTCTCCCCCTTCCACCATTGCTAGCCTCTCTATTACCGCGCACTTTTTGCCGGTATCATACACCCACCATATACCTTCCTCAAAACAGCCAACATACCTACCTATTATGGCATTTCCATAGCCATTCTGAGATATATTGACATGCAACTTTCCACCGTTCCATTTATTATGACACACTCCATCATTGTCATATTACTTTGCATGATCATGTAGTTGACATCGTATTTATGGCAAAGCCACCGTTCATAATTCTTTCATACATGTCACTCATGAGTCATTGCACATCCCGGTACACCGCCGGAGGCATTCATATAGAGTCATATTTTGTTCTAAGTATCGAGTTGTAGTTCTTGAGTTGTAAGTAAATAAAAGTGTGATGGTCATCATTATTAGAGCATTGTCCCAGTGAGGAAAGGATGATGGAGACTATGATTCCCCCACAAGTTGGGATGAGACTCCGGACGAAAAATAATAATAAAAAAGAGGCTATAAAAAAGAGAAGGCCCCAAAAAATAAAAAAAATAAAAAAATGAGAGAAAAAGAGAGAAGGGGCAATGCTACTATCCTTTTACCACACTTGTGCTTCAAAGTAGCACCATGATCTTCATGATAGAGAGTCTCCTATGTTGTCACTTTCATATACTAGTGGGAATCTTTCATTATAAACTTGGCTTGTATATTCCAATGATGGGCTTCCTCAAAATGCCCTAGGTCTTCGTGAGCAAGCGAGTTGGATGCACACCCACTTAGTTTCTTTTTGAGCTTTCATACACTTATAGCTCTAGTGCATCCGTTGCATGGCAATCCCTACTCACTCACATTGATATCTATTGATGGGCATCTCCATAGCCCTTGATACGCCTAGTTGATGTGAGACTATCTTCTCCTTTTTGTCTTCTCCACAACCACCATTCTATTCCACCTATAGTGCTATGTCCATGGCTCACGCTCATATATTGCGTGAAGATTGAAAAAGTTTGAGAACATCAAAAGTATGAAACAATTGCTTGGCTTGTCATCGGGGTTGTGCATGATTTAAATATTTTGTGTGATGAAGATAGAGCATAGCCAGACTATATGATTTTGTAGGGATAGCTTTCTTTGGCAGTGTTATTTTGAGAAAACATGATTACTTTGTTAGTATGGTTGAAGTATTATTATTTTTATGTCAATATTAAACTTTTGTCTTGAATCTTATGGATCTGAATATTCTTGCCACAATAGAGAAGATTACATTGATAAATATGTTAGGTAGCATTCCACATCAAAAATTCTGTTTTTATCATTTACCTACTCGAGGACGAGAAGGAATTAAGCTTGGGGATGCTTGATACGTCTCCAACGTATCTATAATTTTTGATTGTTTCATGCTATTATATTATCTGTTTTGGATGTTTTTGGGCTTTACTAAACACTTATATATTATTTTTGGGACTAACCTATTAACTGGAGGCCCAGCCCAAATTGTCGTTTTCTTGCCTATTTCAGTGTTTCGAAGAAAAGGAATATCAAACAGAGTCCAAACGGAACGAAACCTTTGGGAGAGTTATTTTTGGAATGGAAGCAATCCAGGAGACTTGGAGTAGACGTCAGGGAAGCATCGAGGAAGCCACGAGGCAGGAAGGCGCACCCTACCCCCCTGGGCGCGCCCCCACCCTCGTGGGCCCCTCGTGGCTCCCCTGGCCAACTTCTTTCGCCTATATATGTCCATATACCCTAAAAACATCGGGGAGTGATACGTCTCCAACGTATCTATAATTTTTTATTGTTCCATGCTATATTATATCCTGTTTTGGACATTATTGGACTTTATTATACACTTCTATATTATTTTTGGACTAACCTATTAACTGGAGGCCCAACCCAGAATTGTTGTTTTTTGCCTATTTTAAAGTTTCGCAGAAAAAGAATATCAAACGGAGTCCAAACGTAATGAAACCTTCAGGAACGTGATTTTCGGAACGAACATGATCCAGAGGACTTTGACCCTACGTCAAGACATCAACCGGGAAGGAACGAGGTAGGGGGGAGTGCCTACCCCCTGATGTCTACTACACAACCTTCTTCTTCTAGACGTTGTTGGGCCTCCAAGTGCAGAGGTTTGTAGGACAGTAGCAAATTTCCCTCAAGTTGATGACCTAAGGTTTATCAATCCGTAGGAGGCGTAGGATGAAGATGGTCTCTCTCAAGCAACCCTGCAACCAAATAACAAAGTGTCTCTTGTGTCCCCAACACACCCAATACAATGGTAAATTGTATAGGTGCACTAGTTCGGCGAAGAGATGGATATACAAGTAGTATGTGGATGGTAGATAAAGGTTTTTGTAATCTGAAAATATAAAAACAGCAAGGTAACTAATGATAAAAGTGAGCACAGACGGTATTGCAATGCGTTGAAACAAGGCCTAGGGTTCATACTTTCACTAGTGCAAGTTCTCTCAACAATAATAACATAATTGGATCATATAACTATCCCTCAACATGCAACAAAGAGTCACTCCAAAGTCACCAATAGCTGAGAACAAACGAAGAGATTATGGTAGGGTACGAAACGACCTCAAAGTTATTCTTTCCAATCAATCCGTTGGGCTATTCCTATAAGTGTCACAAACAGCCCTAGAGTTCGTACTAGAATAACACCTTAAGACACAAATCAACCAAAACCCTAATGTCACGTAGATTTTGCGGACCATAATGGGCCGACCCAGCTAAAGGCCCACGAGATTTTGCAGACCATAATGGGCTGGCCCAGCTAAAGGCCCACAAGATTTTGCGGGCCATAATGGGCTGGCCTAGGTAAATGCCCACAAGATTTTTGTGTGCCATAATGGGCCGGCCCAGGTAAAGGCCCACAAGATTCTTGCAGATCATAATGGGCCGGCCCAGCTAAAGGCCCATGAGATTTCATCGAAATTAATGGGTCGGCCCAGCTGTAGGCCCACAATATTTTGACGACCCTAGTAGGCCGACCCATTAACTGGCTGCCATGTTTTGGGCCAAATGCCGGCCCATATTTGATTCGGTCCATTAATGGCCTGCCACGCTCTGGGCCTAATAGTGGCCCATATGAGATCCGTCTCGTTAAAAGCCTACCACGTTCTGGGCCAAATTATGGCCCAGATCAGGTCCGACCCTTTAAGTGGCTTTGGGCTCAATTATGGCCCATATCAGATTCGGCCCGTCAATTGGACACTATGCTTTTGGGCCCACCTGCTAAAGGCCCACTTAGTAATTCGGTCTGATATTAGTTTTGGCCTGTTAAGGGCCCGTTTAACATTTCGGCCCTATATTAATTTCGGCATGTTAAAAGCCCGTCATATAGTTGGGCCTAACTACGGCCCGGTTTGCATCCGGCCTGCTCGCAGCCGATATCTGATTGGGCCAAACAAGGACAGAGATAATTTTGGCATGTTAAAAGCCCGTGATTTGATTCGCACAATCATGGGCCGGGGTTCATTTCGGGCTGCTGCCGGCCCGTGAGCTGTTCGACACGTTTCAGGCCCAACCTACATCGTGATTGCATGACGACCCGATTATGTATCGTAATTTTACAGTTTGGCCGGTTTACTACGAAGACATGATATATATATACAGTAAAATAACTGCAACATTGTGAATAAGAAAAAACCTAGACTATACAATAAAGAAATTACGACATATTACATCCACCGGGCATCAAAGTTCGCCACTATGATAATAAAGCACAAGCAGACAGCAGATTACATACACTGGGCATCAAAGATCGCCACTAGTGCAAATAAACACACCGACAAAATAATATACAAAACCGACAACACTTCAATAGAGTTCAAGAAAGGTTAGCCCTGCTGGGGAGCTGCAGCACAAGCAGCTGGGCAAGATGATGAGACTGCGCTTGTTCAACACTTATATCTTCCTCACTCTGAAAGATAAACAAGCAGACAGATGATAGGTTTTGCACATAAAAGTATCAGTGCTGACAATTCATCACATTTCTTACTGACAAATAAAGTGACACAGTTTAAAATTGCATTAACACAACATGGTATTGTTCAGGTCAAGACATATTAGGAAATGACATTGTGAAGGAGTTGGCAGCTTCACGACACCACTGGATTACAGATCAAGAACTCATAAGTATCAATGGTTAGTGTGCTGTCAATTTATACCATTTCAGATTGGCAAATAAAGAGACAGTTTAAATAATAGTAGAATGATATGACATTGTTCATAGTTAAGACATTGCAGAATATGACATTGTGCTGTAGTGGGTAGGTTCACCACACCACTGGATTACGGATGAAGAACAGAAGCATACATGCAGTGCAAAAGAAGATCACTTGCTCTGTATAGTTTAATTTACATGGTATGAAGAAGGAACTTGGTTGTACAACTGAAAACTTAAATTGAGAAAGGACGAACTTTTGTTTATGAACTACATAATAAACTTTAAACAAGCAATTTGATGCGAACACCAAAAATAAACAGCTGTTGCAGTCATGCCTAACCAAATACATACAACAAAGTTTGAAGGCTTGAGATGGACAAACTTACATTATTGGTGAAGACGGGCTATATAAAGGCCTTGTCCATGCTGATGGGGGGGGGGCAATTCAAGAAGTTTACCACAGAATCTTCTTCAAAAGCATTGCCTTTATTCTACATTTTGTTAAGAGTAAATATAGATGTGATAATATACGAAAAAATGGAGAATATTTAAGATAAGATGAAGAGTGATGCTACATAAGCAAGTAGCTATAAATGTAAGTGCAGCGTTACAGGCAAAAGGTACAGCCAAGAGCAATGCACAGCTAAAATTCTTCAGTACCAACCTTATGGTAAGAGTAAATATAGATTTGATGTGTAGAAAATGGAGGGCAAAGGAAAATAAGCTGCAGAGTGATGGTACATGAACAACTACATGTCATTATAAGTACACTGATAAAGGACAGCATTTACTTACAAGAACAATGCAGAGCTAAAAACATTGGCATTGGATATATTCTACACTAATGTAACCATTCATACAGATCAGATAATTTGGAGCGAACAATTGATAAGCATGCTATCATGCATACTGCTGTCACATAATGAACCAGGTATGTATGCAAGTACAGTGATACAGGACAACTGGTAGTAACAAGAGCAAAGCAGCGGGCAGCATATTTGCGATTTCCTGTCATTCTTGTCAAACCAGAATTCTTCTTCAACCATATTTCCTACAAAAAAGATCCGTAAGGCACATGTGGAAAAGTAGAATTTCAAATTGTCATGTGATTTCATAGACAGTACCCCATCCTGGAAACAAGACCAGTGCATAACAAGGTTTTTCCATTCAATGTCTTCTAAATTTAGCACAAGAGACTTCACCGGAAATTCATTTATAGACTTGACATTGAAGTGTGATTTCCTCAGGTAACACAGATACTGCTGCAATGCTTCCTTGAAAAGCACAAGCAAGCTTTGCTCGTCATGACTATCCAGATTGACCCTCGCCTAGTTACAACAATGTAATGTAAATCATTGATGTGTTCAATCAGCAGAAAACAGGAAAATAATAACCATGAATAATAGCACTTACACGTAAGTTGGACAGGAAGATGTGAAAATGGTGTTTCTCTTCACAATAATCTTCCCATGATGGGAATATATGCACGTAGTCCCTAACAACATTGAAAGCATTGTCTTTTAAACTGGGAATAAATGGGGTTCCAATCTGCAGGAATTGGCCGTATCTGCAGTTGGGATAGGTCTTCGGACGGTGGACTTGCTGTACTTTTTGCTGGAGTGGGATTTTTCTGTCGTATAGCTGGTGCTATGGCTAATGAAATCGATATACCTTTTGCTGGAGTGCAGGTCCTGTGTGGTGGGGCTAGTGGTGTGGCCAGTGAAGTATGGGTACAGTCTGCTGGAGTCGGTCCTACGTTTTGTGTCACTGGTTGTACAGCCAATATAAATGGGGTGCTGTCTGATTTCTCCGGCACCACCACGTTTTTCAAGGACTTTGCTGGTGCTCCTTCAGGTTTGGCAATCACCCTCTTCCTTTTTGATGTCTGATGCACAAGAACAACATTTGAGTGGAAAACATGGTATGATGATGACCCAAAAGTATAGGGGATCTATCGTAGTCCTTTCGATAAGTAAGAGTGTCGAACCCAACGAGGAGCAGAAGGAAATGATAAGCGGTTTTCAGCAAGGTATTCTCTGCAAGTACTGAAATAAGTGGTAACAGATAGTTTTGTGATAAGATAAATTGTAACGAGCAACAAGTAACAAAAGTAAATAAGGTGTAGCAAGGTGGCCCAATCCTTTTTTAGCAAAGGACAATCCGGAACAAACTCTTATAATAGTAAAAGCGCTCCCGAGGACACATGGGAATATCGTCAAGATAATTTTCATCACGTTCATATGATTCGCGTTCGATACTTTGATAATTTGATATGTGGGTGGACCGGTGCTTGGGTGCTGTTCTTACTTGAACAAGCATCCCACTTATGATTAACCTCTATTGCAAGCATCCGCAACTACAACAAAAGTATTAAGGTGAACCTAACCATAGCATGAAACATGTGGATCCAAATCAGCCCCTTAGGAAGCAACGCATAAACTAGGGTTTAAGCTTCTGTCCCTCTAGCAACCCATCATCTACTTATTACTTCCCAATGCCTTCCTCTAGGCCCAAATAATGGTGAAGTGTTATGTAGTCGACATTCACATAACATCACTAGAGGCTAGACAACATACATCTTATCAAAATATCTAATGAATACCAAATTCACATGACTACTAATAGCAAGACTTCTCCCTTGTCCTCAGGAACAAACGTAATTACTCACAAAGCATATTCATGTTCATAATCAGAGGGGTAATAATATGCATATAGGATCTGAACATATGATCTTCCACCACATAAACCAACTAGCATCAACTACAAGGAGTAATCAACACTACTAGCAACCTACTAGCACCAATCCCGTACTTGGAGACAAGAATCGGATACAACAGATGAACTAGGGTTTGGAGATGAGATGGTGCTGGTGAAGATGTTGATGGAGATTGCCCTCTCCCGATGAGAGAAGCGTTGGTGATGACGATGGTGATGATTTCCCCCTCCCGGAGGGAAGTATCCCTGACAGAACAGCTCTGCGGAGCTCTAGATTGGTTCCGCCAAGGTTCCGCCTCGTGGCGGCGGAGTCTCGTCCCGAAAAGTTCCTTCTTATTTTTTTCTCATCGAAAGACTTCATATAGGAGAAGATCAACATCGGAGAGCCACCAGGGGGGCCACGAGGTAGGGGCACGCCCTAGGGGGGCGCGCCCCCCACCCTCGTGAGCAGGGTGTGGGCCCCCTGGCCTTCATCTTTGGCAAGGATTTTTCTTTATTTATTTTAAGATGTTCCGTGGAGTTTCAGGACTTTTGGAGTTGCGCAGAATAGGTCTCTAATATTTGCTCCTTTTCCAGCCCAGAATTCCAGCTGCCGGCATTCTCCCTCCTTATGTAAACCTTGTAAAATAAGAGAGAATAGCCATAAGTATTGTGACATAAAGTGAAATAACAGTCCATAATGCAATAAATATTGATATAAAAGCATAATGCAAAATGGACGTATCAACTCCCCCAAGCTTAGACCTCGCTTGTCCTCAAGCGAAAAGCCGATAACAATAAATATGTCCTCATTTTTAGAGGTAGAGGGGTCGATAAAAATAAAAATACGGACATGAAGGCATCATGATTATTCTCATAACAGCAACATATATAGATTTTGTCATATGATTACTTATGTTCAAGTGATGATCTATTCACAATGCAAAAGTATAAATCATAAACCTTATTGGGCTCCGACAAACTATAATCTCAGTCATCGAAGCAATTGCAATTTATCATAACATCGGAAAGAGTCTATGTCAGAGCTAAAAAGCAAGTCCACATACTCAACTATCATTTAGTCCTCCATAATTGCTAACACTCACGCAATACTTGTGGTTACAGAGTTTTAATCGGACACAGAGAAAGATAGGGGCTTATAGTTTTGCCCCACAAGCTTTTACCTCAAGGGTAATGTCAACAATAATGGTTCATGCTCCCTTACATCCAATTAGATATATATATCATGTTCTTTCCAACATGCTGAGCTTGCCAAAGGATAAAATGAAAAAGAAAAGGTGAAGATCACCATGACTCTTGCATAAGGTAGAAGATAATAATAATGGATAGGCCCTTCGCAGAGGGAAGCAGAGGTTGCCATGCGCTTTTATGGTTGGATGCACAAAATCTCAATGCGATAGAACGTCACTTTATATTGCCCCTTGTGATATGAACCTTTATTATGCAGTCCGTCGCTTTTATTACTTCCACATCACAAGATTGTATAAACTTATTTCTCCCACACCAATCAATCATACATATTTAGAGCAATTTGTATTGCTTTGCACCGATGACAACTTACTTGAAGGATCTTACTCAATCCATAGGTAGATATGGTGGACTCTCATGGCAAAACTGGTTTAAGGGTATTTGGAAGCACAAGTAGTATTTCTACTTGGTGCTGAGAATTTGGCTAGCATGAGGGGGAAAGGCAAGCTCAACAAGTTAGAGGATCCATGACAACATACTTTATCTCGGATATAAGAAAGACATAACTCATTACGTTGTCTTCCTTGTCCAACATCAACTCTTTAGCATGTCATATTTTAATGAGTGCTCCCAATTATAAAAGATGTCAATGATAATATATCTATATGTGAAACCTCTCTTTCCTTATTACTTCCTATTAATTGCAACAATGACCAAGGCTATGTCTGCCAACTCCCAACAACTTTTAATCATCATACTCTTTCTATGTGAAGTCATTACTCTCAATAAGATCAATATGAAATTTTTGTTTCTTTTTATTCTTTTCTTCTTTCTTTTATTCACCCAAGATCATGGCAAAATAATCAAGCCCTTGACTCAACACTAATCTTTATTATATATAACTCACGGACTCGATTACAAAGAGAGATCACAAAGCAAAACTCAAAACTAGATCATGCCATAAACTTTATTCTACTATATCAAGATACTACTAATAGGATCGAACTAAGAAAAACGATAAAGATAGGAGTTGTGATGGTGATACGATACCGGGGCACCTCCCCCAAGCTTGGCAGTTGCCAAGGGGAGTGCCCATACCCATGTGATTATATCTCCTTTGTCGGTGAAGAAGGTGGAGGTAACGGATAATTGCACATCGAGCGTAAGAGGTCCTCCAGCTTGCGAATAATGCCCTTGAGTGCGACAATATGCTCCTTCAACAAAATATTTTCTTGTGTGAGATACTTGTTTTGTATACGAGTTAACTCAATCATCTTGAAAGCTTCGATCTCAGTTGGGGTAAGAAGGTTATGATCAATTTGAAGGATGTCTTTTGCTGCTGGAGCTTGATCCTCCGTGGCATTCTTGATCCTTTCATCCTTGTTGACCCTCGTGGGTTCTTCCCTCTTCGGATCTATCTTCATTAGCCAAGCATCATTGTCACCATTGTTGGAGGAGGGAGACGACATGATGCCTAGCATGGAAAACCCTGACAGAAAACAGCTCGAAATAAGAACAGAGGAGGTTTGCGTGATACGGGAGTCAAAACCTTTGGGAGGTTATATAATGAATTTTTACCGACCAAAATACGTAACGTGCAAAAAAACGGAGTCCGGAAGGCACACGAGGTGCTCACGAGGTAGGGGGGTGCGCCCAGAGGGGTAGGGCATGCCCACCACCCTCGTGGGGCCCTCGTGTCCTTCCCGGACTGCTACTTATTTTTCTATTTTTCTAAATATTCCAAAACGGAGAAATATTGCCTTCAAAATTGTTTGGGAGTCGGTTTACTTACCATACCACATACCTATTCCTTTTCGGAGTCTGGAATGTTCTGGAAAGTGTCCCTTATGTATTCCTCCGGGGTTACGGTTTCAATAATATTGGTTTCCACATTTATGGGATTACCTGAGATATAATGTTTGATTCTTTGACCGTTTACCACCTTCGGATTTGTGCCCTCGAAGTTGTTGATTTTTATGGCACCGGAACGATAGACCTCTTCGATAACATAGGGGCCTTCCCATTTAGAGAGAAGTTTGCCTGCAAAAAATCTTAAACGAGAGTTGTATAGCAATACATAATCACCTACATTAAACTCACGCTTTTGTATCCTTTTGTCATGCCAGGTTTTAACTTTTTCTTTAAACAACTTGGCATTTTCATAAGCTTGGGTTCTCCATTCATCAAGTGAGCTAATATCAAATAACCTCTTCTCACCGGCAAGTTTAAAATCATAGTTGAGCTCTTTAATAGCCCAATACGCCTTATGTTCTAGTTCAAGAGGTAAGTGACATGCTTTTGCATAAACCATTTTATACGGAGACATACCCATAGGATTTTTATATGCAGTACTATAGGCCGACAATGCATCATCAAGTTTCTTGGACCAATTCTTTCTAGACCTGTTAACAGTCTTTTGCAAAATTAATTTGAGCTCTCTATTGCTCAACTCTACTTGACCACTAGACCGAGGGTGATAAGGAGATGCAATTCTATGATTAACATCATACTTAGCAAGCATTCTACGGAAAGCACCATGAATAAAGTGTGAACCACCATCAGTCATTAAATATCTAGGGACTCCAAACCTCGGAAAAATAACTTACTTAAGCATTTTAATAGAAGTGTTATGATCAACACTAGTAGTTGGAATAGCTTCTACCCACTTAGTAACGTAATCAACAACAACTAAAATATGTGTGTATCCATTAGAGGCAGGAAAAGGTCCCATATAATCAAAGCCCCAAACATCAAACGGTTCAATAACAAGTGAATAATTCATAGGCATTTCTTGACGTCTACTAATATTACCAATTCTTTGACATTCATCACAAGACAAGACAAATTTACGGGCATCCTTGAAGAGAGTAGGCCAATAAAAACCAGATTGCAATACCTTATGTGCAATTCTATCTCCAGCGTGGTGTCCTCCATAAGCCTCGGAGTGACACTTGCGTAGGATCTTTTCATGTTCATGCTCAGGTACACAATGTCTAATAACACCATCTACTCCTTCTTTATAAAGATGTGGGTCATCCCAAAAGTAATGTCTTAAATCATAGAAAAACTTTTTCTTTTGCTGGTATGTGAAGCTAGGTGGTATAAACTTAGCAACAATATAATTAGCATAATCAGCATACCATGGAGTACTATGAGAAGTACTTATAACATTTAATTGTTCATCAGGAAAGCTATCATTAATAGGTAGTGGGTCATCAAGAATATTTTCTAACCTAGACAAGTTGTCTGCAACGGGGTTCTCAGCTCCCTTTCTATCAACAATATGCAAATCAAATTCTTGTAGCAAGAGAACCCATCTAATAAGTCTAGGTTTAGCATATTTCTTTTCCATAAGGTATTTAATAGCAGCATGATCAGTTTCAATAGTTACTTTAGAATCAACAATATAAGGTCTGAACTTATCACAAGCAAATACAACTGCTAAAAGCTCTTTTTCAGTAGTAGCATAATTTCTTTGAGCATTGTCTAGAGTCTTACTAGCATAATGAATAACTTTTAATTTCTTATCAACTCTTTGCCCTAGAACAGCACCTACAACATAATCACTAGCATCACACATAATTTCAAAGGGTAGGTTACAATCAGGTGGCTGAACAACAGGTGCAGAGACTAATGCTTTCTTAAGTATTTCAAATGCTTCCACACAATCATCATCAAAGACAAATGGTATATCTTTTTGCAATAAATTAGTCAGAGGCCGAGAAATTTTTGAGAAGTCCTTAATGAACCTCCTGTAAAATCCGGCGTGACCAAGGATACTTCTTATACCTTTGATGTCCTTGGGACATGGCATCTTTTCAATATCATCGACCTTGGCTTTATCAACTTCAATACCTCTTTCAGAAACTTTGTGCCCCAAGACAATACCTTCATTAACCATAAAGTGGCACTTTTCCCAATTCAATACAAGATTAGTTTCTTCACATCTCTGCAAAACTCGATCAAGATTGCTCAAGCAATCATCAAAAGAGGAACCATAGAAGGAAAAATCGTCCATGGAAACCTCACAAATCTTTTCACAAAAGTCAGAGAATATAGCCATCACGCATCTTTGAAAGGTAGAAGGTGCATTACATAGACCAAAAGGCATACGTCTATAAGCAAAAGTACCAAAAGGGCATGTAAAAGTAGTCTTTGATTGATCTCTAGCCGACACAAGTATTTGAGAGAAACCAGAATAACCATCTAGAAAGCAATAGTGTGTATGTTTGCATAATCTTTCTAGCACTTGATCAATAAAAGGTACGGGGGAATGATCTTTCTTAGTAGCTTTATTTAATTTGAGGAAATCAATTACCATCCTATAACCTGTGATAATTCTTTGTGGAATCAATTCATCTTTATCATTAGGAACAACAGTAATACCTCCCTTCTTGGGGACACAATGGACAGGACTTACCCACTCACTATCAGCAACGGGATAGATTATACCTGCCTCCAGAAGCTTTAGTATTTCTTTTCTTACCACTTCTTTCATTTTAGGATTAAGACGGCGTTGAGGATCACGAACTGGTTTGGCATCTGCTTCCAAATTTATTTTATGTTGACATAGAGTGGGACTAATGCCCTTAAGATCATCAAGAGTATATCCAATAGCAGCACGATGCTTCTTTAGAGTTTTCAATAATCTTTCTTCTTCATGCTCTGAAAGGTTAGCACTAATAATAACAGGATATATCTTCTTTTCATCAAGATAAGCATATTTAAGATTATCAGGCAATGGTTTAAGCTCAAACATGGGATCACCCTTGGGTGGAGGAGGATCCCCTAAAATTTCAACAGGCAAATTGTGTTGCAGAATAGGTTCCTGTTTAAAGAATACTTCATCTATTTCCCTTCTTTCATTCATGAACATATCATTTTCATGGTCTAGCAAATAGTGTTCTAAAGGATCACTAGGAGGTACGGCAATAGAAGCAAGACCAATAATTTCATCCTTACTAGGTAATTCTTCCTCACGATGTTGTTTACTAAATTTAGAGAAATTAAACTCATGAACCATATCATCCAAGCCAATAGTAACAACATTCTTTTCACAATCTATCCTAGCATTAACAGTGTTCAAGAAGGGTCTACCCAATATAATGGGACAAAAGCTATCTTGCGGAGAAGTAAGAACAAGAAAGTCAGCAGGATATTTAGTTTTCCCACACAAGACTTCAACATCTCTAACAATTCCAGTTGGTGAAATAGTATCTCTATTGGCAAGTTTAATTGTGACATCAATACCTTCTAACTCAGCAGATGCAATTTCATTCTTAATTTCTTCGTTTAAATTATGCGGTATAACACTAGCACTCGCACCCATATCACATAAGCCATGATAACAATGATCTCCTATTTTAACAGAAATAACAGGCATGCCTACCACAGGTCTATGTTTATCTTTAGCATAAGGTTTAGCAATTCTAGCAGTTTCACCTTTGAACTGAATAACATGCCCATCAATATTATCAGACAAGAGATCTTTAACAATAGCAATATTAGGTTCTACTTTAACTTGCTCAGGGGGTGTATAAGTTCTAATATTGCTTTTACGAACAACAATTGAAGCTTTACCATGATCCTTTATTCTAACAGGGAAAGGTGGTTTCTCAACATAAGAAGTAGGAACAATAGGATCATTATAAGTGATAGTCTTTTCTTCAACTTTAATAGGTGCAGCTACTTTTACTTCTATGGGAGGATGATATTTAAACCACTTCTCCTTAGGGAGATCAACATAAGTAGCAAAAGATTCACAGAAAGAAGCTACTATCTCAGAGTCAAGTCCATATTTAGTGCTAAACTTACGGAAAATATCGGTGTCCATAAAAGATTTAACACAATCAAACTTAGGTGTCATACCTGACTCCTTACCTTCATCGAGGTCCCAATCTTCAGAGTTGCGTTTAATTCTACCCAATAAATTCCATTTAAATTCAATAGTCTTCATCATAAAAGAGCCAGCACAAGAAGTATCGAGCATGGTGCGATTGTTTTCAGAAAGCCGAGCATAAAAATTTTGAATGATCATTTCTCTTGAGAGCTCATGATTGGGGCATGAATATAACATTGATTTAAGCCTCCCCCAAGCTTGAGCGATGCTTTCTCCTTCGCGAGGCCAAAAATTATATATATAATTGCGATCACGACGAACAAGATGCACAGGGTAATACTTTTGATGAAATTCCAACTTTAATCTTTTATAGTCCCATGATCTCATATCATCACATAGCCTATACCATATCAATGTGTCTCCCTTCAAAGATAAAGGGAAGACCTTCTTCTTAGCAACATCATCGGGTATACCTGCAAGCTTAAATAATCCACAAACTACATCCACATATATTAAGTGCTCATCATGATGCTTTGTTCCATCCCCTGTAAAAGGGTTAGCTAGTAGTTTTTCCATCATACCCGAAGGAAATTCAAAAGGAGTTTCATTTTCAATAGGTTCAGTAGGTTGAGGAGCAACTCTTTGCTCTACTGGACGGGGTGAAGATACCCCGAACATGCCCCTCAGAGAATTACTTTCCATAGTAACAAGTGACAGTAAATTTCAGCACACTATATAAATTTTTCCTTACCAAATTCCACCTACCAAAGGTGCTACACTCCCCGGCAACGGCGCCAGAAAAGAGTCTTGATGACCCACAAGTATAGGGGATCTATCGTAGTCCTTTCGATAAGTAAGAGTGTCGAACCCAATGAGGAGCAGAAGGAAATGATAAGCGGTTTTCAGCAAGGTATTCTCTGCAAGTACTGAAATAAGTGGTAACAGATAGTTTTGTGATAAGATAAATTGTAACGAGCAACAAGTAAAAAAAGTAAATAAAGTGCAGCAAGGTGGCCCAATCCTTTTGTAGCAAAGGACTAGCCGGAACAAACTCTTATAATAGGAAAAGCGCTCCCGAGGACACATGGGAATATCGTCAAGCTAGTTTTCATCACGTTCATATGATTCGCGTTCGATACTTTCATAATTTGATATGTGGGTGGACCGGTGCTTGGGTGCTGTTCTTACTTGAACAAGCATCTCACTTATGATTAACCTCTATTGCAAGCATCCGCAACTACAACAAAAGTATTAAGGTAAACCTAACCATAGCATGAAACATGTGGATCCAAATCTGTCATGACCGGATTTTCGGGATATAAATTTCCCAGAAAATGGTCCTTGTGCTCACCAGCCCCAGGATTACTGTGAGCTGATGAGACACCAACTTGATACAGAAATTCCAAGCAAAGTACATAATATGTAGTATAAGACCATTCTCGCCTATGAGTACAACAAATGGTTTCTAGTGGTTGATGGCGGAAGCGGTTTGCGGATCATCAGCGTCTATGGGACTCCATTTCCCACAGGAATAGCTGACCTGGGTAACTCCTATCTTCGTGAGGCTGCTATCTCCATTGCGTAGGTTCCGGGGCTGTCATCGCAACGCTCCTCTCCACGCAAGAAATCTGGCCAAGACAATAGCAGGGACAAGCCAGTGAGTACTTTGAATGTACTCACAAACATTATGAACACATGTATAATATAACAAATGATAATCATGCTCTGAAATATGCCATGATCACTACGTCAGTCACATAATAAAATCTATGATACACGGAAGCAAATTATTCATATAGAACATGAATAAACAACCCAAGAATAGAAGTAAAATGCACCAATCGGGTGTCAGAAGCGACGCCTCGAAAGGATAAGAATATAAAGCATGCCTCAGTCGGGCGTCTGAGCGACACCGCATGAAGGGCTTATATATAAAAGATATAACGAGCTTGCCACAGTCGGGCGTCTGGGCGACACCACATAAAGGGCTTATAAGTAATTGAAATAACAAGCATGCCACAGTTGGGCGTCTGAGCGACACCACATAAAGGGCTTATAAGTAATTGAAATAACAAGCATGCCACAGTCTGGCGTCTGAGCGACACCACATAAAGGGCTTATAAGCAATTGAAATAACAAGCATGCCACAGTCGGGCGTCTGAGCGACACCACATAAAGGGCTTATATAATAATCATAGTGAATATCCAGGAGGTAGAACCGTCCCAGGGACACCCATTAATATAAATAATACAAATGGTTAGTCCACAATAATAATAATCATAATCATCATATGTCACAGGTCATAATCAATGTTCTTGGTTTAGTAGTTTTTCCTCCGAAGACCGACACTAAGACCGACACTTGACCCATCCCAGACTGTAGTCCTTAACCATGGACACGGCTATTCGAATATATATAATCTCTGCAGAGGGTGTACTCTTTACCCACTAGCAACAGATTCCTTTAGTCCATCGGAACTAATTCCGTCTACGGTCTTTCATTCGAAAACACACCTGACCGCACACACCAGCCTAACTTACCGGTGTCTGGAATCACCCACGACACCCGTCAAGAGAAACTCTAAGTGGGGAGGCTACAACCTCGTTTAGCATGGGATCAAACTTATATCGCGTGCTCTAAGGGGTGCCCCCCTCTCGATCCCAACCGGAAACACCCATGCCCCCGGACCAGGTGGCATGCCTACCGGATGCAGCCGGTATCTTCCACCATGGCCTCTCTGTACAGTGTGTGCTAGGACAGGGGTTGACAATTTACTGAACCGTACCCTACCTATGGCAGGGGCAAGGGGTAGTACGAAACAAGTATGGGGGTTACTGGAACAAGACTCGATCTATGGTCGACTTAGGAGGTTAAAGCATTTCCTGCATGGTTAGCACAAGACTTATATTTCTCATCCATCAGACAGAACCACTACTCATCATACCTCCCCATGCCCCACTGGACATAACCGTCTCGACGAAAGGTTAGGGACAAGCTCGTGTCTACCCAAGACAGAGACTTTCCCGGATCCCTCCCGGTAGGTATTAGAGGCATATGAGGGTGATTTCTATCACAAACATAACAAATACCAACAGCATGGAATCAACAATATGCACTTATGAGTATGATCGTATCATCGCATAAAATAACGAAATCTCCGAGACAAGGTGGGGTTGCAATCGTATTAACAACACAAGACAATATTATGCCGGGGTTCAGAATGCTTGCCTTCAAGTTGTGGAGAGGCAGGGTGCATTCCAAAACTTTTTGAAAGTTTTCTTCTCTCTCCATAATCCTATTTTAAGAAAATTTAAATTAACACATACTTTCAAAACAGTACAAAAAGTTGTCTGGAAAATTTTCAAATAAATATGAAAATGAACTAGACAATATTTGGGAAACAACAGAAGAAGAATCAAGTCATTTGGATGTATATTTAAAAAGTTATAGCCAGTCAAAGTTTAGTCAATATTCTGTTTTTAATAAAAATTAGAAAAATAAAACGTTTCAGGGGGCTTACGCTTTCTTCTAGCGAATGCGCATTTGGAGGAATACGCCTCCACTTAAAACACGTTGCGGTGGGGCTGGGTCACTAACAGTGGGTCCCTTGGGCCCACTGGTCAGGTTTGACCAGTCGCCCGCGCCTTCTTCCTCCTCTGTCCGAGCGAGGGCGGGGTTCCAGCGATCGCCATCGACGAACCGTGGCTCCTCACGGGGTCCCGGGGGCAGGGATGGATCCGCCAGTTCCGGGCGGTCCTCCTAGTGGTTGCTGGGTCGGCGGGGGTGGAGGGAGTCACCGGCGGCGAGCTCCGCGGCGGAGGTGGCTTCGGGTGGATTTGGGGGTTTGGGCTACGGTGGTTATTGACCGTGTTTGAGAGGCTGGGCAGCTCCGCACGGTCGAGAGGAGTCGGGTGGTGGTGCTGGATGGACGGGAGAGGGCCTGCTCGCGACGAACGGAGCTGGAGTGTGGCGGCTACCGAACTGGCCGGAGTCGAGGAAGAGAGCTTCCCGCCGTCGATTGCTGGCCGTGGGGGCTCTAGGGGAAGGGCCTGAGGCTGCCTGGGGGTTTGGATGAGCTCGGGGTCTCCATATATAGCACAACTAGGTCGGTTCCGCGGCCGTGGATAAGGACACCGACGAACCGCTGTTCTGTTGCAGCAGGGCGACGTGGCGGCGATGGGCGCTAGTGGACATGTTCGTGGATGAGCTCGGGCTGTTCCATGAGCGAGCTGGCGCGCTGGTGTGGCTCGTGCGGCGCCGTCCATGGCAGAGGCCTGCTGTGGCCGTCGGTGGCTTGCGTCGATGGCGATGTGGGCGCCGGGAGGGGGCCAGGGCGGCTCTGCGGCGAGGGAGGGGTCGGGGCGCGATGGCTGGGAGTGGGAAGGGTCCGCACGGGCGCGGAGAGGGCGGCAGTGAGACGCGGCGGCTTGGTGCACGCGCGTGCAAAACATGCGCTCAGGGCGCGCCCAGTGCACGCATGCTAGGTGTTTGCTGAAATGCCAGCGTGTGCTAGGGAGCTTGGGTGAGGCTGGCAACTAGCAGATCTAGGTTAGAAGTAGCTAGGAGTTTAGTGGACAAGGTTGTTGGGTCAGAGGATCAAGTCCACAATGCAAACTAGAAATCATGCCAATTCTGGCTATGCACACATGGTGTTTGACAGAATGCCAAGGGCATCTAGGCAACTCTTGGGGTGGCCAAAATCTCCAGATCCTTGTCTCTCTAGATGATGAAGAGGTTGGCAAGGTTAGTTTGGCAAAAACAGAAACTTTTTAGTGCAAGTTTTTGAGAAAACCAATCTAGACAGAAAGAAAAGGGGTATTATTTCATGGACCAAAAATCTTCCAAAGGGTCCAATCTCCTGGACTTAAGGGTTTGGTAGGGTGTTCTACAAGCAGTAAAAAGCTCATGGTCACTAGAGCAAAAATAATTAGGGTTGTAGTAGAAAACACCCAACTGGACCAGAGAGCAAAAGAGGATGATTTGCTCAAATTTTTCAAAGAACACACATGGTTGTTTTTTCATAAAGATGAATTATATGTATCTACTGACATCTCCAAACACTTGGTAAATTTTCTAAAGAAATATTTAAATAGGTTGTAGTGCAAAATTACTAGTTGGACCAGTTTTGAAAACTTGGGGTAGAGCTAAAAATCTCAAATGAATAAAGGATATTTTTGCATACAAGTGATTTAAAAACATCACATGACATCCCCAAATTTTGGTTGGAATTTTAAATAAATTTATCAAAGGGTTACAGTGCAAAAAGGGGCTCTAAAACTTATGAAAACTATTTTAAGAGAAATAAAACTCAGGGGAAAGTAATTGTATAGATAAATCCACTGATAAAAGAAATGTTTTCTTGAGGGGGTATACAAGTCCAATAATATCTTTGGAAAGTTTTCACTTGGGGTAAAAACTCCATAATATCAAAGAAAGGAGTGGTTCTGAAATCAAAGAAAATCCAGAAAAATGAAAGATTTAATTTCCTCGCAAAATTTTAATAACAAATCATGTTTAAAATTTTGGGGTGTAACGCATAAACTAGGGTTTAAGCTTCTGTCACTCTAGCAACCCATCATCTACTTATTGTTGGGGAACGTAGTAATTTCAAAAAATTTCCTACGCACACGCAAGATCATGGTGATGCATAGCAACGAGAGGGGAGAGTGTTGTCTACGTACCCAACGCAGACCGACTACGGAAGCGCTGAACCGACGTAGAGGAAGTAGTCGTATGTCTTCATGATCCAACCGATCAAGCACCGAAACTACGGCACCTCCGAGTTCGAGCACACGTTCAGCCCGATGACGATCCCCGGACTCCGATCCAGCAAAGTATCGGGGAAGAGTTCCGTCAGCACGACGGCGTGGTGACGATCTTGATGTACTACAGCAGCAGGGCTTCGCCTAAACTCCGCTACAGTATTATCGAGGAATATGGTGGCAGGGGGCACCGCACACGGCTAAGGAATAGATCACGTGGATCAACTTGTGTGTTTCTAGGGTGCCTCTGCCTCAGTATATAAAGGAGCCAAGGGGGAGGGGGGCGCCGGCCTAGGAGGAGGGCGCAGGAGGAGTCCTACTCCTTCTGGGAGTAGGACTCCCCCCCAATCCTATTCCAACTAGGATTCCCCGAGGGGGAAAGAGGGAGAGGGGGGCCGGCCTCCTTCTCCTAGTCCTAATATGACTAGGGGAGGGGGAGGTGCGCAGCCACCTTGGGCTGCCCCTTTCTCCTTTCCACTAAAGCCCATTAAGGCCCATATGGCTCCCGGGGGGTTCCGGTAACCTCCCGATACTCCGGTAAAATCCCGATTTCACCCGGAACACTTCCGATATCCAAACATAGGCTTCCAATATATCAATCTTTACGTCTCGACCATTTCGAGACTCCTCGTCATGTCCATGATCACATCCAGGACTCCGAACATCCTTCGGTACATCAAAATGCATAAACTCATAATATAACTGTCATCGTAACCTTAAGCGTGCGGACCCTACGGGTTCGAGAACAATGTAGACATGACCGAGACACGTCTCCGGTCAATAACCAATAGCGGGACCTGGATGCCCATATTGGCTCCTACATATTCTACGAAGATCTTTATCGGTCAGACCGTATAACAACATACGTTGTTCCCTTTGTCATCGGTATGTTACTTGCCCGAGATTCGATCGTCGGTATCCAATACCTAGTTCAATCTCGTTACCGGCAAGTCTCTTTACTCGTTCCATAATACATCATCTCACAACTAACATCTTAGTTATAATGCTTGCAAGGCTTATGTGATGTGTATTACCGAGAGGGCCCCAGAGATACCTCTCCGACAATCGGAGTGACAAAACCTAATCTCGAAATACGCCAACCCAACATGTACCATTGGAGACACCTGTAGTACTCCTTTATAATCACCCAGTTACGTTGTGACGTTTGGTAGTACCCAAAGTGTTCCTCCGGTAAACGGGAGTTGCATAATCTCATAGTTATAGGAACATGTATAAGTCATGAAGAAAGCAATAGCAACATACTAAACGATCGGGTGCTAAGCTAATGGAATGGGTCATGTCAATCAGATCATTCAACTAATGATGTGACCTCGTTAATCAAATAACAACTCATTGTTCATGGTTAGGAAACATAACCATCTTTGATTAACGAGCTAGTCAAGTAGAGGCATACTAGTGACACTTTGTTTGTCTATGTATTCACACATGTATTATGTTTCCGGTTAATACAATTCTAGCATGAATAATAAACATTTATCATGATTATAAGGAAATAAATAATAACTTTATTATTACCTCTAGGGCATATTTCCTTCAGTCTCCCACTTGCACTAGAGTCAATAATCTAGATTACACTGTAATGATTCTAACACCCATGGAGCCTTGGTGCTGATCATGTTTTGCTCGTGGAAGAGGCTTAGTCAATGGGTCTGCAACATTCAGATCCATATGTATCTTGCAAATCTCTATGTCTCCCACCTGGACTAGATCCCGGATGGAATTGAAGCGTCTCTTGATGTGTTTGGTCCTTTTGTGAAATCTGGATTCCTTTGCCAAGGCAATTGCACCAGTATTGTCACAAAAGATTTTCATTGGACCCGTGCACTAGGTATGACACCTAGATCGGATATTAACTCCTTCATCCAGACTCCTTCATTTGCTGCTTCCGAAGCAGCTATGTACTCCGCTTCACATGTAGATCCCGCTACGACGCTTTGTTTAGAACTGCACCAACTGACAGCTCCACCGTTTAATGTAAACACGTATCCGGTTTGCGATTTAGAATCGTCCGGATCAGTGTCAAAGCTTGCATCAACGTAACCTTTTACGGTGAGCTCTTTGTCACCTCCATATACGAGAAACATATCCCTAGTCCTTTTCAGGTATTTCAGGATGTTCTTGACCGCTGTCCAGTGATCCACTCCTGGATTACTTTGGTACCTCCCTGCTAAACTTATAGCAAGGCACACATCAGGTCTGGTACACAGCATTGCATACATGATAGAGCCTATGGCTGAAGCATAGGGAACATCTTTCATTTTCTCTCTATCTTCTGCAGTGGTCGGGCATTGAGTCTTACTCAACTTCACACCTTGTAACACAGGCAAGAACCCTTTCTTTGCTTGATCCATTTTGAACTTCTTCAAAACTTTGTCAAGGTATGTGCTTTGTGAAAGTCCAATTAAGCGCCTTGATCTATCTCTATAGATCTTAATGCCTAATATGTAAGCAGCTTCACCGAGGTCTTTCATTGAAAAACTCTTATTCAAGTATCCCTTTATGCTATCCAGAAATTCTATATCATTTCCAATTAGTAATATGTCATCCACATATAATATCAGAAATGCTACAGAGCTCCCACTCACTTTCTTGTAAATACAGGCGTCTCCGAAAGTCTGTATAAAACCAAATGCTTTGATCACACTATCAAAGCGTTTATTCCAACTCCGAGAGGCTTGCACCAGTCCATAAATGGATCGCTGGAGCTTGCACACTTTGTTAGCTCCCTTTGGATCGACAAAACCTTCTGGTTGCATCATATACAACTCTTCTTCCAGAAATCCATTCAGGAATGCAGTTTTGACATCCATCTGCCAAATTTCATAATCATAAAATGCGGCAATCGCTAACATGATTCGGACAGACTTAAGCATCGCTACAGGTGAGAAAGTCTCATCGTAGTCAACCCCTTGAACTTGTCAAAAACCTTTCGCGACAAGTCGAGCTTTGTAGACAGTAACATTACCATCAGCGTCAGTCTTCTTCTTGAAGATCCATTTATTCTCAATTGCTTGCCAATCATTGGGCAAGTCAACCAAAGTCCATACTTTGTTCTCATACATGGATCCCATCTCAGATTTCATGGCTTCAAGCCACTTTGCGGAATCTGGGCTCACCATCGCTTCTTCATAGTTCGTAGGTTCATCATGATCTAGTAGCATGACTTCCAGAACAGGATTACCGTACCACTCTGGTGCGGATCTTACTCTGGTTGATCTATGAGGTTCAGCAGTATCTTGATCTGAAGTTTCATGATCATTATCATTAGCTTCCTCACTAACTGGTGTAGGTGTCACTGAAACAGTTTTCTGTGATGTACTACTTTCCAGTAAGGGAGCAGGTACAGTTACCTCGTCAAGTTCAACTTTTCTCCCACTCACTTCTTTCGAGAGAAACTCCTTCTCTAGAAAGGATCCATTCTTAGCAACGAATGTCTTGCCTTCGGATCTATGATAGAAGGTGTACCCAACAGTCTCCTTTGGGTATCCTATGAAGACACATTTCTCCGATTTGGGTTCGAGCTTATCATGCTGAAGCTTTTTCACATAAGCATCGCAGCCCCAAACTTTAAGAAACGACAACTTTGGTTTCTTGCCAAACCACAGTTCCTAAGGCGTCGTCTCAACGGATTTTGATGGTGCCCTATTTAACGTGAATGCGGCCGCCTCTAAAGCGTATCCCCAAAACGATAGCGGTAAATCAGTAAGAGACATCATAGATCGCACCATATCTAGTAAAGTACGATTACGACGTTCGGACACACCATTACGCTGTGGTGTTCCGGGTGGCGTGAGTTGCGAAACTATTCCACAATTTTCAAATGTACACCAAACTCGTAACTCAAATATTCTCCTCCATGATCAGATCGTAGAAACTTTATTTTCTTGTTACGATGATTTTCAACTTCACTCTGAAATTCTTTGAACTTTTCAAATGTTTCAGACTTATGTTTCATTAAGGAGATATACCCATATCTGCTTAAGTCATCTGTGAAGGTGAGAAAATAACGATATCCGCCACGAGCCTCAATATTCATCGGACCACATACATCGGTATGTATGATTTCCAACAAATCTGTTGCTCTCTCCATAGTACCGGAGAACGGTGTTTTAGTCATCTTGCCCATGAGGCACGGTTCGCAAGTACCAAGTGATTCATAATCAAGTGGTTCCAAAAGTCCATCAGTATGGAGTTTCTTCATGCGCTTTACACCGATATGACCTAAACGGCAGTGCCACAAATAAGTTGCACCATCATTATCAACTCTGCATCTTTTGGCTTCAACATTATGAATATGTGTATTACTACTATCGAGATTCAATAAGAATAGACCACTCTTCAAGGGTGCATGACCATAAAAGATATTACTCATATAAATAGAACAACCATTATTCTCTGATTTAAATGAATAACCGTCTCGCATTAAACAAGATCCAGATATAATGTTCATGCTCAACGCTGGCACCAAATAACAATTATTTAGGTCTAATATTAATCCCGAAGGTAGATGTAGAGGTAGCGTGCCGACCGCGATCACATCGACTTTGGAACCGTTTCCCACGCGCATCGTCACCTCGTCCTTTGCCAGTGCCCGCTTATTCCGTAGTCCCTGTTTCGAGTTGCAAATATTAGCAACAGAACCAGTATCAAATACCCAGGTGCTACTGTGAGCTCTAGTAAGGTACACATCAATAACATGTATATCACATATACCTTTGTTCACCTTGCCATCCTTCTTATCCGCCAAATACTTGGGGCAGTTCCGCTTCCAGTGACCAGTCTGCTTGCAGTAGAATCACTCAGTTTCAGGCTTAGGTCCAGACTTGGGTTTCTTCTCTTGAGCAGCAACTTGCTTGCCGTTCTTTTTGAAGTTCCCCTTCTTCTTCCCTTTGCCCTTTATCTTGAAACTAGTGGTCTTGTTAACCATCAACACTTGATGCTCCTTCTTGATTTCTACCTCCGCAGCTTTCAGAATTGCGAAGAGCTCGGGAATAGTCTTGTTCATCCCTTGCATATTATAGTTCATCATGAAGCTTTTGTAGCTTGGTGGCAGTGATTGGAGAATTCTGTCAATGATGCAATCATCCAGAAGATTAACTCCCAATTGAATCAAGTGATTATTATACCCAGACATTTTGAGTATATGCTCACTGACAGAACTGTTCTCCTCCATCTTGCAGCTATAGAACTTATTGGAGACTTCATATCTCTCAATCCGGGCATTTGCTTGAAATATTAACTTCAACTCCTGGAACATCTCATATGCTCCATGACGTTCAAAACGTCGTTGAAGTCCCGATTCTAAGCCGTAAAGCATGGCACACTGAACTATCGAGTAGTCATCAGCTTTGCTCTGCCAGATGTTCATAACATCTGGTGTTGCTCCAGCAGCAGGCCTGGGACCCAGCGGTGCTTCCAGGACGTAATTCTTCTGAGCAGCAATGAGGATAATCCTCAAGTTACGGACCGAGTCCGTATAATTGCTACCATCATCTTTCAACTTTGCTTTCTCAAGGAACGCATTAAAATTCAACGGAACAACAGCACGAGCCATCTATCTACAATCAACATAAACAAGCAAGATACTATCAGGTACTAAGTTCATGATAAGTTTAAGTTCAATTAATCAAATTACTTAAGAACTCCCACTTAGATAGACATCCCTCTAATCTTCTAAGTGATTACGTGATCCAAATCAACTAAACCATAACCGATCATCACGTGAGATGGAGTAGTTTTCAATGGTGAACATCGTTATGTTGATCATATCTACTATATGATTCACGCTCGACCTTTCGGTCTCCGTGTTCCGAGGCCATATCTGCATATGCTAGGCTCGTCAAGTTTAACCTGAGTATTCTGCGTGTGCAAAACTGGCTTGCACCCATTGTAGATGGACGTAGAGCTTATCACACCCGATCATCACGTGGTGTCTGGGCACGACAAACTTTGGCAACGGTGCATACTCAGGGAGAACACTTCTTGATAATTTAGTGAGAGATCATCTTATAATGCTACCGTCAATCAAAGCAAGATAAGATGCATAAAAAGATAAACATCACATGCAATCAATATAAGTGATATGATATGGCCATCATCATCTTGTGCCTGTGATCTCCATCTCCGAAGCACCGTCATGATCACCATCGTCACCGGCGCGACACCTTGATCTCCATCGTAGCATCGTTGTCGTCTCGCCAATCTTATGCTTCTACGACTATCACTACCGTTTAGTAATAAAGTAAAGCATTACATCGCGATTGCATTGCATACAATAAAGCGACAACCATATGGCTCCTGCCAGTTGCCGATAACTCGGTTACAAAACATGATCATCTCATACAATAAAAATCATGCCTTGACCATATCACATCACAACATGCCCTGCAAAAACAAGTTAGACGTCCTCTACTTTGTTGTTGCAAGTTTTACGTGGCTGCTACGGGCTTTAAGCAAGAACTAATCTCACCTACGCATCAAAACCACAACGATAGTTTGTCAAATAGACTCCGTTTTAACCTTCGCAAGGACCGGGCGTAGCCATACTTGGTTCAACTAAAGTTGGAGAGACATTCGCCCGCAAGCCATCTATGTGCAAAGCACGTCGAGGGAACCGGTCTCGCGTAAGCGTACGCGTAAGGTTGGTCCGGGTCGTCTCGTCCAACAATACCGCCGAACCAAAGTACGACATGCTGGTAGGCAGTATGACTTGTATCGTCCACAACTCACTTGTGTTCTACTCGTGCAAATAACATCAACATAAATAACCTGGCTCGGATGCCACTGTTGGGGAACGTAGTAATTTCAAAAAATTTCCTACGCACACGCAAGATCCTGGTGATGCATAGCAACGAGAGGGTAGAGTGTTGTCTACATAC
The DNA here is from genome assembly GCF_056163025.1 of Triticum urartu. Classification (NCBI taxonomy): domain Eukaryota; kingdom Viridiplantae; phylum Streptophyta; class Magnoliopsida; order Poales; family Poaceae; genus Triticum; species Triticum urartu. The sequence goes on from NC_141878.1 coordinate 101,181,501, forward strand.
CCAATGCAGACCGACTGCGGAAGCGCTGAACCGACGTAGAGGAAGTAGTCGTACGTCTTCACGATCCAACCGATCAAGCACCGAAACTATGGCACCTCCGAGTTCGAGCACACGTTCAGCCCGATGACGATCCCCGGACTCCGATCCAGCAAAGTATCGGGGAAGAGTTCCGTCAGCACGATGGCGTGGTGACGATCTTGATGTACTACAGCAGCAGGGCTTCGCCTAAACTCCGCTACAGTATTATCGAGGAATATGGTGGCAGGGGGCACCGCACACGGCTAAGGAATAGATCACGTGGATCAACTTGTGTGTTTCTGGGGTGCCTCTGCCTCAGTATATAAAGGAGCCAAGGGGGAGGGGGGCGCCGGCCTAGGAGGAGGGCGCAGGAGGAGTCCTACTCCTTCCGGGAGTAGGACCCCCCCCCCCCCCCAATCCTATTCCAACTAGGATTCCCCGAGGGGGAAAGAGGGAGAGGGGGGCCGGCCACCTTCTCCTAGTCCTAATAGGACTAGGGGAGGGGGGAGGTGCGCAGCCACCTTGGGCTGCCCCTTTCTCCTTTCCACTAAAGCCCATTAAGGCCCATATGGCTCCCGGGGGGTTCCGGTAACCTCCCGGTACTCCGGTAAAATCCCGATTTCACCCGGAACACTTCCGATATCCAAACATAGGCTTCCAATATATCAATCTTTACGTCTCGACCATTTCGAGACTCCTCGTCATGTCCATGATCACATCCGGGACTCCGAACATCCTTCGGTACATCAAAATGCATAAACTCATAATATAACTGTCATCGTAACCTTAAGCGTGCGGACCCTACGGGTTCGAGAACAATGTAGACATGACCGAGACACGTCTCCGGTCAATAACCAATAGCGGGACCTGGATGCCCATATTGGCTCCTACATATTCTACGAAGATCTTTATCGGTCAGACCGTATAACAACATACGTTGTTCCCTTTGTCATCGGTATGTTACTTGCCCGAGATTCGATCGTCGGTATCCAATACCTAGTTCAATCTCGTTACCGGCAAGTCTCTTTACTCGTTCCGTAATACATCATCTCACAACTAACATCTTAGTTATAATGCTTGCAAGGCTTATGTGATGTGTATTACCGAGAGGGCCCCAGAGATACCTCTCCGACAATCGGAGTGACAAAACCTAATCTCGAAATACGCCAACCCAACATGTACCATTGGAGACACCTGTAGTACTCCTTTATAATCACCCAGTTACGTTGTGACGTTTGGTAGTACCCAAAGTGTTCCTCCGGTAAACGGGAGTTGCATAATCTCATAGTTATAGGAACATGTATAAGTCATGAAGAAAGCAATAGCAATATACTAAACGATCGGGTGCTAAGCTAATGGAATGGGTCATGTCAATCAGATCATTCAACTAATGATGTGACCTCGTTAATCAAATAACAACTCATTGTTCATGGTTAGGAAACATAACCATCTTTGATTAACGAGCTAGTCAAGTAGAGGCATACTAGTGACACTTTGTTTGTCTATGTATTCACACATGTATTATGTTTCCGGTTAATACAATTCTAGCATGAATAATAAACATTTATCATGATTATAAGGAAATAAATAATAACTTTATTATTGCCTCTAGGGCATATTTCCTTCAGTCTCCCACTTGCACTAGAGTCAATAATCTAGATTACACTGTAATGATTCTAACACCCATGGAGCCTTGGTGCTGATCATGTTTTGCTCGTGGAAGAGGCTTAGTTAATGGGTCTGCAACATTCAGATCCGTATGTATCTTGCAAATCTCTATGTCTCCCACCTGGACTAGATCCCCGATGGAATTGAAGCGTCTCTTGATGTGTTTGGTCCTTTTGTGAAATCTGGATTCCTTTGCCAAGGCAATTGCACCAGTATTGTCACAAAAGATTTTCATTGGACCCGATGCACTAGGTATGACACCTAGATCGGATATTAACTCCTTCATCCAGACTCCTTCATTTGCTGCTTCCGAAGCAGCTATGTACTCCGCTTCACATGTAGATCCCGCTACGACGCTTTGTTTAGAACTGCACCAACTGACAGCTCCACCGTTTAATGTAAACACGTATCCGGTTTGCGATTTAGAATCGTCTGGATCAGTGTCAAAGCTTGCATCAACGTAACCTTTTACGGTGAGCTCTTTGTCACCTCCATATACGAGAAACATATCCCTAGTCCTTTTCAGGTATTTCAGGATGTTCTTGACCGCTGTCCAGTGATCCACTCCTGGATTACTTTGGTACCTCCCTGCTAAACTTATAGCAAGGCACACATCAGGTCTGGTACACAGCATTGCATACATGATAGAGCCTATGGCTGAAGCATAGGGAACATCTTTCATTTTCTCTCTATCTTCTGCAGTGGTCAGGCATTGAGTCTTACTCAACTTCACACCTTGTAACACAGGCAAGAACCCTTTCTTTGCTTGATCCATTGTGAACTTCTTCAAAACTTTGTCAAGGTATGTGCTTTGTGAAAGTCCAATTAAGCGCCTTGATCTATCTCTATAGATCTTAATGCCTAATATGTAAGCAGCTTCACCGAGGTCTTTCATTGAAAAACTCTTATTCAAGTATCCCTTTATGCTATCCAGAAATTCTATATCATTTCCAATTAGTAATATGTCATCCACATATAATATCAGAAATGCTACAGAGCTCCCACTCACTTTCTTGTAAATACAGGCTTCTCCGAAAGTCTGTATAAAACCAAATGCTTTGATCACACTATCAAAGCGTTTATTCCAACTCCGAGAGGCTTGCACCAGTCCATAAATGGATCGCTGGAGCTTGCACACTTTGTTAGCTCCCTTTGGATCGACAAAACCTTCTGGTTGCATCATATACAACTCTTCTTCCAGAAATCCATTCAGGAATGCAGTTTTGACATCCATCTGCCAAATTTCATAATCATAAAATGCGGCAATCGCTAACATGATTCGGACAGACTTAAGCATCGCTACAGGTGAGAAAGTCTCATCGTAGTCAACCCCTTGAACTTGTCGAAAACCTTTCGCGACAAGTCGAGCTTTGTAGACAGTAACATTACCATCAGCGTCAGTCTTCTTCTTGAAGATCCATTTATTCTCAATTGCTTGCCAATCATTGGGCAAGTCAACCAAAGTCCATACTTTGTTCTCATACATGGATCCCATCTCAGATTTCATGGCTTCAAGCCACTTTGCGGAATCTGGGCTCACCATCGCTTCTTCATAGTTCGTAGGTTCATCATGATCTAGTAGCATGACTTCCAGAACAGGATTACCGTACCACTCTGGTGCGGATCTTACTCTGGTTGATCTACGAGGTTCAGCAGTATCTTGATCTGAAGTTTCATGATCATTATCATTAGCTTCCTCACTAACTGGTGTAGGTGTCACTGAAACAGTTTTCTGTGATGTACTACTTTCCAGTAAGGGAGCAGGTACAGTTACCTCGTCAAGTTCTACTTTTCTCCCACTCACTTCTCTCGAGAGAAACTCCTTCTCTAGAAAGGATCCATTCTTAGCAACGAATGTCTTGCCTTCGGATCTGTGATAGAAGGTGTACCCAACAGTCTCCTTTGGGTATCCTATGAAGACACATTTCTCCGATTTGGGTTCGAGCTTATCATGTTGAAGCTTTTTCACATAAGCATCGCAGCCCCAAACTTTAAGAAACGACAACTTTGGTTTCTTGCCAAACCACAGTTCCTAAGGCGTCGTCTCAACGGATTTTGATGGTGCCCTATTTAACGTGAATGCGGCCGCCTCTAAAGCGTATCCCCAAAACGATAGCGGTAAATCAGTAAGAGACATCATAGATCGCACCATATCTAGTAAAGTACGATTACGACGTTCGGACACACCATTACGCTGTGGTGTTCCGGGTGGCGTGAGTTGCGAAACTATTCCACAATTTTCAAATGTACACCAAACTCGTAACTCAAATATTCTCCTCCATGATCAGATCGTAGAAACTTTATTTTCTTGTTACGATGATTTTCAACTTCACTCTGAAATTCTTTGAACTTTTCAAATGTTTCAGACTTATGTTTCATTAAGGAGATATACCCATATCTGCTTAAGTCATCTGTGAAGGTGAGAAAATAACGATATCCGCCACGAGCCTCAATATTCATCGGACCACATACATCGGTATGTATGATTTCCAACAAATCTGTTGCTCTCTCCATAGTACCGGAGAACGGTGTTTTAGTCATCTTGCCCATGAGGCACGGTTCGCAAGTACCAAGTGATTCATAATCAAGTGGTTCCAAAAGTCCATCAGTATGGAGTTTCTTCATGCGCTTTACACCGATATGACCTAAACGGCAGTGCCACAAATAAGTTGCACCATCATTATCAACTCTGCATCTTTTGGCTTCAACATTATGAATATGTGTATTACTACTATCGAGATTCAATAAGAATAGACCACTCTTCAAGGGTGCATGACCATAAAAGATATTACTCATATAAATAGAACAACCATTATTCTCTGATTTAAATGAATAACCGTCTCGCATTAAACAAGATCCAGATATAATGTTCATGCTCAACGCTGGCACCAAATAACAATTATTTAGGTCTAATATTAATCCCGAAGGTAGATGTAGAGGTAGCGTGCCGACCGCGATCACATCGACTTTGGAACCGTTTCCCACGCGCATCGTCACCTCGTCCTTTGCCAGTGCCCGCTTATTCCGTAGTCCCTGTTTCGAGTTGCAAATATTAGCAACAGAACCAGTATCAAATACCCAGGTGCTACTGTGAGCTCTAGTAAGGTACACATCAATAACATGTATATCACATATACCTTTGTTCACCTTGCCATCCTTCTTATCCGCCAAATACTTGGGGCAGTTCCGCTTCCAGTGACCAGTCTGCTTGCAGTAGAATCACTCAGTTTCAGGCTTAGGTCCAGACTTGGGTTTCTTCTCTTGAGCAGCAACTTGCTTGCCGTTCTTTTTGAAGTTCCCCTTCTTCTTCCCTTTGCCCTTTTTCTTGAAACTAGTGGTCTTGTTAACCATCAACACTTGATGCTCCTTCTTGATTTCTACCTCCGCAGCTTTCAGAATTGCGAAGAGCTCGGGAATAGTCTTGTTCATCCCTTGCATATTATAGTTCATCATGAAGCTTTTGTAGCTTGGTGGCAGTGATTGGAGAATTCTGTCAATGATGCAATCATCCAGAAGATTAACTCCCAATTGAATCAAGTGATTATTATACCCAGACATTTTGAGTATATGCTCACTGACAGAACTGTTCTCCTCCATCTTGCAGCTATAGAACTTATTGGAGACTTCATATCTCTCAATCCGGGCATTTGCTTGAAATATTAACTTCAACTCCTGGAACATCTCATATGCTCCATGACGTTCAAAACGTCGTTGAAGTCCTGATTCTAAGCCGTAAAGCATGGCACACTGAACTATCGAGTAGTCATCAGCTTTGCTCTGCCAGATGTTCATAACATCTGGTGTTGCTCCAGCAGCAGGCCTAGGACCCAGCGGTGCTTCCAGGACGTAATTCTTCTGAGCAGCAATGAGGATAATCCTCAAGTTACGGACCGAGTCCGTATAATTGCTACCATCATCTTTCAACTTTGCTTTCTCAAGGAACGCATTAAAATTCAACGGAACAACAGCACGAGCCGTCTATCTACAATCAACATAAACAAGCAAGATACTATCAGGTACTAAGTTCATGATAAGTTTAAGTTCAATTAATCAAATTACTTAAGAACTCCCACTTAGATAGACATCCCTCTAATCTTCTAAGTGATTACGTGATCCAAATCAACTAAACCATAACCGATCATCATGTGAGATGGAGTAGTTTTCAATGGTGAACATCGTTATGTTGATCATATCTACTATATGATTCACGCTCGACCTTTCGGTCTCCGTGTTCCGAGGCCATATCTGCATATGCTAGGCTCGTCAAGTTTAACCTGAGTATTCTGCGTGTGCAAAACTGGCTTGCACCCATTGTAGATGGACGTAGAGCTTATCACACCCGATCATCACGTGGTGTCTGGGCACGACAAACTTTGGCAACGGTGCATACTCAGGGAGAACACTTCTTGATAATTTAGTGAGAGATCATCTTATAATGCTACCGTCAATCAAAGCAAGATAAGATGCATAAAAAGATAAACATCACATGCAATCAATATAAGTGATATGATATGGCCATCATCATCTTGTGCCTGTGATCTCCATCTCCGAAGCACCGTCATGATCACCATCGTCACCGGCGCGACACCTTGATCTCCATCGTAGCATCGTTGTCGTCTCGCCAATCTTATGCTTCTACGACTATCACTACCGTTTAGTAATAAAGTAAAGCATTACATCGCGATTGCATTGCATACAATAAAGCGACAACCATATGGCTCCTGCCAGTTGCCGATAACTCGGTTACAAAACATGATCATCTCATACAATAAAAATCATGCCTTGACCATATCACATCACAACATGCCCTGCAAAAACAAGTTAGACGTCCTCTACTTTGTTGTTGCAAGTTTTACGTGGCTGCTACGGGCTTTAAGCAAGAACCAATCTCACCTACGCATCAAAACCACAACGATAGTTTGTCAAATAGACTCCGTTTTAACCTTCGCAAGGACCGGGCGTAGCCATACTTGGTTCAACTAAAGTTGGAGAGACATTTGCCCGCAAGCCATCTATGTGCAAAGCACGTCGAGGGAACCGGTCTCGCGTAAGCGTACGCGTAAGGTTGGTCCGGGTCGTCTCGTCCAACAATACCGCCGAACCAAAGTACGACATGCTGGTAGGCAGTATGACTTGTATCGTCCACAACTCACTTGTGTTCTACTCGTGCAAATAACATCAACATAAATAACCTGGCTCGGATGCCACTGTTGGGGAACGTAGTAATTTCAAAAAATTTCCTATGCACACGCAAGATCATGGTGATGCATAGCAACGAGAGGGTAGAGTGTTGTCTACGTACCCAACGCAGACCGACTGCGGAAGCGCTGAACCGACGTAGAGGAAGTAGTCGTACGTCTTCACGATCCAACCGATCAAGCACCGAAACTACGGCACCTCCGAGTTCGAGCACACGTTCAGCCCGATGACCATCCCCGGACTCCGATCCAGCAAAGTATCGGGGAAGAGTTCCGTCAGCACGACGGCGTGGTGACGATCTTGATGTACTACAGCAGCAGGGCTTCGCCTAAACTCCGCTACAGTATTATCGAGGAATATGGTGGCAGGGGGCACCGCACACGGCTAAGGAATAGATCACGTGGATCAACTTGTGTGTTTCTGGGGTGCCTCTGCCTCAGTATATAAAGGAGCCAAGGGGGAGGGGGGCGCCGGCCTAGGAGGAGGGCGCAGGAGGAGTCCTACTCCTTCCGGGAGTAGGACTCCCCCCCCAATCCTAATCCAACTAGGATTCCCCGAGGGGGAAAGAGGGAGAGGGGGGCCAGCCACCTTCTCCTAGTCCTAATAGGACTAGGGGAGGGGGGAGGTGCGCAGCCACCTTGGGCTGCCCCTTTCTCCTTTCCACTAAAGCCCATTAAGGCCCATATGGCTCCCGGGGGGTTCCGATAACCTCCCGGTACTCCGGTAAAATCCCGATTTCACCCGGAACACTTCCGATATCCAAACATAGGCTTCCAATATATCAATCTTTACGTCTCGACCATTTCGAGACTCCTCGTCATGTCCATGATCACATCCGGGACTCCGAACATCCTTCGGTACATCAAAATGCATAAACTCATAATATAACTGTCATCGTAACCTTAAGCGTGCGGACCCTACGGGTTCGAGAACAATGTAGACATGACCGAGACACGTCTCCGGTCAATAACCAATAGCGGGACCTGGATGCCCATATTGGCTCCTACATATTCTACGAAGATCTTTATCGGTCAGACCGTATAACAACATACGTTGTTCCCTTTGTCATCGGTATGTTACTTGCCCGAGATTCGATCGTCGGTATCCAATACCTAGTTCAATCTCGTTACCGGCAAGTCTCTTTACTCGTTCCGTAATACATCATCTCACAACTAACATCTTAGTTATAATGCTTGCAAGGCTTATGTGATGTGTATTACCGAGAGGGCCCCAGAGATACCTCTCCGACAATCGGAGTGACAAAACCTAATCTCGAAATACGCCAACCCAACATGTACCATTGGAGACACCTGTAGTACTCCTTTATAATCACCCAGTTACGTTGTGACGTTTGGTAGTACCCAAAGTGTTCCTCCGATAAACGGGAGTTGCATAATCTCATAGTTATATGAACATGTATAAGTCATGAAGAAAGCAATAGCAACATACTAAACGATCGGGTGCTAAGCTAATGGAATGGGTCATGTCAATCAGATCATTCAACTAATGATGTGACCTCGTTAATCAAATAACAACTCATTGTTCATGGTTAGGAAACATAACCATCTTTGATTAACGAGCTAGTCAAGTAGAGGCATACTAGTGACACTTTGTTTGTCTATGTATTCACACATGTATTATGTTTCCGGTTAATACAATTCTAGCATGAATAATAAACATTTATCATGATTATAAGGAAATAAATAATAACTTTATTATTGCCTCTAGGGCATATTTCCTTCACTTATTACTTCCAAATGCCTTCCTCTAGGCCCAAATAATGGTGAAGTGTTATGTAGTCAACGTTCACATAACACCACTAGAGGCTAGACAACATACATCTTATCAAAATATCAAACGAATACCAAATTCACATGACTACTAATAGCAAGACTTCTCCCTTGTCCTCAGGAACAAACATAATTACTCACAAAGCATATTCATGTTCATAATCAGAGGGGTAATAATATGCATATAGGATCTGAACATATGATCTTCCACCAAATAAACCAACTAGCATCAACTACAAGGAGTAATCAACACTACTAGCAACCTACTAGCACCAATCCCGGACTTGGAGACAAGAATTGGATACAAAAGATGAACTAGGGTTTGGAGATGAGATGGTGCTGGTGAAGATGTTGATGGAGATTGCCCTCTCCCGATGAGAGGACCGTTGGTGATGACGATGGTGATGATTTCCCCCTCCCGGAGGGAAGTATCCCCGGCAGAACAGCTCTACCGGAGCTCTAGATTGGTTCTGCCAAGGTTCCGCCTCGTGGCGGCGGAGTCTCGTCCCGAAAAGTTCCTTCTTATTTTTTTCTCATCGAAAGACTTCAAATAGGAGAAGATGGACGTCGGAGAGCCACCAGGGGGGCCACGAGGTAGGGGCGCGCCCTAGGGGGGCGCGCCCCCCACCCTCGTGAGCAGGGTGTGGGCCCCCTGGCCTTCATCTTTGACGAGGATTTTTCTTTATTTATTTTAAGATGTTCCGTGGAGTTTTAGGACTTTTGGAGTTGCGCAGAATAGGTCTCTAATATTTGCTCCTTTTCCAGCCCAGAATTCCAGCTGCCGGCATTCTCCCTCCTTATGTAAACCTTGTAAAATAAGAGAGAATAGACATAAGTATTGTGACATAAAGTGAAATAACAGTCCATAATGCAATAAATATTGATATAAAAGCATGATGCAAAATGGACGTATCAGATGACAGATGGAATATGTATTGATAATGGATGGGCATGGCATCTCGACATATATGATGAGTAAACTAAGCAGATGGTGGTGCAACAAAGTAGTAGAAATGCAAGACAACATATGCAAGATACCCGCAATCAATAAAACATTGCCAAATTAGAACAGGCGCCTTGATGGGTGAACAGGACAGGCCATCTGCCTTTGACTCCTCGAGGTTAGAATATTCATTAGGATCATATTCTGAATAAGAATCGACGGGTGGGGAGCGTATGAGTTTCATTGCATCCTGAATGGCACTCAATGCCTTGGTGCCAATTTTGTAAGTCATTGCAGTGTTTAGCCTCAAGAGTGGACTGCTGGTAGTGCGACACAAAGCAGCTACACAGATCATAGTGTAGATATAACGGGAAAACCTTAAGCATCAGAGTAAAATCAGCAAAGTGGAATTTGCTGGAATATATGTGCTAGTATAGCCGGTACGGCTAGAAAGGCTTCGGATACCAGCTCTCTTCAAGTGAAGGTGCGGTACTGTTAATATCAGTGTAACTCTCAAAGGCGACACAGCTCCCCGCATTTCCTTGCTATTCTTATAGGATTCAAGTGGGCAGGCCACTACAAATCCTATTCCTATGTTTACAAGATCCTACGAATCAAAGAGGCTCAAAGTGTCCTTCACAACCGACCATATAGACCTCTACACTGCAAATGTCCCTGCTCATCTTCAGTACAACGAACATACTGTACTACTATCATACTCCCTCCGTTCCAAAATATAAGTCTTGGTAGAGATTTCCACTATGGATCACATACAAATGTATCCAGATACATTTTAGAGTGTAGATTCACTCATTTTTCTCCATATGTAGTCCATGGTGGAATCTATACAAAGACTTGTATTTAGGAACGGAGAGAGTACATATTAAAGAATAATGGAAGAGGAACATGGTAAAGAAGAGCAAGCAGATTTTGGATAATAAAATGTTGGTTGCGCAGTACCCACACATGATGAACCAGAGCGCATTAAGAATGTAACTCCCAGTTGTCTCTCGACCATTTCAGGCGGTTGGATGAAGATCCTACGTCTCCTAACCCTTCTTCTTCCTCGTCTCTGATTCTTCCCATATAGAACACCGCACTGGCCGCCGCCCGGACCCCCGCCCCCACCCCCGCCCCAATCCCCATCCGCGTCGAGTTTTCTTCGTTCAGCAAGGCCCCACAACCATCCGAGCCCCTTCGATCGCACCGGCGAACTCCGGTGAGCTCTGAAAAATCGACTGACCCAATTTTGAAATTTAGTCTACTGTGATTTAACTAGTGTGGAATATAAAAGGGAAAACCATAAGCGTTGGGAGTATAGTGTTGAGCGTGCCATGGCGGATCTGAAGGTGCAAACCGGACAAAGGCAACTTCGCAACCAAGACAAGAAATCAGAGTAAAGCAGTGGCGATCTATTTTCTTGCTACGATAAATAAGTTGAGCAGATACGAAAGAGTACCGCCTCTGGTGCGGCGCCGTGTACGCATCTGCTAAGAATTTGACGATGCTGCGGTAGCGATGGCTGTCGGCAGCGTGAAAGCAGATCTAGGAGGCTAGACGGTGGCGGCGGGGCGCGGTGGACGAGACGGTCGTAGGAGCGGCGCCGGCAAGGTGGACGACGGCGGGCATGAAGCGAGAGGATGGGATGCAAGGATCCCGGTCCGAACCCGTGGATGAGAAAGGTCGATCTCTTGTAATGGATGGCGGCATCGGGGTATCAGCTCTGGCATGGTGGAGGAGGACGACGGTGGATGGGGTGGCGGACGGCGGCGGACGGAGGAGGGTGGGGTGGAGAGGGTGTTTTGGCGCCCACGGAGTACGAATGGGGAAAAGGGAGGTAGAGAGGAAGGGGGAACCATGTATTCAGGGCGCGCTTGTCCCAAATGCGAGGAAATTTACAAACTTAGCCCCCTTTTCAAATTTCTACTACATCACAGCAACATTAGTCGGTTGGGGATAGGACGGTAATCTCGCATACACTGAATATTTGCCGACGAGAGTTTGTTTTTGGCGCCCACCGTGTATGAATATGAATCGGGGAGGGAGTCGATTTCGGCCGAGGACACACTGTGTTTTGGCGCCCAACGTGTATGAATCCGGGTGAGAGGCGGTTACGTCACGTTTGGGTGAAATTACAAACCTACCCCTATTGAAACCTATAGAAATCCAGCAGATAGGCTTTGCGTGGCAGGGATAGGCAGTAGTGATTTCCATCTCGCAGGTTTTGGTTTCGGGCGGTTACTGCAACTTTCCCCGCTTCGTTCAAATTTTGCAGAGTGCACGTTTACCGTGCCAACTCAATTTGAATCCCGTTTGTATTCTATTTTTTTCGGGCTAGATCCATTTTCAATTGGAATTACATTCTATATACATCATTTTTTATATATACTTGCAAAAGCACAACAAAGAATTCTGCTCCTTTATATGTATAATATGATTTACAAATGCAACGATCTCGAAATCTTAAGGTTGAATTCGAATTTTTTTAACCAAATTATGTTCTACTAAAATGTATGGATCAGTAATATCTACATATTAAATAACATATATGTGCGTGAATTCATATGAGTATGCATGTTTGATAGATCAATATTGGTTCGAGTATGGATTACATGTATCATCATCTCGAATTCAAATATTTGAATCCTTTTTTGTTCACTCCTTTCACGCCCATCTCTCTCGCATGCATGCTCCTTCAGGTAGCTATCACTCTCTTTTCTCCAGCTCACCCGCACGCTCACTTCATGTTTCTCCTATCCTCACAAACATGGTCTCTCGACGTCTCCCTTGAGAAGTGTCACACTCTCCCTATCATTATACATTACACGGTTTTCATTATATCTCACGTCTCTACTGTTCTCTGGTATCACTCGGTACCTAAGCTTTCTTTTTCACCGCCACACACACAGTCTCCACTCGTCTTTCAGTTTGTCTTTCTCTCTATGGGATTCTCTCACACACCCTATATGTCTCTAATATGACTCATACCACTAAAATTAATCTCTCTCTCTCCTGTAGACACAACATTTGTTGCGGTCTCCTTTTCGTCTCCATCCCAGACTGACATTATTCATTTGTTTACCGATCAGACAACCCCGACTACCATCTCCTCTCTCTCTCTCATAGACACACACACACAACTCCTGCTTCCACTCCCCTTCCCGACTACCGTCTCTCTCACACACACACACAAAACTCTCTCTTTCGCACCCCGACTCATATTTCTCTCACAAACATTTATCGACTAGCTAGCCTCTAGATAGGTTTATACACCCGCACACTCGTGCTTCCACCATCGCATACATGTCTCTCTCCCACTCCTTGTATCTATGTAGATTTTTCTTCCCTTCTTGAGACACGCCCTCTCGATCGTGCACACACACTATCGCCTCATTTTAAGCTGATACCTATCGGACACACACTCCTTGTGTATTTCTCACACATGCACTCCGTCCTCCTCCACTCTCCCTCTCTCTCACACACACATAGGCTTTTTGCAGCAACTAGCAAGATGCCCATGCGTTGCACGGAACATCAAGATGCATTTGTATGAGTAGTTTATCTTGTGGGGGAAAAGGATGAACGAGGGAAGGCCTTATTTGCAAATGTGGAGAGGGGTGTGGGTATCTTTTTGCAAAATTGCCATAGTTTCCTTCCTATCTGTCAGATATAGATCGGACGGCCTATATTGCAGGATGGCAGGCACACGATCATCACCGACAATGCTTTTATAAGAGTAGGGATAAAAAATAGAGTTGGTGATGATGGTGGGACTGCCATCCTGCAATGTAGGTCGTCCGATTTATATCTAACGGATAGGAAGGAAAATATGGCAATTTACCGCACTCTTCACCACATTTGCAGATAAGGCCTTCCCTCGTTCATCCTTTTCTCCCACAAGATCTTGATGTTCCGTGCAACGCACGAGCATCTTGCTAGTAAGAGTAGAAATTAGACATATACCACTTCTCGAATCTTGAAACCAACAATATTCCTCCCTTATCTCATCAAAACCGCCAAAGGAATATATTTTGAGTGAAACATAACATATTTTTAGTGATATACGTATTTCAAAACTAGACTTTTTTTCTATCAAATCGGTGAATATGTATTAATCTACTTTGATCGTGTGGCAACGCATTGGCACATTGCTAGTAGTTATTATAACTTTTTGGACACCAAACAAACGGTGGAGTACATGTACGAAGAGAAGAGGCGCACGCACGTAGTCGGCCTCTCGCTGTCTCGCACACATGAGTGTTACGTAAAGGCGACATTAACAAATAAACCCTAAAACCCTAGGTGCATGATTGCTGCATTCTCGGGTACCGGATATGTGGTGGAGCACCTTTGTAGGAATAGTCAGCTCGCGTGATAATTTGATCCATAGGAGTTGATGGTCGGGACCACAGGTGAATGACTTGGAGCGCGGTGGCTCGCCAGTTGCCACAGATCGAGTAGCCACGTTTAAAATATTGTTTTTTAGCAGGGTTAAGAGTTCCGATTTTCAATGGCGTGTTATAAGTAGTAAGTAGTTTTTAGAACGATTGGTATGGAGCGAAAATGGAATTCATAGTACTACGTACCTCCTTGGCGTATGGTTGTATGTTTTTTTTGCGCTGGAGGTTGTATGGATTTATGTTGCGAGATGTTGAACTTGGTAGTTCTAGGGTAAATACTATGGTTTAGATTTAGATGCTGGTTTTCAGTAATGAAAATCAGAAGGGGAAACCCTTCTTTGATTAAAAGAACTACTACCTCCATTCTGGTTTACTAGTCCCCATCGTACTTTGGGTCAAAGTTTGTCCACGAATTTTACTTGTAAAATGTGATTGGAAAACGAGATGCATGCATGAACACTAGTTACTCTAACCCCCATCTCTTATTTAATTCTTTGCCACATCAGCATGTTTGCTATTCCCATGTGCATGATACCAGCTAAGATACCACCATTATGGACAGCCTTAATCATCGCATGCAATAATTTAGTGCACCTTGAAATATGAACATGTGTGGGGCGTGTATGTTTTTAATGACTTGAGACTATACCTAGCCCGGCATGCAAGATGACTTATTATGCACCGTTCCCCATACCTGCAGGAAGCCCCTTCGTCTCCAAATCTTTTCCTCTCCATGTGTGGAAACAATATGCCTGCCAAACTCTCCTTCTCCCTCCGGCGGTCCCACCACTCCACCCCGTGTGAAAAAATCTGCATGCATGACTCTCCTCCCCCCACGCTCGTCCAATCCGTTGTGACCAGCAATATTTCCACCCCTTCGCTCCCTCGTAATTTACTCCAACAAATATGCCCACGTAGCTGTTACTTAACTGCAGGTGCATTGGGTCACTGACATATGGGCCCAATAAGGGTCTAGCCCACATGCCAGTGACGCAACTGGACCTGCAGTTAAGTCAGTGCGGCTCAGTCCATATCTTACGTAGGTGTGCCATTGCTCGCTATAAATACTGTGCCTCCCACGACATCACTATCTCCTCCCCCTCACGTTCACATTCATCGCTATCTCCTCCTCCTCCCTCTCCCATCGACCACCATGGCATCGCCACTCCCACGCCCTAGGAGCCCCTCGCTGCACCGCGCGGACGGTCACGCGTCGTCGTTCCGTTCCTCGCCGCCACTAGTCGAGGAGGACGCATTGGTGTTCCGCTCCTCGCCGCTACGTGACGCGTCGTTGTTCCGTTCCTCGCCGCCACTAGTCGAGGAGGACGCGTTGGTGTTCCACTCCTCGCCGTGACGCGACGCGTCGCCATTCCGTTCCTCGCCGCCACTAGTCGAGGAGGACGCGTCGGCATTCCGCTCCTCGCCACGATGCATAGAGGTGGACGCGTCAGCGTTCCCAATCTCGCCAGTACGCGCGCCGGAGGACGCATCGGCTCCCCGCTACGAGGAGAACGTCGCGCCGCCCGCCGAGCCCCCCAGCCTTGAGGAGCTTTGGAAAGAAATGGATGTCGCCTTGTGGGAGGCTTTGCCTCCAGCAAAGCGCGCCAAAATAGAGGCGGAGAAGAAGACCGAGGAAGAGAAGCGAACCGCGGAACAAGCTGACTGGGAGGCCTATGTCGCGTCCGAGAGAGTCAGGCGATTGGCTCTTTGGCAGAAGGCTCGTGCGAGGGCTGTGAGGGTGGCAGAGGACGCCCGTGCCGACGCCCTGAGTGCAGTCCGGCCCAAGCACCTCATCTATGCTTGGCGGTACGTGGACCGGGTGCATGCTTCCAGCGAGGAGGAGTACCTGTTGGAGCCGGATCACCACACCGGTGAGATCACACTCGCCCGCCGGCAAGCCGCCAATCAGCACCTCGCGAGTTGCGAGGCTGGGAAGAGGCGTTGTGTCGGCGCGCCGCGCTCCTGCGAGCGCCGTGGCTTTTAGGAGTATAATTTGTGTTTCGCAAGGCGATCTCATTAGTTTTGGGACGCAAATGATAAATCCCGAACGTTCAAGAATTTTTAGCGTCCTTAATTAAGTATGTAAAAGGGAAAGTTTGGAAATCTTGTGTATTCGTACACATTTTGCAAGTACGTGCATATAGCACGAACTTTACTATATACTATCGCACTACACGTCTCTCTCGATATATGCTTGCAGACTGTGCTACTCCCTCCGTCCAGGTCAATAAGTCATCTTTGGTTGTGCACCGTGACCAAGAAGGAGGGAAGACTTATACACCTAGACGGAGGGAGTACTACTATTACTTATGTGCATGCAAATGCATGTTTTAACATTACGATGCGGTTTTTGTAAAAGTAGAAAAATAGCACTAGTCAAGCTTGTGAAACGATTCAATGCAAAACAAATGCAAAAATGCTCGCTTGATTGTTTACTTTTAGCTTCCTTCTCTGTGGTTATTTCTCTGTCGTACTTTGTATGGAGTATCTCACTGGTTGGAAAGGCATGCAAATTCCCAAACCGCTTCCTACACCCTGTATCGATTTTTTTGCCTAACAAGTTGTGTCGTGCAATTGGAATTCCAACTTGAGTACTACTAAGTAGGAGTACTAGGGGCCAGTTCTTTTAGGCTTCTAGATTAGTAATCCCATAACTACTACCTTCGTCCTGGTTTATTGGTCCCCATTGTAATCTGTGTCAAATTTTGATCATAAATTTAACTAATGAAATGTTAGTGCATGCCACATGCACTACTCCATCCGTCTAGGTGAGTAAGTCATCTTAGAGCAAGGTTAATAGTAAAGCCTGCTACCGGCTCTATAGTAGAGTCATGTCACCTGTAGCCTGTATTTGAAAAAGTTCATACAGTAGAATGGCTGTAGTGTTGGCTATACATTTAATGCATGCATGATGTGCTAGGCAAAGGAAAGTGACAGGATTGGCTGGGGGGAGCTGAACGCCGGCCGTAGCGCTTGCATGGGCTGCATGCAGGCTCCTTTTCCTCGTTGCTTGTGCTATCTCCCGGCGACTCGCGAAGCTCCCGCTTGGTCCTTTCTTCTCACTTCTCTCTCCTCCAGCTATGATTTTGCTAATGTGGAAGATGCTATAGCCTGTTGACCAGTCTCTATTGTACTTGCTCTTAGGCTGTGCACCGTGACCAAGGAGGAGGAGAAAACGAGAAAAGTTAATGTTTATTTGCTAATTAATAGTATTGCATGCAATGAACTAACCACTGCATGTCGTGTTTGATATCTCAAGTCATCAAAAGCATGCACACTCTTTATCTCTTATTGGTTGATATGTCAAGAAACAAGAAACGAGGTAGAAGTTAATGCATCGCGCCTAAGTGTTTTGGGATTATTTGGTTTTCGTAAGATGACTTACACACCTAGACGGAGGGATTACAATGGTGAGGAATAAACCAGTTAAATCTTTGGTCAAAATTTAACACAAATTGCAATGGTGAGGAATAAACCAGGACGGAGTAGTAGTTTAGAAGCCCAAATAAATGAGTGAGGCGCCTTATTGTTACTCTCCACTGTGACTAGTCTTGTGGGAAAAGCTGGGGAAGCCGCCAAAAGAACTGCCCTAGGAGTAGTAGCTAGGGATCGAGTGTGCGAGATGAACCAGAGAAAGTAAATGCAGAGAGATGAAATGCAAAAAAGACGGAGGGATGTGATGGTTGCTTGTCCGTTTATTTTACCAGGCCACTTATTACTGGGAGTTGTTGGGTTTTGTGATATGACGGCTTTACTGCCGCGCCACAAGCGGGGTGAGAGGTGAGACTCCCGTGCAGCACTGCCCTCTACACTTGTACTACATCAGTCGTGGTTTATTAGTCCCCCATTGAATTTGACTGAAGATTTAACTGACAAAATGTTAGTGCATGTCAACAAAAACTATATCGTTGGATTCGTATTTGAACATAGTTTTGAATGATATGATTTTAGGTGACATGCATCAGCATTTATCATACTATATATAATGTTAGTTCAATTTTTGGTCGTACTAATCTATAGTAGTAAGGTGCCCGTGCGTTGCACAGAAGAGTGAAATCCATTGATCGGGGAGTTGTTTATTTTGACAAAGGATGTGGGGGTCATCTCATGTGTAACGGGTATCAATAGGTTTCTTCGGATATTATTGCATCTCTAGAGCTCAGAAACATCCAGGTGAAATAGATAAAAAGGTATCTTTTGCAAACAAAAGCGTTCAATTGTTCAACCTGCATCCAAAACTTGTGAAGAAATAACACTTATTGTGCTTTGCAAGAAATGATCTTTTCTATACTATCTATACTACTATATAGTATACGAGTCCTGGATTGCACCTAGAGCATCAATTCTAGCCACTCATCTCCTAAATCTAATGGCTGATATTGGAGGGATTCGTAGTGAACAGTGCCTGCAGCTGAATCTACTTGGTTCTGGAACCATCGCTGCACCGTGTCATACCTTCCTGAAAAGAAGACCTATGCCTCCTCTACTATGCTGCAATTGTCAGGTTGTGATGAGTAAAAAAAGAGTTGGTTGTGAGCCGATGTGAGATGGTCTGGAGGAGAAACTAAAGTTGAAGTAAACAATTTGTGGGTTCCACCACGTACTTTTTTATATTCTTTGAAAATTTCTAGATGACCGCAGGCAGTAGATGCATTTTGTACTACCAATTAGTAAATTTCTAAACTCTATTTCGTGTGCATCAACAATATTTTTTTGCTCGGAATTCATTTTTCAAAGTATTTTTTTGGTGGAATCACACCATACTGTTAAGACGTGCATTGCATGTGCATACACACTAGTAAGAATTAGTTTTTGAGTATCAATTGTTATACATGTTGGCTACAGATGACATGGCACTTTCTTATAGTCAATAGTTGGCTATACTATTAAGTAATATTAACCATGCCCTTATACACCTAGACGGAGGGATTAAATCAAGATGATTTGCAAGCGGGAAGAGGTGATGTAAGAAATGGTTCATCGTAAGTCTTTCACCAGTACTGTAGTAAAAATTCATACATGGAAGATTCTAGACTAAACCATAAACGGATACACTTTTATTCATGCGTGATACTCCAATAGAGCAAGATCCTGCATGGAAGTCTCAACATGCTTAGACAACGGATTACATTGAGCGAAGACTAATGATCAACATTTAACTTGATAATGCATATGTCTAGGTGAACCTCCTTGGAGTCCCCGTGCACCGCATTAGCGGGAAAAGGATGCCATGGGTTTTCCAAGTCCACATTGGCGGGATAGTCCCAGCTCCCCAGAGTCCAAGTCCGTTCGATGAGGCCGGTGTCGCCGCCCATGTGACCCAGAGGGGTAGTAACACTGACCACGCACCCGTACATCGGCCTCGTGTCAGTGTCAGCGTCAGCAGCGTCGCCCCTGATGCACATTACAGAGATGGGGCGGCGGCCTACGCAGGCCTCGCCGGTGCCCACGATCAAGAGGAAGACGCTGCCGTCCTCCTCCGGGACTAGCAGGCGGCGGTGATCCTCCAGCGACTCCGGCATGGTGAACGGGTAGCACGTCTCGTACTTGATGTTCTCCGCCAAGGGCCAGCAGTGACCGCTGCACGCATCCATGAGGTGATGCACCATGTCTGCGGCGAGCCACAAAACGGCATTGGGCACTCATAATAGTGGACGAAGGGCTCCTTGGAGGCATCGACCAGGCCGTCCATGAAGCGGGAGTGGCTGTAGGGGACGTTGCGCCAGTTGAATATATGAGCAAGTTACTACAAGATTTAATCCGAATAAGCACACAATAAATCATGACGGCTATAACAGAGATGAAACTAATCATGTGGACTAGCATAGTAGTAGGATATAGAGTAGAAACATGAATTCTACCACGATTTCGAACAGGAAGGACAGAAACACATACAGTGCAACGGGAGCAGCACCGTTGGCGTTGAGGTTGTCGCCCATGTCCAAACACCACGTAGACACGGGCCCTGTTTGTATACTCTAACTCAGCTAGAGGTTAGAGTTAGATTCTAACCTTGAACTAGCTCTGAACTAACTCTAACCAAAAAGATGTTTGGATGGCAGGGTTAGATGGAGCGCAGATACGGTGAGGCGCCTTCATGGGTGGTGCGAGAGGGAGGGTGGAAGAGGACAAGAAGCTTCGAGGAAGTGGGGTGGGATCTGCCACGGGAAGAGCGAGAGAAAATGTGTTTTTTAGTGGTCCCGAGAAGAACTAACTCAAATAAGCACCTCTTGGGTGGGTTAGTTTTTTGGGGTGGGTTAGATGGATCTAACCCAAACTAACCCTCCTGTTTGGATATTTTTGGGTTAGTTGAGTCCAAACTAACCCTAACTAACTCTAACCCATATCCAAACAGGGCCACGGTCTTTGAGCACGGTTCGTAGTCGTTCCACGCTCGGGCATTGAAGTTTGTAACTATATTAGATTATAATATACTACTCCTCCGGTGCTAGTAGTAGAGCACAGTCCTACTCTACTACTCTACTCAAGCAAGTTAGGGCATAGCACTGTAGGGAGTACCAGTACTGTGATCACTCAAGCAAGTTGTCTGGCATCGACATGACCCTACGCTGCTGGTATGTGTCTTGTAAGTCAAGCGGCGTGCTGTAGTCATCATCACATGTCCACTTCCCGCAGCACATATTTGCTTCTCCATCTTTGTCCGCACATAATATCGACCAATCTTCCATCCCCGCTAAGGCGCCTCCCCCCCTCATCCGAAACCCAAGCACTAATAATGGCAGAACCGAGCAGCGTCCACCGAAAGAGTGGCTGGAATTCGCTCCCCACAGAGGTAATCAAGCTCATTGTTTCGCGTGTGGACAATCTCAGTACCATGCAAGGATCATGATGGCAGCGCGGTTTCGTTCATCAGGCAAAACTTGTGTGTACACAGTGTGCCATGCGTCTCTGCATGCACCATACCCTGATATGTGCCGCCATGCTCTGCAGCCCAAAGTAGGAGAGAGGGTCGCAAGTATCAGACTTCGACCTGCTGGCTGGAGTTTCCCCCGTCAGGCACTCATCTGGTTCAAGCCGTCAGCCAATCTCCACAGCTTAATAAATAGTAACGTCTAACTAAGCCAGTTAGTTAGATGCGTACACTTGGTGTAGTAGGATCTTTATTTAGTTTGATGCATACACTTGTTCTTTTTTGGTAGCCCTTTTGTAATGATGGCTGATGTTTGGTTTGGAAGAGAGAGCTGTGTCTTCACTCTTCTGGCCTGCATACTGCTTCTGTTGCACCCCCAGCCCTGGTTGCTGCTGCTGCTATTTTCAATGTACAATCAGTAGTATATTTCGTCTGTTGGTTGAATAAATGTGTTGTTAGAACGACAAACACAATGTTTTGGAAGTCGTTGCACGGTTTGATCTTTTAGTGCCCTGTACCATACGTAGCGCATACTATTTTTCGTACGGAACACATTTCCACTTATTGATAACATGCAGCCCACTGATGAAGGCCCAATAGAGAAGCCCATAATTAACTGCAAGGGAGGCTCTCACATGAATCCGGCGCAGGTACATGCTCATGGTCCCCTAAACATAAATAAGTAAATAAATAAAGCTAAATTCCGAATTACTGGGCTGCAAATCTTTCAAGACGAGGAGGGATGCATTCCAGCCTGGCTTAATAATATGGTCAATGTCTGTTAAAAGTAATATCAAAAGGGGTTGAAAATTCCAAAAAAATTATAGCAAATGGGATATAAGTTTGTTTTTTTGTTTTTGTTCTTCACTGATATCTTATATGTATTTCATTGGATTTAACATGACATAGTACTAATTTATTTTTAAATTTGTTTTAGTATGGCTATTAATTTTTGGATTAAGAATATTTCGTTCCCCAGCAAAAATTTGCGAATTTTCAAAATTTCCCACATATTTAGTTAATTTTTTGACCCTGGTACTGACCAGAAAATGGCCAGCAATTCTAAAAATGGAAAGCGGGCTGCAATAAATTCCATATGAATTAGAAAATGAGTAAAAATTATAAAAATAATAGCAAATGGGTTGTACACGCCACAGATTTCGAGGCTGGCTTGTTTACGCAAGGCTTTGTCAGTGAACACACGATTCTAGCAGCAGTGACTGTTGGATGTCCATCCAACGGCCGACGTGCTTCTTCAATCTCTGATCTTCCTGCTCCAGCCGCCTAAACTAGCGCCGGCAGGACTGTCTGCTCCCTCCTCTTGTGGCCCACTGTGATGCCGCGCACGCTTCACCGGCCCACCCTACTCCCTCCGCTGGCCTGGCCGCACGCAATCAACTGCCTCCTTATTACGCGAAAAAAAATATTCCTCCCACTGACATCTGGGCGCGCCGGTTGGGACGCTGACCTATGGGCCTACTAAGTTGACGTGTATGCAGGGCTTGTCAACTTAGTCAACAAACGATTCCAGCAGCAGTAACCGTTGGATTTGAATCGAACGGTCCTGCTGCTTCTTCAATCGCTGCTCTTCTTGCACCAGCCGCCCAAACCAGCGCCGGGGAGACCGCCTGCTCCTGCCTCCAGTGGCCGGCTGTGCTTCCGTTGAGGCCTCATCGCCCCCTACTACTCCCACCGCTAGCCAGGCCCTGCGGCGACGGCAGCCTCACACAGCAGCCGAACCAGTGAACCCTCGTACTCCTCTCCGCGTGGGCATCCACTGCCACGTCTTCCCCGGCTCCGCGTCGTCCCCTTCGTAGGCCTCGCCGTCGTCCACCTCCTTGGTGCTCTCGGCGCGGGGTGGTCAACTTTGTCAATGACATTCCATCGGAAGAGTACTGTATGTGGAGAGGCTGACAGCTGGGTCCACGGCCACAGCCTAGTTTTTTTGTGATTTGCCAAGTAAGTCGCTTTGTCAGGCCTGTTGGGCTACAAATCTTTCAAGACGAGGAGAGCTTTCATTCGGCTGGCCGAGAAAATGGTTGTACATTTTTAAAACACATCAAACCGGCAATTAGTTTCAAATATCTTTTTTTCATTTTGAGATTTTAAATTACATTAATTTTTATGCGTGGAGAATTTGTTGGATTTTATATTGATATACATTTATTTTCAAAATCAGTTTGAATGTGAGTCGAAATTTCGGGATTAAAAACAGTTCGGACCGCACCGAAATATGCAAAATTTCGTATAATTTTTTAACCGTGGCCACAATATGGGCTGTAATGCTAACAAAAATAATATGGGCTCCAAAAAAACCTTAATAATTAGCAAATGGGTTGTAAATTATTAGAAATAATGGCAGATGGGTTGTATGCTGTTTTCCACAGATTTGAGATTTTCCTAAAAAAAGGTTGACGCATAAGCAGTGACTGTTGGATGGCCATCCGACGGCCGTCGTGCTTCTTCAATCTCTACTCTTCCTGCTCCAGCCGCTCAAACAAGCGCCGGCGGGACTGCCTGCTCCCTCCTCCCCGCGGCCGGCTCTGCTGCCGCGCAGGCCTCACCGCCCCACCGTACTCCCATCGCTGGCCTAGCCATCCCTCTACTCACCCACACATGCTGTTATTCTCCGGCGATGGCAGACGAACCAGTAAACCCTCGTATAGTCGTACTCCCCTCTGCGTGGGAAACAACTGCCGAGTCTTCCCTGCCTCCGTGTCGTTCCCTTCCTAGGCCTCGCCTTCGTCCACCGCCCTGGTGCTCTCGGCGCGGCCTGGTCAACATGGTCAACGACCGACATGCATCTGAAGTGGACTGTACGTGGAGAGGCCGACAGCTGGGTCCATGGCCGCACACAAGGAAATGCCTCCTTATTGCGCGCAAATTAATGATTCCTCCACCTGACATCAGGGACCCACCGAAAGGGCCTCTGTATTTCACGAAAAAAAACGTTACCGCTGCTGACAGCTCGGACCCACCAGCTATATCTTCGCACACAAGGAAGTGCCTCCTTATTACGCACAAAAAAATGAATACTCCCCTTGTTAGCTGGGACCCAGTATAGTGGCAGGCTGACTTGTGGGCCTACTAAGTTGACGGGGATGAAGGGCTTTGTCAACTTAGTCAATATACACGATTCTAGCTCCAGTTACCGTACGATGTCCATCCAACGGCCGTAGTGCTTCTTCAACCTCTGGTCCTCTTGCTCCAGCCGCCCAAACTAGCGCCGGCCGTGCCTCGTGCTCCTGCCTCCCGTGGCCGGCTGCGATGCGGCGGAGGCCTCACCGCCCCCTACTACTCCCACCGCAGGGGAGGCCATCTCTCTACTCACACACACACCCCCTGTTATTCTGCCGCGACGGCAGCCTCACACCGCAGCGAACCAGTGAACCCTCGTACTCCTCTACGCGTGGGCATCCACTGCCGCGGCTTCCC
The DNA here is from genome assembly GCF_056163025.1 of Triticum urartu. Lineage (NCBI taxonomy): Eukaryota > Viridiplantae > Streptophyta > Magnoliopsida > Poales > Poaceae > Triticum > Triticum urartu. Next base: position 101,205,825 of record NC_141878.1, read on the forward strand.
CAGCTCCGCGTCGTCCCCTTTTTAGGCCTCGCCGTCGTCCACCGCCCTGGTGCTCTCGGCACGGCGTGGTCAATGTGGTCAAGGAACGGCTTCCATCGGACGTGGACTGTACGTGGAGAGGCTGACAGCTGGGTCCACGGCCGCAACAAGGAAGTTCCTCCTTATTACGTGTAAAATAATTATTCCTCCACCTGACAGCGGGGACCCACCGGACGGGACACCATATTTCACGAAAAAATGTTTGCCCCTGACTGCTGGGACCCACCGGCTACATCTTCGCATGCAAGGAAGTGCGTACAGGCAAAAAAATGATTCGTCCCCCTGACTGTTCGGACCCACGAGCTACATCTTCGCAGGCAAGGAAGTGCCTAACAGTCGGGACCCACCTGGTCGAAGCGTACGTAGCGTTGTCATTCTGGTTGCGAACGTGTACGTACATACATACTGGTGGATGTAGAGGCACGCACGTGTCGTAGTAGAGGCACGTATGTGTCGTAGTAGAGGCGCGCACGTAGCATGTACATGTACGTACAGCGGCCAGGGTGCAAGAAATAAAATACAACCACGTATGTGTACATATGGGCGGGGTCTCGAACGCCTACTCGCGGATACGTACGGCCAGGGCTCGTGTACATGGCTGGGTCGAAACGGAGAAACAACGTCGTCGTCGTGTTCATGGGGAGGCAACGGAATGCGTCGTGTTCATCGGGAGGCAATGGAACGCGTGGGAGCCAACCGGCTGGGTCGGAACGGAATGCGTGGTCGTGTTCATCAGGAGGGCTTGGACGGAACAGGCGATGGAAACGAGGCCTGAACTAGGACCTGTTGATCGGGAGGGGTCTGGCGTACCGCAAAACGGAGGAAACGGACCTCCTACGGTCGAAACGGGGGTCCTGTTGATCGGGAGGGGTGTGGCGTACCGCAAAACGGACAAAACGGACCTCCTACGGTCGAAACGGGGGTCCTGTTGATTGGAAGGGGTGTGCCATACCACAAAACGGACGAAACAGACCTCCTACGGTCGAAACGGGGGTCCTGTTGATCGGGAGGGGTGTGCGATACCGCAAAACGGACGAAACGGACCTCCTACGGTCGAAACGGGGGTCCTGTTCATTGGGAGGGGTGTGGCGTACCGCAAAACGGGACTCCACGGGATACTATTCATCTCCACCGCCGACCTCCTCCAGCCTCCACGGGCTACCATCGACCTCCTCCAGCCTCCACGGGCTCCTGTTCATCCAGCCACCACCGCGCGCTACTCCACCGGCTACTGTTCAACCACCCCTCCACCGTCTACTTTTCATCCAACCCTCCACACCACGGGGTCCTGTTCAACCACCCCTCCACGGCCACCCCTCCACCGTCTACTGTTCATCCAGCCCTCCACCACACCATGGGGTCCTGTTCATCCATAGGCAACGCCACCACTCACTGTTCATCCAACCCCCCCTCCCCCCCCCCCCCCGCAACCTCACTGTTCATCCCAGAGGCAGCATCGATCGACTTTAGTTAGCAGCAGTAGCGAAGGAATCACTCGATCAGGTTCAGTTAACATCCATCGATCGATCGCTCGGGTTCAGTAACGCGTAGCCTACAGTGCAATCGCTCGGGTTCAGTTAGAGCCCAAGGCCTTGCTCGGGTTTAGTTAGAGCCAATGCCTCGCACACACACGCGTACGTGTACGAGAGAAACGCGCATCGCTCGGCCCCCGACCTCCCACCGTAACCGGGAACTCCTCAAAATTTTCCTCCCACTCGCTTCTACCATGGTTTTTTCTGTCATGGACGGCCCAAAGAATATCATGTAGCTGCGTCTCCGGCCCGCCCAGGACGCAAAGCCATTTTCTGTCATGATTTTTTGTCATAGAAGTAGGAGCCCACCACATCTATGATGATACCGGGTTTTGTCACAATTATCGTCATAGAAGTGTCATATGTATGACAGAAAAAATTTCGTTCGGCCCAAAATGTCACGGATGTGTCTTTTTTTGTAGTGAATGTCACCTAGATACTCCAATGTCACCTCAAGTATACGTGGGTATGATTATACGATATGCATCACACAATCTCAGATTCATCTATTCAACCAACACATAGAACCTCAAAGAGTGCCCCAAAGTTTCTACCGGAGAATCACGACGAAAACGTGTGCAAACCCCTATGCATAGGTTCATGGGCGGAACCCACAAGTTGATCACCAAAACATACATCAAGTGAATCACGTGATATCCCATTGTCACCACAGATACGCACGGCAAGACATACATCAAGTGTTCTCAAATCTTTAAAGACTCAATCCGATAAGATAACTTCGAAGGGGAAACTCAATCCATTACAAGAGAGTAGAGGGGGAGAACAAACATAAGATCCAACTATAATAGCAAAGCTCGCGATACATCAAGATCGTATCACCTCAAGAACACGAGAGAGGGAGAGAGAGAGATCAAACACATAGCTACTGGTACATACCCTCAGCCCCGTGGGAGAACTACTCCCTCCTCGTCATGGAGAGCACCGGGATGATGAAGATGGCCACCGGAGAAGGATTGCCCCCTCGGGCAGGGTGCCGGAACGGGTCTAGATTGGCTTTCGGTGGCTACGGAGGCTTCTGGCGGCGGAACTCCCAATATTTTGTGCTCCTCCATCGTTTTAGGGTATATGGAGATATATAGGCGGAAGAAGTACGTCAGGGGAGCCACGAGGGGCCCACAAGGGTGGAGGGTGCGCCCAGGGGGGTGGGTGCGCCCCCCTGCCTCGTGGCCTCCTCGTTGCTTCCCTTACGTGGAATCCAAGTCTCCCGGGTTGCTTTCCTTCCAAAAATAAGTTCCGTGAAGTTTCAGGTCAATTGGACTTCGTTTGATTTTCCTTTTCTGCGATACTCTAAAACAAGGTAAAAACAGAAACTGGCACTGGGCTCTGGGTTAATAGGTTAGTCCCAAAAATCATATAAAATAGCATATAAATGCATATAAAACATCCAAGGTTGATAATATAATAGCATGGAATAATAAAAAATTATAGATACGTTGGAGACGTATCAGCATCCCCAAGCTTAATTCCTGCTCGTCCTCGAGTAGGTAAATGATAAAAACAGAATTTTTGATGTGGAATGCTACCTAACATATTCATCATGTATTTCTCTTTATTGTAGCAAGAACATTCAAATCCATAAGATTCAAGACAAAAGTTCATATTGACATAAAAATAATAATACTTCAAGCATACTAACAAAGCAATTATGTCTTCTCAAAATAACATGGCCAAAGAAAGTTCATCCCTACAAAATCATATAGTTTAGTCATGCTCCATTTTCGTCACACAAGAATGCTCTCATCATGCACAACCCCGATGACAAGCCAAGCAATTGTTTCATACTTTAGTAATCTCAAACTCATAAACCTTCACGCAATACATGAGCGTGAGCCATGGATATAGCACTATGGGTGGAATAGAATATAATGAGGGGGTTATGTGGAGAAGACAAAAAGGAGAAAGTCTCACATCGACGCGGCTAATCAATGGGCTAGGGAGATGCCCATCAATTGATGTCAATGCAAGGAGTAGGGATTGCCATGCAACGGATGCACTAGAGCTATAAATGTATGAAAGCTCAACAAAATAAACTAAGTGGGTGTGCATCCAACTTGCTTGCTCACGAAGACCTAGGGCACTTGAGGAGGCCCATTGTTGGAATATACAAGCCAAGTTCTATAATGAAAAATTCCCACTAGTATATGAAAGTGACAAAACAAGATATTCTCTATCATGAGGATTATGGTGCTACTTTGAAGCACAAGTGTGGCAAAGTATAGTAGCATTGTCCCTTCTCTCTTTTTCTCTCATTTTTTTGGGCCTTCTCTTTTTTATGGCCTTTCTCCCTCTTTTTTTGGGCCTTCTCTTTTTTTATGGCCTTTCTCTTCTTTTTTTTATTTCCTCACTTGGGACAATACTCTAGAAAATGATGATCATCACACTTCTATTTATTTACAACTCAATGATTACAACTCGATGCTAGAACAAAAGATGACTCTATATGAATGCCTCCGGCGGTGTACCGGGATTGCGTTGAATCAAGTGTGACATGTATGAAAAATTATAAACGGTGGATTTGCCACAAATACGATGTCAACTACATGATAATGCAAAGCAATATGACAATGATGATGCGTGTCATAATAAGCGGAATGGTGGAAGGTTGCATGGCAATATATATGTCGGAATGGCTATGGAAATGCCATAATAGGTAGGTATATGGTGGTAGTTTTGAGGAAGATATAAGGAGGTTTATGTGTGTGATAGAGCGTATCATATCACGGGGTTTGGATGCACCGACGAAGTTTCCACCAACTCTCGATGTGAGAAAGGGCAATGCACGGTACCGAAGAGGCTAGCAATGATGGAAGGGTGAGAGTGTGTATAATCCATGGACTCAACATTAGTCATAAGGAACTCACATACTTATTGCAAAAATCTACAAGTCATCGAAAACCAAGCATTACGCGCATGCTCCTAGGGTGATAGATTTGTAGGAAAAGACCATCGCTCGTCCCCGACCGCCACTCATAAGGAAGACAATCAAATAACACCTCATGTTTCAAATTTGTTACACAACGTTTACCATACGTGCATGCTACGGGACTTGCAAACTTCAACACAAGTATTCCTAAAATTCACAACTACCCAACTAGCACAACTTTGATATCACTATCTCCATATCTCAAAACAATCATCAAGTATCAAACTTCTCTTAGTATTCAATGCACTTATATGAAAGTTTTTACTATATCCCTCTTGGATGCCCATCATCTTAGGACTAGTTTCATAACCAAAGAAAACTACCATGCTGTTCTAAAGACTCTCAAAATAATATAAGTGAAGCATGAGAAATCAATTATTTCTTCAAAATAAAACCACCACCGTGCTCTAAAAAGATATAAGTGAAGCACTAGAGCAAATGACAAACTACTCTGAAAGATATAAGTGAAGATCAATGAGTAGTCGAATAATCATGCAACTATATGAAGACTCTCTAACATTTAAGAATTTCAGATCTTTATATTTTATTCAAAAAGCAAGTAAAACTAAATAAAATAAAATGACGCTCCAAGGAAAACACATATCATGTGGCGCATAAAAATATAGCTCCAAGTAAAGTTACCGATGAACGAAGACGAAAGAGGGGATGCCTTCCGGGGCATCCCCAAGCTTTAGCTTTTAGGTGTCCTTAGATTATCTTGGGAGTGCCATGGGCATCCCCAAGCTTAGGCTCTTGCCACTCCTTGTTCCATAATCCATCAAATCTTTACCCAAAACTTGAAAACTTCACAACACAAAACTTAAAGTAGAAAATCTCGTGAGCTCCGTTAACGAAAGAAAACAAAAGACCACTTCAAGGTACTGTAATGAACTCATTATTTATTTATATTGGTGTTAAACCTACTGTATTCCAACTTCTCTATGGTTTATAAACTATTTTACTAGCCATAGATTCATCAAAATAAGCAAACAACTCACGAAAAACAGAATCTGTCAAAAACAGAACAGTCTGTAGTAATCTGTAGCTAGCGCAAGATCTGGAACCCCAAAAATTATAAAATAAATTTATGGACGTGAGGAATTTATCTATTCATCATATTCAAAAAGAATTAACTAAATATCACTTTCCAAATAAAAATGGAAGAAGTTCTCGTGAGGGCTAAAGTTTCTGTTTTTTTACAGCATGATCAACAAGACTTTCCCCAAATCTACCCAACGGTTCTACTTGGCACAAACACTAATTAAAATATAAAACTACATATAAACAGAGGCTAGATGAATTATTTATTAATAAACAGGAACAAAAAGCAAGGAGCTAAAATAAAATTGGGTTGCCTCCCAACAAGCGCTATCGTTTAACGCCCCTAGCTAGGCATGATGATTTCAATCATGCTCACATAAAGGATAAGAATTGAAACATAAAGAGAGCATCATGAAGAATATGACTAACACATTTAAGTCTAACCCACTTCCTATGCATAGGGATTTTGTGAGCAAACAACTTATGAGAACAATAATCAACTAGCATAGGAAGGCAAAACAAGCATAACTTCAAAGTTTTAAGCACATAGAGAGGAAACTTGATATTATTGCAATTACTACAAGTATATATTCCTCCCTCATAATAATTTTCAGTAGCATCATGAATGAATTCAACAATATGACCAGCACCTAAAGCATTCTTTTCATAATCTACAAGCATAGAAATTTTATTACTCTCCACACAAGCAAAATTCTTCTCATTTGGAATAGTAGTGGGAGAAAACTCAACAAAATATTTATCATGTGAGGCATAATCCAATTGAAAACTAAAATCATGATGACAAGTTTCATGGTTATCATTATTTTTAATAGCATACATGTCATCACAATAATCATCAGAGATAGCAACTTTGTTCTCATAATCCATTGGGACCTCTTCCGAAATAGTGGATTCATCACAAAATAAAGTCATGACCTCTCCAAATCCACTTTCATCAATATAAGTATCATAAATAGGATGCATTCTTTCATCATAATAAATTTTCTCATCACAACTTGGGGGACAAACAATTTCATCTTCATCAAACATAGCTTCCCCAAGCTTGTGGCTTTGCATATCATTAGCATCATGGATATTCAAGGAATTCATACTAACAACATTGCAATCATGCTCATCATTCAAATATTTAGTGCCAAACATTCTAATGCATTCTTATTCTAGCACTTGGGCACAATTATGGGAATCCTTATTTTCACGAAAGATATTAAAAAGATGAAGCGTATGAGGTAGACTCAATTCCATTTTTTCGTAGTTTTCTTTTATAGACTAAAATAGTGATAAAACAAGAAACAAAAAGATTCGATTGCAAGATATAAAGATATACCTTCAAGCGCTAACCTCCCCGGCAACGGCGCCAGAAAAGAGCTTGATGTCTACTACACAACCTTCTTCTTGTAGACATTGTTGGGCCTCCAAGTGCAGAGGTTTGTAGGACAGTAGCAAATTTCCCTCAAGTGGATGACCTAAGGTTTATCAATCCGTAGGAGTCGTAGGATGAAGATGGTCTCTCTCAAGCAACCTTGCAACCAAATAACAAAGAGTCTCTTGTGTCCCCAACACACCCAATACAATGGTAAATTGTATAGGTGCACTAGTTCGGCGAAGAGATGGTGATACAAGTAGTATATGGATGCTAGATAAAGGTTTTTGTAATCTGAAAATATAAAAACAGCAAGGTAACTAATGATAAAAGTGAGCACGAACGGTATTGCAATGCGTTGAAACAAGGCCTAGGGTTCATACTTTCACTAGTGCAAGTTCTCTCAACAATAATAACATAATTGGATCATATAACTATCCCTCCACATGCAACAAACAGTCACTCCAAGGTCAATAATAGCGGAGAACAAATGAATAGATTATGGTAGGGTACGAAACCACCTCAATGTGATTCTTTCCAATCAATCCGTTGGGCTATTCCTATAAGTGTCACAAACAACCCTAGAGTTCGTACTAGAATAACACCTTAAGACACAAATCAACCAAAACCCTAATGTCACCTAGATACTCCAATGTCACCTCAAGTATCAGTGGGTATGATTATACGATATGCATCACACAATCTCAGATTCATCTATTCAACCAACACATAGAACCTCAAAGAGTGCCCCAAAGTTTCTATCGGAGAATCATGATGAAAACGTGTGCCAACCCCTATGCTTAGGTTCATGGGCGGAACCCGCAAGTTGATCACCAAGACATACATCAAGTGAATCACGTGATATCCCATTGTCACCACAGATACACACGGCAAGACATACATCAAGTGTTCTCAAATCTTTAAAGACTCAATCCAATAAGATAACTTCGAAGGGGAAACTCAATCCATTACAAGAGAGTAGAGGGGGAGAAGAAACATAAGTTCCAACTATAATAGCAAAGCTCGCGATACATCAAGATCGTATCACCTCAAGAACACGAGAGAGAGAGAGAGAGATTAAACACATAGCTACTGGTACATACCCTCAGCCCCGAGGGATAACTACTCCCTCCTCGTCATGGAGAGGACCGGGATGATGAAGATGGCCACCGGAAAAGGATTGAACAAACAAAAATTATAAAACATCCAAGGATGACAATATAATAGCATGGAACAAACAAAACTTATAGATACGTTGGAGACGTATCACCCCCCCCCCCCAGGCGCGCCCTCCACCCTCGCGGGGCCCATGTTGCTCCACCGATGTACTCCTTCCTCCTATATATACCTATGTACCCCCAAACTACCAGATATGGAGCCAAAACCCTAATTCCACCGCCATAACTTTCTGTATCCGCGAGATCCCATCTTGGGGCCTTTTCCGGAGCTCCGCCGGAGGGGGCATCGATCACGGAGGGCTTCTACATCAACACCATAGCCTCTCCAATGAAGTGTGAGTAGTTTACTTCATACCTTCGGGTTCATAGTTATTAGCTAGATGGCTTCTTCTCTCTTTTTGGATCTCAATACAAAGTTCTCCCCCTCTCTTGTGGAGATCTATTCGATGTAATCTTCTTTTGCAGTGTGTTTGTTGAGACCGATGAATTGTGGGTGTATGATCAAGTTTATATATGAAAAATATTTGAATCTTCTCTGAATTCTTTTATGTATGATTGGTTATCTTTGCAAGTCTCTTCGAATTATTAGTTTGGTTTGGCCTACTAGATTGATATTTCTTGCAATGGGAGAAGTGCTTAGCTTTGGGTTCAATCTTGCGGTGTCCTTTCCCAGTGACAGTAGGGGCAGTAAGGCACGTATTGTATTGTTGCCATCAAGGATAACAAGATGGGGTTTATATCATATTGCATGAGTTTATCCCTCTACATCATGTCATCTTGCTTAAAGTGTTACTCTGTTCTCTTGAACTTAATACTCTAGATGCATGCTGGATAGCGGTCGATGTGTGGAGTAATAGTCGTAGATGCAGGCAGGAGTCGGTCTACTTGTCTCGAACGTGATGCCTATATACATGATCATACCTAGATATTCTCATAACTATGCTCAATTCTGTCAATTGCTCAACAGTAATTTGTTTACGCACCGTAATACTTATGCTCTTGAGAGAAGCCACTAGTGAAACCTATGGCCCCCAGGTCTATTTTCCATTATATTAATCTTACATCTACAAGCTATTTCCTTTTCCGTTTATTTTGCTTTCTTGACTTTGCATCTTTATCATAAAAATACCAAAACTATTATCTTATCATATCTATCAGATCTCACTTTCGTAAGTGACCGTGAAGGGATTGACAACCCCTTTATTGTGTTGGTTGCGAGGATTTTATTTGTTTGTGTAGGTGCGAGGGACTCGCGCGTGGCCTCCTACTAGATTGATACCTTGGTTCTCAAAAACTGAGGGAAATACTTACGCTACTTTGCTGCATCACCCCTTCCTCTTCAAGGGAAAACCAACGCAGTGATCAAGAGGTATCAAGAAGGATTTCTGGCGCTGTTGCCGGGGAGTCTACGCAAAAGTCAACATACCAAGTACCCATCACAAACCCTTATCTCCCGCATTACATTATTTGCCATTTGCCTCTCGTTTTCCTCTCCCCCACTTCACCCTTGCCGTTTTATTCGCCCTCTCTCCCTCTCTTTGTCCTCCTTCTCTTCCTCTATTTGCCTCTTTTTGCCTGTCTCTTGTTTGCTTGAGTGTCAGATTGGTTGCTTGTCTTTATGGCTACTCCCCTATCTTCTCCGTTGTCTCCCAAAAATGAAGTTCTTAATTTTAAGCAAAAGGAAGGATAAAATCTAAAAGACGCTTGGTATAGAATTTGCAATGCTCAAAATAGATCTACCAAAAAGCAATCTACTTCTGTTCTTCTTCGCAATTTTTATGTAGGCACTACTCCTTGGCACAGATATGTCCTTCATACCATTACCGGAGGGAATTTCTTGGGTAGCCACACTTTTGATTCTTATAACGCTATGATAGATTTGTTTGGCTCACCCCTCTTTTGGTTAATGGAACTATGTTAACTTTGGAGCATGTGATGTCTACTACACAACCTTCTTCTTGTAGACGATGTTGGGCCTCCAAGTGCAGAGGTTTGTAGGATAGTAGCAAATTTCCCTCAAGTGGATGACCTAAGGTTTATCAATCCGTGGGAGGCGTAGGATGAAGATGGTCTCTCTCAAACAACCCTGCAACCAAATAACAGAGAGTCTCTTGTGTCCCCAACACACCCAATACAATGGTAAATTGTATAGGTGCACTAGTTCGGCGAAGAGATGGTGATACAAGTGCAATATGGATGGTAGATATATGTTTTTCTAATCTGAAAATATAAAAACAGCAAGGTAACTAATGATAAAAGTGAGCACAAACGGTATTGCAATGCTAGGAAACAAGGCCTAGGGTTCATACTTTCACTAGTGCAAGTTCTCTCAACAATAATAACATAATTGGATCACATAACTATCCCTTAACATGCAACAAAGAGTCACTCCAAAGTCACTAATAGCGGAGAACAAACGAAGAGATTATGGTAGGGTACGAAACCACCTCAAAGTTATCCTTTCTGATCGATCTATTCAAGAGTCCGTAGTAAAATAACATGAAGCTATTCTTTCCGTTCAATCTATCCTAGAGTTCGTACTAGAATAACACCTTAAGACACAAATCAACCAAAACCCTAATGTCACGTAGATACTCCATTTTCACCTCAAGTATCCGTGGGTATGATTATACGATATGCATCACACAATCTCAGATTCATCTATTCAAACCAACACAAAGTACTTCAACGAGTTCCCCAAAGTTTCTACGGAGAGTCAAGACGAAAATGTGTGCCGACCCCTATGCATAGGTTCATGGGCGGAACCCGCAAGTTGATCATCAAAACATACATCAAGTGAATCAATAGAATAACCCATTGTCACCACGGTTATCCCACGCAAGACATACATCAAGTGTTCTCAAATCCTTAAATACTCAATCCGAAAAGATAACTTCAAAGGGAAAACTCAATCCATTACAAGAGAGTAGAGGGGGAGAAACATCATAAGATCCAACTATAATAGCAAAGCTCGTGATACATCAAGATCGTATGACCTCAAGAACACGAGAGAGAGAGAGAGAGATCTAACACATAGCTACTGGTACATACCCTCAGCCCCGAGGGAGAACCACTCCCTCCTTGTCATGGAGAGCGCCGGGATGATGAAGATGGCCACCGAAGAGGGATTTCCCCCTCCGGCAGGGTGCCGGAACAGGTCTAGATTGGTTTTCGGTGGCCACGGAGGCTTCTGGCGGCGGAACTCCCGATCTATTCTGCCCCTCGAAGTTTTTAGGGTATATGGGTATATATGGGAGGAAGAAATACGTCAGGGGGCCACGAGGGGCCCACGAGGGTGGAGGGCGCGCCCAGGGGGTGGGCGCGCTCCCCTGCCTCGTGCCTTCCTCGTTGCTTCCCTTACATACACCCCAAGTCTCCTGGATTGCTTCCATTCCAAAAATAAGTTCCGTGAAGTTTCAGGTCAATTGGACTCGGTTTGATTTTCCTTTTCTGCGATACTCTAAAACAAGGAAAAAACAGAAACTGGCACTGGCACTGGGCTCTAGGTTAATAGGTTAGTCCCAAAAATCATATAAAATAGCATATAAATGCATATAAAACATCCAAGGTTGATAATATAATAGCACGGAACAATCAAAAATTACAGATACGTTGGAGACGTATCGGCATCCCCAAGCTTAATTCCTGCTCGTCCTCGAGTAGGTAAATGATAAAAACAGAATTTTTGATGTGGAATGCTACCCAACATATTTATCCATGTAATCTTCTTTATTGTGGCATGAATATTCAGATCCATAAGATTCAAGAGAAAAGTTTAATATTGACATAAAAATAATAATACTTCAAGCATACTAACCAAGCAATTATGTCTTCTCAAAATAACATGGCCAAAGAAAGCTATCCCTACAAAATCATATAGTCTAGCTATGCTCTATCTTCACCACACAAAATATTTAAATCATGCACAACCCCGATGACAAGCCAAGCAATTGTTCCATACTTTTGATGTTCTCAAACCTTTTCAATCTTCACGCAATACATGAGCGTGAGCCATGGACATAGCACTATAGGTGGAATAGAATGGTGGTTGTGGAGAATAAAAAAAGGGAGAAGATAGACTCACACCAACTAGGCGTATCAACGGGCTATGGAGATGCCCATCAATAGATATCAATGTGAGTGAGTAGGGATTTCCATGCAACGGATGCACTAGAGCTATAAGTATATGAAAGCTCAACAAACGAAACTAGTGGGTGTGCATCCAACTCGCTTGCTCAGGAAGACCTAGGGCGTTTTGAGGAAGCCCATCATTGGAATATACAAGCCAAGTTCTATAATGTAAAATCCCCACTAGTATATGAAAGTGACAACATAGGAGACTCTCTATCATGAAGATCATGGTGCTACTTTGACGCACAAGTGTGGTAAAAGGATAGTAGCATTGCCCCTTCTCTCTTTTTCTCTCATTTTTTTTATTTCGGCATTTTCTCTTTTTTTATGGCCTATTTTTTTAGTCCGGAGTCTCATCCCGACTTGTGGGGGAATCATAGTCTCCATCATCCTTTCCTCACTGGGACAATGCTCTACTAATGATGATCATCACACTTTTATTTACTTACAACTCAAGAATTACAACTCGATACTTAGAACAAAATATGACTCTATATGAATGCCTCCGGTGGTGTACCGGGATGTGCAATGACTCAAGAGTGACATGTATGAAAGAATTATGAACGGTGGCTTTGCCACAAATACGATGTCAACTACATGATCATGCAAAGCAATATGACAATGATGAAGCGTGTCATAATAATGGAACGGTGGAAAGTTGCATGGCAATATATCTCGGAATGGCTATGGAAATGCCATAATAGGTAGGTATGGTGGTTTTTTTGAGGAAGATATATGGTGGGTTTATGGTACCGGCGAAAGTTGCACGGTACTAGAGAGGCTAGCAATGGTGGAAGGGTGAGAGTGCGTGTAATCCATGGACTCAACATTAGTCGTAAAGAACTCACATACTTATTGCAAAAATCTATTAGTTATCGAAACAAAGTACTACGTGCATGCTCCTAGGGGGATAGATTGGTAGGAAAAGACCATCGCTCATCCCCGACCGCCACTCATAAGGAAGACAATCAATAAATAAATCATGCTCTGACTTCATCACATAACGGTTCACCATATGTGCATGCTACGGGAATCACAAACTTTAACACAAGTATCTCTCAAATTCCCAAATACTCACTAACATGACTCTAATATTACAATCCTCATATCTCAAAACAATCATCAAGTATCAAACTTCTCATAGTATTCAATGCACTTTATATGAAAGTTTTTATTATATCCCTCTTGGATGCCCATCATATTAGGACTAAATTCATAACCAAAGCAAATTACCATGATGTTTAGGACTCTCAAAATAATATAAGTGAAGCATGAGAGATCAATTATTTCTATTGAATAAAACCACCACCGTGCTCTAAAAGATATAAGTGAAACACTAGGGCAAATGTCAAACTACTCCGAAAGATGTAAGTGAAGATCAATGAGTAGTCGAATAACTATGCAACTATGTGAAGACTCTCTAACATTTAAGAATTTCAGATCTTGATAATTTATTCCAACAGAAAGAAAAAAAAGAAAAAAATGACGCTCCAAGCAAAACACATATCATGTGGCGAATAAAAATATAGCTCCAAGTAAAGTTACTGATGAACGAAGGCGAAAGAGGGGATGCCTTCTGGGGCATCCCCAGGCTTAGGCTTTTGGCTGTCCTTGAATATTACCTTGGGGTTCCTTGGGAATCCCCAAGCTTAGGCTCTTGCCACTCCTTATTCAATAGTCCATCGAATCTTTACCCAAAACTTGAAAACTTAACAACACAAAACTTAACAGAAAACTCGTAAGCTCCGTTAGTGTAAGAAAATAAATCACCACTTAGGTACTGTTGTGAACTCATTCTAAATTTATATTGGTGTAATATCTACTGTATTCCAAATTATCTATGGTTCATACCCTCTGATACTACTCATAGATTCATCAAAATAAGCAAACAACACATAGAAAACAGAATCTGTCAAAAACAGAATAGTCTGTAGTAATCTGGATCGAACATATACTGGAACTCATAAAATTCTAAAATAAATTTCTGGACCTGATGAATTTATATATTAATCATCTTCAAAAAGAATTAACTAATAGCACTCTCCAATAAAAAAATGGCAGCAATTCTCGTGAGCGCTAAAGTTTCTGTTTTTTATAGCAAGATCAACAAGACTTTCCCCAAGTCTTCCCAACGGTTCTACTTGGCACAAACACAAATTAAAACATAAAAACTCAATCATAACAGAGGCTAGATAAATTATTTATTACTAAACAGGAGCAAAAAGCAAGGGACAAAAATAAAGTTGGGTTGCCTGCCAACAAGCGCTATCGTTTAACGCCCCTAGCTAGGCATGATGATTTCAACGATGCTCACATAAAAGATAAGAATTGTAACATAAAGAGAGAATCAAGAATATGACTAGCACATTTAAGTCTAACCCACTTCCTATGCATAGGGATTTTGTGAGAAAACAACTTATAGGAACAAGAATCAACTTGCATAGGAAAGTAAAACAAGCATAACTTCAAAATTTCAAGCACATAGAGAGGAAACTTGATATTATTGCAATTCCTACAAGCATATGTTCCTCCCTCATAATAATTTTCAGTAGCATCATGAATTAATTCAACAATATAACTAACAGTAAAGCATTCTTTTCATGATCTAGAAGCATAGAAAATTTATTACTCTCCACATAAGCAAAATTCTTCTCATTCGGAATAGTGGGAGTAAACTCAACAAAATAACTATCATGTGAGGCATAATCCAATTGAAAGTTAAAATCATGATGACAAGTTTCATGGTTATCATTATTATTAATAGCATACAAGTCATCACAATAATCATCATAGGTAGCAATTTTGTTCTCATAATCAATTGAAACCTCTTCCGAAATACTGGAATCATTACTAAATAAAGTCATGACCTCTCCAAATCCACTTTCATAATTATCACAATTATCACAATAAGATTCAACACCCTCCAAAATAGTGGGATCTTCACTTCCTAAAGTTGACACTCTTCCAAACCCACTTTCATGAATATAGTCATCATAAATAGGAGGCATGCTATGATCATAATAAATTTGCTCATCAAAACTTGGGAGACTAAAAATTATCATCTTCATCAAACATAGCTTCCCCAAGCTTGTGGCTTAGCATATCATTAGCATCATATATATTCAAGGAATTCATACTAACAACATTGCAATCATGCTCATCATTCAAATATTTACTGCCAAACATGCTAATGCATTCTTCTTCTAGCACTTGAGCACAATTATCGGAATCCTTATTCTCATGAAAGATATTAAAAAGATGAAGCATATGAGGTACCCTCAATTCCATTTTTTTTAAATAATTTTCTTTTATAGACAAAACTAGTGATAAAACAAGAAACAAAAAGATTCGATTGCAAGATCTAAAGATATACCTTCAAGCGCTAACATCCCCGGCAACGGCGCTAGAAAAGAGCTTGATATCTACTACACAACCTTCTTCTTGTAGACGTTGTTGGGCCTCCAAGTGCAGAGGTTTGTAGGATAGTAGCAAATTTCCCTCAAGTGGATGACCTAAGGTTTATCAATCCATGGGAAGCGTAGGATGAAGAAGGTCTCTCTCAAACAACCCTCCAACAAAATAACAGAGAGTCTCTTGTGTCCCCAACACACCCAATACAATGGTAAATTGTATAGGTGCACTAGTTCGGCGAAGAGATGGTGATACAAGTGCAATATGGATGGTAGATATATGTTTTTCTAATCTGAAAATATAAAAACAGCAAGGTAACTAATGATAAAAGTGAGCACAAACGGTATTGCAATGCTAGGAAACAAGGCCTAGGTTCATTCTTTCACTAGTGCAAGTTCTCTCAACAATAATAACATAATTGGATCACATAACTATCCCTTAACATGCAAAAAGAGTCACTCAAAACTCACTAATAGCAGAGAACAAACGAAGAGATTATGGTAGGGTACGTAACCACCTCAAAGTTATCCTTTCTGATCAATCTATTCAAGAGCTCGTAGTAAAATAACATGAAGCTATTCTTTCCGTTCAATCTATCCTAGAGTTCGTACTAGAATAACACCTTAAGACACAAATCAACCAAAACCCTAATGTCACCTAGATACTCCATTGTCCCCTCAAGTATCCGTGGGTATGATTATATGATATGGATCACACAATCTCAGATTCATCTATTCAAACCAACACAAAGTACTTCAAAGAGTGCCCCAAAGTTTCTACCGGAGAGTTAAGACGAAAACGTGTGCCAACCGCTATGCATAGGTTCACGGGCTGAACCCGCAAGTTGATCACCAAAACATACATCAAGTGAATCAATAGAATAACCCATTGTCACCATGGTTATCCCACGCAAGACATACATCAAGTGTTCTCAAATCCTTAAAGACTCAATCTGAAAAGATAACTTCAAAGGGAAAACTCAATCCATTACAAGAGAGTAGAGGGGGAGAAACATCATAAGATCCAACTATAATAGCAAAGTTCGCAATACATCAAGATCGTATCACCTCAAGAACACGAGAGAGGGAGAGAGAGAGATCAAACACATAGCTACTGGTACATACCCTCAGCCCCGAGGGAGAACTACTCCCTCCTTGTCATGGAGAGCGCCGGGATGATGAAGATGGCCACCGGAGAGGGATTTCCCCCTCCGGCAGGGTGCCAGAACGGGTCTAGATTGGTTTTCAGTGGCTACGGAGGCTTCTGGCGACGGAACTCCCGATCTATTATGCCCCTCAAAGTTTTTAGGGTATATGGGTATATATGGGAGGAAGAAATACGTCAGGGGGGCACGAGGGGCCCACGAGGGTGGAGGGCGCGCCCAAGAGGTGGGCGCGCCCAGGGGTGGGCGCGCCCCCCAGCCGCGTGCCTTCCTCGTTGCTTCCCTTACGTACACCCCAAGTCTTCTGGATTGCTTCCGTTCCAAAAATAAGTTCTGTGAAGTTTCAGGTCAATTGGACTCCGTTTGATTTTCCTTTTCTGTGATACTCTAAAACAAGGAAAAAACAGAAACTGGCACTAGGCTCAGGTTAATAGGTTAGTCCCAAAAATCATATAAAATACAATATAAATGCATATAAAACGTCCAAGGTTGATAATATAATAGCATGGAACAATCAAAAAATTATAGATACGTTGGAGACGTATCAGCATATAATGCAAAAACTTGAAATTATTGAAAATAAAGTTGCTACCGTGGGTTAATTGAAAATTTGGATAAAAATATCCACAACCAAATTACTCAATATGGATCTAAAGTAGGAGTCACTTTGAATAATATTAAGGAGAAGGAACCCATAGTTAATGAAAGAATAAATCAGGATTCCACTAGAATCGATAAACTTGAGGGTATCATTACCAACTTGGGAACCGCCTTTCCTTCCATAAAGAATACTCCAAGTACTCCAACTAAAATTGCTAAGCTTATGTATGTTCCTAAAAATAAGGGTGAATCCTCTTGCAAGGAAACTGCGGATCCCAAATCTATAAGTATTCACCCCAATCTTTTTACTATCATTAAGGAACCATTTGCTCCAAATGATTTTTTCGATTTTGTGCCTAGAAGTTTGATAATTAATAAAAATTAAGAAACTCTTAAGGGTGATAGATGTCTCATTAAAAAATTACCAACTAAAGATACCTAGATCTATCCGTGATTTTATGCCTAGCTAGGGGCGTTAAACGATAGCGCTTGTTGGGAGGCAACCCAATTTTATTTTTATTCCTTGCTTTTTGCTCCTGTTTAGTAATAAATAATTTATCTAGCCTCTGTTTTGGTTGTGTTTTTTGTGTTTAATTAGTGTTTGTGCCAAGTAGAACCGTTGGGAAGACTTGGCGAAAGTCTTTTTAATCTTGCTGTAAGAATCAGAAACTTTAGCGCTCACGAGAATTGCTGCCATTTTTATTTGGAAAGCGCTATTTAGTTAATTCTTTTTGCAGATGATTAATAGATAAATTCCGCACGTCCATAAATTTATTTTAGAATTTGTGGGGTTCCATAACTTGCGTTAGCTACATATTATTACAGACTATTCTGTTTTTGATAGATTCTGTTTTTCATGTGTTGTTTGCTTATTGTGATGAGTCTATGGCTAGTAAAATAGTTTATAAACCATAGAGAAGTTGGAATACAGTAGGTTTAACACCAATATAAATAAATAATGAGTTCATTACAGTACCTTGAAGTGGTGTTTTGTTTTCTTTCGCTAACGGAGCTCACGAGATTTTCTACTTTAAGTTTTGTGTTGTGAAGTTTTCAAGTTTTGAGTGAAAGATTTGATGGATTATGGAACAAGGTGTGCAAATAGCCTAAGCTTGGGGATGACCATGGCACCCCAAGATAATCTAAGGACACCTAAAAGCCAAAGCTTGGGGATGCCCCGGAAGGCATCCCCTCTTTCGTCTACTTCCATCGGTAACTTTACTTGGAGCTATATTTTTATTTACCACATGATATGTGTTTTGCTTGGAGCGTCTTGTATTATTTGAGTCTTTATTTGTTAGTTTTCCACAATCATCCTTGCTGTACACACCTTTTGAGAGAAACACACATGATTCGGAAATTGTTAGAATACTCTATGTGCTTCACTTATATCTTTTGAGTTATATAGTTTTTGCTCTAGTACTTCACTTATATCTTTTAGAGCACGGTGGTGGATTTGTTTTATAGAAACTATTGTTCTCTAATGCTTCACTTAGATTATTTTGAGCGACCTACAAAACAGCATGGTAATTTTCTTTAATTATGTTAGGCATTCAAGATTAATAAAAAAATCTTATGAGTGTGTTGAATACGATGAGAAGTTTGATACTTGATAATTGTTTTGAGATATGGAGATGGTGATATTAGAGTCATGCTAGTTGAGTAGTTGTGAATTTGAGAAATACTTGTGTTGAAGTTTGTGATTCCCGTAGCATGCACGTATGGTGAACCGTTATGTGATGAAGTCGGAGCATGATTTATTTATTGATTGTCTTCCTTATGAGTGGCGGTCGGGGACGAGCGATGGTCTTTTCCTACCAATCTATCCCCCTAGGAGCATGCGCGTAATACTTTGTTTCGATAACTAATAGATTTTTGCAATAAGTATATGAGTTCTTTATGACTAATGTTGAGTCCATGGATCATACGCACTTTCTTCCTTCCACCATTGCTAGCCTCTCTAATATCGTGCACCTTTCGCCGGTATCATACACCCACCATATACCTTCCTCAAAACAGCCACCATACCTACCTATCATGGCATTTCCATAGCCATTCCGAGATATATTGCCATGCAACTTACCACCATTCCGTTTATTATGACATGCTCCATCATTGTCATATTGCTTTGCATGATCATGTAGTTGACATTGTATTTGTGACAAAGCCACCGTTCATAATTCTTTCATACATCTCACTCATGCATCATTGCACATCCCGGTACACCGCCGGAGGCATTCACATAGAGTCATATTTTGTTCTAAGTATTGAGTTGTAATTTTTGATTTGTAAGTAAATAAAAAAGTGTGATGATCATCATCTTTTGGAGCATTGTCCCAAGTGAGGAAAGGATGATGGAGACTATGATTCCCCCACAAGTCGGGATGAGACTCCGGACTAAATAAATAAAAAAGAGGCCATAAAAAGGCCCAAATGGAGAAAAAGAGAGAAGGGACAATGCTACTATCCTTTTACCACACTTGTGCTTCAAAGTAGCACCATGATCTTCATGATAGAGAGTCTCCTATGTTATCACTTACATATACTAGTGGGAATTTTTCATTATAGAACTTGGATTGTATATTCCAATGATGGGCTTCCTCAAAATGCCCTAGGTCTTCGTGAGCAAGCGAGTTGGATGCACACCCACTTAGTTTCTTTTGTTGAGCTTTCATATACTTATAGCTCTAGTGCATCCGTTGCATGGCAATCCCTACTCACTCACATTGATATCTATTAATGGGCATCTCCATAGCCCGTTGATACGCCTAGTTGATGTGAGACTATATTCTCCCTTTTTGTCTTCTCCACAACCACCATTCTATTCCACATATAGTGCTATGTCCATGGCTCACGCTCATATATTGCGTGAATATTGAAAAAGTTTGAGAACACCAAAAGTATGAAACAATTGCTTGGCTTGTCATTGGGGTTGTGCATGATTTCAATACTTTATGTGGTGAAGATAGAGCATAGCCAAACTATATGATTTTGTAGGGATAACTTTCTTTGGCCATGTTATTTTGAGAAGACATAATTGTTTAGTTAGTATGCATGAAGTATTATTATTTCTATGTCAATATTAAACTTTTGTCTTGAATCTTTCGGATCTGAATATTCATACCACAATTAAGAGAATTACATTGAAATTATGCCAAGTAGAATTCCACATCAAAAATTCAGTTTTTATCATTTACCTACACGAGGACAAGCAGGAATTAAGCTTGGGGATGCTTGATACGTCTCCAACGTATTTGTAATTTTTGATTGTTCCATGCTATATTATATCCTGTTTTGGACATTATTGGGCTTTATTATACACTTTTACATTAGTTTTGGGACTAACCTATTAACTGGAGGCCCGGCCTAGAATTGCTGTTTTTTTGCATATTTTAGAGTTTCGCAGAAAAAGAATATCAAACGGAGTCCAAACGGAATGAAACCTTCGGGAACGTGGTTTTCGGGACGAACATGATCCAGAGGACATGTACCCTGCGTCAAGACATCAACCAGGAAGGCACGAGGTAGGGGGCGCGCCTACCCCCCTCCCCCAGGCGCGCCCTCCACCCTCGTGGGGCCCATGTTGCTCCACCGACGTACTCCTTCCTCCTATATATACCTACGTACCCCCAAACTACCAGATACGGAGCCAAAACCCTAATTCCACCGCCGTAACTTTCTGTATCCATGAGATCCCATCTTGGGGCCTTTTCCGGAGCTCCGCCGGAGGGGGCATACATCACGGAGGGATTCTACATCAACACCATATCCTCTCCGATGAAGTGTGAGTAGTTTACTTCAGACCTTCAGTTCCATAGTTATTAGCTAGATGGCTTCTTATCTCTTTTTGGACCTCAATACAAAGTTCTCCCCCTCTCTTGTGGAGATCTATTCGATGTAATCTTCTTTTGCGGTGTGTTTCTTGAGACCGATGAATTGCGGGTTTATGCTCAAGTTTATCTATGAACAATATTTGAATCTTCTCTAATTCTTTTATGTATGATTGGTTATCTTTGCAAGTCTCTTCGAATTATCAGTTTGGTTTGGCCTACTAGATTGATCTTTCTTGCAATGGGAGAAGTGCTTAGCTTTGGGTTCAATCTTACAGTGTCCTTTCCCAGTGACAGTAGGGGCAGCAAGGCACGTATAGTATTGTTGCCATCGAGGATAACAAGATGGGGTTTATATCATATTGCATGAGTTTATCCCTCTACATCATGTCATCTTGCTTAAAGCGTTACTCTGTTCTCTTGAACTTAATACTCTAGATGCATGCTGGATAGCGGTCGATGTGTGGAGTAATAGTAGTAGATGCAGGCAGGAGTCGGTCTACTTGTGTCGGACGTGATGCCTATATACATGATCATACCTAGATATTCTCATAACTATGCTCAGTTCTGTCAATTGCTCAATAGTAATTTGTTTACCCACCGTAATACTTATGCTCTCGAGAGAACCCACTAGTGAAACCTATGGCCCATGGGTCTATTTTCCATTATATTAATCTTCCATCTACAAGCTATTTCCTTTTCCGTTTATTTTGCTTTCTTTACTTTGCATCTTTATCATAAAAATACCAAAAATATTATCTTATCATATCTATCAGATCTCACTTTCGTAAGTGACCGTGAAGGGATTGACAACCCCTTTATTGCGTTGGTTGCGAGGATTTTATTTGTTTGTGTAGGTGCGAGGGACTCGCGCGTGGCCTCCTGCTGGATTGATACCTTGGTTCTCAAAAACTGAGGGAAATACTTACGCTACTTTGCTGCATCACCCTTTCCTCTTCAAGGGAAAACCAACGCAGTGCTCAAGAGGTAGCAGGGAGCAGAATAGATCGGGAGTTCTGCCGCCAAAAGCCTCTGTAGCCACCGAAAGCCAATCTAGACCCATTCCGGCACCCTGCCGGAGGGGGAATCCCTCTCCGGTGGCCATCTTCATCATCTCGGTGCTCTCCATGACGAGGAGGGAGTAGTTCACCCTCGGGGCTGAGGGTATCTACCAGTAGCTATGTGTTTGATCTCTCTCTCTCTCTCTCTCTCTCGTGTTCTTGAGTCGGCACGATCTTGATGTATCGTGAGCTTTGCTATTATATTTGGATCTTATGATGTTTCTCCCCCTCTACTCTCTTGTGATGGATTGAGTTGTCCCTTTGAAGTTATCTTATCGGATTGAGTCTTTAAGGATTTGAGAACACTTGATGTATGTCTTGCATGTGCTTATCTGTGGTGACAATGGGATATCACATGATCCACTTGATGTATGTTTTGGTGATCAACTTGCGAGTTCCGTGACCTCGTGAACTTATGCATAGGGGTTGGCACACATTTTCGTATTGACTCACCGGTAGAAACTTTGGGGCACTCTTTGAAGTTCTTTGTGTTGGTTGAATAGATGAATCTGAGATTGTGTGATGCATATCGTATAATCATACCCACGAATACTTGAGGTGACATTGGAGTATCTAGGTGACATTAGGGTTTTGGTTGATTTGCATCTTAAGGTGTTATTTTACTACGAACTCTAGGGCTGTTTGTGACACTTATAGGAATAGCCCAACAGATTGATCGAAAAGAATAACTTTAAGGTGGTTTCGTACCCTACCATAATCTCTTCGTTCGCTCTCCACTATTAGTGACTTTGGAGTGACTCTTTGTTGCATGTTGATGGATAGTTATATGATCCAATTATGTTATTATTGTTGAGAGAACTTGCACTGGTGAAAGTATGAACCCTAGGCCTTGTTTCAACACATTGCAATACCGTTTACGCTCACTTTTACCACTTGCTACCTTGCTGTTTTTATATTTTCATATTACAAAAACCATTATCTACTATCCATATTGCACTTGTATCACCATCTCTTCGCCGAACTAGTGCACCTATATAATTTACCATTGTATTAAGTGTGTTGGGGACACAAGAGACTCTTTGCTATTTGGTTGCAGGGTTGTTTGAGAGAGACCATCTTCATCCTACACCTCCCACGGATTGATAAACCTTAGGTCATCCACTTGAGGGAAATTTTCTGCTGTCCTACAAACCTCTGCACTTGGAGGCCCAACAACGTCTACAAGAAGAAGGTTGTGCAATAGACATCAACATGCAAGCTCAAGAATAGGGTCACCTAAGCAGCAATTTTTTTCAATAAATAAAGCACTAGAACAAAAACTAATTGGACCATTGGAGGAGTCACATACCGAAGAACAATCCCCCAAAGCAGTTTTGTGAATGGAGCTTTGAGCAAGGAGATCGAAAATGGCAGCAAGATGAGCTAGAACTCGGGTTTGAGCTGGTGGATGATTTTTTCTGGAGGAAGACGAAGTGTGTGGGTGCAAGAATAAGTGGAGGGGGCCCACGTGGGGTCCACGAGGCAGGGGGCGCGCCCTGGACCCTCGTGGCCAGGTGGAGTGTCCCCCAGGTGTGTTCATAGTGCCAATAATTCTTAAATATTCTAGAAAAAATCATATAAAATTTTCAGGGCATTTGGCGAACTTTTATTTTGGGGTATTTTCTATTGCAAGGATAATTCGGAAAACAGACAGAAAATACTATTTTTTGCTTTACTTAATGTAAATAACAGAAAGTAAAAAGAGGGTACATAGAGTTGTGCTTTCTAACTTAATCCATCTCATGCTCATCAAAAGGAATCCACTAACAAGGTTGAACAAGTCTTGTTAACAAACTCTTTCCGAATCGCATGAAACCGGAGAATTTTCGAATAACACTAAGTTACCTCAACGGGGATATGCACATCCCCAACAATAAGAATATCATATTTCTTCTTGATAGTAGGAAGAGGAAATTCAAGACCTTCAATAGTAATAGTTGAAGTTTTTCCAATAGAATTAATACTGTGGACTTCAGGTTGTTTCCTCGAAAAGTGTACCATATGCTCATTACCATTAACATGAAAAGTGACATTGCCTTTGTTGCAATCAATAACAGCCCCTGCAGTATTCAAAAAGGGTCTACCAAGAATAATAGACATACTATCGTCCTCGGGAAAATCAAGAATAACAAAGTCCGTTAAAATAGTAACGTTTGCAACCACAACAGGCACATCCTCACAAATACCGATAGGTATAGCAGTTGATTTATCAGCCATTTGCAAAGATATTTCAGTAGGTGTCAACTTATTCAAATCAAGTCTACGATATAAAGAGAGAGGCATAACGCTAACACCGGCTCCAAGATCACATAAAGCAGTTTTAACATAGTTTCTTTTAATAGAGCATGGTATAGTTGGTACTCCTGGATCTCCAAGTTTCTTTGGTATTCTACCCTTAAAAGTATAATTAGCAAGCATGGTGGAAATTTTAGCTTCTGGTATCTTTATTTTATTTGTAACAATATCTTTCATGTACTTAGCATAAGGATTCATTTTAAGCATATCAGTCAAACGCATACGCAAAAAGATAGGTCTAATCATTTCAGTAAAGCGCTCAAAATCCTCATTATCCTTTTTCTTGGATGGTTTAGGAGGAAAAGGCATGGGTTTCTGAACCCATGGTTCTCTTTCTTTACCGTGCTTCCTAGCAACGAAGTCTCTCTTATCATAATGTTGGTTCTTTGATTGTGGGTTATCAAGATCAACAGCAGGTTCAATCTCTACATCATTATTATTGCTAGGTTGAGCATCAACATGAACATCATCATTAACATTATCACTAGGTTCATGTTCACTACCAGATTGTGTTTCAGCATCAGAAATAGAAATATCATTGGGATTCTTAGGTGTGTCAGCAACAGGTTCACTAGAAGCATGCAAAGTCCTATCATTTTTCCTTTTCTTCTTCTTAGAAGAACTAGGTGCATCAATATTAATTCTCTGAGAATCTTGATCAATTCTCTTAGGGTGGCCCTCGGGATACAAAGGTTCCTAAGTCATTTTACCCCCTCTAGTCACAACTCTAATAGCATTTTCATTTTCCTTATTATCTAATTCATTGAGCAAATCATTTTGAGCTTTAAGCACTTGTTCTACTTGAGTGGTAACCATAGAAGCATGTTTACTAATAAGTTTAAGTTCACCTTTAACTCTAGACATATAATCACTCAAGTGTCCAACCATATAAGCATTACGTTTCAATTGTCTACTAACATAAGCATTGAAGTTTTCTTACTTAACAATAAAATTATCAAACTCATCCAAGCATTGGCTAGCAGACTTATTATGAGGAATATCACCTTCATCAAATCTATAGAGAGAACTTACCTTTACTACCAATGTCGGGTTATCAAGACCATGTATTTCTTCAATAGGTGGTAAATTCTTAGCATCTTCAGCTTTAATACCATTTTCTTTCATAGATTTCTTTGCCTCTTGCATATCTTCAGGACTGAGAAATAGAATACCCCTTTTCTTCGGAGTTGGCTTAGGAGTTGGTTCAGGAAGTGGCCAATCATTTTCATTACTCAACATATTATTCAATAGCAATTCAGCTTGATCAACACAACCAGCACAACTATCCAGGTGGTCTTTGGAAGCATTGGTTAGTCCATTATAAAAGATATCAAGTATTTCATTTTTCTTGATAGGATGATCAGGCAAAGCATTAAGTAATCGGAGAAGCCTCCCCCAAGCTTGTGGGAGACTCTCTTCTTCAATTTGCACAAAATTATATATTTCCCTTAAGGCAGCTTGTTTCTTATGAGCGGGAAAATATTTAGCAGAGAAGTAATAAATCATATCATGGGGACTACGCACACAACCAGGGTCAAGAGAATTAAACCATATTTTAGCATCACCCTTTAATGAGAACGGAAATAACTTAAGGATAAAGTAATAGCGAGTTTTCTCATTATTAGTGAACAGTGTGTCTATATCATTTAATTTAGTAAGATGTGCCACAACAATTTCAGATTCATAGCCATAAAAAGGATCAGATTCAACCAAAGTAATTAACTCACGATCGACAGAGAAATCATAATCCTTATCAGAGATATAGATAGGTGAAGTAGCAAAAGCAGGGTCATATTTCATTCTAGCATTCAAAGATTTTTCTTTCAGCTTAGCTAACAGTTTCTTAAGATCATATCTATCATTGCAAGCTAAAAAGTCTCTAGCAGTTTCTTCATCCATAACATAACCCTCAGGCACAATAGGCAATTCATATCTAGGGGGAGAATCTTCATCATCACTTTCATCAATATTATCAATTTCAATAATTTCATTCTCTCTAACCCTAGCAAGTTGTTCATCAAGAAATTCACCTAATGGCACAGTATTATCGAGTATAGAAGTAGTTTCATCATAAGTATCATGCAAAGCAGAAGTGATATCATCAATAACATGCGACATATCAGAATAAATAGCAGGAGTAGGTGTCGCAGGTTTACTCAAAAAAGAAGGTGAATCAAGTGTAGAGCTAGATGGCAGTTCCTTACCTCCCCTCGTAGTCGAGGGAAAAATCTTGGTTGTTTCATCTTTCAAGTTCTTCATAGTGATCAACAGATATAAATCCCAAGTGACTCAAAGAATAGAGGTATGCTCCCCGGCAACGGCGCCAGAAAATAGTCTTGATAACCCACAAGTATAGGGGATCGCAACAGTTTTCGAGGGTAGAGTATTCAACCCAAATTTATTGATTCGACACAAGGGGAGCTAAAGAATATTCTCAAGTATTAGCAGTTGAGTTGTCAATTCAACCGCACCTGAAAGACTTAATATCTGCAGCAAAGTATTTAGTAGCAAAGTAATATGGAAGTAACGGTAACGGTGGCAAAAGTAACAGTAGTAGTTTTTGTAGTAATTGTAACAGTGGCAATGGAAAAGTAACTAAGCAAATATCAATATGTGAAAAGCTCGTAGGCAATGGATCAGTGATGGATAATTATGTCGGATGTGATTCCTCATGCAACAGTTATAACATAGGGTGACACAGAACTAGCTCCAGTTCATCAATGTAATGTAGGCATGTATTCCGAATATAGTCATACGTGCTTATGGAAAAGAACTTGCATGACATCTTTTGTCCTACCCTCCCATGACAGCGGGGTCCTATTGGAAACTAAGGGATATTAAGGCCTCCTTTTAATAGAGTACTGGAACAAAACATTAACACTTAGTGAATACATGAACTCCTCAAACTACGGTCATCACCGGGAGTGGTCCCAATTATTGTCACTTCGGGGTTACCAGATCATAACACATAGTAGGTGACTATTGACTTGCAAGATAGGATCAAGAACTCACATATATTCATGAAAACATAATAGGTTCAGATCTGAAATCATGGCACTCGGGCCCTAGTGACAAGCATTAAGCATAGCAAAGTCATAGCAACATCAATCTCAGAACATGGTGGATACTAGGGATCAAACCCTAACAAAACTAACTTGATTACATGATAAATCTCATCCAACCCATCACCGTCCAGCAAGCCTACAATGGAATTACTCACGCACGGCGGTGAGAATCATGAAATTGGTGATGGAGGAAGGTTGATGATGACGATGGCGACGAATTCCCCTCTTCGGAGCCCCGAACAGACTCCATATCAGCCCTCCCGAGAGAGATTAGGGCTTGGTGGCGGCTCTGTATCGTAAAACACAATGAATCCTTCTCTCTAATTTTTTCTCTCCCCGAACATGAATATATAGAGTCGGAGTTGAGGTCGGTGGAGCCTCAGGGGGCCCACGAGATAGGGGGCGCGCCCCCCACCCTCGTGGACAGGGTGTGGGCCCCTGGTGTTGATTCTTTCACCAGTATTTTTTGTAAATTCCAAAAATATTCTCCGTGAAGTTTTAGGTCATTCCGAAAACTTTTTCTGCACAAAAATAACACCATGGCAATTCTGCTGAAAATAGCGTCAGTCCGGGTTAGTTCCATTCAAATCATGCAAGTTAGAGTCCAAAACAAGGTCAAAAGTGTTTGGAAAAGTAGATGCGATGGAGACATATCAACGAGCTCCATGGGGCGCGCTTCTTCACCAAGCTCGACCTCCGGTCGGGCTACCAACAGGTGCGGATGCACCCGGACAATGTCGCCAAGACGGCGTTTCGGACTCATCACGACCACTTCGAGTTCTTGGTGATGCCTTTTGCCTTTCCAACGCCCCGACAACCATCCAGGCTCTGATGAACGACGTCCCCCACCCCTACTTGCGTCTGTTTGTGCTTGTTTTCTTTGATGACATTCTTATCTACAATGCCTCGTGGGCGGAGCACCTTTAGCATGTCGCCATCGTCTTCAACGAGCTTCGGGTGCACCATCTTCATCTTAAGCGCTCGAAGTTCTCGTTCGGGACACCTTCAGTCGCCTACCTCGGCCACGTCATATCGGCCAATGGAGTTTCTATGGATGACGACAAGGTGGCGGCCGTCGCGGCCTGGCCGACACCGCACTCACCGCGGGCTCTTCGCGGCTTCCTGGGCCTCGCAGGGTACTATCAGAAATTTATCCGGGAGTTCGGCCTCATCGTGTCACCGCTCACGCATCTGTTGTGTCGCGACGCCTTTTCCTGGGATGCGGAGGTGACGGCGGCGTTCGAGGCCCGCAAGGGGGCCCTCATGACGGGCCCCGTTCTTCAGATGCCTAATATCGACCGCCCGCTCGTGGTGGACCGCGACGCCTCCGGTGCGGGGTTCGGTGCCGTCCTTGATCAGGGCGATGGACCTCTCGCCTTCTTCAGCAGGCCCTTCGCCGCGCGCCATCTTAAGCTCGCGGCTTATGAGCGGGAGCTCATTGGCTTAGTGCAGGCTGTGCCCCATTATGGGGCCGCTCGTTCCGGATTCGCACGGATCACTACAGCCTCAAGTTCTTATTGGACCAGAGGCTGACTACCGTGCCGCAGCATCAGTGGATCAGCAAGCTCTTTGGCTTTGACTTCACCGTCGAGTATTGTCCGAGCCGCCTTAACACTGTGGCCGACGCCCTGTCTCGCCGCGATGCCGACCACGACGCCACCGTCGGCGACTCCGAGGGGGGCGGCACTATGCATCCACTCGGGGCCCTCTTTCGCCCTCTTCGCCGACATTCGTCGGGCCACCGCGGCCGTGCCAAATGCTCTGCTCCTTCAGCAGTGGCTTGGTGCGGGCGACCTGGAGGAGCCGTGGCGCCTAGCCAATGGCTTGCTCCTACATGGGCGTCATATCTTCGTGCCGGAGCACGACGACCTCCGTCACCAGGTTCTGCTGCTGACCCACTCGACCGGCCACGAGGGTGTGCAGAAAACCCTCCATCGTCTCCGCGCCGACTTCTATATCCCCAGTGATCGGGCCCTGGTCCGGGACTGGGTGTGGTCTTGTGTGACATGCCAGCGCAACAAGACGGAAATACTACGGTCGGCTGGTCTACTACAGCCCTTGGAGGTGTCGTCTCAGGTCTGGGCTGGTATCTCCAAGGACTTCATCGAGGGCCTCCCCAAGGTGGGCAGCAAGTTCTTCATCCTCACGTTGGTCGACCGCTTCTCCAAGTATGCTCACTTCATCGCGCTCGGCCAGCCCTACATTGTCGCATCCATGGCCCGTGCCTTCTTCGGCGTCTTTGTCCGCCTCCATGGGTTTCCCTCTTCGATCGCTAGCGATCGGGGCCCGGTGTTCACGGGGCATGTTTGGCGCGATCTCTTCTGGATGGCGGGCGTGAAGCTCCGCCTGAGCACGGCCTTCCATCCTCAGAGGGGCGGCCAATCCGAGGTCGTCAACAAGGTGATTGCCATGCATTTGCGTTCTGTCACAGGTGATCGTCCTCGCGCTTGGGTGGATTGGCTCGTGTGGGCGGAGTACAGCTACAACACCTCCTATCACTCCGCCCTGCGCGCCATGCCATTTGAGGTGGTCTACGGCTGACCGCTCCCACCCATCCGGTCGGTTGACCCGACGATGGCTCGGACGGAGGCGGCGGGCGATCTTCTTCGCAGCCGCGACGCGATGCTTGTGGAGGTACGGCAGCGCCTCATTCAGGCCCAGCAGCTGGCCAAGCACTACTACGATGGCCATCATCACGGCGCGGAGTTCGCGGTGGGCGATTGGGTGTGGCTGCGTCTTCTTCACCGCCCTACGCAGTACCTGGACCCACGCGTGAAGCGCAAGCTGGGCCCTCGCTACGCCGGGCCCTTTGCCGTCATGGAGCGCATCGGGAAGGTGGCCTACCGCCTTCAGCTTCCGGCCGGTGCTCGCATCCATGACGTCTTCCATGTGGGGCTGCTGAAGCCCTTTCGTGGGATGCCACCGGTGGCCACCCCCGCGCTTCCTCCGACCTCCGACAGGCGCCTCTTTTCGGGACCCGAGAAGGTGTTGCAGGCCCAGCTACATCGCGGGGTGTGGTACTTGTTGATCCAGTGGGCTGGCCTTCCGGAGGAGGAAGCTACTTGGGAGCAGCGCGACGAGTTCCACCAACACTACCCAGACTTCCAGCTCGAGGATGAGCTGTAGGCGGGGAGAGATGTTATGATCGGGGTAACTTATACCCGTAGGAGGCCCACTGGACAGGTTTAATTAGGGGCTTAGCCCACAAGTTATCTTATTTTTATTAGTATCGTGGTTATATAAACAAGCTGTAAGACTCTTTTGGAGATTAAGCAATAAGACAATTCTATTGCCCAGCTCTCAAAGGAGCCAGAAACCCTAAACCCTAGTCGCCTCTTGTCACCGCCGCCGCCTCCTCCCACACGCACGACAGCGCCCAGCTGCCGCCGGCCACGTGCTCGCCTGTGTCCAACTCCCACCTTCCCCTACAACCTCCGGCCTAGACCCGATAGAACCTTAGCCCCTACCAGGCAGGGAGATAGCAATGGGAGTAGTATTAATCCCATCTTTTTTGTTACATGGCATATTTTTAATTTTTATATATATACTCGGCGTAATTTTGTATGGCCGTTCTTGGAAAAATATCACATCATCATGTATCCGTGTTTCGGGACTTAATCATACTAAGTTCAAGAGGATTAATTAATCATTTGTTTTTCTCTGTCTTAGTGAAGTCTCTATTTTCGTTGTTGTTTTAGAAATTTTCTCCCTCTATAATTTATCAACAACGGTCTTGTAAGAGGTTCTTGCTATTCATATGTTCTTGATTAGCCTTGGCAGTTAAGAACCCGGTATTGAGCGGTTAAATTGTTACAATGATATTATTGTAAGGTGTTATGTTTTGGTATACTTACTTAGGTCGCACTTGGTATGCATTTTGTATTGTTCTGCTGGCATCTATATGTCCACAATACTAAAAGTAGTTCTCATTCATCATATATATAATCTGGTGTTGTTCTATTGCATGGCGTTTGCATTGGCCAAAGTTAGGTTGTGAGAAGTGATATAATTATCCAATGTTTTGTGCCTAAAAATTATATGAACTTATTTTGCACCTCTGGCAAAATTATCCAAACAATTTCAGTTATTTGAATGTTTATACTAGGTAAGAGCAAGTAATATACTATAGTTCCCATTACACATATATTAGCAGTATTTAGGTCAAGACTCATATGAACTTATTTTGCACCGCTAGACAAAAATATCCAATCTATTCCATTTATCTGAATGTTAACTCTAGGTAAGAGCAACTAATATGATAGTCCACTGCACATCTATAAGCAGTATCTAGGACCCAAACAAATGGAACAGACATATCACATTCGGAACATATTTTTCAGACCTATCATCGTAGCAATTTAAGCGGCGTGGCAAGGTGCGCGTGTGATTCTAATATAGTTCAAAGTTCAATGGCAAGGCATTGATTATTAGCAGGTTCAACACCCTTTCCTGAGAAAACTATTTCATTTATCAGACAATGGAAAAAGCAACAACTAGATGATAATAGAAAATAGTGTGATTATTAGATAGAAATTTACCTTTTTCATTTATAATGCTCTTTGCTTTAGCCCAGAAACCCATTGTTTACTTCGCCTCAGGACTCCATTCAGAAATCTCTCTTTCAAGGGATCGTGAAATCAGGTATAAACTATTCACAGTGAGTAGATTAAAGACAGGACATAATAGAATGAAATATGTATTACATAAACAGAGTGTAGCTTAAGTTGGTAATCCCTCTGTTCCATATTAAGTGTCATTGATCCTGTACAACTTTGTACTAAGTCAGCGACGCTTAATTGGAATGGAGGGAGTAAAAAAACATTCAGGACATGATTAATGAACTGTTAAGGGCTACTGAAAAGAAAGGCACAAAAAGAATAGACTTGATTTTGCTCTTACATCAAAAACAACAGAAAAGAGCAACTCATCTTGCAGTCTCCTAGTTAAATTCATGTGTAACATCAACGCTATCTGTCTAATCCTGTGGAATTACCTGAAAAAAAGAGTAAAAATTGCATCAAGTAAGTAGCTCATAATTATGTGCATTAGCTAAACCCGAACCTCCTCTAGAAGGCATCATTGATGAACCCACAAAATCTGCGATAGCATGGACTTATCCTTCCTCCATACTCCTATTCATGGAGTCAACTGGAGGTAGTTTCACTTGGTGACCCATGAACAAAAATGTACATATTTTGTTCATGGTAAGGAAGCTCCTCCACCAGAAATTTCTGTTGATTTTCTGCAAAGTTACTTCACTTCGTTGCGGCTATCAAGGGTAGACACTAGTAATGAAATTATTAAAGGGAAAATGTCTTGCGAAGATTTGATTCCCTCGCCGGTGATCAAGGTGTCAACTCCTTCCCCTCCATGGCCACCACCTCCCGTGGACCAGGTGGCTCTTTTGGTGGATGGAGCTTTTTCAGCCGGCGATGGTTCAGCGGCCACAGGTATGATCCTAAGGAGACTGGATGGGAGTGTTATGTTTGCAGCATACCGGGTTTTATTCAACTGTAATGATGCTCTGGAGGTTGAGATTCATGCGTTGATGCAAGGCATGGCATTGGCAAAGCAACACTCGGAGGGCTCAATCATTGTGCAGTCTGATTCATTGACAGCACTGGCATCTCTCATGGGTGATTGTTTGGATCGCTCACCGTATGGTCATTTAGTTGCTGAGATTAAATTCTTGATGCTTGACAGGGAGTTTATTCTCTAAAAAATTAGTCATGAACAAAATAGGGTAGCAGATCGTTTGGCTGGTTATAATCGAACTAAGTGTAGTACTGCTGTGTGGCTACACCGTGGACCTTCATGTATTGAGGATCTTTTGCTACTTGACTGTAACCCTATTTCTGTGCAATAAAACTCCCATTTATCCTGGAAAAAAAAGTTCCACTTGGTGACCATTCTCCTCGCAGGTGGCAGCCGGAGTTTGCAGTTGCTGGAGGCAGTGTGGTTGTTCAACGTTGGGAGTCTTAATTTGATGTGTGTCGATGGCGACCCAGCAGCGCTCTTAGGGATGGCAGTTTTGCCCATGGGTACGGGTACCCGTGGGTACCCTACCCGAAAACAATGGGTATGAGCAAGACTTGAAGAGATTTTCTACCCACGGGTAATGGGTACCCATACCCGCAAAATATATGGTTAGGGCATGGGTAAGAAATTGTGCCCATGGGTAACCAATGGATACCCAGAAAAATTAATAAATGAAAATAACTTCTATAACATGTGGGGTTAACATCCAACTCATATGGTCCAATCCTAAATCTCGTATTCCTTAAACAAGTCATAGCTCATAGGCTCATAATCACCTGCTCGCCACTCCTCAAACGTCCTATGTGACTCCTTAAAAGATGAAATATCGACTCTTAGCTACCAGACTCTTGTCGAACACTAGATCCAGTGATCCCCAATTCCCACCACCGCCTTCCACTACGTCGGCCTTCCACCAACCGTTGCTCATACTCCCCTAATGCCTCCAAGAGGCCACCCACTGGAGGAGGCCACATACGTGCTATACTACTCTATCATGATCACTTGAATTTTGAACTCATTTCTCTACCTTTTAAGAATTTGAATGCTATATATTATACCCAATGGATACCCGATGGGCATGGGCATGGGTGTCAGTTTATACCCATGGATATTGAAGTGGGTGGGTATAAAAAGTTTCTATGGGTATGGGTTTGGGTAGAAGGAGGTTGTACCTGCCCATACCCTACCCATTGCCATCCCTAAGCGCTCTCACGACATGTCTCTTCCTCGGCCGGTGCTTGTGTCTCAAGGTCATGCACGTTTCATACTGCAGCCCAAAGACGCTGCAACAGTGCAGAGAAAAAGTCATCCCGTCCCACTCACTAATAGCCCAGGCCCATGCCTCCCAATGCTGATTAAAAAGGCCCATAAAATGACTAGATCAACAAGCCTAATTAACAGATGGAAGAATGGAACACCAACCTGGGGAAGACCGAGTCAAAATCCAGGCATTCCCTATTTGACGCTGCAGGGGCCCGTTACAGGCTATATTGCTAACGCGCGCCTGCAGCAAACCCCCCCTCCCGCGACTGGGCCGGCCCGTTTAACTATTTCTTACTTTCCTGTTACAATTCAAAAAAAAGGTGTGATCGCAGGGGTTTGAACTATAGACCTTTTAATTCAGAGCAAAGTGTAGTAATCACTAGGCCATCTCGATTGATTGTGCAGAGCCACATTGTCTTTCCCATTTATCCTCTGCAGTTCGCGGAACTTTATTCTTTTTCTTTTTCCTTTTTTCTTTTTTCCGGGAACTATTTTGTTAAACTTTTTTCTCATTATTTTTATTTTTGCTAAATGAGTGAACTTTTTGTTCAAATTCGTGATTTTTTGAAAAAAAAATCAATGAACATTTCTTCAAGATCGACGAATGTTTTTTAGAAATTGATGAACATTTTTTTGAAATCAATGAATGCTTTTTCAAATTCGATGAAAATGTTCCAATGTTGGTGAGCTTTTTTTCAAAATCAATGAAGTACTTTTCTAATTCAAGATTTTTTCCAAAATTGGTGAATTTGTTTCAAAATCGATGAGCTTTTTTCATTATCGATGAACTTTTTTGAAATTCGATGAACTTTTTTATATTCGATGAATTTTTTTAATTCACTAAAGTGTTTTGAAATTTTGATTTTTCAAAAAAATTGATGAACTTTTTAAAAAATCATGAACTTTTCCCATTTTTGCGATTTTTTTCAATTGGTACAAACCTTTTTGATATTTTATTTCTTTCAATTCGTGTTTTTTGTGAATGCTTTTCAAATTTATGTTTTCTTTATTCAAGTATAATTATGATGAGTATATAATACTAGTATATGTTTAATTTTTGTACTTAATGAATGGTCAAATGAGATATGTTTCCTTTAGTAATCAACAAACTGAGCATGTCCTAGTGGTTAACGCTAGTGGGCATTTACTTTTGTGTTTGGAATCCCACTTCTCTCGATTAATCTTACACTCTTTTCCTTGCGGTTTGCTTTTTCTTTTCTGCAGGTCTCCTGGGCCGGCCCATGTGGTGGGGCGCGTGGGCGCCAGCTACCTGTTCGGGTGATTAAGGCGCCAAACAGGAGCTCGCCAAAATCAATGCTACGTGAAGGTCGTCGTTCTAACAATGATTTTCATAGCTTAGCAAAGTTTTCCCTTAATTTAGTTCAGGGGCATTGTACGTGGCTTACTCAACCCGATGATCCCTCATGTATCCCACAAACTGTGGGGTATTTGATGAATAAAGTTACATTCATCCCTCAAAAATAAAAACCGGGAGAAGACCGAGTCAAAATTGATGCCACATGCCAAATCGATCGCCTGAAATCGCTACTCAGAGTTTCAAGCCCAGGGAGCTTAGTGATTTTAAGTATTACATGTTTTTCAACCGATTTTTCATTCAATCTATGCCTTCAGAAAATTCGAAGAGTCGGAGTTGTGCTTCTTTAGTTTCTTTATAAGGCATATTCTTTAGTTAATTGGTTGTTTTTTTTCCTTGAATTTGTCCATCATTAGCATATGCGGGAGTAAAACACACAAAATTACCAAAAGAAAAAGTGAAACGCAAAGCTAGTAGGAGAAATCGATTGATCGTGTAGATGATAGTATAAAGTAAAATACACCATCTTCCTCCATGATCATTATTATTATTACATCATGATGATAACCCCTCCATCATCTTCCTCCTTGCAGAATATAAGCGATACCGTAATTATAGATAAGTGTGCGACGACGACAAATCGGGTTGATGGGTGATTAAAGAGTAGCGGGGATAAAGGAGGAGGCGCACGCGATCGAGCTTCATGCTCATCGAATGTACTCGTAGTTCAGGCGCCGAGGTTGAGCCGCGGCTTGCGGGCGGCGGTGGGGCTTTGGTTGTCGTCCATGACGGTCTCGAAGGCGCCGACGAGCGCCTTCACCTTGTTCACCTGCCGCAGCTCCAGCAGCTTGATCCGCGCCTCCTCGACCGCCTCGTTGCTGCGTGCCGATTCCCGCCGCCGCGGCGTCTCGGCATCGAACGATCGCTTCCCCGTCGACGTCCTCACCCGGCAGCCCTGGAACCTCCTCACCACCTCCGCCTTGATGTCATCCTCGCGCTGCAGCTTCTTGGCCACCGCGATCTTGTCCACTTCGGCGACGGTGTCCTCCGGAGCAGGAGGAGCCTCCTTCTCGGGCTTATCCTTCTCCTTCTCCATCTCAGCGGCGGCGTCCTCCTTCTCCTTCTCCTTCTCAGCGGCGACGTCCTCCTTGTCCTTCTCAGCGGCAGCGGCGTCCTCCTTCTCCTTCTCAGCGACGGCGTCATCCTCCTTCTTCGGCGAGTTATTGTGCACCTCGTCCTGTTCCTCCGCCACGGGCGCCAGCAGATGGATGACTGTCGACGGCGGGTTCGCCTCGTGTATGATCTTCTCCGGCACGATCTCCTCCTGCTTGGAGGCGGCTCCGGCGTCGACGACGTCGTCGATGATCTGATCGTCCATGGAAAAGGCGCTGCTTTCAGCGTCGGACCCCTTGCTGGCGGCCGACCCGGGGCTGTCCACTTCGCCGACGTCCGCCGCCGCCGCTAGGCTCTTCTTGCGCCGGGACGACCTGCCGCCGCGGAAGGCGCGGGAGGCCCGCTGCATGAGCTTCCTCGGGGAGAACATCGACGAGTACGACGCCGACTTGGGCTGCTGCTTCTTGGTGCCCCTGGGGGTGGCCGGCGGCGTGTCGGTGGACGTGGCCGCCATGCAGTTGATGGACGGCGCCTTGTGGCGCGCGAACGCCGGCGCGTTGGCCGTGGATGTCGAGGCGCGCGCCGACTGGTACTGGGAGGAGGAGGAGGAGACGCTGAGCGGCGACGGGGAGGGCGCCTGCCTCGCGCTCGCGCTCCGCTGGAGCGCTGGCGCGCCGCCTGCCGCCGGTGAGGCCCTACGCTGCATCGGCATATAGATCCACAAAGGACAACCGTAAGACGTGGCGGTGTTAGGTCAAATCAAGAACAACCCTAGCTACGAACAAGGCGTCCAATAAGTACATCCAACGCGACCCCGAAAATCATGGTATGTACTTCCTCTGTTCCGAATTACTTGTCTCGGATATGGATGTATCTAAAACTAAAATACATCTAGATACATCCATTTCTACGACAAGTAATTCCGAACGGAGGGAGTATAATAATAGGAAAACCAATTCTAGGAAGAATTTTTTTTTTGGAGACAATTCTAGGAAGATTGGGAACTAAGTAATATGACTAGGAGTGACGGATATAAGTATTTTGAACGTGTATTTTGGAGTTGTTTGTAATTAAATTCCATAAGAACTTACATAGGATTCGCGAACCATGTCTAATCAAAAGAACAGATACAGAGTATGAATTATTATTTTTCAACACAAGGAAACTCGATTTTGTGGTCCAGCCTGGCCCAATGACCAGCAACATGTCCAAAGAAAATATTGTTAATCAGGACATCATAAAAGTGTAAGTAAATTTACCTGAAGACTATATGACTTCATTTCTTAGAGGAGGTGGAGAGGGCGACGCGATGGATTTTTAGCTATAAGTGTAGCGCCGCACTAAGAGGTAGGGAGGACACAAAGGGCCCCATATGAAGGCCCCAAGTGGCCTGAAAATTGCACGGTGAAGGATTGGAGGAGATGACAACGGAGGAGCGTGCGCTAGGAAGAGGGCGAATGCAACAGTTAAAACCGTCTTGGGGTCTATTGTTAGAAAGGAAACCGAGTAAGTTGGGGAGAAGTTCATGCGTGGTCTCAAGTGCTCATGTCCAGAATCGCATGGCTTGGAGGAATTTTAGGAGCCGTATTTTAGGTGCCTCTCACACCTATGCATTTCTAATATTGTGTGTTTAGGGAATTAACGTATTTTAAACTCTGTTTTAGATATGAAGGTGATATCACTATAAATTCCTTTCATTGGTCATTGGTCAGGAAGTAAAATCCGCAAACTCTCTCATGGATTTATATCAAATAGTTCGAGAAGATAGGTTACAAGTCGAAGCTGCTATACAAGCATCCCGGTCAGTTCAACACAGAGGAGTATCAAATCATTCATTAAATAGTCTCTCTTTTTTACTCTCTCTCTCTCATAAAATACGCCCAACCTAAGATCTCTCGCCAAAAAAAAACACCGAACATCTAAATCGGCAGGGTCCCTATTCAATAGGAAAAACACCCAACCTAAGATCTAAACCGACGGGTTTCCTTTCATGAAAA
Source organism: Triticum urartu (assembly GCF_056163025.1). Taxonomy (NCBI): domain Eukaryota; kingdom Viridiplantae; phylum Streptophyta; class Magnoliopsida; order Poales; family Poaceae; genus Triticum; species Triticum urartu. Next base: position 101,244,721 of record NC_141878.1, read on the forward strand.
GAGGCTATATCTACACCAGTTTGCCATATCTACACTATGTGAGCCGTCCAACGATCAATCCCAAACCAGATCTTTTTTCCCTCTCGCTAGGGTTTTCTAGTCCTCCCGAAGGCGATCTTTCACCGCCGTCGAGATCGTGTTTCCCTACCTCCACGACGCTGTCCTTTGAATCGCGTTGGCGAATCCTAGGATTGAGGAGGGCCTAGGGTTGTACCAAGGAGTCCCGATCGCATTGCTGTCGGGCTAGGGATCGAGATGTCTTCGAGCGGGGCTTCTGGACCGGCGGAGGCTGGACATAAGGAGACCGATGAAGTAGAGAAGATGATGAAGGATCTTGGGTTGCGAGAGGGGGATCTAGACGACATGGTGTTCGACGAGAAGGAGGCACCGCCGGAGGCTGTCCGGTGGATCGCTTTGACCAAAGTCCACTAAAGCAAAACCTATAGTCAATTCTGGTTATTCAAGAATATGAGAGCAGCCTGGGATCTTGCACAGGAGGTGAAATTCAAGCCTTTGGAGGATAACCTCTACACTATCAAATTTTCCTGCCTAGGAGATTGGGAGCGGGTCACGTTGGAGGGCCCTTGGCACTTCAGAGGAGATGCGGTGATCATCAAGCCATATGATGGATTAGCGAAGCCTTCCATAGTTCAGCTCGATACCATAGAGATATGGGTCCAGATACACGATGTTCCAGAGCTATACGCACACCTTGTGCCATCGCTTGCGGCAAAAGTTGGAGAGGTCCTCTTTGTGGAACCACAATCGCAGGATTTTGTGGGCAATTTTCACCGTGTCTGGGTCAGGATGGCCGTTGTGAAGCCCCTCAAGAACGCAGTATCCATGATCCATGATGGAAAATGTCAAATCTATCGTGTCAAGTATGAAAAACTACCTGATTGGTGTGTTGTCTGTGGCATGCTAGGGCACCTGCTTAAAGAGCACGGGAGCGGGATCGACCCACCGTCGGCTCTGGTGTTTAAAGATCTTAGAGCTTCATGGGCCATGAGGACTGGGAGAGGTCCTGGTAATGGGCGAGGCCATCGAGGAGGCCGTACTGGAGGCAGAGGAAGGGGTGACCACGGTAGCTCGTATTACGATGGTTTTGCTAAAGAAGATGAGCAGGAAACAAGCCGAGATTCAGACATGGTGGATGCAGAAAATAATAGAAAGAGAGCTTCAGCGGTCGTTCCAGCTCAGGTGTCATCAGGAGAAAACACGGTTACCCCTGGCCGTGTTAATCAGGTGGCGTTGCTCCCTCCTGCAGCCCCCCTAGCCCTAGTGGAACACAGGACCCGAAGAGAGCGAAGACGAATGCAGAAACAGAGAAGAACAACGTCGCTAAACCCAGTTCAAGTGTGAAAGGTGATTTGAAGTTGGCGGGCCTGGTCGCCGGGCGCCGCCGAGCCCAATGAGTGCCTTATGCTGGAACTGTCGCGATGTGGGCAATGCCGCAACAGTCCGTGAGCTTCATGATTTCATGAAGAAATTTGCCCCTACCCTACTTTGCATAGTTGAAACACAAATAGATGGTGCTAGGGCAGAAGCTTTATCTGGTACTCTGGGTTTTGATAATGCGTATGCTGTTAATAGTCAAGGTCGAAGCGGTGGTATTGGTTTGTTCTGGAATAACTCAATAAAGGTTGAGATATTTGGTTACTCTGTTTATCACTTGGATGTCTTGGTAGAGGAAAATAACCAGGACAAATGAAGATTGACGTGTGTATATGGTGAAGCACAAACACACCTAAGGCACCAGACATGGACGGTTTTGAAAAACATAAGTACCTTGAGCCCTTTACCATGGTTGTGCATGGGTGATTTTAATGAAGTCCTTCGTCCGGAAGAGCACGAGGGGGTGGGACAGTGAAGTAGCGCCCAGATCCAAGCATTCTGGGATACCACGGATATTTGCATGTTGCTAGATATGGGACTTAAGGGCAATTTCTGGACCTTTGAGAAGAAAGTAGCCGGTGGGAGCTACACAAGGTGTCGTTTGGACAGAGCGCTGGCTAACGTTGGATGGATGAATAAATTTCCAGAGGCATCAGTATCACATCTCACGTGCTCTACATCTGACCACTCTCCTATAATCATTGATTTTGGCGGCCCAGAAGTGGTACGAGCGCAGAGAAGTTTCAATTACAAGCTGATGTGGGAATCGCATGAGGGGCTCCACGACATCCTTACAAGCGGCTGGGACTCCGGACCACCATGTACATTGCTACCTCTTGAGCATTGCATTGGTTTTCCCTTGAAGAGGAAAGGTGATGCAGTAAAGCAGCGTAAGTATTTCCCTCAGTTTGAGAACCAAGGTATCAATCCAGTAGGAGACCACGTGCGAGTCACCTCGTACCTACACAAACAAATAAGAACCTCGCAACCAACGCGATAAAGGGGTTGTCAATCCCTTCATGGCCACTTGCAAGAGTGAGGTCTGATAGAGATGATAATAATAAGATAAATATTTTTGCTATTTTTATGATATAGATTGAAAGTAAAGATTGCAAAATAAAGTAGATTGGAAACTTGTATGATGGAGAATAGACCCAGGGGCCATAGGTTTCACTAGTGGCTTCTCTCAAGATAGCATAAGTATTACGGTGGGTGAACGAATTACTGTCGAGCAATTGATAGAAAACTGAATAATTATGAGAATATCTAGGTATGATCATGTATACAGGCATCACGTCTGAGACAAGTAGACCGAAACGATTCTGCATCTACTACTATTACTCCACACATCGATCGGTATCTAGCATGCATCTAGAGTATTAAGTTCATAAGAACAGAGTAATGCCTTAAGCAAGATGACATGATGTAGAGGGATAAACTCATGAAATATGATGTAAACCCCATCTTTTTATCCTCGATGGCAGCAATACAATACGTGTCGTTTCCATTTCTGTCACTGGGATTGAGCACCGCAAGATTGAACCCAAAGCTAAGCACTTCTCCCATTGCAAGAAAGATCAATCTAGTAGGACAAACCAAACTAATAATTCAAAGAGACTTGCAAAGATAAACCAATCATACATAAAAGAATTCAGAGAAGATTCAAATATTGTTCATAGATAAACTTGATCATAAACCCACAATTCATCGGATCTCGACAAACACACCGCAAAAGAAGATTACATCGAATAGATCTCCAAGAGAATCGAGGAGAACTTTGTATTGAGATCCAAAGAGAGAGAAGAAGCCATCTAGCTACTAGCTATGGACCCGAAGGTCTGAGATAAACTACTCACACATCATCGGAGGGGCCATGGAGTTGATGTAGAGGCCCCCCTTGATCAATGCCCCCTCCGATGGAGCTCCGGAAAAGGCCCCAAGATGGGATCTCTTGGGTACAGAAGGATGCGGTGGTGGAAATAGGGTTTCGTGGTGCTCTTGGATGTTTTAGGGTATATGGATATATATAGGAGGAAGAAGTAGGTCGGTGGAGCAACAAGGGGCCCACGAGGGTGGAGGGTGCGCCCAGGGGGTGGGCGCGCCCCCTGCCTCGTGGCCTCATCGATTGTTTCTTGACGTCCACTCCAAGTCCCCTGGATCACGTTTGTTCCAAAAATAACACTCCCGAAGGTTTCATTCCGTTTGGACTCCGTTTGATATTCCTTTTCGGCGAAACACTGAAATAGGCAAAAAAAACAACAATTTGGGTTGGGCCTCCGGTTAATAGGTTAGTCCCAAAAATAATATAAAAGTGTAAAAATAATCCCATTAACATCCAAAACAGATAATATAATAGCATGGAACAATCAAAAATTATAGATACGTTGGAGACGTATCATACATCACTGGAAGAAATGAAACAGAAACTCAGCAACATTTCTAAGGGGCTAGCCAAGTGGAGCAGAGATACGTTCGGGTCTATATGCAAGGAAATAAAGGCTCTGAAGCAGGCCTTGGAAGAGTTCAAAAACGATCCAGCGAGGATAGCACCCTCTCACGCCGAGCTCAAGATCAATGGACGCTTGATCGAGATGTATCACCAGGAGGAGATTATGTGGCGCCAAAGAGCACGAATCGAGTGGCTTTCAGCGGGAGATAGGAACACTAAATTATTTCATCTCCGAGCTAGTCTCCGCAGGAAGAAAAATATGATTAAGGCCTTACAAAATTCCCTAGGAGTAATTGCTGATAACCCAGCAGAGTTGAAGGCAATGGCTAATGATTTCTATCAAACTTTGTATTCTTCAGAGGGGGTACAGAACATGGAAGTTGTTCTAAACCATGTCCCACGTAAGGTTACGCCTGAATGCCGCCCTATGTGCTCCATATACTAAGGAAGATGTTAAAGTGGCTCTATTCCAAATGTTCCCAACCAAAGCGCCAGGGCCGGATGGCTTCCCTGCCCATTTTTATCAGCGACACTAGGATATTTGTGGAGAAGAGGTAACCAAGTTTATTCTGAGGATAGTCCGGAGGGAGGAGAGTCCTAAATGTATCAATGACACGGTCTTAGTGCTCATTCCCAAGGTAACAAATCCAACAATGTTAACTCAGTTTCGCCCTATCAGCTTGTGCAACGTCTTATATAAGATAGCATCAAAAGTGGTCGCGAATAGATTGAAACTTGTTTTGCCTGACATAATCTCTGAGAAACAGTCAGCCTTTGTCCCAGGGAGGTTGATAACAGATAATATCATTTGCTCCTATGAATGCTACACTTTATGAAGCGGTCTAGATCAAAATCAAATAGTTATTGTGCTTTGAAGCTGGACATGATGAAGGCATATGATAGATTGGAATGGGCTTACTTGAGAGCTATCATGACAAAACTTGGTTTTGCTAGACAGTGGATAGATACTGTAATGGGCATGGTTTCATCAGTATCATTCTCGGTCTTGTTCAATGGAGTGAAGCTTGATTCATTCAAGCCAACAAGAGGTATCAGGCAGGGAGACCCAATCTCCCCCTACTTATTCTTGATTGCAGTAGAGGGCCTTTCGTGCCTCCTTAAATCCAGTTCACAGTCATCATTCACAGGTCTTCAGGTGGCCCCGAAAGCTCCCACTATTAACCACCTTTTGTTTGCAGATGACAGCCTGTTGTTATTCAAGGCTAGTGTAGAGGGCTCTGGTGCAGTGTCACACCTGCTAGACACTTATTGTGCTGCTTCGGGTCAGAGAATTAATCATGAAAAGTCATCAATATTTTTTAGTAAAGGGTGCCATGGAAATATAAGAGAGGCAGTGAAGAACACCTTAAATGTGAACAAGGAATCGTTAAATGAATGCTATCTTGGGATGCCCACTGACGTGAGCCATTCGAAAAATGGTACGTTCAAATACCTACGAGACCGTGTGTGGGAGAAGATAAAGGGTTGGATGGAGAAGCTCTTATCATCGGCAGATAAAGAAGTGTTGATCAAATTAGTTTCTCAGGCGATTCGAGTCTACTCTATGTCATGTTTCACACTGCCAAGAGGTCTATGCGAGAGCATCACTTCGATCATACGAAAATTCTGGTGGGGAAGCAAACTGTTGGGGAACGTAGTAATTTCAAAAGAATTCCTATGCACATGCAAGATCATGGTGATGCATAGCAACGAGAGGGGAGTGTATCGTCTACGTACCCTCGTAGACCGTAAGAGGAAGCGTTATGAGGACGCGGTTGATGTAGTCGTACATCTTCATGATCCGACTGATCCAAGTACCGAACATACGACACCTCCGAGTTCAGCACACGTTCATCTCGATGACGTCCCACGAACTCCGATCCAGCGGAGCTTCACAGGAGAGTTCCGTCAGCACGACAACGTGATGACGGTGATGATGTTGCTACCGACGCATGGCTTCGCCTAAGCACCGCTACGATATGATCGAGGTGGATTATGGTGGAGGGGGGCACCGCACACGGCTTGGAACAATCAACTTGTGTGTCCTAGGGTGCCCCCTTCCCCCGTATGTAAAGGAGCAAGGGGAGGGGGCCGACGGCCTCATAGGGTGCGCCCCAAGGGGGGAATCCTACTCCTACTAGGAGTAGGTTCCCCCTTTCCTAGTCCAACTAGGAGGGGAAGGAAAGAGGGGGCTGATGACCCACAAGTGTAGGGGATCTATCGTAGCTTTTTGATAAGTAAGAGTGTCGAACCCAACGAGGAGCAGAAGGAAATGATAAGCAGTTTTCAGTAAGGTATTCTCTGCAAGCACTGAAATTATCGGTAACAGATAGTTTTGTGATAAGGTAATTTGTAACGAGTAGCAAGTAATAAAAGTAAATAAGGTGCAACAAGATGGCCCAATCCTTTTTGTAGAAAAGGACAAGCCTAGACAAACTCTTATATGAAGGAAAGCGCTCCCGAGGACACATGAGAATTATCGTCAAGCTAGTTTTCATCACGTTCATATGATTCGCGTTCGGTACTTTGATAATTTGATATGTGGGTGAAGCGGTGTTTGGGTACTGTCCTTACATGTAAAAGCATCCCACTTATGATTAACCCCCATTGCAAGCATCCGCAACTACAACAGAAGTATTAAGGTAAACCTAACCATAGCATGAAACATATGGATCCAAATCAGCCCCTTACGAAGCAACGCATAAACTAAGGTTTAAGCTTCTGTCACTCTAGCAACCCATCATCTACTTATTACTTCCCAATGCCTCCCTCTAGGCCCAAACAATGGTGAAGTTTCATGTAGTCGACGTTCATATGACACCACTAGAGGGACGACAACATACATCTCATCAAAATATCGAACGAATACCAAATTCACATGACTACTTATAGCAAGACTTCTCCCATGTCCTCAGGAACAAACATAACTACTCACAAAGCATATTCATGTTCATAATCAGAGGGGTATTAATATGCATAATGGATCTGAACATATGATCTTCCACCAAGTAAACCAACTAGCATCAACTACAAGGATTAATCAACACTACTAGCAACCCACAGGTACCAATCTGAGGTTTGGATACAAAGATTGGATACAAGAGATGAACTAGGGTTTGAGATGAGATGGTGCTGGTGAAGATGTTGATGGAGATTGACCCCCTCCCGATGAGAGGATCGTTGGTGATGACGATGGTGATGATTTCCCCCTCCTAGAGGGAACTTTCCTTGGCAGAACAGCTCTGCCGGAGCCCTAGATTGGTTCCGCCAAGGTTCCGCCTCATGGCGGCGGAGTTTCTTCCCAAAAGCTTGCTTGTAATTTTTTCTCGGACGAAAGACCTCATATAGAAGAAGATGGGCATCGGAGGGCCACCAGGGAGCCCACCAGGCAGGGGGCGCACCCAAGGGGGTAGGGCGCGCCCCCCACCCTCGTGGCCAGGGTGTGGGCCCCTTCTGGAACTTCTTTCGCCCAATATTTCTTATATACTATGGAAATAACTTCCGTGAAGTTGTGCAAAATAGGTCTCTAATATTTGCTCCTTTTCCAGCCCAGAATCCCAACCGCCGGCATTCTCCCTCTTCATGTAAACCTTGTAAAATAAGAGAGAATAGGAATAAGTATTGTGACATAATGTGTAATAACAGCCCATAATGCAATAATTATCTATATAAAAGCATGATGCAAAATGGACGTATCAACTCCCCCAACTTTAGACTTCGCTTGTCCTCAAGCGAAAGCCGAAATCGAAAAATATGTCCACATGTTTGGAGATAGAGGTGTCGATAAAAATAAAAAATGTACATGAGGGCATCATGATCATTCTTAGAGCAGCAACATATATATATATATATATATATATATATATATATATATATATAGGACAACACTATTCTAATCCCAGGATTAGAATGGTTATTTGGATCACAGCAGCCCCTATATAGGGCCCGACGTGGCCCTCCCGAACTTCCAAACTGTCGCCGGCCCGACAGGAGCCACTGGATCCCGAGGCCCTCCCGACAGGATCCACCTGATCCCGATCCCGATTCTGAGCCGCCCCAGCCCCCTCCTCCCCTCGATCCCCCGACCTTCCCCCTCCTCGTCGTCGATCTTCGCCGGATCCGCCGCCTCCCCTCCGTCTCCAGCTCCTGGCCGACTACCGGCGCGGGTGAGCGAGTGACGGCGGACGCCGGCGCGAGGGAGCCCATGTCGCCTGGACGCGGTGAACCCGCCATGGACTTCAGGAAGCCGCATCCTCATCCCATCGTCACCACCCGAAGCCTTGGCAGACCAGATGACAGCCCCGACACAAGCTACGGCGAGCGGCGTGACCAACAGAGCAACTCCTCCATGGAGGCGGCATCGGTTGCGCCCTCAAATTCAGCGGCAAAAGTACATGAACTTCCTCCCAATTTTGCCTTTTTCTTCAATCTTGCCTTCTCTGACCTTCTTGCTTTGTGCAGATGAACTTCGCGCCCCCTACAAGACATGGATTGCCATGGAATTCCTCTCCTACCTCCACGACGAATTGTTCTCAAGGTGGCCCATCAGCTACTGAAAAAAGGTTGGCCGAACTTCTAGCCAGGGTATGGTTGAACTTCTTCCTTCCTTTGGTTTTTTATTTGCTTACAGCTATGTGAAGTTCAGGTGGTGTGTGAGCATTAGTTCAGGCTACAAAAACCGTTTTAAAATCTGCCTGCTTACAACCATGTGAAGTTCTGGTAGTGTGTGAGTCTCAGTCGAGGCTACAAACACTATAAAAATCTTCCTACATTCACATTCACATGTGGAAAAGCCATGTGAAGTTCAACTAGTAAGTGTGCTAGAGTTCAGGTTGGTATGTATCTGGTTCTGTGCAAAAAAATAAAAGGAAAATAGAACATGCATGTGATATCACATGAAGGTCAGGTTGGTATGCACTAGCAGCCCAACCATTCAAACTCATGAAGGTTTCGGGTTTTTTAACTGTAGACAATATTTTCCCTTTGCAAAACAAGAAGTTCAGGTTGTGGACAGTGCTCAGTTCAGGTACATATAAGTAATCAAATATTGTAGAATTAAACAAGATGTGACGTTCATTCTGTGAAGGGTGCTCAGTTCAGGTACAAAAGTATTGGCAGATGCTCAGCTCAGTGCATAGTGTGATGGCTCTCACCACTTTTATATGAGAAGTTCAGGCTGTGAATAATGCTAAGTTCAGTTACAAAGGTATAGGCAGATATAATTTGTGTGCTAATAGACATTTTCTTCTTTTATGTCAGCAAGACGAGAGATGCATGAAGAAGGTTAGAAGTTCCCAGCAGCAAGTACACAATCCAAAGCCTGTACGCGTTGCACCACCCCCTCAATGGGTCACACCTCAAACGCACCAACAACATTACCAACCTGCTCCAGACCTGTAACGCCCTGGACACACCCGCCGGTGGACGTTACTCCTGGCAGGATCTAGACTGGCCCCACAGATCAATACTAGTCTTTTCTGCGCACTTTGTCCTCACTCGTGCGCACCCGGGAGCAACTTCCCGGTCGGTCACCCATCCTAAAACTACTCCAAGCTGAGCACGCTTAACTTTGGAGTTCTGTCTGAATGGGCTCCCGGAAAAGAAGGAATTCCTTATTGATATGAGTAGTCTATCTTCCCTAATAAGCCAGGCTATCACATACACCCCCACTCAGAGGAACCACGTCCTTGTCGGGCCACATGAACGTTCCCTCTTGGTACATACGTCTGTGCTTCCAGTACATGGGTCATGCCGTGTGCCATGAGGGGTCACAAACGTCATGAATAACATGACCACGCACCTGTCCGCAACCATCCGTGTAATCGCGAGGGTCGGCTCTAATACCAACTTGTAACGCCCTTGATGCGGCTATATCTCCCACGTGTCGAAGCACGACTTAGAGGCATAATCGCATTGAAAGCAATGTCGCAAGTGAGGTAATCTTCGCAAACAACCCATGTACATAAATAAAGGGGAAAGGTACATAGTTGGCTTACACTCGCCACGTCACACAAATACATAAATAAGTCATTACATTCATCCAATACACTCAAGGTCCGACTACGGAACCAAAATAAAGATCAACCCCCAAATGCGACAAAGTCCCCGATCGCCCCAACTGGGCACCACTACTGATCATCTGGGAAAGACACGTAGTAACGACGAGAGTCTTCATCGAACTCCCACTTGAGCTCGGTCATATCATCTGGAGTGGTATCATCGGTCCCTGCATCTGGTTTTGGAAGGAATCTATGAGTCACGGGGACTCAGCAATCTCGCACCCTCACGATCAAGACTATTTAAGCTTATAGGTAAGGTAAGGGTATGATGTGGAGCTGCAGCAAGAAACTAGCATATATGGTGGCTAACATACGCAAATGAGAGTGAGAAGAGAAGGCAAAGGCACGGTCGAACAACTATGATCAAGAAGTGATCCTAGAACAACCCACGCCAAGCATTACTCCAACACCGTGTTCACTTCCCAGACTCCGCCGAGAAGAGACCATCACAGTTACACATGCGGTTGGTGCATTTTAATTAAGTTAAGTTTCAGGTTATCTACAACCGGACATTAACAAATTCCCATCTTCCCATAACCGCGGGCACGGCTTTCAAAAGTTCAAATCCCTGCAGGGGAGTCCCAACTTAGCCCATCACAAGCTCTCATGGTCAACGAAGGATATTCCTTCTCCCAAGACAATCCGGTCAGACTCGGCATCCCGGTTACAAGACATCCTCGACAATGGTAAAACAAGTCCAGCAACATCGCCCGAATATGCCGACAAATCCCGATAGGAGCTGCACATATCTCGTTCTCAGGGCACACTCAGATGAACACTACGTACAACTAAAACCAACCCTCAAGTTTCCCCGAGGTGCGCTGCAAGTGGCTCTGTTTTGGACCAACACTCAGAGGAGCACTGGCCCGGGGGGTTTAATAAAGATGACCCTTGGGCTCCGGAAACCCAAGGGAAAAAGAGGCTAGGTGGCGAATGGTAAAACGAAAGTTGGGCATTGCTGGAGGAGTTTTATTCAAGGCGAACTGTCAAGGGGTTCCCATTATAACCCAACCGTGTAAGGAACGCAAAATCCGGGAACATAACACCGATGTGACGGAAACTAGGGCGGCAAGAGTAGAACAAAACACCAGGCATAAGGCCGAGCCATCCACCCTTTACCAAGTATATAGGTGCATTGAGATAAACAAGATAATATAGTCATATCCCAACAATAAACAAGTTCCAACAAGGAACGATCTCCAATCTTCACCTGCAACAAGAAACGCTATAAGAGGGGCTGAGCAAAGCGGTAACATAGACAAACAACGGTTTGCTAGGACAAGGTGGGTTAGAGGTTTGACAGGGCAATTTGGGAGGCATGATAAGCAAGTGGTAGGTATCGTAGCATAGGCATAGCAAAAGAGCGAGCATCTAGCAAGCAAAGATAGAAGTGATTCGAGGGTATGGTCATCTTGCCTGCAAAGTTCTCAGAGTTGTCTTGATCCTTGTAAGCATACTCAACGGGCTCCTCGTTCACGTACTCGTCTCCCGGCTCTAACCAAACAAGAACAACAAGCAAAAAGGAACACAATCAACCACGTGCACTGCTCAAGCAACATGATGCAAACATGGTATGATATTCGGGATGCGATATGCGATGAATATGCATGATTTGCAAAGGAATGATTGAACCTGGCCTCAACTTGTAAAACCAAGAGTTACACTGTAAAGGTGAGTTGATTTCGGTCGAAATCGATATAAAGATCACCGGAATCGGATGCACGGATTGGAAATGGCAAGCAAAACAAATATGGCACCGGTCTGCGATTAACAGCAAGTAGCCATCTAAATGAATCAATATAATCACCATGCTTAGCGTATTTATATTGATGCATTTAGATGGCTACTTGTTGTTAATCGCAGACCGGTGCCATATTTGTTTTGCTTGCCATTTCCAATATGTGCATCTGATTCCGGTGATCTTTATATCGATTTCGACCGAAATCAACTCACCTTTCCAGTGGCACTATTTGTTTTTCAAGGTGAGGCCAGGTTCAATCATTCCTTTGCAAATCATGCATATGCATCGCATATTGCATCCCGCATATCATACCATGTTTGCATCATGTTGCTTGAGCATTGCACGTGGTTGATTATGTTCCTTTTTGCTTGTTGTTCTTGTTTGGGTAGAGCCGGGAGAAGAGTACGTGAACAAGGAGCCCGTTGAGTACACTTACGAGGATCAAGACAACTCTGAGAACTTTGCAGGCAAGATGACCATACCCTTGAAATCACTTCTATCTTTGCTTGCTAGATGCTCGCTCTTTTGCTATGCCTATGCTACGATACCTACCACTTGCTTATCATGCCTCCCAAATTGCCCTGTCAAACCTCTAACCCACCTTGTCCTAGAAAACCGTTGTTTGGCTATGTTACCGCTTTGCTCAGCCCCTCTTATAGCGTTGCTAGTTGCAGGTGAAGATTGGAGATCGTTCCTTGTTGGACTTGTTTATTGTTGGGATATCACTATATTATCTTGTTTATCTTAATGCACCTATATACTTGGTAAAGGGTGGAAGGCTCGGCCTTATGCCTGGTGTTTTGTTCCACTCTTGCCGCCCTAGTTTCCTTCACATCGGTGTTATGTTCCTGGATTTTGCGTTCCTTACACGGTTGGGTTATAATGGGAACCCCTTGACAGTTCGCCTTGAATAAAACTCCTCCAGCAATGCTCAACTTTGGTTTTACCAATCGCCACCTAGCCTCTTTCTCCCTTGGGTTTCCGGAGCCCAAGGGTCATCTTTATTAAACCCACCCGGGCCAGTGCTCCTCTGAGTGTTGGTCCAAAACAGAGCCACTTGCAGCGCCACCTCTGGAAAACTTGAGGGTTGGTTTTAGTTGTACGTAGTGTTCATCTGAGTGTGCCCTGAGAACGAGATATGTGCAGCTCGTATCGGGATTTGTCGGCACATTCGGGCGGTGTTGCTGGACTTGTTTTACCATTGTCCAGGATGTCTTGTAACCGGGATGCTGAGTCTGATCGGATTGTCTTGGGAGAAGGAATATCCTTCGTTGACCGTGAGAGCTTGTGATGGGCTAAGTTGGGACTCCCCTGCAGGGATTTGAACTTTCTAAAGCCATGCCCGCGGTTATGGGCAGATGGGAATTTGTTAATGTCCGGTTGTAGTTAACCTAAAACTTAACTTAATTAAAATGCACCAACCACGTGTGTAACCGTGATGGTCTCTTCTCACCGGAGTTCGGGAAGTGAACACAGTGTTGGAGTAATGCTTGACGTAGGTTGTTCTAGGATAACTTCTTGATCATAGTTGTTTGACCGTGCCTTTGCCTTCTCTTCTCGCTCTCATTTGCGTATGTTAGCCACCATATATGCTAGTTGCTTGCTGCAGCTCCACATCATACCCTTACCTTACCTATAAGCTTAAATAGTCTTGATCGCGAGGGTGCGAGATTGCTGAGTCCCCGTGACTCACAGATTCCTTCCAAAACCAGATGCAGGGACCGATGATACCGCTCCAGATGATATGACTGAGCTCAATTGGGAGTTCGATGAAGACTCTCGTCGTTACTACGTGTGTTTCCCAGATGATCAATAGTGGTGCCCAGTTGGGGCGATCGGGGACTTTGTCGCATTTGGGGGTTGATCTTTATTTTGGTTCCGTAGTCGGACCTTGAGTGTATTGGATGAATGTAATGACTTATTTATGTATTTGTGTGACGTGGCAAGTGTAAGCCAACTATGTACCTTTCCCCTTTATTTATGTACATGGGTTGTTTGCGAAGATTACTCACTTGCGATATTGCTTTCAATGCGATTATGCCTCTAAGTCGTGCTTCGACACGTGGGAGATATAGCCACATCGAGGGCGTTACAAGACCAAAAATGGATGACACCCAAAACACACGGAGACTTCCAAGATGTTGGGTCACAGCCCTATCCGCACAAGTTTGCGCCTCCATCTAATTGGGTGATGCCGGAAATCCCCCGCGGATTCTTTGTATCCACCAGAAGACTCCCAAGCACGCCGATGCAGGAGGGGGTTAGCTCAAATCTTGTGTGTAACTCTGGAGGTTATCCTGGTGTGCCTCATCAATGCCAAAGCGAAGCAACTAAACCGGATCCCAGGACAAATCCAACAGCAACACACACATGGAGGAGAGTGCTCTGCACACTACCACCGTTGGATCCTGCTGCTGCTGCTACAAGTCATAATTGTACGGGGCATAAGGTAGATGGATTGCTTCACAAAACAAAATAGCAAAACAAGACCAGGATCGCAATACCTCCACAACCACCTCAAACAAAAAGGACACGAACAAGAGATAGGCCATCTTCAGCCCTCCTTCCTCCTCGTGATCCACTGCTGCATCCTGCTATGGTTACTCCGCCATGCCCCATCCCAGAGGGACAGCAGCCGACACCAGCGGAGTTGCGATCATACACACACGTAAGTGAAACAAAAAAAATATTTATATACGCATCTTGTATTATCTGCAAATTTTCTGCTCCCTCCAGGATAACAAGTTCATAAACTGCATTTTAACGTGTTGTTTGGATTTTTTTTCCTTTTTCTACAGACGCTGGATCTACCGGATTATCTAATACCAAGACTAAAGATGCGATTCAAAGATGTAGAGAAAGCAAGGGAATTTTATAACAGATACGCCAGACACGCTGGTTTTGGAATCAGGAAGAAGAGGGGAAATGACAACCACAAGTATTTTGTTTGTGCCTTCCAAGGGATACACACATCTTCTGTTTCAGAGGCCAACAGGAAGCGAAACAAAACATCACAGAGGACGGGCTGCAATGCAAGAATGAGGGTGAAGGTGCAGGAGGATGACACATGCGTGGAAGTGGACATTGAGTACAATCATAATCATGAACTCATGCAAACTGATGACATGCTGGTATTCTTGCACTCACACAAGAATTATGACCCCACTATTTTGGAGTACGTAAAGCTCCTGCAGTACCATGATGTCAAGCACACAACAATCATGTCCATGCTTTCTGAAAATGAAGATGGAAGCTACTTCCTAAGCATGACCGGACGAGACCTACTAAACCAGTAAGTATTCAAACACCCACATACTGCAATGTAAAATAGCATTCTAGCTCACAACCCTTTGCTAGCAAAAAATAACAAATGCATGGTTGCATGTGATTTGGAGGAAAGCCATGAATGCAAGGAAAGATGACTTGGATGATGTATTGAAACTTGTCTCATTCTTCAAAGACATAAAGGCAATAAATGATGAGTTTTTCTATGACATCCAAGTGGACAAGGACAAGTCAATTAAAAACATTTTCTGGTCCAATGCAAGTTGCCGAGGAGCCTATCAAGACTTTGGCGATTGCATAACATTTGACACAACTTACAAGAACAACAGATTTCATATGCCTCTGGGAGTGCTTGTTGGAACAAACCATCACTTGCAGTAAACGATATTTGTTGTTGCCCTGATAAGAGACGAAGATGCAAAGTCATTCAAGTGGTTGTTCGATACATTTGTACGGTGCATGAACAACAAGAACCCAACTTGCATTCTAACAGGTGAGTTCAAAAAAAAACCTCTTCAAGTTTCATCATCTTTTCAGTCTATGGGTCTGTGTTGGGTACATTGGTTTTGTCTGAAAATAATGTAAAAAATGCAGTTCAACCACTGTTAGCACAAAAGTACAACTAGCAGTACAAGAAAGCAAAATTATATGTCACATGTTTAGAAAAAAATTAGTTATGAATGTGAAGTTCAAATACATGAATCATAGAAGTTCAAGGACAAAGCTGTAAGATAAATATATGTAGCATGTTCAGAAAGATATAGTTATTTATGTGAAGTTCAAGCACTGCTACCATAGAAGTTCAACAACAATGCTTTAAGAAAATTTTGAGTGTGACACTACTAGTTTGTCCTACTACTAACTGTGAAGTTCAAGCACCGGTACCACAGAAGTTCAGCAACACTGCTATAAATAAAAAATACACGTGACATTCTTAGATACCATACTACTAGATGTAGAGTTCAAGTACTTGTACAACATAAGTTCACCATCAGTACAAAAAAGAATCAAGTTTCATTTTTTAATTCATGCAGACCAATGCACATCGATGGCGAAAGCTATACCACAATCATTTCCAAACACCATCCACAAGCTATGCCATTGGCACATCATGAAGAAGTACAGGGAATACCTCGAGTTGATGTACAAAAAGTATAGAACATTCAAAGAGGAGTTCACAGCTATATTAAACTGGCCGCTGATGCCAACGGAGTTTGAAGATGCCTGGGCTGAACTCGTGCACAAGTACAACCTGGAGAATGACCAGATGATGATGCGACTCTGGAGTGATAGGAAGATGTGGATTTCTGCATATTACAAGAACATTTTCTGTGCTAGAATGACTTCCACACAACGAAGCGAGAGCATGAACCACGTGTTAAAGAAAGGGTTTGTCAAGGGGACCCAGAACCTACACAAGTTTGCTAGGCGGGTCAATGCTTGCATCCAAACTCGGATGCGGAAGGAGAACGAGCAAACAATGACCAGCATGGTATGATGACAAGTACAAAAAAAACCCATCATGTTCTGTTTACCTTCAACATGTGCACTTTGAGTTTAAAAAATGAAACCCATGACTCTGCTTCGACTAATATATCACTTTTTGACATGTGCAGACCAACCCTATGACAAAAACAACTTACGGCTACGAGGAAGACATGTCTATCAAGTACACGAGAGCCGTGTACACCGAGATGAGGAATAGGATGAGAAAGGCCATGCTATTTCGCGCAAAGCGTATAGCAGAGCCCACTAAGTACCTTGTGTAATACCACAACAAGCCTGGCCATGATGATGAAGAAAGATTTTCCTGGTCAAAGCATGAATTCCAGGTTGTAGCTGACCCAGAGAATGAAATATACGAGTGTGAATGCAAGCTCTGGACTAGAGATGGCAATGGGTCAGGTTTGGATCGGGTTGAACAATCTCAAATCCATATCCATGTCCATGAAGACAGTCTTTGCCCGCCCATGAAAAAATTCATGGGTGAAAAATTGTGTCCATGTCCAAATACGATGGATATCCATACCCATTGGATATCCATTGGGTCCTCTCGAGACATATAAATAAGACATAACACAATATTAACATAAACTCTTCCATTCTTCACCTCGTGGTAGGCTAGGCTTCAATTATCGTAAATCAACATCCACTAACAACCTAAGATCATTCAGTATTTTTCTAACAGATGAAAATGACGAGTCATTTAAGAAGGAGGTAAAAATAAGGGAAGGGGTGTTGGAGTATGTTACAGAGGGGATTGAATGTCAACTAAAAGAAGTTACGATGGGGATTATGTAATTTCTTATGCATGTTTTAGATTAAAAAAAGTGTAAAATTGTTGTGGGACATATGACCGTGGGGTAGGGATAGCAGATTTTCCCCCATTAAATCATACTATCGGGTCAGGTTTGGGTATATCCATGGGTACAAGATTATATCCATGCCCTATCCACGAACAATCGGGTCGGGTTTGGGCGCTGCCCATGGACACAAAAGCATATCCAAACCCTATCCATTCGGGTCGGATATCCATGGATATCCATGTCCATGGATAAAATTGAAGGAAATATGCCCTAGAGGCAATAATAAAGTTATTATTTGTTTCCTTATTTCATGATAAATGTTTATTATTCATGCTAGAATTGTATTAACCGGAAACATAATACATGCGTGAATACATAGACAAACAGAGTGTCACTAGTATGCCTCTACTTGACTAGCTCGTTGATCAAAGATGGTTAAGTTTCCTAAACCATAGACATGAGTTGTCATTTGATTAACGGGGTCACATCATTAGAAGAATGATGTGATTTACTTGACCCATTCCGTTAGCATAGCACTTGATCGTTTAGTTTGTTGTTATTGCTTTCTTCATGACTTATACATGTTCCTATGACTATGAGATTATGCAACTCTCCTTTATCGGAGGAACACTTTGTGTGCTACCAAACATCACAACGTAACTGGGTGATTATAAAGGTGCTCTACAGGTGTCTCCGAAGCTACTTGTTGGGTTGGCGTATTTCAAGATTAGGATTTGTCACTCTGATTGTGTAGCGACCCGACTCGGTAAGAGTCGAAGTCTCTGTGCTTACCATGCTAGTCCCTGGATCGACTTGCTAGCACACACAGTACTCGATGAAATAACAGAAATAACACACATCTCTTTATTACATTGATAGTCTAGGAGCAATACAATTATTACAAAATAGGGCATAAAGCCAATAAGCAAATACTGCGGAAGCGAAGAAGTAAATGAGTCCAACTCCACGAGCAAGGTTGAGTGTAGAACATCGACCTATCGCACCTTAATCCTCGTTGGATATATCTGCAACGTGATAAGTTGCAGCCAAATAGGTCAGTACATTGAATGTACTGGCAAGTCACATCATAGTGTAAAGAACCTACTTGTACATGCAATTTGGCTGGTGGAAAGCTCTAAGTTTAGATTTTTTGCATAAAGCTAGTTTTTCCCTATTAGAAAAGATTGTTATTCTACTACTACACATTTGCATAGGATGAGTTGGCAAAATCCAACTCCATCCGTCCCCAAGTTTCATTTAAAACCCAACTGTTTAATTAAAGGTGAGGAGATCTTCCAGCAGTTTCACAACTAGATGCTCATGATGTCCGTAACTGGGGACACGGCTAATCGATTAGGTTGACACTCTGCAAAGGTTGCGCACTTCTCCCCACAAGACTCGACCACCTCCATGATCGGAAGATCGAGACATAGTCTTTCGAAAATGTTCCTCCTTAACCCACGGATAGGCCGGTACACCTACTTCATTCTACATCTGCTAGCCCATCCCGGAAGGGGTCACACTAACTACTCGACTAAGCCAGAGCCCATATTGGCTTGTGGCTGCACACGTAAGCTTCTAGACATGAGAATACGATTGATCTCTTTGAGCCTGAGCGGACGGTCCACTAGTGGTGCACCACCATTGAATTCCCATGCGTGCCCCACTGTACTTCGCCACCATTCCAACAAGTTTCTGCCCAGGTAGTTCATTAATTATCTTAGGTCCTATTTACTACATTGTCGCTCATACTTTACAATGTTCACTCCCCAATCCACGTCTACTTAGCGAAGCAACATAATGTAAAACGATGGCGACAATGTTATAAGGTTTAGACCTACCTCAGTGAACTACTGGGTGAAAAGCATAGTCATGCGGCATCAATTCCTACCATGCAGTCCTACCGCAAAGAACTAAGTGAATAATAAAAACATAGGTAATGAAACATGATCAAGATGCAACTTGCCTTGGTACTGCTGGTTGAATTCTAAAGACTGATAATATTCTGCTTCGCACTCCGGGCAATCTATCGCAAGGAAGATAAACAAACATAAGCAACAATCCAGAGACCAAAAGAACATGCGTAGCAAAAAGTCTTGGAAAAACCAAATGATCATACAACACACTAAGCTACTACAGAAATATACTAAGTGCAAAACAACATAGTCCTATGGTTCAAGGAGTGATGTGAAGTATAGTGCATACTATGCATACTAGTAAAAATATTAAAGGGCAGAATCTAGTGTGTAAAAATTTTTGTGACAAAGGTCCAGGTGATAGGGTTTGGCTACGGTGACAAAGTGCAAAAAGAATCAATTTAATCAGAGATACGGTTTGAGAGATATGGCCATTTGAAGTTCGAATTCGAATCTGAATAAATTCAAATTTGAATCTGACAAACGTTTGCAAAAGGTATACCACTGGATAGATCTAAACAATACGAAGAATTTGCCGCTGGTTTCATCAACTTTGGATCTACGGTTAAAAAGTTATGGCTAATCTAAGCCAGGGACTAATCTGTGATAAAAAAGGACTAAACAGTGAAGAAAACTATCACAAACAAGTCCCTGGCCATGTGGCGGCTCCTGGCTGGCCGAGCAGCGTCCGCTGCGGAGGCTATACGGCGAACGGTCGCTAAATAAGAAAAAACAGCGGCGGCGGCTAACTAAATAAAACCGATGCTCGGTGTAAATAAAACCGCACGGTCTAAAGGAAACCGACCGGTAGTTTTTTTAAATTAAAAACCATGGTTAACCGCGTACCGGTTCAACTAAAAAAACAACTAACCTAATCTAATCTAGGCCGTTGGTGACCGATCTAACGGGCGAGGGTGGGGCGGCGGCTTACAGCGGGTGGTGGTGGCCGGCGATGAGCAGAGGACAGCGGCGGCGGCTCGGGTCGAACGGGGCGGCGGCTACAGCGGGTCCCGGCATCGGTGAAGAAGACGGGGAGGTGCGGCACGGCTTGGGCGTCGCGAAGGTGGTGTCGGTGTGCGTCGTCGACGTCCGGACGGGGCGGGGCGAAGATGGCGGCCTTCAGAGCTCCGGCGACTCCGGCGTCGACGGTGCGGCGGCTCCGACGGTACCTAGGGGCAAAAAATGTGTCAAACCGATGCGCGTTGTCGCGGGGATCCAATTGACAAAGGGAGGAGAGTTAGGGGGTGCCACAGATGACAAAATGGACGACGGAGCGGCGCAGCTCCGGCGAGATGCGAACGGCGACTGCGAGCAGTATGAGCGGCGTGGGAGGAAGCGAGATGGCGAGGATGGAAGAGGGGGTTGAGGGGATTTTATAGGCGAGGGCACGGGAGCTGCGGATAAGCTCTATCCGAGCGCGAGGCGGCCGGGGGTTGCGGCGACGAGGCGCGGATGTTTATCCCGCGCCGTACGGGAGGTTGGGGACGAGCTGACGAGGCGGGGCCCGCCTGGCAGTGGCAGCGGCGGTAGCGAGCGAGAGGGGACGCGGGCGGTCGACCGGTGCGGAAGGCGTCGGGCGCTGGGCTCTGGCCTTGGTCCAAATGGCCACCTGGGCCGGCTGGCCTAGCGCGGCTGGCTGAGCGCGCACGCCCCTGGGCCGAACTGGTTTTGGTCCAGGCGGGTGAATGCGTGTGTGCGTGTGTGTTTTTTTTAACCTAAGACTAAAGTGTCCCTAAACAATTCAAATGAATTAATAAAAACACCACAATAATTTCTAAAATAACTATGCAATAATTAGAGCCTAATGAACATTAACTTAAGCACATAACATTTTGAAAATATTTTCCTAATGCAATTAATGCACTTTTTGCAAATAAAATAAATACCAATAAACTCCAAAACTTCAAATAATATTCAAAATAAAATTTCCCACTCTTTTATATTTTGAGGAAGTCATCTTATCCCCTCTCATTTGTTTTTCTCGAGTGAAAAAGATATTATTTGAATATTAAAAAAAACTCCATAATGCAAAGAAATATGATATGCATTGAATGATTCTATTAACATCCAAATTTAATAAAAATTGGGATGTTACAAACCTAACCCCCTTAAGATGAATCTCGTCCTCGAGATTCGGGTTGGCCAGCAAAAGGTGTGGATGGTCCTGTCTAAGATCTTCCTCTCGTTCCCAAGTAGCTTCCTCCTCGGTGTGGTGACTCCACTGAACCTTGCAGAACTTGATGATCTTGGTACGAGTGATTCTTTCTGTAGACTCAAGAATCTTAATAGGTTTCTCCTCATAAGTCAGATCGCTCTCCAACTGAATTGCTTCTAGTGGCACTATATCTCTCAAAGGGATCTCTGCCATCTCTGCATGACACTTCTTCAGCTGGGAAACATGAAACACATCATGAACTCCTGACAAAGCCTCTGGTAATTCCAACTGGTATGCAACCTCTCCTCTGCGTTCCAGAACTCTGTATGGTCCCACAAATCGTGGTGCTAACTTCCCTTTGACTCCAAATCTTTTAATACCTCGAAGTGGAGACACTCGAAGATATGCTCTATCTCGCACTTCATAGATCACTTCCTTGCGTTTAGCATCGGCATAACTTTTCTGCCTTGACTAGGCTATCTTAAGTCTGTCACGAATCAATTTGACCTTCTCCTTAGAATCCCTGATCAAGTCAGGTCCAAACAACTTGCGATCTCCAACTCCATCCCACATCAAATGTGTCCTACATTTCCTTCCATACAATGCCTCGAAAGGGGCCATCTGCAAACTGGCTTGGTAGCTATTGTTGTATGAGAATTCTGCGTAGGGTAAGTTATCATCCCAACTAGACCCATAGTATAGCGCACACGCTCTCAACATGTCCTCTAGAATCTGATTGACTCTCTCTGTCTGCCCATCAGTCTGTGGGTGGAAGGCTGTACTGAACTCTAGCCTGGTACCCAAAGTTTCGTGTAACTGTTTCCAAAACTTTGAGGTAAACTGTGTTCCTCTATCCGATACGATGCTCCTTGGAACTCCATGCAGACATACGATCCTGGTCATATATATCTTTGCCAGCTTAGCACTTGTATAGGTGGTCTTTACTGGAATGAAGTGAGCAACCTTGGTCAAATGATCCACTATCACCCAAATGGAATCATAACCTGAACGGGTCCTGGGTAACCCCGTGATAAAGTCCATACCAAGTTTATCCCATTTCCAATCAGGTATTGGCAACGGCTGAAGTAATCCTGCTGGTTTCTGATGTTCTGCCTTTACTCTCTGACATACATCACATATTGCCACATACTCGGCAATTTCTCGCTTCATACCGGCCCACCAAAAACTTTCCTTCAAGTCCAAATACATCTTGGTATTGCCTGGGTGTATCGAATATGGTGAGTCATGAGCCTCCTGAAGAATCAACTTCCTGATCTTCGGGTTATTGGGTACACAAATCCGTTGCTCAAACCATATGGTTCCATGTTCATCCTCACGGAATCCTTCTGCTTTCCCTTTGCTCATCATTTCTTTGATCTCAGCAATACCTTGGTCCAACTTCTGGGCTTCTCCGATTCTTACCAACAAGGTGGAATGCACCTCGAGTGCGGCAACATAACCTCTTGGAACTATTTCCAATTGAAGGTCTCTAAGCTCATCACATAACTCCTGAGGTAAACCTCCTGCTGTAAGGGTATTAACATAACTCTTACGGCTCAAGGCATCTGCCACAATGTTGGCTTTTCCTGGATGATAATGCAGACTCATGTCATAATCCTTTATAAGTTCCAACCATCTCCTTTGCCTGAGATTCAACTCTTTCTGCGTGAAGATATACTTCAAACTCTTGTGATCCATGTAAACATCACAACGATTCCCAATAAGATAGTGTCTCCATGCCTTGAGTGCATGCACTACGGCTGCCAGCTCCAAATCATGTGTGGCATAGTTCAACTCATGAGGTCAAAGCTGTCGTGAAGCATAAGCTACCACTTTTCCCTCTTGCATAAGAACACCTCCAAGTCCCTGACGTGAAGCATCACAATACACTTGAAACTCCTTGTGTACGTCAGGCAGGACTAACACTGGGGCTGTAACCAAACGCTTCTTCAACTCTTGAAAGCTGGCTTCACACTCTTCAGTCCAAACGAACTTGGTGTCCTTTTTCAACAATGATGTCATGGGCCTGGCAATCTTGGAGAAATTTTCAATAAATCTCCGGTAATATCCTGCAAGCCCAAGAAAACTACGAATCTCACCAACTGTGGTGGGTGCATTCCATTCCGTGACTGACTCTACCTTGGTAGGGTCCACTGCAATCCCTTCACCTGACACTACATGTCCAAGGAATCCGACTTCCTTCAACCAAAACTCACACTTGCTGAACTTGGCATAAAGTTGATGTTCTCTGAGCTTCTCCAAAACCAAGCACAGATGTTCAGCATGTTCCTCCTCATTCTGGGAGTAAACCAATATGTCATCAGTGAATACCACTACAAACTTATCCAGGAACTCCATGAATACTTTGTTCATCATGTTCATAAAGTAGGCAGGGGCATTAGTCAAACCAAAGGACATGACTGTATACTCATAAAGCCCATACCTTGTGGTAAAAGCTGTCTTGGGTATATCCTTCTCACGAATCTTCAACTGGTGATAACCCGATCGAATATCGATCTTGGAGAAAACACTAGCTCCTTCTAGCTGGTCAAACAAGTCATTGATCATCGGTAGGGGATACTTGTTCTTGATGGTCACCTCATTCAAAGAGCGGTAATCCACACACATTCTCAAGGTTCCATCCTTCTTCTCCACTAAAAGTACTGGGGCTCCCCAAGGTGATGAACTCGGGCGAATATACCCTTTCTCTAGTAACTCCTTAATCTGTTTCTTGACTTCCTCCAAATCATTAGCAGGCATTCGATATGGCCTCTTGGAGATAGGCCATGTGCCTGGCAGCAACTCAATCAAAAACTCAATCTCCCGATCTAGTGGCATACACGGTAACTCATCCGGAAATACATCGGGATAATCCTTCACCACTGGTACTTCTTCCTAGACAACTCCCGTAAGAGAGTTCACCTGAGTCCTCTTAGGCTTAAGCCTGGATACATACTTGATCCTCTTCTTCTCCGGGGTGGTGAGAAAAATCGATCTACTAGCACAATCAATGTCTCCCTCATACTTGGACATCCAATCCATCCCTAGGATTACATCCAACCCTTGCGATTCTAGTATAATCATATCTGTGGGAAAAACATGTCCCCCTATGTTCAAAGGCAATTGGAAACATCCTTGACTAGCCATAGACTCGGCTCCTGAGGAACTCACTAGAATGGGTGCCTTAAGAGCTATGGTAGGCAACTTATGTTTATCCACAAATGCCCTTAATATGAATGAATGCGATGCACCAGTGTCAAAAAGAATGAGTGCTGGAAACGAATTAACCAAGAACTTACCAATCACTGCGTCAGGCTGCTCATAAACCTCTTCCACATTGACATGATTCACATGTCCCTTAGTGAAAGCATTGGGCTTCTTGCCTCCAGAATTCCCATTGCCATTTCCATTTCCATTCTGCGCCTCAGGGCACTCATTGGAGTAGTGACCTGTCTTCTTGCACTTGAAGCAGGTGATGTGACTCAGGTCCTTCTTCATCGGTGTGGAAGAATTGAAATGTTGTTGATTTCCATTTCCTCCATTACCATTGCCCTGCTTGTGACCATGGTGGTTGTGTCCATTCCCTCCATGATGAATGTGCCCCCCATGGTTATGGTGATTCCCTCCAAACTTGCTAGTGCCTGATCCAGAACTCCCTGACTACGGGCTGTAGCGGGGTTTCTGTTGAACTCCCGAGTTATACTTCTCGTGACCGTACTTCCTCTTAAGATTCTCCATCTGTTGGTGCTTGCCTTCAAGAATAATAGCCTTATCAACCAGCTCCTGATAGTCCGAAAATGTTGCCACAGTCAACTGAACTCCCAACTCATTGTTCAGTCCCTCCAGAAACTTCTCCTGCTTGGCTGCATCGGTGGCCACGTCCTCTGGGGCGTAACGGGCCAACTTACTGAACTCATCAACATACTGAGATACCGTGCGTCCTCCCTGGCGCAAGCTGCGGAACTCCTTCTTCTTCAGACTCATGGCTCCAGCTGAAACATGAGCAGTGCGGAACGCCCGCTGGAACTGATCCCAAGTCACATTCTCCATGGGGTATGTGGTGGTGTAGTTCTCCCACCAAGCAGCTGCCGGTCCATCCAGCTGGTGGGCAACAAACTTCACCTTCTCCGCATCATTGCATCCTACTGTGGCCAGCTCCCTTCCTATCTTGCGGAGCCAGTCATCTGCGACGATCGGCTCCCTGCTGTTGGAGAACACGGATGGGTTTAGCCTCAGAAAACGGGCAAGACTGTCAACCGGGGGTGGCGGCGGTGGGTTGTTATTGTTGTTCTGGTTCTGGTTCTGAATGAGCATCTGCATAAGAGCATTCTGTTGTTGGATCAATTGCGTAAGCTCCAGCGGAAAGTTGAATTCGGGGTCACGTCTTGGAGGCATTTGATGGGTTTCAGAGTGGATGAGGAGTTAGAATAGAACAAGGCCTAGCGAGTAAAATCACACTACCCATATGCACATGATAGCAATAAAACTTCAAATCACTCCAATTCAATTTCAAACAAAGAGGTTCACATGAATAATCAAACCTAAGGTAAGCCATGTCACAAGATTTGACAAGATCTTACAAATGAAATAAAACTAATCGGATAACGAAATCGAATTTCTAAATCCTCATGGTGGTATAAAATCTAACTCTCATCAGATGAGGACCAGTCAACCATGTCGACATCGGGTGTCCTTGCATCGCTCTCCGTGTCGTCATCTCCGAGCTCATCATTTTGGTCTCTCTCCTGGCTGACATAGGCACCATATGAGTGATCCTCCTGGATGTTTTCTCCCTCATCCAGCTTCTCCTCGGCCTCCTCGAGCTCAAGCTTCAGGTCATCTATCTTCTCCTGCAGTGTGTCCAGCTCTCCTTCGTGCTCGATGCGAGCGTCCTGGAGCTCCTCCTCTAGCTCGGCCTTGCGGGTCATGAGGTTCTTGATGACGACCATGTTGTCGGACAGCTCCAGCTCCATCATAGGAATGTGCTCCTCCATGTCCTGGATATGGGATGCTATCGTCTCGTCCTCCAGGGTATGCACTACATCTCCATTTGCGTCGCGGCGTCCGTACATCACGAAGGAGGTCCTCTTGAGGTCTTCGTCATACACCTCCCGAATGCGTCCGAGAGCAATGTGAGCAGCGATACCCCTGCCCAAGCCCCATGTTGCGGTATCCACATGGAAATCAATGGGCTTGGTGCGGTTTCCGAGGATGCGTCCGGGGATATGAGCATCGATCCTCCAACATGTCTCCTCGGGCAGGGTGGTGGTGAAGGTTCCAGTGAATGTGGGAAGCCCAATCTTCAGGTGCTTCGTGATCTTCACCAGCTGCCTTCCAAAGGGCATGGTCTCATCGGGCTGCTCGAACTCAACAAGGGCGGACGACATCTACATTTTGAACAAGAGAAGAAATTAGTATTGAAGTAGAGAAGGTACGAGACCAAAGGATATATATGGAAAATGAAAACTATAGTTTTTATCCTATGGCTTTTCTCCATTTCTATGGGTCGCATCCTACAGTCAACGTGTGCTCTGATACCATCTTGTAGCAACTCGACTCGGTAAGAGTCGAAGTCTCTGTGCTTACCGTGCTAGTCCCTGGATCGACTTGCTAGCACACACAGTACTCGATGAAATAACAGAAATAACACACATCTCTTTATTACATCGATAGTCTAGGAGCAATACAATTATTACAAAATAGGGCATAAAGCCAATAAGCAAATACTGCGGAAGCGAAGAAGTAAATGAGTCCAACTCCACGAGCAAGGTTGAGTGTAGAACATCGACCTATCGCACCTTAATCCTCGTCGGATATATCTGCAACGTGATAAGTTGCAGCCAAATGGGTCAGTACATTGAATGTACTGGCAAGTCACATCATAGTGTAAAGAACCTACTTGTACATGCAATTTGGCTGGTGGAAAGCTCTAAGTTTAGATTTTTTTGCATAAAGCTAGTTTTTCCCTATTAGAAAAGATTGTTATTCTACTACTACACATTTGCATAGGATGAGTTGGCAAAATCCAACTCCATCCGTCCCCAAGTTTCATTGAAAACCCAACTGTTTAATTAAAGGTGAGGAGATCTTCCGACATTTTCACTACTAGATGCTCATGATGTCTATAACCGGGGACATGGCTAATCGATTAGGTTGACACTCTTCAGAGGTTGCGCACTTTTCCCCACAAGACTCGACCACCTCCATGATCGGAAGATCGAGACATAGTCTTTCGAAAATGTTCCCCCTTAACCCACGGATAGGCCGGTACACCTACATCATTCTACATCTGCTAGCCCATCCCGGAAGGGGTCACACTAACTACTCGACTAAGCCAGAGCCCATATTGGCTTGTGGCTGCACACGTAATCTTCTAGACATGAGAATACGATTGATCTCTTTGAGCCTGAGCGGACGGTCCAATAGTGGTGCACCACCATGGAATTCGCATGCGTGCCCCACTGTGCTTCGCCACCATTCCAACAAGTTTCTGCCCAGGTAGTTCATTAATTATCTTAGGTCCTATTTACTACATTGTCACTCATACTTTACAATGTTCACTCCCCAATCCACGTCTACTTAGCGAAGCAACATAATGTAAAACAATGGCGACAATGTTATAAGGTTCAGACCTACCTCAGTGAATTACTGGGTGAAAAGCATAGTCATGTGGCATCAATTCCTACCATGCAGTCCTACCGTAAAGAACTAAGTGCATAATAAAAACATAGGTAATGAAACATGATCAAGATGCAACTTGCCTTGGTACTGCTAGTTGAATTCTAAAGACTGATAATATTCTGCTTCGCACTCCGGGCAATCTATCGCAAGGAAGATAAACAAACATAAGCAACAATCCAGAGACCAAAAGAACATGCATAGCAAAAAGTCTCGGAAAAATCAAATGATCATACAACACACTAAGCTACTACAGAAATATACTAAGTGCAAAACAACATAGTCCTATGGTTCAAGGAGTGATGTGAAGTATAGTGCATCCTATGCATACTAGTAAAAATATTAAAGGGCAGAATCTAGTGTGTAAAAATTATTGTGACAAAGGTCCAGGTGATAGGGTTTGGCTACGGTGACAAAGTGCAAAAAGAATCAACTTAATCGGAGCTACATTTGAGAGATATGGCCATTTGAAGTTCGAATTCGAATCTGAATAAATTCAAATTTGAATCTGACAAAAGTTTGCAAAAGGTATACCACTGGATAGATCTAAACAATACGAAGAATTTGCCGCTGGTTTCATCAAGTTTGGATCTACGGTTAAAAAGTTATGGCTAATCTAAGCCAGGGACTAATCTATGATAAAAAAGGACTAAACAGTGAAGAAAACTATCGCAAATAGGTCCCTGGCCACGTGGCGGCTCCTGGCTGGCCGAGCAGCGCCCGCAGCGGAGGCTATACGGCGAAGGCCGCTAAATAAGAAAAAACAACGACGGCGGCTAACTAAATAAAACCAACGCTCGGTTTAAATAAAACCGCACGGTCTAAAGGAAACCGACCGGTAGTTTTTTTAAATTAAAAACCGCGGTTAACCGCGTACCGGTTCAACTAAAAAAACAACTAACCTAATCTAATCTAGGCCGTTGGTGACCAATCTAACGGGCGAGGGTGGGGCGGCGGCTTACAGCGGGTGGTGGTGGCCGGCGACGAGCAGAGGACGGCGGCGGCGGCTCGGGTCGAACGGGGCGGCGGCTACGGCGGGTCCCGGCGTCGGTAAAGAAGACGGGCAGGTGCAGCGCGGCTTGGGCGTCACGAAGGTGGTGTCGGCGTGCATCGGCGACGTCCGGACGGGGTGGGGCGAAGACGGCGGCCTTCGGAGCTCCGGCGACTCCGGCGTCGACGGTGTGGCGGCTCCGACGGTCCTAGGGGCAAAAAATGTGTCAAACCGATGCGCGTTGTCGCGGGGATCCAATCGACAAAGGGAGGAGAGCTAGGGGGTGCCACAGACGACGAAATGGACGACGGAGCGGCGCGGCTCCGGCGAGATGCGAACGGCGACTGCGAGCAGTATGAGCGGCGTGGGACGAAGTGAGATGGCGAGGATGGAAGAGGGGGTCGAGGGGATTTTATTGGCGAGGGCAGAGGGCACGGGAGCTGCGGATAAGCTCTATCCGAATGCGAGGTGGCCGGCGGTTGCGGCGACGAGGCGCGGATGTTTATCCCGCGCCGTGCGCGAGGTTGGGGATGAGCTGATGAGGCGGGGCCCGCCTGGCAGTGGCAGCGGTGGTAGAGAGCGAGAGGGGGCGTGGGCGATCGACCGGTGCGGAAGGCGTCGGGCGCTGGGCGCTGGCCTTGGGCCAAATGGCCAGCTGGGCCGGCTGGCCTGGCGCGGCTGGCTGAGCGCGCGCGCCCCTGGGCCGAACTGGTTTCGGTCCAGTCGGGTGAGTGCGTGTGTGCGTGTGTTTTTTTAAACCTAAGACTAAAGTGTCCCTAAACAATTCAAATGAATTAATTAAAACACCACAATAATTCTAAGATAACTATGCAATAATTAGAGCCTAATGAACATTAACTTAAGCACAGAACATTTTGAAAATATTTTCCTAATGCAATTAATGCACTTTTTGCAAATAAAATAAATACCAGTAAACTCCAAAACTTCAAATAATATTCAAAATAAAATTTCCCACTCTTTTATATTTTGAGGAAGTCATCTTATCCCCTCTCATTTGTTTTTCTCGAGTGAAAAAGATATTATTTGAATATAAAAAAACTCCATGATGCAAAGAAATATGATATGCATTGAATGATTCTATTAACATCCAAATTTAATAAAAATTGGGATGTTACAGATTGTCGGAGAGGTATCTCTTGGCTCACTCGGTAATGCACATCACTTTAGCCTTGCAAGCATTGCAACTAATGAGTTAGTTGCGGAATGATGTATTACAGAACGAGTAAAGAGACTTGCCGGTAATGAGATTGAACTAGGTATTGGAATACCGACGATCGAATCTCGGGCAAGTAACATACCGATGACAAAGGGAACAACGTATGTTGTTATCTGGTTTGACCGATAAAGATCTTCGTAGAATATGTAGGAACCAATATGAGCATCTAGGTTCCGCTATTGGTTATTGACCAGAGACGTGTCTCGGTCATGTCTACATAGTTCTCGAACCCGTAGGGTCCGCACGCTTAAAGTTCGTTGACGATCGTAATTAGGGTTTTTGTGTTTTGATGTACCGAAGGTTGTTCGGAGTCCCGGATGTGATTACGGACATGACGAGGAGTCTGGAAATGGTCGAGACATAAATATTGATATATTGGAAGCCTATATTTGGATATCGGAATCGTTCCGGGTAAAATCGGGATTTTACCGGAGTATCGGGGGGTTAGCGGAACCCCCCCGGGGGTTAATGGGCCTACATGGGCCCTAAGGGAGAAGAGGAGGGTAGGCCGCGCGCCCCCTCCCCCCTAGTCCGAATAGGACAAGGAAGGGGGGGCGGTGCTACCTCTTGAGCTTGTGTTGGTTTTCCCCGAAGAGGGAGGGGATGATGCAGCAAAGTAGCGTAAGTATTTCCCTCAGTTTTTGAGAACCAAGGTATCAATCCAGTAGGAGGCCACGCTCAAGTCCCTCGTACCTGCACAAAACGATAGCTACTCACAACCAATGCGATTAGGGGTTGTCAATCCCTTCACGGTCACTTACGAGAGTGAGATCTGATAGATAGTATTTTTGGTATTTTTGGTATAGAGATGCAAAGTGAAAAGTAAAAGGCAAAGTAAAAAAGCAAAGCAATATTAAAGTGATGGAGATTGATATGATGAGAATAGACCCGGGGGCCATAGGTTTCACTAGTGGCTTCTCTCAAGAGCATAAGTATTCTATGGTGGGTGAACAAATTACTGTTGAGCAATTGACAGAATTGAGCATTTATGAGAATATCTAGGCATGATCATGTATATAGGCATCACGTCCGTGACAAGTAGACCGAAACGATTCTGCATCTACTACTATTACTCCACTCACAGACCGCTATCCAGCATGCATCTAGAGTATTAAGTTAAAAACAGAGTAACGCTTTAAGCAAGATGACATGATGTAGAGAGATAAATTCATGCAATATGAAATAAACCCCATATTGTTATCCTCGATGGCAACGATACAATACGTGCCTTGCTGCCCCTTCCGTCATTGGGAAAGGACACCGCAAGATCGAACCCAAAGCTAAGCAATTCTCCCATGGGAAGAAAAACCAATCTAGTAGGCCAAACTAAACTGATAATTCGAAGAGACTTGCAAAGATAACCAATCATACATAAAAGAATTCAGAGAAGATTCAAATATTATTCATAGATAGACTTGATCATAAACCCACAATTCATCGATCTCAACAAACACACCGCAAAAAATAAGAAGATTACATCGAATAGATCTCCATGAGAGAGGGGGAGAACTTTGTATTGAGATCCAAAAAGAGAGAAGAAGCCATCTAGCTACTAACTATGGACCCGAAGGTCTGAGGTAAACTACTCACACTTCATCGGAGAGGCTATGATGATGTAGAAGCCCTCCGTGATGACGGCCCTCTCTGGCGGAGCTCTGGAACAGGCCCCAAGATGGGATCTCGTGGATACAGAAAGTTGTGGCGGTGGAATTAGGTTTTTGGCTCCGCATCAGTTCGTTTGGGGGTACGTAGGTATATATAGGAGGAAGAAGTACGTCGGTGGAGCTTCGGTGGGCCCACGAGGGTGGGGGCGCGCCTGGGGGTATAGGGCGCGCCCCCCTACCTCGTGCCCACCTCGAAGCTTCCTTGGCGTAGGGTCCATGTCTCCTGGGTCATATTCAGTGAGAAAATCACATTCCCGAAGGTTTCATTCCGTTTTCGACTCCGTTTGATATTCCATTTCTTCAAAACACTGAAATAGGCAAAAAAACAGCAATTCTGGGCTGGGCCTCCGGTTAATAGGTTAGTCCCAAAAATAATATAAAAGTGGAAAATAAAGCCCAATATTGTCCAAAACAGTAGATAATATAGCATGGAAAAATCAAAAATTATAGATACGTTGGAGACGTATCAGGCATCCCTAAGCTTAATTCCTGCTCGTCCTCGAGTAGGTAAATGATAAAAAGAGAATTTTTGATGCGGAGTGCTACTTGGCATAATTTCAATGCAAATCTTCTTAATTGTGGTATGAATATTCAGATTAGAAAGATTCAAGACAAAAGTTCATATTGACATAGAGAATAATAATACTTCAAGCAAACCAACAAAGCAATTATGTTTTCTCAAAGTAACATGGCCAAAGAAAGTTCATCCCTACAAAATCATATAGTTTAGTCATGCTCCATTTTCGTCACACAAGAATGCTCTCATCATGCACAACCCCGATGACAAGACAAGCAATTGTTTCATACCTTAATAATTTCAAACTCATAAACTTTCACGCAATACATGAGCGTGAGCCATGGATATAGCACTATGGGTGGAATAGAATATAATGATGGGGGTTATGCGGAGAAGACAAAAAGGAGAAAGTCTCACATCAACGAGGCTAATCAATGGGCTATGGAGATGCCCATGGATTGATGTTAATGCAAGGAGTAGGGATTGCCATGCAACGGATGCACTAGAGCTATAAATGTATGAAAGCTCAACAAAAGAAACTAAGTGGGTGTGCATCCAACTTGCTTGCTCACGAAGACCTAGGGCACTTGAGGAGGCCCATTGTTAGAATATACAAGCCAAGTTCTATAATAAAAAATTCCCACTAGTATATGGAAGTGACAAAACATGAGACTCTCTATCATGAGGATTTTGAAGCACAAGTGTGGAAAAAGGATAGAAGCATTGCCCCTTTTTATTTATTTTCTTTTTTGGGGGGCCTTCTCTTTTTTTTTCTTTGGCCTTTCTCTCTTTTTTTGGGACAATGCTCTATTGAATGATGATCATCACACTTCTATTTATTTACAACTGAATGATTACAACTCGATACTAGAACAAAGTATGACTCTATATGGATGCCTCTGGCGGTGTACCGGGATATGCAATAAATCAAGAGTGACAAGTATGAAAGAATTATGAACGGTGGATTTGCCACAAATACTATGTCAACTAAATGATCATGCTAGCAATATGACAGTGATAAATGTGTCATGATAAACTGGATGGTGGAAAGTTGCATGGCAATATATCTCAGAATGGCTATGGAAATGCCATAATAGGTAGGTATGGTGGCTGTTTTGAGGAAGATATAAGGAGGTTTATGTGCGAAAGAGCATATCATATCACGGGGTTTGGATGCACCGGCGAAGTTTGCACCAACTCTCGATGTGAGAAAGGGCAATGCACAGTACCATAGAGGCTAGCAATGATGGAAGGGTGAGAGTGCGTATAATCCATGGACTCAACATTAGTCATAAGGAACTCATATACTTATTGCGAAAATCTACAAGCCATCAAAAACCAAAGCATTATGCGCATGCTCCTAGGGGGATAAATTGGTAGGAAAAAACCATCGCTCGTCCCCGACCGCCACTCATAAGGAGGACAATCAAATAACACCTCATGTTTCAAATTTGTTGCATAACGTTTACCATACGTGCATGCTATGGGACTTGCAAAATTTAACTCAAGCACTTCTCAAATTCAAAATTACTCTACTAGCATGACTTTGATATTACTACCTCCATATCTCAAAACAATTATCAAGCATCCAACTTTTCTTACTATTCAACGCACTCAAAAGAAAGTTTCACAAATCTTGAATACCAAGCATGTTATTATTAAGCAAATTACCATGCTATTAAGACTCTCAAAATAATTTAAGTGAAGCATGAGAGATCAATAGTTTCTTTAAAACAAATCCACCACCGTTCTCTAAAAGATCTAAGTGAAGCACATAGAGCAAAATTATAACGCTCAAAAGATATAAGTGAAGCACATAGAGCAAAACTACATAGCTCAAAAGATATAAGTGAAGCACATAGAGTATTCTATCAAATTATAATTCATGTATGGCTCTCTCAAAAGGTGTGTACAGCAAGGATGATTGTGGCACACTAGCAAACAAACACACAAATAATACAAGACGCTCCAAGCAAAACACATATCATGTTGATGAATAAAAATATAGCTCCAAGTAAATTACCGATGGAAGTAGACGAAAGAGGGGATGCCTTCCGGGGCATCCCCAAGCTTTGACTTTTTGGTGTACTTGGATTATCTTGGGGGTGCCATGGGCATCCCCAAGCTTAGGCTCTTGCCACTCCTTGTTCCATAATCCATCAAAAGAATTCACCCAAAACTTGAAAACTTCACAACACAAAACTCAATAGAAATCTCGTGAGCTCCGTTAGGGAAAGAAAACAAAAGACCACTTCAAGGTACTGTAATGAAATCATTCTTTATTTATATTGGTGTTAAACCTACTGTATTCCAACTTCTCTATGGATTATAAACTATTTTACTAGCCATAGATTCATCAAAATAAGCAAACAACACACGAAAAACAGAATCTGTCAAAAATAGAACAGTCTGTAGTAATCTGTAACAAACACAAACTTCTGGAAATCCAAAAAATCTACCAAAATTGCACGGCCTAGAATTTTTTTTTATTGATCAGCAGCAATAGGAATCAGTATTTTATCACATTCTGATGTTTTTTAATAATTCGGGAACTGAACGCAAAGTTTCTGGAAATTACAGCAAGATCAAATAACTATCATCCAAGAAGATCCAATAGGTCTAACTTGGCACAAACACTAATTAAAACACAAAACCACATCCAAACAGAAGGTATATGGGATATTTATTCCCTAACAGAAGAAAAACACAAAAAAACTAAAAATAAAATTGGGTTGCCTCCCAACAAGCGCTATCGTTTAACGCCCCTAGCTAGGCATAAAAGCGAGGATAGATCTAGGTATTGCCATCTTTGGTAGGCAATCCATAAGTGTCTCTCATGATAGTTTCATATGGCAATTTTATTTTCTTTCTAGGAAAGTGTTCCATGCCCTTTTTTAATGGAAATTGAAATCTAATACTCCCTTCCTTCATATCAATAATCGCACCAACCGTTCTAAGGAAAGGTCTACCAAGAATAATAGGGCAAGAAGGATTGCAATCTATATCAAGAACAATGAAATCTATGGGCACATAATTTCTATTTGCAACAATAAGAACATCATTAATTCTTCCCATAGGTTTCTTAATAGTGGAATCCGCAAGATGCAAGTTGAGAGAGCAATCATCAAAATCGCGGAAATCTAACAAATAACACAAAGTTTTGGGGATAGTGGAAACACTAGCACCCAAATCACACAAAGCATAAAACTCATGATTTTTAATTTTAATTTTAATAGTTGGTTCCCTCATCATAGAGTTTTCTAGGGATAGAAACTTTTAACTCAAGCTTTTCTTCATAAGATTGCATCAAGGCATCAACAATATGTTCGGTAAAGGCTTTCTTTTGGCTATAAGCATGTGGAGAATTTAGCACGGATTGCAACAAGGAAATACAATCAATTAAAGAGCAACTTTCATAATTAAATTCCTTGAAATCCAATATAGTGGGTTTAGCAACATCTAGATTTTTATTTCTTTCAATCCCACTTTCATCAGTTTCATCATAAAGATCTAAATACTCCGAATTTTTAGAATGCCTTCTAGGTAAAGGAAGATCATATTCAGTTTCATCAAGATTCATATTGCAAAACAAAGATTTGATAGGGGACACATCAATAACTTTTAGATCTTCATCTTGATTTTCATAGGAATTCGGTTTAGCGGCCATCTTATTGACTAAGGTGGCTTGCATATCCGAAATTTCAGCAGTCATCTTTTCTAGACGAGCAATTTGGGATCTTATACCATCAAATTCTTTAGACACATCATCAAGCTCTTTATTAATGTAACTCATAAAACTTTTTTGTTCCTTAAGCTCGTTTCTAAAGAAATTATTATGCTCAAATTGCAAAACCATAAACTTCCTAACGTTGTTTTCGATCTCCTCTAACCTTTTAAGGTGAAGATCACCAAATCTTGGTTGAGCCATCATGACAGACAAGCAATCCAACACATGAGCAAACAAAAGGCAAGCGAGGAAAAGGCAAACGGAGAAAGGAGGAGGAGAAGGAGAAGGAGAAAGAGAGGGTGAATAAAACGGCAAGGGTGAAGTGGGGGAGAGGAAAACGAGAGGCAAATGGCAACTAATGTAATTCGAGAGATAGGGATTGTGATGGGTACTTGGTATGTTGACTTTTTGCATAGACTCCCCGGCAACGGCGCCAGAAATTCTTCTTGCTACCTCTTGAGCTTGCGTTGGTTTTCCCCGAAGAGGAGAGGATGATGCAGCAGACTAGCGTAAGTATTTCCCTCCGTTTTTGAGAACCAAGGTATCAATCCAGTAGGAGGCCATGCTCAAGTCCCTCGTACCTACACAAAATGATAGCTACTCACAACCAACGCGATTAGGGGTTGTCAATCCCTTCACGGTCACTTACGAGAGTGAGATCTGATAGATAGTATTTTTGGTATTTTTGGTATAGAGATGCAAAGTGAAAAGTAAAAAGCAAAGTAAAAAAGCAAAGCAAGACTAAAGTGATGGAGATTGATATGATGAGAATAGACCCGGGGGCCATAGGTTTCACTAGTGGCTTCTCTCAAGAGCATAAGTATTCTACGATGGGTGAACAAATTACTGTTGAGCAATTGACAGAATTGAGCATAGTTATGAGAATATCTAGGCATGATCATGTATATAGGCATCACGTCCGTGACAAGTAGACCGAAACGATTCTGCATCTACTACTATTACTCCACTCATCGACCGCTATCCAGCATGCATCTAGAGTATTAAGTTAAAAACAGAGTAACGCTTTAAGCAAGATGACATGACGTAGAGAGATAAATTCATGCAATATGAAATAAACCCCATCTTGTTATCCTCGATGGCAACGATACAATACGTGCCTTGCTGCCCCTTCCGTCACTGGGAAAGGACACCGCAAGATCGAACCCAAAGCTAAGCAATTCTCCCATGGCAAGAAAAACCAATCTAGTAGGCCAAACTAAACTGATAATTCGAAGAGACTTGCAAAGATAACCAATCATACATAAAAGAACTCAGAGAAGATTCAAATATTATTCATAGATAGACTTGATCATAAACCCCCAATTCATCGGTCTCAACAAACACACCGCAAAAAAAAGAAGATTACATCGAATAGATCTCCACGAGAGAGGGGAGAACTTTGTATTGAGATCCAAAAAGAGAGAAGAAGCCATCTAGCTACTAACTATGGACTCGAAGGTCTGAGGTAAACTACTCACACTTCATCGGAGAGGCTATGATGATGTAGAAGCCCTCCGTGATGACGGCCCTCTCCGGAACAGGCCCCAAGATGGGATCTCGTGGATACAGAAAGTTGCGGCGGTGGAATTAGGTTTTTGTCTCCGTATTTGTTCGTTTGGGGGTACGTAGGTATATATAGGAGGAAGAAGTACGTCGGTGGAGCTTCGGTGGGCCCACGAGGGTGGGGGCGTGCCTGGGGGTTTAGGGCGCGCCCCCCTACCTCGTGCCCACCTCGAAGCTTCCTTGGTGTAGGGTCCAAGTCTCATGGGTCATATTCAGTGAGAAAATCACGTTCCCGAAGGTTTCATTCCATTTGGACTCCGTTTGATATTCCGTTTATTCGAAACACTGAAATAGGCAGAAAAACAACAATTCTGGGCTGGGCCTCCGGTTAATAGATTAGTCCCGAAAATAATATAAAAGTGGAAAATAAAGCCCAATATAGTCCAAAACAGTAGATAATATAGCATGGAGCAATCAAAAATTACAGATACGTTGGAGACGTATCAGCGGCGCCCCCTTTCCTCTTTCCCCCTTCCCCTTTCCTTCTCCAACAAGGCGAGAGGGGGGATTCCTACTCCCGGTGGGAGTAGGACTCCTCCAGGCGCACCCCTAGGGGTCGGCCACACCTCCCCCTCCCTCCTTTATATACGGGGGCAGGGGGCACCCCATGACACACAAGTTGATCTTCGTGATCGTTCCTTAGCCGTGTGCGGTGCCCCCTTCCACCATATTCCACCTCGGTCATATCATAGCGGTGCTTAGGCGAAGCCCTGCGTCGGTAGAACATCATCACCGTCATCACGCCGTCGTGTTGACGAAACTCTCCCTCAACACTCGGCTGGATCGGAGCTCGAGGGACGTCACCGAGTTGAACGTGTGCAGAACTCGGAGGTGCCGTATGTTCGGTACTTGGATCGGTCGGATCGGGAAGACGTACGACTACTTCCTCTACGTTGTGTCAACGCTTCCGTTGCCGGTCTAAGATGGTACGTAGACAACACTCTCCCCTCTCGTTGCTATGCATCACCATGATCTTGCGTGTGCGTAGGAATTTTTTTGAAATTACTATGTTCCCCAACAGTGGCATCCGAGCTAGGTTTTATGCGTTGATGTTATGCACGAGTAGAACACAAGTGAGTTGTGGGCGATATAAGTCATACTGCTTACCAGCATGTCATACTTTGGTTCGGCGGTATTGTTGGATGAAGCGGCCCGGGCCGACATTACGCGTACGCTTACGCGAGACTGGTTTCACCGCCGTGCTTTGCACACAGGTGGCTGGCGGGTGTCAGTTTCTCCAACTTTAGTTGAACCGAGTGTGGCTACGCCTGGTCCTTGCGAAGGTTAAAACAGAACCAACTTGACAAACTATCATTGTGGTTTTGATGCATAGGTAAGAACGGTTCTTGCTAAGCCCGTAGCAGCCACGTAAAACTTGCAACAACAAAGTAGAGGATGTCTAACTTGTTTTTGCAGGGCATGTTGTGATATGATATGGTCAAGACGTGATAATATATAAGTTGTTGTATGAGATGATCATGTTTTCTTGAAGTTATCAGCAACTGGCAAAAGCCTTATGGTTGTCTCTCTATTGCATAAGATGCAAGCGCCAAATAATTGCTTTACTTTATCGCTATGCGATAGTAATAGTTGCAAGAGCAATAGTTGGCGAGATGGCCATGTGACGACACATTGATATAGATCAAGTTGATGGAGATCATGGTGTCATGCCGGTGACAATGGAGATCATGACGATGCTTTGGAGATGGAGATCAAAGGCACAAGATGATGATGGCCATATCATGTCACATATTATGATTGCATGTGATGTTTATCTTTTATACATCTTATTTTGCTTAGTTCGGCGGTAGCAGCATAAGATGATCTATCACCAAATTTCAAGATAAAAGTGTTCTCCCTGAGTATGCACCATTGCCAAAGTTCATCGTGCCCAGACACCACGTGATGATCGGGTGTGATAAGCTCTACGTCCATCTACAACGGGTGCAAGCCAGTTTTGCACACGCAGAATACTCAGGTTAAACTTGACGAGCCTAGCATATGCAGATATGGCCTCGAAACACTGAGACTGAAAGGTCGAGCATGAATCATATAGTAGATATGATCAACATAGTGATGTTCACCATTGAAAACTACTCCATTTCACGTGATGATCGGTTATGGTTTAGTTGATTTGGATCACGTGATCACTTAGATGATCAGAGGGATGTCTATCTAAGTGGGAGTTCTTAAGTAATATGATTAATTGAACTTTAATTTATCATGAACTTAGTCCTGGTAGTATTAGCATATCTATGTTGTAGATCAATAGCTCGCGATGTTGCTCCCCATTTAATTTTTATATGTTCCTAGAGAAAACTAAGTGGAAAAATGTTAGTAGCGATGATGCGGATTGGATCCGTGATCTGAGGATTATCCTCATTGCTGCACAGAAGAATTATGTCCTTGATGCACCACTAGGTGACAGACCTATTACAGGAGCAGATGCAGACGTTTTGAATGTTTTGCTAGCTCAATATGGTGACTACTTGATAGTTTAGTGCACCATGCTTAACGGCTTAGAATCGGGACTTCAAAGACGTTTTGAACGTCATGGAACATATGAGATGTTCCAGGAGTTGAAGTTAATATTTCAAGCAAATACCCGAGTTGAGAGATATGAAGTCTCCAACAAAAGTTCTATAGCTAAAAGATGGAGGAGAATAGCTCAAGCAATGAGCATATGCTCAGATTGTGTGGGTACTACAATCGCTTGAATCAAGTGGGAGTTAATCTTCCAGATAAAATAGTGATTGATAGAATTCTCTAGTCACCATCACCAAGTTAGTAGAACTTCGTGATGAACTATAGTATGCAAGGGATGACGAAAACGATTCCCGAGCTTTTCATGATGATGAAATCGACGAAGGTAGAAATCAATAAAAGCATCAAGTGTTGATGGTTGACAAGACCACTAGTTTCAAGAAAAGGGCAAAGGGAAGAAGGGGAACTTCAAGAAGAACGGCAAGCAAGTTGCTACTCAATTAAAGAAGCCCAAGCCTGTACCTAAGCCTGAGACTAAGTGCTTCTACTGCAAAGGGACTGGTCACTGCAAGCGGAACTGCCCCAAGTATTTGGCGGATAAGAAAGGATGGCAAAGTGAACAAAGGTATATTTGATATACAGATTATTGATGTGTATTTTACTAGTGTTCGTAGCAACCCCTCGGTATGTGATACTGGTTCAGTTTCTAAGAGTAGTAACTCGAAAAGGGAGTTGCAGAATGAACAGAGACTAGTTAAGGGTGAAGTGACGATGTGTATTGGAAATGGTTCCAAGATTGATATGATCATCATCGCACACTCCCTATACTTTCAGGATTAGTGATAAACCTAAAATAAATGTTATTTAGTGTTTGCGTTGAGCATAAATATGATTGGATCATGTTTATTGCAATATGGTTATTCATGTAAGTTAGAGAATAATTGTTGTTCTGTTTACATGAATAAAAACTTCTATGGTCATACACCCAATGAAAATGGTTTTTTGGATCTCGATCGTGGTGATACACATTTTCGTAATATTGAAGCCAAAAGATGCAAAGTTAATAATGATAGTGCAACTTATTTGTGGCACTGCCGTTTAGGTCATATTGGTGTAAAGCGCATGAAGAAAATCCATGCTGATAGGCTTTTGGAATCACTTGATTATGAATCAGTTGATGCTTGCGAACCATGCCTCATGGGCAAGATGACTAAGACTTAGTTCTCTGGAACAATGGAGCGAGCAACAGATTTGTTGGAAATCATACATACTGATTTATGTGGTCCGATGAATATTGAGGCTCGCGGCAGGTATCATTATTTTCTGATCTTCATAGATGATTTGAGAAGATATGAGTATATCTAATTGATGAAACACAAGTCTAAAACATTTGAAAAGTTCAAAGAATTTCAGAGTGAAGTGGAGAATCATCGTAAAAAAAAAAAAGTTTCTACGATATGATCGCAGAAGTAAAATATTTGAGTTACGAGTTTGGCCTTCAGTTAAAACAATGTGAAATAGTTTCACTACTCACACCACCTGGAACACCACAGTGTAATGGTGTGTCCGAACGTCGTAACCGTGCTTTATTAGATATGGTGTGATCTATGATGTCTCTTACCGATTACCACTATCGTTTTGGGGTTATGCATTAGAGACAGCTACATTCACGTTAAATAGGCACCATCTAAATCCGTTTGAGACGACACCGTATGAACTGTGGTTTGGCAAGAAACCTAAGTTGTTGTTTCTTAAAGTTTGGGACTGCGATGCTTATGTGAAAAAGTTTCAACATGATAAGCTCGAACCCAAATCGGAGAAGTAAATCTTCATAGGATACCCAAAAGAAAATGTTGGGTACACCTTCTATCACAGATCCAAAGGCAAGATATTCATTGCTGAGAATGGATCCTTTCTAGAGAAGGAGTTTCTCTCGAAAGAAGTGAGTGGGAGGAAAGTAGAATTTGATGAGGTAACTGTACCTACTCCCTTATTGGAAAGTAGTTCATCACAGAAATCTGTTCCTGTGACTACTACACCAATTAGTGAGGAAGCTAATGATGATGATCATGTAACTTCAGATCAAGTTACTACCGAAACCTCGTAGGTAAACCAGAGTGAGATTTGCACCAGAGTGGTACGGTAATCCTGTTCTGGAGGTCAAGTAACTTGACCATGACAAGCCTACGAACTATGAGGAAGCGATGATGAGCCTAGATTCCGCGAAATGGCTTGAGGCCATGAAATCTGAGATGAGATCCATGTATGAGAACAAAGTATGGACTTTGATTGACTTGCCCAATGATCGGCGAGCCATTGAGATTAAATGGATCTTCAAGAGGAAGATGGACGCTGATAGTAGTGTTACTATCTACAAAGCTAGAATTGTTGCAAAAAGGTTTTCGACAAGTTCAAGGTGTTGACTATGATGAGAGTTTCTCATTCGTATATATGCTTAAGTCTGTCCGAATCATGTTAGCAATTGCCGCATTTTATGAAATCTGGCAAATGGATAAACAAAACTGCATTCCTTAATGGATTTATCAAAGAAGAGTTGTATATGATGCAACCAGAAGGTTTTGTCAATCCTAAAGGTACTAGCAAAATATGCAAGCTCCAGCGATCCATCTATGGACTGGTGCAAGCATCTCGGAGTTGGAATATACACTTTGATAAGTTGATCAAAGCATATAGTTTTATACAGACTTGCGGTGAAGCCTGTATTTACAAGAAAGTGAGTGGGAGCACTACAGCATTTCTGATAAGTATATGTGAATGACATATTGTTGATCGGAGATAATGTAGAATTATTCTGCAAAGCATAAAGGAATGTTTGAAAGGATTTTTTCAAAGAAAGACCTCGGTGAAGCTGCTTACATATTGAGCATCAAGATCTATAGAGATAGATCAAGACGCTTGATAAGTTTTTCAATGAGTACATACCTTGACAAGATTTTGAAGTAGTTCAAAATGGAATAGTCATAGAAAGAGTTCTTGCCTGTGTTACAAGGTGTGAAGTTGAGTAAGACTCAAAACCCGACCACGGCAGAAGATAGAGAGAGAATGAAAGTCATTCCCTATGCCTTGGCCATAGGTTCTATAAAATATGCCATGTTGTGTACCATATCTATTTATACCCTACACTGTTTTTGGCAAGGGAGTAGAATAGTGATCTAGGAGTAGATCACTGGACATTGGTCAAAATTATCCTTAGTGGAATAAGGATATGTTTCTCGACTATGGAGGTGACAAAAGGTTCGTCGTAAAGGGTTACGTCGATGCAAATTTTGACACTGATCCAGATGACTCTAAATCTCAATCTGGATACATATTGAAAGTGGGAGCAATTAGCTAGAGTAGCTCTGTGCAGAGCATTGTTGACATAGAAATTTGCAAAATACATACGGATCTGACTGTGGCAAACCCGTTGACTAAACTTCTCTCACAAGCAAAACATGATGACACCTTAGTACTCTTTGGGTGTTAATCACATAGCGATGTGAACTAGATTATTGACTCTAGTAAACCCTTTGGCTGTTGGTCACATGTCGATGTGAACTATGGGTGTTAATCACATGGTGATGTGAACTATTGGTATTAAATCACATGGCGATGTGAACTAGATTATTGACTCTAGTGCAAGTGGGAGACTGAAGGAAATATGCCCTAGAGGCAATAATAAAGTTATTATTTATTTCCTTATTTCAGATAAATGTTTATTATTCATGCTAGAATTGTATTAACCGGAAACATAATACATGTGTGAATACATAGACAAACAGAGTGTCACTAGTATGCATCTACTTGACTAGCTCGTTGATCAAAGATGGTTAAGTTTCATAAACCATAGACATGAGTTGTCATTTGATTAATAGGGTCACATCATTAGAAGAATGATGTGATTGACTTGACCCATTCCGTTAGCATAGCACTTGATCGTTTAGTTTGTTGCTATTGCTTTCTTCATGACTTATACATGTTCCTATGTCTATGAGATTATGCAACTCCCGTTTACCGGAGGAACACTTTGTGTGCTACCAAACGTCACAACGTAACTGGGTGATTATAAAGGTGCTCTACAGGTGTCTCCGAAGGTACTTGTTGGGTTGGCGTATTTCGAGATTAGGATTTGTCACTCCGATTGTCGGAGAGGTATCTCTGGGCCCACTCGGTAATGCACATCACTTAAGCCTTGCAAGCATTGCAACTAATGAGTTAGTTGTGGAATGATGTATTACAGAATGAGTAAAGAGACTTGCCGGTAACGAGATTGAACTAGGTTTTGGAATACCGAGGATCGAATCTCGGGCAAGTAACATACCGATGACAAAGGGAACAACGTATGTTGTTATGCGGTTTGACCGATAAAGATCTTCGTAGAATATGTAG
This sequence comes from Triticum urartu, assembly GCF_056163025.1. Lineage (NCBI taxonomy): Eukaryota > Viridiplantae > Streptophyta > Magnoliopsida > Poales > Poaceae > Triticum > Triticum urartu. The sequence goes on from NC_141878.1 coordinate 101,289,277, forward strand.
GAACCAATATGAGCATCCAGGTTCCGCTATTGGTTATTGACCGGAGACGTGTCTCGGTCATGTCTACATAGTTCTCGAACCCGTACGGTCCGCATGCTTAAAGTTCGGTGACGATCGTAATTAGGGTTTTTGTGTTTTGATGTACCGAAGGTTGTTCGGAGTCCCGGATGTGATCACGGACATGACGAGGAGTCTCGAAATGGTCGAGACACAAAGATTGATATATTGGAAGCCTATATTTGGATATCGGAATCGTTCCGGGTAAAGTCGGGATTTTACCGGAGTACCGGGGGGTTACCGGAACCCCCCCCCCCCCCAGGGGGGGGGGGGGGGGTTAATGGGCCTACATGGGCCCTAAGGGAGAAGAGGAGGGCCGGCCAGGGTAGGCCGCGCGCCCCCTCCCCCCTAGTCCGAATAGGACAAGGAAGGGGGGCGGCGCCCCCCTTTCCTCTTTCCCCCTTCCCCTTTCCTTCTCCAACAAGGCAAGAGGGGGGAGTCCTACTCCCGGTGGGATTAGGACTCCTCCAGGCGCACCCCTAGGGGCCGGCCGCACCTCCCCCCTCCCTCCTTTATATACGGGGGCAGGGGCACCCCATGACACACAAGTTGATCTTCGTGGTCGTTCCTTAGTCGTGTGCGGTGCCCCCTTCCACCATATTCCACCTCGGTCATATCGTAGCGGTGCTTAGGCGAAGCCCTGCGTCGGTAGAACATCATCACCGTCATGCTGACGAAACTCTCCCTCAACACTCGGCTGGATCGGAGCTCGAGGGACGTCACCGAGTTGAACGTGTGCAGAACTTGGAGGTGCCATACGTTCGGTACTTGGATCGGTCAGATCGGGAAGACGTACGACTACTTCCTCTACGTTGTGTCAACGCTTCCATTGCCGGTCTATGAAGGTACGTAGACAACACTCTACCCTCTCATTGCTATGCATCACCATGATCTTCCGTGTGCGTAGGAATGTTTTTGAAATTACTATGTTCCCCAACAAAAATTGCCATCCTTACTCTGGACACACACAGGTGAGCGAAAAAACAAACTCATTAAATAGCTAGACTAGTAGTATCATATCAAAATTTATGAAACTCATTGCTGGCTCACAAACTATGTATTATGCATTCATCACAAAAATGCAGGCCTGTTCTGCCTTCACATCATGAACATACTAGACTACCTCAAGCCTGACAAATTTCCAAACAAGTATATCCTCAAACGGTACACAAAGACTACAAAATCACAACCAACCTTTGATACAAGGGACTACAACACAACCGCATCGGATGGCAGCTCAAGGCTATCGAAGCAAGACATCTTGCTGTAGCTGAATTTGATAGTTAACAAGAAAGCGATGAGATGTGACCAGCAATATGACAGAGCCTACTATGTTCTCAAGAGGCTCATGGAAGAGCTTCATGCAATACATTCAGCAAATCAAGCGGATGCTGACGAAAGGATGGCTGAAGAGGACGCTGAAATTGAAGATGACCTTCATTATTATGCAGCTGAAATGCTCAACACCGCTGCTGAAGCCAACCAATGCAAGCAGGCTGATGGCCAATCAATGGAGCAGCGACAGCAAGAGACGATGAAACTGCCGCTGTATTCTAAAACAAATGGTAGGAAGAAAAATACTGCAGCAAAGAAAAGTGACAAGAGAGCTCAAATAAAGGCACCACCTGCAGGAAGAGTCGTCGTGCTCGATGAGAACGGAGTGCCACTTGGACACAGGAAATCTAGCGTGTGCAACCAGGTTGCGGGACACAACAAGCTGACCTGTCCAACACTCTTGGAAAGAAACAATGATGAGGAGGTCAAGCAACCCAAATATCAAAAATAGCAGCCCAAAGTTATGGAACAAAAGAAGGGACCACACCCAAAGAAAGCAAGCAGTAGACTTTGTAGCATATGCAAGGAGTATGAACCACATAATGCAAGAACATGCCCGAAGCACGCAGATGCTGAAAAGACAAGCAAAAAGATAGAGAAGAAACATAAAGCAAAACCTAGAGCCATCAACAAGAAAGTGGTGGAAGATGAAGAGGAAGACGAAGATGAAGACACCATTGAAGAAGAGGAAGACGAAGAGGAAGAGGAAGACGACGATGAAGAAGAAGAGGAAGAGGAAGAGGAAGAGGAAGATGAAGAGGAAGAGGACGATGAAGAGGAAGAGGTACATGTCAAGCAAAAACCTCTACCACCAAAGCCTAGGAGGAGTGCAAGGCTAATGAACAGTTAGAATAGGTCAATTAACACCATGCAAACTTATGTCATGTCAATGTGCAGAAAAATATTATGTCATGCCCTTTTATTGTTGAACTTTCAAAGAAATTATACACTAGAAGTCCTGGTAAATATACACTGTGAAGTTCAAGTAAGATTACAGTGGAAGTTTTGGTATATTATGAGAGGAAGTGTTGTGTTGGTGATGTATTGCATGAAAGTGCAAGCAAGAACAAAAATGAAAAAAATACACTTTGAAGTTCAAGTAAGATTACAGTGGAAGTTCTGGTATGTTATGAGAGGAAGTGATGTGTTGGTGTTGCTTGCATGAAAGTGCAAGCAAGAACAAAAATGAAAAACATACACTGTGAAGTTCAAGTAAGATTACTGCAGAAGTCCTGGTATATTATGGCAGGAGGTGTTGGTGTTGTATTCCATAAAAGAGCAACCAACAAATAATCATACAGTTTTGAAGTTCAGGTCAGCTTACAGAAGAAGTTCTGGTATATAAAATCGATGTAGGAAAAAAATATACTTAAAAAATTTAGTTTTGCCCCATAAACTAAGGTTAGCAAAGCCTAAGACAACGCGTTCAAATGTGAAGTTCTGCTTGGATATGTGTAGAAGTTCATGTACAATGCTGGCAAAAGATAAAGAAACGTCAAGAATATTTTTGCACAAAGTTACAGCTGAAATACATTCGCACTTGAAAAAACACAAAAAACAAATATAGATTATATGCAAAAGCATACATATTGGTTGTCTTGAAAATTACCAATACATTACACAACACAGAATATCCTATCCATCTGAAACTAGCAGCCCAGCCACATCTCAAAGCAGAAGTTCAAGTCAACGATCATATGTTGGGGACCAAAAAATAAACAACACAAAAAATATCAAGCAGTTCAGCCATAACCAAGGGAGAAGTTTAGGTACATCTGTTGGGGAAAAAACATGCAACACACGGATACTGAAAACGATGCAGTACATTGAAATTCACAAAGCCAAATCATTCTTCACACCAAATACATTTGTCCACAATATCATAAGCAATAGTGTTGCACCTATAGATACACAAATCACTAAAACATTCTTACAACCAAATCTTTACGGGATTGTTCTAATCATTATCAAACTTAAAAATCTGCACGAAATCAAATCTATAATGAAACTAATGCTTCGAATTCATGCGCCAAAGGACTGGATCTCTTTAGGGAGCTCTGAACGAATGACTTCATTCTTCTTGCTAAACATCAGAGTGTGCATGAACTCAGCCTTCCAGTCATCTGCAGCAGCCTGCAAACAAAGAAAATGAAACGATGGTTTAGTAACGGATAACTAAAACCAAAGCAGGAGCGTCTCAGCAAAAACACACAAGAAAAATGAAAGGATGATCAGACAAGAACAAGGACGGAACATACTTCCACATCACCAAAATCTTCAACAATCTCTTCGCCATCATATGAAGAGCAGAACTTCACGGCAAAGAAACCACAATCATTATTCTCCTGCTTCTGAACATCGATAAAAGTCGGCCTCTTTGCAATAGTCACCCAGTTAGGCTGCTTGCTCGCTTTGTACGCAGCCTTGCTGTACACCTCCTTGAGCAACCCAACAAATCTCTTGATGTGCTAGAAATAACAAAATAAGATGAAGTCAAAAACATGTTAACCAAAATAGTTAAGTTCAGGTACATAAAAAGCGACACTTGCATAAGATCCAGCTAAACAAAATGGCAGAAGTTCAACTTCCAAATCATAGTCAGTTCAAGCAGTATTACCAAAAAATAGAGACATCAACATATTTTGTCAACACAAGGCATAATAAACTTCGTGTCAAACAAGAGAATGTGAAAGGAGGTTCAGGCTAAGAAACACTCGCGATATTTTGGTAGTCCCCGTGGAAACTCGCTCGCGACGTTTCCATATTAGCATAAGAAAGTGAATCAAGAATGCCAATGCTCCCATGATATCTATTCACCACATACACACTGTAGTGCGCCATTGTGCCAATTGGCTTGAATAGTATCAAGAAAACCTGCCAAGAATGAAAGGACCGGTGAACACAAATTAAAAAGCATATGTACTAAAGAACCAGCATGAACAAAACCTTCTTGACAAACTCAGCAAAAGGATGCACGTGAAATTAAAAAAAGCAAGAGTTATGAAAACCTAACCAGCTTTGCGTTAAGAAGGTCTTCTTCCTTGCGAACAAACATTGGGAGGAGACCAGCAGATTTTTTGCATCAAACTTTGGAACTGTTGCAGCGTAGAAATCATACTCCAGGCAGTACTGTGCATTCACAAAAACACAATTAAAAATACCTCCCAAATGCCACTACAACAAAACCAAGGCAAAAAAAGGGAGATAGGGGTGCAAAGAACTAAAACCTGTATGAAGTAGGGACTAAGAACAACCCTGTCAGCACTAGTGTATATCTCAGAGGTCTCCGGATTATCCTTCCACAAATTTATGAGATAATCCATTATGTCTCCTTCCATCTATTGCCCTTCACCAAAAAGAGTATAAAGAACACGTCCTGTGAGGTCAATCACATTCGCAGGGATGGTAAACATGCAGTAGCTTGTCCTGCAGAATACAAAAGGATGGTAAAAATATTAGAAGTTCAGATACAACAACAAAGAGAAGTTTAGATACTATAACTCAAAAAGCAATATGAGACATAAAACAGAAGTTCAGATACTACAACAACGGCAGTTCAGACAATACAACAACAGAAGTTTAGACACTATAACTCCAAGGTAAGGGAGAAAATGAACAGAAGTCCACATACTATAACAACAGAAGTTCAGACACAGAGTAGCATCTCTGGCAGCAACAAAGTTAATAAGAAGAAAACTCACTCAGAATACTTCTCCAGACCCTCCTCACTAAGCACATACTGTTTCAACTTCCGGGCCTCGGATAGATGAGGGTAACTGTATTTTTTTAGGGGAGCGACAGGAGAACGCCACTTCAAATGCAATCTTGATGCTCTCTTGGAGGAAGTAATGTTGCCAGACTCAACTGCCCGTTTCCTCCTGGTGATGACAGCATTCTTCCCACCTCTACTAGTAACAGTACCAGCGGCACATTTAACATTCTTTGGGTAAGCAATCTTCTCAAAATCATCATCAGACGAAATAACTTCTGCTTCTGCTGCTTCGACTGCACCAACCTTCCTGGAGCAAGGGGTTTTTGGAGTACCACGAATACCACCAGCCTGCTTCCCCAACTTGGAAGGAATAAGGGTTCGAGGTTATCATCTTCTATCGGAGTTGTACTCATCGATTCCTCCCTAGGCTGGTATTCCTGTGACCCGAGGAATGAGTAGTGGTAATCGCTCAAGTCCAACGGATCCACTGTCAAAGAAAAAGGAAGAGAAAACATCACCATTAAAATACAACTGAAGTTCAGGAACAGCACAATGTGCAGTCCAACTAATAAAGATGACATGCTTACTACTCAAGCTGACCTAAAAAATTAGTTGCACTAAAAAACTAAATGAAGTTCAGGCACAACCAAAGGCACAGTTCAACATAAACCGATGAACTGGAAATCATTCAACTACAGCTAACAAAACCATAGAAAGGCATCATCTCTGAAGTTCAATTAGAAAAGAAAATGCTCATGTCCAAGTAAGCAATGGAAGGAAAAAAATTACTGAAACAAAACACACAAGCAAAATAAAAAGATAGAAATGAAGTTCATTTACAAAGAAAATGCTCCTCTCCTTCTGAAACCAGCTGCCCAGCCAGATCTCAAGCAGAAGTCCAAGTTCAGAGAAAAATATGAACTTTAGGTAGAATAAAAGATGCAGTGCAGGTAAGCACTCCAAGTTCCAAATACTTACATGTGTAGTAGAAAACAGAGCTTGGAAGTCTGTCTAAAACAGGTTAGAAGAAGCAATTGAGTACAGCCACGTCTTCCTGATATCCGCGATATTCTCATGGGAATAATTTGCAAGAACCCCGTCATGATACGAATTAACATTCGTAAGCATGAAGAATCCGTAGTCAATACTGACATCAAACGCAGTAAAAGAATAGTGTTAGAACAGAAAAAGAAAGCCAATGAATAAAACACGTCGTAGCTTAAGTACAACTACAGTTAAACAAATGTGATAAAGAGAAAAAGTTGAACTCATACTTGTTTTGCTGCTGGGGCACATCAATCCAATCCAGAGTGAAATGGTCAATGCTAAGAGGACTGAAGGGTGTCTCCCTGTCGTTGCCGGCATCCTTCCAAAGCCTCTTGATGTTGTTGGTCATCAGCCGAAACAGGCGTACCGCACATTCATCGTCTGGTCCATAATAGGAGTCGAGAAGCTGGAACCTTGAATTCTTCAGGTCAAGAAATAACAAAACCCAGTGACTAACACCACCCATGGAAGCAGGAACCTCAGGCGGGTCAAAAGTGGGGAAAACAACCTGAAGCATCATAAACACATGAATCATTAAAAACTGAGAATTAATATCAAATGGTACAAAGAACAAATAAAACAAATATTAACACAGTGGATCGCACTGCAAAACTAATACAGAGGCAAAGAACATACCGAATCATGTGCATCCATGCTATTTGGACCACTCGCCATGAAGTACTTCCTCACACGGGAATCAAATTGACCTCTGAAAATCTTGTCCTAAAATAATGCAGACAACACCAACATATGAAAAATACAAAAATGAGACAAACAAGTTTTAACTAAAATGGTAAGGAACAAAACAGAAAAGAAATCACTATATGGTTGACTTACACAAACCCAATACGGCAGGATGAGTTTATCCAATCCCTGGTACTTCGCATGTAGACAGTAGAGTGCACACTCAGCCACATTAGATCGAAGCATTCCACGAGGAGCAAAAGATACTGCAACATCTTCAACAGAAGCTTCACACTCCTTGTTTTGGAACATAATCGTTGATCTAAAACAAGAAAATAGAAAGTAAAACAAGTTCAGCAGCAGGAACTCAGGAAGTTCATAACACATGTTAGCACATAAGTTCAGCTATATCACAACAGGTAGTATGGTACAAAAAGAGGCCAGAAGTTCAACACCAGAGAAGTAAAAATAAGAAGTTCAGGTACATATAGTGGAGAAGTTCAGGTATGAAACCACTGGCAATTCACAGGGGGTTCATGAATGATGTAAAATATTGACCAGCTGCACTCACCTCTTGGAACGATTATTCTTAAGCCTAGTTACACTATAATAAAAGTCATCAACCTTCTTTCGGACGACAGCAAGGTCGCTATCTTCTCACCAAAAAGAAAATAGCAATTAAGAGCAACACTCAAGCATATAGATTCACGACAGTTTCAATTAAGACCAACATTCAAGCACAAACATTCAAAACATAAGCACATCTCAGCTGCTACATCAGAAAAGATAAAACCATAGCATCATACACATCACAACCCATGCATTACAAAACCTTCACCCACATAGAAAACATGTTCACTTAACATTCTTTACAACCCACACGACAAACAACAAAACCAGAAGTTCAACTTAGACCACACAGGCAATTCACAGGGGATATCATGGACTAAACCAAACAACAAAAGCGAAGGGGATGGGGAAAGAAGAGAGAAGCATGCTCCTCTCTTCATGGATCCTTGCCTAGACCAGTGGCAGCACTGGAATGATCAACCTCCTCTCCATAGCTATCGCTTTTGGTATCTTCATCATCGTCTCCAGTAGACGTTGCAGCTCGTCGGGAAGGACACCAGCAGTAGCTGGAGCAACTGGAGAATCTAAAACAAGAAAAACTTTTGGTTGTGCCTGTACAGCATCAACATCAACTGATTGGTCTGCTACAGGAGACTTCTCCGAGCTTGCAGCAGCACTACCACCAGTTTCAACAGCAGACTCAACAGGATCTTTCTCCAAAATGATGTCTCCAGTTGTCTTGCCCTACTCAGCATCAGAAACCTCAGCGCCAATGGACGACTGAGGTTCAGTCAGGACCACCCCGTCGGAGCAGCCGGTTCCTGAGACGGACTTGTCTGCAACCTTCTCTAGAGGAACACTAACATCATCATTCTACTGCTGCAAAAAGAAATAGAAAGTCATTACAAAGGGCTGACTGAACCTCATGCACAGGGGCAGCAAATCCGTCTCAGGGGCAACAAGACAAATGGACAAGAAAAATGGTACCTTATTTTCACTACCATGAACCTCATCAACTATTACGCCACTAGCGGGAGCAGGTTCATGCATAGGAGCAGCTTCATGCGCAGGTAAAACATCCTCCTCAACCCTAGCATCATCATCAACAGCCTACAAAAAAATCATGTAGAAAACAAATACCTAACCAGCAGAAGTTTAGATTGCATAATCAGAGAAGGTCAGCTATCACAACTGACACATAATGGAAGTCCAAATACAGTAAACATAGCAAGTCAGATATCAAACTACTCTAAGATACAAAAAGGGAACAAAAAAGGGCCAGTCATGGAAGTTCAGGTGTTGTAGCAGTTGAAGTCCAGGTTCTATAAACAGAGAAGGTCACCTAGGAACACTAGTGCTAAAAAGAAACAGTTTACGACACATGAAATCAATAACGGTCGCCTATGACTACAAATAGTAATAACTGAAAGCTAAAATTGAACATTAGTGCAAAGAAATATCAAAAGCCAACATAAACAAACCTCTTTGGTATGCTCCACGTGGCCTCCTTCACGACCCAAACGAACAGAATCTTGCCTCTGAATCTGTCTCACAACAACACTTGCCTCATCTTCAAAAGGCTTGCAACGCGCATCCTGCATTTCCTTGAACAGCCCAACGCTAGTCCAGAGGTGGGAAGTGCTCTGACGAAGCTCTTCAAGAAATATAGCTTCAATAGATAAGGCCTCATTCGAAGACTCAGCATCAAAACCGTGTCCGGGAGGAAGAATCCCATCACGCGACTAAGACGCTCAGCAGTTGAAGGAACACGAGCCAACTCCCCACAAACAGTTTCAAGAAGACTATCAATCCTAACCAGAGAAACATTGGCAGCTTCAAACAAATTCTCAGAAGAAACGCCACCTGCACCACTCACACAGGCAGAAGAACCTCCTGGATCTACAGGTGGGGCACCGGTATTAACATCCCGGAAGAATTCAAATCTTGGGGAAGTTCCACTCCCTAGGCCGGCAGAACGAGGCATAGTTAGAACAGGACGTTCAATAACCCTAAAGAACACAACCTCAGCATGTGTCTTCCACTGCATACAAAAACAAAAGTCAATGCGTCAGAAAACAAATGAAGGAACATGGGAACAAAAAAATATACAAGACAATACAAGAAGTTCAAGTTAAACTACACAGGAAAGAATAATGCATCGAGACACTCACAGGCAGTCTCCCAAACACCCAGTTGGCTGGGTCATCATCACCCTTCGTGACCAAGTCAGCCGCAGCAAGCTCAAGAAGCTTGGCCTGATCCATGAAATTGATGCGAGGGGTCCTCAAGTCAATATTAGGCGTCTTGCCAATGATAAGGCAGTCCAGATACATAAGAAGCGGCGCGATGGCACAGCCTGTGACAGCTTTTCCTCTGCTAGTACCTTGTTGATACCTAACAACAGCACTCCGAATATCGTCAACAACCAACTGGCAGTAGTCCATGTCTACCATATCCTCAAACACAAGGTTCTCGGCCATTGCTGCCTCCCTGGACAGTCGTGTAGACGTTCCAGGGATAAGCACCTTCATGAAAACAATAAGGTAAAACACCTGCAGAGCAAGATCATCCTTCGTCTCATCCTTCACAAGTTCAGCAAGGATATTTGATACGTCTCCGTTGTATCTACTTTTCCAAACACTTTTGCCCTTGTTTTGGACTCTAACTTGCATGATTTGACTGGAACTAACCCGGACTAACGCTGTTTTCAGCAGAATTACCATGGTGTTATTTATGTGCAGAAACAAATGTTCTTGGAATGATCTGAAACTTCACGGAGCAACTTTTTGGAAAATATAAAAAATATCTACAACAGATGAAGGCCAGGGGGCCCACCACCTGTCCACAAGGGTGGGGGCGCGCCTGCCCCCCTAGGGCGCGCCCCCTACCTCGTGGTCCCCCTGGTGCCTCTCCGACTCCAACTCCAACTCCATATATTGTGTTTCAGGGAGAGAGAAATCAGAGAGAAGAATTCATCGCGTTTTACGATATGGAGCCGCCACCAAGCCCTAAAACCTCTCGGGAGGGCTGATCTAGAGTCCGTTCGGGGCTCCGGAGAGGGGAATCCATCGCCATCATCATTGAGGGAGTCCTAGATTAGGGGGTCTCCGGACAGCCGGACTATATCCTTTGGCCGGACTGTTGGACCATGAAGATACAAGATTGAAGACTTCATCTCGTGTCCGGATGGGACACTACTTGGCGTGGAAGGCAAGCTAGGCAATACGGATATGGATATCTCCCCCTTTGTAACCGACCTTGTGTAACCCTAGCCCCCTCCAGTGTCTATATAAACCAGAGGGTTTTAGTCCGTAGGACAACATACAATCATACCATAGGCTAGCTTCTAGGGTTTAGCCTCTCTGATCTCGTGGTAGATCTACTCTTGTAATACTCATATCATCAAGAACAATCAAGCAGGGCATAGGGTTTTACCTCTATCAAGAGGGCCCGAACCTGGGTAAAACATCGTGTCCCCTGCCTCATGTTACCATCCGCCTTAGACGCACAGTTCGGGACCCCCTACCCGAGATCCGCCGGTTTTGACACCGACATTGGTGCTTTCATTGAGAGTTCCACTGTGTCGTCACCATAAGGCCTCATGGATTCTTCGATCATTGCTAGTGATGCGGTCCAGGGTGAGGCTTTCCTCCCCGGACATATCTTCATATTCGGCGGCTTTGCACTGCGGGCCAATTCGCTTGGCCATCTGGAGCAGATTGAGAGCTACGCCCCTGTCCATTAGGTCAGATTTGGAAACCTGAACTACACGGCCGACATCCGCGGAGACTTGATCTTTGACGGATTCGAGCCCATGTCGGACGTCCCGTACAGTCTTGACGAGCATGATGTAACCCTGCCGTCGGACAGTATTCAGGAGATCGCATCCGCAGCTACTCCGTCCATCAATCCGGAGCAAGTCGCGCCATCCGAGAGCGGAGGGATGGACCCCGCCATGGAGGCCTGTAGCGACCTGACCCGAATGGATCACGTCTACTGTGCTACGGTGTCATCCCTGGATCAGTAATGCTGACACCACACAGTACATCGAGGTTTTATAGCAGAGTTGCAATCACACACTTATTACATCGATGGCTCAAAAAGAACTTATTACACTGAATATGGCTTAAGGCCATATAATAAAAATAACAGCGGAAGACTTGGAAGATAAATGGGTCCATCAACTCCAGCGGCATCACTGAGTATAGGGCCACGACCTAAACGCACCTCAATCATCGTCTGAAAAGTCTACAACATTAACGTTGCAGCCCGAAAACGGGTCAGCACATGGAATATGCTGGCAATGTAACACATAGAGAATAATGGAATGAAACAGCTATACTATATGCACATATGGCTGGTGGAAAGCTCTATGGTTACAGTTTTGCGTAAAGCCAATTTTTCCCTACTGCAAATGAATAAATTTATTTAACTATCATGGTGGTTGTGAAACATTGAGAATGGTTGACAGCATTCTCAATCCCAATTAAAAATAATTAAAACCCAACAACATTAATTAGAAGTAACATGTTGAGATTCACAATGATATTCAAGTACTAGATATTCAAGTTGTCCATAACCGGGGACACGGCTAATCATGATTAGTTTGTACACTCTGCAGAGGTTTGCGCACTTTTCCCCACAAGACTCGATCGCCTCCGTTTGTTTTCTCGCACTACATGGTGTTTGGGAAGACGGATGACCGAGACACAGTCTTTCAGAAGCGCTAGCACCTTACATGTGGGGTAGACCGTACCACCTACAACCCCTACATCTGCTAGTCCACCCCGTAAGAGTTCGCACAACTTAGTCAACTATGCCAGAGCCCATAATGGCTTGTGGCTGCACACGGAAGTTTCTAGCATGAAAGATCTTATGATCCCTTTGAGCCTGGGTGGCGGTCCAAAAAAAACAGGCAAGTCCTGATAGACATCAGGTGCCTCAATCCACCCAGATGTGTGTTTAAGTTGCCACCTTAGATAAACCTTTTAAAATTATCAACTCACATCTGTAATGGATATCACTCACCCAATCCACGTCTACTAGCATAGCATGGCATAATAATAAGCAAACGTAGAAGTAACTCCCAAAGGTTTCATAATAATACAGGTAATAGGTACTACCTCATCTACTTCCCATCCCACAATTTAATTAGATCCTAATCATGCAATGTGTGAGGATTGATCTAATGCAATAAAACATGGGTTGTAGAAAAGGTATGATCAAAGTGTTACTTGCCTTGCTGATGATCCGCGAGTCCTAGGGTTTCGAAGTAACAAGCGGCGCAATCCGGGTAATCTATCGCAGACAAACAACAAGCATACAATAAGTACTCATCTAATGCACAGGTAAAACTCGAACAAGAGAACGAACCAGAAAGTTCAATTTAAGAACTCCGGTTGCAAAGAAAGAACGAACCGAACAAAGAAACGGAAAACAAACGGCGGAAGAAAACAACTCGGTTCTAGCAAGTTGAAACTAGGTCAAATTTTTATCGGGGCAAAAGCTTGTTCAAGTTGATTAGTCGGAACGCGGTTTCGAGACGAAACTCCAGGCGCTTGAATCACCTGATTCCGATAAACGAGCGAAAAGAAAAACTAGAAAGAAGATCCGATCTAAGATCGCGATCGCGGAATAAATCCGACGAAAAGAAAAAGAAGAACGGTTAAACGAACGGACGTCGTTAACCTAGAAAAAACCGGCGATCACGTTTGTTAGGACGAACGGTCCGGCGAACGCTCCAAAGACAACTAAATCGGAGAAGAAAACGAATCCGATCTAGGGTTTAGGAGAAGAAAAACCGAACGAAAAACCGATCTAGAAAACCGGAACGGTTTAGAGAAGAAAAGAATCGGAACGATTAGAAGAAAACGATCCGAGAAAAAGAATAGATGTAGCGCGGGGCTACCTCCGGCGAGGGGCTCCGGCGGCGTGGGCGTGGGGCGGCGGCAAGGTGCGGCGGCGGCGCGGGTGTGGGGTGGCGGTGCGGCGCGGGTGTGGCGGAGCTCTAGGCTTTGGGTTTGATGATTTAGAGGGGGGGTGCTTGGGTATTTATATTGGGGAGGGGAGGGGTTTACTTGGGGTAGAGGGCAAGGAATTAGACTAGGAATAGGAAAGAATATACGGAGTAGGACTAGGAATAACGAAACAAAGGAAAAAGGGGCAAGGGCTACCCTAGAATCCTAAAAGGATTCGTAGAGCAAGAGGCGGCGGCGCCGGCTCCCTGGCGCCTGGCGCTAGGCGCGCGGTGGCCTGGGGCGCGGTGGCCTTCGGCCTGGCTGGGCCTTGGCCTGGCCGGCCTGCTCCAGTTTTTTTTATATATAAATGGTTCAGCGCGCAGAGAAAAAAAAACAAAAAGAGATCTAAACGAACTCCGAAAAATCTAAAGTAAATTTTCCCCGACTCCTAAAATTGAGCCGAACAAAATGTACTTTTCTCCGGACCTAAAATGCAATTTTCGAAAACGCACATTTTTCCCTATCCAAATAAAATGCAAATAAAACTCCGGCAAACAAAAATTGATTTATTTATTAAATCTTCATTTTCCTAAATTTTGGGAAAGTCATATTATTCCCTCTCTCATATTTTGACACCGGAAAATTTATTGAAGATAAAACAAATAAATCAAACGATCCTCTTTTCAAAATTTGAGAAACTCTCAAATATGAAAATAACGAAATCTCCAACTCTCTCCGGAGGTCCTTGAGTTGCGTGAAATTTCTAGGATCGGCCAAGATGCAAGAAAATATGTTATGCATGATGATCTAGTGTATAACATTCCAAATTGAAAATTTGGGATGTTACAAACCTACCCCCCTTAAGATGAATCTCGCCCTCGAGATTCGGGTTGGCTAGAAAATAGGTGAGGGTGGTCTTTGAGCAAATCTTCTTCTCTCTCCCAGGTGGCTTCATCCTCTGAATGGTGGTTCCACTGAACTTTGCAAAACTTGATAACCTTGTTGCGGGTAACTCTGCTGGCATAATCGAGAATCTTGACTGGCTTCTCCTCATATGTTAAGTCGTCCTTCAACTGAATCGCTTCAAGCGGCACGGTATCTCTTAGCGGTACCTCCCCGTTTCGGCGTGACATCTCTTCAACTGAGAAACATGAAATACATCATGAACTCCTGACAGTCCCTCTGGTAATTCCAACTTATACGCGACTTCTCCCATACGTTTCAAGATTTTAAACGGTCCAACGAAACGCGGTGCTAATTTTCCCTTAACTCCAAAGCGCTTAACTCCTCGAAGTGGGGATACTCAAAGATAAACTCTGTCTCCGGTTTCGTAAACTATCTCCTTGCGTTTAGAATCTGCGTAGCTCTTCTACCTGGACTGGGCTACCTTGAGCCTATCGCGAATCAACTTAACTTTCCGTTCAGACTCCTTAATCAAATCTGGTCCAAAGAATTGTCGGTCTCCAACCTCGTTCCATGACAACGGTGTCCTGCACCTCCTTCCGTATAAAGCTTCGAAAGGTGCCATCTTCAAACTGGTTTGATAACTGTTGTTATAAGAAAACTCCGCATACGGCAAGTTATCATCCCAACTAGATCCATAATCTAGTGCACAAGCTCTCAGCATATCTTCCAAAATCTGATTGACTCTCTCGGTCTGTCCATCTGTCTGCGGATGAAAAGCTGTGCTGAACTCTAGTCTGGTTCCCAAAGTTTCATGCAACTGATTCCAAAACTTTGAGGTAAATTGGGTTCCTCTATCTGATACGATACTCCTCGGAACTCCATGCAAACAAATGATCCTAGTCATGTATATCTTTGCCAACTTAGCACTGGTGTAAGTGGTCTTAACTGGAATGAAATGTGCTACCTTCGTCAAACGATCAACTACTACCCATATCGAGTCATACCCTGCTTTCGTCCTGGGTAGTCCTGTGATAAAATCCATGCCTATCTTATCCCACTTCCATTCGGGTATCGGCAATGGTTGTAACAATCCTGCCGGCTTCTGATGCTCTGCCTTTACTCTCTGACATACGTCACAAACTGCCACATATGCTGCAATATCCTTCTTCATTCCGGTCCACCAGAATGTTTCTTTCAAATCCAAATACATCTTGGTATTCCCTGGGTGAATCGAATACGGTGAATCATGTGCCTCCTGCAAAATCAACTTCCTGATCTCCGGGTCATTGGGCACATAAACACGGTCCTCAAACCATAGGGTATCATGCTCATCCTCACGAAATCCCTTTGCTTTTCCTTTGCTAAGTTCCTCCTTTATAGCAGCAATCTCTTTGTCAGATTTCTGAGCTTCTCTGATCTTATCCATCAATGTTGATTGAATCTCCAATGCGGCTACATAGCCTCTCGGAACTATTTCCAAACATAGCTCACGAAGGTTTTCTGCTAACTCCTTGGGTATTTTCCCCGTCATTATCGTATTGACATGGCTCTTACGGCTCAATGCGTCAGCTACTACATTAGCCTTTCCGGGATGGTAATGCAATCTCATGTCATAATCCTTGATGAGCTCCAACCATCTCCTTTGTCTGAGGTTCAACTCCTTCTGCGTGAAAATGTACTTCAAACTCTTATGATCCGTGTACACCTCACAATGATTTCCAATGAGGAAATGTCTCCACATCTTCAATGCATGCACTACGGCTGCTAACTCCAAATCATGCGTGGCATAATTCAACTCATGAGGCTTCAGTTGTCGTGAAGCATACGAAACAACTCTTCCTTCCTGCATAAGCACTGCTCCAAGTCCTCGACGTGAAGCGTCGCAATACACCTCATAATCCTTGGTCTGATCTGGCAATATCAACACTGGTGAGGTAACCAATCGTTTCTTCAACTCCTGAAAACTAGCCTCACACTCCTCGGTCCATTTGAACTTAGTATCCTTCTTCAACAATTCCGTCATAGGCTTCGCAATCTTTGAAAAATTCTCAATAAATCTCCGGTAGTATCCTGCGAGTCCAAGAAAACTCCGGATCTCTCCAACTGTTGTTGGTGCTTCCCATTCGGTTACGGTCTCAACCTTTGTGGGGTCAACTGCTATACCTTCTCCGGATATAACGTGTCCGAGGAATCCTACTTCCTTCAACCAAAACTCACATTTGCTAAATTTGGCATATAACTGATGTTCCCTTAGTTTCTCCAAAACCAAACGCAAATGTTCCTTATGTTCCTCTTCATTCTTTGAATAAATCAGGATGTCATCAATGAACACTACGACAAACTTATCCAAAAACTCCATAAATACCTTGTTCATCAGGTTCATAAAATAGGCAGGTGCGTTAGTCAATCCAAATGACATAACGGTATACTCATACAATCCGTATCTCGTGGTAAATGCTGTCTTAGGTATGTCCTGCTCTCGAATCTTCAACTGATGGTACCCTGATCGCAAATCGATCTTGGAAAACACTTTAGCTCCTTGCAATCGATCAAACAGATCATTAATCATCGGCAGTGGGTACTTGTTCTTGATGGTTACTTCATTCAATCCCCGATAATCTACAACCATCCTTAATGATCCATCCTTCTTTTCCACTAGAAGTACGGGTGATCCCCAAGGTGAAGAACTTGGGCGAATGTAACCTTTATCCAATAACTCCTTAATCTGATTCTTAATTTCCACCAAATCCTTTGCTGGCATCCTATATGGTCGCTTCGATATTGGGCCTGTGCCTGGCAATAACTCAATCAAAAACTCAATGTCTCTATCCGGTGGCATGCCTGGCAATTCCTCAGGAAATACATCAGGAAAATCCTTTACCACTGGTACTTCTTCTTGCATAACTCCTGTTAGGCAATTCACTTGTGTCCTTTTTGGTACATGCCGGGATACATACTTGATCCTTCTCCCTTCTGGTGTAGTAAGCAAAATTGACTTACTAGCACACTCAATATTCCCTTCATACTTTGATAACCAATCCATGCCCAATATCACATCCAATCCTTGAGATTCCAATACTATTAGGTCTGAGGGAAACACATAGTTACCAATCCTTAATGGTAACCGATCACACCATCGTGTAGCCATAAACTCTGCTCCTGGTGAGCTTACTAACATGGGTGACCTAAGGGCTTGGGTTAGCAGGTTATACTTATCCACAAATCCCCTTGATATGTATGAATGCGATGCACCAGTGTCAAAAAGAACGAGTGCAGTAAATGACTTAACCAAAAAACTTACCGATTACCGCATCGGGCTGATCTTCAATCTCCTCCACATTAACGTGGTTCACCTGTCCCCTATTGAAAGGGTTCGGCTTCTTCCCAGAGCTTCCATTGCCATTTCCATTCTGGCCTTCAGGACATTCATTGGCATAATGTCCGGTCTTCGAACACTTGAAACAAGTGACATTACTCAGATCTCTCTTGGTTGGGGTCGATGGGATGGTGCGGTTCTGTCCATTGCTTCCTCCATTCCCATTACCATTCTTGTGGCCATTATGGTTGTGCGTGCTACCTCCTCCATGGGTGTGCTGAAACTGAAATCCCGGTTTAGGGGCAAAACGGGGCTTCTGCTGGGCTCCAGAGTTATACTTCCCCTGTCCATACTTCCTCTTACGGTTCTCAATCTGCTGTTGCTTCCCTTCAATCATGATGGCACGATCTACCAACTCCTGGTAGTTGTTGAAACTCGCTACCATCAACTGCATGCTTAGTTCATCATTCAGTCCTTCCAGAAACTTCTCCTGCTTAGCTGCATCCGTAGCAACGTCATCTGGGGCATAACGGGCTAGCTTACTAAACTCCTCCACATACTGGCCAATAGTCCTTCCTCCTTGGCGTGAGTTGCGAAACTCACGCTTCTTTATGGCCATAGCTCCCGCTGAAACATGGGCAGTGCGGAAAGCTTGCTGAAATTGATCCCATGTGACAGTGTCAACTGGGTAAGTGGCTGTGAAATTCTCCCACCATGCTGCCGCGGGTCCGTCAAGCTGGTGTGCGGCAAACTTCACTTTCTCACCATCCGTGCATCCTGCAGTGGTCAACTCCCTTCCTATCTTATGGAGCCAATCGTCTGCTACTATTGGCTCGGTGCTACTGGAAAACACCGGCGGATTCAGCCTAAGGAAACGGGCTAAGTGGTCAACAGGTGGTGGTGGTGGTGGGTTGTTGTTGTTGTTCTGTTGGTTCTGAACTAACATCTGCATCAATTGATTCTGCTGCTGGATCAACTGAGTGAGCTCCGGTGGAAATGCATTGTCACATCTTGGAGGCATCTGAGGGTTTAGAAAAGACGAGAATTAAGAATAGAGGGGTCTAAAGGGAAAACACTACCCATATGCACATGAGGCAAATGCACACAAAATCACTTCAATCAATCAAACAAGGGCTTACAATCGGTCTAAAACTATCGCAAAAGTGCTCGACTATAATGTTTACATGGGGAAAATACTACTACTATCTGGCGGTCATCTAGAAATTTGAACCGGTGGAAGACTCCATGATATCTGCTCCAGCTTCGTCTTCAAAGTCGGGTTCACTTGGATCCGAATCGGTGTCGTCG
This sequence comes from Triticum urartu, assembly GCF_056163025.1. Lineage (NCBI taxonomy): Eukaryota > Viridiplantae > Streptophyta > Magnoliopsida > Poales > Poaceae > Triticum > Triticum urartu. The sequence continues at coordinate 101,308,169 of NC_141878.1, forward strand.
ATGATGATGTAGTTGTCCGGACATGTGACGTACTCGTCGTCCTCCTGGGATACTAACTTGCTCTTGAGTTCTTCAATCTCCTGCTTAAGATCGCAATTGTGCCTTGCTAGAGCTACGATCTCGTCCATGTAGTCCTTGCGTGTAGACTTCAGTTCTCCTTCTAGCTCGATGATCCTTGCCTTCGCATTCTTCAACTCTATCATATCATTGCACATCTGGTTCTCGTGGCGTCGAATGTGCTGGTTTAAATCCTAGATGAATGTTGCAATGGATCTATCCTTCTTGGTGCTGACTAACTCCCATTGTTCATCTCGGCGTCCGCAAATCTGGTAGATAGTGTCCTTGAGGTCTTCTTGATAAACTTCTCCAATGCGTCCTATGGTGATATGGGCTTCCATGCTCCTTCCTAGACTCCAGGTTGGTGCATTGAAAACACTATCTATGGGCTTCGTGATTGGCGCGAATGTTCTTCCCGGAACATGAGCTTGAATCTTCCAGCGCTCCTCTTTAGGCAGAGTGGCGTTGAAGGTTCCCGTGAAGCTTGGTAATCCAATGTTTAGGTACTCGGTGACTTCCTTCAGGTGAAATCCAAATGGTGTGCCCTCATCCGGTTGAGCGTACTTAATCTTCACGTTCGTCATCCTAATAGAGTAGAAAAGATGAGGAGTTAGAAATGAGGAGAGAATAGTGATCTATGGCTTTAACTTAGTGGTCGTGTCCTACAGTCAGCGTGTGCTCTGATACCATCTCTGTAGCGACCTGACCCGAATGGATCACGTCTACTGTGCTACGGTGTCATCCCTGGATCAGTAATGCTGACACCACACAGTACATTGAGGTTTTATAGCAGAGTTGCAATCACACACTTATTACATCGATGGCTCAAAAAGAACTTATTACACTGAATATGGCTTAAGGCCATATAATAAAAATAACAGCGGAAGACTTGGAAGATAAATGGGTCCATCAACTCCAGCGGCATCACTGAGTATAGGGCCACGACCTAAACGCACCTCAATCGTCGTCTGAAAAGTCTGCAACATTAACGTTGCAGCCGGAAAACGGGTCAGCACATGGAATATGCTGGCAATGTAACACATAGAGAATAATGGAATGAAACAGCTATACTATATGCACATATGGCTGGTGGAAAGCTCTATGGTTACAGTTTTGCGTAAAGCCAATTTTTCCCTACTGTAAAGGAATAAATTTATTTAACTATCATGGTGGTTGTGAAACATTGAGAATGGTTGACAGCATTCTCAATCCCAATTAAAAATAATTAAAACCCAACAACATTAATTAGAAGTAACATGTTGAGATTCACAATGATATTCAAGTACTAGATATTCAAGTTGTCCATAACCGGGGACACGGCTAATCATGATTAGTTTGTACACTCTGCAGAGGTTTGCGCACTTTTCCCCACAAGACTCGATCGCCTCCGTTTGTTTTCTCGCACTACATGGTGTTTGGGAAGACGGATGACCGAGACACAGTCTTTCAAAAGCGCTAGCACCTTACATGTGGGGTAGACCGTACCACCTACAACCCCTACATCTGCTAGTCCACCCCGTAAGAGTTCGCACAACTTAGTCAACTATGCCAGAGCCCATAATGGCTTGTGGCTGCACACGGAAGTTTCTAGCATGAAAGATCTTATGATCCCTTTGAGCCTGGGTGGCGGTCCAAAAAAAACAGGCAAGTCCTGATAGACATCAGGTGCCTCAATCCACCCAGATGTGTGTTTAAGTTGCCACCTTAGATAAACCTTTTAAAATTATCAACTCACATCTGTAATGGATATCACTCACCCAATCCACGTCTACTAGCATAGCATGGCATAATAATAAGCAAACGTAGAAGTAACTCCCAAAGGTTTCATAATAATACAGGTAATAGGTACTACCTCATCTACTTCCCATCCCACAATTTAATTAGATCCTAATCATGCAATGTGTGAGGATTGATCTAATGCAATAAAACATGGGTTATAGAAAAGGTATGATCAAAGTGTTACTTGCCTTGCTGATGATCCGCGAGTCCTAGGGTTTCGAAGTAACAAGCGGCGCAATCCGGGTAATCTATCGCAGACAAACAACAAGCATATAATAAGTACTCATCTAATGCACAGGTAAAACTCGAACAAGAGAACGAACCAGAAAGTTCAATTTAAGAACTCCGGTTGCAAAGAAAGAACGAACCGAACAAAGAAACGGAAAACAAACGGCGGAAGAAAACAACTCGGTTCTAGCAAGTTGAAACTAGGTCAAATTTTTATCGGGGCAAAAGCTTGTTCAAGTTGATTAGTCGGAACGGCGGTTTCGAGACGAAACTCGAGGCGCTTGAATCACCTGATTCCGATAAACGAGCGAAAAGAAAAACTAGAAAGAAGATCGGATCTAAGATCGCGATCGCGGAATAAATCCGACGAAAAGAAAAAGAAGAACGGTTAAACGAACGGACGTCGTTAACCTAGAAAAAACCGGTGATCACGTTCGTTAGGACGAACGGTCCGGCGAACGGTCCAAAGACAACTAAATCGGAGAAGAAAACGAATCCGATCTAGGGTTTCGGAGAAGAAAAACCGAACGAAAAACCGATCTAGAAAACCGGAACGGTTTAGAGAAGAAAAGAATCGGAACGATTAGAAGAAAACGATCCGAGGAAAAGAATAGATGTAGCACGGGGCTACCTCCGGCGAGGTCTCTGGCGAGGGGCTCCAGCGGCGTGGGCGTGGGGCGGCGGCGGCAAGGTGCGGCGGCGGCGCGGGTGTGGGGTGGCGGTGCGGCGCGGGTGTGGCGGAGCTCTAGGCTTTGGGTTTGATGATTTAGAGGGGGGGTGCTTGGGTATTTATATTGGGGAGGGGAGGGGTTTACTTGGGGTAGAGGGCAAGGAATTAAACTAGGAATAGGAAAGAATATACGGAGTAGGACTAGGAATAACGAAACAAAGGAAAAAGCGGCAAGGGCTACCCTAGAATCCTAAAAGGATTCGTAGAGCAAGAGGCGGCGGCGCCGGCTCCCTGGCGCCTGGCGCTAGGCGCGCGGTGGCCTGGGGCGCGGTGGCCTTCGGCCCGGCTGGGCCTTGTCCTGGCCGGCCTGCTCCAGTTTTTTTTATATATAAATGGTTCAGCGCGCAGAGAAAAAAAAACAAAAAGAGATCTAAACGAACTCCGAAAAATCTAAAGTAAATTTTCCCCGACTCCTAAAAATGAGCCGAACAAAATGAACTTTTCTCCGGACCTAAAATGCAATTTTCGAAAACGCACATTTTTCCCTATCCAAATAAAATGCAAATAAAACTTCGGCAAACAAAAATTGATCTATTTATTAAATCTTCATTTTCCTAAATTTTGGGAAAGTCATATTATTCCCTCTCTCATATTTTGACACCGGAAAATTTATTGAAGATAAAACAAATAAATCAAACGATCCTCTTTTCAAAATTTGAGAAACTCTCAAATATGAAAATAACGAAATCTCCAACTCTCTCCGGAGGTCCTTGAGTTGCGTGAAATTTCTAGGATCGGCCAAGATGCAAGAAAATATGTTATGCATGATGATCTAGTGTATAACATTCCAAATTGAAAATTTGGGATGTTACAAGGCCGCACTCTCAGTGGCGATAGAGCCGGATACTGACTTCACCCCTTACGAGAGTCGTGTCGCCAAACCACTGGATTCATCTACGGCCACGGACTCCGAGCCGCTCATATCCGTGCCCGTCGAGTCCGACTGGGCGCCGATCATGGAGTTCACCTCCGCGGACATTTTCAGCACTCACCCTTCGGGGATGTGCTAAATTCATTAAGGTCTCTCTCCCTGTCAGGAGAACCTTGGCCGAACTATGTCCGGCTAGAATGGGATGCGGGCGATGAGGAAATTCGCTGCCCACCCACCACCAACTTAGTAGCCACTGTCAATGACTTAACCGACATGCTCGACTTCGGCTCCGAAGACTTCGACGGTATGGACGACGAAGCCGGAGACGAACAGGATCCACCACCCTCAGGGCACTGGACCGCCACCTCATCATATGATATATACATGGTGGACACCCCCAAAGAAGCCAATGGCGATGAGAAGACAGAGGATGACCCCTCTAAGAAGCAACCCAAGCGCCGACGTCAGCGGTGCCGCTCTAAGCCCGCCATATCAAGAACAACGATAATAATAGTCCTCGCGACTCTGGAAGAGACGACAACTGCACCACCCCGGTGGTAGAAAACGATCAAGATGCAAACTGCAAACATAGTGCGGATCTGACATCTGAACACGATGACGCCAAAGATAAGCCTCATCATTCCCCATCTAGGGAAGAAAGCAGTCCGGACGAAGATGCACCCATCATCCCGGAAACACACTTGGAGCAAAAGAACCTCCGCAGAAGGCTTACTGCCACAGCGAGAAGCCTGAAGAAACAGAAGCAAAGGCTCAAGGTCGCACAAGATACGCTCAAAAGCAATTGGAACAAACTAACAAAGTATGGTGGAAGTAACCATCCAAAAAGCTATCCAAAGCGCAAGCTATTACCGGAATTCGACAATGAGGCCTTAGAGCCCATACAGCCGAAAAGTGATATGGCCAACCAGCCGGATCCACCACCCTGTGAACGCGATAGAGCGGCTAACAAAGTCACACATAAGTCAACACATGATTTATGTGAGAACTTGCGTCAAAAATCCGGCGCGACCAGATCTATCTACGGATCTAGGAAGCACGCTACGGTACAAAACCAACACCGAATACTACAACCGTCCGAACACTATGGTGCATCCCAATACAGGGGTGCCTCACACCCATTATGTTTCACTGATGAGGTGCTGGATCACGAATTCCCAGAGGGATTCAAACCAGTGAACATAGAGGCGTAAGACAGAACCACAGACCCAGGAGTCTGGATAGAGGCTTCGTCCTCCATATTCATATGGCTCGCGGAGACGATCTCCATGCCATTAAATACTTGCCCCTCAAGCTTAAAGGGCCAGCTAGGCACTGGCTGAAAAGCCTCCCCGAAAACTCAATTGGAAGTTGGGAGGAGCTCGAGGATGCTTTCTGGGCCAATTTTCAATGGACTTATGTCCGACCTCCAGATGCAGACGATTTAAGTCACATAATCCAATAGTCCGGAGAGTCCGCCCCAAAGCTTTGGAATAGGTTCCTCACCAAGAAGAACCAAATAGTCGACTGTCCGGACGCCGAAGCCTTAGCAGCTCTCAAACACAGCGTCCGAGACGAATGGCTCGCCAGACACCTCGGTCAAGAAAAACCGAGAACAATGGCAGCCCTAACAAGCCTCATGACCCGCTTTTGTGCGGGCGAGGATAGCTGGTTGGCCCGTAGCAGCACCAGCGACCCAATCACATCTGAAGTAAGGGATGGCAATGGTAAACCACCACGTAACAAAAACAAGCGTCGAAGTAAAGAAGGTAGCCCAGATAACACGGTGGTAAACGCCGGATTCAGGGGCTCCCCACCAGGTCAGCAGAAAAAGCCTTTCAAAGGTGGTAGAGAAGGACAATCTGGACTAAACAAAATTCTTGACAAACTGTGTCAGATTCACGGCACCCCAGACAAACCTGCAAATCATACCCATATAGAATGTTGGGTCTTCAAGCAGGCCGGTAAGCTAAACGCCGAACACAAAGGGGAAGAGACACCAAGCGAAGACGAGGACGAACCTCGCCAGCAAAGCGCCAGAGGACAGAAAAAGTTCCCGCCTGAGGTTAAAACAGTAAACGTGATCCATGTAACAAGGAGAAGAAGCAATCACGCACCCCGATGCACACGTGCCATCGAGCCCTTCACCCCTAGGTCCAACCCCTGGATGGCCTGCCCGATCACTTTTGATCATAGGGATCACGATACACATATCCGGCGCGAAGGACTGGTGGCCTTGGTGTTAGACCCAATAATAAATGGGTACCATTTCACAAGGGTCCTCATGGACGGCGGCAGTGATCTCAATCTGATATATCAGGACACAGTCCACAAAATGGGGATAGACCCGACACAAATAAGCCACAGTAATACTACCTTCAAGGGAGTAATACCAGGCCAAGAGGCCCACTGCACGGGCTCTCTACTACTAGAGGTGGTATTCAGTTCTCTCGATAAATTTCGAAGTGAAACGTTAACTTTTCACATCGCTCCATTCTGAAGTGACTTTCAAGCACTACTCGGAAGGGCGGATTTCGCTCGTTTTAACACAATACCGCAGTCCTAGAGGCAATAATAAAGTTATTATTTATTTCCTTATATCATGATAAATGTTTATTATTCATGCTAGAATTGTATTAACCGGAAACATAATACTTGTGTGAATACATAGACAAACAAAGTGTCACTAGTATGCCTCTACTTGACTAGCTCGTTAATCGAAGATGGTTATGTTTCCTAACCATAAACAAAAGAAATGTTATTTGATTAACGGGATCACATCATTAGGAGAATGATGTGATTGACATGACCCATTTCATTAGCTTAGCACCCGATCATTTAGTATGTTGCTATTGCTTTCTTCATGACTTATACATGTTCCTATGACTATGAGATTATGCAACTCCCGTTTGCCGGAGGAACACTTTGTGTGCTACCAAACGTCACAACGTAACTGGGTGATTATAAAGGAGCTCTACAGGTGTCGCCAAAGGTACATGTTGGGTTGGCGTATTTCGAGATTAGGATTTGTCACTCCGATTGTCGGAGAGGTATCTCTGGGCCCTCTCGGTAATGCACATCACATAAGCCTTGCAAGCATTGCAACTAATGAGTTGGTTGTGAGATGATGTATTACGGAACGAGTAAAGAGACTTTCCGGTAACGAGATTGAACTAGGTATTAAGATACCGACGATCGAATCTCGGGCAAGTAACATACCGATGACAAAGGGAACAACGTATGTTGTTATGCGGTCTAACCGATAAAGATCTTCATAGAATATGTAGGAGCCAATATGGGCATCCAGGTCCCGCTATTGGTTATTGACCGGAGACGTGTCTCGGTCATGTCTACATTGTTCTCGAACCGTAGGGTCCGCACGCTTAAGGTTTCGATGACAGTTATATTATGAGTTTATGAGTTTTGATGTACCGAAGGAGTTCGGAGTCCCGGATGAGATCGGGGACATGACGAGGAGTCTCGAAATGGTCGAGACATAAAGATCGATATATTGGACGACTATATTCGGACATCGGAAAGGTTCCGAGTGATTCGGGTATTTTTCGGAGTACCGGGTAGTTACGGGAGAAGCAATGGGCCTTGATGGGCTTTAGTGGGAAGATGAGAAAGGGCCAAGGGGCTGCTGCGCCCCCCCTCCCCTCTAGTCCGAATTGGACTAGGGAAAAGGGGGCCAGCCACCTCGCCTTCTCCTCCACTTCCTTCTCCCTTCCTCCCCTCTTGGTGGACTCCTACTAGGACTTGGAGTCCTAGTAGGACTCCACATCCTGGCCGCACCAAGCCTTGGCCGGCCTCCTCCTCCTCCATCCTTTATATACTGAGGCAAGGGGCACCCCATGGACACACAAGTTGATCTTCGTGATCGTTCCTTAGCCGTGTGCGGTGCCCCCCTCCACCATATTCCACCTCGGTCATATTGTAGCGGTGCTTAGGCGAAGCCTTGCGACGGTAGAACATCAAGATCGTCACCACGCCGTCGTGCTGACGGAACTCCTCCCCGACGCTTTGCTGGATCGGAGCCCGGGGATCGTCATCGAGCTGAACGTGTGCCAAGAACTCGGAGGTGCCGGAGTAACGGTGCTTGGATCGGTCGAACCGTGGAGACGTACGACTACATCAACCAAACGCTTCCGTTGTCGATCTACATGGTACGTAGATCACACTCTCCCCTCGTTGCTATGCATCACATGATCTTGCGTGTGCATAGGAAATTTTTTGAAATTACTACGTTCCCCAACAGTGGCATCCGAGCCTAGGTTTTATGTGTTGATGTTTTATGCACGAGTAGAACACAAGTGAGTTGTGGGCGATATAAGTCATACTGCTTACCAGCATGTCATACTTTGGTTCGGCGGTATTGTTGGATGAAGCGGCCCGGACCGACATTACGCGTACGCTTACGCGAGACCGGTTCTCCCGACGTGCTTTGCACAAAGGTGGCTAGCGGGTGACAGTTTCTCCAACTTTAGTTGAACCGAGTGTGGCTACGCCCGGACCTTGCGAAGGTTAAAACAGCACCAACTTGACAAACTATTGTTGTGGTTTTGATGCGTAGGTAAGATTGGTTCTTGCTTAAGCCCGTAGCAGTCACGTAAAACTTGCAACAACAAAGTAGAGGACGTCTAACTTGTTTTTGCAGGGCATGTTGTGATGTGATATGGTCAAGACGTGATGAGATATAAGTTGTTGTATGAGATGATCATGTTTTGTTGAAGTTATCGGCAACTTGCAAAATTCTTATGGTTGTCTCTCTATTGCATAAGATGCAAGCGCCCAATAACTACTTTACTTTATTGCTATGCGATAGCAATAGTTGCAAGAGCAATTGTTGGCGAGACGACCACATGACGACACATTGATATAGATCAAGATGATGGAGATCATGGTGTCATGCCGGTGACGATAGAGATCATAACAGTACTTTGGAGATGGAAATCAAAGGCGCAAGATGATGATGGCCATATCATGTCACATATTTTGATTGCATATGATGTTTATCTTTTATACATCTTATCTTGCTTTGATTGACGGTAGCATTATAAGATGATCTCTCACTAAATTATCAAGAAGTGTTCTCCCTGAGTATGCACCGTTGCCAAAGTTCGTCGTGCCCAGACACCACGTGATGATCGGGTGTGATAAGCTCTACGTCCATCTACAACGGGTGCAAGCCAGTTTTGCACACGCAGAATACTCGGGTTAAACTTGACGAGCCTAGCATATGCAGATATGCCCTCGGAACACGGAGACCGAAAGGTCGAGCGTGAATCATATAGTAGATATGATCAACATAACGATGTTCACCATTGAAAACTACTCCATTTCACGTGATGATCGGTTATGGTTTAGTTGATTTGGATCACGTGATCACTTAGAGGATTAGAGGGATGTCTATCTAAGTGGGAGTTCTTAAGTAATATGATTAATTGAACTTAAATTTATCATGAACTTAGTCCTGGTAGTATTTTGCAAATTATGTTGTAGATCAATAGCTCGCGTTCTTGCTTTCATATGTTTATTTTGATATGTTCCTAGAGAAAAATTGTGTTGAAAGATTTTAGTAGCAATGATGCGGATTGGATCCGTGATCTGAGGTTTATCCTCATTGCTGCACAGAAGAATTATGTCCTTGATGCACCGCTAGGTGACGGGCCTATTGCAGGAGCAGATGCAGACGTTATGAACGTTTGGCTAGCTCAATATGATGACTACTTGATAGTTTAGGGCACCATGCTTAACAGCTTAGAATCGGGACTTCAAAGACGTTTTGAACGTCATGGACCATATGAGATGTTCCAGGAGTTGAAGTTAATATTTCAAGCAAATACCCGAGTTGGGAAATATGAAGTCTCCAACAAGTTCTATAGCTAAAAGATGGAGGAGAATCGCTCAACTAGTGAGCATATGCTCAGATTGTCTGAGTACTACAATCGCTTGAATCAAGTGGGAGTTAATCTTCTAGATAAGATAGTGATTGACAGAATTCTCTAGTCACCATCACCAAGTGAGTAGAACTTCGTGATGAACTATGATATGCAAGGGATAACGGAAACGATTCCCAAGCTCTTCGTAATGCGGAAATTGACGAAGGTAGAAATCGAGAAAAACATCAAGTGTTGATGGTAGACAAGACCACTAGTTTCAAGAAAAAAGGCAAAGGAAAGAAGAACGGTAACTTCAAGAAGAACAGCAAGCAAGTTGCTGCTCAAGTGAAGAAGCCCAAGTCTGGTCCTAAGCCTGAGACTAAGTGTTTCTACTGCAAAGGGACTAGTCACTGGAAGCGGAACTACCCCAAGTGATTGGTAGATAAGAAGGATGGCAAAGTGAACATAAGTATATTTGATATACATGTTATTGATGTGTACTTTACTAGTGTTTATAGCAACCCCTCGGTATTTTATACTAGTTCAGTTGCTTAAGATTAGTAACTCAAAACGGGAGTTGCAGAATAAACAGAGACTAGTTAAGGGTGAAGTGACGATGTGTGTTGGAAGTGGTTCCAAGATTGATATGATCATCATCGCACACTCCCTATACTTTCGGGAGTAGTGTTGAACCTGAATAAGTGTTATTTGGTGTTTGCGTTAAGCATGAATATGATTTGATTATGTTTATTGTAATACGGTTATTCATTTAAGTAAGAGAATAAATTGTTGTTCTGTTTACATGAATAAAACCTTATATGGTTACACACCCAATGAAAATAGTTCGTTGGATCTCGATCGTAGTGATACACATAATCATAATATTGAAACCAAAATATGCAAAGTTAATAATGATAGTGCAACTTATTTGTGGCACTACCGTTTAGGTCATATTGGTGTAAAGCGCATGAAGAAACTCCATGCTGATGGGCTTTTGGAATCACTTGATTATGAATCAGTTGATGCTTGCGAACCATGCCTCATGGGCAAGATGACTAAGACTCTGTTCTTCGGAACAATGGAGCGAGCAACAGATTTGTTGGAAATCATACATACTGATGTATGTGGTCCGATAAATATTGAGGCTCGTGACAAGTATCATTATTTTCTGATCTTCACAGATGATTTGAGCAGATATGAGTATATCTACCTGATGAAACATAAGTCTGAAACATTTGAAAAGTTCAAAGAATTTCAGAGTGAAGTGAAAAATCATCGTAACAAGAAAATAAAGTTTCTACGATCTGATCGTAGAGAAGAGTATTTGAGTTACGAGTTTGGCCTTCAGTTTAAAACAATGTGAAATAGTTTCACTACTCACGCCACCTGGAACACCACAATGTAATGGTGTGTCCGAACGTCATAACCGTACTTTATTAGATATGGTGCGATCTATGATGTCTCTTACCGATCTACCACTATCATTTTGGGGTTATGCATTAGAGACAGCTGCATTCACGTTAAAAGGGCACCATCTAAATCTGTTGAGACGACACCGTATGAACTATGGTTTGGCAAGAAACCAAAGTTGTCGTTCCTTAAAGTTTGGGGTTGCGATGCTTATATGGAAAAGTTTCATCCTGATAAGCTCAAACTCAAATCGGAGAAGTGCGTCTTCATAGGATACCCAAAAGAAAATGTTGGGTACACCTTCTATCATAGATCCGAAGGCAAGATATTCGTTGCTTAGAATGGATCCTTTCCAGAGAAGGAGTTTCTCTCGAAAGAAATGAGTGGGAGGAAAGTAGAACTTGATGAGGTAATTGTACCTGCTCCCTTATTGGAAAGTAGTTCATCACAGAAATCTGTTCCTGTGACTACTACACCAATTAGTGAGGAAGCTAATGATGATGATCATGTAACTTCAGATCAAGTTACTACCAAATCTCGTAGGTAAACCAGAGTGAGATCCACACCAGAGTGGTACGGTAATCCTATTCTGGAAGTCATATTACTGGACCATGACGAACTTGCGAACTATGAGGAAGCGATGATGAGCCCAGATTCCGCGAAATGGTTTGAGGCCATGAAATCTGAGATATGATCCATGTATGTGAACAAAGTATGGACTTTGATGGATTTTCCCGATGATCGGCAAGCCATAGAAAATAAATGGATCTTCAAGAGGAAGACGGACGTTGATGGTTTTCGACAATTTCAAGGTGTTGACTACGATGAGATTTTCTCACTCGTATTTATGCTTAAGTCTGTCCGAATCATGTTAGCAATTGCCGCATTTTATGAAATCTGGCAAATGGATAAACAAAACTGCATTCCTTAATGGATTTACTAAAGAAGAGTTGTATACGATGCAACTAGAAGGTTTTGTCGATCTTAAAGGTGTTAACTAAATATGCAAGCTCCAGTGATCCATCTATGGACTGGTGCAAGAATCTCGGAGTTGGAATATACGCTTTGATAAGTTGATCAAAGCATATAGTTTTATACAGACTTGCGGTGAAGCCTGTATTTACAAGAAAGTGAGTGGGAGCACTACATCATTTCTGATAAGTATATGTGTATGACATATTGTTGATCGGAAATAATGTAGAATTATTCTGCAAAGCATAAAGGAGTGTTTTAAAGGAGTTTTTCAAAGAAAGACCTCGGTAAAGCTGCTTACATATTGAGCATCAAGATCTATAGAGATAGATCAAGACGCTTGATAAGTTTTTTCAATGAGTACATACCTTGACAAGATTTTGAAGTAGTTCAAAATGGAACAGTCAAAGAAAGAGTTCTTGCCTGTGTTGCAAGGTGTGAAATTGAGTAAGACTCAAAGCCCGACCACGGCAGAAGATAGAAATAGAATCAAAGTCATTCCCTATGCCTCAGCCATAGGTTCTATAAAGTATGCCATGTTGTGTACCAGATCTATTGTATACCCTACACTGTGTTAAGCAAGGGAGTACAATAGTGATCTAAGAGTAGATCACTGGACAGCGGTCAAAATTATCCTTAGTGGAATAAGGAAATATTTCTCAATTATGGAGGTGACAAAAAGGTTCGTCGTAAAAGGTTACATCGATGCAAGTTTTGACACAGATCTGGATGACTCTAAGTCTCGATCTAGATACATATTGAAAGTGGGAGCAATAAGCTAGAGTAGCTCCGTGCAGAGCATTGTTGACATAGAAATTCGCAAAATACTTACGGATCTGAATGTGGCAGACACGTTGACTAAAATTATCTCACAAGCAAAACATGATCACACCTTAGTACTCTTTGGGTGTTAATCACATAGCGATGTGAACTAGATTACTGACTCTAGTAAACCCTTTTGGGTGTTGATCACATATCGATGTGAACTATGGGTGTTAATCACATGGTGATGTGAACTATTGCTGTTAAATCACATGGCGATGTGAACTAGATTATTGACTCTAGTGCAAGTGGGAGACTGAAGGAAATATGCCCTAGAGGCAATAATAAAGTTATTATTTATTTCCTTATATCATGATAAATGTTTATTATTCATGCTAGAATTGTATTAACCGGAAACATAATACTTGTGTGAATACATAGACAAACAAAGTGTCACTAGTATGCCTCTACTTGACTAGCTCGTTAATCGAAGATGGTTATGTTTCCTAACCATAAACAAAAGAGTTGTTATTAACGGGATCACATCATTAGGAGAATGATGTGATTGACATGACCCATTTCATTAGCTTAGCACCCGATCGTTTAGTATGTTGCTATTGCTTTCTTCATGACTTATACATGTTCCTATGACTATGAGATTATGCAACTCCCGTTTGCCGGTGGAACACTTTGTGTGCTACCAAACATCACAACGTAACTGGGTGATTATAAAGGAGCTCTACAGGTGTCTCCAAAGGTACATGTTGGGTTGGCGTATTTCGAGATTAGGATTTGTCACTCCGATTGTCGGAGAGGTATCTCTGGGCCCTCTCGGTAATGCACATCACATAAGCCTTGCAAGCATTGCAACTAATGAGTTAGTTGTGAGATGATGTATTACGGAACGAGTAAAGAGACTTGCCGGTAACGAGATTGAACTAGGTATTAAGATACCGACGATCGAATCTCAGGCAAGTAACATACCGATGACAAAGGGAACAACGTATGTTTTTATGCGGTCTGACCGATAAAGATCTTCATAGAATATGTAGGAGCCAATATGGGCATCCAGGTCCCGCTATTGGTTATTGACCGGAGACGTGTCTCGGTCATGTCTACATTGTTCTCGAACCGTAGGGTCCGCACGCTTAAGGTTTCGATGACAGTTATATTATGAGTTTAAGAGTTTTGATGTATCGAAGGAGTTCGGAGTCCCGGATGAGATCGGGGACATGACGAGGAGTCTCGAAATGGTCAAGACGTAAAGATCGATATATTGGACGACTATATTCGGACATCGGAAAGGTTCCGAGTGATTCGGGTATTTTTCGGAGTACCGGGTAGTTACAGGAGAAGCAATGGGCCTTGATGGGCTTTAGTGGGAAGAGGAGAAAGGGCCAAGGGGCTGCTGCGCCCCCCCTCCCCTCTAGTCCGAATTGGACTAGGGAAAAGGGGGTCGGCCACCTCTGCTTCTCCTCCACTTCCTTCTCCCTTCCTCCCCTCTTGGTGGACTCCTACTAGGACTTGGAATCCTAGTAGGACTCCACATCCTGGCCGCACCAAGCCTTGGCCGGCCTCCTCCTCCTCCATCCTTTATATACTGAGGTAAGGGGCACCCCATGGACACACAAGTTGATCTTCGTGATCGTTCCTTAGCCGTGTGCGGTGCCCCCCTCCACCATATTCCACCTCGGTCATATTGTAGCGGTGCTTAGGCGAAGCCTTGCGACGGTAGAACATCAAGATCGTCACCACGCCGTCGTGCTGACAGAACTCCTCCCCGACGCTTTGCTGGATCGGAGCCCGGGGATCATCATTGAGCTGAACGTGTGCCAAGAACTCGGAGGTGCCGGAGTAACGGTGCTTGGATCGGTCGAACCGTGGAGACGTACGACTACATCAACCAAACGCTTCCGCTGTCGTTCTACATGGTACGTAGATCACACTCTCCCCCCGTTGCTATGCATCACATGATCTTGCGTGTGCGTAGGAAAATTTTTGAAATTACTACGTTCCCCAACACGAGCACCTTCAAGGACTTCTTCAAAGTAGTTCTCGGCAGCAACTCGGCCTATGGCCGAGCCCTGTGCCATAACAGTGGTGGCCTCCATCTCCGCCCAGTATGTTTTGACACGGGCAAGGGCCATCCGTGCACCTTCTATGCACGCTGATATCTTTACAGCATCGACGCGTGGCACAGCTTCAAGGAATTGTTGCACTAAGCTAAAATAGCTACTCGGCCTTGGCCCTCCCGGCCATAGGTGATCCACAACGGATCTCATGCCAAGTCCGGACAACCTATGGAGCTCGGCCCAACCGGTCAATTGCTCATTCAGCAGCAGCGGACGGACTGGAGCATGAAACAGTGACCAAAACAGCTTTTCCACTTCGGGACCTTTCTGATCCTTGAAGTACTCGGCTGCGTCAGTAGCACCTGCAGCCAAATCCATGTACGCGTCCGCAGAACTCCATAGCCAGTCCAGAGGAGCATATTTCGGATCTCCGAACTTAGTCCGCAACAAGAAGGGCTTCCTAGACATGATATATGCAGCTTGATTCAGCTCCTCCTTCGTCGCTCTAATTTTGGAGCGGGCTTCCTTGGCAGCCACCCGGGCCTTCTCCAGGTCCGTCGCCTTCGCCCGGTTTTCTTCTTCAAGAAGCCGGTAATGGTCAGCGGCATCTTTTAACTCTACGGCCATCTTGGCTATTTTTTTCCTTGCTCTCGCAATGCGCGGCCTGTTTGGCCCTTAACTCTCCGGCCGCCTTTAAAGCGGCCACATTGCTACTCCTTGCTTGCTCCTTGGCTCGGGCAAGCTTCGCCCGAAGGGTCTCCACGGTGGCAGCTTCATCTGCAGTCACAACATGTTAACGATACTGGCATCATATTGCTCTTATTATGTGACGATCACCAGAAAAATCACTCACCCTGTGCCTCGTCAAGCTGCTTGTTGACAAGCACGATGGCGGCATCTGCCGCATCCAGTTGTCGCTTTAGTTCGGCAAAACCATCAGTCCGGCTCACCACCGGAGCTTCAACTACCTGCACATAAAGGCAATCTGGTTATTACCTGGGACTATGATCCGCTGTTTGCCGCCGTTCCCGACGACAACCAGAGTCTCAGGGGCTACTATCTGCATGGGCATACCTAACGTATGTGGTACTGTTAAAGGCATATATTGTTTCACGTACCTCGAAGCCTTTCAGCAGACTCATAAAAGCTTCATGCAAACCGCTTTCAGCGGATGAAATCCTTTCAATTACCATACCCATTAGCGTACGACGCGCTTCCGAGATGACAGCTTGCCCCAGAAGATCCTTCAGCGTGTCCAACCGCACATTATATGGACCCTTGTCGTCGCTCCCCTCAGGAGCCGGATACTGGGGATGCCGGGCAGCCAAAGGGTTATCCTCTGGCCCTAGTGGATCAGGAGATACCCTTCGCGACGACACTTCAAGGTCGCCCGCTTCTTGAGTTGGGGAGTCCGGGGGAGGCATTTCGCTCTCCATCATGTCCGGAAGAATATCCCCCGAAGATGAACTCTGTAAAGAAGGGCTGCGATCCAGACTACAATTTATAAGCATTGATTATTGTCTTCGGAAGTAAGATAGGATATCGTCACTATTAAGTACCTTTTGATTACTTATAGCTCGGTAGAGGGCAAATCCCCGCGCGGACATTGTGCGGCCAGAATACCCTCCGAGGCAGGACCCTCTAGCGGAGATTTATTCTCCCGTTTGGAAACCTTAGTTTCCGGATCTTCAGAGGTAGTCCTCTTCCTTCCCCGGGGAGAAAGAATGTCAGATTCTTCCCCTTGGTTATCCTCCCTCGCGGAGGCGCTCATTCCCACGATTGGAATAGATAGCGATGGAGGCCCGCTTTCGCCCTCTTTATTCCCCCCCCTTCATCTTCCTTTGAGGGCACTAGACAAGGTGCTGGCTCGAGCATCTTTTCCGGCACCGGATTGTCCAACCCCTCAGGAAGGGGAGCCAAACACTGGATCGGCTTCGCCTTTGTTATCCAGTCCTGTTCAAAAAGCGATTCTTCATAATGATGTCATGATAAATAAAAGGACAGTGTGTTCGGCCATGGGATTACTTACTTGGGCAGCGGGGCGATTCCAGCTTAGGCCCACATCCTCGGTGGTGTCTGGACACTCTATTTGGGGTCCGAAGAACGATTTGTACATCTCCTCGTGTGTCATGCCGAGGAAATGCTGAATAGCGCGCGGTCCTTCTGGGTTGAATTCCCACATACGGAGGGGTCGGCGTTTGCAAGACTGGACTCAACGAACCAGCATAACTTGCATTACCATAACCAGACTGAAATCTCCCTCGGAGAGATCTCGGATACGAATCTGCAGTATTGGCATGTCCTTGGCTGGACCCCAGCTCAGCCCCCCGCTGATCCATGACATCAGTTGTGGTGGGGGCCCGAGCGAAAGGCGGGGCAGCTACCCATTTGGCACTTCGGGGAGTTGTGATGTAAAACCACTCCCGCTGCCACAATCCGGACACCTCTATAAAGGAACCCTTTGGCATGGAGCGTCAGCAATTTTGCTTATTAAAGCACCTCTGACGGTGTCCTGGACTAGGGGGTACTCACCACGTCGTATCCCAATCTGTTAGATTGGGCCGAGGACCCCCATGGCCGTATACTCATGGGCCAGTTCGGTCAGCTGCCGCATACATGGAAGATTCTACAAGACTTGGTGATCAAGGCAAGGACTCCTCCCCACCGGCGTATTCGGCTAGGACTCTTGTTATCCTAGGCCTCTGGTGCATTATATAAACCGAGGCCAGGCTAGTCGATAGATCATATACATACAATCATACCATATGCTAGCTTCTAGGGTTTAGCCTCTCTGATCTCGTGGTAGATCTACTCTTGTACTACCCATATCATCAATATTAATCAAGCAGGACGTAGGGTTTTACCTCCATCAAGAGGGCCCGAACCTGGGTAAAACATCGTGTCCCCTGCCTCCTGTTACCATCCGCCTTAGACGCACAGTTCGGGACCCCCTACCCGAGATCCGCCGGTTTTGACACCGACATTGGTGCTTTCATTGAGAGTTCCGTTGTGTGATTGGCAAAAGGATCGATGGCTCGCCTGCAGATCAACTACGACTTCGGCATCTTCGTCACCAGCTCGACTGGTCACCTTGGCTGGACCAAGAACTGTGCCCAACCTCCGATCGTCATGTTCGGATGAGGGCCTTCATCAACATCAACTCTGATCTGTATCAAAATCATGGAGGAATCATCCATGTAGCTTGGAGGCTCAACGTCAACATTGCCCTCGGGCGACCGTGCTGTTTTTCCGAACAGCAAACTTGTATCCGCTGCCACCACCTCTTAGAGCATCGCTTTGATAATCCCTTTGGTGGAATTCTGCGGAATTGAGTCTACAACAGCCATGCAAAATTTCGTCGAGTTCCGATGGAGGAATCTCCGACAATCTACGATATACCGGAGCCCTGTCAAATCTGGACGGGAATCTAGACGAGTTTAGGGCGTGGTCTCCAGAGCCTAGCTCGGAGGTCCTTTGGAAGATCCAACCGTTCATCTACTGCGGAATTTCCATATCTACCACCCCTTCAAATTTCAGCTCGATCCGACGGTTCAAACTCCGGGAACCTTCCGATGGGTGGATCAATTTTCGGATCCATTTTCTGCGCGAATACGGATCCGACCCGAATTCATGTTTCGTTATGAACGTGACATTGGACAACCTTTTTAGAGGAATTCTCTTCTAGGGTATTGTGTGTTGTTTTTAAACACGTGCCTGTAAATTTTTAAGCCTCCCCTGAGGTCACCTTCATCATCATGCTGGTGTCAAACCAGTCCGGCGATATTGCTCCAAGGCTGCCGACCTGCGCTAGACACGTCGTCACTTTGTTGAGTCGAGCTCAACTTCTTCGGATCATCATCTTGGCAAGCCGAACAAGAGTCTGGCATCGCGAAGGATAAATCATCACCAACATCGCCGCCCCACGGATTACACGGAGCGGGCATACCGGCATTGCCGCACGGTCACTTCATCAAGCCGGCATCGACCACGTCACGACCTGCATCGGCAGGGCCGCAGTATTGCTTCTTCAAGCTGGTGTCCATCACGCCGACCTACTTCGACTCATCGGCTGACATCGAGGCTTCGACATCTCGGCTGGACCGGGGGCTTCGCCATCTCTTCATCAACCTACTCCGGAGACTTCGGCGTCAGTAGCCGACTAGCTCCGTCACGTTAGCTGGACCGAGGGCTTTGCCTCGGCGATACAACCTTTGCCAGCATCGCCATACCGTTGCTTTATCGCCCATCAGGCAATGGGCGTGCGGATCGAGTCCCAATTTTGGGAATCACCTTTCTTCAGATTGCTACAACAAATAAACCAGGTGCTATTAATCCTAGTATTTTTTGTTTGTTTGGGTTTATTTTTCCCAAGGAATTATTACTCTAGTTTGTCCATCATCTGTACACAGGTCTATCAAATGATGGCCGCATTAACGACGGTCGTGTGGTGGTTCGGTCAATTTCCGTACATAGTCTGGCGAACGCCGCATCCGAAACTCAGACCGACCTGTGAATTCAGGCTTTGCCACACCTTTACCGCATCACGCCGACGCTCTGCATCGACATTGACTTCGGCGCCAGGCCATATTTCTTTTATTACTCACTTTGCATAAATTATTTATTATGCAACGATTTTTTTTAATTATTATTATTACTATTATCTCCGGTTTGCACTATTTTTTGTGCACAGGAAAATGACCCGGGGACTTCGTCGTCACTCTGCCGGTCTGCATTGACTGTGCTATGTCACCACTTCGGCGTGTCGAGCTCTCCGCTCCGCCACCTCGGGGCCGGCTTGGGGGATGGAACCTTGTCCCACATCAAGCTCGGACCGCGTCATCAATGCCGAACACATTAACCAGCTAAGTCGCTTTCATGCTCAAAGTTTTAATTTTTAACTTGTGTTCGGTTCGACCAAGCATTATACTTTTTTGGAAAAAAGTTGCTTGTAAAAAATTTTCTTGTCCAAACTTTGTTTGTGACACACATATTCAAATACCCCGTTTATTTGGGGGCTTCCTTTATGAAGCTTTTCCTCTTGCATATGATTATACTTGTATGGCTTCGTTCCTTGTTCATGTATTACGCCACAATATGCACCATATTGACTTAAGCGATTTGCAAGCTGGGTTGCCTGGCTCCTGTGCTTACCCCTACGTTCCCGATTGTTCAGCTAGGGAGTAAAGGGAGCACCTCTGCGATTGTCACGACCGGGTCCTCCGAGCTCTGACCTCATACTGGGTGAAGCCGAAAGCTAGCGCTCTTATTGTTTTCAATCATGGTCGGCACACAACGGAACTCATGAGTACAAAAAATCTATTGCACAAGTCTCATAGCAATAATGAGCACCGAAGAAAGGTATCGGTGGGGGTACTATTTTCTTCAAAGATGCTTCTTACACTTCATCTGTAATATAGCATAAGTTCCCTGAGCACGCTTTGTCTGTTACAGCCTTATGGCCCGGTTGCCTGGTTATCGGAAACATTGTCGATATTCTCGACAGGTGGAGTACATAACACTTTTCGGTCCTTGACCGAAGAGGGAGAAGCCGACGGTCGGTTAAGACGCACTTAAAGTTCGGTTGAACAAAGATATGATATAAGTACTTCAGTACATACAATCATTATACATAAAATTCTTTTACCCAAGTCACTTGGGGGCTCTTTAAATTTATATGAGCTATTTTATAGTAAATGTGTTTTCTTCTTGGTCGTTGCAAAGTCTTTTTTTATCGCTCCTTTTTTGACGTGAGCGTGTGGTCAATAGCCAGATAACCAATTTTCTCTCTAGTGACCTCTCGAGTTTAGTTTGCTAAACTGGCCTAATGAGAAGTACTCCGCCTTCGGGATAGGAGGTTGAAGCCGTAGGCTGACCCGCTTGGAGTCTTGAGATAGGATGTATCATGTTAAAGCATGACAGAAGCACTCTTTTTTTCTAAGACCAATTTTCGGATTGGCACCGAACACTTGATCTTGTTCGGACGTCATGTTTTTATTGACTTTTTTGGTTTTCCAAGCTTTTGGCACTTTTAAACTATTTGTGTGTTTTTAGCACAAGTCTTGTAGTGCAACGCCGGACACCTTTAGAGATTCGGCAAAAACATTCTCGGATATTGCTATATATGCATCGGTTTCGAATTGTGTCTTCGGTCAATAGTTGGGTTGCCCGGCTCCTGCTCTTGCTTCCTATGTTCCGCTTTGTTCGGCTAGGTGTGCAAAGGGAGAACCACTCCGATTGTGCTTCCAGCTTACATGGTTAAGCACATCAGTGGAGAAAGCCAAAAACTGACTGTCACAATAAGCATAAACTGGTCAGCGATCTGATGACTGTGTTAAATGACGGGCCATTCATAACAATGGCCGAATTGTTTACGGCTTGACCTCGACTGTCGCCGAACACTACTGGGGGCTATTAACTGGCCTCCCAAATTAAATCCTCGATATTTTGCTCTTATATTAGAGCTGAGGTTTCATGATCATGCTTAGCATGACAACCCAAAGAAAGGAACCGATAGCGGGACTATTTTCTTTGGAAGACATTTCTTATGTTAAACAGTAATATAACATATCTCTCTGCGTACCTTTGTTTATAAAACCGTATGGCCAGATTGCCTTGTTTGTCGTAAATCTTTGCCCTCATAAAGGCTTTATAAAGTAGGACAAACACTCCTCGGCTACTGGCCGAGGAGGTGGAAGCCGATGGTTGGTCAACAAAGTTTTGTAAAATGCGGATCCGAGCATTAATGACGTAAAGTACTTGGATAGATAGAGTCATTACACATAATTTGTGATTTTACTATGGATATCGATCATTAATTCGGCCACCCGTGCCCGCATTAAGGCTCGGGGGCTACTGGGCTTCATGCTTATCATTTACTAATTTTAAAGGGGCGTATCGATCACCTGATCTGGTTGCCACCCGACCAGTGTCTCGGGGGCTACTGCATTGGTAATCCAGTGCAGAAAATTTAAGTGCAATATAGTTTTCGAGGAGATTATGATCCTCAGGTTGGTTGGTCGCACCCAACCTGAGTCTCGAGGAATAAGCACGTCGCTTTTTGTGTCCCAAAGTATTCTGCCAAGCTAGGACTTGATCCTCAGGCCGATTTTGCAAATCAACCTGAGTCTCAGCGGCTACTGGAATCAGTGGTCTTACATCATCCTTCAAGTGCATCTCGGGTTTTAAACCGATACACACGTTGGGGGGTTACTGGCTATATATCTCGGTAGAGAATAAATTGCACCAATCAGAAATATTGACAAAAAATTGGCCCACAGTCGGGGTGGTGCACCACCTCAGAAGTAGCCCGGCATAAAGCTCGGGCGCTAGTGGCTGGCTCCATAGAGGGCATTTCCAGCATTAAGCTCGGCTAAACTCCTTCAACCTTTTTGAACCAAGGTGATATGACACCTCGGATATAGTCCGGCGTTGGAGCCCGGATACAGTCCGGCGTTGGAGTTTGGACATAGTCCGGCGTTGGAGCTCAGAAAGCGGTCCGGCGTTGGTGCTCGGCTACAAAGGATACCTCGAATGCAGTCCGGCGTTGGAGCTCGGACACAAGAGGACGCTGCCACCCGGGAACAACTTCAAACCCGAGGTGTGGCATAAAAATAACAAGGCATTGATAAAGGCCGAAGACTTAAAGGGCTCCTCCGATACCCGACGTGTGAGATCTTCAGATTTAGCTCGGCAATCCTCAAGATAGAAGAGGGGAAGATTTGTTGAACCAGTTTTCAAGACCGACGACCGAAGACAAAGAACAGTTCGGAAGAATCACAGAGCGTCCCCAACTTGAAGACCGGTTCAGGGGGCTACTGACGGTGTCCTGGACTAGGGGGTACTCACCATGTCGTATCCCGATCTGTTAGATTGGGCCGAGGACCCCCATGGCCGTATACTCATGGGCCAGTTCGGTCAGCTGCCGCATACATGGAAGATTCTACAAGACTTGGTGATCAAGACAAGGACTCCTCCCCACCGGCGTATTTGGCTAGGACTCTTGTTATCCTAGGCCTCTGGTGCATTATATAAACCGAGGCCAGGCTAGTCGATAGATCATATACATACAATCATACCATAGGCTAGCTTCTAGGGTTTAGCCTCTTTGATCTCATGGTAGATCTACTCTTGTACTACCCATATCATCAATATTAATCAAGCAGGATGTAGGGTTTTACCTCCATCAAGAGGGCCCGAACCTGGGTAAAACATCGTGTCCCCTGCCTCCTATTACCATCCGCCTTAGACGCACAGTTCGGGACCCCCTACCCGAGATCCGCCGGTTTTGACACCGACAACCTCCGCACGCTGCGTACTGCCCCTCGACCATCTTCGGCTTCACATCAAAGGTCTTGAGCCACAGGCCGAAGTGAGGGGTAATGCGGAGGAAGGCCTCACATACAACGATAATTGACGAGATGTGAAGAAGGGAATCCGGGGCCAGATCATGAAAATCCAGCCCGTAATAGAACATAAGACCTCTAACAAAGGGATCCAGAGCGAGGCCTAGTCCAAGGAGGAAGTGGGAGACGAACACGACGCTCTCGTTGGATTCGGGAGTAGGGACGACCTGCCCTCGGGCGGGCAGCCTATGCGAAATTTCGGCGGTCAGATATCTGGCCTCCCTCAACTTCTTGATGTCCTCCTTTGTGACGGAGGAAGGCATCCACCGGCCTTGAAGGCCGGATCCGGACATGATTGAAGGTCCGAAGCGCCTGACCTGAGCTTTGGGTGTTAGAACTCGAGGCGGGGGAAGGATTCGATTGAGCGCGGGAGGGGAAAAAGAAAAGGCCCTGTCCCTTTAGAAAGAGGGTGAATATCAGGCGTCCCCCTCGTGGCCGTTTGAGACTTACCTAAGATCTAGGAGCCATACCAACAGGCATGGTTGGATTACCCATGTTTGTATTGATGAGAATCCCGTGATAAGGGAAACACGATCTCTGCTTTGACAAGACGTGTCAAGAAACCGCCTCGCGTTATGTGCGGGGCTGGTTAAAGAAAACGGTTCAAATAATGACTGGGCTGTGGCGTGATGTCATGCTATCCAAACGTGTCAGCGGATTAGATTTGTGAAAATATTACTCTCTCTACAGTGGTGCGTGAAACTTATTTTGCAGGGTCGGGCACTATCCTTGTATTCAAACTCTTCCATGGTGTATTCGGAGGAGGAACCCACCTTGCAATGCCGAAGACAAAACTGCGCACCGGACTCATCGTCATTGAAGCCTGGTTCAAGGGCTACTGAGGAAGTCCTGTATTAGGGGGTCTCCGGACAGCCGGACTATATCCTTTGGCCGGACTGTTGGACCATGAAGATACAAGATTGAAGACTTCATCTCGTGTCCGGATGGGACTCTAATTGGCGTCAAAGGCAAGCTAGGCAATACGGATATGGATATCTCCCCCTTTGTAACCGACCTTGTGTAACCCAAGCCCCCTCCGGTGTCTATATAAACCGGAGGGTTTAGTCCGTAAGACAACATACAATCATACCATAGGCTAGCTTCTAGGGTTTAGCCTCTCTGATCTCATGGTAGATCTACTCTTGTAATACTCATATCATCAAGAACAATCAAGCAGGACGTAGGGTTTTACCTCTATCAAGAGGGCCCGAACCTGGGTAAAACATCGTGTCCCCTACCTCCTGTTACCATCCGCCTTACACGCACAGTTCAGGACCCCCTACCCGAGATCATCAACCATCCTCCATCACTAATTTCGTGATGCTCACCGCCGTGCGTGAGTAATTCCATCGTAGGCTTGCTGGACGGTGATGGGTTGGATGGGATCTATCATGTAATCGAGTTAGTTTTGTTAGAGTTTGATCCCTAGTATCCACTATGTTCTGAGATTGATGTTGCCATGACTTTGCTATGCTTAATGCTTGTCACTAGGGCCCGAGTGCCATGATTTCAGATCTGAACCCATTATGTTTTCATCAATATATGAGTGTTCTTGATCCTATCTTGCAAGTCTATAGTCACCTATTATGTGTTATGATCCGTTAACCCCGAAGTGACAATAATCGGGATACTTACCGGTGATGACCGTAGTTTGACGAGTTCATGTATTCACTATGTGTTAATGCTTTGTTATGGTTCTCTATTAAAAGGAGGCCTTAATATCCCTTAGTTTCCGTAAGGACCCCGCTGCCACGGGAGGGTAGGACAAAAGATGGCATGCACGTTCTTTTCCATAAGCACGTATGACTATATTCGGAATACATGCCTACATTATATCAATGAACTGGAGCTAGTTCTGTGTCACCCTAGGTTATGACTGTTACATGATGAACCGCATCCGGCATAATTCTCCATCACTGATCCATTGCCTACGAGCTTTCCATATATTGTTCTCCGCTTATTTACTTTTCCGTTGCTATTGCTATCATCACTACAAAATACCAAAAACATTACTTTTACTACTGTTACCTTTTGCTACCGTTACCACTACTATCATATTACCTTGCTACTAAACACTTTGCTGCAGATATTAAGTTTCCAGGTGTGGTTGAATTGACAACTCAGATACTAATACTTGAGAATATTCTTTGGCTCCCCTTGTGTCGAATCAATAAATTTGGGTTGAATACTCTACCCTCGAAAACTGTTGCGATCCCCTATACTTGTGGGTTATCAATATTCCGCAAATCCTTTGTCTTGATGTCGTCACTCCTAGCATACCCAAGCTTGCCCTTCAACCTCATAATAGCATCATCGAAACCATCATTCGAGGGCCTAGGGGGGTACGATTACCTTGAGGGAACCCAAAGAGATGGTGAATAGCATCACTTGTAATACGTATAACCTTGTTCGCCTCACCCATGTCCAAAATCATGGTTGAAGGGTCAATCCTCGTGTAGATGTTGCCCATCAAAGGACGAGAAATGTTGGAATCAACCTTCAAGTCAAACACACAACCAAAACCAGCCTTGATAACCCTCGTCTTGTGCCTAGCTTGTAGCATTTTCGCACACGTCTTGACCTCTCCTAGTGAGCAGCGAACCGTCTTGTTAAAACTTTTCGCCTCACCTCCTCCTTGGCCACCTTCTTCGGGCGCTTTGCCTTCTCTCTTCCTCCTCTCAGGCCGCTCCACAAGCTAATACTGAAAAAAAAAATACATTGACAAGGAAAAAAGGCAGAACAATGAGAGACACAAGCTTCACCAAAATTCCAATAATGCCTACATACGCACTACATCTGAGAAGTCCAACTATGTTTACATAGGCAGTACAACCATATATGACAAGAAGTAAAAGATGCTTTCAAATTGTTGGATTTACAAAGTAGAAGTTCAACCATGTATACCAAGGCAGTAATCAAACATGTCTCAGAAGTCCAACTATGTCTACATAGGTAGTACAACCATGTATGACCACAAGTTAACATGCTTTCAAAAATGTTGGAAATTTAAAAGGCAGAAGTTCAACCATGTACACTAAGGCAGTAATCAAACATGTATACCAACAAGTTAAGCTAATTTCTTCATGTATATACCCAGAAGTCCAACTATGTACACAAAGGCAGTAATACCATAAAAGCAAAGCACATCGGCTAATTTATTCGTCTATATGGAGCAGAAGGTCAGCTTTGTACGCCAAGGCGGTGCTAAAAACAAATAAAACTACAGAAATAGCGACAAATGCTCTAAAAATAGTAAACATGAGACATTCATACCTGATTAGCGGCAGCATCTTCATCGTCGTCGTCCTCATCATCAGCATTGAAATCAGCATCATCCTTGTCCTCTGGATTAACACGAGAATGCTTCTTCACACGCTTGTTGACCTTTGCAGGTGGAACCTTGCGCTTCACGCCGCATTTCTTCCCCTTACCAGATGCACCAGCACCAAGCGGAGAAGGTGCAGGTGCGGCAGTGGCAAGCACACAAGGACTACGGCGTGGCGTACCACCAAAAGCCCTTCATCTTCAACAACTTCTGTAGGCCTTGAAACACATGGGCTCCTCCGAGGAGTACTTCACCAACTACTAACGTCCTCGCAGCGGTCTTCTTGATTTTCTTCTTAACAGGGACAATCGTGCCATCACTGCCACACGGCACGTCTTCCTCAACAGTGAGCTCGGCCGCATGAATAGATCCAGGAACATCAGAACCTTTCTCAAGGTGGGCCACCCTCTTCTTGTCAAAATCTTCTTGCTTCTTCCTCTTACGTTGGTCCTCCAGGAGAAGCTGAAGAGGCACATCCTTGGGTTGCGTGACAGGTTCAGTGCCATCAACAGACTGCGACTGCGTCTCTGACATCTGAAGAGAGCACAAAGGATCTGGAACGGAATCACAACCTTTGACAGACGGAGCCCCCTCCTCAGCAGCAGCAGGGGTTTCTGATAAATCCAACTCAGATAAAACATCGTTGACGGTGTTCACAGCTTCCTCCTCTGTGGACACATCTGCAAAGAACACAAAAAATCGAAAAAACATGGCTCAAAACTTTAAAATGAAAAGTCAGGAACAAAAACAAAAACAACCGACATGAAAAAGCTAAAAAAACATGGCTCAAAACTTTAAAATGAAAAGAAAAGGGGTTTCACATACTAGGTGAAGCAAGAGCTGCAGAAGCAAGATCCTTGAGGCTTGAAAAATTCTCAAGGCTCGAAGCAACCTCGGCAATCACAGTCAAAGGGATCATGGGTGATTTAGCCGCATCAGATATTGGAGCATCAGTATTAACCTTTGAAGCTCCATCTTGATCGCAGGCATTTTTTAGAATTATTCAACTCATCACCAACTACAAAAAATGCAAGTAAAAAGGCAGCTGAGTTCTAATGCACAATCCTACACCAAAGGGACTTCTACTTTGAAAACAATGTCCAATACCCAGAAGTTCAACAATACCTAACAAAGCAGTAAACACAACAAACAAACTAAATATCTACAAACTAAATATAAAAACAATCTACACCAGAGGGGCTACTACATATAACATGAATGTCCAGAAGTTCAACAATATATAACAAAGCAGTAAAA
This sequence comes from Triticum urartu, assembly GCF_056163025.1. NCBI lineage: Eukaryota > Viridiplantae > Streptophyta > Magnoliopsida > Poales > Poaceae > Triticum > Triticum urartu. The sequence continues at coordinate 101,335,913 of NC_141878.1, forward strand.
CAAAATGTGCATAACAGAAGTTCAACCAAATTTCATTATAAACAAACAATAATTAATACCAGAAGTTCAACTATGTGACCCAAGCAAGTAGCACATAAAAAATGTAGCATGACCACAAATAGTATTTCACAGGCAAACTAAATATCAATACCATCAACATGATAACAAAAAAACAAAGATATACACTACAAATATGAAACATCTGGGAAGTCCAACAACACTTGGTGACATAGTTTCACCTGCAAAATCATCAACTGCAAAGTAAGCAAACACTATTCTAACTCAAACTAATGGTAAAAAAGCATACACATAACCTTCCCTAGAAGTTCACACTATTAAGAATGGCAGTCCAACATGAATACTAAGGGAAGATATGGGCAGACATATATAAGAATAATGGTATTTAAAATACAAGATACAACTACATTAAGATACCTGGAGAAGGTTTTGAAGCCATGACAACACAACCGGCTTGATGAATGCAACTCCAAACACTAGAACAACCTGCTAAAAACAGGGGATTGATTGCATATAGTTAGCAAGTACAAAATCATACAACAAAATACAAAAAGAAACTGAATCAAACCCTAGAATGAAACAACCAGAATATACCAACAAGTATAAAAAGATGAACAGTAGCACATCTAGGCAAGCACAAACAAAAAAAAAGAATCCATAAACTATCTAGCATGTGAGAGACACAATATAGACTTCGAAATCAAAAACACTAAAACAAATTAGATACATCAGATCCAGCATCACACCACACCCTCTCTTACATGCATCTAAATGCTGAAATCAAGAAAGGGGAAATGAAATACACACAAGACTGAAGGGATAAATAGCACACACAAGCATCACATAGAAATCTGACCACGGGGGAATGCAATCCACCCACCACACGCACAAGAACCCTACCTAATCTACCACCAAACCATCAGAAGAAGGGGGTAGAGAGGCGGACGCGAGAGCACACAGGAGGCGGACTCGACAGATCTGGCGAAACTAGAAGCAAGCATTAGTGCGGGGCATCACTTGTACCTCTCCAGACGACCCCCGCACGCACGAATCCGCGGTGTTTCTTCAACTCCCCACGACGCCACGTGCACCTTGCAACCGCGCAGGCAGTTGCCGCCCTCGCTTCGGAGCAGGAGAGAGTGGGCTGGGCGAGGGAGAGTGGGGCGTGGGGGAGAAATAGGAGTGGGGGCGTGCGCCAGTTACTTCACTCACAAGGGCAGGGGACAGGGCGGAGAAATTGGGAGGAGTTGCAGGCGACGAAGGCAGAGGAGCGATGGAGAGGGGGGAGAGAGCGAGCGACAGGGGAAGAGGGGTTTTCTGACAGGTGGTGGCGAGGGAGATGGTCAATTAATGCCTCTCTGTCGTGGGACTTGCAATGCAGGAGAAATTACAGTTTTAACCCCCCCCCAACAGCTAAAAAGTAAATACATCTATAGATAAAATGAATGCACCATTTGAATGCATCTATTATAATGAGATAAGATCACACAACAGCACTGCTGATATCCTTAAAACCAAAAATAGATGGCAAATACACTACCAAAGGAAGAAAAATACATACATAAATATGCACCTAAAAAACAAGAGAAAGAAGTTCAAAAAATAAAGAACAGAAGTTCAAGCACTCTAATAAAAGAAGTAAAGAAATAAGAATAAATAAACCCAAAGAAACAAAAAGAAGAAGTTCAAGTACAAAAACAGATGAAGTTCATATCTAACTAAAACACGCACCCTAAACCCTAAAAACCCTAAGATAGATAGTGGGGTCACGGATGTGACGGACTAGCCTCCGCATGCGATGACGCGGCACGCCGCATCGTCGCCTGCTCCGGCTCGTTCCTGTCTCCGCCTCGCAGGGGGAGGGGACGGGGGTCCCGACCCCCTCCCCCTGCTCAGCCTCGCGCTACCGCATTGCTGCGCGCTAGGATTTGACAGGACGCAATGCGGTTATTCTATTTCCACCCCCACCGCACACACCCTAAACCCTAAAAACCCTAAGATAGATAGTGGGGTCACGGATGTGACGGACTCGCATCCGCATGCGACGACGCGCACGTCGCGTCGTCACCTGCTCCGGCTCGTTCCTGTCTCGGCCTCGCAGGGGGAGGGGAGGGGGGTCCTGAACCCCCCTCCCCCCCTGCTCGGCCTCGCGCTACCGCATTTGTCAATACGTGCAATGCCGATTTCAATGTCTACAAAAATATTTAAATCCAAAAAATAACAACCTCAAATTAACATGTTAAAAACGATTATCACACAGAAGTTCAGGATAGTTATTCAGTGAAGAACAACAACTATTATAAGTACAAAAACATACTAGAAAAAATAAAAAAATATGCATATCCATCGCCCAATTACATGGTTGTTCATGGGACTAAGTCAAAAAAAATCCAAACCAATGCAAAGAATGAAAAGTAACATAAAAAGAAGGAAATACAGAGGACTTGCTTTATTACTTTGCAAAAGAAGGAAAAGCAGAAGTTCACGTATAAACAGCATAGAAGTCCAACTTCTACAACGACCCTTACATGATCTGGAAAAAGTGCATGCATACTTGGGCAAAGATCTTGTAAGTTTCACTTTAAACACATACTGAAGTTCTACCACTGTTCGAAGTATGCAATCATGTTACAAAAAAAATAAGTAAGATATGCATTTATATTTGGGAATAATCCCATAGTTGCCCACGGAACAAACTCAAACCCAAATTTGAAATTTGAAATTACAAAAAAAAAGAAAAAATATAGCGCGATGCTGCACCGCCTTGCAATGTGGAAACCAGGAAGTTCAATCACTGGTACCATAGAAGTCCAACTAATACCACAGAATGTGGATGATCCAAAAAACTAATCCCAAAGACAGAATAAATATAAAAAAGATGATTTGTGTGTCTATGGACCAGCTCCACATTTACGTATTATGAGTACTCTGAAAAACAAAAACGGCGGAAGTAAAAACATGCATAAAAACGACGGAAGTCCTAGCACAAAAGGTGCAGAAGTCCAATTTGTAAGACAGACAGTAGAATCATTGGAAAAATACACGCTAACGAATTTGTTTTTTAGATTTAATCACTTGGGTGACTACACCTTCTCAGTCCGCGACCTCGAACGATATCCTACTACGCCCAAACATCAAAACGACAAAGCCACCAAGTTGTCTCATCGAAGAACCGGAACCAACACGGGCGGACACGAGATCCAATCGCCCGATTTCAAGGTTGTATTCGCCTGCCCGATCAAATTAACAACGCATGAACGGTCCAATCTCACTACTGCAATCAAATCCGCCCTCTATATTCAAATAAAAACAACAAAATCCACATAAGCCGCGGAACCACTCCTGCGGACGAAGAACACAGAACCCGGAATCAAATCCGTTGAAATTAATGACAAATTGTCCATGAAACTCGTAACTACATGAAATTCCCATCATGTTAGAGGTTCTAGAACATCCAATGAATGCATTAAACTTGTAAACAGACACAGGTTCATCCGCCCCGAGAGTGAATCCGCCAAAATGCAAAATTACGAATAAAAACGAGCATTTAGATGTAGGTATGGGTATCTGGATTACAGTCACATCCCAGACAACACAACCGGCCGGAATAATTCGCGAGGGAAGCCGCGGTTGCGAAGATAGCCCGAAGTTCAGGTTCGTACATAGGGAAGTTCAGGCGTGTTACTCGGGAAGTTCATGTTGTGATCAGAATATTATTCTGATTCCCTGATCAGAATAGTGTTTATGTATATATATAGCGCTATTCGTCACCCTGGGTGAGGAATAGTTATTCTTCACCCCCTCTCTATTTTGACATCAATGCACCATAATTTTACGTGCCGTAAGTTATGTCTTATTTCCGACATAAAAAGAGACCGTAAGAAAATATATAATCGTCGTAAAAAAATTATGTTATGTAAAATTACAAACATAAAAACATAGTGTAAATTACACATAAACTGCAAATTTTCTTATCTTATGAACTATATTTTTATTTTTTATGCGAAATTTTACGTAATGAATCAATAGGAATGTAACTATTTGAATTCCAAGCGTAATTTTAATTATGAAATGATCGTAAGATTACCTCGGGTGAAGAATAACTTATTCTGCACTCTGGGTGATAAATAGTATCACTATATTATAAACGTAAAATTATTATATATATATAGGGTCACGCTATTCGTCACCCTGAGTGAGGAATAGTTATTCTTCACCCCCCCCTATTTTACCATCAATGCATCATAATTTTACGTTCCGTAAGTTTTGTCTTATTTATGACGTAAAAAAAGACCGTAAGAAAATATATAATCGTCGTAAAAAATATTTTATATTATGTAAAATTATAACATAAAAACATAGTGTAAAATACACATAAACTGTAAATTTTCTTGTCTTATGACCTATTTTTTTTGTGCCAAATTTTACGTAGTGAATCAATAGGAATGTAAATATTTGAATTACAAATGTAATTTAATTATGAAATGATCGTAAAATTACCTCGGATGAAGAATAACTTGTTATGCACCTTGGGTGATGAATAGTATCACTATATATATAGTCATATGATCTATTATGCTAAAGTAATAATTCAATCACAATTTCAAGTATGGATCATAAACTTCATTAAGAACCAACAAACTCTAATCTCAGTCATTGAGACAATTGCAATTTATCATAACATAGGAAAGAGTCAATATAAGAGCTTTTCAGCAAGTCCACATACTCAACCATCTTTTAGTCTTTCATAATTGCTAACACTCACGCAATATTTATGGGTATGAAGTTTTAATCAGACACAGAGAAAGATAGGGGCTTATAGTTTTGCCTCCCAACGTTTTACCTCAAGGGTAATGTCAACAATAATAGTTCATGAAAACTCATGTCCAATTAGCTCTATATATCTGGATCTTTCCAACACATTGTGCTTGCCAAAGGATAAAATATAAAAAGGAAAGGTGAATATCATCATGACTCTTTGCATGAAGTATAAGACAAGAATAAAAGATAGGCCCTTCGCAGAGGGAAGTAGAGGTTGTCATGCGCTTTTATGGTTGGATGCACGAAATCTTAATGCAAAAGAACGTCACTTTATATTGCCACTTGTGATATGGACCTTTATTATGCAGTCTGTCGCTTTTATTTCTTCCATATCACAAGATTGTATAAAGCTTATTTTCTCCACACTAATAAGTCATACATATTTAGAGAGCAATTCTTATTGCTTGCACCGATGACAACTTACTTGAAGGATCTTACTCAATCCATAGGTAGGTATGGTGGACTCTCATGGCAAAACTGGTTTAGGGATATTTGGAAGCACAAGTAGTATCTCTACTTGGTGCAAATAAATTGGCTAGCATGAGACGGAAAGGCAAGCTCAACATGTTGGATGATCCATGACAATATAATTTATCTCGGATGTAAGAAAACATAACCCATTACCTTGTCTTCCTTGTCCAACGTCAACTCTTTAGCATGTCATATTTTAATGAGTGCTCACAATCATAAAAGATGTCCAAGATAGTATATTTATATGTGAAAACCTCTCTTTCTTTATTACTTCCTATTAATTGCAACAATGACCAAAACTATGTTTGTCAACTCTCAACAACTTTTATTCATCATACTCTTTATATGTGAGCTCATTACTCTCCATAAGATCCATATGATCTCTTTGTTTATTTTTATTTTATTCCCTCAAGATCATAGCAAAATAATCAAGCCCTTGACTCAACACTAATCTTTATTATATATAGATCACGGACTAGATTACATAAGAAGATCATAAAGCAAAACTCACAACTAGATCATACTAAAACTTTATTCTGCTGGATCAAGATATTATCAAAAGGATTGAACTAAGAAAAACGGTAAAGATAAAAGTTATGGTGATACGATACCGGGGCACTCCCATGTGTTTATGTCTCCTTCTTCGGGGTTGGTGATGTGATATTCTTGGTGATGATGCCCCTTGGGATACGATTCTCTTCCTCGAGCTTATTGACTTGCTGCTTGAGGTTCATTATTTCCTTACGGAGCTTGCCCGTGACGGCTAGAGCTCCTTTCACCCCAGGATGTTGCATAGCTGCGGGAGAACAAGTAACACTCTTTTTCATATATTCATAAGAAAGAAATCTAACATTGGAAGGGATGACCGACTTTGGAATAGCTGAGCTCTGTAGTTCCCCCATCGTGAGTCTTGCCCGGAAACGAGAAGTAACTTCTTGATCCTCCTCCATGGCATCTATCCTTTTCAAGTCAGCTTTCATCTCCTCCTCCATTGAGGGCCCAAAGTGATAGGCATCGTTGTTTGCCCCTGGACCTGGTGTCGAATGAGACACCCGACTCTCCCCCACTAACTCTTGAGAAGACATCTTGCTCTAAATCTGCAGCAGAAACAACTCAAAACAAAAACACAGGATATTCGCGTGATACGGTGGTCAAAACCTTCGGGAGATTATATAATGATTTTCTACCGACCAAAAGAAGAATCGTGCAAGAAAATGGAGTTTGGAGAGCACACGAGGTGCCCACGAGGCAGGGGGCACGCCCTCCACCCTCGTGGAAGCCTCGTGCCCTTTCCGGTCTGCTTCTTATTTTCCTTTTTTTATATATTCCAAAACGGAGAAATATTGCCATTAGAACTGTTTTGGAGTCGGTTTACTTACCGTACCACGTACCTATTCCTTTTCGGAGTCTGAAACGTTCCAGAAAGTGTCCCTTATGTATTCATCCGGGGTTACGATTTCAATAATATTAGTTTCAACATTTATGGGATTACCTAAGATATGATGTTTGATTCTTTGACCGTTCACCACCTTCGGATTTGTGCCTTCGAAGTTGTTGATTTTTATGGCACCAGAACGATAGACCTCCTCGATAACGTAAGGACCTTCCCATTTAGAGAGAAGTTTGCCGCAAAAAATCTTAAACGAGAGTTGTATAGCAATACATAATCACCTACATTAAACTCACGTTTTTGTATCCTTTTATCATGCCATCTTTTAACTTATTCTTTAAACAGCTTGGCATTTTCATAAGCCTGGGTTCTCCATTCATCAAGTGATCTAATGTCAAAAAGCCTCTTCTCACCGGCAAGTTTGAAGTCATAGTTGAGCTCTTTAATAGCCCAATATGCCTTATGCTCTAATTCAAGAGGTAAGTGACATGCTTTACCATAAACCATTTTATATGGAGACATACCATAGGAATTTTATAGGCAGTTCTATAAGCTCATAATGCATCATCAAGTTTCTTGGACCAATTCTTTCTAGATCTATTAATAGTCTTTTGCAAAATTAATTTAAGCTCTCTATTGCTAAGTTCTACTTGACCACTAGACTACGGGTGATATGGAGATGCAATTCTATGATTAACATCATACTTAGCAAGCATTTTATGAAAGGCACCATGAATAAAATGTGAACCACCATCAGTCATTAAGTATCTAGGGACTCCAAACCTCAGAAAAATAACTTCCTTAAGCATTTTAATAGAGGTGTTATGATCAGCACTACTAGTTGGAATAGCTTCTACCCACTTAGTAACGTAATCAACAGCAACTAAAATATGTGTATACCCATTAGAGGAAGGAAAAGGTCCCATATAATCAAAGCCCCAAACATTAAATGGTTAAATAACAAGTGAATAATTCATAGGCATTTCTTGACGTCTACTAATATTACCAATTCTTTGACATTCATCACAAGATAAGACAAACTTACGGGCATCCTTGAAGAGAGTACGCCAATAAAAACCGGATTGCAATACCTTGTGTACAGTTCTATCTCCAGCGTGGTGTCCTCCATAAGCCTCGGAGTGACACTTGCGTAAGATCTGTTCCTGTTCATGCTCGGGTACACAACATCTAATGACACCATCTACTCCTTCTTTATAAAGATGTGGGTCATCCCAGAAGTAATGTCTTAAATCATAGAAGAACTTTTTCTTTTGCTGATATGTGAAAATAGGTGGTATAAATTTAGCAACAATGTAATTAGCATAATCAGCATACCAAGGAGCAGTACGAGAAGCATTTATGACAGCTAATTGTTCATCAGGAAAGCTATCATCAATAGGTAGTGGGTCATCAAGAATATTCTCTAACCTAGACAAGTTGTTTGCAACGGGATTCTTAGCTCCCTTTCTATCAATAATATGCAAATCAAATTCTTGTAGCAGGAGAACCCATCTAATAAGTCTAGGTTTAGCATCTTTCTTTTCCATAAGATATTTAATAGCAGCATGATCAGTGTGAATAGTTACTTTAGAATCAACAATATAAGGTCTGAACTTATCACAAGCAAATACAACTGCTAAAAATTCTTTTTCAGTAGTAGCATAATTTCTTTGGGCATTTGATAACCCACAAGTATAGGGGATCACAACAGCTTTCGAGGGTAGAGTATTCAACCCAAATTTATTGATTCGACACAAGGGGAGCCAAAGAATATTCTCAAGTATTAGCAGCTGAGTTGTCAATTCAATCACACCTGGAAACTTAGTATCTGCAGCAAAGTGTTTAGTAGCAAAGTAATATGATAGTGGCAGTAGCGGCAACAAAAGTAAAGACAGCAAAAGTAATGTTTTTGGTATTTTGTAGTGATTGTAACAGTAGCAGCGGGAAAGTAAATAAGTGTAAACCAGTATATGGAAAACTCGTAGGCATCGGATCAGTGATGGATAATTATGTCGGATGCGGTTCATCATGTAACAGACATAACATAGGGTGACACAGAACTAGCTCCAATTCATCAATGTAATGTAGGCATGTATTCCGTATATAGTCATACGTGCTCATGGAAAAGAACTTGCATGACATCTTTTGTCCTACACTCCTGTGGCAGCAGGGTCCTATTGGAAACTAAGGGATATTAAGGCCTCCTTTTAATAGAGAACCGGAATAAAGCATTAGCACAGAATACATGAACTCCTGAAACTATGGTCGTCACCGGGAGTGGTCCCGATTATTGTCACTTCGGGGTTGCCGGATCATAACACATAGTAGGTGACTATAGACTTGCAAGATAGGATCAAGAACTCACATATATTCATGAAAACATAATAGGTTCAGATCTGAAATCATGGCACTTGGGCCCTAGTGACAAGCATTAAGCATAGCAAAGTCATAGCAACATCAATCTCAGAACATAATGGATACTAGGGATCAAACCCTAATAAAACTAACTCGATTACATGATAAATCTCATCCAACCCATCACCGTCCAGCAAGCCTATGATGCAATTGCTCACGCACGGCGGTGAGCATCATGAAATTGGTGATGGAGGATGGTTGATGATGACGACGGCGACGAATCCCCCTCTCCGGAGCACCGAACGGACTCCAGATCAGCCCTCCCGAGAGGTTTTAGGGCTTGGCAGCGGCTCCGTATCGTAAAACGTGATGATTTCTTCTCTGATTTTTTTCTTATCAAAACTCTATATATGGAGGTGGAGTTGGAGTCGGAGACGCAACAGGGGGCCCACGAGGTAGGGGGCGCGCCCTAGGGGGGCGCGCCCCCCACCCTCGTGAGAAGGGTGTGGGCCCCCTGGTCTTCATCTTTGGCGAGGATTTTTTATTGTTTTTTCTAAGATCTTCCGTGGAGTTTCAGGTCATTCCGAGAATATTTGTTTTCTGCACATAAAACAACACCATGGTAATTCTGCTGAAAACAGCGTCAGTCCGGGTTAGTTCCAATCAAATCGTACAAGTTAGAGTCCAAAACAAGGGCAAAAGTGTTTGGAAAAGTAGATACGACGGAGACGTATCAGCATTGTCTAGAGTTTTACTAGCATATTGAATAACATTCAATTTGTTATCAACTCTTTGTCCTAGAACAGCCCCTACAGCATAATCACTAGCATCACACATAATTTCAAAGAGTAAATTCCAATTAGGAGGTTGAACCATAGGTGCAGAAACCAAAGCTTTCTTAACTATTTCAAATGCTTCTACACAATCATCATCAAAGACAAAGGGAATATCTTTTGTGATAGGTTAGTCAGAGGCCGAGAGATTTTTGAGAAGTCCTTAATGAACCTCCTATAAAAACCGACATGACCAAGGAAACTTCTTATACCTTTTATGTCCTTGGGACACGGCATATTTTCAATATCATCAACCTTAGCTTTGTCAACTTCAATACCTCTTTCAGAAATTTTATGCCCCAAGACAATACCTTCATTAACCACAAAGTGGCACTTCTCCCAATTCAAGACAAAGTTAGTTTCTTTGCATCTCTGTAAAACTTGATCAAGGTTGCTCAAGCAATCATCAAAAGAGGATCCATAAACAGAGAAATCATCCATGAAAACTTCACAGATCTTTTCACAAAAGTCAGAGAATATAGCCATCATGCATCGTAGAAAGGTAGCAGGTGCATTACATAAACCAAAAGGCATACGTCTATAAGCAAAGGTACCGATAGGGTAGGTAAAAGTAGTCTTTTCTTGATCGTCAGCTGACACAGGTATTTGAGAGAAACCAGATTAACCATCTAGAATGCAAAAATGTGTATGTTTGGATAATCTTTTTAGCATTTGATCAATGAAAGGCAAAGGGTAACGATCTTTTTAGTATCTTTATTTAATTTTCAGAAATCAATTACCATCCTATAACCTGTAATAATTCTTTGCGGAATCAATTCATCTTTATCATTAGGAACGACAGTAATACCTCCTTTCTTAGGGACACAATGGACAGGGCTTACCGCAATGTGATAAATTATACCTGCTTCAAGGAGCTTTAATATTTCCTTTCTTACCACTTCTTTCATCTTAGGATTTAGCCGTCGTTGGTGATCAATAACTGGTTTGGCATCTTTCTCCAAATTTATTTTGTGTTGACATAGAGTGGGATTACACTAGTAGAAAAACGACTTTTAGTACCGGTTCGTAAGGACCTTTAGTACCGGTTCTGGAACCAGCACTAAAGAGTGGGGACTAAAGCCCCCCCCCCTTTAGTCCCGGTTCAACATGAACCGGGACCAAAGGCCCACCACGTGGCACGAGGCGCGTCGTGGTCTGGGGGACCTTTAGTCCCAGTTGGTAAGGATTTTTTATTTTTATTTTTGAAATAAAGCAAAAACAGCCCGCCTACTGGGCCGGCATGGCCTGCATACGACTAGAAACCCAACCTCTAGTTGGGCTAGAATGCAGGCCCGTACGACCCAGAAGGCCCCACAGGGCAGAAGACTTGCAATAGGCCCACAAAGGCCTGCTAAGAGAGGAGCTCGACATGGTAGCCGCGGCGGGGCTTATAAACCGGTGGGAGCTTCTCTCAACTAGCGAGGTGGGACTAAACATTGTGCACTGCGGGTGGCAGCGCACCACCTTTAGTACCGATTGGTGGCTCCAACCGGTACTAAAGGGGGGTCTTTAGTACCGGTTGGAACCACCAACCCGTACTAAAGGCCACCTCCTTTAGTACCGGTTGGTGGCTCCAACCGGTACTAAAGACCCCCCCCCTTTAGTTCCGGTTGAAGCCACCAACCCGTACTAAAGGCCACCACCTCTTTAGTACCGGTTCGTGGCATGAACCAGTACTAAAGGTTCGCCACGAACCAGTACTAATGAGCGCCGCACGCCTAGCCGTTGGAACCGGTACTAATGGTCACATTAGTGCCGGTTTAGTTACAAATCGGGACTAATGAGTTTCACATTAGACCCTTTTTCTACTAGAGCTAATGCCCTTAAGATCATCAAGAGTATATCCAATAGCAGCACGGTGCTTCTTCAGAGTTTTCAATAATCTCTCTTCTTCATGCTCTGAAAGGTTAGCACTAATAATAACAGGATATATCTTCTTTTCATCAAGATAAGCATATTTAAGAGTATCAGGCAATGGTTTAAGCTCAAACACGGGATCACCCTTGGGTGGAGGAGGATCCCCTAGAATTTCAACAGGCAAGTTGTGTTTCAGAATAGGTCCTTGTTTAAAGAATACTTTATCTATTTCCCTTCTTTCATTCATAAACATACCATTTTCATAGTCTAGCAAATATTGTTCTAAAGGGTCAGTAGGAGGCACGGCAATAGAAGCAAGACCAATAATTTCATCTTTACTGGGAAATTCTTTATCATGGGGTTGTCTATGAAATTTAGCAAAATTAAACTCATGAGACATATCCCCTAAACCAACAAAAACAATATCCTTATTGCAGTCTATCTTAGCATTAAGAGTATTCAAGAAGGGTCTGCCAAATATAATGGGACAAAAGTCATCTTGTGGGGAACCAAGAACAAAAAAATCAGCAGGGTATTTAACTTTCCCACACAAGACTTCATAGTTGAATTTAATTCTTTACAATAAATCCCATTTGAATTCAATAGTCTTCATCATAAAATATCCAGTACAAGAAGTATCGAGCATGGAGCGATTACTAAGAGAATGCTGAGCATAAAATTTTTGAATAATCATTTCTCTTGAGAGCTCATGATTGGGGCATGGATATAACCTTGACTTAAGCCTCCCCCAAGCTTGAGCGATGCTTTCTCCTTCACGAGGCCAAAAATTATATATATAATTACGATCACGATGAACAAGATGCATAGGATAAAACTTCTGATGAAATTCCAATTTCAATCGCTTGTAGTCCCATGATCCCATATCATCACATAGCCTATACCATGTCAGTGCCTCTCCCTTAAAAGATAAAGGGAAGACCTTCTTATTGATAACATCATCGGGCATACCTGCAAGCTTAAATAATCCACAAACTTCATCCACATAGATTAAGCGTAAATTGGGATGCAATGTTCCACCTCCTGCAAAAGGATTAGCTAGCAGTTTCTCTAACATACCCGAAGGAATTTCAAAGTAAACATTTTCAGTAGGTCCAGTAGGTTGAGGAGCAACTCTTTGCTCTACTAGTCGGGGTGAAGATACCCCGAACAGGCCCCTCAAAGGATTATGTTCCATAGTAACAAGTGACAGTAAATTTCAGCACACTATATAAATTTTTCCTTACCAAATTCCACCTACCAAAGGCGCTTCACTCCCCGGCAACGGAGCCAGAAAAGAGTCTTGATGACCCACAAGTGTAGGGGATCTATCGTAGCTTTTAGATAAGTAAGAGTGTCGAACCCAACGAGGAGCAGAAGGAAATGATAAGTAGTTTTCAGTAAGGTATTCTCTGCAAGCACTGAAATTATCGGTAACAGATAGTTTTGTGATAAGGTAATTTGTAACGAATAGCAAGTAATAAAAGTAAATAAGGTGCGGCAAGATGGCCCAATCCTTTTTGTAGCAAAGGAAAAGCCTAGACAAACTCTTATATGAAGGAAGGCGCTCCCGAGGACACATGGGAATTATCGTCAAGCTAGTTTTCATCACGTTCATATCATTCGCGTTCGGTACTTTGATAATTTGATATGTGGGTGAACCGGTGCTTGGGTACTGTCCTTACTTGGACAAGCATCCCACTTATGATTAACCCCCATTGCAAGCATCCGCAACTACAACAGAAGTATTAAGGTAAACCTAACCATAGCATGAAACATATGGATCCAAATCAGCCCCTTACGAAGCAACGCATAAACTAGGATTTAAGCTTCTGTCACTCTAGCAACCCATCATCTACTTATTACTTCCCAATGCCTCCCTCTAGGCCCAAACAATGGTGAAGTGTCATCAAAATATCGAATGAATACCAAATTCACATGACTACTTATAGCAAGACTTCTCCCATGTCCTCAGGGACAAACGTAACTACTCACAAAGCATATTCATGTTCATAATCAGAGGGGTATTAATATGCATAATGGATCTGAACATATGATCTTCCACCAAGTAAACCAACTAGAATCAACTACAAGGAGTAATCAACACTACTAGCAACCCACAGGTACCAATCTGAGGTTTGGATACAAAGATTGGATACAAAAGATGAACTAGGGTTTGAGATGAGATGGTGCTGGTGAAGATGTTGATGGAGATTGACCCCCTCCTGATGAGAGGATCGTTGGTGATAACGATGGTGATGATTTCCCCCTCCGGGAGGGAAGTTTCCCCGGCAGAACAGCTCTGGTGGAGCCCTAGATTGGTTCCGCCAAGGTTCCGCCTCGTGGCGGCGGAGTTTCTTCCCAAAAGCTTGCTTGTAATTTTTTCTCGGACGAAAGACCTCATATAGCAGAAGATGGGCATCGGAGGGCCACTAGGGAGCCCACGAGGCAGGGGGCGCGCCCATGGGGTAGGGCGCGCCCCCCACCCTTGTGGCCAGGGTGTGGGCCCCCTCTGGAACTTCTTTCCCCCAATATTTTTTATATATTCTGGAAATAACTTCCGTGAAGTTTTTGGACTTTTGGAGCTGTGCAGAATAGGTCTCTAATATTTGCTCCTTTTCCAGCCCAGAATCCCAACTGCCTGCATTCTCCCTCTTCATGTAAACTTTGTAAAATAAGAGAGAATAGGAATAAGTATAGTGACATAATGTGTAATAACAGCCCATAATGCAATAATTATCGATATAAAAGCATGATGCAAAATGGACGTATCAGGGGCCGGCCCCCAAAGCCCTAAACCAATTCGGTTTGGGCCGAGGGGGCGCACCTCACACTTCCTTGCTACCCTCTATTTCCACTAAAGCCCATGAAGGCCCATTGACCCTCCCGGTGAATTCCCGTAACTCTCCGGTACTCCGAAAAATACCCGAATCACTCAGGACCTTTTCGATGTCCGAATATAGTCATCCAATATATCGATCTTTACGTCTTCACCATTTTGAGACTCCTCGTCATGTCCCCGATCTCATCCGGGACTCTGAACTACCTTCGGTACATTAAAACACATAAACTCATAATACCGATCGTCACCGAACGTTAAGCATGCGGACCCTACGGGTTCGAGAACTATGTAGACATGACCGAGACTCATCTCCGGTCAATAACCAATAGTGGAACCTGGATGCTCATATTGGTTCCTACATATTCTACGAAGATCTTTATCGGTCAAACCGCATAACAACATACGTTGTTCCCTTTGTCATCAGTATGTTACTTGTCCGAGATTCGATCGTCGGTATCCTCATACCTAGTTCAATCTTATTACCGGCAAGTCTCTTTACTCATTTTGTAATGCATCATCCCGCAACTAACTCATTAGTCACAATGCTTGCAAGGCTTATAGTGATGTGCATTACCGAGAGGGCCCAGAGATACCTCTCCAACATTCGGAGTGACAAATCCTAATCTCGAAATACGCTAACCCAACATGTACCTTTGGAGACACCTGTAGAGCTCCTTTATAATCACCCAGTTACGTTGTGACGTTTGGTAGCACACAAAGTGTTCCTCCGGTACTCGGGAGTTGCATAATCTCATAGTCATAGGAACATATATAAGTCATGAAGAAAGCAATAGCAACAAACTAAACGATCATCGTGCTAAGCTAACGGATGGGTCAAGTCAATCACATCATTCTCTAATGATGTGATCACGTTAATCAAATGACAACTCATGTCTATGGCTAGGAAACTTAACCATCTTTGATTCAACGAGCTAGTTAAGTAGAGGCATACTAGTGACACTTTGTTTGTCTACGTATTCACACATGTACTAAGTTTCCGGTTAATACAATTCTAGCATGAATAATAAACATTTATCATGATATAAGGAAATATAAATAACAACTTTATTATTGCCTCTAGGGCATATTTCCTTCAGTCTCCCACTTGCACTAGAGTCAATAATCTAGTTCACATCCTTATGTGATTAGTTCACATCTCCATGTGACTAATACCCAAAGGGTTTACTAGAGTCAATAATCTAGTTCACATCTGTTGGGGATATGAATATTTGTGTAAGCCATCCAGGAGGGGCCGGGTTACGCAAATAGAGGTTCATCAGAAGCCCAAGACCAAGGCATGAAGATGGCGGTTCACTAAAAGGCTTAAAGGCCCACAGGCGACTCTGAGGCCCGTAAAGATAAACCGCCGTGATGGTATAACTTGTACTGTAAGGTAGAAGTAACTAGTTCGAGCCGGACACTGTTTATGAGCCGGCCGGGACTCTGTAGGTCGCAGGGCGTCAACCCGTGTATATAAGGGGACGACCTGCCAGCGGCTTAGGGCGAAAAACAACTGATCGAGAGCCAAGCATAGCGTATCTCGCTCCCTGGTCATCGAAACCTCAAGCAATTCCAACCCAACTAGACGTAGGCCTTCCTTCGCCGTAAGGGGCTGAACTAGTATAAACCTCACGTGTCCTTGTCCCGATTAACCCCTTTAAGCTTCCTAGTTGCGATGGCTCCACGACTAAGTCCTTGCAAAAGGACATCTGCCGTGACAATTCCACGACAGTTGGCGCCCACCGTGGGGCCAGCGCACGGTGGATTTGAGTTCTTGAAGGGCAGCTTCGAAGGGCTCAAGGGATACGCAGTTGGCCGAATGACCAAGAGTCGTCGCGGCAAGATCTACATCGACGACGAAGGCTGGGGCCCCGACGCCGGCTCAATTGAGTACGGGTACCGGGTCCCCTTTGGCGGAATTCACGTCTTCATCGGCCGGATTGGTGAGCCGGGCCCTGAGCCGGACAGCTGCACCAACCTCATCGAGACGGCTCAGCGTGCGAAACCCGCCCGAGATCAACCCGTCGTGAAGTGTGCCTTTGTGGGTTGCATCCACGGAGGTGAACTTCCTGAAGGATCTGAGGGTGATGGTGAGCCGGTCGTCCTCTCTGACGGTGATTCGTCCGCCGGCTCAACAGATTTGCTGTATCAAGTTCAAGATGGTGTGCTTGGGGCTGTTCTGATGGCAGCACTATTTCGGACCCCTCAGAGTCGCCAAACTGGGCAGGAGTCTTCATGGCTGGTACTCAACCCGGCCAAAATTCTACGGCCTCAGCGGCGATAACGTCCGGGTTAGGAGCAGCCAGGGTAGGAGGCCCTGTGCGCTCACCGGCTCAGGTGCTGATGGATCTCATGGATAAACTTACGGCCTTGTTAACTGTTACAGTCGTCCTTGCGAACCAATCTGAGCATGAGGCAGAGGTGGCACAGGTTCGCGATGAGATCGCCCAGGCCAAGGAAACCTTAGAAGCTGAAGATACTAGATTAGCCACAGAGCGGGCGGCTTTGGACGTACGGGCGCAGCAACTTCAGGCAGAGGCCTTTCAGCTCACGTTGAGCTTGAACGCATCTAATGAGGTAATGAGGAGGAGACATCAGAAAACTCAGTCCCGTTTACCTCGGATTTATGATCCTCGGAATCTCTTTGCTACACCTGGGGCCGGCCCAAGTAACCCGCCAGGTGCAAATCAGTTTATGACATCCGGAGCGGGAGGCCCAGTCCAGCCTCAGGTGACGGCGCCTCTTCACGGCAATATGGCACCGCCCCATTACGTACCAATACCGCAGGGTCACTTCTCCAACCCCATGGAGAACTTAATCGCAGCATCAGCATGTTTGGCGGCTCTCCCAGTAGATGGTGATGATCCGACAGCGGTGGAAACCCGGAGGATCAGGGAACTTGTCCAAACAGCCCTGGCTTAGCAAGAGACCTACTCCTATAGCCGGGACAGGATTCACTCAACTCCTCCACCCTGGTTAGCTCCGCCTCGTCAAAACCGGAGCCCGAGTTACAGTAGACACATGGAGTCAGAGGCCTTGTCAAGTAGCGCTCAGCGCCGGAACCAGCCCGGCGGGTGTAACCCGGTTCAGGATCAGATACGTCAGGAGGACGAGCGGGCGGCTCAGCTAGCAGCCCAACAGGACTCACCGGCTTACCCGATGACTTCCGTTGAGGCGGGTGTTGCTACTAGAACCGGAGGAGTTCCTTGTCTGGTACCGGCTCTACGTAATGTACGTCTGCCCAAGGACTTAAAGGGACCTCGAAAGGTGCCGAATTATACGGCCGATTTACAGCCTGGGGCGTGGATTGAAAGTTACGAGATGGCCATGGAGCTGCTAGAGGTTAGTGATGAAGCGATGGTTAAATACTTCACCATGATGTTGGACGGAACGGCCCGTTCTTGGTTAAAGGGTTTGCCACCCAATTCCATTAGGTCATGGGAGGAGCTAAAGGCCCGTTTTATCCAGAACTTCAAGGACACTTGCAAGCAGTCTATGTCGATTGTGGACCTGACAAATTGTAAGCAGGAGGAAGGTGAATGTACGACTCATTGGGTGCGCCGGGTCAAAGACATAATACATTCGTCTGACAAGATGGATGCCGGCTCAGCAGTTCTCATGCTGGAGAAGAATTGTCGCTTTCAGCCTTTGAGACAGAAACTGGGGTGCCTTAAGCGTGATTGCAACGATATGGGGACGCTGATGGCGGCTTTAGTCACGTATGACGATTCCGATAGTACCAAGGATCCCACGTCTGATGAGGAAAAGACAGGGAAGGGAAAGAAGAACGGTAATGGAAAGGGTCAGCAGCATAACCCGGCGAGTCAAGGAGGCAATAAGCGTAAGGCGGACGGTAACCCGGAATTTGTGGCCAATGCACAGGGTAACAATCAGAAGCGCAAAGGAAAGCCACCCCCTCGGTTTGGTGGGTCAGGTCCATCTCTTGAGCAACTACTCAATGAGCCCTGCCCGAAACACGGCACCCGGGAACGACCAGCGACTCATTTATGGAAGGATTGCGCAATCATGAAGGCTTTCAAGAATTCTAATACGTTTGATGGCAATCAAGGCCCAGGCGGCGGCTCAGGAGCTGGCGGCTTTCATGGCCCGGGCGGTGGTTCAGGATCCAGTTTTCAGGGAAGCCAGGGTGGTTATAATCAATAGCAGTCCGGTCAAGGAGGTCAGCAGCAGCAGCAGTCGGGTTATCAGAGTCATCCAAAACAGCTAAACAGTGGGCAGTATCACGTGTTCACCACAAGTTTGTGTAAACGTGATCAGAAAATTCATAAGAGGGCTGTGAATTCTGTTGAGCCGGCAGTCCCTCGTTACTTGAGGTGGTCGGAACAGCCTATTGTCTGGAGCAGGGAGGATCACCCTCCCCGGGTTGATAATCCGGGTCAACTGGCCCTGGTGGTGGCACCGCAGGTTGGTGGTTATAAATTTACTAAGGTGCTCATGGATGGAGGGAGCAGCATCAATATCCTCTATTACGAGACCTTTCGGCGCATGGGCTTAACTGACAAGAATTTAAAGACTTCCAACACCGCCTTCCATGGAGTGGTGCCTGGTAAGTCGGCGTATCCTGTGGGTAAGATTGAGCTAGAGGTGGCCTTTGGAGATGAGCATGATTCTAGGGCGGAAAAGTTAACTTTTGAAGTGGTAAAAATCAAGAGTCCATATCACGCTTTGTTCGGGCGGCCGGCTTATGCCAAGTTCATGGCGCGGCCGTGTTATGTTTATTTACAGCTCAAGATGCCGGGTTACAAGGGTACCATCACTGTGCATGGAAGCCGAAAGGTGGCCCTGGAGTGCGAAGAAGGCGATGCAGCTTATGCCGAGTCTGTCTGTGCAGCAGAGGAGCTCAAATTTTATCAAGATAACGTTGACCCGGCGGATATGACCTCCCTCAAGAAGCCGACTACGGAGCATGACCCGGCCATGAAGTTTAAATCGGCTGCAGAGACTAAGGTTGTTGATTTTACTCCGGGCAATTCGTCTAAGCAATTCAGCATCAGTGCCAACTTGGATCCTAAATAGGAAAGCGCACTCATCGAGTTCATCCGTGAGAACCGGGACATCTTTGCATGGAAGCCTTCTGACATGCTGGGTGTACCGAGAGGACTTGCTGAGCACACTCTTAATATTGATCCGAAGTATAATCCGGTCAGGCAGTTTCTGCGGCAATTCAATGAGGAACAACGAAAAGCTATAGGAGAAGAGGTCGCCCGGCTCTTGGCGGCTGGGTTCATTGTCGAAGTGTTTCACCTGGAGTGGTTGGCTAACCCGGTGCTCGTGCTCAAGAAAAACGGCACCTGGCGGATGTGTGTGGATTACACGGACTTAAATAAGGCTTGTCCGGCTGATCCTTTCACTCTCCCCCGTATTGATCAAATCATCGATGCTACGGCGGGTTGTGCGCGTTTGAGCTTTTTGGATGCTTACTCTGGTAATCATCAGATCAAGATGGCAGTTAAGGACCAGGAGAAGACGGCTTTCATCACTCCATTTGGAGCCTTCTGCTATGTGTCCATGCCTTTTGGGCTCAAGAGTGCCCAGGCGACTTATCAACGGTGTGTACAGAATTGTCTCCACAATCAGATTGGGCGCAATGTTCATGCTTATGTGGATGACATAGTGGTGAAATCCAGAGAGGCGGAAACCTTGATATCTGATCTCAGAGAAACCTTTGACAATCTCCGAATTTACAAAATGATGCTTAACCCGGAGAAGTGTGTATTTGGTGTGCCTGCAGGCAAGCTTTTGGGATTCTTGGTCTCAAACAGGGGCATCGAGGCTAATCCGGAGAAGATTAAGGCAATCACTTCTTTGGCTAAATCGGCATGTATCAATGATGTTCAGCGACTGGCGGGTCGTGTTGCCGCTTTAAGCCGGTTCATAAGCCGGTTAGGTGAGAAGGCCCTACCGCTGTACCAACTGATGAAGAAGGCAGACACCTTTTTCTGGAGTAATGCGGCTAATGCTGCTTTTGAGGATTTGAAGAGGCAGTTATCTGAGCCGCCAGTTCTTGCATCTCCCATTGACAAAGAGCCTTTGCTGTTATATGTGGCTGCTAATTCACGAGCGTCAGTGTGGCAATTGTGGTAGAGCGCAAGGAGGCTGGTAAGGAACATCTGGTTCAATGGCCGGTTTATTATGTCAGTGAGGTACTCATCGAGTCAAAACAAAGATATCCTCATTGGCAAAAACTTGTTTACGGGGTGTTCATGGCAAGCCGGAAGCTGAAGCAATACTTCCAAGGTCACCCTATCACTGTGGTAAGTTCTCCCCCCTTGGGAGACATTATTCAGAACAGAGAGGCTACAGGACGAGTCGCCAAGTGGGCCATCGAGCTCGGGCCTCATGGTCTGAAGTACGTACCACGCACTGCCATTAAGTCTCAAGCTTTGGTGGATTTCATCAACGACTGGACAGAGCTACAGGCACCTGAGGAGAAGCCCGATAACACTTATTGGAATATTCACTTTGATGGGTCCAGACAGTTGGAAGGCTCGGGGGCTGGAGTCGTGTTAACTTCCCCTCGAGGTGGCAAATTTTGTTATGTGCTCCGGCTTATGTTTCCTTGTACTAACAATGCAGCTGAGTACGAGGCCCTACTCCATGGTCTCCGGATGGCCAAAGAGATGAACTTGAGCCGGGTAATATGCTTGGGAGACTCGGACCTTGTGGCTCAAAAGGTGTCAGGCAAGTGGGACTCTAAAGATCCACTTATGGCGGCTTACCGTCGTGAAGTCGATGTTGTGGCTAGACATTTCAAGGGTTATGTGGTGGAACACATTGATCGAAGGAAGAACGAGGCGGCTGATGCCTTAAGCCGGCTGGGGTCTCAGCGTAAGCCGGTGCCGCCTAACACCTTTCTTGATGTTTTGCATAATCCTTCTGTTAAGTTACCTACAGAGGAAGATCTGGCAATACCAGACCCGGAGGCACAGCTGGTGGCGGCTCTTCACATTATCCCGGATTGGACAGTGCCTTATTTGGCTTACATGACCCGGGGAGAGTTGCCTGAAGATGAGACCTTGGCAAGACAAATCGCCCGGCGGTCCAAGTCCATGACAATTGTCAATGGCGAGTTACATCACTGCAGCGTCACTGGAGCATTTCAACGTTGCATGTCACCTACAGAGGGTCAGGAGATCCTTCGTGAGATTCATGAAGGCGATTGTGCTCATCACGCCGGCTCAAAATCTCTTGTGGCCAAAGCTTTCCGTCATGGGTTTTATTGGCTGACGGCTCATGCTGATGCAGAAGACCTGGTCAGTAAATGTGATGGATGTCAGAAATTCTCACGACGAGCCCATGTGCTGGCTCAAGAATTGAGGATGGTTCTAATTACTTGGCCGTTTGCAGTCTGAGGGCTTGATATGGTCGGGCCTTTCAAAAGGTCTAAGGATAAAAAGACGCACCTCTTGGTGGCGGTTGACAAGTTCACAAAGTGGGTGGAGGCGGAGCCAGTCAGTAAGTGTGATGCAGCCACGGCGGTCCAGTTTATGAAAAAGGTGATTTTTCGCTTTGGTTTTCCACACAGCATTATAACTGATAATGGCACTAACCTCTCCAAAGGAGCTATGGAAGAGTTTTGTCAACGAGAGCATATCCGGCTTGACGTTTCAGCTGTGGCTCACCCTCAATCCAATGGTCAAGCAGAACGAGCTAATCAAGAAATCTTGAGGGGTATCAAGCCCCGGCTCTTGGTCCCCTTGCAGAGGACGCCGGGTTGTTGGGTGGAGGAGTTATCTTCTGTACTTTGGAGCATCAATACTACACCTAACAGATCTACGGGTTACACGCCTTTCTTTATGGTGTATGGAGCAGAGGCGGTCCTGCCAAGTGACATCCGTCATGACTCACCCCGTGTGGCGGCTTATGTTGAGGAAGACAATGAAAAAGCTTGGCAAGACACACTTGACCTGTTGGATGAAGAGCGAGACTTGGCAATAGCCCGCTCGGCAATTTACCAGCAAGACCTGCGCCGCTACCACAGCCGCCGGGTTAGGTCCAGAACCTTTCAGGAAGGCGACTTAGTGCTCCAACTCCTCCAGGATCAATCTGACATGCACAAGCTATCCCCTCCTTGGGAAGGACCCTTTGTGGTCAGCAAGAATCTGAACAACGGATCATAGTACCTTATCGACGTTCGGGAGCACAAAGACTCACGTAAGTCGGAGGAGGAGACCCGTCGGCCGTGGAATATCACTCATCTTCGGCCTTATTATACTTGAGCCATCGACTCTAATGTGTATATACTTATACTATGTATATTACATAAAGCAATAAAGCAGGACCTCTGTCCTTTTTTCCACTCCCAAAAAAGGTTTATGTGTTTTCTTTGTCAGGTGGTGGAGATAACCAAGGAGAAGCGAATCATATCTGAATCTGGCTTTCCTTTGGTCCGGCTTATGATCATATCTGAATCTAGCCGTGATAACTTGGGGGCTTCCTGTTCAAACATAGGTCGTATTCGAACCAAAGAGAACATAGCTGTCGATACCCACTTGATCGGCATACTGCCAAACCCACTTGGGGGCTTCTTGATCATATTTGAATCATAGCTTAACCCCTTTGGGTCTGACGTGGATCGTATTCGAATCAGCGTCATTAAACAACTCTTATGGTCACTTGGGGGCTTCTTGTTCAAACATAGGTCGTATTCGAACCAAAGAGAACATAGCTGTCGATACCCACTTGATCGGCATCGCCACAGCCACTAGGGGCTAACAGATCGTATCCGAATCTTAGCTCAACCCCTTTGGAACGGTTCACTGATCGTATTCGAATCAGAAACCCTTGAATTTTGTTCATCATATTTTACAAGTATCAACATTGGATATCTTGCGACCCTCTTGAAAATACAATGGAATACATTGCAATCCTCCAGGATTAATATTGTTTACATCAGGTTGTTAAGTACCAGGTGAACTTTTATGTGCCAATTTTCAGGAGTTAAACTTACCCTTAGGGGTTGGCTTATATAAGCCGGAAAAGCAGCCGTAAGCATCACAGGGCAATGCAAGACATTTCTGCAAAGGACATAACAGATTCGAATAAACTACAAAGTGCATAGTGACGGTGGCTTATGCAAGTATTAAGGGCCATAAGCATGCGCAAAGGCATAGCAAAACTCAAAGTATTTTCTACTCTGTTGCAAGACTCCCCGAGTCTGAATGATGTGGCATTGTTTTTCTTGTTGGGGAACGTTGCAGAAAACGAAAATTTCCTACGGTTTCACCAAGATCCATCTATGAGTTCATCTAGCAACGAGTGATCGGATTGCATCTACATACCTTTATAGATCACGCGTGGAAGCGTTCAAAGAACGGGGATGAGGAAGTCATACTCGACGTGATCCAAATCACCGGAGATCCTAGCACCGAACGGACGGCACCTCCGCGTTCAACACACGTACGGTCAGCGTGACGTCTCCTCCTTCTTGATCCAGCAAGGGGGAAGGAGAGGTTGATGAAGATCCAGCAGCACGACGGCGTGGTGGTGGATGCAGGGGTCACCGCAGCAGGGCTTCGCCGTTCTACTACGAGAGGGAGAGGTGTAGCAGGGGAGAGGGAGGCGCCAAGACTCAAGGGTGCGGCTGCCCCTCCCTCCCCCCCCCCTTTATATAGGCCCCCTAGGGGGTGCGCCGGCCCTAGGAGATGGGATCTCCTAGGGGGGCGGCGGCCAAGGGGTGGAGTGCCCCCCAAGCCAGGTGGGGCGCCCCCCCCCCCACCCTAGGGTTCCCAACCCTAGGCGCATGGGGTGGGCCAAGGGGGGCGCACCAGCCCACTATGGGCTGGTTCCCCTCCCCACTTTAGCCCATGGGGCCCTCCGGGATGGGTGGCCCCACCCGGTGGACCCCCCGGGACCCTTCCGGTGGTCCCGGTACAATACCGGTGACCCCGAATCTCTCCCGATGGCCGAAACTGCACTTCCTATATATAATTCTTCACCTCCGGACCATTTCGGAACTCCTCGTGATGTCTGGGATCTCATCCGGGACTCCGAACAACTTTTGGGTTACTGCATATTCATATCTCTACAACCCTAGCGTCACCGAACCTTAAGTGTGTAGACCCTACGGGTTCGGGAGACATGTAGACATGACCGAGACGACTCTCCGGTCAATAACCAACAGCGGGATCTGGATACCCATGTTGGCTCCCACATGCTCCTCGATGATCTCATCGGATGAACCACGATGTCGAGGATTGAAGCAACCCCGTATACAATTCCCTTTGTTAATCGGTACGTTACTTGCCCGAGATTCGATCGTCGGTATCCCAATACCTCGTTCAATCTCGTTACCGACAAGTCACTTTACTCGTACTGTAATGCATGATCCCGTGACCAGACATTTGGTCACTTTGAGATCATTATGATGATGCATTACCGAGTGGGCCCAGAGATACCTCTTCGTCATACGGAGTGACAAATCCCAGTCTAGATCCGTGTCAACCCAACAGACACTTTCGGAGATACCCGTAGTATACCTTTATAGTCACTCAGTTACGTTGTGACTTTTGGTACACCCAAAGCACTCCTACGGTATCCGGGAGTTACACGATCTCATGGTCTAAGGAAAAGATACTTGACATTGGAAAAACTCTAGCAAACGAACTATACGATCTTGTGCTATGTTTAGGATTGGGTCTTGTCCATCACATCATTCTCCTAATGATGTGATCTCGTTATCAATGACATACAATGTCCATAGTCAGGAAACCATGACTATCTGTTGATCAACGAGCTAGTCAACTAGAGGCTTACTAGGGACATGTTGGTGCCTATGTATTCACACATGTATTACGATTTCCGAATAACACAATTATAGCATGAATAAAAGACAATTATCATGAACAAGGAAATATAATAATAATCCTTTTATTATTGCCTCTAGGGCATATTTCCAACAGTCTCCCACTTGCACTAGAGTCAATAATCTAGTTACATTGTGATGAATCGAACACCCATGGAATTCTGGTGTTGATCATGTTTTTCTCTAGGGAGAGGTTTAGTCAACGGATCTGCTACATTCAGGTCCGTATGTACTTTACAAATATCTATGTCTCCATCTTGAACATTTTCACGAATGGAGTTGAAGCGACGCTTGATGTGCCTGGTCTTCTTGTGAAACCTGGGCTCCTTGGCAAGTGCAATAGCTCCAGTGTTGTCACAGAAGAGTTTGATCGGCCCCGGCGCATTGGGTATGACTCCTAGGTCGGTGATGAACTCCTTCACCCAAATCGCTTCATGCGCTGCCTCCGAGGCTGCCATGTACTCCGCTTCACATGTAGATCCCGCCACGACGCTCTGCTTGCAACTGCACCAGCTTACTACCCCACCATTCAAAATATACACGTATCCGGTTTGTGACTTAGAGTCATCCAGATCTGTGTTGAAGCTAGCATCGACGTAACCCTTTACGACGAGCTCTTCGTCACCTCCATAAACGAGAAACATTTCCTTAGTCCTTTTCAGGTACTTCAGGATATTCTTGACCGCTTTCCAGTGTTCCTTGCCGGGATTACTTTGGTACATACCTACCAAACTTACGGCAAGGTTTACATCAGGTCTGGTACACAGCATGGCATACATAATAGAACCTATGGCTGAGGCATAGGGGATGACACTCATCTCTTCTATATCTTTTGCCGTGGTCGGACATTGAGCTGAGCTCAATTTCACACCTTGCAACACAGGCAAGAACCCCTTCTTAGACTGATCCATATTGAACTTCTTCAATATCTTATCAAGGTATGTGCTTTGTGAAAGACCTATGAGGCGTCTTGATCTATCTCTATAGATCTTGATGCCTAATATATAAGCAGCTTCTCCAAGGTCCTTCATTGAAAAACTCTTATTCAAGTAGGCCTTAATGCTGTCCAAAAGCTCTATATCATTTCCCATCAAAAGTATGTTATCTACATATAATATGAGAAATGCTTCAGAGCTCCCACTCACTTTCTTGTAAATGCAGGCTTCTCCATAAGTCTGCATAAACCCAAACGCTTTGATTGTCTCATCAAAGCGAATGTTCCAACTCCGAGATGCTTGCACCAGCCCATAAATCGAGCGTTGGAGCTTGCACACCTTGTCAGCATTCTTAGGATCGACAAAACCTTCTAGCTGCATCATATACAATTCTTCCTTAAGGAAACCATTAAGGAATGCCGTTTTGACGTCCATTTGCCATATCTCATAATCATAGAATGCAGCAATTACTAACATGATTCGGATAGACTTCAGCTTCGCTACTGGTGAGAAAGTCTCATCGTAGTCAACCCCTTGAACTTGTTGATAACCCTTAGCGACAAGCCGAGCTTTACAGATGGTCACATTACCATCCGCGTCTGTCTTCTTCTTAAAGATCCATTTATTTTCTATGGCTCGCCGCTCAACGGGCAAGTCAGTCAAAGTCCGTACTTCATTTTCATACATGGATCCTATCTCGGATTTCATGGATTCCAGCCATTTGTCGGAATCCGGGCCCGCCATCACTTCTTCATAGTTCGAAGGTTCACCGTTGTCTAACAACATGATTTCCAAGACAGGGTTGCCGTACCACTCTGGTGCGGAACGTGTCCTGGTGGACCTACGAAGTTCAGTAGCAACTTGATCTGAAGTTTCATGATCATCATCATTAACTTCCTCTCTAGTCGGTGCAGGCACCTCAGGAACATTTTCTTGAGTTGCGCCATTTTCCGGTTCAAGAGGTAATACTTCATCAAGTTCTACTTTCCTCCCACTTACTTCTTTCGAGAGAAACTCCTTCTCTAGAAAGGATCCATTCTTGGCAACAAAGATCTTGCCTTCGGATCTGAGGTAGAAGGTATACCCAATAGTTTCTTTAGGGTATCCTATGAAGACGCATTTTTCCAACTTGGGTTCGAGCTTTTCAGGTTGAAGTTTCTTGACATAAGCATCGCATCCCCAAACTTTTAGAAACGACAGCTTAGGTTTCTTCCCAAACCATAATTCATACGGTGTTGTCTCAACGGATTTCGACGGAGCCCTATTTAAAGTGAATGCGGCAGTCTTTAAAGCATAGCCCCAAAATGATAGTGGTAAATCGGTAAGAGACATCATAGATCGCACCATATCTAATAGAGTGCGATTACGACGTTCGGACACACCATTACGCTGAGGTGTTCCAGGCGGCGTGAGTTGTGAAACTATTCCACTTTTTCTTAAGTGTGTGCCAAATTCGTGACTCAAGTATTCTCCTCCACGATCTGATCGCAAGAACTTGATTTTCCTGTCACGTTGATTCTCAACCTCACTCTGAAATTCCTTGAACTTTTCAAAGGTCTCAGACTTGTGTTTCATTAAATAGACATACCCATATCTACTCAAGTCATCAGTGAGGGTGAGAACATAACGATAACCACTGCGAGCCTCAACACTCATTGGACCGCAGACATCAGTATGTATGATTTCCAATAAGTTGGTTGCTCGCTCCATTGTTCCTGAGAACGGAGTCTTGGTCATTTTACCCATGAGGCATGGTTCGCACGTGTCAAATGATTCGTAATCAAGAGACTCTAAAAGTCCATCTGCATGGAGCTTCTTCATGCGTTTGACACCTATATGACCAAGGCGGCAGTGCCACAAGTATGTGGGACTATCATTATCAACCTTACATCTTTTGGTACTCACACTATAGATATGTGTAGCATTACGCTCGAGATTCATTAAGAATAAACCATTCACCATCGGAGCATGACCATAAAACATATCTCTCATATAAATAGAACAACCATTATTCTCGGATTTAAATGAGTAACCATCTCATATTAAACGAGATCCTGATACAATGTTCATGCTCAAACTTGGCACTAAATAACAATTATTGAGGTTCAAAACTAATCCCGTAGGTAAATGTAGAGGTAGCGTGCCGACGGCGATCACATCGACCTTGGAACCATTCCCGACACGCATCGTCACCTCGTCCTTCGCCCGTCTCCGCTTATTCCGCAGCTCCTGCTTTGAGTTACAAATGTGAGCAACTGCACCGGTATCAAATACCCAAGAGCTACTACGAGTACTGGTAAGGTACACATCAATTACATGTATATCACATATACCTTTCGTGATGCCGGCCTTCTTGTCCGCTAAGTATTTGGGGCAGTTCCGCTTCCAGTGACCACTTCCCTTGCAATAAAAGCACTCAGTCTCGGGCTTGGGTCCATTCTTTGGCTTCTTCCCGGCAGCTTGCTTGCCGGGCGCGGCAACTCCCTTGCCGTCCTTCTTGAAGGCTTTCTTACCCTTGCCCTTCTTGAACTTAGTGGTTTTATTCACCATCAACACTTGATGTTCCTTTTTGACTTCTACCTCTGCTGATTTCAGCATTGCAAATACTTCAGGAATGGTCTTTTCCATCCCCTGCATATTGAAGTTCATCACAAAGCTCTTGTAGCTCGGTGGAAGCGACTGAAGGATTCTGTCAATGACCGCGTCATCCGGGAGATTAACTCCCAGCTGAGTCAAGCGGTTATGCAACCCAGACATAGTGAGTATGTGCTCACTGACAGAACTGTTTTCCTCCATCTTACAGCTGAAGAACTTGTCGGAGACTTGATATCTCTTGACCCGGGCATGAGCTTGAAAAACCATTTTCAGCTCTTCGAACATCTCATATGCTCCGTGTCTCTCAAAACGCTTTTGGAGCCCCGGTTCTAAGCTGTAAAGCATGCCGCACTGAACGAGGGAGTAATCATCGGTACGTGTCTGCCAAGCGTTCATAACGTCTTGTTCTGCAGGGAGAGCAGGTGGTTCACCAAGCGGTGCTTGTAGGACATAATCTTTCTTGGCAGCTATGAGGATGATCCTCAGGTTCCGGACCCAGTCCGTATAGCTGCTGCCATCGTCTTTCAGCTTGGTTTTCTCTAGGAACGCGTTGAAGTTGAGGACAACATTGGCCATTTGATCTACAATACATGTTGTAAAGATTTTAGACTAAGTTCATGATAATTAAGTTCATCTAAATCAAATTATTCAATGAACTCCCACTCAGATAGACATCCCTCTAGTCATCTAAGTATAACATGATCCGAGTTAACTAGGCCGTGTCCGATCATCACATGAGACGGACTAGTCAACATCGATGAACATCTTCATGTTGATCGTATCTTCTATACGACTCATGCTCGACCTTTCGGCCTTCTGTGTTCCGAGGCCATGTCTGTACATGCTAGGCTTGTCAAGTCAACCTAAGTGTTTGCATGTGTAAATCTGTCTTACACCCGTTGTATGTGAACGTTGGAATCTATCACACCCGATCATCACGTGGTGCTTCGAAACAACGAACTGTCGCAACGGTGCACAGTTAGGGGGAACACTTTCTTGAAATTATTATGAGGGATCATCTTATTTACTACCGTCGTTCTAAGTAAACAAGATGCAAAAACATGATAAACATCACATGCAATCAAATAATAATAGTGACATGATATGGCCAATATCACATAGCTCCTTTGATCTCCATCTTGGGGCTCCATGATCATCTTGTCACCGGCATGACACCATGATTTCCATCATCGTGTCTCCATGAAGTTGCTCGCCAACTATTACTTCTACTACTATGGCTAACACGTTTAGCAATAAAGTAAAGTAATTTACATGGTCAATGACACGCAGGTCATACAAAAAAATAAAGACAACTCCTATGGCTCCTGCCGGTTGTCATACTCATCGACATGCAAGTCGTGATTCCTCTTACAATAGCATGAACATCTCATACATCACATATATATCATTCATCATCCATCACAACTTTGGCTATATCACATCACAAAACACTTGCTGCAAAAACAAGTTAGACGTCCTCTAATTGTTGTTGCAAGTTTTACGTGGCTGCAATAGGGTTCTAGCAAGAAAGTTTTCTTACCTACGTGAAAGCCACAACGTGATTTGTCAACTTCTATTTACCCTTCATAAGGACCCTTTTCATCGAATCCGCTCCAACTAAAGTGGGAGAGACAGACACCCGCCAGCCACCTTATGCAACTAGTGCATGTTAGTCGGTGGAACCGGTCTCACGAAAGCGTATGTGTAAGGTTGGTCCGGGCCGCTTCATCCCACAATACCGCTGAAGCAAAATAAGACTAGTAGCGGCAAGAAAGTTGACAACATCTATGCCCACAACAAATTGTGTTCTACTCGTGCAAAGAGAACTACGCATAGACCTAGCTCATGATGCCACTGTTGGGGAACATTACAGAAAACAAAAAATTTCCTACGGTTTCACCAAGATCCATCTATGAGTTCATCTAGCAACGAGTGATCGGATTGCATCTACATACCTTTATAGATCACGCGCGGAAGCGTTCAAAGAACGGGGATGAGGAAGTCGTACTCGACGTGATCCAAATCACCGGAGATCCTAGCGCCGAACGGACGGCACCTCCGCGTTCAACACACGTACGGTCAGTGTGACGTCTCCTCCTTCTTGATCCAGCAAGGGGGAAGGAGAGGTTGATGAAGGTCCAGCAGCACGACGGTGTGGTGGTGGATGCAGGGGTCACCGCAGCAGGGCTTCGCCGTTCTACTACGAGAGGGAGAGGTGTAGCAGGGGAGAGGGAGGCGCCAAGACTCAAGGGTGCGGCTGCCCCTCCCTCCCCCCCCCCCTTTATATAGGCCCCCTAGGGGGTGCGCCGGCCCTAGGAGATGGGTACTCCTAGGAGGGCAGCGGCCAAGGGGTGGAGTGCCCCCCAAGCCAGGTGGGGCGCCCCCCCACCCTAGGGTTCCCAACCCTAGGCGCATGGGGTGTGTTGGGTTTCGTAGTAATTTCAAAAAATTTCCTACGCACATGCAAGATCATGTGATGTATAGCAACGAGAGGGGAGAGTGTTGTCTGCGTACATACGCAGACCGACTGCGGAAGCGTTGACGCAACGTAGAGGAGGTAGTCGTACGTCTTCACGATCCAACCGATCAAGTACCGAAACTACGGCACCTCCGAGTTCGAGCACACGTTCAGCTTGATGACGATCCCCGGACTCCGATCCAGCAAAGTGTCGGGGAAGAGTTCCGTCAGCACGACGGCGTGGTGACGATCTTGATGCACTACAGCAGCAGGCCTTCGCCTAAACTCCGCTACAGTATTATCGAGGAATATGGTGGCTGGGGGCACCGCACACGGTTAAGGAATAGATCACGTGGATCAACTTGTGTGTTTCTGGGGTGCCTCTGCCTCAGTATATAAAGGACTAGAGGGGGGAGGCTGGCCGGCCATAGGAGGCGCTCCAGGAGAGTCCTACTCCCTCTGGGAGTAGGATTCCCCCCCCCCCAATCCTAGTTGGAATAGGATTCCTTGAGGGGGGAAAGAGAGAGAGGGGGCCGGCCACCTCTCCTAGTCCTAATAGGACTAGGGGAAGGGGGGAGGCGCACAGCCACCTTGGGCTGCCCCTTTCTCCTTTCCACTAAAGCCCATTAAGGCCCATATGGCTCCGGGGGGGTTCCGGTAACCTCCCGGTACTCCGGTAAAATCCCGATTTCACCCGGAACACTTCCGATATCCAAACATAGGCTTCCAATATATCAATCTTTACGTCTCGACCATTTCGAGACTCCTCGTCATGTCTGTGATCACATCCGGGACTCCGAACAACCTTCGGTACATCAAAATGCATAAACTCATAATATAACTGTCATCGTAACCTTAAGCGTGCGGACCCTACGGGTTCGAGAACAATGTAGACATGACCGAGACACGTCTCTGGTCAATAACCAATAGCGGGACCTGGATGCCCATATTGGATCCTACATATTCTACGAAGATCTTTTATCGGTCAGACCGCATAACAACATACGTTGTTCCCTTTGTCATCGGTATGTTACTTGCCCGAGATTCGATCGTCGGTATCCCATACCTAGTTCAATCTCGTTACCGGCAAGTCTCTTTACTCGTTCTGTAATACATCATCCCGCAACTAACTCATTTAGTTGCAATGCTTGCAAGGCTTAAGTGATGTGTATTACCGAGAGGGCCCAAAGATACCTCTCCGACAGTCGGAGTGACAAAACCTAATCTCGAAATACGCCAACCCAACATGTACCTTTGGAGACACCTGTAGTACTCCTTTATAATCACCCAGTTACGTTGTGACGTTTGGTAGTACCCAAAGTGTTCCTCCGGGAAACGGGAGTTGCATAATCTCATAGTTACAGGAACATGTATAAGTCATGAAGAAAGCAATAGCAACATACTAAACGATCGGATGCTAAGCTAATGGAATGGGTCATGTCAATCAGATCATTCAACTAATGATGTGACCTCGTTAATCAAATAACAACACTTTGTTTATGGTTAGGAAACATAACCATCTTTGATTAACGAGCTAGTCAAGTAGAGGCATACTAGTGACACTAAGTTTGTCTATGTATTCACACATGTATTATGTTTCCGGTTAATACAATTCTAGCATGAATAATAAACATTTATCATGATATAAGGAAATAAATAATAACTTTATTATTGCCTCTAGGGCATATTTCCTTCAGTATCCCACTTGCACTAGAGTCAATAATCTAGATTACACTGTAATGATTCTAACACCCATGGAGCCTTGGTGCTGATCATGTTTTGCTTGTGGAAGAGGCTTAGTCAACGGGTATGCAACATTCAGATCCGTATGTATCTTGAAAATCTCTATGTCTCCCACCTGGACTAGATCCCGGATGGAGTTGAAGCGTCTCTTGATGTGCTTGGTCCTTTTGTGAAATCTGGATTCCTTTGCCAAGGCAATTGCACCAGTATTGTCACAAAAGATTTTCATTGGACCCGATGCACTAGGTATGACACCTAGATCGGATATGAACTCCTTCATCCAGACTCCTTCGTTCGCTGCTTCCGAAGCAACTATGTACTCCGCTTCACATGTAGATCCCGCTACGATGCTTTGTTTAGAACTGCACCAACTGACAGCTCCACCGTTTAATGTAAACACGTATCCGGTTTGCGATTTAGAATCGTCTGGATCAGTGTCAAAGCTTGCATCAACGTAACCTTTTACGGTGAGCTCTTTGTCACCTCCATATACGAGAAACATATCCTTAGTCCTTTTCAGGTATTTCAGGATGTTCTTGACCGCTGTCCAGTGATCCACTCCTGGATTACTTTGGTACCTCCCTGCTAAACTTATAGCAAGGCACACATCAGGTCTGGTACACAGCATTGCATACACGATAGAGCCTATGGCTGAAGCATAGGGAACATCTTTCATTTTCTCTCTATCTTCTGCAGTGGTCGGGCATTGAGTCTTACTCAACTTTACACCTTGTAACACAGGCAAGAACCCTTTCCTTGCTTGATCCATTTTGAACTTCTTCAAAACTTTGTCAAGGTATGTGCTTTGTGAAAGTCCAATTAAGCGTCTTGATCTATCTCTATAGATCTTAATGCCTAATATGTAAGCAGCTTCACCGAGGTCTTTCATTGAAAAACTCTTATTCAAGTATCCCTTTATGCTATCCAGAAATTCTATATCATTTCCAATTAGTAATATGTCATCCACATATAATATCAGAAATGCTACAGAGCTCCCACTCACTTTCTTGTAAATACAGGCTTCTCTGAAAGTTTGTATAAAACCAAATGCTTTGATCACACTATCAAAACGTTTATTCCAACTTCGAGAGGCTTGCACCAGTCCATAAATGGATCGCTGGAGCTTGCACACTTTGTTAGCTCCTTTTGGATCGACAAAACCTTCTGGTTGCATCATATACAACTCTTCTTCCAGAAATCCATTCAGGAATGCAGTTTTGACATCCATTTGCCAAATTTCATAATCATAAAATGCGGCAATCGCTAACATGATTCGGACAGACTTAAGCATCGCTACAGGTGAGAAAGTCTCATCGTAGTCAACCCCTTGAACTTGTCGAAAACCTTTCGCGACAAGTCGAGCTTTGTAGACAGTAACATTACCCTCAGCGTCAGTCTTCTTCTTGAAGATCCATTTATTCTCAATTGCTTGCCGATCATCGGGCAAGTTAACCAAAGTCCATACTTTGTTCTCATACATGGATCCCATCTCAGATTTCATGGCTTCAAGCCACTTTGCGGAATCTGGGCTCACCATTGCTTCTTCATAGTTCGTAGGTTCATCATGATCTAGTAGCATGACTTCCAGAACAGGATTACCGTACCACTCTGGTGTGGATCTTACTCTGGTTGATCTACGAGGTTCAGTAGTATCTTGATCTGAAGTTTCATGATCATTATCATTAGCTTCCTCACTAACTGGTGTAGGTGTCACTGAAACAGTTTTCTGTGATGTACTACTTTCCAGTAAGGGAGCAGGTACAGTGACCTCGTCAAGTTCTACTTTCCTCCCACTCACTTCTTTCGAGAGAAACTCCTTCTCTAGAAAGGATCCATTCTTAGCAACGAATGTCTTGCCTTAGGATCTGTGATAGAAGGTGTACCCAACAGTCTCCTTTGGGTATCCTATGAAGACACATTTCTCCGATTTGGGTTCGAGCTTATCAGGTTGAAGCTTTTTCACATAAGCATCGCAGCCCCAAACTTTAAGAAACGACAACTTTGGTTTCTTGCCAAACCATAGTTCATAAGGTGTCGTCTCAACGGATTTTGATGGTGCCCTATTTAACGTGAATGCGGCCGTCTCTAAAGCATAACCCCAAAACGATAGCGGTAAATCTGTAAGAGACATCATAGATCGCACCATATCTAGTAAAGTACGATTACGACGTTCGGACACACCATTACGCTGTGGTGTTCCGGGTGGCGTGAGTTGCGGAACTATTCCACAGTTTTTCAAATGTACACCAAACTCGTAACTCAAATATTCTCCTCCACGATCAGATCGCAGAAACTTTATTTTCTTGTTACGATGATTTTCAACTTCACTCTGAAATTCTTTGAACTTTTCAAATATTTCAGACTTATGTTTCATTAAGTAGATATACCCATATCTGCTTAAATCATCTGTGAAGGTGAGAAAATAATGATATCCGCCACGAGCCTCAATATTCATCGGACCACATACATCGGTATGTATGATTTCCAACAAATCTGTTGCTCTCTCCATAGTACCGGAGAACGGTGTTTTAGTCATCTTGCCCATGAGGCACGGTTCGCAAGTACCAAGTGATTCATAATCAAGTGGTTCCAAAAGTCCATCAGTATGGAGTTTCTTCATGCGCTTTACACCGATATGACCTAAACAACAGTGCCACAAATAAGTTGCACTTTCATTATCAACTCTGCATCTTTTGGCTTCAACATTATGAATATGTGTATTACTACCATCGAGATTCAATAAGAATAGACCACTCTTCAAGGGTGCATGACCATAAAAGATATTACTCATATAAATATAACAACCATTATTCTCTGATTTAAATGAATAACCGTCTCGCATTAAACAAGGTCCAGATATAATGTTCATGCTCAACGCTGGCACCAAATAACAATTATTTAGGTCTAATATTAATCCCGAAGGTAGATGTAGAGGTAGCGTGCCGACCGCGATCACATCGACTTTGGAACCGTTTCCCACGCGCATCGTCACCTCGTCCTTTGCCAGTGCCCGCTTATTCCGTAGTCCCCGTTTCGAGTTGCAAATATTAGCAACAGAACCAGTATCAAATACCCAGGTGCTACTGCGAGCTCTAGTAAGGTACACATCAATAACATGTATATCACATATACCTTTGTTCACCTTGCCATCCTTCTTATCCGCCAAATACTTGGGGCAGTTCCGCTTCCAGTGACCAGTCTGCTTGCAGTAGAAGCACTCAGTTTCAGGCTTAGGTCCAGACTTGGGTTTCTTCTCCTGAGCAGCAACTTGCTTGCTGTTCTTCTTGAAGTTCCCCTTCTTCTTCCCTTTGCCCTTTTTCTTGAAACTAGTGGTCTTGTTAACCATCAACACTTGATGCTCCTTCTTGATTTCTACCTCCGCAGCTTTCAGCATTGCGAAGAGCTCGGGAATAGTCTTGTTCATCCCTTGCATATTATAGTTCATCACGAAGCTCTTGTAGCTTGGCGGCAGTGATTGGAGAATTCTGTCAATGACGCAATCATCCGGAAGATTAACTCCCAATTGAATCAAGTGATTATTATACCCAGACATTTTGAGTATATGCTCACTGACAGAACTGCCCTCCTCCATCTTGCAGCTATAGAACTTATTGCAGACTTCATATCTCTCAATCCGGGCATTTGCTTGAAATATTAACTTCAACTCCTGGAACATCTCATATGCTCCATGACGTTCAAAATGTCGTTGAAGTCCCGATTCTAAGCCGTAAAGCATGGCACACTGAACTATCGAGTAGTCATCAGCTTTGCTCTGCCAGACGTTCATAACATCTGGTGTTGCTCCAGCAGCAGGCCTGGCACCCAGCGGTGCTTCCAGGACGTAATTCTTCTGAGCAGCAATGAGGATAATCCTCAAGTTACGGACCCAGTCCGTGTAATTGCTACCATCATCTTTCAACTTTGCTTTCTCAAGGAACGCATTAAAATTCAACGGAACAACAGCACGAGCCATCTATCTACAATCAACATAAACAAGCAAGATACTATCAGGTACTAAGTTCATGATAAGTTTAAGTTCAATTAATCAAATTACTTAAGAACTCCCACTTAGATAGACATCCCTCTAATCTTCTAAGTGATTACGTGATCCAAATCAACTAAACCATAACCGATCATCACGTGAGATGGAGTAGTTTTCAATGGTGAACATCATTATGTTGATCATATCTACTATATGATTCACGCTCGACCTTTCGGTCTCCGTGTTCGAGGCCATATCTGCATATGCTAGGCTCGTCAAGTTTAACCTGAGTATTCTGCGTGTGTAAAACTGGCTTGCACCCGTTGTAGATGGACGTAGAGCTTATCACACCCGATCATCACGTGGTGTCTGGGCACGACAAACTTTGGCAACGGTGCATACTCAGGGAGAACACTTCTTGATAATTTAGTGAGAGATCATCTTATAATGCTACCGTTAAACAAAGCAAGATAAGATGCATAAAAAGATAAACATCACATGCAATCAATTATAAGTGATATGATATGGCCATCATCATCTTGTGCTTGTGATCTCCATCTCCGAAGCACTGTCATGATCACCATCGTCACCGGCGCGACACCTTGATCTCCATCGTAGCATCGTTGTCGTCTCGCCAATCTTATGCTTCCACGACTCTCACTACCGTTTAGTAATAAAGTAAAGCATTACATCGCGATTGCATTGCATACAATAAAGCGACAACCATATGGCTCCTGCCAGTTGCCGATAACTCGGTTACAAAACATGATCATCTCATACAATAAAATTCAGCATCATGCCTTGACCATATCACATCACAACATGCCCTGCAAAAACAAGTTAGACGTCCTCTACTTTGTTGTTGCAAGTTTTACGTGGCTGCTACGGGTTTAAGCAAGAACCAATCTCACCTACGCATCAAAACCACAACGATAGTTTGTCAAATAGACTCCGTTTTAACCTTCGCAAGGACCGGGCGTAGCCATACTTGGTTCAACTAAAGTTGGAGAGACAGTCGCCCGCAAGCCACCTGTGTGCAAAGCACGTCGGGGGAACCGGTCTCGCGTAAGCGTACGCGTAATGTTGGTCCGGGTCGTCTCGTCCAACAATGCCGCCGAACCAAAGTATGACATGCTGGTAGGCAGTATGACTTATATCGCCCACAACTCACTTGTGTTCTACTCGTGCATATAACATCAACATAAATAACCTAGGCTCGGATGCCACTGTTGGGTTTCGTAGTAATTTCAAAAAAATTCCTACGCACACGTAAAATCATGTGATGTATAGCAATGAGAGGGGAGAGTGTTGTCTACGTACCCATGCAGACCGACTGCGGAAGCGTTGACGCAACGTAGAGGAAGTAGTCGTACGTCTTCACGATCCAACCGATCAAGTACCGAAACTACGGCACCTCCGAGTTCGAGCACACGTTCAGCTCGATGACGATCCCCGGACTCCGATCCAGCAAAGTGTCGGGGAAGAGTTCCGTCAGCACGACGGCGTGGTGACGATCTTGATGCACTACAGCAGCAGGGCTTCGCCTAAACTCCGCTACAGTATTATCGAGGAATATGGTCGCTGGGGGCACTGCACACGACTAAGGAATAGATCACGTGGATCAACTTGTGTGTTTCTGGGGTGCCTCTACCTCAGTATATAAAGGACTAGAGGGGGGAGGCTGGCCGGCCATAGGAGGCGCGCCAGGAGAGTCCTACTCCCTCTGGGAGTAGGATTCCCCCCCCCCAATCCTAGTTGGAATAGGATTCCTTGAGGGGGGAAAGAGAGAGAGGGGGCCGGCCACCTCTCCTAGTCCTAATAGGACTAGGGGAAGGGGGGAGGCGCACAGCCACCTTGGGCTGCCCCTTTCTCCTTTCCACTAAAGCCCATTAAGGCCCATATGGCTCCGGGGGGGTTCCGGTAACCTCCCGGTACTCCGGTAAAATCCTGATTTCACCCGGAACACTTCCGATATCCAAACATAGGCTTCCAATATATCAATCTTTACGTCTCGACCATTTCGAGACTCCTCGTCATGTCTGTGATCACATCCGGGACTCCGAACAACCTTCGGTACATCAAAATGCATAAACTCATAATATAACTGTCATCGTAACCTTAAGCGTGCGGACCCTACGGGGTCGAGAACAATGTAGACATGACCGAGACACGTCTCTGGTCAATAACCAATAGCGGGACCTGGATGCCCATATTGGCTCCTACATATTCTACGAAGATCTTTTATCGGTCAGACCGCATAACAACATACGTTGTTCCCTTTGTCATCGGTATGTTACTTGCCCGAGATTCGATCGTCGGTATCCCATACCTAGTTCAATCTCGTTACCGGCAAGTCTCTTTACTCATTCTGTAATACATCATCCCGCAACTAACTCATTTAGTTGCAATGCTTACAAGGCTTAAGTGATGTGTATTACCGAGAGGGCCCATAGATACCTCTCCGACAATCAGAGTGACAAAACCTAATCTCGAAATACGCCAACCCAACATGTACCTTTGGAGACACCTGTAGTACTCCTTTATAATCACCCAGTTACGTTGTGACGTTTGGTAGTACCCAAAGTGTTCCTCCGGTAAACGGGAGTTGCATAATCTCATAGTTACAGGAACATGTATAAGTCATGAAGAAAGCAATAGCAACATACTAAACGATCGGATGCTAAGCTAATGGAATGGGTCATGTCAATCAGATCATTCAACTAATGATGTGACCTCGTTAATCAAATAACAACACTTTGTTTATGGTTAGGAGACATAACCATCTTTGATTAACGAGCTAGTCAAGTAGAGGAATACTAGTGACACTAAGTTTGTCTATGTATTCACACATGTATTATGTTTCCGGTTAATACAATTCTAGCATGAATAATAAACATTTATCATGATATAAGGAAATAAATAATAACTTTATTATTGCCTCTAGGGCATATTTCCTTCAGGGTGGGCCAAGGGGGGCGCACCAGCCCACTATGGGCTGGTTCCCCTCCCCACTTTAGCCCATGGGGCCCTCCGGGATGGGTGGCCCCACCCGGTGGACCCCCGGGACCCTTCCGGTGGTCCCGGTACAATACCGGTGACCCCGAATCTCTCCCGATGGCCGAAACTGCACTTCCTATATATAATTCTTCACCTACGAACCATTCCGGAACTCCTCGTGACGTCCGGGATCTCATCCGGGACTCCGAACAACTTTCGGGTTACTGCATATTCATATCTCTACAACCCTAGCGTCACCGAACCTTAAGTGTGTAGACCATATGGGTTCGGGAGACGTGTAGACATGACCGAGACGACTCTCCGGTCAATAACCAACAGCGGGATCTGGATACCCATGTTGGCTCCCACATGCTCCTCGATGATCTCATCGGATGAACCACGATGTCGAGGATTCAAGCAACCTCGTATACAATTCCCTTTGTCAATCGGTATGTTACTTGCCCGAGATTCGATCGTCGGTATCCCAATACCTCGTTCAATCTCGTTACCGGAAAGTCACTTTACTCGTACCGTAATGCATGATCCCGTGACCAGACACTTGGTCACTTTGAGCTCATTATGATGATGCATTACCGAGTGGGCCCAGAGATACCTCTCCGTCATACGGAGTGACAAATCCCAGTCTTGATCCGTGTCAACCCAACAGACACTTTCGGGGATACCCGTAGTATACCTTTATAGTCACCCAGTTACGTTGTGACGTTTGGTACACCCAAAGCACTCCTACGGTATCTGGGAGTTACACGATCTCATGGTCTAAGGAAAAGATACTTGACATTGGAAAAACTCTAGCAAACGAACTATACGATCGTGTGCTATGTTTAGGATTGGGTCTTGTACATCACATCATTCTCCTAATGATGTGATCTCGTTATCAATGACATCCAATGTCCATAGTCAGGAAACCATGACTATCTGTTGATCAACGAGCTAGTCAACTAGAGGCTTACTAGGGACATGTTGGTGTCTATGTATCCATACATGTATTACGATTTCCGGATAACACAATTATAGCATGAATAAATTACAATAATCATGAACAAGGAAATATAATAATAATCCTTTTATTATTGCCTCTAGGGCATATTTCCAACATTTCTACAACGACATAAGCAAGTGGCGCCTAGCAATCTACTCTTGGGGTTGACTTGAAGCCTCTAGGTTATCCTTCTCCGCCTCTCCGCCGACTGCTTTGTCCTGGAAGGATGATGAGGCCCAGTCAATGCCACTCAAGGCCTCAAACTCAGCTTCCTCATCTATTAAACCAGTTGGGTCGACTTCAGGGGCAAAGGTGTGCTTACGGATTGGAGGGATCAAGCTGACATCGTCATAATGCGGCGTGGGGATTCTCCGATTCTCCTTGTCATAACCCGGCTGACACTTGGTGAGGTCAGTGTCGTTTCCAATTTGAGTGGCCACAGGGCATATATCCCTCATGCAGGTGGTGAAATCCTTTTCATCAAATGGAGTGCCATCCTCCTTTAAATTTGGATACCCAAGAGCGATGTCGGCCGGGTCTAGCTCTGGTAACCAGGCTTTGGCCCGACTCAAAGCGGCTATTGCTTCGGCTCTTGCTTGGGCCCGTCTTCACTCTTGAATCCGCTGAGGAAGTACAGCAAGCCGTTGTAACACATCTTACAAGAGGTGGGGCACATCATTTGATAAGGCTACAACGGCCAAGGCACGTTGTGACCCGATGTACAGTTGTTCTACTAGAGTATACACCGCATTCAATTTGATTAGCATATTCTGCTTGAGGTTTGTGCTCCTGGGGCCTGTATTGGTAAGTATAAGGTAAACCTCAGGTAACAATTGAAGGAATATTTACAATATTTAATGCTTGCTTAAGATAACTTACCAAAGATTGCTGAGACCATCCGAGATATCTGGCGTTGTAAGCCGGTCAGTTCGGCTGTTGCGTTTGCCAGCGACGCCTCTGCTGTCTCGGCACGGGTCACCAGTCCGGCCTTCTCGTCAGCCCAAATTTTCTTCTCTGACTCAAAATTTTTCTTCAGCTTCTCTTGTTCAGAGATGCTGAATTCAAATTTGGAGTTGGCCTTTTGAATTTCAATCTCCTGGGCTGCCAGGCGGTTCTTCAGGTCAGCAATCGCCGATTCAAATTGACTTACGGTAGCCTGCATTGCACCGGATAGTAGTCAAGATTACGGTAAATAAAAGTCCCAAATACTTTGCAAGCAAAGATACTTGGCACTTGGGGGATAATGTGTATCGCAAGTTAAAGGTATTGTGTTACATCTGGTTTAAATATCTTTTTTTTCTTTAAGCCAGGCAAGCAGCTCTAACAATTTTTCTAAGTCTACAGCATATTTATTCATAAGCAATAGACTTAGGGGCTGGTACAGTAAGTATGATTGAAAGTAAGGAAGCATAAGTCATACCTCAGATTTTTGCTGTATTTGCTTCACCATGTCAATTTCCAGGTCACGGCTGTTTTGCACCTGGTTGATATAGCCCGAGATGATCTCTCCAATACTTAAATGAGTATAGTCGGTGATATCCATCTTGGCCTTACGGCGTTCTAGCAACTCCTCTTTAGCCGAGCATTTGGCAAGGACGGTAGGCCTCGCTGTTGGGGAACGTAGTAATTTCAAAAAAATTCCTACGCACACGCAAGATCATGGTGATGCATAGCAATGAGAGGGGAGAGTGTGATCTACGTACCCTTGTAGATCGACAACGGAAGCATTTGGTTGATGTAGTCTTACGTCTCCACGGCCCGACCGATCAAGCACTGAAACTACGGCACCTCCGAGTTCTAGCACACGTTCAGCTCGATGACGACCCCCGGACTCCGATCCAGCAAAGTGTCGGGGAAGAGTTCCGTCAGCACGACGGCGTGGTGACGATCTTGATGTACTACCGTCGCAGGGCTTCGCCTAAGCACCGCTACAATATTATCGAGGACTATGGTGGAAGGGGGCACCGCACACGGCTAAGAATATGATCACGTGGATCAACTTGTGTGTCTAGGGGTGCCCCCTGCCCCCGTATATAAAGGAGCAAGGGGAGGAGGCCGGCCGGCCCTATAGGTGCGCCAAGGAGGAGTCCTCCTAGTAGGAGTAGGACTCCTACTAGGAGGGGGAAGGAAGTGGGGAGGGAGAGGGAAAGGGGGGCGCCGCCCCCCCTCTCCTAGTCCAATTCGGACCAGGGGGAGGAGGCGCGCGGCCCACCTTTGGCTGCCCCTCTCTCTCTCCACTAAGGCCCATATGGCCCATTACTTCTCCCGGGGGGTTCCGGTAACCCTCCGGCTCTCCGGTTTTCTCCGAAATCACCCGGAACACTTCCGGTGTCCGAATATAGCCGTCCAATATATCAATCTTTATGTCTCGACCATTTCCAGACTCCTCGTCATGTCCGTGATCACATCCGGGACTCCGAACTATCTTCGGTACATCAAAACTCATAAACTCATAATATAACTGTCATCGAAACCTTAAGCGTGCGGACCCTACGGGTTCGAGAACAATGTAGACATGACCGAGACATGTCTCCGGTCAATAACCAATAGCGGAACCTGGATGCTCATATTGGGTCCTACATATTCTACGAAGATCTTTATCGGTCAGACCGCATAACAACATATGTTGTTCCCTTTGTCATCGGTATGTTACTTGCCCGAGATTCGATCGTCGGTATCTCAATACCTAGTTCAATCTCGTTACCGGCAAGTCTCTTTACTCGTTTCGTAATACATCATCTCGCAACTAACTCTTTAGTTGCAATGCTTGCAAGGCTTATGTGATGTGCATTACCGAGAGGGCCCAGAGATACCTCTCCGACAATCGGAGTGACAAATCCTAATCTCGAAATACGCCAACCCAACATGTACCTTTGGAGACACCTGTAGAGCACCTTTATAATCACCCATTTACGTTGTGATGTTTGGTAGCACACAAAGTGTTCCTCCGGCAAACGGGAGTTGCATAATCTCATAGTCATAGGAACATGTATAAGTCATGAAGAAAGCAATAGCAACATACTAAACGATCGGGTGCTAAGCTAATGGAATGGGTCATGTCAATCAGATCATTCACCTAATGATGTGATCCCGTTAATCAAATAACAACTCCTTGTTCATGGTTAGGAAACATAACCATCTTTG
Source organism: Triticum urartu (assembly GCF_056163025.1). Classification (NCBI taxonomy): domain Eukaryota; kingdom Viridiplantae; phylum Streptophyta; class Magnoliopsida; order Poales; family Poaceae; genus Triticum; species Triticum urartu. The sequence goes on from NC_141878.1 coordinate 101,380,176, forward strand.
ATTAACGAGCTAGTCAAGTAGAGGCATACTAGTGACACTCTGTTTGTCTATGTATTCACACATGTATTATGTTTCCGGTTAATACAATTCTAGCATGAATAATAAACATTTATCATGATATAAGGAAATAATAATAACTTTATTATTGCCTCTAGGGCATATTTCCTTCAGTCTCCCACTTGGACTAGAGTCAATAATCTAGATTACACAGTAATGATTCTCACACCCATGGAGCCTTGTTGCTGATCATGTTTTGCTCGTGGAAGAGGCTTAGTCAACGGGTCTGCAACATTCAGATCCGTATGTATCTTGCAGATCTCTATGTCTCCCACCTGGACTAGATCCCGGATGGAATTGAAGCGTCTCTTGATGTTCTTGGTTCTCTTGTGAAATCTGGAGTCCTTTGCCAAGGCAATTGCACCAGTATTGTCACAAAAGATTTTCATTGGACCCGATGCACTAGGTATGACACCTAGATCGGATATGAACTCCTTCATCCAGACTCCTTCATTTGCTGCTTCTGAAGCAGCTATGTACTCCGCTTCACATGTAGATCCCGCTACAATGCTTTGTTTAGAACTGCACCAACTGACAGCTCCACCGTTTAATGTAAGCACGTATCCGGTTTGCGATTTAGAATCGTCCGGATTAGTGTCAAAGCTTGCATCAACGTAACCTTTTTCGATGAGCTCTTTGTCACCTCCATATATGAGAAACATATCCTTAGTCCTTTTCAGGTATTTCAGGATGTTCTTGACCACTGTCCAGTGATCCATTCCTGGATTACTTTGGTACCTCCCTGCTAGACTTATAGCAAGGCACACATCAGGTCTGGTACACAACATTCCATACATGATAGAGCCTATGGCTGAAGCATAGGGAACATCTTTCATTTTCTCTCTATCTTCTGCAGTGGTCGGGCATTGAGTCTTACTCAACTTCACACCTTGTAACACAGGAAAGAACCCTTTCTTTGCTTGATCCATTTTGAACTTCTTCAAAACTTTGTCAAGGTATGTTGTTTGTGAAAGTCCAATTAAGCATCTTGATCTATCTCTATAGATCTTAATGCCTAATATGTAAGCAGCTTCACCGAGGTCTTTCATTGAAAAACTCTTATTCAAGTATCCCTTTATGCTATCCAGAAATTCTATATCATTTCCAATTAGTAATATGTCATCCACATATAATATCAGAAATGCTACAGAGCTCCCACTCACTTTCTTGTAAATACAGGCTTCTCCAAAAGTCTGTGTAAAACCAAATGCTTTGATCACACTATCAAAGCGTTTATTCCAACTCCGAGAGGCTTGCACCAGTCCATAAATGGATCACTGGAGCTTGCACACTTTGTTAGGTCCCTTTGGATCGACAAAACCTTCTGGTTGCATCATATACAACTCTTCTTCCAGAAATCCATTCAGGAATGCAGTTTTGACATCCATCTGCCAAATTTCATAATCATAAAATGCGGCAATTGCTAACATGATTCGGACAGACTTAAGCATCGCTATGGGTGAGAAGGTCTCATCGTAGTCAACCCCTTGAACTTGTCGAAAACCTTTTGCGACAAGTCGAGCTTTGTAGACAGTAACATTACCGTCAGCGTCAGTCTTCTTCTTGAAGATCCATTTATTCTCAATTGCTTGCCGATCATCGGGCAAGTCAACCAAAGTCCATACTTTGTTCTCATACATGGATCCCATCTCAGATTTCATGGCTTCAAGCCATTTTGCGGAATCTGGGCTCACCATCGCTTCTTCATAGTTCATAGGTTCATCATGATCTAGTAGCATGACTTCCAGAATAGGATTACCGTACCACTCTGGCGCGGATCTCACTCTGGTTGATCTATGAGGTTCAGTAGTATCTTGTTCTGAAGTTTCATGATCATCATCATTAGCTTCCTCACTAACTGGTGTAGGTGTCACAGAAACAGGTTTTTGTGATGTACTACTTTCCAATAAGGGAGTAGGTACAGTTACCTCGTCAAGTTCTACTTTCCTCCCACTCACTTCTTTCGAGAGAAACTCCTTCTCCAGAAAGTTTCCGAATTTAGCAACAAAAGTCTTGCCTTCGGATCTGTGATAGAAGGTGTATCCAATAGTCTCCTTTGGATATCCTATGAAGACACATTTCTCCGATTTGGGTTCGAGCTTATCAGGTTGAATCTTTTTCACATAAGCATCGCAGCCTCAAACTTTCAGAAACGACAACTTTGGTTTCTTGCCAAACCACAGTTCATAAGGCATCGTCTCAACGGATTTTGATGGTGCCCTATTTAACATGAATGCGGACGTCTCTAGAGCGTATCCCCAAAACGATAGCGGTAAATCAGTAAGAGACATCATAGATCGCACCATATCTAGTAAAGTACGATTACGACGTTCGGACACACCATTACGCTGTGGTGTTCCGGGTGGCGTGAGTTGCGAAACTATTCCACAATTTTTCAAATGTACACCAAACTCGTAACTCAAATATTCTCCTCCACGATCAGATCGTAGGAATTTTATTTTCTTGTTACGATGATTTTCTACTTCACTCTGAAATTCTTTGAACTTTTCAAATGTTTCAGACTTGTGTTTCATTAAATAGATATACCCATATCTGCTTAAGTCATCTGTGAAGGTGAGAAAATAACGATATCCGCCACGAGCCTCAATATTCATCGGACCACATACATCTGTATGTATGATTTCCAACAAATCTGTTGCTCTCTCCATAGTACCGGAGAACGGTGAGTCATCTTGCCCATGAGGCACGGTTCGCAAGTACCAAGTGATTCATAATCAAGTGGTTACAAAAGTCCATCAGTATGGAGTTTCTCCATGCGCTTTACACCGATATGACCTAAACGGCAGTGCCACAAATAAGTTGCACTATCATTATCAACTCTGCATCTTTTGGTTTCAACACTATGAATATGTGTGTCACTACTATCGAGATTCAACAAAAATAGACCATTCTTTAAGGGTGCATGACCATAAAAGATATTACTCATATAAATAGAACAACCATTATTCTCAGATTTAAATGAATAACCGTCTCGCATCAAACAAGATCCAGATATAATGTTCATGCTTAACGCTGGCACCAAATAACAATTATTTAGGTCTAATATTAATCCTGAAGGTAGATGTAGAGGTAGCGTGCCGACTGCGATCACATCAACTTTGGAACCGTTTCCCACGCGCATCGTCACCTCGTCCTTAGCCAATCTTCGCTTAATCCGTAGTCCCTGTTTCAAGTTGCAAATATTATCAATAGAACCAGTATCAAATACCCAGGTGCTACTGCGAGCATTAGTAAGGTACATGTCAATAACATGTATATCACATATACCTTTGTTCACCTTGCCATCCTTCTTATCCGCCAAATACTTGGGGCAGTTCCGCTTCCAGTGACCAGTCTGCTTGCAGTAGAAGCACTCAGTTTCAGGCTTAGGTCCAGGTTTGGGTTTCTTCTCTTGAGTAGCAACTTGCTTGCCGTTCTTTTTGAAGTTCCCCTTCTTCTTCCCTTTGCCATTTTTCTTGAAACTAGTGGTCTTGTTGACCATCAAATCTCTCTCTTTTTCCTTCCCATTTATTTTTCTTTTTTTTTATTGTTTTTTTATTTTTTTTTTAGTCTTATTCATCCCTTGCATATTATAGTTCATCACGAAGCTCTTGTAGCTTGGTGGCAGTGATTGGAGAATTCTGTCAATGACGCAATCCTCTGGAAGATTAACTCCCAATTGAATCAAGTGATTATTATACCCAGACATTTTGAGTATATGCTCACTGACAGAACTGTTCTCTTCCATCTTGCAGCTATAGAACTTATTGGAGACTTCATATCTCTCAATCCGGGCATTTGCTTGAAATATCAACTTCAACTCCTGGAACATCTCATATGCTCCATGACGTTCAAAACGTCGTTGAAGTCCCGATTCTAAGCCGTAAAGCATGGCACACTGAACTATTGAGTAGTCATCAGCTTTGCTCTGCCAGACGTTCATAACATCTAGTGTTGCTCCAGCAGCAGGCCTGGCACCCAGCGGTGCTTCCAAGACGTAATTCTTCTGTGCAGCAATGAGGATAATCCTCAAGTTACGGACCCAGTCCGTGTAATTGCTACCATCATATTTCAACTTTGCTTTCTCAAGGAACGCATTAAAATTCAACGGAACAACAGCACGAGCCATCTATCTACAATCAAGCATAAACAAGCAAGATACTATCAGGTACTAAGTTTCATGATAAATTTAGGTTCAATTAATTTACTTAAAGAACTCCCACTTAGATAGACATCCCTCTAATCCTCTAAGTGATTACGTGATCCAAATCAACTAAACCATGTCCGATCATCACGTGAGATGGAGTAGTTTCATTGGTGAACATCACTATGTTGATCATATCTACTATATGATTCACGCTCGACTTTTCGGTCTCCGTGTTCCGAGGCCATATCTGTATATGCTTGGCTCGTCAAGTATAACCTGAGTATTCCGCGTGTGCAACTGTTTTGCACCCGTTGTATTTGAACATAGAGCCTATCACACCCGATCATCACGTGGTGTCTCAGCACGAAGAACTTTCGCAACGGTGCATACTCAGGGAGAACACTTCTTGATAATTAGTGAGAGATCATCTTATAATGCTACCGTCAATCAAAGCAAGATAAGATGCATAAAAGATAAACATCACATGCAATCAATATAAGTGATATGATATGGCCATCATCATCTTGTGCTTGTGATCTCCATCTTCGAAGCACCGTCGTGATCACCATCGTCACCGGCGCGACACCTTGATCTCCATCGTAGCATCGTTGTCGTCACGCCAATCTTATGCTTCCACGACTATCGCTACCGCTTAGTGATAAAGTAAAGCATTACAGCGCGATTGCATTGCATACAATAAAGCGACAACCATATGGCTCCTGCCAGTTGCCGATAACTCGGTTACAAAACATGATCATCTCATACAATAAAATTTAGCATCATGTCTTGACCATATCACATCACAACATGCCCTGCAAAAACAAGTTAGACGTCCTCTACTTTGTTGTTGCAAGTTTTACGTGGCTGCTACGGGCTTAAGCAAGAACCAATCTTACCTACGCTTCAAAACCACAATGATAGTTTGTCAAGTTGGTGTTGTTTTAACCTTCGCAAGGACCGGGCGTAGCCACACTCGGTTCAACTAAAGTTGGAGAAACTGTCACCCGCAAGCCACCTATGTGCAAAGCACGTCGGGAGAACCGGTCTCGCGTAAGCGTACGCGTAATGTCGGTCCGGGCCGCTTCGTCCAACAATACCGCCAAACCAAAGTATGACATGCTGGTAAGCAGTATGACTTATATCGCCCACAACTCACTTGTGTTCTACTCGTGCATATAACATCAACATATAAAACCTAGGCTCTGATACCACTATTGGGGAACGTAGTAATTTCAAAAAAAATCCTATGCACACGCAAGATCATGGTGATGCATAGCAACGAGAGGGGAGAGTGTGATCTACGTACCCTTGTAGATCGACAACGGAAGCGTTTGGTTGATGTAGTCGTACGTCTCCATGGCCCGACCGATCAAGCACCGAAACTACGGCACCTCCGAGTTCTAGCACACGTTCAGCTCGATGACGATCCCCGGACTCCGATCCAGCAAAGTGTCGGGGAAGAGTTCCGTCAGCACGACGGCGTGGTGACGATCTTGATGTACTACCATCGCAGGGCTTCGCCTAAGCACCGCTACAATATTATCGAGGACTATGGTGGAAGGGGGCACTGCACACGGCTAAGAATATGATCATGTGGATCAACTTGTGTGTCTAGGGGTGCCCCCTGCCCCCGTATATAAAGGAGCAAGGGGAGGAGGCCGGTCGGCCCTATAGGCGCGCCAAGGAGGAGTCCTCTTCCTAGTAGGAGTAGGACTCCTACTAGGAGGGGGAAGGAAGTGGGGAGGGAGAGGGAAAGGGGGGCGCCGCCCCACCCTCTCCTAGTCCAATTCGGACCAGGGGGAGGAGGCGCGCGGCCCACCTTTGGCCGCCCCTCTCTCTCTCCACTAAGGCCCATATGGCCCATTACTTCTCCCGGGGGGTTCCGGTAACCCTCCGGCTCTTCGATTTTCTCCGAAATCACCCGGAACACTTCCGGTGTCCGAATATAGCCGTCCAATATATCAATCTTTATGTCTCGACCATTTCCAGACTCCTCGTCATGTCCGTGATCACATCCGGGACTCCGAACTATCTTCGGTACATCAAAACTCATAAACTCATAATATAACTGTCATCGAAACCTTAAGCGTGCGGACCCTACGGGTTCGAGAACAATGTAGACATGACCGAGACATGTCTCCGGTCAATAACCAATAGCGGAACCTGGATGCTCATATTGGCTCCTACATATTCCACGAAGATCTTTATCGGTCAGACCGCATAACAACATATGTTGTTCCCTTTGTCATCGGTATGTTACTTGCCCGAGATTCGATCGTCGGTATCTCAATACCTAGTTCAATCTCGTTACCGGCAAGTCTCTTTACTCGTTTCGTAATACATCATCTCGCAACTAACTCTTTAGTTGCAATGCTTGCAAGGCTTATGTGATGTGCATTACCGAGAGGGCCCAGAGATACCTCTCCGACAATCGGAGTGACAAATCCTAATCTCGAAATACGCCAACCCAACATGTACCTTTGGAGACACCTGTAGAGCACCTTTATAATCACCCATTTATGTTGTGATGTTTGGTAGCACACAAAGTGTTCCTCCGGCAAACGGGAGTTGCATAATCTCATAGTCATAGGAACATGTATAAGTCATGAAGAAAGCAATAGCAACATACTAAACGATCGGGTGCTAAGCTAATGGAATGGGTCATGTCAATCAGATCATTCACCTAATGATGTGATCCCGTTAATCAAATAACAACTCCTTGTTCATGGTTAGGAAACATAACCATCTTTGATTAACGAGCTAGTCAAGTAGAGGCATACTAGTAACACTCTGTTTGTCTATGTATTCACACATGTATTATGTTTCCGGTTAATACAATTCTAGTATGAATAATAAACATTTATCATGATATAAGGAAATAAATAATAACTTTATTATTGCCTCTAGGGCATATTTCCTTCACTGGCCGGCTCAACGAATTGAGCCTTGAGAAATTCCACTTCTGGGTCATCCGTTTTGACTGGGCTAGGTGCCTCCAGGTTAACAGAACCATCAAGAATATCTTGAGCCGGCTCAGGCGGCGGTTGATGTGTGGAAGAGTCGGGAGCAGCTATACCCTGTTCCGGTTCAGTCACCACAGGGGTTTGGGCCGGTTTATCCTTCTTGGTTTTCTTCCTGGACTTAACCTGCACACTGTGGGCAAAGCAGAGAAATGAGTAAAGAAACATGAAGAAAGAAAAACATAAGGTGAATAAATTGATATTACCCAGGGGCAGTCTTAAAAGCCGGCATGTTTGATTGCATGGACTCGCCGGATGAAGGAGAGGTATCCTGGTAATTGGAGTCAGATGAATTGAGAGGTTGACGGATTAGACCCGCCAAAGGTAAAAAGGGGTATAAGTTGGAGATAACCTCAGTCCGACGCTTCCGGGTTATGTCAGGAAGGCCGGAAGATAGCTCTGCATCCTTGCTGGTCCGGGTCTGCCTCCGGTTTTCAAATTGATGTTGCTTCAAAAGAAAGTCAGGATCTTGGTAAGCCAAAGGGTGTGAAAATCATACTTTCCGGGTTACTCTTCGAATTTTCTGACACGGCCGAAGCTCGGAGTCGGAGGAGATTATAGTTACCTCTTCCTTGATGGGTTGGCTGTTGCCTGTGTCTTCCTAAAAGAAGGTTAATATCAGTAAGGTAGTGTTAAAGGAGAAAGGGAAATTAAAAAGTTACCTCTTCCTCATTATCATCAGAGTCATTAAGCTGAAACAGCTCAGAAGCGCTTGGCTTCCTTTTCCTTGAAGTGGTGGGCTTGGCAGTTTTCCTTTCGGCTCTCTTGGCCGCCCTGGCTTGCTTGGCCGCCTCATGATCATATTGGATTTTCCAGAAGTTATCATTTGCCTGTAAAAGGTTATAAAGGGTTATGCATAAGAATATAGTATAACATGATAAAAAATAACCCGATGGCTGGAAACTTACTGTAGGGGCCGGGTTCTTTTTGCAAAAAGGAAGTAAGCCAAAAGCGTTACTATTCACTATGCTCTCTTTCAACAAAGACTGAGTTGTAGCTTCCACTACGTCATCTGGTAAGTCGTCAGGACTATGACGCTGGGGGTCATCTTTCTCGCCTGAATAATTACACATTAAGCCGGGGCGGCAGCTTAACAGAATTATTCTCCAAGCAACCCAGACTCGGACCAGGTCAATGACATCTAAGTCATTCCCTAAAAGAGCTTTAATCTTCTTGATCTTGGGGGTGAGTGGCAGACGTTCAATAGCAGTCAACTTATCCGGCAGCGGGTGAGTAGGTTCAAGGCGCAATGCACGGAAGCCGGGCAGCGGGTTTTCACCAGCCGGAGAAGTATCTTGGCAGTAGAACCATGTCTGGTTCCAGTCCTTTGGATGACTCGGCAATTCAGCATAAGGGAACAGGCAGTCTCTCCGCCTTTGAATCGATATGCCACCAAGCTCCAGACTAGGCCCATTGGCCCGCTCATTCTGCCGGTTCAAATAGAACAATTCCCTGAACAAAAATAGGCTGGGTTCTTCTCCAAGGTAGACCTCACAGAAAACTTGGAAGTTGCAGATATTTGACACGGAATTGGGCCCGATGTCTTGAGGTCTTAAGTCAAAGAAGTGCAAAACGTCTCTAAAGAATTTTCAACCGGGAGGAGCAAATCCCCGGATCATGTGATCGGTAAAAATTATCACCTCCCCTTCCTTGGGTTGAGGTTTCTCTTCAGACGGGTCAGGAGCACGATAAGACATGACATCCTTCTTGGGCAGATGGCCAGACTTTACAAACTCGGACAGTTTGCTCTCTGTAACAATGGATGGGACCCAGTTGCAGGTAACCGGAGGTTTAACAACTTTGGGTGCCATTGGGTAAATTGAAGCCTACAACAAGATAAAGGAAATTTTCTGGTTTATTATAACCCGGAGAATAAACATTATTGGGTTATTTAAGATAGCGGCTTAAGAAGGGGCCTAATGACATACAGGTAACTATGTGATAATGTTTAACAGCTGCAGGTATTAAAGATGATTAAGGTTTTCTTAAGTCGCCACAGGCAAGCGGTGCTGACAGCCGGTATTATCTTAAACCGGTTACATGGACTACTATGGCTGAAACAGAATCAACAGACACAGTTTTTGGCTAAGTGTGGAGCAAACATGTTTCACAAATTGCAATTATTATTTTGGATCAAACGATGCTCTGGAAAGAAAAAAATTCTAGACCTAAAACGGTACAGGGAAGTTCATATACTCAAGGAGGGCTTCCAAAACAAGGAAATGAGATCTGTTTTCATATAGAATAAGCACACAACATCCTCCGCGGCAGTTCTATGTGGTTTTTACGATCTGAACAAGGTATTAGAGGTAAGAACTAATGGAGGTTGCGTCGGGCGACGATGAACGTCCACGAACTCAAGACAGTACTAATGCAGATCTGAGAAAGGGGGGAAAGAAAACTCACCTATGTGGAAGAACTACGGAGGGTTGCCGTTGTTCTCTGGTCAAAAACAGGGTGATGCAGCGGCCTGAGTCGGTGAAGACGAGGTTTCCGACGGTGGCGGCGGCGGAGCTCGAGCGGCAGAAGAGGGAGTGCGAGGAAGAAGATGACCGGAGGAAATGAAAAAGACCTAGGTTGCGCCTATTTATAAGGAGGACCAACTGAGACGGTGCGAGAAACGAGGAGACCAAGACATCATTATCCAGCGGCCCCGACGCCTTGATTTTCGGGAGGGTCAGTAAAGGCAAAGATCCGTTGAAGATATGATGAATTAAAATATAAGTTTTTATTGAAGATGACGTCACGATGATTTAACCCGGAGCCAGAGGATGACGTCACGGCGGGTTACAATTTTCACGCAAGACAGAAGACTAAAGGCCAGTTCATAAGGTTTTCAAAGATTGACATGAACCGGTTCAAATCAATCTGGGGCCTAATGTTGGCGATATGACTATTTGTGTAAGCCATCCAGGAGGGGCCGGGTTACGCAAATAGAGGTTCATCAGAAGCCCAAGACCAAGGCATGAAGATGGCGGTTCACTAAAAGGCTTAAAGGCCCACAGGCGACTCTGAGGCCCGTAAAGATAAACCGCCGTGATGGTATAACTTGTACTGTAAGGTAGAAGTAACTAGTCGCCGAGCCGGACACTGTTTATGAGCCGGCCGGGACTCTGTAGGTCGCAGGGCGTCAACCCGTGTATATAAGGGGACGACCCGCCAGCGGCTTAGGGCGAAAAACAACTGATCGAGAGCCAGGCATAGCGTATCTCGCTCCCTGGTCATCAAAACCTCAAGCAATTCCAGCCCAACTAGACGTAGGCCTTCCTTCACCGTAAGGGGCTGAACTAGTATAAACCTCGCGTGTCCTTGTCCCGATTAACCCCTTTAAGCTTCCTAGTTGCGATGGCTCCACGACTAAGTCCTTGCAAAAGGACATCTGCCGTGACAATTCCACGACAACATCGCTATGTGATTAACACCCAAAGAGTGATCATGTTTTGCTTGTGAGAGAAGTTTAGTCTACGGGTCTGCAACATTCAGATACGTATGTATTTTGCAAATTTCTATGTCTACAATCCTCTGCATGGAGCTACTCTAGCTAATTGCTCCCACTTTCAATATGTATCCAGATCGAGACTTAGAGTCATCTAGATCGATGTAAAAAGCTTGCATCGACGAAACTCTTTACAACGAACTCTTTTATCACCACCATAACTGAGAAATATTTCCTTAGTCCTCTAAGGATAATTTTGACCATTGTCCAGAGATCTACTCCTAGATCACTATTGTACTCCCTTGCCAGAATCATGCTAAGGTATATAATAGGACCCGTAAACAGCATAGCATACTTTATAGAACCTATGACTGAGGCATAGGGAACTACTTTTCATTCTCTTTCTATTTTCTGCTGTGGTCGGGTTTTGAGTCTTTACTCAACTTTACTCCTTGCAACACAGGCAAGAACTCCTTCTTTGACTGTTCCATTTTGAACTACTTCAAAATCTTGTCAAGGTACGTACTCATTGAAAAAACTTATCAAGCGTCTTGATCTATTTCTATAGATCTTGATGCTCAATGTGTAAGCAGCTTCATCGAGGTCTTTCTTTGGAAAACTCTTTTCAAACACTCCTTTATGCTTTCCAGAAAATTCTACATTATTTTCTATCAACAATATTCACATATACTTATCAGAAATGTTGTAGTGCTCCCACTTGTTGGGGAACGCAGCATAAATTCAAAATTTTCCTACGTGTCACCAAGATCTATCTATGGAGTCATCTAGCAACGAGGGAGGAGTGGATCTACATAACCTTGTAGATCGCACGCGGAAGCGTTCAAGAGAACGGGGTTGATGGAGTCGTACTCGTCGTGATCCAAATCACCGATGATCCTAGCGCCGAACGGACGGCACCTCCGCGTTCAACACACGTACGGAGCAGCGACGTCTCCTCCTTATTGATCCAGCAAGGGGGAGGAGAGGTTGATGGAGATCCAGCAGCACGACGGCGTGGTGGTGGAAGTAGCGGGATTCCAACAGGGCTTCGCCAAGCGCTGTGGGGGGAGGGAGATGTGTCATGGGAGGGAGAGGGAGGCGCCAGGGCTTAGGTGCGGCTGCCCTCCCTTCCCCCCACTATATATAGGGCCAAGGGAGACGGGGGCGCAGCCTTGGCCCTTCCTCCAAGGAAGGGTGCGGCCAGGGAGGAGTCCATCCTCCCCAAGGCACCTAGGAGGTGCCTTCCCCCTTTAGGACTCTTTCTTTCCCTTATCTCTTGGCGCATGGGCCTCTTGGGGCTGGTGCCTTTGGCCCATATAGGCCAAGGCACACACCCCTACAGCCCATGTGGCCCCCCCGGGGCAGGTGGACCCCCTTGGTGGACCCCCGGACCCCTTTCGGCACTCCCGGTACAATACCGATAATGCGCGAAACTTTTCCGACGACCAAAACAAGACTTCCCATATATAAATCTTTACCTCTGGACCATTCTAGAACTCCTCGTGACGTCCGGAATCTCATCCGGGACTCCGAACAACTTTCGGGTTACCGCATACTAATATCTCTATAACCCTAGCGTCACCGAACCTTAAGTGTGTAGACCCTACGGGTTCGGGAACCATGCAGACATGACCGAGACGTTCTTCGGTCAATAACCAACAGCGGGATCTGGATACCCATGTTGGCTCCCACATGCTCCACGATGATCTCATCAGATGAACCATGATGTCAAGGACTTAATCAATCCCGTATACAATTCCCTTTGTCTATCGGTACGATACTTGCCCGCGATTCGATCGTCAGTATCCCGATACCTTATTCAATCTCGTTACCGGCAAGTCTCTTTACTCGTTCCGTAACACATCATCCCGTGATCAACTCCTTGGTCACATTGTGCACATTATGATGATGTCCTACCGAGTGGGCCCAGAGATACCTCTCCGTTTACACGGAGTGACAAATCCCAGTCTTGATTCGTGCCAACCCAACAGACACTTTCGGAGATACCTGTAGTGTACCTTTATAGCCACCCAGTTACGTTGTGACGTTTGGCACACCCAAAGCACTCCTACGGTATCCGGGAGTTGCACAATCTCATGGTCTAAGGAAATGATACTTGACATTAGAAAAGCTTTAGCATACGAACTACATGATCTTGTGCTAGGCTTAGGATTGGGTCTTGTCCATCACATCATTCTCCTAATGATGTGATCCCGTTATCAATGACACCCAATGTCCATGGTCAGGAAACCGTAACCATCTATTGATCAACGAGCTAGTCAACTAGAGGCTTACTAGGGACATGGTGTTGTCTATGTATCCACACATGTATCTGAGTTTCCTATCAATACAATTCTAGCATGGATAATACACGATTATCATGAACAAGGAAATATAATAATAATCAATTTATTATTGCCTCTAGGGCATATTTCCAACAGTCTCCCACTTGCACTAGAGTCAATAATCCAGTTCACATCGATATGTGATTAACACTCAAGGTCACATCCCCATGTGACTAACACCCAAAGAGTTTACTAGAGTCAATAATCTAGTTCACACTACCATGTGATTAACACTCGGTGAGTTCTGGGTTTGATCATGTTATGCTTGTGAGAGATGTTATAGTCAACGGGTCTGAATCTTTCAGATCCGTGTGTGCTTTACAAATCTCTTTGTCATCTCCTAGATGCAGCTACCACGTTCTATTTGGAGCTATTCCAAATAACTGTTCTACTATACGAATCTAGTTTACTACTCAGAATAATCTGGATTAGTGTCAAAGTTTGCATCGGCGTAACCCTTTACGACGAACTCTTTTACCACTTCATAATCGAGAAAATTCCTTAGTCCACTAGTTACTAAGGATAACTTTGACTGCTGTCCTGTGATCCATTCTTGGATCACTCTTGTACCCCTTGACTGACTCATGGCAAGGCACGCTTCAGGTGCGGTACTCAGCATGGCATACTGTAGAGCCTACATCTTAAGAATAGGGGACGACCTTCGTCCTTTCTCTCTATTCTGCCGCAGTCAGGTTTCGAGTCTTACTCAATGTTCACACCTTATAACACAGCCAAGAACTCCTTCTTTGCCGATCCATTTTGAACTCCTTCAAAATTTTGTCACGGTTTGTATTCATTTGAAAGTACTATTAAGCGTTTTGATCTATCCTTATAGATCTTAATGCTCAATACTCAAGTAGCCTAATCCAGGTTTTCCATTGAAAAACACTTTTCAAATAACTCTGCATGCTTTCCAGAAATTCTACATCATTTCCGATCAACAATATGTTAACAACATATATTCATCAGAAATTCTATAGTGCTCCCACTCACTTCTTTGGAAATACAAGTTTCTCATAAACTTTGTATACACCCAAAACTTTGATCATCTTATCAAAGCATACATTCCAACTCCGAGATGCTTACTCCAGTCCCTAGAAGGATTGCTGGAGCTTTGCATACTTATTAGCATCTTTCAGGATTGACAAAACCTTCCGGTTGTATCACATACAACCTTTCCTCAAGAAAAACGTCGAGGAAACAATGTTTTGACATCCTATCTGCAAGATTTCATAAATAATGCAGTAATCGCTAATATAATTCCAACAGACTCTTAGCATCGCTACGAGTGAGAAAGTCTCATCGTAGTCAACTCCTTGAACTTGTCGGAAAACATCTTAACGACAAGTCGAGCTTTCTTAATGGTGATACTTACCATCATTGTCCGTCTTCCTTTTAAAATCCATATGTACCTAACAGCCTTACGACCATCAAGTAGTTCTTCCAAAGTCTACACTTTGTTTTCATATATGGATCCTCTCTCGGATTATATGGCCTCGAGCCATTTATCGGAATCCGGGCCCACCATCGCTTCTCCATAGCTCGTAGGTTCATTGTTGTCTAGCAACATGACTTCCAAGACAGGATTACGTACCACTCTGAAGTAGTACGCATCCTTGTCATCCCACGAGGTTTGGTAGTGACTTGATCTGAAGTTTCATGATCACTATCATAAGCTTCCACTTCAATTGGTGTAGGTGCCACAGGAACAACTTCCTGTGCCCTGCCACACACTAGTTGAAGAGACGGTTCAACAACCTCATCAAGTATCCACCATCCTCCCACTCAATTCTTTCGAGAGAAACTTTTCCTCGAGAAAGGACCCGATTCTAGAAACAATCCCTTATTGCTTTCGGATCTGAGACAGGAGGTATACCCAACTGTTTTGGGTGTCCTATGAAGATGCATTTATCCACTTTGGGTTCGAGCTTATCAGCCTGAAACTTTTTCACATAAGCGTCGCAGCCCCAAACTTTTAAGAAATGACAGCTTAGGTTTCTCTAAACCATAGTTCATACGGTGTCATCTTATCGGAATTACGTGGTGCCCTATTTAAAGTGAATGTGGTTGTCTTTAATGCCTAACCCATAAACTATCGTGGTAATTCGATAAGAGACATCATGGTTTGCATCATATCCAATAGGGTGCAGTTATGATGTTCGGACACACCATCACACTATGGTGTTCCAGGCTGTATTAGTTGTGAAACAATTTCCACAATGTCTTAATTATGTGCCAAACTCGTAATTCAGATATTCATCTCTATGATCATATCATAGATATTTTATCCTCTTGTCACGACGATCTTTCAACTTCACCCTGGAATTACTTGAACCTTTCAATAATTCAGACTCGTGATTTATCAAGTAAATGTACTCAACATCTACTCAAATCATCTGTGAAGTAAGAACATAACGATATCCACTACACGCCTCAACACTCATTGGACTGCACACATCAAAATGTATTTCTTCCAACAAGTTGCTTTCTAGTTCCATTTTACTGAAAACGAGGCTTTCAGTCATCTTGCCCATGTGGTATGATTTGCATGTCTCAAGTGATTCAAAAACAAGTGAGTCCAAACGGTCCATTTGCATGGAGTTTCTTCATGCATATACACCAATAGACATGGTTCACATGTCTCAAACTTTTCAAAAATGAGTGAGTCCAAAGATCCATCAACATGGAGCCTCTTCATGCGTTTTATACCGATATGACTTAAGTGGCAGTGCCACAAGTAGGTGGTACTATCATTACTATCTTATATCTTTTGGCATGAACATGTGTATCACTATGATCGAGATTCAATGAACCATTCATTTTAGGTGCAAGACCATTGAAGGTATTATTAAAATAAACAGAGTAACCGTTATTCTCCTTAAATGAATAACCGTATTGCGATAGACATAATCCAATCATGTCTATGCTCAACGCAAACACCAATCTCAATGGTAGAGGGAGCGTGCGATGCTTGATCATATCAACATTGGAAACACTTCCAACACATATCGTCAGCTCACCTTTAGCTAGTCTCCGTTTATTCCGTAGCTTTTATTTCGAGTTACTAACACTTAGCAACCGAACCGGTATCTAATACCCTGGTGCTACTAGGAGTACTAGTAAAGTACACATCAACACAATGTATATCCAATATACTTCTATCGACCTTGCCAGCCTTCTCATCTACCAAGTATCTAGGGTAATTCTGCTCCAGTGGTTGTTCCCTTTATTATAGAAGCACTTAGTCTCGGGTTTGGGTTCAACCTTGGGTTTCTTCACTAGAGCAGCAGCTGATTTGCCGTTTCATGAAGCATCCCTTTTTGCCCTTGCCCTTCTTGAAACTAGTGGTTTCACCAACCATCAACAATTGATGCTCCTTCTTGATTTCTACTTTTGTGGTGTCAAACATCGCGAATATCTCAAGGATCATCATATATGTCCCTGATATATTATAGTTCATCACGAAGCTCTAGCAGCTTGGTGGTAATGACTTCGGAGAACTATCACTATTTCATTTGGAAGATCAACTCCCACTTGATTCAAGCGATTGTTGTACTCAGACAATCTGAGCACAAGCTCAACAATGGAGCTTTTCTCCCTTAGTTTGCAGGCTAAGAAAATCGTCGGAGGTCTTATACCTCTTGACGTGGGCACGAGCCTGAAATCCCAATTTCAGTCCTTGGAACATCTCATATGTTCTGTGATGTTTCAAAAACGTCTTTGGTGCCTCAATTCTAAACCATTTAGCATTACGCACTGAACTATCATGTAGTCATCAAAACGTGTATGTCAGATGTTCGCAACATCCACAGACGATGTTCGAGGTTCAGCACACTGAGCGGTGCATTAAGGACATAAGCCTTCTATGAAGCAATGAGGACAAACCTCAGTTTACGGACCTAGTCCGCATAATTACTACTACCAACTTTCAACTAAATTTTCTCTAGGAACATATCTAAACAGTAGAACTGAAGTGCGAGCTACGACATAATTTGCGAAGACCTTTTGACTATGTTCAGGATAATTAAGTTCATCTTGTGAACTCCCACTCAGATAGACATCCCTCTAGTCATCTAAGTGATTACATGAACCGAGTCAACTAGGCCGTGTCCGATCATCACGTGAGACGGACTAGTCATCATCGGTGAACATCTTCATGTTGATCGTATCTGCCATACGACTCATGCTCGACCTTTCGGTCTCTTGTGTTCCGAGGCCATGTCTGTACATGCTAGGCTCGTCAAGTCAACCTAAGTGTTTCGTGTGTGTAAATCTGTCTTACACCCGTTGTATGTGAACGTTAGAATCTAACACCCGATCATCACGTGGTGCTTCGAAATAACGAACTGTCGCAACGGTGCACAGTTAGGGGGAACACTTTCTTGAAATTATTATGAGGGATCATCTTATTTACTACCGTCGTTCTAAGTAAACAAGATGCATAAACATGATAAACATCACATGCAATCAAATAGTGACATGATATGGCCATCATCACTTTGCTCCTCTTGATCTCCATCTTTGGGGCTCCATGATCATCATCGTCACCGGCATGACACCATGATCTCCATCATCATGATCTCTATCATCGTGTCTTCATGAAGTTGTCTCGTCAACTATTACTTCCACTACTACAGCTAACGGTTAGCAATAAAGTAAAGTAATTACATGACGTTTATGTTGACACGCAGGTCATAAATAAATTAAGACAACTCCTATGGCTCCTGCCGGTTGTCATACTCATCGACATGCAAGTCGTGATTCCTATTACAAGAACATGATCAATCTCATACATCACATATATCATTCATCACATCCTTTTGGCCATATCACATCACATAGCATACCCTGCAAAAACAAGTTAGACGTCCTCTAATTGTTGTTTGCATGTTTTACGTGGCTGCTATGAGTTTCTAGCAAGAACGTTTCTTACCTACACAAAAACCACAACGTGATATGCCAATTGCTATTTACCCTTCATAAGGACCCTTTTCACCGAATCCGATCCGACTAAAGTGGGAGAGACAGACACCCGCTAGCCACCTTATGCAAGTAGTGCATGTCAGTCGGTGGAACCAGTCTCACGTAAGAGTACGTGTAAGGTCGGTCCGGGCCGCTTCATCCCACAATGCCACCGAATCAAGATTGGACTAGTAACGATAGGCATATTGAACAAAATCAACGCCCACAACTACTTTGTGTTCTACTCGTGCATAGAAACTACGCATAGACCTAGCTCATGATGCCACTGTTGGGGAACGTAGCATAAATTCAAAATTTTCCTACGTGTCACCAAGATCTATCTATGGAGTCATCTAGCAACGAGGGAGGAGTGGATCTACATACCCTTGTAGATCGCGCGCGGAAGCGTTCAAGAGAACGGGGTTGATGGAGTCGTACTCGTCGTGATCCAAATCACCGATGATCCTAGCGCCGAACGGACGGCACCTCCGCGTTCAACACACGTACGGAGCAGCGACGTCTCCTCCTTCTTGATCCAGCAAGGGGGAGGAGAGGTTGATGGAGATCCAGCAGCACGACAGCGTGGTGGTGGAAGTAGCGGGATTCCAACAGGGCTTCGCCAAGCGCTGCGGGAAGAGGGAGATGTGTCATGGGAGGGAGAGGGAGGCGCCAGGGCTTAGGTGCGGCTGCCCTCCCTTCCCCCCACTATATATAGGGCCAAGGGAGAGGGGGGGCGCAGCCTTGGCCCTTCCTCCAAGGAAGGGTGCGGCCAGGGAGGAGTCCATCCTCCCCAAGGCACCTAGGAGGTGCCTTCCCCCTTTAGGACTCTTTCTTTCCCTTATCTCTTGGCGCATGGGCCTCTTGGGGCTGGTGCCCTTGGCCCATATAGGCCAAGGCGCACACCCCTACAGCCCATGTGGCCCCCCCCGGGGCAGGTGGACCCCCTTGGTGGACCCCCGGACCCCTTTTGGCACTCCCGGTACAATACCGATAATGCGCGAAACTTTTCCGGCGACCAAAACAAGACTTCCCATATATAAATCTTTACCTCCGGACCATAAACAAGACTTCCCATATATAAATCTTTACCTCCGGACCATTCCAGAACTCCTTGTGACGTCCGGGATCTCATCCGGGACTCCGAAAAACTTTCGGGTTACCGCATACTAATATCTCTATAACCCTAGCGTCGCCGAACCTTAAGTGTGTAGACCCTACGGGTTCGGGAACCATGCAGACATGACCGAGACGTTCTCCGGTCAATAACCAACAGCGGGATCTGGATACCCATGTTGGCTCCCACATGCTCCACGATGATCTCATCGGATGAACCACGATGTCAAGGACTTAATCAATCCCGTATACAATTCCCTTTGTCTACCAGTACGATACTTGCCCGAGATTCGATCGTCGGTATCCCGATACCTTGTTCAATCTCGTTACCGGAAAGTCTCTTTACTCGTTCCGTAACACATCATCCTGTGATCAACTCCTTGGTCACATTGTGCACATTATGATGATGTCCTACCGAGTGGGCCCAGAGATACCTCTCCGTTTACACGAAGTGAGAAATCCCAGTCTTGATTCGTGCCAACCCAACAGACACTTTAGGAGATACTTGTAGTGTACCTTTATAGCCACCCAGTTACGTTGTGATGTTTGGCACACCCAAAGCACTCCTACGGTATCCGGGAGTTGCACAATCTCATGGTCTAAGGAAATGATACTTGACATTAGAAAAGCTTTAGCATACGAACTACATGATCTTGTGCTAGGCTTAGGATTGGGTCTTGTCCATCACATCATTCTCCTAATGATGTGATCCCGTTATCAATGACACCCAATGTCCATGGTCAGGAAACCGTAACCATCTATTGATCAACGAGCTAGTCAACTAGAGGCTTACTAGGGACATGGTGTTGTCTATGTATCCACACATGTATCTGAGTTTCCTATCAATACAATTCTAGCATGGATAATACACGATTATCATGAACAAGGAAATATAATAATAATCAATTTATTATTGCCTCTAGGGCATATTTCCAACACCACTCACTTTCTAGTAAATACAGGCTTCACCGCAAGTCTGTATAAAACCATATACTTTGATCACTTTATCAAAGCATATATTCCAACTCCGAGATGCTTGCACCAGTCCATAGATTGATCGCTGGAGCTTGCTCACTTTGTTAGCACCTTTAGGATCAACAAAACCTTTTGGTTGCATCATATACAACTCTTCTTTAAGAAATTCATTAAGGAATACAGTTTTGACATCCATTTGCCAGATTTCATAAAATGTGGCAACTGTTAACATGATTCGGACAGACTTTTAAGCATCGAAATGAGTGAGAAAATCTCATCGTAGTCAACACCTTGAACTTGTCGAAAACATTTCGCGACAATTCGAGCTTTTGTAGATAGTAACACTACTATCAACATCCATCTTCCTCTTGAAGATCCATTTATTCTTAATGACTCATCAATCATCGGGCAACTCAATCAAAGTCCATACTTTGTTCTCATACATGGATCCCATCTCAGATTTCATGGCCTCGAGGCATTTTGCGGAATCTGGGCTCATCATTGCTTCCTCATAGTTCGTAGGTTTGTCATGGTCTAGTAACATGACTTCCAGAAAGGATTACTGTACCACTCTGGTGCAGACCATACTCTGGTTGTCCTACGAGGTTCGGTAGCAACTTGATCTGAAGTTTCATGATCATCATCACTAGCTTCCTCACTAACTGGTGTAGAGATCACTAGAATTGATTTCTATGATGAACTACTTTTCAATTTGGGAGAAGGTGCAATTACCTCATCAAGTTCTACATTCCTCCCACCCACTTCTTTCGAGAGAAACTCCTTCTCTAGAAAGGATCCATTCTTAGCAATGAATGTCTTGCCTTCGGATCTATGATAGAAGGTGTACCCAACTGTCTCCTTTGGGTATCCTATGAAGACACATTTCTCCGATTTGGGTTTGAGCTTATCAGGATGAAACTTTTTCACATAAGCATCGCAACCCCAAACTTTAAGAAACGACAACTTCGGTTCTTGCCAAACCACAGTTCATATGGCATCGTCTCAACGGATTTAGATGGTGCCCTATTTAACGTGAATGCAGTTGTCTCTAATGCATAACCCCAAAACGATAGTGGTAAGTCGGTAAGATACATCATAGATTGCACCATATCTAATAAAGTACGGTTACGATGTTCGGACACACCATTACGATGTGGTGTTCCAGGTGGCGTGAGTTGCGAAACTATTCTGCATTGTTTCAAATGAAGACCAAACTCGTAACTCAAATATTCTCCCCCACGATCAGATCGCAGAAACTTTATTTTCTTGTTACGATGATTATTTCCAACAAGTCTGTTGCTCGCTCCATTATTCCGGAGAACAGAGTCTTAGTCATCTTGCCCATGAGGCATGGTTCGCAAGCATCAACTGATTCATAATCAAGTGATTCCAAAAGCCCATCGGCATGGATTTTCTTCGTGCGCTTTACACCAATATGACCTAAATGGCAGTGTCGCAAATAAGTTGCACTATCATTATTAACTTTGCATCTTTTGGCTTCAATATTATGAATATGTGTATCACTACGATCGAGATTCAATAAACCATTCACCTTGGGTGTATGTCCATTGAAGGTTTTATTCATGTAAACAGAACAACAATTATTCTCTGACTTTAAATGAATAATCGTATTGCAATAAACATGATCAAATCATATTCATGCTTAACGCAAACACCAAATAACATTTATTTAGGTTCAACACTAATCCCAAAAGTATAGGGAGTGTGTGATGATGATCATATCAATCTTGGAACCACTTCCAACGCACATCGTCACTTCACCCTTAAATAGTCTCTGTTCATTCTGCAACTCCCGTTTCGAGTTACTAATCACAGGAACTGAACTAGTATCAAATACTGAGGGGTTGCTATAAACACTAGTAAAGTACACATCAATAACATGTATATCAAATATACCTTTGTTCACTTTGCCATCCTTCTTATCCGCCAAATACTTGGGGCAGTTCTGCTTCCAGTGATCAGTCCCTTTGCAGTAGAAGCACTTAGTCTCAGGCTTAGGTCTAGACTTGGGCTTCTTCACTTGAGCAGCAACTTGCTTGTCGTTCTTGTTGAAGTTCCTCTTCTTCCCTTTACCCTTTCTCTTGAAACTAGTGGTCTTGTCAACCATCAACACTTGATGCTTTTCTTGATTTCTACCTTCATCGATTTCAGCATCACGAAGAGCTTGGGAATCGTTTCCGTTATGCCTTGCATATTATAGTTCATCACGAAGTTCCAGTAACTTGGTGATATTGACTAGAGAATTCTGTCAATCACTATCTTATCTAGAAGATT
The DNA here is from genome assembly GCF_056163025.1 of Triticum urartu. Taxonomy (NCBI): domain Eukaryota; kingdom Viridiplantae; phylum Streptophyta; class Magnoliopsida; order Poales; family Poaceae; genus Triticum; species Triticum urartu. The sequence goes on from NC_141878.1 coordinate 101,402,526, forward strand.
AACTCCCACTTGATTCAAGTGATGGTAGTACTCAGACATTCTGAGCACATGCTCACTAGCTGAGCTATTCTCCTCCATCTTGTAGGCCAAGTGCTTGACAAAGGTCTCATACCTTTCGACATGGGCATGAGTCTGAAATACTAATTTAAACTCTTGGAACATCTCATATGCTCCGTGGCGTTCAAAACGTCTTTGAAGCCCCGATTCTAAGCTGTAAAGCATGGTGCACTAAACTATCAAGTAGTCATCATATCGAGCTCGCCAAACGTTCATAACGTCTGCATTTGCTCCTGCAATCGGTCTGTCACCTAGTGGTGCATCAAGGACATAATTCTTCTGTGCAGCAATGAGGATAATCCTCATATCACATATCCAATCCACATCATTGCTACTTACATCTCAACTTAGTTTTTCTCTAGGAACATATCAAAATAAACGGGGAGCTACATCACGAGCTATTGATCTACAACATAGTTATGCAAATACTATCAGGACTAAGTTCATGATAATTAAAGTTCAATTAATCATATTACTTAAGAACTCACACTTAAATAGACATCCCTCTAATCATCTAAGTGATCACGTGATCCAAATCAACTAAACCATGTCCGATCATCACGTGAGATGGAGTAGTTTTCAATGGTGAACATCACTATGTTGATCATATCTACTATATGATTCACGTTCGACCTTTCGGTCTCCAGTGTTCCGAGGCCATATCTGCATATGCTAGGCTTGTCAAGTTTAACCCGAGTATTTCTACGTGTGCAAAAATGGCTTGCACCCGTTGTATGTGAACGTAGAGCTTATCACACCCGATCATCACGTGGTGTCTCGGCACGACGAACTTTGGCAACGGTGCATACTCAGGGAGAACACTTGTACCTTGAAATTTAGTGGGAGATCATCTTATAATGCTACCACCGAACTAAGCAAAATAAGATGCATAAAGGATAAACATCATATGCAATCAAAATATGTGACATGATATGGCCATGATCATCTTGCGCCTTTGATCTCCATCTCCAAAGTACCGTCATGATCTCTATCGTCACCGGCATGACACCATGATCTCCATCATCTTGATTTCTTTCAATGTGTCGTCACATGATCGTATTGCCAACTATTGCTTTTGCAACTATTGTTATCGCATAGCGATAAAGTAAAGCAATTTACATGGCACTTGCATCTTATGCAATAAAGAGACAACCATTAGGCTTCTGCCAGTTGCTGATAACTTTAACAAAACATGATCATATCATACAACAATTTATATCTCATCACGTTTTGACCATATCACATCACAACATGCCCTGCAAAAACAAGTTAGACGTCCTCTACTTTGTTGTCGCAAGTTTTACGTGGTTGCTACGGGCTGAGCAAGAACCGTTCTTACCTATGCATCAAAAACCACAACGCGGTATAGTGATTGCTTTTTTATCTTCAGAAAGAACCATGTTCATTGAACCCTATTCAACTAAAGCTGGAAAAATAGACACCCACTAGCCACCTATGTGCGAAGCATGTCGGTAGAACCAGTCTCGCGTAAGTGTACGCGTAATGTCGGTCTAGGTCGCTTCATCCAACAATGCCGATGAATCAAGAATCAAGTAGTGACGGCAAGCAATATGTATATACCCACGCCCACAACTCCTTTGTGTTCTACTCGTGCATATAACATCTACGCATAAACCTGGCTCGGATGCCACTGTTGGGGAACATAGTAATTTCAAAAAAAATCCTATGAACATGCAAGAACATGGTGATGCATAGCAACGAGAGGGGAGAGTATCGTCTACGTACCCTCCTAGACCGTAAGCGGAGGCTTTATGAGAACGCGGTTGATGTAGTCATACGTCTTCATGATCTGACCGATCCAAGTATCGAACGTACGACACCTCTGAGTTCAGCACACGTTCAGTGCGATGACGTCCCACGAACTCTAATCTAGCAGAGCTTCACAGGAGAGTTCTGTCAGCACGACGATGTGATGACGGTGATGATGTTGCTACCGACGCAGGGCTTCGCCTAAGCACCGCTACGATATGATTGAGGTGGATTATGGTGGAGGGGGGCACCGCACACGGCTTGGAACAATCAACTTGTGTGTCCTAGGGTGCCCCCTGCCCCCGTATATAAAGGAGCAAGGGGAGGGGACCGGCGGCCTCATAGGGTGCGCCCCAAGGGGGGAATCCTACTCCTACTAGGAGTAGGTTCCCCTTTTCCTAGTCCAACTAGGAGGGGAAGGAACGAGGAGGAGAGGAGAACGAAAGAGGGGGCCGCCCCACAAAGCCCTAAACCAATTCGGTTTGGGCCTAGGGGGGCGCACCTCACACTTCCTTGCTGCCCTCAATTTCCACTAAGGCCCATTGACCCTCCCGGCGAATTCCCGTAACTCTCCGGTACTCCGAAAAATACCCGAATCACTCGGAACCTTTCCGATGTCCGGATATAGTCGTCCAATATATTGATCTTTACGTCTCGACCATTTCGAGACTCCTCGTTATGTCCTTGATCTCATCCGGGACTCTGAACTACCTTCGGTACATCAAAACACATAAACTCATAATACCGATCGTCACCGAATGTTAAGCGTGCGGACCCTACTGAAGGAAATATGCCCTAGAGGCAATAATAAAGTTATTATTTATTTCCTTATAATCATGATAAATGTTTATTATTCATGCTAGAATTGTATTAACCGGAAACATAATACATGTGTGAATACATAGACAAACAAAGTGTCACTAGTATGCCTCTACTTGACTAGCTCATTAATCAAAGATGGTTATGTCTCCTAACCATGAACAATGAGTTGTTATTTGATTAACAAGGTCACATCATTAGTTGAATGATCTGATTGACATGACCCATTCCATTAGCTTAGCACCCGATCGTTTAGTATGTTGCTATTGCTTTTCTTCATGACTTATACATGTTCCTATGACTATGAGATTATGCAACTCCCGTTTGCCGGAGGAACACTTTGGGTGCTACCAAACGTCACAACATAACTGGGTGATTATAAAGGAGCATTACAGGTGTCTCCAAAGGTAGATGTTGGGTTGGCGTATTTCGAGATTAGGATTTGTCACTCCGATTGTCGGAGAGGTATCTCTGGGCCCTCTCGGTAATGCACATCACATAAGCCTTGCAAGCATTGCAACTAATAAGTTAGTTGTGAGATGATGTATTACGGAACGAGTAAAGAGACTTTCCGGTAACGAGATTGAACTAGGTATTGGATACCGACGATCGAATCTCGGGCAAGTAACATACCGATGACAAAGGGAACAACGTATGTTGTTATGCGGTTTGACCGATAAAGATCTTCGTAGAATATGTAGGAGCCAATATGGGCATCCAGGTCCCGCTATTGGTTATTGACCGGAGACATGTTTCGGTCATGTCTACATTGTTCTCGAACCCGTAGGGTCCGCACGCTTAAGGTTACGATGACAGTTATATTATGAGTTTATGCATTTTGATGTACCGAAGGTTGTTCGGAGTCCCGGATGTGATCACGGACATGACAAGGAGTCTCGAAATGGTCGAGACGTAAAGATTGATATATTGGAAGCCTATGTTTGGACATCGGAAGTGTTCCTGGTGAAATCGGGATTTTACCGGAGTACCGGGAGGGTTACCGGAACCCCCCGGGAGCCATATGGGCCTTCATGGGCCTTAGTGGAAAGGAGAAAGGGGCAGCCCAAGGTGGCTGCGCCACTTCCCCCTCCCCTAGTCCTATTAGGACTAGGAGAAGGTGGCCGGCCCCCCTCTCTCCCTTCCCCTCCGAGGAATCCTAGTTGGACTAGGATTGGGGGGAGGAATCCTACTCCCAGAGGGAGTAGGACTCTCCTGCGCCTCCCCTCCTTGGCCAGCCAGCCCTCCCCCTTGGCTCCTTTATATACGGAGGCAGGGGCACCTCTAAACACACAAGTTGATCCACATGATCTATTCCTTAGCCGTGTGCGGTGCCCCCTGCCACCATATACCTCGATAATACTGTAGCGGAGTTTAGGCGAAGCCCTGCTGCTGTAGTACATCAAGATCATCACCACGCCGTTGTGCTGACGGAACTCTTCCCCGACACTTTGCTGGATCGGAGTCCGGGGATCGTCATCGAGCTGAACGTGTGCTCGAACTCGGAGGTGCCGTAGTTTCGGTGCTTGATCGGTTGGATCGTGAAGACGTACGACTACTTCCTCTACGTCGTGTCATCGCTTCCGCAGTCGGTCTGTGTTGGGTACGTAGACAACACTCTCCCCCTCGTTGCTATGCATCACATGATCTTGCGTGTGCGTAGGAAATTTTTTGAAATTACTACGAAACCCAACAGTGGCATCCGAGCCTAGGTTATTTATGTTGATGTTATATGCACGAGTAGAACACAAGTGAGTTGTGGATGATACAAGTCATACTGCCTACCAGCATGTCATACTTTGGTTCGGCGGTATTGTTGGATGAGACGACCCGGACCAACATTACGCGTACGCTTACGCGAGACCGGTTCTCCCGACGTGCTTTGCACACAGGTGGCTTGCGGGCGACTGTCTCTCCAACTTTACTTGAACCAAGTATGGCTACGCCCGGTCCTTGCGAAGGTTAAAACGGAGTCTATTTGACAAACTATCGTTGTGTTTTTGATGCGTAGGTGAGATTGGTTCTTACTTAAGCCCGTAGCAGCCACGTAAAACATGCAACAACAAAGTAGAGGACGTCTAACTTCTTTTTGCAGGGCATGTTGTGATGTGATATGGTCAAGGCATGATGCTGAATTTTATTGTATGAGATGATCATGTTTTGAAACCAAGTTATCGGCAACTGGCAGGAGCCATATGGTTGTCGCTTTATTGTATGCAATGCAATCGCGATGTAATGCTTTACTTTATTACTAAACGGTAGTGATAGTCGTGGAAGCATAATATTGGCGAGACGACAACGATGCTACGATGGAGATCAAGGTGTCGCGCCGGTGACGATGGTGATCATGACGGTGCTTCGGAGATGGAGATCACAAGCACAAGATGATGATGGCCATATCATATCACTTATATTGATTGCATGTGATGTTTATCTTTTTATGCATCTTATCTTGCTTTGATTGACGGTAGCATTATAAGATGATCTCTCACTAAATTATCAAGAAGTGTTCTCCCTGAGTATGCACCGTTGCGAAAGTTCTTCGTGCTGAGACACCACGTGATGATCGGGTGTGATAGGCTCTACGTTCAAATACAACGGGTGCAAAACAGTTGCACACGCGGAATACTCAGGTTATACTTGACGAGCCAAGCATATACAGATATGGCCTCGGAACACGGAGACCGAAAGGTCGAGCGTGAATCATATAGTAGATATGATCAACATAATGATGTTCACCGATGAAACTACTCCATCTCACGTGATGATCGGACATGGTTTAGTTGATTTGGATCACGTGATCACTTAGAGGATTAGAGGGATGTCTATCTAAGTGGGAGTTCTTAAGTAATATGATTAATTGAACTTAAATTTATCATGAACTTAGTACCTGATAGTATCTTGCTTGTTTATGTTGATTGTAGATAGATGGCTCGTGCTGTTGTTCCGTTGAATTTTAATGCGTTCCTTGAGAAAGCAAAGTTGAAAGATGATGGTAGCAATTACATGGACTGGGTCCGTAACTTGAGGATTATCCTCATTGCTGCACAGAAGAATTACGTCCTGGAAGCACCGCTGGGTGCCAGGCCTGCTGCTGGAGCAACACCTGATGTTATGAACGTCTGGCAGAGCAAAGCTGATGACTACTCGATAGTTCAGTGTGCCATGCTTTACGGCTTAGAATCGGGACTTCAACGACGTTTTGAACGTCATGGAGCATATGAGATGTTCCAGGAGTTGAAGTTAATATTTCAAGCAAATGCCCGAATTGAGAGATATGAAGTCTCCAATAAGTTCTATAGCTGCAAGATGGAGGAGAACAGTTCTGTCAGTGAGCATATACTCAAAATGTCTGGGTATAATAATCACTTGATTCAATTGGGAGTTAATCTTCCAGATGATTGCGTCATTGACAGAATTCTCCAATCACTGCCACCAAGCTACAAGAGCTTCGTGATGAACTATAATATGCAAGGGATGAACAAGACTATTCCCGAGCTCTTCGCGATGCTGAAAGCTGCGGAGGTAGAAATCAAAAAGGAGCATCAAGTGTTGATGGTTAACAAAACCACTAGTTTCAAGAAAAAGGGCAAAGGGAAGAAGAAGGGGAACTTCAAGAAGAACGGCAAACAAGTTGCTGCTCAAGAGAAGAAACCCAAGTCTGGACCTAAGCCTGAAACTGAGTGCTTCTACTGTAAGCAGACTGGTCACTGGAAGCGGAACTGCCCAAAGTATTTGGCGAATAAGAAGGATGGCAAGGTGAACAAAGGTATATGTGATATACATGTTATTGATGTGTACCTTACTAATGCTCGCAGTAGCACCTGGGTATTTGATACTGGTTCTGTTGCTAATATTTGCAACTCGAAACAGGGGCTACGGATTAAGCGAAGATTGGCAAAGGACGAGGTGACGATGCGCGTGGGAAATGGTTCCAAAGTCGATGTGATCGCGGTCGGCACGCTACCTCTACATCTACCTTCGGGATTAATATTAGACCTAAATAATTGTTATTTGGTGCCAGCGTTGAGCATGAACATTATATCTGGATCTTCTTTAATGCGAGATGGTTATTCATTTAAATCAGAGAATAATGGTTGTTCTATTTATATGAGTAATATCTTTTATGGTCATGCACCCTTGAAGAGTGGTCTATTCTTATTGAATCTCGATAGTAGTAATACACATATTCATAATGTTGAAGCCAAAAGATGCAGAGTTGATAATGAAAGTGCAACTTATTTGTGGCACTGTCGTTTAGGTCATATCGGTATAAAGCGCATGAAGAAACTCCATACTGATGGACTTTTGGAACCACTTGATTATGAATCACTTGGTACTTGCGAACCGTGCCTCATGGGCAAGATGACTAAAACACCGTTCTCCGGTAATATGGAGAGAGCAACAGATTTGTTGGAAATCATACATACCGATGTATGTGGTCCGATGAATATTGAGGCTCGTGGCGGATATCGTTATTTTCTCACCTTCACAGATGATTTAAGCAGATATGGGTATATCTACTTAATGAAACATAAATCTGAAACATTTGAAAATTTCAAAGAATTTCAGAGTGAAGTTGAAAATCATCGTAACAAGAAAATAAAGTTTCTACGATCTGATCATGGAGGAGAATATTTGAGTTACGAGTTTGGTGTACATTTGAAAAACTGTGGAATAGTTTCGCAACTCACGCCACCCGGAACACCACAGCGTAATGGTGTGTCCGAACGTCGTAATCGTACTTTACTAGATATGGTGCGATCTATGATGTCTCTTACTGATTTACCGCTATCATTTTGGGGATATGCTCTAGAGACGGCCGCATTCACGTTAAACAGGGCACCATCAAAATCCGTTGAGACGGCGCCTTATGAACTATGGTTTGGCAAGAAACCAAAGTTGTCGTTTCTGAAAGTTTGGGGCTGCGATGCTTATGTGAAAAAGCTTCAACCTGATAAGCTCGAACCCAAATCGGAGAAATGTGTCTTCATAGGATATCCAAAGGAAACTATTGGATACACCTTCTATCACAGATCCGAAGGCAAGACTTTTGTTGCTAAATTCGGAAACTTTCTTGAGAAGGAATTTCTCTCGAAAGAAGTGAGTGGGAGGAAAGTAGAACTTGACGAGGTAACTGTACCTGCTCCCTTGTTGGAAAGTAGTACATCACAGAAAACTGTTTCTGCGACACCTACACTAATAAGTGAGGAAGTTAATGATAATGATCATGAAGCTTCAGAACAAGATGCTACTGAACCTCGTAGATCAACCAGAGTAAGATCCGCACCAGAGTGGTATGGTAATCCTGTTCTGGAAGTCATGCTACTAGATCATGATGAACCTATGAACTATGAAGAAGCGATGGTGAGCCCAGATTCCGCAAAGTGGCTTGAAGCCATGAAATCTGAGATGGGATCCATGTATGAGAACAAAGTATGGACTTTGGTTGACTTGCCCGATGATCGGCAAGCAATTGAGAATAAATGGATCTTTAAGAAGAAGACTGACGCTGATGGTAATGTTACTATCTACAAAGCTCGACTTGTCGCAAAAGGTTTTCGACAAGTTCAAGGGATTGACTACGATGAGACCTTCTCACCCGTAGCGATGCTTAAGTCCGTCCGAATCATGTTAGAGATTGCCGCATTTTATGATTATGAAATTTGGCAGATGGATGTCAAAACTGCATTCCTGAATGGATTTCTGGAAGAAGAGTTGTATATGATGCAACCGGAAGGTTTTGTCGATCCAAAGGGAGCTAACAAAGTGTGCAAGCTCCAGCGATCCATTTATGGACTGGTGCAAGCCTCTCGGAGTTGGAATAAACGCTTTGATAGTGTGATCAAAGCATTTGGTTTTATACAGACTTTTGGAGAAGCCTGTATTTACAAGAAAGTGAGTGGGAGCTCTGTAGCATTTCTAATATTATATGTGGATGACATATTGCTGATTGGAAATGATATAGAATTTCTGGATAGCATAAAGGGATACTTGAATAAAAGTTTTTCAATGAAAGACCTCGGTGAAGCTGCTTACATATTAGGCATTAAGATCTATAGAGATAGATCAAGACGCTTGATTGGACTTTCACAAAGCACATACCTTGACAAGATTTTGAAGAAATTCAAAATGGATCAAGCAAAGAAAGGATTCTTGCCTGTGTTACAAAGTGTGAAGTTGAGTAAGACTCAATGCCCGACCACTGCAGAAGATAGAGAGAATATGAAAGATGTTCCCTATGCATCAGTCATAGGATCTATCATGTATGCAATGTTGTGTACCAGACCTGATGTGTGCCTTGCTATAAGCTTAGCAGGGAGGTACCAAAGTAATCCAGGAGTGGATCACTGGACAGCGGTCAAGAACATCCTGAAATACCTAAAAAGGACTAAGGATATGTTTCTCGTATATGGAGGTGACAAAGAGCTCACCGTAAAAGGTTACGTTGATGCAAGCTTTGACACTGATCCGGATGATTCTAAATCGCAAACCGGATACGTATTTACATTAAACGGTGGAGCTGTCAGTTGGTGCAGTTCTAAACAAAGCGTCGTAGCGGGATCTACATGTGAAGCGGAGCTCTGTAGCATTTCTAATATTATATGTGGATGACATATTGCTGATTGGAAATGATATAGAATTTCTGGATAGCATAAAGGGATACTTGAATAAAAGTTTTTCAATGAAAGACCTCAGTGAAGCTGCTTACATATTAGGCATTAAGATCTATAGAGATAGATCAAGACGCTTAATAGGACTTTCACAAAGCACATACCTTGACAAAATTTTGAAGAAGTTCAAAATGGATCAAGCAAAGAAAGGGTTCTTGCCTGTGTTACAAGGTGTGAAGTTGAGTAAGACTCAATGCCCGACCACTGCAGAAGGTAGAGAGAATATGAAAGATGTTCCCTATGCATCAGCCATAGGATCTATCATGTATGCAATGCTGTGTACCAGACCTGATGTGTGCCTTGCTATAAGTTTAGCAGGGAGGTACCAAAGTAATCCAGTAGTGGATCACTGGACAGCGGTCAAGAACATCCTGAAATACCTGAAAAGGACTAAGGATATGTTTCTCGTATATGGAGGTGACAAAGAGCTCACCGTAAAAGGTTACGTTGATGCAAGCTTTGACACTGATCCGGACGATTCTAAATCGCAAACCGGATACGTGTTTACATTAAACGGTGGAGCTGTCAGTTGGTGCAGTTCTAAACAAAGCGTTGTAGCGGGATCTACATGTGAAGCGGAGTACATAGCTGCTTCGGAAGCAGCGAACGAAGGAGTCTGGATGAAGGAGTTCATATCCGATCTAGGTGTCATACCTAATGCATCGGGTCCAATGAAAATCTTTTGTGACAATACTGGTGCAATTGCCTTGGCAAAGGAATCCAGATTTCACAAAAGGACCAAACACATCAAGAGACGCTTCAATTCCATCCGGGATCTAGTCCAGGTGGGAGACATAGAGATTTGCAAGATACATACGGATCTGAATGTTGCAGACCCGTCGACTAAGCCTCTTCCACGAGCAAAACATGACCAGCACCAAGGCTCCATGGGTGTTAGAATCATTACATTGTAATCTAGATTATTGACTCTAGTGCAAGTGGGAGACTGAAGGAAATATGCCCTAGAGGCAATAATAAAGTTATTATTTATTTCCTTATAATCATGATAAATGTTTATTATTCATGCTAGAATTGTATTAACCGGAAACATAATACATGTGTGAATACATAGACAAACAAAGTGTCACTAGTATGCCTCTACTTGACTAGCTCATTAATCAAAGATGGTTATGTTTCCTAACCATGAACAATGTGTTGTTATTTGATTAACAAGGTCACATCATTAGTTGAATGATCTGATTGACATGACCCATTCCATTAGCTTAGCACCCGATCGTTTAGTATGTTGCTATTGCTTTTCTTCATGACTTATACATGTTCCTATGACTATGAGATTATGCAACTCCCGTTTGCCGGAGGAACACTTTGGGTGCTACCAAACGTCACAACGTAACTGGGTGATTATAAAGGAGCATTACAGGTGTCTCCAAAGGTAGATGTTGGGTTGGCGTATTTCGAGATTAGGATTTGTCACTCCGATTGTCGGAGAGGTATCTCTGGGCCCTCTCGGTAATGCACATCACATAAGCCTTGCAAGCATTGCAACTAATAAGTTAGTTGTGAGATGATGTATTACGGAACGAGTAAAGAGACTTGCCGGTAACGAGATTGAACTAGGTATTGGATACCGACGATCGAATCTTGGGCAAGTAACATACCGATGACAAAGGGAACAACGTATGTTGTTATGCGGTCTGACCGATAAAGATCTTCATAGAATATGTAGGAGCCAATATGGGCATCCAGGTCCCGCTATTGGTTATTGACCGGAGACATGTCTCGGTCATGTCTACATTGTTCTCGAACCCGTAGGGTCCGCACGCTTAAGGTTGCGATGACAGTTATATTATGAGTTTATGCATTTTGATGTACCGAAGGTTGTTCGGAGTCCCGGATGTGATCACGGACATGACGAGGAGTCTCGAAATGGTCGAGACGTAAAGATTGATATATTGGAAGCCTATGTTTGGACATCGGAAGTGTTCCGGGTGAAATCGGGATTTTACCGGAGTACCGGGAGGGTTACCGGAACCCCCCGGGAGCCATATGGGCCTTCATGGGCCTTAGTGGAAAGGAGAAAGGGGCAGCCCAAGGTGGCTGCGCCACTTCCCCCTCCCCTAGTCCTATTAGGACTAGGAGAAGGTGGTCGGCCCCCCTCTCTCCCTTCCCCTCCGAGGAATCCTAGTTGGACTAGGATTGGGGGGAGGAATCCTACTCCCAGAGGGAGTAGGACTCTCCTCCGTCTCCCCTCCTTGGCCGGCCAGCCCTCCCCCTTGGCTCCTTTATATACGGAGGCAGGGGGCACCTCTACACACACAAGTTGATCCACGTGATCTATTCCTTAGCCGTGTGCGGTGCCCCCTGCCACCATATACCTCGATAATACTGTAGCGGAGTTTAGGCGAAGCCCTGCTGCTGTAGTACATCAAGATCGTCACCACGCCGTCGTGCTGACGGAACTCTTCCCCGACACTTTGCTGGATCGGAGTCCGGGGATCGTCATCGAGCTGAACGTGTGCTCGAACTCGGAGGTGCCGTAGTTTCGGTGCTTGATCGGTTGGATCGTGAAGACGTACGACTACTTCCTCTACGTCGTGTCATCGCTTCCGCAGTCGGTCTGCGTTGGGTACGTAGACAACACTCTCCCCCTCGTTGCTATGCATCACATGATCTTGCGTGTGCGTAGGAAAATTTTTGAAATTACTACGAAACCCAACACCTACAGGTTCGAAAACTATGTAGACATGACCGAGACTCATCTCCGGTCAATAACCAATAGCGGAACCTGGATGCTCATATTGGTTCCTACATATTCTACGAACATCTTTATCGGTCAAACCGCATAACAACATACGTTGTTCCCTTTATCATCGGTATGTTACTTGCCCGAGATTCGATCGTCGGTATCCTCATACCTAGTTCAATCTCATTACCGGCAAGTCTCTTTACTCGTTCTGTAATGCATCATCCCGCAACTAACTCATTAGTCACAATGCTTGCAAGGCTTATAGTGATGTGCATTACCGAGAGGGTCCAGAGATACCTCTCCGACAATCGGAGTGAAAAATCCTAATCTCGATCTATGCCAACTCAACAAGTACCATCAGAGACACCTGTAGAGCACCTTTATAATCACCCAGTTACGTTGTGACGTTTGGTAGCACACAAAGTGTTCCTCCAGTACTCGGGAGTTGCATAATCTCATAGTCATAGGAACATGTATAAGTCATGAATAAAGCAATAGCAACAAACTAAACAATCATCATGCTAAGCTAACGGATGGGTCAAGTCAATCACATCATTCTCTAATGATGTGATCCCGTTAATCAAATGACAACTCATGTCTATGGCTAGGAAACTTAACCATCTTTGATTCAATGAGCTAGTTAAGTAGAGGCATACTAGTGACACTTTGTTTGTCTATGTATTCACACATGTACTAAGTTTCCGGTTAATACAATTCTAGCATGAATAATAAACATTATCATGATATAAGGAAATATAAATAACAACTTTATTATTGCCTCTAGGGCATATTTCCTTCACAAACAAGGTAAGAGGAAACCCAACTGGGTTGCTTGGGATATCATGACTAGACCTAAACATCTGGGAGGTTTAGGCTTTCGAGATCTATGGCACTTCTCGCACGCCAAGCATGGAGGCTGCTAACAGGGGAATCATCGTTGAGTGCCCGCATTCTGAAGGCTGTTTATTACCCGGAGTGTACATTATTAGAGGCAGAACTCGGGCCACGCCCATCACAGATTTGGAAGTCCATAGTGGATGGTCGTGACATACTGGCACAGGGCATTGTTAAAAGGATTGGGGATGGCTAGAACACGGACATCTGGAGACAGAACTAGATTCCGAGAGACGGTTACAAGAGGCCTATAACATCACTGGTGCAAAACCGTCCGACTAAGGTCGCTGAACTAATTGATGCTACTACCGCATCGTGGAAGGAGGATCGGATCCGAACTACTTTTACTGCCTTTGATGCTGATGAGATTCTGAAAATACCTTTGTGCACACGAAAGGTAGAGGACTTTTGGGCCTGGCATGAGGAGAATAGAGGTGTATTTAGTGTAAGGTCTGCTTATCGCATGATCCTCCGTACCAAGCACGAGCGGGAGGTTTGGCTGCATGAAGAGGAGGGACCTTCCACGGCGCAGAATGAGCATAACAAATGGAGGAATATTTGGCACATACATGTACCATCTAAACTCCATTGTTTGTATGGCGTTTGGCAAGACATTCCATGCCAACTACGGAATTACTCAAGCACCGACATATGGCTACTGAGGATACATGCAGACTGTGTGGAGCTACTGATACGTGGAGACATGCACTTCTCTCATGCGCTATGTCAGCTAGCGTATGGACTCTAGCACCGGAGGAAGTTGTACACCATATGGTGGAAAGGCAAGAAGACAGTCCCAAGAATTGGCTGTTTGCACTGCATGAAATACTAGATGCAAATGGGTTCGTACAAATGATTGTCACCATGTGGGCTATATGGGGAGCACGATGGAAAGCGATCTACGAGGATATCTTCCAGTCACCGCATTCTGTAAATGGTTTTATCACTAGCTATCTAGCGGAAATTAACTGCATCAACACAAAGCTCCCAAAGCAGGGGGTATTCAGAGCTCCCAGACCGACCCAGTGGCAGCCCCCCCCCCAGTCGGACTCGGTGAAAATAAATGTTGATGCGGCCGTCCCAAGGCATGCTAGGTATGGTGCAGTTGGGGCAATTTGCAGGAGTGAAGATGGAACCTTCATGGGTGCTTCGGTGCTGGTTTTGAAGTACATTTCCTCTCCACAAATCCTAGAAGCTCTTGCAATCAGAGAAGCGATGGCATTGATGGAGGACCTATACCAGATGCGAATTCATGTGGTATCGGACTGCAAACAGGTGGTGGAGGACCTCAACGAGGAAAATGCATCGGCTCATGGAGCGATTGTGCATGAAATAATTCATCAATCTTCAGACTTTGATTTCTGCAAGTTTAGTCATGTTAGGAGCTCAAATGTTGAAGCTCACAACTTAGCGAAGCATGCTTTATCCCTTGAAGGTGGCCGCCGTGTGTGGTTAGGCCACCCTGGGGATCTTTCTTTCGTCCCTGTAAACGCCGTGACGACTTAATAAAAGCTTCGTGAGGTTGTCTCAAAAAAATGTGAGTCGTCCAACCAAATTGCCCGCTTCGGTTGTTTGGAAGTTTCCTTGATTATTCGATCTTTGTTTTTTCCCTTGAAAGCCCACCGTTGTTTCCCTCCGACCCCTCACATCCCCCTACCCTTAAACCCTCCTATATATGGCACTCCGTCCATGCTCCACAGATCCCCAAGGTGAGATCTAGATCTTCCCCAAAGGCGCCTGCTAGATCTTCTCCCTCAACATGCTCTAGCTTCGAGCCGGTGCTCATTGGCAGGCGTCGCCAAGGTCGGCCCCGACCCGAGACGGGGTTTCCATCCAAGCCAACGCATTCCTCCCCCACGTGTACCATGCCCCCATTGCCCTCTTTGATCATACCTTCGATGGCACCTTCGATCCAAAAACATTGGGTGGCCATCCAATTCATGTGAGAAAGCAAAGCACTCACCTGAGTCTTCAGAAGAATTCATCCCTGCGTTGAGGTTTCTCGAATGCATCACGTGTTTTCTACAGCGTAATCATCACATGTAGTAAATGGTTTTTGGAGCGATATTCTATTAATCCGTGGATGGCTTACTCTAGTTTATACCAAACAATGTCCATAATAACCGGTAATTTGGTAGTGTATACAAGCACGAAAAAGGTTCTTGAACATAGCATAGTAAAATGAGCAAAACAAGGGAAATTATCCAGTGAGAATTTGACCCAAAAACTCCTTTATTATGGACATTGTATAGTATAACCTATAACGAATCTAGAAAATAACTCATTCATGGTGAATCGGGTAATAAAATACTGCTAAAGCATATGCAATAGGTGACGATGGCGTTTTAGAAAACACGGGATGCATCCCAACAACCTCAATGCAGGAAAATGGATGAATTCTATTGAAGACTCAGAGTGTCCGTTTTCCTTACCCGTGGGCAATGGATGGTCGGACGAAACTTTTGGGTCGGAGGCCGCTGGATCCATGTGGATCGAACGTGAGTGACGCGACCGACCGAACGTTTCGGCCGGCGCGCTGGCGTGAAATGTTTTCCGAAAAAACTAATGAAGAGGTCGACTAAGAGGGCGGGAGGAACTTTTTCTACCGGGACTAGAAAAAAACTCTACGAAAGAGTTTTTTTTGATTAGTCCCTAAAACTAGAAAAAGTTCTAAAACTTCTCAACCAAACACCCCATAGGACTTCCTAAGAAATCAGTCGACTATCTTTCTCATGAAAAAACGCAAGCGCGTAACCGAAGGATGGAACGCATGATACGGGTTCGTTCGCAAAAGCAACGCGCAATTCCTTTCTTCCCCGCCACGCGCGGGCGAAGAGGGACCCATCGCGGCGGCTGCGGCCCCGCCTCATCACGCCCGTCCAAGCGTCCACGGACGGCCGAGATGCGACGAGGGGGAAAGCCGCGCGACGGAACGCGCATCCCGTCCCCCGGCTTAAAACGGGGCGTGAGCTGTGACAGTCGACAGAGCAGCGGTGGAGTCAGTGGGGGGAGCTGGAGGTTCGCAGTTGGTGCGCGAGCGAGACAGCGAGTCGCGGCGATGGCGGAGGCGGGAAAGCCGAGGGTGGTGGTGGTCGGCGGCGGCATCGGCGGCGCCCTCCTCGCCAAGACCATGGAGCCCGACGCCGACGTCGTCCTCCTCGACCCGTAAGCCTCTCTCTCTGTCTCGCGGCCCCCGTTCCTTTTCACGCCCGCCGCTTGTTTGATGAAATGCCTACATGCCAGTATCGGTGCGGTGCGGTGCGGGTGGGACCGGATCTTGGTTTAGCTGTATCTTTGAGTCTGTCAATCGGCGTGATGGAGTGGCCGGCCTGCAGCCGGCGATTGTTGGATCGAGAGGGGAGGGATGAGATTTGGGCTTGGTTTAGTAGCCTGCCCCTGGTGAATCCTAGTGATCGCCCGGTCAAGCTTGGAGCTGGATGTGCTATTCGTGGGGGCCTTGGGGATGTTCTTACTTCTGCTTGTTTGTTCAGGATTGCAGCGTCGTTAGGATATAATCGAGTCATATCATGTTCCATCGTTTCCTTGTTTTATGTTTGGTATATTATGCAATAGGACTTATCTAGGATGCAGAGCCTTAGAGGATCAAGATGAATTATGTCAGAATACTAGTGATCCTCCGGTTAGCGCTGGAACTGGATGGGCTGTTCGTGGGGGGCCTAGGGACGTTCTTACTTATGATTGTTGGTTCAGGATTGCAGATATCTCTGCTCCCCTTTCTCTGGTATGAGAGAAATGCAGCAACGTCAGGATATAATTCAGTCATGTCAAGTTTGGTCGTTTCCTTGTTTTATGTTTTGTGATATGCAGTGGAGTTTATTTATGATGTGGAGCCTTAGAGGATCAAAGTGAATTATGCCAATGGGAGTACCACTGTTGATGACAAAATGACAGTTGAAAACAAAATGCGCCTGTTTGTACCACTGTCTAAGGATTCCTCGGGCTATTTTTTCCTGAACTCTGAATTGACAACAATAGCTGTTGTTTTCGGTTGATTAGTCGTTCATCAGTTTCATAGCTCAATGAGTTAACATCGCAAAGGATCTCCTTTCTTAAAATAGATAGATGTAACATAAAGAAAGTCTCTCATGCCCTCGTTTCTTAAAGGTTTTTGAATACGACAAGCCCTCAGTGTTCTGTTTTCTTAACGTGTGAACCATCTAAGTACAAATTCAGTTAAACTAAAACCACAATAATATGATTTCCTTTATATGGACAAGGCTTCATACCTTTAACTATTATTAGCTACCTCTTCAGAATTGGTAGGTTCATTCATGAAAATGATTTCTTCTGAATTTCTGATGACAGGAAGGACTACTTGGAGATCACCTGGGCTGAATTGAGATCAACGGTTGAACCATCTTTTGCTGAGAGATCATTAATATATCACAGAGATTACCTCACCACTGCTACTATTGTAACATCTTCTGCAGTCAGTATCACTGAGCATGCTGTTCTGACTGCTGATGGTCAATCACTTGCATATGATTATCTCGTTGTAGCTACTGGCCATGTTTTTGCTTCTGCTGGAAGCAGAACAGAGAGGCTTACGGAATTCCAGAGAGGTAACTAAGTTCATACTTGAACGATGGCATGCTCTGCGACCTTATATTTCGTACTTATGCCTTTATCTTGTAACAGATAACGAGAAGATAAAATCTTCTGAGTCTGTGTTGATAATTGGAGGTGGTCCAACTGGTGTTGAACTTGCTGCGGAGATCGCAGTAGACTATCCAGAGAAGAAGGTGACACTTGTTCACAGAGGATCACGATTACTTGATTTCATTGATCAAAAGGCTTCGAAGAAGTGCCTTGATTGGCTGACTTCCAAGAAAGTGGATGTGCTTTTCCAGCAATCAGTTGACCTAAAATCATTATCAGACACAGAGAAGTTCTACAAAACATCAGCTGGAGAAACAATTACAGCTGATTGCCACTTTGTGTGTATCGGTAAGCCACTGAGTTCATCGTGGCTACATGATACCATCCTGAAGGAATCTTTGGACACCAAAGGAAGAATAATGGTGGAAAAGGACCTGAGAGTGAAGGGTTACAATAACATTTTTGCAATTGGTGACATCACTGATATTCCTGTAAGTCTGCACTTCAAACTTCATGCTCGTTATGCTTCTAGATTCTCCTTCATTTGAGAATGTTGTTCTGTTTTCTTCAGGTTGGCAATTTTCATTTTCCCCACCAGTGTTAATTAACTTGCACATATTTGCAATCATTTGACCTGAATCAAGATGCGACCGAAATTTGCAGAGTGATTTCTGCATGGCTGCATTTGTTTGTAGACTGTTTAGTCTGTTAGATTTAGCTCAGCAATTCATTTCTGATGTCTGATGAGTATGTATCGTGACTTCCTTCCATGTCCAAAAGCCTGTGTTTTTATCTGACGCATTTCTAGCATACCCCAGAATCCTCTGTGCGTTGGGATGTTCAATTCAAATCCGTAGAACAAAATTATGCATAAGTAAATCTTAATCGTCTTATGTATAGATGCACTCAATAAAATAGTATCCAATACACTTTATCTAGCAGTCTGAACCGTGAACGCACTCTAATGCTTGGTCTTAAGATATACTATCATCTTATTTGATTGAAAGGTGTTTGTTTCCATGTGAAATAACTTGTTCATCAGTGTGTATATATAGTGATCATGTTTCTCCAGTTTCTGCATAATTCATCCAACATCGCCAACTTTTAATGCAACTCAGTATCTTGAAAACACTACGAGATTACTGAAATACCTACCATTGATGTCCAGGAAATCAAACAAGGGTACCTCGCCCAGAAGCACGCGCTGCTGGTAGCCAAGAACCTGAAGCTGCTGATCAAGGGGGCGCCTCCGAGCAAGCTCGCCACCTACAGCACCGGCTTCCCGCTGGCGATCGTCTCCCTCGGAAGGAAGGAAGGGCTGGCTCAGCTACCGTACCTGACGCTCACCGGGTGCATACCAGGGATGCTCAAATCCAAGGACCTGTTTGTCGGCAAGACGAGGAAGCAGATGGGCCTAAATGCTTGAGCCGATCTCCAGACAGAACAAATAAACATGTGGCTGCACATATGTGTTGTATTGTCTTGTCTTGTGTTTTGTATGTGCGAGTAAATGTTGGTGATGTGCTGCGAATGGTGATGAACATTTTAACAAAAGTGTAAATGTACATGTACGGAAAGGCCTGTTTGGCCTGTGTTCTGGAGTGTGTTTTTGTTTCTGGTGATGTACACAGGTAGTAATTTCGTTGGAGGACGTTTTGCATGGTCCCAAGCCCCAGGCGGGCAGGATGTAACATGACGGTGTTTTCTCGGAAAGTAAAAGAGAAAGCAGCCTGATCCTGAGACTGAAGGACCTTTGCCAGGCACACAGTAGTTGCCTTGAGGATGGGAACAATTTGGTGGTTTCTTCCTCCCTTTCCGCCGTCTCGCCTCGCCATGTCCCGTCTTTCATGAGGCACCAACAGGAGGAGACATGTCATGTCGTTCTGAAATTTTGGTTTCTGGGAGTCCGTGATCGATGACCCAGACGACCCAGTCCGGTCATCTTTTTTCTTTTCTTTTCCTGATGGACAGCACCGGTTCCATGGGGGTACCGGGGCACTGTCCAGCCATTGCACTTCCCGTCTCTTCAACGTTGCGTGGGTGTGAATACACTCGCACAGGTTAGAGAAGGAATCAACTGTAATTTGCAGGAATACTGCTCGTACGTGTGGACTTCACTGGTGTACTCGTGGTAGGTATGGTGACTTGATGGGGAACAAACCAAAGTGACTAGGAGTACTACACCAAAAAGGAGTACTACTGAGGACAGCACGACGTTGTTATCAACTGCTCGGAGTAGCACCGAGCGCTGTATCATTATGTAGGTCCTCAGTTGTTTACCTCCAAAAAGCTACTGTACTCGTACCAGTTCCTGTTGATGGATCATGCACGAGGAATCAGGATTTGACCTGAAACTTGCTCTAGGATACTGCATCTGCAACGAAGAAAACTACTATTCCCGGATTGATGCACAAGGACCGCAAACTCAGCAGTACTCTTTAGGCCTCCTTTGATTCATAGGATAGAAATGTTATAAAAATAGAAAAATCATATGAAGTAAGATGACATGCATTTCAATTCCTATAGAGAAAGAGATGTCATTTGATGCATAGGATATGAATTTTTCCATTAAGTCTCAGCTAATGTTTTTTCCTTCCAAAACGTGAAGGATTGATTCCTATCTTACATAGAAATAGGAATTCATTCCTACAAACCAAAGAGTTTCAAAGAAAATTTTCCTTTACAAATCATATCTTCCTATGAAATTTCTACAAACCAAAGAGGCCTTAAATTTCATCCGAGTTCTTGTCTGAGTAATTAATGAACCTGGCCTCGGGAGGTGGCTAGGTACAACCACCACCTGTCCTCGGGAGGCCACGGCCCGGGCATGACGCATTGCTGTCTGATCTATCTAGTCGTCTTTTTTTCTTCCGATTCGAATACATCTATCTAGCCATCTGCAAACACGTAACCTGCTCTCTCTCTCTTTATACTCCAGGTGGCAGCAGCTTAATTTGTGCATGTCGATCGACCAAAAAGAAATTTGTTAGGCTGGTCATAGTGGGGAGTAACTTAGACTAGTATTATATGCATGACACTAGTCTAAGTTATTACTTTCATAATGCAAAGTAACATAATAGTAGTGTCATAGATGACTTCATTTATTAGCTTGTAGACTCATCTTGTTTTGAAAAGCGCTATGTTACAGTAACATATTATGTTACTACCTCATATTAAATATTTGCCATATAAACAAAAATTTCTTGAAATATGCTATGTTACTAGCTAAGTTATTTTCACTATGACTAGCCTTAGTATCATCATCGCCCCCTGGTCCCTAATCTCCCAATCGCCAAGCCTGTCGCGTCAGATTGATCGATGTCATCATGCCAACCCAACCACCCCGGCAAGGGCGTGTTTCTCGCACGGAATTAATACAGGTGGACCTTCGTTGGGTCACATACTCTCACCTTCATCATACGTACGTACTTGCGCAATTGTCTTTACACATTCGCACAACAAAAAGGCGTGTTTGATTCTTTGCTGTTGGGTTTCTTAAACAAAAGGAGTGTGCCCATCCCCTGAATCATTTCAGGTTGATCCACCGCATAAAAGAAACATTTCGGGTCGATGATCAATCGCCTGCGCTCGGCTCTGCGTGGCTGTGTCGATCGGCTGCTTTGCTTTGGTAGTGCCGTGCTAGTCCCGGCTTAAGTGGAGTGATTAATGAGTGCAAAGGGCAGATGCCACTAACTAAAACTAATTAAGCGGCCAAGATCTGGAGGACAGCACGACACGCGCATCATGTCTGTGCCCATGACATGTGATTCCGTCGGGTAAGGCTGGTCATAGTGGGGAATAATTTAAACTAGTGTCATATATATGACACTAGTCTAAGTTACTACCTTTATAATGCAAAATAACATACTAGTAGTATCATAGATGACTTTATTATTAGCTCGTAGACTCATTTTGTCTTGAAAAGCGTTATGTTACCATCTCTCATTAATTACTTGTCACATAAGCAGAATTTTCTCGAAGTGCGCTATGTTATCAGTTAAGTTACTCCCACCATGACTAGCCTAACTACGGATGCAGCTCTAGTTTGTAGTGACGAAAGCTGACGCAAGTGGGCGTGAGTGCGTCACGACGACAATGCATGCGTGCCTTCACAAAAGGAAAATGAAGTGGACATTCGCGAAAAAACATTGCCAGAGTTTTGAGAGTGACCTGAGTGAGGGAGACTTTTACTCTCCTCTCCTCGAGGAGGGAGACGAATGCGGCAGCAGATTCGTATCTCCAGGAACAGTTCCAAGTCCAACAGAGGAGAATGGAGGCTAGGCGCGGCGGATCCCGCTGATCTGCCGCCGCCGATGCGGATCACGTCGGCCTCGGCACCCTTCTCGGCACAGCCCGATCCCATCCAGCTGGATCAGATCGAGGCTGTGCGTGAGGCGGACGTGCGTGCGGAGGTGGGGGTGCGTTGGGCTGTGTGTTTCCGAGATGGCCATGGGGATTGGATCAGCGGACATCTGCATCATTCTCCGGCATCTCGCTGGACGGCGCTGCTGGATTTGGACAACGACGTCCGCGCCGGCGATTATGTAGAGATCGGCGACCAGGTGATGGTAGGTTTTAATTTGCGGATTGATGTCTATGACGTGGTTGTGGATCATCGTATGCAGATGGTTGCGGATGTGGCAAACCCGATCGAGCTTCTTGATTCGTCCTCGGAGTCTGACGGAGGGGAGCACGGTCGGCGGGGGGCGACTGGGTGCGCGACCACCGTGACCTCCGGCGATCGAAGCCGGGTAGGGGCGGTTTTGGGCACTCGCTGACGCCGACGAAGACGACGGGGATGAGGAGGCTGATGCGGCGCAACCTTCTCCACCTTCGCCGACCCCTTCCGATGTGCTGTGTGAGTTCTTGTGTGCAGATTACGATGAAGATGAGGTCGCTTTCACGGTCAACAAGATCCTGCCCGTTGATGATCCGGCTAGGGTCGGGCTTCATGCGGGGGAGACCAAGGAGATGTTGCGCCGGGTGGTTCACCAGAGAACAGCGGCGTCGGTGATCCGGCCGTGGAAGGGTCCCATGTCTAAGGTACGTCTACCGAACTTAACGTTATTTGATCTGATTCCACCGGAATCATGGACTAAGGTGACAAGGAGAAAGAAAGCTCGCCGGTTAGGGCTCCGATCGGCGCTGGAGGTGGCCGCGGCTTCGTTGCCGGCGGCCACGGCAATCCCGATCTGTGCCGCTCGCCAGGAGCGTTTGAATCAGCTCCTGGGCCGAGCTGTGCCGATGCCTGTTGGGCCGGTGGGTACGTTTGGGCCGGTGTCTGGTGGGTATGAGGCCCAGCCGGACGTGGCTCCAAACGCTACCGAGAGGAGGGGCGCATGCACGTCGTATTCGTCATCGCCTACTCCACCGCCGCGAACTAGGGTTTATCTGTAGGCCGCTGCGGGGTGCGGATCAGGGGGCCCGGCTGCGGCGCACTTGGCTGGCGGGGCAGCCGTGGGGAGGCCGCCGGCTCCGACTGTGCCGTCGGGCGGGCGAGGGGGACCGGGCTCCGGCCCTCGGCCAGTCGTCCAGGGCAATGATGCGGTAGGAGCTGCAGGCCGGGGAGCTGCGCCACCAAGCCACCACCCCCTCCTCCCCATGTCGTTGCTCGCCCGCCCGCGCCGTCGCAGTCCAGTGGTACCGTGGTTGAGCCCCGAGGTCTATGGGGGGGTGACGACTACAATGCCTATGGGACTGGCCAGCACCGTGGCTCTTCGTCCACGGTTGGCGGTCGTGGTTATGCTTGGCAAAGTGATGGGTCAGTTGAGAGGCCATTCTTGGGTCCTTCAGGCGGCTTCGTTGAGGGGCCTTCTGATCCGGGTCATCGGCAGCGAGGAGGTTACTGAGGCCATCGTGGTGGTCGGGGCGGCCGAGGGGCCGGTACCGTCCACGTCCTCCACCACCACCTGTCGTTGTCGACCAGATGATAGTTGACGGGATTGCCGAGGAGCCTGTACTGGCTGGTCACGCTATGGAGGTGGTGACGGCTCTTGCTACTGTTTAGGTTCCTGAGAACGAGGTTATGACCGATGTGTCTGCGGAGTTGACAGATAGGGCTGAGGCTGATAGGGCGTCCAAGTGGGCGCGCAGGAAGGAAAACATGCTTTGTTATCATTGCGGAGACAAGGGCCACTTCATTGCGAAGTGTGTGGCTCTGTTATGTGATACCTGCGGTAAACTGGCACACGACTCTGGGAAGTGTCCGTTACTGTGAGATCAGGCACCGTCACTCATGATGTATGGAGTTTACTGTGCTGAGCTAACTTTTTTCGAATCTCCGAATGAGCGAGAGGTTTCTGATGAGTCCACAAGTATGACCACGGGGATTGTCAAGGTCACCAGAGGGGAGGTGTCTGAGACACAGATCGTGTAGAGGCTCCGAGAGTTGGCCCCTGGGGATTTCCAGTGGGACCTTGTCAGTCTCGCTGATAAGATGTTCAGAGTTGAGTTTCCTTCCATGGAGGATCTGCATAGGTTGTTGAGTTTCAGGATGTGTAAGGTGCCGGGAACGGATGGCATCCTTGAGTTTCAGGAGTGGAAGCATGTTGAGCCTCAAGGCAAGCCGCTTACTCAGGCATGGTTGCGATTTTTCGGGGCTCCCTCCAAGCCGCTATAGGATGCTCGGGTTGTGGCCAGCATGGGCATTTTAGTGGGGAAGCCTAAGTGTGTGGACATGGAGTTCACCAGAGCTCACGGGATTGCTCGGGTTCTGGTTAGTATTTTGAACATTGAGTATGTGCCGGAAGTGGTTAAGTGGGCTTATCGAGGCAGGATTTATGATCTGATTATTGAGTTTGAGGATGAGAGCCTTCTGGTTGCGCCGGCTCATGAGTCTGACGTGGATATGCACGAGGGTGATGGCAGCGCGGGAGCACAGGAGCCGCCGATCGAGGACTCTGGAAGACAGCTGTCCAAGGGGCCGGGGTCTGAGACCGCGACGACCGGGGATGGAGCAGCCCCACCCTCCTCGGTGCCTTCGATGACTCTGCGATTTGGGTCTTTCGAGCCCTCTTCTGCACCCCCGAGGCTGTGGAGTGATCAGGTCGAGTCCGAGGAGGCTTTTGAGCTCGAGTTGCCTGCTTTGGGGTTTGAGGGTGCTGTGGATACCATTTCTGGGGATCTTGGGGTTTCATCGATCTCGTTCTGGGGGGAGGAGAAGGTGAGTCGGCAGGTGGCCACTCCCTCTTGTGCTCAGCACACAGTACCTCCTCGGGAGGTGACGCAGCTTGTCGTGCCTGGCTTGTCGGGTGGAGCCCTGGGGCAGGCGGCCTCGGGTTGCTCTCCTACTGCTGAGGAAGGGGATTCAGGGCAGGTGGCTCCCGTGTCCTTTTCTTCGTTGGGAGGGGGTCTGGGGCAGGGGGCCTCGGATACCTCCTCTCCCGTTGCGTCTACCTTTCGGTTGGTGGCGGCTCTGCCTTCGGGAGAGGGCTCGGGGCAGGTGGCCTCGGAGCTTTCTCCTCCTACGGCGCCTGTGGGGGTGGCTTCTCCGATGCTGGGTGGGGAGCGAGGGCAGGCAGCCCTTGTACTGCTTCCACCACCCTCCCTGCCGGCCCCATCCTGCGGGGCGCACCAGGAGTCTGAGATCTTGGTGAGTGCCTGTCCACTCTCTGGCGAGGCTGTGGGTGAGCCCATGCAGATGGATCGGCCAGCTGGTTGGGGTGAGGCAGGAGGCCGGACCCCAACCGCGATCTCACGGGAGGAGGTCATTGCGTTTGGAAGGATTCAGGATCCAATGTCTGAGGGGCGCCGGGTGAGTGGCCGTCTCCAGGCACATCCGGATGTGGACGACATTCAGCTGTGGTGCGCCATGAGGGCGGCCAAGCTTCGTGACGTGGAGGTCACTACTGGTATGTTGGTTAATACTTCTAATTCCATTCTGCATTTTTCAAATGATGAGATTGTTGAAAATGCAAATCAATTAGGAGTTTCGCTCGGTAGTAATGACACTAAAATCTCTAATTCTGTTAATGATCTTCTGGATCTAGAGGCTGAGCGGGCCTTAGAGATGATTCGTAATATTGCGGCTGTTAAACCAATGAGTGATTCTGAGGTTGATGCGCTCGGGGTCAGGGTGCTCGACAATTTTTGTGCGGATCTTATGCCACCTATTACTGAGGCGGATGTAGAGGATGATTCTACCGAGATAGTTTTGGTTAGCCCCTCTGAGACTGGTTGTGAGGACCAGTTGCAGAGTCAAACTGTCCCCAAGCGCAAGTGGAAACGGAAGGTGTACCCGACGTCCGCAGTGCGTAGGAGTGCTAGGATTCGTATGGCAAAAAAAATTCCATGATGAACTATGAAAGGAATCTTTTGGAATAGCAGAGGTCTAAAGGACTTGGCTAAAAGAAGGTTTCTTGCTGAGGCGTCTGTCGAGCATCGTTTAGATTTTATCGCTCTATCGGAGATGGGTAGAGATAACTTTGCACCTCAATTTCTAAATACTTTGTCGGGGGGGTATAGATTTTGATTGGCATTGCTTGCCGCCGAGAGGGAGATCGGGTGGAATCTTACTCGGCGTTAGGTGCGAAGCGCTTGAGGTTCGCAGTGTGGTTATGGGTGACTTTGCAGTCAAGTTTCGGGTGCGGTCGAAGGAAGATGGGTTTAATTGGACTCTGGTTGCGGTATATGGTGCTACGCAGCCCGAACTCAAGCCCGAGTTCTTGGCTGATCTCGCTCGAATTTGCGGTTCTGAGCAGTTGCCTATCCTGGTGGGGGTGATTTCAATATAATTAGAAGGCGTGAGGATAAGAACAATGACAACTTTGACGGCAGATGGTCGTTCATGTTCAATACTATCATTGAAAGCTTGGGCCTAAGAGAAATTGAGCTCTCGGGTAGAAAATTCACCTGTGCTAACGCGCTGCCAAATCCGACGTATGAGAAGTTGGATCGAGTGTTGGCCAGTGTCGATTGGGAACAGAAGTTCCCTTTAGTAACAGTCCAGGCCTTGTCCCGTGGTATTTCTGACCACACGCCGTTATTTGTGGACTCTGGTGAGGCCACCCACCTGGGGAACAAAAATGTGTTCTCTTTTGAGATGGCTTGGTTTGAACGAGAAGGCTTCCTTGATCTCGTGGCCAGAGAGTGGACTAAGGATTCAGGAGGGAAGACTGTGCTTCAGCGCTGGCAGAATAAGATTAGGCATTTGAGGAGTTTCCTGCGTGGGTGGGCTAGACATATTAGCGGGATTTATAAGGTCGAAAAGGAAAGGCTCCTTTCCCTTATTCAGTCCCTGGATGTAAAAGCAGAAACCACGATGCTGCCGGCCGCGGAGCTTCATGCCAAGCTTGATGCGAAATTGAGGCTGAAAGAACTTCTT
The DNA here is from genome assembly GCF_056163025.1 of Triticum urartu. Lineage (NCBI taxonomy): Eukaryota > Viridiplantae > Streptophyta > Magnoliopsida > Poales > Poaceae > Triticum > Triticum urartu. The sequence goes on from NC_141878.1 coordinate 101,429,386, forward strand.
AGGGAAGAAGAGTTGAAGTGGGCGTTGCGGGCCAAGGTCCGGCGAGTAGTCCAGGGGGACGCGAACACTCAATTCTTTCACATGATTGCTAATGGTAAGCATTGAAAGAAGATGATCTTTTAGCTTGAGCAAGATGAGGGTACAATTGTAGGACAGGAAAACCTAAAATGTACATTACAGAGTACTATAAGCAGTTGTTTGGCCCTCCAGAAGAGAACTGTGTGTCTCTGGATGAGTCCAGGGTTGAGGATGTTCCTCAACTCACAGCGGTGGAGAATGATATTCTTGTGGCTCCTTTCTCCGAGAAAGAGGTGCTGGAGGCCATTTCGCAAATGAAAAATAACAAGGCGTCGGGCCCCGATGGATTTTCAGCGGAGTTTTATAAGAAATGCTGGCATATCATTAAAGGGGATTTGTTGCCTTTGTTCAATGATCTGTTTGCTGGACAGCTTCATCTTTTTCAGCTCAATTTTGGAACGATCACCCTTCTTTCTAAGAAAACAGAGGCTGTGAGAATTGAGCAATTCAGGCCATTCTGTCTTCTTAATGTTAGTTTCAAAATTTTCACCAAGGTCGGGACCAATAGGCTCACACAGATCGCGCATGCTGTTGTGCAGCCTACCCAAACTGCTTTCATGCCGGACATGAATATCCTTGAGGGGGTAGTGGTCCTTCATGAAATGCTCCATGAAATCCACACGAAAAAGCTGGATGGGGTTGTTTTCAAAGTGGATTTCGAAAAAGCGTACAACAAAGTCAAATGGCCATTCCTTCAACAAGCCTTGCATATGAAGGGTTTTGATGAGGCTTGGCGACGCCAGGTAGAATCCTTTACGCAAAAAGGGAGTGTTGGAATTAAAGTAAATGATGATATAGGGCATTATTTCCAGACACACAAAGGCATGAGGCAAGGAGATCCAATGTCCCCTATTTTGTTCAACATTGTGGTTGGCATGTTGGCAATTCTCATAGGTAGGGCAAAGGAGGCCGGTCAGGTGGGTGGCTTGGTGCCCAACCTAGTTGATGGGGGTGTGTCCATTCTGCAGTACGCTGATGATACAATAATCTTTATCAAGCATGACCTGGCAAAAGCAAGAAATATGAAGCTGGTGTTATGCTTATTTGAACAATTGACCGGGTTAAAGATTAACTTTCATAAAAGCGAGTTGTTCTGCTTTGGTAGAGCCAAGGAGGAACAAGAGGCTTATAGGCAATTGTTTGGATGTGAATTAGGGGCTTTACCTTTTACTTACTTAGGTATACCCATTCACCATCGTAAGCTAACGAACAGAGAGTGGAAAATGCATCGAAGATCAGTTTGAAAAGAAACTTAGTTGCTGGAAGGGCAAACTTATGTGATATGGAGGCCGGTTAATTCTTATTAATTCGGTGCTCATGAGTATGCCGATGTTCCTACTTTCTTTCTTTGAGGTTCCAGTTGGGGTTAGGAAAAGGCTGGACTTCTATCGATTAAGATTTTTTTGGCAGAGTGATGAACTTAAGAGAAAGTATAGACTTGCCAAGTGGGATGTTATTTGTCGACCAAAGGACCAAGGGGGTTTGGGTATCGAGAATCTTGAGGTCAAGAACAGATGCCTGCTTAGTAAGTGGCTGTATAAGCTATCAGTTCAGACTGACGCAACTTGGCCGTAGATTCTCCGTAACAAGTATCTGCATTCCAAAACTTTGTCACAGGTGACAGTGAGACCAACTGATTCGCTGTTTTGGAAGGGGCTTATGAGAGTTAAGACAGCCTTCTTTAATAGAACAAAGTTTATTGTCGGTGATGGCAATCATACACGTTTCTGGGAGGATACTTGGCTGGGTGATACACCATTGGCACTACAGTACCCAACCATGTATCGTATTGTCCAGCGACGTGATGCGCTAGTTGCAACAATTATGCAGTCCATTCCCCTTAATATTCAGTTTCGTAGGGTGCTTGTTGGTGATAGATGGGAAGCTTGGCTTCATCTGGTGCGTAGACTGATGGAAGTCCAGCTAGCTAATCAGCCTAATCAGTTGTGTTGGAAACTTACTAGGTCTGGACAATTTACTATTAAGTCGATGTACATCGATGTTATTAACTCGACTGACATTCCTAGCTCCAAACATGTTTGGAAAGTAAAAGTTCCTTTGAAAATTAAAGTGTTTATGTGGTTTGTCCATAAACAGGTTATTTTAACAAAGGACAACTTGGTTAAGCGCAATTGGACAGGATCTACTAGGTGTAGTTTCTGTGATCGGGACGAGACCATTAAGCATCTCTTCTTTGAGTGTCCGTTGGCGAGAATTCTGTGGCGCACCGTGCAAATTGTCTTTAACATTACTCCTCCGAGTTCGGTCGGGTCGTTATTTGGAACGTGGTTGGATGGGATAGAGTCCGACACAGCTAGACATATTCGTGTAGGAGTTTGTGCATTGTTATGGGCAATTTGGAACTGCAGAAATGATTTGGCTTATAACAGAAAAACTACTATTCATTTTTTGCAGGTTGTATTCCGTGCTACGGCGCTGATCCGTATGTGGTCCTCACTCACTCTGACGGAGGCCAGGGAGCATTTGGTTACTAGATCTGTCCGGTGGGAGATGGTAGCGCGGGATATCTTCAACCGGTTTGGATGGCGGTCATGTAATAGGATAGGCAATTAGTTTTCCTATCTTTATTTTGCCAGCCGGTTGTGGCTTTATGGCCTTTTCTTGTTTTGGCATCGAGGCTCTATGTGAGCTCGCCTTTATTTTGTTTCAAGACTCCATGACATTGTTGAATGCTACGTCTTGAGCTTGCGTTGGTTTTCCCCGAAGAGGAAGGGATGATGCAGCAGAGTAGCGTAAGTATTTCCCTCAGTTTTTGAGAACCAAGGTATCAATCCAGTAGGAGCCCACGCTCAAGTCCCTCGTACCCGCACAAAGCGATAGCTACTCGCAACCAACGCGATTAGTGTTGGAAATATGCCCTAGAGGCAATAATAAATTGGTTATTATTATATTTCCTTGTTCATGATAATCGTTTATTACCCATGCTAGAATTGTATTGATAGGAAACTCAGATACATGTGTGGATACATAGACAACACCATGTCCCTAGTAAGCCTCTAGTTGACTAGCTCGTTGATCAATAGATGGTTACGGTTTCCTGACCATGGACATTGGATGTCGTTGATAACGGGATCACATCATTAGGAGAATGATGTGATGGACAAGACCCAATCCTAAGCCTAGCACAAGATCATGTAGTTCGTTTGCTAAAGCTTTTCTAATGTCAAGTATCATTTCCTTAGACCATGAGATTGTGCAACTCCCGGATACCGTAGGAGTGCTTTGGGTGTGCCAAAAGTCACAACGTAACTGGGTGGCTATAAAGGTACACTACAGGTATCTCCGAAAGTGTCTGTTGGGTTGGCATGAATCGAGACTGGGATTTGTCACTCCGTGTAAACGGAGAGGTATCTCTGGGCCCACTCAGTAGGACATCATCATAATGTGCACAATGTGATCAAGGAGTTGATCACGGGATGATGTGTTACGGAACGAGTAAAGAGACTTGCCGGTAACGAGATTGAACGAGGTATCGGGATACCGACGATCGAATCTCGGGCAAGTATCGTACCGCTAGACAAAGGGAATTGTATACGGGATTGATTGAATCCTTGACATCGTGGTTCATCCGATGAGATCATCGTGGAGCATGTGGGAGCCAACATGGGTATCCAGATCCCGCTGTTGGTTATTGACCGGAGAGTTGTCTCGGCCATGTCTGCATGACTCCCGAGCCCGTAGGGTCTACACACTTAAGGTTCGATGACGCTAGGGTTATAGGGAAAGTATGTACGCGGTTACCGAATGTTGTTCGGAGTCCCGGATGAGATCCCGGACGTCACGAGGAGTTCCGGAATGGTCCGGAGGTAAAGATTAATATATAGGAATTATGGTTTTGGCCACCGGAAGTGTTCCGGGCATCACGGTAGTGTACCGGGACCACCGGAGGGGTCCGGGGGTCCACCAGGTGGGGCCACCAGCCCCGGAGGCCTACATGGGCCAATATGAAGGGTTTCGTAGTAATTTCAAAAAATTTCCTACGCACACGCAAGATCATGGTGATGCATAGCAACGAGAGGGGGAGTATGATCTACATACCTAGTAGACCGACAACGGAAGCGTTTGGTTGATGTAGTCGTACGTCTCCACGATCCGACCGATCAAGCACCGAAACTACGGCACCTCCGAGTTCTAGCACACGTTCAACTCGATGACGATCCCCGGACTCCGATCCAGCAAAGTGTCGGGGAAGAGTTTCGTCAGCACGATGGCGTGGTGACGATCTTGACGTACTACTGCTGCAGGGCTTCACCTAAGCGCCGCTACAATATTATCGAGGACTATGGTGGCTGGGGCGCCGCACACGGCTAAGGAATAGATCACGTGGATCAACTTGTGTGTCTCTGGGGTGCCCCTGCCTCTGTATATAAAGGACTAAAGGGGGGAGGCGGCCGGCCAAGGAGGGCGCGCCAGGAGAGTCCTACTCCCTCTGGGAGTAGGATTCCCCCCCCCCCAATCCTAGTTGGAATAGGATTCGCGGAGGGGGGAAAAGAGAGAGAGGGGCCGGCCCCCTCTCCTTGTCCTATTCGGACCAAGGGAGGGGAGGGGCGCGCGGCCCATGAAAGGCTGCCTCTTCTCTTTTCCACTAAGGCCCATCATGGCACATTTAGCTCCCGGGGGGTTCCGGTAACCTCCCGGTACTCCGGTAAAATCCCGATTTCACTCGGAACACTTCTGGTATCCAAACATAGGCTTCCAATATATCAATCTTTATGTCTCGACCATTTCAAGACTCCTCGGCATGTCCATGATCACATCCGGGACTCCGAACAAACTTCGGTACATCAAAATGTATAAACTCATAATATAACTGTCATCGTAACCTTAAGCGTGCGGACCCTACGGGTTCGAGAACAATGTAGACATGACCGAGACATGTCTCCGGTCAATAACCAATAGCGGAACCTGGATGCTCATATTGGCTCCTACATATTCTACGAAGATCTTTATCGGTCAGACCGCATAACAACATACGTTGTTCCCTTTGTCATCGGTATGTTACTTGCCCGAGATTCGATCGTCGGTATTCCAAATACCTAGTTCAATCTCGTTACCGGCAAGTCTCTTTACTCGTTCTGTAATACATCATCCCGCAACTAACTCATTGGTTGCAGTGCTTGCAAGGCTTAAGTGATGTGCATTACCGAGAGGGCCCAGGCATACCTCTCCGACAATCGGAGTGACAAATCCTAATCTCGAAATACGCCAACCCAACATGTACCTTTGGAGACACCTGTAGAGCTCCTTTATAATCACCCAGTTACGTTGTGACGTTTGGTAGCACACAAAGTGTTCCTCTGGTAAACGGGAGTTGCATAATCTCATAGTCATAGGAACATGTATAAGTCATGAAGAAAGCAATAGCAACATACTAAACGATCGGGTGCTAAGCTAGTGGAATGGGTCATGTCAATCAGATCATTCACTTAATGATGTGATCCCGTTAATCAAATAACAACTACTTGTTTATGGTTAGGAAACATAACCATCTTTGATTAACGAGCTAGTCAAGTAGAGGCATACTAGTGACACTTTGTTTGTCTATGTATTCACACATGTATTATGTTTCCGGTTAATACAATTCTAGCATGAATAATAAACATTTATCATGATATAAGGAAATAAATAATAACTTTATTATTGCCTCTAGGGCATATTTCCTTCACAATAGTGGGAAGGGACCAGCCCCTAGGTGGGCTGGGGCGCCTCCCACCAAGGCCCAAGGCGCCTCCAAGAGGGGACGGGGCAAACCCTAGGGCAGATGGGCCCTAAGGCCCACCTCAGGTGCGCCTCCCCCTCTCCCCCTTGTGGCCGCCACCCTAGATGGCATCTAGGGCTGCCGCACCCCTTGGGGTGGGAACCCTAGGTGGGGGCGCAGCCCTCCCTCTCCCCCTATATATAGTGGAGGCAAAGGGGCAGCCCAACATACGATTCAATCTCCCTGTTGGCGCAGCCCTACCCCTCTCCCTCCTCGTCTCTCGTAGTGCTTGGCGAAGCCCTGCTGGAGTCCCGCGCTCCTCCACCACCACCACGCCGTCGTGCTGCTGTTGGACGGAGTCTTCCCCAACCTCTCCTTCTCCCCTTGCTGGATCAAGGCGTGGGAGACGTCACCGGGCTGCATGTGTATTGAACACGGAGGTGTCGTCCGTTCGGCAGTAGGATCATCGGTGATTTGGATCACGGCGAGTACGACTCCATCAACCCGTTCACTTGAACGCTTCCGCTTAGCGATCTACAAGGGTATGTAGATGCACTCTCCTTCCCCTCGTTGCTTGATTACTCCATAGATTGATCTTGGTGATGCGTAGAAAATTTTGAATTTCTGCTACGTTCCTCAACAGTGGCATCATGAGCTAGGTCTATGCGTAGTTTCTATGCACGAGTAGAACACAAAGCAGTTGTGGGCGTCGATATTGTCAATTTACTTGCCGTTACTAGTCTTATCTTGATTCGGCGGCATCGTGGGATGAAGCGGCCCGGACCGACCTTACACGTACTCTTACGTGAGACTGGTTCCACCGACTGACATGCACTAGTTGCATAAGGTGGCTAGCGGGTGTCTGTCTCTCCCACTTTAGTCGGATCAGATTCGATGAAAAGGGTCCTTATGAAGGGTAAATAGAAATTGGCATATCACGTTGTGGTTTTCACGTAGGTAAGAAACGTTCTTGCTAGAAACCTATTGCAGCCACGTAAAAACTTGCAACAACAATTAGAGGACGTCTAACTTATTTTTGCAGCATATGCCTTGTGATGTGATATGGCCAAAAGGATGTGATGAATGATATATGTGATGTATGAGATTGATCATGTTCTTGTAATAGGAATCACGACTTGCATGTCGATGAGTATGACAACCGGCAGGAGCCATAGGAGCTGTCTTTATTTATTTATGACCTGCGTGTCAACATAAACGTCATGTAATTACTTTACTTTATTGCTAAAGCGTTAGCCATAGTAGTAGAAGTAATAGATGACGAGAAAACTTCAAGAAGACACGATGATGGAGATCATGGTGTCATGCCGGTGACAACGATGATCATGGAGCCCCGAAGATGGAGATCAAAAGGAGCAAAATGATATTGGCCATATCATGTCACTATTTGATTGCATGTGATGTTTATCATGTTTTACATCTTATTTGCTTAGAATGACGGTAGCTTAAATAAGATGATCCCTCACTAAAATTTCAAGAAAAGTGTTCCCCCTAACTGTGCACCGTTGCGAAGGTTCGTTGTTTCGAAGCACCACGTGATGATCGGGTGTGATAGATTCTAACGTTCGAATACAACGGGTGTTGATGAGCCTAGCATGTACAGACATGGCCTCGGGACACATGCGAAACACTTAGGTTGACTTGACGAGCCTAGCATGTACAGACATGGCCTCGGAACACAGAAGACCGAAAGGTCGAACATGAGTCGTATAGAAGATACGATCAACATGAGATGTTCACCGATGTTGACTAGTCCGTCTCACGTGATGATGGGACATGGCCTAGTTGACTCGGATCATGTTTCACTTAGATGACTAGAGGGATGTCTATCTGAGTGGGAGTTCATTAAATGAACTCAATTATCATGAACATAGTCTAAATTGTCTTTGAAAATATGTTGTAGATGAATAGCTCATGTTGTAGCTCCCTGTTTCAATACGTTCCTAGAGAAAGATTAAGTTGAAAGATATTGTAAGAAATGATGCAGACTAGGTCCGTAGTCCGAGGAGTGTCCTCACTGCTACACAGAAGGCTTACGTCTTTGATGCACCGCTCGATGTGCAAACCCCTACAACATCGTCTGTGGATGTTGTGAACACCTGACAGACACATCCTGATGACTACTTGATAGTTTAGTACACCATACTTTACGGCTTAGAATCGGGATTCCAATGACGTTTTGAACGCCAGAGAACATATGAGATGTTCCAAGAGCTGAAATTGGGATTTCAGGCTCATGCCCGTGTTGAGAGGTGTGAGACCTCTGACAAGTTCTTTTGCCAACAAGATGGAGGAGAATAGCTCAGCTAGTGAGCATGTGCTCAGAATGTCTGGGTACTATAATCACTTAAATCAAGTGGGAGTTAAACTTCCAGATAAGATAGTGATTGATAGAGTTCTCTAGCCACTATCACTAAGCTACTAGATCTTCGTGATGAACTATGACATGCAAGGGATGGAGTTGATCCCGGAGCTGTTCGCGGTGCTTAAGACCGCAAAAGGTAGAAATCAAGAAGGAGCATCAAGTGTTGATGGTTTAACAAGACCACCGGTTTCAAGAAGGGCAAGGGCTAGAAGGGAAACTTCATGGATGGCAAACCAGTTGCCGCTCCAGTGAAGGGACCCAAGGTTGAACCCAAACCCGAGACTAAATGCTTCTATTGTAAGGGGAACGGTCACTGGTAGCGGAATTACCCCAAATGCATGGTAGATAAGAAGGCTGGCAACTTCAACAAAGTATATACGTGTTATTAATGTGTACCTCGCTAGTACTCCTGGTAGCACCTGGGTATTGGATACCGGTTCAGTTGCTATTACTGGTGACTTGAAGCAAAAGCTACGGACTAAACGGAGACTGGCTAAGGGCGAGGTGACGATGTGTGTTGGAAGTGTTTCCAAAGTTGATGATATCACCATCGCACGCTCTATCTGCCTTCGGGATTAGTATTGAACCTAGATAAATGTTATCAGGTGTCTACGTTGAGCATGAATATGATTAGATCATGTTCATTGCAATACGGTCATTCATTTAAATTAGAGAATAATGGTTATTCTGTTTACATGAATGACACCTTTCATGGTCATGCACCCTATGTGAATGGTTCATTGAATCTCGGTCGTGGTAATACACATGTTCACGGCAAAAGATGTAGAGTTAATAATGATAGTACCACTTTCTCGTGGCGCTGTCGCTTAGGTCATATTGGCGTAAGATGCATGAAGAAACTCCATGTCGATGGATGTTTGGAGTCACTTGATTTTGAATCGCTTGACACATGCGAGCCATGCCTCATGGGCAGGATGACTGAGACCCCGCTTTCAGGTACAATGAAACGGTCAAGTGACTTGTTGGAAATCATACATGCTGATGCGTGTGATCCAATGAGAATTGAAGCGTGCGGTGGATATCGCTATTTTCTCATCTTCACTGACGATTTGAGTAGATATAGGTATATTTACTTAATGAAGCACAAGTCTGAAACGTTTGAAAAGTTCAAGCGATTTCAGAGTGAAGTTAAGAATCATCATAACAAGAAGATCAAATTCCTACGATCTGACCAATGAGAATTTCTGAGTTATGAGTTTGGCAAACACTTAAGACATTGTGGAATTGTTTCACAGTTGAAGCCACCTGAAACACCACAGGGTAATGGTGTGTCCGGACGTCATAAACGAACCTTATGAGATATGGTGCGATCTATGATGTCTCTTACCGATCTACCGTTTTCATTTTGAGGTTATGCATTAGAGACAGCTGCATTCACTTTAGATAGGACACCATCTAAGTCCGTTGAGACGACGTCGTAAGAATATGGTTTGGCAAGAAACCAAAGTTGTCGTTTCTTAATGTTTGGGGCTGCGATGCTTAAGGCTTCAGCCGGAGAAGCTCGAACCCAAAGAGGACAAACACATCTTCATAGGATACCCAAGGGTGACAGTTGGGTATACCTTCTATCTCAGATCTGAGGGCAAATTGTTTGTCGCTAAGAACGGGTCCTTTCTCGAGAAGGAGTTTCTCTCGAAAGAATTGAGTGGGAGGAAGATAGAACTTGATGAGGTTGTCGAACCTTTACTTCAACCAGAGAGTGACGCAACATAGAAAGATGTTTTCTGTGGCGCCTACGTCTGTTGAATAGAAAGTTAATCATAGTGATCATGAAGCTTCGGATCAAGTTGCTATCGAACCTCGTAGGTCGACAAGGATATGTACTACTCCTAAGTGGTACGGTAATCCTATCTTAGATATCATGTTGTTAGACAACAATGAACCTACGATCTATGGAGAAGCGATGGTGGGCCCGTATTCCGAGAAATGGTTAGAAGCCATGAAATCCGAGATAGGATCCATATATCAGAACAAAGTATGGACTTTGGTGGACTTGCCCGATGATCGGCAAGCCATTGAGATAAATGGGTCTTTAAGAAGAAGACGGACGTGGGCGGTAATGTTACCGTCTATGAAGCTCGACTTGTGGGAAAGAGTCTTTTCACAAGTTCATGGAGTTGACTACGATGAGAATTTCTCACCCGTAGCGATGCTTAAGTCCGTCGGAATCATGTTAGCATTAGCTGTATTTTTCGATTATGAAATCTTACAGATGGATGTCAAAACAAGTTTTCTTACCAGTTTTCGTAAGAAAAGTTGTATGTGATACAATAAAAGGTTTTGACGATCCTAAGGATGCTAAAAGGTATGCTGGCTCCAGCAATCCTTCTATGGACAAGAGCAAGCATCTCGGAATCGGAATATATGCTTTGATGGAGTGATCAAAGCTTTTAGGTTTATACAATGTTTGCTAGAAACTTGTATTTACAAGAAAGTGAGTGGGAGCACTACAACATTTCTGATAAGTATATGTGGATGACATATTGTTGATCCGAAATGATGTAGAATTTCTGGAAAGCATAAACGGTTCTTTGAAGAGTGATTTTCAAAGGAAGACCTGGATAAAGCTGCTTACATATTGGGCATCAAGATCTATAGAGATAGCTCAAGACGCCTGATGATACTTTCAAAGAACGCACACCTTGACATGTTTTTGAAGGAGTTCAAAATAGATCAGTCAAAGAAGGGGTTCTTACCTGAGTTGTAAGGTGTGAAGTTGAGTAAGACTCAAAGATTGACCACGGCAGAAGAAAGAGGAAGGATGAAGGTTGTCCCCTATGCTTTTGTCATAGGATCTATACGGTATGCCATGCTGAGTACCGCACCTGATGTGTGCCTTGCCACATGTCTGGCAAGAGGGTACAAAGGTGATCTAGGAGTAGATCACCAGATAGCGGTCAAAATTATCCTTAGAGGAATAAGGAAATGTTTCTCGGTTATGGAGGTGATAAAGAGTTCGATGTAAAGAGTTACGTCGATGCAAGCTTAACACCTATCCGGATAGCTCTGAGTAGAGATACCGGATACGTATAATGGAGCAATAATTTGGAATAGCTCCAAGTGGAACGTGGTAGCAGCATCTATGATATAAAGTTTTGCGAAATACATAGGGATCTGAATATGGCAAGACCCGTTGACTACAACCTCTCTCACAAGCATAACATGATCAAACCCAGAACTCTTTGAGTGTTTATCACATAGTGATGTGAACTAGATCATTGAGTCTAGTAGAATCTTGGATGTTGGTCTCATGGCGATGTGACCTGTGAGTGTTAATCACATGGCGATGTGAACTAGATTATTGACTCTAGTGCAAGTGGGAGACTGTTGGAAATATGCCCTAGAGGCAATAATAAATTGGTTATTATTATATTTCCTTGTTCATGATAATCGTTTATTACCCATGCTAGAATTGTATTGATAGGAAACTCAGATACATGTGTGGATACATAGACAACACCATGTCCCTAGTAAGCCTCTAGTTGACTAGCTCGTTGATCAATAGATGGTTACGGTTTCCTGACCATGGACATTGGATGTCGTTGATAACGGGATCACATCATTAGGAGAATGATGTGATGGACAAGACCCAATCCTAAGCCTAGCACAAGATCGTGTAATTCGTTTGCTAAAACTTTTCTAATGTCAAGTATCATTTCCTTAGACCATGAGATTGTGCAACTCCCGGATACCGTAGGAGTGCTTTGGGTGTGCCAAACGTCACAACGTAACTGGGTGGCTATAAAGGTACACTACAGGTATCTCCGAAAGTGTCTCTTGGGTTGGCATGAATCGAGACTGGGATTTGTCACTCCGTGTAAACGGAGAGGTATCTCTGGGCCCACTCGGTAGGACATCATCATAATGTGCACAATGTGATCAAGGAGTTGATCACGGGATGATGTGTTACGGAATGAGTAAAGAGACTTGCCGGTAACAAGATTGAACGAGGTATCGGGATACCAACGATCGAATCTCGGGCAAGTATCGTACCGCTAGACAAAGGGAATTGTATACGGGGTTGATTGAATCCTTGACATCGTGGTTCATCCGATGAGATCATCGTGGAGAATGTGGGAGCCAACATGGGTATCCAGATCCCGCTGTTGGTTATTGACCGGAGAGTTGTCTCGGCCATGTCTGCATGACTCCCGAGCCCGTAGGGTCTACACACTTAAGGTTCGATGACGCTAGGGTTATAGGGAAAGTATGTACACGGTTACCGAATGTTGTTCGGAGTCCCGGATGAGATCCCGGACGTCACGAGGAGTCCCGGAATGGTCCGGAGGTAAAGATTAATATATAGGAAGTATGGTTTTGGCCACCGGAAGTGTTCCGGGCATCACCGGTAGTGTACCGGGACCACCGGAGGGGTCCGGGGGTCCACCAGGTGGGGCCACCAGCCCCGGAGGCCTACATGGGCCAATAGTGGGAAGGGACCAGCCCCTAGGTGGGCTGGGGCGCCTCCCACCAAGGCCCAAGGCGCCTCCAAGAGGGGAGGGGGGCAAACCCTAGGGCAGATGGGCCCTAAGGCCCACCTCAGGTGCCTCCCCCTCTCCCCCTTGTGGCCGCCACCCTAGATGGCATCTAGGGATGCCGCACCCCTTGGGGTGGGAACCCTAGGTGGGGGCGCAGCCCTCCCTCTCCCCCTATATATAGTGGATGCAAAGGGGCAGCCCAACATACGATTCAATCTCCCTGTTGACGCAGCCCTACCCCTCTCCCTCCTCGTCTCTCGTAGTGCTTGGCGAAGCCCTGCTGGAGTCCCGCGCTCCTCCACCACCACCACGCCATCGTGCTGCTGCTGGATGGAGTCTTCCCCAACCTCTCCTTCTCCCCTTGCTGGATCAAGGCGTGGGAGACGTCACCGGGCTGCACGTGTATTGAACGCGGAGGTGCCGTCCGTTCGGCACTAGGATCATCGGTGATTTGGATCACGACGAGTACGACTCCATCAACCCGTTCACTTGAACGCTTCCGCTTAGCGATCTACAAGGGTATGTAGATGCACTCTCCTTCCCCTTGTTGCTTGATTACTCCATAGATTGATCTTGGTGATGCATAGAAAATTTTGAATTTCTGCTACGTTCCTCAACAATTAGGGGTTTTCAAGCTCTTCACGGTCACTTACGAGAGTGAGATCTGATAGATAGAATATTTTTGGTTTTTTTAATATAAGGATGCAAAGTAAAAAGTAAAAGTAAAGTAAATAGAAAAATAATATAAAAGTGATGGAGATTGATATGATGAGAATAGACCCGGGGGCCATAGGTTTCACTAGTGGCTTCTCTCAAGAGCATAAGTATTCTACGGTGGGTGATGAAATTACTGTTGAGCAATTGATAGAATTGTGCATAATTATGAGAATATCTAGGCATGATCATGTATATAGGCATCACGTCCGTGACAAGTAGATCGAAACGATTCTGCATCTACTACTATTACTCCACTCATCGGCCGCTATCCAGCATGCATCTAGAGTATTAAGTTAAAAACAGAGTAACGCCTTAAGCAAGATGTCATGATGTAGAGAGATAAATTCATGCAATATGAAATAAACCCCATCTTGTTATCCTCGATGGCAACGATACAATATGTGCCTTGCTGCCCCTTCTGTCACTGGGTAAGGACACCGCAAGATCGAACCCAAAGCTAAGCACTTCTCCCATGGCAAGAACTACCAATCTAGTTGGCCAAACCAAACGGATAATTCGAAGAGACTTGCAAAGATAACCAATCATGCATAAAAGAATTCAGAGAAGATTCAAATATTATTCATAGATAGACTTGATCAAAAACCCACAATTCATCGGTCTCAACAAACACACCGCAAAAAGAAGATTACATCGAATAGATCTCCACGAGAGAGGGGGAGAACTTTGTATTGAGATTCAAAGAGAGAGAAGAAGCCATCTAGCTACTAACTATGAACCCGAAAGTCTGAGGTAAACTACTCACACTTTATTGGAGGGGCTAGGATGATGTAGAAGCCCTCCGTGACGACGGCCCTCTTCCGGTGGAGCTCCGGAACAGGCCCCAAGATGGGATCTCGTGGGTACAGAAAGTTGCGGCGGTGGAATTAGGGTTTTGGCTCCTGTTCTGATCGTTTGGAGGTACGTGTGTATATATAGGAGGAAGGAGTACGTCGGTGGAGCACTGAGGGGCCCACGAGGTAGGGGGCGCGCCCTAGGGGGGTGCCCCCCACCCTCGTGACCACCTCTTTGATCCCTTGCAGTAGGGTCCAAGTCTCCTGGATCACGTTCGGTGAGAAAATCACGTTTCCGAAGATTTTATTCCGTTTGGACTCCGTTTGATATTCTGTTTATCCAAAACACTGAAATAGGCAAAAAAACAGCAATTCTGGGCTGGGCCTCCAGTTAATAGGTTAGTCCCAAAAATAATATAAAAGTGGAAAATAAAGCCCAATATAGTCCAAAACAGTAGATAATATAGCATGGAGCAATCAAAAATTATAGATACGTTGGAGACGTATTAGGCATCCCCAAGCTTAATTCCTGCTCGTCCTCGAGTAGGTAAATGATAAAAAGAGAATTTTTGATGCGAAGTGCTACTTGGCATAATTTCAATACAAATCTTCTTAATTGTGGTATGAATATTCAGATTAGAAAGATTCAAGACAAAAGTTTATATTGACATAGAAAATAATAATACTTCAAGCATACTAACAAAGCAATTATGTCTTCTCAAAATAACATGGCCAAAGAAAGTTATCCCTACAAAATCATATAGTCTGGCTATGCTCCATCTTCCCCACACAAAGTATTTAAATCATGCACAACCCCGATGACAAGCCAAGCAATTGTTTCATACTCTAACTTTTTCAAAACCTTTTCAATCTTCACGCAATACATGAGCGTGAGCCATGGATATAGCACTATAGGTGGAATAGAATGGTGGTTGTGGAGAAGACAAAAAGGAGAAGATAGTCTCACATCGACTAGGCGTATCAACGGGCTATGGAGATGCCTATCAATAGATATCAATGTGAGTGAGTAGGGATTGCCATGCAACGGATGCACTAGAGCTATAAATGTATGAAAGCTCAACAAAAGAAACTAGTGGGTGTGCATCCAACTTGCTTGCTCACGAAGACCTAGTGCAATTTGAGGAAGCCCATCATTGGAATATACGAGCCAAGTTCTATAACGTAAAATTCCCACTAGTATATGAAAGTGACAACATATGAGACTCTCTATATGAAGAACATGGTGCTACTTTGAAGCACAATATATGAGACTTGCTATATCATGGTGCTACTTTGAAGCACACGTGTGGAAAAAGGATAGTAGCATTGCCCCCTTTATTTATTTATTTATTTGGGCCTTCTTTTTTTTCTTTGGCCTTTCTCTTTTTTGGGGACAATGCTCTATTGAATGATGATCATCACACTTCTATTTATTTACAACTCAATGATTACAACTCGATACTAAAACAAAGTATGACTATATGAATGCCTCCGGCGGTGTACCGGGATATGCAATGAATCAAGAGTGACAAGTATGAAAGAATTATGAACGGTGGCTTTGCCACAAATACTATGTCAAGTACATGATCATGCTAAGCAATATGACAATGATGGATGTGTCATGATGAACTAGATGGTGGAAAGTTGCATGGCAATTAATATATCTCGGAATGGCTATGGAAATGCTATAATAGGTAGGTATGGTGGCTGTTTTGAGGAAGGTATATGGTAGGTGTATGATACCGGCAAAAATTGCGCGGTATTAGAGAGGCTAGCAAGGGTGGAAGGGTGAGAGTGCGTATAATCCATGGACTCAACATTAGTCATAAAGAACTCATATACTTATTGCAAAAATTTAGAATTTATCAAAGCAAAGTATTACCCGCATGCTCCTAGGGGGATAGATTGGTAGGAAAAGACCATCGCTCATCCCCGACCGCAACTCATAAGGAAGACAATAAATAAATAAATCATGCTCCGACTTCATCACATAACGGTTCACCATACGTGCATGCTACGGGAATCACAAACTTCAACACAAGTATTCTTTAAATTCACAACTACTCAACTAGCATGACTTTAATATTATCACCTCCATATCTCAAAACAATTATTATGCTTCAATCTTTTCTTAGTATTCAACACACTCAAAAGAAAGTTTCACAAATCTTGAATACCAAGCATATTATTATTAGGCAAATTACCATGCTATTAAGAGACTCTCAAATTAATTTAAGTGAAGCATGAGAGATCAATAGTTTCTTTAAAACGAATCCACCACTGTGCTCTAAAAGATCTAAGTGAAGCACATAGAGCAAAATTATAACGCTCAAAGGATATAAGTGAAGCACATAGAGCAAAATTATCTAGCTCAAAGGATATAAGTGAAGCACATAGAGCAAAATTATCTAGCTCAAAGGATATAAGTGAAGCACATAGAGCAAAATTATCTAGCTCAAAAAATATAAGTGAAGCACATAGAGTATTCTATCAAATTTTAATTCATGTATGGCTCTCTCAAAATGTGTGTACAGCAAGGATGATTGTGGCATACTAGCAAAAAAAGACACAAATAATACAAGACGCTCCAAGCAAAACACATATCATGTTGGTGAATAAAAATATAGCTTCAAGTAAATTACTGATGAAAGTGGACGAAAAGAGGGGATGCCTTCCGGGGCATCCCCAAGCTTTGACTTTTTGGTGTCCTTGGATTATCTTGGGGGTGACATGGGCATCCCCAAGCTTAGGCTCTTTCCACTCCTTGTTCCATGATCCATCAAAAGAATTCACCCAAAACTTCAAAACTTCACAACACAAAACTCAAGATAAAAAACTCGTGAGCTGCGTTAGCGAAAGAAAACAAAAGACCACTTCAAGGTACTGTAATGAACTTATTATTTATTTATATTGGTGTTAAACCTACTGTATTCCAACTTCTCTATGTATTATAAACTATTTTACTAGCCATAGATTCATTAAAATAAGCAAACAACACACAAAAAACAGAATCTGTCAAAAACAGAACAGTCTGTAGTAATCTGTATCTAGCGCAAGATCTGGAACCTAAAAAATTCTAAAATAAATTGCTGGACGTGAGGAATTTATCTATTAATCATCTTCAAAAATAATTAACTAAATAGCACTCTTCAAATAAAAATTACAGCAGTTCTCGTGAGCGCTAAAGTTTCTGTTTTTTACAGCAAGTTCAACAAGACTTTCCCCAAGTCTTCCCAACGGTTCTACTTGGCACAAACACTAATTAAACACAAAAAAACACAACCAAAACAGAGGCTAAATAATTTATTTATTAATAAACAGGAGCAAAAAGCAAGGAATAAAAATAAAATTGGGTTGCCTCCCAACAAGCGCTATCGTTTAACGCCCCTAGCTAGGCATAACGAGTAAGAATAGATCTAAGTATTGCTATAGTAATAAGATAGATTGGTGAAACTCATTTCATATTCTCTACGTTCGGCAGCAAGTTTTCTTTGAGGCAAGCAAAAGTAATCAAAAGGATTAAATTTAACGGGACAAAAATCCCCAAGATCAACCTTGGGAGGTTTAGGTTCCTCCTTTGGTCCTTCATAATGCACCACCAATTCATCATTATAAGCATTCTTTTGACAGAATTTTGTGAGCGTATATTCAAGAGAATATCCTAGTTCATTATTTCGAATAGCCAAATCATCATTAAGATCAGAAATTCTATCAACTAAAACATTGGTAGGAACCTTTCTTCTAAGATTTTCATTGAAAGCAACATAATCTAGAGATTGAAAACGCATTATTTCTTCTTGATCAAAGAGGATAGCCTCTATGGGAGGACGGCAAGCGTCCACCCTATAATGCGCAAAGATTTCTTTGGCTTCTCTTATTATGAATCTAAACTCATGAGCCAAAAAGATAGTAGCGGCATGCTTAACAGAAGAATGCTCAATATTAGAAAATTCCAGAAAAATCCTTTGTATAGAAGGATGCATGTGCATGAATTGTCTTTCAAGTTCAACTACAAGTATGGCAATAGCGTCTGCAAGACTACTAGTTCTGTGAAGGATGGAACTACCCATAGATGGTAAAGCACCGGCACAAGTAAAGAAATCTTGAATAACTCCTTTTCCAATAATATTACCACTACCAACACGGAATTTTTTTGTATGAAAGATGGTAGGTTCTTTAGCAGGAGTATCAGAATTTTCCATGATATTGTTATCGCCCAAATTGGCGATAACTTCCCCAGTTTCAGACATAACGACAAGCAGGCAAACAAACTAACACACAAGTAAAAAGGGCAAATAGAGAGGGAGGATAGAGAGAGGACGAATAAAATGGCAAGGGTGAATTGGGGGAGAGGAAAACGAGAGGCAAATGGAAAATAATGTAATGCGAGAGATAGGGATTGTGATGGGTACTTGGTATATTGACTTTTTGCGTAGACTCCCCGGCAACGGCGCCAGAAATCCTTCTTGCTACGTCTTGAGCTTGCGTTGATTTTCCCCGAAGAGGAAGGGATGATGCAGCAGAGTAGCGTAAGTATTTCCCTCAGTTTTTGAGAACCAAGGTATCAATCCAATAGGAGCCCACGCTCAAGTCCCTCGTACCTGCACAAAGCGATAGCTACTCGCAACCAACACGATTAGGGGTTGTCAAGCCCTTCACGGTCACTTACGAGAGTGAGATCTGATAGATAGAATATTTTTGGTATTTTTGATATAAGGATGCAAACTAAAAAGTAAAAGCAAAGTAAATAGCAAAATAATATAAAAATGATGGAGATTGATATGATGAGAATAGACCCGGGGGCCATAGGTTTCACTAGTGGCTTCTCTCAAGAGCATAAGTATTCTACGCGGGTGAACAAATTACTGTCGAGCAATTGATAGAATTGTGCATAATTATGAGAATATCTAGGCATGATCATGTATATAGGCATCACGTCCGTGACAAGTAGATCGAAACGATTCTGCATCTACTACTATTACTCCACTCATCGACTGCTATCCAGCATGCATCTAGAGTATTAAGTTAAAAACAGAGTAACGCCTTAAGCAAGATGTCATGATGTAGAGAGATAAATTTATGCAATATGAAATAAACCCCATCTTGTTATCCTCGATGGCAACGATACAATATGTGCCTTGCTGCCCCTTCTGTCACCGGGTAAGGACACCGCAAGATCGAACCCAAAGCTAAGCACTTCTCCCATGGCAAGAACTACCAATCTAGTTGGCCAAACCAAACGGATAATTCGAAGAGACTTGCAAAGATAACCAATCATGCATAAAAGAATTCAGAGAAGATTCAAATATTATTCATAGATAGACTTGATCATAAACCCACAATTCATCGGTCTCAACAAACACATCGCAAAAAGAAGATTACATCGAATAGATCTCCACGAGAGAGGGGGAGAACTTTGTTTTGAGATTCAAAGAGAGAGAAGAAGCCATCTAGCTACTAACTATGGACCCGAAGGTCTGAGGTAAACTACTCACACTTCATCGGAGGGGCTAGGATGATGTAGAAGCCCTCCGCGATGACGGCCCTCTTCCGGCGAAGCTCCAGAACAGGCCCCAAGATGGGATCTCGTGGATACAGAAAGTTGCGGCGGTGGAATTAGGGTTTTGGCTCCTGTTCTGATCGTTTGGGGGTACGTGTGTATATATAGGAGGAAGGAGTACGTCGGTGGAGCACCGAGGGGCCCACGAGGCAGGGGGCACGCCCTAGGGGGGCGCCCCCACCCTCGTGACCACCTCTTTGATCCCTTGCAGTAGGGTCCAAGTCTCCTGGATCACGTTCGGTGAGAAAATCACGTTTCCGAAGATTTTATTCCGTTTGGACTCCGTTTGATATTCTGTTTATCCGAAACACTGAAATAGGCAAAAAAACAGTAATTCTGGGTTGGGCCTCCGGTTAGTAGGTTAATCCCAAAAATAATATAAAAGTGAAAAATAAAGCTCAATATAGTCCAAAACAGTAGATAATATAGCATGGAGCAATCAAAAATTATAGATACGTTAGAGACGTATCATTGAACCTATTTTATTTATTTATGTGGTCGTATGCATCGTTCTGATGCAGAGGCCGAGGAGTCCCCCCTTTTCTAAAAAAAAAATGCTCGCCTCCCCGGCGAGCATACCAGAGATTTTCTCCCCGTCCGGGAATATATGGCGTGTGGTTTTTGGGGATGCTGTTTTTGCTCCAAGGATCATATGCTTCTGGATAAGCTGTAAGAGCAACTCCAATGGGGCGACCCATTTCGTCCGCCCACGTCTGTTTGGGTCGGCGCGAACAAAAGTGACGGCCCAACGCGCCGACCCAAACTCAAATCGTGTCCGCCCGACGTCCGTGCCGACCCATTTCCGACCTAAAATTGCGTCTGGAATGCGTCGGTGCGGACGCGCCGCACGTCTCCTCGCCGTCCGCCGCGTCCTCACCTGGCGGCCACCCAACCGCCACCAGTCGTTTTATTTATGACGATCACCGACAGCGGGCCCACACGTCAGCCAGTGCGTGCATCCTTTTTTAACCACGCGTGCGGCGGGGTCGGCCTCATCCGCTTCTCCCGTCCACATCTGGCCCCCCACCACTTCCTTTGCTTCCTCGCCGGCGACCGCAAACCCTAGCGCACGCCATGGGCCTCTTCGGCAAAAGCAATGGCAAGGGGAAGGGCACCCCCGGCGCCTCATCATCCCGTGCTCCCCCTCCCCCTCCACCGCCGGCGCGTTTCCGCCCTGGACGCCGGCGCCTGTACATCCCGGTGCACCAAGCGCGGTGGCACTGGGAGTACAGGCAGCCCCTCCCCTACCCCGACGTGACGCTGCCGCACCATTGGCATTTGGATCCAAACCGGATCCCGGTGCCGGCGGTTCCGCGGACCCAACGGGCGCACGTCGATGAGGTGCGCCGGCGCCGCGCGCTGCTCACACCGGAGCAGCGTCGGCTGCCCGAGTACATCGCCAACTCTCCTAACTGGGAGGCTTGGTTCGCCCTCGAACACGAGGAGCAACGACGCTCGGGTGTCGACGTCGTCCCACCGCCGTTCCCACCGCCGCCCCCGGCAGGTAGAGCCGGAGGACATGGAGGCGGAGGCGGAGTACCAAGCCGCCCTCGAGGAGAACCTGCAGCACGCGCTGGAGGCTAGCCGCATCGAGGAGGACATGCACTGGGATGGGCTGGAGCAAGCCCTTGCCCTGTCGGCGGTGGGGGACTCCGTCCACGCCCCGCTCTTCGTGCCGCCGCCTCCGACGTCGCCGCCCGTACAGCCCAAGCCGGAGCCGGAGCCGTCGCGTAAGCGCTCCCCACCTTCACCCACTTGGCCGGAGGAGGCCTACTCATGCACAAGCAGTACCGCGAGTGGGTGAGCGCGCCTCCCGTCCACTTCGCCGCGACGCCGGAGGAAGAGGCGGCCCACCTCAAGCGATGGAAGGAGCACTGGCTCCGCCAGGAGCAGGCCGACGGCGAGGAGCAGATGCGCTACGAGGCCATGCTCCAACGCAGCGGAGGCGCTCCGGCTCAAGGAGGAGGAGGAGGAGCGCGCGCGGCTTGCCGCAATGCTGCCGCCCCAGCAGACGCCGGAGGAGGTTGCCCTGGCAACGTACCAGGCGGCGTTCGAGTGGGCTGGCCCTGCTCCGGTCTTCATCGACCTCACCGACGACGGCGGCGTCGAGGGCAAGGGCAAGGGTAAGGCCGACGACGTCTAGGACAGCGTGCGGGGCGGCAGCAGGCGGGCGCAGACTTTTTTTAATGTTTTATTTAATGTTTATTAGATCTAGGTGGACTTTGGTCGGCGTTTGACCGGCCACTTTTATGTTTAATTATGTTTATTTCGTGCAACTTGTTTTTTTCCCACGCCGACACATTTGGGTCGGCCTCTCCGTTGGACGGTCAAGCCAACCCATTTTAAAATGCGGACGCCGGCGTTCGCCTGGCCGACCCAAACGGACAAAAAGCGGACAAAGCGCGCGTCCGTTTGGGTCACCCCGTTGAAGTTGCTCTAAAATCATAAATAAAAATAAAATTTTAAAAGCTCTGATTCGGTTTTACCAACAAAAACACATGTGCACGTCATCTATGTGCATGCAAAGTTTCAGGAGGAATGACAGGTAAAAAAACATATGCATGCTGAATTTCTCCAACAACTTTTAGCCTTTTTTCCAGATTATCTTGACTTTTTCTTAACATCAGTACGGAACACGGGCGCTCATATATACGCGCACACACTCATTTCTATGATTGTACACACGTATACCCTATCCTTATGAACACCTTCGAGAAACTGAGCCGGTATATCATCTTGAGATTTACAAAGTCATCATAAGCGCCTCGTCGTCGAGGTGAACGTGGGCTGGGAATACCACTGTCCCTCTAACCATCCAACCACTTGAATGTATGATTTCATTCACGCTTATTTTTCAATGATACACCATGAAAAGATTTACCGGTCTCATAGAAGAAGAATAGCCAAACAACTCATACAACGCTTTTTGGCGACATAAAGTTCATAACACCACGGCTGCAACTACAAGAACAACTCGCCTAGTCGAACATCATGCTGCGAATAGCGATGAGGCAAGACACGGAGATGAAGGACCGTGTTTTGAGCAACATCATATATGTAAAAAAGCACAACCCCGACCATATCTCAGGTTGAGTCAACACACTCTCCACCCTTTCCGTCTAGGAATCGACGAGTGAACAACAGGAGCCAGTAGGATTAGAAGGTGTCGTTCGAGAGCAACATGTGACAACGTACATTGCGCCCCCAAGAGCACATGCTCATAGCAGTAATCATCACCAAACGACGCATTTCCCTAATTCTCACGGAAGATCCGACAAGACCGCCACCTTGAACAAAAACTTGAGTAGCCTCTACGGGCAGGGGCGGATCCTGGATTGAGCCTTGCCCCGTGCCCCAAGCTTGCTACAGCGTTAGCACCGTGCTAAACAGTATCGACAGTGCTACAGATGAAGGAACTGCTCCACACGTCCCAAGGCCAGCCCCCCCCCCCCCTCCCCCTCCCCCGGGGCGGGGTCTTGGATACGCCACTGTCTACGGGCTCCCAATCAGCATCTCCAAGGAAGGGACGACGATGCAGTCTAGCCAGCGAGCCGGCCTAAGGTTTTTATTCCTTCTTGTATTCTTTATATTCGTCATGGTGTTTGAGAAATAGATTAGATTTTTTTTCATAAAATAAAAGATCCTTTATGCCCGAAAATATTTGTGGGAGAAATGGATGTACGTAAAAGGTGACAACTGCACGGTCCGCTGCACGCGTAGGCGCGTAACCATTTTTCAAAAACAAAAAAGGCGTGCAACCACTCGTGTGCACGTACTACTACAGTTCGTCCCCCTCGCCAGTACCTACCCAAACCCCCCGTTTCCGTCACGTGCACGCCTACTCCGCACGAACCGTGTACCCTAGCGCCCCACGCCCTGCGCGCCGCACACGTGGGGGTACCCTCCGTCCAAAGTGGGTACCCGTAGGATTCCACTTCCACGCGGCCTCCAAACGGGTCGGGTCACCACACGCTGCGCCCGGCCCGCTCCGCCCGTCCAGTGTCGTTCGTTAGACTCGACTTAAATCGCCTCGGATCCTGCCAAGGCGGAAAGGAATCCGAGCCGGGAGGCGCCCCCACCCCCCACCCCCAACTTGCTCCCCCGCTCCCCTCCTTCCTCCTCCCCGGCGTCTCCTCCCATTCCGGCCCCGCCGCCGCAGCACGAGGTGCGGCCGGCGGTGCCGCCATCGCGGGGGGAAAGAGGCCGCGCGCGCTCCCTCTCCGCCCGCTCGATCGGTTCGGTCTGCGACCGGAATGCGCCGCCGCTGTACGTCTGGTTTGCTGTCTCTGCTTCAGTTTTTTTTTTTTGTGTGTGTGTGCGCCTGTGTGCGTTCTCGTTCGAGGCTTGGAGGGTCAGGAACTCGTTCTGCCTGACGCCGTTGCATGTGCTGGGATGTTGGGCTGCCACAACCTCGCGAAATCAATCTCGGCTTCAGCTTCGGCGTGAATTACCGTGGGGGGTTTTTTAACGGAAAAAAAGTAGATGGATGTTACTGTGGGTTTTAGGTTCGGGAATGCCAAGAGAATAGTTAGGAGCACCTTATTCTTGGGCGCAGTTTTGGTCCATTAATATTTCTGCGCCCACATAGGAAAAAAACATTTCATTATAATTAAGTTGCAGTTCCGTCACAGATTTCTGAATGGAGCAGCAGTTATGCAAAATTTTCGCAGTTATTTCCTCTAAGAAAACTGGTTAGTGGGTTGCTGACGGTTTGTGTGCTCTCTGCTTACGGTTCAGAGGAATCACTTGGCAGGGGCATGTGGATAGACGAATGATGTCAGGGTGCCAATGATCGTGTCATGATATGTGGGGCGTGGACCCGATCCTTTTGTAAAGCTTATCTTGAGAAATACAGTTTGCATTATAAGTTGTTGTTTTTTGAAGAGAGTTGTTGATGACATCATGATCTTGTTTATGTCATGATATTATTAGGACGTCTGTCTAACTGAACCAAGTGCTGCTACTCTTGGATTTTTAACTGAACCAAGTGTTGCTACTCTTGGATTTTTGTGACCGCGGAGTTCTGTGGCAAACCATCTAGGATTCAGCATTCAGCCCTGCACATTGCTGTGAATATTATATCCTCCTTTTGTAATTTAGCGTGAAAAAACTGTATGTAATATTTTAGTGACTAAAGTTTTTGGCTGGAGCATTGTGGGCAGTTAGCTAAGCACAACAATCAAAGATGAACATATTACTTCTGAACTTAGTTGTTGGCTTGTTGTTTCGTATAAATATATGCGCATGGTTTTGTATTTTAGTACTCCCTCTGATCCATAATAAGTGTCGCAGTTTTGAACTAAGATTGAACTAACCTTAGTACAAAACCACGACACTTATTTTGGATCGGATGGAGTACAATTTATTGGTTGTCTTGCTCATTTCTGTATATTTGATTGGGATCCCATGGTAGAGAGAGAATGTAATGGTACAGCGCACTCTTATGCCTCGTCTTGCACTCAGCAGTCTACGACTATAGTATGACTCAAAAATCACACTATTGTGTTTCATTTGTTTCATTTTCTTGCTTATTCATTTCTTGGCATCCTTTTTTTTAGAACCATTTCTTGGCATCCATTGTTCAGGTTTTATTTCTTATTGATCCTTGCAACTTGTGGTCGCAGAACTGCTCAGCATTGGAGATTTTTTTTTTCATCTTGGTATTTAGCGACATCTGGTTACATGGAGGAGTATTTAAATAGGAGATCCAAAGCAGCAATTGGGTTTCTCAGAAGAGGTTCAGGCATAAATCGAAGCCCTGAAGAGACAACCAGTCAGAACACTGATGTACAGGGAAGCACTTCAAGAGTCAATCCTATGAAAACCAGGCTGGCTGATTATCAGGAGAGACCAAGATACTTACATGGCTCATATAAATATGCAAGCTCAAATGTCATGTCTGGAAGCTCTTCCAAATTTCCTAAGAACTTTCCCCTTAGGAAATTTGGTGAGGAAAAGCGAAGGCAGACGTCGTTGGAAGGGGCTGACGTTGCTGAAAGTAGTAGAAGAAAGTCCGATGCCGGGTGTCTGGAGGGTAGTAAGAAAACCATTGTAGAGAATCAGAGTTCAGATGCTCCACAGACTGGGACAGAAGGATTAACTGCCAAAGATGCTGAACTGATAGCACCTGATCCTGAGGTTTCACATCCTGCTGGTTCTTCAGGTATGCATGCACATACAGCTGAGTCCTTGGTAAGGAGTGCTTCACTAAGTTCTAAAACACATAGACAGAAGGATAAGGAATTGAATTTGGGCACAGCTAGATATTCTTGCTCTTCGTCATTTAGTAATCAGCCTAGTATACCTAGAATTCCTATCGCTGGTGCGAAGCCATCATATAGTCTTGTTAGTGGAGAACAGAGACGTGGACCACGTGGTCTTAAAAACCTTGGTTGCACTTCAGTCTCTGATGTTCTGCCATCAGGATGCTCGTCTGATTCTGTTCGTACCAGGAGCTTTGATGCTATGAGAAAGAGAACTTCTGATGGGGAAAGCTCTTCCAGATCAAGAGTCATAAGTGATCCATCCAGTTTAGGTCATTTACATACAATATATCCTAGCATTAATGGTCCCAGAATCAGAACTACCGAAGAATCAGTTCGGCAACAAACATTACGAAGCCGCAGTAGAAATATTCAGGATTCAGCAGTATCAGTAAGGACAAGACGGACTTTTCCTAGAGACACTAGGTTCAGGATGTCTGAGGAAAGAGAGGATGCCATGCTTCATCTGAATGAGTCTACCGCGGGGAATCAACAGTCAGTTGGTGCTGATTTTTCTGTGGAAGAGGATTCTTCAGAAAGCTCCATAAGACCAGTCTCTGTGGAACTACCTCATGCAATTTACTCATCTAGTCGTCAGGGATCGAGTACTCGGACTGCCAGGAGAACATCAAGCTCTCGCTTTGAGCAAAGCCCCCCACAAACATTTCGCAGTCTGGCAAGGGAGAGAGGTGGCCACAGACGCATAAACATGGAAGGCATTGCAGAGGTCCTTTTCCAAAACACCTTTTTATACTGTTCCAGTTGTATTGCTCTTGTAGATAGGTTTTATGTAGGATTAAATCCATCATTTTGATAATGATTTTGCTAAAGACTATGCACTATGACTATGGATGTGGTATAAGTGTTTTTTTTTTCTTATGTATGTGTATGTAGGTATTGCTAGTGCTGGAGAGGATTGAACAAGAAGCTGAGCTTACTTATGAGGTTAGTTAGTTTGACGTCATGTTTGTAAATTTCTTGCCGTCTACCTTTTCGCTGAACATGGATAACATGTTAGCAGCAATTGCGGGTACTGGAGACAAATCTGTTACTTGGTGCCTTCGCCTCCCATGATCAGCATAGTGACATGCGGATGGATATTGACAACATGTCCTATGAGGTATTATTTTTGTCACGTCTAGTTCTGACTAAAGGGATTCATTACAGAAGTGTGTTTCTTTGAGGAACTCTTCCTCCCCAACTTTATGATTTGCATAAATTGTTCTGGTATATATTTTATTCAAGAGGCATTTGTTTTTCCTTCTTTTGAACAGGAACTATTAGCATTAGAAGAGAGAATAGGATACGTAAGTACTGCTCTTTCTGAAGAACAGCTTGCAAAATGTATCAGAAGGCGTTTATATAGACCAGTTGCTGCAAAAGGAAACAGATCAGTCATAGATGACATCAAATGCAGCATATGCCAGGTAAACATGTACCAACTGGATCCTATTGCTTCTACATGTTATAGAGTAAAATAAAAACCTTACAGTTATTGAATATTGTGTTTTGCATCTATCATTCTTAGAAAAAATTTGCTATCGAAGTGGATATGTTGACTTTCTTGTGTTTAATGTCCTGATTAATCTTCTTGCATATAACCGAAAGAACGCTTTCAAAACCGCCATGATCCTCCTGTTAAAGAAAACGTCGCGATCCCACTATCCTGGTATCTGTTTTCTTTTTGCCATGTATATCCAAGTGTCTCATCATGAAGATGACCAGCTACTTTATTAGGTGTTTGGTTCTTGTCAATGCATTAAACACCGTTTGTACTTAAGTTGCCATCATCCTTACTAATGATTCCGCCGAACAAAGTTGTCGTCTGAATCTTCCCCTAACAACAACGCCAATTATCTCCCTGTCTGCCGTGCAAAATATCCAATAGGCTAAACGGGATTGCCTAACTTGTTTCTATCTAAAGAAAAGGGTGGGATTACTTACTTTACCTGTAACCGCTTACTGAAATGGAAATGGTTTGCTGTTCTTGTTCCAGGAGGAGTTCGTGAAGGGTGAAGAGGTTGGCAGGTTGCGGTGTGAGCACCAGTACCATGTGTGCTGCATTCGCCAGTGGCTCCTGCAGAAGAACTGGTGCCCAGTCTGTAAAGCTCCAGCGCTGCCCTCTCTGAACTGAACTGAACATCCTGTAGGAGCTGAGGTCTCAAACCTGTAAATAAATTACTATGTGATGTGAAATAGTCGTGGTTCGTGGACCTGTGAATAATCTTGTATGGGCTCACTCCAGTTTGTGAATGTCGAAATGGGTTGTGTCTTGTGAAGGCTCCAGTTTGTGAATGTCGAAATGGGTTGTGTCTTGTGAAGGCTCCAGTTTGTGAATTTTAGACTGTTATTATGAGTTGCACACTTGCACTAAAGATGTAGTTTTGTCCAATTTAGACGTTTTTGCCGATCGAGTGCCAGTTTGAAGCGTCAATGAAAAGCACACGCCAAATGGACCGGCTATAGGTTGAGCATGTCCAGCCGTTGGCCCTCTAGGAGGCGCTAAAAATTGCTCCCTGGGAGCGCGCACCGGCGATAAATGACGTGTTGGAGGGCCTAAAAATTGCTCCCTGGGAGCGCACCGGCGATAAATGACGTGTTGGGGCGTGATGCCCTCCAGTCACGGCACCCATGTTTTTTTTTGAAAATATAAATTACGGCACAAACACGATGCAAATTCAACCAAACTTCGGCGAGTTTGTTCATATTTAAAATATTTTACAAAAAGAAAAAAAAAACTACTAGGTTACTCCTCGCCGTCTCCCTCGCCACCCGCCGCCTTGCAAATCTACATGCCGAGGAGGCGGTAGAACCGCATGTAGTCGTCGTCTCTGCCGCGGCCGCCGTCCCTGCTGCAACCCTCCCCCGGTTGGCGCGGCGGGTTGGACGGTCCGAGGGTGTCGTCATCGTCGTCGCTATCGAGGACCATGACGCCGTGCTCGTCCTCGTGCCCACGTTTGCGGGCGGCTATCTCCTCCAGGGCCCGGCGCTGCTGGACCACCTTGTCGCGGAGGTAGTCGTCCCGCACCCACCATAGGGCGTCCTCGTCGGAGAAGCCGCACCGGGCTATCTCCTCGTACTCCGCGGGGAGGCCAGGCTCCGGCTTCGGCCTGACAAGGGCGAGGCGGCCAGAGGCGGGGGCGGAGTCGTCGATGCGGACCCCGGAGCTGCGGGTGCGCGCGCTAATAGGCGTGTCCTGGGGCTCCGGCTTGATGGGACGGAGGCAGGGAGAGCCGGTCGACCGACCTGACGAGGAGGAGGACGCCCCGGGGTCCATGCGCCTCGGCGACCACGAGCTCCCACGACGGCGAGAGAAGGACAGGGGGGGAGGGTACTCCAGCCTCGGCATGTTGCCGCCCTCCATGTACTCGAGGACGGCATCCAACGTGTGGCCGGGCACGCCCCACCATCGGCGCCTCCTCTCGGAGTTGAGCCTGCCGGAGGGAACGATGCCGTTGGTGGCCTCGAGCTGCTCGGCGTGGTGGCGGCGAAAGTATGGCTCCCAGAGCGGGCTGTCGGGGACGTAGCGTGGCCCCTCCCTTGCCGCCCGCGGCAGGGAGGAGCGGATACGCGCGATCTCCGTGGGCCGCGCCGCCCTGGTGGGCGGTGGCGGCACCGAGACCCCGCCGACGCTGATTCTCCAGGCCCCGGACACCCGCATGTCCGGCGGGACCTGGTACTCGGTCTCGAAGAGGAGCCGAGCTTCGTTCTCGTGAAGGTGGCGGCAGCCGAAGCTGTTCGCCGCTGCGCCGTTGCCTGGGAAGTGTTCGGCCATTCTTTGAGCTGGAGACGGCGAGAGGAGAGGGAGGAAGGGGGAGAAAGGTGGCGCCGGCGGTGGAGACTCTGTGCGTGCCACCAGCGCGCTGGGGGTCGGCTTTATGTAGGCGGAGGCGCCGCGCGTACGCGTGGCCGCCGCGTTACGTGTGGCATGCGAGGGGACGCGCGTCGTCTCGTTTTCACTGCACTGCCCGTGAGGCATCAATGGCGAAGGCTGACCGGCGCGGCAGCTTTGGCATTGATTCGCCGCGGGAAACGAGGCGATGAGGATGACGAAGTGGCGAGAAGCGAGACGAGTCGCTGGCAAGGAGGGCCCGCAGCTCTTTCGCGCCAAAAAAGATTCGCCCGGCGCCCCCGAGCGCCCCCAGCACGCCGGGGTCGGGTTGGGTCCGCCGACGCCAAATTCGGCCCGAGCCGACGAAAATTGGGCCCTTGGGGACGTGACTGGGCCGATTTTTTGACGCCGGCGGCCGAAAACTGGCCTGGGAGGCGCGGCTGAAGATGCTCTAAGCATACTGGGGTGATGTGGACGCTGAGCTTGGCGACTTGGGACGCGTCAACATTTGGCAAGCATTACTGAGAGATTATTGTACACTTTGGCAAGTATAGTTGGGCAGATACCAATAATTTGGCGTTGAGCAATGGGGGCGGCGTGCGTTTGGTTCACGGCCAATATTTTGGTCGCCCGTTTAGTTTTTGTAGTCCGCGCGTGGGCAAGCCGCTGGCGCCGAATTCCTTCGCCAAAACATTGGCACGACCAATTTTGGTAGGGCTGCCGTGGACAGCATCCAAACAGCCCAGGGTACTCCCTCCGGACGAGAATATAAGTCTGGCATGAAAATTTAGATTGTTAATTTAACTAGCAAAACATATATGTTTAGAAAGTTCATTCACTGATTAATCTGAAACTATATATTTTATGACATAACACATTTACTCACTAATAAAATCGAAGACCTGAAAACACGCGCCCAACTTATAATCCCATCCAAGATAGTACTCGAAAAGGTTGCTTTCTCGAACTGTGGCTGAGCTTGTGGGTTCGCTGCCATGCGAATATCACGAAAACTGTTGGAATTCTTATATTCCCATATCTTGTCTTGGAATGCCAAAATAGTAGCTTACTCTTGGATAATATTATGAAGTTAAATGCCCATTACTACGGCTATGTTAATTGGTAAGATCTTTTTGACTAAAAGAAACATACTTCTCCATTGTAGGAACATTGACTCTGTAACCGGCATCCTGTCACTTTTTTTTTTGTGCAAATACGCAATATTGCGTATCATTTCAATATTTCATTGGTAGGTAAAGAATGAAACGACTAAAAGGTGCAACTGACAAAACTACGTGCTGTGATTTCCAGCGCATGAGCAAAACATGAAAAGGAGGGGGGGGGGGGGGGGGGGGGGGGTGTGCTTAGCCGGTCAGCCCTATGAATAAACAGTCATTTCCTTTTGATCGGGACTGCATTACATTTTTTTTTTGCGGGAGACTGCATTTCATATTTAAAGTATGTGTTGCTTTTATTTCTTGTGGGTGAGGCTATGTGTGAATTCTTTTCGGTATTGCCTTGATGCAACATTTGAAGTCAATAAAAAACTTTAGTAGGAAGACATGATGGCCGTTGTTAACAGCTTCTCCAACCTTCACGGAGATCATTTCCAATGGGTCAACACGGCTAATATAGTGCTTATACCCAAGAAAGATGGCGCGAAGTACATCTCGGATTTCAGGCCCATTAGCCTCATCCACGCAGTGGCTAAGATTGTGGCGAAGATGATGGCTTCACGCCTTGCTCCTTTCATGCATGTGCTAATTTCCCGCTCCCAGAGTGCCTTCATAAGGACTAGAAGCATTCATGATAACTTCATGTACGTGCGCAACATGGCTAGGCGAATGCACCGATTGAGGAAGCCTACTCTCTTGTTTAAACTGGACATCAAAAAGGCTTTTGACTCCGTGCGATAGGACTATCTGTTGGAGCTTCTCTGTCGCCGAGGTTTCCCAACCAGATTCAGAGATATGGTTGCTTTCCTTTTGCACTCCTCATCCTCCAGAGTTCAAATCAACGGTGTTCCAGGTGGGCCTATTTGGCATGGCAAGGGCTTTCGACAGGGAGATCTGTTCTCACCTCTCCTGTTTGTCCTAGCAATTGATCCCATCCAAAGCATCCTTGACACTACCACACGCAAGGGCAAGCTTCACCAGATAGGTGGGAGGAGCACCCGCATGTGCACCTCCCTGTACGTAGACGACGCCGCAATCTTTGTGGCTCCCTTCAAGGAGGACGTTTAACAGTTTACCTCCCTGCTGGAGGGCTTTGGTGAGGTCACCGGCCTTGTGACAAATTTGGAGAAAAGCTTGGTGGCCCCTATTCGCTGTGATGGCCTCAATCTTGACGACATCCTTGAGTGTTTCCCGGCTACTCGCGCTGCCTTCCCACTGAGATACCTTGGGCTGCCTCTTTCGGTCCATCGTTTGCGGAAGGTCGATCTTCAACACCTCGTGGACAAGGCTGCTGGGAAGCTAATACCTTGGCAGGGACGGCTCATCACGATTGTGGGAAGGGCTGAGCTCGTCAAGCCCGTGCTTTCCTCCCTGGCCACCTTCCATGCCACGACGCTCAAACTTCCGGAGGGTACTATCTCCGACTTTGTGGGCATTGAGAGAGCTTTCCTCTGGTCTGGTTTGGATAAGGTTTCCGGCGGCCAGTGCAAAGTCAGCTGGAAACTCGTGTGTAGACCAAAGAGGCTTGGTGGGCTGGGTATCCTTGATATTCATATGTATGCCCGGGCTCTGAGGCTGCGATGGCTCTGGTATGAGTGGAAGGAGCCGCACAGGACATGGGTGGGCATCGGAAACCCATGCGACACCACTGACAGAGATCTATCATATGCTGCCACGACAATCTCTGTCGGCGACGGTAGGATGGCACGTTTCTGGCTTTCCCCATGGGTAGATGGAACGAAGCCCAAGGACATTGCACCGGCCATTTTCGCGATCTCTGCCAACAAGAACAAGTCCGTGCGAGAAGCCTTGCTTGAAAATCATTGGATCCAATGGATCAACATGTCCGGAGGTCTCTCGGTGGAACACATTGACCAGTTCTGCGCCCTTTGGGGGAAGCTCACTATGGTACACCTATAGGACGACCTACCCGATTATATCAAGTGGAACCTCACCGCCGACGGTATCTATTCCTCGGCCTCGGCCTATAGGGCCCAATTCGAGGGTGCGATCGCCCCCCAACATGACCACGATGGTGTGGAAGAACTGGGTTCCGCCCAAGTGCAAGTTCTTTGCGTGGCTAGTTATCAAGGATAGAATTTGGACGGCCGACAGACTGCAAAGAAGAGGGTGGCCCAACTGTAATTTGTGTCAACTTTGCAAGAGGGAGCCAGAGACCGCAGCTCACCTTCTCTTCCAATGCAGGTTCTCTGCCCCGCATTTGGAATGCAATCAGAGTTTGGGTGGATGCCCCTGAACTGGATGTGGCGGCCTGGAACAGGATCCCGCCACAGTCAAAGAGTGGTGGTCGGCAGTGGTCCTTAGGTGTGGACATAGGAGGAAGGCGATTTCATCACTCATCATGCTTGTTACTTGGGAAGTGTGGAAAGAGAGAAACGCGAGGGTGTTCGAGCATGTATGTAGGTTGCCAAGAGTGTTAGTCGAGGCTATTAAAGTGGAGGCGAGGCTCTGGATTATCGTAGGGGCGAAGCATTTGGATTCTTTGATGCCGCGAGAGTAGGACTGTATTTTTTTTCATTTGTGTGAGGTGTAATGACCCTCTGCAGACTTTGTTATTCCCCTTCTTTTTAATGAGATGAGGCAAAGCTTTTGCCTCCGTTTAAAAAAAAATTAAAAAACTTCAGTAGGCAATGATGATGTAAAAAAAATGTAGGCGTGCTTTGAAATGTGAAATAAAACCGTACACCAACTTAGCAGAAAAACCTTGCAGAAATATGCACGAGCCATAAAAAAGGTATGCATTCTATATAATTGATGT
Organism: Triticum urartu; assembly: GCF_056163025.1. Classification (NCBI taxonomy): domain Eukaryota; kingdom Viridiplantae; phylum Streptophyta; class Magnoliopsida; order Poales; family Poaceae; genus Triticum; species Triticum urartu. The sequence goes on from NC_141878.1 coordinate 101,463,182, forward strand.
ACTTAGGTAGTTTTTTTTTCAAAAAAAGAATGTAAATTCCTTTTTTGTCCAGTACACACTTTTTAAAGGAGTTCGCTAAATGTTCATATAAACGTATTTTACATGTTGTCATTTTCCAAGTAGGTAGCGCCCATTGTCACTGTTTCGTTTTTTTAAAGAATCCAGATCCATTATAAAAGTTTATCGAAAATATAAAACTACACCGAGATTTCGAGGACCCAACGACCACTACCGCCGTCGAACAAGTTGTCGACGACCGTTGTCGCCGCTCCCCTATTAGAACCGGCTTGACCTTGTCGATGATAGCCGGGAAGTTTTCATGCACATGCCTCTAAGAACCAACGTCCTGGAGCTGCAGTCGCCATTGAACTCTTGAATAGATCTGAAGCACCTAACATCAAATCTCGTCACACAGAAACGCCAACCTCACTGCTCAAAGGAGACGACAGGAATCTACTGGAACTCCGTCGACTACGTCCAGACGGACGGACTCGAGGAGAACTAGAGCCTTGAGGACAAATTCAAATAAGAAGCACCGTCATCCGCCTGAACACCGCACCAACGAGGATTAAAATTCTAACCTAAACTATTAACCGGAGCAAAGACACCGGGATTCCCCTTCCGCCACTGATCGCCGGAGCGACAGGCAAACGGGAGATAAATCCACGTGCTCCCCGGTGAAGCCTGAAGAGGAGAGTTCGCCCTAGCTACAAGACATAGTGGAGGAAACGCTAGAGTCACACCCCTTTTATCCACCTTTTCAGTTTTAGACCAACCAAGTGTGCTTTGAACTCTGTCAACATGGTTGCATACGCCACCGGCTGACTAATTTCAGGTCACTCACCGCAGGAAATCAATAAAATAAAATATATACACCAGCTCGCTAACCGTAAAAAAGAGAGGAAGGTAGATGGCGTAGATGCGTCCAGCCAATTCATGATCCATTGGAACACCTCCTGCATGGGTTAGGTGCCGCATCGTGGGAATAAAAGGAGAGCACATGACCATTTTACGTTAATACATCACAATATATTAAAACGATGTTGTTACTTTCTTGGAACCTTTATTTTCCATTTTCTCCTCATAAATCTTCTTGTGAACTTGTTTGGTACCCCTTGTGGCTTGGAATGAAAGTGTTTAGGTAGGCATAAGCCCACCATAGTCCCATTTAAAAAAACATTTGTGAAATCATGTGTAGTCTGAGTCATCCGGGCTGCCACATCGTGTGGTATTAAACGCCTTCTATCTTTATTTGAAAAGCAGAATACGTACCATATGTTTCACATTTTTGCCACACCGAAAAATAATGTTAGGATGTTGCATATATACAATAGTTGTCTTGAAATGCATCTAAACACAATCAATTTGGATGAGTTAAAATGCAATGACTTTTATCTTCTTGCTCAACCATGGGTTTTATGTCTAGCCGCTCTCCCATCAGGCCAAACCAACGCCCTTCCCATTCATGGCTAGCACCGCTACCACATTGCCTCAATGCATTGTCCTCCCGTAGCCACCATCTTACCGCTAGCCTTGGTCATCTTTCTAACCCTGCAGCGCCTCGCCGTCTTCTCCGACGTAGATGTCTCAGTTCAGACCCCCTAACCCCACCTGCGAATCTTAATCCTTGATGTCATCTCCACTTCAAATCTTTCACGGCCTTTGGCTCGGTCTAGACTTGCCTCCGCTACATATTGTCCGACTATTTGGCTCGATGACCACAAAATACGAACAATACATATATGTGATGACAAAACCGGACTATGATTTCGTGAAATTGCGGTTGACTACGATACAACAAAGCCCATTTAAGAAAAACACTCAACCATGCGGTCGCACTACCATGTCCCTGTCCCTTGTTCTTAGAGGAGTGGCAGAGAAGCACAGTGGATGTGTATGCGTGCAGGCCGATGATGCCATAGCAGTTGTGTAAGGGGAGATGAGACGAGTAGGAATTTGGTGGCCCAGGGGTCGGAGGGAGTCGGCTACCCTAAGAAATTGCCTCTTACCGCACTACCACTTTGTCAGTGCATCCTCCACCTTTGTCCCCGCCGTCACATAGCACAACCCACTCCGTGAACTCATCCACCTTCCAACACAACCACAACAACATGTGGGACCGAAAAGCCCTAGGAAAAATAAATCCACGCATTAACTGGTAGGTGGGCCAGCCAGCCAAACGAGGAAAATAACGCCTAGAGCCTTACAGCCATGGCCCGCAAGACCCCCTACAGGCCCGACGCATGAGAGAGCTTCATTTTGTGTGACGCCGGTAACTTAGAAGATGGCACATTTGATATTTCACGTCTTGCACGGCAGGGGATAGTGCTAGGCGGTTGCATATACGATAGTCGCCCGAAAACACGCCAAACACAATCAATTTGGACGAGTCTGGAACCCAACGACTTTTATCCTCTTCGTAAAGCGCCAGCTCAACCTCCGGTATTCCGTCCTCCAGCCCAGCCCAAACCAGCAGCCTCTAACCCCCGCACCGTGAATGTTCATCCTTGCCACCACATCATCTCCACCGTGCATCACCGCTGCTTCCGCCTCGGTCCAAACCTACCTCTAAAGCTCAACAAACACAAAAATCATAAAACAATTTGTGTAAACATAAAACCAACTAGTACAATTTCATGGAATTACAGTGAGCGAGTGTGATACAGCAGGAGGCCCTTTAAAAGAAAAGACCAGCACTCAGCCATCCGGTCGCACCACCCTGTCCCCGTCCCCGTCCCTTGTGCTCAGCTCAGCGGGAGTGGCCAGAGAACCACCGGCCAGCGCACGCCGGCCCGGCCTCCCATCACCGCCGTCCATCCCTCCCTCGGACGGCCGAGATCGCCCTCCCGCCCCCACAAACCAAACCCCGCACGTCCTCTCGTCGACCTCCACTTGCTCGCGCCCGCCCCCGCCCCCGCCCCCGCGTCGTCCGTCCACTCGTTGCTTCGTCTTCTTCCTCGCACCCCCTCCTCCCCCAGATTAAATCCGGCTATTTAAATCGAATCCCCCAACGAACTCCCACTTTTCCCCAGCGGCGTCAGCGGAGGAGCAGCGAGCGAGAGAGGAGCCAACCCTAGCGAGCGCGCGCCATGGGATAGGTAGGGGCTCTCGGCGGGCCATGGAGTGGGACAGCGACTCGGACGGCAGCGGGGAGGAGGACGAGGAGGAGGAGGAGGGGGAGGAGGGGGCCGGGCCGTGGGGCGCGGATGGGTGCCGGGGCGGCGGCGGGTTCTCGCTGGCGATCGAGGGCGTGCTCGGCGGCGCCTGCGGGCTCGTCGTGTCCGACGCGCTCGAGCCCGACTTCCCCATCATCTACGTCAACCGCGGCTTCGAGGACGCCACCGGGTACCACGCCGAGGAGGTGCTCGGCAGGAACTGGTGAGTGCCCCCCTGCCTCTCAGCCCGCCGATTTTGTCTTCCGTGACTAGTTACGGTCTGGGCGTGCTGCGAATTCGAGCTTCGGCCGGCCATGGCGCGGGCGGCGTTGGTTGGTGCTTTTGGGGGATCTGAGTACATGCTGCTATAATACTAGTTACTGGATTGGAACTGATTTAGTGGAACTTAGAGCAGGAACTAGTAGTTCAATTGGTTTGCAATCAAAATTAGTTAGGCGGATACTAGTATATATATTCTGTTTGGCGATTCATCACCATCAGTGTCAAATTAGGGAGATGGTTATTGAGAGAGACGATCCCACCGGTTTGTGCTACAATTGGGCCCGTAGAACACTTACTATTCAGGTGCTCGCGAGGAACTGGTGAGTGCCCCCCTCTGCCTTTCAGCCTGCTGATTTTGCCTTCTGTGAGTAATTACGGGTTGGGCTTGCGGCGAATTCAAACTTTGGACGGCCACACGCCATGGCGCGGGCGGTGGTGGTTAGCTTTTTGTGGGGGATCTGAGTACATACTGCTATAATACTGGTTACTGGATTGGAACTAATTTAGTGGAACATAGAGCAGAACTCGTAGTTCAATTTGTTTGCAATCAAAATTAGTTAGGCGGATACTAGTATATATATTCTGTTTGGTGATTCGTCACCATCTGTGTCAAATCTGGGAGATGGTTATAGAGGGAGACGAGCTCACGGTTTGTTTGCCCTACAATTGGGCCCCTGATCGCTTACTTTTCAGTGCTTTGTATTTGATGGATTTCAATGAGGGAGATACATACATCTAGCTTCACACTGAGAACGTAGATCTACCTCCCCACTGGGAACAGTGAAGGAAGCCATATTGTAGTTAGGAGGAGTATTAGTTATGGTTCGGGCATGCGGCGAGTTCGAGCTTTGGCGACACACCATGGGTGTGTGGGTGGTGTTGGTTTACGTTTTGTGGGGGATCTGACTCTGAGTACATGCTGCTAATTCTAGGTATTGGATTGAAAGTGATTTAGTGGAATAAAGAGCAGGAACTAGTAGTTCAATTTTGCTTTACAAAATTAGTTAGTGTATACTAGTATATATATTCTGTTTGGTGCTGATACCATCAGTGTCAAATGAGGCAGATGGTTAGTGAGAGACATGAGTCACCGTTTGTTTGTGGGTGCTGCAGTTGGGCCCATGAACACTTATTTTTCAGTGATTCATATTAGGTGAATTTCGATGAAAGAGATACACACATCTAGCTCCACTCTGAGTCTCCGAGAACATGCATCTAATTCCCCACTGAGAACAGTAAAGGAAGCCATATCGTAGTTAGGAGTCCAGAGTATTTTAGTCCAGTTAAGGGCTTTGTTGACACGGAAAAACCATCAACTGGAATCATGATGTTAATGTTAATTACTTAAAGCATCAGAAGCATCAGAAAGAGATCATACTAACAATTAAAGTGATATGTGGTTGGTTAGCTGTCTATCTGCTCTTCTCCTCCAACAAAAACTAACCAGTTAGTTACTATATGGTTGCACTTCTATGATGAGTTATCTTTGTCTTCAGGTGTTGCGCTCCTCTTAATTATTCATTGGAAATTGATTTAGGATGGAACACCTGTCTGCTTTTTATTAGGATGCCAGTCCTCTTTGAGTTTAAATAGTGTGAAATAACTAGAATATTTGTGGATTCTATAATCAACTCTTAGTTTTTAACACTACCTTTAATTTTACTTGCCCTTCCTCTAGTAGCACTTCCCTGGCTGGTGACCTTCTATTTTGAAAAAAGTTAACTCTATCAGTTTTTTTTGCTGGAAGTGTGGTCTAAGATTAAATATTCAGCTAGTCAACTGTCTTAGGTTTGAAAATGTTATGCTATGTGGAGAAGCAGTAAGAAGGATCACCAATTTAGCATCAGGTCTAATTATTATTTAACAAAGCCGAGCAGAAAGGAAAATGATCAGAGTTTGTGGTTGATGATGTTTGAGAGATGTGGCTATATGTTCATGAAACGGTGTTCACTTGACAAAACATCATAATGCTGTTCCAAAAATATTTCTCTTGTTAGAATAAATTAAATAATGAAACGTCAATGTAAAAGCTGAAACAGTAACTAATACTTGGTTAAAGGCTCTCTGCCTGATATACGAGTTCTTTTTACAAGTAATGTGTGTGTGTGCACAAGGCAGGATTAGATGAACATCAAATGTTTTAGAGGAAGGTAAACAAAATCCATTAGATCGTTCAGCGCTGTAAACTGTTCTACTGATACAACTGTTTAGAAGTTGTCTGGATACACATATGCACTCCTATGTTGTTTATGCAAGATAATAGTGGTAGCTTTGGTAGAGGTGGCTGAACTAATGGTGGTCTTCAGTGTTATGGGGGCTAAAGTAGTTAAGACAACTCATTTTTGGGTGTTTAAATAGTGAAGTCGTGAGGAGCTCCTGAGCATAACTTGTTTTGCTGACGTTATTACTTATCATACCATCATGGACAGAAATAAAAGAAATAGAACATATAGTCGAGCTATTAATCAACTTGCTAGCAACACCAAGATACATTTCATCTTTGCTAATGTAATACTATATTTGGTCAATTTCTCAATGTTTGATTTCGATTTTGAGTTATCATGTAACTTAGTTGAACATGTTACATTCGCCATTTTACTTTGCTTAGTTTACCTCTGTTATTGACAATTGTTTTGGTATTTTTTTCTGCAGCCGGTTTTTGCAATGCAGAGGACCATTTGCTCAGAGGAGACATCCCCTTGTTGATGCTATAGTAGTTACTGAGATTCAGAGATGCTTAGAAGAAGGAACTGAGTTCCAGGGTGATCTGCTGAATTTTAGGAAAGATGGTTCTCCATTTATGACGAGTCTGCAACTAAAGCCCATATATGGAGATGACGAAACAATAACCCATTATATGGGCATTCAGTTCTTCAACGATTGTAATGTTGATTTGGGGCCTTTGCCTGGCTCTATGGCAAAGGAAGTTGTGAGATCAGTATGGATTACACCAGATAATACTCTACGGCCAAGTCCAACAGGGAAGGGTAACTTTTGCTCTGAGTATTCTCATCTCTTCCAACTGAGCGATGAGGTACTGTGCCAGAAGATCCTATCAAGATTGTCACCTAGGGATATAGCATCTGTAAACTCTGTATGTAAACGTTTGTATCACATGACAAAGAATGATCACCTTTGGAGAATGGTTTGTCAGAATGCATGGGGCAACGACGCAACTCGGGCTCTTGAGAATGTGGCTGGCACAAAAAGTTTGGCATGGGGACGGCTAGCGAGGGAGTTGACTACACTGGAAGCCGTCACCTGGAAGAAATTGACGATCGGGGGTTCAGTGGAGCCATCTCGCTGTAACTTCAGTGCTTGTGCTGTAGGAAACCGTGTAGTCCTGTTTGGTGGGGAAGGTGTTAACGCACAGCCGATGAATGATACATTTGTGCTGGATTTGAGTGCGAGCAAGCCAGAGTGGAGGCACGTCAATGTGGGGTTGGCTCCTCCTGGCCGCTGGGGCCATACCCTGTCATGCCTAAATGGATCGCTGTTGGTTCTGTTTGGTGGATGTGGAGGCCAGGGCCTGCTCAATGATGTGTTTATTCTGGATTTGGATGCAAAACATCCTACATGGCGTGAGATTTTTGGCCTTACACCACCGGTTCCACGGTCATGGCATAGCTCTTGCACACTGGATGGATCGAAGCTGGTGGTTTCTGGTGGCTGTGCCGACTCTGGTGTGCTCCTCAGTGATACTCATCTTTTGGATGTGACAATGGAAAGGCCTGTTTGGAGGGAGATACCTGCACCTTGGACTCCGCCTTCTAGGTTGGGGCACTCGCTCTCTGTCTACGATGGCCGGAAAATCCTGATGTTTGGTGGCCTTGCCAAAAGCGGCCCTTTGCGACTCAGGTCTGGTGATGTGTTCACAATGGACTTGAGTGATGCTGCGCCGTCCTGGCGGTGCATCACCGGTAGCGGAATGCCTGGAGCCTGCAACCCCGCTGGAGTTGGTCCGCCTCCTCGCCTTGACCATGTTGCCGTGAGCCTTCCCGGAGGGAGAATTATGATATTTGGTGGCTCGGTAGCAGGTCTTCATTCCGCTTCACAGCTCTACCTCTTAGATCCGACCGAAGAGAAACCTACCTGGAGAATACTGAACGTTCCAGGGCGACCTCCGAGGTTTGCATGGGGACACAGTACGTGTGTCATGGAAGGATCAAAGGCAATAGTTCTTGGAGGACAAACTGGAGAAGAGTGGACGCTGACTGAAATACATGAGCTCTCTTTGGCGAGCTCATTAGTATGAGACCAGAAAGTCTCCAGCAAAGTTCACAGGTACTCTTGTGGCAGATTAGTTGTCTATGCTTGGAAGGCTAGTCTCAAGTAGATCAAAGCCGGCTACTCCCGCAATGTCCCGGAGTCGCCCCCCGTTGTCTATGAAGTAGGAACATGTTCTCTCTGCTTTTGCTGCTGCTGCTGCTGCTGCTGTCTGTTTGGTCTACTACAAGGTAACTAATCATCATCCATAACCCTCAATGTGTGTTGTTCTCGTCAGATGTTTCCAGCACTCTGATATGGAAACAAAAGGGACTGGCGTCGTATACCTGGAGTCTCCGGTGCAACACTTCTGTGGCACTGCCGTCGTGACACATGTTGTAATTGGTCCTGAAATTCCGACCGCCCGCCGGTTATGTTGAGCTTTGCTTTTCTGTACCTTGTATGTTTTCCGCGAGCTGCTTGGTTACTCCTCTCACATTGTTTGTTTACTAATACCGCTGACAAAAACTTTTCAGTTTATACCTTTGTAAGTTGTAATTCTGATTGTAGCTAAAAAGTTATCAGGACTGGTTGTATGGAAAACAGGCAGAGTTTTGCTTCCCCGCGACATTTGTTGTAGATTGTAATTTGCAGAGCTTACAAGGATCTTTCTACAGAATAAATAATGGCCTTATGACGCCATTTTGGGATCTGATTTCTGGGAAGAATGCAAGCTCCCATCGGCTCTAACAAACTCCAGTTTCCAGCTCCTGATTGGATGCCAGTTGCTTGCGTGAACATTTAGGAACCCTCGCTACTTGGGCAACTAGCGTCGAATTGCGTAGCGCAAATCTTTTTCTTTTATAGGGAATGCCATCATGGCGCACATTATTTCAAGTTGAATAACGATACATCATTCATTACAGCCGGGACAATAAAGCTACGGGGATTACCCTCAAAACACAAGAATTAGAAGTAAAAGCATGTCTAGCTGATGTGTGTGCCACCATGTTCTTTTCCTGTTGCATGGAGATGTTCCCAATTCTGGATGCAATCTGAAGACCCCTTTTCTTGAACAATCACGCGGGCGGGGTGGGGTGGGGGGGGTTGTGTGTGTTGCTAATACTTGCACTGCAAATGGGCAGTGGAGGGGGTAGCATCCTCCACCGGTGCAGCACAGCGGGGACATGTAGAATCTGAATGACCCCATCAAAAGCCTGTACAAGTTCTAAAGAATCTGTTTCAACTATCACCGGAACACAACCCAACTTTTCCATCATGTACAGGCCCTTCCGAAGCGTTGTTGCCTCCGCTGTCGCTGCCCAAGTAATCGATCTAGAGGCCCGCAAGCCCCTGCAATAGCTTCGCCAATTGCATTACTTAGCACTGCACCTGCTCCACCTGTTCCATTTTCAATAAAAGATGCATCGATGTTCAGCTTATATGAAAGTCTTGGTGGTCTGCACCATGTTACTATTTGTTGTTCGGATTTTGAAAAGGCCCTCGCATAGTTCGTTGCCATACCTTGAATAGCAAAAGCAGACCGAGGTGGAGGGGCCACGGCCACCCTTTTTACAAACTCTCGCGTTGCCACCAAATATACCAAGCAACCACGATAATCATCTCCTTCAATCCAACTTTGCCCAAGTACCGGTGATTTATTATTCTGTCGCCGAAGCAGCTCTTCAAGAACAACGGATCGAGATCGGTCAACATATGCATGGCTGGCAATACAAAACTACGTCTGGACGGCGGATAGACTGGAGAGGAGAGGGTGGCCGAACTGTGGCCTCTGTCCACTATGCAAACAGATGATGGAAACGGCGAACCACATCTTCTTCAAGTGCCGGTACTCCATTAGACTATGGGGTATGATCAAGGGTTGGCTCAAGCTCGACTACCTCGACATCTCTTCTTGGATGACGATGCGCTTCATCAAGGACCGGTGGCTCAACATGTCGGCTACTAATATGCCGAACCGGAAGGCGATGGCCTCCCTTACTATGCTAACATGTTGGAGCATATGGTGCGAGAGAAATGCACGGGTGTTTCGCCACAAGTCCACACTTCGGTCCATCTTGCTTTCAAACATATAGAACGATGCCAACCTTTGGGTAACCACAGGCGCAAAGCACTTGGGTCAAATCATGCTGGGAGAGTAGCTGCCTTGTAATCTTTCTTTTCGCTTTTCTTTGTGAAAGCAATTCTAAACTCCTTCCTAATTAATGGATGAGGCAAATCTTTTGCCTCCATTTAAAAAAAATGACCTGAAAGCCCAGCAATTTCCAGATATCTTGTGCCCGAATTGCGTAGCGCAAACCTTATAGTTTGCTAAAAATAACAGTCCTCCCGATGCTGATGCGACCATGACAAGTAGTATTACTATCTAAACCTAAGGTTCCGTGGCCATAGCCGATGATGAAGCCGTGCAAGCAAGTTAACGGGGCATCATCAGCTGTTGCATCTTCTAAAGAAAGCGCGAAACAAACAGGATTCCAAACGCATCTTCAACCCGTTGGCCGGCGGCCCAACGGAAGTCCAAGTCAACCCGGAATCTCGCAGGAAACCGGTTGACGGAAGCAACCACACAAGGTTCGGGATCAGGACGGGCATCAGCAGTCCGCTCCCGCACGCAAATCGCAGTCAGATAGATATACGGTACACAAGTGGCATTCATTCAGACACATCCCAGCACGGAAGCCTCTTCTTTGGCAACAAGCCCAGCAGCACAAGGGAAAGCACAGCACACAACCAAACACCCACACAAACCTTCATTTTCACAGAAAAGTTGGAGCAGTTTTTTCATAACAATTACCACGGGACATTTCCACACCGATTGTCGTGCACGAAGATCTTCGCGGCGGTGTTTTTCGAAGAACAGACAGGTGGTTCCACGGACCGGAACCGAGACCCGACGGTGCTATAAGGTGGCAAAAGTTATATATTTACATGAAGAACCTGAAATGGATGGTAAGACCTGTTGCTGATGAACAATGAAGGAAAGTTCACAGCGCACAAACCCAGCAGTCACACAACCTTCTTTCTACAGGGAAGAGAAATCCATTCCAAAGCCTTTCTACCACAATTATCGCGCACGGAAGATCCCTTCCGTGGCGGCGGCTGTTTTTCACATACAATGGTTTCGTGGATGGAAACCGAGATCAACACTGCTATAAGGTAAAGGCTAAGTATTTACATGAAGAACCTAAAAATGGTAGAGACCTGTGAACAATAACGGGGGAGGCCTGCTGCTATCGTCTATGCACACGAAATACGGGCTTGGATAGCAGAGAGAAGGGGAGAAGGAATGAAACAGGCGGTGGAGCTGGGATGCTTCTGAACTTCCTGATTGTTGCTGCATTGCGATCCTAGGCGTGTGCACGTCGGCGGACATACCTGGGATCCCTGGATTGACAAAGAAAAAATGGTGTGTCAGAGACTGCCGAAGTGAAACATGAGCAGCTAGGATTTGTTATAGTTTCTAGTAATATAACTGTTTTCACAGTTAGAAATGTGGCGTGCACTTGTGCTGAGTTTCAAAGGATAAAGACATTGTTCAGGGCAATAAAATCTACTAGTGGTTAAAGTGGCACCTTATTGATCCTTGAAAGTATAAAAATGGTATATACTACTCAGAGGGGTAATTCTGTTAGCCACATGCCAATGACAGAAAGCGGCCCTTTTAGAAAAATGACAGTAAACAGGGGAAGCAAAGTATATGCACACACCTGTAATGACTGGCCATTCTCCTGGATGCTGCACTAGGCATTGCCCCTGTAACAAGATACTCATCATCTATTCCATCAAATCTGATTTCCCTTATGTCAACAGCTCTGGTTGGAACGTCGATGGTGAAGCTTTCCTGACCAGACCTGTTGCCGCTCCTCCTTCCACCACTTCTCCTTTCCCTTGTCCTTGCTCTTCTTCGGCCTCTCGAAGACCCGAATGACTTGCAGAAAATACAGGACGTCCACCAGTTTCCCCTGACCCTGTGGAGCACTTCATAGTCATCTCCAGCGTCATCGTCCCCATACTCAATGACATAATCTCCCAGAACTATGCTGTTAGGCACCTGTGCGTGTATCGTGCTCAAGACATCGATGATATCGGACGACTGCTGGAAATTCTCCCAGTCGACTCGGCGAGCGGGGTCGATCTCCGAAGGGCGGGAATTCGGATGCTTCTGCTGGGTGTGCTTCTGAAGCTCATGGAAGTTGCCAACATATGAGCAGCAGCTCTCTTCGCAGCATCTTTTCTTCTGGTTAAGGTGCTGCCGCGCCTCGCCGATGACAGCCCACCCGATGACATCGCCTCTACACAACGGGCAAGCCGGGTGGTTGTTTGTGTTTGAAGAGATGAAATGGATGCTGTCACGGGGAGCGATGTTAACGGCCGAGACCTTCACGTTCACCGGCTGCCCATGGGCACTCTTAAACCGCTCGAGGCAGTTCGAACGGGACTTGTCGGTGTCGCATACGAACGGCCGGCAACCCTTCTCATAAGATGTGCACCTCAGCAAGACCGCGTTGTGAGGGAAATCGAGACAGATTGGGCAAGTAACGTCCTCCGTCCAACTTTTGTCAAGTTGTATGTCGAGATCGAAAGAGCTGGGCTTCACCACCTTCTTCATCACCAGATTTCCTGAACCCATGCTGAATGAACTTTGCCTACCAAATGTATTTTTTCATGACAGCCTGCATGTCATAAAGTAGCATGTCACTCCCATAAGCAATAAAAGCCACAAGACTCTGCATCTCCATCACTACAGAAATATCATCATAAACCTAAGAAGCTACTACAAGATGGTACAACAGCAACTTTCCAGATCAGCCTAGTTAACTAGATACGGATCCAATTAATTTGCCTCACATCTATCATCTCCCTTGACCAAGTAATGAGCAGCCTAAAGCTTTCAGGTACCCCAGCCTAGTTCATGACAAGATCACATCATTTGTCAAGAAAAAAAAGCTATGGATCATAATGATCTTGCTTTGTTACATTAATATTTCACAGCATGTGCTTGAGCAATAGTACCATTTAGAATTAGGAATTTACTGTGGCCACCAAGTGTATAATTCAAATGTGCAAGAGAGGAAAAACCAAGCCATCTTACTTGTGTGCTACAAAGTCTACCTAAACATTCCCCCTGAAATGCCAAGACATTCAAAGAGATTGACCGCAACCCACCATTCAGCGGAAGACAAAAACAAACAGTTCCAGAAATTGGGGAAAGAATCCTGAAACAACATGGAAGCATCACATGCCCTGATTTCTTTTTCTTTTTCACAAAAATCACATGGCCTGATGAATCAGGCAGCGCAGTAAACTAATCAACACACTTATATATAAAAAACTGGAGCAGATTCTGCACAAGAAACTAATCAAAATCTATGCGGCAGCTAGCCGAAAGGCAGCAAGTTAACCCATCCAACACGCACAAAGAAAAAGAGTAACTATAAGAAGATCCCTAAAGCCCAAAATTAGTTCGGTTAAACTCGCCGAACGAACACCACACGGGGGCAAACAAGAAGTAACTCATACAGAGTCACAGATACGGCTACACGACGAAATACAAATTGCTGGGAGGGGAAAAATCCCGTACGAAAACCACACAGCGGCGCGGATCCATGCCAAATCTTCAAAATTACCAAAAGGGGAAGAATCATGAGAAGGAATGAAGAGGGGGTAAAGGGGGAGAGAGAGAGAGAGACGCACCGCGCACGAGGTCGCGACGTGCCGCCGGCCGGCCGGCCGGAGAGAGCAGCAGGCCCGACGGGCAGAGACTCAGAGACGGGATCGCCGCCGCCGCCTCCTTCTTCCCTCCCAACCTCTCTCTCTCTCTCTCTCTGACTAGAACCTTTCTCTGACTCTCCCTCTCCCTCTCCCTCTCTCTCTCTGACTCGCGAAACGGAGGAGAGGAGAGGAGCGCCTTTCTACTCCCTCGGATTCGCAGCGCCACCGGTCCACCACCACCACCTCCTCCACGAGCCGACTACTACTACTAGTAGCACCCCCGCAGGCATAAAAACCCCGACTTTTCCATGCCTCCGCGAGGAAATCGATACTTTTTTACGGGCGTCTCCCCTGTTTCGTTCGGTGCGTGGTGAGATGGGATGACTCGGTGGGAGGGACGGACGACGGGGGGAGAGAGAGAAAGTCCGCGGCCCGGGGCATAGCGATGGAGAGAGAGAAAGCAGGGTGATGCACACGACTCCAAAGCAACCCAACGTCTAGTGCTGCCCTAGTGGTGCACCCCCTCTCTCTCTCTCTAGATTTCGCCATCATCGCGCTCACCTCGCTGCCCTTTTCAACGCCTCGCTTTATTTTTTTCGCCTCTTTATTTGGAAATGACGAGAACGCCCCTGGGATAACTCTGTTAGGAGCACGGCAATTTTATGCTGATGCTGTCTTTTTTTCTCCTTCCCTTTTCAAGAATTTCTGCTGCTGATGCTGTCATTAATTTATATACTGCGAGACTTATTTCAACAAATTCTTTGGGCATTACCGCACACGCCGCGGCCATAGATATAAGATGTTTTAGATATTTTAATATGGACTGCATAGTGACTGAAATGAGTGAACAAAGACATTAAATTATACTATGAATTTAGAAAAAAAAGGTTAGGACAGTAGTTTATAGCAACAAAAGGAGTAGTGTACAACGGGGATTCCCTCATGAAAAAATAATGATACAACGGGGGTGGATGCAGGAGAAGTAGATGCGTGAGACGGAGGAGAAGTCGATACTTAATCAGCCTCGTGGCTTACACTTCGGTTTATTAAAAGGACAGAGACCAAGGGGATTGTCTTCCCCTGATCTGAGCTTGCGTGATCACATGTTCTACAATTTAATACCCTTCTCTAAATGTACGTACATGTGGCATCTGTGTGGTAGCTTTTCAATTTGTAAATTTAAGCGCCAATATGATGGGCTGTATGAAAAGTTAAACGAAGCTGTAGTAATGTTAGTCATGCCTTGGCTAATTTTGATAGGGTGTATCGCCGGACTATGGTTTGGCTAGGCTCTGGACCAGATGAGGTCATGGAACTTATAGAACGAGATTGCCACATTTAAACTCCGAGTAATGCAAGAATTTATTCGCAAAAAGAATTGCTTTCACAACATGTACTCCATCCCTTCGGTATAAAAGGCCCTCGCATGATATCATCGTCTTTTCGACAACAAAATATGTGTTATATAACATTTCATTAGCCGAATTGATGGTCTAGCAGCAAGTATGGTTCTTTTATGGATCGAAATGGAAGGGCGTGTTTTTATGATTTTCTTTTTGCTAGCATGTTAAGGGCGTGTTTTATGATTTTCTTTTTGCTACCATGTTAAGAGCGTATTTTATGATTTTCTTTTTTAAAAAATGAGACCAACCCAAGGGCTAATCCTCGTTGGCTTTTCTTTATAGGAGAAACTCCATGAGCACCGCGCGTCCGTGTCAGGACTCAAACTCGGGTGAGCTGGCAGCAACCTCAGCTGCCCAGCCAACGGGTCGACGCCCCGTCCTCATGATTTTCTTTTTTCTAGCATGTTTACGGCTATGGATATAAGTCAAAGGCTAGACAGGGACCATCTTTTGATTTGGTTTGTGTGAGGGAGAGGGTAGGGACATAATTTCACATATCCATCATAATTCCGATCTTGATAGTATACATGTCGATGCATTAAGTGAGAATTTCGTGAGATTTCACGGACTTATGCACAAAGGGATGCATCCTCATACAAGTTGAAATTGTAGTGCCAAATGAATTGACACCCCCATTTTTTCCAAAACACCTTTATTTACCTTTTATATTTATATAGAAGTGCAAAAAACTACTAAGAATGTAAATAAAATGACGCCATGACGACACCTTAGGTCTGGCACAGCCACTCCATACATCTCCCTTTCTATTGTTCATAGATCATAGATTGTGTAAAAAGACACGGTAATTTGTACATGCCCAGGCTTATTTACACCCAATGAACGGCAATTTTTTTTAAAGTAAACATATTCAAAAATCTGAGAAAAAAGACAAATCGGCCCCAAACATTGTACTTTTTCAAATTAAAGTTTCTTTCACAAAAAAAAATATATTTTCTTTGCCACAACCTCCTCGAATGTCCAAATACCATGAATTTTTGCACTTGCATCACACATTCGACTATCTTGGATGCTAAAAAAGTTCAAATTTCTTTTATTATTTTTCTATTTAAATAAATTACTGTTCACACTCAGATGCACGTGGGCACCGAATCGCTGCACTCAGAAAAACATGCTTCTTTGTTGATAAAGTCTTTCCATATTGACTTTGGTTTTTCCATCCTTTCAGTGGCGGGGTGTGGGCAGTGTGATGATATGGTGCTTGGCCTTGCGTCTTTCATGCTTCTTTGGATGCCTGTCAGGGTCTTAATCCCCCACCTGAGCGGGTTATGTCGAACTCAGCTCACTCCGTGGAGGGTGATAGGATGGCACAACATAGATGCTGATCATTTTCGTTGCATCCCTCTATGTATCAACTGTGTTTTGTGGTGTGTTAGTCATCGTGCCTGTGGTGTCCCCGCAAAAAAGCCACAAAAGGCAAAAGTTGCTTATGACATCTTCGGTCGACATTACATAGCTGCTTATATCAGGGGCAAATTCAGTATGAGGTCCATATGTGCCATGGCATTCCCCCAGAAAATGCAAAACAATTTATACCATTTATTTACTTAATACTAGATGTCTACAACATAAAGCCTATTTTTGGTCTATTTGTTGGAACCGTATTGACATCTAGACCAAATTATATGATGCGTACTGTAATTTTCAAAACAAATTGAGCATATATGTTGAAGTTATGTTATCCATACATATATACATATAAACCGTGGCACCTTTTTTCCTAGGATCCTAGATCCGCCACTTATATAGGCTCTTCACGAAAGTTGGTGCAGCTGCTTTCGGTAACCTCCAAGTCACTAACCTCAGCTTTTCTTTTGTCTCCCAAGTTGTACGCTGTAAAGAGAAAGGATAGTGAAAAGAGAGAAAAGAAGAGTGACTATACGTGGAAAGAATCAAATCCATGTCAAGCTGGCTCGACCAAAAATCGTGCTAAAACAAGCACTCCCGGAAGCTGAATCTTACAAATATCACCCTAAGAATGAACACAAAAAAGACAGCAATCACATCGAGTATTTGGAGCACTCACACATTCTGTTTCTTTTTTCCATTCCAAAAATCACTACCCATTATTCGGATTCTTCGACCTAGATCCCAGTTTTTAAAAATCATGGTTGATTTGTTTTATCCCTATTTCTTCTTCGACTTACTTCACTCAACATATAATTAGCCATCCTATAGCGTCCATGAAACAGTGCTCACTTACGAAGGGAAGTTCCTCCCCCGAAGTACCGTAAACAGTGTTCTAATACAGCTATTTACGACAGTAACTGTTAATCTACAGTAATTCATGCGTAGTATCAGATTTCTGATTTGCCGCCTCTGTTTTACCCATGGAGGGTACTCTAGCACACTGACTTGCCTCCTATAAGTCAGAGGATCCACTTCCATGTCCAACCGGTTGCCTGTCGCCGCTATCGCACCTCCACCCCTTAATCTTGCCTCTCGCACTGTTATTGTATCCCTCTTAATGCACGTGTTTCCCCGCAAATCACAAGCAAATAGGAGGCTTTGCGGGAGTCTGGCCATCAGCCACGTAGGACTCCGACACCCAATACCCTATCCAAAATCTCACCAGATCCCGCATCTTCATCCTTCTCACTTTCTCTGAATCCGTTTTCCCTCTCGCCGCTGCCGTCAGCCAAGGGCTTCCCAAAACTCTGTGACCTCCACGACTACACCCAGCCTCCATGATGCTTGCCTTCCACCACAGGTCCAGACCTCTCGTCCGTCCGTCGCGTAGGTACCATCCGCCGCTACGGGGGTCACTACGCCCATCAAGTGTTTGGGAAAATGCCCGTGCTAATCTTTTTATCCCTTCTTTGAAGCAATGTATTTGGACATGGAGCAATGCATGGAAGATTTGATTGAGCATGCGTGGAAGGTTAAAGGGGACAATTAGAACATGTGTGCTAGTTGAATTCAAGTTTGAACCATTTTAATTTGAAAACTTTGTTGGATTGTAATATTTTGTAAGTGCATCTAGTGCCCCTTAGTGATTTTGGTGTATTGAAGACTTATAGGTTAAGGGACTAATGCGTGTGTGAGTGTACACAGGTCTATAAGTCTATGAGGAGTTTGATATTTACAGGAAAAGTCGACCCCTAAAAATGAATATCTTCGACTGAAGATTTTGGTATTTCGGAAGACTTTCATGAAGACTTTAAAAGTGAAGAAATTGGTGTGTCCGTGAAGACTTGATATTCATGCGAGAAATATGAAGCTTGAAGACTTTCGTGTTCATAGTTTTGTTTTTCTCTTTCTTGAGTCATAGGAAACACCGTACTATTAAAGGGGGTCGAGGAAATACTAAGGAAAAATTTCCATGTGATGCTCAACTCAAAATCCTACACCTATCAATCCCTTCGAGTGAAGCCATTGGAAATCTCATACAGTTCAGTCAATTTCTTCAGTGACAGAGACGAAGTTCTTCTGGTCTCTGAGGAATTTGTCCTGACTAAGGAGTTAGGGATTCGCCAGTGCGGATTGCCTACACAGTGAGGAACATGATAGCCCTGAGGATTTTGCTACTCAAAATTCCGACCGTTGATGTGCTATGCGCCAGCTGTCCCAAAATATCTATCCACCTAACGATCATATCATTGAAGGGCATTTATGTCTTATCATGTCAGGCTACTCCCTAGGCTATAAATAGCCGCCCCCTACAACCACTAGCTGGTTGGCTGCTCCGAGAGAAACTGACACTTGTCATTTGAGAGCAACCCATCCTTCGAGGACTTTGAGCGAAAATCATCAAGTGAGGAAAAACCAAAAACCCAAAACCCAAACACCTACAAACCCCAAGTGATTGACCATCACTGAAGAGATTGATCCTCAGTGGATCCGACGCTTGTTACCTTTGAAGACTGTGCTTCTTCCAGACGGTTAGGCGTCATGGTCTAGAGCATCCAAAAGGAATTGTGGATCGCCGAGTGACCAAGTTTGTGAAGGTTTGGAAGTCGCCTGAAGACTTACCACGAGTGATTGGACGAGGTTTGTGTGACCTTAGTTCAAGGAGAATACGGTGAGGACTGCGTGTCTTGGACTAAGTTTCCTTGACTGGGTGTCTGGGACTGTGTGTCCTCGAGTTTAAATACTCAGCCGCTCCAACCAGACGTACAACTGAGACAACAGTTGGAACTGGTCTACCAAATCATTGTCTTCACCAAGCTTACTGGTTCTATTTCCTCAACTCTTTCATTTCCTCATAACTGTGTTGTATATTTGTTCATATCTGTGTTTGAAGACTTTGACTGAAGACTTTCTCAATTTTCTCAGTTCAATTTCTTCAGTCTGTTTGTCTTCATCCCGTGTTATCCTGTGATTACGCTTCCTGTACTCTGTGTCTGTCTTCATTTCATCATGATGACTATGCTTGTATTCTGTTGTGTTTACTTTTGAGTACTTATTCCGCTGCTAATAGTTCTTCGCTAAGGAATTTCCTCACCGGCAAATTCCTCAGTGAAGAATTTCATAAAAATCGCCTATTCATCCCCCCTCTAGTCGATATAACGCACTTTCAATTGGTATCAGAGCAAGGTACTCCCTTGTTCTGTGTGATTTTGCTTTAACCGCCTGGAGTTTTAGTTATGTCGACCGCAGGTATGAGCAAGGTCTCTGCTGGGTGTCCTACCTTCGATGGGACGGACTACCCCTACTGGAAGAATAAGATGCGAATGCATATTGAAGCAATTGATAACGATCTCTGGTATGTTGTGGAAAATGGTGTTCCCTCAGTCACACCTTCTCTGAATGCTGCCGATGTGAAGAGATTCAAGCAACTCGACTCTCAAGCGAAGAATATCATATGTGGCCATCTGAGCAAAGGACAGTATGGCAGAGTGAGTGCTTTGGAAACAGCGAAGCTTATCTGGGACAGGTTGTCCAAAGTGAATGAAGGATTCTCAACTCAGCGTGACTCTCGAGTTGATGTTCTTCGCAATCTCTTCAACCGCTTCAAAAGACTCGACAATGAAAATGTTCAACAGACCTTCGATCGCCTCACTCACATCTCAAATGAGCTTCAAGCATTTGGTGCCACTGACATCACTGACCATGAGGTGGTGAAGAAATTGCTGAGATTGCTTGATTCCTCATTTGACACTCTGGCATTGATGATACAAGAATGTGCTGATTACAAGTCACTTGATCTCGCTGATATTCTCGAGAGGCTAAATACTCATGAGTTCCAACTTGCTGAAAAGAGAGATCTCTATGGTTCAAGCTATGGAAGAACATGTGCACTGAAGGCCAAGGCAGTATCTGAGTCCAAAGATGAAGACTCTGGTAGCAGCCTTGGTGATCCTGAAGAACTGAGCCATGATCTGGCTCTACTCGTGAAGAAGTTCCAAAAGTTCTCAAGACGTGGTCGCCTTGGAAGATCCTCAAGGAGCAATGATTCCTCATCCAGTGACTATAAGAAAAGGCTCTGTCACAAATGCAAGAAACCAGGATATTTCATTCAAGATTGTCCTCAGTGGGAAAAGGAATCAAAGAAGAAGAAATATAAGGATTACAATTCTGATGATGCGAAGAAAAAGAAGAAATCCACAAAATTCTCCAAGCCTTCATATCACAAGAAGAGCATCTCCAAGAAGGCCAGGGCATTCATTGGCAAGAAAATGGACTCTGAGGCTGAATCTGAAGAAAATGAGGAAGAGGAGTCATCTGAGGAGTCCGAATCCGGAGTGGCGAGCCTTGCTCTTGCTACTGCATTCGTCAGCAAGTCTATCTTCAACATTGAAGAAAATGACCTCACCAACAAGGCTGATGAAGGAGATGATGACTACGCTCCCACCTATTGCTTCATGGCAAAGGGTGCCAAGGTACTCAAATATACCTCCTCTGAATCAAGTGAGAATGAATCTGATGAAAACCTTAAACCCAGCTATTCTAAACTGGCTAAGATTGCTATAAAACAACAAAGGGCTTTAGAAAAGATTCAAAACATGCTAAATAAAAGTGATAATATGTTGGGTGAAGAAATGGATCGCACTGAAACTTTGACTGAAAATCTTCAGAGACTTCAGTCCAAGCTTGACAAACTTCAAAGTCATCATAACACTCTCTTATCGGATCATGAGAAGCTTTCTTATGAATTTCTTCAAAGAAAGCAAGACCTTGAGAAGCTAAGAGTGAGTTATGAAGATCTTCAGAAGGAGCGCGATTCATTACTTGCTCAACAAATCAGTGGATCTCAGGAAGAATTTGTTCCTCCATGCTTGAAGTGCATTGAACGTGAATCTGCTAATTCTTCACCTGAATGTTCAAATGCTGCTAATGTTTCAAATTCTTCACATGTCTCTGCTATCACTAATTCCTCATCTGAGGACATTGCTAGTATCACTGACGATGCAGGGCTGAAGGAATTGTACACGACACGCATGTACAAAAGCCTCAAAGGGCATCAGGCTCTTTGTGATGTGCTTAAAAAGCAGATCCTCAACAGGAACCCTAGGAAAGAGGGTATCGCCTTTGAGAGGAAACTCAATGCTGATGGTACATATTAGAAGCCTGAGCAGTACCCCAAAACTACATGGGTTGCTGCAAAGGGACCTCCAGTTGATCCATCTAACTTATCTGGATTTGCATGTGAATCTCCTCATTCTGATGATGAGTCAATTGATTCCAACTATAAGCTATTCAAAAATCAGAATGGTGAAGTATTTGCTAGATATGTTGGCACTAACTGCAGGAACGACTCCCCTATGAAGAAAATCTGGGTTCCCAAAAGATGCCTTGAAAATCTTCAGGTGAATGTCATCATGACACCACCTGTGAAGAATAGGAATCCCAGATCAAATTCCTCATACGGACCAAATTCCTCATATGGATCAAAGTCCTCATATGAACATCATCATGCTAACCCGTCTGTTTCTCAGGGAAGATCTAAGGATTATGGATATGTGCATTATTCTTCAAATCATTATGTCCATAAGTCCTCGAAGAATTTCTCTGCTTACTCCTACGCTTACTCTAACCCATCTTATGTGAGACGAAATGGACTGGCTTCCATGCCATCCTTTTCGTATGGAGCTCGCAGAATGATGAACTCTTTGCCACCCCTTCAGATGTGGGTGGTGAAAAAAAGAACTAATCTCTTCTGCAGGGTCAGGTCTCCAGACGCACGTAATCATCTGAAGAATTTGCTGGAGACCTGAGCATGCCTGATAGGACGCAGGCTAATCATGAAGAAATGAAACTTTCATTTCTCACGTCCTCATATTGCTTTATCAGTTCTTTTACTTGATGAAATTGATCTGATGAATTGATGTCATATTCTTCACTGATGAAGTATATGAGTTTGTAAGCTGCACAAATTCATCTGCAGGATGATCAACCCAAAGCCACTGAGTGGGTCCTTGATAGTGGATGTACAAACCACATGACTAGTGACAAGAATCTATTGATGGATGCTCCATTATCTCCGTCGCATCTGAAGCATATCATATTTGCTGACAAAGGCAAAAGTCAGGTATTGGGTCTAGGTAAGGTTGCGATTATAAAGGATCGACACATGGACAAAATCATGCTTGTTGAGTCCTTAGGATACAACCTTATGTCTGTCGCAATGCTTTGTGATCTTGATATGGTTGTTGTCTTTGGTAAGTACCGTTGTGTTGTGGTTATGGAAGCTGACAATTCCAAAGTCTTCGAAGGCTTTAGGAGAGGAGACCTGTATATTGTTGATTTCTCTACAGGACCACAACCAGCCGTGTGCTTACTTGCAAAAGCTTCAGAAGCCTGGCTCTGGCATCGATGACTTGGTCATGCAGGCATGAGGAATTTGCACACGCTTGCGAAGAAGAAGCATGTCATTGGCATCGAGAATGTCAAATTCCTCAAGGATCACCTATGCGGAGCCTGTGAAGCTGGGAAGATGACCAAGGCCAAGCATCCAGCGAAGACTATCATGACCAGTTCCAACTGCTGTCTCAGTTGTACGTCTGGTTGGAGCGGCTGGGTATTTAAACTCGAGGACACACAGTCCCGGACACCCAGTCAAGGACACTTAGTCCAAGACACCCAGTCCTCACCGTATTCTCCTTGAACTAAGGTCACACAGACCTCGTCCAATCACTCATGGTAAGTCTTCAGGCGACTTCCAAACCTTCACAAACTTGGTCACCCGGCGATCCATAATTCCTCTTGCATGCTCTAGACCATCACGCCTAACCGTCTGGAAGAAGCACAGTCTTCAAAGATAACAAGCGTCAGATCCACTCAGGATCAATCTCTTCAGTGATGCTCAATCACTTGGGGTTTGTAGGTGTTTGGGTTTTGGGTTTTTTGGTTTTTCCTCACTTGATGATTTTCGCTCAAAGTCCTCGGAGGATGGGTTTCTCTAAATTGACAAGTGTCGGTTTCTTTCGGAGCAGCCTCTCTCAGCTAGTGGTTGTAGGCGGCGGCTATTTATAGCCTAGGGAGCAGCCCGACATGATAAGACACAAATGTCCTTCAATGATATGACCGTTAGGTGGATATATATTTTGGGACAGCTGGCGCATAGCACAGCAACGGTCGGAATTTTGAGTAGCAAAATCCTCAGGACTATCATGTTCCTCACTGTGTAGGCAATCCGCACTGGCGAATTCCTAACTCCTCAGTCAGGACAAATTCCTCAGAGACCAGAAGAACTTCGTCTCTGTCACTGAAGAAATTGACTGAACTGTATGAGATTTTCAATGGCTTCACTCGAAGGGATTGGTAGGTGTAGGATTTTGAGTTGAGCATCACATTGAAATTTTTCCTAAGTATTTCCTCGACCCCCTTTAACAGTACGGTGTTTCCTATGACTCAAGAAAGAGAAAAACAAAACTATGAAAATGAAAGTCTTCAAGCTTCATATTCCTCGCATGATTATCAAGTCTTCACGGACACACCAATTTCTTCACTTTCAAAGTCTTCATGAAAGTCTTCAGAAATACCAAAATCTTCAGTCAAAGATATTCATTTTTAGGGGTCGACTTTTCCTGTAAATATCAAACTCCTCATATACTTATAGACCTGTGTACACTCACACACGCATTAGTCCCTTAACTTATAAGTCTTCAATACACCAAAATCACTAAGGGGCACTAGATGCACTTACAATCTCCCCCTTTTTGGTGATTGATAATAATATAGGTTAAGTTTTCAACGGGGATAAACATATGAAGTGTAAATACTGATATTGAGGAATTTGATTGCAAGATATAGAAGAACTCCTCCTGAAGATGTGCATAGTGA
Organism: Triticum urartu; assembly: GCF_056163025.1. NCBI lineage: Eukaryota > Viridiplantae > Streptophyta > Magnoliopsida > Poales > Poaceae > Triticum > Triticum urartu. The sequence goes on from NC_141878.1 coordinate 101,487,204, forward strand.
GGAATTTGCTTTTGAAGCAATGCACACTTGAAGAGTTGAATCATGGAGATCTCCCCCCTATATCTTGTAATTCATATACGCATTTGACATGTAATATGAAGAATTTGAAATGCATGATGAAATATGGTGCCTGATGAAATTCAGTATGCGTGCAATAATATTAACGAGGAATAAGCATGCAGAATAGTGCATCAAGAGTATCAGAGCACAATGCATCAAAAGTATCAGAGCACAGTGCATCAAAAGTATCAGAGCACCATCGGGTTTAAGATTACAACTCGATCCAATAAAGTTTCAGAAGAACGAGAGTTGTAACTTAGCAAAAAAAATGTTGTATATGGGCGATAAAATAGACCCGCTTGAAGACTAACTCAAATTTCTCCCCCTTTGTCATCAAATGACCAAAAGGATCGAAACTGAGGACTAACGCCCCTGAAGACAATCAAGTTGATGAAGGAGCGTCAGCGTTGTTGGGGTCGTTGGTTGATGTAGGGCCTGCCGCAGTGTTGTCTAAATCTACATGTTCATTAGTGTCGCGCGATGAAGAATATGAGCTGGCCACCAGAGAAGGAACCTTGACCTTCTTGAATTTCTTCGGTGGAGGTGCAGACCAGTCAAAATCTTCATCAAGACCCATGTTCTTTAGATCTTCTTCACCATACAGATGTGACAGGATTGCCCAGGTGCGACCGAAGACTTGATGGAGATAGTAGTGGTTTTTCTTCACTGCATTGTGTGTGGCAGTCATGTTGTGAAGAAGTGAACCAAACTGATGCTTAACCATTTGTGATTTCGATCCACCTTCTGGTGAAGACTAAGCAGAAGTTCACAGTCTGTCATCACGCGTGGAGCAGTGGCTTGAGGAGTGGACTTGGGAGCATTGGCAGAGTCATGTGTGGCAGAGTCATCATTGGTGGAATAAGATGCAGCTTTGTGAAACTGACCATCCAATGGAAGAATGCCTTCATCAATTACAACTGGTGCCTTGCCCTTTCCATCAACTGAGGAATATGTCTGCTTGAGGACTTCAATTGGGGGCAAGTAGCTGAGATGATTCTGGAAATCAACTTTGTAGTTGAGTGAAGACCTTGTCCTGAGAAATCTCATGATCCAAGGTGCATAAGGCTACAGCTCAAATGGAGACAGTGCAACATTGGCCATAGTCCTCATGAAGAAATTGTGATAGTTGACAGGAATGCCATGAACGATGTTGAATACCAGATTCTTCATGATGCCAACATTTTCCTCATCAGATGAGTCGTGGCCTTTAATAGGACTGATTGTCCTCGTAAGAATACGATAGACAGTTCTGGGCACGTACAACAATTCCTTCACGAGGAATTTTGTTCGTGGTGCCTGACCTGGTTTCAAAGGCTTCATCAGCACTTGCATGTAATGATGTGTGAGCTCGGGTTCACTGTAGATGCAGCGAGCTTCTTCAAGGGGAGGACTGAGTGGTAGAGCACGAAGCAATTCAGAGGCTGGTGCAGTGTAGTGAGTGTTTTCAGACATCCAGTCCAGCACCCATGAATTCACATCTTCAGCATTTCCGGTGATGTGCAGCGTTGCATAGAATTGAAGAATCAGTTCCTCATTCCAATCGCAGATGTCAGAGCAAAAATTGAGCAGTCCAGCATCGTGAAGAACACTGAGGACTGGTGCGAAGCATGGCAGAGATTCCATATCCACATGAGGAATATGCTCATGGTAGAAAATCTTCTCCTTGTTAAACAGCACTGAGGAATAGAAGTTGGCTTGACTAGCAGTCCAGAAACGCCTCTTCCTAATGCGAGCAGAGTCATATGGGTTATAATCTTCGAAGAATACGTGCTCGCCGAAGAAATCATCAGCCTTGAACTTTTGCATGCGTGAGAATGGATCCTTTGGCTTTGGTACAGGAGTGTCAGTGAGTTGCATCACGACCTCAGGAATCTCAATCGCAGGTTCTTCAGGCTGAGGAATTTCTGGTTCTTCCTCAGTGGCGGTCTGCATAGTTGGTTGTTCTGCAGCAGCAGTTTCTTCAGCGCTAGTGGCTGGAATTTCCTCATGGACAGATGCAGTGGGATGAGTTTCTTCAGAGCCCATGTGAACAATTTGTGTGAGGGACTGAGGAATTTGCTGTAGAGGGGTGAACATTGGAGAGTTTGGATGCTGACTTTCCCAGAATTCATCACTGATTACGGGTGTGGAGCAGTCAATGTCCACATCTTCATCTTCCATTTCTTCAACGCCAGCCTCTTCAGCTGTGAACTGAGGCTTAGGCGAGTAGATGATAGGTGTTGAAGGGATCGCATCCACTTCAATTTCTTCATCCAACGGTTCAGACGAAGCAGCAGAATGATTTTCTTCATCAGATCCGATGGGGATCACATATTTTTCATCAAAAGGAATAAGGTCCTTTGATGGCCTGGTTGAGACGGGAACATCATCAATCAGATGTGCAAATGAGCTTGTCATAGGCTTCATTTTCTTCGGAGCCGAAGAGTCTGAAGCAGCTGATGCTTTCCTTTTCTTCACTGCAGCACGCTCTGCAGCCTTGGTCTTCTTCACATCTGATGCAGATGGAAGGATTGGAGTTGAAGTTGGTGCAGGAGCAGTTGAGGAATCTGGTTGATTTTCTTCAGACACAACTGATGCAGTTGCCCTGAGTTCTTCAGTTTCTTCAGGCACACCACTACTGGTTGTCCTGGCAATTTCTTCAGTGGCTGGAATGCAGTCGTCAGCCCTGGAACTCGCATTTTCTTCAGCAGCCTAATTGTCATCAGCGGTGCTGGCATGTTCTTCAGTCGACTGAGCAGATGCTTCAGCCTGAGAATTTCCTGTTGTGTTGGGGCAGCAACATTTGAAGTGAATTGTTCAGTTATCTTTACAAATCTAACTTTGGCTCCTTGCCAATCAGCATAGTAGGCTTGGAAGTCATCGCTGAGGGTTTTGATTTCAGATTGGATTTTTACAAGTTCATCAGTGGTCATAGTGACAACGTTGTTCTTCAGGTATTTCTCCTTTCTGTACTGGGCCTTCTTGATCTTCCTGGCCTGATCATATTTCCATTTCTCCTCTTGGATGAAATGAGTCAGCATGTGATTTGGACCAGGCGTCAGCTTGAAGTCAAGCATAGGAGTATTTGGGTCCTTGTGCCAGAGATCAATGTAGTCGAGGATCAGCTTGGGATCCAAAAGCAGTGGCACAGGTGTGCATTTGGCTCTAGCGGCCCTAACTTGTCTGTCTCTGATGATTTCTGCAAGTTCATCATCATCAGCTTCATCTTCTTCAGGTGGCACTTGAAAAGCGACTTGCTTCTTTTGAAGACTTGGCCGAGGACCTCGTCCAGCAGTTGCCTTGGTCTTCATCAGAGTGGGGCTAGATGAAGAATTTGGTGCAGCTGCGGAGCTTGCTGAGACACCAGAGGCAATGGAGATGCCTGTAGTCCTTTGGCATGAGGCCAGATGCGCAGGTGCTGAGGACTTTGTCGGAACAGCTGAGGACTTTGGAGGAGGTGCTGAGGATTTTGAAGGAGCAGCTTGAGGGATTGGTCGTGAGGACCTTGAAGAGTCTGGCCGTGAGGGCGCAGCTGAGGAACTTGGCCGTGAGGGCACTGTTGGTGAAGCACTTGTCTTACGAGCAGGCTTCTTAGTCATGGATTTCCTCGGCTTGATAGAGGCCTCAGCAGAGGCAGCAGCAGCCACAGCAGAGTCTTCATTAAATTTTCTCACTGCTTCTCTGGCTTGCGTGGCCAACTTGCCTTGGTGCTTGACCCATTCATCAGGATAGTCCTCACCGCGCTTGAGGCTGGTGGGATCTGCTACTTGGCCAGGTGCCAATGGAGCTCTTGGGCATGGAGGATTGAGTGCAAATTTCTTCATGTACTTAGGAGTGACATATCTGTACTCCCTCCATTCTCTTGCCCATCTCCTCTCTATCCTTTGTTTGCGCACTTTGCGCTCATTCTTGGTTTTCTCAGTAGGTGTACAGTACCCAGCATATATGTCATCAGGGATCTCAAACGCTGTATTTACCTCAGGCCTCTTTCTTCCCTTCTGTGGCCTTTTACCATCAGCCATTTTCTTCAGTTGAGGAATTTGAACAATCGAATTCTCTGAAGAAGTACGCAACTTTTCTTCTAGGAATGTTGCAAATGAGTTAAGTTGATGAGAACCTAGTGATTCAGCAGCTGACATGTGTACCTGTGAACAGAGTATAGTTGCGAGGAATTTGGAGAGGTCATACGCGTTCTCAGAAGGTTTTTCAAAAAGAACAAGTTTGAGGAATTTGACCAGATGAGTCTTGAAGATTTTTACTAAGCGTTCTTTGTCTTAGGTTCCAGAGTTGTATAGATCGAAGATCCACACAATTGAGAAATCTTGAAGAAAAATGATGCTTAGAGAAATGAATCAAGAACAGATGACATGTGAGGTGTTTAGTGTGTGAAGATTTGAAGAATAAAACACCTTTGAAGATTTTATAGAGAAACTTCGAATCAAAGAGGGTAGTAAAAGTAACTTTTAATTACCCTGAATGAAGAACACGACGAACAGTGAGGTGAAACAGTGGAGTTCGTCGGTGTAGATCTTCCACGACCTAACTTGGCGGAGGAAGACGTCTACGGCGGCGGCGGAGGTGAAGATTTCCGCGGTCAGCGCGAGTACGACGACGATGAGGTCGAGGCAGTGAAGCTCTTCCTCACCGGCGACGATGGAGTAGCGGCGGCGCTAGGGTTTGGGAAGCTCGAGTGGGAGAGAGAGATCGAGCGGAGTAAAGGAAGTGAGGAAGGGATGATGGGGTATTTATAGTAGCAGTGAAAAACTGTTCGCCCGAAGATTTGGGACGAACGTGCCCCTGACCCTTCTCCTTCGCACGACATGTCTCACCCGCATACTGTGTTAGTGGAGATCGTGTAAGGTCGTGGGTGAATTTAAAAAAATTTATCGTGGGATGCGGAATGATTTGAGCGGCAAAATGGAAAATTTGGATAAGATTAGTTTTAAAGTTCCGTTTGCAATTTCTTCAGCTGACAAGGACACAGTGAAGATTTTGAACGAGTTTCAAATAGAATGCACATGAAGAATTTGTGAACAGATTGGGTTGAGTATAGCATAGAGGGGAAGGGTCCGATCACATTCACTTAGCAGAAACCAACTTGAAGAAATAGCAATAAGTGAATGCTGTAGAGGACATAAACTCATATATATATATATAGCCAATGAAGAAAAACAACGGAACCAGTGAAGATTATGCGAAGTTGAAGAATATGAATAATTTGAGGAATTTCAACTTTTGGTGGTGGCGTGACCCACCGTATAAGAATGATGATTTCAGACACCGCGTACAATTATCGTAGGGCTCTGAGAATCAAATTCTTCATTAATTTCTTCACACTAAGAGTGTTATTCTTCATTGATTGAAGAAAAACATTTCTTCACACATGCAAACACTAAGCATTATATCTGGCCAAGATGCACATAAGTATAATAAGGAACCTACCATGGAGCGGTATACCTTATGATCAAAGTCAATACCATTTTCATCAGTGCACAGATGGCCATTTGTGGGCATAGGAATTTTGACGCCTTTGCAATCTTGCATGCCGAATTTCCTCAGTACATCCTTGAGGTATTTCTCCTGAGATATGAATATGCCATTGTGTTGTTGACGAATTTGAAGACCTAAGAAGAATTTCAACTCTCCCATACTAGACATTTGATATTCTTCACTCATCATATAGGCAAATTCATCACTATAACGTTGGTCAGTACAACCAAAGGTAATATCATCAACATATACTTGGCACACAAACAATTCACCATCATAAGATTTAGTGAAAAAAGTAGGGTCGAGTGAACCGGGTTTGAAACCTTTCTTCATGAAGAGTTCCTTCAAAGTATCATATCAAGCCCGTGGGGCCTGCTTGAGGCCATAGAGGGCCTTGTTGAGTCTGAAGACTTTGTCAGGATTCTTTGGATCTTCAAAACCTAGGGGTTGAGCAACATATACTTCTTCCTCAAGCTTACCATTGAGGAATGCACTTTTCACATCCATTTGATATAGAGTGATATCATGATGGTTAGCATAAGCAAGTAATATGCGAATAGCCTCAAGTGTAGCAACAGGTGCAAAAGTTTCATTAAAATCAATTCCTTCAACCTGTGTGTAGCCTTATTCCTCACAACAAGGCCATTTTCATCTTGCTTGTTGTGCTAGATCCACTTTGTGTCGATGATATTGTGCTTGCGAGGATCTGGACGTTTGACCAGTTTCCAGACATTGTTGAGCTCGAACTGATGTAATTCTTCTTGCATGGCCTGAATCCACTCAGGCTCCAGAAATGCTTCATCTACCTTAGTGGGCTCTGTAATAGAGACAAAAGCATACTGCCCACAAAAGTTAGACAAATGTGAAGCTTTTGAGCGTGTGAGAGGACCTGGCACTTTGATGTCATTGATGATCTTTTCAACTTGCACTTTTTTTGCAATGCGAGGGTGAGCTGGTTGTCGTTGAAGAGTTTGATCAGCATTTTCTTCAGCAGCATTTTCTTCAGGTGCATTAGCTCGATGTTCTTCATGTTCTGGAATGAATTCTTCAGCAGATTCTTCAGTAGAAATGACATCCTTACTAGCCTTGAACTTGATAGTTTCCTCAGGTGCTGGTTCATCTATCACAGTAGGTAGGTGCTCTCTTTGCGAGCCATTAGTTTCATCGAACCGCACATCTACAGTTTCAACAACTTTGTGAAGAACGTTGTTGAAGACTCTGTAGGTGTGCGAGTCCTTTCCGTAACCAAGCATAAAACCTTCATGTGCTTTCGGTGCAAATTTTGAGTTGTGATGAGGATCTCTAATCCAACATTTAGCACCGAAGACTTTGAAATAACTTACATTGGGTTTCTTATCAGTGAGGAGTTCATAGGCAGTCTTTTTGAAGAATTTGTGAAGATATACTCTATTGATGATGTGGCACGCAGTATCAATTGCCTCAGTCCAGAAACGACGAGGCGTTTTGTATTCATCAAGCATAGTGCAAGCCATCTCAGCAAGAGTCCTATTCTTGCGCTCCACGACGCCGTTCTGCTGAGGAGTGTAAGGAGCAGATAACTCATGAGTAATACCAAGTTCATCAAGATAGTCATCGAGACCAGAATTATTGAACTCAGTGCCATTGTCACTTCTGATGTGCTTGATCTTCACACCAAAGTTGGTTGAAGCCCTCGGGGAAAAACGTTTGAAGACTTCCTGCACTTCATGTTTGTAAGTAACAAGGTGTACCCATGTGTAACGAGAATAATCATCAACAATAACAAAGCCATATTGAGATGCTTCATTTGAGATAGCAGAATAATGATTAGGACCAAAGAGATCCATGTGAAGCAATTCAAATGGCTGAGTGGTGGTCATGATAGTCTTCGCTGGATGCTTGGCCTTGATCATCTTCCCAGCTTCACAGGCTCCGCATAGGTGATCCTTGAGGAATTTGACATTCTCGATGCCAATGACATGCTTCTTCTTCGCAAGCGTGTGCAAATTCCTCATGCCTGCATGACCAAGTCGTCGATGCCAGAGCCAGCCTTCTGAAGTTTTTGCAAATAAGCACACGGCTGGTTGTGGTCCTGTAGAGAAATCAACAATATACAGGTCTCCTCTCCTAAAGCCTTCGAAGACTTTGGAATTGTCAGCTTCCATAACCACAATACAACGGTACTTGCCGAAGACAACAACCATATCAAGATCACAAAGCATTGAGACAGACATAAGGTTGTATCCTAAGGACTCAACAAGCATGACTTTGTCCATGTGTCGATCCTTTGTAATCGCAACCTTACCTAGACCCAATACCTGACTTTTGCCTTTGTCAGCAAAGATGATATGCTTCAGATGCGATGGTGATAATGGAGCATCCATCAATAGATTCTTGTCACCAGTCATGTGGTTTGTACATCCACTATCGAGGACCCACTCAGTGGCTTTGGGTTGATCATCCTGCAGATGAATTAGTGCAGCTTACAAACTCATATACTTCATAAGTGAAGAATATGACATCAATTCATCAGATCAATTTCATCAAGTAAAAGAACTGATAAAACAATATGAGGACGTGAGAAATGAAAGTTCATTTCATCATGATTAGCCTGCGTCCTATCAGGCATGCTCAGGTCTCCAGAAAATTCTTCAGACGATTACGTGCGTCTGGAGACCTGACCCTGCAGAAGAGATTAGTTCTTTTTCTTCACCACCTGAAGGAAATATGCCCTAAAGGCAATAATAAAGTTATTATTTATTTCCTTATATCATGATAAAAGTTTATTATTCATGCTAGAATTGTATTAACCGGAAACATAATACATGTGTGAATACATAGACAATCAGAGTGTCACTAGTATGCCTCTACTTGACTAGCTCGTTAATCAAAGATGGTTATGTTTCCTAACCATGGACAAATAGTTGTTATTTGATTAACGGGATCACATCACTAGTTGAATGATCTAATTGACATGACCCATTCCATTAGCTTAGCACCCGATCGTTTAGTATGTTGCTATTGCTTTCTTCATGACTTATACATGTTCCTATGACTATGAGATTATGCAACTCCCGTTTGCCATAGGAACACTTTGTGTGCTACCAAACGTCACAACGTAACTGGGTGATTATAAAGGAGCTCTACAGGTGTCTCCAAAGGTACATGTTGGGTTGGCGTATTTCGAGATTAGGATTTATCACTCTGATTGTCGGAGAGGTATCTCTGGGCCCTCTCGGTAATGCACATCACTTAAGCCTTGCAAGCATTGCAACTAATGAGTTAGTTGCGGGATGATGTATTACGAAACGAGTAAAGAGACTTGCCGGTAACGAGATTGAACTAGGTATGGGATACCGACGATCGAATCTCGGGCAAGTAACATACCGATGACAAAGGGAACAACGTATGTTGTTATGCGGTCTGACCGATAAAAGATCTTCGTAGAATATGTAGGAGCCAATATGAGCATCCAGGTTCCGCTATTGGTTATTGACCGGAGACGTGTCTCGGTCATGTCTACATGGTTCTCGAACCCGTAGGGTCAGCACGCTTAAGGTTTCGATGACAGTTATATTATGAGTTTATGCGTTTTGATGTACCGAAGGTTGTTCGGAGTCCCGGATGTGATCACGGACATGACGAGGAGTCTCGAAATGGTCGAGACATAAAGATTGATATATTGGAAGCCTATGTTTGGATATCGGAACTGTTCCGGGTGAAATCGGGATTTTACCGGGATTACCGGGAGGTTACCGGAACCCCCCCGGGAGGTATATGGGCCTTAGTGGAAGAGAGGAGAGGTGGCCAGAGATGGGCCGCGCGCCCCTCCCCCCTTGGTCCGAATAGGACAAGGAGAGGGGGCCGGCCCCCCTTCCTCCTCTCTCTCCTCTTTCCCCCCCTCCGCGAATCCTATTCCAACTAGGAAAGGGGGGAGTCCTACTCCCGGAAGGAGTAGGACTCCTCCTGGCGCGCCTCCTCTTGGACGGCCGGCACCCCTCTCTTGAGCCTTTATATATGGAGGCAGGGGCACCCCCTAGAGACACAAGTTGATCCACGTGATCATATTCTTAGCCGTGTGCGGTGCCCCCTTCCACTATAGTCCTCGATAATATTGTAGCAGTGCTTAGGCGAAGCCCTGCAACGGTAGTACATCAAGATCGTCACCACGCCATCGTGCTGACGGAACTCTTCCCTGACACTTTGCTGGATCGGACTCCGGGGATCGTCATCGAGCTGAACGTGTGCTAGAACTCGGAGGTGCCGTAGTTTCGGTGCTTGATCGGTCGGGCCGTGAAGACGTACAACTACATCAACCAAGTTAACGCTTCCGTTGTCGATCTACAAGGGTACGTAGATCACGCTCTCCCCCTCTCGTTGCTATGCATCACCATGATCTTGCGTGTGCGTAGGAATTTTTTTGAAATTACTACGAAACCCAACACCACCCACATCTGAAGGGGTGGCAAAGAGTTCATCATCCTGCGAGCTCCATACGAGAAGGATGGCATCGAAGCCAGTCCATTTCGTTTCACATAAGAGGGGTTAGAGTAAGCATAAGAGTAAGAAGAGAAATTCTTCGAGGACTTATGGACATAATGATTTGAAGAATAATGCACATATCCATAATCCTCAGATCTTGCCTGCGAAATAGACGGGCTAGCACGATGATGTTCATATGAGGACTTTGATCCATATGGAGAATTTGATCTGGGGTTCCTATTCTTCACAGGTGGCGTCATGATGACATTCACTTGAAGATTTTCAAGGCATCTTTTGAGAACTTAGATCTTTTTCACAGGGGAGCCGTTCCTACAGTTAGTGCCAACATATCTAGCAAATAATTCACCATTCTGATTTTTGAATAGCTTATAGTTGGAGTCAATTGACTCATCATCAGAATGAGGAGATTCACATGAAAATCCAGATAAGTTAGATGGATCAACTGGAGGTCCCTTTGCAGCAACCCATGTAGTTTTGGGGTACTGCTCAGGCTTCCAATATGTACCATCAGCATTGAGTTTCCTCTCAAAGGCGATACCCTCTTTCCTAGGGTTCCTGTTGAGGATTTGCTTTTTAAGCACATCACAAAGAGCCTGATGCCCTTTGAGGCTTTTGTACATGCCTGTCGTGTACAATTCCTTCAGCCCTGCATCGTCAGTGATACTAGCAATGTCCTCAGATGAGGAATTACTGATAGCAGAGGCATGTGAATAATTTGAAACATTAGCAGCATTTGAATATTCAGGTGAAGAATTAGCAGATTCACGTTCAATGCACTTCAAGCATGGAGGAACAAATTCTTCCTGGGATGCGCTGATTTGTTGAGCAAGTAATGAATCGCGCTCCTTCTGAAGATCTTCATAACTCACTCTTAACTTATCAAGGTCTTGCTTTTTTTTGAAGAAATTCATAAAAAAGCTTCTCATGATCCGATAAGAGAGTATTATGATGACTTTGAAGTTTGCCAAGCTTGGACTGAAGTCTCTGAAGATTTTCAGTCAAAGTTTCAGTGCGATCCATTTCTTCACCCAACATATCATCACTTTTATTTAGCATGTTTTGAACCTTTTCTAAATCCCTTTGTTGTTTTATAGCAATCTTAGCAAGTTTAGAATAGTTGGGCTTAAGGTTTTCATCAGATTCATTCTCACTTGATTTAGAGGAGGTATATTTGAGTATCTTGGCACCCTTTGCCATGAAGCAATAGGTGGGAGCGTAGTCATCATCCCCTTCATCAGCCTTGTTGGTGAGGTCATTTTCCACAATGTTGAAGATAGACTTGCTGACGAATGCAGTAGCGAGAGCAAGGCTCGCCACTCCGGATTCAGACTCCTCAGATGACTCCTCTTCCTCATTTTCTTCAGATTCAGCCTCAGAGTCTATTTCCTTGTCAATGAATGCCCTGGCCTTCTTGGAGCTACTCTTCTTGTGATATGAAGGCTTTGAGGATTTTGATGATGAGGATTTTGTGGATTTCTTCTTTTTCTTCGCATCATCAGAATTGTAATCCTTATATTTCTTCTTCTTTGATTCCTTTTCCCACTGAGGACAATCTTGAATGAAATGTTCAGGTTTCTTGCACTTGTGACAGAGCCTTTTCTTGTAGTCACTAGATGAGGAATCATTGCTCCTTGAGGATCTTCCAAGGTGACCACGTCTTGAGAACTTTTGGAACTTCTTCACGAGTAGAGCCAGATCATGGCTCAGTTCTTCAGGATCGCCAAGGCTGCTACCAGAGTCTTCATCTTCGGACTCAGATACTGCCTTGGCCTTCAATGCACGTGTTCTGCCATAGCTTGAACCATAGAGATATCTCTTTTCAGCAAGTTGGAACTCATGAGTATTTAGCCTCTCAAGAATATCAGCGGGATCAAGTGACTTGTAATCAGCACGTTCTTGTATCATCAATGCCAGAGTGTCAAATAAAGAATCAAGCGATCTCAGCAATTTCTTCACCACCTCATGGTCGGTGATGTCAGTGGCACCAAGTGCTTGAAGCTCATTTGAGATGTCAGTGAGGCGATTGAAGTTTGTTGAACATTTTCATTGTCGAGTCTTTTGAAGCGGTTGAAGAGATTGCGAAGAACATCAACTCGAGAGTCACACTGAGTTGAGACTCCTTCATTCACTTTGGACAACCTATCCCAGATAAGCTTCGCTTTTTCCAAAGCACTCACTCTGCCATACTGTCCTTTGCTCAGATGGCCACATATGATATTCTTCGCTTGAGAGTCGAGTTGCTTGAATCTCTTCACATCAGCAGCATTCAGGAAAGGTGTGACTGAGGGAACACCATTTTCCACAACATACCAGAGATCGTTATCAATTGCTTCAAGATGCATTCGCATCTTATTCTTCCAGTAGGGGTAGTCCGTCCCATCGAAGGTAGGACACCCGGCAGAGACCTTGATCATACCTGCGGTCGACATAACTAAAACTCCAGGCGGTTAAACCAAAATCACACAGAACAAGGGAGTACCTTACTCTGATACCAATTAAAAGTGCGTTATAGGCGATTTTTATGAAATTCTTCAGTGAGGAATTTGCCGGTGAGGAAATTCCTTAGCGAAGAACTACTAGCAGCGGAATAAGTACTCAAAGGTAAACATAACAGAATACAAGCATAGTCATCATGATGAAATGAAAACAGGCACAGAGTACAGGAAGCGTAATCACAGGATAACACAGGATGAAGACAAACAGACTAAAGAAATTGAGTTGAGGAAATTGAGAAAGTCTTCAGTCAAAGTCTTCAAACAAAGATATGAACAAACATACAACACAGTTATGAGGAAATGAAAGAGTTGAGAAAATAGAACCAGTAAGCTCGGTGAAGACAATAATTTGATAGACCAGTTCCAACTGCTGTCTCAGTTGTACGTCTGGTTGGAGCGGCTGAGTATTTAAACTCGAGGACACACAGTCCCGGACACCCAGTCAAGGACACTTGGTCCAAGACACCCAGTCCTCACCGTATTCTCCTTGAACTAAGGTCACACAGACCTCGTCCAATCACTCGTGGTAAGTCTTCAGGCGACTTCCAAATCTTCACAAACTTGGTCACCCGGCGATCCACAATTCCTCTTGGATGCTCTAGACCATGACGCCTAACCGTCTGGAAGAAGCACAGTCTTCAAAGGTAATAAGCATCGGATCCACTCAGGATCAATCTTTTCAGTGATGCTCAATCACTTGGGGTTTGTAGGTGTTTGGGTTTTGGGTTTTTTGGTTTTTCCTCACTTGATGATTTTCGCTCAAAGTCCTCGGAGGATGGGTTGCTCTAAATTGACAAGTGTCGGTTTCTTTCGGAGCAGATTCTCTCAGCTAGTGGTTGTAGGGGGCAGCTATTTATAGCCTAGGGAGCAGCCCGACATGATAAGACATAAATGCCCTTCAATGATATGACCGTTAGGTGGATAGATATTTTGGGACAGCTGGTGCATAGCACAACAATGGTCGGAATTTTGAGTAGCAAAATCCTCAGGGCTATCATGTTCCTCACTGTGTAGGCAATCCGCACTGGCGAATTCCTAACTCCTCAGTCAGGACAAATTCCTCAAAGATTAGAAGAACTTCGTCTCTATCACTGAAGAAATTGACTGAACTGTATGAGATTTTCAATGGCTTCACTCGAAGGGATTGGTAGGTGTAGGATTTTGAGTTGAGCATCACATGGAATTTTTTCCTAAGTATTTCCTCGACCCCCTTTAACAGTATGGTGTTTCCTATGACTCAAGAAAGAGAAAAACAAAACTATGAAAACGAAAGTCTTCAAGCTTCATATTCCTCACATGATTATCAAGTCTTCACAGACACACCAATTTCTTCACTTTCAAAGTCTTCATGGAGTCTTCAGAAATACCAAATTCTTCAGTCGAAGATATTCATTTTTAGGGGTCGATTTTTCCTGTAAATATCAAACTCTTCATAGACTTATAGACCTGTGTACACTCACACACGCATTAGTCCCTTAACCTATAAGTCTTCAATACACCAAAATCACTAAGGGACACTAGATGCACTTACACCGGCATCTCCATTGCCTCAGGTGTCTCAGCTAGTTCCTCAGCTGCACCAAGGTCCTCAGCTGGCCCCTCACTGCTCAAGACAAAGGCCACTGCTGGACGAGGTCCACGCCCAAGTCCTCAAAAGAAGCAAGTCGCTTTTCAAGTGCCATCTGATGAAGACGAAGCTGATGATGATGAACTTGCAGAAATCATCAGAGACAGGCAAGTCAGGGCCGCTAGAGCCAAAGGATCAGAGGTGCCACTGCTTTTGGATCCCAAACTGATCCTCGACTACATTGATGCAAGGACCCCAACACTCCCTTGCCTGACTTCAAGCTGACTCCTGGCCAAAGTCACATGCTAACCAACTTCATTCAAGAAGAAAAGTGGAAATTTGAGAAGGCCAGGCAGATCAAGAAAGCGCAGTACAAGAAAGAGCGCTATCTGAAGAAAAACGTTGTCTCTATGACAACTAAAGAACTTGTTACTACTCAGACTGAGATTAAAAAACTCAGTGATGACTTTGAAGCATATCGCGCTGATTGGCTTGGAGACAAGATTCGTTTTGTGAAACTTGCGGATAACTTCACTTCCAATGTTGCATCCCCAACGCAACAGGAAATTCCTTAGGCTGAAGCATCTGCTCAGCCTACTGAAGAAAATGCCAGCACGGCTGATGACAATCAGGCTGCTGAAGATAATGTGAGTTCCAGGGCTGATGACTGCATTCCAACCGCTGAAGAAATTGCCAGGGCACCCACTAGTGATGTGCCTGAAGAAACTGAAGAACTCAGGGCAACTGCATCAGTTGTGCCTAAAGAAAATCAACCAGATTCCTCAGCTGCTCCTGCACCAACTTCAACTCCAATCCTTCAATCTGCATCGGATGTGAAGAAGACCAAGGCTGCAGAGCGTGCTACAGTGAAGAAAAGGAAAGCATCAGTTGCTTCAGATTCTTCAGCTCCGAAGAAAATGAAGCCTATGACAAGTTCATTTGCACATCCGATTGATGCTGTTCCCATCTCAACCAGGCCATCAAAGGACCTTGTTCCTTTTGATGAAGAATATATGATCCCCAGCGGATCTGATGAAGAAACTCATTCTGCTGCTTCATCTGAACCATTGGATGAAGAAATTGAAGTGGATGCGATCCCTTCAACACCTATCATCTTCTCGCCTGTGCCTCAGTTCACAGCTGAAGAGGCTGGCATTGAAGAAATGGAAGATGATGATGTGGACATTGGCTGCTCCACACCCGTAATCAGTGATGAATTCTGGGAAAGTCAGCATCCAAACTCTCCAATGTTCACCCCTCTACAGCAAATTCCTCAGTCCCCCCCACAAACTATTCACATGGGCTCTGAAGAAACTCATCCCACTACATCTGTCCATGAGGAAATTCCAGCCACTAGCGCTGAAGAAACTGCTGTTGCTGAACAACCAACTACGCAGACTGCCACTGAGGAAGAACCAGAAATTCTTCAGCTTGAAGAACCTGCGATTGAGATTCCTGAGATCGTGATACAACTCACTGACACTCCTCTGCCAAAGCCAAAGGATCCATTCTCACGCAAACAAAAGTCCAAGGCTGATGATTTCTTCGGCGAGCACGTATTTTTCGAAGATTACAACCCATATGACTCTGCCCGCATTAGGAAGAGGCATTTCTGGACTGCTAGTCAAGCCAATTTCTATTCCTCAGTGTTGTTTAACAAGGAGAAGGTTTTCTACCATGAGCATATTCCTCACGTGGATATGAAATCTCTGCCGTGCTTCGCACCAGTCCTCAGTGTTCTTTATGACGCTGAGCTGCTCAACTTTTGCTCTGACATCTGCGATTGGAATGAAGAACTGATTCTTCAATTCTATGCAACGCTGCACATCACCGGAGATGCTGAAGATGTGAATTCATGGGTGCTGAACTGAATGTCTGAAAACACTCACTACACTGCACCAGCCTCTGAATTGCTTCATACTCTACCACTCAGTCCTCCCCTTGAAGAAGCTCACTGCATCTACAGTGAACCTGAGCTCACACATCATTACATGCAGGTGCTGATGAAACCTTTGAAGCCAGGTCAAGCACCAAGAACCAAATTACTCGTGAAGGAATTGTTGTACGTGCCCAGAACTATCTATCGTATTCTTACGAGGACAATCAGTCCTATCAAAGGCCATGACTCATCTGATGAGGAAATTGTTGGCATCATGAAGAATCTGGTATTCAACATCGTTCATGGCATTCCTGTCAATTATCACGATTTCTTAATGAGGACTATGGCCAATGTTGCACTGTCTTCATTTGAGCTGAAGCCTTATGCACCTTGGATCATGAGATTCCTCAGGACAAGGTCTTCACTCAACTACAAAGCTGATTTCCAGAATCATCTCAGCTACTTGCCCTCAATTGAAGTCCTCAAGCAGACATATTCCTCAGTTGATGGAAAGGGCAAGGCACCAGCTGTAACAGATGAAGACATTCGTTTATTGGATGGTCAGTTTCGCAAAGCTGCATCTTATTCCACCAATGATGACTCTGCCACACATGACTGTCAATGCACCTAAGTCCACTCCTCAAGCCACTTCTCCGCGCGTGATGACTGACCGTGAACTTCTTCTTAGTCTTCACCAGAAGGTGGATCGAAATCACCAATGGGTTAAGCGTCAGTTTGGTTCACTTCTTCACAACATGACTACCACACACAATGAAGTGAAGAAAAACCACTACTACCTCCATCAAGTCTTCGGTCGCACCTGGGCAATCCTGTCACATCTGTATGGTGAAGAAGATCTGAAGAATATGGGTCTTAATGAAGATTTTGACTGGTCTGCACCTCCACCGAAGAAATTCAAGAAGGTCAAGGTTCCTTCTCTGGTGGACAGCTCATATTCTTCATCGCGCGACACTGATGAACATGAAGATTTGGACGACACTGCGGCAGGCCCTACATCAACAAATGACCCCAACAACGCTGGCGCTCCTTCATCAACATGATTATTTTCAGGGGCGTTAGTCCTCATTTTCGATCCTTTTGGTCATTCGATGACAAAGGGAGAGAAATATGAGTTAGTCTTCAAGCGGGTCTACTATATGGGCGTTTTTTATCTGCTAAGTTACAACTCTCGTTCTTCTGAAACTTTATTGGATCGAGTTATAATCTTAAACCCGATGGTGTTTTGATACTTTTGATGCACTGTGCTCTGATACTTTTGTTGCACTATTCTGCATGCTTATTCCTCATTAAATATTATTGCACGCATGCTGCATTTCATCAGGCACCATATTTC
This sequence comes from Triticum urartu, assembly GCF_056163025.1. Taxonomy (NCBI): domain Eukaryota; kingdom Viridiplantae; phylum Streptophyta; class Magnoliopsida; order Poales; family Poaceae; genus Triticum; species Triticum urartu. Next base: position 101,504,510 of record NC_141878.1, read on the forward strand.
ATCATGCATTTCAAATTCTTCATATTATATGTTAAATGCGTGTATGAATTACAAGATATAGGGGGAGATATCCATGATTCAACTCTTCAAGTGTGCATTGCTTCAAAAGCAAATTCCTCACTATGCACATCTTCAGGGGGGGTTCTTCTATATCTTGCAATCAAATTCCTCAATATCAGTATTTACACTTCATATGTTTATCCTCGTTGAAAACTTAACTTATATTGTCATCAATCACCAAAAAGGGGAGATTGTAAGTGCATCTAGTGCCCCTTAGTGATTTTGGTGTATTGAAGACTTATAGGTTAAGGGACTAATGCGTGTGTGAGTGTACACAGGTCTATAATTCTATGAGGAGTTTGATATTTACAGGAAAAGTCGACCCCTAAAAATGAATATCTTCGACTGAAGATTTTGGTATTTCTGAAGACTTTCATGAAGACTTTGAAAGTGAAAAAATTGGTGTGTCCGTGAAGACTTGATAATCATGCAGGAATATGAAGCTTGAAGACTTTCGTTTTCATAGTTTTGTTTTTCTCTTTATTGAGTCATAGGAAACACCGTACTGTTAAAGGGGGTCGAGGAAATACTTAGGAAAAATTTCCATGTGATGCTCAACTCAAAATCCTACACCTACCAATCCCTTCGAGTGAAGCCATTGGAAATCTCATACAGTTCAATCAATTTCTTCAGTGACAGAGACGAAGTTCTTCTGGTCTCTGAGGAATTTGTCCTGACTGAGGAGTTAGGGATTCGCCAGTGCGGATTGCCTACACAGTGAGGAACATGATAGCCCTGAGGATTTTGCTACTCAAAATTCTGACCGTTGTTGTACTATGCGCCAGCTGTCCTAAAATATCTATCCACCTAACGGTCATATCATTGAAGGGCATTTATGTCTTATCATGTCGGGCTGCTCCCTAGGCTATAAATAGCCCCCCCCCTACAACCACTAGCTGGTTGGCTGCTCCGAGAGAAACTGACACTTGTCATTTGAGAGCAACCCATCCTCCGAGGACTTTGAGCGAAAATCATCAAGTGAGGAAAAACCAAAAACCCAAAACCCAAACACCTACAAACCCCAAGTGATTGAGCATCACTGAAGAGATTGATCCTCAGTGGATCCGACGCTTGTTACCTTTGAAGACTGTGCTTCTTCCAGACGGTTAGGCGTCATGGTCTAGAGCATCCAAGAGGAATTGTGGATCGCCGAGTGACCAAGTTTGTGAAGGTTTGGAAGTCGCCTGAAGACTTACCACGAGTGATTGGACGAGGTCTGTGTGACCTGTTCAAGGAGAATATGGTGAGGACTGGGTGTCTTGGACTAAGTTTCCTTAACTGGGTGTCCGGGACTGTGTGTCCTTGAGTTTAAATACTCAGCCGCTCCAACCAGACGTACAACTGAGACAGCAGTTAGAACTGGTCTACCAAATCATTGTCTTCACCGAGCTTACTGGTTCTATTTCCTCAACTCTTTCATTTCCTCATAACTGTGTTGTATGTTTGTTCATATCTGTGTTTGAAGACTTTGACTAAAGACTTTCTCAATTTTCTCAGTTCAATTTCTTCAGTCTGTTTGTCTTCATCCCGTGTTATCCTGTGATTACGCTTCCTGTACTCTGTGTCTGTCTTCATTTCATCATGATGACTATGCTTGTATTCTGTTGTGTTTACTTTTGAGTACTTATTCCGCTGCTAGTAGTTCTTCGCTAAGGAATTTCCTCACCGGCAAATTCCTCAGTGAAGAATTTCGTAAAAATCGCCTATTCACCCCTCCTCTAGTCGATATAACACACTTTCATATTTGAATTAGAACTATTATTGCATCTGAACATTTTCAATCATCTACGATTTGCTATGCTTTTATTTTGAGCACACGGACTTAAAAGAAAGAGGTACAAGTTTTAGGGGACATGGTTGGACGGCCGGCTACCGCACCACTGTCCGCGGACTGGTCCCCACTAGCCCACGAACAGATACAATGTTCGTTTTAGGAGTGAGTGTTTGAGATGCCCTTATCTAGGCCGTGTAAAATTAGTACAATATCCTTTAATTTTAAATATGAAAAGATAATAGTATTAACTTAATCTCTATACACAAAACATATAATTTTCCCAAGTGTGCTAACGAAAACAGTTCAGAATTTTTGTGTTTATAGTTAGATATTTTTATACTGATTTTTGGATTATATTAATTAAGAAAATCAAGTATTAAGAAAATATCTAAACACATGCAAGTATCCCCACTTTTACAAAAAAGATGTAATGCCCCAGCCAAATCCATCAGTTCATCCACTGGTTCCTGACTGTTGCGTCTGGGATCTATACTGGCCTCACAGATCAACACTAGTCTTTTCTGCGCACTGTATCCTCACTCATGCACAAATTGCTTCAAGTCAAGCACACTTCACTTTAAAGTTTCTTTTAATTGGGCTCTTGGAAAAAAAGGTGCACCATGTTGACATAAATAGTCTATCATTCCTATTAAGCCGGGATGTCACATACACCCCCCTCCCCCAAAGGAACCGATGTCCCCATCGATCCAGCAGGAATGTTCCCTCTTGGCACACATCTGTGTGCGCCAGTGCCAGCATTCACATGTGTCCCATGTATGCATCACTGACCAACACACGCTCGTGTAACCGCGAGGGTCGGTTCTGATACCAATTTTAACGCTTCGGCCAAACCCACCGGTTCACCCACCAATTCCTGGCCGTTACGCATGGAATCTAGACTGACCCATAGACCAACACTGCTCTTTTCTACGCACTTTGTCCTCATCCATGCGCACCCGGTATGAACTTCCCAGTTGGTCACCCATAATCAAATTACTCCTAGCCAAGAACGCTTTATTTTGAAGTTTCTTCTAGATGGCCTCACGAAAAAGGAGATGCACCTTGTTGATATGAGTATTCTATCATTCCTATAAAGCCGGAATGTCACAAAATACCTCAGAAGTACATCCAAGTTCCAAAAAAATACACCACACCTAAGTCCCTAAGAAAATCCATTTGTATTGAATCCTTTGTTGCTTGCCTGATCGTCATCACATCACCAAAGGAGAGGCGGTGATGAGAAGAGCAATATATGTGTCATCCACAAGGGCATGCAGAGGAAAACTTCTCATTTTGTCTCCGCAGAGCCGCATCAGCCACCCGTTGTGTATAACAAGATTTGCGGGAAGAAGCCAATTCGGCAAGGCCCGCACCCAGATCTGCGCTGACAATTAGGCTCATGTCACCAGTGGAAACTGACTAACTGGCCTCGATTGCTCACTCATGGAAACAACCCGCTGACAAAATGAGGCAACCGATCACAGGCCAACGACCAAACCCAACACCACACAATGTTGGACCACATGCCTTGAAAAGACATTGACCTAGTGGTTCTCCACACTGTTGACCACCCTGTGAAGATGTAGTTGAAGTAGATGCACCATTATTTGATGCAAAACGTCGTCATCGCCGCCATCTAAACAATGCCACCACAACACCGAACCCTAACCCCAATTACATGTAGAACATTAAAACTGGTTTCCCCTTTCCCATCGCTGAAAGAGCTGGCGAGAAAAGATGGAGGTCTGGAGAAGGAGATCAAAGAGATCTTAGAAGTCGCGGAATGTTGCAAGCCTCGAGGTGCTACTAGAAGATGATACTCCCTTCATTTCCTTTTTTACTTCGCATATAATATCTGCGAAGAAATATCAACATCTACAATATAAAAGTATACTCCCTCCGTCCCAAAATAAGTGTCTTAATCTTAGTATAACTTTGTACTAGAGTTAGTATAAAGTTGAGACATTTATTTTGAGACGGAAGGAGTACAATATAAAAATTAATTGCATGATGCATGTAATAATGTTGATTTCATGTTGTCAATGCTGATAATTTTTTTCTATAAAGTTGATCAAACTCTATAAAGTTTGATTTTGAACAAATCATATATGCAAGGTAAAAAGAAACAGAAGAAGTGGTCCTTGTTTAAGAAGAGGAGCGATACCAGCACCATTTTGCACGTTTAACTACAGGTTCCCGTTCAATGGTCAATGTATGGTAGCCATCCTGCTTGGTCATCACGCGACGCGCACGCACGGCGGCTATTGACCCCGTGCATCGCATGACATCATCCCGTGCACGCGTTGCATGCATGCACCACAAGGTCAACGAGGGGGAAGGCCGCCAAGAGCGCGCCGCTTCCATTTCTTCAGTTTACCCTTTTCTTTTGTGTGGTTGTGATTCCTCTGAACTTGTGATTCATTTGCTTTGATATAAGTCAAAGAGGCTTTTATTTCTCCATTTGTCTTCACAGAAATAGACACACCATTGTTCTCTTTTTGTCCCCGTTTCTTCATTTTACAGGCGATATAAAACTAATTAGTTGAACTCATATAGTAATATATTTAGTCTGTGTCAGTTTGTTCGGTTTTGTTTGTTCTAAAAAATGCATGCTAATTTTAGGGGACATGTCTTGGTCTCAAAAGTTAATCTTATAAGTCTCCAACCCCAACCCTGTAGTTTGGCTTTATGCATACAGAGGTCTGCCCGTCCGATCTGAATCTTATTTCCTTTTTGCAGTTGAATCAATTCTTTTCACAGGTACTCCCTCTGTCGCATAATGTAAGACGTCTTTTCATTACACTACTTTAAAAAAAATGTCTCTTACATTATGAAACAGAAAGAGTAGTTCTTGCATTGCAACATAAAACCAAAGAGAATGCACATTTCGTTTCTTCTTTCCTCTCCCCCAACTCAGAAGATGATCACCGGCTCGGAACGGGACACGTGGTTTAGCAGCAACCTACTAAAACTCAATGAGAAAAAAGATCCTCAGAAAGATAATCATTGTAGTAATAGTATAACCTTAGAGAAGGTTGACATCGCATCACACCATTAGAGACGCCTCAGCTCAGCTCAACTTTAGCGTATGCTGTCAGGAGTCTCGCCGCCAGCGCCAGCGGCAACGCCAATCATCACCGGCCGGCTGTGCCTGCCGACTACACAGCACAGATGTCCGGATCACGACAGCAAAGCCTTTCAAATCGGATTAGCCGATCGATCACACACGCTGACTCACGCTTTGCCTACCAAAAAAAATCTGAAGCTGGCTCTGCTTCTGTCATCCTGATTCCACGTTTCCATCAGAAATTAACCCGTCCACACACCAGAACGGATGCGCTGTCTGATCCGAACAAAAATCTCGTCCATGTCATGGTATGGTCTACGTACGCGCGTCGACAGGGCCTAGACGTCTCCCAAACACGTGTCAGGCATGCAGATGTGTCCAATACTGGTTTCCCATGCTTTTACTACTAATATACCCATCTTCTGCTATGATAATTAAAAAAAAAATCAATCGCTGCATCTCATCTCTTCACAGCTTTAACCACCATCACGTACGGAAGATGATATCCCGATCTCTTCCTTGCTTGCACATGCCGTTACTGTCCAGCTATTTTATGCTGTAATCTTTTACTACCGACTGTCGGTAGAAAAAGGTAGTGCTTCAAGATGCGCAACAGGTATACGAAGAACTAGTACGACGACGACGACGACGTCGAAAACGACGAATATCTTGCATACGAGAAACGTTTGGAGTTACGTGCAAGGTAATGGTTTGAAGGTAAAAGCATTCCAGGTACCCTAACTTGTAGGGAATATGATGATTTAGTCTCAAACTTGCAAAATACAACTTCACCATACCACAACTTGCATTGTATGTGACAATTTGGTCCTCGGCCTATCACAGCATGACAAATGGCAGCCAGGTCGCCGGACTGGTCGTTGCCTGCACTTTTGCACAAAACACCTTGCTGTCTTCTCTAATTAATCTGCGCTACACCGCCGAGGCGGACGCGCTGCGGGCGGAGCTACGCAAGGAAGGCCGTGCTCGCCGAGACCAAGGCGGACGCGGGGATTGCAGCGGTGGTGGCGTGTGGGCTCCGGGTCATGCGTAGCCTGAGCCCCCTGTACTCTTTCCTCCTCCTCCTTACCGGCGCAACCATGGCCGCCGCGGACCCTTGGTCCACCGACTGCCCGAGCGACACAAACTACACCCGCGGCGGCGTCTTCCAGGCCAACCTCGACGCCCTCCTCTCGTTCCTCTCCGCCGCTGCGTAGGACGCGTCCGGGTTGGCCGAGAACACCACCGGCACAGCGCCCGACGAGGCGTACGGTCTCGCGCACTGCCGCGCCGACGTCAATGCATCCGAGTGCCGCTCGTGCCTCGACACCTGGGCGCGGGACGCAGCCATCAAGTGCCCCGGCCAGAAAAAGTCCACGCTCTTCTACGACGCCTGCCTCCTGCGCCACTAGAACGTGAGCTTCTTCGGCGTCGCCGACATGTCGTGGCTGACCGGCTTATGCAACGCGGTGAACGCGACGCAGCCCGAGCTGTTCAAGACGCAGCTGGGCGCGCTGATGAACAACCTCAGCAGCAAGGCGGCGTCATCCCCGCGACTGTTCGCGGCCGACACGGTCGACTTGACGCCCTTCACCAAGATCCACGACATGTCCCAGTGCACGCGCGACCTCGCCAGCGACGACTGCAACCGCTGCCTCGCCGTAGCCGTCTCGTACATCCCAAAATTTTGCGACGGGAGGGAGGGAGGACGGGTCGCCACCCGGAGCTGCTCCATCCGGTACGAGTTGTATCCTTTCTACAACGCCCAGGCCCACTAGAAGATAGGGTAAACTATTCTGAATTTCCTTTTGACAGAGAGCGGCGACGACGAATCTTCCCTGGGGGTGCAGCAAACGACGACGCCACAGCCAAGATAGCTCTGTTCGTCTCCATTCCTGTTGCTGTCGTGCTATTGGTGCTGTTGACGGTTGCTTTGTATCTCTGCAAGAGGAAGAACAGAAACCACACGAACATGTGCAGATATCCAGCGCGGGTGAGTGCTTCTCGATTGATCATTTCAAATCCCCGAAAAGGAAGAACACCGAGGCTTAATTGTTCTCTCTCCCTCTATATATACTGTTTGTTTTTGTGAGCAGACAGTGAGTATGGAGGAGACATGGGAAGCTCAGAGTCTCTGTTGTACGATTTCAGCACTCTAAGGGCTGCCACTGACAACTTCTCTGAAGAAAATAAGCTCAGGGAAGGCGGGTTCGGGCCGGTCTACAAAGTAACGTACACTGAACTTGGAACATGGGCATCCACTCTCCAATTGATTTTCCATGTCTGAACTGAACAATCGACTTGATGTGGTTTGGTCGGTCAGGGCATTCTGCGGGATGGGCAGGAGATCGCGGTGAAGAGGCTGTCGAAGACCTCCCAGCAAGGGCTCGTGGAGATGAGGAACGAGGTTGTGCTGGTGGCCAAGCTTCAGCACAAGAATCTGGTGCGCTTGCTCGGCTGCTGCATCCAAGAGGAGGAGATGCTCCTCGTCTACGAGTTCCTCTTCAATAGAAGCCTCGACAAGATTCTATTCGGTCGGTACCTAGTTCTTCAGATTGTTATACTGCAAGTGACATTCAGTTTCAAGAGTTTACGTACTACTCCTTACCAATGTGCGTGCGCGCAGATCCTGCGAGGCAGCAAGAGCTTACCTGGGGGCACAGGTTCAGAATCATCCAAGGGATCAGGCGAGGCCTTCTTTACCTCCACGAAGATTCGAGGTAGGACCGGGGCGTGCACAGCTCAGTTCAGGTTCGAGGGGGTTCGGACTGAGGAGTGGCCCACTCAACGATCACGATCGATCATGCCGAGGCATGTGTGCAAGAATGATTTGCTCCGCCCACCACGGCAAAGACAGTTTTGATTGATCAATGCCACGGCAAATTCAGGTGGAGGTGAGTGCGGGTTGATTAAAGGAAACGGCAGGGGGTTTTGTGCAAAAGTGTGTGCGCCGACTGGTCCAGCCACCTGGCTGCCAATTGTCGAGTTTTCATTGGCCTGGGACTAAATCATCACATGAGGTGCAAGTTGGGGTATGGTGGAGTCAAGTTTTGCAAGTTTATAACTAAATCGTCACATTCTGTGCAAGTTAGGGTACCTGGGGTGCTATTACCTCAATGGTTTGACAGTTTACTCAAATTTTGATTCTGTACTGCAACGAAGAGAATTACACACAAGAAACCCCTACGATTAATTCGGGGAAAAAAACATGCTTGCATCAGCATTTTCAGGATTCGGAAATGTCGCTGTTACATCATCGACAATCAAATGAGTAGACGTAAGTGGTGACGAATAATATCAGAGAGAAGTGTTAGCTTTGAGACAGAGCCATCAGATTCATGATTGATTCCATTTATCACAATATCTTTTATTACCAAGAGTAGGTAGACTCGGGGAGAATATCCGATGAACCCAATCCCGGTTGACATTTTTTTTGGATAATTCTAAAATATAACATGAAAAATACTGGTATCTAACATGTCACAAAATTTCAAATAAAATTTCACAACACAGGTTGAGAACAAAAATAGAGAGAATCACAACTAACAGTGCCTAGATTTCCCCCCAAAAAAGAACAGTGCCTAGATAAGTTGGGCTTTAAATTTGGCCCATTATCGATATTGATGACAAGTTTGTCCATTTTGTTTTTCGAGTTATGTTTCACATTTAGTCCTGAATTTTTTGTTACATCATAAAATGTGCTAAATTTTTCACAGATTTACTTGAAGCATTTTGAAGTATGAACTGAAGCCGGGTGCATCAGATACTTTCCCCTTTCATCTAAACGTTGCAAGGAACTTGAGAAATTTCATTCGCAAAAAAAAGGAACTTGAGAAATCATTCACAAAAAAAAGAACTTGAGAAATTTACAGAGGCAGACGGAGGTTTTATCAAAAAAGAAAAAAGTAAAGGGAAGAGGGCTCTCAACCTGTACCACTACTATAAGATCAGAACTATATCAGGGAAGAGGCGTACAAGATTGTGTCATGGAAGAGGAAAGAGTTTGAAAATCTCAAAGATTTGCTCGTTCCTTTTAGACTTTATTTTGTATTCCCTGTTGTCAGCTCATGTATCTCTACCATGTACAATTCACTACTATAAATATATCATGGTATTGATTGTCAAAAAAAAAACTATCTCATCGAAGGACCAGCAGCAACAGCTTGTATATCCCCACCTTGTTCTTCTTCTACCTCAAGTGCACTTCCCTCCATAGGGAAGTTCGAACCTAAGCTTCTTTGCCTCCCGTCGAGACGGTTCTCGAGCTCGAAGCACTCCTTAAGCTGCGCCACCACCTCCGCCATCGTCGGACGCTCCCTCGGGACCTCTCGCTTGCAATGCAGTGCCAGGTCAGCAGCTTTCCGGACAGAGTTGATGTCATGGTCCCCTACCATTCTTGCGTCCACAATGCTCTCCATGGTGCCATGGTCAAGGCTCTGCTGCACCCACTCGCCGACATGGACACTCACGCTGTCGCTGACCGGGATGACAGGAGGACGGCCTGTGATGAGTTCCAGGAGTACGACGCCAAAGCTGTACACGTCGCTCTTCTCGCTGATGTGATAACTGCGGAAGTACCTGAACAATTGGAAGACACAGGGATCCTTAGTTATGACAAAGTAAAGCCACTTTAGGCAATGTTGATTTTTTTAGAAAAGGAGGATAATCCCCGGTCTTTGCATCTTTGCATCATTGTGATGCACACAGCCATTTAGGCAATGTCGATGAAGCAAGTATGTAGGAGAAGAGATGTTGTGCACGACGTACTCAGGATCTAAGTAGCCCATAGTACCAGCTGGTTCAGTGGTTATATGTGTTTTCGAGTCGCCGAAAGCCTTGGTCAGGCCAAAATCAGCAATCTTAGCCCCAAGATCTGTGGTCAGCAGGATGTTGTTACTCTTTACATCTCTGTGGATCAATGCTGGCTTACACGCAATGTGCAGATACTCCAGACCTGTGAACTTAAGTAAATGCCAGTGTTTGCAACACGTGCAAGAAGAAATCTAAGGAACTAGCAGTAGATGGCGAAATCCTAACCTTGTGCAGCATCAAGGGCGATGTGAAGACGCTGCTCCCAAGTGAGTGGTTTACTAGTAGAACCTTTGCACGTCAACACAAGTTAAAACATAATTAGTTAGAAGATTTTGGAGAAATTCCCGGGCTTCAGTTTAGTACCCACACTTGATTTAGGGTCTATGCAGTTCTCCTTTGAGAAGTGTAACATTCTTCTGTAATACGAATTTCAAGATATAGCACACTGATGATCTAATCTAGGGCGCCTAAAAACTGAAATTAACCGATATAAGATATTTGAATAGCCAAGATGAAGTGTTAATTTTTTTTTTGCCAAGATGAACAACCTCTCAGATGATCCTGCAGGTTCCCTTTGGGCATGTACTCGTAAACAAGGGCTAGATGATTTTTGTCCTTGCAGTAGCCAATCAAGGAAACCAAGTTCTTGTGATGAATCCTTGTCAAGTGCTGAGCCTGCAATATAGCTTGCAGAACTTATGTTCAGATAATTTAAGCAGGCATATAATAAGAATGGTAAGTAAGTGCAGTTCCATCTACAAAACCATAAAAAAAACTTGACAGAGAAACAGATGGGCCACACAAGGATTCGGAAGGTGGATGAAAGGAAAAAACACAAATATTTGAGTTGTGACACATAAAACTACAAACTGAATTTCCTTTTTACCTCAGCCAGAAACTCTTTACCCCCTTGTGAAGATGAATCAGAACGCACTTTCACAGCAACTGAGTTTCCGTTCTTCAGGTAGCCAAGGAAGACAGCTCCGAACCCGCCCTTGCCAATCTCTTGGCTAAAGTTGCTCGTAATATGCTTCAGTTCTCTGTAAGAAAATTCTCGGTTCTCAAGCAACGCGGATTCATCTTCAGGACCAGTAGCTTTTCTCTTATCTGAAAACATACACAAAACGTAGTTAAAGGTGAGAATAATTTTTCTGGAAAAAGGCAATAAATATTACAACAGTGTGCAATGCTCCATTCAAAATAAAACAGTGTTCAATGCACAACACAGAAACCATTATTGCCATCTGTCTGCCTTACCTTTTCCCTTGAGCTTTTGGTGTAGCAGAAGAAATAAGACAACAAATATTGCAATGACAGCAACGATCGGAATAACTATTGCAGCAAGAAGTGCCCCATTAATTTTCTTTCGACTTGATCCACAGGCAGTGCCATTGGCACATATATTTGCATTATTACCAACCCTGCTAATATCAAAGAGTATACAGCTGTTCACGTTAGTAATGTGCTTCCACGGTATTCCAGATAAAGAAATATGTTTGACTGAGATGGTGCTCACAGGAACCAGTATCTCTATGAATATTCAGGTATCAATCAGATCTAATTGTTAACTAGGCAAGTAATATTGGTACTCCCTTCGATCCAAAATAAGTGTCGCAGTTTTGAACTAATGTAAGTTAAACCTTAGTTCAAAACTACGACACTTATTATGGATCGGAGGGAGTACTTTAAGGATGCGTTTAACTGGCAAACGTTCGCTGTGGGCGAATTTACCAGCGAACGCCCCACATGTCATGCTGAAATAACTAATTGACATGCATTTTTGAAGGAAACACCATGTACGGAAGGGGAAATTGCCATGTATAGGAAATAATTGCCAGCGATTTTTGGAATTTTTTTCCATCCACATGATCTGGATCCAATGGCTGTGGGGGCGTTCGCTGGGAGTGCCTTCTGAGCGAACGTTCGCCCATTAGCATCTCCAAATTTTAATGGTAATTTTATGATATAACTTCTCGAGGAAACGGAGGTAACCCAAAAGGCTCATGGGTAGAGAGTAGGCGGATTCTAGCAATGTGGAGATGAGAAATCAAACTATAAAGTGTTTACTTCTGAAGTTTTATGTCATTGCAATTAATACCTGACGATGGATAATTCTAATTAACTAAAAGTAGTATACCTTATTAAATGGACAGGTAGAAGGAAATTGAAGAGCACATAGCTATAATAGCATACGTTTAAAACAGCTAGCATGATACTAACAAGATGCCAAACATTTTACAATATTAATTTTTAAACTTTTGCTAATTTTTATTTAGAATGTAGTTCAGGAGAACTCTACCTTAATGACAGAGTCCCATTTTGTGATTTTTGAAGAAGACTGTCAGGGATTGCTCCATATAGATCATTGCTGGACAGATCCCTGTGAAAAGAAAATGATGCAACTAAAAAGTGTTCTTACAAGATCCTAGAACTGGAGCATATATATGTAACAATGTACCAGAAGGAAAAAAAAGACTTACAGAAATATTAGAAACGGAAGCTGCCCAAGAAAATTTGGAATGGTGCCAGACAAGTTGTTGTTTGACAGATCCCTGAAATAAGTAACAGCTCTTGTGAATACTAGTAAGAATGGGGAACATAATGATGTTTCAGAACTGATATTTTTCTGCTTCACTTCTTGATTACATTCAAGACGAAAAAATAAACAGGTAGTCATTGCATATAAATGAAAAGAATTATATTTCTCTTCCAAAATACCTCCATTAGTAAACGGATGGCGTTTTTAGAAAATGACACAGTCTCCAGCATATATCTTTGACCGTCACCTTTTGTCTGTATATGCTAGTACTAAAGTATTTTCATGAAAAATCTAGTGATACTATTTTACCTTACCAATCTAAATATTTTCATATATACTAGTCAAAGTTTAAAAGGTTTGACTGCGCTTTCTCAGAATTCATGTATTTACGAATGGATGCAATATATATTTAAAGAGTTTTCTAGGACTATATTTTTTGTGGATTGTGGGGAGAAGTAAGCAAAAAACTCTTGAAGTATCCAGACTTTTAGACTGTATGGATATATGACAGCAGACACAAAAAATTAAAGAAATATACTGCCGTCTACTGTGAAGTTCAAAACAATCTGTCATGTACTGCTTGGTAAACTGTTTCAGATATAGTTGAGTAATTCAGATTCATAGGTAACTTTGCCAATCAGTCCCTAGGAAGACTACAACATGAAGCAGAGGGAATAATCATCAACATGGTTAATTTTGGTAGTATTATAAAAAGAAAAAAGCTGTGGCACCTTAAAATTCTACAGTGAGACATGATGTTGAGAACCTACAGGTACTGAAGTGCATTCAGATCTCCAAAATCAGTAGAGATGGTACCAGCCAATCCAAAGGAAGACACATTTCTGCCAAAAAGATAAATTCAGAATAGTTAGTTTCTCCAGATGAAATGCCCTGATGTTTCTATGAAATATGCAAAGTATTTCAGCCTATAACAATTTTTTAAATTTCATCCAGACATGATTATGGAACTTACAATGCTGTTATTCTAGAGGCATAAGCTGGAGGATAGGAGCAGGTTAATCCTATCCATGCAAAAGCTTTTGGAGCGCATGGATCGCCCATCCAGTTTTTCTCCACACCAAAATTTTCTTGGATTGCCATCATGGCTCTAGCTGGTTCACCAAAACAACAACAAATGTTCATGTCCATACAAAATGAACAGACATGCAGGCAAGCAGGTCAAATGCGATAAGTAGTGGCTACTCATTCAGTCTAATACTTTTCATATTGCAAATTGTATGAAGACTTAACGTGGTCTATTGTTAAAAAAAGTGGTCTAAGTAAGTATTAACTGTAAGAAACATACACTCTATACTAATATTGCATCGGTAAATTCATACCATCTCCACTATCAGTAGTGACCTCAGTTATCGGTTCCACCAAGTACATCTCCATGGCATTCAGGATAGGTGGAAGAGTTGCATTTTCTGTAGCAACAAGTGAGACACTATAACTTGCCAACCCTTGTACAATGCCTGAGAAAGAATCGGCGAATAGGAATGGAGGGGTGTAAGGTTGCGCGTTCCATGTCTTGTTATTGACAATGATGTCAAACTGCCGCACAGCATTGCTCCGTACATTCTGCAGCTCAGAGAAGTAGAAAACAAAGAAGTAACTGGAGCTGATATTCTCCGATCGATCTGATGGACCCCATGAGAAATCGATCCTTGAACCGTTGACAGTTGCTGCATTTTGCATAACAGCTGATGGCACGTCATACACATCGGTGACGTAATTCTGGACGACAGATGTTGCAGATATTTCATCCCAGTTTGGGATTGTGTCGTAAGTCGACCATAGGCGGTCATGGGGATCCAAGGGGTACCTGTTCAGACCAAAGAAATATGTTTGTATGATCTAGTATCGTAGTTCACTGTAATTGGAGTCAAAACCTCTTTTTGTCCGAAAGTATAACTTGCAGAGACATATCCATGCAAAGAATGTCTAACATTAGCGGCTACACTCATTTACACGAGAATGTGGTTTTCTTCTTCACTTTTATGTTTATTGACATTAAATCTACAATATACACAGTCACCTAGGCTAAATGGCAGACAATCATTGATTTAGTTTGTTGAACTTGTTTCAGATAACAATGACCTAAAGGACCAAACAAACCTGATTATGCGATTGTCCGTGGGCCCCAAATTGAACCGATTGGAGCTAATCAGCACCAGAGATTGACTTGCATTTACCTCTGGGTAAATAACAGTCCTCAGTGGCCTCAGATCCAGCCCAGAAATAAATGGAGTTCCCATCCCTTTGTTCACCAGACAAACATGCAGGTAGTCAGCAGGAGCGACAACTATGATGTCCATCCATTTGACTGCTCCTGCAGCACTGATATTAACTTCATGCCAGTAGTTTGCCCCCATGTACAGATCAAAGACAGGAAGTTTGTTAAGGCCATCATAGTTTCCGTAGTAAAAAAGCGCACGGACGAAGTACTTGTTTCCTGCCAGCAAGGACCTCAGGGCGTAGCAATTGCGTGCTCCATGCTGAAAGAACCGGACGTTGAGGTTGCGCTTTGCCAGTGAAGGCTTGATGTAAACTGAGGAGATGTTGCGGTTTTCTCCTGAGGTGATGTATCCATAGTCTGAGACATATATTAATGTTGAGCTGGGATCTTGGTAGGAGGAGTTCATCGGCATGCCACAATCGATGCTTATGAAACCTGCAAAACAAATTACAAGTCAAAATAGCTGTGGAGAATCAAATGGGCAATAACTTGTTCGCTTTCTCAAAGAGTTCTCACACACATTGATGCTCAAGTATGGTTCTGTGGAGTGGATCATTTTGCCTCTTACACAATCATGTAAACAGATATGATCACTGCAACTGCTTTTCATTGTTTACTGTCTGAACACAAGAAGCTGCAAGAATTGAATGTAACGCACCTAGGTCATCAGGCTGGCCATGGATAAACTGGAAGACGCAGAATAGGAGAATCACAACCCATAGATCCATGCTTCCTGCTCACCCTTGTAAGAATAACTACCTCCTATGAGATAAGAGGCAGAGACTCTATGCATATCCACAGACCAAATATACTCATGCATCCATGTTATGACCGTGCTATTCTGCAGTTATGGGGCAAGAAAGTCAATGTACTAGGTCAGCTATTATATGGTCCAACTAACAAAAACTTATCTTCATAATACTTATTAAGAATGTCCCACCAATAGAGAGGATACATCTATAACATTCTTCCTACCTTTGTGATTGACAGCATGCATCTTTTGTTTTTACTTAGAAAAACTACGACTCCTTACAAAACTCTGTCTTGATTATCTGTTCACGGGGTTTCGAATCTCACGATCATCATGAACACAAGGGAACAGACATGTTCACCTAACATTGCTGTGGTTATCTGCTAGTATAACTCAGAGCAGAACAACAAGTCAGGAAGGTGACTGAATCTGAAAGCTCAAGAATTTCAGAATATGTATTAAACTAGTAGCTGTCAAGACTGGAACCACCCCAAATGGTGTGGAAGTAATAACATTCTAACTGAGCCAATTTAGTGCACTTGACCGTGCCGGCGGCCGGCTGCATGCCTGCTCAGCAAATTTGACCTGGTACGCTAGACTAACAAGATGAACCTAACGAATCTTACAAGTGGCACGCAAGGATACAGTAATCGGAGAAGAATTAAATACATCATTTGATGACTTGATGTGCCATGAACAATTTTCGCAGTTATTATACTGCCGGGATGAGCTCTGGCAGTTGATTTCCTAGGCAGATCTCGTGCTCTGCCGAACAACTCGGATGCCGAAAGGAAACGACGCTGGGTGCTCAGATCAGATGGAGCCTGTCGGCTTTCGCTACCAGTACTGGCAGAGCAAAGCGCATCGCCGCTGTGGCGCAGAAACCACGTACCTTGCCGTTGCCGTCCCCCCTCCTTGTCCACGGTCGGTCTCAGTGGGCAGCACGTCGGCGCGCGCAGCAGGAGACCCGCACGCGCGCTCGCAGCAGGAGAAGGTGGCGGTGGAAGTTATTACGGCGTGCTCCGGTGCGGCGGCTGGTGCCGCCCCAGGCGCGGCCACGAACTCCTCGGACGGGCTCTTTTTTGCCATCGGCATTTCGCCGAACACCTATCGGGCGCCGGAGCACCGCCTCCCGAGCATTGCTTGGGTCGTCAGTCGTCGCCCGTTGAGGGCTCCTGTTCGAAATGAAAAAGGAAACAAAATGCGACGATGCTTAGTCACTAACGTATGTTACAAGTCTATATTACTGATAAAAGAAAATGTTATAAGTGTAACTAGCACAATTATCCGTATCGTTGCAACGGTAGAATTAAACCCTCACATGACAATGCACGGTCAGACGGAGTCTCCTGATTGATGTGGCCATTGCCAAGCTCCTGTTGTGGCCGCTATAGCGGCTAGTGTAGCTGGGTATCCTTCATAATTTTAAATAGAACGCTAAGTCTTTTAGAGACGGACCATTTTTAAATAGTATAGCATGCTATAGTGCGAAAATGCCGTTTGGAGGCCGAGCTGCATGCAGCTTGTAATCACCATCGTCAGTCATCATACAGATCTAGGGATGGCAATGGGTACCCATCACCCGCATACCCTGCGGGTAAAAACCCTATCAGGGTAAGGGTATGTGACATGAATTTACCCATGGGTACTTAAATTGCAAAATACCATACCCATTGGGTAGAGAGGGTACGGGTATGGGATCGTATAACCCATGCCCGCGTACCCATGTACCCATCTAAAATGTTGACAAGTGGGTTTTCTTTAATATCATAATGTATTAATTTTCCCCACCAAATCGTGCTAGGTAAACACTCTATGTGTAGTCAAATTATCTCTATAATTTATCATGATTTTGTGAACTTATAGTGTATGCCTATGTGTTATTATTTGTGATTATGTGTTGTTGTTTAACATTTTTATGTGTCACTTTATAGGCTAGTATTTTTGTTTATGAGAATGTGTTGTTGTTACAATATGTTGTTATACATTGTTGTTTAAAATGTGTTGCTATTAATAATTTATGATTATATGTTGCTTTTTACAACTATTTTCTACTCAATCGATGTGTTGTGAACGCGGGTTTTTTTTACCCACGAGTACCCATATACCTTGTCGGGTGATGGGCATGGGAAAAAATTATACCCTTGACGGGTATGGGTACGGATGATGGGCAAGTTCAGGGTTTACGAGTAAGGGTATGGGATGGCTCCATCCATACCCATGCCCTGTGGGTGCCATCCCTATACAGATCAGCTGCAGCGTTGCATTTACTATGTGTATTTCACTTGTCAGGTACTCATACCACACCGTATTTCCTTTTTAAATACCGTGTCATCCCATGTATAGACGACGCAGTGCTGCTAGGCTTGTTAGAGGTGCCATCATTTCACCCATCAAGTCCATGATGTGCAAGCAGTTCATGAACATGTGCACGCGCACGCTCTTATGTTCCCATAGTATTACAGCACGGGCCGTTGCACAAAAGTGTTTTGTTCCCGAACATTTAGGCTCACGATCAGACTGTTTGGAAACAATCTATTTATACCGGCCAAGAACAACACTGCCCTATCCATTGCAATCCAGCAAAGCTAACAAGAACACCACCATAGATATGGCGTCGTCGTCATTCTCATCTCGGTCGAGAGATAGACGGCACAGCCCATATATCAACAGAGATATCATTGGAAAAAAAAACAAGGTCATTTTTTCTTAAACCACAGCACAATCTATCTTGACCTACCAGAAAAAGCAACACGTTGCTAATGCCATGGCTACCCCAAATTCAGCAAACATATAGTCTAGTAGAATACACACATGGAGGTCTCAAAGTGACATAGTTCTTATATGAAAATAAAACGCCATCTATAATGACATCAAACCACAAACGAACAATGTCAATAATCGCCTGATGCTCATTGTGGATTGCCAGCTTTTGGCGTGTTGTGCATGTGTTCTTCCTTTGTGTAACTATCTATGTGCTGATGTGACTTCCAATCCAATTTCTCTCCACAGTTAACTGATAGATCATGTTTATGCTCTGACTTGTGCTCGCACACATGCCAGCCACAATCCTCCGATCTCAGCAGCCGCATCATGGCATTGCACCCACACCTAGTCAACCACACGCACGCACACACACAGACCAGCAGCAGATGTAAAATGGTCAATCTAATGTGACACACACTACATATATGACAAAAACAGATTGAATCATTCGGTACAAACTTCTTTTGGTGTACATTAAAACGGCTTTTTGCATATCGGACACCAAAACCAGCTTCCCAAGAGTACAGGTTGTAAAACTCATAGCCCTCCTCGAAAGAGTCAACGCTAGTTCCAATTGCTGGATTAATAACATCTCCAATCCAAAACATTAAGGTGCGGGAGATGGGCGAACTCTCGTTGAGTCCACGCGGTCAACGCTACGAAACAAAAAGATTAGCCAGGCCACCACATCTTTCGTTTTGTCACGTTTCCTCTTTCCTCTCTCGCACACACAAACCTCCACACAACTTGCTCTCTCACTTTATTTCCACCCAGCTAGGGTTCCCGTCGCTGTGCCGCCGCCGTGCCCCGGCCGTCCCATCCTGGTCCTTCAGCGCCGGCCACTGGAGAAGGCAAGGCATGCCGCTCCCAAACTTTCTCCTCTTCATGGCAAGGCGGGCCTCTCGACCCGGCTGTAATGGTGGTGGCAAAGGAGGAGGAAGGAGATGGCATGGGGAAGATGAACTGGAAAAGGTCAGTAGCGCGCACCGCCTCTTCTTGCTCACCATTGCAGCCTCCCCATCTCTCCCTTCCACTCAGACGCTGCCTTCTCTTCCCCCCTTTCCTCCCAGCCTGGTGTTCCCTCTGCCTCCATCCCCACGCTTGCATCGGTGACCCAATGAGGAGCTCTAGATTCGGTAGGGGGAGCTCGAGGTGCCGCAGTGGTACACAACACCATCACCATCTTCCTCGGCAGGAGCAGCACGGGCCGTACACACAGTCGGATCCATCATGCTCTAGCGTCACCGCAGGTGCACGACGACAGGATGCACACACTCTTCCCTTCTTCGGTTCTTCCTGATCTTCTCCTCCCCTTTTCCCAGTGCCATACTCTTAGAGCTTGTCTTCTTTGTATAGATTTTGTTTCTGTATGCCTACAAGGCGTTCGAAGAAAATCCAAGAAGATATCTTTGGATATGTTATTTAGACTCTATTTAACATTGAAATGTGTACAGCCAATGGTCAAAGTGATAGCACCGAGGATGATTTGTGGAACTTTGAAACTAAAATAGTGGCTGTGAAATGTCTAGTGGATCTTTATGTCACATTTTTTGATCTGATGCAGCCAAAACTCACTAGAGTTACCTCTGTTGTTACCAGTTTTGTCAGAAGCGCTTATAGATAACCTGCTAGCACTGGCATGTCTGTTTTTCATCGTTTAACAGAAGGGCTTGCAAGAAAACTCTTCAAGGATGAATGGAAAGAGATCTTATTATGCTTTAATGAATCACTGAATCAGTAACAGGTACATTTGTTGTTTTCGGCAATATAGTAAAGATGATGCAAAATATTAAAATTCCAGAAAGAAACAAGTCTTACCCTGAGGCAGAGAAATATTCAGATCCTGACATATACAATGAGGATGAACAGGAAGCTAATATGGAAACATCGTCTTATGCTATTGTCAAGATGAAGAACCATGTGCCTCTGCAACTCTCAATTATTTAGGTACTTCAAACCTTGTACCAGTTTAATTTGATGCTGATCGCTTTGTATATCATGTCTTTCTTTCTAAATTTTGTTCAATACTCTGCCTTGCTTTGCACACCCAAACGAAATAGGAATTAAAAAAATACAACAAGATGTTTGCCTTCATGATTTGTGTTCAACAGGCCAATAATTATATTAAGATCACACTCACCATTCTCCGGCGAATCATTAAGTTGTATGAGACACACAGGAGAATGAGATCCTTCTGTGCTGAGCATATGGGCATAATTTTGGAGATGCTATCGGCCATTACGCCCATGCAAGTGAAGTGAGTTCTGAATCTGCCTTGCACATCAAATTCCACAAAGCATGCTCCCTTATGGAGATATCTGAGCCAGCATCCATCCATTTCGAGAATGAATCTTACCAGAGCTAGCTCAAACTTCTGCAAGCTTGCTTCATGAAAACCCATCTTTGTCATGAGAAATGAACATTGAGTCATAAATTATGCTTGTTTATGTAAAATACTACGGAAGTATCTGAACTGTGCAGGCCAGGAACCATATAAGGATGCTTCTTGTAAAGATCCAGTTGTACACTGGGTGCTGCCTTTATGCGCTACTAAGAAAAATGAAATGTCTGCTAGAACCCCATTGGTCCTTCATGTACTGTGGTTGCTTGGTGTCTAGAGAGGGAGTGCTTTAGGAGGAATTTGCCCCTCCTTTTCCCCTTATAAGCTAATCTCGTCTGCTGTGAGCATAGCACAAGCGAGGTTCAAGTTGCACTACATGATATCTTTCAGACATCAGTAGGCCCTATAATTTCAGTATAGCATATATTGATTGTTACCAATTGTACAATTTTGTCACTCCATCATGGTAGGGTAAGTTGATTGATAGTCACATAGATATATGAAATAAGAAAACGATTGCATCTTGACAGTGCCATAAATGATTCAAACCTATCCCTCCAGCATTCTGGTGTTGAAGGTAAATCCTTTTATTGTTTGTTGGCATGTCAACTTATTTTTAAGCATAGAGCAGGATATTGATATACTCAGATACCTGGAGGGAGGAGACCTTTTGAAAGACATTTGCCCATCTTTCCTAGCATTATTTTTTATTCATGGGGGTTTCGAACCACCGATCCATGACGGCCTCCGCGTTGCATGCCTGCTAGCCAACGACGTGGAGGACCATAGTGAATTCAATGAACCAACAGCCAAAGCCACATTCATCATATGGAATGGAATCTATCAGCACTTTGTTAAGGTTTGTCGTCAGGTTAGCTAACCTTGCTAATTTCCCTTCTCATTTTCTCCTGATTTTGTTATATTCAATATATACATATATGCTAATTTTTGTTGTTGGTTTGACATTTTGAAGGCACCTCTACTTTTCGACGCTGCCATGTTTCATCCGTTGCTTTTGAAGCACTATCATCGGTTATGTAAGCACTAAAGAATACATTCCCTGATTATGTTGATTTTGCATAACACTATCTTAAAGCTCAAACTTGGAGGTACAAGTACTAAATATGCGCATTCTTTGAGTGTGATGGAACAACATCCCGTGGTAGAAACAAGAAAGTGGAAGAGGCGCGTCCCTACCTGGCACCGCCCCAACTTTTTCTCAGGAGGCCCGCAATGGCGGGCCCCAACCACTAGTTTTGATCAACATAGGCACGAACCGAAGCCTCAAGGGCAGACACTCTGCTAGAACTGTGCTCCCTCTCATCTGCCATTTTTTGCAATGCAAAGCAATGATAGTGCCGTGCCCCGGCTTCTACTGCCGATTCATTCTAACCAACAGTACAGGTGTCTTGTTCTGAATCTCACACAACACAGCTGCAAAATTATGTCTGACAAATATCTTGGAATGAGGTTTTAATATGAAGAACGGGAACATCACCTCCATGTCCAACAAGACCCTTTTGTCTTGACACGACCACGCCGTCTTACTCTCCATCCTCGGTGCCGTGTCGCGGGCCATACTCCTAGCGCCAGGTTCGCACGAATCGCCTACCTCTTTGCCACCACCATTGTATGAGCTGCAGTTCCTCTCGGTTACAAATGTTTCCTCCGTCTCCTCACCTGCTTCCTCCTCCATAGGGCACCTGTCGTGGTTTTAAGTCTGACAATAGTGTAGGGGGGTAAGTATGGAGAGGCAAGATCTTAGCTATGGAGAAGTTGTAAGCACGCAAGGTTTACGAGTTCAGGTCCTTCTCAGAGGAAGTAATAGCCCTACGTCTCGGAGCCCGGAGGCGGTCGACTGGATTATGTGAGTATGAATTACAGAGGTACGAACCCTTGTCTCGGAGGAGGGGGTTGGCTTATATAGAGTGCGCCAGGACCCTGGCCAGCCCATGTTACAAAGGGTTCAATGTACATTAAGGCAGTGCGTTACTGGTAACGCTAGTCATAAAGTGCTATGATGACCATAAAAGCTACTTAATGACTGACCGTTAGCGTGCGGAGTGACTTTAGGTCTCCTGGCCGTCGAGTGGTTGGATCTTGGTCGAGTGGTTGCTTCTTGGTCGAGTGTCTCCGAGTCTGTCGAGTGGAACACCTCCAAGTCGATTGAAAGGTGATTTCTTCTAGAGATGTCCTTGGGTAGGGCAGTTAGGACAGGTCCATGACCCTACCCTAGGTACATAGCTTCATCATTAGCCCCCGAATGGATCGAGGTTTGAGTGGGGAAGGAGTTGAGAACTTCTCCGACTCGTTTTCATGCCGTGAGCATATCTTGTTTCGGATCAACGGACCTGAGTGATGACAGCAACTTCCTTTTTCAGTCGCCTTGATCCATTCTTAATTCTTCGTCGAGTGAGTTTCTGTACTTGTAAGGCTCCGAGTGACGGTGCGGAGGAGATCTTTGGTCTGACAAGTTGTTTGCTGCCCGCAGATTTCGTGGGATCCGAATTTTGGGAAGCGCGCGGGACGGGGAGGCCGCAGTAATCGGATAGGATAGAGCGGAGCCGCCTCGATCCCCGTGCCGCCTTTTTCGCCACGTATCACGCGTGCGATCGTTACGGGATTTGACAGAGCCACCTGGGCCTACCCGTCAGCCACTCGGAAGCGGCCTCATATAAGGCGTTGGACCGGAGTCTCCCGAACAGTGCGTTCCCATTTCCTCTTCTCCTCCTCACGCCCCTCCGCTGCGCTCGTTCTCGCCCCAGCATCACCGCTCCGTACGCGTCTCGCCGGCGACAATGGGGAAGGAGAAGACGGCGGCTCTGGAGCGGGCAAAGAAGGCGACGACGAGGTCGAAGGGGAAGGCGACCAGCCGGGGCGGATCTTCCTCGCGGACCGGCCTGCCGAAGGGCTGGATCCAGGGTGTCGGAGTAATTGGACACGGATACCCCGAAGACGGGAAGACATTATTTCAAGACATCGGGGCTAGCAAAGCCCCTCAGTCCGACTGTCCGGCCGCTCTCGCCGGCTCCCCGTCCGACTGCTCTCCCCAACCGGCTGCCGACTGCGCCAACCAGCCGGCCGCCGACTGCGCCAACCAGCCGGCTGCCGACTGCAGCCCGACACCGACAAGACCCCGACGTGGCGGCCATACCACGGACGAGACGGCTGTACCTCGATGCCATCATGTATAGTGTCACTTGTCCCCTGGCACTATTTATGAAGTAACCCAGGGGACAAGCGTGACACCCCACCATACCCCCTTGCTCCCATGCCACCACATAGCTTACATACTAAGCTAGCCATGCCTATATAAGGCACACACCCATCCATCCACACCGACTCACACATGAGCTCACACACACCCATTCGGCCATAGGCCATGGGCATAGCTGGCCACTAGAGCATGTCTCATGCAGGCATACACCAAGTCAGATACCCACGGTACTGATCTCAGATACAGCTCCAGGAGCGCTTTGTACTAGACATATCAGATACACTCAGACATGCAGCAGTAGGAGTATTATCTCTCCGGAGAGCTCCGAAGCTGGGTAAACCACCGCGTGCTACTCGCATACCCGCTCCCGGGCCTATCAGCAGCAGTCTTACCCTCACACTAAGCCCTTGTGGCATCTGTCGACTCGCAAGCCCCCCGTGAGAAATACCACGACAGTTGGCGCCCACCGTGGGGCGGTACTATGCTACCGCGCTACTGCTGGTTTCGCAGTCCGGGCGGGACCATCTTCGTCTTCCCCGCCGCGGCGTCACGCCGTCTCTCCGGTAGCGCTCGGGGGCTCGACTTCGACCCGCCCCCGGAGCGGCCGTGCGGGATGGCGCGCCCTCGCCGTCGGCCTCGCCTTCTTCACCACCACCGCAACACCGGCCGTCCGTCCGCGCGCACGCCGCGCGCGGGCCTCGCTTCGTCGGCCGCATCCGTCCACGCGCCGCTCGCGTCGACTCCCCTCCACGTTGCGGCTTGCTCCGGCCAAAACACGCATTCGCACCTCCATTTACCGTCCATATAAGCTAGCTAGGTGCTAGTCAACAATGGTCAAACCTGGCCATGCATTGCCCATACACTTCTCAGATGCGGGTCGGACACGACTTGTACTCAAGCCAGACAATGGTTATGCACTAGCAAACCAGCGCCGCTCCGCTCTGGCCGCTGTGCTGCTCTGCTCCGCTGCGCGTCCATCTACACGCACGAGCACGCACCAGCGAACCCCTGCCGCCTCCGCCCCATCCAGTGCTCCGCGCCCTCATCGCCCTGCCTCTGCTCGTCCATGGCGCCGCCACAGACCTCCCAGCCGCGGAGCCGCTGGCTCGGCTGCGCCTCACCAACCCCCGATGCTGACCCGTGTTGGGGCCTCCCGTGGCTCTCCACCCGCGGCATCCCCGTGGGCTCACTCGACCGCGCGGCCGCGCTCCCGAGCCTGCGTGCCTCCGCCCGTCGTCTCCTCCGTGCAACCGCTGTCCCGGTCCCACCGCTCCGCCGGCGTGCGCCCGCACCCCTGCCGGTGCCGCCCCGCATCGCCGCCTCCAAGTCCTGCCTCGCCCGGGCCGGCTCTGCATCCCGCCTCCGTGCGCTGGCCTTGGCCGGCCTGCCCCGCGCCCGCGCCGCCTGGGCCCAGCGCGCCCGCCGACTTGCCGTCTCCGCGCAGGGCCTCCCAAGCCGCTTGCTCGCCGGCCCTGCCCCGGGCCTCCTGCGCGTCCGCGCGCGCATCGCGCTGCGCCCCGCAGCCGACTCCCCGTCGCCGCGCATCTGCATCTGCACCACCGCGCCCCTGGCCGCCTGCAGTGCTTGCGCCGGGTCCGGCGCGCTGCGTCGTCCAGCCGGCCTCCTGTCCCGCGCCCGCGCCGCCTTGCCTCCGCGCTGTCCGACTCCTGCCCGTGCAGTCGGCCGCTGCGCTGCCGTCTCCGCTGCTGCGCCACAACCCGGCCTGCCGGCTTCCCTGCCACCCGGCAGGGCCGGCTCCGCCCGTCCCGGTCGCCTTCCGGCTTCGCCCGGGCCGGCTGCTGCATCGCCCCGTGCTCCCAGGACGCCAACTTCCGCACCGGCATCCCATGCCGGGTTCCCTCCGCCCACGGCCGACGCCGGCTTCGGCCGGCTCTTGCGCCGCCCGCCGGATCCCGCCCCGACGTCGCCCGCGTCTGGCCGCCTCCTCGCTCGGCCGGCCGGCTCCTGCGCGCCCGTTAGCCGGGTCGCTGCTCCAGCCGGCGGCCGGCTTCCGCCCGCTTCCTGGCCTGCCGGCTTAGCCGCGCCGGCTGCTCTGCCTGCCCGCCTACACCCCACCCTGCCGGCTGCAGACTGAAGAACGAAGCAGCCTGGCTAGGGAAACAGAGAAGGAAAGTGGCCGGCTGAAAGAAAAAAGAGGTCGGCCGAGGAAGAAAGAAAAGTCAAGCCGGCTGGGAAAAAAAAGAGTGTGTGTGCATCCGGCTGCCCAGAGCCAGGAAAGAAAAAAGGGCCGCCTGCCCAAGGGCCGGCTGGAGAAAAAAGGCCGGGTGCCCATGGCCGGCTGAAAAGAGAGAGAGAGAGAGAGAGAGAGAGAGAGAGAGAGAGAGTGGGGACGGCCGGGGCAAGAAAGAAAAAAGGGCCGCCTGCCCAAGGGTCGGCTGGAGAAAAATGGCTAGGTGCCAAGCCGGCTACGAAAAAAAATTGTGTCCGACTGCCAGATGTCCGTCCGACCGTTGGCTACTTGGTCGGCTGCAAAGAGCCCGACGGCCGTGTCGGGGTCCGCCTGCCCAGCCTTCTGAAGAAGAAAAAGAAGAAGACAAGGTAGTTGCCGGAAGATCCGGCCCGACTGCTCAGCAGTCGGCCCGAATCTCGGGGGCTACACCCAGCGGGTGCGCCGACGCGCCACCGCGAGAAGAAGACAAGGTAGTTGTCGGAAGATCCGGCCCGACTGCTCAGCAGTTGGCCCGAATCTCGGGGGCTACACCCAGCGGGTGCCCTGACGCGCCACCGCGAGAAAGAAGACAAGGTAGTTGCCGGAAGATCCGGCCCGACTGCTCAGCAGTCGACCCGAATCTCGGGGGCTACACCCAGCGGGTGCACTGACGCGCCCCCGCGAGAAAGAAGACAAGGTAGTTGCCGGAAGATCCGGCCCGACTGCTCAGCAGTTGGCCCGAATCTCGGGGGCTACACCCAGCGGGTGCGCTGGCGCGCCCCCGCGAAGATTGCAGACAAGAGAAGAGTTTTGTCCGGCTGTCAGTAGCCGGCAGAAAAAAAAGGGGCGCTGCAAGACGCCTCGCCGCCTGGCTGGTCGAGCCTGACCGGCCAGGACTCCCCTTCGAGCAACCGGAGGCTCGAAGGCTGCACCCAGCGGGTGCGCCGACGCACTCCGCGAGCGTCGAGCCGTGCCGGCTGTCTTCGACGACCGCGACTACACAAAAGTCAATGTGAGCTCCTCACCCGCATATTTTTTGCACCACGCAAGCACGGATAACCCCGAGCGATGCTCGGGGTCTATCTCCGCATTTTTATTACAGTTGCATCACTGTTCGCCCCGGCGCCAGCCAGAGTTGGCCCGGGGGCTGGCCGCTTGGCCTGAGACGTTAGTTCCCGCAGACGGCTTAGTACCGTGCGTGGTACCAAAGGCCCACTCTTAGTCACAGACCGCAGAGCGGCTGTCCGACTAGCAAGAGTGAACGCTGGAGGCCACCCACGAGAAAAACGTCCGGGAAGAAAAACGGTTCGGGCGACCCGGTCGTTTCTTTTATGAGTATCTACTCGGTTGAATCTGCTCCTAGACTCTGAGTACTGTACACTCCACTTCGCGGCCCACTCTTAGCCACAGACCGCAGAGCGGCTGTCCGGCAAGCAAGAGCAAAAGCCAAAGAGTGGAGGGAACATGAAAAATATTGAAGGGGGCTCGGACGAAACCGAGTCGGCACCCTCCGCATAAAACTTGCACTACTAAAAGAAAGCATATGATATATTTGTGTGGACTAACCTTGTCCTTTTTTATGATCATTTCCATGAACATTTGCCAAAAAACCTCCGCCCAACTTTGCCAAGTTGCCCGGAGGCTTGGGGGCTACTGTCGGAGTAATTGGACACGGATACCCCGAAGACGGGAAGACATTATTTCAAGACATCGGGGCTAGCAAAGCCCCTCAGTCCGACTGTCCGGCCGCTCTCGCCGGCTCCCCGTCTGACTGCTCTCCCCAGCCGGCTGCCGACTGCGCCAACCAGCCGGCTGCCGACTACGCCAACCAGCCGGCCGCCGACTGCGCCAACCAGCCGGCTGCCGACTGCAGCCCGACACCGACAAGACCCCGACGTGGCGGCCATACCGCGGACGAGACGGCTGTACCTCGATGCCATCATGTATAGTGTCACTTGTCCCCTGGCACTATTTATGAAGTAACCCAGGGGACAAGCGTGACACCCCACCATACCCCCTTGCTCCCATGCCACCACATAGCTTACATACTAAGCTAGCCATGCCTATATAAGGCACACACCCATCCATCCACACCGACTCACGCATGAGCTCACACACACCCATTCGGCCATAGGCCATGGGCATAGCTGGCCACTAGAGCATGTCTCATGCAGGCATACACCAAGTCAGATACCCACGGTACTGATCTCAGATACAGCTCCAGGAGCGCTTTGTACTAGACATATCAGATACACTCAGACATGCAGCAGTAGGAGTATTATCTCTCCGGAGAGCTCCGAAGCTGGGTAAACCACCGCGTGCTACTCGCATACCCGCTCCCGGGCCTATCAGCAGCAGTCTTACCCTCACACTAAGCCCTTGTGGCATCTGTCGACTCGCAAGCCCCCCGTGAGAAATACCACGACACAGGGCGACTGGATCCACTCGAGGATCACCCAAGAAGACCTCAACGACCTGGCCGAAGGAGGGCTGATCCCCTATGACTCGGTGCGGCTTCCGGGGAAGGAATCTGAGCCGCAACCTCGGGAGGGTGAGCGTGTTCTTCTTGCCACCCACGTCGACCGTGGGTTTTCCTTGCCTCCTCACCCTTTCTTTCGAGGGTTTCTGAACTTCTTTGGGGCACAACTCCACCATTTTACCCCCAACTCAATCGCTTATCTCGCCGCTTTCATTTCTTTGTGTGAGAATTTCCTGGGTTGTCGGCCTCACTGGGGTCTTTTCAAGCATATTTTCACTTGTCGCTCCCAGACAGTGAAAAAGGCTAATCCGAGTGACGAGAGGACCCAAGTGATCCAGATGTGTGGGGGTCTTGGTATCCAGACGAGAGGGAAAAGCTCCTTTCCGGCCATGATTCTTCCTGACTCAGTTCGCGGATGGCAGTCGACCTGGTTTTATTGTAAAGACCAGTCGATGCCAGGGCAATCGACTGGCCTCCCTCCCTTTACCATGGACCGAGTGGAGAAACCCTCCCCTTTGAAGGTGCTCCCGGAGGAGAAGGCGCACGTGAAGGTGTTGGTCAATCGAGTGGTCCAGCTTATTCGTGACGGGGTCACTGGTATGGATCTCTTGGAGGTCTTCCTTCAGCGGCGCATCCAGCCTTTTCAAGCTCGAGACCATCCGATGTGGATGTATTCGGGTCTTGAAGACTCCACTCGGATCCATCCGGAGGAGGTCGACGACGACACACTGGAGAAGTGGCTGTCGGGCATTACCGGGAACAAGGACAATCCCAGGGGAGCCAGGAGAGTTCCCCCATTCGACCAGTCTCATGCACCAGAGCAGGTCTGATTTTGAGTTTTTGCTTGTAATCTGAATTCACTCGCGCAGCTGCCTATATTGCGTCGACTGACTTTGTTCTCCCTGCTTTCTTTCAGGCCATTATTGAAATGTATTCAATGCCCAACGAGGAGCAAGAGCAAGCTCTGGAAGGCAAAGCGAGTGGCGGCGACAGTGGCGAGTGGACTTCCGATGGTGAAGGGGATGGAGGAAGCGACGACTCAAGTGATGGAGAAGAAGTCGAGTCGCCCCCTCGTAGGGAGAGGCGATCCAAGCTTGACCAAGAACGGCCG
This sequence comes from Triticum urartu, assembly GCF_056163025.1. NCBI lineage: Eukaryota > Viridiplantae > Streptophyta > Magnoliopsida > Poales > Poaceae > Triticum > Triticum urartu. The sequence continues at coordinate 101,533,833 of NC_141878.1, forward strand.
AGTGCCCGCGACAAGGCAACTACTCAGGCTGGTCAGTCTTCAAAGCATCCTCGGATCTCTTCACCAACCTCGACTGAGAAGGCGCCAAAGCACCCCAAAGTTGCAGAGCCGAGGACTCGGAAGGCGTTGCCGAAGATCAAGATTGATATCCCCGTCGCCTCCGCGTGAGTGTCTCTCTTTGTATTCACTCGACGCTCCGCGTTGTTTGTTTTTCTTGTTTTAACTGGACGAACTTTGGAATTGTCAGCGCTGCCACTTCCGGGACCTCAGCTTACAGGGATGATGATGAGGTGATGGAGGATGCGGTCACTTCTAATCCGAGTATGATTTCTGCCATACTATCTTTATTCGGTCGATTCAACTGCAATGTGCATCATTGGGTGACGTGATTTTGGCAATTGAACTTTGCACAGCTCCCAACATTATTGACCTCCCCGATGATGATGAGGAGCCCAAGAGGCCTTTGACGAGGAAGAATAGGCGAGCTCCTGTAAGTGAGGCGCTACAGTCGACGCCGAGGGCGGGACCAGTCGTTCAGGACACTGGCGACGTCAATCGGGGTTCTGTTACCTTCGCCGAGCCACTGTCGAGTGCCTTGCCTTCTCTGTCGACTGCTCGGGCCCCTGTCGACCCGCCTTCAGTTTTTGCGACCCATCATGTCCCAGAGGACGAGGTGAATGCTGCCAGGGAAGCCATACGCCAGGCGGGCATTATGATGGAGAAGATGAAGACGGTGCGGGACGCCAGCCAAGCCGCCTATGATGCCAGCTCGGCTCTCCAGAGCAACGTTCAGGTTAGTTGGTCGCCGCTTGTTCTGTTAGGATATGCTACCTGAAGATTCTTTCCGAAAATCTTTGTATCTGTACACCCAGTGGGTGCGCCGATTAAATTTTTGGACTACTGGGGGCACGCTGAGTGCACCCACTGGGTGTAGTCCCCGAGACTACGGTGGACTGCTGGCAGTCGACTGTAGTCTTTGTATTTTGCCGAATGTATAAACCAAACTGGTAGTTTGTCTCTTCCACTCGGTCTGGTTGAGTGGGATCAGAGCCGGTGGGGGCACACAAAGTGCACCCACTGGGTGTAGTCCCCGAGACTACGGTGGACTGCTGGCAGTCGACTGTAGTCCGAGTTCTACTTTCTCTCTTTCTGCTTTTTTTGGACTCAACTTCAGCGGGCCGGTCGAGTGGGATCAGAACCGGTGGGGGCACGCAAAGTGCACCCACTGGGTGTAGTCCCCGAGACTATGGTGGACTGCAGGCAGTCGACCGTAGTCTTAGTATTTATTGCCTTTGTTGTTTTTTGCTGTAAAAATAACTTCTCCCATTTGATTTCAGAAATCTTGTGATCTTGGAGCTCGCTTTGCTGACTTGGAGAAGCAGCAGATTCAACTGAACCTTGACTTGGAGCTGGCCAGGACAGAGCTGCAAAAGGTCAGAGACGGCGCCGCTGGTAAGACGAGTTTGTCGACTGGTCAGTTTTAAGCTTGAGTACCCTTCTGCTATTTCTGAATCAATCGTCATTTCTTTGCAGAAAAACTGAGAGAAGCTCTGGCGAAGAAGGATCAGGATTTGGCTGCTGCTCGTAAGGAGGTTGACGACAGGACCACTCTGGCCGAACAAAAGCTGGCTTCGGTCGGCCAGTTGGAAGAAGAGAATACCAGGCTGAAGACCGCTCTGAATGACTCCAACAAGGAGTGCTCATGCTGGAAGAAGGCGAATCTCGTCCAGGGCGAGAAAATGGAAGGCATTGCTCGCAGGAGGGATGATCTGGAGAGCTATCTGAGAAGTCTTGCCAAGAAGTTGTTCATCAAGCTTGAAGGTGCACATTCTATTCCGACTGATTTTTTTGTGTCGACTCAGTGTACGAAAATTGACTTATCCTTGGATCTGAATGCAGAGTTTTGCCAGAACTTTGAAGAGGAGACTGGGCGGATCGAACCAGGTTTGGATCCAATCAACTCTCCCGTGAAAGATGAAACCGCCATGAATCTGCTCCGTCTGGAATCTCGCATCGACAGTGCCGTGGACTACTTGGCTCGACTGAAGGTCGCCATGTCGCGGATTGACCCGGCACTTTGGCCAGAGGCTGTGCTCCAAAATGATCTTGAGTCCCTAATGACTCGACTAAATGAAATCCCAGATCGAGTGCAGGAGTGGAAGAAGTCTGCTGCTCGGTGTGGCGCTGACGTGGCTCTGTCTTTGGTTCGTGTCCACTGCAAAGAGGTGCGACAAGACAAACTGGCAGCAATCAAGGTCGCCAACACCCAGAAACATGACTTTCGAACCATTATGGAGACTTTCATCGCTGCAGCCACTCGGATAGCCGACGGCGTCGACCTGGATGAGTTCGTCGAGCCTGCTAGCCCTCCTCCCGCGGAGTGAACAAACTCTTATGTCCCACCTTAAATTTGCCTCGGAATGCCGAGTGGTTTTTGTAACCGTTAAACTTTTTCGGGCTGCATGCCCGAGTACTTCGATCTGTGATCCGGAACCTTTAGAATTTATCTGAACTTGGTTTACCGTTGAATATCTTTATGAATCTCCTGCTGAGTGAACCCATTCTTCATTCGAGACAACTTTTGTATTCGCAGCGCAGCTCCGAAGGAGAGGGAAGCAGTCGACCCATGTCTTGTCGCCCTTGCGGGTCGGCGACGGAGTGCGCATCGTATTTGTAGCGAAGCTCTCCAGGGGAAGGCGGCGGTCGACCCACACCTTGTTACTGCAGAGCGGGACGGAGCACACATTGTATTTGTGGCGAAGCTCTCCAGGAGAAGGTGGTAGTCGACTCGCACTTCGTTACTGTAGAGCGGGATGAATCGCGCAATTTATTTGTGGCGAAGCTCCTCAGGAGAAGGTGGCAGTCGACCTGCCCCTCGTCGTCCTTGAGGATTGAGATGTGTTTCGTACTTAGGCGAGTTCTGGACTGCAGCTAAGCCCCCGAGTGGGAGGATTGCTCTCCACTCAGTAGGATTTTTTCAAACTTATGCGAGTGCCGGACTGCAGCTAAGTCTCCAAGTGGGAGAACTTAGGCGAGTACTGGACTGCAGCTAAGCCCCCGAGTGGGAGGATTGCTCTCCACTCGGTAGGATTTTTTCAAACTTAGGCGAGTGCCGGACTACAGCTAAGTCTCCAAGTGAGAGAACTTAGGCGAGTACTGGACTGCAGCTAAGCCCCCGAGTGGGAGGATTGCTCTCCACTCGGTAGGGTTTTTTCAAACTTAGGCGAGTGCTGGACTGCAGCTAAGTCTCCAAGTGAGAGAACTTAGGCGAGTACTGGACTGCAGCTAAGCCCCCGAGTGGGAGGATTGCTCTCCACTGGGTAGGATTTTTTCAAACTTAGGGGAGTGCCGGACTGCAGCTAAGTCTTCAAGTGAGAGAACTTAGGCGAGTACTGGACTGCAGCTAAGCCCCCGAGTGGGAGGATTGCTCTCCACTCGGTAGGATTTTTTCAAACTTAGGCGAGTGCCGGACTGCAGCTAAGTCTCCAAGTGAGAGAACTTAGGCGAGTACTGGACTGCAGCTAAGCCCCTGAGTGGGAGGATTGCTCTCCACTCGGTAGGATTTTTCAAACTTAGGCGAGTGCCGGACTGCAGCTAAGTCTCCAGTGAGAGAACTTAGGCGAGTACTGGACTGCAGCTAAGCCCCCGAGTGGGAGGACTGCTCTCCACTCGGTAGGATTTTTTCAAACTTAGGCGAGTGTCGGACTGCAGCTAAGTCTCCAAGTGAGAGAACTTAGGCGAGTACTGGACTGCAGCTAAGCCCCCGAGTGGGAGGATTGCTCTCCGCTTGGTAGGATTTTTTCAAACTTAGGCGAAACGGATTCGCAGCTAAGCCCCCGAGTGGGAGGCTGGCTCGCCACTCGGTAGGAAACTGTTTTTACAAACTTAGGCGAAGCGGATTCGCAGCTAAGCCACCCACTGGGGGATTTCTTACGCAAATAAAAACAATAATAATCACTGGGAAAATTATAATGCTCTTGTCTTTGATAAATAAACTACATGAGTTTTTCTTATTACATCTCATTCGAGTGAGAATTCAAGTATAAAAGGGGCGGAGTAGCTCCGCATTCCAGGCTCGTGGCTCATCAATCTGGCGATCGACATTGTAGAGGTGGTATGCTCCATTGTGGAGGACTCTGGTGACTATGAAGGGGCCTTCCCAAGTAGGAGTGAGCTTGTGTGGTTTCTGCTGATCCACTCGGAGGACTAAGTCTCCTTCTTGGAAGGCTCGGCTCTTCACGTTTCTGGCATGGAATCGACACAAGTCTTGCTGATAGATGGTCGATCGAATCAAGGCCATTTCTCTTTCTTCTTCTAAGAGGTCGACTGCGTCCTGCCGGGCTTGTTCTGCTTCATCTTCAGAGTAGGGCTCGACTCGGGGAGCATTGTGAAGCAGGTCACTCGGTAAGACTGCCTCGGCTCCGTAGACCAGAAAGAATGGGGTTCTTCCGGTCGATCGATTCGGGGTTGTCCTCAATCCCCAAAGGACTGATGGAAGCTCGTCGACCCATGCACCTGCTGCGTGCTTGAGATCGCGCATCAATCGGGGTTTCAGTCCTTTGAGAATTAGGCCGTTTGCCCTTTCTGCTTGCCCATTCGACTGGGGGTGAGCGACCGAAGCATAGTCGACCCGAGTGCTCTGAGAGGCGCAAAAGGCCCTGAATTCGTCGGAATCGAAGTTTGACCCATTGTCCGTGATGATGCTGTGCGGAACTCCATATCTGAATACCAACTCTCTAATGAAACTGATAGTGGTGCAAGCATCGAGATTCTTGATAGGCTTGGCTTCAATCCATTTGGTGAACTTGTCGACTGCTACCAGCACATGAGTGAAGCCGCTCCTGCCTGTTCTCAGTGGTCCAACCATGTCCAGCCCCCAAAAAGCGAAGGGCCAGATGAGTGGAATGGTTTTCAGGGATGACGCGGGCTTGTGCGGCATATTGGAGTAATACTGACATCCTTCACATTTGTCGACTATCTCTTTTGCCATCTCATTGGCTCTTGGCCACTGGAACCCCGCTCGGTATGCTTTAGCCACAATGGTCCGAGAGGACGCATGATGACCACAGGTCCCCGAGTGGATATCGTTAAGGATCATCTGACCTTCTTCTGGTGTAATACACTTCTGGCCGACCCCAGTCGCGCTTCCTCTATATAACTGTCCCTTTATGACTGTAAAGGCCTTGGATCGATGGACGATCTGTCGAGCCTCTTCTTCGTCTTCTGGGAGTTCTTTCCTTAGGATGTATGCGATGTACGGTTCTGTCTAGACGGGAGTGATAACCAAGACTTCCATGATCAGGTCGACCACAGCTGGAACTTCAACTTCAGTCGGATCCGTGGCGCTTTTTGGCTGCGGGGCCTCTTCAGTGAAGGGATCCTCCTGGACCGACGGTGTGTGGATGTGTTCCAAAAACACATTGCTGGGAATGGCTTCTCTTTTGGAACCTATTTTTGCCAGATCATCAACTGCTTGATTTTTTAGTCGGGGTATGTGATGAAGCTCTAACCCCTCGAATTTCTTCTCCAGCTTTCTCACTGCATTGCAATAACCAGTCATGGCTGGACTTCTGACGTCCCATTCCTTCATCACTTGATTAACCACCAAATCTGAGTTGCCATAGACCATGAGGCGACGGACGCCGAGTGAAATGGCCATGCGCAACCCATATAAAAGTGCTTCGTATTTTGCCTCATTGTTAGAGGAATCAAAATGGATTTGAAGAACATATCTGAGTTTATCTCCTCTGGGGGAGACCAACACCACTCCGGCACCGGAACCATTTAGCATCTTGGAACCGTCGAAGAACATGGTCCAATGCTCCGAGTGAACCTGAGTCGGCAGTTGCTGTTCAATCCACTCGGCGACGAAATCTGCGATTGCCTGGGACTTGATAGCTTTCTTTGCCTCAAACTTGATATCTAGAGGAAGGAGTTCAATCGCCCATTTTGCCACTCGACCAGTTGCGTCTCTGTTATGCAAGATCTCTGACAACGGAGCGTCGCTGACGACTATAATGGAATGATCAGAGAAGTAGTGGGCAACTTTCTTTGTGGTCATATAAATCCCATATACGAGCTTCTGATAATGAGGATATCTTTGCTTCGATGGGGTCAAGACTTCAGAAATATAATACACTGGGCGCTGAACCTTGAAGGTTTTCCCTTCTTCTTCCCGTTCGACCGTAAGTACCGTACTGACGACTTGTCCTGTGGCTGCAATGTAAAGCAGCAAAGGCTCCTTGCTAATTGGGGCAGCAAGCACCGGCTGGGTGGAGAGCAGAGCTTTGAGCTCTGCAAACACTGCGTCAGCTTCAGGAGTCCACTCGAACTTGTCAGACTTCTTCATCAATCGGTAAAGAGGCAATGCCTTTTCACCGAGACGAGATATGAATCGACTTAGGGAGGCCAAGCAACCAGTAAGCTTCTGAACATCGTGCACTCGCACAGGACTTTTCATTCGGAGTATAGTACCGACTTTTTCTGGATTGGCGTTGATTCCCCGTTCGGAAACGAGAAAACCGAGTAACTTTTCGCCAGGAACCCCGAATGCGCATTTTGATGGGTTAAGCTTGATATCAAACCTTCTGAGGTTGGCAAAGGTTTCAGCAAGGTCAGTTAGCAGGTCGGAACCCTTCCGTGACTTGACCACAATATCATCCATGTACGCCTCCACATTCCGACTGATTTGGGTGAGCAAACACTTCTGAATCATCCTCATGAATGTGGCTCCAGCATTCTTGAGGCCGAATGGCATGGTAACATAACAGAAGCACCCGAATGGAGTGATGAAAGCTGTTTTGATTTCGTCGGGCCCATACAGACGGATCTGATGGTACCCGGAATAGGCGTCTAAAAAAGACAGTCGCTCACATCCCGCAGTCGAGTCGACTATCTGGTCGATGCGGGGGAGAGGAAAATGATCTTTCGGGCAGGCCCGATTGATATGTTTAAAGTCAATGCACATGCGAAGTGACTTGTCCTTCTTGGGGACCATGACAACATTGGCGAGCCACTCGGAGTGGTAGATTTCTCGGATGAACTCCGCCGCTAAGAGCCGAGCCACCTCTTCGCCGATGGCCTTTCTCTTCTGGACGGCGGACCGTCGGAGATGTTCCTTGACAGGTTTTACTTTTGAGTCGACTCTTAGGCGGTGCTCAGCCAGCTCCCTGGGAACACCCGGCATGTCAGAGGGCTTCCATGCGAAAATGTCCCAGTTCTCACGGAGGAACTGGATGAGCGCTTCTTCTTATTTGGAGTCGAGTGTTGTCGAGATATGAGTTGGAGCAGCGCCGGGGTCGGTCGGGTGGATGTGAGCTGTCTTCGTATCGCCAGTCGACTGAAAAGCTGACTCTGTAGCGGGCTTCTTGGCTCGCAACAAATCACTCGGGTCTGTAGTCTTCTGGTATTCCTGCAACTCCACCACTGCCATCTGAGCATCGGCGATCCTCGAACCTTTCTGAAAACATTCTTCCGCTTTCTTTCGATTGCCCGTAATAGTGATCACACCTTTGGGGCCAGGCATCTTCAATTTGAGATACACATAACACGGCCGGGCCATGAAGCGTGCATAAGCTGGCCTGCCCAAAATAGCGTGGTAGGCACTCTGGAAGTCTACAACTTCAAATGTCAACTTCTCTTTGCGGTAATTCTTGGAATCACCGAAAACCACATCAAGAGCAATCTGGCCGAGTGATTCAGCCTTCTTCCCGGGAATGACCCCATGGAAACTCATGTTGCTGGCACTGAGTTTGGACATCGGAATGCCCATCCCTTTCAACGTCTCAGCATACAATATGTTCAAACCACCGCCACCATCCATCAGGACTTTGGTCAGTCGAGTGCCTTCAACAACTGGGTCGACCACCAAAGCTTGCCTCCCTGGGGTGGCGATGTGCGTTGGGTGGTCGGACTGGTCGAATGTTATGGTAGTCTGAGACCATTTCAGGTAACTAGGTGTCACCGGAGCAACCATATTCACCTCTCGGTTAATAACTTTCAGTCGACTTTTGCTTTCAACATCGGCAAAAATCATCAGAGTGGAATTGACCCGAGGGTATCCGTCGTCACTGTCTTCTTTGTCCTCGACCTTGTCCGACTCCTTTTCCTTACCTTTGGGCTGCTTGCCCTGGAACTGCTGGATCAAGAGTCGACACTGTCGAGTGGTATATTTCGGGTAAATGAAATTACCCTCTTCATCTTTCTTTGTGTGGACGAGACATGGTAAGTCCAACACATCATTTCCGTCCTGGTCTTTAACCTTTTTGGGGTTCCAAGGTCCTTTAGGTTTCCCTTTAAACTTTCCTTGGGTTAAAGCCAAGGCTTCCCCGGGAGCCGCTGGCTCGGCTTTCCGTTTCTGTTTTCGATTGGAATTTCCTCCGGTTTCTTGGGCGACTGACTTGAGCTTGCCACTCCTGAGTCGATCCTCATCTTCACCATTAGCGTACTTGGTGGCAATCTCCATCATCCGATTCAGGGACATATCCCCGGTTCGACCGAATTTCAAATTCAGTTCTCTGTACTTGACGCCTTCCTTGAAGGCACAAACTGCTTGGTGGTCAGGCACATTCTCCACCGAGTGATGTAACGTGATCCACCTCTGGATGTAATCCCTCAAAGTTTCATTCGGCTTCTGCACGCAAGACCGCAGTTCCGTCAGCCCTACCGGTCGCTTGCATGTTCCTTCAAATGTGTTGACGAACACTCGGGAGAGATCTTCCCAAGTGTAAATGCTGCTAGGTGCTAACTGGTTCAGCCATCCTTTGGCCGAGCCCTCCAACATGAGAGGCAAGTGCTTCATGGCCACTTCATCATTGCCACCGCCAATCTGGACGGCCACTCGGTAGTCCTCAAGCCAAGTATCGGGCTTGGACTCGCCAGTGAACTTACTGGCTCCAGTCGCCAACCTGAAGTTGGGAGGAATCACAGCGGCCCTGATGGCTCTACTAAAGCACTCTGGCCCCGAAACATGTACTCTGCTGCTGGTAGGTGCATCTCTGTCGTGACCTTCTCGGTGAGCCCTATTCCTGTCGACCAAACCTTGGACGAAAATGGATCTCGCGTCAAAGCCTGGCCCTCTGGGGTCGACTGGAATCCTTCGCCCACCACTATGAGGGCGCCTGTCATCCTGCCGGCGAGGCACATACGACCCGCTCCTCGGGGGAGGCGTGGGCACTCGACGTCGACCGTCACGATCGACTCGGTGATCATACTGCTCATGGTTCCCATACTGGTCATGCCGGTCTCCACGTCCCTCACGCCTCGGGGGCGATCTCGGGCTGTGAGTCGACTGGACTGTGTCCGCGGCAACGGATCTGCTGTGAATCATGTTCCGCGACTGAGAAACAGCGGAATTCTGATCCCCTACTGCCCAGAGTAACGCTCTGATCTGCAGCAAGCCTCTGCCAGCCTCCGACTGGGAAGGCTGAATCGACTCCGCTATACGGGCCGCAGCTGCTAAATTCTGAATCGGAGTTCGATATACCTGCGGGGGCGGGAAGAGCTGACGCCGACTGGATTCGGGAACCCGTTGTCGCGCATGCTTGTCGAGTGCTCGCTGGAGATTCTCCAGTCGAGTGTGCTCGGCCAAGTTTGCCAGGCGCGCGTCCTCCAAGGCGCGAGCCTCGGGGGTTTCTCCAACGATAGGAGTGTGCAGTGCATCCATGTTCCGGCGGTGAAGTTCTTCTCTCTGCAGCGACGTGAGAGGCTCGGGAAGATACTCCACATGGAGACGCGACGGGTCGCCTCCACCTGCGCCTCCGTCGGTGCGGGGAAAACCGGGAGGACTGGGCGGTCCATCGACCATCAGAACCTCCACCGCCGGATCGCTGCTGTCGCATTCGGATGCGGTCTCTGCGGAGCCAGTTGACAGGTCGAACAGGCCATAGAGGGATTCGTCGGGCTCGATTGCCGCGACTTGAGGGGTGGCCGACTGATGTGCCACCGCGTGTCTCACCCACCGCTGAAGTCTCGACCGACCGGAGCGCTTGCGCCGGCGGGAAACGGGGAGGGAGGACAACACAGGAGCCGACCGGTAGGGGGTCGACGGTTGCCGCAGGAGAACGCCGCGGACATACGCGCTAAAGTGCGTTGCCTCGCGAACAGGGAGTGCGTCCACGTCGAGCGGAGCCTCCTGGAGCCAAGCAGAGTCGTCGACGATGAACGTGAGCGCGCCGAGACGGATCTAGCGGCCCTCCATCGAAACTCCGCCGAAAACCATGATGATTCGGGTCGAAAAAGGTCGCAACTCCTCCAACAAACGCTAAAACACTGGCCCCACGGTGGGCGCCAACTGTCGTGGTTCTAAGTCTGACAGTAGTGTAGGGGGGTAAGTATGGAGAGGCAAGATCTTAGCTATGGAGAAGTTGTAAGCATGCAAGGTTTACGAGTTCAGGCCCTTCTCGGAGGAAGTAATAGCCCTACGTCTCGGAGCCCGGAGGCGGTCGACTGGATTATGTGAGTATGAATTACAGAGGTGCGAACCCTTGTCTCGGAGGAGGGGGTGGCTTATATAGAGTGCGCCAGGACCCCGGCCAGCCCACGTTACAAAGGGTTCAATGTACATTAAGGCAGGGCGTTACTGGTAACGCTAGTCATAAAGTGCTATGATGACCATAAAAGCTACTTAATGACCGACCGTTAGCGTGCGGAGTGACTTTAGGTCTCCTGGCCGTCGAGTGGTTGGATCTTGGTCGAGTGGTTGCTTCTTGGTCGAGTGTCTTCGAGTCTGTCGAGTGGAACACCTCCAAGTCGATTGAAAGGTGATTTCTTCTAGAGATGTCCTTGGGTAGGGCAATTAGGACAGGTCCATGACCCTACCCTAGGTACATAGCTTCATCAGCACCCATACCCAGATCCAAGCGCACCGGCTCAGAATAAATCAAGTAATCTTGGGCACCAGTAGTTTCGCTCGTCTCATCATCAATCAGCTGCGCACTGGCCGTCTCTCGAGACAAGCCCATCATCCGAACGAGGGACAAACCTGCCCACACAAACAATACACAGCCAGATCTGATTTTGGATGCACAAAGATGGGAAAACTCTAATCCAACCCACTGCCACCCAACTAAGGACACCCCCGCGATCGTAATCAGGGAAAAGGTGAGACTTAGGGGAAACTTTACCCTGCGTCAGATTCCTCGAAGAAGAACTTTTTTTAAAGATCCAGCTTGGCTGGCATTGATTGATTTAGAAGGGAGCATATGGAATACAAGGTTTGATCAAGCGATCAGAGGGAAAAGAAGGAAAGAGATACAATCAGAGGCCAGGCCTTTGGCCTGCAGCTCCCAGTAAAGAAAACCGTAAGCTATTATCTCACACCCAGATCCCCAAAGGGGGGCTCGATTGACTTTGCTCCGGCAAGCCGCCAGTGGTCCATCATGCGTCGAATGGCGTCGATGACGTCCTTTACCACCGCTATCTTCGACCCGAAGGTGCAATTATTTCTTTCCATCCAAATTGCCCAGGTGGTAGCCATGATCAGAGTCTTCACGCCCCTCCTGTTTTCTGCTCTTGTTACATTTAGAATGGCCGTAACTGCCAAGGGTGTGCATCGCCGATCATGTAGAGGCGGGGCGAGCGACGAGCATCCATTCCATTCTGCCACCCTAGCCCATGTTGCTTGTGTGAATGAGCAATCCCAGAAGAGATGCACGGAGGACTCAAGGTTTTTGAGGCAAAACTGATAGAAATATGGATTTGGCCATTGTCGACGCTGCAGCCGGTCGTTACACCAAACCTTATCGTGATGGATCAGCCAGGAGAAGATTTTGATCTTGCCCGGTGCCCACACCTTCCAAATGACTGATTTCATTCCATTGTTTGGTAGGTTTTTGAACTGGGCATTGTAGGCAGAGCTTGTGGAGTAGGATCCCTTTCCATTTTCTGTCCAAGTGATCACGTCTTACCGTTGCTCATTGATCAGCCCTCCATGCTCTTTGATCATGCAGGCCACCCTGACCACATCATGGACGATTTCTTCATATCGCCCATTGCCGAAGCTGCGGATCCAGCAATCGTTTTGCAGAGCCTCAGCCACAGTTTTAAGCTTGTTTCTAGATCTCTTGAATAGTAGTGGAAAGGATTGACAGAGAGGTTCATCTCCCAGCCAGTGGCAGGTCCAAAATTTTGCTGACTTGCCGTCTCCGATGGCAATTTTCGTGGCTCGAGCGAAGAGGGCCCTGTCATTGCCGTCGCACGGGATTGGGAAAGCTTTCCAAGGCCTGTCCGGCTACATCCAATCCAACCAAAGCCACTGGAGTCGAAGTGCTCTGCCGAAAAGGTGTAGATCCTGAATGCCAAGCCCGCCCTTTTGGATGGGTGAGCATACTGTTTTCCAACTAACTTTGCACTTTTCGCCTGATAAATCTTCATCATGCGCCCAAAGAAAGCGCCGCCTGGCCTTGTCGATCTCCTTCAGAAGCTTTTTTGGGAGCCGCATAACAGTCATCGCAAAAGTTGGCAGTGCTGACAGTACGCTACGGACGAGAATTTTACGGCCAGCAAGATTCATAAGCCTGCCCTTCCATCCAGCTAGGCGAGCCCTAATCCGGTCAAGGAGAAATTGGAGATGCGCTAAGCGAATTCTACTAGTGGAAATCGGGAGGCCTAGATAAGTCATAGGGAATCCTACTACAGAGCCACCGAAACTATTCAGCACGTCAGTGGTGTCTATATTGTTGCATCTAATCAGGGCCACCGAGGACTTGCTTTGATTTAAACGAAGACCAGAGGCGTCCCCGAATAGATCGAGTAGATGCAGGAGCGAGTCGACCTCCTCTTTGATTGGGTTGGCGAAGATCACAACGTCATCAGCATAGAGGCTAATCCTCATGCTGGCACCTCTTCCTGGCAGAGGAGAGAAGATGCCAAGGTTTACAGCAGCGTTGAGGAGACGGTAGAGGGGGTCGATGGCGACGATGAACAGCAGAGGGGAGAGTGGATCACCTTGGCTCAAGCCCTGCAAGTGCACTATGGCCTGCCCTGCATCGCCGTTTAACAGGCAGGAGGATGTCACCGTGGAGAGAAGAATGGAGATCCAGTCTCTCCATCTTGCAGGGAAGCCTAAACGCTACAGCAGCTCAAGAAGATAATCCCAAGAGATGGAGTCGAACGCTTTCTCTATGTCTAATTTGAAGAGCAGAGCAGACTTGTTTCTTCTGTGGAGAGTTTTTACGCATCCTTGGACGTAGAGATAACTGTCATGAATGCATTTTCCTTTTTGGAAAGCTGATTGTGCAGGGGATATGATCTGCGGGATGACTGCAGACAGTCGCATAGATAGAACTTTGGCAACTAGCTTTGCCACTGAGCCCATCAAACTGATGGGTCTGAACTGCTTCACTTCTCGTGCACCTTCTTTTTTAGGAATCAGCGCGATGAAGGCCTTGTTCAGATCAGAAAAATTTGTGTTAATCGCCCTGTAGAACTTGGAGAAAACAGCCATGATGTCGTCCTTAATGATGCTCCAACACGAACGAAAGAACTGGCCAGTGAATCCATCAGGGCCTGGGGCTTTTTCTGCCGGAGAGCTCACAACAGCCGCCCACACCTCTCCCTCTGAGAACGGGTTATCTAAACCCACATCTGTCACTTGAGGTAACTGAAGCTGTTCCCAGTTGAGTGTGAGGGGCCTATTCTTCCTTGTGCCCAACTGATTTGAAAAGTGCCTGAAAATCTCTTGAGCTTTCTCCTGATGCTGGGATAAGACCTCCCCTCCCTTAGTTTGCAGAGAATGTATATAGTTTTTTCTCCTTCTGTTACTGCACTTTGCATGGAAGAACTTTGTGCTGGCATCTCCAGCCCTAATCCATAGCACCCGAGAGGCTTGCCGTATTCTAGCCCTCTCAATTGCCGCAAGCTCGAGCACTCTGGTTTTGAGCATTTCCCTTAATGCAAATTCTTCCTGTGTGAGCTGCCTGTTTTCTTGAGCTATGTCCAGTCTTAGGATGACTTCATTTGCCATATGAAATTGCATCTTGGCCTTGCTGAAAAGGGATTTACTCCAGATCCTTAAATCCTTTGCAGTTCTCTGCAGTTTCACCTTCAGTCTGATGTAAGGACAGCCATGGGAGACTGGTCTATTCCATGCATGCATCACCATTTCTTGGAAGTGTGGAAACTTTGGCCAGTGGTTTTCAAACTTGAATCTTTCAGGTCTTGGTGGGCTGGCACACGGTGAGAGGAGCAGCGGGCAGTGATCTGAGAAGGATGTGGATGCTGCATTCAGCATATATCCAATGTGCAAAGCCTCCCAATCTACATTGCAGAAAAATTTATCGATGCTGCAGAAGGTTGGGTTTTCTCTTTCGTTGCTCCAAGTGAATCTTCTGTTGTGGCATTTGATTTCCTTTAAGCCCGCGAAATCTAAGGCTTTTCTAAACCCTCCCATAAGCCTCCTGTTCAGGTTTGAATTGCTCTTGTCTCTAGCTTCATATATCATGTTGAAGTCTCCCGTGATCAGCCACGGCTCTCCCGCTGGAGGTGTAATGCTGTCCATCTCCAGGAAAAACTCCTCCCTCGTGGCGTCTTCAGTTGGTCCGTATGCCGTTGTCAGCCAGTACTGAACATTGTTGCTAAGTTCAGTGACTTTTGCCGTGATGGTGAATCTACCAATGGAGTGAGACTCGATGCTAACTACATCTTTGTTCCAGAAAATTGCAGCGCCACCCCTCGTCCCCAGGGCCGGAAGAACCACACAGCCCTGCAGGAGCTGTCCCCCTACTTCACGCGCAATTTCTGAAGACCAAACGTCAATTTTTGTTTCTTGCAGCATCAAGATGGCAGTTCTGTGAGCAGTGGTGGTTTCATGAATAGCTTCCCGCTTGGCAGGCGCATTTAGACCTCTAACGTTCCAAGACATAATGAAGCCATGATTTCTACTCATTTGGACACAAAGATTTGCTCCATCGACTAACATTGCTAAAACAAAGGATACAACACACCACCATTCGGCCCGGGGGGCGACGGCGGCCTCTAACAGGCCCAAAACCCCGTCGTCGTCTAACTCGCAGCATGACCCTAGAAGTACACATGAAAGGGAAACCTAGCTCGAACTGGCGTAGGGCCAGCCGTCGACGAAGCCTACAAGCTACATAACACATGTAGATCTACTGGGCCGCATTGACCGCACCATCAGGGCCGAGCATGCCGGCCACGATCTTCAGAGCATCAGCATTCAGACTAGTCAGGCGAGCAATGGTGGCTATGTCTTCCTCGGTCAGTGGCTCGTTGAACTTCTTGATCAGGGCAGCAGTGGCATCTGGTGTCATCTTATCCTTTGGCCCCATCTTTCCGAGCTCTTTCACCAGCCTCAACGTCGCCCTCTGCGAGACCGGCACGGAGGAGGCAGCTGAAGCCTGCCGAGCGCTACGCCTTGAAGGAGCAGAAGAAGCTCGTGATTTGGGCGGGGCGGAGGTGCGGGCAGGCTTCGGGGTGGGGAGGACAGGAGCTTTGACCGTCTTGAAGAGTTGCTGCACGTCGTCCACAGAGGCTGGCAGGGGCTGCGTTGAATCAGCATCTGGGCTTGTCTGGAGCTGCAGGTGGCTGACCTTCTGCGTGACGGCCTCGACTTGGAACTAAACAGCTGCAGGAGTGGGCTGATTGATGCAAGGCAGGACATCAGGCAGCAGGGCAAGCGGCAGGTGATCTTCCTTCGACTTCTGCTCGATCGGTTCTTCGTTGTCGCTGAAGGAGAGTGGGGTGGCGAGCGCCTCGAGCATTGCATTCTCGAACTCCAGTTGCATGCAGTCTGGCCGGGGTGGTGGGGAGATGGCGCGTCCCGAGTCGGAGAAGGAGAAGAAGGCGGCGATCGGGTCTGTCTCCGGTGGCGGCGGGGGGGGGGGGGGCGTGGCTGCAGCGGCAGGGGGGAGTAGCACGCAGCATCGTCTTCGGGGAAGGAGACAGGGCAGCACGCTCCATGGAGCGGCCCCGGCACCCCTGGTGGCGATGCGAGGCAGGGGTCCTACTCCTCCGACGCGGCTCCTTCGTAGCCGGGGCCTTGGCGCTGTACTGCCGACCACGGCCGAGGAAAGCGTCCTTCCAGGACCGGCCGCGGTTGCTTTGGTCGTCTCCGTCGTGGTCACGGCGCTCGCCGAGGGAGGGGAAGCTGCTGCAGCCAGAGGAGGACACGCGAGGCACAGTGCGACGGACCCTGCTCTGCCCGTCCTCCACCCCGGCCGCCCAAGAGCCCGACTCCGGGCGGGGAAGGGGGCGGGTGTCTTCGTCTTCCGATGAGGGGAGCCCGCTCTGCCCGGAGTGCGAGGAGCGGGGCGAGAGAGGGTTCCAGTCCTCCACGCGGTCCACATGGATCAGCAGGTCGTAGCGGTGGACGCCCGACGAGGGAGGGACGTTGCGATCCGGCGGGGAGAAGCCGATGATCTCATCGACGCGGCCGGCGCCATGCTTGAGCACCCACAGAGCCCGCTTGGTCGGGATGTGCGCCACATCCCAGCACCACAGCCAGCACGCGAACGTCTTAGTGTGACCACGCTCATACATGCGGCTGTCGAGCCGGTCGATGCGGCCGAAGTCGCCGAACGCGTCGTCCGCCCCCTACAAGCTCCAGAACTGCATATGTAGGTTCTCGACGATGATGCGAACGTGGAGGGACAACTTCAGGATGGCCGCGTGGTCGTCTGGACTCTAGGCGCGGACGAAGTACTTGCAGCCATCCACCTTGATGATGCCGCGGCAGACAGCGTTGTCATGGTGCGCCGGCAAGTCGAAGTGCACCAGGAAGGCCTCAGGGTGGTGGGCGGTGATGCGGAGCTGATGCGCCGAGGTGCGGAGCTGCTCTTTGATGGCCTTCCCCACCGCCATGGGGCTTGTGGCATGGGCACGGTCCGCAGCCGTGAGGGTGACCGCGTGCTGCTGGAGGATGTACTCCGCGTGCTCGAGGGCCGGCGTGGCAACCACCATCTTGTGGCTCTCGCGGGGCCGTCAAGCCGGATCGACGTGGGAGAAGCCAGCCATGGACGGAGCTTGGGGAGGAGGGGCCGACGGCGACGGGGGGTGGTCGAAGCAGAGGCGATCCCGCACCGGCACCCGAGCTGGCGCCGGCTTGGGTTCGGCCAGGGCGACCCCTCCTAGGCCGCAGGAGCGGCTGGGGCACTCTTTTGCGAAGTGGCCTTGGCGCTCATAGGAGATGCATCGAAGCGGGTCGCGGCAATCTTTGCGTCGGTGGTGTTTGCTCAGGCATCGGAAGCACTTCCCATGGAAGCGCCTTAAGAAGGCCTCGCGGCCAGGCGAAGGCATGGAGGCGCGCCCGCGGTCCGAGCGAGGAGCCCCAGAGTGCGTACTGTTGCCCGCCGGCTTTTTGCTGGGTCGCCGGTTTTTGCGCGACCGAACATGAACCCAACCACCCGTCTCCTCCAGAGGGGAGGAAATGACAAGGTTTGATGGCGCAACGACGATGGATTTAAGGCGCTGATACCCGGAGGGGGGCGGAGGCAGTAGATCTACCGGTCCGGAGAGAGGGGCGGC
This sequence comes from Triticum urartu, assembly GCF_056163025.1. NCBI lineage: Eukaryota > Viridiplantae > Streptophyta > Magnoliopsida > Poales > Poaceae > Triticum > Triticum urartu. Next base: position 101,551,314 of record NC_141878.1, read on the forward strand.
GTTGGAGGACTCACCCCGGAGCAGAAGACGCGGCGAACGACCCGGATCTGGCAGCCGGCCAGCCGGAGAGAGCCCTCAATCGTCCGAGGCACACAACGGACCACCGGGCGAGGGGATGCAGGAGCCGGACGCAGGGGGGAGGCCGGGCTAGCGCTCCTACTACAGCTTGGTCTACGGGTCCTAGCCATGAAGGCTGGTGGGTGGCCACCGCGGCCGGAGTGGCACGCGGCGCGGGGAGAGAGGAACCTCCTTGGTGGTTAGGTACCAAGAAGAACTTCATGCCATCTATGGCGAAAGCAGCTCTGCTCTGGTCTAGGTGTCGACGGGCCAAACACGCGTCTCCTGCACTGCATACCGCCCCAACCTCATAATGGTCACCGAGCGGGCCTACAAGATACATTTACTCTCGATCCACCCACCCCGCCAGCTCGCGAAGTGGGCCAAATACGAAGTCGCCCAGGGAGAACATCATGTTCATGCCTCGGCTGAAACGCAGGCCCACCGCCCATGTACATATCGTGAATACGAGAAGTTGGCACTGGTGTATTTATCTCAAATATCCGACGTATATAGCTCAAAAGGCAAACGACACACATCCTGATGCCAAAACGCTCGACGAGGATTACGGCCTCCATGCAGCTCGTCCGCCAAAACGCCCCTCTCGCTATAGTGCCCTATTTAAAATGCCCGTTCATGTGTTTGGTCCAAAATTTCTTAGTGCAGGGCATGTTCTAAACACAATAGTGTGCAGGCGGATGTTGTGTGGCAGTCGCGCCGCCGCGAAAGTCGATGCTAGATGATTGAGCGCGGACTGCTAGCTTTGTTGTATCATGATGCGTCAAACAATTTATTTTTTCTGAGCGTGATCTTGCCGATCGACATGGACGCGCATGAGCTGACAGCATGGCCTCCGGCCCAGCAGCTGGTTAGGGTTGCAGCAGCTCCGACGGCTCTATTTCATCTCTAGCCACCACCACTCCTTGAGTCTTGTCCTCCGTTTATCTTTTTTGCATTGTGCTCTTTTTCTGTGACGCTGCAAGCTGAAGAGCTGCTGGGGGAGGTTGGCGTCGGGGACGCATTGGAGATGAACCGGTTGCTGCAAGGGAGTTCATCGTCCAAGAACGGCGTTGCCGTGTCCGAAAGGTAGGGTGGTGGCGAGACTTACGTCAATCTAGGGTTTCAGGCTGGATGCATGTATGGGTTGTTTGAGTTAAAGGGCATCGATGCATGTATATATGCATGTGTAGGCGGCTCGGCTCAAACCAGCTGTACATAAGGACTTGTAGTTGGGACTGAGTTGTGCAACGTATGGTTTTCTGACTTGATGCATGCATATGTGCATTTTTTGAAGGGATGCATGCATATTTGGATATGCAGGCTCCCCAAACCATCAACCAGGCAGAATCTTCTAAGCCCACTAAAATTACAATCTGAAGACCACGTACACGCTGTGGTCACACATAGTTCGGCTTCCGTATGCTTTGACATACCAAAAAAGCCTATATAAAAAGACGGATGGAAATTTGAGCTATATAGAAAGAATTACTATGGACCAAACCAAACCAAGAATACCTATTTCTTTTAATAGTAGGTATAGATATAGATATAGATAACATACATATCTACATTTATTGCTTTGTAGACTCATTTTGCATTAGAAAACGCTATGTGATGCTAATATATTATGTTACTTTATTTGTTTCTCTTCTTTTTAATTACATGACACATCATCTTTTTTGCTTATGTGACATGTATGTTGCTACTTATGTTATTTCCAATATGACTAGCCTAATCAATCCCGTGAAAAACTTTTACTCCTCTGAAACGTCCTCTATTGGTGTTAGTTTACTCCCCAGCCGTCACAACTCTCAAATATACTCAGCCGCCCACGTGTTTTCCTTTTCCTTTCAAAATGATCGTATCTATTATAAAAGTTCATCAAAATATAAAGCATTTTAAACATAATAAAAGTAAAAAAACTACATCGAGATTCTGAGACCATCGAATGACCACTCGTGCCAGCAGAACGAGCCGCCAATGCATCGCTGTCGTCACTCCCTTACCGGAGCCGGCTTGACCTTGTCAATGATAGCCGAAAAGCCTTCGTGCACGTGTCCCTAAAGACCAGTACTTTGGAGCCGCAATTATCACCATTGAACCCTCGCATAATCTAAAGTACCCGGCATCAAATCTCGTCAGATGATGAGAAACTCTAATCTCACCGCCCCAAGAAGGCGGCAGAAATATATGCTAGAGCTCCGACAACTACGTCCATACGGATGAACTTGAGGAGGATCGGAGCCCGAAAATCAAACTCGAAGAAGAAGCACCGCCATCCACCGGAGTGTCACATCCGCGAGATTAAAAAGACCCTAACCTAAGCTATGAATCAAACGGAGACATCGGGATTTTCCTTCCCGACACCAATCGCCGGAGCGATAGGCAGAACGGAGGTGAACTCATATGCTCATCGACGAAACCTAGAGGAAAGAGTTTGCTCTAGTCATCTAGGGTTAGGGAAGGAAGCAAGAGGAGGTATTAAACCTGGTGGAAGTTGAACTTCAAAAATAAAATTGGTGGAAGTTACGTCTGTTTTCACGACTTAGAGCAACTCTAGCAGACCCCGCAAAAAGCCCCGACCCACAAAATAACCGCCAAAATGCGGGTCGGCGCGGAAAATCCCGCCAGAACAGACACCGCAAACGCGGCCGGCCCGCAAAATTTTTTGAGGGGCGCGGTAAAATCTCGGCCCCAACTCGCGAATACGCGGGTTTCCCCCTCGCCCCTGCAGTGCCCCGCATCCCAGTGAAGCGGTTGGCGGGAGGGAAATTTCAGCTCGCGCGCCTTTCCCCATCTCCTTCCGCTGTTGCCTGCCCGTCCACCGCCAGTGATTCCGGCCAAATCTGTAGGCGGTATCACACCGCGGGGCCGTCCCCCTGAAGGAAATATGCCCTAGAGGCAATAATAAAGTTGTTATTTATATTTCCTTATATCATGATAAATGTTTATTATTCATGCTAGGATTGTATTAACCGGAAACTTAGTACATGTGTGAGTACATAGACAAACAGAGTGTCACTAGTATGCCTCTACTTGACTAGCTCGTTAATCAAAGATGGTTAAGTTTCCTAGCCATGGACAAAGAGTTATCATTTGATAAGTGGGATCACATCATTAGAGAATGATGTGATTGACTTGACCCATCTGTTAGCTTAGCACGATGATCGTTACAGTTTCATTGCTACTGCTTTCTTCATGACTTATACATGTTCCTCAGACTATGAGATTATGCAACTCCCGAATACCGAAGGAACACCTTGTGTGCTATCAAACGTCACAACGTAACTGGGTGATTATAAAGATGCTCTACATGTGTCTTTGATGGTGTTTGTTGAGTTGCCATAGATCAAGATTAGGATTTGTCACTCCATGTTTCGGAGAGGTATCTCTGGGCCCTCTCGGTAATGCACATCACTATAAGCCTTGCAACCATTGTGACTAATGAGTTAGTTGCGGGATGATGCATTACAGAACGAGTAAAGAGACTTGCCGGTAACGAGATTGAACTAGGTATTAAGATACCGACGATCGAATCTCGGGCAAGTAACATACTGATGACAAAAGGAACAACGTATGTTGTTATGCAGTTTGGCCGATAAAGATCTTCGTAGAATATGTAGGAGCCAATATGAGCATCCATGTTCCGCTATTGGTTATTTACCGGAGACGTGTCTCGGTCATGTCTACATAGTTCTCGGACCCGTAGGGTCCGCACGCTTAACGTTCGGTGACGATCGGTATTATGAGTTTATGTGATTTGATGTACCGAAGGTAGTTCGGAGTCCCGGATGTGATCACGGACATGACGAGGAGTCTCGAAATGGCCGAGACATAAAGATTGATATATTGGACGACTATATTCGGATACCGGAAGTGTTCCAGGTGATTTCAGAGAAAACCGGAGTGCTGGAGGGTTACCAAAACCCCCCGGGAGAAGTAATGGGCCACATGGGACTTAGTGGAGAGAGAGGGCCTGCCAGGGCAGGCCGCACGCCCCCTCCCCCTCTGGTCCGAATTGGACTAGGGAAGGGGGGGGGCGCCCACCTTTCCTTCTCCCTCTCCTCCTTCCTTTCCCCCTCCTAGTAGGAGTAGGAAAGGGGAGTCCTACTCCTACTAGGAGGACTCCTCCTCCTGGCGCGCCTTGCAAGGGCCGGCCGGCCTCCCCCTTGCTCCTTTATATACGGGGGCAGGGGGCACCCTAGGACACACAAGTTGATCGTTGATCTTTTAGCCGTGTGCGGTGCACCCCTCCACCATAATCCACCTCGGTCATATCGTAGCAGTGCTTAGGCGAAGCCCTGCGTCGGTAGCTTCATCAACACCGTCATCACGCCGTTGAGCTGATGGAACTCTCCCTCGAAGCTCTACTGGATCGTGAGTTCGTGGGACGTCACCGAGCTAAACGTGTGCAGATCGCGGAGGTGCCATACGTTCGGTACTAGGATCAGTCGATCGTGAAGACGTACGACTACATCAACCGCGTTGTCATAATGCTTCCGCTTACGGTCTACGAGGGTACATGGACGATACTCTTCCCTCTCGTTGCTATGCATCACCATGATCTTGTGTGTGTGTAGGAATTTTTTTTGAAATTACTACGTTCCCCAACACCCCCACCCTCCAGTGCCAATACGCTGCACCGACCCACCGGATCCAGCGAGAAGAGCTGCTCCTCGTCACTGTCGCCGCCGGGGATCGACCGCCATCGAGCCCGCCCCTCATCGCCGCCCGGGATCACCCGCCACACGAGCCGCCGATTAGTGTTTTGTTTTGTGTTATTTGTGAGCGGTATGCATAGTAGATTGACACGACGTGCGATTCTTATCCATGTAGATGGAATTGAGCCCGTACGAGAAGTTCTTGCTCTCCGATTCGGATGACTCGGATGTTGAGACCATGCTTGTGACCTTTCGGCAACAAACATTAGTGATGGCACTTACCGTGAAGGAGCACGAAGACGAGAACCGGAAGAGGCGGCGAGGATCGACCGTCGGACGTCTTTCCATTCCTCAGAATCGCCATCTTGGGAATGAGATGTTGATGCAAGACTACTTCGCGAAGAATCCAACATATCCACCACACCTCTTCCGAATAAGGTACCGAATGCGCCGATCCCTGCTACCTCTTGAGCACTGCGTTGGTTTTTCCTTGAAGAGGAAAGGGTGATACAGTAAAGTAGCGTAAGTATTTCCCTTAGTTTTTGAGAACCAAGGCATCAATCCAGTAGGAGATCACGCTCGAGTCCCACACACCTACACAAACAAATAAGAACCTCGCAACCAACGCGATAAAGGGGTTGTCAATCCATTCACAGTCACTTACGAGAGTGAGATCTGATAGATATGATAAGATAAATTTTTTGGTATTTTTATGATAAAGAGAAATAAAGATGCAAAGTAAAATAAACGGCAATAGAAATAGCTAAGTGTTGGAAGATTAATATGATGGAGGATAGAACCAGGGGCCATAGGTTTCACTAGTGGCTTCTCTCAAGAGCATAAGTATTACGGTGGGTAAACGAATTACTATCGAGCAATTGATAGAATTGAGCATAGTTATGAGAATATCTAGGTATGATCATGTATATAGGCATCACGTCTGTGACAAGTAGACCGAAACGATTCTGCATCTACTACTATTGCTCCATACATCGACCACTATCCAGCATGCATCTAGAGTATTAAGTTCATAAGAACAGAGTAATGCTTTAAGTAAGATGACATGATGTAGAAGGATAAACTCATGCAATATGATATAAACCCCATCTTTTTATCCTCGATGGCAACAATACAATACGTGTCAGTTCCCTTTCTGTCACTAGGATCGAGCACCGCAAGATTGAACCCAAAGCTAAGCACTTCTCCCATTGCAAGAAAGATCAATCTAGTAGGCCAAACCAAACTGATAATTCGAAGAGACTTGCAAAGATAAACCAATCATACATAAAAGAATTCAGAGAAGAATCAAATATTGTTCATAGATAATCTGGATCATAAACCCACAATTCATCGAATCTCGACAAACACACCACAAAAGAAGATTACATCGGATAGATCTCCAAGAGAATCGAGGAGAACTTTGTATTGAGATCCAAAGAGAGAGAAGAAGCCATCTAGCTAATAACTATGGACCCGAAGGTCTGAAGTAAACTACTCACACATCACCGGAGAGGCCATGGAGTTGATGTAGAGGCCCTCCGTGATCAATGCCCCCTCCAGCGAAGCTCCGGAAAAGGCCCCAAGATGGGATCTCTCGGGTACAGAAGGTTGCGGTGGTGGAATTAGGTTTTTGTGGAGCTCCTGGATGTCTGGGGGGTACGTGGATATATATAGGAGGAAGAAGTACGTCGGTGGAGCAACAAGGGTCCCACGAGGGTGGAGGGCGCGCCCCCTGCCTCGTGGATTCCTCGGTTGTTTCTTGACGCACACTCCAAGTCTCCTGGATCACGTTTGTTGAGAAAATCACGTTCCCGAAGGTTTCATTCCGTTTGGACTCCGTTTGATATTCCTTTTCAGCGAAACTCTAAAATAGGCAAAAAACAACAATTTGGGCTGGGCCTCCGGTTAGTAGGTTAGTCCCAAAAATGATATAAAAGTGTAAAATAAAGCCCATTAACAAATAGATAATATAATAGCATGGAGCAATCAAAAATTATAGATACGTTGGAGACGTATCAAGCATCCCCAAGCTTAATTCCTGCTCGTCCTCAAGTAGGTAAATGATAAAAAAGGAATTTTTGATGTGGAATGCTTTCTAACATATTTCTTAATGTAATTGTTCTTTATTGTGGCATGAATGTTCAGATCCGTAAGATTCAAGATAAAAGTTTAATATTGACATAAAAATAATAATACTTCAAGCATACTAACTAAGCAATTATGTCTTCTCAAAATAACATGGCCAAAAAAAGTTATCCCTACAAAATCATAGTCTGGCTATGCTCTATCTTCACCACACAAAATATTTAAATCATGCACAACCCCGATGACAAGCCAAGCAATTGTTTCATACTTTTGATGTTCTCAATTTTTTTCAATCTTCACGCAATACATGAGCGTGAGCCATGGATATATCACTATATGTGGAATAGAATGGTGTTTGTGGAGAAGACAGAAAAGGAGAAGATAGCCTCACATCAACTAGGCGTATCAACGGGCTATGGAGATGCCCATTAATAGATATCAATGTGAGTGAGTAGGGATTGGCATTCAACGGATGCAATAGAGCTATAAGTGTATGAAAGCTCAACAAAAGAAACTAAGTGGGTGTGCATCCAACTTGCTTGCTCATGAAGACCTAGGGCATTTTGAGGAAGCCCATCATTGGAATATACAAGCCAAGTTCTATAATGGAAAATTCCCACTAGTATATGAAAGTGATATCATAGGAGACTCTCTATCATGAAGACCATGGTGCTACTTTGAAGCACAAGTGTGGAAAAAGGATAGTAGTATCGTCCCTTCTCTCTTTTTCTCTCATTTTCTTTTTTCTTCTTTTTTTCTTTGGGCCTTCTTTTTTTTGGGCCTCTTTTTTTCTTTTTTCTTTTTTCGTCCGGAGTCTCATCCCGACTTGTGGGGGAATCATAGTCTCCATCGTCCTTTCCTCACTGGGACAATGCTCTAATAATGATGATCATCACACTTTATTTACTTACAACTCAAAAATTACAAATCGATACTTAGAACAAAATATGACTCTATGTGCACTACAGGAAACAGGTAATTCGCCGTCTGTGGATCATAGACGGCAAAGACCTAATTCTAGACGGCAAAGACTTTGCCGTCAGGAAGCAGACGGCAAAGTCAGACAGCAAAGATAAATCGGCAAAGAATACTTTGCCGTCTACTGTTTGTCGGGATGACGGCAAAGAGTTTGCCGTCTGTCAATATGGTTTGCCGTCAGCAGACTAGCTAGACGGCAAAATATGCCAACAGACGGAGCAGTCGCGTTGATAGACGGCGTCAAGTACTTTGCTGTCAGTTACGCTATGTCTTTGCTGTCTTCCTTGTATGCCCAGACGGCAAAGCAAAGATTTTTTTAATAAAAAAATATCTAATCTGTACACAATATCCATACACAATGCACATGTGGACTGAAGAAACGTACGCGGTGAAGGAAACATACGAACAAGGAACTGCTTAAGTGCTTATACATATGCGATGGTTACACTTTACATGAAGGATCTCCACATAGAAAAACAATAAATGAGTCCTTATTTCTTGCAAGAAGAACCTTACAAAAAATTGTAAAAAAGCAATCGAGTCTTCGTCTTCTCCTGGGCAAGGCAGGGCCGGCGGTGTGGCTGGGGTGCGGCGGTGCTGACATGGCGAGGCAGGGAGGTCCGGCGGGGTCATGGGCATCAGATCCGGCGATGGCTGCTCGACCTCGACCGGATCTGCAGGGTCGTGCGCGACGTCAGGAGCTCGGGCGGCGGCAGCGTGAAGGACCTCCATGGCCAGCTCCTGCGGAAGAGAGAACTTCGTGTGAGAGGGAAATAAATGAGGAAAGGGAGAAGAGCTCGGGCCGCGGTGTATGGTGGCCGGCCGGTGGGAGTTCGTGGTCGACGGGTGGCGGACGCAGACGGACGCTTCTGGTGGAGGTGGCGACGGGAGGCCGGCGCGGCGGAGGCAAGGGGAGACGGGCGACCGCGCCTGGGCGACGGGGCACCCGGCCAGCACAGTGGAGGCGATGGGCGACAGGCCGGCGCGCCGGAGGCGACTGGAGGCGGGGCCGACCGCGCTGGACGGGCACCGGGCCGGCACAGCGGAGCCGACGGGCGATGGAGGGGGCCGGCTGACCGAAAGCGACTGGAGGCGGGGCCGGCCACGCCGGTGGCGAGTAGAGGCGGGGCCGCTGCCTCCCTGCTCGCCTGCGCCGGCCATGGATGTGTGCTAGATGTGTTGTGTGGTGTGTAGTGTGCGTGTGTGGGTGGGGTGGGGCGTGGGTTAGTGGGTGTGTGGTGTGTAGTGTGCGTGGGTGGGTGGGGTGGGCTGTGGGTTAGTGGGTGGGTGGGCCTGGCTAGGTAGTGCGTGTGTTAGGATGGGTAGGTGGGGCTGGTGGGTTTTGGATGGGCTGACACGTCATCGATCCGTGGGATTGATCCGCGTGATGTGCTTCTTCTTTGCCGTCTATGATTTTTTATTACAGACGGCAAAGAGCATACTTTGCCGTCTGCAATAGAAAACACAGACGGCAAAGATCTTTGCCGTGTGTAATTTTTTATTACAGACGCCAAAGTGTATATTTTGCCGTCTGTAATAAAAAAATGTAGACGGCAAAGATGTTTGCTGTCTGTGTTTTTATTGCAGACGGCAAAGTGAGCTCTTCGCCGTCTGTGTTTTTTTCCACAGACGGCAAAGTATATTTTACCGTCAGTTTTTATTTGCCGTCTATTGATGACGGCAAACCTTTTCTTTGCCGTCTTGCCCGACGAAAAGCTGCCTACTGACGGCAAATTAGCTGTTTCCCAAGTGGTGAATGCCTCCAGCGGTGTACCGACATGTGCAATGATGCATGAGTGACATGTATGAAGAATTATGAACGACGGCTTTGCCACAAATACGATGTCAACTACATGATCATGCAAGCAATATGACAATGATGAAGCATGTCATAATAACGGAAGGGTGGAAAGTTGCATGGCAACATATCTCGGAATGGCTATGGAAATGCCATAATAGGTAGGTATGGTGGCTGTTTTGAGGAAGGTATATGGTGGGTTTATGGTACCGACAAAATTTGTGCGATACTAGAGAGACTAGCAATGGTGGAAGGGTGAGAGTGCATACAATCCATGGACTCAACATTAGTCATAAAGAACTCACATACTTATTGCAAAAATCTATTAGTTATCGAAACAAAGTATTATGCGCATGTTCCTAGGGGTATAGATTGGTAGGAAAAGACCATCTCTCGTCCCCGACCGCCACTCATAAGGAAGACAATCAATAAATAAATCATGCTCTGACTTCATCACATAACGGTTCACCATACGTGCATGCTACGGGAATCACAAACTTTAACACAAGTATTTCTCAAATTCACAACTACTCAACTAGCATGACTCTAATATCACCATCTCCATGTCTCAAAACAATTATCAAGTATCAAACTTCTCATAGTATTCAATGCATTTGTATGAAAGTTTTTATTATTGCCATGTTGTTCTAAAGGACTCTCAAAATAATATAAGTGAAGCATGAGAGATCAATTATTTATATAAAATAAAATCACCGCCGTGCTCTAAAATATATAAGTGAAGAACTATAGCAAAAACTATATAGCTCAAAAGATATAAGTGAAGCACATAGAGTATTCTAATAAATTTCAAATCATGTGAGTCTCTCTCAAAAGGTGTGTACAGAAAGGATAATTGTGGTAAACTAAAAAGCAAAGACTCAAATCATACAAGACGCTCCAAGCAAAACACATATCATGTGGTGAATAAAAATATAGCTCCAAGTAAAGTTACCGATAGACGAAGACGAAAGAGGGGATGCCTTCCGGGGCATCCCCAAGCTTAGGCTTTTTGGTGTCCTTTAATTTTAACTTGGGGTGCCATGGGCATCCCCAAGCTTAGGCTCTTGCCACTCCTTGTTCCATAATCCATCAAATCTTTACCCAAAACTTGAAAACTTCACAACACAAAACTCAAATAGAAAATCTCGTGAGCTTCGTTAGCGAAAGAAAACAAAAAACCACTTCAAGGTACTGTAATGAACTCATTCTTGATTTATATTGGTGTTAAACCTACTGTATTCCAACTTCTCTATGGATTATAAACTCTTTTACTAGCCATAGATTCATCAAAATAAGCAAACAACACACGGAAAACAGAATCTGTCAAAAACAGAACAGTCTGTAGTAATATGTAGCTAACGCAAACTTCTGGAACCCCAAAAATTCTAAAATAAATTTCTGGACGTGAGGAATTTATCTATTAATCATCTTCAAAAATAATTAACTAAATAGCACTTTCCAAATAAAAATGGCAGCAATTCTCGTGAGCGCTAAAGTTTCTGTTTTTTGCAGCAAGATCAAAAAGACTTTCCCCAAGTCTTCCCAACGGTTCTACTTGGAACAAACACTAATTAAACACAAAAAACACAACAAAAAAAGAGGCTAGATAAATTATTTATTACTAAATAGGAGAAAAAAATCAAGGAATAAAAATAAAATTGGGTTGCCTCCCAACAAGCGCTATCGTTTAACACCCCTAGCTAGGCATAAAAGTGAAGATAGATCTAGGTATTGCCATTTTTGGTAGGCAATCCATAAGTGGCTCTCATAATATATTCATATGGTAATTTAAAGTTCCATGCCTTTCCTTAATGGAAATTGGAATCTAATATTCCCTTCCTTCATATCAATAATTGCACCAATCGTTCTAAGGAGTCTACCAAGAATAATAGGACATGGAGGATTGCAATCTATGTGAAAGTGCGTTATATCGACTAGAGGGGGGGTGAATAGGCAATTTTTATGAAATTCTTCACTGAGGAATTTGCCGGTGAGGAAATTCCTTAGCGAAGAACTACTAGCAGCGGAATAAGTACTCAAAGGTAAACATAACAGAATACAAGCATAGTCATCATGATGAAATGAAGACAGGCACAGAGTACAGGAAGCGTAATCACAGGATAACATAGGATGAAGACAAACAGACTGAAGAAATTGAATCTGAGGAAATTGAGAAAGTCTTCAGTCAAAGTCTTCAAACACAGATATGAACAAACATACAGCACAGTTATGAGGAAATGAAAGAGTTGAGGAAATAGAACCAGTAAGCTCGATGAAGACAATGATTTGGTAGACCAGTTCCAACTGCTGTCTCAGTTGTACGTCTGGTTGGAGCGGCTGAGTATTTAAACTCGAGGACACACAGTCCCGGACACCCAGTCAAGGACACTTAGTCCAAGACACCCAGTCATCACCGTATTCTCCTTGAACTAAGGTCACACAGACCTCGTTCAATCACTCGTGGTAAGTCTTTAGGCGACTTCCAAACCTTCACAAACTTGGTCACTGGCGATCCACAATTCCTCTTGGATGCTCTAGACCATGACGCCTAACCGTCTGGAAGAAGCACAGTCTTCAAAGGTAAAAAGCGTTGGATCCACTCAGGATCAATCTCTTCAGTGATGCTCAATCACTTGGGGTTTGTAGGTGTTTGGGTTTTGGGTTTTTGGTTTTTCCTCACTTGATGATTTTCGCTCAAAGTCCTCGGAGGATGGGTTGCTCTAAATTGACAAGTGTCAGTTTCTTTCGGAGCAGCCAACCGGCTAGTGGTTGTAGGGGGCGGCTATTTATAGCCTAGGGAGCAGCCCGGCATGATAAGACATAAATGCCCTTCAATGATATGACCGTTAGGTGGATAGATATTTTGGAACAGCTAGCGCATAGCACAACAACGGTCGGAATTTTGAGTACCAAAATCCTCAGGGCTATCATGTTCCTCACCGTGTAGGCAATCCGCACTGACGAATTCCTAACTCCTCAGTCAGGACAAATTCCTCAGAGACCAGAAGAACTTCGTCTCTGTCACTGAAGAAATTGACTGAACTGTATGAGATTTCCAATGGCTTCACTCGAAGGGATTGGTAGGTTTAGGATTTTGAGTTGAGCATCACATGAAAATTTTTCCTTAGTATTTCCTCGACCCCCTTTAACAGTACGGTGTTTCCTATGACTCAAGAAAGAGAAAAACAAAACTATGAAAACGAAAGTCTTCAAGCTTCATATTCCTCGCATGAATATCAAGTCTTCACGGGCACACCAATTTCTTCACTTTCAAAGTCTTCATGAAAGTCTTCAGAAATACCAAAATCTTCAGTCGAAGATATTCATTTTTAGAGGTCGATTTTTCCTGTAAATATCAAACTCCTCATAGACTTATAGACCTGTGTACACTCACACACGCATTAGTCCGTTAACCTATAAGTCTTCAATACACCAAAATCACTAAGGGGCACTAGATGCATTTACAATCTCCCCCTTTTTGGTGATTGATGACAATATAGGTTAAGTTTTCAACGGGGATAAACATATGAAGTGTAAATACTGATATTGAGGAATTTGATTGCAAGATATAGAAGAACTCCCCCTGAAGATGTGCATAGTGAGGAATTTGCTTTTGAAGCAATGCACACTTGAAGAGTTGAATCATGGAGATCTCCCCCTATATCTTGTAATTCATACACACATTTAACATATAATATGAAGAATTTGAAATGCATGATGAAATTCAGCATGCGTGCAATAATATTAACGAGGAATAAGCATGTAGAAAAGATTATCAGAGCATAGTGCATCAAAAGTATCAGAGCACCATCGGGTTTAAGATTACAACTCGATCCAATAAAGTTTCAGAAGAACGAGAGTTGTAACTTAGCAAAAAAAAAACGTTGTATATGGGCGATAAAATAGACCCGCTTAAAGACTAACTCAAATTTCTCCCCCTTTGTCATCAAATGACCAAAAGGATCGAAACTGAGGACTAACGCCCCTGAAGATAATCAAGTTGATGAAGGAGCGCCAGCGTTGTTGGGGTCGTTGGTTGATGTAGGGCCTGCCGCAGTGTCGTCTAAATCTTCATGTTCATCAGTGTCGTGCGACGAAGAATATGAGCTGGCCACCAGAGAAGGAACCTTGACCTTCTTGAATTTCTTCGGTGGAGGTGCAGACCAGTCAAAATCTTCATTAAGACCCATGTTCTTCAGATCTTCTTCACCATACAGATGTGACAGGATTGCCCAGGTGCGACCGAAGACTTGATGGAGGTAGTAGTGGTTTTTCTTCACTGCATTGTGTGTGGCAGTCATGTTGTGAAAAAGTGAACCAAACTGACGCTTAACCCATTTGTGATTTCGATCCACCTTCTGGTGAAGACTAAGTAGAAGTTCACGGTCTGTCATCACGCGCGGAGCAGTGGCTTGAGGAGCGGACTTGGGAGCATTGGTAGAGTCATGTGTGGCAGAGTCGTCATTGGTGGAATAAGATGAAACTTTGCGAAACTGGCCATCCAATGGACGAATGCCTTCATCAATTACAGCTGGTGCCTTGCCCTTTCCATCAACTGAGGAATATGTCTGCTTGGGGACTTCAATTGGGGGCAAGTAGCTGAGATGATTCTAGAAATCAGCTTTGTAGTTGAGTGAAGACCTGGTCCTGAGGAATCTCATGATCCAAGGTGCATAAGGCTTCAGTTCAAACGGAGACAGTGCAACATTTGCCATGATGCCAACAATTTACTCATCAGATGAGTCGTGGCCTTTGATAGGACTGGCTGTCCTTGTTAGAATACGATAGACAGTTCTGGGCATGTACAACAATTCCTTCACGAGGAATTTTGTTCGTGGTGCCTGGCCTGGTTTCAAAGGCTTCATCAGCACTTGCATGTAATGATGTGTGAGCTGAGGTTCACTGTAGATGCAGCGAGCTTCTTCAAGGGGAGGACTGAGTAGCATGAAGCAATTCAGAGGCTGGTGCAGTATAGTGAGTGTTTTCAGACATCCAATCCAGCACCCATGAATTCACATCTTCAGCATTTCCGGTGATGTGCAGCGTTGCATAGAATTGAAGAATCAGTTCTTCATTCCAATCGCAAATGTCAGAGCAAAAATTGAGCAGTCCAGCGTCGTGAAGAACACTGAGGACTGGTGCGAAGCACGGCAGAGATTCCATATCCACGTGAGGAATATGCTCATGGTAGAAAACCTTCTCCTTGTTGAACATCACTGAGGAATAGAAATTGGCTTGACTAGTAGTCCAGAAACGCCTCTTTCTAATGCAAGCAGGGTCATATGGGTTATAATCTTCGAAGAATACGTGCTCGCCGAAGAAATCATCAGCCTTGAACTTTTGTTTGCGTGAGAATGGATCCTTTGGCTTTGGCAGAGGAGTGTCAGTGAGTTGTATCACGATCTCAGGAATCTCAGTCGCAGGTTCTTCAGGCTGAAGAATTTCTGGTTCTTCCTCAGTGGCAGTCTGCGTAGTTGGTTGTTCAGCAACAGCAGTTTCTTCAGCGCTAGTGGCTGGAATTTCCTCATGGACAGATGCAGTGGGATGAGTTTCTTCAGAGCCCATGTGAACAGTTTGTGTGAGGGACTGAGGAATTTGCTGTAGAGGGGTGAATATTGGAGAGTTTGGATGCTGACTTTCCCAGAATTCATCACTGATTACGGGTGTGGAGCAGTCAATGTCCACATCTTCATCTTCCATTTCTTCAACGCCAGCCTCTTCAGCTGTGAACTGAGGCTTAGGCGAGTAGATGATAGGTGTTGAAGGGATCGCATCCACTTCAATTTCTTCATCCAACGGTTCAGACGAAGCAGCAGAATGATTTTCTTCATCAGATCCGATGGGGATCACATATTTTTCATCAAAAGGAATAAGGTCCTTTGATGGCCTGGTTGAGACGGGAACATCATCAATCAGATGTGCAAATGAGCTTGTCATAGGCTTCATTTTCTTCGGAGCCGAAGAGTCTGAAGCAGCTGATGCTTTCCTTTTCTTCACTGCAGCACGCTCTGCAGCCTTGGTCTTCTTCACATCTGATGCAGATGGAAGGATTGGAGTTGAAGTTGGTGCAGGAGCAGCTGAGGAATCTGGTTGATTTTCTTCAGGCACAACTGATGCAGTTGCCCTGAGTTCTTCAGTTTCTTCAGGTACACCACTAGTGGGTGCCCTGGCAATTTCTTCAGTGGCTGGAATGCAGTCATCAGCCCTGGAACTCACATTTTCTTTAGCAGTCTGATTGTCATCAGCGGTGCTGGCATGTTCTTCAGTCGGCTGAGCAGATGCTTCAGCCTGAGGAATTTCCTATTGCATTGGGGCAGCAACATTTGAAGTGAACTGTTCAGTTATCTTTACAAGTCTAACTTTGGCTCCTTGCCAATCAGCATAGTAGGCTTGGAAGTCATCGCTGAGGGTTTTGATTTCAGATTGGATTTTTACAAGTTCATCGGTGGTCATAGTGACAACATTGTTCTTCAGATATTTCTCCTTTCTGTACTGGGCCTTCTTGATCTGCCTGGCCTGATCATATTTCCATTTCTCCTCTTGGATGAAATGAGTCAGCATGTGATTTTGACCAGGCGTCAGCTTGAAGTCAGGCATAGGAGTATTTGGGTCCTTGTGCCAGAGATCAATGTAGTCGAGGATCAGCTTGGGATCCAAAAGCAGTGGCCCAGGTGTGCCTTTGGCTCTAGCGGCCCTAACTTGTCTGTCTCTGATGATTTCTGCAAGTTCATCATCATCAGCTTCATCTTCTTCAGATGGCACTTGGAAAGCGACTTGCTTCTTTTGAGGACTTGGCCGAGGACCTCGTCCAGCAGTTGCCTTGGTCTTCATCAGAGTGGGGCCAGATGAAGAATTTGGTGCAGCTGAGGAGCTTGCTGAGACACCAGAGGCAATGGAGATGCCTGTAGTCCTTTGGCACGAGGCCAGATGCGCAGGTGCTGAGGACTTTGTCGGAATAGCTGAGGACTTTGGAGGAGGTGCTGAGGATGTTGAAGGAGCAGCTTGAGGGATTGGTTGTGAGGACCTTGAAGAGTCTGGCCGTGAGGGCGCAGCTGAGGAACTTGGCCGTGAGGGCACTGTTGGTGAAGCACTTGTCTTACGAGCATGCTTCTTAGGCATGGATTTCCTTGGCTTGACAAAGGCCTCAGTAGAGGCAGCAGCAGCCACATCAGAGTCTTCATTGAATTTCCTCACTGCTTCTCTGGCTTGCTTGGCCAACTTGCCTTGGCGCTTGGCCCATTCATCAGGATAGTCCTCACCGCGCTTGAGGCTAGTGGGATCTGCTACTTGGCCAGGTGCCAATGGAGCTCTTGGGCATGGAGGATTGAGTGCGAATTTCTTGATGTACTTAGGAGTGACATATCTGTACTCCCTCCATTCTCTTGCCCATCTCCTCTCTATCCTCTGTTTGCGCACTTTGCGCTCATTCTTGGTTTCCTCAGTAGGTGTGCAGTACCCAGCATATATGTCATCAGGGATCTCAAACGCTGTATTTACCTCAGGCCTCTTTCCTCCCTTCTGTGGCCTTTTACCATCAACCATTTTCTTCAGTTGAGGAATTTGAGCAATCAAATTCTCTGAAGAAGTATGCAACTTTTCTTCGAGGAACGCTGCAAATGAGTTAAGTTGATGAGAACCTAGTGATTCAGCAGCTGACATGTGTACCTGTGAACAGAGTATAGTTGCAAGGAATTTGGAGAGGTCATATGCGTTCTCAGAAGGTTTTTCAAAAAGAACAAGTTTGAGGAATTTGACCAGATGAGTCTTGAACATTTTCACTAAGTGTTTTTTGTCTTAGGTTCCAGAGTTTTATAGATCGAGGATCCACACAATTGAGGAATCTTGAAGAAAAATGATGCTTAGAGAAACGAATCAATAACAGATGACATGTGAGGTGTTTAGTGTGTGAAGATTGAAGAATAAAACACCTTTGAAGATTTTATAGAGAAACTTCGAATCAAAGAGGGTAGTAAAAGTAACTTTTAATTACCCTGAATGAAGAACACGACAAACAGTGAGGTGAAACAGTGGAGTTCGTCGGTGTAGATCTTCCACGCCCTAACTTGGCGGAGGAAGACATCTACGGCGGCGGCGGAGGTGAAGATTTCCGCGGTCGGCGCGAGTACGATGACGACGAGGTCGAGGCAGTGAAGCTCTTCCTCACCGGCGACGATGGAGTAGCGGCGGCGCTAGGGTTTGGGAAGCTCGAGTGGGAGAGAGAGATCGAGCAGAGTAAAGGAAGTGAGGAAGGGATGAGGGGGTATTTATAGTAGCAGTGAAAAACTGTTCGCCCGAAGATTTGGGACGAACGTGCCCCTGACCCTTCTCCTTCGCACGACATGTCTCACCCGCATACTGTGTTAGTGGAGATCGTGTAAGGTCGTGGGTGAATTTAAAAAAAATTATCGTGGGATGCGGAATGATTTGAGCGGCAAAATGGAAAATTTGGATAAGATTAGTTTTAAAGTTCCGTTCTCAATTTCTTCAGCTGACAAGGACACAGTGAAGATTTTGAACGAGTTTCAAATAGAATGCACATGAAGAATTTGTGAACAGATTGGATTGAGTATAGCATAGAGGGGAAGGGTCCGATCACATTCATTTAGCAGAAAACCAACTTAAAGAAATAGCAATAAGTGAATGTTGTAGAGGATATAAACTCATATATATATATAGCCAATGAAGAAAAACAACGGAACCAGTGAAGACTATGCAAAGTTGAAGAATATGAATAATTTGAGGAATTTCAACTTTTGGTGGTGGCGTGACCCACCGTATAAGAATGATGATTTCAAACACCGTGTATAATTATCGTAGGGTTCTGAGAATCAAATTCTTCATTAATTTCTTCACACTAAGAGTGTTATTCTTCATTGATTGAAGTAAAACGTTTCTTCATGTGTTGCACATCTAAGACATCAATTTTGCATAAGTGTTAGGATGAGTGTCCTTTTCAAAGAACATTCGAAGATTCTAGGATATTTAACTCACACCGCAACTTGCTAAATCTCTTCTCATCCAAGGGCTTTGTGAAGATATCGGCTAGCTGTTCTTCAGTCTTCACATGCTCAATAGAAATGTCACCCTTCAACACATGATCACGAAGAAAATGATGACGAATCTGAATGTGCTTTGTCTTCGAGTGTTGAACTGGGTTGTGAGCAATCTTGATGACACTCTCATTGTCACATAAGAGAGGCACATTCTTCATGTTGACACCGTAGTCCTTGAGAGTTTGCTTCATCCATAGCAATTGGGCACAGCAAGAACCAGCGGCAATGTACTCAGCTTCAGCAGTAGATAGTGATACGCAGTTCTGTTTCTTCGAGGACCAACAGACCAAAGATCGTCCGAGGAAATGACATGTTCCAGATGTTGACTTGCGATCCACACGATCACCAGCATAGTCAGAGTCAGAATATCCAACAAGATCAAAAGCCGAGCCCTTGGGGTACCATAATCCAAATGTTGGTGTGTGAGCTAGATATCGAAGAATATGCTTCACAGCCTTATGGTGTGATTCCTTTGGTGCAGCTTGAAATCGGGCACACATGCAAACACTAAGCATTATATCTGGC
Organism: Triticum urartu; assembly: GCF_056163025.1. NCBI lineage: Eukaryota > Viridiplantae > Streptophyta > Magnoliopsida > Poales > Poaceae > Triticum > Triticum urartu. Next base: position 101,570,471 of record NC_141878.1, read on the forward strand.
CTAGATGCACATAAGTATAATAAGGAACCTATCATGGAGCGGTATACCTTATGATCGAAGTCAATACCATTTTCATCAGTGCACAGATGGCCATTTGTGGGCATAGGAATTTTGACGCCTTTGCAATCTTGCATGCCGAACTTCCTCAGTACATCCTTGAGGTATTTCTCCTTTGATATGAATATGCCATTGTGTTTTTGACGAATTTGAAGACCTAAGAAGAATTTCAACTCTCCCATACTAGACATTTGATATTCTTCACTCATCATATAGGCAAATTCATCACTATAACGTTGGTCAGTACAACCAAAGATAATATCATCAACATATACTTGGCACACAAACAATTCACCATCATAAGATTTAGTGAAAAGAGTAGGGTCGAGTGAACCGGGTTTGAAGCCTTTCTTCATGAAGAGTTCCTTCAAAGTATCATACCAAGCCCGTGGGGCCTGCTTGAGGCCATAGAGGGCCTTGTTGAGTCTGAAGACTTTGTCAGGATTCTTTGGATCTTCAAAACCTGGGGATTGAGCAACATATACTTATTCCTCAAGCTTACCATTGAGGAATGCACTTTTCACATCCATTTGATATAGAGTGATATCATGATGGTTAGCATAAGCAAGTAATATGCGAATAGCCTCAAGTCTAGCAACAGGTGCAAAAGTTTCATCGAAATCAATTCCTTCAACCTGTGTGTAGCCTTGAGCTACAAGCCGTGCCTTATTCCTCACAACAAGGCCATTTTCATCTTGCTTGTTGCGGTAGATCCACTTTGTGCTGATGATATTGTGCTTGCGAGGATCTGGACGTTTGACCAGTTCCCAGACATTGTTGAGCTCGAACTGATGTAATTCTTCTTGCATGGCCTGAATCCACTCAGGCTCCAGAAATGCTCCATCTACCTTAGTGGGCTCTGTAATAGAGACAAAAGCATACTGCCCACAAAAGTTAGACAAATGTGAAGCTTTTGAGCATGTAAGAGGACCTGGCGCTTTGATGTCATTGATGATCTTTTCAACTTGCACTTCTTTTGCAATGCGAGGATGAGCTGGTTGTCGTTGAAGAGTTTGATCAGCGTTTTCTTCAGCACCATTTTCTTCAGGTGCATTAGCTCGATGTTCTTCATGTTTTGGAATGAATTCTTCAGCAGATTCTTCAGTAGGAATGACATCCTCAGTAGCCTTGAACTTGATAGTTTCCTCAGGTGCTGGTTCATCTATCACAGTAGGTAGGTGCTCTCTTTGCGAGCCATTAGTTTCATCGAACCGCACATCTACAGTTTCAACAACTTTGTGAAGAACGTTGTTGAAGACTCTGTAGGTGTGCGAGTCCTTTCCGTAACCAAGCATAAAACCTTCATGTGCTTTCGGTGCAAATTTTGAGTTGTGATGAGGATCTCTAATCCAACATTTAGCACCGAAGACTTTGAAATAACTTACATTGGGTTTCTTATCAGTGAGGAGTTCATAGGCAGTCTTTTTGAAGAATTTGTGAAGATATACTCTGTTGATGATGTGGCACGCAGTATCAATTGCCTCAGTCCAGAAATGACGAGGCGTTTTGTATTCATCATGCATAGTGCGAGCCATCTCAGCAAGAGTCCTGTTCTTGCGCTCCACGACGCCGTTCTGCTGAGGAGTGTAAGGAGCAGATAACTCATGAGTAATACCAAGTTCATCAAGATAGTCATCGACACCAGAATTCTTGAACTCAGTGCCATTGTCACTTCTGATGTGCTTGATCTTCACACCAAAGTTGGTTGAAGCCCTCGAGGAAAATCGTCTGAAGACTTCCTGCACTTCATGTTTGTAAGTAACAAGGTGTACCCATGTGTAACGAGAATAATCATCAACAATAACAAAGCCATATTGAGATGCTTCATTTGAGATAGCAGAATAATGATTAGGACCAAAGAGATCCATGTGAAGCAATTCAAATGGCTGAGTGGTGGTCATGATAGTCTTCGCTGGATGCTTGGCCTTGGTCATCTTCCCAGCTTCACAGGCTCCACATAGGTGATCCTTGAGGAATTTGACATTCTCGATGCCAATGACATGCTTCTTCTTCGCAAGCGTGTGCAAATTCCTCATGCTTGCATGACCAAGTCATCGATGCCAGAGCCAGCCTTCTGAGGCTTTTGCAAGTAAGCACACGGCTGGTTGTGGTCCTGTAGAGAAATCAACAATATACAGGTCTCCTCTCCTAAAGCCTTCGAAGACTTTGGAATTGTCAGCTTCCATAACCACAACACAACGGTACTTGCCGAAGACAACAACCATATCAAGATTACAAAGCATTGAGACAGACATAAGGTTGTATCCTAAGGACTCAACAAGCATGACTTTGTCCATGTGTCGATCCTTTGTAATCTCAACCTTACCTAGACCCAATACCTGACTTTTGCCTTTGTCAGCAAAGATGATATGCTTCAGATGCGACGGTGATAATGGAGCATCCATCAATAGATTCTTGTCACCAGTCATGTGGTTTGTACATCCACTATCGAGGACCCACTCAGTGGCTTTGGGTTGATCATCCTGCAGATGAATTAGTGCAGCTTACAAACTCATATACTTCATCAGTGAAGAATATGACATCAATTCATCAGATCAATTTCATCAAGTAAAAGAACTGATAAAGCAATATGAGGACGTGAGAAATGAAAGTTCATTTCTTCATGATTAGCCTGCGTCCTTTCAGGCATTCTCAGGTCTCCAGCAAATTCTTCAGACGATTACGTGCGTCTGGAGACCTGACCCTACAGAAGAGATTAGTTCTTTTTCTTCACCACCCACATCTGAAGGGGTGGCAAAGAGTTCATCATTCTGCGAGCTCCATACGAGAAGGATGGCATAGAAGCTAGTCCATTTCATTTCACATAAGAGGGGTTAGAGTAAGCATAAGAGTAAGCAGAGAAATTCTTCGAGGAATTATGGACATAATGATTTAAAGAATAATGCACATATCCATAATCCTCAGATCTTCCCTGCGAAACAGACGGGTTAGCACAATGATGTTCATATGAGGACTTTGATCCATATGAAGAATTTGGTCCATATGAAGAATTTGATCTGGGGTTCCTATTCTTCACAGGTGGCGTCATGATGACATTCACCTGAAGATTTTCAAGGCATCTTTTGGGAACCCAGATTTTCTTCACAGGGAGCCGTTCCTGCAGTTAGTGCCAACATATCTAGCAAATACTTCACCATTCTGATTTTTGAATAGCTTATAGTTGGAGTCAATTGACTCATCATCAGAATGAGTAGATTCACATGCAAATCCAGATAAGTTAGATGGATCAACTGGAGGTCCCTTTGCAGCAACCCATGTAGTTTTGGGGTACTGCTCAGGCTTCCAATATGTACCATCAGCATTGAGTTTCCTCTCAAAGGCGATACCCTCTTTCCTAGGGTTCCTGTTGAGGATTTGCTTTTTAAGCACATCACAAAGAGCCTGATGCCCTTTGAGGCTTTTGTACATGCCTGTCGTGTACAATTCCTTCAGCCCTGCATCGTCAGTGATACTAGCAATGTCCTCAGATGAGGAATTAGTGATAGCAGATGCATGTGAAGAATTTGAAACATTAGCAGCATTTGAACATTCAGGTGAAGAATTAGCAGATTCACGTTCAATGCACTTCAAGCATGGAGGAACAAATTCTTCCTGAGATGCGCTGATTTGTTGAGCAGGTAATGAATCGCGCTCCTTCTGAAGATCTTCATAACTCACTCATAGCTTCTCAAGGTCTTGCTTTCTTTGAAGATCTTCATAACTCACCCTTAGCTTCTCAAGGTCTTGCTTTCTTTGAAGAAATTCATAAGAAAGCTTCTCATGATCCGATAAGAGAGTGTTATGTTGATCTTGAAGGGTGTCATACTTAGTATGAAGTCTCTGTAGACTTTCAGCCAAAGCTTTTGACTGATCCATTTCCTCACCCAACATATCATCGCTCTTGTTTAGCATATAGTGAGCCTTTTCCAAAGCTCTTTGTTGTTTAGTAGCAAGGGAGGCAAGTTTGACATAGCTGGGTCCAAATTCATCACCAGATTCATCATCACTGGACTCGGAATTCAGTTACCTCAGCATCTTTTGCCATAAGGCATGATGCAGAAGATGATGATTCTTGTTCGAATGTCATCGTTTTGAGAGATTCCTTGAAGTCCTCAACCAAGGATCATGACAAGTTCGATGACCTTCATAGACCTTAGAGAGACGGTCCTAGATGAGCTTCGCATGATCGAAATGCATGATATTCCTGAACTGATTTTGTGACAGGCTGGAGCAGATGACATCCTTCGCCATGAGGTTGAGAAGAGTATACTTGCGAATGTCATCAGCATCCGCCATCTTGCACAGATCAGTCAGGCCAATCTCAGTGACGGTCCACAACTCGCTATTCATCGCCATGAGGCGTTTCTTCATCATGGCCTTCCACTTGGGATACTCGTGACCGTCAAAGATGGGGCATGTCACCTTCATCATACCTGCGGTCGACATAACTAAAACTCCAGGCGGTTAAACCAAAATCACACAAAACAAGGGAGTACCTCGCTCTGATACCAATTGAAAGTGCGTTATATCGACTAGAGGGGGGGTGAATAGGCGATTTTTATGAAATTCTTCACTAAGGAATTTGCCGGTGAGGAAATTCCTTAGCGAAGAACTACTAGCAGCGGAATAAGTACTCAAAGGTAAACATAACAGAATACAAGCATAGTCATCATGATGAAATGAAGACAGGCACAGAGTACAGGAAGCGTAATCACATGATAACATAGGATGAAGACAAACAGACTGAAGAAATTGAATCTGAGGAAATTGATAAAGTCTTCAGTCAAAGTCTTCAAACACAGATATGAACAAACATACAGCACAGTTATGAGGAAATGAAAGAGTTGAGGAAATAGAACCAGTAAGCTCGATGAAGACAATGATTTGGTAGACCAGTTCCAACTGCTGTCTCAGTTGTACGTCTGGTTGGAGCGGCTGAGTATTTAAACTCGAGGACACACAGTCCCGGACACCCAGTCAAGGACACTTAGTCCAAGACACCCAGTCATCACCGTATTCTCCTTGAACTAAGGTCACACAGACCTCGTTCAATCACTCGTGGTAAGTCTTTAGGCGACTTCCAAACCTTCACAAACTTGGTCACTGGCGATCCACAATTCCTCTTGGATGCTCTAGACCATGACGCCTAACCGTCTGGAAGAAGCACAGTCTTCAAAGGTAAAAAGCGTTGGATCCACTCAGGATCAATCTCTTCAGTGATGCTCAATCACTTGGGGTTTGTAGGTGTTTGGGTTTTGGGTTTTTGGTTTTTCCTCACTTGATGATTTTCGCTCAAAGTCCTCGGAGGATGGGTTGCTCTAAATTGACAAGTGTCAGTTTCTTTCGGAGCAGCCAACCGGCTAGTGGTTGTAGGGGGCGGCTATTTATAGCCTAGGGAGCAGCCCGGCATGATAAGACATAAATGCCCTTCAATGATATGACCGTTAGGTGGATAGATATTTTGGAACAGCTAGCGCATAGCACAGCAACGGTCGGAATTTTGAGTACCAAAATCCTCAGGGCTATCATGTTCCTCACCGTGTAGGCAATCCGCACTGACGAATTCCTAACTCCTCAGTCAGGACAAATTCCTCAGAGACCAGAAGAACTTCGTCTCTGTCACTGAAGAAATTGACTGAACTGTATGAGATTTCCAATGGCTTCACTCGAAGGGATTGGTAGGTTTAGGATTTTGAGTTGAGCATCACATGAAATTTTTTCCTTAGTATTTCCTCGACCCCCTTTAACAGTACGGTGTTTCCTATGACTCAAGAAAGAGAAAAACAAAAGTATCAAAACGAAAGTCTTCAAGCTTCATATTCCTCGCATGAATATCAAGTCTTCACGGACACACCAATTTCTTCACTTTCAAAGTCTTCATGAAAGTCTTCAGAAATACCAAAATCTTCAGTCGAAGATATTCATTTTTAGGGGTCGACTTTTCCTGTAAATATCAAACTCCTCATAGACTTATAGACCTGTGTACACTCACACACGCATTAGTCCCTTAACCTATAAGTCTTCAATACACCAAAATCACTAAGGGGCACTAGATGCACTTACACTATGTCAAGAACAATGAAATCTACAGGCACATAGTTCCTATTTGCTACAATAAGAACATCATTAATTCTTCCCATAGGTTTCTTAATAGTGGAATCCGCAAGGTGCAAGTTTAAAGAACAATCATCAAAATCACGGAAACCTAGCAAATCACACAAAGTTTTCGGAATCGTGGAAACACTAGCACCCAAATCACACAAAGAATAGCACTCATGATCTTTAATTTTAATTTTAATAGTAGGTTCCACTCATCATAAAGTTTTCTAGGGATAGAAACTTCCAACTCAAGTTTTTCTTCATAAGATTGCATCAAAGCATCTACGATATGTTTAGTAAAAGCTTTATTTTGACTATAAGCATGAGGAGAATTTAGCACGGATTGCAACAAGGAAATACAATCTATCAAAGAGCAATTATCATAATTAAATTCCTTGTAATCCAAAATAGTGGGTTCATTGATATCTAAAGTTCTAATCTCTTCCATCCCACTTTTAACGATTTTTGCATCAAGGTCTAAAGACTCCGAATTTTTGGAACGCCTTCTAGGTAAAGGTGGCCCATCTTTAGTCCCATTATTATCAAGATTCATATTGAAAAACGAAGATTTAATAGGGGACACATGAATAACTCTTAGATCTTCATCCTTATTATCATGAAAACTAGAAGGACACGCTTTCACAAAGCAATCTTTCTTAGCACGCATCCTAGCGGTTCTTTATTTGCACTCATCAATGGAAATTCTCATGGCTTTGAGAGACTCATTGACATCATGCTTAGGTGGAGTAGATCTAAGTTTCAAATAATCAACATCAAGAGAAATTCTATCCATGTTCCTAGCCAACTCATCAATCTTAAGGAATTTTTCTTCAATCAAAGCATTGAAACTCTTTTGCGATGTAATAAATTCTTTAATATTAGATTCAAAATCAGAGGGCATCTTATTAAAATTTCCATAAGAATTCTTGTAGGAATTACTATAATTATTAGAGGAATTATTAGGAAACGGCCTAGAATTAACATTACCTCTATACGCGTTATTACCAAAATTGTTCCTACCAACAAAATTCACATCCATAGATTCATTATTATTCTCAATCAAGGTAGACAAAGGCATATCATTAGGATCAGTAGGAGCACTCTTATTAGCAAACAATTTCATAAGTTCATCCATCTTTCCACTCAAAACATTAATTTTTTCTATCGCATGCACTTTTTTACTAGTAGATCTTTCAGTGTGCCATTGAGAATAATTAACCATAATATTATCTAGGAGTTTGGTAGCTTCTCCTAAAGTTATTTCCATAAAAGTGCCTCCCGCGGCCGAATCTAAAAGATTTCTAGAAGCAAAATTCAATCCGACATAAACTTCTGTATAATCATCCATAAATTCAAACCATGTGTAGGGTAATTACGTATCATTAATTTCATCCTCTCCCAAGATTGTGCAACATGTTCATGATCAAGTTGCTTAAAATTCATAATATCATTTCTAATAGAGATGATTTTAGCGGGAGGAAAATACTTAGAAATAAAAGCATCTTTGCACTTATTCCATGAATCAATACTATTTTTAGGTAAAGACGAAAACCAAGCTTTAACATGATCTCCAAGGGAAAAAGGAAATAGCTTCAATTTAACAATATCATTGTCCACATCTTTCTTATTTTGCATATTGCACAAATCAACAAAGCTATTTAGATGGGTAGCGGCATCTTCATTAGGAAGGCCGGCGAATTGATCTTTCATGACAAGATTCAACAAAGCAGCATTAACTTCACAAGATTCAGCATCGGTAAGAGGAGCAATCGGAGTGCTAAGAAAATCATTGTTGTTGGTATTGGTAAGTCACACAATTTAGTATTATCTTGAGCCATCGTGACAAGCAAGAAATCCAACACACGAGCAAACAAGAAACATGCAAAAGGCAAATAGAAAAAGAGAAGGGGAACGGAAAAAGAGGGCAAATAAAACGGCAAGGGTGAAGTGGGGGAGAGGAAAACGAGAGGCCAATGGCAAATAATGTAATGCGAGGGATAAGCTTTTGTGATGGGTACTTGGTATGTATTGACTTGTGCGTAGACTCCGGCAACGGTGCCAGAAATGGCTCACTGTCAGGAGTCAAATCTTGACTTGACTTGGCGCGAATCTCCCCGGCAACAACGCCAGAAATCCTTCTTGCTACCTCTTGAGCACTGCGTTGGTTTTCCCTTGAAGAGGAAAGAGTGATGCAGTAAAGTAGCGTAAGTATTTCCCTCAGTTTTTGAGAACCAATGTATCAATCCAGTAAGAGATCACGCTCGAGTCCCACGCACCTACACAAACAAATAAGAACCTCGCAACCAACGCGATAAAGGGGTAGTCAATCCCTTCACGGTCACTTATGAGAGTGAGATCTGATAGATATGATAAGATATTTTTTTGGTATTTTTATGATAAAGAGAAATAAAGATGCAAAGTAAAATAAACGGCAATAGAAATAGCTAAGTGTTGGAAGATTAATATGATGGAGGATAGAACCAGGGGCCATAGGTTTCACTAGTGGCTTCTCTCAAGAGCATAAGTATTACGGTGGGTAAACGAATTACTATCGAGCAATTGATAGAATTGAGCATAGTTATGAGAATATCTAGGTATGATCATGTATATAGGCATCACGTCTGTGACAAGTAGACCGAAATGATTCTGCATCTACTACTATTGCTCCACACATCGACCACTATCCAGCATGCATCTAGAGTATTAAGTTCATAAGAACAGAGTAATGCTTTAAGTAAGATGACATGATGTAGAAGGATAAACTCATGCAATATGATATAAACCCCATCTTTTTATCCTCGATGGCAACAATACAATACGTGTCGGTTCCCTTTCTGTCACTAGGATCGAACACCGAAAGATTGAACCCAAAGCTAAGCACTTTTCCCATTGCAAGAAAGATCAATCTAGTAGGCCAAACCAAACTAATAATTCGAAGATATTTGCAAAGATAAACCAATCATACATAAAAGAATTCAGAGAAGAATCAAATATTGTTCATAGATAATCTGGATCATAAACCCACAATTCATCAGATCTCGACAAACACACCGCAAAAGAAGATTACATCGAATAGATCTCCAAGAGAATCGAGGAGCACTTTGTATTGAGATCCAAAGAGAGAGAAGAAGCCATCTTACTAATAACTATGGACCCGTAGGTCTGAAGTAAACTACTCACACATCACTGGAGAGGCCACGGAGTTGATGTAGAGGCCCTCCGTGATCAATGCCCCCTCCAGCGGAGCTCCGGAAAAGGCCCCAAGATGGGATCTCTTGGGTACAGAAGGTTGCGGCGTTGGAATTAGGTTTTCGTGGTGCTCCTGGATGTTTGGGGGGTACGTGGATATATATAGGAGGAATAAGTACGTCGGTGGAGCAATGAGGGACCCACGAGGGTGGAGGACGTGCCCAGGGGGGGGGGGGTAGGCGCGCCCCCTGCCTCGTGGCTTCCTCGGTTGTTTCTTGATGCACACTCCAAGTCTCCTGGATCACGTTTGTTGAGAAAATCACGTTCCCGAAGGTTTCATTTCGTTTGGACTCCGTTTGATATTCCTTTTTGGCGAAACTCTAAAATAGGCAAAAAAACAACAATTTGGGCTGGGCCTCTAGTTAGTAGGTTAGTCCCAAAAATGATATAAAAGGGTAAAATAAAGCCCACTAACATCCAACATAGATAATATAATAACATGGAGCAATCAAAAATTATAGATACGTTGGAGACGTATCAATCCCTCTTTGTGAAAATTGTTCAAGCTTGCGAGGCAAATTGCCAGTATTTTACTCAAAGAAGAAATGTTGCGGGCTTAAAGGGATTTAGTGCATATAAAAAAATCTCTGCAGCTATGCGGGTGATTGCATATGGCGTTCCGGCTGACTATGCCGATGAGTACCTTCACATTGGTGAAGGTACTACAATTGAGTCAGTGCGTAGATTTGCAAAAGTGATCATTCATGTCTTTGGTCCTGAGTATCTTCGGGCACCCAACGAGGATGACACGAAGAAATTGATGGCATCTAACGAGAGGAGAGGTTGGCCTGGCATGCTAGGTAGCATTGATTGTATGCATTGGACTTGGAAAAATTTCCCAAAGGCATGGCAAGGAATGTATTGTGGCAAGTCTCGTGATGCAACAATTGTGCTAGAGGCCGTAGCATCTGAGGATTTATGGATTTGACATTGCTTCTTTGGTATGCCGGGCACTCTCAATGATATCAATGTGTTGCAACAGTCTCATTTGTTTGCTACGCTTGTGTAACGCCCACGATGCACCTATATCTCCCACGTGTCGAAGCATGACTTAGAGGCATAACCGCATTGTAAGCAATGTCGCAAGTGAGGTAATCTTCACAACAACCCATGTAATGAATAAGGGAAAGAGATACATAGTTGGCTTACACTCGCCATGTCACACAGTAGCATAGATATCATTACATTCATCCAGATACAATCAAGGTCCGACTACGGAACCAAAATAAAGAACAACCCCAAATGCGACAAAGTCCCCGATCGCCCCAACTGGGCACCACTACTGATCGTCTGGAAAGGAAACGTAGTATATATCGTCCTGAGTCCTCATCGAACTCCCACTTGAGCTCAGTCGAATCTCCTGGAGCGGTATCATCGGTCCCTGCATCTGGTTTTGGAAGGAATCTGTGAGTCACGGGGACTCAGCAATCTCACACCCTCGCGATCAAGACTATTTAAGCTTATAGGAAGGGTAAAAGGTATGAGGTGGAGGTGCAGCAAGCACTAGCATATATGGTGGCTAACATACGCAAATGAGAGCGAGAAGAGAAGGCAAAGGCACAGTCGAGCAACTGTGATCAAGAAGTGATCCTAGAACAACCTACGTTCAAGCATAACTTGAGACCGTGTTCTCTTCCCGGACTCCACCGAAAAGAGACCATCACGGCCACACACTCAGTTGATTCATTTTAATTAAGTTAAGTTTAAGGTTTTCTACAACCGGACATTAACAAATTCCCATCTGCCCATAACTGCGGGCACGGCTTTCGAAAGTTCAAATCCCTGCAGGGGAGTCCCAACTTAGCCCATCACAAGCTCTCACGGTCAACGAAGGATATTCCTTCTCCCAAGACAATCCGATCAGACATGGAATCCCGGTTACACGACATCTCGACAATGGTAAAACTAAACCAGCAAAGCCACCCGAATGTGCCGACAAATCCCGATAGGAGCTGCACATATCTCGTTCTCAGGGCACACCGGATTGTCCAAACTTCTGGTAGGCCAGCCCAGAGTTGCCCCTGGTGGCCACCGACGGCTGACAGGTTGGACCAACATTCAGAGGAGCACTGGCCCGAGGGTTTAAATAAAGATGACCCTTGAGTCCGCGGAACCCAAGGGAAAAAGAGGCTAGGTGGCGAATGGTAAAACGAATGTTGGGAATTGCTGGAGGAGTTTTATTCAAGGCGAACTGTCAAGGGGTTCCCATTATAACCCAACCGTGTAAGGAACGCAAAATCAAGGAACATAACACCGGTATGACGGAAACTAGGGCAACAAGAGTGGAACAAAACTCCAGGCATAAGGCCGAGCCTTCCACCCTTTACCAAGTATACAGATGCATTAAAGTAGACAAGATATAATAATGATATCCCAACAATAAACATGTTCCAACAAGGAACAAACTCCAATCTTCACCTGCAACTAGCAACGCTATAAGAGGGGCTGAGCAAAGCGGTAACATAGCCAAACAACGGTTTGCTAGGACAAGGTGGGTTAGACCTTTGACATGGCAATATGGGTGGCATGATAAGCAAGTGGTAGGTATCGTAGCATAGGCATAGCAATAGAGGAGCATCTAGCAAGCAAAGATAGAAGTGATTTTGAGGGTACGGTCATCTTGCCTGCAAAGTTCTCTGAGTTCACGTTAGCTTGATCCTCGTAAGCGTACTCGACGGGCTCCTCAATCACGTACTCGTCTCCCGGCTCTACCCAAGCAAGAACACAAGCAAAGGGAGACACAATCAACCATGTGCAATGCACAAGCAACAATGATGCAAAACAATGCATGACATGCGAGATGTAATATGCGATGCATATGCATGCTTCGGAAAGGAAAGATTGAACATGGCCTCAACTTGGAAAACCAAGAGTGCCACTGGAAATGGGGAGTTGATTTCGGTCGAAATCGATATAGATATCACCGGAATCGGATGCATGGTTTGCAAATGGCAAGCAAAACAAATATGACACCGATCTGCGGTTAACAGCATGAGTCCATCTAAATGCATTAAGAACAACTTGCTACAACACTCTAATATAGCAACAAAATACATGGCAGGGATCCACTCAAGATGCTTGACAAAATATGAACACTGAGCTACGGCTAAATCACTCAATAGTAGGTTCAAACAAGCATGGAAAAAGTGCAAAAGATATCAGGTTACAGACTTAGTGAAATTAACAACAAGCCAGGAATTTAACATTAGGAAGCACTCTTTAGAGCAAGATAACAACATGCTATAGGAACTTATCATGGCAAAGCAAGGCATGGCATGAAGCTACTCAAAGCATACAACAAAAGTCCCTTATTGACCATAAGCCAAAAGGGATCAGAAAATACAATGGCAACCATGTGAGCATAACAATTATCGTTAACAGATTCAGACTTAGTAGAAAACTGGAACATGGCAAAACAGATATTGAGTAGGCATGTTTACGAGCTCGATGCACTCACCACAAGGCATTGCATGACAAACTAAGCATACACCCAGCAAGTAGACATGTCATAGAAGCTAAAAATGGCAAGAACAACATCATAGCATGCACGGATCAACCACAACAAGCTCGGCAAAAATGCTTAACACGTAAACATTCTGCCAGGAACATTTTATAGCAAAAGTAGAGCTCGATCGACTCAAGCTTGGGTGCTCCATAATTGCAAACAAAGACATGAATGGATAGAGGACAACAATATCTAGAAAACATCCTTACTGATCATGCTCAAAAGAGGCATGGATCACTCTGTAGCAACATGAATACATGGCATAAAAATATTAACAGGGCAAAGACTTAGAATATTTTTAAGTCCCTGAAATCAGCAACATCAAGAGAGCTACTTTGCGTGCTTGTGCTAGTCACCACATAGATCACAAAAATACATGACATACACCCCTGTAAAGATGGCATGGCAAACTTCAAAACACATGTAGGGCTCAAGTTCATAGGAGGCACCAAACAATCATGGCAAAAATGACAAATGTCCAATTACTAATATGAATCTGAAACTAACAGAAACTAGCACTCTTCCAACAGCATTTAGGGCATCAAGATGAGCTCAAATGAACATGTTGCAATGAGACAAAATGAAGTACTCGTCGAGACGAACAATTTGATATGCTACACGCCCAAAATGGAGCCACGGTTGCAGAGTTATGATGCGATGAACTTATGCAAAAATATTAGGGTTAGGGCAAAAGTCAACCCTAGCGGATCTCAGATCCAGATCGGCACGGACTTCGAGGCGCTCACCGGAGTTGTGGTCGCGATGGCCGGAGCTTCGAGGGGGCCGGAGGAGAGGCCAGGGTGGAGAGGAGCTCGCCGGACGACGAGGTGGCCACGGTGGAGCGGCGAGGCGGCGCGGTGGTGAGGCGCGGGCCGGCCGCGGCGCTGCTCAGCTCCGGCCGGCGAGGAGCGCGGCGGCGGCGCGGCGATCGGAGCGGATCGGGGCGGCGCGGGCGCGAGGAGGAAGACGGCGGGCGCGCGGGCGCGAGGGCGGCGAGGAGATGGGCTCGGGGGCTCGCTGCGGGCCGAGCGGGCCTCGGCGGCGGCGGGCACCGGCCAGGGACACGTGGTAGCGCACTATTGGCGTGGGGCAGCGGCAGCGGCTTTGCCCGGCGCGGCCCGGACGTTGTCCGGCGCGCGGAGAGGAAGGGGGCTAGGTTAGGGTGCGAAATGACCCGGGATTTTTGGTGGAGGGGCCTTTTTATAGGTAGGAGGAGCTAGGAGGCTCCAAATTGAGCACGGTTTTTGGCCACGCGATCGTGATCGAACGCTCTAGATGATGGAAGGGGTTTAGGTGGGTTTTGGGCCACTTTGGAGAGGTGTTGGGCTGCAACACACACGAGGCCTTATCGGTCCTTCGGTTAACCGTTGGAGTATCGAACGAAGTCCAAATGGTACAAAACTTGACAGGCGGTCTACCAGTAGTAAACCAAGGCCGCTTGGCAAGTCTCGGTCTAATCCAAGAACGTTTAATACCCACACACGAAAAGAGGTAGAAAGGGACACCGGAGGACATAGGAGCGTCGGAATGCAAAACAGACAATGGGGAAAATGCTCGGATGCATGAGACGAACACGTATGCAAATGCAATGGACATGATGACATGATATGAGATGCATGACAAAGACAAAAGCACACGAAGACAAAAACCCGACAACGAGGAAATAACATAACTTAGTGCCGGAAACGACAAGAGTTGGAATACAAATATGGCAAGTTACATGCGGGGTGTTACAACACTCCACCACTACGAAATGATCTCGTGCCGAGATCTAGGACTGGAAAAACTCTGGGTACTCAGAATGGAGGTGATCCTCGCGTTCCGAGGTGGCTTCACGGTCGGAATGATGTGACCACTTGACTTTCAGGAATTTGGTAGACTTGTTGCGAGTCTTGCGCTCAGTTTCTTCAAGAATAGCAACGGGATGCTCATGATAAGACAGGTCTTCCTGGAGGTCAATCTCTTCGAAGAAGACGGTGCGGTCAGGAGTCTTGAAACACTTGCGGAGCTGAGAGACATGAAACACGTTGTGCACATTTGCAAAGTTGGACGGAAGCTCAAGTTGATAGGCGAGATCACCTCTTTTGCCAATGATCTTGAAAGGACCCACGTATCTCGGGGCAAGCTTCCCTTTGATACCGAAGCGACGAGTACCTTTCATTGGAGAGACGCGAAGGTAGACATGGTCTCTGATCTCGAAAGCCAAGTCACGATGCTTGCTATCACAGTAACTCTTCTGGCACGATTGCGCAGCTTTGAGATTTTAACGAATGACTTTGCACATTTCCTCATCCTCTGTGATCAAGTTATTGCCAAGGAGTTGACGTTCACCAGTCTCTGACCAGTTAAGAGGAGTACGACACTTGCTGCCATAGAGAATCTCGAATGGGGCCTTGCCTGAACTCGCTTGGAAGCTGTTGTTGTAGGAGAACTCGGCATATGGAAGACAATCTTCCCACTTCATACCAAAAGAAATGACACATGCCCTAAGCATATCTTCAAGAATCTAATTTACTCGCTCGACTTGGCCACTAGTTTGAGGATGAAAGGCTGTGCTGAAGCGAATGTTGGTGCCCATGGCCTTGTGAAAAGAATCCCAGAACTTAGAGGTGAAGATGCTGCCATGATATGAAGATATCAACTGCGGAATGCCGTGCAGAGAGACAATCCTGGAGGTATATAGCTCTTCCAACTGAGCTGTTGTGATAGATTCTTTGATAGGAAGAAAATGAGCCACTTTAGTGAGTTTGTCGATGACAACGAAGATAGCATCTTTTCCACGCTTGGACTTTGGAAATCCAGTCACGAAGTCCATCTCAATATGGTCAAACTTCCATTCTGGAATGGCAATGGGTTGGAGGAGACCAGCTGGTCGTTGGTGTTCTGCTTTCACTCTTCTGCAGACATCACATTCATTCACGAACTGAGCAATCTCGTGCTTCATTCGAGTCCACCAATGCGACTGCTTGAGGTCCTGGTACATCTTTGTACTTCTAGGGTGAATAGAGAGGAGTGAATTGTGAGCCTTGTTCATAATGACTTTACGAAGGTCACCCTTAGGCACAACAATGCGATCCTCGAAGAATAGAGTATCCTTGTCATCAAGACGATAGCACTTGTACTTGGGTTGACTCTTGGCAATGCCAATCTTCACCTTCTTCACCATAGCATCAAGAAGTTGAGCCTCGCGAATCTGATCTTCCAAAGTAGGAGAGACTTGGAGGTTGGCAAGAAATCCTTGAGGAACAACTTGTAGATTGAGTTTGCGGAAAGCTTCACAAAGCTCTGGTTGGTAAGGCTTGATAATCAAACTGTTGCAGTAAGCCTTCCTGCTCAATGCGTCAGCAATTACATTGGCCTTGCCTGGAGTATATTCGATACTCGGATTATACTCTTGAATCATTTCAACCCAACGAGTCTGCCTGGGGTTGAGGTTTGGCTGAGTGAAGATGTACTTGAGACTCTTGTGATCAGTGAAGATGTCCACTTTTCTTCCCAATAAGAGATGTCTCCAAGTTAACAGAGCATGAACAACTGCCGCCAACTTGAGGTCATGAGTGGGGTAGTTCTTTTCGTTGGGCTTCAACTGGCGAGAGGTATAGGCCACAACTTGCTTCTCTTGCATCAACACTGCACCAAGACCTTGAAGGGAAGCCTCACAGAAAACCTCGAACGGTTCTGATTCATCAGGAGGAGTCAGAACTGGAGCAGTGACTAACTTCTCTTTGAGGGTGTTGAAAGCATGTCACATTCAGGCGACCAGACGTACTTCACATGCTTCTGCAGGAGGTTGGAAAGAGGCTTCATGATCTTTGAGAAGTTCTCAATGAACCTTCGGCAATAGCTTGCGAGCGCAAGGAAGCTGTGGAGTTGCTTCATGTTCTGAGGTGGTTTCCAATTCACAATTTTAGACACCTTCTCAGGATTAAAGCTATGCCCTTGACAGAGATGATATGCCCAAGGTAGAGAACCTCATCGAGCCAAAACTCGCACTTAGAAAACTTCGCATAGAACTGATGTTCTCTGAGTTTATCCAGCACCAATCTCAAGTGCTTAGCATGATCCTCCTTGTTCTTGGAAAAGACCAAAATGTCATCGAGGTAGACCAAGACGAAGTCATTTGTGTAGGCATTGAAGATGAAGTTCATCATGCGGGAGAATGTTGGAGGAGCATTGATGAGGCCGAAAGACATGACAGTGTATTCATATGAACCATAGCTTGTTCTGAATGTTGTCTTGGGGATATCTTCTTCACGAATGCGAATCTGATGATAGCCCATACGGAGATCAAGCTTGGAGAATACTTGAGCACCTTTGAGTTGTTCAAAGAGCTCATTGATGTTGGGAAGTGGGTACTTGTTCTTTATGGTCTTCTTGTTTAATGGACGGTAGTCGACACAAAGTTGGTACGTTCCATCCTTCTTCTTGACAAAAAGAACACCACAACCCCATGGAGAAGAACTTGGTCGGATGAGACCCATACGGTCTTGAATATCGAGTTTCTTCTTCAGCTCCTTCAACTCTTCAGGTCCAAGCTTGTAAGGACGTTTGCAAAAAGGTTCCGTGCCAGGCTCAAGATCGATGACGAATTCAACTGGCCGATGCGGAGGCATTCCTGGAAGCTCTTCTGGAAAGACGTCTTGATACTCACAAACGACCGGAATCTGAGAGATGGCATCCAGCTCACCCTTATCGTTAAGAGAAAATAGTCGGATGGTATCATCACGAGCAGCAAAGACGATTACATCCTCAGACGAATGTGTCAATTGAATCTGTCTGGCAGCACAATCAAGCTGAGCCTTGTGCTTAGAAAGCCAGTCCATTCCGAGAATAAGATTAATATCCGAGTTACCAAGGACCATTGGAGAAGACAGAAACTTATAGTCGCCCAACATGATAGAAACTTCTGGAACCACGTAGCTTGCATGCAAGCATTTACCCGGTGAGACAACTGCTAACGGTCTATGCATATCTTGGAAAGCCAACTCATGCTTAGATGCAAATGGTCTCAAGATGAAACAATGCGAAGCACCAGTGTCAAAAAGAACTTTTGCAGGAATATCGTTAACAGGAAGGTTACCCATAATCACATCTGATGAGTCCTCTTCCTGAGCTGCGTTCATCATGTTGACCTTTGCAAACTTGGGATTATGCTTGACCACTGCAATGCTAGCAGATCTCACGGGAGGAGGAGGAGGAAGACGCCTCTGATTGAAGCATTTGTTAGCATAGTGACCCTTCTGCTGACACTTGTTGCACGTGACCTCCGAGAGCAGACGGTGATACAGAGCACTTGATCTTGGAGCATGAGACGAAGTCTTGTTCTGAAAGCCTGGGTTGGGTGGGTGGGAAGATCCATTGCCACCTTTGCTCTTCTGCTGATAAGGCTGACGGAATGGAGGAGGAGGAGGCAACCAATACTTTTGCTGCTTGGTTGCCACTTGAGTTGAGGAAGAAGGAGTTGCATCCCTGACTCGTTTCTTGGAAGCATCGCACTTGAGTTGAGCAGTCTCTTGTTTTAGTGCCATATTGTAAAACTCATCATACTTCTGCGGCTCGAAAAGCACAAGAGCTAGTTGAAGATCTTCTCTGCGGCCACCTCTGGACTGATAAATCATGCTCTTCTCATCAGGGACATCTTGCTTAGCGAAACGAGCGAGCTTCTGGAACATGATGTTATACTGGTAAACAAACAAGCTGCCTTGCTTCAGGTTGCGGAATTCCTCACGCTTGCTCTCAACAACACTCTGAGGAATGTGGTGAGCTTTGAAGTCTTGACGGAATTCATCCCAGGTAATCACACGACCTCCTCTGGAATCTTTGTATTGCTGATACCACTCTGCAGCTTGGTCTTTGAGTTGGAATGAAGCAAACTTGACAAAGTCCTCAGGCCTGACGTTGCTGCACTCGAAATGCTTGCAGATATCCATGAGCCAAGCATCAGCGTATGTTGCCTCGACACAGTTGCTGAAGGTCTTTGGCTGGTTTGCGAGGAATTGGTTGAGTGTAGCAAACTGATTCTGATTGTTGCCATGGCCTTGGTTCCCTTGGTTGCGCTCTTGCAAGAGTTGCATGATTAGCTACGTGTTTGCATTGGTAGCGGCCATCACAACTTGCCATGCCTCCGGAGGTGGAGGTGGTGGTGGCGGTTCAGGATTCTGACGCGTTGGAGGAGCCATCCTAAAGAGGGTGACATCCGTTAGCATCTTGATAGACATATATTTAAGCTGAATCAAATGGATCGAAATTGCAACATATAATCTTAACATCTGAACAAAATGAACGAATGCATTCCAATTGAAATGGTCACACTTCCATAAATTGAGAAGCCACTAAGATAGAGGTAGAAGAATAAAACAACAAGGTACGGACAAGAACAAACACTTGGTAAGGATTACCCAATCACAAACCAAATATCCGCGGAAGAAATACTAGAGCTACAAGAATTCCCACCTATGAAACTCCCAAACCTTTCCGGTTATGCAACCAGGTGTTGGGGATACAGGGGAAGCATAATATCTCACCCAAAGCTAGCAAATCGTACATCCAGCTGTATCCATCCTTCAACACATAACCAAGAAAACTTCGGAAATCATTTACCTCAACCTTCGAAAAGCATCCGTTATACGAGTTATGACGATACTCCCGAACTCCCACCCCAGTACTGGGTCGCGTCGAGGTTATCTCACCAACAACTGCATAAAAGAGATTTTCGATGTCGGCGGAACTCAGGTATTCCAGAATTGCAACGATAAAATTGTGACGGCAACACCTCGGAGCTCAACTCCCCGGGACACTGCCACAACCCCTAAATGTCAGGAGGCACCAAGAATAATGTTCTCGTCACAAAACCATCGGAAAGATTCCAAGATACCCGCGTGATCCTAAAATTTTTTTAGTGAAATTTTGAGAAGAGAAGAGTCAAAACTCTACGTCAGGATGCCTCACCAGAGCGACGAAGGGACTGCGGAGTAAAAAGAATCCTACTCTCCGATATATATAATCCTAAATGACTCAAAACATTTTTCTAGACTCAACAACGCCAGTGATTCGATCAAGCAGGGGGCTCCTAAGGTCGGGGAAGGCTCTAATTACCAACTTGTAACGCCCACGATGCGGCTATATCTCCCATGTGTCGAAGCACGACTTAGAGGCATAACCGCATTGTAAGCAATGTCGCAAGTGAGGTAATCTTCACAACAACCCATGTAATGAATAAGGGAAAGAGATACATAGTTGGCTTACACTCTCCATGTCACACAATAGCATAAATATCATTACATTCATCTAGATACAATCAAGGTCCGACTATGGAACCAAAATAAAGAACAACCCCAAATGCGACAAAGTCCCCGATCGCCCCAACTGGGCACCACTACTGATCGTCTGGAAAGGAAACGTAGTATCGTCCTGAGTCCTCATCGAACGCCCACTTGAGCTCAGTCGAATCTCCTGGAGTGGTATCATCGGTCCCTGCATCTGGTTTTGGAAGGAATCTGTGAGTCACGGGGACTCAGCAATCTCACACCCTCGTGATCAAGACTATTTAAGCTTATAGGAAGGGTAAAAGGTATGAGGTGGAGCTACAGCAAGCACTAGCATATATGGTGGCTAACATACGCAAATGAGAGCGAGAAGAGAAGGCAAAGGCACGGTCGAGCAACTGTGATCAAGAAGTGATCCTAGAACAACCTACGTTCAAGCATAACCCGAGACCGTGTTCTCTTCCCGGACTCCGCCGAAAAGAGACCATCACGGCCACACACTCAGTTGATTCATTTTAATTAAGTTAAGTTTAAGGTTTTCTACAACCGGACATTAACAAATTCCCATCTGCCCATAACCATGGGCACGGCTTTCGAAAGTTCAAATCACTGCAGGGGAGTCCCAACTTAGCCCATCACAAGCTCTCACGGTCAACGAAGGATATTCCTTCTCCCAAGACAATTCGATTAGACTCGGAATCCCGGTTACAAGACATCTTGACAATGGTAAAACTAAACCAGCAAAGCCACCCGAATGTGCCGACAAATCCCGATAGGAGCTACACATATCTCGTTCTCAGGGCACACCAGATTGTCCAAACTTCCGGTAGGCCAGCCCAGAGTTGCCCCTGGTGGCCACCGACGGCTGACAGGTTGGACCAACACTCAGAGGAGCACTGGCCCGGGGGTTTAAATAAAGATGACCCTTGAGTCCGCTGAACCCAAGGGAAAAAGAGGCTAGGTGGCGAATGGTAAAACCAATGTTGGGCATTGCTGGAGGAGTTTTATTCAAGGCGAACTGTCAAGGGGTTCCCATTATAACCCAACCGTGTAAGGAACGCAAAATCAAGGAACATAACACCGGTATGACGGAAACTAGGGCGGCAAGAGTGGAACAAAACACCCGGCGTAAGTCCGAGCCTTCCACCATTTACCAAGTATATAGATGCATTAAAGTAGACAAGATATAATAATGATATCCCAACAATAAACATGTTTCAACAAGGAACAAACTCCAATCTTCACCTGCAACTAGCAACGCTATAAGAGGGGCTGAGCAAAGCGGTAACATAGCCAAACAACGGTTTGCTAGGACAAGGTGGGTTAGAGGTTTGACATGGCAATATGGATGGCATGATAAGCAAGTGGTAGGTATCGTAGCATAGGCATAGCAATAGAGCGAGCATCTAGCAAGCAAAGATAGAAGTGATTTCGAGGGTACAGTCATCTTGCCTGCAAAGTTCTCCAAGTTGATGTTAGCTTGATCCTCGTAAGCGTACTCGACGGTCTCCTCGATCACGTACTCGTCTCCCGGCTCTACCCAAGCAAGAACACAAGCAAAGGGAGAAACAATCAACCACGTGCAATGCACGAGCAACAATGATGCAAAACAATGCATGACATGCGGGATGTGATATGCGATGCATATGCATGCTTCGGAAAGGAAAAATTAAACCTGGCCTCAACTTGGAGAACTAAGAGTGCCATTGGAAAGGGGAGTTGATTTCGGTCGAAATCGATATAAAGATCACTGGAATCGGATGCACGGTTTGCAAATGGCAAGCAAAACAAATATGGCACCGATCTGCGATTAACAGCACGAGTCCATCTAAATGCATCAAGAACAACTTGCTACAGCACTCTAATATAGCAACAAAATACATGGCAGGGATCCACTCAAGATGCTTGACAAAAGATGAACACTGAGGTATAGCTAAATCACTCAATAGCAGGTTCAAACAAGCATGGCAAAAGTGCAAAAGATATCAGGTTACAGACTTAGTAAAATTAACAACATGCCAGGAATTTAACATTAGGAAGCACTCTTTAGAGCAAGATAACAACATGCTACAGGAACTTATCATGGCAAAGCAAGGCATGGCATGAAGCTACTCAAAGCATACAACAAAAGTCCCTTACTGACCAAAAGCCAAAAGGGATCAAAAAATACAATGGCAACCATGTGAACATAGCAATTATCGTTAACAGATTCAGACTTTGTAAAAAACTGGAACATGGCAAAACAGATATTGAGTAGGCATGTTTACGAGCTCGATGCACTCACCACAAGGCATTGTATGACAAACTAAGCATACACCCAGCAAGTAGACATGGCATAGAAGCTAAACATGGCAAGAACAACATCATAGCATGCACGGATCAACCACAACAAGCTCGACAAAAATGCTTAACACGTAAACATTCTTCCAGGAACATTTTATAGAAAAAGTAGAGCTCGATTGACTCAAGCTAGGGTGCTCCATAATTTCAAACAAAGACATGGATGGATAGAGCACAACAATATCTACAAAACATCCTTACTGATCATGCTCAAAAGAGGCATGGATCACTCTGTAGCAACATGAAGACATGGCATAAAAATATTAACGGGGCAAAGACTTAGAATATTTCTAAGTCCCTGAAATCAGCAACATCAAGAGAGCTACTTTGCATGCTTGTGCTAGTCACCACAGAGATCACAAAAATACATGGCATACACCTCTGTAAAGATGGCATGGCATACTTCAAAACACATGTAGGGCTCAAGTTCATAGGTGGCACCAAACAATTATGGAAAAAATGACAAATGTCCAATTACTGATATGAATCTGGAACTAACAGAAATTAGCACTCTTCCAACAGCATTTAGGGCATCAAGATGAGCTCAAATGAACATGATGCAATGAGATGAAATGAATTACTCGTCGAGACGAACAATTTGATATGCTACACGCCCAAAACGGAGCCACGGTTGCAGAGCTATGATGCGATGAACATTTGCAAAAATATTAGGGTTAGGGCAAAAGTCAACCCTAGCGGATCTCAGATCCAGATCGGCACGGACTTCGAGGCGCTCGCCGGAGTTCCTGTTCGCCGGATTTGTGGTCGCGATGGCCGGAGCTTCGAGGGGGCCGGAGGAGAGGCCAGGGTGGAGAGGAGCTCGCCGGACGGCGAGGTGGCCGCGGTGGAGCGGCGAGGCGGCGAGGCGCGGGCCGGCCGCGGTGGTGCTCGGCTCCGGCCGGCGAGGAGCGCGGTGGCGGCGCGGCGACCAGAGCGGATCGGGGCGGCGCGGGCACGAGGAGGAAGACGGCGGGCACGCGGACGTGAGGGCGGCGAGGAGATGGGCTCGGGGGCTCGCTGCGGGCCGAACGGGCCTCAGCGGCGGCGGGCGCCGGCCAGGGACACGTGGCAGCGTGCTATTGGCGCGGGGCGGCGGCGGCGGCTTTGTCCTACGCGGCCCGGACGTTGTCCGGCGCGCGGAGAGGAAGGGGGCTAGGTTAGGGTGCGAAATGACCCGGGATTTTTGGTGGAGGGGCCTTTTTATAGGTAGGAGGAGCTAGGAGGCTCCAAATTGAGCACGGTTTTCGGCCACGCGATCGTGATCGAACGCTCTAGATGATGGAAGGGGTTTAGGTGGGTTTTGGGCTACTTTGGAGAGGTGTTGGGCTGCAACACACACGAGGCCTTATCGGTCCTTCGGTTAACCGTTGGAGTATTAAACGAAGTCCAAATGGTATGAAACTTGACAACGTTTAATACCCACACACGAAAAGAGGTAGAAAGGGACACCAGAGGACATAGGAGCGCCGGAATGCAAAACGGACAACGGGGAAAATGCTCGGATGCATAAGACGAACACGTATGCAAATGCAATGCACATGATGATATGATATGAGATGCATGACAAAGACAAAAGCACACGAAGACAAAAACCCGACAACGAGGAAATAACATAACTTAGTGCCGGAAACGGCAAGAGTTGGAATACAAATATGGCAAGTTACATACGGGGTGTTACAGCTTGCTAGTGGTGATGCTCCTGCTTGCAACTACACCATCAATGGACATGAATACATAAAAATGTACTACCTTGCAGATGGTATATACCCTCTTTGGCGCACCTTTGTCAGGAGCATCAAAGATCCCAAAACTAAAAAATATTGTGAATTTGCAAGGGTGCAAGAGACAGCCCGAAAAGACATTGAAAGAGCATTCGGAGTTTTGCAATCTAGGTTTGCCATTGTTCGTGGTCCTGCTCTTTTTAGGATAAGAGAACCTTGAAAAATATCATGACATGTTGTGTTATCCTTCACAATATGATTCTCGAAGATGAGAGAGGAATGTACTTGCAATTCTTCTACGACAATGTGGGTAGCCGTGTCAAATCAGCTAGAGACCCTAACCGCATTAGAGCCTTTCTTCAGACATACAAAGAGATTAAAAATGCAAACATCCACTTTCAACTTCAGGAGGATCTCATTAAGCACCATTGGCAAAGGGCTGGACAGTAACTCATTTTTGTATTCATTTGTATTTGTATTTGTGACAAGTTTTGTATTGCATTATTTAAGTTTGCTTCGGTGATTTGAATAATTATTTGTAATGTAGATGATTGTTGTATTATGTTGGTATTGAATAATTATTTAGTTTGCTTTCGTGATTTGAATAATTATTTTGTAGTGTGGATGTTTGTTTTTATTTTTGTGTTGTGGATTTGATATTTGCGGGCCGGTGGGATGCGGCATGCAGCGGCGCAAGAGCAGACCCCGCAAAGCCAACCCGTAAAAAAAGCATATTCTGCGAATGTACTTTTATACGGGTCCGTTTGGGGGGTCTGCATCTGCGGCCGTCCGCGCCGACCCGCAAAGGCCGTTTTCGCGAACTGCAAACGCGTTTTGCGGGCGGGCGAGATGCATGGTCAAGCGTCTCCAAGCCTTGCTGGTCTTGCTTGAAGGAATCACCACGTTTCCACCCTTGTCTGTAATTATTGTACAATAATAAAAAATCAATATATTATATCCAGTCAATATATTATGATAATATTTTAATAGATCTACTAATATTGATTTAGTTGTCTAAACTCTTTTTTTTAATAATTTTGGTCAAATATGAAGTCGTTGGATTTAAGAGACAAGACTAAGCAGTCTCGTATACATGATGAAATACATGTGGAGTCACTATATTTGGAACAATAGCATTTGATTGGGACTTAATAGAAAATATAAAATGGACTCAGATTGTAAAGAAAATCCAGCTAGATGAGACTTAATAGAAAATATAAAATATATAGCTAGCCAATTACTAGTACGCTACAAGATGGCATACTATGGCATATGGTTATTTCAAAATTGTAGATCTATGTTGTTCTTTCATATATACACAACAAAACAGCTTTAAGCGTGACGAAAACTTTGGTTATGACTAAGGTTGTGAAAATGATTGAGCTGCTGGTGATGCCTATTTACCTTGTTATTCAAAAGAAAAGCTTTTTAAAGCAAAAAAAATGCATTAACAAGTCGGCTGTGCGACTATATGACGCACACCACCCACTAGGTTAAAAAATCAACACTGAACACATTGCACAATTTATATTTCAGTCTGTACTCCTTCATTTCTTTTTTGGTCTGCATATAAAATTCTATGAAGGCACATTTTACAAAGTTTGACCAACTTTGTAGTAAAAAAATATCAACATTCATATTACAAAATCGGTATCATTAGATGCATTATGACATAAATTTTCATACCATATAGTTTTCATATTCTAGATGTTGATATTTTTAATATAAATTTGGTCAAACTTTGCATTGTTTAACTTCAAACAAAGCTTATAAGCAGAGTAAAAAAACCCGGAGGAAGTATCAAGGTTACCTGATTTTACGTTATGCTGTATGTCCCTATCTAAGACCTTAAGATAGCGACGTACGATATACACCCCAGCCGGCGGCTTTCAACAAAAAATTCGTTGTTGTCACCTCAAAGCTAAGAGATTGCATTCGATGGCTTAAGAAAATTCAAATATCCATTGTTTACTGACTGAAATCAAAGCTAACAGGATGCATGGTTGGTTTGTCTCACGCAGAAACTCGCCCGACCACACAATTACCTCGCGGTCCGCAAAGTCGTTGGATTCTGCATGAGGGCACTCCAAATTTTAAGTTTTATTTTCTGAAACTTGAGATTTTGTCACTCGCTTGTGTCGGGTTTCAATAGTTGAACCTAATGAAGTTTTAAAAACTCGCTAAAACTTACTCAAAACGGATCTTATCTGAAAGCCCTTGCCCCCTTGTCACGAGGAACACGAATATACGAACAAAACTTAATTTAGACTTTTGATTAAAAATATATAAAAATTAAAAATCGAAAGCCAAAAGAAAAATGTGGTCGTGCCCCCGCACTTGCGTACCACAAATCCCCTCCCTGTCTCTTGCGTCTAAACAACTCTAAAGGCACGGATAAAACGACTTCCCTTGTTTACTCCTTTTTAACTCAAAGTTAGTCCAACTAAGAGACATAGCACGATATTATACGCATGGGGCCTTTTTGGCTCTAGGAAGCATATGCTCTCGAATAAACATTAAATTCAGAATGAATAATAATAAAACTGATTTTTTAGACTTTCGTGTTAGTGTAGCAAGTGTGCTTGATAATTCTCATGCGGAATGGGATATCAATGCTTCATCATTGAAAAAAAATCAAAACTATGTGCAAATTCAAAACTATGGGATATCAACGGTCACATTTATACACACTCATCCCTATAAAGACATACATGCACATCCTATCCCTAGAGTATCTCTGAGAGATTAAACCGATAAATCTTAAAATTGACAAAGTCACCACAGGCATAACCTTCTAGTCGATCAGACCGTCGTCTCCCACTAATCAAAGACCACGGAGAAGTCTGAAACAAATTCAAAAAAAAATGTGGACATCTATGTCAAGTATAGAACTTTGAACCCAGTGGGCTGACTCCACCACAAAGAACTCTTGTATTGTTTTTGACATGTACACTAAGATTGAAAGATACGCCATGCTTGGCATTAACACAGTTACAATTGTCATTTGGATTTGGAGAAGGTACGGAGACAGGCTACCTGGTGTGGACATCTTTGTATGCACTGCAGACCCACTTTCAGAGCCACCAAGTCTCGTCATCTCCACCATCCTATCGGTCATGGCATACAATTACCCAGCGAAAAAAATTAAGTGTGTACCTTTCTGATGACGGAGGCTCAGTCCTCACTTTCTACGCTATGTGGGAAGCCTTCTTATTTGCAAAGCATTGGCTACCATTCTGCAAGAGATATAACATTGAGCCAAGGTCATCAGCTGCTTATTTCTCAGAGTCAGATGGGCATCAAGATTTGTGCACCCCAAAAGGACGTGCTCCTCGCCCCCCTCGTCCCTCTCGTGTCGCCCTCGCGGGCGATCCAGGGGGAACCCTAGCCGCCATCCTCTCGGCCCTCCTCCGCCTCCACCTCTCCATGCCGCCGTCCGCAGCGCCGCCGGGCAAAGCTTGGCCGGCTGGGCGGTGGCGGGGCATCTCTCCCCCTTGGAGCGTCTTGGCAGCACCGGACAACCAAATCGCGAAGAGGCGTCGGGCTAGCGCGGGGTCTGGCGGCACGGCGGGCGAGCATCTTGGCGGCGGCGTGTTGCGGCGCCGGCGTGTGGCGCGGCAACTGCGGCTTGGATGCGACTCCACGGCGAGGTGGTGGCTGCGTGGTCTTCAGATCAGGTGGTCGCGGGCGCCGCCATGTCCAGGCTGGATCCATCTGGATCTAGCGCTTGGATGTTGTCGGCCGGTGCAGGGTGGTGGTCTACGCCGCTGGCCTCGTCGGACCATTGGATCCGGCGCCTAGAGATCTACGATGGCTGTCCTTCTTGATCCTCCTTCCTGGTGGGTTGAGCCCCATGGCACTTGCATCTCTGCTGGTCTCGGTTCATCTCGCTGTCAGATCCGGAATAGTCGGAGGTTTGGTGGTATAGGTCCGGCTGGTCCGGCCCAGCATCGGCGGCGTCCCTCGATGCCGTTACCCTTCCTGGAGGCGAAGCCGAGGTCCCTCCTATCCACATCCAAATCCCTCCCGGACGAAAGTCCAAAATTAAGTCTGGATTGGGCGGCGGCGGCGCCCTGCGCGTCGTAACCTCCATGGAGGCGCCGTCTTGGGAGGCTCAGATGGTCGGGCGAGAGATGCTATGGGTGGTGGGCGCCGCGTGGATCCAGCAGCGGCGACGGTGTGAGCTCCGGGGGAAACCCTAGATCTGGGTCTACCGGATCGGACGATGATGGCACCTCGATGCCGTTGTCCCTCCCGGGGCATCGTTTTGGAGCACACGCTGGCTGGGGGGGACAAGAGGAGGAGCGGTGTTACATTTACCGCGAGGCCGACGGCGGATCCTGGCGGCATGGCATCGCGGAGGTTCGGCGACGGGCGTGTTTGGAGATGGACTCGCACAGGAGGAAGAATCTGTCTGGCGTCATGGTGGCGTTGATGGTAGAGAGGTCTGGCAAGGTCGGTGCAACAATTTTTGTGACGCCCTTGATTTGACCGTACACTAATCATACACGCAAACGTGTACGATCAAGATCAGGGACTCACGGGAAGATATCACAACACAGCTCTAGACACAAATTAAAATAATACAGGCTTTATATTACAAGCCAGGGGCCTCGAGGGCTCGAATACAAGAGTTCGAATACACAAGAGTCAGTGGAAGCAACAATATCTGAGTACAGACATACGTTAAACAAGTTTGCCTTAAGAAGGTTAGGACAAACTGGGATATAGATCGAAAGAGGCGCGGGCCTCCTGCCTGGGATCCTCCTAAACTACTCCTGGTCGTCGTCAACGGCCTGCACGTAGTAGTAGGCACCTCCAGAGTAGTAGGAGTCATCGTCGACGGTGGCGTCTGGCTCTTGGACTCCAACGTCTGGTCACAACAACTGGGTATAGAAAGGGGAAAAAGGGGGAGCAAAGCAACCGTGAGTACTCATCCAAAGTACTCGCAAGCAAGGAGCTACACTACATATGTATGCATTGGTATCAAATGGGAAAGGGGTAGCATATGTGGACTGAACTGCAGAATGCCGGAATAAGAGGGGGATAGCTAGTCCTATCGAAGACTACACTTCTGGCAGCCTCCATCTTGAAGCAGTAGAAGAGAGTAGACGGTAAGTTAACCAAGTATCATCGCAGAGCATAATCCTACCCGGCAATCCTCTCCTCGTCTCCCTATTAGAGAGCGATCACCGGGTTGTATCTGGCACATGGAAGGGTGTGTTTTTATTAAGTATCTGGTTCTAGTTGTCATAAGGTCAAGGTACAACTCCGGGTCGTCCTTTTATCGAGGGACACGACTATTCGAATAGATCAACTTCCCTGTAGGGGTGCACCACATTTACCAACACGCTCGATCCTCTTTGGTCGGACACACTTTCCTGGGTCATGCCCGACCTCGGAAGATCAACACATCGCAGCCCCATCTAGGCACAACAGAGAGGTCAGCACGCCGGTCTAAATCCTATGGCGCAGAGGTGAGCAGACCTAGCAACCTCCATTACAAAGGAAGTTGCGTTACGCGGTCCAACCCGGCGCACGCCGCTCAGTCGCTGACGTCATGAAGGCTTCGGCTGATACCACGACGTCGAGTGCCCATAACTGTTCCCGCGTAGTTGGTTGCTGCGTATAGGCCAGTGGCCAGACTCAGATCAAATACCAAGATCTCGTTAAGCGTGTTATCTTGAAGTAACCGCGAACGCCGACCAGGGCCAGGCCCACCTCTCACCTGGGTGGTCTCAATCTGCCCTGTCACTCTGCCACAAAGATCCACACAGAGGACCATCGGGAAAGTATGTCCTTTCAGTTCCCAATTCATGAATCAACCATGGGTACTCAACGAGCCGACCCGACTTTAGTCAGAACATGTATCATGTGCAATATGTATAGTATATACCCATGATCAACACCCGACGTGATCACGACCCGATAGTATAGCATGGCAGACTGACAAGAATGTAGGGCCACTGATGATAAACTAGCATCCTATACTAAGCATTTAGGGTTGCAGGTAAGGTATCAACAGCTGTAGCAACAATGACAGGCTATGCATCAGAATAGGATTAACGGAAAGCAGTAACATGCTACACTACTCTAATGCAAGCAGTAGAGAGAGAAATAGGCGATATCTGGTGATCAAGGGGGGGCTTGCCTGGTTGCTCTGGCAAGAAAGAGGGGTCGTCAACAACGTAGTCGATCGGGGCACCAGCAGCGGCGTCAGTCTCGTAGTCTACCGGAGAGAAGAGGGGGAAGAAACAATGAATACAATGCAAACAGATGCATAACGATGCATGACATGACAATGAGCGGTGCTAGGTGTGCCCTAACGCAGTAGGAGATGATACCGGCGAAGGGGGGAAATATTCGGGAAAATACCCCCGGTGTTTCGCGTTTTCGGACAGATGAATCGGAGGGGAAAGTTGCTTGTTCGCTATTCTAGGTATATGCGACGGACGAACGAGCTGCGTATCAGGATTCGTCTCGTCGTTCTGAGCAACTTTCATGTACAAAGTTTTTCCATCCGAACTATGATTTATTTTGTATGATTTTTCAAAGTTTTAAACATTTTTCTGAAATTTCTGAATTTATTTTAATTCGAAAATAAATAGTGCAATACTTTTTATACCCAGAGGCAGCCAGCCACAGTCCATGACATGTGGGGCCCCTGGGCTGGGTTGACCCAGTCAATGATTGACTAGTCAACCAGTGAATAGTGCAAGCGGGCCCAACTGTCATACATAGAACGTGTTTAATTTGCTTTAACATGTATTTAAAAAGGAGGGCCCCACGTGTCACACAGCTAGCTAACTAATTAACTAAAGGGCCTAATCTAATCCTAAGGACATGTACAATGGTGCTATCTTAGGAGTGCCACGTAGGATAAATGATGAGGTGGAGGAGAGAGAATTTGTAAGAAAAGGCTTGTCTTCTCTTATTTAAGATAAGACAAGAGATGATCTCTTAGCACAATTTGTTTCACCATGTTTTAAGGAATTGCTAGTTATTGAAGATAAGGCTAAGATATAACTCATTGTAGACATACTTTTTTGTCATCTCTAAATTACATGCAAGACTTAAGATAAGACTGTCTTATCAACCATTGTACATGCCCTAAACCTAATACTAATCGGGCCGGGCCCAAAATAAGGGAGCCAGCGAGCCGCGGCTTCGTCCAGGCACGGCAAACGACGCAAGGGGCGGCGAGCGGCCGGGACCAGCAGGTCGCGCGGGCGGCCGGGAGAGCGGGTGGCGCGGCCGATCGGAGGGGCCCTAGGCGGCGGGGAGCCAGTGGGGCAGCGCTCACGGCGACGGCCTACAGCGGCAGCAATAAGCAGGCAACAGCAGTAGCGAAAACAGGGAGCAACAAAGCGGCAGCGCGCGAGAGGCTGAGCGTCAGTGGGCACGACCAGTGCGGGCTTGGCGCGCGAGCGCACGGCCGGGGCGCGAGGAAGGGAGGCGCGCTGGGGCGTGGTGAGGGCGAGCTTACGGGGAACTCGGCCATGGCGGTGCGGCGTTGCGCGGCGGCATCTAAGGCGATGAATCAAATCGGGGAAACAGGGGAAACGGGAGAGGAGCTCACCGCGAGCCAGAAGAGGTGCTCGAGGAAGGCTGAGGTGGACCAGAGAGGCGCTGGTGACGGCGAGGTTGGGACGGCCGGACGAAGAAGAAGATGATGACGCCTTGTACGCAGCTCCCCTGATTGCTCCAATGGCCGGAACGGACGCTGTTGACCGCGACGGACCTCCAGGACGTGCCCCCCGCACGTCGGAGGGGCCGATGGACGCGTCAATCAACGGAGAGGCAGCGGTCACCGCGGATCTTCCGAGCTCGAAATCAAGCAGTAGAGGTAGGGGCGAAGGGGGTTGAGGGGGGAAAGGAAGGGGGTGCTCTAGGGTTTCGGTCGACATCTATATAGGTCATGGAGAGGGCGCCATCCATGGCCAAGGCGCCATGGATGCACGCCACGACCTCTCTGCCTCCTGTAGCTAGAGGCAGAAGGAGGCCTGCGTGGGCTGGGCCTGCTATGGTGCTAGATGGGCCAAATCTTCCAGTAGAGTAGGTCCTCCTCTTTTCTATTTTCCTTTAGCTAGTCTTTTCTGTTTTTCTTTATTTGTTTACTATTCTTCATTTTAATTGAGTGACTAAATGAATTTAGTCAAATGTGAAACTTCACACAAAAATCCAGGGCAATATTGTTGAGCTACACACAAGTCTGTAGAATATTTGGAAAAGGATAATTATTTTTAGAATTCGAAATGGCCGGGTTATGTGCTATTGCACCACTTATTAATTTGTTAAGGGCATTTTAATAATTCAAATGAGGTTGATTAATTCACCACAATTTCTTATTGAATATTTTCAACACAACGGACATTTTTGTTTTACCGTTTGAAGAAATAAAATTTTGTCTTGCAATTTAAATTTGAATTTGGGTTAGATTTGGAACAAAGTGATGATTAAAAAAATAATTGTGATGACTTGGCAGTCATTAGCACGAGGTTATTGTAGCATGATTATCGGGGTGTTACAAATCTCCTCCACTACAAAAAATCTCGTCCCGAGATTTAAGAGGTAGAGTAAGGGGGAAAGGTCTGGTTACGAAATTCTAACGGATCTTCTCAATCTTGGCTGCTCTTCTCGAAGAGATCGATCCAATACATTGATGTCTTCACTCCACTACTTCAGGTCATCATGATGAATTCGGCATCCTTTCTTCGGGAACTCCATCGTACTTATGAAAGAATAAAGGGTGGTTATTCTGGAAGAACGGACCTTTGCAAGGTTGACTAGCTGGTAGCTAACATCGGGGAGGGTGGCGGAAAGTAACTCTCGAACTGAAACTTAAGAAAATTTCGAGAGCAAAGTAAGAAGGTACCATAAGAATTTTCAAGCGGATAGACAGTCGTTGTGTGCCTAATCAGAAGGTGAAAGGGCTTCAGGGCAACGAGAATAAGTATTGCGTCTGATACCAGAATAGATCACTAGGAAGGTGGCTCGCGAATTACATACGAAACCAAGCGCAAGGGATAACTTTGAAACAGGTATGTACAGGAGAGTCAGGTTTCGATCCTGTGGAACTGTGGGTTATGGGCCCACCATGTGGGTTAAAAGTAGGGAGGGCGCTGTCTTCTTGCACGATCATGATAGCAAGGCATGTCAGAGAAGAGACTGTCAGTTATGTCGGCAACAACATCGGTACCAAGGGCGAGGGACGAAGAGAACCATTTTTCTGCTTGTTGAACGAGGTGGACCAATAGGCAAAGTTCTCGTCCATCGGCAGATACCCGAATTCCATCAACAAAAGCAACAGGGTCTTACTGACACCGTTGTACACTAAGGTTTTTACATAAGCAGAAGAATGTTACTACTTAGATCATATAGATCACAAGAAAGGTTAAACAAAACAAAGGAAAGGAAAGTGTGATCATCAGATTAAACAAACCAATGGAAAGGAAATTTTGTTTAAACACAAGTAATAGGAGTATATCATTCCCAAGGTTAAGCGGGGCATGATTTATGTGCCAGGAGATCAAAGACATGACCAATTAGATAAAGGGGTAAGAAGAATTATGATATGTAGCCATACAACGGTGTTTGGATAACTGAGCAAGAAACATTTAGCATTGGGCTTCAAATGTTCTTGTTGAAAATCGGAGTACCACAGACATGCTTCAAGATAGCATTGACATGGTCATGGGGTAAAGGTTAGACTTTGGATTCACAAAGGATCCATCAGGAACAACTTATAGAATAAGTCTTACAATTTCCTCATGGAAGAATGGATAACCTTGCTGAAAAGGAATCTATAACAACGGGGCCTCGGGCCAGGTGTGCTAGGCACGACATCACCTTACTGGGTCACATAAAGACCACGTGATAACTCTTGGAAGTATGTTCCAACCATCATATCTAACCGAGATTCAGATCCGATTAGTGTCAGGATACCTCAGACTTAGGATGCTTGAGAAGAAAAGGTGCAACACAAATTGACAGGATGACATTGTAAGATCCTCGGGAAATGAATTATGGAAGTGAGTTCCGAAACAAGAGTTCATCATTAACCAAGGAGAAGGTGAGGAGGTGGTTGATGGACTCGGCGACATTTCAATGAGATTAACAAAAGATGGATTTCCACAATTATTTGAACAAGGAGGTAACACTTGTCAGACCAAATGATATAATGATGTATGCTTGAGGAAAACATACACAATTAAACATTGATTGAAAGGTGCACCCGAAATATGGGCTTAGGTAGCATGATCAATGTTAGAATGGTGATTCGATAACCAATGGTCTAAGATTGAAATATCGACCATTAACTTGAAAGCAATAGGGTTGCTAGAAGTTTTGAAGTCGCACCTGATAGTTCAATTGTCAGTTTTTCGGTTAGAAACAACACGGGAACTGTCGGTGTCAAAACCGGCGGATCTCGGGTAGGGGGTCCCGAACTGTGCGTCTAAGGCGGATGGTAACAGGAGGCAGGGGACACGATGTTTTACCCAGGTTCGGGCCCTCTTGATGGAGGTAAAACCCTACGTCCTGCTTGATTTATTCTTGATGATATGGGTATTACAAGAGTTGATCTACCACGAGACCGGAGAGGCTAAACCCTAGAAGCTAGCCTATGGTATGATTGTATGTTATCCTACGGACTAAAACCCTCCGGTTTATATAGACACTGGAGAGGGTTAGGGTTACACAAGGTCGGTTACAAAGGAGGAGATATACATATCTGTATTAACTAGCTTGCCTTCCACGCCAAGTGGAGTCCTATCCGGACACGAGACGAAGTCTTCAATCTTGTATCTTCATAGTCCAACAGTCCGGCCAAAGGATATAGTCCGGCTGTCCGGAGACCCCCTAATCCAGGACTCCCTCAGTAGCCCCTGAACCAGGCTTCAATGATGATGAGTCCGGTGCGCAGTGTTGTCTTCGGCATTGCAAGGCGGGTTCCTCCTCTGAATACACCACGGAAAAATTTGAATACAAGGATAGTGTCCGACCCTGCAAAATAAGTTCCACATACCACCGTAGAGAGAATAATATTTCCACAAATCTAATCTGCTGACACGTTTTGGCAACATGACATTATGCCATGGCCAGGTGATCATTCGAACCGTTTTCCAGCCCCGCACATAACGCGAGGCAGTTTCTTGACACGTCTTGTCAAAGCAGAGATCGTGTCCCCCTTATTATGGAATTCTCATCAATACGGGCATGGGTAACCCAACCGCGCCATCAATTATGGCGCTTGGGGGATAAGCGAGTTTTACCAGGCTAGTGGGGGCGCATAGTTTCGGCCGCCCTTATAAGGGGATAAGGCTTAACCTTTATCTACCCACGCCTTCTTCCTCCTTGCTCATCCATTCTTGCGCACTGGAGCTCCAACGCCCAAGTCCACATCCTTCCCCTCAACCTTCTCCAAACATGTCCGGAGCGGGAGGCAAATGGATGGCTTCCGCCGTTACGGAGGGACACATCAAGAAGCTGCACGGAGCCGGATACTTAGCCGCGAATATCGCGCATCGGCTGCCCATTGCGGGGCAGATCGTTCCTACCCTGAAACCTCACGAGAGGGTAGTTTTCCTCCACCACTTCCTCCGCGGACTGGGGTTTCCCCTCCATCCATTCGTCCGCGGTCTCATGTTCTACTACGGGCCGGACTTCCATGATCTGGCCGCGAAGTTCATCCTCAACATTTCGGCGTTCATCGTCGTGTGTGAGGCTTTCCTCCGCATCCGGCCCCACTTCGGCCTGTGGTTAAAGACCTTCAATATCAAGCCGAAGGTGGTGGGAGGCCAACAAGCGGAATGCGGCGGAGCCATGGTGGGCAAGATGCCCAATGTTACATGGCTTGAAGGCTCCTTTGTGGAGACCATAAAGGGGTGGCAATCGGCGTGGTTCTACATCACCGAGCCACACAACACCAACTGGGTGGTGGCCCCTGAGTTTCGATCCGGAATCCCCACGCGGCTCACCTCCTGGAAAGAGAAGGGCCTATCCTGGGTTCATCGGTGGAGCTGGACGGACTCCAAAAATGTATCCGGAATATGGCAAGCAAGAAGCTCAAGCTTGTCAACATAGTCCAGGTCATGCTCTTCCGCTGGATCCTCCCGTGTCAACAATGGGATTTCAACTTGTGGGAGTTCGACCCGGCCCAGCACCAGACTTTGAGCGAGCTCTTCGACACGACGCACAAGGACGTCTGGAGGATGCTGTTCAAGGGTGCCGAGGTCCCTCCCCCTCTCACCAAGGACCGCGGGCTAAGCGCGAAGCGCCCTGCGAATCCGGTAAGTTTTGTACATCTGGTAGGATTTTTTTAATTCCCATAGCTTAACCACGCGTGGGGTCTGAGCTCCCATGCCTTTGACAGGACTGGGTGGGGGCATCAGAGAAGATCGACTGTCCGACCCCTCTGCCCGAAGACACCGCGGACGCTCTCCTGACAGAGATGCTGACTCCGGCTCCATACAAGGTGCCGGAGAAGACCAAGAAGAAGGCCAAGGGAACCCGAAATAGTTCCTGGCACCAGGTGATATCGGGCTCATCGTCGAATGACTCCACGACGCACTCCTCCCCCGAAGACGAGAAGGAAGATGAAGATGCTCCCCCTTCAGCCGGGGGAGATAAGAAAAGAGGCCTCCCCAACCGGGGGGCCGAAAGGTCCAAGAAGGGAAGGACTCTCCTTCCAGACTACTCCACCACCGCCGCCGAAGACGAGGACGAGTGGCTGCTCAGGGCCAAGCCCCTGGCGAAGTCATAAGGATTCGGATACCAGAGTAACTCATAGCATACCTTTGATGCACTGCTTCTCCTAACGTCGAATATGATTATGCAGACCGCCCCAAGCCCGTATCGATGTATCTTCGTCGGGTGGCTCCTTGGACTCGTCGGATATGGATAGCGATCCACTTCCGACCGCCACCTCCCCTTGCCCTACGGATAATGACGAGGTGCTATCTCGAGAGGCACCGGGTCGAGGGGAGACAGTTCCGAAGGCGCCTCAAGGCGACCTTCCGGACTCCGGGAGCAGAGGGGGTAAGGCTCCCGAGGGCTCCGAGTTCGGCCTTCAGCCGAATACTGCGCCGGAACCCCCAGTGGTTCCGGACTCGGGCAGGCGGCCTCCTTCCAAAAGGGGCAAGACGCCCATGCCGGTGACCTCTGTCCATCCAGAGGCACCGGACAATCTGCTAGGAGTGCTTCACAGCGCTTCCATCGACGAAGAGCACCGCACTATTAGTGCGGTGATCCAGAAGGTTCAGTCCGCCAAGAGCGGACTGACTGAAGCCTGTGCCAGCCTTCTAACAGGCTTTGAGGTAAGTATTTGAAATATAGGAAAAATATTACCTCTTAGACAGTAGCCCCTGATGCTCTGTTCGGTGTTCACAAAGAAAAGCCGAATAGAGG
Source organism: Triticum urartu (assembly GCF_056163025.1). NCBI lineage: Eukaryota > Viridiplantae > Streptophyta > Magnoliopsida > Poales > Poaceae > Triticum > Triticum urartu. The sequence continues at coordinate 101,608,114 of NC_141878.1, forward strand.
ATCAAACAATATCGCAGGAGTCTAATATAAATATGTCTATATGCGTATGCAGGCTTCGCTGCTGGCCTTTGCCGCACTGACTGCGGAGGTCGCCGCACTGAAGCAGGACCTCGAAGGGTCCAAGAAAGAGCTCGGCCTTTCCAAGAGGCAGCTCGAGGAGAACAAAGGTAAGTAGTACCTAGTCTATGGGTATAATAAAAAGAATGCGATTGCAAAATGACATGATCATCGTAAATTTTCCAGGGGCCACGACCGAGGTGGCGACCCTGAAGCAAGCGCTATCCGAGGCCGAAAACAAAGTGGCCAAGAAGCGCACTGAGTGGGAAAGGCAGGAGGCTCGGGTGGGCGAGGTGCAGCAAGAGCTCCACGCTCTCGTGACGAAGCACAAGGCGTTGGAGCTTGACTTGAAGACGCGAGAGTCCGAGCTTGTCGCGGCCCTCGAGAGCGCAAAGAATGCCAAGGCTGAGGCCCAAAAGGCCCTCCAGGAGATTGATGCGATGAAGAAGATAGCGGTGGGTAAGGCATTCAATATGCAAAGCAAGCATGTGAAAGTAAATTACTTGTTACTTACCCTAGTCCGGCGCTCTCCAGGAGCATTCACAGATTTGCCCCGCAGCGTGCCGGATGCCGCATAGTTTTACCAGGCCGTGGAGGGAAGCTCAACGGAGAAGCTATTCTGGTCTCAGTATACTGAGACCGAACACCCGATGCCTCTGAGCGACCAGCTGAAGCAACTGGTCGAGCTGCACAAGGCGGCCGAACAGGCCATGAAGGGCTTTATAGTCCGGATGTGGCCTGGTGACGCCCTTCCCAACAGCTACTTCAGCCTGGTGAGGCGGCTTGTGGATGCCTGCCCACGGCTGGAAGTCATCAAGCGGTCCGTCTGCATGAAGGTGCGCGCCGGGCTTTCGACCGTGCGAAGGTGCACTGGGCCAAGATGGACGCCGTGAAGCTGGTGAAGGAAGGGCCACCGCAGGGCAAGGAGCATCGCCACCCCGAGATGTACTATGAGGGTGTCCTGAAGGGTGCCCGTCTTGTAGCGGACGAGTGTGCGAAAGATGTAATATTTGAGTAAACTAGCTCGTGTAATCCTGTATTATGAAAACTTGTTCATATGCGCTATGCAACACTTGTTTGAATTTAAAATATTGCCTTCTGTTCGGCTGTTTATCAAATCTGGGAGATGGCTAGTCGTCGGCTTTTGCCCCCACGCCACGAGTGCTGGGGTGTTCGGGATAAACCTGAGCACTCTTGTTCCCATTGTTGGATCCTTCGAGGGAGGTGCTCAGCACAACGAACAAGGCAATCGGACTATAATGCGTTATCACTCTCACTTAGCCATAGAATTCTATAATTTTAAATTTCGGCGAAGCCCCTTGTATTCGGAAGGCCAAATTCGGGGCGCGATACAGGCCTTAAGCTGGACAGGGCCGACTCGTCGCTCTAAGCGGCATAAGTCTATAGGGACTTGAAACCTCTCGAACAGCGACCAGTCTCTCTCCTTATCATGACAATCAGTTTTAGCTTTCTCTACTGAGGTGCTTAGCCCAGCAGAACCGGGGCACAATCGCAGTAGTTCTTACAGTGCTACCTTAGCCGATATAGCGGAACGTAAGGTACCAAAACATGGGAGCCGGTCAAACCCAACTATTGACCCAAGACATGATTTGGAGCTGGTGCATATAATGCTATAATTTCGGGGTGCCGCACTGTCGAAAGTGTTCAGACTTCTCACGCCGCATTATGGGGTATGCTTAAGCCCCTGGCGTATTGGCCGTACCAGAGTGTACGGGTGCTACATGTCATGAATGAACATATATATATATATGTAAAGGAAGAATGCAATAATAGTCTTAATGCTATGCATTGTTTTATTCAAAAAGGTGCGTTAGGGCAGAATGATACAAGTAATGCGATAAGCTAAAAAGTAGGACTATTTGACATGTCCCTTCCAAGGGCGAGCTGAGGAATAGTATTAAAACAAGTATTTCACTCGGTATCGTAATCCACCTGGGAGTTCCGTGGTGTGACATAGCTCTCTGCCTCCTTGGTTGCTGCATCATGTGTTCGGCAATCATGCTATCGGACAGGGTTTCCAGGGGTTGAAGTCCTGAAAGAGAAAAATAACAAAGCGGGAAGCCCCTAGTGCGGTTTAAGCCGCGTCTTGGGGCGTGCCGTAGTCGTGCCCCCCTCCCCACCTGTGCCCATGGTATTTTTAAAGCGTAATTATGTACGCGTGGCACGGATTTCACCGTTTGGCTGGGACCGGGGTGAGGGCCACATTGATATGCGTGAAGGAAATATGCCCTAGAGGCAATAATAAAGTTATTATTTATTTCCTTATATATCATGATAAAAGTTTATTATTCATGCTAGAATTGTATTAACCGGAAACATAATACATGTGTGAATACATAGACAAACAGAGTGTCACTAGTATGCCTCTACCAGGCTAGCTTGTTAATCAAAGATGGTTATGTTTCCTAACCATGGACAAAGAGTTGTCATTTGATTAACAGGATCACATCATTAGATGAATGATCTGATTGACATGACCCATTCCATTAGCTTAGCACCCGATCGTTTAGTATGTTGCTATTGCTTTCTTCATGACTTATACATGTTCCTATGACTATGAGATTATGCAACTCCCGTTTGCCGGAGGAACACTTTGTGTGCTACCAAACGTCAGAACATAACTGGGTGATTATAAAGGAGCTCTACAAGTGTCTCCAAAGGTACATGTTGGGTTGGCGTATTTCGAGATTAGGATTTGTCACTCCGATTGTCGGAGAGGTATCTCTGGGCCCTCTCGGTAAAGCACATCACATAATCCTTGCAAGCATTGCGACTAATGAGTTAGTTGCGGGATGATGGATTACGGAACGAGTAAAGAGACTTGCCGGTAACGAGATTGAACTAGGTATTGGATACCGACGATTGAATCTCGGGCAAGTAACATACCGATGACAAAGGGAACAACGTATGTTGTTATGCGGTCTGGCCGATAAAAGATCTTCATAGAATATGTAGGAGCCAATATGAGCATCCAGGTTCCACTATTGGTTATTGATCGGAGACGTGTCTCGGTCATGTCTACATTGTTCTCGAACCCATAGGGTCTGCACGCTTAAGGTTTCGATGACAGTTATATTATGAGTTTATGCATTTTGATGTACCGAAGTTTGTTCCGAGTCCCGGATGTGATCACGGACATGACGAGGAGTCTCGAAATGGTCGAGACATAAAGATTGATATATTGGAAGCCTATATTTGGATATCGGAAGTGTTCCGGGTGAAATCGGGATTTTACCGGATTACCGGGAGGTTACCGGAACCCCCCGGGAGGTATATGGGCCTTAGTGGGCCTTAGTGGAAGAGAGGAGAGGTGGACAGAGATGGGCCGCGCGCCCCTCCCCCCCTTGGTCCGAATAGGACAAGGAGAGGGGGCCGGCCCCCCTTCCTCCTCTCTCCTCTTTCCCCCCTCCGCGAATCCTATTCCAATTAGGAAGGGGGGGGAGTCCTACTCCTGGAGGGAGTAGGACTCCTCCTGGCGCACCTCCTCTTGGCCGCCCCCCCCCTTTTGAGCCTTTATATATGGAGGCAGGGAGCACCCCTAGAGACACAAGTTGATCCATGTGATCATATTCTTAGCCGTGTGCGGTGCCCCCTTCCACCATAGTCCTCGATAATATTGTAGCGGTGCTTAGGCGAAGCCCTGCGACGGTAGTACATCAAGATCGTCACCATGCCGTCGTGCTGACGGAACTCTTCCCCGACACTTTGCTGGATCGGAGTCCGAGGATCGTCATCGAGCTGAACGTGTGCTAGAACTCGGAGGTGCCGTAGTTTCGGTGCTTGATCGGTCGGGCCATGAAGACGTACGACTACATCAACCAAGTTAACGCTTCCGTTGTCGATCTACAAGGGTACGTAGATCATACTCTCCCCTCTCGTTGCTATGCATCACCATGATCTTGCATGTGCGTAGGAATTTTTTTGAAATTACTACGTTCCCCAATAGTGGTATCAGAGCCTAGGTTTTATATGTTGATGTTATATGCACGAGTAGAACACAAGTGAGTTGTGGGCGATATAAGTCATACTGCTTACCAGCATGTCATACTTTGGTTCGGCGGTATTGTTGGATGAAGCGGCCCGGACCGACATTACGCGTACGCTTACGCGAGACCGGTTCTCCCGACGTGCTTTGCACATAGGTGGCTTGCGGGTGACAGTTTCTCCAACTTTAGTTGAAGCGAGTGTGGCTACGCCTGGTCCTTGCGAAGGTTAAAACAACACCAACTTGACAAACTATCGTTGTGGTTTTGATGCGTAGGTAAGATTGGTTCTTTCTTAAGCCCGTAGCAGCCACGTAAAACTTGCAACAACAAAGTAGAGGACGTCTAACTTGTTTTTTCAGGGCATGTTGTGATGTGATATGGTCAAGACATGATGCTAAATTTTATTGTATGAGATGAGCATGTTTTGTAACCGAGTTATCGGCAACTGGCAGGAGCCATATGGTTGTCGCTTTATTGTATGCAATGCAATCGCCCTGTAATGCTTTACTTTATCACTAAGCGGTAGCGATAGTCGTAGAAGCATAAGATTGGCGAGACGACAACGATGCTACGATGGAGATCAAGGTGTCGCGCCGGTGACGATGGTGATCACGACGGTGCTTCAAGGATGGAGATCACAAGCACAAGATGATGATGGCCATATCATATCACTTATATTGATTGCATGTGATGTTTATCTTTTATGCATCTTATCTTGCTTTGATTGACGGTAGCATTATAAGATGATCTCACATTAAATTTCAAGATAAAAGTGTTCTCCCTGAGTATGCACCGTTGCCAAAGTTTGTCGTGCCCAGACACCACGTGATGATCGGGTGTGATAAGCTCTACGTCCATCTACAACGGGTGCAAGCCAGTTTTGCACACGCAGAATACTCAGGTTAAACTTGACGAGCCTAGCATATGCAGGTATGGCCTCGGAACATTGAGATCGAAAGATCGAGCGTGAATCATATAGTAGATATGATCAACATAGCGATGTTCACCATTGAAAACTACTCCATTTCACGTGATGATCGGTTATGGTTTAGTTGATTTGGATCACGTGATCACTTAGATGATTAGAGGGATGTCTATCTAAGTGGGAGGTCTTGAGTAATATGATTAATTGAACTTAAATTTATCATGGACTTAGTCCCTGATAGTATATTGCTTGTTTATGTTAATTGTAGATAAATGGCCCATGCTGTTGTTCCGTTAAATTTTAATGCGTTCCTTGAGAAAGCAAAGTTGAAAGATGATGGTAGCAATTACACGAACTGGGTCCGTAACTTGAGGATTATCCTCATTGCTGCACAGAAGAATTACGTCCTGGAAGCACCGTGGGGTGCCAGGCCTGCTGCTGGAGCAACACCAGATGTTATGAACGTCTGGCAGAGCAAAGCTGATGACTACTCGATAGTTCAGTATGCCATGCTTTACGGCTTAGAATCGGGACTTCAACGACGTTTTGAACGTCATGGAGCATATGAGATGTTCCAGGAGTTGAAGTTAATATTTCAAGCAAATGCCCGGATTGAGAGATATGAAGTCTCCAATAAGTTCTATAGCTGCAAGATGGAGGAGAACAGTTCTGTCAGTGAGCATATACTCAAAATGTCTGGGTATAATAATCACTTGATTCAGATGGGAGTTAATCTTCCAGATGATTGCGTCATTGACAGAATTCTCCAATCACTGCCACCAAGCTACAAGAGCTTTGTGATGAACTATAATATGCAAGGGATGAATAAGACTATTCCCGAGCTCTTCGCAATGCTGAAAGCTGCGGAGGTAGAAATCAAGAAGGAGCATCAAGTGTTGATGGTCAACAAGACCACTAGTTTCAAGAAAAAGGGCAAAGGGAAGAAGAAGGGGAACTTCAAGAAGAAAAGCAAGCAAGTTGCTGATCAGGAGAAGAAACCCAAGTCTGGACCTAAGCCTGAAACTGAGTGCTTCTACTGCAAGCAGACTGGTCACTGGAAGCGGAACTACCCCAAGTATTTGGCGGATAAGAAGGGTGGAAAGGTGAACAAAGGTATATGTGATATACATGTTATTGATGTGTACCTTACTAGAGCTCGCAGTAGCACCTGGGTATTTGATACTGGTTCTGTTGCTAATATTTGCAACTCGAAACAGGGACTACGGATTAAGCGAACACTGGCAAAGGACGAGGTGACGATGCGCGTGGGAAATGGTTCTAAAGTCGATGTGATCGCGGTCGGCACGCTACCTCTACATCTACCTTCGGGATTAGTATTAGACCTAAATAATTGTTATTTGGTGCCAGCGTTGAGCATGAACATTACATCTAGATCTTGTTTAATGCGGGACGGTTATTCATTTAAATCAGAGAATAATGGTTGTTCTATTTATATGAGTAATATCTTTTATGGTCATGCACCTTTGAAGAGTGGTCTATTTTTGATGAATCTCGATAGTAGTAACACACATATTCATAATGTTGAAGCCAAAAGATGCAGAGTTGATAATGATAGTGCAACTTATTTGTGGCACTGTCGTTTAGGTCATATCGGTGTAAAGCGCATGAAGAAACTCCAAACCGATGGACTTTTGGAACCTCTTGATTATGAATCACTTGGTACTTGCGAACCGTGCCTTATGGGCAAGATGACTAAAACACCGTTCTCCGGTACAATGGAGAGAGCAACAGATTTGTTGGAAATCATACATACAGATGTATGTGGTCCGATGAATGTTGAGGCTCGTGGCGGATATTGTTATTTTTGTTGGGGAACGTTGCAGAAAACAAAAATTTTCCTACTCGTTTCACCAAGATCATCTAGGAGTTCATCTAGCAACGAGTCATTGGATGCATCTACATACCTTTGTAGATCGCGCACGGAAGCGTTCAAAGAATGGTGATGATGTAGTCGAACACGGCGTGATCCAAATCACCGATGACCAAGCGTCGAACGGACGGCACCTCCGCGTTCAACACACGTACGGGATGGGAGACATCTCCTCCTTCTTGATCCAGCAAGGGGGAGGAGAGGTTGATGAAGATCCAGCAGCACGACGGCGTGGTGGTGGATGCAGGGCGTCACAGTAGCAGGGCTTCGCCTATACTACGAGAGAGAGACGTAACGGGGAGAGAGGGAGGCGCCAGGGGCTGGTGTATGAAGTCCCTCCTCTCCCCCACTATATATAGGAGGGACAAAGGGGGGGTGGTGCGCAGCCTAGGAGATCTGATCTCCTAGGTGCGGCGGCCAGGGGGAGGTTTCCCTCCCCCCCAAGGCACCTCGGGGTGCCTTCCACTAGGTGGACTCCTCCCCCATGGAAACCCTAGGTGCATGGGCCCAGTGGGGCTGGTGCCCTTGGCCCATGTAGGCCAAGGCGCACCCCCTACATCCCATGTGGCCCCCCGGGACAGGTGGCCCCACCCGGTGGGCCCCCGAGACCCCTCCGGTGGTCCCGGTACAATACCGATAACCCCGAAACTTGTCCCGATGGCCGAAACAGCATTTCCTATATATAATTCTTTACCTCCGGACCATTCCGGAACTCCTCGTGACGTCCGGGATCTCATCCAGGACTCCGAACAACATTCGGGTTTCTGCATATACATATCTTCATAACCCTAGCGTCACCGAACCTTAAGTGTGTAGACCCTACGGGTTCGGGAGACAAGCAGACATGACCGAGACGATCTCCGGTCAATAACCAACAGCGGGATCTGGATACCCATGTTGGCTCCCACATGCTCCACGATGATTTCATCGGATGAACCACGATGTCGAGGATTCAATCAACCCCGTATGCAATTCCCTTTGTCAATCGATATGTTACTTGCCCGAGATTCGATCGTCGGTATCCCAATACCTCGTTCAATCTCGTTACCGGCAAGTCACTTTACTCGTACCATAATGCATGATCCCGTGACCAGACACTTGGTCACTTTGAGCTCATTATGATGATGCATTACCGAGTGGGCCCGGTGATACCTCTCCGTCATACGGAGTGACAAATCCCAGTCTTGATCCATGTCACCCAACAGACACTTTCGGAGATACCCGTAGTAGACCTTTATAGTCACCCAGTTACGTTGTGACGTTTGGTATACCCAAAGCACTCCTACGGTATCCGGGAGTTACACGATCTCATGGTCTAAGGAAAAGATACTTTGACATTGGAAAACTCTAGCAAACGAACTATACGATCTTGTGCTATGTTTAGGATTGGGTCTTGTCCATCACATCATTCTCCTAATTATGTGATCTCGTTATCAATGACATCCAATGTCCATAGTCAGGAAACCATGACTATCTATTGATCAACGAGCTAGTCAACTAGAGGCTTACTAGGGACATGTTGGTGTCTGTTATTCACACATGTATTACGATTTCCGGATAACACAATTATAGCATGAATAAAGACAATTATCATGAACAAGGAAATATAATAATAACGCTTTTATTATTGCCTCTAGGGCATATTTCCAACAGTCTCCCACTTGCACTAGAGTCAATAATCTAGTTACATTGTGATGAATCGAACACCCATAGAATTCTGGTGTTGATCATGTTTTGCCCTAGGGAGAGGTTTAGTCAACGGATCTGCTACATTCAGGTCCGTATGTACTTTACAAATCTCTATGTCTCCATTTTGAACATTTTCACGAATGGAGTTGAAGCGACGCTTGATGTGCCTTGTCTTCTTGTGAAACCTGGGCTCCTTGGCAAGTGCAATAGCTCCAGTGTTGTCACAAAAGAGTTTGATTGGCCCCGACGCATTGGGTATGACTCCTAGGTCGGTGATGAACTCCTTCACCCATATTGCTTCATGTGCTGCCTCCGAGGCTGCCATGTACTCCGCTTCACACGTAGATCCCGCCACGACGCTCTGCTTGCAGCTGCACCAGCTCACTGCTCCACCATTCAACATCTACACGTATCCGGTTTGTGACTTAGAGTCATCCAGATCTGTGTCGAAGCTAGCGTCGACGTAACCCTTTACGACGAGCTCTTCGTCACCTCCATAAACGAGAAACATTTCCTTAGTCCTTTTCAGGTACTTCAGGATATTCTTGACCGCTGTCCAGTGTTCCTTGCCGGGATTACTTTGGTACCTTCCTACCAAACTTACGGCAAGGTTTACATCAGGTCTGGTACACAGCATGGCATACATAATAGAACCTATGGCTGAGGCATAGGGGATGACACTCATCTCTTCTATTTCTTCTGCCGTGGTCGGACATTGAGCTGAGCTCAATTTCACACCTTGTAATACAGGTAAGAACCCCTTCTTAGAATGATCCATATTGAACTTCTTCAATATCTTATCAAGGTATGTGCTTTGTGAAAGACCTATGAGGCGTCTTGATCTATCTCTATAGATTTTGATGCCTAATATATAATCAGCTTCTCCAAGGTCCTTCATTGAAAAACTCTTATTCAAGTAGGTCTTGATGCTGTCCAAGAGTTCTATATCATTTCCCATCAAAAGTATGTCATCCACATATAATATGAGAAATGCTACAGAGCTCCCACTCACTTTCTTGTAAACGCAGGCTTCTCCATAAGTCTGCGTAAACCCAAACGCTTTGATCATCTCATCAAAGCGAATGTTCCAACTCCGAGATGCTTGCACCAGCCCATAAATCGAGCGTTGGAGCTTGCACACCTTGTCAGCATTCTTAGGATCGACAAAACCTTCCGGCTGCATCATATACAATTCTTCCTTAAGGAAACCATTAAGGAATGCCGTTTTGACGTCCATTTGCCATATTTCATAATCATAAAATGCGGCAATTGCTAACATGATTCGGACGGACTTTAGCTTCGCTACCGGTGAGAAAGTCTCATCGTAGTCAACCCCTTGAACTTGTCGATAACCCTTAGCGACAAGCCGAGCTTTATAGATGGTCACATTACCATCCGCGTCTGTCTTCTTCTTAAAGATCCATTTATTTTCTATGGCTCGCCGTTCAACGTGCAAGTCATTCAAAGTCCATACTTCATTTTCATACATGGATCCTATCTCGGATTTCATGGCTTCTAGCCATTTTTTGGAATCCGGGCCTGCCATCGCTTCTTCATAGTTCGAAGGTTCACCGTTGTCTAACAACATGATTTCCAAGACAGGGTTGCCGTACCACTCTGGCGCGGAACGTGTCCTTGTGGACCTTCGAATTTCAGTAGGAGCTTGATCAGAAGCATCTTGATCATTATCATTAACTTCCTCTCTAGTCGGCGCTGACACCTCAGGAACATTTTCTTGAGTTGCGCCATTTTCCGGTTCAAGAGGTAATACTTCATCAAGCTCTACTTTCCTCCCACTTACTTCTTTCGAGAGAAACTCTTTCTCCAGAAAGAGTCCGTTCTTGGCAACAAAGATCTTGCCTTCGGATCTTAGGTAGAAGGTATACCCAATAGTTTCTTTAGGGTATCCTATGAAGACGCATTTTTCCGACTTGGGTTCGAGCTTCTCAGGTTGAAGTTTCTTGACATAAGCATCGCATCCCCAAACTTTTAGAAACGACAGCTTAGGTTTCTTCCCAAACCATAATTCATACGGTGTCGTCTCAACGGATTTCGACGGAGCCCTATTTAAAGTGAATGCGGCAGTCTCTAAAGCATAGCCCCAAAAGGATAACGGTAAATCGGTAAGAGACATCATAGATCGCACCATATCTAGTAGAGTGCGATTACGACGTTCGGACACACCGTTACGTTGAGGTGTTCCAGGCGGCGTGAGTTGTGAAACTATTCCACATTTTCTTAAGTGTGTGCCAAACTCGTGACTCAAGTATTCTCCTCCACGATCTGATCGTAGAAACTTGATTTTCCTGTCATGTTGATTCTCAACCTCACTCTGAAATTCCTTGAACTTTTCAAAGGTTTCAGACTTGTGTTTCATTAAGTAGATATACCCATATCTACTTAAATCGTCAGTGAGCGTGAGAACATAACGATAGCCACCGCGAGCCTCAACACTCATTGGACCGCACACATCAGTATATATGATTTCCAATAAGTTGGTTGCTCGCTCCATTGTTCCTGAGAACGGAGTCTTGGTCATCTTACCCATGAGGCATGGTTCGAACATGTCAAATGATTCATAATCAAGAGACTCTAAAAGTCCATCTGCATGGAGCTTCTTCATGCGTTTGACACCTATGTGACCAAGGCGGCAGTGCCACAAGTATGTGGTACTATCATTATCAACTTTACATCTTTTGGTACTCACATTATGAACATGTGTAGTAATACGCCCGAGATTCATTAAGAATAAACCATTCACCATAGGAGCATGACCATAAAACATATCTCTCATATAAATGGAACAACCATTATTCTCAGATTTAAATGAGTAGCCATCTCGAATTAAACGAGATCCCGATACAATGTTCATGCTCAAAGCTGGCACTAAATAACAGTTATTGAGGTTTAAAACTAATCCCGTAGGTAAATGCAGAGGCAGCGTGCCGACGGCGATCACATCGACCTTGGAACCATTCCCGACGCGCATCGTCACCTCGTCCTTTGCCAGTCTCCGTTTATTCCGCAGCTCCTGCTGTGAGTTACAAATATGAGCAACGGCACCGGTATCAAATACCCAGGAGTCACTACGAGTACTGGTAAGGTACACATCAATTACATGTATATCAAATATACCTTTGGCGTTGCCGGCCTTCTTGTCCGCTAAGTATTTGGGGCAGTTCCGTTTCCAGTGACCCTTCCCTTTGCAATAAAAGCACTCCGTCTCAGGCTTGGGTCCATTCTTTGGCTTCTTCCCGGCAACTTGCTTGCCGGGCGCGGCAACCTCCTTGCCGTCCTTCTTGAAGTTCTTTTTACCCTTGCCTTTCTTGAACTTAGTGGTTTTATTGACCATCAACACTTGATGTTCCTTCTTGACTTCTACCTCCGCTGATTTCAGCATTGAGAACAACTCAGGAATGGTCTTTTGCATCCCCTGCATGTTGAAGTTCATCACAAAGCTCTTGTAGCTTGGTGGAAGCGACTGGAGGATTCTGTCAATGACCGCATCATCCGGGAGATTAACTCCCAGCTGAGACAAGCGGTTATGTAACCCAGACATAGTGAGTATGTGCTCACTGACAGAACTATTTTCCTCCATCTTACAGCTGAAGAACTTATCGGAGACTTCATATCTCTCGATCCGGGCATGAGCTTGAAAAACCATTTTCAGCTCTTCGAACATCTCATATGCTCCATGTCTCTCAAAACGCTTTTGGAGCCCCGGCTCTAAGCTGTAAAGCATGCCGCACTGAACGAGGGAGTAGTCGTCAACACGTGTCTGCCAAGCGTTCATAACATCTTGGTTCTGTGGGACGGGTGGATCACCTAGCGGTGCTTGTAGGACATAATCTTTCTTGGCAGCTATGAGGGTGATCCTCAGGTTCCGGACCCAGTCCGTATAGTTGTTGCCATCGTCTTTCAGCTTGGTTTTCTCTAGGAACGCGTTGAAGTTGAGGACTACGTTGGCCATTTGATCTACAAGACATATTGCAAAGATTTTAGACTAAGTTCATGATAATTAAGTTCATCTAATCAAATTATTAATGAACTCCCACTTAGATTAGACATCCCTCTAGTCATCTAAGTATTACATGATCCGAGTTAACTAGACCGTGTCCGATCATCACGTGAGACGGACTAGTCAATGTCGGTGAACATCTTCATGTTGATCGTATCTTCTATACGACTCATGCTCGACCTTTCGGTCTTCTGTGTTCCGAGGCCATGTCTGTACATGCTAGGCTCGTCAAGTTAACCCTAAGTGTTTTGCATGTGTTCCGAGGCCATGTCTGTACATGCTAGGCTCGTCAACACCCGTTGTATGTGAACGTAAGGATCCATCACACCCGATCATCACGGCGTGCTTAGAAACGACGAACTTTAGTAACGGTGCACAGTTAGGGGAGAACACTTCTTGAAATTGTTATGAGGGATCATCTTAATTACTACCGTCGTTCTAAGTAAACAAGATGCAAAACATGATAAACATCACATGTAATCAAATAATTAACGTGACATGATATGGCCAATATCACATAGCTCCTTTGATTTCCATCTTGGGGCTCCATGATCATCTTGTCACCGGCTTGACACCATGATCTCCATCATCATGATCTCCATCATCATGTCTCCATGAAGTTGCTCGCCAACTATTACTTCTACTACTACGGCTAACGCGTTTAGCAATAAAGTAAAGTAATTTACATGGCGTTTCTTAATGACACGCAGGTCATATAAAAGAATAAAGACAACTCCTATGGCTCCTGCCGGTTGTCATACTCATCGACATGCAAGTCGTGATTCCTATTACAATAGCATGAACATCTCATACATCACATATAGATCATTCATCATTCATCACAACTTTGGCCATATCATATCACAAACCACTTGCTGCAAAAACAAGTTAGACGTCCTCTAATTGTTGTTGCAAGTTTTACGTGGCCGAATTAGGGTTCTAGCAAGAACGTCTTCTTACCTACGTTAAAGCCACAACGTGATTTGTCAAATTCTATTTACCCTTCATAAGGACCCTGTTCATCGAATCCGCTCCAACTAAAGTGGGAGAGACAGACACCCGCCAGCCACCTTATGCAACTAGTGCATGTTAGTCGGTGGAACCGGTCTCACGTAAGCGTACGTGTAAGGTTGGTCCGGGCCGCTTCATCCCACAATACCGCTGAAGCAAGAAAAGACTAGTAACGGCAAGAAAGTTGACAAATCTACGCCCACAACAAATTGTGTTCTACTCGCGCAAGAAGAACTACGCATAGACCTAGCTCATGATGCCACTGTTGGGGAACGTTGCAGAAAACAAAAATTTTCCTACTCGTTTCACCAAGATCATCTAGGAGTTCATCTAGCAACGAGTCATTGGATGCATCTACATACCTTTGTAGATCGCGCACGGAAGCGTTCAAAGAACGGTGATGATGTAGTCGAACACGACGTGATCCAAATCACCGATGACCAAGCGCCGAAAGGACGGCACCTCCGCGTTCAACACACGTACGGGACGGGAGACGTCTCCTCCTTCTTGATCCAGCAAGGGGGAGGAGAGGTTGATGAAGATCCAGCAGCACGACGGCGTGGTGGTGGATGCAGGGCGTCACAGTAGCAGGGCTTCGCCTATACTACGAGAGAGAGACGTAACGGGGAGAGAGGGAGGCGCCAGGGGCTGGTGTATGAAGTCCCTCCTCTCCCCCACTATATATAGGAGGGCCAAAGGGGGGGTGGTGCGCAGCCTAGGAGATCTGATCTCCTAGGTGCGGCGGCCAGGGGGAGGTTTCCCTCCCCCCAAGGCACCTCGGGGTGCCTTCCACTAGGTGGACTCCTCCCCCATGGAAACCCTAGGCGCATGGGCCTAGTGGGGCTGGTGCCCTTGGCCCATGTAGGCCAAGGCGCACCCCCTACATCCCATGTGGCCCCCCGGGACAGGTGGCCCCACCCGGTGGGCCCCCGAGACCCCTCCGGTGGTCCCGGTACAATACCGATAACCCCGAAACTTGTCCCGATGGCCGAAACAGCATTTCCTATATATAATTCTTTACCTCCGGACCATTCCGGAACTCCTCGTGACGTCCGGGATCTCATCCGGGACTCCGAACAACATTCGGGTTTCTGCATATACATATCTTCATAACCCTAGCGTCACCGAACCTTAAGTGTGTAGACCCTACGGGTTCGGGAGACAAGCAGACATGACCGAGACGATCTCCGGTCAATAACCAACAGCGGGATCTGGATACCCATGTTGGCTCCCACATGCTCCACGATGATTTCATCGGATGAACCAGGATGTCGAGGATTCAATCAACCCCATATGCAATTCCCTTTGTCAATCGATATGTTACTTGCCCGAGATTCGATCGTCGGTATCCCAATACCTCGTTCAATCTCGTTACCGGCCAGTCACTTTACTCGTACCGTAATGCATGATCCCGTGACCAGACACTTGGTCACTTTGAGCTCATTATGATGATGCATTACTGAGTGGGCCCGGTGATACCTCTCCGTCATACGGAGTGACAAATCCTAGTCTTGATCCATGTCACCCAACAGACACTTTCGGAGATACCCGTAGTAGACCTTTATAGTCACCCAGTTACGTTGTGACGTTTGGTATACCCAAAGCACTCCTACGGTATCCGGGAGTTACACGATCTCATGGTCTAAGGAAAAGATACTTTGACATTGGAAAACTCTAGCAAACGAACTATAGGATCTTGTGCTATATTTAGGATTGGGTCTTGTCCATCACATCATTCTCCTAATGATGTGATCTCGTTATCAATGACATCCAATGTCCATAGTCAGGAAACCATGACTATCTTTTGATCAAAGAGCTAGTCAACTAGAGGCTTACTAGGGACATGTTGGTGTCTGTTATTCACACATGTATTACAATTTTCGGATAACACAATTATAGCATGAATAAAGACAATTATCATGAACAAGGAAATATAATAATAACGCTTTTATTATTGCCTCTAGGGCATATTTCCAACAATTTTCTCACCTTCATAGATGATTTAAGCAGATATGGGTATATCTACTTAATGAAGCATAAGTATGAAACATTTGAAAAGTTCAAAGAATTTCAGAGTGAAGTTGAAAATCATCATAACAAGAAAATAAAGTTTCTGCGATCTGATCGTGGAGGAGAATATTTGAGTTACGAGTTTGGTCTACATCTGAAACAATGCGGAATAGTTTCGCAACTCACGCCACCCGGAACACCTCAGCGTAATGGTGTGTCCGAACGTCGTAATCGTACTTTACTTGATATGGTGCGATCTATGATGTCTCTTACAAATTTACCGCTATCATTTTGGGGTTATGCTTTAGAGACGGCCGCATTCACGTTAAATAGGGCACCATCAAAATCCATTGAGACGACACCTTATGAACTATGGTTTGGCAAGAAACCAAAGTTGTCGTTTCTTAAAGTTTGGGGCTGCGATGCTTATGTGAAAAAGCTTCAACTTGATAAGCTCGAACCCAAATCAGAGAAATGTGTCTTCATAGGATACCCAAAGGAGACTGTTGGGTACACCTTCTATCACAGATCCGAAGGCAAGACATTCGTTGCTAAGAATGGCTCCTTTCTAGAGAAGGAGTTTCTCTCGAAAGAAGTGAGTGGGAGGAAAGTAGAACTTGATGAGGTAACTGTACCTGCTCCCTTATTGGAAAGTAGTACATCACAGAAACCTGTTTCTACGACACCTACACCAATTAGTGAGGAAGCTAATGATAATGATCATGAAACTTCAGAACAAGATACTACTGAACCTCGTAGATCAACCAGAGTAAGATCCGCGCCAGAGTGGTACGGTAATCCTGTTCTGGAAGTGATGCTACTAGATCATGATGAACCTACGAACTATGAAGAAGCGATGGTGAGCCCAGATTCCGAAAAATGGCTTGAAGCCATGAAATCTGAGATGGGATCCATGTATGAGAACAAAGTATGGACTTTGGTTGACTTTCCCGATGATCGGCAAGCAATTGCGAATAAATGGATCTTCAAGAAGAAGACTGACGCTGACGGTAATATTACTGTCTACAAAGCTCGACTTGTCGCAAAAGGTTTTCGACAAGTTCAAGGGGTTGACTACGATGAGACCTTCTCACCCGTAGCGATGCTTAAGTCTGTCCGAATCATGTTAGCAATTGCCGCATTTTATGATTATGAAATTTGGCAGATGGATGTCAAAACTGCATTCCTGAATGGATTTCTGGAAGAAGAGTTGTATATGATGCATCCGGAAGGTTTTGTCGATCCAAAGGGAGCTAACAAAGTGTGCAAGCTCCAGCGATCCATTTATGGACTGGTGCAAGCCTCTCGGAGTTGGAATAAACGCTTTGATAGTGTGATCAAAGCATTTGGTTTTATACAGACCTTTGGAGAAGCCTGTATTTACAAGAAAGTGAGTGGGAGCTCTGTAGCATTTTTGATATTATATGTGGATGACATATTACTGATTGGAAATGATATAGAATTTCTGGATAGCATAAAGGGATACTTGAATAAGAGTTTTTCAATGAAAGACCTCGGTGAAGCTGCTTACATATTAGGCATAAAGATCTACAGAGATAGATCAAGACGCTTAATTGGACTTTCACAAAGCACATACCTTGACAAGATTTTGAAGAAGTTCAAAATGGATCAAGCAAAGAAAGGGTTCTTGCCTGTGTTACAAGGTGTGAAGTTGAGTCAGACTCAATGCCCGACCACTGCAGAAGATAGAGAGAAAATGAAAGATGTTCCCTATGCGTCAGCCATAGGCTCTATCATGTATGCAATGCTGTGCACCAGACCTGATGTGTGCCTTGCTATAAGTCTAGCAGGGAGGTACCAAAGTAATCCAGGAGTGGATCACTGGACAGCGGTCAAGAACATCCTGAAGTACCTGAAAAGGACTAAGGATATGTTTCTCGTATATGGAGGTGACAAAGAGCTCATCGTAAACGGTTACGTTGATGCAAGCTTTGACACTGATCCGGACGATTCTAAATCGCAAACCGGATACGTGTTTACATTAAACGGTGGAGCTGTCAGTTGGTGCAGTTCTAAATAGAGCGTCGTGGCGGGATCTACGTGTGAAGCGGAATACATAGCTGCTTCGGAAGCAGCGAATGAAGGAGTCTGGATGAAGGAGTTCATATCCGATCTAGGTGTCATACCTAGTGCATCGGGTCCAATGAAAATCTTTTGTGACAATAGTGGTGCAATTGCCTTGGCAAAGGAATCCAGATTTCACAAGAGAACCAAGCACATCAAGAGACGCTTCAATTCCATCCGGGATCTAGTCCAGGTGGGAGACATAGAGATTTGCAAGATACATACGGATCTGAATGTAGCAGACCCGTTGACTAAGCCTCTTCCACGAGCAAAACATGATCAACACCAAGGCTCCATGGGTGTTAGAATCATTACTGTGTAATCTAGATTGTTGACTCTAGTGCAAGTGGGAGACTGAAGGAAATATGCCCTAGAGGCAATAATAAAGTTATTATTTATTTCCTTATATATCATGATAAAAGTTTATTATTCATGCTAGAATTAACCGGAAACATAATAAATGTGTGAATACATAGACAAACAGAGTGTCACTAGTATGCCTCTACCAGACTAGCTTGTTAATCAAAGATGGTTATGTTTCCTAACCATGGACAAAGAGTTGTCATTTGATTAACAGGATCACATCATTAGATGAATGATCTGATTGACATGACCCATTCCATTAGCTTAGCACCCGATCGTTTGGTATGTTGCTATTGCTTTCTTCATGACTTATACATGTTCCTATGACTATGAGATTATGCAACTCCCGTTTGCCGGAGGAACACTTTGTGTGCTACCAAACGTCACAACGTAACTGGGTGATTATAAAGGAGCTCTACAAGTGTCTCCAAAGGTACATGTTGGGTTGGCGTATTTCGAGATTAGGATTTGTCACTCCGATTGTCGGAGAGGTATCTCTGGGCCCTCTCGGTAATGCACATCACATAAGCCTTGCAAGCATTGCGACTAATGAGTTAGTTGCGGGATGATGGATTACGGAACGAGTAAAGAGACTTGCCGGTAACGAGATTGAACTAGGTATTGGATACCGACGATCGAATCTCGGGCAAGTAACATACCGATGACAAAGGGAACACCGTATGTTGTTATGTGGTCTGGCCGATAAAAGATCTTCATAGAATATGTAGGATCCAATATGAGCATCTAGGTTCCGCTATTGGTTATTGACCGGAGACGTGTCTCGGTCATGTCTACATTGTTCTCGAACCCGTAGGGTCCGCACGCTTAAGGTTTCGATGACAGTTATATTATGAGTTTATGCATTTTGATGTACCGAAGTTTGTTCTGAGTCCCGGATGTGATCACGGACATGACGAGGAGTCTCGAAATGGTCGAGACATAAAGATTGATATATTGGAAGCCTATATTTGGATATCGGAAGTGTTCCGGGTGAAATCGGGATTTTACCGGATTACCGGGAGGTTACCGGAACCCCCCGGGAGGTATATGGGCCTTAGTGGAAGAGAGGAGAGGTGGCCAGAGATGGGCCGCGCGCCCCTCCCCCCTTGGTCCGAATAGGACAAGGAGAGGGGGCCGGCCCCCTTCCTCCTCTCTCTCCTCTTTCCCCCCCTCTGCGAATCCTATTCCAATTAGGAAAGGGGGGAGTCCTACTCCCGAAGGGAGTAGGACTCCTCCTGGCGCGCCTCCTCTTGGCCGCCCCCCCTTTTGAGCCTTTATATACGGAGGCAGGGAGCACCCCTAGAGACACAAGTTGATCCACGTGATCATATTCTTAGCCGTGTGCGGTGCCCCCTTCCACCATAGTCCTCGATAATATTGTAGCGGTGCTTAGGCGAAGTCCTGCGACGGTAGTACATCAAGATCGTCACCACGCCGTCGTGCTGACGGAACTCTTCCCTGACACTTTGCTGGATCGGAGTCCGGGGATCGTCATCGAGCTGAACGTGTGCTAGAACTCGGAGGTGTCGTAGTTTCGGTGCTTGATCGGTCGGGCCGTGAAGACGTACGACTACATCAACCAAGTTAGCGCTTCCGTTGTTGATCTACAAGGGTACGTAGATCATACTCTCCCCTCTCATTGCTATGCATCACCATGATCTTGCGTGTGCGTAGGAATTTTTTTGAAATTACTACGTTCCCCAACAATGCGAGCTCGGAACGTGCCAGGCGGTCCAGTTGCCGATTACTCCGGGCGCGCTTGAAGGTGTCCGGGTCCTTAATCGCCGAACTAGTGGACATCCTTAAGAGGCTGCTTTGCGCTTCTGCTGCGAGGGCCGCAGTGTGCTCCTCCGTGCGGAGAGAGCGCTTTGTGTTTCCATTGACTGTTATGACCCCCTGAGGTCCTGGCATCTTGAGCTTGAGATATGCATAATGCGGTACCGCATTGAATCTCGCAAATGCGGTTCGCCTGAGCAGTGCATGGTAGCCACTGCGGAACGGGACTATGTCGAAGATTAACTCTTCGCTTCAGAAGTTATCCGTAGATCCGAAGACCACTTCCAGTGTTACTGAGCCTGTGCAATGGGCCTCTACACCTGGTATGACGCCTTTAAAGGTCGTTTTGGTGGGTTTGATCCTTGAGGGGTCTATACCCATTTTGCACACTGTGTCCTGATAAAGCAGGTTCAGGCTGCTGCCGCCATCCATAAGGACTCGAGTGAGGTGAAATCCGTCAATGATTGGGTCTAAGACAAATGCGGCGAATCCGCCATGACGGATACTAGTGGGGTGGTCTTTGCGGTCGAAGGTGATCGGGCAGGAAGACCATGGGCTGAACTTTGGGGCGACTCGCTCCAACGCATATACGTCCCTGAGCGCGCGCTTCCGCTCCCTCTTGGGGATGTGGGTTGCGTATATCATGTTCACCGTCCGCACTTGTGGGGGGAACCTCTTCTGTCCTCCGGTGTTCGGCTGCCGGGGCTCCTCCTCGTCATCTCTATGTGACCCCTTATTTTTGTTTTCGGCATTTATCTTGCCGGCCTGCTTGAACACCCAACAATCCCTGTTGGTGTGGTTGGCTGGCTTGTTGGGGGTGCCATGTATTTGGCACGAGCGATCGAGTATACGGTCCAAACTGGACGGGCCCGGAGTGCTTCTTTTGAATGGCTTTTTCCGCTGACCGGGTTTAGAGCCTTTGAATCCGGCATTAACTGATGTATCCTCGGTATTGTCACTGTTAATGCGGTGCTTATGTTTGTTGCGACGTGACCTGCCATTGCCATCCTTGGTATCCTAAGTACCATGGTTCTTTGATATGTTATTGCAGCGAGCCAGCCAGCTGTCTTCTCCTGCACAAAAGCGGGTCATGAGTGTCGTGAGGGCTGCCATAGATTTTGGCTTTTCCTGGCAAAGGTGTCGGGCGAGCCATTCGTCGCGGATGTTGTGCTTGAAAGCTGCTAGGGCCTCTGCATCCGGACAGTCAACGATTTGATTTTTCTTTGTTAGGAACCGTGTCCAGAATTGCCTGGCCGATTCCTCTGGCTGCTAAATTATGTGGCTCAAGTCATCGGCATCTGGTGGTCGCACATAAGTGCCCTAAAAGTTGTCGAGGAATGCGGCTTCCAGATCTTCCCAACAGCCAATGGACTCTGCTGGCAAGCTGTTGAGCCAATGACGAGCTAGTCCTTTAAGTTTGAGTGGGAGGTATTTGATGGCGTGTAGGTCATCACCGCGGGCCATGTGGATATGCAGGAGGAAATCCTCGATCCATACCGCAGGATCTGTTGTGCCGTCGTATGATTCTATATTTACGGGGTTGAAACCCTCTGGGATTGATGATCCATTACTTCATCTGTTAAGCATAAGGGGTGTGCGGCGCCTCTGTACTGGGCTATATCACGACGCAGCTCAAATGAGTCCTTCCCGCTGTGTTCGGCCCGGCTGGACTTACTTTTACTGTATCCGGCGTGACGATTATCATCTCGCATAGTGGCGCACCCTCGTTATCCGTAGATTGATCTTGCGTGTTTTGCTTTGTCCTCCAATACGTCTCGCAGGTCTGGCGTATTTCCCCATGCCTTTTTATTTGAATGGCGTCGGGGTGCGGGCTGAGCTTTTGGCTGGAATGCCTCTCTGTCGCGGCCACGAGGTGGCCGATCAGCCGCGTCATACACCGGGGATGGTGCTTCCTCCTCCAGTCGGGGTAGCAACCTGCACTTTGGGTAACTCTTGGAGGGGCGTTCGAGTTTATATTCGTCGGTCGCCAGGACTTCGGTCCATCTGTCGGCTAGCAAATCTTGATCAGCTTGAAGCTGTTGTTGCTTTTTCTTAAGGCTATTTGTCGTGGCTATAAGCCGGCGCTTGAAGCGCTCTTGATCAACGGGATCCTCAGGCACGACGAATTCGTCATCGTCGAGGCTTGCCTCATCTTCGGAGGGAGGCATGTAATTATCATCCTCCGCCTCTCCATCTGCCGCTCTCTCTGGAGGGCTGGCTTCTCCATCCTACTGCCCTAAATCTTGCTGGAGGGGATTGTTGTCGTCTTCGGCACTGTCCGGAGTGCTATTATCTCCTGTGCCGATATCACCGCTTTTGCCTTGGCGGGACTTAGAGCGGCGCCGCTGACGCCGGCGCTTGGGTTGCTTCTTCGAGGGGTCATCCTCCGTTGTCTCGTCACCATTGCCTTCTTTGGGTGTGTCCACCATGTATATATCGTATGATGAGGTGGTTGTCCAGTGCCCTGTGGGCAGTGGTTCCTCTTCGTCTCCCGCATCATCGTCCATACCGTCGATGTCTTCGGAGTCGAAGTCGAGCATGTCGGTTAAGTCGTCGACAGTGGCTACTAAGTGGGTGGTGGGTGGGTGGCTAATTTCTTCGTCATCCGCATTCCAATCCTGCCGGACATAGTTTGGCCAGGATCCTCCTGACAAGGAGAGAGACCTTAATGAGTTCAGTATGTCGCCAAAGGGTGAGTGCTGAAAAATATCCACGGAGGTAAACTCCATGATCGGCGCCCAATCGGATTCGACAGGAACGGGCGCAGGCGGTTCGGAGTCCGTGGCCGGAGAAGGATCCGGCAGTTTAGCAACACGGCTCTCGTGAAGGGTAAGGTCGATATTCGGCTCGATCGCCGCAAAGGATACGGCCTCCGTGGCGGGGTCTATCCACCCGTCCATGGATGGCGCAACTGGCTCCGAATTGAGGGTCGGAGCGGCTGCTGGTGCGATTTCTTGAACACTGTCCGATGGTAGAGCTAGATCATACTCATCGTGACCGCGTGGCGCACAAGGCAAGGGCTCGAATCCGTCGAAGATCAAGTCTCCGCAGATATTGGTTGTGTAGTTTAAGCTTCCAAACCTGACCTGGTGGCCAGGGACGTAACTTTCGATCTGCTCCAGATGGCCAAGCGCGTTGGCCCGCAGTGCGAAGCCGCCGAACACAAAGATCTGTCCGGGGAAAAAAGTCTCACCCTGGACTGCATCGCTATCGATGATCGTAGGATCCATCAAGCCTAACGGCGACGACACAGAGGAACTCTCAATGAAAGCACCAATGTCGGTGTCAGAACCGGCGGATCTCGGGTAGGGGGTCACGAACTGTGTGTCTAAGGCGGATGGTAACAGGAGGTAGGGGACACGATGTTTTACCCATGTTCGGGCCCTCTTGATGGAGGTAAAACCCTACGTCCTACTTGATTTATTCTTGATGATATGGGTATTACAAGAGTTGATCTACCATGAGATCGGAGAGGCTAAACCCTGGAAGCCAGCCTATGGTATGATTGTATGTTGTCCTACGGACTAAAACCCTCCGGTTTATATAGACACCGGAGAGGGCTAGGGTTACACAATGTCAATTACAAAGGAGGAGATATACATATCCGTATTGCCTAGCTTGCCTTCCACGCCAAGTAGAGTCCTATCCGGACACGAGACGAAGTCTTCAATCTTGTATCTTCATAGTCCAACAGTCCGGCCAAAGGATATAGTCCGGCTGTCCGGAGACCCCCTAATCCAGGACTCCCTCAGGGACCAAGCAGTGAATGGATATGGCAAGGAGTATCACCTGTATCAAGAATTCTTAAGAGGTGGTGAAATTCTCACGACATTCTTGACATAAAAGATGGTAATACTCCAAGGTAAAGAATAAATGCTGGGTAGCAAGGATCTCGAGGTATATCAGGAAACACGAACTAGTTTGTGTTGAACGGAAGGCAATAAGGTGGTCGATGATAACCCAAATCATCGAGGGAAAGGATGGTACTTCTCATCAAGAATCCAATTGATATCCTGGAAGGAGTCAAAATGTTGACGATGATCACGACATACTTGTCGAGGGGTTTCATCAGGTTATAATCGATCATCGATGACATCAAGCAAAAGGAAGGGTGAAGCGAAAGTTATCAGGACCATGGGTATGAAACAAACTCAAAATCAAGTTTGCTATTCAAGGAGAAATGATATGACAAGGACGATCGACGTAAGATTAGCTCACTGTCGAAATTTGTGCTCCGTGAAGAAGGACCTGGTAGCCAGTTAAAAATTAGCCCAATAATGGTATAGCCGATCAGGCTAGGAATGACGTGATGGAGTATTAAACGTCTCAACAACAAAGTACTAGGAGTATTGAATCACAGTGTTGATTCGATTCACTAATCCGTGTTCTCGATTGATGACAACCCAGAACCCGTGGAGGGACTATTACGGGGAAAGCTACTACTTCATCAGAAATGCATAACATGTAGTGCAATGGGGTGAAATCCTCGAGATACCAGGGGTAATACTCGAAGGTAGATCAAAATAGTGGTTGGGCAGGCGTACCGATCTGAGAAGCCAAGTATTTTACTCGTCCGAGAAATGGGATCAAAGAAAGACAATATGGTTGAAACCACGATTGCAAAGGATCAATTCATAGACACAAGATGATATTATATCAAGGAAACAGTTATTATTACAAGAAGCTTACATGATAGGATCTACATCATGTCCATGGGCATGAAGATAAGTTCAAGGTCGACTTCCACTTCTTCAATGTATAACATTCCATTCACTTCTCGCTTTTCGAAAATGGCATTAGTTGTTGAAAGTTTTACCTAGTGCAGTACGAGATAAGTATGACCCGTGAAATCTTTCGGGTTTGCACAGATTAGGGAAGGCATTGGTTCAACCCATCGGGTATCTTAGGAACATATACTACAAACTTCAAGAGCAATTAACTCAAGCTCGGAAGTAGAGCATGGCTGACAAAGCAGAAGATACAGATTGCCAAAGACATTATGTATCATGGGAATAACTGTTGGGGAACGTAGTAATATCAAAAAAATTCTATGCACACACATGATCATGGTGATGCATAGCAACGAGAGGGGAGAGTGTAGTCCATGTACCCTCGTAGACCGAAAGCGAAAGCATTAGCACAACACGGTTGATGTAGTCGTACGTCTTCACGATCCGACCGATCAAGTACCGAACGTACAGCACCTTCGAGTTAAGCACATGTTCAGCTCGATGACGTCCCTCGAACTCCGATCCAGCCGAGCTTTGAGGGAGAGTTCCGTCAGCACGACGACGTGGTGACGATGATGATGTTCTATAGACACAGGGCTTCGCCTAAACACCGCTATGATATTATCGAGGTGGACTATGGTGGAGGGGGCACCACACACGGCTAAGAGATACAAGAGATCAATTGTTGTGTCTAGAGGTGCACCTACCCCCGTATATAAAGGAGGAAGGGGGAGAGGCGGCCGGCTAGGAGGAGGCGCGCCACTCCCTCCTTTCCTAGTTGGAGTAGGAGAAGGGAGAAGGAGGAGGGAGAGAAGAAGGAAAGGGGGCGCCGCCCCCTCCTTGTCCAATTCGTACTAGAGGGGGAGGGGGCGCGCGGCCTTCCCTGGCCGCCCCTCCTCTTCTCCACTAAGGACCATCTTGGCCCATTAAACCCCTGGGGGGGGGGGGTTCCGGTAACCCCCGGTACTCCGGTAAAATCCCGATTTCACCCGGAACACTTTTGATATCCACATATAGGCTTCCAATATATCAATCTTTATGTCTCGACCATTTCGAGACTCCTCGTCATGTACATGATCTCATCCGGGACCCCGAACAACCTTCGGTACGTCAAATCACATAACTCACAATACATATCGTCATCGAACGTTAAGCGTGCGGACCCTACGGGTTCGAGAACTATGTAGACATGACCGAGACACGTCTCCGGTCAATAACCAATAGCGGAACCTAGATGCTCATATTGGCTCCTACATATTCTACGAAGATCTTTATCGGTCAAACCGCATAACAACATACGTTGTTCCCTTTGTCATCGGTATGTTACTTGCCCGAGATTCGATCGTCGGTATCTTCATACCTAGTTCAATCTCGTTACCGGAAAGTCTCTTTACTCGTTTTGTAATACATCATCCCGCAACTAACTCATTAGTTGCAATGCTTGCAAGGCTTATAGTGATGTGCATTACCGAGTGGGCCTAGAGATACCTCTCCCACAATCGGAGTGACGAATCCTAATCTCGAAATACGCCAACCCAACAAGTACCTTCGGAGACACCTGTAGAGCACCTTTATAATCACCCAGTTACGTTGTGACGTTTGGTAGCACACAAAGTGTTCCTCCGGTAAACGGGAGTTGCATAATCTCATAGTCATAGGAACATGTATAAGTCATGAGAAAAGCAATGGCAGAATACTAAACGATCGTGTGCTAAGCTAACGGAATGGGTCAAGGTAATCACATCATTCTCCTAATGATGTGATCCCGTTTAATCAAATGACAACTCATGTCTATGGTTAGGAAAATTAAGCATCTTTGATTCAACGAGCTAGTGAAGTAGAGGCATACTAGTGGCACTCTGTTTGGCTATGTATTCACACATGTACTAAGTTTCCGGTTAATACAATTCTAGCATGAATAAACATTTATCATGAAATAAGGAAATAAATAATAACTTTATTATTGCCTCTAGGGCATATTTCCTTCAGTCTCCCACTTGCACTAGAGTCAATAATCTAGTTCACATCGCCATGTGATTCAACACCAATAGTTCACATCACCATGTGATTAACACCCATAGTTCACATCGTCATGTGACCAACACCCAAAGGGTTTACTAGAGTCAATAATCTAGTTCACATCTCTATGTGATTAACACCCAAAAGAGTACTAAGGTGTGATCATGTTTTGCTTGTGAGAGAAGTTTAGTCAACGGGTCTGCCACATTCAGATCTATATGTATTTTGCAAAAATCTATGTCAACAATGCTCTGCACGGAGCTACTCTAGCTAATTGCTCCCACTTTCAATATGTATCCAGATTGAGACTTAGAGTCATATGGATCAGTGTCAAAACTTGCATTGACGTAACCTGATAACCCACAAGTATAGGGGATCAATTGTAGCCTCTTTCGATAAGTAAGAGTGTCGAACCCAACGAGGAGCTAAAGGTAGAACAAATATTCCCTCAAGTTCTATCGACCACCGATATAACTCTACGCACGCTTAACGTTCGCTTTACCTAAAACAAGTATGAAACTAGAAGTACTTTGTAGGTGTTTTTGGATAGGTTTGCAAGAATATAAAGAGCACGTAAATAAAAGGTAGGGGCTGTTTAGGTAAAGACACAACTAAGTTAGTTTTAGTAAAGAGCTTTTTGTTACGAGAAAGTTATTTGTCCCTAGGCAATCGATAACTAGATCGGTAATCACTATTGCAATTTTATATGAGGGAGAGGCATAAGCTAACATACTTTCTCTACTTGGATCATATGCACTTATGATTGGAACTCTAGCAAGCATCCGCAACTACTAAATATCATTAAGGTAAAACCCAACCATAGCATTAAAGCATCAAGTCCTCTTTATCCCATACGCAACAACCCCCTTACTCGGGTTTGTGTTTCAGTCACTCACGCAACCCACTATAAGCGAATCATGAACGTATTGCAACACCCTGCAGCGGGGATCCCTCACGCTTGTGCGACACGGAGAGCACCATAGGACAGCCCCAATAATAAAACATGCAACTCAAACCAATCTTGATCATCAAATAGCCCATAGGACAAAACGGATCTACTCAAACATCATAGGATAGCCATACATCATTGGGAAATACTATATAGCGTTGAGCACCATGTTTAAGTAGAGATTACAGCGGGTAAGAGAGAGGTTACACCGCTGCATAGAGGGGGGAAGAGTTGGTGATGATGGCGGTGAAGTTGTTGGTGAAGATTGCGGTGATGATGATGGCCCCCGGTGGCACTCCGGTGCCACCGGAAGTGAGGGGGAAAGAGCCCCCTCCTTCTTCTTCTTCCTTAACCTCCTCCTTAGATGGGAGAAGGGTTTCCCCTCTTGTTCTTGGTATCCATGGCATGGAGGGGCGAGAGCCCCTCCGAGATTGGATCTGTCTCTCTGTCTCTCTCTGTTTCCGCGTTCTCAGATTCTTCCCTTTCACCGTTTCTTATATTCCCGGAGATCCGTAACTCCGATTGGGCTGAAATTTTAACACGATCTCTATCCGGATATTAGCTTTCTTGCGGCGAAACAAGGGCATCAACTGCCTTACGGGGTGGCCACGAGGGTCAGGGGCGCCCCCCTGCCTCGTGGCCCACTCGAGCATCGTCTCGCGTGGATTTTTCTTCCCAAAAATCATAAATATTCCAAAAAAAATCTCCGTCAGTTTTTATCCCGTTTGGACTCTGTTTGATATGGATATTCTGTGAAACAAAAAACATGCAACAAACAGGAACTGGCACTGGGCACTGGATCAATATGTTAGTCCCAAAAATAGTATAAAAAGTTGCTAAAAGTATATGAAAGTTGTAGAATATTGGCATGGAACAATCAAAAATTATAGATACGACGGAGACGTATCGTAACCCTTTACGGCGAACCTTTTGTCACCTCCATAATCGAGAAACATATCCTTATTCTACTAAGGATAATTTTGACCGCTGTTCAGTGATCTACTCCTAGATCACTATTGTACTCCCTTGCCAAACTCGGTGTAGGGTATACAATATTCTGGTACACAGCATGGCATACTTTATAGAACCTATGGCTGAGGCATAGGGAATGACTTTCATTCTCTTTCTATCTTCTGCCGTGGTCGGGCTTTGAGTCTTACTCAATTTCACAGCTTGTAACACACGCAAGAACTCTTTCTTTGACTGTTCCATTTTGAACTACTTCAAAATCTTGTTAAGGTATGTATTCATTGAAAAAACTTATCAAGCGTCTTGATCTATCTCTATATATCTTGATGCTCAATATGTAAGCATCTTCACCGAGGTCTTTCTTTGAAAAACTCCTTTCAAATACTCCTTTATGCTTTCCAGAAAATTCTACATTATTTCCGATCAACAATATGTCATTCACATATATTTATCAGAAATGCTGTAGTGCTCCCACTCACTTTCTTGTAAATACAGGCTTCACCGCAAGTCTGTATAAAACTATATGCTTTGATCAACTCATCAAAGCGTATATTCCAACTCCGAGATGCTTGCACCAGTCCATAGATGGATCGCTGGAGCTTGTACTTTTTGTTAGCACCTTTAGGATCGACAAAACCTTCTGGTTGTATCATATACAACTCTTCTTTAAGAAATCCATTAAGGAATGTAGTTTTGACATCCATTTGCCAGATTTCATAAAATGTGACAAATTGTTAACATGATTCGGACAGACTTAAGCATCGCTACGAGTGAGAAAAT
Organism: Triticum urartu; assembly: GCF_056163025.1. Classification (NCBI taxonomy): domain Eukaryota; kingdom Viridiplantae; phylum Streptophyta; class Magnoliopsida; order Poales; family Poaceae; genus Triticum; species Triticum urartu. The sequence goes on from NC_141878.1 coordinate 101,637,393, forward strand.
CTCATCATAGTCAACACCTTGAACTTTGTCAAAACCTTTTTCGACAAGTCTAGCTTTGTAGATCGTAACACTACTATTAGCGTCCGTCTTCCTCTTGAAGATCCATTTATTTTCTATGGCTTGCCGATCATTGGGCAAGTCAACCAAAGTCCACACTTTGTTCTCATACATGGATCCCATCTCATATTTCATGGCCTCAAGCCATTTTGCGGAATCTGGGCTCATCATCGCTTCCTCATAGTTCGTAGGTTCGTCATGGTCAAGTAACATGACCTCCAGAACAAGATTACCGTACCACTCTGGTGTGGATCTTACTCTGCTTGGCTTACGATGTTCGATAGTAACTTGATCTGAAGTTACATGATCATCATCATTAGCTTCCTCACTAATTGGTGTAGGAGTCAGAGGAACAGATTTCTGTGATGAACTACTTTCCAATAAGGGAGCAGGTACAGTTACCTCATCAAGCTCTACTTTCCTCCCACTCACTTCTTTCGAGAGAAACTCCTTCTCTAGAAAGGGTCCATTCTTAGCAATGAATGTCTTGCCTTCGGATCTGTGATAGAAGGTGTAACCAACTGTCTCCTTTGGGTATCCTATGAAGACACATTTCTCCGATTTGGGTTTGAGCTTATTAGGATGAAACTTTTTCACATAAGCATCGCAACCCCAAACTTTAAGAAACGACAACTTTGGTTTCTTGCCAAACCACAGTTCATATGGTGTCGTCTCAATGGATTTAGATGGTGCCCTATTTAACGTGAATGCAGCTGTCTCTAATGCATAACCCCAAAACGATAGTGGTAAATCGGTAAGAGACATCATAGATTGCACCATATCTAATAAAGTACGGTTACGATGTTCAGACACACCATTATGCAATGGTGTTCCAGGTGGCGTGAGTTGCGAAACTATTCCGCATTGTTTCAAATGAAGACCAAACTCATAACTCAAATATTCTTCTCCACGATCAGATCATAGAAACTTTATTTTCTTGTTACGATGATTTTCCACTTCACTCTGAAATTATATGAACTTTTCAAATGTTTCAGACTTATGTTTCATCAAGTAGATATACCCATATCTCCTCAAATCATCTGTGAAGGTCAGAAAATAACGATACCCGCCGCGAGCCTCAACACTCATCGGATCGGATACATCAGTATGTATTATTTCCAATAAGTCAGTTGTTCGCTCCATTGTTCCGGAGAACAGAGTCTTAGTCATCTTGCCCATAAGGCATGGTTCGCAAGCATCAAGTGATTCATAATCAAGTGATTCCAAAATCCCATCAGCATGGAGTTTCTTCATGCGCTTTACACCAATATGACCTAAATGGCGGTGCCACTATTAAGTTGCACTATCATTATTAACTTTGCATCTTTTGGCTTCAATTTTATGAATATGTGTATCACTACGATCGAGATTCAATAAACTATTTATATTGAGTGTATGACCATAGAAGGTTTTATTCATGTAAATAGAACAACAATTATTCTTTGATTTAAATGAATAACCGTATTGCAATAAACATGATCGAATCATATTCATGCTCAATGCAAACACCAAATAACATTTATTTAGGTTCAACACTAATCCCGAAAGTATAGGGAGTGTGCAATGATGATCATATCAATCTTGGAACCACTTCCAACACACATCGTCACTTCACCCTTAAGTAGTCTCTATTCATTCTGCAACTTCCGTTTCAAGTTACTAATTTTAGCAACTGAACTAGTATCAAATACTGAGGGGTTTCTATAAACACTAGTAAAGTACACATCAATAACATGTATATAAAATATACCTTTGTTCACTTTGCCATCCTTCTTATCCGCCAAATATTTGGAGCAGTTCTGCTTCCAGTGACCATTTCCTTTGCAGTAGAAGCACTCATTTTCAGGCTTGGGTCTAGCTTTGGGATTCTTCACGGGAGCAGCAACTTGCTTGTCGTTCTTTTTTAAGTTCCCCTTCTTCCCTTTGCCCTTTTCTTGAAACTAGTGGTCTTGTTAATCATCAACACTTGATTCTTTTTCTTGATTTCTACCTTCATCGATTTCATCATCATGAAAAGCTCGGGAATCATTTTTATCATCCCTTGCATACTATAGTTCATCACGAAGTTCTACTAACTTGGTGATGGTGACTAGAGAATTCTGTCAATCACTATCTTATCTGGAAGATTAACTCCCACTTGATTCAAGCGATGTAGTACCTAGACAATCTGAGCACATGCTCACTGCTTGAGCTATTCTCCTCCATCTTTTAGCTATCGAACTTGTTGGAGACTTCATATCTCTCAACTCGGGTATTTGCTTGAAATATTAACTTCAACTCCTGGAGCCTCTCATATGGTCCATGACGTTCAAAACGTCTTTGAAGTCCCGATTCTAAGCCGTTAAGCATGGTGCACTAAACTACCAAGTAGTCATCATATTGAGCTAGCCAAACGTTCATAACGTCTGTATCTGCTCCTGCAATAGGTCTGTCACCTAGCGGTGCATCAAGGACATAATTCTTCTGTGCAGCAGTGAGGATAAACCTCAGATCACGGATCCAGTCCGCATCCTTGCTACTAACATCTTTCAACTTAGTTTTCTCTAGGAACGTATCAAAAATAAAACAGGGGAGGTAAACGCGAGCTATTGATCTACAACATAGATATGCTAATACTACCAGGACTAAGTTCATGATAAATTAAAGTTCAATTAATCATATTACTTAAGAACTCCCACTTAGATAGACATCCGTCTAATCCTCTAAGTGATCACGTGATCCAAATCAACTAAACCATGTCCGATCATCACGTGACATAGAGTAGTTTTCAATGGTGAACATCACTATGTTGATCATATCTACTATATGATTCACGCTCGACCTTTCGGTCTCCAGTGTTCCGAGGCCATATCTGCATATGCTAGGCTCGTCAAGTTTAACCTGAGTATTCCGCCTGTGCAACTATTTTGCACCTGTTGTATTTGAACGTAGAGCCTATCACACCCGATCATCATGTGGTGTCTCAGCACGAAGAACTTTTGCAACGGTGCATACTTAGGGAGAACAGTTATACCTTGATAATTTAGTGAGAGATCATCTTATAATGCTACCGTCAATCTAAGCAAGATAAGATGCATAACAGATAAACATCACATGCAATCAATATAAGTGATAATATGGCCATCATCATCTTGTGCTTGTGATCTTCATCTCCGAAGCACCGTTATGATCACCATTGTCACCGGCGCGACACTTTGATCTCCATCGTAGCATCGTTGTCGTCTTGCCAACTTATGCTTCCATGACTATCGCTACCGCTTAGTGATAAAGTAAAGCATTACAGGGCGATTGCATTGCATACAATAAAGCGACAACCATATGGCTCCTGCCAGTTGCCGATAACTCGGTTGCAAAACATGATCATCTCATAAAATAAAATATAGCATCATGCCTTGACCATATCACATCATAACATGCCCTGCAAAAACAAGTTAGATGTCCTCTACTTTGTTGTTGCAAGTTTTACGTGGCTGCTATGGGCTGAGCAAGAACCATTAATAGATATCACAACGATAGTTTGTCAAGTTAGTGATGTTTTAACCTTCTCAAGGACCGGGCATAGCCACACTTGGTTCAACTAAAGTTGGAGAAACTGACACCCGCCAGGCACCTGTGTGCAAAGCACATCGCTAGAACCAGCCTCGCGTAAGCGTACGCGTAATGTCGGTCCGGGCCGCTTCATCCAACAATACCGCCGAACCAAAGTATGACATGCTGGTAAGCAGTATGACTTATATCGCCCACAACTCACTTGTGTTCTACTCGTGCATATAACATCTACGCATAAAACTAGGATCGGATGCCACTGTTGGGGAACGTAGTAATTTCAAAAAAATTCTACGCACACACAGGATTATGGCGATGCATAGCAACGAGAGGGGAGAGTGTTGTCCACATACCCTCGTAGACCGAAAGCGGAAGCGTTAGCACAACGCGGTTGATGTAGTCGTACGTCTTCACGATCCGACCGATCAAGTACCGAACGTACGGCACCTCTGAGTTAAGCACACGTTCAGCTCGATGGCTGATACGTCTCCAACGTATATATAATTTTTGATTGTTCCATGCTATTATATTATCAATCTTGAATGTTTTATATGCATTTATATGCTATTTTATATGATTTTCGGGACTAACCTATTAACCTAGAGCCCAGTGTCAGTTTCTGTTTTTTTCCTTGTTTTAGAGTATCGCAGAAAAGGAAAATCAAACGGAGTCCAATTGACCTGAAACTTCGCGGAACTTATTTTTGGAAGGGAAGCAACCCGGGAGACTTGGAGTCCACGTAAGGGAAGCAACAAGGAAGCCACGAGGCAGGGGGGCGCGCACACCCCCCTGGGCACGCCCTCCACCCTCGTGGCTCCCCTGACGTACTTCTTCCACCTATATATCTCCATATACACTAAAACGATCGGGGAGCACAATAGATCGGGAGTTCTGCCGCCAGAAGCCTCCGTAGCCACCGAAAGCCAATCTAGACCCGTTCCGGCACCCTGCCGAAGGGGGAAACCCCTCTCTGGTGTCCATCTTCATCATCCCGGTGCTCTTCATGATGCGGAGGGAGTAGTTCTCCCTCGGGGCTGATGGTATGTACCAGTAGCTATGTGTTTGATCACTCTCTCGTGTTCTTGAGGTGGTACGATCTTGATGTATCGCGAACTTTGCTATTATAGTTGGATCCTATGATGTTTCTTCTCCCCCTCTACTCTCTTGTAATGGATTGAGTTTTCCCTTTGAAGTTATCTTATCGGATTGAGTCTTAAAGATTTGAGAACACTTGATGTATGTCTTGCCGTGCATATCTATGGTGACAATGGGATACCACGTGATTCACTTGATGTATGTTTTGGTGATCAACTTGCGGGTTCCGCCCATGAACCTATGCATTGGGGTTGGCACACATTTTCGTCGTGATTCTCCGGTAGAAACTTTGAGGCACTCTTTGAGGTTCTATGTGTTGGTTGAATAGATGAATCTGAGATTGTGTGATGCATATCATATAATCATACCCACGGATACTTGAGGTGACATTGGAGTATCTAGGTGACATTAGGGTTTTGGTTGATTTGTGTCTTAAGGTGTTATTCCAGTACGAACTCTAGGGCTGTTTGTGACACTTATAGGAATAGCTCAACGGATTGATTGGAAAGAATAACTTTGAGGTGGTTTCGTACCCTACCATAATCTCTTCGTTCGTTCTCCGCTATTAGTGACTTTGGAGTGACTCTTTGTTGCATGTTGAGGGATAGTTATGTGATCCAATTATGTTATTATTGTTGAGAGAACTTGCACTAGTGAAAGTATGAACCCTAGGCCTTGTTTCCTAGCATTGAAATACCGTTTACGCTCACTTTTATCATTAGTTACCTTGCTGTTTTTATATTTTCAGATTACAAAAACTATTATCTACCATCCATATACCACTTGTATCACCATCTCTTCGCCGAACTAGTGCACCTATACAATTTACCATTGTATTGGGTGTGTTGGGGACACAAGAGACTCTTTGTTATTTGGTTGCAGGGTTGCTTGAGAGAGACCATCTTCATCCTACGCCTCCTACGGATTGATAAACCTTAGGTCATCCACTTGAGGGAAATTTGCTACTGTCCTACAAATCTCTGCACTTGGAGGCCCAACAACGTCTACAAGAAGAAGGTTGTGTAGTAGACATCAAGCTCTTTTCTGGTGCCATTTCCAAGGAGGTGAGTGCTTGAAGGTATATCTTTAGATCTTGCAATCGAGTCTTTTAGTTTCTTGTTTTATCACTAGTTTAGTTTATAAAAGAAAATTACAAAAAATGGGATTAAGTTTGCCTCATACGCATCATCTTTTTAATATCTTTCGTGAGTATGATGGAAAGGAAAATTGTGCCAAAGTGTTAGAAGAAGAATGCATTAAAATGGTTTGCACTAAATATTTGAATGATGAGCATGATTGCAATGTTGTTAGTATGAATTCCTTGAATATCCATGATGCTAATGATATGCAAAGCCACAAGCTTGGGGAAGTAATGTTTGATGAAGATGATATTTTTTGTCCCCCAAGTTTTGATGAGAAAATTCATTATGATGAAAGCATGCCTCCTATTTATGATGATTATATTTATGAAAGTGGATTTGGAGAGGTCATGACTTTATTTAGTGATGTATCCATTATTTCGGAAGAGGTTTCAATTGGTTATGATGAGAACGAAGTTGCTACTTATGATGATTATTGTGATGAAACTGATGCTATAAAGAGTAGTGATTATTATATTTATAAAACTTGTCATGAATATGAGTACCCTTTCTCTGAACATAAATCTTTTAATGTGGAAATAATTTATAGTATTCAAGTCTCTTATGATACTCCCACTATTCCGAATGAGAAGAATTTTGCTTATGTGGAGAGCAATAAAATTTCTATGCTTGTAGATCCAGAAAAGAATGCTTTAGGGGTTGGTTATATTGTTGAATTCATTCATGATGCTACTGAAAATTATTATGAGGGAGGAACATATGCTTGTAGGAATTGCAATAATATCAAGTTTCCTCTCTATGTGCATAAAGTTTTGAAGTTATGCTTGTTTTGCCTTCCTATGCTAGTTGATTATTGTTCCCATAAGTTGTTTGCTCACAAAATACCTATGCATAGGAAGTGGGTTAGACTTAAATGTGCTAGTAATATTCTTCATGATGCTCTCTTTTTGTTTCAATTCTTATCCTTTATGTGAGCATCATTGAAATCATCATGCCTAGCTAGGGGCGTTAAACGATAGCGCTTGTTGGGAGGCAACCCAACTTTATTTTTGTTACTTGCTTTTTGCTCCTGTTTAGTAATAAATAATTTATCTAGCCTCTGTTATGATTGAGTTTTTATGTTTTAATTAGTGTTTGTGCCAAGTAAAACCGTTGGGAAGACTTGGGGAAAGTCTTGTTGATCTTGCTGTAAAAAACAGAAACTTTAGCGCTCACGAGAATTGCTGCCACTTTTATTTGGAGAGTGATAATTAGTTAATTATTCTTGCAGACGATTAATAGATAAATTCCTCACGTCCAGAAATTTATTTGGGAATTTTATGAGTTCCAGAAGTATACGTTTGATTCAGATTACTACAGACTGTTCTGTTTTTGACAGATTCTGTTTTCATCGTGTTGTTTGCTTATTTTGATGAATCTATGAGTAGTATCGGAGGGTATGAACCATAGAGAAGTTGTAATACAGTAGATATTACACCAATATGAATTTATAATGAGTTCATTACAGTAACTTATGACGGTGATTTCTTTCTTATACTAACGGAGCTTACGAGTTTTCTGTTAAGTTTTGTGTTGTGAAATTTTCAAGTTTTGGGTAAAGATTCGATGGACTATGGAATAAGGAGTGGCAAGAGCCTAAGCTTGGGGATGTCCAAGGCACCCCAAGGTAATATTCAAGGACAACCAAGAGCCTAATCTTGTGGATGCCCTGGAAGGCATCCCCTCTTTCGACTTCGTTCATCGGTAACTTTACTTGGAGCTATATTTTTATTCGCCACATGATATGTGTTTTGATTGGAGCGTCATTTTATTTTCTTTTGTTTTGCTTGCTGTTTCGATTAAATAACAAGATCTGAAATTCTTAAATGTTAGAGAGTCTTCATATAGTTGCATAATTATTCAAGTACTCATTGATCTTCACTTATATCTTTCGAAGTAGTTTGTTGTTTGCTCTTGTACTTCAATTATATCTTTTAGAGCATGGTGGTAGTTTTATTTTGAAGAAATAGATGAACTCTCATGCTTCACTTAGATTATTTTGAGAGTCTTAAATATCATGGTAATTTGCTTAAATAATCCTAATATGCTAGGTATTCAAGATTAATAAAAACTTTCATATAGAGTGCATTGAATACTAAGAGAAGTTTGATACTTGATGATTGTATTGAGATATGGAGGTAATAATATCAAAGTCGTGCTAGTTGAGTAGTTGTAAATTTGAGAAATGCTTGTGTTGAGGTTTGCAAGTCTCGTAGCATGCACGTATGGTAAATGTTGTGTAACAAATTTGAAACATGAGGTGTTATTTGATTGTCTTCCTTATGAGTGGCGGTCGGGGATGAGCAATGGTCTTTTCCTACCAATCTATCCCCCTAGGAGCATGCGCGTAATGCTTGATTTTTGATGACTTGTAGAATTTTGCAATAAGGATGTGAGTTCTTTATGACTAATGTTGAGTCCATGGATTATACGCACTCTCACCCTTCCATCATTGCTAGCCTCTTCGGTACCGTGCATTGCCCTTTCTCACATTGAGAGTTGGTGCAAACTTCGCCGGTGCATCCAAACCCCGTGATACGATACGCTCTGTCACACATAAACCTCCTTATATCTTCCTCAAAACAGTCACCGTACCTACCTATTATGACATTTCCATAGCCATTCCGAGATATATTGCCATGCAACTTTCCACTGTTCCGTTCATTATGACACGCATCATCATTGTCATATTACTTTGCATGATCATGTAGTTGACATCGTATTTGTGGCAAAGCCACCATTCGTATTTTTTCATACATGTCACACTTGATTCATCGCAATCCCGGTACGCCGCCGGAGGCATTCATATAGAGTCATACTTTGTTCTAGTATCGAGTTGTAAATAAATAGAAGTGTGATGATCATCGTTAATAGAGCATTGTCCCCAAAAAAAGCCAAAAAAAGAGAAAGGCCAAATGAAAAAAAGAAAGGCCATATACATATAAGGGACAATGCTACTATCCTTTTTCCACACTTGTGCTTTAAAGTAGCACCATGATCTTTATGATAGAGAGTCTCTTGCTTTCTTACTTTCATTTACTAGTGGGAATCTTTCATTATAGAACTTGGCTTGTATATTCCAACAATGGGCCTCCTCAAGTGCCCTAGGTCTTCGTGAGCAAGCAAGTTGGATGCACGCCCACTTAGTTTCTTTTGTTGAGCTTTCATACATTTATAGCTCTAGTGCATCTGTTGCATGGCAATCCCTACTCCTTGCATTGACATCAATTGATGGGCATCTCCCTAGCCCATTGATTAGCCTCGTTGATGTGAGACTTTCTCCTTTTTTGTCTTCTCCACATAACCCCCATCATCATATTCTATTCCACCCATAGTGCTATGTCCATGGCTCGCGCTCATGTATTGCGTGAAGGTTTATGAGTTTGAGATTACTAAAGTATGAAACAATTTCTTGGCTTGTCATAGGGGCTGTGCATGATGAGAGCATTCTTGTGTGACGAAAATGGAGCATGAACAAACTATATGGTTTTGTAGGGATGAACTTTCTTTGGTCATGTTATTTTGAGAAGACATGATTGCTTAGTTAGTATGCTTGAAGTATTATTGTTTCTATGTCAATATTAAACTTTTGTCTTGAATCTTATGAATCTGAACATTTATGCCAAAATGAAGAGAATTACTTAGAGAAATATGTTAGGAAGCATTCCACATCAAAAATTCTGTTTTTATCATTTAGCTACTCGAGGACGAGCAGGAATTAAGCTTGGGGATGCTGATACGTCTCCAACGTATCTATAATTTTTGATTGTTCCATGCTATTATATTATCAACCTTGGATGTTTTATATGTATTTAGGTGCTATTTTATACGATTTTTGGGACTAACCTATTAACCTAGAGCCCAGTGCCAGTTTCTGTTTTTTCCTTGTTTTAGAGTATCGCAGAAAAGGAAAATCAAACGGAGTCCAATTGGCCTGAAATTTCACGGAACTTATTTTTGGATCGGAAGCAACCCAGAAGACTTGGAGTGTACGAAAGGGAAGCAACGAGGAAGCCACGAGGTAGGGGGCACGCCCTCCACCCTCGTGGGCCCCTCGTGGCTCCCCTGACGTATCTCTTCCGCCTATATATATCCATATACCCTAAAACAATCGGAGAGCACAATAGATCGGGAGTTCCGCCGGCAGAAGCCTCCGGAGCCACCGAAACCCAATCTAGACCCGTTCTGGCACCCTACCGGAGGGGGCAATCCCACTCCGGTGGCCATCTTCATCATCCCGGTGCTCTCCATGATGAGGAGGGAGTAGTTCCTCCTCGGGGCTGAGGGTATGTACCAGTAGCTATGTGTTTGATCTCTCTCTCTCTCGTGTTCTTGACGTGATACGATCTTGATGTATCGCGAGCTTTGCTATTATAGTTGGATCTTATGATGTTTTCTCCCCCCTATACTCTCTTGTAATGGATTGAGTTTTCCCTTTGAAGTTATCTTATCGGATTGAGTCTTTAAAGATTTGAGAACACTTGATGTATGTCTTGCTGTGCGTATCTGTGGTGACAATGGGATACCACGTGATTCACTTGATGTATGTTTTGGTGATCAACTTGCGGGTTCCGCCCATGAACCTATGGATAGGGGTTGGCACACGTTTTTGTCGTGATTCTCTGGTAGAAACTTTGGGGCACTCTTTGAGGTTCTATGTGTTGGTTGAATAGATGAATCTGAGATTGTGTGATGCATATCGTATAATCATACCCACGGATACTTGAGGTGACATTGGAGTATCTAGGTGACATTAGGGTTTTGGTTGATTTGTGTCTTAAGGTGTTATTCTAGTATGAACTCTAGGGCTGTTTGTGACACTTATAGGAATAGCCCAACAGATTGATTGGAAAGAATAAATTTGAGATGGTTTCGTACCCTACCATAATCTCTTCATTCGTTCTCCGCTATTAGTGACTTTGGAGTGACTCTTTGTTGCATGTTGAGGGATACTTATGTGATCCAATTATGTTATTATTGTTGAGAGAACTTGCACTAGCGAAAGTATGAACCCTAGGCCTTGTTTCCTAGCATTGCAATACCGTTTATGCTCACTTTTATCATTAGTTACCTTGCTGTTTTTATATTTTCAGATTACAAAAACTATTATCTACCATCCATATACCACTTGTATCACCATATCTTCGCCGAACTAGTGCACCTATACAATTTACCATTGTATTGGGTGTGTTGGGGACACAAGAGACTCTTTGTTATTTGTTTGCAGGGTTTCTTAAGAGAGACCATCTTCATCCTACACCTCCTACGGATTGATAAACCTTAGGTCACCCACTTGAGGGAAATTTGCTACTGTCCTACAAACCTCTGCACTTGGAGGCCCAACAAAGGCCTGCATGGGCTGGGCCTGCTATGGTGCTAGATGGGCCAAATCTTCTAGTAGAGTAGGTCCTCCTCTTTTCTATTTTCCTTTAGCTAGTCTTTTCTGTTTTTCTTTATTTGTTTACTACTCTTCATTATAATTGAGTGACCAAATGAATTTAGTCAAATGTGAAACTTCACACAAAAATCCAGGGCAATATTATTGAGCCACACACAAGTCTATAGAATATTTGGAAAAGGATAATTATTTTTAGAATTCAAAATGGCCGGGTTATGTGATGTTGCACCACTTATTAATTTGTTAAGGGCATTTTAATAATTCAAATGAGGTTGGTTAATTCACCACAATTTCTTATTGAATATTTTCAACACAACGAACATTTTTGTTTTACTGTTTGAAGAAGTAAAATTTTGTCTTGCAATTTAAATTTGAATTTGGGTTTGATTTGGAACAAAGTGATGATTAACAAAATAATTGTGATGACTTGGCAGTCATTAGCAGGAGGCTACTCTAGCATGATTATCAGGGTGTTACAGTTTTGCTCTGATGATGGACTGAGGGATGATGGAGGTGACAGCCCTTGTAGCGTGCGGTGCTCACTGGGAGTGTGCCTGACCGGTGTGGGACCCAATCTAGGTAGTGGCTTGGCGGGGAGACCCGGCTTTAGATGTTAGGCTTTAGTGCAATGTCTATTTGGTATTAGGCCCGAACATTCAACACGCCTTCATCAAGGAGATAGGAGTAGCAACGGTGTTGTCAGGATGGTGGCTTCAGCCTTATTGATGTATCACCTTGTATGGTCTTTATGAATAATTAACAATATGGCTGCATGCATCGTCCAGATGCAGAGGCCGGGGTACATCCTCCTTTTCTAAAAAAAGAATAGTCATTTTTTGGAACATAGACGCACGGCGCATCCGGCTTTAAATTAATAAAGCCACAAGGCAGCATCCACATCAGTTCAACCTTACAACCAAACTAACATAAGTTCAGCGGGCTCGCAGTCCCGATAATGATAAAGCTAACAATTCACACGGGCGAAGATATAACATAGCTTAGTTCGCAACTAGATAAATAGAACGCAAAAGAGTTAAGCTTGCAGCGCTGGTGATCTTGATCTCGTCATGCACCGCTTGATCTTCTCCAAAGTCTCGATCATGCGTCCCTCGTCACGCTGCTTCCCCAATGGCGCACAAGCCTGTAAGAAAGTATGGCATTTGAAAAGAATCTCAATGGGGTGAGCAGGGAACATGTGTTCGATAGTAATTTTGTTCCGCACGGTCCACATTGACCAAAGCATCGCCCCTACTCACCGCCACACCACCCGAGCATTCGTACCCCTCTGCGCGGTTAGTATGGTAAGAAGGTCGTTGCTAGGTTGCGGATTCCAGTTCTGGTTAAAAGCCTCTTTGGCTGCACTCCACGCAAATCTAGCGAGACAACATCTGAAGAAGACGTGATTAGCATCCTCCCCCAGCCCACAGATGGTGCATGTCTCATTTGTCGGTCCGTTGCGCTTGGCCACGTTATCCGATGTAGGGAGGCGATTACGGAACATTGGCCACATAAAGATCTTAATCTTGAGGGGAATGCCAGCCTTCAACAGCCCCTTAGCCATGTCCAACTCATTCCCCTCCGTGAGCTTCTCGTATAAGGATTTGACCGAGAATTTCTGAGAGGCCGTCAGCTTCCACGAGATCTCGTCATTATCCTTGTTGAGAGTCCTCCCCTTGAGCTCAGCAACTAATGCATTCCAGGCAGCCGCCTCTCCCATCTCCAACAGCCTGAAAAAGGAAATCACCGGAGGGTGCACTCTAAGTGCATCAGCGACCAAAATGTTTGTGTCTATGGCCAGCTGATACAGCTCCGGGTGAGATTGCCACAACGGGGATTGTCCCCTCTAGCTGTCCAGCCAAAATCGCGCGGACGCTCTGTTGTTGACAGAGAATTGGTCCCCAACCGTAAAGGCATGTCTCATCGCTTGAATGCCATTCAAAAAGGTCAATCCCTTGGCCTTGGCCTTAAACAGGTTGCCGTCCGGGAAGTATTTTGCCCGAAGAATGTCCGCCCAGAGACCCTTCTCGTTTTGGGCTAGCCGCCACCACCACTTGGTTAGCAGGGCAACGTTCATCAGTTTCGAATTTGTGATCCCCAAACCACCGAACTTCTTCGGCCTGCAGACCGCCGCCCACTTTAACAAGTGATATTTGCGTTTCGTCCCAGTTCCTTCCCAAAAGAACCGGGCGCGCGGCGTGTCAAGTTTAGCATGCACTCCATTGGCCAGGAGGAACATGCCCATTGTAGACAGAGGAAGAGAGGATAAGCTAGAGTTGGTCAAAATTAACCTAGCGGTCGAGGACATAAACCTTCCTCTCCAAGGACTAACTCGATTCACCACTTTGCCATATAGTGGCGCCCATTCAGCTATAGTCAGGCCCTTGTGCATTATCGGCAGTCCAAGATACTTGATCGAGAACTTGCCAATCTTGCAATTGAGCAAGTTTGCGACCCTCCTACTTTCGTGCTCCTCCATCCCTATGGTGATCACTTCGCTTTTGAGAAAATTAATCTGAAGGCCCGACAAAATTGCAAAAACGATCAACAGTAACTTAATCGAGGCAATGTTATGGTCATCCGGCTCGAATAACAACATCGTGTCATCTGCATATTGTAGATGTGTCACACCGCTTGGAATAAGATGAGAGATTAGCCCTTTGATGTGCCCTGCATCTCTTGGCTTGCTAATCATCGCTGCAAGCACATCCACAACAAAATTAAATATCAAAGGCGAGCTCGGGTCCCCCTGCCTGAGGCCACGCTTGTTGCGGAAGAAATTGCCTATCTCACCGTTGATGGTCACCGCCGTGTGCCCACTGCTCACGAGGTGCATGATACGGTGAACAAAACCCCCCTCAAAACCCTTTTTGATGAGGACCTCTCGCACGAACTCCCAGTTCACGCGATCGTAGGCCTTTTCGAAATCTAACTTAAGAAGGACGCCACGCGACTTGGTACGTTTAAGCTCGTGAACGATTTCCAGAAGCGCTAAAGGTCCTTACAGGATGTTACGGTGCTTCAGAAAACTTGTCTGACTAGGGCTAATCAGCCGTTGAGCTACGGGCGCCAGGCGAGAGGCGTAAGCTTTCGCACAGATCTTGAACGGGACATTTATCAGGGTGATTGGTCTGAAGAGTTTAATATTGTCAGCCCCTTTAACTTTGGGGATCAAGCTGATGGCCCCGTAGTTTAATCTAGCCAGGTCAACAGTACCTAACGCGAACCCATTCACTATACCATACAAAATGTGTTTAAGGTTAGGCCAGATCTTTTTGAAGAACTCTACCGGCCACCCGTCCGGACCAGGAGCCGTGTCCGTTTTCATATCGTGTAAAGCTCGATCAATTTCCTCCGGGAGGAATGAGAGAACGAGCCCGTCGTTCTCCTCCTGAGTGACACGTTCGGATGGGTCCCAAAGGTCATCACGGAGGCAAAGAGCCTTTTCCTCGGCCGTCCCCAAAAGACCGATGAAAAACTCATAAATGTGGGCGACAATGCGATCGTTGGTAACTAAGAGACCTTGATCAGATTGTAACTGAAGGATCGTACTTTTACGTTTCCTACCGTTAGCGTAGGCATGTAAATAATCAGTGTTAGTGTCTCCTTTGGTGACCCACTTGATACCGCCCCTACGGCGCCAATACTCCTCTTCAGCTCGGAGGATGGCTAATACTTTGCGTTCTAGGTCGTAACGAGCGGCCCATTCCCCCTCCGAGAAGGGCCGCTGATCAACCTCCCAGTCCATCGCGGCTATTGCCTCAACAATGTTAGCCCGCTCTTTCTTAGTCTCACTGCCGTGGTTAGCCCCCCACCCATGAAGGAAAGCCCAGAGTTTGCTAGCCGCCGTGATCTAGAACTCAGCTGGTCCGCATTGTGGCCCAAGCTGGGCGCAGATCGTAGACCAACGATCCGCAACCATCTGAGCAAACCCCTCGGACTCAAACCATGCCATTTCGAAGTAGAACCGTGGGCTACGCCTAATGAATTCCTCCCCGGAGGAGAATATCAACGGGACATGGTCCGAGCCGATACGTGTTTCGGCAACTAGTGTGCATAAGGGAAATAGAACCTCCCATTCGGGAGTAAAGGAAACCCTATCTAACACACTCCAAACCGTCCGCGTTTGTTTGTTAGTCCACGTAAATCTCGCACCGGTCCGAGCCGCCTCACGCAAAGCCATTGCCGCAATGGCACCATTGAACATGGACACCCCAGTCCAATCAATGTTGGTGTTGCTTTTGTCCGCCCCGAACGGATTAGATTGAAGTCACCACCCACCACAAGTGACAAAATTATTGATCGTTTGCCCCCTACCAAGTTGGTTAACTCCATTAAAAAATCTGACGAACGCGAATGGTCTGCAGGTCCGTATACGCACACAACGACCCACGAGAGGCCCGTGACACGATGACGCACGGTAGCCGCAAGAAAAAAATACACCTACATCCCATTGCAATACATCACAAATATCAAGGTTACAACCCATAAGAATGCCACCCGAGTGCCCCGACGAGGGCACCCAGTGCCAAGAGAAACGTTGCAGCGGGTCGAAAGAAAGGAGCTCACGAGACGAGAAGTCATATTTAAACATTTCCTGAAGCGCAACTACGTCGATCCTCTCCTTGGAAATATATTCCTTGAGCTGTGTACGTCTCCCACCGTGGCCACACCCACGGATATTCCAAAATAGATAACGCATTTATATGATTCGATTACGCAGACGCACCCCCCTGGATGTCACCGCCTTCGCCACTCGCTTCCGCGCCGGGATCCAGCTGGAAGAAGGTAGGTCAGAGGCATCCCTCGCCTCTGTCTCCTCATCGGGCCCTGCCTCGCAGCCAGCCTCTACCGGCATGATGGCAAGTTGATTGAGTCAGCACAGCGCGCGACCCCACCCGCGAGCATGGCCTGCGCTTCCTCCCGCGTGTGCACCAGTGAGATGATCTCACTACACGGAGCACTAATCGCAACTCCACTATCGTCTAAGATGTTCGCAAGATGTTCATCCGAAAAAGCGTTCAGAATGCGGTAAGATGGTAAGGAATTACCTGCAGCCTCCAAATTCTTGTCAGCAAGCCGAAGTTTGGCGCTCTCCAGTGAGGTCAGCTCCCCAAGCTTGGCCTTGGCTCGTGCGCTGGGCGCCCGCTGTGCAACAGGAGTCGCCTTGGAACGCCTGGCCTTGGTGCCCACTTCTGCCGCACCCAGCGCCGCCCCTAATTCGCCACCTATGGTTGCCGCCGCTCTCGTCTCCCCCGCCTCTACTGCCACCTGCTTATTGGCCGGCTTTCTGCCCGCCGTCTTCTTTGCCTGACGCCCCGCACTGTTGGAGCCACGCTTGTTGGCGGGGGTCAGGTCACAATCCACGACACACCCAGAGTCCGCCCCTGTTGCCACAGCCAGAGATGGCACGGGGACAATAGTCATTTATCAAGGTAAGCAGATATTACAAACGTCTTCTTTCTTTTGTTTTTCTGAAACACATGCCAAATGACTATTTAACAGGGAATGAATTGACACACCCACAGACGTGACAAAATCAATATATTATTAATATTAGTGCTCAACATTTGTCGTGGCAACTAATGAAACTATTTCATTTATTTTGAGCAGGACACGTATGACGAAATGACTGAGCGCATAGATACGGCTGTCATACCATGCAAAATTCGTAGCGAGATCAGAGCAAATCATAAAGGGTTTTATGAATGAAATCCAGAAATCACCTCAAAAAATCACCAGTCAATTGTGCAGGTAGATTTCGTACCCCAATTGGAGTAAAGGTTTCCAGCATTCTGGAGTAAATAACTTACAGGTATTGGGGGGTGTTCGAGGTTCTAAAGTTGTTTCTTTTGTTAGATTCTGATAGATGGCAAAGACCAAAAGGCAGTTGATAGTGAAGGAAATGTGCTTCCAACCCTTGTTTACATGGCACGTGAGAATAGTTATAATTATTAAGCTCATTATCTTGTACTGACCATTCTTGACGAACATAATATTTGCACCATATTCTAATTCACAACCTTGAAGTCTTTGATAAACAGTATTGCTGGACAAGAGTAACCAAAATGTTATGGTGTACTTTCTTTCCTTTGAGAAAATTGTAGCATAAAGTTGACACCCTGATAATTCAATTTTCCAGCATTGTATCAATAGTCCACAATAGAATTTTCCCAAGTACTACCCCCTACCTAAATATAAGACGTTTTTGCAGTTTAAATTAAACTGCAAAAACGTCTTATATTTAGTTACGGAGGTAGTATTTGGGAGTATGAGAGTTGAGGAAATGTAAGAACCTCCACTTTTACAGACTTTTTGTGAAAAAGTGTGGTGAATATATGAGTATCTTGGTTTTACATATAGACAAAAACTCATTCATGAATGCTAGACACTAGTACTACCAAGTACTAACTACCAGTCTTGTCTGTATGGTATCCAGTCTTGTCCGTATGGTACAATGTTATCATCCAATTAGATGAGCAGTTTATACCATGAACTGTTGTAATACCTTCATCATAATGGACTTAACTAAAATGTGTCAATTTTTTCCATCGAAACGCAGATAAGGGTATCATCAGTGATAAGCAACAACCCTGTCATCATGAATGTGGACTGTAATACGTATTCCAGCAACAGCAATACGGTCAGAGATGCATTGTGCTTTTTCCTTGACGAAGAAATGGGTCACAAGCTCGGATTTGTGCAGTATCCTCAGAACTATGACAACATGACCAAGAATAATATATATGGTAACTCTCTCCATGTCATCAATGAAGTCAGCATCATTAAACTGTAACTTGAGTACCATTGTCATGTTCGCCATAATATTTCCACTAACATAGCTACTCAATTTAAAGGTGGAGATGGGTGGTATGGACAGTTTGGGTGGACCTCTGTATGTTGGCACTGGATGTTTCCACAGAAGGGAGATCCTTTGTGGCAGGAGGTTCACCAAAGAATATCAAGAAGACTGGAACGGAGGGATCAAGGGCAGAATACAAGATACTAGCATAGATGAGATTGAAGAGAAAGCAAAGTCTTTAGCAACCTGCACATCTGAACATGACACGCAATGGGGAGATGAGATTGGGTTGAAATATAATTGCCCCATGGAGGATGTAATCACTGGATTGGCGATACATTGCAGAGGATGGGAGTCAGTCTACAACAATACTACAAGACCAGCGTTTATGGGTCTAGGTCCAACGACACTTGCTCAGACACTATTGCAACACAAGAGATGGAGTGAGGGTAGTTTCTCAATCTTTCTATCAAAATACTGCCCCTTCTTGTTTGGGCATGGAAAAACCAAGTTAAGACATCAAATGAGCTACTGCATCTATGGGCTATGGGCACCCAATTCACTCCCTACCCTGTATTATGTTATCATCCCTTCACTAGCCCTCCTCAAAGGCATCCCCCTTTTCCCCAAGGTAATGATTCATAATATGAGCAAAGCGTCACCTTGGTTGCATGTGTTTTCTATTAAAACTAATGCAGTATTTACGTGTCCTTCAGATTACGAGTCCACGGATCGCACCCTTCATATATGCCTTCTGTGTGAAGAACATGTACAGCCTATATGAGGCATTATCATGTGGAGGCACATTGAAAGGATGGTGGAACGGACAAAGGATGTGGTTGGTTAAGAGAATAACCTCGTTTCTCTTTGGAGCCATTGACATTGTTCGGAAGCTACTAGGGCTATCAAAGATGACATTTGCGGTTACACCAAAGGTAAGCAGTGAAGATGAATCCAAGAGGTATGAGCAAGAAATTATGGAATTCGGGTCATCGACTCCGGAATATGTGATCATCGCAACTATTGGCCTCTTTTGGCTTATACCATTCACAGTAACATTAGCTTCTTTTGGCTTTGTGATGTTGGACTTTCTGGTGCCAATAGTTTAAGTCCCCACAGGAGGCATCAGTGTCTAATAAAGTACTCAAGTTGGTAGGCTTTATGGTTCTCTTGAAATATATTTCATCTAAGAAACTTCATGTGTACTTGTGTTTATATGTGGCACCGCCTTGGTGGGCGGACGCAATTTGTCCAAGCCCTTCGACTCGAGATTAGACCAAATTACCCTTGCAAAAATTAAAAATACCCAAATGGAAAATGTTAATAATACTAATACAATCAACAAGAGATCTAACTCTATTTATTGCAGGAAATATCTAAGTCAATACTACTCCTCTAGCAATAGTAAAATCCTGGTATGGGACTTGTATATAATCAAGGCTTTAGATGGACCTATGAATACAAAGGATCCAACCATTCGTATAACTGAATGAAGAATGAGTTTTCTAGATTTAGCAAGGTGGCTAGGGCATGGACTTTTTGTAAACCCCTCTATTTTTATCCACAATGCTTAATCAACAACTACACTCTAAGATGCCACAACACTCCCTCTCTTATATCCTGTCATTTCTTAGATCTTGCTAATGAGGGAATTCATTAATTTGAAACTCTTCACAACAGCTGAGTAAAATTGTAGCATTAGATTTGTGAAAATATTTTTTCCATATTTTCCTAACCAGCATATTCGTATGAATATTAAATATGAAAGTAACTTGTTGAAGAGTATGCAATGTCAAAACCACCATCTATTTTGGTACGAATTAATTTTTAACATGTGTCCATGTGAGCGTAATATTAGTGCACTTTTACAATACATTTTACTTGGGAGTAACTTGTATAGGACCGGACTTTTAGAGTGAATACATAAGATCTAGCCATTTGGGCTGCTGAAAGGTGGAGACAAAGCAAGGAGTGACCAGAATGTACATATCACATATGAATCCCTTGGTTCTGTCGCAATAACGTTTAGGTCTTTCGCTTACTTAGTTTTGTTTAAAATATGAATGACTGTAAGGTGTCTGGTGTATATTGTAATGTGCCAGCCTTCACAAAAGAAGGTAAGATGGATGAAGCAAGTTTATCATAAGGTAAAGGAAGACGACTCCAACCTTCGACATGTATCTAAGAACATTAAAACTATTATCTGATTGCTCTTCTTTAATGCGCAGCACTGTCTTTCAGATAATTTAAACAGGAAATATAAAGCAAATGATTAGTAAGTGCAGTTTTATGTAGAAAACCATAGAGGGGCAAATCTTTAAAAAAACCCATTCATCAAAATTTGTACACATATGGCTACACTAAGAAATTTGGGAGAAAGAGAAAAATTAAAGGATTACACGTGAATATTTAATTGCGATATGTAGAACTTCTTCACATTGATTCTTGTTTTTACCTCAACAAAAAACTCTTTACCCCTTGGGAAGATGACTAGAACATTCTTTCACAACAACTGAGTTCCATTCTCCCAAGTAACCAAGGAAGACAAGTCCAAACCCGCCCTTTCCATTCTCTTGGCTGGAGTTATTTGTAATATGCTTTAGTTCTTTGTAAGAGAACTCTCGGTTCTCAAGTAACGCCAATTCATCTTCATAACAAGTAACCTTTCGCTTAGCTGAATACATGCATAGAGTAATTAAAGGCAAGAACTTTTCCTTTCATATAACAAACACTACTAGGAAAAGGCATTGCTAGTGGCGCACCGGATTTGCCTTCTAATGGCGCACTATCGGTGCGCCACTCGCATCACGCCATTAGAATTAAATTCTAATGGCGCACCACCGGTGCGCCATTAGTATCTGATGTTCTAATGGTGCACCACGTAGTGCGCCATTAGTATAGCCTGCAGTGCGCCATTAGAATGCCTCCCAGGGGGTCATATGTACCCATGTGCTTTGGCATTCTAATGGCGCACCAGCAGTTAATGCGCCATTAGTGTGATGATCACAGTGCGCCATTAGTGTCTTGTGTGGTGCGCCATTAGTATGAATATTAGGTTTTTTTTTTGCTTTTCTGATTTTTGCACAGGTTACAAAATATATTATTGGACAGAATATAGACAGCAGCACACAGCAACATCAGATTCATCGAATACAATAGAAGATTAGTCTCCGAATACAATTCATCATATTAGTCTCCAAATTCAAAAGACCAAACAAAGATAAAACATTACAAGTCTCAAGACCGCGAGTATCGAGTTTGCCTTCACATTACAAGTCGATATCGATCATCTAAACTACCATCACATAGAAGAGAGCTGTGGTCATCACGATGAGCATCATCGCGATCAAACTGGTCTTCATCCGGTTCCTCCAACGCTCCCTCCTCTCTCCCTCTAGATAGCGGGCGTATCTACATTCGGCCTCCGCCCTAGTGGTGTACCCTTTGTAACTGTTACCGCTGAAACGGTGAACCTGTCTCCAACACTCCTCCCAGTCGTCGTAGACTCCGGGAACCTTACCCTTGTACACGACATACGACGGCATCTCTATGCACAAGCCAAACAACAGACAATACATAAGCAATATGTAAGTATGCAACAAAAGGATCGGAAGAGAAAAGCAAGACATTAATAGCACGATTCATGGTCCTACTAATAAATAGCATCGATTACATCTAAGTTGAACGACTGTCCAAACCAAAGAGACATACGAATTCATTAAAGTATAATTACAACATGACCCAATCAATGTTTCAGAACTACACATCACTACTTTCGACTCGACTCATCGGACAGGAACGTGGATGAAGCCGCCGTCTGTCGTGATGGTCATGAAATCGCGGTCGTTGTCACCCTGCATTTGTAGCATTTCATCTATCTCACTGTTGGACGGTTGATATCTGAGGAAGAACTGCCCCGAGGTATGAAGGACATCTTGATGGATGATGTCCGCAAACTCCGACTGGATGCGAAAGAATTCTTGTCTGAGGTCCGCGTCCTGGACTGCCGACAAGCTCGCGGCCCAATCTTTGAGATTATCTGGTAGCAGAAGTTGATGATGGTCCCTTACGATCGCCCGCATGTGATGGAAGGCGTAGTAGGCATCCTTCTAACCGCCAGGCGGCTGCTTGACGCAGCAGAACTTCGTATTGTGTGAGAACATGTGCTTGCCGTACTTACGAACTGCCCTGGTGAAGGTGCCTCCAGATTTGGCGTAGGCGGGGAGAACATCATCAAGAACTTTCTTGACATTTGTGTAGTCTATCTTGGAGTTACGGTTCGGGTCTAAATACGTGGCCATGGAATATTTCGGGCTTAAGAGGATGAGTGTGCAATGTGTGTCACTGCACAGAACACGGAATGTTAGAAAAAAAAGAACGATCGAAATCTAAGAAATCATATGTTACGGGGCGGTTAAGGGATGACTTACTCAGGAAAGTAAGCCACAAGGAAGTTATCCTTATCTGGGTTTGCCAGAATGACGCCTTCGAGGTGTGAACTCGCAACTTGGCGGTCCCCAGTGCTGCTCAAGTGCTTGGCACGCATGTAGAAGGGGTCGACTATCACGATGTCCGGGGTCTTGTCTCTAATGATCTGCATCTCCATACTCAGCGAAAACAGCCGAACGAAGGTGTACTACAGCGGATGAAGGTTAAACTAGCAAAGATGTCATCAAACCGCAGGACGATCGTACCCCCGATGTCGCCATCCACAAAGCCCTTGCCCTCTGGCACCTTGGCCACGAAAACCGGGTATGCCACATCCTTCTCTCTGAGACGCCTTTTGCTTCTTTCCCGACAGTGGGCAGTCTTTCCAATTTTTCAACAGCTCGTCTATTTCCTCGCCGCTCCTCGTACACGGGCGTTTTCGGGGTTCGGTTTCACCATCGAACAGATCCTTGCGTTTCCTCCACGAGTCATCGTCGCGAAGCCACCTTCGATGTCCCATGAACACGGTTTTCGAAGACCCGGGATCTCTATCTAGCTGGCGATACGTTGTGTCATCCATGCACCTTACGCATCCAGAAAATTCGTGGACTACCTGCCCCGCGAGATATCCGTAACCGAGATAGTCGTGCACCGTCGTGAGCAGTGCGGCTCTCATAGGGAAATATTCTTTCTCTGCGGCGTCCCACGTATTGGCTGGCGTTTTCCACAGCGTGTCTAGCTCCTCCTTCAGCAGCCCCAGATACAGATTGATGTCATTCCCGGGTTGTTTCGGCCCTTCAATTAGCATACTCATGTGAATGTACTTCCTCTTCATGCACAACCAGGGGGGAAGGTTGTACATCTACACAAACACAGGCCAGGTGCTATCTGTGCTTCTCTGGCTGCCAAACGGATTGACTCCATCGGTGCTCGCGCCCAGCACGATGTTCCTTGGATCCTTCCCAAATTTTGGGTATTCGAAGTTCAACGCTTGCCACTGGCTCGCATCCTTAGGGTGACTCAGCATCTTGTCTTTTTTATTTATCTCCGGATCATTTCCGTCATCTTCCCGCTTCTTCTCCTCCCTATCCGCGTGCCAACGCAGGAGCTTTGCTAGCTTAGGGTCCGCGAAATACCGCTGCAGACGAGGAGTGATTGGAAAGTACCACACCGATTTTCGAGCAGCTTTCTTCCTCTTCTTGTATCGAGTGATGCCGCACACCAGACATATGGTAGACTCCGCGTGCTCGTCCTGATAAATGATACAATTGTTCATGCATACATGGTATTTCACGTGCGGTAAATCCAGAGGACACACGATTTTCTTCGCCTCCTCGAAACTGGTCGGGCACTTGTTCCCCTTGGGAAGACGTTCGTGCCAGAATGACATGTTCTCGTCGAAGCATGCGTCGGTCATTTTGTGTTTTACCTTCATCTCCAGAGCCATGAGCGTTACTTTCAGGCGGGTATCCTCGGGCCTGCATCCTTCATACAATGGAGTAACCGCGTCTATCTCCAGTTGATCCAGCTTGGCTTTCTCTCAGGCGGCAGCTCTTGCGTTATCCGTCTTCTTGAGAAGCAGCTCTTGAATATGAGGGTCCTGCACCCAGCCTCCATCGTCGTCTGCTCCGGCATCTTCATCTTCATGATCATGCCCTTCGTCTTGATCTTCCTCATCATCATGTACGACATCTTCTACATGATGACTGTGTACAGCATCACCGTCGTGATCATGTCCTGGAGATTCTTCGTCTTCTCGCCCGCCCTCGCCGCGGTGGTACTTGTCTTGTTGCCCTTCCTCATTTCTTGCCCGGCCCCCATGGACGACTTCATAGTCATCTTCATCACCTTGCCACCGATAGCCATCCATGAAACCACGCAAGAGCAGGTGGTCCCGCACCTGCCCGGAATCCGGGTCCGCAATAAGGCTCTTCAGCTTGCATCTTCGACACGGACATCTTATCTCCGTCTCGTTCTTTTGAAGCATCTCGGCCTTCGCGGAGCTCAAAAACCTATTCACGATGCCTTCAGTCATCGTGCGGACCATGGTCGCCTGCGGGGTAGAGCAAAACGATATTTTAGAACCAAGAAAAAATTTGGCATGACCTTCCCTAAAAATAGGACCAAAAAGAATGCATAGTGCCAAAATTCTCGCCGAAACGGAAATGAATCAAAACATTCCGGCAAAATATTGGCAACTATCGCATTTCAAATACCGGTACCTTCAAACACAAACATATATGCAACACCACAAACATAGATAGATCTAGCTAGGCCACAAAAAGTGCATGTGCACGCGTTGTTGGAGCGAGCTAGGGAGAAAAAAAGTAGATCTACATCATGAAGATAGCTTTCCCCTTACTTACCTATCAAAAAAAGGTAATTTCACCACTTAATTTTGATGAATCTATGGTGGAAATGAGGTGAGGAGGAGGAGATGGCCGAAAGCTTGGAGAAGGAGGTGGAGGGAATGAAGTGGGAAAAGTGAGTGGGTAGGTGTGGGGCTGTCCAAAATATCTTGTTGGGGTCCTAGGTTACTAATGGCGCACCACCAGCAAATGCGCCATTAGTAACCCTGGTTACTAATGGCGCACCTGCAGGTGGTGCGCCATTAGTAGTTTTGCAAAAAAGTAAAAATATATATATATACTAATGGCGCACCGGGTAATAGTGCGCCATTACTAGTTTAAACTAGTAATGGCGCACTGTGAAACGATGCGCCATTAGTAATTTTGCAAAAAAAGAATAATTTTTTTTACAGTAATAGCGCACTGTCTGCTTGGTGCGCCATTACTACTTAGAACTAGTAATGGCGCACTTCGACCTGATGTGCCATTACTATGTATGGAAAAATGGAAAAAATAATAATTTAATACTAGTGGCGCACCCTGTTTCTGGTGCGCCATTAGTGTCTTTCACACTAATGACGCATCACCAACCGGTGCGCCATTAGTATATAGTAGTGGCGCACTGCTTCCATGGTGCGCCATTAGTATCAATCCTATCTATAGCCCTTTTCCTAGTAGTGAAAAGCCAAAATAAAATTAAAATATGAAAGTGTGGAAGGCACAAAAAAGAAACCATTGCCACAAAATATGACCAGTTTGAACACTTGGCACAACAAAAATAAGATAATAAATAGTGCAATGGCAGCAGCAATTGGTACAACTATTACAGCGAGAAGTGTTCCATTGTTTTTCTTTCGACCTGATCTGTAGGCAGTACCATTGCTACAAAGATTTGCATTATCACCAACCTTGGTAATTCAAAATATACAAGATTAATCGCAATATAATGTGATTCCATAGTGTTTTGAATAAAGAGGGATGTCTGACTATGAATGCTGGAAGGAATCAGTACTTCTCTATAAATATACTAATCAATAACCTAATAATAAACTAGTCAAATGTAATACTACCTCCATCACGGTTTAGAAGGCGCACTTGGAAATTCTCTAAGACCTAGGTGGTTATCTATTGGTTATGAGACGGGCTAAAAAATAGCATTCACACTACGCATGCATATAAAAATAGTATATCAGAGTACTAATTAGCTACTAGAAATAAATGCAATGCGCCCTAAACCTTGTCTATTGTGGAAACGCACGCAAATTTAACTGTGCCTTCTAAACCGTGACGGAGGGAGTACTAACATTTTTAAAGGTCCTTTCATAAGAATGCTTCCCAATAAAATGAAACTAGTTAAATGCACAGGGACAAATAAAACTGATATATAAGATTCTTCCATGCCTTTCTAGAGAAATCCAACCATAAGCATATTACTTTCTTCACTAGAGTTACCGGTCCTTGTTGTAGTATCAATTACAGTTGATGACTGATGATGAGATAACTTATCTTTCCAATTAACCAGAAGTACTATACTTTATTGAATGAACAGTCAAATAAATTGAAAAACATTAGGCCCAAATAGCAAAGTGTAATTTTTCAGTTAGTATGATAAATTTTTCAGTTAGTATGATATTGAAGCATCATTTACAATGATATTAATGACATCATCCGAAAACATTGCATTACTTATTTACATGTTAGTATGTATATTTTTCTTCAAAAATATATATTCAAATTTAGTTAACTTTCGAAAGCAAAACATACATTAGTGACAAGGACCCATTTTGGGACCTTTGTAAAAGGTTGCAAGGAATTTCTCTACTCATATCATTGCTGGACAAATCTTTATCTTTACCTAATATTAAAAGGAGGATTGTTTCTTCACTTTTTTGTCCATGGTGGGACCATCAAATTTTTCGTCCGTTTTGTTGCTGGCCTGGCTGCTACGAAAGAAAAAAGGAAAGAAAAAAGGAAAAATATTGAACCGGAAAAAACAAATGCCATGAGGGAGATTCGAACCGAGGAATACTAGGTTGATTCTTGTGGTGGCGACCAGCCCAACTGGGCCCCTGGATGTGACTAAATAAAGCGCCTGCTTCGTTTTGATACGGAACTGGGCGTGCGGAAATAAGGTGTAAGAATTGCGAGCAGTTTTTTTAATTATTACTTTTTTACTTACTATCATCCACTACAACGTGGTCCATGACTGCTCGAGGGTGGGTGGCATGTTGACATCCATGTTTATGTATGTTCTTCACAATCCGTAGCTGCCATATTTCCGTTTGTTCTTTATTATGCAAACTGTTGCTTTCTTAGGTAGATCTATTCATTTTCTGATCTGTGTTTGACTCTTTCAAATGAAGTGCACTAAGTTGCTGTACTAGCTATGTGGTTCGTTTTTCCCTAATGTGTATTTGAATAATTGAATATGTTTAACTATAACAGTTGCGGTATGAGGAAGACCTGCATGAAAAAAGTGATTGATTAAATACATGGTATATGTTGTTTTTCTCACTAATTAGTTTTTCTTCTTTATTTACATTCTTCATTTTTAGAAGAGATTTAATAACAGTTGCGGTATGAGGAAGACCTGCATGAAAAAAGTGATTGATTAAATACATGGTATATGTTGTTTTTCTCACTAATTAGTTTTTCTTCTTTATTTACATTCTTCATTTTTAGAAGAGATTTAATCAGATGTTTCACATCATTTTATGTGTTATTGTTATTAGGCTAGGGCCATATGATATTTTATGTAGTTTTCTTATAAAGAATACTTTTATATTTTTGGCTTCTTTCCGCCGCCATTATGAATATCTAGATGTACTGAATAATACATATTTCAATTCTAGAAAAATATCATAAAAAAATATGTGTTTCAATTCCAATCTTTCTGTCTCAGTGGTAACAACTAATCAAACTTTTGCTAGCTTTAAGAATAATTATATTATTATTTTTCAATTCAACCATAGCTGACATAATTTGCCTTCTTCACTGTAACAAAAAATGTAGGTACATATTTATCAGTTTATATGTATTCTATGCTTTAGGACGGAGATTACGTATGGGGATAACTTTTTTCATAGTGACACACCGTAAGGTCTTTCGAAAGTAGCGTGCTAGAGTGTGATGATCAAGCTCATTGCTCTTGAGATTGTCATGTTCGTCGTGAGGTGGACAATGTGACCATGATGAAGAGAATGCTAACATAGATGGGTCACTGGAGTGTGCGAGTATTTTTTACTCCCGTTGCAACACACGGACATATGTGATATCTATATCTATATCTATACCTATGTATCTATATCTATATCTATATCTATATCCATATCCATATCTATATCTATATCTACTAATAAAGCAAGGTGATATTTTTGGTTTCGTCCCGCATATGTGATTTTGTATATGCGCAAGGTGGTACTAATTTAACTCGCGCGTCTGGCAAAAATAATTTTTGGGCCAAGTAGCCGCACAACTGGGCTTTTCTAGAGTTCAAAGAATAACTGGACCATGTAGATGCGTTGTTGGGTCTTCTCTTATGGCCCGTGAGAGGCTGCAAAAACAAGTTAAGACCGGGACTCGAACCAAGGACCTCTTCTAACGTGCTTGGAGGCAACAACCAACTAGGGTAAGCTTGCTTGATGCTTAATAGTCCCACCCCGCGTGTAAACATATTGAGACCGGTTAATATACCAACCAACTCAAAAACCAACATAATGGTGGTGAAACAGAGGCGAGCTAATTAAGCGGATGAAATTAAAGAAAAGATTCTAGGCTCAAAGGAAGGATTGAGGGGATTGTCAAAAAAGGAAAGGAAGGATTGAGAGGGCTATACGAAATAGAATATTTAACCAGATATCTTTAATGTAAAGAAATGATTGTGTGAAACGGGTGGATCCTTATATGGAAGACTTAATCATGGTAATTAAAGGACGTGTGTTTTGCTTTGGACTAAGTGTGGCAAAGAAAATATGGACGTGGCCAAACACTACTATTTTTTAGTGTTCAGTATTTGTATATTAATGCGTGCATTCTTTTAAGATTTGCGTGTTTAAGAGCTTAGATTTATTTTATTTTTTATGAGAGAAGAGCTTATATTTATGATTGTACTTGCCCGTTTGAACATCCTATTAATACTTACAAGTCCGTGAAAATTATAAGTTGGTGGGGGGAGAGAGACATGTGAAGCGATGTGCTAGAGTATGTTGTCAACTCATTGTTGTGTGATTAATCACCATTGACAATGGTGATGAAAAGGAGAATTAACAACAACGATAGGTCTCTAGGAATGTACAAGAATTAGCTTCTCCCATTGCAATGCACGGACCGGCAACAACTGCCGGTCACCAGCCACCTAGCACATGCCAGCACGAACTATGCAACCATCAAGTAATATGTTTCAAACAGAGATCAAAGATAACCAATTACATTTTACTTGAATATGATAAGGAATTACACACTTTAAGTGCATTTGGAATTAGTACATAACTTGCTATTGTATGGGTCCATGGATTTTGGTAAGCGCTAAATATCAAATGAACTATGATTGTTTTTTCTCATATTATTCCAACTATTTTAAAAAAATTAATTATGTCTCCCGTTGCAACGCACAAGCATTTGTGCTAGTCCCTATAAAGAAAAAGACATTGTATATGTACCATTGCAAGAAAAATGTTCACAAGCATTACATAGGTTCTCGAAGCCCAAGGGTCAGGCTATGGGTAGGGAGTTGGCTGAGTGACTCACGGTCAACTTCATCCGAGAAGTCAAACATCCGGACTGGTTGTCAAACCTTGTCAAGGTGCCCAAAAGGGATAAATCTGGGCACCTCTACGTCGATTTAAAATATGTGCAGAAGATGAAGTGGCAGGCATACGATCAGGAGGCAACTCCCTTCATCACTCCTTACAGTCCTTCCTGCCAAGTCACCATGCCCTTCGGGCTGAAGAGTACAGGGGCCATGTGCCCACGTATCAGCGGATAATCTAGGCATGTCTACAGATGTAGATTGGCACAACTGCGTGTAGGCGTATATTGACGACATGGTCATCGGGACCAAAAGAATTGACACGCTCAGCGATGACTTGCATGAGATGTTTACAAATCTTCGCGCACTCAACATCAGGCTTAGTACTCCCTTTGGTCCTTTTTACTCTGCATATTAGAATTTTTTGAAGTCAAACTTCACAAAGTTTGACCGTATTTATGTGAAAAAATATCAACATCTGCCATGCTAAAGTTATACAATATGAAACTTTAAATCATGACACATCTATTGATATTGATTTCAGATTGTGAATGTTGGTACTTTTTTCTATAAAGTTGGTCAAACTTTACGAGGCTTGACTTCAGTCAAATCTTATATGCGAACTAAAAAGGACCGGAGGGAGTACGGACAAGTGTGTTCTCGGCTTACCGGTTGGGAAGCTCTACGGATTCATCAACTCCCGTTGTGGAATCAGAGCGAACCCCTGCAGTATCTGGGCGTTAGCAAGGCTCACACCTACCGAGAAGCTCAAGGAAATCGTGTTCAAAAAAAAAGAAGCTCAAGGAAATCCGAGAGCCAGCCGCCAAGACTAGGGATTCCGGCCCCGGTCAGGCGGTGTCCATGGATATAGGGCCAGACGACGAAATCACCGGGGGCTGGAGGCCACAGATCATCTCCCCGGTTGCGAGATCCTGACGGTCATCACCTTGTGGATCGGGCCCATCCTTAGACTAGTCACAATAGGGAGTAACTTAGACTAGTAACATCACATTTTACTAGGCTATGTTACTACCTCCACAGTGGGTAGTAACATATGTGTTGTCATGTTATGGTTCATTTATTAGCTTATAGACTCATATTGCCTTGATATGTGTGATGTTACAGTAACTAGCTAAGTTACCATCATCACCTCTCTCATCATTAAATATGTGCCATATAAGCAAAATTATCGTGAAAAGTGTGATGTTACTAATGATATTACTCCCACTATGGCCAGCCTTAGGCACAAGGTTACTAGAGTTGTCCAATGTGGCACTTCTCCTGAGGAGGACCAACACCTATTTGCATGAGATCCACGCTGGCACCTGCAATTGCCTCGTGGCCCCTCAGACAATGGTAAGCGAGCCTTCTCACTATTTTTGGCATCAAAAACTTTTTAGAATTAGTTATAGCTGCCCAAAATCGTTTTTTATGTTTGTAAGAGAGCTGTCAAATTCATTGATTATAAGAGGAATTTACGAAGAGAGTAAAACGCTCTCGCGAGTGCGGGCGACCGGCCGCGTCCCCGGCACCTCCCTCCTCGAGACCTCCCCCATTCCTCCCTTCCCGCCACCGTCGCCGGTGTTCGGCCCTAGCCCTGGCCCAGGTGGTGCAGGCGGCAGCTGTCCCTGGCCTTTGCGGGGTGGAGTGGAGCCATAGGGCGCACCGGGGCGGCAGTCGTCCGCTGCGTCGACGGGGTGGCCTATCGCGATCGCCAGTGATCTGCTGGGCGGCGGTGCTGCTATTGGTGGCGGGGTGGCACGATCTGGCGGCTCCCGCTCAACCCAGATCCGGGCCTTTTGGGCCCCATCTGGGTCTGGGCGGGCCAACGGCAGGGCTTGTCATCGGCGTGTCTTCCAGGAGTCGGAGGAGCGGCGTTGGGCTGGTGGGTGGTGGCGGCACTGGCGCCGGCCTGCTGCAACGTGGTGGTGTAGGCTTTGCGGGCCTGGGATGGCCTGGTATATATGCTCTTCTTGTTGCGTCCAGACGGTGACCGCAAGGTGCTAGAGGCATGTGCCTCCCGCACATCGGCGGTGAAGGTGGTACCCTCCGTGCGGCTCCGGTGCTGCCGCTCCCGATTCCAGGCGCCCCCTCTCCCCGTCCTCTAGGCCTTGTGGTGGTGATCTCGGTGAGGCAGCGTGGGTGACATCAAGACCGCGGTGGCGCATTCTGGTGGATGGTATGTTGGCTGGTTGGCTCTAGATCGGTTGGGCAGTGGAGTTTGGGGTCCCTGTCGGTTCATCCAGCACCGACGCGATGACGCCTGTGGGTGCCGCCATTCCTTCCTGAAGGGTGTCGGTGGTGTCCATCCCCCACTCCCCTCCGTGTGTCGGGGAAAACCCTAGAACACGTTCGGGCAGCAGTGTCATCGACAACACATTCCTTCTTGGAGGTGTTGCTTGGTACGCGGTGGTTCGGAGCCTTGGACTGTGGTGGGACGATTCCGGAGAGCGCAGCGGTGGTGGGTCATCCGCGCTTTGTCGAGTTGTTGTTGTTGTTGTTGTTGTTGTTGTTGTTGTCATTTGTTTCTTCATTCGCTCTGTTTTCTTTTGGTTTGATGTGCTGGTCGCCCAAACAGTTGCTATGTGATCGGTGTTGGTTGCTTTATAATATAAAGTGGGGGAAACCTTTTTTGGATAACAGGACCAAAAACAGGTCCCTAAACAAGTACACTAAGGAGGCACTTGCCAAAATAAGAAAGTGCAAAATAAAATAAAAGAAAAGCCCTTAGCCAGGATCAAATCGAATAGAAGCACCCACTAAAGTCGACATGACTACTTCGTCATGGATTAAGTTTACAAACATTTCGACATTGAGTACTCATTTATGAAAGCGGATTGAAATTCAGACAACCAGGGAGGGCACGCAGACACCATATCAGAATCGAACAAAATGTGTAGTGTGAGAGACTCACGAGGGTGAATATTCAGTGATACCATGCTCCCATGATACCATTCAAAAAAAATTAGTTTTAAATGTTTCAAAAAAGTACTGAAAAAAATCATGAATATTCACAAGGAATGTGTATACAACCACTACTTCAAATTCGAAATGCACACTGACAAACAAAAAAGACTAATCCAGATATGAATAGTATCTTTTTTTTGCGAGAAAATTTCTGATCTATTCACCTTCAATTATGGCAGTACAACAAACACCAGAAATAATAAAAATTACATCCAGATTCGTAGACCACCTAACTACGATTACAAGCATTGAAGCGAGCCGAAGACGCGCCGCCGTCATCACCCCTCCCTCGTCGGAGCCAGGCAAAACTTCTTGTAGTAGACAGTCGGGAAGTCGTCCTGCTAAGGCCCCATAGGACCAGCGCACTAGAACAACAACCGCCGCTGAACAAAAAAGACTAATCCAGATGTGAATAGTATCTTGCTTTTGTCCTTTTGTGACACCATTCATGCTAATTTTGTCATTTTTGTTTCTCAATGTGTATTTCGAATTTGGATATGACTTTTAAGGGTTGTAGTCACATAGGTTGTGAACATTCACAAAAAAGAATTAGAATTTTTTGAAACATCTAAAATTAATGTTTTAAAGTTGGTATCATGGGAGCATTCAAGGTGTTGTATCACCAGATACTCTCCCAGATTCACACAACTGCAGCTGCTCAGAGGTCAGAACATGAACCATGTCCAGAGCTAAACACGAAACATCACACCTTCGATCACAGTTCATGGGCATTTTGTCCCCGGGAAGTCAAGTCAATGTGTGATTCAATGGCACAAGTTTCTATCACAAATTAGGTCTAGATATATCCATTTCAGTGGGAAGTATTTCCGGACGAAGGTAATACTATATACTATATAGTATGAAACAAAGGTGAATTACAAGTTTCGGATAGAACACCATGGACACTCGCTTTATGTAACATACGTAGGATTCTCTTCTTTTTACCGAAAAGACTTTCGTCCCGCTTTATAAATAAAGCAAACCGTCAAGAGCACACATACAAGGACTAGTTCAGAACACACACACCCAAGTCTTACAAGAGAAAGTACAAATGTTCTGCTGAGGGCATAGCTCAACAAGCCCTAACAAAAAAGAAAACAAGGGGAGCCTGGTGGACATTGTGTATATTAAAATAAGCAAAGAAGCCTTTTTTTTCTGGACCCCAAGTCACAATTAAAACAAAATCTGTCTATCTGCTATTGAGGAAATGCGGCTCATACAATTCATCCTTTATCATTGACATAGACATCATTGAAGAATTTGCCAGTATCCTTGCTGCACGCATGACATTTCTGTAAAGTTACAAGGAACACAAAATGAATCAAGATGGCAATAATTAATTGCTGGAATAAATATCGACAGAACTAAGTACAATGGTAAACTAATAGTATGTTGCACTCAGAAGTCTAATTATATAAGTGTTCTAGAAAAAATATTAAATTCTTTCATATAAAAGAAAACAAGTTTCTGTACTATAAGTCTATAACTTGTATATTCTACTAAAGCAAGCATCTGGCTACATGCCAACCAAGTACAAAGCCAATGATAAAGCCCAAAAGCTCACTGGTATTTTGTGTGTGTGTGTGTGTTGTCAGATTAATTTGATAACAATAATGCTAGACGACTTACGGATAATTTCTTACTGATTAAACTTACGGCTGACATTGAGGCAGGCCGTGTAATCATGGGAGGATTTTTCGGAGAAGTTAGTTTTGAGGGGAATAAAGAAATAGGACGAGTAGGGTCCATAAGTTTAATGTGTAAGTCTAGCATTATTGCATGGATAATGAACTTGATATATTGGAGGAAATATTAATTATGATGTAAGTAGATGATTAGTAATTAACACAATGCCACTATTAAAATTATGAAATTTTGAGAACCATGAATAGCTAAGATAGGTCCACAGTGAGAGGCCCGCAATAGACCGAACTCATGATGTTTGGAATCATATAATGCGGTCCCAAAAGCTCACTGATTTTTTTGTGTGTGTCTCTTGAGATTAATTTGGATAACAATAATGCTCAACGATTTACGGATAATTTCTTACTAATTAAACTTACGGGCTGACATTGAGGCAGGCCGTGTAATCATGGGAGAATTTTTTGGTGAAGTTAATTTGAGGGGAATAAAGAAATAGCAAGCGTAGGGTCCATAAGTTTAATATGTAAGTCTAGCATTATTGTATGGATAATGAATTTGATACATTGGTGGAAATCTTAATTATGATGTAAGTAGATGACTAGTAATTAACACAATGCCACTATTAAAATTATGAAATTTTAACAATGAATAGCTAAGAGAGGTCCGCAGTAGACCGAACTCATGATGTTTGGAATCATATAATGCGGTTAAACATAGGTGTGGGGACCCTAACAACATAGTGAGATAAAAGTACAAAAGAAATAACATGTGCTAATTGAACCATGTAAACTAGAATTCCCACTTACAATAACAAGTTAGCAAACATTGAACAACTTTCTTTTGGAAAAGCATCGAACTAGCTGTGTGATAATTACAAAGGAAGGTGACAATATAACTAGGATGTGATAAAAATATTTACCACTTCATATTTTTGACGATGATAACAACGATGGTGGATAATTAGTATATATGTGTGTCCTTGATATACCAGACTTGGTGTGTTTCTTCGCGCACATCCTGTCAACCTGGAATGTCTTGACATCTAGT
Source organism: Triticum urartu (assembly GCF_056163025.1). Taxonomy (NCBI): domain Eukaryota; kingdom Viridiplantae; phylum Streptophyta; class Magnoliopsida; order Poales; family Poaceae; genus Triticum; species Triticum urartu. The sequence goes on from NC_141878.1 coordinate 101,672,608, forward strand.
GCGAAACATTCATAGCCTGGGCACTCCAACGACGAGCTGTCATAGAATTTGTTTTCTTTCCCTACCAGTATGACATACCTCTCTGATGCACCTGTGATATTATGTTTGTACCTTGAATCCAGTGAGATCGTATTCCCTATCAGCCACCGGTTTGGCGTGTAATTACTTTGTCTAATGCTATAATAGCAGTCGGATCTGTTCTCTCCTATATGGAACGCCCCAAGCCTGCCTTCCCCCGCCTCCACAATGTTGCACGTAACCGTAAATAGTCCGAGTGGAAGGCCAACAGTGGAGAACTGCATACCTTGGGAGTTAAGCACGAGCAAGACACTCGAAAGGTCTATCTTCCAGTAGAAGCATCCATAAGCACACCGGCGCTGGGATAACACATGGCGTGCTGCATTCCCAAAGTGATAATATTTAGAGTCTGGCAAATCATTCCAATTGTGGTATCCAGCAGTTCGCCATCGTCTGGTGTTTGAAGAGAACACAAAGGCGACTGGTTTAGTCAGGCAACTTGCTACCCAGATCACTTGAAATGAAATCTCTTCATCTACCACTCCTACTACCTCCTCGCTGCCATGGGGAGCGAGGAAGGGTTCGCTTAGCTCACAAAGTGGATCCTCCACCGACGCCACTAAGTCACCAGGAATTGGAGGAAGGAAGAGGTATCGTCGGTGCAAGGGGTCGCACACCACTAGCTCGCCGAATGCAGGGCGGCGTTGCTCACCAGTGCGGCGGCGATTGAGGAGGACACGGCCATCACTGATGTCCTGGACGGTCCAGCGGGCGGGAGGAGGGAGAAAGGAGAAGGAGAAGTCGGCAGTGAAGGCGGTGGCGAGGGCAGCAGACGCGGAGGGGTGAGGTGGGGTGGCAGGATGGAATCCCGCCGTATCTAGAAACCCTAGGATGGGCGGGGTGTGGAGCTTGCGGAAGCGCCGTAGGAAAGAACGGTCGGCGGTGAGTCGGTGGAACGACGTGCAAGTAGCGGATGTGCGGATAAGATCGGCCGGGGTTGGTAGTCGGAGGAAGATCTCCGGCAGGATGTCGGCCAGGCGGTCGTCGGTGATCATTATCGGTGTGGAGACCACCATCTTGGAAGAAAAAGGGTTTGGCGATCATCCATCAAGAACCACTTAATGTGGAGGGAATTAACGGTGTTGGATGATCTCGATCGAAGCTGCAGGGAGCTGCCGTTTCCTTGATTGAAGCAGTTTTATTTGTTACAAACACATATATAGGCAGCAGTAGCCAGTAGGTGGTTGTTCCACATCGAAATGCGGTCAGCCCAGCTGCCGTTTAAAATGGAAGTTTTCTTGTCAGCGTGCGCTTGTATTTCGATATAACTAAAAAGTGCAAAATCAAGTGGCAACCTCCGCCTTGTCCGGCCGGCCGGCACAATAGTGACGTGTTTACTGCTCCGTGGTCCGGGCAGCTCACGTCCGGCGTCAATCGGCGCCGCCTGCTCCTCTAGTGGAAGTGGAACCATTAATTTTGTGTTGCATGCAGTGAAGAGTCGTTCTTAGTTCAGTCCTGTGTAATTATTCAATGAAAGCTTCCTCGGCTACATAGATCATTAGGAGATCGGTTATTTGATGACGCTCCCAACGGCTCCTGTACGGACAGGCGTTGCGAGCGTCTCTGGCGATGGTGGCGACGGTGGTGGTGTTTCTGCGCAGGGCCTGGCCGCCGACGACCACGGAGGTGCTGCTCAGGCTCCGGCGGTGGACTCGGAGGCGGGCTGGGCGGCGGCTCGCGCCCCAGCCCCCAGGCGGGCGGCTGCGTCCTCCTTGGGCGTCGTTGGGTGGTCGGGAAGCCGCTTTTGGGCGCTGGCGGAGGACGAGTCGGACTGCGACGAGGAGGCGGAGTTAGGCGACGCGGTGGCGTCGGGGGCAGGTGGCCGTGCGGCCTGCTCCATTGGCGACTTCGTGTCGCGGGCCGAGGAGCTCGGGGGCTCTCTCAAGGCCGGGCGCCGGCGTGCTTTTGCGCCCGGGGGCCGTGGCTCACGGCGGGCCGATGCGGCCGCGCACAGGGCGGCTCGCTCTGTGTGGCGACGCGAGGGCCGCGGCAACCCTGCTGCTCCTGATGCGGGGCTGCTCCTGCAGCATGCGGCAGACCTGTCGTGTCCGGCGTCAGCGTCCCTCGTGGCGGCGGCGGCGCGGACGGAGCTGGGCGTGGTCAGCCCTAGGGTTGGGGCGGACCAGCCAGCGGTCCAGACGGGCCAGCCCACTCGGGTGGTGGACGGCCCAACTGCGGAGGTGGCGCGGGCTGGGGCCCAGTCCCCTGACGCGCTTGTGGTGCAGGGAAGTGTTCCTGTCCCCAGGACCCAGCCCGGCCCACAGGGGGAGATCCAGCCCAAACAGCCCAGCCCCGAGCGGCCACATAAATGGCTCTGGATCCCCCGTGGAACCCTAAATCCCTCGCTAGGTTTTCCAGCCACCGCTGCGGAGGTGCGGCGCTTCGGTCGTTTCGCCCATTTCCTCTCACTCACTCCACTCCCTCCCCCACTGCGGCGCTCCTTTGCAGAAGTAGTGGCGATGGGCTCCAAGCAGGATCGCCGGGGGGGAAAACCTCCCATGGAGCCGCCGCGGGGCCGCAACCGTGGCCGCGCTGACAACGAGGGGGGTTGGGGGCCGCCGCCTGCGTGGTGGCTCAAGGAACAGGAAAGGAAGAAAAAGAAGAAGGCGGAGTACAAGCAACGCGGCCTCGAGCTCAAGCGCAAGGGGATGCAACCAGCGCCGGGCGGCGACTGGGGCGGCGACTCCCACGCAAAGAAGAAATCCAAGCCTGCGGGGGCGACGGCCTCCAAGCTGCCTCTCCCGCCCAGATCTGAGGCGCCGGGCTCATCCAAGGGTACGGAGGCGAAGCCAATCCCTATCGAGGAAGCCGACGGACCTGAGTGCTTTCGCTGCGGTCGCACGGGTCACTTCCAGAACCTCTACACCTTCAAGCCTCTGTGCGTGGTGTGCACCATGGAGGGGCACACGTCGGCGCAGTGCCCGACCCGCGGCAAGCCTTTGCTCCTCCAAACCATGGGGCACGCCATCTCCGGCGAGGGCTTCTTTTGCCTCCAGTACCCGGATGATTCGAGGGAGGAGCCACAGATCCAGCTGGGGGCCAACGCGGCTGTGCTCTCCATGCCTTCCGGTGCGCTCACCCAAGCGATTCTGCAACTGGAGCTGCCACACCTCTTCGAGGGCGAATGGGACTGGCAGATCTCACCTATGGAGGGCGGGGCGTTCTCGGTGGTCTTCCCTGATCCGGTGATGCTCCGGATGGCAACAAGGAGCGGCAAGTTGTTCCTCTCCCTCAACAACCTCATGGTGGACATCCGCGATGCGGTCCTCGACGCCCCCAAGGGAATGGCGATGCCAGAGGTGTGGGTCAAATTGGGAGGAATCCCACCCAAGCAGCGGCGCTCCGACCTGCTCATGGCGGCCACCACCATGCTCGGTCGTCCCCTGCTGATAGATGAGGAGTCCCTCATGAAGGAAATATGCCCTAGAGGCAATAATAAAGTTATTATTTATTTCCTTATAATCATGATAAATGTTTATTATTCATGCTAGAATTGTATTAACCGGAAACATAATACATGTGTGAATACATAGACAAACAAAGTGTCACTAGTATGCCTCTACTTGACTAGCTCGTTAATCAAAGATGGTTATGTTTCCTAACCATGAACAATGAGTTGTTATTTGATTAACGAGGTCACATCATTAGTTGAATGATCTGATTGACATGACCCATTCCATTAGCTTAGCACCCGATCGTTTAGTATGTTGCTATTGCTTTCTTCATGACTTATACATGTTCCTATAACTATGAGATTATGCAGCTCCTGTTTGCCGGAGGAACACTTTGGGTGCTACCAAACGTCACAACGTAACTGGGTGATTATAAAGGAGCATTACAGGTGTCTCCAAAGGTAGATGTTGGGTTGGCGTATTTCGAGATTAGGATTTGTCACTCCGATTGTCGGAGAGGTATCTCTGGGCCCTCTCGGTAATGCACATCACATAAGCCTTGCAAGCATTGCAACTAATGAGTTAGTTGCGAGATGATGTATTACAGAACGAGTAAAGAGACTTGTCGGTAACGAGATTGAACTAGGTATTGGATGCCGACTATCGAATCTCGGGCAAGTAACATACCGATGACAAAGGGAACAACGTATGTTGTTATGCGGTCTGACCGATAAAGATCTTCGTAGAATATGTAGAAGCCAATATGGGCATCCAGGTCCCGCTATTGGTTATTGACCGGAGACGTGTCTCGGTCATGTCTACATTGTTCTCGAACCCGTAGGGTCCGCACGCTTAAGGTTACGATGACAGTTATATTATGAGTTTATGCATTTTGATGTACCGAAGGTTGTTCGGAGTCCCGGATGTGATCACGGACATGACGAGGAGTCTCGAAATGGTCGAGACGTAAAGATTGATATATTGGAAGCCTATGTTTGGATATCGGAAGTGTTCCGGGTGAAATCGGGATTTTACCGGAGTGCCGGGAGGTTACCGGAACCCCCCCGGGAACCATATGGGCCTAGATGGGCTTTAGTGGAAAGGATAAAGGGGCAGCCCAAGGTGACCGCGCGCCTCCCCCCTCCCCCTAGTCCTATTAGGACTAGGAGAGGTGGTCGGCCCCCCTTCTCTCTCTTTCCCCCTCGGGGAATCCTAGTCCAACTAGGATTGGGGGGGAGTCCTACTCCGGGAAGGAGAAGGACTCCTCCTGCGCCCTCCTCCTAGCCGGCGCCCCCTCCCCCTTGGCTCCTTTATATACTGAGGTAGAGGCACCCCAGAAACACACAAGTTGATCCACGTGATCTATTCCTTAGCCGTGTGCGGTGCCCCCAGCCACCATATTCCTCGATAATACTGTAGCAGAGTTTAGGCGAAGCCCTGCTGCTGTAGTGCATCAAGATCGTCACCACGCCGTCGTGCTGACGGAATTCTTCCCCGACACTTTGCTGGATCGGAGTCCGGGGATCGTCATCGAGCTGAACGTGTGCTCGAACTCGGAGGTGCCGTAGTTTCGGTGCTTGATCGGTTGGATCGCGAAGACGTACGACTACTTCCTCTACGTTGTGTCAACGCTTCCGCAATCGGTCTGCGTGGGTACATAGACAGCACTCTCTCCTCTCGTTGCTATGCATCACATGATCTTGCGTGTGCGTAGGAATTTTTTTGAAATTACTACGAAACCCAACAGTGGCATCCGAGCCTAGGTTATTTATGTTGATGTTATATGCACGAGTAGAACACAAGTGAGTTGTGAGCGATACAAGTCATACTGCCTACCAGCATGTCATACTTTGGTTCGGCGGCATTGTTGGACGGGACGACCCGGACCAACCTTACGCGTACGCTTACGCGAGACCGGTTCCCCCGACGTGCTTTGCACACAGGTGGCTTGCGGGCGACTGTCTCTCCAACTTTAGTTGAACCAAGTATGGCTACGCCCGGTCCTTGCGAAGGTTAAAACGGAGTCTATTTGACAAACTATCGTTGTGGTTTTGATGCGTAGGTGAGATTGGTTCTTGCTTAAACCCGTAGCAGCCACGTAAAACTTGCAACAACAAAGTAGAGGACGTCTAACTTGTTTTTGCAGGGCATGTTGTGATGTGATATGGTCAAGACATGATGCTGAATTTTATTGTATGAGATGATCATGTTTTGTAACCGAGTTATCGGCAACTGGCAGGAGCCTTATGGATGTCGTTTTATTGTATGCAATGAAATCGCGATGTAATGCTTTACTTTATTACTAAGCGGTAGTGATAGTCGTGGAAGCATAAACTTGGCGAGACGACAACGATGCTACGATGGAGATCAAGGTGTCATGCCGGTGACGATGGTGATCACGATGGTGCTTTGGAGATGGAGATCACAAGCACAAGATGATGATGGCCATATCATATCACTTATATTGATTGCATGTGATGTTTATCCTTTTATGCATCTTATCTTGCTTTGATTGACGGTAGCATTATAAGATGATCTCTCACTAAATTATCAAGAAGTGTTCTCCCTGAGTATGCACGTTGCGAAAGTTCTTCGTGCTGAGACACCACGTGATGATCAGGTGTGATAGGTTCTACGTTCAAATACAACGGGTGCAAAACAGTTGCACACGCGGAATACTCAGGTTATACTTGACAAGCCAAGCATATACAGATATGGCCTCGGAACACGGAGACCGAAAGGTCGAGCGTGAATCATATAGTAGATATGATCAACATAACGATGTTCACCATTGAAAACTACTCCGTCTCACGTGATGATCGGTTATGGTTTAGTTGATTTGGATCACGTAATCACTTAGAGGATTAGAGGGATGTCTATCTAAGTGGGAGTTCTTTAATTAATTTGATTAACTGAACTTAAATTTATCATGAAACTTAGTACCTGATTAGTATCTTGCTTGTTTATGTTTGATTGTAAATAGATGGCTCGTGCTGTTGTTCCGTTGAATTTTAATGCGTTCCTTGAGAAAGCAAAGTTGAAAGATGATGGTAGCAATTACACGGACTGGGTCCGTAACTTGAGGATTATCCTCATTGCTGCACAGAAGAATTACGTCCTGGAAGCGCCGCTGGGTGCCAGGCCTGCTGCAGGAGCAACGCCGGATGTTATGAACGTCTGGCAGAGCAAAACTGATGACTACTCGATAGTTCAGTGTGCCATGCTTTAAGGCTTAGAATCGGGACTTCAACGACGTTTTGAACGTCATGGAGCATATGAGATGTTCCAAGAGTTGAAGTTAATATTTCAAGCAAATGCCCGGATTGAGAGATATGAAGTCTCCAATAAGTTCTATAGCTGCAAGATGGAGGAGAACAGTTCTGTCAGTGAGCATATACTCAAAATGTCTGGGTATAATAATCACTTGATTCAATTGGGAGTTAATCTTCCAGATGATTGCATCATTGACAGAATTCTTCAATCACTGCCACCAAGCTACAAGAGCTTCGTGATGAACTATAATATGCAAGGGATGAACAAGACTATTCCCGAGCTCTTCGCAATGCTGAAAGCTGCGGAAGTAGAAATCAAGAAGGAGCATCAAGTGTTGATGGTCAACAAGACCACTAGTTTCAAGAAAAAGGGCACAGGGAAGAAGAAGGGGAACTTCAAAAAGAACGGCAAGCAAGTTGCTACTCAAGAGAAGAAACCCAAACCTGGACCTAAGCCTGAAACTGAGTGCTTCTATTGCAAGCAGACTGGTCACTGGAAGCGGAACTGCCCCATGTATTTGGCGGATAAGAAGGATGGCAAGGTGAACAAAGGTATATGTGATATACATGTTATTGATGTGTACCTTACTAGAGCTCGCAGTAGCACCTGGGTATTTGATACTGGTTCTGTTGCTAATATTTGCAACTCGAAATAGGGACTACGGAATAAGCGGGCACTGGCAAAGGACGAGGTGACGATGCGCGTGGGAAACGGTTCCAAAGTCGATGTGATCGCGGTCGGCACGCTACCACTACATCTACCTTCGGGATTAATATTAGACCTAAATAATTGTTATTTGGTGCCAGCGTTGAGCATGAACATTATATCTGGATCTTGTTTGATGCGAGACGGTTATTCATTTAAATCAGAGAATAATGGTTGTTCTATTTATATGAATAATATCTTTTATGGTCATGCACCTTTGAAGAGTGGTCTATTTTTGATGAATCTCGATAGTAGTGATACACATATTCATAATGTTGAAGCCAAAAGATGCAGAGTTGATAATGAGAGTGCAACTTATTTGTGGCACTGCCGTTTAGGTCATATCGGTGTAAAGCGCATGAAGAAACTCCATTCTGATGGACTTTTGGAACCACTTGATTATGAATCACTTGGTACTTGCGAACCGTGCCTTATGGGCAAGATGACCAAAACACCGTTCTCCGGTACTATGGAGAGAGCAACAGATTTGTTGGAAATCATACATACAGATGTATGTGGTCCGATGAATATTGAGGCTCGTGGCGGATATAGTTATTTTCTCACCTTCATAGATGATTTAAGCAGATATGGGTATATCTACTTAATGAAACATAAGTCTGAAACATTTGAAAGGTTCAAGGAATTTCAGAGTGAAGTTGAAAATCATCGTAACAAGAAAATAAAGTTTCTACGATCTGATCGTGGAGGAGAATATTTGAGTTACGAGTTTGGTGTACATTTGAAAAATTGTGGAATAGTTTCGCAACTCACGCCACCCAGAACACCACAGCGTAATGGTGTGTCTGAACGTCGTAATCGTACTTTACTAGATATGGTGCGATCTATGATGTCTCTTACTGATTTACCGCTATCGTTTTGGGGATACGCTCTAGAGACGGCCGCATTCACGTTAAATAGGGCACCATCAAAATCCGTTGAGACAACGCCTTATGAACTGTGGTTTGGCAAGAAACCAAAGTTGTCGTTTCTGAAAGTTTGGGGCTGCGATGCTTATGTGAAACAGCTTCAACCTGATAAGCTCGAACCCAAATCGGAGAAATGTGTCTTCATAGGATATCCAAAGGAAACTATTGGATACACCTTCTATCACAGATCCGAAGGCAAGACTTTTGTTGCTAAATTCGGAAACTTTCTAGAGAAGAAGTTTCTCTCGAAAGAAGTGAGTGGGAGGAAAGTAGAACTTGACGAGGTAACTGTACCTACTCCCTTATTGGAAAGTAGTACATCACAGAAAACTGTTTCAGTGACACCTACACCAGTTAGTGAGGAAGCTAATGATAATGATCATGAAACTTCAGATCAAGATACTACTGAACCTCGTAGATCAACCAGAGTGAGATCCGCACCAGAGTGGTACGGTAATCCTGTTCTGGAAGTCATGCTACTAGATCATGATGAACCTACGAACTATGAAGAAGCGATGGTGAGCCCAGATTCCGCAAAATGGCTTGAAGCCATGAAATCTGAGATGGGATCCATGTATGAGAACAAAGTATGGACTTTGGTTGACTTGCCCGATGATCGGCAAGCAATTGAGAATAAATGGATCTTCAAGAAGAAGACTGACGCTGACGGTAATGTTACTGTCTACAAAGCTCGACTTGTCGCAAAAGGTTTTCGACAAGTTCAAGGGGTTGACTACGATGAGACCTTCTCACCCGTAGCGATGCTTAAGTCTGTCTGAATCATGTTAGCAATTGCCGCATTTTATGATTATGAAATTTGGCAGATGGATGTCAAAACTGCATTCCTGAATGGATTTCTGGAAGAAGAGTTGTATATGATGCAACCAGAAGGTTTTGTCGATCCAAAGGGAGCTAACAAAGTGTGCAAGCTCCAGCGATCCATTTATGGACTGGTGCAAGCCTCTCGGAGTTGGAATAAACGCTTTGATAGTGTGATCAAAGCATTTGGTTTTATACAGACTTTCGGAGAAGTCTGTATTTACAAGAAAGTGAGCGGGAGCTCTGTAGCATTTCTGATATTATATGTGGATGACATATTACTGATTGGAAATGATATAGAATTTCTGGATAGCATAAAGGGATACTTGAATAAGAGTTTTTCAATGAAAGACCTCGGTGAAGCTGCTTACATATTAGGCATAAAGATCTATAGAGATAGATCAAAACGCTTAATTGGACTTTCACAAACAACATACCTTGACAAAATTTTGAAGAAGTTCAAAATGGATCAAGCAAAGAAAGGATTCTTGCCTGTGTTACAAGGTGTGAAATTGAGTAAGACTCAATGCCCGACCACTGCAGAAGATAGAGAGAATATGAAAGATGTTCCCTATGCATCAGCGATAGGATCTATCATGTATGCAATGCTGTGTACCAGACCTGATGTGTGCCTTGCTATAAGTCTAGCCGGGAGGTACCAAAGTAATCCAGGAGTGGATCACTGGACAGCGGTCAAGAACATCCTGAAATACCTGAAAAGGACTAAGGATATGTTTCTCGTATATGGAGGTGACAAAGAACTCACCGTAAAAGGTTACGTTGATGCAAACTTTGACACTGATCCGGATGATTCTAAATCGCAGACCGGATACATGTTTACATTAAACGGTGGAGCTGTCAGTTGGTGCAGTTCTAAACAAAGTGTCGTAGTGGGATCTACATGTGAAGCGGAGTACATAGCTGCTTCGGAAGCAGCAAACGAAGGAGTCTGGATGAAGGAGTTCATATCCGATCTACGTGTCATACCTAGTGCATCGGGTCCAATGAAAATCTTTTGTGACAATACTGGTGCAATTGCCTTGGCAAAGGAATCCAGATTTCACAAAAGGACCAAACACATCAAGAGACGCTTCAATTCCATCCGGGATCTAGTCCAGGTGGGAGACATAGAAATTTGCAAGATACATACGGATCTGAATGTTGCAGACCCATTGACTAAGCCTCTTCCACGAGCAAAACATGATCAGCACCAAGGCTCCATGGGTGTTAGAATCATTACAGTGTAATCTAGATTATTGACTCTAGTGCAAGTGGGAGACTGAAGGAAATATGCCCTAGAGGCAATAATAAAGTTATTATTTATTTCCTTATAATCATGATAAATGTTTATTATTCATGCTAGAATTGTATTAACCAGAAACACAATACATGTGTGAATACATAGACAAACAAAGTGTCACTAGTATGCCTCTACTTGACTAGCTCGTTAATCAAAGATGGTTATGTTTCCTAACCATGAACAATGAGTTGTTATTTGATTAACGAGGTCACATCATTAGTTGAATGATCTGATTGACTTGACCCATTCCATTAGCTTAGCACCCGATCGTTTAGTATGTTGCTATTGCTTTCTTCGTGACTTATACATGTTCCTATAACTATGAGATTATGCAGCTCCCGTTTGCCGGAGGAACTCTTTGGGTGCTACCAAACGTCACAACGTAACTGGGTGATTATAAAGGAGCATTACAGGTGTCTCCAAAGGTAGATGTTGGGTTGGCGTATTTCGAGATCAGGATTTGTCACTCCGATTGTCGGAGAGGTATCTCTGGGCCCTCTCGGTAATGCACATCACATAAGCCTTGCAAGCATTGCAACTAATGAGTTAGTTGCGAGATGATGTATTACAGAACGAGTAAAGAGACTTGCCAGTAACGAGATTGAACTAGGTATTGGATGCCGACGATCGAATCTCGGGCAAGTAACATACCGATGACAAAGGGAACAACGTATGTTGTTATGCGGTCTGACCGATAAAGATCTTCGTAGAATATGTAGGAGCCAATATGGGCATCCAGGTCCCGCTATTGGTTATTGACCGGAGTCATGTCTCGGTCATGTCTACATTGTTCTCGAACCCGTAGGGTCCGCACGCTTAAGGTTACGATGACAGTTATATTATGAGTTTATGCATTTTGATGTACCGAAGGTTGTTCGGAGTCCCGGATGTGATCACGGACATGACGAGGAGTCTCGAAATGGTCGAGACGTAAAGATTGATATATTGGAAGCCTATGTTTGGATATCGGAAGTGTTCCGGGTGAAATCGGGATTTTACCGGAGTACCGGGAGGTTACCGGAACCCCCCGGGAACCATATGGGCCTAGATGGGCTTTAGTGGAAAGGAGAAAGGGGCAGCCCAAGGTGGCCGCGCGCCTCCCCCCTCCCCCTAGTCCTATTAGGACTAGGAGAGGTGGCCGGCCCCCCTTCTCTCTCTTTCCCCCTCGGGGAATCCTAGTCCAACTAGGATTGGGGGGGGGGTCCTACTCCCGGAAGGAGAAGGACTCCTCCTACGCCCTCCTCCTAGCCGGGGCCCCCTCCCCCTTGGATCCTTTATATACTGAGGTAGAGGCACCCCAGAAACACACAAGTTGATCCACGTGATCTATTCCTTAGCCGTGTGCGGTGCCCCCAGCCACCATATTCCTCGATAATACTGTAGCGGAGTTTAGGCGAAGCCCTGCTGCTGTAGTGCATCAAGATCGTCACCACGCCGTCGTGCTGACGGAATTCTTCCCCGACACTTTGCTGGATCGGAGTCCGGGGATCGTCATCGAGCTGAACGTGTGCTCGAACTCGGAGGTGCCGTAGTTTCGGTGCTTGATCGGTTGGATCGCGAAGACGTACGACTACTTCCTCTACGTTGTGTCAACGCTTCCGCAGTCGGTCTGCGTGGGTACATAGACAGCACTCTCTCCTCTCGTTTCTATGCATCACATGATCTTGCGTGTGCGTAGGAAATTTTTTGAAATTACTACGAAACCCAACACCTCATTCATCCAGGGCCTGTCCGTATGCGTTTCGCTTGCTGTAATCCCCGTAAACTGAGCGGAGTGGTCCAGATCTGGTTCAATGGCGAGGGTTTCAACATCACCATCGAGCCCGAGTTTCCCCCGGAGCAAATCGCGGTGCCTGCCTTGCCCTCTCCAAATCCTCCTTCTCCAAATGATAAAGGTACGGATGGGGCGGGGCGTGACGGCAACCTGGGCGGCGACAAGGAGGCAGATGCAAGCATGGAGGATGATTCCATCGATACGGCGGCATGGGAGAAGCTGGGCATTGCTGACAAGGGCGGGGCGACGAACCGGGTGCCGTTTCCTTCGACGGAGCTGCCGCTGGCAGGGGGTCCATGGAGTTGGACCTCTCCATCCCCAACCAGTATGGCTCAAACCTGGGCTCGGTCACGTCCCCCCCGATGCGGTCGGTGGTGGAGCCTGGTGCGGGCCAGATGGAGGAGCCGCTGGGGGAGGCGCGCACTCCTATCGCGGTGTCCATGGAGTCGTTGCCGCTCGCCTCGCGCTCTCCATCTCAAGGTGGCCGCAGCTCCAACAAGCTCGGTGCGGTGAAACAGCTCAAGAAGGTGGCCGTGCGCAAGGTTAGCGCGGAGGCCGGACGTACGGCGGAGCTCCAGGGCGCATCGGCGACTCCCCGGCAGGCGGTGATGGCGCTGGCTGTGCCCACCTCCGATCCGATCGCGCTGGAGGCGGCCAAGACGGTGACTGTCCCGAAGGCCAAGCGTTCCAAGGCCGTCGTGGATGGGCAGGTGGCCCCTGTTCGGGTTAGCGCGGGGGCCAAGGGAGCCAAAGGGTACATGTCTTCGCTCCAACACGCCCAACTCCTCCAAGCATAGAAGAATCTGGAAACCTCAGGTAATCCCCTTCCCCGCTTTACGATTTTGGATTCTTTCTCGGACGAGCACCTAGGCGAGGTGTTGGTGGAAAGTGGGGTTGAACCGATGGGAGAGGGCGGGGTTAGCAAGCTAATCTCGCTGGTGAGCGCTAAAGAGCTGGCTCAAGCGGCACTCGCAGCGGCGGCTGCTCAACACGCGGAGCGTCTGGCTGTCGAGGATGAGCCCTCGACGTCGCTAAGACTCCGACCCAAAGGAGAGTCAGCAACAGGGGTTGCTGCTCCTCCCTCGCCTCGCTGCGGCAAGGTGAGGCGTGTGACCAAGGCGATCACCTCTAGGGGTGTGCGCCTGCGAAACCATGTCATATAGATGCGGATGCTCATTTGGAACATCCGTGGCTTCGGCCACTCGGGACGGCGCACCCAACTTAGAGACTACATCAAGAAAGAAGGGATAGATATAGTAGGGCTCCAGGAAACCATTAAAGTCGATTTTCGTCACCAAGATATCGTAGCCATAGACCCTCTGGAGCGTTTCATTTGGCAGCACAGCCCGGCCATTGGGCATTCGGGTGGCATGCTGCTAGGCTTTTGCAGTGCCATCTATGAGGTGTTGTCCTGGGAGGTAGGCACCTTTTTTATTGCAGCCAATATTCGCGTGAGAGCTTCGCTACGCGAGCTCGTGATCCTGCAAGTCTATGGACCAGCAGATCACTCATGTTCGGCAGAGTTTCTGGGAGAACTCGAAGCCAAGGTGCTGGCAGTCGCCGCATCCCAAGTCCCGCTTCTAGTGGGTGGAGATTTTAACCTCATCCGATCGAGCGCGGACAAAAACAACGACAACATCAACTGGTCAAGGGTGACCATGTTCAATAGCGCAATTGCGTCAATGTCACTTAGGGAAGTGGCAAGGACGGGGGCAAGGTACACTTGGACCAACACGCAACTAGCCCCGGTGCGATCCGTCTTGGATCGCGCTTTCATGTCTCCGGAATGGGAAGTGGTGTTCCCATTATGCTCGCTCCTCGCGGAAACAAGGATCGGCTCGGACCATGTTCCACTCATCTTATCTTCAGGGGAAGATAGGATACGTCGCAGCCCACGTTTCTTCTTTGAAACAGCATGGTTCGAGGTCCCTGACTTTGACAACATCTTTCGGGAAAGATGGTTGAGGTGTGTTCAAGCCACGGGCCAGCAGCGCGGCCCTATGGAGTTTTGGACAGCGGTCGGGGGACGCCTGCGTGCAAGCCTCAAGGGATGGGGCACGAACCAGGGGCGAGACGAGAAAGTTTTGAGGGCGAGACTTCTCGACGAGATTGCAATTCTCGATACTCAAGCAGACTCGCGTCCTTTCTTGGAGCAAGAATGGGCGCACCGATACGCCTTGGAAGGGAAAGTCAAGGCGTTGCTTCGATCCGAGGAGGAATATTGGAGGCGTAGAGGAGGCCTTAAGTGGACACTCAAGGGCGATGCGAACACTGGTTACTTCCACGCGTACGCGAATGGCCGACGTAGGAAATGCCTAATCCTTAGACTACAGACGGAGCAGGTGCTCCTCCTCCAGCAATCGGAGATTAGCAAACACATCTACGACTTTTACATCAGCCTGATGGGGACCGACGAGCCTCAGCGCGCTAGGCTGAGTGAGGACGCTTGGCTCCCAGCTCAAAAGGTCTTAGAGTCGGAGAACGAAGAGCTGGGGCTCGCGTTTCTCCCCAAGGATATTGACGATGCTCTCCAAAGCATGAAAATAGACACGGCCCCGGGGCCCGATGGGTGGCCGGTGGCATTGTTTAAACACTTCTGGCCAGTGTTGCGCGATCCCATCTTCGCGGTGTGCAATGGCTTCATGCGTGGTTTTGTGGACATTGCTAGGTTAAACTACGGCGTGCTCTCGCTAATCCCGAAAGTGTCTGGTGCGGATAATATCCGCCAGTACAGACCAATAGCGCTCATTAATGTGCCTTTCAAAATATGCGCCAAGGGATGTGCCACTAGGCTTACTCCGATCGCACACCGCACAATCAGTCGTTCCCAATCTGCCTTCATACGCGGTAGGAACATTTTGGAGGGACCATTAGCGTTGCAAGAGACCCTCCACGAACTTAGGCGCACGCGCGAGCCGGCGATTTTACTAAAATTAGACTTCCAAAAAGCTTACGACCGCGTCAACTGGGATTTTCTCAGACAAATCCTGACGAGCCGAGGCTTCTCGCCGGTATGGGTGCACCGAGTCATGCAGTTGGTCTCGGGGGGCCAAACTGCGGTCTCGGTGAACGAAGAAGTAGGGCACTTCTTCCGGAACAAGCGTGGCCTACGCCAGGGTGATCCCATGTCACCGCTCTTGTTCAACTTTGTGGCAGATGCACTTGCGACCTTGCTACGGAAAGCAACGGAGGCAGGCCATATCAAAGGGGTGTTGGGACACCTCATCCTAGGGGGGATATCGCACCTACAATACACCGACGACACGCTTCTGTTGTTCCAACCGGACCTTCACAGCGTGGCCACGATCAAAGCCCTGTTGATTAGCTTTGAACTTATGTCGGGGCTCAAGATCAACTTCCACAAATGCGAAGTGATGCCCATGGGGCTCAAGCCGTCCGAAAGTAGACGTATCGCGGACCAGCTCAATTGCAAACTAGGCAAACTCCCGTTCACCTACCTTGGCCTCCCGTTGGATGCCAAACGTATCTCGATTGATGGCTGGGCTCCACTCTGGACCAAGGTGGGGGGGGCGGGTTTGTCCGTGGAGGGGGAAGTTCCTCTCCTCTGCAGCTCGTCTAGTTCTCACAAACGCGAGCCTGTCCTCGCTGCCGTAGTTCGCGATGGGGCTGTTCCTCTTGGCCGAAGGGGTGCATGCCAAAATGGACACACCACGGTCCCGTTTCTTTTGGGAAGGTGCGGGACCCAAACGCAAGTACCATATGGTCAGATGGGACGCGGTGTGCAGACCCAAGGACCTAGGGGGGCTAGGGATCACAAACACTCGGATCCTCAACATTGCACTTATGTGCAAATGGATTTGGAAGTTGTCGCAGGGGGCGACCGGTCTGTGGATGGACCTGCTGCGCGCTAAATATTTCCCCAACGGGAACTTTTTCGAAGGCAGGCCGCGGGGCTCACCCTTCTGGAACGACCTACAAGCGGTGCGCCCGGCCTTTGCCCTTGGCGCCAAGTTCGTCGTAGGAAATGGCCGCTCGGCCCGCTTCTGGCTTGACCTATGGCTGGGAGCGCAGCCCCTTTGGGCCCAATTTCACCACTTAATTTTGATGAATCTATGGTGGAAATGAGGTGAGGAGGAGGAGATGGCCGAAAGCTTGGAGAAGGAGGTGGAGGGAATGAAGTGGGAAAAGTGAGTGGGTAGGTGTGGGGCTGTCCAAAATATCTTGTTGGGGTCCTAGGTTACTAATGGCGCACCACCAGCAAATGCGCCATTAGTAACCCTGGTTACTAATGGCGCACCTGCAGGTGGTGCGCCATTAGTAGTTTTGCAAAAAAGTAAATATATATATATATACTAATGGCGCACCGGGTAATAGTGCGCCATTACTAGTTTAAACTAGTAATGGCGCACTGTGAAACGATGCGCCATTAGTAGTTTTGCAAAAAAAGAATAATTTTTTTTACAGTAATAGCGCACTGTCTGCTTGGTGCGCCATTACTACTTAGAACTAGTAATGGCGCACTTCGACCTGATGTGCCATTACTATGTATGGAAAAATGGAAAAAATAATAATTTAATACTAGTGGCGCACCCTGTTTCTAGTGCGCCATTAGTGTCTTTCACACTAATGACGCATCACCAACCGGTGCGCCATTAGTATATAGTAGTGGCGCACTGCTTCCATGGTGCGCCATTAGTATCAATCCTATCTATAGCCCTTTTCCTAGTAGTGAAAAGCCAAAATAAAATTAAAATATGAAAGTGTGGAAGGCACAAAAAAGAAACCATTGCCACAAAATATGACCAGTTTGAACACTTGGCACAACAAAAATAAGATAATAAATAGTGCAATGGCAGCAGCAATTGGTACAACTATTACAGCGAGAAGTGTTCCATTGTTTTTCTTTCGACCTGATCTGTAGGCAGTACCATTGCTACAAAGATTTGCATTATCACCAACCTTGAATAAAGAGGGATGTCTGACTATGAATGCTGGAAGGAATCAGTACTTCTCTATAAATATACTAATCAATAACCTAATAATAAACTAGTCAAATGTAATACTACCTCCATCACGGTTTAGAAGGCGCACTTGGAAATTCTCTAAGACCTAGGTGGTTATCTATTGGTTATGAGACGGGCTAAAAAATAGCATTCACACTACGCATGCATATAAAAATAGTATATCAGAGTACTAATTAGCTACTAGAAATAAATGCAATGCGCCCTAAACCTTGTCTATTGTGGAAACGCACGCAAATTTAACTGTGCCTTCTAAACCGTGACGGAGGGAGTACTAACATTTTTAAAGGTCCTTTCATAAGAATGCTTCCCAACAAAATGAAACTAGTTAAATGCACAGGGACAAATAAAACTGATATATAAGATTCTTCCATGCCTTTCTAGAGAAATCCAACCATAAGCATATTACTTTCTTCACTAGAGTTACCGGTCCTTGTTGTAGTATCAATTACAGTTGATGACTGATGATGAGATAACTTATCTTTCCAATTAACCAGAAGTACTATACTTTATTGAATGAACAGTCAAATAAATTGAAAAACATTAGGCCCAAATAGCAAAGTGTAATTTTTCAGTTAGTATGATAAATTTTTCAGTTAGTATGATATTGAAGCATCATTTACAATGATATTAATGACATCATCCGAAAACATTGCATTACTTATTTACATGTTAGTATGTATATTTTTCTTCAAAAATATATATTCAAATTTAGTTAACTTTCGAAAGCAAAACATACATTAGTGACAAGGACCCATTTTGGGACCTTTGTAAAAGGTTGCAAGGAATTTCTCTACTCATATCATTGCTGGACAAATCTTTATCTTTACCTAATATTAAAAGGAGGATTGTTTCTTCACTTTTTTGTCCATGGTGGGACCATCAAATTTTTCGTCCGTTTTGTTGCTGGCCTGGCTGCTACGAAAGAAAAAAGGAAAGAAAAAAGGAAAAATATTGAACCGGAAAAAACAAATGCCATGAGGGAGATTCGAACCGAGGAATACTAGGTTGATTCTTGTGGTGGCGACCAGCCCAACTGGGCCCCTGGATGTGACTAAATAAAGCGCCTGCTTCGTTTTGATACGGAACTGGGCGTGCGGAAATAAGGTGTAAGAATTGCGAGCAGTTTTTTTAATTATTACTTTTTTACTTACTATCATCCACTACAACGTGGTCCATGACTGCTCGAGGGTGGGTGGCATGTTGACATCCATGTTTATGTATGTTCTTCACAATCCGTAGCTGCCATATTTCCGTTTGTTCTTTATTATGCAAACTGTTGCTTTCTTAGGTAGATCTATTCATTTTCTGATCTGTGTTTGACTCTTTCAAATGAAGTGCACTAAGTTGCTGTACTAGCTATGTGGTTCGTTTTTCCCTAATGTGTATTTGAATAATTGAATATGTTTAACTATAACAGTTGCGGTATGAGGAAGACCTGCATGAAAAAAGTGATTGATTAAATACATGGTATATGTTGTTTTTCTCACTAATTAGTTTTTCTTCTTTATTTACATTCTTCATTTTTAGAAGAGATTTAATAACAGTTGCGGTATGAGGAAGACCTGCATGAAAAAAGTGATTGATTAAATACATGGTATATGTTGTTTTTCTCACTAATTAGTTTTTCTTCTTTATTTACATTCTTCATTTTTAGAAGAGATTTAATCAGATGTTTCACATCATTTTATGTGTTATTGTTATTAGGCTAGGGCCATATGATATTTTATGTAGTTTTCTTATAAAGAATACTTTTATATTTTTGGCTTCTTTCCGCCGCCATTATGAATATCTAGATGTACTGAATAATACATATTTCAATTCTAGAAAAATATCATAAAAAAATATGTGTTTCAATTCCAATCTTTCTGTCTCAGTGGTAACAACTAATCAAACTTTTGCTAGCTTTAAGAATAATTATATTATTATTTTTCAATTCAACCATAGCTGACATAATTTGCCTTCTTCACTGTAACAAAAAATGTAGGTACATATTTATCAGTTTATATGTATTCTATGCTTTAGGACGGAGATTACGTATGGGGATAACTTTTTTCATAGTGACACACCGTAAGGTCTTTCGAAAGTAGCGTGCTAGAGTGTGATGATCAAGCTCATTGCTCTTGAGATTGTCATGTTCGTCGTGAGGTGGACAATGTGACCATGATGAAGAGAATGCTAACATAGATGGGTCACTGGAGTGTGCGAGTATTTTTTACTCCCGTTGCAACACACGGACATATGTGATATCTATATCTATATCTATACCTATGTATCTATATCTATATCTATATCTATATCCATATCCATATCTATATCTATATCTACTAATAAAGCAAGGTGATATTTTTGGTTTCGTCCCGCATATGTGATTTTGTATATGCGCAAGGTGGTACTAATTTAACTCGCGCGTCTGGCAAAAATAATTTTTGGGCCAAGTAGCCGCACAACTGGGCTTTTCTAGAGTTCAAAGAATAACTGGACCATGTAGATGCGTTGTTGGGTCTTCTCTTATGGCCCGTGAGAGGCTGCAAAAACAAGTTAAGACCGGGACTCGAACCAAGGACCTCTTCTAACGTGCTTGGAGGCAACAACCAACTAGGGTAAGCTTGCTTGATGTTTAATAGTCCCACCCCGCGTGTAAACATATTGAGACCGGTTAATATACCAACCAACTCAAAAACCAACATAATGGTGGTGAAACAGAGGCGAGCTAATTAAGCGGATGAAATTAAAGAAAAGATTCTAGGCTCAAAGGAAGGATTGAGGGGATTGTCAAAAAAGGAAAGGAAGGATTGAGAGGGCTATACGAAATAGAATATTTAACCAGATATCTTTAATGTAAAGAAATGATTGTGTGAAACGGGTGGATCCTTATATGGAAGACTTAATCATGGTAATTAAAGGACGTGTGTTTTGCTTTGGACTAAGTGTGGCAAAGAAAATATGGACGTGGCCAAACACTACTATTTTTTAGTGTTCAGTATTTGTATATTAATGCGTGCATTCTTTTAAGATTTGCGTGTTTAAGAGCTTAGATTTATTTTATTTTTTATGAGAGAAGAGCTTATATTTATGATTGTACTTGCCCGTTTGAACATCCTATTAATACTTACAAGTCCGTGAAAATTATAAGTTGGTGGGGGGAGAGAGACATGTGAAGCGATGTGCTAGAGTATGTTGTCAACTCATTGTTGTGTGATTAATCACCATTGACAATGGTGATGAAAAGGAGAATTAACAACAACGATAGGTCTCTAGGAATGTACAAGAATTAGCTTCTCCCATTGCAATGCACGGACCGGCAACAACTGCCGGTCACCAGCCACCTAGCACATGCCAGCACGAACTATGCAACCATCAAGTAATATGTTTCAAACAGAGATCAAAGATAACCAATTACATTTTACTTGAATATGATAAGGAATTACACACTTTAAGTGCATTTGGAATTAGTACATAACTTGCTATTGTATGGGTCCATGGATTTTGGTAAGCGCTAAATATCAAATGAACTATGATTGTTTTTTCTCATATTATTCCAACTATTTTAAAAAAATTAATTATGTCTCCCGTTGCAACGCACAAGCATTTGTGCTAGTCCCTATAAAGAAAAAGACATTGTATATGTACCATTGCAAGAAAAATGTTCACAAGCATTACATAGGTTCTCGAAGCCCAAGGGTCAGGCTATGGGTAGGGAGTTGGCTGAGTGACTCACGGTCAACTTCATCCGAGAAGTCAAACATCCGGACTGGTTGTCAAACCTTGTCAAGGTGCCCAAAAGGGATAAATCTGGGCACCTCTACGTCGATTTAAAATATGTGCAGAAGATGAAGTGGCAGGCATACGATCAGGAGGCAACTCCCTTCATCACTCCTTACAGTCCTTCCTGCCAAGTCACCATGCCCTTCGGGCTGAAGAGTACAGGGGCCATGTGCCCACGTATCAGCGGATAATCTAGGCATGTCTACAGATGTAGATTGGCACAACTGCGTGTAGGCGTATATTGACGACATGGTCATCGGGACCAAAAGAATTGACACGCTCAGCGATGACTTGCATGAGATGTTTACAAATCTTCGCGCACTCAACATCAGGCTTAGTACTCCCTTTGGTCCTTTTTACTCTGCATATTAGAATTTTTTGAAGTCAAACTTCACAAAGTTTGACCGTATTTATGTGAAAAAATATCAACATCTGCCATGCTAAAGTTATACAATATGAAACTTTAAATCATGACACATCTATTGATATTGATTTTAGATTGTGAATGTTGGTACTTTTTTCTATAAAGTTGGTCAAACTTTACGAGGCTTGACTTCAGTCAAATCTTATATGCGAACTAAAAAGGACCGGAGGGAGTACGGACAAGTGTGTTCTCGGCTTACCGGTTGGGAAGCTCTACGGATTCATCAACTCCCGTTGTGGAATCAGAGCGAACCCCTGCAGTATCTGGGCGTTAGCAAGGCTCACACCTACCGAGAAGCTCAAGGAAATCGTGTTCAAAAAAAAAGAAGCTCAAGGAAATCCGAGAGCCAGCCGCCAAGACTAGGGATTCCGGCCCCGGTCAGGCGGTGTCCATGGATATAGGGCCAGACGACGAAATCACCGGGGGCTGGAGGCCACAGATCATCTCCCCGGTTGCGAGATCCTGACGGTCATCACCTTGTGGATCGGGCCCATCCTTAGACTAGTCACAATAGGGAGTAACTTAGACTAGTAACATCACATTTTACTAGGCTATGTTACTACCTCCACAGTGGGTAGTAACATATGTGTTGTCATGTTATGGTTCATTTATTAGCTTATAGACTCATATTGCCTTGATATGTGTGATGTTACAGTAACTAGCTAAGTTACCATCATCACCTCTCTCATCATTAAATATGTGCCATATAAGCAAAATTATCGTGAAAAGTGTGATGTTACTAATGATATTACTCCCACTATGGCCAGCCTTAGGCACAAGGTTACTAGAGTTGTCCAATGTGGCACTTCTCCTGAGGAGGACCAACACCTATTTGCATGAGATCCACGCTGGCACCTGCAATTGCCTCGTGGCCCCTCAGACAATTGTAAGCGAGCCTTCTCACTATTTTTGGCATCAAAAACTTTTTAGAATTAGTTATAGCTGCCCAAAATCGTTTTTTATGTTTGTAAGAGAGCTGTCAAATTCATTGATTATAAGAGGAATTTACGAAGAGAGTAAAACGCTCTCGCGAGTGCGGGCGACCGGCCGCGTCCCCGGCACCTCCCTCCTCGAGACCTCCCCCATTCCTCCCTTCCCGCCACCGTCGCCGGTGTTCGGCCCTAGCCCTGGCCCAGGTGGTGCAGGCGGCAGCTGTCCCTGGCCTTTGCGGGGTGGAGTGGAGCCATAGGGCGCACCGGGGCGGCAGTCGTCCGCTGCGTCGACGGGGTGGCCTATCGCGATCGCCAGTGATCTGCTGGGCGGCGGTGCTGCTATTGGTGGCGGGGTGGCACGATCTGGCGGCTCCCGCTCAACCCAGATCCGGGCCTTTTGGGCCCCATCTGGGTCTGGGCGGGCCAACGGCAGGGCTTGTCATCGGCGTGTCTTCCAGGAGTCGGAGGAGCGGCGTTGGGCTGGTGGGTGGTGGCGGCACTGGCGCCGGCCTGCTGCAACGTGGTGGTGTAGGCTTTGCGGGCCTGGGATGGCCTGGTATATATGCTCTTCTTGTTGCGTCCAGACGGTGACCGCAAGGTGCTAGAGGCATGTGCCTCCCGCACATCGGCGGTGAAGGTGGTACCCTCCGTGCGGCTCCGGTGCTGCCGCTCCCGATTCCAGGCGCCCCCTCTCCCCGTCCTCTAGGCCTTGTGGTGGTGATCTCGGTGAGGCAGCGTGGGTGACATCAAGACCGCGGTGGCGCATTCTGGTGGATGGTATGTTGGCTGGTTGGCTCTAGATCGGTTGGGCAGTGGAGTTTGGGGTCCCTGTCGGTTCATCCAGCACCGACGCGATGACGCCTGTGGGTGCCGCCATTCCTTCCTGAAGGGTGTCGGTGGTGTCCATCCCCCACTCCCCTCCGTGTGTCGGGGAAAACCCTAGAACACGTTCGGGCAGCAGTGTCATCGACGACACATTCCTTCTTGGAGGTGTTGCTTGGTACGCGGTGGTTCGGAGCCTTGGACTGTGGTGGGACGATTCCGGAGAGCGCAGCGGTGGTGGGTCATCCGCGCTTTGTCGAGTTGTTGTTGTTGTTGTTGTTGTTGTTGTTGTCATTTGTTTCTTCATTCGCTCTGTTTTCTTTTGGTTTGATGTGCTGGTCGCCCAAACAGTTGCTATGTGATCGGTGTTGGTTGCTTTATAATATAAAGTGGGGGAAACCTTTTTTGGATAACAGGACCAAAAACAGGTCCCTAAACAAGTACACTAAGGAGGCACTTGCCAAAATAAGAAAGTGCAAAATAAAATAAAAGAAAAGCCCTTAGCCAGGATCAAATCGAATAGAAGCACCCACTAAAGTCGACATGACTACTTCGTCATGGATTAAGTTTACAAACATTTCGACATTGAGTACTCATTTATGAAAGCGGATTGAAATTCAGACAACCAGGGAGGGCACGCAGACACCATATCAGAATCGAACAAAATGTGTAGTGTGAGAGACTCACGAGGGTGAATATTCAGTGATACCATGCTCCCATGATACCATTCAAAAAAAATTAGTTTTAAATGTTTCAAAAAAGTACTGAAAAAAATCATGAATATTCACAAGGAATGTGTATACAACCACTACTTCAAATTCGAAATGCACACTGACAAACAAAAAAGACTAATCCAGATATGAATAGTATCTTTTTTTTGCGAGAAAATTTCTGATCTATTCACCTTCAATTATGGCAGTACAACAAACACCAGAAATAATAAAAATTACATCCAGATTCGTAGACCACCTAACTACGATTACAAGCATTGAAGCGAGCCGAAGACGCGCCGCCGTCATCACCCCTCCCTCGTCGGAGCCAGGCAAAACTTCTTGTAGTAGACAGTCGGGAAGTCGTCCTGCTAAGGCCCCATAGGACCAGCGCACTAGAACAACAACCGCCGCTGAACAAAAAAGACTAATCCAGATGTGAATAGTATCTTGCTTTTGTCCTTTTGTGACACCATTCATGCTAATTTTGTCATTTTTGTTTCTCAATGTGTATTTCGAATTTGGATATGACTTTTAAGGGTTGTAGTCACATAGGTTGTGAACATTCACAAAAAAGAATTAGAATTTTTTGAAACATCTAAAATTAATGTTTTAAAGTTGGTATCATGGGAGCATTCAAGGTGTTGTATCACCAGATACTCTCCCAGATTCACACAACTGCAGCTGCTCAGAGGTCAGAACATGAACCATGTCCAGAGCTAAACACGAAACATCACACCTTCGATCACAGTTCATGGGCATTTTGTCCCCGGGAAGTCAAGTCAATGTGTGATTCAATGGCACAAGTTTCTATCACAAATTAGGTCTAGATATATCCATTTCAGTGGGAAGTATTTCCGGACGAAGGTAATACTATATACTATATAGTATGAAATAAAGGTGAATTACAAGTTTCGGATAGAACACCATGGACACTCGCTTTATGTAACATACGTAGGATTCTCTTCTTTTTACCGAAAAGACTTTCGTCCCGCTTTATAAATAAAGCAAACCGTCAAGAGCACACATACAAGGACTAGTTCAGAACACACACACCCAAGTCTTACAAGAGAAAGTACAAATGTTCTGCTGAGGGCATAGCTCAACAAGCCCTAACAAAAAAGAAAACAAGGGGAGCCTGGTGGACATTGTGTATATTAAAATAAGCAAAGAAGCCTTTTTTTTCTGGACCCCAAGTCACAATTAAAACAAAATCTGTCTATCTGCTATTGAGGAAATGCGGCTCATACAATTCATCCTTTATCATTGACATAGACATCATTGAAGAATTTGCCAGTATCCTTGCTGCACGCATGACATTTCTGTAAAGTTACAAGGAACACAAAATGAATCAAGATGGCAATAATTAATTGCTGGAATAAATATCGACAGAACTAAGTACAATGGTAAACTAATAGTATGTTGCACTCAGAAGTCTAATTATATAAGTGTTCTAGAAAAAATATTAAATTCTTTCATATAAAAGAAAACAAGTTTCTGTACTATAAGTCTATAACTTGTATATTCTACTAAAGCAAGCATCTGGCTACATGCCAACCAAGTACAAAGCCAATGATAAAGCCCAAAAGCTCACTGGTATTTTGTGTGTGTGTGTGTGTTGTCAGATTAATTTGATAACAATAATGCTAGACGACTTACGGATAATTTCTTACTGATTAAACTTACGGCTGACATTGAGGCAGGCCGTGTAATCATGGGAGGATTTTTCGGAGAAGTTAGTTTTGAGGGGAATAAAGAAATAGGACGAGTAGGGTCCATAAGTTTAATGTGTAAGTCTAGCATTATTGCATGGATAATGAACTTGATATATTGGAGGAAATATTAATTATGATGTAAGTAGATGATTAGTAATTAACACAATGCCACTATTAAAATTATGAAATTTTGAGAACCATGAATAGCTAAGATAGGTCCACAGTGAGAGGCCCGCAATAGACCGAACTCATGATGTTTGGAATCATATAATGCGGTCCCAAAAGCTCACTGATTTTTTTGTGTGTGTCTCTTGAGATTAATTTGGATAACAATAATGCTCAACGATTTACGGATAATTTCTTACTAATTAAACTTACGGGCTGACATTGAGGCAGGCCGTGTAATCATGGGAGAATTTTTTGGTGAAGTTAATTTGAGGGGAATAAAGAAATAGCAAGCGTAGGGTCCATAAGTTTAATATGTAAGTCTAGCATTATTGTATGGATAATGAATTTGATACATTGGTGGAAATCTTAATTATGATGTAAGTAGATGACTAGTAATTAACACAATGCCACTATTAAAATTATGAAATTTTAACAATGAATAGCTAAGAGAGGTCCGCAGTAGACCGAACTCATGATGTTTGGAATCATATAATGCGGTTAAACATAGGTGTGGGGACCCTAACAACATAGTGAGATAAAAGTACAAAAGAAATAACATGTGCTAATTGAACCATGTAAACTAGAATTCCCACTTACAATAACAAGTTAGCAAACATTGAACAACTTTCTTTTGGAAAAGCATCGAACTAGCTGTGTGATAATTACAAAGGAAGGTGACAATATAACTAGGATGTGATAAAAATATTTACCACTTCATATTTTTGACGATGATAACAACGATGGTGGATAATTAGTATATATGTGTGTCCTTGATATACCAGACTTGGTGTGTTTCTTCGCGCACATCCTGTCAACCTGGAATGTCTTGACATCTAGTGCGAAACATTCATAGCCTGGGCACTCCAACGACGAGCTGTCATAGAATTTGTTTTCTTTCCCTACCAGTATGACATACCTCTCTGATGCACCTGTGATATTATGTTTGTACCTTGAATCCAGTGAGATCGTATTCCCTATCAGCCACCGGTTTGGCGTGTAGTTACTTTGTCTAATGCTATAATAGCAGTCGGATCTGTTCTCTCCTATATGGAACGCCCCAAGCCTGCCTTCCCCCGCCTCCACAATGTTGCACGTAACCGTAAATAGTCCGAGTGGAAGGCCAACAGTGGAGAACTGCATACCTTGGGAGTTAAGCACGAGCAAGACACTCGAAAGGTCTATCTTCCAGTAGAAGCATCCATAAGCACACCGGCGCTGGGATAACACATGGCGTGCTGCATTCCCAAAGTGATAATATTTAGAGTCTGGCAAATCATTCCAATTGTGGTATCCAGCAGTTCGCCATCGTCTGGTGTTTGAAGAGAACACAAAGGCGACTGGTTTAGTCAGGCAACTTGCTACCCAGATCACTTGAAATGAAATCTCTTCATCTACCACTCCTACTACCTCCTCGCTGCCATGGGGAGCGAGGAAGGGTTCGCTTAGCTCACAAAGTGGATCCTCCACCGACGCCACTAAGTCACCAGGAATTGGAGGAAGGAAGAGGTATCGTCGGTGCAAGGGGTCGCACACCACTAGCTCGCCGAATGCAGGGCGGCGTTGCTCACCAGTGCGGCGGCGATTGAGGAGGACACGGCCATCACTGATGTCCTGGACGGTCCAGCGGGCGGGAGGAGGGAGAAAGGAGAAGGAGAAGTCGGCAGTGAAGGCGGTGGCGAGGGCAGCAGACGCGGAGGGGTGAGGTGGGGTGGCAGGATGGAATCCCGCCGTATCTAGAAACCCTAGGATGGGCGGGGTGTGGAGCTTGCGGAAGCGCCGTAGGAAAGAACGGTCGGCGGTGAGTCGGTGGAACGACGTGCAAGTAGCGGATGTGCGGATAAGATCGGCCGGGGTTGGTAGTCGGAGGAAGATCTCCGGCAGGATGTCGGCCAGGCGGTCGTCGGTGATCATTATCGGTGT
Source organism: Triticum urartu (assembly GCF_056163025.1). Lineage (NCBI taxonomy): Eukaryota > Viridiplantae > Streptophyta > Magnoliopsida > Poales > Poaceae > Triticum > Triticum urartu. The sequence continues at coordinate 101,700,316 of NC_141878.1, forward strand.
GGAGACCACCATCTTGGGAGAAAAAGGGTTTGGCGATCATCCATCAAGAACCACTTAATGTGGAGGGAATTAACGGTGTTGGATGATCTCGATCGAAGCTGCAGGGAGCTGCCGTTTCCTTGATTGAAGCAGTTTTATTTGTTACAAACACATATATAGGCAGCAGTAGCCAGTAGGTGGTTGTTCCACATCGAAATGCGGTCAGCCCAGCTGCCGTTTAAAATGGAAGTTTTCTTGTCAGCGTGCGCTTGTATTTCGATATAACTAAAAAGTGCAAAATCAAGTGGCAACCTCCGCCTTGTCCGGCCGGCCGGCACAATAGTGACGTGTTTACTGCTCCGTGGTCCGGGCAGCTCACGTCCGGCGTCAATCGGCGCCGCCTGCTCCTCTAGTGGAAGTGGAACCATTAATTTTGTGTTGCATGCAGTGAAGAGTCGTTCTTAGTTCAGTCCTGTGTAATTATTCAATGAAAGCTTCCTCGGCTACATAGATCATTAGGAGATCGGTTATTTGATGACGCTCCCAACGGCTCCTGTACGGACAGGCGTTGCGAGCGTCTCTGGCGATGGTGGCGACGGTGGTGGTGTTTCTGCGCAGGGCCTGGCCGCCGACGACCACGGAGGTGCTGCTCAGGCTCCGGCGGTGGACTCGGAGGCGGGCTGGGCGGCGGCTCGCGCCCCAGCCCCCAGGCGGGCGGCTGCGTCCTCCTTGGGCGTCGTTGGGTGGTCGGGAAGCCGCTTTTGGGCGCTGGCGGAGGACGAGTCGGACTGCGACGAGGAGGCGGAGTTAGGCGACGCGGTGGCGTCGGGGGCAGGTGGCCGTGCGGCCTGCTCCATTGGCGACTTCGTGTCGCGGGCCGAGGAGCTCGGGGGCTCTCTCAAGGCCGGGCGCCGGCGTGCTTTTGCGCCCGGGGGCCGTGGCTCACGGCGGGCCGATGCGGCCGCGCACAGGGCGGCTCGCTCTGTGTGGCGACGCGAGGGCCGCGGCAACCCTGCTGCTCCTGATGCGGGGCTGCTCCTGCAGCATGCGGCAGACCTGTCGTGTCCGGCGTCAGCGTCCCTCGTGGCGGCGGCGGCGCGGACGGAGCTGGGCGTGGTCAGCCCTAGGGTTGGGGCGGACCAGCCAGCGGTCCAGACGGGCCAGCCCACTCGGGTGGTGGACGGCCCAACTGCGGAGGTGGCGCGGGCTGGGGCCCAGTCCCCTGACGCGCTTGTGGTGCAGGGAAGTGTTCCTGTCCCCAGGACCCAGCCCGGCCCACAGGGGGAGATCCAGCCCAAACAGCCCAGCCCCGAGCGGCCACATAAATGGCTCTGGATCCCCCGTGGAACCCTAAATCCCTCGCTAGGTTTTCCAGCCACCGCTGCGGAGGTGCGGCGCTTCGGTCGTTTCGCCCATTTCCTCTCACTCACTCCACTCCCTCCCCCACTGCGGCGCTCCTTTGCAGAAGTAGTGGCGATGGGCTCCAAGCAGGATCGCCGGGGGGGAAAACCTCCCATGGAGCCGCCGCGGGGCCGCAACCGTGGCCGCGCTGACAACGAGGGGGGTTGGGGGCCGCCGCCTGCGTGGTGGCTCAAGGAACAGGAAAGGAAGAAAAAGAAGAAGGCGGAGTACAAGCAACGCGGCCTCGAGCTCAAGCGCAAGGGGATGCAACCAGCGCCGGGCGGCGACTGGGGCGGCGACTCCCACGCAAAGAAGAAATCCAAGCCTGCGGGGGCGACGGCCTCCAAGCTGCCTCTCCCGCCCAGATCTGAGGCGCCGGGCTCATCCAAGGGTACGGAGGCGAAGCCAATCCCTATCGAGGAAGCCGACGGACCTGAGTGCTTTCGCTGCGGTCGCACGGGTCACTTCCAGAACCTCTACACCTTCAAGCCTCTGTGCGTGGTGTGCACCATGGAGGGGCACACGTCGGCGCAGTGCCCGACCCGCGGCAAGCCTTTGCTCCTCCAAACCATGGGGCACGCCATCTCCGGCGAGGGCTTCTTTTGCCTCCAGTACCCGGATGATTCGAGGGAGGAGCCACAGATCCAGCTGGGGGCCAACGCGGCTGTGCTCTCCATGCCTTCCGGTGCGCTCACCCAAGCGATTCTGCAACTGGAGCTGCCACACCTCTTCGAGGGCGAATGGGACTGGCAGATCTCACCTATGGAGGGCGGGGCGTTCTCGGTGGTCTTCCCTGATCCGGTGATGCTCCGGATGGCAACAAGGAGCGGCAAGTTGTTCCTCTCCCTCAACAACCTCATGGTGGACATCCGCGATGCGGTCCTCGACGCCCCCAAGGGAATGGCGATGCCAGAGGTGTGGGTCAAATTGGGAGGAATCCCACCCAAGCAGCGGCGCTCCGACCTGCTCATGGCGGCCACCACCATGCTCGGTCGTCCCCTGCTGATAGATGAGGAGTCCCTCATGAAGGAAATATGCCCTAGAGGCAATAATAAAGTTATTATTTATTTCCTTATAATCATGATAAATGTTTATTATTCATGCTAGAATTGTATTAACCGGAAACATAATACATGTGTGAATACATAGACAAACAAAGTGTCACTAGTATGCCTCTACTTGACTAGCTCGTTAATCAAAGATGGTTATGTTTCCTAACCATGAACAATGAGTTGTTATTTGATTAACGAGGTCACATCATTAGTTGAATGATCTGATTGACATGACCCATTCCATTAGCTTAGCACCCGATCGTTTAGTATGTTGCTATTGCTTTCTTCATGACTTATACATGTTCCTATAACTATGAGATTATGCAGCTCCCGTTTGCCGGAGGAACACTTTGGGTGCTACCAAACGTCACAACGTAACTGGGTGATTATAAAGGAGCATTACAGGTGTCTCCAAAGGTAGATGTTGGGTTGGCGTATTTCGAGATTAGGATTTGTCACTCCGATTGTCGGAGAGGTATCTCTGGGCCCTCTCGGTAATGCACATCACATAAGCCTTGCAAGCATTGCAACTAATGAGTTAGTTGCGAGATGATGTATTACAGAACGAGTAAAGAGACTTGTCGGTAACGAGATTGAACTAGGTATTGGATGCCGACTATCGAATCTCGGGCAAGTAACATACCGATGACAAAGGGAACAACGTATGTTGTTATGCGGTCTGACCGATAAAGATCTTCGTAGAATATGTAGAAGCCAATATGGGCATCCAGGTCCCGCTATTGGTTATTGACCGGAGACGTGTCTCGGTCATGTCTACATTGTTCTCGAACCCGTAGGGTCCGCACGCTTAAGGTTACGATGACAGTTATATTATGAGTTTATGCATTTTGATGTACCGAAGGTTGTTCGGAGTCCCGGATGTGATCACGGACATGACGAGGAGTCTCGAAATGGTCGAGACGTAAAGATTGATATATTGGAAGCCTATGTTTGGATATCGGAAGTGTTCCGGGTGAAATCGGGATTTTACCGGAGTGCCGGGAGGTTACCGGAACCCCCCGGGAACCATATGGGCCTAGATGGGCTTTAGTGGAAAGGAGAAAGGGGCAGCCCAAGGTGACCGCGCGCCTCCCCCCTCCCCCTAGTCCTATTAGGACTAGGAGAGGTGGTCGGCCCCCCTTCTCTCTCTTTCCCCCTCGGGGAATCCTAGTCCAACTAGGATTGGGGGGGAGTCCTACTCCGGGAAGGAGAAGGACTCCTCCTGCGCCCTCCTCCTAGCCGGCGCCCCCTCCCCCTTGGCTCCTTTATATACTGAGGTAGAGGCACCCCAGAAACACACAAGTTGATCCACGTGATCTATTCCTTAGCCGTGTGCGGTGCCCCCAGCCACCATATTCCTCGATAATACTGTAGCAGAGTTTAGGCGAAGCCCTGCTGCTGTAGTGCATCAAGATTGTCACCACGCCGTCGTGCTGACGGAATTCTTCCCCGACACTTTGCTGGATCGGAGTCCGGGGATCGTCATCGAGCTGAACGTGTGCTCGAACTCGGAGGTGCCGTAGTTTCGGTGCTTGATCGATTGGATCGCGAAGACGTACGACTACTTCCTCTACGTTGTGTCAACGCTTCCGCAGTCGGTCTGCGTGGGTACATAGACAGCACTCTCTCCTCTCGTTGCTATGCATCACATGATCTTGCGTGTGCGTAGGAAATTTTTTGAAATTACTACGAAACCCAACAGTGGCATCCGAGCCTAGGTTATTTATGTTGATGTTATATGCACGAGTAGAACACAAGTGAGTTGTGAGCGATACAAGTCATACTGCCTACCAGCATGTCATACTTTGGTTCGGCGGCATTGTTGGACGGGACGACCCGGACCAACCTTACGCGTACGCTTACGCGAGACCGGTTCCCCCGACGTGCTTTGCACACAGGTGGCTTGCGGGCGACTGTCTCTCCAACTTTAGTTGAACCAAGTATGGCTACGCCCGGTCCTTGCGAAGGTTAAAACGGAGTCTATTTGACAAACTATCGTTGTGGTTTTGATGCGTAGGTGAGATTGGTTCTTGCTTAAACCCGTAGCAGCCACGTAAAACTTGCAACAACAAAGTAGAGGACGTCTAACTTGTTTTTGCAGGGCATGTTGTGATGTGATATGGTCAAGACATGATGCTGAATTTTATTGTATGAGATGATCATGTTTTGTAACCGAGTTATCGGCAACTGGCAGGAGCCTTATGGATGTCGTTTTATTGTATGCAATGAAATCGCGATGTAATGCTTTACTTTATTACTAAGCGGTAGTGATAGTCGTGGAAGCATAAACTTGGCGAGACGACAACGATGCTATGATGGAGATCAAGGTGTCATGCCGGTGACGATCGTGATCACGATGGTGCTTTGGAGATGGAGATCACAAGCACAAGATGATGATGGCCATATCATATCACTTATATTGATTGCATGTGATGTTTATCCTTTTATGCATCTTATCTTGCTTTGATTGACGGTAGCATTATAAGATGATCTCTCACTAAATTATCAAGAAGTGTTCTCCCTGAGTATGCACGTTGCGAAAGTTCTTCGTGCTGAGACACCACGTGATGATCAGGTGTGATAGGTTCTACGTTCAAATACAACGGGTGCAAAACAGTTGCACACGCGGAATACTTAGGTTATACTTGACAAGCCAAGCATATACAGATATGGCCTCGGAACACGGAGACCGAAAGGTCGAGCGTGAATCATATAGTAGATATGATCAACATAACGATGTTCACCATTGAAAACTACTCCGTCTCACGTGATGATCGGTTATGGTTTAGTTGATTTGGATCACGTAATCACTTAGAGGATTAGAGGGATGTCTATCTAAGTGGGAGTTCTTTAATTAATTTGATTAACTGAACTTAAATTTATCATGAAACTTAGTACCTGATTAGTATCTTGCTTGTTTATGTTTGATTGTAAATAGATGGCTCGTGCTGTTGTTCCGTTGAATTTTAATGCGTTCCTTGAGAAAGCAAAGTTGAAAGATGATGGTAGCAATTACACGGACTGGGTCCGTAACTTGAGGATTATCCTCATTGCTGCACAGAAGAATTACGTCCTGGAAGCGCCGCTGGGTGCCAGGCCTGCTGCAGGAGCAACGCCGGATGTTATGAACGTCTGGCAGAGCAAAACTGATGACTACTCGATAGTTCAGTGTGCCATGCTTTAAGGCTTAGAATCGGGACTTCAACGACGTTTTGAACGTCATGGAGCATATGAGATGTTCCAAGAGTTGAAGTTAATATTTCAAGCAAATGCCCGGATTGAGAGATATGAAGTCTCCAATAAGTTCTATAGCTGCAAGATGGAGGAGAACAGTTCTGTCAGTGAGCATATACTCAAAATGTCTGGGTATAATAATCACTTGATTCAATTGGGAGTTAATCTTCCAGATGATTGCATCATTGACAGAATTCTTCAATCACTGCCACCAAGCTACAAGAGCTTCGTGATGAACTATAATATGCAAGGGATGAACAAGACTATTCCCGAGCTCTTCGCAATGCTGAAAGCTGCGGAAGTAGAAATCAAGAAGGAGCATCAAGTGTTGATGGTCAACAAGACCACTAGTTTCAAGAAAAAGGGCAAAGGGAAGAAGAAGGGGAACTTCAAAAAGAACGGCAAGCAAGTTGCTACTCAAGAGAAGAAACCCAAACCTGGACCTAAGCCTGAAACTGAGTGCTTCTATTGCAAGCAGACTGGTCACTGGAAGCGGAACTGCCCCATGTATTTGGCGGATAAGAAGGATGGCAAGGTGAACAAAGGTATATGTGATATACATGTTATTGATGTGTACCTTACTAGAGCTCGCAGTAGCACCTGGGTATTTGATACTGGTTCTGTTGCTAATATTTGCAACTCGAAATAGGGACTACGGAATAAGCGGGCACTGGCAAAGGACGAGGTGACGATGCGCGTGGGAAACGGTTCCAAAGTCGATGTGATCGCGGTCGGCACGCTACCACTACATCTACCTTCGGGATTAATATTAGACCTAAATAATTGTTATTTGGTGCCAGCGTTGAGCATGAACATTATATCTGGATCTTGTTTGATGCGAGACAGTTATTCATTTAAATCAGAGAATAATGGTTGTTCTATTTATATGAATAATATCTTTTATGGTCATGCACCTTTGAAGAGTGGTCTATTTTTGATGAATCTCGATAGTAGTGATACACATATTCATAATGTTGAAGCCAAAAGATGCAGAGTTGATAATGAGAGTGCAACTTATTTGTGGCACTGCCGTTTAGGTTATATCGGTGTAAAGCGCATGAAGAAACTCCATTCTGATGGACTTTTGGAACCACTTGATTATGAATCACTTGGTACTTGCGAACCGTGCCTTATGGGCAAGATGACCAAAACACCGTTCTCCGGTACTATGGAGAGAGCAACAGATTTGTTGGAAATCATACATACAGATGTATGTGGTCCGATGAATATTGAGGCTCGTGGCGGATATAGTTATTTTCTCACCTTCATAGATGATTTAAGCAGATATGGGTATATCTACTTAATGAAACATAAGTCTGAAACATTTGAAAGGTTCAAGGAATTTCAGAGTGAAGTTGAAAATCATCGTAACAAGAAAATAAAGTTTCTACGATCTGATCGTGGAGGAGAATATTTGAGTTACGAGTTTGGTGTACATTTGAAAAATTGTGGAATAGTTTCGCAACTCACGCCACCCAGAACACCACAGCGTAATGGTGTGTCTGAACGTCGTAATCGTACTTTACTAGATATGGTGCGATCTATGATGTCTCTTACTGATTTACCGCTATCGTTTTGGGGATACGCTCTAGAGACGGCCGCATTCACGTTAAATAGGGCACCATCAAAATCCGTTGAGACAACGCCTTATGAACTGTGGTTTGGCAAGAAACCAAAGTTGTCGTTTCTGAAAGTTTGGGGCTGCGATGCTTATGTGAAACAGCTTCAACCTGATAAGCTCGAACCCAAATCGGAGAAATGTGTCTTCATAGGATATCCAAAGGAAACTATTGGATACACCTTCTATCACAGATCCGAAGGCAAGACTTTTGTTGCTAAATTCGGAAACTTTCTAGAGAAGAAGTTTCTCTCGAAAGAAGTGAGTGGGAGGAAAGTAGAACTTGACGAGGTAACTGTACCTACTCCCTTATTGGAAAGTAGTACATCACAGAAAACTGTTTCAGTGACACCTACACCAGTTAGTGAGGAAGCTAATGATAATGATCATGAAACTTCAGATCAAGATACTACTGAACCTCGTAGATCAACCAGAGTGAGATCCGCACCAGAGTGGTACGGTAATCCTGTTCTGGAAGTCATGCTACTAGATCATGATGAACCTACGAACTATGAAGAAGCGATGGTGAGCCCAGATTCCGCAAAATGGCTTGAAGCCATGAAATCTGAGATGGGATCCATGTATGAGAACAAAGTATGGACTTTGGTTGACTTGCCCGATGATCGGCAAGCAATTGAGAATAAATGGATCTTCAAGAAGAAGACTGACGCTGACGGTAATGTTACTGTCTACAAAGCTCGACTTGTCGCAAAAGGTTTTCGACAAGTTCAAGGGGTTGACTACGATGAGACCTTCTCACCCGTAGCGATGCTTAAGTCTGTCTGAATCATGTTAGCAATTGCCGCATTTTATGATTATGAAATTTGGCAGATGGATGTCAAAACTGCATTCCTGAATGGATTTCTGGAAGAAGAGTTGTATATGATGCAACCAGAAGGTTTTGTCGATCCAAAGGGAGCTAACAAAGTGTGCAAGCTCCAGCGATCCATTTATGGACTGGTGCAAGCCTCTCGGAGTTGGAATAAACGCTTTGATAGTGTGATCAAAGCATTTGGTTTTATACAGACTTTCGGAGAAGTCTGTATTTACAAGAAAGTGAGCGGGAGCTCTGTAGCATTTCTGATATTATATGTGGATGACATATTACTGATTGGAAATGATATAGAATTTCTGGATAGCATAAAGGGATACTTGAATAAGAGTTTTTCAATGAAAGACCTCGGTGAAGCTGCTTACATATTAGGCATAAAGATCTATAGAGATAGATCAAAACGCTTAATTGGACTTTCACAAACAACATACCTTGACAAAATTTTGAAGAAGTTCAAAATGGATCAAGCAAAGAAAGGATTCTTGCCTGTGTTACAAGGTGTGAAATTGAGTAAGACTCAATGCCCGACCACTGCAGAAGATAGAGAGAATATGAAAGATGTTCCCTATGCATCAGCGATAGGATCTATCATGTATGCAATGCTGTGTACCAGACCTGATGTGTGCCTTGCTATAAGTCTAGCCGGGAGGTACCAAAGTAATCCAGGAGTGGATCACTGGACAGCGGTCAAGAACATCCTGAAATACCTGAAAAGGACTAAGGATATGTTTCTCGTATATGGAGGTGACAAAGAACTCACCGTAAAAGGTTACGTTGATGCAAACTTTGACACTGATCCGGATGATTCTAAATCGCAGACCGGATACATGTTTACATTAAACGGTGGAGCTGTCAGTTGGTGCAGTTCTAAACAAAGTGTCGTAGTGGGATCTACATGTGAAGCGGAGTACATAGCTGCTTCGGAAGCAGCAAACGAAGGAGTCTGGATGAAGGAGTTCATATCCGATCTACGTGTCATACCTAGTGCATCAGGTCCAATGAAAATCTTTTGTGACAATACTGGTGCAATTGCCTTGGCAAAGGAATCCAGATTTCACAAAAGGACCAAACACATCAAGAGACGCTTCAATTCCATCCGGGATCTAGTCCAGGTGGGAGACATAGAAATTTGCAAGATACATACGGATCTGAATGTTGCAGACCCATTGACTAAGCCTCTTCCACGAGCAAAACATGATCAGCACCAAGGCTCCATGGGTGTTAGAATCATTACAGTGTAATCTAGATTATTGACTCTAGTGCAAGTGGGAGACTGAAGGAAATATGCCCTAGAGGCAATAATAAAGTTATTATTTATTTCCTTATAATCATGATAAATGTTTATTATTCATGCTAGAATTGTATTAACCAGAAACACAATACATGTGTGAATACATAGACAAACAAAGTGTCACTAGTATGCCTCTACTTGACTAGCTCGTTAATCAAAGATGGTTATGTTTCCTAACCATGAACAATGAGTTGTTATTTGATTAACGAGGTCACATCATTAGTTGAATGATCTGATTGACTTGACCCATTCCATTAGCTTAGCACCCGATCGTTTAGTATGTTGCTATTGCTTTCTTCATGACTTATACATGTTCCTATAACTATGAGATTATGCAGCTCCCGTTTGCCGGAGGAACTCTTTGGGTGCTACCAAACGTCACAACGTAACTGGGTGATTATAAAGGAGCATTACAGGTGTCTCCAAAGGTAGATGTTGGGTTGGCGTATTTCGAGATCAGGATTTGTCACTCCGATTGTCGGAGAGGTATCTCTGGGCCCTCTCGGTAATGCACATCACATAAGCCTTGCAAGCATTGCAACTAATGAGTTAGTTGCGAGATGATGTATTACAGAACGAGTAAAGAGACTTGCCAGTAACGAGATTGAACTAGGTATTGGATGCCGACGATCGAATCTCGGGCAAGTAACATACCGATGACAAAGGGAACAACGTATGTTGTTATGCGGTCTGACCGATAAAGATCTTCGTAGAATATGTAGGAGCCAATATGGGCATCCAGGTCCCGCTATTGGTTATTGACCGGAGTCATGTCTCGGTCATGTCTACATTGTTCTCGAACCCGTAGGGTCCGCACGCTTAAGGTTACGATGACAGTTATATTATGAGTTTATGCATTTTGATGTACCGAAGGTTGTTCGGAGTCCCGGATGTGATCACGGACATGACGAGGAGTCTCGAAATGGTCGAGACGTAAAGATTGATATATTGGAAGCCTATGTTTGGATATCGGAAGTGTTCCGGGTGAAATCGGGATTTTACCGGAGTACCGGGAGGTTACCGGAACCCCCCGGGAACCATATGGGCCTAGATGGGCTTTAGTGGAAAGGAGAAAGGGGCAGCCCAAGGTGGCCGCGCGCCTCCCCCCTCCCCCTAGTCCTATTAGGACTAGGAGAGGTGGCCGGCCCCCCTTCTCTCTCTTTCCCCCTCGGGGAATCCTAGTCCAACTAGGATTGGGGGGGGGGGGTCCTACTCCCGGAAGGAGAAGGACTCCTCCTACGCCCTCCTCCTAGCCGGGGCCCCCTCCCCCTTGGATCCTTTATATACTGAGGTAGAGGCACCCCAGAAACACACAAGTTGATCCACGTGATCTATTCCTTAGCCGTGTGCGGTGCCCCCAGCCACCATATTCCTCGATAATACTGTAGCGGAGTTTAGGCGAAGCCCTGCTGCTGTAGTGCATCAAGATCGTCACCACGCCGTCGTGCTGACGGAATTCTTCCCCGACACTTTGCTGGATCGGAGTCCGGGGATCGTCATCGAGCTGAACGTGTGCTCGAACTCGGAGGTGCCGTAGTTTCGGTGCTTGATCGGTTGGATCGCGAAGACGTACGACTACTTCCTCTACGTTGTGTCAACGCTTCCGCAGTCGGTCTGCGTGGGTACATAGACAGCACTCTCTCCTCTCGTTTCTATGCATCACATGATCTTGCGTGTGCGTAGGAAATTTTTTGAAATTACTACGAAACCCAACACCTCATTCATCCAGGGCCTGTCCGTATGCGTTTCGCTTGCTGTAATCCCCGTAAACTGAGCGGAGTGGTCCAGATCTGGTTCAATGGCGAGGGTTTCAACATCACCATCGAGCCCGAGTTTCCCCCGGAGCAAATCGCGGTGCCTGCCTTGCCCTCTCCAAATCCTCCTTCTCCAAATGATAAAGGTACGGATGGGGCGGGGCGTGACGGCAACCTGGGCGGCGACAAGGAGGCAGATGCAAGCATGGAGGATGATTCCATCGATACGGCGGCATGGGAGAAGCTGGGCATTGCTGACAAGGGCGGGGCGACGAACCGGGTGCCGTTTCCTTCGACGGAGCTGCCGCTGGCAGGGGGTCCATGGAGTTGGACCTCTCCATCCCCAACCAGTATGGCTCAAACCTGGGCTCGGTCACGTCCCCCCCGATGCGGTCGGTGGTGGAGCCTGGTGCGGGCCAGATGGAGGAGCCGCTGGGGGAGGCGCGCACTCCTATCGCGGTGTCCATGGAGTCGTTGCCGCTCGCCTCGCGCTCTCCATCTCAAGGTGGCCGCAGCTCCAACAAGCTCGGTGCGGTGAAACAGCTCAAGAAGGTGGCCGTGCGCAAGGTTAGCGCGGAGGCCGGACGTACGGCGGAGCTCCAGGGCGCATCGGCGACTCCCCGGCAGGCGGTGATGGCGCTGGCTGTGCCCACCTCCGATCCGATCGCGCTGGAGGCGGCCAAGACGGTGACTGTCCCGAAGGCCAAGCGTTCCAAGGCCGTCGTGGATGGGCAGGTGGCCCCTGTTCGGGTTAGCGCGGGGGCCAAGGGAGCCAAAGGGTACATGTCTTCGCTCCAACACGCCCAACTCCTCCAAGCATAGAAGAATCTGGAAACCTCAGGTAATCCCCTTCCCCGCTTTACGATTTTGGATTCTTTCTCGGACGAGCACCTAGGCGAGGTGTTGGTGGAAAGTGGGGTTGAACCGATGGGAGAGGGCGGGGTTAGCAAGCTAATCTCGCTGGTGAGCGCTAAAGAGCTGGCTCAAGCGGCACTCGCAGCGGCGGCTGCTCAACACGCGGAGCGTCTGGCTGTCGAGGATGAGCCCTCGACGTCGCTAAGACTCCGACCCAAAGGAGAGTCAGCAACAGGGGTTGCTGCTCCTCCCTCGCCTCGCTGCGGCAAGGTGAGGCGTGTGACCAAGGCGATCACCTCTAGGGGTGTGCGCCTGCGAAACCATGTCATATAGATGCGGATGCTCATTTGGAACATCCGTGGCTTCGGCCACTCGGGACGGCGCACCCAACTTAGAGACTACATCAAGAAAGAAGGGATAGATATAGTAGGGCTCCAGGAAACCATTAAAGTCGATTTTCGTCACCAAGATATCGTAGCCATAGACCCTCTGGAGCGTTTCATTTGGCAGCACAGCCCGGCCATTGGGCATTCGGGTGGCATGCTGCTAGGCTTTTGCAGTGCCATCTATGAGGTGTTGTCCTGGGAGGTAGGCACCTTTTTTATTGCAGCCAATATTCGCGTGAGAGCTTCGCTACGCGAGCTCGTGATCCTGCAAGTCTATGGACCAGCAGATCACTCATGTTCGGCAGAGTTTCTGGGAGAACTCGAAGCCAAGGTGCTGGCAGTCGCCGCATCCCAAGTCCCGCTTCTAGTGGGTGGAGATTTTAACCTCATCCGATCGAGCGCGGACAAAAACAACGACAACATCAACTGGTCAAGGGTGACCATGTTCAATAGCGCAATTGCGTCAATGTCACTTAGGGAAGTGGCAAGGACGGGGGCAAGGTACACTTGGACCAACACGCAACTAGCCCCGGTGCGATCCGTCTTGGATCGCGCTTTCATGTCTCCGGAATGGGAAGTGGTGTTCCCATTATGCTCGCTCCTCGCGGAAACAAGGATCGGCTCGGACCATGTTCCACTCATCTTATCTTCAGGGGAAGATAGGATACGTCGCAGCCCACGTTTCTTCTTTGAAACAGCATGGTTCGAGGTCCCTGACTTTGACAACATCTTTCGGGAAAGATGGTTGAGGTGTGTTCAAGCCACGGGCCAGCAGCGCGGCCCTATGGAGTTTTGGACAGCGGTCGGGGGACGCCTGCGTGCAAGCCTCAAGGGATGGGGCACGAACCAGGGGCGAGACGAGAAAGTTTTGAGGGCGAGACTTCTCGACGAGATTGCAATTCTCGATACTCAAGCAGACTCGCGTCCTTTCTTGGAGCAAGAATGGGCGCACCGATACGCCTTGGAAGGGAAAGTCAAGGCGTTGCTTCGATCCGAGGAGGAATATTGGAGGCGTAGAGGAGGCCTTAAGTGGACACTCAAGGGCGATGCGAACACTGGTTACTTCCACGCGTACGCGAATGGCCGACGTAGGAAATGCCTAATCCTTAGACTACAGACGGAGCAGGTGCTCCTCCTCCAGCAATCGGAGATTAGCAAACACATCTACGACTTTTACATCAGCCTGATGGGGACCGACGAGCCTCAGCGCGCTAGGCTGAGTGAGGACGCTTGGCTCCCAGCTCAAAAGGTCTTAGAGTCGGAGAACGAAGAGCTGGGGCTCGCGTTTCTCCCCAAGGATATTGACGATGCTCTCCAAAGCATGAAAATAGACACGGCCCCGGGGCCCGATGGGTGGCCGGTGGCATTGTTTAAACACTTCTGGCCAGTGTTGCGCGATCCCATCTTCGCGGTGTGCAATGGCTTCATGCGTGGTTTTGTGGACATTGCTAGGTTAAACTACGGCGTGCTCTCGCTAATCCCGAAAGTGTCTGGTGCGGATAATATCCGCCAGTACAGACCAATAGCGCTCATTAATGTGCCTTTCAAAATATGCGCCAAGGGATGTGCCACTAGGCTTACTCCGATCGCACACCGCACAATCAGTCGTTCCCAATCTGCCTTCATACGCGGTAGGAACATTTTGGAGGGACCATTAGCGTTGCAAGAGACCCTCCACGAACTTAGGCGCACGCGCGAGCCGGCGATTTTACTAAAATTAGACTTCGAAAAAGCTTACGACCGCGTCAACTGGGATTTTCTCAGACAAATCCTGACGAGCCGAGGCTTCTCGCCGGTATGGGTGCACCGAGTCATGCAGTTGGTCTCGGGGGGCCAAACTGCGGTCTCGGTGAACGAAGAAGTAGGGCACTTCTTCCGGAACAAGCGTGGCCTACGCCAGGGTGATCCCATGTCACCGCTCTTGTTCAACTTTGTGGCAGATGCACTTGCGACCTTGCTACGGAAAGCAACGGAGGCAGGCCATATCAAAGGGGTGTTGGGACACCTCATCCTAGGGGGGATATCGCACCTGCAATACACCGACGACACGCTTCTGTTGTTCCAACCGGACCTTCACAGCGTGGCCACGATCAAAGCCCTGTTGATTAGCTTTGAACTTATGTCGGGGCTCAAGATCAACTTCCACAAATGCGAAGTGATGCCCATGGGGCTCAAGCCGTCCGAAAGTAGACGTATCGCGGACCAGCTCAATTGCAAACTAGGCAAACTCCCGTTCACCTACCTTGGCCTCCCGTTGGATGCCAAACGTATCTCGATTGATGGCTGGGCTCCACTCTAGACCAAGGTGGGGGGGGGCGGGTTTGTCCGTGGAGGGGGAAGTTCCTCTCCTCTGCAGCTCGTCTAGTTCTCACAAACGCGAGCCTGTCCTCGCTGCCGTAGTTCGCGATGGGGCTGTTCCTCTTGGCCGAAGGGGTGCATGCCAAAATGGACACACCACGGTCCCGTTTCTTTTGGGAAGGTGCGGGACCCAAACGCAAGTACCATATGGTCAGATGGGACGCGGTGTGCAGACCCAAGGACCTAGGGGGGCTAGGGATCACAAACACTCGGATCCTCAACATTGCACTTATGTGCAAATGGATTTGGAAGTTGTCGCAGGGGGCGACCGGTCTGTGGATGGACCTGCTGCGCGCTAAATATTTCCCCAACGGGAACTTTTTCGAAGGCA
This sequence comes from Triticum urartu, assembly GCF_056163025.1. Classification (NCBI taxonomy): domain Eukaryota; kingdom Viridiplantae; phylum Streptophyta; class Magnoliopsida; order Poales; family Poaceae; genus Triticum; species Triticum urartu. Next base: position 101,715,407 of record NC_141878.1, read on the forward strand.
GGCCGCGGGGCTCACCCTTCTGGAACGACCTACAAGCGGTGCGCCCGGCCTTTGCCCTTGGCGCCAAGTTCGTCGTAGGAAATGGCCGCTCGGCCCGCTTCTGGCTTGACCTATGGCTGGGAGCGCAGCCCCTTTGGGCCCAATTTCAGGACTTGTACTTCCTGGCGGTCAACCCGGAGATGACGGTAGCGACGGCCCTCACCTCCAACCCTCCCGCGGTCCACTTCCGTAGAGAGCTAACGGGCCCTGAACAAGCACACTTAGAGGAGCTGCTTGGCCTGACACAATCGGTGACGCTGTCCACTTCCGCTGACACGGTCACATGGGCTCTCACCCCGTCCGGAAAGTTCACGGTCAAATCCCTGTACCGCAGGCTGTGCCAAGATCAGGGACCGGCCTTCCCAATGCCGACGGGTTTGTGGAACGCTCGTATTCCGCTTAAAGTCAAGGTGTTCTTTTGGCAACTTTTCCGCAATAGACTCCCCACATCGGCCAATGTTGCAAAACGCAACGGCCCGTCTTCCGGCTTATGCGCCATTTGCAACATCATGGAAGATGCGAATTATGTGTTCTTCCATTGCCCTCTAGCGCGTTTTGCCTGTAGTGCAGTTCGTGAGGCCACCAACACCAATTGGGACCCACAATCGGCCGCCGACCTGGCGGCCATAGTTGCGTCGATGACTGGTGGCAGTAAACACGTGCTTTGGAGCTCCCTCGGTGCCTTAGCCTGGGCTATGTGGCTTACAAGGAACAAACTTGCCATCGAAGGAATCTTCCCATCACACCCTGCTAATATTCTTTACAAATGCAACATTCTTATGCAGCAGTGGAGTCCGTTGGTGAAGCACAAGGATGCTGAGAGGATGAAGCAAGCTCAAGATCGTCTTCGCCAAGTCTACGTTCTGGCTAGGGAGCCGTCCGCCGCTTCTACGACGTGAAGTGGTTTCTTTTGTCTCGCGAGCGAGCCTGCGTGCTCTATGCTCATGGCCTTTGGCCTGTAATGAACTCGCTATGATTACTTTGGCCTACGGCCTGCCGTGACCTCGCTGTGCCTGCGCGCCAGCGTGACCTGAGCCTCCGTGCTCGTTCCATTTGTCCTAAACCTCGTCTGTAAACACTGCCTAAGTTGTGGGCTTTATTAAGTTAAAGCCGGACGCTTCTAGCGTCTACGTTCTAAAAAAAATCATTAGGAGATCAAAACTTTATGCCAAGTTAAGGTAAGAAAAAAAATCACTGAAGGTCCTCATACTCGTTGCGTTGGCCAATTTAATCCCCGTACTTTTAAATACCTAAAATACAGTCATTAAACTTGTCTCAGGTGGTCATATATGGTCCATTGTATGATTTCTTGTACGTATGCGCTGATCTGGCAGTTGACTGACTTGTCCACGCGTGCGTTGACCGCCAACTCATTAGCACCTGGTCTTGATCGATCGATTCAGGGGAATGCGGAGGGTGTTTTGCAAAATCGCCGTATCTAACGTTTTTCCCCCCGTCTGGTCGGTCGCCCGTCGGAGCCGCGCGGCAGTGAGCGTTGCATCGTACGTACGCTGTTTCCAACGGCCGGTTAGCCAAGATCATGGGTGCATGGGGTGGTTGCAATCTTATCCCTATCTCTACTCATCATGCATGCATGCATGCATGCATATGGGCTGCGTGGGTGGTATTTGCTTAATTTGAGCACTACGATCGATCAACCCATGCATGCATCCGTCCATCCAATTGGTTGTGCACGTATGACCCATGCATGTACTATCGAATCCCGGGCGCCACCCAACCTCACTGCAGGTTTGAATTCTCAACGCCGGCGACGAGCAAGTGCTCAGACGACCACGTCCGCGTTAGAGACGTAGGCACGTAGCCGTGCAGTGTGTGCCGCCGGAGCAAGCATGCATGCATGTTGGCACACTCCCGACCAGGCGGGCGTTGAGTACGGCGATTTTCAGATCTTGGATGCAGGGAGGAGCGGGTGCGGTCCGACCAGACGGGGGGAGAAATGTTAAATATGGTGATTTTGGAAAACACCCCCTGCATTCCTCCGAATCGATTGATCAAGACCAGGTATTGATGAGTTGACGGTCAACGCACACGGACAAGCTAGTCAACTGTCAAATCAGCACGTACGTACAAGAAATCGTACAATGGACCATATATGACCACCTAAGACAAGTTTAGTGATTGTATTTTGTGGGGATGGCATTTTTGTCCATAGGTATGGGTACCCGCGGGTACCCTGCCCGAAAATAGTGGGCATGGGTGAGACTTTCTGCCAGTTTATATCCATGGGTAATGGGTATCCATACCCGTAAAATGCATGGGTAGAGTATGGGTATGAGATTATACTCAGAGGTAACCTAATGAATACCTAGAAAAAATAATAAAAAAATTAAACCCTATAATATCTGGATAAATCTACAGTAATTAGCATTGCAAGTTACAAACTTGATTTTTTTTCAAAGTTAGTTTGTAATGGAGATTAAGGCATTTGTGTGTCAATCGTCATTATGAAATTTTAATGTCAGTGTGAGCCAGATTGTGATGGCCGAGTACCTAACTTTAGTTTTAGGCCCTTTTCTTGTCTTACCTTTATCATGCCAATGTTATATATTGTACCCATACCCGATGGGTATGGGCATGGTTACCAATTTATGCCCATAGATATTGAAATGGGTGGTATAGAAAAAAAATTGGGTATGGGTTTGGGCACAAAAAGTTTGTACCCGCCCATACCCTCCCATTGCCATCCCCAGTATTTTGGGTATTTGTAAGTACGGGAATTAAATTAACCAACGCGACAAGTATGAGGACCTCCAGTGAATTTTTCTCTTAATGTAAATACTACTTCCTCCGTTCCTAAATATGTATTAATAATATAGCTGCAAGCATCGTTCAGAGTCCGGGGTAATTCTCCTTTTTTTAAAGGTCCTTTTAGAGATTCTAATATAGACTACATACGAAGCAATGAGTCTATCTACAATTCTACACTATAAAATATGACTGTATTCATTCGTATGTAGTCAATATTTGAAGCAATGAGTTTGGCTTCCAACTCACAGAAGGGGCGAGCGAGCTGGGCCGGCCCATGAACGCGGGTGGCTACAACCTCTTTTTCCTGTTTTTTCTACGTCTTGTACGTTTTTGTATTTTTATTTATACTTTAAAATATTCAAAAAATTATATATTGCAAAAAATACTCTTCAAAAAACAATTTAAAAATGTTGAAAAAGTATTTGAAAAATATTAAACACGTATTTAAAAAATGATGAACTAGTATTTCAAGAAATGTTGATCATGTATATAAAAAAATGTTAATCAGGCATTTGAAAAACAATTTAACAAGTATCTGAAAAATGTTAATCAAGCATTTGAGAAATGTTAAATGTGTATATAAGAGATGTTGACCATGTATTGAAAAAATGATGATTATGTATATAAAAATGTTAATAAAGCATTTGAAAAAAAAGTTGAACAAGTGTTTGAAAACTGTTAATCAAGCATTTGGAAATGTTAAATGTATATAGAGAAAATGTTGACCATGTATTAAAAAGTGATGGATTTTTTTATCATGTACATAAAAATGTTAATCAAGCATTTAAAAAAATGTTGAATAAGTATTTGAAAAATGGCGATCAAGAATTTGAAAAAGAAAGCTGTTGCATCCGCGCTCTAGGCTGGCCCACTCGGTCTCCCCTTCAGCGAGGGTGCCTGTCCATCTCGCTGAAGGCGAGACATAATCGCGCCCGAGGAGAGCGGGCGGAGATGTGTGCAGGCCTAATTGACCTTGATCGTACACTTGGGCCAAAAGTGAAGATGTGGGCTACCGAGCGAGGACGCATTTGTTTAAAGCAATCAAAAAAGAGAGTGACTCTACAAAGTATTTGAAGAAAGTAGATGAAAATTTAGAGAAAAGGCGTGCATGCACGAGATCAGAATCGAATTAAGCGTGTAAGGTGTGCCACAACAGCTCAGAGGTCAAAGTGGAAGTACCAGATGACTCACGTACTAGATGACACAACTCTATATCCTTGGCTTCTGACGGATACCATTGAATCGATACACAACATGTTCTAATTCAAATATTACATATGTTATAATGAATTTGTGATTCACCCAAAAATATGCAATGAAGTGTTTTTCTTCTAGCCCTGCGTTCATCATTTACGGGTAGTTTTTACCACTGACATAGACACGATCAAAGCATTTTCTTCTTCTTCTTCAAAAAGGAACATTGAAGCACCTGCTGGTATCCTTGTTGCACACATGGCGTTTCTGTTTTAAGTTACAAGGCACACAAAATATATCAAGATGGCAATAATTACTCTTATAAATATTAATAGAATTAAGTACATCTAGATTGTACAACAATGGTAAAATATATGTCGCTCAAAATTCAAAATTGTGCATTTGCTCTAGAAAAGGAGATTAAACGCTTCAAAAATAAACTTCTGTTTAGATCAACGCTTTCATATACAAGAAAACATATGTACTACAACTTCTATATATTCTAGTAAAGCAAGTATGCGGCTACATGCCAACCAAGTACAAAGCCAATGATAAATCACAAAAACTCACTGGTATTTGTTGTGCTGTCAGATTAATTTGGATTACAATAATACTAGACCTGTGGATAGTTTCTTATGGATTAAACTTATGGTCGCATAGAGAAGTTATTTTGAGGGGAACAAAGAAATAGGACGCATAGGGTCCATAAGTTTAATCCATAAGAAGCGTCTATAGGTCTATTATTATTGTTTGGATAATGAACATGATATATTGGAGGAGAATTTAATCATGATATAAGTAGTTGATGAGGAAATAAATACAGTGCCATGATTAAAATTATGAAATTTGTTAAGGACCATGAATAGTTGTGAGGTTTGCAGTTAAAAAGGAGCGAACTCGTCATGTCAGCATCATAATCATCATATAATCACTAGTAGAAAAAGGGCCTATTGTCCCGGTTCGTAAGGGCCTTTTGTCCTGGTTCCTGAACCGGGACTAAAGGGTCGGTACTAATGCCCTGTCCCTTTAGTCCCGGTTCAATCCAGAATCGGGACAGATGGGCCTCCACGTGGCCTGTGCGCGGAGCCCAGGCAGGAGGGCCTTTGGTCCCGGTAGGCATCCACGCGTCAGCATTTCTGTGGCTGGGGTTTTTGATTTTTTTTTTTTGAAGGGGGGGGGGGGGTTGGGGGTTTTGGGGGGTTAATTTAGGTGTTTCATATATTGTGTTAGCTAGCTATAATTAATAGAGAGAAGTGTCCTCTCTTATGTCCGTGCTTGGTCGACGCTACGTACTATACATACGTATAGAGAGGACTAGACACGCTAGCTAGCTAGTAAGCAAACGAAGGAAATAGAAGATCGTCATGAACATATATGCATACAGAGAGAAGTGATATCGACCACCTCTCCTTCTCCGAGAGATTGGTCGAACAACAAGTTCTCGTATATCTATCCGACACTACCGGCTACATATATACAATAATTATCTCTTACAAATATAATCTCCTAACATACGGACTCATGGTCCACATAGTATTCTCCGTCTTCAGCGATCACGTGGTCAAGAAAGAATGCCGCCAATTCCTCTTGAATTGCTCGCATGCGAGCCGGTGCTAGGAGTTCATCCCGTTTCCGAAACATCTAATTTGAAGAAGGGGGTCAATACATATATATATATATATATATATATATATATGAATGAATGAAACTCAACATAAATGATGGTAATAAAATAAAATTGTGAATGTTGTTATTTACGTACTTCATATTGTTCATCAGAGTAGCCCCGCTCACAGGTCGTGTGGCGGATGGACTCGCAAACGTAGTATCCACAAAAATCATTCCCTTGTTCCTGCCACAACCACTTTACAAGAAATAGAGGTCAATCAAACTGATAAGCAAGAATGCCAAATGGTATTGATGAAACTAGCGCTTGAATCAATAGGAGATGCGCGGAACATGCTACTATAGTACTTACTTTCGGATGTCTAAATTGCAGCTTCTTCGGGAGTCCTGGAGCTTTTTTGGTGAATTTTTTCCAAACCCTGCCAGACAAAGAAAACAATTACTTGATATATCAGAAAATGAACAAAGTTGCTGATATGGTGGATAATGATCGATTTAACTTACTTCTCGAGCATTTGAGTCATGTCCGCATAGTCCTGGGGATCTTTTCGTCTTGAGTCTAAGACGGTTACTAGTCCCTACTCAAGCTTAATCTCTAGGAGAATATAGTGGAAACTGCACACGCATGCATAACTCATCAATTACATTACTATAACCTTGACTAATATATAAGGAAAACCGAATACGCACAAGACAATAACACTCACTTGAAGTTGTAAGGAAAGAGTATTATATCTTTGTTTTCATTTATTACCAACGATCGTAGCAAGTTGGCCTTGGTATCTGCGGCATGAAATTTAACCTCAGTTGCATCTATGAGATATGTGTTAATGAACCCAATATCACCGACTTGTCTTTCCTTCAATTCGGCGATCTTCAATCTGCATAATATAGTGAGGATAATTATAAATACATGCAATGAAAGAGCTGAGCTATATAGAGAGACTTAATGACAGAAGTAGCACTACTTACAGACAGTAGCAGGTGACCGTTGCTTTATCGATGGCCAATTGATTGAAAAACTGAAAGAACTCCTCAAATGGAATAGGCAACAGTTCAATTCCAACGAGGTCATGCTCCTTTTTAACTCTCACATACAAAGTACTCCTCCCCCCAGACTCTCTGCAGATTTTCAAGTACCAATCATGCAATCTTCGCATCATCGTTAGAGATCTTTCATCTTTGACGAGAGGCTTCCCGTACTCGTATCTTTGTATCTGCACCTCCATGAAATCATAATGTACATCGTCAGGCAGGTAATCGCCAAGATTGCTATAACCGGGCACCATCCTCAGATCATTAGCGACGATGTCGCTAGGCACCTTGAGCGGGGGGCACGATTGCTTCGCTTGTTCGCCGAGCTGGGAAATTTGTTTCCTAGCTCGTCGTTCTTTCAGCCTTTGATCACTGACAGTACTTCCCGACCGCTCCGCTTTGGCAAATTCCTTTCCAATAATGCGCTCATAGTTTCCTTTCGGCGGAGACTTGGGTGGTTTTGTCAGGGCAGCCAGAGTGCGCTTCGCTTTCACCGGATCTACCTTCTCCTCCGGAGGTGGATGTTTCTTTGCTTTCACCCCTTCAAAGAAGTTCCTCACTTCTTCTCGTGCGATCTCGGCGTTCTCCTCCGGGGTCCTCTCGTATGGTAACTTCTCTAGAGTCTTCAGAGAAGGACCGAATCTGTATGTCCTCCCGCCTCTGGCTGTACTGCTAGACGCCGGCAGAGCAGATGGAGCGGTTGTCTTGTTTACTTGCTTACGAGGCGGAGGAGAAGGACTACGACGCGCCGGAGCAGCCGGAGCGGCGGCAAGTCTCTTCCGCCCTTGCTGACGAGGCGGAGAAGGAGGAGGCTGGCTGCTCGGGCGCGCCGGCGCAGGCGGAGAAGGAGGCGGAGTGCCGCCACGCGCCGGAGAAGGAGTCGGCCGAGTGCCCTGATCGTCACTCGCCGGAGGAGGAGGCGGTGGAGGAGGCGGAATGCCCTGACTCGCCAGAGGAGGAGGAGGCGTCCAGTTCGGAAGGTTAATGAGCTCCTTCCGCCATAGGCATGGAGTCTTCAGAGCAGAACCCAGCCGAGTCTCCCCTTCACCGGTAGGGTGGTCAAGCTGGAGGTCCTCAAATCCCTCCGTTATTTCATCCACCATCACCCTAGCATATCCTTCTGGAATCGGCCGACAGTGAAAATTGCGCCGAGTTCAGTAGGAAAAACAGAGCCAACAGCCGCCTTGACCTTCATATTAATCCATTGCGTCATAAGGTGGCAATTTTGAGACTCCGTGATAGCATCCACGGGATGGCTGGCAGGAGCCGTCAAGACATGCTCTGGCTGAAGCAACTCGGTGGAAGCCACGCTGCTTCTCCGCTGAGATGGCGGGGTAGCTTCGGCAGTTCGTTTGCCGCGATTTGCTTCTCGTTCCTCTATCGCTTGTACCCTTTCTTGCAGCGCCTGCATTTGGGTCTGCTGCACTTTTTTCCTCCTCTCCTGGCATTTGTAACCGCCTGCGTCCGGAAACCCAACCTTCCACGGAATGGAGCCTGGCGTGCCTCGTGTCCGTCCAGGGTGCTCAGGATTCCTGAGGGCCATTGTGAGCTCGTCGTTCTCTCTGTCTGGAACGAACGTCCCTTGCTGCGCTGCTTCGATATACTGCTGAAGCTTCTTGACTGGTATGTCAATTTGATCGTTCGTCCAAATGCACTTCCCTGATACAGGGTCCAAGGTTCCGCCAGCCCCGAAGAACCAAGTCCGGCAACGGTCTGGCCAGTTAATTGTCTCTGGTTCGATCCCTTTATCAACCAGATCATTCTCAGTCTTGGTCCACTTAGGCCGGGCTACGAGGTAGCCACCTGACCCCGTGCGATGGTGATGCTTCTTCTTCGCAGCATTTTGCTTGTTTGTCGCCAACATCTTCTTACTCTTTTCCGATGTCTTGTGGGCCACAAATGCGGGATAGTGATCTCTGATCTTCTCATATCTGCCCTTGAATTCAGGTGTCTCTTTATTTTTGACAAACTTATTCGGCTCTTTCTTCCACCTCCTGAATAGTTCTGCCATCCTCTTAAGAGCAAAAGACTTGATTAATTGCTCTTTAACTGGCTTCTCTGGATCATCCTCTTGGGGTAGGGTGAAATTTGACTCCAGCTCAGTCCAAAGATCATTGTTCTGCATATCATTGACATAAGACACCTCAGGGTCTTCTGTAGCCGGCTTTAACCATTGCTGGATGTTGATCGGGATCTTGTCCCTAACCAAAACCCCGCACTGAGCAACAAATGCGCTCTTTGTCCGGAGGGGTTTAATCGGTTGGCCGTCGGGCGCGATTGCTATGATCTCAAACTTTTCATCCGAGCTCAACTTTTTCTTCGGGCCTCGTCTCTTTACCGAAGTTGTTCTCGATCCGGAGGGCTAGAAAAAAGAACAAAGACTTAATTAATATGTGTACATACCAAAACAATGAATGCATCAATTAGCTAGTCAGCAGAAGCTTAACTAATATATATACCTGGCCGGACTCGGTTCGGTCACCGGAGACGTCATCACGGTCTCCTTCTTGCACCGGCATTGGGTCACCGGAGCCGTCCTCACGGTCTCCTTGCACCGGCATTAGGTCACCGGAGCCATCATAATCATAGCCAGCTGCTTCCAGACCATCGGTGTCGTTGAGAAACAACGAGCAGACGGCATCACTTCCTCGTGCGATTATGTCCCCCAACAACTCTTCTTGTACTTCGTCTCGGGCGGTGTCCATAGTTTCTACAAATATTTACAACATGGCAATTATTATTCAAACATGACAGATGGATATATTAGTGGCAAACGTAGAACTAATATTCATTAGTGGTCTCGACGCTGCTTCTCTAGGGTTTGGGGTGGCCTCGACGCTGCTTCTCTAGGGTTTGGGGTGGCCTCGACAACGCTTCAAGGATAAAAAAAGAAGAGGAAGAAGAAAAAAAGAGGAGAAGAAAGAATAGAGGAGTCTCCTCTATTCTTTCTTCTCCTCTTTTTTTTCTTCTTCTTCCTCTTTTTTTATGGGAAACGAGGGTCGTCGAGGGTCGCCGAGCGGTAGAGGAAACCCTAAATAGCAAGTATCATGGGTGTGAGATACATGTGGCCGTCGATGTCGGACACTACATCCACATCCCACAAGTGACGCGGGTCGACGCCCGCGTCACTTGTGGGACGTGGATGTACTATCCGACACCGACGACCACATGTATCTCACACCGATGATACTTGCTATTTAGGGTATATCGACCCCCCCTCGTGTTGAAGTTATCGGGAGGTGGTATATATATCGACCCCCCCTCGTGTTGAAGTTATCAGGAGGGGGTATATCGCCCCCTCCCCTCGTGTTGAAGTTATCGGGAGGGGGTATATCGACCCCCCTCGTGTTGAAGTTATCGGGAGGGGTATATCGACGACGACAGATCCGATAAAACATAAAAATACGAAGAAGAAATAAAAAGAGGAGAAGAATAAAGGAATAGAGGAGAAGATCGAAGAAAAAAAAGAAAAAAAAGAGGAGAAGAAGAAAGGAATAGAGGAGAAGATGAAAAAATAGAAAATAAAAATTTTCTATTTTTTCTTCTTCTCCTCTATTCCTTTCTTCTTCTCCTCTTTCTTTTCTTCCTCTCCTCTTCTTCTCCTCTTCCTTTTCTTCCTCTCCTCTTCTTCTCCTTTTTCCTCTTCTTATTTTCCTTTTTCCTCTCCTAAATATATAAAACTTTTCTAGAAATGAAACTAACCTAAAATGTACTAAATCAGAGAACATATATAGATAATCCTTTTCTAAATATTTAAATCTAACTTTTGCATATATGAACATATATACACAGAGAACATACAAACATATATACATTTTTATAAAAAAGCAAAATACAAAATACAAACATATATATGAAAAAAAATCTGAAAAGAAGCAATATACACAATATATACACTGACATATATACATAATATACACAAAGAAACAATATACACAATATACACAAGCATATAATATATGAAAAAACAGGGGGGCCGAACCAACGGAGGGGCAGGGCGACAGCGACGGGCGGGGCGGGGCGACGGCGACGGGCGGGGCAGGGGCGGGGAGACGGGTGGGGTGGGGCGACGACGACGGGCGGGGCAGGGCGACGACGACGGGTGGGCCGGGGCGCGCGACGCGCGTTGGGGCAGGGCGGCGGGCGGCGTCGGGCGAGGGCACGGCCGACGGCGAGGCACGGGCGACAGCGACAGTGCGGTCGAGGGCGACTGCAGGGGCGGCGGACGGCGTCGGGGCAGCCTGGCAGCGTCGTCGGGGGCAAATGGTCGATGAGAAACTGAAATTTTTACAAGTCCTAGTTATATACCAAGAGCATTGGTCCCGGTTCGTGGCACCAACTGGGACCAATGCCACCTTTAGTCCCGGTTGGTGCCACCAACCGAGACCAAAGGCCTCTTTTCAGCAGCCCAAAGGGCGGGAAGCGGTAGCCTTTGGTCCCGATTGGTGGCACCAACCGGGACTAAAGGGGGGCATTGGTCACGGTTTGTGCCACGAACCGTGACCAATGCCCCCTTTAGTCCCGGTTGATGCCATCAACCGGGACCAAAGGCCTTTACCTGCCAAAGCCGCGGTGCGGTGGGATGTTTAGTCCCACCTCGCTAGCTGAGGAGCGGTCGCACCTGTTTATAAGCGCTGCCCCTCCCTCTCCATTGAACTCCTCAGAACTGCAGGCCTTTGAGCCTAATTTCACACCGCTATGCCTGTGGGCCTGCTGGGCCTTCTGCGGGCCTGAATCCTGGCCCATGGATGGACTTCTAGTTGTATTCAGGCCGTGGTGGCCCAGTAGGTGGCATTTTTTTTACTATTTGTTTTTTCATTTCTACTTAGAACTAAACACTTATAGTTTTTTAGTGATTTTTTTCTTTTAGGTCACAATAATTATAAACTTTCTGTTAGTGCCATTAGTTTTAAAATTTGAATAGTGTAAATTTGAATTTTTTTAAAAATTTGTGTGAATCACTAGTTTATGAATAACATTACTATAAAAATTGATTTTTGAGTCATTCTTTTTTCTGCTATTTAATATTACTGTGTTTTATCATTATACTCAATTTGGTAATTTTAGTTAGTCATAACAAATATTATAGGCATTTTTTTATTTTTTTGCTATTTATTTTTTCATTTCTACTTAGAACAAAATGCTTATAGTTTTTTAGTGATTTCTTTTTTCTTTTAGGTCACAAAAATTATAAACTTTATGCATTATTTATTTTCTTTTGTTTTTTGCTTTATTTTTTAATTCTTTTTGCTTTTAGTTTTAGAAAAATTATAAACTTTCTGTTAGTGCCATTAGTTTTCAAATTTGAAAACAATTTTTTAGTTTTTTTGTTTTCTTTGTTGCTTTATTTATTTTATTTTGTGTCTACTTACAACAAAATACTTATTGTTGCTATTTTTATTTTTTCCAGTTTTTTTGTTTTGTTTTCTGTATTATTTATTTTCTTTTGTTTTTTGCTTTATTTTTTAATTGTTTTTGCTTTTAGGTCAGCAAAATTATAAACTTTCTGTTAGTGCCATTAGTTTTAGAAAAATTATAAACTTTCTGTTAGTGCCATTAGTTTTCAAATTTGAATAGTTAAAACTTGAATTCTTTGAAATTTGTGTGAATCACAAGTTTGTGATTAACTTTACAAAAAAAATGAACATAGATGCACCTATAGAGAAAATTTGACCTAAAATCATAGTTTTCAAATGAACTCTGAAAAAGTTGGCATAGCATACTCGTGTGTTACAAAGTTGGCATGGTATCATCATAATAGTTACGGGAGAAAGTCTTCACTTTTTCTTCGCTTGTGTCATTTGCTTATTGCGCCGTAACCATGGATAATCTTCATCGTTTATCAGGATGCTTGGGTCAGCCTTGACATTGAAGGGAGGAATTCATGAAACTTTTCATAATCTTCAGACATGTCTGTCTTGCTCCACTCCCAGGATATCCCTTTTTCCCGAAAGAACTATGTGGCGCTTTGGCTCATCGTATGATGTATTCGCTTCCTTATCTTTTCTTTTTCTCGGTTTGGTAGACATGTCCTTCACATAGATAACCTGTGCCACATCATTGGCTAGGACGAACGGTTCGTCAGTGTATCCAAGATTTTTCAGATCCACTGTTGTCATTTCGTACTGTGAGTCTACCTGTACCCCGCTGCCTGACAGATTGACCCATTTGCACTTAAACAAAGGGGCCTTAAAATCATGTCCGTAGTCAAGTTCCCATATGTCCACTATGTAACCATAATATGTGTCCTTTCCGCTCTCGGTTGCTGCATCAAAGCGGACACCGCTGTTTTGGTTGGTGCTCTTTTGATCTTGGGCGATCGTGTGAAATGTATTCCCATTTATATCGTATGCTTTGTAAGTCAATACAGTCAAAGATGGTCCCCTGGACAACAAGTACAGCTCATCACAAACAGTGTTGTCACCTTTAAGACGTGTTTCCAACCAACTGATGAAAGTCCTGATGTGTTCACATGTAATCCAGTCGTCGCACTGCTCCGGGTGTTTGGAGCGCAGACTGTTCTTGTGTTCATCGACATACGGGGTCACCAAGGTAGAGTTCTGTAGAACTGTGTAGTGTGCTTGAGACCAAGAATATCCGTCCCTACATATTATTGAGTCACTTCTAAGAGTGCCTTTTCAGTCAGTCTCCCCTCATACCGCGATTTAGGGAGACCTATCTTTTTAAGGCCAGGAATGAAGTCAACACAAAACCCGATAACATCCTCTGTTTGATGGCCCATGGAGATGCTTCCTTCTGGCCTAGCGCGGTTGCGGACATATTTCTTTAGGACTCCCATGAACCTCTCAAAGGGGAACATATTGTGTAGAAATACGGGCCCCAGGATGACAATCTCGTTGACTAGATGAACTAGGACGTGCGTCATGATATTGAAGAAGGATGGTGGGAACACCAACTCGAAACTGACAAGACATTGCGCCACATCACTCTTTAGCCTTGGTACGATTTCTGGATCGATCACCTTCTGAGAGATTGCATTGAGGAATGCACATAGCTTCACAATGGCTAATCGGACGTTTTCCGGTAGAAGCCCCCTCAATGCAACCGGAAGCAGTTGCGTCATAATCACGTGGCAGTCATGAGACTTCAGGTTCTGAAACTTTTTCTCTGGCATATTAATTATTCCCTTTATATTCGACGAGAAGCTAGTCGTGACCTTCATACTGAGCAAGCATTCAAAGAAGATTTCTTTCTCTTCTTTCGTAAGAGCGTAGCTGGCAGGACCTTTATACTTCTTCGGAGGCATGCCGTCTTTTTCGTGCAAACGTTGCACGTCCTCCCGTTCCTCAGGTGTATCTTTTGTCTTCCCATACACGCCCAAGAAGCCTAGCAGGTTCACGCAAAGGTTCTTCGTCACGTGCATCACGTCGATTGAAGAGCAGACCTCTAGGTCTTTCCAATAGGGTAGGTCCCAAAATATAGATTTCTTCTTCCACATGGGTGCGTGTCCCTCAGCGTCATTCGGAACAGCTAGTCCGCCGGGACCCTTTCAAAGATTACGTGTAAATCATTGACCATAGCAAGTACGTGATCACCGGTATGCATGGAGGGCTTCTTCCGGTGATCTGCCTCGCCTTTGAAATGCTTGCCTTTCTTTCGACATTGATGGTTGGTCGGAAGAAATCGACGATGGCCCAGGTACACATTCTTCCTGCATTTGTCCAGGTATATACTTTCAGTGTCATCTAAACAGTGCGTGCATGCGTGGTATTCTTTGTTTGTCTGCCCTGAAAGGTTACTGAGAGCGGGCCAATCGTTGATGGTCACGAACAGCAACCCCTTTAGGTTAAATTCCTCCCGTCTGTGCTCATCCCACGTACGTACACCGTTTCCATTCCACAGCTGTAAAAGTTCTTCAACTAATGGCCTTAGGTACACATCAATGTCGTTGCCGGGTTGCTTAGGGCCTTGGATGAGAACTGGCATCATAATGAACTTTCGCTTCATGCACATCCAAGGAGGAAGGTTATACATACATAGAGTCACGGGCCAGGTGCTGTGATTGCTGCTCTGCTCCCCGAAAGGATTAATGCCATCCGCGCTTAAAGCAAACCATACATTCCTTGGGTCCTTTGCAAACTCATACTAGTACTTTCTCTCGATTTTTCTCCACTGCGACCCGTCAGCGGGTGCTCTCAACTTCCCGTCTTTCTTCCGGTCCTCACTGTGCCATCGCATCAACTTGGCATGCTCTTCGTTTCTGAACAGACATTTCAACCGTGGTATTATAGGAGCATACCATATCACCTTCGCAGGAACCCTCTTCCTGGGGGGCTCGCCGTCAACATCACCAGGGTCATCTCGTCTGATCTTATACCGCAATGCACCGCATACCGGGCATGCGTTCAGATCCTTGTATGCACCGCGGTAGAGGATGCAGTCATTAGGGCATGCATGTATCTTCTCCACCTCCAATCCTAGAGGGCATACGACCTTCTTTGCTGCGTATGTACTGTCGGGCAATTCGTTATCCTTTGGAAGCTTTTTCTTTAATATTTTCAGTAGCTTCTCAAATCCTTTGTCAGCCACAACATTCTCTGCTTTCCACTGCAGCAATTCCAGTACGGTACCGAGCTTTGTGTTGCCATCTTCGCAATTGGGGTACAACCCTTTTTTGTGATCCTCTAACATGCAATCGAACTTCAGCTTCTTCTTTTGACTTTCGCATTGCGTCCTTGCATCGACAATGACCCGGTGGAGATCATCATCATCGGGCACATCGTCTGGTTCCTCTTGATCTTCAGCAGCTTCACCCGTTGCAGCATCATTGGGCACATCGTCTGGTTCCTCTTCATCTTCACGAGCTCCCCCCGTTGCAACATCACCATATTCAGGGGGCACATAGTTGTCATCGTACTCTTCTTCTTCACCGTCTTCCATCATAACCCCTATTTCTCCATGCCTCGTCCAAATATTATAGTGTGACATGAAACCCTTGTAAAGCAGGTGGGAGTGAAGGATTTTCCGGTTAGAGTAAGACCTCGTATTCCCACATTCAGTGCATGGACAACACATAAAACCATTCTGCTTGTTTGCCTCAGCCGCATCGAGAAACTCATGCATGCCCTTAATGTACTCGGAGGTGTGTCTGTCACCGTACATCCATTGCTGGTTCATCTGCGTGCATTATATATAATTAAGTGTCCAAATTAATAGAAGTTCATCATCACATTAAAACCAAAGTGCATACATAGTTCTCATCTAACAACATATAGCTCTCCAGAGCATCTAATTAATTAAACCATACATTGAAACTATGTAAAACATTTCAATGCGAAAACAAATGCGATCATAATCGCAACCAAGGTAAAAATTGATCCAACGGCATAATGATACCAAGCCTCGGTATGAATGGCATATTTTCTAATCTTTCTAATCTTCAAGCGCATTGCATCCATCTTGATCTTGTGATCATCGACGACATCCGCAACATGCAACTCCAGTATCATCTTGTCCTCCTCAATTTTTTTTATTTTTTCCTTCAACAAATTGTTTTCTTCTTCAACTAAATTTAACCTCTCGACAATAGGGTCAGTTGGTATTTCCGATTCACATACATCATACATAAATAAAATCTATGTCACGTTGGTCGGCATAATTTTCATAAACAATAAATGAACCAATAGTTATAAAGATAATATATATACCACATCCGAATCATAGACAGGACGAGGGCCGACGGGGGCGGATACCAAAACCATCGCACTATATAAGATGCAATAATAAAAGTAAGAAAATAATACAAGTATCTATGTAAACATACAAGTAAGAATATTTTTCCTTTCAGAAAGAAGATAAGAACAAGAGGCTCACCACGGTGTGCCGGCGATGAGGTCGGCGCGGGTGATCGACGGCGGTGAAGACGGGGACGGGGCGTGACGGACCGCTAAACCTAGACAAATATTAAGGAAAATGGAGCTTGGAGAGGAGAAAGCTTAAGTAGTCTGGCTCGGGCATTCCATCGAACACCTTGTTGTTGGGTTTCGTAGTAATTTCAAAAAATTTCCTACGCACACGCAAGATCATGGTGATGCATAGCAACAAGAGGGGAGAGTGTGATCTACGTACCCTTGTAGATCGACAACGGAAGCGTTTGGTTGATGTAGTCGTACGTCTCCACGGTCTGACCGATCAAGCACCGAAACTACGGCACCTCTGAGTTCTAGCACACGTTCAGCTCAATGACGATCCCCGGACTTCGATCCAGCAAAGTGTCGGGGAAGAGCTCCGTCAGCACGACGGCGTGGTGACGATCTTGATGCACTACCGTCGCAGGGCTTCGCCTAAGCACCGCTACAATATTATCGAGGACTATGGTGGAAGGGGGCACCGCACACGGCTAAGAATATGATCACGTGGATCAACTTGTGTGTCTAGGGGTGCCCCCCTGCCCCTGTATATAAAGGAGCAAGGGGAGGAGGCCGTCCGGCCCCTATAGGTGCGCCAGGAGGAGTCCTCCTCCTAGTAGGAGTAGGACTCCTACTAGGAGGGGGAAAGAAGTGGGGAGGGAGAGGGAAAGGGGGGCGCCGCCCCCCTCTCCTAGTCCAATTAGGACCAGGGGGAGGAGGCGCGCGGCCCACCTCTGGCAGCCCCTCTCTCTCTCCACTAAGGCCCATATGGCCCATTACTTCTCCCAGGGGGGGGGGGGTTCCGGTAACCCTCCGGCTCTCCGGTTTTCTCCGAAATCACCCGGAACACTTCCGGTGTCCGAATATAGCCGTCCAATATATCAATCTTTATGTCTCGACCATTTCGAGACTCCTCATCATGTCCGTGATCACATTCAGGACTCCGAACTAACTTCGGTACATCAAAACTCATAAACTCATAATATAACTGTCATCGAAACCTTAAGCGTGCGGACCCAACGGGTTCGAGAACAATGTAGACATGACCGAGACATGTCTCCGGTCAATAACCAATAGAGGAACCTGGATGCTCATATTGGCTCCTACATATTCTACGAAGATCTTTATCGGTCAGACCGCATAACAACATACGTTGTTCCCTTTGTCATCGGTATGTTACCTGCCTGAGATTCGATCGTCGGTATCTCAATACCTAGTTCAATCTCGTTACCGGCAAGTCTCTTTACTCGTTTCGTAATACATCATCTCGCAACTAACTCATTAGTTGCAATGCTTGCAAGGCTTATGTGATGTGCATTACCGAGAGGGCCCAGAGATACCTCTCTAACAATCGGAGTGACAAATCCTAATCTCGAAATACGCCAACCCAACATTTACCTTTGGAGACACCTGTAGAGCTCCTTTATAATCATCCAGTTACGTTGTGATGTTTGGTAGCACACAAAGTGTTCCTCCGGTAAACGGGAGTTGCATAATCTCATAGTCATAGGAACATGTATAAGTCATGAAGAAAGCAATAGCAACATACTAAATGATCGGGTGCTAAGCTAACGGAATGGGTCAAGTCAATCACATCATTCTCCTAATGATGTGATCCTGTTAATCAAATGACAACTCATGTCCATGGTTAGGAAACATAACCATCTTTGATTAACGAGCTAGTCAAGTAGAGGCATACTAGTGACACTTTGTTTGTCTATGTATTCACACAAGTATTATGTTTCCGGTTAATACAATTCTAGCATGAATAATAAACATTTATCATGTTATAAGGAAATAAATAATAACTTTATTATTGCCTCTAGGGCATATTTCCTTCAGTCTCCCACTTGCACTAGAGTCAATAATCTAGTTCACATCGCCATGTGATTTAACAGCAATAGTTCACATCACCATGTGATTAACACCCATAGTTCACATCGATATGTGATCAACACCCAAAGGGTTTACTAGAGTCAGTAATCTAGTTCACATCGCTATGTGATTAACACCCAAAGAGTACTAAGCTGTGATCATGTTTTTGCTTGTGAGATAATTTTAGTCAACGGGTCTGTCACATTCAGATCCGTAAGTATTTTGCGAATTTCTATGTCAACAATGCTCTGCACGGAGCTACTCTAGCTTATTGCTCCCACTTTCAATATGTATCTAGATCGAGACTTAGAGTCATCCAGATCTGTGTCAAAACTTGCATCGACGTAACTTTTTACGACGAACCTTTTTGTCACCTCCATAATTGAGAAATATTTCCTTAGTCCTTTTCAGGTATTTCAGGATGTTCTTGACCGCTGTCCAGTGATCCACTCCTGGATTACTTTGGTACCTCCCTGCTAGACTTATAGCAAGGCACACATCAGGTCTGGTACACAGCATTGCATACATGATAGAGCCTATGGCTGAAGCATAGGGAACATCTTTCATATTCTCTCTATCTTCTGCAGTGGTCGGGCATTGAGTCTTACTCAACTTCACACCTTGTAACACAGGCAAGAACCCTTTCTTTGCTTGATCCATTTTGAACTTCTTCAAAACTTTGTCAAGGTATGTGCTTTGTGAAAGTCCAATTAAGCGTCTTGATCTATCTCTATAGATCTTAATGCCTAATATGTAAGCAGCTTCACCGAGGTCTTTCATTGAAAAACTCTTATTCAAGTATCCCTTTATGCTATCCAGAAATTCTATATCATTTCCAATTAGTAATATGTCATCTACATATAATATCAGAAATGCTACAGAGCTCCCACTCACTTTCTTGTAAATACAGGCTTCTCCGAAAGTCTGTATAAAACCAAATGCTTTGATCACACTATCAAAGCGTTTATTCCAACTCCGAGAGGCTTGCACCAGTACATAAATGGATCGCTGGAGCTTGCACACTTTGTTAGCTCCCTTTGGATCGACAAAACCTTCTGGTTGCATCATATACAACTCTTCTTCCAGAAATCCATTCAGGAATGCAGTTTTGACATCCATCTGCCAAATTTCATAATCATAAAATGCGGCAATTGCTAACATGATTCGGACAGACTTAAGCATCGCTAGGGGTGAGAAGGTCTCATCGTAGTTAATCCCTTGAACTTGCCGAAAACCTTTTGTGACAAGTCGAGCTTTGTAGACAGTAATATTACCGTTAGCGTCAGTCTTCTTCTTGAAGATCCATTTATTCTCAATTGCTTGCCGATCATCGGGCAAGTCAACCAAAGTCCATACTTTGTTCTCATACATGGATCCCATCTCAGATTTCATGGCTTCAAGCCATTTTACGGAATCTAGGCTCACCATCGCTTCTTCATAGCTCGTAGGTTCATCATGATCTAGTAGCATGACTTCTAGAACAGGATTACCGTACCACTCTGGCGCGGATCTCACTCTGGTTGATCTACGAGGTTCAGTAGTATCTTGATCTGAAGTTTCATGATCATCATCATTAGCTTCCTCACTAACTGGTGTAGGTGTCATAGAAACAGTTTTCTGTGATGCACTACTTTCCAATAAGGGAGCAGGTACAGTTACCTCGTCAAGTTCTACTTTCCTCCCACTCACTTCTTTCGAGAGAAACTCCTTCTCTAGAAAAACTCCGAATTTTGCAACAAAAGTTATGCCTTCAGATATGTGATAGAAGGTGTATCCAATAGTTTCCTTTGGATATCCTATGAAGACACATTTCTCCGATTTGGGTTCGAGCTTATCAGGTTGAAGCTTTTTCACATAAGCATCGCAGCCCCAAACTTTTAGAAACGACAACTTTGGTTTCTTGCCAAACCACAGTTCATAAGGCGTCGTCTCAACGGATTTTGATGGTGCCCTATTTAACGTGAATGCGGCCGTCTCTAGAGCGTATCCCCAAAACGATAGCGGCAAATCAGTAAGAGACATCATAGATCGCACCATATCTAGTAAAGTACGATTACGACGTTCGGACACACCATTACGCTGTGGTGTTCCGGGTGGCGTGAGTTGCGAAACTATTCCACAATTTTTCAAATGTACACCAAACTCGTAACTCAAATATTCTCCTCCATGATCAGATCGTAGGAATTTTATTTTCTTGTTACGATGATTTTCTACTTCACTCTGAAATTCTTTGAACTTTTCAAATGTTTCAGACTTGTGTTTCATTAAGTAGATATACCCATATCTGCTTAAGTCATCTGTGAAGGTGAGAAAATAACGATATCCGCCACGAGCCTCAATATTCATCGGACCACATACATCTGTATGTATGATTTCCAACAAATCTGTTGCTCTCTCCATAGTACCAGAGAACGGTGTTTTAGTCATCTTGCCCATGAGGCACGGTTCGCAAGTACCAAGTGATTCATAATCAAGTGGTTCCAAAAGTACATCAGTATGGAGTTTCTTCATGCGCTTTACACCGATATGACCTAAGCGGCAGTGCCACAAATAAGTTGCACTATCATTATTAACTTTGCATCTTTTGGTTTCAATATTATGATTATGTGTATCACTACGATCGAGATGCAACGAACTATTTTCATTGGGTGTGTAACCATATAAGGTTTTATTCATGTAAACAGAACAACAATTTATTCTCTTACTTAAATGAATAACCGTATTACAATCAACATGATCAAATCATATTCATGCTCAACGCAAACACCAAATAACACTTATTCAGGTTCAACACTAATCCTGAAAGTATAGGGAGTGTGCGATGATGATCATATCAATCTTGGAACCACTTCCAACACACATCGTCACTTCACCCTTAACTAGTCTCTGTTTATTCTGCAACTCCCATTTCGAGTTACTAATCTTAGCAACTGAACTAGTATCAAATACTGAGGGGTTGCTATAAACACTAGTAAAGTACACATCAATAACAAATATAATTATGTTCACTTTGCCATCCTTCTTATCTGCCAATCACTTGGGGTAGTTCCGCTTCCAGTGACCAGTCCCTTTGCAGTAGAAACACTTAGTCTCAGGCTTAGGACCAGACTTGGGCTTCTTCACTTGAGCAGCAACTTGCTTGCCATTCTTGTTGAATTTCCCCTTCTTCCCTTTGCCCTTTTCTTGAAACTAGTGGTCTTGTCAACCATCAACACTTGATGTTTTTCTTGATTTCTACCTTCGTTGATTTCAGCATCATGAAGAGCTTGGGAGTTGTTTCCGTTATCCCTTGCATATTATAGTTCATCATGTAGTTCTACTAACTTGGTGATGGTGACTAGAGAATTCTGTCAATCACTATCTTATCTGGAAGATTAACTCCCACTTGATTCAAGCGATTGTAGTACCCAGACAATCTGAGCACATGCTCACTAGTTGAGCGATTCTCCTCCATCTTTTAGCTATAGAACTTGTTGGAGACTTCATATCTCTCAACTCGGGTATTTGCTTGAAATATTAACTTCAACTCCTGGAACATCTCATATGCTCCATGACGTTCAAAACGTCTTTGAAGTCCCGATTCTAAGCCATTAAGCATGGTGCACTAAACTATCAAGTAGTCATCATATTGAGCTAGCCAAACGTTCATAACGTCTGCATCTGCTCCTGCAATAGGTCCGTCACCTAGCGGTGCATCAAGGACATAATTCTTCTGTGCAGCAATGAGGATAAACCTCAGATCACGGATCCAATCCGCATCATTGCTACTAACATCTTTCAACACAATTTTCTCTAGGAACATATCAAAATAAACACAGGGAAGAAACAACGCGAGCTATTGATCTACAACATAATTTGCAAAATACTACCAGGACTAAGTTCATGATAAATTTAAGTTCAATTAATCATATTACTTAAGAACTCCCACTTAGATAGACATCCCTCTAATCCTCTAAGTGATTATGTGATCCAAATCAACTAAACCATGTCCGATCATCACGTGAGATGGAGTAGTTTCATTGGTGAACATCGCTATGTTGATCATATCTGCTATATGATTCAGGCTCGACCTTTCGGTCTCCGTGTTCCGAGGCCACATCTGTATATGCTTGGCTCGTCAAGTATAACCTGAGTATTCCGCGTGTGCAACTGTTTTGCACCCGTTGTATTTGAACGTAGAGCCTATCACACCCGATCATCACGTGGTGTCTCAGCACGAAGAACTTTCGCAACGGTGCATACTCAGGGAGAACACTTCTTGATAATTAGTGAGAGATCATCTTAGAATGCTACCGTCAATGAAAGCAAGATAAGATGCATAAAAGATAAACATCACATGCAATCAATATAAGTGATATGATATGGTCATCATCATCTTGTGCTTGTGATCTCCATCTCCGAAGCACCGTCGTGATCACCATCGTCACCGGCGCGACACCTTGATCTCCATCGTAGCATTGTTGTCGTCTCGCCAATCTTATGCTTCCACGACTATCGCTACCGCTTAGTGATAAAGTAAAGCATTACAGCGCGATTACATTGCATACAATAAAGCGACAACCATATGGCTCCTGCCAGTTGCCGATAACTCGGTTACAAAACATGATCATCTCATACAATAAAATTTAGCATCATGTCTTGACCATATCACATCACAACATGCCCTGCAAAAACAAGTTAGACGTCCTCTACTTTGTTGTTGCAAGTTTTACGTGGCTGCTACGGGCTTTAGCAAGAACCAATCTTACCTACGCATCAAAACCAAAACGATAGTTTGTCAAGTTGGTGCTGTTTTAACCTTCGCAAGGACCGGGCGTAGCCACACTCGGTTCAACTAAAGTTGGAGAAACTGTCACCCGCTAGCCACCTTTGTGCAAAGCACGCCGGGAGAACCAGTCTCGCGTAAGCGTACGCGTAATGTCGATCCGGGCCGCTTCGTCCAACAATACCGCCGAACCAAAGTATGACATGCTGGTAAGCAGTATGACTTATATCGCCCACAACTCACTTGTGTTCTACTCGTGCATATAACATCAACACATAAAACCTAGGCTCGGATGCCACTGTTGGGTTTCATAGTAATTTCAAAAAATTTCCTACGCACACGCAAGATCATGGTGATGCATAGCAACGAGAGGGGAGTGTGTGATCTACGTACCCTTGTAGATCGACAACGAAAGCGTTTGGTTGATGTAGTCGTACGTCTCCACGGTCCGACCGATCAAGCACCGAAACTACGGCACCTCCGAGTTCTAGCACACGTTCAGCTCGATGACGATCCCCGGACTCCGATCCAGCAAAGTGTCGGGGAAGAGCTCCGTCAGCACGACGGCGTGGTGACGATCTTGATGCACTACCGTCGCAGGGCTTCGCCTAAGCACCGCTACAATATTATCGAGGACGATGGTGGAAGGGGGCACCGCACACGGCTAAGAATATGATCACGTGGATCAACTTGTGTGTCTAGGGGTGCCCCCTGCGCCCGTATATAAAGGAGCAAGGGGAGGAGGCCGGCCGGCCCCTATAGGAGCGCCAGGAGGAGTCCTCCTCCTAGTAGGAGTAGGACTCCTACTAGGAGGGGGAAAGAAGTGGGGAGGGAGATCTCTCCACTAAGGCCCATATGGCCCATTACTTCTCCCGGGGGGGGGGGGGTTCCGGTAACCCTCCGGCTCTTCGGTTTTCTCCGAAATCACCCGGAACACTTCCAGTGTCCGAATATAGCCGTCCAATATATCAATCTTTATGTCTCGACCATTTCGAGACTCCTCATCATGTCCGTGATCACATCCGGGACTCCGAACTAACTTCGGTACATCAAAACTCATAAACTCATAATATAACTGTCATCGAAACCTTAAGCGTGCGGACCCTACGGGTTCGAGAACAATGTAGACATGACCGAGACATGTCTCCAGTCAATAACCAATAGAGGAACCTGGATGCTCATATTGGCTCCTACATATTCTACGAAGATCTTTATCGGTCAGACCGCATAACAACATACGTTGTTCCCTTTGTCATCGGTATGTTACCTGCCTGAGATTCGATCGTCGGTATCTCAATACCTAGTTCAATCTCGTTACCGGCAAGTCTCTTTACTCGTTTCGTAATACATCATCTCGCAACTAACTCATTAGTTGCAATGCTTGCAAGGCTTATGTGATGTGCATTACCGAGAGGGCCCAGAGATACCTCTCTAACAATCGGAGTGACAAATCCTAATCTCGAAATACGCCAACCCAACATTTACCTTTGGAGACACCTGTAGAGCTCCTTTATAATCATCCAGTTACGTTGTGATGTTTGGTAGCACACAAAGTGTTCCTCCGGTAAACGGGAGTTGCATAATCTCATAGTCATAGGAACATGTATAAGTCATGAAGAAAGCAATAGCAACATACTAAATGATCGGGTGCTAAGCTAACGGAATGGGTCAAGTCAATCACATCATTCTCCTAATGATGTGATCCTGTTAATCAAATGACAACTCATGTCCATGGTTAGGAAACATAACCATCTTTGATTAACGAGCTAGTCAAGTAGAGGCATACTAGTGACACTTTGTTTGTCTATGTATTCACACAAGTATTATGTTTCCGGTTAATACAATTCTAGCATGAATAATAAACATTTATCATGTTATAAGGAAATAAATAATAACTTTATTATTGCCTCTAGGGCATATTTCCTTCACTTGTGTGCATAGGAGGTGAGTTAGAGCACCACCAAGCCCTCTCCCCTTCGGCTAGAAAAAAATAGAGCAGTGTGCTCTGCTCTTCCGCGAGGGGGTATATATAGGCACCTCATTGGTCCCGGTTGGTGGCATGAACCGGGACTAAAGGGGAGCCTTTGGTCCCGGTTCAAGCCACCAACCGGGACCAATGGTGGTGGGCCAGGAGCGAGGCCCATTGGTCCCGGTTCGTCCCACCAACCGGGACCAAAAGGTCCGGATGAACCGGGACCAATGGCCCACGTGGCCCGGCCGGCCCCCTGTTCTCACGAATCGGGTCCAATGCCCCCATTGGTCCCGGTTCTGGACTGAACCGGGACTAATGGGCTGACCCGGCCTGGACCAAAACCCTGTTTTCTACTAGTGAATGTAGCTAAATATAGGTGTGGTGACTCTAACAACATAATGAGATAAAATTACAAAAGAAATAGTCTCTTCTAATTAAACCATGTAAACTAGAATTACTGCTTGCATTCTCAAAAAAAAAAGAAATTTACAGCTTGCAGTAGCAAGCAAGCATGGAACTTTGTTTTAAAGAGCACCCAACAAGCTATGTGATAATTACAAAGGAAGGTGATAATATAACTAGGATGTAATAGAAATGTTTACCACTTCATATTTTCGATGGTGATAACAGTGATGGTGGATAATTAGTATATACGTGTGTCCAGGATATGCCCGAATCGGTTTGTTTCTTCTTGCACATCCTGTCAACCTGCAAAGTCTTGACATCTAGTGCGAAACATTCATAGCCCGGGCACTCCAATGATGAGCTGTCATATGATTTGTTTTCTTCCCCTATCAATATCATGTACCTCTCAGTTGCACCCACGATATACTGTTGGCACCTTGAATCTACTGAAATTGTCTTCTCCAACCGCCACTCGTTTGATGTGGAATCCTCACTTTTACTTTGCCTAATGCTATAACAGAAGTCAGATCTGCTGTTCCCTTCATAATTGAACATTCCAAGTCTGCCTTCCCCCGCCTCCACAATGGTATACCCAATGGTTTTGGGTGGTAGGCCAATCGTGGAGAACACCATGCCTAGGGTGTTAAGCACGAGCATGACATTCCAAAACTCTATCTTCCAAGAGAAGCATCCATAAGCGTAGTGGCGTAGGGATAACATAGGAGGTCTTGAAGTTCTCAAGAGCATACCTTTGTAGACTAGCAAATCGCTCCAAGCATGTCCCCTAGCCGCTCGCCATTGTTGGGTGCTCGAAGAGAAGACGAGGGCAACTGGTTTAGTCTGTCAACTTGCTAACAAGATCACTTGGAACGAAATCTCATCATCCGCCACTGCTGCCAACTCCTCGTCGTGGGGAGCGAGGAAGGGATCACTTAGCACACAAATTGGATCCTCCGCCGATGCGGATAGGTTGTCGGGAATTGGAGGAAGCAAGATGTATCGCTGGTGCAATGGGTCGCACACCACTCGATCGTTGAATATTTTGCGGTCTTTCTCACCAGTGTGGCGGCGATTGAGGAGGACACGGCCGTCACGGATGTCCTGGACAATCCAGCGGGCGGGAGGAGGGAGAAAGGAGAAGGAGAAGTCAGCAGTGAAGGCGATGGCCCGGGCGGCACATGCAGAGGGGTGAGGTGGGACGACGGGGTTGAACCCGGTCTCATCTAGGAAGCCTAGGATGGACGGGGTGTGGAGCTTGCGGAGGCGCCGAAGGACAGAACGGTCGGTGATTTGTCGGTGGAAGGACATACAAGTGGCGGATGCACGGACAAGATCGGCTGGGGTTGGTAAGCGGAGGAAGATCTCCGGCAAGAGGTCGGCCAGGCGGTCATCGGTGATCGTTGTCGCTGTCGAGACCACCATTTTGCAAGGGGGAGAAGTGTTTTGGTGATCATCCATGAGTGACCACTTCACTTCGATAGAAGCAGGGAGCTGCTGTTTCCTTGATTGAAGCAGTTTTATTTGTTAGAAACACATATATAGGCAGCAGTAGCCAGTAGATGGTTGCTCCACATCGAAATGCGGTCAGCCCAGCTGTCGTTTAAAATGAAAGTTTTCTTGTCAGCGCGCGCTTGTATTTCGATATAGCCAAAGAGTGCAAAATCAAGTGGCAACCTCCGCTTGTCCGGCCGGCCGGCACAACAGTGACGTGTTTACTGCTCCGTAGTCCGGGCAGCTCACGGCCGGCGTCAATCGGCGCCGCCTGCTCCTCTAGTGGAAGTGGAACCATTAATTTTGTCTTGCATGCAGTGAAGAGTCGTTCTTAGTTCAGTCCTGTGTAATTATTCAATGAAACCGAAAAAGGCTTTCGCCCCGCTTTATATATAAAGCAAAGATCCACAGTGCTCGAAACACAGCCGTACTCACCCAACACAAACACACACACATACGCACCCAAGGCAGGATACATAGGCGCTGAGCGCAGCAACACACACCCTAGCACTACAAGAGCCGCCGGGGGCTTCATCCGAAGAAGTGAAGCCGCATATGACGAACCGTGGGTTCCAAGACGGTGCCTTCAGGAAGGATACGGCACCGAAGCATCGCCACCGCCCGATCCGAGGATCAGAGTTTCCCCTGGAGCACCACGACGGGCAGTGATAGCCGCGACGACGCCTTCAAGAAGGGAGCGATCTTCGCCGTCGCCAGTCCATCCGAAGATAGAGTAGGTTTTCACCCCGGCCAACATTCACCGCCACCGAACGCCACACCCCGGCTACCACGCCGCCCACACGGCCGTGGTAGCCGGGCAGCACCGAGGCACGAGCTCTGCCCATGAGCACCGCGCCACCACCACCAGGGCCTCCGCCCCGGAATCCAAGACCTTGACACCAAGTCCCATGAGCCCCACCGCTACCCCCACCGCAGAGACGGGCGGAAAGGATCTGCCTTTCACACCCCTGGCCGGAGACAACGCCGAGACCCAATAGGTCGGCCACAACAAGCCTCCATCGAGCCGTCCTGATACACCGGGCGCGAGACGAGCGCAGTCCTGCTGCCGGGCGCGAGACGGGCCGGTCCTGCTGCCGGGCGCGAGACGAGCGCAGTCCTGCTGCCGGGCGCGAGACGAGCCGGTCCTGCAGCCCGGCGCGAGACCAGCTCGATTCTACGGCACCGGGTGCGAGACGGATGATGGACCGCAGCCGGGAGAAGGCCAGCCCTCCAGTGAGAGAAGCGAACGAACGCCGAGGAGAGGGGTCGAAGGCCGATACAGGCAGCCTACAGACGGGCCGACGCCAGGAAAATCTGGCCGCCGCCACAATCAACCTACCACCACCACATCACCTGCGCCTCCACGCCCTGGTCAGCACCAGCCGAAGCGCCGCCACCCTGCACCAGCAACGCGGACACCGGCCGCCACACCACCACCACCACGGGGTCGCCGGCCACCCCCGTCAACGAAGACCCGCACATCCACCGGATCTGGGCTGGGATGCCCAGATCCGCCTCCAGCACGACCTCGCCCACTGAATCCCACGAGCAGCAGGGGGAGGGGAGGAGGAGGCACCGGCGGGCCACAAGGGCGCAGGGCGGAGCGCCGGAGCAAGAGCCGGCCGGGACCCGGCGCCGCGGGCAGGAGGGAGGCGGCCCGCGACGCCATCCATCTGCGCGCAAGGGGAAACCGCCCCGCCGCCGCCTGGCCACGCGGCCTTTGGCCGGCGGCGCCCCCGGCGGCGGCGAGGGAGGGGGAGGCGGGGCGGAGGGCCAGAGGGGAGGCGCGAGGGTTGCCTCCCGACGGCGCTCGCGGGAGCGCCTCAGGAGGGAGAGAGGAGCCTTTCGGTCTTTTTTCCGGATGTCGATGAAAGCTTCCTCGGCTACATCGATCATTAGGAGATCAAAACTGTATGCAAGTTAAGGTAAATACTACTCCCTCCATTTCTAAATATGTATTAATAATATGGCTGCAAGCATCGTTTTAATGCAGATACCAGGGTAATCCTTCTTTTTTTAAAGGTCCTTTTTAGAGATTCTAATATAGACTACATACGAAGCAATGAGTCTATCTACAGTTTTACACTCTAAAATACAACTACATTCATTCGTATGTAGTACATATTGAAACAAAATTTGCTTTTGGAGGCCGAGCTCTATGGAGGCCTCCTTTTGCAAAATTCAAAATTCATCAAAATACATACTTTCACATTTCAAAAAATTCTTAAAAAATACAGATATACATGAAGGCCGAATGTACATGTGTGTAAATTTTCAGAACAAAATACATTGAAATGAGGGATGTGCAAAAAAAAACAAATCAGGGGCTTTTTAACATATGATACTATTCATCCCCAGAGTCCATCAATTTATTTATTTTTTGTACAGGTCACATTTCAAGGTATTTCATTCTGAATTTTTACACACATACATTTCATCCATGTATAGTTGCATAAATTTTTCAGGCTTTTCTGAAATCATAAAGTTTGAATTTTGAATTTTTCAAAAATAAAGGGCTCCATGAAGCACGATCACCAAAATGCCAAACTTATATTGAAATATCTAAAAAGACTTATATTTAGAAATGGAGGAAGTAGACAGATTGCTAAAAAGGTAAATACTACTCCCTAGTGATAGAACTGTGGATCGTATAGGCTTAGGGATTAGCAATAGTTCTACCTTCTCGAGCTCCTAGTGCCGGCCATGGTGCCGGTGATGGCAGAGAGTAGTGGGGTGGATGCGGCTGAGATGTATGGGCAGTGGCGGCGGCGGAGCTTCCCATCGCTTCAGTGCCTCCCTCTGGATCGGATAGGGTTAGGAGTAGGGAATAGTGGGGTGACGAACCTCGTACCCTGTGCCCCTGGTCTCCACCTCCTCTTTATAGCACTGCGCAATAGGGCCCCACCAGCCTTGCTTGGGCTGGACGCCCCCGATCAGGGCGTGGGTCAAGGGCCCAATGAGCCGTTGGGCCCATTGGTGGAGAGATCAACCTAACATTCTCCCCCTTGATCTCATCATATACTTTTAACTTCTATACTTTGAAATAACTCTTTTCAAAGTACTCGTTCCATCACAGATTTGCATGTAGAGCATGTCTCATCATCACGGTTCATTTCCGATATAATCAACACCTACAACACACTCCTATGTTTTGAAACAGATTCTTTAACCTTGGGTCCTTTTATTGTCCGGAAATGTTAGACTATACCATAAAACCCATGTCGACTGTGTGTTCTCCGAACACACTGGGCGGTAAGCCTTTAATAAGCAGATCTGCAAACACTTGTCTGTTGCTTTTATGCTTCAAGCATTTCTACATAATTCCGGACTTTCTCCTTTACAACGCATAACACTATGTCAGTGTGTTTGGCATCAACACTTGACTCGTTATCATAGGAGCGAAAAACTAAAAATGGTTATCGCTGTTGTCAACCATTATCAACTCCGGGTACAGGTCTCCTTAACCATTTTGCATGTACATCAGCCTCATATCAAGCTATAAAATATCTTTGCATCACATTGATGATAATTGTTTCATTCTTTGGAGCTTTTCCACACAAAAACCTCCAAGTATGAAAGTTAGCGACAATTGTGGATTTCGCCATACATTTCACAAGTCATGTCTTTGTACTCACAATCTTTTGAGAGCACTTATTTCTTTCAGCATGAGGCCGATATCTTTGACTCCATTCCAGTGATCTATATATGGACTGGACATTGCCAAAACAATCCGGATATGTGAACTGTGTCAGGGCAATATATTGAACTTCCAACAGCTGAAGCATATGGTATCATATCTGTTTTCAATCTTTTCTCATCAACTTTTGGAACACCATAGTTCCCAGTTCTATTACCCTTACTATAAGAACAGGCGTAGGTTTTCTCGCATGCATACTTTAGAGACATTTCTTAGCATGTCCATGCGACATTCCTAATACCCCCTTTTATTCTTTTCTTGGTGAATCTCGATAATTATAACGAGAGACACTCTACCGAGAACATTCTTTTGACTTTGAGGAAAAGAACTTCTTTTCTCCTCCTGCAGTAGATTGACATGACCACTAGCAAGTAGGACGCCATCCACATGCACAGGATTAGGAAATGAATTTCTCATTCTATAACTTTGCATGAATACAATTGTCCTCTCATTTTCTTTAACCCAAAATAACATTTGATTGCTTTAGTCCATAAAAGACTTCTTCAGGAAGTATCCCATGTGTTCTTTACTTTCATCTTATGTAACTCAGATCATAATATCTTTCATCTGATGTAACTCAAATCATGATGTGCTACCAACACTCATTGTAATCTATTCGGTGCAAAACGCGCAAAAACCTTCCGATTTAAGTCGTGTTTTACACATTTACATATTTCCTTTGGAGTCACATTGTCCTTGTAGACTCTTTACAGCCTACTGTTTTGGCTCCATTGGAAATTACTCATCAGTCCCAAACATCGTCGGGATTCACTAATTTCATTTCTTCTCACAAAGTCTCTTATCATTTAGATAAGCAGACACTTCTCAAAACTCGAATGAGCGCTTTAAATGAGGTGGGGTCAACCTCCATTTGAATTTCACTAACATAGACTTTATAGTAATCAGAAGTATCTGATTTTCTCATTCCTTGAGACCATCAGTGTCTCAGGTACTGGCACTTCTTTCATATGGGGCTGTAGTTGCTCTGTCATTGCAAGAGGCAAACTAATTCTATAATCTTTCATTTCCAAGAGGCAGTAGTTTTTACAGGGACCTGTATCACAAGATCCATGTTTACTCATTCATCCTTTATAGAGCTAACAACATGTGTTGTATAGGTCATACAACATGCTCCCCCAGATTACTCCATCTTCACTAAAAATGGCGTATCTTCAAACTTTATAATTTGGGTTTATTCTGTTAAAACTTTCTTCTTTATGGCACTTTAAGCACCGTCTTAGTATTCCTTACTCTGCTTTTGGAACTGTAAAAGATCCAGAAATACAACTATTTTTTTTCTTTAGGGGTATTAATATGACCGTCATACTTCCCCAGACGATCACATTCTTCATCACATTATCTAAAGTATAGGGGAGTTTCATCATTCTTAATTTATCTCATATATCTTTCTCCCCCTCGAAATGTGGTAAGAACTTTTCTACCACAATTTCGAAAAACCATCCATAACTCTTGTGAATGAGGAAACTTCGATTATCTACTTCATTTATCTGGAGTACCTTTTCCTCATTCCATTTCAGAAACTCAACAGAGTTCTTTATCATTAGTACTTTTCCAAGTCACACTTGCATATCATTCTTATCTTTAGGTTCGTCTGTAACTTTTATTCTCTTTGGATTTATTGAGTGCTTAATGACCGTTACACATAAGATGTACGGTTGATACTAGGAAAGCATAATAGCTACTCCATACTTTTCTCCCAGAGTGGGACACATTGAAAGCACATGAGTCATCATGTCTTTCTCCTGTCATACAGGATAAGTCTGAGAAAATTTCTGCCGCCATACGGGTTACGCAGGGATTTTCCCAGACTTATCCTGCCATGCGGGTTTTATCATAATCATCTTTTCCCGCCATGCGGGTAATTCCCTGTAAGGGACATAAATGCCAGAATTGGCTCTTTTGACTGCATATTCAATCATCAAATTTATAAATAAATCCGAATGCTCTTTGACACACATGCTTGATCCGACGTTGGTCAAATTAAACATGCATGTTGATTGTTTTATCTCAAATCATAGAGAGTACATGAAATACATTCGTCAACCAAGACTCTCAATGATCTATCTCTTTTCTTTTGAAACCATTTTTTAGAGAGAACATACTATCTCACGTTATGACCTTTCTTGGTCATCTTTCGGGTCACAAGTACCCAACCATTCGCTTTCATGAGTGAAAGCATGGAAAACTTTTAGTCTGAGAAAACTTAGCAAATAATCAACAATAATGAGCATAAAAATAACCCTATGTTGGTCTGGTTAAAAAATATGCACATTAAACTTTTGCAAAACTTCCTTTTTATACTCTAAATCATCGTTGTGGTAGAATTAGAATAAAACTCATTCTTGTACATTAATTCCATATCACCGTTGGGCGGAAATGAAAATAATGCATATAACTCATAAAGAATGTGATGATAGTATTTCTATTAAACAACTTTGCTCAGAAATAATCATCATCATCAACTTATTGCAACGGAAAACTTTTAATATACATTTCTCAATCTTTATCAAATGCTCTGAAAATTGGTCACTTTGATACAAAAATTATCAGAGATTTGAACTTTTAACTATAAGACTCATTGAATTATAATATTGTCATCATCAACGTTGGTCAGAAAATAACAATAGCATAATTAAAATTTAATCAAATATCTTTCTACTGTCATAGCAGAAGCTATCTGAATCTAATTTCATCCACAAGTGAAAAAAACTTCTCTCAAAAAACTGTTCATCCAATTAAATTTTCCCGTAGGTTCCAATTTAATTGGAGGATAATACTTTTTCTTTCTTTGTGAAAGAGTACTATTAATTATTTAAGCAGCGGAAAAACATGAATAAAAATTCATGAACTTTTTATTCTTTACAGAAACTTTTCTTTTACTAAAGAAAAATTCATGAACTTTATTATTTTCTTTATAAAATTCATGAACATTTCTTTTCTGAAAATTTTCTATTTTCATTTTCAAAGACTTTTTCTGTTTACTTTTCAAAACATTTTCTTTTACTTTTCTATTTTCTAAACAAATTTTTTTGAATTACTTTGAATAGAAAAACTGTACTGTAATTAGCCCAAAACTGGACAAAAAACAGGAAAAGAAAAAAGAAAAAATGTCAGCTGCGCGCGCTGGGCAACCGCGGCTGCGCCTGCTCTCCTTTCGGCCCAAAAGTCCCACGTGGGCGCCAGCCACTCTAGCCTGGTCCGCAGTCCACTGGCCCAAATAAGATTTTGGCCCAAAAGGCCAGGGCAGAGCTAGGGGTTTCTTTCTGGCCATTGATCTTGATCGGACGATCCAGAGCGATTTTCGCTTGAACAAAACTATGAGGAGAGGAAGCCCCGACCGCAACCCTAGCCCATTCTGTTTCCCTCGCCCCTCTCGATCTCTCTCTCGTGACGGCGGAACCACGGGGTTGCGCCTCGGCCGCCGCCGCCGGCGGCGGAAGCCACCGCGCCGCGCGCGCCTCCTTTCCCTTCCCACTTCTCTTTCGCAGAGAGGACTAGGCGTGAGCCCCTCCTCTGATCTGTTGCTCTGTCCCGCACGCCGGGGCATCGTGCTGCTCTGGTTGCCGTCAACAGCGACGAGCGCAACTGTGCCTCCCTTCCTTTCCTGTGGCAGAGAGAGAGGGTCGGGCTTGCGCCCTCCTCTACTGCACTTGCGCCTCGACGGCGCCTCCATCTCTGTTGGAGTAGAAGCTGGGCACGGCTGCGCCGGCCGCCGGCGTGGACAGCAAACCACCGCGGCGCGCGATCCCCTTCCTATTTCCCTTTCTTTTCTGTTATTTCTCCCTACACCACCATATAAGGCTTCGAGCAGTGGAGATTCAGGGAAGAACGGCGCCCCTCTGGCCCCCTTGCCGGCGTGTGCGTGCACCCGTAGATGGGCACACCGCCGTCAAGCGGTTCAGCGGCGGCGCCATGTTTCGGCGACCGCGTGGTCTCTTTGCCCCCAAAAGGGGGTGGTGTTCTTCTTCTCGATGCCTCAGCTTGCCGATTCACATCGAGATCGAGAGGAACGGCGCGGCCAAGACGGCGGCACTCTTTACCGGTGGGCCCAAGGCCCTGCTTCGGTGATCTTCTTTGCCCTGTCTAGGGTTCTTCGGGAGGGGAAAAGATTTTCTTTTGTGTTCTTTTCTACTGAAAATCCTAAACCAAACCTTGTCTGATACCATTGCTAGAACTGTGGATCGTATAGGCTTAGGGATTAGCAGTAGTTCTACCTTCTCGAGCTCCTGGTGCCGGCCATGGTGCCGGTGATGGCAGAGAGTAGTGGGGTGGATGCGGCTGAGATGTATGGGCAGTGGCGGCGGCGGAGCTTCCCATCGCTTCAGTGCCTCCCTCTGGATCGGATAGGGTTAGGAGTAGGGAACAGTGGCGGTGACGAACCTCGTACCCTGTGCCCCTGGTCCCCACCTCCTCTTTATAGCACTGCGCGATAGGGGCCCACCAGCCTTGCTTGGGCTGGACGCCCCCGATCAAGGCATGGGTCAAGGGCCCAATGAGCCATTGGGCCCATTGGTGGAGAGATCAACCTAACACCTAGCACTACAAGTTTGGGACAAACTTTTTCGGAGAGAGGGAGTAGACAGTATGGTTTTTCTCTTTGGCATGGATCTGTATAATTTGAGTTTTAAGATAGGATCAAACACTTTTCATGTGTGGAATAATGATCCATGTAGGTATTTGATTTTTCTATAGCTTTTATACTATGACCAAGATCTAACAAGAAGCAGCAGTGCATACTAGCAGGTAGTAATGTAGTCGCAGCCTGCTTAAGAGTTAAGAGCACGTCTATTCTCAGTCTCTGACATTTAGAGTATAGGAGTATTGTCGGCCCTGTGGATCAGCTCGTCCCAGAACCAAGGCAGTCGAGGAGGGACGAAAACGTTTGTTTGTGCTCCCCTTTTCCCCTCCCGACCATGTCCTCGCCCGCCTTCTCACTAGGAGGAGGCCGGGGCGGCACGCGGCACCTTCCCCTCTGTCCCACTCCTCCTCCCTCCACCCCCCCCCCCCCCCGCCTCTGCCGCCGCCGGACGCCCCCGAGCTAAGCCCGGGTGGTGTCGGAGGCGGCGGGAGCTTCTCTTCCCGCGTGCAGCCCTCTTTCTCGGGACAGGAGGTCGGCGGCGGTGCGGCTTGGCATACAACAGTTCGGCGGCCGGAGAGGTGGTGGCGGGGTGGCCTGGTGGTGTGGGGCTGGCCGGTGGTGCTCCCCCGACAGGCCCTTAGGGCCCCACCTGGGTCCGGGTGGGCCGGCTCCAGCACGGCCTCACTGCTTTTTGCATGTAGAGGAGGGGCGGCGACGCCAACGTTGTGTCTTCTGCGGCGCGACGATGGGGGCTTTACGGGCATCTCGGCCCGGCTGGGCCTATGGGTCTGGGGCCTGGTATACTCTTGTTATAGCATCCGGTCAGTTACAGTCGCTGACGGTAGAGGTCGGTCCCTCCCGCATGTCGTCGGTGCTGCTACCCCTAGTCCATGGCGGCTCTTCTTCTTCGTTGTGGAGGCCTCACTTCTCTGTGTTGTGGTGAGACAGTGTGGGTGGCTTCACGATCATGTTGGCGCAAGTTGGTGGTCGGTATGGTGGAGTGCTCCAGAGCGCCCGGGGTGATGGTTGGGATCAGGAGAAATCCATGTCGGCCTGACTGACACCGACGTGGTGGCGCCTGAGGGTGCCATCGGGCCTTTCTGAAGGGCGTCGGGTGTTACCCTTCCTCTCTCCTCACCATGTACCGGGAAAACCCTTCACAGCAGCGTCGGCATCGTCACGTCCCTTTTTGAAGGTGTTGTTTGGTACCAGCCTTAAACAATTTGTTTGGATCATGTTTATTACAAGACGGTTATTGGTTTAAGTCTGAAAACAATGGTTGTTTGATTTATATGAATAATATTTTTTATCGTCATGCTCCCTTATGAATGGTTGATTTATTAATCTTGATTGTGGTATATGGACACATAACACCAACCCTAATTGTCGCAACACAAATGATTCAAATTCCACTTGTTTATGGCACGGGTCATATTGGCAAGAAGTGTGTGAAGAAACTCCATAGTTATAGACTTTTGAAGTCATTTGATTACGTCTCATTTGACACTTAAGAACATTGTCCAATGGGTAAAACAATAAAGACGCCATTCACAGGACATATTGAACGGCTGACTGACTTGTTGGAGGTCATACATACAGATGTATGTGAACCAATGAGTATTGTTGCACATGGTAGATTTCTCTACTTCATTACCATCATGGATGGTTTGAATAGATATGGGTATATCCAATAGCGGCGGCAGAAATAAGCCAAGACCCGGGCAACCTTTGGGACGCAGTAGCACTGTAGCTACAATACCGCTACAGTGTACAAAGGAAATGCATCTCCCGCCCAGGCAGCGGTCCGGGCTGCCTAGGGCCTGTCTCCGCCATTGGGTATATCTATTTGATGAGACATAAGTCTAAAATATCTGAGAAGTTCAAAAAAAATCAGCACAAAGTAGAAATCTATCATGAAAAAAAGCATGATTCTGCAATACAATCCCGTAGGGGAGTATTTGAGTTACGAGTTTTGTAAACATCTGAAGAGTTGCATAATTGCTCCACGGTTTATGCCTCACGGAACGCCATGGAGGAATAGAGTGTCCGAGAGACGTAAATGGACCTTGTTAGACACTGTAGAGGGCCGGACAGAGTCACAGTTCCCCATTTCCTCTGCTCGCCCGAGCCGCTCTCGCGGGTGGCAGAGCGAAAACCTAGCCGCCGCCCGCCAGCTTCCCCTCCCCGCCTCTCCTCACTCCGCTGTTGGCCGTCTCATTTCTCCTCGGTGGATTGCTCATGGTGATCTCCGTCAGCTCTAAGCGACGCTTCTTTGTTCATCTTTTTGGTGCTTTGTAGTCGTTGGAGTGGTGGGTTGGTGCCCGGCACCCTTGTATCTAGCCTTGGGTGTGTGGTGTGTGTAGTGGGGTGTGTGTTTGTATCGGCTCGCGGTTGTAATCGGTGGTGCTTTATAATATAAAGCGGGGGAAACTCTTTTTTCGTAAATAGGCATGGGATGCTCAGCCGGAGAGAGTGAATGTACTACCGGATCAAAGCGTCCAACCCACAGGCACCGGCCAGCATGATCTAGCTTCGTCCTAGATCGCCAAAACCAAACGTTGGGTGGTGGGGTGCTCACCGTCGAAAATGCAATGGTTGCGAAGCCGCCAGATAGACGATGCCATTAGGATTGCAAGTGAAGCAATACCCTTCCGAAGGCCGGTAGGCGAGACGTCGATGATGGAGACACACCAGGGGAGCAAGTCCTTCTGGCCGGCAGGCACAACGGCGATTGCACGGCATCAGGTGAGCAGATCATGCCAGACCTGCCGAGAGAACAGATAGCCGATGATGATGCGCTGTACTGCTGTATGGTTTCAGGATCTTGGTCAAAGACAGCGCAATGGTCAGCATGATGCAAGCCATGGCAAGCAAGCCTGGCCAAGGTCCAAACATTACGCGCCAGAGGGGGGCAGGGATGGAATGGAACCGGTGAACAGCGCATCGTAGCAGGAGCTCGCCGAGTAGGCTCCGTTACTGCTCCAGCGCCAGGAGAGTTGGTCGTGCATGGACTAGCACCGTGCGACATGCCCCAGCTTGTCCTCAGCTAAGCGAGCTCCAGGAGAGAAGCTTGTCGGCTGGCAGTCTATAGCCCTGTTTGGTTCATAAGTTGCTTTTTTTAGTGCTAACTTACAAGTCTCAAGTCCCTAAAAAGTCCCTTCCTATTTGGTTCCGGAGACTTAACTGTAAAACATAGGGTTTGAGAAACTGACTCGACACCCTAAAACGGGGTGTGGCTATCTCATTATATAGACGTACCAGGAGGTACAATACAAGACATGTACAAGACTATGTATATACATTCTAACACCCTCCCTCAATCTTAACTGTAGCCTGAAGTACAGAGTAAGTTAAGATTGCGCCTACAGCCTACAAATTGTGGTTGTGGAAGAGGCTTCGTGAAAATGTCAGCAAGTTGATCTTTTGAGGAGATGAACTTGATACAAAGCAGTCTCTGTGCAACTCGTTCCCGAACAAAGTGATAGTCAACCTCAATGTGTTTTGTCCTAGCATGAAACACCGGATTAGATGAAAGGTATGTAACACCGATGTTATCACACCATAGAACTGGAGGATGACCTGGAGAGATCCTCAACTCCCGCAATAAAGACTGTACCCATATGATCTCAGCGATAGCGTCAGCAACTGCTTTATACTCAGCTTCAGTACTGCTACGAGACACGGTGGCTTGCTTGCGAGCATTCCAGGCGATCAAGTTAGGACCAAAGAACACTGCATATCCCCCCGTGGATCGCCGATCATCGGGACTTCCAGCCCAATCCGCATCAGAGAAAGCCGAAAGTTCACAAGACGGTGCAGACTGAAGCAGCAAACCATACGAAGCAGTGGAAGAGACATACCGCAGAATGCGCTTAACTGCCGAGAGATGAGTGGTACAAGGAGCATGAAGGTACTGGCACACACGATTGACTGCATAAGAGACATCAAGTCTGGTGATAGTGAGATATTGCAGACCACCAACAAGACTGCGATACTCAGTGGCGTCATCAGTGGAAAGAAAATCTCCATCAAGAGCAGACAACCGATCAGACACAGACATCGGAGTGATAGCATGCTTGTACTTGAGCATCCCAGCACGGCGCAACAAATCCATAGAATACATTTTCTGAGTCAGAGTCAACCCTGTAGACGACCGTGTTACCTCCAAACCAAGGAAGTAATGAAGAGCTCCCAAGTCCTTGACAGCAAACTCCTCACTCAAGGCAGACACAAGGCGATCAGCTGCAGCATCAGAAGAACTGACCATGATGATATCATCAACATAAACCAGTAGATACATCGTCACCTCAGGACGCTGAAGAAGAAATAGTGATGTGTCATAAGTGGAGGGAATAAACCCAAGAGCCCGAAGAACAGAACCAAGGCGTGCATGCCACGCACGAGGTGCCTGTTTAAGTCCATACAATGCCTTGACCAGACGACAGAGATGATGCGGACGTGTAGGATCAACAAAACCCGGTGTTGACGCATATAAACCTCTTCCTCAAGAACTCCATGGAGGAAGGCATTTTTCACGTCAAGCTGGCGAAGAGACCAACCACGAGTAACAGCAAGAGACAGCAGTACACGAATAGTAGTAGGCTTGATAACTGGACTGAACGTGTCTTCATAATCAAGACCATACCTCTGCTTGAAACCCTTGGCAACCAGCCGTGCCTTATAGCGCTCAATTGAACCATCTGCATGTCGTTTGACCTTAAACACCCACTTGGAGTCAATGACGTTGATACCAGAGACCGGAGGAACAAGTTGCCAAGTGCCATTTTTCAGCAAAGCCTGAAATTCCTGCTCCATCGCAGCACGCCAGTGAGGAATACCCAACGCGGCCTGAAAATGACGCGGCTCGGCCTTCGGATCCGCAACAGCTTGAGCCACACACGCAGCAAGCCACGCCACAGTCCCGTCTGTGCGTTCCTTGGGGCGAAAAACACCAGACCGGCTACGCGTGTGCGGTCGATGAGAGACCACAGCAGACGGTGCTGGCAACACGGGGATCGCCACAGGAGCCGAGGACGAGACCAATCCGGAGCTGGAAGAGCCAGGCTCATCAGACTCGGCGCCGGATGACGTGGCCGAGACGGGGCTGTCGAGCCCAGCCGACGACAAGGCCGGCTCGCAAGGTGTCGAGGGGGCCGAGGCGGGGCTGGCCGACGTAGCTGCTGTGGCCGCTGGGCCTCCTGCCACTGGGCCGTCTGCCGCTGGGCCAGGCAAGGGTGAGGCCTGTGGCGCGGCGAGCGAGCTAGGCTAGCCGGGCGATGAGGCGGGCGATCCTGAC
The DNA here is from genome assembly GCF_056163025.1 of Triticum urartu. Lineage (NCBI taxonomy): Eukaryota > Viridiplantae > Streptophyta > Magnoliopsida > Poales > Poaceae > Triticum > Triticum urartu. Next base: position 101,756,040 of record NC_141878.1, read on the forward strand.
GATGAGGCGGGCGACGCGGGTGCAGCTGCGGGCGCTGTCGACGCCCGCGGGGCGGCTGTGGATGCACCGGGCTGGCAGGCACGACCCGCTATGCATGGCCCATGCACCGGATCCACATGATCAACGTGAGCGTCATCATCCAGGAGTTCAAGACGGGCACCAAGTCCAATACCTGCAGCATGGTTAGGAAGCAACACAGGAGCATTTGCAACATCCACAAATTGATCAGGCGAAGGTGTAGTGGAGTGCACAGGTGGTAAACTAATGGTGGAGTGGTTCGGAAGGGCACAAAATGGGAACACATTCTCATCAAACACGACGTCACGAGAAATGTAGACACGATTGGTAGGAACATGAAGACACTTGTACCCTTTATGGAGAGAACTGTACCCAAGAAAGACACACTTCTTAGACCGAAACTCCAACTTGCGCTTGTTGTACGGCCGCAAGTGCGGCCAACACGCGCACCCAAACACTTTGAGAAATGTGTAGTCTGGGATATCATTGAGCAAGAGTTCAAGAGGGGTTTTCATTTTCAGTAGTCGTGAGGGAAGCCGATTGATCAAGAAACAGGCAGTGGAAAAAGCATCACTCCAGAACCGAAACGGGACGGAGGCATGAGCTAGTAAAGTGAGTCCAGTCTCTACAAGATGCCAATGCTTACGTTCAGCGGTGCCGTTTTGCTGATGTGTATGAGGACAAGATACACAATGCGAGATCCCAAGCTTGTTAAAAAACGAGTTGAGGTTGTGATATTCACCCCCCCCCCAATCGGATTGAACATGAATAATTTTGTGCTTAAGGAGACGCTCAACATGTGCTTGGAACTGAATAAAAACATCAAACACATCAGATTTACGCTTGATAAGATATAGCCAAGTAAACCGACTATAAGCATCAATGAAACTGACATAATAGTTGTGACCACTAACAGACGTTTGGGCATGACCCCATACATCAGAAAATACAAGCTCAAGAGGATGTTTCACAACACGACTAGACTCTGAAAAAGGTAGTTGGTGACTCTTGCCCTGCTGACAGGCATCACAGATAGTTTCAGCACTTTTATTGGATACAACTGGAAGTTCATGGTGATGCAACACATGACTAACTATAGGAGCAGCAGGGTGACCAAGGCGCGCATGCCAGTGCGTAGGCGACACACGAACACCACTGAACACCTGAGGAGAGGATGGCGGAGGAGATGCAGGCGACGCGTCAAGTGCATATAAGCCATGGCGAAGACGACCACTAAGCAGAACGGCCCTCGTGTCCCGATCCTTGATAAAGAAACGAAAAGGGTGAAACTCAGCAAGGACATTATTATCACGAGTAAGTTGAGTAATAGACAACAAACTACGCGTGGCAGAGGGAACTCGAAGGACATTGGAAAGATGTAGTTTGCGAAAATTATGTGCAAGAAGTGATGCCTGACCAACATGGGAGATGCGCATACCTGCTCTGTTGGCGGTGTGCACCTGATCATGTCCACGATATGGCTCCTGAGTGGATAGCCTGCCCATCTCGTTGGTGAGTGTTGGGTTTCGCAGTAATTTCAAAAAATTTCCTACGCACACGCAAGATCATGGTGATGCATAGCAACGAGAGGAGAGAGTGTTGTCTACGTACCCACACAGACTGACTGCGGAAGCGTTGACACAACGTAGAGGAAGTAGTCGTACGTCTTCGCGATCCAACCGATCAAGCACCGAAACTACGGCACCTCCGAGTTCGAGCACACGTTCAGCTCGATGACGATCCCCGGACTCCGATCCAGCAAAGTGTCGGGGAAGAATTCCGTCAGCACGACGACGTGGTGACGATCTTGATGCACTACAGCAGCAGGGCTTCGCCTAAACTCCGCTACAGTATTATCGAGGAATATGGTGGCTGGGGGCACCGCACACGGCTAAGGAATAGATCACGTGGATCAACTTGTGTGTTTCTGGGGTGCCTCTACCTCAGTATATAAAGGAGCCAAGGGGGAGGGGGCGCCGGCCAGGAGGAGGGCGCAGGAGGAGTCCTTCTCCTTCCGGGAGTAGGACTCCCCCCCCCAATCCTAGTTGGACTAGGATTCCCCGAAGGGGAAAGAGAGAGAAGGGGGGGCGGCCACCTCTCCTAGTCCTAATAGGACTAGGGGGAGGGGGGAGGCGCGCGGCCACCTTGGGCTGCCCCTTTCTCCTTTCCACTAAAGCCCATCTAGGCCCATATGGTTCCCGGGGGGTTCCGGTAACCTCCCGGTACTCCGGTCAAATCCCGATTTCACCCGGAACACTTCCGATATCCAAACATAGGCTTCCAATATATCAATCTTTACGTCTCGACCATTTCGAGACTCCTCGTCATGTCTGTGATCACATCCGGGACTCCGAACAACCTTCGGTACATCAAAATGCATAAACTCATAATATAACTGTCATCGTAACCTTAAGCGTGCGGACCCTACGGGTTCTAGAACAATGTAGACATGACCGAGACACGTCTCCGGTCAATAACCAATAGCGGGACCTAGATGCCCATATTGGCTCCTACATATTCTACGAATATCTTTATCGGTCAGACCGCATAACAACATACGTTGTTCCCTTTGTCATCGGTATGTTACTTGCCCGAGATTCGATCGTCGGTATCCAATACCTAGTTCAATCTCGTTACCGGCAAGTCTCTTTACTCATTCTGTAATACATCATCTCGCAACTAACTCATTAGTTGCAATGCTTGCAAGGCTTATGTGATGTGCATTACCGAGAGGGCCCAGAGATACCTCTCCGACAATCGGAGTGACAAATCCTAATCTCGAAATACGCCAACCCAACATCTACCTTTGGAGACACCTGTAATGCTCCTTTATAATCACCCAGTTACGTTGTGACGTTTGGTAGCACCCAAAGTGTTCCTCCGGCAAACGGGAGTTGCATAATCTCATAGTTATAGGAACATGTATAAGTCATGAAGAAAGCAATAGCAACATACTAAACGATCGTGTGCTAAGCTAATGGAATGGCTCATGTCAATCAGATCATTCAACTAATGATATGACCTCGTTAATCAAATAACAACTCATTATTCATGGTTAGGAAACATAACCATCTTTGATTAACGAGCTAGTCAAGTAGAGGCATACTAGTGACACTTTGTTTGTCTATGTATTCACACATGTATTATGTTTCCAGTTAATACAATTCTAGCATGAATAATAAACATTTATCATGATTATAAGGAAATAAATAATAACTTTATTATTGCCTCTAGGGCATATTTCCTTCAGTCTCCCACTTTCACTAGAGTCAATAATCTAGATTACACTGTAATGATTCTAACACCCATGGAGCCTTGGTGCTGATCATGTTTTGCTCGTGGAAGAGGCTTAGTCAACGGGTCTGCAACATTCAGATCCGTATGTATCTTGCAAATCTCTATGTCTCCCACCTGGACTAGATCCCGGATGGAATTGAAGCGTCTCTTGATGTGCTTGGTTCTCTTGTGAAATCTGGATTCCTTTACCAAGGCAATTGCACCAGTATTGTCACAAAAGATTTTGATTGGACCCGATGCACTAGGTATGACACCTAGATCGGATATGAACTCCTTCATCCAGACTCCTTCGTTCGCTGCTTCTGAAGCAGCTATGTACTCCGCTTCACATGTAGATCCCGCTACGACGCTTTGTTTAGAACTGCACCAACTGACAGCTCCACCGTTTAATGTAAACACGTATCCGGTTTGCGATTTAGAATCGTCTGGATCAGTGTCAAAGCTTACATCAACGTAACCATTTACGACGAGCTCTTTGTCACCTCCATATACGAGAAACATATCCTTAGTCCTTTTCAGGTATTTCAGGATGTTCTTGACCGATGTCCAGTGATCCACTCCTGGATTACTTTGGTACCTTCCTGCTAGACTTATAGCAAGGCACACATCAGGTCTGGTACATAGCATTGCATACATGATAGATCCTATCGCTGATGCATAGGGAACATCTTTCATATTCTCTCTATCTTCTGCAGTGGTCGGGCATTGAGTCTTACTCAATTTCACACCTTGTAACACAGGCAAGAATCCTTTCTTTGCTTGATCCATTTTGAACTTTTTCAAAATTTTGTCAAGGTATGTTGTTTGTGAAAGTCCAATTAAGCGTTTTGATCTATCTCTATAGATCTTTATGCCTAATATGTAAGCAGCTTCACCGAGGTCTTTCATTGAAAAACTCTTATTCAAGTATCCCTTTATGCTATCCAGAAATTCTATATCATTTCCAATCAGTAATATGTCATCCACATATAATATCAGAAATGCTACAGAGCTCCCACTCACTTTCTTGTAAATACAGGCTTCTCCGAAAGTCTGTATAAAACCAAATGCTTTGATCACACTATCAAAGCGTTTATTCCAACTCCGAGAGGCTTGCACCAGTCCATAAATGGATCGCTGGAGCTTGCACACTTTGTTAGCTCCCTTTGGATCGACAAAACCTTCTGGTTGCATCATATACAACTCTTCTTCCAGAAATCCATTCAGGAATGCAGTTTTGACATCCATCTGCCAAATTTCATAATCATAAAATGCGGCAATTGCTAACATGATTCGGACAGACTTAAGCATCGCTACGGGTGAGAAGGTCTCATCGTAGTCAACCCCTTGAACTTGTCGAAAACCTTTTGCGACAAGTCGAGCTTTGTAGACAGTAACATTACCGTCAGCGTCAGTCTTCTTCTTGAAGATCCATTTATTCTTAATTGCTTGCCGATCATCGGGCAAGTCAACCAAAGTCCATACTTTGTTCTCATACATGGATCCCATCTCAGATTTCATGGCTTCAAGCCATTTTGCGGAATCTGGGCTCACCATCGCTTCTTCATAGTTCGTAGGTTCATCATGATCTAGTAGCATGACTTCCAGAACAGGATTACCGTACCACTCTGGTGCGGATCTCACTCTGGTTGATCTACGAGGTTCAGTAGTATCTTGATCTGAAGTTTCATGATCATTATCATTACCTTCCTCACTAACTGGTGTAGGTGTCACTGAAACAGTTTTTTGTGATGTACTACTTTCCAATAAGGGAGTAGGTACAGTTACCTCGTCAAGTTCTACTTTCCTCCCACTCACTTCTTTCGAGAGAAACTCCTTCTCTAGAAAGTTTCCGAATTTAGCAAGAAAAGTCTTGCCTTCGGATCTGTGATAGAAGGTGTATCCAATAGTTTCCTTTGGATATCCTATGAAGACACATTTCTCTGATTTGGGTTCGAGCTTATCAGGTTGAAGCTTTTTCACATAAGCATCGCAGCCCCAAACTTTCAGAAACGACAACTTTGGTTTCTTGCCAAACCACAGTTCATAAGGCGTCGTCTCAACGGATTTTGATGGTGCCCTATTTAACGTGAATGCGGCCGCCTCTAGAGCGTATCCCCAAAATGATAGCGGTAAATCAGTAAGAGACATCATAGATCGCACCATATCTAGTAAAGTACGATTACGACGTTCAGACACACCATTACGCTGTGGTGTTCCGGGTGGCGTGAGTTGCGAAACTATTCCACAATTTTTCAAATGTACACCAAACTCATAACTCAAATATTCTCCTCCACGATCAGATCGTAGAAACTTTATTTTCTTGTTACGATGATTTTCAACTTCACTCTGAAATTCCTTGAACCTTTCAAATGTTTCAGACTTATGTTTCATTAAGTAGATATACCCATATCTGTTTAAATCATCTGTGAAGGTGAGAAAATAACGATATCCGCCATGAGCCTCAATATTCATCGGACCACATACATCTGTATGTATGATTTCCAACAAATCTGTTGCTCTCTCCATAGTACCGGAGAACGGTGTTTTGGTCATCTTGCCCATAAGGCACGGTTCGCAAGTACCAAGTGATTCATAATCAAGTGGTTCCAAAAGTCCATCAGAATGGAGTTTCTTCATGCGCTTTACACCGATATGACCTAAACGGCAGTGCCACAAATAAGTTGCACTCTCATTATCAACTCTGCATCTTTTGGCTTCAACATTATGAATATGTGTGTTACTACTATCGAGATTCAACAAGAATAGACCACTCTTCAAGGGTGCATGACCATAAAAGATATTACTCATATAAATAGAACAACCATTATTCTCTGATTTAAATGAATAACCGTCTCGCATCAAACAAGATCCAGATATAATGTTCATGCTTAACGCTGGCACCAAATAACAATTATTTAGGTCTAATACTAATCCCGAAGGTAGATGTAGAGGTAGTGTGCCGACTGCGATCACATCGACTTTGGAACCGTTTCCCACGCGCATCGTCACCTCGTCCTTAACCAATCTTCGCTTGATCCGTAGTCCCTGTTTCGAGTTGCAAATATTAGCAACAAAACCAGTATCAAATACCCAGGTGCTACTGCGAGCATTAGTAAGGTACACATCAATAACATGTATATCACATATACCTTTGTTCACCTTGCCATCCTTCTTATCCGCCAAATACTTGGGGCAGTTCCGCTTCCAGTGACCAGTCTGCTTGCAATAGAAGCACTCAGTTTCAGGCTTAGGTCCAGGTTTGGGTTTCTTCTCTTGAGTAGCAACTTGCTTGCCGTTCTTTTTGAAGTTCCCCTTCTTCTTCCATTTGCCCTTTTTCTTGAAACTAGTGGTCTTGTTGACCATCAACACTTGATGCTCCTTCTTGATTTCTACCTCCGTAGCTTTCAGCATTGCGAAGAGCTCGGGAATAGTCTTGTTCATCCCTTGCATATTATAGTTCATCACGAAGCTCTTGTAGCTTGATGGCAGTGATTGAAGAATTCTGTCAATGACGCAATCATCTGGAAGATTAACTCCCAATTGAATCAAGTGATTATTATACCCAGACATTTTGAGTATATGCTCACTGACAGAACTGTTCTCCTCCATCTTGCAGCTATAGAACTTATTGGAGACTTCATATCTCTCAATCCGGGCATTTGCTTGAAATATTAACTTCAACTCTTGGAACATCTCATATGCTCCATGACTTTCAAAACGTCGTTGAAGTCCCGATTCTAAGCCGTAAAGCATGGCACACTGAACTATCGAGTAGTCATCAGCTTTGCTCTGCCAGATATTCATAACATCCGGCGTTGCTCCTGCAGCAGGCCTGGCACCCAGCGGCGCTTCCAGGACGTAATTCTTCTGTGCAGCAATGAGGATAATCCTCAAGTTACGGACCCAGTCCGTGTAATTGCTACCATCATCTTTCAACTTTGCTTTCTCAAGGAACGCATTAAAATTCAACGGAACAACAGCACGAGCCATCTATCTACAATCAAACATAAACAAGCAAGATACTAATCAGGTACTAAGTTTCATGATAAATTTAAGTTCAGTTAATCAAATTAATTAAAGAACTCCCACTTAGATAGGCATCCCTCTAATCCTCTAAGTGATTACGTGATCCAAATCAACTAAACCATAACCGATCATCACGTGAGATGGAGTAGTTTTCAATGGTGAACATCGTTATGTTGATCATATCTACTATATGATTCACGCTCGACCTTTCGGTCTCCGTGTTCCGAGGCCATATCTGTATATGCTTGGCTCGTCAAGTATAACCTGAGTATTCCGCGTGTGCAACTGTTTTGCACCCGTTGTATTTGAACGTAGAACCTATCACACCCGATCATCACGTGGTGTCTCAGCACGAAGAACTTTCGCAACGGTGCATACTCAGGGAGAACACTTCTTGATAATTTAGTGAGAGATCATCTTATAATGCTACCGTCAATCAAAGCAAGATAAGATGCATAAAAGGATAAACATCACATGCAATCAATATAAGTGATATGATATGGCCATAATCATCTTGTGCTTGTGATCTCCATCTCCGAAGCACCGTCGTGATCACCATCGTCACCGGCGTGACACCTTGATCTCCATCATAGCATCGTTGTCGTCTCACCAAGTTTATGCTTCCACGACTATCACTACCGCTTAGTAATAAAGTAAAGCATTACATCGCGATATCATTGCATACAATAAAACGACAACCATAAGGCTCCTGCCAGTTGCCGATAACTCGGTTACAAAACATGATCATCTCATACAATAAAATTCAGCATCATGTCTTGACCATATCACATCACAACATGCCCTGCAAAAACAAGTTACACGTCCTCTACTTTGTTGTTGCAAGTTTTACGTGTCTGCTACGGGTTTAAGCAAGAACCAATCTCACCTACGCATCAAAACCACAACGATAGTTTGTCAAATAGACTCAGTTTTAACCTTCGCAAGGACCGGGCGTAGCCATACTTGGTTCAACTAAAGTTGGAGAGACAGTCGCCCGCAAGCCACCTGTGTGCAAAGCACGTCGGGGGAACCGGTCTCGCGTAAGCGTACGCGTAAGGTTGGTCCGGGTCGTCTCGTCCAACAATGCCGCCGAACCAAAATATGACATGCTGGTAGGCAGTATGACTTATATCGCCCACAACTCACTTGTGTTCTACTCGTGCATATATTATCAACATAAATAACCTGGCTCGGATGCCACTGTTGGGTTTCGCAGTAATTTCAAAAAATTTCCTACGCACACGCAAGATCATGGTGATGCATAGCAACGAGAGGAGAGAGTGCTGTCTACGTACCCACGCAGACCGACTGTGGAAGCATTGACACAACGTAGAGGAAGTAGTCGTACGTCTTCGCGATCCAACCGATCAAGCACCGAAACTACGGCACCTCCGAGTTCGAGCACACGTTCAGCTCGATGACGATCCCCGGACTCCGATCCAGCAAAGTGTCGGGGAAGAATTCCGTCAGCACGACGGCGTGGTGACGATCTTGATGCACTACAGCAGCAGGGCTTCGCCTAAACTCCGCTACAGTATTATCGAGGAATATGGTGGCTGGGGGCACCGCACACGGCTAAGGAATAGATCACGTGGATCAACTTGTGTGTTTTTGGGGTGCCTCTACCTCAGTATATAAAGGAGCCAAGGGGGAGGGGGGCGCCGGCCAGGAGCAGGGCGCAGGAGGAGTCCTTCTCCTTCCGGGAGTAGGACTCCCCCCCCCCCAATCCTAGTTGGACTAGGATTCCCCGAAGGGGAAAGAGAGAGAAGGGGGGCCGGCCACCTCTCCTAGTCCTAATAGGACTAGGGGGAGGGGGGAGGCGCGCGGCCACCTTGGGCTGCCCCTTTCTCCTTTCCACTAAAGCCCATCTAGGCCCATATGGTTCCCGGGGGGTTCCGGTAACCTCCCGGTACTCCGGTCAAATCCCGATTTCACCCGGAACACTTCCGATATCCAAACATAGGCTTCCAATATATCAATCTTTACGTCTCGACCATTTCGAGACTCCTCGTCATGTCCGTGATCACATCCGGGACTCCGAACAACCTTCGGTACATCAAAATGCATAAACTCATAATATAACTGTCATCGTAACCTTAAGCGTGCGGACCCTACGGGTTCGAGAACAATGTAGACATGACCGAGACACGTCTCCGGTCAATAACCAATAGCGGGACCTGGATGCCCATATTGGCTCCTACATATTCTACGAAGATCTTTATCGGTCAGACCGCATAACAACATACGTTGTTCCCTTTGTCATCGGTATGTTACTTGCCCGAGATTCGATCGTCGGCATCCAATACCTAGTTCAATCTCGTTACTGGCAAGTCTCTTTACTCGTTCTGTAATACATCATCTCGCAACTAACTCATTAGTTGCAATGCTTGCAAGGCTTATGTGATGTGCATTACCGAGAGGGCCCAGAGATACCTCTCCGACAATCGGAGTGACAAATCCTAATCTCGAAATACGCCAACCCAACATCTACCTTTGGAGACACCTGTAATTTATAATCACCCAGTTACGTTGTGACGTTTGGTAGCACCCAAAGTGTTCCTCCGGCAAACGGGAGTTGCATAATCTCATAGTTATAGGAACATGTATAAGTCATGAAGAAAGCAATAGCAACATACTAAACGATCGTGTGCTAAGCTAATGGAATGGGTCATGTCAATAAGATCATTCAACTAATGATGTGACCTCGTTAATCAAATAACAACTCATTGTTCATGGTTAGGAAACATAACCATCTTTGATTAACGAGCTAGTCAAGTAGAGGCATACTAGTGACACTTTGTTTGTCTATGTATTCACACATGTATTATGTTTCCGGTTAATACAATTCTAGCATGAATAATAAACATTTATCATGATTATAAGGAAATAAATAATAACTTTATTATTGCCTCTAGGGCATATTTCCTTCAGTGAGGTGGTCCGTCGCTCCTGTATCCATATACCACGCCGGATCAAGAGAATAGGACTGGGTGCGCCCGTGCTCGTGCCCCGTCACAGCAGCTGCAGCCTGCTTATCATTCCCTTTTCCATTGTTACCAAGGCCAAGGAAGTCTTGCTTGTAGCATCGGTGACAGCGAGAGGCAATGTGACGATCGATGCCACAAAGTTGGCAAGCCTGAGGAGCACCGCAACTAGAACAGCAGGCAACCGGGCGACTCCCTCCAGTGATGGTCGGCGCGTTGCCCCGCGAGGCTTGCGATGAGGAAGCCGATGGTTTGCCACCGGAGACGGACGGCTTCTGAGGTTTGCCGCGTGTGGCGGCGTTGGTGGAGATGAAGCTGGGGGAAGCACGGCGCGCCTTGATGCGCTGCTCACGCCCAAGGAGACGCCCATAGAGCTCACGACGCGGGAGCGTATCCTCTCAACCATGGACGTTCTCAATGAGATTGTCATAATCATCATCGAGTCCATTAAGGACAAAGGTGTTGAAGTCCTCGTCCTGAAGCGGCTGACCAACAGAGGCCAAAGTGTCGGCGAGACTCGTCATCTTCGTGAAGTACTCCGTGATGCTGAGATCGCCAAGCTTCGTCTCACCCAGCTCGGTGCGTATAGAGTGCGCACGCGCCTGAGACTGAGAGGCGAAACTAGAGTGGAGGGCCGCCCACGCCTCCCTGGACGTAGCGACGAAGAGTACCATCGACGAAACACTCGGCGTGAGCGAAGACTGGATGGCGGAGAGAATGGCCTGATCTTGCGCCACCCACGTATGATATGCCGGATGGTGAGGGGGTGGGCACGGGATGGACCCGTCAACGTAGCCCTCCAAGTAGCGGCTGCGGAGGAGAGGCAACACCTGAGCACGCCATGACAGGTAGTTGTCCGGTGCAAGCTTCACCGGCAGCAGATGCGAGAAATAAAACGGCGGTGGCGCCGCTGTTTGAGCAGTATACGCCTGCGCCAGTGGTGCATAGGGATCCATGACGTAGGCGCCAGGCGAGGAGTAGGACCCGGTAGCGGTGACAGCCAGGGCACCGGGGTCGGGCGCCGCAGGAGGGCCGTAGATCGGCACGGCGTAGGGGCCAACACCCGCAGCAGCCGACGCGCCTTGGCTGGGCGCCGCAGGGGCACCATACGGCGAGGTGGTGGCGCCCCCATAGGACGGCTGCGGCGGCGACTGGTAGTAGTGGTGCGGTGGCGGCAGATGCGGTACCGCCGCGTAGGGTTGCGGCGGCGGCGCAGGATGGGCCGATCCCGGCCATGTGGACGACTGCGGCGGAGGCGCACCATAGGAGGGCGCGTTGGCGCCGTACCACGGGTGCAAGCTCGATGGAGGCGGGCCGCCAGGAGCCGGCAGCGCCACGCGCTCAGTTGGAGCGATCGGAGCGCCGGGAGACCCCGAAGTCTGTGGGGAAGCAGGCGGGGGCGGCACAGCGCCGTAGGTCGTGCATCGCGAGGGGTCGGGAGGCCATGAAGGGCGAGGTCGAGGCGAGGGCCGGCGCGGCGGCGGCGGTCGCGATCAGCGCAGTGGTCGAGATCGGCGCGACGGCGGCGGGAGAAGGTGCAGCGGAAGTCATCGTAACCTAATCTGATACCTTGTAAAACATAGGGTTTGGGAAACTGGCTCGACACCCTAAAACGGGATGTGGCTATCTCATTATATAGACGTATCAGGAGGTACAATACAAGACATGTACAAGACTACGTATATACAGTCTAACATTAACATGGATTAAAAGACTATATTACAACTATAAGTCCCTATAAGTCCCTCTTTGAGAGTCTTATTTCATAAGTCTTAAATGTCCACTTTAAGTCCCTGTAAATCCCTCCTGTTTGGTTTAGATGAGACTTGCAGAGATTTTTTTTAAGTCCCTAAACCAATAAATCTCTGGAAACAATAAGTCTCTAGAAACAAACGCCCTCTAAAAGCATATTGGTTTGATTACAGAGACTTATTGATTTAGTCTCTATATAGGTGGGGTCAGTTTGATTTGCCCAAGAAGAGCTAGCGCCTCTTGCAACATGGGTTACATCCCTATCTTGCAAGTCATCATCACGATTAGCTTCATGGTCAGGTCCATCATCGTGGCGATTCCAAATGCGAGGAATTAAATCGTCATTCATGACGTAGTAATCCTCATCAAGCACATAATGGAATTGGGTGTAGCCGTTGAACTTAACAAACACGTCCGTTGAAAGAGAGACACCATTAGAACCAACCCTCTTTTGGAAAATGTCTTAAGTTAGTACTACCACCTGAATTCCCAAAAATTTAGAAGCATAGTAAATTTAAAGATTATAGGAACTGCCACCAAGAGGAACAAGATGTAGTTTCGTCGATTTCGTGCCCTCCAACATCAGGCAAAAGGCTGCGTCAAACGCGGGGAAGATGGAATCGTCGATTCAGAAGTGCACGGTGATGAAGGTGAAGCAAGGAGCTGTCGCCGACCAGCTCACCAACCCTGCCACACGGAGCCATACATGTGCATCCTATTTTACTGCCACATTTTTCAAAAAAGGACGCTTTATTAAGCATCACATCCGACCTCTGCATAACTAAGATGTACACGGTCAATAGAATCCACATGACAAGCCAAAATAAAAGAAGAAGGCGAAATACAAAGATGAATATCTGTATGACACCTAAACAGTAGGAGGCCCAATCCTAAGATCATGTTGTCACCCATGTTGGGTAAAAGTATCCCTCGCCGCAGCCTCTAATCATGTACACATCTCCGTAAACAGGTCTCGATTCTCCACTCGCTGTAAAGAGGACCATAAACGAAGCGTCCCGGTACATCTGTAGATAACCTGCATAAGGAAAGTACTTTTATCATTAAAAATCTTATCATTTTTACATAGCCAAAGCGACCAAATCACGGCAAGCGCTCCCACCCTGAGAAGAATTCTAAACTTGTGACAATCCCATGTAACCAGATGCCAAATATATTAGCAACACTACACGGAGAATACAAGCCAGAAGCTATTGGGGATCAGATCCGTTCGTGCTTCTGCATAGGCACGACTTGCTGTGTGTCCCCGTCCTGCCTTAGGATCTCTGCTACCGTGGAGTTGACGGCTGCTTCTGGTGGCGCGGGTCAGCTAGGTCGAGCGAAGATTCGTCCAGATCCAGCAGGCGGCAGCGTGTGCCCATCAGATCCTGCGCGTTCCAGCCTACTACTTTGTGTGGTGGCGTCCATCGGCCAGTTCGGCGTGCTTGGCACGTGGCGTTGCTGCCGGCTGCGGCGTCACTTGTTGGCCGGCGGGACGGTGCAGCGGCCAGGCTGGCTGCAGCGCCCTGCCTCTTGGCCGCCGGACAAATTTCCGTGGCTCGGATCCGTCCGTGCCAAAACTCGGTCGACGGATCTTGGCAGGGCTCTCTCCAATGAGGTGGCAGTCAATGGTGGTTTGCTCTGCCGATGGTGTTGGTCCATGGTGACCACTCCGATCTTTGGCGGCGGCCTCACTACGGATTGTGGTGGTCACCGAAAGATCTTTATGAGGGTTTCTCTCTAGATCCGGTGGTTGTCTTCAGCGGTGAGATGCAATTTATAGACATCGATTTGACGCAAAGGATATGGTTGCGCAGCGACGGCGGATGGTTTGTAACCCATCGCATGTAACTGCTGAGATTGTGGAAAAATGGTGGCGGCAACACATGATTTGACTTCGATGATGGTGCTGTTTGAGTACCTAGCCTCGAGTTCCGGGGTGAAAGCCTAGGTCATACCTGAGTTGGTTATACCTAGCAATGACGATGTATTTGCGTCGTTACCTTGTTGAAGGCATTGCTCGGATGTGCTCGGGCTGGTTCTTCGGGGTGAAAACCTAGAATCTGAGCGTTGATGATTGGATCCGGTGACAAAAGCGCTTGAGTGACGCTCCCTTCCTGAAGGCGTTGCTGTTGAAGAACATCATTGTCCTTGTGGTGTCATGATAGTTTGTGCGGATATGGTCATTGCTATAGATTGTCCATCGTGGATTTGATCCCTTTGGGTTTTTTTCTTTCTTTTTTCTCGCTTAGCCATAGCTTTGGTCTTATATGACTTTGCTATTGGCCGGCGTGTTTTAGAGTGTGTTTTGGTGTTGGCTGTGTGCATCCTAGTTATGCAGAGGCTGGGTGTGTACTCATTTGTGTTTGTATCCTCTTGATGCTTCATTTTTGAGTTAATAAAATCCACCCTTTGTCGAAAAAGCCATAAGCTATCTGAATGACTGACCATATAGAACGAGCCAGTTTACAATGAAAGAACAAATGTTTTATTGTCTCATCATGCGGACAAGATACACATTGCGTGCTTCCATGCCAATTCCTCTTAATAAGGTTATCTTTAGTAAGAATGACTCCGCGACGAAGATACCACGCAAAGATTTTATTCTTAAGAGGTATCTTCATCTTCCAGATCTTCTTATTATTATCAACTGGCACATCTGACTGGATCAGAGCTCTATACATAGACTCCACTGATAACTGCCCATTCCCTTGTAGGTTCCAACGAAAGATATCAGACCCTTGTGACAACTGTACCGTGGTTAACCGTTGAAGCAGTATGTTTCACGATTGGAGTCTAGGTCTAATTAAATCCCTTCTGAACGTCACATTTGGCGGAAATGATTCCAAAACCTTGGCAATACTATCGCCCTTGTGATGCACAATATTGTACAGAGCTGGATATTGTTCCTGGAGAGTAGCACTACCTAGCCACTTATTCTCCCAGAATCTAATTTCCGAGCCATCTTTAATTGAGAAGGAACCATAGCGGAAGAAATATTTCTTCGTTGCCATTAGTCCGGCCCAAAAATAAGAGTCCCCAGGCTTCCAGTATACTTGAGATACCGCCTTAGAACCCACATATTTTTTTCTTAGGAGGGTTTGCCATACATCATCTTCCATCAACAACTTAAACAACAATTTGCCGAGGAGGGCCCTGTTCTTAACCTCAAGGTCATGAATGCCCAACCCGCCTTGGTTCTTGGGACGGCAAACTACACTCCATTTAGCCAGCCGATATTTTACTGCCACATGACGACGCAGGCGACGCCAAACTACGCTTCACCGATGGTCGGAAAGGACGGCACCGCGGTGGAGGCCGTGGTGGTGTGCCACGCCGACACGGCCGCATGCAACCCAAGGTATGTTGCCTTCTAGGCTTGTGCTGCACCAGAATTACAACCCCTTATACGCACATCGGAAATCCTGCTTTTTAGGTTCGTGAATTCCTCAACGAGGATGTCGGCGAGGGACATGTAGACGAGGATTCCGGCCACAACTTAGCGGAGGCCGCGGTTGGGAAACTCACTCCGGTTGTAGTAAAATTCTGCTCTCTACAATTTTTGGCAGAACTGGAATTTAACCCTTTGATGATGGTTACTAACGCAAATGCCAGTTGCAGGGTGCATGTATGGGAACAACCTATATAACACCTTAAGCTAGATTTGGTTTTCTCCAAAATCTCATAGATTCCTAAAAAAAAGAGAGTGAAGGTGAATCTTCCATCACCCCATAAGCGCTATAAGTGATCTTGTGTGCGAGCTTAACTACTGGCAATGGTAGTTTACCTTGCGAAACGTCTGCATATTTATAGCTGGACTCTCGGGTAGGATAGCATCCGCGCGTACATGCAAGATGCATGCATTATACTGTAAAACCAAAGCAAATTCATATATTTGCAGAGTGGGCTGCACACAACAGGAATGATCCATCCACCAAGCATCTCGCTTGCATCTCATCCGAATGATATGAGCACTTTCATGAGGCTTTCCAAGCCAAGGAGACATTGGAATGCTATCTTCTCGTGTGTTGGGAGCCTATTAAGTCTTCAAAATACTTTTGTTTTTGAAATAGAAGCATTTTATTCATTCACCGGACTGTCACCTATTACTGTTTGGTTTTTATAAAACATGAAAACAGTAGGGAGTTTCTGCATTTCATCATAGAAGAATAAAGATTTGACGAATAGATTTGTGAAACCGGTCAAAAACAAAACAAATCAACCTTACATGTAAAGAGGTCTGTGAGATCTTTTTTCAATAGGAGCATTTTATTGATTTCTTTGTCACTTATTACTATCTATTTTTAAGAACCTAGATACAATAGAGGGGGGAGCTCCAGCAGTTCTCTTCCTTTGCTATAGAAGAATATATATTTGCCCAATTAATTTGAACAGCGCCAGAGGGGGGCTGGGATGGAGCCGGTGAACAGCGCACCGTAGCAGCCTAGCAGGAGCTCGCCGAGTAGGCTCCGTTGCTGGTCCAGCGCCAGGAGAGGTGGTCGGGCATGGACTAGCACCGTGCGCATACCCCAGCCCAGCTGATCCTCAGCTAAACGAGCTCCTGCACAGGACGCGTCCAGAACATCAAACCAGCTTGCTGGCTGGCAGTCTGTATAGGAGGGTATCCGTTTTACCCGCAAACAAAAAGGAGGGTGTTCGTTTGATTGCCGAAGAGAAGAGCTAGCGCCTCTTGCAACTTTTCTTTTTGAGTGTGGCTGTTCTACATGCTACACCCACAATCGAGAACTTAGCAAAACAAATCAAAAACATCTGAAACTTTGCAGATCCAACTATAACCAAATGTTTTAGGTGCTTGCAAAATTTTGTGCCGAAATGACATTCGAGGAGATCTTAAAAAAAAAAAGCTTGTGCTCAAATATAAAATCTGAAACATGGGTGCAAAGCGAGAGTTTGTATTTCAATTCATATGAAGATCATTCAATGCTGTTTAGCGACCAAACTATGCAAGGTTGTTAAAACATTTGCTCATAATCAATGCCACGAAGTTTCAATATTTTTTTTCTAATTTTTTACTGTTCATTGCGTGGGTGCACCAAACTTGGGTGCAGCCACTACTTCCATTTTTTCCTCTCTGGGTTACACCCCTATCTTGGAAGTCATCATCAGGATTAGCATTCATGGTCAGGTCCATCATCGTTGTGATTCCAAATGCGAGGAATTAAATCGTCATCCATGACATAGTAATCCTCTTCAAGCACATAATGGAATTTGGTGTGGCCGTTGAGCTTAACAAACACGTCCGTTGAAAGAGAGACACCATCAGAACCAACCCTCTTTGGCAAATGTCTTAAGATTTCATAGTACTACCACCTGAATTCACAAAACTTAAGAAGCATATAGTAAATTTAAAGATTATAGGCATTGCCACTAAGAGGCACAAGATGTAGTTTCATCGGGAAGAAGGGGTCATCAATGCAGGACAGCAGGAGTACGCAATGATGATGGTGAAGCAAGCAGCCGGCGCTGACCAGTTCTCATCGCCCTGCCACGCGGAGCCTGTATATGATATTTTACTGCCACATGACCACACCGGCTTACGCTGCGTCGATGGATGCCAAGCGCAGTATCGCACATGGAGGCCGTGGTGGTGTGCTACGCCGACACGGCCGCATGCAACCCAAGGTATGTTGCCTTCTAGGATTGTGCTGCACCAGAATTACAACTCCTTATACGCACATCAGAAATCCTACTTTTTAGGTTCGTGAATTCCTCAACGAGGATGTGGGCGAGGGACATGTAGATGAGGATCCCGGCCACAACTTAGCGGAGGCCGCGGTTGGGAAAGTCACTCCGGTTGTAGTAAAATTCTGCTCTTTGCAATTTTTGGCACAACTGAAATTTAACCCTTTGATGATGGTCACTAACGCAAATGTCAGTTGCAGGGTGCATGTATGGGAACAACCTATATAACACCTTAAGCAGGATTTGGTTTTCTCCAAAATCTCATAGATTCCTAAAAAAAAGTGAAGGTGAATCTTCCATCACCCCATAAACGCTATAAGCGGTCTTGTGGGCAAGCTGAACTAACTACTCGCAATGGTAGTTTACCTTGCGAAGCATCTGCATATTTATAGCTGAACTCTCGGGTAGGATAGCATCCGCGCATACATGCAAGATGCATGCGTTATAAAACCAACGCAAATTCATATATTTGCAGTGTGGGCTGCACACAACAGAATGATCCATCCACCGAGCATCACGTTTGCGTGCAGCCCTCACTCATCCGAATGATATGAGCACTTTCAGGCTTTCCAAGCGAAGGAGACATTGGCTTTTTATAAAACATGAAAAGAGTAGGGAGTTGCATTTCATCATAGAAGAATAGATTTGACAAATAGATTTGTGAAACCGGTCAAAAATATAAGAAATCAACCGTACGTGCAAAGAGGTTTCTGAAATCTCTTTTCAATAGGAGCATTTTATTGACTTCTTGCAGAGTCACTTATTAGAATTTAACTTTTAAGAACCTAGATGGAGGGGAAGCTCCCGCAGTTATCTTCCTTCCTTATAGAAGAATATATTTGCCCAATTAATTTGTGAAATTGGTCAAAAATGAAGGAAATTAACCTTGCATGTAAAAAATCAGACTCATTATCCGTCCGCGGACATGGGTACGGGAGTCCGTCATTCAATTCTATATCTCAAATGTCCGCCTCTATTAAACCTAAAAAATTAGCAGCGGCAATAATCTTCCGCCAAATAGCAATAGCCTTCCGCCAAACAGCAACAACCTTCCGCCAAATTGTAGCGGTCACATCTAGGAACGATCACATTTTATATGGGTAAGAGAAAAAAAAGAGTGAAACAACTACGTAATTTTTAGAACAAGGTGATTAGTATGCTTGGCGTTTGATTGGGAACCCTAAACACAAGCTAACTTACTAGTTAGAACACGCTAGCACGTGATGCAAGCCAAGTTTGGTTAGTGGCTTCCGCCAAACATGAAGCAGGATAATTAGTGGCTTCAGCCAAACATGCTAAACATGCTAGCAGCCTTCTGCCAAACGCCAAGCATGCTAATCACGTTCAACCAAACACCAGCAGAAAATAATAGCTGCCTTCTGCCATCCAGACAAAGAGAGAGAGAGGGATACGTGGTGCCTTCTAATTGGACAGACGGACATACGAACTCCCGCAAACCTTTCCTGGGTTTGCTTCCCGGTTTGCGGGAATTCAGACATGTGGACTGGTACGCAGACGTTTGAGGCTTGCGGGACATCGTTAGAGATGCCCTAATGAAAGCCCTCTATTGGTTCCTCATGATGTTACTCATGACACTTATTGCTGTGTGCATCTCTTATTCATATAGAAAAGCAAGTTGGTGATGATGGTGTCTCTGCTTTCGCATGATCCGTACCGTTCAATCTAAAACATAAGGCTGAGAAGGGTTGCCTCTGGCCCGCTTGCAATTTTGTAAAAAGAAAACACACCACACAAACATCTGGACGCGAGGTTCTCATTTTTCCTTCTCTCGCGAAAGAAACCAAGTCCTTGAGAATCCCTCCCAGATTCCTCGCCGGCAGCCAATCCCCTTCCTTCCTTGGTGTCTGCCGGAGTTGGGCAAGGGTCCCTCCCCTTTGTAGTTGCTGCACCCCGTCCATGGTTGAGGCACTTACAATAGGATGGACTACCCGTCAAGCTCGTTCCAGAGTCCAAACCCACACCGCCCAATGCCGAGTGGAGGCGGTGCAACATCTTGAGAAGAAGACATTTGTTAGGGGGGGGGGGGGGGGGGGGGGCACCGAGCCCTTCCTCATCCTTAAAGCGGCAAACAAGGTCCCAGACCCCCAAGTGTTGGGCGCCTGAAGCACGCTCCCCGAACCCGCCGCAACGCTTCAAGCCCTTTGACCATCGAGGGGGGAGAGCCATCGCTGCCATGGCATGGCAGCATAGGTGGGGATGGCATCAAGCACGGCGTTGATGAGGACCAGGTAGACTGTGGGGGAGAGAAGACGAGATCACTAGCCGGACAGGTATATATTTGTCAACCTTGGCGATCATCGGCAGAAAATCCGCCAACTTGAGCTTGTCCCATGACAAAGGCAGCCCAAGCTTCCATGGTGAAACTCTCCACTGTGCACGCAAGAGCAGCCACCACAGCATCAAGCTCGAGTGCGTCGACGTGCATGGGGACAAGGGTGTTGTTCTAAAGTTGATGACGAGCACAGCATCAAGCTCGTGGCAATGGCAAAGTTGTTGAGAATACGACAAAGATGAACGACCACCACATGACAGGCTCGAACGATGCTGAGTGTGTCGTCAGCGTACTGCAGCAACAAGAGGGGAGGGGTGCTGAAGCACATTGTCTTGCCTGATCATCTGTTGGAGGAAGTCCACGACGATGAGGAAGATGTAGGGGGAAAGAGGATACCCCTGCCTGAGCCCACGGCACACGCTGAACCACTTCCCCTGGATCCTGTTGAGAAGGACCGTGGGGCGAGAGGAATGGCAGATGAGCTCCATCCAGAAATTAACACCAGAGCGTCGAGAAAACGCACACCTCCATGACCTGCCGCAAGCTGCACCAGTTGATGGAGTCGAACGCTTTGGCAAAATCCAGCTTCAAAACCATGATGGGGGAGGAGCGCTTGCGGCAGCACTGAGATGCCTACACGAAGTTCTCAGATATGCATGTGCTCCTCCCTGCGATAAAGTATAAACCTTGATTGATCCATGTCGACAACCTGGCTGATTTTTGTCTCTAAAGCGGTAAACCCTGGTGATTAGGCCATGACACAGGATCTTCACGTCGCCATTCTGAAGTGAGACCGGCCGGAACGCTCCCGGCGAGGGGATGCCGTCGCCCTTGGGGAGGACCACATAGGCCCTATTCACGCCGGTGAGCTGAGCAGTGCAGGCGTGCACCTCGTCAAAGAGGCGCTGAAGGAGAGAAACATGAAAAACATGGACCAACTAAGAGGAACGTGCCAACAAACAAGGCCACCCTAAACACTGAGAAGCCTACCACTGGCAGGCCGTCCAAATCAGAACATATATTCCCTAGTAATCCATTTGAGCTTCTTTCATCACAATTCCTTTTTATCTAGAACAGGCAGACTCCATCTAAGCATTGCCAGAAATTTGAGAACATCGAAAAGAAAGACAAGATGACGGCTTATCAGAAAGGTAAGGCAAGAGCGCTTAAATCTCCAGCATTAGTGTAAGATCATCAAACCTATTATCTCATTGCAGGGCCAGCAGCCGCTTGTATCTCCCCTTCTTGCTGCTTTTCTTCTTCTTCTATCTCAAGTGCACTTCCCTCTCCAGGACAGGTCGAATCATCACCATTCGAACCCAAGCTTCTTCTCCTCCCATCACGACGGTTCTCGAGCTCCAAACACTCCTTAAGCTGCGCCACCACCTCCGCCATCGTCGGCCGCTCTCGGGAGGCGTCTCGCTTGCAATGCAGCGCCAAGTCAGCGGCTTTCCAGACAGAGTTGATGTCATAGTCCCCTCCCATCTTTGCATCCACAATGCTCTCGATGTTTCCATGGTCGAGGCTCTGGTGCACCCACTCCCCGATGTGGATGCTCATGCTGTCGCTAATTGGTATGACAGGGGCATGACCCGTGATGAGCTCCAGGAGGACGACACCAAAGCTGTACAGGTCGCTCTTCTCACTGATGTGATAACTGCGGAAGTACCTGAACAATTGGTAGACACAGGGGTACTTAACTATGACAAAGTAACAACACTTCTGGCAATATTGAAGACAAGTGGATACATGGGAGAAGAGATTGATGATGTGCATGACGTACTCAGGATCTAAGTAGCCCATAGTACCAGCTGGCTCCGTGGTTATATGTGTTTCGGACTCACTGAAAGCCTTGGTCAGGCCAAAATCAGCAATTTTAGCCCCAAGATCTGTGGTCAGGAGGATGTTCCTGCTCTTCACATCTCTGTGTATCAATGCTGGCTTACAGGCGATGTGCAGATACTCAAGACCTGTCATAGAAAAAAATATCACTTTTTCGTTAGCAGTTATGAGTAAATGAAATTTCAGGACCTAGTAGAAGGCCGCTATGTCCTAACCTTGTGCAGCATCAAGGGCGATCTGAAGACGCTGCTCCCAACTGAGTGGTTTACTAGTAGAAGTGGCTTCGCATGTCAACAGGAATTAAACGTAGTTAGCTTAAAGAAGATATTGGGAAATTCATGGACTTCAGTTAGTAACCCCAGATATTTTAAGGACTATGCAGTTCTCGTTTGAGTAAAATGTAACATTTCCATCATTCGAATTTCAGGATATAGCACATAGCTGATGTAGGGCGCCTAAAACTTTGATTAGCCGATATAAGAATCTATATTTGAATAGCCAAGATAAACAACCTCTCAGATGATCCTGAAGGTTCCCTTCGGGCATGTACTCGTAAACAAGGGCCAAATGATTTCTGTCCTTGCAATAGCCAACCAAAGAAACTAAATTTTTGTGATGAATCCTGGTCAAGTGCTGAGCCTGCAATATAACGAGAGCACTGTCTTTCAGATAATTTAAGCAGAACACATAATGAGAATGATTAGTAAGTGTAGTTTAATACAAAAGCACAGAGCAAAAAATTCTTCAAAAAATCATTCATCAAAATTTGTACACAGATGGCTACACTAAGAAATTTGGGGGAAAGAGATAAATGAAATGATTACACATGAATATTTCAATTGCGACATAGAACTTCAAACTGATTTTTCTTTTACCTCAGCCAGAAACTCTTTACCCCCTTGGGAAGATGACTCGGAACGCACTTTCACAGCAACTGATTTTCCATTCT
This sequence comes from Triticum urartu, assembly GCF_056163025.1. NCBI lineage: Eukaryota > Viridiplantae > Streptophyta > Magnoliopsida > Poales > Poaceae > Triticum > Triticum urartu. Next base: position 101,778,883 of record NC_141878.1, read on the forward strand.
CCAAGTAACCAAGGAAGACAGGTCCAAACCCGCCCTTTCCAATCTGTTGGCTGAAATTATTCGTGATATGCTTCAGTTCTTTGTAAGAGAACTCTCGGTTCTCAAGTAATGCTGATTCATCTTCATGACCAGTAGCATTTCGCTTAGCTGAATAAATGCACAGAGTAGTTAAAGGCAAGAACTTTTCCTTCCATATAACAAAAGCCAAAATAAAATGGAAATACTGAAGTGCGTAAGGCACAAAACATAAAGCATCACTTCCTCCATCTGACTGTGTCACCTTTTCCTTTGAGCACTTGGCACAGCAAAAATAGGATAACAAACAGTGCAATGGCAGCAGCTATTGGTACAACTATTGCGGTGAGAAGTGTCCCGTTGATTTTCTTTCGATCTGATCTGCAGGCAGTACCGTTGCCACAAAGATTTACATTATCACCAACCCTGCCAATTCAAAATGTACAAGATTAATCACAATATAATGTGATTCCATAGTGTTCCAAATAAAGAGAGATGTCTCATTATGAATGATGGTAGGAGCTAGTACTTCTCTATAAATATACTGATCAATCAGACCTAATAATTAACTGTCAGATGTAACACTGAAACTACTTTTAAAGGTGCTTTCATAACGAATGTTTTAAAGAAAGTGAAACTACCCATTAAATGCACTGGGACAAAGGAAACTGATATATAATAATCTTCCATGCCTTTCTACAGAAATCCAACCATAAGCATATTATTTTGTTCACTGGAGTTACCGGTCCTTGTTGTAGTATCACTTACAGTTGATAACTGACGATGAGATAACTTATCTTTCCAATTAACTAGAGGTACTACACTTTACTGAATGAAGAGTCAAAGAAATTGAAAAGCAATAGGCCCAAATAGCAAAGCATAAAAGTTTTAGTTAGTTTTATATTAAATTATCACTTATAAAAATATTACTGACATCATTCAAAAACGTTAAGCTACTTAGTGTGTGTATTTTTCTTCCAAAAATATATTTAAATCTAGTTAACTTTCGAAATAAAACATACCTTAGTGATAAGGACCCATTTTGGGACCTTTGTAGAAGGCTGTAAGGAATTGGTCCACTCAGATCATTGCTGGACAAATCACTATGAAGGAAAACATTGTATACATACCATTGTCAGAAAAATGTTGTGTTGAGATTCAAGGACGAACAGACAAGTCATAAGACTTACAGAAACATCAGTGATGAAAGTTGCCCAAGAAAATTCGGAATAGGACCAGACAAGTTGTTGTGTGACAAATCCCTGGAAGGAATAACAGATCTTGTGAACTATAGCTAGTAAGTAAATGGGGAAATACAATGTTTTTGGAAGTTCTGTTTTCAGCTTCAGTGCATGCTGAATACAAGAGGCAAAAGTATGCAGCTAATCACTGCATGTAAATGAAGAGAATTACGTTTCTCTTCCAAACTATATCATTAGTGTTCTGACAGTATATTTTTCCTGAATGGTGAAGACAAATGGGGACGCACAAATCATGTGTCCAGAGCTTCTATATGGAGATACAGAGTTCTTTATTTTTCCTGAAAACTGATGGATAAGTCTGTGTACTAGGGTCGTTGTGGGGCTGCAGCACATGGTCCTTGTGGCAGTTAGGATAGAGTTCCTGACCATCAAGGACTGGCAGTTAGGATAGCATCTTAGACTAGCATCTTAGACTGGCATCTTAGACTAGCATCTTAGACTGGCATCTTAGCAGCATCTCAGCATATGCTTGGCTGGCTAGCAGCCTATAAGTATGTATCCCCAACCTCTCAGGTTGGCATGGCATTGTGTGAGAAATAAACCAACGAAAATTGTCCCAACTCTCCTAGTGTCATCCACAACTATCAATGCTCAGGTTCAAAGGTCAGGGTACAAGATAACGAGGCTCTGATACCACTTGTTAGACCTTTGAACCTGAGCATTGATAGTTGTGGATGACACTAGGAGAGTTGGGACAATTTTCGTTGGTTTATTTCTCACACGATGCCATGCCAACCTGAGAGGATGACACTAGGAGAGTTGGGACAATTTCCGTTGGTTTATTTCTCACACAATGCCATGCCAACCTGAGAGGTTGGGGACACATGCTTGGCTTGTCCCAACTCTCCTAGTGTCATCCACAACTATCAATGCTCAGGTTCAAAGGTCTAACAAGTGGTATCAGAGCCTCGTTATCTTGTACCCTGAGCATTTCCTGTGAGTAGCCTAAGTCGGTAGCAGCAGCTGCTCCGTCTGCCTCTGGTTACCTTCCTCCCTCCGGACTGTCGAGCAGCAGTTCGTCTTCAACAGCCTCCTCTTCACGCAACACCCCCCCCAGCAGCGAGCCATCTCTGCAGGTCGCTCTCAGCACACGGCTACCTCGAGCATACGGCGCCGGCAGGAGGCTGAGCGCGCCGTGGCAGAGGAGCGTGAGCGAGCAGCTGTAGCAACAGCTGCTGCGGCAGCAAGGGTGTCGAGGCTAGCTGCAGCGGAGCTGGCAGTGGCCAGAGCGGAGGTAGAAGCAGCCAGGGCGGAGGTAGAAGCAGCAGCAGCAGCAGCAGACGCAGCACGTGAGGCTACGGCGGATGCCAAGGCACTCCGCGGCGGCTCCGGCAGCTCCAACAGCTCCGCGCCTGCGGACGACGGCGCTGACGTAGACCGCGCCAAAGTGGCGCAAGAGCGGACGGCGCAGTGGGCAGCCGAGCACGCCCGCGCTCCAGGTGGAGGTGCGCACCGCGACGGCGGCTGCAACGACCAGGACCGCGGCCTCTACAAGGTCCGGACTGTGGTCAGGGATGTTGGTCCCAGTGTTGGGTGGCCTACCCTCACTAAAACCAACTACGTCGAGTGGGCCGGGATCATGAAGATCAGGCTCCAGGTGCGGCGCATGTGGGAGGCAGTCCAGGACAGCAACGTCGACCACCAAGAGGACCGACGGGCGCTAGACGCCCTCATCGCTGCAGTCCCGCCCGAGATGCAGTTCTCGCTTTCCAGCAAGCGGACTGCCAAGGAAGCTTGGGACGCCATCGCCGCGGCACGCATCGGCAGCGACCGTGCTCACAAGTCCACTCTGCAGGCACTTCGTAAGGAGCGGGAGAGCCTGGGTTTCAAGCCAGGTGAGGACGTTGATGACTTTGCTCTCCGTCTCAACACTCTGCTGCAGAAGTTGGTGAAGTTTGGTGATGCCACCTACACCGAGGAGAGAGCTGTCGAGAAGCTTTTTCGGTGCATCCCCGAGAAGTACAAGCAGATGGCTCGGTCGATCGAGTCTTTGTTGGACCTCTCCACGATGACAATCGAGGAGGCGATAAGTCACCTCAAGGTCGTCGACACCGACGAGCCACAGCCTTCCTCGGGGCCCATCACCACCGGCGGGAAGCTGCTCCTAACTCGGGAGCCATGGGATGCCAGCCTTGGTGACAGGAAGAAGGGGGGGCCTTCTTCCACGATGGGCGGCCGCAAGCGTGGCAAGCAGCGTAAGACGCGAAGAGGCCCCCCCGGGCAGGGCACAAGGACGTGCTGAAGGTGAGGCCCGCGGAGGCGCCAAGGACGGCGCCGCTAGCAAGCCCAAGCCGGCACAAGACAACAGTTGCCACAACTGTGGCCGGTTTGGCCATTGGGCCAATGAGTGTTGGCAACCACCACAAGGCCAGGCTCACGTCGCACAGGCGAAGGAGGAGGAGACGGCTCTGTTCATGGCGCATGCAAGCATTGAGCTATCTTCAGCGACACCAGTCGCAAAAGCTCTCATCCACCTCGACGAGCCAAAAGCACACGCTCTTCTCGGTGATGGCTCCGGGAAAGACAAGACTACGGGGTGGTGCCTCGACACCGGCACCACCCACCACATGACCGGCCGAAGGGAATTCTTCGTCGAGCTCGACTCCGATGCGCGAGGCTTCGTCAAGTTTGGGGATGCCTCCGCTGTGGAAATTAAGGGCGTCGGCTCCGTCATCTTCACCGCCAAGACGGGAGAGCACCGGCTGCTCACCGGTGTCTACTACATCCCTGCGCTAAGGAACTCCATCATCAGCTTGGAACAGTTGGATGAGAACAGCTCACGCGTGCTGATTGAGCATGGGGTCCTACGCATCTGGGATCGCCAAGGTCGCCTTCTCGCCAAGGTACCCAGAGGTGAAAATCGACTTTACGTCCTTGATGTGCAGGTGGCACAACCGGTCTGTCTCGCTGTCCGTCGGGACGACGAGGCGTGGCAATGGCATGAGCGCTTTGGGCACCTTCATTTTGAGGCCCTGAAGCGTCTAAGTGCCAAGGAGATGGTACGAGGCCTGCCATGCCTCGACCATGTGGAGCAGTTCTGCGACATCTGCTTACTGACGAAGCAGAGACGACTCCCCTTTCCCCAACAGGCGAGTTTTCGGGCCAAGGAGAAGCTGGAGCTCGTGCACTGAGACTTGTGCGGCCCGGTGACGCCAGCCACACCAGGAGGTCGACGCTACTTCCTGCTGCTCGTCGACGATCTCTCTCGCTACATGTGGGCGATGATTCTCGGCAGCAAGGGAGAAGCGGCGGACGCCATCAGACGCATGTAGATTGGTGTGGAGGCGGAGAGCGGCCGCAAATTGCGCGTGTTGCGCACTGACAACGGCGGCGAATTCACAGCGGCTGAATTCGCGTCGTACTGCGCCGATGAGGGCATCCAGCGCCACTACTCCGCGCCGTACAGCCCGCAGCAAAACGGAGTCGTCGAGCGGCGCAACCAGACGGTTGTGGGGATGGCTCGGGCTCTCCTCAAGCAGAGAGGGATGCCGGCTGTTTTCTGGGGAGAGGCGGTGCTGACGGCCGTCTACATCCTCAACCGCTCGCCTACTAAGGCACTCGACGGCAGGACACCGTACGAGGCCTAGCATGGGCGGAAGCCGGCGGTCTCCCATTTGCGAGTCTTTGGCTGTCTTGCATTCGCTAAGGAGCTCGGCCACATCGGCAAGCTCGACGACAGGAGCACTTCGGGAGTCTTCACCAGCTACGCGGAGGGCTCAAAGGCCTACCGCATCCTCGACCCAAAGACACAGCGTGTGCGCACGGCGCGAGACATCGTGTTCAACGAAGGGCGAGGGTGGCAATGGGACAAGGCAGTGGACGACGGCTCGACGCTGACGTATGACGACTTCATTGTCGAGTACGCCCGCTCCAAGGAAGCTGGGGGAGCAAGCAGCTCCTCTTTGCCGGGCGCGTCTACCCCGGCCCCCAAAACTGCATCGACTCCGGTGCCTGGTTCGTCTTCATCAGCACCAGCTCACGCAGAGCACAACCCGATGAAGTTCGCTTCCCCGCTCACTCACGACGAGGAGCGTGTCGACGCGTGGTATGGAGGCGAACAGCTGCGGTATCGCACGATGGATGATCTACTCGGCGACCAGCTGGTACCGGGACTAATGCCACGTGACCTGGAGGCGCAGCTACAACTCGCGTGTGAGGACGGCGAACCACGGTCCTTTGCAGAGGCCGGGAGAGATGCGGCATGGCGCGCCGCGATGCAGTTGGAGATGGATGCGGTCGAGCAAAACCGCACCTGGGAGCTCGCTGACCTCCCTCGTGGTCACCACGCAATCACCCTTAAGTGGGTGTTCAAGCTGAATAGGGATAGAGCCGGCGCCATCATCAAGCACAAGGCTCGCCTGGTGGCCCGAGGCTTCTTGCAGCAGGAAGGAGTCGACTTCGACGACGCCTTCACTCCTGTGGCACGGATGGAGTCCGTACGACTTCTCCTTGCGCTGGCTGCCCAGGAGGGCTGGCGTGTCCATCACATGGATGTCAAGTCGGCATTCCTCAACGGCGACTTGAAGGAGGAAGTCTACGTGCATCAGCCACCGGGATTTGCGATTCCCGGCCAGGAGGGCAAGGTACTCCGCCTACGCAAGGCTCTCTATGGCCTACGGCAGGCACCTAGGGCGTGGAACGCCAAGCTGGACTCCACGCTAAAGAAGATGGGCTTCGAGCAAAGCCCGCATGAGGCTGCCGTCTACCGACGGGGCAGTGGAGGAAATGCCCTGCTGGTGGGCGTCTATGTTGGCGACTTGGTGATCACCGGCACCAAAGATGCAGAGGTGGCGGCGTTCAAGGAAGATATGAAGGCCACCTTCCAGATGAGTGATCTAGGGCTCCTCTCCTTCTATCTAGGGATTGAGGTGCACCAGGACCACTCCGGGATCGCGCTTCGACAGTCCGCCTACGCCAAGCGCATCGTTGAGCTAGCTGGGCTCATCGACTGCCACCCAGCTCTCACTCCGATGGAGGAGAGGCTGAAACTGAGCCGCGACAGCATGACGGAGGAAGTGGATGCTACGCAGTACCGACGCCTTGTGGGGAGCCTTCGCTACCTCACCCACACACGGCCGGACTTGGCATTCTCCATCGGCTATGTCAGTCGGTTCATGGAGCGACCGACGTCGGAACACCAGCAGGCAGTGAAGAGGATCGTCCGCTACGTAGCAGGGACCCTCGACCACGGCCTCCACTACCCTAGGTGTCCGGGGGCGGCACACTTCGTCGGGTACAACGATAGCGACCACGCCGGCGACATCGACACCAGCAAGAGCACGAGCGGGATCCTCTTCTTCCTCGGCAAGTGTCTTGTGAGCTGGCAATCAGTCAAGCAGCAGGTGGTGGCCCTGTCCAGCTGTGAGGCTGAGTACATAGCGGCCTCCACCGCCTGCACTCAGGCGCTCTGGCTCGCCCGACTGCTTGGTGATCTTCTCGTTCAAGACACCAGAACGGTGCAGCTCCTGGTGGACAGCAAGTCCGCCCTGGCCCTGGCAAAGAACCCCGTGTTCCACGAACGGAGCAAGCACATCCGACTGAGGTATCACTTCATCCGCAGCTGTGTGGAAGAAGGAAGCATCGAGGCGAGCTACATCAACACCACGGACCAGCTCGCAGACCTGCTCACCAAGCCTCTTGGGATGGTCAAGTTCCTCGAGCTTTGCTCCAGGATCGGGATGATTCAACTCTCCCACAAGACGACGTACAAGACTTAGGGGGAGAATGATGGATAAGTCTGTGTACTAGGGTCGTTGTGGGGCTGCAGCACATGGTCCTTGTGGCAGTTAGGATAGAGTTCCTGACCATCAAGGACTGGCAGTTAGGATAGCATCTTAGACTAGCATCTTAGACTGGCATCTTAGACTAGCATCTTAGACTGGCATCTTAGCAGCATCTCAGCATATGCTTGGCTATGCTTGGCTGGCTAGCAGCCTATAAGTATGTATCCCCAACCTCTCAGGTTGGCATGGCATTGTGTGAGAAATAAACCAACGAAAATTGTCCCAACTCTCCTAGTGTCATCCACAACTATCAATGCTCAGGTTCAAAGGTCTAACAAAAACATGGAGACACGGGCAATCCAAGATATTTGCCACCTTGATTCTAAGAAGAAAAGAAAATGTACCACCTTGATTCTCAAAAGAAAAGAAAATGTACAGCCATCTAACCGTGAAGTTCAAAACAGTTCCTCCATACTACTGTTAAATTGTTTCAGATATTGTTGAGTAATTCTCTCCATGTGTAAACATGCTAATCATCTTTAGAATGTCAGTGCAATGTTTTTTTTTTTTTGGAAATTCGCAAATGTGGTTGTGAATTATGCTGGTCAAAATAAACTTGAACTTCCTTAGAGAAATACAGACATTCATGTTTTAACAACAAGTACACCAATTCCTAAAATATGCTAAAAAAAAGCAGGTGGGGAAAAGATCCGCGTGGGTTTATTTTGAGTAGTATAAAAAGGCACTGGCATGTTAAAACCTACAGTAAGAAATGATGATGAGAAGTGAGAACCTACAGATACTGGAGTGCTTGGAGATCTCTAAAATTAGTAGAGATGGCACCAACCAACCCAAAGGAAGACAAGTTTCTGCGAAAAAGGTAATCCAGAAGAGTTAGCTTCTCTTGTTGATTTGTCCTAAATGTTTCTTCGAAATGTCAAAATATTCAGCATATAAGAACAAGTTCTTTATTTTATTCAAACATAGTTATGAAACTTACAGTGCCGTTATTTTAGAGGCACCTACTGGTGGATATGAGCAGTTTAATCCTCTCCATATGGAAGCCTTCGGAATACATGGATCACCCATCCAGTTTTTTATCACACCAAAATCGTCTTGGATTGCCATCATGGCTCTAGCTGCTTTGCGAGAACAAGGAAGATGGTTAAACCAATCAAATGAACAGACAACCAGGCAAACCTTAAGGTACTCATACACCTCAAATGTGATAAACAACAGTCTAATACATCTCTCTCTATTGCTAAGATGAAGTAGACCTACTTCTCAACCCTGAACTTGCGTCACTGCCATGAATAAAGATATACAACAACAGCAAACAATATAAATTAAAATCCGCCATTTGGATTAAAAAAAACTTTCACAAAAAATCCAAAAATAGAAGAAGAAATGGTAGACATATCAATAAACAGAACTTGGTGACATGGCAACGACATGGAAGTGATATGGTGGACACATGGCATACACGTAACAGTAAATCACTTGTGAGACTACCCGAGAGTTGAAAAGACAGACACACGCTTTCAATAGTTTCACATGCCAATCGAACGGTTTTAGAGTTCAGGATTGAAACATAAACTTTTGAAGGCTGGACCATATACAAACTCACTGAAAAAGAGACCCCTCGCGTCGCTCCCGCGAGCGACCGAGGGGATAACCCTAGCCGCCGGCGCGCGTCCCTCCTCCCCCCCTCCCTCCCCTCGCCGCCGCCTGTCCGCGCCGCCGGGCAAAGCCCGGTGGGTGCTGGCGGCGGCGGGGCCCTTTCTCTCCCCGCTCGTGGAGGCTGGCGCGGGCGGGCTCTCCCGGGCGGCGGCGCGGCGCGGATCCGGGGCGCGGCGGCGCGTGGCTGCGCTCGGCGTCGGTGTGCGGTGCGGCAGGCCTGGCGCGGAGGGCTGGACGCGGGTGGGTGACGCGCTTGTGCCCGAGACGGCGGTGGCTCCGGCGCGGTCAGATCTGGCTCAAGACGGCGCGGGCTGCGGGCGGCGCGGGCTGCAGGTGGCCACCTCTCTGTCGTGGTCGCGGCAGGTGGTGGTGACTTCGCGGCAGTTGGTGGTGGTGGTGCGGGCCGGAGGTTGGGGACGACGGCCGCGGCGGCTCTTTCGGATCCGACCTCCCGGCTGCGCGGGCCGAGAAGGCTTGGGCTGCGGGCAGCGGCCCTGACCGAGGCCCCCTCGGCTGGTCGGGGTGGCGGCGCACTGGCGGTGGCTGCGGGGGTTCGTGCCCGGCGGCTGCTGTGGTGGTGGCAGGTTGATTGCGGCGGCGGCCAGATTTTCCTGGCATCGGCCCGTCTGTAGGCTGCCTGTATCGGCCCTCGACCCCTTTCCTCGGCGTCCGTTCGCTTCTCTCCCGGAAGGCTGGCCTTCTCCCGGCTGCGGTCCATCATCCGTCTCGCACCCGGTGCCGTAGGACCAAGCTGGTCTCGCGCCCGGCAGCAGGACCGGCTCGTCTCGCGCCCGGCAGCAGGACTGCGCTCGTCTCGCGCCCGGCAGCAGGACTGCGCTCGTCTCGCGCCCGGCAGCAGGACCGGCCCGTCTCGCGCCCGGCGGCAGGACTGTGCTCGTCTCGCGCCCGGTGTAGCAGGACGGCTCGATGGAGGCTTGTTGTGGCTGGCCTATTGGGTCTCGGCGTTGGGACCGGCCAGGGGTGTGAAAGGCGGATCCTTTCCGCCCGTCTCTACGGTGGGGGTAGCGGTGGGGCTCGGGGGACTTGGTGTCAGGGTCTTGGATTCCGGGGCGGTGGCCTTGGTGGTGGTGGCGCGGTGCTCATGGGCAGAGCTCGTGCCTTGGTGCTGCCCGGCTACCACGGCCGTGTGGGTGGCGTGGTAGCCGGGGTGTGGCGTTCGGTGGCGGTGAAGGTTGGCCGGGGTGAAAACCTACTCTATCTTCGGACGGACTGGCGACGGCGAAGATCGCTCCCTTCTTGAAGGCGTCGTCGCGGCTATCACTGCCCGTCGTGGTGCTCCAGGGGAAACTCTGATCCTCGGATCGGGTGGTGGCGACGCTCCGGTGTCGTATCCTTCCTGAAGGCACCGCCTTGGAGCCCACGGTTCGTCATATGCGGCCTTACTTCTTCGGATGAAGCCCTCGGCGGCTCTTGTAGTGCTAGGGTGTGTGTTGCTGCGCTCAGCGCCTATGTATCATGCCTTGGGTGCGTGTGTGTGTGTTTGTGGTTGGTGTGTGCGGTTGTACCGGGCGTTGTGGATCTTTGCTTTATATATAAAGCGGGGCGAAAGCCTTTTTCGGTAAACATAAACTTTTGCCGAAGTTCAGAGTTGAGAAGTACTACAATTTTTCTATTGCAAATTAGACAAGACCCTTAACATAGTAACTGTGGGTGGTTATACCCTCTGTAGTCCAGTACTAATATTGCATCAGTAAATTCATACCATCTCCAGGATCAGTTGCAACCGCAGTTATCGGTTTCACCAAGTACATCTCCATGGCATTGAGGATAGGTGGAAGCGTTGCATTTTTAGTAGCAACAAGTGAGACACTATAATTTTCCATCCCATGCAAAATGCCAGAAAAATAATCTGTGACTTGGAATGTTGGGGTGTAAGGTTGCTTGTTCCATGTCTTGCTATTGATAATGATATCAAACTGCCGCACTGCATTGCTTCCTACAGTCTGCAGCTCAGCAAAGTAGAAAATAAAGAAGTATTTGGAGCTTATGTTCACTGATGGATCAGATGGATTCCATGAGAAATCAATTCTTGAGCTATTAGCAGTCACTGCATTTTGCATAACAGACGATGGCACATCGTAGACATCCCTGAGGTTATTCTGAATTACAGATGTTGCAGATATCTGGATACAGTTTGGAATTGCATTATATGTCGTCCAGATGCGGTCATGGGAATCCGAGGGGTACCTGCTTAGACCAATGAAATATCTCTATCATCTGGCATTATAGTCCGCTGAATTAACTAGAGTCAAAATAACCATATCTCTGTCGAAAAGTACACCTTGCGGACAAAACTTATGCAATACAAGGCTAAAAGCAGCTGGTACAGATTACACTCATCTATAAATATATTTTTTCTTTTAGTCTAATTACTTCTATTGACCAATATGTGATAACATAGATTTTCCAATTTAAGATTTGATTAAAACAATTATAAGTAGAAAACTAACCTGATTACTGAACCGTCTGTGGGCCCCATGTGGAACCGATTAGAATTAACCAGCACGAGCGATTGAGTTGCATTTACCTCTGGGTAAAGGGTATTCTTCATTGGCCTCAAATCCAGCCCAGAAATAAATGGATTACCCATACCTTTGTTCACCAAACAAACTTGCAAGTAATCATCAGGAGCCACAACTATGATGTCCATCCAGTTGAATGCTCCTGCATCACTTAAGCTAACTTCATGCCAGTAGTTTGTCCCCAGGTACAGATCAAAGACAGGAGGTTTGCCCAGGCCATCATAGTTTCCATAGTAGAAGGCGGCACGAACAAGGTACTTGTTTCCCATCACCAAGGATCTCAGGGTGTAGCAATTCCTTGCGCCATGTGGAAAGAACCGGAGATTCAGATAGCGTTTCACCAGTGATGGCTTTACGTAATCTGAGGAGATGCCGTGGTTTTCTCCAGTGGTGACGAAACCATAGTCTGATACATATATCATATTTGAAACGGAATCTTGGTAGGTAGAGTTCACTTCGATGCCACAATCGATGCTTATGAAACCTGGAAACAAAATACAAGTCAAAAAGATTTATATCATCGACCTTGAATAAACCTTTGGCTATGAGCAATGCAGGTGCTTCACATTGTGTATTTTCTGAACAAAAAAGCAGTAAGAAATAAGAATTGAGGGGCAACACACCTAGATAATCAGGCTGTCCATGGATCAACTGGAACATGTAGAATAGGAGAGCTGTTACACATAGATTCATGTTTCTTGTGAGCAAACTAGAGGCTTCAGGCTTCTATCCAAGAGAGAGAGAGGGAGAGAGGCAGAGACTGGCATATATGTATATCCATGGGACTAGCAATTGCTTTCATATGTGTATTACGGTTGTCATATTCCACAATTATAGACCAGGAGGGTCAGTGTACAGTTGCCGTGTGTGGCTATGGTACGCTCCAATAAGAAATGGCTGTTTCGAAACAGTTTCGTCATGATAATGGTTAATGGAGTATCTCCCACCAATAGAAAGGATACGGCCGCGACATAATTGCAACTTTTAGACTTGACTCCATGATTCCTTTGTTGGCATTAGAAGAAAGGCTGTCCTCTCTTGTGGTTTGGTCATCTCATAGTAGAATGATAAATCAGAATGGCAAGTAAATCCCATGCCTCAAGCATTTCAGTGTATTTATTAAGCTCCGGAACAGAACCGGCCTGAAACAGTGCGCAACAAATTACTCCCTCCGTCGCAAAATATAAGAACGTTTTTTCATACTACACTAGTATGAAAAACGTTCTTATATTTTGGGACAGAGGGAGTACATTCCAACCGATCATGTTGTGGTAATCTTGTCGCCATGGCCTTGGCGCATAACTTAACTGCCATCCGCCATCAACCTAAATGAACTTACACAGTAAACTAATAAGATGATCTCAACGAATTTTACGAATATAAGTGGCAAACAGTGATAAAGTCAGGGAAGACTTGTACCTCCTTGCTTATCATGCGCTACTGCTAGTTAACAATTTTACCAATTGGTGCATATACTGTAGTGTGTAGAGGGGACCTGATCTTTTACCCAGATTCCATGATCTACCAATAGTTTCAGATGGATACCCGCAGCTGGAGGGCGACCACGTGCATACCTGGCCAAAACAAGGGTGCGCGACAGCGCGGCGCGCGCCGTCTTCGGAGACCCTGAGGCCAGGTCGGCACGAGCAATCCATACGCTCCCCGGGGCCCCGACGGCGACGTCGCGTGTACGAGGACACGGGTGCGGCCGCGTCAAGACACCACCGCACACAGACTACCCGGCCAGTGGATGGCAGCGAGCGACCAGGGAGTGGAGCCGTCCTTGTCGGCCTCCTCTCCTTGACCTCGGTCTCAGTGGCGGCATGTCGGCACGCACTGCACAGCGCCGAAGGAGGTGCAGTACAGGCAACCGAGGAAGTCATTACGCCGAGCACCCTGCGCGCGCGGCGACCGGAATCGACCCCGGCACGCACGAACACGCGCACGCATGCGCCGAGAGGAGAAGCGCGGCATCAAGGCCGTCGGTTCCCCCCAGAGTGACGCGCACGGAGGGCGCGACCATGGCTGCGCTAGCTTTGCGGTGACATTTCGCCGAACACACACCGAGCACTGCCACCACCCCGGTTCCGATGGGCAGTGGGGAATTAATTTTTTGTTTTTTGGGGGTAAGGCAGTGGGAAATTGATGGAAATTTCGCGGCAACGCAGAGACAAGTTGGGCTGCCGGGCCCGGTGTCTCGGTGAGGAAAACTTTGCCCGTCTCTCCTCTTCTTTTTTTGAACTGGAGATGCAGAAAAGAGAATGCCGCCACTCGGATTCAGAACAAGATGCTTGAGCATTGCTTTCTAAGAGCAGCGTGTCTATCAATTTCACCGCACATACACCCTAGCACATGATCCTCGCGCTAAGGCATTCTTTAAGAGCCTGTTCGGCAACACTCCAGCTTCGAACTTCATGACCGGAGCGGGTGAAGCTGTGCCAAACGCAACAGCTCTCAAAATCTAATAATGAAGAGCGGAGCGGCGCACAATGCAATTTAACGGAGCAGCATAATCCTCGCTCCTTGTTTCAGCAGAATCGGGAGCTGGTTGAAATTACCAAAAGTGCCACCGCCAAGTGCCACCAACAAAACGGTACAAGTCTATTTTTTCTCCTCTCCTCTCTCTATCGCTAACCAGTCCCAAAAAAACAAAGACGAGAACCAGCGCTCCGCCGGAGAGCCAGCCGAACGGTCCTTCCACAAGGCGTTTGATTAGGAGAGCGCTTCCTGCACGGGTCGGAGCGGAGCGACTAGTTTTTCTGGAGTGGGTGATTGCCGAACAGGCCCTAAGCGCGCCCTTTTTTTTAGCATTTCATATTGGCTGTCTTGCGTTTCCTGCATTGACCGCTTGTATATCTTCATGGTTTTCTGCGGATAAACAACTATTGCTTGAGGTCTCAACACCCATTAGTGCATGGTGTTCTTCGACTGATCGACATGTTGATCTTTTTGCTTTCCCAGCGATATGTGCATATCTAAGTAACTGTTCTTCTGTCAAACCATAATGAAAACACATTTTCTATTTTTTAATCTCATTCTTTATACTTCTTCTTGGCATAATGGCATGCAGTATGAATCTGGTTCACTTTCTTTATAATGTGATTTTTGAAAATAAAATTATAATGATCCTTTGATTTTGATTAAACCGATTTGCTATTGAATCGTTGGCTAGTCTATTTTTTACTTCCTCTATTTCTAAATATAAGCTCTTTTAGATATTTCAATATGGACTACACACGAACGTATAGTCATATTTGAGAGTGTAGATTTCACTCATTTTACTTCGTATGTAGTCAGTATGGAAATATTTAAAAGGTCTTATATTTAGGAACTAAGGAAGTACATATAAAGGAGGAAAGCCAAAGGGTGCTGACATTGGGGGGCAAGACTTTTCTAAAATGAAAGTTTATCGTTCGTCGCAGGAGTGAGACATGATGTTTTGCAAATTGGTGGCTAGGATATCAGGTTGGATGCTATGTTGTTAGATTGGACATGCTGAGCTTTTGCGTCAGTTTTCATCTCCCTTCAAGCTTTCTCTTTGCTTTATTCGCTATGTTTTTTATACTTATGTTCTTCTGTAATTCAAAGTTTAAAACTTAGTCTGGGGTACGTGATTGTGAGTGTGCTCGTTTATGGCACTCCATACTTGTACGTGTTCTCTTTTGGCTTTAGCTTGATTGGGATCCGTCGTGACTCAACCTTCTTGTGTGATACATGCTGCTAGTTTGTAATAGGGTTCAAACCATATGGTTTCTTTAATAGAAATCGAAGGGGGTGGCCTCTCTTTTATTAAAAATTATAATCTTTAGAAGATCAATCTATATGCATATGTCATACTGGATAATGTGGTTTCTCTTTGACTTGGATATACAAATGTTTATTTAGATATGCAGAAAAAAGATTAAAAGGCAGTCATGGATTGTGCCACAAAAGGCAAAAACAAAACTGAAAAGGTAGCACACATGATTAACATCTACTTTTACAATGTATTTTGATTTAAAATTTGTTGGATTGTAGACACATATTTCTTTATAGTTTCATTTAGAACTTTTTTAGTGGTGTGCCATGCACTAGTAGCAAGCTAGCAACATAGTCCCGTTAGCACTAGAAGTCTAGCAAGGATCAAGATCCAAGCAAACAACAACAATACATGATATTAGGAGTATTCTTGGCCCCGAGATCAACTGGAGATTAGGGCAAGTCCGACGCAGATCACCTAAACGCATCGCACAATTTCTGGAATTTTTTAGTATTGAACTAGTGTGGGTGTTTGAAGCCCTACATATTGTCCTCAAACTAGGGGTTTGGAGGGGAGGGCTTTGGGAGAGTTTGGACATCCGAGAAATCGCCAACTTAGCCTCAGGCCCGCCACAAGCTTGCCTTTTCCCTCTTCCTTCATGTCTCCAAGATTTCAAGGTCTAAAAGATAACAAACTAGATTAAAAATTTATTGATTCAAACGTTAAATTTAATTTGGTTGGGGTGCACCAGGCCTAGGCAACACACAAGGGCCCCAATGGCAAGCCATTGTGATGGAACCTCCCCACAAAAAATAAATTTAATATTGTTAGGCACATGACCCAAATATCAGATATTAAATTGATAAGAACAGATACTACACTTGATCTTAGTCAAAAGGCCGAGAAAGGTATGCTTTGAAACGATGTCTTATGCCTTGTTTTACAGCTCCCATCATCCATCTCCTCCATTTTATGTAGACGAGGTGGTACTAAACCAAGTAGGGATTTTTTTTTGTTTTAGGTAAGAACGATGAGTTTGCATTGAACTTTGTGCAACCGGCCTGCTTGGGGCGCCCCTATGTATCGCTTATAGCAAGACGTAGGGAACCCTCGCGTAAGGGCGGCATAAGATGGGCCGGCCCAAATTCGTTGGAGGCCACAACTTCTTTCTTCTGGGTTTTTATTTTCTTTTACTTTTGTTTACACGTAAAAACATTATACACATATATATTACAAAAATATACTTTACATAATGTTTTAAAAAATATTAATCACGCATACGGAAAATGTTTAAATGTGTATAAACAAATGTTGACCATGTATATGAAAACTGAATAACAAAGATATGCAATGTGTGTGAAAAGGTTTGACCATGTATTTTAAGAAACTTAATCAAGCATTCGAAATAAATGTTAAATAAGTATTTGAAAATTGTTAATCAATCCTTTGAAAATGTTAGATGTGTATAGAATAAATATTGACAATGTAATAAAAATAATATTAATCTTGTACTTGAAAAATGTTGATAAAGCATTTTAAAATTGTTAAATGTGTATAGAAAAAAATATATACTACTCCCTCAGTCCCATAATATAAGAGTGTTTTTGACATGTGTCAAAAACATGTGTATGTATTATGGGACTAGTGTCAAAAACATGTATCAAAAATGCTCTTATATTATGGAACGGAGAGTGTATGTATTAAAAACGTTAATCTTGTACTTGAAAAAAATGTTAATAAAGCATGCAAAAAAATGTTAAATGTGTGTCGAAAAAATGTTGACCATATATTTAAAAAATGTTAATCCTGTATTTAAAAATGTTGATCAAGATTTTTTTATTAACCATTTATTAAAAAATGTTAAACATGTATTTAAAAAATATAAGACATATATTAGAAAAATGTACTTGATACATACCAAGAATATACAATGTGTATGGATAAAAGTAGACATCACGAAGGTATAAGATTTCAAAAAATGTTAGACGTGTAATAAAAAAATATTCAACCTATACATAATAAATGTTTCTGATGTATATCAAAAATCTTGAGTGTGGTCTGAAAACCGAGGAAAGCTGAAAAAACAATACGGAACAAAGAAAAATAAAAAACAAAGAAATCCGGGAAAGAAACCAAAAACATAAGAAAACTGAGAAAAAATGATGGAAACTGACAAAAACACAAAAAACGGAAGAAACCCGTGAAAAACAAAGAAACCCACTAAGAACCGTGAAAAAATGAAGAAAAAAAGATGATATATAAATTAACAATATATATATATATTATATAAAGAAATTGAAGAAACCAATTAAAACAAAGAAATACAAAAAACCAAAGAAAAAGAAAAAACCAAAGAAAACTGGCAAAGAAACAAAGAAACCGAAACAAAAAAAAACGAAAAGAAACAAAGGAACATGCGCAGCAAAAAACAGCGAAGCCACGACCAAAACGTAGGAACGAACCTGCGAAGCGTTTGTCTTGACGGAAAAAAGAACAGAAACACGGGGCGGATAGTCTGACGCGTGAGAGCTAGTCTCTTCAGAGCGAGTGTAGCTTCCATATCTCTTAAAGCGGCATATAGCTGTCGCGGCTGCTTCTACCACCGTGTTGTTTGGGTCTCCCAGGCCCAATAAAAAGTAGCAGCTCCAGGAAATGTTCATATATGTTCATAAAATTGAAGAAAATGTTCGCTAATCCATTACTTGATGAACATTTTTTGAGCTTGACGAACACAAATTGTATTCAACAACATTGTTTGTTGAAAAATGGATGAACAAAATTTTAAAAGTCGATGAACAAATTTTGAATTTGATGAACATTTGTTGAAAAAAAAGATGAACAAACTTAGAATGATGAACATTTTTTTAGTTCGACAAACATTTTTTGAATTTGATGAACAATTTTGAATTTGATGAGCAATTTTTAATTGGATGAAAAAAATTGAATTCAGTGCACAGTTTTTTACATTTTTAAACATTTTTTGAAACTGATGGACAAAATAATGTTAGTGAATTTTAAAATAAAATTCACAAAAAACTCAAAATGTATAGTAGAAAAGAGAGAAAAGAAAAACAGAAAAGAAAACCTGAAACAAAAAAAGAAATCCTGGTTTAGGGAAGGTTGTAGAACCTTCCCAAACTGGGCGAGAATGCACGTAAATATCCTGGAAAAACTGGGCGGGCGCACTGTGTGAACGGTTCAGGGTGGGGGCTACGCACTATGCGCGAAATAGGGGGGAGCAACTACTTGGTGAGCGCTCCTTCGAGAGCCTCCCAACGATCATTTGGGGTGGGTTGAGAGCGCGCCAAGTGGCGCGCTCTCAGCCGTCGCCACGTGTCACGTTCTGGGTGCTCTCTCCGGATTCAGTTTTTTTCGCACGCGTTTTTAGCTTTTTGAATGATTTTTTTTACTTTTTTGGTTTTCTACTGGTCTTCCTTATTTTTTGGACCAATTTTTAATTTCTTTTGGCGCGAAAAAATATTTGTTTCTTCCACGTGAGACACGGTTTTACTTTCGTGCGAGGCATGGCTATGCCTCTCGGAAACAAAAAAAAGAATGCATTTTTTGTTTTTCTCTTTCCGCGAGAGGCACGGTTTTGCTTCCACGAGAGACACGGTTGTGCTTTCGCAAGAGGTATGGCCGTGCCTCTCGCAAATGAGAAAAGTAAATATGTTTTCTATTTTTTTCCTTCCGCGGGAGGCATGTTTTTGCTTCCACGAGAGGCACGTCCGTGTCTCTCGGAAACGGGAAAAAATGCGTTTTTATTTTTATTTCATTCCGTGAGAGGCATGGTTTTGCTTCCGCGAGAGGCATGGCCGTGTCTCTTACGGAAAGTGAAAAAACGTAATCCTGGTTCGGTTTTTGGTCCGGTTTTTTACCCTTTTTTCATGGAAAAAGAAATTCGTCAAAACCTATCAATATGGAATCTAATTTTGAAAATCACGACACGAGAAATCCAATGATGAAAATGGTTCAAGATTTGGATGCACGATTTAAAAGATAAAACGTTTTGAATAAACAAATATACAAAAAAGAAAAACTCCCAGATTACAACAAGTGACACGCATGCACTGCGCCACTTATCGCAAACTGAGAAGGTGGGAGTGGTCTTTGAAAAGAGTACTCCTTAATTAGTGATTTCACAAGTAGAAACCGCCTATCTTCAGGGCGAGTGTAGATTCCATCTCGCTTAAAGCGAGATATAGCTCTCGCGGCCTGCTTGTGCCATTGTGTTGTCTGGGTCTCTCAGGCGCAACAAAAAGTAGCAGCTCCAGGGTTTTTAAACTCACCGTGGCTTGGCATGCAGGACTGCTATCGGCGCTGGTTGCCGTCTTCTCCATCAGCTTTCTCGATCTAAAATGATGTCACAAAAATAAATAATGACATAAAAGAGACACAAGAAAGAAAGAAAATGGATATTCTCTTCTGACATAAGGAAGCTGCTTGCCCCTGAGTGTCTCCTTCAGATTCTGTTTGGATATATACATTTTGATAGCATGCAGCGGCACATCTTCCAAGCTAAGCCAAGATACTCATCTCGCAACCAGAGTTGTTAGGAGTAGTACGTACTGCTTTGCTGACAAGAAAAAGACTAGTGTGGTCTTCTCGAGCTCTCAATCAACGAACTTTGGGTGGCATGGCAGGCCGGCTGAAAGGAAAACCACTCAACGCGGCAGAACAAAGTAAATCAAGTCGTTGTTTAATTAAGGTAATACTAAACATGTGATTTGATATGATTACATTACCTAACACAGATTGCAGGCATGCTGATTTGTATCCTGTGTAAGTTTCGTTGCTGTTGACAAAACCTTTTCGCTAGAACTATTGACAAAAAATATCCCAGCAAAGTTCAGCAGAGTAAGAAACGCATGGTGTTGTAGAATACATTAGTGCTCCTATCAGCAGATGCGGATGCCGACGGGTTGGTCCGGAAAATCAAGGTAGTTAGGCATTTTCGGGCAGCTAGCTAGCAAAATCAACCCTTTCAATTCCCCCCTTTAATTCCTTTCCTAATCACAAGCAAAGTCAAGTTGGAAGAAGAAAGAACGATGCGATTAATCATGCACACAACACAATCATCCAGTAAACCAAGTGGAGTAAACTAACTAACTGATTAAGTAGTGCACAGAAAGGTGATGCGTGTTCAACCTTTGTGTCCTCCCTTTTCCCACAACAACCAACCCAAAACTTTGGGGTTTGAATATGCACGCACTCATCTGTCTCTCCGTGTGACCATACATACAATCATACTACATACATGCTTCCTTTCCCTTCTTTTTGGGACAGTGTGATCGACCATAGCATACGCTTTCATACAAGAAACTTCTCTTATCTACGTACACAAAGTTCCAAACAGAGCTAGCAGTACTACTAGTGCTCCTGCTTTGCTGCCATGGAATTCAAGCCGACTCAATCAATCAGGCGCTTTGCTTCGAGACCCCGTTGTTAGGCGACAATAATTGCGAGAACGATCTTGACCTGCTGATGTCTCTTCCTGCCTGCATGTTGCGTGCTTTGTCAATTCAAGTGTTCGGCGTTGAAACCCTAGCATGTTTGAACGCGATGCACACGTATGTGTCTATGTGGTACGTGCCAAATCTTTTGACGTTTCGCTGTACACGGATGGGGGACCTGAACTGAATTGACCAATCGAGTTCGTTAACTAACCTGATCGCCGACGCGTGGGCGTGTCGTGTGACGACCGGATGACGCCCGTGTGTGCAAGGCACTGACCAGCTAGCTGCTCCGAGGAAGCTATACTACCTTATTATAGCTGGCCAGTTCGTGCGATGACTGGGGCGCATGCATGTCCCCTAACGGCGGGCTGTGCTCTTCAAGCTAGACAGACATTGTGGGCACGATCGATCAGTCGATCGAGGGGTTGTTGATTCCGATGATGGCATCTGGCAGCTGCTCGGCTTGCTTGCCAATACGGAATGTAGCTCCGGCGTCGTGCTCTCCGTGGATCGATCATCGATGTGATGTGCACGGTGGCATGGAGCTCCATATCGATCGGTCCCTCCCCGGGGAAGTATATCATGAAGAAGTTCGAACCATATTCGTCTCTCCCACACAGCCAGGCAGACACGAACACAAGAGTTTGAACAGGCAATTGCTAGCTCAAGTGGCGTAAAGCAATGCACTATGCCGCCCCGGCGGCCTCTCCATCTGTGTCATGCCGTTCAGCAGAGTTCAGACAAGA
Organism: Triticum urartu; assembly: GCF_056163025.1. Lineage (NCBI taxonomy): Eukaryota > Viridiplantae > Streptophyta > Magnoliopsida > Poales > Poaceae > Triticum > Triticum urartu. Next base: position 101,800,047 of record NC_141878.1, read on the forward strand.
CAACCAATCGCGCACTAAAGAGTCGTGGAAAAGGAATAATTCTCGTGTCACTGTTCTTCACAAAAGTTGGGGAGAATTATATTCTCAGCCCCTCGATTATTACCAGAGTCTGAATTTGGTCTCTCCATTCTAATACCACAAAGATATGCGACAAATTATGCTACCAAGTCTAGAATATTCTCAACTCTAGAGACTTGTTTTGACGATCAAGTAGTGATGATCTTGTGCACGTGACAAATTATGCTACCAAGTCTAAATATTCTCAACACAGTACAACGCATTCAGCCTATAAACGCACACACATACATCTTATCTCTATGAGCAGGGGCGGAGCTACGTTGGGGCAAAACCAGGCCGTGGCCCACCCAACGTAACAACAAACAATGAAGGATTGAGGAGGCCATAAAACAAAAGTTTGTGAGTTTAGCTTTAATCTGCCTGTTTGGCCCGCCCAAAGAATTTCTTGTAGCTTCGCCACTGTCTATGAGCACCTCCGAGATAATGAGCCGACACAATATCTTGAGATTGACGAAGCCATCAAATGTGTTTTTGTAGTCGACGGGAACGTCTTCTCGCACTGAACGAACATCGGTGGAAAAAGACTGAAATAAATCCAGGGAGATGCAAACACCAATGCTAAGTGTAGAACTTGAACCCTGATGGGCTGCGTCAATGACAAGGAACCTAACCCAGTCCAGTCATCACGTATGAAAATAAAACTAAAAAAAGGTCACCTGAGGTACTAGGCGTTTTGGAAATGCAAAGACATACACGGATTTTCTTGAAAAATTCAAAAGTTTTTCTTTTCCTCAAATCATGATTTTTTTTGTTTCAATTTTTGATTTTCGGTAACTTCCTTCAATATTCCACTTTTCTTCTAAATTTCCATGTTTCCGGTAGTTATACATATTTTCTAATGTTTTATTTTTATTTCCTATCATTTTCTTCTTAAAAATTAGATAAAAATGAATTACTCATCTATATTTTTGAAACTGTGAATATTTTGATGTGGTCTTTTCCTCAATATTTCTTCAATGTATAACAAGAGTTTTCCAATATACCATCAATTTTCTCATTTTTTTTATTTGTTGATCATTTTTATTTCATAACAACATTGATGAGTGTGCTACCCACATGTGTGAAATTGCCGACACAATGCCAAATTTCTCGTGACCATGGTGTGTGGAAGTGCCCCTCCAGGTAATATTGTCTTCTTTGGCAAGTGGCGGTGGCACACATGGTGCCTTATTAGTACCGGGTCTCAAGCTCCAGGGTCAAAACCCTTGGTTCGGCCTTCAATGACTGCACCTGGTAGGGGTGGTGTTTTCGCATCCTTGTTGAAGGCATTGCTTTGAAGATTCTTCAGGTGTATCATTTTGGGTGAAAACCCAAGATCCAACCTTCTGTTGTTGGATTTAGCGGCGGAGGCTACTTACGGAGAATCTTTCTTGTAGCCCATATGTTGTAAATTGACGGTGGTTGATGTTGCTACTTGTTTGCTTGTTACGTGTCATTGTCACGTCGGCTCTCTTTAATTTCTTCCTTCCCTTTTTTTATCATTTTGGTTGTGTGCAACCTCAATTTCTAGATTGGGTCTTGATATTGTATCGTTGCAGAGGCCATATATAATTGATATCTTCTTGATATCAGTATATTATCCTTTGTCAAAAAAGTCTAGAACATTCTCAACTCTAAAGAGTAGTTTTGACGATCAATCAACAATGGTCTTGTGCACATGGAAACCCATTCACCATGTACAAAATTAAAACTCAAAATAAGGTCACCCGAGGTACTAGACATTTTACAAATGCAAACCATTTTCTGTTCCTCAACTTATGATTTTCTTAGTTTCAAATTTTAGTTTTTGGGAACTTCCTTGAATATTGGAAGCAACTATTACACGGGTGGCTGAATTTTTTGGGCATTCAGTCAAATTGCTCTCCACCACTATGCACCACTTAATAAAAATCCAAAGGCCCAACCTTCTTCTTCTTCTTTCTCTAGCCTTCTTCTCCTCCCTATACTCATGCTGAAATAAAATAAAAGGTTTCTAAAGAAGAATAAATTTGTGTAGTGGTATTTAACTTCAAAGAGGAAGAAATTAAAACAAACAATGAAAAAAATTGCACATAATTTGCAAATAAATTTATAAGATGAAAAAATAAATATATGATAGTGAAGTTTTCACACAAATGGTTTTTTCTAAAAAATAATTAATTAGTGGCATTGGTATTACCATTAAAAAAGAAAGAAATTAAATAAACTAATACCAAATGATGACAAAAAGCGCGCACAATTTATACTGAAATTGCATACATTCTTGCATATACAAAATAAACATATAATTATGCAAATTTCGCACTCTAGAATATACAGATGTATTACGTAATACTTATGTGTATACTTGCGCACGCGCGCGCGCACACACACACACACACACACACACACAACGCACAACATTCACACATACCCATATAGGAAAAGAAAAATCAACTAAAAAAGAAATAGAGCAAACACGCTTAGAAAAATGACTGCCCCTTAGACACCTGCTCAACAGCAACGAATTGAATATTTCATTTTTCCTCTAATATTTCATATTTTAAATGCTTTATTTGTTATTTCCTATCCTTTTATTTTAAATATATCAAAATGGTATTGTATCAGAAAAAACGATTTCTTCATCTATACTTCTTTTAATATTTAATGTGGACTTTTTCTCAATATTTCTTCAATGTAAACTATAACAAGAGTTTCCCGATAAACCATCAGTTTTCAGATTCTTTATTCTTTTTCTTGATTTTCTTGTTTCATAACAGCATTTGGCGAGTGGGCTTCCCACATGTGTGAAATTGCCAACACGTTGCCGTCAACATGGCTTTGACACTTTAAAGATTAAGAATCGTTGATTTTCAGACTTAAGGGAAAGGAAAGAACTTTAGCTATAGTGGAGGGACAAAATTGGGTTTTTTTTTGTCAAGCATCCAGGGTGCTCTCGTAGCCCAATTGTGTAGCACTCACCAAACATGAAAGCAAAGTAGGGCATCACACGCAGTTTTTGCAAGATACAACCACTGCATCAGGAGGCATGATTCCCCAATTATTTATCTAAGCATTCTAGCAATAAAAAAACATGTTCATGTAAGCACCTACTAGCAGCACTGACAAATAAATAACGTCCTAGAGCACTCGTAGTACCAGTTTGTCTTATTTATAGTGAGAACACAGTTGTAATTTTCACTTCCGTCATGCTAAAAAAAAGCCGATCGGTCAAACAAAATTCGAATCACCAGATTTATCATTAAAAATATTTACAAACTTAAATTTTTAACTAAAAATAATGGAAAGCAGTTGACAGAGTCTTGCACTGAAAAGTGAGTCAAAATCTCAAAAGGACAAACATATACTCCCTCCATTTCAAATTATTTGTCGTAAGTATGGATGTATCTAGATGTATTTTAGTTCTAGATACATTAATTTCTGCGACGAGTAATTTGGAACGGAGGAAGTAACACAGTGAGTACCATCCATGCGTGCCTGTGTACATACTATATTATATGCTTGTAATGTAATGTAACGCTGGGAACAAGTCATCGACCGAACGAGGCGCGACGTCGATCGTTGACGTTCAGCTACGCAACACCACCTGGTGTGTCCGGTGAGCACTCGGTCTCTCCCCCACACGTACCAATCACCGCTACTGTTGCATCGTGGCAGCTTCCAGTGCCTCTCCTCGTCAAAGGTCCCAATTCCGCCTCCTCGCCTAACAGTTTGCATATTCCAGTATTACTCTTCTTCTAAACGTGGGTCGCCCGAATGCCAAACGTGGGCCGCCTGCCCACCAGAACACGGCGGAGCAAGCGTCAATGAAGCCAGTCGCATAATAGTACCGGTACTTTTGAAAAGAAATAAAAAAGCAGCCGTCAATGGAGCTGCTAGCCACAAGAGTGTTTTCGTTCCTTGATTCCAACCGAAGCATCGTCCGGCGATGGGCACCGGCCGGCCGCACGCCGATGTGCTCGCTTGCCGCCGACGGGACCCGTCACACGATTTGGTTAACGATGATGTACCACACCACCTGACGGCGACGCCGCAACGGCCCGGCTCACCTACAACAGAAAGAGCTAGCCACACAAAGTACACACACACACACACACACTAGCTTTGCCAGAAATCAAACAACCTAGGAGGAGGAGTAGTATGTGGCTTCCTCCCCACATGCACCTTCCTTCCTTCCTTCCTTCTCATGGTGATGGGAATGAAAAAGCGGCTGGTTTGTCTATTCGTAGGTTGCGTGAAACTTGGCTTGAGGCCAAGAATTCTCGTTGCATTTTGCTAAATTTGCGCACTTGTGTTCCACAAATTTTGCGCTAGTTAAGAGGTGCGCAAGGAATGAGATCGCAACAGTTCTAGACCAACCGCTGAGAAATGGAGAAAAGGATTCATTTGCATATCTTTTCCTTACACCGGTCCGCTGGTCGATCAGTTTGGACTTTGGAATGCATTTCCTTGAACATAGTTGCACTGTCCTTGTGATGTGTGCCAATCTTTGTAGAAAACCAGAGACAACGGAAAATCGACAACTTATCGACCCAGCAACAAACAACGAAAATGATTTTTAGTAATAAACAATATGATGCTTAATGTATCGAAATATCCATGTTTATCAATTGTTCCTGAAGAAAATATGTTTGTTAGTTGTGCGGAACATTTTTTAGGGAAGGCTATCATGGTGACACAAGCTGTGGAACTTAATTAATGCTTATAATTACAGTTTACATCTTGCTAAATTTGCAGGGTTGCACCATACTACTATACTCAGTTTTAGGCTGGTTATAAATGATGTACTATAATTTCCCCGCAAAATAATAATAAATAACAAATGATGTATAACTTTAAGTGGCTGATATTAAATGATTAAGTTTGTCTATCTTTTATTAGACGGTCTGGTTGTCGACTATGAAGATGCTCAAAATTTCTTGACCGTGTCATGCAACCTATGTGGCTTAGTTTTGCCAATAAATCAAAGAACCTATGTGGCTTCCGCCATGCACCTTCCTCCGTTCTCATGGGAATAAGAAGCGGTTGGTTTGTCTATTCGTAGGTTGCATGAAACTCAGTTTGAGGCCAAGAAAACTCGTTACATTTTGCTAAATTTGCACACTTGCAGTTCCACATTTTTTTTGTGCTGGGAGGTGTGCGACGATGAGATCACAACAATTCTAGGCCAACCACCGAGAAATGGCGAAAAAGATTAATTGGTCTATCTTGCCTTACACCGGCCCGGTTAGCACAGTTTGGACTTTGGGATGCATTTCCTTGAATATATTTGCATTGTCCTTGCGATGTGTGCCAATCCCTGTAGAAACCAGACACAACGGAGAATCGACAACTTATCGACCCAGCAACAAACAACGAATATGAGTTTCATTAAGCAACAATAGCCACGTTTCTCAGTTTTTCACAAAAAAATTGTGTTTTATCAGCTGTGTAAAACTTTTTTAGGGAAGGCCATCACGGTGACACAAATTGTGGGACTTAATAAATGCTAATAATTTGCAGTTACATTTTGCTAAATTTGGAGACTTGCACCATATTTAGGCTGGTTATAAATGATCTTTTATTACCGATCCTGTTGTGGACCTGGAGGACGCTCAAAATTCCTCGATCATGTCATGCGGCATTCCAACTAGTAGAAAAAGTACTCCCTCCATTCGGAAATACTTGTCTTGGTTTTAGTTCATTTTGAACTAAAAGCACAACATGTATTTTGGAAAGGAGAGGGAGTATTACTCATTGTGTTAAGAAAAAAAACATATTCCGACGACGACATCAGGGCATCTCCAATAGGTGGAATATATAGTCAGCATTGTAATTACGCTACTTCTATGCATTCCCATATCACTTGCTCCACCATGCCTTTGAATTGGCTCCGGGCCAGTCGAGCTACGCACGGCAGGACCGAACCGATCCGCACCGTAGACCGGGGCGATCGTACGTCGGAGGAAAAAACGCGGGAAGCGCTCCCCGTTCCGCCGCGAGGACCGGCCGGGGGGCTGGGCTGGACCGACCAACCACAGCAGCCGGGGCGTGCGTGGGCCCGCGTGGACCAAGCAGAACAACCCAAAAAAACGTAAACGAAGGCAACTCGCGCGCGCGCATGAGTTTTTTGATGATGATTTGCGGACATTGCAAAAAAAAAAAAAAAATCCCGATCTGGAGTAGCAGTAGTAGTAGCTCGTACTGACTTCTCTCGGGACGTCGCTGTCCCTCCCCCGCCAAGCCACCGCACCGCCATGCATGCCAAGCCCCAAAGCCTTCTTCCTCCCTCCCTCCCTCTCTTTCAACACAGCCCACCAACCCAACATCGCCATCCGTTCCTACTACTTTGCATATCTGCGCGCGCCCGCGCCCGGCCGTATATAAACCCGTCGATCAATGCACAGCGAAGATATTGTCGAGGAGGGTTAGGGTGAGGAGGAGGTCCGCCGCTAAAGCTGGAAGCCGATCATTAGCCATTTATTTACTACTCTACTCGGGAGCGGAGCAATTACTCCGTCGGTTATCTATCGGTTTCCGTTTCGAGCTTAAATTACCAGGCAGGAGGAGGAGAGGAGGCGGCGCGGGTTCACTTTCCGGAGGCGGCGCTCACCCGCTTCCATTCTTGGAAACCCGTTACTCCGGCGAGCGAGGCCGGCCGCCGGTGGCCATTTCTGTCTGCGGCGGGAATCGATCGAGCAAGGTCGGCCGCACCGTCGGCGCCTGCTTTGGAGTTTCTTTCGGGGGCCGATCGACCGACCGCGGGTTTCTTTCTTGGCGCGCGCGCGGGCGGGACGGGCGGCCGCTGAGATGAGCGATGTCACCGGCAGGTTCGTGCTGGCCGCGGCCGTCGTGGCGGTGTCGCTGGTGATGGCGTCGGCGGCGCGGCACGACTACGGGGACGCGCTGTCCAAGAGCCTGCTCTACTTCGAGTCGCAGCGGTCGGGCCGGCTGCCGTACAACCAGCGGGTGCGGTGGCGCGGCCACTCGGGGCTCACCGACGGGCTGGAGCAGGGGGTGGACCTGGTGGGCGGGTACTACGACGCCGGCGACCACGTCAAGTTCGGCCTCCCCATGGCCTTCACCGTCACCATGCTCTCCTGGGCCGTCCTCGAGTACGGCGACCAGATCGCCGCCGCCGGCGAGGGCGCGCACGCGCTGCAGTCCATCAAGTGGGGCACCGACTACTTCATCAAGGCGCACACCGCGCCCAACGAGCTCTGGACCCAGGTCAGTCATCATCCATCGCCGCCGCCGCCGCCGTCGCCATGACCGGCCGCGCGCGCAGAATGCAAAGTGTAAACACGCACGTAGCGTGCACACGCTGCATCTTTTCTGACCCGATCGCGCATACGTACAGGTCGGCGACGGCGACTCGGACCACTACTGCTGGCAGCGGCCGGAGGACATGACGACGTCGCGGCGGGCGTACAAGGTGGACGCCGAGCACCCCGGCTCGGAGGTGGCCGCCGAGACGGCCGCCGCCATGGCCGCCGCGTCCATCGTGTTCCGGCGAGCCGGCGACGCGCACTACGCGCACCTCCTCCTCCACCACGCGCAGCAGGTACGCTGTCACGTACTAGCACACATTACTTGTCACACAAAATTAATAATTAATAAACGTAAAGCAGAAAAATCAGACTAGATTAGCACCAGCTTAATTTCCCTTTAAGCTTTTGTCAGCCCCCTTTACACACAGAATTCACGATTAAAAAACACGACACTCGATCCACTAGCCACAGCCGGGTCTGGTACGTGACAGCGAGCAGCTCAACGTCCGTCGTACACACACACGCTTGACGCTTCGGCTATACCGTAGTTCTTTTCTTATCGTATATGTCGTCGTATTTATAATTTATACGTACGTATGTATATTACGTGCAGCTGTTCGAGTTCGCGGACAAGTACCGGGGGCGGTACGACGCGAGCGTGCGGGTGGTGAAGAGCTACTACCCGTCGGCGAGCGGGTACAACGACGAGCTGCTGTGGGCGGCGCTGTGGCTGCACCGCGCCACCGGCGGCCGCGAGTACCTCGACTACGCCGTCGCCAACGCCGACGACTTCGGCGGCACCGGCTGGGGCGTCTCCGAGTTCAGCTGGGACATCAAGTACCCCGGCCTCCAGGTCCTCGCCTCCAAGGTCAGTCTCAGTACCACTCATCACCACTACTGCCATCTCGTCTCTCTCTGTGCGTCTCTCCATTGCTGATGCATGCACGCAGCCCATGCATGCATGCACTGCACCAACCTAGCGACCTTTCCTTGAGCTGGTCAAACTTGTTTACCTTTTCATGCATCATCAGAATGAATTCCTCACAAAAGAAAACAATGATCAGAATGATTCTTTTTTCCACCGCCGATTGCGGCAGCTGTAAACAAATTAGTCAGAGGCATACGTCAACTTCCACTATAGTTAGTTCGAATTTTAGTTAGTTCGCGATTTTTTTAAAAAAATTCACTAGTAGTTAGCAGTGCTGGTAGTTATTTAATACTACGTACTAGGGGATCCATGCGGTAAATTGATCCCATATACTAGTAATGACAGATGTAGTATGACTTTGTTGATTTGGTTGTGCCACCGGTTTTGTATATATCGTTAGCATGAGGAGCAAGCCGCGTGTTTGGTGCACCCTAGCTTTTGCTTAGCTACCCTCTCTCTCTAGCTTGCAAGCATGGCTACCCCCCTACCGTACCTTACCTAGCATGCTTTCCCGGGGTGCTTCCGCTGGAGTTGATGGATGATGCGCCATGCCCAACAACTCCGCCCGCCCTATGCATCTCTTCTACTAATTCTTCTAGGAGAATGCATATACATATCATCCCAAACGCCTTTCGAATTTCGATAATACATATTGCAACGTGAGTTTTTGCGTAGAGGTTGATTTTCGTCGAGGGGCGCCCATGCATGTGCAAAACCTAGTTAAGCAAGCTAATCATGGGGAGCAGGCGATGCTCTGCCCACCAAGAGGGTCAAGAAAGTTGAGAGATGCCCAAATTTGTTTTATACTACACAAACACGGGGCCGGCCATGAGACTAGGAGAGATCTTTTGATCTACCCCACCTGCGCCTTTGTCCTGTGGGTAACCATTTCTAATGCGTTCCTTTCACATGTGCTCCCGGTAGCTGCCATTTATATAAAAACCTTCCAGAAACAGACCGGTTTCCTAACCATGGACTGTTCACTGTCGCCGATCACATGAGGTCTTGTAGGAATGGACTGCCTTCCTAATCATAGCTCCTTTGACCGCACCTTCTGCTTCGCATATGCTTAGAACGCAAGGCAGCATGCGGCCGGCTCCTCTTGCCATGAGGGTGAAGGCTCGTCCATCACATGCCTGCTTCTTTGGTCATCCACAAGCTGTTTTTGTCTCTGTCATGCTTCACTTGGGATGTGATGTTTGAAGCAAGCGATTCAACCAATGATGGATACCTACTCTTGCCCAAGTGGAATGGAGGGGCCGAGCGGTCATTTCCTCGGTTGTTTAATGAAAAACACATCAGCAGTTGTTATCAGCAGTTGTTACTGATGTGTATGGGCTTTTCAATTGGAGATGGGAGAAAGGAAAGAGTGGAAGCACATGAGACAGAAAAATACTCAACCGACAGTAGCTGCACGTTTTTTCTTGGGATTCAGTTTTTTTTTAGGGTTTTTTGGATTCGGTGGTTGGATCACAACTTGGGCACTGGTAACTGAGCCCGCAAGGATCATGCGGCCCATTTTCGTTGATGTTCGGCCGGGTTGGTTTATATAACCTGATCAATTCTGCACGGCACTGAAGTTATGTTCCGTGTAACGATGGATGCCATTCGGACATGGCGTCTGTCAGTTGGTGTCAAAGATTCTGCACTCACATACAGTATACCAGACAAATGGAGGACAGGTTGACAACGATCACTGCTCAAGTCAACCCTGCTATTAAGTTTGCATGTAGTTTGACTACCAGCGATCGCTGCTCAAGTCAACCCTGCTATTAAGTTTGGCACATAGTTTGACTACTAGAAGGTGTTCCTGGTCGACATGCAGCCTCTAGAGCCTATAGGTCAATATATTTTTTAGAGAGGGTCAAAGGTTTTATTTGCAAAAGGTCAAAGGGGTCAAAGGTTTTATTTACAAATTAGCCGTCAATTAAAAACTAAATTAGCCATGCATGAGCTGTTTAATTAGTATAATTTGTGTTTTGATCCTTGCAATTAACATTTCTCTTCTTGGGCCATCGATCAGCTGCTGCTGGAGGAGAAGGACCTGAGCTCGGAGTACCGCGCGGTGCTGGAGAAGTACCGTGCCAAGGCCGAGTTCTACGTGTGCTCCAACATGAACAAGAACCCCGGCGGCGCCGCCCGCAACGCGCCGCGCACCCCGGCGGGGCTCATCTTCATCCGCCCCTGGAACAACCTCCAGTACGTGACCAACGCCGTCTTCCTCCTCACCGTCCACTCCGACCTGCTGGCGGCGCTCGGGGAGCCCCTCCGCTGCACCGTGGACGAGGACGCCGACACCTCGGACACGGGCGGCGAGACGGCGGCGGACGTCGTGGTGCGCGCCGAGGAGGTGCTGGCGTTCGCCAGGGCGCAGGCGGACTACATCCTGGGCACCAACCCGATGGGGACGAGCTACCTGGTCGGGTACAGCGACAAGTACCCGCGGCGGGTGCACCACCGCGCGGCGTCGACGGCGTCGTTCGCGGACGAGAAGGGGTTCATCGGGTGCGCGCAGGGGTTCGACTCGTGGTACAGCGCGGGCGAGGAGAACCCGCACGACCTCGTCGGCGCCGTCGTCGGCGGGCCCGACGGCGAGGACCGGTTCAACGACCAGCGCGGCGCGTACATGCAGACCGAGGCCTGCACGTACAACACCGCGCCCATGGTCGGCGTCTTCTCCAGGCTCATGGAGCTCGACGCGGAGGAGCGGCTGCGGGAGCAACGGGACCTGTGAAGAAGCGGCTCCTCGTCGCCGGCCGGTGAATATGTTCAGCTGTAGGAATGTTAATTGAATAACCGAGAAAAATGTGAGAAAAGAAAGAGTGAAGAAAAGGCGATTTTTTAGGACCGTTGGATGGATGGGTGGATTTGTACATTCTTTTTGTTGATTAATTCGTATAGGTTTTGCTTTGTTTCATTCGTGTAGGAATGAAATTTCGAAAAAAAAAAGAGAATAAAACATCACCAGATTGATGATGGTTGGCCTTGAGTTGACCAAGAGAGACGAAAGGTGGGAAAGGTTTTCCCTCTCACTGACACTGGGCCCCGCAGTCCAGTTTCCCTCCGTGGCACCGCGAAATTTCCTTGTGTCCGATGGTAATGCTCGAGAAGCAGTGCCCGATGTGTGTTCGACGAAATGTCATCGCCAGAGCTAGCGCTGCCATGGTCGCGCCCCCGTGCGCGTCACGCTGGGGGAACCGACGGCCTTGACGCCGTGCTTCTCCTGTCGGCGCGGACGCACCGTGCGTGCCAGGGTCGATTCCGGTCGCCGCGCGCGCAGGGTGCTCGGCGTAATGGCTCCCTCGGCTGCCTGCACTGCATCTCCTTCGGGGCAGTGCAGTGCGTGCCGACATGCCTACTGAGACCGAGGTCAAGGAGAGGAGACCGACAAGGACGACTCCGCTCCCTGTTCGCTCGCTGCCATCCATCGGCCGAGTAAATTGTGCGGTGGTGTCCTGACGCGGCCGCACCCGCGGGCTCGTACAAACGACGTCGCCGTCGGGGCCCCGGGGACATACGGATTGCGCGTGCCGACCGCGCCTCAGGGTCTCCGAATGCGGCGCACTCCGCGCTGGCCAGGCACGGTACGTGGTCGCTGTGCAGCTGCGGGGCTCCATCTGAACCTCTTGGCCCAGCATGAAATCTGGTGAAAAATCAGGGCCTCACTGCAGTAACTGCAGTAATGCCAATTGCTAAAATTGTTAGCTAGCAGCGCATAATAAGTAAGTAAGCACTACCTCATTGTTCCCAGACTTTATCCTTGTGTGCCACTTGCAAGATTCCTTAGGATCATCTTGTTAGTATACTGTACCAGGTCATTAGGTTGATGATGGTAGCACTTAGATTACGGTTCCATTCCGGAGATTCATTCATTCATACATACATACCCTGAAATGCTTGAGCCATGGGGGTTCTTGCCCTTCTGGTTTGTTCGTATTATTTACTATGAGATGAAGATGACCAAACCACATGAGTGGACAGTCTTTTTCTAATGCCAACAAAGGAATCATAGAGTAAGTTAAAAGTTGCAATGACAGAACTGTTTCGAAAAAACCTTTTCTAGACCGACCCTCCTAATCTATCATTGTGGAATAGGACGACAGTAATATGCATGTGAAAGCATTTGCTAATCCCATGGATATACATATATATGCCAGTCTCTCTCTCTCTCTCTCTCTGCCCTCCCTCCCTCTCTCTCTCTCTCAGATAGAAGGCTCGTTTGCTCACAAGAGTGAAGCATGAATCTATGTGTAGCAGTTCTCCTATTCTACATGTTCCAGTTGATTCATGGACAGCCTGATTATCTGGGTGTGTTGCCCCTCAATTCTTAGTTTCTTACCACTCTTTCTGTTCAGAAAATACACAATGAGAAGCACCTATGTTGCTCATAGCACAACGTTCATTTAAGGCCGGTGATAGAAATCCATTATGCATAAGTGCATAACCACTTGTGATACAAATCTTTTTGACTTGTATTTTGTTTCCAGGTTTCATAAGCATCGATTGTGGCATCCCAGTGAATTCTACCTACCAAGATTCCATTACAAATATGGTATATGTATCGGACTATGGTTTCATCACCACGGGAGAAAACCGCATCATCTCCTCAGATTACATGGAGCCATCACTGGCAAAACGCTATTCCAATCTCCGGTTCTTTCCGCATGGTCCAAGGAATTGCTACACCCTGAGGTCCCTGGTGATGGGAAACAAGTACCTTGTTCGTGCCGCCTTCTACTACGGAAACTATGATGGCCTGGGCAAACCTCCTGTCTTTGATCTTTACCTGGGGGCAAACTACTGGCATGAAGTTAACTACAGTGATGCAGGAGCATTCAACTGGATGGACATCATACTTGTGGCTCCTACTGATTACTTGCAAGTTTGTTTGGTGAACAAAGGTATGGGCAATCCATTTATTTCTGGGCTGGATTTGAGGCCACTGAATACCACCCTCTACCCAGAGGTCAATGCAAGTCAATCGCTCGTGCTGGTTAATTCTAATCGGTTCCACATGGGGCCCACAGACAATTCAATAATCAGGTTAGTTTTTGACTTAGAATTTTTGTTATCAAATTTTAACATAAATCCGCGTTAGCACCATCTTGATCAACAGAAGTAAAATTTTGGTCGCTGAATATCCTGTGGAAAAATATATTTATAAATGACTGTAGACTGTAACCTCTGCTTTTAGCCTTATAGTATTGCGTAAGTTTTGTCCGCAAGGTATACCTTTTGACAAAGAGGTGGTTTTTTGACTCTAGTTAATTCAGTGGACTACAATAGTACATAAAACATATACTTCATTGGTCCAAACAGGTACCCTTCGGATCCCCAAGACCGCATCTGGACGACATATAATGCAATTCCGAACTGTACTAAGATATCTGCAACTTCTCCAATCCACAATAACCTCAGGGCTGTCTACGATGTGCCACCTTCTGTTATGCAAAATGCAGCGACTGTTAATAGCTCAAGAATTGATTTCTCATGGAATCCATCTGATCCATCGGCGAACATAAGCTCCAAATACTTCTTTATTTTCTACTTTGCTGAGCTGCAGCATGTACCGAGCAATGCGGTGCGGCAGTTTGATATCATTGTCAATAACAAGACATGGAACAGGCGACCTTACACCCCAACGTTCCTATTCGCCAATTACTTTTCCGGTGTTGTGCAGGGGATGGAAAGTTATAGTGTCTCACTTGTTGCTACAAAAAATGCAACACTTCCACCTATCCTCAATGCCATGGAGATGTACTTGGTGAAACCGATAACTGCGGTTGCAACTGATCCTGGAGACGGTATGGATTTAGTGATGCAATATTAGTAGGGACTAGAGAGGGTATAAACCAGCTACAGTTACTACGTTAAGGGTCCTGTCTAACTTGCAATAGACAAAAGTCCACTTTCCAACTCTGAACCTTGGCAAAAGTTCACTTTTCAACCCTGAATTCTAAAACCTTTCGATTGACAACCTCAAACTATTGAAACCATCATTTTTTTAAACCTCGGGTAGTCTCACTAGTGATTTAGTGTAACGTGCATGCCACGTGTCCACCACATTACTGCCATGCCATTGCCATATCACTAAGTTCCGTTTATTGATCTGTTTGTACCATTTTTCTTCTGTTTTTAGCATATTTTTTTGTGGAAGTTTCTTTTATCCAAATGGTGGAGCTTGTTTTCGATTGTTTGTTGTTGTAGTGTCTGTTTGTTCATGGCTGTGGTGTAAGTTCAAGACTGAGACGTAGAATTTTTTCTTAGCAGTAAAGAGGGTTGGATTAGACTGTCCTTTATCACATTCGAGGTGTATTAGTATCTTAAAGCTTGCCTGCTTGTCTATTCGTTTAATTAACCATCTTCCTTGTTCTTGCAAAGCAGCTAGAGCTATGATGGCAATCCAAGACAATTTTGGTGTGGTAAAAAACTGGATGGGTGATCCATGTACTCCGAAAGCTTTTATATGGAGAGGATTAAACTGCTCATATCCACCGGCAAGCCCCTCTGAAATAATGGGACTGTAAGTTTCATAACTGTGTTTGGATGAAATAAAGAAAAAACCCATTCTCATACGCTGAATATTTGACATTTCTAAGAAACGTCTAGGACAAATGAACAAGAGAAGCTAACTGTTCTTGGTTTACTTTTTGGCAGAAACTTGTCTTCCTTTGGGTTAGTTGGTGCCATCTCTACTAATTTTAGAGATCTCAAAGCACTCCAGTATCTGTAGGTTTTTACTTCTCGTCTTTCTTACTGTGGAATTTTTAACATGCTACTACCTTTTTTATATTCCCTCCGTCCGAAAATACTTGTCATCAAAATGGACAAAAAGGGATGTATTTAGAACTAAAATACATTTAGATACATCCCCTTTTATTCATTTTGATGACAAGTATTTCCGGACAGAGGGAGTACTACTCAAAATAAACCCACGTGGATATTTTCCGCACCTGCCTTTTTTAGTATATTCAGGAATTAGTGTACTTGTTATCAGAACACAGGTTTGTATAAGCTAAATTATATGCACATAATTCACAGACATTTGAAAATTACCAAAAAAGGAATGCTTGCACTGATATTCTTAAGATGATTAGCTTGTTTACACATGGAGAGAATTACTGAACAATACCTGAAACAATTTACACAGTAGTACAGAGAAACTCTCTTGAACTGTGGATGATAGTACATTTCTTAAATTGTCTGTGTCTCCATGTTTTCAGGAAAAAGAAAGAACTGTCTGTATCTCCATATAGGAACTTTGGATACATGATATGTGCTTCCTCGTTTTAATACACCGTTCACCAAAATAATACTGTCAGAAAACTAATGATATAGTCTGGGAGAAAAACATAACTCTCTTCCTCACATGCAGTGACTAGATACATACTTTTGCCTTTTGTATTCAGTCATGCAGTGAAGCTGAAAATAACACTTCAGAAAATGTTGTATTTCGCCTTTCCTTTTTAGCTTTAATTCACAAGATCTGTTACTCCTTCCAGGGATTTGTCACACAACAACTTATCTGGTCCCATTCCAAATTTTCTTGGGAAACTTTCATCACTAATGTTTCTGTAAGTCTTATTACTTATCTTTTCATTCTTGAATCTCGGCACAACAGTTTTCTGTGCTACATATATGGATATACCATGTTTTTCCTTTATAGGGATTTGTCCAGCAATGATCTGAGCGGACCAATTCCTTACAGCCTTTTACAAAGGTCCCAAAATGGATCCCTATCACTAAGGTATGTTCAGCTATCAAAAGTTAACTAACTAAGAATATAATTTTTTTTAAGGAAAAAATTCATACCAATATGTAAATCAGTAAATGCTCATCATTTTGGGATGATGTCAGTAATATTTTAGAAAATGATGATTTAATATCATACTACTTAAAATTGTATGGTTTTGCTATTTGGGCCTTCTATTTTTCAATTTCTTTGACTGCTCATTCAGTAAGGTATATTACTTCTGGTTAACTGGAAAGATAAGTTATGTCATCATCAGTTATCAACTGTAATAGATACTACAACAAGGACCGGTGACTCTAGCGCATAAAATAATAGATGCTAATTGTTGGATTTCTCTAGAAAGGCATGGAAGAATCTTGTATATCAATTTACTTTGTCCCAGTGCATTTCATGGGTAGTTTCATTTCTTCAAGAGCATTCATTGTGAAAGCACCTTCAAAAACAGTGTCAGTATTACATTTGACTAGTTAACTATTAGGTCTGATTGATCAGTATATTTTGTAGAGAAGTAGTGGTTCCTTCCAGCATTTATAGTTAGACACCTCTCTTTATTCAGAACACCATAGAAGCACATTATAATTTAACTTTTGTGTATTGCCAGGGTCGGTGGCAATGCAAATCTTTGTGGCAATGATACTTCCTGCAGACCAGTTCGAAAGAAGATCAATGGGTCACTTCTCTCTGCAATAGTCATTGTACCAATAGTTACTGCCATCGCACTATTTGTTATATTATTTTTGCTGCGCCAAATGCTCAAAGGAAAAGGTAATATTGGAAATAATGGTTTCTGCTTTGTGCATTACACACTTTTGTATTTCATTTTCTTTTGCCTTTTTTTATACAAAATATAAAATGCTTGCCATTACGTTGTGCATGTATTCAGCTAAGCGAAAGGCTACTGGTCATGAAGATGGATCAGCATTACTTGGGAGCCGAGAGTTCTCTTACAAAGAACTGAAGCATATTACAAATAACTTTAGCCAACAGGTAGGAAAGGGTGGGTTTGGACCTGTCTTCCTTGGTTACTTGGAGAATGGAAACCCAGTTGCAGTGAAAGTGCGTTCTGAGTCATCTTCCCAAGGGGGCAAAGAGTTTCTGGCTGAGGTAAAAACAAAATCAGTGTGAAGTTCTACATGTCGAAATTAAAAATATTCATGTGTAATCGTAACATCTATGTTCCCCCCAGATTTCTTAGTGTAGCCATCTGTATACGAATTTTGATGAATGAGTTCTTTAAGATTTTTGTGTTTGTGTGTGTGTAGTTTTACAAAAGAGAGAAGTTCATGTTACAACCCTGAACTTTTCCATTTGTCTATGATTCAGTCCCGAACTCTGAAACTGTCTAAGAATTAATCCTGAACTATAAAACCTTATGAGATTCAACCCTTCTCTCCCCTGAATCCAGTTTTTGCTGAGTTGGCCTAGTTTTCTCCCGTTGACCGGCCTGTCAGCATCCCAGTCACCCCTTTTGGGTCAAATTTTGACAAAAAATTGGAAGTGTCAACAAAATTTTGAAATAATTTCTGTAAAATCAATACTAATATACTTTACCATTCTGGGGAAGTTTCAGACATTTTTGCCAAACAAACTTTAAAATACCCTCAAATTACATTTTCTGCCCCTTTTTTGGTCAAATTTTGACAAAAAAATTAAAGTGTGCAGAAATTTTTTAGACTGTTCTGTAAAATATAGACTAATATACTTATCATTCTGGGAAATTTTAAGACATTTTTGCCAAACAGATTTAAAATACCCTTAAATTACATTTTCAGCCAATGGAAGTGTCCAGAAAAAATAGTGTAAAATCAAAGAAATATAGTGATAATTCTTGGAAATTTTCAGACAATTTTGCCAACATAACTAAGAATACCCTCAAATTTCATTTTCAGCCCCTTTTGGGTAAAATTTTGACCAAAAAATGAAAATGTGCAGAAAATCTGAAACAATTCTGTAAAATCAAAACTAATATAGTGATCATTCTGGGAACACACACTTTGGCCTGCAGAAGTAGGGATACCCTCAAATTTCGTTTCTGGGATGCTGACGTGGCTGCTAACTGGCCGGCCAACGGGCCAAAGCCAGGCTAACTCAGTGAAAACCGGGTTCAGGGGAGAGAAGGGTTGAATCATAGATGGTTTTGATAGTTCAGGGTTGATTCTTATATGGTTTCAGAGTTCCGGGTTGAACCTTAGACAAATGGAAGAGTTCAGAGTTCAGGGTTGAACCTTAGACAATATGGACTTCTCTCTTTACAAGACTACATTTACTAAACATCCTCATTATGTATTCTACTTAAATTATTTGAATGACAGCGCCGCATGTTATATTGCAGGCTCAGCACTTGACGAGGATTCATCACAAGAACTTAGTTTCTTTGATTGGCTACTGCAAGGACAAAAATCATTTGGCTCTTGTTTACGAGTACATGCCTGAAGGGAGCCTGCAGGATCATCTGAGAGGTTCATCTTGGCCATTCAAATGTGGATTCTTATATCGGCTAATCAAAGTTTTAGGCGCACATTACATTACATTTCATTTAAGCAAGAATTGCGTAGACCTTAAATTATCCGTGGTTATTAACTGAAGTCCATGAATTGTTCCAAAATCTTCTTTGAACTAACTATGTTTAATCTCCATTGACATGTGAAGCCACTTCTACTAGTAAACCACTCACTTGGAAGCAGCGTCTTCAGATCGCCCTTGATGCTGCACAAGGTTAGGACATAGTAGCCATCTACTAGGTCCTGAGATTTCATTTGCACATGACTGTCAACAAAAAAGTAGTAATTATTTTATCACAGGTCTTGAGTATCTGCACATCGCTTGTAAGCCAGCATTGATTCACAGAGATGTGAAGAGCAGGAACATCCTCCTGACCACAGATCTTGGGGCAAAGATAGCTGATTTTGGCCTGACCAAGGCTTTCAGCGACTCCGAAACACATATAACTACTGAGCCAGCTGGTACCATTGGGTATTTAGATCCTGAGTACGTCATGCACAGCATCACTCTCTTCTCCTGTCTACTCCACTTATTCAACATTACCTGAAGTGTTGTTACTTTGTCATAATTAAGGACCCTTTCGTCTACCAATTGTTCAGGTACTTCCGCAGTTATCACATCAGCGAGAAGAGCGACCTGTACAGCTTCGGGGTCGTCCTCCTGGAGCTCATCACAGGCCATGCCCCGGTAATACCGATTAGTGACAGCATGAGCATCCACATCGGCGAGTGGGTGCATGAGAGCCTCGACCATGGAAACATCGAGAGCATTGTGGATGCAAAGATGGGAGGGGACTATGACATCAACTCTGTCTGGAAAGCTGCTGACTTGGCGCTGCATTGCAAGCAAGATGTCTCACGGGAGCGGCCGACTATGGCGGAGGTCGTGGCCCAGCTTAAGGAGTGCTTGGAGCTCGAGAATCGTTGCAGTGAGAGGAGAGGAAACTTGTCCTCGAATGATGATAATTTGACCTGTCCCGGAGAGGGAAGTGCACTTGAGGTAGAAGAAGAAGAAACACAACAGCAACAAGGTGGAGAGATACAAGCGGCTGCTGGCCCTGCAATGAGATGATAGTTTTGATGATCTTATACATAAATGCTGGAGGTTGGAGCCATCTTCTTTACCTTTCGGATAAACCTTCATCTTGCCTTTCTTTGTGAAGTTCTCAAATTTCTGGCAATGACTAGATGGAGTCTGCCTGTTCTAGTCTAGATAAAAAAATTGTGATGAAAGAAGCTCGAGTGGATCACCGGAGAATTCACATTCGGGTTTGGACGGCGTGCAAGTGATACGTTTCTCAGTGTTTAGATTGGACTTTTTTGTTGGCATGTTCGTCTTAGTTTGTCCATGTTTTTGATGTTTCTCTCTTGGCAATATTAAACTTTGATCTCTTTATAATAAACAATGTTTTAGTGCTGGCTATATGCATCTTAGGATCCAGAGGCTGGGGGCAAATAAAGCTTCCATCATCTAAAAAACCAATCATGTATTTGATGGTTGCTTACCCAAAGGTGACACTTCTTTCTGATATTCTTTTGACAAACATTTGTGATAATGTGATGATTGATGATGGCACGGCATAAATTCCTTGATTCTTTTTCTTTTAGCCTGGATTTCTTGATTCTTAGGATGCTGATGCAAGATGGCAACGTGTGAAAACCTTGAAACCATATTGATGGCAATGTGTCGGCATTTTCACACATGTGGCAGCCCACTCGTTAAATTGTTTTGAAACAAGAAAATCAAGGGGAAGAAATATTGAGGAAAGGAACACATTGAAATATTCAATAAAACATTAAAAATTTAAAATATAGAATAAGAAGAAAATTCAGGTTAAATTTTCAAATTTTTAATATATTTAAATAAAAGATATGTAATATAACAAATAAAACATTAAAAATGTGGAAAATAGGGTAAACATGGAAATTTAGAATAAAATGTAATATCTAAGGGAGTTACTAATCTAAAAGTTTAAACTGAAAAAAAATCATGAATTGATGAAAGAAAACCTTGTGAGGTTTTATGAAGAATACTCAACTATAGTCTGAATTTCTAAAATGTTAGAGCAACTCTAGCAGACCCCGCAAAACGCCGGCCCGCAAAACGCGTTTGCAGTTCGCGCAAAACAGCTTTTGCGGGCCGGCGCGGGCTGGCAGAGATGCAGACCCTGCAAACGGATCCGTAAAAAAGTATACTCGCGGAATATGCTTTTTTACGGGTCGGCTATGCGGGTTCTGCTCGGACACCACTGTGACGACCCGCAAACAGATAAACTGCAAATCTCGCATTTGACATAGGATTTCACAAACAAGTTCAAATTCAAACGACACAAACAGTTTTACGCGTAAATAGAAGCCAAGTTCATTACGGCTAATGCAAAAAAAGGCCCTGCAAAAGGTTTGCGCTCATGTCCGGCATCATCTTGATCGATCTTCACTCCGCGCCATCGAGTCCACCTTGGAGTTCATCGGTGCCACCGAATCCACCTCCGGCGCTTGTTCCAACTCCTGCACCGAAATCATCCACGTTGCCACCATATGGAGCGGAGAAAACATCACCGAAACTGTAGCACGAACCGGCCGACGCCACCATTCTTCTCTTCAAGATTTCCCTCCTTGCCATATCATGCCATGTTTTGGTGAGGTCGTTCATGTCATTGCGGTTCATTGACATGATCTTGTTCTCTTCGGCGAGCAACATGGACATTGATTTGTTTTCGGCGACTCGTGCTCTTCTCTCCTCGATGGCAGCTTTGCGCAACCCCTCTTCCTTGAGCAACTGCCACTTTTCTTGCTTCTCCTTCGCCTTCTTCTCGGCCAACTCTTTCTTGATCTCCAACGATTTCAACAACATCGACTCGTTGGATTGCAACATGGCATCAATCTTCTCCCTCAAGTTTGATGCTTCTTGCTCTCTCTTCATCTTCTCCTTGGTCTTCTTGTCACCATCGGGCTTGTGCAAATTTCTTGGGCCATCATCATCCTCATCTTCATCCATGTTTGTAAGTGAGCCTCTCTTTGGTGGGGATTCTTTGTCGATCAACTTTCACTTCTCGCACTTTTGGAGCAACTCCCAACAATGCTCTAGTTTGAAAATTTTGCCTTCCGAAGCTTCCATGTCCTTGTATCTATGTTGAGCAATATTTTTCTACACAATGTGAACAAAGTGATCCAATCATTTCTCATGATGCAATATGATGATGCACAATTTGAATAAAGGAAAAACAAACTCATGGTCGGACTCCACGGTGCCACTTGGAGGTGCATTGCGTACTTGCTCCAAGCAAGCTGCCCAACGGTTGCACATATGCTTGATGCTCTCCCAACGCCCTTGAAGCGACCAAAATATGCGTGGAGTCCTATTGGGATACTTTGTCATAATGCGGAAGTATTGATCTTTGATCCTTTGCCAATATCTCTTGGAAGTTTCAGATGTACCCGTGGTAGCATCAAGAGACACCGCACTCCATGCTTGAATCAAAGCTTGATCTTCCAAGATCGTGTAGTTCTTCGATCTTATGCTTTTCCCAGTTTTTGCTTGCGATTGCTCAAACGCTTCCGCTTCGATCTCCTCCAATTCGTCTGCACAACCATGATCATCCACGCCGGCCTCCGTTTCATTGTACTCGAATGGTTCGAAAGGGGCTTGATCAATGTCAACCGCGTTCGTGTCCAACAAGTTCATGAACTCGGTTGTTCCATTGTTCGAACCACCGCTGTAGCGAACGATAACAAGTCACGCGCTATCGAGAATAATGGCGAAAAATGAAAGGGAATCGCCAAGACCGAAGGCGCATACCTTCCGGCCATTTCGTTGAACACCTCGCTCGCGGGGGGAGCGGCACCGTTGAACGGCATCGCCGGAGCACCTCCTTGCGGCGGGATGAAGCGAGAGGTTGAAGAAGGTGGCTTCTTTGAAGCCGTAACCTTCCTCCGCTTTACGCCCGCGACCTTGCTGACCTTCTCCGCCGCCGGCCGGGATCGCGCTGCCGCGTTGGCGCCCGGAGCGCGGGCCATCGCGGTGGGGGCGGCCGGATTCCCGCCCTGCACGACAACGTTGCCTTGCCGCTTGCGTGCAGGCGCGGCTTGGGCTTGGGCGACGGCGGCGGGACCAACTTGGCCGGCGACGAGATCCGCCCGAGCGGAAGGGGCGTGGTCGACCTCGACGGTGACGGGGGACAGCAGGGGGTCGCCCATGACGGCGACGGACGGCCGGGGAAGAGCAGCCGGAGCTTGCGGAGTGGGGGCAATGGTGGCGGAGGATGCGGGGAGCGGGAAGGGCCGCGCGGAAATGTCTCTCCCGCCAAATCTCGCGCGGGATAGGGGTTGAGCTCGGGTCGGCCTCCCAACCCGTGAAGATAGAGGTTGGGGAGAAGATTTGCCGCGCCCCGCAAAAAAATTTGCGGGCCGGGGCGGGATGCGGGGTCTGCTCGTGCAGATTTTCTGGCCCCGACCCGCAATTTGGCGGTTATTTTGCGGGGCGGGGCATTTTACGGGGTCTGCTAGAGTTGCTCTTAGTACCTCGGGTGAACCTTTTTGGAATGTTTATGTTTTTTGCCAATTATTTTAATTTCCCCTTACTTCTCATCTGTATTATTTTTGTATGTGGTCACTGGGCTGCCGCCTGCATGAGACCATCGCTCGGTACTTGATTGTCAATAGTCAAAACCCACTGTCTTCGGATTGGATCTTTTCGATCTACGTTATTCTTCATCTCGGCGGTTGTTGTTCTGGTGCGCTGGTCCTACGGGGCCTTAGCACGACGACTTCTCAACTGTCTACTACAACAAGTTGTGCCCGACTCCGACGATGGAGGGGCGATGACGGCGGCGCGCCTTCGGCTCGCTTCAGTGCTTGTAGTCGTCGCTAGGTGGTCTACGGATCTGGTTGTAATTTCTATTATTTCTGGTATTCGTTGTACTGCCATGTTTGAAAATGAATAGATCGAAAATTTTCTTGCCAAAAAGAAACCCCACTGTCTAGAGTTGAGAATATTCTACAGTTGATTGCGTCATTTGTGGCATCTCTTTGTGGTATTAGAATCGAGAGACCAAATTCAGAGTTTGCTAATAATAATTGAGGGTTTTCCCTAACTTTTTCTGAAGAACAGCGACATGAGAACAATTCCTTTTTCATGATTCTTTAGTGCGTGCTTGGTTGTCTCGTCTGAACGGCATGATCCAACGGAGAGGGGGCATAGTAGGTTGCTTTACGCCACTTGAGCTAGCAACCCGGCCTGTTCAAACTCTAGTGCCCCCTTGTGTTTGTGTCTGGCTGTGTGAGAGAGAAGAAGACGATTCCAACTTCTTCATGGTGCACCGTCCATAAGTGTGTGATTCCAACTTCTTCATTTCCCCGTTGATTAAGTGCAATAAGGTGTGGGGAGGGGACAACAATTGCTTCCCTAGGGAGGGACCGGTTGATATGGAGCTCCATGCCGTTGATCACATCACATCCATCCACGGAGAGTGCGACGCCGGAGCCACATTCCGGTTTGGCAAGCAAGCCAGGCAGCTGGTTGATCCCATCAGAATCAACAACCCATGATCGATCGATGGCGCGCAGAATATGTGTCTAGCTTGAGCAGCACAGCCCGCCGTTAGGGGACATGCATCTTAATCAAGATTCCATCGTACGCACATGCCCAGCCATAATAAGGTAGGGTAGCTAGTTTCCTCAAATTCGAAGGAAAAAAAAAGAGGGAGTAGGTAGCTATAGCTAATCGATCGGCGCCTCTTGCACACACGCGTCATCTAATCGTCATGTATGACACTGACACGCACGCGTCAGAGAGTTAGTTAACGAACTCGACTGGTCAATTCAGGTCCCCCATCCGTGTACAGCGAGACGTCAAAAGATTTGGCACGTACCACATACACACATGCATACTACCTGTGCAAAGCATTCAAACTGGCTAGAGTAACGCCGAACACATGAATTGACAAAGCAAGCAACATGCAGGCAGGCAGAGACATCAGCAGGTCAAGATCGTTCTCGCAATTATTGTCGCCTAACAGCGGGGTCTCGAAGCAAAGCGTCTGATTGATTGAATTGGCTTGAATTCCATCCATGGCAACAAAGCAGGAGCACTACAGGTTTGGAACTTTGTGTACGTACGTACTGTAGATAGGAGAAGTTTCTTGTATGAAAGCGTATGGTCGATCCGTCACACTGTCCCAAAAATAAGAGGAAAAGGAAAGTGTATGTATGCATGTATGGTCACCCAGAGACAGATGAGTGCGTGCATATTCAAACCCCAAAGTTTTGGGTTGTTGTGGGAAAAGGGAGGACACAAAGGTTGAACACACATCACCTTTCTGTGTGCTACTTAATCAGTTAGTTAGTTTACTCCACTTAGTTTACATGATTGTGTGTTGTGTGTATGATTAATTGCATCGTTCTTTCTTCTTCCAACTTGACTTTGGTTGTGATTAGGAAAGGAATTAAAGGGGGAGTTGAAAGGGTTGATTTAGCTAGCTGCCGGAAAATTGCCTAACTACCTTGATTTTCCGGACCAACTGGTCGCCATCTCTGCATCTGCTGATAGGAGCACTAATATATACTACTACAACACCATACCATACCATGCGTTTCTTACTCAACCGGTGAGCTTTGCTGGGATATTTTTTGTCAACAGTTTTAGTTGGACAAAAGGTTTTGTCAACAGCAACGAAAACTTATACAGGATACAAATCACCATGTCTGCAATCTGTGTTAGGTAGTGTAATCATATCGAATCACATGTTTATTTATATGTACGTTAATTAAACAATGACTTGATTTCCCTTTTTCTGTCGCGTCAAGTAGTTTTCCTTTCAGCCGGCCTGCCATGCCAGCCGAACTTCTTTGATTGAGAGCTCGAGAAGACCAGACTAGTCTTTTTCTTGTCAGCAAAGTAGCACCACTCCTAACAACTCTAGTTGCCAGGTGAGTATCTTCGCTTAGTGGCTTGGAAGATGTGCAGTTCCTACCAAAATGTATCCAAACATTTTTTTAAATAGAGGCAAAAGCTTTGCCTCATCCATTAATTAAGAAGGAAACGGACAAGAGTTTGCAACACATTGTGAAAGAGAGAAAAAAAGAAAAATATTACATCATGGTCATTACTCTCCCGGCATCAAAACACCCACATTTTTTGCCCCGGCGGTGATCCAAAGTTTAGCCTCGCTCTTTATGTTGATAAATAGGATGTTGGGTGGCTTGAACTTGTTGTGGAAAATCCTCACGTTCCTCTCATTCCATATAGTCCAGCTAACAAGCATTGTGAGGGAGGCCATAGCTTTCCTATGCACCCTCATTGCGCTAGACATTCTTGTCCACCAATCCTTGATCGATCGTTCCCCCGGCCAAGTAGTAATATCCATGGTATCCAATCGTAGCCATACTTTCAGCATTTCCCAGAGCCTCAACGTGTATCGGCACTTGTAGAAGAGGTGAGCCATAGATTCTTGCTCCCTCTTGCATAGTGGGCAAAGCACGCAATTGTCCCAACCTCGCTTGGTCAAGCGAGCGGTGGTACAAACACGATTTTGAATTGCTAGCCAAGCAAAGAACTTGATTTTTGGGGGATCCCAAACCTTCCAAATGGTTTTATTCATCTCTGTGTGTGCAATGTCCAAGAATTGCGCCCTATACGCCGAGGCTGTGGTGTATTCACCATTCGTTGTGTGCTTCCATGCGATGGAATCCACCCTATCCTCCTCGAGATGAACATTCCGAAGCAAGGTCCAAAGATGGATAAATTGACGGATATGCTCGAGTGTAAAGGAGGTCGAAATTTTGACTTTGCCAATCCATGCGCCCTCGAGTAAGGCTTCGCGCACCTTCCAATTTTTCCTCGTAGAGCACTCAAAGATGAGTGGAGCCACGTCTTTTGGTTTCCTACCAAATAACCAAGGGGAGTCCCAAAAAGGCGCAATAGCCCCATTGCCAATAGTGATAGTGGTCGAAGTATAGAAGAGGTCCATGTCGTCCTCGTCACAGGGATTGCCCATTCCCACCCACATCCGATGGGAGTCGTTCCACTCATACCAAGGCCATCATAATCTTAGTGCACGGGAAAATTTCCCAAGATGAAGCACACCAAGGCCCCTGGATCCTTGGGGCGGCACACCGTCTCCCAACTGACCTTGCACTTGGCTCCGGTCGTCTTGTCCGTCCCAGACCAGAGTGAAAGATCGTGGATGTCGCCTAGAGGAGGGGGGTGAATAGGCGTTTTAAAATAATTACGATTTAGGCTTGAACAAATGCGGAATAAACCTAGCGGTTAATTTGTCAAGCACAAAATCTAAAACAACTAGGCTCACCTATGTGCACCAACAACTTATGCTAAGCAAGATAAGCAACTATGTGATAGCAAGATATATGACAAGAAACAATATGGCTATCACAAAGTAAAGTGCATAAGTAAAGAGCTCGGGTAAGAGATAACCGAGGCACGCGGAGACGATGATGTATCCCGAAGTTCACACCCTTGCGGATGCTAATCTCCGTTTGGAGCGGTGTGGAGGCACAATGCTCCCCAAGAAACCACTAGGGCCACCGTAATCTCCTCACGCCCTCGCACAATGCAAGATGCCGTGATTCCACTAAGGGACCCTTGAGGGCGGTCACCGAACCCGTACAAATGGCAACCCTTGGGGGCGGTCACCGAACCCGTACACTTTGGCAACCCTTGGGGGCGGTCACCGGTACCCGTCAAATTGCTCGGGGCGATCTCCACAACCTAATTGGAGACCCCGACGCTTGCCCGGAGCTTTACACCACAATGATTGAGCTCCGAACAACACCAACCGTCTAGGGCGCCAAGGCACCCAAGAGGAACAAGCTCTAGGGTGCCCAAACACCCAAGAGTAATAAGCTTCTCAAACTTCACTTCCACGTATCACCATGGAGAACTCAAACCGATGCACCAAATGCAATGGCAAGGGCACATGGAGTGCCCAAGTCCTTCTCTCTCAAATCCCACCGGAGCAACTAATGCCAGGGAGGAAAATGAGAGGAAGAACAAGAAGGAGAACACCAAGAACTCCAAGATCTAGATCCAAGGGGTTCCCCTCACATGGAGGAGAAAGTGATTGGTGGAAATGTGGATCTAGATCTCCTCTCTTTTTTCCCTCAAAAACTAGCAAGAATCCATGGAGGGAATGAGAGTTAGCAAGCTCAAAGAAGGTCAACAAAGGGGGCAAAAACGAGCTCAAGAGATAGATAACCATTGGGGAAGAAGAACCCCTTAAATAGGTCCCCACGAATCTGCCCGTTATATACAGAATAACATAGGAGCGGTACAACCTCTATGAGCACCGGTACAACCGGTAACATGCAATAAGCGGTACAACCGGCCCACAACCGCCCAACAACCGCACCACAACAGAGACCAGTCCGGTGGTAGAGCAGTACATGACCGGTACAACCTCCGGACCAATTCTGGAGCGGTACAACCGCTCCAAACACCGGTTGTACCGGTCAAGCGGTACAACCTTTCCATGGGGCGGTACAACCTCTCTGTGTAAAACAGGCAATATCAAAGCAGCCACAACTTTCGCATACGAGCTCCGAATTCAACGAAACCAAGTTTGTTGGAAAGCTAATGACAAGGGCTAACACAATCTAGAGAAAATATCAATAAGAAGCAAATGAGAAAAGGACCATAATAAAATGGTGAGAACCCTTCCTCGGAAAGACCGGTAAAACCTCCAACACCGAAAACATCATAGAAGATGCATGCGAACTCCGTTTTCGATGAACTCAAGCTTGTCATCAAGATGACCATAAGCTCTAAGACTCACAAATGGAACCAAACAAGAACCAAGAAAGATGATGCAAGGATGCAATGGTTTGAGCTCTCAACTAATGATACGATCAAGCTACTCCCTAGAGAGCCCCCCTTGATAGTACGGCAATCGATCCTACAACCCGGTCTCCCAACTACCACTATGAGACCGGTAAAATAGAAAATCTATCAAGGGCAAACCTTTGCCTTGCACATAGTCCACTTGAGCTAGATGATGACGATCTTGACTTCCTCAAGTTGGACCATCTTTCTTGATTGTGTTGGCTCGATGAAGACTAGTTGATTGCTCCCCATACTCCACTATGGGTGAGCCACTCTTTGGCACATCTTCACAATTCCATTGACACCACAATGGACGGCAAGCTTCAAGCTTGATTGCTCCCCCATACTCCATTATGGGTGAGCCACTCTTCGAGTTGCTCCACTTGAACTTGCACACTGCAAACTTGATAACGATCACCACTTGATGTCATCCTCCATGGGTTGTATGAGATCTTCCTCTTGACGCAAGACCATGGAAACATACCTAACCCCACAAAGAACTCTCACGTAGACCATGGGTTAGTACACAAAGCGTAATGGACAATGCTTACCATACCATGGGATCACTTGATCCCTCTCGGTACTTCTTCTACGCTTTGTGAGTTGATCAACTTGATTCACTCTTGACTTAGTCTTGATCAACATTGAATCTTTCCAACTCTCTTCATTTGGATGATGTCTTGAAGGTAAACATGAATGATCACACAATCTTCTTCTTTAAGACATGCTTGCAATAAGCTCAACTCACACATGACCAATCTTTGGATAATTTCTTGAAAAACACTTTGTCCATCTCATAAACTCCTTGAAACCAACACATGGACTTCAAGACAATCCTATGGACAAATGCTTCAAATATAATTCAAGGCAATCGTTAGTCCATAGAGATTGTCATCAATTACCAAAACCACACATGGGGGCACCGCATGTCCTTTCATAGAGGAAAGCTCTCTCGATCTTGTTGATGCTAGCAAGCGTGCCGGGCGGGGTGGTGAGGGAAGTGGCGTGAAAGATCACCTGCGAGGAGAGCACTGATTTGACAAGAACGCACCGACCCTTTGTGGTGATATTCCCACCTTCCCAAGAGACAAGGTTTCCCGCGACCTTGTCCTCAAGGTATTGGCAGTCGACCTTCTTGAGCTGCCACACGGAGAGAGGAAGGCCCAAATACTTCACTGGGAAAGAGGCTCGGGAGGCCGGAAGCTCATGGAGGATCTTGTCCAAGTTCAAGCTCCCACATCTTATGGGGACGATAGAGCTTTTCTGGAAGTTTGTGCATAATCCCGTGGCCCGACCAAAGCAATCCAGGATGGTTGCAAGGTTCGAAACATCCCCCTTTAAAGGCTTGACAAAAACCGTCGCGTCGTCCGCATAGAAGGAGGTCCGGAAGCTAGTGCCACGCCCTCTGATCCTGTGAAGAATCCCCCAGCGAGTGGCCACATTAAGAACTTGTTGGCGAGGATCAATGGCAATGACAAAGAGGAGAGGAGATAGCGGATCTCCTTGTCGAAAGCCCTTCCCGTGTTTGATGGCATTGCCGGGTATCCCATTTAGAAGGATTCTTGAGGAAGATGTCTTAAGAAGAGCGGTGATCCACTCCCTGAACTTGTTTGGGAAGCCTCTCCTTTGAAGGAGGTCGAGGATGTATTCCCACCGCACGGAGTCGAACACTTTGCGGATATCAAGCTTGAAGAGGAGGGAAGGAGTCTTGCTCTTGTGAAGCCGTCGCGCGAGATTTCACACATACATGAAGTTATCGTGGATACTTCGTCTCTTAATGAACGCGCTTTGGGCATGTGAGACAGGGTTGTTCATGAGGGGGGCGAGTCGTAGGGCAAGCACTTTGGCAATAATCTTGGCAATGGTGTGGATGAGGCTAATGGGCCTATAGTCGGTGATTCCTTCCGCCCCTTCTTTTTTGGGCAGCAAGATGACATTTGCGGAGTTTAACCAATGGATGTTTCCCACATGAAGATTTCCAAATAGATCGATGACACGCATGACATCAATTTTGATGATATGCCAACATTTTTTGAAGAATGCCCTTGTAAAACCATCCGGGTCAGGGGCTTTGTCACTAGGCATTTGTTTGATGGCATTCCACACCTCTTCTGTGGTGAAAGGGTCATCAAGGCCATGAAGATCTATTTCCTCAAATTCGAGGTTCTGCCAGTTGAAGTCCTTGGTTCGAGGACCCCTCTTCCAATGGCCTCAGTGAAGTGGTCATGAATGATTTTTCTCTTTTTGCTCGTGGTTCGTAACCCAACCGTTGTTGTGTTTGAGGCGATGGATATGGTTTTTCCTCCTTCTCGCATTCACCCTAAGGTGAAAGTATTTGGTATTAGCATCTCCCGCCTTGAGATTGCTTGAGCGGGCACATTGCTTCTTTCTTGTGCGCTCAAGGACCGCCAAGCTAATGAGCCTTCTTTTTAATCTTGCTCTTAGGTCCATCTCCTCGGCAGATAAAGTTTGTGACTCTTGAGCAACATCGAGCCTAAGGATAACCAACAGCGCAGCATGCAGGTGCAACTTGGGCTTGGAAAACAAACTTCTACTCCACTCTGTCAATCTCATGCCAACTCTCTTGAGTTTGTGAAAAATGATTTGCTAGGGCTCAATATGGCCAGTGTGCGCGGCCCAAGCATTCTCGACAACCTCAAAGAAACCCGGGATGGAACACCAAAAGTTCTCAAATTTGAAGCTCCGAGGCCTACGAGGCCCTCGATCGTCGGCGAGGAGTAAAGGGTAGTGGCCAGAGAGCGAGGAGGAGAGCACATGTAGCACATGGGTGTCAAACTAAATGTCCCAGTCGGCATTCCAAACAGATTATGAAGGAGACGCTCAGCAGCTAGCAATTTTCTTAGATCAGAAGATACTTTATTTTATCATCTCTTTTAGATCATAAGATTATTGTTTGTTTTAGAACAATTCAGATCAAGAAAGATGATGGAGAAGCCAGGGTTACAACGATCCTTTTTTTTTTTTTTGAGAATCGGATTACAACAATCAGGGCCAACAGCAGTCATGCATGCCTTGCCAAGCCACGTTGCTGGGCCATTTAAAAACCCTGGAGCTGCCACTTTTTGTTTGGCCTGGGAGCCCGAAACCACACGGTCGCACAAGGAGGCCGGTTGCTGAAATCTCAGCCCAAAATCATGGTTGTTACCCAAACAAAAAAAATAAATCATGCTGGGTTTAGTGGGGGCTCCTGTTCTGCGCCTTTAAGTGCCCGAACAGGCTGCTCGCGCCCACGCACCGCACCTCATGGGCCGGGCCACCATGCGCAGTAGAAGGAAAAATGTCTCGCGAAAAAAACACGCAAAAAATGCGGGTACAGGCACTCGGCCATGCCCCTCGCCGCTACTATACAAGAACTGTTTTTTTTTTTAAGGCATACAAGAACTGTTTTGCTAACCGCAACAGCCGGTAAGCGCTGGTTACTACAAGGAACGCGAAATGTTTAAGAACCAACGTATCCGCTCTATTTATTAGATTTGTGAATTATTTAAAAACAATTTTAAAAAGTTGATTTTTTAATGAAAAAGAGTTCATCAAATTTTGAAAAAAGTTTACAAATTTTCAAAAACAGTTAATTGATTTTTAATAAAAGTTCGGTGAATTAAAAAAAGTTCATCGATTTTCAAAAAAGTTCATTGAATTTGAAAGAAAAGTTCATCGATTGGAAAAAAGTTCACTGATTGACATTTTTTAAGCACTGGGAAATTTTGTCAATATTTCACACAGAAAAACTTCAGATTTTTTTTTTATATTTTTCAAGATTTTACTGCTCATGCAGGCTCATTTTAGCTCGAGCTGAGAATAGCTGCGTCCGCTGTTGCGTATATATACAGTTCATAGCAGACACTTCTTAGACCATGGTAGTGATCTGTATGATTCTTTTGTTCTTAAGGATATATCAGTCATCATCTTGAGCTTACATATACTGGCGCGCTTGGATGAATCGCTTGAACCAGGCGGCCAGTTTATCCACACACTGTGGACATTTATATGGCCTCATGGTCAGTTTATCCAACCTTAGAGCAACTCCAACGGACTGACCCAAACGGACGGCGCTTTTGTCCGTTTTTTGTCCGTTTGGGTCGGCCGCCCGTCCGGCGTCCGCCCTCTTTTAGATTTGGGTCGGCGGTGCACCCAACACGTCGACCCATTTCATGACCGCACGCGCTGGTTTTGCCGCTCCAACACGTGGGAAAGGTTCGCACGCTGGTTTTGGCATGGCCAGCGCTCGTTATTAAGAAGGCGCTCCCTCCATACTTTGTTCACCACCCATTCGTCTCGCCCCTTCTCACTAGCCTCGCCGCCTCTGCACCACCATGTCGATGCGCCGCCTGGGCGGTTTGGATTTTCGCGGAGTCCACGAGCGCCGCTCCGGCGCCTTCTCCTCCGAGATCTGGTTTGGCGAGAAACGCCTTGGCACCTTCGACACCGCAGAGGAGGTGGCCCGCGCGTATGACGCGGCGGCGTGGCGCCTCCTGCGGCCTCGTCGGGAGATGAATTTTCCCGACGTGTCGACGAGCCAGCGGGCGCAGGATCTCGCGCCTCTCCCGCGGCTTTTCACCGACGAGGATCGTCGTGACCACCGGAGGCGGCAGCGTCGCCTTGCCATCGCCGAGATGGACGTGGAAGCCATGGCGGTGTGGTGCGAACGCTTCCCGCAGGACATCGTCGATGAGCGCCAATTCTACAAGGAAAAGAGGACGGAGCGAGCTATCAGGAGGACAAGCGTGCGCGGAAGGAGGCCGCTCAATTGAACATGAAGCTAGGAGAAGCGTCGTCCTGGGACTCCAAGGACAAGCGGTATGCTGACGCCTACATTCAGACGTCCGAGGAGGACATTACCGAGTCAGAGTCGAAAAACGACGAGTAGTTTCTATGCTAGAACTATCTATGTATCCCTTTTCTATTAGAAAAAATAGCCGGCGGCGTCGGCGACGAAGCAGGCGGGCGAGGGTGTGTTGTTGGATGGGGAGAGGCCAATGTGCCACCGACCAGCGGGCCCGGAGAGGAGAGAGGGCGAGCACGCGCGCGCGTCCGTCTTCTGTCCGCGACGACGCAAATCCGACTCAAAATTGGGCTGGGAATGGGTCGGCAGGCGAACGAAAGTGGACGCGCGTCCGTTTGGGTTGGCGCATTGGGCCGACTTTTCTGTCCGCGCCGACCCAAACGAACGGCGGCAGACGAAACCCATTGAAGTTGCTCTTAGTGAAGTGTTTTTACTCCACTAAGATTTGGCCGGACCTAGCCGATCCTCTATACATAACGAAGGAAAATTCAAATTTGCATATTAGTCCAACCTACTTTCCCTTTAAACAACCAAAATTGGCCACATTGTCTTGACAACCGAATTTAAACAACCGGAACTTAAGGGGCGACATTAAATTAAACTTAAACTTAAAACTAGAACTGAACATAAACTAAAACTAATCTAATCTTCATCCTCATCCTTTCCATAGTAGAGATCGAGCGAATCTTGCCTCCACGTGCCACCGCCCATTTGGGTCCGAGCGGTGCCGTCGTCGCCAGAGTCTGGGAAGATGCACTGTCACTCCTCAGCGTTGAACTCCTTCTCCGCGTTGTTGTCATCGCCGCCGCCTTGCTCCTCGCCGTTGGAGGTAATGATGACCTTGTTGTCGACCGCCAGCTTCACAAAGATGGCGCCCTCTGCCTCCACGAGCTCGGGCTCGTCGATGGCCTCCACCGCGAGGCGCTCCCTCGCCTCCCGGTCCTCCCGAGCCGTCGCCGCATCCACCACCCTCGGCGTCACCGGGACGAGGTGGACGGGCGCCGTCCCAAACAGAAAATTGAGCTTCGTCATCGCGCCATGGAACCGGACCTGCCACCGGTCATATTCCAGGGCGGCGAGCTCCGTTGTGTGGAATGACCCGATCCACTTCTTCGTGTTGATCTCCCGGTCGGTGATCTCCACCACCCAAGTCCTCCACGCGTGCTGGCAGACGTCGAGGTATTTCCTCTGCGGCTGTCGCGGCGGAGCGAGGTCGGGGAAGTCTGAGATGTGGGCGGGGCCACGACGACGGCGGGGTGGCGACTCGAGGATGCGGCGCGGCAGCGCGGATTCGAGCTGTGGATCGGTAGCGAGGAGTGTCGGCCATGCAGTCCAGCCATTGGGAGGAGGGGTGGTCGGGGAACGGTGGGGGCATGCACTGGCGATGGGATGGGAGGATGAGAGGCAGAGAAGGTGGCTAGAGAGGTGTGGAATTTTACTCGGCTACCGAGTGGTGAAGGATAAATAGGAAGCTGGGGCGTGGCTGAGGATAATTTTCTTCCGCTAACGCCGATTGGGGATCGGCTAGGTGCCGGTTAAAGGAGTAAACTAACCGGTTATTGGGCATAAGTTAGAGTTTCCCTAAGCAAGCATTGCAATGTCCCCTTTGCTGAAAACCTAGTCCGGGCAGTGCCGTCATCGCTGGAGTCTGGGAAGATGCGCCGCCACTTCTCGGTGTCGAATTCCTTCTTCGCGCTGTTGTCATCGCCGCCTCCTTGCTCCTCGCCGTCGAAGGTAACGATGACCTCGTCGTCGACCGCTAGCTCCACAAAGATGGCCCCCTCTGCCTCCACGAGCTCGGGGTGCTGACGGCAGATGTCCGCCATGTATTCCTCGTCGGCGGCCTCCACCGCGAGGCGCTCCCTCGCCTCCCGGTCCTCCCGAGCCGTCGCCGCATCCACCACCCTCGGCACCACCGGGATGAGGTGGACGAGCACCGTCCCAAACAGAAAATTGAGCCTTGCCACCGCACCATGGAACCGGACCTGCCACCAGTCATATTCCAGGGCGGCGAGCTCCGCTGTGTGGAATGACCCGATCCACTTCTTCGTGTGGATCTCCCAGTCGGTGATCTCCACCACCCAAGTCCTCCACGCGCGCTGGCAGACGCCGAGGTATTTCCTCTGCGGCTGTCCCGGCGAAGCGAGGTCGAGGAAGTCCGAGATGCGGGCGGGGGGCATGATGGCGGCGGGACGGTGACTCGAGGATGCGGCGCGGATTCGAGCTGTGGATCGGGAGCGAGGAGCGTCGGCCATGCGGTCCGGCCATTGGGAGGAGGGGCGGTCAGGGAACGGCGGGGGCGTGCGCTGGTGATGGGATGGGAGGATGAGAGGCAGAGAAGGTGGCTAGAGAGGCGTGGAATTTTACTCGGCTGCCGAGTGGTGAAGGATAAAGAGGGAGGTGGGGCGTGGCTGTGTATAATTTTCCTCCGCTAACGCCGATTGGGGGATCAGCTAGGTGTGCCGGTTAAAGGACTAAACTAACCGGTTATTGGGGATAAGTTAGAGTTGCCCTAAGAAAGCATTGCAATGTCCCCTTCGCTGAAAACCTGAAAGCACTTTTTTTTCTTGACATCTCATTCGGATGAGCGAGGGTAGCAGGCAAACTAGATGTTGGGTGGATGGGTCATTGGTGTTTTGTGCAGCCCACACCACAAATATGTGAATTTACTTCGGTTTTACTCCCTCCATTCCTAAATACTTGTCTTTCTAGGCATTTTAACAAGTGACTACATACGGAGCAAAATAAGTGAATCTACATTCTAAAATATGTCTACATGCATCCGTATGTAGTAGTCATTTGAAATGTCTAGAAAGACAAATATTTAAAAACGGAGGGAGTAGAATGCATGCGTCTTGCATGTACGCGCGCAGATGCTACGCTGGTCCGGTGTCCAGCTATATATATGCAATCGTTCCACACGGTGATCTAGCACTTGCTCGTAGTTCACCACACACACAGATTAAGGACCGCTTATAGCTAGCTTACATAGTGATGGAAGATCCGCCTTCTCTTTTGTTTAGTTATTTTTTGAGGTTTTGGAGAAAAACAAATCTAGGCTTACATTGTTATATAGGTTGTTCCCATGATCACATCCATGCCCGCTGCAGCGGGCATTTGGGTCACTTAGCATCATGAAAAGCTTGAGTTTTAGTTGTGCCAAATCTTAGACAGCATAATTACAGTACAACCGGAGTGAATTTCTTTACCGCGGCATCAACTCCTTCATGGCCAGGATCCTCGTCTATGTGGCCCTCGCGGCCTCGATGGCCTCCTCGCTGAGCAATTTATGAACCAAGAGGGCAGGGAAATTGGAAGCTGCCTGTTGGTACCAACTTGTCCATGATAATCGCGGCCGGTCAGAGAAAATTTGATGTTCATGTGATGTGATACAGCAGAGCAAACAGCTAGATATTGGGCCATGTGAGGGAGTGGAGCAAACTTTATGCTTTAGTGAATCATGTCTCCGCCGAGTATTGTTTTAATTTTCACAAGACATTATTTTTTACGAAAATGCAGTGATCACTGCTTTTCATTGCGATTAGAGAGTGGAAATAGTACAGAACAGAGCAGTGAAAAGAGCAAACGGAAACCCCAAGCTGAAGATACAAAACAGGGCCTCTTAGTCAGGTTCCCTGGTTCTGTCTATCAAGGCCAGAACATGCTTTCGGCCAGCGTCAAGACATAGTGTATCAAAGCAGCGGCAACATAAACTTTACATTATTACTTTCATTCAGGCAATATGGTATTCTCTCATTACTGAAAACGTCACTGTCACTTGGTTACACCATTATTGCATACAGAACTATTATACAGCCAAACAACATCTCTTCATTAATTAATCAAATGCACAATATACAGAAAACAGCTTTTCGGGATGCTTAGCGCCTGAGCAATCCTTCACAGCCTACAGTACATGGCAGTGAACGCCTGAACGGTATGATTCTGTTGTTTGCAAGAAGATATGAGGATTTTCCTAAGCTTGCATATAGGACAACCATCCTACCAGCCAGCCAGTTTATCCAGATTTACTTGGCCTCATGGTTTGTTTGACAAAATTCTTGCACCAAGTCCTGAGAGCATGGCATCGAGTTAACAGTTTTCAGCTTGACGGGCCCAAAGCACACTTCCGAAATGATATTACTGAAATTTTCATGTACATGGATTAAAATTCAGAGACTCAAGTTTGAACGATGATAAGGGAGTGAATCTGTAGAACTCTAATTTTATTTGATAAAGGAACCGGCTTTATGCCTTTTTTTTTTTCTAAAAAAGAAGTTCTCGAACACCTCTTACACGGAAGGTTGATCTCCCTCGTTTTCGGCCGGTTTCACAAATCAGCGAGTCAAATCTCTACTTCTGTAGTGTAATGAAGGAGCTCTCCTTTTTCAGGTTCGAAAATGAGTAAATTGCATAAAACCATCACTTTAAAGGCTTGGTTTGCAGAAAACACTATGTTATATTTTTTAACAGAAAACACCACCTACCGTAATTTTTTTGCAAAAATCACTGATCGGCAGATTGGAGCGTTTTAAGTATGTTTATGACAGGTGGGTCCAGATTTTGCCGACGTGGCCTAACGGCTGTGCCAAAACGGCGTTAGACCGGACATGGGCCACACCTGTCAGCTAGATCTTCTTCTCCAATTCTCCTCTGTTTCTCTCACCGAAAAGTCAACCCATCTAGATCCCTTTCCCATGGTGGAACTCAGGCGTGCCGCCACCCACGACGATCCCGACCGCCGTCACAAAGCCAGACTGTGTCGTCACAGCCGGCGGCGTCGAGGAGCCCAGCGGCCCCTCCAGCTTCTCTCCCTTCCCTCTATTCCTATCGGCAGCCCGGATTGATCCTGTGTCGCAGTCGCGCAACCCACAACGCAACGAACGAGCGCCGTGGACGCCGTTGCTTCGCCGGCGAGCCCAGACTGCCCTCTGACTGCTCTCCCCTCCCTCTAATCGCCCTGCTTGCCCGGATCGGCCCTGAGTCGCAGCCGCCCGAAACGAGCGCCAAGGACATCGCCGCCTCGCCGGCGCGGCTACGCCGCCCGCAACGACCAACTCTGCCCACGAAGAAGAGCTCGTCGCTGTCCATGCCGCCCTCGACGTGGGACGCCGTCACCTCGCCGGCGTGGCCACACCACCCGTGACGACCATCTCTGCCCGCGAAGAAGAGCTCGGCTGTGGCGGCCACGCCGCCCGCGACAACCAACTCTGCCCGCCGAGAAAAGCTCTTTGTTGAGGTCGCGCCGCCGGCGCGGGCACGCCACCCGCGTCGTTGGGGCCGCATCGCCAGCGCGGCCACGCCGCTCGCGAAGAAGAGCTCGTCCACGGACCTGATTGCTTTTTTTATTTTGATGTAAGGGCCTCCTTGTAAAATCCCCCATCTAACGTTGTTTCGACAGAGCCGTTGTTATGCCACGTCGGCAAAATCTGGACCCACCTGTCATAAACATACTTAAAACGCTCCAATCCGTCGATTAGTGATTTTTGCAAAAAATATTACCGTAAAGTTGGTGTTTTCTGCCAAAAAGATGTAGCGTAGTATTTTCTGTAAATCTAGCCTTGAAAGTGATGGTTGAACATAGTAAATGACTTCACGTGGAATCAGTAAAATGCTTGTCTTTTGAAACAAACTTTTTGAAGAATTATTACATGTAGTAAAGTTGATTTCCTACGTAAAAGAAGATAACACTAATATTCTCCTTTACTAGGAAAACGTAACTGCCAGGTGCCAACGAGACTCCTGGGTTGACCCCTCCCCTCGTCTCCCGGGTTGCTCTCGCGAGCGACTTCGGAGGCCCCCGCTGCCACTCTCTAGCCGCTTTCCCTCACTCACCCCTCCCCTCGCCGTCGGAGGAGGAGGCCGCCGTGCAAAGCCCCACGGCGGACGGCGGTGGCGAGGCTGTGCGCAGCTTCCTGTTGTGCAGCTTCCTGTTGTGCAGTTTCCAAAGTTCACACCACGCATGTGCCTCCCTGCTCACTTTCCTGCGGTTGCCTGCCGTCTCTATGCATCATCAGGCTCCTGCTCAGGCCCCTTGGTTGCTGGCCCTTGTGGATGGGTTGGCGACCAGACAAATTCGGCCTACGAGGGCGTCCGCTCACGGCCAGATCTGGTTGCAGCCTATACGGCGGGGTGCTTCTCTCCACATGGATGCGTGTGGCCTCAGATGGTGGTGCTAGTTGATAAAGATCCAGTTGGCCAAACGGTGTTGCCTGCATGCAAACTATGCTGCAGTAACCTCCTATGGCTCCACGACAGCGGTGGTCACCGCAAGATCTTTGGAGAGGGTTCATTTCTTCAGATCCGGTGATTGACTTCAGCGGTGAGATACAAACTCTGGTCGAAGGCTTGACGCAAAGGGATGGTGGTGCAGCGGCGTCGGACGAATATCGCATGTAGCTGCTGGGATCGAGGAAAAATGGTGACAACAATGCACAAGTGACTTCGATGATGGTGCTATGTGCACTCGCTCTTGATCTCCGGGGTGAAAGTCTATGTTTGGTTATCTGGCAATGGCGACATTTTTTTATATCGTTACCTTCTTGAAGGCATTGCTTGGATATGCTTCAACTGATTTTTCAGGGTGAAAATCTATATTTTGGCTTTGATGTTTGGATCCGGTGACGGTGACTGCGTCAACGTCGCTCCCTTCTTGAAGACGTTGCTGTTGAAGGACCTCGTTGTTCGTGTGGAGTCACGAGATGATTGATGCAGATATAGTTATTGCTATAGTTTGTCGATCACGCATCTGATCACGTTGAAGTTTTTTCCTCACCTACATATAGCTTTGTTACGTCCTTTTGATATTTCATTTTAAGCCAATAAACTTCACCCTTTATCGAAACTAGAAAAACGTTAGTATTTCTTTCTCTTGAAAATGTATCATTCAGATGAGAGAATCACACGCAAACTAGATGCTCGGATCATTGATGAGTCTCGCACGCAAACTAGATTGCGTACAGATCACACCGCAGATATATGAATTTGCTTCGGTTTTACTAATAGAATGCATGCATCTTGCATGTACGTTGTACGCACAGATGCTATCCTAGTCCAGAGTCTAGCTATAAATACGAAGACGTCCCCCACGATGAGCTACCACTTCCTCGTAGTTCAGCACAAACACACACTTACAGGGTGATGGAGGATCCAACTTCACTTCTATTTAGTTATTTGTGTGAGATTTTGGAGAAAACCAAATCTAGCTTACTCTGGCGTTATTTGGATCCATGGATTAGAGTTAGTTTGGATTAGTTTGGACTCAATTAATCTAAAAATATCCAAACAGAAGGGTTAGTTTGGGTTAGATGCAACTAACCCACCCAAGAGGTGCTTATTTGGGTTAGTTTTTCTCGGAACCAATAAAAAAACACTTTTTTGTCTCGCTCTTCTCGCAGCAGATCCCTCCCCATTTTCTCGAAACTTCTCGTCCTCTCCCTCACTCCCTCTCGCACCGCCCGTGAAGGCGCCTCGCCGTATCTGCGCTCCATCTAACCCTACTATCCAAACCCCTCTTTGGTTAGAGTTAGTTCACGGTTAGCTCAGGATTAGAATCTAACTCTAACCTCTAACTCACCTCTGACTGAGTTAGAGTATCCAAACAGAGCCGCTATTATATAGGTTGCTCATCAATGCACCTATAGCGGGCATTTGCGGTAGCGATACCGTCATCAAAAGGGTTAATGTTGAGTTATGCCAAAAATCACAGGCAACTAAATTTTAGTACAATCCGAATGACTTTGCCAACTGCAGCCGGCACTCTGTCTTGGCAAACCTAATAGCAGGATTGTCAATGGGGATGTGCTACACGTCAGCCGTCAAAGATCCGCCGCCTCACGAGCTATCTGATTCGATGACGCGAGCTGCCGTGTTGTTTTTCTTCTTTATTTTTTCTGCAACAACAAAACTCTTGTTGCAAAATCTGCTCTTCTTTAATTTCATGCAACATGGCCTTTGTTGTAAACCTCCACTTCTCTAATTTTCGGCAACAAGACTCATGTTGCAAAAAAAATCGTCTTCTATAATTTTTCGCAACATGACTCACGTTGTAAAACTTTTTCTCATGTAATTTTCTGATTACAAAAACTGTAGCAACATCTTCAGCCGCGTCTAATTTTTTGCAACAAGAGCCATGTTGCAAAAATTGCAAACAACATCTCCGACCGCGTTGAAAGGTGATGTTGTAGCAGCACCACCGTTGTTGTTGTCGCCGTTTGCAACTCAGCCGTTGTTTCAGAAACTCGCCTAAGCAGCAACACCGCTTGTCCCTGGCCGTACATGTCGTCTCTTCTCTTCCTTCGCCGCATCGCCATTGCAACAGGGCACTACTTGCAAGACGGGAGATGTCGGTGGTCGTCTGCAGCACCCCGAAGATGGACCTTGTAGCGGTCGGTGCCACCCTGCAGCACCCGGTGGTTCAGCCTGCATCTTAAAGAGATCCACTGCGCAGTGGAAGTAGTAGGTCGTCCCACTTGAGGCAGGGTGGTGGTGGTACTTGCAGTGCAGTGGTGGGTGGTGGCGGCTTGCAGCAGCCGGTTTCTACAGTCGTGGTGGCTTATACTAATGTCCCGTGAAATCAAGCCAGGAGAAAAAGGGGATGAGGATGAGATGCTCGATCTGGAGAAAATGGGGAGCCTAAGGTGATTCTAGATAAGGGCCCACGAGACGTGTGGCAGCCAGCAAAGGCAGGGGACGCTAATGTGCCATCCACCGGCTGAAGGAAGCTTTTCCCATTCCCAGCATGGGCGACGCTACACGTCGGCCAGTGGATAATAAGAAAATATCCGCTGCCTCGCTAACCATTCGATCGACACATTAATGGCCGTCAGATATACCTGCGTAAGTAGCCACTTCTTTGCAATAAGATTGGTGTTGTAGAAGACCATCTGCGACAGCAAGCTTCTTGCAATCACTCGAGCCTATATGATTTTATTTTTTGCAACAAAGGTCTTGTTGCAGGAATTTTTGCAACAAAGGTCTCGTTGCGGGAATTTTCGCAACAATGGTCTTGTTGCAGAAATTTAGGCAATGTATTTTATTTTTTATTTTTTGCAACAGAGGTCTTGTTGCAGATTTTTTTTGCAACAAAGGTCTTGTTGCGGAAAATGTAAAGATCGATAGAATTCTTTTGCAACATGGTCGTGTTCCAGAATTTTTTTGCAACTAGGATCATGTTGCAGTTTTTTTTTGTTTTTTTGCAAATAAAGACCTCGACATAATGGAGAAGGTTTCGGCAGCAGGAGGAGCTTGAGGTGGTGGCGCCATGGCCGGCTACGGCCGAACTGGCCGTTGGCGTCAGATGGCAGCTGCCTGTGTTTCAGACGTCTCGTCAGTCGCGGTTGTGGTGTGCGTGGTGGTGCAGCTCGCAACTTCAATGCTCCAGGCACGTCACTCACCGCCGTTATCATGGCCGGTTGCTGGACTTGGGAAGTCCATCATTGCTAGCAAACACCATTCGTGCTTTGTAGAAGACGACTGATGCAAGCGGTTGCAAATTAATAAAGGGAAGAAATGAGGTTAAAGGAGTAAACTAACCGGTTATTGGGCATAAGTTAGAGTTTCCCTAAGCAAGCATTGCAATGTCCCCTTTGCTGAAAACCTAGTCCGGGCAGTGCCGTCATCGCTGGAGTCTGGGAAGATGCGCCGCCACTTCTCGGTGTCGAATTCCTTCTTCGCGCTGTTGTCATCGCCGCCTCCTTGCTCCTCGCCGTCGAAGGTAACGATGACCTCGTCGTCGACCGCTAGCTCCACAAAGATGGCCCCCTCTGCCTCCACGAGCTCGGGGTGCTGACGGCAGATGTCCGCCATGTATTCCTCGTCGGCGGCCTCCACCGCGAGGCGCTCCCTCGCCTCCCGGTCCTCCCGAGCCGTCGCCGCATCCACCACCCTCGGCACCACCGGGATGAGGTGGACGAGCACCGTCCCAAACAGAAAATTGAGCCTTGCCACCGCACCATGGAACCGGACCTGCCACCAGTCATATTCCAGGGCGGCGAGCTCCGCTGTGTGGAATGACCCGATCCACTTCTTCGTGTGGATCTCCCAGTCGGTGATCTCCACCACCCAAGTCCTCCACGCGCGCTGGCAGACGCCGAGGTATTTCCTCTGCGGCTGTCCCGGCGAAGCGAGGTCGAGGAAGTCCGAGATGCGGGCGGGGGGCATGATGGCGGCGGGACGGTGACTCGAGGATGCGGCGCGGATTCGAGCTGTGGATCGGGAGCGAGGAGCGTCGGCCATGCGGTCCGGCCATTGGGAGGAGGGGCGGTCAGGGAACGGCGGGGGCGTGCGCTGGTGATGGGATGGGAGGATGAGAGGCAGAGAAGGTGGCTAGAGAGGCGTGGAATTTTACTCGGCTGCCGAGTGGTGAAGGATAAAGAGGGAGGTGGGGCGTGGCTGTGTATAATTTTCCTCCGCTAACGCCGATTGGGGGATCAGCTAGGTGTGCCGGTTAAAGGACTAAACTAACCGGTTATTGGGGATAAGTTAGAGTTGCCCTAAGAAAGCATTGCAATGTCCCCTTCGCTGAAAACCTGAAAGCACTTTTTTTTCTTGACATCTCATTCGGATGAGCGAGGGTAGCAGGCAAACTAGATGTTGGGTGGATGGGTCATTGGTGTTTTGTGCAGCCCACACCACAAATATGTGAATTTACTTCGGTTTTACTCCCTCCATTCCTAAATACTTGTCTTTCTAGGCATTTTAACAAGTGACTACATACGGAGCAAAATAAGTGAATCTACATTCTAAAATATGTCTACATGCATCCGTATGTAGTAGTCATTTGAAATGTCTAGAAAGACAAATATTTAAAAACGGAGGGAGTAGAATGCATGCGTCTTGCATGTACGCGCGCAGATGCTACGCTGGTCCGGTGTCCAGCTATATATATGCAATCGTTCCACACGGTGATCTAGCACTTGCTCGTAGTTCACCACACACACAGATTAAGGACCGCTTATAGCTAGCTTACATAGTGATGGAAGATCCGCCTTCTCTTTTGTTTAGTTATTTTTTGAGGTTTTGGAGAAAAACAAATCTAGGCTTACATTGTTATATAGGTTGTTCCCATGATCACATCCATGCCCGCTGCAGCGGGCATTT
This sequence comes from Triticum urartu, assembly GCF_056163025.1. NCBI lineage: Eukaryota > Viridiplantae > Streptophyta > Magnoliopsida > Poales > Poaceae > Triticum > Triticum urartu. The sequence continues at coordinate 101,844,275 of NC_141878.1, forward strand.
GGGTCACTTAGCATCATGAAAAGCTTGAGTTTTAGTTGTGCCAAATCTTAGACAGCATAATTACAGTACAACCGGAGTGAATTTCTTTACCGCGGCATCAACTCCTTCATGGCCAGGATCCTCGTCTATGTGGCCCTCGCGGCCTCGATGGCCTCCTCGCTGAGCAATTTATGAACCAAGAGGGCAGGGAAATTGGAAGCTGCCTGTTGGTACCAACTTGTCCATGATAATCGCGGCCGGTCAGAGAAAATTTGATGTTCATGTGATGTGATACAGCAGAGCAAACAGCTAGATATTGGGCCATGTGAGGGAGTGGAGCAAACTTTATGCTTTAGTGAATCATGTCTCCGCCGAGTATTGTTTTAATTTTCACAAGACATTATTTTTTACGAAAATGCAGTGATCACTGCTTTTCATTGCGATTAGAGAGTGGAAATAGTACAGAACAGAGCAGTGAAAAGAGCAAACGGAAACCCCAAGCTGAAGATACAAAACAGGGCCTCTTAGTCAGGTTCCCTGGTTCTGTCTATCAAGGCCAGAACATGCTTTCGGCCAGCGTCAAGACATAGTGTATCAAAGCAGCGGCAACATAAACTTTACATTATTACTTTCATTCAGGCAATATGGTATTCTCTCATTACTGAAAACGTCACTGTCACTTGGTTACACCATTATTGCATACAGAACTATTATACAGCCAAACAACATCTCTTCATTAATTAATCAAATGCACAATATACAGAAAACAGCTTTTCGGGATGCTTAGCGCCTGAGCAATCCTTCACAGCCTACAGTACATGGCAGTGAACGCCTGAACGGTATGATTCTGTTGTTTGCAAGAAGATATGAGGATTTTCCTAAGCTTGCATATAGGACAACCATCCTACCAGCCAGCCAGTTTATCCAGATTTACTTGGCCTCATGGTTTGTTTGACAAAATTCTTGCACCAAGTCCTGAGAGCATGGCATCGAGTTAACAGTTTTCAGCTTGACGGGCCCAAAGCACACTTCCGAAATGATATTACTGAAATTTTCATGTACATGGATTAAAATTCAGAGACTCAAGTTTGAACGATGATAAGGGAGTGAATCTGTAGAACTCTAATTTTATTTGATAAAGGAACCGGCTTTATGCCTTTTTTTTTTTCTAAAAAAGAAGTTCTCGAACACCTCTTACACGGAAGGTTGATCTCCCTCGTTTTCGGCCGGTTTCACAAATCAGCGAGTCAAATCTCTACTTCTGTAGTGTAATGAAGGAGCTCTCCTTTTTCAGGTTCGAAAATGAGTAAATTGCATAAAACCATCACTTTAAAGGCTTGGTTTGCAGAAAACACTATGTTATATTTTTTAACAGAAAACACCACCTACCGTAATTTTTTTGCAAAAATCACTGATCGGCAGATTGGAGCGTTTTAAGTATGTTTATGACAGGTGGGTCCAGATTTTGCCGACGTGGCCTAACGGCTGTGCCAAAACGGCGTTAGACCGGACATGGGCCACACCTGTCAGCTAGATCTTCTTCTCCAATTCTCCTCTGTTTCTCTCACCGAAAAGTCAACCCATCTAGATCCCTTTCCCATGGTGGAACTCAGGCGTGCCGCCACCCACGACGATCCCGACCGCCGTCACAAAGCCAGACTGTGTCGTCACAGCCGGCGGCGTCGAGGAGCCCAGCGGCCCCTCCAGCTTCTCTCCCTTCCCTCTATTCCTATCGGCAGCCCGGATTGATCCTGTGTCGCAGTCGCGCAACCCACAACGCAACGAACGAGCGCCGTGGACGCCGTTGCTTCGCCGGCGAGCCCAGACTGCCCTCTGACTGCTCTCCCCTCCCTCTAATCGCCCTGCTTGCCCGGATCGGCCCTGAGTCGCAGCCGCCCGAAACGAGCGCCAAGGACATCGCCGCCTCGCCGGCGCGGCTACGCCGCCCGCAACGACCAACTCTGCCCACGAAGAAGAGCTCGTCGCTGTCCATGCCGCCCTCGACGTGGGACGCCGTCACCTCGCCGGCGTGGCCACACCACCCGTGACGACCATCTCTGCCCGCGAAGAAGAGCTCGGCTGTGGCGGCCACGCCGCCCGCGACAACCAACTCTGCCCGCCGAGAAAAGCTCTTTGTTGAGGTCGCGCCGCCGGCGCGGGCACGCCACCCGCGTCGTTGGGGCCGCATCGCCAGCGCGGCCACGCCGCTCGCGAAGAAGAGCTCGTCCACGGACCTGATTGCTTTTTTTATTTTGATGTAAGGGCCTCCTTGTAAAATCCCCCATCTAACGTTGTTTCGACAGAGCCGTTGTTATGCCACGTCGGCAAAATCTGGACCCACCTGTCATAAACATACTTAAAACGCTCCAATCCGTCGATTAGTGATTTTTGCAAAAAATATTACCGTAAAGTTGGTGTTTTCTGCCAAAAAGATGTAGCGTAGTATTTTCTGTAAATCTAGCCTTGAAAGTGATGGTTGAACATAGTAAATGACTTCACGTGGAATCAGTAAAATGCTTGTCTTTTGAAACAAACTTTTTGAAGAATTATTACATGTAGTAAAGTTGATTTCCTACATAAAAGAAGATAACACTAATATTCTCCTTTACTAGGAAAACGTAACTGCCAGGTGCCAACGAGACTCCTGGGTTGACCCCTCCCCTCGTCTCCCGGGTTGCTCTCGCGAGCGACTTCGGAGGCCCCCGCTGCCACTCTCTAGCCGCTTTCCCTCACTCACCCCTCCCCTCGCCGTCGGAGGAGGAGGCCGCCGTGCAAAGCCCCACGGCGGACGGCGGTGGCGAGGCTGTGCGCAGCTTCCTGTTGTGCAGCTTCCTGTTGTGCAGTTTCCAAAGTTCACACCACGCATGTGCCTCCCTGCTCACTTTCCTGCGGTTGCCTGCCGTCTCTATGCATCATCAGGCTCCTGCTCAGGCCCCTTGGTTGCTGGCCCTTGTGGATGGGTTGGCGACCAGACAAATTCGGCCTACGAGGGCGTCCGCTCACGGCCAGATCTGGTTGCAGCCTATACGGCGGGGTGCTTCTCTCCACATGGATGCGTGTGGCCTCAGATGGTGGTGCTAGTTGATAAAGATCCAGTTGGCCAAACGGTGTTGCCTGCATGCAAACTATGCTGCAGTAACCTCCTATGGCTCCACGACAGCGGTGGTCACCGCAAGATCTTTGGAGAGGGTTCATTTCTTCAGATCCGGTGATTGACTTCAGCGGTGAGATACAAACTCTGGTCGAAGGCTTGACGCAAAGGGATGGTGGTGCAGCGGCGTCGGACGAATATCGCATGTAGCTGCTGGGATCGAGGAAAAATGGTGACAACAATGCACAAGTGACTTCGATGATGGTGCTATGTGCACTCGCTCTTGATCTCCGGGGTGAAAGTCTATGTTTGGTTATCTGGCAATGGCGACATTTTTTTATATCGTTACCTTCTTGAAGGCATTGCTTGGATATGCTTCAACTGATTTTTCAGGGTGAAAATCTATATTTTGGCTTTGATGTTTGGATCCGGTGACGGTGACTGCGTCAACGTCGCTCCCTTCTTGAAGACGTTGCTGTTGAAGGACCTCGTTGTTCGTGTGGAGTCACGAGATGATTGATGCAGATATAGTTATTGCTATAGTTTGTCGATCACGCATCTGATCACGTTGAAGTTTTTTCCTCACCTACATATAGCTTTGTTACGTCCTTTTGATATTTCATTTTAAGCCAATAAACTTCACCCTTTATCGAAACTAGAAAAACGTTAGTATTTCTTTCTCTTGAAAATGTATCATTCAGATGAGAGAATCACACGCAAACTAGATGCTCGGATCATTGATGAGTCTCGCACGCAAACTAGATTGCGTACAGATCACACCGCAGATATATGAATTTGCTTCGGTTTTACTAATAGAATGCATGCATCTTGCATGTACGTTGTACGCACAGATGCTATCCTAGTCCAGAGTCTAGCTATAAATACGAAGACGTCCCCCACGATGAGCTACCACTTCCTCGTAGTTCAGCACAAACACACACTTACAGGGTGATGGAGGATCCAACTTCACTTCTATTTAGTTATTTGTGTGAGATTTTGGAGAAAACCAAATCTAGCTTACTCTGGCGTTATTTGGATCCATGGATTAGAGTTAGTTTGGATTAGTTTGGACTCAATTAATCTAAAAATATCCAAACAGAAGGGTTAGTTTGGGTTAGATGCAACTAACCCACCCAAGAGGTGCTTATTTGGGTTAGTTTTTCTCGGAACCAATAAAAAAACACTTTTTTGTCTCGCTCTTCTCGCAGCAGATCCCTCCCCATTTTCTCGAAACTTCTCGTCCTCTCCCTCACTCCCTCTCGCACCGCCCGTGAAGGCGCCTCGCCGTATCTGCGCTCCATCTAACCCTACTATCCAAACCCCTCTTTGGTTAGAGTTAGTTCACGGTTAGCTCAGGATTAGAATCTAACTCTAACCTCTAACTCACCTCTGACTGAGTTAGAGTATCCAAACAGAGCCGCTATTATATAGGTTGCTCATCAATGCACCTATAGCGGGCATTTGCGGTAGCGATACCGTCATCAAAAGGGTTAATGTTGAGTTATGCCAAAAATCACAGGCAACTAAATTTTAGTACAATCCGAATGACTTTGCCAACTGCAGCCGGCACTCTGTCTTGGCAAACCTAATAGCAGGATTGTCAATGGGGATGTGCTACACGTCAGCCGTCAAAGATCCGCCGCCTCACGAGCTATCTGATTCGATGACGCGAGCTGCCGTGTTGTTTTTCTTCTTTATTTTTTCTGCAACAACAAAACTCTTGTTGCAAAATCTGCTCTTCTTTAATTTCATGCAACATGGCCTTTGTTGTAAACCTCCACTTCTCTAATTTTCGGCAACAAGACTCATGTTGCAAAAAAAATCGTCTTCTATAATTTTTCGCAACATGACTCACGTTGTAAAACTTTTTCTCATGTAATTTTCTGATTACAAAAACTGTAGCAACATCTTCAGCCGCGTCTAATTTTTTGCAACAAGAGCCATGTTGCAAAAATTGCAAACAACATCTCCGACCGCGTTGAAAGGTGATGTTGTAGCAGCACCACCGTTGTTGTTGTCGCCGTTTGCAACTCAGCCGTTGTTTCAGAAACTCGCCTAAGCAGCAACACCGCTTGTCCCTGGCCGTACATGTCGTCTCTTCTCTTCCTTCGCCGCATCGCCATTGCAACAGGGCACTACTTGCAAGACGGGAGATGTCGGTGGTCGTCTGCAGCACCCCGAAGATGGACCTTGTAGCGGTCGGTGCCACCCTGCAGCACCCGGTGGTTCAGCCTGCATCTTAAAGAGATCCACTGCGCAGTGGAAGTAGTAGGTCGTCCCACTTGAGGCAGGGTGGTGGTGGTACTTGCAGTGCAGTGGTGGGTGGTGGCGGCTTGCAGCAGCCGGTTTCTACAGTCGTGGTGGCTTATACTAATGTCCCGTGAAATCAAGCCAGGAGAAAAAGGGGATGAGGATGAGATGCTCGATCTGGAGAAAATGGGGAGCCTAAGGTGATTCTAGATAAGGGCCCACGAGACGTGTGGCAGCCAGCAAAGGCAGGGGACGCTAATGTGCCATCCACCGGCTGAAGGAAGCTTTTCCCATTCCCAGCATGGGCGACGCTACACGTCGGCCAGTGGATAATAAGAAAATATCCGCTGCCTCGCTAACCATTCGATCGACACATTAATGGCCGTCAGATATACCTGCGTAAGTAGCCACTTCTTTGCAATAAGATTGGTGTTGTAGAAGACCATCTGCGACAGCAAGCTTCTTGCAATCACTCGAGCCTATATGATTTTATTTTTTGCAACAAAGGTCTTGTTGCAGGAATTTTTGCAACAAAGGTCTCGTTGCGGGAATTTTCGCAACAATGGTCTTGTTGCAGAAATTTAGGCAATGTATTTTATTTTTTATTTTTTGCAACAGAGGTCTTGTTGCAGATTTTTTTTGCAACAAAGGTCTTGTTGCGGAAAATGTAAAGATCGATAGAATTCTTTTGCAACATGGTCGTGTTCCAGAATTTTTTTGCAACTAGGATCATGTTGCAGTTTTTTTTTGTTTTTTTGCAAATAAAGACCTCGACATAATGGAGAAGGTTTCGGCAGCAGGAGGAGCTTGAGGTGGTGGCGCCATGGCCGGCTACGGCCGAACTGGCCGTTGGCGTCAGATGGCAGCTGCCTGTGTTTCAGACGTCTCGTCAGTCGCGGTTGTGGTGTGCGTGGTGGTGCAGCTCGCAACTTCAATGCTCCAGGCACGTCACTCACCGCCGTTATCATGGCCGGTTGCTGGACTTGGGAAGTCCATCATTGCTAGCAAACACCATTCGTGCTTTGTAGAAGACGACTGATGCAAGCGGTTGCAAATTAATAAAGGGAAGAAATGAGTGGAGGGAAGAGCTTGTAGAAGAGATAAGGTTAGGAAGAGAGATGGACCATGAGGACAGGTGTTGTTCAGCAAAGGTGGAGGACGCGTTGGAGTTTTCCGCCGGCTGGAGGGGAGCTTTTCCCTACATATATGCGGAGTAATATATTTTTTTTCTGCAGCACAAGCATAGAAGGCAACATGCCTCAGGTTCCAGCTGGCCGTGTCCGTGTGGCACACACCACTGCCTCCACACCGGTATTGTTCATCATATTCGTGAGGCAGTAGGCTGGTCATAGTGGGAAGTAACTTAGACTAGTGTCATGCATATGACATTAATCTAAGTTACTATCTTCATAATGCAAAGTAACATAATAGTAGTATCATAGATGGCTTCATTTATTAACTTGTAGACTCTTCTTGTCTCGGGAAGCGCTATGTTACATTAACATATTATGTTACTACTTTTCATTAACTACTTGCTACATAAGCAAAATTTTCTTGAAATGTGTTATGTTACTATCTAAGTTACTCTTATTATAAGTAGCTGTAGAACACAGTGTGGCTTCCTGCATCGTCGACTTCTCGTTGCCGTCGATGTGGACCTTAGGTGCCTGGTCTCGAGACTGGAGGGCACGAAGTCGAGGAAACTACAGCTTGTTTTTCTTAGCGACAGTGTATACAATAATTTAGTTACAGGTAAACCACAAAAGATTGAAAATGCTTACCTTGCTTTTGCCTTGCTGAAATCTCAAGAAATACAGTTCACTACTGAAACCCGATCGGATACTACAACACTACAACACGAACAATTTATGTAAACTCGAACATTTAAATGAGGAATATTCCAAATTAAACCTGGAATCATGAACTCGCTGGTCGACTAGTCAAGGTTACGTCGGACAACAGGAATTACGTACAAGTGTAGTGTTGCTGATTGTGTACATCCTAATTATGCAGGAGCTAGTGGTGAACTTGTCTGCTTTGTATCAATTTGATATGAAGTTATGAGTCAATAAAGGCATATTTTATTTTAAAATCGGAATTGAACAATAATAAGTGACGTCGTGAGGAACTCTTTGTTTCTGCGGCCTGTTGTTCCTATGATCTCCAGTCCTACTAATTGGGCACCTCCTCTTCAATTTTTTTTTTTGCGGGAAACATCCTCTTCAGTTTCAGGAAAATGAACGTGGGTATTAGCTATGTTCTAACTCGGGCAGTATAGGAATTGTTGTGTGTGATGACTGATGACATGGGTGAGGTCCTTCGTCTTGGGATTTTATCTCAGTCTGATTCAGCAGTAAGGAGGCAGTCAGGCAGAGCTCCACGCTTGCTGGGCTTTATGTTGGCATTCCGTTTCAAAAACTTACTATTTTAGAAACAGACTGTTTGCATGTGTATGATTTTCTCTTAATTAGATCATACTCCCTCAGTTCCGATTTACTCGTCATGGTTTTAGTTCAAATTTGAACTAAAACCACGACGAGTAAATTAGAACGGAGGGAGTATGTTGGATGTATCTACGTTGGTTGGCCTGAAGAAGCTGGGAGCCTATTCAAGTGATGAGTCAACTGCCCCAGGCCAAGTTGGTGAAGGTTAAGAGAGGGGCGAATAGGGTTGCACTTGGACATGATATTGCCAAGTTATATTTCTGTATCAAATCTGATGACTTGTTAGTTGGTGGTGTTCCATCCTGCGTGATTCCATACAAACAAGAAGATAGCATTTCAATGTCTCCCTTCATTTTGGAAAAACTTGAAATTACTCCTTTTCTTGACATACTATTTGGATGAGTGAGAGCAACACGCAAACTAGATGCTCGGTGGACGGGTCATTCGTGTTGTGTGCGGCCCACACTGACAATATATAAATGTGCTTAGATTTTCAGAATGCACGTATCTTCCATGTACACGCGTGGATGCTATCCTATTCCGGACTCGGGAGTCCAGTTATAAATGTTCAAACGTCCCACACGGTGAATTACCACTGCTAATAGTTCAGCACACACAAGACTGCTTATGGCTTAGCTTATAGCCTACAGGTGATGGAAGATTCATCTTCACTTTTATTTAGCTATATATGAGATTTTGGAGAAAAACAAATCTAGGCCAATGGTGTTACATACGTTGCGAGCTGCACCAGGCGTTCGCAGCGGTAACAGCCATGGCAGGCTTATATATTAGTTGTGTGCTTACATCGCAGGCTACTGAATTTTAGTACAACTGGACTGAATTTGTCAGCTAAGCCCTCGACACTGCTTTCATGGATACTTTCGTCGAGGATTTCATGAACGTAAAAGTTCTGGGCAAACGAAAGCTACCCGGTTGGGATCAACATTTCTGTATTGGTCGGAGCGGCCAGAGGAAATTTTAGCTGCTGGTGCATTCGAATGGAGTATATACTAACCAACACTAGACTACAAACATCCATATTGATGCTGTTCTAGGTTCTTTTATCTGTATTAGTGTCTAATTGTCATGCAAATCACAGACAAGCCTCTCTTTTCCCAAATTCTTTTTTATGAACTTCCAAATAAGCGGATGGCAAAAGTTATGTATGAAGGAACATATTTCATTCCGAAAATGTTGTGGTAATGACAAGAAACAATAGCGCTTAGTTACAACAAGGTTGCAGATTTGCATCGGCAGATAATTACCGGTAAATGAACATTGAACGACAATGTTGTCATGCTGGATTCAAAACAGACAAGAAGGTGATAATTACCGGTAAATAAACATTGAAGGGCAAGACTGTCATGCTGGATTCAAAACTAACAAGAAGGTACCACTGAGAAAAAAGGAACCACATATTTTCATCAACTCATGAGATAAACCTTGTTGGTGATAGCCTCCCGCCCGGTGATGCAAAAAGAGTGGAGCCACTAGGCAAAGATGCATATATCCTTGACAAGTTCAATATCCGGAGAAAAATGTAGTTTGCATGCTTCATGGCTGCAAAGCATGATAATATGTTGGTTAGACAAAACGTGATGTATTGAAACTCTGTAAACGTAGACGCACGTATCTCTTTCTCCTTTCCCGATTCTTTCTCTGTAATCGATTGATCCTTCTTGTACGCCAAGACATAGGCTATCTGCCTAATATAAATAAACACCATGCGGCCTTCTAAGGAAGGTAGGAACGCTTCCATCTATATTTTTACATGGTATACAGAGCAGACCTCTTCCAATCTATCTAGCCTTCGATCGAAACATCTCGCCATGTCTTCCGCTACTCCGGTCGTTCTCAACCTCGGTTCATAGCCAACGGAGAAGCTCGCAAGAGGGAATTTTCTCCTCTGGAAGGCCCAGGTTATGCCGGCCCTGCGAGGAGCGCAGGTCACCAGCCTCCTGGACGGCACCGACGCAGCGCCCCCGAAGACGGTGGAGCAGCAGCAGTCGGACAAGACCACGGTCATCATACCGAACCCAGTCTACGGACCATGGCTGACAAGAGATCAGCTAGTTCTCAGTTATTTACTGAATTCTCTCTCAAAAGAGATACTCTCGCAGGTCATTGGAAAAGAAAACACCTTTGATCTGTGGACTGCTCTCACAACCTTATTTGCCTCGCAGTCGCAATCACGGATTACGAATCTGAGAATCGCCATTGCCAACACAAAAAAGGCACCATGCCGAGCACCTTGTTCATGGCCAAGATGAAGAGTCCAGGAGATGAGTTGGCTGCTGCTGGTCGACCTGTTTCCGAGCCAGAGATGGTTGATTATATCCTTGCAGGCCTTGATCGAGATTACGATCCAGTAGTTGCAGCGGTCGGCGCCATCAAAAACACTATCTCTGTTGATGATCTCTTTGCACAGATTGCAGCCTTTGCTCAGAGGATGGAGATGCTAGGAGATGGACCTACAGGCGGCTACAACACATCCGCCAACGCAGCCTACAGAGGGCGTGGCCAGACTCGGGGCAAGGGCCCTCGCGGCCGAGGATCCAGGGGGCGAGGGCGTGGAGATCGCCCCTCTCCTTCTCCTGACCGAGGTGGTGGTGGTGGCTACCACCAACGACCAAGGCAACAACAACAACAGCAGCAGCAAGATCATGACTATCCCGAGTGCCAGATTTGCTACAAGCATCATGCCGGCGGTGCTAGGGTGTGCTGGCATCGTTATGATGAGGACAACCATGAAGAAAAGAGGGTGAACATCGTCACAAATTCCTATGGTATTGACACTAATTGGTATGCAGATTCTGGTGCCACCGAACACATTACGGGGGAGCTCGACAAACTGACAATGCGGGAGAAGTACCAAGGAGGTGATCAAGTGCACACCGCAAGCGGTTCTGGTATGAAAATTACTCATATTGGAAATTCAATTGTTAAAACCCCCGTAAAAGACTTGCATTTAAATAATGTTTTACATAGTCCTCAAGCATCAAAAAAATCTTGGCTCTGTTCATCGCTTTGCCCTTGATAATAATGTTCTTATCATATTCTATCCTTATTCTTTTATGATCAAGGATTTGGCAACTAGGAGAGTCATCCTTAGAGGAAGGTGTGAGGGAGGTCTCTATCCTCTTATATCATCGTCTTCATGGTCAAACAAACAAGTATGGAGTGTCACCAAGCTATCTTCGGCAAAGTGGCATAGTCGTTTGGGTCATCCCTCTTCAGCTATCGTTCAACATGTCCTTAGTAAAAATAAACTTCCTTATGAGTCTAGTGTTGAGTCGGTTTGTGATTCGTGTCAACAAGCTAAGAGTCATCAGTTACCATACCCTGTTTCAACTAGTGTATCCACTGCTCCATTGCAACTTATATTCTCAGATGTATGGGGGCCAGCCCCTACTTCAGTTGGTAGGTTCTCATATTACGTAAGCTTTATTGATGACTATAGTAAATTTATATGGATTTATTTGCTAAAGAAACGATCCGATGTATTCCAAGTCTTTAGCAATTTCTAAAATCTTGTTGAACGCCAACTGAATTCCAAAATTCTTTCCATGCAAACCGACTAGGGTGGTGAGTATGAGAAACTCAATTCCTTCTTTCAAAAGATTGGAATCTCACATCATGTTTCTTGCCCACATGCTCATTAACAAAATGGCTCAGCTGAACGAAAGCATCGTCATATTGTTGAAGTAAGACTAGCATTGCTAGCTAATGCATCTATGCCGTTAAAATTCTGGGATGAAGCTTTTTTAACTGCTACATATCTCATCAATATTCGTCCTAGTAAAGTCATCAAATTTGAGAACCCCATCACACGACTCTTTGGTGTCAAACCCGATTACACATCTCTTCGTATTTTTGGTTGTGCGTGTTGGCCAAATCTTAGACCATACAATACACGCAAACTTGCGTTTCGTTCAAAAAAATGTGTCTTCTTAGGCTATAGCCCTATGCACAAAGGGGTCAAATACCTTGATGTTTCCACTGGCAAGGTCTACATATCTCGGGATGTGGTCTTTGATGAATCTGTTTTCCCATTCGAGTCACTTCACCCTAATGCCGGTGCGCTTCTCCGCAAAGAAATTCTTCTTCTTCCACCTAGTCTTCAAGATTTTGATCACGGGGGTGACAACAATTGCAATGACCAATGTGATAATATTTCTGCTAGTTCTACTCTTGGTCTTATACCAGTGCAGGTGTCTGAAGAAAACGGCAGAGAAAATGATCAAAATCATGAAAATCCAGCACAAAATGATGCATTATTTCATGCAATAGAAGAAGAAGCCGGCGCAGAATACGAGGATGATATGGTAGCGCCCTGTACTCCTGCACGTCTGCGCCCCTCGGATCATGTGCGTGGATCAGCTTGGGATCCCGCAACTGCCAGCAGCCAGGAGGATTCTCTTGGGGATCGCGTGACCCAGTCGGCGGCTGCCACGTCATCACGTGGTGGAGCCGCATCGCGCTCACCCCGCGCGCGTTTGATAGCGATTGGAGGCGCGGGTTTGTCCTGCATGCAGGGGACAGCGACAGGATGGGTCGGATCCCCTACGCCAGTAAATTCTGCGACCTACAGTGAGTCTAGCGCAGGGCCAGCCACATCCGCATCTACAGGATCTTCTGCGGCAGATTCAGATGGATCTTCTGCGAACAACCCAATTATACAATCTCCTGTGCAACAGCAGCTAGTTCCTGTTCAATCAAGACTGGTCACCACTTCACGAGTTATGACTTGACTACAAAAGGGTATAAGAAATCCGAAAGTAAGAAGAGATGGTACTGTACCATATGGGATGTTGTGTATTTCAGGAGAGCCAACAAGGCTGGACGATGCACTTGGGGATCCTCGGTGGAAACATGCAATGGATGAAGAGTATGATGCATTGATGAAGAACAAAAGTTGGCACCTTATACCTTATCAGAAAGGTAGAAATATCATTGATTGCAAGTGGGTATATAGAGTTAAAAAGAAGGCAGATGGCTCCATTGACAGGTACAAGGCACGTCTAGTTGCAAAGGGTTTTAAGCAACGTTATGGTATAGACTACGAGGATACCTTTAGTCCAGTGGTAAAGGCTGCGACTATAAGACCTGTGCTAGCTATTGATGTATCCAAGGGATGGAGTCTGAGACAGCTAGATATACAGAACGCGTTTTTACATGGTGTTCTGGAAGAGGAGGTCTATATGAGGCAACCACCAGGATATGAGGACAAGCAAACACCTCATTATGTGTGTAAGCTTGACAAGGCTCTTTATGGTCTGAAACAAACACCCAGAGCATGGTACTCCAGGTTAAGTTCACAGTTGAAGCACCTTGGTTTCATTGCATCCAAAGCTGACACATCTCTCTTTATTTATAACAAGGCGAATACCATTATTTTTGTGCTCATATATGTTGATGATATCATAGTTGCAAGTTCTTCACAGAGTGCCACCAATGCTCTTCTGCATGATTTGAGTTCAGAATTTGCCTTGAAGGATCTTGGTGATTTACACTTCTTTCTGGGCATTGAGGTTAAGAATATTCAAGATGGCATAGTGTTAAAACAAGAAAAAATATGTCACTGAACTTCTAGCACGCATGGGAATGAAGGATTGCAAGCCTTCACCCACACCGTTGTCCTCTTCAGAGCAGCTCTCGGCACATGAAGGGGTGCCACTGAAGGAGGAAGAAAGCACTAGATATAGAAGTGTTGTTGGAGCACTACAGTACCTGACCTTGACACGGCCAGATATTTCCTTTGCTGTTAACAAAGTTTGTCAATATCTACATGGTCCTACTTCTATTCATTGGACAGCTGTCAAAAGAATTGTAAGATATGTGAAGCACACTGCAGGTTTTGGACTTCAGTTCAGACGTTCAAACTCCACACTTGTTAGTGCTTTTTCTGATGCTGATTGGGCAGGCTGTGCTGATGACAGAAAGTCAACTGGAGGTTTTGCCGTCTTCTTTGGTTCTAATCTTATTTCTTGGAGTGCGAGAAAACAAGCAACGGTGTCAAGGTCAAGTACAGAAGCTGAATATAAATCACTTGCTAATGCCACAGCTGAAATCATTTGGGTGGAGTCCTTGCTAGAAGAGTTGGGAATAAAGCAACAACGCACTTCATGTCTATGGTGTGACAATCTAGGTGCTACCTATTTGTCTGCTAACCTGTTTTTCATGCTAGAACCAAACATATTGAAATAGACTTTCACTTTGTACGAGAAAGGGTTGCAGAGAAGAAGTTGGAGATACGCTTCATTCCCTCCAAAGATCAAGTTGCAGATGGTTTCACCAAAGCTTTGCCGGTCAAGTTATTTGAAGGATTCAAGATAATCTAAACTTAGGATAGTTTAGATTAAGGGAGGGTGTTAGACAAAACGTGATGTATTGAAACTCTGTAAACGTAGACGCACGTATCTCTTTCTCCTTTCCCGATTCTTTCTCTGTAATCAATTGATCCTTCTTGTACGCTAAGACATAGGCTATCTGCCTAATATAAATAAACACCACGCGGCCTTCTAAGGAAGGTAGGAACGCTTCCATCTATATTTTTACAGCCGACTGTTGCTGGAAAAATTAGAATAAAGTGAACAGTGCAGATTTTTATGTCTTTTTTGGTAGAACTAGTAAACGTGCACGTGCAACGCACGTATCATAATATAACTCTTATACAAATATTTATTTTAAATATAGTTTCTCTTTTAGCAAGTTACTTTTACCGAAGCATTTAAATGCGCCATATACCAAACAATATGATCACACATGTAACATACAATTTGTGGGATCTGTGTTGTTTGCATCATTTTTCAAGTCTCAATTTCTTAAATTATCATAATTCAAGTCCACTAAAATGACAACTAGCTTTGTTCTACAATCTGTCGTATGAGCCAATAAAGTAGTAACCAGAGTTAGTTTTGAAAATAGTGGTACAACATAGGACAAGTATAATGATACGCGACGAAAAATACCTGTGTAGGAGTGTCAGAAAAAATATCTCATGTGAAGTACTTCATAAAATTTAACATCCATAGACCACAAGATAACTTGTATGATTACAGAACTTTTATAAAAAGAGTAACAACTTTTATAGAGATTCATATAATAAATTTTAAAATCATCAAACAAAAATGACCGTAACCAGCCCTGATGATTTTTAGAAGATAAAAAAGATGGCAGGCATGCAGGCGAATCGGATAAAAAAAATGGGTCTTTTTAGAAGAATTTTTTTGTATTTGGACAAGCCGCACAGTCATAATCTCTCTCTGGTCACTGCCTAATTTTATTGAAAAAAACATTACCTATCCTCCCAACCGCTCCCTCAGTCCCTCACATTTCTCGCCCCGTTCCCCATTCTCCCATGGTGGCCACACCCTCACTCCACAGTCGGCGCCGACGCTCCCTGGTCTGGCCGCTACTCACCTCCGTCACCACCGTCGGTGCTTCCTGGTCAGGCCGCGGCTCCCCTTCGCAGCCGCTGCTCTTCCTCCCCTTCATGTCGAATCGCTCGTGGAAGTGGCCGAGGAGGCCCTCGAGCTTGGCATGCTCGCGCCAGCGATAGGCGCCGCCGGAGGTGGACGCGGAGGTGTGGCACTCGCTCGCTCCTGCTCTACCCTGCACCTTCTCCGAATCCGTTCGCCGAAGTGCTCGAGAAGGCGTTCGAGGTCGGCATGCTAGCCGACGACGCCGGGCCCCTCCCTCCTCCGGATGCCCTCGCCGTCGCCACCATGAGCCTCTCCACCCTCTCCCGTGAGGTCGTCCGGGTCCAGGTAAGTCCCTCTCTCCAACTCCACCACCTGCTCCGAAATCACCATGAATGTTCCCAAGACCGTGTATAATTGTTCTGTTATAGGGCTTTTTTAGAAAAGCTGATTTAACTAAGTATTATTCTGCTCTAGATTGCTACACCTTCTGGTTGTGAGTGGATCCAAGAGTTAACTTGATACAGTATCCTTTCAAAAGATGATAGATTATCTTCATGAAAGAAAGGAAGTTGGAAAATTATTATTGAAGAGGAATTCAGTGTCATGGGTTTCTCAAGAGCTAAAATGGAACAAGAAGTGCAAAACTGGCAATTCTTTTTGTAATACTATTAAGCTCGTCATGGTGGTTACCATGAATGAGTGTCTGATTTAATCTTTAGAAAGTGAGTTTTCTGTTACAATGTTCCCTTTCAAGACTGTTATATGATAAACCATCCGCTTAGTTGGTGGCTATGTTGATGATAAGGCCCTTAATGGTTCAGATTTCCTGAGGGAGGAGAAGGAGGTGCCGACAGGGGATGGGAGCAACAAGTATAATTCAAAGAGTATGTTTCGAATCTGAGTTGCATTGCACAGTATTTTTATTGCTCTAAGAAATCCATGGAGTTGTATATGGAACATTCCTTCATGTGATAGGCATATTTGTTTACTAAATCAAACTGCGTAGTTCCAACAAACAGACATTCAAATGCACCATTTTACACTCTGAAAGTAGGAAGTTCAACTTCTTTAGTGTTTAGAATGGATCAGGTGTACTTCAGATGTTTTCAGTTTTAAATAATTATGCACATTCTCACTCATCATGTGTGCAAAAAGTGGGTTTATACAGATTTATACAATTCATTATAACATCCTGGAGCTGAAACTAATTCGATTAATTTGGTCGTTCTCTGATGTGTGCTCACATTAATACCATTGGCAGCTTTGTAATTCGCTAAGCTAAATTCAATATTTCTGGTGTTCTGCGACAACTCAAGTCACCTTCATAATTTCTGGAAGCCAACTTTTTTTACACCAGGCCAAGGAGATGGAGTGCATGATTCAGTCAGTTACAAAATTGCAGTAGCCAAAACACTAACCATTTTCCACATAGAAAATCATTAATTACCGTTCCCTCTCCATTTGCCTCTTCAGCTCCTTAGGGTCTACATCCATGATACATTCTAGTTAGTTTAGCATCTCACCAGTTATCTGAATAATACAGCCGCATCCAGTACAATGGCATTTTTACCTTGGTACATGGCATCTCATCCCAGTTATTTGAATAATAAATAAGCATGCAGTAAAAGGGCACTTTTACCTTGGGCATGGCCAGGGGTGTGTATGGTACATTTTGCTCATCATTAAGCAGTGCTGTTGAAGCATGTTTCTTCTCACGGGCTTCACGACGTCTTTTAAGAATATCATCTTCCTCGCGTGCATAATACTCTTTTTTCCTCTGCCTCTTCAATTCTTCAGGGTCTTTATAAATACATACCGCAAGTTAGCACATAAGCAACAGCAAAAACAGTAGCGCAAAGTATAGGAACTGGTTGATGATAGTTACCCAATGATTGGTTGTTGCTTATATCCTGAAATGGGGTGTGCGCCCCCGCACTATTGGGAGATGACATACCTTCGCCTTCATGTGAATATTCATGTCATTAAATTTTGAGAAGCATGGAAATTGTGGAAATTAATCATGAACACCACCATCAGATGCAAACATAGTACACTGTCCTTTCTCTTGATATTGTGTTTCAGCAGAGTTCTACTTTGACATTAATAACAATTTTGAATGGCAGATCCCCTTATTGGACCACATTCAGTTGTCGGCCCTGCTGTTTGACATCCATAGTGATGCTGATGATGATCTTGGCAAGGGTAATGCTTTGATTTCATAGACATGTTGCTTTGATAGCTAGAGAATTAATTCTCAAGAGGACTTTGTGATTTAGTGTTCGTATGATATTTTTTAGTTGGGGCTGTTTTTTTCATGGATTTTCTCTGTCCACTACATCATGAATCTGGTAATATAAAAGTAATATCTATTTCTGATTATGTAATGACCGACTGTTATCTTGCTTCTTACTCATGTATCTTCAGATTTTATGTATCTGCCTGGGGTCTTGGTATGTCCTTGAGCACGCATGAGGTATGTATGTATCTGTTGGTATCTTAGTGCACTTTGTTGTTTCAGAGTAGCACTCTATAATTTGGCCCATGCCTATGAGTGTATATGCACGTACACCATAGGTCCGAGCTGAAACTAATTATGATTAATTTTCTCGTTCTGTGATGTGCGCTTACATTAATACCATTGGCACCTTTGTAAATTCTATAAGCTAAATCCAATATTTCAGGTGTTCTGCGAGAACTCAAGTCACCTTCTTAAATTCTGAAAGCCAAGGAGATAGGGTGCATGATTCAGTTAGTTACAAAATTGCAGCAGCCAAAACACTAACCATGTTCCACATAGAAAACCATTAATTACAGATATAAGACGAACGGCTTATAGCATTGTGCTGTGCAACTGTTTGTTTTTTAGAACTCTATTCTGAAAATTCTAATCCTGTATAATGCTGCAACAGGTCAAACGAAGAAGTTGAACCTAAAGAAGGGCAGGGAAGAATTACAGCTTCGTGTGGCCGGCTGGTTCAGGGGACGTGCAGGGCGGGCGCGGCACCGGGTGCCGGGGTAGGCTCCTGGGCACTGGCTATCTCGCGGACGGGCCACACGGCGAGGGCAGGGTCGTGGGCGCCCGCTATCTCGCTGATGGATTACACACTGTGAGCGGCAACAATCGGCGGTGGCGATTGTGCAGGGAGCGACTGAGCGGCGCAGGGCTCACGAGGTATCGGTGCAGGCAGGAGACAGGGTTGGTGGGAGGCATCGAGGTCAAGGGCGAGGGGAGCTGATTTAGTTGAGTTTCCGTATTAGTTTGCGATCACAATTGCGTGATTGCAGGGGACGCGGGCTGGTAGTTGGAATATTCCTTCGGTGGTGGAGTATGGTCAGTCATGGGAATTTGCTAAGTGCACACCGTGGAGGCATTAGATCAATAATGACTGTTGGATTGAGATTTATGGGACTAATTGTATGGTGCTGATTGGTTCGTATGTTTTGTGGAACTAATTGCTAGGTGCACATAAGAAAATTCTTGTTTGATTGTTTAATAGTAGTGGAGATGGAGATTATTACATGTAAGGTTGATTTCCTATATAGGAGAGGATAGTACTCCAATATTCTCCTTCACTCAGAGAACGTATAATTTCTTCTCTTGACAGATTATTCGCACACAAACTAGATGCTGGGCGGATGGATCATTCGCATTGCGTACAACCAACACCATAAATATATGAATTTTCTTCTGTTTTAGAATGCATGTGTGTTGCATGTATGCGCGAAGTTGCTATCCTAGCCCAGAGTCCAGCTATAAATAGGCACAAGTCCCCCACGGTGAACGACCATTCTCCACGTAGTTCAGCATGCACAGAATTCAGCATGCACAGAAGACTGCTTATTTTTATTTTTTTTTAGAATGAAGACGCCAGATGCGTCCGTCTTTAAATTAATAAAGCCACAACACACTACCAGAAAAACTTGGGTTGACGACGGCCAAATCTATGCCGACGGCCCCCGTCGGCATCTATGGACCTATGCCGACGGCCAAGGAGAGGCCGTAGGCGTAGAAAAACCGTCGGCATACATCGATCTATGCCGACGGGGCCGTCGGCATAGACGACACCGTCGGGACCGCCGGAGATATGCCTACGGGGCCGTCGGCATAGGAGCGGCCGTCGGCATAGCCCGGGCCCACCTGCCCGGTCAGCGCTGACCATTTGACGGCGTTGAACCTACGCCGACGGGAGGTAACGGCGGCCGTCGGCATATCTGTGGCAGAGGTATGCCTACGGCATAGCCGTCGGCATAGGCCCCTCTGCCACGTCATCGATCCGTGTGCCACGCCACGTCATCGATCCATGGAACAACCTCCGTGTGTGAACTGATATGCCGACGGCCTTGCCGTCGGCATACGTTTATTTTACTTTATTTTTTATTTTTACTTTATTTTGTTATTTTTACTTTATTTTAGTTTTTGTTTTTGCATAAGATAATTATGCCTTATCTAAAAAAACATACCCGATGGTATATCGATTGCCCCCCGTTACGAACGTCGCTATCGCCGTGTCACGAAGGGGGGAAACGGTCGACACGGAGGGGATTCTAGTTGGTGGGGGGATTCGAGGTGTAGCTATGTCACCGAAACATCGCACGGGTCCCGATGCATATGTGAAAGTGTTCAGGCATGCGTAGACGCCCGTCTTGGGGCTCCGCGGTGTGCCCCCTGCATGCAAGGCAGTGCCGCCGTCACTTGGAGGGGGCCAAACCCCGGAGACGCGTGCCGCCTCTTCGGACATGCCACCACACCACCCCGCATGTATGAGGTCCCGGTGCGACGCTCGGGTGGCATTGCTACCCCCCTAGGGCCCCCGTCCCGCCTAACCCTGTAGCGTTTGACCACGGGATCTACCCCTTTGACTTTGCATGGACGGGCTTTGACCAGTGGACGTATCCACCTGGTTGTGTTAGGTCAGCCCATAGGAACACTCTGGAGCAACATCCGGGCCAGACCCACGGCAAGATCCCCTCTGTGTGGACCCGACGCGTCCGTTTCCCCCCTCTAGGTGCCGGCGGCGGCGCCGTCCGTGAGGGGGGGCACACCCCGGAGACGCGTGCCGGGCGTTTGCACCCGCCACAACACTTCCAGACTTGTGAGAGGCCGCCTACGCAAGATTTGGCGGCATGCTAGCCCCCGGAGGCCGCCGGCCACAGTCGTAGACACGCGAAGAGCAATCCGCGTAAGAGGGAATTCTTCAGATACTTCTCCATCACGAAAAATTATGAAAAATTACCATCAGTCCTACAGCACATGTGCCCACGTCGTGTAAAAAACTCATGATTTTATCGCGCTTTGAGTATTTAATAATATTCACGCCGCATCGTTACCGCAGAACGTCTACTACCATGTCATCGCCGTCCGTGAGGGGGGGGGGGCACACCCCGGAGACGCGTGCCGCCTCTTCGGACATGCCACCACACCATCCCGCATGTATGAGGTCCCGGTGCCACGCTCCGGTGGCATTGCTTCCCCCCTAGGGCCCCGTCCCGCCTAATCTTGTAGCGTTTGACCACAGGATCTACCCCTTTGACTTTGCACGGACGGGCTTTGAGCAGTGGACGTATCCACCCGGTTGTGTTAGGTCAGCCCATAGGAACACTCTGGAGCAACATCCGGGCCAGACCCACGGCGAGATCCCCTCCGTGTGGACCCGACGTTCCCGTTTCCCCCCCTCCAGGTGCCGGCGGCGGCGCCGTCCGTGAGGGGGGCACACCCCGGAGACGCGTGCCGGGCGTTTGCACCCGCCACAACACTTCCAGACTTGTGAGAGGCCGCCTACGCAAGATTTGGCGGCATGCTAGCCCCCGGAGGCCGCGGGCCACAGTCGTAGACACGCGAAGAGCAACCCGCGTAAGAGGGAATTGTTCAAATACTTCTCCATCACGAAAAATTATGAAAAATTACCATCAGTCCTACAGCACATGTGCCCACGTCGTGTAAAAAACTCATGATTTTATCGGGCTCCAAGTATTTAATAATATTCACGCCGCATCGTTACCGCAGAACGTCTACTACCGTGTCATCGCCGTCCGTGAGGGGGGCCACACCCCGGAGACGCGTGCCGCCTCTCCGGACATGCCACCACACCATCCCGCATGTATGAGGTCCTGGTGCGACGCTCGGGTGGCATTGCTACCCCCCTAGGGCCCCCGTCCCGCCTAACCCTGTAGCGTTTGACCACGGGATCTACCCCTTTGACTTTGCACGGACGGGCTTTTACCAGTGGACGTATCCACCCGGTTGTGTTAGGTCAGCCCATAGGAATACTCTGGAGCAACATCTGGGCCAGACCCAGGGCAAGATCCCCTCCGTGTGGACCCGACGCGTCCGTTTTCCTCCCTCCAGGTGCCGGCAGCGGCGCCGTCCGTGAGGGGGGGGCACCCCGGAGACGCGTGCCGGGCGTTTGCACCCGCCACAACACTTCCAGACTTGTGAGAGGCTGCTTACGCAAGATTTAGCGGCATGCTAGCCCCCGGAGGCCGCCGGCCACAGTCGTAGACACGCGAAGAGCAATCCGCGTAAGAGGGAATTGTTCAGTTACTTCTCCATCACGAAAAATTATGAAAAATTACCATCAATCCTACAACACATGTGCCCACGTCGTGTAAAAAACTCATGATTTTATCGCGCTCCAAGTATTTAATAATATTCACGCCGTGTCGTTACCGCAGAACGTCTACTACCGTGTCATCGTCGTCCGTGAGGGGGGGCCACACCCCGGAGACGCGTGCCGGGCGTTTGCACCCGCCACAACACTTCCAGACTTGTGAGAGGCCGCCTACGCAAGATTTGGCGGCATGCTAGCCCCCGGAGGCCGCCGGCCACAGTCGTAGACACGCGAAGAGCAATCCGCGTAAGAGGGAATTGTTCAGATACTTCTCGATAACGAAAAATTATGAAAAATTACCATCAGTCCTACAGCACATGTGCCCACGTCGTGTAAAAAACTCATGATTGTATCACGCTCCGAGTATTTAATAATATTCACGCCGCATCGTTACCGCAGAACGTCTACTACCGTGTCATCGCCGTCCGTGAGGGGGGGGGGGCACACCCCGGAGACGCGTGCCGCCTCTTCGGCCATGCCACCACAGCATCCCGCATGTATAAGGTCCCAGTGCAACACTCCGGTGGCATTGCTACCCCCTAGGGCCCCCGTCCTGCCTAACCCTGTAGCGTTTGACCACGGAATCTAGCCCTTTGACTTTGCACGGACGGGCTTTGACCAGTGGACGTATCCACCCGATTGTGTTAGGTCAGCCCATAGGAACACTTTGGAGCAACATCCGTGTCAGGGTTAGACGGGACGGGGTACCGAAGGGGGGGGTAGCAATGCCGCCAGGTGTTGCGGTGGGCCCTCCTACGCTTGTGGAAGCATGCATGGTGGCACGCTCAGGCACCCGACACGCGGCTCCGGGGTGTGCCACCCTCACGGGCGTCGCTGCCGCCATGTCTCGGAGGGGGGAAACGGCCACCACAGCTTACACACGACAAACTGAGAAGGTGGAGAAGTATGTGAACATAGATTGGTGGCGAGGTGGAACTATTTTTTACAGTGTGCTGAGAGCCAGACATTAATAATTACATTTTGTTAGGACATTTTTTAAATAAATTGAATTTAATGTAAACAAAAAACAAAAAAGCAGGTATGCCGACGGCATAACGGTCGGCATAGGTGGAAAGAACCTATGCCGACGACTATACCGTCGGCATACCTCACACCTTATCCAACTGGGCACCCCACGCCCCGACCACTCATTCGACCTAACCCCCTCATCCATCCTCCTCGCTCGATCTAGCCCCGCCGCCGCTCGATCCCCGCCCTCCGCCGCTCGATCCCCACCCTCTGCCACTCGATCCCCCCGCCACCGGCCATCCTAGCCCCGCACCGCCGACGCCCCCATCTGCACCGCCGCCGCCCCTGTCCTCGCCGCGTCGCACCGACCCCTCCCCACGCTCCTCGCCCCCCGTCCCTACCCCGCATCACGCGTCCTCCCTCTGCACTGCCGCCGGCTATTCTCTCCCCGCACCGCCGCCAGCCGTCCCCGCCCGCCCCGCATCGCCGCTGGTCGTTCCCGGCCGCCCCGCACCACGCGGCCCCGTCCCAGGACTGGCCCCGTCGTCCTCGCCCCCTTCCCGACCCTCCTGCTCGTGGTGAGCTGGCTGCGGCCACGGCTCCGGCGGTCCGATGCCCCCTTCCCGGCCCTCCTCTACTGCTGGTGAGCACCGGGGAGCCCCCAGCCGCCCACGCTCCGCCACCCGTTGCCGGCCCCTCCGACACCACCTCCGCCACCACGTCCCCTGCCCCCTCGGTGAGCTCCCCCGTCATCCTGCCGCTCCCCCCGCTGCTGCCGTTGCTCCCCTGCCGCTGCTGTGCTGCTAGATGAATGGATGGATAGATAGTTAGATAAATAGATTTTTTGTATGTTTTTCTTCTTCTTGCTACTGTTTTTAGGTGGATGGATGTATGGATAAATTTTTCTTAGATGGATTCATGGATGTTGTTAGAATCATAGATGGTGGATGGATGGAATGTCGGTGAATTTTTTTAGAAACTTTGTTTGTCATATATTTAATGTTAGGTCATGTTGACTAATGTATGTTGGTAAAGTTAATGATAGATGAATGGATGGCTGGATGGATGTTGGACAAAATTTGACACTTGACTGAGATGTGATGATCTTGTTATTTTTTTTATACTCATAATGATCTTGATAAAATAATTGAAGACAAAATTTTGAGACTTACTAAGGTGTGATGATCTTGCTAAAAAAATGATACTCATGATGATCTTGCTAAAAAAATAGAAGAAAAAAGTTTGACACTTTACTGAGATGTGATGATCTAAGTTGTTCTTTCAGTGGAATTTGCAGGCATTGTGGTGTCGCATTTCATCAGAGTGACCGTTGTCCGACGCGTTGGTCCCCCTGAGCATCCCTCTGTTGTTCGACTACTTCCTCTACAGCCGAGGGTGAGCTAACATTCCATCTCCTCCATTTTTTCATATCACTAGGTTTCATTCTCAAGTCAACTGGCGTAACCTAGGCGTCTCCCGTCCGAAAGGGTTTCATCAATAAATATGCATTCAATTGCACCCAAGAACATTTTTTTGTTTTTTCATGATTTTGCAGAGGATAAGAGGGCTAAATGTGATAGTTAGACACATAGATGGTAGTTAGATAGATAACTTGTTCATACGGATTTGTTTTGAGATGATGATGATTGTTAGATGAGAAGTGATAATGATGATTTTTATGCTTCGATGATTTTGAGATGATGATGATAGATGATAGATGATTGGTAGATGATGATGTTGATGATAGATGATGGCGTTTTTTATGCTTCGATAATTTTTAGATGATGATGATGTTTTTTTATGATTCGATGATTGTTAGACGATGATGATGATATTGTGATGTTCTATGAGTTGTGATGTTCTAAATTTTTTGTCGCGATGGAATTTGCAGGCTTTATGGTGTCGCATTTCATCGGAGTGACCGTTGTACGACGCGTTGGTCCCCCTGAGCATCCCTCTGCTGTTCGGCTACTTCCTCTACAGCCGAGGGTGAGCTACAAGTCCATATCCTCCATTTTTTCATATCACTAGATTTCATTCTCAAGTCAACTGACGTAACCTAGGCGTCTCCCGTCCGAAAGGGTTGCACGGATAAATATGCATTCAATTGCATATTTATCACCGCAGCTCTTTCGGATTGTCCAGCGTTTTCCACGGACAGCCCGAGGATGTGTAGATTAGGTATGTTCTCCATGTTCTACCCCGTTCCGAGACAGGATTTCGGCGGCGCCTCCCCATTGTTCTCCGAAGCACATTCTCTCGGCTATTTGCCGAGACGTGTATTTGGAGAACAGCGGGGAGGTGCTGCCGAAATTTTGTCTCGGAACGGGGTAGAATGGAGAATGTACTCAATCTACACATCCTCGGGTGGGATTAGGACCCATCTTTACCTATTAGAGATGTAGGTGGATTAAACGCGGTAGAAAATGAAAATTTGATGTGATTAATTTAAGTGAATCCTTAATTATGTTGTGTGGGCTGCAAAAAAGCAGAGGATGGCAGATAATCAGTGGATGTATAGTGGTTTTATCCGTCGGAATCGAGTAACATCAGAGTGGATCGCGAAAACCGATGTGTATTTGAAGGAGATATTCTGTCGTCCAATGAGAATTATCCCACCATGCCCCTGTGCGAGATGTTCCAGACGTCACCGTAGAAATCAGACGGACATGAGTAAGCACCTTCGCACGCACGGATATATGCCAAACTTTGACATGCCACCGATAAACATAGCCGAGCAGGACCGTGGTAGAGAGGAGGTGATGCGACAACGCATCGATGGATATGAGGACGACGGGGTCAGGGACATGCTAGATGATGTCATTGTTGCAGAAACGGCAAATGTGACACCTTCAGAGAATGAACCGGAGGAGCCGGAGGCAACCGCTAAGGCCTTCTTGGAGGTCTTGGCCTCGTCGAAGAAACCTCTTTATGCGGGTGCGAAAATATCTCAGCTGGATGCCATCTCGCAACTGATTGCAGTCAAGGCTGAGTACGGCTGTAGCCAGAAATGCTTCGAAGCATTCCTGGGAGTATGGGCTAACAGCCTCCCTGAGGGTCATGAACTGTCAAAAAGCATGTACGATACAAAGAAAATCATGAAGGCACTCTCTATGGATTATGAGAAAATAGATGTTTGCCCGAAGAATTGCCTTTTGTTTAGGCACGAGTATGCGGATGACAAGTACTGTAGGAAGTGCGGTTCATCTCGGTACATTGAGGTGGTCGGTGAGGATGGTGAGAAAAAGCAGCTAACCATCCCCGTTAAGGTTCTTCGGTATCTTGATTTTATAAAAAGACTGCAGCGCCTTTTCATCACGAAGGAGTCTGCCAAAATGATGAAGTGGCACAAGGAAGGTATAAGGTACAATGCAAAAAAAATTGTACATCCATCGGGAGGGGAAGCATGGAAGTCATTCGATGAAGAATACCCCGAGGAAGCAGCCGAGGCTGGGAATGTCAGAATAGCCATATCAGGTGATGGGTTGAATCCATATGGTATGTCGTCCAATCCATACAGCTGCTGGCCTGTGTTTGTAATTTCGCTCAATCTTCCTCCCGGTGCCCTAATGCAATGGAAGACCATGTTCTTGTCGCTCATCATTCCGGGGCCTGACTACCCGGGGAAGCAATTGGGTGTGTTTATGCAGCCGCTTGTGGATGCTTTGCACCATTCTTGGTACTTTTCGAGGTTGACATACAACCGGGATCTGCAGAGAAATTTCTTGATGAAAGTTTGGTTGCACTATTGCATGCATGACTTTCCCGGCTATGCTCTATTCTGCGGATGGTGTACAAGTGGTAAGATGCCATGCCCAGTGTGCATGCAGGCTCTGCGAATGATTTGGCTGAGTAAGGGTGGCAAGTATGTAGCCTTTGACCTGCATCGACAGTTCCTCCCTCCAGACCATCCAGACAGGGAAGACAAGAAGAACTTCATGAAAGGCCGGGTTGTTCATGAAGTAACCGAGATTCCAACATTTTCAGGGGCAGATGTTCTTGCTCAGCTAAAAGCTCTCAAGCCTAAAGTCAAAGGCAAAGGCAAAGCCAAAGCCAAAGGCTTCGAGGGATATGGTGAGACGCACAACTGGACGCACATTACCCCCTTCTCGCAACTTCCCTATTTCAAGGACCTCAAACTTCCTTACAATATTTATGTGATGCACACCGAAAAGAATGTGGCAGAGTCCCTTTTCCACACGATCCTCAACATTCCTGATAAGACGAAGGATAACGTAAAAGCTAGAGCCGATCAACAGAGAATTTGTGATAGACCACGCCTGAATATGAAGCCTCCCACAGGCGGTCGAAAAAACTGGTTCAAGCCAGATGCTGACTTTGTCCTTAAACCGCCAGAAAAAAAGAAGTACTTATCTGGCTGAAACAAATTTTGAAGTTCACCGATGGTTATGCATCGAATATAAGTAAGGGAGTCAATCTTTCAACGGGCAAAGTGACCGGCCTGAAGAGTCATGACTACCATGTATGGAATGAGCGGATAATGCCGGTGATGGTTCGAGGCTATGTCCCCGAGCATGTCTGGCGAGTGCTTGCCGAGCTTAGCCATTTCTTCCGCACGCTCTGTGCTAAAGAAGTAAGTAAAGAGGTGATTGAAAAATTGCATAAGAAGGCACCGGAGTTGATAGTCAAGCTAGAGAAGATCTTTCCGCCAGGCTTCTTTACTCCGATGACACATCTCATTCTACACCTCGTGAACGAGGTATTGTTGGGGGGCCCTGTGCAAAATCGCTGGCAGTACGACCCTGAGAGGCAGAACAAGCATCTCCGACGGAAATGTGGAAACAAAGCTAAGATTGAAGCTTCCATAGCTGAGGCAGTTATCCTAGAGGAGGTGTCAGTGAAGGAAATATGCCCTAGAGGCAATAATAAAGTTATTATTTATTTCCTTATAATCATGATAAATGTTTATTATTCATGCTAGAATTGTATTAACCGGAAACATAATACATGTGTGAATACATAGACAAACAAAGTGTCACTAGTATGCCTCTACTTGACTAGCTCGTTAATCAAAGATGGTTATGTTTCCTAACCATGAACAATGAGTTGTTATTTGATTAACGAGGTCACATCATTAGTTGAATGATCTGATTGACATGACCCATTCCATTAGCTTAGCACCCGATCGTTTAGTATGTTGCTATTGCTTTCTTCATGACTTATACATGTTCCTATGACTATGAGATTATGCAACTCCCGTTTACCGGAGGAACACTTTGGGTGCTACCAAACGTCACAACGTAACTGGGTGATTATAAAGGAGCATTACAGGTGTCTCCAAAGGTAGATGTTGGGTTGGCATATTTCGAGATTGGGATTTGTCACTCCGATTGTCGGAGAGGTATCTCTGGGCCCTCTCGGTAATACACATCACATAAGCCTTGCAAGCATTACAACTAATATGTTAGTTGTGAGATGATGTATTACGGAACGAGTAAAGAGACTTGCCGGTAACGAGATTGGACTAGGTATTGGATACCGACGATCGAATCTCGGGCAAGTAACATACCGATGACAAAGGGAACAACGTATGTTGTTATGCGGTCTGACAGATAAAGATCTTCATAGAATATGTAGGAGCCAATATGGGCATCCAGGTCCCGCTATTGGTTATTGACCGGAGACATGTCTCGGTCATGTCTACATTGTTCTCGAACCCGTAGGGTCCGCACGCTTAAGGTTACGATGACAGTTACATTATGAGTTTATGCATTTTGATGTACCGAAGGTTGTTCGGAGTCCCGGATGTGATCACGGACATGACGAGGAGTCTCGAAATGGTCGAGACGTAAAGATTGATATATTGGAAGCCTATGTTTGGACATCGGAAGTGTTCCGGGTGAAATCGGGATTTTACCGGAGTACCGGGAGGGTTACCGGAACCCCCCGGGAGCCATATGGGCCTTCATGGGCCTTAGTGGAAAGGAGAAAGGGGCATCCCAAGGTGGCTGCGCCACTTCCCCCTCCCCTAGTCCTATTAGTACTAGGAGAAGGTGGCCGGCCCCCCTCTCTCCCTTCCCCTCCGAGGAATCCTAGTTAGACTAGGATTGGGGGGAGGAATCCTACTCCCAGAGGGAGTAGGACTCTCCTGCGCCTCCCTCCTTGGCCGGCCAGCCTCCCCTCCTCTCCTCCTTTATATACGGAGGCAGGGGACACCTCTAGACACACAAGTTGATCCACGTGATCTATTCCTTAGCCGTGTGCGGTGCCCCCTGCCACCATATACCTCGATAATACTGTAGCGGAGTATAGGCGAAGCCCTGCTGCTGTAGTACATCAAGATCGTCACCACGCCGTCGTGCTGACGGAACTCTTCCCCGACACTTTGCTGGATCGGAGTCCGGGGATCGTCATCGAGCTGAACGTGTGCTCGAACTCGGAGGTGCCGTAGATTCGGTGCTTGATCGGTTGGATCGTGAAGACGTACGATTACTTCCTCTACGTCGTGTCATCGCTTCCGCAGTTGGTCTGCGTTGGGTACGTAGACAACACTCTCCCCCTCGTTGCTATGCATCACATGATCTTGCGTGTGCGTAGGAAATTTTTTGAAATTACTACGAAACCCAACAGTGGCATCCGAGCCTAGGTTATTTATCTTGATGTTATATGCACGAGTAGAACACAAGTGAGTTGTGGACGATACAAGTCATACTGCCTACCAGCATGTCATACTTTGGTTCGGCGGTATTGTTGGACGAGACGACCCGGACCAACATTACGCGTACGCTTACGCGAGACCGGTTCCCTCGACGTGCTTTGCACATAGATGGCTTGCGGACGACTGTCTCTCCAACTTTAGTTGAACCGAGTATGGCTACGCCCGGTCCTTGCGAAGGTTAAAACGGAGTCTATTTGACAAACTATCGTTGTGGTTTTGATGCGTAGGTGAGATTGGTTCTTACTTAAGCCCGTAGCAGCCACGTAAAACATGCAAACAACAAAGTAGAGGACGTCTAACTTGTTTTTGCAGGGCATGTTGTGATGTGATATGGTCAAGGCATGATGCTGAATTTTATTGTATGAGATGATCATGTTTTTTAACCGAGTTATCGGCAACTGGCAGGAGCCATGTGGTTGTCGCTTTATTGTATGCAATGCAATCGCGATGTAATGCTTTATTACTAAACGGTAGTGATAGTCGTGGAAGCATAAGATTGGCGAGACGACAACGATGCTACGATGGAGATCAAGGTGTCGCGCCGGTGACGATGGTGATCATGACGGTGCTTCGGAGATGGAGATCACAGGCACAAGATGATGATGGCCATATCATATCACTTATATTGATTGCATGTGATGTTTATCTTTTATGCATCTTATCTTGCTTTGATTGACGGTAGCATTATAAGATGATCTCTCACTAAATTATCAAGAAGTGTTCTCCCTGAGTATGCACCGTTGCGAAAGTTCTTCGTGCTGAGACACCACGTGATGATCGGGTGTGATAGGCTCTACGTTCAAATACAACGGGTGCAAAACAGTTGCGCACGCAGAATACTCAGGTTATACTTGACGAGCCAAGCATATACAGATATGGCCTCGGAACACAGAGACCGAAAGGTCGAGCGTGAATCATATAGTAGATATGATCAACATAAAGATGTTCACCGATGAAACTACTCCATCTCACGTGATGATCGGACATGGTTTAGTTGATTTGGATCACGTGATCACTTAGAGGATTAGAGGGATGTCTATCTAAGTGGGAGTTCTTAAGTAATATGATTAATTGAACTTAAATTTATCATGAACTTAGTACCTGATAGTATCTTGCTTGTTTATGTTGATTGTAGATAGATGGCTCGTGCTGTTGTTCCGTTGAATTTTAATGCGTTCCTTGAGAAAGCAAAGTTGAAAGATGATGGTAGCAATTACACGGACTGGGTCCGTAACTTGAGGATTATCCTCATTGCTGCACAGAAGAATTACGTCCTGGAAGCACCGCTAGGTGCCAGGCCTGCTGCTGGAGCAACGCCAGATGTTATGAACGTCTGGCAGAGCAAAGCTGATGACTACTCGATAGTTCAGTGTGCCATGCTTTACGGCTTAGAATCGGGACTTCAACGACGTTTTGAACGTCATGGAGCATATGAGATGTTCCAGGAGTTGAAGTTAATATTTCAAGCAAATGCCCGAATTGAGAGATATGAAGTCTCCAATAAGTTCTATAGCTGCAAGATGGAGGAGAACAGTTCTGTCAGTGAGCATATACTCAAAATGTCTGGGTATAATAATCACTTGATTCAATTGGGAGTTAATCTTCCGGATGATTGCGTCATTGACAGAATTCTCCAATCACTGCCACCAAGCTACAAGAGCTTCGTGATGAACTATAATATGCAAGGGATGAACAAGACTATTCCCAAGCTCTTCGCGATGCTGAAAGCTGCGGAGGTAGAAATCAAAAAGGAGCATCAAGTGTTGATGGTTAACAAAACCACTAGTTTCAAGAAAAAGGGCAAAGGGAAGAAGAAGGGGAACTTCAAAAAGAACGGCAAGCAAGTTGCTGCTCAGGAGAAGAAACCCAAGTCTGGACCTAAGCCTGAAACTGAGTGCTTCTACTGCAAGCAGACTGGTCACTGGAAGCGGAACTGCCCCAAGTATTTGGCGGATAAGAAGGATGGCAAAGTGAACAAAGGTATATGTGATATACATGTTATTGATGTGTACCTTACTAATGCTCGCAGTAGCACCTGGGTATTTGATACTGGTTCTGTTGCTAATATTTGCAACTCGAAACAGGGGCTACGGATTAAGCGAAGATTGGCTAAGGACGAGGTGACGATGCGCGTGGGAAACGGTTCCAAAGTCGATGTGATCGCGGTCGGCACGCTACCTCTACATCTACCTTCGGGATTAATATTAAACCTAAATAATTGTTATTTGGTGCCAGCGTTGAGCATGAACATTATATCTGGATCTTGTTTAAATGTGAGACGGTTATTCATTTAAATCAGAGAATAATGGTTGTTCTATTTATATGAGTAATATCTTTTATGGTCATGCACCCTTGAAGAGTGGTCTATTCTTATTGAATCTCGATAGTAGTAATACACATATTCATAATGTTGAAGCCAAAAGATGCAGAGTTGATAATGAAAGTGCAACTTATTTGTGGCACTGTCGTTTAGGTCATATCGGTATAAAGCGCATGAAGAAACTCCATACTGATGGACTTTTGGAACCACTTGATTATGAATCACTTGGTACTTGCGAACCGTGCCTCATGGGCAAGATGACTAAAACACCATTCTCCGGTACTATGGAGAGAGCAACAGATTTGTTGGAAATCATACATACCGATGTATGTGGTCCGATGAATGTTGAGGCTCGTGGCGGATATCGTTATTTTCTCACCTTCACAGATGATTTAAGCAGATATGGGTATATCTACTTAATGAAACATAAGTCTGAAACATTTGAAAAGTTCAAAGAATTTCAGAGTGAAGTTGAAAATCATCGTAACAAGAAAATAAAGTTTCTACGATCTGATCGTGGAGGAGAATATTTGATTTACGAGTTTGGTGTACATATGAAAAACTGTGGAATAGTTTCGCAACTCACGCCACCCGGAGCACCACAACGTAATGGTGGGTCCGAACGTCGTAATCGTACTTTACTAGATATGGTACGATCTATGATGTCTCTTACTGATTTACCGCTATCATTTTGGGGTTATGCTCTAGAGACGGCCGCATTCACGTTAAATAGGGCACCATCAAAATCCGTTGAGACGACGCCTTATGAACTGTGGTTTGGCAAGAAACCAAAGTTGTCGTTTCTTAAAGTTTGGGGCTGCGATGCTTATGTAAAAAAACTTCAACCTGATAAGCTCGAACCCAAATCGGAGAAATGTGTCTTCATAGGATATCCAAAGGAAACTATTGGATACACCTTCTATCACAGATCCGAAGGCAAGACTTTTGTTGCTAAATTCGGAAACTTTCTTGAGAAGGAGTTTCTCTCGAAAGAAGTGAGTGGGAGGAAAGTAGAACTTGACGAGGTAACTGTACCTACTCCCTTGTTGGAAAGTAGTACATCACAGAAAATTGTTTCTGCGACACCTACACCAATAAGTGAGGAAGTTAATGATAATGATCATGAAACTTCAGAACAAGATACTACTGAACCTCGTAGATCAACCAGAGTAAGATCCGCACCAGAGTGGTACGGTAATCCAGTTCTGGAAGTCATGCTACTAGATCATGATGAACCTACGAACTATGAAGAAGCAATGGTAAGCCCAGATTCCGCAAAGTGGCTTGAAGCCATGAAATCTGAGATGGGATCCATGTATGAGAACAAAGTATGGACTTTGGTTGACTTGCCCGATGATCGGCAAGCAATTGAGAATAAATGGATCTTCAAGAAGAAGACTGACGCTGACGGTAATATTACTGTCTACAAAGCTCGACTTGTCGCAAAAGGTTTTCGTCAAGTTCAAGGAATTGACTACGATGAGACCTTCTCACCCGTAGCGATGCTTAAGTCTGTCCGAATCATGTTAGCAATTGCCGCATTTTATGATTATGAAATTTGGCAGATGGATGTCAAAACTGCATTCCTGAATGGATTTCTGGAAGAAGAGTTGTATATGATGCAACCGGAAGGTTTTGTCGATCCAAAGGGAGCTAACAAAGTGTGCAAGCTCCAGCGATCCATTTATGGACTGGTGCAAGCCTATCGGAGTTGGAATAAACGTTTTGATAGTGTGATCAAAGCATTTGGTTTTATACAGACTTTCGGAGAAGCCTGTATTTACAAGAAAGTGAGTGGGAGCTCTGTAGCATTTCTGATATTATATGTGGATGACATATTACTAATTGGAAATGATATAGAATTTCTGGATAGCATAAAGGGATACTTGAATAAAAGTTTTTCAATGAAAGACCTCGGTGAAGCTGCTTACATATTAGGCATTAAGATCTATAGAGATAGATCAAGACGCTTAATTGGACTTTCACAAAGCACATACCTTGACAAAATTTTGAAGAAGTTCAAAATGGATCAAGCAAAGAAAGGGTTCTTGCCTGTGTTACAAGGTGTGAAATTGAGTAAGACTCAATGCCCGACCACTGCAGAAGGTAGAGAAAATATGAAAGATGTTCCCTATGCATCAGCCATAGGATCTATCATGTATGCAATGCTGTGTACCAGACCTGATGTGTGCCTTGCTATAAGTTTAGCAGGGAGGTACCAAAGTAATCCAGGAATGGATCACTGGACAGCGGTCAAGAACATCCTGAAATACCTGAAAAGGACTAAGGATATGTTTCTCGTATATGGAGGTGACAAAGAGCTCACCGTAAAAGGTTACGTTGATGCAAGCTTTGACACTGATCCGGACGATTCTAAATCGCAAACCGGATACGTGTTTACATTAAACGGTGGAGCTGTCAGTTGGTGCAGTTCTAAACAAAGCGTCGTAGCGGGATCTACATGTGAAGCGGAGTACATAGCTGCTTCGGAAGCAGCAAATGAAGGAGTCTGGATGAAGGAGTTCATATCCGATCTAGGTGTCATACCTAATGCATCGGGTCCAATGAAAATCTTTTGTGACAATACTGGTGCAATTGCCTTGGCAAAGGAATCCAGATTTCACAAAAGGACCAAACACATCAAGAGACGCTTCAACTCCATCCGGGATCTAGTCCAGGTGGGAGACATAGAGATTTGCAAGATACATACGGATCTGAATGTTGCAGACCCGTTGACTAAGCCTCTTCCACGAGCAAAACATGATCAGCACCAAAGCTCCATGGGTGTTAGAATCATTACAGTGTAATCTAGATTATTGACTCTAGTGCAAGTGGGAGACTGAAGGGAATATGCCCTAGAGGCAATAATAAAGTTATTATTTATTTCCTTATAATCATGATAAATGTTTATTATTCATGCTAGAATTGTATTAACCGGAAACATAATACATGTGTGAATACATAGACAAACAAAGTGTCACTAGTATGCCTCTACTTGACTAGCTCGTTAATCAAAGATGGTTATGTTTCCTAACCATGAACAATGAGTTGTTATTTGATTAACGAGGTCAGATCATTAGTTGAATGATCTGATTAACATGACCCATTCCATTAGCTTAGCACCCGATCGTTTAGTATGTTGCTATTGCTTTCTTCATGACTTATACATGTTCCTATGACTATGAGATTATGCAACTCCGGTTTATCGGAGGAACACTTTGGGTGCTACCAAACGTCACAACGTAACTGGGTGATTATAAAGGAGCATTACAGGTGTCTCCAAAGGTAGATGTTGGGTTGGCATATTTCGAGATTGGGATTTGTCACTCCGATTGTCGGAGAGGTATCTCTGGGCCCTCTCGGTAATACACATCACATAAGCCTTGCAAGCATTACAACTAATATGTTAGTTGTGAGATGATGTATTATGGAACGAGTAAAGAGACTTGCCGGTAACGAGATTGGACTAGGTATTGGATACCGACGATCGAATCTCGGGCAAGTAACATACCGATGACAAAGGGAACAACGTATGTTGTTATGCGGTCTGACCGATAAAGATCTTCGTAGAATATGTAGGAGCCAATATGGGCATCCAGGTCCCGCTATTGGTTATTGACCGGAGACATGTCTCGGTCATGTCTACATTGTTCTCGAACCCGTAGGGTCCGCACGCTTAAGGTTACGATGACAGTTACATTATGAGTTTATGCATTTTGATGTACCGAAGGTTGTTCGGAGTCCCGGATGTGATCACGGACATGACGAGGAGTCTCGAAATGGTCGAGACGTAAAGATTGATATATTGGAAGCCTATGTTTGGACAACGAAAGTGTTCCGGGGGAAATCGGGATTTTACCGGAGTACCGGGAGGGTTACCGGAACCCCCCGGGAGCCATATGGGCCTTCATGGGCCTTAGTGGAAAGGAGAAAGGGGCAGCCCAAGGTGGCTGCGCCACTTCCCCCTCCCCTAGTCCTATTAGGACTAGGAGAAGGTGGCCGGCCCCCCTCTCTCCCTTCCCCTCCGAGGAATCCTAGTTAGACTAGGATTGGGGGGAGGAATCCTACTCCCAGAGGGAGTAGGACTCTCCTGCGCCTCCCTCCTTGGCCGGCCAGCCTCCCCTCCTCTCCTCCTTTATATACGGAGGCAGGGGACACCTCTAGACACACAAGTTGATCCACGTGATCTATTCCTTAGCCGTGTGCGGTGCCCCCTGCCACCATATACCTCGATAATACTGTAGCGGAGTATAGGTGAAGCCCTGCTGCTGTAGTACATCAAGATCGTCACCACGCCGTCGTGCTGACGGAACTCTTCCCCGACACTTTGCTGGATCGGAGTTCGGGGATCGTCATCGAGCTGAACGTGTGCTCGAACTCGGAGGTGCCGTAGATTCGGTGCTTGATCGGTTGGATCGTGAAGACGTACGACTACTTCCTCTACGTCGTGTCATCGCTTCCGCAGTCGGTCTGCGTTGGGTACGTAGACACCACTCTCCCCCTCGTTGCTATGCATCACATGATCTTGCGTGTGCGTAGGAAATTTTTTGAAATTACTACGAAACCCAACAGTCAGACCTCAGGACATCATACTATCCAGACCACGTTCCCCATCTGCATAACAAGGTGCCTCGATACAATATAGAAGAGCCCAAGTATCAACCCAGGCTCGATCTATTCAACGCGCAAGGTGGGAGGGCTGGGGCCTCGAAATCTTATAACATGCCACGACAAGAGTGGGAGGACCTCATGTTCTATATCTTGCACAACATCAAGGAAGTTGAGGAAGTGTGGATGAGGTAATACCACTACACCATTCCTTTATGTCTTCCACATCATCATGTTTCATGTTCACTTAGCCCGGTCTAACACCGCTTATCTTTTTTTAGTGATTTCGTTCAAGAGGAATGGATGGGAGTGAATCCTCCTACTGAGGCGGAGGCACTTACTCTTCTCCGTCATGGAAACCCTGGACGTAAAAATTTTGTTGCTTGGTTCATGGAGAAAGTAATTTTCCACACTCCCCTATTAAATACCTACTTCAACATTTATTAGTTAACCGAACTAATGCACGCAACAATTTCCATTATACTTGTAGGGAAAAGATCCGAACATATCTATGGATGATGAATTGAGATGGGTTTCCATGGGTTTTGACCCTGCCGTCATGACATGTAAAAAGTATGATGTGAATGGGTATCGCTTCCATACAGAGGAGCACCAAAACAGCCGCCCCGATCCCAAAACTATAAATACTGGAGTGTACACCCCCGGTCAAAATTCAGTAGACTACTACGGAAGGGTACAAAATATATACGAGGTTAAATTCCGCCAGGGGCGTGAGACCCTAAGTCTGCCTGTGTTCAAATGCCGATGGTTCGATCCGCGGGAGGGGGTAAAACATACGCCTTCCATTGGTTTGGTCGAAGTTAGACTATCAACCATCTATGCCGGAGCCGATCTCTTCATTGCGGCTACCCAAGCTACACAAGTATATTATCTGCCTTACCCATGCTAGAAAGTGTATCTAAAGGGTTGGGAAGTTGTGTTCAAGGTGTCGCCACATGGTAAGCTACCAGACCCGAATGAAGATGATTACTACAACATTAACCCCATGACATATGAGGGTGTGTTCTATCAAGAGCAACCTGATGATGATGATGATTATGTGGTTAGAAACGATGACGCTAGACCATTGGGTGATGATGATGTGGACCCAAACGTCGACGATGCACGAAATGATGGTGAGACCATTGTCAATGAAAATGACATACTTATGCTAGAAAAGTTAAACGAAGACGCTGACGACGAGGAAGAGCCTCCACCTCCGTCGGACAACGAAGATGATATGATTGATAGTGATGATGAGACGGACCGAGAAAGAGGTTACAACAGTGATGATTCATATGGGTTCTAGCAGATGTACGTTTCAAGTATTTTTTTCTATAGTTTAGGAATATGCCTTTTTATGCATTTTTATTAATGTGTTTATTATCATGCCTTTTCCTTCATTTCATTAATTTACTAGTTGCTTTTTCTCTTTTCAATGCAGGTTCGTGGAACATGGGCAAGGGGAAGGCCGACGGCGTGGGTTTCCTACGCAAGGTCATCGGCCTGCCTAGTCAGAGTGGTCGAGCACGTAATCCTCCCCCTCGGCTACTTGACGATGACTCCTCACAGGGAGGTCGAGGGAGAGGTGCCCCTAGAGGAGGAGGGGGCGGGGGGAGAGCCTCTAGAGGACGAGGTGCTGGGGGGAGAGCCACTACAGGGGGTCGCGGCCAGAAAGAGCGCACCCTCACCGACTTAGGGGTGTTGTCTTCGAGGCCCTCCTCTAGTGAGGTACCCTCCTCTAGTGAGGGTACACTCTAGGGAGGAGGAGGAGGAGGTGGTGGGGGGGAGGAGGAGGAGGTGGAGGAGGAGGCAGGCGAGGAGGAGGAGGAGGAGGAGGTTGGGGAGGAGGTTGGGGAGGGGGAGGCAGGCGAGGAGGAGGGTGGTGGCGGGGATGATGGTGGTGACGGGAAGGGGGTTGACAAGAAGGGGTGGCTGGGTGGTAACGCAAAGCTACCAAAGCAGGTTCCGGCTACTGAGGAGCAGAAGTGGCTCATTGAGCCCACGGGAAAAGAGTAAGTGGTTCATTATTTTGCTTGTCACATGCTTATTCCGGTTGTTATTTATTTTGCTTGTCACATGCTAATAGTTCATTCTTTTGCAGCAACTGGATATACTCTAAAGGGGTCCGTATTCCCAACGGCCTCATCACCGTCTTGCTGAAGTTATACTGGCCGGGCTTGTACTGTCCGGATCCAGTCAGGCAGCCGACTCGTCGGGTTTTGGCCACGAGCTGGGACCACTGGGAAGCGGCCCGCCACGCGGACCATGAGACCCATGCCAAGGCCGTGATCACTACTTTCTGGGTGAGTTCTCTTCAGAAGAACAAGTCCATTCTAGTTTCATGAAAATGATTTAACTCATGGCTTCTTCCATTCTTGTTTCATGCATGATTGTAGAAATTCTATCGAGTTCTTCCGGAGCACAGGGCTAGAGCGGACCAGATCGTGCTGCGCCAATGCAAGAAGAAGGCCCGCCAGATGCAGTACGAGGTGCGCTATGTGGCCATCTCCACATACTACCACGACTATCTTGGTGTGAAGATGACCAAGGAAGAAGCGCGGAGGATGGGCATTACCTTGGAGAGGCCCGAGTTCTTGGCGGTAAGTATAAAAGATTTTTCATTATGCTTTCATATATTATGCTTTCATTACCTTGTGGTACATTATGCTTTATGCTTCCATAACACCAATTTGGACACACCTACATGCCATTATGCTTTTATTATGTAGGTGTGTCCAAATTGGTCTTATGGAAAAGACGAGTCCTGGGCGGCATTGGTGGATCTTTGGTGTGATGAGGCTGGAGCCTGGGCGGCTATGAGAACCAAAAATAAGGCTAACCGAGGGACGGAGGGAGTACATGCTCAGGGAAACCGAAACCACTATCTCCACAAGGCAGTTAATGTATGAATAACCCCATTAAACATTCTTCTTCTTCTATTTACCATCATTTTCTTATGTATGACTAACCTCTATTTGGTGGTGCAGGAGGAGAAACTGAAGCGGCCGCTCTCACACATGCAGGCATGGGAGATCGCCCATACGCGGAAGGACTCCAAGCCTGGCGAGCCCAAGTACTACGGCAAGAAGACCGCGGGGAGGAAGAAGGCCTACTCCGAAGTGTATCTGAAGTTACATCCTGACACACCTGACCCCATTGCGGTGCC
The DNA here is from genome assembly GCF_056163025.1 of Triticum urartu. Lineage (NCBI taxonomy): Eukaryota > Viridiplantae > Streptophyta > Magnoliopsida > Poales > Poaceae > Triticum > Triticum urartu. The sequence goes on from NC_141878.1 coordinate 101,883,816, forward strand.
TCTGGACGACATGGCGGTGGTGAGGATGGGGCCCAAGGAGCACGGTCGGGAGGCGGTTCTCGATGCTATGATCACTCCTAGTATCTCCTACACACAGCTTCGTCGGATCGACCCAAGCCTGAGCCAGCGCACGAGCCAGCCAGTGACCAGTACACAGTCCCTCTTTCAGGAGCAACAATCTGTAAGTATTTTCCCTCTTATCTTCATTGCTCACTTCATTTTCCGCATTTAGTAGTTTTATGAGTTCCATCATGTCATACCGTAGGCCTACCTGGAGTACACACGCCAGGAGACCATGGCGTGGCATCAGAGACTTTATGAACACCAAGTGCAGAGGGATAGACAGATGCAGCAGGCTTTTCAGGATATGGCGGCCGGCAGGTGTCCTCAGTTCCCTCCAGCACAATGCCCTCCAGCACAACCAGTGCTGATGAGCTTTGAGGAGTTTGTGGCACAGAACGCTGGCCCCTCGCCGGTTAGTTCATCCCCAATCTATTCACCCAAAGCATGTCATGCCTTTCAACACAGTCATATATCCCGTGCATATGTCTTTTCAACATCCAGGGAACAGGTGGATCTACCGTTGGCGGTGGTCTTCGCAGCACTCCGGAGACACGGAGCCCGACCACTCCGATCCACGGAGGCGGAGGCGGAGGTGGAGGCGGTCTTGGCGGTAGCGCTGCCGCTAGCAGTGACGACCTGGGCTTCGACCGTCTTGGCGGTGACGACCTCCGCGGTGCTCGATGATCCTTGTGTGTGGTGATGATGCTTGAGATGACTTGTGTGTGGTGATGATCATTTAGATGACTTGTGTGCTTCTCTATATGCTTATGCTTATGTTGGTTGTGATGATGTTCATTTAGAGACTTGTGTGTGATGATGCTTATGCATATATTGTTGTGATGGTGCCGGATGATATCCCGTTGTGTTTTATATGTCTATGCCATCATATATATCTGCTGATATGTGCTGTTATTTGAATTGAATTGATTTGAAAACAAACAGAAAAAAGAAAAAAAAGCAAAAGCAAACTATGCCGACGGCTAGGCCGTCGGCATAGGGCTAGCGTGAGCTCCCAGTAGCTGACACGTGACACCTATGCCGACGGCCTAGCCGTCGGCTTAGTTTAAAAACTGTGCCGACGGCTAGACCGTCGGCATAGGCGCCCATGTGTCACCTACTGGGAGCTCTGTATGAAGGACTATGCCGACGGCCTGGCCGTCAGCTTAGTTTCAAACTATGTCGACGGCCCAGCCGTCGGCATCGCCCTGGTCCACGAGCAGCGGCTGGTCGCCACGTGGCACACCTATGCCGACGGTCGAGCCGTCGGCATAGTTTTTGACTAAGCCGACGGCTAGGCCGTCGGCATAGGGGTGCCATGTGGCGACCAGTCGTTGGGCAGACTTGACGGCGGTCGCCGTTAGGCGTGATAGTTGTCGACGGCCGGGGCCATCGGCATAGATGTACGGCCCCCGTCGGCGTATCATATATGCCGACGGCCTTCCTGACTGTGCCGACGCATATGTTGCCGACGGCCCTATGCCGACGGAGGCCGTCGGCATAGGTCTATCCCGACGGGACTCAGGCCTATGCCGACGGCCCTGGCCGTCGGCATAGGGGGCGATTCCGGTAGTGACAGGTAGCGTAGCAACAACACAACAAGTCTTAGAACAACGACCCAGGCCGTTCCGGCCAACGCAAAAGGATCGACGAAAGAAGTCCAGATGCGACTTGACCAACTACTAGCGGATCACAGGGAAGACCGCTTATATATGGCTAGCTTAAAGGGCGATGGAAGATCCACCTTTACTTTTATTGAGTTATTGTGAGATTTTGGAGAAAATCAAATCCAAGCTTATATAGTTTGCTCTCATCCATGCACGCTGCAGCAGTCGTCTGCAGACATGACAGAAAGAAATTTCAACTTCACGTATATCCAAATGGAACGCGACTCTTCTGTCATGGATTTTTTTGCTGAGGAAATCTATCACAGATTTTGTGTGTGGACTGGGTCACTGGGAGAGGAGGGAAAGGATGAGGAGAAGCACCAGCAAGATCTTCGGCATGGTTGCTTCTTTGAATTGTGTGTCTGTCGCTGACTCGCTGTGGCTGTGACTGGTGTGTGTAGCTGTGGCTGGGTGATGGATTACTAGATAGATGGCGGGGCTTGCCGCGCGTTGCCCATCAAACGGCAGGCAACCGGATACGATAATTGCATGGAAATATTGTTGACACAGCGGTCGTGTCATTTTTGGGAGCTGTCTCGAGTACACAGTTAGAAATCATGTTGGTAGGTGGGTAAGTGAAAATAAAGTTTATCATGTTACATAGAGGAACGTGCAACTCTGTCAAAAGATAAACTGGCAAGACACGTTCAAAATATGAGTTTAAAAAAAAAGTTTTATTGCAGTATGAACGCATGGGACACAAAAGACCATAGATGTCGAAGCAGCCCTCTCGAAGTAGCATGATCAAGCCCTGCCTTTGTTCGGTTGTAATGACGTTTGGTAGCGCGGGAGAAAGAGTTTAAGCTTAGGGTTTAGACAAAGACAGTAATGATGTGTCTGGAAAATGTAATAATTTACAAAGGGAAGTAAGGTGGTATATCTACGCTTGTTATATTAGTCTGCAAGGTACAACAATCTGCGAACTTGTTTCTTTAGAGGATATATACAATACAATTGCTAGAAGTGGCTTCTCAACATGAAAGATGACCAGCAAATTGAAAAGGATGGTACTTGTCGCGGCCGCCATGGCCACGGCCAGCACGGGCTTGTCGGCCGTTCGTCCGCCATGGCCAGAGTTGTCGCGCACGTCCACCACGCCACAAACGCACGGCATTCATCCTCACCTGCAGCCTCCATTTTCTCCACCTCGTCGGGCTCTGGTTTGCCTGAGATGAGCGTGGTCACACCGACCACCCCCTCGTCCATGCCCATCGACCTCAACACCACGCCTGTGGCCGGCGGGTCGTCCACCTAGGACCAGAGGAAACGGCCGCGCGAGATCCCCGCCTGCATGCATCCCGACGCCCACAACCTGTTCGACACAATGCCGGCCACGGACGACGACACAGCCAACTGTTTCATCATGGAGAACATCATTTTCGAAGGCGGTCTGGGTGGCACGGCCTACGATCCCGACAAGGCCCAAAACCAAGATGATCGAGGCCCCTTCATGGCCGGCGTCGATAGCACGGCCGACACCTTCTCTCAAGGCCACGGTGTCATGACCGACCGCTTCATGCAAGGCCAAGATGGCATGGGCAGCACTTTCCCGCAAGACCATGAGTTCCCGGAGGACTACAACCTAGAAGAAGAGGATGAAGTGGACATGGAGGGGGAGCCTTTGTTTGCCGATGAGCTCACCACCGAAGCCAATTAATGCAAACAAGAAGCGTCAAGCATTCAGATGAATGCGTACACAAAGGACAAGGACAAACTCCTTTTTATCATAAAATTGTTTTCTGCGCGGACGAGAATTGGGTCGGCCGGTTGGGCGCACCGGTCCTAAACAGGCGGACAACAAGCGGACAGACGATCAAACGGACAAACAGCAAAAAACACACGTCCGTTTGGGCCGACGCGTTGGAGCTGCTCTAAGAAGTTACACCCTCCGTCTCATAATATAAGAGCATTTTAAAGCTATATTAGCATAGAAACGTTCTTATATTATGAGATGGAGGGAGACATCACAATCTAGGTTTGTGAAGATTGGACGGAGGATATTAAATTAAAAATCAATAGTAAGCTCCTAATTGTGAAAATTGAGAGGAGCCAACCATTAAGACTACCCATAGTGTGGAGTAACTTAGACTAGTACTCCCTCCGGTCCTTCTTAGTCTGCATATAAGATTTGTCTGAAGTCAAACTTCGTAAAGTTTGACCAATTATATATAAAAAATATCACAATACAAAATCAATATCATTAGATGCGTCATGAACTTAATTTTCATATTATATAACTTTAATATTATAGATGTTGATATTTTGTCATATAAATTTGGTCAAAGTTGATAAAGTTTGACTTCAGACATATGTTATATGCGGAGTAAAAAAGGACCGGAGGGAGTATATGTTACTAGTCTATGTTACTACCTGTATAGTGTGTAGTTGTGACGTCCCCGATTCAATCGTACACTAATCATACTAGTAAATGGCACGTGTTATGCACGTGTTGTGAAATGTCATAGTTCGAGGGATTTATGTCAATTTTGTTTTGTATGTGTTTATTAACTTATTTTCTTCAACTAAGATCAGTACACACACGATAATAAGTCTGCTAATCTCAAGAGAAAGGCATACACACACGGGTGTGTGTAACTTAGCTATCATCATTAAAGCTATGATGCGCATATTCACAAAAATCATTAATTAATTAATGATCAACTATAGAAACTTTTAAAAAGATTGTAGCAGTGCATTATTGGCTTTGCACGTTTTTAAGTTCCAAGGAAAAAAGATAACCCCACCAATGTTTTTCTTGATAAAATTTAATAAGTTCTAGATGAGAAATGTAGGGAAATTAAGTCTATTATTTATTGTTATAAAACAGATGATTATCCGAACGACTACATATGTTTGATCAATTTTTGTACTAAAAAATTGTTGATTAAACAAAGGGAAAACCATGTCACAACATTTGTAAAATGATCTATAAGTAAAGGAAAAGATATTTAGTTCCACCATAAATCACATTCACACTCCCTTAGATCCTTTTTACTCTGCATATAAGATTTTTCTGAAGTCAAACTTTGTAAGTTTGGCCAATTTTATAGGAAAAAAATATCAACAGTCAAAATATAAAATCAATATCAGTATATGTATCATGGATATAATTTTCATATTATAGGTGTTGATTTTTTAAACATAAATATGGTCAAACTTTCTGAAATTTGACTTCAGATAAAATTTGCATGCGAAGGAAAAAAGACTGGAGGGGTACTTCTATTTTACTTATGGTTTTCTAGTTTGGTAGGAAAAAAACGTTTTTTCAGAGACTGTACCGCTGCATGCCTTCATGTCATTTCTTCTATCTCCTACTACAGTGAGCATGCTAGAATTTTCTAATCCCTCTCTCTTCTTCCTATTGCTAGTAGCCTAGTAGTACTACCACTCACGTTTATCTCTTCTGTTGGTAGTCCTACTAATCACTAATCACGTGAGTGCGAGAACTTTCTACACAGAAATGGGAGAATCACGTCGTGTGTACAAGCCTGTTGAGGGCATGCTGCAACATTGGCAGGGACACCGCGAATCCCTGCAGTATGGACCATTGGATTAGTCTATCCGACGGTGTAGTTGCAGCCACGTTGTCTTCTAACTAATATCATTAAATGTGAGCCATTGGATAAGAAAGATCCAACGGTCCATATGAGTTGATATTCGTGCACTATATAGGAAATACATGCAAACGTGTACGATCAAGATCAGGGACTCACGAAAGATATCACAACACAACTCTACAAAAAAAAATAAGTCATACAAGCATCATATTACAAGTCAGGGGCCTCGAGGGCTCGAATACAAGAGCTCGATCATAGACGAGTCAGCGGAAGCAACAATATCTGAGTGCAGACATAAGTTAAACAAGTCTGCGTTAAGAAGGCTAGCACAAACTGGGATGCAGATCGAAAGAGGCGCAGGCCTCCTGCCTGGGATCCTCCTAAACTACTACTGGTCATCGTCAGCGGGCTGCACGTAGTAGTAGGCATCTCCCGAGTAGTAGCAGTCGTCATCGACAGTGGTGTCTGGCTCCTGGGCTCCATCGTCTGGTCGCAGCAATCGAGTATATAAAGGGGGAAAAAGGGGAGCAAAGCAACCGTGAGTACTCATCCAAAGTACTCGCAAGCAAGGAGCTACACTACATATGTATGCATTGGTATCAAATGGAAAAGGGATAACATATGTGGACTGAACTGCAGAAAGCCGGAATAAGAGAGGGATAGCTAGTCCTATCGAAGACTACTCTTCTGGTAATCTCCATCTTGCAGCATGTAGAAGAGAGTAGATGGTAAGTTCACCAAATAACATCGCATAGCATAATCCTAACCGATGATCCTCCCATCATCGCCCTGTGAGAGAACGACCACCGATTGTATCTGGCACTTGGAAGGATGTGTTTTATTAAGTATCCGGTTCTAGTTGTCATAAGGTCAAGGTACAACTTCAAGTCGTCATGTTACCGAAGATCACGGCTATTCAAATAGATTAACTTCCCTGCAGGGGTGCACCACATTTCCCAACACGCTCGATCCCCTTTGTCTGGACACACTTGTCTGGATCATGCCCGGCCTCGGAAGATCAACACGTCACAGCCCTACCTAGGCACAACAAAGAGGTCAGCACGCCGGTCTAAATCCTATGGCGCAGGGGTCTGGGCCCATCGCCCATTGCACACCTGCACGTTGCGTACGCGGCCGGTGAGCAGACCTAGCCTCCCTTATACAAGAGCAGGCGTTCCAGTCCAACCCGGCGCGCGCCCTCAGTCGCTGACGTCACGGAGGCTTCGGCTGATACCACGACGTCGAGTGCCCATAACTGTTCCCGCGTAGTTGGTTAGTGCGTATTGGCCAGTAGCCAGACTCATATCAAATACCCAGATCTCGTTAACCGAGGAGGACGAGGAGAGCGACGAATCGACCGATGACGAAGAAGTCGACTCGCCTCCTCGCAGGGAAAGGAGATCCAAACACGCTCACGACCCGGCGAGTGCTCCGGACTTGGTGGCCGCAGCGACGAATCGACCGATGACGAAGAAGTCGACTCGCCTCCTCGCAGGGAAAGGAGATCCAAACACGCTCACGACCCGGTGAGTGCTCCGGACTTGGTGGCCGCACCGACTGGTCAGTCTTCGAAGCGTCCTAGGACGTCTTCCCCGACGCCGACTTAAAAGGCTCCAAAGCAGTCCAAAGTTGCGCCGCCTCCAGCGCTGAAAGCGCCGAAAGCTACCTCCTCCAAGTTGCCAAAAGCTTTGCCCAGGATCAAAGTGACCGTTTCTACTATCTCCGGGTAACCATCTGACTTGTCCTTCTCGTCGACTCAATTAACCGGACGTAACCGATTGAATGCGGGTCTTTGCAGTGCTGCTACGTCAGGAACCTCTTCTCTCCAATACCAGGACGAGGAAATGGAAGATGCGGTAACCTCCAACCCAGGCATAAACTCTTGCGATTTCGTTCTTGATTCTTTGGTCGATTGCGTTCGAGTGGCTCACTTGGGGTCGAATGATCTGCCTTGCAGCTCCACCCAACATCATCGATCTTCCAGATGACGATGAAGATGTGCTCTTAAGCCCAGGAAGAGCAAGAAGGTAGCCGCTGGTAGGATGTCTCGGCAAGAACCAACTACGACACCTCCCGTCCGTCAACCTGAAGACACGGGCAGGGTTTCTGTGACCTTCGCTGCACCTTTGTCGAGTGAGCACCCCACACCGCCGACTGCACCTGTGATTCCTTCAGTCGTCCAACTCCACACCACGGAGCTCCAAGCCGCCGCACCTGGGGCGACTGCTCACTTTTTCACCAGCTACCCCGTCCCGGACAACCAGTCAGAAGCGGCTGCGGAAGCCATCCGACATGCTGACATGATGGTGGAGCGGGTGAAGACGGTGCATGAGAACAGCCAGGCTGCCTACGACGCCAGTGCTGCCCTTCGGGCCAATGTCCAAGTGAGTAGACTTTCCGACTGTTTTTGCTCTGTGAGAAAGTGTCACTCGAAAAAATCTTCTTCTACATAATATGCTGTTGTTTGCGTCGAATTAGAGCACCCACTTGGTGTTTTGTTGTTTTTGGTAGTTTCGTTCTTCCACTCGGTCTGGGCGAGTGGGATCTGAACCGGTGGGCCACGCTAAGTGCACCCACTAGGTGTAGTCCCCGAGACCGCGGTCGACTGCTGGCAGTCGACTGGGGTCTGAGTTCTTCTTTCCTTTCTTTTGTACTCCTTACACTCGACTCAGGCGGACCGGTCGAGTAGTTTCGTTCTTCCAGTCGGTCTGGGCGAGTGGGATCTGAACTGGTGGGGGCACGCCAAGTGCACCCATTGGGTGTAGTCCCCGAGACCGCAGTCGACTGGTGGCAGTCGGCTGGGGTCTGAGAAGGGTTTTTTTTGGGCCGGGCAGACCGGTCGAGTTGAGTCTTAGTCAGCGGGGGCACGCCAAGTGCACCCGCTGGGTGTAGCCCCTGAGACCGCAGTCGACTATGTGTAGTCGGCTGGGGTCTAAGCGAACTTCTTTAGGTTTTATTCACTCGGAAGTAAACAACTTTTGATCTTATCGACTGATCCGTCTTTTGCCTTCTATAGAAGTCTTGCACTCTCATTTCTAAGTTTGCTGAACTTGAGGAGAAGCAGAGGCAACTCAACCTCGACTTGGAATTAGCCCAGCAAAATCTGAAGAAAGCTCAAGACGAAGCCGCTGGTATGGAAGGTAACTAACCGTCGACTGACTTTCAATACATTTCTTTGATCTTTTCTTTGATTCGATTGCTTCTTTTGCAGAGAAATGAAGTTGGCTCTGGAGAAGAAGGACTCGGACCTCGCCGCCACGCAAAAAGCAGCCCAAGATGAAACTGCTCTCACAGACCAGAAGCTTGCTTCAATCGGAACGCTGGAAGGAGAGGTGACCAAACTGAAATCTTGTCTTAATGAAGCTAACCGCAAAGTGACCAGTCTGAAGAAGGACAAGGTCGCCCTGAATGAAAAGCTGGAGTCTGCGATCCACAAGAGGAATGACACGGAAGCTTATCCGAGGACTCTTACCAAGAAGCTTTATCTCATGCTGGAAGGTATTTCTTTTAATCCGACTGTGTTGATGCTTGCGATCGGATCTTGCTCGGCTGATTGACTAATTTTTTGCTATAGAATTCTGTCAAGACTTCGACGAGGAAACTGGAAGGGTCGAGACGGGTCTGGACCCTATCGTTTCTCTAGTCTGCGACGAAACTGCAATGAACGTGCTCCGACTAGAGTCCCGTATCGCCAGCGCCACAAGCTACCTCGCGCGCCTGAAGGAGGTAGTCTCCCGAATCGACTCATCGCTTTGGCCGGAGGCGACGCTTCAGAATGACCTGGAATCCCTGATAACTCGACTGAACGAAATCCCTGACCGAGTGCAAGAATGAAAAAAATCCTCCGCCCGGTGTGGTGCTGACGTGGCGCTGTCCTTGGTGCGAGTCCATTGCAAGGAAGTTCGTGAAGACAAGCTGGCTGCGATCAAAGTCGCTAACACCAAAAAGTATGACTTCCAGTCCTTCATGGAGACTTTCATTGCTGCCGCCACTCGGATAGCTGATGGGATCGACCTGGACTCATTCGTGGAGCCTGCCAGCCCTCCTCCGGCCGAGTGAACAAACATATGAAACTTGAATCTGCTTTAAATTTGCCTCGGAATGCCGAGTGATTGCTGTAACCATTGAACTCCTTCGGGCTTGATGCCTGAGTACTTTTGATTTGCTGCTTGGACTTTTTAGGATTTATCTGGATTTGGTTTATTTCCGAATGTGCTTGCGTTTGCCTTCGAATGGACTTTGCTCACTGCTTGGAATAGTCTTTGCGCTACAGACGCAGCTCTGAGGTGGCGGCTCCAGTCGACCTGCACTTCGTCGTCCTTGCGGATAGGGATGGAGCGGACGTTGTACTTGTCCCGTAGCTCCGAAGGAGAAGGTTGCAGTCGACCTGCACCTCGTTGTCCTTGCGGATAGGGATGGAGCGGATGTTGTACTTGTGCCGTAGCCCCAAAGGAGAAGGTTGCAATCGACCTGCACCTCATCGACCTTGCGAATAGGGATGGAGCGGACGTTGTACTTGTGCCGTAGCCCCAAAGGAGAAGGTTGCAGTCGACCCGCACCTCGTCGTCCTTGCGCATAGGTATGGAGCGGATGTTGTACTTGTGTCATAGCTCCGAAGGAGAAGGTTGCAGTCAACCTGTACCTCGTCATCCTTGCGGATAGGGATGGAGCGGACGTTGTATTTGTGCCGTAGCTCCAAAGGAGAAGGTTGCAGTCGACCTGCACCTCGTCGTCCTTGCGGATAGAGGTACTTAGGCGAGTACTAGACTGCATCTAAGCCCCCGAGTGGGAGGATTGCTCCCCACTCGGTAGGATTTTTCAAACTTAGGCGAGTACTTGACTGCAGCTAAGCCTCCTAGTGGGAGAACTTAGGCGAGTACTGGGCTGCAGCTAAGCCCCCGAGTGGGAGGATTGCTCTCCACTCGGTAGGATTTTTTCAAACTTAGGCGAGTACTGGACTGCAGCTAAGTCTCCTAATGAGAGAACTTAGGCGAGTACCGGACTGCAGCTAAGCCCCCGAGTGGGAGGATTGCTCTCCACTCGATAGGACTTTTTCAAACTTAGGCGAGTACTGGGCTGCAGCTAAGTCTCCTAGTGAGAGAACTTAGGCGAGTACTGGACTGCAGCTAAGCCCCCGAGTGGGAGGATTGCTCTCCACTCGGTAGGATTTTTTCAAACTTAGGCGAGTACTGGACTGCAGCTAAGTCTCCTAGTGAGAGAACTTAGGCGAGTACTGGACTGCAGCTAAGCCCCCGAGTGGGAGGATTGCTCTCCACTCGGTAGGATTTTTTCGAACTTAGGCGAGTACTGGACTGCAGCTAAGTCTCCTAGTGAGAGAACTTAGGCGAGTACTGGACTGCAGCTAAGCCCCCGAATGGGAAGATTGCTCTCCACTCGGTAGGACTTTTTCAAACTTAGGCGAGTACTGGACTGCAGCTAAGTCTCCTAGTGAGAGAACTTAGGCGAGTACTGGACTGCAGCTAAGCCCCCGAGTGGGAGGATTGCTCTCCACTCGGTAGGATTTTTTCAAACTTAGGAGAGTACTGGACTGCAGCTAAGTCTCGTAGTGAGAGAACTTAGGCGAGTACTGGACTGCAGCTAAGCCCCCGAGTGGGAGGATTGCTCTCCACTCAGTAGGATTTTTCAAACTTAGGCGAGTACTGGACTGCATCTAAGTCTTCTAGTGAGATAACTTAGGCAAGTACTGGACTGCAGCTAAGCCCCCGAGTGGGAGGATTGCTCTCCACTCGGTGGATTTTTTCAAACTTAGGCGAGTATTGGACTGCAGCTAAGTCTCCTAGTGGGAGAACTTAGGCGAGTACTGGACTGCAGCTAAGCCCCCGAGTGGGAGGATTGCTCTCCACTCGGTAGGATTTTTTCAAACTTAGGCGAGTACTGGACTGTAGCTAAGTCTCCTAGTGAGAGAACTTAGGCGAGTACTGGACTGCAGCTAAGCCCCCGACTGGGAGGATTGCTCTCCACTCGGTAGGATTTTTTCGAACTTAGGCGAGTACTGGACTGCAGCTAAGTCTCCTAGTGAGAAAACTTAGGCGAGCACTGGACTGCAGCTAAGGGCATCTCCAGCCACGCCCCCAGGAAGGCCTCCCCAGGCGTTTTTTTTTGCGCCGGCGCCGAAAAATCGGCCCAGTCGCGCCCCTAGGATCCCGATTTTCACCGGCTTGGGCCAAAAACAGCGCCGGCGGACCCAGGCCGAACCCGGCGCACCGGGGCGAACTGTTTTGGCGCGAAACAGCCGCGGGCCCGCCGCGTCAGTGACTCTACCCTCTTCTCGCCCCTTCGTCGTCCTCATCGCCTCGTTTCCCGCAGTGAATCAATGCCAAAGCTGCCGCACTGCCGCCGGTCAGCCTGCGCCATTGATGCCTCACGGACGGCGCAGTGAAGACCGGATAATGCGCGTCCCTCGCCCTCCCTCGCCCGCCACGCGTACTCACGGCGGCTCGCGCATGGGCGGTGCCTCGGCCTATATAAGACGCGCCCCAGCGCACTCGGCGACTCGTACTCTCTCGCCGTCGTCGATCCTCCCTCTCCTCTCTCTCGCCATTGTCGTTCCTTCCTCTCCTCTCTCTCGCCGTCTCCAGCACCCATGGCCGAGCGCTTCCCAGGCGACGACGCGGCGGCGAACGGCTTCGGCCGCCGCCATCTTCATGAGAGCGAGGCTCGCCTCCTTTTAGAGGCCGAGTACCCGGTCCCGCCGGACATGCGGGTACCCGAGGCGTGGAGATCAGTGCCGGCGGCGTGCCGGTGCCCCCGATACCCACCGGCGCGGCGCGGCGTGCGGAGATCGCACGCATCCGCTCGTCCCTGCCACGTGCGGCGAGGGAGGGGTCACGGTACGTCCCCGATAGCCTGCTCTGGGAGCCCTACTTCCGCCGCCGTCACGCCGAGCAGCTCGAGGCCACCAACGGCGTCGATCCCTCCGGCAGGCTCAACGCCGTCGGCCGGCATCGGTGGTGGGGCGTGCCCGGGCGCACGTTGGAGGCCGTCCTCGAGTACATCGAGGGCGGCAACACGCCGCGCCTCGAGTACCCCGCTCCCCCGTCCTTCACACGCCGCCGGGGAAGCTCCTGGACCCCGAGGCGCATGGAGACCAGGGGGTCCTCCTCCTCGTCCGGCGGCTCCCCCTGCCTCCACTTCCACCCCGTCAAGCCGGAGCCCCAGGGCACGCCTGTCAACACGCGCACCCACAGCTCCGGCGTCCGCATCAGCGACAACGCCTCCCCCACCGACCGCTTCTTCCTCGTCGAGCCCAAGCCGGAGCTCGGCCTCCCCGTGGAGTACGAGGAGATAGCCCGGCGTGGCTTCTCCGACGAGGACACCCTGCAGTGGGCGCGGGACGACTACCTCCGCGACGAGATGGTCCGATAGCGCCGGGCCCTGGAGGAGATCGCCGCCCGCAAGCGTGGGCGCGAGGACGAGCACGGCGTCGTGGTCCTCGACAGCGACGACGACGACGACGCCCCCGGACTGTCCAACCCGCCGCGTCAACCGGGGGAGGGATGCAGCAGGGACGGCGGAGGCGTCGGCGGGGGCGACGATGACGATGACGGCGGTGACTACACGCGGTTCTACCGCCTCCTCGGCATGTAGAACCACGTGGGCGGGCGGTGAGGCGGGCGGCGAGGGAGACGGCGGGGGTAGCCCGCGGTAGTTTTTCCTTTTTTTGTAAAGTATGTTTAAATTTGAACGAACTCGCTGATGTTTGTGTTAAATTTGAGTCGTGTTTGCGCCGTATTTAACTTTTTTAAAAACCCATGGGGGGCCGCGACTGGGGGGGCATCACGCCCCCAGTGCGTGGTTTAGCGCCGGTGCGCCCCCAGGGGGCGATTTTTTGCCCCTCCTGGGGGGCCAACGGCTGGAGATGCCCTAAGCCCCCGAGTGGGAGGATTGCTCTCCACTCGGTAGGATTTTCTTTTGAACTTAGGCGAAACGGATTCGCGACTAAGCCCACCCACTGGGGGATTTCAGAAGTAAATAAGAACACAACAATCGAATGATAGGACCATAAGCTCTTGTCTTTGATAAACAAATTACAAATGTGTTTCTTATTACATTTTATTCGAACGAGTGCTTAAGTATAAAAGGGGTTGAGCAGCTCCGCGTTCCAAGCTCGTGGCTCGTCTTTCTGATGCTCAATACTGTAAAGATGGTATGCTCCGTTGTGGAGAACTTTGGTGATGATGAAGGGGCCCTCCCAAGTCGGGGCAAGCTTGTGCGGTTTCTGTTGATCCAATCGAAGAACCAGGTCTCCTTCTTGAAAGGCTCGACCCCTCACATTTCTGGCGTGGAATCGACGCAGGTCTTGCTAATAAATGGTCGAGCGGATCAAGGGCATCTCTCTTTCCTCCTCTAAGAGATTGACTGAATCTTGCCGGGCCCGCTCTGCTTCCTCTTCGGAGAAGAGCTCAACTCGGGGTGCATTGTGGAGCAGATCACTTGGCAGAACAACTTCGGCTCCATAGACTAAGAAGAAAGGAGTTCGTTCGGTCGACCGATTAGGAGTTGTCCTCAAACCCCACAGAACTGGCGGAAGTTCATCAACCCAAGCGCCTGCTGCGTGTTTGAGACCACGCATCAGTCGGGGTTTCAGTCCTTTGAGAATTAGGCCATTGGCTCTTTTTGCTTGTCCGTTCGACTGCGGGTGAGCGGCAGAAGCATAGTCAACTCGAGTGCCCTGAGAGGCGCAGAAAGCTCTGAACTCATCGGAATCGAAGTTCGATCCATTGTCCGTGATGATTCTGTGTGGGACTCCATATCTGAATGTCAATTCTCTGATAAAACTGACAGCGGTGCTAGCATCAAGGTTCTTGATAGGTTCAGCTATGATCCATTTGGTAAACTTGTCGACTGCAACGAGCACATGAGTGAAGCCGCTCCTGCCAGTTCTCAGTGGTCCAACCATATCCAGTCCCCAAACAACAAAGGGCCAGATGAGGGGGGTGGTCTTCAGGGCTGATGCTGACTTGTGAGACATGTTAGAGTAAAACTGGCAGCCTTCACATCTGTCGACTATATCTTTCACCATTTCATTTGCGCGTGGCCAATAGAATCCAGCTCGGTATACTTTAGCCACGATGGCCCGAGAGGACGCATGATGACCACAGGTCCCCGAGTGGATGTCATTGAGGATCATTCGACCTTCTTCTGGTGTTATGCATTTTTGACCGACTCCAGTCACGCTTTCTCTGAACAGCTGCCCTCTTATCACAGTAAAGGCCTTCGATCGACGGACAATCTGTCGAGCCTCTTCTTCATCCTCTGGGAGTTCTTTCCTGAGGATGTACGCAATGTAGGGCACCGTCCAGTCGGGAGTAATGGCCAGAACCTCCATGATCAGGTCGACCACGGCTGGGACCTCGACTTCAGTCGGATCTGTGGCGCTCTTAGGTTGCAGGGGCTCTTTAGTAAAAGGATCTTCCTGAACTGTTGGTGAGTGAATATGCTCCAAAAACACATTGCTGGGAATGGCTTCTCTCTTGGAACCTATCTTTGCCAAATCGTCGGCTGCTTGATTTTTCAGTCGGGGTATGTGGTGGAGTTCTAACCCCTCAAACTTCTTCTCAAGCTTTCTCGCCGCGTTGCAGTAACCAGTCATGGCTGGGCTTCTAACGTCCCACTCCTTCATCACTTGATTAACTACTAAATCTGAGTCGCCATAGACCATGAGGCGACGGACGCCGAGTGAGATGGCCATGCGCAACCCATACAGGAGTGCTTCATATTCTGCTTCATTGTTGGAGGAATCAAAGTGAATCTGGAGGACATATCTGAGCCTGTCTCCTCGAGGGGATACCAAACTACTCCAGCACCAGAACCGTTTAGCATCTTGGATCCGTCAAAGAACATGGTCCAGTGCTCAGAGTGAACTTGAGTCGGCAGTTGCTGTTCGATCCACTCGGCGAGGAAATCTGCTATTGCTTGGGACTTGATAGCTTTCTTTGCCTCAAACTTGATATCCAAGGGAAGGAGTTCAATCGCCCATTTGGCCACTAGACCAGTTGCATCTCTGTTGTGCAGAATCTCTGACAATGGAGCGTCGCTGACGACTGTAACAGAGTGATCCGAGAAATAGTGTGCAACCTTCTTCGTGGTCATGTAAATCCCATAGACAAGCTTCTGATAATGAGGATATCTCTGCTTTGACGGGTCAGGACTTCAAAAATATAATAAACTGGGCGTTGAACCTTATAAGCTTTTCCTTCTTCTTCCCGCTCGACCGTAAGTACTGTACTGACGACTTGTCCAGTGGCTGCTATATAAAGCAGTAGAGGCTCTTTGCTGATTGGAGCAGCAAGCACCGGCCGGGTGGAAAGCAGGGCTTTTAGCTCTGCAAACGCTGCATCAACTTCTGGGGTCCACTCGAACTTGTCTGATTTCTTCATTAGTCGGTAAAGAGGCAGCGCCTTTTCACCGAGGCGAGAAATGAATCGAATTAGGGCGGCCAAGCAACTAGTAAGCTTATGGACATCATGCACACTCACAGGGCGTTTCATTCGGAGTATAGCACCTACTTTCTCTGGGTTAGCATCGATTCCTTATTCGGAAACAAGAAAACCGAGTAACTTTCCGCCTGGAACTCCAAACGTGCACTTTGATGGATTGAGCTTGGTATCATACCTTCTGGGGTTGGCAAAGGTTTTAGCAAGGTCAGTCAGTAGGTCGGAACCTTTACGTGACTTGACCACAATGTCATCCATGTATGCTTCCACATTCTGACTGATCTGAGTGAGCAGGCACTTCTGAATCATCCGCATGAATGTGGCTCCGACATTCTTCAAACCGAATGGCATTGTGACATAACAGAAGCACCCAAACGGGGTGATGAAAGCTTTCTTTATCTCCTCGGGTCCGTACAGACGGATCTGGTGGTACCCGGAGTAGGCGTCCAAAAAGGACAAACGCTCGCACCCTGCAGTCAAGTCGACTATCTGATCGATGCGAGGGAGAGGGAAGTGATCTTTCGGGCAGGCCCGATTGATATGCTTGAAATCAATACACATGCGAAGTGAGTCGTCTTTCTTTGGGACCATGACAACATTGGCTAACCACTCAGAGTGATAAATCTCTCGGATAAACTCAGCTGCCAAAAGCCGAGCCACCTCTTCACCGATTGCCTTTCTTTTCTGGACGGCGGACCGTCGAAGATGCTCTTTAACTGGTTTCACCTTCGGGTCGACTCGCAAATGATACTCAGCCAGTCCCCTGGGAACACCTGGCATGTCAGAAGGATTCCATGCAAAGATTTCCTAGTTCTCATGGAGGAACTGGATGAGCGCTTCTTCCTATTTGGAGTCGAGTGTGGTTGAAATGTGAGTCGGAGCTGCATTGGGATCCGTCGGGTGAATGTGAATCGACTTCGTTTCACCAGACGACTGGAACGCTGAATCTGTGACTGGCTTCTTGGCTCGCAGCAAGTCACTCGGATCTGCATTTTTCTGGTATTCTTGCAATTCTACCACGGCCATCTGGGCATCGGCGATCTTTGAGCCCTTCTGGAAGCATTCTTCTGCCTTCTTCCTGTTACCAAAGATAGTGATCACTCCTCTGGGACCAGGCATCTTCAGTTTGAGGTACACGTAGCATGATCGAGCCATAAATCGTGCATAAGCTGGCCTGCCTAGAATTGCATGATAAGCACTCTGGAAATCCACAACTTCAAACATCAACTTTTCTTTGCGGTAATTTTTGGAATCACCGAAAACCACGTCGAGTGCAATCTGACTGAGGGATGCAGCCTTCTTTCCTGGAATGACCCCATGGAAACTCATATGGCTTTCGCTGAGTCTGGACATCGGAATGCCCATTCCCTTCAATGTCTCTGCATATAGTATGTTCAGGCCACTACCACCGTCCATCAAGACCTTTGTCAGTCGAGTGCCTTCGACCACCGGGTCGACCACCAGTGCTTACCTCCCAGGGGTGGCTATGTGCGCTGGATGGTCAGACTGGTCGAATGTAATGGCAGTCTGTGACCACTTCAAGTAACTGGGTGTCACCGGAGCGACCATGTTCACTTCCCTGTTGATGACTTTCAATCGAATTTTGCTCTCAACGTCAGCAAAAATCATCAGCTTGGAATTCACGTGGGGATAACCATCATCATCCTCTTCCTCATCCTCAGCCTTGTCTGCTTCTTTCTCCTTTTCCTTGGGTTGTTTCTCTCGGAACTGCTGGATTAGGATCCGACACTGCTGAGTGGTGTGCTTCGGGTAAATGAAATTACCTTCTTCATCTTTTTTGGTGTGGATATGGCACAGCAGATCCAGCACGTCATTTCCATCTTGATCTTTTACTTTCTTGGGGTTCCACGGCCCTTTGGGCTTTCCCTTGAACTTTCCTTGCACCACAGCCAAGGCTTCACCCGGAGCAGCTGGCTCGGCCTTGCGCTTCTGTTTCCGACCGGAGTTTCCTCCTCCAGCTTCATGGGCGACTGCTTTGTGCTTGCCGCTCCGGAGTCGCTCTTCTTCTTCACCATTGGCATACTTGGTGGCAATTTCCATCATCCGAGCCAGAGTCATATTTCCTGTCCGGCCGAACTTCATATTCAACTCTCAATACCTGACGCCTTCCTTAAAGGCACAAATTGCCTGATGATCCGACACATCTTCTACCGTGTGGTGTAGGGTGATCCATCTCTGGATATAATCCCTCAAAGTTTCATTCGGCTTCTGAACACAACACTGTAACTCTGTTAAACCTGCCGGCCGTTTGCAAGTGCCCTCGAATGTTCTGACAAACACTCGGGCGAGATCTTCCCAAGTATAGATGCTGCCAGGCGCTAACTGATTCAGCCATGCTCTAGCTGAGCCCTCCAACATCAGAGGAAGGTGTTTCATGGCCACTTCATCATTGCTGCCACCAATCTGGACAGCCACTCGGTAGTCTTCAAGCCAAGTGTCAGGCTTGGACTCTCCGGTGAACTTACTAACTCTAGACGCCAACCTGAAGTTGGGGGGAATCACCGCAGCTCTGATAGCTCTGCTGAAGCACTCTGGACCAGAGACATGCACCCTGTTGCTGGTTTGTGGATCTCTATCATGGCCCTCTCGGTGAGCTCTACTTCTGTCGACGGCGATCATCACGATCGACTCGGTGATCATACTGCTCTCGGTTTCTGTACTGATCTCGTCGATCCCCACGTCCCTCACGCCTCGGAGGCGATCTTGGTCTATGGGCCGACTGAACTGTGTCTGCCATCACAGATCTGCTGTGGATCCTATCCCGCGACTGAGATACAACCGTATTCTATTCTCCTGTCGCCCGGAGCAAGGCTCGGATCTGCACCAGACCTCGACCAGCTTTTGACTGGGAGGGTTGGATCGACTCCGCTATCCGGACAGCAGCAGCCAGATTCTGGATCAGGGTTCGGTATACCTGAGTCGGAGGAGGAAAAAGCTGGCGTCGACTGGATTCAGGAGCGCGCTGCCAAGCGTGATCGTCGAGTGCGCGCTGGAGGTTCTCCAGTCGAGTGCGCTCAGCCAGGTTGGCCAAGCGCGCCTGCTCCAAGGCCTGGGCCTCAGGGGTTTCTCCAACTATAGGAGTATGCAATGCATCCATGTTCCGGCGGCGAAGTTCCTCCCTCTGCTGCGAGGAGATAGGTTCGGGGCGGTACTCCTCGTGAACGCGCAACGGATCGCCGTTCCCGTCGCCTCCGTCTTCATGGTTGAAGCCAGGAGGGCTGCGTGCTCCATTGACCATCAGAACTTCAGCCACTGGGTCGCTGCTGTTGCACTCGGATGCGGTCTCTACGGAGCCAGACGACAGATCGAAAAGGCCGTAGAGAGTTTCGTCGGGCTCGATCGCCGCGACTTGAGGGCTGGCCGACTAGCGGGCCACCGCATGCCTCACCCATTGCTGAAGCCTCGACCGACCGGAGCGTTTGCTCCGGTGAGCCGCAGGGAGGGGGAAAGCTGACAGAGTCGACTAATACTGGGTCGACGGTTGCCGCAGGAGGACGTCGTGGACGCACGCGCGAAAGTGCGTCGCCCTGTGAGTGGGGAGCACGTCGACGTCGAGTGGAGCCTCCTGAAGCCAAGCGGAGTCATCGGCGACAAACACGAGCGCGCCGAGACGGATCTCGCGGCCCTCAGCCAAACCTCCGCCTGAAACCATGATGAAGGGGATCGGAAAAATTGCAACTTCTCCAACAAGTCGCTAAGACACCTGCCCACGGTGGGCGCCAACTGTCGTGGTTCTAAGACTGACAGTAGAATAGGGGGGTAAGAATGTAGAGGCAAGATCCTAGCTATGGAGGAGTTGTACACACGAGTTTTACGAGTTCGGGCCCTTCTCGGAGGAAGTAACAACCCTACGTCTTGGAGCCCTGAGGCGGTCGACTGAATATATGTGTGTGAATTACAGAAAGTGTGAACCCCTGTCCCAAAGGAGGGGGTGGCTTATATAGAGTGCGCCATGACCCCTACTCCCCTCCATTACACAGGGTTCAATGTTCATAAAGGAGGAGCGTTACTGGTAACGTCTGCAGTAAAATGTAGTAAATGCCCATAAAGCTATGGTTTAAGTCCCGACCGTTGCAGAGTGGAGGGTTTCTCATCTTCTGGTGGTCGAGTGTCTTCAAGGTGGTAGAGTGAGTACATCTTCACGGTCGAGTGGATGATGGTTTCTCTTTGACTGCTTCTGATTCTTTGTAGAGATGTCCTTGGGGAGGGTATGTTGGACAGATCCATGACCCTACCCTAGGTACATAGCTTCATCAGGGGCGCCCCCTTCCTTCCTTCTCCTTTTCCCTTCCCTTTCCTTCCCTCCTACTCCTACTACTTGGAAGGGCTCCTAGTTCTACTAGGAAAGGGGGAATCCTACTCCCAGTGGGAGTAGGACTCCCCTAGGGCGCGCCATAGAGAGGGCCGGCCCTCCCCCTCCTCCACTCCTTTATATACGGGGGCAGGGGGCACCCCAAAGACACAACAATTGATCTCTTGATCTCTTAGCCGTGTGCGGTGCCCCCCTCCACCATAATCCACCTCGGTCATATCGTAGCGGTGCTTAGGCGAAGCCCTGCGTCGGTAGAACATCATCATCATCGTCACCACGCCGTCGTGCTGACGGAACTCTCCTCAAAGCTCGGCTGGATCGGAGTTCGAGGGACGTCATCGAGTTGAACATGTGCAGAACTCGGAGGTGCCATGCGTTCGGTACTTGATCGGTCGGATCGTGAAGACGTACGACTACATCAACCGCGTTGTGCTAACGCTTCCGCTTTCGGTCTACGAGGGTACGTAGACAACACTCTCCCCTCTCGTTGCTATGCATCACCATGATCTTGCGTGTGCGTAGGAATTTTTTTGAAATTACTACGTTCCCCAACAGTGGCATCCGAGCCAGGTTTTATGCGTTGATGTAATATGCATGAGTAGAACACAAGTGAGTTGTGGGCCATATAAGTCATACTGCTTACCAACATGTCACACTTCGGTTCGGCGGTATTGTTGGATGAAGCGGCCCGGACCGACATTACGCGTACGCTTACGCGAGACTGGTTCTACCGACGTGCTTTGCACACAGGTGGCTGGCGAGTGTCGGTTTCTCCAACTTTAGTTGAACCGACTGTGGCTACGCCCGGTCCTTGCGAAGGTTAAAACAACACCAACTTGACAAACTATTGTTGTGGTTTTGATGCGTAGGTAAGAACGGTTCTTGCTAAGCCCGTAGCAACCACGTAAAACTTGCAACAACAAAGTAGAGGACGTCTAACTTGTTTTTGCAGGGCATGTTGTGATGTGATATGGTCAAGACATGATGCTAAATTTTATTATATGAGATGATCATGTTTTGTAACCGAGTTATCGGCAACTGGCAGGAGCCATATGGTTGTCGCTTTATTGTATGCAATGCAATCGCCCTGTAATGCTTTACTTTATCACTAAGCAGTAGCGATAATCGTAGAAGCATAAGATTGGCGAAACGACAACAATGCTACGATGGAGATCAAGGTGTTGCGCCGGTGACGATGGTGATCATGGAGGTGCTTCGGAGATGGAGATCACAAGCACAAGATGATGATGGCCATATCATATCACTTATATTGATTGCATGTAACGTTTATCTTTTATGCATCTTATCTTGCTTTGATTGACGGTAGCATTATAAGATGATCCCTCACTAAATTATCAAAGTATAAGTGTTCTCCCTGAGTATGCACCGTTGCGAAAGTTCTTCGTGCTGAGACACCACGTGATGATCGGGTGTGATAGGCTCTACGTTCAAATACAACGGGTGCAAAATAGTTGCACACGCGGAATACTCAGGTTAAACTTGACGAGCCTAGCATATAACAGATATGGCCTCGGAACACGGAGACCGAAAGGTCGAACGTGAATCATATAGTAGATATGATGAACATAGTGATGTTCACCATTGAAACTACTCTATCTCACGTGTTGATCGGACATGGTTTAGTTGATTTGGATCACGTGATCACTTAGAGGATTAGAGGGATGTCTATCTAAGTGGGAGTTCTTAAGTAATATGATTAATTGAACTTTAATTTATCATGAACTTAGTCCTGGTAGTATTAGCATATCTATGTTGTAGATCAATTGCTCGCGATATCGCTCCCCGTTTAATTTTTTATATATTCCTAGAGAAAACTATGTTAAAAAATGTTAGTAGCAATGATGCGGATTGGATCCGTGATCTGAGGATTAACCTCATTGCTGCACAGAAGAATTATGTCCTTCATGCACCGCTAGGTGACAGACCTATTGCAGGAGCAGATGCAGACGTTATGAATGTTTGGCTAGCTCAATATGATGACTACTTGATAGTTTAGTGCACCATGCTTAACGGCTTAGAATCGGGACTTCAAAGACGTTTTGAATTTCATGGACCATATGAAATGTTCTAGGAGTTGAAGTTAAATATTTCAAGCAAATACCCGAGTTGAGAGATATGAAGTCTCCAACAAGTTCTATAGCTAAAATATGGAGGAGAATAGCTCAAGCAGTGAGCATATGCTCAGATTGTCTGGGTACTACAATCTCTTGAATCAAGTGGGAGTTAATCTTACATATAAAATAGTGATTGACAGAGTTCTCTAGTCACCATCACCAAGTTACTAGAACTTCATGATAAACTATAGTATGCAAGGGATGACGAAAACGATTCCCGAGCTCTTCGTGATGTTGAAATCGACGAAGGTAGAAATCAAGAAAGAGCATCAAGTGTTGATGATTGACAAGAACACTAGTTTCAAGAAAAGGGCAAAGGGAAAGAAAGGGAACTTCAAGTAGAATGACAAGCAAGTTGTCACTCCCGTGAAGAAGCCCAAAGCTGGACCAAAGCCTGAAACTGAGTGCTTCTACTGCAAAGGAAATGATCACTGGAAGCGGAAATTCCCTGAATATTTGGTGGATAAGAAAGATGGCAAAGTGAACAAAGGGTATATTTGATATATAGGTTATTGATGTGTGCCTTACTAGTGTTTATAGTAGCCCCTGAGTATTTGATACTTGTTCGGTTGCTAAAATTAGCAACTCGAAACAGGAGTTACAGAATAAACAGAGACTAGTTAAGGGTGAAGTGACGATGTGTCTTGGAATTGGTTCCAAGATTGATATGATCATCATCGCACACTCCGTATACTTTCGGGATTAGTGTTGAACCTAAATAAGTGTTATTTGGTGTTTACGTTGAGCATAAATATGATTTGATCATGTTTATTGCAATACAGTTATTCATTTAAGTTAGAGAACAATTGTTGTTCTGTTTACATGAATAGAACCTTCGATGTTCATACACACCAACAAAAATGGTTTGTTGGATCTCGATCGTAGTGATACACATATTCATATGCAAGCCAAAAAGATGCAAAGTTTGAAGGAAATATGCCCTAGAGGCAATAATAAAGTTATTATTTATTTCCTTATATCATGATAAATGTTTATTATTCATGCTAGAATTGTATTAACCAGAAACATAATACATGTGTGAATACATAGACAAACAGAGTGTCACTAGTATGCCTCTACTTGACTAGCTCGTTAATCAAAGATGCTTATGTTTCCTAACCATGAACAAGGAGTTGTTATTTGATTAACGGGATCACATCATTAGGTCAATGATCTGATTGACATGACCCATTCCATTAGCTTAGCACCCGATCGTTTAGTATGTTGCTATTGCTTTCTTCATGACTTATACATATTTCTCTGACTATGAGATTATGCAACTCCCGTTTGCCGGAGGAACACTTTGTGTGCTACCAAACGTCACAACGTAAATGGGTGATTATAAAGGTGCTCTACAGGTGTCTCCAAAGGTACATGTTGGGTTGGCGTATTTCGAGATTAGGATTTGTCACTCCGATTGTCGGAGAGGTATCTCTAGGCCCTCTCGGTAATGCACATCACATAAGCCTTGCAAGCATTGCAACTAATGAGTTAGTTGCGAGATGATGTATTACGGAACGAGTAAAGAGACTTGCCGGTAACGAGATTGAACTAGGTATTGAGATACCGACGATCGAATCTCGGGCAAGTAACATACCGATGACAAAGGGAACAACGTATGTTGTTATGCGGTCTGACCGATAAAGATCTTCGTAGAATATGTAGGAGCCAATATGAGCATCCAGGTTCCGCTATTGGTTATTCACCGGAGACGTGTCTCGGTCATGTCTACATTGTTCTCGAACCCGTAGGGTCCGCACGCTTAAGGTTTCGATGACAGTTATATTATGAGTTTATGAGTTTTGATGTACCGAAGTTAGTTCGGAGTCCCGGATGTGATCACGGACATGACGAGGAGTCTCGAAATGGTCGAGACATAAAGATTGATATATTGGACGGCTTTATTCGGACACCGGAAGTGTTCCGGGTGATTTCGGAGAAAACCGAAGAGCCGGAGGGTTACCGGAACCCCCTCGGGAGAAGTAATGGGCCATATGGGCCTTAGTGGAGAGAGAGAGAGGGGCAGCCAAAGGTGGGCCGCGCGCCTCCTCCCCCTGGTCCGAATTGGACTAGGAGAGGGGGGGCGGCGCCCCCCTTTCCCTCTCCCTCCCCACTTCTTTCCCCCTCCTAGTAGGAGTCCTACTCCTACTAGGAGGAGGACTCCTCCTTGGCGCTCCATAGAGGTCCGGCCGGCCTCCTCCCCTTGATCCTTTATATACGGGGGCAGGGGGCAACCCTTGACACACAAGTTGATCCACGTGATCATATTCTTAGCCGTGTGCGGTGCCCCCTTCCACCATAGTCCTCGATAATATTGTAGTGGTGCTTAGGCGAAGCCCTGCGACGGTAGTGCATCAAGATCGTCACCACGCCGTCGTGCTGACAGAACTCTTCCCCGACACTTTGCTGGATCGGAGTCTGGGGATCGTCATCGAGCTGAACGTGTGCTAGAACTCGGAGGTGCCGTAGTTTCGGTGCTTGATCGGTCGGGCCGTGGAGACGTACGACTACATCAACCAAACGCTTCCGTTGTCGATCTACAAGGGTACGTAGATCACACTCTCCCCTCTCATTGCTATGCATCACCATGATCTTGTGTGTGCGTAGGAATTTTTTTTGAAATTACTACGTTCCCCAACAGTGGCATCCGAGCCTAGGTTTTATATGTTGATGTTATATGCACGAGTAGAACACAAGTGAGTTGTGGGCGTTATAAGTCATACTGCTTACCAGCATGTCATACTTTTGTTCGGCGGTATTGTTGGACGAAGCGGCCCGGACCGACATTACGCGTACGCTTACGCGAGACCGGTTCTCCTGACGTGCTTTGCACATAGGTGGCTTGCGGGTGACAGTTTCTCCAACTTTAGTTGAACCGAGTGTGGCTACGCCCGGTACTTGCGAAGGTTAAAACAGCACCAACTTGACAAACTATCGTTGTGGTTTTGATGCGTGGGTAAGATTGGTTCTTGCTTAAGTCCGTAGCAGCCACGTAAAACTTGCAACAACAAATTAGATGACGTCTAACTTGTTTTTGCAGGGCATGTTGTGATGTGATATGGTCAAGACATGATGCTAAATTTTATTGTATGAGATGATCATGTTTTGTAACCGAGTTATCGGCAACTGGCAGGAGCCATATGGTTGTCGCTTTATTGTATGCAATGCAATCGCGCTGTAATGCTTTACTTTATCACTAAGCGGTAGCGATAGTCGTGGAAGCATAAGATTGGCGAGACGACAACGATGCTACGATGGAGATCAAGGTGTCGTGCCGGTGATGATGGTGATCATGATGGTGCTTCGAAGATGGAGATCACAAGCACAAGATGATGATGGCCATATCATATCACTTATATTGATTGCATGTGATGTTTATCTTTTATGCATCTTATCTTGCTTTGATTGACGGTAGCATTATAAGATGATCTCTCACTAATTATCAAGAAGTGTTCTCCCTGACTATGCACCGTTGCGAAAGTTCTTCGTGCTGAGACACCACGTGATGATCGGGTGTGATAGGCTCTACATTCAAATACAACGGGTGCAAAAAAGTTGCACACGCGGAATACTCAGGTTATACTTAACGAGCCAGCATATACAGATATGACCTCGGAACACGGAGACCGAAAGGTCGAGCGTAAATCATATAGTAGATATGATCAACATAGTGATGTTCACCAATGAAACTACTCCATCTCACGTGATGATCGGACATGGTTTAGTTGATTTGGATCACGTAATCACTTAGAGGATTAGAGGGATGTCTATCTAAGTGGGAGTTCTTTAAGTAAATTAATTGAACCTAAATTTATCATGAAACTTAGTACCTGATAGTATCTTGCTTGTTTATGCTTGATTGTAGATAGATGGCTCGTGCTGTTGTTTTGTTGAATTTTAATGCGTTCCTTGAGAAAGCAAAGTTGAAAGATGATGGTAGCAATTACACGGACTGGGTCCGTAACTTGAGGATTATCCTCATTGCTGCACAGAAGAATTACGTCCTGGAAGCACCGCTGGGTGCCAGGCCTGCTGCTGGAGCAACACCAGATGTTATGAACGTCTGGCAGAGCAAAGCTGATGACTACTCGATAGTTCAGTGTGCCATGCTTTACGGCTTAGAATCGGGACTTCAACGACGTTTTGAACGTCATGGAGCATATTAGATGTTTCAGGAGTTGAAGTTAATATTTCAAGCAAATGCCCGGATTGAGAGATATGAAGTCTCCAATAAGTTCTATAGCTGCAAGATGGAGGAGAACAGTTCTGTCAGTGAGCATATACTCAAAATGTCTGGGTATAATAATCACTTGATTCAATTGGGAGTTAATCTTCTAGATGATCGCGTCATTGACAGAATTCTCCAATCACTGCCACCAAGCTACAAGAGCTTCGTGATGAACTATAATATGCAAGGGATGAATAAGACTATTCCCGAGCTCTTCGCAATGCTGAAAGCTGCGGAGGTAGAAATCAAGAAGGAGCATCAAGTGTTGATGGTCAACAAGACCACTAGTTTCAAGAAAAAGGGCAAAGGGAAGAAGAAGGGGAACTTCAAAAAGAACGACAAGCAAGTTGCTGCTCAAGAGAAGAAACCCAAACCTGGACCTAAGCCTGAAACTGAGTGCTTCTACTGCAAGCAGACTGGTCACTGGAAGCGGAACTGCCCCAAGTATTTGGCGCATAAGAAGGATGGCAAGGTGAACAAAGGTATATGTGATATACATGTTATTGATGTGTACCTTACTAATGCTCGCAGTAGCACCTGGGTATTTGATACTGGTTCTGTTGCTAATATTTGCAACTCGAAACAGGGCCTACGGATTAAGCAAAGATTGGCTAAGGATGGGGTGACAATGCGCGTGGGAAACGGTTCCAAAGTCGATGTGATCACAGTCGGCACACTACCTCTACATCTACCTTCGGGATTAATATTAGACCTAAATAATTGTTATTTGGTGCCAGCGTTAAGCATGAACATTATATCTGGATCTTGTTTGATGCGAGACGGTTCTTCATTTAAATCTGAGAATAATGGTTGTTCTATTTATATGAGTAATATCTTTTATGGTCATGCACCCTTAAAGAGTGGTCTGATTTTGTTAAATCTCGATAGTAGTGACACACATATTCATACTGTTGAAGCTAAAAGATGCAGAGCTGATAATGATAGTGCAACTTATTTGTGGCACTGCCGTTTAGGTCATATCAGTGTAAAGCGCATGAAGAAACTCCATACTGATGGACTTTTGGAACCACTTGATTATGAATCACTTGGTACTTGCGA
The DNA here is from genome assembly GCF_056163025.1 of Triticum urartu. Lineage (NCBI taxonomy): Eukaryota > Viridiplantae > Streptophyta > Magnoliopsida > Poales > Poaceae > Triticum > Triticum urartu. The sequence continues at coordinate 101,911,312 of NC_141878.1, forward strand.
ACCGTGCCTCATGGGCAAGATGACTAAAACACCGTTCTCCGGTACTATGGAGAGAGCAACGGATTTGTTGGAAATCATACATACAGATGTATGTGGTCCGATGAATATTGAGGCTCGTGGCGGATATCGTTATTTTCTCACCTTCACAGATGACTTAAGCAGATATGGGTATATCTACTTAATGAAACATAAGTCTAAAACGTTTGAAAAGTTCAAAGAATTTCAGAGTGAAGTTGAAAATCATCGTAACAAGAAAATAAAGTTTCTACGATCTGATCGTGGAGGAGAATATTTGAGTTACGAGTTTGGTGTACATTTGAAACAATGCGGAATAGTTTCGCAACTCACGCCACCCGGAACACCACAACGCAATGGTGTGTCCGAACATCGTAATCGTACTTTACTAGATATGGTGCGATCTATGATGTCTCTTACTGATTTACCGCTATCGTTTTGGGGTTATGCTTTGGAGACGGCCGCATTCACGTTAAATAGGGCACCATCAAAATCCATTGAGACGACGCCTTATGAACTATGGTTTGGCAAGAAACCAAAGTTGTCGTTTCTGAAAGTTTGGGGCTGCGATGCTTATGTGAAAAAGCTTCAACCTGATAAGCTCGAACCCAAATCGGAGAAGTGTGTCTTCATAGGATATCCAAAGGAGACTATTGGATACACCTTCTATCACAGATCCGAAGGCAAGACTTTTGTTGCTAAGTTCGGAAACTTTCTGGAGAAGGAGTTTCTCTCGAAAGAAGTGAGTGGGAGGAAAGTAGAACTTGACGAGGTAACTATACCTGCTCCCTTATTGGAAAGTAGTGCATCACAGAAAACTGTTTCAGTGACACCTACACCAGTCAGTGAGGAAGCTAATGATGATGATCATGAAACTTCAGAACAAGATACTACTGAACCTCGTAGATCAACCAGAGTGAGATCCGCGCCAGAGTGGTACGGTAATCCTGTTCTGGAAGTCGTGCTACTAGATCATGATGAACCTACGAACTATGAAGAAGCGATGGTGAGCCCAGATTCCGCAAAATGGCTTGAAGCCATGAAATCTGAGATGGGATCCATGTATGAGAACAAAGTATGGACTTTGGTTGACTTGCCCGATGATCGGCAAGCAATTGAGAATAAATGGATCTTCAAGAAGAAGACTGACGCTGACGGTAATATTACTATCTACAAAGCTCGACTTGTCGCAAAAGGTTTTCGTCAAGTTCAAGGAATTGACTACGATGAGACCTTCTCACCCGTAGCGATGCTTAAGTCTGTCCGAATCATGTTAGCAATTGCCGCATTTTATGATTATGAAATTTGGCATATGGATGTCAAAACTGCATTCCTGAATGGATTTCTGGAAGAAGAGTTGTATATGATGCAACCAGAAGGTTTTGTCGATCCAAAGGGAGCTAACAAAGTGTGCAAGCTCCAGCGATCCATTTATGGACTGGTGCAAGCCTCTCGGAGTTGGAATAAATGCTTTGATAGTGTGATCAAAGCATTTGGTTTTATACAGACTTTTGGAGAAGCCTGTATTTACAAGAAAGTGAGTGGGAGCTCTGTAGCATTTCTGATATTATATGTGGATGACATATTACTAATTGGAAATGATATAGAATTTCTGGATAGCATAAAGGGATACTTGAATAAGAGTTTTTCAATGAAAGACCTCGGTGAAGCTGCTTACATATTAGGCATTAAGATCTATAGAGATAGATCAAGACGCTTAATTGGACTTTCACAAAGCACATACCTTGACAAAGTTTTGAAGAAGTTCAAAATGGATCAAGCAAAGAAAGGGTTCTTGCCTGTGTTACAAGGTGTGAAGTTGAGCAAGACTCAATGCCCGACCACTCCAGAAGATAGAGAGAAAATGAAAGATGTTCCCTATGCTTCAGCCATAGGCTCTATCATGTATGCAATGTTGTGTACCAGACCTGATGTGTGCCTTGCTATAAGTCTAGCGGGGAGGTACCAAAGTGATCCAGGAGTGGATCACTGGACAGCGGTCAAGAACATCCTGAAATACCTGAAAAGGACTAAGGATATGTTTCTCATATATGGAGGTGACAAAGAGCTCATCATAAAAGGTTACGTTGATGGAAGCTTTGACACTGATCCGGATGATTCTAAATCGCAAACCGGATACGTGTTTACATTAAACGGTGGAGCTACCAGTTGGTGCAGTTCTAAACAAAGCGTTGTAGCGGGATCTACATGTGAAGCGGAGTACATAGCTACTTCGAAAGCAGCAAATGAAGGAGTCTGGATGAAGGAGTTCATATCCGATCTAGGTGTCATACCTAGTGCATCGGGTCCAATGAAAATCTTTTGTGACAATACTGGTGCAATTGCCTTGGCAAAGGAATCCAGATTTCACAAGAGAACCAAGCACATCAACAGACGCTTCAATTCCATCCGGGATCTAGTCCAGGTGGGAGACATAGAGATTTGCAAGATACATACGGATCTGAATGTTGCAGACCCGTTGACTAAGCCTCTTCCATGAGCAAAACATGATCAGCACCAAGGCTCCATGGGTGTTAGAATCATTACTGTGTAATCTAGATTATTGACTCTAGTGCAAGTGGGAGACTGAAGGAAATATGCCCTAGAGGCAATAATAAAGTTATTATTTATTTCCTTATATCATGATAAATGTTTATTATTCATGCTAGAATTGTATTAACTGGAAACATAATACATGTGTGAATACATAGACAAACAGAGTGTCACTAGTATGCCTCTACTTGACTAGCTCGTTAATCAAAGATGCTTATGTTTCCTAACCATGAACAAGGAGTTGTTATTTGATTAACGGGATCACATCATTAGGTCAATGATCTGATTGACATGACCCATTCCATTAGCTTAGCACCCGATCGTTTAGTATGTTGCTATTGCTTTCTTCATGACTTATACATATTTCTCTGACTATGAGATTATGCAACTTCCGTTTGCCGGAGGAACACTTTGTGTGCTACCAAACGTCACAACGTAAATGGGTGATTATAAAGGTGCTCTACAGGTGTCTCCAAAGGTACATGTTGGGTTGGCGTATTTCGAGATTAGGATTTGTCACTCCGATTGTCGGAGAGGTATCTCTAGGCCCTCTCGGTAATGCACATCACATAAGCCTTGCAAGCATTGCAACTAATGAGTTAGTTGCGAGATGATGTATTACGGAACGAGTAAGGAGACTTGCCGGTAACGAGATTGAACTAGGTATTGAGATACCGACGATCGAATCTCGGGCAAGTAACATACCGATGACAAAGGGAACAACGTATGTTGTTATGCGGTCTGACCGATAAAGATCTTCGTAGAATATGTAGGAGCCAATATGAGCATCCAGGTTCCGCTATTGGTTATTCACCGGAGACGTGTCTCGGTCATGTCTACATTGTTCTCGAACCCGTAGGGTCCGCACGCTTAAGGTTTCGATGACAGTTATATTATGAGTTTATGAGTTTTGATGTACCGAAGTTAGTTCGGAGTCCCGGATGTGATCACGGACATGACGAGGAGTCTCGAAATGGTCGAGACATAAAGATTGATATATTGGACGGCTTTATTCGGACACCGGAAGTGTTCCGGGTGATTTCGGAGAAAACCGAAGAGCCGGAGGGTTACCGGAACCCCCTCGGGAGAAGTAATGGGCCATATGGGCCTTAGTGGAGAGAGAGAGAGGGGCAGCCAAAGGTGGGCCGCGCGCCTCCTCCCCCTGGTCCGAATTGGACTAGGAGAGGGGGGGCGGCGCCCCCCTTTCCCTCTCCCTCCCCACTTCTTTCCCCCTCCTAGTAGGAGTCCTACTCCTACTAGGAGGAGGACTCCTCCTTGGCGCGCCATAGAGGGCCGGCCGGCCTCCTCCCCTTGATCCTTTATATACGGGGCAGGGGGCACCCCTTGACACACAAGTTGATCCACGTGATCATATTCTTAGCCGTGTGCGATGCCCCCTTCCACCATAGTCCTCGATAATATTGTAGCGGTGCTTAGGCGAAGCCCTGCGGCGGTAGTGCATCAAGATCGTCACCACGCCGTCGTGCTGACGGAACTCTTCCCCGACACTTTGCTGGATCGGAGTCCGGGGATCATCATCGAGCTGAACGTGTGCTAGAACTCGGAGGTGTCGTAGTTTCGGTGCTTGATCGGTCGGGCCGTGGAGACGTACGACTACATCAACCAACCGCTTCCGATGTCGATCTACAAGGGTACGTAGATCACACTCTCCCCTCTCGTTGCTATGCATCACCATGATCTTGCGTGTGCGTAGGATTTTTTTTTTGAAATTACTACGTTCCCCAACAAAGTTAATGATGATAGTGCAACTTATTTGTGGCACTGCCGTTTAGGTCATATTGGTGTAAAGCGCATGAAGAAAATCCATGCTGATGGGCTTTTGGAATCACTTGATTATGAATCAGTTGATGCTTTTGAACCATGCCTCATGGGCAAGATGACTAAGACTCCGTTCTCTGGAACAATGGAGCGAGCAACAGATTTGTTGGAAATCATACATACTGATGTATGTGGTCCGATGAATATTGAAGCTCACGGCAGGTATCATTATTTTCTGATCTTCACAGATGATTTGAGCAGATATGAGTATATCTACTTGATGAAACACAAGTCTGAAACATTTGAAAAGTTCAAAGAATTTTAGAGTGAAGTGGAGAATCATCGTAACAAAAATAGAAGTTTCTATGATATGATCGCAGAAGTAAAAAATTCGAGTTACGAGTTTGGCCTTCAGTTAAAACAATGTGAAATAGTTTCACTACTCACGCCACCTGGAACACCACAGTGTAATGGTGTGTCTGAACGTCGTAACTGTACTTTATTAGATATGGTGCGATCTATGACATCTCTTACTGATTTACCGCTATCGTTTTAGGGTTATACATTAGAGGCAACTACATTCACGTTAAGGGCACCATCTAAATCCGTTGAGACGACACCGTATGAACTATGGTTTGGCAAGAAACCTAAGCTGTCGTTTCATAAAGTTTGAGGTTGCAATGCTTTTGTGAAAAAATTTCAACCTGATAAGCTCAAACCGAAATCGGAGAAGTGCGTCTTCATAGGATACCCAAAAGAAAATGTTGGGTACACCTTCTATCACAGATCCAAAGGTAAGTTATTCATTGCTGAGAATGGATCCTTTCTAGAGAAGGAGTTTCTCTTGAAAGAAGTGAGTGAGAGGAAAGTAGAACTTGATGAGGTCACTGTACCTGCTCCCTTATTGGAAAGTAGTTCATCACAGTCTGTTCGTGTGACTACTACACCAATTAGTGAGGAAGCTAATGATGATGATCATGTAACTTCAGATCAAGTTACTACCGAACCTCGTAGGTAAACCAGAGTGAGATCCACACCAGTGTGGTACGGTAATCCTTTTCTAGAGGTCATGTTACTTGACCATGACGAACCTACGAACTATGAGGAAGCGATGATGAGCCCAGATTCTGCGAAATGGCTTGAGGCCATGAAATCTGAGATGAGATCCATGTATGAGAACAAAGTATGGACTTTGATTGACTTGCCCATTGATCGGCGAGCCATTGAGATTAAATGGATCTTCAAGAGGAAGACGGATGCTGATAGTAGTGTTACTATCTACAAAGCTAGAATTGTCGCAAAAGGTTTTCGACAAGTTCAAGGTGTTGACTACGATGAGAGTTTCTCACTCGTATCTATGCTTAAGTCTGTCCGAATCATGTTAGCAATTGCCGCATTTTATGAAATCTGGCAAATGGATAAACAAAATTGCATTCCTTAATGGATTTATTAAAGAAGAGTTGTATATGATGCAACCAGAAGGTTTTGTCAATCCTAAAGGTGCTAACAAAATATGCAAGCTCCAGCGATCCATCTATGGACTGGTGCAAACATCTCGGAGTTGGCATATACGCTTTGATAAGTTGATCAAAGCATATAGTTTTATACAGACTTGCGGTGAAGCCTGTATTTACAAGAAAGTTAGTGGGAGCACTACAGCATTTCTGATAAGTATATGTGAATGACATATTGTTGATCGGAAATAATGTCGAACTATTCTGCAAAGCATAAAGGAGTGTTTGAAAGGAGTTTTTCAAAGAAAGACCTCGGTGAAGCTGCTTACATATTGAGCATCAAGATCTATAGAGATAGATCAAGACGCTTGATAAGTTTTTTCAATGAGTACATACCTTGACAAGATTTTGAAGTAGTTCAAAATGGAACAGTCAAAGAAGGAGTTCTTGCCTATGTTACAACGTGTGAAGTTGAGTAAGACTCAAAACCCGACCACGGCAGAAGATAGAGAGAGAATGAAAGTCATTCCCTATGCCTCAGCCATAGGTTCTATAAAGTATGCCATGCGGTGTACCAGACCTATTGTATACTCTACCCTGAGTTTGACAAGAGAGTACAATAGTGATCTAGGAGTAGATCACTGGACATTGGTCAAAATTATCCTTAGTGGAATAAGGATATGTTTCTCGATTATGGAGGTGACAAAAGATTCGTCATAAAGGGTTACGTTGATGCAAGTTTTGACACTGATCCAGATGACTCAAAGTCTCAATCTGGATAAATACTAGAAGAACACCCGTGCGTTGCAACGGGGCCATATTAATTTTAAAAGTTTAATATCAATTATGTTAATATTATATTTAATATTCTCATACATATTAAGTGACATTGATGACCTTTTTTACCATCAAATTCTCACACACACCCTCTCCCTCCCTCTTCCTCACTCTCTCTCCCCCTCTCCCTCACTCGGGAGGTGGGACGAAAATAAACCCGGAACAAAGACTACCAACTGAGACATTAGGAGTAGAGATCATTTAATTGATAAGAATAAATAGAAAACGGTGTTAAAAAGGAGAAATAGATTAGAATACATTGAAAAACCAAAAGGAATATATAAAAGGGGATTCACTCTGCCCCCCGGGCTTTGCCACCGAACCGGCTCAGTGGTCCAGTCCCCGCGCGGTCGTCTTCTCCTGTTCCCTGAGCCGCGTCACTACAGAGCCGGGCTTCCGCCCAACCACCTCGCTGGCATCGAAGGGAAATGGATAAGGGTGACGCCCTTCCTTCCCTGCCCCCATGGCCTCACTCCTCCTCGACACCCCCTCCCAAATCCACTTCTCCTCCTTGCTCGCTCGATCCCGTCGATCTAGATGAAGTCGGACGCCACGGCCACCATGACCGACCCCGTCCACATGGCCACTACCCTCCCTGCGGGCTAGGAGCTTGTCGAGGAGCTCCGAACGCCTTTGCTACTTCGTCTGTGCCAACGAGATCAAGTCCAGCACCCCCGCATCGACGTCGTTGCCGTCTTCCTCAACCTTGGGCCACCGCGACATTGTCGTTCGATCCACGCCGCCCCGAGCTCCCATGTCTTCCCCTAGGGCGCCATTGACACCGCCATGATCTCCTCTTTCCTTTCCCCTGTTTCCCCTCTCGTTTGCTTTCGTTACGTATTTCGCCGTGGCCGAGAACCACCGTCCGCCATGGCCATTGCAGGGTAGCCACCGAGCTCCTCGGATTGCCCCTGTGGCACATGCCCGCTCCTATGCACGCTCATGCCCGAGCCTGCCGCTCTTCTTCTGCGCCCACGGGGCCATTCCCTCTCCATGCCCACGCCCGTGCTACACCGCGTCAGTCGCGCCCGGCGCTGCCATCGCGCTCGCCGCAGCCACCGCACCACTGTGCCCCGCGCGACACACACCCTGGCCGCGCGCCACACTCTCGCTGGCTGCGCTCGCCCAATCTGCTGCCGCCTATCCCTTCGCTCGCCCCGCTGTCGCGCCCCTGCCTCGCGCCGCCTCCAGTCGTGGCCATCTTCTGCCGGCCGCCCCTCAGCCACGCCGGCCGCATCTCTGCCCTCCACCGTCGACCGCTCGCCTCGCCTGCTGCGTGTTGCTTCTTGCTGCTATGCGCTGCTCTACCGCTGGTACGCTGCTGCGCCATGCCCTCGACACTGCCGTGGACAAATGTGGCGGAGGGATTGTTAATGGAGTACGAGAAGGAGGTGGCGGAGAAGGTGTGGAGAGGCAGGAGGTATGGGGCGGTGTCACCTGGCTGTGGTGGAGGTGTTTATGCGAGAAGGAGCCGGAGTGGAAGGAGAGGTCACAATTGGAAAGAATCACAAAAAAATCATAACCCGGAGATCTCAGTTCAAAAAAATGCTAGTATCGATGGAGGGGTGATTTTCTTCAATAGGTGGGAAACATAGGAAATATTGGTTGTCATTAAGGAAAGGTAAAATTTTGGGAAAGTTAGGATTTTTGAACTGATTTCTATGCAAATGGGGTTTTATTGTTTGGTAATGTGATATTAGTACATGCCCATTTGTGACGTGTCTGATTAGGAAAGTTTGCAAATGTTAAGAAACTATTTATTGGGAGGAAAGTTGTGACGTGTCTGTTATTTGTTTCCTAAAACAAATTTCACTAATAAGAGAAATTGATTGATTTAGATAAGTTAGAAAAGTTAGATTAAAATGTATTATTTGTTTCCTGAAAATCTGTTATTTGTTTCCTAAGACAAATTGAACCAATAAAAAGAATCTATTGATTTGCATAATTTAAGGAAGTTAGATTAAAATGTATTATTTGTTTCCTAATAATCTGTTATTTGTTTCCTAAGACAAATTGAACCAATAAAAGGAATCGATTGATTTGCATAATTTAAGGAAGTTAGATTAAAATGTATTATTTGTTTCCTGAAAATCTGTTATTTGTTTCCTAAGACAAATTGAACCAATAAAACGAATCGATTGATTTGCATAATTTAAGGAAGTCAGATCCGTGATTTGTTATACGTTAGGAAAGTTCTGGATGTAATAAAGAGTGGAGAGAAAAATAAACCGATGAACCAGGGTGGGAGGGGGTGGTGGGAGGAGAGACGAAAAAAAATCAGCGAAAATAAACCGCGGACCAGGGTGGGAGGGGGTGGTGGAAGGAGAGACGAAAAAAAACCCAGCGAAAATAAACCGTGGAGACGATTCACCAACTCGTCCATTAGGAGTAGAGATTAAAAGTGGGAGCAATTAGCTAGAGTAGCTCCGTGCAGAACATTGTTGACATAGAAATTTGCAAAATACTTACGGATCTGAATGTGGCAGACCCGTTGACTAAACTTCTCTCACAAGCAAAACATGATAACACCTTAGTACTCTTTGGGTATTAATCACATAGTGATGTGAACTAGACTATTGACTCTAATAAACCCTTTGGGTATTGGTCACATGTCGATGTGAACTATGGGTGTTAATCACATGATGATGTGAACTATTGGTATTAAATCACATGGCGATGTGAACTGATTATTGACTCTAGTGCAAGTGGGAGATTGAAGGAAATATGCCCTAGAGGCAATAATAAAGTTATTATTTATTTCCTTATATCATGATAAATGTTTATTATTCATGCTAGAATTGTATTAACCGGAAACATAATACATGTGTAAATACATAGACAAACAGAGTGTCACTAGTATGCCTCTACTTGACTAGCTCGTTGATCAAATATGGTTATGTTTCCTAACCATAGACATGAGTTGTCATTTGATTAACGGGATCACATCATTAGGAGAATGATGTGATTGACTTGACCCATTCCGTTAGCTTAGCACTCGATCGTTTAGTATGTTGCTATTGCTTTCTTCATGACTTATACATGTTTCTATGACTATGAGATTATGCAACTCCCGTTTACCGGAGGAACACTTTGCGTGCTACCAAACGTCACAACATAACTGGGTGATTATAAAGGTGCTCTACAAGTGTCTCCGAAGGTACTTGTTGGGTTGGCGTATTTCGAGATTAGGATTTGTCACTCCGATTGTCGGAGAGGTATCTCTGGGCCCATTCGGTAATACACATCACTTAAGCCTTGCAAGAATTGTAACTAATGAGTTAGTTGCGGGATGAGGTATTATGGAACGAGTAAAGAGACTTGCCGGTAATGAGATTGAACTAGGTATTGAGATACCGACGATCGAATCTCGGGCAAGTAACATACCGATGACAAAGGGAATAACGTATGTTGTTATGCGGTTTGACCAATAAAGATCTTCGTAGAATATGTAGGAGCCAATATGAGCATCCAGGTTCCGCTATTGGTTATTGACAGGAGACGTGTCTCGGTCATGTCTACATAGTTCTTGAACCCGTAGGGTCCGCACGCTTAAAGTTTGATGACGGTTATATTATGAGTTTATGTGTTTTGATATACCGAAGGAGTTCAGAGTCCCGGATGAGATCGGGGACATGACGAGGAGTCTCGAAATGGTCGAGACGTAAAGATCGATATATTGGACGACTATATTCGGACATCGAAAAGGTTCCGAGTGATTCGGGTATTTTCAGGAGTACCGGGGAGTTACGGGAATTCGTATTGGGCCTTAATGGGCCATACGGGAAAGGAGACAAAGGCCTCAAAGGGTGGCCGCACCCCTCCCCATGGGCTGGTCCGAATTGGGCTAGGAAAGGGGGGTGCCCCCTTCCTTCTTTCTCCTTTTCCCTTCCCTTTCCTTCCCTCCTACTCCTACTACTTGGAAGGGCTCCTAGTTCTACTAGGAAAGGGGGAATCCTACTCCCGGTGGGAGTAGGACTCCCTTAGGGCGCGCCATAGAGAGGGCCGGCCCTCCCCCTCCTCCACTCCTTTATATACGGGGGCAGGGGGCACCCCAAAGACACAACAATTGATTTCTTGATCTCTTAGTCGTGTGCGGTGCCCTCCTCCACCATAATCCACCTCGGTCATATCGTAGCGGTGCTTAGGCTAAGCCCTGCGTCGGTAGAACATCATCATCATCGTCACCACGCCGTCATGCTGACGGAACTCTCCCTCAAAGCTCGGTTGGATCGGAGTTCGAGGGACGTCATCGAGTTGAACGTGTGCAGAACTCGGAGGTGCCATGCGTTCGGTACTTGATCGGTCGGATCGTGAAGACGTACGACTACATCAACCGCGTTGTGCTAACGCTTCCACTTTCGGTCTACGAGGGTACGTAGACAACACTCTCCCCTCTCGTTGCTATGCATCACCATGATCTTGCGTGTGCGTAGGAATTTTTTTGAAATTACTACGTTCCCCAACAATTCGAACATCGGAAAGGTTTCGAGTGATTCGGGTATTTTTCGGAGTACCACAGAGTTACGGGAATTCGTATTGGGCCTTAACGGGCCATACGGGAAAGGAGAGAAAGGCCTTAAGGGTGGCCGCGCCCCTTCCCCATGGACTGGTCCGAATTGAACTAGGAAAAGGGGGCGTCCCCTTCCTTCCTTATCCTTCTCCCTTTCCTTTTTCCTATTTCATGTGGGAGGTGGAATCCTACTAGGACATAGGGAGTCCTAGTAGGACTCCACACTTTGGGCGCGCCCTATGAGGGCCGGCCTCCTCCTCCCTGCATCCTTTATAAACGTGGCCAGGGGGCATCCCATAGACACACAAGTTGATTGTTTCCATGTAACACCCTCGATGCGACTATAGCTCCCACGTGTCGAGGCACGACTTAGAGACATAATCGTATTGAAGGCATATGTCGCAAGTTAGGCAATCTTCACAACATCCCATGTAGTATAAATAATAAAGGGGAGATAACATAGTTGGCTTACACTCGCCACGTCAATCAAGTACATAAATAACATTACATCATCCAAACACTCATGGCCCGACTATGGCGCCAAAATAAAAGAGAACCCAACAAGCGACAATGGTCCCAATCACCCCCAACTGGGCACCACTACTGATCATCGGGAAAGGAAACATAGTAACGTTGAGAGTCTTCGTCGAACTCCCACTTTAGCTCATACGCGTCTCCTGGAGCGGAATCATCTGGCCCTGCATCTGGTGTAATAGCAATCTGTGAGCCACAGGGACTCATCAATCTCGCACCCTCGCGATCAAGACTATTTAAGCTTAAAGGTATGGCAAGGTAAATATAGGTGGAGCTGCAGCAAGCGACTAGCAAATATGGTGGCTAACTTATTCGCAAAAGAGGGCGAGAAGAGGAGGCAAAGCGCGAGCGAGAAACTAAAGAGCAACCTGCGCAAACATTACTCCAACACTGTGTCCACTTCCCGGACTCCATCGAGAAGAGGCCATCACGGTAACACACTCAGGTGATTCATTTTAATTAAGTTAAGGTTCAAGTTATCTACAACCGGACATTAACAAATTCCCATCTGCCCATAACCGCGGGCACGGCTTTCGAAAGTTCAATCCCTGCAGGGGAGTCCCAACTTAGCCCATGACAAGCTCTCACGGTCAACGAAGGAATAGACCTCCTCCCAAGACGTTCCGATAAGACTCGGTATCTCGGTAACTCAAGACACTTCGACAGGTTAAAACAAGACCAGCAACACCGCCCGAATGTGCCGACAAATCCCGATAGGAGCTGCACATATCTCTTTTTCAGGGCACACTCAGATGAGACATCCTACGAGTAAAACCAACCCTCAAGTTGCCCCGAGGTGGCCCCGCAGTCTACTCGGTCGGACCAACACTCAGAGGAGCACTGGCCCGGGGGGGTTTAAAATAAGATGACCCGCGGGCTCCGGAAACCCGAGGGAAAAAGAGGCTAGGTGGCAAAGGGTAAGACCAATGTTGGGCATTGCTGGAAAAGCTTTAATCAAGGAGAAATATCAAGGGGTTCCCATTATAACCCAACCGCGTAAGGAACGCAAAATCCGGGAACATAACACCGATATGACGGAAACTAGGGCGGCAAGAGTGGAACAAAACACTAGGCGAGAGGCCGAGCCTTCCACCCTTTACCAAGTATATAGATGCATTAAGATAGAAAGATAATATAATGATATCCCAACAAGTAAATAAATGTTCCAACAAGGAACGGGCTCCAATCTTCACCTGCAACTAGCAACGCTATAAGAGGGGCTGAGCAAAGCGGTAACATAGCCAATCAACGGTTTGCTAGGACAATGGTGGGTTAGAGGTTTGACATGGCAATTTGGGAGGCTTGCCAGCAAGTGGTAGGCATCGTACCAATGGCATAGCAAAAGAGCGAGCAAACTAGCATAGCAAAGATAGTAGTGATTTCGAGGGTATGATCATCTTGCCTGCACAGTTGTCAGAGTTGACTAGATCCTCGAAAGCAAACTCAACGGGCTCCTCGTTAGCAAAATCGTCTCCCGGCTCTACCCAAACAAGACAAACAATCAACAAGGACACAATCAACCACGTGCAAACTCAAACAACACAATGCAAAGATGGTATGCTATGCGGGATGCGATGCGGGATGCAAAATGCAAGATATGACAGGAAATGCATGAACCTGGCCTCAACTTGGAAAACCAAGTGTGCCACTGGAAAGATGAGATGAAATCGCTTGAAAACGATATAAAGAACGCTGGAATCGGAGTTACGGTTTGGAAATGGCAAGCGATTCAAAAATGACACCGGTCTGCGATTTACAGCAAGTAGGCATCTAAATGCAATGAGATGAACATGCTACAGCACCCAAACATGACAACAAAATACATGGCAGGGATGCTTACAAGATGCTTAACAAAAGTCTAGCACTGAGCTACGGCCAATTCATCCATTAACGGGTTCAAACAAGCATGGCAAAAATGCATATGGCAAACATATCTCAGACTTAGTGAAATTAACACTTGTCTGGAATTTCAGATCAGGTAGCACTCTTCGGAGCAACAAAACTACATGCTACAGGACCTGAACATGGCAAAGTAAAGCATGGCATGGAGCTACTCAAAGAGCTTAACAAAAGTCCCTTAGTGACCTTGAGATAAAATGGATCAGAAAATACAATTGCAAGCATGTGAACATAGCAAAAACACAATCAGTTTTCAGACTTAGTGAAAACTGGCACATGCTGAAATACAACTCAAGTAGGCATGTTTACGAGCTCGATGCACTCACTACGGTGCAAGTCATGGCAAGACAAGCATGCACCCATCAAGAAGGCACCAAATGCAAGCTAGACATGGCAAGAACAATGGCATAGCATGCACGGATCAACTACAACATCACCGGCAAAATTGCAAACAAGTTGACAATCTGCCCAGATTCACAAAGTAGCAAAAGTAGAGCTCGATTGACTCAAGCTAGGGTGCTCCATAATTGCAAACAAAGACACGGATGGATAGAGAACTATAATATTAACAAAACATCCTTACTGATCATCCTCAAAAGAGGCACGGATCACTAGGAAACAACATGAACATATGGCATCATGAGATAAACAGCTCCAGGACTTAGTGAAATTACTAAGTCCCTGAAAATAGAATTAGCAAGTGCACCACTTTGCAAGCTTGCACAAGTCACCACACACATAACAAAAATACATGGGTTGCACCTCTAGAGAGATGACAAAACCCTTAACAAAACACATGTAGAACTCGCGGGCATATCATGCACACATTAATCATGGCAAAAATGACAAAAGTGCTAAACGGAGTAGCAGATCTGACAATTAACTCAAGTAGCCTCCTTCTAACAGCATTTCGGGCATCAAGATGAGCTCAAATGAAAATGATGCAATGGAATAAAATGATGTACTATCCAAGGTGAACATTTTGATATGCTATATGCATGAATCGGAGCCACGGATGCAAAGTTACGGAGCCACAAACATGTGCACATGGACTGAAATTTCTGGGACTTAGTGGAAAAAAATCAACCTCTCCGGGACAGATCTAGGGTTTGCACGGATTACGAGGACGGCCGGATCTTCGTCGGAACAGCGCTCGGGACCGCCGGAGTAGGCTCCCGGAGCCGAAGGAGAGGCGGGGAGGTCCGGCCGGGCGCGGCTCGGTGGCGCGGGGCCGGGCCGGCGTCGAGGTGGACCGCGGCGGCCGGCGCGGAGGCAGCTCGGCAGCGACGGCGGCTTGGCAGCGCGGCGGCTCGCGCGGCTGGCGGGGAGCGAAGGAGGCGGCGGCGCACGCGGCTGGGCCCGCGGGGGCCGGCTGCGGGCCGGTCGGGCCGGAGCGGGAGTGGCGGCGGCGAGCGATGTGGGAGCCTGGGCGGACGAATCCCGGGGCGCCACGTGGCGGCGGAGAGGCAGGCCGGACAATGTCCGTCGGTGGGCTCTTTGTCCGGCGGCGCGCGGTGCTGAGATCTAGGGTTTCGGAGGTAGGAGGAGATCCGACAATCGGGGGGGTGTTTAAATAGGCATAGAGGGAGTTAGGAGAGTCCAAATGAGGTGCGGTTTTTGGCCACGCGATCGTGATCGAATGCTCTAGATGATGGAGCAGAGTTAGGTGAGTTTTGGGCCAAATTGGAGGGGTGTTGGGCTGCAACACACACGAGGCCTTTTCGGTCCCTCGGTTAACCATTGGAGTATCAAACGAAGTCCAAATGATACGAAACTTGACAGGCGGTCTACCGGTAGTAAACCAAGGCCGCTTGGCAAGTCTCGGTCCAATCCGGAAATGTTTAATCCCCACACACGAAAGAAAGCTAGAAATGACCACCGGAGGAGAACAGAGCACCGGAATGCAAAACGGACAACGGGGAAATGCTCGAATGCACGAGACGAACACGTATGCAAATGCAATGCACATGATGACATGATATGAGATGCATGACAATGACAACAACACACGGAGACAAAGAAACCGAACCCGAGGAAATAAATTAACTTAACGCCGAAAACGTCAAGAGTTGGAGTACAAATTGGGAAAGTTACATCCGGGGTGTTACATTCCAGCCGTGTGCGGTGCCCCCCTCCACCATAATCCACCTCGGTCATATCGTAGCGGTGCTTAGGAGAAGCCCTGTTCCGGTAGCATCATTATCACCGTCATCACGCCATCGTGCTGACGGAGCTCTCCCTCGACACTCTGCTGGATCGTGAGTTCGTGGGACATCACCGAGCCGAACGTGTGCAGATCGCGGAGGTGCCGTACTTTCGGTACTAGGATCGGTCGGATCGTGAAGACGTACGACTACATCAACCGCGTTGTCATAACGCTTCCGCTTACGGTCTACGAGGGTACGTGGACTACACTCTTCCCTCTCGTTGCTATGCATCACCATGATCTTGCATGTGCGTAGGAATTTTTTTGAAATTACTGCATTCCCCAACACCTATACTTCCCCCGGTGAATTCCCGTAACTCCTCGGTTCTCCGAAAAATACCCGAATCACTCGAAACCTTTCCGATGTCCGAATATAGCCTTCCAATATACGAATCTTTACCTCTCGACCATTTCGATACTCCTCGTCATGCCCATGATCTCATCCGGGACTCTGAACAAACTTCGGTCATCAAATCACATAACTCATAACAACATACGTTAAGCATGCGGACCCTACGGTTTTGAGAACTATGTAGACATGACCGAGACACATCTTCGATCAATAACCAATAGCGAAACCTGGATGCTCATATTGGCTCCTACATATTCTATGAAGATCTTTACCGGTCAAACCGCATAACAACATACGTTGTTCCCTTTGTCATTGGTATGTTACTTGCCCGAGATTCGATCGTCGGTATCATCATACCTAGTTCAATCTCGTTACCAGCAAGTCTCTTTACTCGTTCTGTAATGCATCATCCCGCAACTAACTCATTAGTCAAAATGCTTGCAAGGCTTATAGTGATGTGCATTACCGAGAGGGCCCAGAGATACCTCTCTGACAATCGGAGTGACAAATCCTAATCTCGATCTATGCCAACTCAACAAATACCATCGGAGACACCTGTAGAGCATCTTTATAATCACCCAGTTACGTTGTGACGTTTGATAGCACACAAGGTGTTCCTCCGGTATTCAGAAGTTGCATAATCTCATAGTCATAGGAACATGTATAAGTCATGAAGAAAGCAACAGCAATAAACTAAACGATCATAGTGCTAAGCTAAAGGATGGGTCTTGTCCATCACATCATTCTCTAATGATGTGATCCTGTTCATCAAATGACAACACATGTCTATGGTAAGGAAATATAACCATCTTTGATTAACGAGCTAGTCAAGTAGAGGCATACTAGGGACACTTTGTTTGTCTATGTATTCACACATGTACTAAGTTTCTGGTTAATACAATTCTAGCATGAATAATAAACATTTATCATGATATAAGGAAATATAAATAACAACTTTATTATTGCCTCTAGGGCATATTTCCTTCAGCATGGCCACCGCCGCCAGCACCATGCGACCGAGGACCGGCGGTGCACGCTGACGGCGGCGGGAGGAGGGAGGGGCGAGGGAGAGAGCTGAAGGGGCGCGAGGGAAGTCCCTCCCGGTCGCCTCGCTCGGGGAGGCGACACGGGGGTACAGCGAAGGGGCTGGTGGCTCTGGCGGGCTTCGGCCGCTGCGGCGGCTCCGCGCGGTGGAGCCGGCGGCGGCGACGGCGGGGGAACCCTAGGAGCGGGGGATCGTCTGGACCTAGTTTATAACGGAGTCGTTAGACTGATTCGTTCTTTAGCCGATGGTTGCAAGTTCGAAACCTGGGCGTTATGTTTTTCCTCTTAATTTTACAGGCGGGATCCTCTCATCATATAGGTGAAGAATGCCATGTCGATAGTTTTTTTTTATGAAATATAAATATTCTGAGGGGGATTTCTTTTTAAAAAAAATCAGGTCACATGCCCCTCCTACCCGGTCCAGTGGCTGATAGCGGGCTCGAGACGCCTAGTCATCGCATATTTTGTGTACAGACGAGATGAGCAAGGTGTTTGCACGCCAGAGACAAGTTTTTGCACCACTTCAATCTACATCGCAATTTCTAGCACCAAAGTGACCGTTTACGTCAAGTTCTAGACCACCGCTAACCAACCTGTGGTTGGATGGTTAGAGGGACTGTGATATCCACAGTCCATCAGGGATCAAGTTCTGGTGTTTGCATTTATGTTGGATTTATTTCAGGATTTTCGACAAATGCACATTCGGTGGGAGGGAATGTTCCCGTCAACGACGAGGTGCCGACTATGACTTCGTAAATTTCAATATAATATGCCGGCTCAATCTTTCAGAGGTGCTCATAGGGGTAGGGAGTGCGTGTGTGCGTATAAGAATGAGTGTATGCGCATGAATTTGAGCGTTTGCGTCTGTACTGTGTTAATAAAATTATAACACCATCGGCCTAATCCACTCTTTAAAATATTTAATTTTCATTAAATTGCCCTATGCACTAGACGGAGGGAGTAGCTAGAATTTTACTAAGTCCAAGACTCCGACGAATATGGCCGTAGTTGCCCTTTGAGTAAATCCGACGGTCAGTAACGGTGTGACGGCGGACTGTTCACCTATCTTCATCCAGCCGACGCGTCGGCCATTCCCAAACAGCTTAAACCCACTCTCCCCAACCCCTCCCCCACCCCACACAAACCCTAGCAATGGCGGCGGCCAACCTCCTCTCCCGCTCCCTCGTCCCCTCGCTGACCCCCAACCCCGGCAGCCAACCAAGCCGGAGCCGCGCCGCATCCGTCTCGCTGCGCCGCCGTCACGGGCCCGCGGCCCCCCTCCGCGCCTCCCTCTCCACGGCCTCCCCGTCCACGCGCGTGGCCATGGGGGAGGCGCCCAAGCACTGCTTCCAGCGCGGCGCCGACGGCCACCTCTACTGCGAGGGGGTGCGGGTGGAGGACGCGATGGCGGCGGCAGACCGGACCCCGTTCTATCTCTACAGCAAGCCGCAGGTCGTCCGGAACTTCACCGCCTACGACAAGGCGCTCCAGGGGCTCCGCTCAATCGTGGGGTACGCGGTGAAGGCTAACAACAACCTCAGCGTGCTGCAGCTCCTGCGGGGGCTCGGGTGCGGCGCCGTCCTCGTCAGCGGCAACGAGCTCCGCCTCGCGCTACGGGCAGGATTTGACCCCACCAGGTGCGGCTTTCTTCCTTGTGTTTCTTCTACTTTGGATGCATTATGTGGAAGTCTTGTGCATTTGCTATTAATTTTGGATCAAGTAGAACACATTATGATGCATTTGTTACTGATGAGTGAGGAAACTATCGTTTTTTAATGTTGACGGTGGACATTATTGTTTCGTTTTTTGCTTCTTGTGTGTACCAGTAAGTGTGCAAGTACAGGCTGTGAAAGGTGCAGATTTCATTGAGCCTAAGTCATGTTTGCCATAATTTTGTTCAGCTAACGGGCCTCGCCTATGCGTATAATCTGTGGCTGTTTGTTCATATTTTCTGATGCAATTGTGCATTATATGCAATGGGATATTTGTGTGTCCAGGAAATTATATTTTAGTTCTTATATAGTGAGTATAACTAGTTTAGTGGTGATTAAGGGCTGTTTGGATTGTCGCCCATACTTGCATAGTGCTGCAAGTGCCAATATCCTGTATGTCAGATGAAAGTATTAGCAAACGTAGATGGAAGACCTGCATTTGTACCATAACTTGTTTAGTTTTCTATGCCTTCTATGTATGTTTTGAAGACAACAACTTAAAGCATGGAAGTTAGATCCCCCCCCCCCCCCCTGTTGGATGCTTCATTTGAATGTACGAGTGCAAGAATTTGTTTGGTGGATCGATTTACAGCTCCTCAGTTTACAATTTGAATTAGGCCGTTTATTTCTAGATGAATTACAGAAAGATGGATCATCTAGTTTTTACACTCGTAACCGCCAGTCTCCTAACGAAACATTCTTTTTCCAGCTCAGGTCTTAAGACAAGAAGAATGAAGGATGAAAATGACTAATTGTGTAATTAATCTTATCGCAGGAGCCTGTCTATTTTCCTTTGTACACAACAGCCTAATTTTCCTTATACTGCGGTAGTTATACAGGAAACCTCTGGCGAAAGCAGGGGTGACCAAGTTCTCGCCAATTCCATTTGGTTGCCCATAACTCGGCAACAGTATAAGGAAAAATTAGGCTGTCAAACATACCCTGGTTATGTAAAATTCCATTGGCCTAAAGAGCTTTTACTAGAAATCACTTTACAAGGATGAGTTCAAGGTTTACAGTCTGATATTTGTATTTGTATTGTACATAACTTTCATCTCGACAGTCCATGATGGAATCCTACAATAGAACATTCTTTACAAGTTGTATGTTGGTCTAAACCCTTTATCTGGAACAGTTAATTGTTATCGGTTGATGAGAAACTTTCCTACAGAGAAGGTAACTAACCATGTTGAGTTTGTATATTTTGAAGATCAGGTGCATATTTAATGGAAATGGAAAGACATTGGAAGATCTTATTTTAGCCGCAGAGAGTGGAGTATTTGTAAATATAGACAGTGAATTTGATTTGGAGAATATTGTCGCTGCTGCAAGAGTTGCAGGAAGGCAAGTGCCTGTTTTGCTCAGAATTAATCCAGATGTGGATCCACAGGTACAATTATCCCTCCCTTCCAAAGCACACACATGACAAATATGATTATGTGGCAAATCAAATTACTTGTTGATTATGGACTCCATTTTTCTTTTCCCTTCTATTTACTTGGGCTACCTTTTTTTTAAATATTTGTTGTTTGTGTGTCGTACGTGCGTTTGTTATAATTTAGAAGAGGCATTATAGCTTTCTGTAGTAAACGATGATCAAAGCATATTTCTTTTTACTTTAATTAATCATGTGGAAGATTGTATGATCCATTGAATTCTGCACATCATATAAGGCATTTTCTGTTGTGGAGCGGTATTCTGATTGTTGTATTTATGTTCTTGTCATCAGGTTCATCCCTACGTTGCCACTGGAAACAAAACATCCAAATTTGGGATTCGCAATGAAAAATTGCAGTGGTTCTTAGACTCTATTAAATCATATTCAAATGATATCAAACTGGTGGGTGTTCATTGCCATCTTGGATCTACCATTACAAAGGTAATGTCTTGCACCATTTGATAATAAGTTTTTTCTTTAGTTGCTTAAATTTTTGGTGTACTAAGCTTAGTTTTAAATTGCATTTCTGTGCGGCGACAACATCTTGTGCGAGGCCTACCGGCACTCTTTAGCACAGAGTTGATTTTACTTTTTGTTGCACTATGGGACAACTGTAATGCTGCATCACATAACATTAAATGTGTCTTTTTATGGAAGGAATACTCTGTTCTGTATCAGCTAATGTACTATTCTGAGCTACATATGAACAAATCATTGTGTAGAAGATGGTTTAGTTGTGACCTCTAGAATAGAGGGGTGGTTCTGGTTCATATCACACTACTTCCAGTGCACTATTAACCTTGATTCCACTCTGTATATAAGTGTTCGATGGAAGACAGACACCCCCCATATTAGCTACTAAGGTGAATATTGTGATTATCCACTGCCTACCCAATAGGAAATGGGTAAACTGGGTATGTGCAGTCGGCACCCATCAGGTCATTAAAGTTTGGGTGTGGGCGTTTTACCTGATTGCAACCCTAGCTGGGGCTAGTCCATTTGATGAATTGCACTTGGATATCATTAGTTTGCACTGAATTCAGTATCACCTATACACAATAGCTTCCTCCCATTTGCTGAACTGGCTCTTTATGTGCAGAATACTGAATTCATACTCTTTTTCCCTTGAACCTTCCAATATGTGCTCGTTATTCATCCTATACATGTAGTTCTTTTTATATAAAGGTGAATTTGCTATACATGTCTTGTCACTTCAGTTAAGTTTTTAACATGTAGTATTTCTGTTGAAATCAAGTAGCTTGTGTGTGTCTGAACCAAGTTGCGACTTCCTTTTGTTTAGGTCGATATATTCAGAGACGCTGCAAATCTTATGGTGAACTTTGTTGATGAAATTCGAGCACAAGGTTTTGAGTTGGAGTACCTGAATATTGGAGGTGGTTTGGGGATAGACTACCACCACACTGGTGCAGTCTTGCCTACACCTATGGATCTTATCAACACTGTGAGCTTCAGTATCTATATTATGTTTATGCTTTATATCTTTGTAGGAACAGATGCTTTCTAGTTTCTTCATGTAGAGCTCACCCTCTGTTTATGGTATCACAATGTATTTTATGGTAAAGGCTGAAAAGTTGGTATCACAATTTTGGTAGGTCCGGGAATTGGTCCTCTCACGGGATCTTACTCTCATTATTGAACCTGGAAGATCCCTGATCGCCAATACTTGCTGCTTCGTCAATAAGGTCACTGGTGTAAAATCGAATGGCACGAAGAATTTCATTGTAGTTGATGGCAGCATGGCCGAGCTCATCAGGCCTAGTCTATATGGAGCATATCAGGTTTGTCTAGAGTTACAACGAAATAATTAGTACTACTGCTTCTTGTCTGGTATTACTTTGTTTTGGAACCTATATACACAAAATCAACAGCTGCAGTTATTTGACCAGGTGTATCATTATTTACCTGTTGATCATAATTCTTGTGTTGCAGCATATAGAACTAGTTTCTCCCTCTCCAGGTGCAGAAGTAGCAACCTTCGATATTGTTGGGCCAGTCTGCGAATCTGCAGATTTCCTTGGCAAAGACAGGGAGCTTCCAACACCTGACAAGGTTTGACCGTACCATCTATGTTTCCTTTCAGATAACTTTAACCCCCTACATGTCTGCACCCTTCTGACATTGCTTTTGTAGGGAGCTGGTTTGGTTGTCCACGACGCAGGAGCCTACTGCATGAGCATGGCTTCGACCTACAACCTGAAGATGAGGCCAGCCGAGTATTGGGTACAAACTATTTGCTTATTCTTCTCTGTGCAATTTTTGGTGATTGTTGCTTGAAACACATCGCTTCGCAGTTTTCTCAACCCAAAACTGTGGAGACGAACTTTTATTCCTTTACTCGCCATCGATGTACTTGCCCCTCTTTTATGCTGGATGTTCATTCGAACCAATTTGTTGTCTTTTTTGCACTACAGGTAGAGGACGATGGGTCCATTGTTAAGATCAGGCACGGTGAAACATTTGACGACTACATGAAGTTCTTTGATGGTCTTCCTGCCTAGGCCCTTTTATCTTGTTTTGGGCAAGCGTAGCCCTTTTCATTTGATGAGCGCATCTCGTGGAAGATTCGTGTGGGAAAACTATTCACTTGTTTGTTATGTGGGTCATCCCCATCAAGCATGGGGGTTTTTATTTGTTAGAATAGAGTCCAACAAGTTTAGTGATTGTATTAGAGATTGAATGGACTTACTGCACTGTTATCAATTCTTGTTTATACTATATAAAGGGTCCGACTCCTCCCAATAAAGTTAAAGAATATTGTTGTTTACTTTTATCTATTTTTCATAATAATTATGGTTGTCAGTAGTAATTAGGGTTATGTCAGTAGTAGGTCCCACTAATTTAGTATTGTAACCATCAACGACGACGGCCGGTAAAGAAATACAGATCAATTTTGTGGAGCATATCAATCACGATGATAGTGAAGTGCTTCATCGTTGCCCCATCTGAATCAATGTTGTGGAGCAGTAGTAGTTAGGTGTGAGCCATCTGAACATTTGTAAGCAGTAGTCGGCCATTACCATTGCATGACAGAAGGTTGCCCCTCCAACCATCAATTCTCTTCATAATTTTATCTACTTTGGACATCACATCTTCTAGGTTAGCCATAATAGAGAGGGATGCATGGCTGTTTCCACAACTTTTCATCTCCATTTTTTTTATCAGAGATCCTAATAGGCGCATATTCACATCTTTTAGATTAGCTCCAAATCCTCAAATTCCTTTTCCATGCAAATAAGCCCCCAGTTAGCTAGGTGGAGGCTTTTTGTGTCATTCAAAATCATTCAAGAGGCTTGATCCATATGAACTTTTGTAAGCACTAATCTACCATTGTAGGACAGAAGCTTGCCCAGCCAACCATCAGAACTGTTCATAGTTTCCAGGAGGATCCAAAACATAAGCTATATTGTGGACATGGCAAGATCAACCTGGTTGTTTGCCTAGGTGAATTGCATGCCAGGTTTTTAGATTTCCGTTAGGATCCAAATTTCCAACCAGGCATTCACCTGTGGTCTATGATATCATTACTTTTATCTTGTTGATATATATCTAACAATATTAAGATCGGCACCTATCAGAATGGTTGAGTGATCATCTAAGAAAAGTGCATGTAATTTAGAAAGGAAGTCATTCTTTTCTTCATCATAAGGAGAACTATCAACAGTTATCATTCTACGATTAAAGTTTCTTTGGCTTCAAAACTAGTGAACAAGATACTAACAAAGGAAGCGGGAAAGGTTCGCGCGCGGGAGGGCTCGCCAGCAGTGGCACAAGGAAGCGGGTGTTCTTATCCTGAGGGCGACTTGCACACTGATTTGGCAGAGAATGGTGAGCTTGATGAGGAGGCCGGGGTCGAGCTTCAGCAGCCTTCTGACGATGTTGTAGCGGTCAGCCGCTGTAGGCCTAAACTAGTCGCAAGAGAAGTGAGTAAACCCGGCCGGGATTGTTTTTTACCTGGTGCGACAAATAGGTCTAGGGCGGAGATTACTGGGATTGATAAACACAGGGTGCCGGTTTCAGGGATCAAGAGGTAAGGGTTCAGTTCAGACTTCAAGTATGAATTCAAGATTTATTTCAGATTTTTCAACCGTATTTTCTCAAGGGTCAACGGGAGGCCGAAACTGCCCACTTGAACATTTCAATTAACCGTGGTTCACACGGTAAGGATGGTAGGAGCATTACTGGTAACTGGTAGGAGCGCCCATGAGGCGCGAAGATTACACAGGGCCAATTGCCCAAGCTAAAACGCACACAAATCAAGAGGAGAGGAAGGGGGAGGTTATCGAGAAGCGAACCGGCCAACACCAAAGCTCCAAGCCTAAGCCAAGCGAGTGGCTCCATGGAGAAACCTCGCAACACCAAGGCAGGGGAGTCCACGGGGCCACCCACCAGCTAGCCGTGGAAAGTCGTCGGCACGGCCGAAAAGGCATGGACAACCGAGATCGAACAATGGCACCGGTGTGCCGTCGGCGAGACTGAAGAGCAAAGTTCGTCCTAATTGTGTTGTTTTTTTATCATGTGATTGTATGTAAACATGCATTGGCCACTTTGTTGTTTAGTGAGAAGGCACTCATGCTAAATAGGCACCCCCTCTGTATCAAAATATAAGACCTTTTTGACACTATCATAGTGTCAAAAAGTGTCTTATATGTTGATACGAAGGGAGTACTTTGTGTCTTCATATGAAGCTTGTGCGGAGTATATATAATGATTTTTGAGTTTGTTGTTATGTATGTGATCCTTATAGAATATACAAATTTCTCGAAGGGGATATTATTGTTATATCTGTTTTTGTTGCAGGGTTACTTGAAAAAGAAGTAGAAACCAGGATGACAATCCATCTTTGCCGAGACCATCACTCAACAAAGGTACCTTTTCAGAGAACTACGTTCGCCAGAAAGGACACATGGCATGTGTTGGCAGCTTGGTTGTCATTTTGCTGAGAGGCGAAGAAAGGGACTCGGTAAATGGGAGTTGCTGAGAGCTACTTGTTCCAGGTAAGCTATGTGCTGGCTCTCGGTAATGAGCATATGCTTGTCGAGTGCTAGCTAAGCTCTCAGCAAATACCTGATGGCGCTGTCCTCCACCAGCGGCCATGAAGTTGCTTTATTTTGCGCTGAGGTCCCATTTGGTTCTTGACAAACTGTTTGCCGAGTAACCAATGAATATTTCTCGGCAAAATTTTGTTTGCCTGAGAGGTGTATGCCGATTGCTCTTTGCCGAGAGCAATTCTCAGCAAAGAATTTCTCAAGTTTATTTGGCCCTTCTAGGAGTGTTTGTGGCACTCGGTGTAGAGTTAAAATCTAGTAGCGTGGGCGACACAACCGGGATTCTTGAATCCTAGAACCCTTTGGTTTGAAGTGTCCATCAACATGGACGTAAGATAACGCTAACTATCCGAACAACGAGAAGAAATGTTCCATTCTACAAACCCAACCTCCTACTTATTTGCAAGATTGTTACTTCCCCCTGCTTACTACTCTTGATATCTTGCATGCCAAGTACTTGTAGTTGTCTAATCATGGCTGCTTAAGTTAAAAACTGCCAATCCTTAAAAAATTGAGCTAGAAGGACTATTCACCCCCTCCCCCCTAGTCCTTGGACCTCTGTTGATTCTAACAATGGAGTAAAGTCACCACACAAATAATTGCCAAAGGCACGTTAAAAATGTAGATGCAATCTCCAAACTATTTTGGGTACATTACAAGTTGCGTATCTTCCGGGCACAACAATATATACCAAAACATTTGACGACTCCTGTCTGTTGTAACATGAGTATTAGGAAGATGAGCACGCATGCAATTCATAGTTACCAATCATCAACCCGTGCATGTGCACAAGCTAGAACTTCAAAGAAGATACATAACAATAATTGTTATTTGTAAAATTTATCACTTGTTTATCCTCGTGGCTGAACATTTCCACTTCTAATTTCTTCATTTGAAATGGAGGAAATCTTGAGTCACTACAAACAACCTCTATTAAATTTTTATTTATTATAGTAAGTCTTGAAGTTGATAACTAAAATTAGATTGAGATCTAATATAAATAATTTTATACTATGTCCAAAACTACATAAAAATAATTGTTCTCTATTTTAAAGTTAAGACTGATTAGCTTATCACGCATCTTAAAAAATGGACGAATTTATCCATGCTAGCCAGATTGTGTGAGCAGATAACTGTATTAGTTGCTCTTATTTCGTTGTAACTATATGGAAGACCACTACAATAAGAAGAAAAGTACAAACAAATATCAGTCAGTCAAGATAAACTTGTGAAGAAAGCTCTTCAAGTCATAAAGTATAGGCTATCGGCGTCATCATAAGATAGTCATATATGTGAAAAACCGTAAGACCTTAATATTTGTTTTAAAACCCAAGTATGACACAATGGATTTATGACTTGTCACATATATTATCATGTTATGAGGTCATCGATGACATTTACTCTTGCATCCTAATATATGACATATTAACTGCACACAAAAAATATCAATTTACGACACAAGAAGAGCAGTTTCTACAATATTATGACACTATTAACCAATACTTTGAACCTGATATATGCTGAGACCTGAGATCATCATTTGATTCACAGACATTTGCAGAAAGGGGACAAAATGCATTTTCTCAAGTAATTCTTAGGAGGTATTGTTGATGAACATTCACCAATATTAACTAGTGATGTTTTTCCACAAGATGAACATTTTTGTTTTCATGTTTGTGTATTTTTTAAATTCACTTATAATTCGAATTTGAATTTGACTTTGATTTTTCATCAAGTGATAATTAGCTCAGTAAGCATGGTGACCTGGCATCATTAGGGTGAGGTTATTGTAGCATGACACTGGGGGTGTTACATTGCATAACCCTTCTGTTTTCATTTCCGGTTCATTTTTTTTTCAAATTGCCATTTAATGTCCCAGGAGTTGCACATAGGTTTTGTGATTGACAAACTCACTATAACGTTATTAAATTTTATCAGTAAATGCATGGCAACTTAGAGCACATGGTTGCATAATGTGTTTCCATGGCAATTAAAATCATATGTAATTTTATCAATTTAAAAGATGTGTATGCCATGGCAACTAAAAGCATATGTTGTCATGATGGCAATATTTGCCGTGTCTTGCCATTTTCAATTCAAAGAATGTTGCCATGCGAAACTACTGATGCAAACATTTTGCCATCATGTTAACGTATATGCCATGGCAAATTTATTTTTTTGGATCATGGCAAATTTAGTTCACGCACCATGACAAATTTATTTAATGTACTTGTTTGGCCATGGATATTTGTGCTGAATAAAAAATACCACAACATGTGCAATAGTTTTGCTATGTATATAAATTATTTTTTCTATGTATATTTACCATATACCCATGGCGTTCTTTTAACTTCACACCCATGGCAAGTTTATTGGGCTACGGTAGGTGCATCGACTTCAATATAAAAAATTTCTAACGCAGATCGAACATGAACATGTCATGGGAAATGGATCAAGAGATCAACACCACTCGACGCGCAGTGCTGGGCATCGGAAGAAGAGTCATGGCATCACATCACTGGAGTCATCTCCTCCTCGTCGATCTCCCACGTAGTCGATCGGATCCAAAGAGTAGGTTCGCCGGAGCGACCCAAGTGCACCGCCTCTAATGGTATCCGCACGTGCAGGAGGATCGCCATGCGGCGGACTGCTAGATCCGATTGTATAGCCGGCGATGAGTAGAGGTGAATAATTGCAACACATCCAAAGCCCTAGCACAAAATGCCGAAGCGATCAACTGAATATTCGTGCCGCATTTCCACTATATATATAGGCATCCACTCGCGGGCTCAACACATGGGCCCCGCATGGATCCTAAAGACCACGTACAAGTCTACTCGACTCAGATCCACCTGAGAGATGAGAGTTGTAAGAGATGTTCCTGAAGGAAATAATTTGACTTTTGACGTTGACGCTCGATCTGGGCGAGTTCATCATGTGATACCTTGGTAACGCAAGATGGACTCACCAGCTCGACCATCACCGACAGTCAAAATACCTGTGAGATAGTGTCCGTCATATATACAAGCACATGAGAGATGAGACTTGTAAGAGACGTTCCCAAAGGAAAAAAAATTGACTTTTGACGTTGGCTGTCGATCTGGGCAAGTTCGTCCTGTGATACCTTGGTACCGCACGACGGGCTCACGGGCTTGACCATCACCAACAGTCGACAGAGTGTCCACTATATATATAACAACTTGAGAGATGAGAGTTGTAAGCTGTTGAAGAGAGCCTCAACGATCTCGAAGTCAGCACACAAATCATAATAAATTAGCTTTGTAGGTTTGCGATGCATAGATTAAAAGTATTCTTTGATGTTTGATTTTTATATTTTTTTTCAATTGTGTGCTAAAAGGTGTTAGAACCGGCCGATCTCGCAGTTATGGCTTCCTCTGATGACGCAACTTTCGTTATGGTCAGGTGCATGCAAGCTTATCGGGTTGAGTGGATTGGAGAACTTGATAATCCGCTTTCAGTTTGTCCTAACTGTGGTATTGTTTTTATATGTGATCGTATGGAAGCGTACATTGACCACTTTGTTGTTTAGTGAGAAGGCACTCGTGCTAAATAACTACTCCCTCTATAGCAAAATATAAGACAATTTTACATCTTTGTATCAAAATATAAGATTCTTTTGACACTAAGATCCTTATAAAGTCAATAATTCACGTGTGTACATGCGGCCACGCGAGGTCGTTATCGCAGCCTCTCACCCCCACGTGATTCGTGCTGATCAAATACGTCGTTCGTGTATAACCTCCTGGGGTCAGCGTAAACTAGCTCGTATTTGCCTCCGCGCCCACAGTGAATGGCCCACATGGCACTATGCATTGGAACGTTGGGGTCGTCGCTGGGAATTGATTGCACGGCGGTGCCAACGGCTAGCTGCACTAGGCGGGAACGAGACAGGTCCTGATCACACATCAGGCGCAACGGCTAGCTGCACGAAGCTCTTCTCTGTCTATTCGCCCTGCTCGCTTGCTTCAGCTTGCGAGTCGAAGTTGCTCCCCTTCCCCATCCCTCTCAATTTTTGCGGCGACTTCCAAAGCATGTGTTTTTTCATGTCACAGAACAGCTCAACACCATCTTCATCACACCAAACTGCCAATGCGATGCCTTCACTCCCACTCATCTGTTGCCCCGAATGCAACACCGGGTAAGATTTTATGAAAATCTATTCATTCCTTCTCCTCCACGTCGTGCTAATCTTTCCTCCCACCGCAGCTTGGAGGGTGTAGAAGTGGAAGAACAAGTACATAAAGTACTTCAGCGCACGGTGGTGGCATCTGATTTTGCACGCGTCGGTCCATCGCCACGTCGCACTTCTCGAGCAGAACCAGTCGCTGCTGAAGAACGTTTTGGTGTTGTGCCTCGTGAATTTGGTGGTCATGGCCATGATCTTCATCCACAAGCTTTAAGGCATCATTTCCCTCTGCGTAGGGAGCGCCGACAAGCCCTGTAGTATCATTTCCCCCTGCGTACACTGTGTTGTAGCCATATATGTATTTCTTCTTGTGCTCAGTGCACTGCATTTCCACACGATTTACCTTTGCGTCGTGGACTGCATGCACCCATCAGTATGTTAAGCTTGCTCACGCAGCCTGCGAGCTGGTCTATCAATAAATCATCTACTTACTGTTACAACTGCCACAACGTAATTAGTCAACCCATATTAAGAAAACGAACGTAACCATGTAGAAGTAAACGCACATACAACGACAGCAGAGAGACCCATCACCCGCAATTGGCTTTAATGCTTCAATAAGACAAGGCTCAGCGCATCATCAATACCAGCAGGCTCCCCTGCACCCGAATAATGACACCCAACATGAATTAATTACTTCAGTTAACACGCGGTGCATCAATGAAGACGACGGCAGCCACACCGCTAACATACAAGGCTGTTTGGTACGAGCATAAATTCATGGGCCCCATTCGTACAAGCGTATAGCGGGCGTATTCACATTTGGCCAGCATTAACACTGTGCAGTTTTTCCTGTGGGGCAGGCGAGGCTATATTAGATGCCGATCACGACGCGCTCGCGGACGCACGAGATAACGGCAGTGCGTGGCCGCAAGTACACAAAATCCGCGTCCTTATAAAGTATACAAATTTCTCTAAGTGGATGTTATTGTTATATCTGTTTTTTCTCTACAAGCTTACTTGAAAAAGAAGGAGACACCAGGTTAACAATCCATCTTTGCCAAGAGCACCACTCGGCAAAGGTACATTTGCCGAGAACTACGTTTGACAGAAAGGACACATGGCATGCGTTAATAGCTAGGTTGCCATTTTGCTGAGAGGCTGAGAAAGGGACTCGGTAAATGGGAGTTGCTGGGAGCTGCTTGTTCCAGGTAAGCCGAGTGTTGGCTCTCGGCAATGAACATATGTTTGCCGAGTACTACCTAAGCTCTCGGCAATTGCCTGACGGCACCCTCCTCCACCAGCGGTTGTGTGAAGTTGCTTTATTTTGTCGAGAGGTCCCATTTCGTTTTTTGCAAACTGTTTGCCGAGTACCCGATGGATGGTTCTCGGCAAAATTTTGTTTGCCTAAGAGGTGTACGCCGAGTATTCTTTGCCGAGTTTATTTGGCACTTCTCCGCGAGTTTGTGGCACTCGGCGTAGAGTAAAATTCTAATAGTGTGGGCGATGCAACCGGGATCCTTGAATCCTAGAACTCTTTGGTTTGAAGTCTCCGTCAATGTGAATGTAATATAACACTAACTATCTAAACCACAAGAAGAAATCATCACCTGACGAGTGTTTCCATTCTACAAACCCAACCTTCTACTTATTTGCAAGACTGTTACTCTTCCACTGCTTGCTACTCTTGATATCTTGCATGCTAAGTACTTGTAGTTGTCTAATCATGGCTGCTGTAAGTAAAAAAAACTGCCAATCCTTAGAAGTCATATCTTCCGGGCACAGCAATATATACCTAAACATTTGACGACTCTTCTGCTGTAATGGGAGTTTTAGGAAGATGAGCACGCATGCAATTCATATTCACCAATCATCAACCCGTGCATGTGCACATGCTAGAACTTCAAAGAAGATTGGAACGAGCATGAAGAGATTAACGAGACTTCTTTCTCTTTTGAGTTTTTCTGGCGGACCTGCCGCGCAAGATCTTTGGTCTTTACATAACAGTAATTGTTATTTGTAAAATTTGTCACTTGTTTATCCTCGTGGCTGAACATTTCCACTTCTAATTGCTTCATTTGAAATGGAGGAAATCTTGAGTCACAACAAACAACCTCTATTAAATTTTTATTTATTATAGTAAGTCTTGAAGTTGATGACTAAAATTAGATTGAGATGTAATATAAATATTTTTATACTATGTGCAAAATTACATAAAAATAATTGCTCTCTATTTTAAAGTTAAGACCGATTAGCTTATCACGCATCTTAAAAAATGGACGAATTTATCCATGCTAGCCAGATTGTGTGAGCGGATAACTGTATTAATTGCTCCTATTTCGTTGTAACTATATTGAAGAACACTACAATAAGAAGAAAATTACAAACAAATATCAGTCAGTCAAGATAAACTTGTGAAGAAAACTCTTCAAGTCATAAAGTATAGGTTATCGGCATCATCATAAGATAGCCATATATGTGAAAAATCGTAAGACCTTAATATTTGTTTAAAAACCCAAGTATGACACAATGGATTTATGACTTGTCACATATATGATCATGTTATGAGGTCATCGATGGCATTTACTCTTGCATCCTGAATTCCTGATATATGACTATTCACTGTACACAAAAATTATGAACGACACAAGAAGAGCAGTTTCTACTATATTATGACACCATTAACCAATACTATGAACCTGATATAGCTGAGAGTGCGAGACCTGAGATCATCATTTGATTCACAACATTTGCAGAAAGGGGACAAAGTGCATTTTCTCAAGTAATTCTTAGGAGGTATTGTTGATGTTTATCTTAATGATTACGAATAGAGGTATGTTTTGATGCTGACCAACAAGGGTTTAGAACCTGATATAATTTAGATTCTTCTGAGCCTATTATTTGATAGAATCTTTCTAAATACAAAGAGATAGCTCGACTATGCATGGGAGAGC
Organism: Triticum urartu; assembly: GCF_056163025.1. Taxonomy (NCBI): domain Eukaryota; kingdom Viridiplantae; phylum Streptophyta; class Magnoliopsida; order Poales; family Poaceae; genus Triticum; species Triticum urartu. Next base: position 101,943,812 of record NC_141878.1, read on the forward strand.
GACCACTAGCTAGATCTTTGTTGAGATAAAACTCTCCAAATGCAAGTTGCAAAGACTGATCTTGCAGGCATGGTTGCCCGGTGCCTTCATGACATCCGTGCATGTATTGGTGCAAGGATCATAGCTTCGCACGACCTGTGCTCGGCCGCCAAAAAGAGAGCACTGGAAGAGCAGCCTTCCGCCGCCATGCGTCATTCTCAAAGGCATATGGAAATAGGTGTGCAGGTCTGTCGGGATCGTGTATGCCTTGACCCATGTGCTGTTACGAGAATCAGTCAAAAGCCACATGTTGATCAATCGGATCTCTGACTGGACCATGCAGAGGACGCCATTGAGCTCAGCCACGCGGACCATCTTGGTCGTGTTCCTCCACAACTCGTGCCCCACTGCATTCCGCGGACCTTCAATCGTCCTCGTCCACCTCTCGCTCTCAAGGTCAAAGCAATGTATCCTATCCTCCCGAACCATCGCCAACATGTGGAGGGTTCCGTTCACGATGGCCGCGCAGCCCGGGTGGCAGGCGGCCCTGGTTGGGCTCGGCCGCATCAGCCTCCATCCGACGGCGTCTCCCAGAGTAAGAACATGGTGGAACCTTTCGTCGCCTTGGACGAAGCACATGGCCTTGTACGCGCCGGACGGGACGGCCCGGCCGAAGCACATGACGAGCGATTTCGGTCTCGGGCGAGGGCACGGGCAGGTCACCAGCACCTCTCCGGTGGCAGGGTCGACCAGGCACGCGTCGGAATTGTCGTCCGTGATGCAGAGGAGGTCATGGTGGGGGAGCTTGCTAGATCCAAGTCCATCCTTGACCTTGATCACGCGCACAGTGTTGCCGTCCGTGTCGACCAGCCGTAGTTCGGTCCCTTTGCTGGGTTCTTCTCGGAAGGAGTAGACCGCGACGAGAGGCTCGGCGTGGCGGGACTTGTGCGCGGCGACGAAGTCCGGATCGGTGATGAGTCCATATGGCAACGGGGACGAAACCCATCGGGTTTTGTCTTTCCGAACCCATCCCCACAAGAAAATCACAAACCCATCCCCATCCTCATCATCATGTGCGGGGCTGGTTTTTCGCCCGTCCCCTAAACCCACCGGGTTTCGAGGAACCCACGGGGAACCCACGAGAAAATAAAAATATTTAAACAAACATAGTGGCGACAAGAATAACATTTGAATAGCAAAACAAGCACATTTCAGCAGCATAACTGGAGCAAATTTCAACAAAAACAATAATAGATGGTTCAACAGCTATATAGAGTGTATTTTAGCAGAGTTAAACAACATACATAGTATATTTCGAAGGCAGCAAACATAACATAGTAGCAACAATGATATCATTTCAGCAGCAACATAGTATATTTCAGCAGCAAAACAACTGCAAATTTCAGCACAATACTTAGGAATAACATCAGCTAAAAGAAGCCTATTTCAGCACAACTATAACCCATTTCAACAATGAAGATAAGCATATTTCAGCAACAAACAGGAGCATATTTCAGTAAAAAAAAATATTTTGCCGGGTTTGCCGGGTTTCAGGTTCGGGGACTACCGAAACGGGTGCAAACCCATGAAACGTGCCGGGTTGTATAATGCGTTCAACAACAGCCCTGCGGGGATGAAAAGATGCCCATCCCCGTTCCCTACTAGGATAAAAACCCGCGGGGACGCGGGTTTCGGGGCCCCGTTGCCATCTTGAGTGATGAGGGCGTCCCACTCGCTGGAGACGCATCGGAACCGGCACGCCGAGTTCACCGGCACTCTGGTCAGGATGTCGAAGATGATCGCGTCTGGTAACGAGACGGCGCCGGCGGTCGATGGAATCTGTACGCCGTCGGCTGCGCGGGATGCGGGACTAGAGCTAGGACGGTGGCGTCGTTTGGGCGACGGTGGAACCTCCGGTGACGGCTGTGAGGCGTCATCGTGCTGGTGGTCTCGTGGAGACGACGCAGCGACGAGGACTTGAGGCGTGGAGCTGCTGGCGGCGCAGCTTAGATGCGATTGAGAATCCCTTCTCCAATCAACGATTTCGTTGAGTCGGCGGGCCTGTGAACGAACGCTACGGGAGAGGTCCAGTAGGACCGCGGATGCTATATCTCGCTTATAGCGAGAATAACTTCCGTCTTGCCCGAAGGCGTGCACATATAGGGCCGGCCCGTTAGCTCAGGTCTTTTGCTCGTGCTTTGGTCGCTCGCTCCCTTGGTTTCACGTACTGGTTTTGTTCCTTTTTTTGTTGCTTCATCGGTTTTCTTTCGTTTTCTTTGATTTTCATCGTTTCTTTTTTGGTTTTACCGATTTTTTCCTTACTTTGTTTCGTTTCTCTTTGTTTGTTTCTCAGTTCAAAAATGCTAAACTTACGGATGGTTTCCACGGCTTTTGCCTACAGACCCGTTTCTCAAAAAATCATCTACCTCCTGATTTCTAGTGGTGGCCCCCCTCTCTCTTTGATTTCCTATCCCATCTTAACAGCTCATCCCGTAACCTGACTCTCGTGCAAATTGTCCGTAGGTGTAGCGTTGTCCTTCTCAGTTTTTGTTTTTTGCTTTTATTTCTTTTGATGTCTATTTTTTACATACACATTCAAAAAAATTCATATAGATGTTTAACATTTTTTCATGTACATGATTAATCTTTTTTTAAAAACATATATGTTTTGATGTATACTTCTTTCAAAAACGTAGTACTCCCACTAAACTAAAACCACGATACTATTTTGTGTCGGAGAGAGTACATTTTTTGTACACCTCAGAAACATTTGACATATACATGTTTAACATTTTTAAATATATGATTAATTTTTCAAAAACATATATTTTTCAATGTCTACTTTCCATACACATTGTACGTTACTAGTTTATATCAGGAACATTTTTATATACTCATTTATTTTTTTCAAATACGTGATTAATATTTTTGAAAACTTATATTTTTTATGTCTACTTTTATCCATACACATTATACATATTTTAAATACATGATGAACATTTTTTTATAGAAACGATTAACAGAAAATACATGATTTTTTAACATATTTATTTATATCTAGTTTTCCCATAAACATTTTACATTTTATGTACACATTAGGAACATTTTTATATACACATTTAACATTTTTGAAATACATGGTTAAATGATTTTTGTATATTTGTTTTGACGTCTATTTTTTCCTACACAATGTAAAATTTTCATATAAGAAACATTTTTCTATAATTTTAAAATTATTTTATAACATTTAAATTTTTTCATAAATTGATTTTTATAATATATATATATTCAGAATATTTCGAACTATAAGGAAAGTAAAAAAATAAAAAAATGAACGAAAAAATGTTTTAAAAAACCAGAAGGAAAAAAGTTGAAGAGCTGTGGTCCACGCTGGGCCGGGCCAATCTGGCGGCTGCCTGAAGGGAAAAGTCCTATTGTCTCGCGTAAGTGGGACATAGGCGCCCCCTGTAGGATGCCTGTGTGCGTCAAACAGCGGGAAGGTTACTCGTCGGCAGTATGTAGAAACTCAAAAGGACATTACTTGGGAACCTTAGCTCTAGAACTCCCAGTTATTGTGGGTCCGGCCACGTTGGAGGTCATTGCATGTCGGGAAGGACTAGCTCTAGCGGTTGATCTTAATATCAAGCACATATTGATCGCTACTGATTGCAAGCATCTGGTGAAAGACATCAAATGTTGACTAGACTGGTTTGCATGGCGTCATTATCAAGGAGATTCAAGCTTCTATATATCGTTTTACCTCTTGTTATTTTATTTATGATAGTAGATCTTGAAATCTCGAGGCACAAAGTCTTGCTAAGCTCGTTCTAGGTCTTCCCGGAGGACGTGACCTGTGGCTGCTTCATCCCCCAGACTTGAATTGCATTCCCATGAACATCCTCATTAATCAATAAAGATGAGCGTGTTTAGACTAAAAAATGTAGGAGGGCAAACACTGTAGCGTCCTATGCATTGTACAATTGTTTCACTCGAAATGGTAGAAATTTGTGTTACCTAAACAAGCATCCTTCCATCGTTTTCGCAAAAAAACATCCTTCCATTGAATATTGAATAATTTATTTATTATAATAAATTATATAAGTTGTAGTATAATTGTGTTTTATAATATCTGTAAAACTACATAAAATAATTGTTCTTTATTTGAAAAAACTTAACAAGTCTTAAAATAAATGTCATTGGTATCATCATAAATATTCATATATGTGAAAATCATAAACCCTTCAGATAAAAAGAATCTTAAACCCTTAATTCTGTTTTAAGGAAACCAAGCATGATGCAATGTATTAATGAATTTTCACACATCAAATGGTTATATTATGAGGTCATCTATTACATTTACTTTATGACATGAGAGTTTTACACAAAAGTTTCTGAATTACAGCACCAAACAAGTAATTTCTACTCTATTATGACACCAGTAACTAGTAATCTGAACCTGGTGCAGTTGAGAGTCCGAGACATGAGATCAAAACTTTGTAAGATATGGATAGGATAATTGTGGCCATCAAGAACACCATTTGATTCATCGATATATGCAAAAAGAAGGGGAACAAAATACAATTTCGCTAAATAAAAGTACATTTGATGCTGATCAGGAAAGGTTTAGAACTGGACATAGCTTAAAGTCTGAGCTCATTCTTTGATAGAATATTTTGAAATTACAAAGAGATAACTCTGTCTATGAAAGATCAGCCACTAGATCTTTTTTGAGATAAAACTTTCCAAGTGCAAATTGTAAAGACTGATCTTGCTGGCAAGGTTGCCTAGTGTTTTCATGACATCCGTGCCTCAGGGCGGGCCGACAAAGTAAGGGGACCTACGCCACTCTAAAACAAGGCCTAACGCACTAGAAAAACAAACGGTTTCCTCGGGGCCAAATGTTCGTCGGGACGAGACATTCCAACTCCCATTATTGGCCGCCGAGGACAACAACATCAGATTCACGCAGATATTAAATAAGTAAGGAAGAAGATATTAAATAAGTATGGAAATTCATCGTAGAGCGGAGATCTACTCACCAAAGGGTTAAAGGTAGAAGAGGGTCCATCTCCTATGCCTATGGAGATAAGAGAGCCCTAGACGAGTCCCACTCTTGATCGACTGAATTGACTCAAAAAATGAGATTCTTACGGTTAAACGCAAGAAGGGGCAACCCCACAGATACTTTGCTTTGATTAGCTAAAAGACACGAGCCCCCATCTTCTCCGAGGATCATCCAAAACCATCTCAACACAAGGGCCACGTTCGTGAGACGGGATGCAAGAATAATTGAGAAAGTAGATATCAGCCCACTTACCATATGATATTTCTAACGTCCATCAGTCGCCTACCAGAAGAAGCGTGATATCTCCTTATCAAAGGAGCAATGCTCCCCTTTCAGCAAGATATAGCCCAATCATATACATTAGTAGACTAGAAAAGGCACAAGTCGACAGGCATGGATTTATTACTCCCTTTGGGTGTAAATCTGACGAAATCATGGCTCGGACCTAGAAGCAACAAGACTCAGAAGCAGGTAAAAATCCAAGATGGGAACCAAGTCAGATAGCTGCATTCCCAAGTATGCAATGGGGAAGGAGGACAAGTTGCTTGCAATTAAGGTTGTCCGCAATCTGCTGCTACTCATCAATAGGGTACCCTAACACCATAACCTAAGACCAGACATGGCTTCAAAGCAGTGGAGAAGGAACTTTAGATTGATGATATCTCATGTTTCGACCCCTCAACCATGATCATGGCGTCATCCGCATATTAGAGGTACGTAAGACCACCTCCAGCGATAATATGCCCAACCACACCGCAGATGTGGCTGGCCATCTTAGCTTTATCGAAAATGGTCGCAAGGTGGAAGAGGAGAGGGGAGATAGGGTCCCCTTGCCTCACCCCACGCGAAGGTCGAAACTAGGGGCCAACCTGCCCGTTAATATTAATCACGGTGCTACCACTCCTGATCAACTAAATTATCCAGGAACACTGACGGTTATCGAGAGTCCCCTTTGCTCAAGAACTAAGCGAAGGAAAGGCCCATCAAGGTGGTCATATGTCTTTTGAAAGTCTAACTTAAGGAATACACCTTTCTGGCACCGTACCTTAACCTCGTGAACAATTTCTTGAAGAGTTAGAAATTAGAATACCATCTTGAATACAACGCCCATTGAAAAAGGCGGACTGGGAGGGGTGAGGGAGGCATTCCACCATCGAAGCAAATGGCATCGCACACACCTTAGATACACTCTGCTGTAGCTTTTGTCACCGAGCAATATGGAAAAAAATTAGCTAACAGTAAATGGAATGGATGGCCTTGGTGATACTGTGAGTACGAGGCATGCGTGGTTAATGCAATGGTTGTCTTCTATAGTAGAAGAATAAAGCCGGTGAATCAATTAGCATCAATTATACAGCGAGTGATAAGATGTTGCAGGTGCATCAGTACACAGAGCAACTACAAGAATCAGTGAACAACCATTGCATGTTTCATTATAGATCAATCAAAACTTTATCCAATGATGAACACACATGGATCAAGGTCCAACCACAGGGACACAATATGCAAAAGCTTATAGTATTTGACACATTTCATACATAACATATTGTTAGAAGTTCACGATTTTTCTGTAACGAACAAGTGAACTTCAGCAGAAAATAATTTTTGTTTGTTTAATTATTACAACCGGCAATACAGATCATGAGTTTTATAGATGCCCAAATATAGCAAATCTTAAATGCCAATAGGAACGAGCCACAAAACAACACAGGATGATGAACTTTTAAGATGCAGATGGTAGATAGAAGATTAATTCGACCGCAACTAGGAAACAATTCCCGATTTCCCCCAAAAGTGGTCCCAATCAAATATCAGTAAACCAAACACACATGAACACAAGCAGAGAGTTGTACAATAGTTATTTTAGGCGTCGAATTTACCACAGCCAGGCGAACACATACCATAGGTTCAACATAAGATGGATCACAGTATCAATATAATAAACATGGACGGGTGAATAAGGCAGACGGGCACAACGAACGAAGAAACCAACAAACTTGGTTGTATACAGGCCTGCTTGTACTACTTGTATACATGGACAGACATGATGTTTGACGGCAAGAGGTTCATCATCGTTTATAATCCCCACGCCCTCCAGAATAACGGATGATCCCGTCAGCGCTGCTGGCGATGCGGAAGCGGCTGGAGTCAATCTTTTTCCACTCTTCCTCCACCTCTTCCCAAAATCTGTCCCTGTTGTCGTAGTAGTCTTCGTCAACCTCGGCGTACCCTTCTCGATCAGATCCTTGCGGACATTGGCCTGAAACTTCTCAAACCTGTCCTGGGCCTTCTTGTACACCGGCAGCAATTCCTTGTCCAGCTCCTTGCTTTTCTGGATCATATCAGCTGGGTATATTGTGGAACGAAGGTCATGGGTGATTGGGGGCAACCTCTCATGGGCCAAGATCAGACTTATGTCGTCTTTCAACAGACGAATCTTGCCTGGGGCGGCAACGTCCTGGTACTCGGGCTTGATTGCTCGAGGACCCTCTCCACCGCGGCGTCCAGCTCTGGAGGTTCCAGATTGGCGGCCTCGGGGAAGCTTAACAGCGTCTCCCTGACCACTGGCCGGTGCTTCGCAAATTCAGACTCCCAGTCATAATCATCATCATCCTCATATTCAGACTCATAGTCATCCTCATCCTCATCCTCATCATAATAACCATCATACTCATCTTGATAATCATAATCGGCATCGTCATCATCATAAACATCCTGGTCCTCAGCCTGAGGCTCAGAAACAGGCTCCTCGGTCCCTGCCTCAGCCTGAGGCTCAGAAACCGGTGCCTTGGAGATGTCCTGCTCCGCCACCATAGGGTCAGCGGCGGCCACGGACACAACATCAGCGCGTCTGGGGAGTTTTCCCGTGGCCAGAATCCCATCGATCTCCTTTTCCTTTTCCTGCTCTTCATCCTGATCCTGATCTGCCTCCTTCGCCTTCCTTTTCATAAAAGGATACTCGGTGGTGCATCGCTCCGGCGTGCCGAACCCGTCGATGGCTGACTTGTGCTGCGTGGGCTTGGAGGAACTCTCTTCGGCCGTGCACCGCCCCAGCAGGCGCTTGGTGGTGGTGCCGGCCATCGGCAGATTTGATCCTTGATGCAGAATTTACTCGCCTCGCAAAGTTTAATCTGATGGGGATCTGTGGCAGGAGGAGGGCGGCGGCGGCGGCTAAACATATAAAGGCGGATGCTAACCCTACCTCCGGTCGAACTAGGGATTGGGATCAGGATCGGATGTTCATGGCCCATTAGGTCGAGACACAGATTGCTTTGCGGCCAGGCTCCGGTTGGGCCTGACCCGGTCCGTGATGGATTTTGTTCTTTTTATTAGTAGATAAAAATGTTCTTTTTTATGGAAAAAGAAGGATACCTTCCGGCCTGATAGAAAAATCCTGATGTTATTTTTTAGCACAGTGCATACGTAAGCGCTCATATATATACATGTATACACTCACTCATATGACCACACACACGCACATCCTACACCTATAAGCATCTTCGAGAAACTGAGCCGGCGTATCATATTGAGATTTTACGAAGTCACCGTGCAGTCGATGGAAACGTCTCCTCCCACTGAACACGTACCGTCGAAAATCTTGCAATAAATGACCTGTGGTGGGCTAGGGATACCACTGTCCTCCTAACCATCCAACCATAGGTTAGTTCGCAAATTCTGATATTGTCATCATACTTCACATGAAAAAAAATGCACACAATCATATACTCCCTCCGTCCAGAAATACTTGTCAGAGAAATGGATGTATCTAGACGTATTTTAGTTCTAGATACATCCATTTTTACCCATTTCTTCGACAAGTATTTTCGGACGGAGGAAGTATTATTAAAAAAATAGCATCTAAACTAAAAAGTGGATCATTATTCACAAGGCGATGTATTATGTCGGGTCTTGAAGTTTCAAGTGGGGCTATATATGGAGGGTTGGTGATGGCACACAAATTGATGTCTCGAGTGATAATTGGCTACCAACAAATTTAGTGAAAAAAGTATGAGATGAAGTTGTGCTCGCGTGTTGGGTGTGTATGAGATGAACTTTGACCCTTCTCGCATCCTAATCTCACCTACTTGTCCTCCTATCATTGTTCTTCCTCACATCCTGAATTCTTGTGGAGATCATATATCCCCAGTACCCCTCGACCTTAGGTCACGCCTTAAAAGTTTTATCGGATAGCCATATTTCTTATATTGATACTCTTAAATTCACGCACCTCGATCATATAGCATAAATTCATCACAATCCAATAATACAACAATGCAATAATGTAAAATAAATAGCTAGGTTAACTCCTACCCCATCATGTACGTGCCGTTTTTGCTTTGATACACGCTGCCGTCTTCTCTCTAAAAAATTAGGGATCCTCTGTTGGAAATATGCCCCAGAGGCAATAATAAAATGATTATTATCATATTCCCCGTTCATGATAAATGTTTATTATTCATGCTAGAATTGTATTGATCGGAAACTTAAATACATGCGTGAATACATAAACTACATCGTGTCCTTAGTAAGCCTCTACTAAACTAGCTCGTTAATTAAAGATGGTTAAGGTTTCCTAACCATAGACATGAGTTGTCATTTGATAATAGGATCACATCATTAGGAGAACAAGACCCAACCGTAAGCTTAGCATATGATCGTATCACTTTAGTTTTTGCTACAACTTTCTTCATGTCAAGTATATATTCCTAAGACCATGAGATCATGCAACTCACGGATACCAGAGGAATGCCTTTTGTGCTATCAAATGTCACTTCGTAATTGGGTGATCATAAATGTGCTCTACAGGTATCTCCGAAGGTGTCTGTTGGGTTGGCATGGACCGAGACTAGGATTTGTCACTCCGTATGACGGAGAGATATCTCTGGGCCCTCTCGGTAGTACAACATCGTAAAGAGCTTGCAAGCAATGTGGCTAATGAGTTAGTCACAGGATCTTGTATTACGGAACGAGTAAAGAGACTTGCTGGTAACGAGATTGAATTAGGTATGGAGATACCGATGATCGAATCTCGGGCAAGTAACATATCACTAGACAAAGGGAATTGCATACAGGATTAACTGAATCCTTGACATCGTGGTTCAACCGATAAAGATCTTCGTGGATCATGTAGGAACCAATATGGGCATACAGGACTGGCTATCGGTTATTGACCGGAGAGATGTCTCAGTCATGTCTACATGAATCTCGAACCCGTAGGCTCCGCACACTTAACGTTCGATGACACTAGAGTAGTATATGTTGGGGAACGCAGTAATTTCAAAAAAATTCCTACGCACACGCAAGATCATGGTGATGCATAGCAACGAGAGGGGAGAGTATTGTCTACGTACCCTCGTAGACCGTAAGCGAAAGCATCATGACAACGCGGTTGATGTAGTCGTACGTCTTCACGATCGACCGATCCTAGTACCGAAAGTACGGCACCTCCGTGATTTGCACACGTTCAGCTCGGTGACGTCCCACGAACTCATGATCCAGTAGAGTGTCGAGGGAGAGCTTTGTCAGCATGACGGCGTGATGACGATGATGATGATGCTACCGGAACAGGGCTTCGCCTAAGCACCGCTACGATATGACCAAGGTGAATTATGGTGGAGGGAGGCACCACACACGGCTAAGAGATCAATGGTCAACTTGTGTGTCTATGGGGGTGCCCCATGGCCACGTATATAAAGGATGGAGGGAGGAGGAGGCCGGCCCTCATAGGGCGCACCCAAAGCGTGGAGTCCTAGTAGGATTCCACCTCCTACATGGAATAGGAAAAAGGGAAGGGAGAAGGAGAAGGAAGGAAGGGGGCGCCCCCTTTCCCTAGTCCAATTCGTACCAGTCCATGGGGAAGGGGCGCGGCCACCCTTGAGGCCTTTCTCTCCTTTCCTGTATGGCCCATTAAGGCCCAATACGAATTCCTGTAACTCTCCGGTACTCCAAAAAATACCTAAATCACTCAGAACCTTTCCGATGTCCGAATATAGCCTTCCAATATATCAATCTTTACGTCTCGACCATTTCGAGACTCCTCGTCATGTCACAGGTCTCATCTGGGACTGCGAACAAACTTCGGTCATCAAATCACATAACTCATAATACAAATCGTCACATAACGTTAAGCGTGCGGACCCTACGGGTTCGAGAACTATGTATACATGACCGAGACACATCTTCGGTCAATAACCAATAGCGGAACCTGGATGCTCATATTGGCTCCTACATATTCTATGAAGATCTTTATCGGTCAAACCACATAACAACATACGTTGTTCCCTTTGTCATCGATATGTTACTTGCCCGAGATTCGATCGTCGGTATCTCAATACCTAGTTCAATCTCGTTATTGGCAAGTCTCTTTACTCTCGTTCCGTAATGCAACATCCCGTAACTAACTCATTAGTCACATTGCTTTTAAGGCTTATAGTGATATGCATTACCGAGAGGGCCCAGAGATACCTCTCCGATACACGGAGTGACAAATCCTAATCTCGATCTATGCCAACTCAACAAACACCATCGGAGACACCTGTAGAGCATCTTTATAATCACACAGTTATGTTGTGACGTTTGATAGTGCACAAGGTGTTCCTCCGGTATTCGGGAGTTGCATAATCTCATAGTCAGAGGAACATATAAGTTATGAAGAAAGCAGTAGCAATAAAACTGAACGATCATTATGCTAAGCTAACGGATGGGTCTTGTCCATCACATCATTCTCTAATGATGTGATCCCGTTCATCAAATGGCAACACATGTCCATGGCTAGGAAACTTAACCATCTTTGATTAACGAGCTAGTCAAGTAGAGGCATACTAGGGACACTCTGTTTGTCTATGTATTCACACATGTACTAAGTTTCCGGTTAATACAATTCTAGCATGAATAATAAACATTTATCATGATATAAGGAAATATAAATAACAACTTTATTATTGCCTCTAGGGCATATTTCCTTCAGTCTCCCACTTGCACTAGAGTCAATAATCTAGTTCACATCGTCATGTGATTTAACACCAATAGTTCACATCTTTATGTGATTAGTTCACATCTCCATGTGACTACCACCCAAAGGGTTTACTAGAGTCAATAATCTAGTTCACATCGCTATGTGATTAACACCCAAAGAGTGATCATGTTTTTCTTGTGAGAGAAATTTAGTCAACGGGTCTGCCACATTTAGAGCCGTATGTATTTTGCAAATTTTCTATGTCTACAATGCTTTGCACGGAGCTAGTCTAGCTAATTTCTCTTACTTTCGATATGTATCTAGATCGAGACTTAGAGTCATCTAGATCGGTGTCAAAGCTTGCATCGACGTAACTCTTTATGACGAACTCTTTGTCACCTCCATAATCGAGAAACATTTCCTTATTCCACTAAGGATATTTTTGACCGCTGTCTAGTGATCCACTCCTGGATCACTATTGTACCCTCTTGCCAAACTTATGGTGAGGTACACAATAGGTCTGGCACACAGCATAACATACTTTATAGAACCTATGACTGAGGCATAGGGAATGACTTTTCATTCTCTTTCTATTTTCTGCAGTGGTCGGGTTTTGAGTCTTTACTCAACTTCACACCTTGCAACACAGGCAAGAACTCCTTATTTGAATTTTCCATTTTGAACTACTTCAAAATCTTGTCAAGGTATGTACTCATTGAAAATATATCAAGCGGCTTGATCTATCTCTATAGATCTTGATGCTCAATATGTAAGTAGCTTCATCGAGGTCTTTCTTTGAAATACTCTTTTCAAACACTCCTTTATGCTTTCCAGAAAATTATACATTATTTCCGATCAACAATATGTCATTCACATATACTTATCAGAAATGATGTAGTGCTCCCACTCACTTTCTTGTAAATACAGGCTTCACCGCAAGTCTGTATAAAACCATGTGCTTTGATCACTTTATCAAAGTATATATTCCAACTCCGAGATGCTTGCACCAGTCCATAGATGGATCACTGGAGCTTGCACACTTTGTTAGCACCTTTAGGATTGAAAAAACCTTCTTGTTGCATCATATACAACTCTTCTTTAAGAAATCCATTAAGGAATGCAGTTTTGACATCCATTTGCCAGATTTCATAAAATGTGGCAATTGCTAACATCATTCAGACAGACTTAAGCTACGAGTGAGAAAATCTCATTGTAGTCAACATCTTGAACTTGTCGAAAACCTTTTGCGACAATTCGAGCTTTGTAGATAGTAACACTACTATCAGTGTCCGTCTTCCTCATGAAAATCCATTTAATCTTAATGGCTCACTGTCGGTGTCAAAACTGGCGGATCTCGGGTAGGGGGTCCCGAACTGTGCGTCTAAGGCGGATGGTAATAGTAGGCAGGGGACACGATGTTTTACCCAGGTTCGGGCCCTCTTGATGGAGGTAAAACCCTACGTCCTGCTTGATTAATATTGATGATATGGGTAGTACAAGAGTAGATCTACTGCGAGATCAGAGAGGCTAAACCCTAGAAGCTAGCCTATGGTATGATTGTATGTTGTCCTACGGACTAAAACCCTCCGGTTTATATAGACACCGGAGGGGCTAGGGTTACACAAGGTCGGTTACAAAGGAGGAGATATACATATCCGTATTGCCTAGCTTGCCTTCCACGCCAAGTAGAGTCCCATCCGGACACGAGACGAAGTCTTCAATCTTGTATCTTCATAGTCTAACAGTCCAACCAATGGATATAGCCCGGCTGTCCGGAGACCCCCTAATCCAGGACTCCCTCAGTAGCCCCTGAACCAGGCTTTCAATGACGATGAGTCCGGCGCGCAGTATTGTCTTCGGCATTGCAAGGCGGGTTCCTCCTCCGAATACACCACGGAAGAATTTGAATACAAGGATAGTGTCCGACCCTGCAAAATAAGTTCCACATATCACCATAGAGAGAATAATATTTTCACAAATCCAATTTGCTGACTTGTTTTGGCAACACGACATTATGTCACGGCCCGGTGATTATTCAAACCGTTTCTTTTAACTAGCCCCGCACATAATGCGAGGCAGTTTTTTTGACACGTTTCGTCAAAGCAAAGATCGTGTCCCCTTACCACGGGATTCTCATCAATACGGGTGTGGGTAACCCAACCGCGTCTAGGACTCCTAGATTATAGGCAAGCCCCAAACGGCCATGGGGAGGACGCTTGGTATTCACCCTCTTTATAAAGGGCCAAGGCTTTTACTCTTTTCTCTCCCGTGCTCAATCGAATCCTTCCCCCGCCTCGAGTTCTAACGCCCAAAGCCCAGGTCAGGTGCTCTGGACCTTCAATCATGTCCGGATCCAACCTTCAAGGCCGATGGATGTCCTCCTCCATTATGGAAGAAGATATCAAGAAGTTGAGGGAGGCCAGATACCTGACCATCGAGGTTTCGCCTCGGCTGCCTGCCCGAGGGCAGGTCGTCCCTACTCCTGAACCCAACGAAGACATCGTGTTCATCTCCCACTTCCTCCGAGGTCTAGGCCTCGCTCTGGATCCCTTCGTAAGGGGTTTGATGTTCTATTACGGGTTAGACTTCCACGACCTAGCCCCGGACTCCTTTCTCCACATCTCGGCATTTATTGTCGTGTGTGAGGCCTTCCTCCGCATTATCCCTCACTTCGGCCTATGGCTCAAGACCTTTGATGTGAAGCTGAAGACAATCGAGGGACAGCACACAACGTGTGGAGGAGCATTAATAAGCAAGATTGCAGGAGCTCTGTGGCCAAAAGGTTCATTTCCAGAGGTGTCCGGATTATGGCAACGGGAGTGGTTTTACATCACAGCCCCCAGAAGTGCCAAGTGGGTGGCCGCCCCCGCATTCCGCTCGGCCCCCACCACAACTGATGTCATGGATTAGCAGAGGGCTGAGCTGGGGTCCAGCCAAGGACGTGCCTACACTGCAAAGCCGTATTCAAGATCTCTTCGAGGGAGATTTTAAGTTGGTTATGGTAATGCAAGTCATGCTGGTTCATCGAGTCCAGCCTTGCAAACGCCGGCCCCTTCGCTTGTGGGAATTCAACCCAGAAGGACCGCACGCTATTCAAAGTTTCCTCGGCCTGACACGCGAGGAGATGTACAAGTCATTCTTCGGACCTCAAGCAGAGTGTCCGGATACTACCGAGGACGCGGGCCTGAGTAGCAACCGCGCCGCCGACCAAGTAAGTAATCCTCTAGCCGAACACACCGTCTTTTACCATGACGTCATTTCTGAGAAATCGCCCTTTGACCAGGACTAGCTAACAAAGGCGAAGATGATTCAGTGTTCGGCCCCCTCCCTGAGGGTTTGGAAAATCCGGTACTGGAAAAGATGCTCGAGCTCGCACCTGGCCCGGAGCCCTCAAAGGAAGATACAGGGGGGAATAATGTGGGCGAAAGCGGGCCCCCATCGCTGCCCGTTCCAACCGAGGGAATGAGCGCCTCCATAAGGGAGGATAACCAAGGAGAAGACTCTGACCTTCTCTCGCTACGGGGGAGGAAGAGGACTGCCTCTGAGGATCCGGAAACCGAGGCTTCCAAACGGGAGAAGAAATCTCCAACAGAGGGTCCTTCCTCAGGGGGTGCTCTTGCCGCACAAAGTCCGCGCGGGGATCAGCCCTCTAACGAGCCGTAAGTGATCAAAAATACTTTAATAGTGAAGATATACTACCTTTCCTCTGAGGAAAATAATCGAAGCATATATCTTGCAGTTCGGATCTTAGCCCTTCTCAGCTGAGCTCGTCTTCGGGGGATCTTCTTCCGGAGATGATGGAGAGCGAAACACCTCCCCCGGACTCCCCCGCTCAAGAAGCGGGCAACCTTGAAGTGTCGTCACGGAGGGCCTTTCCGGATCCGGTGAGGCCAGAAGATAATCCCATAGTCACCCGAAGTCCCCAGCGTCCGGCTCTCGAAGAGAGCAAAGAAAAGAGTCCAGCACCATCTGGTATGCGGTCGGACGTTCTGAGGGAGCTGTTGGAGCGAGCGGCCATCTCAGAAGAACATCGTACATTGATGGGTATGGTGATGGAAAGAATTTCGTCCGCCGAAAGCGGATTACATGAAGCCTTTATGAGCCTACTGACGGGCTTTGAGGTACGTGAAATGATATACTTTTTGATAGTACCGCACATGTTAGGTGTGCCCTGTGTAGATAGTAGCCCCTGAGACTCTGGTTGTCGTCGAGAACGGCGGCGAACAGAGGATCACAGTCCTAGGTAATAACCAGACTGCCTTTATGTGCAGGTGATGGAAGCTCCGGTGGCTAGCCGGACTAATGAGTTTGCGAACTAAAGCGGCAACTGGATGCGGCAGACGCCGACATCGAGCTTGTTAACAAGCGGCTTGACAAGTCACAGGGTAAGTAATGCTTTCTGGTGAATGTCACATAATAAGAGCAGCATGATGCCAGTATCTTTAATATGTTGTGACTGCAGACGGAGTTGCCACCGTGGGGACCCTTCGGACGGAACTTGCCCGAGCCAAGGAACAAGCAAGAGTTAGTAATGCGGCTGCTTTGAAGGCGGCCGAAGAGTTAAGAGCCGAGAAGGCTGCGCATTGCGAAAGCAAAGAGAAGATGGCCAAGATGGCCATAAAATTAAAAGACACTGCCGACCGTTGCCAGTTCCTTGAAGAAGAGAACCGAGTGAAGGCAGCGAACCTTGAAAAGGCCACGATGGCAACCAAAGACACCCGCTCTGCTATGAGGGCAAAGAAGGAGGAGCTGCGTGAAGCTGGGGATATTGCGGCTGGGAAACCCTTTCTGCTGCAGAGGAAGTTCGGAGATCCGCGGTATGCCCCTCTAGATCGGCTGTGGAGTTCGACAGACGCATATATGGACTTGGCAGCGAGCGCCGTCGATGCGGTCAAATACTTCCGAGATCAGACAGATCATGAAGTGGACAAGCTGTTCTGGTCGCAATTTAACGTTCCAGAGCGTCCGCTTCCCTTGACTGATCAGCTAGCCGAATGGGCCGAACTTAATAGATTGTCCAGACTTGCCATGAGGTCCGTCGTAGATCATCTGTGGCCGGAGAAGCCGAAGCCGAACAGCTATTTCAGCTTAGTGCAACAGTTCCTTGGTGCGGTGCCGCGCATCAATGCGATGAAGAGGTCAGCGTGCATAGAAGGCTCGCGGATGGCCTTTGCCCGTGTCAAAGCATACTGGGCGAAGATGGATGCTACCACTGTTGCGGCGCAGGGTTCGGCCATAGGCCGAGTGGCTGCCGAGCACTATTTTGAAGAAGTTCTTGAGGGTGCTCGTTTAATAGAGGCCCAATGCTCGAAGAATATTATGTTTGAGTGACATGTATTCCCATTGTAAACACAATGTTTTGATGAAATGTAGTAAGGCTGTATTTATGCTTTTGCCGGAAAGTAATATGATGCCTCCTGTGCGGCCGTTTATGTATATATGTATATAACCTGAAAGATTGCAATCGTCGGCTTCAACCCCCATGCATATAATGCGGAGGTGCTTGCAGAAAACGCGTGTTCACACTTAACCCAATCTCTTGGTCCTATTAAGGAGGTGATAGCGCAGCGAACGAGGCAACCGGACTATGATGCTTTAACACTTTCACTTAGCCATAGGAGTTTGACGGTGGGGCTACTATATAGCCCCTGGTGGCTCTGCACTCTCCCGAACTCGGGGTGCATATATGCCTGGCCGGGAAACGGCCCTTCGTTTAAGCGGAGGAATTCTAACATTCCGACAGGTCATCGAGTGGTTGACCAGTCTCGCGCTATATCATGACAGTCAGTTTTCGGCTTTCTCTACTAAGGTGCTCGTCCGGATGAACCAGGGCACAATCACAGTAGTTCTCCTGGTGCTGCCTTAGCCGATAGAACGGAACGTAAGGTACCAAAACACAGGAGCCGGGCAAACCCAACATTTTACCAAAGACATGATTCGGAGCTGATGCATATAAGGCCGAACTCGCGACGCCGACCACTCCCTAAGGTATTCGGTCTTTATGGTATAAACCGGGCCTAAATAGTGCCCTTTGTAAGAAGCCCCTTGTGTCCAGGTACATGCGTTATTCTGGCGTGACCACATGCCAAGACGTCAGCATCCTTCTCAATTGTACTGAGAATCCGAGGGATGTGTATCAACAAGAGACAGTAAAAAAGGTTTACGCAGGGTCTTAATCTAAAAAGAATCCTTGGAGCGGGTCCCTGCTGCACGTCTGCGCCTGTGTCTCCGTTGTGTCGTATCCTGGACGGGTGTAGCACAATGGTCATCTGTAAAAGAGAGGAACTTAGGTGAAAAAGTTGTCGTGCAAAAAGGTAGTTTTTTAAAGAAACCATGTATAATTCAAGATGAGTAAAAATTGCCACTTGTCTGCGCGCGTTGAGCCCCTTGTATTTGTAATAGGGGTGTGGCCATTAATCCTGTGTGAATTACATATAGATGTGCCGGACTCGTCTAACCGTGTCGGTGGTCTTGACGACCTACCAAATGCTTTTAGTTGGTGAGGCCTTTTTTAGTGTGCGGCTGCCAAGGCAGTCACGCTCTCTTCGGCGCGCAAAGATCGCTCAACATTTCCATTTACTGTAATGATGCCACGTGGACCGGGCATCTTGAGCATGAGGGAAGCGTAATGCGGTATTGCATTAAAGCGAGCGAAAGCTTCGCGTCCAAGTAGTGCTTGATAGCCACTTTGGAACGGAGCAATGTGGAAGGTTAAATGTTTGCTACGGAAGTTATCGGGGAAGCCGAATATAACCTTTAGTAGCAGGGATCCCGTGCAATGAGCCCCTGGGCCCGGCGTTACTCCTTTAAAGGTAGTATTGCTATGGCAAATTTTCGTTGGGTCTATCCCCATTTCACGGATTGTATCTTGGTATATCAGGTTTAAACTGCTGCCGCCGTCCATCAGGACTCATGTGAAGTGGTATCCGTCAATTATTGGGTCTAATACCAGGGCAGCCCATCCTGCACGCCGGATACTTGCTGAGTAATCACGATGGTCGAAAGTGATCGGTTGAGACGACTAGTGGCAGGACTCCGCTGTGATAGGCCATTGGGCATATTTTTCTGGGAGTGCCGCTTTGTTTCTCCCCTTGATCACGTGTAACACGTTTACTGTTTTGACTTCTGGTGGAAATTTCTTTTGTTCCCCAGTGTCTTGCTTGAGAGGCTCATCCTCGTCTTCGCTTGGTGTATCCTCCCCCTTGTGTATGGCGTTGAGCTTGCCGGACTGCTTGAAGACCCAACATTCTCTGTGGGTATGATTAGCGGGTTTACCAGGGGTGCTATGGATCTGACATACTTGGTCCAGAATTTTGTTTAGGCTGGACAGTTCGTCTTTGGCGCCTTTAGAGGGCGGCTTTTGCTGACCTGGCCGAGAGCTTCTGAATCCGGCATTTACTGCCGTGCTCTTCATGCTGTCTTCTTTATTCCGGCGTTTGTTATTGTTGTTGCGCCGTGATTTCCCGTTTCCATCTCTAACTTCGGATGTACTGGGGTCACTGATGTTGCATCTGGCTAGCCAGCTATCCTCACCCACGCAAAAGCGGGTCATGAGGCTTGTTAATGCTGCCATTGTTCTCGGCTTTTCTTGGCCGAGGTGTCTGGCAAGCCATTCGTCACAGACGCTATGCTTAAAAGCTGCCAAGGCTTCAGCGTCCGGACAGTCGACTATTTAGTTCTTTTTAGTTAGAAACCTGTTCCAAAGCTTTCGGGCTGACTCTTCGGGCTGTTGAGTTATGTGACTCAAATCGTCCATGTCCGGAGGTTGGACATAAGTCCCTTGAAAATTTGCCCGAAAAGCGTCTTCGAGCTCTTCCCAGCTTCCAATGGAGCTTTCGGGGAGGCTCTTAAGCCAGTGCCGAGCTGGCCCTTTGAGTTTGAGGGGTAAATACTTAATGGCATGGAGATCATCTCCTCGAGCCATATGGATATGGAGGATATAGTCCTCAATCCAGACCCCAGGGTCTGTTGTTCCGTCGTATGCCTCTATATTTACGGGTTTGAATCCCTCTGGAAATTCATGGTCCAGCACCTCATCGGTGAAACATAGGGGGTGTGCGGCACCCCTGTATCTGGGTGTACCGCATTGTTTGGATGTTTGTTGTGTTTCATTGTATGCTGGAGCGCACTTACGTGGTCCATAGATGGATCTGGTTGCGCCATCCTTTTGATGCGAGTCCTCGCGTGGATCGCGTATTGGCTTATGTGCGACGTTGTTTGCCGCTCTGTGTTGGCCGTGAGGTCGCCTATCTGTCCAGATGGCTGTTTTGATTTTTGGTTGTGGGGGATCTAAAACCTCCTCGTCAAATTCAGGTAGCAACTTCCGCTTTGGGTAGCTCTTGGTGGGGCGATTACCGCCGTACTTCGCTGCTGTGTTGAGTACTTTGCTCCATCTGATTTGGAGTGTGTCTTGCGCAACCTTGAGCCTTTGCTTCTGCTTTTTTAGACTCCTCGCGGTGGCAACGAGCCTTTGATGGGCATTCTGTTGCTCCGGGTGTCTGTCCGGTGTGACGTCATCTGGACTATGATCTTTGACAGAGTCAGGTTGTTCGGCTTGATTCCCCGTGTTGCCGTGGTCCGGCAATGGTTCCCCCTGCTCTATCGCTGGGTCTATATGATCGTTGTTTCTACTGAGGCGGGATTTGGGGCGGCACTTACGCTGCCGTTTTGACTGCTTCTCGAGGGAACAACCCTTCGTTGCGTCCTTCCGTTCCTTGTCGTCGTTTTCTTTTGGTGTGTCCACCATGTATACGTCATGTGGTGAAGTGGGCGTCCAGTGCCCTGTGGGCAGTGGTTCCTGTTCGTCTCCTGCATCGTCGTCCATACCGTCGATGTCTCCGGAGTCGGAGTCGAGCATGTCGGTTAAGTCATCGACAGTGGCTATTAAGTGGGTGGTGGGTGGGTGGCGAATTTCTTCGTCATCCGCATCCCATTCCTGTCGGGCATAGTTTGGCCAGGATTCTCCTGACAAGGAGAGAGACTTTAATGAATTCAGTATATCAGCGAACGGCGAGTGCTAAAATATCCGCGGAGGTAAACTCCATGATTGGCGCCCAACCGGATTCGATCGGAACGGGCGTAGGCGGTTCGGAGTCCGTGGCTGGAGAAGTATCCGATAGTTTAACAACACGGCTCTCGTGCAAGGTAAAGTCGATGTTCGGCTCGATCGCCACCGAGGATAAGTCCTTCGTGGTGGGGTCCATCCACCCGTCTGCGGAAGGCGCAACTGGCTCTGAATTGAGGGTCGGAGCGGCTGCTGGTGCGATCTCCTTAACACTGTCCGATGGTAGAGCTAAATCATACTTACCGTGACCGCGTGACGCACAAGGCAGAGGCTCGAATCCGTCGAAGATCAAGTCTCCGCGGATATAGGCCGTGTAGTTTAAGCTTCCAAACCTGACCTGGTGGCCAGGGGCATAACTTTCAATCTGCTCCAGATGGCCAAGCGAATTGGCCCGCAGTGCAAAGCCGCCGGACACGAAGATCTGTCCGGGGGGAAAAGTCTCACCCTGGGCAGCATCGCCATCGATGATAGTAGGAGCCATCAAGCCTAACAGCGACGTTACAGAGGAACTCTCAATGAATGCACCAATGTTGGTGTCAAAACCGGCGGATCTTGGGTAGGGGGTCCCGAACTGTGCGTCTAAGGCGGATGGTAACAGGAGGCAGGGGACACGATGTTTTACCCAGGTTCGGGCCCTCTTGATGGAGGTAAAACCCTATGTCCTGCTTGATTAATATTGATGATATGGGTAGTACAAGAGTAGATCTACCGCGAGATCAAAGAGGCTAAACCCTAGAAGCTAGCTTATGGTATGATTGTATGTTGTCCTACGGACTAAAACCCTCCAGTTTATATAGACACCGGAGGGGCTAGGGTTACATAAGGTCGGTTACAAAGGAGGAGATATACATATCCGTATTTCCTAGCTTTCCTTCCATGCCAAGTAGAGTCCCATCCGGACACGAGACGAAGTCTTCAATCTTGTATCTTCATAGTCTAACAGTCCGGCCAATGGATATAGCCCGGCTGTCCGGAGACCCCCTAATCCAGGACTCCCTCACTCACCGATCAACGGGCAAGTCAATCAAAGTCCATACTTTGTTCTAATACATGGATCTCATCTCAGATTTCATGGCTTCAAGCGATCTCACGGAACCTGGGCTCATCATCGCTTCCTCATAGTTTGTAGGTTTGTCATGGTCAAGTAACATGACCTCCAGAACAGGATTACCGTACCACTCCAGTGCGGAACATATTCTGGTTGACCTACGAGGTTCGGTAGTAACTTGATCTGAAGTTTCATGATCATCATCATTAACTTCCTCACTAATTGGTGTAGGAATCACTAGTACTAATTTCTGTGATGAACTACTTTCCAATTCGGGAGAAGGTACAATTACCTCATCAAGTTTTACATTCCTCCCAATCACTTCTTTCGAGAGAAACTTCTTCTCTAGAAAGGATCCATTCTTAGCAACAATATATTGCCTTCAGATCTGTGATAGAAGATGTACCCAATAGTTTCCTTTGGGTATCCTATGAAGACCCATTTCTCCGATTTGGGTTCGAGCTTATTAGGTTGAAACTTTTTCACATAAGCATCATAGCCCCAAACTTTAAGAAACGACAGCTTAGGTTTCTTGCTGAACCATAGTTCATATGGTGTCATATCAACGGATTTAGATGTTGCCCTATTTAATGTGAATGCAGTTGTCTCTAATGCATAACCCCAAAACGATAGTGATAAATCGGTAAGAGACATCATAGATTGCACCATATCTAATAAGGTATGGTTATGACGTTCGGACACACCATTACGCTGTGGTGTTCCAGGTGGCGTGAGTTGCGAAACTATTATGCATTGTTTCAAATGAAGACCAAACTCGTAACTCAAATATTCTCCTCCACGATCAGATCACAGAAACTTTATTTTCTTGTTACGATGATTTTCCACTTCACTCTGAAATTCTTTGAACTTTTCAAATGTTTCAGACTTATGCTTCATCAAATAGATATACCCATATCTGCTCAAATCATCTGTGAAGATTAGAAAATAACAATACCCGCCGCGAGCCTCAACACTCATCAGATTGCATACATCAGTATGTATTATTTCCAATAAGTCAGTTGCTTGCTCCATTGTTCTGGAGAACGAAGTTTTAGTCATCTTGCCCACGAGGCATGGTTCACAAGCATCAAATGATTCATAATCAAGTGATTCCAAAAGCCCATCAGCATGGAGTTTCTTCATGCGCTTTACACCAATATGACCTAAACGGCAGTGCCACATATAAGTTGCACTATCATTATTAACTTTGCATCTTTTGGATCCAGTATTGTGAATATGTGTATTACTACGATCGAGATTCAATAAACCATTCACCTTGGGTGTATGACCTCAGAAGGTTTTATTCATGTAAACAGAATAACAATTATCCTTGACTTAAATGAATAACCATATTGCAATAAACTTGATCCAATCATATTATGATCTACGCAAACACCAAATAACATTTATTTTAGGTTGAACACTAACCCCGAAGGTAAAGGGAGTGTGCGATGGTGATCTTATCAACCTTGGAATCACTTCCAACTCACATCATCACCTCACCCTTCACTAGTCTCAGTTTATTTTGCAACTCCCGTTTTGAGTTACTACTCTTAGTAACTGAACCAGTATCAAATACTAAGGTGTTGTTATAAACACTAGTAAAGTACACATCAATAACATGTATATCAAATATATACTTTTGTTCACTTTGCCATCCTTCTTATCTGCCAAGTATCTAGGGCAGTTCCACTTCAAGTGACCATTTCCTTTGCAGTAGAAGCACTCAGTTTCAGGCTTGGGTCTAGCTTCGAGCTTCTTCATGAGAGTGGCAACTTGCTCGCCTTTCTTCTTTGAAGTTCCTCTTTCTTTCCCTTTGCCCTTTTCTTGAAACTAGTGGTCTTGTTAACCATCAACACTTGATGCTATTTCTTGATTTCTACCTTCACCGATTTCAGCATCGCGAAGAGCTTGGGAATTACCTTCGTCATCCCTTGCATATTATAGTTCATCACTAAGTTCTATTAACTTGGTGATAGTGACTAGAGAATTTCATAAATTACTATTATTTGAGCAACAATTTGTGAATAGCTCCAAGTAGAATAGTTATTTGAAATGGCTCCAAATGTAGCATAGTAGTTGCATCTACAAGATGACACAAAAATTTGCGAAGTACATACGGATCTGAATGTTGCAGACCCGTTGACTGAAACCTCTCTCACAAGCATAACATGATCAAACCCAGAACTCTTTGGGTGTTGGTCACATGGGGATGTGACCTTGAGTGTTAATCACATATCGATGTGAACTGGATTATTGACTCTAGTGCAAGTGGGAGACTGTTGGAAATATGCCCTAGAGGCAATAATAAATTGGTTATTATTATATTTCCTTGTTCATGATAATCTTTTATTATCCATGCTAGAATTGTATTGATAGGAAACTCAGATACATGTGTGGATACATAGACAACACCATGTCCCTAGTAAGCCTCTAGTTGACTAGCTCGTTGATCAATAGATGGTTACGGTTTCCTGACCATGGACATTGGATGTCAT
Source organism: Triticum urartu (assembly GCF_056163025.1). NCBI lineage: Eukaryota > Viridiplantae > Streptophyta > Magnoliopsida > Poales > Poaceae > Triticum > Triticum urartu. Next base: position 101,968,421 of record NC_141878.1, read on the forward strand.
TGATAACGGGATCACATCATTAGAAGAATGATGTGATGGACAAGACCCAATCCTAAGCATAGCACAAGATCGTGTAGTTCGCATGCTAAAGCTTTTCTAATGTCAAGTATCATTTCCTTAGACCATGAGATTGTGCAACTCCCAGATACCGTAGGAATACTTTGGGTGTGCCAAACGTCACAACGTAACTGGGTGGCTATAAAGGTGCACTACGGGCATCTCCGAAAGTGTCTGTTGGGTTGGCACGAATCGAGACTGGGATTTGTCACTCCGTCCGACGGAGAGGTATCTCTGGACCCACTCGGTAGGACATCATCATAATGTGCACAATGTGATCAAGGAGTTGATCACGGGATGATGTGTTACGGAATGAGTAAAGAGACTTGCCGGTAACGAGATTGAACAAGGTATCGGGATACCGACGATCGAATCTCGGGCAAGTATCGTACCGCTAGACAAAGGGAATTGTATACGGGATTGATCGAATCCTCGACATCGTGGTTCATCCGATGAGATCATCGTGGAACATGTGGGAACCAACATGGGCATCCAGATCCCGCTGTTGGTTATTGACCGGAGAACGTCTCGGTCATGTCTGCATGGTTCCTAAACCCGTAGGGTCTACACACTTAAGGTTCGATGACGCTAGGGTTATAAAGGAAGTTTGTATGTGGTTACCGAATGTTGTTCGGAGTCCCGGATGAGATCCCGGACGTCACGAGGAGTTCCGGAATGGTCCGGAGGTAAAGATTTATATATGGGAAGTCCTGTTTTGGTCACCGGAAAGGTTTCGGGTTTTATCGGTAACGTACCGGGACCACCGGGAGGGTCCCGGGGGTCTACCAAGTGGGGCCACAAGCTCCGGAGGGATGCATGGGCCAAGTGTGGGAGGGGACCAGCCCCAGGTGGGCTGGTGCGCCCCCCCACAAGGGCCCAAGGCGCCTAAGGGGAGGAGGGGGGGGGGGCAAACCCTAAGGGCAGATGGGCCTTAGGGCCCATGCCTGGTGCGCCTCCCTCTCCCCCTCCCCTGGCCGCCCCACCAGATGGGATCTGGGCTGCCGCCACCCCTAGGTGGGGGCGCAGCCCCTCCCATCCCCCTATATATACTTGAGGTTTGGGCTGCCCAAGACACACGAGTTCCTCTCCTTCTTGGCGCAGCCCTACCCCTCTCCCTCCTCGTCTCTTGCGGTGCTTGGCGAAGCCCTACTGGAGTACCACACACCTCCACCACCACCACGCCGTTGTGCTGCTGCTGGATGGAGTCTTCCTCAACCTCTCCCTCTCTCCTTGCTGGATCAAGGCATGGGAGACGTCACCGGGCTGTACATGTGTTGAACGCGGAGGTGCCGTCCGTTCGGCATTAGGATCTCCGGTGATTTGGATCACGACGAGTACGACTCCTTCAACCCCGTTCTCTTGAACGCTTCCGCTTAGCGATCTACAAGGGTATGTAGATGCACTCTCCTTCCCCTCGTTGCTGGTTTCTCCATAGATAGATCTTGGTGACACGTAGGAAAATTTTGAATTTCTGCTACGTTCCCCAACAGTGGCATCATGAGCTAGGTCTATTGCATAGATTCTATGCACGAGTAGAACACAAAGTAGTTGTGGGCGTTGATTTTGTTCAATATGCTTACCGTTACTAGTCCAATCTTGTTTTGACAGTATTGTGGGATGAAGCGGCCCGGACCGACCTTACACGTACTCTTACGTGAGACAGGTTCCACCGACTGACATGCACTAGTTGCATAAGGTGGCTAGCGGGTGCCAGTCTCTCCCACTTTAGTCGGAACGGATTCGATGAAAAGGGTCCTTATGAAGGGTAAATAGAAATTGGCATATCACGTTGTGGTTTTGCGTAGATAAGAAACGTTCTTGCTAGAAACCCATAGCAGCCACGTAAAACATGCAAACAACAATTAGAGGACGCCTAACTTGTTTTTGCAGGGTATGCTATGTGATGTGATATGGCCAAGAAGAATGTGATGAATGATATGTGATGTATGAGATTGATCATGTTCTTGTAATAGGAATCACGACTTGCATGTCGATGAGTATGACAACCGGCAGGAGCCATAGGAGTTGTCTTTATTTATTATATGACCTGGGTGTCATTGAACAACGCCATGTAATTACTTTACTTTATTGCTAACCGGTAGCCATAGTAGTAGAAGTAATAAGTTGGCGAGACAACTTCATGGAGACACGATGATGGAGATCATGATGATGGAGATCATGGTGTCATGCCGGTGACAAGATGATCATGGAGCCCCAAGATGGAGATCAAAGGAGCTATATGATATTGGCCATATCATGTCACTATTATTTGATTGCATGTGATGTTTATCATGTTTTTGCATCTTGTTTACTTAGAATGATGGTAGTAAATAAGATGATCCCTCATAATAATTTGAAGAAAGTGTCCCCCCCTAACTGTGCACCGTTGCGACAGTTCGTTGTTTCGAAGCACCACATGATGATTGGGTGTGATAGATTACAACGTTCACATACAACGGGTGTAAGACAGATTTACACATGCGAAACACTTAGGTTGACTTGACGAGCCTAGCATGTACAGACATGGCCTCGGAACACAGAAGACCGAAAGGTCGAACATGAGTCATATAGAAGATACGATCAACATGAACATGTTCACCGATGTTGACTAGTCCGTCTCACGTGATGATCGGACACGGCCTAGTTGACTCGGATCATGTAATCGCTTAGATGACTAGAGGGATGTCTATCTGAGTGGGAGTTCATAAGATGAACTTAATTATCCTGAACATAGTCAAAAGGTCTTCGCAAATTATGTCGTAGCTCGCGCTTCAGTTCTACTGTTTAGATATGTTCCTAGAGAAAATTTAGTTGAAAGTTGATAGTAGCAATTATGCGGACTAGGTCCGTAAACTGAGGATTGTCCTCATTGGTTCATAGAAGGCTTATGTCCTTAATGCACCGCTCAGTGTGCTGAACCTCGAACGTCGTCTGTGGATGTTGCAAACATCTGACATACACATTTTGATAACTACGTGATAGTTCAGTTAAACGGTTTAGAGTTGAGGCACCGAAGACGTTTTGAAACGTCGTGAAACATATGAGATGTTTCGAGGGCTGAAATTGAGATTTCAGGCTCGTGCCCACGTCAAGAGGTATAAGACCTCCGACGATTTTCTTAGCCCACAAACTAAGGGAGAAAAGCTCAATGGTTGAGCTTGTGCTCAAGATTATCTGAGTACCACAATCAGTTGAATCGAGTGGGAGTTGATCTTCCAGATGAGATAGTGATGTTTCTCTGAAGTCATTACCACCAAGCTGCTAGAGCTTCGTGATGAACTATAATATATCAGGGACATATATGATGATCCTTGAGATATTCGCGATGTTTGACACCACTAAAGTAGAAATCAAGAAGGAGCATCAATTGTTGATGGTTGGTGAAACCACTAGTTTCAAGTAGGGCAAGGGCAAGAAGGGATACTTCATGAAACGGCAAATCAGCTGCTGCTCTAGTGAAGAAACCCAAGGTTGAACCCAAACCCGAGACTAAGTGCTTCTATAATAAGGGGAACAGCCACTGGAGCAGAATTACCCTAGATACTTGGTAGATAAGAAGGCTGGCAAGGTCGATAGAAATATATTGGATATACATTGTGTTGATGTGTACTTTACTCCTAGTAGCACCATGGTATTAGATACCGGTTCGGTTGCTAAGTGTTAGTAAACTCGAAATAAAAGGCTACGGAGTAAACGGAGACTAGCTAAAGGTGAGCTGGCGATATGTGTTGGAAGTTTTTCCCAAGATTGATGTGATCAAGCATCGCACGCTCCCTCTACCATCGAGATTGGTGTTTGCATTGAGCATAGACATGATTGGATTATGTCTATCGCAATACGGTTATTCATTTAAGGAGAATAATGGTTACTCTGTTTATTTGAATAATACCTTCAATTGTCTTGCACCCAAAAATGAATGGTTTATTGAATCTCGATCGTAGTGATACACATGTTCATGCCAAAAGATATAAGATATTAATGATAGTACCACCTACTTGTGGCACTGCCACGTAAGTCATATCGGTATAAAACGCATGAAGAAGCTCCATGTTGATGGATCTTTGGGCTCACTCGTTTTTGAAAAGTTTGAGACATGCGAACCATGTCTATTGGTGTATATGCATGAAGAAACTCCATGCAAATGGACCGTTTGGACTCACTTGATTTTGAATCACTTGAGACATGCAAATCATACCACATGGGCAAGATGACTGAAAGCCTCGTTTTCAGTAAAATGGAACTAGAAAGAAACTTGTTGGAAGTAATGCATTTTGATGTGTGCAGTCCAATGAGTGCTAAGGCGTGTAGTGGATACTTCACAGATGATTTGAGTAGATGTTGAGTACATTTACTTGATGAATCATGAGTCTGAATTATTGAAAGGTTCAAGTAATTTCAGGGTGAAGTTGAAAGATCGTTGTGACAAGAGGATAAAATATCTATGATATGACCATAGAGATGAATATCTGAATTACGAGTTTGGCACAGAATTAAGACATTGTGGAAATTGTTTCACAACTAATACAGCCTGGAACACCATAGTGTGATGGTGTGTCCGAACATCATAACTGCACCCTATTGGATATGATGCGTACCATGATGTCTCTTATCGAATTACCACGATAGTTTATGGGTTAGGCATTAGAGACAACCACATTCACTTTAAATAGGGCACCACGTAATTCCGATGAGATGACACCGTATGAACTATGGTTTAGAGAAACCTAAGCTGTCATTTCTTAAAAGTTTGGGGCTGCGACGCTTATGTGAAAAAGTTTCAGGCTGATAAGCTCGAACCCAAAGCGGATAAATGCATCTTCATAGGACACCCAAAACAGTTGGGTATACCTCCTGTCTCAGATCCGAAAGCAATAAGGGATTGTTTCTAGAATCGGGTCCTTTCTCGAGGAAAAGTTTCTCTCGAAAGAATTGAGTGGGAGGATGGTGGAGACTTGATGAGGTTATCGAACCATCTCTTTAACTAGTGTGTGGCAGGGCACAGGAAGTTGTTCCTGTGGCACCTACACCAATTGAAGTGGAAGCTTATGATAGTGATCATGAAACTTCAGATCAAGTCACTACCAAACCTCGTGGGATGACAAGGATGTGTACTACTTCAGAGTGGTACGTAATCCTGTCTTGGAAGTCATGTTGCTAGACAACAATGAACCTACGAGCAATGGAGAAGCGATGGTGGGCCCGGATTCCGATAAATGGCTCAAGGCCATAAAATCCGAGAGAGGATCCATGTATGAAAACAAAGGGTATACTTTGGCAGAACGGCTCGATGGTCGTAAGGCTGTTGAGTACAGATGGATTTTAAAAGGAAGACGGACAATGATGGTAAGTATCACCATTAAGAAAGCTCGACTTGTCTTTAAGATTTTTTCCGACAAGTTCAAGGAGTTGACTATGATGAGACTTTCTCACTCGTAGCGATGCTAAGAGTCTGTTGGAATTATATTAGCGATTACTGCATTATTTATGAAATCTTTCAGATAGGATGTCAAAACATTGTTTCCTCGATGATTTTCTTGAGGAAAGGTTGTATGTGATACAACCGGAAGGTTTTGTCAATCCTGAAAGATGCTAATAAGTATGCAAAGCTCCAGCAATCCTTCTAAGGACTGGAGTAAGCATCTCGGAGTTGGAATGTATGCTTTGATGAGATGATCAAAGATTTTGGGTGTATACAAAGTTTATGAGAAACTTGTATTTCCAAAGAAGTGAGTGGGAGCATTATAGAATTTCTGATGAGTATATGTTGTTGACATATTGTGGATCAGAAATGATGTAGAATTTTTGGAAAGCATATAGGGTTATTTGAAAAGTGTTTTTCAATAGAAAACCTGGATTAGGCTACTTGAACATTGAGCATCAAGATCTATGAGGATAGATCAAAACGCTTAATGGTACTTTCAAATGAGCACATACCTTGACATGATCTTGAAGGTGTTCAAGATGGATTAGTCAAAGAAGGAGTTCTTGCCTGAGTTGTAAGGTATGAAGTTAAGACTTAAAGCTCGACTACGGCAGAAGAAAGAGGAAGGACGAAGGTCGTCCCCTATGCTTTTGTCATAGGCTCTATACGGTATGCCATGCTGAGTACCGCACCTGATGTGTGCCTTGCCACATATCTGGCAAGAGGGTACAAAGGTAATCTAGGAGTAGATCACCAGATAGCGGTCTAAATTATCCTTAGAGGAATAAGGATATGTTTCTCAGTTATGGAGGTGATAAAGAGTTCAACATAAAGAGTTACGTCGATGCAAGCTTAACACCTATCCGGATAGCTATGAGTAGAGATACCAGATACGTATAATGGAGCAACAATTTAGAATAGCTCCAAGTAGAACAGTTATTTGAAATGGCTCCAAATGTAGCGTAGTAGTTGCATCTACAAGATGACACAGAAATTTGCGAAGTACATACGGATCTGAATGTTGCAGACCCGTTAACTGAAACCTCTCTCACAAGCATAACATGATCAAACCCAGAACTCTTTGGGTGTTGGTCACATGGGGATGTGACCTTGAGTGTTAATCACATATCGATGTGAACTGGATTATTGACTCTAGTGCAAGTGGGAGACTGTTGGAAATATGCCCTAGAGGCAATAATAAATTGGTTATTATTATATTTCCTTGTTCATGATAATCGTTTATTATCCATGCTAGAATTGTATTGATAGGAAACTCAGATACATGTGTGGATACATAGACAACACCATGTCCCTAGTAAGCCTCTAGTTGACTAGCTCGTTGATCAATAGATGGTTACGGTTTCCTGACCATGGACATTGGATGTCATTGATAACGGGATCACATCATTAGAAGAATGATGTGATGGACAAGACCCAATCCTAAGCATAGCACAAGATCGTGTAGTTCGCATGCTAAAGCTTTTCTAATGTCAAGTATCATTTCCTTAGACCATGAGATTGTGCAACTCCCGGATACCGTAGGAATACTTTGGGTGTGCCAAACGTCACAACGTAACTGGGTGGCTATAAAGGTGCACTACGGGCATCTCCGAAAGTGTCTGTTGGGTTGGCACGAATCGAGACTGGGATTTGTCACTCCGTGTGACGGAGAGGTATCTCTGGACCCACTCGGTAGGACATCATCATAATGTGCACAATGTGATCAAGGAGTTGATCACGGGATGATGTGTTACGGAACGAGTAAAGAGACTTGCCGGTAACGAGATTGAACAAGGTATCGGGATACCGACGATCGAATCTCGGGCAAGTATCGTACCGCTAGACAAAGGGAATTGTATACGGGATTGATCGAATCCTCGACATCGTGGTTCATCCGATGAGATCATCGTGGAACATGTGGGAACCAACATGGGTATCCAGATCCCGCTGTTGGTTATTGACCGGAGAACGTCTCGGTCATGTCTGCATGGTTCCCGAACCCGTAGGGTCTACACACTTAAGGTTTGATGACGCTAGGGTTATAAAGGAAGTTTGTATGTGGTTACCGAATGTTGTTCGGAGTCCCGGATGAGATCCTGGACGTCACGAGGAGTTCCGTAATGGTCCGGAGGTAAAGATTTATATATGGGAAGTCCTGTTTTGGTCACCGGAAAGGTTTTGGGTTTTATCGGTAACGTACCGGGACCACCGGGAGGGTCCCGGGGGTCCACCAAGTGGGGCCACAAGCCCCGGAGGGCTGAATGGGCCAAGTGTGGGAGGGGACCAGCCCCAGGTGGGCTGGTGCGCCCCCCCACAAGGGCCCAAGGCGCCTAAGGGGTGGAGGGGGGCAAACCCTAAGGGCAGATGGGCCTTAGGGCCCATGCCTGGTGCGCCTCCCTCTCCCCCTCCCCTGGCCGCCCCACCAGATGGGATCTGGGCTGCCGCCACCCCTAGGGAGGGAACCCTAGGTGGGGGCGCAGCCCCTCCCATCCCCCTATATATACTTGAGGTTTGGGCTGCCCAAGACACACGAGTTCCTCTCCTTCTTGGCGCAGCCCTACCCCTCTCCCTCCTCGTCTCTTGCGGTGCTTGGTGAAGCCCTGCTGGAGTACCACACTCCACCACCACCACGCCGTTGTGCTGCTGCTGGATGGAGTCTTCCTCAACCTCTCCCTCTCTCCTTGCTGGATCAAGGCATGGGAGACGTCACCGGGCTGTACGTGTGTTGAACGCGGAGGTGCCGTCCGTTTGGCACTAGGATCTCTGGTGATTTGGATCATGACGAGTACGACTCCTTCAACCCTGTTCTCTTGAACGCTTCCGCTTAGCGATCTACAAGGGTATGTAGATGCACTCTCCTTCCCCTCGTTGCTGGTTTCTCCATATATAGATCTTGGTGACACGTAGGAAAATTTTGAATTTCTGCTACGTTCCCCAACACATTATGCTAAGCTAACAGATGGGTCTTGTCCATCACATCATTCTCTAATGATGTGATCCCGTTCATCAAATGACAACACAGGTCCATGGCTAGGAAACTTAACCATCTTTGATTAACGAGCTAGTCAAGTAGAGGCATACTAGGGACACTCTGTTTGTCTATGTATTCACACATGCACTAAGTTTCCGGTTAATACAATTCTAGCATGAATAATAAACATTTATCATGATATAAGGAAATATAAATAACAACTTTATTATTGCCTCTAGGGCATATTTCCTTCAGTATTGGGATATGTGCATGGGTAACCGAATGTGGTTCGGAGTCCCGGATGAGATCCCGGACGCCACGACAAGCTCCGAAATGATCCATATGTAAAGATGTATACATGGGAAGTCCCGTTTTGGTCGCCAAAAAAGTTTCGGGCATTATCGATATTGTATCGGGAGTGCCGAAAGGGGTCCAGGGGTCCATGATACGTCTCCAACGTATCTATAATTTATGAAGTATTCATGCTGTTATTTTATCATTCTTGGATGTTTTACAATCATTTTATAGCAACTTTATATCATTTTTTGGGACTAACCTATTGACCCAGTGCCAAGTGCCAGTTGCTATTTTTTGCTTGTTTTTTACATCACAGGAAATCAATATCAAATGGGGTCCAAACACCGCAAAACGTTTTGGAGAATTTTTATGGACCAGAAGACACCTGATGGGCCAGAGCTGCACCTAGGGGGAGCCCCGAGGGGGGCACAACCCACAGGGCGTGCCTGGGCCCTGGTGGGTTGTGCTCACCTTGGTGGCCTCTCGTACCCCTTCTTTGCACTATAAATTCCCAAATATCCCGAAACCCCTCGGGGTTAACCTAGATCGGAAGTTCCGCCGCCGCAAGGCTCTGTAGCCACCGAAAACCAATCTAGACCCTTTCCGGCACCCTCCTGGAGGGGGAATCATCTCCGGTGGCCATCTTCATCATCTCGGTGGCCACCACAATGAGGAGGAGTAGTCCACCCTCGGGGCTGAGGGTTTGTACCGGTAGCTTTGTGTTTAACCTCTCTCTCTCTCTCGTGATCTATATCATGGACTTTGTTAACATAGATGGATCATATGATGTTTCTCCCCTCTATACTCTTGTTGTGATGAATTGAATCTTTACCCTTTGAAGTTTTGTCTTGTCGGTTTGAATATTCAGATATGAGAACACATGATGTATGTCTTTCGGTATGAATACTTGAGGTGACAATGGGGTATCATATTTATTCACTTGATGTATGTTATGGCACTCAACTTGCGGATTCCCAGGTGATATTGGGGTAATCTATGCATAGGGGTTGATGCACGTTTTTACTATCTTTTCTACGATAGAAACTTTGTGGTATCTTTGTAGTTCTTTGTGTGGATTGAATATTATGATCATGAAGTTGTTTGATGCATATCGTAGAATTAACTCACGGATACTCGTGGTGACATTGGAGTATCCAGGTGACATTAGAGTTGGTTGATGTGTGTCATATGGTGTTATTTTAGTATGAACTCTTGATTAGATCGATCGGAAAGAATAGCTTGCGTTATTTTAGTACGAACTCTAGGATAGATTGACCGGAAAGAATAGCTTTGAGGTGACTTCGTACCCTACAAACAATTTCTATATTTTTTCTCCGCTAATAGGAACTCGGGAGTGATTCTTTATTGCACTTTGAGGGATAATCATATGATCCAACTATGTTAGCACTGTTGAGAGATTGCACTAGTGAAAAGTATGGACCCTGGGCCTTGTTTTTAAGCATTGCAATACCGTTTTTGTGCCTGTTCACTATTTGCTACCTTGCTGTTTTTATTTATTTAGATTATAAAAATATATTTCCACCATCCATATTACACTTTTATCACCATCTCTTCGCCGAACTAGTGCACCTATACAATTTGCCATTGTATTGGGTGTGTTGGGGACACAAGAGATTTCTTGTATTTGGTTGCAGGGTTGTTTGAGAGAGACCACCTTCATCCTACACCTCTCACGAATTGATAAACGTTAGGTCATCCACTTGAGGGAAAATTGCTATTGTCCTACGAAACTCTGCGCTTGGAGTCCCAACACGTGTCTACAAGAATAAAGTTGCGTAGTAGACATCAAGCTCTTTTCTGGCGCCGTTGTTGGGGAGGTGAGTGCTTGAAGGTATATCTTTAGATCTTGCAATTGAATCTTTCAGTTTCTTGTTTTATCACTAGTTTGGTTTATAAAAGAAAACTACATAAAAATGGAATTGAGGTTGCATCATCTTATTGATCATCTTTATAATATCTTTCTTGAAAATGATGGATCAGAAAATTGTGCTCAATTGTTAGAAGAAGAAGTCAATAAAATGTTTGGCACAAAATATTTGAATGATGAGCATGAAGGAAATATGCCCTAGAGGCAATAATAAAGTTATTATTTATTTCCTTATATCATGATGAATGTTTATTACTCATGCTAGAATTGTATTAACCGGAAACATAATACTTGTGTGAATACATAGACAAACAGAGTGTCACTAGTATGCCTCTACTTGACTAGCTCGTTGATCAAAGATGGTTTTGTTTCCTAGCCATAGACATGAGTTGTCATTTGACTAACGGGATCACGTCATTAGGAGAATGATGTGATTGACTTGACCCATTCCGTTAGCTTAGCACTCGATCGTTTAGTATGTTGCTATTGCTTTCTTCATGACTTATACATGTTCCTATAACTATGAGATTATGCAAATCCCGTTTACCGGAGGAAAACTTTGTGTGCTACCAAACATCACAACGTAACTGGATGATTATAAAGGTGCTCTACAGGTGTCTTCGAAGTTACTTGTTGGGTTGGCGTATTTCAAGATTAGGATTTGTCACTCCGATTGTTGGAGAGGTATCTCTGGGCCCACTCGGTAATGCACATCACTTAAGCCTTGCAAGCATTGCAACTAATGAGTTAGTTGCGGGATGATGTATTACGCAACGAGTAAAGAGACTTGCCGGTAACGAGATTGAACTAGGTATTGAGATACCGACGATCGAATCTCGGGCAAGTAACATACCGATGACAAAGGGAACAACGCATGTTGTTATGCGGTCTGACTGATAAAGATCTTCGTAGAATATGTGGGAGCCAATATGAGCATCCAGGTTCCGCTATTAGCCATTGAACGGAGACGTGTCTCGGTCATGTCTACATAGTTCTCGAACCCGTAGGGTCCGCATGCTTAAAGTTTCGATGACGGTTATATTATGAGTTTATGAGTTTTGATGTACCGAAGGTTGTTCGGAGTCCCGGATGTGATCACGGACATGACGAGGAGTCTCGAAATGGTCGAGACATGAAGATTGATATATTGGAAGCCTATATTTGGATATCGGAAATGTTCCGGGTGAAATCGGGATTTTACCGGAGTACCGAGAGGTTACCGGAACCCCCTGGGGGCTTAATGGGCCATAGTGGGCCTTAGTGGAGAAGAGGAGAGGCGGCTAGGGCAGGGCCACACGCCCCTCCCCTGTAGTCCGAATAGGACAAGGAGAGGGGGGCGACGCCCCCCTTTCCTTCCTCTCTCCCTCCTCTTTCCCCCCTTCTCCTAATCCAACAAGGAAGGGAGGGAGTCCTACTCTCGGTGGGAGTAGGACTCCTCCTGGCGCGCCTCCTCCTGGCCGGCCGCACCCCCGTTGCTCCTTTATATACGGGGGCAGGGGGCACCCCATAGATACAACAATTGATTTGATCTTTTAGCCGTGTGCGGTGCCCCCCTCCACCATAGTCCACCTCGATAATACTGTAGTGGTGCTTAGGCGAAGCCCTGCATCGGTAGAACATCATCGCCGTCACCACGCCGTCGTGCTGACGAAACTCTCCCTCAACACTCGGCTGGATCGGAGTTCGTGGGACGTCATCGGGCTGAACGTGTGCTGAACTCGGAGGTGCCGTATGTTCGGTACTTGATCGGTCGGATCGTGAAGACGTACGACTAGATCAACTACGTTGTGCTAATGCTTCCGCTTTCGGTCTATGAGGGTACGTGGACAACACTCTCCCCTCTCGTTGCTATGCATCACCATGATCTTGCGTGTGCGTAGGAATTTTTTTGAAATTACTACATTCCCCAATAGTGGCATCCGAGCCTGGTTTTATGCGTAGATATCATATGCACGAGTAGAACACATGTGAGTTGTGGGCGATATAAGTCATACTGCTTACCAGCATGTCATACTTTGGTTCGGCGGTATTGTTGGATGAAGCGGCCCGGACCGACATTACGCGTACGCTTACGCGAGACTGGTTCGACCGATGTGCTTTGCACACAGGTGGCTGGCGGGTGTCAGTTTCTCCAACTTTAGTTGAACCGAGTGTGGCTACACCCAGTCCTTGCGAAGGTTAAAACAGCACCAACTTGACAAACTATCGTTGTGGTTTTGATGCGTAGGTAAGAACGGTTCTTGCTCAGCCCGTAGCAGCCACGTAAAACTTGCAACAACAAAGTAGAGGATGTCTAACTTGTTTTTGCAGGGCATGTTGTGACGTGATATGGTCAAAGCATGATGCTAAATTTTATTGTATGAGATGATCATGTTTTGTAACCGAGTTATCGGCAACTGGCAGGAGCCATATGGTTGTCGCTTTATTGTATGCAATGCAATCGCCCTGTAATGCTTTACTTTATCACTAAGCGGTAGTGATAGTCATGGAAGCATAAGATTGGCGAGACGACAACGATGCTACGATGGAGATCAAGGTGTCGCACCGGTGACGATGGTGATCATAACGGTGCTTCCGAGATGGAGATCACAAGCACAAGATGATGATGGCCATATCATATCACTTATATTGATTGCATGTGATGTTTATCTTTTATGCATCTTATCTTGCTTTGATTGACGGTAGCATTATAAGATGATCTCTCACTGAATTTCAAGATAAAAGTGTTCTCCCTGAGTATGCACCGTAGCCAAAGTTCATCGTGCCCAGACACCACGTGATGATCGGGTGTGATAAGCTCTACGTCCATCTACAACGGGTGCAAGCCAGTTTTGCACACGCGAAATACTCAGGTTAAACTTGACAGCCTAGCATATGCAGATATGGCCTCGGAACACTGAGACCGAAAGGTCGAGCGTGAATCATATAGTAGATATGATCAACATTGTGATGTTTACCATTGAAAGCTACTCCATTTCACGTGATGATCAGTTATGGTTTAGTTGATTTGGATCACGTGATCACTTAGAGGATTAAAGGGATGTCTATCTAAGTGGGAGTTCTTATGTAATATTAGAACTTAAATTTATCATGAACTTAGTACCTGATAGTTGATTGTAGATAGATGGCCCGTGCTGTTGTTCCGTTGAATTTTAATCCGTTCATTGAGAAAGAAAAGTTGAAAGATGATGGTAGCAATTACACGGACTGGGTCCGTAACTTGAGGATTATCCTCATTGCTGCACAGAAGAATTACGTCCTGGAAGCACCGCTAGGTGCCAAACCTGCTGCAGGTGCAACACCAGATGTTATGAACGTCTGGCAGAGCAAAGCTGATGACTACTCGATAGTTCAGTGTGCCATGCTTTACGGCTTAGAACTGGGACTTCAACGATGTTTTGAACGTCATGGAGCATATGAGATGTTCCAGGAGTTGAAGTTAATATTTCAAGCAAATGCCCGGATTGAGAGATATGAAGTCTCCAATAAGTTCTATGGCTGCAAGATGGAGGAGAATAGTTCTGTCAGTGAGCATATACTCAAAATGTCAGGGTATAATAATCACTTGATTCAACTGGGAGTTAATCTTCCAGATGATAGCGTCATTGGCAGAATTCTTTAATCACTGCCACCAAGCTACAAGAGCTTCGTGATGAACTATAACATGCAAGGGATGGATAAGAGAATTCCCGAGCTCTTCGCAATGCTAAAGGCTGCGGAGGTAGAAATCAAGAAGGAGCATCAAGTGTTGATGGTCAATAAGACCCCCAGTTTCAATAAAAAGGGCAAAGGGAAGAAGAAGGGGAACTTCAAGAAGAACAACAAACAAGTTGCCGCTCAAGAGAAGAAACCCAAGTCTGGACCTAAGCCTGAGACTGAGTGCTTCTACTGCAATCAGACTGGTCACTGGAAGCGGAACTGCCCCAAGTATTTGGCGGATAAGAAGGATGGCAAGGTGAACAAAGGTATATGTGATATACATGTTATTGATGTGTACCTTACCAGAGCTCGCAGTAGCACCTGGGTATTTGATACTGGTTCTGTTGCTAATATTTGCAACTCAAAACAGGGACTACAGATTAAGTGAACACTGGCCAAGGACGAGGTGACGATGCGCGTGGGAAACGGTTCCAAAGTCGATGTGATCGCCGTCGGCACGCTACCTCTACATCTACCTTCGGGATTAGTATTAGACCTAAATAATTGTTATTTGTTGCCAGCGTTGAGCATGAACATTATATCTGGATCTTGTTTGATGCGAGACGGTTATTCATTTAAATCAGAGAATAATGGTTGTTCTATTTATATGAGTAATATCTTTTATGGTCATGCACCCTTGAAGAGTGGTCTATTTTTGATGAATCTCGATAGTAGTGATACACATATTCATAATGTTGAAGCCAAAAGATGCAGAGTTGATAATGATAGTGCAACTTATTTGTGGCACTGCCGTTTAGGTCATATCGGTGTAAAGCGCATGAAGAAACTCCATACTGATGGACTTTTGGAACCACTTGATTATGAATCACTTGGTAGTTGCGAACCGTGCCTCATGGGCAACATGACTAAAACGCCGTTCTCCGGAACTATGGAGCGAGCAACTGATTTATTGGAGATCATACATACTGATGTATGTGGACCAATGAATATTGAGGCTCGCGGCGGGTATCGTTATTTTCTCACCTTCACAGATGATTTAAGCAGATATGGGTATATCTACTTAATGAAACATAGGTCTGAAACATTTGAAAAGTTCAAAGAATTTCAGAGTGAAGTTGAAAATCATCGTAACAAGAAAATAAAGTTTCTACGATCTGATCGTGGAGGAGAATATTTGAGTAACGAGTTTGGTCTACATTTGAAACAATGCGGAATAGTTTCGCAACTCACGCCACCCGGAACACCACAGCGTAATGGTGTGTCCGAATGTTGTAATCGTACTTTACTAGATATGGTGCGATCTATGATGTCTCTTACTGATTTACCGCTATCATTTTGGGGTTATGCTTTAGAGACGACCGCATTCACGTTAAATAGGGCACCATCGAAATCCGTTGAGACGACGCCTTATGAACTGTGGTTTGGCAAGAAACCAAGGTTCTCATTTCTTAAAGTTTGGGGCTGCGATGCTTATGTGAAAAAGCTTCAACCTGATAAGCTAGAACCCAAATCGGAGAAATGTGTCTTCATAGGATACCCAAAGGAGACTGTTGGGTACACCTTCTATCACAGATCCGAAGGCAAGACATTCATTGCTAAGAATGGATCCTTTCTAGAGAAGGAGTTTCTCTCGAAAGAAGTGAGTGGGAGGAAAGTAGAACTTGATGAGGTAACCATACCTGCTCCCTTATTGGAAAGTAGTTTATGACAGAAACCGGTTCCTGTGACGTCTATACCAATTAGTGAGGAAGTTAATGATGATGATCATGGAACTTCAGATCAAGTTGTTACTGAACCTCCTAGGTCAACCAGAGTAAGATCCGCACCAGAGTGGTACGGTAATCCTGTTCTGGAGGTTATGTTACTAGAGCATGACGAACCTACGAACTATGAAGAAGCGATGGTGAGCCCAGATTCCGCAAAATGGCTTGAGGCCATGAAATCTGAGATGGGATCTGTCATGGAATTGTCACGGCAGATGTCCTAGCGAAAGGACTTAGTCGTAGGGCCATCGCAACTAAGAAGCTTAAATGGGTTAATCGGGACAAAGGACACGAGAGGTTTTATACTAGTTCGGCCCCTTACGATGAAGGTAAAAGCCTACGTCTAGTTGTGTTGGTATTGCTGGGGTTTCGATCACCAAGAGGCTTAACTCGCCGGCTTGGTTATCGATCTCTTCTTTCTTGCCCTAAGCCGCCACCGGGTCATCCCCTTATATACACGGGTTGACGCCTGGTGGCCTACATAGTCCCGGCCGGCTCATAATCATGTCCGGCTTGGTGACTTCCTTTACATGCCTTTCTTTACAAGTCTTTCCTTACGTACGACGGTTTGTAATATTGGGCCTTAAGCCACCTCTAGGCCCTTGGGCCTTCTATAAGATTTAATAAATTATCATCTTAATGTTTACTGGGGTTCTTGTGTAACCCGCCATTGGGGCTGACCCGGCCTCTCCTGGGTGGGTCATAACTGATAGCTATATCCCCAACATTAGGCCCCAGGTTGACTTTGAACTTCGTTCTTTGTCAATCTTCAACACTTAGACAAAATCGATCTTCTTATCCTCGCAGAAGTTTTTGTAACCTGCCATGACGTCATCTCTTGAAAACGCAAAAAACTTTTATGACATCATCTCCCAACGGATCTTCATCTTTAATGTCTTTCGAGAATCGAGGCGTCTGTGTAGTTGGATAACCATTATTCGGCTCCCCCTCGATTTTCGCGCCCGTCTGTTTACATTTTTCCTTATAAATAGGCACGCCTCGGCCTTCCTCATTCTTCTCTCTCTCTCCCCGTCTTCTTCCTCTCGCAACCCTCCTGCTGCTCGAGCCTCACCGCCACCGCGCTTCTCCTCCTTCTCCGTCGACCTTGGCCGCTGCATCAACCCGAATCAGTCCAGAGAACGGCGGCGACCTCCACAGAAGATCCGTGGTTGTAAGTGTTCTCCGTTTCACTTCTCAGATACGCATTAGGGTTTCCAGATTTCTTCATGTTCTTCATAGTTCATCGTAGTTCTTCGTAGTTCTTTCACCGTAGGCCTCTTCTTGATCCAAAAAGATATATATGCTTGTGCGGTAGTGTTTTTGTGCCTACTCTTGATGCCCACAGATCCCTTTCTCTGGTTCAAAGATCTGTTTAGAACTGACATACTCATCTACGCTAAACTTTTTAGGTCTAGAATTTTTTCCATTTTGAATAGCCATTTGATCTGGAATAATACCAAGCAGTTAGGAAACTTGTTTGTCTCAACACTTTGCTGAATTTGCTTTTCTCAAATATCTGTAGTCATGGCAGCTTACTTTTCCTTATATGGCATTAGCCCTTAACTAAGCCTCCATTACTTCCCTGTATTATAATCATTGAACTGTTAATTTTACCTGAATAGAACCGGCATGTTGCCTTTCTTTTCAGTTCGTTTTTGAACATCATGCCGTCCAAAGCACCAACCATCTGTAACTGGGTTCCCTCAACCGTAACCGAGGAACGGTTGAAGGAGTTCTTCACCATAGGATATTTGCCAAGAAAAGACGTCATGTCTTACCGTGCCCCTAACCCGGACGAAGAACGACCCAATCCAAGGGCTGGCAAAGTGATTGTTTTTACTGACCATATGAATCGTGGCTTCTCACCGCCCGGCTCAAAGTTCTTCAGAGAGGTCCTCCACTTTTTCAAACTCCACCCTCAAGATATCGGGCCCAATTCCATTTCTAACATCTGTAACTTCCAAGTGCTCTGTGAAGTGTATCTTCAAGAAGAGCTGACCGTGGAGCTGTTTAGAGAATATTTTTATCTGAACCGGCAGAACGAGTGCACCAACAGCCTTAGCTTGGAGCTTGGAGGCATCTCAATTCAGCGTCGGCAGGGCGCTATCTTCCCCCTCATAGTCTTGCCGAGTCATCCAAAAGACTGGAATCAGACTTGGTTCTACTGTTAATAAATTTCATCGGCAAACGAGAAGCCACTGCCGGGTTATCGCCCCGAACGTCTTGACTCCAAGTTCGCGCTCCCTGACAAGCTCACTGCTGCTGAACGCAAGAAGCTGATACCATCCATCAAAAGGATTAATGCTTTGTTAGGGAACAGGTTAACTAGAGTTGATCTAGCCCGCTGCTGGATCACACGGCGGGTCATCCCTCTAAGCCGTCGGTCAAAACTGATGTACGAGTATGGTGGAGGCCCGGATGACTCTCTTCGTCACGGCTCCGTTCAACTAACGGAAGAAGATATTGTTTCAATGTCAATCCTTCTGGTGAACGGAAAATACGAAGACTGCAGTATCGTCAGGTTAAACCCCTTCCGCAAGCTTAACCCGGTGCCGGAAGTAAGGACACTCTGATCTCCCTCCTTTGTATTTTTCCCAGCTGTATTGTTTAATAGTTGTCTGACCTTTCATCTTGTTTTTACCTGTCTGTAGGCCAGATCTGATTTCTGGGAAGTTAAATATGACCATGAAGCTGCCAAGAAGCAAGAGCCGCCGCCATAAACGCCAAGAAAATGACCCGGAGGTCAAAAAAGAAGAAGAAGAGCACTGTTGAAGATTGGATGAAGCTTGATGATTCTTCTGAGTCGGAGGTAGCCCTTGACTCCCTTGGCCAATTTTTTAACAATCTTATTAACACTGTTCATTACCAGGATGACATTGGGGCTAGTCAGGCCGTGGAAGAAGAGGTAACTATTTCCTCCGACTCAGCCCATTTGCCAAGACAGAAACTTCAAGTCGTAACCCGGAAAGTAAGGTTTTCACACCCTTTGGCTTATCTGGACCCTCACTTTCTTTTGAAAAAACAGCAACATGAGAGCCGCCATCAAGCCCGGACCAAAGACGAACCGGCTGTTGTTCTTCAGCAAACTCCTCAAAAACGCCAGAATGAGGTTTATTTCTTTGTCTTAAACTTTCTGTTAATGGATGCCCTTCCTTGTATTACTTACTTTGCTTTATATTTGCAGGAGGTATCTCGCTCTTCTGGCGACTCATCTCAAACCCAGTTTCCGGCCTTCAAGACTGCCCCTGGGTAAGGAAAAATCCTTTGTCTTCCGTGTATTTCAAATTGTCTCTTTATACTGATAGTCCTATAATCTTTCACTTAGTGGCCAAGCTAAGTCTAAGAAGGCCAAGGTGACTAAACCGGCGGAAGACCCGCCAGTCCTTGCTCCGGAACCGGCAAGGCCACCTTCTCCTCCATCAATTGAAACTCCAGTAGACCCGCCTGTCAATACAGAAGCAAATCCTCCTGAGCCATCGGTTGATGATACCACCATTAACCCTTCCACAACTGGACCATCGAGCTCGGCCAACCCACCATCACTGTCTGCACAAGACGTTTTGATCACCGGGAGCCGTTTTGTTGAACCGGGGAATCCAACCATGCTGGCTCGTCACACGGCAAAACAAGAGGCATTGGAGAGGCAGAAAGTGCGCTTTGACGTTGCACATTATGATCATCTAAATGCCAACGATATTTTATCTGGCTATCTCAGCCATGTGCACTCCAGTCGCGACTCAAAGATCGAAATGGTCAAATAGTTGCAGCTGAAATACGAGGTATGTTCTTCCGGCTTATCTATATTCTGCCAGCCCCCAAGTCTTCAGATTATGAGAGAACCGGAATGATCTATAGACTTGATAATATAGGCCAAGACTTTTACCTTTGAAACTTTTATTGAGTTCAATAAAATAGAACAAAGCTTTACCTGTAGTCCCCAAGGACCAGTTCATTTTGATCATAAATGAGCCGGTACTTTATATTGTCTTGTACCATATTCAAAGAACTTCATAATCCGGCTTAACCTTGAGAAACTTGCTGAATAGCATACATTAGCCCCCAAGTGCCAAGTGCTGTTACTTTGTAAAGTACTTGGGACTTAAAGTATGTCTTTATAGTCATAAGAAATTGTTTTGGCATACATTAGCCCCCAAGTGTCAAGTGGTTTTTGTAAAGTACTTGAGACTTGAATCTTGATTTTTGAACCTTAAGCAAAATCTTGACTCATCTGGGTACGTTTTTTTGCAGAATGCCTTATCTGAACTGAGCTCGCAATTGACTGATGCAAAGACCCGGCTGGCGGGTCAGGAGGCAGAAATCAAGTCTGCTAACTCCAAATTGCAAATAAGTGTCTCTGAGACGAAAAATTTAAAGACTAGCTTTACTGCCAAGAAGAAAACCTGGGTAGAGGAAAAAATGCTTCTGACACAACGCGCCGAGAAGGCCGAAGCAGCCCTTGAAGAGGTTTCAAAAGAGCTAAACGGTTTAAAGGGCCGGGTGTCTCAAATGGTGGCCGCCATCTTTGGTAAGCCGTCTATCTTTAATCTTGTGTACTTTTTGCTGATCCGGAATATAAGCCGCCAGCTGACTTTGTTTATAAAATATGTGCAGGCCCACGAAGCAAGAATCTGAGCCAAGATTATGTCATTAAACTGAAGGCATTGTATACCTTAGTGGAACAACTGTATATTGGCACACAACGGGCACTTGCCGCCATCTCTCCTGCCAATCAAGGACCCAACCGGCTTAGCGACGTCTTGAAGAAACTGTCAATCCTACCCGCCAGATTTCAATACGTGAAGAGCTCCTGTGCGAGAGCCGGAGCTTTGACTGCCCTAAGCCGCTCCAAGGCTTGGGTGCCAGATCTAGACCCGGCGGACATGGCCAGAGGATATCCCACCGTGAAGGAAGACAGATCTCCCTTTGCGCAGGATGACTTCATGGCTTGCGTGCGTGGAGTCCAACCTCAGGCGACTACTCTTGGAGATGAAATGTAACGCCCCAAGACCGGAGCTTCAGATGCCTTCCAGGGTTTCCGGATTTCGTCGTGTGATTTGTTTTGGTTCGTTGCATTTCATCCTTGCATCTTGTGCATTGCATCATGTCATCTTGCAACCCATTTTAAAACTCAACTAAATAAATTGCATGGATCTTTGGTCCATTTAAATCGAGGGATTTCACATGGTGATTCTCTTTACAACTTATCCTCTCGATATTTAGAGAGCTATAGTAATTATTCCAATTATGTGGAATTACCTTAACACACTTGCAAAAATCCCAATGCCTTTTATTATTTCAACTCTTGGCCTCTAACTTTGCCACTTGTCCTTTCATCATTTTCCGGAGCTCCACCTATTTTCTCAACATTTTTGGGCACTTCGAAAAACCTATCCTAGTTCAAACCTTTTGAATTAAATTCAAAGGAATTTGAATTTAATCTTTCAACTTGACCTTTTTCTATTTTCCCGGACCGTGCACATTTTTCTGAGTCCGTGAAAATTATCCCCGTGCCCAAATTCTTCCTCTAACCTTCTCTTCTCTCTTTTCCTTTCTCCTATTTTTTTGTCTCTGTTTTTGTTAAGAGTAGAATCAAGAGAGGGAGAGAAGGGAGCCCAGCAGGCCATTTGGGCCCAGCTGCATCTAACCTAGCCGGCTCCAAGGCCCACTCCCCCGGCCCACCTAACCCTCTAACCTAGCCCGATCCCCTCGCATCTCCCCTCACTCCCTCATTCATCCACCGCCGCCAGGGAGAAGCCCCGCACATCGATCTCTCCCTCGTCTCGCTCCTCCCTCGATCCCTCTCCTCCTCTATTTCCTACCGCCGCCGCACGCACACACACACCCGCATAGCACCCCGCAGCCAGCGCCAGGAGCTCGCCTCTCCTTCGCCATGGCCTCACAGCCCGATCCCCATGGCTCCATGGTCGCCGCCAAGCTCTGCGCGCCAAGCCCTGCCGACCTCCTCCTACGCCGTCGCCTCGCCATGGAGCAGCTTCGCTCGGGCCCCTTCTGCATCGTGCCCATGCTGCCGCGCCAAGTTCCCGCCAATGCCGCTGCAAGTCCCGTGGTCATCGCCCTTGCATCGCGCCTCAAGCCATCGCCGCCTCCTACTGTGTTCTTCTCTCACCGGAGCCGCATCAAGTCACAGCGCTGCCCTGCTTCCTCGTCCTCGCCGTCGCTTCCCTACACCTCTAGGCGCCGCCCCCGCAGCCCTCTCCATCGAGAAGGATCAGGAGCGCCATGAGGACGCCCGCCTCGACCGTGCCGGGGCTGCGTTCTCGCCCTTGCTGCTTACCCAGGGACCAAGCGGTCCGATGCCGGCCTCGCCAAGGCCCAGCTTCGCCAGCTCCTCCGGCCCAGCTCCCGCTGACCTCCTCGAGTTCACGACCTAGGACCTGAGACCCATTGCCTTCGCTACTAATTTTCCGTGGATGTCAAGTACCAGTACCACAACCCTGGATGGCTGCGAGTCGTGTACCTCTACAGCTAGTGCGCTTTGCGTCAAGTCCGACTACAACGTGAACAAACTACCGTCTCCGAAGAACCGTACGTACCCGAACCGTCAAGCACCTTCTCCGAGGATTTTGCCAAGTACCATGACATGACGATCCTCGAACGCGTCAAGTACCACTACCGTCAAGTACCTCTTCGCAAGACCAAGTTCCTCTACGACATGTGTACGACTACCGCCGCCGTGATTTTTGACAAGACGTCGTGAGCCTCTACTTCCACTACGACCCGTGTACCACTACTTCCTTCGACGAACTCGAACCGCTCCAAGTATGCACCCCTTCGAAGGTATAACCGCCGAGACAATGACCCGTGGACTGAATGCATATGTTGTATGAAATTCTCGTGTTTGCTCCGTGTCGGAGTTGTTCGGTGCACGTTGCCCCTCTTTCTCCTTGCCACCGACATGTGGGAACCCGGTAATTGGGAGCACCCCACCATCCTTGCATGACACGCTCCCATCACTTCCTTTTGCACCGGTATCCCCGTGGGCTACCGGAGAACCGATATGTTGTCGTGGCATCATTTTTGGATTCGTCGTCGTGGCACCCTTTTCCTTTCCACCATGATGTCAAATGCTTCATAATAATGCTCTTGTCAAGTTTTAATAAAAATTGCACAAACTTGTTCATGTCATTTGCATCATGATAACAACTATTAAAATATTTAAATTGTTATTGCATTAAATTACTAAGGCATATGGGGATTTACCAGATTTGTTGTTTGTTATATCCGGCCCCATTTAAATTGTTTAAATGGTATTGTTTTGTTATGTTTCACCTCTTGCCATGTTAACCAACATTTAATATTGTAGAGTACTTAAACGAGATCGAACTAAATAATTGATGTGGTGTTCCGTCAATATGCAACTCGTTGCATATTGAGCTCCACTTAATTTGTGGTGTTGTTCGTGCACTTTGCCATGCCATGCCTCATTAAACCGGACATGCATCATAATTGTTTGTGCATCATGCCATGCCTATGTTGGTTGTTTACTATGTTGTGTGCTCTTTTCCGGTGTTGGCTTCTTCGGGTTGGTTCCGTTAACGTCGCGTTTGTGAGGACCCGTTCGACTACGTCCATTTGTCTTCTTCATGGACTCGTTCTTCTTCCTTGCGGGATCTCAGGCAAGATGATCATACCCTCGAAATCACTACTATCTTTGCTATGCTAGTTTGCTCGCTCTTTTGCTATGCCAATGCTACGATGCCTACCATTTGCTTGTCAGCCTCCCAAATTGCCATGTCAAACCTCTAACCCACCATGTCCTAGCAAACCGTTGATTGGCTATGTCACCGCTTTGCTCAGCCCCTCTTATAGCGTTGCTAGTTGCAGGTGAAGATTGGAGGCCGTTCCTTGTTGGAACATATTTGTTTACTTGTTGGGATATCACAATATATCTTATTTAATTAATGCATCTATATACTTGGTAAAGGGTGGAAGGCTCGGCCTTATGCCTGGTGTTTTGTTCCACTCTTGCCGCCCTAGTTTCCGTCATATCGGTGTTATGTTCCCGGATTTTGCGTTCCTCACGCGGTTCGGCTATAATGGGAACCCCTTGACAGTTCGCCTTAAGTAAAGCTTTTCCAGCAATGCCCAACATTAGTTTTACCATTTGCCACCTAGCCTTTTCTTTTCCCTTGGGGGTCGCGCGCCCAAGGGTCATCATTATTTTACCCCCCGGGCCAGTGCTCCTCTGAGTGTTGGTCCACCTGTCAGCTACCAGTGACCACCAGGGGCAACTCTGGGCTGGCCTACCCGTACCTAGGACAATCTGAGTGTGCCCTGAGAAAGAGATATGTGCAGCTCCTATCGGGATTTGTCGGCACATTCGGGCGGTGTTGCTGGTTTAGTTTTACCCTGTCGAAATGTCTTGTTGTACCGGGATACCGAGTCTGATCGGAACGTCTCGGGTGGAGGTCTATTCCTTCGTTGACCGTGAGAGCTTGTGATGGGCTAAGTTGGGACATCCCTGCAGGGATTTGAACTTTCGAAAGCCGTGCCCGCAGTTATGGGCAGATGGGAATTTGTTAATGTCCGGTTGTATATAACATGAACCTTAACTTAATTAAAATGAATCAACAGCGTGTGTAACCGTGATGGTCTCTTTCCGGCGGAGTCCGGGAAGTGAACACGGTTGTTGGAGTTATGCTTGACGTAGGTAGTCTAGGATCACTTCTTGATCATACTTTTATCGACCGTGCTTTGCCTTCTCTTCTCACTCTCATTGGCGTATGTTAGCCACCATATATGCTAGTCGCTTGCTGCAGCTCCACCTCATACCTTTACCTTACCCATAAGCTTAAATAGTCCTGATCGCGAGGGTGCGAGATTGCTGAGTCCCCGTGGCTCACAGATACTTCCAAAACCAGCTTGCAGGTGCCAATGAGTCCGTGCAGATGATGCAACCAAGCTCAGGAGGAGCTCGTTGAAGATCTTGTCCTCTGTGTTGTTTCCGTTCTAGTTGATCAGTAGTGGAGCCCAGTTGGGGTCGATCGGGGACCTTTGTCACATTTGGGGTTCTTCTTTTATTTTGGTTCCGTAGTCGGACCATGAGTGTATTTGATTGATGTAATGTTTATTCCTGTAATTGTGTGAAGTGGCGATTGTAAGCCAACTATGTATCCCTTTTCCTTATGTATTACATGGGTTGTGTGAAGATTACCTCACTTGCGACATATGCCTTCAATGCGATTATGTCTCTAAGTTGTGCCTCGACACGTAGGAGCTATAGTCGCATCGAGGGCGTTACATGAAACCAACATCAACAAGTATCAGCCGGGTTTTGATGTTGAAAATAAGAAGATGACAACTCCCTCGTACAAGGTGACAGATTTAATCCCGCCTGTTCGTGAAAATACATTTGCCCCAGAAGTTGACCCGTCCGGCCTGGTTGATGAAGAAGCAAAATTTGTCGCCGTGAATGGTTTTGACTGGTCAAAACCCAGCTTCCAGTTAACAGAGGGAGGTGATCCGGCGAGGGAGGAGCAATAACCATCTTCATGGGCTTATAAAAAGCCTTGTAATAGTTTAGCTGTGAAAACACTGCATGCTTTACTTATGCCATCACGCATAAAACACTTGTATGTGATTCTGTGTTTCCTGATGTCAATATATGCATCATATTTATGGTTATCCCTGTAATACTTCAGCTCTGTTCCTGTAAATACAAGAGAAAAAACTGGCTTGGCGGCTTAGTACCGAACGGGTTAAAACACCCGGCTTGTAGCCAATATGAAAACAGAAACAGATATAAAAAGAGAACAAGGCTGAAACTAACCCTTTGGTTAATGCAACAGGCAATTGCGTATAAACAATAGCCATACTTGTACCTTTGATCCTTAGACCACCGGTTTAAATAACCCAGGTGATGAATTTGATAACTCAATCTTTTTGAGAAGTCAATGCTTCTGAATACTTAATGATCATCATACCTTGGTGGCTTTGTTGTCAAATAGTCCAGCCGGCGAAGAAGATCATGCTAATTATTTGTGAAATTGAGACAACAAAAAACTAAAAAGCAAATAACAGGTAATAAGTACGATTTAACTTTGTATTTGGGGGTTTCTGATTCGAATATGATCAGTAAACCGGACCAAAGGGGTTAAGCTAAGGTTCGAATACGACCATATAGCTCCCAGTGGCTTTGGCGTTGCGCCGATCAAGAGGGTATCGACAGCTATGTTCTCTTTGGTTCGAATACGACCTATGTTTGAACAGGAAGCCCCCAAATGACCTTGAGAGGTTTTTAACGACCCTGATTCGAATACGATCCAAGTCGGACCCAAAAGGGGTGAAGCTATGATTCAGATACGATCAAGAAGCCCCCTAGTGAGTTTGGCCTTGAGCCGATCAAGAGGGTTATGACGGCTATGTTCTCTTCGGTTCGAATATGACCTATGTTTGAACAGGAAGCCCCCAAGTGACCATGAGAGTTGCAGCTAGATTCGAATACGATCATAAGCTGGACCAAAAAAGGTTAGACTTGATTCAAATATGATCAGCTCCTTAATAGTCATTTGAAAATAAGAAATAACAAAGATGCACAATCTTTTGAAAAAGAAAAGAGACCGATGGTCCTGCTTTATTACTTATCATGGTATATACAATGTTAAAAAGTATGTACATGATGAGAGCCGGTGGCTCAGGTGTAGTATGGCCGAAGTTGAGCAATGTTCCATGGCCGGCGGGTTTCTTCCTCCAACTTACGTGAGTCTTTGTGCTCTCGAACATCAATGAGGTAATATGACCCGTTGTTTAAGTTCTTGCTAACCACAAAGGGTCCTTCCCAAGGTGGGATAACTTGTGTGCATCTGACAGATCTTGGATGAGCCGGAGCACCAGGTCGCCTTCCTGAAAAGTCCTGGACTTAACCCGGCGGCTGTGATAACGGTGCAGGTCTTGTTGATAAATTGCTGATCGAGCCGCTGCTAAGTCTCTTTCTTCATCTAACAAGTCGAGTGCATCCTGCTGTGCCAGAGTTGTTTGAAGAAGTTCTCTCACCCTTCGCGTTTCGACTGCCGCCAGTGAGTCACCTTCCATCGGGAGAGCCGCCAAACGAGCCGACGCTGCAATGAGGTTTTCCAAGGGATTGGAGAAGTGACCCGGTGGCGCTGGTACGTAATGAGGTGGAGCAGCAATTACACGAGGTGGTTCCATGGCACGCGGTTGGACCGGCGCGCCAGGTGTCGTGATCCGGTTTGCCTCCGGCGGGTTGCTTCCCCCGGCTCCGGGCGTATAAGTCCAGCAGGGAGGTACCAAAGTAATCCAGGAGTGGATCACTGGACAGCGGTCAAGAACATCCTAAAATACCTGAAAAGGACTAAGGATATGTTTCTCGTTTATGGGGGTGACAAAGAGCTCATTGTAAATGGTTACGTTGATGCAAGCTTTGACACGGATCCGGACGATTCTAAATCGCAAACCGGATACATGTTTACATTGAACGGTGGAGCTATCAGTTGGTGCAGTTCTAAACAAAGCGTCGTGGCGGGATCTACGTGTTAAGCGGAGTACATAGCTGCTTCGGAAGCAAAAAATGAAGGAGTCTGGATGAAGGAGTTCATATCCGATCTAGGTGTCATACCTAGTGCATCAGGTCCAACGAAAATCTTTTGTGACAATACTAGAGCAATTGCCTTGGCGAAGGAATCCAGATTTCACAAGAGAACCAAGCACATCAAGAGACGCTTCAATTCCATCCGGGATCTAGTCCAGGTGGGAGACATAGAAATTTGCAAGATACATATGGATCTGAATGTTGCAGACCCGTTGACTAAGCCTCTTCCATGAGCAAAACATGATCAGCACCAAGACTCCATGGGTGTTAGAATCATTACTGTTTAATCTAGATTATTGACTCTAGTGCAAGTGGGAGACTGAAGGAAATATGCCCTAGAGGCTATAATAAAGTTGTTATTTATATTTCCTTATATCATGATAAATGTTTATTATTCATGCTAGAATTGTATTAACCGGAAACATAATACTTGTGTGAATACATAGACAAACAGAGTGTCACTAGTATGCCTCTACTTGACTAGCTCGTTGATCAAAGATGGTTATGTTTCCTTGCCATAGACATGAGTTGTCCTTTGATTAACGGGATCACATCATTAGGAGAATGTTGTGATTGACTTGACCCATTCTGTTAGCTTAGCACTCGATCATTTAGTATGTTGCTATTGCTTTCTTCATGACTTATGCATGTTCCTATAACTATGAGATTATGCAACTCCCGTTTACCATAGGAATACTTTGTGTGCTACCAAACGTCACAACATAACTGGGTGATTATAAAGGTGCTCTATAGGTGTCTCCGAAGGTACTTGTTGGGTTTGCGTATTTCGAGATTAGGATTTGTCACTCCGATTGGCGGAGAGGTATCTCTGGGCCTACTCGGTAATGCACATCACTTAAGCCTTGCAAGCATTGCAACTAATGAGTTAGTTGCGGGATGATGTATTACGGAACGAGTAAAGAGACTTGCCAGTAACGAGATTGAACTAGGTATTGAGATACCGACGATCGAATCTCGGGAAAGTAACATACCGGTGACAAAGGGAACAACATATGTTGTTATGCGGTCTGATCGATAAAGATCTTCATAGAATATGTGGGATCCAATATGAGCATCCAGGTTCCGCTATTGGTTATTGACCGGAGACGTGTCTCAGTCATGTCTACATAGTTCTTGAACCCATAGGGTCCGCACACTTAAAGTTTCGATGACGGTTATATTATGAGTTTATGAGTTTTGATGTACCGAAGGTTGTTCGGAGTCCCGGATGTGATCACGGACATGACGAGGAGTCTCGATATGGTCGAGACATGAAGATTGATATACTAGAAGCCTATATTTGGATATCGGAAATGTTCCAGGTGAAATCGGGATTTTACCGGAGTACCGAGAGGTTACCGAAACCCCCCGGGGGCTTAATGGGCCATAGTGGGCTTTAGTGGAGAAGAGGAGAGGCGGCTAGGGCAGGGCCGCGTGCCCCTCCCCCTCTAGTCCGAAGAGGACAAGGAGAGGGGGGCAGTGTCACCCTTTCCTTCCTCTCTCCCTCCTCTTTCCCCCTTCTCCTAATTCAACAAGGAAGGGAGGGCGTCCTACTCCCGGTGGGAGTAGGACTCCTCCTGGCGCCTCCTCCTGGCCGGCCGCACCTCCCCCTTGCTCCTTTGTATACGGGGGCAGGGGGCACCCCATAGACACAACAATTGATTTGATCTTTTAGACGTGTGCGGTGCCCCCCTCCACCATAGTCCACCTCGATAATACTGTAGCGGTGCTTAGGCGAAGCCCTGCGTCGGTAGAACATCATCATCGTCACCACGCTGTCGTGCTGACTAAACTCTCCCTCAACACTCGGCTGGATCAGAGTTTGAGGGACGTTATCGGGCTGAACGTGTGCTGAACTCGGAGGTGCCGTATGTTCGGTACTTGATCGGTCGGATCGTGAAGACGTATGACTACATCAACCGCGTTGTGCTAATGCTTCCGCTTTCGGTCTACGAGGGTATGTGGACAACACTCTCCCCTCTCGTTGCTATGCATCACCATGATCTTGCGTGTGCGTAGGATTTTTTTTGAAATTACTACGTTCCCCAACAGAGCATGATTGCAATGTTGTTAGTATGAATTCTTTGAATATCCATGATGCTAATGATATGCAAAGCCATAAGCTTGGGGATGCTATATTTGATGAATATGATATTTTTAGTCCCCCAAGTTTTGATGAGAAAATTTATTATGATGATTGCATGCCTCCTATTTATGATGATTATATTGATGAAAGTGGATTTGGAGAGGTCATGTATTTATTTAATGATGAATCCACTATTTTGGAGGAGGTTGCAATTGATTATGACAACAAAGTTCCTATTTATGATGAATATGGTGATGACATGTATGCTATAAAGAATAATAATAACCATGAAACTTGTCATCATGATTTTAATTTTCAATCACATGATACTTATTTTGTTGAGTTTGCTCCCACTACTATTCATGAGAATAAATTTGCTTATGTGGAGAGTAATAAAATTTCTATGCTTATGCATCATGAAAAGAGTGCTTTATGTGATAGTTATATTGTTGAATTCATTCATGATTCTACTGAAAAAATATTATGAGAGGGGAAGATATGCTCATATATATTTCAATAATATCAAGTTTCCTCTCCATGTGTTGAAAATCTTGAAGTTTTGCTTGTTTTGCCTTCCTATGCTAGTTGATTCTTATTCCCATAAGTTGTTTGCTCACAAAATCCCTATGCATATGAAGTGAGTTAGGCTTAAATGTGCTTGTCATGTGTTTCATGATGCTCTTGTTATGATTCAATTCTTATCTTTTATGCGAGCATCATTGAAATCATCATGCCTAGCTAAAAGGCATTAAAGAGAAGTGCTTGTTGGGAGACAACCCAACACTTTTACCTACTGTTTTGTGTGTTAACATGATTATGCTACTGTAGTAATCATGTTTTATTGTTTTCATTCCAATAAAATGCCAAGTAAGACCTTTGGGATGGCTTACGGTGATAGTTGATTTGATCTTGCTGAAAAACAAAAACTTTTGCACTCACGAAAATAATTCTGATTTTAAACAAAAGTGCGATAAAATACTGATTATTTTTGTAGAAGATCAATAGAAAAATTTCTCAGGCTGTCCTAATTTTTCAGAATTTTGGAGTAGCAGAAGTATGGTTTGAGTACAAATTACTACAGACTATTCTGTTTTTGACAGATTCTGTTTTCAATGCATACTTTGCTTGCATGGCTTATATTGCTCAATATAAATTGTGGAAATGATATGCTACAGTAGGCATCGTGTGAGAACGATTATGAGTCTTGTCTTTGACAGTACCAAAAGTGAAATGGTTTGCTCTTTATCATATTAACCTATCTCACAAAGTTCCGTTAAGTTTTGTGTGATTGAAGTTTTCAAGTTTTGGGTGAGATGTCGATGTGAGGAGAATAAGGAGTGAAAAGAACATAAGCTTGGGGATGCCCAAGGCACCGCAAGTTAATATCCAAGGAAGATACAAGCAACTAAGCTTGGGGATGCCCCGGAAGGCATCCACTCTTTCGTCTCCAACTTTATCGGTAACCTCACTTGGAGCTATGTTTTCATTCATCACATGATATGTTTTTTGCTTGGAGCGTTAATTTATTTTGCTAGAATTTGCTTGTTGTTATTTATAATAATGTTTTGCATCTTTTATTTCAATAAAAGTGGCATTGATAGCCTTTACTATGCTTATTTTACAAGTCTACATGTTGCTGCTTGAAAACAGAAAGTTTACCGCTATTGCAAAAATTCCCTAGAAAATTCAGAATTTGATGAAATGTTGAAACTTTTTGAAAAATAAGCTATGGTAAATTTTCTACATTGTGGTAAATTTTCATAATCTTTGGAGTTTAAGAAGTATTGATACTCTTGCATTCTTTACAGACTCTACTGTTTTAGCAGATTGCTATTATGTTTGCACTGTTTGCATATGTTTGCATATGTTTGCTTGTTTAATGATTCTATTTGAGGATAGGAGTATTAAATATGTAGAGGCATTTAGTATGCAATGTTGAATAATAATTTTAGTGATTTTCTACAGTAGAGAATGATAAGGTTTTTGCATTGGTTTATACTAACTTATCTCACGAGTCCTTGTTGAGTTTTATGTGGATGAAGCTTTTGAGATTTAGGAAAACCATGATATGAGAAGAATTAAGGAGACACAAAAGCTCAAGCTTGGGGATGCCCAAGGCATCCCAAGATAATGTTTCAAGAAGTCTCAAGCATCTAAGCTTGGGGATTCCCCGGTAGGCATCGCACCTGTCTTCCTCAACAATTATCGGTTAGTATCGGTTGAGCCTAAGCTTTTTGCTTCTTTGCATGATGTGTGCTATCCTTAGAATGTCATTTTATTTTGTTTTGATTGCTGTTTTAATAAAATACCTAGATCTGAAAGTTTTTAAATAAAATAGAGTCCTCAAATAGTTACCAGGGAGGCTAGGTGAGCGACATTCACATCCCATCAACGAAGCTCTTTTCTATGTCATTTACTCTTGTGCTTCACTTATATCCTATGAGTAAATTGTTGAATAAATTGAATGTCATGAAGTTGAAATCATATCCTACCTAGTGGTAGCTTCACATTGGGTTTAGAAAGTGAAATATTTTGAGGCTTGACAATCACAATATTGGTCATACAAGCAATTCACGAATAATTAGTATAAGGAAGAGAACTTTCACATATAAATACACTATCATGGAAATCTTTTGTGATTGTGAGCCCCCATCAAAATATTATATGCCAAAATTGTTGACGTTGGACAAGGAAGACAACCTAATGGTTTATGTTTGTTCATATTCACATAGAAGTTATATTGTCATAGATCCTTCAACATGTGGTTCTTGCCCCCCATCCTTGCTAGCCAAAAATCAAGCACCAAGTAGAGATACTACTTGTGAATCCAAAAATCCTCAAACCCAAATCATATCTTCAAGAGTCCACCATACCTACCTAAGGATTGAGCAAGATTCTTCAAGTAAGTTATCATCGGTGCAATAAGGCAATAAAAATTGCTTCTAAAATGTGAGATCATTTAGTGTAAGAGAAAATTGAGCGTTATACGAACTTGTGATGTGATACGTCTCCAACATATCTATAATTTTTTATTGTTCCATGCTATTTTATTTATCAATCTTGGATCTTTTATAATCATTTTATAGTTATTTTATATCATTTTCTGGTACTAACCTATTTATGTAGTGCCAAGTGCTAGTTGGTATTTTTTTCCATGTTTTTTACATCGCAGAAAATCAATATCAAACGGAGTCCAAATGCTACGAAAATTTACGGAGATTTTTTATGCGCCAAAAGGAAGGCAATGGGCCCTGGTTGCACCTGCGGGGGTGCCCCGAGGGGGGGGGGCACAACCCACCAGGGCATGCCGGAGGCCCTGGGGCGCCCTGGTGGGTTGTGCCCACCTCGGGTGCCCCCCGAACAGCCTCTTTGCTCTATAAATACCCCAAAAATACCAGGACCCTAGGGGACTCGACGAAATATTCATCCAGCCGCCGCAGAGTCCAGAATCACCAGATCCAATCTAGACACCATCACAGAGGGGTTCACCACTTCCATTGGTGCCTCTCCAATGATGCGTGAGTAGTTCTTTGTAGACCTTCCGGTCCGTAGTTAGTAGCTAGATGGCTTCATCTCTATCTCTCTTGATCCTTAATACAATGGTCTCTTGGATATCCATATGATGTAACTATTTTTGCGATGTGTTTGTTGGGATCGATGAACTTCGAGTTTATGATAAGATATATGTTTTTATATCCATGAAAGTATTTGAGTTTCTTTGATCTCTTTTATGCATGATCTCTTATAGCCTTGTATTTCTTCTCCGATATTTGGGTTTTGTCTGGCCAACTTGATCTATTTATCTTGCAATGGGAAGAGGTGCCAGGTAGTGGGTTCGAGCTTACGGTGCTTGATCCCAGTGACAGAAAGGGAACCCACACATATGTATCGTTGCCACTAAGGATAAAAAGACGAGATCTATATCTACCGCCATATAGATAAACGGATCTTGTCTACATCATGTCATCATTCTTATTGCATTACTCCGTTTTTCCATGAACTTAATACACTAGATGCATGCTGGATAGCGGTCGATGTGTGGAGTAATAGTAGTAGATGCAGGCAGGAGTCAGTCTACTAATCTTGGACATGATGCCTATGTAATGATCATTGCCTGGGTATCCTCATAATTATTTGAAGTTCTATCAATTTCCCAACAGTAATTTGTTTACCCACCGTTTGCTATTTTTCTCGAGAGAAGCCACTAGTGAAACCTACGGCCCCTGGGTCTTCTTTATCATATATTTCCCTTGCGATCTACTTTTCCTTTGCATTTTTATTCAGATCTATTAAACCAAAAATCCAAAAATACCTTGCTGCAATTTATTTTATTTGGCGTTCGATCCATCAATCTACTACAATTTACCTCACGTCCGTTTGCCTATCTTGAGGCGCCATACCCTGGAAGGGATTGACAACCCCTTTAATATGTTGAGTTGCGAGGTGTTGTTATTTGTGTGCAGGTGCTGCTTACGTTGTGTTGCTTGGTTTCCTACTGGTTCGATACCTTGGTTTCATAACTGAGGGAAATACCTACCGTCCCTGTGCTACATCATCCCTCCCTCTCCAGGGAAATACCGACGTAGTTCCAGCTACCATCAAGGAGAATTTCTTGCACCGTTGCCGGGAAGGGTCTTCAACACAAACCAGGTTCCTAATCACAAATCTCATCTCCTTGCAATTTACATTATTTGCCATTTTCCTCTCATTTTTCTCTCCCCCACTTCACAAAAATCTGTCATTTTATTCGCCTCTCTTTTTCCGTTCGCCGTTTTCTCGCCATGTCCGATCTCAAAAGAGCTAAGGGTTTTCTCCCTAGTCTTAATGCTTTGGATAGCCTCTCTGTTGTCTCTAAGCTCATAAACAATGATGCTATGGAAGGATCTACCAGGGTTGTTAAGAAAAATCTTAACCATTGTGATGAAGATGATCCCGGAATTTTTTGTTATTTACTCGATGAATCTTTGAAAGATGCTTGGGATATGTTTTTGAGAATTCGAGCTAGGTATGTGCCCCAATATCAGATAGAGATATACTCGAAAAGTTCTTATGATGGTTTACCTTCTTCTTTCAAGCAAGTCTTAGATTCTATATTTGAAAACTATTTTCTTGAAGGGGATGCCGTTGATACTTATGAGAAGATGAAAGCCATACTTGTGCACCCCAAAGGAGAAAATGTTGAATCAACTACTCTTATGTGCTTTTATCAAAATGAAATAATTAAAGAGATGAAGGCTAGTTTAGATACAATTTCGCAACTTGCTTAATCTTTCTTCCGCTATCAATGGCCATGTGCTTTCACAAGATAGAAAACTAAATGCCATTGATAGAAAATTTTCTCTTTTCTTTCCAAGGAACAAGGATGAAAAAACTTAGATCCTTGCTTTATGCCTAGCAAAGGGCGTAAAACTATAGCGCTTGTTGGGAGGCAACCCAATGAATAAAATTTATTTTTGCTTTTTGCTTTTTGTTCTTGAGTGTTAGCACAATTATGCTACTATTATGATTGTGTTTTTTATGTTTTAATTAGTGTTTGTACCAAGTAAAGCCTTTAGGATCTTCTTGGGCAATAGTTGTTTGATCTTGCTGAAAAAGTAGAAAATTTCATGCTCACGAAACTAATTTTCATTTTTTACCAGAGCGCGATTAAATACCCATTCTACTTTCAGTAGATCAATATACAAATTTCTCAGGTCATCTTATTGTTTTAGAATTTTTTGAGTTACAGAAGTATTCAAAATAGTTAGATTGCTACAGACTGTTCCGTTTTGACAGATTCTGTTTTCTTTGTGTTGTGTGCTTATTTTTATGGCTCTATGGTTTTCTTTGATGAGTTTTTGCCATAGAAAAGTTGGAATACAGTAGATATAATACAAAAACAAAATATGAATTGGTTTGATACAACACTTATAGTAGTGGTTTATTATTTTTATACTAATGGATCTCACGAAGACTTTGTTGAGTTTTGTGTGATTGAAGTTTTGAAGTTTCGGGTTATCTTACGATGGATGAAGGAAGGATGTAAGAGCCTAAGCTTGGGAATGCCCCAGCATCCCAAGATATTATCCAAGAATGAGCAACCAACTAAGCTTGGGGATGCCCCTGAGTGGCATCCCCGCTTTCTTCCAACAACTATCGGTATTTTACTCGAGATTATATTTTTATTCGTCACATGATATGTGTTTTGCTTGGAGCATCTTGTATGATATGTGTATTTGCTTGTTTTATTTTTTGTTTTAAATCATCAATCCTTGCTGGACACACCTTCTTGAGAGAGAAAAAATTATGTCATGACTTGTTAGAATTGCTCTCTTGCTTCACTTAGATTTGTTTGAGAGTTTGTAAAATCTTGAAGAAATTCTCTCTTGCTTCACTTAAATTATTTTTAGAGAAATAAAATTGGTTATGCTCATGGTCTTCACTTATATTTGTTCGAGCTTATGAAAAGCAACACATGAAAATTAGTGCCAAAGTGATAGATATCCAAGAAGGATAAAGTAAAAGAAAATGCCATGAAGATCATTGGACAAAATAAACTTGATTCTTAGTAATAGTTTTGAGATATGGTGATGTGATATGTGAGTTATGTTGATGAGTGCTCTAGTAAGAATATTGTTGTTAAGGTTTGTGATTCCCTATGCATGCATGAAAGTCAATGATCATGTAATGAAAATTATATCCTACTTGTGGTGCATTATTCGGTGTTCATTATGCTTAATGCTTGCTTATGAGATTATTCGTTTCTTGGTTGGCCACTTCTCTTTTGCTAGCCTTCATTTTGCACTAAGTATGACCTCTACTTGTGCATCCAAGATCCTTTAAACTAGTTTTGCCACATGAGTCCACTATATCTACCTATATGCGGTATTCTTTTGTCGTTCTAAGCAAATTTACATGTGCCATCTCTAATTTTCAAAACAAACTTCTCTTTTGTGTGTTTGTTTCGCTTGCGGAGCGGGTGAGGGGTGGCTAATATTTTCCATGCTAGATGTGTTATTCTCAAGATGAGTGTTTATCCACTTGTCATAGCATGAGAATAAGGCAAAGGTATTAGGGATGCCCAATCCCGAAATGCAAAAAGAAATGAATTTACTTTATGTTGTCAAATAATAAATTCCTTGGAAAGTGTTGGTATGGAGGGCACCCGTGGATACAGTTAGCCATGGAAAGTGAAGTTATGGTGGAAAAAAGAATAAACTTTATTTTTTGTTTGGGAACCGCCTATGATATATCTATGCATGGAAAGTATTGGGAACTCTAAGTCGTTTTTGTTGGTGGGATGGATACACCTCCCAAAATCTTTTTATCTCAAATTTTTCGCTTTGAGCTCTAGCAACTCTACAAATCTCTACTTCCCTCTACGAAGGGCCTATCTTTTACTTTATGTAATTTTTATTTTGAAATTTGAGTCTCCATCTTCTCTCATAAAAGCACCAACTAGGAGGCATTATGATCGTGCTCAAGTATTGGGTGTAGTTAATATTCAAGTGTGTTTCATGAATGGATCAATGTTTGAGCATGATGGGCTAGGGATAACTTGTTTTAGCATTGATATTTTGAAAGACATGGTTGCTTGTTGATATGCTTGAGTATCTAAATTATTATGTCAAAACTAGACTATTGCTTTGAATCACATAAAAGTCCAAATATCCATGCTATAAAGAAAAGAATATGACATGACTTGATGAATAGCACTCCACATAAAAAATTCTGTTTTTGTCACTTACCTACTTGAGAATGAGTAGGAGTTAAGCTTGGGGATGCTGATACGTCTCCAACGTATCTATAATTTTTGATTGTTCCATGTTGTTTCATTATCTATCTTGGATGTTTTATAATCATTTTTATATCATTTTTTGGTACTAACCTATTGACATAGTGCCAAGTGCCAGTTGTTGTTCTTTCCATGTTTTTTACATCGTCGAAAATCAATATCAAATAGTCCAAATGCCACGAAACTTTACAGAGATTTTTTATGGGCCAGAAGGAAGGCAAAGGGCCCTGGTTGCACCTGAGGGGTGCCCCGAGGGGGGCACAACCCACCAGGGCGCGCCAGGAGCCCTGGCGCGCCCTGGTGGGTTGTGCCCACCTCGGGTGCCCCCGGGACCGCCTCTTTGCTCTATAAATACCCCAAAAATACCAGAACCCTAGGGGAGTCGACAAAATATTCATCCAGCCACCGCAGAGTCTAGAATCACCAGATCCAATCTAGACACCATCACTGAGGGGTTCACCACTTCCATTGACGCCTCTCCGATGATGCGTGAGTAGTTCTTTGTAGACCTTCGGGTCCGTAGTTAGTAGCTAGATGGCTTCATATCTCTCTCTCTTAATCCTCAATACAATGGTCTCTTGGAGATCCATATGATGTAACTCTTTTTGCGGTGTGTTTGTTGGGATCGATGAACTTCTAGTTTATGATCAGAGGAGGTAGGCGTGGACTTGTCCCCGTAAGGCATCCCCTCTTTCGTCTACTTCCATCGGTAACTTTACTTGGAGCTATATTTTTATTCACCACATGATATGTGTTTTGCTTAGAGCGTCTTGTATGATTTGAGTCTTTACTTTTTAGTTTACCACAATCATCCTTGCTGTACACACCTTTTGAGAGAGCCATACATGATTTGGAATTTGTTAGAATACTCTATGTGCTTCACTTATATCTTTTGAGTTATATAGTTTTTCTCTAGTACTTCACTTATATCTTTTAGAGCACGGTGGTGGATTTGTTTTATAGAAACTATTGATCTCTCATGCTTCACTTAGATTATTTTGAGAGTCTTAAATAGCATGGTAATTTGCTTAAATAATCCTAATATGCTAGGTATTCAAGATTAGTAAAAAATTTCTTATGAGTGTTTTGAATACTAAGAGAAGTTTGATGTTTGATGATTGTTTTGAGATATGGAGGTAATAATATCAAAGTCGTGCTAGTTGAGTAGTTGTGAATTTGAGAAATGTTTGTGTTGAAGTTTGCAAGTCCCGTAGCATGCACGTATGGTAAGCGTTATGTAACAAATTTGAAACATGAGGTGTTCTTTGATTGTCCTCCTTATGAGTGGCGGTCGGGGATGAGCGATGGTCTTTTCCTACCAATCTATCCCCCTAGGAGCATGCGCGTATTGTTTGGTTTTTGATGACTTGTAGATTTTTGCAATAATTATGTGAGTTCTTTATGACTAATGTTGAGTCCATGGATTATACGCACTCTCACCCTTCCATCATTGCTAGCCTCTTCGGTACCGTGCATTGCCCTTTCTCACATTGAGAGTTGGTGCAAACTTTGCCTTTGCATCCAAACCCCGTGATATGATACACTCTTTCACACATAAACCTCCTTATATCTTCCTCAAAACATCCACCATACCTACCTATTATGGCATTTCCATAGCCATTCCGAGATATATTGCCATGCAACTTTCCACCATTCCGTTTATCATGACACATTCATCATTGTCATATTGCTTAGCATGATCATGTATTTGACATATTATTTGTGGCAAAGCCACCGTTCATAATTCTTTCATACATGTCACTCTTGGTTCATTGCATATCCCGGTACACTGCCGGAGGCATTCATATAGAGTCATCTTTTGTTCTAGCATCGAGTTGTAATCATTGAGTTGTAAATAAATAGAAGTGTGATGATCATCATTTTCTAGAGCATTGTCCCAAGTGAGGAATTAAAAAAAAAGGGGGAGAGAAAGGCCATAAAAAAGAAGAGAAGTCCCAAAAAAAAGGAGAGAAAAAGAGAGAAGGGACAATGCTACTATCCTTTGCCACACTTGTGCTTCAAAGTAGCACCATAATCTTCATGATAGAGAGTCTTTTGTTTTGTCACTTTCATATACTAGTGGGAATTTTTCATTATAGCACTTGGCTTGTGTATTCCAACAATGGGCCTCCTCAAGTGCCCTAGGTCTTCTGAGCAAGCAAGTTGGATGCACACCCACTTAGTTTCTTTTGTTGAGCTTTCATACATTTATAGCTCTAGTGCATCCGTTGCATGGCAATCCCTACTCCTTGCATTAACATCAATAGATGGGCATCTCCATAGCCCATTGATTAGCCTCGTTGATGTGAGACTTTCTCCTTTTTTGTCTTCTCCACATAACCCCCATCATCATATTCTATTCCACCCATACTGCTATGTCCATGGCTCGCGCTCATATATTGCGTGAAAGTTTATAGGTTTGAGATTACTAAAGTATGAAACAATTGCTTGGCTTGTCATCGGGGTTGTGCATGATGAGAGCATTCTTGTGTGACGAAAATGGAGCATGACTAAACTATATGATTTTGTAGGGATGAACTTACTTTGGCCATGTTATTTTGAGAAGACATAATTGCTTAGTTAGTATGCTTGAAGTATTATTATTTTTATGTCAATATGAACTTTTATCTTGAATCTTTCGGATCTGAATATTTATACCACAATTAAGAAGAATTACATTAAAATTATGCCAAGTAGCACTCCGCATCAAAATTATCTTTTTTATCATTTACCTACTCGAGGACGAGCAGGAATTAAGCTTGGGGATGCTTGATACGTCTCCAACGTATCTATAATTTTTGATTGCTCCATGCTATATTATCAATTGTTTTGGACATTATTGGGCTTTATTATCCACTTTTATATTATTTTTGGGACTAACCTATTAACCGGAGGCCCAGCCCAGAATTACTGTTTTTTTGCCTATTTCAGAGTTTCGCAGAAAAAGAATATCAAACGGAGTCCAAACGGAATGAAACCTTCGGGAACGTGATTTTTGGAACGAACATGATCCAGGAGACTTGGACCATACGTCAAGAAATAAAGGAGGAAGCCACAAGGTAGGGGGGCGCGCCTACCCCCCAGGCGTGCCCTCCACCCTCGTGGGCCCCCTGTTGCTCCACCGATGTACTCCTTCCTCCTATATATACCTACGTACCCCCAAACGATCAGATACGTAGCCAAAAACCTAATTCCACCGCCGCAACCTTCTGTATCCACGAGATCCCATCATGGGGCCTGTTCTGAAGCTCCGCCAGAGGGGGCATCCATCATGGAGGGCTTCTACATCAACACCATAGCCTCTCCGATGAAGTGTGAGTAGTTTACCTCAGACCTTCGGGTCCATAGTTATTAGCTAGATGGCTTCTTCTCTCTTTTTGGATCTTAATACAATGTTCTCCCCCTCTCTTGTGGAGATCTATTCGATGTAATCTTCTTTTTGCGGTGTGTTTGTTGAGACCGATGAATTGTGGGTTTATGATCAAGATTATCTGTGAACAATATTTGAATCTTCTCTGAATTATTTTATGTATGATTGGTTATCTTTGC
Organism: Triticum urartu; assembly: GCF_056163025.1. Classification (NCBI taxonomy): domain Eukaryota; kingdom Viridiplantae; phylum Streptophyta; class Magnoliopsida; order Poales; family Poaceae; genus Triticum; species Triticum urartu. The sequence goes on from NC_141878.1 coordinate 102,009,457, forward strand.
AAGTCTCTTAGAATTATCAGTTTTGTTTGGCCTATTAGATTGATCTTTCTTGCAATGGGAGAAGTGCTTAGCTTTGGGTTCAATCTTGTGGTGTCCTTTCCCAGTGACAGTAGGGGCAGCAAGGCACATATTGTATTGTTGCCATCGAGGATAACAAGAAGGTTTTTTTTATCGTATTGCATGAATTTATCCCTCTACATCATGTCATCTTGCTTAAGGCATTACTCTATTTTCATGAACTTAATACTCTAGATGCATGCTGGATAGCGGTCGATGAGTGGAGTAATAGTAGTATATGCAGGTAGGAGTCCGTCTACTTGTCTCGGACGTGATGCCTATATACATGATCATACCTAGATATTCTCATAACTATGCTCAATTATGTCAATTGCTCAACAGTAATTCATTCACCCACCGTAAAATACTTATGCTCTTGAGAGAAGCCACTAGTGAAACCTATGGCCCCCGGGTCTATCTTCATCATATTAATCTTCCAATACTTAGTTATTTCCTTTGATTTTTTACTTTGCTTTTATTTTACTTTGCATCTTTATCACAAAAATACCCAAAATATTATCTTATCATATCTATCATATCTCACTCTCGTAAGTGACCATGAAGGGATTGACAACCCCTTATCATGTTGGTTGCGAGGAGTTATTTGTTTTGTGCAGGTACGAGGGACTCGCGCGTAGCCTCCTACTGGATTGATACCTTGGTTCTCAAAAACTTAGGGAAATACTTATGCTACTTTGCTGCATCATCCTTTCCTCTTCAAGGAAATCCAACGCAGTGCTCAAGAGGTAGCAGCTACTAATTTCTCCTATCAAAAATTCAAAGTACACAAGCTTTAATCTATTATATTGAAGGGTCCACTGCTCAGTTGGTAAAGCACAAGGCTCTTAACCTTGTGGTCATTGGTTCAAGCCCCACGATGGAGGCTACATCATATGATGTTATTTTCAATGAAGTATATATAAAGTCCCAGCTCAGTATTATCTTACTGAGCCGGCCCTTGGGGGCTACACGTTGCTACTCAAGTCTACATTATCATATGTACAAAGTCCCTGCTCATTATTGCATAATGACCTGGCCCTTGGGGGCTACACTGGTTGAAGTTTTTATGAGCACAAGACAATTACAAGTCCTAGGTTGCTGCAAGCATGACAACTCGGCACTTGGGGGCTACATATGTAGAATATTTAGTTTATGACTAGTGATTGAGATGAACAACCCAAGTTTCTTCAAAGTTGCAACATTTATATTGAATCAAGCCTTAAGATGTTACTACGCTCCCTTCTTAAGACTTGGGGGCTACAAGTGATATGCATACAAGGGGTACGTTTTCAAGCTTGATGTTAGCACCAATTATGACCCGGTGCTATCAATATTTACAAACCGGCAATTCTGGCAATGATAAACCGGCAAGCTCTACATCTTTAAACCGGCTGAAAATCACATGAGTATTTCAAGACCAATATTTTTATCAAGTCATAGCATTGGAAGCTGAATCAAAATGAATTATTCTTCAGAATATTTCTTTGTGAGAAATCAACGTCAGCAAATTGATTATGAAGCTGGCTTATTGACCCGGATTTTCTAGAAGGAAATAACAAGAAATTAAGGATGATCAGGTGCCGGCTTACAAGAATTCTTAACCCGAAGCACAATCTGTCAAATTTGTTCTTATGTTTGTTTTATAGGATCAGTTTAACATGGATAAATCCAAATTAAACTGGGGGCTAATGTCGGGGATATACCCCGCGGTATGACCCGGCCGGAAGTATGGCACGGCTAGGACTTGGTATTTCATTGGTAAACCGCCTGAGGACTAACGATTCACTGATGACCCGGACGAGCCTGGTGACCCATTCGTAAGCCGACAAACAGTTATAAGACGGCAGATGGTAAGTCGGTAGGCAGTTATAAGCTGGCAGATTGTAAGCCGACGGATAGTTATAAGCCAGATGGTAAGCCGGCGGACATATTATAAGACAGATTGTAAGCTGACAGATTATAAGCCGGCGAACAGTTATAAGCAGGGGCGAAACTGGGGCAACTGGGGCTGTAGCCCCAGGGATGGCCCAACAAGCATCCATATGCATAGTTGAAAAAAAATTGAGAATATGGGATACATAGAAGCCCAACCCCAGGTTTCACATACAAGAAGAGTACAAGCCTTCAGCCCATTAGCCCAACTGAATGATCGATCAGAGAACGAATCGCCCAGTACACGGTTGACGCTTCGATCTCTGATCTGTATCCTAATCGTTCGTAGAACAAACATCCATCGCAGCAACAGAGAAACCCTCGCGTCGCTCGAACGGAGAGCCCAAGGCCCCAAGCGTTGCGCCGCCGCCCTCGTCAAGGCGCGATTGGCGATTCCCCGCCGGGTCCGGCGTCCTGACAACCCGCCCGCGACCCGCCTCTTGTTCTTCTCCATTTGAATCCGAATTGCAGTGCAAGCACACTGGCCGCACAGGTAACCTGTATCATCTAATTTTGTTTTCCCAATTTCCCTAATTCCTTTATATCAACCAAGCTCAGTGAGTTATATTTACATAGTCAATTTTATTTCATTTGTTGTCAGCAAATTAGAAATACAAGATGAAGAAGAGGACCCGTACAAAAATGAGAAAATACAAGGGGCTACTACCTCGTAGACTTCATGTTAATGGTATAATATGTTCTTTTTTTTGCAAAATTTCATTTCATATGAACAAATGATTTAGTCTATGTCCAGAGTCCTGATTTGAAATACTTGATTTTATGTTTGCAGATTCAGGTCCTTCTACTATTGCTGGTGAAGAAATAATGGCCTTGAATTAAGCAAGTCTTCACTAATTTGGTACCAAACCACGTTTGCAATGATGCACTTTGCTAAACTATTTGTTTTATGGATTTTTCTCTAGTGATAATATTGAATTTATATTTTGTTTTGAATGTGATTTTGTGGCATACTTATGACGCACATTGATGTGCATGGTATTTGACGTTATATGTAGTCAGTTAATTTTAGCCCTAGAATTTAGTCAATTATTTTTAGCCCTAGGCTTTGCGAAATCCTGGTTCCGCCTCTGGTTATAAGCCAGATGGTAAGCCGGCAGATAGTTATAACCCGGCAAGTACTTAGCCATGAAAATGAGTCGCCTGGAGTTAAGAAGCAAATGAAGAGAAGCCCGTGAAGAGAAGTCAGAATAGTTTAAGTCTTAATCCAAGTTGGACTCTACATGTGACCCACCCCTTCAACTTATATAAGGATGGGCAGGGCACCCCAAGAGGGACAGGTTGAATAATCGTTAAGGCTAGACACAACTAGGAGGTCCGGAGATACGACGACTCCCTCGTGATGATAATGAGACCTAGCCACAAACATCATGTAGGGTTGTTACCGGATGATGTTTCCCAGGGCCCCAAGCTGTCTAAACCCTTGTCTTGTGTGTTGATCTGCTTCGCGTCCCTCGATTCCGACCAACCCCGTTCAAGTTACCACATAGATGCGTTGGCCTCACGACTAAGTCCTCACACTAGGAGAATTTTTATGGACTAGAAGACACTCGATGGGCCAGAGCTGCACCTGGGGGGTGCCCCGAGGGGGCACAACCCACCAGGCGCGCCTGGTGGGTTGTGCTCACCTCGGTGGCCTCCCGTACCCCTTATTTGCACTATAAATTCCCAAATATTCCGAAACCCCTCAGGGTTAACCTAGATCAGAAGTTCCGCCGCCGCAAGGCTCTGTAGCCACCGAAAACCAATCTAGACCCTTTCCGGCACCCTACCGGAGGGGGAATCATCTCCGCTGGCCATCTTCATCATCTCGGCGGCCACCACAATGAGGAGGGAGCCGTCCACTCTCGGGGCCGAGGGTTTGTACCAGTAGCTATGTGTTTAATTTCTCTCTCTCTCTCTCGTGATCTATATCATGGGATTTGTTAACATAGATGGATCATATGATGTTTCTCCCCTCTATACTCTTATTGTAATGAATTGAATGTTTACCATTTGAAGTTTTGTCTTGTCGGATTGAATATTCAGATATGAGAACACATGATGTATGTATTGCGGTATGAGTACTTGAGGTGACAATGGGGTATCATATTTATTCACTTGATGTATGTTATGACACTCAACTTACGTATTCTCGAGGTGATATTGGGGTAATCTATGCATAGGGTTGATGCATGTTTTTACTATCTTTTCTTTGATAGAAACTTTGAGGTCTCTTTGTAGTTCTTTGTGTGGATTGAATATTATGATCATGAAGTTGTTTGATGCATATCGTAGAATTAACTCACGGATATTCGTGGTGACATTGAAGTATCTAGGTGACATTAGAGTTGGTTGATGTGTGTCATATGGTGTTATTTTAGTACGAACTCTTGATTAGATCGATCGGAAAGAATAGCTTGCGTTATTTTAGTACGAACTCTAGGATAGATTGATCGGAAAGAATAGCTTTGAGGTGGTTTCGTACCCTAAAAACAATTTCTATTTTTTCTCCACTAGTAGGAACTTGGGAGTGATTCTTTACTGCACTTTGAGGGATAATCATATGATCCAACTATGTTAGCACTGTTGAGAGATTGCACTAGTGAAAGTACGGACCCTAGGCCTTGTTTTTAAGCATAGCAATACCATTTTTGTGCCTGTTTACTATTTTCTACCTTGATGTTTTTATTTATTCAGATTATGAAAATATATTTCTACCATCCATATTACACTTCTATCACCATCTCTTCGCCGAACTAGTGCACCTATTCAATTTGCCATTGTATTGGTTGTGTTGGGGACACAAGAGATTTCTTGTATTTGGTTGCAGGGTCATTTGAGAGAGACAATCTTCATCCTACACCTCTCATGGATTGATAAACCTTAGGTCATCCACTTGAGGGAAAATTGCTACTATCTTACAAAAGTCTGCGCTTGGAGGCCCAACACGTGTCTACAAGAATAAAGTTGCGTAGTAGACATCAGTCCACCTGCCTCGGGGGCCCACATGGGCTGTAGGGGGTGTGCCTTGGCCTATATGGGCCAGGGGCACCAACCCCAAGAGGCCCATACGCCAAGAGGGGAGGAGGAGGAAGATTCCTAAGGAGGCAAGGAGGTGCCTTAGGGAGGGTGGAAACCTCCCTAGGCCCACACCCCTCCTTGGAGGAGCGGTTAGGGCTGTGCCCCAGGCCTCCCCCTTGCCTCCTGTACATAGTGGGAGAGAGGGAGGGGCTGAACACACCAATTTACACGCCCCGGCAGCAGCCCTACCTCTCCCATAACTCCATTTTCTCCTCAGATTGGTTCCGGCAGTGTTTGGCGAAGCCCTGCTAGCACTGCACCACTGCCATCTTGATGTAGGGTGGAACAATAATGGCCAATCTTTCACGATTTGGAGGGGATTCCCTAAGAACACGATGAACACACAAGAGGAAAACACTCAAATCAACGAGATCCAGTCACACATGTTCTAAATCCACATACACAAAGGGGGAATGCAAGATCCAAAGTCAACAAGGGAGGATGCACAGTAACTAGTTCATCCCAATCCGTGAGGAAAGAGGTCTTGAATCTACTAGGGGATCTTCCCTCAAGAGGGGTCTTGAACACACTTGGGGTATCTTCTCCTAGGAGGTCTCGGTCTCCCAAGGAGTAGGAATCAGTGGATGAGCAAGGCTCAATCTGAATGTTGAGCTATCACAATGCTAACCCTAAAACATGGGTGGAGTTGCAGTATAAATATCTAGGGGTAGGTAGAGTTACATGGGCTTCGTCCCAACTCACACACGCATGCGTGGTCCTTATGATCCGGAATTCGATGGTCTGGATGATCCGGGCGACCATTCGGATCGTCCGGATGTGTCGTAGCAGCTTCGGGGGGTTCCAGATGTCTGGGACCTGGTCCGGATGTCCAGCTGGGTCCGGATGAGCTGGGAGATGTCCTGGATGATCCGGCTTCGTTGAGGGGTTGTTGTACTCTTCGGGCTCCACTACTAGGAAAATGCTTATACACAGTAGCTTAGTAGTAGAGCTGTAAAATAGTAACCGCTGCTGCTAGTTAGCAGTAGCGCTGTTCCTGGGAGGCGCTACTAGTGACTCTATAGTAGTAGCGCTGGAAAACAAAAGCACGCTACTACTATGTGGGACCAGACGAGGCCACCGACGATAGCTGGAGTAGTAGCGATGTACAGAATCCAGCGCTAGTACTAACAGTTTGGTAGTAGCGCTTTATTTTACTGCACCGCTACTACTAGGGCCCCACTTAGTAATAGCACTTTTCCTGGTAAGCGCTACTACTATGTCCTGTAGCAGCAGCACGTTTTGGTAAGCAGCGCTACTGCTAGTTGCGGCTGGTGCCACCTTTTCACCCCTCCCCCTCCTTTCCCCCACTTTGCCCTCTCTCCCCCTCCTTTCCTCTCTCCACTCTCCACCATTGTTGCTCTTCTTATCTCTTCCTCCTACCTCTCTTCTCTCCTCATTAATGTCCCCCTCCACCATAACTCTCCTCCATAAGTGGCATCTCTCACATCTCTCTCTTTCTCCTACCTCTCTTCTCTCCCCATTAATGCCCCCTCTATCATAACTCCCTCTCCATTAGTTAGCTAGCTAGATTCACCTCTCCTCCCCAACAACTAGATCTAGCTAGCTATTTAGCCATCCACACTTTGGATCCATATAGGTAGCGAAAGGCCCTCATCATCTAACTGCGTGCTCTCTCGACCGGTCTCTCTCGGGAGATATATAGGTGAATAAAAATTTGTTCATTTCAACAATGGGAATATGTGTGTGAATGAGAATATGTGTGTTTAGGATATATGGAGAGATTTGTGCGAGTTTCATGCCCTTGAGTTGCTTATGTTTTGCCGAAATGTCGATTTATTTCCGTTTCGGTGAATTTCGAGCAAACTCAATATGTCCTATTTTTAGGCAAGGTCATGCCAAAAATTTATATGACTTTGAAGCATGCATGCATTTATTTTATAACCCTTTTGCTTGTTACACCATGCAGTCGGTCATGAAGGTGAGTGGATGCAACATGAAGCGGTACATGCAATCCGCGGTGATGGACATTTACGCAAATAATCAGACTAGGATTAAATGTCCGTGTGCAAGATGCAAGGAAGGAGTCCTTTTGGACCCTTTTGATAGTGGCACTTTGAAGGTACCTGCTGATGAATGGTTTCATGGATGGCTATACTCGGTGGATAAGTGAAGAAGAAGATGATGATGAGGACGTCCACATGGCAGGGAATAAGACATGGTAGGGACCCTAATGTTCGAGACCTCCTTCGCAAGAGTACGACTACCGAGAGAGCTGCTTCTAGAGAGGAGGCCAAGCTGGCGCAACTTGAAGTAGACTCAAAGACTTCATTGTATGACGGTTGCGATCCCTAGGTGACCCGCTTGAGTTTCACACTTGAACTTCTAAAGACGAAGGCCAAAAACAAATGGACAGACAAAAGCCTTGATGAGCATTTGAAGTATCTACATAATAAAGTTCTTCCCGAGGGGAACCTGTGTCCTACTAGTGTCGAGGAGGCCAAGAAAATTGTTTGCCCTTTTGATGTGCCACACATTAGGTACCATGCATGCATCAATGATTGCATCATTTATCGGGGGAGGACGCGGAACAAACCAGCTGTCCAGTGTGCAATGCTTCTCGATACAAGAAGGCATGAAAGAAAGCTCCTCAGAAAGTTGTATGTTACTTTCCAATCACTCCCCATCTGCAGCGGTATTTCGTATATCCTAAGGAAGCAAAGCTCATGCGCTGGCACGCAGAGAGGAAGAAGCCTGATGATGGAGATGATCCAAAGCTAAGACACCTCGTAGATGGTAGCCAGTGGAGAGCATTCAATGCCGTATATGGATTTGCTGCAGAAGATTCAAGGAACATCGTGCTTGGTGCGAGTACCGATGGCATGAATCCGTTTGGAAACCAGAACACCAACCACATCACATGGCCCGTCTTTGTATGGATGTACAACGTCCCCCCATGGAAGTGCATGAAGACAAAGTACATACACATGAGCATGCTGATTCAAGGACCAAAATAACCGGGAAACAATATTAACATGTATATGGGGCTTCTGCAAGAGGAGCTAGACACGTTATGGAAAACACCGGCATGGACATGAGATGCTAGCAAAGGAGAGTATTTCTATATGAGAGCCACGCTGATGACGACGGTGCACGACTATCTCGGTTACGGGTACACCTCAGGCCAAGTGTGCCACGAATACTGCGAATGCATGAGGTGCATGGATGATACAACGTCTCAGCAGCTTACGTCAACGAAAGATGGCGGGTCCGAGAAAACCATGTACATGGGGGCATCGTAGATGGCTCTAGAAGGATGACCCGTGGAGAAAGCGTGGATATCTATTCAATGGGTTGGCTGAGGATCGAGGACCTCCATGTAAGAGGAGTGGCGCCGGAATCAATGAGCTGTTGAAAAATAGGAATAGTGCCCCGCGCCGAGAAAGATGAAAAAGGCACTGGAGCTGCTGCTGAAGGTATGGAAACAAGGTCTGTTTTATGGGACTTGGAGTACTGGCCCAATCACGACACGCCTCATTTCCTTGATCAAATTCATATCACGAAGAATGTCCTCGAGAGCTTGCTTGGCACACTCATGAACATGCCGGAGAAGACCAAGTATGGGCGGAAAGCAAGGAAAGACTTGGAAGATTTGAAGATCAGGAAAGATCTCCATCGTAAAAAGTCGACGAAGGAGACAGAGACGGAGACGGAGGAGGGGGAAAGGGGTAGAAAAGTCAACAAGAAGGAGGGGAATTATTGCCCCCCTTCTTGCTTCACCTTAAGTGCAAAGGAGATCGAACAATTCATCAAGTGCCTTATGGGAATCAAAGTCAGTTTCGGTTACTGTGGGAAGATAAGCAGATATCTAGACCCCAAGAAGAAAAGGTTCAGCATGATGAAGTCTCATGACTGTCATGTGATGATGACGCAGATACTCCCGGTTGCCATTAGAGGGATAATGGAGAAGCACGTCCGTGACACGCTTACTGGTCTCTACAACTTCTTCGACGTTGTCCCTCGAAAGTCCATCAGTGTGAAGAAGCTCTGAAGGCTATAGGAAGAGATCGTTGTCATACTATGTGAGCTTGAGATGTACTTCTCGCCCGCGTTCTTTGGCGTCATGGTGCATTTGTGTGTCCACATCGTGTACGACATCATCGACCTCGGGCCGACATTCCTTCATAGCATGATGCTGTTCGAGAGATGAATGGGGTCATCAAAGGATTTGTTCGTAACATGTCCCGTCCCGATGGGAGCATCGTCCAGGGGTATCTGACACATGAGTGCATCTCCTTTTGTGAGAATTATATAGGCGTCGGAGACCCTGTTGTTGGTTTTCCCGTCAAGAAGCACGATGGGAAGCTCGAAGGAGATGGTCACAACAATGACCGGAGGGAATTGCACGTGGACTACTCGGATCGACGGAACGACTTTGACAGGGCTAACTTAGTAGTGTTACAACACCTAGATGTGGTAGATGATTATGTGGCACGGCACAAAGAAAGCATCACAAAGAAGTATTGTGATAAGGGGATGCTCAAGACAGACGACAAAGTTACTGTAGAGCACAACGCCACTTTCTTGCGTTGGTTCATAGAGCAAGTTCTTGAAAATCCCCTAGAAGAGGGTAGTTCGGACGGATTGCTCATACATGCCTTAGCACATTGCCCCGCGCCCAATCTCGCGACCTATCAGTCCTATGGTATCAATGGGTACACGTTCTACACGGAGGCCAAAGACATGGACAGTGATTACCAGAACTCCGGGGTGACAATTGAATGCGTGACCGACGCCAACGACACAACTGAAAGATCCTATGGAAGGGTCGAAGAGATCTTTGAGCTTGACTATGCTAGAATGCACGATGCGATGATGTTCCGTGTCAGATGGGCCAAGGACGTCATAAGAGAAAACAAGTATTTCACCACCATGTCTATACCCGACACGAAGAGCACTCCCGTGAACATTAACGTCATCGCCAAAAATGAGCCATGGGTACACGCAAAGCACGTGACACAATGCTTCTTCATAACCGACCCGGCCAATCCCAGCCGTGTTGTTGTGAGGAGATCCAAAAGGAGCATCGTCGGAATGGATGGAGTCGCCAACAAGGAAGACTACGACCAATACGACAACCCGATGAGGGAAGATGACGATGACGATGAAGCATGTGTGAAAATAAGAATCAATACTACATTACTGAAGATAGATCGTACTCCATGGTTCCGGAAAAGTCACAAGTAGGGGCTTAATTACTCAGCAACGAACAAGAAAGCGAAGAAGCTCAATGTGAAACGTCGTTGACGCAGCTGATCAGAAACCATCATATATATATATATGTATCTATTTTGTGTACGCACTTAAGTAACCTTTATCGGTCAACTGATATGTTACCACCACATGCATGGTTCCGGTGATATTCGCGTTGTATGGGAGAGGGAGACGCCGTCGTCGGGAGAAAAACAAAAAACAAAAACAAAAGGGAGAAAGCAGTACAAAAGAAAAAGAAAAGTAAACAGAAAAGAAAAGGAAAATAATAAAAGAAAATAAAACTAAAAACTAGAAAAGGAAAATAATAAAAAGAAAAGAAAAATAGCAGTAGCGCTTGTATGTGGACCAGCACTATAGCTAAGTATTTTAGAACTAAAAGAATAAAAATTGGAATAGTTAGCAGTAGCGCCTGTTTAGGACCAGCGCTACCGCTATTTTGATTTAACCCCCCGCCGTGCCGGCTCAAAATTTCACCAAGTCTCATTCCCCCCATCTCAACCTCGCACATGCGCCCGCCGTCGATGCCTCGACCTCGCTGCCGCCGGCCGTCGCCCCTGCGCCTGCCCTCGACCTTGCCGTCCGTTTCCCCTGCGCCCTCCCTCGACATCACCGGATGTTGCCCCTGCGCCCGCCCTCGACCTAGCCGCCGCCGCCGTCGACCTCGCCGCCGCCGCCCTCTCCATCTCCCTCGACCTCGCCGCCGCCGCCGCCCTCTCCCCGCCCTATAAGCCTCTCCCTCTCCCCTGCCCTCCTCTCTCTCTGCTCTCCACTCTCTCTAATTTGAATTTAGCCTAGCTAAGTGTTGGATGTATGAACCCTAGCTAGGAGATGTAGCAAAGAGAGAGAGAGAGCAATTTAGTTTAGGGCAATTTAGCAAATTTAGTTTAGTGCAATTTAGCAATTTAGTTTAGGGCGGTTTTGTTTAGGGCAATTTAGTTTAGGAAATTTAGTTTAGTGCATTAGCAATTTAGTTTAGGGTATATAAAATACCTATAAATAGAAAACAATAGCAAATTGGTTTTTGTAGGTATAAAAAATAGTAGCTAAAATTTATAAAAAATAGTAGCCAATTAGTTTTTTAGGTATATAAATTAGCTATAAAAACAGTAATTTTTTTATAAAAACAGTAGCTAATTAGGGCAGTAGAAAATATAGCTAGGGCCATTTTTTTAGCAAATGAGCAAATTTAGCTAGGGGAAATTTGTTTAGGGCAGTAGCTAATGCAATAGCTAATTAATTAGGGTTAGTAGCAGAGAGAGAGAGATCATTTAGAAAAAAACAGTAGAAAATAAAAACTAAAAAATAGTAGCAAATAAAACCCTAGATGATGTTTTAGGAGCATATAGCCTATACAATGTTGCGGTTTTTAAAACTTGGTTAATTTGCTAAGTCCTGGAAATCTATCATATGATGTTGCCATGTTCTCTTGAGATAGCATCAAATCTTGTAGCGACTAGACCTCAAACAGTCCAATATCTTTGCTCCGGTGTCATCCCTGGATCAGTAATGCTGACACCACACAGTACTCGAAGGATTTATAACAGAGTAGCAATCACACACTTATTACATCGAGTGTCTCAAAAGAGAACTTATTACAATGAATATGGCTTAAGGCCATCTAATAACGATAACAACGGAAGGCTTGGAAGATAAATGAGTCCATCAACTCCAACGGCATCACTGAGTATAGAACCACGACCTAAAGGCACCTTACCCGTCGTTTGAAAAGTCTGCAACATGAACGTTGCAGCCCGAAACGGGTCAGCACATGGAATATGCTGGCAAAGTAACACATAGAGAGCAATGAAAGAATAAGGCTATACTACATGCATATTTGGCTGGTGGAAAGCTCTATGGTTATAGTTTTGCGTAAAGCGAATTTTTCCCTACTGCAAAGGAATAAATTTCATTTAACTATCATGGTAGTTGTTAAACATTGAGAGTGTAGACACCCTCTCAATCCCAATTAAGCATCATCATAAAAACCCAATGAAATTAATTTAGAGTAACATGATGAGATTCACATGATAATCCAAGTACTAAATACTCAAGATGTCCATAACCGGGGACACGACTAACCATGATTAGTTTATACACTCTGCAGAGGTTTGCGCACTTTCCCCCACAAGACTCGATCTCCTCCGTTGGGATTCTCGCACTACATGGTGTTTGAGAAACGGATGACCGAGACATAGTCTTTCAGAAGCGCTAGCACCTTACGAACGGGTAGAACGTACCAACCTACATCCCCTACATCTGCTAGTCTACCACTGTAAGAGTTCGCACGACTTAGTCAACTATGCTAGAGCCCATAGTAGCTTGTGGCTGCACACGGAAGTTTCTAGTGTGAAAAATCTCATGATCCCTTTGAGCCTGGGTGGCGGTCCAAAAGAAAAACAGGCAATCGCTGGAATACCCAGGTGCCTCAATCCACCCAGATGTGTGTTTAAGTTGCCACCTTAAGTAAACCATTAATTTAACAATCTCACATCTGTCATGGATACACTCACCCAATCCACGTCTACTAGCATAGCATGGCATAACAAGAAGACGTAGAAGTAACTCCCAAAGGTTTGATAATAAAACAGGTGATAGGTACTACCTCATCTACTTCCCAAACCCACAATTTAATTAGATCCTAATCATGCAATGGTGTGAGGATTGATCTAATGCAATAAAACTGGGTAGTAGGAGGTATGATCAAAGTGTTACTTGCCTTGCTGATAATCCGTGAAACCTAGCGATTCGGAGTAGCAAGCGGCGCACTCCGGGTACTCTATCACAAACAAACAAGCATACAATAAGTACTCAACTAATGCACATGTAAAACTCAAATAAGAGATCTAACCAGATAGTTCAACTTAAGAACTCCGGTTGGCAAAAAGAATCAAATCAAACGAAGCAACGAAAGACAAACGGCGAAAGAAACAAGCTTCGTTTACTATTCTAGATCTAGGTCAAATTTTACAGAGGCAAAAACTTGTTTGAGTCAGTTAAACGGAAAGAGGGTTTCGAGACGAAACTCCAGGCGCTTGAATCGCCTGATTCCGATAAACGAGCGAAAAGTTAAACTAGAACAAAAATCGGATCAGAAATCACGATCAGAAATAATCGCGGAATAATCCGAGAAAAAGAAAAACGACAAACAGAATAACGAACGACCATTCGTTTTCTGGAACTAAATGAGGAACGCGTTCGTTAAAACGAACGGACGAGCGAACGCTTGCTAAAGAAATAAACCGGAAAAAAATCGATCTATTTAAAAGAAAAAACAAAAACTAGGGTTTTCTAAAAAAACCAAATTGGTTTTTCTCAGAAAACCGGGCGGCGGGGCGGCTACCTCGGCTCAGTCCGGCGGGGCTTCCGGGCGGCGGTGATGGGCAGCAGCGGCGGCAGCAGTGGCGGGAGGCGGTGGTTGGCGGCGCAGGCGACATGCGGCAGCTGGCGGCGGGGGGGCTGCATGGGCGGGGCGGTGCGGCGACTCGGGGCTCCCAGGGGGCCCCGGGGTGGCTATTTAAGGGGGGGGGAGGCGGTGGCGACTCGGCTTGGGGAGGGGGTCGGCGGTAGAGGCGTGCCCGGCTCGATCTCCCCGAGTCCGGCGGCCGCACGAGCTAGGAGGCGGCGGCGGCTGGGCGGCCTGGCTCGGTTGGGCCCTTGGCCCAGTCAGGCGCGGGTTTTTTTAAAAACAATTTCGCCGAAACTAAGAAAAATTCTAGAAAAATAAATAAAAATCTAAAATTGCCAAAACAAATTTTCATCGTCTAAATAAATTATTTAGAACAGGATGAACATTTTCTTGGCCCTAAATGCAATATTTGAAAACGTGCTAAATTCAAATAAAACCACGAAAAACTCCAGAATAAAACCTTATTTGATTTTTTATTAAATCCTTAATATTTCTTTATTTTCGGAAAGTCATTTTATTCCCTCTCTCATATTTTGATAATAGAAATAATTGAAGATAAAATAAATAAAATCAAATGATCCTATTTTCAAAATTTGAGAAAACTCAAATATGAAATAACGAAATCCCCAACTGTCTCCGAGGGTCCTTGAGTTGCGTAGAATTTCTAGGATCAACCCAAAATGCAAATAAATATGATATGCAATGATGATCTATTGTATAACATTCCAAATTGAAAATTTGGGATGTTACAAATCTGTTATGTGAACTTGTGCCAATTGTCGAAAAATATCCGAGTGGCCTATGTTTTGCCAGAATGTTGATTCATTTCCGTTCCGGCCAATTTCAGGCGCTCCATATGTCCAGTTTTTAGCAAAGGTCATCGATACGTCTCCAATGTATCTATAATTTTTGATTGTTCCATGCTGTTTTATTATCAATCTTGGATGTTTTATATCCATTTCATAGTCATTTTATACCATTTTTGGTACTAACCTATTGACATAGTGCCAAGTGCCATTTGCTATTTTTCCATGATTTTTACATCGCACAAAATCAATATCAAACGGAGTCCAAATGCCACAAAACTTCACGATGATTTTTTATGGGCCAGAAGGAAGGCAATGTGATACGTCTCCAACGTATCTTTGAAGGAAATATGCCTTAGAGGCAATAATAAAGTTATTATTTATTTCCCTATTTCATGATAAATGTTTATTTTCATGCTAGAATTGTATTAACCGGAAACATAATACATGTGTGAATACATAGACAAAACAAAGTGTCACTAGTATGCCTCTACTTGACTAGCTCATTGATCAAAGATGGTTATGTTTCCTAACCATAGACATGAGTTGTCATTTGATAAATGGGATCACATCATTAGGAGAATGATGTGATTGACTTGACCCATTCCGGTAGCTTAGCACTTGATCATTTTAGTTTACAACTATGGCTTTCTTCATGACTTATACATGTTCCTATGACTATGAGATTATGCAACTCCCGATTACCAGAGGAACACTTTGTGTGCTACCACACGTCACAACGTAACTAGGTGATTATAAAGGTGCTCTACAGGTGTCTCCGATGGTACTTGTTGAGTTAGCATAGATCGAGATTAGGATTTGTCACTCCGATTGTCGGAGAGGTATCTCTGGGCCCTCCCGGTGTTGCACATCACTATAAGCCTTGCAAGCAATGCTACTAATGAGTTAGTTGCGGGATGATGTATTACGGAAACAAGTAAAGAGACTTGCCGATAACGATATTGAACTAGGTATTGAGATACTGACGATCGAATCTCGGGCAAGTAACATACCGATGACAAAGGGAACAACGTATGTTGTTATGTGGTTTGACCGATAAAGATCTTTGTAGAATATGTAGGAGCCAATATGAAAATCCAGGTTCTGCTATTGGTTATTGATTGGAGACATGTCTCGGTCATGTCTACATAGTTCTCGAACCCATAGGGTCCGCACGCTTAACGTTCGATTATGATCGGTATTATGAGTTTATGTGATTTGATGTACCGAATGTAGTCTGGAGTCCCGGATGAGATCGAGGATATGAGGAGGAGTCTCGAAATGGTCGAGACGTAAAGATCGATATATTGGATGACTATATTCTAACATCGGAAAGGTTCCGAGTGATTCGGGTATTTTTCGGAGTACCGAGGAGTTACGGGAATACAGGAAGAAGTATTGGGCCAAGTGATGGAAGAGAGGAGGCAGGGCGTGCGCCCCCCTAGCCCAAACCAAATTGGACTAGGGGGCCGCCCCCCTTTCCTCCTTTCCTCCCTCTCCTTCCTTCTCCCCTTCCCCCTTCCTTTCCTCCTCCTAGTAGGAGTAGGAAAAGGGAGTCCTGCTCCTACTAGGAGGAGGACTCCTCCTTCTAGCGCGCCCTACAGGGCCGGCCGGCCTCCCCCCTTGCTCCTTTATATACGGGGGTATGGGGCACCCTAGAACACACAAGTTGATCATTGATCCCTTAGCCGTGTGCGGTGCCCCCTTCCACCATAATCCACCTCGATCATATCATAGCGGTGCTTAGGAGAAGCCCTGCATCGGTAGCAACATCATCACCATCATCACACTGCTGTGCTGACGAAACTCTCCCGTGAAGCTCTGCTGGATCGGAGTTCGTGGGGCATCATCGAGCTGAATGTGTGCTGAACTCGGAGGTGCTGTCCGTTTGGTAGTTGGATTGGTCGAATCATGAAGACGTTCGACTACACCAACCACGTTCTCATAACGCTTCCGCTTATGGTCTACGAGGGTATGTGGACGAAACTCTTCCCTCTCGTTGCTATGCATCACCATGATCTTGCGTGTGCGTAGGAAAATTTGAAATTACTACGTTCCCCAATAGTGGTATCAGAGCCAGGTTTATGCGTAGATGTCATATGCACGAGTAGAACACAAGTGAGTTGTGGGCGATACAAGTCATACTTCTTACCAGCATGTCTTACTTTGGTTCGGCGGTATTGTTGGATGAAGCGGCCTAGACTGACATTACGCGTATGCTTACGTGAGACTGGTTCTACCTACGTGCTTTGCACATAGTTGGTTGGCGGGTGCCAGTTTCTCCAACTTTAGTTGAACCGAGTGTGACTACGCCCGGTCCTTGTTGAAGGTTAAAACAACACTAACTTGACAAAATATCGTTGTGGTTTTGATGCGTAGGTAAGAACAGTTCTTGCTCAACCCGTAGCAGCCACGTAAAACTTGCAACAACAAAGTAGAGGACGTCTAACTTGTTTTTGCAGAGCATGATGTGATGTGATACGGTCATGACATGATGCTAAATTTTATTGTATCAGATGATCATGTTTTGTAACACAGTTATCGGCAACTGGCAGGAGCCATATGGTTGTCGCTTTATCGTATGAAATTCAATCACCATGTGATTGCTTTACTTTATCACTAAGCGGTAGCGATAGTCATGGAGGCAATATTTAGCGTGACGACAACGATGCTTCGATGGAGATCAAGGTGTCAATCCGGTGACGATGGTGATCATGACGGTGCTTTGGAGATGGAGATCACAGGCACAAGATGATGATGGCCATATCATATCACTTATATATTGATTGCATGTGATGTTTATCCTTTATGCATCTTATTTTGCTTGATTGATGGTAGCATTATAAGATGATCTCTCACTAAATTTCAAGGTACAAGTGTTCTCCCTGAGTATGCACCGTTGCCAAAGTTCGTCGTGCCGAGACACCACGTGATGATCGGGTGTGATAAGCTCTACGTTCACATACAATGGGTGCAAGCCAGTTTTGCACACGCATAAATACTCAGGTTAAACTTGATGAGCCTAGCATATGTAGATATGGCCTCGGAACACTGAGACCGAAAGGTCGAGCGTGAATCATATAGTAGATATGATCAACATAGTGATGTTCACCATTGAAAACTACTCCATTTCACGTGGTGATTGGTCATGGTTTAGTTGATATGCATCAAGTGATCACTTAGATGATCAGAGGGATGTCTATCTAACACTACAGGAATCAGCTAATTTGCCGTCCGCCAAGGCGGACGGCAAAGGCACGGACGGCGGGCGGCAAAATGCACCAGCAAAGAAAGGATCGGTAAAGAGCTTCTTTTCCATATGCTTTCAGAAGCAGACGACAAAGGGGCCTTTGCCATCCGCGGACGGCAAAGAAACCCGACGGTAATAAATTCGTCGTTAGTCCATTGGGTGGCTAACGGCAGTGTTTGCCGTCTGCGGCTGACGGCAAATATCACCAGGCCTTTGCCGTCCGCCTGATGACGTCAATTGGACGTCACTTTCCAGGAAGTCTTTGCCGTCCGCCGCTAGCTGTAGCCAAAGGCTTTGCCGTCCGCCACTATAGGCAAATTGACCAAATGGGTCAGCTCCCAGGAAGCACAGTTGGCTGCCACATGGCTTCTTTGACGTCTGTCACGGACGACAAAGAGCCCATTGCCGTCGGTGGCTGACAGCAAAGAGCCTGCATTGGCTCTTCTTTTATATTTTTTTTAAATCCAACAATTTTGTCAGGACCCTGATTCCAAGCCACATCGATCTAGCTGGTAACACCTCATATCACTTTGCGGCCTCACGCACGGTATCCCACGGGTGTCGCCTTACCATGGCCCAGGACCGTTTGCGCCTTTTGGCTCACGTATATGATAGTGTCGCTAGCATCCATATGACAAAGAACCCGGGCCGACATGGCTAGTCGTGAACCCAAAGCGGCACAGACCTACGGAGACAGGCATACATGGATCACATCGAGCATGTCGGTCATCAGCGAGAGATTTCGGGATGTAGCACCGGGCTAACAGGACTCCGGGGAACACGGGCTGTAGCAGGCTAGGCAGGACTCCGGATATCACAGCGTGACATTTCCGCGAAGGGACAGACATAGCAACGAAGTGAAACACATGCCGGCCAGTCAAGTGTCCTGAGCAGTAGTGCTGGGCTAGCAGGACTCCGGTGAACCGGGCTGTAGCGGACTACTATGGCTCGAGGAACACTAGACTACATTTCCCCATAAGAAAGGCTGCCAAGGATAAACAACTAGATTGTCGGATCCCACTCATACCAAGCATTTCAATCATACACACAATATGCCCGATATGAGTACATACAACATGGCATCACAACAAAACTCTACAACTCAAGTACTTTATTTAAAGGCTCCAGAGAGCCATACATAACATGTTCATACAGATAGGGGTCACATGACCCGACACTCAAGTCATACAATCATACAAGCACAAGCGGAAGCAACTAGTCTGAGTACAGACACTAGAAAGAAAGAAGGCTTCTCGAAGCCTGTCTATCTACATAGGGCCCTCCATGGCCAGGATCACCACCTAGGTGGCTAGTCACTCGTCGACGTCAAGGTCTACGTAGAACCCATCGGAGGGGGCGGTATTGTCGTCTGAAAACAGTAATTAAGCAAACATGAGTACAAAGGTACTCAGCAAGTCTTACATCAGAACCTAATATACATGATCATTCTCAAGAAGGTGGTGGGGTTATTGCAGCAAGCCAGCTTTGACTCTTGGCTAAGCTATCCTACGGAACTTCACTAGTAAAATAGTTTTTGCACATGAGTCCACTACTCACCAACACAATACTCCACCGTGGATCCTCCCTCGTCATCCTACGAGAGGGCCATCCTCGGTACTCACACTTATCTTGAGTTTTTTAGTAGTATCCATTAACTTGTCTATGAACTATATAGGCAACCAAGTAGTCCTTTACCGCGGACGCGGCTATTCGAA
The DNA here is from genome assembly GCF_056163025.1 of Triticum urartu. Lineage (NCBI taxonomy): Eukaryota > Viridiplantae > Streptophyta > Magnoliopsida > Poales > Poaceae > Triticum > Triticum urartu. Next base: position 102,028,936 of record NC_141878.1, read on the forward strand.
TAGTTTTATACCCTGCAGGGGTGTACTTCGTCACACATGTTTCCACCACTTAGCGTCTGCACACGACATGTGCTCGCCAGACTTCAAGCAAAAACCGACGTGGGTGTAGACCATGACCTGACTAACCTCACAAGTCTCTAGTCCAGGTTTATCGCCTATTCAGGTTCCATCCGCAAGGAAATCCGGCCGGGGTGTCCTCAACGGCCCCAAACGATGTGTACAGGGTTCCCGAGACACCAAACGGGTGACTCGGTACACCGTGCCACGGTGTATCTACCGCATCATAGCCCACCCCTAGGGTCAGCGCTACGCACGGCCGCCAACACATAACCTACAAACACCAGAAACTAGTTGCAACTCCTGGACAGAGGACGAGATGGGTCAGTAAGTCGAGCGGGGTCATATTTCAGGGCCCAATGTGTGGTAGTAACTGAATCTTAAATCACGCATACAGATCTCAGTTCTTATGAACGGCCTCAATGAAACAACCCACCATGTACTCCTACATGGCCTCTCATCGATACCTTTATCAAAACATGTTCAACACATCCCTCATATTACCGACATAAGCATTTCACTCTAGCCCATCACCCAGATGAACTAGACCTGACACAACTCTAAGCATAGCAGGCATAGCAAGGTAGGAATCACATACATGGCTCAATCAACTCCTACACATGCTAGTGGGTTTCATCTAGTTACTATGGCAATGACAGGTCATGCAGAGGATAAGGGTTCAACTACCGTAGCACACAGCAGTTTGAATCGTGTTGTCTTAATGCAGTAAACAAGAGCAGAAGCGAGAACATGGGTTTGTATCGGAATGATCAATGGGTTGCTTGCCTGTTGTAGAGGTAGTAGGGTACTGCCCTTCAGACGGATACTCGGGGTTATCCTCGGAGGCAGAACCTACCACGAAAGACACACCAAACATAATCAACACATGGCAATATGTAACAATATGATGCAAGCTATGACATGGCAAGATGAAAGTGTCTTGGCCTAATGCAAGATAAAACAGAAGGGGATGAACTCATTTGAATCAAAGATTCAAATATTAGCTCATTAAACATGGCCTTATTAGTGCATTACCTTATTCTACTTAAACAGCAAGGTAAACATGTTTTGTCATGCATGAAACCATTACAGATGGATAGATTGAATTTTCCTGATTATTTTTCATATATAAATCTTTGCATTTGGAGCTATGGTTGATTTTATATGATTTTTAGAAGTTTTGACTATTTTCTGGAATTTCCTATTAAAGAATAAATCCAGTAATTGAATTAATGCGTCAGCATGACATAGGTGTGACGTCAGCGGTCAACTAGGTCGGCCAGGTCAAACCTGACTGGTGGGCCCTCTCTATCAGTGACACACATAGTTAACAGAATTAGATTAACACTAATTAGCTGTCGGTGGGGCCTGGGCCCACATGTGAGTGACTGAACTAATTAAATTTAGTCAAAACTAATCCTAAACTAATTAGCAGACCGGCCCCACCTGTCATAGACTTAGGGGGGGTCTACCTAGGCCCACACAGGGGTCAAACTGAGTCAAACTCGCCGGCGTTTAGCCGCCGGCGAAGCCAGACACGGCGGAGGGCTGCGGGTTTCGTGCTCCGGCAACCAAAATGACGGCGGAGAGCATCTACGCATAGCTGCGAGCAAGCCGCATCGAGTGGTGGCAGTGGGTGGAGCTAGGGTGGCCGGAAACGTCGCCGGTGACGACCTTGGCGGCCGCCGGAGTTCGGGCGAGGCCGAAACCGAGGCTGCGGGGCACGGCGAGGCGCGTGGAATGGTGCTACGGGCTCCTGTGGGTGCGGTGAGTGCGTTGGTCGCAATGGTGTGGCCGGTGGGTGGCCGGAGACACGTCGGCGACGAGCTCGGCGGCGGCGGGTGCTCGGGTGAGTGTGGTACGGTGCACACGGTGCAGGAGGGGGTTAATGGAGAGGGGGAGGATGGAGCTGGGCTCACGGCGGTCATGTAGAGATGGACGGCGCCGTCGGGGACGAGCTGATGCGGTGGCGATGACGAAGAGGATCTCCGGCGATGGCGGAGTTGGGCGAGGTTGTTGCAGAGGCTGCGGGGCAAGCGAGCGCTCGGGGCTCGGCTTGCTCGAAGGAGTGGAGGGCGGCAGAGCTTCCGGACAGGGTGGCTCGGCGCGGGACGACGGAGAGCGCGACTGCGGCGGTGAGACGGCGACAGGTGCGTCGGCCATGGTGCGGGAGAGCGAGGGAGAGAGGCAGGGGGCGAGTGAGGTGTCCGCGGGGTCAGGGCGGCGACATGGAGCCTATCCAGCGTCCAGGCGCGTGACGCGGCAAGCTGCTGGCGCCGTGGCGAGCTCGCGCCCGCCGGCGTCAGCTCTCTGCCTGCCTGGCGGAGACGAAGCAGCTGGCTGGCATGGGCCAGCACAGCGCTGGGCCGCCAGGTGGGCCGGCTGATGGGCTGCGGCCAGGTAAGTTCTCTCCCTCTCTTTTAATTTCTGTTTTTCTATTTTTATTTATTCTGTAACTGTTGGGCTTTATTAAAAATACTAAAACGTTTCCAAAAATCCTGAAAATAATTGTGGGCTCTGTTTAGAATATTTCCAACAACAAACATTTATTTCCAGAATTATTTGAGCATTTAAATTATTTTATAGCATTTAAATGCCCAAAATCAAATACTTATGATTTAATTCAATGACCTTCTATTGACCTAGAAAATTGTGCACCAATTTTGTGAGAGGTTCTAACCCAAGACAAAGAGGGTGAACTTTTTAGAAGGGCATTTCAGGTTCATTGAAAATAATTTTAGTAAACCCTAGTTGTTTCCAGGGGGGGGTGTTGGGGTTTCTGCCTTCCCCATTTCAAATTTAAGAGGAATTTAAACATGATGCACACTCTAATGCTTGAACTAACTAGGGTGTGACAACTCACCCCCACTCAAAAGAATCTCGTCCCGAGATTTAGGATTCTCCGGGAAGAAGGTGGGGTACTCGAGTCGAAGACGATCCTCCCTTTCCCAAGTGGCTTCTTTCTCGGAATGGTGTGACCATTGAACCTTGAGAAACTTGATGTTATGGCGTCGAGTGGTACGCTCGGCTTGATCAAGGATACGAACGGGATATTCCCGATATGAGAGGTTATATTTGACATCAAGCGTTTCGTGGTCCACTCCACGGATAGGATCTACGAAGCAATGCCTGAGTTGAGAAACGTGGAAGACATCGTGAACTCTGGAAAGATGCAAAGGTAGTTCCAATTGGTAGGCAACTTCTCCTTGTTTGGCAAGAATGCGAAAGGGTCCAATGTAACGAGGAGCCAATTTTCCTTTGATGCCGAAACGATGGGTTCCCTTTAACGGAGTAACCCGAAGGTAAGCCTTCTCGTCGACTTCATAAGTCATAGGCTTATGTTTACGATCATATTGACTCTTTTGACGAGATTGGGATGTTTTCAATTTCTCACGAATAACGTGAACCTGCTCTTCTGCTTCCTGAATCATATCCGGGCCAAAGAGTTGTCTTTCCTCGGTTTCTGACCAGTTAAGAGGCGTTCGACATTTTTGTCCATAGAGAACTTCGAAAGGAGCTTTGCCCAAGCTGGCTTGATAACTATTGTTATAAGAAAACTCCGCGAATGGGAGGCAATTCTCCCAACCCATTCCGGACGAGATGACAGAGGCTCGGAGCATATCTTCCAGAATTTGATTAACTCGTTCTACTTGACCACTTGATTGAGGATGGAAGGCGGTGCTAAAGGAGAGACGAGTTCCCATAGCATTTTGGAAACTTTCCCAAAATCAGAGGTGAAGAGACTCCCACGGTCTGAGTTAATTTCCAATGGTACACCATGAAGAGACACTATTCGGGAGATGTATAAATCGGCTAGCTGGCTAGCGGTGATACTCTCACGAACAGGTAGAAAGTGGGCTACTTTGGAAAGTCAGTCGATCACAACGAAGAAGGCATCATTCCCTCTCTTGGTCCTAGGAAACCCAGTGATGAAATCAATACTGATTTTATCCCATTTCCATTCAGGAATAGCCAAAGGTTGAAGGGTGCCAGCAGGCCGTTGATGCTCTGCTTTAACACGACGACAAACGTCGCAATTAGCAATGTATTGAGCCATTTCTCTCTTCATCCTAGTCCACCAAAACCTCTGGCGTAGGTCTTGATACATTTTAGTACTACCGGGATGAATGGTGAGAGGGGATTCATGAACTTCCTTAAGGATCAACTGGCGTAGATGTTGTTTCTTGGGAATCACCAAACGGTTCTCGAATAAGACATCACCCCGCTTACCCATGGAAAAACATTTAGCAACTCCGCTAGCAATGTTTTCCTTAATCCGGGATATGCCCTTATCACGCTTCTGGGCAGCTATGATTTGATCCATAAGGGTAGGTTTCGCCACCAGGGTGGATAGGAATCCTCGAGGAACAATGTGAAGATTAAGCTTACGGAATTCCTCATGGAGAAGTGGTTGACATTGTTGTAACATCAGGTTGTTACAATAGGATTTACGACTTAGTGCATCAGCCATGACATTGGCTTTGCCCGGGGTGTAAGTTATTCCTAAGTCATAATCCGAGATCAACTCGACCCAACGTCTTCGCCTGAGATTCAAATCTGGTTGGGTGAAGATATATTTCAAACTTTGGTGATCGGTGAAGATCTCGCAACGATTACCGAGGAGGTAATGTTGCCAAGTTTTAAGTGCATGGACTACAGCTGCAAGCTCTAGATCATGTGTGGGATAATTTTCCTCATGTGGGTGTAATTGCCGTGAAGCATAGGCAATTACCTGACGATCTTGCATGAGTATGCAACCTAGTCCTTGTCGCGAGGCGTCGCAATAGATAATAAAGTCCTTGGAGAAATCTGGTGGTACCAGTATGGGAGCAGATGTCAGGCGTCTTTTCAGTTCCTGAAAGCTGAACTCGCACTGTGGAGTCCACTCGAACTTTTTATCTTTCTTGAGGAGTTCAGTTAGAGGTTTAGCAACCTTGGAGAAATTCTCGATGAAGCGGCGGCAATAGCTCGCTAAGCCAAGGAAGCTCCGAACTTGCTTAACCGTCTCAGGTGGAGTCTAATCAAGGACGGCTTGAACTCGCTCGGGATTGACAGCAATACCCTTACCAGAGATTACATGTCCTAGATAGGTTACTTCTGGCAACCAAAATTCACACTTGGAGAATTTGGCATAAAGGCAATGCTCTCGAAGTTTCATCAATACCAGCCTTAGATGTTCGGCATGTTCCTCTTCATTCTTGGAGTAGATGAGTATGCCGTCGAGGTATACTATGACAAATTTATCCAAGTACTCCATGAAAACCGAGTTCATTAACCGGGAGAAGGTGGCTGGGGCATTGGTTAAACCGAAGGACATAACGATGTACTCGTATTGGCCATAACGAGTAACAAAGGCTGTTTTGGGAATATCCCCGTTTCTGATTTTGATCTAATGGTAGCCTAACCTCAAATACATCTTGGAAAAGACTAAGGATCCAGCGAGCTGATCATACAGATCATTGATCCTGGGAAGCGGATATTTGTTCTTGATGGTGACCAAATTGACAGGTCGGTAATCCACAACCATTCGATCCGTTCCATCCTTCTTCTTGACGAAGAGGACGGGGCAAGCCCAAGGAGAGGAACTAGGACGGATGAAACCCTTTTTCAAGGACTCATCGAGTTGGTTCTTAAGCTTGGCTAGTTCTAAGGGTGCCATCTTGTAGGGTCTTCTAGAAATTGGAACGGTTCCTGGAACAAGGTCTATCACAAACTTGACATCCCTGTCTGGTGGAACACCTGGCAGTTCTTCTGGAAAGACATCCGGAAAGTCTCGGACTACCGGAACATTCTCAAGGTCTAGAAGGGGGTTGGCATTTAGGGAGTAAAGCTGGCGCTTGGCCACTCGAGTTAAGACATTGACTGTCTTGCCCGATGGGTGAGTAAGTTGAACGGTTCTAGTGGCACGATCCATCTTAGCATAATGAGCTGACATCCAGTCCATACCCAAGATGATGTTTATGTCCGAGGACTTGAGAGCTATTAAGGATGCAAGGAAGACAAGTCTATCGACAAGAATTTCGTTCCCATGGCTTACTCTAGAAGTTTGCCATTTGGAACCCGGAGTTTGAATTACCATGGAAGTGGGCATGTCACAGAATGTCGTGTTATGCAATCGAGCATAGTTCTCGGATATGAATGAATGAGATGCTCCAGTATCGAAAAGAACAGATGCCGGATGGCAGTTAACAAGGAGCGTACCAAGGACAACGTTAGGATCCTCATGAGCCTCCTCGGCTGAAACATAGTTGACATGGCCACGGGCAGTGGTGGCCGGCTTGGCGTAGAATGTCTTTCCCGCGGGCTTACCACGGCCAACGGACTTTCCAGTTTGATTGGGATTGTTGTTCTGGGGACACTCTCGACTATAGTGACCCGGTTCTCCACACTTGAAGCACGTCACCACATTGGGGCGTGGAGCAGCATTAGCAGCGGGGCCACCATAGGGCTTGGGTGTTGCAAACTGCTTGTTGGGACGAGGCGCCTCAATGGATGGCCTCGGGATGAACCTAGGTGGCAGCGCCGTGCTTGGGATCCACACCCGGCGCTTCTGAGCTCCAGAGCCGGATGAAGAGCCAAAATCACGTGAGTGCTTGCATGAAGCGTCATAATCAGTCTGTCCTGTCTCAGCACTGATGGCTTTATTGACCAACTTCTGAAAGGAGGTGCACTCGTGCAGACGAAGATCGCGGCGAAGCTCAGGGCTAAGTCCCTTGCGGAACCTTGCCTGCTTCTTAGCATCAGTAGATACCTCTTCAGGGGCATAGCGTGCCAGATTCCCAAATTCACGACTATATGCATCCACAGTCAGTCTTCCTTGGGTGAAATTGCAGAACTCCTCCCTCTTGCGATCCATGAGACCTTCCGGAATGTGATGCTCACGGAAAGCCTCACTGAATTCAGCCCAAGTAGTGATTTGGCCGACCGGGCGCATAACTTCAAAATTCTCCCACCAATGGCTAGCAGGGCCTTCGAGGTGGCAGGCAGCGTAAGTAACCTTGTCGGCTTCGGCTACGTTGGCAGAACATAGCTTGTGGGTAATGCTGCGAAGCCAGTCATCCGCGTCGAGGGGTTCGACGGAATGGTTAAACTTTGGTGGGTATAGCTTGATAAAGTCATTGATTGACACCAAGTCATTTCACGGGTGGCGTGCAGTGTTCTGCTCAATCCGCTCTAGCACGCGGTTAGTCTCACGCTTGTTTCTTTCCGCCTCCAGCATTACTTCAGCCAGAGAAGGCGGGTGAGGCAGATTTTCACCCCTAGCTGCACTGGCTTCCCCCTGCTCCGAGGCAGCAGGGTTGCTGCGGGTGTTGACCATCCTAGGGGAAAAACAAGACAACGGCTTAGATAAGGATGGCTCAAACTTAGCAAGGAAGTGCAGAATGTAATGGATAACACGGAATGCAGAGATGTTCATCCGTATGTCATGGTAATATAAGACTGCCATATATATACCAACGGTCATACACATCATACATAGTTTAGTACAAGCCCAGGCTACAGTACAGCTATGATGAAGGACGTTGCATCTGATCGGAGGCATTCCAAGCTCCTATACATTATTTGTCTACACCTCCGGAATTGATTACACACAAAGTCGTATTCCACAAGTCACGCAGGACAGTGAAGATACAACTATTACAATACTAGTGGTACTACTACTAACTCAGACAGCTCCGTAGTAGTCCTCATTTTGCTAACTTGGGTAAAATGGACCGTTTATGAGCTAACTAAGCTAATTATGCCATTTTTGTCATAAGTAAGCTAACTTCGGTAAAATGGATGGTTTTGGAGGTCAATAAGCTTATTAAGTCATTTTGCAGGAAATAAAGCTAAGTCTAGGTCTTTATGCATTTGTTAAGCAAAACACTAGAGAAACTTACCGTGATCATGGAGGTGTAGGAGCGGGCTACTAATAATCTCGATCACTATCATCAATAAATGCATAATCATCATCATAACTATCATCAATGACGTGCTCATAGGGTTCAGCGACATCAAAATGTGGAAGACCACCTTGACGTAATCGGTCAAGCATTGACAGGTCATCCGCAACAGTAACCTCTTCTTGTTCTGGCTCTTCTTGTTCCTCCTCTGGGGTGATGCTGGATTCACTATCACTATCTACTTCAATGTTTTGGGGTGAAGTATATCGGTTCTTGAAACGTTTTTGGAAAGATGTGTCTCTTGGAAGAATTCTCCTTCATATGTGGCTGGGTTAATGCAAGGTTCATAATCCTCTTCCTTTGGGGGAGATAGTCTAGCACATGGCGGCACTTCATAAACGACATCCCAACCTTTCAGATTTGGATTAGTTTGGCAGGCCCACAGTAGATAGAATACTTGGGTCGCATGTTGAGCCGTAATATAGACATCAGGAACATCTAAATGGGTGCTTTGTTTGATTTCAACTAGCCCTATATGTTCATGAGTCCTTCTAGTCTCCTTCGGCTGAAACCAATAACATTTGAAGAGTACGACATTCGGTGGGTTGTCACCATAGAATAGAAGTTCATAAATTGCTTCAACTCTCCCATAGTACTCAATACCTCCTTTGCAGGTAGCAGATACACAACAATTTGTAGACTTTCGGTCGGCCATAGATTGCTCTTTGCCATAGGTACGAAAGCGATACCCGTTGATGTCGTATTTGTCAAATTAATGAACCTTATAGTCAAAACCATTAGCGACTTGTCTCAATTCGGCGTCCATAGACTCTGAATTAGCCTACAAGTTTAATACGAAAGGATTGTTGCATTAGGCAGACATTAGCGAATGAAATGAAATGGTCTAATAGAAATTACTGTTTGTTTGAACCAAGAGATGAAACCGGGATAGCCGCCTCCTTGCTTTGCGAGAAGCTCATAATCTTCGATGGAATCCTTTTGGATTACCGCTCCATACGAGAATATGGCGACGTATCGACTATATGAAATATCCAGGAATAAGAGCAGTTCAAAGGAAATAGAAGTTGCGAAACAATGTACCGAGAACTTACTCGATGTATGTCCGCACTTCTGTCAGGTTGTTGAAGATATACAATGTAATGGTATGCCATTCTTCGTTATCCAAAGATACTGGTTTTGAACCACTGGCTGGTGTGAGATTCCCTTTGAATAGGCTGAGGTTGGATCCACCCATTTGAGGTTCGTTAGCATTGTACCGAGGCTTCGGATTATGCAAGTGACGATTTTTGGCTTCATAGTGTGCTGTCACGAAGTTTGCCGCCTCCTTAGTGATGAATGCCTCAGCCATTGATGCTTCAATTGTACGTTTATTTTTGCATTTTTGTCGAAGCGTCTTCTGCATCCTCTCAGTTGGGTAGCACCAACGATTTTGCACGCCCCCCCAATCTTGCCTCGGCCGGGAGATGCAAAATCAAATGCTGCATTGGATTAAAGAAGCCCGGTGGAAAGATCTTCTCTAACTTGCTGAGCAACTCTGGAGCCAACTCTTCCATTTCTTCTAGCACGCTAGGCGATAGTTCTTTCTCACAAAGAACACGGAAGAAATAGCTGAGTTCTGCCAGTACTAGCCATTCATCCTCAGGGATGAAGCCAGGCAACATCACCGGCATTACCCACTCAATCCATATGTGCCAATCATGACTCTTGAGACTAAATATCTTCAATTTATCAAGATTCGCCCCCCTCTTTAGATTCGCTGCATACCCACGGGGAACATCAACTGCTGTTGCACCCACAAGATAATTTCCCTCATAGCTGGCCTTCCAAGATTGAACCATGCCTTTGGCTTCGTCCAGTTCTGCTTTCCTTTCGGTTCTTTCATGTTTTGTAACGACCTATCACATAGCGCCTCCAGATCAACTCTAGCCTTAGTATTATCCTTTGACTTCCCATCTATGCCGAACAATGTACCAAAAAGTGCCTCGGCGATATTCTTCTTAGTGTGCATCACGTTGATGTTGTGCGGGCAAAGGAGGTCTTTGAACTAAGGCAGATCCCATAAGCATGTCTTGTGAGTCCAGGCATGTTTAGAATTATACCCCTTGAAGTACCCTAGACGCTCTGGATCTGGCTCGAGAGCGTCTAACTAATCCAGGGTCTGTTGGCCTGTCAACGCAGGTGGTGCAGAGTTTTTGACAACTCTACCTCTGATGAAGTTCTTCTTGTCTTTCCTGAACTTATGGCGAGGATCCAGGAACTATCTATGCATGTCGAAGCAAGAAAACTTGCGACCGGCCTAAAGCCAACGAAACTCAAGAGCTCCCTTGCATGTGGGACACGGGAACCTTCCATGCACACACCAACCAACGAATAGCGCATACGCCGGCAAGTCATGTGTCGAGTACATGTACCAGACACGCATTATGAAGTTCCGTTTGCTATAGGCATCGTATGTCTTGAACCCATTATCCCAGGCTTCTTGCAATTGCAATTCATCCTTAAGCGGCTGCATGTACACATTCATATTTTCCCCCGGATAGTTGGGCCTTGGAATTATCAACGTCAGGAAAATGTTCTTTCTTTGCATAATCTGTCTGGGGGGAGATTGAGTGGAAAGACAAATACGGGCCAACAACTGTATTGGGTTGCCGTCAGACCAAACACACTGAACCCATCCATGCGTACGCCGACTCGATGATGCCTCGGATCTGCCACTTTGTCATCATGTAATTCATCAAACTTCTTCCACGCAACACCATCAAATGTGTGTACCATCATCAGATTCCTATCTGCATCTAGTTCGGTTCTTTTGCCCATTTTGTGCCATGTCATCTGTCTGGCCGTCTCTTCAACCATGAAAAGACGTTGAAGTCTTGGTATGATTGGCATATATTGAAGAACACTAATGGGGATTTTGGTCTGCGTCTTCTCACCCATACCGTTGTCTACCACAACAAACCTGGAAGACTTGCAAATGGGATAATAGTTCAAGTCCGCATATTCAAGCCTAAATAAGGCACATCCTTTCTCACATGCATGTATCTTCTCATAGTGCATCTTCAGTGCACGGAGGATTTTGTCCAATTGGTATAGGTTTGCAGGAATTACATGGCCTTTGGGTAGAAAGCATCCAAATACTGTCATAATTGCGTCGTAGCATTCTCTGCCCAAGTTGAACTGAGCCTTCAGAGCCATTACTTGTGAGATGGCATCCAATTGACAAAGCTCAGTGTGCTCATGGAGCGGACATTTTGAAGACTCCAACATTTCATTGAAGGCCTTTGCAGATTCCTCCATCTCCTCGTCCGAATCCCGAGCATCATCCAAGTCTTGCACCATGTTTTCCATCCCGGTACCATGCTCATCGGTGCGAGGAAGAACCACCTCAGCTCGGTCACGTTGGGCAGACTCACCATGAAATGTCCACACCGTATAATTGGGCGTAAAACCAATCTTCTGCAGGTGTTTGCCCATTTCAGCCTCTGTCCTCTTTTCCCAATTGTCGCACCGGGAATAGGGGCACCAGGTTTTCCTCTGGCCATTTGCAAATGCAGCTTGCACAAATGCCTTGGTTTTTGTGAACCATTCAGTGCTCCATTTGTTCTGACCAGTGTGACCGGTGTACATCCACACACGATCACTCATCTTGACTTTCAGAGCTACTAGACACACAACAAATATATAATTCACCACGTATATATTCATCAGTTGATCTAGTTTGTCAATTTTATTACGTCCATGCAACCTACACTCTAATAGGTAATGATAGGTCCTAATCCCACCAGAGTATGTGTAGATTGGGTTCCTTTTCCCATGCTATGCTCCCGATCCGAGGCAAAATTTTGCCAGAACCTCCCCGCTGTTCTCCTGATACACGTCTCTGCAATAAACAGAGATGATGTGTACCCGGAGAACAACAGGGGAGACACTGACGAAATTTATGCATCGGATCCGGAGCAAAGCATATGGGAAAAAGAACCCAATCTACACATACTCGGGCTGTCCATGGATAGCGTTGGACAATTCGAAAGAATCACGGTTATAAATATGCAAATGCGTGCATATTTATATATGTAACCCTTTCGAATGGGAGACGCATAGTGGTTACGCATACTGATGACTGACACCTATAGCTAGCAAGTTTCATCGGCACGAAGACCGGAATAGAGCAAATGAAGGGGGGGAGGAGATGTCATTTGTGCTCACCAACGAATGCAGGGGCGGAGCTCGTCGAACACACAGGGAGGTCGTCAAACACCACACCCTCGCAGCGGCGAAACAACTGCACATTTGAATCCACCCGATAAACACAAATATGTATGATGTTTTGCATAACAAAATCGAAAAATATATGACCTAATGCATAATTCACAAATATATGACCCCGCCGTCCTTTAGAAGGCCAAAGAGCACCTTCTACATATTCTTCTTTTCTTCTTTTTGTCTTCTTCTTCTTCTTCTCCCCTCCTCTTCTTCTCCTACACCTACACTTTCTTCTTCTTCTCCCCTCATCTTCTTCACCTACACCTACACTTTCTTCTTCTTCTTCTTCTCGCCTCCTCTTCTTCTCCTACACTTTCTTCTTCTTCTTCCCCTTCTACATATTCTTCTTTTCTTCTTCTTCTTTTTTCATCTTTTTTTCTACTTCTTTTAATTATATGACTAATTATCTAAAACCCATGCACTAAATCTAACACTAACATATATATATATATATAGCACTAAACCTAACACTAACAATTAAAAAGCAAAAAAAAGAAAATCAAATAACTCACCGGACCGCGGTGGTGGGTGGCGGGGGCGGCGGCGACGCTGGGATGGTGGGGTGCTGGGGTGGTGGGGGCGGCAGGTGGGTGGCGGGGGCGACTAGTCGGGGTGGCGGCGGGTGGCGGGAGTGGCGACACGGGGTGGGGGCGGCGGCGGGTGGCGGGGGCGGCTGGTGGGTGGCGGGGGCGACTAGTCGGGGTGGCGGCGGGTGGCAGGAGTGGCGGCACGGGGTGGGGGCGGCGGCGGGTGGCGGGGGCGGCGGCAGGGGGTGGGGGCGGTGGCGGGCGGCGAGGGCGGCGGCGGCGTGGTGGCTCGGGGAGGAGAGAGAGGAGAGAAAGATAGATGGATCCAGGACGTGGTGGGTCTCGCCGTTAGGTAGGTTAGGTCTTTGCCATCAACTTTTTTTCCTCTTTGCCGTCCGCTAGCTGACAGCAAAGAGGGGGGCCGTTAAGTTTGGATTAATCAGCTCATTAGTGGGGACCACCACCCTCTTTGCTGTCTGCTAGCTGACGGCAAAGAATCTTTGCCGTCCGCTAGCTGATGGCAAAGAGTAGGCAGATGGCAAAGACTGTCCTTTGCCATCAGCCAGTTCATTGCCGTCCGTTTTCTGCAAGCGGATGGCAAAGACCTTCTTTGCCGTCAGCTAGCGGACGACAAAGACTTGGCAGATGGCAAATTAGCTAATTCCAGTAGTGTAAGTGGGAGTTCTTAAATATGATTAATTGAACTTTAAATTTATCATGAACTAAGTACTTGATAGTATTTTGCTTGTCTATGTTATTGTAGATAGATGGCCCATGCTATTGTTCCGTTAAATTTTAATGCGTTCCTTGAGAAAGCAAAGTTGAAAGATGATGGTAGCAATAACATGGACTAGGTCCGTCACTTGAGGATTATCCTCATTGCTGCACAGAAGAATTACGTCCTTGAAGCACCGCTAGCTGCCAAACCCGCTGCAGGAGCAACGCCAGATGTTATGAATGGCTTGCAGAGCAAAAATAATGACTACTCGATAGTTCAGTGTGCCATGCTTTACGGCTTAGAACCGGGACTTCAACGACATTTTGAACGTCATGGAGCATATGAGATGTTCCAGGAATTGAAGTTAATATTTCAAGCAAATGCCCGGATTGAGAGATGTGAAGTCTCCAATAAGTTCTACAGCTGCAAGATGGAGGAGAATAGTTCTGTCAGTGAACATATACTCAGAATGTCTGGGTACCATAACCACTTGACTCAACTGGGAGTTGATCTTCCTGTTGATAGTGTCATTGACAGAGTTCTTCAATCACTACCACCAAGCTACAAGAGCTTTGTGATGAACTATAATATGCAAGGGATGGATAAGACGATTCCCGAGCTCTTCGCAATGCTAAAAGCCGCGGAGGTAGAAATCAAGAAGGAGCATCAAGTGTTGATGGTCAACAAGACCACCAGTTTCAAGAAAAAGGGTAAAGGGAAAAAGAAAGGGAACTTCAAGAAGAACGACAAACAAGTTTCTGCTCAAGAGAAGAAACCCAAGTCTGGACCTAAGCCTGAGACTGAGTGCTTCTACTGCAAAGGGACTGGTCACTGGAAGCGGAACTGCCGCAAGTATTTGGCAGATAACAAGGATGGCAAGGTGAACAAAGGTATATGTGATATACATGTTATTGATCTGTACCTTACTAAAGCTCGTAGTAGAACCTGGGTATTTGATACTGGTTCTGTTGCTAATATTTGCAACTCGAAACAGGGACTATGGATTAAGCAAAGATTGGCTAAGGACGAGGTGACGATGCGCGTGGGAAATGGTTCCAAAGTCGATGTGATCGTCGTCGGCACACTACCTCTACATCTATCTCCGGGATTAGTTTTAGACCTGAATAATTGTTATTTGGTGCCAGCATTGAGCATGAACATTATATCTGGATCTTGTTTGATCTGAGACGGTTATTCATTTAAATCAGAGAATAATGGTTGTTCTATTTATATGAGTAATATCTTTTATGGTCATGCACCCATAAAGAGTGGTCTATTTTTAATGAATCTCGATAGTAGTGATACACATATTCATAATGTTGAAGCCAAAAGATGCAGAGTTGATAATGATAGTGCAACTTATTTGTGGCACTGCCGTTTAGGTCATATTGGTGTAAAGCGCATGAAGAAACTCCATTCTGATGGACTTTTGGAATCACTTGATTATGAATCACTTGGTACTTGTGAACCATGCCTTATGGGCAAGATGACTAAAACGCCGTTCTCCGGAACTATGAGCGAGCGACAGATTTGTTGGAAATCATACATACTGATGTATGTGGTCCAATGAATATTGAGGCTCGCGGCGGGTATCGTTATTTTCTCACCTTCACAGATGATTTGAGCGGATACGGGTATATCTACTTGATGAAACATAAGTCTGAAACATTTGAAAAGTTCAAAGAATTTCCGAGTGAAGTGGAAAATCATCGTAACAAAAAAATAAAGTTTCTATGATCTGATCATGGAGGAGAATATTTGAGTTACAAGTTTGGTCTTCATTTGAAACAATGCGGAATAGTTTCACAACTCACGCCACCCGGAACACCACAACGTAATGGTGTGTCCGAACGTCGTAATCGTACTTTACTAGATATGGTGCAATCTATGATGTCTCTTACTGATTTACCACTATCATTTGGGGTTATGCTTTAGAGACAGCTGCATTCACGTTAAATAGGGCACCATCTAAATCCGTTGAGACGACGCCTTATGAACTATGGTTTGGCAAGAAACCAAAGTTGTCGTTTCTTAATGTTTGGGGCTGCGATGCTTATGTGAAAAAGCTTCAACCTGATAAGCTTGAACCCAAATCGGAGAAATGTGTCTTCATAGGATACTCAAAGGAGACTGTTGGGTACACCTTCTATCACAGATCCGAAGGTTAGACATTTGTTGCTAAGAATGGATCCTTTCTAGAGAAGGAGTTTCTCTCGAAAGAAGTGAGTGGGAGGAAAGTAGAACTTGATGGGTAACTATACCTGCTCCCTTATTGGAAAGTAGTACATCACATAAACCGGTTCCTGTGACACCTACACGAATTAGCGAGGAAGCCAATGATGATGATCATGAAACTTCAGATCAAGTTACTAGCGAACCTCGCAGGTCAACCAGAGTAAGATCCGCACCAGAGTGGTACGGTAATCCTGTTCTAGAGGTCATGTTACTTGACCATGGCGAACCTTTGAACTATGAGGAAGCGATGATGAGCCCAGATTCTGCAAAATGGATTGAGGCCATGAAATCTGAGATGGGATCCATGTATGAGAACAAAGTGTGGACTTTGGTTGACTTGCCCGATGATATGCAAGCCATCGAGAATAAATGGATCTTCAAGAAGAAGACTAACGCAGACGGTAACGTTACTATCTACAAAGCTTGACTTGTTGCGAAAGGTTTTCGACAAGTTCAAGGAGTTGACTACGATGAGACCTTCTCACCCGTAGCAATGCTTAAGTCCGTCCGAATCATGTTAGCAATTACCGCATTTTATGATTATGAAATTTCGTAAATGGATGTAAACACTGCATTCCTGAATGGATTTCTGGAAGAAGAGTGGTATATGATGCAACCTGAAGGTTTTATCGATCCAAAGGGTACTAACAAAGTTTGCAAACTCCGGCGATCCATTTATGGACTGGTGCAAGCCTCTCGGAGTTGGAATAAACGTTTTGATAGTGTGATCAAAGCATATGGTTTAATACAGACTTTTAAAGAAGCCTGTATTTACAAGAAAGTGAGTGGGAGCTCTATGGCATTTCTAATATTATATGTGGATGACATATTGTTGATTGGAAATGATATAGAATTTTTAGATAGCATAAAATGATACTTGAATAAGAGTTTTTCAATGAAAGACCTCGGTGAAGCTGCTTATATATTAGGCATCAAGATCTATAGAGATAGATCAAGATGCTTAATTGGAATTTCACAAAGCACATACCTTGATAAAGTTTTGAAGAAGTTCAAAATGGATCAACCTAAGAAAGGGTTCTTGCCTGTGTTAAAAGGTGTGAAGTTGAGTAAGACTCAATGCCTGACCACTGCAGAAGAAAGAGCGAAAATGAAAAGTGTTCCCTATGCTTCAGCCATATGCTCTATCATGTATGCAATGCCATGTACCAGACCTGATGTGTGCCTTGCTATTAGTTTAGCAGGGAGGTACCAAAGTAATCCAGGAGTGGATCATTGGACATCGGTCAATAACATCCTGAAATACCTGAAAAGGACTAAGGATATGTTTCTCGCTTATTGAGGTGACAAAGAGCTCATCGTAAATGGCTACGTTGATACAAGCTTTGACACTAATCCAGACAATTCTAAATCGCAAACCGGATACGTGTTTATATTGAACGATGGAGCTGTCAGTTGGAGCAGTTCTAAACAAAGCGTCATGGCGGGATCTATGTGTGAAGAGGAGTACATAGCTGCTTCGGAAGCATCAAATGAAGGAGTCTAGATGAAGGAGTCCATATCCGATCTAGGTGTCATACCTAGTGCATCGGGTCCAATGAAAATCTTTTGTGACAAGAGAACCAAACACATCAAGAGACGCTTCAATTCCATCCGCGATCAAGTCCAGGTGGGGGACATAGAGATTTGCAAGATACATATGGATCTGAATGTTGCAGACCCGTTGACTAAGCCTCTCTCACGAGAAAAACATGATCAGCACTAAGGCTCCATGGGTGTTAGAATCATTAGTGTGTAATCTAGATTATTGACTCTAGTGCAAGTGGGAGACTGAAGGAAATATTCCCTAGAGGCAATAATAAAGTTATTATTTATTTCCTTATTTCATGATAAATGTTTATTATTCATGCTAGAATTGTATTAACCGGAAACATAATACATGTGTGGATACATAGACAAAACAAAGTGTCACTAGTATGCCTCTACTTCACTAGCTCGTTGACCAAAGATGGTTATGTTTCCTAACCATAGACATGAGTTGTCATTTGATAAACGGGATCACATCATTAGGAGAACGATGTGATTGACTTGACCCATTCCGTTAGCTTAGCACTTGATCATTTTAGTTTACTGCTATTGCTTTGTTCATGACTTATACATGTTCCTATGACTATGAGATTATGCAACTCCCGATTACTGGAGGAACACTTTATGTGCTATGAAACGTCACAACATAACTGGGTGATTATAAAGGTGCTCTACAGGTGTCTCCGATGGTACTTGTTGAGTTGGCATAGACCGAGATTAGGATTTGTCACTCCGATTGTCGGAGAGGTATCTCCGGGCCCTCTCGGTGATGCACATCACTATAAGCCTTGCAAGCAATGCAACTAATGAGTTAGTTGCGGGATGATGCATTACGGAAACGAGTAAAGAGACTTGCCAGTAACGAGATTGAACTAGGTACTGAGATACTGACTATCGAATCTCGGGCAAGTAACATACCGATGACAAAGGGAACAACGTATGTTGTTATGCGGTTTGACCGATAAAGATCTTTGTAGAATATGTAGGAGCCAATATGAACATCTAGGTTCCGCTATTGTCTATTGACCGGACACGTGTCTCGGTCATGTCTACATAGTTCTCGAACCCGTAGGGTCCGCACGCTTAACGTTCGGTGATGATCGGTATTATGAGTGTAACGCCCCGAGACCGATGTGCCAGGTGTCTTCCAGTTATTTGCTGTTGTTGCCTTGTCATTGCTTGCATGTCTTGCATATCATATTATGTCATCATGTGCATTGCATTTACATACATGTTCGTCTCATGCATCCGAGCTTTTTCCCCGTTGTACATTTTGCAATCCGGCGCTCCTATGTCATCCGGTGTCCCTTTCTACCTCTTTTCATATGCGGGTGTTAAACATTTTCTGTTTGGACCGAGACTTGTCATGCGGCCTTGGTTTACTACCGGTAGACCGCCTGTCAAGTTTCGTACCATTTGGACTTCGTTTGCTACCCCAACGGTTAACCGAGGGAACGAAAAGGCCTCGTGTGTGTTGCAGACCAACACCCTCCCAAAGTGGACCAAAACCCACCTAAACGCCCTCCATCATCTCGGTCGTTCGATCAGGATCGCGTGGCCGAAAACCGCACCTCATTTGGACACACCTAGCTCCCTCTACCTATAAATATGTGGCCTCCCCCGAAAATCCGCGCAGATCAAACCCTACCCTAACTTCCCTCCGCGCCGACGGACATGTCCGCCCGCCGGCGGACACGTCCACCCCGTTGCCACATCGCTCTGGCCAATCCGGAGGCGACACGTCATCACCACCGTCCGCCGCGCCCAATCCCGCAGCGCCACCTGCCCGCGCCGCCTCCCACCACCGCGCGGCCCCCGGGGCCCAGATCCGGCCTGTGCAAGCCCGCGCGCCGCCGCCGCGGCCCGCAGCCTCGCCGCTGCCACAACGCCTCCTGCCGGCCACCCGGACCTCGCCGGAGGCCGCGACCCCGCCACCTCATCGCTGGACTTCGCCGCATCTCCGCCACCCTCGCGCGCCTCGAGCTCCGCCACCCGACGCCGCCTGCTCGCCTCCGCCTGTCGCCGCCGCACGTCGGCTCCGCCCCGCCACCCGCGCGTCCCCGTGCCTCCACCATCGCTGCGGCACGCTGCCCACCTTCAGTCGCCGCCGCCGCGTGTGCCGTGCCCCGCCGCCTCCACGTCGCCGTGTGCCTCCGCCTCCTCATCGCCGGCCTCTTCCGTTATCGCCGGAACTGCGCCGGAGTTCGCCGGAGCTCTCTCCGGCCGGATCCACTCGGGCTGGACGAGATCCACCAATCCCGCCATCCAAACACCGTCTCCATCCCGGATCTCTTCGTCCCGCTTCTCTCCGTCCCGCGTTGACTTTCGTGGAGGTAAAATTCCACCAAGTCCCCAAAGTTTCCAGATTCACATGCCCCTAATCATCGCATCATAATTTCATCACCGTTGCTCCGATTCATGCATGTAGCATATAAAAATGTTCGCCTCGAAGAGTACATCATTTCGTCTCATTGCATCATTTTCATTTGATCTCATCTTGATGCCTGAAATGTTGTTGGAAGAGGGCTATGTGAGGAAAGTTGCATATCTGTTTCAGCCAATGCACTTTTGTCATTTTTGTCATGATTAATGTGTGCATGCTATGATCCTGAGCTCTACATGTGTTTTGTAGTATGACACGCCATCTTTACAAGGGTGTATGCCATGTATTTTTGTGATCTTTATGGTGACTAGCACAAGAATGCAAAGTAGCTTACTCGATGATGCTGATTTCAGGTACTTGGAATTTCACTAAGTCCTTGTCCTGTTATTGTTTTTATGCCATATGTTCATGTTGTTTCCTAGTGATCCGTGCCTCTTTTGAGGATGATCAGTAAGGATGTTTTGTAGATATTGTTTTGCTCTATCCATTCATGTCTTTGTTTGCAATTATGGAGCACACTAGCTTGAGCCAATCGAGCTCTACTTTTGCTATAAAATGTACCTGGCAGATTATTAACATGTTTAGCGATTTTGCCGAGCTTATTGTTGTTGATCCGTGCATGCTATGTTGTTGTTCTTGCCATGTCTAGCTTCTATGCCATGTCTATTTGCTGGGTGTATGCTTAGTTTTTCATGCAATGCCTCGTAGTGAGTGCATCGAGCTCGTAAACATGCCTACTTGATAACTGTTTTGCCATGCTCCAGTTTTTCCCTAAGTCTGAATCTGTTTATGTTTTTGCTATGTTCACATGCTTGCAATTGTATTTTCTGATCCCTTTTGGCTCATGGTCACTAAGGGACTTTTGTTATATGCTTTGAGTAGCTTCATGCCGTGCCTTTCTTTGCCATGATATGTTCCTGTAGCATGTAGTTTTCATGCTCTAAAGATTGCTTACTGATGATAAATTCCTTACTTGTCATTTCACAAAGTCTGAAACCTGTTATCATTTGCACTTTTGCCATGCTTGTTTGAACCTATTGATGAGTGAATTAGACGTAGCTCAGTGTTCATATTTTATCAAGAATAATGAGTGGATCCCTGCCATCTGTTTTGTTGCTATGTTTGAGTGCTGTAGCATATTTATCTTGATGCATTTAGATGGTCACTTGCTGATTATCGCAGACTGGTGCCATATTTGTATTGTTTGCCATTTCCAAACCGTGCATCCGATTCCGGTGATCTTTATATCGATTTCGACCGAAATCAACTCCTCTTTCCAGTGGCACTCTTGGTTTTCCAAGTTAAGGCCAGGTTCAATCTTTTCTTTCCAAATCATGCATATGCATCGCATCCCGCATCCCGCATATCATGCCTTGTTTATGTGTTGGTTGTTTACTATGTTGTGTGTTTCTTTCCGGTGTTGCTTCTTCGGGTTGGTTCTGATAACGTCATGTTTGTTAGGACCCATTTGTCTACGTCCGTTTGTCTTCTTCATGGACTCGTTCTTCTTCCTTGCGGGATTTCAGGCAAGATGACCATACCCTCGAAATCACTTCTATCTTTGCTTGCTAGATTGCTCGCTCTTTTGCTATGCCTATGTTGCAATACCTGAAAGTGCGTTATATCGACTAGAGGGGGGGGGGTGAATAGGCGATTTTTATGAAAGTCATCAAAACGTGGAAGTTATGAAGACAAACAGCAGAGATATGCCTATTACTATGCAGCGGAAGGTAGACTACACTAGGCAAGCCATGGTCAAGTATCAACAGAGTGAAAGCACAGTGACAAATAGCTGCAGTGTAATAAGGATCAGGTAGGAAGATGTTATGAAGCCAAACAGATTATACACTCACGTTGTGAAGACAAAAGATAGAACAGACATGCAATGACTTCACAATGAGTAATCAGTAAGTAAACGAAGATGAAACCAGTGACTCGTTGAAGACAATGATGTGTTGGACCAGTTCCAGTTGCTGTGACAACTGTACGTCTGGTTGGAGCGGCTAGGTATTTAAACCTTAGGACACACTGTCCCGGACACCCAGTCCTGAACCGCAGCTTAGGACACCAAGTCCTCGCCGTATTCTCCTTGAGCTAACGTCACATAGTCCTCGCCCAATCACTCTGGTAAGTCTTCAAGGTAGACTCCCAAACCTTCACAGACTTCGTTCACTGGCAATCCACAATGTCTCTTGGATGCTCTGAACGCGACGCCTAACCGTCTGGAGGATGCACAGTCCTCAAGTGTAATAAGTCTTCAGATCGCATAGACAAGAAGAATTAAGTGATGCCCAATTCTCTCTGGCTCTGGTGGTTAGGTCTTTATCCTCGCAGGGAATTCTCTCTCAAAGGCTTCGAGGTGGGTTGCTCTCAAATGACAAAAGCCGTACTCTCAAACTAAGCAGCCAACCATTTATGGTTGTAGGGGGTGGGCTATTTATAGCCACTTGGCAACCCGACCTGATTTGTCCGAAATGACCCTGGGTCACTAAGGAACTGACACATGTCCCAACGGTCAGATTTCAATCTCACATGGCAACTTTACTTGGGCTACAAGCAAAGCTGACTTGTCTGGCTCTGGACAAGATTCGCTCTCATTGTCTTCACTCGAAGACATAGGTTTTTGGTTTAGGCATCACTTCAGTCATTCTGACTGGTTCTCCTGGACCCCACTTAACAGTATGGTGGTTCCTATGATTCAACACAACAGAAAAAGAACTACGAAAGATCTAAGTCTTCGAGCTCCATAGGCTTCATATCATGTCTTCTCTAGTCATAGTCTTCAATGTGAATATCTTCATATACCACCTTTGACTTCAATGTCTTCATACATTTTTAGGGGTCATCTCTGGTAGTTAAACTGAATCAATGAGGGACTTCTACCCGTGTTATCCTGCAATTCTCACAAACACATTAGGCCCTCAACTAGGTTTGTCGTTAATACTCCAAAACCAACTAGGGGTGGCACTAGATGCACTTACAATCTCCCCCTTTTTGGTGATTGATGACAAACTAGTTGAAGTTTTCAATGGGGAATATAATCTGTGAAATTGTAAAGGATAAGGAATTGTCTTCATAAGTTGCAAGGGCTCCCCCTGAAGATGTGCATATAAGTTAATTTGCTTTTGGAATGCAAATGCACATGGCAGGTTGTACTTGTGGAGATCCACTTCAGCTTATGATGACAATCCACTATACATGTGAGAGTATATGAAGATAATGACATGCATAATGGAAAATGGACGTCTGCAGAATGAGCTAAGTGCGGAATTTATCGTCGCACATGCGGAATTTATCTTCGCAAAACAAGGTGGCAAACAGGTAGCAGACGACCAACTGGTTTAAGTGTTACAACTCATAAGAACCAAATGTAGCAAAGAAAAACGGGAGTTGTAAGCACGAAGCAAAATATAAGGCACCCGCTCATATGAACCCGCTTGAAGACTATCAATATCTCATATGCTTCTCCCCTTTTTGTCAGTAATGACCAAAAAGGTTTGAAGACATAGAGTCTCTACTCGTTCCCATGAGGAGTAGGTGAAGTAGCAGGGTTGTTGGTGTTGGTTGGCGGTGCAGAAGAGCTTGGAGGTGCTGAAGCATATGGCGGTGAAGTAGCATTGTCTTCTTCCTCAATGATTCTGGCAGTGACTGTGGCAGCAAAGGAAGAGAACTCAGAATCTTCAAGGGATGGAGTTCCTAGCAGCACAGCTCTTCGAGGAGGTGTGGAGTCAAACTTGAATCTCTTAGTGAAGCCATCCTCTTGAAGATCAGCTTCAGAAAGCATCATCGTTAGCCCTTTCCATGTGCGGCGACAGGTTTCATGAGCAACGAAAGCGTTCTTGGTGGCAAGATTTTGAGTGCGATTGACATCCACCAAGAGGCTCTTCATCTGACACTTCAGCCAGTCATGATGCCTATCTTGTTTCTGATGTAGGGCCACAAGAAGCTCTCGGTCGTTGAGAACACGAGTGCGCTTCTTGGGTCTTGAAGCAGTGGCACTGTCAGTGGCTTCAGTTGAAGCAGGGTGTGGTGCACGTGTAGTGCCAGCCAAAGGATACACCCGAGAAACTGCTTCAACGCCTTCAACGTTCTGTGAAAAACTATGATGTTCTGCATTTTGAAGACTTAGTGGTTGCTTGGCAGGCTCAGAATATATGGCTTCAGTAGACATGTCCACGTCAGGCAAGAAGATCCGATGGTTGCGGGCTGAGGGCTGATAAGAGATTGCGGAGTGTAGCTTGATCAGCGCATGACCCAAGGGGCGTAGAACTTCAAACCAAACAGATCCATGCCTGATGCAGCAAGTTGGCGTATGAAGAAGTCCTGTGCATTGAAGCATTTGCCATGCAGTATATAAAAGACCAAAGTCTTCATAGCACCCTGAAGCTTGGCATTTGGAGAGTGCCCTTTGATAGGCCAAAGAGTCCGCCTGATGATGTGATAGATGGTTCTGGGAAGGTACTCAAGGTCTTCAATGAAGAACTCTGTTGGATACGCAGCATCTTGAGGCAAAGGCTTCATCATGCTGAGCATTTGGCTCATATTAGGTTCTGGCCGCTGAAAGATGCTCTTAATAGCTTCAGCATGCAGTTGACAGCCTTGGTCGAAAAGATCGCCTGGAGTGGGCAAGCCAGTTAGCTCAATGATGTCAAATGCATTGGCTTCATGATGGACGTTGCCAGTCATCCACTCCAGGATCCATGTCTTCGGATCTCTGCTGTATCCTTTGATGCGAAGGGTGGCATAGAATTGTAGCAGCAGCTCTTCATTCCAATGCTCTTCATCAGTGACAAACTGCAGCAGACCCACTTGCTTGAAGCAATCCAACGCTTCTTCTAGACAAGGCAGACCAGCTAAAGCTTCAACGTCAAGGCGCTTGTGTGGAAAGATGCGACCTTGGTTGTAAAGAACGCAAGAGTAGTAGCTTCGCTGAGGATAACTCCAGAATCGATCAGATGATATCCTTTCCCTTGAGTAGGGGTTCTTGGAGCTATCGAAGAACGTGTTGTCTGCCCTGAAGCCATTGATGTTGAAGGAGCCAGGTGCTGATGCAGGACCTAGAAACCTTGGCAGTCTGGGGATTGGCTTCTGGACCTGAGGCCTGTGCTCAACATGATAGTTGAATTGGGGACCGGCAGCAGACTCAGGAACAGAAGTGGTGGGTTCAGTGGCTTCGCTGTCTTCAGAAGCTTTTGCTGGGGAGGGCTCCACATTAGCTTCGTTGTTGGTTGTGGCAGCCTCAAGGTTTTCATCCTCCGCTTGACTAGCAGGAGGGTCTGTCACAAGCACGTTCTCCTGGAGAACTGCTTCTTGGTGGAGCAGGGGAGTGGGATCTTGTGGTACTTCTTCTGTGGCTGATGCAGCCGGAATGTCTTCAGCAGAGACTTGAGGCCTTGGACCTTTGCGAAGCCTGCGGAACATAGACGACGCCTGTGGGGTTGGAGTGGGCTGGGCCTCATAGTCTTCTTCCTCTTGAGGGTGATCCGCCCATGAAGCATCCTGTGTAATTGGCGTCAGTGGACAACCAACGCTGATGAGTTCGCTGTGTTCTTACTGAGGAAGGGTTGCATCATCTGCTACATTGTCACGATGACCAATGTCTTCAGCAGCGATGGGATCAGCTGCTGGAATATCTTCAGTTTCAGGAGCCTATGTGGAAGCAGGCTCATGAACCGTTAGTTGATGTTCTGCCTTAGGGTGAACCATAGAGATGGGTTCAACTATCAAGGGCCCTGTGGGAGCAGCCCGAGCTTTCTTGATCTTTCTCTTTTTCTTGCTGGGGGCAGTAGGAGAGGCTTCAGAGCTTTTCCTCTTCCTGGCTTCAGCCTCAGCAGTTCTTGTCTTCTTGAGCTCTGAAGCTGTTGACCGGCTCTTTGGCTTCGAGCCAGTCATCCTTGTTGGGAAGACAATCGGAACTGCTTCTTGGCTTGGTGCATCAGATTCAGCCGTAGCAGGCTTCTTCTTCTTCTTTGCGGCCATCCTGGGGTCGATGCCAGGACGCCCAAGTGCCTTGCGCTTCTCAGCCTCATTATAGGCTTGCACACATCTGTCAGCCAGAGTCTTCATCCGCTCACGTGAGCCCTGAGCTTCTGCACGCTTCTTCACAAAGGCTTCCTTGAGCTCGTGCATCATTGTCTTGAAGTTCTTCACTTCTTGCACGCTGAGCTTGGCCATATGCTTCTTGAACTGAGCCTTTTCATAGTCAATTTTCTGCTTCAGTTCAACTATGCGCTGGGCAATAGCAAGTTCAGAAGTAATGGCGCCTTGGAAGGCGACACTAAGGCCAATAGGTAGCTGCAGATCTTCAAAGCTGATGTTTGGCGTGTCAAACCACTCGTCAATGAAGCTGTGGATGATGGCGACATCAAAGAGAGGCAGATTATTAAAGATTTCTGCTTCTTCTTTGCTCTTGATGAGCTGCTCAAGAGCGTCATCTGCAAGATCTTCATCACATGACAGATCAATGGCTTCGCTGCGCAGGATGGCAGCAGCTGTGAGCTCTTTGCCAGTGTGAGAGAGAGGCATCTTGGCCTTCTGGTGCCTTGAGACGCATGATAAGTCTTCAGACTGCACACTGTCTTCAGGAGGTGCAGTCGCCAATGGCTTCGCCTTTGAGATTTTTGGTGAAGGGGCCGGCTTTGAAGCTTTTGGCTTCTTCAACTGTTTTGGCTTCGGCACTGCAGGCACTGCAGGCGCTTCATCAGACTCAGTGTCAGCTGCAGGCTCATTCACTGCAGTCCCTTGAACCAAGATGTAGGTGATGAGGCCTTCAAGGTTGGCATACGGACCGATGACATTGGGCTCTGCTTCTCGTGTGCCATCTGCCCTTGGTGCTGAGGGACCAGGGTTGAAGTCTAACCCAAATTTCTTCTTGTTCTGCTTCACTGAGTTTTGGGCAAACTGGAAGTTGCGCTTGAACAGATTGTCGTCACGACACCAGAGTAGTGACGATGGATGTGCATCATCAGACTGTGTGCCGGGGCTGCTAGATCCACGGGCACCTATGGGACCGGCGGACCGGGTCCCTTTCGGTTCGGCAGGGGCGGAGGTCGCGCAAAGAGCAGATCGAGGCGAGTCACGCGAGCGATTTACCCAGGTTCGGGCCGCACGGATGCGTAAAACCCTACTCCTGCTTTGTGGTGTTGTATTGATTTCTAGCTCGGGAGCGCGGAGTGCTACAGTACACACCAGCAGCTAGCAAGACCGAGCGTGAGTGTTCGTTGTGGCTAACCCCCCCCCTCGTTGCACTCGGGCCTCCTTTTATATGCTCAAGGGGTTACCGACATAGCGACGGAGGTAAAGGGCAAAAATGGAAAGGTGCTTGTGGTAGGTACAGCTACCTACTACAGTGTTATCATACCTAACCCTGGCGACAGGGGACAAGGGCATTAATTGCCCGTCTGTGTCGCCTAGACAGTACCGAAAGGGACCGCTAGGGACGCCACCGTTTGCCACGGTGGTTATCTTGTCAGCGCCTGCTTGCCACCTCGCACCCCTAGCTGCACGGCCCCCTGCCACGTGTGCTCCGGAGGGCCCTAGAGCGACACGCTGGCAGGTGTGCTGGAGCGCGGGCACGAAGTGGGGGTTTCCCGCGGCAAGCTCCTTGCCGCGGTCGTCGTCTTGGCGTGTCCGGGAGCTTGTCGATCACCGGGCCTTGCCGGGACACGTGGCGCGTCGCGGAAGGTTTTCTTGGTATGCCTTTAGTGGCCTTCCCGGCAAGCTCCTCTTGCCGGGGTCTTGTTTCCTTCCCAGCCAGCTTCTCTTGCTGGGGCCTTGGTTGGCCTTCCCGGCAAGCTCCTCTTGACGGGGCCTTGTTTTGAGTACTTTGTTCTTGAATGGTCTTCAAAGTAGCCGCGGAGGGTCTTGGCGGCCACCCGGCAAGCCTGCCGCGGGATGCTGCGACTGCCCGTGCACAAGTTCGGGATACTAGGGTACCCCTACTCTAGTACACCGACAGGAGCCCCCGGGCCTGGGCCAGACACGGTGCCGAGCGCTACTGGGCCAGGCCCAAAACAGTGCACGGGCACGCGCGGCCTAGGTCACGCCGCACATCTCTCCGCTTCCACCGCGAACGCCCGGGACGGCACGCGTCAAACGCGGCGTCGTGGGTGACGTGGGCGGCGTGCGCGGGGCTAAGCCCCGCGAGCATGCGTCAGGCCATGATGAAGGGGATGGTTCGCGCCCTCCTCCCTAAATGGAGGTAGGCGTGGGGGCGTGGTGCATTTACTGGACGGGGCTGGTGCGCGGTTTTCGAGGCGTCCACTCCCCGCGATCACGGGGTGGGGTGAGGCCGCCTCATTCGTCGCCTTGGTTCTGCATCCCCGCCACGCGGCTCCCATGCACTTGGGGTCGCGGACGGCGGGAGCGGGAAACGTGAGCAGAGGCAGCGGGCTGGGCCTGACTCCCTGCTCTGCCCATGCCTTGATTCGCTGAGCGGGGCAGCCGAGCCCCCACCTCGCTCCTTTATAAAGAGCGGGAGGGGAGCACGGAAGCCCGCACTCTCTCATCTCCTCCTTTCTTCAGCTTCTGCTTCCCTTTCTCTCATTCGCCATGGAGAAAGGGAATCCTGGCCCTTCATCGGTGGCGGCGAGGGTCCCCGCCAGACAGCGCACCCCTTCCTCTCCCGCACCCGTGGTGGCAGAGCCAGCCACAAGGGGAAGAGGGAGGGGACGAGGTCGTGGACGAGGTCGAGGACGAGGTCGAGGCGCTCGGGGAAGAGGCGGACGGGGTGGCGCGCCAGCTCCGCCTCCGCCGGTGGCTCCCCTCCCCACGGCGGTCCATATAGGGGATGATCCTTGCGAGTTCTTCGTCAGGCTGCGCCGGGCGCCTCGTCGTCGCCTCCGGCTTCTAGCTCCGTTTGCGAGCGCGATGGAGTCGGACCCGCCCGAGACACTGAGGCTGCACATGAGGGGCTGTGGGATCAGCGGTACGCGAGTCCGCGTTGTATTCCCAGCCTCTAATGTGATGTATCTTGATCGAGGGTGGAAGACGTTCGCACGTATCCACAGCCTGACGGGGGGGCTCACCCTCCATTTTAAGTTGATGGAGGGCGATCTCCTCTCCGTCAAGGTCTTCGGGTGCTTCGGCACTCGGGCGAAGTGCTGCGTGGACAGCTCCTCCGATAGTGAAGGCTCCTCCTCGAGCGATAGTGACGAGGAGGAGGGCAACGGCGACGATGAGGGTAACGGGCGGCGGGATGGCGGGTCCAACTAGGTGTCGGGCGCCGCTCCGTGCGGCACCGGCGACCCCATCATCCGTGTCGCCGGCGTCTTGAACTCCCCGGGGTCGTCTCCTTGGGCGGCTGGCGTAGGGAGGCTGCGGAAGGGGAAGAGGGCTGGCGACGAGGCCGTCAGGTCGGAGTACAAGGGCGTGGTGCCCCGGACAGCGTGCTGACGTCCTGCCGCCCCGTCTTCGAGCCCCGCTTCCGGCGCCGCCATCACCGTCCAGCCTTCGGACGGCCCCCGGGATGTTCTCTTGGTGTCTTCTGGCACCCGTAGCTCGCCTAGGCGCCTTTTTTGCCCTTCTCGCCTCCTTGACCTACCTCCTGAAGAGAGGGACAGGAAAAGGGATTACGGGCATCTTATCTTTTTAATTTGTAAGCCTTCGGGCCTTAGCTGCATCTAAAACTTGTAGTCCTCTCTTTCATGTTTTTCATCCTCTATGGACTGTACGTGAGTGGGATGTTTTTTAATGAAAAGGGGATGCTTGCCGGGTTATTTGTCTCGCGGGTTGAACCCACGCCAAGGAGTAAATCCTTGGTATCCTTCGGACAGACATTACGTCTCCCGGCAACAGGCCCTGCCGCCTTCCCACGTCGCTTGACCTTTCTCACGCCTTTGACGGAGGCGGGAACGAGGTGAGTGCGGCCCCCTCGTTTCATCCCTTTGCTGCCGCGACTACGACCGAACTTGGCCCCGGGGCCTGAAGTCGAGGGAGCACGGCAGTTTTCGGGAAGAAACGCGGTTTCGCATTCCCCAGTCCATAAGAGGATGCATGATGAGGGACGAAAGACTTATCTGATATTGCAGCCCCCGGCAACTCTGGCTTGCCGCGAATAAATCTTGGCGCTCACAGCCCCCAGCAACACTGGCTTGCCGGGGCTCAGGTGCCGGCACGCCCTTCTTCTCCTTTTCGTCCTTAAGCGGTTTGGCCAGGATAGGCGAGCCCTGCGAACGAAGGAAAAGCAAAGGGACGGACACTCGACCTCTAAGCTATGGGTTAGCCACTGTTAGGCACTATCAACCCTAACCAAGGACGAGACTTGACCTAGCATGCATGCTATAACCCCGGGGTGATCAGCGCTTCATTTACTGGTGCTCAGGGTCTGCGCCTGGCTCTGTACAAAGGATTACATGCAACAGCGGCAAGACTTGTACAGAAGGGTGGTTGCCGGATAGGGTCCGACAACCGCGCCTTACGGGTAAAAATTACGAAGATGCTCGATGTTCCAGGAGTTGCTCACTGGTACGCCATCTTCGGTCTCAAGGCGGACAGCGCCAGGCCTTGTGACTCGCTTCACCCGGTAAGGGCCTTCCCACTTCGGCGTCAACTTGTTGGAATTCTTGGCCGACTGAATGCGCCGAAGAACAAGGTCACCTTCCTCGAGACTCCTGGCATTGACTCTGCGGCTATGGTAGCGGCGCAGAGCTTGCTGGTAGCGAGCAGCTCGCACAGCAGCCTGGAGACGGTCTTCCTCAAGGAGCAGCGCGTCATCTTGTCGCAGCCGCTCTTGCTCGAGCTCATCATAAGCGAGCACTCGAGGTGACCCGTATACGAGTTCCGTGGGGGTAACTGCCTCTGCTCCATAGACTAGAGCAAAGGGTGTCTGTCCAGTGGCTCGATTTGGCGTCGTTCTGATCGACCAAAGAGCCACCGGCAGCTCCTCGATCCAGTTTCTTCCGCACTTGTGCAGCCTGTCGAAAGTTCTGGTCTTGAGCCCGTGCAGCACTTCAGCATTTGCCCTCTCCGCTTGACCGTTGCTTCTCGGGTGAGCAACAGAAGCGAAACAGACCTTGGCGCCAAGATCTTGGATGTACTGCATGAAGGTGCGGCTCGTGAATTGTGTACCGTTGTCGGTGATTATCCTGTTAGGGATCCTGAAGCGGCAGACAATCGACCTGAAGAACTTGACGGCTGACTGTGCGGTCACCTTCCTCGCTGGTTCCACTTCCGGCCACTTTGTGAACTTGTCGATTGCAACGTACAAGTACTCAAAGCCCCCGACAGCTCGGGGAAAGGGGCCGAGGATGTCGAGCCCCCAGACCGAAAATGGCCAGGATAAAGGGATCGTCTGGAGAGCTTGAGCTGGCTGGTGTATCTGCTTGGAATGGATCTGGCACGCTTCACACTTGGTTACTTGTGTAGTTGCATCCTGGAGGGCTGTTGGCCAGAAGAAACCTTGCCGGAACGCTTTGCCGACAAGTGCTCTTGCGCCAATGTGGTGACCACACATGCCTCCGTGTATCTCTGCCAACAGCTTTTGTCCGTCTTCCCGGGGAATACACTTCAATTTCACCACGTTGAGCCTTCTTCTGTACAGTGTCTTGTCGACGAACTGGTACATACTTGACTGCCGGGCTACTCTTTCTGCTTCTTCTTGCTCTTCGGGAAGTTCTCCTGTCTGAAGGAAACGGACAATCTGCTGCGCCCACGTTGGAGCTTGTGGCTCGACAACAAGGACTAAAGGCAACTCTGCTGCTGCGGGAACATCCGCTTCTACGGCAAGGACCTGCGGCTCTGCCGGAGCTCGACGTTCCCCGACAAGCTTGCCGGAGCAAAACTTGCCGGGAGCTTCTGCTTCAACGGAACAAACCTTGGGGCTTGCCGGAGCATCTTGCTCCTCAGCGCTCTTGGTGTTGGACTCAGCTGCCGCGGGAACATCCGCTTCTACGGCGAGAAGTTGTGTCTCTGCCGGAGCTTGACGTTCCCCGACAAGCTTGCCGGGAGCTTCTGCTTCAACGAAACAAACCCTAGGGTTTGCCGGAGCATCTTGCTCCTCAGCGCTCTTGGCGTTGATCTTGGGGACCTTCTTGGCGGCGGCTTCGGGAAGCTCTGCCGGCAAATAGTCACCAGAAACCAACTTCCTCTTCTTGCTCTGTCCATTTGATGGTGTTACGGACGGTTGAGTCAGCCTGAGCACAAAGATCCCTGGTTCCACAGGTAACTTAAGTGCGGCACACTTTGACAGGCCGTCGGCAATGGCATTCTGAGCTCTTGGAACATACTCCATTTGTAGGCCGTCAAAGTGCTCTTCCAGCTTTCTCACTTCGTCAACTTAAGCTTCCATCAACGGACTCTGATAATTCTTGTTTACTTGGCGGACGACAAGCTGTGAGTCACCCCTGACAATGAGCTTCTTGATCCCAAGGTTTGCCGCGATCCTGAGACCGGCAAGCAATCCCTCATACTCTGCAGTATTGTTTGTTGCTTGCTCCTTGGGAAAGTGCATCTGGACTATGTACTTGAGGTGCTCTCCGGTGGGTGCGATAAGCAGCACACCAGCGCCGGCGCCTTACAGCGAGAAGGCACCATCGAAGTACATCAGCCACTCTTTGCTTGCTTCCTTGTCGGGGATGCTCGTTTCTGGAATTTCTTCATCTGGTGTTGGCGTCCATTCTGCTATAAACTCTGCCAATGCTCTGCTCTGGATAGTTGAAGTACTTTCAAACTTGAGGCCAAAGCTTGACAGTTCCAGCGCCCACTCAACAATCATGCCTGTCGCTTCGGGATTCTGCAGTATCCTCTTCAGCGGAAAGCGAGTGACGACTGTGATCTCATGTGCTTGGAAGTAATGGCGCAGCTTTCTCGAGGCCATGAGAAGGCCGAAAAGCAATTTCTGCACACCAGAATACCTTGACCTAGCCCCCTGCAGGAGGGAACTGACAAAGTAAATTGGGCGCTGCACCATTCTCTTCCGTGTCTCCTCGTGCATCTGCGCAGATCCATCTTTGTCGGGACCAGAGCTTGTCGGGGAAGCCCCCTGCTTGTCGCTGGATGCGCTTGCCGCGGTTGCTGGCTCATCATCTGCCTCCCTCTCTGCTACTAGCGCAGCACTAACCACTTGATTGGTTGCCGCTATGTACAGCAGCAACTTCTCTTGTGGCTTAGGTGCGACAAGTATTGGAGGGGAGGACAGGTATCTCTTCAGGTCTTGCAGCGCAGCCTCCGCTTCCGGAGTCCATTTCATTGGACCTGCCTTTTTCAATAATTTGAAAAATGGCAGGGCGCGCTCAGCAGACCGAGAGATAAACCTGCTGAGAGCAGCCACGCAACCGGCAAGTTTCTGTACATCCTTGACGCGCTTTGGTGCTTCAATCTGCTCGATGGCCTTGATCTTGTCGGGATTGGCTTCAATTCCCCACTGAGACACGAAGAACCCGAGAAGCTTGCCGGAGGGAACTCCAAACACACACTTCTCTGGGTTGAGCTTGAGGCTGATCTTGCGCAGATTTGCAAAGGTCTCGTCTAAGTCTTGTATCAGGGTTGCTCTGTCCTCGCTCTTGACCACTATATCATCCATGTAGGCTTCCACATTTCTGTGTATTTGTGGCTCAAGAGCAATTTGGACTACCCTTGCAAATGTCGAATCAGCATTTTTTAGTCCGAAAGGCATCCGTACGAAACAGTACGTGCCACATGGAGTAATAAATGCGGTCTTCTCCTCATCTTCTTCTTCCATGAAGATCTGATGATATCCTGAGTATGCGTCAAGGAATGAATGCAAATCATATCCGGCTGTGGAGTCAACAATCTGGTCAATGCGTGGCAAAGGAAATGGGTCTTTGGGACAAGCTTTGTTAACATCGGTAAAATCGATGCAAAGTCTCCATTTCCCGTTTGCCTTGCGCACGACTACAGGATTGGCCAACCACGTGGGATGGAGCACTCCTCTGACAAGGCCTGCTGCTTCCAGTTTCTTGATCTCTTCTGCAATGAATTCTTGGCGCTCCACTGCCTGCTTCCTGACTTTCTGCTTGACGGGCCGCGCATGAGGACAAACGGCAAGGTGGTGTTCAATCACTTTCCTGGGAACACCGGGGATGTCAAACGGCTGCCATGCAAACACGTCGACATTCGCCCGCAGGAAAGTAACGAGCACGCTTTCCTATTTAGGGCTGAGAGTGGCACTGATGGTGAAGGTACCACCAGTGCCGTCCTCCCTGGCGGACACCTTCTTCGTCTCTGGCGGAGCTGCCATCGTCTTCTTGCACTTGCCGGTGGAGCTCGATGGTGCGTCCTCAACGGCAGCGCAGCACTCCGAAGAGGTGCGCTTGCCGGAGTGGGCACCAGAACTCTTGCCGGACTTGGTCTTGCCGGTGGAGCTCGATGGTGCGTCCTCGACGGCAGCGCAGCACTCTGAAGAGGTGCGCTTGCCGGAGTGGGCATCAGAACTCTTGCCGGACTTGGTCTTCTTCCCCCCGGGAGCTTCAGCGGCAAGTGGATTGCGATCAGCCGTGGCTGCTGCTTCCCGGTAGATCTTGTCGGCACAGATAAGAGCATCCTTGTTGTCGCCGGGGACAGAGATGACGCTTATCGGGCCTGGCATCTTCAACATGTTATATGCGTAGTGAGAGGCTGCCATGAACTTGGCGAGTGCTGGACGGCCAAGTATCCCATTGTAGGGCAATGGGATATCGGCAATGTCGAATGTGACCCTCTCAGTCCTGAAGTTTAGCTCGCTGCCAAATGTTACCGGCAGCGTGACCTTCCCCTTCGGCTTGCTCCTTCCCGGGTTAATTCCTTGGAACGTGCCGGTCTCTTCGAGCTCGCTGTCAGGGATTTGGAGTTTCTGGAGAACAGCGGAGGAGATCAGGTTCAAGCCGGCCCCGCCGTCAACTAACATCTTTGTGACCTTGAGGTTGCGGATAGTTGGTGAGACCAACATCGGCAAGAACCCGACCGCAGTTGTTCGATCAAGGTGGTCCTCAATGTCAAAGATGATAGGCGTGCTGGACCATTTCAGAAGCTTGCGCGATTCGACAGGTGGTTCCGCTGCATTGACTTCCCGCGCCCACTGCTTGAGTTGGCGGTGTGAAGTGTGCAGAGAAGCACCGCCGTCAACGCACAAGACCTCTATGGCTTTCTGAAACTCCTGTTCACTGGTCTCAACATCATCCATGTCTTCGTCGTCGTCATCTTCGTCGTTGTCGCGGCCGCGGGGAGGCCTGTCTCCTTGCCGCAGCTTGGCCTTGTCGCGGCGTCCTCCCTGTCCGGCGCGCTTCTTACCGGATCCTCCCGCACCCCCTTGGGCCCTCTCCTTGTCGTGCCGCTCATACTCAGCTCTTTGCTGCTGGACAAGCTGCTCGACTTTCTTGCAGCTCTGGAGGTCATGGCCCTTGGTGCAGTGAATCTTGCAGTATTGCTTGTCGGAGCCGTCCTGCTTGTCGGCGGCTGCCACAGCCTGGCAGTTGGCGCACGCGGCAACCTCCTTGCCGGAGCTACTGACCCTGGCTTGCTTGGCGCCGCCGTCACTGCCGGACTGCTCAATGACCAGCACCTCTTTGTTCTGCTTCTTCCTGTTGTTGCGCCCCCGGTTTTTCCTTGCCGGGGCGGCATCCTCACTGTCAGATCCCCCTGCTCCAGTGCTTTCTCCGGGGAATTTCCTTCCTTCCTCAGCGCGTGCACACTTGTCGGCCAGGGCATATAGCTTGCTGACGTCCCGAATCTTGCACATCGCCATCTCCTCCCGCATCCTGCGGTTACGCACGTTCTGATGGAACGCGCTGATTACCGCGGCAGGGTGGATATTTGGGATGTTGTGCTGTACACGGCTGAACCTCTGGATATACTTGCGCAGGGGCTCTCCTTCCTTCTGGACGAGCAGATGAAGATCGCTCTCTTGGCCATGAGGTTTGTGGCCGCCTGTGAAGGCGCCAACAAACTGATGGCATAGATCAGCCCAGGAGGATATTGAGTTGTCCGGCAAGTGCATGAGCCAGGACTTGACGTTGGGCTTGAGCACCAATGGGAAGTAGTTGGCAAGGATCTTATCGTCCCGCCCCCCAGCAGCCTGCACCGCGATGGTGTAGATGCTGAGGAACTCCGACGGATGCGACTTGCCGTCGTACTTCTCTGGTACATCTGGTTTGAAATTCTTCGTACTGGGCCACTGGACTTGCCGCAGCTCACGAGTGAACGAAGGGCAACTTACCGCGTACGGCAAGTTGCCGGGTTCCCCTGGCGCATGCATGTCAACAGAGGGCCCAGCGCGCTGGTCGGATTGACGCCGCGCTTCTCTCTGGCGCTCGATGCGAGTACGAGCGTCTTTTTGCTGCCGTTCTTGAAGAACTTGGCGCTGATCGCGACGAGCTCGCGGATCTGACGACGCGGTGTTGTTGCTGTCGAGGTAGACCCGGCGAGTCGGCGACCTTGGCCTTCGGGGTGGAGAGTGCACAGTAGTGGCACCCCCACCAGTCTTGTCGTCTCTGGCTCATGCCTGGCTGGCTTGCCGTGGCTGGGACGCGCTCGGCTGCCGTGGAGAGTCGCCGTTGGCGAAGCCGATGAGACTCTGGATGGTGGCCCTCCAGTCGTCGATCTTGTCCGCCGCTGGGGGGTAGTCTAGGAGCAGTTGAGCTCGCGCCAGAGCTTCTGCTGCAGTGGCGGGTGGCGGTGGCGAACGGTGCGAGGAGCGGGATATGCTCGGACTTCTAACTACGTTAGAAGGAGCAGTATCTCGTCCAGGCGACCGTGTCTCGCTCGCGCCAGCAGGTTGGCGTGCATGGTGGTCCTGAGCGCTCCGAGTCCCACCAGCTCGATCTTGATCTAGCGAACGCATGGTACCGTGAGTACCATGACTCTGCCGGTCCCGCGCCTCCTGAGATGGGTGCGGTGCATGCACGGACGCCGAGGTCTTGGAGTGCGCCCGGTCGTCGCGGGAGCCGGCTACGCCGCCGATGCGCAGTGCAGCCTTGCCCTGGGACCCGGCAGCACCGTGAATTCCCTCATCGACGCGTGTCCTTCCGCCGGAGCCTGCCTCACCAACCGTTTGCTCCGGCGGTGGCTGGCTCGGCGCGGACGGAGCAGCTGCCTCCGAAACTTTCTTCTTCGGCGGCATGTTGATGAAGATGATGAAGATCTAGCTCGCAAGAACGCCGGATCTAGTTCACACAACTTCGACGCCCCCTACCTGGCGCGCCAAAGATGCCGGGGCTGCTAGATCCACGGGCACCTATGGGACCGGCGGACCGGGTCCCTTTCGGTTTGGCGGGGGCGGAGGTCGCGCAAAGAGCAAATCGAGGTGAGTCACGCGAGCGATTTACCCAGGTTCGGGCCGCACGGATGCGTAAAACCCTACTCCTGCTTTGTGGTGTTGTATTGATTTCTAGCTCGGGAGCGCGGAGTGCTATAGTACACACCAGCAGCTAGCAAGACCGAGCGTGAGTGTTCGATGTGGCTAACCCCCCCCCCCCCTCGTTGCACTCGGGCCTCCTTTTATATGCTCAAGGGGTTACCGACATAGCGACGGAGGTAAAGGGCAAAAATGGAAAGGTGCTTGTGGTAGGTACAGCTACCTGCTATAGTGTTATCATACCTAACCCTGGCGGCAGGGGACAAGGGCATTAATTGCCCATCTGTGTCGCCTAGACAGTACCGAAAGGGACCGCTAGGGACGCCACCGTTTGCCACGGTGGTTATCTTGTCAGCGCCTGCTTGCCACCTCGCACCCCTAGCTGCACGGCCCCCTGCCACGTGTGCTCCGGAGGGCCCTAGAGCGACACGTTGGCAGGTGTGCTGGAGCGCGGGCACGAAGTGGGGGTTTCCCGCGGCAAGCTCCTTGCCGCGGTCGTCGTCTTGGCGTGTCCGGGAGCTTGTCGCTCACCGGGCCTTGCCGGGACGCGTGGCGCGTCGCGGAAGGTTTTCTTGGTATGCCTTGAGTGGCCTTCCCTGCAAGCTCCTCTTGCCGGGGTCTTGTTTCCTTCCCGGCCAGCTTCTCTTGCCGGGGCCTTGGTTGGCCTTCCCGGCAAGCTCCTCTTGCCGGGGCCTTGTTTTGAGTACTTTGTTCTTGAATGGTCTTCAAAGTAGCCGCGGAGGGTCTTGGCGGCCACCCGGCAAGCCTTGCCGCGGGATGCTGCGACTGCCCGTGCACAAGTTCGGGATACTAGGGTACCCCTACTCTAGTACACCGACACTGTGGCCCACGAACCATGCATGGATAGAAGCTTTGGGCAATAGCTTCATCTCTGGACCTGGGTACAAGATTCTTGTATAAGATGTCTCCCCACGGTCTTTTGATTGCACTTTTCTCAGCATACTCTTGGGTTGTGAAGCGGTATTTGAACCATTGTTCTGCCCAATAGCGTCGAATCCATTGGATTCGGGTCTTGCGCTGACCATAATTCTCTTCAGGATCTGTCTTATACATTTCTGCGAGTTCATCAGGCAGATCTTTGGATGTTCCGCCACGACATTGTCTGCCCCCCTTTCTTGCTACTATCTCTGAAGCCATAAACTTTAACTTGAAAGGCTTCAAGACGTTCAAAGGCTTCAAAGGCTTTCTCTTGCTGGACCAACAGGAACTGGCTTCAGGAGAATTTATGTGATGCTGTAAGAATTCTGCAAATGAATGCAGACTATGAGAACCAAAGGATTCTCCCATGGACATGTACCTGTGACAGCATTAAGGTGCGAGGGAAGGGGAAGAGGTCATATGCATTCTCAGAAGATTTTGAAGATAAATCAGTTTAGAAGACATTGACCTCATCATGCGAAGACATTCACTCATAGATAAGAAGTTGGTTCCAGATTTGTACGAAACCACAGATCAGTACAAGTGAGGAATCTAACTACTTTGTGAAGCACAAGTGAATATACTAGGCATGTTATGAGATGCAGTTTGAGAGAGATCTAGTTTGTGTGAACAGAAACTACTTGTGGTAGAAAGTGACAGATCAATAGGATCAACGGTGCTGTAAAAAGGGAGTTTTATTTACCACACTGAGAACTGCTAGACGGAGTGGGAGATGAGGCCGAGCAGTTCACTCATCCGTGCCCTAACTTGGCGACGGAGGAGACCTACGGCGACGGTGGAGAGGACGATGTCCGCGGTCGGCGTGAAGACGGCGTCGGAGAGGTTGCGGCAGCGAAGCGCTTCGTCACCGGCGTCGTCGAGAGCTAGCGGTGGCGCTAGGGTTCGTGCGAGGGTGGAAGAAGAGATAGTTACCGCTGTGAGTGTGTATTTATAGGCACAGGGGCGGCACTGTGCTATTACACAGGTGCCCCTGGCGATTCGCATCTGAGGAACGCGTGGCCAGTTTGCGGAAGTTTGGGGTTTGTTCCACGTCCCACGCACGCCTGGATTGTCGGGTGGTCGTTCCTACTTCTCTGGATTTTATGTGGAGGAATGAGCATTGAAAACGGACTTAATGGTTGTCTCTGTATCTTCTGCTGACAAGGACGCAATGAAGACATTCAACAATTTCAATAGAATGCATATGACTTGGAGAGATAGAGTTTGAGATAGGAAGCATAGAGAAGTTGGGGTCCGATCACATTCACTTAGTTCAAGAGATTCAACACGAAGACATAGCTATAAGTGAATGCTGTAGAGGACAGAACACTAGCATATATATATATATATAATCAACATAGTGAAGATAATCATGAAAATATGTTGAGTTCGAAGCCAAACCAAATGTGAAGACATTGCAAGGTAACGCCATGAGAGAAACACTTCAAAATAGAACGTTTGGTGGTGGCGTTACCCACCGTATAGGAAGTATTAGACCCAGACACGGCGCACAATTGTCGTGGCGCTCCGATGTCAAATTACACATTAATGTATTCACACTTAGAATGTATGTCTTCATTGATTGAAGATATACTTCACTTCGTGTGTTGCACATCTAAGTCATCAATATGCATAAGGGTTAGGATGTGTGCCTGATCACAGGACATTTGAGGATTCCAGGATATTTAGCTCACACCGTAACTTGCAAAACCTCTTCTCATCCAAGGGCTTGGTGAAGATATCTGCCAATTTCTCTTCAGTGTTGACGTGTATGATATCAATGTCTTCCTTCACAACATGATCTCTGAGAAAGTGATGACGAATTTCAATGTGCTTTGTCTTCGAGTGCTGAACTGGGTTGTTGGCAATCTTGATGGCGCTTTCGTTGTCGCAGTAAAGTGGCACTTGCTTCAGATGAATGCCATAGTCCTTGAGTGTTTGCTTCATCCACAGAAGCTGAGCGCAGCAAGATCCAGCAGCAATGTATTCAGATTCAGCAGTGGAGAGAGATACACAGTTCTGCTTCTTTGAAGACCAACATACAAGTGATCGTCCCAGAAAGTGACAAGTGCCTGATGTAGACTTGCGATCAGCTTTGTCACCAGCATAATCAGCATCCGACAATCCAACCAAATCAAACTCTGAGCCCTTTGGATACCATAATCCTAGAGTTGGGGTGTGAGCCAAATATCGAAGAATTCGCTTCACAACTAAGTGATGCGACTCCTTTTGTGCCGCTTGAAATCGAGCACACATGCAAACACTAAGCATAATATCTGGCCTAGATGCACATAGATAAAGTAAAGAACCAATCATGGAGCGGTATACCTTTTGATCGAACTCTTTACCATTGTCGTCAGGACCCAGATGATGTTTGGCTGGCATTGGTGTTGTGAAGCCTTTGCAGTCTTGCATACCAAACTTCTTCAGGCAATCTTTGAGATACTTCTCTTGAGATATGAAGATGCCATTGCGTTGTCGTCGTATTTGAAGACCAAGAAAGAACTTCAGCTCCCCCATCATGGACATCTGATATTGCTCTTGCATCATGTATCCAAACTCTTCACTGTACTTCTGATTGGTGCAGCCGAAGATAATGTCATCCACATATATTTGGCACACAAACAGTTCACCATCATATGTCTTCGTGAAAAGAGTGGGATCTAGGGAACCAGGTATGAAGCCTTTGCTCTTCAGGAAGTATTTGAGTGTGTCATACCAGGCCCTAGGGGCTTGTTTGAGGCCATATAGTGCCTTGTTGAGCTTGTATACCATGTCAGGATGTTTTGGATTTTCAAAGCCAGGCAGTTGTGAAACATACACTTCTTCTTCAATCTTGCCATTGAGAAAGGCACTCTTCACATCCATTTGATATAGAAGTATGTTATGATGATTTGCATAGGCCAGCAGTATGCGTATGGCTTCAAGCCTAGCCACAGGAGCAAATGTTTCATCGAAGTCAATGCCTTCCACTTGAGTATATCCTTGAGCAACGAGACGAGCTTTGTTTCTGACAACTTGACCATGCTCATCTTGCTTGTTGCGATATATCCATTTGGTGCCTATTATGTTGTGCTTCCGTGGATCAGGATGCTTAACTAGTTCCCATACATTATTCAGCTCAAACTATTGAAGCTCTTCTTGCATAGCTTGAATCCATTCAGGTTCCATGAAGGCTTCTTCAACTTTCTTGGGTTTTGATATTGAGACGAATGCGAAGTGCCCACAGAAATTTGCTAGCTGAGTTGCCCTTGAATGAGTGAGTGGACCAGGTGCATTGATGCTATCAATTATTCTTTCAATCTGCACTTCATTGGCAACGCGAGGATGTACAGGGCGAAGACTTTGCTCTTGCTGTTCATTGTCGTTGTTGGAAGGAATGTCTTCAGGCTGAGCATTGTCTTCATGTTGATCAGGTGCTAAAATGATAAGTTCTTCTTCAGGATGAGCTTCGGAAGGTATAATTTCTCCAGTTCCCATTAGCTTGATTGATTCACTGGATGGAACTTCATCTAGCACACTTGGCAACTGCTCTCTTTGTGATCCGTTGGTCTCATCGAACCGCACATCCACTGTTTCAACCACTTTGTAATGAAAGAGATTGAAGACTCTATAGGAGTGCGAATCCTTTCCATATCCAAGCATAAAACCCTCATGTGCTTTTGGTGCAAATTTTGAGGTGTGATGTGGGTCCTTGATCCAGCACCTTGCGCCAAATACTCTGAAGTAACTGACATTTGGCTTTTTGCAAGTAAGGAGCTCATAAGATGTCTTGTTCAGTAGCTTGTGAAGATAAAAACGATTGATTGTATGACATGCAGTATCAATGGCTTCGGGCCAGAATTTTCTTGGGGTCTTGTATTCATCTAGCATCGTTCTGGCCATCTCAATTAGTGTTCTGTTCTTGCATTCGATGACGCTATTCTGCTGTGGCGTGTACGGGGCTGAGAATTCATGTGTGATGCCCAGGGTATCAAGATATGTATCAAGGCCAGTGTTCTTGAATTCAGTGCCATTGTCACTTCTGATGTGCTTTATCTTGGCGCCAAAATTGTTCATAGCTCGATTGGCGAAGCATCTGAAGACATCCTGCACTTCAGTCTTGTAAAGGATTATGTGCACCCAAGTATATCTAGAATAATCATCAACAATAACGAAGCCATAGAGGCAAGCAGTAGTAGTTAGAGTTGAGTAATGAGTGGGACCGAATAGATCCATGTGAAGCAGTTCGAAGGGTTGAGTAGTAGTCATGATTGTCTTCGAGGGATGTTTGGCCCTCGTCATCTTCCCTGCTTCACAGGCACCGCATAGATGGTCTTTCTTGAACTTGACGCCCTCGATGCCTATGACATGCTTCTTCTTCGCAAGGGTGTGGAGGTTCCTCATGCCAGCATGTCCAAGCCTCCGATGCCATAGCCAGCATTCTGAAGCCTTTGCTAGAAGACATACTGCAAGCTGTGGCCCTGCTGAGAAATATACCACGTACAAATCATCTTTTCGATACCCTTCAAACACTAGAGACTTGTCAGATTCCATTAGTACAAGGCAACGATATTTTCCAAACATTACAATCATGTTCAAATCGCAAAGCATTGAGACAGACATTAAGTTGAAGCCAAGGGATTCAACAAGCATGACTTTATCCATGTGTTGATCCCTTGAGATTGCAACTCTACCTAGACCCAATACCTTACTTTTACTAGTGTCAACAAATGTGATGTGGCTCTTGTCGGATGGACGTAAGGTTGAGTCCATAAGAAGACTTCTTTTGCCAGTCATGTGATTTGTACACCCACTATCAATAATCCATTCTGAAGACGCTGGTGTCATACCCTACAGTGCAGTTAGGGGGATAGGCTTCACCAAGAGCATTGTGAAGCAAAAACATTTGACGAACCAGTGGGTTATGAAAGCTTAGATCTAGGTTAGGACTAATAGGGAGTGTAGCAAGCGATTCAGGTACGAAGTACATAGTAAGACCATTTGGGCATTTGATCTTGCGCCCTACAAGATGTTTAAGGTCCCCAGCAATAGCGTCAAACGATTTTGGTTTTCTGCTGGAGACCTTTCCCTGCAAAAGAGAGTTAAGCCTTCTTAACCACCCACATCTTCTAGGGTGGCTTAGAAGCAATAAGTCTAAGTGCAGCATCTGAGAATTTTGGCTTTGAAGCCTTAGCAAACAATCTTGCAGGTGGACAATAGTACTCATAAGAATAAGCAGAATAGTTCTTGGTCTTATGAACATGGCGGTTTGATGAACCGCTCTCATATTCATATGCCTGAGTATGGTTTCCCTGCAAAATATTTGCGTTAGTGCGACTCAGGTGAGTCCTCTGTTTGTATGAAGCCTTTGGACCGTATGAAGCCTTTGGTCTGAGGTTTGTCTTCTTCAAGTGAGGTGTCATGAAGACATTCACAGGAAGATTTTCCAGACACCTTTTCGGAACCCAGTTCTTCTTCATAGGCGGTCCATTCCTGCAGTTAGTACCAATATACCTGGCAAACACTTCACCATTCTGATTCTTAAACAGTATATAGTTTGCATCAAAGGATTCATACTTGATAATGGGGTTAGCACAAGTGAAGCCAGTTAAATTGGATGGATCTGCTGAAGGTTCCTTTGCAGCAACCCACATGGTTTTGGGGTACTGCTCAAGTTTCCAGTACGAGCCATCTGCATTCATTTTCCTTACGAACCCTACACCCTCTTTCCTAGGGTTTTGGCTCAGAATCTACTTTTTCAGGACATCACATAGCGTTTGATGCCCTTTAAGGCTTTTGTACATCCCTGTTTCAAGCAATGTCTTCAACCTAGCATTCTCATCAGCAATAGCGGTGGTATCCTCAACAGAGGGGTTAGTTATCGCATCAACAGTTGAAGATATTGCAATAGCAGTAGCAGTAGAACATTCAGCAACAGAAGTAGCATTATCACGCTCAATGCATTTAAGACATGGTGGTTCAAATCCTTCCTGAGCGGGACTGATCTGTTTGGCGCGAAGTGACTCGTTTTTCGTTTGAAGATCTTCATGAACCGCTCTCAATTTCTCAAGATCTTGCTTCCTTTGAAGATAATCATAGGAAAGCTTTTCATGAGTTGTTGAGAGAGTTTCATGATGATTTT
The DNA here is from genome assembly GCF_056163025.1 of Triticum urartu. Classification (NCBI taxonomy): domain Eukaryota; kingdom Viridiplantae; phylum Streptophyta; class Magnoliopsida; order Poales; family Poaceae; genus Triticum; species Triticum urartu. The sequence goes on from NC_141878.1 coordinate 102,072,921, forward strand.
CAAGTTCCTGATACTTAACGTGGAGATTTTTTATGTCTTCAATTAAGGATTCAGATCGAGTCATTTCAGCACCCAACAGATCATCGCTTCTGTCTAACAGTTTTTGAATATGTTCCATAGCTTTCTGTTGTTCAGTTGCAATTTTAGCAAGTGTTTTGTAGCTAGGTTTTGAAACACAATCAGAGTCATCGCCACTAGATGTTTGATAGTGAGTAGTGCATGTGTTTACCTTGGCACCGCGTGCCATGAAGCAGTAGGTAGAAGCGGAGCAGTCCTTGTCATTTGCATCGGTGTCGGTGATGAAGTCATTGTCTTCAGTGTTGAAGATGGACTTGGCAACGTATGCTGTAGCCAGACTTGCGACGCCTGATTCGGATTCCTCTTCAGACTCCAGCTCCGCCTCCTCAGAAGCAGATTCCTCCTCTGTATCCATTTCCTTGCCAACAAACGCACGTGCCTTGCCAGATGAGCTCTTCTTGTGTGATGAAGACTTTGAGGAAGACTTGGAAGAAGACTTTGAGTACTTCTTCTTCTTCTTCTTCTTCTTCTTCTTCTTCTAGTCGTCAGAGTCATATTCCTTGCTCTTCTTCTTCTTTTTGTTCTCATTGTCCCACTGTGGACACTCAGAGATGAAGTGGCCAAGTTTCTTGCACTTGTGACATGTTTTCTTCTTGTAGTCATGAGCAGGAGCTTCATCATTCCTTGAACTTGATTGGGAAGACTTTCTGAAACCTTTCTTCTTCGTGAATTTTTGGAACTTCTTGACAAGCATAGCAAGTTCCCTTCCAATGTCTTCAGGATCATCAGAACTGCTATCAGATTCTTCTTCAGATGAGGAGACAGCTTTTGCCTCCAAGGCACGAGTTCGCCCATAGTTTGGACCGTAGATATCTCTTTTCTCTGAAAGCTGAAACTCATGTGTGTTGAGCCTCTCAAGTATGTCAGACGGATCAAGTGTCTTGAAATCAGGACGTTCTTGGATCATCAGGGCCAGGATGTCAAACGAACTATCAAGTGATCTCAGCAGCGTCTTGACGACTTCGTGTTTGGTAATCTCAGTGGCGCCGAGGGCTTGAAGCTCATTTGTGATGTTAGTGAGTCGGTCAAATGTGTGCTGGACATTCTCATTGTCATTTCGCTTGAAGCGGTTGAAGAGGTTGCGAAGGACAATGATTCTTTGATCTCTCTGGGTTGAGATGCCTTCATTGACCTTGGAGGGCCAGTCCCATACCAGCTTGGATGTCTTCAAAGCACTCACACGGCCATACTGTCCTTTGGTCAGATGACCATAGATGATGTTCTTGGCAGTAGAGTCTAGTTGAACGAATTTCTTGACATCAACATCAGTGACACCTTCTCCAGCCTTGGGAACGCCGTTCTCGACGACATACCATAGGTCGACGTCAATGGCTTCAAGATGCATACGCATCTTATTCTTCCAGTTGGGATATTCAGTTCCATCAAAGACGGGGCACGCAGCGGAGACTTTAATTATCCTTGCAGTCGACATAGCTAAAACTCCAGGTGGTTAAACCAAATCACACAGAACAAGGGAGCACCTTGCTCTGATACCAATTGAAAGTGCGTTATATCGACTAGAGGGGGGTGAATAGGCAATTTTTATGAAAGTCTTCAAAACATGGAAGTTATGAAGACAAACAGCAGAGATATGCCTATTACTATGCAGCGGAAGGTAGACTACACTAGGCAAGCCATGGTCAAGTATCAACAGAGTGAAAGCACAGTGACAAATAGCTGCAGTGTAATAAGGATCAGGTAGGAAGATGTTATGAAGCCAAACAGATCATACACTCACGTTGTGAAGACAAAAGATAGAACAGACATGCAATGACTTCACAATGAGTAATCAGTAAGTAAAAGGAAGCAAAGATGAAACCAATGACTCGTTGAAGACAATGATGTGTTGGACCAGTTCCAGTTGCTGTGACAACTGTACGTCTGGTTGGAGCGGCTAGGTATTTAAACCTTAGGACACACAGTCCCGGACACCCAGTCCTGAACCGCAGCTCAGGACACCAAGTCCTCGCCGTATTCTCCTTGAGCTAAGGTCACATAGTCCTCACCAAATCACTCTGGTAAGTCTTCAAGGTAGACTCCCAAACCTTCACAAACTTCGTTCACCGGCAATCCACAATGTCTCTTGGATGCTCTGAACGCGACGCCTAACCGTCTGGAGGATGCACAGTCCTCAAGTGTAATAAGTCTTCAGATCGCACATACAAGAAGACTTAAGTGATGCCCAATTCTCTCTGGCTCTGGTGGTTAGGTCTTTATCCTCGCAGGGAATTCTATCTCAAAGGCTTCGAGGTGGGTTGCTCTCAAACGACAAAAGCCGTACTCTCAAACTAAGCAGCCAACCATTTATGGTTGTAGGGGGTGGGCTATTTATAGCCACTTGGCAACCCGACCTGATTTGTCCGAAATGACCCTGGGTCACTAAGGAACTGACACGTGTCCCAACAGTCAGATTTCAAACTCACATGGCAACTTTACTTTGGCTACAAGCAAAGCTGACTTGTCCGGCTCTGGACAAGATTCGCTCTCATTGTCTTCACTCGAAGACATAGGTTTTTGGTTTAGGCATCACTTCAGTCATTCTGACTGGTTCTCCTAGACCCCACTTAACAGTATGGTGGTTCCTATGACTCAACACAACAGAAAAAGAACTACGAAAAATCTAAGTCTTCGATCTCCATAGGCTTCATATCGTGTCTTCTCTAGTCATAGTCTTCAATGTGAATATCTTCATATACCACCTTTGACTTCAATGTCTTCATATATTTTTAGGGGTCATCTCTGGTAGTAAAACCGAATCAATGAGGGACTTCTACCTGTGTTATCCTGCAATTCTCACAAACACATTAGTTCCTCAACTAGGTTTGTCGTCAATACTCCAAAACCAACTAGGGGTGGCACTAGATGCACTTCCAATACCTACCACTTGATTATCATGCCTCCCATATTGTTAAGCCAAGCCTCTAACCAGCTTGTCCTAGCAAACCGTTGTTTGGCTCTGTTACCGCTTTGCTCACCCCCTCTTATAGCGTTGTTAGTTGCAGGTGAAGATGAAGTTTGTTCCTTGTTGGAACATGGATATTTTGTTGGGATATCACAATATCTCTTATTTAATCAATGCACCTATATACTTGGTAAAGGGTGGAAGGCTCGGCCTTATGCCTAGTGTTTTGTTCCACTCTTGCCGCCCTAGTTTCCGTCATATCGGTGTTATGTTCCCGGATTTTGTGTTCCTTACGCGGTTGGGTTATAATGGGAACCCCTTGACAGTTCGCCTTGAATAAAACTCGTCCAGCATGGCCCAACATTGGTTTTACCATTCGCCACCTAGCCTGTTCTTTTCCCTTGGGTTTCCGGAGCCCAAGGGTCATCTTTATTAAACCCACGGGCCAGTGCTCCTCTGAGTGTTGGTCCAACCTGTCAGCTGCCGGTGGCCACCAGGGGCAACTCTGGGTTGGCCTACCGGAACCTTGGACAATCCGGTGTGCCCTGAGAACGAGATATGTGCAGCTCCTATCGGGATTTGTCGGCACATTCGGGTGGCTTTGCTGGTCTTGTTTTACCATTGTCGAAATGTCTTGTAACCGGGATTCCGAGCCTGATCGGGTCTTCCCACTAGAATGAATATCCTTCGTTGACCGTGAGAGCTTGTGATGGGTTAAGTTGGGACACCCCTGCAGGGATTTGAACTTTTGAAAGCCGTGCCCGCGGTTATGGGCAGATGGGAATTTGTTAATGTCCGGTTGTAGAAAACCTAAAGTTGATCTTAAATTAAAATACATCAACCGCGTGTGTAACCGTGATGGTCTCTTCTCGGCGGAGTCCGGGAAGTGAACACGGTGTTGGAGTAATGTTTGACGTAGGTTGTTCTAGGATCACTTCTTGATCATAGTTGTTCGACCGTGCTATTGCCTTCTCTTCTCGCTCTCATTTGCGTATGTTATCCACCATATATGCTAGTCGCTTGCTGCAGCTCCACATTATACCTTTGCCTTACCCATAAGTTTAAATAGTTTTGATCGCGAGGGTGTGAGATTGTTGAGTCCCCGTGGCTCACAGATACTTCCAAAACCAGTTTCAAGTCCCAACGATTATCGTGCAGGTGACGCAACCCAGCTCAAGGAGGAGCTCGATGAAGATCGTGTTCGTAGTCTTGTTTCGTTTCCAGTTGATCAGTAGTGGAGCCCAGTTGGGGTCGATCGGGGACCTTGTCGCATTTGAGGTTGTTCTTTCTTTTGGTCCCGTAGTCGGATCTTGATTGTATTTGGATGATGTAATGCTTTATTCATGTATTGTGTGATGTGGCGATTGTAAGCCAACTATGTATCCCTTTTCCCTTATGTATTACATGGGTGGTGTGAAGATTACCTCACTTGCAACATTGCTTTCAATGCGGTTATGCCTCTAAGTCGTGCTTCGACACGTGGGAGATATAGCCGCATCGAGGGCGTTACGATGAGTTATGTGATTTGATGTACCGAAGGTAGTTCGGAATCCGAGATGATATTGGGGATATGACGAGGAGTCTCGAAATGGTTGAGACGTAAAGATCGATATATTGGACTACTATATTTGGACATCAGAAAGGTTCCGAGTGATTCAGGTATTTTTTGGACATCAGAAAGGTTCCGAGTGATTCAGACGTAAAGATCGATATATTGATCGAAATGGGAAGAAGTATTGGGCCTCAATGGGCCAAGTGGTGGAGGAGAGGAGGCAGGGTGCATGGCCCCCCTAGCCCAAACCGAATTGGACTAGGGGGCCGGCCCCCCTTCCCTCCTTTCCTCCCTCTCCTTCCTCTCCCCTCCTCCTTCCTTTCCTCCTCCTAGTAGGAGTACGAAAGGGGAGTCCTACTCCTACTAGGAGGAGGAGGACTCCTGGCACGCCCTACAGGGCCGACCGACCTCCCCCTTGCTCCTTTATATAGGGGGGCAGGGGGGCACCCTAGAACACACAAGTTGATCATTGATTCCTTAGCCGTGTGCGGTGCCCACTCCACCATAATCCACCTCGATCATATTGTAGCGGTGCTTAAGAGAAGCCCTGCGGCGGTATCAACATCATCGCCATCATCACGCCATAGTGCTGATGAAACTCTCCCGTAAAGCTCCGCTGGATCAGAGTTCGTGGGACGTCATCGAGCTGAACGTGTGCTGAACTCGGATGTGCCGTGCGTTCGGTACTTGGATCGGTCGAATCATGAAGACGTTCGACTACATCAACCGCGTTCTCATAACACTTCCGCTTACGGTCTACGAGGGTATGATACGTCTCCAACGTATCTATAAATCTTGATTGCTCCATGCTATATTATCTACTATTTTGGACATTATTGGGCTTTATTATCCACTTTTATATTATTTTTGGGACTAACCTATTAACTGGAGGCCCAGCCCAGAATTGTTGTTTTTTGCCTGTTTTAGGGTTTCGAAGAAAAGGAATATCAAACGGAGTCCAAACGGAATGAAACCTTCGCGAACGTGATTTTCTCACCGGATACAACTCAGGAGACTTTGACCCTACGTCCAGCCAGCTAATAGGAGCCCACGAGGTAGGGGGCACGCCTACCCCCCAGGCGCGCCCTCCACCCTTGTGGGGCCCCTGTTGCTCCACCGACGTACTTCTTCCTCCTATATATATCCACGTACCCCCAAACGATCAGTGAGGAGCCAAAACCCTAATTCCACCGCCGTAACGTTCTGTATCCACGAGATCCCATCTTGGGGCCTGTTCCGGAGCTCCGCCGGAGGGGGCATCGATCAGGGAGGGCTTTACATCAACACAATAGCCTCTCCGATGAAGTGTGAGTAGTTTACTTCAGACCTACGGGTCCATAGTTAGTAGCTAGATGGCTTCTTCTCTCTTTTTGGATCTCAATACAATGTTCTCCCCCTCTCTTGTGGAGATCTATTTGATGTAATCTTCTTTTTGCGGTGTGTTTGTTGAGACAGATGAATTGTGGGTTTATGATCAAGTCTATCTATGAATAATATTTGAATCTTCTCTGAATTCTTTTATGTATGATTTGTTATCTTTGCAAGTCTCTTCGAATTATCAGTTTGGTTTGGCCTACTAGATTGATCTTTCTTGCAATGGGAGAAGTGCTTAGCTTTGGGTTCAATCTTGCGGTGTCCTTTCCCGGTGACAGTAAGGGCAGCAAGGCACGTATTGTATTTTTGCCATCGAGGATAACAAGATGGGGTTTTCTTCATATTGCATGAGCCTATCCCTCTACATCATGTCATCTTGCTTAAGGCGTTACTCTGTTTTTAACTTAATACTCTAGATGCATGCTGGATAGCGGTCGATGAGTGGAGTAAAAGTAGTAGATGCAGGCAGGAGTCGGTCTACTTGTCTCCGACGTGATGCCTATATACATGATCATACCTAGATATTCTCATAACTATGCTCAATTCTGTCAATTGCTCAATAGTAATTTGTTCACCCACCATAGAATACTTATGATCTCGAGAGAAGCCACTAGTGAAACCTATGGCCCCCAGGTTTATCTTTATCATATTAATCTCCTACTACTTAGTTATTTACTTTTCTATTTACTTTGCCTTTATTTTACTTTGCATCTTTATCATAAAAATACCAAAAATATTATCTTACCATATCTATCAGATCTCACTCTCATAAGTGGCCCTATAGGGACTGACAACCCCTGTTTGCGTTGGTTGCGAGGATTTATTTGTTTTGTGCAGGTACGAGGGACTTGCGTGTAGCCTCCTACTGGATTGATACCTTGGTTCTCAAAAACTGAGGGAAATACTTACGCTACTTTGCTGCATCATCCCTTCCTCTTCGGGGAAAACCAACGCAGTGCTAAAAGAGGTAGCAAGAAGGATTTCTGGCGCCGTTGCCGGGGAGGTCTACGCAAAAGTCAACATACCAAGTACCCATCACATACCCTTATCTCCCGCGTTACATTATTTTCCATTTGCCTCTCGTTTTCCTCTCCCCCCCAATTCACCCTTGTCGTTTTATTCGCCCTCTGTCTCTCTATATCCTCCCTCTCTTTCTCTATTCGCCTCTTTTTGCCTGCTTGCTTTTTGTTTGCTTGTGTGTTAGTTTGCTTGATTGTCGTTATGGCTAGTTCTTTACCTTCTGCCTCTATGTCTGAAATTGGGGATACTATTGTCGATAATAATTTTGATGCTCCTACTAAATAACCCACTATCTCACATATAAAAATATTCCATGTTGGTAGCGGAATATTATTGGAAAAGGAGTTATTCAAAATTTCTTTACTTGTGCCAGTGCTTTACCTTCTATGGGTAGTTCTATTCTTCATAGAACAAGTAGTCTTGCAGACGCTATTGCCATGCTTGTAGTTGAACTTGAGAGACAATTCATGCACTTGCACCCTTCTATACAAAGGATTTTCCTAGAATTTTCTAATATTGAGCATTCTTATGTTAAGCGTGCCGTTACTATCTTTTTGGCTCATGAGTTTTGATTCATAATAAAAGAGGCCAAAGAAATCTTTGCGCATTATAGGATGGACGCTTGCCGTCCTCCCATAGATACTATCCTGTTTGATCAAGAAGAAATAATGCGTTTTCAATCTCTAGACTATGTTGCTTTCAATGAAAATCTTAGAAAAATGGTTCCTACCAATGTTTTAGTTGATAGAATTTATGAAATTAATGATGATTTAGCTATTCGAGATAATGAATTGGGATATTCTCTTGAATATAGGCTCACAAAGTTCTGTCAAAAGTATGCTTATAATGATGAATTGGTTGTGCAATATGAAGGACCAAAGGAGGAACCTATACCTCCCAAGGTTGATCATGGAGACTTTCGTCCCAACAAATTTAGCCCTTTTGATTACTTTTGCTTGCCTCAAAGAAAACTTTATGCTGAATGTAGAGAATATTAAATGAGTTTTAACAATCTATCTTATTATTATGGCAATACCTAGATCTATTCGTGATTGTTATGCCTAGCTAGGGGCGTTAAACGATAGCGCTTGTTGGGAGGCAACCCAATTTTATTTTTATTCCTTGATTTTTGCCCCTACTTAGTAATAAATAAATTATTTAGCCTCTGTTTTGGTTGTGTTTTTGTGTTTAATTAGTGTTTGTGCCAAGTAGAACCGTTGGGAAGACTTGGGGAAAGTCTTGTTGAACTTGCTGTAAAAAACAGAAACTTGAGCGCTCACGAGAACTGATGCCATTTTTATTTGGAGAGTGATATTTAGTTAATTCTTTTTGAAGATGATTAATAGATAAATTCCTCACGTCCAGCCATTTATTTTAGAATTTTTGGGGTTCCAGATATTGCGCTAGCTACAGATTACTACAGACTGTTCTGTTTTTGACAGATTCTGTTTTGCGTGTGTTGTTTGCTTATTTTGATGAATGTATGGCTAGTAAAATAGTTTATGAACCATATAGAAGTTGGAATACAGTAGGTATAACACCCATATAAATAAAGAATGAGTTCATTACAGTAACTTGAAGTGGTCTTTTGTTTTCTTTCGCTAACGGAGCTCACGAGTTTTCTACTTTAAGTTTTGTGTTGTGAAGTTTTCAAGTTTTGGCTAAAGATTTGATGGATTATGGAATAAGGAGTGGCAAGAGCCTAAGCTTGGAGATGCCCATGGCACCCCCAAGATAATCTAAGGACACCTAAAAGCCAAAGCTTGGGGATGCCCCGGAAGGCATCCCCTCTTTCGTCTACTTCTATCGGTAACTTTACTTGGAGCTATATTTTTATTTACCACATGATATGTGTTTTACTTGGAGCGTATTTTATGATTTGAGTCTTTGCTTGTTAATTTAACACAATCATCCTTGCTGTACACACCTTTTGAGAGAGCCATACATGATTTGGAATTTGTTAGAATACTCTATGTGCTTCGCTTATATCTTTTGAGTTATATAATTTTGCTCTAGTGCTTCACTTATATCTTTTAGAGCACGGTGGTGGATTTGTTTTATAGAAACTATTGATCTCTCATGCTTCACTTAGATTATTTTGAGAGTCTTAATAGCATGGTAATTTGCTTAAAATCCTAATATGCTTGGTATGCAAGATTAATAATAAAACTTTCTTATGAGTGTGTTGAATACTAAGAGAAGTTTGATGCTTGATGATTGTTTTGAGACATGGAGGTAATAATATCAAAGTCGTGCTAGTTGAGTAGTTGTGGAATTGAGAAATACTTGTGTTGAAGTTTGCATGTCCCGTAGCATGCACGTATGGTAAACGTTATGCAACAAATTGGAAACATGAGGTGTTATTTGATTGTCTTCCTTATGAGTGGCGGTCGGGGACGAGCGATGGTCTTTTCCTACCAATCTATCCCCCTAGGAGCATGCGCATAGTACCGAGGTTTTTGATGACTTGTAGATTTTTGCAATAAGTATGTGAGTTCTTTATGACTAATGTTGAGTCCATGGATTATACGCATTCTCACCCTTCCATCCTTGCTAGCCTCTTCGGTATCATGCATTGCCCTTTCTCACATTGAGAGTTGGCGCAAACTTCGCCAGTGCATCCAAACCCCGTGATATGATACGCTCTTTCACACATAAACCTCCTTATATCATCCACAAAACAGCCACCATACCTACCTATTATTGCAAGGGAAGTGGTCACTGGAAGCCGAACTGCCCCAAATACTTAGCGGACAAGAAGGCCGACAACACTAAAGGTATATGTGATATACATGTAATTGATGTGTACCTTACCAGTACTCGTAGTAGCTCCTGGGTATTTGATACCAGTGTGGTTGCTCACATTTGTAACTCAAAGCAGGAGCTGCGGAATAAACGGAGACTGACGAAGGACGAGGTGACGATGCGCGTCGGGAATGGTTCCAAGGTCGATGTGATCGCCGTTGGCATGCTGCCTCTACATTTACCTATGGGATTAGTTTTAAACCTCAATAATTGTTATTTAGTGCCAGCTTTGAGCATGAACATTGTATCAGGATCTCGTTTAATTCGAGATGGCTACTCATTTAAATCCGAGAATAATGGTTGTTCTATTTATATGAGAGATATGTTTTATGGTCATGCTCCATTGGTGAATGGTTTATTCTTGATGAATCTCGAGTGTAATGTTACACATATTCATAGTGTGAATACCAAAAGATGTAAGGTTGATAATGATAGTCCCACATACTTGTGGCACTGCCGCCTTGGTCACATAGGTGTCAAACGCATGAAGAAGCTCCATGCAGATGGACTTTTAGAGTCTCTTGATTACGAATCATTTGACATGTGTGAACCATGCCTCATGGGTAAAATGACCAAGACTCCGTTCTCAGGAAGAATGGAGTGAGCAACCAACTTATTGGAAATCATACATACTGATGTGTACAGTCTAATGAGTGTTGAGGCTCGCGGTGGCTATCGTTATGTTCTCACCCTCACTGATGACTTGAATAGATATGGGTATGTCTACTTAATGAAACATAATTCTGAGACCTTTTAAAAGTTCAAGGAATTTCAGAGTGAGGTTGAGAATCAACGTGATAGGAAAATCAAGTTCTTGCGATCAGATCGTGGGGGAGAATACTTGAGTCACGAATTTGGCACACACTTAAGAAAATGTGGAATAGTTTCACAACTCACGCTGCCTGGAACACCTCAGCGTAATGGTGTGTCCGAACGTCGTAATCGCACTCTATTAGATATGGTGTGATCTATGATGTCTCTTACCGATTTACCGTTGTCATTTTGGGGCTATGCTTTAGAGACTGCCGCATTCACTTTAAATAGGGCTCCATCGAAATCCGTTGAGATGACACCGTATGAATTATGGTTTGGGAAGAAACCTAAGCTGTCGTTTCTAAAAGTTTGGGGATGCGATGCTTATGTCAAGAAACTTCAACCTGAAAAGCTCGAACCCAAATCGGAAAAATGCGTCTTCATAGGATACCCTAAAGAAACTATTGGGTACACCTTCTACCTCAGATCCGAAGGCAAGATCTTTGTTGCCAAGTATGGGTCCTTTTTAGAGGAAGAGTTTCTCTCGAAAGAAATAAGAGGAAGGAAATTAGAACTTGATGAAGTATTACCTCTTGAACCGGTAAGTGGCGCAGCTCAAGAAAATGTTCCTGAGGTGCCTGCACCGACTAGAGAGGAAGTTGATGATGATGATCATGAAACTTCAGATCAAGTTGCTACAGAACTTCGTAGGTCCACGAGGACACGTTCCGCACCAGAGTGGTATGGCAACCCTGTCTTGGAAATCATGTTGTTAGACAACGGTGAACCTTCGAACTATGAAGAAGTGATGGCGGGCCCGGATTCCGACAAATGGCTGGAAGCCATGAAGTCCGAGATAGGATCCATGTATGAAAACAAAGTATGGACTTTGACTGACTTGCCCGTTGATCGGCGAGCCATAGAAAATAAATGGATCTTTAAGAGGAAGACAGACGCGGATGGTAACGTAACCATCTATAAAGCTCGGCTTGTCGCTAAGGGTTATCGACAAGTTCAAGGGGTTGACTACGATGAGACTTTCTCACCCGTAGCGAAGCTGAAGTCCGTCCGAATCGTGTTAGCAATTGCCGCATTCTATGATTATGAGATTTGGCAAATGGACCTCAAAACGGCATTCCTTAATGGTTTCCTTAAGGAAGAGTTGTATATGATGCAGCCGGAAGGTTTTGTCGATCCTAAGAATGCTGACAAGGTGTGCAAGCTCCAACGCTGGATTTATGGGCTGGTGCAAGCATCTCGGAGTTGGAACATTCGTTTTGATGAGATGATCAAAGTGTTTGGGTTTACGCACACTTATGGAGAAGCCTGCATTTACTAGAAAGTGAGTGGGAGCTCTGTAGCATTTCTCATATTGTATGTGGATGACATACTGTTGATGGGAAATGATATAGAATTCTTGGAAAGCATAAAGGCCTACTTGAACAAGTGTTTTTCAATGATGGACCTTGGAGAAGCTGCTTATATATTAGGCAACAAGATCTATAGAGATAGATCGAGACACCTCATTGGTCTTTCACAAAGTACGTACCTTGACAAGATATTGAAGAAGTTCAAAATGGATCAGTCAAAGAAGGGGTTCTTGCCTGTATTGCAAGGTACGAGATTGAGGACGGCTCAATGCCCAACCACGGCAGAAGATAGAGAAAAGATGAGTGTCGTCCCCTATGCCTCGGCCATAGGGTCTATCATGTATGCTATGCTGTGCACCAGACCTGATGTAAACCTTGTCGTAAGTTTGGTAGGAAGGTACCAAAGTAATCCCGGCATGGAACACTGGACAGCGGTCAAGAACATCCTGAAGTACCTGAAAAGGACTAAGGATATGTTTCTCGTTTATGGAGGTGACGAAGAGCTCATCGTAAAGGGTTACGTCGATGCTAGCTTCGACACAGATCTGGATGACTCTAAGTCACAAACCGGATACGTGTATATTTTGAATGGTGGGGCAGTAAGCTGGTGCAGTTGCAAGCAGAGCGTTGTGGCGGGATCTACATGTGAAGCGGAGTACATGGCAGCCTCGGAGGCAGCACAAGAAGCAGTCTGGGTGATGGAGTTCATTACCGACCTAGGAGTCATACCCAATGCGTCGGGCCCGATGACTCTCTTCTATGACAACACTGGAGCTATTGCCTTTGCCAAGGAGCCCAGGTTTCACAGGAAGACCAGGCATATCAAGCATCGCTTCAACTCCATTCGTGAAAGTGTTCAAAATGGAGACATAGAAATTTGTAAAGTACATACGGACCTGAATGTGGCAGATCCGTTGACTAAACCTCTCCCTAGAGCAAAACATGATCAACACCAGAACTGCATGGGTGTTCGATTCATCACAATGTAACTTGATTATTGACTCTAGTGCAAGTGGGAGACTGTTGGAAATATGCCCTGGAGGCAATAATAAAATGGTTATTATTATATTTCTTTGTTCATGATAATTGTCTATTGTTCATGCTATAATTGTGTTATCCGGAAATCGTAATACATGTGTGAATACATAGACCACAACACGTCCCTAGTGAGCCTCTAGTTGACTAGCTCGTTGATCAAAAGATAGTCATGGTTTCCTGACTATAGACATTGGATGTCATTGATAAAGAGATCACATCATTAGGAGAATGATGTGATGGACAAGACCTAATCCTAAGCATAGCTCAAAGATCGTTTAGTTCGTTTGCTGGAGCTTTTCCGAATGTCAAGTATCATTTCCTTAGACCATGAGATGTGCAACTCCCGGATACCGTAGGAGTGCTTTGGGTGTGCCAAACGTCACAACGTAACTGGGTGACTATAAAGGTACACTACAGGTATCTCCGAAACTATCTGTTGGGTTGGCATGAATCGAGACTGTCATTTGTCACTCCGTATGACGGAGAGGTATCTCTGGGCCCACTCGGTAATGCATCATCATAATGAGCTCAATGTGACCAAGTGGTTGATCACGGGATCATGCATTACAGTACGAGTAAAGTGACTTGTCGGTAACGAGATTGAACAAGGTATTGGGATACCGACGATCGAGTCTCGGGCAAGTAACGTACCGATTGACAAAGGGAATTGTATACAGATTGATTAAATCCTCGACATCGTGGTTCATCCGATGAGATCATCATGGAGCATGTGGGAGCCAACATGGGTATCCAGATCCCGCTGTTGGTTATTGACCGGAGAGGCGTCTCGGTCATGTCTGCATGTCTCTCGAACCCATAGGGTCTACACACTTAAGGTTCGGTGACGCTAGGGTTGTAGAGATACTAGTATGCAGTAACCCGAAAGTTGTTCGGAGTCCCGGATGAGATCCCGGACGTCACGAGGAGTTCCGGAATGGTCCGGAGGTAAAGATTTATATATAGGAAGTACAGTTTTGGCCATCGAGAAGGTTTCGGGCGTCGCCGGTATTGTACCGGGACCACCGGAAGGGTCCCGGGGGTCCACCGGGTGGGGCCACCCATCCCGAAGGGCCCCATGGGCTAAATTGGGAGGGGAACCAGCCCCTAGTGGGCTGGTGCGCCCCCCTTGGGCCTCCCCTGCGCCTAGGGTTGGGAAACCCTAGGGCTGGGGGTGCCCCCCACTTGGCTTGGGGGGGAAGCCACCCCTTGGCTGCCGCCCCCTTGGAGATCCATCTCCCTAGGGCCGGCGCCCCCAAGGCCCCTATATAAAGAGGGGGGAGGGAGGGCAGCCGCACCCTTGCTCTTGGCGCCTCCCTCTCCCTCCGTAATACCTCTCCTCCCTGCTTGCGCTTGGCTAAGCCCTGCCGGGATCCTGCTGCATCCACCACCACGCCGCCGTGCTGCTGGATCTTCATCAACCTCTCCTTCCCCCTTGCTGGATCAAGAAGGAGGAGACGTCTTCCCAACCGTACGTGTGTTGAACGCGGAGGTGCTGTCCATTCAGCACTTGGTCATCGGTGATTTGGATCACGACGAGTACGACTCCATCAACCCCGTTCTCTTGAACGCTTCCGCGCGCGATCTACAAGGGTATGTAGATGCACTCCTTTCTCTCTCGTTGCTAGATGACTCCATAGATTGATCTTGGTGATGCGTAGAAAATTTTAAAATTCTGCTACGATCCCCAACACTGTCAAGTTTCGTACCATTTGGACTTCGTTTGCTACCCCAACGGTTAACTGAGGGACCAAAAAGGCCTCGTGTGTGTTGCAGCCCAACACCCTCCCAAAGTGGCCCCAAATCCACCTAAACCCCCTACATCATCTCGGTCGTTCGATCATGATCGCGTGGCCGAAAACCGCACATCATTTGGACACTCCTTGCTCCCTCTACCTATAAATATGTGGCCTCCCCCGAAAAATCCGCGCAGATCAAACCCTACCCTAACTTCCCTCCGCACCGGCGGACGCGTCCACCCTGCCGCCACGTCGCTCCGTCCAATCCGGAGGCGACACGTCATCACAGCCGTCCGCCACGCCCGATCCCGCAGCGCCACCTGTCCGCGTCGCCTCCCACCACCACGCGGCCCGCGGAGCCCAGATCCGGCCCGCGCAAGCCCGCGCGCCGCCGCCGCTCGCCCGCCGCGGCCCGCAGCCTCGCCGCCGCCACAGCGCCTCCCCAAAGTTTCCAGATTCATATGCCCCTATTCATCGCATCATAACTTCATTAGCGTTGCTCCGATTCGTGCGTGTAGCATATCAAAATGTTCGTCTCGAAGAGTACATCATTTCATCTCACTGCATCATTTTCATTTGAGCTCATCTTGATGCCCGAAATGTTGTTGGAAGAGGGCTATGTGAGTTAAGTTGCAGATCTGTTTCAGCCAGTGCACTTTTGTCATTTTTGCCATGATTAATGTGTGCATGCTATGATCCTGAGCTCTACATGTGTTTTGTAGTATGCCATGTCATCTTTACAGGGGTGTATGCCATGCATTTTTGTGATCTTTGAGGTGACTAGCACAAGCATGCAAAGTAGCTTACTCGATGATGTTGATTTCAGGGACTTGGAATTTCACTAAGTCCCTGTCCTGTTATTGTTTTTATGCCATATGTTCATGTCGTTTCCTAGTGATCCGTGCCTCTTTTGAGGATGATCAGTAAGGATGTTTTGTAGATATTATTGTGCTCTATCCATCCATGTCTTTGTTTGCAATTATGGAGCACACTAGCTTGAGTCAATCGAGTTCTACTTTTGCTATAAAATGTTCCTGGCAGATTGTTAACATGTTTAGCGATTTTGCCGAGCTTATTATTGTTGATCCGTGCATGCTATGTTGTTGTTCTTTCCATGTCTAGATTCTATGCCATGTCTATTTGCTGGGTGTATGCTTAGTTTGTCATGCAATGCCTCGTAGTGAGTGTATCGAGCTCGGAAATATGCCTACTTGATAACTGTTTTGCCATGCTCCAGTTTTTCCCTAAGTCTGAATCTGTTTATGTTTTTGCTATGTTCACATGCTTGCAATTGTATTTTCTGATCCATTTTGGCTCATGGTCACTAAGGGACTTTTGTTATATGCTTTGAGTAGCTTCATGCCGTGCCTTGCTTTGCCATGATATGTTCATATAGCATGTATTTTTCATGCTCTAAAGATTTCTTCCTGATGATAAATTCCTGACTTGTTGTTACTTCACAAAGTCGAAAACATGTTATCATTTGCACTTTTGCCATGCTTGTTTGAACCTGTTGATGAGTGAATTAGACGTAGCTCAGTGTTCATCTTTTATCAAGCATAATGAGTGTATCCCTGCCATGTATTTTGTTGCTATGTTTGAGTGCTTTAGCATATTTATCTTGATGCATTTAGATGGTCACTTGCTGATTATCGCAGACCCGTGCCATATTTGTATTGCTTGCCATTTCCAAACCGTGCATCCTATTCCGGTGATCTTTATATCGATTTTGACCGAAATCAACTCATCTTTCCAGTGGCACTCTTGGTTTTCCAAGTTGGGGCCAGGTTCAATATTTTCTTTCCAAATCATGCATATGCATCACATCCTGCATCCCGCATATCATGCCTTGTTTGTGTTTTGGTTGTTTACTATGTTGTGTGCTTCTTTCCGGTGTTGCTTCTTCGGTTTGGTTCCGATAACGTCGTGTTTGTTAGGACCCGTTCGTCTACGTCCGTTTGTCTTCTTCATGGACTCGTTCTTCTTCCTTGCGGAATTTCAGGCAAGATGACCATACCCTCGAAATCACTTCTATCTTTGCTTGCTAGATTGCTCGCTCTTTTGCTATGCCTATGCTGCGATACCTACCACTTGCTTATCATGCCTCCCATATTGTTAAGCCAAGCCTCTAACTAGCTTGTCCTAGCAAACCGTTGTTTCATTATCTTACCACTTTGCTCAGCCCCTCTTATAGCGTTGTTAGTTGCAGGTGAAGATGAAGTTTGTTCTTTTTTGGAACATGGATATTTTGTTGGGATATCACAATATCTCTTATTTAATCAATGCACCTATATACTTGGTAAAGGTTGGAAGGCTCGGCCTTATGCCTAGTGGTTTGTTCCTCTCTTGCCGCCCTAGTTTCCGTATAATCGGTGCTATGTTCCCGGATTTTGCGTTCCTTACGCGGTTGTGTTATAATGGGAACCCCTTGATAGTTCGCCTTGAATAAAACTCTTCCAGCATGGCCCAACATTGGTTTTACCATTCGCCACCTAGCCTTTTCTTTTCCCTTGGGTTTCCGGAGCCCAAGGGTCATCTTTATTAAACCCCCGGGCCAGTGCTCCTCTGAGTGTTGGTCCAACCTGTCAGCTGCCGGTATCCACCAAGGGCAACTCTGGGTTGCCCTATCGGAACCTTGGACAATCCGGTGTGCCCTGAGAACGAGATATGTGCAGCTCCTATCGGGATTTGTCGGCACATTTGGGTGGCTTTGCTGGTCTTGTTTTACCATTGTCGAAATGTCTTGTAACCGGGATTCCGAGCCTGATCGGGTCTTCCCGCTAGAAGGAATATCCTTCATTGACCGTGAGAGCTTGTGATGGGCTAAGTTGGGACACCCTTGCAGGGATTTGAACTTTCGAAAGCCGTGCCCGCGGTTATGGGCAGATGGGAATTTGTTAATGTCCGGTTGTAGAAAACCTAAAGTTGATCTTAAATTAAAATACATCAGCCGCGTGTGTACCCGTGATGGTCTCTTCTCGGCGGAGTCCGGGAAGTGAACACGGTGTTGGAGTAATATTTGACGTAGGTTGTTCTAGGATCACTTCTTGATCATAGTTGTTTGACCGTGCTATTGCCTTCTCTTCTCGCTCTCATTTGCGTATGTTATCCACCATATATGCTAGTCGCTTGTTGCAGCTCCACATCATACCTTTGCCTTACCCATATGCTTAAATAGTCTTGATCGCGAGGGTGTGAGATTGCTGAGTCCCCGTGGCTCACAAATACTTCCAAAACCAGTTTCAGGTCCCGAAAATTACCGTGCAGGTGACACAACCCAGCTCAAGGAGGAGCTCGATGAAGATCGTGTTCATAGTCTTGTTTTGTTTCCATTTGATCAGTAGTGGAGCCCAGTTGGGGTCGATCAGGGACCTTGTCGCATTTGAGGTTGTTCTTTATTTTGGTCCCATAGTCGGACCTTGATTGTATTTGGATGATGTAATGTGTATTGTGTGATGTGGCGATTGTAAGCCAACTATGTATCCCTTTTCCCTTATGTATTACATGGGTGGTGTGAAGATTACCTCACTTGCGACATTGCTTTCAATGCGGTTATGCCTCTAAGTCGTGCTTCGACACATGGGAGATATAGCCGCATCGAGGGCGTTACAAGTTGGTAATCAGAGCCTTCCCCGACCTTAGGAGCCCCCTGCTTGATCAAATCGTTGGCGTTGTTGAGTCTAGAAAAATGTTTTGAGTCTTATAGGATTATATATATCGGAAAGTTAGGAATTCTTTTTACTCCTCAGTCCCGTCGTCGCTCTGGTGAGGCATCTTGACGTAGAGTTTTGACTCTTCTCTTCTCAAATTTCACTAAATTTCTTTAGGATCACGCGAGTATTTCTGGCTTATTCTGCGAGCCAATCCTTTGCTTTGTTTTGAGTTGTGGTATTCGAGTTGCTTCGAAGTCAAGTGTTGATGCCATACCCTTTCTAAACGGTGTTCTCATATTTCTTTAAGAATACTAATCCTTCTTGATCATCGAGTTTGTCATGTCAATCCTTTTTCAACCGGCGGGTTTCCCTTCAAGTGGATCCGATCTTTTCAACATCCGCAAGATCGACTCAAGTCTTCTCAACATTGATTGTTTCATTCGTCTCAAGTTACCTTTGTTTTTTTCCCGCCCGCCCACCCTTTTTCTTCAAGGACTCGAATTTCTTAATCGAGTGTCCATCTTATTGATGTGAACTCTCTCCATTCTTTTCCGTCAATATTCTTATCCGGTGATTATCAGGAAGATACTAGCGGAGTTTCAAGTTCATCATTCTTCATTTTTTTCTTCTCCGGTGGTTCCAACTCAAGCTTTCCAATCATATCCTTTCCTTTGTCGATCATCCATCTCTCGCTATTCAATCGTTCCGGAGTACTCAAGATATCTTGAAGATTCGCGTTTCCACTCTGCATTTTCTCAAGCTCTTTCGAGGTTGTTATCTCATTCTAGCCATTTAATTCAACTGGTGCTTTCTTTCTTTTAAATCGTTCTACGGTGTATCTTTTGAGTGGGCCCTAACCCACATGTCTTTTTCCAGGATCTTACCTGACTCTTCTATTTTCCCGGAGCTACCATCAAATTCTTTTCGAAGTGTGACGTAAGAATGAATTGTCATCAGCCATATGTCTTTCTCCAAGATCTTTCATATTGTTTTCTTTGTTGGTTCAACCTTTCTAATTTTCATCCCGGAGTATCGCAATGATTCATGGTGGTGTTTCTCGTCATCATTCTCAGATTTTGAAGACCGAAGAAGAGTTCCGCTTAAATCCTTATCGGTTCTCTTGAAGATTAGTGATTCTAGCTTGCCGCCATCCTCTCATAATTGTTTTTCATTTGTGAGAATTCTTTTCACCCCATCCGGAGCTATTCAGGATTCTTTTCAGTTTGATTATCCGGAGCCCATCAGCTAAGATTTATTCATTCTCAGCTTTTAGCTCTCGTTCTCCAAATCATACCGATGCATCATTCAAGTATATTCTCTAATCAGCTCGTGATCTTTTGTTCTCGTGGATCTAATTTCCCTCAAGTATTTTCATTCATTCTCTAATCCTTTCCGGTGATTTATCCCTTTACTTCGTTCTTTGTCAATGCTTACGGTGGTTTGTTCAAGATTTTTCTTCTTTCTTATCATATCAATTCATTCGTTGTTTCCTAATTCTACCGGTGGTTCATCGAAGACCTTCTTAATTTTGCGCCATATCTATATTCATCCTTTCCATGAGAATAAGTGGTATGCCAATTCCGTTGCTTGTCATCAATTTAATTGATGAGGGATACGCATAATGTAATTCTTACTCTTGTTTCTTCCAAGCGATTAATTCCCTATTCCGGAGGCTCATCAAATTCCTGATTTCAATTGTTTCATCTTCTCTTTTTCCTGGAGTTCCAACCTTTTTCAATTATTGCACCACAGATATTCATCTAAATCATGACAAGGATTCACCTTGTGTTTTCAACTTCTCTTCCCTTTCTTCTCGTAATCATTTTGTTACCGGAGTTATTCATGGAGGTTCTACATGATTGTTCATCAAGGATTTAATTCTTTCGAGAAGTGTTCTCTGAGATTCTTTTCAGAGGAGCTCAAGCATTCTTCATCTTGCTATCCGGAGTGCAATTTTTCTTCCTTATCTTTGAGGTGGTAATATATAACTTTTCATTCACAAGAATGAGATATTTTAAATCCATCAACCTCTTTGTTGGAATTATCTTGGGCTATATTTCAACTAAAGCTTTCCTTTAAGGATTGTCGCTCTTATGGTGTTTATCAATGATCCAAGTTCTTCATTTATCCTCCCGGTGAGATAGCTTCTCGTCTCCTTGTTCTTATCAATCCAATTCTTTTTCCCGTGAGTGGCAGGTTGTGACCTCATAATTTGAGATGTATTTCATAAGACCATATCAAGCTTATTCTTTTCGTTGTTGGTTTTCCAACAACTCCGTTCTAGCATTTGTTGTAAGTGTGCCCTCGTTTTCCCTTCATTCATTCCATTCTTACTTTTGTTCCGGAGGCATTGTGTTGCCGCTCTCTTCAAACCTTCTTCTTGTTCTTGTCAGGATCCTGTTCTTTTCATGCTTATCCTTTTAACCGGAGTGTTGTGTCCCTTTGCTCAAGCTCTTTTATTTTATCAGGTCTTTCATATCTTTTCAACCGAAGTGCTACCCGAATCTGTTCTTTCTTTTCCCCTTTCTTAACAGAGTGCTTTCAACCTTGTTCTTCTTCGTTGCCTTCTTTCTTGCAATTTGTTCAACCTCTCAAGGCTCGTGGTTTCACTTGTTTTTCAAAGAATCAATTTAGTTTTACCTATCCTCTTTCTCTTATGTTGTCCCTCTGGTGCCATTCTAGATCTCGGGACGAGATCCTCTCGTAGTGGTGGAGTGTTGTAACGCCCCGAGACCGATGTGCCAGGTGTCTTCGAGTTATTCGCTGTTGTTGCCTTGTCATTGCTTGTGTGTCATGCATATCATATCATGTCATCATGTGCATTGCATTTACATACATGTTCGTCTCATGCATCCGAACTTTTTCCCCGTTGTATGTTTTGCAGTCCGGCGCTCCTATGTCATCCGGTGTCCCTTTCTACCTCTTTTCGTGTGCGGGTGTTAAACGTTTTTGGTTTGGACCGAGACTTGTCATGCGGCCTTGGTTTACTATCGGTAGACCGCCTGTCAAGTTGCGTACCATTTGGACTTCGTTTGCTACCCCAACGGTTAACGGTTAACCGCAGCCCAACACCCTCCCAAAGTGGCCCAAAACCCACCTAAACCCCCTCCATCATCTCGGTCGTTCGATCACGACCGCGTGGCCGAAAACCGCTCATCATTTCGACACTCCTAGCTCCCTCTACCTATAAATATGTGGCCTCCCCCGAAAAATCCGCGCAGATCAAACCCTACCCTAACTTCCCTCAGCGCCGCCGGACATGTCCGCCCGCCGGCGGTTGCGTCCACCCCACTGCCACGTCGCTCCAGCCAATCCGGAGGCAACACGTCATCACCGCCGTCCGCCGCGCCCAGTCCCACGGCGCCACCTGTCCGCGCCGCCTCCCACCATCGCGCGGCCCGCGGGGCCCAGATCCGGCCCGCGCAAGCCCGCGCGTCGCCGCCGCGGCCCGCAGCCTCGTCGCCATCACAGCGCATCCCGCCGGCCACCCAGACCTCGCCGGAGGCCGCGACACCGCCGCCTCATCGCCGGACTTCGCCTCACCTCCGCCGCCCTCGCGCACCTCAAGCTCCGCCGCCCGACGCCGCCTGCTCGCCTCCGCCTGTCGCCGCCGCACACCGGCTCCACCCTGCCACCCGCGCGTCCCCGTGCCTCCACCATCGCTGTGCTGTGCCGCCCACCTTCGGCCATCGCCGCCGCGTGTGCCGTGCCCCGCCGCCTCCACGTCGCCGTGTCCCTCTGCCTCCTCGTCGCCGGCCTCTTCCGTCATCGCCGGAACCGCGCCGGAGTTCGCCGGAGCTCTCTCCGGCCGGATCCACTCGGGCTGGACGAGATCCACCAATCCCGCCATCCAAACACCGTCTCCGTCCCGGATCTCTTCGTCCCGCTTCTCTCCGTCCCGCGTTGACTTCCGCGGAGGTAAAATTCCACCAAGTCCCCGAAGTTTCCAGATTCATATGCCCATATTCATCGCATCATAACTTCACCACCGTTGCTCTGATTCGTGCGTGTAGCATATCAAAATGTTCGTCTCGAAGAGTACATCATTTCATCTCATTGCATCATTTTTAGTTGAGCTCATCTTGATGCCCAAAATGTTGTTGGAAGAGGGCTATGTGAGGAAAGTTGCAGATCTGTTTCAGCCAATGCACTTTTGTCATTTTTGCCATGATTAATGTGTGCATGCTATGATCCTGAGCTCTACATGTGTTTTGTGGTATGCCATGCCATCTTTACAGGGGTGTATGTCATGTATTTTTGTGATCTTTGTGGTGACTTGCACAAGCATGCAAAGTAGCTTACTCAATGATGCTGATTTCAGGGACATGGAATTTCACTAAGTCCTTGTCGTGTTATTGTTTTTATGCCATATGTTCATGTTGTTTCTTAGTGATCCGTGCCTCTTTTGAGGATGATCGATAAGGATGTTTTGTAGATATTGTTGTGATCTATCCATCCATGTCTTTATTTGCAATTATGGATCACCCTAGCTTGAGTCAATCGAGCTCTATGCTATAAAATGTTCCTGGCAGATTGTTAACATGTTTAGCGATTTTGCCGAGCTTATTGTTGTTGATCCGTGCATGCTATGTTGTTGTTCTTGCCATGTCTAGCTTCTATGCCATGTCTATTTGCTGGGTGTATGCTTAGTTTGTCATGCAATGCCTTGTAGTGAGCGCATCATGCTCGTAAACATGCCTACTTTATAACTGTTTTGCCATGCTCCAGTTTTTCCCCAAGTCTGAATCTGTTTATGTTTTTGCTATGTTCACATGCTTGCAATTGTATTTTATGATCCCTTTTGGCTCATGGTCACTAAGGGACTTTTGTTATATGCTTTGAGTAGCTTCATGGCGTGCCTTGATTTGCCATGATATGTTCCTGTAGCATGTAGTTTTCATGCTCGAAAGATTGCTTACTGATGATAAATTCCTGACTTGTTACTTCACAAAGTCTGAAACATGTTATCATTTGCACTTTTGCCATGCTTGTTTGAACCTGTTGATGAGTGAATTAGACGTAGCTCGGTGTTCATCTTTTATCAAGCATAATGAGTGGATCCCTGCCATGTATTTTGTTGCTATGTTTGAGTGCTGTAGCATATTTATATTGATGCATTTAGATGGTCACTTGCTGATTATCGTAGACCGGTGCCATATTTGTTTTGCTTGCCATTTCCAAACTGTGCATCCGATTCCGGTGATCTTTATATCGATTTCGACCAAAATCAACTCCTCTTTCCAGTGGCACTCTTGGTTTTCCAATTTGAGGCAAGGTTCAATCTTTTATTTCCAAATCATGCATATGCATCGCATCCCGCATCCCGCATATCATGCCTTGTTTATGTGTTGGTTGTTTACTATGTTGTGTGCTTCTTTCCGGTGTTGCTTCTTCGGGTTGGTTTCTATAACGTCGCGTTTGTGAGGACCCGTTCTTCTATGTCCGTTTGTCTTCTTCATGGACTCGTTCTTCTTCCTTGCGGGATTTCAGGCAAGATGACCATACCCTCGAAATCACTTCTATCTTTGCTTGCTAGATTGCTTGCTCTTTTGCTATGCCTATGCTGTGATACCTACCACTTGCGTATCATGCCTCCCATATTGTTAAGACAAGCCTCTAACCAGCTTCTCCTAGCAAACCATTGTTTGGCTATGTTACCGCTTTGCTCAGCCCCTCTTATAGCGTTGTTAGTTGTAGGTGAAGATGAAGTTTGTTCCTTGTTGGAACATGGATATTTTGTTGGGATATCGCAATATCTCTTATTTAATCAATGCACCTATATACTTGGTAAAGGGTGGAAGGCTCGGCCTTATGCCTAGTGTTTTGTTCCACTCTTGCCGCCCTAGTTTCCGTCATATCAGTGTTATGTTCCCGGATTATGCGTTCCTAACGCGGTTGGTTTAGAATGGGAACCCCTTGATAGTTCGCCTTGAATAAAACTCTTCCAGCATGGCCCAACATTGGTTTTACCATTCGCCACCTAGCCTTTTCTTTTCCCTTGGGTTTCCGGAGCCCAAGGGTCATCTTTATTAAACCCCCGGGCCAGTGCTCCTCTGAGTGTTGGTCCAACCTGTCAGCTGCCGGTATCCACCAAGGGCAACTCTGGGTTGGCCTATCGGAACCTTGGACAATCCGGTGTGCCCTGAGAACGAGATATGTGCAGCTCCTATCGGGATTTGTCAGCACATTTGGGTGGCTTTGCTGGTCTTGTTTTACCATTGTCGAAATGTCTTGTAACCGGGATTCCGAGCCTGATCGGGTCTTCCCACTAGAAGGAGTATCCTTTGTTGATAGTGAGAGCTTGTGACGGGCTAAGTTGGGACAGCCCTGCAGGGATTTGAAGTTTCGAAAGCCATGCCCGCGGTTATGGGCAGATGGGAATTTGTTAATGTCCGGTTGTAGAAAACCTGAAGTTGATCTTAAATTAAAATACATCAACCGCGTGTGTAACCGTGACGGTCTCTTCTCGGCGGAGTCCGGGAAGTGAACATGGTGTTGGAGTAATGTTTGACGTAGGTTGTTCTAGGATCACTTCTTGATCATAGTTGTTCGACCATGCTATTGCCTTCTCTTCTCGCTCTCATTTGCGTATGTTATCCACCATATATGCTAGTCTCTTGCTACAGCTCCACATCATACCTTTGCCTTACCCATAAGCTTAAATAGTCTTGATCGCGAGGGTGTGAGATTGCTGAGTCCCCATGGCTCACAGATACTTCCAAAACCAGTTTCAGGTCTAGACGATTACCATGCAGGTGACGCAACACAGCTCAAGGAGGAGCTCGATGAAGATCATGTTCGTAGTCTTGTTTCGTTTCCAGTTGATCAGTAGTGGAGCCCAGTTGGGGTCGATCGGGGACCTTGTCGCATTTGAGGTTGTTCTTTATTTTGGTCCCGTAGTCGGACCTTGATTGTATTTGGATGACGTAATGCTTTATTCATGTATTGTGTGATGTGGCGATTGTAAGCCAACTATGTATCCCTTTTCCCTTATGTATTACATGGGTGGTGTGAATATTACCTCACTTGCGACATTGCTTTCAATGCGGTTATGCCTCTAAGTCGTGCTTCGACACATGGGAGATATAGCCGCATCGAGGGCGTTACAAGTTGGTAATCAGAGCCTTCCCCGACCATAGGAGCCCCCTTCTTGATCGAATCGTTGGCGTTGTTGAGTCTAGAAAAATGTTTTGAGTCTTATAGGATTATATATATCGGAGAGTTAGGAATTATTTTTACTCCTCAGTCCCTTCGTCGCTCTGGTGAGGCATCTTGACGTAGAGTTTTGACTCTTCTCTTCTCAAATTTCACTAAATTTTTTTAGGATCACACGAGTATTTCTGGCTTATTCTGCGAGCCAATCCTTTGCTTTGTTTTGAGTTGTGGTATTCGAGTTGCTTCGAAGTCAAGTGTTGATTCCATACCCTTTCTAAATGGTGTTCTCATATTTCTTTGAGAATACTAATCCTTCTTGATCATCAAGTTTGTCATGTCAATCCTTTTTCAACCAGCGAGTTTCTCTTCAAGTGGATCCGATCTTTTCAATATCTGCAAGATCGACTCAAGTCTTCTCAACATTGATTGTTTCATTCGTCTCAAGTTACCTTTGTTATTTTCCGGCCGCCCACCCTTTTTCTTCAAGGACTCGAATTTCTTAATCGAGTGTCCATCTTATTGATGTGAAGTCTCTCCATTCTTTTCCGTCAATATTCTTATCCGGTGATTATCAGGAAGATACTAGCGGAGTTTCAAGTTCATCATTCTTCATTTTTTTTCTTCTCCGGTGGTTCCAACTCAAGCTTTGTCGATCATATCCTTTCCTCGGATCAAATGTTTTTCTCGTGCCGGTGCAATTCTTAATCATCCATCTCTCGCTATTCAATCGTTCCGGAGTACTCAAGATATCTTGAAGATTCGCGTTTCCACTCTGCATTTGCTCAAGCTCTTTCGAGGTTGTTATCTCATTCTAGCCATTTAATTCAAGCAGTGCTTTCTTTCTTTTAAATCGTTCTACGGTGTATCTTTTGAGTGGGCCCTAACCCACAGGTCTTTTTCCAGGATCTTACCCGAATCTTCTATTTTCCCGGAGCTACCATCAAATTCTTTTCGAAGTGTGACGTAAGAATGAATTTTCATCAGCCATATGTCTTTCTCCAAGATCTTTCATATTCTTTTCGTTGTTGGTTCAACCTTTCTAAGTTTCATCTCGGAGTATCATAACGATTCATGGTGGTGTTTCTTGTCATCATTCTCAGATTTTGAAGACCGAAGAAGAGTTCCTCTTAAATCCTTATCCGTTCTCTTGAAGATTCGTGATTCTCATTTGCCGCCATCCTCTCATAATTGTTTTTCATTTGTGAGAATTCTTTTCACCCCATCCGGAGCTATTCAGGATTCTTTTCGGTTTGATTATCCGGAGCCCATCAGCTAAGATTTATTCATTCTCAGCTTTTAACTCACGTTCTCCAAATCATACCGATGCATCATTCAAGTATATTCTCTAATCAGCTCGTGATCTTTTGTTCTCGTGGATCTAATTTCCCTCAAGTATTTTCATTCGTTCTCCAATCCTTTCCGGTGATTTATCGCTTTACTTCGTTCTTTGTCAATGCTTACGGTGGTTCATTCAAGATTTTTCTTCTTTCTTATCATATCAATTCATTCGTTGTTTCCTAATTCTACCGGTGGTTCGTCGAAGACCTTCTTAAGTTTGCGCCATATCTATCTTCATACTTTCCATGAGAATAAGTGGTATGCCAATTCCGTTGCTTGTCATCAATTTAATTGATGAGGGATACACATAATGTAATTCTTACTCTTGTTTCTTCCAAGCGATTAATTCCCTATTCCGTAGGCTCATCAAATTCCTGATTTCTATTGTTTCATCTTCTCTTTTTCCCGGAGTTCCAACCTTTTTCAATTATTGCACCACAGAGATTCATGTAAATCATGACAAGGATTCACCTTGTGTTTTCAGCTTCTCTTCCCTTTCTTCTCGTTATCCTTTTGTTACCAAAGTTATTCATGGAGGTTCTACATGATTGTTCATCAAGGATTTAATTCTGTCAAGAAGTGTTCTCTGAGATTCTTTTCAGAGGAGCTCAAGCATTCTTCATCTTTCTGTCCGGAGTGCAATTGTTCTTCCTTATCTTTGAGGTGGTAATATATAACTTTTCATTCACAAGAATGAGATATTTTAAATCCATCAACCTCTTCGTTGGAATTATCTTGGGCAATATTTCACCTAAAGCTTTCCTTTAAGGATTGTCGCTCTTATGGTGTTTATCAATGATCCAAGTTCTTCATTTATCCTCTCGCTGAGATAGCTTCTCGTCTCCTTGTTCTTATCAATCCAATTCTTTTTCCCGTGAGTGGCAGGTTGTCACCTCATAATTTGAGATGTATTCCATAAGACCATATCAAGCTTATTCTTTTCGTTGTTGGTTTTCCAAAAACTCCGTTCTAGCATTTGTTGTAAGCGTGCTCTCGTTTTCCCTTCGTTCATTCCATTCTTACTTTTGTTCCGGAGGCATTGTGATGCTGCTCTCTTCAAACCTTCTTCTTGTTCTTGTCAGGATCCTGTTCTTTTCATGCTTGTCCTTTTAACCGGAGTGTCGTGTCCCTTTGCTCAAGCTCTTTCATTTTATCAGGTCTTTCATATCTTTTCAACCGAAGTGCTACCCGAATCGGTTCTTTCTTTTCCCCTTTCTTAACGGAGTGCTTTCAACCTTGTTCTTCTTTGTTGCCTTCTTTCTTGCAATTTGTTCAACCTCTCAAGGCTCGTGGTTTCACTCGTTTTTCAAAGAAGCAACTTAGTTTTACCTCTCCTCTTTCTCTTCCGTTGTCCCTCCGGTGCCATTCTAGATCTCGGGACGAGATCCTCTCGTAGTGGTGGAGTGTTCTAACGCCCCGAGACCGATGTGCCAGGTGTCTTCTAGTTATTCACTGTTGTTGCCTTGTCATTGCTTGCGTGTCATGCATATCATATCATGTCATCATGTGCATTGCATTTACGTACATGTTCGTCTCATGCATCCGAGCTTTTTCCCCGTTGTACGTTTTGCAATCCAGCGCTCCTATGTCATCCGGTGTCCCTTTCTACCTCTTTTCGTGTGCGGGTGTTAAACGTTTTCGGTTTGGACTGAGACTTGTCATGCGGCCTTGGTTTACTACCGGTAGACCGCCTGTCAAGTTTCGTACAATTTGTACTTCGTTTGCTACCCCTACGGTTAACCGAAGGACCGAAAAGGCCTCGTGTGTGTTGCAGCCCAGCACCCTCCCAAAGTGGCCCAAAACCCACCTAAACGCACTCCATCATCTCGATCGTTCGATCACGATCGCGTGGCCGAAAACCGCACATCATTTGGACACTCCTAGCTCCCTCTACCTATAAATATGTGGCCTCCCCCAAAAAATCCACGCAGATCAAACCCTACCCTAACTTCCCTCCGCGCCGCCGGACATGTCCGCCCGCCAGCGGACGCGTCCACCCCGCCGCCACGTCGCTCCGGCCAATCCGAAGGCGACACGTCATCACCGCAGTCCGCCGCGCCCAATCCCGCAGCGCCACCTGTTCGCGCCGCCTCCCACCACCGCGCGGCCCGCGGGGCCCAGATCCGGCCCGCGCGCCGCCGCCGCTTGCCCGCCGCGGCCCGCAGCCTCGCCGCCCCCACAGCGCCTCCCGCAGGCCACCTGAACCTCGCTGGAGGCCGCGACCCCGCCGCCTCATCGCCGGACTTCGCCGCATCTCTGCCGCTGTCGCGCGCCTCGAGCTCCGCCGCCCGACGCCGCCTGCTCGCCTCCGCCTGTCGCTGCCGCATGCCGGCTCCGCCCCGCCACCGCGCCGGCTCTGCCCTGCCACCCGCGCGTCCCCATGCCTCCACCATCGCTGCACCGCGCCGCCCACCTTCGGCCGCTACCGCCGCGTGTGTCGTGCCCCGCCGCCTCCACGTCTCCGTGTCCCTCCGCCTCCTCATCGCCGACCTCTTCCGTCATCGCCGGAACCGCGCCGGAGTTCGCCGGAGCTCTCTCCGGCCGGATCCACTCGGGCTGGACGAGATCCACCAATCCTGCCATCCAAACACCGTCTCCGTCCCGGATCTCTTCGTCCTACTTCTCTCCGTCCCGCGTTGACTCTTGCGGAGGTAAAATTCCACTAAGTCCCCGAAGTTTCCAGATTCATATGCCCATATTCATCGCATCATAACTTCATCACCGTTGCTCCGATTCGTGCGTGTAGCATATAAAAATGTTCGTCTCGAAGAGTACATCATTTCATCTCATTGTATCATTTTCATTTGAGCTCATCTTGATGCCCGAAATGTTGTTGGAAGAGGGCTATGTGAGGAAAGTTGCAGATCTGTTTCAGCCAATGCACTTTTGTCATTTTTGCAATGATTAATTTGTGCATGCTATGATCCTGGGCTCTACATGTGTTTTGTAGTATGCCATGCCACCTTTACAGGGGTGTATGCCATGTAATTTTGTGATCTTTGTGGTGACTAGCACAAGCATGCAAAGTAGCTTACTCGATGATGCTGATTTCAGGGACATGGAATTTCACCAAGTCCTTGTCCTGCTATTGTTTTTATGCCATATGTTCATGTTGTTTCCTAGTGATCCGTGCCTCTTTTGAGGATGATCAGTAATGATGTTTTGTAGATATTGTTGTGCTCTATCCATCCATGTCGTTTTTTGCAATTACGGAGCACCCTAGCTTGAGTCAATCGAGCTCTACTTTTGGTATAAAATGTTCCTGGCAGATTGTTAACATGTTTAGTGATTTTGCCGAGCTTATTGTTGTTGATCTGTGCATGCTATGTTGTTGTTCTTGCCATGTCTAGCTTCTATGTCATGTCTATTTGCTGGGTGTATGCTTAGTTTGTCATGCAATGCCTCGTAGTGCGTGCATCGAGCTCGTAAACATGCCTACTTGATAACTGTTTTGCCATGCTCCAGTTTTTCCCTAAGTCTGAATCTGTTTATGTTTTTGCTATGTTCACATGCTTGCTATTGTATTTTCTGATCCCTTTTGGCTCATTGTCACTAAGGGACTTTTGTTATATTTTTTGAGTAGCTTCATGGCGTGCCTTGCTTTGCCATGATATGTTCCTGTAGCATGTAGTTTTCATGCTCTAAAGATTGCTTCCTGATGATAAATTCCTGACTTGTTATTTCACTAAGTCCGAAACCTGTTATCATTTGCACTTTTTCCATGCTTGTTTGAACCTGTTGATGAGTGAATTAGACGTAGCTCAGTGTTCATCTTTTATCAAGCATAATGAGTGGATCCCTGCCATGTATTTTGTTGGTATGTTTGAGTGCTGCAGCATATTTATCTTGATGCATTTAGATGGTCACTTGCTGATTATCGCAGACCCGTGCCATATTTGTATTGCTTGCCATTTTCCAAACCGTGCATCCGATTCCGGTGATCTTTATATCGATTTCGACCGAAATCGACTCCTCTTTCCAGTGGCACTCTTGGTTTTCCAAGTTGAGGCCAGGTTCAATATTTTTTTCCAAATCATGCATATGCATCACATCCCGCATCACGCATATCATGCCTTGTTTATGTGTTGGTTGTTTACTATGTTGTGTGCTTCTTTCCGGTGTTGCTTCTTCGGGTTGGTTCCGATAACATCGTGTTTGTTAGGACCCGTTCGTCTATGTCCGTTTGTCTTCTTCATGGACTCGTTCTTCTTCCTTGCGGGATTACAGGCAAGATGACCATACCCTCGAAATCACTTCTATCTTTGCTTGCTAGATTGCTCGCTCTTTTGCTATGCCTATGCTGCGATACCCACCACTTGCTTATCATGCCTCCCATATTGTTAAGCAAAGCCTCTAACCACCTTGTCCTAGCAAACCATTGTTTGGCTATGTTACCGCTTTGCTCAGCCCCTCTTATAGCGTTGTTAGTTGCAGGTGAAGATGAACTTTGTTCCTTGTTGGAACATGGATATTTTGTTGGGATATCACAATATCTCTTATTTAATCAATGCACCTATATACTTGGTAAAGGGTCGAAGGCTCGGCCTTATGCCTAGTGTTTTGTTCCACTCTTGCCGCCCTAGTTTCCATCATATCGGTGTTATGTTCCCGGATTTTGCGTTCCTTACGCGGTTGGGTTATAATGGGAAACCCTTGATAGTTCTCCTTGAATAAAACTCCTCCAGCATGGCCCAACATTGGTTTTACCATTTGCCACCTAGCCTTTTCTTTTTCCTTGGGTTTCCGGAGCCCAATGGTCATCTTTATTAAACCCCCGGGCCAGTGCTCCTCTGAGTGTTGGTCCAACCTGTTTGCTGCCGGTGGCCACCAGGGGCAACTCTGGGTTGGCCTACCGGAACCTTGGACATTTCGGTGTGCCCTGAGAACGAGATATGTGCAGCTCCTATCGGGGTTTGTCGACACATTCGAGTGGCTTTGCTGGTCTTGTTTTACCATTGTCGAAATGTCTTGTAACCGGGATTCCGAGCCTGATCGGGTCTTCCCGCTAGAAGGAATATCCTTCGTTGACCATGAGAGCTTGTGATGGGCTAAGTTGGGACACCCCTGCAGGAATTTGAACTTTTGAAAGCCGTGCCCGCGGTTATGGGCAGATGGGAATTTGTTAATGTCCGGTTGTAGAAAACCTGAAGTTGATGTGAAATTAAAATACATCAACCGCGTGTGTAACCGTGACGGTCTCTTCTCGGCGGAGTCCGGGAAGTGAACACGGTGTTGGAGTAATGTTTGACGTAGGTTGTTCTAGGATCACTTCTTGATCATAGTTGTTCGACCGTGCTATTGCCTTCTCTTCTCGCTCTCATTTGCGTATGTTATCCACCATATATGCTAGTCGCTTGCTGCAGCTCCACATCATACCTTTGCCTTACCCATAAGTTTAAATAGTCTTGATCGCGAGGTTGTGAGATTGTTGAGTCCCCGTGGCTCACAGATACTTCCAAAACCAGTTTCAAGTCCCGACGATTACCGTGCAGGTGACGCAACCCAGCTCAAGGAGGAGCTCGATGAAGATCGTGTTCGTAGTCTTGTTTCGTTTCCAGTTGATCAGTAGTGGAGCCCAGTTGGGGTCGATCGGGGACCTTGTCACATTTGAGGTTGTTCTTTATTTTGGTCCCGTAGTCGGACCTTGATTGTATTTGGATGATGTAATGCTTTATTCATGTATTGTGTGATGTGGCGATTGTAAGCCAACTATGTATCCCTTTTCCCCTATGTATTACATGGGTGGTGTGAAGATTACCTCACTTGCAACATTGCTTTCAATGCGGTTATGCCTCTAAGTCATGCTTCGACACGTGGAAGATATAGCCGCATCGAGGGAGTTACAATGAGTTATGTGATTTGATGTACCGAAGGTAGTTCGGAATCCGAGATGATATTGGGGATATGACGAGGAGTCTCGAAATGGTTGAGACGCAAAAATCGATATATTGGACGACTATATTTGGACATCGGAAAGGTTCCGAGTGATTCGGGTATTTTTTGGAGTATCGGGGAGTTACGGGAATATGGGAAGAAGTATTGGGCCTCAATGGGCCAAGTGGTGGAGGAGAGGAGGCAGGGTGCATGCCCCCCCTAGCCCAAACCGAATTGTACTAGGGGGCCGGCCCCCCTTCCCTCCTTTCCTCTCTCTCCTTCCTCTCCCCTCCTCCTTCCTTTCCTCCTCCTAGTAGGAGTACGAAAGGGGAGTCCTACTCCTAGTAGGAGGAGGACTCATCCTGGCGCGCCCTACAGGGCCGGCCGACCTCCCCCTTGCTCCTTTATATAGGGGGGCAGGGGGGCACCCTAGAACACACAAGTTGATCATTGATCCCTTAGTCGTGTGCGGTGCCCCCTCCACCATAATCCACCTCGATCATATTGTAGCGGTGCTTAGGAGAAGCCCTGCGGCGGTATCAACATCATCGCCGTCATCACGCCATAGTGCTGACGAAACTCTCCCGTAAAGCTCCGCTGGATCAGAGTTCGTGGGACGTCATCGAGCTAAACGTGTGCTGAACTCGGATGTGCCGTGCGTTCGGTACTTGGATCGGTCGAATCGTGAAGACGTTCGACTACATCAACCGCGTTCTCATAACGCTTCCGCTTACAGTCTACGAGGGTATGATACGTCTCCAATGTATCTATAAATCTTGATTGCTCCATGCTATATTATCTACAGTTTTGGACATTATTGGGCTTTATTATCCACTTTTATATTATTTTTGGGACTAACCTATTAACTGGAGGCCCAGCCCAGAATTGTTGTTTTTTGCCTGTTTGAGGGTTTTGAAGAAAAGGAATATCAAACGGAGTCCAAACGGAATGAAACCTTCGGGAACGTGATTTTCTCACCGAATACAACTCAGGAGACTTTGACCCTACGTCAAGCCAGCTAATAGGAGCCCACGAGGTAGGGGGCACGCCTACCCCCCAGGCGCGCCCTCCACCCTCGTGGGGCCCCTGTTGCTCCACCGACGTACTTCTTCCTCCTATATATATCCACGTACACCCAAACGATCAGGGAGGAGCCAAAACGAGATCCCATCTTGGGGCCTCTTCCGGAGCTCTGCCGGAGGGGGCATCGATCAGGGAGGGCTTCTACATCAACACAATAGCCTCTCCGATGAAGTGTGAGTAGTTTACTTCAGACCTACGGGTCCATAGTTAGTAGCTAGATGGCTTCTTCTCTCTTTTTGGATCTCAATACAATGTTCTCCCCCTCTCTTGTGGAGATCTATTTGATGTAATCTTCTTTTTGCGGTGTGTTTGTTGAGACAGATGAATTGTGGGTTTATGATCAAGTCTATCTATGAATAATATTTGAATCTTCTCTGAATTCTTTTATGTATGATTGGTTATCTTTGCAAGTCTCTTCGAATTATCAGTTCGGTTTGGCCTACTAGATTGATGTTTCTTGCAATGGGAGAAGTGCTTAGCTTTGGGTTCAATCTTGCGGTGTCCTTTCCCGGTGACAGTAAGGGCAGCAAGGCACGTATTGTATTTTTGCCATCGAGGATAACAAGATGGGGTTTTCTTCATATTGCATGAGTCTATCCCTCTACATCATGTCATCTTGCTTAAGGCGTTACTCTGTTTTTAACTTAATACTCTAGATGCATGCTGGATAGCGGTCGATGAGTGGAGTAATAGTAGTAGATGCAGGCAGGAGTCGGTCTACTTGTCTCGGACGTGATGCCTATATACATGATCATACCTAGATATTCTCATAACTATGCTCAATTCTGTCAATTGCTCAACAGTAATTTGTTCACCCACCATAGAATACTTATGATCTCGAGAGAAGCCACTAGTGAAACCTATGGCCCCCAGGTCTATCATTATCATATTAATCTCCTATTACTTAGTTATTTACTTTGCTATTTACTTTGCCTTTATTTTACTTTGCATCTTTATCATAAAAATACCAAAAATATTATCTTACCATATCTATCAGATCTCACTCTCGTAAGTGGCCCTATAGGGACTGACAACCCCTGTTTGCGTTGGTTGCGAGGATTTATTTGTTTTGTGCAGGTACGAGGGACTTGCGTGTAGCCTCCTACTGGATTGATACCTTGGTTCTCAAAAACTGAGGGAAATACTTACGCTACTTTGCTGCATCATCCCTTCCTCTTCGGGGAAAACCAACGCAGTGCTAAAAGAGGTAGCAAGAAGGATTTCTGGCGCCGTTGCCGGGGAGGTCTACGCAAAAGTCAACATACCAAGTACCCATCACATACCCTTATCTCCCGCATTACATTATTTTCCATTTGCCTCTCGTTTTCCTCTCCTCCCAATTCACCCTTGCCGTTTTATTCGCCCTCTGTCTCTCTATATCCTCCCTCTCTTTCTCTATTCGCCTCTTTTTGCCTGCTTGCTTTTTGTTTGCTTGTGTGTTAGTTTGCTTGATTGTCGTTATGGCTAGTTCTTTACCTTTTGCCTCTATGTCTGAAATTGGGGATACTATTGTCGATAATAATTTTGATGCTCCTACTAAAGAACCCACTATCTCACATATAAAAATATTCCGTGTTGGTAGCGGAATATTATTGGAAAAGGAGTTATTCAAAATTTCTTTACTTGTGCCAGTGCTTTACCTTCTATGGGTAGTTCTATTCTTCATAGAACTAGTAGTCTTGCGGACGCTATTGCCATGCTTGTAGTTGAACTTGAGAGACAATTCATGCACTTGCACCCTTCTATACAAGGGATTTTCCTAGAATTTTCTAATATTGAGCATTCTTATGTTAAGCGTGCCGTTACTATATTTTTGTCTCATGAGTTTTGATTCATAATAAAAGAGGCCAAAGAAATCTTTGCGCATTATAGGGTGGACGCTTGCCGTCCTCCCATAGATACTATCCTCTTTGATCAAGAAGAAATAATGCGTTTTCAATCTCTAGACTATGTTGATTTTAATGAAAATCTTAGAAAAATGGTTCCTACCAATGTTTTAGTTGATAGAATTTATGAAATTAATGATGATTTAGCTATTCGAGATAATGAATTGGGATATTCTCTTGAATATAGGCTCACAAAGTTCTGTCAAAAGTATGCTTATAATGATGAATTGGTTGTGCAATATGAAGGACCAAAGGAGGAACCTATACCTCCCAAGGTTGATCATGGAGACTTTCGTCCCAACAAATTTAGCCCTTTTGATTAATTTTGCTTGCGTCAAAGAAAACTTTATGCTGAATGTAGGGAATATGAAATGAGTTTTAACAATCTATCTTATTATTATGGCAATACCTAGATCTATTCGTGCTTGTTATGCCTAGCTAGGGGCGTTAAACGATAGCGCTTGTTGGGAGGCAACCCAATTTTATTTTTATTCCTTGATTTTTGCCCCTACTTAGTAATAAATAAATTATTTAGCCTCTGTTTTGTTTGTGTTTTTGTGTTTAATTAGTGTTTGTGCCAAGTAGAACCGTTGGGAAGACTTGGGGAAAGTCTTGTTGAACTTGCTGTAAAAAACAGAAACTTTAGCTCTCACGAGAACTGATGCCATTTTTATTTGGAGAGTGCTATTTAGTTAATGCTTTTTGCAGATGATTAATAGATAAATTCCTCACGTCCAGCAATTTATTTTAGAATTTTTTTGGTTCCAGATATTGCGCTAGCTACAGATTAGTACAGACTGTTCTGTTTTTGACAGATTCTGTTTTGCGTGTGTTGTTTGCTTATTTTGATGAATGTATGGCTAGTAAAATAGTTTATGAACCATATAGAAGTTGGAATACAGTAGGTATAACACCCATATAAATAAATAATGAGTTCATTACAGTACCTTGAAGTGGTGTTTTGTTTTCTTTCGCTAACGGAGCTCACGAGTTTTCTACTTTAAGTTTTGTGTTGTGAAGTTTTCAAGTTTTGGGTAAAGATTTGATGGATTATGGAATAAGGAGTGGCAAGAGCCTAAGCTTGGGGATTCCCATGGCACCCCCAAGATAATCTAAGGACACCTAAAAGCCAAATCTTGGGGATGCCCCGGAAGGCATCCCCTCTTTCGTCTACTTCTATCGGTAACTTTACTTGGAGCTATATTTTTATTTACCACATGATATGTGTTTTACTTGGAGCGTATTTTATGATTTGAGTCTTTGCTTGTTAGTTTAACACAATCATCCTTGCTGTACACACCTTTTGAGAGAGCCATACATGATTTGGAAATTGTTAGAATACTCTATGTGCTTCGCTTATATCTTTTGAGTTATATAATTTTGCTCTAGTGCTTCACTTATATCTTTTAGAGCACGGTGGTGGATTTGTTTTATAGAAACTATTGATCTCTCCTGCTTCACTTAGATTATTTTTAGAGTCTTAATAGCATGGTAATTTGCTTAAAATCCTAATATGCTTGGTATGCAAGATTAATAACAAAACTTTCTTATGAGTGTGTTGAATACTAAGAGAAGTTTGATGCTTGATGATTGTTTTGAGACATGGAGGTAATAATATCAAAGTCGTGCTAGTTGAGTAGTTGTGGAATTGAGAAATACTTGTGTAGAAGTTTGCATGTCCCGTAGCATGCACGTATGGTAAACGTTATGCAACAAATTTGAAACATGAGGTGTTATTTGATTGTCTTCCTTATGAGTGGCGGTCGGGGACGAGCGATGGTCTTTTCCTACCAATCTATCCCCCTAGGAGCATGCGCATAGTACCAAGGTTTTTTATGACTTGTAGATTTTTGCAATAAGTATGTGAGTTCCTTATGACTAATGTTGAGTCCATGGATTATACGCACTCTCACCCTTCCATCCTTGCTAGCCTCTTCGGTACCGTGCATTGCCCTTTCTCACATTGAGAGTTGGCGCAAACTTCGCCGGTGCATCCAAACCCCGTGATATGATACGCTCTTTCACACATAAACCTCCTTATATCATCCACAAAACAGCCACCATACCTACCTATTATGGCATTTCCATAGCCATTCCGAGATATATTGCCATGCAACTTTCCATCATTCCGTTCATCATGACACATTCATCATTGTCATATTGCTTAGCATGGTCATGTAGTTGACATAGTATTTGTGGCAAAGCCACCGTTCATAATTCTTTCATACAGGTCACTCATGAGTCATTGCATATCCCGGTACACCGCCAGAGGCATTCATATAGAGTCATCTTTTGTTCTAGTATCGAGTTGTAATCATTGAGTTGTAAATAAATAGAAGTGTGATTATCATCATTTTCTAGAACATTGTCCCAACTGAGGAATAAAAAAAGGGGAGAAAGTCCATAAAAAAAGAGAAGGCCAAAAAAAAGAGAAAGGCCATAAAAAAGGGAGAAGTCCCAAAAAGAAAAAAAGAAAAAAATGAGAGAAAAAGAGAGAATGGACAATGTCACTATCCTTTGCCACACTTGTGCTTCAAAGTAGCACCATGATCTTCATA
The DNA here is from genome assembly GCF_056163025.1 of Triticum urartu. NCBI lineage: Eukaryota > Viridiplantae > Streptophyta > Magnoliopsida > Poales > Poaceae > Triticum > Triticum urartu. The sequence continues at coordinate 102,111,096 of NC_141878.1, forward strand.
GTAGTGAGTCTCTCATGTTATCACTTTCATATACTAGTGGGAATTTTTCATTATAGAACTTGGCTTGTATATTCCAACAATGGGCCTCCTCAAGTGCCCTAGGTCTTCCTGAGCAAGCAAGTTGGATGCACACCCACTAGTTTCTTTTGTTGAGCTTTCATACATTTATAGCTCTAGTGCATCCGTTGCATGGCAATCCCTACTCCTTGCATTAACATCAATCGGTGGGCATCTCCATAGCCCATTGATTAGCCTTGTTGATGTAAGACTTTCTCCTTTTTTTGTCTTCTCCACATAACCCCCCTCATTATATTCTATTCCACCTATAGTGCTATGTCCATGGTTCACGCTCATATATTGCGTGAAAGTTTATAGGTTTGAGATTACTAAAGTATGAAACAATTGCTTGGCTTGTCATCGGGGTTGTGCATGATGATATTATTCTTGTGTGACGAAAATGAAACATGACTAAACCATATGATTTTGTAGGGATGAACTTTCTTTGGCCATGTTATTTTGAGAAGACATAATTGCTTAGTTAGTATGCTTGAAGTATTATCATTTTTATGTCAATATGAACTTTTGTCTTGAATCTTTCGGATCTAAATATTCATACCACAATTAAGAAGAATTACATTAAAATTATGCCAAGTAGCACTCCGCATCAAAATTTTTGTTTTTATCATTTACCTACTTGAGGACGAGCAGGAATTAAGCTTGGGGATGCTTGATACGTCTCCAACGTATCTATAATTTTTGATTGCTCCATGCTATATTATCTACTATTTTGGACATTGTTGGGCTTTATTATCCACTTTTATATTAGTTTTGGGACTAACCTATTAACCGGAGGCCCAGCCCAGAATTGCTGTTTTTTGCCTGTTTTAGGGTTTCGAATATCAAACAGAGTCCAAACGGAATGAAACCTTCAGGAACATGATTTTCTCACCGAATACAACTCAGGAGACTTGGACCGTACGTCAAGTCAGCTAACAGGAGCCCACGAGGTAGGGGGCGCGCCTACCCCCCAGGCGCGCCCTCCACCCTCGCGGGGCCCCTGTTGCTCCACCGACGTACTTCTTCCTCCTATATATATCCATGTACCCCCAAACGATCAGGGAGGAGCCAAACCCCTAATTCCACCGCTGTAACTTTCTGTATCCATGAGATCCCATCTTGGGGCCTGTTCCGGAGCTCTGCCGGAGGGGGCATCGATCACGGAGGGCTTCTACATCAACACCATAGGCTCTCCGATGAAGTGTGAGTAGTTTACTTGAGACCTACGGGTCCATAGCTAGTATCTAGATGGCTTCTTCTCTCTTTTTGGATCTCAATACAAAGTTCTCCCCCTCTCTTGTGGAGATCTATTTGATGTAATCTTCTTTTTGTGGTGTGTTTGTTGAGACCGATGAATTGTAGGTTTATGATCATGTCTATCTATGAATAATATTTGAATCTTCTCTGAATTCTTTTATGTATGATTAGTTATCTTTGCAAGTCTCTTCAAATTATCAGTTTGGTTTGGCCTACTAGATTGATCTTTCTTGCAATGGGAGAAGTGCTTAGCTTTGGTTTCAATCTTGCGGTGTCCTTTCCCGGTGATAGTAAGGGCAGCAAGGCACGTATTGTATTGTTGCCATCGAGGATAACAAGATGGGGTTTTCTTCATATTGCATGGGTCTATCCCTCTACATCATGTCATCTTGCTTAAGGCATTACTCTGTTTTTAACTTAATACTCTAGATGCATGCTGGATAGCGGTCGATGAGTGGAGTAATAGTAGTAGATGCAGGCAGGAGTCGGTCTACTTGTCTCGGACGTGATGCTTATATACATGAACATACCTAGATATTCTCATAACCATGCTCAATTCTGTCAATTGCTCAACAGTAATTTGTTCACCCACCGTCGAATACTTATGCTCTCGAGAGAAGCCACTAGTGAAACCTATGGCCCCCGGGTCTATCTTTATCATATTAATCTCCTACTACTTAGTTATTTAATTTGCTATTTACTTTGCCTTTATTTTACTTTGCATCTTTATCATAAAAATACCAAAAATATTATCTTACCATATCTATCAGATCTCACTCTCGTAAGTGGCCCTATAGGGATTTATTTGTTTTGTGCAGGTACGAGGGACTTGCGTGTAGCCTCCTACTGGATTGATACCTTTGTTCTCAAAAAATGAGGGAAATACTTACGCTACTTTGTTGCATCATCCCTTCCTCTTCGGGGAAAACCAACGTAGTGCTAAAAGAGGTAGCAGGGTACGCGGACGATACTCTTCCCTCTCGTTGCTATGCATCACCATGATCTTGCGTGTGCATAGGAAAATTTTGAAATTAATACGTTCCCCAACATCTATAATTTTCGATTGTTCCAGGCTATTTTATTATCAATCTTGGATGTTTTATAATCATTTTATTGTCATTTTATATCATTTTTTGTTACTAACCTATTGACACAGTGCCCTGTGCCAGTTCCTGTTTTTTCCATGTTTTTTACATCGCAGGAAATCAATATCAAACAGAGTCCAAATGGCACGAAACGTTATGATGATTTTTTATGGGCCAAAAGGAAGCAGATGGGCCCTAGTTGGACCTGGGGGATGCCCCGAGGGGGCACAACCCACCGGGGTGTGGCGCGCCCCGGTGGGTTGTGCCCACCTCGGGTGTCCCCCGGACCACCTCTTTGCTCTATAAATACCCAAAAATATTCCCAAAACCCTAGGGGAGTCGACGAAATATTCATCCATCCGCCATAGAGTCCAGAAACACCAAATCCAATCTAGACACCATCACGGAGGGGTTCACCACCTCCATTGGTGCCTCTCCGATGATGCATGAGTAGTTCTTTTTAGACCTTTGGGTCCTTAGTTAGTAGCTAGATGGCTTCATATCTCTCTCTTTATCCTCAATACAATGGTCTCTTGGAGATCCATGTGATGTAACTCTTTTCCGGTGTGTTTGTTGGGATCGATGAACTTCGAGTTTATGATCATATCTTTGTTTTTATATCCATGAAAGTATTTGAGTTTCTTTGATCTCTTTTATGCATGATCTCTTATAGCCTCGTATTTCTTCACCGATATTTGGGTTTTGTATATCCAACTCGATCTATTTATCTTGCAATGGGAAGAGGTGCCCGATAGTGGCTTCGATCTTACGGTAATTGATCCCAGTGACAGAAAGGGAACCGACACGTATGTATCGTTGCTACTAAGGATAAAAAGATGAGATCTATATCTACGACCATATAGATAAATGGATCTTGTCTACATCATGTCATTGTTCTTATTGCATTACTCCATTTTTCCATGAACTTAATACACTAGATGCATGCTGGATAGCGGTCGATGTGTGGAGTAACAGTAGTAGATGTAGGCAGGAGTCGGTCTACTAATCTGGGACATGATGCCTATGTAATGATCATTGCATGGATATCGTCATGAGTATTTGAAGTTCTATCAATTGCCCAACAGTAATTTGTTTACCCACCTTTTGCTATTTTTCTCGAGAGAAGCCACTAGTGAAACCTACGGCCCCCGGGTCTTATTTCTCATATATTTTCTTTGCGATCTACTTTTTCCTTGCTTTCATTTTCAGATCTATTAAACCAAAAATACAAAAATACTTTGGTGCACTTTATTTCATTTGTGATCTATTTATCCAATCTATTACAATCTTTTTACCGTCACACACCAATTTCTGGCGCCGTTGCCAGGGAGGGATTGACAACCCCTTTAACACGTTGGGTTGCAAGGTGCTGTTATTTGTGTGCAGGAGCTTTCTACGTTGTGTTGCTTGCTTCTCCTAATGGTTCGATAACCTTGGTTACATAACTGAGGGAAATACCTACCACCGCTGTGCTGCATCATCCCTCCCTCTCCGGGAAAATACCGACGTAGTTCCAGCTGCCATCAAGGAGAATTTCTGGCGCCGTTGCCGGGGAGGATCTTCAACATAACCAGGTTCCTAATCACAAATCTCATCTCCTAGCAATTCACATTATTCGCCATTTGCATCTCGTTTTCCTCTCCCCCACTTCACGAAAATTTGTCGTTTTATTCACCTCTCTTTTTCCGTTCGCCTTTTTCTCGTCAGATCTTTTGTTTGCTTGTGTTGCCATGTGCCTTCTATATGCTTGCATCTTCGCTTGCTAAAAATCTATTGATATGGATCCCCATCCACTTGCTAATCTTTTTACAAGATCCAATCATGATGAACCAATTGCTAGTGAGTTGTGTGCACTAGATTATCTTCATGAAGTTTTGCTTGAGAATCGTGAATCTGAAAATTGCGATGAAGAAATTTATGACGTGATTCATGATAGCTCCTTGAATGAAAAGCATGATTGCAATAATTTTACTATAAATTCTGTTAATGTCAATTGTGCTAATAATATGCGAAACCCCAAGCTTGGGGATGCTTGTTTTGTCATGTCCGCTATTATTGCAATGATCATGATTGGGGTGATAATGTTTCTTATGATCTTGAGAATTTATTTGAGCCTCATGATGAATATGTTTGCGATAATATTGAAAGTGGGTTTGTAAGAATGTCAAATTTAGCTAAAAATAATCCCACATATTTGGAGAGTGTTCAATCTTATGAACTTTTTGATGAAAGTGGGTTGGAGAGGTCATGACTTTATGTGATGATAATCCCACTATTTTGGAAGAGTGTCAACTTTGCATGCATGTGGATCATAAAGAGGAAATTTTATATGATAGTTATATTATTGAATTTGATTATGATCTACATATAATTATTATGAGAGAGGAAAATATGGTTGTATAAATTTTCATGTTATTAAATTTCCTCTCATTGTGTTTAGATTATCAATGTTTTATTCCTCTCCTTTGCATATGTTAAATGTTTGTCTTGATAATTTGTTTTCCTATAAAATTCCTATGCATAGGAAGTATGTTAGACTTAAAGGTGTTTTCCACATGCTACATGATGCTTTGTTTCTGCTTCAATTACTATCTTTCTTGTGAGTATCAATGAAATCTCATAGCCTATCTTATTGGCCATAAAAGAAGAGCTTGTTGGGAGGCAACCCAATGAATAAAATTTATTTTTGCTTTTTCCTTCCTGTTCTTGAGTGTTAACGCAATTATGATACTCTTATGATTGTGTTTTTTATGTTTTAATTAGAGTTTGTGCCAAGCAAAACCTTTAGGATCTTCTTGCGCAATAGTTATTTGATCTTGCTGAAAAAGTAGAAACTTTTACGCTCATGAAATTAATTTACATTTTTTACCAGAGAGTGAAAAAATACCCATTCCAATTGTAGTAGATCAATATACAAATTTCTCAGGTAGTCCTAATTTTTTAGAGTTTTTGGAGTTACAGAAGTATACGAAATAGTCATATTGCTACAGACCGTTCTGTTTTAAGGGATTCTATTTTCTTTGTGTTGTGTGCTTATTTTGATGGCTCTATGGTTTTCTTTGATGAGTTTTTGCCATAGAAAAGTTGGAATACAATAGATATAATACGAAAACAAAATATGAGTTGGTTTGATACAACACTTATAGTAGTGGTTTATTATTGTTATACTAACGGATGTCACGAAGGCTTTGTTGAGCTTTGAGTGATTGAAGTTTTCAAGTTTTGGGTTATCTTACGATGGATGAAGGAAGGATGTAAGGGCCTAAGCTTTGGGATGCCCCGGCATCCCAAGATATTATCCAAGAATGAGCAACCAACTAAGCTTGCGGATGCCACCGAGTGGCATCCCCGCTTTCTTCCAACAACTATCGGTGTTTTAAGTTATCAATCCTTGCTGGACACACCTATTTGAGAGAACCAAAATTATGTCATGACTTGTTAGAATTTATCTCTATGCTTCACTTAAATCTTTTATGAGTTAGGACTTGCTCTAGTGCTTCACTTATATCTTTTTGAGCACGGTGTGCTTTGCTATTTTTAAAGAAATGCTCTCTTGCTTCACTTAGATTTGTTTGAGAGTTAGTAAAATTTTGAAGAAATTCTCTCTTGCTTCACTTAAATTATTTTTAGAGAAAGAAAATTTGTTATGCTCATGATCTTCACTTATATTTGGTTGAGCTTATGAAAAGCAACTCATGAAAATTAGTCCAAAAGTGATAGATATGCAAGAAGGATAAAGTAAAGAAAATGTCATGAAGATCATTGGACAAAATAAACTTGATTCTTGGTAATAGTTTTGAGATATGATGATGTGATATGTGAGTTATGTTGATGAGTAATTGTGCTCTAGGAAGAATATTGGTGTTAAGGTTTGTGATTCCCTATGCATGCACAAAAGTAAATAATCATGCAATGAAAAATTATATCCTACTTGTGGTGCATTATTCGGTGTTAATTATGCTTAATGCTTGCTTATGAGATTATTCATTTCTTGGTTGGTCGTTTCCCAATCTTTTGCTGGCCTTCATTTTGCACTAAGTATGACCTCGACTTGCATCCAAAATCCTTTAAACCAGTTTTGCCACATGAGTACACTATATCTACATATATGCAGTATTCTTTTGCGGTTCTAAGAAAATTTTGCATCTTCCATCTCTAATTTTCAAAATAAACTTCTCTTTTGTGTGCTTGTTTCATTCGCGGAGTGGTGAGGGGTTGCTAATACTTTCCATGCTAGATGTGTTATTCTCAGGATGAGTGTTTATTCACTTGTCATTGCACAAGAGTAAGGCAAAGGTATTAGGGATGCCCAGTCCTGAAATGCAAAAAGAAATGAATTTACTTTATGTTGTCAAATAATAAATTCCTTGGAAATTGTTGGTATGGAGGGCACCCATGGATATCGTTAGCCACGGAAAGTGAAAGTTATGGTGGAAAAAGGAATAAACTTTATTTTCTGTTTGGGAACCGCCTATGGCATATCTAGCATGGAAAGTGTTTGTAACTCTAAGTCATTTTCGTTGGTGGGATGGATGCAGCTCCCAAAATGTTTTTATCTCAAATTTTTCGCTTTGAGCTCTCGCACCTCTACAAATCCCTACTTCCCTCTGTGAAGGGCCTATCTTTTACTTTATGCAATTTTTATTTTGAAATTTGAGTCTCCATCTTCTCTCATAAAAGCATCAACTAGGAGGCAATATGATCGTGCTCAAGTATTGGGTGTAGTTAATATTCGAGTGTGTTTCATGAATGGATCAATGTTTGAGCATGATGGGCTAGGGATAACTTGTTTTAGCATTGATATTTTGAAAGACATGGTTGCTTGTTGATATGCTTGAGTATCTAAATTATTATGTCAAAACTAGACTATTGCTTTGAATCACATAAAAGTCCAAATGTCCATGCCATAAAGAAAATAATATGATATGACTTGTTGAACATCACTCCACATAAAAAATTCTGTTTTTATCACTTACCTACTCGAGGACGAGTAGGAGTTAAGCTTGGGGATGCTGATATGTCTCCAACATATCTATAATTTTTGATTGTTCCATGTTGTTCTATTATCAATATTGGATGTTTTATAATCATTTTATAGTAATTTTATATCATTTTTGGTACTAACCTATTGACATAGTGCCCAGTGCCAGTTCCTGTTTCCCCATGTTTTTTACATCGCAAGAAATCAATATCAAACAGAGTCCAAATGGCACGAAACTTTATGATGATTTTTTATGGGCCAAAAGGAAGCAGATGGGCCCTGGTTGCACCTGGGGAGTGCCCTGAGGGTGGCACAACCCACCGGGGCATGGCACGCCCTGGTGGTTTGTGCCCACCTCGGGTGCCCCCGGACCGCCTCTTTGCTCTATAATTACCCAAATATTCCCAGAACCCTAGGGGAGTCGACGAAATATTCATCCAGCCGCCGCAGAGTCCAGAAACACCAAATCCAATCTAGAAACCATCAAGGAGGGGTTCACCACCTCCATTGGTGCCTCTCTGATGATGCGTGAGTAGTTCTTTGTAGACCTTCGGGTCCGTTGTTAGTAGATAGATGGATTCATCTCTCTCTCTCTTGATCCTCAATATAGTGGTCTTTTGGAGATCCATATGATGTAACTCATTTGTGGTGTGTTTGTTGGGATCGATGAACTTCTAGTTTATGATCAGATCTATGTTTTTATATCCATTAAAGTATTTGAGTTTATTTTATCTCTTTTACGCATGATCTCTTATAGCCTCGTATTTCTTCTCCGATATTTGGGTTTTGTCTGGCCAACTCGATCTACTTATCCTGCAATGGGAAGAGGTGCCCGACAATGGGTTCGATCTGACGGTGCTTGATCCCAGTGACAGAAAGGGAACCGACACATATGTATCGTTGCTACTAAGGATAAAAAGATGAGATCTATATCTACCGCCATATAGATAAACGGATCTTGTCTACATCATGTCATAGTTCTTATTGCATTACTCCATTTTTCCATTAACTTAATACACTTGATGCATACTGGATTGCGGTCGATGTTTGGAGTAATAGAAGTAGATGCAGATAGGAGTCGGTCTACTAATCTTGGACGTGATGTCTATGTAATGATCATTGCCTGGATATCGTCATGAGTATTTGAAGTTCTATCAATTGCCCAACAATAATTTGTGTACCCACCATTTGCTATTTTTCTCGAGAGAAGCCACTAGTGAAAACTACGTCCCCCAAGTCTTATTTCTCATATATTTGCTTTGCGATCTACTTTTTCCTTCCTTTTATTTTCAGATCTGTTAAACCAAAAATACAAAAATACTTTGATGCACTTCATTTTATTTGCGATCTATTTATCCAATCTATTACAATCTTTTTACCATCACGCATAAATTTCTAGCGCCGTTGCCGGGGAGGGATTGACAACCCCTTTAACACGTCGGGTTGCGAGGTGTTGTTATTTGTGTGCAGGAGCTACTTACGTTGTGTTGCTTGGTTCTCCTACTGGTTCGATAACCTTGGTTTCATAACTGGGGGAAATACCTACAGCCGCTGTTGTTGGGGATATTACTACTGGAGGTAAACCGGCCTTATGTAGCCGGATTGACTCTTTGAAGATTAGAAGCCCATGAAGATGTGAGGATAATGGCGCTTTAAGGAAGGCCCAAGGCCCAAAGGCAGGTTATAGCCTGTAAATGTAAACCAACCTAGTCAAATAACTTGTATGATAAGATAGAGAGAGTAGAGACCGAATCGGACACGATTATGATCCGGCTTCAGGCCTCTGTAGTCCGGCGGGCGTCAACCTATGTATATAAAGGGACGACTCGGCCACGGTTTAAAGACAGACAACAACAACTCGAGAGCCAGACAAAGCGGATTCGCTCCCTGGCCTTCGAAACCCTAGCAATACAAATCACAAATCGACGTAGGCTTTTACCTTCCTCGAAGGGGCCGAACTAGTATAAAATTCCCCGTGTCCCTTGTCCGGTTTAACCCCTTAAGCTAACCCGTAGCGATGGCTCCACGACTAAGTCCTTTCACAAGGACATCTGCCGTGACAAACCCACGACAGTTGGCGCCCACCGTGGGGCTATCGCACGATGGTTTTGAGTTCTTGAAGGGAAGCTTCGATGGACTTAAGGGATAAGCTGTGGGCCGGATGACGAAGAGTCATCGCGGCAAGCTCTACATCGACAACGCAGGATGGGGTCCCGAGGCCGATTCAATCGAATATGGGTACCGGGTCCCCTTTGGTGGGATTCACGTCTTCATCGGCAAGATCGGCGAACCGGCCCCCGAGCCTGACATCTACACCGACATCATCGAAACGGCTTGGCGTGCAAGTTCTTCGCCGGTTCAGCCTGAGGAAAGGCATGTTTTCGTAGGTGTCGTCCATGGATCGAGATACGAGGATGGACCGGTGTCCGATGGAGAAACCGTAGTCTGCTCTGATGACGAGTCTTCTGGAGAGACCGAATCGCTTTACCAGTTGCAGGACGGCCGGATTGAGGGAGGATCCGAGGGCAACAGTGTTCCGGATTCCCCCGGTCTGCCAAACCGGGCCGCCATCTTCATGGCCGGCACACAATCGGCGCCTCATTCATCTAGCGCCGCAGCAATGCTTCCGGTTCAACAACGGCCACACCAGCAGGGGCAGGAAGCTCCGCGCCACCTCCGGCCCAAGTCTTGTCTGATTTGTTCGATGCTCTGGCAATGTTGATGTCCGCAGAGGTGGATGCAGCAGCCAGGGATCAGCACAATGTGGAGATTGCAAAAGTGAAAGATCATATAGCCCAGGCTAAAGCGGACCTGGCAACAGAGAATGCCAGGATGGCTACGGAGCGGGCCGAATTGGAAGCACAGGCCTACCGGATTAGACTGGATCAGAATGCTTCAGAGGAAGTCATGAGAAGAAGGTATCGATCACGTCTCATGTTGGTTTATGAGCCGCAGAATATTTTCAACACACCAGGTGCAGGAGCTGGTAACCAACCCATACTAAACCGGGCGGGGGCGCTGGGAGCGGGAGCGCCTGTTCAGCCACGCACGACGGACCTGCCTCGCCAGAACAACATTGTGCCATCGACGCAACCCGGGCATTATTCCAACCCGTTGGACAACATTGTGGCCGCCGCTTCACGCCTGGCGGCCCTCCCAACCGACGGCGAGTCACCAGTTGCTGTGGAAGCACGCCGGGCCAGGGATCTGCTTCAAACAGCGCTAAATCAACAGCAGGCGTATTCACACAGTCGTGAGAGGATCCCTTCCACTCCCCGTCCAAGCCGGAGTTATAGCAGACACGTGGAGGACGAACTGGCCGTGTCCAGTAGCGCATGTTGCCGAAATTCACCACGGGGGAACAACCCGGCCGGGGGAGGCGCTGATGCGCAAGATGTTGTGTACCATGGCCGCGCACGTCGGGAGGCCGACTTGACAGCTCGACGCGGAGCATGATAGCATACTCCGGTTCACCCCACGGCCTCTGTGGAGCCAGGGGTGATGTTCAGTTCCTTAGGGGTGCCGTGTTTGACTCCCCCTTTACGTAATGTGAGACTGCCCAAGGATTTCAAGGGACCTCGTAAGGTACCAAATTACACCACCGATTTGCAACCAGAGGCGTGGGTGGAAAGCTATGAGATGGCAATGGAGATGTTAGATGTGGATGAGGCAGTGTGTGCTAAATATTTCACCATGATGTTGGAAGGAACAGCTCGCACTTGGCTGAAGAGCTTGCCAACCAACTCTGTTGGATCATGGGCCGAATTGAAGCACTGGTTTATCCAGAACTTCAAGGATACGTGTAAGCAGCCGATGTCAATCGTAGATCTGGCCGCTTGTGTCCAAGAGGAAGGGGAGTCCACGACCCATTGGGTCAAACGAGTCTCGGCAATTTTGAATTCATCAGATCGTATCAATGCAGACATGGCAGTGTTAACATTAGAGGGCAATTGTCGTTTCAAACCATTAAAACAGAAGTTGGGAAGGCTCAAACGTCACTGCAATGACATGTCAACACTCATGGCCGCTTTGGTTAAATACGCCGATTCAGATAATACCAAGGATCCGGATTCAGAGGAGGACAAACCGGAGAAAGTTAAGAAGAACGGCAATGCCAAAGGTCAGCAACATAATCCGGTAGGCCATGGAAGCGGTGGTAAGCGCAAGGCCGACAGTAGCTTGGACTTTGTTGCAAATACCAGCGCACAGGAGAATGGCCAACACCGTAAGGGCAAGCAGCCCCTGAGGGGTGGAGGTTCAGGCAACAATTTGGAGCGCCTGTTAAATCGGCCGTGTCCAAAGCATGGATCAAAGGAGAAGCCAGCGTCACATCTTTGGAAAGATTGCTATATCATGCGGGACTTCAAGAATTCCAATATGTTCCAATATGACAACGGCCCGCCCGGCGGTTCAGGAGGAGGTTTCCACGGGCCGGGTTATGGAGGCGGTGGTTCCGGTTCAGGGTTTCCAGGCAACCAAACAAGACACGTCAATCAAGGACACCAAGGCAACCAGGGAGGTTACAACCATCAGGGGAGTCAGCAGCAGTAGCAGTAGCAGTCGGGTTATCAGAGCAATCCCAAACAGCTGAACAGCGGGCAATGTCATGTCTTCACTACTACACTACAAGAAATATGTCAACTTATGACCTTCTGTCAGTGACCCTCGAAGAATTGGTCATAAATTTATGACCATTTTAGACCAATTGGTCAAAAGCTGTCTGGGGGGCTCTAAACCCTAAACCATAACGACCATTTTGGTCAGAAAGGTCATAATTTCATTAGAGGAAATGGTCATAAAGCAAACAGCGCTAGTCCGCTGCCTTATTTATAGTTGTTAACGACCAATATAGATGGTCATAGCCTTGTAAATTGTGGTGGGTTGCTATGACTAGGCGCCACCTCATCAGTTTTGCCTATGTGTCATGTCCATGTGATAGTTTTTGCCCTAGGTTGTGAAGCAACCTATATTTCTATCATTCCCAAAATTCCCAAAAAAATATCATAAATTCTTTGGGTCATATCTTCATCAAATATGTAAAAACCTTACTTGCCTATTTCAAAAATAATTCAACAATATTCATTTTCCTATTCTGTTCACAACAACAGTTTGTGAAGGAAGTACCACTTTGACATGTCCAAATAGTATCCATTTTCTACAGTGCTTTCCTATGCCCAAATAACCATCCTCCACCAAATGCCAGCTCAATCCATTCATTATTTTGAGCCGAGCTTCAACATTCGTATTTATGTCCAGTGTGGTAGTTTGCAAAGCAAGTACCACCTAGGCTCCTCCTTTTGAGCTGAAAATTTGTGAAGACGGTCTTCTTAGTAAATGATCATACTCAGCCAAAACACACGCCCATTATCCATGTACATTTCCTGTACCGCTAATCAAACACTTGGCTGTTAATTCATGTTTGAGCATCGATCGGTCTCCTCGTGAGAATCTTATGTTGTAATTTTCTTCCTAGCACCTACCTGGGGAGTGCCCAACCCACTAGACATGCCAAGGCCACCCAGAACACATGGCAACGCCACGGTCACGCGGTGACCACGTGGCGGGCATGCGAGTTTACGCGCTCTAGAGTTGGAGCCCTCGGCCACCGTCCAAACCTTGACGTATCGCCACAAAACCATGTATTTATGATTAAATAGGTGCTTATGTAACTATAAATGATTTTTGGAAAAAATAAATAGCAAACTATGAGGCAGCTGCAGTTCAAATTTGACCCGCTTCCAACTGAATCGGCGGAAATTTGTCTTTTTCACGAGAGGTGGATCAAAACTTTTTACACCCAACCATTTTATCAGTTGTGCATTAAATATGTCCTAGTATTTTAGAAAAATGATTTGTTCCAATTTTGCAACAATTATTTTGGAGGTCCTTCACAAAAAAACTCCTTTTGGGCACTCGAAAAATGGAAAATGGTTTTTTCGTCCAAAGAAAATGAAAACTTCCTTAGGCAACATTATTTGCCATTCCAATATGCACCCTTGTGCACAATATGAGATCATTTGAACAAACTATGCCATGAATGTGGCCATAAGATTGATCACTTGGCTTGAAAGCCATTGATCTCCACACGTGATAGCTCGTTTCTGAGAACACATTTTTAAAATAATTGCCGTATTACAAGTTTGTTATTTTTCCTGGGAACTTGGCCACATATAATGACACAATGCGAAGGTTTCCCAATTTTTTAATTTTTTTTGAATTTTTTATGCCCGTTTCAAAATGCGGTCAAAACGGCAGGAATAACCGTTCCTAGCTAGTGGTTGAATCTTGGAATTTTTTGTTGTTTCTATGATTAAATAGATACTTATGTACGTAGAAATGTTTTTTGGAAAAAATAAATAGCAAACTATGAGGCAGCTGCAGTTCAAATTTGACCCTCTTCCAGCTGAATCGGCGGAAATTTATCTTTTTCACGAGAGGTGGATCAAAACTTTTTACACCCCAACCATTTTGTCAATTGTGCATTAAATATGGCCTAGTATTTTAGAAAAATGATTTGGTCCAATTTTGCAACAATTATTTGGGAGGTCCCTCACAAAAAAACCTCTTTTGGGCGCTCGAAAAATGGAAAATGATTCTTTTGAGCAAAGAAAATGAAAACCTCCCAAATCAACATTGTTTGGAATTCCAAGATGCACCCCTGTGCACAATATGATATCATTTGAACAAACTATGCCATGAATGTGGCCATAAGATTGATCATTTGGCTTGAAAGCCATGAATCTTCACGCATGACAGCTCATTTTTGAGAACACTTTTTAAAAATAATTTCCATATTACAAGTTTATTATTTTTCCTGGAAACTTGGTCACATATAATGACACAATGCGAAGGTTTTCCAATTTTTTGATTTTTTTTGAATTTTTTATGCCCGTTTCGAAATGCGGTCAAAACAGCGGGCTTGACCGTTCCTAGCTAGTGGTTGAATCTTGGAAAACATTTGATGTTTCTCTTATTAAATAGATACTTATGTACCTAGAAATGATTTTTGGAAAAAATAAATAGCAAACTATGAGGAAGCTACAGTTCAAATTTGACCCGCTTCCAGCTGGATCAGCGGAAATTTGTCTTTTTTACCGGAGGTGGATAAAATATTTTGACACCCAACTATTTGGTCATTTGTGCATTAAATATGGCCTAATAGTTTACAAAATTGATTTCATCCAATTTTGCAATAAATATATTGTAGGTCCTTCACAAAAAACTCATTTTGGGCACTCGAAAAAGGGAAAATGTTTTTTTTGTAAAAAACTCATTTCCGACGACACCTTTTCAAAGATATTTATCTTATTCCATGTTGTTATTTTTTCTGAAAACTTGTTCAAATTTTGGTGACACAATGAGAAGGTTTTCCATTTGTTTTAGAATTTTTCAGATCATAAAGTAGCTTAAATAATTTTAACACATTATTTTAAGTCAACTACGACCAATTTAGATGGTCATAAAATCGTACTGCATTCTGATTGGTCCGTGGACATATCATGCGGATCGTGCATCCAACACCGTCGGATGCTCGGGGATCCAACGGCTGTCCTCGACCCATCCACACCAACCCTGAAACCCTAGCTATGTCCTCCGGTTCAATTTCCATCCACCCCCCCCCCCCCCGCCTCCTTTCTTTCCCTCGCTCCTCTCGATTCCGTCCCCTTCCTCACCAGCGCAAACCCTAGCTCCTCTCGATCCCGTCCCCTTCCTCCCCGCCAGCTCCAACGATCCTTCCCTCGATCTCGTCGGTGGGAAGCGCCGTGGCGATTCCCCACCCCTCCCCTTCTCTCCCACGGCCGCGGTCGGATCCGCGCTCGTCCCTTCCAGATCGCAGCCGCCACCTCCTCCCTTCCAGATCGTGGCCGCCACCTCCCTCCGATGGAGCTCCCCCCATCCATGGCCCCCCCACGCCCTCCTCTCTCCCTTCCCCTCCCTCGCGCCGCCACCACCACCACTCCTTCCAAGCGCGTGCACGCGTTCCAGCTGCGGGCTTCTCCTTCCGCTTGCTTCGTGTCGCGGAGCCGTGGAGGAAGACCTACGGGCGCAGCGCCACTACTGCCGCTAGCGACCATCGGCGGCGGCTGCTGCGTCGTTGGTCAGTCCCGCCTTGCTCGTGCACTCCCCCCGCTTCCTCCTCCCTCCCCTCGCTAACGTCTCAGCCACGCGCAGGTAGTCAGGCAGGCAGGCAGGTGCGGATGCACCAATTCCGCTCCCCCACCCGCTCCGGCGATGTTGAGGAGGTCGACGGCGTGCGCTTCGCTCACCACCCGCTTCTCCTCCGCCGCCCCGCCCACGTGGGTAAGTGCATCATCCTCTCCTCCCCCTCTCGCCTCCTCCATCGGTTGTGACGCACGTGCGCCCACCAACCAGAGCACGGATGGCAGATGGATGACGATTTTCATGTATTTTGACTCGGTTAGATCAGTCGATGCTTCCTAGTACATAATGAATGAGCGTTTGCTGCTGGATATTACTCCTTCCCTACAGTTTTGTTCACCTTTGATTTCAGAGATGTTGTCAAACCAGAACCTCATCCAACCATCTGGAGTAATATCTTAGCGCGGTAGTTCCACAGCTGCTGCTATTACTAGGCTATATTCTCATTCATAAACTTCCTGAAAAATGCCTTTTACGTACCTGCTACATGTGCATTGTCTCCATTGGAATTCTGCTCTTAAACTAGGCAATCATACATGATCTGCAACTTTGGGGTACCAAAATGTTTATTTTCGTAGACAGTACACAACTGATTTGTAAATTAGCTGAATAAATAGGCCCTGTAAACTGAGCATGGGCCTATGCCTGTTAATAATCTACAAGTGGCAGTCACCACTGTTTCTCTGAATTGGGGTCCTGTTCTTGTAAACATTATGTAAAGCTAAAATTCTTCTGTGTCTTGCTTCCTGTGTCTTCTTCTTTTGCTTCCTGTATGTATGTATGTGTCTGACGACGAAGTTGGTTTCTTCAGAATTGATCGAGTCTGACAAAGTTGTTCTGAACATTTCTTGAAACATGGCGAGGCCGGTGATGTCCATGCTGTGATGTCCCTGGGGTGGCGCCACTGTGCCCGACGCTTGCCCTGGTCACAGCGATGGTGCTTCGGCGGCTTCCAGACCCTCTCCTAGATGTGGTGATGGTGACAGCACAGCCGTGGTGTGGCTGAGCCTCTGCTACGGCTACAATGTCCCTCTGGTGAGCTCCTCCCCATTCCTTCTTCTCTGATGTAGCTCCTGCATGGCCATGGCCATGATTTGGGTTGGACGTGGGGCTATACTAGTTGCTGCTAGATGCTGTAACCAAGCATCAACTCCTACTGGAGCTCTCTGGTGATAAATTCATGTGGTTCTAGGGTCTGTCAGTAGCTGCCCACGTGTACTTGCTTTACATATGTGCCCCTGTGATGCTCTGGTGATATGGAGTGGCTGATATCAAAATCATGGTGGTGTTGATTCTTATCTTGCGTGTCTCTGGTGGTGGTGGTGTTGACAGCAGTTACACACCTAGCTTGTAACTAATATCATTACTGCTAATTTACCTCAAGTTAATCTGAACATGGTTGAAATGAGCGCTGCTAATTTTGATGTCTAATATCAATTTTTACCCCCAAGTCCTTAAGTAATTATTTTCATTACATCAAAATTAGCTGAGAATACTGACTCGAATATTTTATGTATGACATGATGCATGTACACATACGGTTGAGAAAATACCGAGCTGCAGTGGAACAACCTGGAGTTAGAGAACTTCAAGTACAAGATCAACGAGGTGACCGGCGTTATGGTGGCTGTGTACGGCGGCGACCACAAGTTCTTCGGTGAGCTGGCAGTGTCCATATTGTGTGATATATGATGCTGCTCCGTTGTGCATCTCTCTTTTCTTGTGTGTTGCATCATTGTTGCTTGATAGAGTAAATGATTTCAGTTTTGGTTGTGTCCAATCTTTACTATGTACCATGCTTAGTGTTTACTAAACTGAGGCATTTGGCATTGGAATTTAGGCATTTATGTATAATTTTAGTTTTGGATGTGTCCAATGCAAACATTGCTATCAACTGTCAAGTTGATTTTAAAATGTCTAATTAACTTCATTATTCTATTATTTATTGTTAAATATGCTATTAGATTTACTTCTATTTTGTTCCTAAACATTTTGTTCTGTAACATGCAGATGCTGGGCTTTCATGTTTCTTCGTGAGCATCAGGACAAAGAAGTCGGAGGAAGCATAGTTCTAACATTGCTGTCAAGTGTCAAGTTTTGCATTAATGAAGCCCTTTATGCTGCTCCTATTTGTATGTGTGTATGATGTAGCAGAACCTGGTTCATGTGATTGTACACTTGTGGAGCTTGTTATTTGATTGTAAACTTGATGCTGATCACATTTGTATGTGTGTTATATGATGTAGCACTTTGATGGTTGATAATATTTGAAGTATTTCATGTGTTTTCTGTGTGCCAATTTAAATACCAGGTATTTATTTGCGTGAAATAAAAAAATGAAGAATATTGCCCTGATGGCTAGGACCCAGTACTAGAACCTGACAATGGGGACCCACCTGACTAGTGAACCCAATTTATAAAAAAAGAAAAAAAATAAAACTATCGAGACAAAAAGGCCATGGGCCAAAAATAAAAAGGCTGCAATGTTGGGCTTGGTCCATGAAGCTGACAAAAAATTCACAGAAAAAAATATAAATGGGCTGAATTAATGGGCTCGGCCCATATAACACCGAATTGGACCGGGCTGAATCTTGTGCCACGTCAGATTGCCACGCTGGATGCCTACGTGGCCTGGGGAGGTTGCTAGTGACCAAAACAAAACAGTAGACGTATTTTGGTCGTAAACGTCTTCGACCATTCCAGAAGAAAGGTTGCTATAGTCAGTTTATGACCGCCAGCTTTTGACCGTCTGTTTTTGGTCACAAAAAGGTCGCAAATGATAAACCATGACCTTTCAGTGACCAATAGTGGTGGTCACAAGTTGACATATTTCTTGTAGTGCTAGTTTGTGCAAACGTGATCAGAAGCTTCACAAAAGGGCAGTCAACTCTGTTGAGCCGGCAGTACCTCAGTATTTACGCTGGTCTGAGCAACCTATTTTTTGGAGTAGAGATGATCACCCGCCACAGGTTGATAATCCAGGTCATTTGGACTTGGTGGTAGCCCCTCAAGTCGGGGGATACAAGTTCACTAAAGTGCTCATGGATGGGGGAAGTAGTATCAATATTTTGTATTATGATACATTCCGCCGTATGGGGTTGACAGATAAGGATCTTAAACCATCAAATACGGTCTTTCATGGTGTGGTGCCTGGTAAGTCTGCATATCCTGTAGGCAAGATAGCTTTGGAGGTAGCTTTTCGAGATGACTACGATTCAAGGTCAGAAACATTGACGTTTGAGGTGGTAAAAATCAAAAGTCCGTACCACGCCTTGTTTGGGCGGCCGGTTTATGCTAAGTTTATGGCAAGGCCATGTTATGTTTATCTGCAGCTTAAAATGCCAGGTCATAAAGGGACTATCACAGTACATGGAAGTAGAAAGATTGCTTTGGAGTGTGAAGAAGGAGATGCGGCTTATGCTGAGTCGGTTTGTGCCACGGAGTTAAAATTCTATAAGGAGCAAGTTGATCCGGCAGACATGACCTCTTTAAAAAAGCCAACTACGGAGCATGATCCAGCGTTGAAGTTCAAATCGGCTACAGACACTAAGATGGTTGACTTTGTTCCTGGCGATTCATCAAAACAGTTCAGCATCAGCGCTAACCTGGATCCCAAATAGGAAAGTGCGCTCATCGAGTTCATCCATGAGAATTGGGACATCTTCGCATGGAAACCTTCTGACATGCCAGGTGTACCGAGGGAACTCGCTGAGCACACACTCAACATTGATCCCAAGTTCAAACCGGTCCGGCAGTTCCTCCGCCGTTTCAACGAGGAGAGACGCAAGGCTATAGGTGAAGAGGTAGCCCGTCTGTTGGCTGCTGGGTTTATTGTCGAAGTTTTTCATCCAGAGTGGTTAGCCAATCCGGTGCTGGTTCTTAAGAAAAACGGCACTTGGCGCATGTGTGTGGACTACACAGATTTAAACAAGGCTTGCCCTGCAGACCCCTTTGCTCTCCCTCTCTTTGATCAGATAATTGATGCTACGGCGGGTTGTGACTGTTTGTGTTTTCTGGATGCTTACTCTGGTTATCATCAGATCAAAATGGCGGTTAAGGACCAGGAGAAGACAGCCTTCATAACTCCCTATGGAGCCTTCTGCTATGTTTCCATGCCCTTTGGACTCAAGAGTGCCCAGGCAACTTACCAGCGATGTGTTCAGAATTGCCTTCATAAGCAAATTGGGTGCAATGTTCATGTTTATGTGGATGATATTGTAGTCAAATCCAGAAAGGAGGGGACATTGATAGATGATCTACGGGAAACCTTTAACAATCTCCGGGTTTACAAGATGATGCTCAATCCGGAGAAGTGTGTTTTCAGTGTCCCGGCAGGCAAGCTCTTATGCTTTCTGGTTTCAAACAGAGGCATTGAGGCTAATCCGGAAAAGATTGCAGCAATTACATCCTTGGCTAAACCGGCGTGTATTAACGATGTTCAACGTCTGGCCGGTCGGATTACAGCCTTGAGCCGGTTTATCAGCCGCCTTGGAGAGAAGGCCATCCCCTTATATCAGATGCTCAAGAAAACAGATAACTTTGTCTGGAGTGAGGCAGCTGATACGGCGTTCGAGGATCTGAAGAGGCAGCTAGCTGAACCGCCCGTGCTTGCAGCGCCGATTGATAAAGAGCCATTGTTATTATATGTGGCTGCTAATGCCCGGGCTGTTAGCGTAGCCAGTGTGGTAGAGCGCAAGGAGCCTGGCAAGGAGTATCCGGTTCAAAGGTCGGTTTATTATATCAGTGAGGTGCTCATTGAGTCAAAACAGAGGTATCCACATTGGCAGAAACTAGTGTATGGGGTGTTTATGGCAAGCCGGAATCTTAAACACTATTTTCAGGGCCATCCCATCACAGTGGTCAGTTCAGCTCCTCTGGGCGACATCATTCAAAACAGAGAGGCAACTGGCCAGGTTGCCAAGTGGGCCATTGAGCTTGGACCTCATGGGCTCAAATATATACCCCGCACGGCGATCAAGTCCCAGGCACTCGTGGATTTCATCAACGATTGGACGGAGTTACAGGCACCTGAAGAGAAACCAGATAATACATATTGGACTATTCATTTTGATGGGTCCAGACAGTTGGAGGGCTCGGGGGCTGGAGTCGTATTAACTTCCGCACTAGGTGACAAGTTTTGTTATGTCCTCCGTTTAATGTTCCCTTGTACTAACAATGCAGCTGAATATGAGGCTTTACTCCATGGTCTTCGGATGGCTAAAGAGATGAATTTGAGCCGGGTTAAGTGCTTCGGCGATTCAGATCTAGTGGCTCAGCAGGTGTCTGGCACTTGGGATTCTAAAGACCCGCTCATGGCTGCATAACGGCGAGAGGTGGACGCAGTGGCTGGTCACTTTAAAAGTTATCAGGTGGACCATATAGACCGGCGGAAGAATGAAGCGTCGGACGCTTTAAGTCGTATTGGTTCCCAACGTAAACTGGTTCCGCCCAATGTCTTTCTTGACTGTGTTGCACAATCCGTCCATAAAAATACCAAGCGAAGAAGATTTGGCTATTCCTGATTCGGAGGCTCAGTTGGTGGCAGCTCTGCATGCCATACCAGATTGGACAATCCCATATCTGGATTACATGAACCGGGGTGAGTTACCAGATGAGGAAACATTGGCTCGACAGATAATCCGGTGTTCCAAGTCCATGACCATACTCAACGGGGAGTTACATCGTTACAGTGTTTCAGGAGCAATTCAGCGCTGTGTTTCTCCTCAAGAAGGTCGTGAGATTTTGCGAGAAATCCATGAAGGGGATTGTGGTCACCACGCCAGTTCAAAGTCATTGGTTGTCAAAGCTTTTTGCCACGGTTTTTACTGGTTGACGGCGCATGCTGATGCGGAGGATTTAGTCAAGAGATGTGATGGATGTCAAAAAATTTCCCGCCGTGCGCACGTTCCGGCTCAAGAGTTGCGGATAATTCCAATTACGTGGCCGTTTGCAACTTGGGGGATTGATATGGTTGGACCCTTCAAGCGCTCTAAGGACAAGAAGACCCACCTGTTAGTGGTAGTTGATAAATTCACTAAATGGGTGGAGGCAGAGCCTGTCAGCAAGTGTGATGCAGCCACGGCAGTTCAATTCATCAAAAAGGTGATATTCCGGTTTGGTTTTCCACACAGTATTATAACAGATAATGGCACTAATCTGTCAAAAGGGGAGATGGAAGAATTCTGTCAACGTGAGCACATCCGGCTTGATCTAGCATCAGTGTCTCACCCCCAATCTAATGGTCAAGCGGAAAGGGCAAATCAAGAAATTCTAAGGGGTATCAAACCAAGGCTTATGGTTCCCTTAAAGCGGACGCCGGGTTGTTGGGTTGAGGAGCTACCTTCTGTGTTATGGAGCATCAACACCACACCCAATAGGTCTATGGGTTACACACCTTTCTTCATGGTTTATGGACCGGAGGCAGTTCTTCCTAGTGACATCCGTCACGATTCGCCCCGTGTTGCAGCTTATGTTGAAGCTGATAATGAGAAGGCACGTCAGGATTCTCTGGACCTGTTGGATGAAGAGCGTGATCTTGCAGCAGCACGTTCGGCGATTTATCAACAAGATCTTCAACGTTATCACAGCCGCCGGGTTAAAACTAGAACCTTTCAAGAAGGTGATTTGGTGCTCCGGCTCATCCAGGATCAGACTGATATGCACAAGTTATCCCCCCTTGGGAAGGACCCTTTGTGGTCAGCAAAAATCTGCACAACGGATCTTACTACCTCATTGATGTTCGAGAGCATGAAGACTCGCGTCAATCGGAGGAGACAAAGCGGCCATGGAACATAGCTCTCCTTCGGCCCTACTCTACTTGAAGCCATAGGCTCTTCATCTGTACATATTTATGATAGTGTATATATCATATAATAAACCGGAGCCTCCGTTATAAGCGTGGTATCTGTTCTTTCTTATATGATGTGTGTGCTTTTACAAGTTAACTAACAAAGCGGAGTCTTTGTTAAACCGGCTTTAGTAGCTGCATAGAGATAAAGAAAATCACTAGGGGGCTTGGTCATGTTTGAACCACAGCTACACCTCTTGATAGGCATTCCAGCCACACAAGGAAAATTTTGTGGAGCCAAAGAGAGTGTTGTACACAGTACAGACTCAAACATAGGCACACACTGAGCATCACTCAGAAAGTTACTTGGGGGCTCTTTTTTGCAAAGCAACAAAGAGTTTGAAAGGACCCTCGTAATTGGCTATCAAGCCACAGCTTGGAAGCCTAGTGTATTCACCTAAAAACCCGGGTTAGCCTGCCTTCATCAAGTAAGCCACTCCTATCTAGGTAATCCTAGTATGACCCATCGAACGTTTGACAAGTCAATCTTTTACAGACCCTGAACTTGTCACAGTTAAAACGATGATTGGTTAATTGGAGTGCCATCTTAAAAGGCTTTGTTAAATGGTTTAACTCAGAGGCCTGGCAGCCCATGAAAAGCCTCGACTTGGAGCCTGGCAGCTCGTAAAAAGCCTCGCATATTTTTCTATTTGAATTTTTTTTATTGAAAATCATAAGTATTTTTTGTTAAACTGGCGTCCTTGACCCGGCTTGCTTTTCAACTACCAGTTGTTGGCACATGATCAATTATAAATCGGTGTTCATTGACCTGGTCTGGTTTGACTAAATCACCAGTGTTATAAAGAAAATCCGGAAGTTATACCGGTCCGGTTTAATATATAGACCAGCATTATGAAGATGAAATTATCAAACATTCCGGATTG
The DNA here is from genome assembly GCF_056163025.1 of Triticum urartu. NCBI lineage: Eukaryota > Viridiplantae > Streptophyta > Magnoliopsida > Poales > Poaceae > Triticum > Triticum urartu. Next base: position 102,134,367 of record NC_141878.1, read on the forward strand.
GTATTAACACCTTTGCCGTATACACGTTTGGTCAATCACTGAGGTATGTTCTGTACATTACTTTTTGTACAAACACTTGATTATTCATTTGAGTACTATATACTTCTTGGATATTATGACACGTCTAGCGATAAACCGCTAGACGCTTTTAAATTTTTGTACCCAGGCAGACAAGTCATCATAGGTTATGCATAAAATATATCCCGAAGGGCGGCACAGATTGTCACAAAGCATTACGAAACATGCTCGATGGCATGGCAGATAAACAGAGTTTCAGCTATCCTATTACATGAAGCTTCAAAGCGGCTCAAACAGTGCCATTGTTTTTCACAGTAGCCATATAAACCGGTGACCGGATCAGGACTCTTCATCACGACGGTTTGACGGTTGTGGATCAATTGATGTAGGCACTTCTTCATCCCTCCCCAGCCGCTGGAAATCAACCGTTGACCAATCGATTCCGGTTAAAGCTTGGAACACTGCTTCCTCATGGATAAGATCAGAAGGGTTAATATTAGGGGCGTAAGTGTGCTTACGAATCGGAGGCACAAGTTCTTCGACTTCATGGATGTCGGTCGGCTGTCTTTTCCCTTCTGCATCATAAAACGGTTGAAAATGGGACAAATTGGTATCCTCAGCCAACTGGCTGGCCGCTGGCCGCATCTATTTGGTCAGTCGCTGAAGATCATCATTGTCAAAGTTTGAACCGTCTTCTTTAACGCCTGGATATCCTTTAATGATATCCTCCGCTTACAGGGCTGGAATCCAAGCCTTAGCTCGAATAAGGGTGGTTAATGCTCCTGCTCTGGTAGCGGCTCTCTTCAACTCGGCAATAAGCGCTTGTAACATGCCCAGCTTCTCAAGGGTTTCCTTAATCAAAGTTGGAGCCGGTTTGTTATAAGCCGCTGTACTAATGGCCTGCTGAGACCCAGAGTATAGCTTCTCAACCAATGTATATGCCGCTTTGAGCTTCATCCGCATATCTGCACCAAGATGAGTGATCCGAGTGCCTGCCAAAGATTTTATCAACATTTTGGTCAGTTTTAAGATTCATTGACTAGCGCAACATACATAAGCAGACACTTACCAAAGATAGCAGAGGTCGTAGCATTGATTTGACGCTTCAAACCGGCTAGTTCTTCAACCACTGGTTTCAGGGCTGCCTCGGCGTCTGCAACTCTTTTGGTTAAACCAGCTTTTTCGGTTTCCCATTCAGCACGATCTTGGTTGAAGGATTCTTTCAGCTTTTCCATTCCGGCCAGGGCCTGGGTCAGCTCCTCTTTGGCTTTTGCAGCTTCGGCTTGTTGAGACTTCACATTTTCTTGCAAGTCAGAGTTTCGGGCATCTTTGCTCCTCAATTCAGCCTGCAACTTTGAAGGTATATTCAACAAACAACATATTTATGCACTAAGTATAAAGCATATAACAAGTTATCCACTTCATACTTGGGGGCTAATGCCTATTTGCTCTCAAATACTACACTCTATACAAGTCTCCAGAACAATGCAAGCATTATCCTTGACACTTGGGGGCTAATGTACGTCTGTTCTAAAAAACGGCTGTGTCGATTAAAAACCGGATTAACTTGCCAAGTTAAACCGGCCTTTGGGGGCTATGCTGCAGAAAGTTATCTAATTTTTTCAAAGATGAGTCTTATTTATTTTTGGCGACACGCCTTTGCAAGGATCAATGAATGGATGCTTAAAGTGTTACAAAGACCCGGTTTGTGATTAACAATCATAAAACGGCCCTTGGGGGCTACATGGGATAGTGTTTTAGCTATAAATCAATATACAAAGGTAGAAGAATTTACCTCATATCGCTCTTTCATCAAGTTCACCAAACCGGCTTCGTAATCCCGGTTTGAGTGCAGACGGTTCAAGAAGCCGGAGTGAAGCTCATCAGCGTTAAGATGAGCATACTTTGATAAGTCGCTGCTCCATTTACCTTTATCCCTGGCAATTTGCTCCTCTTTGGCACTATGCTGAGATAAAATGACGAGATGGCCAGGAGAGCTGTGACCTATTCCGGTAATAATAACATCATCACCTTGGCCTTCAGGATTTTTGGTGGATGATGATGGAATTTCAGTGTCTTTCATTGGACTAGCCCGGTTTGGTTCAGCCGGTTCAGTATCGGGTGTGGCAGGCTCAGCATCTGTTGGTTCGTTGGTATGTTGGCCTTCAAGGGGCAGATCATCAAAAGTAGCTTCGGGATGGGGGCCTTCCGGTTCATCAGTCTGTTCCAGTTCACCTCTTGGTTCTTCTTCTTCGATGACAGGGTCTTCTGGCGGATTGGTGACCCGAGCTTTCTTACTGGGTCTGGCTTTGGCCCTGCAAACAAAATAAAAAAGGATTAACATCATATTCAAACGATTTAGGGCGCATTGAAAGGAAAGGTTTTTTACAACTCACCCGGCCACAATTTTCAAAGGGGGGAGTTGAGTTGCTGTTGATTCACCAGAAGAGGAAGGAGGTGTCACCTGATAATTTAAATCGGACAGATTAAGAGGCTGTCTGAAATAACCTGCCTTGGGGTAAGAATGGTCAGAAGTAGGAGAGACATCAGACCGGCGCTTCTGAACTGGAGTGTCTGGTAAACCGGCAGAAGTGACATGTTGGCCACTGTGTCGGGTTGTCCGACGAGCTTCATGCTGTTGAGTCTTCAAAATAAATGTTGAATCCAAGTGAGCAAGAGGATGAGAAAAGCTTACTTTCCAGATTGCTTGGCGAGTTTTTTGTGTTGGCATAGAGTCTGAACCGGAGGAAAGGGTAATTACCTCTACGTCATCAGCTTGACTAGCTTATGTCTCCTCCTGAGGAAGATCATTGTTAACAAGATGCATAAAAAGAGAGCCAAGTGAGTCAAGTTCTACCTCAACTTCTGGATCATCAGTATCATCATCAAGCTCCATATTAATCCGGTCAGCCGTTTTCTGCTTTGACATCCGTTTTACGGCTTTGGTCTTCGGGCGGGATGGCTTGACCGCTTTGTCTCCAGTTGGCTTTGCCGCTTTCTCTATGGATTTTCATTTCCAGAAGGGGTCATAACCCTATATATATATAAAGAAGAAGGGTTACAGATTGTATAAACTAAAGATATTAGAGATGAAGATGAAGTGTAATGCTTACAGCAGGCGGTTTGTTCTTGGCATAGAAGGGACTTAGACCGGTTTGACTACGGACCAGTTCCGATTCATTCAGAATCTTCTTTACACCTTCAGTAACTTCTTCTTCAGATAATTGGATGTTGCAATGGCGTTGGGGGTCGTCAACCTCACCGGTATATTCGCACATTAAAACGGGACGCCGGCTTAGCGGCAAGATACTCCAGGATATCCAACAGCGCAAAAATCCACGCCTGTTAAACCGTTTTCCATAAAGGCCCAGAGCTTGGCGAGTTGAGGAGCGTATTTTTCCCTTTCTGAAGAGCTGAGGCGTTGTGGCATTGGGTGAGTATTGGATAGTCTGTGATCACGAAAGCCGGGGAGGGGATTTTCATCCTCAGTCGAAGTGTCTCTGCAATAAAACCATGTTTGGTTCCATTCCTTTGGGTGACTATGATGTTTGCCATGAGGAAATTCCACTTCTTTCCGTTTCTGAATCGAGACACCACCAAGTTCTGTGTTCGGGCCATTTACAAACTCTGTGCACCGGTTTAAGTGAAAGAAATCCCGGAACAGTTCTGCTGTTGGTTCTTCTTGTAAATATACTTCACAGAAGACCTGGAAGTTGCATAAGTTGGAAACTGAGTTGGCACCAATATCTTGTGGATGCAGTTGGAAGCTGGCAAGCACATCTCGATAAAAATTTGACCCTGGGGGTTTGAAACCATGACCTATATGGTCAACAAAGACCACCACCTCGCCCTGTCTTGGGGTTGGAGGATTTTCTGTTCCTGGTACTCGCCATTTGATCTCAGTTTTCTTAGGCAGAGAGCCGATGCCAACCATCTCATTCAACTGAGCCTCAGTAACCCGGGAACGAGCCCAGTTTATAAATTGAAAATGAAAGGCCGGTTTATAAATTACGTATGATTACATACAAGAGACAAGGAAGTAAGAAACATACTGATATGTGAAATGGTACAACCCGGAGACTAATGCAATAAGAGAAAGGGTATACTAGCACAGGATTGCTCAGACACTGCTAAACCGGAGCATACTTACGAAGGTAAAATGCTCCTCCGGTTTATCAGAGGGCTAATGGCATAGAATGTTATACAAGGTCAAACTGCCTATATTGGTGCGAGGAGAAATGGATCTCACAGTAACAGATAAAACTTTCGGATCTAAGATAAGACAGAAAAACAAAAATAATTGGATATTGAAGGGGTGCAGAACTAAAGCAATTTATGACAGACTAGATCAGTTCTTTGCACATAAGGATTTGTGGTGACCATGGTAGATTAGCTACGGTAAGAGATGCGTCAAGCATGAAGTATCCATCTACGTACTAAAGGAAGAAAGGGAAGAACAACACTGATGAACTTCGGAAGAACTGTGAAGAATGTCGAAACCCTAGAACAGATCTGTGGCAAAAAAAGTAGAGAACTTACAGGAGCTGATGAGGAAGCGGAAAGGCACCGCAGTATTCTGATGCGTTCAGGGTGATGCAGCGGCCAGGGTCGGAGCAGAGGCGACGGTCGACGGTGGCGGCGGAGCTCTAGAGGCTGAGCGGCGCAAGGAAGACGATGCGAAGAGGCACAGGGTGGGAAAAAGTGAAAATGACCCCTCGGCCCTATTTATAAGGAGAAGCAATAAAACGGCAAGCACGGGAATCGAGGAGCCCAAAAAATGGATAAGTTAATAAAGGTGTCGCCTCGATGACTGAATATATATTAAATGAAGGTAATCTCCGACATCAACGGATGGATGATGTCAGGGCGGTTTATCATAATTTGAAATATGACATCATGGCGGTTTAAAAGATCAAAGTGAAGATAGGAGAGAAGATTTTTTCTAAGTATGGAAGATTGACATGAACAAGTTCAAACCAATCTGGGGCCTAATGTTGGGGATATTACTACTGGAGGTAAACCGGCCTTATGTAGCCGGATTGACACTTTGAAGATTAGAAGCCCATGAAGATGTGAGGATAATGGCGCTTTAAGGAAGGCCCAAGGCCCAAAGGCGGGTTATAGCTTGTAAATGTAAACCGACCTAGTCAAATAACTTGTATGATAAGATAGAGAGAGTAGAGACCGAACCAGACACGATTATGATCCGGCTTCGGGGCTCTGTAGTCCGGCGGGCGTCAACCTATGTATATAAAGGGATGACCCGGCCACGGTTTAAAGACAGACAACAACAACTCGAGAGCCAGACAAAGCGAATTCGCTCCCTGGCCTTCGAAACCCTAGCAATACCAATCACAACTAGACGTAGGCTTTTACCTTCCTCGAAGGGGCCGAACTAGTATAAAATTCCCCGTGTCCCTTGTCCGGTTTAACCCCTTAAGCTAACCCGTAGCGATGGCTCCACGACTAAGTCCTTTCACAAGGACATCTGCCATGAAAAACCCACGACAGCTGTGCTGCATCATCCCTCCCTCTTCGGGGAAATACCGACGTAGTTCGAACAACCATCACAATGGGCCCTAGTTGCACCTGGGGGTGCCCCGAGGGGGCACAACCCACTAGGGCACGCCAGGAGGCCCAGGCGCGCCCTGGTGGGTTGTGCCCACCTCAGGTGCCCCCCGGACCGGCTCTTTGCTCTATAAATACCCCAAATACATCAGAACCATAGGGGAGTCGAGGAAATATTCATCCAGCCGCCACAGAGTCCAGAACCACCAGATCAAATCTGGACACCATCACGGAGGGGTTCACCACTTCCATTGGCGCCTCTTCGATGATGCGTGAGTAGTTCTTTGTAGACCTTCAGGTCCATAGTAGGTAGCTAGATGGCTTGTTCTCTCTCTCTCCCTCTTGATTCTCAATACAATGGTCTCTTGGAGATCCATATGATGTAACTCTTTTGCGGTGTGTTTGTTGGGATCGATGAACTTTGAGTTTATGATCAGATCTATCTTTTTTATATCCATGAAAGTATTTGAGTTTCTTCGATCTCTTTTATGCATGATCTCTTATAGCCCCGTATTTCTTCTCCGATATTTGGTTTTTTTCTGGCCAACTTGATCTATTTATCTTGCAATGGGAAGAGGTGCCCAGTAGTTGGTTCGATCTTACGATGCTTGCACTACTAGGAAAAGGCCTACTAATGGCGCACCAGTTTTGCCTACTAATGGCGCCTCAGTGGTGCGCCATTAGTATCACGCCACTAGTATTTATTACTAATGGCGCACCATTGGTGCGCCATTAGTATCTGGTATACTAATGGCGCACCACCCAGTGCGCCATTAGTATATAACACCATGCGCCATTAGTATGCCTCCCAGGGGCCATATTTAACCATGTGCTTTGGCACACTAATGGCGCACTGCGGATGGATGGGCCATTGGTATACTTGGCATACTAATGGCGCACTGTTTGGTGATGCACCATTAGTATACTTTGGCATACTAATGGCGCACTCTGTAGTGATGCGCCATTAGTATGAATATTAGGTTTTTTTTACTTTTCTGATTTTTGCACAGGTTACAAAATATATTATTTGGCAGAATATAGACAGTAGCACACAGCAACAGCAGATTCATCGAATACAATAGAAGATTAATCTCCGAATACAATTCATCATATTAGTCTCCGAATTCAAAAGACTGAACAAAGATAAAACATTACAAGTCTCGAGACCACGAGTATCGAGTTTGTCTTCACATTACAAGTCGATATCGATCATCTAAACTACCATCACATAGAAGAGAGCTGCGGTCATCACGATGAGCATCATCGCGATGAAACTGGTCTTCATCCGGTTCCTCCAACGCTCCCTCCTCGCGTGTACCCTTTGTAACTGTTACCGCTAAAACGGTGAACCTGTCTCTGACACTCCTCCCAGTCGTCGTAGACTCTGGGAACCATACCCTTGTACACGACATACGACGGCATCTCTATGCACAAGCCAAACAACAGACAATACATACATAAGCAATATATAAGTATGCAACAAAAGGATCGGAAGAGAAAAGCAAGACATTAATAGCACGATTCATGGTCCTACTAATAAGTAGCATCGATTACATCTAAGTTGAATGACTGTCCAAACCAAGGAGACATACAATTCATTAAAGTTTAATTACAACATGAGCCAATCAATGTTTCAGAACTACACATCAATACTTTCGACTCGACTCATGGACAGGAGCGTGGATGAAGCCGCCGTCTGTCGGATGGTCATGAAATCGCGGGCGTTGTCATCCTGCATTTGTAGAATTCTGTCTATCTCAATGTTGGACGGTTGATATCTGAGGAAGAACTGCCCCGAGGTATGAAGGACATCTGGATGGATGATGTCCGCAAACTCCGACTGGATGCGAAAGAATTCTTGTCTGATGTCCGCGTCCTGGATTGCCGACAAGCTCGCGACCCAATCTTTGAGATTATTTGGTAGCAGAAGGTGATGATGGTCCCTTACGATCGCCCGCATGTGATGGAGGGCGTAGTAGGCATCCTTCTGACCGCCAGGCGGCTGCTTGACGCAGCAGAATGTCGTATTGTGGGCGAACACGTGATTGTCGTACTTACGAACTGCCCTGGTGAAGGTGCCTCCAGATTTGGCGTAGCCGGGGAGAACATCATCAAGAACTTTCTTGATATTTGTGTAGTCTATCTTGGAGTTACGGTTCGGGTCGAAATACGTGGCCATGGAATATTTCGGGCTTAAGAGGATGAGTGTGCAATGTGTGTCACTGCACAGAACACGGAATGTTAGAAAAAAAAGAACGATCGAAATCTAAGAAATCATATGTTATGGGGCAGTTAAGGGATGACTTACTCGGGAAAGTAAGCCACAAGGAAGTTATCCTTATCTGGGTTTGCCAGAATGACGTCTTCGAGGTGTGAACTTGCGACTTGGCGGTCCCCAGCGCTGCTCAAGAGCTTGGCACGCATGTAGAAGGGGTCGACGATCACGATGTCCGGGGTCTTGTCTCTACTGATCCGCATCTCCATACTCAGCGAAAACAGCCGAACGAAGGTGTAGGGCAGCGGATGAAGGTTGAACATAGCAAAGATGTCATCAAACCACAGGACAATCGTACCCTCGATGGCGCCATCCACAAAGCCCTTGCCCTCTGGCACCTTGGCCACAAAAACCGGGTATGCCACATCATTCTCTCTGAGACGCCGCTTCTCCAAAGAAAGAACACTGTCGTGCAGACTCCGCATAGCACCGGTTGCAGCATTGAGCATATTTGTCGGTAGCATCGTCCTACCTGCCACATGCACCCTCCTCGAGATATCCTTAGGTGAAGGTGGCCCGTCCTGAGCACGGATCGTACTCGGTGCCGACTGGCTCGCACCAGCACCCTTTTTAGTCTGCCGTTTCCGGCCCTTCTTCTTGATCTGCTGTAATGGGACCGAGTTCTGCTCACAGACCGCCTTCTTGAGCGTGTTGGGGCTGATAATATTTGGCACCTCCGCTATCTGAGGCTCGGTGAAGGCGGGAGCTAGAGGCGTCTCCTAAGAACTGAACGCCAGACGATGCCTGTTGCAATTGGGTTTCTCTGCCATACCAGCTAGATCGCGGTCGTCTTGTTTGGGTTCTTGAGAAGGAGGCCCGTAGAACTCGTCACCATACCCATGTTCGGCAAAGTACTTATCGATGTTGGTAAATGTACCATCGTCGTTGTCGTCGTCGTCCGGATCCTGTGCCATATGCATGTCCGGATCATGTGCCATAGGGATGTCCGGCATGTCCGGTAGCGTTGCGGCGTTCTTGCCATGGCTTGGCGCCGGCACGACTGGCGGTCTTGTCTGTGGGGTGGTGTCCCCCGCCCCCAAACGAATCTGGCTCTTCGGCCAAAGCAGGGGCCAGTTTACGCAGGCGCTGAGGGTCATCTCATCTTCTTCGTCGGCCCCAGCGGGTCGAATCGGAGGTAACAGCTCGTCGCAGCCTGGCAGCACCCGAACCACTTCAACCCTATACATTGTGGGTGGCATCGGATTACCGTGGAACACGGGGTTGCCCGGTTGAACGATTCTGTCCTTGGCGACATCGACCAACTCGCCGCCCACGAAGTGCAGGAGAGTGCAAGGAACGTCGGCGGCGCCCTGCAAAAACATGTAGGGCGTCAGGGATGCCTAGTCAAAGGCAAGGAGATGAAGTCCTCGGCCGAGAGGCTTAGTTACCGTGATGCCGTCGAGCTCGGCTAATGTCGAGGCACCGCCAATGGCGGGCGTGCAACTGACGGAGGGGCCGCTTGCTGGCGAGGTGCCGGCCGGCGTACACCCGGGTGCATTAAGCTCCAATGCCGGCGTCGGAGACACCAATACCGCCGCCGCCGGAGACACCAATGGCGCCGCCGCCGTAGACACCAATACAGCCGCCGCCAGAGACACCAATGGCACCGCCTGCGCGTTGTGCGAGTTGCTGGCCGTGAAGCTGGGAATCGGGGGCGGCCCCTGTTGGCCACCCGCAATCCACGTCATTATCCCATGAATCAAGGTAGGCATAATGCCGGTGAGCGTCGATCCCAGTTGTTGTTGCACTTGCTCTTGGACCATCTCCAGAATCCGCGCCACTTGCGCCTTGAGTGCTTCAACCTCGCGCGACTGGCTTTCCGAGCTAGTCTTTTCTCCTTTCGCCCACCAGCGGCATAGTATGACGACCATTTTGTGGACAAGCCTTTGCTGGCCACACGACGAGCTGACGTCAGCTTATTGAGCTTATCCCTGTTTTTCGTTACGTTCAACGCCCTATTCAAAGGGGTGTCGAAAGGGGAGCTCTGAGACGACCCCGCGCTACTGCTTTCTTTGTCCTGCGGAAGGAACGTGAACCATTTAGAAATATTGGGGATTAATTAGAATGCAACCATATGGAGCTAATTACGCGGGGGTGTATTCCTTACCAGAACAAGCTCAAGCTCCTTGGTCTTCGGATCCGTGGTAAGCTCCTTTGTTACCGGGTCCTCCTTGTACCGGGCCCTGAGAAAGTTCCTGGTCTGCTTGTCACTGTATTTCTTGAAGCGGGGCGGTAGGCCTTGCTCGGCACGCTCCGCATCCTCCTTGTCCCATACAGGCTCCGCCACTCTGTAACCGCCGGGACCGAGTTGGTGGACCCCTATGTTCAACTGCCGCATTTCTTTCCCCCACTGACCTGATTTTGAGGTTGCGGGGCAATTGCACTTGATCTTGAACTCCTTGTAGTCATCTTCGCTAATCAAAGGATATTTCGCCTTGATCTTCTCATAAATATCACCTTTGTCAATCATTGCCTTCACCGTGCTTTTCCAAGTAGATAGGGCCGTGCTCATCGTCATGAGGGTGGCACCGTTCACTTTATTACCCGAGAGGCGTGTGTTTGTGAACTCAGCGGGGAACTTGTATCGTTCGTGCAGCTTCGTGAAGAGGAGGCTGCGCAAATTCCCTCGGTCCTTATGCCTTAGGTTCTCGGTGTTGATCGAGGTGGTGCTCCAGAGAATGCACCCGAGCTGAATCGAGTACCCCTTGACTACGTGTTTGGGCGCCGTCGGATGCCCGTCGGAGTTCACTTCAGTAAATTCCTCCTTGACGGTGCCGAGCATGTTCGGGCACCGGTCCTTCCATTGCCTCTTCGGTTGGCTGCCATCTGTGCGTGCGCCGCCATCATCAGTGGTGGCATCCGCAGCGCCATCATCAGTGGTGTCATCCCCGACTCCACTGGGGGTTGTGTAGTCAGGATCGGTGTCTTCCGCGGCGTCCTCATAGCAGTGAGGTTCTTCCTCCAACTCATGGGACAGCTCCCAGAATTGCTTGCCGCCCGAACCGCCGGCCTCATCATTGTGGACCATGTTTCGCTCTAAATATGAAAAAAGTTTGGTCAAAAAGTTGGTTATTGTCAAGGAACAAGATCATGGTCTCATCATTTAGGGTTTGTCGACACCGAGGCATCCTAAAAGCTAAGCTTTTATCATTTAGGGTTTGTCGACACCGAGGCACCCTAAAAGCCTAAGCGTACATCATTTAGGTTCTCATCGATACCGAGGCACCCTATAGAAGCCAAGTTAAGTTTTCATCCTTTAGGGTTTATCGATGCCGAGGCACCCTAGGTCGGGCCTAATCACTTGGCACTAATCACTTGGCTCTATTGCCAGCTATGTTGGGTTTATCATCTAGGGTTTATCGATGCTAAGGAGAATTCTAAGTTGGGCCTAATCACTTGGCTCTATTGCCACCTATGGTTTAATGCAACAAGAATGGCGGGGCAGTTGATCCTACTTAATTAAGTACTAAGATACCCCGGCCCATGCATTAGTCGTGAGTACCCCATATGTCCTATTTTTAGCAAAGTCATGCTAAAATTCACGGAAACTTTCAGCATGACCTTTGCTGAAAATAGGACATATGGAGTACCCGAATTTGCCGGAACGGAAGTTAATCGACATTCCGGCAAACTCAAGGGCCTCTCGGGGTACCTGCAAATTCATCACAACACAATGGTCGGAGACAAAACCCAGCAAACTAGCAAGATGATCATCATCTTTGCAAGTCATTGCTTGTCAAATTCAGAAGAAGGAACAATTTATTTGTGACATACTTGGCCCATACAGAAGAAGCAACACCCTGCACTAGCCTAAAAACAAGTGAAGTTTCACCGATATAAGAACAACTTTATAAAATCAGAGAAGTTGCTAAAAAATTTGTATCCTTCATATACACTGGAGTACAATGCTTTATAATGTTCCATCATCATTACAGAAAATTGACAATTGTCCATAACAGTTAACTACTAGGAGATTATTTCAGTTTTACATGTAGATTTTGACCAAAAAACACATGGTCTTTTTAACAGTTTTCAGTTTGGACAGAATATTGAAAACTACATTTATGTATCAACAACATCTTGTTTTCCCCCTTCAAGGGGCAGTTAGTTGGCCCCATGCAATTCAAGCATCTACACCCACCTACCAGTTGGCTGGACCTGCAGTTAGCCAGCCATGAACCAACATTTTTTGTGGGTATAAAGCAAAGACCTTGTGCATAATTACAAGGGTTATGACCCTCTTTTCCTGTTCAAAAGAAAAGGGCATAAAGAGGGGGAGAAGACCAAGCCCAAGAGAAGGGGGGCAAACGCATGGGCATGCTTTCGAGCACTCATTTCCTTGGTCCTATCAAAAGTTGGACAAAAGCAATGCAGTACTCACTAGATCTATCCATCACCCTAGAAAAAAATGCACTCCTAGTACATGGCTACTGCTATTTTTCTACTGCTAGGAAAAACATCACTCATTGGAAATGAAAATCTCAGTACCAGCATTTTGAACTTTGAAATGAAATACAGTAGTAGTATTAGTAGTATATGGAGACTGCAAAAGCTATGTTTTTTCTCAATTCAGATATCTAACCACAAAAACTGGATATACTACTCTTATACTCTTATACTACTCTTATACCGTCAGAACATACTCTTATACTATCAGATATCTAACCACAAAAACTGGATGTACAAATATCATAAAATCTGGATATTGTAGAGCTTTTAGAAACAACACAGAATTCCTACTCTTATACTGTCAGAACATACTGTCAACCTTGATCTTGAACATGTTGTTACTTGCAAGAGCTAGGTCTGTTAGTTACAGAATTCAGTTAAGGAGTAAATCTTGAACTGTAGAACAACCTAGCACAAGCAGATTAGAGAAGCCTATGGTTCCTATCCTTGAGTAGCATGATTAGAGATGAGTAGATCTCCTAAAGGTGTCCTAAGCACCTGCTGTTACTCTTGGAAGCAATGCAAACATGTAAAAGTTATTACTGTTGACAATACTACTCAAATATCCAACTATTTAGTACACTAACTGCAGCCCAAATACTATCGGATATTTCTGCTGGAGCTTGATAAATTGAAAAAACATGGCAATAGTAAGAAAAAATCATCTTTAAAGCCTGTATTTTTTCTGAATGAACTCTTCCGTTGCAGCCTCCAACTTAAGCCAGACAGCCAGGTCACCGAGAGGGGGGGAGGGGAACTGGTGCAGCTCATCGAGAGGAAGATGATGGTGAGCTCGTGAGGGGCCGGGGTTGACGAGGTGGCGCGGATCAACGGTGAGGCCGCGGTGGCCGGAGGTGGAAGAAGACCTCGATCCGCACGATGAAGAGTCGTCGAGCTCGAACGGCTGGCCGTAGATGACGTAGAAGAACACTGCAAAGCTCCTGGACTCCTTGGTGGGGTGCGGGGACGACGGTGGTCACGGGGACGATGCGGTGTCGACGGAGATGACCTAGTCAGGTGAAGCAGCGCGAGGGGAGGGGAAGTGGGGAGGTGCTAGGGTGTGGAGCGGGCGCAGGGCTCTTCGGAGCGGGCGCGGGGGAGCCAGAGCGGGCGCGGGGGTCGTCGAAGCGGGCCGGGGGTCGTCGGAGCGGTTGTGGCGGGGGAGGGAAGGGGGATCTAGCGAGGGAGAGGGAGGGGGGATCAGGCGAAGAGGTATCCAGCTAGACACTATAGCAATGGCGCACCACCCTCTGGTGCGCCATTAGTAGTTTTTTTCTGATAGCAATGGCGCACCCTCCTCTGGTGTGCCATTAGTAACTTTTTTTCTTATAGCAGTGGCGCACCCGCCTCTGGTGCACCATTAGTAACTTTTTTTTTCATTATTTCTTGTTGCATCTAATAATTAGTTTTTTTATCAAATTTGTTATTTTCATGAGGACTAGAACAGAAGATATCATCAAATATCATCAAATTTTTTTTTTGAAAATATCATCAAATTTGTTTTTTTATTTTTAATTGGAAATATCATCCAATTTGTTATTTGAAAATATAATCAAATTTCTTATTTGAAAATATCATCAAATCTGTTATTTAAAAATATCATCAAAAAGTGGGGGAGGGTGCGGGGTGTCGGCGGTGGCGGTGGAGCGGGGGAGGGTGCGATGGGTCGTCGACGGCGGTGGAGCGGGGGAGGGTGTGGGGGGTCGTCGGCGGCGGTGGAGCGGGGGAGGGTGTGGGGGGTCGTCGGCGGCGGTGGAGCGGGGGAGGGTGCGGTGGGTTGTTGGCGGCGGTGGAGCGAGGGAGGGTGCGGTGGGTCGTCGGCGGCGGTGGAGCGGGGGAGAGGGTGCGGGGGGTCGTCGGCGGCGGTGGAGCGGGGGGAGGGTGCGCGTGGTGCAAATGGCGCACCACAGAGACATGCGCCATTAGTAACCCAACATACTAATGGCGCACCACACAGACATGCGCCATTAGTAGTTTTGCAAAAAAAGTAAAAAAAATAAGTTTTATACTAATGGCGCACCGTGGCACAGTGCGCCATTACTAGTTTAAACTAGTAATGGCGCACTATGCAACGGTGCGCCATTAGTAGTTTTGCAAAAAAGTAAAAAAAAAATACAGTAGTGGCGCACTCTGTGGCTGGTGCGCCATTAGTAGTTCTAACTACTAATGGCGCACTCTGCCCGGATGCGCCATTGGTATGTTTGAAAAAATGAAAAAAAAACATTTTGTTACTAGTGGTGCACCGTGTGCCTGGTGCGCCATTAGTGTCTTCCGCACTAATGGCGCACCAACAGATGGTGCGCCATTAGTATATAGTAATGGCGCACCACATGTCTGGTGCGCCATTAGTGTCAATTCCATCTATAGTCCTTTTCCTACTAGTGTTGATCCCAGTGACAGAAAGGGAACCGACACGTATGTATTGTTGCTACTAAGGATAAAAAGATGAGATCTATATCTACCGCCATATAGATAAACGGATCTTGTCTACATCATGTCATCATTCTTATTGCATTACTCCATTTTCCATGAACTTAATACACTAGATGCATGCTGGATAGCGGTCGATGTGTGGAGTTATAGTAGTAGATGCAGGCAGGAGTCGGTCTACTAATCTTGGACGTGATGGCTATGTAATGATCATTGCCTGGATATCATCATAATTATTTGAGGTTCTATCAATTGCCCAACAGTAATTTGTTTACCCACCATTTGCTATTTTTCTCGAGAGAATCCACTACTGAAACCTACGGCCCCCGTGTGGTCTTTCTCATATATTTGGCTTGCGATCTACTTTTCCTTTGCATTTTATTCAGATCTATTAAACCAAAAAAATACAAAAATACCTTGCTACGTTTTATATTTATTAATTTTATTTGGCGTTTGATCAATCAATCTACTACAATTTACCTCACGTCCGCTTGCCTATCTTGAGGCGCTGTACTCCGGAAGGGATTGACAACCCCTTTAACTCGTCGGGTTGCAAGGTGTTGTTTTTTGCACTACAAAAAATACACTTCCGTGATGATACGTGTTTGTCATAGTAGGTCGCATTTTCTGTCATGCATGTACATCCATGACAATTTTATGACAGAATCAAGATAGTCATACATGTGTTGTCATAGAAGTGTTCCATGACATTACCAAAATTATCATCACGGAAGTGTCCACTTCCATGACGATAAATCCCGCGTCACAGAAGTGCTTTCGTCAAGGGTGACCGACACGTGGCATCAACCGTAACAGAACGCCGTTAAGCTATCGGGTTGAGTTTTGGATCCGATAACCCTTTAACAGCCCTGACCAATGGGGATTTTCCACGTGTAAAATTATCATTGGCTGAAGGAAACATGTGTCAGCTCATCGTTGGGACAGATGTCATCCACTCATTGGACAGAAGGCGCCTATGATACGTCGACATGTGGCATGGCCCAACAGAGGCCCATTCCTGTGAAAAGGTCGGCCCGTTTGACTTGGTCAAAAGGTGGCGGGCCGGCCCATGTAAAGCCTGTTAACGACATGTTCGCATATAGCCCATTTACAGCCCGCTAACCCAAGACCCGTTACGCCCTATCCGAATTAGGCCCAGTAGCGTCATCTGGGCCACCCAATATGATTCCAGCCCATTTTCACTTCTGGCCCATGTATGGCCCATGACGTCTTTCGGTCTATATGAGGCCCTATGTAACTCTTGGCCTATTAACGACCTGTGGTGAAACTGGCCCGTAATGAACAGTGTATCACTTTACACCCATTAACGGTCCATGGTGAAACTGGCCCGTAATGAACAGTGTATCACTTTATACCCATTAACGGCCCGTTATTCCGTTGGGCCGTTTCCAGCCCATGTTATCTTTCGGCCTCTCAAAGCCCATTTATTCTAGGGCTCATTTCCAGCATTCGTTTACTTACGGCCCGTTACTATCATTTTCTGCTTGTGGGCCAAATTTAGGCCGTGGTTACAGTCGGCCAGTTTGTGGTCCGTTAATACGTTGGGCTGTTTTCATAGCGTCATCAAATACGGCCTATTAACGATGGCCCGTTATGGTTGGCCCATGAACGGACGATTCCAACTCTAGCCCATTTACGGCCATAATGCGGTCTGTTTGGCCCATGTTTGGCCTATCGATCATACGGCCCGTATAAGGCCCATTGATGATACAGCCCGCAGAAGGCCCATTGTTTCTACGGCCCGTAGAAGGCCCATTGTTTCTACGGCCCGTAGAAGGCCCACTGTTTCTATGGCCAGTAGGAGGCCCAGTGTCACTAAAGTAAATATTAGCCCATGGTTATTGTGGCCTAGTTTTAAAAAAATAGGTTATTGCAGCCACTAGTTAACCGCGGAAAAAGAACTGCAATGACTACAAGCAAACAAATAAACAAGACAACAAGGAAATAAATAAGCAAGCAACTAACGCTAGGCTATCACGGCTATTACACATATTACATCCACTGGGCATCAACGTTCGCCACCAGTGCAAATATAGGGAACAAAGCAGCATATCATATACACTGGTTGTCAAAGTTGGCGACCAGCACAAATAAACGCCGCAGCAAAACAAATCCAGAACTGAAACTACTTCAGAAGATCTCAAGAAACAATATCCTGGGTACCCATAATGCTGGCAAGATGCTTAGCAAGCTTATTAACTTTATATTGTTTGGCGCTTAAATCCTCCAGCGCTTGCTGTTGCACCATAAAATATGCATCTGAATTCTGCAGGGACTTCCTCAGTCATTCAGCTTCCTGTCGCAGCACATCTGATCGATGTCTTTCAACTTGAAGTTGAGACTCAAGAAGACGAACTGATTCAGGCAGTGAGTTCGAAGAGCTTGTGCCAGCAGTAGTGGCCAGTAACTCGAACACTACATCAAGACAGGACTTTTGGGTTCCCTCACTGTCGTCAAGATAGTTTTTATCAGCTTTCTTGGAGACCAACAGGGATGTCTCACTATCTTGAACCTTATCTGCATTACTTCCTTTACCATTGGATAACGCGGTACTATTCTCCAATATTTGTCTGCATTCTAAAAGAGAAACAAGCAAACACATCACATGTTGTATATGAAAATCATTTTGGTAAATGAGTTTATTAGTAAAGTGGACAAGGTAACAACATGAAACAAACATATATCTATGTACCATGGTCACTTTATGGTCTATATCATTCTAGTTTTTGTTGCCAAATCAAGATAGAGACATAGTTCAAATAATATTTGTTCAAGACAAACAAGAATAGACAGAATATAAGTGTGTGTAACTATAGAGCAATAACAACACTTGTAATGTGCATGACATGAGAACATAACTGTTTATTCAATTGAAACTGAAATCAACATAGAGCAGGTTACAATAGCAAACCAGTTAAAGAAACAGGTTTAAACCATACCTCTGGCGCCATTGGAGTTTCAATTCCATCCTTCAAATTTGAAAATAGTTGGTATGAGTAAATACAGTAATGCAAGAGCAAAGGAGTATGAACCATAGCTACAGAACCTGACCTGAGAACAAATCTTCTTCTCCTTTAAGTGTTGAGTTGGGATTTGGAGTGGTGGTCCTCATGCTTTGGGCACTACAGTGACCTTACTAACTGCTCGTGTTTGGGTGCTCTGTGGTGGAGATGGTGTTGTGTCAACTAGAACCGGGTTACTATCTGCCGGGGTTGGGGTTAGAAGGGGTGTAGCTGGTTCTCTGTCCAACTGGGTAGGGGTACAATCTGCGAGAGTCTGGGTTATGTGTGGTAGATCTGGTCCTTGGGCAAGTACAACCGTGGTTCTATCTGCATCAACTGGTAGCACTATCTTTTCTGAAGACAGTGTTGTTACTCCCTTAGATACTGCCATCACGCTCTCCAATTCAAATGGCTGATAAACAAGAAAAGTAATTGAAAGTATAGACATTGTATGATAGACAGGTGCAATGGATAGTGGGGAATAAAAGAGGGCATGAAATAATTCCTATTTATGTTGTCTAACCAAACAGGATAGCATGACACAATTTCACATATATGATGGCTAACTAAACAGGATAGCATGACACAATTTCACATTATGATGGCTAACTAAAAAAGATGGAAAGACATAGTTCAAAATATGAGACTATGTAAACAGGATGACATGACATAACTATATAATGTGTTTATTAAATAGGTTGGCATGCCATAATTCACATACATTCACGGATAGAATGCCATAATTCAAAATATGATGACTGTAAACACTAAACAGGATGAGATGATATAACTATATGATGTCTTTATTAAATGGGTTGCCATGCCATAATTCAGATAGATGGTGTGTATGTACTATGTAAACATGATGGCATGATATAATTCAAATATATGATTTATATAGTAAGCAAGTAAGCATATGGCAATCCATATATGATGTAAAAACTAAGCAATGCAAGACAACATGGATGACATGGGTAATATAACCCTGCCAAGTTTGAGCATAGACCTCAGGGGGGAAATAGTACTGGTCATTAGTCTCTGAATCCTCCTCTGAGGAGCTCTCTGTAACCAGCAAGATGTCTGCTTCAGCAGGTAGCATTGTGTGCTCTGAATACCTTGTTTTCACTCCAGATACTTCCATCACCGCTTCAAATGGCTGATGCACAGGAAGAGTAGTTGAATATACAAATGTTGTCGACAAATGGAACACGTAATACAAAAAAATGATAGCATGATATAATTCACATACATGATGATTGGCTAAACAGCATGGCATTGCATAATTCACATATATAATGCCTTTGCAACAAGATAGCATTGTATAATTCACATATATAATGTCTTGCAACAAGATGGCAATGCATAATTCACATATATGGTAATTAGACACTGAACAGGTGGCATTCATACAAAGCATGTCAAACTAATCAAATGACATAGCAACGCGAGACACCATAAACATGTTATGAGCAACATAACCCTGCCAAGTTAGAGCATACACCTCGGGGGGGATAGGACTGGTCATCTATCTCTAAATCCTCCTCTGGGGAGCTATCCGTAACCACCAAGATATGCGCTTCGTCAGATAGCATTGTCTGCTCTGAAGACCTTGTTTTCACTCCAGAATTTGCCATCACCGTGTCAAATGGCTGATGCACACGAAGAGCAGTTGAATGTACTAACATTGTTCACAAATGTAATATGTAACGGAAAAAAAGATGGCCTGATATAATTTACATATAAGATGACTGGCTAAGAAGGATGGCATTGCAAAATTCACATATATGATGCCTGGCTAAACAAGATGGCGTTGCATAATTCACATAAACGATGAATAAACTAAACAGATGGCATTCGCACAAAGGATGTCTAAACTAAGTAGATGACATATTTGATGTATAAAGTAAGCAATGCAAGACACCATATGCATGATATAACAAACATCGGCATGCCAAGTTAGAGCGAAGACCTCGGGGGGTAAATAGGAGTTGTCTTCTCCTTTTGAATCCCCCTCAGAACAGATATCTTCCTCTCGATTACAATCTGAAATGCGTGGAGGGGGGCTGCCTTTGCGCCTACCATAGAGCGACGTCTGCATGAAATTTTATTGCCATGCAAGGCTCGTCTCTTTTGCTCTACATGTTCAGTTCCATTGTTTACAATAATTGTCATGCATAGGAATAAAACATAGTGAGATTATGTAAGGAGTGCATGCAGAAATCCAGAGTGATGGTAGAAACCTGTGGATAGACCCAAAACCAATAATAGCAGGCAGATAATGGCTTCAGTTAAAAAATACAGATAATGGCTTCTTTACTGTTTGTTTCCCACCCAACATGAAACTCATAGTAGACACCGGAGATTAACCAGATAGTAGATAGATAGTATTGATAGCGGCCCCTATATGTACCCCACAACCATTTAAAAACTCAAGTTTGACCATTAGTTTGGAGCTGACTCAGGGTCTAATCGGTGAACAGGACGATAAAGTAGCATGTAATATTAAGCGATGCATAACGTAAGCAGACACGAAAGAGTGCGACCTCTCTTGCGGACCCGTGTAGTCCTCGAGGTCATCTGCTCGGTTGATGAAGGTAATGCAGTTTTCATGGCTGCCAGCGGCGGGGAAGAAGATCTGAGGCGGCGAAAGACAATCTGGAGGCCGGATCCCTGCTGTGCTGGACCCTTCTGTCATTGGAGCAACTGAGCTGGGGTGGACGACGGCGCAGCAGGAGCGGGACAAACCACGCAATGTTTTCTTTGACAACTATCTGTAAGAGAAGTAATTATGTAAGGGCTCGTTTGAATTGGAGGATTCCAACAATGCAGGGATAGGAAATAGACAGGAATAGGATAGGAATGCACGTGCAAAACAGAGAATTTAAAAACACAGGATTTCTGCCAATCTGGGTGTTTGATTCACAACAATTGGAAGATCACAGGATGCAAAGAAGCATGGTGAGTTTAAGTCAAACCACAAGAAAATGTACGGTTATAATGCTATTATGCTACTATATCTTAGTCTTGTGCTTCATGAATAGGAATTTGAAAAGGAGGACAAGTGAAAATTAAAATTCCTACGTCTTTTCTTTCAATGAGACACTAAAGGAACAAATCCGTGTGCTCAGTGGACAATATATATAACATGTAGAATAAAAAAGAGATGCAACAAGTGTACAACCTCTTTGGCGAAGCCATGTCGATCTCAGCGTGATTGGGTTGGCTGGTGAGGATGCTCCGGCTGACTTTGTTGTCGGAGGAGGGGAAGAAGATCTTAGGCGTCTGGAGATGGAGCCCGAGGTACTGCTCCGCTGTGATGGAGGTTTTCGTCGTTGGAGCAGCTCCGGTGAGTTGTACGACGCCGAGGCTGAAGCAGGACAAGAGAGACAACAGACAACATTAACCTGAGTGGAATTCTAATAGCATCTCCAATACATGACGTAAAATACATAACCACAAAGTGCTAGATGTAAAATACATCAGCCGCTCATCTCTGAACTTAACTGTCAAAACTGAACTTAACTATGGAAACTGAACTTAACTATCGAAATTGAACTTAACTGTCGAAACTGAATTTTGCTGTCGAAACTGAATTTTGCTGTCGAAACTGAATGCACTAGCAAGGTGAGGCTATGATACGTCTCCGTCGTATCTATAATTTTTGATTGTTACATGCCAATATTATTCAACTTTCATATACTTTTTGGCAACTTCTTATATTATTTTTGGGACTAACATATTAATCCAGTGCCCAGTGCCAGTTCCTGTCTGTTGCATGTTTTTGGATTCGCAAAATATCCATATCAAACAGAGTCCAAACGGGATAAAAATAGAAGAAGCTTATTTTTGGAAAATATGGAAAATTCGGAAGGAAAATCAACGCGAACCAGTGCCTGAGGTGGTCACGAGGCAGGGGGGCGCCCCCCCTACGGCGCGCCCCCTACCCTCGTGAGCCCACCGTAAGGCGGTTGATGCTCTTCTTTTGCCGCAAGAAAGCTAATATTCAGAAGAAAAAAATCACGGCGAAGGTTTCAGGCCAATCAGAGTTACAGATCTCCATGTATATATGAAACGGTGAAACAGAGCCAGAAGAGAACGCAGAAACAGAGAGAGACAGATCCAATCTCGGAGGGGCTCTCGCCCCTCCCATGCCATGGAGGCCAAGGACCAGAGGGGAAACCCTTCTCCCATCTAGGGAGGAGGTCAAGGAAGAAGAAGACGAAGGGGCCCCCTCTCCCCTTCTCTTCCAGTGGCGTCGGAACGCTGCCGTGGCCATCATCATCATCACCGCGATCTACACCAACACCTCCGCCATCTTGACCAACATCTCCATCACCTTCCCCCTCTATCTACAGCGGTCCACTCTCCCGCAACCCGCTGTACCCTCTACTTGAACATGGTGCTTTATGCTTCATATTATTATCCAATGATGTGTTGCCATCCTATGATGTCTGAGTAGATTTTCGTTGTCCTATCAGTGGTTGATGAATTGCTATGATTGATTTAATTTGCTTGTGGTTATGTTGCTGTCCTTTGGTGCCCATCATATGATTGCGCGTGTGGATCACACCCTAGGGTTAGTTGTATGTTGATAGGACTATGTATTGGAGGGCAAGAGTAACAGAAGCTTCAACCTAGCATAGAAATTGATGCATACGGGATTGAAGGGGGACCAATATATCTTAATGATATGGTTGGGTTTTACCTTAATGAACATTAGTAGTTGCGGATGCTTGCTAATAGTTCCAATCATAAGTGCATAGAATTCCAAGTCAGGGATGACATGCTAGCAGTGGCCTCTCCCACATAATACTTGCTATCGGTCTAGTAAAGTAGTCAATTGCTTAGGGACAATTCCGCAACTCCTACCACCACTTTTCCACATTCGCTATATCTACTTTATTGTGTCTTTACTTAAACAGCCCCTACTTTTTATTTACGTGCTCTTTATTATCTTGCAAACCTATCCAACAACACCTACAAAGTACTTCTAGTTTCATACTTGTTCTAGGTAAAGCGAACGTCAAGCGTGCGTAGAGTTGTATCGGTGGTCGATAGAACTTGAGGGAATATTTGTTCTACCTTTAGCTCCTCGTTGGGTTCGACACTCTTACTTATCGAAAATTGTTGTGATCCCCTATACTTGTGGGTTATCAAGACCTTTATCTGGCGCCGTTGCCGGGGAGCAATAGCGTGGGGTGAATATTCTCGTGTGTGCTTGTTTGCTTTATCACTAAGTAATTTTTATTTGTTGTTCTTAATTGTTTTCTATCTTTAGTCATGGCTAGGAAACGCAAAATACCAAAAATTAGTTGTACCTACTGAACCAATGGTTGAAGAACCACTCAAAATCTATCACACTGCTGAAGCTTATTACTTGGATCATCTTCGATCCCTATGTGCTCGTGCCGAAACCCCAACTAGCTTAGTTGAGGGCAAATCTTTAGATGAGCATGCTTGTTATGTGCGATACCGTATATCTAAAAAAGGGAAACTATTATGGGGTCAAATTCAATGTTTGCAATGCTATGCTTGGAATTTATGTGAAATATATGATTTTACTTGTTGCTCTGAAAACCCTAAGAAACACCTTCCCTACCAATGTGATTTTATTGATAATGGAATCTTATCTTCATATGCTAAGGGTGTTTATAATTACTATGATGTTCAACAAATTGAAGAATTTGTTGCTTTTAAGGGTGCTTTTGAAATTGATTCTTTGATTGAAAAGTATGATGCTACTCTTTACAAATCTGAAAATTTTGCCATATTTAAATATTGCTATGATAATTGTGCTTCTAATGCCTATGTTGAGCCATATATTGAGTACTACTCCGCTGTCCAAGAAGAGACTAATATTTTGTAGGAGTTTATGGAAGAAGAAATTGATGAAACTGTGAGCTCATTGGATGAAAAAGATGATGAGGAGAGCGAAGAACAAAAGGAGGAAGAGCAGATTAGCTACCCGTGCCCACCTTCTAATGAGAGTAACTCTTCAACTCATACATTGTTTAAATTCCCTTCGTGCCTACCAGAGGATGATTGCTATGATGATTGTTATGATCCCGTTGATTCTTTTGAAATACCCCTTTTTGATGATGCTTGCTATGCTTGTGGCCAAGATGCCAATATGAATTATGTTTATGGAGATGAACTTGCTATAGTTCCTTATGTTAAACATGAAGTTGTTTCTATTGCACCCACGCATGATAGTCCTATTATCTTTTTGAACTCTCCCAACTACACTATATCGGAGAAGTTTGCACTTATTAAGGATTATATTGATGGGTTGCCTTTTACCGTTGCACATGATGATTTTGATGAATAAAATATGCATGTGCTTGCTGCTCCTACTTGCAATTATTATGAGAGAGGAACTGTATCTCCACCTCTCTATGTTTCCAATATGATAAAATTGCAAGAAACTATTTATACTATGCATTGGCCTTTACTATGTGTGCATGAATTGTTCTTTTATGACATGCCGATGCATAGGAAGAGAGTTAGACTTCGTCATTACATGATATATGTTACTTTGTGCTCACTACTAAATTACAAATCGTTTCTATTTAAAATTGGCTTTGATATACCTTGGGATCCGGGTGGATTCACTACTTGAGCACTACATGCCTAGCTTAATGGCTTTAAAGAAAGCGCTGCCAGGGAGACAACCCAGAAGTTTTAGAGAGTCATTTATTTCTGTTGAGTTCTCTCATATAGTTTAAAAACAACAAAAAAATAAAGAGGGGAACCCAAAACTTTTTCTAAATGAAAAGTGAAAGTGAGAGAGACGAGCATTGTGAAAGTGGGGGACGTCCTTGAACTTAGTTCATGCCCATGGAAACTTTCTGAATCTTGATTACAGAAACTTTTAAATAAAAATAATTATCCCCTTGTAAAATTCCATTGTATTATAAAAATAATGTGCCAAGGTTTGCCTTTAGGATGTTTACATTTGCTTGATGGTTTGTATGGTGCAGGACAGAAACTTTGGCTGTAGTGCGCGATTTTACATTTTTAGATGGAACGTCAAATGGTTCTGGTTCTTTTTGCACTGTCTTCCTATACAAATTTTTTATTTTTCATAATTTTGGTAGAATTTTTCACGTATCAGAAGTTTGGTGAATGTTCAGATTGTTACAGACTTTTCTATTTTAGACAGATTCTGTTTTTGATGCATAGTTTGCTTGTTTTGATGAAACTATCAATTTATATCAGTGGATTAAGCCATGAAAAATTTATATTACAGTACACGATGCAAAAACAAAATATGAATTGGTTTTCAACAGTACTTATAGTAGTGATTTGCTTTATTATACTAACGGATCTTACCGAGTTTTCTGTTGAAGTTTTGTGTGGATGAAGTGTTCGATGATTGAGAAGGTTTCGATGTGAGAAGAAGGAAGAGAGGCAAGAGCTCAAGCTTGGGGATGTCCGAGGCACCCCAAGTAAATATTCAAGGAGACTCAAGCGTCTAAGCTTGGGGATGCTGGGGAGGCATCCCCTCTTTCTTCAACAAATATCGGTATGTTTTCGGATTCGTTTGGTTCATGCGATATGTGCAAGTCTTGGAGCGTCTTTTGCATTTAGTTTTTTATTTTTATTTTATGCACCATGCTGGTATGAGATAGTCCTTGGTTGATTTATAGAATGCTCTTTGCACTTCACTTATATCTTCTGAGTATGGCTTTATAGAATGCTTCATGTGCTTCACTTATATCATTTGAAGTTTGAATTGCCTGTTTCTCTTCACTTAGACAACCGCCATTTGTAGGATGCTCTTTTGCTTCAATTATACTTGTTAGAGCACGGGCACATCTTTTGTAGAAAGAATTAAACTCTCTTGCTTCACTTATATCTATTTAGAGAGATGACAGGAACTGGTCATTCACATGGTTAGTCATAAAATCCTACATAAAACTTGTATATGTTGAATATGATATGTTTGATTCCTTGCAATAGTTTTACGATATAAAGATGGTGATATTAGAGTCATGCTAGTGGGTAGTTGTGGATTGTAGAAATACTTGTGTTGAGGTTTGTGATTCCTGTAGCATGCACGTATGGTGAACCGTTATGTAACGAAGTCGGAGCATGATTTATTTATTGATAGTCTTCCTTATGAGTGGCGGTCGGGGACGAGCGATGGTCTTTTCCTACCAATCTATCCCCTAGGAGCATGCGTGTAGTACTTTGTTTCGATAGCTAATAGACTTTTGCAATAAGTATGTGAGTTTTTATGACTAATGTTGAGTCCATGGATTATACGCACTCTCACCCTTCCATCATTGCTAGCCTCTCTAGTATCGCGCAACTTTCGCCAGTACCATAAACCCACCATATACCTTCCTCAAAACAGCCACCATACCTACCTATCATGGCATTTCCATAGCCATTCCGAGTATATTGCCATGCAACTTCCATCATCATCATATACATGACTTGAGCATTCGTTGTCATATTGCTTTGCATGATCGTAAGATAGCTAGCATGATGTTTTCATGGCTTGTCCGTTTTTTCATGTCATTGCTACACTAGATCATTGCACATCCCGGTACACCGCCGGAGGCATTCATATAGAGTCATATCTTTGTTCTAGATATCGAGTTGTAATATTGAGTTGTAAGTAAATAAAAGTGTGATGATCATCATTATTAGAGCATTGCCCTAGTGAGGAAAGGATGGTGGAGACTATGATTCCCCCACAAGTCGGGATGAGACTCCGAACTTTACAAAAAAATAAAAGAGGCCAAAGAAGCCCAAATAAAAAAGAGGCCAAAGAAGCCCACCAAAAAAATAAAAAAATAAAAAAACAAAAAAAAACAAAAAAAATGAGAGAAAAAGAGAGAAGGGGCTACTATCCTTTTTCCACACTTGTGATTTAAAGTAGCACCATGTTCTTCATATAGAGAGTCTCTTGAGTTATCACTTTCATATACTAGTCGGAATTTTCATTATAGAACTTGGCTTGTATATTCCGATGATGGGCTTCCTCAAATGCCCAAGGTCTTCATGAGCAAGCAAGTTGGATGCACACCCACTTAGTTTCAGTTGGAGCTTTCATACACTTATAGCTCTGGTGCATCCGTTGCATGGCAATCCCTACTCACTCACATTGATATCTATTGATGGGCATCTCCATAGCCCGTTGATACGCCTAGTTGATGTGAGACTATCTTCTCCTTTTTGTCTTCTCCACCATCATATTCTATTCCACCTATGGTGCTATGTCCATGGCTCACGCTCATGTATTGCATGAAAGTTGAAAAGGTTTGAGAATATCAAAAGTATGAAACAATTGCTTGGCTTGTCATCGGGGTTGTGCATGATGTGAATATTTTGTGTGGTGAAGATGGAGCATAGCCAGACTATATGATTTTGTAGGAATAACTTTCTTTGGCCATGTTACTTTGAAAATACATGATTGCTTTATTAGTAGGCTTGAAATATTATTGTTTTTATGATAGACTATTGCTTTGAATCACTCGTGTCTTAATATTCATGCCATGATTAGACATATGATCAAGATTATGCTAGGTAGCATTCCACATCAAAAATTATCT
This sequence comes from Triticum urartu, assembly GCF_056163025.1. NCBI lineage: Eukaryota > Viridiplantae > Streptophyta > Magnoliopsida > Poales > Poaceae > Triticum > Triticum urartu. The sequence goes on from NC_141878.1 coordinate 102,161,693, forward strand.
TTTTTATCATTTACCTACTCGAGGACGAGCAGGAATTAAGCTTGGGGATGCTGATACATCTCCGTCGTATCTATAATTTTTGATTGTTCCATGCCAATATTATTCAACTTTCATATACTTTTTGGCAACTTTTTATATTATTTTTGGGACTAACATATTAATCCAGTGCCCAGTGCCAGTTCATGTCTGTCGGTGTCAAAACCGGCAGATCTCGGGTAGTGGGTGCCGAACTGTGCGTCTAGGCCAGATGGTAACAGGAGGCAGGGAACACGATGCTTTACCCAGGTTCGGGCCCTCTTGATGGAGGTAAAACCCTACGTTCTGCTTGATTAATATGATATGGGTAGTACAAGAGTAGATCTACCACGAAATCAAGGAGGCTAAACCCTAAAAGCTAGCCTATGGTATGATTGTTGTATGATGAAGTATCGACTAGCCTGGCCTCGGTTTATATAATGCACCAGAGGCCTAGGATAACAAGAGTCCTAGCCGAATACGCCGGTGGGGAGGAGTCCTTGTCTTGATCGCCAAGTCTTGTGGAATATTCCTTGTATGCGGCAGCTATCCGAACTGGCCCATGAGTATACGGCCATGGGGGTCCTCGGCCCAATCTAATAGACCGGGAAATGACGTGGTGAGTACCCCCTAGTCCAGGACACCGTCAGTAGCCCCCTGAACCGGTCTTCAAGTTAGGGATGCTCCTCGATTCTTCCAAACTGTTCTTCATCTTCGGTTGACGGTCTTGAAAACTGGTTCAACAAATCTTCTCATCTTCGATCTTGAGGATCGCCGAAATGCATTCGGCAAGTTTACACGTCGGGTATCCGAGGAGCCCCTTTAAGTTTCTGGCCTTTATCAATGCCTTGTTATTTTTATGCCACACCTCGGGTTTGAAATTGTTCCCGGGCGGCAGCGTCCTCTTGCGTCCGAGCTCCAATGTCGGACTACATTCGAGGTATCTTTTGCAGCCGAGCACCAACGCCGGACCGCTTCCCAGCTCTAACGCCGGAATGTATCCGAGCTCCAACGCTGGACTATGTATCCGAGCTCCAACGCCGGACTATATCCGAGCTCCAACGCCGGACAGTGTCCCAGCTCCAATGCCGGACTATATCCGAGGTGTCATATCACCTTGGTTCAAAAAAGTTGAAGGAGTTTAGCTGAGCTTAATGCCGGAAATGCCCTCTATGGAGCCAGCCACTAGCGCCCGAGCTTTATGCCGGACTACTTCCGAGATGGTGCACCACCCCGACTGTGGGCCGACTTTTTGTCAATATTTTTTATTATTGCAATTTATTCTCTATCGAGATATATGGCCAGTAGCCCTCAAGGTGTGTATCGGTCTAAAACCCGAGATGCACCTGAAGGATGACGTAAGACCGCTGATCCCAGTAGCCGCTGAGACTCAGGTTGATTTGCAAAATCGGCCTGAGGATCAAGTCCTAGCTCGGCAGAATACTTCGGGACACAAAAAGCGGCGTGCTTAGTCCTCGAGACTCAGGTTGAGTGCGGCCGACCAACCTGAGGATCAAAATCTCCTCGGCAACTGTATTGCACTTAAAATTTTCTGCATTGAACAGGAAATGCAGTAGCCCCCGAGACACTGGTCGGGTGGCAACACCAGATCAGGGGATCGATGTGCCCCTTAATATTTGTAAATAATAAGGCCGAAGCCCAGTAGCCCCCGAGCCTTAATGCAGGCACGGGTGGCCGAATTAAGGATCAATATCCATAGTAAACTCACAAATTATGTGCAATGACTCTATGTATCCAAGTACTTTATGTCATTAATGCTTGGATCCGCATTGTACAAAACTTTGTTCACCGACCATCGGCTTCCACCTCCTCAGCTAGTAGCCGAGGAGTGTTTGTCCTACTTTATAAAGCCTTTATGAGGGCAAAGATTTACGACAAACAAGGCAATCTGGCCATACAGTTTTATAAACAAAGGTACGTAGAGAGTTATATTACTGTTTAACAGGAGAAATGTCTTCCAAAGGAAATAGTCCCGCTATCGGTTCCTTTCTTTGGGTTGTCATGCTAAGCATGATCATTAAACCTCAGCTTTAATGTAAGAGCAAAATATTGAGGATTTAGTTTGGGAGGCCAGTTAATAGCCCCCGGTAGTGTTCGGTGACAGTTGGGGTCAAGCCGTAAACACTTCAGCTAATGTTATGAACGGCCCATCATTTAACATAGTCATCGGATCGCTGACCAGTTTACGCTTATTGTGAAAGTCAGTTTTCGGCTTTCTCCACTAAGGTGCTTAACCATGCGAGCTGGAAGCACAATCGCAGTGGTTATCTCTTTGCACGCCCAGCCGAACAAAACGGAACGTAGGAAGCAAGTGCAGGAGCCGGGCAACCCAACTATTGACCGAAGACACAATTCGAAACCGATGCATATATAGCAATATCTGAGAATGTTTTTGCCGAATCCCTAAAGGTGTCCGGTGTCGCACTGCGAGACTAATGCTGGAAAAGCACAAATAGTTTAAAACTGCCAAAAAGCTTGGAAAACCAAGAAACGTCAGTAAAAACATGACGTCCGAACAATATCAAGTGTTCGGTGCCAATCCGAAAATTGGCCTTAGAAAAAAAAAGTGCTTCTGTCATGCTTTAACATGACACATCCTATCTCAAGACTTCAAGCGGGTCAGCCTACGGCTTCAACCTCCTATCCCGAAGGCGGAGTACTTCTCGTTAGGCCAGCTTAGCAAACTAAACTCTAGCAGCTTGGAGAGAGAAATTAGGCTCCCCGGCTAGTGACCACACACTCGTGTCGAAAAAAGGAGTGATAAATAATAATAATAATAATAATAATAATAATAATAATACTTTGCAACGACTAAGAAGAAGAACACTTATTATAAAACGGCTCAAAGAAACTTAAGAGCCCCCAAGTGACTTGAGTAAAAGAATGATTGCATGTACCGAAGTACTTATATCATATCTATGTTCATCCGAACTTTAAACGCGTCTTAACCGACCGTCGGCTTCTCCCTCTTCAGTCAAGGACCGAAAAGTGTTATGTACTCCATCTGTCGAGAATATCGATAGTGTTTCCAATAACCAGGCAATCAGGCCATAAGGCTGTAACAGACAAAGCGCGCTCAGGGAACTTATGCTATATTACTGCAAAGTGTAAGAAGCATCTTCAAAGAAAATAGTACCCCCACCGATACCTTTCTTCGGTGCTCATTGTTATTATGAGACTTGTGCAATAGATTTTTTGTACTCATGAGTTCCGTTGTGTGCCGACCATCATTGAAAACAATAAAAGCGCTAGCTTTCGGCTTCACCCAGTCTGAGGTCCGGCTTGGGTGACCCGAGCGTGACAATCGCAGAGGTGCTCCCTTTACTCCCGAGCCGAACAATCGGGAACGTAGAGATAAACACAGGAGCGAGGCAACCCAGCTTGCAAATCGCTTAAGTCAATATGGTGCATATTGTGGCGTAATACACGAGCAAGGAACGAAGCCATACAAGTATAATCATATGCAAGAGGAAAAGCTTCATAAAGGAAGCCCCCAAGTAAATGGGGTATTTGATTTTATGCGTCGCAAACAAAGTTTGGACAAGGAAATTTTTTACAAGCAACTTTTTTTCAAAAAAGTATAATGCTTGGTCGAACCGAGCACAAGTTAGAAATTAAATATTTGAGTATGAAAGCGACTTAGCTGGTTAATGTGTTCGGTATTGATGACGCGGTCCGAGCTTGATGCGGGGCAAGGTTTCATCCCCCAAGCCGGTCCCGAGGTGGCGGAGCGGAGAGCTCGACACGCCGAAGTTGTGACATAGCACGGTTAATGCAGACCGGCAGAGTGACGCCGAAGTCCCTAGATCATTTTCCTGTGCACAAAAAATAGTGCAAACCGGAGATAATAGTAATAATGATAATTAAAAAAAATCGCTGCATAATAAATAATTTATGCAAAGTGAGTAATAAAAGAAATATGGCCTGGCGCCGAAGTCAATATCGATGCAGGGCGTCGGCGTGATGCGGTAAAGGCGTGGCAAAGCCTGAATTCGCAGGTCGGTCCGAGCTCCGGATGCGGCGTACGCCGGACTACGTACGGAAACTGACCGAACCACCATGTGACTGTTGTTAATACGGCCACCATTTGATAGACCTGTGTACATATGATGGACAAACCAGAGTAATAATTCCTTCGGAAAAATGAACCAAAACAAGCAAAAAATACTGGGATTGATAGCACCTGGTTTATTTGTTGTAGCAATCTGAAGGAAGGTGATTCCCAAAATTGGGACTCGCTCCACACACCCATTGCCTGATGGGCGATAAAATGACGGCATGGCAATGCTGGTAAAGGTTGGCTCGCCGAGGCAAAGCCCTCGGCCCAGCTAACGTGACGGAGCTGGTCGGCTAGTGACGCCGAAGTGTCTGGAGTAGGTTGATGAAGAGATGGCGAAGCCCCCGGTCCAGCCGAGATGTCGAAGCCTTGATGTCAGTCGATGAGTCGAAATAGGTCGACGTGATGGACACCAGCTTGAAGAAGCAATAGTGCGGCCCTGTCGATGCAGGTCGTGACGTGGTCGATGCTGGCTTGATGAAGCGACCGTGCGGCGATGCCGATATGCCCGCTCCGTGTAATCCGTGGGGCGTCGATGTTGGTGACGATTTATCCTTCGCGATGCCGGACTCTTGTTCGGCTTGCCGAGATGATGATCCGAAGAAGTTGAGCTCGGCTCAACAAAGTGACGCTGTGTCTACCGCAGGTCGGCAGCCGTGGAGTAATATTGCTGGACTGGTTTGACACCAGCATGATGTTGAAGATCATGTTCAAAAGATTTTAAAGTCGGTGGGATGTGTTCGGGAACAAATCACAATACCTCATACAAAACTTCCTTTAAAAGGGATGTCCGAAATCCCGTTCAAAAAAAAGATGAACTCGGGTCGGATTCGTTTTCGCGCAGAAAACAGATCCGAAAAGTGATGCACTAATCGGAAGGTTCCCGGAGTTTGGACGGTCGGATCGAGCTGAAATTTTGAGAGGTGGTAGATATAGGAATTACGCAGCCGACCAACGGTTGGATCTTCCTAAGGACGTCCGAGCTAGAAGCTGGACACCACGCCCTAAACTCATGCAAATTCCCGTCCAGATTTGACAGGGCTCCGGTATATCGTGGATTGCCAGAGATTCCTCCATCGGAACTCGACGAAATTTTCCAGGGTTGTTGTAGAATCAATTCCGCACAATTCCACCAAAGCGATCGTCAAAGCGATACTCGAGGAGGTGGTTGCGGCAGATACGAGTTCGCTATCCAGAAAAACAGCACGGTCGCTTGAGGGCAATGTCGACGTTGAGCCCCCGAGCTCCATGGATGATTCCTCCATGATCTTGATAGAGATCGGATTTGATGTTTGATGAAGACCCTCGTCTGAACATGGTGATCCGAACACGGGGCGCAGTTCTTGGTCGAACCAAGGTGACCAGTCGAGCTGGTGACGAAGATGCCAAAGTCGTAATTGATCTGTAGGCGAGCCATCGATCCTTTTGTCGATCACACAGCGAAACTCTCAATGAAAGCACCAATGTCGGTGTCAAAACCGGCGGATCTCGGGTAGTGGGTCCCGAACTGTGTGTCTAGACCGGATGGTAACAGGAGGCAGGGAACACGATGTTTTACCCAGGTTCGGGCCCTCTTGATGGAGGTAAAACCCTACGTCCTGCTTGATTAATATTGATGATATGGGTAGTACAAGAGTAGATCTACCACGATATCAAGGAGGCTAAACCCTAAAAGCTATCCTATGGTATGATTGTTATATGATGAAGTATCGACTAGCCTGGCCTCGGTTTATATAATGCACCAGAGGCCTAGGATAACAAGAGTCCTAGCCGAATACGCCGGTGGGGAGGAGTCCTTGTCTTGATCGCCAAGTCTTGTGGAATATTCTTTGTATGCGGCAGCTGTCCGAACTGGCCCATGAGTATACGGCCATGGGGGTCCTCATCCCAATCTAATAGACCGGGAGATGACATGGTGAGTACCCCCTAGTCCAGGACACCGTCAATGTCTGTTGCATGTTTTTGGTTTCGCAGAATATCCATATCAAACGGAGTCCAAGCAGGATAAAAACGGACGGAGCTTATTTTTGGAAAGTATGGAAAATTCAGAAGAAAAATCAACGCGAAACGAGTGCCCGAGGTGGTCACGAGGAAGGGGGGCGCCCCCCCTAGGGCGCGCCCTACCCTCGTGAGCCCATCGTAAGGCAGTTGACGCTCTTCTTTTGCCGCAAGAAAGCTAATATTCAGGAAAAAAGCACGGCGAAGGTTTCAGGCCAATCGGAGTTACGGATCTCCATATATATACGAAACGGTGAATCAGAGCCAGAAGAGAATGCAGAAACAGAGAGAGACAGAGAGACAGATCCAATCTCGGAGGGGCTCTTATCCCTCCCATGCCATGGAGGCCAAGGACCAGAGGGGAAACCCTTCTCCCATCTAGGGAGGAGGTCAAGGAAGAAGAAGACGAAGGGCCCCCCTCTCCCCTTCTCTTCCGGTGGCGCCGGAACGCTGCCGTGGCCATCATAAACTTCACCGCGATCTACACCAACACCTTCGCCATCTTCACCAACATATCCATCACCTTCCCCCCTCTATCTACAGCGGTCCACTCTCCCGCAACCCGTTGTACCCTCTACTTGAACATGGTTCTTTATGCTTCATATTATTATCCAATGATGTGTTGCCATCCTATGATGTCTGAGTAGATTTTCGTTGTCCTATCGGTGGTTGATGAATTGCTATGATTGATTTAATTTGCTTGTGGTTATGTTGCTGTCCTTTGGTGCCCATCATATGATTGCGTGTGTGGATCATACCCAAGGGTTAGTTGTATGTTGATAGGACTATGTATTGGAGGGCAAGAGTGACAGAAGCTTCAACCTAGCATAGAAATTGATGCATACGGGATTGAAGGGGGACCAATATATCTTAATGCTATGGTTGGGTTTTACCTTAATGAACATTAATAGTTGCGGATGCTTGCTAATAGTTCCAATCATAAGTGCATAGAATTCCAAGTCAGGGATGACACGTTAGCAGTGGCCTCTCCCACATAATACTTGCTATATGATGACGGGAAAATGGCAGGCGTGAGACACGCGTCGACGTCATTGATACAGAGTTAATAATTTAAATATGTAGATGCATACAATAAAAATAGGATCAAACATTGCAGGTACTTTATTTCCAGAACTCTTACATTTACATAAAAATTCTGTTAACTACATCTCCGAAGAGAAAACCCTTGATTAAGAATTCCAATATATCTATTACATAAGATTGCAACACATTCCTATTACAATATGCTACAAGAAAATTCATCCTCGCGATCGTCAATGCACTCCTGCTTGGGTACTTGAAGTTTGCTTTCATGCAAGTACTTCTCCATAATTTCATGTTTGATATGTTGGAGCATATATTTTCCTAACATGTTTAATTGTGGTCAACCTCATTTATATGATGGTGCAGAATGAAGGTTGGTTTTGACTAGGCTTAGTTTTATCCTACGTTTGGCATATAGGATATGTATATATTTTTCTTTGGGAATTTTATATGATATCTTTGGTTTTGGTGGCATGGATACATGTGACATGCCAATTTTAATAAGTTTTGCATCATCACATTACTACTATCACCGCGCGACACTGATATGGTGCCCGTGTGTAGCGTAATGGACTGAAGCTTTCTGACACAATTTTGATGCTTTTTATAGTGCATATAATATGTGCCATATTTTGTTGACTTTGACTTCACACGGTATCAAAACTAACCACGCGGTTCAATGATATGACACACACGTATAGCTTGACCCGAATGGAGTTTGTTTATGATATTTTTTTATTTGTTTAAAGCCTATGTGGGCTACATGAAATATGCCTTATCATGTATTTTGCATGAATTTTGTATGCATATGTGGATGTGGAGTGAACTTATTTTTTATTAAGTTCTGCTTTACCTGTATTACTACTAACACCGCGTGGCACTAAGATAATGCCCACGTGCAGCGTAACCAAGCAAAGGTTTGTGGAGCCATTATGGTTGCATGAGTTATATGACATATATCATTTTTGTTTATTGAGGGAGTCCTGGATTAGGGGGTGTTCGGGTAGGCGGACTATACCTTCAGCCGGACTCCTGGACTATGAAGATACAAGATTGAAGACTTCGTCCCGTGTCCGGATGGGACTTTCCTTGGCGTGGAAGGCAAGCTTGGCAATGCGGATATTCAAGATCTCCTACCATTATAACCGACTCTATGTAACCCTAACCCTATCCGATGTCTATATAAACCAGAGGGTTGTAGTCCGTAGACAATCAACTCCATACACAACAATCATACCATAGGCTAGCTTCTAGGGTTTAGCCTCCTTGATCTCGTGGTAGATCTACTCTTGTACTACCCATATCATCAATATTAATCAAGCGGGACGTAGGGTTTTACCTCCATCAAGAGGGCCCGAACCTGGGTAAAACATCATGTTCCCTGCCTCCTGTTACCATCCGGCCTAGACGCACAGTTCGGGACCCCCTACCCGAGATCCGCCGGTTTTGACACCGACATTGGTGCTTTCATTGAGAGTTCCTCTGTGTCGTCGCCTTTAGGCCCGATGGCTCCTTTGATCATCAACAACGATACGGTCCAGGGTGAGACTTTTCTCCCCGGATAGATCTTCGTCTTCGGCGGCTTCGCTCTGCGGGCCAATTCGCTCGGTCACTTGGAGCAGATCAAAAGCTACGCCCCTGGCCATCAAGTCAGGTTTGGAAGCTTAAACTACACGGCTGACATCCGCGGAGACTTGATCTTCGACGGGTTCGAGCCACGGCCAAGCGCGCCGCACTATCTCGAGGGGCATGATCTAGCTCTACCTCCGGACAGTGTCCTGGAGGCCGCACACGCATCGGTTCCGACCCCTAACTCGGAGCCTATTGCGCCAATCGAGGATGAGCGGTTGGACGTCACCTCGGGGGCTTCGATCTCAAAGGCGATCGAGCCGAACGCTAGCCCCGCACTCTGCATGATCCGTGACTCCGAGGATCCGGACTCCTTCCCGGACTCCGAACCCCCCGCGCCCCTGTCGATCGAATCCGATTGGGCGCCAATAATGGAGTTCACCGCCGCGGACATCTTTCAGCACTCGCCTTTTGGCGATATCCTGAATTCTCTCAAGTCTCTCTCTTTATCAGGAGAGCCCTGGCCGAACTGCGGCCAGCAAGGATGGGATACGGACGATGAAGAAAATCAAATCCCACCCACCACCCACTTGGTAGCCACTGTCGACAATTTAAACGACGTGCTCAACTTCGACTCCGGAGACATCGACAGCATGGATGACGATGCGGGAGATACCGATGAACCAACGCCCATAGGGCATTGGACAGCCACCTCATCTCACGATGTGTACATGGTGGATACCCCTAAAGGAAGCGACAATGAGGAAAAAGGGGGATGGGACGAGAGATCGACCCCCCGAAAAGCAATCAAAGCATCAGCGTAAACGCCGACCCAAGCCCCGCCTCGACAAAAACCCAGCCATAGAGCAGGACGAGCTGGTAGACGATGAGCAGGCCTTAGAGCAACCGTCCGAACAGGGCAACACAGATAGAAAAACCGAACAACCCTCCTCCGGCGAAAACGGCATTCCGGACAACCTCACGCCGGATAAACCTATGGAGTAGAAGAATCTCCACGAGAGGCTCGTTGCAACTGCACGCAGCCTAAAAAAGCAGAAGCAGAAGCTAAAAACAGCGGAAGATGCACTCCGGATTAGATGGTGCAAAGTAATCAATACCGCAGATAAATACGGCGACAGTCGCCGCACTAAAAGCTATCCGAAAAGAAAGCTATTGCCTGAATTCGACGAAGAGGCCCTAGAGCCCTTGCATTCAAAAAATGAGAAAGCCACACGGTCGGATAGACGACCCCATAAAGCGGCAAGCGGCGCCGCACCTAAATCGGCATGTGACCCACTTAAGGATTTGCATCATGGCCCAGTTAGGTCCATTTATGGGCCAAGAAAGCAAGCTCTCGTAAGCAGTGCAATAAAGCCATCATCAGAATCCGGCACACCCAAATACAGGGGCGCCGCACACCCCCTATGTTTCACCGATAAGTTCCTGGACTATGAATTTCCAGAGGGATTCAAACCCGTAAACATAGAGGCATATGATGGAACAACAGACCCTGGAGTCTGGATCGAGGATTATATCCTCCACATACACATGGCTAGAGGAGATGATCTCCACGCCATAAAATATTTACCCCTTAAACTTAAAGGGCCAGCCCAGCATTGGCTTAAAAGCCTTCCTGAAAACACAATTGGAAGTCAGGAAGAGCTCGAGGATGCTTTCCGAGCAAATTTTCAAGGGACCTATGTCCGCCCTCTGGATGCAGACGATCTTAGTCACATAACTCAACAACCCGGAGAATCAGCTCGGCAGTTCTGGAATAGATTCCTCACTAAAAAGAATCAGATAGTCGACTGTCCGGACGCCGAAGCCAGTCACCTCGGCCAAGAAAAGCCAAGAACAATGGCCGCACTACAAGCCTCATGACCCGCTTTTGTGCAGGGGAGGACAGCTGGTTGGCAAGGTGCAGCCCCAGCGACCCAAGTACATCCGAAACTAGGGATGGAAATGGAAGACCGCGACACAACAAGGACCATCGCTGGACTAAGGACAAAAGTCCGAAGAGCACGGCAGTCAATGCCGGATTCAAAGGCTGACGACAAAATCAGGCAAAACCACCCCTCCAGGATAACAGGGACGATCCATCCAACCTAAATAAAATCCTGGACAGGATATGTCAGATACACAGTACTCCCGGGAAGCCTGCTAACCATACCCCCAGAGACTGTTGGGTTTTCAAACAATCCGGCAGACTCAATGCCGAACACAAGGGGCTCGACACACCAAGCGAAGACGAAGACGAACCCCAAAAGCAGAGCACCAGGAAACAAAAGAACTTCCCACAAGAAGTAAAAACAGTGAACTCACTTGACATAACAAAACATGCGGCACCCGTAAAGGTACGGACCACACGGCCCATCCCCAAAGGGTCCTGCCACTGGTTGTCAAAACCGATCATCTTCGATCAGCTAGATTATTCTAGAAATATCAAGAATGTAGGCTGGACTGCCTTGATACTCGATCCAATAATTGGCGGATTCCAGTTTTCAAATGTCCTTATGGACGGCGGCAGTGGACTAAACTTGATATATCAGGATACAATCCAGCACATGGGGATAAACCCAGCAAGAATCCGCCGCAGCAAAACCTCCTTTCAAGGGGTAATACCTGATCCGGACACCCATTGTATGGGTTTTCTCTGCCTCGAAGTCATATTCGGCCCTGCCGATAACTTCCACCGCGAAAAGCTGACCTTCCATATCATCCCGTTCTCAAGTCGCTATCAAGCACTACTGGGACGCGAAGCTTTCGCTCGCTTTAACGCAATACCGCATTATGCATCTCTTACGCTTAAGAAGCCCGGTCCACGAGGCATCATCTCTTTGAAGGGGAAGCACTAAAGTGCGCCTCCCCAAGCGGAGGACTGTGCTGCCGCTTTGGCAGCCCCACAGCAAAATGGCCTCATCGGCCAAAAAAACTTCGAAATAGGTCATTCAAGACCACGAACGCGGATAGATGAGTTCGGTGCAAAATCATCATTGATGCAGGCCTAGTGGCCATATACCCCCGCACTAGGGGCTCCATGCATATACAATAAGAGACAATAAAGCTCAATTTTATATATTTTACTTTATACTTTGTTTATTTTAAACTTTTGTTCGGCACGACCCGTTTTCAACTCAGTTCCTCTCTTTTACAGATGAACATCGTGCGGCGCCCGTCCAGGATACGGCACAATGGAGACACAGGCGCAGACGTGCAGTAGGGACCCGTCCTAAAGGATTCTTTTTAGATTAAGACCATGCGTAAACCTTTTTTACTGTCTCTTGTTGCTACACATCCCCTGGTTTTTTCTTTCTGATATAACCAAGGAGGAGGCTGGCGTCTTGGCATGTGGCCACATCAGAATTTTTGCACGTACCTGGACACTAGGGGCTTTTTTTAATAATAAAGAGTGTTGTTTCGCCCGCACTCATAAAGACCGAACACCTTAGGGAGTGTTCGGCGTCGCGAGTTTTGGCATTATATGCATTAGCTCCGAATCATGTCTTTGGTCAAATGTTGGGTTGCCCGGCTCCTAAGTTCGGCTACCTTACGTTTCGCTCTATCAGCTAAGGTAGCACCAGGAGAACTACTGCGATTGTGCCCCGGTTCGGCCGGGCGAGCACCTCAGTAGAGAAAGCCGAAAACTGACTGTCATGATGTAGTGTGAGACTGGTCAGCCACTCGATGACCTATCGGAATCTATCGGATTCCTCCGCTTTAACGAAGGGCCGCTTCCTGGTCAGGCACATACGCGCCCCGAACTCGGGCGAGCGTAGTCGCCACCAAGGGGCTACCTAAATAGTCTCACTGTCAAGCTCCTATGGCTAAGTGAAAGTGTTAAAGCATTATAGTCCGGTTGCCTGGCCCGCTGCGCTATCACCTCCTTTGTAGGACCAAGACGTTGGGTTAAGTGTGAAAATGCGTCTTCTGCGAGCAACCCCGCACTATGTGCGTGGGGACTGAAGCCAACGACTGCCATCTTTCAGATTTTGTATATATCTTAAAATGGCCGCACAGGAGGTGTTCCCAATACTTGAAGGCACAAGTATAAAAAGGCCACTATAGTTTATCAAAATATTACTTTATAATTACATATGCTATCATAACATAGCATCTTTCGAGCACTGCGTCTCTATTACACGAGCGCCTTCAAGGACTTCCTGAAAATAGTGCTCAGAGGGTACTCGGCTTTTGTCCAAATCTCGGGACGCAACAACGGTGGTCTCCATCTCTGCCCAGTATGTCTTGACACGGGCAAGAGCCATCCTTGCGCCCTCTATGCACGCTGACCTCTTCATTGCATTAATACGCGGCACCGCGTCAAGGAATTGTTGCACCAAGCTGAAATAACTCTTCGGCTCCGATCTCCCGGCCATAGATGACCCATGACGTACTTCATGGCGAGTCCGGACAACCTATTCAGTTCGGTCCATTGAGCCAAACGATCGTCCACTGCTAGTGGACGCTCTGGATTGTGAAACTGCGACCAGAAAAGCTTTTCCACTTCGCGGTCTTTTTGATCTCGAAAGTGTTCGGTCGCATCAGCAGCACTCGCTGCCAAATCCAGATAGGTATCCTCCACACTCCACATCCGGTCCAACGGAGCAAACTTCGGATCGCAAAATTTCCTTCGTAGCATAAAGGGTTTTCCAGCCGCAATCTGTTCGGCCTGACGCAGCTCCTCCTTCGCAGCTCTCATTGCAGAGCGCGCGTCCTTGGCATTGGCAACGGCCTTCTCTAAGTCCGTCTGTTTCGTCTGGTCTTCTTTTTCAAGAAGTCTACAACGGTCTGTAGCGCTTTTTAACTTCTCGGCCATCTCGGCCATCTCTTCCTTGCTTCGGCAATGAGCAGCCTGTTCAGCTCTCAGCTCTTCAAGGGCTTTCTTGGCAGCCGCATCACTTTCTCTGGCTTGTTCTTTAGCTCGGGCAAGTTCTGCCCTAAGACTCTCCACGGCGGCCGCACCATCTGCGTCAAAGCACACACATCGTAAGACAAAGGCATAAAACTGTTCTTACCTGATGCCGCCCGAGGAATTACATACCTTGAGCCTCATCAAGCCGGTTATTAACAAGCGTGATGTCGGCATCTGCCACGTCCAGTTGCCGCTTTAGTTCGGCAAAATCTTCAGTTCGGCTCGATTTCGGACACCCTGCCGCCTACATTCAAAGGCGACATCTTAGACCTGGGATTATGATCCTCCGCGTGCCGTCATTTCTTGACGACACGCAGAGTCTCAGGGGCTACTATCTACACAGGGCGCATCTTATTCATGCGCAACTGACAAAAGTGTACATTATCTAATGTACCTCAAAACCCGTCAGTAAACTTTTGACGGCCTCATGCAATCCGCTCTCTGCGGATGAGATCCTTTCAATCACGGTGCCCATCAATGCACGGTGCTCCTCCGAGATAGAAGCTCTCCCCAGCAGAATCTTTAGCTCCTCCGGCCGAGCACCAGACGGTGCCGGACTTGTTCCATGACCTCTTTCGAAGGCCGGACGCGGAGAACCTTGGGGGGGCACATAGCTATCTTCCACCCCTGCCGGATTCAGAGAAACCCTCCGCAACGACACCTCAGGGTCGCCCGCCTCGCTAGGCGGCACGGCAGGGGGAGGCGTCCCGCTCTCCATCATCTCCGGAAGGAGATCCCCCGAAGACGAGCTCTGCTGAGAAGGGCTGAGGTCCGAGCTATAAGGTAAAAATTCGGTTAATCTTCTCAGATATAAATCAAGGATTTCCCACATCCCTCAAAAGGAAAATCTTTCTCAACTTACGGCTCGCTGGAGGGCTGATCCCCTTGAGGGTGTAGTCCAGCCGAGGAACTCCCCGGCGTCGGACCCTCTGACGAGGAATTTTTCCCCTGCTTCGAGGCCATGGTTTCCGGGTCATTAGAGGCGGCTCTCTTCTTCCCCTTAGGAGAGGAATTGTCGGTTCCTCCCTTCGGAGCAGCCTCCTTCGAGAAGGCCATAGCTTCCTTTTCCTCCCCCTCCAAAGGCATTATTTCCAGCATCCTGACCAGCACAGGATCCGGCCTGGTTTCAGGAAGGGGAGCCGGACACCTGATCAGCTTTGCCTTCGCTATCCACTCCTGTTTAAAAGGACGGCTCTTTTAGGGGCAAGTTTATGACAATTATACGGATAGAAGGTCCAGGCACAAGGTTGCTTACTTGAGTATCCGGGCGATTGCAGCTTAGGCCTGCGTCCTCGGTTAAATCCGGACACATCTCTCATGATCCGAAGAACAGTTTATACATCTCCGCGGGCGTTGCGCCCATGAAATTCTAGAGAGCTCGCGGTCCCTCTGGATTAAACTCCCATAGGCGAAGGGAGCGACGTTTGCTGGGCAATATTCAGCGAATCAGCATGACCTGCGTCACCTTGACCCGGCTGAGGTCTCCTTCCAAGAGATCCTTAATGCGGCCCTGTAACAAGGGCACGTCTTTGGGCAAACCCCAATCTAACCCTCTGTTAACCGATGACGCTAGCCGTGGTGGGGGACCCGAGCGAAAGGCAGGAAGCGCCACCCACTTGGTGCTCCAGGGAGTGGTGATATAAAACCACTCTCTTTGCCACAAGCCCAGCTCCTCTTGAAAATAGCCCTCGGGCCATGGAGCATCAGCATTTTTGCTTATAACAGCGCCTCCGCACTCTGCGTGCCGTCCCTTGATCATCTTCGGCTCCACTTTGAAAGTCTTGAGCCATAATCCGAAGTGAGGGGTAACACGGAGGAACGCTTCACATACAACGATAAATGAGGAGATATGGAGGATGGACTCCGGAGCTAAGTCGTGAAATTCCAGCCCGTAATAAAACAGCAGTCCCCTCACAAAGGGATCAATCGGGAAGCCTAACCCCTGAAGGAAGTGAGACACGAACACTACGCTCTCATCCGACTGGGGACTGGGGATAGCCTGCCTTTGAGCAGGCAACCTGTGCGAAATTTCGGCAGTCAAGAACTTAGCCTCTCTCAACTTTAGCACGTCCTCCTCTGTGACGGAGGAGGGCATCCATCGGCCTTCAAGGTCGGAACCGGACATTGTCGAAGGTCTGAGGCGCCCGGAATCTGGAGCCTAGGGTGTTGGAACTCGAGGTGACGGGCGAACTTGTTTTGGGATTGGAGAAAAGGAGTAAGGCCCTGGTCTCTTTATAAGAGGTTGAATACCAGGAGCCCTCCCCGTAACCGTTTGGGACTCGCCTTTAATCGAGAAAACATGCTAACGGGCACGATTGGGTTACCCACGTCCGTATTGATGAGAATCCCGCAAAAGGGGGGCACACGATCTCTGCTTTGATAAGACGTGCCAAGGAAACCGCCTCGCAAAACACGCTGAGGTGGAAAAGTGAAAACGATTCGAGTGAAGGACTTGGCTGTAGTGTGTTGACGCACTGCGGAATACGTCAGCAGATTTGATTTGTGTTAATATTATTCTCTCTATGGCAATATGTGGAAGCTTATTTTGCAGAGCCGGACACTACCCTTGGTGTTTACAATCTTCTATGAAGGACTTGGAGGAGGAACCCGCCTTGCAATGCCGAAGACAATTTGCGCGCCGGACTCGTCATCATTGAAGCATGGTTCAGGGGCTACTGAGGGAGTCCTGGATTAGGGGGTGTTCGGGTAGCCAGACTATACCTTCAGCCGGACTCCTGGACTATGAAGATACAAGATTGAAGACTTCGTCCCGTGTCCGGATGGGACTTTCCTTGGCGTGGAAGGCAAGCTTGGCGATGCGGATATTCAAGATCTCCTACTATTGTAACCGACTCTATGTAACCCTAACCCTATCCGGTGTCTATATAAACCGGAGGGTTGTAGTCCGTAGACAATCAACTCCATACACAACAATCATACCATAGTCTAGCTTCTAGGGTTTAGCCTCCTTGATCTCGTGGTAGATCTACTCTTGTACTACCCATATCATCAATATTAATCAATCAGGACGTAGGGTTTTACCTCCATCAAGAGGGCCCGAACCTGGGTAAAACATCGTGTTCCCTGCCTCCTGTTACCATCCGGCCTAGACGCACAGTTCGGGACCCCCTACCCGAGATCCGCCGGTTTTGACACCGACATTTATGTTTGTACCTTACATGGTATTAGCACTAACTCCACATAGCGTCATTTCATTTGGCGCTCGTGTGTAGCATAACCCAAGCAAAGTGAGTTTATGATATCCATTTATGACGATGCTAATAGTTTATGCTCTTATAGCATTGTAGCATGTTTGCAACATCTTTTACATGACTTTGGCCAAAATATGTGGCATGGATATTTTATTTAGATTTGTCTTACTTGTATTACTACTAACACCGCGTAACACGAATATCTTGTCCGCATGTAGCGTAACCAAGTAAAATTGGTTTATGACGTGTAGTTTTGACTTTGGACTTTGGACCAAATATTTGACTTTGGACCAAATATTTGACGAATTTCATGCCATATTTTATTTGACTTTGGACCAAATATGTGGCCTGAATATTCTGTTTAGTTCTCTGTCACCTGTATTACTGCTAACAACGCGTAGCATTAAGATAATGCCCGCGTGTAGTGTAACCAAGTAAGATTGATTTTTATGATGCAACATGTTTTATAATTCATCTTGCATGATTTTGGTTTCTAGGTGTGTATCGTGAACACATTTTTTAATTAAGTCTTGCCCTGCTCGTATTACTACTAACACCAAGTAGCATTAAGATAATGCCCTCGTGTAGCGTAACCAAGTGAAGGAATATTTTGTATATTCTTGTTCATATTACAGCTAACGCGACACATAAGGTCCGTAGCATAACCGGCCAAGAACAAATTCAGTTCAACATATTCGTGATTTCATTCCAACTTAGTCATATCCATTTTTTTATGATGACCAAATTAAGTCAACTTTTTATGAGGTTTTCGCACCTATGACACTCTCTTGATTTGTATCCATGCATAGAGACCAAACCAAGGAACGAGGCATTCATCTTGGATTGTATGGCTAAAGGGACCGAACCAAGACGGAGATCAATAGGACGAAGCGCACGCAACTTTTAAAGAAACCGTGCTTACAAGAACCATGCATGCTCCTTGATTCGTACCGCGATGGCTGAGCCGAAGGCAAAAGTTTGGGATAGGTATATCATGCTCCTTGGTTTGTACCGCGATGGCCGACCAAGGACAAAAATTTGGGATGAATGCAACATACTCTTCAGTCTGTACCAAAATGGCCAAACCAAAGACAAAATTTTGAGATAGACTAAATAATGCACCTTAGTCTGTACCACAATGGCCGGACTATGAGCAAGAATTTTTTGGGAGATAAAACATGCTCCTTGATTTGTACCATAATGGCCGAACCAAGGACTAGAATTGTGGAAGAGGAGGAAGAAGAAAGCTCCCTGGTCTATACCACAATGGACAAACCAAGGGCTAGAGGAGAGCCATGAATCTCACTTTCTCACCTCCTGCAAGCACCACGCCTGCCTCTTCTTTCTCTCTGAGCTCTTATGTGTTGTGTGTGTGTGTGATTTTAGCAATGGGAGAAACGATCTAAGGGGCCGATCCTAGAGCAGTGCATCTGCCTGCTATTTATAGTGGCTAGGAAGGAGCAGCGCTTGTTGGCTATAGGGCGCGCCCACCCACGTCCCATCACATCGTGTGATCGTGCGGAACGTGAGAACGTGGGCTGTTTTATTTGTTTATTCCATTGATTACTAATTGATCCACGTAAGGTTGACCAATAGCTAGCTCCATTACGTGATTAGTCATTATGGGCTGGCACTTTTTCTTTTTAAGTAACATGTGGGCCTTGCCCACACTGTTCGCATGCATGCATGCACGTCAACTTTATGGAGAGTACGACCATGCATTTGTGGCCTTTTTTATGGGCTAAGCATGATTAGCTACTAATGGCTTATTAAAATTTAGGGTATGCACGCTAATTTTTTTGATTTTTTTTTGCATGCAACTCAAGGTCTATAATCAGATGAATATTTGACCAAGTATACTGCATATATTTCATCGGGACAATATTTTTTTATGCGCTGCTTAAATATTTCATTTTGCCGATGGAACAAAGTCGAACATTTATCATATAGTCGCCATTTTGGTGATATTAGCATCCCTCATGACAATATTTTTTTTATTTTCACCGTTAGTAGCAGCGTGCATGTGTGCGAGCCATGTGCTCTCCATATTTTTTTCAAAACTTGACGAGTTTCCTTGTATTTTAAGATTGTCAGTTTAATGTGTGCACTGTCGACAAAAAAATAAATATCAGACGCCTATTTTGTCTATCGTCACTTTGAGATATTGATTATATCTTTTAAGTGATTCTTCTCATTATAAAACGGATTTTGCCGTTTTGAATATATATTTTATGTGGGTCATGGATTTTATTTTATCTTGGTCAAAATTTATGTCAATAGATGCCCCTCGAGGTCTGGGTTCGAATAATTTTTTTTTACTCGGGCCCAAAGCTCGAAACTTGGCTATACATATTTTGTTTAAAACGCTTTCTTTGAGTATATGGGTTTATGATTTTAGTCAATTGTATACCAGCTACGTGTGGATATGCAACTCTTTCCTTTTTTTACCCCACATGGTGCTAATCTATTCCGCAACCGTGGGAGCTAGAAACCAGGACACACTCGAGGCTATCCAGCCAACAAACGTCATCCGGCTAACAGACTCCCCCAACTCTCTCTTAAACGCCAGCCTCTTTCTTCTCTTTTTCTTGGACCAACTAGAAGACGTTGGAGATGAGGTCTGATTCCATCCGGCCGGCCGTAATCCCAGGTGCCTCGGCCTTCTGTTTCCCTTGCGTTGTTGCATCTAGATTTCGTTTGTCTGATTGGCGGACTGTTTCCGTTGTGGCAGGCTATTTTCTCAATCCCTCATGAGATGCACTTCCGCTTAGGCAAGTGTTGATTCGTCCAGCTTCGGTATGCCTCCTTTTTGTCCTGTCATTATCAAGGAACGATCTATCCTTTAACATCTTGGGTGCTGCTTTTAATCACTATTCCATTTTCTCATCATATAGGTGCAGAGAGACAGGGACACTAGGATACGGTTTGGATCGAATCTTTCTTAGGTAATCTGCTTTTCCAAATTATCTGATTACGTTTGTTTGTTGTGGCATCTCTCCCATTACTAGAAGTGTCCGGAATATAACGCTTTGAACGCATGCAGAGTTGTACAAGGCCCTATATCTTGTGAGTTGATATGTATGGTCCTAGTTGCCGGATGTTTTTGATCCATATCTACTTGTTCATCGGAATTTTGATCCCGGAGTTGGCGTTCCGGGAAGCCTATTTAGGTTGGTCCGTCGTTCAACTCATGATTTTTTTATATATGCATGAAATAATGAATTGCTCACTGTCGGCATTTCAGGGAGCCTATATGTGGGCTTGGTCCGTCGTTCACGTTGATGGTTTTTTTACCATATATGTATGAGGACTTGATGACTTGATCACTGTCGGCGTTCCGGCAAGCCTATATATGGGCTTGGTCCGTCGTTTGACGATGATTTTTTTTACTGCCATATATGTATGAGTTTGATGACTCGATCACCATCGGCGTTCCGGCAAGCCTATATATGGGCCTTGTCCGTTGTTCGACGGTGATTTTTTTATTGCCATATATGTATGAGTTCGATGACTCGATCATCGTCGGCGTCCCGGCAAGCCTATATATTGGCTTGGTCCGTCGTTCGACGGTGATTTTTTTATTTGCCATATATGTATGAGTTTGATGACTCGATCATCGTCGGCGTCCCGGCAAGCCTATATATGGGCTTGGTCCGTCGTTCGATGGTGATTTTTTTTATTGCCATATATGTATGAGTTTGATGACTCGACCACCGTCGGCGTTCCGACAAGCCTATATATGGGCTTGGTCCGTCGTTCGACGGTGATTTTTTTATTTGCTATATATGTATGAGTTTGATGACTCGATCACCGTCGGCATTCCGGCAAGCCTATATATGGGCTTGGTCCGTCGTTCGACGGTGATTTTTTTTTATTTGCCATATATGTATGAGTTTGATGACTCGATCACCGTCAGCGTTCCGGCAAGCCTATATATGGGCTTGGTCCGTCGTTCGGCGGTGATTTTTTTATACATATATGAATTTAATGACTTGATCACTGTCGGTGTTTCGGCAAGCCTATATATGGGCTTGGTCCGTCGTTCGACGGTGATGTTATTGTTTTTTGGGGATGAGGAATATTTTCAATCACGCGCACCTGTTTCGTGTTTCTTATATTCCCTTTTTTATGCATCAAATTCAAATATTGAAATGTTTTTTTATTGTAGATACTATCTCCTGTTGCAGGCTACGTACCTGGGGATCATCACTTCCACCTTGGTATCATATTCAATCTTGCACTTTCATGTACTATTTTTAACTTCCTGTAATTTCATACGTATACCAACATGCATATTTTCCTTGCATATAGATGGAGGAAGCCACGACACCATCTTCGTCTGAATCATGTAGAATGCCTTTATCACAGTTGGCCAAAAAAACACCTATTTGGACCTGATACTAGTGAGCTAGCCAATCCAGTGATTACGAAGTTAGGCGTACCACATGGCCATCCTGAGTTTGGACCACGTGGATGGACGGCAGGGCCATCTTTCTCAGCTCGTTGTTATCAACCTCCCGCACTTGGGCCCAGACTTGATGAAGCTTCAACCCTTGGGACACATATGATATCCAAAGGTTTAGGCTGGGAGAATCATGAGGTTGAATACGCTCCAATGCCTCTTGGGTATCTTGAATGGGGTACTAATGTCTTGAAGAAATATCATACCCATCTGAAAGAGAGTGAGGAAGGTGTGGGTTACGTCTATGGAGCCATTTATTGCTCTTTAGGCGACTATTCTGTCTCCCCTTCTCTTTTAAGGTCTTTATTGGAGAGATGGGATCCCAACACCAACACGTTTTTGTTCTCGTCTGGCGAGCGTACAGTCACACTTCTTGATATGCATCAGATCGCGGGGTTGCCCCTTGATGGTGAACTTATGAAGAATATGTTCCCCTAGCTGATGAGTTGGATCCTTCGACTCTTTTGTACCTCAACTTCCTGCCTCGGCTCCTAGAAATTTGGACCAAGCTTGCTGTGGGTGGCAAAGTAGGTTTCAAGGAATGGTGTGACTTCTTTCACAACAGTGGAGTAAACTCCTTTGCTACCAAGAGCTTAGAAGACCAGCGCGTGTACACTGCGACTTTTCTTGCCATATGGCTTTGCCGCTACGTCATTGTTGGTGGTGGGCCATATATTCGCCCTGGGGTATTAGTGATGGCGGCATGGATTTCCCTAGGACGACGCATCTCTTTGGGCCCACCTGCTCTTTGCTCCCTTTATTACTCACTTCGGCGAATTTGTACTCATCCGATTGGCCCCTCATTCATACATAGGATTTGGCCGGTCCACTACCTTGCTGGATGGATGGGCGTGTACCTCAAGAAACCCTATGGAAACAGAGCAAAAATGCCGAATTTCCCGAGCTCCAGAATTTTGGCGGTACAACCTAATATGGTGAACACCATGTTTAAGACGCCACGTCATTTTACTCCTAAAGAGGCACATGCTTTCCTCGATGACTCTAAGAATATTGTTTGGAACCCCTATTCTCTCATTATGGAAGGTGTGTTCAAACCCAAGAGGGCTTTATTAATTTCTATTCGTCGAGGCATGCTACCGTGGAGGCGTGGTACTATCACCGCCGATGTGTGTATAGCTGAACCATATCACCCAGATCGAGTGGCACGACAGTTTCGTCTTGACCAAGTTGTACCCTTTTTTCCTCTAGCGAGCCTGTATACTCAAGACGAAATTGGAATTGCCTATTCTTTTTGGTCACACCTATTATCCTTGGCCCCTGAAGAATTCCACTATTTTCCTGACGATGATCGAGTTGGGAACTCCTATGTAGCATGGGCTAATTGGTGGAAAAAAATTCTAAAGCCTTTCGCCGACATTCTGGGCCAACTTTGCAATGGCAACATGACTGGGAAGACCCCTTATGATGTAAGGATAAAAAATAAGCGTGCACTACAACACAATATCAGGCCTCGCCCATTGTCTGATAAAGATTTTATGGTGGTGAGGAGAGTATCTATGGAGCACCGTGACCAACATGTTCAGTCCCTTGAGAAGGCAGAAACGCCTATTACAGATCAATGGAGGCTGGTCCTCCATAATTATTTAAATGATGTTGTTGCTGCTCAACCGGTGAAGTCTAAAGAGGTGAGCTCAAACACATGTGTGTCCATATTTCATTATGTCTCACGTACTATTTCGTACTAACTTGAGTTCTCTTTTTTGGGTTTTTTTTGCAGCTACGGCGAGGTAATGTACTGAAATAGAATGCCATAGCTGGGTCCTCCTCTGCTCATCCGCTATCAGTGGATAATGATATCTCAGACACTGCCCCATCCGCTAGCGGAAAGAGACGCAGACAATCTACACCGCCTCATGTGGAACAAGAAGCAAGGCTGCCTTTGAAGCGTAAACTTGATTTCGCCCAAGCATCCAATTTTTCTGAACCAATAACATTGGATGGTCCGTCCTTAGATGTTGAATTCAGTAACTTTGTTAGTGATGAAGATTTTAGCCATGTTCTCATGGGAGAAAAGGACCATGGCCTTGGTGACCTCTTCGATTTATACGTCGAGGATTGTACCTTTGGCGAGTGTGGCACAAGTCGTCTACCCTCCAGCCCTGGTGTGGCTGAAACTGTGCTCCCTACCCCTAGTGCTCTTGATTTCTTGTCAACTTTACCTGGTAGTTTATTTACTTATGCATTTATTTAATTGGTCGTATCTATGAACCATCATTATCATCAAATTTTCACGACTCTTCACTTATATTTTTTAGGTTGCGAACAAGAAAGCTACCATTCGCAAGACCCTGTAATGACGGTTGTATCAGGGGAAGGCGCACAGATGGACTGCAGCTTTGTCAAAGACACGTTCATAGATGCCACAGATACTGTGGTGAAACGAGCCCTCGAAGGACTGAACGACTCTACACTTGGTGATCCCAAGCGACACATCATGCTTGAGAGCATTTCTCAGACGCTGCCCACGCAAGTACCTGAGGTAGCTAAGGTGCATGCCATGTTGGTCGGGCTTATTGACCTTTCCAAGAAATTGGAGGTTGGCTAGACTGAGTTCACCAAGGGATTCGAGCGAGATGAACATGCTGCTGCTGAAGTCGAGCTTAAAATTAAGTCCGGCCACGAAGTTTTCAAGGCTGCAATTGGGGACTTATCTAACTTAGACAAGAAGTGTGCTGAAATGGAGGTGCAGGAAGCAGTACTTAAGGTGCAGCTTGAGGAGGCTACCACCACTTTGCAGAAGCTTAAACTAGAGAGGGAACAGCGCCGACAAGCACGTAATGCTCATCAATCTGAACTGAAGGACTTGGTGAAGAGTCTATAGGACAACAACGCTGGCAAGCGTACAAGGCTTTCTGAATTTGAACAAAAGATGGCAAAATTAAAGCGTGAAGCAAGTCAGTTGTTGAACAGCCCGCAGAACTGGCGAGCTCCTTGAGAAGGCCTAGACTTCGCTTAGTTTTTTTAGCCATTTCAATTTATCATTTCCCTTTGAATCATTTTAGGCTCAGTACTCAGTTTGACTTCAAATATGGCAGTAATTTGTTTATTCACATGGGAACTCCAAATTTTATGCATGATGTGCTAGTACGCCAGCTTTGACGTTGAAGCGTCCTTATTTATTTACACTATTGTTGTATATGGCATGAACCCTTATTTTTTATTCTATTTTTTATATAAATGCTTATACGTACCATTTTTTGTACGACGTTTAAGCTTATGATGAAGTCTGGAGCCTGCTTGATGTTTATATTTTTTTTATTACCCTCTTTTTTTTACGTCACAATTTATACTCGTAAGTCATTGGAGTTTTTTTGTGCCCCAGTTTATACTCGTAAGGGTATGGAGTATCATTTTTTTACTCAAGCATAGTAGCGCTTAAGAAATTTTCCATTTATCGGTGGCGGGCAATACTCGCCGTCAGGGGAAATTATCCTGTATGCACCACTAGAGTAGACCTCTTTTATGATGTAGGGACCCTCCCATTTTGGCTCGAACTTTCCTCCCATCCGTCGTGTAACATTCATTGGACGAATGACGGCGAGCACTAGGTCTCCTTGCTTGAATGATCTCCTTTTAACGCGCTTGTCAAAGGCACGGGACATTCTAGCCTGATAAGCTTCCAAATTTTGTAATGCCTGAAGGCGTTTCCCCTCAAGTATTTCGAGTTCACCAAGGCGTAATTTTATGGCCTCCTCTTCCCAAAGTTTCTCTTGAATATCCACTCTAAGCGAAGTAATTTGTACTTCTAATGGTAGAACTGCTTCTCCTCCAAACACAAGGGAGTATGGTGTCATCCCAGTTGGTGTACGTCGTGGTTCTATAAGCCCACAAGGCCTCAAGAAGTTTTTCATGCCACTCACGCTTATTTCTTCACACGACTTTCTTTAACAATTTGCAGAGGGTTTTATTAAAAGCTTCTGCTTGTCCATTAGCTGCTGGATTATAAGCCATGGAATAGTTATAAATTATCTTGAATTTCGAACATAACTTATCAACATGTGGCCCACTTAGAGAAGTAATCGGTGGCAGCCAGGATAAATTTATGGCCCTTTGATGATGGCGGATTAATAGGTCCTACTATGTCCATTCCCCACATTTCAAACGGCCATGCAATATTTGTGGGATGCAACGACTCATGGGTTTGATGTATGAAATTACCATGTACCTGGCACTCGTGGCACCTTTTTGCAAATTTCATGGCGTCGTCAAACTTGGTAGGCCAATAGTAACCAAGATGTCGCAGTTGATAATATAACTTAGGGCCAGATTGATGCACCCCACACATCCCGACGTGCACTTCATTTAAGGCTTCCACAATTTCATTCCCTGCTAGACAGCGGAGGAGGATGCCATCGAAGGAACGCCTATATAGGGTATCATTTATACATGTATAGTGAACTGACCTTTTCCGAACTCTTGACCTTTCTGCCGAGTCTAGAGGTAAATATCCATGGAGCAAGTATTCCAGGAAAGGGCTTCGCCAGTCTCCAACTTCAATCTCGTAGACATCTGCAGTCATTGCAACCAACGTCATCGTCTCCTCCTCAACGAGTATAGGTAGGATTCTGCATTCTTCAACACGAATGTCCATCATTTGATCTGAAGTTAATGACATACTAGCGACTAAACCTGCTAAGGCGTCAGCCTTTTCATTCTGACTTCTTATGACATGCTGAATATTTAGATCAGCAAACATGGACATGAGCACTTTGGCTCGTTGGAAGTAAGGCCTCAATTCTTCTTTCTTTACCATCTAAGTTCCCAGTAGTTGGTTGAACACTAACTGAGAGTCACCATAAACAGTGAGTGAGTCTAACCCCATATTCAGAGCTAATTCAAGCCCAATTATCAAAGCCTCATATTCAGCGAAATTATTTGAAACCGCTGAAGTTAGGGTGAATGAGTACGGGATTATCCCTTCGCTTGGCTTCACAAAGACGACTCCAGCACCTGCCCCTGCTCGTCGACATGCGCCATCGAAGTACATTTGCCAACATGTACTAGAAACTGATGTAGTGAACACCTCTTCATCCGGCAAGTCATCATCTATGGGGAAATCATCGGGTATTGGATGTTTGGCTAGGAAGTTAGCTAACGCCTGCCCCTTCATGGCCTTTTGTGGCACAAACTTTATATCAAATTGCGACAAAAACATCGCCCACTTAGCCAGTCTACTTGAAAGCACCATTTTATTTAAGATGTACCTAAGAGGGTCTGCTCTCGATACAACGTGTACAGTATGGTCTAACATGTAATGGCGCAATTTTTGTGCTGCAAACACCAATGCGAGACATATTTTTTCCATGACCGGATAGTTGCACTCAGCCCCCACGAGGGTACGACTAAGGTAATATAGGGACATTTCTTTTCCGGACTCATTATTCTGTGCTAAAAGACCTCCCAACGACATAGGCATGGTTGCCGTATATAGGATCAGAGGACGCTCCTTAACCGGTGCACCCAAGATAGGTGGGTGTATAAGGTATTTTTTAATGTCCAAGAATGCATTTTGGCATGCTTGGTCCCACTCGAATGAGACACCCTTTTTCATGAGACGTGAGAATGGTTTACACCTTCCTGATAAGTTTGAGATAAATCTCCTGATATATGCCAGGTGACCTTGGAAACTCTTTAGCTCATGTAGGTTTGTGGGTGGTGGCATTTTGACGATCTCTTTCACTTTATCTGGGTCAATTTGGATGCCATTCTTTGTGACCACAAAACCAAGAAATTTCCCGGAAGAAACTCCGAACGCACATTTCATGGGATTCATTTTCAAGTTATGTTCCCTCAGACGCTCGAAAACCATTGCAAGATGTTTCATATGGTCTTCTTCACATTTTGATTTTACCACTATGTCATCAATATAACATTCAACGATTACATATAACAACCCATCTAAAACTATGGTCATCGCTCGTTGATATGTCGCCCCTGCATTTTTGAGCCCAAATGGCATGACCTTATAACAGAATATGCCTTTGGGCGTTCTGAAAGCCGTTAGCTCTTCATCTTCTGGCGCGATTTTTATTTGATTATATCCAGAATATCCATCCATAAAAGAAAATATTTCATGATTCATGGTAGCATCGACGAGTATTTCGGTTATAGGTATAGGAAAATCATATTTAGGGCATGCTTTATTTAAGTCCCTAAAGTCTACACACACACGGATTTGACCATTTTTCTTTTTAACTGGAACAATATTGGAAAGCCACTTAGGATATTTAACTTCCCTAATGAATCCAGTAGCTATAAGTTTGTCGACCTCAACTTCTATCTTGGGGAGTAGCTCGGGTCGAAATCTCCTTTGTGTTTGTTTCACTGGGGGAACATCGTCTTGCATGGCAAGTCGGTGCACCGCTACCTCTGGATCCAAGCCTGGCATTTCCTCGTAAGTCCAAGCGAAGACATCTTTGTTTGCAGAAAGGAACTTCCGATATTCCTCTTTCTTTTCTTTGGACAGACGTGCGCCAATAAAAATCGGTCGAGGATCCTCGGCTGTCCCGATATTTATTTCTTCTAAGTCATCAATAGTTGGCTGATTACCATCCTCCATTTGTGGGGATGCCTCAGTTGGGTCTACAAATTCAGTAGAGGTCATACAGACCTGATAGCCCAGCCCATGTCTTTTTTCTTTCAAAGGCTAGCCCTCATGTAGAGCTTCGAGTTGTTCTCGGGACAACGCCTTTTCAAATGGCGCTCGCTGCCCCCGACCATCGCACAACGACGGGCCAGTGAGAGTATCATATCCCATTCTCTGCATCATATACAAAACTCGGTTATCGTACAGAGAAATAGGCAATGACTCGTCATCTTTATTTTCCAAGGTGATATGAACCACATTTTTATTTTTATTTTCACACTCATGCGACTCTTCTTTATCTTGTTCAATTTTATGTTGAACCAAAGGAGGTAAGAGCATAGGCATTTTGGTACCTCTTTTAACAGATGATTTATTGATGACACAGAATATTGGGTCACCCACTTTCCTTTGGTCGCTTGGTATATACTGATAAATCTTTTGGCCAACTGAGGATTCTGCAGTATTTTTCTTTACCATATTTTATTCAGATACTAGTACAGGCTTTGGCTTGTGTACTTTTCCAACAGGCTCAAAGTAGAATTTGGCATCGGCGTAGAAAGATTCAGCTACGGTGAATGGTCTCTTATCTGCAAATATTCTTACTGTTTCTCCAGATTGCTCTTTGTACTTGACCTCTTGACCTGACTGGTTAAAGCCGTGAATGACCACATTTGACCAACTCAAATTCTTAGGGGAATATTCAATCCTTTTCAAAGTACGCAGAGGCAACAAATTTATGGCGGATCCACCATCTATCATTATGCGATTTGTTGGCAAGACGTCAATCTCACCAAACAAAAGAAGAGGTTTGTTGTGCTTCTTTGCTCCTAACAACATATCCTCATCTGTGAATGTAATATTTAACACATCATTTAATTCAGTTTCAGTCTGTGAGACTTCCACTCTATAATCTTCAGGAAATGACAATGCTGTAACTAGTGCCTTACGTAAATCCGAGGAAAGAGACAAAGCATCATAAATAGAAAGCATAGCTGGTATTTTCCTCAAATGAGATATTACATCATACTTGACCGACACCTTAGAAGGTGGGTCAATTCTCTCATTCTTGGTTACATCTTTGTTCCTAGGCTCCTTTCTAGGTGGAGGATGTGGGTCAGCTAACTGGCGACCTGATCTAAGGTGGACCTGATCCACTTCTGGCGCATCTTCTTCGGGGAAGTGAAGAGACTCACTATCATCCTCAAACACACCTATAGTGAGAACGTTGAATTCTTCACTAGGTGGAACTTTCATGCGCTTCGCCATATGTTGATATTTCTTTGGTACGAAGCGCAGAGGAGCGACATCTTCCATCACTCGGGGTAGTACACGGTGTTTTGGCCGTTGTTCCCTCCAGTCTTGGGGTTCTTGAGAAGCTGGTACACTGGGCCATCCATCACGGCTGCAGGGAATGTGAGCCTCTCTTTTACGCTGACCCTGGGACGTGGTCCTATGACCGAGGTACGGGAGGAAGCCTGAAGAGATAATTGGGGTAAATTCATATCCTGATGTAAAAATCATATCATCATAAGTTGGCCTCATATTTGAAGATGCGCAACTCACCGAGCTATCTTGAAGATTGGCAACATTTGCTGTAGCCATCTTATTTCCTTTCTTTAAGATTTTGAGGAGATCAGTATCAATGGTCCCCTCATCGATCATTTTCTGTATGATATTCTTCACAACAAAGCAATCTTTGAGTGTATGGCCCAAAATGCGATAGTAGTGACAGAAATTTGGGTCATGAAATTTTGAAGCTTCTTCTGGCCTTTTAGGCTTGGGAAGTTCTATAAGACTCAACTCCTTTAAACCATTAAAAAGGTCATCAATTTCTTCTACAGGAAAAGAATACTCCCTGTTTTGTCGCTCGCTGAGAGTTGGCCTCCTACTGACCTATGCATCTCGCTGCCCTTGATTCCCTATAGGTGATCTTCCGGGCTGGAACTGAGGTTTTACCGTCGTTGTCTCCATGGCTTGTGCAGACTTGGGTTTCATCGACAACTTTTCACGCTGACCACCTTTGTCTGTAGGCTTGTTGAACGTTGTTTTTGTTCGACAAGTGACAAGCTGCATAAAATTTTCTATGTCCGTGGATTTTGAAGCTAACTCTTCAAACGTGAGGGGCCTCACTCCTTGTAACTGGACAGCCACTTCTGAGCGGAGATTGTTCATGCACATGCGCACTGCTTCTGGCTTAGTGATTGGCTGTGGGCAATGAAGACTTAGGTTTCTCCATCTATTTATGAAATCAGCCGCCCTCTCGTTGAACCCTTGTTCAGTTTGGGTCAACTCAGTTATGCCCACCGTCCTCTGTGTGCTATAAAACCTCTTGAGGAATGAGTTTTGCATTTGTTCCCACGTTTTTATAGAGCTTGGAGGCAACTTGCTGTACCAAGTGAAGGCAGGCCCAGACAATGTATGTACAAACTGCCTAAGGAGAAGTGCTCCGTTGTTAGCTGTATCCTGACAAGCAGCAAGAAAGTGTGCTATGTGCTCATGGGGAGATCCACTCCCGTTGAACTTACTAAACTGCAGCTGCCTATAATTTGTTCGGAAAGGAACTAGGTCCACATCAGGTGGGTATGGCTTAACATACCCTGGACACATCGAGTACTGAGTTTGCATTAATTGCGACTTTACCCCTTCAGCGATCATTCTTTGGATCGCCTCAAGGTTAAGCCCTGCTCCTCCATGTTGGCTGCTAGCACTTGCGCCACCATCCCCTTCATTTCCTTTGCTTTGGTTATTGCTCATATGAATTCAAAGGGCTGCTAGCTTGTCTTCCTTTTGCCAAAGCGCTGCCGTAAGGTTGGCTAATTGCTCCTCAACGGGACGAGTTTCATTCGCAGCTAGGACTTGTTCTGTATGCTCTGCACCATGGTGAAGTTCTATCTCATTCTCAGAAGGACAAGGAGTGCTATCTGATAGGGGATTGTAAGACCCCCCATTGCTTGACCCAAGTTCTTCATGATCTGAACCCTTCTGGCTCCGCGTCATGCGGCGAGGACCTTCTACAACAGTCTTATGTGCCTTCTTCCTCTTGAAGTGTATTAATGCTGAGGATGTCTCGCTACTATTGTCTGTCACCCCTTTGACACCAACTGGCATTGTGTTGAATACTTCAAATGAGTTGCCTGAGACCTTCTTACGAGTTGGCCATGGAGCGAGAGTTCTGGTAGTCTTGTTTTTTGTACTTGCCATTTCTTTTGCCCCATTTCCTCCACTGACTTGGATTGTTGATGGAGAATCTCTTCCTTGTATTCTGCTATAACCCTAATCGGCTCGTACTGCCATCTCTCTTTGTTTCAGGGCGGCCCGCTTTTTGCGTGCATGAGCAGCCTGCTTCACATACTCTTGTCGTCGTGGATCTGCCTTCACAAATTCTTCATATTCTGGCCACTTCGATAGAGTTTCTACACGCCGCATGATGGCGCCACCAACATTATCAGCAGAGATAGAGCATCCTGGAAGTATTTCCTTCAAAGCTTGGCAAACATTTTGTGTCATGATGGCATGGAAGCTAGCATGGCTCCCCCCACGGATCCTTGCATTGATCTTCCTTTCTCTATTTCTGATGGGATATGCCACTTGCTTCCGCTGTTGATTGGTCATGTTTGCATCAGTTGCCACTGGGAAATCAAGCCATGCATGGTGAGCACTTTGCCGTCGACGGCGACATCGTGCTGGATCAACTGAGCCTTCAAATGATGGTCTTGGTGCTGGCACCGATGAGGACAAAGGATCTGATATTGTAGCAGTTGGATCCACATGACCAGCTTGGAAGTCATCTGAAGTGACAAACACCCCCTGCCACTGGAGCGAGCGTCTATTGCTTGGCTCACCCTCTAGGCATGGTCCAATGGGATTATAGCCCATGGTGGGGAAAAATTCAGGTGCATCAACACGAAGTTGGTTTCTTGGACGAGGTGATCCTTGATGTGTGGAAGACTCGGTGTCCTCAGACATTACACCTTTTCCTTTGTCCGCGAAGCAAGCCCTTTCAGCTGCCCCTACGTTTCTTGGGATAAGCTTATGTGAGCTTTCTCCTGACCCTTCACGTGTGCCCACCCTAAGTTTTGAAGGTGTAAGGGGCACTGCGACTTTGGTCGATGTAGTTGAAGCGGATTGTCTTGGCGATGCCACCTTTAGTGATCCCGTCTGTTTTGCAAGAACAGGCCACTCTTCGGGTGTCATGCGAACAACCTTTGATGGTACCTCCTGGCTCATGACCTTGGTAGGTGACATCTTTGTGAAACCAGGAGGAACTGAAGTAGATGAAGAAGCTTCACGTACATGCTGATCCTTAGATGCTCTTGCAGCTGCACGCATCCTTCTCTTTGCTGACTTTGTGAGAACAGGAGTAAACCCTTCCTTCAGTGCAGAAGAGACTTCCTTTTCTTCTGGCTTAGTTGGGGATGCAGCTGTTGTTTCCAAACTCTTGCTAACTGCAGCCACAAGCGGACCAATAGGCACATCTAGCCAGAGGTCGCCAAAGCGGAGAGTGACGAATTGCTGGACCTGTCCCTCCATACCTTCACAATAAAGAAAACCATATATTAATTTTCTTCATCTATTTTTTGTATATGCATACATAATGTTTTATGCTTTATGTACTATGGAAATTCATATGTTGCAATCCTATGTTGGAATTCGAAGATGAGGGGAGAAATAGGTCCCACTGGGCGTGCCAGAATCTGATGACGGGAAAATGGCAGGCGTGAGACACGCGTCCACGTCATTGATACAGAGTTAATAATTCAAATACGTAGATGCATACAATAAAAATAGGATCAAACATTGCAGGTACTTTATTTCCAGAACTCTTACATTTACATAAAAATTCTGTTAATTACATCTCCGAAGAGAAAACCCCTGATTAAGAATTCCAACATATCTACTACATAAGATTGCAACACATTCCTATTACAATATGCTACAAGAAAATTCCTCCTCGCGATCGTCAATGCACTCCTGCTTGGGTACTTGAAGTTTGCTTTCATGCAAGTACTTCTCCATAATTTCATGTTTGATATGTTGGAGCATATATTTTCCTAACATGTTTAATTGTGGTCAACCTCATTTATATGATGGTGCAGAATGAAGGTTGGTTTTGACTAGGCTTAGTTTTATCCTACGTTTGGCATATAGGATATGTATATATTTTTCTTTGGGAATTTTATATGACATCTTTGGTTTTGGTGGCATGGATACATGTGACATGCCAATTTTAATAAGTTTTGCATCATCATTTTACTACTATCACCGCGCGACACTGATATGGTGCCCGTGTGTAGCGTAATGGACTGATGCTTTCTGACACAATTTTGATGCTTTTTATAGTGCATATGATATGTGCCATATTTTGTTGACTTTGACTTCACACGGTATCAAAACTAACCACGCGGTGCAATGATATGACAGACACGTATAGCTTGACCCGAATGGAGTTTGTTTATGATATTTTTTATTTGTTTAAAGCCTATGTGGGCTACATGAAATATGCCTTATCATGTATTTTGCATGAATTTTGTATGCATATGTGGATGTGGAGTGAACTTATTTTTTATTAAGTTCTGCTTTACCTGTATTACTACTAACACCGCGTGGCACTAAGATAATGCCCGCGTGCAGCGTAACCAAGCAAAGGTTTGTGGAGCCATTATGGTTGCATGAGTTATATGACATCTATCATCTTTGTTTATGTTTGTACCTTACATGGTATTAGCACTAACTCCACATAGCGTCATTTCATTGGCGTTCGTGTGTAGCATAACTCATGTAAAGTGAGTTTGTGATATCCATTTATGACGATGCTAATAGTTTAGGCTCTTATAGCATTGGAGCATGTTTGCAACATCTTTTATATGACTTTGGCCAAATATGTGGCATGGATGTTTTATTTAGATTTGTCTTACTTGTATTACTACTAACACCACGTAACACGAATATCTTGTCCGCGTGTAGCGTAACCAAGTAAAATTGGTTTATGACGTGTAGTTTTGACTTTGGACTTTGAACCAAATATTTGACTTTGGACCAAATATTTGACGAATTTCATGTCATATTTTATTTGACTTTGGACCAAATATGTGGCCTGAATATTCTGTTTAGTTCTCTGTCACCTGTATTACTGCTAACAGCGCGTAGCATTAAGATAATGCCCGCGTGTAGCGTAACCAAGTAAGATTGGTTTTTATGATGCAATATGTTTTATAATTCATCTTGCATGATTTTGGTTTTTAGGTGTGTATCGTGAACACATTTTTTAATTAAGTCTTGCCCTGCTCGTATTACTACTAACACCAAATAGCATTAATATAATGCCCTCATGTAGCATAACCAAGTGAAGGAATATTTTGTATATTCTTGTTCGTATTACAACTAACGCGACACATAAGGTCCGTAGCGTAACCGGCCAAGAACAAATTCAGTTTAGCATATTCGTGATTTCATTCCAACTTAGTCATATCCATTTTTTATGATGACCAAATTAAGTCAACTTTTTATGAGGTTTTCGCACCTATGACACTCTTGATTTGTATCCATGCATAGGGAGCAAACCAAGGAACGAGGCGTCCATCTTGGATTGTATTGCTAAAGGGACTGAACCAAGACGGAGATCAATAGGACGAAGCGCATGCAACTTTTAAAGGAACCATGCTTACAAGAACCATGCATGCTCCTTAACTCGTACTGCGATGGCCGAGCCGAAGGCGAAAGTTTGGGATAGATATATCATGCTCCTTGGTTTGTACCGCGATAGCCGACAAAGGACAAAAATTTGGGATGGATGCAACATACTCTTTAGTCTGTACCAAAATGGCCAAACCAAAGACAAAATTTTGAGATAGACTAAATAATGCACCTTAGTCTATACCTCTATGGCACGACTATGAGCAAGAATTTTTTGGAAGATAAAACATGCTCCTTGATTTGTACCATGATGGCCGGACCAAGGACTAGAATTTTGGGAGAGGAGGAAGAAGAAAGCTCCCTGGCCTGTACCACAATGGACAAACCAGGGGCTAGAGAAGAGCCATGAATCTCACCTTCTCACCTCCTGCAAGCACCACACCTGCCTCTTCTTTCTCTCTGAGCTCTTATGTGTTGTGCGTGTGTGTGTGATTTTAGCAGTGGGAGAAACGATCTAAGGGGCCAACCCTATAGCAGTGCATCTGCCTGGTATTTATAGTGGCTAGGAAGAAGCAGCGCTTGTTGGCTGTAGGGCGCGCCCACCCACGTCCCATCACATCGTGTGATCGTGCGGAACGTGAGAACGTGGGCTGTTTTCTTTTTTATTCCATTGATTACTAATTGATCCACGTAAGGTTGACCAATAGCCAGCTCCATTACGTGATTAGTCATTATGGGCTGGCACTTTTTCCTTTTAAGTAACATGTGGGCCTTCCCCACACTGTTCGCATGCATGCATGCACGTCAACTTTATGAAGAGTACGGCCATGCATTTGTGGCTTTTTTATGGGCTAAGCATGATTAGCTACTAATGGCTTATTAAAATTTAGGGTGTGCATGCTAATTTTTTTTATTTATTTTTTGCATGCAACTCAAGGTCTATAATCCGATGAATATTTGACCAAGTATACTGCGTATATTTCATCGGGACAATATTTTTTATGCGCTGTTTAAATATTTCATTTTGCCGATGGAACAAAGTCGAACATTTATCATATAGTCGCCATTTTGGTGATATTAGCATCCCTCATGACAATATTTTTTTTATTTTCGCCGATAGTAGAAGCGCGCATGTGTGCGAGCCATGTGCTCTCCATATTTTCTTCAAAACTTAACAAGTTTCGTCGTATTTTAAAATTATCGGTTTAATGTGTGCACTGTCGACAAAAAAATAAATATCAGACGCCTATTTTGTCTATCGTCACTTTGAGATATTGATTATATTTTTGAAGTGATTCTTCTCATTATAAAACGGATTTTTGCCGTTTTGAATATATATTTTATGTGGGTCATGGATTTTATTTTATCTTGGTCAAAATTTATGTCAACACTATCGGTCTAGTAAAGTAGTCAATTGCTTAGGGACAATTCCGCAACACCCACCACCACTTTTCCACACTCGCTATATTTACTTTATTGTGTCTTTACTTTCTGTTAGTGCCATTAGTTTTCAAATTTGAATAGTTAAAATTTGAATTCTTTAAAAATTGTTTGAATCACAAGTTTGTGATTAACTTACTAAAAAAATGAGAATAGATGCGCTTATAGAGAAAACTTGATGCACTTCGTGTACAAAATGGACAATCACTTTCAAATGAACTCTGAAAAAGTTAAAAGTTGGGATGGTATCATAATTTCACCCACATAGCATGTGCATGTACAAAAGGACAATGGTAGCATGTTCGTGTGTTACAAAGTTGGCATGGTATCATCATAATAGTTGCGGGAGAAAGTCTTCACTTTTTCTTCGCTTGTGTCATTTGCTTATTGCGCCGTAGCCATGGATAATCTTCATTGTTTATCAGGATGCTTGGGTCAGCCTTAACATTGAAGGGAGGAATTTCATGAAACTTTTCATAATCTTCAGACATGTCTGTCTTACCGTCCACTCCCAGGATGTCCCTTTTTCCTGAAAGAACTATGTGGCGCTTTGCCTCATCGTATGATGTATTCGCTTCCTTATCTTTTCTTTTTCTCAGTTTAGTAGACATGTCCTTCACATAGATAACCTGTGCCACATCATTGGCTAGGACGAACGGTTCATCAGTGTACCCAAAAAATTTCAGATCCACTGTTGTCATTTCGTACTGTGGGTCTACCTGTACCCCGCCGCCTAACAGATTGACCCATTTGTACTTAAACAAAAAGACCTTAAAATCAGGTCCGTAGTCAAGTTCCCATATGTCCACTATGTAACCATAATATGTGTCCTTTCCGCTCTCGGTTGCTGCATCAAAGCGGACACTGCTGTTTTGGTTGGTGCTCTTTTGATCTTGGGCGATCGTGTAAAATGTATTCCCATTTATCTCATATCCTTTGTAAGTCAATACAGTCAAAGATGGTCCCCTGGACAACAAGTACAACTCATCACAAACAGTGTTGTCACCTCTGAGACGTGTTTCCAACCAACTGCTGAAAGTCCTGATGTGTTCACATGTAATCCAGTCGTCGCACTGCTCCGGGTGTTTGGAGCGCAGACTGTTCTTGTGTTCATCGACATACGGGGTCACCAAGGTAGAGTTCTGTAGAAATGTGTAGTGTGCTTGAGACCAAAAATATCCGTCCCTGCATATTATTGAGTCTCTTCCAAGAGTGCCTTTTCCAGTCAGTCTCCCCTCATACCGCGATTTAGGGAGACCTATCTTCTTAAGGCCAGGAATGAAGTCAACACAAAACGCGATAACATCCTCTGTTTGATGGCCCATGGAGATGCTTCCTTCTGGCCTAGCGCGGTTACGGACATATTTCTTTAGGACTCCCATGAACCTCTCAAAGGGGAACATATTGTGTAGAAATACGGGCCCCAGGATGACAATCTCGTCGACTAGATGAACTAGGACGTGCGTCATGATATTGAAGAAGGATGGTGGGAACACCAGCTCGAAACTGACAAGACATTGCGCCACATCACTCCTTAGCCTTGGTACGATTTCTGGATCGATCACCTTCTGAGAGATAGCATTGAGGAATGCACATAGCTTCACAATGGCTAATCGGACATTTTCTGGTAGAAGCCCCCTCAATGCAACCGGAAGCAGTTGCGTCATAATCACGTGGCAGTCATAAGACTTCAGGTTCTGAAATTTTTTCTCTGGCATATTTATTATTCCCTTTATATTCGACGAGAAGCCAGTCGTGACCTTCATACTGAGCAGGCATTCAAAGAAGATTTCTTTCTTTTCTTTCGTAAGAGCGTAGCTGGCAGGACCTTTATACTGCTTCGGAGGCATGCCGTCTTTTTCGTGCAAACGTTGCAGGTCCTCCCGTGCCTCAGGTGTATCTTTTGTCTTCCCATACACGCCCAAGAAGCCTAGCAGGTTCACGCAAAGGTTGTTCGTCACGTGCATCGCGTCGATTGAGGAGCGGACCTCTAGGTCTTTCCAGTAGGGTAGGTCCCAAAATATAGATTTCTTCTTCCACATGGGTGCGTGTCCCTTAGCATCATTCGGAACAGCTAGTCCACCGGGACCCTTTCCAAAGATTACGTAGTGTAAATCATTGACCATAGCAAGCACGTGATCACCGGTGCGCATGGCGGGCTTCTTCCGGTGATCTGCCTCGCCTTTGAAATGCTTGCCTTTCTTTCGACATTGATGGTTGGTCGGAAGAAATCGACGATGGCCCAGGTACACATTCTTCCTGCATTTGTCCAGGTATATACTTTCAGTGTCATCTAAACAGTGCATGCATGCGTGGTATCCTTTGTTTGTCTGTCCTGAAAGGTTACTGAGAGCGGGCCAATCGTTGATGGTCACGAACAGCAACGCCTTAAGGTTAAATTCCTCCTGTTTGTGCTCATCCCACGTACGTACACCGTTTTCATTCCACGGCTGTAAAAGTTCTTCAACTAATGGCCTTAGGTACACATCAATTTCGTTGCCGGGTTGCTTAGGGCCTTGGATGAGAACTGGCATCATAATGAACTTCCGCTTCATGCACATCCAAGGAGGAAGGTTATACATACATAGAGTCACGGGCCAGGTGTTGTGATTGCTGCTCTGCTCCCCGAAAGTATTAATGCCATCCGCGCTTAAAGCAAACCATACATTCCTTGGGTCCTTTGCAAACTCATCCCAATACTTTCTCTCGATTTTTCTCCACTACGACCCGTCAGCGGGTGCTCTCAACTTCACATCTTTCTTTCGGTTCTCACTGTGCCATCGCATCAACTTGGCATGCTATTCGTTTCTGAACAGACGTTTCAACCGTGGTATTATAGGAGCATACCACATCACCTTCACAGGAACCCTCTTCCTGAGGGGCTCGCCATCAACATCACCAAGGTCATCTCGTCTGATCTTATACCGCAATGCATCGCATACCGGGCATGCATTCAGATCCTTGTATGCACCGCGGTAGAGGATGCAGTCATTAGGGCATGCATGTATCTTCTCCACCTCCAATCCTAGAGGGCATACGACCTTCTTTGCTGCGTATGTACTGTCGGGAAATTCGTTATCCTTTGGAAGCTTCTTCTTCAATATTTTCAGTAGCTTCTCAAATCCTTTGTCAGCCACAGCATTCTCTGCCTTCCACTGCAGCAATTCCAGTACGGTACCGAGCTTTGTGTTGCCATCTTCGCAATTGGGGTATAACCCTTTTTTGTGATCCTCTAACATGCGATCGAACTTCAGCTTCTCCTTTTGACTTTCGCATTGCGTCCTTGCATCGACAATGACCCGACAGAGATCATCATCATCGGGCACATTGTCTGGTTCGTCTTGATCTTCAGCAGCTTTACCCGTTGCAGCATCATTGGGCACATCGTCTGGTTCCTCTTGATCTTCACCAGCTCCCCCCGTTGCAGCATCACCGTATTCAGGGGGTACATAGTTGTCATCGTAGTCTTCTTCTTCGCCGTCTTCCATCATAACCCCTATTTCTCCATGCCTCGTCCAAACATTATAGTGTGGCATGAAACCCTTGTAAAGCAGGTGGGAGTGAAGGATTTTCCGGTTAGAGTAAGACCTCGTATTCCCACATTCAGTGCATGGACAACACATAAAACCATTCTGCTTGTTTGCCTCAGCCGCATTGAGAAACTCATGCACGCCCTTAATGTACTCGTGGGTGTGTCTGTTACCATACATCCATTGCCGGTTCATCTGCGTGCATTATATATAATTAAGTGTCCAAATTAATAGAAGTTCATCATCACATTAAAACCAAAGTGCATACATAGTTCTCATCTAACAACATATAGCTCTCCAGAGCATCTAATTAATTAAACCATACATTGAAACTATGTAAAACATTTCAATGCGAAAACAAATGCGATCATAATCGCAACCAAGGTAACAATTGATCCAACGGCATAATGATACCAAGCCTCGGTATGAATGGCATATTTTCTAATCTTTCTAATCTTCAAGCGCATTGCATCCATCTTGATCTTGTGATCATCGACGACATCCGCAACATGCAACTCCAATATCATCTTCTCCTCCTCAATTTTTTTATTTTTTCCTTCAACAAATTGTTTTCTTCTTCAACTAAATTTAACCTCTCGACAATAGGGTCGGTTGGCATTTCCGATTCACATACATCCCAGATAAATAAAATCTATGTCACGTTGGTCGGCATAATTTTCATAAACAATAAATGAACCAATAGTTATAAAGATAATATACATACCACATCCGAATCATAGACAGGACGAGGGCCGACGGGGGCGGATACCAAAACCATCGCACTATATAAGATGCAATAATAAATGTAAGAAAATGATACAAGTATCTATCTAAACATACAAGTAAGAATATTTTTCCTTTCAGAAAGAAGATAAGAACAAGAGGATCACCACGGTGGTGCCGGTGATGAGATTGGCGCGGGTGATCGACGGCGGTGAAGACGGGGACGGGGCGTGACGGACCGCTAAATCTAGACAAATCTTGAGGAAAATGGAGCTTGGAGGTCGAGCTTCGAGAGGAGAAAGCTTAAGTAGTGTGGCTCGGGCATTCCATCGAACACCTCATGTGCATAGAAGGTGAGCTAGAGCACCACAAAGCCCTCTCCCCCTCGGCCAGAGAAAACCAGAGCACTGGGGTGCTCTGCTCGCGAGCGAGGGGTATATATAGGCACCTCATTGGTCCCGGTTGGTGACATGAGCTGGGACTAAAGGGGAGCCTTTGGTCCCGGTTCAAGCCACGAACCGGGACCAATGGTGGTGGGCCAGGAGCGAGGCCCATTGGTCCCGGTTCATCCCACCAACCAGGACCAAAAGGTCCAGATGAACCGGGACCAATGGCCCACGTGGCCCGGCCGGCCCCCTGGGCTCACGAACTGGGACCAATGCCCACATTGGTCCCGGTTCTGGACTGAACCGGGACTAATGGGCTGAACCGGCCTGGACCAAAGCCCTGTTTTCTACTAGTGACAGCCCCTACTTTTTATTTACGTGCTCTTTATTATCTTGCAAACCTATCCAACAACACCTACAAAGTACTTCTAGTTTCATACTTGTTCTAGGTAAAGCGAACGTCAAGTGTGCGTAGAGTTGTATCGGTGGTCGATAGAACTTGAGGGAATATTTGTTCTACCTTTAGCTCCTAGTTGGGTTCGACACTCTTACTTATCAAAAACTGTTGTGATCCCCTATACTTGTGGGTTATCAGGCTACACGTCGGTCGACTGACTTTTTCATCTCTGGTCAGTCAATTTTGCAGCCGTTGGATACGAAATCAAGGGCATGCGGTTCATCTTCAACCTCCACCCCCTTGAGCCGCCAGCCACCACCGGCCAAACAGCAGCCCCCCGCCACCCGCGGTCGGCGGTGCGCCGCCCCGCTCGCCCCGAAAACACTTCCCACCGTCGGTCTGCCGCCGCCCCGGCCATCCCTCTAGCCCTCCCCCCCATGCAGAGCTTTTTCTCCGGTGATCCCCACACCACCGCCCCACCAACCCCGCCACCGCCGGCGACCACCGCCCCCATCCTGAACCCTAAGATAGATAGTGGGGTACCTCTCCGGTGAGCCCCCCTCCCCGGTGCGGCTGGTTCTTCCTTCACCCTGGCGTGCCCCCCCCCCACCCCCTGAAAATTGACTGACCCAAAAGTCGATTCAGTCGACTGAAGTGTAGCTAAATCGGAGCAGCATCGCAAGCAAGAGCAAGAGCAAGAGCAGCAGCGCGAGCAAGAGCAATAGCAAGAGCAGACCAGGCAGGGGACCGAGAGCAAGAGCAGAGCAGCATCGTGAGCAAGAGCTAAAGCAGCAGCAGCTCCTACTGATGTGGACGTCGCCGCCGAGGGAGCAACGCCGTGGAGGAAGTGGCCGGCGATGCCGCCGTGGATGGAGCCGCGCCGTGTCGGCTCGGGACCGAGCGCCAGCAGCACCGTGAGATCGAATCAATAAGAAAATGAGGCGATTAGTGTACAACCTCTTTGGTGGCGCCGATTAGGCTGCAGCTTCATTCGAGGAAACGGTGATGATGATGCTCTTCCGGTGGTGCAGGTGAAGACGGCGGTGTGGGAATGGAGGTGGCGCAAAAGATGAGGGGAACGTCGGGGCAGCTCCTTGGATGTGGAGGACGGGGTGGCTGAACCAGCGGGACGATGAGATCGATGACGGATCCTCATCCGGTACGGTGGATGAGGGATGTCGAGGTGTTGCTGTGGACGACGTCGTCGAGGAAGAGGCTCCGGCTGGGTGGCAGACGGAGCAGGGTGTGGGGTTTCGTCACGGGTTTTCGCGGCCTCGGTGTACGATGGGTGGGTGGATGGGATGGCAGTGGGGAATCATGGCTTAGAGATGCGCTTGTCCGAAATGTGGGGTAAGTTACGAAAGTACCGCCACCGATTTGAGGCGGTTCTTTCGGTTCAGGGATACCACGGGCATTTCGCGTGTCGGAATTTCACAGGAGGTGGGAGTTTTCGCGCGCGTTGTTATTTCGGAATAGCAAGGCGTGGGTTGAGATGGAGGGAGTTGTCGGAGCACAACGAGACAAAGATATATCTGAAATATTTCGGGCTAACAAGGCGCGGGTTGAAATTTCCGGACAAGCCTAATGTGTACTGTACCAAATCAATGCGCACTACAAATGTCATTCAAAACTTTGAATTCATGTTATGTTCAATTAAAATATTTCGCTATGTGTATAATGCATGCATCCTACTACTCAAATGAACATTTTAGTGCATTCCAAACGTATATGCTACCGCTTCAATATGAACTAAATTTGAATTCGTTTCTCTATTTGAATAAGATCTACAGTAATGATTGTTGTGAAGTCAAAGCATTTGAATTTGTTTCTCTGTTTTAATAAGATCTACAATCATCATTATTGTCAAGTTAAACCATCGTTTGTGTATTATCTTCACAGCATACCACATGATTAGTCTCGAGTTACATATGAACTATGTGTACTATATGAACTCGAACTAGATTTTTTGAATCCACTTTATTTTGATTTCAAGTCACATTACATTTCTAGCTCTAGCTAGATCTTCATAATCTAAACCATGTCTCATATGTATAATGTGTTTATCACATTATGTATGGCGCCCCGCCCCCTACGCCTACAAGTATTTAGACGTGAGTTGCAAACAACACACATTACCACAAATTCAAATAAAATGTGAGAATGTTCGATATATAGTATTGTTTAGATTGTTCGATATTTAGTTGTAAGCTGCAAACGCCACATATTATCACAAATTCAAATAAAATGTGAGATTGTTTGATGTATAGTATGGTTAAGATTGTTCGGCATTTAGCTGTGAGTTGCAAACACCATGCATTATCACATTATGGTATAACATGTGCACATCACGTGTATCACCGCTATATTCATGCATGCAATGTTTAAAACACTATGATCTCCTATTCAAATATATGAATCTGCTTTCATATCAAATTATGTTCTTTCTTAGTCTCTTACACCCACACAATCCTCTAACCTTTGTAGCTACCAGTAACTTTCTCTCGTGCATGCACACGCCCTCCTCGCCCTCCCCCTCCCTCGGCATTCTATACACCGGGCACATTCATTTTTTTCTTTAGGTCATTCTCCCAGAGTCTCCACAACTCCTTTCCGACACACACTGATCGATAAACCTCTCCAGTGATGCCTGCCTACAACATACACACACACCTTCAATCTCCTCCTTTATATGTCCTTGCCTCGTGTCTCTCATACGGTCAGACACACGTGTAAACTCTCGTCCCTCTTTTCATCAATCTCACAACCGCACACTCCTCCCTGTATCTAGCTAGTAGTTGGGCCTCTCACACCACCTCCTAGCTCCATTCTCTCTGTCTATCTGTCTCGCTAGGCCTTATTTGCCTCTAACAAATGGACGTACACCGACCGATTTCTCGC
Source organism: Triticum urartu (assembly GCF_056163025.1). Lineage (NCBI taxonomy): Eukaryota > Viridiplantae > Streptophyta > Magnoliopsida > Poales > Poaceae > Triticum > Triticum urartu. The sequence goes on from NC_141878.1 coordinate 102,205,597, forward strand.
TATACATATAGCTAGCTAGGTCCTTATAACTCGTTTTTACCCACACGTCAATCGATCTACCTCATTAGTTGTGTCTCTCCCTTCCTCCGACAAACAACAATTGATCTACCGATCTAGTTAGATTTGCTTACCAAACACATGGTTCCCCTTCATCATCCATGGATGCGTCCCGATAGATCTATCACACACAGGCACACACAGAAACACATCCCCACTCTTATTGATAACATTGCAGTTCCACCCTCAGTTTGTCTAGTAGGCCTCTCCCACCATCTTCGAGAAGCAACTCCATCACCCATCTAGCACTCTACCCCTCTCCCTCCTTCTCCCTCCCTCCCTCTCTCCTCTCTCTCTTTGTCCCATCATATTTCCCGTCCTTCTGTTATGTATGGATGTCGACCGATCTCCCTCAAGACATAGCTGGGTCTCTCCTTCTCAACACATATACGAGTCGTTCTACCTCTATAGTTAGGCCTCTACCTACCCCTCCCCCACCCCCTCCCCCCCCCCCACACACCGATACATCGAGCACTCTAGTCATGTCTCCCTGCCACACACAAACTTAACATGTGCCCTCTAACGTTCCGGTAGGCCAGTCGCCCTATATCTTTGACTTGCACACACACACACACAATTTCGATGGCTCTCTTCATCGATCTCGCACCCACCCACTTGATCCTCTCTTCGACTCTATCAATAGCTATGACCACTCCCTCTCTTCTCGTGGATTGCCCGACCCTCTATGTATGATATGGTAGGCCTCCATTTCACACACGTTGCATGCAAAATTTTGTTTGAGATCTCATCGACATATATTCCCACAAATAATTCACGAAATCAACCCCCTACCCCACCCCCACCCCAAAACAAAAAACACTCACGAACGCGGTTTGTATCTCTCACACACACCCACGTAGGTGGGGGACGTGCATGAAGAGAAGAGGTGCATGCACGGTGCACGTACTCCCGTCTCTTTCCCAACCACACCCGCGCGGGTACACTGTGGAGCTCATTTCTATACGAAAAAGGCAGCCCACGTGGTAATTTGGCACGTGTACTAGTTGTCCACTTGGTGGAGGGAGGATCGTCTACCACGGGTGAACAAACAAATTGCAACTTGACGTGTTATGTTAAAAAAAGAGGCAAACCATGTGGGGCCTACCTTAGAGGTAAGGCTCTATACACTGGAGTACTTTTGATGTGTCCCGTCAACTCGTAGAACGAGGAGAAGCTTGCTTAGTACGCCGTCTCCCCCGTTCCTAAATATAAGTCTTTGTAGAGATTTCACCATGAACCACATGCGGATGTATATAGATGCATTTTAAGTGTAGATTCATTCATTTTGTTCCGTATGTAGTGGAATCTCTACAAAGACTTATCTACTAGTAATAGCTAGCCCCCACTACTAGGAATTCTCTATCCTCTCCTTGAGCCACATCATCAAAATTGATGTAGCCGTTAGATGAAGTAAATCAGCCCATAATAGCCGTCTGATCTAGACGCTGAGAGGCTCCGCACTAAGCCACATACAAGCATGCAGAAATACCGTGGCACATGCATGTGAGTGGGTTTTAAATCACATCAACATGTCTGCATGCAAGCATGCACCGGTAGCGTGCATGTAAGTGAGCTTTTAAGTCCCATTAACATGTCAAAAAGAAAAATATAATCCCATTATGCAGTAGGAGTTGGCTGATCTTTTTTCCTTACGTGGGATGATCTAAATGATGATGGGAGTTTATTTAGTTTGGCTACCACATTTGTCATGAGGTTATAGAGTTTTTTTTAGTTTTGTGAAATCGATAATTTTGCGCAGAGAGATATACCGCTGTTCCGTGGCAACGCGCGGGGACTCATCTAGTAATATTTAGGAACAGAGGGAGTACTATGTAAAGAGTTAGGTGTCGCACGGTGATAGTGTGAGGTGGGCCATGTAATCACTGAGCCTGCATGTTTTCACTACTCTTGCACGCCTCCGCTGTAAGAATGGAGAAAATTGTAATCTAGTAGTAGTACCTCCTTTCGCCGAAAGCGTGGGACATCCAGCAGTCCTACCACCTCAGTGTTGGGATCTACGGTAGGGTGCGTCGACTGCAAATTAAAATTTCCTACACGCAGAACAACCAAGAACGGGCTACGGGAGATGGATCAACAGTTCGTTACCACTAAACGCGCAGTGCCGTGCAGCGGAAGAAGAGTTGGGGCAGTGTGTCCGCGTGGATCGTCTCCTCCTCGTCCGATCTCCCTCGCACAACTGGTGGTCGGTTCCCACGTACAGGTTCACCAGAGTGGCGCAAGTGCACGGCCTCTAACGGTATCCGCGCATGTAGGAGGAACATCGTGCGGTGGACTGCTAGGTCCAATCACACAACCGGCGGCGAGTGGAGGTGTCTATTCGCAACACATGCAAACCCTAGTGACAGCGCCGAAGAGATCAGTCCATGAGTGTGCCGCACCTCCACTATATATAAAGGCGTCCGTCGCGGGATCAACACTTGGGCCTCGCACGGACTCTAAAGCCCATAAGTCTACTCAGCCACAATCCGAATACAGTTCGGATCACATCCGACCAGAGTCCTCGAATTCGACCTCATAGGTTCCTTCCCTTAAGCGCGCGACCCCTTAGGTTCAAGTCGGCTTGGTCGCAGTTCGGGTCACCTCCGAACTGCACGGTTGGTAGCGGCCTCTAGCAAGGCATGACGAACACCAAGCAGACTATGAAGCTGGTTAGCGAACCTGTACATCACACTTCCATTCCTTTTGCCACAAGATATATGTAATCGAGCTCAAGGCGAGTCTGTCATCCTTGTGCTTAGCCCGACCTCTTTCTCGTTCCAGTGATGCCAACCACTATCTTGATTATCTCATAATCCTTGTCGCATGGCCATGCTTATCCTGGTCGGATCACACGAGGGGCCCAGAGTATATATCTCCTGAATGGAGGGGCAAATCCCATCTTGCTCGACCACGTCTCGCAGCATGGTTCTGGACAAACCCGAAACCTACCTTTATAACTACTCAGTCACGGAGTAGCGTTTGGTCGGCCCAAAGAAAGTCTGTCACCATCCCGAGTATGTAGCGACCTGACCTCAGATGGTCAAGTCTCTGTGCTTCAGTGTCATCCCTGGATCGGTAATGCTGACACACACATTACTCGAAGGATTTATAACATAGTGGCAATCACACACTTATTACATCGAATGTCTCAAGAGAGAGCTTAATACAATAATATGGCTTAAGGCCATCTAATACGATAACAGCGAAAGGCTTGGAAGATAAAGTGAGTCCATCAACTCCAATGGCATAGCTGAGCTGCACGACAACGAGCTAACGAACCTTACTCCTCATCTGAAAAGTCTGCAACATAATACGTTGCAGCCCGAAACGGGTCAGCACATGGAATTGTTGGGTTTCGTAGTAATTTCAAAAAAATTCCTACGCACACGCAAGATCATGTGATGCATAGCAACGAGGGGGAGAGTGTTGTCTACGTACCCAACGCAGACCGACTGCGGAAGCGATGACACGACGTAGAGGAAGTAGTCGTACGTCTTCACGATCCAACCGATCAAGCACCGAAACTACGACACCTCCGAGTTCGAGCACACGTTCAGCTCGATGACGATCCCCGGACTCCGATCCAGCAAAGTGTCGGGGAAGAGTTCCGTCAGCACGACGGCGTGGTGACGATCTTGATGTACTACAGCAGCAGGGCTTCGCCTAAACTCCGCTATAGTATTATCGAGGTATATGGTGGCAGGGGGCACCGCACACGGCTAAGGAATAGATCACGTGGATCAACTTGTCTGTTTCTGGGGTGCCTCTGCCTCAGTATATAAAGGAGCCAAGGGGGGAGGGGGCGCCGGCCAAGGAGGAGGGCGCAGGAGGAGTCCTACTCCTTCCGGGAGTAGGACTCCCCTCCAATCCTATTCCAACTAGGATTCCCCAAAGGGGGAAAGAGGGAGAGGGGGGCCGGCCACCTTCTCCTAGTCCTAATAGGACTAGGGGAGGGGGAAGTGGCGCAGCCACCTTGGGCTGCCCCTTTCTCCTTTCCACTAAGGCCCATGAAGGCCCATATGGCTCCAGGGGGGTTCCGGTAACCCTCCCGGTATTCCGGAAAAATCCCGATTTCACCCGGAACACTTCCGATATCCAAACATAGGCTTCCAATATATCAATCTTTACGTCTCGACCATTTCGAGACTCCTCGTTATGTCCGTGATCACATCCGGGACTCCGAACAACCTTTGGTACATCAAAATGCATAAACTCATAATATAACTGTCATCGTAACCTTAAGCGTGCGGACCCTACGGGTTCGAGAACAATGTAGACATGACCGAGACACGTCTCCAGTCAATAACCAATAGCGGGACCTGGATGCCCATATTGGCTCCTACATATTCTATGAAGATCTTTATCGGTCAGACCGCATAACAACATACGTTGTTCCCTTCTTCATCGGTATGTTACTTGCCTGAGATTCGATCGTCGGTATCCAATACCTAGTTCAATCTCGTTACCGGCAAGTCTCTTTACTCGTTCCGTAATACATCATCTCACAACTAACATATTAGTTGTAATGCTTGCAAGGCTTATGTGATGTGTATTACCGAGAGGGCCCAGAGATACCTCTCCAACAATCGGAGTGACAAATCCTAATCTCGAAATACGCCAACCCAACATCTACCTTTGGAGACACCTGTAATGCTCCTTTATAATCATCAAGTTACGTTGTGACGTTTGGTAGCACCCAAAGTGTTCCTCCGGCAAACGGGAGTTGCATAATCTCATAGTCATAGGAACATGTATAAGTCATGAAGAAAAGCAATAGCAACATACTAAACGATCGGGTGCTAAGCTAATGGAATGGGTCATGTCAATCAGATCATTCAATTATTGATGTGACCTCGTTAATCAAATAACAACTCATTGTTCATGGTTAGGAAACATAACCATCTTTGATTAACGAGCTAGTCAAGTAGAGGCATACTAGTGACACTTTGTTTGTCTATGTATTCACACATGTATTATGTTTCCGGTTAATACAATTCTAGCATGAATAATAAACATTTATCATGATTATAAGGAAATAAATAATAACTTTATTATTGCCTCTAGGGCATATTTCCTTCAGGAATATGCTGGCAAAATAACACAGTAGAGCAAGAATAGAGTAATGCTAACACTACATGCATATTTGGCTGGTGGAAAGCTATATGGTTATAGTTTTTGCGTAAGCCAATTTTTCCCTACAACAAAGGAATAGATTTTAATTTAACTATCATGGTAGTTGAAACATCATTGAGAAGGTTCCTCCAACTCAATCCCAATTAAACTGATTGACATCCCAACAATATTAATTAAGAGTGATGAGATACATGTGATAACCCAAATACTAGATACTCAAGAATTGTCCATAACCGGGGACATGGATAACCATGATTAGATTATACACTCTCCAGAGGTTTGCGCACTTCTCCCCCAAGACTCGATCACCTCCGTTGGATTTTCTCGCACTACAAGGTGTTTGAGAAACGGATGACCAAGACACGGTCTTTCAGAAACATTAACTCTCTACTCCGGATAGACCATACCAAACCTACATCCCACTACCTGCTGATCTGCCTCTTCAAGAGCTTCACGTAACTTACTCAACTATGCTAGAGCCCATAATAGCTTGTGGCTGCACACGGAAGTTTCTAGCATGAATCATCTTAGTTCCCTTGGAGCCTGGGTGGCGGTCCATAGGAAGATCACACGGTTACTCCGAGATTTCAAAAAATACAGGCAACACTGGGTACTCCAGGTGCCTCAATCCACCCAGATGTTAATTTAAATTGCCACCTTAAGTTGAACCATTAATTAACAATCGCACATCTATCATGGACTTCACTCAAACCCAAACCACGTCTACGAGCATAGCATAGCAATATAAGCAAATGTAGAACTCACAAAGGTTTGAATGTAACAGGGTAATATGTTCTACCTCAACAACTACTTCCCAACCCACATGTTAATCACATCCTAATCATGCAATGTTTGAGGATTGGAACGAATGCATAAAAATTGGGTATGAGAAGAGTATGATCAATGTGTTACTTGCCTTGCTGACGGTCTGCAAAACCTTGGGACTCGTAGTAGCACGCTTCGCACTCCGGGTGTTCTATCACGAACAAACAATAACTTACATAAGCAACAAGCAAAGGTGCGCAAGTAAAACTCAAATAAAAGAGATTGACCAGAAAGTTCAACTTAAGAACTCCGGTTAGCAAAAAGAATCAACTCTAACGTAGCAACGAAACTCAAACGGCGAAAGAGAAAAGCTTCGTTTTACTAATCTGAACCTAGGTCAAATTTTACAGTAGCAAAAACTTATTTAAGTTGGTTAAGCGGAAAGAGGGTTTCGAGACGAAACTCTGGGCGCTTGAATCACCTGATTCCGACTAACGAGCGAAAAGAAAAACAGAAACTAAGATCGGATCAGAAATCGTGATTAGAGAAATCGCGGAATAAATCCGATAAAAGAAAACTGACGAACAGACTAACGAACGGGCGTTCGTTAGCTGTATCTAACGGGCGAAAACCATTCGTTAAAATGAACGTACGGACGAACGTCCGCTAACTAAAAGAGCGGAAAAAAAACCGGCGAATCCGAAAAAACCCGGATCCAGGGTTTCTAAAAAACTGAACGGTTTTTAAAAAAAACCGGCGGCGGAGTCTGGTAGCTACCTCCGGCGAGGGCTCCGGCGGGGCGAGGTGCGGGTGGTGGGGCGGCGGCTCGCGGGGGCGGCGACGGCGGCGGCAGTAGGCGCGGGCGGCGGCGAGGGGCAGCACGACGGCGACGGCGGCTGCGGGCGGTGGCGGCGGCTGCAGGCGGTGCGGGCGGCGGTGGTGGGGTGGTGTTGGGGGGGCGGGGTGGCGGCTATATAAAGGGGCGGGGTCGGGGCGGCTTGCTTGGAGGAAGGGCAAGCGGCGGCGGCGGAGTCCGGCTCTGACTCCTAGTCCGAGTCGGCGGCGGCGGCGGCGGGCCGGCCTGGCTCAGCTGGGCCTTAGGCCCAGTCGGGCGCGGAACTCTTTTTTTTAAATAATTTCGCTGACCGAAATACAATCCTAGAAAAATAAATAAAAATCTAAAAATGCCAAAACAAAATTTCACCGTCTAAATAAAATATTTAGAACGAGATGAACATTTTCTTGGCCCTAAAATGCAATTTTGAAAACGTGGAATTTTTCTAATGCAAATAAAATCCAAATAAAATCAAATAAATGATTTTAATATTTTTCCTCTGATATTTCAAATATTTTGGGGAAGTCATATTATCTCCTCTCATATATTTTAATATGAAATATTTTTCGGAGAGAAAAATAATTAAAATCAAAATCCTCGTTTCATTATTTGATAAAAATCAAATATGAAAACTGGGAAACCCCCAACTCTCTCCGAAGGTCCTTGAGCTGCTTAGGATTTCAAGGATTGCGGAGCGAAAATGCAATAAAATACGATATGCATGGATGACTTATGTATAACATTCCAAATTGAAAATTTGGGATGTTACAAACCTACCCCCCTTAAGATGAATCTCACCCTCGAGATTCGGGTTGGCTAGAAAATAGGTGTGGGTGGTCTTTGCGGAGATCATCCTCTCGTTCCTAGGTGGCTTCATCCTTGGTATGGTGGCTCCACTAAACTTTGCCAAACTTGATAACTTTACTGCGAGTGACTCTGCTGGCAAACTCAAGAATCTTTACTGGCTTTTCCTCGTAAGTCAAATCACTGTCCAACTGAATTGCCTCCAAGGGTACTGTATCCCTTAACGGTATATCGGCCATCTCAGCATGACACTTCTTCAGCTGTGAAACGTGGAACACATCATGAACTCCTGACAATCCTTTGGGTAATTCCAACTTGTAGGTAACTTCTCCCATTCGTTCCAAAACACGATACAGTCCTACAAATCTCGGAGCTAGTTTCCCCTTAACTCCAAAATGTTTCACTCCTCGCAAGGGAGATACTCGCAGATATATTCTATCTCCAATTTCATAAGTTACCTCTTTGCATTTTGAGTCCGCATAACTCTTCTGTCTGGACTGCGCAATCTTCAGTCTATCGCGAATCAATTTAACCTTCTCCTCAAACTCCTTGATCAAGTCTAGTCCAAACAATTGTCGGTCTCCTACCTCGTCCCACATCAATGGTGTCCTGCACCCGCGTCCATACAGGGCTTCAAACGGTGCCATCTTCAAACTGGCTTGGTAGCTATTGTTGTACGAGAATTCTGCATAAGGCAAATTGTCATCCCAACTAGATCCATAATCTAGTGCACAGGCTCTCAACATGTCCTCCAGAATTTGGTTCACTCTCTCAGTATGTCCATCTGTCTGCGGGTGAAAAGCTGTACTGAACTCTAACCTTGTTCCCAAAGTCTGATGTAACTGATGCCAGAACTTTGAAGTAAACTGTGTTCCTCTATCTGAAACGATGGTCCTCGGAACTCCATGCAGACATACGATCCTGGTCATATAAATCTTGGCCAACTTTGCACTGGTATAAGTGGTTTTCACTGGGATGAAGTGAGCCACTTTGGTCAAGCGATCAACTACTACCCATATGTAATCATATCCTGCTTTAGTCCTGGGCAATCCGGTGATAAAGTCCCACTTCCATTTGGGTATCGGCATAGGCTGTAATAGTCCTGCTGGCTTCTGATGTTCTGCCTTCACTCTCTGACATACATCACATACGACCACATACTCGGCAATATCCTTCTTCATACCAGTCCACCAAAAACGCTCCTTCAAATCCAGATACATCTTGGTGTTTCCTGGGTGTATCGAGTATGGTGAGTCATGAGCCTCTTGAAGTATTAACTTCCTGATCTCCTGGTTATTGGGCACATAAACTCGATCCTCAAACCATAAGGTATCGTGCTAATCTTCACGAAAACCTTTGGCCTTTCCTTTGCCTATCTTCTCCTTTATTTCGGCAATCTCCTTGTCATCCTTCTGAGCTTCCCGAATCTTGTCCAGCAATGTCGACTGGACCTCCATTGTTACAACGAATCCTCTAGGAACAATCTCCAATCGAAGTTCCATGATATTCTCTGCTAACTCCTTCGGCAATCCCTTACTTTCAAGGATATTAGCATAACTCTTCCTGCTCAAGGCGTCTGCTACAACATTGGCCTTTCCTGGGTGATAGTGTAGCTTCATATCATAATCCTTTATAAGCTCCAACCATCTCGTCTGTCTAAGGTTCAGTTCCTTCTGGGTGAAAATGTACTTCAAAATCTTGTGGTCCATGTATACATCACATCGGTTCCCGATAAGGTAATGTCTCCAGGTCTTCAATGCATGCACTACGGCTGCTAACTCCAAATCATGCGTGGCATAGTTCAACTCATGAGGTTTTAGTTGTCATGAGGCATACGAAACAACTCTTCCATCCTGCATAAGTACACATCCAAGTCCTAAGCGAGAGGCGTCGCAATACACTTGGAATTCCTTATGTATATCCGGCATTGTTAGCACTGGTGCTGTAGTCAACCGTTCCTTCAACTCCTGGAAACTTGCCTCGCAATCTTCTATCCATTTAAACTTAGTGTCCTTCTTTAACAGTTCAATCATTGGCTTCGCAATCTTGGAAAAGTTCTCAATGAATCTCCGATAGTAACCTGCGAGTCCAAGGAAACTGCGGATCTCGCTAACTGAGGTGGGTGCCAACCATTCAGTGACTGACTGAATTTTGTTGGGGTCTACTGCTATACCTTCTCCCGATATAACATGTCCAAGGAACTCGACTTCCTTCAACCAAAACTTGCATTTGCTAAACTTAGCATACAACTGGTGTTCCCTGAGTTTTTCGAGAACTAAGCGCAAATGCTCCTTGTGCTCCTCCTCGTTCTTCGAGTATACCATAATATCATCAATAAACACCACAACAAACTTGTCCAAATACTCCATGAACACCTTGTTCATCATGCTCATGAAATAAGCAGGGGCATTAGTCAGTCCAAATGACATGACCGTGTACTCGTATAATCCATACCGCATTGTGAACATTGTCTTTGGTATATCCTTCTCACGTATCTTACCCTGATGGTATCCCGATCTCAAATCGATCTTCGAAAACACTTTAGCTCCTTGTAACTGATCAAACAGATCATTGATCATCGGCAGTGGGTACTTGTTCTTAATCGTCACTTCATTCAAGGCTCGATAATCAACAACCATCCTTAGGGATTTATCCTTCTTTTCCACCAAAAGCACAGGGGCTCCCCAAGGTGATGAACTTCTTCGAATGTATCCTTTTTCCAATAACTCCTTGATCTGTTTCTTAATTTCCTCCAGATCATTTGCGGGCATCCGATAGGGTCTCTTGGATATTGGTCCTGTTCCTGGCAACAGCTCTATCAAAAACTCAATGTCTCTATCCGGTGGCATGCCTGGTAACTCCTCAGGAAAAACATCGGGATAATCCTTCACTACAGGCACTTCCTCCTGAACAACTCTAGTAAGGGCATTCACATGGCTCCTCCTAGGCACATGCCTAGATACATACTTAATCCTTTTTCCCTCCGGGGTGGTGAGATAAATCGACTTACTAGCATAGTCAATGCTTCCTCCATACTTTGACATCTAGTCCATACCTAATATCACATCCAATCCTTGTGAATCCAAGATAATTAGGTCAAACGGAAAAACATGTGTGCCAATGGTTAAGGGTATCTAGTTGCACCATCGGCTAGCCATGTATTCTGCTCCAGGTGAGCTTACTAACAAAGGGGTCCTAAGGGTTTGGGTTGGTAGTTTAAACTTATCCACAAATCCCCTTGATATGTATGAATGTGATGCACCAGTATCGAAAAGAACAAGAGCGGTAAATGACTTAACCAAAAACTTACCTATTACCGCGTCCGGCTGCTCTTCAACCTCCTCCACGTTAACATGGTTCACTTGTCCTTTGTTGAATGGATTGGGCTTCTTCCCGGTGCTCCCATTTCCGTTTCCATTCTTTCCTTTAGGGCACTCCGTGGCGTAGTGCCCAGTCTTCCCGCACTTGAAACAGGTAACGCGACTTAAGTCCCTTTTGGCGGGTGTGGCTGGATTGGAGCGGTTTTGATTATTGTTGGCTCCGTTCCCATTCCCATTCTTAGAACCATTGTGATTATGCAATCCACCTAATGTGTGGTTGTGACCTCCATGGTTATGAACAAGTCCTCCCGAATTCTGGGTTAGGCGTGGCTTCTACTGTGCTCCTGGGTTATACTTCCCTTGTCCATACCTTCTCTTGCGGCTCTCAATCTGCTGCTGCTTCCCTTCAATCATAAGGGCCTTATCTACCAAATCCTGGTAGTTGTTGAAGGTTTGCTACCATCAACTGCATGCTCATCTCATCATTCAGCCCTTCCATAAACGTCTCCTGCTTCGCGGCATTTGTGGCCACATCATCACGGGCATAGCGAGATAACTTGCTAAACTCATCCATGTACTGAGCCACAGTATGGTTCCCCTGGCGTAGGTTGCGGAACTCCTGCTTCTTTATTTGCATAGCTCCAGTTGAGACATGGGCCGTGCGGAAAGCTTGCTGAAATTGGTCCCATGTCACCATGGCTATGGGGTAGGTGACAGTGTAATTCTCCCACCATGATGATGCTGGTCCATCCAACTGATGTGCGGCAAAATGCACCTTCTTAGCATCAATGCATCCCGCAGTGGTTAACTCCCTTCCAATCCTGCGGAGCCAATCATCTGCAAGTATAGGCTCGGTGCTACTGGAAAACACCGGCCGCTGTAACCTTAGAAAACGGGCTAGGTTGTCCACTGGCGGCGGGTTGTTGTTGTTGTTGTTGTTGTTGTTGTTGTTGACCTGGTTCTGAACTAGCCATTGCATCAAAGTGTTCTGCTGCTGGATCAACTGGGTGAGCTCCGGTGGGAAAGCAAAACCGGTGTCACGTCTCGGAGGCATCTGATGGGTTTAGATGGAAGAGATCAGAATAGAAAAGAGGTCTAATGAGAAAAAAACACTACCCATATGCACATGAGACAAACACAAACATTTCACTCAATCAATCAAGCAAGGGCATACAATCGATCTAGAACTATCGCAAAAGTGCTCATCTACTACTAATTACATGGGAAAATACTACTAATATTGGGTGGTCATCTAGAAATTTTGATCGGTGGAAGACTCCATGATGTCTGCCCCAGCTTCTTCTTCAAAGTCATCATCACTAGGATCAGAATCGGTGTCGTCGATGATGATGTAGTCCTCAGGGCGTATCTCCTTGGGTTCTTCTTCTTCTATTGGTGCTGGTCCTCCCATGAATACTTCGATCTTCTTGACTAGGTCGTCATTCTTCTCCAGTAGTGTCTTGATTTCCTCCTCATATCCATCGCGTGTAAACTTGAGTTCTTCTTCCAGCTCGATGATCCTAGTCTTCGCCTTCTTCGAGTCCATCATGTTCACGCACATATGGTTCTCCTGACGTCGAATGTGTTGGTTTAACTTCTGGATGAAAGTTGCAATGGATCTATCCTTCCTGGTGCTGATTACTTCCCATTGCTCATCTCGGCGAAAGTGTCTTTAAGCTCCCTGTTGTAGACTTCTCCAATGCGTCCCATGGTAATGTGGGCTGCCATGCTCTTGCCTAGACTCCAGGAGGGTGCTTCGAAAGAAAATTCTATGGGTTTGGAAGTTGGCGAGAATGGCCTTCCTAGAACTTGTACTTGAATCATCCAGCGCTCCTCTTCTGGTAAGGTTGTGTTGTACGTCCCGGTGAAGCTTGGTATTCCAATGTTCAAGTACCTAGTGACTTCCTTCAAGTGGCGTCCAAAATGTGTGTCTTCATTCGGTTGTGCAAACTTGTTCTTCATCTCCGTCATCCTAAAGAGTAGTGTAGGATCGAAAGTATGTCTAGAGGGGGGGATTAGACAACTTGACCAAATAAAAATCTAGCCTTTTCCCAATTTTAGTTCTTGGCAGATTTTAGCTATCTTAGCACAAGTCAAGCAATCTCCACACAATTCAAGCAAGCATGCAAAAGAGTATATGAGCAGCGGAAGGTAAAGCATGCAACTTGCAAGAATGTAAAGGGAAGGGTTTGGAGGATTCAAACGCAATTGGAGACATGGATGTTTTGTCGTGGTTCCGATAGGTGGTGCTATCGTACATCCACGTTGATGGAGACTTCAACCCACGGAGGGTAACGGTTGCACGAGTCCACAGAGGGATCCACCCATGAAGGGTCCACGAAGAAGCAACCTTGTCTATTCCATCATGGCCGTCGCCCACGAAGGACTTGCCTCACTAGCGGTAGATCTTCACGAAGTAGGCGATCTCCTTTCCCTTACAAACTCTTTGGTTCAACTCCACAATCTTGTCGGAGGCTCCCAAGTGACACCTAGCCAATCCAGGAGACACCACTCACCAAGAAGTAACAAATGGTGTGTTGATGATGAACTCCTAGCTCTTGTGCTTCAAATGATAGTCTCCCCAACACTCAACTCTCCCTCACATGATTTGGATTTGGTGGAAAGAAGATTTGAGTGGAAAGCAACTTGGGGAAGGCTAGAGATCAAGATTCATATGGTTGGAATGGAATATCTTGACCTCAACACAAGTGTAGGTGGTTCTCTCTCAGAAAATGTGTATTGGAAGTGTAGGTATGTTCTGATGGCTCTCTCCACGAATGAAGAGTGGGTGGATGGGTATATATAGCCTCCACACAAAATCTAACCGTTACACACAGTTTGCCAAACTCGGTGGGACCGAATGGTTAAACTCAGTCGGACCGATTCAGCAAACCTAGTGACCGTTAGGATTTTCGGTGGGACTGAGATGCAACTCGGTAGGACCGATATGGTTAGGGTTAGGGCATAACGTAATCTCGGTGTGACCGATTACACAAACTCGGTGGGACCGATTTTGGTAATAAGCTAACCAGAGAGTTGGTCAGGTAAACTCGGTGGGACCGATTCGCTCATCTCGGTGAGACCGAAATGTTACAAAAGGGAAACAGAGAGTTTACATTGCAATCTCGGTGGGACCAATCGCTCATCTCGGTAAGACCGAAACGTTATGAAGGGAAACAGAGAGATTACAATCCCATCTCTGTGAGACCGAGATCCCTATCGGTGAGACTGATATGCCTAGGGTTTGTGGCAGTGGCTATGACATTTGAAACTCGGTGGCGCCGGATAGAAAGAATCGGTGGGGCTGAGTTTGACTTTTGGTTTAGGTCATATGTGGATGTGGGAAGGTAGTTAAGGGTTTTGGAGCATATCACTAAGCATTTTGAGAAAGCAAGCCATTAAGCAACACCTCATCCCTCCTTGATAGTATTGGCTTTTCCTATAGACTCAATGTGATCTTGGATCACTAAAATATAAAATGTAGAGTCTTGAGCTTCAAGCTTGAGCCAAACTTTTTGTCCTTAGAATTTTGAGGGATCCACTTTCCTCATCCATGCCATGCCATTCATTGAGCTTTTTCTGAAATATTAATCTTGGAATAATGTTATCTCAATGAGCTATATGTTGTTAGGAATTACCAAAACCACCCAGGGATAGTTGCACTTTAAATCTCCCCCTTTTTGGTAATTGATGACAACATATAGATCAAAGCTTCGACAAATGATAATAAGAGTGAAAGATATTGTCGCTTTGAGAAGTATGTGAAAAGCAAGAGCTCCCCCTAAATTTGTGCATATCTTAAGATTTTCTTTGGACTGCAAATGCACAATGAGTTAGGATCATGGGTTACTCTTCCATGTCACATACATCTTGGTGGAGCGCTCAAAATGATAAGAATTAAATACATGCACTCATCACCAAGCAAAGTGAATGATCATATAAGGATAAGTAAGATAATATCATCTAACAAGCATAAGTGTAGCTTATGATCAACCACATGATCATCAATGTCTCACGGATAATAGCATAGTATCTCAAGAAATCAAAAGACAGACAAAGTTCAACCACCAAAGCAAGAGAGAATAAAAAGCAACGCTCTCTCTCTCTCTCTAAGCCTATGATCTATACATTTTTCTCCCCCTTTGGCAACAAGTTACCAAAAAGTTCATAGAAAATGCATAGCACTAGAACGTCTCTCAAGCTTGGTCTTCAGGTGGTGGTGTCCGGAGAACGCCAAGGACGAAGGCTTCAGTTGATGTGGATGGAGCTGAAGGAGTTGGTGCTGGAGCTGGTTGTGCTGGAGCTGTAGCTAGTGCAGATGAAGTGACTCTAGTGTCTGGAACAGGCACTACAGCAGACCTCTGAGCTCTAGGCACTCTGGCAAATGCATCAGTGGTTGTCTTGCCCTTCCTCTCCTACATATCATCTTGAAGTTGCTCCACAACAGATTGAATCTCAGTTACCTTCACATCCAAGTCATAGAATTTTTGCTCCACGATTCTTCCCAAGCTCTCCTGGTTTTGAGTTAGGGTGGCCAGTCCCTTCTCAATCCTCAGAGTGGATGCAATCAGGTAGCCAAGCTGATCTTGCTTGCTTTTCAAAAAGTACTCAGATGCCTCCTCTTGAGTTGGCATCTTGGCAGCCTTCTCTTTCTTTGCTTTCTCCTTCTTCTCTTGAGCTTGTACTGATGATGGTTCATTCTCATTCATCACAACTTGATTGTCCTCAAAGTCAGGATAGATAGGCAAGTGTTCCTTATCCAACAAGTATGTGCCTGTGCCCATCTTTGAGTTTATCAACTCCTGGATCTGTGGGGCATATCCACAACTTCTTTTCTGGTCAGCTGCAGTCCTCTTGATAGTCTCAACTATAAGGCTCATGACCTTGAACTTCTGTGGCACATCAAATATATGTAGCAAGTTAATTGCATGGCCTCTGATCATTCTGTGATCACCAGACTTGGGCAAGAGAGTGTGCCTAAGGATCCAATTGATTGTGGGCAGCCCTGACAGCAAGTGTTTTACTGACCCAAACTGGTGAGTCTCAAGATCATCTTCAGGAATCTCCTTGTACATGTTTGCCATAGAGTTGTGATCCATCTTCTTCTTGGCATAGACATCCAAGTCATCTTCTTCTTCCTTAGGAGCATTGATCAAATTTGCCCATTCCTCAATAGTTGAGTGGTACCTTGTACCTTTAGACATCCATACTATCCTGCCATCTAGATAGAAGTGTGCTGTGGAGTAGAATTGCATTATGAGCTCCTCATTCCACTTTGTGAGCTTCTGCCCAACAAAGTCTGCAACTCCACAAGCACTGAAGCTGTCAAACACACCAGGATAGTGTTCCTCATTTTCCTTAATATACTTCCAGTTGACCCACCTCATTTCACATAATATAGGCTTCTTGTCCAACAACACTGTCTCATAGAAGTCCCGTTGTTCCTTTGTGTGGAACCTGTAATCAATAGCAGTCTTTCTCCTGGTAGCATATGGATCTGTCTCTCTCCATAGACTCAACCCTAAGTCTCTCCTGATCTTCATGTTCTCAGCCACAGGATGAGCATCATTGTGGTCTGGAATCTTGGGTTTGAGCTTTCTCAGGACTTGTCCTTCACCATCTTCATCAGCAGCAACTTCAGGCACTGGGGCCTTGTTCTTCTCAGCAGCTGGTATACTCCTGGTATTCCTCTTAGGTGCACTCTTGGGCTTGGAGGCTGCTTTGGGTGCTTCTTTGGGCTTTGATGAAGCAGCCCCTGTCCTGATAGCATCACCCATAAGCTTCTGGGCTTTAGGTGTTGGTGCAGCAACCTCTTCTTCCTCTTCCTCTTCAGAATCTCTCATGATTGAGGATCTCCCAAGCACTCTAGCAGTGGTCTTTTTGATCCACTCCTTCCTCTTCTTCCCTTCTGCAGCAGCCTCTTTGGGTTCAGATCCCAAAGGGACTTGAGTAGATGCTCTGGCCTTGGACATTGGAATTCTCTTTGCAGGAACCTTTTGCTTCATGCCTGGCTTGATGGCAGCAGCAGTGCTATATTCCTTCTTAACCACTTTCTTCTTGGAAGTGGCCTCATCCTCAACTGCCACATAGTCTTAATCCTCAGACTCTGAAGTTTTCTTCTTCCTTGTTCTGGTGGCAGCTTTGGGCAAGTTGCTGGGAGTGCTCCTGCTACCATCATCTGAACTGCTAGAGGGACTAGTGCCCTCACTCAGGTGAACCTGCTCCTCTGACCTGTTCTGGCTGTCATTCTGATCAGACATATTGCAAACACTGACAGCAGACCCTGTGAATAGATATAGATGAGATAGAGTGGATGAGCATCACAAAATGCAGAGGTTTTTGCAAAAGAATGAGTCAAAAACTTAGTTTTAGTTTTCCATGGAAAGCATTTCGGATCAACCAATTTGTAAACTCAGTGATACCGAAGCAGTTGTTGGAACCTAAACTAGTGAACTCGGTTAAACCGAGTCACAGTTCGGTGGCACCGAGATTGCTAGGGTTTCACAAAGTCCTGAACTCAGTCACACCGATTTGCAATTCTTGGTCAGACCGAAAATTACATGTGCAATGGCCTGAGCCGAATCGGTGGTACCGAGTTCCACAACTCGGATGGTCCGAGATGGTTTCGGCGAAAACATAACCCTAAATTTTCAATTCAACTCTAATCTACAGAGTGTTTTGACTGGATAGAAGCGTTTCAATCGTGGTAAGAATCATAGTGAACACAATGTGCTAGGAATCGGACGGGGATATCACTGTGATCAAGTCCATACCCTAGTTCGATGATGAACTCGCTACGGCGGCAACAGCGGGGAAGAATTCCGTTGACAGCGGCGGAGACCAGCGACAGGAGGCGGCTGGCGATGAGGAAGATGATCCGGAGACCCTGGAGGCAGAGCGAGCTATGCGCCGCGAAGGGGTTTCGGAGAAATTTCCAGAATTTTGCCCGTGAGTATACATAGCCCGACCCTGTCGGTGTGACCGAGTGGAACAACTCGGTGGCACCGAGATTCATAACTGCAAGCAGTTACTGAAACTCGGTGTGACCGAAAGGTTCAAATCGGTTGCACCGAGATTGAATACCTAGATCGACTTAGTGATCTCGGTATGACCGAAATGGAGAAATCGGTCAGACCGAAAAGCACAAAGAAGTTTTGGAAGTTTAAGTCTATGACGAATCGGGGACTCCGAGTGCTCCTCACACAGAGTGGTTCGAATCTGACTTGATCAAATTTTGTTATGTAGCATGAATAGAGTTTGAGACGAGAAAAGCATAGATAGCTAGAGAGGGTTCTTAGGCATTCTTGTCCATCCACTTGGCAAAAGAAAAGAAAACCAATCAATCAAAACAACAAGTGGATGTCCTTGAATGAGTAAAATATGCAATCAACATGCTCACACAATAAAATGGCAATTGAAATATGTGGCAAAGCATGCACAACCAATTCTAGCATCTATCAAACAATTGGCGATGACTAGGTCATCTATATATGAGTATATTGACTTAGGAGTCAAATGAGAACATTTGATCATAGGTCATACTCATCGTTTAAGCACAAGTGGGGTTACCACTTTTACATAAAGCATTTGTTGTGTTCACACCATTAGAGTTGCTTTAGCTCAATTCTTAGAGTAAAGCTCCCCCTAGATGTGAGATCCCCCCTAAGAGGGATGAACTAACCTTGGGTTTTGTCGATGATGACTTCATGTAGATGTTGAAGATGTGGATGCTCAATGTTGATGTAGATCATTTGGAGCTATCCATTGGAGTGAGCTGCACTTTGAATACCTATACGGGTTAGTCCCACAAGGAACAAACAAGGATATCCATAGACATAAAGTGATGCCCACACAAGATGATGTCTATGAAAGCTTTTAGGTTACCTTGTCCCTTGTCTTACCAACAAGAGGGTTTGTGACTCCTTGAACTAGTGCAAGATGTGGAAGTTGATTGCACTTGTTCTTGCGAAGATGATAAGAGTGAAGTATGTTGGCGGAGTCACCCTCAAGAACTCTCTAGTTCTTCTTCTTCAGGATCCACACCATCTTGATGGGAATCCTCGGTGTTGTAGTTTTACTCGATGAAGTGGAACTTGAAGTAGTCTTGGGAACCCACTTGACCAAGGCCTTAGGAGCTTCTTCAAATGCATCAATTTCCTCTTGAAGCTTGTCCTTGCATTTTTGCTTGTGGTCTTGTGGTGTAAGATCATCTTGAGCTTGTGTCCCTTTGAGAGAAGTAGTATCATACTTCTCTTGTTGAGGAACAAACTTCGTCTTGGGGTATTGATCTTCTTCCCACTCAACTCGATTGGCATTGAACTTTCGTTCAAAACCAACACCTTGATTCTTCCGATGCCTTCCTTGCTTGCGTACAATTTCCTCGAATTGCTTACTTCTGGCAAGGCTCTTGTAAACACCTTTATCTATAATTCCCGTCAATAAGCTATTTTTTTGCTCAAGTGTAACTTGGCTAAGAGAATCATTAGTGGAATCAAGAGAACTACTAGAAGCAACAATATTGGATTTAGCATGATTATTGTTACTACTAGAGGAAGAATCTTTCTTGTTCTTGTTACTAGACTTGACTTGAGGCATGTAAGTGGATAAGAGTAAATGCTTGGCAATGTAAGAAGAACTTTTCTTATGAAGATCATCATTGATTGCTTTTAAGAACTCATGCTCTTGCTCAAGGTTGAGCTTTTCAAAGCGCAATTTCTCATGAGTCCTTAAAAGTTCTCGATGATCTCCTAAGATAGTTTCATGAGCTAACTTAAGAGTGTTTAGTTCTTTAGTTAGAGACTCAATCTTCTCCTTATCATTGCCATTTGTTTTATCTTGATTAGCATGATCAATTGACATTTCATCATAGTATTCATCACTAGAGTTGTCAACAAGTAAATCATCATCACCTAACAAGTCATCTTCATCACTATTGAAATCAACATACTCGGGGTGTGATACCTTTGGGCCTTTAGCCATGAAGCATGTTCCAACTCCTTCATTTGGTGAGTCAAATATGTCGTAGGAGTTGGTTGTCACAAGTGCTAGACCAGCAACACCTTCATCTTGAGTATATTCGGAGTCGGAGTGATAGCTTCTCTCGGAGTGGTTGTCAGAGTCGGAGTCGGATACCCATTCACCAACATGAGCTTGATGTCTTCGTTTTGTGTAGCTCCTTGATGACTTGTCCTTTCTTTCCGAATCCTTGCTTCTCCGTGAGGGTCTTCATTCATAACGATCATCTCTACTCCTTCTTTCTCTAGATGGTGATTCTTCTCTTCTACTTCTTCTCTTGGGAGAATCTTCTCTTCTCTTGTAGGGGGCGTACACTCATTGGAATAGTGTCCGAGCCTTCCACAATTGTAGTAATTTCGCTCTCGACTAGAAAATCTTTTGTCATTGTAGGACCTTGACTTGGAGCTTCTCTCTTTGCATCTACTCTTGTAGAACTTGTTGAAGTTCTTCACCATTAAGCTCAATTCTTCATTGAAGGTTTGTTTCTCACTCGATGATGTGGGGGCTTCACATGAGGCTTTGTAAGCACCACTTGATTTGTTGTGAAGTTCCTCTTTATCCTTGAGTGACATCTCATGAGCAACAATTCTTCAGATGACTTCCGTTGGCTTGAGATCTTTGTAATTGGGCATCATTTGGATCAATGTGCACACGGTATCATATTTTCCATCCAAGGCTCTTAGGATCTTCTTGATGATTAATCTATCGGTCATCTCTTCACTCCCTAAGCCGACAATCTCATTTGTGATAAGAGCAAGCCTAGAGTACATTTCAGCGACACCTTCACCATCCTTCATTTTGAACTTGTCAAGTTGACTTTGAAGCACATCCAATTTGGATTCCTTGACGGAGTCGGTACCTTCGTGCATATCAATCAAAGTATCCCAAATTTCCTTTGCATTCCCAAGATGGCTGATTTTGTTGAATTCTTCGGGGCACAATCCATTGAAGAGGATATCACAAGCTTGAGCGTTGTATTGCAGCATCTTCAACTCTTCCATGGTAGCTTCACGGTTCGGTTCTTTCCCATCAAAGAATTCACCTTGCAAGCCAATACACACAATAGCCCAAACAGCGGGGTTATGTCCAAGAATATGCATTTTCATCTTATGCTTCCAACTAGCAAAATTAGTGCCATCAAAGTAAGGACCTCTACGGTGATAATTTCCCTGCTAGACGCCATACTCTCCTAGGTTGTGAAACCAAGGCTATGACCAGCAAAAGCTATGGAAATCAAAGCAAATGGAGACCAAAGCTCTCATACCACTTGTAGGATCGAAAGTATGTCTAGAGGGGGGGTTAGACTACTTGAGCAAATAAAAATCTAGCCTTTTCCCAATTTTAGTTCTTGGCAGATCTTAGCTATCTTAGCACAAGTCAAGCAATCTCCACACAATTGACGCAAGCATGCAAAAGAGTATATGAGCAGCGGAAGGTAAAGCATGCAACTTGCAAGAATGTAAAGGGAAGGGTTTGGAGGATTCAAACGCAATTGGAGACATGGATGTTTTGTCATGGTTCCGATAGGTGGTGCTATCGTACATCCACGTTGATGGAGACTTCAACCCACGGAGGGTAACGGTTGCACGAGTCCACAGAGGGATCCACCCATGAAGGGTCCACGAAGAAGCAACCTTGTCTATTCCATCATGGCCGTCGCCCACGAAGGACTTGCCTCACTAGCGGTAGATCTTCACGAAGTAGGCGATCTCCTTTCCCTTACAAACTCCTTGGTTCAACTCCACAATCTTGTCGGAGGCTCCCAAGTGACACCTAGCCAATCTAGGAGACACCACTCTCCAAGAAGTAACAAATGGTGTGTTGATGATGAACTCCTTGATCTTGTGCTTCAAATGATAGTCTCCCCAACACTCTACTCTCTCTCATAGGATTTGGATTTGGTGGAAAGAAGATTTGAGTGGAAAGCAACTTGGGGAAGGCTAGAGATCAAGATTCATATGGTTGGAATGGAATATCTTGACCTCAACACAAGTGTAGGTGGTTCTCTCTCAGAAAATGTGTATTGGAAGTGTAGGTATGTTTTGATGGCTCTCTCCACGAATGAAGAGTGGGTGGAGGGGTATATATAGCCTCCACACAAAATCTAACCATTACACATAGTTTGCCAAACTCGGTGGGACCGAATGGTTAAACTCGGTCGGACCGATTCAGCAAACCTAGTGACCGTTAGGATTTTCGGTGGGACTGAGATGCAACTCGGTAGGACCGATATGGTTAGGGTTAGGGCATAACGTAATCTCGGTGTGACCGATTACACAAACTCGGTGGGACCGATTTTGGTAATAAGCTAACCAGAGAGTTGGTCAGGTAAACTCGGTGGGACCAATTCGCTCATCTCGGTGAGACCGAAATGTTACAAAAGGGAAACAGAGAGTTTACATTGCAATCTCGGTGGGACCGATCGCTCATCTCGGTAAGACCGAAACGTTACGAAGGGAAACAGAGAGATTACAATCCCATCTCCATGAGACCGAGATCCCTATCGGTGAGACCAATTTGCCTAGGGTTCATGGCAGTGGCTATGACATTAGAAACTCGGTGGCTCCGGATAGAAAGAATCGGTGGGGCCGAGTTTGACTTTTGGTTTAGGTCATATGTGGATGTGGGAAGGTAGTTGAGGGTTTTGGAGCATATCACTAAGCATTTTGAGCAAGCAAGCCATTAAGCAACACCTCATCCCTCCTTGATAGTATTGGCTTTTCCTATAGACTCAATGTGATCTTGGATCACTAAAATATAAAATGTAGAGTCTTGAGCTTCAAGCTTGAGCCAAACTTTTTGTCCTTAGAATTTTGAGGGATCCACTTTCCTCATCCATGCCATGCCATTCACTGAGCTTTTCCTGAAATATTAATCTTGGAATAATGTTAGCTCAATGAGCTATATGTTGTTAGGAATTACCAAAACCACCTAGGGATAGTTGCACTTTCAAGTAGAAAATGGGGAGGAGTCAGAAATGAGAAGAGAATAGTGATCTATGGCTTTAGCTTAGTGGTCGTGTCCTACACTCAGCGTGTGCTCTGATACCATCTTGTAGCGACCCGACCTCAGATGGTCAAGTCTCTGTGCTTTAGTGTCATCCCTGGATCGGTAATGCTGGCACACATAGTACTCGAAGGATTTATAACATAGTGGCAATCACACACTTATTACATCGAATGTCTCAAGAGAGAGCTTAATACAATAATATGGCTTATGGCCATCTAATATGATAACAGCGGAAGGCTTGGAAGATAAAGTGAGTCCATCAACTCCAATGGCATAGCTGAGCTGCACGACAACGACCTAACGAACCTTACTCCTTGTCTGAAAAGTCTGCAACATAATACGTTGCAGCCCGAAACGGGTCAGCACATGGAATATGCTGGCAAAATAATACAGTAGAGCAAGAATAGAGTAATGCTAACACTACATGCATATTTGGCTGGTGGAAAGCTATATGGTTATAGTTTTTGCGTAAAGCCAATTTTTCCCTACAACAAAGGGATAGATTTTAATTTAACTACCATGGTAGTTGAAACATCATTGAGAAGGTTCCTCCAACTCAATCCCAATTAAAGTGATTAACATCCCAACAATATTAATTAAGAGTGATGAGATACATGTGATAACCCAATTACTAGATACTCAAGAATTGTCCATAACCGGGGACATGGCTAACCATGATTAGATTATACACTCTGCAGAGGTTTGCGCACTTTTCCCCACAAGACTCAATCGCCTCCGTTGGATTTTCTCCCACTACAAGGTGTTTGAGAAACGGATGATTGAGACACAGTCTTTCAGAAGCATTAACTCTCTACTCCGGACAGACCATACCAAACCTACATCCCACTACCTGCTGATCTGCCTCTTCAAGAGCTTCACGTAACTTACTCAACTATGCTAGAGCCCATAATAGCTTGTGGCTGCACACGGAAGTTTCTAGCATGAATCATCTCAGTTCCCTTTGAGCCTGGGTGGCGGTCCATAGGAAGATCACACGGTTACTCCGGGATTTCCAAAAATACAGGCAACACTAGGTACTCCAGGTGCCTCAATCCACCCAGATGTTAATTTAAATTGTCACCTTAAGTTGAACCATTAATTAACAATCTCACATCTGTCATGGACTTCACTCAAACCCAAACCACGTCTATGAGCTTAGCATAGCAATATAAGCAAACGTAGAAGTAACTCCCAAAGGTTTGAATGTAACAGGGTAATAGGTTCTACCTCAACAACTACTTCCCAACCCACATGTTAATGACATCCTAATCATGCAACGTTTGAGGATTGGAACTAATGCATAAAAACTGGGTATGAGAAGAGTATGATCAATGTGTTACTTGCCTTGCTGACGGTCTGCAAAACCTAGGGACTCATAGTAGCACGCTTCACACTCTAGGTGTTCTATCGCAAAAAACAATAACTTACATAAGCAACAAGCAAAGGTGTGCAAGCAAAACTCAAATAAAAGAGATTGACCAGAAAGTTCAACTTAAGAACTCCGATTAGCAAAAAGAATCAAATCAAACGGAGCAACGAAACTCAAACGGCGAAAGAGAAAAGCTTTGTTTGACTAATCTGAACCTAGGTCAAATTTTACAGTAGCAAAAACTTATTTAAGTTGGTTAAGCGGAAAGAGGGTTTCGAGACGAAACTCTAGGCGCTTGAATCGCCTGATTCCGACTAACGAACGAAAAGAAAAACATAAACTAAGATCGGATCAGAAATCACGATTAGAGAAATCGCGGAATAAATCCGATAAAAGAAAACTGAAGAACAGACTAACGAGCAGGCGTTCGTTAGCTGTATCTAACAGGCGAAAACCGTTCGTTAAAACAAACGTACGGACAAACGTCCGCTAACTAAAAGAACCAAAAAAACCGGCGTATCCGAAAAAAATAGATCCAGGGTTTCTAAAAAAACCGGCGGCGGAGTCCGGTGGCTACCTCCAGCGAGGGCTCCGGCGGGGCGAGGTGTGGGCGGCGGGGCGGCGGCTCGCGGGGGCGGCAGCGGTGGCGGCTGCCGCGGCGCGGGGCGGCGGCTGCAGGCGGCGCGGGCGGCGGTGGTGGGGTGGTGTTGGGGGGGTGCGGGTTGGCGGCTATATAAAGGGGCGGGGGCGGGGCGGCTTGCTTGGAGGAGGGGCAAGCGGCGGCGGCGGAGTCCGGATCGGACTCCTAGTCCGAGTCGGCGGCGGCGGCGGCGCGCGCGCAGGGAGGCGGCGGCGGCGGGCCGGCCTGGCTCGGCTGGGCCTTAGGCCCAGTCGGGCGCGAAACTCTTTTTTTTAATAATTTCGCCGACCTAAATACAATCCTAGAAAAATAAATAAAAATCTTAAAATGCCAAAACAAATTTTCACCGTCTAAATAAAATATTTAGAACGAGATGAACATTTTCTTGGCCCTAAAATGCAATTTTGAAAATGTGCAATTTTTCTAATGCAAATAAAATCCAAATAAAATCAAATAAATGATTTTAATTTTTTTCCTCCGATATTTCAATTATTTTGGGGAAGTCATATTATCTCCTCTCATATATTTTAATATGAAATATTTTTCGGAGAGAAAAATAATTAAAATCAAAATCCTCGTTTCATTATTTGATAAAAATCGGGAAACCCCCAACTCTCTTTGAAGGTCCTTGAGTTGCTTAGGATATCGAGGATTGCGGAGCGAAAATGCAATAAAATACGATATGCATGGATGACTTATGTATAACATTCCAAATTGAAAATTTGGGATGTTACAGAGTACATGCGTCAGCTCAGGTCTTAGGACATAGAACATATGTTGTACTAGAGACTCACAGATGACATATCGCTGCGTCTCATAGTTGGGTCTGTCCGACTCGGACCTTATCTCGACTCGGATCCGACTACATCGAATCCAACCAGATCCTTCCAAGTCCATATTATCCGGTTAGCATCCAATGCTCCATGGCTAGTGAGACCTTGGCGCAGTGGTAGAGGTTACCATCTCCGTGCCCTTTGCCTTAGCCTTCTTCTTAGACCAACTCTTCTTGAACTTAGCCGATTTCTACACCATCAACACTTGATGCGTGCCTTTCTTAATATCCTGCTCTGCCACTTTGAGCATCCCATGCAATTCAGTGAGCTTCTTATCCATGCCATGCATATGATAGTTCGAGATGAACGTCCCATAGCTGGGCGGAAGAGAACCCAGAACTGCATCAGTAGCCAGCTCATCCAAGAGCGGGAAGCCCAACTGATCCAAAGCTTGCACATATCCGACCATCTTGATCACATGCGGGCTCAGTGGATCACCTTCCTTCAGCTTACAATCCATCAAGGATCGCCAGACGTTGAACCTTTCGGTCCTAGCCTGCACCTGAAACATGCTCTTGAGACTCTCGATCATATCGAAAGCCCCAACGTCTTTGAAATGCTGCTGCAAATCGGGCTCCATACAAGCCAGCATGAGGCAGCTGATCTCTTTTGATTCATCAACGAGTTTCTGGTAGGCATTCTTGGTTGTGGTACTAGCATTATCGGCAGGTTCCTCTGGAAGCGGATCCTCTAGAACATGTTCCTTTTTATCATGCTTGAGAACAATTCTCAAATTTCTACACTAGGTAGTAAAGTTTGTTCCATTCAGTTTATCCTTTTCCAGAATTGATTTCAATTCAAAGTTGGGTTGAGCAGGTGGTGCCATTGATCTACAACAGAAAAATATGCAATCACTAAGCAATGTGTTTATGTAGAGTAAGTCTAGCCTTAAACAGAAATACTCCCACTGAAGTCAGCATCCCTCCGCAAACTCTCAGTGATTCAGGATCTGACTAGCACATGCGACTAGTGAGCTTTAGCATCACTGCTAGACAACATGTCTATTCGGTAAGCAACTCCTTGCTAATCGTATCTCCATACGACTCCTGTCGGTCGGGTAGGTATCTCATACCCCGACCCCCAACCTTCTTTGCCACAAGGCCCAAAACCATTTTGATAGCCTTGTCAAGCTAGCCTGATGTAGTGCATGTCCGTGTCCGACACGAACCCTTCAGTTCAAGGACACCTAGCAGCACCCCAATTTTATGAGCCCACTACTAGACGTACTTGACGTGTGAAGGTGCAACATCGGGGATGGAAATTCGCTTGATATTCATGAGGGATCTTTCTACCATTCTAACATGCATAGAAAACAAGGAATCATATCAATCACAAATAAACACATATTGTGAAATAGTATGGCTCCTTCATGGATGTCCTTCTAGGTCGGCTCCGACTCCGATGACCATCTAGGAACTCCATCTTGTTTGTCATGCCGGGACGCCAAGCCACCAACCTGATCTCTATTATCCAACTACTACAACTAGTAATGAATTTTACATAGAGTCACAAGTCGACACACAGGTCGTTATACAATATAATGACAGCACTTTGGCTCCTGCCGGCTGACAAACATGAGACGCAGGCCATGTATAATTTACACACATGCATCACATACATATGAGCCATACTATTCACATCAAACCCTGCAAAATAAAGTTATGCATAGAATCGCATTCTACTGGTTTGAGTGATCGTGTACGAAATACAAGGCGCTACGCACACGGCGGTCACGGGTGCGGGCAGCGCCCGACGTTTTCGGAAATTACAGATCACATATGAACTCCGATCACACCGAATTCTCTCATCTGACCGATCTCATCGATCATCGCGAATCCGATTCGGATTTACGTTTCATTGTTAACCCCGATGGCGGATAACCGACCGGTAGGGGTAGATCGTGTCACGACCTCATCGATCCCAATCATCAGAAAACATAGCCTTATCGATCCCCATGTGCAGTTGATCTCATCAACCGTGCACACAACCGATCTTATCAACGACAACAGATCTCATCCATTGCCTCCACATATCTAATATGCATACGATCTGAATCCAAATCCTATAGCAGAGGCTCTGATACCACTGTTGGGATCTACGGTAGGGTGCGTCGACTGCAAATTAAAATTTCCTACGCGCGGAACAACCAAGAACATGCTACGGGAGATGGATCAACAATTTGTTACCACTAGATGCGCAGCGCCGTGCAGCGGAAGAAGAGTTAGGGAAGCGCGTCCGCGTGGATCGTCTCCTCCTCGTCCGATCTCCCTCGTACAGCCGGTGGTTGGTTCCCACGTACAGGTTCGCCGGAGCGGCTCAAGTGCATGGCCTCTAACGGTATCCGCGCGTGCAGGAGGAACGTCGTGCGGCGGACTTCTAGGTCCAATCACACAACCGGTGGCGAGTGGAGGTGTCTATTCGCAACACATCCAAACCCTAGTGACAGCGCCAAAGCGATCAGTCCATGAGTGTGCCGCACCACCACTATATATAGGCGTCCGTCGCGGGCTCAACACTTGGGCCTCGCACGGACCCTAAAGCCCATAAGTCTACTCGGCCACAATCCGAATATAGTTCGGATCACATCCGACCAGTGTCCTCGGATTCGACCTTGTAGGTTCCTTCCCTTAAGCGCGTGACCCCTTAGGTTCAAGTCGGCTTGGTCGCAGTTCGGATCACCTCCGAACTGCACGGTTGGTAGCGGCCTCTAGCAAGGCATGCCGAACACCAAGCAGACTATGAAGCTGGTTAGCGAACCTGTACATCACACTTCCATTCCTTTTGCCACACGATATATGTTGGCGAGCTCAAGGCGAGTCTGTCAGCCTTGTTCTTAGCCCGACCTCTTTCTCGTTCCAGTGATGCCGACCACGATCTTGATTATCTCATAATCCTTGTCGCATGGCCATGCTTATCCTGGTCGGATCACACGAGGGGCCCAGAGTATATCTCTCCTGAACGGAGGGGCAAATCCCATCTTGCTCGACCACGTCTCGCAGCATGGTTCTGGACAAACCCGAAACCTACCTTTATAACTACCCAGTCACGGAGTAGCATTTGGTCGGCCCAAAGCAAGTCTGTCACCATCCCAGTACATGCGTCAGCTCAGGTCTTAGGACATAGAACATATGTTGTACTAGAGACTCACAGACGACATATCGCTGCGTCTCATAGTTGGGTCTGTCCGACTAGGACCTTATCTCAACTCGGATCCGACTACGTCAAATCCGACCAGATCCTTCCAAGTCCATATTATCCGGTTAACATCCAATGCTCCATGGCTAGTGAGACCAAGCCATCGACCGTGTCATATGCTAGTCTAGTTGGCTGCGCGTCCACACAGCCCTTTCGACTAGGGACCTTTTAGGACAGTCATCATACAATGCATAGTCCCACAAACTAGTCACGTACTTGCTGATACACATCATTGATAATGTCCAAGGACTATCTTTATTCATAAACACATAGGAAATATCATCATACATGATTGCCTCTAGGGCATATCTCCCACACTCAGTAATAAAGACCAATGAGCCGTCAAATCACATACACCCAGCAGTAACCTTCACTCTTGCGCCAGTGAGAGGTCGCATCCGCTCTGCCCGGGCATGAATGCGGCACCGATTCTTTGGAGCGGCGCTGACCATTTCGGGCGGGAAGCGCGCGCGGGCGATGGAGGGGCTTTGGGTGGGCCAGGCTAGTCAGGAGCGGGCGTGGAAGCTGTCTGCATGTCCCTACCGGACACGCCCGGAAACGAGAGGATGCGCCGACACTCGCGGCCAAAATCGTACACTACACAACATCTCTCTGTAGGAGTAGGTCAATCTGTTGCTCTCTCTAACACGCACATGCTGTTAAACACACACACACACACACACACACGCACACACACACACACGCAGCTTGGTCCTGTTGCACCTTCTAACTTCAGGTCTCGGGTTCGATAACTACACTTGAGCATAATTTGCGCCAGGAGGATTCTTTGACTGGTCAAAATGTTTTCTAGGGTTTGCATGCCTCACACTCTCTCTACAGTATATATATATACACGCTGGAGCCTCAACGCTTGTAGTTGCTCTCTTCACACTCTCTCGCCCTCTCCCTTTGTTCCGAATTACTTGTCGCAGGTATGGATGTATCTAGATGTATTTTAGTTCTAGATACATCCATTTCTTCGACGAGTAATTTGGAACAGAGGGAGTAGTTGCTCTCTTCACACTCTCTCGCCCTCTCCAGATCTAAACAAGACTTCGTTGGCCTCTCTCTCCCCTCACTGCTGCTCAAAGAGCCGGCAGGATCCGTCCGCCGGGAAGGGAAGGAGGCTTAACACTGTCGCCGTCGGCGAGGGACTACCGGCGCAGTTGTTCACTCTCCACCCAGCGACGGCGCGGGAGGGCCTCCGACCCGTTCTTCTTTGTCGCCGTCCTGTCGCCCACCGAACCACGCCCCAAGAACTTTAAGGTATAATTTACTTACTCCACATGCATTGCTCTAGCTGCATGTATACCATGAATCAAGGACGTGGTTCAAAGAGGAAAGGAGTGGGGGAAAGTAGTGGGAAAAGTTGTATATAGCATGAATCTAGGACGTGGTTCAAAGAGGAAATGAAGGGGGAAAGTTGTATAGCATGAATCTAGGACGTGGTTCAAAGAGGAAAGGAATGGGGGAAAGTAGTGGGGAAAGTTGTATCGCATAAATCTAGGACGTTGTTCAAAGAGGAAAGGAAGGGGCGAAAGTACTAGTTCAAAAACGAATGGAAGGGACAAGGCTGTAGAGTTTGTGAAGGACTAGATTTGCTGCGCTCACATAGGGAAAGGTGTCTAAAGATAACAAAACTGGGACCAACACAAATATGCTCCTTGGTTGTTTGTTCTTTGTTGTAACAGACTGTGCATGACCACAGTACATCGGTAGATGCACATGGTGCTGGTGTGTCCACTGTCCCGTGCAACTCATTAGCCGTTGTTAATCTAAGGCCCTGTTTGGTTAAAAACTACCTAGTCCCTACCTGCTTGGTTCTAGGGACTAAACATGGACTAGAGGTTATTAAATGACATGCTAAAAGACCATGTTACCCCTAGTAATGAACTAATAGAGACAAGGTGCGATGCGTGGCAGGGGAAACAACTGGAAAAAGTCCCAAAAAGACTCCCTCGGGGTCTTCTTTCTTTAGTCCCAAATGCCCACTTTTAGTCCCTAAAAGTCCCTCCTGTTTGGTTTAGATGGGACTGACACGGAGTTTTTTAGTCCCTACACCAAAATGTCCCTGTAAACAAACACCCTCTAATAATGCCGCTAGAAAATTGATGCAATGCCACAGTTAAAAGCAAATTACATGTTTAACGAATTTTATTGTTAATATAATCTCTATGTTACTATTAATCAATGCCACCGTTTGAGGAATGCTACTGTCTTGCTTTATTTCCCATTTAGATAAGGTAGATGCTTCTTTTTGTTGGCTTCTGAGTCATCCACCGGTATTGACCACTAATTGTTTCCTTTGGACCTCTGTGTAAACAGGGTTATCTACTTCACCTTGTTGCCATTGTGACCTTTTGTTGCACTGCACAAAACACTTTTGTTTTAAGAGTGTTTTGTGCAGTTCAACCAAAATGTCACACCGACAACGTTGCTTGATTGCTTGATCTTAGTGGAACTGCACAAGAGGAGATCTTACTTCCTATCCGTTAAGGCAAATTTGGTTCAGATCTTCTTCTTGTGAGTTGTTTGAATTCAGCATCATGTGAGGTCAGTACTAGCGTTCTTTCACATGATTCTGCAGTGTGCTTTCATATGTTGTGCTACTTGTACAATAATGTTGCTTGATTTTAGTGAACTACACAAATGGAGACAAGACTTCCAATATGTATGTGCATCGTAATATCCCATTGAGGTAAGATAAGGATATTTCACAACTGCTGGCTTGTATTTTGCCACTTTCATCAGAAAATTAAGTTTAGTACTATACTTGTGCTCCCTAATTGACATGCCAAATCTTACATTGAAGGCGAAGCTTGTCTGTTATTGAACCAAGTGATGAAGGGGAAGAACAAGCGGAAGAAAAACAAAAATCAACTCCCGGTGCTGTAATGAAGCACTGGAACTGTGATGACACAAGTAATGATATAGTTTTGCATCTTAATTTATTGCTATGGCTGGAACGAGCAATTATTTTGCCACTGATTTAATGCCACTCTTAATGTAATATGTAATTATCTCAACTTGTGGAAACAGGGATCTTCTTTGAAGATACCATATATTTTAGTGGAACTGCACAAGAAGATGTTGGAAACATTAAACTAATCGAGGAGTATATAGTAAGCATGGCCACCACCGTAGATAGCAACAGATGGTTCCGGAAGTGCTTCATCTGTATGCTCTACACAATAAGCCTCCTGACAAAGGTTGGTACTCGCCCACTGATTTCATCCATATGATTGAGCTTTGTCATCTCTATTGGTGTTGTGCTACTGTTTAGATACTGTCATGAAAAAGTGGTATTGTCCTTGAGAAGTGCTTCATCTGTGCTGTTTTAAATATTTCCTTTCCTTTTTTTCGAGCAAACAGGGATGCTAGAATTTAGTAGTCCTCTTGTCTTTGCACAATAGGATCATCTTCCTCCGAAGAAGAATATGGATTACGTGAGGTGACTAGTTCCGATTATGCCAGGATGAAGAAGCCATGTCTATCTTCTCATCAGAAGGAGCAGTTGAAGGATGGTTACATTACTCCCCACAAGACCAAACTAACTTTAGCTCAGAAGGACTGACAAATCTCCATCTTTTTGCTGTGATGCGAGAGTACAATGTTGTTCTAGGATTCTTTCTGGTGAGTTCCATTTTTCTAAATGTGTGCTCTACATGGACCATGTATGTGCCTATTGAACTGTCAATTCATAGTACAATTTGCTTTATACTAATCACTTTTTTGTATTTATGCAAACATGGGTGCTTAGCTTGATTTCAATGGGAACTGCACAAAATGTTCATGAATACATCGAATCATTCATTTCCACCACAAGAAAGGAGGTGCCGATAAGTTCAAGGCGTTGCAACATTTAAGGGCGAAATCATACAAGCTACGCGCGAATTTGGTTGATTTTGGTGGAACTGCTCAAAAAGAACAGCTGGTTTATTTAGCACGAGGTGCCATGTCAATGTCCAAACTGATGGCAAACCCTGCCCATTCCACAATCATAGGCATTTGATATTTTGGAATGGGACAACCTTGTCAAATTTTGCTCATTGATTTTAGCAAGACATGCGTTTGATATTTTCGAATGGGACGCCCTTTGCTGTCAGCAGCGTCGATCAATTTTTTCTTTATTCTTTAGTTGTGAAGTAAATATTGCCTCTGACATGTGAGTCGCTGAGATGCATAATCATCGATTATTTTGAATGTTCTCTATGAATTGCCAGGCCTGTGTGTTTGATTGCAATGTACAGAAACGCTAAAAAGCTGCTCAAACTCTTTGTACTCCTTCTGTTCCTTTTTACTTCGCACATTGTGAAAGTGCATACTTTTTTGTATAAGATTGGTTAAAGTAGAGATACTTTGACTGCAGACAAAACTTGTGTGCAGACTAGAAAGGACCGGAGGGAGTACATGTGAAACTGCTGCAAACGAGGTGATCACCCTAGGAACAATGCTAGTACGTATTGTTTTGCATGTTCATCCAATGCCAGTGATACAGGAATTCAAACTAATCGAAATAAATTCATTCATACACGGTCGGATTTCATATAAACATGCTGGATTTCATTACATTTCATACATTCCTCGACTAAAAAGGGGTGCGCTGGAGGTATAATTAATTAACCGAAGCTACCCACCTGTGACCCGCTGAGCCGAACAGAAGCTTTGGTGACTTAACTGCAGGCGCAGTTGCTTAACTGACATGTGGCCTATTGGGCCCACGTGTCAGTCAGCCAACTGCACCAGCAGTTAAGTAGAAGCAGCGTTCTTGTCCAGCGCAGCTGTCCGACTCCACGTCGCCGCCAAGAAGCTAACCGGACGTCAATGGTCAACCCGCCTAGCTTGGCTTCAACTGGAGGGTAGCAGTCGTGGCCTTACTTGGACCCGAGCGGCGGCGACCTACCGTGTTCTACTCTTCCTCGTTTTCTGTGTGGCGCGGCCTCGTTGGCAGCGGGGCGGGGCCTCGGCAGAGCCGGCGATGCCCTCTGCCTCGTTGTTGGCGGGGCGGGGCCTCGGCGGAGCCGGCGGTGTCCTCTGCCTCGTTGTTGGCGCCGCGGGGCCTCGGCGGAGCAGGGCCTCGTCGACGCCAGCGGAGCAGGGACTCGTCGGAGCCGGCATTGTCCTCTGCCTCGTCCTCGGTCTCGCCAAACAGCGCCTCGCCTGCTTCATCGCCCTCTTTGCTAGCCTCTTTGTAGGCGGCCGCAGCCTCCGCCACCTGCATGCGGTACCGCCAGCGCTCGAGGCGGCTCTTGCGGGCGGAGTGGTACGAGTCGAGCAGCGCCTCCTGCTCTGCCCGCTTCGCGGCGATCTGCTCCTCCGCCTGCAGGTGCTTCTCGAGGAGACGGTGGTTGTAGGCGGCGTCAGCCTGCGCCTCCCGGAACTGCTCATCACCACCATGACCATCGGCGAGGCACGTGTCCAATATATGAACAGGGTGAGGCAGATGCCGCCTACCGGCAAGGATGGCGCGGAGGAGGGGGTTGGCGCCGGATCGTTGACTACCATCTTCTCCATTGGGATGTCGTCGTCCTCCGGCTGCCTACCGGCCAGCCGGTCGGCAGCAATGGCTGCCATCTCCTTGTGGTCCATCGTCCGCCCGTCCCGAAGAGCGCTGGAGCATGAGGAAGCAATGGTGGGCAGTAGTGGTGTGGACAGGAGAAAGGGAACGGATGTGGATGACTGCAGCTATGGCCGGCGCAGCAGTTTATACAGCAATGGTGGGCGGGCGGAGGGACGGACGTGTGGCACCGGAGTAGCCGCCTCGCCAACCGCGTATCATTAATGTGGGCGGCAGATGGACGGACAGACGGCACTCGTGTCATTTGAAGGCAGAGCAATCGCCTGCACCAGGAAGCGGGGAGGGCGGCACTGACTGTTTCGGGCGGAAAGCGTGCGCGGGCGAGGAGATGACTTTACTTGGAGAGGATGACAATGGGGACCCACTAGGTCCATAGCCTCACGTACGCAAGTGCCTCCTTATATATATAACTATAATTTATCTTGCTTCCTCCTGGTTTCCTGACATCACGGTCCCACACCATTGTCAACCTATGTAGTAGTAGTCAATAAACGAGAGAATTGCACAAGAAGCGGCCGACAGCTGGGACCAAGCAGCTCGGGCAGTATTTGTGTTTTTGAGGTGTGAGCACTGCAGAGTTTTTAGATGTTTAGCCCAGATATTATTTTTTCTCCTCTGAACAACAACGAAAACATCGCTACAAGTATTAACTGGGCGGGCTATGCCCCATCTAGCCCAGGCCAGATATCTAGCCCAGATATTAATTTTTTTCAAGCTGAAAATGGCTAGCCCAGCTATACTTTTTTTAGGAATACCCAGGCAAGGTCAAGTTGTTATTCTCCGCCCCGCTGGGCTGCAAATCTTTCCTAGGAGGGATGCATTAAGCTTAACAAGAAAATGGGCTTTAAGAAATAATAAATGGCATGTAATTATAAAAACTGGGCAGTAACTATAAAAAATGCTCCAAACACGTGATTACTTTATAAAATATTATTTTTTGATATTGAAAATTTTAATTTCATTAATTGTTGCTTCGTTGGATTTTTACGTAATATAAATTTATATTGAAATTGTATTTAATCTGACTAGAAATTTCAGGATAAAAATATTTCGGATCCCATCAAAATGTGGGAAATTTTATTGAATTATGTTTTGAACGGTTGGTTGAAATGGGATGTACTTTTAACAAACTGTAAATGGGTTGTAGTAAATTCCATTAGAATTCAAAAATGGGCTACACATTCTTACGAATCTCAAATGGGCTATAAGTTCTCTGCCACACACTTCTGGCCTTACTAAGTTGACGCGTCCCCTAAAAAAACAGAGTTGACGCATATGCAAGGCTTTGTCAATTTATAGTCAACACACGGTTCTAGTAGTAGTGGCCGTTGGATGTCCATCCAACGGATGCCGTGCTTCTTCTTCAATCTCGGATATTCTAGCTTCACCCGCCCAAAAAATGATTCCTCCCCCTGACATCTGGGGCGCACCGTTTCAGAAGCTGACCGGTGGGCCTACTTAGTTGACTTACCAAGGGCTTTGTCAACTTAGTCAATATAAACGATTCTAGCTACAGTGACCGTACGATGTCCATCCAACGGCCGTCGTGCTTCTTCAACCTCTGGTCTTCTTGCTCCAGCTGCCCAAAGCAGCGCCGGTCGTGCCGCCTGCTCCTGCCTCCCGTGGCCGGCTGTGCTGCCGCGGAGGCCTCACCGCCCCCTACTACTCCCACCGCTGGCCAGGCCATCCCTCCACTCACCCACACCCCTTATTATTCTGCAGTGACGGCAGCGCAGCCGAACCAGTGAACCCTCGTACTCCTCTCCGCGTGTGCATCCACTGTCGCGTCTTCCCTGGCTCCGCGTCGTCCCCTTCCTAGGCCTCGCCATCGTCCACTGCCCTGGTGCTCTCGGCGCGGTGTGGTCAACGTGGTCAAGGAACAACTTCCATCGGATGTGGACTGTACGTGGAGAGGCTGACAGCTGGGTCCACGGCAGCCGCAAGAAAGTGCCTCCTTATTACGCGCAAAATAATTATTCCTCCACCTGACTTCGGGGACCCACCGGATGGGCCACCGTCTTTTGCAAAAAAATGATTCGCCCCCTGACTGCTGGGACCCACGAGCTACATCTTCGCACGCAAGGAAGTGCGTCTGAAAAAAAATGATTCCCCCCTGACTGCGGGGACCCACCAGCTACATCTTCGCACGCAAGGAAGTGCGTCCAAAAAAAACAATTCGCCCCCCGACTGCTGGGACCCACCAGCTACACCTTCGCACACAAGGAAGTGCGTCCGGGCAAAAAAACGATTTGCCCCCCTAACTGCTGGGACCCAGCAGCTACACCTTCGCACGCAAGGAAGTGTGTCCGGGCAAAAAAAACAAAACGATTCGCCCCCCTGACTGCTGGGACCCACCGGCTACATCTTTGCAGGCAAGGAAGTGCCTGACAGTCGGGACCCACCTGGTCGAAGCGTATGTAGCGTTGTCATTCTGGTCGCGAACATGTATGTACATACTGGTCAATGTAGAGGCGCGCACATGTCGTAGTAGAGGCGCGCACGTGTCGTAGTAGTGGCGCGCACGTAGCTTGTACACATACGTACAACGGCCAGGGTGCAAGAAAGAAAATACGGCCACGTATGTGTACATACGTGCAGGGTCTCGAACGCCTACTCGCGCATACGTACGGCCCGGGCTCGTGTACAAGGCTGGGTCAGAACGGAGAAACAACGTCGTCGCCGGGTTCATGGGGAGGCAACAGAATGCGTCGTGTTCATGGGGAGGCAACAGAATTCATCGTGTTCATGGGGAGGCAACGGAATGCGTCGTGTTCATCGAGAGGCAACAGAATGCATCGTGTTCATCGGGAGGCAACGGAACGCATGGGAGCCAACCGGCTGGGTCGGAACGGAATGCGTGGTTGTTTTCGTCAGGAGGGCTTGGACGGAACAGGCGATGGAAACGAGGCCTGGTGTACCGCAGAACGGAGGAAACAGACCTCCTACGGTCGAAACGGGGGTCCTGTTGATTGGGAGGGGTTTGGCGTACCGCAAAACGGACGAAACAGACCTCCTACGGTCGAAACGGGGGTCCTGTTCATCGGGAGGGGTGTGGCGTACCGCAAAACAGACGAAACGGACCTCCTACGGTCGAAACGGGGGTCCTGTTCATCGGGACGGGTGTGGCGTACCGCAAAACGGGACTCCACGGGATACTGTTCATCTCCACCGTCGACCTCCTCCAGCCTCCACGGGCTACTTTCAACCTCCTCCAGCCTCCACGGGCTCCTGTCCATCCAGCCTCCACCGCGCGCTACTCCACTGGCTACTGTTCAACCACCCCTCCACTGTCTACTGTTCATCTAGCCCTCCACACCACGGGGTCCTGTTCAACCACCCCTCCATGGGCACCCCTCCACCGTCTACTGTTCATCCATCCCTCCACCACACCACGGGGTCGTGTTCATCCAGAGGCAATGCCACCGCTCACTGTTCATCCAACCCCCCCCCTCCCCCCGCAACGCTCACTGTTCATCCAATCGATCGGCTTCAGTTAGCAGCAGTAGCGAAGGAATCACTCGATCGGGTTCAGTTAACAGCCATCGATCGATCGCTCGGGTTCAGTAACGCGTAGCCTGCAGTGCAATCGCTCGGGTTCAGTTAGAGCCCAACGCCTCGCTCGGGTTCATTTAGAGCCAACGCCTCGCACACACGCGCGTACGTGTACAAGAGAAACGCGCATCGCTCGGCCCCTGACCTCCCACCGTAACCAGGAACTCCCCGAAATTTTCCTCGCCCTCGCTTCTACCACGTTTTTTTCCGTCATGGACGGCCCAAAGAATGTCATGCAGCTGCGTCTCCGGCCCGCCCAGGACGAAAAGCCCATTTTCTGTCATGA
The DNA here is from genome assembly GCF_056163025.1 of Triticum urartu. Classification (NCBI taxonomy): domain Eukaryota; kingdom Viridiplantae; phylum Streptophyta; class Magnoliopsida; order Poales; family Poaceae; genus Triticum; species Triticum urartu. The sequence continues at coordinate 102,243,988 of NC_141878.1, forward strand.
TTTTTTGGCATAGAAGTAGGAGTCCACCACATCTATGATGATACCGGGTTTTGTCACAATTATCGTCATAGAAGTGTCATATGTATGACAGAAATTTTTCTCGTTCGGCCCAAAATGTCATGGATGTGTCTTTTTTTTGTAGTGTTGTGTGCAGGTGTTGTTTACGTTGTGTTGCTTGGTTCTCCTACTGGTTCGATACCTTGGTTTCATAAATGAGGGAAATACCTACCGTCGTTGTGCTACATCATCCCTCCCTGTCCGGGGAAATACTGACGTAGTTGCAGCTACCATTAAGGAGAATTTCTGGCGCCGTTTCCGGGGAGGATCAAGTCAAGATAGTTTCCCGGCCACGTGCCATTTCTAGCACCCTTGTCGGGGAGGTTCTTCAGCATAACCAGGTTCCAAATAACAAATCTCATCTCCTTGCAATTTACATTATTCGCCATTTTCCTCTCCTTTGCCTCTCCCACTTCACAAAAAATTGCCGTTTTATTCGCCTCTCTTTTTTCATTCGCCGTTTTCCCGCCAGATCCATTTTCTTCTTGCAATCATGAGTGATTTCGGTATGGCACCAACAGATGATGGCCTGACTCCTAAGATTTGACGTGCAGGAAATCTGGATGCTAAAACTTTTATCTTGGGGCAAGGGAACGTTATGTGAAAAGAACATAACCAAGAATTTTTCAATTGTGTTGGGAATCTATGCCTTGATGATGCTCCTACACTTAAAACTACTAGATCTCATGCGGATGCTATTTCAGCACTAGTTCCGAAACTTGAAAATAATTTATCCGCACTCATCCTACTTTGCAAAGATTGTTTTTTGAGCTTCCTGAAATAAAGAATCCTAGAGCCAAAAAGTTGGCCACTCTTGTTCCTATGAACGAGTTTGACTACATAATTCGGGAAGCTAGGGAAATTTTGACTTTTATGGTATGAATCATGAAAAACCCGTGATAGATGAAATTCTTTACAATAGGGACTATGCACTAAGGCATTTGCTTGGGGATAATAAAATCTTTGATGAGAATCTTAAAAAGTAAGTCCCCGTTCTAGATATAATCCAACAAGTTTTTAATAATGTTAATCAACACCATTCTTGAATTGTTGCGGGAAATCAAAGGGGTTATGATGAAAACCAACTAAGGAATGTTAAAGTTTCTATGGATAATATGTTTTATGTTGTGTTTACAAAACCTCCCAATAAAAAACCCCTAAAAATTTTAAGAAGATGAAGGATGACAAAACTTAGATCCTTGCTTTATGCCTAGCTAAGGGCGTAAAACTATAGCACTTGTTGGGAGGCAACCCAATTAATAAAATTTATTTTTGCTTTTTGTTTTTCGTTCTTGTGTGTTAGAAAAATTATTCTACTAGTATGATTGTGTATTTTATGTTTTAATTAGTGTTTGTGCCAAATAAAGCATTTAGGAACTTCTTGGGTGATAGTTGTTTGATCTTCCTGAAAAAACAGAAACTTCTACGCTCACGCAATTAATTTTCGGTTTTTACCAGAGAGCGATAAAATACCCACTCCTATTGCAGTAGATCAATATACAAATTTCTCAGGTCTTCCTAATTTTTCAGAATTTTGGGGCTTACAGAATTATTCGAAATAGTTAGATTACTACAGACTGTTCTGTTTTGATAGATTCTGTTTTATTTGTGTTGTGTGCTTATTTTGATGGCTCTATGATTTTATTTGATGAGTTTTTGCCATAGAAAATTTGGAATATAGTAGATATAATACAAAAACAAAATAAGAATTGTTTTGACATAGCACTTACAGTAGTGATTTATTATTCTTATACTAACGGATCTCACGAAGGTTTTGTTGAGTTTTGTGTGATTGAAGTTTTCAAGTTTTGAGTTATCTTACAATGGATGAAGGAGGATGCAAGAGCCTAAGCTTGGGGATGCATCGGAATCCCAAGCTATTATACAAGAATGAGCAACCCACTAAGCTTGGGATGCCCCCGAGTGGCACCCAGCTTTCTTCCAATAACTATCGGTAGTTTACTCGAGGCTATATTTTTATTCATCACATGATATGTGTTTTGCTTGGAGCATCTTGTATGATATGTGTCTTTGCTTGTTTTATTTTGTGTTTTAAGTCATCAATCCTTGTGGGACACACCTATTTTAGAGAGCCAAAATTATTTCATGACTTTATAGAATTGCTTCCTATGCTTCACTTAAATCTTTAATGAGCTAGAACTTGCTCTAGTGCTTCACTTATATCTTTTTGATTATGGTGTGCTTTGTTATTTTTGAAGAAATGCTCTCTTGCTTCACTTAGATTTATTTGAGAGTTAGTAATTTTTTGAAGAAATTCTCTCTTGCATCACTTAAATTGTTTTGAGAGAAAGAAAATTTGTTATGCTCATGATCTTCACTTATATTTGTCTGAGCTTGTGAAAAGCAACACATGAAAATTAGTCCCAAAGTGATACATATCCAAGAAGGATAAAGTAAAATAAAATGTCATGAAGATCATTGGACAACATAAACTTGATTCTTAGTAATAGTTTTGAGATATGATGATGTGATATGTGAGTTATGTTGATGAGTAATTATGCTTTAGTAAGAATATTGGTGTTAAGGTTTGTGATCCCCTATGCAAGTACGAAAGTCAATAATCATGCAATGAAAATTATATCCTACTTGTGGTGCATTATTCGGTGTTAATTATGCTTAATGCTTACTTATGAGATTATCCGTTTCTTGGTTGGTCGCTTCCCAATCTTTTGCCAGCCTTCATTTTGCACACAGTATGACCTTTACTTGTGCATCCAAAATATTAGCCACATGAGTCCACTATATCTACCTATATGAGGTATTCTTTTGCCATTCTAAGCAAATTTGCATGTGCCATCTCCAATTTTGAAAATAAACTTCTCCTTTGTGTGTTTGTTTCGCTCGTGGAATGGTAACGGGTGGCTAATATTTTCCATGCTAGATGTGTTCTTCTCAAGATGAGTGTTTATTCACTTGTCATTGCACGAGAGTAAGGCAAAGGTTTTAGGGATGCCCAGTCCCGAAATGCAAAAAAATTACTTTATGTTGTCAAATAATAAATTCCTTGGAAAGTGTTGGTATGGAGGGCACCCGTGGATACGGCTAGCCATGGAAAGTGAAAGAATGGTGGAAAAAGGAATGAACTTTATTTTCTGTTTGGGAACCGCCTATGGAATATCTAGCATGGAAAGTGTTCGGAACTCTAAGTCGTTTTCGTTGGTGGGATGGATACAGCTCCCAAGATGTTTTTACCTCTAATTTTTTTCTTTGAGCTCTGGCACCTCTACAAATCCCTACTTCCCTCTGCGAAGGGCCTTTTCTTTACTTTATGCAATTTTTATTTTGAAATTTGAGTCGCCATCTTCTCTCATAAAAGCACCAACTAGGAGGCAATATGATCATGCTCAAGTATTTGGTGTAGTTAATATTCAAGTGTGTTTCATGAATGGATCAATGTTTGAGCATGATGGGCTAGGGATAACTTGTTTTAGCATTGATATTTTTAAAGACATGGTTGCTTGTTGATATGCTTGAGTGTCTAAATTATTATGTCAAAACTAGACTATTGCTTTGAATCACATAAAAGTCCAAATGTCCATGCTATAAAGAAAAGAATATGATATGACTTGATGAACAACACTCCACATCAAAAATTCTATTTTTATCACTTACCTACTCGAGGATGAGTAGGAGTTAAGCTTGGGGATGCTGATACGTCTCCAACGTATCTATAATTTTTGATTGTTCCATGCTGTTTTATTATCAATCTTGGATGTTTTATGATCATTTTATAATCATTTTATATCATTTTTTGGTACTAACCTATTGACATAGTGCCAAGTGCCAGTTGCTATTTTCCCCATGTTTTTTACATCGCAGAAAATCAATATCAAACGGAATCCAAATGCCACGAAACTTCACGATGATTTTTTATGGGCCATAAGGAAGGCACAAACGGGTGCCCCACCTTGGTGGGTTGTGCCCACCTCGGGTGCCCCACGGACCGCCTCTTTCCTCTATAAATACCCCAAAAATACTAGAACCGTAGGGGAGTCGACGAAATATTCATCTAGCCGCCACAGAGTCCAGAACCACCAGATCCAATCTAGACACCATCACGGAGGGGTTCACCACTTCCATTGGTGCCTCTCCGATGATGCATGAGTAGTTCTTTGTAGACCTTCGGGCCCGTAGTTAGTAGCTAGATGGCATCATCTCTCTCTCTCTCTCTCTTGATTCTCAATACAATGGTCTCTTCGAGATCCATATGATGTAACTCTTTTGCGGTGTGTTTGTTGGGATCGATGAACTTTGAGTTTATGATCAGATCTATCTTTTTATATCCATGAAAGTATTTGAGTTTCTTCGATCTCTTTTATGCATGATCTCTTATAGCCTCGTATTTCTTCTCTGATGTTTGGGTTTTGTCTGGCCAACTAGATCTATTTATCTTGCAATGGGAAGAGGTGCCTGGTAGTGGGTTCGATCTTACGGTGCTTCATCCAAGTGACAAAAAGGGAACCGACACACATGTATCGTTGCTACTAAGGATAAAAAGATGAGATCTATATGTACCACCATATAGATAAACGGATCTTTTCTACATCATGTCATCATTCTTATTGCATTACTCCATTTTTCCATGAACTTAATACACTAGATGCATGCTGGATAGCGGTCGATGTGTGGAGTAATATTAGTAGATGCAGGCAGGAGTCATATTACTTATCTTGGAAGTGATGCCTATGTAATGATCATTGCCTAGATATCGTCATAATTATTTGAGGTTCTATCAATTGCCCATCAGTAATTTGTTTACCCACCGGTTGCTATTTTTCTCGAGAGAAGCCACTAGTGAAATCTACGGCCCCCGGGTCTTCTTTCTCATATATTTGCCTTGCGATCTACTTTTCCTTTGCATTTTATTCAGATCTATTAAACCAAAAAAATACAAACATACCTTGCTGTGTTTTATCTTTATTTATTTTATTTGGCATTTGATCTATCAATCTACTACAATTTACCTCACGTCCGCTTGAAGGTGCCGTACCCGGAAGGGATTGACAACCCCTTTAACTTGTCGTGTTGCGAGGTGTTGTTGTTTGTGTGCAGGTGCTATTTACGTTGTGTTGCTTGGTTCTCCTACTGGTTCGATACCTTGGTTTCATAACTGAGGGAAATACCTACCGTAGCAGTGCTACATCATCTCTCCCTCTCCGGGGAAATACCGATGTAGTTGCAGCTACCATTAGTCATGCCGAAAATTTCCATGATTTTCGGCATGACTTGTGCTAGAAACTAGGACATATGCAGTACCCGGGATTTGCCGAAAGGGGAATGAATCAACATTCCGACCAAATATAGGCCCCCTTTTCTCTTCATTATATCTTTTATTTACAATTGTTGAATAGGAAACATGTCTAATGATGCCGAAGTCGGGGGTTCTGCTCGCCTCGCAGACCCCATCGAGGCAGCAAATTACTATTTCGATTACCTTCACGAACACCAGTTGGGGTTACATGGTGGTGGTAGTGGCACCAACCCCGACACCGACACCGGCATTGGCACCGGCATCGACACCATCCCCGAGACCAGCAACGATGCCGTCGTAGCCGGTAAAGCACCGAAGAAGTAGAGGACACGAAGACCAAACGAGCTTCGCATCGAAAAAATTGTGGTCACAGAGATGCACCCCAAGAAGTTAGAGCCAATACCGCTGGAGGAAGCGCACTCGTGCTGGGGCATCAACTTGGATGCATCCTCAGGAAAACCGCCAACATCAACGACGAGAGGTTGAAGCAGATACCACATATGGAGCACATGCTCCTTAAGAAAGTTGCACAATAGGTTCTTGTTCCCCGGCCGGGATGAAGGCAAATATAAAGAGCCATGGGACGATGACGCCATGACAAAGATTAGCGACAAGGTGATGGTGACGTTCACCAACGACTTGTCCTCCTGGAAAGTTCGGGTGAATAAAGCGATTGCGAAGAGTGGACCGTGGTCCAAGATTCATGCTGATAATCCGTCAATAATGGAAGAGGACTTTGCAAAATTCAAGGAGAATTGCGGTAAAGAAGAAGTCAAGGCAAGGTCAGAGAAAATGAAGGCACTCCAGGCCAGGAACATGCCTCCCACTGCCTCGGAAGCTATAGTTGTGAGGGGAAGAGGCATGTATGGGCCAAGGAGGACACCAGACGAGAAAGTCACGGAATCCCAGGCCCCTTGGCGGAGTTCACCGACCCGCCAGAGCATGACTGGATCAGGGCCCGGTACAAGTGGGACAAAGTCAAAAAGATCTTTTACATGGACTTCTGGTAATTGTTATATTACCACATTATCATATTAGCTTCCAACCAATCCGACTACAAGTTTTTTCACATTAGAAAACCATCCACGTTCCTTTCGTAGAAAGAGCAGCACCAAAAGGCAGCCGAAAGCGATGAGTCATCACACGCGTCGGCGAGGCCCAAGTGGGACACCCCATTCAATCGGGCCCTGAACATACTGAAAAAGGTCCCGGTAGACAAGTCGCCGTCCTATGGATGTGTGCATGGCGTCGGAGATGGAGTCCTGGATTAGGGGGTATCCGGACAACCGGACTATAACCTTTGGCCGGATTGTTGGACTATGAAGATACAGGATTGAAGACTTCGTCCCGTGTCCGGATGGGACTCTCCTTGGCGTGGAAGGCAAGCTTGGCAATACGGATATGTAGATCTCCTTCCTTGTAACCGACTCTGTGTAACCCTAGCCCGCTCCGGTGTCTATATAAACCGGAGGGTTTAGTCCGTAGGACAGAATAACAACAACCATACCATAGACTAGCTTCTAGGGTTTAGCCTCTCTGATCTCGTGGTAGATCTACTCTTGTACTACCCATATCATCAATATTAATCAAGCAGGAGTAGGGTTTACCTCCATCGAGAGGGCCCGAATCTGGGTAAAAACATCGTGTCCCTTGTCTCCTGTTACCATCCACCTAGACGCACAGTTCGGGACCCCCTACCCGAGATCCGCCGGTTTTGACATCGACATTGGTGCTTTCACTGAGAGTTCCTCTGTGTCGTCATCATCAGGCTTGATGGCTCCTTCGATCATCGTTAGCGATGCGGTCCAGGGTGAGACTTTTCTCCCAGGACAGATCTTCGTATTCGGCAGCTTCGCACTGCGGGCCAATTCGCTTGGCCTTCTGGAGCAGATTGAAAGCTACACCCCTGGCCATCAGGTCAGGTTTGGAAGTTTAAACTACACGGCCGACATCCGCGGAGACTTAATCTTCAACGGATTCGAGCCCTTGCCAAGTGCGCCGCACTGTTATGATGGGCATGATTTAGCTCTGCCGCCGGACAATGTTCAGGAGGTCGCACCTGCAATCGCTCCGACCTTCAATTCGGAGCCAACTGCGCCATCCAGGGACGGGTGGTTGAACCCTGCCATGAAGGCCGCAGCCTCAACGGCGACTGAGCCGAACACAAACCTTATCCTTCGTGAGGCCCGTGACTCCACATTGCCGGACTCTCCTCCGGACTCTGAACCATCCGCGCCCCTTCCAATCGAATCCAATTGGGCGGCGATCATGGAGTTCACCGCCTCGGATATCTTTGAGCACTCGCCCTTCGGCGACATACTGAACTCACTAAGGTCTCTCTCCTTATCAAGAGAGTCCTGGCCGGATTATGACCGGCAGGATTGGGATGCGGACGACGAAGAAATTCGACGCCCAACCACCACCCACTTCATAGCCACTGTCGATGATTTGACCGACATGCTTGACTTCGACTCTGAAGACATCGACGGTATGGACGACGATGTAGGATACGAACAGGAACCAGCGCCTACAGGGCACTGGATAGCCACCTCATCTCACGATGTATATATGGTGGACACACCCAAAGGGAACGACGACGAGGAACGGGAGGACACAGCGAAGGATCGTTCCCTCGAAAAGCAGTTAAAGCGGCGGCGCAAGCACCGCTCCAAACCCCGCCTCGACAGAAACAGTGGTCATACAGACCCAGCCACAGAGCAGGGCGAGCCAACGGATGACGAACATGGCATCGAGCAACCGTCTGAACAAGGCAATTTGGATAATCAAACCGAACAACCCGTCCCCACCGAAGATAACAGTCCGGATGACCTCACGCCGGACAAGTTCCTAGAGCAGAAGAACCTCCATAAAAGGCTCGTTGCCACTGCGCGTAGCCAGAAAAAGCAGAAGCGGAAGCTGAAGACTGCGGAAGATGCACTCAGAATCAGATGGAGCAAAGTGCTCAACACCGCAGACAAATATGGCGGCAGTCGCCACACAAAGAGCTACCCGAAGCGAAAGCTACTACCCGAATTTGATGAGGAGGCCTTAGAGCCCCCCCAATCAAAAAACAAAGCAGCCATCCGGTCGGATAGACGACCTCACGGCCAACATAGAGCGGCACACGGCGCCGCACACAAGCCAACATGTGATCCACACGAGGACTCGCATCAAAGAGATGGCCCAACCAGATCTATCTACGGGCCAAGAAAGCACGCTCTTGCAAGCAATGCAACACAACAAATATCCGAACACCACGGCACACCCAAATACAGGGGTGCCGCACACCCCCTATGTTTCACTGATGAGGTGCTGGACCATGAATTTCCAGCGGGATTCAAACCCGTAAACATAGAGACATACGACGGAACAACAGACCCTTAGGTCTGGATTGAGGACTACATCCTCCACATCCACATGGCTCGAGGAGATGATCTCCACGCCATCAAATACCTACCCCTCAAGGTCAAAGGGCCAGCCAGGCATTGGCTCAAAAGCCTCCCCGAAAACACTATTGGAAGTTGGAAAGAGCTCGAGGACGCCTTTCGGGCAAATTTTCAAGGGACCTATGTCTGACCACCAGATGCAGATGATTTAAGTCATATAACTCAACAGCCCGGAGAGTCAGCCCGAAAACTCTGGAACATGTTCCTTACTAAAAAGAACCAAATAGTCGACTGTCCGGACGCTGAAGCCTTAGCAGCTTTCAAACACAGTGTTCGAGACGAATGGCTCGCCAGACACCTCGGCCAGGAAATGCCAAGAACAATGGCCGCATTAACAAGCCTCATGACCTGCTTTTGTGCGGGCGAGGACAGCTGGTTGGCAAGATGCAGCACCAGCGACCCAACTACATCCGAAGTCAGGGATGGAAACGGGAAGCCACGATGCAGCAAAGACCAGCGCCGGAATAAGGAAACCAGCCCGAAGAACACGACAGTTAAAGCCGGATTCAAAAGCTCTCAGCGGGGTCAGCAAAAGCTGCCTCTCAAGGATAACAGGGACAAACTGTCTAGCTTAAACAAAATCCTTGACAAGATATGTCAAATCCACAGCACCCCTGGTAAGCCTGCAAATCATACGCACAGTGAATGTTGGGTCTTCAAGCAATCCGGCAAACTCAATGCCGAAAGCAAGGGGCTGGATACACCAAGTGAAGACAATGATGAACCTCACAAGCAAAGAACAAGGGAACAGAAGAAATTCCCACAAGAAGTCAAAACAGTAAACGTATTACACGTGACAAAAGGGAGAAACAAAGTGGCGCCCACAGAGATACGTGCCATGCGGCCTATCACAACAGAGTTTCGCCACTGGTTGTCCAAACCAATCACCTTCGACCATCGGGATTACTCCGGAAGTATCCGGCACGCAGGCTCGGCTGCCTTGGTATTAGACCCGATGATTGACGGATACCACTTTACGCGAGTCCTGATGGACGGCGGCAACAGTGTGAACCTGATATATTAGGACACGGTCCGCAAAATGGGGGTAGACCCAACAAAAATTAGCCATAGCAATATTTCCTTTAAAGGAGTAACACCAGGCCGAGGGGCTCGTTGTTCGCGCTCCCTCCTACTAGAAGTCATATTCGGCTCTCCCGATAACTTCCATAGCGAAAAGCTAACCTTCCACATTGCTCTGTTTAAAAGTGGCTATCAAGCACTACTGGGACGCGACGCTTTTGCCCGCTTCAACACAATACTGCACTATGCGTCTCTTACGCATAAGATGCCCGGTCCACAAGGCATCATTTTAGTAAAGGGAAACATTGAGCGCTCCTTGCGCACGGAAGACTGTGCGGCTGCTTTAACAGCCACACACTAAACTGCCTCACCAACCAGAGCGCCTAATAGGTCGTCAAGACCACGGACACGGCTGGACGAGTCCAACGTAACTATTTAATTGTTAAAGGTTTGATGGTTATACAACCCTATACAAGGGGCTCCGCGCATGTAAACAAGCAGCAATAAAACTCAATTCTTCCCACCTTGAATCATACTTTGTTTACTTAGTATAACATACATATTACACGACTACTTTTTCAACTAAGTTCCTCTCTTTTCCAGATGAACATCGCGCTACACCCGTCCAGGATACGGCACAAGGGAGACACAGGCGCAGACGTGTAGCAAGGACCCGTTCTAAGGATTCTTTTCAGATTAAGACCCTACATAAAACTTTTTCACTATCTCTTGTTGATACACATCCCCCGGATTCTCAGTGCAACTGAGAAGGAGGCTGGCGTCTTGGCATGTGGCCACATTAGAATAATGCACGTACCTGGACACCAGGGGCTTATTACAAAGGGCGCTTCAACCCGTTTAAAATCACAAAGACCGAATACCTTAGGGAGTGTCCGGCATCGCGAGTTTGGCCTTATATGCATCAGCTCTGAATCATGTCTTTGGTCAAATGTTGGGTTTGCCCGGCTCCTGTGTTTTGCTGCCTTACGTTCCACTCTATCGGCTAAGGCGGCACCGGGAGAACTACTGTGATTGTGCCCCGGTTCAACCAGGCGAGCACCTTAGTAGAGAAAGCCGAAAACTGACTGTCATGATATAGCGTGAGACTAGTCAACCACTCGATGACCTAGAGGAATCTTCGGGATTCCTCCGCCTAAACAAAGGGCCGTTTCCCGGCCAGGCACACACGCGCCCCGAATTCGGGTGAGCGCGGAGCCACCAGGGGCTATATAGTAGCCCCACTGTCAAACTCCTATGGCTAAGTGAAAGTGATAAAGCATTATAGTCTGATTGCCTAGTTTGCTGCGCTATCACATCCTTAATGGACCAAGACATTGGATCAAGTGTGACAATGCATCTTCTTTGAACACCCCCGCATTATGTGCCTGGGGGCTGAAGCCGACGACTGCCATCTTTTAGGTTATATATACATATACGTAAACGGCCGCACAGGAGGTATCATAATTCTTGCAGGCACAAGTATAAAAAGCTTCGACATTTCAGCAAAATATTGCTTTCAATGAAAATACATGTTATTCGAACATAATATCCTTCGAGCACTGCGTCTCTATTGAACGAGCGCCCTCCAGAACTTCTTGGAAGTAGTGCTCGGCAGGTACTCGGCTTCCGTCCGAATCTTGGGCTGCAACGGCGGTGGCCTCCATCTCTGCCCAGTATGTCTTGACATGGGCAAGGGCCATCCGCGCACCCTCCATGCATGCTGACCTCTTCATCGCGTTGATATACGGCACCGCGCCAAGGAACTGCTGCACCAAGCTAAAATAACTGTTCGGCTTTGGCCTTCCCGGCCACAGATGATCCACGACATACCTCATAGCAAGTCCGGACAAACTATTCAGCTCGGCCCATTCGGCCAACCGATCAGTCAATGGAAGCGGACGCTCTGGATTGTTGAATTGTGACCAGAATAGCTTTTCCACTTCACGATCCTTTTGATCTCGGAAGTGTTCGGCCGCATCAGCAGCACTCGCCGCTAAATCCAGATATGCGTCCGCCGAACTCCACATCCGGTCCAATGGAGCATATTTAGGATCTTCGAACTTCATCCGCAGCATAAAGGGCTTCCCAGCCGCGATATCTCCGGCTTGACGCAGCTCCTCCTTCATCGCTCTCATCGCAGAACGAGTTTCCTTGGCCGCCGTCGTGGCCTTCTCCAGGTCTGTCTGCTCCGCCCGGTCTTCCTTTTCAAGAAGCTTGTAGCGATCAGCAGCGTTCTTCAACTTCACAGCCATCTCGGCCATTTTCTCCTTGCTTCGGCAGTGAGCAACCTGTTCGGCTTTTAGCTCCTCAAACGCCTTTAGGGCAGCCGCATCGCTTTTCCTGGCTTGTTCTTTGGCTCGAGCAAGCTCTGCCCGAAGGTTCTCCATGGCGGCAGCTCCATCTGCATTAAGCACACACGTTATAAGATACTGGCATCAAGCTCCTCTTACCAGGTGTCTCTGGAGAAATTACATACCTTGTGCCTCGTTAAGCCGCTTGTTGACAAGCGCGATGTCGGCATCTGCCACGTCAAGTTGCCGCTTTAGCTCGGCAAATTCATCAGTCCGGCTGGCCGCCGGACACTTCGCCACCTGCATATCAAGACGGCAAAATTAAACCTGGGGCTATGATCCTCTACGTGTCGTCGTCTTCGATAGCACCTAAAGTCTTAGGGGCTACTATCTATACATGGCGCATCTTAAAGTATGCGGTACTGTCAAAAGGTACATCATTTCACGTACCTCAAAGCCTGTCGGTGAACTCATGACAGCTTCACGCAACCTGCTCTCCACGGACAAAATCCTTTCAATTACCGTACCCATCAACGCAAGGTGCTCTTCTGAGATAGACGCCCGCCCTAGCAGATCCTTCAGTACCTTCGACCGTGCACCAGGCAGTGCCGGACTCATTCGATTGCTTCTTCCAGAAGCCGGACACGGAAGGCTTTGGGGGGCCATGTGACTACCTTCCGTCCTTGCTGGATCAAGAGAAACCCTCCGCGACGACACCTCGGGGTCGCCCGCCTCATGAGGCAGTATGGTAGGGTGAGGCGTTCCGCTCTCCATCATCTCTGGAAGAAGATCCCCCGAAGACGAGCTCTGCTGAGAAGGGCTAAGATCCGAACTACAAGGTAAATTTTTAGTTATTTTCCTCAGAAGTGAAGCAAGGATTTCTCTCATTATTAAACACCTAACAAAGGGATCCAGAGCGAGGCCTAGTCCTTGGAGGAAGTGGGAGACGAACACGACGCTCTTGTTGGGTTCGGGAGTAGGGACGACTTGCCCTCGGTCAGGCAGCCGATGCGAAATTTCAGCGGTCAGATATCTGGCCTCTCTCAACTTCTTGATGTCCTCCTCGGTGACGGAGGAAGGCATCCACCGACCTTGAAGGTTGGATCCGGACATAGTTGAAGGTGCGAAGTGCCTAAACCTAAGCTTTGGGTGTTGGAACTCGAGGCGGGAGGCGGATTCGATTAAGATCGAGAGGAAAAATCCTTGTCCCCTTTATAAAGAGGGTGAATATCAAGCGTCCTCCTCGTGGCCGTTTGGGACTCACCTCCGATCGAGGAGATATACCAACGGGCACGATTGGGTTACCCACGTCCGTATTGATGAGAATCCCGTAATAAGGGGACACGATCTCTGCTTCGACAAGACGTGCCAAGGAAACCGCCTCGCAAAACGCGCTGAGGTGGGACAGTAAAAAATGATTCAGGCTTGGCTGTGGTGTGATGTCACGCTGCAGAATACGTCAGCAGATTAGATTTGTGAAAATATTACTCTCTCTACGATGGTATGTGGGACTGGTTTTGCAGAGCCGGACACGATCCTCGTGTTCAAACATCTTATATGAAGTATTCGGAGGAGGAACCCGCCTTGCAATGCCGAAGATGAGTCCGGGGGTAGCCCCTGAACCAGGCTTCAATGACGCAGCGTGCAGAGGCGCCTTAATAAGCAAAATCGCTGACGCTCCATGGCCTGAGGGTTGCTTCCCAGAGGTGTCCGGATTGTGGCAGCAGGAGTGGTTCTACATCACAGCTCCCCGAAGTGCCAAGTGGGTAGCTGCCCCCATCTTTCCATCAGGCCCCCCACCACAACTGATGTCATGGATCAGCAAGGGGCTGAGCTGGGGTCCAGCCAAGGACGTGCCAATACTGCAAAGCCGTATCCGAGATCTCTTTGAGAGAGATTTCAGTCTGGTTATGGTAGTGCAAGTTATGCTAGTTCGTCAAGTCCAACCTTGCAAACGCCGGCCCCTTCGCATGTGGGAATTCAACCCGGAAGGACCGCGAGCTATTCAACGTTTCCTCGGCATGATGCACGAAGAGATGTACAAGTTGTTCTTCGGACCACAAATAATGTGTCCGAACATCACTCAGGATGCAGGTCTGAGCTGCAATTTCTCGGATACCCAAGTAAGTAGCCCTGTGCCCGAACACGCTATATGTTCCTTTATCGCCACATCACCTTTAAAAGAGTTGTTCTTAAACCAGGAGTGGATAGCGAAGGCGAAGTTAATCAGGTGTCCGGCCGCCCTTCCTGAGACCTCACCAGATCCCGTGTTAGCCAGGATGCTGGAGGTCACGCCGTTAGAAGAAAATGAAGGGGGGAACAAGGAAGCTACTGCCTCCGCAGAGGAGGTGGTCCGGAAGGGAGGAATCGAAAATTCCTCTCCTCAGGGGAAGAAGAGGACCGCCTCTGAAGACCCGGAGACAATGATCTCAAAGCGGGGGAAGAAGTCTTCGTCAAAGGGTCCTGTGCCGGGGGATACCCCGGCCGTATTGTGCCCTCGAGGGGATCAGCCCTCCACCGAGCCGTAAGTAAAAGGGTGTTTAATAATGAGAGAAATCCTTGCTTCACTTCTGAGGAAAATAACTGAAAATTTACCTTGTAGTTCGGATCTTAGCCCTTCTCAGCAGAGCTCGTCTTCGGGGGATCTTCTTCCAGAGATGATGGAGAGCGGAACGCCTCACCCTACCATACTGCCTCATGAGGCGGGCGACCCCGAGGTGTCGTCGCGGAGGGTTTCTCTTGATCCAGCAAGGACGGAAGGTAGTCACATGGCCCCCCAAAGCCTTCCGTGTCCGGCTTCTGGAAGAAGCAATAGAATGAGTCCGGCACTGCCTGGTGCACGGTCGAAGGTACTGAAGGATCTGCTAGGGCGGGCGTCTATCTCAGAAGAGCACCTTGCGTTGATGGGTACGGTAATTGAAAGGATTTTGTCCGCGGAGAGCAGGTTGCATGAAGCTATCATGAGTTCACTGACAGGCTTTGAGGTACGTGAAATGATGTACCTTTTGACAGTACCGCATACTTTAAGATGCGCCATGTATAGATAGTAGCCCCTAAGACTTTAGGTGCTATCGAAGACGACGGCACGTAGAGGATCATAGCCCCAGGTTTAATTTTGCCGTCTTGATATGCAGGTGGCGAAGTGTCCGGCGGCCAGCCGGACTGATGAATTTGCCGAGCTAAAGCGGCAACTTGACGTGGCAGATGCCGACATCGCGCTTGTCAACAAGCGGCTTAACGAGGCACAAGGTATGTAATTTCTCCAGAGACACCTGGTAAGAGGAGCTTGATGCCAGTATCTTATAACGTGTGTGCTTAATGCAGATGGAGCTGCCGCCATGGAGAACCTTCGGGCAGAGCTTGCTCGAGCCAAAGAACAAGCCAGGAAAAGCGATGCGGCTGCCCTAAAGGCGTTTGAGGAGCTAAAAGCCGAATAGGCTGCTCACTGCCGAAGCAAGGAGGAAATGGCCGAGATGGCTGTGAAGTTGAAGAACGCTGCTGACCGCTGCAAGCTTCTTGAAAAGGAAGACCGGGCAGAGCAGATAGACCTGGAGAAGGCCACGACGGCAGCCAATGAAACACGTTCTGCGATGAAAGTGATGAAGGAGGAGCTGCGTCAAGCCGGAGATATCGCGGCTGGGAAGCCCTTTATGCAGCGGATGAACTTCGGAGATCCTAAATATGCTCCGTTGGACCGGTTGTGGAGTTCGGCGGACGCATATCTGGATTTAGCGGCGAGTGCTACTGATGCGGCCGAACACTTCCAAGATCAAAAGGATCGTGAAGTGGAAAAGCTATTCTGGTCACAATTCAACAATCCAGAGCGTCCGCTTCCATTGACTGATCGGTTGGCCGAATGGGCCGAGCTGAAAGGTTGTTTGGACTTGCTATGAGGTATGTCGTGGATCATCTGTGGCCGGGAAGGCCAAAGCCGAACAGTTGTTTTAGCTTGGTGCAGCAGTTCCTTGGCGCGGTGCCGTATATCAACGCGATGAAGAGGTCAGCATGCATGGAGGGTGCGCGGATGGCCCTTGCCCATGTCAAGACATACTGGGCAGAGATGGAGGCCACTGCCGTTGCAGCCCAAGATTCGGACGGAAGCCGAGTACCTGCCGAGCACTACTTTCAAGAAGTTCTGGAGGGCGCTCGTTCAATAGAGACGTAGTGCTCGAAGGATATTATGTTTGAATAACATGTATTTTCATTGAAAGCAATATTTTGCTGAAATGTAGAAGCTTTTTAAACTTGTTCCCACAAGAATTATGATACCTCCTGTGCGGCCGTTTACGTATATGTATATATAACCTGAAAGATGGCAGTCGTCGGCTTCAGCCCCCACGCACATAATGCGCGGGTGTTTGCAGAAGACGCATTGTCACACTTGATCCAACGTCTTGGTCCATTAAGGAGGTGATAGCGCAGCGAACTAGGCAATCGGACTATAATGCTTTATCACTTTCACTTAGCCATAGGAGTTTGATAGTGGGGCTACTATATAGCCCCTAGTGGCTCCGCGCTCACCCAAATTCGAGGCGCATGTTTGCCTGGCCGGGAAACGGCCCTTCGTTTAGGCGAAGGAATCCCGAAGATTCCGCTAGTTCATCGAGTGGTTGACTAATCTCACGCTATATCATGACAGTCAGTTTTCGGCTTTCTCTACTGAGGCGCTCGCCTGGCTGAACCGGGGCACAATCACAGTAGTTCTCCTGGTGCCGCCTTAGCCGATAGAGCGGAACGTAAGGCAGCAAAACACAGGAGCCGGGCAAACCCAACATTTTACCAAAGACACTCCCTAAGGTATTCGGTCTTTGTGATTTTAAACGGGCTGAAACGCCCTTTGTAATAAGCCCCTGGTGTCCAGGTACGTGCATTATTCTGACGTGGCCACATGCCAAGACGCCAGCCTCCTTCTCAGTTGCGCTGAGAATCCGGGGGATGTGTATCAACAAGAGACAGTGAAAAAGGTTTACGCAGGGTCTTAATTTGAAAAGAATCCTTAGAACGGGTCCCTGCTGCACGTCTGCGCCTATGTCTCCGTTGTGCCATATCCTGGACGGGTGTAGCGCAATGTTCATCTGGAAAAGAGAGGAACTTAGTTGAAAAAGTAGTCGTGCAAAATGTATGTTATACTAAGTAAACAAAGTATGATTCAAGGTGGGAAGAATTGAGTTTTATTGCTGCTTGTTTACATGTGCGGAGCCCCTTGTATAGGGGTGTATAACCATCAAACCTTTAACAATTAAATAGTTACGCCGGACTCGTCCAGCCGTGTCCGTGGTCTTGACAACCTATTAGGCGCTCTGGTTGGTGAGGCAGTTCAGTGTGTGGCTGTTAAAGCAGCCGCACAGTGTTCCGCGCGCAAGGAGCGCTCAATGTTTCCCTTTACTGAAATGACGCCTTGTGGACCAGGCATCTTAAGCATAAGAGACGCATAGTACAGTATTGCGTTGAAGCGGGCGAAAGCGTCGCGTCCCAGTAGTGCTTGATAGCCACTTTTAAACGGAGCGATGTGGAAGGTTAGCTTTTCGCTACGGAAGTTATCGGGAGAGCCGAATATGACTTCTAGTAGGAGGGAGCCCGAACAATGAGCCCCTCGGCCTGGTGTTACTCCTTTAAAGGAAATATTGCTATGGCTAATTTTTGTCGGGTCTACCCCCATTTTGCGGACCGTGTCTTGATATATCAGGTTCACACTGCTGCCGCCGTCCATCAGGACTCGCATAAAGTGGTATCCATCAATCATTGGGTCTAATACCAAGGCAGCCCAGCCTGCGTACCGGATACTTCCGGAGTAATCCCGATGGTCGAAGGTGATTGGTTTGGACAACGAGTGGCGAAACTCCATTGTGATAGGCCGCATGGCACGTATCTCTATGGGCGCCACTTTGTTTCTCCCTTTTGTCACGTGTAATACGTTTACTGTTTTGACTTCTTGTGGGAATTTATTCTGTTCCCCAGTTCTTTGCTTGTGAGGTTCATCATCGTCTTCACTTGGTGTATCCAGCCCCTTACGTTCGGCATTGAGTTTGCCGGATTGCTTGAAGACCCAACATTCTCTATGGGTATGATTTGCAGGCTTACCAGGGGTGTTGTGGATTTGACATATCTTGTCCAGGATTTTGTTTAAGCTGGACAGTTCGTCCCTGTTATCCTTGAGAGGAAGCTTTTGCTGACCCCGCCGAGAGCTTTTGAATCCAGCGTTAACTACCATGTTCTTCGGGCTGGTTTCCTTATTCCGGCGTTGGTCTTTGCTGCGTCATGGCTTCCTGGTTCCATCCCTGACTTCGGATGTACTTGGGTCGCTGGTGCTGCATCTTGCCAACCAGCTGTCCTTGCCCGCGCAAAAGTGGGTCATGAGGCTTGTTAATGCGGCCATTGTTCTTGGCTTTTCCTGGCCGAGGTGTCTGGCGAGCCATTCGTCTCGAACGCTGTGTTTAAAAGCTGCTAAGGCTTCGGCGTCCGGACAGTCGACTATTTGGTTCTTTTTAGTAAGGAACATGTTCCAGAGTTTTTGGGCTGACTCTACGGGCTGTTGAGTTATATGACTTAAATCATCTGCATCGGGTGGTCGGACATAGCTCCCTTGAAAATTTGCCCGAAAGGCGTCCTCGAGCTCTTTCCAACTTCCAATAGTGTTTTCGGGGAGGCTTTTGAGCCAATGCCTGGCTGGCCCTTTGACCTTGAGGGGTAGGTATCTGATGGCGTGGAGATCATCTCCTCGAGCCATGTGGATGTGGAGGATGTAGTCCTCAATCCAGACCACAGGGTCTGTTGTTCCGTCGTATGTCTCTATGTTTACGGGTTTGAATCCCGCTGGAAATTCATGGTCCAGCACCTCATCAGTGAAACATAGGGGGTGTGCGGCACCCCTGTATTTGGGTGTGCCGTGGTGTTCGGATATTTGTTGTGTTGCATTGCTTGCAAGAGCGTGCTTTCTTGGCCCGTAGATAGATCTGGTTGGGCCATCTCTTTGATGCGAGTCCTCGTGTGGATCACATGTTGGCTTGTGTGCGGCGCCGTGTGCCGCTCTATGTTGGCCGTGAGGTCGTCTATCCGTTTGTTTTTTGATTGGGGGGGCTCTAAGGCCTCCTCATCAAATTCGGGTAGTACCTTTCGCTTCGGGTAGCTCTTTGTGTGGCGACTGCCGCCATATTTGTCTGCGGTGTTGAGTACTTTGCTCCATCTGATTCTGAGTGCATCTTCCGCAGTCTTCAGCTTCCGCTTCTGCTTTTTCAGGCTATGCGCAGTGGCGACGAGCCTTTTATGGAGGTTCTTCTGCTCCAGGAACTTGTCCGACGTGAGGTCATCCGGACTGTTATCTTCGCTGGGGATGGTTTATTCGGTTTGATTATCCAAATTGCCTTGTTCGGACGGTTGCTCGATGCCATGTTCGTCGTTCGCTGGCTCGCCCTGCTCTGTGGCTGGGTCTGTATGACCACTGTTTCTGTCGAGGCGGGGTTTGGAGCAGCGCTTGCGCCGCTGCTTTGACTGCTTTCCGAGGGAACGATCCTTCACTGTGTCCTCCCGTTCCTCGTCGTCGTTTCATTTGGGTGTGTCCACCATATATACATCGTGAGATGAGGTGGCTGTCCAGTGCCCTGTAGGCGCTGGTTCCTGTTCGTCTCCTACATCGTCGTCCATACCGTCGATGTCTTCGGAGTCGAAGTCGAGCATGTCGGTCAAATCATCGACAGTGGCTATGAAGTGGGTGGTGGGTGGGCGTCGACGTTGTCCGCATCCCAATCCTGCCGGTCATAATCCAGCCAGGACTCTCTTGATAAGGAGAGAGACCTTAGTGAGTTCAGTATGTCGCCGAAGGGCGAGTGCTGAAAGATATCCGCGGCGGTGAACTCCATGATCGGCGCCCAATCGGATTCGATTGGCAGGGGCGCGGATGGTTCAGAGTCCGGAGGAGAGTCCGGCAATGTGGAGTCACGGGCCTCGCGAAGGATAAGGTTTGTGTTCGGCTCGATCACCGTCGAGGCTGCGACCTTCATGGCGGGGGTCAACCACCCGTCCCTGGGTGGCGCAGTTGGCTCCGAATCGAAGGTCGGAGCGATTGCAGGTGCGATCTCCTGAACATTGTCCGGCGGTAGAGCTAAATCATGCCCATCGTGATAGTGCGGCGCACTTGGCAAGGGCTCGAATCCGTTGAAGATTAAGTCTCCGCGGATGTCGGCCGTGTAGTTTAAACTTCCAAACCTGACCTGATGGCCAGGGGCGTAGCTTTCAATCTTCTCCAGATGGCCAAGCGAATTGGCCCGCAGTGCAAAGCCGCCGAATACGAAGATCTGTCCGGGGAGAAAAGTCTCACCCTGGACCGCATCACTAACGATGATTGAAGGAGCCATCAAGCCTGATGATGACGACACAGAGGAACTCTCAGTGAAAGCACCAATGTCGGTGTCAAAATCGGCGGATCTCGGGTAGGGGGCCCCGAACTGTGCGTCTAGGCGGATGGTAACAGGAGACAAGGGACACAATGTTTTTACCCAGGTTCGGGCCCTCTCGATGGAGGTAAAACCCTACTCCTGCTTGATTAATATTGATGATATGGATAGTGCAAGAGTAGATCTACCACGAGATCAGAGAGGCTAAACCCTAGAAGCTAGCTTATGGTATGGTTGTTGTTATTCTGTCCTACGGACTAAACCCTCTGGTTTATATAGACACCGGAGGGGGCTAGGGTTACACAGATTCAGTTACAAGGAAGGAGATCTACATATCCGTATTGCCAAGTTTGCCTTCCACGCCAAGGAGAGTCCCATCCGGACACGGGACGAAGTCTTCAATCTTGTATCTTCATAGTACAACAGTCCGGCCAAAGGTTATAGTCCAGCTGTCCGGATACCCCCTAATCCAGGACTCCCTCAGCGCCACGTGGAAGACGTGCTACCTCGAGGAGAGAGAGGAAAGAAGGAAGAGACGGTTGGTCGTCACTCAGCAGACCATCAACGAGAAGGTCGTGATTGCGGTCAATAAGACCAAAGCTGAGACCAAAGAAGAGTTGCTCAGGACCGTCAATGCAGCAGTCACTGACACGGTGGTCAGCTTGATTCCGACAATTTTCGATTGGTCAAAGAACTATCCAAATGCATGGACGGAGGAATTTCTCCTTCCCAGCTTTGCCGGGAGCAATTCGGCGAACACCATAGCACCATTACCTACTCAAGCAACCGTAAAAGGCCCCGCTCCTGTTCATAGCAGCCCAACCTCTGTCTCTTGCATGCTCGGCGGGCCTTCATCGCTAGTGGTAATTACGCGTCATACCCTTTTCACCAGCATGTCTATAGTCTTACGTTTCAGTTGCCTTTCAAATGTTTGACGTCGCAGACATGTCTCCTTCGTAGGCCGACGACACCCCGTGCACCCTACTCTACGACGTCAAGGGCCAGAAGGTGGCTGTGGGAAAGGAAACAATCGTGAAGCCGAAGTACTGCATGTTCCACAACCGAGAGATGCTCGATGGCGTCTTCAAGGTTAACGTCACCAGTGTCTTAGCGGGCTTCGAGGATTTTCCTCCTCCGGTAGCAGTCGATGATGACGAGAACCCTTAGAGGATTGGCGCATGCAAGAGCTGGTTCTTGTGTAACACCCACAATGCGGCTATATCTCCCACGTGTCGGGGCACGACTTAGAGGCATAGCTGCATGGTAGGTTTGTCGCAAGTGGGGTAATCTTCACACAATCCCATGTACTGAATAAGAAAGGGATAAAGAGTTGGCTTACAATCGCCACTTCACACAATACATAAATAATCCATACATCATCCAAGATACAAACATAGGTCCGACTATGGAACCAAAATAAAAGAAGACCACCCCAATTGCTAGATCCCCGATCGTCCCAACTAGGCTCCACTACCGATCAACAGGAAACGAAACAAAACAATGGAAATATCTTCATCAAGCTCCCACGTGAACTCGGTTGCGTCAACTGCACTGGCATCATCGACACCTGCAACTGTTTGGAAGTATCTGTGAGTCACGAGGACTCAACAATCTCACACCCGCGAGATCAAGACTATTTAAGCTGATGGGTAGGAAAGGGGTAAAGTGGTGGAGCTGCAGCAAGCACTAAGCATATATGGTGACTAACATACACAAATGAGAGCGAGAAGAGAAGCAACACAACGGTCGTGAAGCTAGAAGTGATCCTGAGACTACTCACGCACAACCATAACACAAGAACCGTGTTTACTTCCCGGGCTCTGCCGGAAAGAGACCATCATGGCTACACACGCGGTTGATTCATTTTAATTAAGTTAAGTGTCAAGTTCTCTACAACCGGATATTAAAAATTTCCCATCTGCCACATAACCGTGGGCACGGCTTTCGAAAGTTTAAAACCCTGCAGGGGTGTCCCAACTTAGCCCATCACAAGCTCTCACGGTCAACGAAGGATATTTCTTCTCCCGGAAAGACCCGATCAGTCTCGGAATCCCGGTTACAAGACATTTCGACAATGGTAAAATAAGACCAGCAAGACCGCCCGATGCGCCGACATCCCGATAGGAGCTGCACATATCTCGTTCTCAGGGCAACACCGGATAAGCTAAGCGTACAGGTACCAGCATAACCCAAGTTGCCAAGGGACGGTCCCGCACGGTGCTCTAGTTCGGACCAACACTTAGAGAAGCACTGGCCGGGGGGGTTAAAATAAAGATGACCCTTGGGTTGGCCGACCAAAGGGAAGGGTAATAGGCAGTTAGGCAAATGTAAAACCAAGGTTGGGCCTTGCTGGAGGAGTTTTATTCAAAGCGAACTGTCAAGGGGTTCCCATAACACCCAACCGCGTAAGGAACGCAAAATTAAGGAACATAACACCGGTATGACGGAAACTAGGGCGGCAAGAGTGGAACAAAGCACCAGACATAAGGCCGATCCTTCCACCCTTTACCAAGCATATAGATGCATTAAAGTAAATAAGATATAGTAATGATATCCCGACAATATCCATTTTCCAACATGGAACAAAACTTCATCTTCACCTGCAACTAGCAACGCTATAAGAGCGGCTGAGCAAAGCGGTAACATAGCCAAACAACGTTTTGCTAGGCAAGGTGGGTTAGAGGCTTGACAAGGCAATACGAGAGGCATGATATAGCAAGTGGTAGGTAACGCGGCATAGCCATAGAGCGAGCAACTAGCAAGCAAAGATAGAAGTGATTTCGAGGGTATGGTCATCTTGCCTGAGATCCCGCAAGGAAGAAAAACGAATCCATGAAGAAGAAAAACGGACAAAGTCGAACGAATCCTCACAAACGCGACGTTATCGGAACTAACCCGAAGAAGCAACACCGGAAAGAAGCAAACAACATAGTAAACAACCATCACATAAGCATGGCATGACCCACAACCAAGTATGATGCATGTCCGGTTTAAATATGCATGGCATGGCAAAGTGCACAAACAATACTACAAATTATGTGGAGCTCAATATGCAACAGTTGCATATTGACGGAACACCACATCGATTATTTAGTTCTCTCCAGTTAGGTACTCAACAATATTAAATGTTGTTTAAACATGACAAGAGGGTGAAGCATGAGTAAAAAACACAATTAGGCATTTTAAATGAGGCCGAAAACATCAAACAACAATTCCGATAAATCCTCATATGCATTTAGCAATTTTATGCAACAACAATTTTAAACATTTAAAATGTTGTTATCATGATGCAGATGATATATGCAAGTTGAATGCAATTTTAAGAAAATATTGGCATGAGCATGTTATGAAGCATTTGTCATCGTGGCGAAAACGAAAGGGGTGCCACGGCAACGAATCCGAAAATGATGCCACAACAACATATCGGTTCCGCTAGGTCATGAAGATACCGGTGCAAAGGAAGTGTGGCGGGAGCGTGCAAAATATGGTGGGGTGATCCCGGTAACCGGGTCCCCACGGGTTAGCGGCAAAAAAGGAGGACCGAGCAAGTGACAACTCGGACATGGTGCAGACAACGGGTGCATCTCATACAACACATGCAAATGTTCTCGGACGGTCGTCTCGGGGTTATACCTTCGAAGCCTGCGTTTCGAAGCGTATCGGTTCGTAGAGGAAGTAGTCGTTCACGGGTCGTCGATGGAAGTAATGGTTCATGTCCGTATATGTTCGGGGTCACGACACGGAACTTGACGTCCATGGGGTCTTCAGTGATGGTCGTGGTACATATTTCGTAGACATTCGGGCAGCGGTAGTGGGGCACGTTTTTGAAAGAGAAGTAGAGGTTCATGTTTCGTAGTTGTTCGGGGTCGCCGATAGTCATACACAGTCGTTGTTGGACTTGACGGATCCGATGCCACGTAGTGGTACATATTCGTTTTCGGAGAGGTACTTGGCGTTCTTCGTCTCGCAGTGTAGTCGAATTTGACGTATTCGAGGACTCCGGGCGTCATGGTACTTGGCGAAAAGAACCCATGAAGGCGTCCTGCGGGTCGTGATGTGGCCAAACTAGAGGAGGTACGGGGAGGCACCGGTGGAGGTGTTCGAACGAGGTAGGGGCAGAACTTGGGGAGGCGCTGCGACGGCGGCGCGGTGAACACATACGCGAGCAGAGGCATGACGTGAGGCGAGGGCGAAGCAGAGACGACCCGAGGTCGCAGGTGACTGGGGCGCCACGGCGTGGTTCCATGAAGCAGAGGAAACGGCGGCTTGCTGGAGGGTCCTGGCGGCCGGAGGTGACCGGGACGGTCGCTGGGCTTGGGGAGGCGCCGGACTTGCTGGATCTCGCGAACAAGACCCCGGGGAAATAGGGAACGAGGCGACGACGGCGGTGCTCCACTCCTTTTGGTGCTCCTTCGGCGAGGGGAGTTTGTAGTGGGGACGAGGGCGAACGGCGACGCGCTTGAGGGCCGAACAGAGGGAGGAGGCGCGGGCGTGAGGAAGAGGCCGGGCGTCGGGGAGGCAGGCACTCCGGCTGGACGAGCACTTGGCAGAGAGAGAGGGGGCGCTGGGAGGACGGCACTGTCGGGGAGGAAGGCGAGGCCATGGATCGGGCGAGCGCCCGTGCGAGAGGAGGGAGGAGCGGGAGCGTGAGGATCGGGAACATGGGTGGCGGCGCTGGAGGGAGATGGGGATCGGGGCTGGATTGAGCTAGGGTTTAGGTGGGGTGCGACTGGGCCTTGGCCTTAGGCCGAAAGGCTGCGGGGGTTAGGAGGCCCAGGTGGTTGACAGGCTTGCGGTGCGGTTGGATGGCTGGGCTGGCTCGGGGAAGAAGGCCCAAGTGGGTAGGAGGCGCTGTGGTGGTTGGGGCCTGCAGTGCTACTCTCTTTTCTTTTCTTTTTCTTAAGACAGAAAAATAAAGAGAAATGCACATGGTGAAAGGAGAGGTGTATGAGAGATATGAGAATATACTCAAGACCCTGGAATTATACCCTATTTTAATAAATTGCTTTGGGCATTTTTAAAGGTAGAAAATTAAACCAAGTTTGAATCAACTTCAAACTTGATGCAATTTTGAACCCAACCAAAACAATGTCAAATGAGATGAAATTTGGCAGAGAGGTTGAAGGCATGGTCGAGAATTTATAGGAAAAGAAAGAACATTAATAGAGAAGGGGAATGTAGCACTTGCAAAAGAAAGGAAATAGAAGGAAAAGAGAAGGAGATGATGCATGGGACAAAGGCATAGGCAAGCAACAAAATCTAACATGGTGCAAGCTCAACAAGATGAAACTCACAATGCACATGATGAGCATGATGACATGATGCAATGCAAAAATGCAATGAGGAAAGCAACAAGCAAAAACAAATCACATGACGAACAACGAAAAACATGGAAGGCTTTTGGAGCTCCGGTCTCTTGCATGCTCGGCGGGCCTTCATCGCTAGCTGAGCTCGACGCCCTCATGGTAATTACGCGTCATACCCTTTTCACCAGCATGTCTATAGTATTACGTTTCAGTTTCCTTTCAAATGTTTGACATCGCATACATGTCTCCTTCGTAGGCCGATGACATCCCGTGCACCCTACTCTACGACGTCAAGGGCCAGAAGGTGGCCGTGGGAAAGGCAACGATCGTGAAGCCGAAGTAACGCATGTTCCACAACCGAGAGAAGCTCGATGGCGTCTTCAAGGTTAACGTCGCCAATGTCTTAGCGGGCTTCGAGGATTTTCCTCCTCCGGTACCAGTCGATGATGACGAGAACCCTAAGAGGATTGGCGCATGCAAGAGCTGGTTCTTGCCTTAGCCAAAGTCTCTTCTTCGTCTCAAGGTGCCCAGTATCACACCAACGTCACCTTCTCAAGAAGGTATGAACACCACCCCACCTACCAAATTACCTGCAGCTTTTGTGGCGGGTGATAGCGGACGACGCGAGGGAGAGCCTCCATTAGTGCCAGATAATGTCACCCCCGTTGTTGAAGAAGCAAATGTTGATGATGACATGGAGGAGGAGGATGATGACGCAGACAAGTATTTCAATACCGCCTATGATGATGGAGAATTGATGGCTCAGGACGACGAAGACTCAGGCTATGAGCGTGGAGATGATGACTTGATGCTGCCTGATTTGCTGAAGCTGGAACGTCCTAAGGCGAAATGCAAAAAGTCTCTCTTCAAGCGATTCTCATAGGAAATGCCTCCAGATGCCGCCTGTACCCAACAACCCCCCGAGGGCCATCCACTGATTAGCCCGATGATACTGGGGTGGTGGTTAGGGAAGGTATGGTGGGCTCACTACCGCCACCGGCAAAGAAGCAAAGGAGGAGACTGGACAGTTAAGGCCCTAAAGGCACCATAGCTGCTTCAAGCAACTAGCCACCTGTGAAGCCCGGGTGGTAGACAGAATATCTGTCGAAGGTGCGAAGCGTTTCCATGTCGCCGGCGAACCGATCCTACGTGCGAAAGCGCTAGAGAACATACTGAACAATGATCTAAAGAGACTGCATGAAGATGTGCTGGCCAAAGAGAAAAGCCTTCTCATCTCGGAAAAACCGGGATACCCGCTTTACGCGGCTCAGGTGCCGGGTGGGAAGTTGTACGTCGAGAGATGGCCCGCGGATAAGTTCATCCTGCGATTTGACTACATCTATGACATGTTCCACATGACCAAGCTGGATTTCCAGTTCATCCGCATGTATGTGCTATATCTCAACTACTTCATCAGGATCAAGAACATACAATATATCTGCGTTGCGGACCCATACTATATGCATGACATCTTATTGGCAGTTTGCAAAGAGCACCATGACTATGCGAGCAAGTACCTCAGCGACTTCCTGATCACTAACAAGGACAAGGAAGTGATTCTCTTGCCTTATCATCCCACGTGAGTCATCTGCACATATCATTTCGTAAGTGTTAATCATTCATTTGCAAGCATGGAGGCTAATTTGAGGTGAACTTAATTTGCACAGCGGGGGGGGGGGGGGGCACCATCCTCACTGTTCTGTACCCAGAATACTCCCACGCTATGTACTTGGACTCATCGAAGAACCTCAGGAAAAAGGATTACAAGCACATAACGAGTGTTCTC
Source organism: Triticum urartu (assembly GCF_056163025.1). NCBI lineage: Eukaryota > Viridiplantae > Streptophyta > Magnoliopsida > Poales > Poaceae > Triticum > Triticum urartu. Next base: position 102,271,556 of record NC_141878.1, read on the forward strand.
GATAGTGCCCTATTAACCTTCAACCTGTCTGGTGGATATATCAAGGTGAAAAAGTACAGGAACCACTGGCTGGCTTTTGGTCATAAGACCGACTTCTGCTGCATCCAGCAACCCCACACCAGTATGGCTGATGGATTCTACCTCATGCATGACCTGCTCGAGTACAGAAGGGATAATCAACAACTTCGCATGTCAGCTACTGATGTCGCTTGAAGCTACGTCGGTATTTCCCCAAAGAGGAAGGGATGATGCAGCACATCGGCAGTAGGTATTTCCCTCAGATATGAAACCAAGGTTATCGAACTAGTAGGAGAACCAAGCAACACAACGTAAACAACCCCTTCACACAAATAACAACCACTCGCAACCTGACGTGTTAAAGGGGTTGTCAATCCCTTTCGGGTAACAGCGCCAGAAATTGGTGCAGGGACGGGAAAAAGTTGTAATAATTGATAGATCAAACGCTGATACGTCTCCATCGTATCTACTTTTCCAAACACTTTTGCCCTTGTTTTGGACTCTAACTTGCATGATTCGAATGGAACTAACCCGGACTGACGCTGTTTTCAGCAGAATTGCCATGGTGTTATTTATGTGCAGAAACAAAAGTTCTCGGAATGACCTGAAACTTCACGGAATGACTATTTGGAAATAATAAAAAAATCCTTGCAAAACATGAAGACCAGGGGGCCCACACCCTAGCCACGAGGGTGGGGGGCGTGCCCCCTACCTCATGCCCCCCCTGGAGCTCCTCCGACCTCAACTCCAACTCTATATATTTCGTTTCGGAGAGAAAAAAAATCAGAGAGAAGGATTCATCGCGTTTTATGATACGGAGCCACCGCCAAGCCCTAAAACCTCTCAGGAGGGATGATTTGGAGTCCGTTCGGGGCTCCGGAGAGGGGAATCCGTTGCCATCATCATCATCAACCTTCCTCCATCACTAATTTCATGATGCTCACCGCCGTGCGTGAGTAATTACATCGTAGGCTTGCTGGACGGTGATGGGTGGGATGGGATTTATCATGTAATCGAGTTAGTTTTGTTAGTTTTTGATTCCTAGTATCCACTATGTTCTAAGATTTATGTTGCTATGACTTTGCTATGCTTAATGCTTGTCACTAGGGCCCGAGTGCCATGATTTCAGATCTGAACCTACTATGTTTTCATCAATATATGAGAGTTCTTGATCCTATCTTACAAGTCTATAGTCACCTATTATGTGTTATGATCCGTTAACCCCGAAGTGACAATAATCGGGATACTTACCGGTGATGACCGTAGTTTGAGGAGTTCATGTATTCACTATGTGTTAATGCTTTGGTCCAGTACTCTATTAAAAGGAGGCCTTAATATCCCTTAGTTTCCATTAGGACCCCGCTGCCACAGGAGGGTAGGACAAAAGATGTCATGCAAGTTCTTTTCCATAAGCACGTATGACTATATTCGGAATACATGCCTACATTACATTGATGAATTGGAGCTAGTTCTGTGTCACCCCAGGTTATGATAGTTACATGATGAACCACATCCGGCATAATTCTCCATCACTGATCCATTGCCTACGAGCTTTCCATATATTGTTCTTCGCTTATTTACTTTTTCGTTGCTATTGTTACAATCACTACAAAATACCAAAAACATTACTTTTGCTATCATTACATTTTGCTACCGTTACCACTACTATCATATTACTTTGCTACTAAACACTTTACTACAGATATTAAGTTTCCAGGTGTGGTTGAATTGACAACTCAGGTGCTAATACTAGAGAATATTCTTTGGCTCCCCTTGTGTCGAATCAATAATTTTGGGTTGAATACTCCACCCTCGAAAACTGTTGCGATCCCCTATACTTGTGGGTTATCAAGACTATTTTCTGGTGCCGTTACCGGGGAGCATAGCTCTATTATTTGAGTCACTTGGGATTTATATCTGCTTATCATTATGAAGAACTTGAGAGATCAAAAAACCAAGATTTATCCCTGAACTACGAGGGGAGGTAAGGAACTGCCATCTAGCTCTGCACTTGATTCACCTTCTATTTTGAGTAAGCTTGCGACACCTAAACCTGCTTCTGCTATTTGTTCTGATATGTCGCATGTTATTGATGATGCCACTTCTACTATGCATGATACTACTGTGCCACTTGGTGAATTTCTTGATGAACAACTTGCTAGGGTTAGAGAGAATGAAATTATTGAAACTGATAATATTGATGAAAGTGATGATGAAGACTCCCCCTGTCGGTGTCAAAACCGGCGGATCTCGGGTAGGGGGTCCCGAACTGTGCGTCTAAGGCGGATGGTAATAGGAGGCAGGGGACATGATGTTTTACCCAGGTTCGGGCCCTCTTGATGGAGGTAAAACCCTACGTCCTGCTTGATTTATTCTTGATGATATGGGTATTACAAGAGTTGATCTACCACGAGATCGAAGAGGCTAAACCCTAGAAGCTAGCCTATGGTATGATTGTATGTTGTCCTATGGACTAAAACCCTCCGGTTTATATAGACACCGGAAAGGGCTAGGGTTACACAAGGTCGGTTACAAAGGAGGAGATATACATATCCGTATTGCCTAGCTTTCCTTCCACGCCAAGTAGAGTCCCATCCGGACACGAGACGAAGTCTTCAATTTTGTATCTTCATAGTCCAACAGTCCGGCCAAAGGATATAGTCCGGCTGTCCGGAGACCCCCTAATCCAGGACTCCCTCAGTAGCCCCTGAACCAGGCTTCAATGATGATGAGTCCGGCGCGCAGTGTTGTCTTAGGCATTGCAAGGAGGGTTCCTCTTCCGAACACATCACAGAAGAGTTTGAATACCAGGATAGTGTCCGACCCAGCAAAATAAATTCTGCATTCCACCGTAGAGAGAATAATATTTCCACAAATCTTAATCTGCTGACACGTTTTGGCAACATGACATCATGCCATGGCTCGATGATTATTCGAACCGTTTTTCTTCAACCAGCCCCACACATAACGCGAGGCAGTTTCTTGACACATCTTGTCAAAGTAGAGATCGTGTTCCCCTAGTAACGGGATTCTCATCAATACGGTCGTGGGTAACCCAACCGTGTCTAGGACTCCTAGATTATAGGCAAGTCCCAAACGGCCATAGAGAGGACGCTTGATATTCACCCTCTTTATAAAGGGAAAAGGCCTTTACTTTTTTCCCTCCCGTGCTCAATCGAATCCTTCCCCCGCCTCGAGTTCTAACACCCAAATCCCAGGTCAGGTGCTTCAGACCTTCAATCATGTCCGGATCTAGCCTTCAAGGCCGGTGGATGCCCTCCTCCGTTACGGAAGAGGATATCAAGAAGTTGAGGGAGGCCAGATACCTGACCGCCGAGGTTTCGCATCGTCTGCCTGCCCGAGGGCAGGTCCTCCCTACTCCCGAACCCAATGAGAACATTGTGTTCGTCTCCCACTTCCTCCGAGGTCTAGGCCTCGCTCTGGATCCCTTCGTTAGGGATTTGATGTTCTATTACGGGCTAGACTTCCATGATCTTGCCCCAGACTCATTTCTCCACATCTCGGCATTTATTGTCGTGTGTGAGGCCTTCCTCTGCATTACCCCTCACTTCGGCCTGTGGCTCAAGACCTTTGACGTGAAGCCGAAGATGGTCGAGGGGCAGCATGTAGCGTGCGGAGGCGCATTAATAAGAAAGATCGCTGGAGCTCCATGGCCAAAGGGTTCCGTTCCAGAGGTGTCCGGATTATGGCAACGGGATTGGTTTTACATCACAGCTCCCAGAAGTGCCAAGTGGGTGGCTGAGGGAGTCCTGGATTAGGGGGTCTCCGGACAGCTAGACTATATCCATTGGTCGGACTGTTAGACTGTGAAGATACAAGATTGAAGACTTCGTCTCGTGTCTGGATGGGACTCTACTTGGTGTGGAAGGAAAGCAAGGCAATACGGATATGTGTATCTTCTCCTTTGCAACCGACCTTGTGTAACCCTAACCCTCTCCGATGTCTATATAAACTGGATGGTTTTAGTCCGTAGGACAACAGACAATCATACCATAGGCTAGCTTCTAGGGTTTAGACTCTCTGATCTCGTGGTAGATCTACTCTTGTAATACCCATATCATCAATATCAATCAAGCAGGACGTAGGGTCTTACCTCCATCAAGAGGGCCCGAACCTGGGTAAACCATCGTGTCCCCTGCCTCATGTTACCATCCGCCTTAGACGCACAGTTCGGGACCCCCTACCCGAGATCCGCCGGTTTGGACATCGACATTGGTGCCTTCATTGAGAGTTCCTTTGTGTCGTCGCCGTTAGGATTGATGGCTCCTTCTATCATCAATAGCGATGCAGTCCAGGGTGAGACTTTCCTCCCCGGACAGATCTTTATGTTCGGCGGCTTCGCACTGCGGGCCAACTCGCTTGGCCATCTGGAGCAGATCGAAAGTTACGCCCCTGGCCGTCAGGTCAGGTCTGGAAGCATAAATTACACGGTCGATATCCGCGGAGACTTGATCTTCAACGGATTCGAGCCCCTGCCTTGTGCGCCACACAGTCACGATGAGTACGATTTAGCTCTACCATCGGACCGTATTCAGGAGATCGCACCAGCAGCCGCTCCAATCCTCAATTCGGAGCCAGTTGCGCCATCCATGGACGGGTGGATAGACCTCGTCACGGAGGCCGTATCCTCGGCGGCAATTGAGCCGAATATCGACCTTACCCTTCACAAGAGCCGTGTTGTTAAACGGCCAGATATTTCTCCGGCCACGGACTCCGAACCGCCTGCGCCAGTTCCGATCGAATCCGGTTGGGCGCCGATCATGGATTTTACCTCCGCGGATATCTTTCAGCACTCGCCCTTCGGCGATATACTGAATTCATTAAAGTATACTGAATTCATTAAAGTCTCTCTCTCCCTGTTAGGAGAGTCCTGGCCGAACTATGCCCGACAGGATTGGGATGCGGATGACGAAGAAATTCGCCGCCCACCCACCACCCACCTAGTAGCCACTGTCGATGACTTAACCGACATGCTCGACTCCGACTCCGAAGCCATCGACGGTATGGACGACGATGCAGGAGACGAACAGGAACCACTACCCAAAGGGCACTGGACGCCCACTTCACCACATGACGTATACATGGTGGACACACCAAAAGAAAACGACGACGAGGAACGAAAGGACGCAACAAAGGGTTGTCCCCTCGAGAAGCAGTCAAAACGGCGGCGTAAGCGCCGCACCAAATCCCGCCTCGATGGAAACAATGATCATACAGACCCAGCGTTAGAGCAGGGTGAACCATTGCCGGACCACGGCAACACGGAGAATCAAACCGAACAACCCGACTCTGTCAAAGATAATAGTCCAGATGACATCTCACCGGACAGACACCCGGAGCAATAGAATGCCCATTAAAGGCTCATTGCCACCGCGAGGAGTCTAAAAAAGAAGAAGCAAAGGCTCAAGGCTGTGCAAGACACACTGCAAATCAGATGGAGTAAAGTACTCAACACAGCAGCGAAGTACGGTGGCAATCGCCCCACCAATAGCTACCCAAAGCGGAAGTTGCTACCTGAATTTGATGAGGAGGCCTTAGATCCCCCACAACCAAAAATTAAAACAGACACCTGGCCGGATAGATGACCTCACGGCCAACATAAAGCGGCAAACAACGCTGCACATAAGCCAATACGCGATCAACGCGAGGGCTCGCATCAAAAGGACGGCGAAACCAGATCCATCTATGGACCACGCAAGCATGCTCCAGCATACGATGCAACACAACAAACATCCGAACAACGCTGTACACCCAGATATAGGGGTGCCGCACACCCCCTATGTTTCACCGATGAGGTGCTGGACCATGAATTTCCAGAGGGATTCAAGCCCGTAAACATAGAGGCATATGATGGAACAACAGACCCTGGGGTCTGGATTGAGAACTATATCCTCCATATCCATATGGCTCGAGGAGATGATCTCCACGCCATTAAGTATTTACCCCTCAAACTCAAAGGGCCAGCACGGCACTGGCTTAAAAGCCTCCCCGAAAGCTCCATTGGAAGCTGGGAAGAGCTCGAAGACGCTTTTTGGGCAAATTTTTAAGGGACTTATGTCCGACCTCCGGACGCAGACGATTTGAGTCATATAACTCAACAGCCCGGAGAGTCAGCCCAAAAGCTTTGGAACTGGTTTCTTACTAAAAAGAACCAAATAGTCGACTGTCCGGACGCCGAAGCCTTGGCAGCTGTTAAGCATAGCGTCCGCGACGAATGGCTTGCCAGACACCTCGGCCAAGAAAAGCCGAGAACAATGGCAGCATTAACAAGCCTCATGACCCGCTTTTGCGCGGGTGAGGACAGCTGGCTAGCCAAATGTAGCACCAGCGACCAAAGTACATCCGAAGTTAGAGATGGAAACGGGAAATCACGACGCAACAAAAATAATAAGTGCCAAAATAAAGAAGACAGCCCGAAGAGCACGGCGGTAAACGCCGGATTCAGAAGAACTCGGCCAGGTCAGCAAAAGCCGCCCTCTAAAGGCGCCAGGGACGAACTGTCCAGCCTAAAAAAATTTCTGGACCAAATATGTCAGATGCACAGCACCCCTGGTAAACCCGCTAATCATACCCACTGAAAATGTTGGGTCTTCAAGCAGTCTGGCAAGCTCAACGCCGTACACAAGGGGGAGGATACACCAAGCGAAGACGAGGATGAGCCTCTCAAGCAAGACACTGGGGAACAAAACAAATTTCCATCAGAAGTCAAAATAGTAAACGTGTTACACGTGATCAAGGGGAGAAACAAAACGGCACTCCCAGAAAAATATGCCCAAGGGCCTATCACCGCGGAGTCGCCACTGGTCGTCTCAACCGATCACTTTCAACCACCGGGATTACTCAGCAAGTATTCGGCGTGCGGGATGGGCTGCCTTGGTATTAGACCCAATAGTTTACGGATACCACTTCACACGAGTCCTGATGGACAGTGGCAGCAGTCTAAACCTTATATACCAGGACAAAACCCGCAAAATGGTGATAGACCCAATGAAAATTTTCCACAACAATACTACCTTTAAAGGAGTAACGCTAGGCCCAGGGGCTCATTGCACGAGCTCCCTGCTACTAGAGGTTATATTCGGCTTCCCTGATAACTTCCGTAGCGAACATTTAACCTTCCACATTGCTCCGTTCCAAAGTGGCTATCAAGCACTACTTAGATGCGAAGCCTTCGCTCACTTTAATGCAATACCGCATTACGCTTCCCTCACGCTCAAGATGCCCGGTCCACGTGGTATCATTAAAGTGAATGGAAATATTGAGCGATCTTTGCGCGCCTAAGAGAGTGCGATTGCCTTGGCAGCCGCACACTAAAAATGGCCACACCAACTAAAGAATTTAATAGGTCGTCAAGACCACGGACACGGTTAGACGAGTCCAGCGCAGCTATATGTAATTCATACCGGATTGATGGCCACACCCCTATTACAAATACAAGGGGCTCAATGCGCGCAGACAAGTGGAAATTTTTACTCATCTTGAATTATACATGGTTTCTTTAAAAACTACCTTTTTGCATGAAAACTTTTCACCTAAGTTCCTCTCTTTTACAGATGACCATCATGCTACACCCGTCCAGGATACGGCACAACGGAGACACAGGCGCGGACGTGCAGCAGGGACCCGCTCCAAGGATTCTTTTTAGATTAAGACCCTGCGTAAACCTTTTTTACTGTCTCTTGTTGATACACATCCCTTGGATTCTCAGTACAATTGAGAAGGATGCTGATGTCTTGCCATGTGGCCACGTCAGAATAACGCACGTACCTGGACACCAGGGGCTTATTACAAAGGGCACTATTTAGGCCCGGTTTATACCACAAAGATCGAATACCTTAGGGAGTGTTCGGCGTCGCGAGTTTGGCCTTGTATGCATCAGCTCCGAATCATGTCTTGGTTCAAATGTTGGGTTTGCCCGGCTCCTGTGTTTTGGCGCCTTACGTTCCGCTCTATAGGCTAAGGCAGCACCAGGAGAACTACTGCAATTGTGCCCTGGTTCATCCGGACGAGCACCTCAGTAGAGAAAGCCAAAAACTGACTGTCATGATATACCGCGAGACTGGTCAACCACTCGATGACCTATCGGAACGTTAGAATTCCTCCGCTTTAACGAAGGGCCGTTTCCCGGCCAGGCCTATACGCACCCCGAGTTCGGGAGAGTGCGGAGCCACTAGGGGCTATATAGTAGCCCCACCGTCAAACTCCTATGGCTAAGTGAAAGTGTTAAAGCATCATAGTCCGGTTGCCTCGTTCGCTGCGCTATCACCTCCTTAATAGGACCAAGACGTTGGGTCAAGTGTGATCACGCGTCTTCTGCGAGCACCTCCGCATTATATGCGTGGGGGTTGAAGCCGATGACTGCAATCTTTCAGGTTATATACATATATACATAAACGACCGCACAGGAGGCATCATATTACTTTCAGGCAAAAGTATAAATACAACCAAAATACATTTCATAAAAACATTGTGTTTACAATGGGAATACATGTTACTCAAACATAATATCCTTCGAGCACTGGGCCTCTATCAAACGAGCACCCTCGAGAACTTCTTCAAAATAGTGCTCGGCAGCCACTCGGCCTATGGCCGAACCCCGCGCCGCAATAGTGGTAGCATCCATCTCCGCCCAGTATGCTTTGACATGGGCAAAGGCCATCAGCGAGCCTTCTATGCATGTCGACCTCTTCATCACATTGATGCGCGACACTGCACCAAGGAACTGCTGCACTAAGCTAAAATAGCTATTCAGCTTCGGCTTCTCCGGCCACAGTTGATCTATGACGGACCTCATGGCAAGCCCGGACAATCTATTAAGTTCGCCCATTCAGCTAGCTGATCAGTCAAGGGAAGCGGACGCTCTGGAATGATAAATTGCGACCAGAACAGCTTGTCCACTTCATGATCTGTCTGATCTCGGAAGTATTCGACCGCATCGACAGCGCTCTCTGCCAAGTCCATATATGTGTCTGCCAAACTCCACAACCGATCCAGAGGGGCATATCGCGGATCTCCGAACTTCCTCTACAGTAGAAAGGGCTTCCTAGCCGCAATATCCCTGGCTTCATGCAGCTCCTCCTTCTTCGCCCTCATAGCAGAGTGAGTGTCTTTGGCCACCAACGTGGCCTTTTCAAGGTCCGCTGCCTTCACTCGGTTCTCTTCTTCAAGGAACTGGCAACAGTCGGTAGTGTCTTTTAATTTTAAAGCCATCTTGGCCATCTTCTCTCTGCTTTCGCAATGCGCAGCCTTCTCGGCTCTTAACTCTTCGGCCGCCTTCAAAGCAGCCGCATTACTAACTCTCGCTTGTTCCTTGGCTCGGGCAAGTTCCGCCCGAAGGGTCTCCATGGTGGCAGCTCTGTCTGCAGTCATAACATATTAGAGATACTGGCATCATGCTGCTCTTATTATGTGACATTCACCAGAAAACATTACTTACCCTGCGACTCGACAAGCCGCTTGTTAACAAGCTCGATGTCGGCGTCTACCCCATCCAGTTGCCACTTTAGTTCGGCAAACTCATTAGTCCGGCTAGCCACCGGAGCTTCCACCACCTGCACATAAAGGCAGTCTGGTTATTACTTGGGACTATGATCCTCTGGTCACTGCCATTCTCGACGACAACCAGAGTCTCAGGGGCTACTATCTACACAGGGCACACCTAGCATGTGCAGTACTATCAAAAAGTATATCATTTCACGTACCTCAAAGCCCGTTAGTAGACTCATAAAGGCTTCATGTAATCCGCTTTCGGCAGACGAAATTCTTTCCATCACCGTACCCATCAATGTACGGTGTTCTTCTGAGATGGCCGCTTTCTCCAACAGCTCTCTCAGAACGTCCGACCGCATACCAGACGGTGCCGGACTCTTTTGTTTGCTCTCTTCGAGAGCCGGACGCTTGGGACTTCGGGTGACTATAGGATTATCTTCTGGCCTCACCGGATCCGGAGAGGCCCTCCGTGACGACACTTCTAGGTCACCCGCTTCTTGAGCGAGAGAGTCCGGGGGAGGCGTTTCTCTCTCCATCATCTCCGGAAGAAGATCCCCCGAAGACGAGCTCAGCTGAGAAGGGCTAAGATCCGAACTGCAAGAGATATGCTTCGGTTATTTTCCTTAGATGAAAGGTAGTATATCTTCACTATTAAAGGATTTTTGATCACTTTTGGCTCGTTAGAGGGCTGATCCCCGTGCGGACTTTGTGAGGCAAGAGCACCCCCTGAGGCAGGACCCTCTGTTGGAGACTTCTTCTCCTGTTTGGAAGCTTCGGTTTCCGGATCCTCAGAGGCAGTCCTCTTCCTCCCCTGTAGCGAGAGAAGGTCAGAGTCTTCTCCATGATTATCCTCACTTATGGAGGCGCTCATTCCCTCGGTTGGAACTGGCAGCGATGGGGGCCCTCTTTCGCCCACATTATTCCCCCTTTATCTTCCTTCGAGGCCTCCGGGCAAGGTGCGAGCTCGAGCATCTTTTCTAGTACCGGATTTTCCAAACCCTCAGGGAGGGGGGCCGAACACCGAATCATCTTCGCCTTTGTTATCCAGTCCTGGTCAAAGGGCGATTTCTCAGAAATGACGTCATGGTAAATAAAAGGTGTGTTCAGCTAGAGGATTACTTACTTGGTCGGCGGCGCGGTTGCTCGACCGAACACTCTGTTTGAGGTAGTGTCCGGACACTCTGTTTGAGGTCCGAAGAATGACTTGTACATCTCCTCGTGCGTCAGGCCGAGGAAACTTTAAATAGCATGCGGTCCTTCTGGGTTGAACTCCCACAAGCGAAGGGGCCGGCGTTTGCAAGGTTGGACTCGACGAACCAGCATGACTTGCATTACCATAACCAAATTAAAATCTCCCTCGAAGAGATCTTGAATGCGGCTTTGCAGTATAGGAATGTCCTTGGCTGGACCCCAGCTGAGCCTTCTGCTAATCCTTGACCTCAGTTGTGGTGGGGGGCCCGAGCGGAAAGCAGGGGCAGCCACCCACTTGGCACTTCCGGGAGCTGTGATGTAAAACCACTCCCGTTGCCATAATCCGGACACCTCTGGAAAGGAACCTTTTGGCCACGGAGCTCCTGCAATCTTGCTTATTAATGCGCCTCCACACGCTGCGTGCTGTCCCTCGATTGTCTTCGGCTTCACATCAAAGGTCTTGAGCCACATGCCGAAGTGAGGGGTAATGCGGAGGAAGGCCTCACACACGATAATAAATGCTGAGATGTGGAGAAGGGAGTCCGGGGCTAGATCGTGGAAGTCTAGCCCGTAATAGAACATCAAACCCCTTACGAAGGGAGCCAGAGCAAGGCCTAGACCTCGGAGGAAGTGGGAGATGAACACGACGTCTTCGTTGGGTTTAGGAGTAGGGATGACCTGCCCTCGGGCAGGCAGCCGATGCGAAACCTCGGCGGTCAGGTATCTGGCCTCCCTCAACTTCTTGATATCTTCTTCCGTAATGGAGGAGGGCATCCATCAGCCTTGAAGGCTGGATCCGGACATGATTGAAGATCCGGAGCACCTGACCTGGGCTTTGGGTGTTAGAACTCGAGGCGGGGGAAGGATTCGATTGAGCACGGGAGGGAAAAAAGTGAAAGCCTTGGCCCTTTATAAAGAGGGTGAATATCAAGCGTCCTCTTCGTGGCCGTTTGGGACTTGCCTATAATCTAGGAGTCCTAGACGCGGTTGGGTTACCCACGCCCGTATTGATGAGAATCCCGTGATAAGGGGACACGATCTTTGCTTTGACAAGACGTGTCAAAAAACTGCCTCGCGTTATGTGCGGGGCTAGTTAAAGGAAACGGTTCAAATAATCACCGGGCCATGACATAATGTCGTGTTGCCAAACAAGTCAGCAAATTGGATTTTTGGAAATATTATTCTCTCTACGGTGGTATGTGGAACTTATTTTGTAGGGTCGGACACTATCCTTGTATTCAAATTCTTTCGTGGTGCATTCGGAGGAGGAACCCGCCTTGCAATGCCGAAGACAATACTGCGTGCCGGACTCATCGTCATCAAAATCCTGGTTCAGGGGCTACTGAGGGAGTCCTGGATTAGGGGGTCTCCGGACAGCCGGACTATATCCATTGGCCATACTGTTATACTATGAAGATACAATATTGAAGACTTCGTCTCGTGTCCGGATGGGGCTCTACTTAGCGTGGAAGGCAAGCTAGGCAATACGGATATCTGTATCTTCTCCTCTGTAACCGACCTTGTGTAACCCTAACCCTCTCCGGTGTCTATATAAACCTGAGGGTTTTAGTCCATAGGATAACATACAATCATACCATAGGCTAGCTTCTAGGGTTTAGCCTCTCTGATCTCGTGGTAGATCTACTCTTGTAATACCCATATCATCAATATTAATCAAGCAGGACGTAGGGTCTTACCTCCATCAAGAGGGCCCGAACCTGGGTAAAAAATCGTGTCCCCTGCCTCCTGTTACCATCCGCGTTAGACGCAAAGTTCGGGACCCCCTACCCGAGATCTTCCGGTTTTGACACCGACAGTGGCTGCCCCTGCTTTCCGCTCGGGCCCCCCACCACAACTGATGTCATGGATTAGCAGAGGGCTGAGCTGGGGTCCAACCAAGGACGCACCTATACTGCAGAGCCGCATTCAAGATCTCTTCGAAGGAGATTTCAGTCTGATTATGGTGGTGCAAGTCATGCTGGTTCGACTAATCCAGCCATGCAAACGCCGGCCCCTCCGCATGTGGGAGTTCAACCCAGAAGGACCGCACACTATTCAGAATTTCCTTGACCTGACGCACGAGGAGATGTATAAATCATTCTTCGGACCCCAAATAGAGTGTTCGGATACTACCGAGGATGTGGGCCTGAGCAGCAACCGCACCGCCGACCAAGTAAGTAATCCTCTAGCCGAACACACCATGTTTCATTTATCATGACGTCATTCTGAGAAATCGCTCTTTGACTAGGACTGGATAACAAAGGCGAAGATGATCCGGTGTTCGGCCCCCCATCTTGAGGGTTTGGACAATCCGGTACTGGAAAAGATGCTCAAGCTAGCACCTTGCCCGGAGCCCTCAAAGGAAGATAAAGGGGGGAATAATGAGGGCGAAAGCGGGCCCTCATCGCTACCAATTACAACCGAGGGAATGAGCGCCTCCATGAAGGAGGATAACCAAGGGGAAGAATCCGACCTTCTCTCGCTTCGGGGAAGGAAGAGGACTGCCTCTGAAGACCCGGAACCAAGGCTTCCAAACGGGAGAAGAAATCTCCACCAGAGGGTCCTGCCTTGAGGGGTGCTCTTGCCGCACAAAGTCCGCGTGGGGATCAGCCCTCCAACGAGATGTAAGTAATCAAAAAGTACTTTAATAGTGAAGACATACTACTTTACCTCTGAGGAAAATAACCGAAACATTTATCTTGCAGTTCAGATCTTAGCCCTTCTCAGCAGAGCTCGTCTTCGGGGGATCTTCTTCCGGAGATGATGGAGAGCGAAACGCCTCCCCGGGACTCCCTCACTCAAGAAGCGGGCGACCTTGAAGTGTCGTCACGGAGGGACTCTCTGGATCCGGTGAGGCCAGAAGATAATCCTATAGTCACCCGAAGTCCCCAGCATCCGTCTCTTGAAGAGAGCAAACAGAAGAGTCCGGTACCGTCTGGTATGCGGTCGGACGTACTTAGGAGCTGTTGGAGCAAGCGGCCATCTCAGAAGAACACCGTACGTTGATGGGCACGGTGATGGAAAGAATTTCGTCCGCCGAAAGCGGATTGCATGAAGCCTTTATGAGTCTACTGACGGGCTTTGAGGTATGTGAAATGATATACTTTTTGATAGTACCGCACATGTTTAGGTGTGCCCTGTGTAGATAGTAGCCCGTGAGACTCTGGTTGTCGTCGAGAACAGCGGTGAACAGAGGATCGTAGTCCCAGGTAATAACCAAACCGACTTTATGTGTAGGTGGCTGGAGCTCTGGTGGCTGGCCGGACTCATGAGATTGCCGAACTAAAGCGGCAACTGGATGCGGCGGATGCCAACATCGAGCTTGTCAATAAGCGGCTTGACGAGGCACAGGGTAAGTGATAATTTCTGGTGAATGTCACATAGTAAGAGCAGCGTGACGCCAGTACCTTTAATATGTTGTGACTGCAGATGGAGCTGCCACCATGGAGACCCTTCGGGCGGAACTTGCCCGAGCCAAGGAACAAGCAAGAATTAGTAATGCAGCCGCTTTAAAGGCGGCCGAGGACTTAATAGCCGAGAAGGCCGCGCATGGCGAGACCAAAGAGAAGATGGCCGAAATGGATGAAAGTTAAAAGACACGGCCGACCATTGCCAGTTCCTTGAAGAAGAAAACCTGGCGAAGGCGACGGACCTTGAAAAGGCCACGATGGCAACCAAAGACACCCGCTCTGCCATGAGAGCGAGGAAGGAAGAGCTGCGTGAAGCCTGGGATATTGCGGCTGGGAAGCCCTTTATGCTGCGGAGGAAGTTTGGAGATCCGCAGTATGCCCCTCTGGATCGGCTGTGGAGTTCGGCAGACGCATATATGGACTTGGCGGCAAGCGCTATCGATGCGGCCGAATACTTCCGAGATCAAACAGATCGTGAAGTGGACAAGCTGTTCTGGTCGCAGTTTAACGTTCCAGAGCGTCCGCTTCCATTGACTGATCAGCTAGCCGAATGGGCCGAACTCAATAGGTTGTCCGGACTCGCCATGAGGTCCGTCGTAGATCATCTGTGGCCGGAAAAACCAAAGCCGAACAGCTATTTCAGCTTAGTGCAGCAGTTCCTTGGAGCGGTGTTGCGCATCAATGCGATGAAGAGGTCGGCGTGTATAGAAGGCTCGCGGATGGCCCTTGCCCGTGTCAAAGCATACTGGGCGGAGATGGATGCTACCACTGTTGCGGCGCAAGGTTCGGCAATAGGCGGAGTGGCTGCCGAGCACTATTTCGAAGAGGTTCTCGAGGGTATTCGTTTGATAGAGGCCCAGTGCTCGAAGAATATTATGTTTGAGTGACATGTATTCCCATTGTAAAAACAATGTTTATGAAATATATTAAGGCTGTATTTATACTTTTGCCTGAAAGTAATATGATGCCTCCTGTGCGGCCGTTTATGTATATATGTATATAACCTGAAAGATTGCAGTCATCGGCTTCAACCCTCACGCATATAATGCGGAGGTGTTCGCAAAAGACGCGTGTGCACACTTAATCCAACGTCTTGGTCCTATTAAGGAGGTGATAGCACAGCGAACAAGGCAACCGGACTATAATGCTTTAACACTTTCACTTAGCCATAGGAGTTTGACGGTGGGGCTACTACATAGCCCCTGGTGGCTCCGCACTCTCCCGAATTCGGGGTGCGTACATGCCTGGCCGGGAAACGGCCCTTCGTTAAGGCGGAGGAATTCTAACATTCCGATAGGTCATCGAGTGGTTGACCAGTCTCACGCTATATCATGACAGTCAGCTTTTGGCTTTCTCTACTGAGGTGCTCGTCTGGATGAACCGGGGCACAATCGCAGTAGTTCTCCTGGTGCTGCCTTAGACGATAGAGCGGAACGTAAGGCAGCAAAACATAGGAGCCGGGCAAACCCAACATTTGAACAAAGACATGATTCGGAGCTGATGCAGGTAAGGCCAAACTCGCGACGCCGAACACTCCCTAAGGTATTCGGTCTTCATGGTATAAACCGGGCCTAAACAGTGCCCTTTGTAAGAAGCCCCTGGTGTCCAGGTACGTGCATTATTCTGACGTGGCCACATGCCAAGACGCCAGCATCCTTCTCAATGGTACTGAGAATCCGAGGGATGTGTATCAACAAGAGACAGTGAGAAAGGTTTACGCAGGGTCTTAATCTAAAAAGAATCCTTGGAACGGGTCCCTGCTGCACGTCTGCGCCCGTGTCTCCGTTGTGCCGTATCCTGGACGGGTGTAGCACGATGGCCATCTGTAAAAGAGAGTAACTTAGGTGAAAAGTTTTCGTGCAAAAAGGTAGGTTTAAAGAAACCATGTATAATTCAAGATGAGTAAAAATTGCCACTTGTCTGCATGCGTTGAGCCCCTTGTATTTGTAATAGGGGTGTGGCCATCAAACCTGTATGAATTACATATAGCTACGTCGGAATCATCTAACCGTGTCCATAGTCTTGAAGACCTGTCGAATGCTTTAGTTGGTGAGGCCGTTTTAGTGTGCGGCTGCCAAGGCAGCCGCACTCTCTTCGGCGCGCAGGGATCGCTCCATATTTCCATTTACTATAATGATGCCACGTGGACCTGGCATCTTAAGAGTGAGGGAAGCGTAATGCGGTATTGCGTTAAAGCGAGCGAAAGCTTCACGTCCAAGTAGTGCTTGATAGCCACTTCGGAACGGAGCAATGTGGAAGGTTAAATTTTCGCTACGGAAGTTATCGCGGAAGCCGAATATAACCTCTAGTAGCAGGGAGCCCGTGCAATGAGCCCTTGGGCCTGGCGTTACTCCTTTAAAGGTAGTATTGCTGTGGCAAATTTTTGTTGCGTCTATCCCCATTTTGAGGATTATGTCCTGATATATCAGGTTTAGACTGCTGCCACCGTCAATTATTGGGTCTAATACCAAGGCAGCCCATCCTACATGCCGGATACTTGCTAAGTAATCCCGATGGTCGAAAGTGATCGGTTGAGACGACCAGTGGAAGGACTCCGCGGTGATAGGCCCTTGGGCATATTTCTCTGGGAGTTCCGCTTTGTTTCTCCCCTTGATCACGTGTAACACATTTACTGTTTTGACTTCTGGTGGAAATTTCTTTTGTTCCCCGGTGTCTTGCTTGAGAGGCTCATCCTCGTCTTCGCTTGGTGTATCCTCCCCCATGTGTACGGTGTTGAGCTTGCCGGACTGCTTGAAGACCCAACATTCTCTGTGGGTATAATTAGCGGGTTTACCAGGGGTGCTATGGATCTGACATATTTGGTCTAGAATTTTGTTGAGGCTGGGCAGTTCGTCTCTGCTGCCTTTAGAGGGCGGCTTTTGCTGACCTGGCTGAGTTCTTTTGAATCCGGCGTTTACCACCGTGCTCTTCGGGCTGTCTTCTTTATTTCGGCACTTATTATTTTTGCTGCATCGTGATTTCCCGTTTCCATCTCTAACTTCGGATGTACTTGGGTCGCTGGTGCTACATCTGGCTAGCCAGCTGTCCTCACCCGTGCAAAAGCGGGTCATGAGGCTTGTTAATGCTGCCATTGTTCTCGGCTTTTCTTGGCCGAGGTGTCTGGCAAGCCATTGGTCGCGCATGCTATGCTTAAAAGCTGCCAAGGCTTCAGCGTCCGGACAGTCGACTATTTGGTTCTTTTTAGTAAGAAACCTGTTCCAAAGCTTTCGGGCTGACTCTCCGGGCTGTTGAGTTATATGACTCAAATCGTCCGCGTCCGGAGGTCGGACATAAGTCTCTTGAAAATTTGCCCGAAAAGCGTCTTCGAGCTCTTCCCAGCTTCCAATAGAGTTTTCGAGGAGGCTTTTAAGCTAGTGCCGAGCTGGCCTTTGAGTTTGAGTGAAATACTTAATGGCATGGAGATCATCTCCTCGAGCCATATGGATATGGAGGATATAGTCCTCAATCCAGACCCCAGGGTCTGTTGTTCCGTCATAGGCCTCTATGTTTACGGGTTTGAATCCCTCTGGAAATTCATGGTCCAACACCTCATCGGTGAAACATAGGGGGTGTGCGGCACCCCTGTATTTGGGTGTACCGCGTTGTTCGGATGTTTGTTGTGTTGCATCGTATGCTGGAGCGCGCTTGCGTGGTCCATAGATGGATCTGGTTGCGCCGTCCTTTTGATGCGAGCCCTCGCGTGGATCGCGTATTGGCTTATGTGCGGCATTGTTTGCCGCTCTATGTTGGCCGTGAGGTCGTCTATCCGGCTAGATGGCCGTTTTAATTTTTGGTTGCGGGGGATCCAAGGCCTCCTCATCAAATTCAGGTAGCAACTTCCACTTCGGGTAGTTCTTGATGGGGCGATTACCACCATACTTTGCTGCTGTGTTGAGTACTTTACTCCATCTCATTCTGAGTGTGTCTTGCGCATCCTTGAGCCTTTCCTTCTTCTTTTTTAGACTACTCACGGTGGCAACAAGCCTTTGACGGGCATTATGTTGCTCCGGGTGTCTGTCCGGTGTGATGTCGTCCGGACTATTATCTTTGACAGAGTTGGGTTGTTCGGTTTGATTCTCCGAGTTGCCGTGGTCCGGAAATGGTTCACCCTGCTCTAATGCTGGGTCCATATGATCATTGTTTCTGCCGAGGAGGGATTTGGAGCGGTGCTTACGCCGCCGCTTTGACTGCTTCTCGAGGGAACAACCCTTCGTTGCGTCCTTCCGTTCCTCGTCATCGTTTTCTTTTGGTGTGTCCACCATGTATACGTCATGTGGTGAAGTGGGTGTCCAGTGCCCTGTGGGCAGTGGTTCCTGTTCGTCTCCTGCATCGTCGTCCATACCATTGATGTCTTCGGAGTCGAAGTCGAGCATGTCGGTTAAGTCATCGACAGTGGCTACTAAGTGGGTGGTGGGTGGGCGGCGAATTTCTTCGTCATCCGCATCCCAATCCTGCCGGACATAGTTCGGCCAGGATCCTCCTGACAAGGAGAGAGACCTTAATGAGTTCAGGATGTCGCCAAAGGGCGAGTGCTGAAAAATATCCGCGGAGGTAAACTCCATGATCGGCGCCCAATCAGATTTGCTAGGAACGGGCGCAGGCAGTTCAGAGTCCATGGCCGGAGAAGGGTCCGGCAGTCTGACAACACGGCTCTCGCGCAGGGTGAGGTCGATGTTCGGCTCGATCGCCGCTGAGGGTAAGGCCTCCATGGCGGGGTGCATCCACCCGTCCATGGACCGCGCAACTGGCTCCGAATTGAGGGATCGGATCAACTGCCGGTGCGATCTCCTGAACACTGTCCGATGGTAGAGCTAAATCGTACTCATCGTGACCGTGTGACGCACAAGGCAGGGGCTCGAATCCGTCGAAGATCATGTCTCCGCGGATATCGTCCGTGTAGTTCAAGCTTCCAAACCTGACCTGGTGGCTAGGGGCGTAACTTTCGATCTGCTCCAGATGGCCAAGCGAGTTGGCCCGCAGTGCGAAGCCGCCGAATACAAAAATCTGTCCGGGGATAAAAGTCTCACCCTGGACTGCATCGCTAACGATGATCGAAGGAGCCATCAAGCCTGATGATGACGACACAGAGGAACTCTCAATGAAAGCACCAATGTCGGTGTCAAAACCGGTGGATCTCGGGTAGGGGGTCCCGAACTGTGTGTCTAAGGAGGATGGTAATAGGAGGCAGGGGACATGATGTTTTACCCAGGTTCGGGCCCTCTTGATGGAGGTAAAACCCAACGTCCTGCTTGATTTATTATTGATGATATGGGTATTACAAGAGTTGATCTACCACGAGATCGAAGAGGCTAAACCCTAGAATCTAGCCTATGGTATGATTGTATGTTGTCCTACGGACTAAAACACTCCGGTTTATATAGACACCGAAAAGGGCTAGGGTTACACAAGGTCGGTTACAAAGGAGGAGATATACATATCTGTATTGCCTAGCTTGCCTTCCACGCCAAGTAGAGTCCCATCCAGACACGAGACGAACTCTTCAATTTTGTATCTTCATAGTCCAACAGTCCGGCCAAAGGATATAGTCCGGCTGTCTGGAGACCCCCTAATCCAGGACTCCCTCACTCCCCCTAATAAATATGAATCAGCTATTATTCCTGAGGGTTATGTTTTTGAAGAAGAAGCTGCTTTAGCTATTTTAGCTTGCAAAGATAGATACGAGCTCAAGAGGTTATTAGCTAAATGGAAGCAGCAATCTCTTAATGCTAGAATGAAACCTGACCCTGCTTTTGCTACTTCACCTATCTGTGTTACTGATAAGGATTATGAACTCCCGGTTGATCCTGATATAATTACTTTGGTTGAATCTGATCCTTTTCATGGCTATGAATCTGAAAATGTTGTGGCACATCTTACTAAATTAAATGATATAGCTACCCTATTCACTAATGATGAGAGAACTAGCTACTTTTATATCCTTAAAATATTTCCGTTCTCATTAAAGGGTGATGCTAAGATATGGTTTAATTCTCTTGATCCTGGTTGTGTGCGTAGTCCCTAGGATATGATTTATTACTTCTCTGCTAAATATTTCCCTGCTCATAAGAAACAAGCTGCCTTAAGGGATATATATAATTTTGTGCAAATTGAAGAAGAGAGTCTCCCACAAGCTTGGGGGAGGCTTCTCCAATTACTTAATGCTTTGCCTGATCATCCTCTTAAGAAAAATGAAGTACTTGATATCTTTTATAATGGACTAACCGATGCTTCCAGAGATTACCTGGATAGTTGCGCTGGTTCTGTTTTCAGTGAAAGAACACCAGATGAAACTGAAATTCTATTGAATAATATGTTGACAAATGAAAATAATTGGACACTTCCTGAGCCTATTCCCAAACCAACTCCGAAGAAAAGAGGTGTTCTATTTCTCAGTCCTGAAGATATGCAAGAGGTAAAGAAATCCATGAAAGAAAAGGGTATTAAAGCCGAAGATGTTAAGAATTTACCTCCTATTGAAGAAATACACGGTCTTAATTTACCGCCTATTGAAGAAACACATGATCTTAATCCATTACCTATTGAAGAAATACATGGTCTTGATAACCTGACACAGGTAGTAAAGGTAAATTCTCTCTATAGATATGATAAAGCTGAAATCCCATTTACTAAGTTTGCTAGCCCATGCTTAGATGAGTTTGATAAATTTATGGTGAACCAAGAAGATTTTAATGCTTATTTTGGTAGACAATTGAAATACAATTCAAATATGCTTGAACACTTGGGTGATTATATGGCTAATGTTAAAGGTGAACTTAAACTTATTAGTAAACATGCTTCTATGGTTACCACTCAAGTAGAACAAGTACTTAAAGCTCAAAATGATTTGCTCAATGAATTGAATAGTAAGAATAATGATTATACTGTTAAAGTGGCTAATAGAACTGGTAGAATCACTCAGGAACCTTTGTATCCTGAAGGCCACCCTAAGAGAATTGAGCAAGATTCTCAGAGAAATAATATAGATGCACCTAGTCCTTCTAAAAGGAAGAAAAAGAAAAATGATAGGACTTTGCATGCTTCTAGTGAACCTATTGCTGAAACACCTGAGAATCGCAATGATATTTCTATTTCTAATGCTGAAACACAATATGGTAATGAACCTGAAACTAGTGATAATGTTAATGATAATGTTCATGATGATGCTCAACCTAGTAATGATAATGATATAGAAATTGAACCTGCTGTTGATCTTGATAACCCACAATCAAAGAATCAACGTTATGATAAGAAAGACTTTGTTTCTAGGAAACACGGAAAGGAAAGAGAGCCTTGGGTTCAGAAACCCATGCCTTTTCCTTCCAAACCATTCAAGAAAAATGATGATGAGGATTTTGAGCGCTTTGCAGAAATGATTAGACCTATCTTTTTGCGTATGCGATTAACTGATATGCTCAAAATGAATCCTTATGCTAAGCACACGAAAGAAATTGTTAATAATAAAAGAAAGATATCAGAAGCTGAAATTTCCACTATGCTTGCTAATTATACTTTTAAGGGTGGAATACCTAAGAAACTTGGAGATCCAGGAGTACCCACTATTCCATGCTCCATTAAAAGAAACTATGTTAAAACTGATTTATGTGATCTTGGAGCCGGTGTTAGTGTTATGCCTCTCTCTTTATATCGTAGACTTGATTTGAATAAGTTGACACCTACTGAAATACCTTTGCAAATGGCCGATAAATCAACTGCTATACCTGTCGATATTTGTGAGGATGTGCCTATTGTGGTTGCAAACATTACTGTTTTAACGAACTTTGTTATTCTTGATATTCCCAAGGACTATAGTATGTCTATTATTCTTGGAAGACCCTTTTTGAATACTGCAGGGGCTGTTATTGATTGCACCAAAGGCAATGCCACTTTTCATGTTAATGGTAATGAGCATACGGTACACTTTCCGAGCAAACAACCTCAAGTCCACAGTATCAATTCTATTGGAAAAATTCCATCAATTATTTTTGGAGGTTTTGAATTTCCTCTTCCTACTGTCAAGAAGAAATATGATATTCTTATTGTTGGGGATGTGCATATCCCCGTTGAGGTAACATAGTGTTATTTGAAATTTCTCCAGTTCCATGTTATTCGGAATGAGTTCGTTAACAAGACTTGATCAACCTTGTTAGTGGATTCCTTTTGATGAGCATGAGATGGATGAAACTAGAAGGCACAACCTTCTGTACCCTACTTTTAGTTTCTGTTATTTATATTAAATAAAATAAAAATAGTATTTTCTGTCTGTTATCTGAATTATCCATGCAATATAAAAATACCCCCAAAATAAAAGTTCTCCAAATGCCCTGAAATTAAAATATGATTTTTCTGGAATATTTGAGAATATTTGGCACTGAGAACATAGCACGGGGGGCATCCACCTGGCCACGAGGGTGGAGGGCGCGCCCCCTGGCTCGTGGGCCCATGGTGGATCCCCTCCACTTATTCCTGCACCCACACACTCCTTCTTCCTCCCACAAACATGATTATCCAGTTCATACCCGAGTCCAAGCTCATTCTTCTGCCATTTTCGATCTCCTTGCTCAAAGCACCTCTCACAAAACTCCTTGGGGGGATTGTTCCTTGGTATGTGACTCCTCCATTGGTCCAATTAGTTTTTGTTCTAGTGCTTTATTCATTGCAAATTTGTGCTGCCTAGGTGACCATGTTCGTGATCTTGCATGTCAAATTTATATGGTTCCAAGTAGTTTTAATGCATGATATAGGCTCTAGGCACTTGTAGGAGTAGTTGCTATCAATTTTATTAAGCTTGGCTTACTATTATTTTGAAGTTACTAAGAATTTCAGAAATTTTTCAGAGGAAGAAATATGCTTAGGAAAATTTACCAAGGTGGTTCTTCAAGGAAGCAAGGGCCTAGGCTTGCAATGCGTGATGCTGATGAAGAGCCACCAAGAGACACTCCAGTGTGTCCTTGTGAATGGCCTTCGGAAAACTTTATGGATCGAGCGGGAATTAAGGAAGAATTTAATGCATATTTGCATAACGCTGATCTTGTGAGCTTCGAGGAAGAAAATTGCCGCCAGTACCACTATCTCACTAGTTCCTTTGTGAGGAGGTTTGAATTTTCGTCTTCACGTAATTCTCCAACTGTCCTGTTTGATCTTTATGAAAAATCTTATACTATGGACTTAGAGGATTTTACCATGGCTTGCAAACTTCCACAATGGGGTAGTGCTAGTGAACCCCGCAAATCTGAATTTACAAATTTTCTTCCCAGTATAACTGTGGGGGAATCTAGAGATATAACACAAGCTACCATAGGGAGCATTCACTTTCCTGCTATACATTATTTGCTCTCTTCATAGGTAGATGTATTAATGGTAAAGATGAGGCATGTCACATGTGTGTCCCTGACCTTAGTATTCTTAGGAGTGCTGTGTTAGGAGATAAATCTTATAATTTGGGAGCCATTGTTGCACGTAGGTTGCATAATAATAGCTTTAATGGAGATTTCTTTGGTGGAATTTATGCAACCCGCTTAGCTAATTTTCTCAGTGTAACCATGTGTGAGGATGATATCGAATTGCCTCCTGCTTACCTAGATTTTAATGCTATGGTTCACCACTAGTTTGTTGAGAGGAGTGAATCACCTCTCCAGTACCGACTAATCTTTGACAGACGGCGTGCTGTCCGTATTTCTCTTCCTGCTCCTGCCTTCTCTGATTATCAGGCAAAAGGAAGAAATGGTATTACCAGAGAGGAGGCAGATGAGTACGAGAGGAGGGCGGAGGCCGCTCGTCGCCACGCCGCAGCTCAGGAGGCGATAGCCGCTGCATCGCAGTACAACCCCAACTATTACTATGGATATCTGCCAGGCCAGCCATGGCCATAGACCAACTTAGGCCAAAAGCCTAAGCTTGGGGGAGTATGTATTTCTCACCGACATTGCATTTATGTTCACACACTCATTGCTAGATGTCGGTGCTCATACTTTTTCATTGTATCATCCATTCTAGTTTATTTCCTTTTTATGCTTTCTTCTTGTGTGTTTAATAAACCTTAAGAAAAACAAAAAAATTAGTTGTAGCTTTTAGCTAGTTTTAATTTCCATGCTTGTAGTAGTAATTAAAAAGAAAACCCAAAAAGATTTCCTGTTCTTCTTTTGCTTGTTGGGAGCTTTCCCGTGTAAATAGTTCTATTTCTTTTCTTTTCTTTGGGGGTCGATAGGAGAGGACCATGATTAAATTGTTGAAGTGGCTCTTATATGCATTATTGTTGATCTAACAAAAGAGCCCATATTGCCGTGTCTCCTCCTGTTTATTGAATGCTTGCTAAGGGAGTCCTGGATTAGGGGGTGTCCGGATAGCTGGACTATAACCTTTGTCCGGACTCTTGGACTATGAAGATACAAGATTGAAGACTTCGTCCCGTGTCCGGATGGGACTTTCCTTGGCGTGGAAGGCAAGCTTGGCAATATGGATATGTAGATCTCCTCCCATTGTAACCGACTTTGTGTAACCCTAGCCCTCTCCGGTGTTTATATAAACCGGAGGGTTTTAGTCCATAGGACGAATAGACAATCATACCATAGGCTAGCTTCTAGGGTTTAGCCTCTCTGATCTCGTGGTAGATCTACTCTTGTACTACCCATATCATCAATACTAATCCAGCAGGACGTAGGGTTTTACCTCCATCAAGAGGGCCCGAACCTGGGTAAAACATTGTGTCCCCTGCCTCCTATTACCATCTGGCCTAGACGCACAGTTCGGGACCCCCTACCCGAGATCTGCCGGTTTTGACACCGACATTGGTGCTTTCATTGAGAGTTCCTCTGCGCCGTCGTCGTTAGGCTTGATGGCTCCTACTATCATCGATGGCGATGCATTCCAGGGTGAGACTTTTCTCCCCGGACAGATCTTCGTATTCGGCGGCTTTGCACTGGGGGCCAATTCGCTTGGCCATCTGGAGTAGATTGAAAGTTACGCCCCTGGCCACCAGGTCAGGTTTGGAAGCTTAAACTACATGACCGATATCTGTGGAGACTTGATCTTCGACGGATTCGAGCCTCCGCCTTGCGCGTCACGCGGTCACGATGAGTACGGCTCAGCGCTACCATCGGATAGTGTTCAAGAGATCGCACAGGCAGCTGCTCCAACCCTTAATTCGGAGCCAGGTGCGCCTTCCGCGGACGGGTGGATGGACCCCGCCATGGAGGCCTTACCCTCAGTGGCGATCAAGCCAAACATCGACCTTACTTTGCACGAGAGCCGTGCTGTTAAACTGCTGGATCCTTCTCCGGCCACGGACTCCGAACCGCCTGCACCCATTCCTATCGAATCCGATTGGGCGCCAATCATGGAGTTTACCTCCGCGGATATTTTTCAGCACTCGCCCTTTGGCGACATATGGAACTCATTAAGGTCTCTCTCTTTGTCAGGAGGATTGTGGCCGAACTATGTCTGGCAGGAGTGGGATGTGGACGACGAAGAAATTCACGACCCACCCACAACCCACTTAGTAGCCACTGTCGATGAATCAACCGACATGCTCGACTTCGACTCCGAAGACATCGACGGTATGGACGACGATGCGGGAGGCGAAGAGGAACCACCGCCCACAGGGCGCTGGACGTCCACCTCATCATATGACGTATACATGGCGGACACACCAAAAGAAGACGACGAGGAACGGAAGGACGCAACGAAGGCTTGTCCCCTCGAGAAGCAGTCAAAGCGGCAGCGTAAGCGCCGCCCCAAATCCTGCCTCGGCAGACATAACGATCATACAGACCCAGCGTTGGAGCAGGGCGAACCACTGCCGGACCACGGCAATACGGAGAATCAAACCGAACAAAAAAATTCCATCAAAGATAATAGTCTGGATGACATAATTCCGGATAGGCACCCAGAGCAGCAGAATGCCCGTCAAAGGCTTGTTGCCACTGCGAGGAATCTGAAAAAGCAGAAGCAAAGGCTCAAGGCTGCGTAGGACACACTCCAAATCAGATGGAATAAAGTACTCAACACAGCAACGAAGTATGGTGGTAATCGCCCCACCAAGAGCTACCCGAAGCGGAAGTTGCTACCCGAATTCGATGAGGAGGCCCTAGATCCCCCACAACCAAAAATGAAAATGGCCACCTGGCCGGATAGACGACCTCACGACCAATATAGAGCGGCAAACAACGCCACTCACAAGCCAATACGTGATCCATGCGAGGGCTCGCACCAAAAGGACGGCGCAACCGGATCCATCTATGGACCACGCAAGCGCGCCCCAGCATACGACGTAACACAACAAACATTCGAGGAATGCGGTACACCCAGATACAGGGGTGCCGCACACCCCCTATGTTTCACTGATGAGGTGCTGGACCACGAATTTCTAGAGGGATTCAAACCCGTAAACATAGAGGCATATGACGGAACAACAGACCCTGGGGTCTGGATTGAGGACTATATCCTCCATATCCATATGGCTCGAGGAGATGATCTCCACGCCATCAAGTACTTACCCCTCAAGCTCAAAGGGCCAGCTCGGCACTGGCTTAAAAGCCTCCCCGAAAACTCCATTGGAAGTTGGGAAGAGCTCGAAGACGCTTTTCGAGCAAATTTTCAAGGGACTTATGTCCGACCCCCGGATGCAGACGATTTGAGTCATATAACTCAACAGCCCGGAGAGTCAGCCCGAAAGCTTTGGAACATGTTTCTTACTAAAAAGAACCAAATAGTTAACTATCCGGGCGCCGAAGCCTTGGCAGCTTTTAAGCATAGTGTCCGCTACGAATGGCTTGCCAGACACCTCGGCCAAGAAAAGCCGAGAACAATGACAGCATTAACAAGCCTCATGACCCGCTTTTGCGTGGGTGAGGACAGCTGGCTAGCCAGATGTAGCACCAGCAACCCAAGCACATCCGAAGTTAGAGATGAAAACGGGAAATCATGACGCAGCAAAAATAATGAGTGTCGGAATAAAGAAGACAACCCGAAGAGCACGGCGGTACACGCCGGATTCCGAAGCTCTCGGCCAGGTCAGCAAAAGCCGCCCTTGAAAGGCGCCAGAGATGAACTGTCCAGCCTGAACAAAATTCTGGACCAAGTATGTCAGATCCATAGCACCCCTAGTAAACCCGCTAATCATACCAACAGAGAATGTTGGGTCTTCAAGCAGTCCGGCAAGCTCAACGCCGTACACAAGGGGGAGGATACACCAAGCGAAGATGAGGATGAGCCTCTCAAACAAGACACTGCGGAACAAAAGAAGTTTCAATCAGAAGTCAAAACAGTCAACGTATTACACGTGATCAAGGGAAGAAAAGCGGCCCTCCCAGATAAATATGCCCAAGGGCCTATCACCGTGAAACCCTGCCACTGGTCGTCTCAACCGGTCACTTTCGACCATCGTGATTACTTAGCAAGTATCCGGCGGGCAGGATGGGCTGCCCTGGTATTAGACCCAATAATTGACGGATACCACTTTACATGAATCCTAATGGACGGTGGTAGCAGTTTAAACCTAATATACCAGGATACAATCCGCGACATGGGGATAGACCCAACGAAAATTTGCCATAGCAACACTACCTTTAAAGGAGTAATGCCAGGCCCAGGGGCTCACTGCACGGGCTCCCTGCTACTAAAGGTTATATTCGGTTTCCCCGATAACTCCCGTAGTGAACATTTAACCTTCCACATTGCTCCATTCCAAAGTGGTTATCAAGCACTACTCGGACGCGAAGCTTTTGCTCGCTTTAATGCAATACCGCATTACGCTTCCCTCACACTCAAGATGCCCGGTCCACGTGGCATCATTACAGTGAACGGAAATATTAAGCGCTTTGTGCGCCGAAGAGAATGCGACTGCCTTGGTAGCCGCACACTAAAAACGGCCTCACCAACTAAAGCATTTGATAGGTTGTCAAGACCACGGACGCGGTTAGACGAGTCCGGCGCTGCTATATGTATTTTGCACCGGATTGATGGCCACACCCCTATTACAAATACAAGGGGCTCAACGCGCGCAGACAAGTGGCAATTTCTACTCATTTTTAGTTATACATGGTTTCTTTAAAAACTATCTTTTTGCACGACAACTTTTTCACCTAAGTTCCTCTCTTTTACAGATGATCATCTTGCCAGACCCGTCCAGGATATGGCACAACGGAGACACATGCGCAGACGTGCAGCAGGGACCCGCTCCAAGGATTCTTTTTAGATTAAGACCCTGCGTAAACCTTTTTTTACTGTCTCTTGTTGATACACATCCCCCGAATTCTCAGTACAGCTGAGATGGATGCTGACGTCTTGGCATGTGGCCACGTCAGAATAATGCACGCACCTGGACACAAGGGGCTTCTTACAAAGGGCACTGTTTAGGCCTGGTTTATACCATAAAGACCGAATACCTTAGGGAGTGTTCAGCGTCGCGAGTTTGGCCTTATATGTATCAGCTCCGAATCATTGTCTTTCGTCAAATGTTGGGTTTGCCCGGCTCCTGTGTTTTGGTGCCTTACGTTCCACTTTATCGGCTAAGGCAGCACCAGGAGAACTACTGCGATTGTGCACTGGTTCATCCGGACGAGCACCTCAGTAGAGAAAGCCGAAAACTGACTGTCATGATATAGCGTGAGACTGGCCAACCACTCGATGACCTATCGGAATGTTAGAATTCCTCCGCCTTAACGAAGGGCCGTTTTCCGGCCAGGCATGTACGCACCCCGAGATCAGGAGAGTGCAGAGCCACCAGGGGCTATCTAGTAGCCCCACTGTCAAACTCCTATGGCTAAGTGAAAGTGTTAAAGCATTATAGTCCGGTTGCCTCATTCGTTGCGCTATCACCTCCTTAATAGGACCAAGACATTGGGTTAAGTGTGAACACATGTTTTTTGCGAGCACCTCCGCATTATATGCATGGGGGTTGAAGCCAACGACTGCAATCTTTCAGGTTATATACATGTATACACAAACGGCCGCACAGGAGGCATCACATTACTTTCTGGCAAAAGTATAAATACAGCCTTACTATATTTCATAAAAACATTGTGTTTACAATGGGAATACATGCCATTCAAACATAATATTCTTCGAGCACTGGGACTCTATCAAACGAGCACCCTCAAGAACCTCTTCAAAATAGTGCTCGGCAGCTACTCGGCCTATGGCCGAACCTTGCGCCGCAACAGTGGTAGCATCCATCTCCTCCCAGTATGCCTTGACACGGGCGTAAGCCATCCGCGAGCCTTCTATGCATGCCGACCTCTTCATCGCGTTGATGCGCGGCACCGCACGAAGGAACTACTGCACTAAGCTGAAATAGCTGTTCGGCTTCGGCTTCTCCGGCTACAAATGATCTACAACAGACCTCATGGCGAGTCCAGACAACCTATTAAGTTCGGCCCATTTGGCTAGCTGATCAATCAAGGGAAGCGGATGCTCTGGAATGTTGAATTGCGACCAGAACAGCTTGTCCACTTCACGATCTGTTTGACCTTGGAAGTATTTGGCCGCATCGGCAGCGCTCACCGCCAAGTCCATATACGCATCTGCCGAACTCCACAGCCGATCCAGAGGGGCATACCGTGGATCTCCGAACTTCCTCCATAGCATGAAGGGCTTCCCAGCCGCAATATCCCCGGCTTCCCGCAGCTCCTCCTTCTTCGCTCTCATAGCAGAGCGGGTGTCTTTGTCCGCCATCGTGGCCTTCTCAAGGTCCGTTGCCTTCGCTCGGTTTTCTTTTTCAAGGAGCCAGCAACGGTCGGTAGTGTCTTTTAATTCTATGACCATCTTGGCCATCTTCTCTTGGCTCTCGCAATGTGTGGCCTTCTCGGCTTTCAACTCTTCACCCGCCTTCAAAGCAGCCACATTACTAACCCTCGCTTGTTCCTTGGCTCGGGCGAGTTTCGCCCGAAGGGTCTCCACGGTGGCAGCTCTGTCTGCAGTCACAACACATTAAAGATACTGGCATCATGCTGCTCTTATTGTGTGACATTCACCAAAAAACATTACTTACCATGTGATTCGTCAAGCCGCTTGTTAACAAGCTCGATGTCGGCGTCTGCCGCATCAAGTTGCCATTTTAATTTGGCAAACTCACTAGTCCGGCTAGCCACCGGAGCTTCCACCACCTGGACATAAAGGTAGTCTGGTTATTGCCTGGGACTATGATCCTCTGTTCGCCGCCATTCTCGACGACAACCAGAGTCTTAGGGGCTACTATCTACGCAGGGCACACCTAACATGTGCGATACTATCACATATTATTTCACGTACCTCAAAGCCTGTGAGTAGACTCATAAAGGCTTCATGTAATCCGCTTTCGGTGGACGAAATTCTTTCCATCGCCGTACCCATCAGCATACGGTGTTCTTCTGAGATGGCCGCTCGCCCCAACAGCTCCCTCAGATCATCCAACCGCATACCGGACGGTGCCGGACTCTTTTGTTCGCTCTCTTCGAGAGCCGGACGCTGGGGACTTCGGGGGTCTATGGGATTATCTTCTGGCCTCACCGGATCCGGAGAGGCCCTCCGTGAAGACACTTCAGGGCCCCACTTCTTGAGAGGAGGAGTCCGGGGGAGGCATTTCGCTCTCCATCATCTCCAGAAGAAGATCCCCCGAAGACGAGCTCAGCTGAGAAGGGCTAAGACCCGAACTGCAAGATATATGCGGCGGTTATTTTCTTAGAAGAATGATAGTATACCTTCACTATTAAATTATTTTTTGGATCACTTACGACTCGTTGGAGGGTTGATCCCCCCGCGGACTTTGTGCGGCAAGAGCACCCCCCGAGGCAGGACCCTCTGTTGGAGACTTCTTCTCCCGTTTGGGGACCTCGGCTTCCGGATCCTCAGAGGCAGTCCTCTTCCTCCCCCAGTTATCCTCCTTCATGGAGGCGCTCATTCCCTCGGTTGGAACTGGCAGCGATGGGGGCCCGCTTCCGCCCGTATTATTCCCCCTGTATCTTCCTTCGAGGGCTCCGGGCAAGGTGCGAGCTCGAGCATCTTTTCCAATAATGGATTTTCCAAACCCTCAGGGAGTGGGGCCGAACACCGAATCATCTTCGCCTTTGTTAACCAGTCCTGGTCAAAGAGCGATCTCTTAGAAATAACTTCATGATGAATAAAAGACGGTGTTTTCGGCTACAGGATTACTTACCTGTTCGGTGGCGCGGTTACTGCTCAGGCCCACGTCCTCGGTAGTATCCGGACACTCTATTTGAGGTCCGAAGAATGACTTGTACATCTCCTCGTGCGTCAAGCCGAGGAAACTTTGAATACCACATGGTCCTTCTGGGTTGAACTCCCATAAGCGAAGGGGCCGGCGTTTGCAGGGCTGGACTCGACGAACCAGCATAACTTGCATTACCACAACCAAATTAAAATCTCCCTCGAAGAGATCTTGAATGCGGCTTTGCAGTATAGGCATGTCCTTGGCTGGACCCTAGCTCAGACCTCTGCTAATCCATGACATCAGTTGTGGTGGGGGCCCGAGCGGAAAGTGGGGGAAGCCGCCCACTTGGCACTTCTGGGAGCCGTGACGTAAAACCACTCCCGTTGCCATAATTCGGACACCTCTGGAAAGGAACCTTTCAGCCACGGAGCTCCTGCCATCTTGCCTATTGACGCGCCTCTGCATGCTATATGTTGCCCCTCGATCATCTTCGGCTTCACATCAAAGGTCTTGAGCCACAGGCCGAAGTGAGGGGTAATGCAGAGGAAGGCCTCACACACGACAATAAATGTCGAGACATGGAGAAAGGAGTCCGGAGCTAGATCGTGGAAATCTAGCCCGTAATAGAACATCAAACCCCTGAGGAAGGGATCTAGAGTGAGGCCTAGGCCTCGGAGGAAGTGGGAGAGGAACACGATGTTCTCGTTGGGTTCGGGAGTATGGACGAC
This sequence comes from Triticum urartu, assembly GCF_056163025.1. Classification (NCBI taxonomy): domain Eukaryota; kingdom Viridiplantae; phylum Streptophyta; class Magnoliopsida; order Poales; family Poaceae; genus Triticum; species Triticum urartu. The sequence continues at coordinate 102,303,556 of NC_141878.1, forward strand.
CTGCCCTCGAGCAGGCAGCCGAAGCGAAACCTCGGCGGTCAGGAATCTGGCCTCCCTCAACTTCTTGATATCCTCTTCCGTGACGGAGGAGGGCATCCACCGGCCTTGAAGGCTGGATCCGGACATGATTGGAGATCCGGAGCACCTAACCTTGGCTTTGGGTGTCAGAACTCGAGGCAGGGGAGGGGTTCGATTGAGCACGAGAGGGAAAAAGCAAAAACCTTGTCCCTTTATAAAGACGGTGAATATGAAGCGTCCTCTCCGTAGCCGTTTGGGACTTGCCTATAATCTAGGAGTCCTAGACATGGTTGGGTTACCCACGACCGTATTGATGAGAATCCCATAATTGGGGGAACACGATCTCTGCTTTGACAAGACGTGTGAAGAAACCGCCTCGCGTTATGTGTGGAGCTGGTTGACGAAAAACAGTTCGAATAAGCACCGGGCCGTGACATAATGTCATGTTACCAAAACATGTCAGCAGATTAAGATTTGTGGAAATATTATTCTCTCTACGGTGGTATGTGGAACTTATTTTACAAAGCCGGACACTACCCTTGTGTTCAAAATCTTCTATGAAGTATTTGGAGGAGGAACCCGCCTTGCAATGCCGAAGACAATCTACGCGCCGGACTCGTCGTCATTGAAGCCTGGTTCAGGGGCTACTGAGGGAGTCCTGGATTAGGGGGTGTCCGGATAGCCGGACTATAACCTTTGTCCGGACTCTTGGATTATGAAGATACAAGATTGAAGACTTCGTCCTGTGTCCGGATGGGACTTTCCTTGGCGTGGAAGGCAAGCTTGGCAATATGGATATGTAGATCTCCTCCCATTGTAACCGACTTTGTGTAACCCTAGCCCTCTCCGGTGTCCATATAAACCGGAGGGTTTTAGTCCATAGGACGAATAGACAATCATACCATAGGCTAGCTTCTAGGGTTTAGCCTCTCTGATCTCGTGGTAGATCTACTCTTGTACGACCCATATCATCAATATTAATCCAGCAGGACGTAGGGTTTTACCTCCATCAAGAGGGCCTGAACCTGGGTAAAACATTGTGTCCCCTGCCTCCTGTTACCATCCGGCCTAGACGCATAGTTCGGGACCCCCTACCCGAGATCCGCCGGTTTTGACACCGACACTTGCAGATTCCAGCTTAGTCCAATACACATGCACTATTATTATTATCCACATCGTTCGGTCGTGCAAGTGAAAGGCAATTATGACGATATATGATGGACTGACTGAGATGAGAAAAGCTGGTATAAATCGACCTCTCTTGTTTTTGTAAATATGATTAGTTCATCGTTCCTGATTCAGTCTATTATGAATAAACATGTTTGCAATGACAACTAGAGATCATAGTTTCTTGTGCCATGCTTGATTAGCTAGGAGCTTATAATGGTTTACCTTGCGTGCCAACATGCTATTAAAATTGTTGTGATGTGGTATGATAGGGTGGTATCCTCCTCTGAATGATTTAAGTGACTTGACTTGGCACAAGTTCACGCATGTAGTTAAAACAAAATCAACATAGCCTTCACGATATTTATGTTCATGGTGGATTATATCCTACTCATGCATTTGGTGTTGATTAATTTTAATGCATGTTCATGACTATTGTCGCTCTCTAGCTGGTCGCTTCCCAGTGTTTTTCTAGCCTTCACCTGTACTAGTGGGAATACTGCTTGTGCATCCAACTCCATAAACCCCAAAGTTATGCCATATGAGTCCACCATACCTACCTTTATACGGTCTCTACCTGCCGTTCCAAGTAAATTTGTATTTGCCAAACTCTAAACCTTCAAATAAATATCCTGTTTTGTATGCTCGAATAGCTCATGTATCAACTAGGGCTGTCCGTATCTTCCATGTTAGGCGGGTTATTCTCAATAGGAGTGGACTCCGCTCCTCACTCACGAGAAAATGGCTGGTCACCGGGATGCCCAGTCCCATGATTTAACTAAATCAAAATAATTGCAAACAAAACTCCCCTGGGGCTCTTGTTAGTTGGAGGCACTCGTTGTTTCGAGCAAGCCATGGATTGATGCTTGTTGGTGGAGGGGGAGTATAAACTTTACCATTCTATTTGGGAACCGCCTATAATGTGTGTAGCATGGAAGATATCGCCATCTCTTGGTTGTTATGTTGACAATGAAAGTATACCTCTCAAAATATTATTCATCTCTATTTCAAAATTGAGCTCTGGCACCTCTACAAATCCCTGCTTCCCTCTGCGAAGGGCCTATCTATTTACTCTTATGTTGAGTCATCATCCTCTTATTAAAAAGCACCAGTTGGAGAGCACCACTGTCATTTGCATTCATTACTATTAGTTTACATTGAGTATGACTTGACCGGAACTCTTTTAACATGAATTACAATGTCTAGTCAGTCCTTGATCTTTAAAGGTGCTCTGCATTTATGTTTTGCGGTCTCAGAAAGGGCTAGCGAGATACCATCTTGTTATATCATATTATGATTATTTTGAGAAAGTGTTGTCATCCGAGATTTATTATTATTGCTCGCTACTTGATTATGCCATTGATATGAGTAAAAATGAGACCTATGCGTTACTGTGAATATGGTTAGTTCATAATCTTTGCTGAAAACTTGAATGCTAGTTTTACATATTTACAACAACAAGAGCAAACAGAGTTTGTAAAAGTTTTAGTTTATCACTTTCAGTCTATCAAGTGAATTGCTTGAGGACAAGCAAAGGTTTAAGCTTGGGGGAGTTGATACGTGATACGTCTCCAATGTATCTATAATTTTTGATTGCTCCATGCTATGTTATCTACTGTTTTGGGCAATATTGGGCTTTATTATCCACTTTTATATTATTTTTGGGACTAACCTATTAACCGGAGGCCTAGCCCAGAATTGCTGTTTTTTTGCCTATTTCAGTGTTTCGAAGAAAAGGAATATTAAACGGAGTCGAAACGGAACGCAATCATCTGGAGAAGTTATTTTTGGAAGGAAAGCTACCGGATGGACTTGGACCCCACGTGAGGAGCCAAGGGAGGTGCTCACGAGGGTGGGGGCGCCCCCCTAGGGCGCGCCCCCTGCCTCGTCGGGGCCCCGAAGCTCCACTGACGTACTTCCTGCACCCATATATACTCACGTACCCTAAAACTTCCAAAACAGACAATAGATCAGGAGTTCCGCGGCTAGAAGCCTCCGTAGCCACCGAAAACCAATCTAGACCCGTTCCGGCACCCTGTCGGAGGGGGAATCCCTCTCCGGTGGCCATCTTCATCATACCGGTGCTCTCCATGACGAGGAGGGAGTAGTTCTCCCTCGGGGCTGAGGGTATGTACCGGTAGCTATGTGTTTGATCTCTCTCTGTCGTGTTCTTGAGGTGATATGATCTTGATGTATCGCGAGCTTTGCTATTATATTTGGATCCTATGATGTTTTCTTTCCCCCTTGTTGGTGTTAAAACCGGCGGATCTCGGGTAGGGGGTCCCGAACTATGCGTCTAGGCGGATGGTAACAGGAGGCAGGGGACACAATGTTTTACCCAGGTTCGGGCCCTCTTGATGGAGGTAAAACCCTACGTCCTGCTTGATTAATATTGATGATATGGGTAGTACAAGAGTAGATCTACCACGAGATCAAGGAGACTAAACCCTAGAAGCTAGCCTATGGTATGATTGTTGTTCGTCCTACGGACTAAAACCCTCTGGTTTATATAGACACCGGAGAGGGCTAGGGTTACACAGAGTCAGTTACAATGGTAGGAGATCTACATATCCGTATCGCCAAGCTTGCCTTCCACGCCAAGGATAGTCCCTTCGGACACGGGACGAAGTTTTCAATCTTGTATCTTCATAGTCCAGGAGTCCGTCCGAAGGTATAGTCCGGCTATCCAGACACCCCCTAATCCAGGACTCCCTCAGTAGCCCATGAACCAGGCTTCAATGACGACGAGTCCGGCGCGCAGATTGTCTTCGGCATTGCAAGGCGGGTTCTCCAAATTCCGTGTACCTGTTGAATAATGTCCGGTTTCTTGTAGCGCTCCTTGGCTTCTACACCCAATAATGGCCGTCTTCCACGTGTCAAACGAATACGAAAAGTCAGGGTATCTTTTTTATATTTACACCCGTAGTCGCGTGAATGAGCCGCCTATTTAAGGGGACGAGGATTTAGATCCAAACCACACCTTCTCCCCTCCACGAGTATTCATCAGAGCGTATCTGACAGAGGTCCATTCTATCATGGCCGGCCGCCGCAGCTCCTCCTCTCGACCTTCCAGCCCTCAGCCTGGAGATTGGAAGAGGTGCTCCATCCCGCACAGCGACCTAGCGACGCTCCAGACCAAGGGATTTCTCCCCCCGGCCTATATGGTCCCGGTTCGAGCCGGACTTGCCACCTACAATGGCGGAGAGCAAGCGGAGAGTGCCCCCAATCCCTCCAAAGGAGAACGGGTATGCCTTGTCCCTTACTTAATAAGAGGGCTCGGATTTCCAATTCATCCGTTTCTCCAGGGGATCCTGGAGTTCTATGGCCTCTAGCTACACAACCTCACGCCTGCCTCCATATTGTATATCGCAGGCTTCGTAGCCCTTTGCGAACTGTTTTTGGGCTGCGAGGCTCATTTCGCACTGTGGAAAAGGCTATCTGCCTTGTGCCCCATTCTAAGAAGGGGTCAATATATCAAGTGGGCAGAGCCGAAGTGTGGCGCATCGCCGGGACTGGATATCTATCCAGAACCCCAAAGAAGGCGTCCGAAGACTAGCCTTCGGAATGGTTTTATATAGAGGACGTCCCGCTGCCGGATCCTGTCCGGATCGGCCTCCCCGAGTTCGACAATGCTCCCTTAAAGAAGCGCCTTAGCTGGCGTCCACGGAGGCCTCAGAGGGAAAGCGACAAGGACGTTCTTTACCTGATGGGCCGGATAAGATTGTTAGCTCATTCCGGACTTACCATGATCAGGGTCATGGCCGCATGCATCATGCGAGGGGTGCAGCCGCTTCAGTATAGAGGCCGCCCCATGTGGGACTTTAACGGGGAGGACGACGCCACCCGCCACGGCCGTAAGGGGCCGGATTCGGCTGCCGCTCTAATAAAGATCTTGTCCACTTTGTACAAGGGAGAAGAGGAGGAATTTCTCCGCGTCAACCCACAGGTTGGATTTTCTATGTACAATCCCCCAAGTTGGGTAAGTGGACACTTTTACTTGCCCATCCATTTTATATTCCCATTGTTAAATATTCAGTTTAACGACTTCAACGCAGGAACTGCGCCAGGCTATTAAAGAAATAAACAGCCCTGCTCCACAACCCGAGGATCCGGGACGGTTCCTCGACCCGGCCTCTCAAGAGGATCCGGACTTATCTGTGGAGCTGATTGATGGGGTGTTTCATCAATTGAGCAAGGACAACGCCTTGGTGGCCATTACGGCCGATTACCCAGGGCTACTCCCAGCCTCACAGGTAACTGAGACCGAAGTCCCAGCACTTTGAAAAGGGATCTATCCTTGCGTGTTTTCGATTGCCGTATGACAACCATGTTTTGCAGGGGAGGTCCTTGAGACGGGAGGCCGAGCCTGCGGCGACTAGCCAATGAGGGGCGGCAAGGCCCCGCGGGCTGAAAAGAAGGGCGGTCTGGACTGAGACGCCGGCGCAAAGGTATAGCGCGCCATCTTATTCCCAGGTGTTATTCCTTCAAGGCATACTAACGCTCGTGCTCTCTTCAGGACGAAGAGACCTCACCAGACTATATCCGGAGAGGTTGCCAATCGCGCCTACACCAGCCAGGCTCCAAAGCCTGGTCCAGAAGCAGAGGCGAACATGAGGCGCGCACTGGACGCTCCTCCGACAAAGGATGCGGACAGGCTGTTTGCCACCAATTCCGAGGTGGAGAGTGCCATGAACCACAGGCGTCGCCGGACTGTTCTTCGCGACGCTTGTTTCTCCCAAGAGGCATTGGATGCCTTCAATTCGGGAGATGCGTACCTCCGTGCCGCTCAAAATGGTCTAGCCAGAGCCACGAAGAAATATGTAAAAGACATACGGGTAAGAAAATTTTGGTAATTATATATGTACCAGTAGCCCTCGAGACTTGAAATAGTTAGAATAACTGATTTAAGGATCATTTGTTATGCAGGTTCTTACAAAAAAGAATACTCTACTGTCCCAGGAGCTGGAAGAGTGCAAAGCCCAACTTGAGGCCGCACTAGCCGCGGCAGGGGAGCCCAAGGAGACCCCCTCTGGTAATATACGCTTCGAAAGATAAGTATTTTGCGAAGTGCGGTGTGGGTGCAAATCTGACAAATGAAATTGCAGATGGCGCCGGCTTAAATCTGGAAGAGCAAAAACTCTGACGCCAGCTCAAGGCTGGTGAGAGCATGCTGACAAAGGTGAGGCGGGAGAAGAACGATCTCCAAGATGCCAACACCAGGCTGGGCATTGAACTGAAGGATGTTCGTGCCCAGCTGTTGGACTCCATGAAGGAGAATCAGCGGCTTTGATGCGGCATGTATAGTAAGCGCTTAAACGAACTTTGAAAAAAGAGTTCGGCGAGGAAGTCGACTAACAGAGTAATGTCTGTAGGTATGCTAACAGGTCATCCTGCAGAGGAAATGCCTGGTTCTACGGGTGACCTTCTTCCCGAGCTCTCACAACTGCACGAGCGAGTTCGGCAGGTGATGCAAAGCGTCGCCCAGGCCTTGTGGCCATCCGTCTCCATGCCCGAAGGCCTTGGAGAGCTTGTAGAGAAGCTGAAGGGAGCGCGGCGGCGCTTCCGATTGTGGAAGATGTCGGCCTGCCGTCAAGGCGCCAGGGAGGCCTGGGCCATGGTGAAGACGCGGTACACGAAGGCTGACCCAAACCACATAGCCGAGGTCGGACCCGTGGGCCCGATGGGAAGGAGATCCCTGTGAGCTTAGTATACGGCCAAGTAGAATTGGCCGCAAAGTATTCCCAATAGGACTATAAACTAGACAGCCTGTTAGATGGTATTGAAGAGGAATACAATCAGTCAGATTGACTATGTAATTATAATTGACATGTGTAATGCCTTCTAGCCGGATTGTAGATCATTTTTCATGGCCGACCTTTTCACTTCAACCTCGGGACCTGACGGTCCGGAGTCTGTCCGAATACCCTCACGGTTATATAAGAACCGGGGTATGCATGGAGACCAGGCGTAGGGGTCATTAGTGCTTGAACAGACAAGTGCCCAACTAGTTATGTTATATTACATGCTTAGTAAGAAACATCTTCCAGGGAGAATAGTTCGTTAGGGGTTCCTTTCCCTAGGAGGCATGCCCTAAAGTGCATGTCCATTCTGCGAAAAGAGACGCAGGAAAAACATCTGGGGGCGTATAGATAAATAAGTGGAAAAAAGATCATCTTTAGTTCACCGACCGAATATTCCCTTAAGAATGCTAGCTTTCAGCTTCACCCAGTCTGAGATACACATCCGGCTGACCCGGCAGTAACAATCGCAGAGGTGATCCCTTTACCACCTAGCCGAACAATCGGGAACGTAGGGGTAAGCACAGGAGCCAGGCAACCCAGCTTGGCCAAAACTTAAGTCATATCGATGCATATAATGGTGAATAAAAGGTATATGCGGAAGTGTGACACATGTGTTGGGCATGAAGCCCGGATAAATAAGCTTCTGTTTAAGGAAGCCCCCAGGTTTAATGAGCGCGGATAGCACATCACTGTATGAGCCTTTAAAGGCTATAAGAGAGAGAGAGAGAGGAGAAGGAGAGAAATGTAAGACAGAAAGTATATAAAAAATGGGCATAGGAAGGAGACGAACACAGAGTCCGGCGCTAGGCATAGAACCTTCGGAGACGGGCTGCGTTCCATGGGTTCGGCTCGAGTCGGTTATCCGATGCATCTCGCAGGCAGTACGCTCCACCAGTCAGGACTTGGTCAATTACGAAGGGACCTTCCCACTTGGGCTTGAGTTTGTCCTTTTTCTTGTCCGGCAGGCGTAGAACTAATTCGCCAACATTGTAATTTTTGGCCCGTACTTCTCTGCTTTGGTATCTTCGAGCCTGCTGTTGATAGAATGCGGAACGGGCTTTTGCCACGTCACGCTCTTCCTCCAAGGCGTCCGAACTGTCCTGCCGATCGAGCTCGGCTTCTCTTTCTTCGTACAAGCGCACTCAAGGTGAGTCATGAATTATGTCGCAGGGCAAAACTGCCTCTGCGCCGTACACCATGAAGAATGGTGTGTATCCTGTGGTGCGATTCGGCGTGGTCCGCAGCCCCCAGAGTACGGAGTCGAGCTCCTCTACCCAGTGCGTATTAGATTCCTTAAGGGACCGCACTAATCTGGGTTTGATGCCGCTCATAATAAGACCATTTGCACGTTCGACCTGGCCGTTAGTTTGTGGGTGATAGACGGAAGCATAGTCGAGCTTGATGCCCATATTTTTGCACCAGAGTTTTACCTCGTCGACCGTAAAGTTCGTGTCGTTATCAGTGATGATGCTGTGGGGGACGCCGTAACGGTGTACAACCCCGGATATAAAGTCTATCACCGGTCCGGATTCGGCCGTCTTAACAGGCTTGGCATCTATCCATTTGGTGAACTTATCCACCATGACCAGTAAGTATTTTTTCTTGTGGGTTCCGCCTTTAAGGGGTCCAACCATGTCAAGCCCCCAGACCGCGAAGGGCCAAGTGATGGGGATAGTTTGGAGGGAGGTGGGTGGCATATGGCTTTGGTTTGCAAAAAGCTGGCAATCGACGCATCGTTGGACTATGTCCTGGGCGTCTGCCCGGGCCGTCGGCCAATAAAAGCCTATACGGAAGGCCTTGCTTACAAGGGACCGAGCTGTAGTGTGATGACCACCGAGTCCGGCATGAATTTCAGCCAGGAGGTTCCGCCCTTCCTCTTCGGAGATGCACCTTTGAAGGACTCCGGTAGCACTTTTCTTATAAAGCTCTCCCTCACGGACTTTATAGGCTTTAGATCGCCGCACTATGCAGCGTGCCTCATTTTGGTTCTCGGGGAGTTCCTGCCTAGTAAGGTAGGCGAGGAATGGTTCTGTCCACGGGGCGATGACGACCATTATTACGTGGGCTGAAGGTGTTATTTCATTGGCAGAGCCTCCAATTATGTCAGAGTGTTCGGTGTTGGGCAGTGCGGTTGGGTCCAGGCTGTTATTGTCGGGTTCCCCTTCCCATACTACGGATGGCTTGAACAGCCTTTCCAAGAAGATGTTGGGGGGACTACATTGCGTTTTGCGCTGTTGCATGCCAGGACATCTGCCGCCTGATTATTTTCCTGGGCTATATGGTGAAATTCGAGCCCTTCAAACCGAGCTGGCATTTTTAGGACGGCGTTGCGATAAGCTGCCATTTTTGGATCCTTGGCATCAAAGTCTCCATTTATTTGGGATATTGCGAGGTTCGAGTCCCCGCGCACCTCTAGGCGTTGAATGCCCATGGATACTGCCATCCGGAGACCATGTAAAAGGGCCTCATATTCGGCTGCATTGTTGGAGTCTGTGTACATTATCTGGAGTACGTATTGAACTGTGTCTCCTGAGGGGACGTCAAAACGACGCCAGCCCCTAGACCGGCCAACATTTTGGAGCCGTCGAAGTGCATGACCCAGTTTGAATATGTGACGTACTCTTTAGGGAGTTCGGCCTCCGTCCATTCTGCGACGAAGTCGGCCAAAACTTGCGACTTGATAGCTCGCCGTGGCTTGTAAGTTATGTCGAATGGGAGGAGCTCAATGGCCCATTTTGCAATCCGGCCCGTCGCATCGCGGTTGTTTATAATATCGTTAAGTGGCACTTCCGAGGCTACTGTTATTGAACACTCTTGAAAGTAGTGCCGCAGCTTCCGAGATGCCATAAATACCGCGTACACAATCTTTTGATAATGCGGGTACCGTGACTTGCACGGAGTAAGGACAGTGGACACATAGTAGACCAGCTTCTGAAGGGGGAATTTGTGTCCGTCCGTTTCTCGTTCGACGACGAGCACTGCGCTTACGACCTGATGGGTTGCTGCAATGTATAATAGCATTGGTTCGCCAATGTTTGGCGCGGCCAGGACTGGGTTTGTTGCCAAGATGGCTTTTATTTCATCGAGTCCGGCCGTGGCTGCATCCGTCCACTCGAAGTGTTCGGTGCGCCGAAGGATCTCGGGTAGGGCCTTTTCTCCCAAGCGGGAGATAAAGCGGCTTAGAGCCGTCACGCATCCAGTTAATTTTTGTATTTGTTTGAGGTCCTTCGGGATATCCAATTGTGACAGAGCTCGGATCTTGGCTGGATGTGCTTCAATTCCTCTACCGGATAAAATGAAGCCCAAGAGCTTTCTGGCTGGAATGCCGAAAACACATTTTTCCGGGTTGAGCTTGATGTCGTATGTTCGGAGGTTACCGAATGTTAGCCTCAAGTCGTCTACTAGAGATTCGACATGTCTTGTTTTAACGACCACATCACCTATGTATGCCTCCACTGTTTTGCTGATCTGGTTTGCCAGACATGTCTGAATCATGCGCTGATATGTTGCGCCGGCGTTTTTGAGCCCGAAGGGCATTGTGTTGAAGCAGAATGGGCCATATGGTGTGATGAATGCCGTTGCAGCTTGGTCTGACTCTGCCATCTTTATTTGATGGTAGCCGGAGTATGCGTCAAGGAAACACAACGAATCGTGTCCTGCGGTAGCATCGGTAATTTGATCGATGCGGGGGAGAGGGAAGGGATCCTTTGGGCAAGCTTTGTTAAGGTCTTTAAAATCAACGCACAGGCGCCAGGATTTGTCCTTCTTTGGTACCATCACCAGGTTTGCTAGCCAGTCCGGGTGTTTTATATCTTTGATGAATCCGGCCTCCAATAGCTTGGCTAGTTCCTCTCCCATGGCCTGTCTCTTAGGTTCGGAAAAAAGCCGAAGAGCCTGTTTGACTGGGTTGAATTCTTTTAGGATATTTAAGTTGTGTTCGGCCAGCCTGCGTGGGATTCCTGGCATGTCTGAAGGGTGCCAGGTGAAAATGTCCCAGTCTCTCGTAGGAACTCTCGCAGTGCGGCGTCTACATCAGGGTTTAACTGTGCTCCGATGGAAGCTGTTTTATTGGGGTCCGTTGGGTGGACCTGGAATTTGACTATTTCGTCCGCCGGTTTAAAGGAGGTGGACTTGGATCTTTTGTCGAGTATCACATCGTCCCTATTCACCATGGAGCACGGCGCAGTTAGTTCCTCAGCCGCTAGGGCTTCGGATAGCGCCTCGAGGGCTAGTGCGGCTGTCTTGTTTTCGGTGCGGAGTGCTATGTCCGGCTCACTAGCGAGAGTGATGATTCCGTTAGGCCTGGGCATCTTGAGCTTCATGTACCCGTAATGGGGTATTGCTTGGAAGATTGTAAACGCTTCCCGCCCTAGCAGAGCGTGATATCCACTACTGAACGGGGCCACTTGGAACATGATCTCTTCGGACCTATAATTATCCGACGTGCCGAACACCACATCTAGGGTTATTTTTCCCATACAGCGCGCTTCCCGACTAGGGATTATTCCTCTAAAGGTTGTGTTGCTTCGCTCAATGCGGTTCCAATCTATTTCCATTTTTTGAAGGGTTTCCTCATAAATGAGGTTCGATCCGCTGCCGCCATCCATGAGTACCTTGGTAAGACGAAAGCCGTCCACTATTGGACTGAGGACCAATGCGCCTAGTGCTCAGGCTGTTCGGAATTTAGGTTCATCAGTGGCGTTAAAAGTAATAGCCGTGTCACTCCATGGGTTTATTGTTGCTACTTAGTAGACTTCGGCAATGCTGCGGAGTGTTCTTTTTCGCATATTATTTGATGCGAAAGTCTCGAAGACTGTTGATACCGTACTGGTGTCTCTGGGGTGGCTTTCTGTGGCTTCTGGAATTAGAAGATCTTCGCCAATTTTTGCCACCTACCGGAGTATCCAACATGCTCTAAGGCTATGAGTTGGTGTGGCGCCCTCTGTACTGTGAATTTTACAGGGTCCATTAAGCCATCCTTCCAGCACGGTTCCGTGCCCTGTAGAGGGCTTTTGCTTTTTAGTATTGAACCCGGGTGTCTGGCGATGATGCACCCTTTTATTTCGGACTGGGTTTGTATTCAAGGCCGGATTGTCCCAAAATTTTATTTCGGTTTTCCAGGCGCTTTCCATCGCACAGTACTTTCGTACTATGGACGCCAAGTCAGCGAAGCGTGTAATATCACGGCGACTTATGGCGTTGAGGATTCCCTTGTCCGTGCAATTATTGCAGAAGAATGAAATTGCATCTTCCTCGCGGCAGTCCTTTATCCTGTTCATAACTAGTAGGAATTTGGCCCAGTAATGATGTATTGTTTCTTCGGGCTCTTGCCTAATTTGAGATAGATCGCCTATGTACGGGTGGGTGGGTGGAATCAAATCCAAAACCTCACCCAATCTGAGACCCAGGGGCCAAGGAGTTTCTGAACTCAGAAGTTTGGATTCTTGGACGCTGTCCAATGAATCTAGCCCATCACCCGACTTTAAGTTCAGGTCTTGAGTGATGTCCTCCCCTCCGCGGGTATCTGGCTTGGAGGGATTGGGAATCCTGACATAGCTAGTCCTTAAGATAGATGAAGGGTCACCGCACTGTCCCTCTACCACGGCAACGTGATGGGTGACCTGGGGAGAGTTAATCTCTCTCAGATCGGGTTTAGGCCCAATCTGGTTGTAATCGGTAGCGACTCCCAGGGCGGCGAAGCGATCCAAGAGCTCGTTTAGGGAAGAGAGCTCCATTTGATCTAGCTGCTTGGCGAATTCTGAGCTGACGTGAAGATTGCTTTCGATGACCCAAGAGGTCATCATCGGCGCAGCAGCCGAACGGGCGGTCATAAGGAAACCACCTAGCCTGAGAGTCTGGCCGACAGCCAAAGCTCCCTTAGCAATGGTGCCGTCTTTAAAGATGGGATGAGGCATCCTTCCTGATGGCGACGGCACAGAGGAACTCTCAATGAAAGCACCAATGTCGGTGTCAAAATCGTCGGATCTCGGGTAGGGGGTCCCGAACTATGCGTCTAGGCGGATGGTAATAGGAGGCAGGGGACACAATGTTTTACCCAGGTTCGGGCCCTCTTGATGGAGGTAAAACCCTACGTCCTGCTTGATTAATATTGATGATATGGGTAGTACAAGAGTAGATCTACCACGAGATCAAGGAGACTAAACCCTAGAAGCTAGCCTATGGTATGATTGTTGTTCGTCCTACGGACTAAAACCCTCCGGTTTATATAGACACCGGAGAGGTCTAGGGTTACACAGAGTCGGTTACAATGGTAGGAGATCTACATATCCGTATCGCCAAGCTTGCCTTCCACGCCAAGGAAAGTCCCTTCCGGACACGGGGCAAAGTCTTCAATCTTGTATCTTCATAGTCCAGGAGTCCGGCCGAAGGTATAGTCCAGCTATCCGGACACCCCCTAATCCAGGACTCCCTCACCCCTCTTCTCTCTTGTAATGAATTGAGTTTCCCCTTTGAAGTAATCATATCGGATTGAGTCTTTAAAGACTTGAGAACACTTGATGTATGTCTTGCCATGCGTATCTGTGGTGACAATGGGATACCACGTGATTCACTTGATGTATGTTTTGGTGATCAACTTGCGGGTTCCGCCCATGAACCTATGCATAGGGGTTGGCACACATTTTCGTCGTGATTCTCCGGTAGAACTTTGGGGCACTCTTTGAGGTTCTATGTGTTGGTTGAATAGATGAATCTGAGATTGTGTGATGCATATCATATAATCATACCCATGGATACTTGAGGTGACACTGGAGTATCTAGGTGACATTAGGGTTTTGGTTGATTTGTGTCTTAAGGTGTTATTCTAGTACGAACTCTAGGGCTGTTTGTGACACTTATAGGAATAGCCCAACAGATTGATTGGAAGGAATAACTTTGAGGTGGTTTCGTACCCTAGCATAATATCTTCGTTCGTTCTCCGCTATTAGTGACTTTGGAGTGACTCTTTGTTGCATGTTGAGGGCTAGTTATGTGATCCAATTATGTTATTATTGCTGAGAGGACTTGCACTAGTGAAAGTATGAACCCTAGACCTTGTTTCAATGCATTGCAATACCGTTTACGCTCACTTTTATCATTAGTTACCTTGCTGTTTTTATATTTTCAGATTACAAAAACTATTATCTACTATCCATATACCACTTGTTTCACCATCTCTTCGCTGAACTAGTGCACCTATACAATTTACCATTGTATTGGGTGTGTTGGGGACACAAGAGACTCTTTGTTATTTGGTTGCAGGGTTGCTTGAGAGAGACCATCTTCATCCTACGCCTCCTACGTATGGATTGATAAACCTTAGGTCATCCACTTGAGGGAAATTTGCTACTGTCCTACAAACCTCTGCACTTGGAGGCCCAACAACGTCTACAAGAAGAAGGTTGTGTAGTAGACATCAAGCTCTTTTCTGGCGCCATTGCCGGGGAGGTGAGTGCTTGAAGGTATATCTTTAGATCTTGAAATCGAGTCTTTTAGTTTCTTGTTTTAGCACTAGTTTAGCTTATAAAAGAAAACTACAAAAAATGGAATTGAGTTTGTCTCATACGCTTCATATTTTTAATATCTTTCATGAGTATGATGGGAAGGAAAATTGTGACAAAGTGTTAGAAGAAGAATGCATTAGAATGTTTGGCACTAAATATTTGAACGATGAGCATGATTGCAATGTTGTTAGTATGAATTCCTTGAATATCTATGATGCTAATGATATGCAAAGCCACAAGCTTGGGGAAGCTATGTTTGATGAAGATGATATTTTTTGTCCCCCATGTTTTGATGAGCAAATTTATTATGATGAAAGCATGCCTCCTATCTATGATGATTATTGTGATGACACGTATGCTTTAAATAATAATGATAACCATGAAACTTGTCATCTTGATCTTAATTTTCAATCACATGATAGTTATTTTGTTGAGTTTGCTCCCACTATTATTCATGAGAAGAAGTTTGCTAATGTGGAGAGTAGTAAATTTTCTATGCTTGTAGATCATGAAAAGAATGCTTTAGGTGCTGGTTATATTGTTGAATTAATTCATGATGCTACTTAAAATTATTATGAGGGAGGAATATATGCTTGTAGGAATTGCAATAATATCAAGTTTCCTCTCTATGTCCTTAAAGTTTTGAAGATATGCTTGTTTTACCTTCCTATGCAAGTTGATTCTTGTTCCCACAAGTTGTTTGCTCACAAAATCCCTATGCATAGGAAGTATGTTAGATTTAAATGTGATAGTCATATTCTTCATGATGCTCTCTTTATGTTTCAATTCTTATCCTTTATATGAGCATCATTGAAATCATCATGCCTAGCTAGGGGCGTTAAACGACAGCGCTTGTTGGGAGGCAACCCAATTTTCTTTTTATTCCTTGCTTTTTGTTCCTGTTTAGTAATAAATAATTCATATAGCCTCTGTTTAGATGTGGTTTTATGCTTTTAATTAGTGTTTGTGCCAAGTAGAACCTTTGGGAAGACTTGGGGAAAGTCTTGTTGATCATGCTGTAAAAAACAGAAACTTTAGCGCTCACGAGAATTGCTGCCATTTTGAATTGGATAGTGCTATTTAGTTAATTATTTTTGCAGATGATTAATAGATAAATTACTCAGGTCCAGAAATTTATTTGAGAATTTTATGAGTTACAGAAGTATACGTTTGATCCAGATTACTACAGACTATTCTGTTTTTGACAGATTCTGCTTTTCATGTGTTGTTTACTTATTTTGATGAATCTATGGCTAGTAAAAGAGTTTATAAACCATAGAGAAGTTGGAATAAAATAGGTTTAACACCAATATAAATAAATAATGAGTTCATTACAGTACCTTGAAGTGGTGATTTTATTTTCTTATACTAACGGAGCTTACGAGTTTTCTGTTTAGTTTTGTGTTGTGAAGTTTTCATGTTTTGGGTAAGGATTCGATGGACTATGGAATAAGGAGTGGCAAGCGCCTAAGCTTGGGGATTCCCAAGGCACCCCAAGGTAATATTTAAGGATATCCAAGAGCCTAAGCTTGGGGATTCCCCGGAAGGCATCCCCTCTTTCGTCTTCGTTCATCGGTAACTTTACTTGGAGCTATATTTTTATTCGCCACATGATATGTGTTTTGCTTGGGGTGTCATATTATTTTATTTAGTTTTTCTTGCTGGTTGAATAAAATACCAAGATCTGAAATTATTAAATGTTAGAGGGTCTTCACATAGTTGCATAATTATTCGACTACTCATTGATCTTCACTTATATCGTTCGGAGTAGTTTGTCCTTTGCTCTAGTGCTTCACTTATATCTTTTAGAGCATGGTGGTAGTTTTATTTTGAAGAAATAGATGAACTCTCATGCTTCACTTATATTATTTTGAGAGTCTTAAATAGAATGGTAATTTTCTCAAATAATCCTAATATTCTAGGCAGCCAAGAATAGTAAAAACTTTCTTATGAGTGTGTTGTATACTAAGAGAAGTTTGATGCTTGATGATTGTTTTGAGATATGGAGGTAATAATATCAAAGTCGTGCTAGTTGAGTAGTTGTGAATTTGAGAAGTGCTTGTGTTGAAGTTTGTAAGTCCCGTAGCATGCATGTATGGTAAACGTTGTGTAACAAATTTGAAACATGAGGTGTTATTTGATTGTCCTCCTTATGAGTGGCGGTCGGGGACGAGCGATGGTCTTTTCCAACCAATCTATCCCCCTAGGAGCATGTGTGTAGTGCCGAGGTTTTTGATGACTTGTAGACTTTTGCAATAAGTATGTGAGTTCTTTATAACTAATGTTGAGTCCATGGATTATACGCACTCTCACCCTTCCATCCTTGCTAGCCTCTTCGGTACCGTGCATTGCCCTATCTCACATTGAGAGTTGGTGCAAACTTCGCCAGTGCATCCAAACCCTGTGATATGATACGCTCTATCACACATAAACCTCCTTATATCTTCCTCAAAACAGCCACCATACCTACCTATTATGGCATTTCCATAGCCATTCCGAGCTATATTGCCATGCAACTTTCCATCATTCCGTTCATCATGACACATCCATCATTGTCATATTGCTAAGCATGATCATGTAGTTGACATAGTATTTGTGGCAAAGACACCGTTCATAATTCTTTCATACATGTCACTCTTGGTTTATTGCATATCCCGGTACACCGCCGGAGGCATTCATATAGAGTTATCTTTGTTCTAGTATCGAGTTGTAATCATTGAGTTGTAAATAAATAGAAGTGTGATGATCATCATTATTAGAGCATTATCCCAAGTGAAGAATAAAAAAAGTCCATAAAAAAGAGAAGGCCCCCAAAAAGAGAAAGGCCATAAAAAGGCCCAAAAAAATGAGAGAAAAAGAGAGAAGGGACAATGTTACTATCCTTTTACCACACTTGTGCTTCAAAGTAGCACCATGATCTTCATAGTAGAGAGTCTCTCATGTTATCACTTTCATATACTAGTGGGAATTTTTCATTATAGAACTTGGCTTATATATTCCAACAATGGGCCTCCTCAAGTGCCCTAGGTCTTCGTGAGCAAGCAAGTTGGATGCAAACCCACTTAGTTTCTTTTGTTGAGCTTTCATACATTTATAGCTCTACTGCATCTGTTGCATGGCAATCCCTACTCCTTGCATTAACATCAATTGATGGGCATCTCCATAGCCCATTGATTAGCCTCATTGATGTGAGACTTTCTCCTTCTTTGTCTTCTCCACATAACCCCCTCATTATATTCTATTCCACCCATAGTGCTATATCCATGGCTCGCGCTCATATATTGCGTGAAAGTTTATAGGTTTGAGATTACTAAAGTATGAAACAATTGCTTGGCTTGTCATCGGGGTTGTGCATGATGAGAGCATTCTTGTGTGACGAAAATGAAACATGACTAAACTATATGATTTTGTAGGGATGAACTTTCTCTGGCCATGTTATTTTGAGAAGACATATTTGCTTAGTTAGTATGCTTGAAGTATTATCATTTTTATGTCAATATGAACTTTTGTCTTGAATCTTTTGGATCTGAATAATCATACCACAATTAAGAAGAATTACATTGAAATTATGCCAAGTAGGAATTAAGCTTGGGGATGCTTGATACGTCTCCAACGTATCTATAATTTTTGATTGCTCCATGCTATGTTATCTACTGTTTTGGGCAATATTGGGCTTTATTATCCACTTTTATATTATTTTTGGGACTAACCTATTAACCGGAGGCCCAACCCAGAATTGCTGTTTTTTGCCTATTTCAGTGTTTCGAAGAAAAGGAATATCAAATGGAGTCGAAACGGAATGAAATCAACTGGAGAAGTTATTTTTTGAAGGAAAGCTACCGGATGGACTTGGACCCCCCACGTCAGGAGCCAAGGGAGGTGCTCACGAGGGTGGGGGCGCCCCCCCGCTAGGGCGCGCCCCCTGCCTCGTGGGGCCCCCGAAGCTCCACCGACGTACTTCGTGCACCCATATACTCACGTACCCTAAAATTTCCAGAACAGACAATAGATCGGGAGTTCCGCCGCTAAAAGCCTCAGTAGCCACTAAAAACCAATCTAGACCCGTTCCGGCACCCTGCCGGAGGGGGGAATCCCTCTCCGGTGGCCATCTTCATCATCCCCGTGCTCTCCATGATGAGGAGGGAGTAGTTCTCCCTCGGGGCTGAGGGTATGTACCAGTAGCTATGTGTTTGATCTCTCTCTCTCTCTCTCTCTCGTGTTCTTGAGGTGATACGATCTTGATGTATCGCGAGCTTTGCTATTATATTTGGATCCTATGATGTTTTCTTCCCCCCTCTTCTCTCTTGTAATGAATTGAGTTTCCCCTTTGAAGTAATCTTATCGGATTGAGTCTTTAAAGATTTGAGAACACTTGATGTATGTCTTGTCGTGCGTATCTGTGGTGACAATGGGATACCACGTGATTCACTTGATGTATGTTTTGGTGATCAACTTGCGGGTTCCGCCCATAAACCTATGCATAGGGATTGGCACACGTTTTCGTCGTGATTCTCCGGTAGAACTTTGGGGCACTCTTTGAGGTTCTATGTGTTGGTTGAATAGATGAATCTGAGATTGTGTGATGCATATCGTATAATCATACCCACGGATACTTGAGGTGACATTAGAGTATCTAGGTGACATTAGGGTTTTGGTTGATTTGTGTCTTAAGGTGTTATTCTAGTACGAACTCTAGGGCTGTTTGTGACACTTATAGGAATAGCCCAACGGATTGATTGGAAAGAATAACTTTGAGGTGGTTTCGTACCCTACCATAATATCTTCGTTCGTTCTCCGCTATTAGTGACATTGGATTGACTCTTTGTTGCATGTTGAGGGCTAGTTATGTGATCCAATTATGTTATTATTGTTGAGAGGACTTGCACTAGTGAAAGTATGAACCCTAGGCCTTGTTTCAACGCATTGCAATACCGTTTACGCTCACTTTTATCATTAGTTACCTTGCTGTTTTTATATTTTCAGATTACAAAAACTATTATCTACTATCCACATACCACTTATTTCACCATCTCTTCGCCGAACTAGTGCACCTATACAATTGACCATTTTATTGGGTGTGTTGGGGACACAAGAGACTCTTTGTTATTTTGTTGCAGGGTTGCTTGAGAGAGACCATCTTCATCCTACGCCTCCTACGAATTGATAAACCTTAGGTCATCCACTTGAGGAAAATTTGCTACTGTCCTACAAACCTCTACACTTGGAGGCCCAACAACGTCTACAAGAAGAAGATTGTGTAGTAGACATCAATACGTCTCCGTCATATCTAGTTTTCCAAGCACTTTTGCCCCTAGTTCTGGACTCTAACTTGCATGATTTGAATGGAACTAACCCGGACTGACGCTGTTTTCAGTAGAATTGCCATGGTGTTATTTATGTGCAGAAACAAAAGTTCTCGGAATGACCTGAAACTTCACGGAACGACTATTTGGAAATAGTATAAAATCCTTGCAAAAGATGAAGACCAGGGGGCCCACACCCTAGCCACGAGTGTGGGGGGGGGGCCCCTACCTCGTGGGCCCCCTGGAGATCCTTCGACCTCAACTCCAACTCTTTATATTTGGTTTCGGAGAGAAAAAAATCAGAGAGAAGGATTCATCGCGTTTTACGATACGGAGCCGCCGCCAAGCCCTAAACCTCTCGGGAGGGCTGATCTGGAGTCCGTTCGGGGCTCCGGAGAGGGGAATCCGTCGCCATCATCATCAACCTTCCTCCATCACCATTTTCATGATGCTCACTGCCGTGCGTGAGTAATTCCATCGTAGGCTTGCTGGAAGGTGATGGGTCGGATGGGATTTATCATGTAATCGAGTTAGTTTTGTTAGGGTTTGATCCCTACTATCCACTATGTTCTGAGATTGATGTTGCTATGACTTTGCTATGCTTAATGCTTGTCACTAGGGCCTGAGTGCCATGATTTCAGATCTGAACCTATTATGTTTTCATCAATATATGAGAGTTCTTAATCCTATCTTGCAAGTCTATAGTCACCTATTATGTGTTATGATCCGTTAACCCCGAAGTGACAATAATCGTGATACTTACCCGTGATGACCGTAGTTTGAGGAGTTCATGTATTCACTATGTGTTAATGCTTTGGTCCGGTACTCTATTAAAAGGAGGCCTTAATATGCCTTAGTTTCCATTAGGACCCCGCTGCCACGGGAGGGTAGGACAAAAGATGTCATGCAAGTTCTTTTCCATAAACACGTATGACTATATTCAGAATACATGCCTCATGACATTGATGAATTGGAGCTAGTTCTGTGTCACCCTAGGTTATGACAGTTACATGATGAACTGCATCCGGCATAATTCTCCATCACTGATCCATTGCCTACGAGCTTTCCATATATTGTTCTTTGCTTATTTACTTTTCCGTTGCTATTGTTACAATCACTACAAAATACCAAAAACATTACTTTTGCTATCGTTATCACTACTATCATATTACTTTGCTACTAAACACTTTGCTGCAGATATTAAGTTTCTAGGTGTGGTTGAATTGACAACTCAGCTGCAAATAATTGAGAATATTCTTTGGCTCCCCTTGTGTCGAATCAATAAATTTGGGTTGAATACTCTACCCTCGAAAACTGTTGCGATCCCCTATAGTTGTGGGTTATCAAACGCCAAAATAAATAAATTTCAGCAAGGTATTTTTGGTTTAATAGATCTGAAAATAAAAGCAAGGAAAAAGTAGACCGCAAAGGCAAATATGTGAGAAATAGAACCGGGGGCCATAGGTTTCACTAGTGGCTTCTCTCGAGAAAAATAGCAAACGATGGGTGAACAAATTACTGTTGGGCAATTGATAGAACTTCAAATACTCATGACAATATCCAAGAAATGATCATTATATAGGCATCACGTCCAAGATTAGTAGACCAACTCCTGCCTGCATCTACTACTATTACTCCACACATCGCCCACTATCCAGCATGCATCTAGTGTATTAAGTTCATGGAGAAACGGAGTAATGCAATAAGAACGATGACATGATGTAGACAAGATCTATCTATGTAGACATAGACCCCTTTCGTTTTATCCTTAGTAGCAATGATACATACGTGTCGGTTGCCCTTCTGTCACTGGGATCAAGCACCGTAAGATTGAACCCACTACAAAGCACCTCTTCCCATTGCAAGATAAATAGATCAAGTTGTCCAAACAAAACCCAAATATCGGAGAATAAATACGAGGCTATAAGAAATCATGCATAAAAGAGATAAAAAAACTCAAATACTTTCATGGATATATAAAGATAGATCTGATCATATAAACTCAAAGTTCATCGATCCCAACAAACACACCGCAAAAAGAGTTACATCATATGGATCTCCAAAAGACCATTGTATTGATAATTCAGAGAGAGAGAGAGAGATGAATCCCTCTAGCTACTAACTACGGACCCTAAGGTCTACAAAGAACTACTCACGCATCATAGGAGAGGCACTAATGGAGGTGGTGAACCCCATCCGAGATGGTGTCTAGATTGGATCTGGTGGTTCTGGCCTCTGTGGCAGCTAGATAATATTTCGTCGACTCCCCTAGGGTTCTGGAATATTGGGGTATTTATAGAGCAAAGAGGCGGCCCGGGGGGCACCCGAGGTGGGCACAACCCACCAGGGCGTGCCTGGGCCTCCTGGCGCGCCCTGGTGTATTGTGCTCTCCTCGAAGCACCCCCCAGGCACAGCCAGGGCCCATTATGTTCCTTCTGGTCCAAAAAAATCTCCATAAAGTTTCGTTGCGTTTGGACTCTGTCTGATATTGATTTCCCACGATGTAAAAAATATGCAGAAAACAGCAACTGGCACTATATCAATAGGTTAGTAACAAAAAATGAAATAAAATGATTATAAAACACCCAAGATTGATAATATAACAACATGGAACAATCAAAAATTATAGATATGTTGGAGACATATCAGTATCCCCAACCTTAACTCCTACTCGTCCTCGAGTAGGTAAGTGATAAAAACAGAATTTTTGATGTGGAATGCTGCCTAACATGCCATATCATATTCTTTTCTTTATAGCATGGACATTTGGACTTTTATGTGATTCAAAGCAATAGTCTAGTTTTTACATAATAATTTATATGCTCAAGCATATCAATAAGCAGCCATCTCTTTCAAAGTATCAACGCTAAAATAAGTTATCCCTAGCCCATCATGCTCAACCATTGATCCATTCGTGAAACACGTTCGCATATTAGCTACACCCAATACTAAAGTACAATCATATTGCCTCCTAGTTGGTGCTTTTATAATAGAAAATGGAGACTCAAATTAAAAAAAATTGCATAAAGTAAAAGAAAGGCCCTTAGCAGAGGGAAGTAGGGATTTGTAGAGGTACCAGAGCTCAAAGCGAAAAACTTAGAGATAAATTTTTTTTGGGAGGTCTATCCATCCCACCAACGAAAACGACTTAGAGTTCCCAACACTTTCCGTGCTAGATATATCGTAGGTGGTTCCCAAACACAAAATAAAGTTTATTCCTTTTTCCACCATACTTTCACTTTTCATGGCTAGCCGTATCCACGGGTGCATTCCATACCAACGCTTTCCAAGGAATTTATTATTTGACAACATAAAGTAAATTCATTTTTTTTTCATTTCGGGACTGGGCATCCCGAAAACCTTTGCCTTACTCTCATGCAATGACAAGTGAATAAACACTCATCGTGAGAATAACACATCCAGCATGGAAAATATTAGCCACCCCTCACTGCTCCGCGAGCGAAACGAACACAGAAAAGACAATTTATTTTGAAAATTAGAGATGGCACATGCAAATTTGCTTAGAACAGCAAAATAATACCGCATATAGGTAGATATAGTAGACTCATGTGGCAAAACTGGTTTAAAGGATTTTGGATGCACAAGTAGAGATCATACTTAGTGCAAATTGAAGGCTAGCAAAAGATTGAGAAGCGAACAACCAAGAAACGGATAATCTCATAAGAAAGCATTAAGCATAATTAACACCGAATAATGCACCACAAGTAGGATATAATTTCATTGCATGACTATTGACTTTCGTGCTTGCATAGGGAATCACAAACCTTAACACCAATATTCTTACTAAATCATAATTACTCATCAACATAACTCACGTATCACATCATCATATCTCAAAACTATTACTAAGAATCAAGTTTATTTTGTCCAACAATGTTCATGAAAGTTTTTATTATATCCTTCTTGGATATCTATCACTTTGGGACTAATTTTCATGTGTTGCTTTTCATAAGCTCACACAAATATAAATGAAGATCATGAACATAATTTTTTTTCTTTCTCTCAAAATAATTTAAGTGAAGCAAGAGAGAATTTCTTGAAAATTTTACTAACTCTCAAATAAATCTAAGTGAAGAAAGAGATCATTTCTTCAAGAATAACTAAGGACACCATGCCCAAAAAGATATAAGTGAAGCACTAGAGCAAGTCCATAGCTCATAAAAGATTTAAGTGAAGCATAGAGAGAAATTCTAGCAAGTCATGACATAATTTTGGCTCTATCAAATAGGTGTGTCCAGCAAGGGATCAAGACTTAAAACACAAAATAAAACAAGCAAAGACTCGTATCATACAAGACGCTCCAAGCAAACCACATAGTATGTGACAAATAAAAATATAGCTTCGAGTAAAATACCGATGGTCATTAGAAGAAAGAGGAGATTCCACTCAGGGGCATCCCCAAGCTTAGTTGGTTGCTCATTTTTGGACAATTGTTTGGGATGCCGGGGCATCCCCACGCTTAGGCTCTTCTATCCTTCCTTCATCCATCGTAAGATGACCCAAAACTTCAAAACATCAATCACACAAAACTCAACAAAACCTGTGTGAGATCCGTTAGTATAAGAAAGCAAACCACTACTATAAGTACTATATCAAACCAATTCATATTTTATTTTTGCATTACATCTACTGTATTCAAACTTTTCTATGGAAAAAACTCATCAAAGAAAACCATAGAGCCATCAAAATAAGCACACAACACAAAGAAAACAGAATGTGTCAAAACAAAACAGTGTGTAGCAATCTGAATAGTTCTAATACTAACCCCAAAAGTTCTAAAAAATTAGGACGACCTGAGAAATTTGTATATTTATCTACTGCAAGTGGAATTGGTATTTTATCGCTCTCTGGTTAAAAATGAGAATTGTTTTCGCGAGCGCAAAAGTTTCTGTTTCTTCAGCAAGATCAAACAACTATCACCCAAGAAGATCCTAAAGGCTTTACTTGGCACAAACACTAACTAAAACACAAAAATCACAATCATAACTGTAGCATACTTGTGCAAACACACAAGAACAGAAAGCAAAAAGCAAAAATAAATTTTAGTCATTGGGTTGCCTCCCAACAAGCGCTATAGTTTTACGCCCTTAGCTAGGCATAAAGCAAGGATCTAAGTTTTGTCTTCCGAAGTTTTGGCAACTTTTGTTAGGGTTTTCTCAAACCCGGGAGGCTCTTTACGCTTCCCTAATTTCTCCGGGAAAGAAAGCATCTTAAGATCCAAAATATCTAATCGCTTGTTGCAAAGAGTAATCAGGGTATTCATGCGATTGATACTACCATTGAGGTGTTTGAGGGGTTCATTATATTTCTGTATTTCAACCATATGTTTATGCAAATCACCAAGTTTGTCCAATATTTGAGCTCCCTCAGGGGTAAAAGAAAACCCCTTCATTTGTGGTGGAATTCCCAAAATTCCTTCTAAAATTTCATAGCCAGCATTGGCATCAAGCTCAATAAAATTTCTAAACCCCTTCTAAAGTTTCTGTTTCAATGTATGGTTTAATTAATTAGATGCTCTGGAGAGCTATATGTTGTTAGATGAGAACTATGTATGTACTTTGGTTTTAATGTGATGATGAACTTCTATTAATTTGGACACTTAATTATATATAATGCACGCAGATGAACCGGCAATGAATGTACGGTGACAGACACACCTCTGAGTACATTAAGGGCATGCATGAGTTTCTCCATGTGGCTGAGGCAAACAAGCAGAATGGTTTTATGTGTTGTCCATGCACTGAATGTGGGAATACGAGGTCTTACTCTAACCGGAAAATCCTTCACTCCCACCTGCTTTACAAGGGTTTCATGCCACACTATAATGTTTGGACGAGGCACGGAGAAATAGGGGTTATGATGGAAGACGGCGAAGAAGAAGAGTACGATGACAACTATGTGCCCCCTGAATACGGTGATGCTGCAACGGGGGGAGCTGGTGAAGATCAAGAGGAACAAGACGATGTGCCCAATGATGCTGCAACGGGCGAAGCTGCTGAAGATCAAGAGGAACTAGACGATGTGCCCGATGATGATGGTCTCCGCTGGGTCATTGTCGATGCAAGGACGCAATGCGAAAGTCAAAAGGAGAAGCTAAAGTTCGATCGCATGTTAGAGGATCACAAAAAAGGGTTGTACCCCAATTGCGAATATGGCAACACAAAGCTCGGTACCATACTGGAATTGCTGCAGTGGAAAGCAGAGAATGTTGTGGCTGACAAAGGATTTGAGAAGCTACTGAAAATATTGAAGAATAAGCTTCCAAAGGATAACGAATTGCCCGACAGTACATACGCAACAAAGAAGGTCGTATGCACTCTAGGATTGGAGGTGGAGAAGATACATGCATGCCCTAATGACTGCATCCTCTACCGCGGTGCATACAAGGATCTGAACGCATGCCCGATATGCGGTGCATTGCGGTATAAGATCAGACGAGATGACCCTGGTGATGTTGACAGCGAGCCCCCAGGAAGAGGGTTCCTACGAAGGTGATGTGGTATGCTCCTATAATACCACGGTTGAAACGTCTGTTCAGAAACGAAGAGCATGCCAAGTTGATGTGATGGCACAGTGTGGACCGTAAGAAAGACGGGAAGTTGAGAGCACCCGCTGACGGGTTGCAGTGGAGAAAAATCGAGAGAAAGTACTGGGATGAGTTTGCAAAGGACCCAAGGAACGTATGGTTTGCTTTAAGCGCGGATGGCATTAATCCTTTCGAGGAGCAGAGCAGCAATCACAGCACCTGGCCCGTGACTCTATGTATGTATAACCTTCCTCCTTGGATGTGCATGAAGCGGAAGTTCAGTATGATGCAAGTTCTCATCCAAGGCCCTAAGCAACCCGACAACGACATTGATGTGTACCTAAGGCCATTAGTTGAAGAACTTTTATAGCTATGGAATGGAAACGGTGTACGTACATGGGATGAGCACAGACAGGAGGAATTTAACCTAAAGGCGTTGCTGTTCGTGACCATCAACGATTGGCCCGCTCTCAGTAACCTTTCAGGATAGACAAACAAAGGATACCACGCATGCACGCACTGTTTAGATGACACTGAAAGTATATACCTGGACAAATGTAGGAAGAATGTATACCTGGGCCATCGTCGATTTCTTCCGACCAACCATCAATGTCGAAAGAAAGGCAAGCATTTCAAAGGAGAGTCAGATCACCGGAAGAAGCCCGCCATGCATACCGGTGATCACGTAATTGCTATGGTCAATGATTTACACGTAATCTTTGGAAAGGGTCACGGCGGACTAGATGTTCCGAATGACGCTGAGGGACATGCACCCATGTGGAAGAAGAAATCTATATTTTGGGACCTACCCTACTGGAAAGACCTAGAGGTCCGCTCTTCAATCGACGTGATGCACGTGACGAAGAACCTTTGCGTGAACCTGCTAGGCTTCTTGGGCGTGTATGGGAAGACAAAAGATACACCTGAGGCACGGGAGGACCTGCAACGTTTGCACGAAAAAGACGGCATGCCTCCGAAGCAGTATAAAGGTCCTGCCAGCTACACTCTTACGAAAGAAGAGAAAGAAATCTTCTTTGAATGTCTGCTCAGTATGAAGGTCAGGACTGGCTTCTCGTCGAATATAAAGGGAATAATAAATATGCCAGAGAAAAAGTTTCAGAACCTAAAGTCTCATGACTGCCACGTGATTATGACGCAACTGCTTCCGGTTGCATTGAGGGGGCTTCTATCGGAAAACGTCTGATTAGCCATTGTGAAGCTATGTGCATTCCTCAATGCAATCTCTTAGAAGGTGATCGATCCAGAAATCGTACCAAGGCTAAGGAGTGATGTGGCGCAATGTCTTGTCAATTTTGAGCTGGTGTTCCCACCATCCTTCTTCAATATCATGACGCACGTCCTAGTTCATCTAGTCGACGAGATTGTCATCCTGGGGCCCGTATTTCTACACAATATGTTCCCCTTTGAGAGGTTCATGGGAGTCCTAAAGAAATATGTCCATAACCGCGCTAGGCTAGAAGGAAGCATCTCCATGGGCCATCAAATAGAGGATGTTATCGGGTTTTGTGTTGACTTCATTCCTGGCCTTAAGAAGATAGGCCTCTCTAAATCGCGGTATGAGGGGAGACTGACTGGAAAAGGCACTCTTGGAAGTGACTCAATAATATGCAGGGACGGATATTCTTGGTCTCAAGCACACTACACAGTTCTACAGAACTCTACCTTGGTGACCCCGTATGTCGATGAACACAAGAACAGTCTGTGCTCCAAACACCCAGAGCAGTGCGACGACTGGATTACATGTGAACACATCAAGACTTTCAGCAGTTGGTTGGAAACACGTCTCAGAGGTGACAACACTGTTTGTGATGAGCTTTACTTGTTGTCCAGGGGACCATCTTTGACTGTATTGACTTACAAAGGATACGAGATAAATGGGAATACATTTTACACGATCGCCCAAGATCAAAAGAGCACCAACCAAAACAGCCATGTCCGCTTTGATGCAACAACCGAGAGCGGAAAGGACACATATTATGGTTACATAGTGGACATATGGGAACTTGACTACGGACATGATTTTAAGGTCCCTTTGTTTAAGTGCAAATGGGTCAATCTGTCAGGAGGCAGGGTACAGGTAGACCCACAGTACGGAATGACAACAGTGGATCTGAAAAATCTTGGGTACACTGACGAACCGTTCGTCCTAGCCAATGATGTGGCATAGGTTATCTATGTGAAGGACATGTCTACCAAACTGAGAAAAAGGAAAGATAAGGAAGCAAATACATCATACGATGAGCCAAAGCGCCACATAGTTCTTTTAGGAAAAAGGGACATCCTGGGAGTGGAGGGCAAGACAGACATGTCTGAAGGTTATGAAAAGTTTCATGAAATTCCTCCCTTCAATGTCAAGGTTGACCCAAGCATCCTGATAAACGATGAAGATTATCCATGGCTACGACTCAATAAGCAAATGACACAAGCGAAGAAAAAGTGAAGACTTTTTCCCGCAACTATTATGATGATACCATGCCAACTTTGTAACACATGAGTATGCTATGCCAACTTTTTCAGAGTTCATTTGAAAACTATGAATTTAGGTCGAATTTTCTCTATAGGTGCATCTATGTTCATTTTTTAGTAAAGTTAATCACAAACTTGTGATTCACACAAATTTCAAAGAATTCAAATTTTAACTATTCAAATTTGAAAACTAATGGCACTAACAGAAAGTTTATAATTTTTCTAAAACTAATGGCACTAACAGAAAGTTTATAATTTTGCTGACCTAAAAGCAAAAAGAATTAAAAAATAAAGCAAAAAACAAAAGAAAATAAATAATACAGAAAACAAAACAAAAAAACTAGAAAAAAAATAAAAATAGTAACAATAAGTATTTTGTTGTAAGTAGAAAAAAAATAAAATAAATAAAGCAACAAAGAAAACTAAAAAACTAAAAAAGTGTTTTCAAATTTGAAAACTAATGGCACTAACAGAAAGTTTATAATTTTTCTAAAACTAAAAGGAAAAAGAATTAAAAAATAAAGCAAAAAACAAAAGAAAATAAATAATGCAGAAAACAAAACAAAAAAACTGGAAAAAATAGGCACTAAAAGCAAAAAAAACTAAAAAAATGTTTTCAAATTTAAAAACTAATGGCACTAACAGAAAGTTTATAATTTTTGTGACATAAAAGAAAAAAGAAATCACTAAAAACTATAAGTATTTAGTTCTAAGTAGAAATGAAAAAATAAATAGCAAAAAAGAAAAAAAAATGCCTATAATATTTGTTATGACTAACTAAAATTACCAAATTGAGTATAATGATAAAACACAGTAATATTAAATAGCAGGAAAAAGAATGACTCAAAAATCAATTTTTATAGTAAAGTTATTCATAAACTAGTGATTCACACAAATTTTAAAAAATTCAAATTGAAACTATTCAAATTTTAAAACTAATGGCACTAATAGAAGTTTATAATTTTTGTGACCTAAAAGAAAAAACAAATCACTAAAAAACTATAAGTATTTAGTTCTAAGTAGAAATGAAAAAATAAATAGCAAAAAAATGCCACCTACTGGGCTAGCACAGCCTGAATACGACTAGAAACCCAACCATGGGCCAGGATTCAAGCCCGCAGCAGGCCCAGTAGGCCCACAGGCATTGCAGTGCCTCATTAGGCCCGTAAGCCTGCAGTTCCGAGGAGTTCGAAGGGGAACATAGAGCAGGGCTTATAAACAGGTGCGGGAGCTCTTCAGCTAGCGAGGTGGGACTAAACTCCCACCACCGCGCCGGCGCAAGGCCATTGGTCTCGGTTGGTGGCACCAACAGGGACTAATGGGGGACATTGGTCCCGGTTCGTGCCACAAACCGGGACCAATGCCCCCTTTAGTCCCGGTTTGTGCCACCAACCGGGACCAAAGGCCGCCGCTTCCCGCCCTTTGGGCTGCTGAAAAGAGGCCTTTGGTCCCGGTTGGTGCCACCAACAGGGACTAAAGGGGGCATTGGTCCCGGTTTGTGGCACGAACCGGGACCAATGCTCGGTCTATATATACAACACTTGTGAAAATTTTGGTTCAGTTCTTCGATCCTGCCCCGACGACGCCGCCAGGCTGCCCCTCTGCGCCTCGCCGTCACCGCTGTTGCCCCTGCCCCGCCCCCGAGCCCACGCCGACGCCGTCCGCCGCCCTCGCCATTGCCGTCCGCCGCCCCCGAGCGTCCCCTGCCGCACCCCCTATGCCCCCGAGCCCGTCCGCCGCCCCCGAGCGCGCCCTGCCTCGCCGTCGTTGCCGACCGCCCGTCCGTCGCTCCCGAGCACCCCTTGCACCCCTGAGCCCGTCCGCCGCCCCCGAGCGCGCCCCGTCGTCGCCCTCGCCGACCCCGAGCCCGTCCTCGTTGCCGTCTTCCCCGACACCGGCCGCCCGCATCTCCTCCTCGATCCCTCCTGGAGAGGTAGCTACTGCCCCATCCTCCCACCTTCCTTCCTTCCCCCTGCTCCTTTGCAAAATATAGCTCCTTTGCAAAATATATGTATGTATGTATGAGTTGGGGAGAAAGTTTATAATTTTTGTTCATATATACTGTAGATGTATGTATGATGAATTTTGATATTTTTTTGTTCATATATAATGTAGATGTCTATGTATGTATGGAATGATATCGATGGATGCATGTATATAGAACATTCGTAGAAAATATGACGAATCCGATATGACCAATGTCCCCCTCCAGTTCACTTGGGAACACTAACTCTCTCGGAGAAGAAAATGTTATCGGGGAAAAAATGTTATTGGGGTCGAGGGTCGTCGAACATGAGAGGAAGAAGAGGATAAAAAAAGAAGAGGAAGAAGAAAAAAAAGAGGAGAAGAAAGAATAGAGGAGTTCTTCTCCTCTATTCTTTCTTCTCCTCTTTTTTTTTTCTTCTTCTTCCTCTTTATTTTAGCGGGAACGAGGGTCATCGAGGGTCGCCGACCGGTAGAGGAAGAAGAGGATAAAAAAAGAAGAAGAAAAAGAAGAAAAAAGACGAGTTCTTCTCCTCTTTTTTTTCTTCTTCTTCCTCTTTTTTTATCAGGAACGAGGGTCGTCGAGGGTCGCCGAGGGGTCGAGGTTTGAGAGGGGGTCGACGGTCGCCGAGGGGTCGAGGGTCGAGAGGGGGTCTAGGGTCACCGAGGGGTCGAGGGTCGTCGAACATGAGAGGATGAAGAGGATAAAAAAAAGAAGAGGAAGAAGAAAAAAAAAGAGGAGAAGAAAGAATAGAGGAGTTCTTCTCCTCTATTCTTTCTTCTCCTCTTTTTTTTTTCTTCTTCTTCCTCTTTTTTTTATCAGGAACGAGGGTCGTCGAGGGTCGCCGAGCGGTAGAGGAAACCCTAAATAGCAAGTATCGTGGGTGTGAGATACATGTGGCCGTCGGTGTCGGACACTACATCCACGTCTCACAAGGTTGCTATTTAGGGTTTCTTCTACCTCTCGGCGACCCTCGACGACCCTCGTTCCCGATAAAAAGAAAGAGGAAGAGGAAGAAAAAAATAGGAGAAGAAAGAATAGAGGAGAAGAACTCCTCTATTCTTTCTTCTCCTCTTTTTTTCTTCTTCCTCTTCTTTTTTTATCCTTGAAGCGTTGTCGAGGCCACCCCAAACCCTAGAGAAGTAGCGTCGAGGCCACTAATTAATATTAGTTCTAAGTTTTCCACTAATATATCCATCTTTCATGTTTGAATAATAATTGTCATGTTGTAAATATTTGTAGAAACTATGGACACCGCCCGAGACAAAGTAGAAGAAGAGTTGTTGGGGGACATAATCGCACGAGGAAGTGATGCCGTCTGCTCGTTGTTTCTCAACGACACCGATGGTCTGGAAGCAGCTGGCTATGATTATGATGGCTCCGGTGACCTAATGCCGGTGCAAGAATGAGACCGTGAGGACGGCTCCGGTGACCCAATGCGGTGCAAGAAGGAGACCGTGATGACGTCTCCGGTGACCGAACCGAGTCCGACCAGGTATATATATTAATTAAGCCTGTGCTGACTAGCTAATTGATGCATTCATTGTTTTGGTATGTACACATATTAATTAAGTCTTTGTTCTTTTTTCTAGCCCTCCAGATCAAGCACAACTTCGGTAAAGAGACGAGGCCCAAAGAAAAAGTTGAGCTCGAATGAAAAGTTTGAGATCATAGCAATCGCGCCCGACGGCCAACCGATTGAACCCCTCCGGACAAAGAGTGCATTTATTGCTCAGTGCGGGGTTCTGGTTAGGGACAAGATCTCGATCAGCATCCAGCAATGGTTAAAGCTGGCTACAAAAGACCCTGAGGTGTCTTATGTCAATGAAATGCAGAAAAATGATCTTTGGACTAAGCTGAAGTCAAATTTCACCCTACCGCCAGAGGATGATCCGGAGAAGCCAGTTAAAGAGCAATTAATCAAGTCTTTTGCTCTTAAGAGGATGGCAGGACTATTCAGGAGGTGGAAGAAAGAGCTGAATAAGTTTGTCAAAAATAAAGAGACACCAGAATTCAAGGGCAGATATGAGAAGATCAGAGATCACTGGCCCGCATTTGTGGCCCACAAGACATCAGAAAAGAGTAAGAAGATGTCGGCGACAAACAAGCAAAATGCTGCGAAGAAGAAGCATCACCATCACACGGGGTCAGGTGGCTACCTCGTAGCCCGGCCTAAGTGGGCCAAGACTGAGAATGATCTGGTTGATAAAGGGATCGAACCAGAGACAATTAACTAGCCAGACCGTTGCCGGACTTGGTTCTTCGGGGCTGGCGGATCCTTGGACCCTGTATCAGGGAAGTGCATTTGTACAGACGATCAAATGGAAATACCAGTCAAGAAGGTTCAGCAGTATATCGAAGCAGCGCAGCAAGGGACGTTCGTTCCAGACAGAGAGAACGACAGGCTCACAATGGCCCTCGGGAATCCTGAGCACCCTGGATGGACACGAGGCACGCCAGGCTCCATTCCGTGGAAGACTGGGTTTCCGAACGCAGGCGGTTACAAATGCCACGAGAGGAGGAAGAAAGTGGAGCAGACCCAACTGCAGGCGCTGCACGCTAGGGTACAAGCGATAGAGGAACGAGAAGCAAATCGCAGCAAACGAACTGCCGAAGCTTCCCCCGAAGCTACCCCGCCATCTCAACGGAGAAGCAGTGTGGCTTCCATCGAGCTACTTTAGCTGGAGCATGTCTTGACGGCTCCAGCCAGCTATCCCGTGGATGCTATCACGGAGTCTCAAAATTGCCACCTTATGACGCAATGGATTAATATAAAGGTCAAGGCGGCTGTTGGCTCTATTTTTTCTACTGAACCCGGTGCAACTTTTCACTGCAGGCCGATTCCAGAAGGATATGCTAGGGTGATGGTGGATGAAATAACGGAGGGATTTGAGGAGCTCCAGCTTGACCACCCTACTGGTGAAGGGGAGACTCGGCTGGGTTCTGCTCTGAAGACTCCATGCCTATGGCGGAAGGAGCTCATCAACCTTCCGAACTGGACGCCTCCGCCTCCTCCTCCGGCGAGTCAGGGCACTCCGCCTCCTCCACCACCTCCTCCTCCGGCGAGTGACGATCAGGGCACTCGGTCGGCTCCTTGTCCAGCGCGTGGCGGCACTCTGCCTCCATCTCCGCCTGCGCCCGCGCACCCGAGCAGCCAGCCTCCTCCTTCTCCGCCTCGTCAGCAAGGACGGAAGAGACCCGCCGCCGCTCCGGCTGCTCCGGCACGTTGTAGTCCTTCTCCTCCGCCTCGTAAGCAAGTAAAGAAGACAGCCGCTCCGTCTGCTCTGCCGGCGTCTAGCAGTACAGCCAGAGGTAGGAGGACATACAGATTCGGTCCTTCTCTGAAGACTCCAGAGAAGTTACCATACGAGAGGACCCCAGAGGAGAACACCGAGATCGTGCGAGAAGAAGTGAGGAACTACTTTGAAGGGGTGAAAGCAAAGAAACATCCACCTCCGGAGGAGAAGGTAGATCCGGTGAAAGCGAAGCGCACTCTGGCTGCCCTGACAAAACCACCCAAGTCTCCGCCGAAAGGCAACTATGACCGCATTATTGGAAAGGAATTTGCCGATGCGGAGCGGTCGGGAAGTACTGTCAATGATCAAAGGCTGAAAGAACGACGAGCTGGGAAACAAATTGCCCAGCTCAGCGAACAAGCGAAGCAATCGTGCCCCCCGCTCAAGGTGCCTAGTGACATTGTCGCTAATGATCCGAGGATGGTGCCCGTTTATAGCAATCTTGGAGATTACCTGCCCGACGATGTACATTATGATTTCATGGAGGTGCAGATACAAAGATACGAGTACGGGAAGCCTCTCGTCAAAGATGAAAGATCTCTATCAACGATGATGCGAAGATTGCATGATTGGTACTTGAAAATCTGCAGAGAGTCTGGGGGAGGAATACTTTGTATGTGAGAGTTAAAAAGGAGCATGACCTCGTTGGAATTGAACTATTGCCTGTTCCATTTGAGGAGTTCTTTCAGTTTTTCAATCAATTGGCCCTCGATAAAGCAACGGTCAGCTGCTACTGTCTGTAAGTAGTACTACTTCTGTCATTAAGTCTCTCTATATAGCTCAGCTCTTTCATTGCATGTATTTATAGTTATCCTCACTATATTATGCAGATTGAAGATCGCCAAATTGAAGAAAAGACAAATCGGTGATATTGGGTTCATTAACACAAATCTCATAGATGCAACTGAGGTTAAATTTCATGCTGCAGATACCGAGGCCAACTTGCTACGATCGTTGGTAATAAATGAAAACAAAGATATAATACTCTTTCCTTACAACTTCAAGTGAGTGTTACTGTCTTGTGCATATTCGGTTTCCCTTATATATTAGTCAAGGTTATAGTAATGTAATTGATGAGTTATGCATGCGTGTGCAGTTTCCACTATATTCTCCTAGAGATTAAGCTTGAGCAGGGACTAGTAACCATCTTAGACTCAAGACGAAAAGATCCCCAGGACTATGCGAACATGACTCAAATGCTCGAGAAGTAAGTTAAATCGATCATTATCCACCATATCAGCAACTTTGTTCATTTCCTGATATATCAAGTAATTGTTTTCTTTGTCTGGCAGGGTTTGGAAAAAATTCACCAAAAAAGCTCCGGGACTCCCGAAGAAGCTGCAATTTAGACACCCGAAAGTAAGTACTATAGTAGCATGTTCTGCGCATCTACTAGTGATTCAAGCGCTAGTTTCATCAATACCATTCGGCATTCTTTCTTATCAGTTTGATTGACCTCTATTTCTTGTAAAGTGGTTGTGGCAGGAACAAGGGAATGATTTCTGTGGATAGTACGTTTGCGAGTCCATCCGCCACATGACCTGTGAGCGGGTCTACTCTGACGAACAATATGAAGTACGTAAATAACAACATTCACAATTTTATTTTATTACCATCAGTTGTGTTGAGTTTCATTCATTCATATATATATATATGTATTGAACCCCTTCTTCAAATTAGATGTTTCGGAAGCGGGATGAACTCCTAGCACCAGCTCGCATGCGAGCAATTCAAGAGGAATTGGCGGCATTCTTTCTTTACTACGTGATCGCTGAACACGGAGAATACTATGTGGACCATGCGTCCGTATGTTAGGAGATTATATTTGTAAGAGATAATTATTGTATATATGTAGCCGGTAGTGTCAGATAGATATATGAGAACTTGTTGTTCGACCAATCTCTCAGAGAAGGAGAGGTGGTCGATATCACTTCTCTCTGTATGCATATATGTTCATGACGATCTTCTGTTTCCTTCGTTTGCTTACTAGCTAGCTAGCGTGTCTAGTCCTCTCTATACGCATGTATAGTACGTAGCGTCGACCAAGCACGGACATAAGAGAGGACACTTCTCTCTGTTAATTATAGCTAGCTAACACAATATATGAAACACCTAAATTAACCCCCAAAACCCCCAACCCCCCCCCCTTTCAAAAAAAACCCCAGCCACAGAAATGCTGACGCGTGGATGCCTATTGGTCCCGGCTGGTGCCACCAACCGGGACCAAAGGCCCTCCTGCCTGGGCTCCGCGCACAGGCCACGTGGAGGCCCATCTGTCCCAGTTCTGGATAGAACCGGGACTAAAGGGACAGGGCATTAGTACCGACCCTTTAGTCCCGGTTCAGGAACCGGGACAAAAGGCCCTTACGAACCGGGACAATAGGCCCTTTTTCTACTAGTGTGTGGAGGGGTGGTTGAACAGGGCCCCGTGGTGTGGAGGGCTGGATAAATAGTAGATGGTGGAGGGGTGGTTGAACAGTAGCCGGTGGAGTAGCGTGCGATGGAGGTTGGATGAACAGGAGCCCGTGGAGGCTGGAGGAGGTCGACGGTAGCCCGTGGAAGTTGGAGGAGGTCGACGATGGAGATGAACACTATCCCGTGGAGTCCCGTTTGCGGTATTCCGCATCCCTCCCGATGAACAGGACCCCCGTTTCGACCGTAGCGCTCCAACACAAGTCCGTTTCATCCGTTTTGCGGTACGCCACACCCCTCCCGATCAACAGGACCCCAGGTTCGACCGTAGGAGGTCCGTTTCCTCCGTTTTGCGGTACGCCAGACCCCTCCTGATCAACAGGACCCCGTTCCAAACGCAGGAGGTCCGTTTCCTCCGTTGTGCGGTACTCCAGGCCTCGTTTCCATCGCCTATTCCGTCCAAGCCCTCCCGATGAACACGACCACACATTCCGTTCAGACCCAGCCAGTTGGCTCCCACGCGTTCCGTTGCCTCCCCATGAACACGACGCATTCTGTTGCCTCCCCATGAACACGATGACGACGATGTTTCTCCGTTCCGACCCAGCCATGTACACGAGCCCAGGCCATACATATGCGCGAGTAGGCGTTCGAGACCTCGCCCATATGTACACATACATGGCCGTATTTTCTTTCTTGCACCCTGGCCGTTGTACGTACGTGTACATGCTACGTGCGCGCCTCTACTACGACACGTGCGCGCCTCTACTACAACACGTGCACGCCTCTACATCGACCAGTATGTACGTACACTTTCGCGACCAGAATGACAATGCTACGTACGCTTCGACCAGGTGGGTCCCGACTATGAGGCACTTCCTTGCGTGTGAAGATGTAGCTGGTGGGTCCCAGCAGTCAGGGGGGCAAATCGTTTTTTGCCCGGACGCACTTCCTTGTGTGCGAAGGTGTAGCTGGTGGGTCCCAGCAGTCAGGGAGGAAACATTTTTTTCGTGAAATATGTTGGCCCATCCGGTGGGTCCCCGCTGTCAGGTAGAGGAATAATTATTTTGCATGTAATAAGGAGGCACTTCCTTGCTGCGGCCGTGGACCCAGCTATCAGCCTCTCCACGTACAGTCCACGTCCAATGGAAGCCGTTCCTTGACCACGTTGACCACGCCGCACCGAGAGCACCAAGGTGGTGGATGACGGCGAGGCCTAGGAAGGGGACGACGCGGAGCCAGGGAAGACGCGGCAGTGGATGCCCACGAGTAGAGGAGTACGAGGATTCGCTGGTTCACTTCGGTGTGAGGCTGTCATCGCCGTAGAATAACAGGGGGTGTGGGTGAGTAGAGGGATGGCCTGGCCAGCGGTGGGAGTAGTAGGGGGCAGTTAGGCCTCCGCCGCATCGCAGCCGGCCACGGGAGGCAGGAGCATAAGGCACGACCGGCGCTGGTTTGGGCGGCTGGAGCAAGAAGAACAGAGGTTGAAGAAGCACTACGACCGTTGGATGGTCATCATACGGTCACTAGAGCTAGAATCATGCATATTGACTAAGTTGACAAAGACCTCCGTCCCCATCAACTTAGTAGGCCCACAAGTCAGCCTGCCACTATACTGGGTCCTAGCTAACAGGGGGAGTATTCATTTTTTTGTGCGTAATAAGGAGGCACTCCCGTGCGTGCGAAGATATAGCTGGTGGGTCCGAGCTGTCAGCGGCGGTAACGTTTTTTTCGCGAAATACAGAGGCCCTTTTTGTGGGTCCCTGATGTCAGGTGAAGGAATCATTATTTTGCGCATAATAAGGAGGCATTTCCTTGCGTGCAGCCGTGGACCCAGCTGTCGGCCTCTCCACACCAGTCCACTTCAGATGCATGTCGGTCGTTGACCACGTTGACCAGGCCGCGCCGAGAGCACCAGGGCGGTGGACGACGGTGAGGCCTAGGAAGGGAACGACACAGAGGCAGGGAAGACTCGGCAGTTGTTTCCCACGCGGAGGGGAGTACGACTGTACGAGGGTTTACTGGTTCGTCTGCCATCGCCGGAGAATAACAGCAGGTGTGGGTGAGTAGAGGGATGGCTAGGCCAGCGATGGGAGTACGATGGGGCGGTGACGCCTGCGCGGTAGCAGAGTCGGCCGCAGGGAGGAGGGAGCAGGCAGTCCCACCGGCGCTTGTTTGAGCGGCTGGAGCAGGAAGAGCAGAGATTGAAGAAGCACGACGGCCGTTGGATGGCCATCCACCAGTCACTGCTTGTGCGTCAACCTTTTTTAGGAAAGCCTCAAATCTGTGAAAAACAACATACAACCCATCTGCCATTATTTCTAATAATTTACAGCCCATTTTCTAATTATTAAGGTTTTTTAGAGCCCATATTCTTTTTGTTAGCATTACAGCCCATATTTTGGCCACGGTTAAAAAATCATACGAAATTTTGCATATTTCAGTGCGGTCCGAACTGTTTTTAACCCCGAAATTTTGAATTACATTCAAACTGATTTTAAAAATAAATGTATATCAATATAAAATCCAACAAATTCTCCACGCATAAAAATTAATGTAATTTAAAATCTTGAAATGAAAAAAAAGATATTTGAAACTAATTGCCGGTTTGATGTGTTTCAAAAATGTACAGCCCATTTCTCATTACTGATGGGCCATTTTCTCGGCCAGCCGAATGAAAGCTCTCCTCGTCTTGAAAGATTTGCAGCCCAATAGGCCTGACAAAGCGACTTACTTGGCAAATCACAAAAAAATGGGCTGTGGCCGTGGACCCAGCTGTCAGCCTCTCCACGTACAGTACTCTTCCGATGGAATGTCGTTGACCATGCCGCGCCGAGAGCACCAAGGCGGTGGACGACGGCGAGGCCTAGGAAGGGGACGACGCGGAGCC
The DNA here is from genome assembly GCF_056163025.1 of Triticum urartu. NCBI lineage: Eukaryota > Viridiplantae > Streptophyta > Magnoliopsida > Poales > Poaceae > Triticum > Triticum urartu. The sequence continues at coordinate 102,342,963 of NC_141878.1, forward strand.
GGGGAAGACGCGGCAGTGGATGCCCACGCAGAGAGGAGTATGAGGGTTCACAGGTTCGGCTGCGGTGTGAGGCTGTCGTCGTCGCAGGGCCTGGCTAGCGGTGGGAGTAGTAGGGGCGATGAGGCCTCAACGGCAGCATAGCCGGCCACTGGAGGCAGGAGCAGGCGGTCTCCCTGGCGCTGGTTTGGGCAGCTGGTGCAAGAAAAGCAGCGATTGAAGAAGCAACAGGACCGTTCGATTCAAATCCAATGGTTGCTGCTGCTAGAATCGTTTGTTGACTAAGTTGACAAGCCCTGCGTACGCGTCAACTTAGTAGGCCCACAGGTCAGCCTCCCAACTGGTGCGCCCCAGATGTCAGTGGGAGGAATCATTTTTTTTGCGTAATAAGGAGGCAGTTGATTGCATGCGGCCAGGCTAGCGGAGGGAGTAGGGTGGGCCGGGGAAGCCTGCGCGGCATCAGAAGTGGCCACAAGAGGAGGGAGCAGGCAGTCCCGTCGGCGCTAGTTTAGGCGGCTGATGTCAGTGGGTCAGAGATTAAAGAAGCACGTCGGCCGTTGGATGGACATCCAACAGTAACTGCTGCCAGAATCGTGTGTTCACTGACAAAGCCTTGCGTAAACAAGTCAGCCTCGAAATCTGTGGTGTGTACAACCCATTTGCTATTATTTTTATAATTTTTACTCATTTTCTAATTCATATGGAATTTATTGCAGCCCGTTTTCCATTTTCAGAATTGCCGGCCATTTTCTAGTCAGTACCTGGGTCAAAAAAATTACTAAATCTGTGGGAATTTTTGAAAATTCACAAATTTTTGCTGGGGGATGAAATATTGTTAATCCCGAAATTAATAGCCATACTAAAAAAATTTAAAAATAAATTAGTACTATGTCATGTTAAATCCAATGAAATACATATAAGATATCAGTGAACAATAAAAACAAAAAAAGAAACTTATATCCCATTTGCTATAAATTTTTTGGAATTTTCAACCCCTTTTGATATTACTTTTAACAGACATTGACCATACTCTTAAGCCAGGCCGGAATGCATCCCTCCTCCTCTTGAAAGATTTGCAGCCCAGTAATTCGGAAAAAACAAATAGGCCTAGCTTGGGTATTCTTCAAAAACAAATACTGGGCTACCTATTTTCCCAAAGAATTGGTGCATGAGCATTTAGCTTTATTTATTTATTTATTTACTTATTTATGTTTAGGGGACCATGAGCATGTACCTGGGCCGGATTCATGTGAGAGCCTCCCTTCCAGTTAATTATGGGCTTCTCTATTGGGCCTTCATCGGTGGGCTGCATGTTATCAACAGGTGGGAAATGTGTTCCGTATGAAAAATAGTATGCGCTACGTACGGTACGGGGCACTAAAGGATCGAACCGTGCAACGACTTCCAAAACATTGTGTTTGTCGTTCTAACAACACATTTATTCAACCAACAGACGAAATATACTACTGATTGTACATTGAAAACAACAACAGCAGCAACCAGGGCTGGGGGTGCAACAGAAGTAGTAAGCAGGCCAGAAGAGTGAGGACGCAACTCTCTGTTCCAAACCAAACATCAGCCATCATTACAAAAGGGCTACCAAAAAAGAACAAGTGTATGCATAAAACTAAATAAAGATCCTACTACACCAAGTGTACGAATCTAACTAACTGGCTCAGTTAGACGTTATTGTTTATTAAGCTGTGGAGATTGGCTGACGGCTTGAACCAGATGGGTGCCTGACGGGGGAAACTCCAGCCAGCAGGTCAAAGTCTGATACTTGCGACCCTCTCTCCTACTTTGGGCTGCAGAGCGTGGCGGCACATATCAGGGTATGGTGCATGCAGAGACGCATGGTACGCTGTGTACACACAGTTTTGCATGATGAACGAAACCGCGCTGCCATCATGATCCTTGCCATCGGTTATCTCCTGGTTAATCGGATAATTCAGTCCTACAAACAGAGAGCATGTACCAAGGCTACTTACCATCCTCCAGTCAAAAATTCCTGAAGGCCCAGAGAAGCTAGGATCCTTCTCAAAGACCTTGTAGTGACTGTGATTGTATTCCGCGAAACAACACGTCTGGTACGTGCGAACAATCATCAATCTTTCACCATCATCTGATCGAGCCAGGAACCACCTACAACTGCCATGCCGCTTTTCTTTGAAAGGTTCTGGGATTAGGTAGGGTAGGGACACCAGGTGGCCTACAACATCATATCAAGTTGGAGTCAAATAAAAAAGGGCTCTTGATTTAGTCAATCTTAAGAACAGCATGTTATGAGCATGAATATTTTTTCAGCAAATGTTGATAGTAATATAAGCAAGCCATCATGATATCACAGGAAAGTAACATACTGCTGCAACAGCCGTTTGTAGCGATGACTGGAGTAGGCCAGCAATAGGTCCAGCCATAGAAGGCGTCGACAGCGTAAATGAAGCCCTTGTGTTCAATGGCATCAGAGAACCATGGAGGATGTATGATCCTGCGATGGACGTGCAGATTTATCCACTTACCGCAGCGACATGTCAGATAGGCGAGACCACGGTTGAAGAATGCAATTAGCCTGAGGTCTTTATAATTCGCAGATCTTGTGGGAACTTGGCAGATTACAACCTTGAGAAAATCAAACTTGGTATCATGTTGGCTACTGTAAGAGTCCGAGTATTCTGGGCCGCGATGCCAAAGAAGTGCAGTGTTAATCGAAGGAAGGGGGATCAATCGCCGGGTGTAGACCTCCACGAGCATCCAGCTGCCGCGACCGTCGACGAGCACCATCCAAGACATGTTCATGCCGACCAAGTACATACCGTTAATGTAGTTGAGGTTGACGGGGATCGGATCGCAGTCAAGGGGGCTGATGCTCGCCACCCTACGATCGTTATGCTGCGTGACACGCCGTTTCTGAAGATCAGGCGACATCAGCAAGTAAGGAGCTAGCTTAAAAAGCTCTGGCCTGAGGGCTTTGAGTAAACGGTACAACCCCGACGAGCACGCGGCGAGCGGCATGGTACTTAGATTGTCCACACGTGAAACAATGAGCTTGATTACCTCTGTGGGGAGCGAATTCCAGCCACTCTTTCGGCGGACGCTGCTCGGTTATGCTATTGTTAGTGCTTGGGTTTCGGGCGAGGGGGGAGGCGCCTTAGCAGGGATGGAGGATTGGACGAGATTATGTGCGGACAAAGAAGGAGAAGCGAATATGTGCTGCGGGAAGTGGACAGGTGATGATGACTACAGCGCGCCGCTTGACTTACGAGACACATACCAGCAGCGTAGGGTCATGTCGATGCCAGACAACTTGCTTGAGTGATCACAGTACTGGTACTCCCTACAGTGCTATGCCCTAACTTGCTTGAGTAGAGTAGTAGAGTAGGACTCTGCTCTACTACTAGCACCGGAGGAGTAGTATATTCTAATCTAAAATAGTTACAAACTTCAATGCCCGAGCATAGACCGACTATGAACCGTGCTCAAAGACCATGTCTATGTGGTGTTTGGACATGGGCGACAACCTCAATGCCAACGGTGCTGCTCCTGTTGCACCGTATGTGTTTCTGTCCTTCCTGTTTGAAATCGTGGTAGAATTCATGATTTATTTTGTGCTTATTCGGATTAAATCTCGTAGTAACTTGCTCATATATTCAACTGGCGCAACGTCCCCTACAACCACTCTCGTTTCATGGACGGCCTGGTCGATGCCTCCAAGGAGCCCTTCGTCCACTGCTATGAGTGCCCGATGCCGTTTTGTGGCTGGTCGGTGGACATGGTGCATCACCTCACGGATGCGTGCAGCGGTCACTGCTGGCCCTTGGCGGAGAACATCAAGTATGAGACGTGCTACCCGTTCACCATGCCGGAGTCGGTGGAGGATCGACATGAGAGGGAGGGGGAGGAGATAGCGATGAACGTGAACGTGAGGGGGAGGAGATAGCGATGTCATGGGAGGCGCAGTATTTATAACAAGCAGTGGCACACCTGCGTAAGATATGGACTGAGCTACACTGACTTAACTGCAGGCCCAGTTGCGTCACTGACATGTGGGCTAGACGCCTGTTGGGCCCACATGTCAGTGACAAAATGCACCTGCAGTTAAGTAACAGCTACGTGGGCATATTTGTTGGAGTAAATTACGGGGGAGCGAAGGGGTGGAAATATTGCTAGTCACAACAGATTGGACGAGTGTGTGGGGGGGGGGAGGAGAGTCATGCATGCATATTTTTTCACACGGGGTGGAGTGGTTGGACCGCCGGAGGGAGAAGGAGAGTTTGGCAGGCATATTGTTTCCACACATGGAGAGGAAAAGATTTGGAGACGAACGGGCTTCCTGCGGGTATGGAGAACGGTGCATAATAAGTCATCTTGCATGCCGGGCTAGGTATAGTCTCAAGTCATTAAAAACATACACGCTCCACACATGTTCATATTTCAAGGTGCACTAAATTATTGCATGCGATGATTAAGGTTGGCCATAATGGTGGTATCTTAGCTGGTATCATGCACACGGGAATACAAAACATGCTGATGTGGCAAAGAATTAAAGAAGAGAGGGGGGTTAGAGTAACTAGTGTTCATGTATGCATTGGTAAACACATTTTTTGTGAATAACGGCAGCACTAGTTGAGCACTAGTTTAGGGCCTGTTTGGTTCCAATAAGTCACCTGACTTATAAGTCAGGTGACTTAAAATCAGTGACTTATAAGTCACGCATGTTTGGTTGTCATCTGACTTATAAGTCAGCTGACCACACCTTCCCACCTTGTTTTTTAATGTAAAGGTGATGGGACCCACGTAAAAAGGGGTCACTTATAAGTTTTAAGTTGGGGTGGAGCAACTTATGACTTATAAGTTGGCTCCGTTTGGCAAAAAAGTCACTTTTTGCACTTTTCGACTTATAAGTTGGTGACTTATTTGGAACCAAACAGGGCCTTACTTGTGTGTGTGTGTGAGCGAGAGAGAGAGAGAGAGAGAAAGAGAGAGAGGGAGACAGAGAGACAGAGAGAGGAGCATCCGTAACACAACAACCATCTGTCTCGATTCGTCTGTCCCTCGCACGGTCGCATGCAACACATGCATCAACGCGCACATTTTGACACCCTCACCCGGCCCCTGCCCACCTCAAGGCCCACACAATCTCTCCGTGAATACCCATTTCTCTCCTTAGGTTTGTTTTCTCTCAATATCTGACACACACGCACACACACACACACACACGCAGCACAACACACACACACACACTCCCTCGAGCACACAATTCATGCCCATCCAAGGTTATACGGCGACCACTCTCGCTTGTTCTTCTTTGCACCCCAACATGCACAACACCTCAATCTTCAAAGAGGTCATCGAGCAGATCGAAGACGGCGACTACACCGCGCTAGAGAATGCAGGGTCATTTGGAAGCAGGGTGATGTGACGACGGATGACTGACTCGTCCCCCCACCCCCTCTCTCTCTTGCACAAAACTACCAATCCCTCTCTCCCCCGCACAAAATTGTCAATCCCTCAACCCACGAGATCCTTCCCCTCTCGTCCATGTTTTTCTAGCTCTCTCATCAAACATGTTGTCTCTTCTCCTTCCACGTATATAGAATCCAGATGCACACGCATCTCATGTATATTACATGTATCCATCTTTCTCACAAACCTAACTTCTTCCTCTCTCTTTCTCTCACTCTATCTCTCTCTCTGTCTCGTTAGGTTTGTCTCCTACTCTCTCGTCCACATACATACAATCTTTCCCGCCCTATCTACTCCATCTTCAAAAGCTCTCTCTGCACGTTTCATTCACAGATTGGGATATGTCAAAATGTTGCTTCTATAATGGCTGATGTAGAGTTATGGTAGTTTTTGTTGCATCCTACAAAGTAATAACTATGAAATGCATTTAGATTCTCATTTGACTGGGATTATGTGAGTTTGAGCATGTTGTGAAGTACTATAGACCTTGTATACATCTTGGGATTCGACAATGATTGTAACTATTGAATTGTATAGACTAATATATTTATTTCACAATTTCAACAAATGATTAGTTCACTAAAAACTAAGAAAACAAATGTGTACTCCCTCTGTTTTTATTTAAGTCCGCGTATTAGCATTGGTCAAAGTCAAGTTTTGTAAACTCTTAGAAAGCTTATAACAAAAAATATTAACATATACAATAACAAATAAATACCATTAGATTCATTATTGAATGTACTTTCACATCATACATATTTGTTATGGTAAATATTTATATTTTTCTATAAACTTGGTCAAACTTTAGGAAGTTTGACTTTGGTCAAACCTAATATGCAGAGTTTACTACTACTACTCGCTAGTTGCTTAGCCGAATCACTCAACACGCCACACGGGGAGTCCATTGTCACAAAATTTTGAGGTCGGCGGGAAAATCTCCCGTGACCCTGATTCGAGGAATGGGAAGTTACCATGATAGCCTTCGAAACAGGCCTACGGATGAAGCTTGGTAGGGGCCTATTTTCGTAACTTCAGGTTCACCCTACCCAGCCAACCCCACCCCGACACCCAGAGTAGTACACATGAATACTCCCCCTTTTCTATCCCCGCCGCAAAATAGACTTCTCCATGGCATCGCAGCCTTCGTGCTCCTCCCCTTTCCATCGGTGCACTCGTCCACCGCAGCACATCTGCCTCATCGACGACCTTGTATGTCGCACTGGAGCCGGTCCACCGTCGTCGTCATACACGGAGCCTCTTCCCCGGCATCGTCTTCCATGGTTTCGGATCTGCTTCCCGGAAGCCGACGCCAAGCGCAGAAGTACCACCGTCGTGGACAATGAACTGACTCCCGTTGCCGACCATGACTCACAGAGGTCGCCGCGACCATCGTTCTCCTCCTCGATTGGTAATGTGTGTATTGAATCACTTAGCAGTACATGTGCAATTCCAATTTTGTTCATACCTACCCTTCAAATTTCCTGGGTGCTATTGTTCCCGTAAAAGTAATTGGTTATAGCCTCCATTGTCCAAGAGAATATCAGCTTGTAATTGTAAGTCGCTCCTGTATCGCGCTGTGCTTGGGTAGGTTTTTCATCTGCAACCAGTAGTGTGGCAAATGATGGAAAGGTTTTTAGAACTAGCAAGATGCCCATGCGTTGCACGCATCAAGATGCATTTCTATGAGTAGTTTATCTTGTGGGAGAAAACGATGAACGAGGGAAGGCCTTATTTGCAAATCTGGAGAGGGGTATGGGTATCTTTTTGCAAAATTCCCATTTTTTTCCTTCCTATATGTCAGATATAAATCGGACGGCCTATATTGCAAGAAAAAAAAGTATAGAGAAAAAAGTAGACAGTAAAGGAAGTAGAGATAAATATTAAATATTAAATAAATATAACAGTAGAGAAGAGAGTAGAGATAGCATGTTGAGATTTTTAAAGCGCTGCGTGTTGCGATTCTGTTGGAGATGCTCTAACATGGCAGACGAGTGCTTTAATGTTGCCCACAAGATGCACGAGTATTACTAGTACTATATTTTTCTTGCCATGTTGACATTTTAAAACCATGAGTGAGAACATGCAGAGGAGCAATGAAGACCAAAGACGGGATATTCGGGACATCTTCAAGGAGCATGGAAAGTTAAAGAGGAGCTGCACCGAACCTGTAAAATGAGCTTTGGTAAGTAACACCCTTTCAATTACTTTCATGTAGCCTCGTGTTCTTTGATGTGTATATGTTGTAGTTTCTGTTTCTCTTAAGCGTGGTGTTCTTCGATGTGTAATAAGAAGAGTCTTAATCATCCTAATGCTTTCGTTTTTAGCTTGATGTAGGAAGTGGGTGTTCTCACCTTGTAGTCTTTTTTATTTTTTTCCTTTTGAATTCACTTCTTTGAGTTCTGTTTATCTGGCTTCTACTAAATGGATCTGGGTTCCTCTGAGTATTGATCTAAAAAAGAAGTAACTTCATGTCAGGATGCAGTTCCTATGAGGAGGGAAGTATGGTCAACCTCGAGATCATGTTTCCAAAATGAGGCTGGATTACACACAAGGTACCAGTTCCCTAGTGATGCTGGATTAGACACAAGGTGCAAATTCCCAGATGATGCTGGATTACACACAAGCCAGGTGGAGTCGTCAGCTGTTCGTGTCCTCGTGGCATTAGTAAAGGCTGAAAGAAAGCATGCAGCAGCCCTTGAGAATGTAGCTGAGTTCCTAAAGAAGCGAAAAGAGCAATCAGACACTCTCTTCACCCAAGCCAAAGAAGAGATGGAAGAAGCCAGAAATAAGCTAGGAGAGGCAGAGCAAGCTAGGCGTCTCCTGCTATCTAAAACTATTGTCAATACAAAATTTCCTTCATAATAGCTAGGTTCAAATGTTTATCCAGTCAGCATGCCTGTTGTGATGTCCGTGCATCTACTGATGTGGCACAAAATGTATTTTTTTGGGTCATGTAATAACAACAATTACTTTCCAAACAATAACAGACGAAGCATTGGACATGGTATAGTTCACGCGCAAGCCCGACATTCCAAGTTCAACTTCCACATCAAACTCATGTTCACAGATATCTGGACATTCATACATAATGTCCACAACCATGATTCACTTCAAAGCCAAAAAAATGTGAGGAGAGTTATAAATAAAGAAAATCCTCTACTAGTTCCTGCTACCAGTGCGAGCACAACAAGTCAAGACCATGCGTAAATTAATTATATTTTAGTCACTTTTGTGTTCTAAAATGCCTGCCGGCTCGTGGAAGGACGTGTTGCCGGCACACGCGCGGATTCAATGAAGGCAGGCGGGGCCGTCTTAAGCTGGTTGCACGCGGCAAGGAGGCGTGCTCAGCAGGGCCTGCAGCGAGTGTGGCCCTCTTGGCCGGCGCGCCGGTTCAATGCCTACGCTATGAGAGGTTGCGTCCGTGTCAGAGCAATTACGCGGCGAGGAGGCGTGCTCAACTGACTATTCCTACAAAGGTGCTCCACCACGTACCCGGTACCCGCGAATGCAGCAATCGTGCACCTAGGGTTTTAGTGTTTATTTTATAACGTCGCCTTTACATAGCACTCATGTGTGCGAGACAGCGAGAGGCCGACTGCGTGCGTGCGCCTCTTCTCTTAGTATATGTACTCCACCGTTTGTCTTGTGTCCAAAAAATTATAATAACTACTAGCAATGTGCCAATGCGTTGCCACACGATCAAAGTAGATTGATACATATTCACCGATTTGATAGAAAAAAGTCTAGTTTTGAAATACGTATATCACTAAAAATATGTTATGTTTCACTCAAAATATATTCATTTGGCAGTTTTGATGAGATAAGGGAGGAATTTTGTTGGTTTCAATATTCGAGAAGTGGTATATGTCTAATTTCTACTCTTACTAGCAAGATGCCCGTGCATTGCAAGGAACATCACGATCTTGTGGGAGAAAAGGATGAACACGAGGGAAGGCCTTATCTGCAAATGTGGTGAAGAGTGTGGGTAAATTGCCATATTTTCCTTCCTATCCGTCAGATATAAATCAGAGGACCTACATTGCAGGATGGCAGGCCCACCATCATCACCAACTCTATTTTTTATCCCTACTCTTATAAATAGCATTGTCGGTGATGATCGTGTGCCTGCCATCCTGCAATATAGGCCGTCCGATCTATATCTGACGGATAGGAAGGAAACTATGGCAATTTTGCAAAAAGGTACCCACACCCCTCTCCACATTTGCAAATAAGGCCTTCCCTCGTTCATCCTTTTCCCCCACAAGATAAACTACTCATACAAATGGATCTTGATGTTCCGTCCAACGCATGAGCATCTTGCTAGTTGTTGCAAAAAGCCCATGTGTGTGTGAGAGAGCGGGAGAGTGGAAGAGGACGGAGTGCATGTGTGACAAACACACAAGGAGTGTGTGTGCGATAGGTATCAGCTTAAAATGAGGCGATAGTGTGTGTGTGCACGATCGAGAGGGCGTGTCTCAAGAAGGGAAGAAAAATCTACATAGATACAAGGAGCGGGAGAGAGACATGTATGCGATGGTGGACGCACGAGTGTGCGGGTGTATAAACCTATCTAGAGGCTAGCTAGTCGATAAATGTTTGTGAGAGAAATACGAGTCAGGGTGCGAAAGCGAGAGTTTTGTGTGTGTGTGTGAGAGAGAGACGGTAGTCGAGAAGGGGAGTGGAAGCGGAGTTGTGTGTGTGTGTCTGTGAGAGAGAGAGAGGAGACGGCAGTCGGGGTTGTCTGATCGGTAAACAAATGAATAATGTTAGTCTGGGATGGAGACGAAAAGGAGACCGCAACAAATGTTGTGTCTACAGGAGAGAGAGAATAATTTTAGTGGTATGAGTCATACGTAGAGACATATAGGGTGTGTGAGAGAATCCCATAGAGAGAAAGAAAAAGTGAAAGACGAGTGGAGACTGTGTGTGTGGCGATCAAAAAGAAAGCTTAGGTCCCGAGTGATACCAGAGAACAATAGAGACGTGAGAGATAATGAAAACCGTGTAATGTAAAATGATAGGGAGAGTGTGACACTTCTCAAGGGAGACGTCGAGAGACCATGTTTGCGAGGATAGGAGAAACATGAAGTGAGCGTGCGGGTGAGCTGGAGAAAAGAGAGTGATAGCTACCTGAAGGAGCATGCATGCTAGAGAGATGGGCGTGAAAGGAGTGAACAAAAAAGGGATTCAAATATTTGAATTCGAGATGATGATACATGTAATCCATAATCGAACCAAAATTGATCTATCAAACATGCATACTCATATGAATTCACGCACATGTATGTTATTTAATATGTAGATATTACTGATCCATACATTTTAGTAGAACATAATTTGGTGAATTTTTTTCGAATTCAACCTTAATATTTCGAGATCGTTGTATTTGTAAATCATATTATACATATAAAGGAGCAGAATTCTTTGTTGTGCTTTTGAAAGTATATATAAAAAATGATGTATATAGAATGTAATTCCAATTGAAAATGTATCCCGCCCGAAAAAAGAATACAAACATGATTCAAATTGAGTTGGCACGGTAAACGTGCACTCTGCAAAATTTGAATGAAGCGGGGAAAGTCGCAGTAACCGCTCGAAACCAAAATCTGCGAGATGGAAATCACTACTGCCTATCCCTGCCACGCAAAGCCTATCTGCTGGATTTCTATAGGTTTCGATCGGGGTAGGTCTGTAATTTCACCCAAACGTGACGTAACCACCTATCACCCGGATTCATACATGGTGTGCACCAAAACACAGTGTGTCCTCGGCCGAAATCGACTCCCTCCCCAATTCATATTCATACACGGTGGGCGCCAAAAACAAACTCTCGTCGGCAAATATTCGGTGTATACGAGATTACCGTCCTATCCCCAACCGACTAATGTTGTTGTGATGTAGTAGAAATTTGAAACAGGGGCTAAGTTTGTAAATTTCCTTGCATTTGAGACAAGCGCGCCCTGAATACATGGTTCCCCCCTTCCTCTCTACCTCCCTTTTCCCCATTCGTACTCCGTGGGCGCCAAAACACCCTCTCCAGCCTACCCTCCTCCGTCCGCCACTGTCCACCACCCCATCTACCGCCATCCTCTTCCACCATGCCGGAGCTGATACCCCGATGCCACCATCCATTACAAAAGATCGACCTCTCTCATCCACGAATTCGGACCGGGATCCTTGCATCCCGTCCTCTCGCTTCATCCCCGCCGTCGTACACCTTGCCGGCGCCGCTCCTACAACCGTCTCGTCCACCGCGCCCCGCCGCCACCGTTTACCCTCCTACATCTTCTTCCACGCCGCCGATAGCCATCGGTACCGTAGCACCGTCAAATTCTTAGCAGATGCGTACATGGCGTCGCACCAGAGGTGGTACTCTTTCGTATCTGCTCAACTTATTTATCGCAGGAAGAAAATAGATCACCAATGCTTTACTCTGATTTCTAGTCTTGATTGCAAAGTTGCCTTTGTCCGGTTTGCACCTTCAGATCCGCCATGGCACGCTCAACACTATACTCCCAATGCTTATGGTTTTCCCCTTTTATATTCCACACTAGTTAAATCACAGTAGACTAAATTTCAAAATTGGGTCAGTCGATTTTTCAGAGCTCGCCAGAGTTCGCCGGTGCGATCGAAGGGGCTCGGGTGGTTGTGGGGCCTCGCCGAACGAAGAAAACTCGACGCGGGTGGGGGTTGGGGCGGGGGTGGGGGGTGGGGGTGCCGGAGGAACATAGGCGGTGGGGGCCGGTGGTCCGGCCGGCGGCCCGTGCGGTGTTCTATATGGGAAGAATTAGAGACGAGGAAGAAGAAGGGTGAGGTGACGTAGGATCTTCATCCAACCGCCTGAAATGGTCGAGAGACAGCTGGGAGTTGCATTCTTAATGCGCTCTCGTTCATCATGTGTGGGCACTGCGCAACCAACATTTTATTATCCAAAATCTGCTTGCTCTTCTTTACCATGTTCCTCTTCCGTTCTTCTTTAATATGTACTCTCTCCGTTCGTAAATACAAGTCTTTGTATAGATTCCACCATGGACTACATATGGAGCAAAATGAGTGAATCTACACTCTAAAATGTATGTGGATACATCTATATGTGATCGATAGTGGAAATCTCTACCAAGACTTATATTTTGGAACGGAGGGAGTATGATAGTAGTACAACATGTTCCTTGTACTGAAGATGAGCAGGGACATTTGCAGTGTAGAGGTCTATACGGTCGGTTGTGACGGACACTTTGAGCCTCTTTGATTCGTAGGATCTTGTAAACATATGAATAGGATTTGTAGTGGCCTGCCCACTTGAATCCTATAAGAATAGCAAGGAAATGCGGGGAGCTGTGTCGCCTTTGAGAGTTAAAGTGATATTAACAGTACCGCACCTTCACTTGAAGAGAGCTGGTATCCGAAGCCTTTCTAGCCGTACCGGCAATACTAGCACATATATTCCAGCAAGTTCCACTTTGGTGATTTTACTCTGATGCTTAAGGTTTTCCTGTTATATCTACACTATGATCTGTGTAGCTGCTTTGTGTCACACTAGCAGCAGTCCACTCTTGAAGCTAAACACTGCAATGACTTACAAAATTGGCACCAAGGCATTGAGTGCCATTCTGGATGCAATGAAATTCATACGCTCCCCACCTATTGATTCTTGTTCAGAATATGATCCTAATGACTATTCTAACCTCGAGGAGTCAAAGGTAGATGGCATGTCCTGTTCACCCATCAAGGTGCATGTTCTAATTTGGCAATGTTTTATTGATTGCGGGTATCTTGCATATGTTGTCTTGCATTTCTTCTACTTTGTTGCACCGCCATCTGCTTAGTTTACTCATCATATATGTCGCGATGCCATGCCCATCCATTATCAATACATATTCCATCTGGCATCATACCATGTTTTTCCACTCAAATGTTGTTCTTGTGCATCAGACATCAAAAAGGAAGAGGGTGATTGCCGAACCTGAAGGAGCACCAGCAAAGTCCTTGAAAAACATGGTGGTGCCACAGAAATCAGACAGCACCCCACTTAAATTGGTTATACAACCAGTGACACAAAACATAGGACCGACTCCAGCAGACTGTACCTATACTTCACTGGCCACACCACTAGCCCCACCACATAGGACCTGCACTCCAGCAAAAGGTATACCAATTTCATTTGCCATAGCACCAGCTGTACCACAGAAAAATCCCACTCCAGCAAAAAGTACAGCAAGTCCACCGGCCGAAGACCTATCCCAACTGCAGAGACGGCCAACTCCTGTAGATTGGGACCCCATTCCATTCATTCCCAGTTTAAAAGACAATGCTTTCAATGTTGTTAGGGACTACGTGCATATATTCCCACATTGGGAAGATTATTGTGAAGACAAACACCATTTTCACATCTTCCTATCCAACTTACGTGTAAGTGCTATTATTCATGGTTATTATTTTCCTATTTTTCTGCTGATTGAACACATCAATGATTTACATTACATTGTTTTAACTAGGCAAGGGTCAATCTGGATAGTCATGACGAGCAAAGCTTGCTTGTGCTTTTCAAGAAAGCATTGCAGCAGTATCGGTGTTACCTGTGGAAATCACACTTTGATGGCAAGTCTATAAACGAATTTCCGGTGAAGTCTCCTGTGCTAAATTTAGAAGACATTGAATGGAAAAACCTTGTTATGCACTGGTCTCGTTCCCAGGATGAGGTACTGTCTATGAAATCACATGACAATTTGAACTTGTACTTTTCCTCATGTGCCTTACGAATCTTTTTTGTAGGAAATCTGCTCGAAGAAGAATTCCGGTTTGACAAGAACGACATGATATCACAAATATGTTGCCCGCTGCTTTGCTCTTGTTAGTACATGTTGTCCTGTATCACTGTACTTGCTATACATACCTGGTTCATTATGTGACAGTAGTATGCATGATAGCTTGCCTATCAATTGTTCGCTCCAAATTATCTGATTTGTATGAATGGTTACATTAGTGTAGAATATATCCAATGCCAATGTTTTTTTATCTCTGCATTGTGCTTGTAAGTACATGTTGTCCTTTATCAGTGTACTTATAATGATAGGTAGTTGTTCATGTACCATCACTCTGCAGCTTATTTTCCTTTGCCCTCCATTTTCTACACATCAGATCTATATTTACTCTTACCATAAGTTTGGTACTGAAGAAGTTTAGCTGTGCATTGCTCTTGGCTGTACCTTTTGCCTGTATCGCTGCACTTACATTTATAGCTACTTGGTTATGTAGCATCACTCTTCATCTTATCTTAAATATTCTCCATTTTTCGTATATTATCACATCTATATTTACTCTTAATAAAATGTAGAATAAAGGCAATGCTTTTGAAGAAGATTCTGTGGTAAACTTCTTGAATTGCCCCCCCCCATCAGCATGGAGAAGGCCTTTATAGAGCCTGTCTTCACCAATAATGTAAGTTTGTCCATCTCAAGCCTTCAAACTTTGTTGTATATATTTGGTTAGGCATGACTGCAACAGCTGTTTATTTTTGTGTTTGCATCAAATTGCTTGTTTAAAGTTTATTATGTAGTTCATAAACAAAAGTTGTCCTTTCTCAATTTAAGTTTTCAGTTGTACAACCAAGTTCCTTCTTCATACCATGTAAATTAAACTATACAGAGCAAGTGATCTTCTTTTGCACTGCATGTATGCTTCTGTTCTTCATCCGTAATCTAGTGGTGTGGTGAACCTACCCACGACAGCACAATGTCATATTCTGAAATGTCTTAACTATGAACAATGTCATATCATTCTACTATTATTTAAATAATCTCTTTATTTGCCAATCTAAAATGATATAAATTGACAGCACACTAACCATTGATACTTATGAGTTCTTGATCTGTAATCGAGTGGTGTCGTGAAGCTGCCAACTCCTTCACAATGTAATTTCCTGCCATGTCTTGACCTCAACAATACCATATTGTGTTAATGCAATTTTAAACTGTGTCACTTTATTCGTCAGTAAGAAATGTGATGAATTGTCAGCACTGATACTTTTATGTGCAAAACCTGTCATCTGTCTGCTTGTTTATCTTTCAGAGTGAGGAAGATATAAGTGTTGAACAAGCGCAGTCTCATCATCTTGCTCAGCTGCTTGCGCTGCAGCTCCCTAGCAGGGCTAACCTTTCTTGGACTCTATTGAAGTGCTGTCGGTTTTGTATATTATTTTGTCGGCGTGTTTATTTGCACTGGTGGCGATCTTTGATGCCCAGTGTATGTAATCTGCTGTCTGCTTGTGCTTTATTATCATAGTGGCGAACTTTGATGCCCAGTGGATGTAATATGCCGTAATTTCTTTATTGTATAGTCTAGGTTTTTTCTTATTCACGATGCTGCAGTTATTTTACTGTATATATATCATGTCTTCGTAGTAAACCGGCCAAACCGTAAAACTACGGTACATAATCGGGCCATCTTGCAATCACAATGTAGGTTGGGCCTGAAACATGCCGAACAGCTCACGGGCCGGCAGCAGCCCGAAATGAACCCTGGCCCATGATTGTGCGAATCAAATCATGGGCTTTTAATAGGCCAAAATTGTCTCGGTCCTTGTTTGGCGCAATCAGATATCGGCTGCGAGCAGGCCGGATGCAAACCGGGCCGTAGTTAGGCCCAACTATATGACGGGCTTTTAACAGGCCGAAATTAATATAGGGCCGAAATGTTAAACGGGCCATTAACAGGCCAAAACTAATATCAAGCCGAATTACTAAGTGGGCCTTTAGCAAGTGGGCCCAAAAGCATAGTGTCCAGTTGACGGGCCGAATTTGATATGGGCCATAATTGAGCCCAAAGCCTCTTAAAGGGTCAGACTTGATCTGGGCCGTAATTTGGCCCAGAACAAGGTAGGCTTTTAACGGGCCGGATCTCATATGGGCCACTATTAGGCCCGGAGCATGGCAGACCATTAATGGACTGGATCAAATATGGGCCGGCATTTGGCCCAAAACATGGCAGCCAGTTAATGGGCCGGCCAACTAGGGTCCTCAAAATCTTGTGGGCCTACAGCTGGGCTGGCCCATTAATGTTGGCGAAATCTCGTGGGCCTTTACTTGGGCCGGCCCATTATGGCACACAAAAATCTTGTGGGCCTTTACCTGGGCCGACCCATTATGGCCTGCAAAATCTTGTGGGGCTTTAGCTGGGCCAGCCCATTATGGTCCGCAAAATCTCGTGGGCCTTTAGCTGGGCCGACCCATTATGGTCCACAAAATCTTGTGGGCCTTCAGTTGGTGAGGCCCATTTAAACTTGATGGGCCGGTCCACGTGTCAACATATCATAGGCGCGTCTCACCCATTGGATGAGTGACACCTGTGCCAGCGGACCTGACACGTGTCTCCTCCAGCCAATGATGATTTTACACGTGGAAAATCCCCATTGGTCGGGGCTGTTAACGGGTTATTGGATCCAAAACCCGACCCGATAGCTTAACGGCACTCCGTTACGGTGGATGCCACGTGTCGGTCACCCTTGACGAAAGCTCTTCTGTGACGCGTGATTTATCGTCATGGAAGTGGACACTTCCGTGATGATAATTTTGGTAATATCATGGAACACTTCTACGATAGCACAGGTATGACTATCTTGATTCTGTCATAAATTTGTCATGGATGTACATGCATGACAAAAAATGCGACGTACGGTGACAAACACGTATCATCACAGAAGTGTATTTTTTGTAGTGAAGGTAGGTCCATAGGGATGACCTTCGGATGCTCCACATCATCCCCCGCCCCCTTGGGAAAGATCTGACCTCAGATCAAAATCCTCATCACCATGGAAGGAAGATAGGCATGTGATGTTAAAGGTGTCCTTAACGTTGTACTTGTCGCACGGGATGTAGATCTTGTATGCATTGTTGTTGTAGCGTGCTAGCACCTTGAAGGGTCCGTCAGCGCGTGGTAAGAGTTTGGACTTGCGCTCTTGATGAGCTATTCCTTGCGACAGTGTATCCGCACAAGATCTCCGGGGTTAAATGTACCACCCAAGATGCGATTCTATCCCATTCACGTGATGAAATCATGATCGGGGCACAATCGCATTTCGAGCGCATAGCAAGGTGGATATCATTACAACATACTATGTACTGAATAGATGAGAATACAAGATAAAGGCTTACACTCGCCACAAGATACAACATCAATACAACAGTTCATCAATACATAGCAACCATCATACAGAAGAGTAGGATCCGACTACGGATGAAATCAAACGAAAAAGAAGAACGACATCCACCCTGCTAATCCCAGGTTCCCCAACCCAGAACCTAACCCTGGATCGAAGAAGAAGAATCAGAAGAACTCCAAACAACCAAGCATCGCACTCGCGTCAGATCATCGCATTACCAGTACCTACAATTGTTGTTGTAGTAATTTGTGAGCCATGAGGACTCAGCAATCCCATTACCATGGGTATCAAGACTAGTAAAGCTTAAAGGCTATGGAAGGGATAAGAGGTGAGGTTGCAGCAAAGCATTATATGGTGGCTAACTTATGAGTACAAGAGTAAGATGAGAAACTACGCAAACTGTCGCAAACTAGTAATGATCACTAAGTGATCCTGAACTACTTACGAGTCAAACATAACCCCACCGTGTCCTCTTCCCGAACCTTGTCGAAAATAGACAGTCACGGTTACACACATGGTTCGTGTATTTCAATTCGAATCTGGTGTCAAGTTCTCTACAACCAAATATAAAAAAATTCCCATCTACCACATAACCGCGGGCACGACTTTCGAAAGATTAAACCCTGCAGGGGTGTCCCAACTTAGCCCATGACAAGCTCATGATCCGCGGAGACAATCCTCCACCACTGGACCCTCCGATCAGACTCGGAATCCCGATGCACAAGACATTTCAACAATGGTAAAAACTAATCCAGCAAGACCTCCCGGCGTGCCGACACCCTGATAGTAGCCGCGTGTATCTCGTCTCAGGCCACATACGGATGGGTCAGCCTACAGGTATATACCAAATACCTCGGTTTTCCTCGAGGCGGCCCCGCAGTCTGCCCGTTTGGGACCAACACCATCAGCACTGCCCCCCTGTATTATGATGAATAACGAACCTCAGGTAGCGCTAACTCCCTATGCATCAAATTTATTATCATGTTTAGTTATTATGTTGAGAAAAAGGTAAAACCAATGTTGGGCCTTGCTGGAAGAGTTTTACTCAAAGCGAACTATCATGAGGGGCCCACAAACCCTCATCGTGTTAGGGACGCAAAATCAAGGAACATAACACCGGTATGGCGGAAACTAGGGCGGCAAGAGTGGAACGAAACACCAAGCAAAAGGCTAAGCCTTCCACCCTTTACCAAGTATATATATGCATTAATTAAATAAGAGATATTGTGATATCCCATGATATCCATGTCCCAACATGGCACAACCTGAAACTGCACCTAGCAACGCTATAAGAGGGGCTGAGGAAATCGGTAACATAGCCAAACAACGGTTTGCTTGGAAGGGTGAAAAGGTTAGAGGCTATCATGGCAATTTGGGAGGCTTGATAAACAAGTGGTAGGTAGCGTGACATAACGATAGCACCGAGACAACTAGCATAGAAAAGATAGTAGTGAGATCCAAGGTGACGGTCATCTTGCCTGAAATCCCGCTAGGAAGAAGACTGAATCCATGAAGTAGACGAACCAACGTAGTCGAACGAATCCTCCTAGTTGCAACATAACAGGAACTATCAAGGAGAAGTGCAACCAGAAAGAAGCAAACGACATAGTAAACAAACAAGCATAAACATGGCATGATGCACAATCAAGTATGATGCATATCCGGTTTAATGAGTCATGGCATGGCAAAGTTCAACAAACAATACTACAAATTAAGTGGATCTCAATATGCAACGAGTTGCATATTGACAAAACACCACATTCATTTATTTAGTTATCTCCCATTTATGTACCCAACAATATTAAATATTGTTAAACATGGCAAGAGGTGAAGCATCAGTAAACCAACTATTTAGGCAAGTTTAAATGGGGCCGGAACAACAAACAATAATTCCGGAAATTCCCCACATGTCATTTAGCAATTTAAAGGAAAAAACAATTATAAACATTTTAAATGTTGTTATCATGATGCAGATGGCATATGCAAGTTTTATGAAATTTATGAAAAAGTTGACATGAGCATGTTGTGAAGCATTTGGTCACCATGGCGGAACAAAAGGGGTGCCACGACAACGACAATGGAAATAGTGGCACGGCAACATTCCGGTCCCGGTAACTCGATTGAGATATCGATGCAGAAGAGAAGTGTGGCGACAGCGTGTCATGCAAGGATGGTGGGGTGTTCCCGGATACCGGGTTCCCACATGTCAATGGCATGGAAAACGAGGAATGAGTAAGCGACTATTCAAACATGGGGCAACCACGGGCATCTCAAACAACACATGCATTCATTCATGGTCAGGGTTATACATTCGAAGCGTGCATTTTTGGGGCGGAACGAGTTCAATGAGGTGTAGGGGAAGTAGACGTTCTCACGACGATAGTGGAAGTAGTGTTTCACGTTCATTTTGGAGAGGAACTTGATGAATCCGAGCCCTTCATGGTCGACGGTAGTGGTACTTGGTGAAATGCACGTTGATGGTAGTTGTACTCATATCGTCGTAGAAGTAGTGGTACACGAGCTGTGGTACTAAGCATCGGTCGTCGAGGGACTTGCCGAAATCCATAGAGTCGGTGTGCTTGTTCGGGCGTCGTTCTTGCTGGTGTGGTACTTGGCGAAATCCTCAACGACGGTACTTGGCGATATTCCCAGTACGGTAGTTGTCGTGGAATTGTCACAGCAGATGTCCTAGCAAAAGGACTTATTCGTAGGGCCATCGCAACTAGGAAGCTTAAAGGGGTTAATCAGGACAAAATACACGAGAGACTTTATACTAGTTCGGCCCCTTACGATGAAGGTAAAAGCCTACGTCTAGTTGTGTTGATATTGCTGGGGTTTTGATCGCCAAGAGGCTAGTTTGCCGGCTTGGTTATTGATCTCTTGTTTCTTGCCCTAAGCCGACACCGGGTCGTCCCCTTATATACATAGGTTGACGCCTGGTGGCCTACAGAGACCCTGCCGGCTCATAAATCGAGTCCGGCTTGGTGACTTCTTTTACATGCCTTTCTTTACAAGTCTTTCCTTACATACGGCGGTTTACAATATTGGGCCTTAAGCTGCCTCTAGGACTTTAGGCCTTCTATAATATTTAACAAACTATCGCCTTGAGTGTTTACTGGGCTTCCTTCGTGACCCGCCATTGGGTCTTGACCCGGCCCCTCCTGGGCGGCTCATAACTAATAGCTATATCCCCAACATTAGCCCTAGGTTGAATTTGAACTTTGTTCTTTGTCAATCTTCAACACTTAGACAAAATCCATCTTCTTATCCTTGGAGGGGTTTTTTATAACCCGCCATGACGTCATCTCTTGAAAACACAAAAAACTTTTATGACATCATCTCTCAACGGATCTTCATCTTTAATGCTTCCCGAGAATCGAGGCGTCCGTTCAGTTGGATAACCATTATTTGGGTCTTCCTTGATTTTCGCGCCTGTCTGTTCGCTTTTTTCCTTATAAATAGGCACGCCCCGGTCTTTTCTCATTCCTCTCTCTTCTTCATCTTCTTCCTCTCACAACTCAACTGCAGCTCGAGCCCTGCCGCCGTCGCAGAGCACCTCGTCGCCGACCTTGGCCTCTGCATCAACAGACCTGGTTCAGAGAACAGTGGCAATCTTCCTTGGAGGATACATAGCCGTATGTTCTTGTTCTCTTATTCCTCAGATATGCATTCAAAGCTTCTAGGTTTTCCGCATGTTCTTCATAGTTCTACGCGGTTTCTTTGTAGTCCTTCCACTTCCTCCTCCTCTCGATCCAAAAGAGATGTATGGTTAAGCGGTAGTTGTTTGGTGCCTATTTTTGACATTAGTAGATCCCTTTTTCTGGTACAAAGGCCGCATTAGAACTGATGAACTCATCTGGGCTATATTTTTAGGTCTAGAAATTTTTTCATTTTGAACGGCCATTTGATCCATAATAATATCCAGAAATTAAGAAACCTGTTTGTCTCCATACTTAACCAATTCTGCCGCTGGTATTTCCCAAGTGTGTGTAGTCATGGCGGCTTACTACGCCGGCTTACTTTTCCTTATATGACATTAGCCCTTATTTAACCCGCCATTGCTCCCCTGTACCATTATCACTTTAAGTTTAACCATTATCATTGAATTGAAACGGCAGGTTGCTTTCCTTTCAGTTTGTTTTTCGAACATCATGCCGTCCAAAGCACCGACTGTCTGCAACTGGGTTCCCTCAATAGTCACTGAGGACACTCTGAAGGACTTCTTTACCATAGGTTTTTTGCCAGGGAAGAATATCATGTCCTATCGTGCGCCTGACCCGGTGGAGGAACGGCCAAATCCAAGAGATGGTGAAGTCATTGTCTTTTCTGACCACATGAACCATGGTTTTTCCCCGCCCGGCTCAAAGATCTTCAGAGAAGTCCTCCATTTTTTCAACCTGCACCCTCAAGATATCGGACCCAATTCTATATCCAATATCTGCAACTTCCAAGTACTCTGTGATGTTTACCTTCAAGAAGAGCCGACCGTGGAGCTCTTTAGAGAGTATTTTTATCTGAACCAGCAGAACGAGTGCACCAATTGCCTTAGCTTGGAACTTGGAGGCATCTCGATTCAACGCCGACAGGGCGCCGTCTTCCCCCCTTATAGTCTTGCCGAGTCATCCCAAAGACCGGAATGAGACTTGGTTCTACTGTCAAGACACTTCACCAGCAAATGAAAAGCCACTGCCGGGTTATCGTGCCGAGCGTCTTGACTCCAAATTTGCGCTCCCTGACAAACTTACTGCTGCTGAACGCAAGAAGCTGATTCCCTCAATCAAAAGGATTAATGCTTTATTGGGGAACGGCTTAACCGGAGTTGACTTGACCCGTTGCTGGGTTGCGTGGCGGGTTATTCCTTTAAGCCATCGTTCAAAATTGATGTATGAGTATGGTGGAGGCCCAGATGACTCTCTTTGTCATAGTTCCGTTCAATTAACGGAAGAAGATATTGTTTCAATGTCAACCCTTCTGGTGAACGGAAAACACGAAGACTGCAGTAAAGTCGGGTTAAACCCCTTCTGCAAACTTAACCCGGTGCCAGAAGTAAGGAAACTCTGATCTCTCTCCTTTGTATTTTCCCCAGCCGTATTGTTTTTAATACTTGCCCGACCTTTCATCTTGTTTTTATCTGTTTACAGGCCAAATCCGATTTCTAGAAAGTTAAATATGACCACAAAGCTGCCAAGAAAGCGAGAGTCACCGCCATAAACGCCAAGAAAATGACCCAGAGGTCTAAAAAGAAGAAGAGCACAGCTGAAGACATGATGAAGCTTGACGATACTTCTGAGTCGGAGGTAGCCCTTCACTCCCCTGGCCAACTTTTTTATAATCTTATTAACACTGATGATTACAAGGACGACACTGGGCCCAGTCAAGCCGTGGAAGAAGAGGTAACTATTTCCTCCGAATCAGCCCATTTGCCAAGACAGAAACTTCGAGTCGTAACCCGGAAAGTAAGGTTTTCACACCCTTTGGCTTATCTGGACCCTCATTTTCTTTTGAAAAAGCAGCAACATGAAAGCCGCCGTCAGGCCCGGAACGATGATGAACCGCCTGTTGTTCTTCAACAAACTCCTCAAAAGCGCCGAAATGAGGTTTACTTCTTTGTTTTTGACTTTCTGTTTAATGGATCCTTTCCCTTGCATTACTTAACTTTACTTTATCTTTGCAGGAGGTGTCTCGCTCTTTTGGCGACTCGTCTTAGACCCAATTTCCGGCCTTCAAGACTGCCCCTGGGTAAGGAAAAAAATCCTCTTTCCTCCATGTTTTTCAAACTGTATCTTTATACTGATAGTCATATAATATTTCTCTTAGTGGTCAAGTTAAGTCCAAGAAGGCAAAGGCAACTAAGATGGTGGAAGACCCGCCAGTTCCTATCCCTGAACCGGCCATGCCCTCTTCTCCTCCATCAACTGACACTCCAGAAGACCCAGCCGCCAATGCTGAATTAAATCCTCCTGAGCCGTCAGCCGACAATACCACCGTTAAACCTTATGCCACTGGACCATCCAGCTCGGCTAACCCACCATCACCATCTGCTCAAGACGTTCTGATCACTGGGAGCCGCTTCATTGAGCCGGGGAATCCCACTCTGTTGGCTCGTCATACTGCGAAACAAGAGGCGCTGGAGAGACAAAAAGTGCGTTTTGATATTTCGCATTATGCCCATCTGAATGCCAATGATATATTATCCGGCTATCTCAGCCATGTGCACTCCAGCCGCGATTCAGAGATTGAAATGGTCAAGCAGTTGCAGCTAAAATATGAGGTACATTCTTCCGGCTTACTTATATTCTACCAGTCCCCAAGTCTTCAGATTATGAGAGAACCGGAATGATCTATAGACTTTATGATATAGGCTAAGACTGTACCTTTAGATTTTCCTGAAATCCAATAAAATTTGAACAAAGCTTCACCTGTAGTTCCCAAGGGCCGGTTCATTTAACCATAAATGAACCGATACTTTGAATTTTATAATTGTCTTGTACCGAATCCAACAAATACTATAATCCGGCTTAACCTTGAGAAACTTTGCTGAATACCATACATTAGCCCCCAAGTGCCAAGTACTGTTACTTTGTAAAGTATTTGGGACTTGAAGTATTTTAGAGTCATAAGAAATTGATTTGGCATACATTAGCCCCCAAGTGTCAAGTGGTTTTGCAGTGCAAAGGCACTTGAGACTTGAATCTTGAATTTTTAAACCTTAATTGAAATCTTGAATCATCTGGGTATGTTTTGCATAATGCCTTATCTGAACTGAGCTCGCAATTAACTGATGCGAAGACCCGGCTGGCGGATCAGGAGGCATAAATCAAGTCTGCTGACTCCAAACTGCAACTGAGTCTTGCTGAGACAGAAAATTTGAAAACCAGCTTGACTATCAAGAAGAAAACCTGGGCTGAGGAAAAAACGTTGTTGACACAACGCGCCGAAAAAGCTGAGGCAGCCCTTGAAGAGGTTACAATGGAGCTGACCGGATTAAAGGACCGGGTGTCTCAAATGGTGGCCGCCATCTTTGGTAAGCCATCTGTATTTGATATTGTGTACTTTCTGTTGATCTGGAATATAAACCGCCAGCTGACTCTTTGTTTACAAAATATGCGCAGGCCCACGAAGCAAGAATCTGAGCCAAGACAATGCGATTAAACTGAAGGCGGTGTATACCTTAGTGGAGCAATTGTATATTGGCGCACAACGGGCACTTGCCGCTATCTCTCCTGCCAATCAAGGACCCAACCGGCTCAGTGACGTCTTAAAAAAGCTGTCAATCTTACCCGCCAGGTTCCAAGAAGTGAAGCGCTCGTGTGCCAGAGCCGGACCTTTGACTGCCCTGAGCTGCTCCAAGGCTTGGGTGCCAGATCTAGACCCGGCGGACGTAGCTAGAGGGCATCCTACCGTGAAGAAAGACGGATCTCCCTTTGAACAAGATGACTTCATGGCTTGCGTGCGTGGAGTTCGACCTCAGGCGACTATTCTTAGAGATGAAACCAATATCGACAAGTATCAGCCGGGTTTTGATGTGGAAAATAAGAAGATGGCAACTCCCTCGTACAAGGTGACAAATTAATCCCACCTGTTTGTGAACATACATTTGCTCTAGAAGTTGATCCAGCCGGCCTAATTGACGAAGAAGCAGAATTTATTGCTATGAATTGTTTTGATTGGTTAAAGCCCAGCTTCCAATCAACAGAGGGCGGTGAACCGGCGAGGGAGGAGTGATGACCATCTTCATGGGCTTGTAAAAGTCTTCTAATAGATTAGTTTTGAAAACACTGCGTATTCTGCCTATGCCGTCGCGCATAAGACACCGTGTGTTACTCTGTGCTTTCTGATGTTAATGTATGCATCATATTTATGGTTGTCCCTGCAATACTTCAACTCTATTCCTGTAGATAAAAAGGAAACAACTGGCTTGGCGGCTTAGTACCAAACGGTTAGAACACCCGGTTGATAGCCAATATATTTATCATAGTAAAAACAGAACCAGATGTAAAAAGAAAATAATGCTGAAATAACCTTTGATCTCCTGACCACCGGTTTAAATGACCTGGGTGATGAAGTTGATAATCCTGTCTTTTTTGAGAAGTCAATGCTTCTGTATACTTAATGATTATCATGCCCTGGCGGCTTGTTGTCAAATAGTCCAGCCGGTGAAAAGACCATGCTGATTATTTGTGAAATTGAGACAACAAAAAACCAATAAGGCAAATAACAGGTGGTAAACAAAATTGACCTTGTAATTAAAGGTTGGGGTTTCTGATTCGAATATGATCAGTAAACCGGACCAAAGTGGTTAAGCTAAAGTTCGAATACGACCATATAGCCCCCAGTGGCTTTGGCGTTGCGCCGATCAAGAGGGTACCGACAGCTATGTTCTGTTTGGTTCGAATACGACCTATGTTTGAACAGGAAGCCCCCAAGTGAACTTGAGAGGTTTTTGACGACCCTGATTCGAATATGATCCAAGTCGGACCCAAAAGGGGTTAAGCTGTGATTCGAATACGATCAAGAAGCCCCCTAGTGAGTTTGGCTTTGAGCCGATCAAAAGGGTTACGGCAGCTATGTTCTCTTTGGTTTGAATACGACCTATGTTTGAACAGGAAGCCCCCAAGTGACCATGATAGTTGCAGCTACATTCGAATACGATCATAAGTCGGACCAAAAAAGGTTAGACTTGATTCCAATATGATCAGCTCCTTAATAGTCATTTGAAAATAGTAGTAAAAAATAATAAAGATGTGTAATCTTTCTGAAAAGAAAAGAGACCGATTGTCGGTGTCAAAACCGGCGGATCTCGGGTAGGGGGTCACGAACTGTGCGTCTAAGGCGGATGGTAATAGGAGGTAGGGGACACGATGTTTTACCCAGGTTTGGGCCCTCTTGACGGATGTAAAACCCTACGTCCTGCTTGATTAATATTGATGATATGGGTAGTACAAGAGTAGATCTACCACGAGATCAAAGGGGCTAAACCCTAGAAGCTAGCCTATGGTATGATTGTATGTTGTCCTACGGACTAAAATCCTCCGGTTTATATAGACACCGGAAAGGGCTACGGTTACACAAGGTCGGTTATAAAGGAGAAGATACACATATCTGTATTGCCTAGCTTGCCTTCCACGCCAAGTAGAGTCCCCACTACTAGGAAAAGGCCTACTAATGGCACACCAGTTTTGCCTACTAATGGCGCACTACTAGTGCGCCATTAGTATCACGCCACTAGTATTTCTTACTAATGGCACACCACCGGTGCGCCATTAGTATCTGGTATACTAATGGCGCACCAAGCAGTGCGCCATTAGTATAGAACACCATGCGCCATTAGTATGCCTCCCAGGGGGCCACATTTAACAATGTGCTTTGTCATACTAATGGCGCACTGTTGGGTGATGCGCCATTAGTGTGATTATCAAAGTGCGCCATTAGTGTCTTGTGTGGTGCGCCACTAGTATGAATATTAGGGATTTTTTTTCATTTCTGATATTTTCACAGGTTAAAATATATTAGAGATAATATACAACACAAATCTGCTTAGCTTACATACAGGGGGCCATATGTAACGATGTTACCTGCGTCCACCAGATCATATCCAACACACAAGTTTCATCATATATACATACATAGCCAACACATAGTTCCATCATTACATATTACAAAAGTTTCACAATGTTTATTCAACACCGTTATCCATCAATTCACAAAAGTTTCACATTGATACAAAATAAAAACACAAATGGAAAAGAAGCACTCCATCCATGCAAGCTTCCGTGAATTAAATCAAATCTGCAAAATGATAAACAAGAAGTTAGAAGAAGAAGAAGAAGAAGAGAAGAAGAAGAAGAGAAGAAGAAGACTAGAAGAGGAATAAGAAGAATAAGAAGAAGAATAAGAAGAATAAGAAGAATAAGAAGAAGACTATAAGCTTATTATGTAAACTTGATCATTTTGTGCTGACATAAGTAATTTTGGAGCTAACCTATAGGAAACTAAGCATATAAGCTCTAAGTTAGCATATTAGAGCCAACTTAGGTAAAATGAAGCTAACCTATGTCATTTTGGATAAGAAGAAGAATAAGAAGAAGACTATAAGCTTATTATGTAAACTTGATCATTTTGTGCTAACATAAGTAATTTTGGAGCTAACCTATAGGAAACTAAGCATATAAGCTCTAAGTTAGCATATTAGAGCCAACTTAGGTAAAATGAAGCTAACATATGTCATTTTGGATAAGAAGAAGAATAAGCAGAAGACTATAAGCTTATTATGTAAACTTGATCATTTTGTGCTAACATAAGTAATTTTGGAGCTAACCTATAGGAAACTAAGAATATTAGAGATAAATAGGTAACTAAGTATATATATATATATATATCATTTTGGAGATCTGACATACTTGACATAGTTCAGTTCTCATTGTTCTTCTCCTTCTCCTTCCTCAGCCTGATGCGCCAAGAGCGGCGAGGCGGTGGAGGCAGCTGTGGGATATAGTCTTCTACCACAATTGGCGTGGTCATGTCGCCCAGCTGTGGGATCGCCAGCGCCACCACCGGTGTGTGGTAATTGTCATGCACCACCACCATCGCGAGGCCACCCTCATCCACCACCATCTCTTGCCCATGGTCAACCACCACCATCTCTTGCACCTGTTCAGCCACCACCATCTGTTGCCCTTGGTCAGCCACCACCAGCGCTAGGTCATCCTCAGCCTGATGCCCATCGTCATCCTGCAGCTCCTCATCCCCACTCTGCTCCTCTTCTCCCCCACTCCAGTCCGGATCATCCTTCTTGTTGTCTTCGCTGCTGCTTTCGCTAAGGCCAGAATCGCTGTTGCTTTTGCTACAGCCATAATCACTGCTACTTTGGCTGTAGCCAGTGTCGCTGCTGGTGCTCCCATTGCCCGTCCAAATGAAACAATGACCATTAACAATCGATGTGAGACAAAGCCAAATGTAGAGGAATAAGAAGAGGCAGAACGCACTGGCATCTTCGTCTTCAGCGTAGCGCATGCGACACATAGTCGTGTTGAAAACCTTCACGATGAGCATTGTGGCGTCATCGTCGTACCTCAAGAGAAGAAAGTACCCGGTCCGAAGGTCGTAGGCATTGTAGAACTTTTCCCAGCCACGGCACAGGTACATGTGGCCCTCCTCGATCACCAACTCCACGTCCCATAGCCTGCGAACCCCGCTGCCGGTGTGTCGGAGCTTCACATTATCTGGCGGATCTTCACCCAGCATCTTGATAAAAGCGTCAGGCAGCCTCTGCAATTTGGGACAAGGAGTGATGTAGCAAACAACAGAGTTATCATAATGAGATGGGTGAAGGGGAGATCTCTCGTTTTATATACCTGCCTCGTGGCTGATACTGAACAAGAAAGTATGATAGTGAAGAACTCGAAAGCATCCAACTCGTACTCCGGTGAGGCAGAGCGGCGGTGGCTGCTTCCCCCCATCTCTGATAAGCAGCAGAAGAGAACAATTAG
Organism: Triticum urartu; assembly: GCF_056163025.1. Taxonomy (NCBI): domain Eukaryota; kingdom Viridiplantae; phylum Streptophyta; class Magnoliopsida; order Poales; family Poaceae; genus Triticum; species Triticum urartu. Next base: position 102,372,069 of record NC_141878.1, read on the forward strand.
TACCCTTACAACATTATAGCAGCATAAATTTTGAGCAGAAGATAATCAACATTAGTCGCAAGTACCCCATATGTCCTATTTTTAGCAAAGTCATGCTAAAATTCACGGAAAATTTCAGCACGACCTTTGCTAAAAATAGGACATATGGAGTACCCGAATTTGCCAGAACTGAAGTTAATCGACTTTCCGGCAAACTCAAGGGCCTCTCGGGGTACCTGCAAATTCATCACGACACAATGGTCTAGCAAGTCTGTACAAACACAGAAAGAATAGAAAATTATAGTCTATGCATCATGAAAATTATAGTGTATGGATCATGGCATTTTTTATTCTACATTTTTATTCTATGGATCATGCCAGGAAATTATAGTCTATGCATTTTTTTAATCTCTGGATCATGATCCAACAAAATTGCCATCTCCCATGGCAAATATAGCCTATGCATCATGGAATTTATACTGTATGGATCATGGCATTTTTTTGTCTATGGATCATGATCTATAGAACATTTTAGTCCATGTCATTTTCTGAAACATATTTTTGCCATGGCAATTTTGAATCAATAGACATATTCTCAAAAGAGGCATGATCAAATTCTGGTGCCCTTGACTTACTAGTATTTATCTCTATAAATGCAGAACTAATCTGACCACTATAAATGACCCAGAAGACAAACTAAAAATAGTTGTTGTTGCTGAACTAATCTGACCACTATAACCTGTTCATCATTCATCCATAGTTGTTGTTGCTGCTACAAGTTCAGCAAGCAACATGACTAAATCCAGTGCTTGTTTGACTTTACTGAATTACCAACACATGGCACACAACACATTTATATTTTGTCAGGTCACACAACACATGCCTAAGGAGGATGACTGAATTTTCTACAGAAGCATCATCAGGTATACTTCAACATGTGCTAGCAGCAACAAATGGTCAATATTCATTCTTATTTATGGTCAATATTTATAACCTATCAACAAATGGCAAGAATATTAAGTAATCTACTGTAGTTTGATCTACCGCAAATAATCTGTTGCAATTTGATCTATTACATAAACATGGTTGATCTTCATTTTGCATAAACCTAGTTGAGTATTACAGAGCAATTGACAGTAAATTGACCTAGTTGGAATTCATACAGCAACAGTAACAGTTAACTGAACTTCTTTAGCATGCATTTATCACTCCAGAAAACTATCAGTAACAAGTGAGAAGCATCTGCATTTTCTTAGTGAACTTTTGAGTGCATTTATCACTTGTTGGAGTATGCTACAGCTTCTGCAAATCACAAACTCCTTTAGTTTACATCTCAGTTTTAGAAAACACTACAGTTTCAGTGAAGGAGTCATAACTGAATAATAGGCACTATAGTTTCTCTACAGAATTGGAACACTGAACATTTTCAGTATTGGTACTATAGTTCCTCTATAGCTTGACAACCAGTGTAAACTACTGTACTGAGAACAGCAAATTCAAACTCACAGCAACAAATTGAACAGTGAGTAAGCCTGAAGATTCTTCTATTGCAAACCCCCAACCCTAGCTACTTAATTCTCCAACCCCCTTTCCTTGTCCAAAATTCTCCAACCCCCAACCCTAGAACATATCAGAAGGAAATCAAGAGGGGGAAGAGGGGGAAGCGGGTGGCAATAAAGGGGTGGCAATTGGGGTGGTTCTACATCACTGAGCCGCGTGACCCTAAATGGGCAGGGGCCCCCGAGTTCCGATCTGGCATCGCCACGCGGCTCACCTCCTGGCAAGAGAAGGGCCTGTGCTGGGGTAGTTCGGGAGAGCTGACCGGACTCCAAACATGTATTCAAAACATTGTGAACAAGAAGCTCAAACTCGTCAACGTAGTCCAGGTCATGCTCATCCACCGGATCCTCCCGTGCCAACAACGGGCTTTCAACTTGTGGGAGTTCGACCCGGCCCAGCACCGAACTCTGAATAGGCTCTTCGACACAACTCATGAGGATGCCGGGAGGGTGCTATTCAAGGGCGCCAAGGTTCCCCCTCCCACTACCGAGGATCGCAGTTTCTGCTCGAAGCGCCAAGCCAGTGCGGTAAGCTGTTTTACCTTTCACATGATACTTGTTTTTCATAGTTTGACTCTATGCGGGATCTAAGCTCCCGTGCCTTTGACACGACTGGCAGGAGACGGCTGGACAAATCGACTGTCCGGCTCCTTTGCCCGAAGGCCCAGCAGACGCTCTCCTGACGAAGATGCTGACTCCGGCTCCTTACATGGTGCTGGAGAAAACCAAGAAGGCCAAGGGAACCCGAAAGAGTTCCCGACGCTAGGCGTCATCGGACTCATCGTCCGATAACTCTGCGACACACTCCTCCCCCAAATACAAGGAGAAAGAAGAAGATGCTCCCCCTCCAGATGGGGGAGACAAGAAAAGGAAGGCCACCCCAACTGGGGAGGCCGAAGGGTCCAAGAAGGGAGGGACTCTACTTCCGGACAGTTCTACCACCGCCGCCGATAGCGAAGACGAGTGGCTGCCCAGGGCCAAGCCCCTGGGGAAGTCGTAAGTATTCAGATACCAGAGTAACTCATAGCATTCCTTTGTCGCACTGCTTCCCTTAACGCCGAATATGATTATGCAGGCCGCCACGAGCCCGTATCGATGTATCGTCGGACGGCTCCCTGGGCTCGTCGGATATGGATAGCGATCCACTTCCGACCGCCACCTCCCCTTGCCCTGCGGACGACGCCGAGGTATTGTCTCAAGAGGCACCGAGTCGAGGGGATACAGTCCCGGAGGCGCCTCAAGGCGACCTTTCGGACTCCGGGAGCAGAGAGGACAAGGCCCCTGAGGGCTCCGAGTTCGGCCCTCAGCCGAACACCGCTCCAGAACCTCCAGTGGTTTCGGACTCGGGCAGGCGGCCTCCTTCCAAGAGGGGCAAGATGCCTGTGCCGGTGACCTCTGTCCATCTAGAGGTGCCGGACAATGTGCTGGGAGCGCTTCACAGCGCTTCCATCGACGAGGAGCACCGTACTATTATGAGTGCGATGGTCCAGAAGGTTCAGTCCGCCAAGAGTGGATTAACTGAAGCCTGTGCCAGCCTTCTAACAGGCTTTGAGGTAAGTGTTTAAAATATTGGAAAAATATTACCGCATAGACAGTATCCCCTGATGCTCTGTTCGGTGTTCACAAAGAAAAGCCGAACAGAGGATCAAACAATATCACAGCAGTCTAATATAAGTATGTCAATATGCGTATGCAGGCTTCGCTGCTTGCATCTGCCACACTGACTGCAGAGGTCGCCGCATTGAAGCACGACCTTAAAGGGTCCAAGGACGAGCTCGGCCTTGTGAAGAGGCAGCTCGAGGAGAACAAAGGTAAGTAGTACCTAGTCTATGGATATGTATAGAAAGAATGCGATTGCAAAATGACAGGATAATCATGAATTTGCCAGGGGCCACGACCGAAGTGGCGACCCTGAAGCAAGCGCTGTCCGAGGCCGAAGATAAAGCGGCCAAGGAGCGCACTGAGCGGGAAAGGCAAGAGGCTCGGGTGGGCGAGGTGCAGCAAGAGCTCCAGTCTCTCGTGACGAAGCACGAGGCGTTGGAGCTTGACTCGAATACGCAAGAGTTTGAGCTTGCCGCGACCCTCGAGAGCGTGAAGAGTGCCAAGGCCGAAGCCCAAAAGGCCCTCCGGGAGATTGACGCGATGAAGAAAATAGCGGCAGGTAAGGCATTCTATGTGCAAAGCAAGCATGTGAAAGTAAATTACCTATTACTTACCCGAATCCGGAGCTCTCCAGGAGCATTCGCAGATTTGCCCCGTAGCGTGTCGAAGGCCGCACAGTTTTACAAGGCCGAGGAGGGAAGCTCAACGGAGAAGCTGTTCTGGTCTCAGTATACTGGGACCGAACACTCGATGCCTCTGAGCGACCAGCTAAAGTAGCTGGTCGAGCTACACAAGGCGGCTGAACAGGCCATGAAGGGATTTACAGTCCGGCTGTGGCCTGGCGACGCCCTTCCGAACAGCTACTTCGGCCTGGTGAGGCGGCTTGTGGATGCCTGCCCACGGCTGGAAGTCGTCAAGCGGTCCGTCTGCATCGAAGGTGCACGTCGGGCTTTCGCCCGTGTGAAGGTGCAATGGGCCAAGCTAGACGCCATGAAGCTGATCAAGGAAGGACTGCCGCAGGGCAAGGAGCATCGCACCCCCGAAATTTATTATGAGGGTGTCCTAAAGGGTGCCCGTCTTGTAGTGGACGAATGTTCAAAGGATGTAATATTTGAGTAAACTTGCTCTTGTGATCCTATATGATAAAAACTTGTTTCATATGCGCTATGCAACACTTTTTTTGAATTTAAAATATTACCTTCTATTTGGTTGTTTATCCAATCTGAGATATGGCTAGTCCTCGGCTTCTGCCCCCATGCCGCGAGTGCTGGGGTGTTCAGGATAAACCTGAGCACTGTTGTTCCCATTTTTTGGTCCTTCGAGGGAGGTGCTCAGCACAGCGAACAAGGCAACCGGACTAATAATGCTTTATCACTCTCACTTAGCCATAAAATTCTATAATTTTAAATTTTGGCGAAGCCCCTGGTATTCGGAAGGCCGAATTCGGGGCGCGATACATGCCTTTAAGCCGAACAGGACCGGCTCCTCACTCTAAGCGGCATAAGTCTTTAGGGACTCAGAACCTCGCCGAACAGCGACCAGTCTCTCGCCTTATCATGACAGTCAGTTTTAGTTTTCTCTACTGAGGTGCTTAGCCCAGCAGAACCGGGGCACAATCGCAGTAGTTCTCCTAGTGCTACCTTAGCCGATAGAGCGGAACATAAGGTACCAAAACATAGGAGCCAGGCAAACCCAACATTTGACCAAAGACATGATTCGGAGCTAATGCATATAATGCTATAAGTTCGGGGTGCCGCACTTGTGAAAGTGTTCAGCCTTCTCACACCGTATTGTGGGGTGCTTAAGCCCCTGGTGTATTGGCCGTACCAAAGTGTACGGTTGCAAGGCGTCATTAATGAACACATATATATAAAACAATAATGCAATAATAGTCGTAATGTTATGCATTGTTTATTCAAAAAGGGTGCATTCAAACAGGATGATACAGATAGTGCGATAAGCAAAAAGTAGGACTATGTCCCTTCCAAGGGCAAGCTGAGGAATAGTATTAGAGAAAATATTTCACTCGTTAACGTAATCCACCTGGGAGTTCCGTGGTGTGACATAGCTTTCTGCCTCCTTGGTTGCTGCATCATGTGTTCGGCAATCATGCTGCCGGACAGGGTTTCCAGAGATTAAAGTCCTGAAAGAGAAAGATAAAAAAGCGGGAAGCCCCTGGTGCGGTTTAAGCCATGTTGTGGGGCGTGCCGTAGTTGTGCCCCCTCCCCGCCTATGCCCATGGTATTTTTAATGCGTAATTATGTATGCATGGCACGGATTTCGCTGTTTGGCTGGGACTGGGGTGGGGCCCGTATTGCTACGCGAGCTCAGATCATGCCGGGTGGTCTAAATGCCGATTACTCCGGGCGCGCTTGAAGGTGTCCGGGTCTTGAAACGCCAAACTGGTGGATTGCCTTGAGAGGCTACTTTGCGCTTCTGCTGCGAGGGCCGCAGTGTGGTCCTACGTTCAGAGAGAGAGCTCTGTGTTTCCATTAACTGTAATGACCCCCCGATGTCCTGGCATCTTGAGCTTGAGGTATGCATAATGCGGTACCGCATTGAATCTCGCAAATGCGGTTCGCCCGAGCAGTGCATGATAACCACTGCGGAACGGGACTATATCAAAGATTAATTCTTTGCTTCGGAAGTTATCCGGGGATCCGAAGACCACTTCCAGTGTAATTGAGCCTGTGCAATGGGCCTCTACACCTGGAATGATGCCTTTAAAGGTCATTTTTGTGGGTTTGATCCTTGAGGGGTCTATACCCATTTTGCGCACTGTGTCCTGGTAAAGTAGGTTCAGGCTGCTGCCGCCATCCATAAGGACTCGAGTGAGGTGAAATCCGTCAATGATTTGGTCTAGGACCAGCGAATCCGCCATGGCGGATACTAGTGGGATGGTCCCTGCGATCGAACGTGATCGGACAGGAGGATCATGGGTTGAACTTTGGGGCGACTGGCTCCAACGCATATACGTCCCTAAGCGCACGCTTCCGCTCCCTCTTGGGGATGTGGGTTGCGTTTATCATGTTCACCGTCCGCACTTGTGGGGGGAACCTCTTCTGTCCTCCAGTGTTCGGCTGCCGGGGCTCCTCTTCGTCATAGCTGTGTGACCCCTTATCTTTGTCTTCGGCAATTAACTTGCCGGCCTGCTTGAATACCCAACAGTCCCTATTCGTGTGGTTGGCTGGCTTGTTGGGGGTGCCGTGTATTTGACACGAGCGATCGAGTATGCGGTCCAAACTGGATGGGCCCGGAGTGCTTCTTTTAAATGGCTTTTTCCGCTGACCAGGTTTAGAGCCTTTGAATCCGGCATTGACTGCCGTATCCTTAGTATTATCGCTGTTAATGCGGCGCTTATGGTTGTTGCGATGTGACCTGCTATTGTCGTCCTTGGTATCCGAAGTACCATGGTTCTTTGATATGTTCTTACTGCGAGCCAGCCAGCTGTCTTCTCCCGCACAAAAGCGGGTCATGAGTGTCGTGAGGGCTGCCATAGATTTCGGCTTTTCCTGACCAAGGTGCCAGGGTAGCCACTCGTCACGGATGTTGTGTTTGAAAGCTGCTAGGGCCTCTGCATCCGGACAGTCGACGATTTGATTTTTCTTTGTTAGGAACCGAGTCCATAATTGCCTGGCCGATTCTTCTGGCTGCCGAATTATGTGGCTAAAGTCATGGGCATCTGGTGGTCGCACATAAGTGCCCTGAAAGTTGTCGAGGAATGTGGCCTCCAGAACTTCCCAACAGCTAATGGACTCTGCTGGCAAGCTGTTAAGCCAATGCCGCGCTGGTCCTTTGAGCTTTAGTGGGAGGTATTTGATGGCGTGTAAGTCGTCACCGCGGGCCATGTGGATGTGGAGGAGGAAATCCTCGATCCATACCGCAGGATCTGTTGTGCCATCGTATGATTCAATATTTACGTGTTTGAAACCCTCTGGGATTTGATGATCCATTTCTTCGTCTGTGAAGCATAAGGGGTGTGCGGCGCCTCTGTATTGGGCTATATCGCGACGCAGCTCGAATGGGTCTTTCCCGTTGTGTTCGGCCCGGCCGGATTTACTTTTACTGTATCCGGTGTGACGTTTATCGTATTGCATAGTGGCGCGCCCTCGTGATCCGTAGATCAATCTTGCATGTTTTGCTTTGTCCTCCAATACGTCTCGTAGGTCTGGCGTATTTCCCCATGCCTTTTTATTTGAATGGCATGGGGGTGCAGGCTGAGTTTTTGGCTGGAATGCCTCTCTATCGTGGCCACGAGGTGGCCTATCAGCCACGTCATACACTTCTTCCTCCAGTCGGGGCAGCAACCTGCATTTTGGGTAACTCTTGGAGGGGCGCTCGAGTTTATATTCCTCGGTCGCGAGGACTTCAGTCCATCTGTCAGCTAGCAGATCTTGATCAGCTTGAAGCTGCTGCTGCTTTTTCTTAAGGCTATTTGCCGTGGCCATAAGCCGGCGCCTGAAGCGCTCTTGTTCGACGGGATCCTCTGGCACGAACAATTCGTCATCGCCGCGGCTTGCCTTGTCTTTAGAGGGGGACATGTGATTATCATACTCCGCCTCTCCATCTGCCGCCCTCTCCGGAGGGCTGGCTCATCCATCCTCCTGCTCTAAATCTTGCTGGAGGGGACTGTTGTTGTCTTCGGCACTATCGGGAGTGTTACTATCTCCTGTGCCGGTATCACCACTTTTGCTTTGGCGGGACTTAGAGTAGCGCCATTGACGTCGGCGCTTGGGTTGCTTCTTGGAGGGGTCATCCTCCGCTGTCTCATCGCCATTGCCTTCTTTGGGTGTGTCCACCATGTATATATCGTATAATGAGGTGGCTGTCCAGTGCCCTGTGGGCAGTGGTTCCTCTTCGTCTCCTGCATCATCGTCCATACCGTCGATGTCTTTGGAGTCGAAGTCGAGCATGTCGGTTAAGTCATCGACAGTGGCTACTAAGTGGGTGGTGGGTGGGTAGTGAATTTCGTCGTCGTCCACATCCCAATCCTGCCAGACATAGTTCGGCCAGGATCCTCCTGACAAGGAGAGAGACCTTAATGAGTTCAGTATGTCGCCAAAGGGCGAGTGCTGAAAGATATCCGCGGAGGTAAACTTCATAATCGGCGCCCAATCGGATTCGCTAGGAACGGGCGTAGGCGGTTCGGAGTCCGTGGCCGGAGAAGGATCCGGCAGTTTGACAACACGGCTCTCATGCAGGGTAAGGTTGATGTTCGGCTTGATCGCCGATGAGGATAAGGCTTCCATGGCGGGGTCCATCCACCCGTCCATGGACGGTGCAACTGGCTCCGAATTGAGGGTCGGAGCGGCTGCCGGTGCGATCTCCTGAACACTGTCTGATGGTAGAGCTAGATCGTACTCATCATGACCGCGTGGCGCACAAGGCAGAGACTCGAATCCGTCGAAGATCAAGTCTCCGCGGATATCGACCGTGTAGTTTAAGCTTCTAAACCTGACCTGGTGGCCAGGGGCGTAACTTTCGATCTGCTCCAGATGGCCAAGCGAGTTGCCCCGCAGTGCGAAGCCGCCAAACAAAAAGATCTGTCCGGGGAGAAAAGTCTCACCCTGGACTGCATCGCTATCGATGATAGAAGGAGCCATCAAGCCTAACGGTGACGACACAGAGGAATTCTCAATGAAAGCACCAATGTCGGTGTTAAAACCGGCGGATCTCGGGTAGGGGGTCCCGAACTGTGCGTCTAAGGTGGATGGTAACAGGAGGCAGGGGCCACGATGTTTTAGCCAGGTTCGGGCCCTCTTGATGGAGGTAAAACCCTACGTCCTGCTTGATTAATATTGATGATATGGGTAGTACAAGAGTAAATCTACCACGAGATCAGAGAGGCTAAACCCTAGAAGCTAACCTATGGTATGATCGTATGTTGTCCTATGGACTAAAACCCTCCGGTTTATATAGACATTGGAAAGGGCTAGGGTTACACAAGGTCGGTTACAAAGGAGGAGATACACATATCCGTATTGCCTAGCTTGCCTTCCACGCCAAGTAGAGTCCCATCCGGACACGAGACGAAGTCTTCAATCTTGTATCTTCATAGTCTAACAGTCCGGCCAAAGGATATAATCCGGCTATCCGGAGACCCCTAATCGAGGACTCCCTCACCGATGGTCCTGCTTTAGTACTTATCATAATTTATATAACGTCAACGTATGTACATGATGAGAGCTGGTTGCTCAGGTATAGTATGGCCGAAGTTGAGCAATGTTCCACGCCCGCGGGTCTCCTCTTCTGACTTACGTGAGTCCTTGTGCTCTCGAACATCAATGAGGTAATATGACCCGTTGTTTAAGTTCTTGCTGACCACAAAGGGTCCTTCCCAAGGTGGGGATAGCTTGTGTGCATCTGATAAATCCTGGATGAGCCGAAGCACCAGGTCACCTTCTTGAAAAGTCCTGGACTTAACCCGGCGGCTGTGATAATGACGCATGTCCTGTTGATAAATTGTTGATCGAGCCGCTGCTAAGTCTCTTTCCTCATCTAACAAGTCAAGTGCATCCTGTCTGGCTTGTTCATTGTTAGCTTCAACATAAGCCGCCATACGGGGCGAGTCATGACGAATGTCACTAGGCAACTCTACTTCTGCTCCATAAACCATGAAGAAAGGTGTGTAATCTGTAGATCTGTTAGGGGTGGTGTTGATACTCCACAGCACCGAGGGTAACTCCTCCACCCAACAACCCGGCGTTCGCTGTAAGGGAACCATAAGCCGAGGCTTGAGACCTTTTAATATTTCCTGATTTGCTCTCTCAGCCTAACCATTGGATTGAGGATGAGCTACAGAAGAGACATCAAGCCGGATATGCTCACGCTGACAGAAACTCCTCCATAGCCCCTTGGGATAGAACGGTACCATTGTAAGTGATAATGCTGTGTGGAAAACCAAAACGGAAGATCACCTTTTTCATGAACTGAACCGCTGTGGCCGCATCACACTTACTCACTGGTTCTGCCTCAACCCACTTTGTGAATTTGTCAATTGCCACTAAAAGATGTGTCTTTTTATCCTTAGACCTTTTGAAAGGTCCAACCATGTCAAGCCCGGAGACCGCAAACGGACAAGTGATTGGAATCATCCGCAACTCTTGAGCCGGCACATGTGCTCGTCGTGTGAATTTTTGACATACATCACATCTACTGACCAGATCTTCTACATCAGTGTGAGACGTCAACCAATAAAAACCATGATGAAAAGCTTTAGCCACCAGAGATTTTGACCCGGCGTGATCACAATCACCTTTATGGATCTCACGAAGTATTTCTTGGCCTTCTTCAGGGGAAACACACCGCTGAAATGCTCCAGAGACACTGCGATGGTATAGTTCTCCGTCAGAAATCGTCATTGACTTAGACCGCCGGGTTATCTGTCGGGCCAGGGTCTCATCCGCTGGCAGCTCGCCCCGGGTCATGTAAGCCAAGAATGGTACTGTCCAATCTGGGATGACATGAAGAGCCGCCACCAATTGCGCCTCCGCGTCAGGAACGGCTAGATCTTCTTCTGTAGGTAACTTAATAGACGGGTTATGCAAAACATCCAGAAAGGTGTTAGGTGGCACCGGCTTACGCTGAGATCCCAGCCGGCTTTAAGAATCAGCCGCTTCGTTCTTCCTACGGTCAATGTGCTCCACTTGATAACCTTTAAAATGCCGTGCAACAGCATCAACTTCACGGCGATAAGCCGCCATGAGAGGATCTTTAGAATCCCACTTACCTGACACCTGTTGAGCTACCAAATCTGAGTCGCCAAGACACCGGACCCGGCTCAGGCTCATCTCTTTAGCCATTCGAAGACCATGGAGCAACGCTTCATATTCCGTTGCGTTGTTAGTGCAAGGAAACATTAGCCGCAACACATAACAAAATTTGTCACCTCAAGGGGAGGTTAAAACAACTCCAGCCCCCGAGCCTTCCAACTGTCTGGACCCATGAAAGTGAATAGTCCAATATGTGTTGTCTGGTTTCTCTTCCGGCATCTGCATCTTTGTCCAGTCACTAATAAAATCAACCAGTACTTGAGACTTGATCGCAGTACGTGGTACATACTTCAACCCATGAGACCCAAGCTCAATGGACCACTTGGTGACTCGTCCAGTGGCTTCTCTATTTTGAATGATGTCTCCCAAAGGAGCAGAGCTAACCACAGTGATGTTTGAACACCCCATATACGAGCTTCTGCCAATGTGGATATCTTTGTTTAGATTCAATCAACACCTCACTGACGTGGTAAATCGGCCGTTGAACCGGATGTTCCTTGCCAACCTCCTTGCGCTCCACCACAATTGCCACACTAAGAGCTCATGAGTTGGCGGCTACGTATAACAATAGTGGCTCTTTCTCAACTGGAGCAGCAAGGACCGGCGGCTCAGCAAGCTATTTCTTCAGATCCTCAAAAGCAGAGTTCGTAGCATCGCTCCAAACAAAACCATATGTTTTCTTCATCATCTAATACAAAGGCATCACCTTGTCCCCTAACCAGCTTATGAACCGGCTCAAAGCAGCAACACGACCCGCCAGCCGTTGAATGTCATTGATGCATGTTGGTTTGGCCAGGGATGTGATTGCCTTAATCTTCTCCGGGTTAGCTTCAATACCTCGGTTGGACACCAAAAAACCCAAGAGCTTGCCAGCTGGGACTCCAAAAACACACTTGGTCAGGTTAAGCATCATTTTGTAGACCCGGAGGTTATCAAAGGTCTCTTTCAGATTTGCGACCAAGGTTTCCTCTTTCCTGGATTTTACCACTATATCATCCACATAAGCATGGACATTATGCCCAATCTGATTGTGAAGGCAATTCTGCATACACCGTTGATAAGTTGCCTGGGCACTTTTGAGCCCGAAGGGCATAAACACAAAGCAGAAGGCTCCAAACGGAGTGATGAAAGCTATCTTCTCCTGGTCCTTGACTGCCATCTTGATCTGATGATAACCTGAATAGGCATCCAGAAAACTCAAACGTGCGCAACCCGCCGTAGCATCAATGATCTGATCAATACGGGGAAGAGCGAAAGGGTCAGCCGAACAAGCCTTATTTAAATCGGTGTAATCCACACACATACGCCAGGTGCCATTCTTTTTGAGTACAAGCACCGGGTTGGCTAACCACTCTAGGTGAAAGACTTCCACAATGAACCCGGCCGCCAAGAGCCGGGCCACCTTTTCTCCGATGGCCTTGCACATTTCCTCGTTGAATCGTCGGAGAAAGTGCCTGACCGGCTTAAACTTTGGATCAATATTGAGAGTGTGCTCAGCGAGTTCTCTTGGGACACCCGGCATGTCAGAAGGTTTCCATGCAAAGATGTCCCGGTTCTCACGGATGAACTCGATGAGCGCGCTTTCCTATTTTGGATCCAAGTTGGCACTGATGATGAATTGCTTGGATGATTCGCCGGGCACAAAATCAACCGTCTTGGTGTCATCATCTGACTTGAATTTCAACACCGGTTCATGCTCCGTTGTTGGATTCTTTAGAGAAGTCATGTCTGCCGGGTCAACATTATCTTTATAAAACTTCAGCTCCTCCGTTGCACAAATAGACTCAGCATATGCAGCGTCTCCTTCTTCACACTCCAGGGCTATTTTTTGGCTTCCATGTACTGTAATGGTGCCCTTATAACCTGGCATCTTGAGATGCAGATACACATAACACGGCCGAGCCATGAACTTGGCGTAAGCCGTCCATCCAAACAAAGCATGATATGGAATTTTGATCTTAACCACCTGAAAGGTTAATTTCTCTGCTCTGGAATCATATTCATCCCCTAAGGCTACTTCCAGTTCAATCTTGCCAACTGGGTATGCCGATTTGCCACGTACCACACCATGAAAAACTGTGTTAGATTGCTTAAGACTCTTATCAGTCAACCCCATCCGACGAAACGTCTCATAATAGAGGATGTTGATGCTACTGCCTCCATCCATGAGTACTTTAGTGAATTTATATCCACCAACCTAAGGCGCTACTACCAAGGCCAAGTGACCCGGATTGTCAACCCGGGGAGGATGATCCTCTCTGCTCCACACAATAGGCTGTTCTCACCACCGTAAGTAACGCGGATTCGCCGGCTCAACGGCATTGACAGCCCTCTTGTGAAGCTTTTGGTCCCGCTTGCACAAGCTAGTGGTAAACACATGATATTGCCCACTATTCAATTGTTTTGGGTTGCTCTGATATCCGGATTGTTGTTGATTACCTTGGACGGGTTATGGATTATAACCTCCTTGGTTACCCGCATGTCCCTGACCGTGTAAACCGCCTCCACCTGAGTCGGCGCCCGGGCCACGAAAGCCGCCTCCACCTGAACCACCGCCAGGGCCGTGATTTCCATCGAATGCATTTGAATTCTTGAATGCCTTCATGATTGTACAGTCCTTCCACAGATGGGTGGCTGGCTTCTCCCGGGTGCCGTGTCTTGGACAAGGTTCATTCAATAGTTGCTCAAGGGTGGGACCTGACCAGCCCAACCGAGGGGGTTTCCTACCCTTGCGCCATTGATTGTTGCCCTGCGCATTGGTGTTAGCCACAAATTTGTCAGCCTTACTTTTATTAACTCCTTGGTTTGCCGGGTTATGCTGGTGATCCTTGCTGTTGTCGTTCTTCTTTCCCTTCCCTATCTTTTCTTCATCAGACACAGGCTCCTTGGTACTATCAGAATCAGCATACTTGACGAGAGCCGCCATTAACTGGCCCATGTCATTGCAGTCATGTTTAAGCCGCCCCAACTTCTGCTTCAGAGGTTCAAAACGGCAATTTTTCTCCAACATTAAGACTGCCGATCCGGCATCCATCTTATCAGATGAATGAATTATCTCCTTGACCCAGCGCACCCAATGGGTCGGGGACTCACCTTCCTCTTGCTTACAATTGGTCAGGTCCACGATTGACATAGGTTATTTGCATGTGTCCTTGAAGTTCTGAATGAACCGGGCTTTCAACTCCGCCCATGAGCCGATGGAATTGAGGGGCAACCCTTTTAGCCAAGTATGAGCCGTTCCATCCAAAATCATGGTGAAATATTTAGCCATTGCCGCGTCGCTGACCTCCAATAGCTCCATGGCCATCTCATAACTCTCAATCCAGGCCCCAGGCTGCAAATCGGCCATGTAATTAGGTACCTTATGAGGCCCCTTGAAATCCTTTGGCAAACGCTCATTCCGTATGGCCGTAACCAGGCAAGGAACACCTCCGATTCTTGTGGCCACTCCTGCCTCAATCGAGGTTGCTGGATAAGCCGGAAACGTTTGATGAGCCGCCTGTTCCGCCGCCAGTTGAACCGCTCGCTCAACCTCTTGTCGGATCCTCTCCTAATCCGCTGAGTTAAGGGCTCCAGCCTGTCCCGGCTCATGCCTGTGCGACCAGTTGCGGCGTTGAACATTGCTTGACATGTCAACTGAATCCATACGCCTACTGTAGCTTGGGCTCTGGCTCGGGTGAGGGGTTGAATGGATCTTGTCTCAACTGTAAGAGAACGCATCCTGCTGCGCCAGAGCTGTTTGAAGAAGTTCTCTCACAATTTGTGTTTCGATTGCCGCCGGAGAGTCGCCCTCCATCGGGAGAGCCGCCAAACGAGCCAAAGCTGCTATGAGGTTTTCCAAGGGATTGGAGAAGTGACCTGGCAGTGTTGGTACATAATGAGGCGGGGTGGTATGTATACGAGGCGGTTCCATGGCGCGCGGCTGAGCCGATGCCCCGAGTGTCGTGATTTGATTTGCCTCTGGCGGGTTACTTGCCCCGGCCCCGGGCGTATGAAAAAGGGTCCTAGGATCGAGCATCAGAGGTAGACGTGACTGAGTTTTCTGATGCCTTCTTCTCATGACCTCATTTGACACGTTCAGATCCACCGAGAGCAGGAAAGTCTTTGCCTGATGTTGTTGAGCACGAGCGTCCAAAGCCGCCCGCTCCGCGGCCATCCTGACCTCCTCTGCTGCTAAATTTTCTTTAGCTTGTACCATCTCCTCATGTACGCGTGCCACCTCTGCGTCATGCTGAGCTTGATTCGCCGGCTCTACCACGGCAGTCAACAGGGTCGTCAATTTATCCATGAGGTCCATCAAAATCTGAGCCGGGGGGCGCGCGGGGTCTCCTGACCCGCCTGCGGCCGACCCGGTGGTTGTTGCTGCCGCTACTGTGGAGTTCTGCCCCGGCTGTGTTCCTGCCATGAAGACTCCGACCCAATTTGGCGACTCAAGGGGGCCCGGAATACTGCTGCCATCGGAATAGCCCCCGAGCAAGCCATCCTGCTGTTGATACAAAATAGTCCGTCTATCCCGTTCATGATGTGGCGTCAGAACCGACAGCCCTCTCACCGCCATCCACTGATTCTTTAGAGTATTCACCTCCGTGGATGCAACCTACGAAGGCATGCTTCACTACAGATTAAACACGGGTGGACCTTGCACGCTGAGCCGTTTCAATGAGGTTGGTGTGGACGTCCAGCTCAGGGCCTGACTCGCCGATCAGGCCGATGAAGACATGAATTCCGCCGAAGGGGACCCGGTACCCGTACTCAATTGAGCCGGCCTCGGGGCCCCAGCCTTCGTCGTCGATGTAGAGCTTTCCGCGACGACTCTTGGTCATCCGGCCCACAGCGTATCCCTTGAGCCCTTCGAAGTTGCCCTTCAAGAACTCAAATCCACCGTGCGCTGTCCCCACGGTGGGCGCCAACTGTCGTGGAATTGTCATGGCAGATGTCCTAGCAAAAGGACTTAGTCGTAGGGCCATCGCAACTAGGAAGCTTAAAGGGGTTAATCGGGACAGAGGACACGAGAGATTTTATACTAGTTTGGCCCCTTACGATGAAGGTAAAAGCCTACGTCTAGTTGTGTTGATATTGCTGGGGTTTCGATCGCCAAGAGGCTAGTTCGCCGGCTTGGTTATCGATGTCTTGTTTCTTGCCCTAAGACGCCACCGGGTCGTCCCCTTATATACATGGGTTGACGCCCGATGGCCTACAGAGTCCCTGCCGGCTCATAAATCGAGTCCGGCTTGGTGACTTCTTTTACATGCCTTTCTTTACAAGTCTTTCCTTACATACGGCGGTTTACAATATTGGGGCTTAAGCCGCCTCTAGGCCTTTAGGCCTTCTATAATATTTAACAAACTATCTCCTTGAGTGTTTACTGGTCTTCCTTCGTGACCCGCCATTGGGTCTTGACCCGGCCCCCTCCTTGGTGGGTCATAACTGATAGTTATATCCCCAATAGTAGTCGTTTGACTTCATCAATGGCAACAGCAGGCGAAGGAGCATGAAGACCGCGGGCAGTAGAGTCGTCCAGGAGGTGCACAGGGACAGCAGAGCGGAGTAGAGCAGCAGTGCTCGGGTGCGGTGCGAGGGCGACGGCAGCAAGGCGAATGCAGGGAGCGGTGACAGCAGGAACTTATCGACAGGGACTTGGCCGGGCAAGGGCGCATGGGAACCTACTGGAACCGAGGCCAGGGCGTCGGTTTGGGGAGGCAGACGAGCTCCAGGACAGGTGCGTGGAGCAGAGCAGCAGCGATCCGGGGCTCGCGCAGGAGGTGGGGTCATGGTCACAGCATGGGGGTGAACCAGGGGGAGCGGAGGAGGGGCACGTCGGCGGGCGAGTCAAGGAGGCGCATGTGTACAGAGACCGGTGGTCGCCGGTAGGAAGCTCGGCGGTCGGAGCTGATGGTCAGCGCAGCTGTAAGGTAAGGCACGCGAGGCAAAGCACGAAGGTGGGCCGACGAGGGGGCGCGACGGAGCTCAGTGGGCATGCTCCGGCAGAGAGGCTTGAGCGGGGACGAACGCGGAGGAGAGGAAGGAGCGTCGGGGATCGGCCGTCGGGCACGGGGGGATCGGGCACGGGGTTTGGCTGCGCGAGGGAGAGAATATGAGAGGGAGAGGATGAGGGGATCGATCCAGGGGTGCTAGGGTTCGGAAGGAGGCTGAGGCTGGGCCTAACGGGCTACCGCTATAGGAGGCCCAAGTGGCCAGCTGGGCTTCTCTCTCTCCCTCATATTTCTTTTAGTAGAAATAAATAGATAGAGGATAAGAAAGAGAGGGTTACGGAAAGATTATGCGCATGGGGATAATTTAACCGGACTCACAAAAATGAGTTTGACCCAAGAAATTTAGAAGTGACATGATCGAAAGATATGAATTCAAACTCATTTGAATTTAATTCAAATGCATTTGAACTAGGACTTGGTAAAAGGAAGGTCCAAAAATGTTTGGATATTTGGTGGAGCTTGGATAAGGGAAGAAAGAATTATCGACAACGTTTGAGAGTCGAAAACCGAAAGAAGGAAAGGTTAAAGGATTTAACATGCAAGTGTGTTGTGGTAAATTCCAAATTACTGGAATATTTATAATAGCTCCCTAATAATAGTAGGAGACTTTGGTATGTTTTATAGAGAATTTCACCATGTGAATTCCCTCGATTTAAATAGATCGAAGATCCATACAGTTTATTTAGTTCAGTTTTAAAAAGGGATGCAAAAAGACATGATGCAAAGATGAATGCAACGAACCAAACAAATCACATGACGAATCTCGGCATCCATGGAAGGCATCTGTAGCGCCGGTCTTGGGGTATCACAACTCTCATCCACCTACAAGAGATCTCAAACCGAGATCTAAGTATGGCACCGGGGGGTAAACAGAAGAGGGAGAGGTAAGACAAAGTTGCTTCTTTGACAACCGAGTGAAACCGATGAACCTTGAGAGGTTAAAAAGTTTAAAGAAAGAACACAATAGAGTCGAACAGGATTGTAAACAATCCATTAGAAAATAGGAACAAGGAACATCATGTAAACCTTGGAGGTTGCAAAGCTATGAATGACGAGCACAATGGACAAGAAGGAATTGAAACCACACTGGTTGAAACGAGATAACCAAGGAACAAGGAAGAACAAATTCGAATAGCACTCTGGTTGAAAAGAGATACAAGAATTGATTAGATGAAAGAACTCGAATGAAAACACAACACTCCGGCTAAATTGATAAGCAAGGAAAAGAACAAGATATTTACAAAATGAGATGATGGGTCAAAGAGAGTAACATCACAATGCCTCCGGAACAAATGTAAGAATGGAATCAAAAGAACGGAGAAGAAAACAACATGTTCTACCTGAAATGAATTTAAGAGAGCATCCTTAAAAGAAGGATTGAACGGAGTTGTTGGAAGTCAACAACGAAAAGTATAAGCTTGTTGTAGGCTTATGGAAACATCTGAACATTATGAGGTGACAAACAGCCACTAACAGAAACCATTGATTTCAGTGAGAGCACCAAAGAGATGAAAAACTTCTTTCACCGCGATAATAGGAGGAACCTTGGATTATTAATAAGCACCATAATTAGCAACATTCCTTAGGGAAGGCTTTAGGTGAAATATTTACGAAGATAAATCCAAGGAAGAATATGATGGATTTAAATATCTCATTCCTAACAACTTGTGAAATCATGAGACATGAAGGAAATTGTAAAAAATGACATAACACCACCTCAAAAGATATGTAAAAGAATTGCACTTTGGAATGCAAGATGAAGAATACTTGAGCTCCAACAAGAATCTTGAAGAACACTTCGAGAATGGATTAAATCTTTGATTAACCACCATGTAGAAACTCTCGAAGAACTCCGGATAGATAAAAAATGGTCGCAAAGAAAAGAAACTTGAAAACAATAAGATGAATCCTTGCATTGATTAGATGGAGCCTCGCGATGATATAACCGAGAAAACTTGGAACTCCGGAAAAGAAAGATGAACAATTGAAACCAAGAATTTGATGAACCTCCGGAATAAGGAATTGAATTTACTCGATGAAACAAGAATAAGAATTACATTATGCTTATCCTTCATCGATTAAATTGATGACCCATAATGGATTTGGCATACTACTTATTCCCATTGAAAAGGATTGATGAGAGATATAGCGCAAACTTGAAGAAGGTCTTTAGCGAACCACCGGAAGGAATTAGAAAATGAACGAAGATACTTGGGGAAATTTAGATACAAGAGAATGAAGAGATCACGAGCTGACTAGAAAATACTTGAGCGATGCACCGGTAAGATTTGGAGAACGAGAGTTCAAGCTGAGAATGAATAATTCTGAGATGATGGGCTCCAGAGAATAAAACTGAAAAGACTATTGAATTGCTCTGGCTAGGTGAAAAGAATTATCACTATCGAAAACAATTATCAGAGGATGGTATAAAGCTAGAATTTCGCATCTTTGGAAGAACGGGTAAGGATTTAGGAGGAACTCTTCTTTGGCCTTCAAATGCTCAGAATGACGACGAGAAACAACACCAAACTGTTGAGATACTCCCAAGAAATGAAGAATAAATAGGTTGAGCCAAAGGTGAAAAGAATTTGAAGCAATCTTGGAGAAGGCATATGACTGATGAAAATCCATTCTTACGTCATACTTTGAAAAGAATTTGAGAATAACTCCGGAAAAAATAGAAGCGTTAGGTCAGATCCTAGGAAAAGACCTGTGGGTTAGGGCCCACTTAATAGAAAACACCGTTGAATGATTTTAAAAGAGAGATTGCACTGGTTGATTTAAATGGATTGAATGAGATAATAATCTCGAAATATCTTGAATGGATTAAGAATGGAAACGCGAATCTTTGGAGATATCTTGAACACTCCAGAACAAATGAATAGTAAGAGGTGAATGATGGAGAGGTGCACCGGCATGGGAAACCATTTGAAAGGAGGAAAGGGATATGATCAACACCGAAAGCTTGAATTGAATCCACCGGAGAAGAAAAGAGAACGAAGAATGATAAACTTGAAGCTTCTTTAGTATCTTGCTGAGAATCACCGGATAATAACATTGATGGAAAAGAATGGAGAGACTTCCCATCAATAAAAAGGATACTTGATTAAGAAATCTGAGTCCTTGAAGAATAAGGGTGGGAGGGCGGGAAAAAGAAAGACAACTTGGCATGGATGAAACAAACAACATTGGGAAAACTGAGAGGTGAACTTGCGAATGGCGAAAATGATGGGATCATCTTAACGAGAAGAAAACCGGTTGGAAAAGAATTGACATGAAAAACTCAATGATCTAAAAGGATTAGTATTCACATAGAAATATGAGAACACCGCTTAGGAAAGGTATGGAATCAACAATTGACTTAGAAGCAACTCGAATACCACAACTCAAAACAAAACAAAACAAAGGATTTGGCTTGCAGAATAAGCCGAAACAAACATATGATAGAGATTTCGTCCAAAGTTTTCATGGTGGGATGATACATCTCTGTCGTATCTACTTTTCCAAACACTTCTGCCCTTGTTTTGGACTCTAAATTGCATGATTTGAATGGAACTAACCCGGACTGACGCTGTTTTCAGCAGAATTGCCATGGTGTTATTTATGTGCAGAAATAAAAGTTCTCGGAATGACCTGAAACTTCATAGAACGTCTATTTGGAAATAATAAAAAATCCTTGCAAAAGATGAAGACCAGGGGGCCCACACCCTAGCCACGAGGGTGGGGGCGCGCCCCCTACCTCGTGGGCCCCCTGGAGCTCCTCTGACCTCAACTCCAACTCTATATATTTGGTTTCAGGGAGAAAAAAATCAGAGAGAAGGATTCATCGCGTTTTACGATATAGAGCCACCGCCAAGACCTAAAACCTCTCGGGAGGGCTGATCTGGAGTCTGTTCAGGGCTCCGGAGAGGGGAATCCGTCGCCATCGTCATCATCAACCTTCCTCCAACACCAATTTCATGATGCTCACCACCGTGCGTGAGTAATTACATCGTAGGCTTGCTGGACGGTGATGGGTTGGATGAGATTTATCATGTAATCGAGTTAGTTTTGTTAGGGTTTGATCCCTAGTATCCACTATGTTCTGAGATTGATGTTGCTATGACTTTTCTATGCTTAATGCTTGTCACTAGGGCCCGCGTGCCATGATTTCTGATATGAACCTATTATGTTTTCATGAATATATGTGAGTTCTTGATCCTATCTTGCAAGTCTATAGTCACCTACTATGTGTTATGATCCGGCAACCCCGAAGTGACAATAAGCGGGACAACTTCCGGTGATGACCGTAGTTTGAGGAGTTCATGTATTCACTATGTGTTAATGTTTTGGTCCGGTACTCTATTAAAAGGAGGCCTTAATATCCCTTAGTTTCCGCTACGACTCCGCTGCCACGGGAGGGTAGGACAAAAGATGTCATGCAAGTTCTTTTCCATAAGCACGTTTGACTATATTCGGAATACATGCCTACATTACATTGATGAATTGGAGCTAGTTCTATGTCACCCTAGGTTATGACTGTTACATGATGAACCACATCCGGAATAATTCTCCATCACTGATCCATTGCCTATGAGCTTTCCTGTAATGCCCTCGATGTGGCTATGTCTCCCACGTGTCGAAGCACGACTTAGAGGCATAACCGCGTTGAAAGCAATGTCGCAAGTGTGGTAATCTTCACACAACCCACGTAATACATAAGGGAAAGAGATACATAGTTGCCTTACAATCGCCACTTCACACAATTACATGAATAAAGCATTACATCATCCAGATACAATCAAGGTCCGACTATGGAACCAAAATAAAAGAAGACTACCCCAAATGCTACACAGATCCCCGATCGTCCCAACTGGGCTCCACTACTGATTGTGTGAACGAAAAAACACAAAGGACAAGATCTTCATCGAACTCCTCCTTGAGCTTGGTTGCGTCACTTGCTCGGTAACATCGGCTCCTGCAAACTGGTTTTGGAAGTATCTGTGAGTCACGGGGACTCAGCAATCTCACACCCTCGCGATCAAGACTATTTAAGCTTACAGGTAGGGTAAAAGGTATGATGTGGAGCTGTAGCAAGCGACTAGCATATATGGTGGCTAACATATTCACAAAAGAGAGCGAGAAGAGAAGGCAGAACAACCTACGGTCGAACAACTATGATCAAGAAGTGATCCTAGAACAACCTACTCCAACACCGTGTTCACTTCCCGGACTCCGCCGGAAAGAGACCATCACGGTTACACACGCGGTGGATGTATTTTAATTAAGGTCAACTTCAGGTTTTCTACAACCGGACATTCGAAAGTTCAAATCCCTGCAGGGGTGTCCCAACTTAGCCCATCACAAGCTCTCACGGTCAACGAAGGATATTCCTTCTCCCAAGACAATCCGATCAGGCTCGGCATCCAGGTTACAAGACATCCTCGACAATGGTAAAACAAGTCCAGCAACACCGCCCGAATGTGCCGACAAATCCTGATAGGAGCTGCACATATCTTGTTCTCAGGGCACACTCAAATGAGCAATCCGTACAACTAAAACCATCCCTCAAGTTTCCCCGAGGTGGCGCTACAAGGGGCTCTAGTTTGGACCAACACTCAGAGGAGCACTAGCCCGGGGGTGTTTAAAATAAAGATGACCCTTGAGTCTGCAGAACCCAAGGGAAAGAAAAGGCTAGGTGGCGAATGGTAAAACCAATGTTGGGCATTGCTGGAGGAGTTTTATTCAAGGCGAACTGTCAAGGGGTTCCCATTATAACCCAACCGCGTAAGGAACGCAAAATCCAGGAACATAACACCGATATGACAGAAACTAGGGCGGCAAGAGTGGAACAAAACACCAGGCATAAGGCCGAGCCTTCGACCCTTTACCAAGTATATAGATGCATTAATTAAATAAGAGATATTGTGATATCCCAACAAAATAACCATTTTCCAACATGGAACAAGCTCCAATCTTCACCTGCAACTAACAACGCTATAAGAGGGGCTGAGCAAAGCAGTAACATAGCCAAACAACAGTTTGCTAGGAAAAGGTGAGTTAGAGGCTTGGCTTAACAATATGGGAGGCATGATAAGCAAGTGGTAGGTATCACAGCAAAGGCATAGCAAAAGAGCGAGCAACTAGCAAGCAAAGATAGAAGTGATTTCGAGGGTATGGTCATCTTGCCTAAAATCCCGCAAGGAAGAAGAACGAGTCCATGAAGAAGACAAACGGATGTAGTCGAACGGGTCCTCACAAGCGCGACGTTATCGGAACCAACCCGAAGAAGCAACACCGGAAAGAAGCACACAACATAGTAAACAACCAACACATGAACATGTTATGATATGCGGGATGCGATATGCGGTGCATATGCATGATTTGGAAAGGAATGATTGAACCTGGCCTCAACTTCGAAATCCAAGAGTGCCACTGGAAAGGTGAGGTGATTTCGGTTGAAATCGATATAAAGATCACCGGAATCGGATGCACGGTTTGGAAATGGCAAGCAAAACAAATATGGCACCTGTCTGCGATTAACAGCAAGTAGGCATCTAAATGCATCAAGATAAATAAGGTACAACACTCAAACATGGCAACAAAATACATGGCAGGGATCCACTCATGAAGTTTAACAAAAGATGAACACTGAACTACGGCTAATTCACTCAATAACAGGTTCAAACAAGCATGGCAAAAGAGCAAATATATCAGGTTTCAGACTTGGTGAAATTAACACAAGTTTGGAATTTATCATCAGGAAGCGCAATTTAGAGCATGAAAACTACATGCTACAGGAACTTAACATGACAAAGCAAGTCATGAAATGAAGCTACTCAAAGCACTTAACAAAAGTTCCTTAGTGACCTTGAGCCAAAAGGGATTAGAAAATACAATTGCAAGCATGTGAACATGGCAAAAACATAAACAGATTCAGACTTAGTGAAAAACTAGAGCATGCAAAATAGTTAACAAGTAGGCATGTTTACGAGCTCGATGCACTCACTACAGAGCATGGCATGACAAACTAATAATACATCCATCAAGAAGACATGGCATAGAACCTAGAAATGGCAAGAACAACAACATAGCATGCACGGATCAATAGCAACAACCTCGGCAAAATCGCTAAACATGTTAACAATCTGCCAGGAACATTTTATAGCAAAAGTAGAGCTCGTTTGACTCAAGCTAGGGTGCTCCATAATTGCAAACAAAGACATGGATGGATAGATCACCACAATGTTAACAAAACATCCTTACTGATCATCCTAAAAAGAGGCACGGATCACTAGGAAACAACATGAACATATGGCATAACAACAAAATCAGGATAAGGACTTGGTGAAATTCTAAGTCCCTGAAATCAGCATTACCGATTACGCTACTTTGCAAGCTTATGCTAGTCACCACAAATATAAAACAAATACATGGCATACACCCCTGTGAAGATGGCATGGCATATAACAAAACACATGTAGAGCTTAGGATTATATCATGCACACATTAATCATGGCAAAAATGACAAAAAGCTATTTGCTGAAACAGATCTGACAAATTCCTCACATAGCCCTCTTCCAACAGCATTTCGGGCATCAAGATGAGCTCAAATGAAAATGATGCAATGAGATGAAATGATGTACTCGTCGAGGCGAACATTTTGATATGCTACACGCATGAATCGGAGCTACGGATGCAGAGTTATGATGTGATGAAGATTGCAAAAAAACTAGGGTTTCGGGAAGAAACTCAACCGTCTCGTTTGGATCTGGATCTGGATCCGGTACTGTAGTGGCACGCAAAACAAGGATGCTCACCGGAGAAGACGACGATGGCCGGGGGAGGGCGCGGTCGCCGGGGCGCGGCGCCGGTCGCCGGAGACGGGCGCACCGGCGAAGGGTGGCGCGGGGCCGGCGTGGGTCGGCGGGGCAGCGAGCAAGGCGGGGCGGCGGCGAGCCGTGCAGGAGGCGGCGCGGCGAGCTGTGCCGCGATGGTGGGGGCGTGCGCCGGCAAAGGTCGGTGCGGCGAGCCATTGCGGTGGCGCGGCGCGGAGGACTGCCGGCGGGCAGTGGGAGGAGCGCCTCGGGCAGAGGAGAGCCGGGCTTGGGGCGGCGGCGCTGAGATGGGCCCGCGCGGGCCTGCTGTGGGCCGGGCGGGCCGGACGGCGGCAGAGGGTGGAGCAGCCACGTGGCAGGCGCTGACTAGCGGCGGAGGGTGGCGCGATTACGTCTGGTCTGGGACGGACATGTCCGGCGCGCGGAGAGGAATTTTTAAGGTTTCGGGACGCGAGATTTGGACGGGGTGCACATATTTATAGGTAGAGGGACCTAGGAGACTCCAAATGAGGTGCGGTTTGCGGCCATGCGATTGTGATCGGACAACCGAGATGATGGAGGGGGTTTGGGGCCACTTTGGAGGGGTGTTGGCCTGCAACACACACAAGGCCTTTTCGGTCCCTCGGTTAACCATTGGAGTATCAAACGAAGTCCAAGGCCGCATGACAAGTCTCGGTCCAATCCGAAAACGATTAACACCCGCACATGAAAAGAGGTAGAAAGGGACACCGGGTGACATACGAGCGCCGGATTGCAAAACGGACAACGGGGAAATGCTCGGATGCCAGAGACGAACATGTATGCAAATGAAATGCACATGATGACATGATATGCAATGCATGACACGCAAGCAATGACAAGGCAACAACAGCGAATAACTGGAGGACACCTGGCACATCAGCCTCGGGGCGTTACATTTCCATATATTGTTCTTCGCTTATTTACTTTCCAATTGCTATTGTTACAATCACTACAAAATACCAAACACATTACTTTTGTTATCATTGCCATTTGCTACCGTTACCACTACTATCATATTACTTTGCTACTAAACACTTTGCTGCAGATATTAAGTTTCCAGGTGTGGTTGAATTGACAACTCAACTGCTAATACTTGAGAATATTCTTTGGCTCCCCTTGTGTCGAATCAATAAATTTGGGTTGAATACTCTACCCTCGAAAACTGTTGCGATCCCCTATACTTGTGGGTTATCAAGACTATTTTCTAGCGCCGTTGCCGGGGAGCATAGCTGTATTCTTTGAGTCACTTGGGATTTATATCTTCTTATCATTATGAAGAACTTCAGAGATCCAAAAACCAAGATTTATCCCTCAACTACGAGGGGAGGTAAGGAACTGCCATCTAGCTCTGCAGTTGATTCACCTTCTGTTTTGAGTAAGTTTGCGACACCTAAACCTGCTTCTGCTATTCGTTCTGATATGTCGCATGTTATTGATGATGAAACTACTTCTATGCTTGATACTACTGTGCCACTTGGTAAATTTCTTGATGAACAACTTGCTAGGGTTAGAGAGAATGAAATTATTTAAACTGATAATATTGATGAAAGTGATGATGAAGACTCTCCCCCTAATAAATATGAAGACTCTTGATAACCCACAATCATAGAATCAACGTTATGATAAGTAAGACTTTGTTGCTAGGAAACATGGTAAAGAAAGAGATCCTTGGGTTCAGAAACCCATTCCTTTTCCTCCCAAACCATCCAAGAAAAAGGATGATGAGGATTTTGAGCGCTTTGCTGAAATGATTAGACCTATCTTTTTACGTATGCGATTAACTGATATGCTCAAAATGAATCCTTATGCTAAGTATATGAAAGATATTGTTACAAATAAAAGAAAGATACCGGAAGCTGAAATTTCCACCATGCTTGCTAATTATACTTTTAAGGGTGGAATACCAAAGAAACTTGGAGATCCAAGAGTACCCACTATACCATGCTCCATTAAAAGAAACTATGTTAAAACTGCTTTATGTGATCTTGGAGCCGGTGTTAGTGTTATACCTCTCTCTTTATAACGTAGACTTGACTTGAATAAGTTGACACCTACTGAAATATCTTTGCAAATGGCTGATAAATCAACTACTATACTTGTCAGTATTTGTGAGGATGTGCCTGTTGTGGTTGCAAACGTTACTATTTTAACAGACTTTGTTATTCTTGATATTCCCGAGGACGATGGTATGTCTATTATTCTTGGAAGACCTTTTTTTGAATACTGCAGGGGCTGTTATTGATTGCACCAAAGGCAATGTCACTTTTCATGTTAATGGTAATGAGCATACGGTACACTTTCCGAGGAAACAACCTCAAGTTCATAGTATCAACTCTATTGGAAAAATTCCATCGATTATTATTGGAGGTTTTGAATTTCCTCTACCTACTATCAAAAAGAAATATGATATTATTATTATTGGGGATGTGCATATCCCCATTGAGGTAACATAGTGTTATTCGAAATTTCTCTGGTTCCATGTTATTCAGAATGAGTTCGGTAACAAGACTTGATCAACCTTGTTAGTGGATTCCTTTTGATGATCATGAGATGGATGAAGTTAGAAAACACAACCTTCTCTACCCTCATTTTACTTTCTATTATTTACATTAAATAAAATAAAAATAATTTTTTTCCGTTTATCATCTGAATTATCCGTGCAATATAAAAATACCTCGAAAATAAAAGTTATCCAAATGCCCTGAAATTTAAATATGATTTTTTTTCTGGAATATTTGAGAATATTTGGCACTGAGAACACAGCAGGGGGAGCTGGCACCTGGCCACGAGGGTCAGGGGCACGCCCTACCCCCTGGGCGCGCCCCCTACCTCGTGGGCCCACGGTGGCCCCCCTCCACTTATTCCTGCACCCACACACTCCTTCCTCCCACAAACATCAATATCCAGCTCAAACCAGAGTCCAAGCTCATTTTGCTGCCATTTTCGATCTCCTTGCTCAAAGCACCTCTCACAAAACTGCTTGGGGAGATTGTTCTTTGGTATGTGACTCCTCCATTGGTCCAATTAGTTTTTGTTCTAGTGCTTTATTCATCGCAAATTTATGCTTCCTAGGTGACCATGTTCTTGAGCTTGCATGTCAAATTTATATGGTTCCAAGTAGTTTTGATGCATGATATAGGCTCTAGGCACTTGTAGGAGTAGTTGCTAGCAATTTTGTTGAGTTTGGTTTACTTTTCCTTGAAGTTACTAAAAATTTAAGAAATTTTTCACAGGAAGAAATATGCTTAGGAAAATGTACCAAGGTGGTTCTTCAAGGAAGCAAGGACCCAGGCTTGTAATGCATGATGCTGATGAAGAGCCACCAAGAGACGCTCCAGTGCGTCCTTGTGAATGGCCTTCGGAAAACTTTATGGATCGAGCGGGAATTAAGGAAGAATTTAACGCATATTTGCGTAATGCTGATCTTGTGAGCTTCGTCGAAGAAACTGCCACCAGTACCACTATCTCACTAGTTCCTTTGTGAGGAGGTTTGAATTTTCATCTTCACGTAATTCTCCAACTGTCCTGTTTGATCATTATGAAAAATCTTATACTATGGACTTAGAGGAGTTTACCACTGCTTGCAAACTCCCACAATGGGGTAGTGCTAGTGAACCCCACAAATCTGAATTTAGAAATTTTCTTGCTAGTATAACTGTGGGGGAATCTAGAGATATAGCACAAGCTACCATAGGGAGCATTCATTTTCCTGCTATACATTATTTTGCTCTCTTCATAGGTAGGTGCATAAATGGTAAAGATGAAGCATGTCATATGTGTGTTCCCGACCTCAGTATTCTTAGGAGTGCTCTGTTAGGAGACAAATCTTATAATTTGGTAGCCATTGTTGCATGTAGGTTGCATAATAATAGATTTCATGGAGATTTCTTTGGTGGAGTTTATGCAACCCGCTTAGCTCATTTTCTTGGTGTAACCATACGTCATGATGATATTGAATTGCCTCCTACTTACCTAGACTTTAATGCTATGGTTCACCACCAGTTTGTTGAGAGGAATGAATCACCTCTCTAGTATCGCTTAATCTTTGAGAGACGTCGTGTTGTCCGTATTACTCTCCCTGCTCCTGCCTTCTTTGATTATCATGCAAAAGGAAGATATGTTATTACCAGAGAGGAGGCAGATGAGTACGAGAGGAGGGCGGAGGCCGCTCGTCGCCACGTTGCAGCTGAGGAGGCGATAGCCGCTGCATCTCAGTACGACCCCAACTATTACTATGGATATCCGCCAGGCCAAACTTGGCCATAGACCAACTTAGGCAAAAAGCCTAAGCCTGGGGGAGTACGTATTTCTCACCGGCATTATATTCGTGTTCACACACTCATTGCTAGATGTCGGTGCTCATACTTTTTCATTGTATCATCCATGTTAGTTTGTTTCCTTTTTATGCTTTCTTCTTGTGTGTCTAATAAACCTTAAGAAAAACAACAACAAAATTAGTTGTAGCTTTTTGCTAGTTTTAATTTCCATGCTGTAGTAGTAATAATTAAGAAGAAAACCCAAAAATATTTCCTGTTCTTCTTTTGCTTGTTGGGAGCTTTCTCGTGTAAATAGTTTTATTTCTTTTCTTTTCTTTAGGGGTCGATAGGAGAAGACCATGATTAAATTGTTGAAGTGACTCTTATATGCATTATTGTTGATTTAACCAAGAGCCCATATTGCCTTGTCTTCTCCTGTTTATTGAATGCTCGCAGATTCCAGCTTAGTCCAATGCACGTGCACTATTATTATTATTCACATCATTCGGTCGTGCAAGTGAAAGGCAATTATGACGATATATGATGGACTAACTGAGATGAGAAAAGCTGGTATGAACTAGACCTCTCTTGTTTTTGTAAATATGATTAGTTCATCGTTCCTAATTCAGCCTATTATGAATAAACATGCTTGCAATGACAACTAGAGATGATAGTTTCTTGTGCCATGCTTGATTATCTAGGAGCTTATAATGGTTTACCTTGCGTGCCAACATGCTATTAAAATGGTTGTGATGTGGTATGATAGGGTGGTATCCTCCTCTGAATGATTTAAGTGACTTGACTTGGCGCATGTTCACGCATGTAGTTGAAACAAAATCAACATCGCCTTCACGATATTTATGTTCATGGTGGATTATATCCTACTCATGCTTGCATCGGTGTTGATTAATTTTAATGCATGTTCATGACTGTTGTCGCTCTCTAGTTGGTCGCTTCCCAGTCTTTTGCTAGCCTTCACCTGTACTAAGCGGGAATACTGCTTGTGCATCCAACTCCATAAACCCCAAAGTTATGCCATATGAGTCCACCATACCTACCTATATACGGTATCTACCCGCCGTTCCAAGTAAATTTGTATGTGCCAAACTCTAAACCTTCAAATAAATATCCTATTTTGTATGCTCGAATAGCTCATGTATCAACTAGGGCTGTCCGTATCTTCCATGTTAGGCGGGTTATTCTCTAAAGGAGTGGACTCTGCTCCTCACTCACGAGAAAATGGCTGGTCACCGGGATGCCCAGTGCCATGCTTTATGCAAACTAAATCAAAATAATTGCAAACAAAACTCCCCCTGGGACTCTTGTTAGTTGGAGGCACTCGTTGTGTCGAGTAAGCCATGGATTGATGCTTGTTGGCGGAGGGGGAGTATAAACTTTACCATTATGTTTGGGAACCGCCTATAATGTGTGTAGCATGGAAAATATCGCCATCTCTTGGTTGTTATGTTGACAATGAAAGTATACTGCTCAAAATATTATTCACCTCTATTTCAAAACCGAGCTCTGGCACCTCTAAAAATCCCTGCTTCCCTCTACGAAGGGCCTATCTATTTACTTTTATGTTGAGTCATCATCCTCTTATTAAAAAGCACCAGTTGGAGAGCACCGCTGTCATTTGCATTCATTACTATTAGTTTACATTGAGTATGACTTGACTGGATCTCTTTTACCATTAATTACAATGTCTAGTCAGTCCTTGATCTGTAAAGGTGCTCTGCATTTATGTTTTGCGGTCTCAGGAAGGGCTTGCGAGATACCATCTTGTTATATCATATTATGATTGTTTTGAGAAAGTGTTGTCATCCGAGATTTATTATAATTGCTCGCTAGTTGATTATGCCATCGATATGAGTAAACATGAGACCTATGCGTTATTGTGAATATGGTTAGTTCATAATCTTTGCTGAATACTTGAATGTTGGCTTTACATGTTTACAACAACAAGAGCAAACAGAGTTTGTAAAAGTTTTTCTTTATCACTTTCAGTTTATCAACTGAATTGCTTGAGGACAAGCAAAGGTTTAAGCTTGGGGGAGTTGATACGTCTCCGTCATATCTATTTTTCCAAACACTTTTGTCCTTGTTTCGGACTTTCACTTGCATGATTTGAATGGAACTACCCCGGACTGACGTTGTTTTCAACACAATTGCCATGGTGTTATTTATGTGCAGAAACAAAGGTTCTTAGACTGACCCGAAACTTCACGGAACGTCTATTTGGAAATAATAAAAAATCCTTGCAAAAGATGAAGACCAGGGGGCCCACACCCTAGCCACGAGGGTGGGGGCGCGCCCCCTACCTCGTGGGCCCCTTGGAGCTCCTCCGACCTCAAATCCAACTCTATATATTTGGTTTCAGGGAGAAAAAAATCAGAGAGAAGGATTCATCGCGTTTTACGATACGGAGCCACCGCCAAGCCCTAAAACCTCTTGGGAGGGCTGATCTGGAGTCTGTTCGGGGCTCACGAGAGGGGAATCCATCACCATCATCATCATCAACCTTCCTCCATCACCAATTTCATGATGCACACCGCCGTGCGTGAGTAATTCAATCGTAGGCTTGCTGGACTGTGATGGGTTGGATGAGATTTATCATGTAATCAAGTTAGTTTTGTTAGGGTTTGATCCCTAGTATCCACTATGTTCTAAGATTGATGTTGGTATGACTTTGCTATGCTTAATGCTTGTCACTAGGGCCCAAGTGCCATGATTTCAGATCTGAACCTATTATGTTTTCATGAATATATGTGAGTTCTTGATCCTATCTTGCAAGTCTATAGTCACCTACTATGTGTTATGATCCGGTAACCCCGAAGTGACACTAATCGGGACCACTCCCGGTGATGACCGTAGTTTGGGGAGTTCATGTATTCACGATGTGTTAATGCTTTGGTCCGGTACACTAATAAAAGGAGGCCTTAATATCCCTTAGTTTCCTCTACACTAGTGCAGAACCGGGCAATAGCACCGGTTCGTAAGGCCCTTTAGTGCCGGTTTGGTAACCGGTGCTAAAGTGTAGGCACTAAAGGCCCCCCCTTTAGTACCGGTTCAGCACGAACCGGTGCTAAAGGGCAACCACGTGGCACGAGCCAGCTTTGGGGGCAGGGAGCCCTTTAGTACCGGTTGGTGTCACCAACCGGTATTAAAAGGTTGGGGGGGTTGGGTTTATGATTTCTTTTTCATTTAATTTTGTGATTTCCATTTAATTATTTTTCGTTTGCTAGTATTTTACGATACTACATATTGTACACGTTATGCATATATATAAATAGAATTTCTAGTAGAACCGATCATAATATATATATATATATATATATATATCATCGAATGTCTCACAACCACCATTAATTAATTCACACATATATACACACATGTATATATATATACAATTTCTCCTAATTGGTGCCTTCAGAGCCAGTGGCATTAGCCTAGCTAATTGGTGCCTTCGGAGCACGATAACAATTGGAAGTGGTTCATGGGGGCGGTAGCGGGTAATAGTATTCTCCTTTGGGATCTATGACCTGGTCGAGCAAAAATCCTGCTATTTCCTCTTGAATTGCTTCTATGCGGTCCTGTGCTAGGAGCTTGTCCCGCACCTCTTTGAACTGTTAAGAAGGAGATCAATATGCATGTGTATTAGTTGTGTGACTAGATATCGCTAATGGTGTAAAAATTGTGAATAGTGTTCTGACAATCGATATCATACCCACTCCTGTCTTTGAGATTTGCTCCTTTTGGACGCCATCATGCGAATGTTCTCGCAAACGTAGTATGCACATAGATCATTCCCCGACGCCTGCTTCAGGGCCTTTACAAGAATGGAATTTGATCAGATAATAATTAATCAAGCATGATAATTAAAGAGATGGCAGCTAGCTAGTACTACTTAATTACTTTCCTTGGGTCGATACCATTTCAGATTTTGTTTCCATGGGCCTGGAGTGGCCCTGATGAACTTTGCCCAAGCCCTGCCCGCCGACAAAGAAAATGAATAAATGGGTTATTAAATAGTTGTTATCAGGAAATGATGAACTAATTAAATAGGCCAAGATATAGTTAATAATGATTGAAATTACCTGTTGACTATCCCCTTCATGATGGTGTAGTCACTTGCTTTCTTAAGTAGTGAGTCTAGTACCTCAATTGTTCCTTCATCAACTTTAATGATTAACAAGATCCAGTGAAATCTGCATGCACACACATTTGCATGTCTTAATTAAGCGGGCATATGTAGGCAAAAACATGTAGCTAGCTAGTAGGGAAAAACAGAATTTGTAGTACAAGACAGTGTGACTTACTGGAAGTTGTAAGGAATTAGTATATCTTCATTGTATTTGAGTTCCTTGAAGAACTGTAGCATGCTTTCCTCTACACTTTTTTCGTGATATGGATCTATTTTCCATGTGTATTCATTAATGGTATTTGGGTCAACGAACCCAATGCCATAGCGTCCACCTTTTTTCATTTCATAAATATTCATCCTGCATAATACCACAGAAAAGAATATAGTGAGGATAATTACAGGTAATGATTGATCAAAATGATCACTACAGCTAGCTTGAGACTTAAATTACAGAAAGAAATCACTTACAGAAAATAGCAACTGACGATAGATTTGTCAAGTGCATCTTGATTGTATAGCTGAAATAGTTCTGAATACTCAACGGTCACAACTTTCTCATGGTAGTAATGATCCTTGTTGACATTCACCGTGAGGGACTCTTGATTGGAAATCTTGGTAATGTCCATGTACCATTGATGCAATTCATACATTCTCGTTGGGAGCTTATGGTCCTCCTATGGCTCGACCAAAGGTTGGCCCCGGGCATATTTCCGTTTTATTTCCTCCTCTCTAGTCGGAGACATGGGCTCGATATCGAGGAGTTGTCCAACAGTGATCCCGATCGATTCAGCCTGTGCAATATGCTCCTCGGTTATTACCACATCGCCCACCCCGGGAACGTTAACGGTTTGCCCACAATAATATTGGGCACGCCTACTCTCATGTGTTGTTGGCACAACAAGCGGGGGGATTGATTGCGCCGCCTGTTCTCCCAGCTGGGGAACGGTTTTACCGCTCCTTTTGCCAGCTGATTTGCTCGATCTCGAGCTCGCCTCTTTCTGTAGACGTGCTCGATTTAACTTCTTGATGTGGCGCTCATATTCTGTGTCAACAGGCTTGGGAGCTAGTGCTCTAGCCATACAAATGAAGTGGTCAATCTTTTCCACAGGCACTTCCTCCCTTGGCGGCGGTGGCGGTTTCGGTGCAAAATGGGCTTCCACCTCGGCCTTCGATATGGCTACGTTTTCCTCCTCGGACTTGTCGTAAGGCCTCTGCGGAAGAGGCGCGAGGCTTGGACCATATTGAAATCGTTTGCCTCCCCATGTACCTCCAGTACTACCTCGACTTGTACCGCTACGCACCATAGCTGAGGTAGCTCTCTTCCATGATTGCTGAGGCGGCGAAGACGGCTGACGTGGTTGAGTTGGAGGAGGAGGAGTGGCCTGAAGCTGTGCTGGACTTGGAGGAGGAGTGGCCTGAAGTAGTGCCAGACTTGGAGGAGGAGTGGCCTGATGCTTTGCCGGACTTGGAGGAGGAGGAGTGGCCTGAAGCTGTGCCGGACTTGGAGGAGGAGTGGTCTGACGCGTTGGTGGACTTGGAGGAGCGGGAGTCTGCTGACTCGGTGGCGGACTGTGACGAGGAGTCGGATGACGCGGTGTCGATGGCCTTCGAAAGATGATGCAATCCTTTCTCCATAGGATGATACGATGGTTGGCCTCTCCTAGTGTGTGCTCATCGTCACCTGCAGGAATGTTAAGCTCTAGCCCCGAATATTGGTCCACCACCTCATCAACCAAGACACGAGCATAGCCCGCTGGAATCGGGTTGTAATGGAAGTTTGCCTCGGGGGGATTTGTAAAAGCAAGGGCGTCCGCCACCTTCATGGATATGTTCTTCATTTTGAAGTGTAGCTCGCAGTTAGTGTTCTCCATGATGTCATCCACTGGGTAGCTATCCAGCAATGCGTCGCCCGGGGCGGAACCCACGCTGCTTCTCGGCATGGATGGGACGGTGCTATCCAATGGTGGATCATCCGCTAGCTGCTGAGACCCCCTTTGCTGGCTAAGTGAGTCGATCTGCTCCTCCTGCTGCTAGAATTTGACTGCCAAGTCCCCGTGCGCTGATTCTAGGCCTTGAAGGCGTTCATAGTCTAGCTTCCTCTGCTCCTACTCCATCTTCCTCTTCTTCTCCTCCGCAATCTTCTTTCTCACACGGGTTCTGTAGTCGGCGTTCCAGTCTGAAAACCCCTCATACCACGGAATAGCGCCCATGCCTCGTGTTCTTCCCGGGTGTTCAGGATTTCCTAGGGCACGCGTAAGCTTGTCGTTCTCTCTGTTGGGCTCGAACAACCCCGATCGAGCCTCTTCTATTGCAACAAGTAGCTTATCTTCGGCTCCGTCCAGACATGCCTTCTTCGAAACTTTGCCTGTCTTCCGGTCCAACTCCCCCCCATGCGCATAGAACCAAGTCCTGCACCTGGGGGGCCAGCTCAATGTTTCTGGAGTGACACCTGCATCCAGCATCTCTTTCTCAGACTTATCCCACTTAGGCATTCCCACCGCATAGCCACCTCGCCCCAGCTTATGGAACTTATCCTTTTTTGCGGCATTGGCCTTGTTTATTCTCGACCGTTCCTTAGATAATTCCGAATCCTTGAATTTCACGAAATCGTCCCAATGAGCACTTTGGTTCTCTAGTGTTGCCTCGAATACTGGAGTCTTCCTTCCTCCGTTGACGTACTTGGTCCATTCACAAATCTTGTGGTTCTTGAATGCAACCGCCATCTTCCTAAGAGCAGTGTCCTTCACTTTCTCCACATCTGCATCTGTGAAATGATCTGGCAGGGTGAAATGTTCCATGAGCGTTTCCCAAAGCAGAAGTTTTTGTCTGTCATTGACAAAAGTAACTCCTGGACGTGGCTTTGCTAGCTCTCTCCATTCTTGAAGGGAGATCGGGAGTTGGTCCTTCACAAGAACTCCGCACTGACGAATGAACTTGTCCGCAATCTTCTTAGGCGCTAATGGTTCACCATTAGGTCTGATGGCCTCGATATTGTACTTTACGCCCTCCTTCAACTTTTTGTTCGGGCCACGTTTCCTGTTGCCTGAAGATTTTCTCGATCCGGATGGCTGAAAGAAGAAAGATCGATTCATTAATATATCTTAAAGTCATTTAAAACATGTGATGATCACCAGATGCCTGCTTATATAAATATATATATCTCGCCGGTCTTTGTTGTTTCAAGATCAACATTTTCATAGTTCATGACTTCATCAATTCGGTCGTCGCGATCGAATATCATATCACCCTCCCCGGTGTTGTTTAGATATTCGGAGCCGTCATAATCTTCTTCATTCTGATCATCATCTGGCCCGCGAGGATTGCGTATGATATCGAACAGCGCCTCTTCTCCCTCTCTGCCGGTATTGTCCGCCATAGGTTTTGTTTAACTAATCCAAAAGAAATATAAAAAAATTTAGTATTCAAATTACATCGTCTCAAAAAATAGATATAATCTCGAATACATCGTCTCGAATAATAGATATAATCTCGAATACATCGTCTCGAATAATAGATATAATCTCGAATACATCGTCTCGAATAATATATAATCTCGAATACATCGTCTCAAATATTATATATCGAATACATCACTAGCTAGGTAGCTAATAAAGATCAAATACTACAGAAGAATCTAGGACACTCGCGGTTCCTGCGGTGCGGGTGGTGGACACCCAAAGAGAAGGAACCCTCACAGGATCATAGCTGAAGTGAGATCCCTGAAGAAACTGCCAGGTATTGGAGAACCTGCCGCCCTCTAACGCAACCATGTAGCGATGGACGTGCTCGTCCTCCTCCCTGACACGGCGACGTACCACCTCCGGTGGGGCCGGCTCCCTCCGCCCTGAAACTGGCCCACGCGAACGCCACCAAACGAGATCAGGGTCGACGACGGGACCCGGGGCCGGGTTCCTCATCAAGCGGCGCGCCCCCTCCAGGCAGCACCTCCCAGTGCCAGCCCGGCGGAGCCCAGTCCCGGACATGGGTCAGCCGGACGTCGTCATGGACGGGTCGACGGCGAGGATGCGGGCCGGGCATCGTCGAGAACAAATACTAGCTATACGCCCACAAAAAGTAACATTTTTAATGATTGGATTTTGATAACTAAAATTTCTAACATTTCTATAAAACTAACATTCCTATAACATTTCTAACAATGCTATATAACTAACATTTCTATAACATTTCTAATATTTCTATAACTAAAAAACAGAAAAAAAATTATAACATTTCTATATATATAACTAACATTTGTATAACATTTCTAATATTTCTAGAACTAAAAAAAAGAAAAATTTCTAAATTTTTAATAACTATTTCTACAACTAAAAAACAGAAAAATTTCTAACAATTCTAACATTTCTATAACATTTCTAACAATGCTATATAACTAACTATTTCTATAACTAAAAAAAAATTTCTAACATTTTTATAACTATTTCTATAACTAAAAAACTAAAAAAATGTATGTGTGTGTGCTCGCCGGCGAGGCGAGAGGCGACGGGGGGCGGCGACGGGGACGGCGACGGGCGCGGCGACGACGGGGATGGCGACGACGGGGACAGGGACGGGGCGGCGACGACGGGGACGGGGACGTACGGGCCGGGGCGGCGACGATGGAGACGGGGAGGCGATGACGGGGACGGGACGACGCGGGACGGGCCGGGACGGGGCGGCGGTGAAGACGGGGACGACGGGGACGGGGACGACGGGGCGGCGACAACGGGGACGGGGCGGCGACGGGGGCGGCGACGAGGGATATGGAGACGGGGGTGGCGGGCGAGGGGGCAGAGGAGAAGAAGCAGACGGGGGTGTCCGCTTTGAAGTGTTTAGTTATATAGGATGGACCTTTAGTACCGGTTGGAGCCACCAACCGGTACTAAAGGCCTTTTTTGGCCAGGCCAAGCGGCGGGAAGCGCACCCCCTTTAGTACCGGGTGGTGGCTCCAACCGGTACTAAAGGCCCCCCCTTTTGTACCGGTTGGTGCCACCACCCGGTACTAAAGGGGGTGCGCTGGCGCAGGTGCGGTGCAGCAAGTTTAGTCCCACCTCGCTAGCCGAGGGGCGTCCGCATTGGTTTATAACCCCCCGTGCGGTAGCTCTCTCGAGCTCCTCTCCAAAGCAGGCCTACTGGGCCTACATGTTCTGTGCTGCCCTGTGGGCCTACTGGGCCTTTGCGGGCCTGCATCCTGGCCCAACAACAGGTTGGGTTTCTAGTCGTATGCAGGCCGCTCTGGCCTAGTAGGCGGGCTTTATTTTTTGTTTTTTGCTTTATTTATATTTGAGTTATTTTTTTTATTTATTTAGAGTTTCTTTGTGAATATTTTTGCTTTAGGTACAAAAAATTACAAACTTTCTGTTAGTGCCCGTAGTTTTCAAATTTGAATAGTATAAATTTTGAATTATTTGAAATTAGTGTGAATCACTAGTTTGTGAATAACTTAACTTTAAAAATCAGTAAAGGCATGAAAGAATTTGTTTGCACATAAAATTTCTTCGCATTTCAAATGCGAAAACACATAACTACCCTAACTATTACAGAGATTCCCTCCTGGGTGTGAAACACAGAAGAAAGTGATGATAGTGAAGCCGATCACATCCCAAATCTTTGGATGTGAAACTTTTTCTTCGCGTGTGTCCCTTTGCGCCGTAACCATGGAAAATCTTCATCATTTAACGGGATGCTCGGGTCAATATTCACTGTGAATGGAGCAATTTCATCAAACTCTTCATAATCTTCTGACATGTCTGTCTTGTCATCCACTCCCACGATGTTTCTCTTCCCAGAAAGAACTATGTGCCGCTTCGGCTCATCGTACGATGCATTCTCTTCCTTATCTTTTCTTTTTCTTGGCTTGGTAGACATGTCCTTCACATAGAAAACCTGTGCCACATCATTGGCTAGGACGAATGGTTCGTCTGCATACGCAAGATTGTTGAGATCCACTAATTTCATTCCGTACTGCGGGTCTCCCGTTACCCCGCCACGTGTCATATTGACCCATTTGCACCGAAACAAAGGGACCTTCAAACCACGTCGATAGTCAAGTTCCCATATGTCCTGTATATAACCATAATATGTCTCCTTTCCCGTCTTGGTTTCTGCATCAAAGCGGACACCACTGTTTTGGTTGGTGCTCTTCTTATCTTGGGCGATCGTGTAAAATGTATTACCATTTATCTCGTACCCTTTGAAAGTCATTATATTCGAAGATGGTAACTGGGACAGCAAGTACATGTCATCTTCAATAGAGGTGTCATGCATGGTACGTGTCTGCAACCAGCTGGCAGAACTCCTAGTTTGTTCACGTGTAATCCAGTCATCAGACCGCTCCGGGTGTTTGGAGCGTAGAAAATTCTTGTGTTCATCCATATATGGAGCCACCAAGGCAGAATTCTGTAGAACTGTGTAGTGTGCTTCAGTGAGAGAATGTCCGTCCATACATATTATTTGTTCCCCTCCTACCGTGCCTTTTCCATCCAGTCTGCCCTTATGCCGCGATTCAGGAACACCAATCGGCTTAAGGTCAGGAATAAAGTCAATACAAAACTGAATGAGCTCCTCATTTTCATGGCCCTTGGAGATGCTTCCTTCTGGCCTAGCACGGTTATGAACATATTTCTTAAAGACACCCATGAACCTCTCAAAGGGGAACATATTGTGTAGAAATACAAGACCCAAAACATTAATCTCTTCGCATAGGTGAACTAGGACGTGCGTCATGATGTTGAAGAAGGATGGTGGGAACACCAACTCGAAAGTGACAAGACATTGCACCAAATCATTCTCTAACCTTGGTATGATTTCTGGATCGATTACCTTCTGAGAGATTGCATTGAGAAATGCACATAGCTTCACAATGGCTAATCAAACGTTTTCCGGTAGAAGCCCCCTCAATGCAACCAGAAGCAGTTGCGTCATAATCACGTGGCAGTCATGAGACTTTAGGTTCTGGAACTTTTTCTCTGCCATGTTTATTATTCCCTTTATATTCAACGAGAAGCCAGACGGTACCTTAATACTGAGCATGCATTCAAAGAAGATTTTCTTCTCTTCTTTGGTAAGAGCGTAGCTTGCATGGCCCTGATGTATGCCGTCTTTTCCGTGCATACATTGCTGGTCCTCCCGTGCCTCAGGTGTATCTTTTGTCTTCCCATACACGCCCAAGAAGCCAAGCAGGGTCACACAAAGATTCTTCGTCACGTGCATCACATCGATTGCGGAGTGGACCTCTAGGTCTTTCCAATAGGGTAGGTCCCAAAATATAGATTTCTTCTTCCACATGGGTGCGCGTCCGTCAGCGTCATTCGGAACAGGTTGTCCACCAGGAAACTTTCCAAAGACCACCTTCAAATCCTTGACCATATCATGTACATCAGCACCAGTACGGTGGCGAGGCTTCATCCGGTGATCCGCCTCACCTTTGAAATGCTTGCCTTTCTTTCTTACGGCATGCCTTCTCGGAAGAAATCGATGATGTCCCAGGTACACATTCTTCTTACAATTAGCCAAATATATACTGTTGGTATCATCCAAACAGTGCGTGCATGCGTGGTATCCCTTGTTTGTCTGTCCTGAAAGGTTACTGAGAGCAGGCCAATCATTGATGGTCACGAACAGCAAGGCCTTTAGGTCAAATTCTTCCCCATGTGCTCATCCCACACACGTACACCTGTTCCATTCCACAGTTGTAAGATTTCTTCAACTAATGGCCTTAGGTACACATCAATGTCGTTGCCGGGTTGCTTAGGGCCTTGGATGAGCACTGGCATCATAATGAACTTCCGCTTCACACTACTAGGAAAAGGGCTATAGATAGGATTGATACTAATGGCGCACCAGGGAAGTAGTGCGCCACTACTATATACTAATGGCGCACCTGTTGGTGATGTGCCATTAGTGTGGAAGACACTAAATAGGGTGCGCCACTAGTATTAATTTTTTTTCCATTTTCCATACATACTAATGGCGCATCAGGTCTACAATGCGCCATTACTAGTTCTAACTAGTAATGGTGCACCAGGCAGAGAGTGCGCCATTACTGTAATTTTTTTCTTATTCTTTTTTTTTCAAAACTACTAATGGCGCACCGTTTCATAGTGCGCCATTACTAGTTTAAACTAGTAATGGCGCACTTTTACACGGTGCACCATTAGTGTATATATTTATATTTTTTACTTTTTTGCAAAACTTCTAATGGCGCACCACCTGCAGGTGCGCCATTAGTAACCAGGGTTACTAATGGCGCATTTCCTTGTGGTGCGCCATTAGTAACCTGGGACCCCAACAAGATATTTTGGACAGCCCCACACCTACCCACTCACTTTCCCCACTTCATTCCCTCCACCTCCTTCTCCAAGCTTTCGGCTGCCTCCTCCTCACCTCATTTCCACAATAAATTCATCAAAATTAAGTGGTGAAATTACCTTTTTTTGATAGGTAAGTAAGGGGAAAGCTATCTTCATGATGTAGATCTACTTTTTTTCTCCCTAGCTAGCTCCAACAACGTGCACATGCACTTTTTGTGGCCTAGCTAGATCTATGTATGTTTGTGGTGTTGCATGTGTTTGTGGTGTTGCATATATGTTTGTGTTTGAAGGTACCGGTATTTGAAATGCGATAGTTGCCAATATTTTGCTGGAATGTTTTGATTCATTTCCGTTTCGGTGAGAATTTTGGCACTATGCATTCTATTTGGTCCTATTTTTAGGGAAGGTCATGCCAAATTTTTTCTTGGTTCTAAAATATCGTTTTGCTCTACCCCGCAGGCGACCATGGTCCGCACGATGACTGAAGGCATCGTGAATAGGTTTTTGAGCTCCGCGAAGGCCGAGATGCTTCAAAAGAACAAGACGGAGATAAGATGTCCGTGTCGAAGATGCAAGCTGAAGAGCCTTATTGCGGACCCGGATTCCGGGCAGGTGCGGGACCACCTGCTCTTGCGTGCTTTCATGGATGGATATCGGTGGCAAGGTGATGAAGATGACTATGAAGTCGTCCATGGCCGGGGCCGGGCAAGAAATGAGGAAGGGCAACAAGACAAGTACCACCGTGGCGAGGGCGGGCGAGAAGACGAAGAATCTCCAGGACATGATCACGACGGTGATGCTGTACACAGTCATCATGTAGAAGATGTCATACATGATGATGAGGAAGATCAAGACGAAGGGCATGATCATGAAGATGAAGATGCCGGAGCAGACGACGATGGAGGCTGGGTGCAGGACCCTCATATTCAAGAGCTG
This sequence comes from Triticum urartu, assembly GCF_056163025.1. Classification (NCBI taxonomy): domain Eukaryota; kingdom Viridiplantae; phylum Streptophyta; class Magnoliopsida; order Poales; family Poaceae; genus Triticum; species Triticum urartu. Next base: position 102,414,457 of record NC_141878.1, read on the forward strand.
CTTCTCAAGCAGACGGATAACGCAAGAGCTGCCGCCCGAGAGAAAGCCAAGTTGGATCAACTGGAGATAGACGCGGTTACTCCATTGTATGAAGGATGTAGGCCCAAGGATACCCGCCTGAAAGTAAAGCTCATGGCTCTGGAGATGAAGGTAAAACACAAAATGACCGACGCATGCTTCGACGAGAACATGTCATTCTGGCACGAACGTCTTCCCAAGGGGAACAAGTGCCCGACCAGTTTCGAGGAGGCGAAGAAAATCGTGTGTCCTCTGGATTTACCACACGTGAAATACCATGTGTGCATGAAAAATTGTATCATTTATCGGGACGAGCACGCGGAGTCTACCATATGTCCGGTGTGCGGCGTCACTCGATACAAGAAGAGGAAGAAAGCTCCTCGAAAATCGGTGTGATACTTTCCGATCACTCCTCGTCTGCAGCAGTATTTCGCAGACCCAAAGGTAGCAAAGCTCCTGCGTTGGCACGCGGATAGGGAGGAGAAGAAGCGGGAAGATGACGGAAATGATCCGGAGATAAATAAAAAAGACAAGATGCTGAGTCACCCTAAGGATGCGAGCCAGTGGCAAGCGTTGAACTTCGAATACCCAGAATTTGGGAAGGATCCAAGGAACATCGTGCTGGGCGCGAGCACCGATGGAGTCAATCCGTTCGGAAGCCAGAGAAGCACACATAGCACCTGGCCTGTGTTTGTGTGGATGTACAACCTTCCCCCCTGGTTGTGCATGAAGAGGAAGTACATTCACATGAGTATGCTAATTGAAGGGCCGAAACAACTAGGGAACGACATCAATCTGTATCTGGGGCTGCTGAAGGAGGAGCTAGACATGCTGTGGAAAACGCTAGCCAATACGTGGGATGCCGCAGAGAAAGAATATTTCCCTATGAGAGCCGCACTGCTCACGACGGTGCACGACTATCTCGGTTACGGATATCTCGCGGGGCAGGTAGTCCATGGATTTTCTGGATGCGTAAGGTGCATGGATGACACAACGTATCGCCAGCTAGATAGAGATCCCGGGTCTTCGAAAACCGTGTTCATGGGACATCGAAGGTGGCTTCGCGACGATGACCTGTGGAGGAAACGCAAGGATCTGTTCGATGGTGAAACCGAACCCCGAAAACGCCCGTGTATGAGGAGCGGCGAGGAAATAGACGAGCTGTTGAAAAATTGGAAAGACTTCCCACTGCCGGGAAAGAAGCAAAAGCCGCCAGAGCCGGGAAAGAAGCGAAAGGCGCCAGAGCCGCTGCTGAAGGTATGGAAAACGAGGTCTGTTTTCTGGGACTTGCCGTACTGGAAGATCCACCGTGTGCCACACAGCCTTGATGTCATGCATATCACAAAGAACGTGTGCGAGAGTCTGCTTGGTACCCAGCTCAACATGCCAGAGAGGACCAAAGATGGGCCGAAAGCAAGGGCAGACTTGAAATCAATGGGCATCAGGCAGGAGCTTCACGCTAATGATGATGATGATGATGAGGCGAAGCAGGACACAGAAAGTCGTCGCAAAGGTAAAAAGGCCAAGAAGACCGGAAATGACTACCCTCCCGCGTGCTTCACTCTAAGTCAGGAGGAGATCGAGCAGTTTTTCACCTGCCTCCTAGGAGTAAAACTTCCTTACGGTTACGCGGGGAAGATAAGCAGATACCTAGACCCAGCGAAGCAGAAGTTCAGCGGGATGAAGTCTCACGACTGTCACGTGCTGATGACGTAGATACTTCTAGTTGCAATCCGTGGGATCATGGACGCGCACGTCCGTGAAACGCTATTTGGCCTATGAAACTTTTTCGACGTCATCTCTCGGAAGTCGATTGGCGTGAGGCAACTCAGAAGGCTACAGGAAGAGATCGTGGTGATACTATGCGAGCTTGAGATGTACTTCCCTCCCGCATTCTTCGAAGTTATGGTGCATCTGCTGGTCCATATTGTGGAGGATATCATCGAACTCGGGCCGACGTTCCTGCACAGCATGATGCCGTTCGAAAGGATGAATGGTGTCATCAAAGGATACATTCGCAACATGTCATGTCCAGAGTGAAGTATAGGTAGGGGCTTTCTGACCAAAGAGTGCATCTCCTACTGCACGAATTATCTAGGCGTCGAGAACCCTGTTGGTCTGCCCATCAACAGGCACCTCGGCAGGCTCGCTGGATGGGGTCACCGTGAGGGTCGCTGCGAAATGCATGTCGACTTCGAGGATCGACTCGCCGACTTTGAAAGAGCAAACCTAGTCGCGCTACAACACATAGACGTGGTCGATCCTTGGGTGGTAGAGCACAAAACCTTTATTAAGAAGACGTACAATGACCGAGGCCAACAGAGGACGGACGGAGATATACTCAAAGAGCACAACTCATGTTACACGCGTTGGTTCAAGCAGAAGCTTCTGTCGTACCCTTTACGTGAGGATTCTTCCGCGGAAGAACAACTCAAATCCGCCTTGTCATAGGGCGCCGAGCACAACCTGATGACCTATGAGGCGTACGATATCAACGGCTACACATTCTACACCGAGGACAAGGACATGAAGAGCGATGGTTATCAGAACTCCGGGGTAACGATGGAATCCTACACCGGCAACGACAAGGGCAGATACTACGGAAGGATCGGGGAGATCTGGGAGCTGAGCTACATTGGAGAGAAGGTCCCGATGTTCCGTGTCAGATGGGCCAAGAGCGTCCTAAAAGAAGACCGGTATTTCACCACCATGGTTATACCCAAAGCCAAATCCAAGACCGCGGGCGCAAACGTCACCACGAAAAATGAGCCATGGGTACTGGCTTCCCAAGTGGACCAATGCTTCTTCATTACCGACCCGTCAAAGCCCAGTCATGTTGTCGTGAGGAGAGGCAAAAGGAAGATCATCGGAATGGATGGGGTAGCCAATGAGCAAGACTTCGACAAGTACGATGACCCGATGATCGAACATGATGACGACGATGAAGTAGCAGCACACACCACAAGAAGAAGCAGGACCACCCTACCTAAAGGACGTCCGTTCCACAGAAGAACTCCATTTGCGAAAAAGAAGGGCAAGAAAATTTTGAACAGATAGCTAGCTAAGATCGATTGTATTTAAATCGTAGTCTTCATTTCTCGATTGTATTTCATGGGCACTTTTTGATATCATGAATATTTTTAAATTTCATGGGCACGTTTTGAATTCATGAGGACACTTGATCTCGATCCCCCTGCATCTCGATCTCGATTCCCCCTCCATCTCGATCTCGATCCCACCCGCACCCTCCCCCGCTAGCTAGCTCCACTGCCGCCGACGACCCACCGCAACCCTCCCCCGCTCCACCGCCGCCGACGAGCACCCGGCCCCCCCGCACCCCTAGGGGGGTTATTACTATTTTTATAAAAAATTATTACTGTTATGATTTAAACAAGTTTGAACATATTTAAACACAAATAAATATCAAATGGGATTTAAAATGCATAAAAAATATTGGGGAGCCTGGGAATCAAACCCAGGACCTCCTGGTGTGTGTGCTGCGTATTGACCAGTCGGGCTAGTGGGCGGGGTCTGTTGTAGATAGGGTTAGGTTGTATATAACCTGACCAGTCGGGCTAGATTAAATTACTTATGGCGCACCCCTCGGTGGTGCGCCATTACTATGGATGTACTTATGGCGCACCCCTGGGTAGTGCGCCATTGCTAAGCCTCCCCCACACTAAAATCTCCAATCTCCATTTCTCTCTAATCCCTCCCCTACCTCGTCTCACCCGCGCCTGACCACCACCGCCCACCACTTCCCCCGTGCTCGCCGTCCCCGGCCGTGCTCGCTTCCCCCGCCGCACCCGACCACCTCCCTCACCGTCCCCCCTCCGCCCGCACCCGCGCCCTCACCGTCCCCCTCCCCCCGTGGCCCCGCCTGCGTCAACCTCCCTCCCGAGCGTGACAGCTAGGGTTCCTAGCCGCCGCCACCGCTGCCGGCCCGCCGCCGCGGCGCGACCAGCCGGCCGACCCCTCCGCTGCCCCGCCTCCGGTACAGGACCCCAGCAGCGCCTCCCCCCATCAAGCAGCCGCTCCCACCAGCGGCGCCCCCCTCCCTAGAGCAGGCGCTCCTGCCCAGCAACGCTGCCGCCCGGAGCTACGCTGGCGACCAGTCCGTAGGCAGGTAGCCACCACTCCTTCGTCCTTCCTCCCTCTTCCCTCATCCCCCTCCCTCCTTCCTCTTGCATCCTCTGTTCAATTTTTTGCTTGCTGCGTGATTTTTCCAGAGCAGGCTCAAGTTTACATGTGAAAGGATTGTGCTTGATAGGTGTTTGTGATAATGCCTCTAAGGGAGGGGGGCATCGCGTCATTAGTCTCTGTATCAGAGTCTTTTTTTCCTAGCCGTGTTGTCACCGAAAAATGCAATAAATTCTCATGGTTCGAAACCTTTCATACTTGGCTTCTCCAAATGAGAAATGTATGCATGTAATAATTGGTTTGCCTTAGTTTGCAGAAATATGAAATTAAGCCTTACTTAGTAACAATGTTTCAAGAAGATCAATTTGGAAGCTCTCCTTCACAGGATGCCTTCAGACACATGCACATATCTTTCTAACTCATGCATTATTTCATCAATTAGACACTTCAAAGTGATGGCTATTTCCTTTACCTTAGAGGAAAAACAAAATAATATCTTCTACTTTGCCTAGAGGAAATATAATTTCGTGGACTACTTGTTATATCAAATTTTTAGCTAAGTTTTGTCTCCCTGCGAAAATTGGGCAAATTCCTTCTCAAAATCACATGTTTTAACTAGGAAGAACCTGAGACACTATGGCATCAACACTTGTAAGAAAAGAAATAGCAGGAGAATGAAGATTATATTAAAAAATGGTATTAGTAGTGGTAAACAAGCATATAATCCCTCCCAGGTAGTAACAATAACTTTATGCAGGAGACTGAAAGAAGAAGCATAGGTGATCAGGTTCGATCACGGTTGGAGAAAAATTGAGGCGTTTGTTGGCTCCAAGACAGTGATACAGGTATATACATGTGCTCTGCTTACTTGATCATACAAAATATTTTCATATAAGAGTTACGTTTCAAGTTGCTGAACCTTTTCATATAAGTTTGCTTCCAAGGAGTTGTTCTCTGTCTGGTCCAATTCTGAAGAAATAAAAAGTGAATAGTTTGTTTGTTCCCTCTGTGGTCACTCTATTTTTTGAGTACTGACATTAGTTATGTTTGTTAGCAGGAAGATATTTAAATGAAGCTTTTTCGTTTTCAACTGTTCAACTGATGCCATGAAACTGAATATAGTAGTTGAAAACCCTGTTTTTCTTCCTGATCGTGAAAATTTGAAGTCCTGTTTGTTGTTTGGTTTTGTTGGTTGACAATTATGTTTAGTTTTTCATTTCATGGGTGTTGTAAAATGTGCAGGTGGTGAGTTGAGGCTCAGCATACAGCTTGTTTGGACTAACCAAGAGGACGAGGTATGTTGCTTGCCCAAGCTAAGTGACACGTACGGGCCAAGTTTTCTGTTATATAATTACCTGTTAGTGCTTAGTTAAACTGCATGATACGGCCATAGCAGATGGATGGTACTAGGTGTTGTTTTGTTTCTTGCCAATGTATTCAGAGAGCAGATGTGCCACTTCAGATTTCTTTTCTTGAAGGCAGCTCACATAAGTTATGCTACAAGTGAACAACTTGCTGCTATTAGATCTGGAATGGAAGCTCACATAAGTTGAGCTGATTTTTGTCCATATGAAAGCAGAGGACCATATGGTCTGTGGCCTTTTCATCCATATGAAAGTAGAGGCACATTGTGGTGCTAGTTTGCTGGGTTTTGTCTCCGACCATCGTGTCGTGATGAATTTGCAGGTACCCCGAGAGGCCCTTGAGTTTGCCGGAATGTCGATTAACTTCCGTTCCAGCAAATTCGGGTACTCCATATGTCCTATTTTCAGCAAAGGTCATGCTGAAATTTCCGGTGAATTTAGCATGACTTTGCTAAAAATAGGACATATGGGGTACTTGCGATAATGCATGGGCCGGGGTATCTTAGTACTTAATTAAGTACGATCAACTGCCCCTTTATTCTTCCTGCATTAAACCATAGGTGGCAATAGAGCCAAGTGATTAGGCCCAACTTAGAATTCTCCTTGGCATCGATAAACCCTAGATGATAAACCCAACATAGGTGGCAATAGAGCCAAGTGATTAGTGCCTAGTGATTAGGCCCAACCTAGGGTGCCTCGGCATCGATAAACCCTAAATGATGAAAACTTAACTTGGCTGCCCCGAATGCCTCGGTGTCGATGAGAACCTAAATGATGTACGCTTAGGCTTTTAGGGTGCCTCCGCGTCGACAAACCCTAAATGATGAAAGCTTAGGCTTTTAGGGTGCCTCAGTGTCGACAAACCCTAAATGATGAGACCATGATCTTGTTCCTTGACAATAACCAACTTTTTGACCAAACTTTTTTCCTATTTAGAGCGAAACATGGCCCACAACGATGAGGCCGGTGGTTCGGGCGGCAAGCAATTCTGGGAGCTGTCCCAGGAGATGGAGGAACAACCTCACCGCTATGAGGACGCCGCGAAAGACACCAATCCTGATTACACAACCCCTAGTGGCGTCGGGGATGACACCACTGATGGTGCCACCGAGGATGCCACCACTGATGATGGCGGCGCACACACAGATGGCAGCCAACCGAAGAAGCAAAGGAAGGACCGGCGCCCGAATGCGCTCCGTACCCTCAAGGAGGAATTCACTCAAGTGGACTCCAACGGGAATCCAACGGAGCCCAAACATATAGTAAAGGGGTACTCGCTTCTGCTCGGGTGCATTCTCCAGAGCACCGTCTCGATCAACACTGAGAACCTTAGGCATAAGGACCGAGGGAATTTGCGCAACCTCCTCTTCACGAAGCTACACGAACGGTACAAGTTCCCCGGAGAATTTGAAAACACATGCCTCTCAGCGAATAAAGTGAACAGTGCCGCCCTCACGAAGATGAGCACGGCCCTGTCTACTTCTAAAAGCACGGTGAAGAGAATGATTGATAAAGGTGATAGTTATTAGAAGATCAAGGCGAAATATCCTTTTATGAGCGAAGATGAGTACAAGGAGTTCAAGATCAAGTGCGAGAGCAGTGCAACCTCCGAATCAAGTCAGTGGGGGAAATAAATGCGGCAGTTGAACTTAGGGGAACACAAACTCGGTCCCGGAGGTTACAGAGTGGCGGAGCCTATATGGGACAAGGAGGAGGCGGAGCGTGCCGAGCAAGGCCTACCGCCCCGCTTCGAGAAATATAGCGGTGACAAGTAGACCAGGAACTATGTCAGGGCCCGGTACAAGGAGGACCCGATAACAAAGGAGCTTACCACGGATTCGAAGACCAGGGCGCTTGAGCTTCTTCGGGTAAGGAATACACCCCCGCGTAATTAGCTCCATATGGTTGCACTCTAATTAATCTCCAATATTTCTAAATGGTTCACGTTCCTTTTGCAGGACACTGAAAGCAGTAGCGCGGGGTCGTCTAAGAGCTCCCCTTTTGACACCCCTTTAAATAGGGCATTGAACGTAATGAAAAACAAGGATAAGATCACTAAGCCGACATCAGTTGGTCGTGTGGCCGGCAAAGGCTTGTCCACAAAATGGGGGTCATACTATACCGCTGGTGTGCGGAAGGAGAAAAAGACCAGCTCGAAAAGCCAGACGCACGAGGTTGAAGAACTCAAGGCACAAGTGGCGCGGATTCCGGAGCTTGTCCAAGAGCAAGTGCAACAACAACTTGGAACGACGCTGAACGCCATGGTGCCTACGTTGATTCATGGGCCGACGACGTGGATTGCGGGCGGCCAACAGGGGCCTCCCCCGGTTCCCAGCTTCACGGCCAGCAACTCGCACAGCGCGCAGGCGGCACCATTGGTGTCTCTGGCGGCGCCATTGGTGTCTCCGGCGGTGGCGGCATTGGTGTCTCCGGCGGAGGCGGTATTCGTGTCTCGAGCATCGGCACGGGCATTGGAGCTTAATGCACCCTGGTGTACGCCGGCCAGCACCTCGCCAGCAAGCGCCCCCTCCGTCAGTTGCACGCCCGCCGTTGGCGGTGCCTCAACATTAGTCGAGCTCGATGGCATCATGGTAACCAAGCCTCTCGGCCGATGACTTCATCTCCTTGCCTTTGACTGGGCATCCCTGACGCCCTGTACATGTTTTCGCAGGGCACCGCCGACGTTCCTTGCACTCTTCTGCACTTCGTGGGCGCCGAGTTGGTCGATGTCGCCAAGGGCAGAATCGTTCAACCGGGCAACCCCATGTTCCACGGTAATCCGATGCCACCCACAGTGTATAGGGTTGAAGTGGTTCAGGTGCTACCATGCTGCGATGAGCTGTTACCTCCGATTCGACCCGCTGGGGCCGAAGAAGAAGATGAGATGACCCTCAGCACCTACGTAAACTGGACCCTGCTTTGGCCGAAGAGCCATATTCGTTTGGGGGCGGGGGACACCACCCCACAGACAAGACCGCCAGTCGTGCCGGCGCCAAGCCATGGCAAGAACGCCGCAACGCTACTGGACCTGCCGGACATCCCTATGGCATAGGATCTGGACAGCCCTATGGACAGGATCCGGACGGCGACGACAACGACGACGGTACATTTACCAAAGTTGATAAGTACTTTGCCGAACATGGGTACGCTGACGAGTTCTGCGGGCCTCTTTCTCAAGAACACAACCAAGACGACTGCGATCTAGCTGGTACGGCGGAGAAATCCAATTGCAACAGGCGTCGTCTAGTGTTCAGTTCTCAGGACACGCCTCCAGCTCCCGCCTTCACCGAGCCTCAGATAGCTGAGGTGCGAAATATTATCAGCCCCAACATGCTCAAGAAGGCGGTCTGTGAGCAAAACTCGGTCCCATTACAGGAGATCAAGAAGAAGGGACGGAAACGAAAGACTAACAAGGGCGCCGGTGCGAGCCAGCCGGCACCGAGTTTGATCCGTGCTCAGGACGGGCCACCTTCACCTAAGGATATCTCGAGGAGGGTGCTTGTGGCGGGTAGGGTGATGCTACCGCCAAATATGCTGAATGCTGCAACCGGTGCTATGCGGAGTCTGCATGACAGTGTTCTTTCTTTGGAGAAGCGGCGTCTCAGAGAGAAGGATGTGGCATACCCGGTTTTCGTGGCCAAGGTGCCAGAGGGCAAGGGCTTTGTGGATGGCGACATTAGGGGTACGAACGTCCTGCGGTTTGATGACATCTTTGCTATGTTTAACCTTCATCCGCTGCACTACACCTTCGTTCGGCTGTTTTCGCTGAGTATGGAGATGTGGATCATTAGAGACAAGACCTCGGACATCGTGATAGTCGACCCCTTCTACATGCGTTCCATGCACTTGAGCAGCGCTGGGGACTGCCAAGTTGCGAGTTCACACCTCGAAGGCGTCATTCTGGCAAACCCAGATAAGGATAACTTCCTTGTGGCTTACTTTCCCGAGTAAGTCATCCCTTCACCGCCCCATAACATATGATTTCTTAGATTTCGATCATTTTTTTTCTAACATTCCATGTTCTGTGCAGTGACACACATTGCACACTCATCCTCTTAAGCCCGAAATATTCCATGGCCACGTATTTAGACCTGAACTATAACTCCAAGATAGACTACACAAATGTCAAGAAAGTTCTTGATGATGTTCTCCCCGCCTACGCCAAATCTGGAGGCACCTTCACCAGGGCAGTTCGTAAGTACGGCAAGCACTTGTTCTCACACAATACGAAGTTCTGCTACGTCAAGCAGCCACCTGGCGGTCAGAAGGATGCCTACTACGCCCTCCATCACATGCGGGCGATCGTAAAGGACCATCATCAACTTCTGCTACCAGATAATCTCAAAGATTGGGCCGCGAGCTTGTCGGCAGTCCAGGACGCGGACCTCAGACAAGAATTCTTTCGCATCCAGTCGGAGTTTGCGGACACCATCCATCAACATGTCCTTCATACCTCGGGGCAGTTCTTCCTCAGATATCAACCGTCCAACAGTGAGATAGATGAAATGCTACAAATGCAGGGTGACAACGACCGCGATTTCATGACCATCACGACAGACGGCGGCTTCATCCACGTTCCTGTCCGATGAGTCGAGTCGAAAGTAGTGATGTGTAGTTCTAAAACATTGATTGGCTCATGTTGTAATTATACTTTAATGAATTCGTATGTCTCTTTGGTTTGGACAGTCGTTCAACTTAGATGTAATCGATGCTATTTATTAGTAGGACCATGAATCGTGCTATTAATGTCTTGCTTTTCTCTTCCGATCCTTTTGTTGCATACTTACATATTGCTTATGTATTGTCTGTTGTTTGGCTTGTGCATAGAGATGCCGTCGTATGTCGTGTACAAGGGTAAGGTTCCCGGAGTCTACGATGACTGGGAGGAGTGTCGGAGACAGGTTCACCATTTCAGCGGTAATAGTTACAAAGGGTAAACCACTAGGGCGGAGGCCGAATCTAGATACGCCCGCTATCTAGAGGGAGAGAGGAGGGAGCGTTGGAGGAACCGAATGAAGACCAGTTTGATCGCGATGATGCTCATCGTGATGACCATAGCTCTCTTCTATGTGATGGTAGTTTAGATGATCGATATCGACTTGTAATGTGAAGACAAACTCGATACTCGCGGTCTTGAGACTTGTTGTGTTTTATCTTTGTTCGGTCTTTTGAATTCGAAGACTAATATGACGAATTGTATTCGGAGACTAATCTTCTATTGTATTCGATGAATCTGATGTTGCTGTGTGCTGCTGTCTGTATTCTGTCTAATAATATATTCTATATTCTTTCTAATAATACATTTTGTAACCTGCGCAAAAATCAGAAAAGGAAAAAAAACCAAATATTCATACTAATGGTGCATCACCACCAGGTGCGCCATTAGTATGCCAAAGGATACTAATGGCGCATCAACAGAGAATGCGCCATTAGTATGACAAAGCCATGCTTACGTATGGCCCCCCGGGAGGCACACTAATGGCGCATGTTGTTACATACTAATGGCGCACTAGTTGGTGCGCCATTAGTATACCAGATACTAATGGCGCACCTGTGGTGCGCCATTAGTAAGATATACTAGTGGCGTGCTACTAATGGCGCACTGGTAATGCGCCATTAGTAGGCAAAACCAGTGCGCCATTAGTAGGCCTTTTCCTAGTAGTGTCATGCACAACCAAGGAGGAAGGTTATACAAACATAGAGTCACAGGCCAGGTGCTATGGTTGCTTCTCTGCTCCCCAAAATGATTAACGCCATCTGCGCTTAGACCAAACCATACGTTCCTTGCGTCATCTGCAAACTCCTTCCCGTACTTTTTTCGATTTTTCTCCACAGCGACCCGTCAGCGGGTACTCTCAACTTTCCGTCTTTCTTACGGTCTTCTCTGTGCCATCGCATCGCCTTGGCATGCTCTTTGTTTTGGAACAAACGTTTCAACTGTGGTATTATAGGAGCATACCACATCACCTTGGCAGGAATCTTCTTCCTGGGGCGCTCGCCCTTGACATCACCAGGGTCATCGCGGCTGATCTTATAGCGCAATGTACCGCATACCGGGCAAGCGTTCAAATCCTCGTACTCACCGCGGTAGAGGATGCAATCATTAGGGCATGTATGTATCTTCTGCACCTCTAACCCTAGAGGGCAGACAGCCTTCTTTGCTTCGTACGTACTCTCGGACAATTCGTTGTCCTTTGGAAGCATATCCTTTATCATTACCAGCAACTTTTCAAATCCCTTGTCAGATACACCATTCTCTGCCTTCCATTGCAGCAATTCCAGTGTGGTGCCCAGCTTTTTCTTGTCACTTACGCAATTCAGGTACAACAATTTTTTGTGATCCTCTAACATGCGCTGCAACTTATTCTTCTCCAAATCACTTGCACAGTTTCTCTTTCATTGGCGATGGCCCGACCTAGATCATCAACAGGCTCATACGATGCCTCTTCTTCATCTTCTTCCCGCATTGCCGGCTCAGCTTCTTCCCGCATTACCGACTCAACTTCTTCCCTCATTGTTGTATCATTGTATTCAGGGAACCCATGGCCAGGATAGCTGTCGTCATCCTCTTCTTCTTCATTGTCTTCCATCATAACCCCTCTTTCTCCATGCTTGGTCCAAACATTATAGTGGGGCATGAAACCGGACTCAAACAGGTGGACCTGAATGGTTCTTGACATAGAGTAATTGTCACCATTCTTACAGCCAGCACATGGACAAGGCATAAAACCATCCCTCGCTTGTTTGCCTCAGCCGCAAGCAGAAAAGTACGCATGCCATTAATGAACTTGGGAGAGCATCGGTCATCGTACATCCATTGCCGGCTCATCTTCAATACACAGCACCAAAAACATCAAATTAATACAATACATAAAGTTCATGCATAAAGATCATACAACACTTAAATGCAACAAACAAATAACTCTCTAGCTAAAGAATTTAAATGCAACAACAAATGCGATCAAGATTGCAACTAAGGTAACAATTGATCCAACAGCATAATGATACCAAGCCTCACTATGAATGGCATATTTTCTAATATTTCTAATCTTCAAGCGCATTTTCTCCATCTTAATCTTGTGATCATCGACGACATCGGCAACATGCAACTCCAATTCCATCTTCTCCCCCTCAATTCTTTTCAATTTTTCCTTCAAATCCTCGTTTTCTCTTTCAACTAAATTTAACCTCTCGACAATAGGGTCGGTTGAAATTTCCGGTTCAACTACCTCCTACATACAAATATCTATGTCAACTTGATGGGCATAATTTGTCATAAACACGAAATGCAATGAATAGTTTTAAAAGAGAATATACGACATCCGAATCATAACCCGGACGAGGGCCGACGGGGACGGATATCAAAACCATGGCACTATGTATAACAAACAACGTATGGGTAAGATAATTATACGAGTAACTATATATCCAAATCACACAAACATCAATTTTTTATATAAAACTTCATGAACAAGAGGCTCACCAGAAGGTGGTCCCGGCGACGGGACGTTGCGAGCGATCGACGGTGGTTACGACGGAGATTTAGAAGGTACTAAGTAAACCACACCTACATATGCAAAATAAGTATTATTTCTGACCTCAAATTGCATATAAATCAAATACTAGCACATATATATAATTCCTCCCAAATTACTAAACTCAAAAATCAATCACTATATAAAGCATTGCACGAGCTAATCTAGCAATGAGAGATGAAAGGAAAAAGTTGCTAACCTTTGTGATCATTTTAATGGATGGGGGCCTTCAAATCTTGACAAATTTTGGGCAAAATGTGTGATGAGCTTGAGAGGAAGAGGGAAAAGAACAGAGAGGAGAGGGGAAAAGGGAAGAATAGAGCGAGCTCGGGTGGACGAAGGGTCTATGTAGGACGACCTTTAATACCGGTTCGTGATACGACCCGGTACTAAAGGTGCTGGAGGGGCCCCGGACTAACAACATCCTGCCACCACTCACTTTAGTACCGGTTCGTGGCACGAACCGGTGCTAAAGGTTCGCCATGAACCGGTACTAATGAGAGCGTCCGGCTAGCCGTTGGAACCGGCACTAATGCACACATTAGTGCCGGCTCAAATTCAAACGGGCACTAATGTGCATCACGTTTGACCCTTTTTTCTACTAGTGCTAGGACCCCGCTGCCACGGGAGGGTAGGACAAAAGATGTCATGCAAGTTCTTTCCCATAAGCACGTATGACTATATTCGGAATACATGCCTACATTACATTGATGAATTGGAGCTAGTTCTGTGTCACCCTAGATTATGACTGTTACATGATGAACTACATCCGGCATAATTCTCCATCACTGATCCATTGCCAACGAGCTTTCCATATATTGTTCTTCACTTATTTACTTTCCCGTTGCTATTGTTACAATCACTACAAAATACCAAAAACATTACTTTTCTTATCATTGCCATTTGCTACCGTTACCACTACTATCATATTACTTTGCTACTAAACAATTTGCTGCAGATATTAAGTTTCCAGGTGTGGTTGAATTGACAACTCAGCTGCTAATACTTGAGAATATTCTTTGGCTCCCCTTGTGTCGAATCAATAAATTTGGGTTGAATACTCTACCCTTGAAAACTGTTGTGATCTCCTATACTTGTGGGTTATCATGGGGCCTGCACGGGCTCGATCATACAACACCACATGTACAAGGCAGTGCACATGACATACGAAGCGTCCCTGAGTTAGCATAGCTAAGGACTCTTTAGGACACAATGAGATCACTGTAAAACCAACCGTGGACAGGCGGACCACTAGACGTTGAACCCCAATCTCATATCATGCATCCGTCGGAAAGATATCCTAGGTAACTACGTGAATTCCCACCTATGAACTCCCGAAACTTTCTAGTTAAGCAATCTGGTGTTGGGGATACAGGGAGGCAGAAATATATCACACAACTAACAAGCCTATGCTCCAACTGTATCCATCCTTCAACATAACCAAGAAACCTTCGGAAATCGTGTACCTCAAACCTTTGAAAACATCCCATATACTAAATGTGGCAATACATCTGATCGCTCCCTCGAGTACTGGGTGTCGTCAAACTACTCTCACCACAAAGTGTATAGAAGCGTTTTCAATGTCGGCGAACTCTGGTATTCCCGAACTAAAACGATAAACACTGTGACAAAAAAACACCTTGGAGCTCAACTCCCGAGGACACTACCGCAACCCCTAAATGTCTGGAGGCACAAAGACAGAATTCCCGTCACAATGATATCGCAACGACCCAACAATACCTGCGTGACCCTAAAAAATAATTTGAGTGAAAAAGAGGAGAGTGAAGTCAAAACATCTACGTCAGGAGTCCTCACCAGAGCGACGAAGGGGCTGAGAGTAAAAAGAATTCCTATTCTCTGATATAACTAGACTCAAAAATAGTTTTCTTCTAGACTCAATAATGGCGGCGGTTAGATCAATCAAGGGGGCTCCTAAAGTCGGTAAGGCTCTGATACCAACTTGTAGCGCCCAAGATGTGATTCTATCCCAATCACGTGATGAACTCATGATCGGGGCAAAATCGCATTTCGAGCGCATAGCAAGGTGGATATCATTACAAACATACCATGTACTGAATAGATGAGAATACAAGATAAAGGCATAGACTCGCCACAAGATACAACATCAATACAACAGTTCATCAATACATAGCAACCATCATACAGAAGAGCAGGATCCGACTACGGATGAAATCAAATGAAAAATAAGAACGGCATCCACCCTGCTAATCCCAGGTTCCCCGACCTGGAACCTAACCCTTGATCGAAGAAGAAGAAGCAGAAGAACTCCAAACAAGAAAGCATCGCACTCGCGTTAGATCATCGAATTACCTGTACCTCCAACTGTTGATGTACTAATCTGTGAGCCATGAGGATTCAGCAATCCCATTACCATGGGTGTCAAGACTAGCAAAGCCTAAATGGTATGGAAAGGATAAGTGGTGAGGTTGCAGCAAGTGACTAAGCATTATATGGTGGCTAACTTACGAGTATGAGAGTAAGATGAGAAACCACTACTGCAGGATGCTGCTAACGCGACACTACGATCAAAGACCTTTTCACGGAACTGTGTGCGATGCATTAATCACAAACGGGGATGTAATAAAACCATCAAAAATGGTGCAAACCATTTGCAATGGAGGATGCATCAAACACGGTTCAGATTTTAGTTGCATGTGCGATCCAGGGCATACGGTTAAGTCCAATGAACCATTTGTGATGAGGCGAAACAAAAGAAACGGGCAGCCTAATGAATGCGTGTGCTATGTACATCATACGGTTCACTCGGATGAACTGTTTGTGATTAGGAAACACAAAAGAAACGGTCAGCCAGATCAAGGTGTGTGCGATGTATAGCATACACACTACAAAAAAAGACACATCCGTGACATTTTGGGCCTAACAAATTTTTTTCTGTCATACTTATGACACTTCTATGATGATAATTGTTACAAATTCCGGTATCATCATAGATGTGGTGGGGTCCTACTTCTATGACAAAAAATCATGACAGAAAATGGGCTCTTCGTCCTGGGCGGGCCGGAGACGTAGCTGCATGACATTCTTTGGGCCGTCCATGATGGAAAGAACCGTGGTAGAAGCGAGGGCACGGAAAATATCAGGGAGTTCCCTGTTACGGTGGGTGGTCGGGGGCCGAGCGATGCGCGTTTCTCTCATACACGTACGCGCGTGGGTGCGAGGCGTTGGGCTCTAACTAAACCCGAGCAATGCATTGCGCTCTAACTGAACCCGAGCAATTGCACTGCAGGCTACGCGTTACACTGAACCCGAGCGATCAAATCGATCCCTTGCTGTTAACTGAATCTGACTGATTCCTTCGTTACTGCTGCTAACTGAAGCCGATCGATGCTGCATCTAGATGAACATTGAGCGTTGTTGGGGTATTTGGAAGAACAGTTCCCGGTGGGGGTTGGATGAACAGGAACCCGTGGTAGTAGAGGCCGTTGCTGCTAGATGAATAGTACCCCGATCGATCGAGCCGGTGGATGAACAGGACACTGTGGAGGGCTGGAAGAACAGGACCCCGTGGAGGGATGGTTGAACAGTAGCCTGTGGAGGACTGGTTGAACAGTAGCCGGTGGAGGGCTGGATGAACAGTAGCCCGTGGAGGAGTGGTTGAACAGGACCCCGTGGAGAGGACTTGTTGAACAGTAGCCGGTGGAGGCTGGATGAACCAGAGCCCGTGGATGAACAGTCGCAGGTGGAGGCTGGAGGAGGTCGACGGTGGATGAACAGTAGCCCGTGGAGGCTGGAGGAGGTCGACGGTGGAGATGAACAATATCTCGTGGAGTCCCGTTTTGTGGTACGCCATACCCCTCCCGATGAACATGACCCCCGTTTCGACTGTAGCGCTCCAACACAAGTCCGTTTCCTCCATTTTGCGGTACGCCACACCCCTCCCGATCAACACATTTCCTCCATTTTGCGGTACACCAGACCCCTCCCGATGAATAGGATCCTGTTTCCACCATGGCCGGTCGAACACAAGGCCGTTTCCTCCGTTCTGCGGTATGCCAGACCTCGTTTCCATTGCCTGTTCCATCTAAGGCGGCTAGCTCCTGATGAACAACACGCGTTCCATTGCCTCTTGATGAACACGACGCATTCCGTTGGCTCCCCATGAACACGACGACGACGTAGTTTCTCCGTTCTGACCGAGCCAAAACCAAGTACACGAGCCCCGGCCGTATGTATGCGCGAGTAGGCGTTCGAGACCCCACCCGTATGTACGTACGTGGCCGTATTTACTTTCTTGCACCCTGGCCGCTGTACGTACATGTACATGCTACATGCGCGCCTCTACTACCACACATGCACGCCTCTACTACCACACGTGTGCGCCTCTACATCGACCAGTATGTACGTACACGTTCGCGACCAGAATGACAACGCTACGTACACTTTGACCGGGTGGGTCCCGACTGTCAGGCACTTCCTTGCGTGCGAAGATGCAGCTGGTGGGTCCCAACAGTCAGGGGGAGAAAACATTATTTTTCAGGGTCAAAAGGATGCAGTTGCATGCATGCTTCCACGAGCGTGGTGCGTCCCCACTGTCAGCCTCTCACGTACAGTCATCTTCCGATGACTCTAGGTTGTTGACCACGTTGACCACACTGTGCCGAGCGCACCAAGGCCGGTGGACGACGGCGAGGCCCCAGACTAGAACGACCCAGAGATGGGGAAGATGCGGCTGTGGAGTCGCAGATGAAGGGGAGTGGGAAACTTGACTGGTTCAGATGCGCGGCAGCACTGCCGCGGTGCCGCCCACGGGAGACAGGAGCAAGAACAAAGGTTGAAGAAGGAGCACGGCAGTTGGATTAACATCCAACGGTCCAGCTGCTAGAATCATTTGGTGATTAAGTTGACAAAGCCCTGTGTACACATCCGCTTAGTAGCCCATAAGTCAGCCACCAAATCTGACGGCTCCTAGCTGTCAACGGGAGGAATAATTTTTTCGCATAACAAGGAGGCACTTCCTTCCATGCGAAGATACAGCCGGTGGGTCCTAGCTGTCAGGGGAAGGAAACATTTTTTCCAGCTTAATAAGGAGGAACTTTCCTTGCGTGCGACCATGGACCTCGTGGGTTCCAGCCGTCAGGCTCTCCACGTACAGTCCTCTTCCGATGACTCTTGTTTGTTGACCATGCCGCACCAAGCGCAGGGAGGCGGTGGACGACGGCGAGGCCCCGGACGGGAACGACCCTGAGATGGGAAGACGCGGTAGTGGAGTCGCAGATTGAGACGAGGAGAAGGGTTATAACTCGTTCTGGTGCGGCGTGGGGCTGTAGTTGGTGGAGAATAACAGGAGGTGTGGAGGGATGGAGGGATAGCCTGGCCGGCGGTGGGGTAGCGCTTTGCAGCGATGCATGCTAAACAGAGCCGCTAGCTGCCAGAGGCCGGACTAGGTGGTCCCGACGACGTTGGAGGAAGAAAAAGACGAGAGATTGAAGGTGCATGCCCACCGTTGGATATAAATCCAATGGTTGTGGATGTCATAATCATTTGTTGACCAAGTTGACAACGCCCTGCATAGGCTTCGACCCTATTGTCCCACATGTAAGCCTGCAAAAATGTGGCATATATTTAACCCATGTTTTTTCCATTTGCTGGGCTGGGTGAACAAATAATTTCGCATCAATGCGGCTGAGGGAGTCCTGTATTAGGGGGTCTCCGGACAGCCGGACTATATCCATTGGCCGGACTATTAGACTATGAAGATACAAGATTGAAGACTTCGTCTCATGTCCGGATGGGACTCTACTTGGCGTGGAAGGCAAGCTAGGCAATACGGATATGTGTATCTTCTCCTTTGTAACCGACCTTGTGTAACCCTAACCCTCTCTGGTGTCTATATAAACCGGAGGGTTTTAGTCCGTAGGACAACAGACAATCATACCATAGGCTAGCTTCTAGGGTCTAGCCTCTCTGATCTCGTGGTAGATCTACTCTTGTACTACCCATATGATCAATATTAATCAAGCAGGACATAGGGTTTTACCTCCATCAAGAGGGCCCGAACCTGGGTAAAACATCGTGTCCCCTGCCTCCTGTTACCATCCTCCTTAGACGCACAGTTCGGGACCCCCTACCCGAGATCCGTCGGTTTCGACACCGACATTGGTGCTTTCATTGAGAGTTCCTCTCACTACTAGAAAAAGGCTATAGATAGGATTGACACTAATGGCGCACCAGACAAGCGGTGCGCCATTAGTATATACTAATGGCGCACCACCTTCTGATACGCCATTGGAGTTGAAACTACTAATGGCGCACCTGGCCCAGGGTGCGCCATTAGTATCAAATTTTTTTTTAACTAGTGCGCCTGTCCAAACATACTAATGGCGCATCCGGACACATTGCGCCATTACTAGTTGTAACTAGTAATGGCGCACCTGCCAGAAAGTGCGCCACTAATGTTGTTTTTTTATTATATTTTTTATTCCCTTTTTTGCAAAACTACTAATGGCGCACTATTCCACCGTGCGCCATTACTAGTTTAAACTAGTAATGGCGCACTGTGGGACAGTGCGCCATTAGTATGTTTTTTTGCAAAACTACTAATGGCGCACCACCAGAAGGTGCGCCATTAGTAACCTGGATTACTAATGGCGCATTTAGAGTTGGTGCGCCATTAGTAAGTGGGAAGCAACAAGATATTTTGGACAGCCTCTCCTACCCACACTCACTTTCTCCCCACTTCATTCTCTCCACCTCCTCCTTGTCTCGGGTGCCTCCACTTTTTCACCTCATTTCCACCATAGATTCATTCAATTTAAGTGGTTAAATTACCTTGTTTTGATAGGTAAGTAAGGGGGGAAGCTATATATATGTTGTTCTCCCTACAACAATGTGCACATGCACTTTTTATGGCCTAGCTAGATCTATGTATGTTCGTGGTGTTGCATATGTTTGTGGTGTTGCATATGTGTTTGTGTTTGGAGGTGTACCGGTATTTGAAATGCGACAGTTGCCAATATTTTGCCGGAATGTTGATTCATTTCCGTTTCGGCGAGAATTTTGGCATTAAGCATTCTTTTTGGTCCTATTTTTAGGGAAAGTCATGCCAAATTTTTTCTTGGTTCTAAAATATCATTTTGCTCTACCCTGCAGGCGACCATGGTCCGCATGATGACCGAAGGCATCGTGAATAGGTTTTTGAGGTCCGCGAAGGCCGAGATGCTTCAAAAGAACGAGACAGAGATAAGATGTCCGTGTCAAAGATGCAAGCTGAAGAGCCTTATTGCGGACCCGGAATCCGGGCAGGTGCGGGACCACCTGCTCTTGCGTGGTTTCATGGATGGCTATCGGTGGCAAGGTGATGAAGATGACTATGAAGTCGTCCATGGGGGCTGGGCAACAAATGAGGAAGGGCAGCAAGACAACCACCGCGGCTCGGGCGGGCGAGAAGACGAAGAATCCCCAGGAGATGATCACGACGGTGATGCTGTACACAGTCATCATGTAGATGATGCAGGACATGATGATGAGGAAGATGCCGGAGCAGACGACGGGCATGATCATGAAGATGATGATGCCGGCGGAGCAGACGACGCTGGACCATCGATGGGTTGGGTGCAGGACCCTCATATTCAAGAGCTGCTTCTCAAGCAGACGGATAACGCAAGAGCTGCCGCCTGAGAGAAAGCCAAGATGGATCAACTTGAGTTAGACGCGGTTACTCCATTGTATGAAGGATGCAGGCCCGAGGATACCCGCCTGAAAGTAACGCTCATGGCTCTGGAGATGAAGGTAAAACACAAAATGACCGACGCATGCTTCGACGAGAACATGTCATTCTGGCACGAACGTCTTCCCAAGGGGAACAAGTGCCCGACCAGTTTGGAGGAGGCGAAGAAAATCGTGTGTCATCTGGATTTACCGCACGTGAAATACCATGTGTGCATGAACAATTGCATCATTTATCGGGACGAGCACGCGGAGTCTACCATATGTCCGATGTGCGGCGTCACTCGATACAAGAAGAGGAAGAAAGCTCCTCGAAAAGTGGTGTGGTACTTTCCGATCACTCCTCATCTGCAGCGGTTTTTCGCGGACCCTAAGGTAGCAAAGCTCCTGCGTTGGCACGCGGATAGGGAGGAGAAGAAGCGAGAAGATGACGCAAATGATCCGGAGATAGATAAAAAAGACAAGATGCTGAGTCACCCTAAGGATGCGAGCCAGTGGCAAGCGTTGAACTTCAAAGACCTAGAATTTGGGAATGATCCAAGGAACATCGTGCTGGGCGTGAGCACCGATGGAGTCAATCCGTTTGGCAGCCAGAGAAGCACACATAGCACCTGGACTGTGTTTGTGTGGATGTACAACCTTCCCCCTGGTTGTGCATGAAGAGGAAGTACATTCACATGAGTATGCTAATTGAAGGACCGAAACAACCAGGGAACGACATCAATCTGTATCTGGGGCTGCTGGAAGAGGAGCTTGACACGCTGTGGAAAACGCCAGCCAATATGTGGGACGCCGCAGAGAAAGAATATTTCCCTATGAGAGCCGCGCTGCTCACGACGGTGCACGACTATCTCGGTTACGGATATGTCGCGGGGCAGGTGGTCCACGGATTTTCTGGATGCGTCAGGTGCATGGATGACACAATGTATCGCCAGCTAGATAGAGATCCCGGGTCTTCGAAAACCGTGTTCATAGGACATCGAAGGTGGCTTCGCGATGATGACCCATGGAGAAAATGCAAGGATCTATTCGATGGTGAAACCGAACCCCGAGGACGCCCGCGTACGAGGAGCGGCGAGGAAATAGACGAGCTGTTGAAAAATTGGAAAGACTGCCCACTGCCGGGAAAGAAGCAAAAGGAGCCAGAGCCGGGAAAGAAGCGAAAGGCGCCAGAGCCGCTGCTGAAGGTATGGAAAACGAGGTCTGTTTTCTAGGACTTGCCGTACTGGAAGATCCACCGTGTGCCTCACAGCCTTGATGTCATGCATATCACGAAGAATGTGTGCGAGAGTCTGCTTGGTACCCTGCTCAAAATGCCAGAGAGGACCAAAGATGGGCCGAAAGCAAGGGCAGACTTGAAATCAATGGGCATCAGGCAGGAGCTTCACGCTATATATGATGATGATGATGATGATGATGATGATGAGGCGAAGCAGGACACGGAAAGTCGTCGCAAAGGCAAAAAGGCCAAGAAGACCGGAAATGACTACCCTCCCGCGTGCTTCACTCTAAGTCAGGAGGAGATCGAGCAGTTTTTCACCTGCCTCGTAGGAGTAAAACTTCCTTACGGTTACGCGGGGAAGATAAGCAGATACCTAGACCCAGCGAAGCAGAAGTTCAGCGGGATGAAGTCTCACGACTGTCACATGCTGATGACGCAAATACTTCCAATTGCAATCCGTGGGATCATGGATGCGCACATCCGTGAAACCCTATTTGGCCTATGCAACTTTTTCGATGTCATCTCTCGGAAGTCTGTTGGCGTGAGGCAACTCAGAAGGCTACAGGAAGAGATCGTGGTGATACTATGCGAGCTTGAGATGTACTTCCCGCCTGCATTCTTCGACGTTATGGTGCATCTGCTGGTCCATATCGTGGACGATATCATCCAACTCGGGCCGCCGTTCCTGCACAGCATGATGCCGTTCGAAAGGATGAATGGTGTCATCAAAGGATACATTCACAACATGTCACGTCCAGAGGGAAGCATAGCTAGGGGCTTTCTGACCGAAGAGTGCATCTCCTACTGCACGAATTATCTAGGCATCGAGAACCCCGTTGGTCTGCCCGTCAATAGGCCCCTCGGCAGGCTCGCTGGATGGGGTCACCGTGAGGGTCGCTGCGAAATGCATGTCGACTTCGAGGATCGACTCGCCGACTTTGAAAGAGCAAACCTAGTCGTGCTACAACACATAGACGTGGTCGATCCTTGGGTGGTAGAGCACAAAACCTTTATTAAGAAGACGTACAATGACCGAGGCCAACAGAGGACGGACGGAGATATACTCAAAGAGCACAACTCATGTTTCACGCGTTGGTTCAAGCAGAAGCTTCTGTCGTACCCTTTACGTGAGGATTCTTCCGCGGAAGAACAACTCATATCCGCCTTGTCACAGGGCACCGAGCACAACCTGATGACCTATGAGGCGTACGATATCAACGGCTACACATTCTACACCGAGGCCAAGGACATGAAGAGCGATGGTTATCAGAACTCCGGGGTAACGATGGAATCCTAGACCGGTAATGACAAGGACAGATACTACGGAAGGATCGAGGAGATCTGGGAGCTGAGCTACGCTGGAGAGAAGGTCCCGATGTTCCGTGTCAGATGGGCGAAGAGCGTCCTAAAAGAAGACCGGTATTTCACCACCATGGTTATACCCGAAGCCAAATCCAAGACCGCGGGCGCAAACGTCACCGCGAAAAACGAGCCATGGGTACTGGCTTCCCAAGTGGACCAATGCTTCTTCATTACCGACCCATCAAAGCCCAGTCGTGTTGTCGTGAGGAGAGGCAAAAGGAAGATCATCGGAATGGATGGAGTAGCCAATGAGCAAGACTTCGACATGTATGGCGACCCGAGGATCGAACATGACGACGATGATGAAGTAGCAGCATACACCACAAGAAGAAGCAGGACCACCCTACCTAAAGGACGTCTGTTCCACAGAAGAACTCCATTTGCGAAAAAGAAGGGCAAGAAGATTGTGAACAGATAGCTAGCTAAGATCGATTGTATTTAAATCGTAGCCTTCATTTCTCGATTGTGCTTCATGGTCACTTTTTGAACTATCATGAATATTTTTAAATTTCATGGACACTCGATCTCGATCCCCCTCCATCTCAATCGCTATCCCACCTCGCCAGATCCGGTCCCCCTCGCCGCCGAGCACCCCCCGGTCCACCGGCCGCCGCCGCCGACCCCCCGCACCCTCGATTCCCCTACTCAACCGCCGCCGCTGACCCCCGCACCCCTCCCCTACTCAACCGCCGCTGCCGACCCCCCGCACCCCGCGCACCCTCCCCCGCTCCACCGGCATTACTGTTTGATGATATTTTAAAAAAAATTATTACTGTCTTATAAAAAAATATTACTGTTACTGTCTTATAAAAAAATTACTGTTATGATTTAAACAAGTTTAAAAAATTATTACTATCTTATAAAAAAATAGTAATGGCGCACCACGGTGAGGTGCGCCATTAGTATGGATGTACTTATGGCGCACCGAGGGGTGGTGCGCCATTAGTATTGTGCCATTGCTATAAGAAAAAAAAACTACTAATGGCGCACCACGGTGAGGTGCGCCATTAGTATGGATGTACTTATGGCACACCGAGGGGTGGTGCGCCATTAATATTGTGCCGCCCCCATCCATATTTCCTCCCCGGCCCAAATTAACTTATCCCCTCTCTACCCCTCGCCCTCGCCCTTGATCCCCTTCCCCTCTCCTCTCCCGACGCCGCTGCCCCGCCGCCTCGACGCTGCCCCACCGCCCCGACGCCGCCCCGACGCCGCCTCGACCCCGCCCCGACGCCGCTGCCCCGCCGCCTCGACGCTGCCCCGCCGCCTCGACGTGACCCCGCCGCC
The DNA here is from genome assembly GCF_056163025.1 of Triticum urartu. Classification (NCBI taxonomy): domain Eukaryota; kingdom Viridiplantae; phylum Streptophyta; class Magnoliopsida; order Poales; family Poaceae; genus Triticum; species Triticum urartu. The sequence goes on from NC_141878.1 coordinate 102,439,092, forward strand.
CGGACGCCGCCCCGTCCACACCACCGTCGCCGGAGCACCACCACCACCCGGACCTCGTCCCCGACATCCTCCCCGCGCCCCACTGCCCTATCCCTACGGCCCCCGTGAGCTCCTCCTCCTCCTCTCCCCCTCTCCCCCTCTCCCCCTCTTCCCTGTGTGAACTACGTGTACTTGGTTATCTCTGTTTCCTGTTTAGTAGCATTCTTCTCTACCATGATGGCACTGTACTTAGGTACTGGGCACTGCATAATGCAATACACATGTAGGTTTCTTGTATTTGCAAAGAAAATATAGTGGCTTTAAAGTATATATCTGAATAATGTATGACTTTATGAATTGGCTTGCATAAGAAAGTGTAAATCTGTCTTCGTGTATTGGATTAATGTGTAAATTTTGGCCTTCCTGATCGTCCATGGATTACCATTTTCCTTCCAAACTCATAATAATATAGTTATCTAATCACTAATGTACCTCTTGAAAGTTGAAACGCTTGACGGTATCTACAGATGAGGCTCAATGTAAGCTAGCTGGTCTCTGTGCGCTCTCTGCGCTTGCAGAGTTGCCAACTAGACAAAATAATTCTTAATTCTTTTTTGAACTATACGTATCTTGTTCAATCGAATTTACAATCTAGGATGTCAGTATAGTTCTAGTAATACCTATTTTAATTTCTTAATACTAGTGTTTTCTTAACTAGAAACTATAGGAGGGCTCTGATGATAAAATTTGTTTCAGAAACAAACATTTACAATGGAATATATACAGAGGAAAGGTAGAATGTAGAGAGGGTAGAGGGGACGGAAGCTGGAGGGGTGACTGGCAGTTAAGCTGATCAAGCCATGACTTAGAGAGGTGCTGCAAGGTCCTCGTTTCATCCTACAGAAAGCAGGAAGAGATCTGTCGCAATACCACTATTGGATTTGGTCCCGGTCACACTCACCTTTTAAATTTGGATCAGAGGTAGCAATAAGTTTGTTCTGGGAAGCAATGAACAAATTGTGTAGTCTGATTAAACACACACACACACAGTAACAACAAACCAATGTGGGTTCTGAATCACTACTAGCGCACCAGGTCTTTTGCTGCAAAGGGATTGTTGATTAATTTGCTAATCACAGTCTAACAAGAGACAACAACAATGCATATATGTACAATTCCAGGATTCATCTTACTTTACTGATGAAACGGACAGATTCTTTTCACTGATGAAACCATAAACCAACATCAGCAGTAGCAGGTTGAGGCCATTTCCTCTGAAATTTGCCAGCCATTTGATCAACATTTCAGTGCAATAAATTGCAATATTTCCATCTAAGTATCCTTGCTCGGCTTCTGGTGTTTTTATTGCTATAGGATTACTAAATGGGATCTTCTAGGATGTTATCTGTTGTTCAAAAAACTAAAAATGTAGCAGTTGTGACTGAATATCCAATCTAGTGGATAGTAGTGGAATGCTAGTTTAGCTGGTTTGTTGCTGTGTAGGATCTTTATTGTTGGTGCCTCAAAACTGAATATGGTTTTTTCATAACATAACTGGAGGAGCAGTTTATTTAGTAAAATGTGATTTTAGGTATCTCTTTTACTATGTACTTGACACACTTCTTGTTTATGCATTCACTGTATGTTGCAATTTCTTCTTCCTAAGAGTTCATTGATGTAGATGCTTTCCTAATTTTTATTGGGAGTAAAAACAAGAATCTTTTCTCCCTGGATAGTAACAGGGCAAAGGTGAAAGTTGCATGTTGTTTTCTCTGTAATTTAAGAATGTGATTTAGTAAATTACAGTGTAATCTCTCCTGGTAAATATAGACAATAGTAAATTACAGTTGAGTGTAATATACCCTAGAATTACAGTGTAATTGAGCCCATATTTTAAGTGTAATCTCCATGATTAAATTTTTTGTATAGGCTCATTCTTGTTATATATTCTTTGTATCGTTGCAGTGCAGTTCTTGTTATATATTTCTGGTTGTTAGACTGTTCAGCTATGCAGAGTCTGAGGCACCGTCTAGTTCTCAGGTCTTAGCTCCCAGCTTGATTGATACTCATGTTATTAAATCTGAACTAGTGAACATATGCGGTTGAAGATGATACGTTTCTGGAAGTTAACTTGCATCTAAACAGAGGCAACTCTGCATTGTTTCTGAATCACATTTCAGTAAAAAGTTAAATGGAATGTGGTAACAAATGCACCAAAAGATCAAGCAGGGTCACTGCTGTAGATTGCAGTGGCATGGATATTTACACCACATTGCTTGTTGACACTAAACTACAATACATCAGGCCTTATTATAAGTAGCAAAACCATGGAGTGAAGAGGCTCAGCCACATAGTGACCTGACTGAGTCATTCTAGTTTCTTGTATGTGTCCAGCCGGCTCAGAGCACCGTCTGGCAGAGCCTTCGTACTGTTGCTGATCACTTCCCTTGATTGTTTCAGCTCAGTCTTGCCTGCAATGAACCAATTCTCCTTTTATCCATTTGATTGGCTCCTATTATAATTGCAGAGGATAAGAAGAACTTGCTCTGTTCTTGCTTGTACACCAATATCTGCTTCAACTGCTGCATTTACTTTCATGTAACAGTCTTGTACCCAATGCTTCAGTGGCAGTGCATCCTAAGCAATGGAGGCCTTTTTTCACATGCCAATGTATTTTCCATGTTGTGATGGAGGCCTTTTTTGCCTTGTCCACCCGAGAGGCCCTTGAGTTTGCTGGAATGTCGATTAACTTCCGTTCCGGCAAATTCGGGTACTCCATATGTCCTATTTTCAGCAAAGGTCATGTTGAAATTTTCCGTGAATTTTAGCATGACTTTGCTAAAAATAGGACATATGGGGTACTTGTGACTAATGCATGGGCCGGGGTATCTTAGTAGTTAATTAAGTAGGATCAAGTGCCCCGGCGTACTTGTGACTAATGCATGGCTTTTCGGGTGCCTCGGTGTCGATAAAAACCGAAATGATGAAAGCTTAGGCTTTTAGGGTGCCTCGGCGTCGAAAAACCCTCAATGATAAAAGCTTAGCTTTTAGGATGACTCGGTGTCGACAAACCCTAAATGATGAGACCATGATCTTGTTCCTTGACAATAACCAACTTTTTGACCAAACTTTGTTCCTATTTATAGAGAAACATGGCCAACAACGATGAGGCTGGGGGTTCGAGCGGCAAGAAATTCTGGGAGCTATCCCACGAGATGGAGGAACAACCTCACTTGTATGAGGACGCCGCCTTCCCACCGATCCTGAGACCACTGATGGTACCGCCGAGGATGACCCCACTGATGCCACCACTGATGGTGCCGCCGAGGATGCCACCACTGATGATGGCGGCGCATGCACAGATGGCAACCAACCGAAGAGGCAACGGAAGGACCGGCGCCCGACCGTGCTCCGCACCCTCAAGGAGGAAGTTATTGAAGTGGACTCCGACGGGAATCCAACAGCGCCCGAACGAATAGTCAAGGGGTACTCGCTTCAGCTCGGGTGCATTCTCCGGAGCACCATCTCGATCAACACCGAGAACCTGAGGCATCCTGACCGAGGGAATTTGCATAACCTCCTCTTCACGAAGCTGCACGAACGATACAAGTTCCACGCTGAATTTGAAAACACAAGCCTCAAAGGGAATAAAGTGAACAATGCTCCCCTCACGAAGATGAGCAAGGCCCTGTCTACTTGGAAAAGCAATGTGAAGAGAATGATCGAGAAAGGTGAGAGTTTTGAGAAGATCAAGGAGAAAAGTCCTTCGATCACCGAAGATGACTACAATGACTTCAAGATCAATTGCTCGAGCACCGCAAACTCCGAATCAAGTAAGTGGGGGAAAGAAATGCTGGAGCTGAACTTAGGGGAACACACACTCGGTCCCGGCGGTTACAGAGTGGCGGAGCCTATATGGGACAAGGAGGAGGCGGACCGTGCCGAGCAAGGCCTACTGCCCCTCTTCGATAAATACGGTGACAAGCAGACCAGGAACTTTGTCAGGGCCCGGTACAAGAAGGACCCGAAAACAAAGGAGCTTACCACGGATCCGAAGACCAGGGCGCTTGAGCTTGTTCTGGTAAGGAATACACCCCCGCGTAATTAGCTCCATATGGTTGCATTCTAATTAATGAAGCCAAATTTCTAAATGGTTCACATTCCTTCCGCAGGCGACTGAAAGCAGTAGCGCGGGGTCGACTAAGAGCAACCCTTGGGACACCACTCTAAATAGGGCATTGAATGTAATGAAGAACAAGGATAAGCTCAGTAAGCCGACGTCAGCTGGTCGTGTGGCTGGCAAAGGCTTGTCGACAAAATGGTCGTCATACTATAACACTGGTGGGCGAAAGGAGAAAAAGACCAGCTCGGAAAGCCAGGCGCGCGAGGTTCAAGTACTCAGGGCACAGGTGGCGCGGATTCCGGAGATTCTCCAAGAGCAAGTGCAACAACAAATCGGAGCGACGATCACCGCCATTGTGCCTACCTTGATCCAAGGGATTAGTGCGTGGATTGCGGGCGGCCAACAGGGGCCGCCCCCGATTCCTAGCTTCACGGCCAGCAACTCGCAGAACGCGATGGCGGGGCCATTGGTGTCTCCGGCGGAGGCGGCATTGGTGTCTCCGACGCCGGCACGGGAGCTTAATGCACCCGGGTGTATGCCGGCTGGCACCTCTGCAGCAAGCGGCCCCTCCGTCAACTGCACACCCGCCGTTGGCGGTGCCTCGACATTAGCCGAGCTCGACGCCATCATCACGGTAACTAATTAAGCCTCTCTCGGCCGAGGACTTCATCTCCTTGCCTTTGACTGGGCATCCCTAACGCCCTACGTGTTTTCGCTGGGCGCCGCCGACGTTCCGTGCACTCTCCTGCACTTCGTGAACAACGAGTTGGTCGATGTCGCCAAGGGCAAAATCGTTCAACCGGGCAACCCCTTGTTCCACGGTACCCAGATGCCACCCAACTTGCTTAGGGTTCAACTGGTTCGGGTGCTGCCTGGCTGCGATGAGTTGTTACCTCCGATTTGACCCGTCGGGGCCGACGATGATGACGTGATGACCCTCAGCGCCTGCCTGAGCTGGCCCCTGCTTTGGCCGGAGAGCCAGATTCGTTTGGGGGCGGGGGACACTACCCCAAAGACAGCACCGCCAGTCGTGCCGGCGCCAAGTCGGCCCCATGGCAAGACCGCCGCAACGGTGCCGGACATCCCTATGCAACTGGATCCAAACATGCATATGGCACAGGATCAGAACGACGACGACGACGATACATTTGCCAACGTTGATCAGTACTTTGCCGATCATGGGTACGGTGGCGACTTCATGGGGCCTCCTTCTCAAGAACCCAACCCAACAAAAGACGTGCGCGATCTAGCTGGTACCGCGGAGAAGCCAAGTTGCAACAGGCGTCGTCTGCAGTTCAGCTCTCAGGAGACGCCTCCAGCTGCCGACTTCACCGAGCCTCAGATAGGCGAGGTGCGAAATATGATCAGCCCCAACACACTCAAGAAGGCGGTCTGTGAGCAGAACTCGGTCCCGTTGTAGGAGAAGAAGAAGGCACGCAAAAGAAAGACTAACAAGGGTGCGGGCCAGCCGTTATCGAGTACGATCTGTGCTCAGGATGGGCCACCTTCACCTGAGGATATCTGGAGGAGGGTGCATGTGGCGGGTAGGCCGATGCTACCGAGAAATATGCTCGATGCTGCAACCGGTGCTATGCGGAGTCTGCATGACAGTGTTCTTTCTTCGGAGAAGCGGCATCTCGCAGAGAAGGATGTGGCATACCCGGTTTTCGCAGCCAAGGTGCCAGAGAGCAAGGGCTTCATGGATAACTCCATCAGGGGTACGATCGTCCTGCGTTTTGATGACATCCACGCTATGTTGAACCTTCATCCGCTGCACTACACCTTCGTTCGGCTATTTTCGCTGAGTATGGAGATGCGGATCATTCGCGACAAGACCCCGGACATCATGATAGTCGACCCCTTCTACATGCGTGCCAAGATCTTGGGCAGCGCTGGGGACCGGCAAGTCGCGAGTTCTTACCTCGAAGGCGTCATTCTGGCAAACCAAGATCAGGATAACTTCCTCGTGCCTTACTTTCCCGAGTAAGTCCTCCCCTCAACTGCCCCGTAACATATGAATTCTTAGATTTCGATCGTTTTTCTTTTAACATTCCATGTTTTCTGCAGTGACACACATTGCACGCTCATCCTCCTAAGCCCCAAATATTCCATGGCCACGTATTTCGAGCCGGACCGTCAGTCGAACGTAGACTACACAAATGTCAAGAAGGTTCTTGATGATGTTCTCCCCGGCTACGTCAAATCTGGAGGCACCTTCACCAGGCCTATTCGTAAGTACGGCAAGCACGTGTTCTCCCACAATACGACGTTCTGCCGCGTCAAGCAGCCGCCTGGCGGTCAGAAGGGTGCCTACTACGCCATCCATCACATGCGGGCGATCGTACGGGACCATCATCAACTTCTGCTACCGAGTAGACTCAAAGATTGGGCCGTGAGCGTGTCGGCAATCCAGGACGCGGACATCAGACAAGAATTCTTTCGCATCCAGTCCGAGTTTGCGGAAATCATCCATCAAGATGTCCTTCGTACCTCGGGGCAGTTCTACCTCAGAAATCAACCGTCCAACAGTGACATCGACACAATCCTACAAATGCAGGCTGACAACGCCCGTTGTTTCATGACTCCCACGATAGACGTCGGCTTCATCCACGCTCCGGTCCCTTGAGTCGAGTCGAAAGCAGTGATGCTGTGTCTAGTTCTGAAACATCGATTGGCTCATGTTGTAATTAAACTTTTATGAACTTGTAGTATGTCTCTTTGGTTTTGAGAGTCGTTCAACTTAGATGTAATCGATGCTATTAATGTCATACTTTTCTCTTCCGATCGTTCTGTTGCATACTTATATATTGCTTATGTATTGTCTGTGAATTGGTACTAATGTTTCGTTTGGCTACTGCATAGCGATGCCGTGGTATGTCGTGTACAAGGGTAAGGTTCCCGGAGTCTACGACGATTGTGAGTGTCGGAGACAGGTTCACCGATTCAGCGGTAACAGTTACAAAGGGTACGCCACTAGGGCCGAGGCCGAATCTAGATACGCCCGCTATCTAGCGGGAGAGGAGAGGGAGCGTTGGAGGAACCGGATGAAGACGGGTTTCATCGTGATGATGCTCATCGTGATGACCGCAGCTCTCTTCTATGTGATGGTAGTTTAGATGATCGATATCGACTTGTAATGTGAAGACAAACTCGCGGTCTCGAGACTTGTAATATAATGTTCTATCTTTGTTCGGTCTTTTCAATTCGGAGACTAATATGATGAATTGTATTCGGAGACTAAAATGATGAATTGTATTCAGAGACTAATCTTCTATTGTATTCGATGAATCTGTTGTTCATGTGTGCTGTCTATATTTTGTACAATTATACATTTTGTAACCTATGCAAAAAACAGAAAATTAAAAAATAAAAAAAACCTAATATTCATACTAATGGCGCATCACATCATAGTGCGCCATTAGTATGCCAAAGGATACTAATGGCGCATCATTAAACAGTGGGCCATTAGTATGCCGAAGTTACTAATGGCGCATCATGTTGTCGTGCGCCATTAGTATGCCAAAGCACCTGGGTATACATGGCCCCCTGGGAGGCATACTAATGGCGCACTATTGTATATACTATGCGCCATTAGTAAAATATACTAATGGCGTGCTACTAATGGCGCACCACTAATGCGCCATTAATGGCCAAATTAGGTGCGCCATTAGTAGGCCTTTTCCTAGTAGTGCGTTCCACGCAGCGCAACTAGTGTTGCACCATCAGGGCACGTAACCGTGGGGCCCTCCTGTCAGCCCGTATATGAAAGAAAGAAATGGTAGTGTGAGTCTGTACTATGTTAATAAAATAGGAGTACATTTTAGGGTGATCATACGGTCACTGGCTCACCATATAGCTCCATAATTTGTTGATAACACGATCAATTGACCAGTCAAACGGTCCGCATTCAGAAGCGCACGTTACCATAGGGCCCAGCCGTCAGCGCATATATGAAGGACAAAAATGGTAATAAATTAGTGGTTGGTGGGTATTCGAAGTCGTGAGACCTCTGGTTGGCAGTCACCGGCGGGTGGGGGCGTTCATTGGGCGGTGGGGTGGCGATCCCCGGAGAAAAAGCTCGGTGGGGGGGGGGCTAGAGGGATGGCCGGTGCGGCGGTGGACCGGCGATGGGGAGTGGTTTCGGGGAGGGCGGGCCGGCCGCGGGCGGCGGGGGCTGGCGGTTCGGCCGGTGGTGGCTGGCGGCTCAGGGGGGTGGAGTTTGATGATAAACTGGAGGCCCTTGATTTCGTATCCAACCGCTGGAAAATCTAATGACCAGAGATGAAAAAGTCAGTCGACTGACGTGTAGCCTCACCCCGCACGTACACATGCACGCATGCAAGACACACACGCATGTAGGCGTGCAACACTGACACGTACACACGCACGCATGCTGGCGTGCAACACTGACACGTACACATGCACTCACGAACACGCACACGTACGCACCCATGCATGCAACATTGAAACATACCCTTGCACGCACGCAACACTCGCATGCCTGCATGCACACAGCACACGACGCAAGACACACATTCAACCTATACGTGTATGCACCCTTTGTTAAGTACATGGATTGTTACGGGTATTAATCAAGCTTATCTGTGATAAGCAGAACATTGATGTTTGCAGCGGTCTTTATGAATCACAACGTATCGAACGGGCTATCAACATAGTAGGCTTATCTACATGAAAAAGATGATGTCACACTCAATGAACAATCATCGGTTTATGAAATGCCCGCTTCTGACCGCCCTGGCCCACCAAAGGTTCCTCTGCTGTGTGCTGCCTGTGTTGGGTCACTGACATGCATGCCATGCACCCAAAGAGCCCACATGTCAGTGGAAGAACGACGCAGTGTCCTAGGTCAGAGTCGAGGGTGCCACTCGCGGCACGCCCGGCTGAACACGCCTCCGTGCCGCATTCAAACGGCTCCATGAAACCCGCCCGTGTGGAAGACGAGAAACCCACTCTGGACACACGTCCGTTCGTGAGCGGGCCGCTCCCCTATCTCCTCCACCATTTGTCCACTCTTACAATGGCTTACGAAGAGTAGTTATTCCGCATCCAAGCCGGCTGGGTAGCCCGCCGGATACGAGCTATGCAGCTCGCTGATCCACCTCCCTCCCTCGCCCGACGGAGCCAGTTGCCGCCCCAAGCCATGGAATTTTGCCATGTGTTGTTTTCATGGACTAGCAAGATGCCCGTGCATTGCACGGAACATCAAGATGCATTTTTTTACAAACTCCCGCATGCATGCAAGGGATAATTAATGTACTCCTTTAATAGTACCATGAGGCAAACACCATTAATATTGCATCGATTAGTGTTAGTGGCCTTGTATATCTGCAAATTGTAATTTTGATAGTGGCCCCTTGTATATAAAAATGGAGGGAGCAAGATGAGAGATAAGGTGAGGAGGAGTGGGGCGTGGTGGTGACTGGTGGTCGGACTAGGCGGAGGCATGGGGATGGACGGCGCATTATGTCTAGGTTTGTATCTCTCTCACACACACCCACGTAGGTGGGGGACGTGCATGAAGAGAAGAGGTGCACGCACGGCGCACGTACTCCCGTCTCTTTCCCAACCACACCAGCGCGGGTACACGGTGGAGCTCATTTCTGTACGAAAAAGGCAGCCCACATGGTAATTTGGCACGTGTACTGGTTGTCCACTTGGTGGAGGGAGGATCGTCTACCATGGGTGAACAAACAAATTGCGACTTGACGCGTTATGTTAAATTAAAAAAAGAGGCAAACCATGTGGGGCCTACCTTAGAGGCAAGGCTCTATACACTGGAGTACTTTTGATGTGTCCCATCAACTCGTAGAACGAGGAGAAGCTTGCTTAGTACGCCGTCTCCCCCGCCCACGGGCGCGGTTGCTCGCAGGATGAGGTGAAGCTTGCTACTAGTACGCCTTACGCCCGCTCCCTCGCCCACGTGCGCAGTGGCTCGCAGCACGAGGAGAAATTTTACTACTCCCTCCGTTTACTCCTCGTCCCTACTACGTATGTCAGAGTAATGGGCCGCGGATAGGCCAAACCGAGCCCCAGAACCTTTCAAGACATCGGGGCAGGCTGCGCCCCTCAAGACCCCAGGACGAAGAGCCGCCTTCTGAGGAGTCGACGGCAAGACAGCCGACTGACCACCCACGGCCGAGTCCCAGGGACGACTTCAGGGAAAGCCGACTCCTGACTAGCGACTTCCAGAGAAGCCGGCCTTGGGGAGTCAGCCTGCGACTCCAACAAACCCCATGACCTCATTAAAGGGGACGGGGCAGGGGCGTGGCTACAGCGAAGCCCACCCCCGCCCCTTACCAAGGGCAGGCATGGCCACAGCATGTCGTACCCCGGAAGATCTCCGTGCAGCGTGGCACTGTTGGCATGCCGGCCCTGACTTCAGCACCGCAGGGCCGAATCCTGCACCCATGACGGCTTGTTTGTACGGCCTAGAGACAGCAGGCCCCACCAGGTAGTGAGACCTCGGGAGACGGCAGAAGAACCACCAGTCAGACCCGTCGGGAGTCAGCCCGGGGAAGTCGGCCGAGCCCTCCCCCGGTGCCCACGCGCCATTTATCAAGAAGTGATGGGGAGTGGCGACAGTGATCGCCCGCCGGGCGGCAGGGCTATTGCCACGACCTCACGATCAAGCCCGCGTCATCAGAAGCACGACTACAGTAATCAGCAGCCGGCAAGACCCGCCCGCGGCAGACGCGGCCTGTCAGCTTCGTACCAGGCCAGTCGGCGGGCCCCAGCGGTCGGCAGAGAAGACGAAGGCCAGAGGCCCTAACGGCTGGGCCCGCATCCAGCCGCATTACCATTGTACCCCTGGGGGTAGGCCTATATAAAACCCCCTGGGCACCCATGCAAAGGGTTGGAACCCATTAGCTCTAGGTCAGATCATATAGAAGGGAGAGAGCTAGCCTTGCCCTCTCCTACCTCCAAGAAACAGCTCAAGGAGCAACCGTGTAAACCCTTCGCCATAGTGATCATGCGGAGACCCCGCAGAGCAGCAGTAGGGGTATTATCTCCTCGGAGAGCCCTGAAGCTGGGTAAGATTCACCGACGTGCATGTCTTCGCCTCATCCCGTTTCCAGGCACCGGCGACGTTCTACTCGCCCCCACCATGATAAGCCATCCTTTGGCATATGTCGCACCAAACCAGCGATATTTGGCGCCCACCGTGGGGCCTGGTGCACCGTCGTTTAGAGATCTATTCTGGACGGGAACCCTTTTCCTCCCTGGCGAGTGCAGCCAGCCAGGCACGCCAGACGGAGTTTGCACCGACGCGCTAAGCGGCGTTGAGATCGCCTGCGCGGCCAGCTCTTTGGCCGAACTTGTCGGCGAGGTCCGCCTGTCCGACGAACCTGCGTCCGACGCAGGCACGGGCGGCCCCGAGAACCTCCTCACGGGCCTCCTCGATGAACTCCACGTTTCCGGCAAGCCTTCCATAGACTTGGAGTCCGTAGGCTCCACCGACCCGATGCTGGTCGACTCCGACACCGTGTCGCTCGACGTGTTCCCCACCAATGTGGTGGTCTATGACGAACCTCTCCCTCGCGCGGAGAGCAACGGACTCACTCGGCGCGGCGCTGCAAGACCTAACTGCGCCCATTCCGGAAGACGCTGACGCAGAGACGTTGGAGGCGCGCCGCCTTCAGCTCGTTGAAGGCGCGAAGAAGCTGGCCAGCTTGAGGCGCTTGTCAGAAGCCTACCAGCGGGAGATGGATCGCGCCGTCGGCGGCTCGCCGGTCCCGGCGGGGCCCAGCCGCCTTGGCGCGGTCTAGCAGCGCGGCGTAGCCATCGCCAACCTGTTCGGGGCAAGCCGCCCTATTTACGCTACACCAGTGGAGAACATCCGAGCCGCCCAGGTAGCGGCGGATGAGCTGGACAATTTCGAGGGCGAAGAACGCCGCCTCATGATGGAGCGAGTCCAGCGGCTTCTCGACGCGGCCGCCGCGCAGAACGAGGCCGGCTGCCGCACGGAGGTGCCGCAACGGCCAAACGACGACCTCCGCCGAGATCAAGGCGCGATGTCTCGGATGCCGACTGGTGGTGCCCGAGGAAGAAGAGACAAGGAGCCGGCTGTCAGCCACAGTCGGACTCGCATTACCATAGAGCGCGACCGAGACGGCCGCCCAAGAGCAGTGGAACAACGGGACGACTGTCCGCCTCCCCCTCCCCGCAAGGAGAGGCGAGTCTCCCCGCCGCCTATTGACCATCTAACTCTCGGTGATCACCTTGGCCGCCGAGAGGGAGTTGGGAAGAATGGCGCCCGCCACCGGATTGACCGACTTCACCGATCCTTAGCTCTAGAAGAAGAAGACGAGCTGGGTCCGCCTTGTTTCGGGCCCCGCATTTGGGACGAGCCCTTTCCCAGAGGGTTCACGCTTCCAAGAGACACGCCCAAGTATACCGGCTCCGTGAAGCCGGAAGACTGGCTAGTCGACTACTCCATGGATGTCAGCATAGCGAACGGCAACAAGCGTGTCGCCGTAAAGTATGTTCCGCTCATGCTCCAGGGCACGGCCCGGACATGGCTGAACAGCCTAAAGCCCCGCAGCATCAACAGCTAGGTCGACTTCACCGAAGCGTTCATCCGCAACTGCACCAGCACATACAAGCATCCTCCAAAGCCTTGTCAGCTCTCCTTGTGCGTGCAAGGCCCCGACGAGTCGACTCACGATTACCTCACGCGTTGGGCCGAGTTTCGGAACTCCTGCAAGGGCATGCACGAAGTGCAGGCCATCGAGTACTTCACAGCCGGGTGCAGAGAAGGCACCCTCCTCAAGCACAAGCTCCTTTGCGACGAGCCAGAAACCGTCGACGAGCTGCTGATCATAGCGGACAAGTACGCCACGGCCGACTCCTCCATGAAGGCGGAGATTCAAATCAGCACAACTGGCAAAGTGGCCCCTCAAGCTCCAAGAACTCCGGCGGCAGACGCTAGCCGATGACAACAGGAGGGCGACCACAAACGCAAGGCCCCGCAGTCGGCTTCCAGCCGCCAGCAAGTCGCGAACGTTGAAGCCCAGCAGCCAGATGAGCAGCCCCCGCCCAAGCGACAGAAAGGCGGCAAGCCAAACTGGTTGCCGGCCTTCTCCTATGAGCAGACCTTGGATGGACCTTGCAAGTTCCATAGCGGCGCGAAGCCGCCGAATCACACCACCCGGAAGTGCCACTGGCTCACCAGGATTGCCAACGGAGACGGCCTCCTGCCTCCCCCACCCGCTGGGCAGCCGCCTCCGCCGCCGCCCCAGTAGCCGGCTGTCAGGCCAGTGGGCGCGATACAAGACGAATACCCTGAAGAGCACAGAGCCTACGTGGTGTTCACTAGTGTGGCTGATGATCGACGCAGCAGGCGGATGCAGCGACAAGAGGTGAACGCAGTAGCATCGGAGACGCCAGAGTTCATGCACTGGTCCGAGAAGCCCATCAGCTGGAGCAGGGCTGACCACCCGGAAGTGATGCCGAGTACGGGCTCCTATGCCTTGGTCCTGGACGCCACCTTTGCTACAGAAAGACGAGCCGCGCGTTTCTCGCGAGTTCATATAGATGGAGGCAGCAGCATCAACATCCTGTACAAGGATACCATGGAGAAGTTAGGAATCAAGCAAAGACAGCTTCAGAACAGCCGAACTGTGTTCCACGGCATCATTCCTGGACTTTCTTGCTCGCCAATCGGCAAGATCCTGATGGACGTCCTCTTTGGGGACAAAGATCACTTCCGTAGAGAGTGTTTGGTTTGAGGTGGTGGACCTTGAGAGCCCATACCATGCACTACTTGGCCGACCCGCCTTGGCCAAGTTCATGGCGGTCCCCCACTACGCCTACCTCAAGATGAAGATGCCCAGTTCCAGGGGAATTCTGACTATGGCTGGCGACTACCGGAAGTCGTTTGCTTGTGCGGCTAAGAGCAGTCGGCTGGCCGAGTCCCTGGTAATCGCGGCCGAGAAGCGGCTCCTCGAGCGAGTTGTGGCGATGGCCGGCAAGCAGCCTGAGGTATCGCCCAACCCAAAAGAGTCGGAGGATGAGGGTTCTTTCAAGCCGGCCAAAGAGACAAAGAAGATACCCTTGGATCCCGAGCACCCAGAGAGGTACGCCGTCGTAGGTGCAAACCTCGACAGCAAATAGGAAGGCGAGCTCGTCGATTTCCTCCGTGAGAATCGGGACATCTTCGCATGGTCCCCCAAAGACATGCCAGGTGTACCAACAGAATTCGCCGAGCACAAGTTACATGTCCGATCTGATGCAAAGCCGGTCAGGCAGCCCCTGCGCCGCCTATCAGAAGAGAAGAGAAGAGTTGTCGGAGAAGAGATAGCCCGACTCCTAGCAGCCGGCTTCATTATGGAAGTGTTCTTTCCAGAATGGCTAGCAAATCCGGTCCTGGTACTAAAGAAGAACAAGCAATGGCGAATGTGTATTGACTACACGAGCCTCAACAAGGCTTGCCCCAAGGACCCATTTGCTCTACCAAGAATCGATCAGGTGATAGACTCCACAGCCGGATACGAGCTATTGAGTTTTTTGCATGCATACTCAGGATATCACCAGATCAAGCTGAACCCGGCTGACAGACTGAAGACCGCCTTCATCATGCCGTTTGGAGCCTTCTGCTACCTCACCATGACGTTCGGCTTAAGGAATGCCGGCGGCACCTTTCAGCGTTGCATGCAGAAGTGCCTTCTCAAGAAGCTCGGCAGGAACGCCCACGTCTACGTAGACGACGTGGTGGTGAAGACGGAAAAGCGTGGAACACTGCTGGAAGACCTCAAGGAGACCTTTGAGAACCTGCGCCGATTCCAAATCAAGCTCAACCCCAAGAAGTGTGTCCTCGGAGTACCAGCCGGCCAGCTCCTAAGCTTCCCGGTCTCTGAACACGACATAGAATGCAACCCAGTAAAAATCAAGGCCATTGAGAGAATGGAGGTACCCAGCCAACTGCTGGAAGTGCAGAAGTTCACCGGCTTTTTGGCGTCCATCAGCCGATTCATCAGTCGGCTGGGCGAGAAAGCTCTCCCCTTATACCAACTCATGAAGAAGACCACTTTTTTCGAGTGGAACCGTAAGGCGGACGAAGCTTTTCACCAGTTGAAGAAGGTGCTGACTACTCCACCCGTCCTGGCGG
This sequence comes from Triticum urartu, assembly GCF_056163025.1. Classification (NCBI taxonomy): domain Eukaryota; kingdom Viridiplantae; phylum Streptophyta; class Magnoliopsida; order Poales; family Poaceae; genus Triticum; species Triticum urartu. The sequence continues at coordinate 102,454,322 of NC_141878.1, forward strand.
CTCCGACTCCCAAAGAACCTATGCTCCTATACATCGCCGCCACCAGTCGGGTAGTCAGCACAGTCATTGTAGTGGAACGCAAGGAGGAAGGCAAGGCGCTACCTATCCAGAGACCGGTATATTACCTGTGCGAGGTACTGTCGACCTCCAAGCAGAACTAGCCCCACTACCAGAAGATGTGCTATGGCGTACACTTTGCTGCCAAGAAATTGAAGCCTTACCTTCAAGAGCATCCAATCACGGTGGTCTGCACGGCCCCACTTGCCGAGATCATTGGTAGCCGAGATGCTTCTGGCCGAGTGGCCAAATGGGCCATAGAGCTGGCTCCCAACACCATCCACTACCAGCCCCGCACCGCTATCAAGTCACAAGCACTGGCCGACTTCCTCGTCGATTCGGCCGAGACCCAGTACCTACCTCCAGCGTCTGATTCCACCCATTGGAGGATGCATTTCGACGGCTCCAAGATGCGCACTGGCTTGGGAGCCGGCGTCGTCCTCACCTCTCCCAAAGGCGATAAGCTCAAATATGCACTGCAAATCCACTTTGCTGCCTCCAACAACGTCACCGAGTACGAGGCACTCATTCATGGGCTCCGGCTTGCCAAAGAACTTGGCATCCGCCGGATCTTGTGTTATGGAGACTCGGACTTGGTGGTCCAGCAATGATCTGGCGACTGGGACGCGAAAGATGCAAACATGGCGAGTTACCGTTTCCTCATGAAGCAACTCAGCGGGTATTTCGAAGGGTGCAAGTTTCTCCATGTGGCGACCAAGCAGATGCCTTGGCACGAATCAGCTCCACCCGGCAAGCAATACCATCTGGTGTCGCCCTTCAACGCCTCCTCAAGCCATCTGTCAAGCCTTCACCAAAATCAGACACCATTTTTGTGCCGGCTCCTCCCGAAGATGTCGGATCCGACTCCAGAGCTCCGGCAGTCGGTACGGGGATTTTGGCGGATGACTCCAAAGCTGCCACAGTCGAACCCGGCCCAGGGACTGCGGTAGCGGACTTGAAGACTCCAGAACTCGACCCAAGGGCCGCGCCAGTCGGCCTGAGGACTTCATTAACCCAGCAAGCGGTTGTTGACTCCAGCCTGCCGCCTCCCAGCCCAACCGCCCTCGTCCAAGTCGCAGTTCTGGCAGTCGAAGAAATAGCAGCACCCTAATGGGCCCAGCCCATCCTCAAATTTCTGGTGAACAAAGAGCTGCCGACTGATGAAACCTTAGCTCGGCAAATACAACACCGGGCGGCAGCCTACACCATAGTCAACAGAGAGCTGGTCAGGCGCAGCGTCACTGGTGTCTACCAGCGCTACGTAGAGCCAGAGCAAGGCCAAGCGATTCTCTAAGACATCCATCAAGGCGAGTGCGGCTACCATGCGGTTTCAAGAGCACTCGTCGCCAAAGCCTTTCGACACGGTTTCTTCTGGCCAACTGCCTTGGAAGAGTTCAAGGAGTTGGTCCAAGAATGCAAAAGGTGCCAGAAGTTCAGCTCCAAGCCGCACCAGCCAGCTTCTGCACTCAAGACCATCCCCATTGGCTGGCCTTTCGCAGTTTGGGGTCTAGACATGGTGGGACCATTCAAAACAGCACGAGGTGGTTTAACTCACTTACTTGTCGCAGTGGACAAGTTCACCAAGTGGATAGAAGCAAAGCCAATCAGGAAGCTGAACGGTCCGACTGCCGTAACCTTCATCTCCAATATCACAATTTGGTACGGCATACCACACAGCATCATCACCGACAACGGCACAAATTTCGCCAAAGGCGCCTTGGCCCATTTCTGCGCAACACAGGGCATCCGACTGGACCTAGCGTCCATCGCCCATCCGCAGTCAGACGGCCAAGTGGAGCGAGCAAACGGCCTCATCCTGTCCGGCATCAAGCCTCGGCTGATCGAGCCTTTGGAGCGCTCGGCTGGCTGCTGGCTCGATGAGCTGCCAGCCGTCCTCTGGAGTCTGCGCACGAGTCCAAACAAGTCAACCGGCTTCACGCCCTTCTTCCTCGTCTACGGTGCCGAAGCCGTCATCCCAACGGACATAGAGTTCGACTCCCCACAAGTCACCATGTACACCGAGGAGGAAGCAGAAGAAGCACGACAAGACGTCGTCGATCTGCTGGAAGAGGGCCGGCTGTTGGCACTCAGCCGGTCCAGCATCTACCAGCAGAGCCTGCGCCGATACCACAATAGGAAGGTCAGGCCAAGATCTTTCCAAGAAGGCGACCTTGTGCTCTGGCTGATCCAGCGAATAGCCGGCCAGCACAAGCTGTTGGCGCCTTGGGAAGGCCCTTTCATCATCAGCAAAGTACTGGGCAACGATTCCTACTACCTGATTGACGCTCAGGAGCCCCGAGCACGCAAGAGGGATGACTCCGGCAAGGAGACAGAGCGGCCATGGAATGCAAATCTCCTCCGAAGATTTTACAGTTGATGCAGTATGTACCACGCTACCTTTTGTATTAAAGTACCAAGACTTCGGGCCCCCCGAGACGAGCTCGGGGACTGCCCTCCTTTGTCTGTATGATAAAAATTATGACTGCAAGTATGTTACTCCTTTTTATGCCGTTTGGCACCGGGCTCGACAAGTCGGCCTGGGGACTTGTCGCCTTGCACTATGAAATGCTTCCTGCAGTCGGACAAGTAGTGTGTAAACGCCTAAACCGTCTCCTGTCAGAAGGCGCAGCTCGCAGAGCGACTGTACGGTGGGCAGCAGTAAGGTAGAATGGGCATTCGCATGAAAAATGGCTAAGGACTCAAAGCATAAAACATAGCTCAAGACAGCTTCTAGCCTTTTTCGCAGAACCGACTCTCAAATAGTCGGATTGGCGTCTTCTATCCAACTTGCTCAAAAACTCTTGAAAACGGCTAAGTACTTGTTTTCCCAAAGTAGCCAAGCACTTGATCCAGCGACAGTCCGCAGAGCGGCAGTCCGATTGGCAAGGCAGGCAACTAAGAGAATGCGGCAAAGGAAAAAAGCCAAAAGAGCAATGAGCAAGAAAAGATATAACTCAGATAAATATATTTACATAACATAGGCCCTTGGCCGAATTTTCGAGCAGAGGCTCAAAATACACCCCGCGGGTGGAATTGTGTGAAATAACAAGTTCTTTAAAGACTACTGAAGCAGACAAAACAAAGATACAGCGGCAGCTTAGGAAGCAGCAGACGGATTCGGAGGGTCGGAGGAGGCGCCAGCGTCAGGTGTCGGGGCGGCCGGCTGGCTAGTCTCGGCTTGATCGCCTCCGGCGGCAGTCGGGTCGGTCGCACGCGGCTCCTTGCTGGAGGCCCGGTCGAGCTGAGGCTGGCCATCTGCTCCGTCTTCTGGTGCCTCCGCCTTGCCTCCGTCCTCCGCCTCGCCCTCTTCCTCGACGCTGGAGCCAATCACCTCTGCCGAGTCTTTGCCGTAGTCTGGGTTCATCCCAAACCACTCCGGCGGTACCTCCTCGCCATCTTCAGACTGCTCGGGGACGACGATGATGGTGTCGGTGTACTCGGCGATCGCCACAGCACGCTTGACGAGGGCGTCTTCCATGGTTGCCAGCTCCGGCTGGGCCTCCGACCGAAGCGTGGCCAGCCGGTCTAGATCCAGCCCCGGATACCATGCCTTGACGGACTCCAAGGCCCGGCGCGCTCCAGCTCGGGCCGAAGAGCCCTTCCAGGCCTCAAGACGACCAGCCACGACCTCCAGCCAGTCGGCCGTCAGGCTGGGGGTGCGCGGAGCCTACATATCCGGCCACAGGGCGGCAATCGCCTGGGCACCGACACGCTGAAGCCGACGCAGCATCCGGTGAGCCGGCTGAAGGCGAGCCTCGATGCTTAGGATGTGCTCGTCAACAGTTCGGGGGGCGTCGGCGGCAATCTCTGTACCCTCTGCTGTCCGACCTTCACGGTCAGCCTCGATGGCTTGGATGGCCGCCTGCGACTGCCCAGGAAAGAAGTCTGGAAAGACAGGAAGAAACAAAGAAGCAAGTCAAAAACCGGGAGTCGGCATGACTTAAATCGGCAGCTCGAAGAAAGAAAGTAAAGAAACTCACCATCAACGATGTCTTCAATCTCGTGGAAGCCGGAGGCCAGCAGCGCCTCCTTGTCAGACCAGGAGGAGCGCTCGCTCGCGAATTCGGCCAGGAGGGCTGTCTCCGTGTCCTCCGCCTCCCTCTGCGTCTTCACAAGCAGCTCTTTCTGCTCTGCCAATTGAGTGGCCAGTAGATCGCGCTCCGTGGCGAGCTTGCTGCACTCCTCCTCTTTGGCACGCAAAGCGGAGTTGGCGTCGCTCAGCTACTGTTGAAGAGCAGCGTTGGCCCCTGAGAAGAAGAAAGAAAGAAGGCGTTAAGTCATCAGGAAAAGAAGGTCGCCAGGGAGATCCGGCCCGACTGCTCAGCAGTCGGCCTGAATCTCGGGGACTACAGCCCGCGGGTGCGCCAGCGCACCCCCGCGAAGAAGGAAAAAAGACTTACTCCGGCTCTCCGACAAATCGGCGGTCCGCTTTCCCAGCTCTTCAACGTTACGGTTAAAGGCAGTGACGCGGAGGTTGTGGTAATCCTGTGACAAGCATTTCAGACAAAAAGTCAATACCGAGAGTTCATCAATTGGAGTTCCGGGCCGCCTGCTCAGCAGCCAGCCCGAAACTCGGGGACTACACCCAGTGGGTGCGCTGACACGCCCCGCCAGAGAGGAACAAGGAAACAAAGGCCAAAGGAAAAACATACCCGGACGGCTGCCCGTGACGCCAGGTACGCCTTGGTACAATTCTGGAGAGAGTTGCCCTCGGCACGAAGCTTCGCCTGGACATCCAGAAGCGCCTGGTTCAGCGGCCCTGTGCCGCCTCCTCGCACCCACCCAATGGGCGCGGCGCTCGTCGCTTCGGCGTCTGGGATCGCTGAGCTGGCGGTGCCGGCTTCCAGGGGGCGGGGTTCCGAAGTCGCCTTCTCCACACGGCGGCGCGTTGGCGAGCCGACTTGGAGGAGTAGCCTCGCCACGGCCTCGTCTCCGGTCGGCGGCACCGGAGGGTCCGCTGGCTGCCTGCCTTGCGCACCTTCAGACGGCGGCGAAGGCGGCGACGGAACGTTCATGTCCGGCGTAGACTGGTTGCCGCCTTCCTTCTCCACGATGGGGTTCTCCCCGCCGGCTTCCCCAGTCTGCCCCGTGAACTTCGGAGGCGGTGGCGCAGAGTTCAACGGGGTGACGAACACCGCCGACTGGCGGCATGCGGCTTCCGCAGCCTGCCACTTCGTCGCGGCGGCGGATTCGGCCTCCGCCAGTTTTTTTTGGCAGAGGCCTCCGCCCTGTTGGCCTCCGCCTTCTCCAGGCGAAGGGCCTCTTCTTCGTTATGCTTCTCCTGCGCATTCCGCTCCGTCGCCTCCCGGAGGTCAGCAGCGAGGTCAACCCGCCGAGTGGTGGCAGATGTCTCCGCTGACCCCATGACGGAGGCGGCGGTGACCCTCTCAAGTGTGAGGAGAGCCCTGAAGCAAGAGGAGCAAGCGAAGACTCAGACAAAGTCACAAAGAAAGAATAAAGCTTTGAAGACAGAATACTCACGCGGAGACCAATGGCGACTTCTTCACTTCCTTACGGAAGCGGATGGCCTTCGCAGTTGCCTCGTCCCGCCGGGTCGCCGCAGCCGAGCCCTTGGGTTTCTTTGGCCGATTGCCGAACAAGGTCGGCACGGCCCTGCGCTTCTTCCCGCCGCCTGGAGCGCCCGGCGCGGCAGAAGAGGCCACGCCAGGCTGGCTAGCTCCTGGCCGATGGCGAGGGGCGACTTCTCCCTCGGCGTCGTCGTCAGGCCAGTCGGCGAAAGTGGCCGAAGGCCTGAAGTCGCCTGCTGTTCCTCCTCCTCCCTCGGTGTCGTCTTCCAGAGCCGTCGCCCCCAGATCGGGGTCGTCGATGTCGCTCTCTGCCCAGTCTACGAGGAACTCGCGGGCCGGCCCTGAGGTGCCGGCTAGCGGGTGGAGGAGGGGATCCTGACCAAAGCTGACTGATCAAAACAAACTCGACAAGAAAGAAGACAATCCAAAGAAAGAAAGGAGAGGTAACTCACCACGGGCGGGGGGTTGGCGCGGGAGTACGGCTCCTTGCCGAACCGCCAATCCTCCAGGAGCTTGCTGTCCGAGAGGTAGTTCACCATGAATGCCACCTCTTCATGAGGCATGTCCTTGGTGCACATCCGACTCGGGTCACGGTGCCCGCTCATCTGGCATATCATGTGGGGGCGGCCTTGGAGTGGGAGAACTCGGCGCGCCACGAAGGCGGCCAGCGGGTCTGGACCAGTCAAACCCTCCGACTGCGTCAGCACTCGGAGTCGCGTGATGGCGTCGGCTCCCGCAGGAGTCAGCGATTTGGCCCCGTACGACCAGTTGGGCAGTCGCCCAGCCGGCGGGCCGGCTTCGAAAGCCGGCAGGTTGACCCAGTCCCCCCTCGCGGAGGCGTTATTGACGTATAAGTAGGATCTCTGCCACATCTTCACCGACTTGATCAGCCAAATGGAGGGGAAGGGATTGTCGGCCCCCGACCTTCGCACGACGATGAAAGCGCCTTACTGAGCCGGCACGCTCGCAGCCTGGGTGCCGAGCTTGGAGAAGAAGAACTCCCCCCCAGAGCTCGAGGGTGGGGAGGACTCCGAGGAAGCCTTCGCACAAGGCCACAAAGGCGGACAACACCACCACTGCGTTGGGGGTGAGGTGGTGTGGCTGGAGGCCGTAGAACTCCAGGAAGGATCAGAAGAAACAGCTCGCCGGCAGCCCCCACCTGCGCAGGTAGTGCGAGCGGAAGATAACCCGCTCGCCCTCCTGCGGCGCGGGGGAAATCTCCCCCTTCGGCGCAAGACGCACCTGCACGCGATCCTCGCCGGGGAGCCGACGAGTCCGGCGGAGGAACTCGATGTGGTCTTCATGAACTTCGGAGCCGTCCCAGGTGCCGGAGCGCACCGGGGGAGGCGCGGCGGCGGAGGAAGAACTCATCATGAGCTGATCGCCGCGGTGTTCGCCGGAGCTGGGGCGCGCGGCGGAGCGAAGAAGAAGAAGGGGGAGGAGAGCAAGGAGCAGTGAGAAGGAAGAGAGCGAGGAGTAGTGGGAAGGAGGGGCGTGCATGCCCCCCTCTTCCCCCTACTTATAGCCTCGTGGGCTGCGAAGCCGAGGGGGCGGACGTGGGGATTTACTGTGCCCACGGCCCCACGTCCCCCACGTTCCACGATAAAGTTACTGCACGCAGTAACTCCATGGGAATCCCAACCGTCCATCGGGGCCGCAGCGGATCCGCTCGGGCGCCGAGGCGCGGTAGTGGCGGGCCCCGCCTATGGGCCTGTCCCGTCGCACACGTAGGCTGGCAGGACGGCCCAGCCACGTGCCATCGCGTGACAGGCCTAGAACGGGCGGCGTCCTAGAGGCTTAGCTAGCACGCCACTTAAATCCCGCTGCGACGTTCGAAATACTGTGCGAGTCGGAATTGACTAAGACTGAATCGAGCGAGTCCGACTCCTTCTAGTCGGCCCGGCAGACGTCCATCAAAGACCATGTGTTGAGCACCCGATCGGCCGCGGCGCCTCACCAGCTTCGGGGACTACTGTCGGAGTAATTAGCCGCGGTAGGCCAACCCGAGCCCCAGAACCTTTCAAGACATCGGGGCAAGCTGCGCCCCTCAAGACCCCAGGACGAAGAGCTGCCTTCTGAGGAGTCGACGGCAAGACAGCCGACTGACCACCCACGGCCGAGTCCCAGGGATGACTTCAGGGAAAGCCGACTCCTGACTAGCGACTTCCAGAGAAGCCGGCTTTGGGGAGTCGGCCTGCGAGTCAACCAAACCCCATGACCTCATCAAAGGGGACTGGGCAGGGTCGTGGCTACAGCGAAGCCCACCCCCGCCCCTTACCAAGGGCAGGCATGGCCACAACACGCGGTACTCCGGAAGATGTCCGTGCGGCGTGGCACTGTTGCCATGCCGGCCCTGACATTAGCACCGCAGGGCCGAATCCTGCACCCATGACGACTTGTCTGTACGGCCTAGAGACAGCAGGACCCACCAGTCAGTGAGACCTCTTTAGACGGTAGAAGAACCACCAGTCGGACCCGTCGGGAGTCGGCCCGGGGAAGTCGGCCGAGCCCTCCCCCAGGGCCCGTGCGCCATTTATCAAGAAGTGATGGGGAGTGGTGACAGTGATCGCCCGCCGTGCGGCGGGGCTGTTGCCACGACCTCATGATCAAGCCCGCATCATCAGAAGCACGGCTACAGTAATCAGCAGCCGGCAAGACCCGCCTGCGGCGGACGCGGCCTTTCAGCTCCGTACCAGGCCAGTCGGCGGGCCCCAGCGCTCGGCAGAGAAGACGGAGGCCAGAGGCACTGACGGCTGGGCCCGCGTCCAGCCAGATTACCATTGTACCCCTGGGGGGTAGGCCTATATAAACCCCCCTGGGCACCCATGCAAAGGGTTGGAACCCATTAGCTCTAGGCCAGATCATATAGAAGGGAGAGAGCTAGCCTTGCCCTCTCCTACCTCCAAGAAACAGCTCAAGGAGCAACCGTGTAAACCCTTCGCCATAGTGATCATGCGGAGACCCCGCAAAGCAGCAGTAGGGGTATTATCTCCTCGGAGAGCCCTGAAGCTGGGTATGATTCGCCGGCGTGCATGTCTTCGCCTCATCCGGTTTCCAGGCACCGGCGACGTTCTACTCGGCCCCACCATGATAAGTCATCCTTTGGCATATGTCGCACCAAACCCCCGACAACGTACTTTGGTTAGTACTCCCTCCATTTACTTATACAAGGCCACTATAAAAAATACATTTTTCATCTATACAAGGCCACAAATAGTAATCGAGACAAAAGTTACTACTCCCTCCTTTCTAGTTTATGGCTCAATTTCAAAATCTCTCCAACCAAGGTAGACTGTGAGTGGTCGAATTAATTTCGTATTTTGCACAAGTAATTAGTACGCTCGTTTTTCTCAAGAAGTTATGTTTACCGAGGCATTAATTAGAACGAATGCGTGAATGCCCACTAAATTTCCATGAACTTGTACATGCATTGGTTAGTTTCCTCTTGACACTGCTTGCGTCGGGTGTTCTAACGCACCTCGAAATCCAACATGTAATGGTACTAGTACTAGTATAGTAGAATGAGACTTATCAAACGAAAAAACGAATGTTTTTAGATGAGCCCTATAAACCCTAGTGGGTATGTACTCCGTAAAAACAGATTTTTTTCCAAAACTAAGTCGCTCCCTTTCATGAATTCTGTAGTATACTGCTCCGTCGACGCTCCCTTTCATGAATTCTGTACTTCCTGTCGCCGAAATGTGGGACATATAGCAACCGGGTCGACGTGTCAAGCACCAAATAACAGTGCAGAACAGCAAGGGGGCGCACCCCACTCGTACCGGCCCAATAGTAGTAATGAGCAATGAGACGTCAAATCACAATGCCGCACTTCCCTAGACGGACGAAGCAACCATTATTTCACACTTCGGTTCTCCATGATCTCAAACCACGTAGTACTATTGCATCTGCCTCAAGAGGGACACGCGCATCGCCTTGGTACATCATGACACGTGGGACCGCATGACAGGCCATGATCCCCCGCCGATCGCTCGGTAAAATCACCTAATTTTTACTATACTTCCTCCGTATCGGTTTACTACATGGCATGCACGTCGTTCTAGGTTGATAATTTAACTGGCTATATATGTGATGAACAGTACTCTAGCCTTTTAAAAAATGTATACTTTTGTATAGTAGTACTATCGAAGGATTGCGCCATGGAGCAAAAATTGAAATTAAAAAAGGTGGTACATATAGAGAGCGCTCGTCGCCAAATTATGCATATAGTACTATTAAAAAGGCTAGTCACAATAATGGTGTCCAGCACAACCCACCCCTCAAATAAAACTAAGAGGGTGCTTGGATATGTTTTAGTCCCATGACTAAAAGTGGTGGGACTAAAACATGCTATCCTCACCCATGCTTGGATCCAAATTTTAAAAAGGCTAAAATCAAGTTAATGAGCATTTATTATGCTCCAAACCCTCCAATCCAGAACTCGCCTGTGTTAAAGGAGAGGAATTAAATGAGTAGAGAGAGGACTAATCCACATTTTAGTAGGGGTAACCGTGACTAAATTTTTTAGTCTCAAGACTAGTTTTAGCCCCTCTTTAGTGAGGGGTGCTTGGAACTTTAGCCTCTTAAAGAGACTATTTTTAGTTAGACTAAAATAAGTCCCTTGGATCCAAGCACCCTCTAAGCATCCTGGAATTCTTTGACAAAACTAAGCACCCTGAAATTCTTTGACAACTAAACTGCTGGCTATATGATGTTGGCCTTATATATTGTATGTATATAATGTGAATAAACGAGTGGTAGTACTATACCAACTAAAAGATGAAATGTAAGAAATACTAGTATGTACGTACTGAAGAGTTAAAGTAACGAGAAGAAACATAACATAGTTCTGCTGGGGGCTCAGCACAACACACCCCTCAAATTAAATTAAGCACACCTGAAATTAAACTTTGCAACTATTCTGGTAGACACTTCATTAGAACCACCATGAGAAACGACACTTCCACCTTACTCGGAGTCCTCGTCCACGTCCTCGACTTCGTCCTTGTCCCTCTTCCTCTTGGGCAATACTTCTTTGCTTGAACCGCACACTAGGTTGTTGCTCTTCATCCAACCCTTGTAGATATTGAAGCAAAGGTAGCCATCCATTGCAGCGTAGTGGATGTGGTCTATATCTAGTACATTCCGCTGCCATGCATGATGATGAAACGTGTAATGAGGTTTCTCCAGTTTACCGTACGAAGGATGAACCATGGCTCCTGCCAGGGTCAGCATTGAAGGCTAACGAGAGGACACCCGCCGATTCTTCTGGAGGTCGAAGGTGTTGCCTACAACGAGGCATATCCAACGCATGACTTCTTTGTCGTTACCAAAGTCTACAGTAACGAATTACACTTTTTTGTCCTTGAGGAAGTTCTTAAAATCCTGGCACTCAATGACGGCATGGCATATGTGGTAGACCAAGCAAACATTATGTACGCAAACCTGGATCACGGCAGCCTTCTTCCTCTCTTCGTCCCTTAGATCCTTCTCTCATCACAGGACTGTGGTGTACTCAACATCTAGCCTAGCGACCCACTCATCATCTGAGTTTTCGAACATGCGGCTGAAGCGAGAAAGGCATCCTTTCACCATCGCGGAAGAACGGGTGTAGATGACGTCGAACTCATCGCCGGTGATGGTTCTAACCTTGTACTCACCGCTGATCGTGGAGATTTGGGACGCCATGGATTTGGGTGGAGGGTTAGGATTAGTGTAACTACCGTAATGTGAATGGACGGGGCGACTAGGAGCGAACCGCCGTAGTATTGAAGGACGTGCGGGGACGATTTGGAGCGAACTGCCAGCGTGCGAATGGCAGGGTAGTGGCTTTCCATTCTCCCATGATACAGGCTTCCGATAGCCCTTGGATCTGAGATCGAACGGTTGCATGGCGTGATTCTAGACCTATGGGTGAATATCCTATCCTGGAGAGTTATTCTGCAAATTTTCAACAACTTAGCATGCGACCGTTTGATCTCATATCCAAGGGCTGCCAGCAGCCCGTATCATGGTCGAGACTACCACGACCGTCGTGTCGCTCGCGCGGTCGCGCCCTTGGAGATTTAACACGGTGCGTTAGCCTATCTGATGTTGGCATGTCATACATAGTCATCACTTAGTCACTCATACTCAAGGAAGAAACTCTTGCATGTGAGAAAAACAAGGTTGGCTATAAGTGTATGTTTTTACTCCTCTCTATCTCTTTCTTCGTACTCAAGGAAGAAATGGTGCTAAGCGCGTGTATTTATTGCATTTACCAAGGAGTGACCTCTTCCAATGGAATGGTGTTGCTAAGTTTGCTTCATTTAATTAGCTATAGACTCAAAATTACCTTTTCACCTAGGTGCACGCGCTTAGCACCGTTTCTTCCTTGGGTCACCAAACTAGTCTCTCTCTTCTTGATTAACTTGCCACATTAGACTTTATGCCTATGTGGCAAGCTTAAGCACTTGTAGGAGAAAGTAAAAGTAAGTACAATAGTGCACTTTACATGGCATTTTTGCATATGTGGAGGAAAGAGAGGCAAGGAAAAAGTTAAGAAGTGGGCTCTCATGCAAGAGCCAGCCTCTACTACATGGTGGAGCATTGGGAGAGGCACCTGTATGGAGGTGGTCAAGAATCTGGGAGACTCAAGCCGGTCGTAGCGCCGCAGTTAAAATGACAATGGCGGTCAAATCACGGGGCCCCACCTGTCCAGCAGTAACTCGCTGTCCAATCACACAGCCCTACATTTGCAGCAGCCTACTCCCTCGTCTTCTCGCATCTTTGTCGAACCGACTAGGCGGAACTGCCCCGCCGCCTACCGCACAGGAAAAGCCCCGCCCTCGACTTTTAAATACAACTACATCTGCTTAAGAATCCAATGATATACTTTTTGTGACATAGTAACTCATATTTAGTTAGTCAAATGGATGACCTAGAACTACGTGCAGGACCTATAAACCGAGACGCCAAAAATAAAAAAACCAAGACGGAGAGGGTAGTTCAGCACGTATCTTTTTAGATCAATATAGTCGGGTTTCACCAAGGAGCAAAACCAAGTGGTAGGTTGCTCCTGTCATGTTGGCGTAGCAACTCAAGTAGGGTCAGTCCGCACATGAAATGGCAACACACTTAACGGGACCCCTTTGGCCAACATGTGGCTCATGCACCGTCTTGTTCCACATGCGATGCACCAAATTACAGTTCGGAGCAGTGGTTGGAATTGGAGGCACCCTGGTCGTACCGCTGCAGTAGTAGAAAATGAGCGACAAGGGGTCAAATCACAAAGCCCAACCTTTCTCGCATTAAGCTGGACGGATGAAGCAACCATCATTTCACTCTAGGGCGCAAGAGCATAAAGAAAAGAGATAACAATGATGCGTGCGGCAGCTACCTAGGGCACCCTAGGGTAGGGGTCTCCACTACATATCCTTTTTTTTGAAAGCGCCTCCACTACAAATCGGCTTCTCCCTCGTCCTCTTGAAGAAAACCGATGATGAGTGCGGCGGTAGGGTTTGTAGGAGTACTACGGCGTGCGGGGCCACATCGTAGTAAACGGGTTTGAGCCGACGCCTTAAATATGTGTGGGCCGCTTGGTTTTACGGGAACGAGGCAGCATTTTGGGTTCGGAGACCAGTGGAGATATAGTACGTACAAAAAATTGTGGACGTAGGTTCGACTGAAAGGCAATGATGCATGGGCCCTGCATTTCGATATACCCGGGGCCGCGTGAAATTTGCTACTCTACTCGAAACTAGTGAGGTACACATGTATTGAACGCATGAGATTTCGAAACCACATTATGAATAAAAACACACTATAGGATGTAAAGCTTTGAGTAATATATGCATGATGTAGATATTCGTTTAGTTCTTATAGTTCATCTCATTAAAAATCAATAAGTTTTATAAAAATGTTAAGATTCATGGGGTTGTGCATTGTACTCCCTCCGTTCCAAAATAGATGAACCAACTTTGCACTAACTTTGTACAAAGTTAGTGCAAAGTTGGGTCATCTATTTTGGAATGGAGGGAGTAAATCATAAAGTAAAAAACAAATAATGGCAATTCATTTAGAAACAAATAATCAATTATGATACAGAAGATTCTAGAACAAAGGAGAAGTGCTTGTGTTTTGAGGTTTGTGCATTATTCTTAAGTTCAACCATGGAGTCTTCTAAATTGTACATGTGGCAGATCTGGTGAAATGTTGATGATATCCAACGGCCAGTAGTGCTCGAATTGGCCTATCTCTGCACTGTCGGGTTAGCTTCATCCAGCGACCATCTTTCAAAGTTATTGGCACACTATATAGTTCTTGTGCCATAGTTGCATGTTTTGGAAAGAAGCTACTAGTGGGTTGTACTATCTATTTAGGAATAGAAGATGTATACATGGAAGTTGTAGGGAAAGAGATGACATGGAGCATCTCAATTCCTATGAGTAGGGATTGGAAAAGAGATGTCATTTGGTTGACATCATAGGAACTTTTCTATTGAATATAGAGATGACATGTTTCTCAATTCCTATGAGGAGGGATTAGAGAAGAGATGTAATTTGGTTCATATCATAGGAACTTTTCTATTGAATATACGCTAATGTTTATTTTCCTTTGAAATTAAGGGAGTATAGGAATCCATTCATATGAACCAAGTGGCTCTAAAGCTATAGAAATGATATCATGTTTATTTCCTTTTAAATGTGGAGTATATGAATCTATTCCTATGAACCAATTGGCTCTAAAGGAAAAAATCCTATAAAAATCATATCATATAGACTTCCTATGATATTCCTCGACACTAAAGGATGCTTCAAATTGTTGCGGGTGATACGATGGTCTTTCTTTGTAGACTCCTCACCCAACTTTATAGTTACCTCTCGAAGATGAATGAAATGATATATACATGGTATTCTACATGTGCAATTTGGTACATGAAAACTCGGTAAAAGTTTGCGAGGTTCGAATTTTCAATAAAGCTATATGCACTGCATTTCGAAACGGAGGGAGCATATGAACATTGCTAACACTCTCGTGGAAGATTTGTGTGTAGGAGGAGTGGCTGTTCTGTTAAATGACATGGCAAAACTGACACTGTCGGATGCCGATCTAACGGTCCTTACGGCGTTCGTCAGGAAAAGGCTTGTGGTGAACATTTGCCGGATAATGATTTACGGACACATGCATTGCAGTGATACGTGCCCTGCTCTCTCTCACACACACGCACCCTCACGAGTCACGACTCTCCCGAGTCCTCTCGCAGACTCGCACGTTGCACCGACTGTCTATCTGCAGGTAGACGTCACGCACATATGTGCTCTTCACACCCTACCCTCAAGACTTCTAAAAAACAAAAGACGGTGCGCACATTTTATTTTAGCTCACACGTCACACACTTGTACTATTACTCTTGCGGCGAACGTTCTTTGGGCATAGTATATTGTACTCTCACGAAGAGAAGCGGTGCACGCATGCACTAGTTCTCTCAAACCCACTCGCGGGTACATGTAGGAGCGCATTTTTTTGAAGCTGGTACAACAAAATCACTCCACTATATATAAAAGCAGGAGCCTTAGCGCTTGCTTTACTAGGGTTCCTCTCGTTCACTCTCTCATGCTCTTCAGATCTAAGCAACACATAGGTGGCCACACTCTCTCTCAGCTCACGGCTGGTCACAAATCCGGCCGGACAACCTCGACCGGGGCAGGGGTGTAGGTGCATCGTTCACGCTGTCGTCGGCGGCGAGGGAGGAGACCAACGGCTGCCCGCGTGTCCCGATCGGCGGCCGTGCCGTTCTCTCCTAGAGAGTGCCGGCTCGGGAGGGCCTCCGACCCCTTCTTCCTCCTTGCGGCATTGTGGCCAAGATGTGGCCTCCCGACGCCGTCTTTGCGACATGCCGACGACCCTCAGGTATATATTCCTTCGAAACCTGCCTTGCTCTACTGCCCCAGCTCCCTTCGTGTGGATCCTTTTCTACTTCCTTCCGCTGTTCCAAGGCCACCTAGACTTCTACTAAGGCACGCACTTTGCACGTATGTTCTGTATGATAGATACTCATATACCTTCTTTTTAGAGAGAGAAATGGGTACTCGTATCTTGAGTAGATATCATAGTGTGTTTGTTTGCATGATCTAAGGACTATTCTGAAATAAGAAGCAAATCACTTGCACAAATCAAACTGGGTTCTAAGTAAGAATTTGATTACAAGATAAAAGTTGTAGTTTTATTATATGTTATTTCCTGGGTTCCACTGATGTATAGTTCCAGAGTGGTTTGACGGTTTACATGCATGTTTATGGACTATTTTGTGCAACTAAATAAGTCATTTAGGTCTGACAGACACTCATGTCCTGTATTAGCTTAAGGTATAGCTTATGTATGACTAAAATAAAATATTACACTTTTCCTGCGAATAATAAAAATATTACATTTCTCGATGAAGCAGAATAAAACTTTAGCTAACATCAGCCATGCAATGTTATGTTATGTGAACACTGTAAACATTGCAGTATAACGGAATCTAAAAAATACATTTTTACAGTAGTCTAAAAAAATAAGTTTGTAGTAGAGTGTTTATTTCCCAGGTGACAACGGGGAACCAAAATGTGCTAGCTATTTGCCAACTTGTCGTACTTGCATGTGAGGAGGTGGCAGCAGTTTTTAGACATTTCTCAACTTCAGTAGGTCCAATCCAGATTCAACGGGGACTTCTTTATTTGTTTACTTGGAGAGCAGAGTCGGCCATGTGCACAAGGAGCGAGAGCGAATCCGGCAGCTCTTAGCCGTCAGATCATGTCATCCTTTGTTTAATGGACGGCAGTGATATGCATGAGAGGGGAAATGAACGGTGGATTTTGAGCCAATGCTTGTTTGGGCGGGAGAACCGAAGATGGAGTGGTAAATCCAATTTCAAAATTGCCGCATTATAGTAGTAGTAGATTAGAAGTAAAGCTATTTCATACAGTCGACTCAAAGCGTTGGTTCAAACAGGGAAGAAAGTGGGAAAGCTATAGCATGAATCTAGGACTTGGTTCTAAGAGGAAACGGGGGAAAGTAGTAATATCTATCACTATTTAAATAACCGTATATCTTATTTGCGCAAACAGGGATGTCTGTCTCCATATCGTTTCGGGATGTCTGTCTCCGTATCGTTTCTATCCGCGCAATCAAAAGAACACACCTCAGTTTTAGTACAACTGTGCAAAATGAGATGGTTATCCCTCGCTGCCGTCCTCTAACCTCCCGTCTTCAAGGTATCCCTACATTGGTAGTAACTAAGGTAGAATGACTGAGGGAGTCCTAGATTAGGGGGTCTCCGGATAGCCGGATTATATTCTTCGGCCGGACTGTTGGACTATGAAGATACAGGATTCAAGACTTCGTTTCGTGTCCGGATGGGACTCTACTTGGCGTGGAAGGAAAGCTAGGCAATACGGATATGTATATCTCCTCCTTTGTAACCGACCTTGTGTAACCCTAGCCCCCTCTGGTGTCTATATAAACCGGAGGGTTTTAGTCCGTAGGACAACATACAATCATACCATAGGCTAGCTTCTAGGGTTTAGCCTCTCCGATCTCGTGGTAGATCAACTCTTGTAATACTCATATCACCAAGAATAAATCAAGCAGGACATAGGGTTTTACCTCCATCAAGAGGGCCCGAACTTGGGTAAAACATCGTGTTCCCTACCTCCTGTTACCATCCGCCTTACACGCACAGTTCAGGACCCCCTACCCGAGATCCACCGGTTTTGACACCGACATTGGTGCTTTCATTGAGAGTTCCGCTGTGTCGTCGCCGTTAGGCTTGATGGCTCCTTCTATCATCGATAGCGATGCAATCCAGGATGAGGCTTTTCTCCCCGGGCAGATCTTTGTGTTCGGTGGCTTCGAACTGGGGGCCAACTCGCTTGGCCATCTGGAGCAGATCGAAAGCTACGCCCCTGGCCATCAGGTCAGGTTTGGAAGCTTAAATTACACGGCCGATATCCATGGAGACTTGATCTTTGACGGATTCGAGCCCTTGCCTTGTGCGCCACGCGGTCACAATGAGTACGATTTAGCTCTGCCATTGGACAGTGTTCAAGAAATCGCACCGGCAGCCGCTCCGACCCTTAATTCGGAGCTAGTTGCGCCTCCAATGGACGGGTGGATAGACCCCACCACAGAGGCCGTATCCCCAACGGCGATCGAGCCGAATATCGACCTTACCCTTCACGAGAGCCGTGTTGCTAAACTGCCGGATTCTTCTCCGGCCACGGACTCCGAACCGCCTGCGCCCGTGCCTATCAAATCCGACTGGGCACCAATCATGGAGTTCACCTCCGCGGATATCTTTCAGCACTCGCCCTTCGGCGACATACTAAATTCATTAAAGTCTCTCTCCTTGTCAGGAGAGTCCTTGCCGAACTATGTCCGGCAGGATTGGGATGCGGATGATGAAGAAATCCGCCGCCCACCCACCACCCACTTAGTAGCCACTGTCGATGACTTAACCAACATGCTCGACTTCGACTCCGAAGACATCAACGGTATGGACGACGATGCAGGAGACGAACAGGAACCACTGCCCACAGGGCACTGGATGCCCACTTCATCACATGACGTATACATGGTGGACACACCAAAAGAAAACGACGGCGAGGAACGGAAGGACGCAATGAAGGGTTGTCCCCTCGAGAAGCAGTCAAAGCGGCGGCATAAGCTCCGCTCCAAATCCCGCCTCGGCAGAAATAACGATCATATAGACCCAGCGTTAGAGCAGCGTGAACCATCGCCGAACCATGGCAACATGGAGAATCAAACCGAACAACCCGACTCTGTCAAAGATAATAGTCCGGAAGATATCACACCGGACAGACACCTGAAGCAACAGAATGCCCGTCAAAGGCTTGTTGCCACCGCGAGGAGTCTAAAAAAGCAGAAGCAAAGGCTCAAGGCTGCGCAAGACACACTCAGAATCAGATGGAGTAAAGTACTCAACACAGCAGCGAAGTACGGCGGTAATCGCCCCACCAAGAGCTACTCGAAGCAGAAATTGCTACCTGAATTCGATGAGGAGGCCTTAGATTCCCCGCAACCAAAAATTAAAACGGCCATCTAGCCGGATAGACGACCTCACGGCCAACATAGAGAGGCAAACAACACCGCACATAAGCCAATACGCGATCCACGCGAGGGCTCGCATCAAAAGGACGACGCAACCAGATCCATCTATGGACCACGCAAGCACGCTCCAGCATACGATGCAACACAACAAACATCCGAACAACGCGGTACACCCAGATACAGGGGTGCCGCACACCCCCTATGTTTCACCGACGAGGTGCTGGACCATGAATTTCTAGAGGGATTCAAACCCGTAAACATAGAGGCATACAACGGAACAACAGACCCTGGGGTCTGGATTGAGGACTATATCCTCCATATCCATATGGCTCGAGGAGATGATCTCCACGCCATTAAGTATTTACCCCTCAAACTCAAAGGGCCAGCTCGGCACTGGCTTAAAAGCCTCCCCGAAAGCTCCATTGGAAGCTGGGAAGAGCTCGAAGACGTTTTTCGGGCAAATTTTCAAGGGACTTATGTCCGGCCTCTAGACGCGGACGATTTGAGTCATATAACTCAACAGCCCGGAGAGTTAGCCCGAAAGCTTTGGAACATGATTCTTACTAAAAAGAACCAAATAGTCGACTGTCCGAACGCTGAAGCCTTGGCAGCTTTTAAGCATAGCTTCCGCGACGAATGGCTTGCCAGACACCTCGGCCAAGAAAAGCCGAGAACAATGGCAGCATTAACAAGCCTCATGACCCGCTTTTGCGCGGGTGAGGATAGCTGGCTAGCCAGATGCAGCACCAGCGACCCAAGTACATCCGAAGTTAGAGATGGAAATGGGAAATCATGATGCAGCAAAAATAATAAGCGCCGGAATAAAGAAGACAACCCGAACAGCACGGCGGTAAACACCGGATTCAGAAGCTCTTGACCAGGTCAGCAAAAGAGGCCCTCTAAAGGCGCCAGAGATGAACTGTCCAGCCTAAACCAAATTCTGGACCAAATATGTCAGATCCATAGCACCCCCGATAAACCTGCAAATCATACCCACAGAGAATGTTGGGTCTTCAAGCAGTCCGGCAAGCTCAACGCCGAACATAAGGGGCAGGATACACCAAGCGAAGACGAGGGTGAGCCTCGCAATCAAAGCACTGGGGAACACAAGAAATTTCCACCAGAAGTCAAAACAGTAAACGTGTTACACGCGATCAAGGGGAGAAACAAAGCGGCACTCCCAGAGAAATATGCCCAAGGGCCTATCACTGCGCAGTCCTGCCACTGGTCGTCTCAACCGATCACCTTCGACCATCAGGATTACTCGGCAAGTATCCGGCGCGCAGGATGGGCTGCCTTGGTATTAGATCCAATAATTGACGGATACCTCTTCACACGAGTCCTGATGGACGGTGCAGCAGTCTAAACCTGATATATCAGGACACAGTCCGCAAAAGGGGGATAGACCCAACGAAAATTTGCCACAGCAATACTACCTTTAAAGGAGTAACGCCAGGCCCAGGGGCTCATTGCATGGGCTCCCTGCTACTAGAGTTTATATTCGGCTTCCCCGATAACTTCTGTAGCGAAAATTTAACCTCCCACATTGCTCTGTTCCAAAGAGGCTATCAAGCACTACTTGGACGTGAAGCTTTCGCTCGCTTTAACGCAATACCGCATTACGCTTCCCTCACTCTTAAGATGCCCGGTCCACGTGGCATCATTACAGTAAATGGAAATATTGAGTGATCCCTGCGCGCCGAAGAGAGTGCGGCGGCCTTGGCAGTCGCACACTACAACGGCCTCACCAACTAAAGCATTCGATAGGTCGTCAAGACCATGGACCCGGCCAGACGAGTCCAGCGCAGCTATATGTAATTCATACAGGTTTGATGGCCAACACCTATTACAAAATACAAGGGGCTCAACGCGCGCAGACAAGTGGCAATTTTTACTCATCTTGAATTGATACACATCCCTTGGATTCTCAGTACAATTGAGAAGGATGCTGACGTCTTGGCATGTGGCCACGTCAGAATAATGCATGTACCTGGACACCAGGGCTTCTTACAAAGGGCACTGTTTTGGCCCGGTTTACACCATAAAGACCAAATACCTTAGGGAGTGTTCGGCGTCGCGAGTTTGGCCTTATATGCATCATCTCCGAATCATGTCTTTGGTCAAATGTTAGGTTTGCCCGGCTCCTATGTTTTGCTGACTTATGTTCCACTCTATCGGCTAAGGCGGCACCAGGAGAACTACTGCGATTGTGCCCTAGTTCATCCGGACGAGCACCTCAGTAGAGAAAGCCGAAAACTGACTGTCATGATATAGCATGAGACTAGTCAACCACTCGATGACCTATTGGAATGTTAGAATTCCTCCGCCTTAACGAAGGGCCGTTTCCCGGCCAGGCATGTATGCACCCCGACTTCGGGAGAGTGCGGAGCCACCAGGGGCTATATAGTAGCCCCACCATCAAACTCCTATGGCTAAGTGAAAGTGTTAAAGCATTATAGTCCGGTTGCCTCGTTCGCTGCGCTATCACCTCCTTAATAGGACCAAGAAGTTGGGTTAAGTGTGAACACGCATGTTCTGCGAACACCTCCGCATTATATGCGTGGGGGTTGAAGCCGACGACTGCAATCTTTCAGGTTATATACATATATACATAAACGGCCGCACATGAGGCATCATATTACTTTCAGGCAAAAGTATAAATACAGCCTAAATACTCATAAACATTGTTTTTACAATGGGAATACATGTCACTCAAACATAATATTCTTTGAGCACTGGCCTCTATCAAACGAGAACGCTCGAGAACTTCTTCGAAATAGTGCTCGACTGCCACTCGGCCTATGGCCGAACCCTGTGCCGCAACAATAGTGGCATCCATCTCCGCCCAGTATCCTTTGACATGGGCAAGGGCCATCCGCGAGCCTTCTATGCACGCCGACCTCTTCATCGCATTAATACGTGGCACCGCACCAAGGAACTGATGCACCAAGCTGAAATAGTTTTTCGGCTTCGGCCTTTCCGGCCACAGATGATCTATGACGGACCCCATGGCGAGTCTGGACAATCTATTGAGTTCGGCCCATTCGGCAAGCTGATCAGTCAATGGGAGCGGACGCTCTGGAACTTTGAATTGCGACCAGAACAGCTTGTCACTTCACGATCCGTCTGATCTCGGAAGTATTCGGCCGCATCGACAGCGCTCGCCGCCAAGTCCAGAATAGCGTCTGCCGAACTCCGTAGCCGATCCAGAGGGGCATACCGCGGATCTCCAAACTTCCTCCGTAGCATAAAAGGCTTTCCAGCCACAATATCCCTGGCTTCACGCAGCTCTTCCTTCCTCACTCTCATGGCAGAGCGGGTGTCTTTGGTTGCCACCGTGGCCTTTTCAAGGTCCGTCGCCTTCGCCTGGTTTTCTTCTTGAAGGAACTGGCAATGGTCGTCCGTGTCTTTTAACTTTACATCCATTTCGGCGATCTTCTCTTTAGTCTCGCCATGCGCGGCCTTCTCGGCTATTATGTCTTCGGCCTCCTTTAAAGCGGCCGCATTACTAATTCTTGCTTGTTCCTTGGCTCGGGCAAGTTCCGCCCGAAGGGTCTCCACGGTGGTAGCTCCATCTGCAGTCACAACATATTAAGATACTGGCGTTACGCTGCTCTTACTATGTGACATTCACCAGAAAATATCACTTACCCTGTGCCTCATCAAGCCGCTTATTAACAAGCTCGATGTCGGCATCCGCCGCATCCAGTTCCGCTTTAGTTCGGCAATCTCATGAGTCCGACCATCCACCGGAGCTCCAGCCTCCTGCACATAAAGGCGGTTTGGTTATTACCTGGGACAACGATCCTCTGTTCACCGCCGTTCTCGACGACAACCAGAGTCTCAGGGGCTACTATCTACACAGGGCACACCTAAAAATGTGCGGTACTATCAAAAAGTATATCATTTCACATACCTCAAAGCCCGTTAGTAGACTCATAAAGGCTTCATGCAATCCACTTTCGGCGGACGAAATTCTTTCCATCACCGTACCCATCAACATACGGTGTTCTTCTGAGATGGCCGCTCGCTCCAACAGCTCCCTCAGTATGTCCAATCGCATACCAGACGGTGCCGGACTCTTTTGTTTGCTCCCGTCAAGAGCCGGACGCTGGGGACTTCGGGTGACTATAGGATTATCTTCTGGCCTCACCAAATCCGGAGAGGCCCTCCGTGACGACACTTCAAGGTTGCCCGCTTCTTGAGCGGGGGAGTCCGGGGGAGGCGTTTCGCTCTCCATCATCTCCGGATAAAGATCCCCCGAAGACGAGCTCTGCTGAGAAGGGCTAAGATCCGAACTGCAAGATAAATGCTTCGGTTATTTTCCTTAGAGGTAAGGTAATATATCTTCACTATTAAAGTACTTTCTGATTACTTACAGCTCGTTGGAGGGTTGATCCCCACACGGACTTTGTGCGGCAAGAGCACCCTCCAAGGCAGGACCCTCTGGTGGAGATTTCTTCTCCCGTTTGGAAGCCTTGGTTTCCGGATCTTCAGAGGCAGTCCTCTTCCTTCCCTGAAGCGAGAGAAGGTCAGATTCTTTCCCTTGGTTATCCTCCTTCATGGAGGGCTCATTCCCTCGGTTGGAATTGGTAGCGTTGGGGGCCCGCTTTCGCCCTCATTATTCCCCCCTTTATCTTCCTTTGAGGGCTCCGGGCAAGGTGCTAGCTCGAGCATCTTTTCCAGTACCGGATTGTCCAAACCCTCAGGAAGGGGCGCCAAACACCAAATCATCTTCGCCTTTGTTAGCCAGTCCTGGTCAAAGAGCGATTTTTCAGAATGACGTCATGATAAATGAAAGACGGTGTGTTCGGCTAGAGGATTACTTACTTGGTCGGCGGTGCGGCTGCTGCTCAGGCCCACGTACTCGGTAGTATCCGGACACTCTATTTGGGGTCCGAAGAATGATTTATACATCTCCTCGTGCGTCAGGCCCAGGAAATTCCGAATAGTGCGCGGTCCTTCTGGGTTGAACTCCCACATGCGGAGGGGCCGGCGTTTGCAAGGCTGGACTCGATGAACCAGCATGACTTGCACCACCATAACCAGACTGAAATCTCCTTCGAAGAGATCTCGAATACGGCTCTGCAGTATAGGCATGTCCTTGGCTGGACCCCAGCTCAGCCCTCTGCTAATCCATGACATCAGTTGTGGTGGAGGGCCCGAGCGGAAAGCAGGGGCAGCCACCCACTTGGCACTTCTGGGAGCTGTGATGTAAAACCACTCTCGTTGCCATAATCCGGACACCTATGGAAAGGAACACTTCGGCCATGGAGCTCCAGCGATCTTGCTTATTAATGCGCCTCCGCACGCTACATGCTGCCCCTCGACCATCTTCGGCTTCACGTCAAAGGTCTCATGCCACCGGCCGAAGTGAGGGGTAATGCGGAGGAAGGCCTCACATACGACAATAAAATGCCAAGATGTGGAGAAAGGATTCCGGGGCTAGATCGTGGAAATCTAGCCCGTAATAGAACATCAAACCCCTAACGAAGGGATCCAGAGTGAGGCCTAGACCTCGGAGGAAGTGGGAGACGAACACGACATTCTCATTGGGTTCGGGAGTAGGGACGACCTGCCCTCAGGCAGGCAGCCGATGCGAAAGCTCGGCGGTCAGGTATCTGGCCTCCCTCAATGGAGGAGGGCATCCACCGGCCTTGAAGGCTAGATCCGAACATGATTGAAGGTCCGAAGCACCTGACCTGGGCTTTGGGTGTTAGAACTCGAGGCAGGGGAAGGATCCGATTGAGCATGGGAGGGAAAAAAGTAAAAGCCTTGTCCCTTTATAAAGAGGGTGAATAGCAAGCGTCCTCCTAGTGGCCGTTTGGGACTTGCCTAAAATCTAGGAGTCCTAGGCGTGGTTGGGTTACCCACGTCTGTATTGATGAGAATCCCGTAATTAGGGGAACACGATCTCTGCTTTGACAAGACGTGTCAAGAAACCGCCTCGCGTTATGTGCGGAGCTGGTTGAAGAAAAACGATTCGAATAATCACCGAGCCATGGCCTGATGTCATGTTGCCAAAGTGTGTCAGCAGATTAAGATTTGTGGAAATATTATTCTCTCTATGGTGGTATGTGGAACTTATTTTGCAGGGTCGGACACTATCCTTGTATTCAAATTTTTCCATGGTGTATTTGGAGGAGGAACCCGCCTTGCAATGCCGAAGACAATACAACGCGTCGGACTCATCGTCATTGAAGCCTAGTTCAGGGGCTACTGAGGGAGTCCTGGATTAGGGGGTCTCCGGACAGCCGAATTATATCCTTCGGCCAAACTATTGGACTATGAAGATACAAGATTTAAATTTCTGCGCATAATTTCTATATCATCTTGGAGTACACATTTTGTAGTAATATTATGTTCTATGCTCAATGAAGAGTTTCTCCGTGGATGGCCTATCAATGGTACTGGATTCTGTCAAGATCTTATATATCCAAATGAATAGTGTTGATCTGAACAAGATTATTGGCTTGCTGCAATGCTTTCCATGTCTAGAGAAGTTGTATATAAAGGTGATAATTTCACGCACATTGGAAGCCCGCATATAGTGTACTAGAATTAACCGTTCAGCTGTTGCTCTTTCGACACTCTTCTTTTAGACCTTAACTGTTTTCAATCTTCATGTCTATTTAGGCAACGGGACGGGGTAAGAAAGTTATAACCAATCAGTGGATTCATAAGCATCGGGATTTTATCACTTCTCATGAGATTCCATTGAAGACAATAACGCTAGAACAATATGTAGCCAACCATGCAAACACAAGATTTGTCACATTCTTCCTGCTGAATGCGAGGTTACTATTGTCCATCAGGCTTATGTTTATCAGCAGCATGGTTTTCACGGATGGGTATGACGAAGAGGAAAAAAAGGAGTTTCAGGTGGGCAAAAGAGCTTCTGAACGTGCCGGGCTTCTATTTACAACATATTGTGGTCATAATCCAGTAAATTTTACGACCCAGGATGTTCATTCTATGGACCTGAGCGATCCATTTGACTGTGACTGCCGAAAAGAGTGCTGGAGTTAGATGTTGTTGCCCTTTTCAATTTGGTTTTTTTTGTAAACATGATGAACAATTAACCCTCGTGCTTTTGTACAGTTTGTAAGCTGGAGTTAGATGTTCCTGCCCTTTTCAACTCGGCTGTGACTGTCATATTTTCTTTGAAACAAGGCAAATGGCTTGCCATTCGTTTAATTTAGAGTGAAATATTGTAACAAATCCAGACCAAGGAAAATAACATCACTCTCGCCGGCTGCGTGAGCTCACTGTGCATTACAGAAGCCAAGTGATTAGCCCCCACCAGCACCCACAAACTTATTTTGAACTAGCACATCAAATGGGCTGTAAATTTTCATAGGAAAGGCTGCATGACCGTGACAGATTTGGATTCTGACATTTGGGACCCGCGAGGAAATAGCCTATCACAGGTGGTGTTGACTTACTAGCCAGTCAACAAACGATTCTGCCTACCAGCTGTTGGATTGACATCCAACATCTGTCGTGTATCATCTATCTCTTGTCATCTTCTTCCTCCAATCGCCCAAACCAAACCACCCCGTCGGCTTTGCCTGCTCCCGCCTCCCATGGCTGGCTGCGCCTCCGCCGCCCTACCGTACGTACCCTCCAACGTTGGCCAGTCCCTCCCTCTATTCCCCCACATGTCATGTTATTCTCCGGCGACGTTAGCCCCAACACGCACCCGCGCCTGAACCAGTCAACCCTCATACTCCCCTCCGCCTACGACGGGACCGACGCATCGCATCTTCAATGGCTCCTGTTTGTTCCGTCCAAGGCCTCGCCGTCGTCCTCCGCCTTGCGGCCTTGGTTCGCTCGCCGTGCGCCGCCCTCTTGCGTTGTCAACGTCATCAACAACCGAGAGGAACAAGGAGATGACTATACGTGGAGAGGATGACAGTAGGGACCCACCAGCGTCATGGCAGTACGCAAGCAAGTGCCTCTATAGTACAAGCCCAAAGATATGGTTCCTCCTAATGGTTGGACATCTGGGGCTCACGCCATTGTCAACGTAGTCAATAAATGAGAGAATTACACTACAAGCGGCTGACACCAGGGACCCAGCAAGTCGCGCAGTTTTTTTTTGAGGAACAAGCAGTTGTTATTTATACTAGTTTCAGCGACGGGTGAGGGTAACAACGGGGCTGTGCGGGGGCTGTGGCCCGTCTAGCCAGGGTTTTATTTATGTTTACCACATCATGAGCCCAGTTGTGTTTTTTTCTTGCTGAAAATGGCTAACCCAGTTCTATTTTTTTAAGGAAATACCCAAACAAGGCCTACTTGCTTTATTGGCCCTGCTGGGCTGCAAATCTTTCATGACGAGGAGAGTTTCATTCGGTTTGCCCAAAAATGGGCTGTACATTTTTAAAACACATCAAACCGGGAATTAGTTTCAATTTTTTTCATTACAAGATCTTAAATTCCATTGATTTTTATGCGTGAACAATTATTTGGATTTTATATTTAGATAAATTATTTTTCAAAATAGTTTGAATGTGAATCGATATTTCTGGATTAAAAACAGTTGACCGCACCGAAATATGCAAAATTTCATATACTTTTTAACCGTGGCCACAATATGGGGTGTCATGCTAACAAAGAGAAGATGGGCTCCAAAAAAATTCTTAAGAATTAGCAAATGGGCTGTCCATTATTAGAAATAATGGCAGATGGCCTGCATGCTGTTTTCCACAGATTTGAGGCTGACTTGTGCGCCTACTATAGGTTGACGCGTATGCTTTCATAAAAAAAGTTTGACGCACATGCAACGCCCTGTCAACTTAGTCAACACACGAGAGCAGTGACTGTTGGATGTCCATCCAACGGCTGTCATGCTTCTTCAATCTCTGCTCTTGATGCTCAAGCCGCTCAAACAAGCGCCGGCGGGACTACCTGCTCCCTCCTCCCGCGGCCGGCTATGCTGCCGCGCAAGCCTCACGGCCCCACCGTACTCCCATCGCTGGCCTAGCCATCCCTCTACTCACCCACACATGCTGTTATTCTCCGGTGATGGCAAATGAACCAGTAAACTCTCGTACTCCTCCACATTGGAAACAACTGCCGAGTATTCCCTGGCTCAGTGTCGTTCCCTTCCTAGGCCTCACCGTCTTCCACCGCCCTGGTGTTCTCGGCGCGGTCTGGTCAACGTGGTCAATGAATGACATCCATCGGAAGTGGAATGTACGTGGAGAGGCTGACAGCTGGGTCCACGGCCGCATGCAAGGAAATGCCTCCTTATTATGGGCAAAATAATGATTCCTCCACCTGACAGCTAGGACCCACAAGAAGGGCCTCTGTATTTCGCGAAAAAAACATTCCCCCCACTGACAGGTTGGACCCACCAGCTATATCTTCGCACGCAAGGAAGTGCCTCCTTATTACACCCAAAAAAATGAATACCCCCAGCTAGTTGGGACTCTCCATATTGTTGGGCTGACTTGTGGGCCTACTAAGTTGACAGGGACGGAGAGCTTTTTTAACTTAGTCAATACTCCAGTGACCGTATGATGTCCATCCAATGGCCATAGTGCTTCTTCAACATCTGGTCTTCTTGCTCCAGCCGCCCAAAGCAGCACCGGTCGTGCCGCCTGCTCCTGCCTCCCGTGGCCAGCTCACTGCCCCCATACTACTCCCACCACTGGCCAGGCCATCCCTCCACTCACCCACACCCCCTGTTATTCTGCGGCGACGGCAGCCTCACACCGCAGTCGAACCAGTGAACGCTCGTACTCCTCTCCGCATGGGCATCCACTGCCGCGTCTTGCACGGCTCTGCATCGTCCCCTTCCTAGGCCTCGCCATTGTCCACCGCCGTGGCGCTCTCAGAGCGGCGTGGTCAATGTGGTCAGTGACCGACTTCCATCGGAAGAGTACTGTACGTGGAGAGGCTGACAGCTGGGTCCACGGCAGCCGCAAGGAAGTGCCTCCTTATTACGTGGAAGATAATTATTCCTCCACCTGACAGTGGGGACCCACCAAACGGGCCACCAGTATTTTGCGGAAAAAATCATTTCCCCTTGACTGCTGGGACCCACCGGACGGGCCATCGTATTTCGCGAAAAAACGTTCCCCCCGCTGTCAGCTCAGACCCACCGGAAGTGCCTCCTTATTACGCACAAAAAAAATGAATACTCCCCTGGCTAGCTGGGACCCACCTTGCTGGGAGGCTAACTTGTGGGCCTACTAAGTTGACGGGGATGAAGGGCTTTGTCAACTTAGTCAATATGAATGATTCTAGCTCCAGTGACCGTACGATGTCCATCCAATGACCGTAGTGCTTCTTCAACCTCTGGTCTTCTTGCTCCAGCCGCCCAAAGCAGCGCCGGTCGTGCCGCATGCTCTTGCCTCCCGTGGCCGGCTGTGCTGCCGCAGAGGCCTCGCCGCCTCCTACTATTCCCACCGCTGGCCAGGACCTGTGGCGACGGCAGCCTCACACCGCAGCCGAACTAGTGAACCCTCCTAGTCCTCTCCACGTGGGCTTCCACTGCCGCGTCGTCCCCTTCCTAGGCCTCGCTGTCGTCCACCGCCGTGGTGCTCTCCGCGCGGCGTGGTCAACGTAGTCAAGGAACGACTTCCATCGGAACAGTACTGTACGTGGAGATGCTGACAGCTGGGTCCACGGCCACAGCCTAGTTTTTTTGTGATTTGCCAAGTAAGTCGCTTTGTCAGGCCTATTGGGCTGCAAATCTTTCAAGACGAGGAGAGCTTTCATTCGGCTGGCCGAGAAAATGGCCCCTCAGTAATGAGAAATGGGTTGTACATTTTTAAAACACATCAAACCGGCAATTAGTTTCAAATATCTTTTTTTTATTTCAAGATTTTAAATTACATTAATTTTTATGCGTGGAGCATTTGTTGGATTTTATATTGATATACATTTATTTTTAAAATCAGTTTGAATGTGAGTCGAAATTTCAGGATTAAAAACAGTTCGGACCGCACCGAAATATGCAAAATTTCGTATAATTTTTAACCGTTGCCAGAATATGGGCTGGAATGCTAACAAAAAGAATATGGGCTCCACAAAACCTTAAGAATTAGCAAATGTACTGTAAATTATTAGAAATATTGGCAGATGGGCTGTATGCTGTTTTCCACAGATTTGAGGCTTTCCTTAAAAAAAGGTTAACGCACAAGCACTGACTGTTGGATGTCCATCCAACGTCCGTCGTGCTTCTTCAATCTCTGCTCTTCCTGCTCCATCCGCTCAAACAAGCGCCGGCGGGACTGCCTGCCCTCCTTCTCGCGGCCGGCTATGCTGCCGCGCAGGCCTCATCGCCCGACCGTACTCCCATCGCTGGCCTAGCCATCCCTCTACTCACCCAGACCTGCTGTTATTCTCCGGCGACGCCAGACGAACCAGTAAACTCTCGTACAGTCGTACTCCCCTCCGCGTGGGAAACAACTGCCAAGTTTTCCCTGCCTCCGTGTCGTCCCCTTCCTTGGCCTCACCGTCATCCACCGCCCTGGTGCTCTCGGCGCAGCCTGGTCAACGTGGCCAACAACCGACATGCATCTGAAGTGGACTTTACGTGGAGAGACCGACAGCTGGGTCCACGGTCGCACGCAAGGAAATGCCTCCTTATTACGCGCAAAATAATGATTCCTCCACCTGACATCAGGGACCCACTGAAAGGGCCTCTGTATTTCGCCAAAAAATGTTACCGCCGCTGACAGCTCGGACCCACCAGCTATATCTTCACACGCAAGGAAGTGCCTCCTTATTACGCTCAAAAAAATGAATACCCCCCTGCTAGCTAGGACCCACCTTGGTGGGAAGCTGACTTGTGGGCCTACTAAGTTGACGGGGACGGAGGGCTTTGTCAACTTAGTCAATATGCACGATTCTAGCTCCAGTGACCGTACGAGGTCCATCCAACGATCGTACTGCTTCTTCAACCTCTAGTCTTCTTGCTCCAGCCGCCCAAACCAGCGCCGGTCGTGCCTCGTGCTCCTGCCTCCCGTGCCCGGCTGTGATGCGGCGGAGGCCTCACCGCCCCTACTACTCCCGCCGCTGGCCAGGCCATCCCTCTACTCACCCACACCCCCTGTTATTCTGCGCGGTGGCAGCCTCACACCGCAGTGAACCAGTGAACCCTCATACTCCTCTACGTGTGGGCATCCAGTGCTGCGTCTTCCCCGGCTTTGTGTCGTCCCCTTCCTAGGCCTCGCCGTCGTCCACCGCCCTGGTGCTCTTTGTGCGGCGTGGTCAACGCGGTCAAGGAACGGTTTCCATCGGACATGGACTGTACGTGGAGAGGCTGACAGCTGGGTCCACGGCCGCAGCAAGGAAGTGCCTCCTTATTATGTGGAAAATAATTATTCCTCCACCTGACAGTAGGATCCACCGGACGGGCCACCGTATTTCGCCACCCTGACCACTGGGACCCACCAGCTACATCTTCGCATGCAAGGAAGTGCCTGACAGTCGGGACCCACCTAGTCGAAGCGTACGTAGCGTTGTCATTCTGGTCGCGAACGTGTACGTACATATATACTGTTCGATGTAGAGGCGCGCACGTGTCGTAGTAGAGGCGGCCAGGGTGCAAGAAAGAAAATACGGCCATGTATGTGTACATACGGGCGGGGTCTCGAACGCCTACTCACGCATATGTACGGCCAGGGCTCGTGTACTTGGCTAAGTCAGAACGGAGAAACAGCGTCGTCGTCGTGTTCATGGGGAGGCAACGGAATGCGTCGTGTTCATGGGGAGGCAACAAAATGCGTCGTGTTCACCGGGAGGGCTTGGACGGAACAGGCGATGGAAACGAGGCCTAGCGTACTGCAGAACGGAGGAAACGGCCTTGTGTTCGACCAGCCACGTTCGAAACAGGATCCTGTTCATCGAGAGGGGTCTGGCGTACCGCAAAACGGAGGAAACGGACCTCCTACGGTCGAAACGGGGGTCCTGTTGATCGGGAGGGGTGTGGCGTTCCGCAAAACGGACGAAACGGACTTGTGTTGGAGCGCTACGGTCGAAACGGGGGTCCTGTTCATCAGGAGGGGTGCAGCGTACCGCAAAACGGGACTCCACGGGATACTGTTCATCTCCACCATCGACCCCCTCTAGCCTCCACGAGCTACCGTTCATCCACCCGTCGACCTCCTCCAGCCTCCACCTGCGACTGTTCATCCACGGGCTCCTGTTCATCCAGCCTCCACCGTGCGCTACTCTAGCGGCTACTATTCAACCAGCCCTCTCTACGGGCTCCTGTTCAACCACCCCTTCACGGGCTACTGTTCATCCTGCCCTCCACCATCTCCTGTTCATCCAGCCATCCACAGGGTGCTCCTGTTCATCCAGCCCTCCACGGGGTCCTATTCATCCAACCCCAACCGGCTCGATAGATCGGGGTCTTGTTCATCCAGAGGCAACACCACGGGGTCTTGTTCATCCACCCCCACCGGGAACTGTTCATCCAACCCCCCCCCCCCCCCGCAACGCTCACTGTTCATCCATAGGCAGCATCGATCGGCTTCAGTTAGCAGCAGTAGCAAAGGAATCGCTCGATCGGGTTCAGTTAATAGACATCGATCGATCGCTCGGGTTCAGTAACGCGTAGCCTGCAGTGCAATCGCTCGGGTTCAGTTAGAGCCCAACGCCTCGCTCGGGTTCAGTTAGAGCCAACGCCTCGCACAGACGCGCGTACGTGTACGAGAGAAACGCGCATCGCTCGGCCCCCGACCTCCCACCGTAACTAGGAACTCCCCGAAATTTTCTTCGCCCTCGCTTCTACCACGGTTTTTTCCGTCATGGACGCCCCAAAGAATGTCATGCAGCTGCGTCTCCGGCCCGCCCAGGACGAAAAGCCCATTTTCTGTCATGATTTTTTGTCATAGAAGTAGGAGCCCACCACATCAATGTTGATATCGGGTTTTGTCACAATTATCATCATAGAAGTGTCATATGTATGACAGAAAAAAATTCGTTCGGCCCAAAATGTCATGGATGTGTCTTTTTTTTGTAGTGCCTCCTACTGGATTGATACCTTGGTTCTCAAAAACTGAGGGAAATACTTACGCTACTTTGCTGCATCATCCCTTCTCTCTTCGGGGAAATCCAACACAGTGCTCAAGAGGTAGCACCCACATGGTCGTTCGCGGTCTGGGGGCTAGACATCCTAGGCCCGTTCCCACGAGCTCCAGGGGGCAGGGGGCTACCGTCATCGCTACGTCGCCATCGATAAGTTCACCAAGGGGCGCAAGTGGAAGCCGTCCGAACCATTTCAGCCGGCTCTGCTGTCAAGTTCATCAAGGGCCTCGTGAGCCGCTTCAGGGTCCCCAACCGCATCATCACAGATAACGGCTCACAGTTTACTAGTAACTGATAACCCACAAGTATAGGGGATCAATTGTAGCATCTTTCGATAAGTAAGAGTGTCGAACCCAACGAGGAGCTAAAGGTAGAACAAACATTCCCTCCAGTTCTATCGACCATCGATACAACTCTACGCACGCTTGACGTTCGCTTTACCTAGAACAAGTATGAAACTAGAGGTACTTTGTAGGTGTTGTTGGATAGGTTTACAAGATAATAAAGAGTGTGTAAATAAAAAGTAGGGGCTGTTTAGATAAAGACACAACTAAGTTAGTTTTAGTAAAGAGTTTTTTGTTACGAGAAAGTTCTGTGTCCCTAGGCAATCTATAACTAGACCGGTAATCATTATTGCAGATTCATATGAGGGAGAGGCATAAGCTAACATACTTTCTCTACTCGGATCATATGCTAAAGATCATTAAGGTAAAACCCAACCATAGCATTAAAGTATCAAGTCCTCTTTATCCCATACACAACAACCCCTTCATTCGGGTTTGTGTTCCAGTCACTCACGCAACCCACTATAAGCGAATCATAAATGTATTGCAACACCATACAGAGGGGATCCCTCACGCTTGCGCGACATGGAGAGCACCATAGGACAGCACCAGTAATAAAACATGCAACTCAAACCAATCACGATCATCAAATAACCATTAGGACAAAACGGATCTACTCAAACATCATAGGATAGCCATACATCATTGGGAAATAATATATAGTGTTGAGCACCAGGTTTAAGTAGAGATTACAGCGGGTAAGAGAGGGATTACACCGCTGCATAGAGGGGGAAGAGTTGGTGATGATGGCAGTGAAGTTGTTTGTGAAGATTGTGGTGATGATGATGGCCCCCGGTGGTACTCCGTTGCCACCGGAAGCGAGGGGGAGAGAGCCCCCCTCTTTCTTATTCCTTGACCTCCTCCCTAGATGGGAGAAGGGTTTCCCCTCTGGTCCATGGCCTCCATGGCATGGGAGGGGCGAGAGCCCCTCCGAGATTGGATCTGTCTCTCTGTCTCTCTGTGTTTCTGCGTTCTCAGATTCTACCCTTTCACCGTTTCTTATATTCTCGGAGATCTGTAACTCTGATTGTGCTGAAATTTTAACAAGATCTCTATCCGGATATTAGCATTCTTGCGGCGAAAGAAGGGCACCAACTGCCTTACGGGGTGGCCACGAGGGTCCGGGGCGCGCCTCCCTACCTCGTGGGCCCCTCGAGAATCGTCTCGCATTGATTTCACTTCCCAAAAATCACATATATTCCAAAAAAATCTCCGTCCATTTTTATCCTATTTGGACTCCGTTTGATATGGATATTCTGTGAAACAAAAAAACATGCAACAAACAGGAACTGGCACTGGGCACTGGATCAATATGTTAGTCCCAAAAATAGTATAAAAGTTGCCAAAAGTATATGAAAGTTGTAGAATATTGGCATGGAACAATCAAAAATTATAGATACGGCGGAGAGGTATCAGTAACCTCTTTAAAACCTACTGTGTTGACCTCAAGTATGTAAATGATAAAAAGATAATTTTTGATGTGGAATGCTACCTAGCATGATCTTGATCACATATCTAATCATGGCATGAATATTAAGATACGAGTGATTCAAAGGAATAGTCTATCATTTGACAGAAAAACAATAATACTTCAAGCCCACTACTAAAGCAATCATGTCTTTTCAAAATAACAAGGCCAAAGAAAGTTATCCCTACAAAATCATATAGTCTGGCTATGCTCCATCTCCACCACACAAAATATTCACATCATGCACAACCCCGATGACAAGCCGAGAAATTGGTTCATACTTTTTAACGCGCTTCAGCATTTTCAACCCTCACGCAATACATGAGCGTGAGCCATGGATATAGCACTATAGGTGGAATAGAATGGTGGTTGTGGATAAGACAAAAAGGAGAAGATAGTCTCACATCAACTAGGCATATCAACGGGCTACGAAGATGCCCATCAATAGATATCAATGTGAGTGAGTAGGGATTGCCATGCAACGGATGGACTAGAGCTATAAGTATATGAAAGCTCAAACTGAAACTAAGTGGGTGTGCATCCAACTTGCTTGCTCATGAAGACCTAGGGCATTTGAGGAAGCCCGTCGTTGCAATATACAAGCCAAGTTCTATAATGAAAGATTCCCACTAGTATATGAAAGTGATAACTCAAGAGGCTCTCTCTATGAAGAACATGGTGCTACTTTGAAGCACAAGTGTGGTAAAAGGATTGTAACATTGCCCCTTTTCTTTTATTTTTTTTGTGTGGGCTTCTTTGGCCCCCTTTTTTATTTAGGCTTCTTTGGCCTCTTTTTTTGGGGCAATGCTCTAATAATGATGATCATCACACTTTTATTTACTTACAACTCGATATTACAACTCTATACTAGAACAAAGATATGACTCTATATGAATGCCTCTGGCGGTGTACCGGGATGTGCAATGATCTAGTATAGCCATCACATCAAAAAAATGGACAAGCCATATGAAAGCATCATGCTAGCTATCTTACGATAATGCAAAGCAATATGACAATAAATGCCCAAGTCATGTATATGATGATGATGGAAGTTGCATGGCAATATATCTCGGAATGGCTATGGAAATGCCATGATAGGTAGGTATGGTGGCTGTTTTGAGGAAGATATAAGGAGGTTTATGGTACCGGCGAAAGTTGTGCGATACTAGAGAGGCTAGCAATGATGGAAGGGTGAGAGTGCGTATAATCCATGGACTCAACATTAGTCATAAAGAACTCACATACTTATTGCAAAAGTTTATTAGCCCTTGAAGCAAAGTACTACTACACATGCCCCTAGGGGGATAGATTGGTAGGAAAAGACCATCGCTTGTCCCCGACCGCCACTCATAAGGAAGACAATCAATAAATAAATCATGCTCCGACTTCGTTACATAACGGTTTACCATACGTGCATGCTACGGGAATCACAAACCTCAACACAAGTATTTCTACTAATCCACAACTACCCACTAGCATGACTCTAATATCACCATATTTATATCGCAAAACTATTGCAAGTCATCAAACATATCATATTCGGTGATGTACAAGTTTTATGTAGGATTTTATGACTAACCATGTGAATGACCAGTTCCTGTCATCTCTCTAAATAGATATAAGTGAAGCAAGAGAGTTTAATTCTTTGTACAAAAGATATGCCCGTGCTCTAACAAATATAAGTGAAGCAATAGAGCATTCTACAAATGGCGGCTGTCTAAGTGAAGAGAAACAGGCAATCCAAACTTCAAATGATATAAGTGAAGCACATGAAGCATTCTATAAAGCCATACTCAAAAGATATAAGTGAAGTGCATAGAGCATTCTATAAATCAACCAAGGACTATCTGATACCAGCATGGTGCATAAAAGAAAAATGAAAACTAAATGCAAAAGACGCTCCAATATTGCACATATCGCATGAACGAAACGAATCCGAAAACATACCGATACTTGTTGAAGAAAGAGGGGATGCCTTCCGGGGCATCCCCAAGCTTAGACGCTTGAGTCTCCTTGAATATTTACTTGGGGTGCCTTGCGCATCCCCAAGCTTGAGCTCTTTCCTCTCTTCCTTTTTCTCACATCGAGACCTTCTCGATCATCGAACACTTCATCCACACAAAACTTCAACAGAAAACTCGGTAAGATCCGTTAGTACAATAAAGCAAATAACTACTCTAAGTACTGTTGCAAACCAATTCATATTTTGTTTTTGCATTGTGTCTACTGTAATATAACTTTTTCATGGGTTAATCCACTGATATGAATCGATAGTTTCATCAAAACAAGCAAACTATGCATCAAAAACAGAATCTGTCTAAAACAGAACAGTCTGTAATAATCTGAACATTCACCAAACTTTTGATACTTGAAAAATTCTACCAAAATTAGGAGAAATAAAATTTTTTTATAGAAAGACAGTGCACAAAGAATCAAAACCATTTGACGTTCCAGCTAAAAATGTAAAATCACGCACTACAGCCAAAGTTTCTGTCCCGCACCGTACAAACCATCAAGCAAATATAAACATCCTAAAGGCAAACCTTGGCACATTATTTTTATAATACAATGGAATTGTACAAGGGGATAATTATTTTTGTTGAAAAGTTTATGTAATCAAGATTCACAAAGTTGTCGTCAGCATGAACAAAGTTCAAGGAGCTCTCCCACTTCAACAATGCTTGTCTTTCTCACTTTCACTTTCCTTTTTGAAAAAGTTTTGGGTTCCCCTCTTTATTTTTGTTGTTTTTAAACTATATGAAAGCACTCAACAGAAATAAATGACTCTCTAAAACTTCCGGGTTGTCTCCCTGGCAGCGCTTTCTTTAAAGCCATTAAGCTAGGCGTATAGTGCTCAAGTAATGAATCCACCTGGATCCCAAGGTATATCAAAGCCAATTTTAATTAACAATGATTTGTAATTTATTAGTGAGCACAAAGTAAGATATATCATGTAAAAACTAAGTCTAACTATCTTCCTATGCATCGGCATGTCATAAAAGAACAATTCGTGCACACATAGTGAAGGCCAATGCATAGCATAAGCAGTTTCTTGCAATTTTATCATATTGGAAACATAGAGAGGTGGAGATATATATAGTTCCTCTCTCATAATAATTGCAAATAGGAGCAGCAAGCACATGCATATTATATTCATCAAAATCATCATGTGCAACGGTATAAGGCAACCCATCAATATAATCCTTAATAAGGGTAAACTTCTGCAATATAGTGTAGTTGGGAGAATTCAAAAACATAATAGGACTATCATGTGTGGGTGCAATAGCAACAATTTCATGTTTAACAGAAGGAACAATAGCAAGTTCATATCCATAAGCATAATTCATATTGGCATCTTGGCCACAATCATAGCAAGCATCATCAAAAAAGGATATTTCAAAAGAATCAATGGGATCATTGCAATTATAATAGCATTCATCCTTCGGTAAGCATGAAGGGAAATTAAACATTGTATGAGTTGAAGAGTTAGTATCATTAGAAGGTGGGCATGGGTGATCAATCCGCTCTTCCTCCTTTTGTTCTTTGCTCTCCTCCTCATCTTTTTCATCCAATGAGCTCACAGTTTCATCAACTTCTTCTTCCATAGATTCCTGCAAAATATTAGTATCTCCTTGGATAGGGAGACTTTCTTAATAAGCGCATTAATATAGGAATTATATTCCCAATTATCATAGCAATATTTTAGGATAGCTAAATTTTCAGGCCTATAAACATCATCATCAAAAGCTTCATACTTTTCAAACAAAGATTCAATTTCATAAGCACCCTTAAAAGCAACAAATTTTTCTATTTCTTCCACATCATAGTAATCATATATACCATTAGCATAAGAAGCTAAGGTTTCATTATCATTAAATTCACATGAAAAGGGAAGGTGTGGAGCCTTCATCCTAGAGCAACAAGTACAATCATATCTCAAGCATAGTTGCCTAGCATACAAATACAACATATAAATATGATCCCATAATAGTTTCCCTTTTTGAGTCAAACGATAATCCGTAAAGTATTCACGTTGATCCAACATTACTCCCATTACCAGATTGAATGAGGTTTTCTCAGGATTATCAAAGTGGTACATAATATTTTTCACATATTGAGCATCGAGGGATTTAGGAGGTTCCCCATCTCCATGAGTAGCAGGTACACCTAATTTTTTTTGGTATTTTGTGTTCCATATCCATAACTTAGGATAGAGAACAACTAAGAACAACAAATAAAAATTACTTAGTGATAAAGCAAACAAGCACACACCAGAATATTCACCCCACGCTATTGCTCCCCGGCAACACCGCCAGAAAAAGGTCTTGATAACCCACAAGTATAGGGGATCAATTGTAGCCTCTTTCGATAAGTAACAGTGTTGAACCCAACGAGGAGCTAAAGGTAGAACAAATATTCCCTCAAGTTCTATCGACCACCGATACAACTCTACGCACGCTTGACGTTCGCTTTACCTAGAACAAGTATGAAACTAGAGGTACTTTTGTAGGTGTTGTTGGATAGGTTTGCAAGATAATAAAGAGCGCGTAAATAAAAAGTAGGGGTTGTTTAGATAAAGACACAACTAAGTTAGTTTTAGTAAAGAGCTTTTTGTTACGAGAAAGTTATTTGTCCCTAGGAAATCGATAACTAGACCGGTAATCATTATTACAGTTTCATATGAGGGAGAGGCATAATCTAACATACTTTCTCTACTTGGATCATATGCACTTGTGATTGGAACTCTAGCAAGCATCCATAGCTATTAAAGATCATTAAGGTAAAACCCAATGTCGGTGTCAAAACTGGCGGATCTCGGGTAGGGGGTCCTGAACTCTGTGTCTAGGCGGATGGTAACAGGAGGAAGGGGACATGATGTTTACCCGTGTTCAGGCCCTCTTGATGGAGGTAAAACCCTACGTCCTGTTTGATTGTTCTTGATGATATGAGTAGTACAAGAGTTGATCTACCACGAGATCAGAGAGGCTAAACCCTAGAAGCTAGCCTATGGTATGATTGTATGTTCGTCCTACGGACTAAACCCTCCAGTTTATATAGACACCGGAGGGGTCTAGGGTTACACGGAGTCGGTTACAAGGAAGGAGATCTACATATCCGTATTGCCAAGCTTGCCTTCCACGCCAAGGAGAGTCCCATCCGGACACGTGACGAAGTCTTCAATCTCGTATCTTCATAGTCCAACAATCCGGCCAAAGGATATAGTCCGGCTGTCCAGATACCCCCCTAATCTAGGATTCCCTCAGTAGCCCCGGAACCAGGCTTCAATGACGATGAGTCCGGCGCGCAGATTGTCTTCGGCATTGCAAGGTGGGTTCCTCCTCCGAATATTTCATAGAAGATTTTGAACACGAGGATTGTGTCCGGCTCTGCAAAACAAATTCCACATACCACCATAGAGAGAATAATATTTCCACAAATCTAATCTGCTGACGTACCCTGTAGCATGACCTCACACCACAGCCAGGTCTTTATTCAAATCGTTTTTCATAATCTATCTCTACGTGTTTCGCGAGGTGGTTTCCTTGGCACGTCTTGTCGAAGCAGAGATCGTGTCCCCTTATTAAGGGATTCCACTACAAAAAAAGACACATCCGTGACATTTTGGGCTGAACGAAATTTGTTTTTGTCTTACATATGACACTTCTATGACGATAATTGTGACAAACCCCAGTATCATCATAGATGTGGTGGGCTCCTACTTCTATGACAAAAAATCATGACAGAAAATGGGCTTTTCGTCCTGGGCGGGCCGGAGACGCAGCTGCATGACATTCTTTGGGCCGTCCATGATGGAAAAAACCATGGTAGAAGCGAGGGGGAGGAAAATTTCGGGGAGTTCCCGGTTACGGTGGGAGGTCGGGGGCCGAGCGATGCGCGTTTCTCTCATACACGTATGCGCGTGTGTGCGAGGCGTTGGCTCTAACTGAACCCGAGTGAGGCGTTGGGCTCTAACTAAACCCGAGCGATTGCACTGCAGGCTACGCGTTACTGAACCCGAGCGATCGATCGATGGCTGTTAACTGAACCCGATCGAGCGATTCCTTCGCTACTTCTGCTAACTGAAGCCGATCGATGGGATGAAAAGTGAGCGTTGCGGGGGGGTTTGTATGAACAGTGAGCGGTGACGTTGCCTCTGGATGAACAGGACCCCGTGGTGTGGTGGAGGGCTAGATGAACAGTAGACGGTGGAGGGGTGGATAAACAGGACCCCGTGGTGTGGAGGGCTTGATGAATAGTAGACGGTGGAGGGGTGCCCGTGGAGGGGTGGTGGAACAGGACCCCGTGGTGTGGAGGGCTGGATGAACAGTAGACGGTGGAGGGGTGGTTGAACAGTAGCCGGTGGAGTAGCGCGCGGTGGAGGCTGGATGAACGGGAGCCTGTGGGGGCTGGATGAACAGCAGCCCGTGGAGGCTGGAGGAGGTCGACGGTGGAGATGAACAGTATCCCGTGGAGTCCCGTTTTGCTGTACGCCACACCCCTCCCGATGAACAGGACCCCCGTTTCGACCGTAGTGCTCCAACACAAGTCCGTTTCGTCCGTTTTGCGGTACGCCACACCCCTCCCGATCAACAGGACCCCCATTTCGACCATAGGAGGTCCGTTTCCTCTGTTTTGCGGTACGCCACACCCCTCCCGATGAACAGGATCCCGTTTCGAACGTGGCTG
Source organism: Triticum urartu (assembly GCF_056163025.1). Taxonomy (NCBI): domain Eukaryota; kingdom Viridiplantae; phylum Streptophyta; class Magnoliopsida; order Poales; family Poaceae; genus Triticum; species Triticum urartu. Next base: position 102,495,544 of record NC_141878.1, read on the forward strand.
GTCGAACACAAGGTCGTTTCCTCCGTTTTGCGATACTCCATGCTTTGTTTCCATCGCCTGTTTCGTCCAAGCCCTCCCGATAAACACAACACATTCCGTTGCCTCCCCATGAACACGACGCATTCCGTTGCCTCCCCATGAACACGACGACGACGCTGTTTGTCCGTTCCGACTCAGCCATGTACATGAGCCCTCGCCGTACGTATGCACGAGTAGGCGTTCGAGACCCCGCCCGTATGTACACATATGTGGCCGTATTTTCTTTCTTGCACCCTGACCGCTGTACGTACGTGTACATGCTACGTGCGTGCCTCTACTACGACTCGTGCGCGCCTCTACATCGACCAGTATTTATGTATGTACACGTTCGCCACCAGAATGACAACGCTACGTACGCTTCAACCAGGTGTGTCCGGACTGTCAGACACTTCCTTGCCTGCGAAGATGTAGCTGGTGGGTCCCAGCAGTCAGGGGGGTGAATCATTTTGGTTTTTTTTGCCCGGACGCACTTCCTTGCGTGCGAAGGTGTAGCTGGTGGGTCCTAGCAGTCAGGGGGAAATTTTTTTCACGAAATACGGTGGCCCGTACGGTGGGTCCCCACTGTCAGGTGGAGGAATAATTATTTTGCACGTAATAAGGAGGCACTTCCTTGCTGCGGCCGTGGACCCAACTGTCAGCCTCTCCACGTACAGTCCATGTCCGATGGAATTCGTTCCTTGACCACGTTGACCACGCCGCACCGAGAGCACCAGGGTGGTGGACGACGGCGAGGCCTAGGAAGGGGACGACAGGGAGCCGAGGAAGACGCGGTAGTGGAAGCCCGCGCGGAGAGGAGTACGAGGGTTCACTGGTTCGGCTGGGGTGTGAGGCTGCCGTTGGTACGTCTCCAACGTATCTATAATTTTTGATTGCTCCATGCTATATTATCTACTGTTTTGGACTATATTGGGCTTTATTTTCCACTTTTATATTACTTTTGGGACTAACCTATTAACCGGAGGCCCAGCCCACAATTGCTGTTTTTTGCCTATTTCAGTGTTTCGAAGAAACGGAATATGAAACGGATTCTAAACGGAATAAAACCTTTGGGAACATGATTTTCTCACCGAACGTGATCCAGGAGACTCGGACCCTGCTCCAAGGAACAAAAGAGGCGGTCACGAGGGTGGGGGGTGCCCCCCCCCCTAGGGTACGCCCCCTTGCCTCCTGGGCCCCTCGGAGCTCCACCGACATACTCCTTCCTCCTATATATACCTACGTACCCCCAAACGAACAGATACGGAGCCAAAAACCTAATTCCACCACCGCAACTTTTTGTATCCACGAGATCCCATCTTGGGGCCTGTTCCGGAGCTCCGCCGGAAGAGGGCCGTCATCACGGAGGGCTTCTACATCATCACAGCCTCTCCGATGAAGTGTGAGTAGTTTACCTCAGACATTCGGTTCCATAGTTAGTAGCTAGATGGCTTCTTCTCTCTCTTTGAATCTCAATACAAAGTTCTCCCCCTCTCTTGTGGAGATCTATTCGATGTAATCTTCTTTTTGCGGTGTGTTTGTTGAGACTGATGAATTGTGGGTTTATGAACAAGTCTATCTATGAATAATATTTGAATCTTCTCTGAATTCTTTTATGTATGATTGGTTATCTTTGCAAGTCTCTTCAAATTATCCGTTTGGTTTGGCCAACTAGATTGGTAGTTCTTGCCATGGGAGAAGTGTTTAGCTTTGGGTTCGATCTTGCGGTGTCCTTTCCCAGTGACAGAAGGGGCAGCAAGGCACGTATTGCATCGTTGCCATCGAGGATAACAAGATGGGGTTTATTTCATATTGCATGAATTTATGTCTCTACATCATGTCATCTTGCTGAAGGCGCTACTCTGATTTTAACTTAATACTCTAGATGCATGCTGGATAGCGGTCGATGAGTGGAGTAATAGTAGTAGATGCAGAATCGTTTCGGTCTACTTGTCACAGACATGATGCCTATATACGTGATCATGCCTAGATATTCTCATAACTATGCTCAATTCTGTCAATTGCTCAACAGTAATTTGATCACCCACCGTAGAATACTTATGCTCTTGAGAGAATCCACTAGTGAAACCTATGGCCCCGGGGTCTATTCTCATCATATCAATCTCCATTACTTTAATCTTGCTTTGCTTTTTACTTTGCCTTTTACTTTTACTTTGCATCTTTATACCAAAAATACCAAAAATATTATATCTATCAGATCTCACTCTCGTAAGTGACCGTGAAGGGATTGACAACCCCTAATCGCGTTGGTTGTGAGTAGCTATTGTTTTGTGCAGGTACGAGGGACTTGAGCGTGGACTCCTACTCGATTGATACCTTGGTTCTCAAAAACTGAGGGAAATACTTACGCTACTCTGCTGCATCATCCTTTCCTCTTCGGGGAAATCCAACGCAAGCTCAAGACGTAGCAAGAAGAATTTCTGGTGCCGTTGCCGGGGAGTCTATGCAAAAAGTCAACATACCAAGTACCCATCACAATCCCTATCTCTTGCATTACATTATTTGCCATTTTCCTCTTGTTTTCCTCTCCCCCACTTCACCCTTGCCGTTTTATTCTCCCTCTCTCTCTCTATCCTCCCTCTCTATTAGCCTCTTTTTCCCGTTTGCCCTTGTTTGCTCGTGTGCTAGTTTGTTTGCTTGTTTGTCGCGATGGCTCAACCGAGATTTGGTGATCTTCACCTTAAAAGGTTAGAGGAGATCAAAAACAATGTTAGGAAGTTTATGGTTTTGCAATTTGAGCATAATAATTTCTTTAGAAACAAGCTTAAGGAACAAAAAAATTATGAGTTATATGAATAAAGAGCTTGATGATATCTCTAAAGAAATTGAGGCTATAAGATCCCAAATTGCTCGTCTAGAAAAGATGACTGCTGAAATTTCGGATATGCAAGCCACCTTAGTCAATAAGATGGCCACTAAACCAAATTCCTATGAAAATCAAGATGAAGATCTAAAAGTTATTGATGTGCCTCCTATTAAATCTTTGTTTTGCAATATGAATCTTGAAGAAACTAAATATGATCTTCCTTTACCTAGAAGGCATTCTAAAAATTCGGAGTATTTAGATCTTTGTGATGAAATTGATGAAAGTGGGATTGAAAGAAATAAAAATCTTGATGTTGCTAAGCCCACTATATTGGATTTCAAGGAATTTAATTAGGAAAGTTGCTCTTTAATTTATTGTATTTCCTTGTTGCAATCCGTGCTAAATTCTCCACATGCTTATAGTCAAAATAAAGCCTTCACCGAACATATTGTTGATGCCTTGATGCAATCTCATGAAGAAAAACTTGAGTTGAAAGTTTCTATCCCTAGAAAACTCTATGATGAGTGGGAACCAACTATTAAAATTAAAATTAAAGATCATGAGTTTTATGCTTTGTGTGATTTGGGTGCTACTGTTTCCACTATCCCCAAAACTTTGTGTGATTTGCTAGATTTCCGTAATTTTGATGATTTCTCTCTAAACTTGCATCTTGCGGATTCTACTATTAAGAAACCTATGGGAAGAATTAATGATCTTCTTATTGTTGCAAATAGGAATTATGTGCCTGTAGATTTCATTGTTCTTGATATAGATTGCAATCCTTCTTGCCCTATTATTCTTGGTAGAACTTTCCTTAGAACGGTTGGTGCAATTATTGATATGAAGGAAGGGAATATTAGATTTCACTTTCCATTAAAAAAGGGCATGGAACACATTCCAAGAAATAAAATAAAATAGCCATATGAAACTACCATGAGATCCGCTTATGGATTGCCTACCAAAGATGGCAGTACCTAGATCTATCTTTGCTTGTTATGCCTAGCTAGGGGCGTTAAACGATAGCGCTTGTTGGGAGGCAACCCAATTTTATTTTTATTCCTTGCTGTTTGCTCCTGTTTAGTAATAAATAAATTATTTAGCCTCTGTTTTGTTTGTGTTTTTTGTGTTTAATTAGTGTTTGTGCCAAGTAGAACCGTTGGGAAGACTTGGGGAAAGTCTTGTTGAACTTGCTGTAAAAAACAGAAACTTTAGCGCTCACGAGAACTGCTGTCATTTTATTTGGAGAGTGATATTTAGTTAATTATTTTTGCATGTGATTAATAGATAAATTACTCACGTCCAGAATTTTATTTTATAATTTTTGGGGTTCTAGATCTTGCGCTAGCTACAGATTACTACAGACAGTTCTGTTTTTGACAGATTCTGTTTTTCGTGTGTTGTTTGCTTATTTTGATGAATCTATGGCTAGTAAAATAGTTTATAATCCATATATAAGTTGGAATACAGTAGGTTTAACACCAATATAAATAAAGAATGAGTTCATTGCAGTACCTTGAAGTGGTCTTTTCTTTTCTTTCGCTAACAGAGCTCAGGAGTTTTCTGCCTTAAGTTTTGTGTTGTGAAGTTTTCAAGTTTTGGGTAAGGATTTGATGGATTATGGAACAAGGAGTGGCAAGAGACTAAGATTGGGGATACCCATGGCACCCCCAATATAATCTAAGGAGACCTAAAAGCCAAAGCTTGGGGATGCCCCAGAAGGCATCCCCTCTTTCGTCTACTTCTATTGGTAACTTTACTTGGAGCTTTATTTTTATTCACCAACATGATATGTGTTTTGCTTGGAGCGTCTTGTATTATTGGTGTCTTTGTTTTTTAGTGTGCCACAATCATCCTTGCTGTACACACCTTTTGAGAGAGCCATACATGAATTAAAATTTGATAGAATACTCTATGTGCTTCACTTATATCTTTTGAGCTAAATAGTTTTGCTCTATATGCTTCACTTAGATCTTTTAGAGCACGATGGTGGATTTGTTTTAAAGAAACTATTGATCTCTCATGATTCACTTAAATTATTTTGAGATTATCTAAATAGAATGGTAATTTTCTTAATAATAATATGCTTGGTATTCAAGATTTGTGAAACTTTCTTCTGAGTGTGTTGAATACTAAGAAAAGATTGAAGCATGATAATTGTTTTGAGATATGGAGGTGATAATGTTAAAGTCATGCTAGTTGAGTAGTTGTGAATTTAAAGAATACTTGTGTTGAAGTTTGTGATTCCCGTAGCATGCACCTATGGTGAACCGTTATGTGATGAAGTCGGAGCATGATTTATTTATACATTGTCTTCCTTATGAGTGGCGGTCGGGGACGAGCGATGGTCTTTTCCTACCAATCTATCCCCCTAGGAGCATGTGCGTAATATTTTGCTTTGATAACTTCTAGATTTTTGCAATAATTATATGAGTTCTTTATGACTAATGTTGAGTCCATGGATTATACGCACTCTCACCCTTCCACCTTTGCTAGCCTCTCTAATACCGCGCACCTTTCGCCTGTATCATACACCCACCATATACCTTCCTCAAAACAGCCACCATACCTACCTATTATGGCATTTCCATAGCCATTCCGAGATATATTGCCATGCAACTTTCCACCGTTCCATTTATTATGACACACTCCATCATTTTCATATTGCATATCCCGGTACACCGCCGGAGGCATTCATATAAAGTCATATCTTGTTCTAAGTATCGAGTTGTAATTGTTGAGTTGTAAGAAAAATGAAAGTGTGATGATCATCATTATTAGAGCATTGTCCCAGTGAGGAAAGGATGATGGAGACTATGATTCCCCCACAAGTCGGGATGAGACTCCGGACGAAAAAAAAGAGGCTAAAGAAGCCCAAATAAAAAAAAGAGTCCATAAAAAAGGAGAAAAGGCCCAAATAAAAAAATAAAAAATGAGAGAAAAAGAGAGAAGGGACAATGCTACTATCCTTTTACCACACTTGTGCTTCAAAGTAGCACCCTGATCTTCATAGTAGAGAGTCTCTCATGTTATCACTTTCATATACTAGTGGGAATCTTTCATTATAGAACTTGGCTTGTATATTCCAATGACGGGCTTCCTGAAATTGCCCTAGGTCTTCATGAGCTAGCAAGTTGGATGCACACCCACTTAGTTTCTTTTTGAGCTTTCATATACTTATAGCTCTAGTGCATCCGTTGCATGGCAATTCCTACTCACTCACATTGATATCTATTGATGGGCATCTCCATAGCCCGTTGATACGCCTAGTTGATGTGATATTATCTTCTCCCTTTTTGTCTTCTCCACAACCACCATTCTATTCCACCTATAGTGCTATGTCCATGGCTCACTCTCATGTATTGCGTGAAGATCGAAAAAGTTTTGAAAAAGTTAAGAGTATGAAACAATTGCTTGGCTTGTCATTGGGGTTGTGCATGAAGATAGAGCATATCCAGACTATATGATTTTGTAGGGATAACCTTCTTTCGCCATGTTATTTTGAGAAGACATAATTGCTTTGTTAGTATGTTTGAAGTATTATTATTTCTTATGTCAATATAAACTTTTGTCTTGAATCTTTCTAATCTGAATATTCATATCACAATTAAGAAGATTTGCATTGAAATTATGCCAAGTAGCACTCCGCATCAAAAATTCTCTTTTTATCATTTACCTACTCGAGGACGAGTAGGAATTAAGCTTGGGGATGCCTGATACGTCTCCAACATATCTATAATTTTTTATTGCTCCATGCTATATTATCTACTGTTTTGGACTATATTGGGCTTTATTTTCCACTTTTATATTACTTTTGGGACTAACCTATTAACCGGAGGCCCAGCCCAGAATTGTTGTTTTTTGCCTATTTCAGTGTTTCGAAGAAACGGAATATCAAACGGATTCCAAATGGAATAAAACCTTCGGGAACGTGATTTTCTCACCGAACGTGATCCAGGAGACTTGGACCCTGCTCCAAGGAACAAAAGAGGCGGTCACGAGGGTGGGGGGCGCGCCCCCTTGCCTCCTGGGCCCCTCGGAGCTCCACCGACGTACTTCTTCCTCCACTACTAGGGAAAAGCCTATACACAGAATCTTACCAGCAGCGCGCTTTAAAATCAGGCGCTGCTGCTAAGTAGCAGTAGCACGGGTTTTTAACCCTCGCTACTCCTAAGTTGATAGCAGTAGCGCTGGTTTTTTACCCTCGCTACTACTAAGCGGTCTCTACCATGCCCCCCGGGACATGCCATAGTAGTAGCGCGCGTTTTTAACCCTCGCTACTACTAAGTTGATAGCAGTAGCGCTGGTTTTTACCCCTCGCTACTACTAAGCGGTCTCTACTGTTCCCTTGGGCCATGCCATAGTAGTAGCGAGGGTTATAAACCCGCGCTACTACTAAGTTTTTACCCCTCGCTACAACTAAGAGGTCTCAACCATGCCCCTCCGGGACATGCCATAGTAGTAGCGAGGGGTAAAATCCCTCGCTACTACTAAAGGTCCCATTTTGAAACTCTACCCCCCCCCCCCGTGGATTGCCTTTTCGGTTTTGTAAAAAGCAAAAGAAAATGATAAAAACTTCAAAAATTAAAATCCTTCGAGATGTAGTTATGTTACTACATCTACTAGTTAGGAAAATTTAAAAACTTAAATTTGGACAAGTTTTGCAAAAAGTGTAGGGAAAATGTAAAACGGCTATAACTTTTGCATACGATGTTAGAAAAAAACGTATAATATATCAAAATGTTTCAAAAATTAAAATCCTTCGAGATGTAGTTATGTTACTACATCTACTAGTTAGGAAAATTTAAAAACTTAAATTTGGACATGTTTTGCAAAAATTGTAGGGAAAATGTAAAACAGCTATAACTTTTGCATACGATGTCAGAAAAAAAACGTATAATATATCAAAATGTTCAGCACGAAAATCCGCATACGATGGAGACCGCCTACGGCCTGTTTGCAAATTTTTAGAATCCTCAAATTCTAAAAGGAAAAAAAGTTATGCTCAAATTTTAGTTTTTTTTTAATTTTGGTCAAATCTGGTCAAACTATGGTCAAACTACTTATTCAAGAAGTATTAGTGTTACTAAATAATTATTCAAGAATATTAGTGTTACTAAATAATTATTTCAGTTTTTTGGAATTTTGGTCAAATCTGGTCAAACTGTGGTCAAACTTTGGTCAAAATGTGGTCAAACTCCTTATTCAAGAAATATTAGTGTTACTAAATAATTATTGTTTTTTAGAACAATAGTTTTAAACTCAGACAGCGAAATGTGTGAATTCATGCTCAAGCTAAACTCCCGAGGGTTAATAGGATTGACATCTTACTATTGTCAGGAAAACAACAAGTGCAGACTTGGAATCGAGGGAGAATAGAACCCGGAAGTTAAGCGTGCTCAGGCTAGAGTAGTGAGAGGATGGGTGACCATCCGGGAAGTTAGATGATTTGGAATGATGAGGGGTGATTAGAGATTAAATTGAGCAGCGATGAGGGTGATTAAAGATTAGAGGTTAAAATAATTCAGAAATCTGAAAATTCGCGCAAAAAATTCGAAAAAAAATTCCGCTGGTTAGTAGTAGCGCGGGTTTTTACCCATGCTACTACTAACGGACGTAGTAGTAGCGCGGGTGGCACCCGCGCTGCTGCTATATGTTAGCTGTAGCGCCTTATTAGTAGCGCCGGCCCCCGCGCTGCTAATAGGCCCAAAACCCGCCCTGCCGCTAGGCTTTTCCCTAGTAGCGCTCCTATATATACCTACATACCCCCAAACGAACAGATACGGAGCCAAAAACCTAATTCCACCGCCACAACTTTCTGTATCCACGAGATCCCATCTTGGGGCCTGTTCCGGAGCTCCGCCGGAAGAGGGCCGTCATCACGGAGGGCTTCTACATCATCATAGCCTCTCCGATGAAGTGTGAGTAGTTTACCTCAGACCTTCGGTTCCATGGTTAGTAGCTAGATGGCTTCTTCTCTCTCTTTGAATCTCAATACAAAGTTCTCCCCCTCTCTTGTGGAGATCTATTCGATGTAATCTTCTTTTTGCGGTGTGTTTGTTGAGACCGATGAATTTTGGGTTTATGATCAAGTCTATCTATGAATAATATTTGAATCTTCTCTGAATTCTTTTATGTATGATTGGTTATCTTTGCAAGTCTCTTCGAATTATCCGTTTGGTTTGGCCAACTGGATTGGTAGTTCTTGCCATGGGAGAAGTGTTTAGCTTTGGGTTTGATCTTGCGCTGTCCATTCCCAGTGACAGAAGGGGCAGCAAGGCACGTATTGCATCATTGCCATCGAGGATAACAAGATGGGTTTTATTTCATATTGCATGAATTTAAGGCGTTACTCTGTTTTTAACTTAATACTCTAGATGCATGCTGGATAGCGGTCGATGAGTGGAGTAATAGTAGTAGATGCAGAATCGTTTCGGTCTACTTGTCACGGACGTGATGCCTATATACATGATCATGCCTAGATATTCTCATAACTATGCTCAATTCTGTCAATTGCTCAACAATAATTTGTTCACCCACCGTAGAATACTTATGATGTTGAGAGAAGCCACTAGTGAAACCTATGGCCCCCGGGGCTATTCTCATCATATCAATCTCCATTACTTTAAGCTTGATTTGCTTTTTACTTTGCCTTTTACTTTTACTTTAATCTTTATACCAAAAATATTGCTTTTTACTATATACATCTTGCTTTTTACTTTAATCTTTATACCAAAAATCTATATTCTCATCATATCAATCTCCATTACTTTAATCTTTATACCAAAAATACCAAAAATACCAAAAATATTATATCTGCCAGATCTCACTCTCGTAAGTGACCGTGAAGGTATTGACAACCCCTAATTGCATTGGTTGCGAGTAGCTCTCGTTTTGTGCAGGTATGAGGGACTTGAGCGTGGCCTCCTACCGGATTGATACCTTGGTTCTCAAAAACTAAGGGAAATACTTACGCTACTCTACTGCATCATCCTTTCCTCTTCGGGGAAATCCAATGCAAGCTCAAGATGTAGCAGCCGTCGCCGCAGGGCCTTGCCAGCGGTGGGAATAGTAGGGGCGGTGAGGCCTCTGCGGCAGCACAACCGGCCATGGGAGGCAGGAGCATGCAGCACGACCGGCGTTGCTTTGGGCGGCTGGAGCAAGAAGACCAGAGGCTGAAGAAGCACAACAGCCGTTGGATGGACATCGTACGGTCACTGGAGCTAGAATCGTTCATATTGACTAAAGTTGACAAAGGCCCCCGTCCCAGTCAACTTGTAGGCCCACAAGTCAGCCTCCCACCATGCTGGGTCCTAGCTAGCAGGGGGAGTATCCATTTTTTTGCGTAATAAGGAGGCACTTCCGGTGGGTCTGAGCTAACAGCGGGGAGAATGTTTTTTTCGCAAAATACGCTAGCCCGTCCGGTGGGTCCGAGCAGTCAGGGGGAAATGTTTTTTTGCGAAATAAGGTGGCTCGTCCGGTGGGTCCCTACTGTAAGGTGGAGGAATAATTATTTTGCACGTAATAAGGAGGCACTTCCTTGCGGCCGCCTGGACCCAGCTGTCAGCCTCTCCATGTACAGTACTCTTCCGATGGAAGTGGTCGTTGACCACATTGACCACGCCGCGCCGAGAGCACTAGGGCGGTGGTGTGGACGATGGCGAGGCCTAGGAAGGGGACGACGCAGAGCTGGGGAAGACGCAGCAGTGGAAGCCCGCGCGGAGAGGAGTACGAGGGTTCACTGGTTCGGTTGCGGTGTGAGGCTGTCGTCGCCGCAGAATAACAGGGGGTGTGGGTGAGTGGAGGGATGGCCTGGCCAGCGGTGGGAGTAGTATGGGGGCGGTGAGACCTCCATGGCAGCATAGCCGGCCACGGGAGGCACGAGCAGGCGGCACGACCGGCGCTTCTTTGGGCGGCTGGACCAAGAAGACCAGAGGTTGAAGAAGCACTACGGCCGTTGGATGGACATCGTATGGTCACTGCAGCTAGAAACATTTATTATTGACTAAGTTGATAAAGCCCTTGGTATGCTCCAACTTAGTAGGCCCACAGGTCAGCCTCTGAAACGATGCGCCCCAGATGTCAGGGGGAGGAATCATTTTTTGGGCGGCCGTAGCTAAGAATATCCGAGATCGAAGAAGAAGCACGACATCCGTTGGATAGACATCCAATGGCCACTGCTGCTAGAACCATGTGTTGACTATAATAAGTTGGCAAAGCCTTGCATACGCGTCAACTTATTTTTTTTAGGGGACGCGTCACTTAGTAGGCCCACAAGTGTGTGGCAGAGAACTTATAGGCCATCTGCGTTTTGTAAGAATGTATAGCCCATTTTGGAATTCTAATGGAATTTACAACAGTTTGTTAAAAGTACAGCCCATTTTCTAGCTAGGACAATGATTATAAATTTCAACCAACCGTTGAAGACAGAATTCAATAAAATTTCCCACATTTTGCTGGGCTCCAAAATATTTTTATCCGGAAATTTCTAGTCAGATTAAATATAAATTTGTATTACGTAAAAATCCAACGAAACATTGCGCGCGCAACAATAAAAATTTAAGATTTCAAAATCCATAAATAATATTTTATAAACTAATTTCGTGTTTGGTGCATTTTTTTATAGTTACTGCCTAGTATTTATAATTTCATCCCATTTATTATTTTTTAAAGCCCATTTTCCTGTTAAGCCTAATGCATCCCTCCTAGGAAAGATTTGCAGCCCAGCGGGGCGGAGAATAACAAGTTGACCTTGCCTGGGTATTCCTCAAAAAGACGTATAGCTGGGCTAGCCATTTTCATCTTGAAAAAATTAGTATCTAGGCTGGATATCTGGCCTGGGCTAGATGGGCCATAGCCCGCCCAGTTAATACCTTGCTCTCCGCTGAACAACAACAAAATCATCGCCAAGAAAAACTCTACAGTGCTCACGCCTCAAAAAACACAAATACTGATCGAACTGCTTGGTCCCAGCTGCCAGCCGCACCTTGTGCAATTCTCTCGTTTATATTGACTACAAAAGTTGACTATGGTATGGGACCGTGATGTCAAGAAACCAGGAGAAAGCAAAAAAAATAGTTGTACATAACAAGGAGGCACTTGCGTATGTACGGCTATGGCCCTAGTGGGTCCCTAGTGTCATCTAGTCAAAATAAATTCATCTCCTGAATCCTCATGTTCGTTGACGATGTTAACAATGCTCGGCGCCACGACGAGCGCAACAACTCGAAGGACAACGGAGAGGGCCTCACGGGCCCTACGGATGGTCTGATACAGCGCCCGCTACTCATTCAGGAAGCCAGGATCATCGGACACCTATGAGCACCTTCGAGAAACTGAGACGACATGAAACGGTAAGGCCGCGCTTGGGAGCTCTGGTTTATTTCAAACATGTATTAACATACAAGTGTAATTTACTCGTCATCGAAAACAACGCGTAAAATACAGGCGTTATGAAACCGAGGGCCCGAGGTCTGTAAGTAAAACCGGCGGGATACGCTTGTAATTTGAGAGACCAGTGTATATTTTATGAGCACTGCTATATGGACAACATTACCAGACGATACATGCACGACGTGCGTATCATGCCATCCATGGGCAAGGCTGAAACATCAGCTAACGGCTGGATTAGCAATCGTCCGAGTGTCGTTCAGCGTTTTTATGATGTGTCAAGTACTTCCGATATTTTACTAGTCGAAATTGACCAACCAAGCGCCTTCGCCCGAGACCATCTGCTTTAATTTACAAGCTTCAGTTTTACAAGCGGTTTTGGTTGGAAAACGACGATCCAATCACGGCCTAATATCATGAGTTGGTCGGAAGATCATATGGATTCACGTCTAACCTACCCAACTTGTCGTATAGACTATGAATGAAACATCAGACGATGAATTCTTAAGCACGGAAACAACAGAAGAGGATGATCTTCTTAAGAAGCAAATCACTGGCATTAGATCGACATGCAAAACAATATGAAGCATTATTCTCAGGAGGCACGGCGAACAGCTCGTGATGCCGCATGCCACAACATTCCAAGCTCAACTTTGCAATCAAACACAAGGCCTGGCATTACATAGATAATATTCAGAACAAACTCTTAACATAGGAATATGTCAGCAGAGTAACTATTTACTTCTAAACCAAACACAGGAATAGGACAATGACCGCACAACCACCATGTAATTTTTGTCGAAACAACATGTATACCTCCACCGAGGCATGAATCAGGACAACTTTTTGAGTGGCATTTCCTCTATAATAGCACTAGTAGGTGATGTTGGACCAGCCGACGAACCCTAGCTACTATGCATGGGGAGCTGGGGAGTAGTCGCATAGAAGAAAACCTGCACGCAGCGACCTGGGGAGCTGGACCAGTACAAGAAGTTATACCTCAGGTGGGCGAGATGTCGTTTAGGCGGGCGGGCGGGATCTGCCCACACGACGGCAGCGAACAAGGGCGCGGAGGATCTTCGTCCGCGCTAGTGCCGACTCTGACAGGACGGTGCGCATCGGCTTCCTCCGTCGCCGACGGCGACAACGTCAACACTGCACCTCCTCACCTCCCGCAGCGAACGGGATTCGGCCGGATCTATGACCACCGGTGAGGAGAGAGATAGAGTGGACACTATCATCTTGTTTTTATATGGAGAGGGTGAGAGAGCGAGACGCGAGAAACTCTATCAAACAAGAGGCTATAATGGAGTAAAAAAATCTCTCCATAGCAGTGGTTTTAAATAGAATACACGCATTCCCGAAAAAAAGAAACGAAAACTGGCGGACATTTTTTTAAGGGTGTGTCTAGGACACATCTAGATGTGGCATAGTTATGTCACATATAAGTTGATGTCCACTCTGTTTGTGGTCTTTTCCTAGTTTTTTTTGTTTCTTGTTGCTACATTATATACTTGTGGGAGCTTAGATGTGATATCCTTAAATAACATCTAGATGTGAATTAGACAAACTGATTTTCTAACATACCAAGAAAGAAAACTCGATCAAAAACACGCCCCCGCTTCCAGGTCGCGAGAGTTGTCGCGCACACACACATATACATAGACATGCATATCCGTGTTTACGTAAAATTCCATTTCCATTTCCATGTCCAATCATATTTGTCCAACTGGCACATTATTTACGTTTTTAATTATATACGCAGCAATATTAACGTACAACATCTCTTGTTTGCACACATCCGGACCGCTGCCACGGCCGGTCCTGACCAACCCGAACCCTCTTCATATCACCCGCGTGTCCTTCCCGCCTGAAATGGTCAGTGCCGCATTCATGCCCGGCCAGAGCGGACGTGACCTCTCACTGGTGCCGGCATTGATTGCGGCGCGCTGGCCGAGAGAGCGTCGCCCGCGCCGCTTCCGAGTGCACGCGGCTGCTCCATGTTCAAAGGTCGCAATAGCCGGCTACAACATGCGCGATCTCTTCCAGTAGTAAGTTCTTGGGAGTCCGTGCTACAGCTAGCTGTCCTCCCCCAACTCGTCAATCTCTTCCGGTAGTGCTAGTACTCCATGGCGCGATCCATCGACAAGCAGGCGGGAAAGTTATGGTATACTACTCGGTTTGCAGTGAGTGGCATGCCGAGCGACCGTGTGGGGTCGAGCCATGGAGGAGGGTGAGACACGAACACGACAGACGTGATTTAAACGTTAGTTTTGCTCGATGGCGCGATCCAACGAAATGAAACGTTGGTTTCTCTCCGTTTCCATTTTTTCTCCGGAAAAACGGAAACTTTTCCACTCCATTTTCATTCCTATTCCAAGGTTGCCCTGTTACAACATTCCATCAAATACAAAGGAAAACTAACATGCATGCTGATGCATCTCAATGATTCACAGATCATAGCCAATATTTACTTCACAACTAACGAAAAAAGTTGTGAGAGCGTGTACGATAGAAAAACTACTGATGGGGTCACTACGACTTAAACCCTAAACCCTAAACATGATTTAATTTCCTGGCTAGGTAGAACCTATCGAAGGAATGTGCTAGAGGGAGATTCTTTAGTAAGAATGTCAGCAACAATAGAAGCATCACTCTTTGGTTCTCCACCTTCTGGTACCTCTTGTTCCATAGCACTTTCCATGTCGGGAAGGAAGGACGGCTGGGACCCTCGGATCATACGATGCTTTTGTGCAGTTCCACTAAAATCAACCTGAGCATCCCTGATGGCAAAGATATTGAAGAAGTGTGATTAGAATAATAGTACTAGCACTAGTTCATGAGACATAAACTCATCACAAATAGAAGCCGGTAGAAGTAGAGAAAGATCGACATGGAGATGGAGCTACGGCAGTGGAGCAAGCTAGCTCCAAAAGGAAGATGGACTACCTGGGACGTCGGGCTGTAGCAAGAAGGGCGGTTGGGACGCGGCATCGGCCCATACCGCGGTGACCCCCGATTGGGACGCACCGACTGTGGGTTTTATCCCTCGCCGATGTCGACCGCGTCTACGCAGAACATTGTTCCCTTCCCCCAGCTGCGGGATCAGGCCCGTCGTTCTATGCTTGTGAAGAGAGCAACCTAAGCAAGCAGGCTTGTAGCTTAGGCTCCTGCTAGTGTATATATAGTGGTTTTCTTTTTCTCTCCATATCAACCATTTTATATTGTGTACATGTCATTCAAGAGTGAAATGATGGTTGCTTCTTCCGACTAATTTCTGGGTGATTTGACTGCTCCTTAGTGGCCTCTACACGTACTCCGCCTACGTGTATGCAACAGTCACACGTACACATGGACGCAAAAACGCTGCGACGCCCTAATGCATGCATGTCCGAGCACACGACGGAACACACACGGTCAAGCTCAAGTGCTCAACCTACACGTGGATGCACACACATACTTAGTCAAGGTGAGCTAGTGACCGCATGAACACCGGAAAATATATATATTGAGCGCAATGAGCGTATTATGAAGTCCACTGACCGTATTTTTACAAATATACAGTGACAAACAATGTATTTATCTCGTTTGAAATTAAGCCATATTAACCGGAGAGGAGGCAGCATGGACTAGCATTACTTTGCTGTGTCCCGTCAACTTGCCAAATGAGGAGAAGGTTGCAGGGCGGGAGAAGCTTGCGCGCGGTGGCTCGCAGGACAAGGAGAAACTTTTGACTAAAGCAAGCTCTCCCTCGCTCAGGCGGTGGACGTGCAACGGTTAATTCGGTGTCAAATTGCCAGAAGCATACACTATACTACTAGTGCTATTATTGTTTGACTTCCCGAACAGCCAAGCGCAAAGTTTACTAGTACTACTACTATAGTCCATAAAGGTACGTACTATACTAGTACTAGGAACCAGATGGAGGAGCATCTGCACTCTTATTATAATTTTAAAATGTGATAAAGCAATCTTCAACACATTTGGTTCTCTTCGAGGGTTCTCGCATGTGATAATGGAAGTTGATTGCATGGAACACTCGCCACAATTCTCGCTTAATTCTGGCTCATATCTTGTTACAAATAGTAGCGCTCGGTAATATTTCCTCTTTTTTTGTTATTCAGCATGTAAACACGTCAGCAAACCTTGTAGCGCATCTTCGTGCGAACTGTGCTTGCTGCACTTTCAATGTGGCCGAGAGCTGGCTTGATGAAACACCTCGCTTCCTACTTTTTTTTGCGGGGTACCTCGCTTCCTAGTGACTAGTGTCTTGGCTAATCGTCCTAAGAATGCTTATATATGAATAAAGCTCTCTCATTTAGCCGCAAAAAAGATTAAGCCATATTAACTGGAAAGGAGGGAGTATGGACTAGCACTACTTTTTGGTGTGTCCCATCAACTCGCAGAACGAGGAAAGCTTGCAGGACAAGGTGAAGCTCTCTTACGCCTTTTGACTAATGCAACCTACCCTCGGTGGACATGCATCAGTCCATTCGGTGTCAGATTGTCAGAGGCATACACTGTAGTACCCAACATGCCGAGTACCATCATTGTTCGACTTCACGAAGGTGCGAAGAGCCAAGCGCAGTACTACGTGTACTTGGTTTTGCACCTTCATACTACTCCACCCTCCGTTACAGTTTATAGGGCGCGCTTCATTATGATGCATTTCTCTCAATGCATTTCCACCACCAGAGAGACTTTAGACCTGTTTGGTATAATGCTCAATTAATTAGGGTGTGGTAACCGCAATCAAGTCCATAATATTTTCTCCATGTACTGTACTACTACTACAGAGTGCATGCATGTGTGTACCCGGGGTGGAAGCACTGCATGCATGTGTGTACGCATTATTCCCTCTAGTAATAGACACCGTGCTATAACTACCAATGCTATTTTTCAGGCCAATCGCTAGTCGCCTTGGTCCCATAGTTTTTTTTTATTTTTTCTGAAGCGCGCTATACAAATAGTGACTGATGGAGTAGTATGAGCGGATTCAAAGAAGAGCGTATTGATGGTTGCTTCTTCAGAGCAACTTACTGTGGGAAAGGTGGGGCTTATGATTTGACTGCTCATTACTCACTATTAATGTGGCGCAACGATCGGGCTGAGTCTCCCTTGCAGTTTTGCACTACCCCCTCGGTTCTTAAATATACTCCGGAGTATTTGTCTTTCTAGAGATTTCAATGAGTGACTACTCAAATATTTATCTTTTTAGAGATTTCAAATGGACTAGCACATACGGATGTATATAGACATATTTTAGAGTGTAGATTCACTCGTTTTGCTCCGTATGTAGTCACTTGTTGAAATCTCTGTTAAGACGAATAGAATATGGAACGGAGGGAGTACACATATGAAGCAAAATGAGTGGATCTACACTCTAAAATATGTCTGTTTGAAATTTGTAAAAAGACAAATATTTAGGAACGAAGGAGTATAATTTTGTGCATGGCACACGGACCCGGATGATGAAGAGGCTACTGGCAATGCTATCAAGCTTCCATCATTTTTTTACATAATTGACGTACTATACAAATAATTTTCCAGCGACATGAAATTGTACAATGGTGCGAGCTTTCAGCTTTTGTTTCACGTGTCTTGCCATCGATGCTCTTTCGGAAACAATAAAAAACTAACTTCCTTGCTAATGCATGTCAATTATTAGCAGATCAGAGCTAATAATTACATCACAACTGAAGACAAAGTTGTGAGAAGGTGTTAAATTAAAATTCATCTATGCTTTCATTGGCAGCAACGTCCCCCATCTCTGTCTAAATCAACAAGGCATGTTGGGAAAAAAGTAGCTGTCTGGAGCATGCAACATTCCGATCATTTTGTGTAGTTCCACTAAAATAGAGCTGAGCGTCCCTGTTCCAAAGATATAAAGTGTGATTACGATAATAGAGGACTGCTGATGAAACAATAAACACACAAATAGAAGCCGGTCACCTTTGCAGTCTCTCTTAAGACTAACTAGTTGGAGAAGATTAGGCTCGGAGTTGGATGAGGAGGATAGAGCAAAACCAATCTCCCTTTGTGCAGTCGCACTGAAATGTAGAGACGTTGCCCGTGTGACATTTTAGTACAACTGCACAAAACACTCTTAAGAAAAAAGTGATTTGTGTAGTTCACCAAAAGATCGCAATAGCAACAACGTGAAATGGATAGCCCTGTTTGCAAAAAAGAGGTAGAAAGGAAACAATTACTGGCCAATAACAGTTGATGACACATGCGACGAGAAAAAAGAAGCATATTCCATGTCCTAAGGGAAGATAACAACACGGTTGTGTTTGTCTAAAACGGTGTGAGGACGAGAATGCAATATGGAAAGTATGCCGGACGAGCTACCTTTTGGGCAAAGAACTATGGAAGATCCACATGCAGCGACGTGGGAAAACAAGCAGTGGAGCAAGGCCGGAGGGGATACCTGGAGGTCGTCGGGGTGTAACTAGGTGAGCGACGGCGGGTGGAATCTGCGAGCAGGTGGCGTAGGCCCTGCCGCGCCGGAGCTTGGCCAGAGAGAACGACGTGTACCACAGATCGGGACGTGCCGCCTCGGCGCCATCGAACGGAGAAACGATGCACTTCCTCCCTTTCCCCCGGCGGACGGGATGCGGCCGGAAAAATGACCAACGGTGAGAGAGAGAGAGAGGCCACCGCACTCCCTTTCCCCCGGCGGACGGGATGCAGCCGGATCAGTGACCAACGGTGAGAGAGAGAGAGGCCACCGCACTCCCTTTCCCCCCGCGGACGGGATGCGGCCGGATCAGTGACCAACAGTGAGAGAGAGGACACCGGAGCCTTGTGTGAGATACTCTGAAGAGCGGACTACCTTTTCTTCCATAAAAATTGTTTTATATTCTGTGTACGTGCCATTGAGCGCTATAACTTTATTTAAAAATAACGCGGCAACGTGTCAAGTCGAACTTTGTTTCGTGCACGTGTGGTACACGCCCTCCCTAGGTAAACAACCGCTACAAGCGTTCAAATTAGCATGTGGGCTTCCATTTCATAAAGAAATGAGCTCCACCGTGTACCCGCGCGGGTGTGGCTGGGCACGAAGCGTGAGTACGTGCACGGTGCACCTACTCTCTTCTTGTATACGTACACCACCCACGTGGGCTTGTGTGAGAGAGATACAAACCTAGAGAGATATAGTGTGTGGGTTCTTGAGAGTATTTTTTTGTGGGGGGGTGGGGGTCAATCAAAAAATTTAACATATGCAATGTGTGTGAAATAGAGTCCTGGATATAACATATATATATAGAGGGGGCGATCCACGAGAAGAGAGTGGAGGTATCATCAGCTTGAGGTGTCCATAGAATCGAAGAGAGGGATGATGTGTGTGTGTGTGCGCGCGATCGATAAAGAGTGCCATCGAATTTGTGTGTGCCCACGTCAAAGATATAGAGTGGTTGGCCTATTGGAACGTGAGATGGGACATGTGCAGTTTGTCTCTGTGGCATGGATAACTACCTGCAGCGCTCGACTATCGGTGTGTGGTGGGGGAAAAGGTAGGCCCAATTAACTATAGAGGTACAATGGCTGGTATATGTGTGGAGGAGGAGAGAGGCCTACCTCATGTATTAAGGAGATCGATCTGCCTCATGTATTAAGGGAGATCGATCGGCATCCATGCATATGTGCAGGAGATGAATAAGGTTGGGAGAGAGACAGAGCTAGAGTGTTGGAGGGGGTGGTAGTGGAGTTGCTTCTAACAAATGGTGGGATAGGCTTGCTAGACAAAATGGAGGGCACGCCCGCAATATCAATAAGAGAGGAGAGGGCTGCTTGTTGTCTGTGCACGTGCGTGTGAGAGATGGGTCAGGAGGCATGCACGAATGATGAGGGGGGACGATGTGGCTGTGGTAAGCAGACGTAACTACATAGGAAGATCAATCGCCCTTTGTAAAAGAAAGGAGAGATATAACTTGTGAGGTACGTCGATCGATGGGGGGGTAGTTAAAGTCGATCTAGGTATATGTTGGGAGATCGATCGGTATACATGCATGTGTGTGTTAGAAGCAAATGAGGCATGAGGAGAAGGATAGAGAGAGAGGGATGCATGTAGGAGGTGGTACGAGAGGCATACTATATCGAGGGGTAGGAGTGTGCGAGTACGAGAACGATGAAAAGAGTGGTGGGAGTGAGGCATGGACGGTAACAAGAGAAGAGGGGAAGCTTGTGTTTGTGCTAGGCACACATGGCTAGAGAGGCATATCGATCGATGTGTGCCGTAAAGAAGGAGCTGGGGGGCCTACACACACCATGGGTGAACGACCTAAAGTGAAAAGACGAATTTGCGCGATGGAGCTAGAGAATGCTGAGGGAGGGTGAGAGGGATGCGGGCGTGTGCATGCACAAGAGAAAGTTAGCGCTAGCTACAAAGATAAGAGGGTTGTGTGGGTGTAAAAGACGAATAGAGATCATATATACTTCATTATAAAAAGCGAATTCGGATATTTGAAGAATTTATCATAGTGTTTCAAACTGACAGATGTGTGAAGATATATAACGGTGATACACATGGTGTGGTTATGAACATGGTATACTACATTTAATATATTTTATCTCTACTCTTATAAAAAAACGGAGTTGTTGATGATGGTGTGCCTGCCATCTTGCATTATAGGCCATCTGATTTATATCTGGCGGATAGCAAGGAAACTATGATGGTTGAAGTTGGCAACAATCATGATTGTAGATTCTTATTGAAATAGAGAAACGAATTCAAATTTAGTTCGAATTGCGGCGGTAGTATAGCCATTTGGAATGCACTAAAATGTTGGTATGAGTAGGTTACATGCATTATACAGCAAGCGAAAAAATTTAATCGGACATAACATGGATTCATACTCCCTCCTTCCATCTATATAGGGCGTAATGAGATTTTTAAGACCGCCTTTGACTATTGACAAGATTAATAGTACATGACATGCACAATGTGAAAATTATATCATTGAAAGAACCTTTCACAGACGAATTTAACGGTGTGCTTTGTGTAAGTTGCATGTCATATATCATTGCTCTAATATTTGGTCAAACTTAGCATTGAAAAATGCATTAGGCCCTATATAGATGGAAGGAGGGAGTAGCTTTGAATAGCATTTGTATAGTAAAACGGGGCAAGACTCTCTTTGTGTGGTGTGAATAGTTTTAATTTTTTCGTTTTCTTTTTGGTTGAGGGAAGTGCGAATTGATTTGGTACGTACAAGTACAATATTACTACACGTTTGGCTTGTCCCTAAAATTCAACCCGCGTCTTGTTATCTCCCGAAAATTCAGATATCGTGCTCCCAAAACAGGCGCCTTCACAACCCGCGCCTTGCTTTCCCGAAATTACAACGCGCGTGAAAACTCCCTCCAGCTGCCAAATCCCGACATGTGAAATCCCCCTTCTAACCCTGAGCCGAAAGGGCCGCTAGTTCAAATCGGTGGGGGGTACTTTTGTAACACACCCTACATTTTGGACAAGCGCGTTCCTAAGTCATGCTTCACCCCCTCCCATCGCTCCCTTTTCGCCATTCGAAATCCCAGGCCGCCATAACCTCTCCGCTCCAGCTGCGAAACCCCACCCTCCTCCGTCCGCGATGTCACCGCTGCCAGCCGGAGCCTCTTCCCCGACGACGTCGTCCATCGCAACAGCTCGACGTCCCTCGTCCACCTCCCCGGATGAGGATCCGTCGTCCATCTCGCCATCCCGCCGGTTCAGCCGCCCCGTCCTCCACCTCCAAGGAGCTGCTCTTACGATCGCCTCGTCTATCACGGCTGCTCCATCCCCACAGCGCCGCCTTAACCTGCTCCACCGGAACCGCAGCATCCTCACCGACTCCTCAGACGAAGCCGAGGCCTACTCGGCGCCACCAAAGAGTTTGTACACTCATCGCATCGCACCTTCTCCTTAACTTGACCTCCCGGCGCCAACGGTGCTCCATCCCGCACCCCCATGGAGCGGCTACCTTGAAACCGGCGCCGTGGGCGACATCTCCACGGTGGCTCTCCCCCAGTGCGAGGCCCCTTCGGCAGCGGCGTCCATACCAGCCGGATCTGCTGCTGCTGCTCTGGCTCTCGCTCGATCGCTCGCTCACCCAGCTGCTGCTGCTGCTCCCCCCCTCGCTCCTACTGCTGCTCTGCTCCGATTAAGCCACACTTCAGTCGACTGAATCGACTTTTGGGTCAGTCGATTTTCAGGGGTTGGGGGCCTTTTCGGAGTTAAGGAAGAACCACCCACAGCGGGGACGGTGGCTCGCCAGAGAGGTACCCAACTATCTATCTTAGGGTTCAGGGTGGGGGCGTGGGGCCTAGAGGGTTGGCCGGGGCGGCGGTGGCGAGTTGTTTCGGGGCGGCGAGGCGGCGCTGGGGCCGGCGGTTCGGCCGGTAGTGGCTGGCGGCTCAGGGGGGTGCAGGTTGAACATGAACTGTAGGCCCTCCCTAAACTACATGTCAAGTGCCTCTCTGCTACCATTGCGTTCAGTTTCGACAGTAGCATTCAGATTCCACGGTAAATTTCAGTTTCGACAGTTAAGTTCAGAGTCAACAGTTTTTACCTCATCTGTTGTAGTTAGGTGGTTTTTGGTGATGTTAGTTTTACATCCATTTTACATCATCTATTGGAGATGCTATTAGAATCCCACTTGACATTGACGATGTCTATCTTGTGCTGCTTCAGCCTTGACGTCTTACGGCTCATCGGAGCTGCTCCAACGACAGAACGATCCATCACAACAGAGAAGTGCCCTGGACACCGTCTACATCGCCCTCAGATCCTCCTCCACACCTCCGACAGCCACCTCTGCCTCAACTGCTTTAGCGACCAACCCAATGATGCTGAGGTCGACAAGGCTACGGCAAAGAGGTTGTACACTTGTTGCATCACTTATTACTATACATTCACGTCGATCCATTAGGGCTATTTTGGTTCAACAGAAAAACATCGATCCACTGGTTGTTACCATCACTCTAAATTTTTGCATGCTCTCCTTACATAATCTCACCATAGTTTTTTCGTATGCATGTCAGATATTGTAAACAGTCATGCTGAACATGTAGAGAAAAAGAGAAGAGTTTTCCGAGGCAATACAATGTCATGCAGACATCGCTCCATGGTGGGTTCAATGGCAAACCCTCCCCACCCCTCTCCAGATTGTAATCTAGAGGAAGATATCTATTCTGAGGCGGATTCGGACGCCGCTGACCACTCCTATTTACCCCCCAAGGTGTTTGCTCTACCTTGGCATGATGATGTTAGTCATATCATGCATATGCTTCCTTGAAGTGCCTACTTTTGACATCATATATGTCATCTGCTTAGTTTAGGCATGTTCTGTAATGCCACCTATTTAGTTTCTATATCATATATGGGAATTATGCAGTCTCATGTCTTTTAGCCAGCCATAATATATGTGATATGTGCAATGCCATCCTGTTTAACCAGGCATCATATATTTGAATGATATCTTGCTCATCCTTTTCTTCATTACATTTCCATTTGTCGACAATGCTTGTACATTAAACTACTCTTCCTGTGAATCAGCCATTTGGGTGGGAGATGAAAAAATCTGGAGTGAAAACAAGGCCTTCAGAGCAGACAGTGCTACCTGTCGAAGCAGATCTCTTGTTGGGTCCCGATAGCTCCCCAGAGATGGATTCAGAGATAGATGACCAGTCCTATTCCCCCACTGAGGTGTATGCTCTAACTTGGAATGGGTATACTGCTCATATCATGCATACGGTGTCTTGCATTGCATTGTTTAGACATCATATACACAATATTCAACACCATGTTCTTAGTTCAGACATCATATCGAATGCCCTCTGTTTAGCATATAAATCACATATGTGAATTAAATGATGCGATCCTGATTACTTAGATAA
Source organism: Triticum urartu (assembly GCF_056163025.1). Taxonomy (NCBI): domain Eukaryota; kingdom Viridiplantae; phylum Streptophyta; class Magnoliopsida; order Poales; family Poaceae; genus Triticum; species Triticum urartu. The sequence goes on from NC_141878.1 coordinate 102,519,650, forward strand.
CATGTAGGTGAATTATGTCATGCGCAGACTAAGGCATAGCCTAGTGGTGGGAAGGGGCTGATGCCTTCCCACCCACCCAGGTTCAAGGCATGGTACTTGCAATTTGGGTTTGTTGCACCAATTATACTGTATGGGGTTCCCTTACAGTCTTTCTGCCAAAAAAATTATGTCATGCGATCCTGTTTAGTTATTCATCATATCTTTGAATTATGTTATGCTATGCTATCCAGTTTAGATAGACATCATATATGTGAAATTATGTCATTCTATCCATTTTAGTTAAACAATATACATGTCAACTGTTTCATGCCCTCTTTTTTCCACACTATCTATTGCATCTGTCTCTCATACAATGTCTGTACATTCAACTATGTTTCCTGTTTATCAGCCATTTGAATTGGAGCGGGTGATGCCAGTATCTAGCGGACTAAAAGCACGGTCTTCAAATAAAATAGTGCTACCTCTTGGTGGAGATAGCACCCTGGTTGTACATGCACAAGAACCAGCCCTACCACACATAACCCGAACTCTCACAGATTGTACCCCTACTACGATGGATAGAGAACCAGCTTCACCCAATCTAACCCCAACCCCAGCTGATAGTAACCCAGTTCCTGTTGACACAGCACCATCTCCATCACAGAGCTGTCAAACAAGAGCAGTTAGTAAGGCAGCTCCAGTGCCCAAAGGGCCAGTACTATCACGGCGAACCCCAACTCCACCAGTTAGTACGCCTATTCCTGTGGAGGAAGCACAACTAGCTATTCATAGTTTAGCATCTATCGCATTTGATGTTGTTAAATCGTATGTGCGTATCTTCCCATCTTGGAAATATTATACTGAAGATGAAGGAAAATGCCAGTTGCAGGTGTTTGTCTAGGAGTTATGTGTAAGTAATGTTATTCATGACAATTACTTTGTTTCGTCCCATACATCCTACCTCCATGATGGTTATAACACAACAAATTTTCCCATTTTTCTCTATAGAGAAGGATCGATTTGGAAACTCAGGATGAGGTAACCTGTGCTAATACCTCTTCTATCTTCAAGAATGCTTGGTGGCAGTATCGGAATTACCTGAAGAAAACGTACTTCACTAGCAAAGAAACTCATCAAATTCCCTTACGTTCTCCTGAGACACATTTACTGGACGATGACTGGGAATGCCTTGTTCTGTACTGGTCCCAAACCAAGAATGTGGTAAGGTCTATGAGCTCATTTTCTATTTTTAAGTATTATATTCTTCCGTCTTACTATACTCTGTTCATGTAGAACAAGTGCCTAAACCTGAAGAACAAATGTTCTAATTTAAGATTCCATTGCTACCATAGGACATAGATATATGTTTGTTTGATGCTTTTATTATGTACTAGTACTTGGCAATAGAAGACTTGGTAGTTTAATCTTGTCCACCTTACTAATGAACTGGTTCACCGAAATGCGTTTCATATACTAGTACATGCTAAACTTGTTATGTGTCTGCTTGTTTCTTCTTTTAGAATGCTGAGAGAATATTTGGGAAGAGTTCCTTATTAAGCAACGGTAAAAGAAGTAATGCAGATAAGGTTCAGGATAGTGACACATCCTGTCTTGGTTTAGTGTTGGAGTTACTGGCCACTACCGCTTGCACAAGCTATTCAAACTCACTGTCTGAATCAGTTCGGTTTCTTGAGTCTCAACTACAAGCTGAAAGACATTGATCAGGTGTGCTGCGACAAAAAGCGGAAGGACTACGGAAGTCCCTGGAGCATTCAGATGCATACTTTCTGGTGCAACAACAAGCGTGGGAGGAATTTAGCGCCAAACAGGACAAAGCTAATCAGCTTGCTAAGCTTATTGCCAGCATGGTTGATACCCAGGATAACGTTTCTTGAGCTCTTCTAAAGTTGTTTCAGTTATGCTCTTGTTTAGCTGTCGCGTTTATTTGCACTGGTGGCCAATTTTGACAGCCAGTGTATATGATATGCTGCTTTGTTCCCTATATTTTCACTGGTGGCGAACTTTGATGCCCAGTGGATGTAATATGTGTAATAGCCATGATAGCCTAGCGTTAGTTGCTTGCTTATTTATTTCCTTGTTGTCTTGTTTATTTTTTTTGCTTGTAGTCATTGCAGTTCTTTTTCCGCAGTTAACTAGTGGCTGCAATAACCTATTTTTTAAAACTAGGACACAATAACCATTGGCTAATATTTACTGTATTGACACTGGGCCTCCTATGGGCCGTAGAAACAGTGGGCCTTCTACGGGCCGTAGAAACAGTAGGCCTTCTAGGAGCCGTAGAAACAATGGGCCTTATACGGGCCGTATGATCGATTGGACAAACATGGGCCAATAGCAGGCCGCATTATGGCCGTAAATGGGCTAGAGTTGGAATCGTCCGTTCATGGGCTGACTGTAACGGGCCATCGTTAATAGGCCGTATTTGATGACGCTATGAAAACGGCCCAGCATATTAACGGACCACAAACGGGCCGACTGTTACCACTGGCTGAATTTGGTCCACAAGCAGAAAATGATAGTAACGAGCCGTAAGTAAACGAATGCTGGAAGTGAGCCCAAGAATAAATGGGCTCTGAGAAGGCCGAAAGATAACATGGGCTGGAAACGTCCCAACAGAATAACGGGCTGTTAATGGGTATAAACTGATACACTGTTCATTACGGGCCAGTTTCACCACGGGCCGTTAATGGGTGTGAAGTGATACACTGTTCATTACGGGCTAGTTTCACCACGGGGCCGTTAATAGGCCAAGAGTTACATAGGGCCTCATATGGGCCGAAAGACGTCATGGGCCATACATGGGCCAGAAGTGAAAACGGGATGGAATCATATTGGATGGCCCAGATGACGCTACTGGGCCTAATTCGGATAGGGCATAACGGGCCTTGGGTTAGCGGGCTATAAATGGGCTATATGCGAACAGGCCGTTAACAGGCTTTCCATGGGCCGGCCGCCACCTTTTGACCAAGTCAAACGGGCCGGCCTTTTCACAAGAATGGGCCTCTGTTGGGCCGTGCCACGTGTCGATGTATCATAGGCGCCTTTCGTCCAATGAGTGGTTGACATCTGTCCCAACGATGAGCCGGCACGTATTTCCTCCAGCCAATGATGATTTTACATGTGGAAAATCCCCATTGGTCGGGGCTGTTAACGGGTTATCGGATCCAAAATCCGACCCGATAGCTTAATGGCGTTCTATTATGGTGGATGGCACGTGTCGGTCACCCTTGACGAAAGCACTTCTGTGACGCGCGATTTATCGTCATGGAAGTGGACACTTCCGTGATGATAATTTTGGTAATATCATGGAACACTTCTACGACAGCACAGGTATGACTATCTTGATTCTGTCATAAATTTGTCATGGATGTACATGCATGACAAAATAGCGACCTACTGTGACAAACACGTATCATCACGGAAGTGAATTTTTTTTGTAGTGTTCCCATCAATACGGATGCGGGTAACCCAACCGCGCCATCAATTACGACTCTTGCGGGATAAGCAAGTTTTACCAGGCTGGTGGGGGCACATAGTTTCGTCCGCCCTTATAAAGGGATAAGGTTTCACCCTTTTCTACCCATGCCTTCTTCCTCCTTGCTCATCCATTCTCGCGCACTCAAGCTCCAGCGCCCAAGTCCACATCCTTCTCCTCAACTCTCTCCAAACAAGTCCGGAGCGGGAGGCAAGTTTATGGTCTCCTCTGTCACGGAGGGACACATCAGAAAACTAAGTGGGGCCGGATACTTAGCCGTGGATATCGCGCACCGGCTGCCAGCCGCGGGGCAGATCGTCCCTACCCCGGAACCTTACGAACGGGTTGTTTTCCTTCGCCACTTCATCCACGGACTGGGGTTTCCCCTCCATCCATTCGTCTGCAGCCTTATGTTCTATTATGCACTGGACTTTCATGATCTGGCCCCAAATTTCATCCTCAACATCTCGGCGTTCATCGTCGTGTGCGATGCTTTCCTCCGCATTCGGCCCCACTTCGGCCTGTGGCTGAAGACCTTCAATATCAAGCAGAAGGTAGTAGGCGGCCAACAAGCGGAATGCGGCGGAGCCATGGTGGGAAAAATGCCCAACGTTACATGGCTCGAGGGCTCCTACGTGGAGACCATAAAGGGGTGGCAATCGGGGTGGTTCTACATCACCGAGCCGCATGACACCACCTGGGTGGCGGCCCCCGAGTTTCGATCCGGAATCCCCACGCGGCTCACTTCCTGGAAGGAGAAGGGCCTGTCCTGGGGCTCATCGGTGGAGTTGGACGGACTCCAGAAGTGTATCCAGAACATGATAAGCAAGAAACTTAAGCTTGTCAACATAGTCCAGGCCATGCTCTTCCGCCGGATCCTCCCGTGTCAACAACGGGCTTTCAAATTATGGGAGTTCGACCCGGCCGAGCACCAGACTCTACGCGACCTCTTCGACACGACGCATAAGGACGTCTAGAAGGTGTTGTTCAAGGGCGCCGAGGTCCCCCCTTCTCTTACCGAGGACCACGGGCTAAGCGCGAAGTGCCCTGCGAATCCGATAAGTTCTATACATCTGGTAGGGTATTTCCCATAGCTTTACCATGTGCGGGGTTTGAGCTCCCATGCCTTTGACAGGACTGGGTGGAGACATCGGAGCAGATTAACTGTCCGGCCCCTCTACCCGAAGACCCTGCAGACGCTCTCCTGACGGAGATGAAGACTCCGGCTCCTTATGAGGTGCCGGAGAAGTCCAAGAAGAAGGCCACGGAAACCCGAAAGAGTTCCCGGTGCCAGGTGGTACCGGACACATCGTCCGATAACTCCGAGATGCACTCCTCCCGTGAAAATGAGGAGGAGGAAGATGAAGATTCTCCCCCTCCAGCCGGGGGAGACAAGAAAAGGAAGGCCGCCCCAACCGGGGAGGCCGAAGGGTCCAAGAAGGGAAGGACTCTCCTTCCAGACTTCTCCACCACCGCCGCCGACCGCGAAGACAAGTGGCTACTCACGGCCAAGCCCCTGGCGGAGTCGTAAGTATTCGGATACCAGAGTAACTCATAGCATACTTTTGTTGCACTGCTTCTCCTAACGTCGAATACGATTATGCAGTCCGATCCGAGCCCATATTGACGTATCCTCGTCGAACGGTTTCTTGTACTCGTCGGATATGAATAGTGATACACTTCCAACTGCCCCCTCTCCTTGCCCTACGGACAATGTCGAGGTATTGTCTCAAGGGGCACCGAGCCGGGGGGAGATAGTCCCGGAGGCGCCTCAGGGCGACCTTCCGGACTCCATGAGCAAAGGGAGCAAGACTCCTAAAGGCCCCAAGTTCGGCCCTCAGCCGAACATCGCGCCAGAACCTCTAGTGGTTCCGGACTCCGGCAGGCGGCCCCCTTCCAAGAGGGGAAAGCCGCCCGTGCCGGTGACCTCTGTCCATCCAGAGGCACCAGACAACCTGCTGGGAGCGCTTCGCGGCGCTTCCATCGACGAAGAGCACCGCACTATTATGAGTGCGGTGATCAAGAAGGTTCAGTCCGCCAAGAGCGGACTGACTGAAGCCTGTGCCAGCCTTCTAACAGGCTTTGAGGTAAGTTTTTAAAATATAGGAAAATATTAGCGAATAGACAGTAGCCCTCGATGCTCTGTTTGGTGTTCACAAAGAAAAGCCGAATAGAGGATCAAATAATATCTGTAGGAGTCTAATATAAGTATGTCTGTATGCGTACGCAGGCTTCGCTCCTGACCTCTGCTGCACTGACTGCGGAGGTCGCAGCACTGAAGCAGAACCTCGAGCGGTTGCAAAATGATAGGATCATCATGGATGTGCCAGGGGCCACGACCGAAGTGGCGACCCTGAAGCAAGCGCTGTCCGAGGCCGAAAACAAAGTGGCCAAGGAGCGCATCGAGCGGGAGAAACAAGAGGCACGGGTGGGCGGGGTGCAGCAAGAGCTCCAGGCGCTCGTGAAGAAACACGAGACTTTGGAGCTTGACTCAAAGACGCGAGAGTCTGAGCTTGCCGTGGCCCTCGAGAGCACAAAGCATGCCAAGGCTGAATCCCAAAAGGCCCTCCAGGAAATTGAGGCGATGAGGAAGATAGAGGCGGGTAAGGCATTCATTATGCAAAGCAAGCATGTGAAAGAAAATTACTTATTACTTACCCGAGTATGGAGCATTCGCAGATTTGCCCCGCAGCGTGTCAGATGCCGGGAAGTATTACCAGGCCGGGGAGGGAAGCTCGACGGAGAAGCTGTTCTGGTCTCAGTATAATGGGACAGAACACCCGATGCAACGCTTGTTTGAATTTAAAATATTACTTTCTGTGCAGCTGTTTATTAAATCTGAGAGATGGCCAGTCGTCGGCTTCTGCCCCCATGCCACGAGTGCTGGGGTGTTCGGGATAAATCTGAGCACTCTTTTTCCCATTGTTGGGTCCTTCGAGGGAGGTGCTCAGCACAACGAACGAGGCAATTAGACTATAATGCTTTATCACTCTCACTTAGCCATAGAAGTCTACAATTTTAAATTTTCGCGAAGCCCCTAGTATTCGGAAAGCCGAATTCGGGGCGCTATACATGCCCAAGCCAGACAAAGCCGACTCCTCGCCCTAAGCGGCATAAGTCTTTAGGGACTCGAGACCTCTCGAACAGCGACCAGCTCTCGCCTTATCATGACAATCAGTTTTAGCTTTCTCTACTGAGGTGCTTGCCCAGATGAACCGGGGCACAATCACAGTAGTCCTCCTAGTGCTACCTTAGCCGATATAGCCGAACGTAAGGTACCAAAACAAGGGAGCCAGGCAAACCCAACTATTTACCCAAGACATGATTCGGAGCTGATGCATATAATGCTATAAGTTCGGGGTGCCACACTGCCGAAAGTGTTCGGACTTCTCACGCCGTATTATGGGGTATGCTTAAGCCCCTGGCGTATTGGCCGTACCAGAGTGTACAGGTGCCAAATGTCATGAATGAACATATATATATATATGTATATAAAAGAATAGAGAATGCGGTAATAGTCTAGTGCTATGCATTGTTTACTCAAAAAGGTGCATCGAAGCAGAATGATACAAGTAGTGTGATAAGCAAAAAGTAGGAATATTTGACATGTCCCCTCCAAGGGCAAGCTGAGGAATGGTATTTAAAGCAGGTATTTCACTCATTATCAGAGAGCACCTGGGAATTCCATGATGCGACGTAGCTTTCTACCTCCTTGGTTGTTGTATCGTGTGTCCGGCAATCATACTGCCGGACGGGGTTTCCAGAGAGTAAAGTCCTGAAATAGAGAAAAAATAATAAGGCGGGAAGCCCCTAGTGTGGTTGAGCTGCGTTTTGGGGCGTGCCGTAGTCGTGCCCCCCCACCTATGCCCATGGTATTCTCAATGCGTAATTATGTATGCGTGGTACAGATTTCGCCATTTGGCGGGCACTGGGGTGGGGGCTGCATTGCTATGCGAGCTCGGAGCATGCCAGGCAGTCTTGTTGCAGATTACTCCGGGCGCGCTTGACGGTGTCCGGGCGTTTAATCACCGAAATGGTGGATTGCCTGAGGAGGCTGCTTTGTACTTCTGCTGCGAGGGCCGCAGTGTGCTCCTCCGTGCGGAGAGAGTGCTCTGTGTTTCCATTGACTATGATGACCCCCCGAGGTCCTGGCATCTTGAGCTTGAGGTATGCATAATGCGGTATCGCATTGAATCTCGCAAATTCGGTTCGCCCGAGCAGTGCATGATAGCCACTGCGGAACGGGACTATATCGAAGATTAATTCCTCGCTTCGGAAGTTATCCGGGGATCCGAAGACCACTTCCAGTGCGACTGAGCCTGTGCAATGGTCCTCTACACCTGGTATGACGCCTTTGAAGGTCTTTTTTGTGGGTTTGATCCTTGAGGGGTCTATACCCATTTTGCGCACTATGTCCTGATAAAGAAGGTTCAGGCTGTTGCCGCCGTCCATAAGGACTCGACTGAGGTGAAATCCGTCGATGATTGGGTCTATGACCAGTGCGGCGAATCCGCCATGACGGATACTAGTGGGGTTGTCCCTGCGATCGAAGGTGATTGGACAGGAGGACCATGGGTTGAACTTTGGGGCGACTGGCTCCAACGCATATACGTCCCTTAGCGCACGCTTCCGCTCCCTCTTGGGGATGTGGGTTGCGTATATCATGTTCACCATCCGCACTTGTGGGGGGAACCTCTTCTGTCCTCCGGTGTTCGGTGGCCGGGGCTCCTCCTCGTCGTCGCTATGTAACCCCTTATCTTTGTTTTCGGCACTTAACTTGCCGGCCTTCTTGAACACCCAACATTACCTGTTGATGCGATTGGCTGGCTTGTCGGGGGTGCCGTTTATTTGACATGGGCGATCGAGTATACAGGCCAAACTGGACGGGCCCGGGGTGCTTCTTTTGAATGGCTTTTTCCGCTGACCGGGTTTAGAGCCTCTGAATCCAGCATTGACTGCCGTATCCTCGGTATTTTCGTTGTTGATGTGGCGCTTCTGTTTGTTGCGACGTGACCTGCCATTGCCATCCTTGGTATCCGAAGTACCATGGTTCTTTGATATATTATTGCTGCGAGCCAGCCAGCTGTCCTCTCCCATGCAAAAGCGGGTCATGAGTGTCGTGAGGGCTGCCATAGATTTCGGCTTTTCCTGGCCAAGGTGCCGAGCGAGCCACTCGTCGCGGATGTTGTGCTTAAAAGCTGCTAGGGCCTCTGCATTCGGACAATCGATGATTTGATTTTTCTTTGTCAGGAACCGTGTCCAGAATTGCCTGGCCGATTCCTTTGGCTGCTGAATTATGTGGCTCAAGTCATCGGTATCTGGTGGTCGCACATAAGTGCCCTGGAAGTTGTCGAGGAATACGGCTTCCAGATCTTCCCAACAGCTAATGGATTCTGCTGGCAGGCTGTTGAGCCAATGCCGAGCTGGTCCTTTGAGCTTGAGTGGGAGGTATTTGATGGCGTGTAGATCGTCACCGCGGGCCATGTCGATGTGCAGGAGGAAGTCCTCGATCCATACCGCAGGATCTGTTGTGCTGTCGTATGATTCGATAGTCACGGGTTTGAAACCCTCCGGGATTTGGTGATCCATTACTTCGTCTGTGAAGCATAGGGGGTGTGCGGTGCCTCTGTACTGGGCTATGTCGCGATGCAGCTCAAATGAGCCTTGTCCGCTGTGTTCGGCCCGGCCGGATTTACTTTTACTGTATCCGGTGTGACGGTTATCATCTCGCGTAGTGGCGCGCCCTCGTGATTCGTAGATCGATCTTGCGTGTTTTGCTTTGTCCTCCAATATGTCTCGCAGGTCTAGCATGTTTCCCCGTGCCTTGACATTTTTATTTGAGTGGCGTTGGGGTGCGGGCTGAGCTTTTGGCTGAAATGTCTCTCTGTCGCGGCCACGAGGTGGACGATCATCCGCGTCATATGGTGGAGATGTAGGTTTTAATGCTTCCTCCTCTAGTCGGGGTAGCAACCTGCGCTTTGGGTAACTCTTCGAGGGGCGTTCGAGTTCATATTCCTCGGCCGCAAGGACTTCAGTCCATCTGTCAGCTAGCAAATCTTGATCAGCTTGAAGCTGCTGTTGCTTTTTCTTAAGGCTATTTGCCGTGGCTATAAGACGGCGCTTGAAGCGGTCTTGCTCGAAGGGATCCTCAGGCACGACAAATTTGTCATCGTCGAGGCTTGCCTCATCTTCGGAGGGAGGCATGTAATTATCATCCTCCCCCTCTCCATCTGCCGCTCTCTCGGGAGGGGTGGCCTCTCCATCCTCCTTCTCTAAATCTTGCTGGAGGGGATTGTCGTCATCTTCGGCACTGTCCGGAGTGCTATTCTCTCATGTGCCGGTATCACCGCTTTTGCTTTGGCGAGACTTAGAGCGACGGCGCTGTCGTCGTCGGTTGGGTTGCTTCTTGGAGGGGTCATCTTCCGCTGTCCCATCGCCATTGCCTTCTTTGGGTGTGTCCACCATATACATATCATATGATGAGGTGGTTGTCCAGTGCCCTGTGGGCAATGGTTCTTGTTCGTCTCCTGCATCATTGTCCATACCGTCGATGTCTTCGGAGTCGAAGTCGAGCATGTCGGTCAAATTGTCGACAGTGGCTACTAAGTGGGTGGTGGGTGGGCGGCGAATTTCTTTGTCATCCGCACCCCAATCCTGCCGAACATAGTTCGTCCAGGACTCTCCTGACAAGGAGAGAGACCTTAATGAGTTCAGTATGTCGCCAAAGGGCGAGTGCTGAAAGATATCCACGGAGATGAACTCCATGATCGGCGCCCAGTCGGATTCGATAGGCACGGGCGCAGGCGGTTCGGAGTCCGTGGCCGGGGAAGAATCCGGCAGTTCGGCGTCACGGCTCCCGTGAAGGGTAAGGTCGATACTCGGCTCGATCACCGCTGAGGATGCGGCCTCCGTGGCAGGGTCTATCCACCCGTCCATAGATGACGCAATTGGCTCCAAATTGAGGGTCGGAGCGGTTGCCGGTGCGGTCTCCTGAACACTGTCCGATGGTAGAGCTAAATCATGCTCATTGTGACCGTGCGGCGCACTCGGCAGGGGCTCAAATCCGTCGAAGATCATGTCTCCGCTGATGTCGGCCGTGTAGTTTAAGCTTCCAAACCTGAACTGGTGGCCAGGGGCGTAACTCTCGATCTTCTCCAGATGGCCAAACGAGTTGGCCCGCAGTGCGAAGCTGCCGAATACAAAGATCTGTCCGGGGAGAAAAGCCTCACCCTGGACTGCATCACTATTGATGATCGAAGGAGCCATCTAGCCTAACGATGACGACACAGAGGAACTCTCAATGAAAGCACCAATGTCTGTGTCAAAACCGGCGGATCTCGGGTAGGGGGTCCTGAATTGTGCGTCTAGGCGGATGGTAACAGGAGGCAGGGGACAGGTTGTTTACCCAGGTTCGGGCCCTGTTGATGGAGGTAAAACCCTATGTCCTGCTTGATTGTTCTTGATGATATGAGTAGTACAAGAGTTGATCTACCACGAGATCAGATAGGCTAAACACTAGAAGCTAGCCTATGGTATGATTGTATGTTCGTCCTACGGACTAAGCCCCCCGGTTTATATAGACACCGGAGGGGGGCTAGGGTTACACGGAGTCGGTTACAAGGAAGGAGATCTACATATCCGTATTGCCAAGCTTGCCTTCCACGCCAAGGAGAGTCCCATCCAGACACAGGACGAAGTCTTCAATCTCGTATCTTCATAGTCCAACAGTCCGGCCAAAGGATATAGACCGGCTGTCCGGATACCCCCTAATCCAGGACTCCCTCACCCAACCATAGCATGAAAGTATCAAGTCCTCTTTATCCCATACGCAACAACCCCCTTACTCGGGTTTGTGTTTCAGTCACTCACGCAACCCACTATAAGTGAATCATAAACATATTGCAACACCCTACAGCGGGGATCCCTCACACTTGCGCGACATGGAGAGCACCATAGGACATCACCAATAATAAAACATGCAACTCAAACCAATCACAATCATCAAATAACCATTAGGACAAAACGGATCTACTCAGACATCATAGGATAGCCATACATCATTGGGAAATAATATATAGCATTGAGCACCATGTTTAAGTAGAGATCACAGCGGGTAAGAGAGGGATTACACTGCTGCATAGAGGGGGGAAGAGTTGGTGATGATGGCGGTGAAGTTGTTGGTGAAGATTGCGGTGATGATGATGGCCCCTGGTGGCACTCTGGTGCCACCGGAAGCGAGGGGGAGAGAGCCCCCCTCCTTCTTCTTTCTTGACCTCCTCCCTAGATGGGAGAAGGGTTTCCCCTCTGGTCCATGGCCTCCATGGCGTGGGCGGGGCTAGAGCCCCTCCGAGATTGGATCTGTCTCTCTGTCTCTCTCTGTTTCTGAGTTTTCAGATTCTACCCTTTCGCCGTTTCTTATATTCCCGGAGATCCGTAACTCCGATTGGGCTGAAATTTTAACACGACCTCTATCCGGATATTAGCTTTCTTGCAGCGAAAGAAGGGCACCAACCGCCTTATGGGGTGGCCACGAGGGTCAGGGGCGCGCCTGCCGCCCTGGGGCGCGCCCCCTACCTCGTGGGCCCCTCGAGCATCGTCTCGCGTTGATTTCACTTCCCAAGAATCACATATACTCCAAAAAAATCTCCGTCCATTTTTATCCAGTTTGGACTCCGTTTGACATGGATATTCTGCGAAACAAAAAACATGCAATAAACAGGAACTGGCACTGGGCACTGGATCAATATGTTAGTCCCAAAAATAGTATAAAAGTTGCCAAGAGTATATGAAAGTTGTAGAATATTGGCATGGAACAATCAAAAATTATAGATATGGCGGAGAGGTATCAGTAACCTCTTTAAAACCTACTGTGTTGACCTTGGAACGCAAATCTACTACGCTTCGGTGGCCCACCTCAGGAGCAATGGTCAGGCTGAGCGCGCCAACGCTGAGGTCCTGAGGATCCTCAAGACCAGCAGCTTTAAGAAGAAGTTGGAGGCCTGCAGCAAGGGCTGGCACGACGAGCTCCAGTCCGTGCTGTGGTCCATCCGCACCACCGCTACCAAGCCAACGGGTGAGACTCCGTTCTTCCTCATCTATGGAGCTGAAGCAGTCCTCCCTCACGAGGTCAAGCATCGCTCCGCGTGGGTTCTGGCGTTCGATGAAACGCAGCAGGACGCCATGCAGGGGATGGACCTCGTGCTGGGGGAGGAACGTCATCGCGAAGCTGCATTAAGGGCGGCAAGGTACCAGCAAGTGCTGCGGTGTTACCACTGCCGCAACATTCGCTCCAGGACGCTCGAGACGGATGACCTGGTCTTGAGGTGGGTCCTCACCAGGGAAGATTTGCACAAGCTTTCACCCATATGGGAGGGCCCGTTCAGGGTCTTCCACATCTCCAGGCCTGGCGCCATGCGCCTGGAGACGCAAGAAGGGACACCTATCCATAACGCTTGGAACATCCAGCACCTCCGGAAGTTCTACCCATGAAGCAAGGCCCAGAGCCTGTGAAGCAAGGCCCAGAGCCTATGAAGCAAGGCACAGAGCCTGTGAAGAAAGGCCCAGAGCCTGTGAAGAAGGCCCGGTGCCTATGAAGAATCGCCGCCCGTGACAGTCTCACGTAATAATGAGTTGGGGCTGTACACTAGCTCCCTGGAGTCTCAGGAGCGCCGGCCTCAGGCCCTGGGGCTCCCTCCCACGCCTAGTGGACAACACTTAGCTTCGCGCTGGTGAGAATACTTGAACACTAGATTAGGTGCCAGACGCGGCTTTTCATTTGCTTTCTACAATTGGTTCGCTTCTCCTTAATCAAAGTTTGCCTTTGGCGTTCCTTGCTGATTTGGTTCCATCGCCTTTTACCGTGTTTTTCAGCTTTAGTTTGCTCATGATCTCTCTCTCACGCGTGCATACCTGGCGAGGGGGCTAGGCAGGTGCCCTTGCGAGCATTTTTCTTCTCTCTGCCTTCTCGCGAGTCACCCTCGTTCGAGCCTGAAAGCTGGCACATCTTTCCTAATCCGTGCCCTCAGGTACCGTGACACAAAGCGCCAAGTCAAGGTTGGGGTGAATGGAAAACCTGTAGCGCACCAGCTAACAAATTTTTTGCAGTTTCTGAGCAAACGCAGACATCTCGTGAAGGAAAGGGCGTCCCAAACGCACGAGGTTAAGTTATCTTTGCGCAAAATAACAACACGACATGGGAATAACACGCATGTTGCATTAACAAAGAACCACAGTTCGATACACGCCCCTATGGGCCCATACTGGTTTCATTTTCTAATGCAGGAAAAAATGAAAAAGCTAAAAAAGCGGCGTTTCAGCAATCCACGGAGGCAGGCCCTTAGCGACGCCCCGAGCCTAGCCAGACCCCTCCTCGCGCTTCATGGAGGCGCGGCGATGAGACGACCCGCTGCCTCCTTCGAAGCGGGCGCGGCGGCTGGCTGTAGCCACCGCTGCTGGAGCTATCACCAGAGGAAGAGCCGCCGCAGCTGGAAGAGACGCGGTCGCCGCTGAGGGCAGGCTCACCCTCATCCTTTTCGCGACCGTCACCAAGGCCGAGCACCTCCTCACCGTCGTTTGTCTCAGGGCAGCACCCGGTGCGGCGACCATCTTCCCCGAAAACCCACACATAGAGGGTCGACCCATAGTCGTACTTAAAGTTGAGTGCGCACCGCCTTCCCAAGCCGCGCGCGCGGGCAGACGTCTGCCAGCCGTGGGCCAGGGCTATGTTGCCCGCAGCGGAAGTCTTGACTGCGACCCAGGAGGCCTTGCTGCAGCAATCATCTGCCTGCAACCAGAGCCCGCCTGGACTAGGGGCCAGAAGTTCATCGACAAGAAAGTGCGGAAGCTGGAGCCAGTTTCCGGCCGGGTTCTCCGACCAGACAACGAACTCCAGCGACACCTCCGCTGAATGGAAGCGTGGGTGGGGAGGACGCGCCACCATCGCGCGCCTCCCCTCGTCAGCTAGACCGCCATGGTTAGGACGGTCCCCTCCGCGCGCCGCGGCGCCGCCTCGACGGTGGGCCATGGCAGGGGTTGCAGCATGCTTGCGCGGATGTCCGCGACCGCGCTTGGGCGCCAGGGAACCGGGGCCCTCACAAGGGGCCTTCCCCTTCTCGGCGGCAAAGAACTTCCTACGTGGTGCCATCGGAGGCACGACAAGCAATGAAGCAAAGAAGAAGCAAGCAAGCGAGGAAGAGATGGGTGACAGGGGCTCCGCCCTCCCTCATTTATAGCAAGAGAAGGCCAACCGACACCTCCCACGATCGCAGGTAATGATGGATTCCCTTGCATGTCGCAGGGACTTGTTAAGTCATGAAGTCGTCGAGGTAGTGTGGGGAAGCGGAGACGCCCACGTCCAATCAACCGTCGTGCGTTAACCAAGGCCACAGGATTTTGGGGGCCCGTGGTGCTCCGAACTTGACCCTTGGCTTCGCCGCTAAGCCAAGCTAGCACGCACCTTGGGCCCGGGGGCTATTGTCGGCATTCTGGGAACGGGGGTCCCCAGACTTGCCTGCCTACGGCCCGCGGCATGGCGGAGCTAGCAGGCCGTATGACCCATCTTCACCAACAAGGCATCCAAGACCCTCGCGAGGGGCCCAGCCTCGCGAGGCGGACGACGCAAGACCTCCTCTGGAGTGGCCTGGCCAGGCACGCTCACGAGGAGCAGAGATATCAAGGCAAGGCAAACCTCGTGAGGCTCTCGTGATGTGAGCCATGACGATCGACACCAGGCGGGCGCCAGGCGGGTGCCAGCGCGCGCAGCGTCCTTGTTTCCTCTTTGGTGCAAAGGGGGCAAGCGCAGCCGCGGGGTACCGAGGCCTCAGGCAAAGGTTTCCATTTCGGTGCAACAAGACCAAGGCCATGGACTGCAAGACGGAGGTCATCGTGGAGCCCAAGACAGCGTCACCACTAGAGCTTTTCGCAGGCAAAGACCGCTTTTGTTAGGATAGCTCGTACTAGTTGTCCCCCTTCGAATTAGCCCGCCATTGTTGGCTCCCTTCCCGCTCAATATTTGGGAAGAGGACCAGGGCCTATATAAGTAGAGCTAGCCACCACCATAGTGGGGGATCTCGACCTCAACCTCATCTTAGCTCGTGGGAATCTACACACCACAAGTTCATACGCACAAGAACACCTCAACCTCAGGAGGCTGTTCTTCCCTTGTACTGTTCATCATCAGCCCAAGAGGCAATCCACCACCACCACACTGGAGTAGGGTATTACACCACGGTGATCCGAACCAGTATAAACCCCGTGTCTTTCTGCGTTGTGAGTTCGTCGAGTTCGTCCTCAAGATCTTAGCGAGCTAGAGCGTGGATCGGTAGGACGGAAAGACTTCGCGCGCACCCCAGTGTTCGAACCTTAAGGGTTAGCCGGAACCCCACATCCAACAGATGCGTTGTCGACGTGCCCCTCTTGCTTTATCGGGGACGGAAGGAAGCTCGTCCCAGCTGTCGCCGCCTCGCCTGGCTCCGACGCGCGTCCGAGCTGACGAGGCATTGTGGCGCCATGTTGGCTGGCTGCTGGGCTGGGGTGGTGGTGGAGTCTTCACGAAGATCTGCATGCCACCACACAGGTGCTTGCTGAGTCGGTCTGAAGACCGCACGCTGCCACGGAGATGCCTGCCCAGCTGGTTGAGCTAGCAGCTGCATGGGAGCGGTGGTGGAGTCTTGGCAAATGTGGGCCTGGTTGCAGCCCTGCAGATGTACTCGGCAAGGGTCTTGCCAGGGGCCCAGCAAGGGTCTTGCCGTGGCACCACGGTCGTCCCCGACAAGCATCTTGCTGGGGGTCTCGAGGATTTCTTTGGCAAGGATCTTGCCAAGGATCATCGTCTTCTGGTTCTTATCTGATCTTGTGTATTTATGATCTCCACACAGACCTGCATGCCACCATGGAGGTGCCTTCTGAGCCTTGGTTCCGATGTGGGTGATGGCGTTGGAACCCCTTGGCTCAAGGGAGACGCCCTCTGCTGGCATTGGGCAAGCTGCCCCGGCAGGGCTCTTGCCGGGGCTGTGGAGGATACCCCGGCAAGGGTCTTGTCGGGGGAGTCCACTTCGCTCCCTTGTTCTTTGTGTGTCGGGTGTTGGCGTTGCTTCGGTTGTCTTGTGCTCCGGCTTCCCTCCTCTACCCTGCTTAGTGCGGCCGCGGGCGCGGCTCTGACTGCCCGTGCACAAGTAAAGGGGTACAAAGGAGGGCCCCTACTTTTGTACACCGATAGGAGCCCAGGGACTCGGCCACACATAAGCGCGACGCGTTGTTGGGCTAGGTCCAGAACGGTGCGTGGGCAGGCAGGGTGGATTTTTACTTGTAGTAACTCCTTCGCTCGCTGCGCTTCCCCACGACCCGCGTTGAGCGCGCGACATGGAGGGTCATGCGTGACGTGGGGGTCATGCTTGGGGCGGTTTCCGCACGCATGCGTCATGTCACAGTAAATGGTAAAGAGGCGGCACGCGCCTTCCTCGTAAAAAGGAATAACCACAGGCGCACTGCTCATTTACCCTATGTTCCTTCTCTATTCTCAGAATCGCCGTCCCCTCCTTCTTCCTTCTCAAGCTCTCGCTCTCGCTCTCCACCACCGCGTCTTTGCTGTCCTTCATCCTTCACCTCTCGCGGCCGCCATGGCACCCAAAACCAGCAAATGCAAGGGAGTGGCCAAGGACGCCGGGGGGAAGGAGCCGCCAGAGAGTGAGTTGGCGGCGCGGCGGACGCGACTCACCTACTTTCCCTCGACGGTCAACGTGGTCCATCTCTGGGACAACTTCAACCCGCTGTGGGGGTGCAATACGGGGGGGTGGAGACGATGGGGCATCTGGCTATGTGCATCATCCCCGCTGAGTTTGCCAAGGTCGGCCCGAATCGGTACCCATTCTTCGTCGATTACTTTTCCAGCGGCGTCTGCCCCCTTTTTCCAATTTCTTCAATGATGTCATGCACACCTATGGCGTCCACCTTCTGGATTTCACTCCAAATGTCGTGGCGCGCATGGCTCTTTTCGCCCATCTCTGCGAGGGCTTCGCCGGAGTGCACCCCAACACGGCGCTTTTCCGCCACTACTTCTATCCTTGGATCCAGAAGGGAGGCTCCATCTCCGGTTGTGTCGCCTAGATCCCAAGGACCCAGGAGAAGGAAACATATCCGGAGGGCGCTCAGAAGGAGAGGTGGGAGGAGTGGCAGAGCCGGTGGTGCAGGATTGAGGAGGAGGACCCACAGGAATTTTGCTAGGTTCGCTAGGCGCCGCCGGCTCGCAGAGACGACTGGGGCGATGTCGACACCCAGGATGAGAAGCTCAAGGTCGCCGTCACTAGGATCCATCGCCTCACCGTTCCCGAGCTCACCCTGGAGATGATTGGGGCGGATTTCATCCACCACCAAATCGCTCCACTGCGCAACATGGGGAGGCCGGCCTAGCTTTTCAGGAATGCGGCTGACATCATGAGGCTTCGCACCAGCTTGAACCACAATTTCACGGTGATGGGGCACACCCACTTCTGCCAGCGGTTTTTTCAACTCGACGTGAACCGCGACGGTAGGGCCGAGAGGACCGGCAAGGCCGTGAAGGCCGGCATGGTCGCCAAGGGCCCCTGTTTGGGTTGTTGGTGGGGGTGGTCCCGCTGAGAAACAACTCCCACCAAACTGACATCATTGCCATGATGCTGAACTGTAATGCGCACGGCCTTAACCCAAATTGGGCCGAGCCGGAGGCGGATCAGGTGCAGAAGTTCTTCGACACCATGTCGGAGAAGTACGACCGTGACGAGCCGCTGCTCATCCAGGACACCACCCAAGCGAAGCTAGACTATATCGCTGCCAGGGCGGCGGAGGCGGAGCTTGACAAGGAGGCCGTCAGCGCTGGCGGCGTGGAGGACAAGGCCGTGGCGGCCGTGGAGGAGAAGGAGCTCGCCCAGTGGGTCAGAATCCACTGGGGAGGACAGTAGCGCCGGTACTGGGGGCCCTCTCATTGAAGATGTGGTCGATGAGTCGTCCAGGGAGGAGGTCGGGGCTGTCGAGCCCCCGGCCACGGGGAGAGGGCGTGTCCTACGGCGGGCCAGCTCTGGTGAGCCGGTCCGGCCCGGCAGGGACGCGCAACCACAACAAACTCAGGTGTCCGTGCGCCGGACGAGGGCCGCGGCGGCGATGAAGGCGGTGAAGGCTGTGGTGGCGAAGAAGAAAGCTACAACCTCTTCTTCGTCCAAGCGTCCTCAGACTCCACCCACTTCCCCTCCTCCTGTAGATGACAACACGGAGGTCATCTTCGACCTCGGGTCCCTTAGCCCGAGGAGGAAGATGAAGGCAGCGGAAGAGGAGGCAGTGGATGACTAAGTATCTTGTCTTCTGTCATCTCCGTCCCTTCAGACCATGCCGCTTTTCTTGACTTGTCTTCATCTTCGCAGGGATATGGAGAAGTTGGCCCAGAGGGTGGCGTAGAGGGCCAGGGCCTCAACGGGCGGCCATCCCCCGCCGGGCACCTCGAGCACGCCGCTGGTGGTGGAGAGCAGCCCGAATAGCAGCCCCCGGCGCAGCCCCCAACGTGCTTTCATCACTCGCTCCCCATCGACCTGTGCTGGGACACGATCTCTTGGTGCTGACCTTGCCGTGGTTGTAGGAGGAGGATGGCTGCAGGAGAAGCCACTGAGGGCCACCCCAACACGCCGCCCCATCAACCACGCCACCCCGAGGGACGTCCCCAGCAAGGGCGCCAAGCACCAAGCCCATGCGCACGGAGGAGGTGGAGGCGAACCTCGGCGCCGGCGGCTCTGTCCCAGCACCAAATGTTGGTGGGGAGGGGGCCACTTCTTCCCAGCTTGGCACGGGTGAGTTGTTTGCCTTCTGTCCCCGCTCGTTTTTCTTCTTTCGAATTTTGGTCTTAACTTCGCCCCATTCCCCTTCTCGGTATCCAGATCCTTCCTCGGCGGACCGGGAGGACATGGAAACTGTAATCGACGAGGTTGCCAGGGATGCTGCGGCTGAGGCCTACAAGATCGCCGCTAAGGAGGCCGCCAAGGGCGCTGCTGAGGACGCCGCCAAGGGGCCTGTCGGGGAGACCGGCGAGGCCGTTGCCGGGGAGGATGGCGAGGGACCCGCCGGGGAGGCCAGCAAAGCCGCTGCCGAGGAGGAGGTGGTTGGTGACCATCCTTCCTCCTCCGCCGCCTCTGGTTCGGGCAATACCTGAAGGTGAGCGATGACCTGTTCATCCACCTTCCATGGACGGCGAGCACCAGGGCGCCCACCGAGGGGGAGGTGTTCAACGATGAGGTTCTTTAAGCCGCCGGGCTTGAGGTTGTTGATGAACTGAGCGCCAGTGGCGGCGGTTCCCAGGAAGAGTGGCCCCTCCAGGGCATGAGCGCCAACTTCAATAAGCTCCAGGCACTTCACCATGCCCGTCTGGATAAGGCCAAGTCTAGGATGGTGGCGGTGGACAAGGCGGAGGCAGACCTCGAGGGGCGCGTGGCCACGATGCAGGCTTGGTTCCGCCAGGCCTGTGAGGAACTGAAGACCGCCCAGGATCTGCTGGCTGAGCGCAAGCTGGAGCTTGTCATGAAGCAGGCCGATAACGAGAAGGCCCAGGAGGCACCGAGACAATAGGCCGCCAAGGACGAGGCCGCTTGGCGCCAGCACCAGGCCGCGCTGAACTCCCAGGAGGAGGACCTTGCCGCTCGCGAGGAGAAACTCGCCGCGACACTCCGCGGCAAGGACGAGGATGAAAACAAGATTGTCGTACAGCGGACCCAGGAACTGGAGCAGAGGCACGAGGAGGCACTCAATGCTCAGGCCCAGGTCCATGCCGGCAAGGTGAATGAGCTGGAGGTGGAGCGGGACGAGCTGAAGAAGCAGATCCAGGAGCTAACTGGGGAGAGGGATGCGGCCAAAGGCGCTTTGGCTGACGCGCAGGCCGCAGTCCTCGGCAAGGCCGAGCTACTCTCCAAGGCCAACGACTCCATCCAAGACCTGAAGCTAAAGCTTGAGGGTCTTGAGGGGACGCTGTCGGAGGTCAGGGCCCAGGAGGAGACCCTGACCAAGAATTTGGAGAAGGAGAGGCAGTTGTAGAAGAACGAAGACGCCAACCACAAGGATTTTGTTAAGGGCGAGAACCTCTGGATCCACTGCCTCGCCGGCGTCGCCGGCAGGATCACCACGCAGCTGGCTACCATGGGGATGCCAAACGTGAGGTATGTCCCGGAGCCGAGCGTGAGTTCCAATGCCAGGCTGACCCTGTTCTTCGAGGGTGTTCTCGGGGCCCTGCAGCAGTTCCGCTCCAACATGGCGGCCTCTCTAGCCGATGAGGCCCGGAGGCTTTGCCGGGGTGCCATGACCAAGGTCCTCACCAAGGTGGCGTACTGGAACCCCGACCACGACTTCGACGCTGCGCTGGGAGCTTCCCGGAGGATGTGGACCTCGCGACGCTCGAGGAGCGTATCGAGCCCGTCATCAGCCGCATCGACGGAGTTCGGAGGAGAGAGGGCCAGCGCCGGGACTAGGCACCCCATTTCTTATCGCGGCTGCAGGTTCACGACCAAGACAATTTTTATCTTTTTTTAGAACCACAGCAACAATTGACGTAATATAACTCTGCAGTGCTTTTGAAACGATGCATGTTATTTTCCCGTTTGATCTCCCTTTGTATGTACACCCTACGTTAATCGGGTAGGCTTGCCGGCGCGGAAACCCAGGCCGCGGCTCCTTGACGACAGATCCTGTTGTAGAATTGTCACGGCAGATGTCCTTAGTGTCAGGATTTAGTCGCGAGGCCAACGCATATATGTGGTAGCTTGAGAGGGGTTGAGCGGTACGAGAGACGCGATGTTTTACCCAGGTTCGGCCCCTCACGGTGGAGGTAAAATCCTACGTCATGCTTCATTAATATTGATGATGACGATCAAGGTTACAAGAGTGCTCTATCTTGAGAGCCATTGTCTAAACCTAACTTGTCCAACTTGTGAATCTTGTCCCTCTTGGGGTGCCCTGCCCCTCCTTATATATGTTGAAGGGGCGGTTTATATGCCTAGTCCCATTAGGATTAGGATTACTCTATTACAAGTGGAGTTCTAGTCTTGCTTCCTTTGTAAGGGAATATTCCTTATGCTTTCCTCTTAAGCCGGCCCACCATAATACGAGCCAGCCTTCCATGAACCGCCTTCTGGGCCACTAGGTCTTGTTGCTCCTCTGCTCCTCCGGCCAGGTCACCAATGAGGCACTTGGTTCGGCCGGGTCATTAGTGAGTGGAGAGATCCGGGCGGGTCACTTAGTGAGTCGCCAAGTTAGGGCGGGTCACTAGTGAATCACCAAGTCCGGAAAGGTCACCAGTGAATCGCCAAGTCCGGCCGGGTCATACCGCGGGGTATATCCCCGACATTAGCCCCCAATTTAATTTGGATTTATCCATGTTAAACTGATCCTGCAAGAACAAATTTGATAGGTTGTGATCCGGGTTAAAAATACTTGTAAGCCGGCACCTGGTCATCTTTAATTCCTTGTCATTTCCTTCTTGATACATGCCCATGAACTCATATGAAATCTCCTTTAGTAGATATGTTCAAACTTTGTGAATGCAAAAAATCCAGATACTTCTTTTGAGAAATCTGGGTCAATAGGCCAGCTTCAGAGTCAATTTGCTGACATTGGTCTCTTGTAGAGAAATATTGTAAGAAATAATCCACTTGAATCGGCTTCCAAAGCACCGGCTTAAAAATATTGGTCTTGAAATACTCATCTGACTTTCAGCCGGTTTGTAGAACTTGCCGGTCTATCATTGCCAAAATATCTGGTTTGTAAATATTGATAGCACCGGGTCATAATTGTTGTCAACACCGGGTCATAGTTATTGGTGACGCCGGGTCAATCTGGTTTACTCAAAACTGAGAATTTGAAGATTTTCCCTCCTTTATATGCATAATACCTGTAGCCCCCAAGTCTTAAGAGGAGAACATAGTGATAACTTAAGACTTGCTTCAATATAAGTGTTGCAACCTTGAAGAAATCCGGGTCATTCATCTCAATCATTATTCATAAACTGAATATTCCACCTATGTAGCCCCCAAGTGTCGGGTTGTCATGCTTGCAGCAACCTAGGACTTGTAATTGCCTTATGCTCATAAAAACTTCAACCAGTGTAGCTCCCAAGGGCCGGGTCATTATGCAATAATGAGCAGGGACTTTGTAAATATGATCATGTAAACTTGAGCAGCAACGTGTAGCCCGCAAGGGCCGGCTCAGTAAGATATGACTAAGCTGGGACTTTGTATATGATTCATTGAAAATAACATCATATGGTGTAATCCCCACCATGGGGCTTGAACCCACGTCCACAAGGTTAAGAGCTTTGTACTCTACCAACTGAATAGTGGATCTTTCAATATAATGGAGTAAGGCTTGTGTACCTTGAATTTTTGACAGGAGCAATTGGTAGCCCCCAAGGGCCGGCTCCTTTAGAACGTGATGAGTCGGGTCTTCAATAAGTTGAGAAAAAAATGACTTTGCATTAGCCCCCAAATGCCATGGTGCATGCTGGCAGTGACATGGGACTTGCATATTTGATGTAATCTCAATTTGAATAATGTAGCCCCCAAGTGCCGGGTCGAAAGCCTGCAGCGACTCGAGACTATTCCTTCCATTGTAGAATAAATCATATCCATTTATAACATAATAGCCATTGAGCCAAAGTGACTTTTAATACCTCATCTGTTGATAAGTAAATCCAGAGTTTAAATACCCGGCGGCTCTTGGCCGATGATGATTTAATACGCCTCCATTGTAAACCGGAATTTTTATAACCCGACGGCTTATAGCCTTTGAGAAAGTTCAAGAATTGATAACCCTTTTAAGACACCAATTTCAATCTTTGATGATGGGCTTGAACTTAATCATTTATGTAAGTCATAGCTCTGTAAATCCTGCACAGAGTTTAAACAACATATGCCCTAGCGACTTAACGTCAAAAGCCATGGCGGGTAACCACCCAAATGTAGTCTTTATCCTGCACACAAGTAAATCACAAGATCCCTTGGCGGTTTACCGCAGGGCGGGTCATAATATCCCACATATAACCATTGTGATATTGGATTTGTACTGCCGGTTTACATGACCTGTGCAGCAAGGGTGATAACCCAATCCTTAGAAGCCAATATTTCCAAATATATGATGATTGTCTCATGCTGGCGACTTATCGTCCAAAGCCAAGCCGGGTTTAAACGAAACCACACTCATACTTAGATCTGAACAAAAAAGTCTCAAGACAAAACCAAAGATTGTTTGCAAAAAACTTGAACCAAATAAAAATCAAGGTTTCTGATTCGAATATGATTGGTAAACCGTTCCAAAGGGGTTAAGCTAGGATTCGAATACGATCATGTAGCCCTCAGTGGCTTTGGCGTTGCGCCGATCAAGAGGGTGCCGACAGCTATGTTCTCTTTGGTTCGAGTACGAGCTATGTTTGAACAGGAAGCCCCCAAATGACCTTGAGAGGTTTTTAATGACCCTGATTTGTATACGATCCAAGCCGGACCCAAAAGGGGTTAAGCTATGAATCGAATACGATCAAGAAGCCCCCTAGTGAGTTTGGCATTGCGCCGATCAAGAGGGTACCGACAGCTATGTTCTCTTTGGTTCGAATACGACCTATGTTTGAACAGGAAGCCCCCAAGTGACCATATAAATTTGGGCATCGCGCCGATCAAGAGGGTACTAACAGCTATGCTCGATGAGCAGGAAGCCCCCAAGTGACCATAATAAGGTAAGCCGTAAAGAAGTGTCGATGTCAAAACCGGCGGATCTCGGGTAGGGGGTCACGAACTATGCGTCTAAGGCGGAAGGTAACAGGAGGCATGGGAAACGATGTTTTACCCAGGTTCGGGCCCTCTTGATGGAGGTAAAACCCTACGTCCTGCTTGATTTATTCTTGATGATATGAGTATTACAATAGTTGATCTACCACAAGATCGGGGAGGCTAAACCCTAGAAGCTAGCCTATGGTATGATTGTATGTTGTCCTATGGACAAAAACCCTCCGGTTTATATAGACACCAGAGGGAGCTAGGGTTACACAAGGTCGGTTACAATGGAGGAGATATACATATCCGTATTGCCTAGCTTGCCTTCCATGACAAGTAGGGTCCCATCCGGACACGAGATGAAGTCTTCAATCTTGTATCTTCATAGTCTAACAGTCCGACCAAAGGATATAGTACGGCTGTCCAGAGACCCCCTAATACAGGACTCCCTCAGTAGCCCCTGAACCAGGCTTCAATGACGATGAGTCCGGCACGCAGTAATGTCTTCGGCACTGCAAGGCGGGTTCCTTCTTCGAATACACCACGGAAGAATTTGAATACAAGGATAGTGTCCGACCCTGCAAAATAAGTTCCACATACCACCGTAGAGAGAATAATATTTCCACAAACCTAATCTGATGACATGGTTTGGTAACATGACATTATTCCATGGCCCGGTAATTATTCAAACCGTTTCCTTTAACTAGCCCCGCACATAACGTGAGGTAGTTTTTTGACACGTCTTGTCAAAGAAGAGATCGTGTCCCCCTTATTACGGGATTCTCATCAATACGGGCGTGGGTAACCCAACCGCGTCATCGATTACGGTGCTTGGGGGATAAGCGAGTTTTACTAGGCTAGTGGGGGCGCATAGTTTCGGCCGCCCTTATAAAGGGACAAGGATTAACCTTTTTCTACCCACGCCTTCTTCCTCCTTGCTCATCCACTCTTGTGCACTCGAGCTCCAACGCCCAAGCCCACATCCTTCCCCTCAACCTTATCCAACATGTCCGGAGCGGGAGGCAAATGGATGGCTTCATTTGTTACGAAGGGTGAGGGAGTCCTGGATTAGGGGGTGTTCAGATAGCCGGACTATACCTTCAGCCGGACTCCCGGACTATGAAGATACAAGATTGAAGACTTCGTCCCGTGTCCGGAAGGGACTTTCCTTGGCGTGGAAGGCAAGCTTGGCGATACAGATATGAAGATCTCGTGGTAGATCTACTCTGACCTCGTGGTAGATCTACTCTGACCTCGTGGTAGATCTACTCTTGTACTACCCATATCATCAATATTAATCAAGCAGGACGTAGGGTTTTACCTCCATCGAGAGGGCCCGAACCTGGGTAAAACTTCGTGTCCCTTGCCTCCTGTTACCATCCAGCCTAGACGCACAGTTCGGGACCCCCTACCCGAGATCTGCCGGTTTTGACACCGACATTGGTGCTTTCATTGAGAGTTCCTCTGTGTCGTCACCGTCAGGCCCGATGGCTCCTACGATCATCAATAGCGATGCAGTCCAGGGTGAGACCTTCCTCCCCGGACAGATCTTCGTCTTCGGCGGCTTCACACTGCGGGCCAATTCAGTTGGCCATCTGGAGCGGATCGAAAGCTACGCCCCTGGCTGTCAGGTTAAATTTGGAAGTTTAAACTACACGGCTGACATCCGCGGGGACTTGATCTTCGACGGATTCAAGCCACTGCCGAGCAGTGCCCTGGAGGCCGCACCCGCATCGGCCACGACCCTTAGTTCAGAGCCAACTGCGTCGATCGAGGATGGGCGGTTGGACGCCACCTCCGGGGCTGCGCCCCCAACGGCGATTAAGCTGAACACCAGCCCCGTACTCTGCGAGACTCGTGACTCCAAGGAGCCGGACTCCGAACCCTCCGCGCCCCTGCCAATCGAATCCGATTGGGCGCCGGTCATGGAGTTCACTGCCGCAGACATCTTTCAGCACTCGCCATTCGGCGATATCCTGAAGTCACTGAAGTCTCTCTCTTTATCAGGAGAGCCCTGGCTGGACTACGGCCAGCAAGGTTGGGGTACGGACGATGAAGAAATTCAAAGCCCACCCACCACCCACTTTGTAGCCACTGTCGATGACTTAACTGACATGCTCGACTTCGACTCCGAAGACATCGACGGTATGGACGCCGATGAAGGAGATGATGAAGCACCAGTGCCTACCAGGCCCTGGAAGGCCACCTCGTCATATGACATATACATGGTGGACACCCCAAAAGAAGGAGATGGCGATGGAACAGTGGAGGATGACCCCTCCAAGAAATAGCCTAAGCGCCGGCGTCAGCGGCACCGCTCAAAATCCCGCCAAAACAAACACGGCAGTTCCAGCACGGGAGATAATAATACCCCAGAAAGTGCTGAAGAAAATCCACTCCAGCAAGATGTAGCACATGAGGATGGAGAAACCAGCCCTCATGAGGGAGCGGCTGACAGAGAGGTCGAGGACGATAATTATATGCCTCCCTCCAAAGACGAGGCAAGCCTCGACGACGACGAATTCGTCATGCCAGAGGATCCCGTCAAACAAAAACATTTTCAACGCAGGCTTATGGCCACGGCAAGAAGCCTCAAGAAAAAACAGCAACAGCTTAAAACTGATCAAGATTTGCTAGTCGATAGATGGACTGAAGTCCTTGCGGCCGAAGAGCATAAACTCGAACGCCCCTCCAAGAGCTACCCAAAGCGCAGGCTGCTACCCCGATTAGAGGAGGAAGCACTTGATGCGGCCAACCGGCCACCTCGTGGCCGCGACAGAGAGGCCTCTCGGCCCTCCACACAAGCCGCACCCTGTACCAAGGCATGGGAATACGCGTCGGACTTACGAGACATGTTGGAGGACAAGGCAAGGCAAACACGATCGATCCACGGATCGCGTGGGCACCCCACGGCTCGAGACGGTAACCGTCACGCCGGCCACAAATTCGGCAGGGCCGAACACAGTAGACAAAGCTCATTGGAGCTACATCATGATATCGCCCAGTACAGAGGCGCCGCACACCCACTATGCTTTACAGACGAAATAATGGATCATCAAATCCCTGAGGGTTTCAAACCCGTAAATATCGAATCATATCATGGCACAACAGATCCTGCAGTATGGATCGAGGATTATCTCCTTCATATCCACATGGCCCGCGGCGACGATTTCCACGCCATCAAATACCTCCCACTCAAGCTTAATGGACCAGCTCAGCATTGGCTTAATAGCTTGCCAACAGGATCAATTAGTTGTTGGGAGGACCTGGAAGCCGCATTCCTCGACAATTTCCAGGGTACTTATGTGCGAGCCCCAGACGCCGATGACCTAAGTCATGTAATTCGGTAGCCAGAGGAATCGGCCAGGCAATTTTGGACATGGTTCCTAACAAAGAAAAATCAAATTGTCGACTGTCCGGACACTGAGGCCCTAGCAGCCTTCAAGCACAATATCCATGATGAGTGGCTGGCCCGGCACCTCGGACAGGAAGAGCCGAAATCTATGGCAACACTCACGACACTCATGACCCGCTTTTGCGCGGGAGAAGACAGCTGGTTGGCTCGTAGCAACAATATGACCAAGAACCCTTGTAATTCGGACACCAGGGACATTAGTGGCAGGTCGCGTCGCAACAAGCAGAAGCGCCGCATTAACGGCGACAATGCTGAGGATACGGCAGTTAATGCCGGATTCAGAGGCTCTAAACCCGGTCAGCAGAAAAAGCCATTCAAAAGGAATCCTAGGGGCCCATCCAGCTTGGACCGAATACTCGACCTCTTGTGCCAAATACATGGCACCCCCGAAAAGCCGGCCAATCACACCAACAGGGATTGTTGTGTGTTCAAGCAGGCAGGCAAGTTAAACGCCGACAATGAAGATAAGGGGCTGCATAGAAATGACGACGAGGAGCCCCAGCCATCGAAAAACAATGGACAGAAGGGTTTTCCCCCACAAGTACGGACGGTGAACATGATATACGCAACCCACGTCCCAAAAAGGGAGCGGAAGCGCACGTTAAGGGACGTATACGCGGTAGAGCCAGTCGCCCGAAAGTTCAACCCATGGTCCTCCTGCCCGATCACCTTTGATCGAAGAGACCATCCCACTAGCATCCGTCATGGTGGATTTGCCGCATTGGTTCTAGACCCAATTATTGACGGATTTCATCTCACTAGAGTCCTAATGGACGGCGGCGGCAGCCTGAACCTGCTTTACCCGGATACAGTGCGAAAAATGGGCATAGATCCCTCAAGGATTAAGCCCACCAAAACGACCTTTAAAGGCGTAATACTAGGTGTAGAGGCCAACTGTACAGGCTCAGTCACACTTGAAGTGGTCTTCGGATCTCCGGATAATTTCCGAAGCGAGGAGTTGATCTTCGACATAGTCCCATTCCGCAGTGGCTATCACGCACTGCTCGGACGAACCGCATTCGCCAAGTTCAATGCGGTACCGCACTATGCATACCTTAAGCTCAAGATGCCAGGCCCTCGTGGAGTAATTACGGTCAATGGAAACACCGAACGCTCCCTCCAAACGGAGGAGCACATGGCGGCCCTTGCAGCAGAAGTACAAAGCAGCCTCTCCAGGCAGTTCTCTAGTCCGGCCATTAAACGTCCGGACACCGTCAAGCGCGCCCGGAGTAACCCACAACAAGACCGCCTGGCACGTTCCGAGCAGGCGTAGCAATGCGGCCCCAACCCCAACCCTCGCAAAAAGGCGATGCCAGTACTTTGCGTACATAACTACGCTCTAGAAATACCATGGGCATAGGGGGAGGGGCACCATCACGGCACGCCCAAAACACGGCTTAAACCGCACGAGGGGCTGCCGATTTTTTAATTTTCTCTTACTTTCAGGACTCTACTCTTCGGAAGGCC
This sequence comes from Triticum urartu, assembly GCF_056163025.1. Lineage (NCBI taxonomy): Eukaryota > Viridiplantae > Streptophyta > Magnoliopsida > Poales > Poaceae > Triticum > Triticum urartu. The sequence continues at coordinate 102,548,769 of NC_141878.1, forward strand.
TGTTCGGCAGTTCAATTGCCGCACAAACGATGCAAGAACCAGGGAGGCAGACAAGCCATGCCGCGTTACGGAACTCTCAGGTGGTCTCTATCACGACCAGTATACCTGTTTCGCATACCATTCCATAGCTTGCCCCTGGAGCAGACATGTTAAATAGTCCAACTTTTTGTTTATCGCATTACTTGTATCGTTCTGCTTTGATCGCAGCTGTTTTTAATAAACAATGCATAGCTTTTGTCTATTTTTGCATTACCTTTTTATAAATAAATGTTCCTTAACAACATGTTGCACCCGTACAATTCGGTACGGCCAAAATACGCCATGGGCTTTTAGCACCCCTCAATATGGTGTGAGAAGTCCGAACAATTTCACAAGTGCGGCACCCGAACTTATAGCATTATATGCATCGGCTCCGAATCATGTCTTGGGTCAATAGTTGGGTTTGCCAGGCTCCTATGTTTTGGTGCCTTATGTTCCGCTATATCGGCTAAGGTAGCACTAGGAGAACCACTGCGATTGTGCCCCAGTTGAGCTGGGCCGAGCACCTTAGTGGAGAAAGCTAAAACTGACTGTCATGATGAAGCGAGAGCTGGTCGCTGCTCGAGAGGTTTTTTCGAGTCCCTAAAGACTTATGCCGCTTAGGGCGAGGAGTCCGCTCTGTCCGGCCAAGGCGTGGATAGTGCCCCAAACTCGGTCTTACGAATACTAGGGGCTTCGCCAAAATTTAAAATTATAGAATTCTATGAATAAGTGAGAGTGTTCACGCATTATAGTCCGATTGCCTTGTTCCTTGGGCTGAGCGCCTCCCTCGAAGGACCCAAATATGGGAAAAAGAGCGCCCAGGTTTATCCCCGAACACCCAGCACTAGTGGCATGGGGGCAGAAGCCGACGACTCGCCATCTCTCAGAATTGATAAACAGCCGCACAGAAGGTAATATTTTAAATTCAAATAGCATTGCTCTGCGGATATGAACAAGTTTTCAGCGCACAGGACAAAAACGAGCGAGTTTTACTCAAAAATTACATCCCTAGTACATTCATCCGCCACAAGGCGGGCACCCTTCAGAACATCCTTATAGTAATTTTCGGGCTTGCGATGCTCTTTCCCCGGCGGTGGCCCGTCCTTCACAAGCTTCTCTGCATCCAGCCTTCCCCAGTGCACCTTAGCACGGGCAAAGGCCCTACGGGCACCTTCAATACAGACAGAGCGCTTGATGACTTTGAGCCCTGGACAGACCTCCACCAGCCGCCGCACCAGCCCAAAATAGCTCCCAGGCAGAGCCTCTCCAGGCCATAGCCGAACTAGGAGGCCCTTCATGGCCTGTTCGGCCGCCTTGTGGAGCTCGACCAGTTGCTTCAGCTGGTCGCTCAGGGGCACGGGGTGTCCGGCCTCAGCATACTGAGACCAGAACACCTTCTCTGTTGAGCTGCCCTCCTCGGCTCGATAGAATGCGGCGGCATCGGACACACTCCGGGGAAGATCTGCGAACGCTCCTGGAGAGCTCCGGATTCGGGTAAGTAACAAGTAACTCACGTCTATATGTTTGCTTTGCATAAAGAATGCCTTACCCGCCGCTATCTTCTTCACCTCATCCAACTCCTGGAGGGTCTTTTGGGATTCGGCCTTGGCAGACTTGGCATTTTCAATAGCCGCCGCGAGCTCGGACGCTCACAACTTCGAGTCAAGCTCAAAACTCTCATGTTTCTTCATGAGAACCTAGAGCTCTTGCCGCACCTTGCCAACCTCGGCCTCATACTTTTCCCGCTCGGTACGCTCCGCGGCCGCACTCTTCTTAGCCTCGAGCAGCGCTTGCTGAAGGGTCACCACCTCAGACGTGGCCCCTACAATAGCCATGTTAATCCTGTCATTTCTTGCAATTGCACCTTTTTTATGTATATTCAAACAAGGTATTTCTTACCTTCCTTCTCCTCGAGCTGCTTCTTGGCACGCCCGAGCTCTTGCTCGGACTTCTCGAGTCTCTGCTTCAGCGTGTCCACTTCCGCAGTCAGTGCGGTGGACGCCAGCAGAGAAGCCTGCATACGCATATTGACTCCTTTTTAGACTCCTGCGAATTCTTTGATCCTCTATTCGGCTTTTCTTCCCAAACGCCCAATAGAGCATCAGGGGCTACTGTCTATGCGGTAATATTATTTACACATTATTTACTTACCTCAAAGCCTATAAAAAGGCCAGTACAAGCTTCAGTCAGTCCACTCTTGGCGGACTGAACCTTCTGGACCACCACACTCATAGTAGTACGGTGCTCCTCGTCGATGGAGGCGCCTTGGAGCGCCTCCAACATATTGTCCGGCGCCTCCGGTTGGACGGGGGCCGCCGGCACGGTGGACTTGCTCCTCTTGGAAGGAGGTCCCCCGCCAGACTCCGGAACCTTTGAAGGTTCCGGAGCGATGTCTGGCCTAGAGCCGGACTTGGAGCCCTGGGGGGTTTCATCCCCTTTACTCCTGGAGTCCGGGAGGTCGCCTTGCGGCGCCTCCAGGACCACCTCCTCCCTGCTTGGAACCTATTGGGACAACACCTCGGTGTCGTCCGTAGGACGGGGGAGGAAGCCGTCGGAAGCGAGTTCACATCCGACGAGTCCAGTGAGCTGCTCGACGACGCGTCGAGCCGGTCTTTGGGTGGGCTGCATAAACATATTCGACATAAGGGAAAGCTGTGCAATAAACGAATACTATGAATTACTCCTGTATCCGGATACTTACGATTTTACCAGGGGCTTGGCCCTGGGCTGCCACTCCTCTCCGCCGTCGTCGGCATCGGTGGAGAAGTCCGGAGGAAGGGTTTTCCCCTTCTTGGACCCTCCGGCCTCCTCAGAGAGTGCGGCCTTCCTTTTCTTCTCTCCTCCCACTGGAGGGGGAGAGGTTTCTTATTCTTCCTCCTCGTCTTCACGAGAGGAATGCGCTTCAGAACCGTCGGGTGATGAATCCGACACCTCCTGGCGCCGGGCACTCTTTCGAGTCCCCGTGGCCCTTTTCGCGGCCTTCTTCTCCGGCACCACATAGGGTGCCGGAACCAGCAGCTTCGCCGAGCGAGCGTCCGCTGGGCCTTCGGGCAAAGGAGCCGGACAGTTGATCTGTCCGGACGTCACCTGCCAATCCTGTCAAAGGTAAGGGAGCTTAGATCCCGCATGGAGTCAAACTATGATAGCCTAATATCCTGTAAAAGGAAAAATAACAGCTTACCGCATGAGCGTGATGCTGCATACTGAATCCGCGATCCTCGGTAGCGGATGCGGGAGCCTCGGCGCCCTTGAAAAGCATCCTCCAGGCATCTTCGTACGTCGTGTCGAAGAGCCTGTTTAGAGTTCGGTGTTGCGCCGGGTCGAACTCCCACAGGTTGAAGGCCCGTTGTTGACACGGGAGGATCTGGCGGATAAGCATAACCTGGACTACGTTGACAAGCTTGAGCTTCCTGTCCACCAGGGTTTGGATTCATGTTTGGAGTCCGGTCAGCTCTCCTTTTTTACCCCAAGATAGGCCCGTCTCCTTCCAGGAGGTGAGCCGCGTAGGGGGGCCAGATCGAAACTCAGGGGGTGCGACCCATTCGGTGTCGCACGGCTCGGTAACGTAAAACCACAACGATTGCCACCCCTTCAGGGTCTCCACAAAGGAGCCCTCGAGCCACAAGACGTTGGCCATCTTGCCCACCATGGCACTGCCGCACTCCGCCTGGCTGCCGCGCACCACCTTCAGCTTGACGTTGAAAGTCTTGAGCCATAGGCCGAAATGGGGGCGGATGCAGAGGAAAGCCTCGCTCACGACGATAAACGCCGAGATGTTGAGGACGAAGTTCGGGTCCAGATCATGGAAATCCAGGCCGTAGTAGAACATGAGCCCCCGGACAAATGGATGCAGAGGGAAGCCCAGTCCATGGAGGAAATGGGGGAGGAATACCACCCTCTCATGGGGCCTAGGGGTGGGGATGAGCTGCCCCTTTTCGAGAAGCCGGTGCACGATGTCGATAGACAGGTATCCGGCCTTCCTCAGATTTTTGATGTGTCCCTCCATGACGGAGGAGACCATCCACTTGCCTCCCGCTCCGGACATGGCTGGAGAAAGGTTGAGGTGGGAGTGCGGACTTGGGCACTGGAGCTCGAATGCACAAGAATGGATAGGCAAAGGAGGAAGAAGGCGTGGGTGAAAAGGTGGATCCTTATCCCCTTATATGGGTGGACGCAACTACATGTCCCCACCAGCCTGGTAAAACTCGCTTATCTTCAAGCTCCGTAATCAAAGGCGCGGTTGGGTTACCCACGCCCGTATTGACGAGAATCCCGGAATAAGGGGACATGATCTCTACTTTGATAAGACGTGCCAAGGAAACCGCCTCGCATGACGCGCTGAGGTGGGATAATGAAACGACTCGGATAAAGGCTTGGCCGTGGTGTGCCAAACTGTGGAATATGTCAGCAGATTAGATTTGTGTAAATATTATTCTCTCTATGGAAATATGTGGAAAACTTATTTTGTAGAGCCGGACACTATCTTTGTGTTTAAAATCTTCTATGAAGTACTTGGAGGAGGAACCCGCCTTGCAATGCCGAAGACAATCTGCGCGCCGGACTCATCGTCATTGAAGCTTGGTTCAGGGGCTACTGAGGGAGTCCTGGATTAGGGGGTGTTCGGATAGCCGTACTATACCTTCAGCCGGACTCCTGGACTATGAAGATACAAGATTGAAGACTTCGTCCCGTGTCCGGAAGGGACTTTCCTTGGCGTGGAAGGCAAGCTTGGCGATACGGATATTCAGATCTCCTACCATTGTAACCGACTCTATGTAACCCTAACCCTCTGCGGTGTCTATATAAACCGGAGGGTTTTAGTCCGTAGGACAACATACACATCAACAATCATACCATAGGCTAGCTTCTAGGGTTTAGCCTCTCTGATCTCGTGGTAGATCTACTCTTGTACTACCCATATCATCAATATTAATCAAGCAGGACGTAGGGTTTTACCTCCATCGAGAGGGCCCGAAACTGGGTAAAACTTTGTGTCCCTTGCCTCGTGTTACCATCCGTCCTAGACGCACAGTTCGGGACCCCCTACCCGAGATCCGCCGGTTTTGACACCAACAGAGGGTCACATCAAGAAGCTGCGCGGAGCCGGATACTTTGCCGTGAATATCGTGCATCGGCTGCCCGCTGCGGTGCAGATCGTTCCTACCCCTAAACCTCATGAGAGGGTAGTTTTCCTCCACCACATCCTCCGCGTATTGGGGTTTCCCCTCTATCCAATCGTCCGTGGTCTCATGTTCTACTACGGGATGGACATCCATGATCTGGCCCCGAACCTCGTCGTCAACATGTCGGCGTTCATCGTCGTGTGTGAGGCTTTCCTCCGCATCCGGCCCCACTTCGGCATGTGGTTAAAGACCTTCAATATCAAGCCGAAGGTGGTGGGCGAACAACAAGCAGAATGCGACGGAGCCATGGTGGGCAAGATGCCCAACGTTATATGGCATGAAGGCTCCTTCGTGGAGACCATAAAGGGGTGGCAATCGGCGTGGTTCTACATCACCGAGCCGCGCCACACCAAATGGGTGGCTGCCCCCAAGTTTCGATCCGGAATCCCCACGCGGCTCACCTCCTGAAAGAGAAGGGCCTGTCCTGGGGTTCATCGGTGGAGCTGGACAGGCTCTAGAAATGTATCCACAATATGGCAAGCAAGAAGCTCAAGCTTGTCAACATAGTCCAGGTCATCCGCATCCGCCGGATCCTCCCGTGTCAACAACGGGATTTCGACTTATGGGAGTTCGACCCGGCCCAGCACCAGACTCTGAGCGAGCTCTTCGACACGACACACAAAGACATCTGGAGGGTGCTGTTCAAGGGCACCGAGGTCCCTCCCTCTCTCAGCGAGGACCGCGGGCTAAGCGCGAAGCGCCGAGCACATTCGGTGAGTCCTATACATCCGGTAGGATATTTTATTTCCCCTAGCTTAATCATGTGCGGGGTCTGAGCTCCATGCCTTTGACAAGAATGGGTGGAGACATCGGGGCAGATTAACTGTCCGGCCCCTCTGCCCGAAGACACTGCGGATGCTCTCCTGACAGAGATGCTAACTCCGGCTCCTTACAAGGTGTTGGAGAAGACCAAGAAGGCCAAGGGAATCCGAAAGAGTACCCGACCCCAGGTGTTATCGGACTCATCGTCCGATAACTCCGCGACGCACTCCTCCCCCGAAGACGAGGAGGAAGACGAAGATGCTCCCCCTCCAGTCGGGGGAGACAAGAAAAGGAAGGCCGTCCCAACCAGGGGGGCTAAGGTTCTAAGAAGGGAAGGACTCTCCTTCCGGACTACTCCACCACCGCCGCCGAAGGCGGAGATGAGTGGCTGCTCAGGGCCAAGCCCCTGGCGAAGTCGTATGTATTCGGATGCCAGAGTAACTCATAGCATACCTTTGTCGCACTGCCTCTCCTAACGCCGAATTATGACCATGCAGACCGCCACGAGCCCGTATCGACGTATCGTCGGACGGCTCCCTGGGATCGTCGGATATGGATAGCGATCCACTTCCGACCGCCACCTCCCCTTGCCCTACAGACAACGCCGAGGTATTGTCTCAAGAGGCACCGGGTCGAGGGGAGACAGTCCCGGAGGCGCCTCAAGGCGACCTTCCGGAATCCGGGAGCAGAGGGAGCAAGGCTCCCGAGGGCTCCGAGTTCGGCCCTCAGCCGGACACCACGCCGGAACCCCCAGTGGTTCCGGACTTGGGCAGGCGTCCTCCTTCCAAAAGGGGCAAGACGCCTATGCCGGTGACCTCTATCGATCCAGAGGCACCGGAACATTCTGCTGGGAGCGCTTCGCAGAGCTTCCATCGACAAAGAGCACCGCACTATTATGAGTGCGGTGGTCCAGAAGGTCCAGTCCGCCAAGAGCGGACAGGCTGAAGCCTCTGCCAGGCTTCTAACAGGTTTTGAGGTAAGTCTTTGGAATATGGGGAAAAATATTACCGCATAGACAGTAGCCCCTGGTGCTCTGTTCGGTGTTCACAAAGAAAAGCCGAACAGATGATCAAACAATATCGCAGGAATCTAATATAAGTATGTCAATATGCGTATGCAGGCTTCACTGCTGGCCTCTACCGCACTGACTGCGGAGGTCACCGCTCTGAAGCAGGCCCCTAAAGGCTCCAAGGACGAGCTCGGCCTTGCCAAGAGGCAGCTCGAGGAGAACAAAGGTAAGTAGTACCTAGTATATGGATATGTATAAAAAGAATGCGATTGCAAAATGACAGGATCATCTTAAATTTGCCAGGGGCCACGACCGAGGTGGCGACCCTGAAGCAAGCTCTATCCGAGGCCGAAAGAAAAGCGGCCACGAAGCGCACCGAGTGGGAAAGGCATGAGGCTCAGGTAGGCGAGGTGCAGCAAGATCTCCACGCTCTCGTGACGAAGCACGAGGCGTTGGAGCTTGACTTGAAGACGCGAGAGTCTGAGCTTGCTGCGGCCCTCGAGACCGCAAAGGGTGCTAAGGCCGAAGCCCAAAAGGCCCTCCAGGAGATTGATGCGATGAAGAAGATAGCGGCGGCTAAGGCATTCTATATGCAAAGCAAGCATGTGAAAGTAAATTACCTATTACTTACCCGAATCCGGAGCTCTCCAGGAGCATTCGCAGATTTGCCCCGCAGCGTGTCGGATGCCGCACAGTTTTACCAGGTCGTGGAGGAAAGCTCAACGGAGAAGTTGTTCTGGTCTCAGTATACTGGGACAGAACACCCGATGCCTCTGAGCGACCAGCTGAAGCAACTGGTCGAGCAGCACAAGGCGGCCGAACAGGCCATGAAGGGCTTTATAGTCCGGATGTGGCCTGGCGACACCCTTCCCAGCAGCTACTTCGGCCTGGTGAGGTGGCTTGTGGAAGCCTGCCCACGGCTGAAAGTCATCAAGCGATCCATCTGCATCGAAGGTGCACGCTGGGCTTTCACCCGTGTGAAGGTGCAATGGGCCAAGCTGTACACCGTGAAGCTGATTAAGGAAGGGCCGCCGGAGGGCAAGGAGCATCGCCACCCCGAGATGTACTATGAGGGTGTCCTTAAGGGTGCTCGTCTCGTAGCGGACGAGTGTACGAAAGATATAATATTCGAGTAAACTCGCTCGTGTAATCCTGTAGTTATGAAAACTTGTTCATATGCGCTATGCAATGCTTGTTTGAATTTAAAATATTACCTTCTGTTCGGCTGTTTATCAAATCTGAGAGATGGCTAGTCGTCGGCTTCTGCCCCCACGCCACGAGTGCCGTGGTGTTCGGGATAAGCCTGAGCACTCTCGTTCCCATTGTTGGGTCCTTCGAGGGAGGTGCTCAGCACAACGAACAAGGCAATCGGACTATAATGCGTTATCACTCTCACTTAGCCATAGAATTCTATAATTATAAATTTCGGCGAAGCCCCTAGTATTCGGAAGGCCGAATTCGGGGCGCAATACACGCCTTAAGCCGGACAGGGCCGACTCCTCGCTCTAAGCGGCATAAGTCTTTAGGGACTCGAAAACCTCACCAGTCTCTCGCCTTATCATGACAATCAGTTTTAACTTTCTCTACTAAGGTGCTTAGCCCAACAGAACCGGGGCACAATCGTAGTAGTTCTCCCAGTGCTACCTTAGCTGATATAGCGGAACGTAAGGTACCAAAACATGGGAGCCGGGCAAACCCAACTATTGACCCAAGACATGATTCGAAGCTGATGCATATAATGCTATAAGTTCGGGGTGCCGCACTGTCGAAAGTGTTCAGACTTCTCACACCGTATTATGGGGTATGCTTAAGCCCCTAGCATATTGGCCGTACCAGAGTGTACGGGTGCTGGTTGTCATAAGTGAACATATATATATATATATAAGAAGAATGCAATAATAGTCTTAATGCTATGCATTTTTTATTCAAAAAGGTGCGTTAAAGCAGAATGATACAAGTAGTGCGATAAGCAAAAAGTAGGACTGTTTGACATGTCCCTTCCAAGGGCAAGCTGAGGAATAGTATTCAAACAAATATTTCACTCGTTATTGTAATCCACCTAGGAGTTTCGTGGTGTGACGTAGCTTTCTGCCTCCTTGGTTGCTGCATCATGTGTTCGGCAATCACACTGCCGGACAGGGTTTCCAGAGATTAACGTCCTGAAAGAGAAAAATAACAACGCTGGAAGCCCCTAGTGCGGTTTAAGCCTTGACTTGGAGTGTGCCGCCATCGTGCCCCCCTCCCCGCCTGTGCCCATGGTATTTTTAATGCGTAATTATGTATGCGTGGCATGGATTTTGTCGTTTGGCTGGGGCCGGGGTGGGGGCCGCATTGCTATGCGAGCTCGGGACGTGCCAGGCGGTCCAGTTGCCGATTACTCCGGGCGCGCTTGAAGTTGTCCGGGTCCTTAATCGCCGAACTAGTGGTTTGCCTTAAGAGGCTGCTTTGCGCTTCTACTGCGAGGGCCGCAGTGTGCTCCTCCATGCGGAGAGAGCGCTCTGTGTTTCCATTGACTGTGATGACCCCCCGAGGTCCTGGCATCTTGATCTAGAGATATGCATAATGCGGTACCGCATTGAATCTTGCAAATGTGGTTCGCCCGAGCAGTGCATACTAGCCACTGCGGAACGGGACTATGTCGAAGATTAACTCTTCGCTTCGGAAGTTATCCGGAGATCCGAGGACCACTTCCAGTGTGACTGAGCCTTTACAATGGGCCTATACACCTGGTATGACGCCTTTAAAGGTCGTTTTAGTGGGTTTGATCCTTGAGGGCTCTATACCCATTTTGCGCACCATGTCCTGATAAAGCAGGTTCAGGCTGCTGCTGTCGTCCATTAGGACTCGGGTGAGGTGAAATCCGTCAATGATTGGGTCTAGGACCAGTGCGGCGAATCCGCCATGATGGATGCTAGTGGGGTGGTCCCTGCGATCGAGGGTGATCGGACAAGAGGACCATGGGTTGAACTTGGGGGCGACTGGCTCCAACGCATATACGTCCCTGAGCGCTCGCTTCCGCTCCCTCTTGGGGATGTGGGTTGCATATATCATGTTCACCGTCCGCACTTGTGGGGGAAACCTCTTCTGTCCTCCGGTGTTCGGCTACCGGGGCTCCTCGTCGTCATCGCTATGTGACCCCTTATCTTTGTTTTCAGCATTTAACTTCTCGGCCTGCTTGAACACCCAACAGTCCCTGTTGGTGTGGTTGGCTGGCTTGTCGGGGGTGACGTGTATTTGACACGAGCGGTTGAGTATACAGTCAAAACTGGACGGGCCCGGAGTGCTTCTTTTGAATGCCTTTTTCCGCTGACCGGGTTTAGAGCCTTTGGATCCGGCATTGACTGTCGTATCCTCGGTATTGTCACTATTACTGCGGCGCTTATTCTTGTTGTGACATGACCTGCCATTGCTATCCCTGGTATCCGAAGTACCATGATTCTTTGATATGTTATTACTGCGAGCCATCCAGCTGTCTTCTCCCGCGCAAAAGCGGGTCATGAGTGTCGTGAGGGCTGCCATAGATTTCGGCTTTTCCTGACCAAGGTGTCGGGCTAGCCACTCGTCGCGGATGTTGTGTCTGAGAGCTGCTAGGGCCTCTGCATCCAGACAGTCGACGATTTGATTTTTCTTTGTTAGGAACCATGTCCAGAATTGCCTGGCCGATTCCTCTGGCTGTTAAATTATGTGGCTCAAGTCATCTGCATCTGGTGGTCGCACATAAGTGCCCTGAAAGTTGTCGAGGAATGCGGCTTCCAGATCTTCCCAACAGCCAATGGACTCTGCTGGCAAGCTGTTGAGCCAATGCCGAGCTGGTCCTTTGAGTTTGAGTGGGAGTTATTTGATGGCGTGTAGGTCATCACCGCGGGCCATGTGGATGTGCAGGAGGAAATCCTCGATCCATACCGCAGGATCTGTTGTGTCGTCGTATGATTCTATATTTACGGGTTTGAAACCCTCTGGGATTTGATGATCCATCACTTCGCCTGTGAAGCATAAGGGGTGTGCAGCGCCTCTGTACTAGGCTATATCACGACGCAGCTCGAATGAGTCTTGCCCGCTGTGTTCAGCCCGGCCGGACTTACTTTTACTGTATCCGACGTGACGATTATCGTCTCGCACAGTGGCGCGCCCTCGTGATCCATTGATCGATCTTGCATTGTTTTCTTTGTCCTCCAATACGTCTCACAGGTCTGGCATATTTCCCCCTGCCTTTTTATTTGAATGACGCCAGGGTGCGGGCTGAGCTTTTGGCTGGAATGTCTCTCTATCGCGGCCACGAGGTGGCCGATCAGCCGCGTCATACACCGGGGATATAGGTTTCGGTGCTTGCTCCTCCAGTCGGGGTAGCAACCTGCACTTTGGCTAACTCTTGGAGGGGCGTTCGATTTTATACTCTTCGGCCGCCAGGACTTCAGTCCATCTGTCAGCTAGCAGATCTTGATCAGCTTCAAGCTGCTGCTGCTTTTTCTTAAGGCTATTTGCCGTCGCTATAAGCCTACGCTTGAAGCGCTCTTGTTTGACGGGATCCTCTGGCACGGCGAATTCGTCATCGCCGAGGCTTGCCTCGTCTTCGGACGGGGGCATGTAATTATCATCCTCCGCCTCTCCATCTGCCGCTCTCTCAAGAGAGCTGGCTCCTCCATCCTCCTGCTCTAAATCTTGCTGGAGGGGATTGTTGTTGTCTTCGGCACTGTCCGCAGTGCTATTATCTCTGGTGCCTGTGTCACCACTTTTGCCTTGGCGGGACTTAGAGCAGCGCCGCTGACGCCGGCGCTTGGGTTGCTTCTTGGAGGGGTCATCCTCCATTGTCTCATCGCCATTGCCTTCTTTGGGTGTGTCCACCATGTATATATCGTATGATGAGGTGGCTGTCCAGTGCCCTGTGGGCAGTGATTCCTCTTCGACTCCCGCATCGTCGTCCATACCATCGATGTCTTCAGAGTCGAAGTCGAGCATTCGGTTAAGTCATCGACAGTGCCTACTAAGTGGGTGGTGGGTGGGCGGCGAATTTCTTTGTCATCCGTATCCCAATCCTGTCGGACGTAGGTCGGCCAGGATCCTCCTGACAAGGAGAGAGACCTTAATGAGTTCAGTATGTCGCCGAAGGGCGAGTGCTAGAAAATATCCGCGGAGGTAAACTCCATGATCAGCGCCCAATCAGATTCGATAGGAATAGGCGGAGGTGGTTCGGAGTCCGTGGCCAGAGAAGGAGCTGACAGTTTGGCAACACGGCTCTCGTGAAGTGTAAGGTCAATATTCGGCTTGATCACCACTGAGGGTGCGGCCTCCGTGAAGGGGTCTATCCACCCGTCCACGGATGGCGAAACTAGCAACGAATTGAGGGTCGGAGCAGCTGCCGGTGCGATCTCCTGAATACGGTCCGATGGTAGAGCTAAATCGTACTCATCGTGACCGCACGGTGCACAAGGCAGGGGCTCGAATCCGTCGAAGATCAAGTCTCCGCGGATATCGGCCGTGTAGTTTAAGCTTCCAAACCTGACCTGGTGGCCAGGGGCGTAACTTTCGATCTGCTCCAGATGGCCAAGCGAGTTGGCCCGCAGTGCGAAGCCGCCGAACACAAAGATCTGTCCGGGGAGAAAAGTCTCCCCCTTGACTACATCGCTATCGATGATCGTAGGAGCCATCAAGCCTAACGGTGACGATACAGAGGAACTCTCAATGAAAGCACCAATGTCGGTGTCAAAACCGACGGATCTCGGGTAGGGGGTCCCGAACTGTGCGTCTAAGGCGGATGGTAACAGGAGGCAGGGGACACGATGTTTTACCCAGGTTCAGGCCCTCTTGATGGAGGTAAAACCCTACGTCCTGCTTGATTTATTCTTGATGATATGAGTATTACAAGAGTTGATCTACCACGATATCGGCGAGGCTAAACCCTAGAAGCTAGCCTATGGTATGATTGTATGTTGTCCTACGGACTAAAAGCCTCCGGTTTATATAGATACCAGAGGGGGCTAGGGTCACACAAGGTCGGTTACAAAGGAGGAGATATACATATCCGTATTGCCTAGCTTGCCTTCCACGCCATGTAGGGTCCCATCCGGACACGAGACGAAGTCTTCAATCATGTATCTTCATAGTCTAACAGTCCGGCCAAAGGATATAGTCCGGCTGTCCGGAGACCCCTTAATCCAGGACTCCCTCAGGCAGGATACCCATGTTTGAACCGCGCATCATGGCAGCAAGTTCTCTTTGGCAACCTTTAATTTTTCTAAGAACTCGAATCTTGCGAGAGATTAATTTTTTTTGAACCGGAATTGTAAACTGGATTTGAAAGCTTCAAAACTTTGTGGGATACAAATTGTCCTTGAGCCGGATGTTTGAATCCGGATTTGAGAGCTTAAAAACTTTGTAAGAGTCAAATTTACCTTGATCCGGATGTTTGAACCGGTTTTGAGACCTTCAAAGCTTTGCGGGAGAGAGATGTCTCTTGAACCGGATTTTAAACCAGAATCTTTACTTTGAACCGACAATTTTTTTACGGCCCTTAAGTTTTTATCAATATGGCGGTGTCCTCCGGAATTGGGTTATCATTCCCTCCAATGACCAAGAGTTCCTGAGTCATGTCATTGTAGCCCCCGAGTCTTAAGACTACTTGCGGAGTTGGCTTGAGACTCTCCATATTTGTCCGTAATATAAACCGGTATGAGTCTTTCAACAGCTCAGTGATATAAAACTCCCTTTTCCATTAGACAACTTGTCCTGCATGTAAACACTTGCAAGCCAGAGTAATTTCTTTTTCTAAAGAAAACAATATAAAATATACTAGATGGATTTTCACCTGATATGTTAGGCTAGAAATTATCCACCGCGAAGTTGATGATCACCACAGTAAGGATGAAATCAATCACAGCCGAGTCAGCCGCAGGAACGGACAGATGAGTCGGCTGCAGCATTGTAAGCCGGTGCGAGCGGATGAGTCGGCCGAGGGTGCGGACGGACGAGATAATTGCAGGCATAGTAAACCGCGCAGACAGGCGAGTCAATCACGTTGTGTTGATATTGCAAGGATGGCGACTCACGTACATATCCATCGAGCAGTACTTTGATTTTTATCCCACACACGTGTGTAGCTCGGTGGTCTGGTAAAGCTCTTCTTGAGCTCTCTTTGATCCTTGATCTTATTGCCTTCACAAGACCTCCTCTGTGATAACCAAGTTAAACGATGCCTTGGAGGCATTATCCGTCCGAACAGCCGATGATGCTAAATCCTCAAGTGGCTCATTAGAGACTGGTATGACTATCGTAATTGATTTGAAGACTGCATCATAATTCCCACAGGTCTCTGCCATAAGCTGATGCTGAACATCAACTGCACTACTAGCCTGGGATACGCCCCCTGCTGTAATCTCGCCACTGATTTATATGTGTAATGGTGGTCAGAGAAATGTTTGAACCGTGTAGATACGTTAAAATTTCATCCTCAGTTTAACTCATCTGACTCTCCGTCTTGCATGTTTCTGAAGCCAAGGTACATTAGCCTCCACACATTTGCACAGAAAACATTTGTGATGGATCCAATTTGGTCGCTAGGCCTCCCTTGTCACTTTTTTGTAATAATCCGCCTTGCTGCTGTGGCAATTTCTTTTCATTCAGTTGAAGTGTCAACCTGCTCCAAAGGTGTCATCAACTCAGCAGTTTTCTCCCAATCCTGATTACTTTGTCCTTTTATCGTAAATAGTACTTTCTTTCATCCTCAGAATACCCGTGCTAAATTGCAGAGCCAGGTTTTGTTGAACACTGGGGGCACTAGAGCTGAAAGAAAACGATGCCCAGGTTGCATTATGGTCGACACAAGAGGTGCACCCTGACCCGGCTCACAGGCAGCCGGGTCTGCGGGGGCCATGACAGTAGCAGGCAGGCAGGGTGGCACGGAATGAGGGCCGGCAAGGGTGATGGCCACTCGCAGCAGACGGCGAGTGAGTGAGGTGAGGGCGGCTCCATATGGCGGCTCGCGCCCTGGTCAGTGGAGGCCGGGTGGTTTACAGCGGCAGTAGAGGCGGCGCACAGCAGCAGAGAGGCAGCTCACGGCCGCGGCGGCACGAAGTGGCACGGGTGCGGAGCAACTGGTGCTGGGAGGAGGTGAGTTGGCGTGGCGGCTCGTGACAAGGGGGAAGCATGGCCATCCGAGGCGGCTAAGGCTCCCAGCGACTCAGCGAGAGCAGCTCGCGGCTGCGGCGGCGAAGGCAGTGGAGGCGGCTTGAGGTGATGCTTCTCTGCTCGGGCGCGGCGGTTCAGAGGCAGCTCGGCGAGGTGCGGCGGCCGGCGGAAGCACACCGACGTGGGAGGAGCCTAGCGGCGGAGGCAGAGGCGGTGAGGCCACAGAGTCCGAGTCGATCCCCCGTGCTTGTCCTGATGGTTGTTGCCTTGTTGATTTTACCATCCTCGATCTGTGTCCTCCAGGTCGAGGGCTCATGGCCCTCTTTTTTTTCTTTCATGGAAGGATGACTCGGTAGTGGCTTTTGACATAATAATCGATCTGCAACCCGACCCGGCAGTAGGAACTTGTGGTACTCGGCGGATCAGGCAGCGGAATTTCTTTTTACCGGTCTCGATGGAACCTAGGATTTGACATCTTGGAGGACTCGATGTTCAACTGAAATCAATCTCCCGTTGGTTTCGACATGTCGCGCTCGCGGCTCAAACAATGGAACCCTT
The DNA here is from genome assembly GCF_056163025.1 of Triticum urartu. NCBI lineage: Eukaryota > Viridiplantae > Streptophyta > Magnoliopsida > Poales > Poaceae > Triticum > Triticum urartu. The sequence continues at coordinate 102,564,423 of NC_141878.1, forward strand.
CTCTTTGAACTTGATCTTTCTAAACATTGTTTCAACGCCGGGTCTCCGTGAACACATAAAATCTGTTGTTTGATGTGGAGCTTTCAGCACCAGTTCTTCATTATCCTGATGATTGCGAGCTTTTCGAATCCTAGAAAAATCCCTTTAAGAACTCAACACCATCATGTGCAGGCCCCAGGGTGGGCGCCAACTGTCGCAGAATTGTCACAGCAAATGTCCTTAGTATCAGGACTTAGTCGCGAGGCCAACGCATATATGTGGTAGCTTGACAGGGGTTGAGCGGGACGAGGGACGCGATGGTTCGGCCCCTCATGATTGAGGTAAAAGCCTATGTCCTGCTTCATTGATATTGATGATGATGATCACGGTTACAAGAGTTCTCCATCTCGAGAGCCATTGTCTAAACCTAACTTGTCCAACTTGTGGAACTTGTGAATCTTCTCCCTCTTGGGGTGCCCTGCCCCTCCTTATATATGTTGAAGGGGCGGTTTACATGACTAGTCCTATTAGGATTAGGATTACTCTATTACAAGTGGAGTCCTAGTCTTGCTTCCTTTGTAAGGGAATATTTCTTATGCTTTCCTCTTAAGTCGGCCCACCATAATATGAGCCGGCCTTCCATGAACCATCTGCTTGGGCCACTGGGTCTTGTCGCTCCTCTGCTCCGCCGGCCGGGTCACCAATGAGTTACTTGCTTTGGCCGGGTCATTAGTGAGTGGAGATATCCGGGCGGGTCACTTAGTGAGTCGCCAAGTCAGGGCGGGTCACCGGTGAATCACCAAGTCCGGGCGGGTCACCAGTGAATCACCAAGTCCGGCCGGGTCATACTGCGGGATATATCCCCGACAGATCCCCAATGGCCTGCCGGGTGTGCTTGCTACTGGGCAAACCACCTCACTGCTCTTAACGCGGCAGCTCGAACTGTCGAGCGGACTCGAGACAGAACAAGAGTGTTGCCAATCGCAGAAGGTCTCCCTGCCATTCTCGACGCAGCTGCTCGAACTTTTGAGCGGACTCGAAACAGAACGAGGGCATTGCCAATAGTGGCAGGGCCCCATTGCGTGCAGGTTTTCCATACACATGGCAAGATCATCTAGGACGATAACCTTATATATATAAAGGAATTTCTTAAAGTTTTGCATGACTTAGCTTTTCTTCCGCTACGTGAGCGTTCACTGCATCCACCGAGGATGTCACTTGTTCGGTCGTCTTCTTCCTTGGAGTGACGACCATGATGAAGCCACTACTTCAACCAGACCACATTTTCACAACTGCGCCCCCTACCTGGTGCGCTAGAGATGTCGGGGGAAACGACACCTATGGAATCACTAGGATGCCTTCTACGGTTGGCGGGCGCGAGGTTGTGAAAGAGCGGGGCTGGCGGTCAGCACAAGGATCGTTTAGCCAGGTTCGGGCCACAGAGACGTGTAATACCCTAGTCCCGCTTTGATGTATATTTGAGTGTTCTTGAGTTATTGAACTAGCTACGGTGTGTGTCTGGTTCCAAGGATCCGAATCCCTCTCCAGTACACCTTGGGCCTCATTTTATAGCCAAAAAGGGGTTGCCCCAGTGGCACACAGGAGGTGGAAAGGTGTATAGTGGATGAGTCTATCCCCTGGCACCGTCGGCCAAACACATTTAATGTGCTGCCAATGTGCCCCTCCTGCTTTATCAGGGACAGCAAGGAAGCTTGTCCCAGCTGTCGCCGCCTAGCCTGGCTCCGACGCGCGTCCGAGCTGACGAGGTGTTGTAGCGGCACGTTGGCTGGCTGCTGGGATGGCGTGGTGGCGGAGTCTTCACGAAGATATGCATGCCACCACGCAGGTGCTTGCTGAGTCGGTGTGAAGGCCGCACGCTGCCACACAGATGCCTGCCCAGCTGGTTGAGCTAGCAGCTGTATGGGAGCGGTGGTGGAGTCTTGGCAAACGTGGGCCTGGTGGCGGCCCCGCAGATGTCCTCGGCAAGGGTCTTGTCGGGGGCCCGGCAAGGGTCTCGCCGTGGCACCGCGGTCGTCCCCAGCAAGGATCTTGCCGGGGGTCTCGTGGATTTCCTTGGCAAGGATCTTGCCAAGGATCATCGTCTTCTGTTTCTCATATGATCTTGTGTATTTATGATCTCCACGAAGATCTGTATGACACCATGGAGGTGCCTCTCGAGACTTGGTTCTGATGTGGGTGATGGCATTGGAGGGCGGCGCGCTCTGCTGGCATTGGGCAAGTTTCCCTGGCAAGGCTCTTGCCGGGGAGTCCACTTCGCTCCCTTGCTCTTTGTGTCTCGGGTCTTGGCGTTATTTCAGTTTTCTTGTGCTCTGGCTTCCCTCCTCTGCCCTCCTCAGTGCGGCTGCGGGCGCGGCTTTGACTGCCCGTGCACAAGTAAAGGGGTACAAAGGAGAGCCCCTACTTTTGTACCCCGACACTCTTTATTTACCAATCTGAAATGGTATAAATTGACAGCACACTCACCATTCATGCTTATACATTGTTTAGAACTACATCTATGCTTGTGTTCTTGATCTGTAATCCAGTGGTCTGGTGAAGCTGGCCGCTCCTGCACAATGCCATTTCCTGCCGTCTTAACTACGAACAATGCCTATTATGTTAATGCTATTTTAAACCGTGTCTCTTTATTTCTGACAAAGAAATGAGATGAATTGACAATGCTGATGCTTATACATGCAAAACCTATTATCTACCTACTTGTTTCTATTTTAGGGTGACAACACTGCTGCTAGGAAGAACTGCCAGAATGATAGTGAGAGGAACCCATTGTTTGTCCCTCTAACACATATTCCAGAGGAGAAGGCAAAACATATTGAGGGTAGGGATACAACCACGAAGTCACATCTTGATGTAGTGTCAAACTTACTCAGTGACACAAGCTCGATGAAGTCGCTGCCTAAATCTGTTCAACTTCTTCAGTCTGAAATTCAAGCAGAAATACATGCTTCCGCTCAAATATGACTGGAACTCCAATCTCTATGTAAGATTAACCGTAAGTACAGGACGTTTATTGATGCTATGCAGCTTAAGTTGGTGGATATGAGCGCCAAAGAAGCACAGTCTCATCAGGTTGCTAAGCTGCTTGCGCTGTAGCTGCTGGGCCGGGCTAACCTTTCTTGAACTGTGTTGAAGTGATGTCGGTTCTGTCTATTATTTTGTCCGCCTGTTAACTTCCACTGGTGGCGACATGCCAAGTTTATGTAATCTGTTGTCTGGTTGCCCTTTATTATCACTAGCGGCAAACTTTGATGCCAAGGAGATGTAATATGCTGTAATTTCTTTGTTGTATAGTCTAGGTCTATTCTTGGTCGGTATGCCATAATTTAGGCCAGAAGATTCATTTGATCTCAGTGTTGTCGGTCTTCAAGACGGCCCATTACTCATATGGACCAAAACATGGGCCTATAATCATCTTGGGCCATTAGCAGGTCTAAACCTTATGGTTGTTTCCCGCCTTTAACAGGCCGAGTAATGTTCTGGCCAGCTGGGCCACAGAATACAATGGGCTTTTAACAGGCTAAAACCTAGATTGGGCTAGCGCTGAGCCAAAAAATTCACGGGCCAATACAGGCTGAAACTGCCTAAGGCCCATGTTTGGCCCAAATAGGACGAGCAGTTAATAGGACAAAATATGTCTTGGGCCCGTTTGGCCCAATATAATTAAGGGCTTTAAGTAGGCCGGTATCTACGCGGGCCATGGGCCTAAAAGTGTCATGGGCCATTATCAGATGGGTTGTAAGCAGGCCGTATTCAATGCAGGCTGTAATTAGGCCCAACTGTTACATGGGCTATTAACAGGCCGGTAGGCCAGTTGGGCTGAAATTTATTAGCGAAGACTACGAGCCGTTAAGAGGCGTAAAGTTACGTCGGACAAGAAATAGCCCAGTGTCTGCATGGGCTGTTAAATGGCCTAAAGTTAAACCGGGCCGACAACGTCCCAGATGCACCACAGGCTGCTAACAGGCCAAAACTATTATCGGGCCGAACTGGTAAACGGGCATTTAACAGGCTGAAATACAAACCTATCTTAGAATGGGCCCAAAAGAACAGTGCCCTGTTAACGGGCCTGATCTGACATGGGCCGTAATTTGGCCCAAAACACGACAGGCTGTGAACGGGCCTGATCTAGTATGGGCCTCAATTTGGCCCAAAACATGGTAGGCTGTTAACGGTCCAACCCACTAGTCCTTGAAAAAACATGGTGGGCCTTTAGCTGGGCCGGCCTTTTCACCGGAATAGGTCTCTGTTGGGCCGTGCCACGTGTCGACGTATCATAGGCGCGTCATGTCCCATGAGTGGATGACATCTGTCCCAACGGTGAGAAAACACGTGTTTCCTCCGGCCAATGAGTATTTTACACGTGGAAAATCCCCATTGGTCTGAGCTATTAATGGGTTACCGGATCCAAAATCGGAACCGATAGCTTAACGGCGTTCTGTTACGGTGGATCCCACATGTCGGTCACCCTTGACGAAAGCACTTCTATGACGCGCGATTTATCATCATGGAAGTGGACACTTCCGTGATGATAATTTTGGTAATGTCATGGAACACTTCCACGACAGCACATGTATGACTATCTTGATTCTGTCATAAAATTTTCATGGAAGTACATGCATGACAGAAAACGTGACCTACTGTGACAAACACGTATCATCACGGAAGTGTCTTTTTTGTAGTGATGGTTCACTCGGATGAACTGTTTGTGATTAGGCAACACAAAAGAAACGGTCAGCCAGATCAAGGTGTGTGCGATGTACGACATGCGGTTGACCTGGATGAATTGTTTGCGTTGAGACAAGAGAACAGAAATGGTTCAATATAACAAATACCATAAATATTGCAAGGTTCAAGTTCAAAGATTACAACGCCCAAATTCAAACATTGCAAGTTGCGTTATTTCTTTAAAGGGATCAGCCCCTGACAAGTCATGTATGGGTTTGACACAATAACTTCGAATTTCTTTGCCATATGCTCTTCCAATACGAAGTTTGGCATTTTTAGAGGCACTTCCATTCCGCAGTACCAGCCACCTCTGATAATCATACCATTGATCTTTCCTAATTAAATGTGTGTTCAACCTCAGTACCCTCAGCACCTTTGCTCTGGTAAGAAAGAACATGGCGAGTGTAATCTCCAGTGGGGTCCCTCGGTAGGAGTTCAAAGTAATATTTGAGAGATGCAGATCTAGTCATTCGATGTGATTGTCGTGATCAACATCTTCCACCGGGCCTAATATGCACTACAAAAGAAGAGAACGTGTTAGTGCCTACATGGGGTTTTGAACACTACTACACGCCCATTTGGTTTGCAGGATTTGTAAAATGCACCAACGTGCCATCTTCGATCTATCATGATTAACATGGGCATTAATTTGATTACAATCTAGAAACATGTAGCCTTCTGCACAAGAGGTTGGATTGATGAAAAATTCCCTAAGGAAACTAGTACAAATGAATCCAAAGGAGAAATGCTTATGGACGATTGTAACCATATGAATGAAGCAACCAATATGGGGTGGGGTGTATGTCCTAAAATCCTCCAATATTCCTTGAGAAATCGTAGTACATAGTCATTGTAAACTTGGGAAAAGGTGCAAAAAATTGAACTCCCTTATGGTTAACATTTAATAGGAAGGGAACATCACCTCGATATACAGCTTCTTCAGGCACGGAAACCATCTCATGCAACTGAAAACTTGGTCTAGGTTGGGGACGACAGATTCTAGTGCCAAGACCTTCACTGTGCCCAGAGTCCGGGTGAAGCTTCGTTGGATGACAGGTGAACTTAAATCTTCAAAACTAGAAATAACGTTGATATCAAGAAGGATAGGTATATAAGGCGATTGTTGTACCTGAAAGTTGTAGTATTTGACAGACGAGTAGCCCACCACTTTCAATTTCGGCGCAGAAATGACATTGATTCTTGTTGGACCTTGTTGATCAACTACAAGTAATATATCAAGTGAAGGTGCGTCCTGGATGACCATATTGTGGTCCACCTTTTGTGATCTCTCGTTGCAGCACCAGCAACACACATAAATAGTGCGAAGAGTCCTGGAGGTGATGCGCAAGGCACTCGACCAATTCATCGCCTGAAGACGAAGGAACTCGAGTGCAGTACAGCCGCGGAGCAGGCGCTCCATGTCATCCTTTGGGATGCGGACGGCGACGAGATCGAGGTGCTTCAGTCATGGTAGAAAAAGAGCCAGTGCATCATTAAGGGGGGTGGAATGGCAGATCATGAACTTGGCAAGGCGCAGCGTGGGCGCGAAGTGGAGTGCGGACGTTGGGAGCTAGATCATATGCCCATCATTATAACTTAGCTTCTTGAGCTGATCTATGGCGCGGGATTGGAACCACTCGTCAAGCTTGGCTCGCCCCTTGCCATTGGAATGGAACTTGCCTGCGATAAGGCCTTTGATTGGGCCATGGTGACTGCCGAGGATCTGGGAGAACACATCCAAGCTTTGGCATAGCCATGGCAGAGCTTGTGGGCGTGGAGGAGGTCGATAGGGGTACGGAGCCATAGGGTGTTCCACCGCCGGGAAACGGCGGCTGTCCTCGCCCGATTTCTCATCGGGGAGGTTGTTGATGAAGTCTAGGCCTGCTACAGTCACTTGCGGTTGTTTCTCAACCCGCCTCCGCTTGTTGGCAGCCTCATTATCCACCTCGTCGGCGGGGACGAGAACATCTGTCTCCATATTCACGCCGTGCTCCGGTGCTTCAGCAGCCCCGACATCGCCACTCCCTCCGATAGGGCACTTCGGCGGTATCCTCGTACACTGACGGCTTTAAGGACTCAGAGCGGCATCTAGGATGTGGGCGGAGAGAGAGAGAGGAATTGTGTGTGTGGCGAGGATGGGGGGTGCGTCCGCTCTGCGGCGCCATTAATATAGACCAGTGGGAGCGAGGCGGGCGGCGGTCCAAGGCTGTCTCGCTTCCCGGTGAGAACGACTGCTTAATCTCTAGTATGAATGAAATCTATGCTTAATTACTGAATTTTAGTTGCAAAAAATAGATTATGATATTGATTTAGCTGCATATTTTGACAAATCGCATTGTCTCTTGGCTTAGCGCCGAAGTCTGGCTTTAATTTGCATATCGTAATCTGAACCATTTGTGGTGAAGAGATGCACAGATCCTGCGTTGAACAGCTTGTACGCTTCCCGGTGAGCCTACGCACCGGACTACGCTCACACGCCTCCCGTTCAGTGAAGAAGTTGTCAACACGGCACCTCCTATAGCCATTAAAACCAAGACATGTGGCGTCACTTGAATGGTTAACCGAACGCACATGGTTTGAATTATACAAACGTTTGAGATATTAAAGTGGCAGCTATTTTTTTCAAGATGCCTTTGTTGGCTATCATTATTCGAGTGTGCCTTCTCTCACAATGGACACGAAAAATACCACAACATGTCGGGTGCCCTTCCATGATAGCATGCCAAGTTTCATGAATTTCAGACGAGTTTTGGATTTACTAGAATTTAAAAACCAGGCATCTCAATGTTTTGCCGGCAATCAACGGTGCCCTGGTGTTTGAAATTCATTCCCATTTCTTGCATGGGACCTAAACATGCACCCAAGGACACAGGTTTGATTTTTCAACCAATTTATATGCACTGGAGCATGCGCATGTAGTTCAAATATGAATTATGCACATAAATGCATCAAAATCTCAATTAATGCATAAAATTGTCCAAACGAACCCTGAAAAATCACAAAAATTCACACAACACTCCTGCTGTTTTATGTTGACACGAGAAAAAAACTTGAAAGCAATAGGAGGCAATGGATATCGTTTCGTCCCCAATGGTGGGACATTCCCTACCGAAAACCATCATGCTTGTTGTGAGAAGCTCGGGTTTGTGAGAAGCATATACCCAAACCTGCCCCAAATGGGACAAAATTTGTACCACGGCATTTTCATGCCGCTTCATGATAGCATGCCAAGTTTCATGAATTTCAGATGAGTTTTGGATTTACTAGAATATAAAAACTAGGCATTTCAATATTTTCCCGACAATCAACGGTGCACCGGTGTTTGAAATTCATTCCCAGTTCTTGCATGGGACCTAATGATACGTCGCCAACGTATCTATAATTTTTGATTGCTCCATGCTATGTTATCTACTGTTTTGGGCAATATTGGGCTTTATTATCCACTTTTATATTATTTTTGGGACTAACCTATTAACCAGAGGCCCAACCCGGAATTGCTGTTTTTTGCCTATTTCAGTGTTTCGAATAAAAGGAATATCAAACGGAGTCGAAACGGAACGAAATCAACTGGAGAAGGTATTTTTGGAAGGAAAGATACCGGATGGACTTGGACCCCATGTCAGGAGCCAAGGGAGGTTCTCACGAGGGTGGGGGGCGCCCTCCCCTAGGGCGCGCCCCCTGCCTCGTGGGGCCCCCGAAGCTCCACCGCCGTACTTCCTGCACCCATATATACTCACGTACCCTAAAACTTCCAGACCAGACAATAGATCGGGAGTTCCGCCGCCAGAAGCCTCGTAGCCACCGAAAACCAATCTAGACCCGTTCCGGCACCCTGCCGGAGGGGGCAATCCTTCTCCGGTGGCCATCTTCATGATCCCGGTGCTCTCCATGACGAGGAGGGAGTAGTTCACCCTCGGGGCTGAGGGTATGTACCAATAGCTATGTGTTTGATCTCTCTCTCTCTCTCTCTCTCTTTCTCGTGTTCTTGAGGTGATACGATCTTGATGTATCGCGAGCTTTGTTATTATAGTTGGATCCTATGATGTTTTCTCCCCCCTCTACTCTCTTGTAATGAATTGAGTTTCCCCTTTGAAGTTATCTTATCGGATTGAGTCTTTATAGATTTGAGAACACTTGACGTATGTCTTGCCGTGGATATCTGTGGTGACAATGGGAAATCACGTGATTCACTTGATGTATGTTTTCGTGATCAACTTGCGGGTTCGCCATGAACCTATGCATAGGGGTTGGCACACGTTTTCGTCGTGATTCTCCGGTAGAAACTTTGAGGCACTCTTTGAGATCCTTTGTGTTGGTTGAATAGATGAATCTAAGATTGTGTGACGCATATCGTATAATCATACCCACCGATACTTGAGGTGACATTGGAGTATCTAGGTGACATTAGGGTTTTGGTTGATTTGTGTCTTAAGGTGTTATTCTAGTACGAACTCTAGGGCTGTTTGTGACACTTATAGGAATAGCCAACGGATTGATTGGAAAGAATAACTTTGAGGTGGTTTCTTACCCTACCATAATCTCTTCGTTCGTTCTCCGCTATTAGTGGCTTTGGAGTGACTCTTTGTTGCATGTTGAGGGATAGTTATGTGATCCAATTATGTTATTATTGTTGAGAGGACTTGCACTAGTGAAAGTATGAACCCTAGGCCTTGTTTCCTAGCATTGCAATACCGTTTACGCTCACTTTTATCACTTGTTACCTTGCTGTTTTTATAATTTCAGATTACAAATACCTTTATCTACCATCCATATTGCACTTGTATCACCATCTCTTCGCCGAACTAGTGCACCTATACAATTTACCATTGTATTGTGTGTGTTGGGGACACAAGAGACTCGTTGTTATTTGGTTTCAGGGTTGCTTGAGAGAGACCATCTTCATCCTACGCCTCCTACGGATTGATAAACCTTAGGTCATCCACTTGAGGGAAATTTGCTACTGTCCTACAAACCTCTGCACTTGGAGGCCCAACAACGTCTACAAGAAGGTTGTGTAGTAGACATCAAGCTCTTTTCTGGCGCCGTTGCCGGGGAGGTAAGTGCTTGAAGGTATATCTTTAGATCTTGCAACCGAATCTTTTTGTTTCTTGTTTTAGCACTAGTTTAGTTTATAAAAGAAAACTACCAAAAAATGGAATTAAGGGTACCTCATATGCTTCATCTTTTTAATATCGATCATGAAAATAAGGATTCTGATAATTGTGCTCAAGTGCTAGAAGAAGAATGCATTAGAATGTTTGGCACTAAATATTTGAATGATGAGCATGATTGCAATGTTGTTAGTATGAATTCCTTGAATATCTATGATGGTAATGATATGCAAAGCCACAAGCTTGGGGAAGCTATGTTTGATGAAGATGATATTTTTTGTTCCCCAAGCTTTGATGAGAAAATTTACTATGATGAAAACATGTCTCCTATCTATGATGATTATTGTGATGACACGTATGCTTTAAAGAATAATGATAACCATGAAACTTGTCATCTTGATCTTAATTTTCAATCACATGATAGTTATTTTGTTGAGTTTGCTCCCACTATTATTCATGAGAAGAAATTTGCTTATGTGGAGAGTAATAAAAATTCTATGCTTGTAGATCATGAAAATAATGCTTTGTGTGATAGTTATATAGTTGAATTCATTCATGATGCTACTGAAAATTATTATGAGGGAGGAATATATGCTTGTAGGAATTGCAATAATACCAAGTTTCCTCTCTATGTGCTTAAAATCTTGAAGTTTTGCTTGCTTTACCTTCCTATGATAATTTATTATTGTTCTCATAAGTTGTTTGCTCACAAAATCCTTATGCATAGGAAGTGGGTTAGACTTAAATGTGCTAGTCATATTCTTCATGATGCTCTCTTTATGTTTTAATTCTTATCTTTTATGTGAGCACCGTTGAAATCATCATGCCTAGCTAGGGGCGTTAAACGATAGCACTTGTTAGGAGGCAACCCAATTTTATTATTGTTCCTTGATTTTTGATCCTGTTTAGTAATAAATAATTCATCTAGCCTCTGTTTAGATGTGGTTTTATGCTTTTAATTAGTGCTTGTGCCAAGTAGAACCTTTGGGAAGACTTGGGAAAGTCTTGTTGATCATGCTGTAAAAACAGAAACTTTAGCGCTCATGAGAATTGCTGCCACTTTTATTTGGAGAGTGCTATTTAGTTAATTCTTTTTGAAGATGATTAATAGATAAATTCCTTAGGTCCAGAAATTTATTTGAGAATTTTATGAGTTCCACAAGTATACATTTGATTCAGATTACTACAGACTGTTCTGTTTTTGACAAATTCTGTTTTTCATGTGTTGTTTACTTATTTTGATGAATCTATGGCTAGTAAAATAGTTTATGAACCATAGATAAGTTGGAATACAGTAGATATTAAACCAATATGAATTTAGAATGAGTTAATTACAGTACCTTATGATTGTGATTTTCTTTCTTATACTAATGGAGCTTACGAGTTTTCTGTTAAGTTTTGTGTTGTGAAGTTTTCAAGTTTTGGGTAAGGATTCGATGGACTATGGAATAAGGAGTGGCAAGAGCCTAATATTGGGGATGCCCAAGGCACCCCAAGGTAATATTCAAGGATATCCAAGAGCCTAAGCTTGGGGATGCCCAGGAAGGCATCCCCTCTTTCGTCTTCGTTCATCGGTAACTTTACTTGGAGCTATATTTTTATTTACCACATGATATGTGTTTTGCTTGGAGCGTCATTTTATTTCCTTTTGTTTAGATTGCTGTTTGAATAAAGTACCAAGATCTGAAATTATTAAATGTTAGAGAGTCTTCACATAGTTGCATAATTATTCGACTACTCATTGATCTTCACTTATATCTTTCGGAGTAGTTTGTTGTTGCTCTAGTGCTTCACTTATATCCTTTTGGAGCATGATGGTAGTTTTATTTTGAAGAAATAGATGAACTCTCATGCTTCACTTAGATTATTTTGAGAGTCTTAATAGCATGGTAATTTGCTTAAAATCCTAATATGCTTGGTATGCAAGATTAATAATAAAACTTTCTTATGAGTGTGTTGAATACTAAGAAAAGTTTGATGCTTGATGATTGTTTCGAGATACGGAGGTAATAATATCAAAGTCATGCTAGTTGAGTAGTTGTGAAATTGAGAAATACTTGTGTTGAGGTTTGCAAGTCCCGTAGCATGCACGTATGGTAAACGTTATGCAACAAATTTGAAACATGAGGTGTTATTTGATTGTCTTCCTTATGAGTGGCGGTCGGGGACGAGCGATGGTCTTTTCCTACAAATCTATCCCCCTAGGAGCATGCGCGTAGTGCCGAGGTTTTTGATGACTTGTAGATTTTTGCAATAAGTATGTGAGTTCTTTATGACTAATGTTGAGTCCATGGATTATACGCACTCTCACCCTTCCATCCTTGCTAGCCTCTTCGGTACCGTGCATTGCCCTTTCTCACATTGAGAGTTGGCGCAAACTTCGCCGGTGCATCCAAACCCCGTCATATGATACACTCTTTCGCACATAAACCTCCTTATATCTTCCTCAAAACAGCCACCATACCTACCTATTATGGCATTTCCATAGCCATTCCGAGATATATTGCCATGCAACTTTCCACCGTTCCGTTCATCATGACACATTCATCATTGTCATATTGCTTAGCATGATCATGTAGTTGACATAGTATTTGTGGAAAAGCCACCATTCATAATTCTTTCATACATGTCACTCTTGGTTCATTGCATATCCAGGTACACCGCCGGAGGCATTCATATAGAGTCATCTTTGTTCTAGTATCGAGTTGTAATCATTGAGTTGTAAATAAATAGAAGTGTGATGATCATTATTATTAGAGAATTGTCCCAAGTGAAGAATAAATAAAAAGGACATAAAAAAGAGAAGGCCCAAAAAAGAGAAAGGCCATAAAAAAGGCCCAAAAAAATGAGAGAAAAAGAGAGAAGGGACAATGTTACTATCCTTTTACCACACTTGTGCTTCAAAGTAGCACCATGATCTTCATAGTAGAGAGTCTCTCATGTTATCACTTTCATATACTAGTGGGAATTTTTCATTATAGAACTTGGCTTGTATATTCCAACAATGGGCCTCCTCAAGTGCCCTAGGTCTTCGTGAGCAAGCAAGTTGGATGCACACCCACTAGTTTCTTTTGTTGAGCTTTCATACATTTATAGCTCTAGTGCATCCGTTGCATGGCACTCCCTACTCCTTGCATTAACATCAATCGGTGGGCATCTCCATAGCCCATTGATTAGCCTCGTTGATGTGAGACTTTCTCCTTTTTTGTCTTCTCCACATAACCCCCCTCATTATATTCTATTCCACCCATAGTGCTATATCCATGGCTCGCGCTCATATATTGCGTGAAAGTTTATAGGTTTGAGATTCCTAAAGTATGAAACGATTGCTTGGCTTATCATCGGGGTTGCGCATGATGAGAGCATTCTTGTGTGACGAAAATGAAACATGACTAAACTACATGATTTTGTAGGGATGGACTTTCTTTGGCCACGTTATTTTGAGAAGACACAATTGCTTAGTTAGTATGCTTGAAGTATTATCATTTTTATGTCAATATGAACTTTTGTCTTGAATCTTTCGGATCTGAATATTCATACCACAATTAAGAAGAATCACATTGAAATTATGCCAAGTAGCACTCCGCATCAAAGATTCTGTTTTTATGATTTACCTACTCAAGGACAAGCAGGAATTAAGCTTGGGGATGCTTGATACGTCTCCAGCGTATCTATAAGTTTTGATTGCTCCAAGCTATGTTATCTAATGTTTTGGGTTATATTGGGCTTCATTATCCACTTTTATATTATTTTGGGACTAACCTATTAACCGGAGGCCCAGCCCAGAATTGTTGTTTTTGCCTATTTCAGTGTTTCGAAGAAAAGGAATATCAAACGGAGTCGAAACGGAACGGAATCAACTGGAGAAGTTATTTTTGGAAGGAAAGCTAATGGATGGACTTGGACCCCACGTCAGGAGCCAAGGGAGGTGCTCACGAGGGTGGGGGGCACGCCCCCCCTAGGGCGCGCCCCCCTGCCTCGTGGGGCCCCCGAAGCTCCACCGACATACTTCCTGCACCCATATATACTCACGTACCCTAAAACTTCCAGACCAGACAATAGATCGGGAGTTCCACCGCCAGAAGACTCCATAGCCACCGAAAACCCATCTAGACCCGTTCCGACACCGTGCCGGAGGGGGCAATCCTTCTCCAATGGCCATATTCATCATCCCAGTGCTCTCCATGACGAGGAGGGAGTAGTTCTCCCTCGGGGCTGAGGGTACGTACCAGTAGCTATGTGTTTGATCTCTCTCTCTCTCTCATGTTCTTGAGGTGATACGATCTTGATGTATCGCGAGCTTTGTTATTATAGTTGAATCCTATGATGTTTTCTCCCCCATCTACTCTCTTGTAATGAATTGAGTTTCCCCTTTGAAGTTATCTTATCGGATTGAGTCTTTATAGATTTGAGAACACTTGATGTATGTCGTGCCGTGGATATCTATGGTGACAATGGGATATCACGTGATTCACTTGATGTATGTTTTGGTGATCAACTTGCGGGTTTCGCCCATGAACCTATGCATATGGGTTGGCACACGTTTTCGTCGTGATTCTCCGGTAGAAACTTTGGGGCACTCTTTGAGGTCCTTTGTGTTGGTTGAATAGATGAATCTGAGATTGTGTGATGCATATCGTATAATCATACCCACCGATACTTGAGGTGACATTGGAGTATCTAGGTGACATTAGGGTTTTGGTTGATTTGTGTCTTAAGGTGTTATTCTAGTACGAACTCTAGGGCTGTTTGTGACACTTATAGGAATAGCCAACGGATTGATTGGAAAGAATAACTTTGAGGTGGTTTCGTACCCTACCATAATCTCTTCGTTCGTTCTCCGCTATTAGTGGCTTTGGAGTGACTCTTTGGTGCATGTTGAGGGATAGTTATGTGATCCAATTATGTTATTATTGTTGAGAGGACTTGCACTAGTGAAAGTATGAACCTAGGCCTTGTTTCCTAGCATTGCAATACCGTTTACGCTCACTTTTATCAATTGTTACCTTGCACTTCTATCACCATGCATCTCTTCGCCGAACTAGTGCACCTATACAATTTACCATTGTATTGGGTGTGTTGGGGACACAAGAGACTCTTTGTTATTTGGTTGTAGGGTTGCTTGAGAGAGACCATCTTCATCCTACGCCTCCTACGGATTGATAAACCTTAGGTCATCCACTTGAGGGAAATTTGCTACTGTCCTACAAACCTCTGCACTTGGAGGCCCAACAACATCTACAAGAAGAAGGTTGTGTAGTAGACATCACCTAAGCATGCACCCAAGGACACATATTTGATTTTTCAACCAATTTATATGCACTGGAGCATGCGCATGTAGTTCAAATTTGAATTACGCACATAAATGGATTGAAAACTCAATTAATGCATAAAAATGTCCAAAAGAACCCTGAAAAATCACAAAAATTCACACAACACTCCTGTTGTTATATGTTGACGCGAGAAAAAAACTTGAAAGCAATAAGAGGCAATGGATATTGTTTCATCCCCAAAGGTGGGACGTTCCCTACCGAAAACTATCATGCTTGTTGTGAGAAGCATATACCAAAACCTGCCCCAAATGGGACAAAATTTATACCACGGCATTTTGATGCCCCTTCATGATAGCATTCCAAGTTTCATGAATTTCAGACAAGTTTTGGATTTACTAGAATTTAAAAACTAGGCATCTCAAAGTTTTGCCGACAATCAACGGTGCACCGGTGTTTGAAATTCATTCCCATTTCTTGCATGGGACATAAGCATGCACCCAAGGACACATATTTGATTTTTCAACCAATTTATATGCACTGAAGCATGCACATGTAGTTCAAATTTGAATTATGCACATAAATGCATTGAAAACTCAGTTAATGCATAAAAATGTCCAAACGAACCCCGCAAAGTCACAAAAATTCACACAACACTCCTGTTGTTCTATGTTGACCCGAGAAAAAACTTGAAATCAATAAGAGGCAATGGATATCATTTCATCCGCAAAGGTGGGACATTCCCTACCCAAAACCATCATACTTGTTGTGAGAAGCTGTGGTTTGCGCGAAGCATATACCCAAACCTGCCGCAAATAGGACAAAATTTGTACCACGGCATGTTGATGCTGCTCCATGATAGCATGCCAAGTTTCATGAATCTCAGACGAGTTTTGTATTTACTAGAATTTAAAAACCAAGTATCTCAATGTTTTGCCGGCAATCAACGGTGCCATGGTGTTTGAAATTCATTCCCATTTCTTGCATGGGACCTAAGCATGCACCCAAGGACAAAGATTTGATTTTACAACCAATTTATATGCACTGGAGCATGTGCAAGTAGTTCAAATTTGAATTATGCATATAAATACATTGAAAACTCAATGCATAAAAATGTCCAAACGAACCCTGAATAATTCCAGTTCTTTTATGATCACTATAGATAAAAGGTCTAGCAATTCAAACACCGTCCATGGCCGCTGTGACCCCATTATGTAATTCAAATCAAGACCAAAAATCAAGTAGATCCCACACAGTTTATTATAACCAACCGTGTGAGATGCAGCACAAAATATCTTCGGACCATGTCTGAATAAGGGACCATGTGTGATAACACTTTGCGAGCCAGTTTTTTGTCTGAAGCGATTCCATATTTTTGGCTTCCGCGGAAATATCTACCTCCCCGCCTCCTTCCCCTTACCAAAAGCCACATTTCCCTTCTTTCTGCGTTCCTTTCCAAGTTGAAACCTTCACTCCTTGCTTGCAGCGCCGCCGCCTCCTCGCCGGCGACCTTCCTTCACGCTGCTCGGCCTCGCCTATCCAGGCAGGTAATCCACACCCGACCCCCATCCTCCTCCTCCTTCCACATCCCACATGCCCCGACCGCCGGTGCGAGCGCGACACCTTCCACCCAAATCACCGACCCCACCACCAAATAAGCACCGGGCTAAGCCATAGTGCATGCAGTATAGCCAGGACCTCAAGGAGCATTTGGCAGCGGAGAAGAAAATCGCGGCCGCACGCCCGGATGAGGTCGCGATGGCTGCCATTTGTGCCGACCCCCAGATCTTGGAGCAGCACCTCGCCGTCGAGGCCACCGTTGACGCCTCGCGCACCGACGCCGCGACGCGGTTGGCTCATTAAATGACAGTTCGTGGTGTTTTCTCAAGGCCACCGTCAGTGTCTTCGACGAAGACTACGTGGTGTTTTCTGAAGGAAATATGCCCTAGAGGCAATAATAAAGTTATTATTTATTTCTTTATAATCATGATAAATGTTTATTATTCATGCTAGAATTGTATTAACCGGAAACATAATACATGTGTGAATACATAGACAAACAAAGTGTCACTAGTATGCCTCTACTTGACTAGCTCGTTAATCAAAGATGGTTATGTTTCCTAACCATGAACAATGAGTTGTTATTTGATTAACGAGGTCAGATCATTAATTGAATGATTTGATTGACATGACCCATTCCATTAGCTTAGCACCCGATCATTTAGTATGTTGCTATTGCTTTTCTTCATGACTTATACATGTTCCTATGACTATGAGATTATGCAACTCCCATTTGCCGGGGGAACACTTTGGGTGCTACCAAACGTCACAACGTAACTGGGTGATTATAAAGGAGCATTACAGGTGTCTCCAAAGGTAGATGTTGGGTTGGCGTATTTCGAGATTAGGATTTGTCACTCCGATTGTCGGAGAGGTATCTCTGGGCCCTCTCGGTAATACACATCACATAAGCCTTGCAAGCATTACAAATAATATGTTAGTTGTGAGATGATGTATTACGGAACGAGTAAAGAGACTTGCCGGTAACGAGATTGAACTAGGTATTGGATACCGACGATCGAATCTCGGGCAAGTAACATACCGATGACAAAGGGAACAACGTATGTTGTTATGCGGTCTGACCGATAAAGATCTTCGTAGAATATGTAGGAGCCAATATGGGCATCCAGGTCCCGCTATTGGTTATTGACTGGAGACCTGTCTCGGTCATGTCTACATTGTTCTCGAACCCGTAGGGTCCGCACGCTTAAGGTTACGATGACAGTTATATTATGAGTTTATGCATTTTGATGTACCGAAGGTTGTTCGGAGTCCCGGATGTGATCACGGACATAACGAGGAGTCTCGAAATGGTCGAGACGTAAAGATTGATATATTGGAAGCCTATGTTTGGATATCGGAAGTGTTCCGGGTGAAATCGGGATTTTTCCGGAATACCGGGAGGGTTACCGGAACCCCCCTGGAGCCATATGGGCCTTCATGGGCCTTAGTGGAAAGGAGAAAGGGGCAGCCCAAGGTGGCTGCGCCACTTCCCCCTCCCCTAGTCCTATTAGGACTAGGAGAAGGTGGCCGGCCCCCCTCTCCCTCTTTCCCCCTTTGGGGAATCCTAGTTGGAATAGGATTGGAGGGGAGTCCTACTCCCGGAAGGAGTAGGACTCCTCCTGCGCCCTCCTCCTTGGCCGGCGCCCCTCCCCCCTTGGCTCCTTTATATACTGAGGCAGAGGCACCCCAGAAACACACAAGTTGATCCACGTGATCTATTCCTTAGCCGTGTGCGGTGCCCCCTGCCACCATATACCTCGATAATACTGTAGCGGAGTTTAGGCGAAGCCCTGCTGCTGTAGTACATCAAGATCATCACCACGCCGTCGTGCTGACGGAACTCTTGCCCGACACTTTGCTGGATCGGAGTCCGGGGATCGTCATCGAGCTGAACGTGTCCTCGAACTCGGAGGTGCCGTAGTTTCGGTGCTTGATCGGTTGTATCGTGAAGACGTACGACTACTTCCTCTACGTCGTGTCATCGCTTCCGTAGTCGGTCTGCGTTGGGTACGTAGACAACACTCTCCCCCTCGTTGCTATGCATCACATGATCTTGCATGTGCGTAGGAAATTTTTTGAAATTACTACGAAACCCAACAGTGGCATCCGAGCCAGGTTATTTATGTTGATGTTATATGCACGAGTAGAACACAAGTGAGTTGTGGAAGATACAAGTCATACTGCCTACCAGCATGTCATACTTTGGTTCGGCGGTATTGCTGGACGAGACGACCCGGACCAACATTACGCGTACGCTTACGCGAGACCGGTTCTCCCGACGTGCTTTGCACACAGGTGGCTTGCGGGCGACTGTCTCTCCAACTTTAGTTGAACCAAGTATGGCTACGCCCGGTCCTTGCGAAGGTTAAAACGGAGTCTATTTGACAAACTATCATTGTGGTTTTGATGCGTAGGTGAGATTGGTTCTTACTTAAGCCCGTAGCAGCCACGTAAAACTTGCAACAACAAAGTAGAGGACGTCTAACTTGTTTTTGCAGGGCATGTTGTGATGTGATATGGTCAAGGCATGATGCTGAATTTTATTGTATGAGCTGATCATGTTTTTGTAACCAAGTTATCGGCAACTGGCAAGAGCCATATGGTTGTCGCTTTATTGTATGCAATGCAATCGCGATGTAATGCTTTACTTTATTACTAAACGGTAGAGATAGTCGTGGAAGCATAAGATTGGAGAGACGACAACGATGCTACGATGGAGATCAAGGTGTCGCGCCGGTGACGTTGGTGATCATGACGGTGCTTCGGAGATGGAGATCACAAGCACAAGATGATGATGGCCATATCATATCACTCATATTGATTGCATTATAAGATGATCTCTCACTAAATTATCAAGAAGTGTTCTCCCTGAGTATGCACCGTTGCGAAAGTTCTTCGTGCTGAGACACCACGTGATGATCGGGTGTGATAGGCTCTACGTTCAAATACAACGGGTGCAAAACAGTTGCACACGCGGAATACTCAGGTTATACTTGATGAGCCAAGCATATACAGATATGGCCTCTGAACACGGAGACCGAAAGGTCGAGCGTGAATCATATAGTAGATATGATCAACATAATGATGTTCACCGATGAAACTACTCCATCTCACGTGATGATCGAACATGGTTTAGTTGATTTGGATCACGTGATCACTTAGAGGATTAGAGGGATGTCTATCTAAGTGGGAGTTCTTCAGTAATATGATTAATTGAACTTAAATTTATCATGAACTTAGTACCTGATAGTATCTTGCTTGTTTATGTTGATTGTAGATAGATGGCTCGTGCTGTTGTTCCGTTGAATTTTAATGCGTTCCTTGAGAAAGCAAAGTTGAAAGATGATGGTAGCAATTACACGGACTGGGTCCGTAACTTGAGGATTATCCTCATTGCTGCACAGAAGAATTACGTCCTGGAAGCACCGCTGGGTGCCAGGCCTGCTGCTGGAGCAACACCAGATGTTATGAACGTCTGGCAGAGCAAAGCTGATGACTACTCGATAGTTCAGTGTGCCATGCTTTACGGCTTAGAATCGGGACTTCAACGACGTTTTGAACGTCATGGAGCATATGAGATGTTCCAGGAGTTGAAGTTGATATTTCAAGCAAATGCCCGGATTGAGAGATATGAAGTCTCCAATAAGTTCTATAGCTGCAAGATGGAGGAGAACAGTTCTGTCAGTGAGAATACTCAAAATGTCTGGGTATAATAATCACTTGATTCAATTGGGAGTTAATCTTCCAGATGATTGCGTCATTGACATAATTCTCCAATCACTGCCACCAAGCTACAAGAGCTTCATGATGAACTATAATATGCAAGGGATGAACAAGACTATTCCCGAGCTCTTCGCAATGCTGAAAGCTGCGGAGGTAGAAATCAAAAAGGAGCATCAAGTGTTGATGGTTAACAAAACCACTAGTTTCAAGAAAAAGGGCAAAGGGAAGAAGAAGGGGAACTTCAAGAAGAATGGCAAGCAAGTTGCTGCTCAAGAGAAGAAACAAGTCTGGACCTAAGCCTGAAACTGAGTGCTTCTACTGCAAGCAGACTAGTCACTGGAAGTAGAACTGCCCCAAGTATTTGGCGGATAAGAAGGATGGCAAGGTGAACAAAGGTATATGTGATATACATGTTATTGATGTGTACCTTACTAATGCTCGCAGTAGCACCTGGGTATTTGATACTGGTTCTGTTGCTAATATTTGCAACTCGAAACAGGGGCTACGGATTAAGTGAAGATTGGCTAAGGACGAGGTGACGATGCGCGTGGGAAACGGTTCCAAAGTCGATGTGATCGCGGTCGGCACGCTACCTCTACATCTACCTTCGGGATTAATATTAGACCTAAATAATTGTTATTTTGGTGCCAGCGTTGAGCATGAACATTATATCTGGATCTTGTTTAATGCGAGACGGTTATTCATTTAAATCAGAGAATAATGGTTGTTCTATTTATATGAGTAATATCTTTTATGGTCATGCACCCTTGAAGAGTGGTCTATTTTTATTGAATCTCGATAGTAGTAATACACATATTCATAATGTTGAAGCCAAAAGATGCAGAGTTGATAATGAAAGTGCAACTTATTTGAGGCACTGTCGTTTAGGTCATATCGGTGTAAAACGCATGAAGAAACTCCATACTGATGGACTTTTGAAACCACTTGATTATGAATCACTTGGTACTTGCGAACCGTGCCTCATGGGCAAGATGACTAAAACACCGTTCTCCGGTACTATGGAGAGAGCAACAGATTTGTTGGAAATCATACATACCGATGTATGTGGTCCGATGAATATTGAGGCTCGTGGCGGATATCGTTATTTTCTCACCTTCACAGATGATTTAAGCAGATATGGATATATCTACTTAATGAAACATAAGTCTGAAACATTTGAAAAGTTCAAAGAATTTCATAGTGAAGTTGAAAATCATCGTAACAAGAAAATAAAGTTTCTACGATCTGATCGTGGAGGAGAATATTTGAGTTATGAGTTTGGTGTACATTTGAAAAACTGTGGAATAGTTTCGCAACTCACGCCACCCGGAACACCACAGTGTAATGGTGTGTCCGAACGTCGTAATCGTACTTTACTAGATATGGTGCGATCTATGATGTCTCTTACTGATTTACCGCTATCATTTTGGGGATACGCTCTAGAGACGGCCGCATTCACGTTAAACAGGGCACCATCAAAATCCGTTGAGACAACGCCTTATGAACTATGGTTTGGCAAGAAACCAAAGTTGTCGTTTCTGAAAGTTTGGGGCTGCGATGCTTATGTGAAAAAGCTTCAACCTGATAAGCTCGAACACAAATCGGAGAAATGTGTCTTCATAGGATATCCAAAGGAAACTATTGGATACACCTTCTATCACAGATCCGAAGGCAAGACTTTTGTTGCTAAATTCGGAAACTTTCTTGAGAAGGAGTTTCTCTCGAAAGAAGTGAGTGGGAGAAAAGTAGAACTTGACGAGGTAACTGTACCTGCTCCCTTGTTGGAAAGTAGTACATCACAGAAAACTGTTTCTGTGACACCTACACCAATAAGTGAGGAAGCTAATGATAATGATCATGAAACTTCAGAACAAGATACTACTGAACCTCGTAGATCAACCAGAGTAAGATCCGCACCAGAGTGGTACAGTAATCCAGTTCTGGAAGTCATGCTACTAGATCATGATGAACCTACGAACTATGAAGAAGCAATGGTGAGCCCAGATTCCGCAAAGTGGCTTGAAGCCATGAAATCTGAGATGGGATCCATGTATGAGAACAAAGTATGGACTTTGGTTGACTTGCCCGATGATCGGCAAGCAATTGAGAATAAATGGATCTTTAAGAAGAAGACTGACGCTGATGGTAATGTTACTGTCTACAAAGCTCGACTTGTCGCAAAAGGTTTTTGACAAGTTCAAGGGATTGACTACGATGAGACCTTCTCACCCGTAGCGATGCTTAAGTCCGTCCGAATCATGTTAGCGATTGCCGCATTTTATGATTATGAAATTTGGCAGATGGATGTCAAAACTGCATTCGTGAATGGATTTCTGGAAGAAGAGTTGTATATGATGCAACCGGAAGGTTTTGTCGATCCAACGGGAGCTAACAAAGTGTGCAAGCTCCAGCGATCCATTTATGGACTGGTGCAAGCCTCTCGGAGTTGGAATAAACGCTTTGATAGTGTGATCAAAGCATTTGGTTTTATACAGACTTTCGGAGAAGCCTGTATTTACAAGAAAGTGAGTGGGAGCTCTGTAGCATTTCTAATATTATATGTGGATGACATATTGCTGATTGGAAATGATATAGAATTTCTGGATAGCATAAAGGGATACTTGAATAAAAGTTTTTCAATGAAATACCTCGGTGAAGCTTCTTACATATTAGGCATTAAGATCTATAGAGATAGATCAAGACGCTTAATTGGACTTTCAAAAAGCACATACGTTGACAAGATTTTGAAGAAATTCAAAATGGATCAAGCAAAGAAAGGATTCTTGCCTGTGTTACAAGGTGTGAAGTTGTGTAAGACTCAATGCCCGACCACTGCAGAAGATAGAGAGAATATGAAAGATGTTCCCTATGCATCAGCCATAGGCTCTATCATATATGCAATGCTGTGTACCAGACCTGATGTGTGCCTTGCTATAAGTTTAGCAGGGAGGTACCAAAGTAATCCAGGAGTGGATCACTGGACATCGGTCAAGAACATCCTGAAATACCTGAAAAGGACTAAGGATATGTTTCTCGTATATGGAGGTGACAAAGAGCTCACCGTAAAAGGTTACGTTGATGCAAGCTTTGACACTGATCCGGACGATTCTAAATCGCAAACCGGATACGTGTTTACATTAAACGGTGGAGCTGTCAGTTGGTGCAGTTCTAAACAAAGCGTCGTAGCGGGATCTACATGTGAAGTGGAGTACATAGCTGCTTCGGAAGCAGCGAACGAAGGAGTCTGGATGAAGGAGCTCATATCCGATCTAGGTGTCAAACCTAGTGCATCGGGTCCAATGAAAATCTTTTGTGACAATACTGGTGCAATTGCCTTGGCAAAGGAATCCAGATTTCACAAAAGGACCAAACACATCAAGAGACGCTTCAATTCCATCCGGGATCTAGTCCAGGTGGGAGACATAGAGATTTGCAAGATACATACGGATCTGAATGTTGCAGACCCGTTGACTAAGCCTCTTCCACGAGCAAAACATGATCAGCACCAAGGCTCCATGGGTGTTAGAATCATTACAGTGTAATCTAGATTATTGACTCTAGTGCAAGTGGGAGACTGAAGGAAATATGCCCTAGAGGCAATAATAAAGTTATTATTTATTTCCTTATAATCATGATAAATGTTTATTATTCATGCTAGAATTGTATTAACCGGAAACATAATACATTTGTGAATACATAGACAAACAAAGTGTCACTAGTATGCCTCTACTTAACTAGCTCATTAATCAAAGATGGTTATGTTTCCTAACCATGAACAATGAGTTGTTATTTGATTAACGAGGTCACATCATTAATTGAATGATCTGATTGACATGACCCATTCCATTAGCTTAGCACCCGATCGTTTAGTATGTTGCTATTGATTTTCTTCATGACTTATACATGTTCCTATGACTATGAGATTATGCAACTCCCGTTTGCTGGAGGAACACTTTGGGTGCTACCAAACGTCACAACGTAACTGGGTGATTATAAAGGAGCATTACAGGTGTCTCCAAAGGTAGATGTTGGGTTGGCGTATTTCGAGATTAGGATTTGTCACTCCGATTGTCGGAGAGGTATCTCTGGGCCCTCTCAGTAATACACATCACATAAGCCTTGCAAGCATTACAACTAATATGTTAGTTGTGAGATGATGTATTACGGAACGAGTAAAGAGACTTGCCGGTAACGAGATTGAACTAGGTATTGGATACTGACGATCGAATCTCGGGCAAGTAACATACCGATGACAAAGGGAACAACGTATGTTGTTATGCGGTCTGACCGATAAAGATCTTCGTAGAATATGTAGGAGCCAATATGGGCATCCAGGTCCCGCTATTGGTTATTGACTGCAGACGTGTCTCGGTCATGTCTACATTGTTCTCGAACCCGTAGGGTCCACACGCTTAAGGTTACGATGACAGTTATATTATGAGTTTATGCATTTTGATGTACCGAAGGTTGTTCGGAGTCCCGGATGTGATCACGGACATAACGAGGAGTCTCGAAATGGTCGAGACGTAAAGATTGATATATTGGAAGCCTATGTTTGGATATCGGAAGTGTTCCGGGTGAAATCGGGATTTTTCCGGAATACCGGGAGGGTTACCGGAACCCCCCTGGAGCCATATGGGCCTTCATGGGCCTTAGTGGAAAGGAGAAAGGGGCAGCCCAAGGTGGCTACGCCACTTCCCCCTCCCCTAGTCCTATTAGGACTAGGAGAAGGTGGCCGGCCCCCCTCTCCCTCTTTCCCCCTTTGGGGAATCCTAGTTGCAATAGGATTGGAGGGGAGTCCTACTCCCGGAAGGAGTAGGACTCCTCCTGCGCCCTCCTCCTTGGCCGGCGCCCCTCCCCCCTTGGCTCCTTTATATACTGAGGCAGAGGCACCCCAGAAACACACAAGTTGATCCATGTGATCTATTCCTTAGCCGTGTGCGGTGCCCCCTGCCACCATATACCTCGGTAATACTGTAGCGGAGTTTAGGCGAAGCCCTGCTGCTGTAGTACATCAAGATCGTCACCACGCCGTCGTGCTGACGGAACTTTTCCCCGACACTTTGCTGGATCGGAGTCCGGGGATCGTCATCGAGCTGAACGTGTGCTCGAACTCGGAGGTGCCGTAGTTTCGGTGCTTGATCGGTTGGATCGTGAAGACGTACGACTACTTCCTCTACGTCGTGTCATTGCTTCCGCAGTCGGTCTGCGTTGGGTACGTAGACAACACTCTCCCCCTCGTTGCTATGCATCACATGATCTTGCGTGTGCGTAGGAAATTTTTTGAAATTACTACGAAACCCAACATTTTCTCAGTGTGCACGTGCTTACCTCATCTCGAGAGTTAGCAGGTTGGTGCCCGGAGCGGCTCAGGCAACTCACCACTACAACCAGGGCACCCACGATGCGGAGGCCTCGCTGTCAGTGTCAAAACCGGCGGATCTCGGGTAGGGGGTCCCGAACTGTGCGTCTAAGCTCGATGGTAACAGGAGACAAGGGACACAATGTTTACCCAGCTTCGGGCCCTCTCTATGGAGGTAATACCCTACTTCCTGATTGATTGATCTTGATGAATCTATACCTACTAATAAAAGGGCTATCGCTTCTTACCACAGATTTTTCGCCCATTTCTTCATAGGTCTTTCTTTTAGTCCGTCCTATTTTGTTTTCTTCGTACATGTGGCCTGCATGGTTTTTTGCACGCTCAGCTGGGCCTGTGCATTATGGGCTGCCAAGTGGGCTCCTGAAAGTCATGAAAAATATGATAGAAGCCTATGGGGATCAAACTAACAACCTCACGTTACGTCCAAGGTACATCAACTAATTGGACTAGAATATCTCATGTTGTTTAGTCCCACCTTGCTCTGCTAAATCAATTTCCACCGGTTCATATACGTTGGCAAGTCCTCTGAAAAATAAATCGGTCACCTCAGTAATCAAACAGACCATGAAGGACGAGTGTCACTATGAGAGAGAGAGATGCGGTAGAATGGGTTGATGCATGGGAACGTGCCACACTCCTAACCCATGCATACAAAATCATAATATATTGGAAGCGCCCTTGGGGTTGGAACGTCAACAAAATCATGCACGTTTGGGGATACATATAAAAATCAGTCAAGAAAGTAAAGGTGCATGAAGAATTAATAAAGAAAATATATGATTTTTATTATGATCTTTCCACACCAGGCCGGCTTTACGGTAATGGTCGTTCGGTGGTCCATGAACCTTGATGTAAATTTTATTATGTTGGAGGTGTTTTCTACTTCGGGTGAATCTTTATAATAGATCTGATCTTTTCGAAAAAAAAAATCTTTTTACATGACTTCGTGTATCCTTTGGACAAATATTATCATGTTTACAGATGATTTTCATATGTCTTTTGGAGGATTAGGATTCGAATAAAATTTATGATCTTGATTGTTTAATTCAAAGGATTGAAATCAATGAGAATTCATTCTCTATCTCTATCCATCTTCCTACTTTTTTCGTCCATCCCTCCATCTATTCCGTGAGTTTAAAATAGTCTGGCGACGAAGGTGGCTCGGCTGATAGACGCCACCCACCGGTTGCCCTCTGAGACGTCTGATTGCTCCCACTAACCGTTCAATCTGACTCAAGTCATCCCTTTGCCCCTCCCACCACACGTGAATGATCAAAAAAACACAATGCCCCAGCCGTTTTGCAGTGTCGTGCAACCTTTCACGCTAGGTTCGCAGCACCGACACATCTGTTATATCCATATAAAAACTAGATTATTTATTCTCTATTGCAATGTGCGGCTCTTTTGTTTCCCCCCGTTGCAATGCACGGGCACATTTCCTAGTATGAGTATTACAAGAGTTGATCTACCACGAGATCGTAATGGCTAAACCCTAAAAGTATATCCTATCTGACTATGATTATGAGGATATATGTCTACGGACCTAGCCCTCTGGTTTATATAGACAACGGAGGGATCTAGATTTACATAAGGTCGGCTACAGAGAAAGGAAACTTCATATGTGGTTGCCAAGCTTGCCTTCCACGCCAAGGAGAGTCCAATCCGGACACGGGTAGAATCTTCGGTCATTGTATCTTCACAGCCCATCAGTCTGGCCAATGTCTAATAGGTCGGACGCCCGAGGACCCCTTAGTCCAGGACTCCCTCAGTAGCCCCTGAACCAGGCTTCAATGACGAGGTGTCTGGCGCGCAGATTGTCTTCGGCATTGCAAGGTGGGTTCCCCCTTTCCGAATACTCCAAGATAGTGTTCGGACGTGACGAACGTGTCCAGATCTGCAACACAAGTACCACGCACAACCGCGGAGAGTATAATATATCACGAGTACAATCCACCAACAACTTTTTGTAATGGGACATCACGCTTGCGCGGTCATTATTTCAAACCGTTTCTTGTCCTGCCGTTCCATGTTTCGAGGCGCGGTTTTTATTGGCACGTCTTGTCGAAATGGAGATCGTGTCCCCTTATTGCGGGATTCTCATCAATATGAGCGTGGGAAACCCAACCGTTCCATTGGAATGATCCCTTTAGAATAGGCAGGTTTTCCAGTTTAGGAGGAGGCGTTCGATATCTGTTGGCTTTATAAAGGGGCCAAGGGCCGTCTTATTTTGTGCCGACCCTTTCCTCAGCCCTTCCAACTTTGAGTTCTAGCACCCGAGGTTCGACTTCATTGCTTCAAGCTGCCCAATCATGTCCGGACCCAGCCCACAGGGCCGATGGGTGGCTTCCTTTGTTACAGAGGAGGACATTGCGAAGCTTCGTGCAGCCAGATACCTGACCGCGGAGAACCCCATAGGCTTCCCACTCGAGGACAGGTTATTCCTACTCCTAGATCCGGCGAGAGGGTCGTATTCATCTCCCACTTCCTGCGAGGGCTAGGATTCGCTCTACATCCATTCGTCCGGGGGCTCATGTTTTACTACGGACTAGATTTTCATGATCTAGCCCCAGATTCCTTCCTTCACATCTCGACGTTCATTATCACGTGCGAAGCCTTTCTCTGTATTCCCCCACACTTCGGCTTATGGCTCACGACCTTTAGTGTGAAGCCGAAGGTAGTCAACGGGGAACAAGCGGAGTGCCGAGGTGCTACAGTGAGCAAGCTTACCAATGCTCCCTGGCCAAAAGGCTCTTTCACTGAAACTCCCAACCTATGGCAGCGGGAGTGGTTTTATGTCACTGAACCCCGCGGTACCAAGTGGGCGGCTATACCCGTGTTTCGATCTGGCCCTCCATTACAGCTTGCATCATGGGTTAATAAGGGGCTAGACTAGGGATCAATTGACGAAGTGCAAACTCTACAGAGCCGCATCCGAAGCCTCTTTTAGAAGGACGTCGGTCTTATCAATGTGGTTCGAGTAATGTTGGTCTGCCG
This sequence comes from Triticum urartu, assembly GCF_056163025.1. Lineage (NCBI taxonomy): Eukaryota > Viridiplantae > Streptophyta > Magnoliopsida > Poales > Poaceae > Triticum > Triticum urartu. The sequence continues at coordinate 102,593,192 of NC_141878.1, forward strand.
GGTTCTGCCGTGCCAGCGACGGCCTCTCTATATGTGGGAGTTTAATCTGAAAGGACCACAAACCCTCCAAGACTTCTTCGGTACCATGCACAAAGGAATGTGGAAGTTGTTTCTCGGGAAACAAAAATAGTGTCCAGACATCACCGAGGACATCGGCCTCGACCGCAACCATCCAAATACCTCAGTATGCGCTCGACTCCCGAACAATTTCTAGTTATGCATGCCGTAATGCGATACTAATCACACTATCTTCTTCCAGGGCTGGATAAAGAAAGTAGAGCGAATTAGGTGTTCGGCCCCCCTTCCCAAAGACTCGGCGGATCCCGTATTAATAAGGATGCCGGCCTCAGCACCATACCAGATGCCTGTAAAGGAGGACAAGACAGAGAGCGGGAGGACCGAAGGTGGCCTCCATCCCAAAGATATATTAGATGCTGTGTCCGGGGAGATCAAAATCCCATCGCCCGAAGACAAAAGTAAAGGAGAAGCCAACATTCCTTCTCTCCATGGTAAGAAAAGGGACATCTCCAAAGATTGGGAGGAAAAAGGCTCCTAAGCGAGGCAAGATGCCCCTGTCGGGCGGCTCGGGCTTGGAGGACGACGTCATCACGCAGTCCCCCGACGAGGGCAAGCCTAAATCGTAAGCGAACAAGGGTGTCTTAAACATATCCCGTTCCTCTCCTGTGACCAGGGTAACATCTGGAATATATGTTTTTGCAGCTCGGCACATAGTCTTCTTCAACAATCCTCTTCCTCAGGGGATCTTCTCCCGGAGATGATGGAAAGCGTGACGCCTCCACCAGTCTCCTCGCCCAATAGGGCGGACGACTTCGAGGTGTCGTCTCGGAGGGTCTCTCCTGATCAACAAGTGATGCGAGGGATGATGAAAACACTACCCCAACGTGATACTCCGGTAGCCCAGGGTCCGGGGGCCAATAATAAAGGCCCGGGACTATTCGACTTACAACCGAAGACAATTCTAGGGACGAATGAACGGATCCCTTCGAAGGGAGGCCGTGCTGCTACAACTGCTACTAGAGATCCAGAAGCGCCAGATATATTGACGAACATGCTGCGACAGGCGCCCGTTTTCGAGGACAATCGTACCTTGATGGGTACGGTGGTTGAAAAGGTCCTGCCATGAAAAGCGGACTGAATGAGGCCTTCACGAGCCTCCTAAGCGACTTCGAGGTTTGTACTGTAATGCTTTCGATTGTGTTTTATTCACAAAATACTCCTGTGTATAGATAGTAGCCCCCGAGACTCTGATTGGCTTCCCAAGGGAGGTGATCAGAGGATCAAAAAGATATGTCCAGGAAATAATCTGGCTACTTGGAAGACAGGCTGTTACCTCCCCGGCTACTACCCGATCCACAGAGGTTGCAGATCTGCAGTGTAAGATTGATGAGGCAGATGATGACATCACGCTTATCAACAGGTGGCTTGACGAGGCGCAAGGTATGTTTTTGGGGCAGTCAGTATATGTATGTATGATAATATATGAACGAAGCTAGAATTGTATACTGAGACGCGCATAACTGCAGATGGTGCTGCCACGGTGGAGGCCCTTCGGGATGAACTTGCTCTAGCCAAGGAGCAAGCCTGGATGAATAATTTGGCTGCCAATAAGGCAAAAGATGAATTAAAAACCGAACAGGCTGCTCGGCGCCAGTGTGAGGAGAGAATTTCTGTCACGCCGCGTGAGCTAAAGGAAACCACTGTCCAGTGCGAATTCCTCGAGAGGGATAACAAAGCCAAATAGGCCGATCTCGAAAAGGCCTTACAAGAGGCAAGAGAAGCATGATCCGAGTCTAGAGCGGCTCGGGAGGAGATCCAGCAAGCTAGGGAGATAGCGGCTGGTAAGCCTTTCTTGTTACAGACTAAATTCGGCGATCCAAAGTATTCCCCGCTTAATCAGATGTGGAGCTCTCCAGACGCATTCTTGGACCTGCCGAAGAGCACCTCCGATGCGGCGCAATTTTACCAAGCTTAGGAAGGGTGTGCCACGGAGAAGCTTTTTTGGTCACAATTCGGCGCGCCAAAGCATCCGCTATTACTGAACGAACAGATGGCCCAGTGGGGAGAGCTCCACGGGATATCCGGTTCTGCAATGAAGAACGTTATAGTCCGGCTATGGCCTACTAAGCAAATTCCGAATAGTTATTTCAGTTTGGTGCAGCGGCTTGTTGATGCAGTGTCGCGTATCGACGCCATTAAGGGTTCAACGTGCATTGAAGGTGCACGGACGGCCTTTGCCCGCGTAGAGACATACTGGGCGAAGATGATGGCCACCGACATTGCAGCGAGGAGTCCCCCCAAGGGCAAGGACTGTCACGCACAAGATCATTATTTCGAGGATGTTTTAGAGGGTGCCTGCTTGATAGAGGGTCAGTGCTCGAAAGACATGATATTCGAATGAAATGTGTTGAAATTGTAAAACACAATATTATGATAATATTATGATATTCTCTTAAAAGCTTTGGTTCCTCCTATGCGAGCATTTTTGTATAATTTGAAAGTTTTCCAGTCATCGGCTTTAGCCCCCTCATAGAAAATACGGGGGTGTTCGGAAAAGCACTTGATCACTCTTAACCCAACGTCTTGGTCCATGAAGGAGGTGTCAATGTGGTGAATGAGGCAATTGGACTATAGGGCGTTAACACTTTCACTTAGCCATGGGAGTTTTATGGTGGGACTACTATATAGAACCTGGTATGTACGTGGTTATCCCAATATGGTGCGTTACATGTATGACCTGAAGAAAGGTCCTTCGTGTAATACGGAGGGAATCGCGAAAGATTCTGATAAGTCATTGAGTGGTTGACCAGCTCTCGCCGCATCATGATAGTCAGTTTTCGGCTTTCTCTAATGAGGTATTTGACCAGATGAACCGGAAACACAATCGCAGTAGTTCTCCCTTTACTACCTTAGCCGATAGAGCGGAACGTAAGGTAGAAAGCACAGGAGCCGGGCAACCCAACTATTGACCCAAGACATGATTCGGAGCTGATGCATATAAGGCCAAACTCGCGACGCCGAAGTATGCTATAAAGCTGTTGGGACTTGTTGGCAATTTATTTTGTTCCCATATCGAGCCCCTAGCGAGTTTTGTCGGGGTGTGTGAAATAACACAAGGAGCAAAATTCAGTTCTTTAGAGAAAAGTGAATACTGGATACAGATTATGTTCACTAGAACTTGAGTGATATGCCAATCATTGTTTTGTATATAATAACACCACGACCCTGGCTATTTGACATGCCAGGGGTCGACGGCTGATGAAGATGGCACATTACAGGCTCGCAAAATAGAGAGTGCAGTCTACAAAAAGTTGTTTTGGACTTCCTATCGCACGTCGGCGCCGCCTTTCCTCAGTGAAGGGGCTCCTTAACAGGAGTAGCCTTTGGGTGAATGTACAAACCCGAACTCTGATAGAGTCAGTGAGATGACGAGCCTTTGAGTCACCTGTGGTAAAGGATAATGAAAAAGGAAAGAGTAGTTAGAAAAGAAAAGAAGGAGGTTATGGGAGTAATTGTAGGCCCATCCGTATTGTGCTTCCGCCGATGCCCATGGTATTTTAAGTGCATAGTTATGTATGCGCGGTACAGATTTCGCAGGTGTATGAGGCGGGTGGCAGAAGCCGAACTGCTAGTCCTGCTCCAAAATTGGTCGGTCCTGCTGAATGGAGACCGGGGGCTTAATGGCCGACAAGGCATGCGGTTTAATAAGATGGCTTTGTACTTCGGCTGATGTAACCGTAGTATGATCCTCAGTCCGGAGGGAGTGCTTCTCATGCTCCCCTGTAGAGGTGTGTGTCACATATACAATGTTCATTGTTTTTACTTCGGGGGGAAATTGCTTCTAACCCCCGGTATTTGGTTGGCGAGTCTCTTCGTCATCGCTATCACATGGCGGCCTCTTCCCCTTGTGTTCGGCGTTGACCTTGTCGGCCTGCTTGAAGACCCAACAACTTCTGTTGGTGTGATTAGCTGGTTTATCGGGGTTGCCATGAATCTGGCAGGGCCGATCCAATATCTTGTCTAAATTGGATGGTCTGTCTCTGTTTGCCTTGAATGCCTTTTTTCGTTGACCGGGTTTGGGGCCGCTGAATCCGGCATTGACCGCTGTCGCGTGTTCTTTCATTATCATTGCGACACTTGTGTTTGCTGCGTTGTGGTTTGCTGTTGCCGTCTCGGACTTCAGAAGTGCACGGATCGCTAGCGTTGTTGCTTCTATGAGTGAGCCAGCTGTCTTCTCCCACGCAAAAGCGGGTCATCAGAGCGGTAAGGGTTGAGATGGATTTTGGTTTTTCTTGACCGATGTGGCAGGCGAGGCACTCGTCCCGGACGCTGCCTTGAAGGCCGCTAGGGCTTCCGCGTCCGGACAGTCGACGATTTGGTTCTTTTTAACTAAGAACCTAGTCCAGAGCTTCCTGGCTGACTCCCCGGGCTGCTGGACGATGTGATTTAAGTCATCGACATCCGGTGGCCGGACATATGTACCTTGGAAGTTGTCGACAAAGGCGTCTTCCAAATCCTCCCAATTGCAGATAGAGTTTTCGGGCAGACTATTTAACCAGTGCCGAGCTGGCCCTTTGAGTTTTAGTGGGAGGTATTTGATGGCTTGAAGGTCATCTCTGCGGGCCATGTGGATATGGAGAAGGAAATCCTCGATCCATACCACGGGATCAGTTGTTCCATCATTTGATTCGATATTCACGGGTTTAAACCCTTCTGGGAATTCGTGCTCCATTACTTCGTCTGTGAAGCAAAGAGGGTGTGCGACGCCTCTATGTTGGGCCACATTGCGACGTAGCTCCGATGGAGTCCGTCTGCGGTTTTCGGCCCGGGTGTGAATAGGATTGTCACGTCCGAATAGATAGCCGTCGTCACGTGTCGGGGCATGTCCTCGCGATCTGTAGATCGATCTGGTATGTCCTGCTATATTATTCAGGCCCTGCCAAAGGTCATATGTGTGACCACAAGTTGTGTTGTCTCTTCCTTTACGTTGAGGTGGGGTGGGCTGGTGTTCGGCTTGATTTGCCGCTTTGTCCCAACCGCATGGTGGTCGGTTAGCCACATTGTGCGGTGATGGTATGGGCTCCGGCGCCTCGTCATCGAACTGAGGGAGCAATTTGCGCTACGGGTAAATTTTGGTTGCCCGCTTGATGCCGTATTCTTTGGCTGCTAGGACATCAGTCCATCTATCGTTGAGCAGATCTTGGTCAGCTTGAAGCTATTGCTGCTTCTTTTTTAGGCTCCTTGCAGTGGCTATTAGCCGGCGCTTAAAACACTCCTGCTCCTGAGGCTCCTCAGGCACGATAAAATCCTCGCTGCCGAGGCTCGCCTCATCCTCGGAGAGTGGAAGATAATTACTGTCCTCTGAGTCATCGTTTATGGCCTGTTCGTCAGGGCTAACTTGCCCGTTTTCCTGATCGTCCTGTTCGGCAGATCGTTCGTCAGGATCTTCTTTGTCTTTGGCACTGTCCGAAGTGTTATCGTCTCCCGTGCCTGTGTTGCTGTCTTTGCTGCGGCGTTATTTAGAGCGGCGCTGCTGACGCCGGCACTTTGGTTCTGTCTTAGGAGGTTCATCCTCAACTGGATTCTCTTTGTCATCGCCGCTATTTTCTTTTGGTGCATCCACCATGTATACGTCATATGAGGAGGTGGCCGTCCATCATCCGGTGAATGGCGGGTTTTGGGCCTCCTCTTCAGAGCCGTAATCGAGCATGTCGGTTAGGTCCTCGACAGTGGCTATGATGTGGGCGGTCTGTGGGAAACGAAATTTTCTGTCATCAGCCTCTAGTTTGAAACTAATATAATTCAGCTTAGAGTCCCCCGCCAGGGATAGATTTTTTAGTGAGTTTAGCACGTCGCCCAGAGGTGAGTGTCGGATGATGTCCGCAGAGCTGAATTCGACGATCGATGACCGATCAAGCTCGACATACGCGGATGCACAAGGTTTGGAACCTGTAGCCATAGACAAGTCCATGGTTCAAGTGACACAGATGTCACTTGAAGTTAGGTCTGTGTGCGGCTCCAATGCCGCTGAGTCTGTGGCTTCCACGGCGGGATTGAGTTTCCCGTCTTCGGATGGCGCGATCTGCTCCGGATCTAGGGCCAGACCAGTTACAGGTACTATCTCCTGGGTATGGTTCGATGACAGATTTACGTCATGTTCATCGTGGTTGCAGGGAGCGGCTGCTGTGGTCTGGAACCCGTCGAAGATCAAGTCTCTGTGGATATCCGCGACATAGTTCTAGCTTCCAGATCTGACCTGATGGCCAGGGGCGTAGCTTTCGATCAGCTCCGAATGGCTAAGCGAGTTGGCCCGCAGTGCAAAGCCGCCGAATACAAAGATCTGTCCGGGGAGGAAGACTTCCCCTTGGAATGCGTCATTGTAGATGGTCGAAGGAGCCATCAAACCCTTTGACGATGGCACAGTGGAACTCTCAATGAAAGCACTAATGTCGGTGTCAAAACCGGCAGTTCTCGGGTAGGGGGTCCCGAACTGTGCGTCTAAGGTCGATGGTAACATGAGACAAGGGACACAATGTTTACCCAGGTTCGGGCCCGCTCTATGGAGGTAATACCCTACTTCCTGCTTGATTGATCTTGATGAATATGAGTATTACAAGAGTTGATCTACCACGAGATCGTAATGGCTAAACCCTAAAAGTCTAGCCTGTCTGACTATGATTATGAGGATATATGTCTACGGACCTAGCCCTCCGGTTTATATAGACACCGGAGGGATCTAGTTTTACATAAGGTCGGTTACAGAGAAAGGAATCATCATATGTGGTCGCCAAGCTTGCATTCGACACCAAGGAGAGTCCCATCTGGACACAGTTAGAGTCTTCGGTCTTTTTATCTTCATAGCCCATCAGTCCGACCCATGTCTAATAGGTTGGACGCCCGAGGACCCATTAGTCCAGGACTCCCTCACTCGCCCTCTTCCTTGTCCAAGGAGCCAATCATCATCGATATCTCCGACAATGAGGACTAGCTTGTCTTATTAGCTCACTATAAGGACCAATGTTCAGTTTGCTAGCTACCACCTTTCCTTAACAAATTCTAGTGAATTGTGCTATCTAGTTTCACTATGCAATGTTCTGCTATACTGTATATGTTCTATATGTCGTGCAATGTGGTGTTCAATTAACTTCTTGGTTCAATTCTGCAAATGTGATGTCCAATTCTTTAGGGTGCAATATTTCCAAGTTGTTAAGCATGCTTGGTTTGGGTAACTGTATGATCTTCTATTAGGAGTATGTTATATTGTTCAATTGGTGTTTACTTAACTGCTTGGTTCATTTGTTGGTGTTTGGTTCACTTGTTGTGGTGTTTAGTTAATTGATTGGTTCAAGTCTACAATGCAATGTTCAATTGTTGTGGCTGCATTCTGTTATTGTATACCACGTGAGGAATAAATCTAATTTGGATGTACTAAATACACGAGAAACAAATACAATTGCTATATTTACAAGTTGTTAAGCATTCTTGGTTTGGTTAACTGTCTGATCTTCTATTAGGAGTATGTTAATTGTGCATTGTGGTGCTCAGCTAACATTTGGTTCATTTGTTATGGTGTTTAGTTAACTGCTTGGTTCAATTCTGCAATGCGATGTTCAATTCCTGTGGCTGCATTCTGTTATTGTATACCATGTGAGGAATAAATCGAATTTGGCTGCACTTAATACCTGAGAAACATATACAAGTGCTATATTTCCTAGTTCTTAATCATGCTTGGTTTGGATAAATGGGTTTTCCATATGGCTTGAATTAATCTGATGAATCTGCAATGTGCTTATTTACCATCAACATATTTTACCAATAGCATGCGAACGCTTACTTAACCTGATGACTAACTACCTTATATGTGTTGCAGGGAAACAATGGGAAACACTGAGGTTTACAAGATGGTACTAACTATTATACCTTGCCTTTTGTATTCCTTTGCCCCATTTCCAATATAGAGAAGATATTTATGCACATCCTTGTTTTCAGGCTTCACTAATGATTACCTCTCAAACCACCTCTGTGGTCAGGAGGCGAGGAAAGTTTTCATACAACACCCATGGTTCAATATTGAAGTGTTCCTGAAGAGGTCGAAGGATGGACGGTCAATCATCCACAGGCACTGGCCTAAAGTTGGAAAGACCTTCAACATGAATGAAGGCTCAATATTCACCTTCAGCTTCAGCAGTTTTCCAGATGAGATGCATCTCTCTATGTACCGTCTATGATGCTAATTTTGAAAGGTTCTAGATGTTGCATGTGAAACTTGCTGCTGGTGCAGTTGTGTAATGGGGTAGCTGAGTGCTGAACCAATATCATGTCGTACTCAAATCTATTTCAATTTATGAAATCCTGCTTCCTTAATGTGGAAATGGAATATATTATGTGCTTAATATGAATGTCAATTAGATTAGTTATTGGATTATTAATAATACGACAATTAACCCGCTAATTGGCCAATTAGCTTGCTAATTGGGCTTTCCTATTGCAAACGGTTAATGAGAAACCACCGTGGGCGATGACCTCACGCAACGCACACCGTTTCTAGGAATAAACCGTGTTGGATCAATGAACAATCACACACGACATTCTCTTCAAAACTGTTTGCATTACGCCACCTTGCCCAAATGTTTTCCTTGTAGTGACTATGTGGGATGTATATACGAATGGAAACGTTTAGTGGTGACTGACTGTGTGGGATGTACTTATGACCGAAAATGATTTCGGCTGTATAATTGTATCTTTTTTAGCACTACTGTACGTATTTCTGTATTTGAGTGCTCGTCGGCCGCACACGACCTCATTTTGCCGAGTGTGTGTGTGTGACAGGAGGGCATATCCCCAACGGCTTCTGGGTCCTGTGGGAAGGACCCCCCTTATCGCCCACACTCACTTGGCGACAGTTCCGAATGCCGTCGCGGAAAGGGGTTAAACTGTTTGTTTAGGGCCGACGCGCAACAGTGAACTACGCAAACGGTCGCAAACTAGTAATGATCACTAAGTGATCGTAAACTACTTACGAGTCAAACATAATCCCACCATGTTCTCTTCCCGAACCTCGTCAAAAAGTGATAGTCACCGTTACACACGCGGTTGGTGTATTTTAATTCGAATCTGGTGTCAAGTTGCCTACAACCGTATATTAAAAAACTCACATCTGCCACATAACCGCGGGCACAACTTTCGAAAGAATAAACCCTGCAGGGTGTCCCAACTTAGACCATGACAAGCTCATGATCGATGGAGACAATCCTCAATCGCGGGACCCTCCGATTAGACTCGGAATCCCGCTGCACAAGACATTTTGACAATGGTAAAACTAATCCAGCAAGACCTCCCAGTGTGCCAACACCCTAATAGTAGACGCGCGTATCTCATCTCAGGCCATGTCCGGATGGGTCAGCCTACAGGTATATACCAAATAACTCGGTTTTCCCCAAGGCGGCCCCACAGTCTGCTTGTTTGGGACCAACACCATCAGCACTGGCCCCCTGTATTATGTTGAATAAAGAACCTCGGGTACCGCTAACTCCCTATGCGTCCAATTTATTATCATGTTTAGTTATTATGTTGAGCAAAAGGTAAAACCAATGTTGGGCCTTGCTGGAAGAGTTTTATTCAAAGCGAACTGTCAAGAGGGGCCCATAAACCCTCATCGTCTTAGGGACGCAAAATATGTAACGCCCCGTATGTAACTTGCCATATTTGTATTCTAACTCTTGCCATTTTCGGCTCTAAGTTATGATATTCCCTCGTGGTTGGGTTTTGTCTTCGTTTTGCATTTTGTTCATGTCATGCATCTCATATCTTGTCATCATGTGCATCGCATTTGCATACGTGTTCGTCTCATGCATCCGAGCATTTTCCCCGTTGTTCGTTTTTGCATTCCGACACTCTTACGTCCTCCATCGTCCCCTTTTGTCTCTTTTCGTGTGTGGGTGTTAAACATTCTCGGAGTGGACCGAGATTTGCCAAGCGGCCTTGGTACACCACCGGTAGACTGCCTGTCAAGTTTCGTGTCATTTGGAGTCCGTTTGATACCCCAACGATTAACCGGGGAACCGTAAAGGCCTCGTGTGTGTTAGAGCCCAACACCCCTCCAAAGTGGCCCAAAACCAATCCAAACCCCCTCCATCCTCTCGGCCGTTCGATCACGATCACGTGGCTGAAAACCGCACCTCATTTGGACTCTCCTAGCTCCCTCTACCTATATAAAGGCCTCCCCCTCCGAAATTCAGGCGAAACCCTAGTCTAGCTCCTCCCGCCGCCACCAGACGCGTCCGCCGGTGCTGGACACATCCGCCGCTGCCTCCCTCGCCCAATCCACGCCTGCCACGTGGCGTCACCGCATCGTTCCCGCCGCCGGCCTGCCGTGGCCCAGGTCAGCCCCCCCGGCCCGCATCGCCGCCCTCCCGCGCCCGAGGTCGCCCGCGCGTCTCCTCCGCCTGCCCGCGCCGTTGTCGGCCTCCACTGCCGCCCCTACCTCACCGGCGCGCCACCGCATCGCCGGTCGACTCCGCTGTCGCCATTCGCCGCTACTCCGTCCGCCGAGCTCCGCGCCACCGCACGGGAGGCCGCACCCCGTCCGACCACGAGCACCGTGCGCCGCCTTCTACTCTTCACGTCGTCGGATCCGTGACTCGGGCGAGCCCCCTAGCTCCGGCCACCGTGGGAGAATGCCGACGAACCTCGAAGTCCGCGCCCAGATCCAGATCCACGCTAGGGTTAACCCCTGTTTTTTCCTCTAAGTCCTTTTATTTTACATTCTTAAGCCATGTTCATTCCATCATAGCTCCTCATCTGTAGCTCTGTTTCGTGCGTGTGACATATCAAAATGTTCAGCAGGATGTCCTCTTCATTTCGTTCCATTGCACCATGCTTGTTTGAGTCCATCTTGATGCCCTAATGACTGCTGCAATAGTGCTATATAATGTTAGTTCCTGATTCTTATCAGTTTATGAGCATTTGTCATTTTTGCCATGATTATTGTGTGCTGCATATGGTCATGAGCTCTACATGTGTTTTGGGCTATGCCATGCCATCTTTACAGGGGTGTATGCCATATATTTTTGTGATCAATGTGGTGACTAGCACAAGCAGGCAAACTAGCTCTTGTCATGTTGCTGATTTCAGGGACTTAGAATTGCACTAAGTCATTAACCTAATGTTATTTTTATGCCATGTGTTCATGTTGCTACAGAGAGATCCATGCCTCTTTTGAGTATGTTTAGTAAGGATGATTTTGACATATGGTTATGCTCTATGTATCCATGTCATTGTTTGCATTTATGGAGTACCCTAGCATGACTCAATCTTGCTCTACTTTTTCTATAAAATGTTCCTCGCAGATTGTTTACGTGTTAATCAATTTTGCCAAGGTTGTTGTAGTTGATCCATGCATACTATGAGATTGTTCTTGAAATGGTTAGCTTCTTGATCATGTCTTCTTGCTGGTAGTATGCTTAGCTTGTCATGCAATGCCTTGTGATGAGTGCATCGAGCTCGCAAACATGCCTTCATAACTCTGTTTATGCCATGTCCAGTTTTCTGCTAAGTCTGAATCTGTTAACGAAACTTGCTATGTTTACATGGGTGCCATCATATCTTCTGATCATTTTTGGCTTATAGTCAGTAAGGGACTTTTGTTATATGCTTGGAGTAGATTCATGCCATGCCTTGAATTGTTATGATCTGATCTTGTAGCATGTTGATATCTTGCTCCAAACATTGCTTCCTGATGTTAATTCCTGGCATGTTATTATTTTCTACAAGTCTGTGAAGCTGATATCTTTTGCACCTTTTGAAGGAAATATGCCCTAGAGGAAATAATAAAGTTATTATTTATTTCCTTAGGTCATGATAAATGTTTATTATTCATGCTAAAATTGTATTAACCGGAAACATAATACATGTGTGAATACATAGACAAACAAAGTGTCACTAGTATGCCTCTAATTGACTAGCTCGTTAATCAAAGATGGTTATGTTTCCTAACCATAGACATGTGTTGTCATTTGATTAACGGGATCACATCATTAGGAGAATGCTGTGATTGACATGACTCATTCCATTAGCTTAGCACCTGATCGTTTAGTATGTTGCTATTGCTTTCTTCATGACTTATACATGTTCCTATGACTATGAGATTATGCAACTCCCGTTTGCCGGAGGAACACTTTGTGTGCTACCAAACGTCACAACGTAACTGGTTGATTATAAAGGAGCTCTACAGGTGTCTCCAAAGGTAAATGTTGCGTTGGCGTATTTCGAGATTAGGATTTGTCACTCTGATTGTCGGAGAGGTATCTCTGGGCCATCTCGGTAATGCACATCACATAAGCCTTGCAAGCATTGCAACTAATGAGTTAGTTGCAAGATGATGTATTATGAAACGAGTAAAGAGACTTGCCGGTAATGAGATTGAACTCGGTATTGAGATACCGACGATCGAATCTCGGGCAAGTAACATACCGATGACAAAGGGAACAACGTATGTTGTTATGCGGTCTGACCGATAAAGATCTTCGTAGAATATGTGGGAGCCAGTATGAGCATCCAGGTTCCGCTATTGTATATTGACCGGAGACGAGTCTCGGTCATGTCTACATTGTTCTCGAACCCGTAGGGTCTGCACGCTTAAGGTTTCGATGACAGTTATATTATGAGTTTATGAGTTTTGATGTACCGAAGGAGTTCGGAGTCCCGGATGAGATCATGGACATGACGAGGAGTCTCGAAATGGTCAAGACGTAAAGATCGATATATTGGACGACTATATTCGGATATCGGAAAGGTTCTGAGTGATTCGGGTATTTTCGGAGGTACCGGGGAGTTACGGGAATACGAGGAAGAAGCAATGGGCCTTAATGGGCCTTAGTGGGAAGGACCAGGAGGTGGCGCGCGCCCCTCCCAAGCCCAGTCCGAATTGGACAAGGGATTTGGGGCGCGGCCCCTCTCTCCCTTCCTTCCCCTCTTCCCCCCTTTCCCCTCTTCTCCTAGTTGGACTAGGAAAGGAGGAAACCTACTCCAACTAGGAGTAGGAATCCTACTCCCTGGCGCGCCCCTCCTAGGGCCGGCCTCCTCCCCCTTGCTCCTTTATATACAGGGGCAGGGGGCACCCCAAAGACACACAAGTTGATCCACGTGATCATATTCTTAGCCGTGTGCGGTGCCCCCTTCAACCATAATCCTCGATAATACTGTAGCGGTGCTTAGGCGAAGCCCTGCAACGGTAGTACATCAAGATCATCACCATGTTGTCGTGCTGACGGATCTCTTCCCCGAGACTTTGCTGGATCGGAGTCCAGGGATCGTCATCGAGCTGAACGTGTGCTAAAACTCGGAGGTGCCGTAGTTTCGGTGCTTGATCGGTCGGGCCGTGAAGACGTACGACTACATCAATCGCGTTGTGCTAACGCTTCTGCTGTAGGTCTACAAGGGTACGTAGATCACACTCTCCCCTCTCGTTGCTATGCATCACAATGATCTTGCGTGTGCGTAGGAATTTTTTTGAAATTACTACATTCCCTGACAGTGGCATCCGAGCCTAGGTTTTATGTCTTGATGTTATATGCACGAGTAGAACACAAGTGAGTTGTGGGCGATATAAGTCATACTGCTTACCAGCATGTCATACTTTGGTTCGGCGGTATTGTTGGATGAAGTGGCCCGGACCGACATTACGCGTACGCTTACGCGAGACTGGTTTTACCAACGTGCTTTGCACACAGGTAGCTGGCGGGTGTCAGTTTCTCCAACTTTAGTTGAACCGAGTGTGGCTACGCCCGGTCCTTGCGAAGGTTAAAACAGCACCAACTTGACAAACTATCGTTGTGGTTTTGATGCGTAGGTAAGATTGGTTCTTGCTTAAGCCTGTAGCAGCCACGTAAAACTTGCAACAACAAAGTAGAGGACGTCTAACTTGTTTTTGCAGGGCATGTTGTGATATGATATGGTCAAGACGTGATGAGATATAAGTTGTTGTATGAACCATGTTTTGTTGAAGTTATCGGCAACTGGCAAAATCCTTATGGTTGTCTCTCTATTGCATAAGATGCAAGTGCCCAATAATTGCTTTACTTTATCGCTATGCGATAGCAATAGTTGCAAGAGCAATTGTTGGCGAGACGACCATGTGACGACACATTGATATAGATCAAGATGATGGAGATCATGGTGTCATGCCGGTGACGATAGAGATCATGACAGTACTTTGGAGATGGAAATCAAAGGTGCAAGATGATGATGGCCATATCATGTCACATATTTTGATTGCATATGATGTTTATCTTTTATACATCTTATTTTGCTTAGTTTGACGGTAGCATTTTCAGATGATCTCTCACTAATTATCAAGAAGTGTTCTCCCTGAGTATGCACCGTTGCGAAAGTTCTTCGTGCTGAGACACCACGTGATGATCGGGTGTGATAGGCTCTACGTTCAAATACAACGGGTGCAAAACAGTTGCACACGCGGAATACTCAGGTTATACTTGACGAGCCAAGCATATACAGATATCGCCTCAGAACACGGAGACCGAAAGGTCGAGCGTGAATCATATAGTAGATATGATCAACATAGTGATGTTCACCAATGAAACTACTCCATCTCACGTGATGATCGGACATGGTTTAGTTGATTTGGATCACGTGATCACTTAGAGGATTAGAGGGATGTCTATCTAAGTGGGAGTTCTTAAGTAATATGATTAATTGAACTTAAATTTATCATGAACTTAGTCCTGGTAGTATTTTGCAAATTATGTTATAGATCAATAGCTCACGTTGTTGCTTCCATGTGTTTATTTTGATATGTTCCTAGAGAAAATTATGTTGAAAGATGTTAGTAGCAATGATGCGGATTGGATCCGTGATCTAAGGTTTATCCTCATTGCTGCATAGAAGAATTATGTCCTTGATGCACCGCTAGGTGACAGACCTATTGCAGGAGCAGATGCAGACGTTATGAACGTTTGGCTAGCTCAATATGCTGACTACATGATAGTTTAGTGCACCATGCTTAACAGCTTAGAATCGAGACTTCAAAGACGTTTTGAACGTCATGGACCATATGAGATGTTCCAGGAGTTGAAGTTAATATTTCAAGCAAATACCCGAGTTGAGAGATATGAAGTCTCCAACAAGTTCTATAGCTAAAAGATGGAGGAGAATCGCTCAACTAGTGAGCATGTGCTCAGATTGTCTGGGTACT
The DNA here is from genome assembly GCF_056163025.1 of Triticum urartu. Classification (NCBI taxonomy): domain Eukaryota; kingdom Viridiplantae; phylum Streptophyta; class Magnoliopsida; order Poales; family Poaceae; genus Triticum; species Triticum urartu. Next base: position 102,608,421 of record NC_141878.1, read on the forward strand.
ACAATCACTTGAATCAAGTGGGAGTTAATCTTCCAGATAAAATAGTGATTGACAGAATTCTCTAGTCACCATAACCAAGTTAGTAGAACTTCTTGATGAACTATGATATGCAAGGGATAACGGAAACGATTCCCAAGCTTTTCGTAATGCTGAAATCAACGAAGGTAGAAATCAAGAAAAACATCAAGTGTTGATGGTTGACAAGACCACTAGTTTCAAGAAAAGGGCAAAGGGAAGAAAGGGAACTTCAAGAAGAACGGCAAGCGAGTTGCTGCTCAAGTGAAGAAGCCCAAGTCTGGACCTAAGCCTGAGACTAAGTGCTTCTACTACAAAGGAACAGGTCACTGGAAGCGGAACTACCCCAAGTATTCGGCGGATAAGAAGGATGGCAAAGTGAACAAAGGTATATTTGATTATTAATGTGTATTTTACTAGTGTTCATAGCAACCCCTCGGTATTTGATACTGGTTCAGTTGCTAAGAGTAGTAACTCAAAACGGGAGTTGCAGAATGAACAGAAACTAGTTAAGGGTGAAGTGAAGATGTGTGTTGGAAGTAGTTCCAGGATTGATATGATCATCATCGCACACTCCCTATACTTTCAGGATTAGTGTTGAACCTAAATAAGTGTTATTTGGTGTTTGCATTGAGCATGAATATGATTTGATCATGTTTATTGCAATACGGTTATTCATTTAAGTTAGAGAATAATTGTTGTTCTTTTTACATGAATAAAACCTTATATGGTTACACACCCAATGAAAATGGTTCATTGGATCTCGATCGTAGTAATACACATATTCATAATATTGAAGACAAAAGATGCAAAGTTAGTAATGATAGTGCAACTTATTTGTGGCACTGCTGTTTAGGTCATATTGGTATAAAGTGCATGAAGAAACTCCATGCTGATGGGATTTTGGAATCACTTGATTATGAATCACTTGATGCTTGCGAACCATGCCTTACGGGCAAGATGACTAAGACTCCGTTCTCCGGAACAATGGAGCGAGCAACAGATTTGTTGGAAATCATACATACTGATGTATGTGGTCCGATGAATATTAAAGCTCGTGACAAGTATCATTATTTTCTGACCTTCATAGATGATTTAAGCAGATATGAGTATATCTACTTGATGAAACATAAGTCTGAAAAGTTCAAAGAATTTCAGAGTGAAGTGGAGAATCATCGTAACAAAATAAAAGTTTCTACGATATGATCGCAGAAGTAAAATATTTGAGTTACGAGTTTGGCCTTCAGTTAAAACAATGTGAAATAGTTTCACTACTCACGCCACCTGGAACACCACAGTGTAATGGTGTGTCCGAACGTCATAACCGTGCTTTATTAGATATGGTGCGATCTATGACATCTCTTACTGATTTACCGCTATTGTTTTGGGGTTATGCATTAGAGATAACTACGTTCACGTTAAATAGGGCACCATCTAAATCCGTTGAGACGACACCGTATGAACTATGGTTTGGCAAGAAACCTAAGTTGTCGTTTCTTAAAAGTTTGAGGTTGCAATGCTTATGTGAAAAAGTTTCAACTTGATAAGCTCAAACCCAAATCGGAGAAGTGCGTCTTCATAGGATACCCAAAAAGAAAAATGTTGGGTACACCTTCTATCACAGATCCGAAGGCAAGCTATTCGTTGCTGGGAACGGATCCTTTCTAGAGAAGGAGTTTCTCTCGAAAGAAGTGAGTGGGAGGAGAGTAGAAAACTTGATAAGGTAATTGTACCTTCTCCCTTATTGGAAAGTAGTTCATCACAGAAATCTGTTCTTGTGACTACTACACCAATTAGTGAGGAAGCTAATGATGATGATCATGTAACTTCAGATCAAGTTACTACCGAATCTCGTAGGTAAACCAGAGTGAGATCTGCACCAGAGTGGTACAGTAATCCTGTTCTGGAAGTCATGTTACTAGACCATGACGAACTTGCGAACTATGAGGAAGCGATGATGAGCCTAGATTCCACGAAATGGTTTGAGGCCATGAAATCTGAGATATGATCCACGTATGAGAACAAAGTATGGACTTTGATGGATTTGCCCGATGATCGGCAAGCCATAGAAAATAAATGGATCTTCAAGAGGAAGACGGACGCTGATAGTAGTGTTACTATCTACAAAGCTAGACTTGTCGAAAAAGGTTTTTGATAAAGTTCAAGGTGTTGACTATGATGAAATTTTCTCACTCGTAGCGATGCTTAAGTCTGTCCAAATCATGTTAGCAATTGCCGCATTTTTATGAAATCTGGCAAATGGATAAACAAAACTACATTCCTTAATGGATTTAAAGAAGAGTTGTATATGATGCAACCAGAAGGTTTTGTCAATCCTAAAGGTGCTAACAAAATATGCAGGCTCCAGCGATCCATCTATGGACTGGTGCAAGCATCTTGGAGTTGGAATATACACTTTGATAAGTTGATCAAAGCATATAGTTTTATACAGACTTGCGGTGAAGCCTGTATTTACAAGAAAGTGAGTGGGAGCACTACAACATTTCTGATAAGTATATGTGTATGACATATTGTTGATCGGAAATAATGTAGAATTATTCTGCAAAGCATAAAGGAGTGTTTGAAAGGATTTTTTTCAAAGAAAACCTCAGTGAAGCTGCTTACATATTGAGCATCAAGATCTATAGAGATAGATCAAGATGCTTGATAAGTTTTTTTCAATGAGTACATACCTTGACAAGATTTTGAAATAGTTCAAAATGGAACAGTCAAAGAAAGAATTCTTGCCTGTGTTACAAGGTGTGAAATTGTTTAAGACTCAAAGCCCGACCATGGCAGAAAATAGAATGAGAATGAAAGTAATTCGCTATGCCTTAGCCATAGGTTCTATAAAGTATGCCATGCTCTGTACCAGACCTATTGTATACCCTACACTATTTTTGGCAAGGGAGTACAATAGTGATCTAGGAGTAGATCACTGGACAGCGGTCAAAATTATCCTTAGTGGAATAAGGATATGTTTCTCGATTATGGAGGTGACAAAAGGTTCATCGTAAAAGGGTTACGTCGATACAAGTTCTGGCACTGATCCGGATGACTCTTAGTCTTCATCTGGATACATATTAAAAGTGGGAGCAATTAGCTAAAGTAGCTCCGTGCAGAGCATTGTAGACATAGCAAATTGCAAAATACCTACGGATCTGAATATGGTAGACCCGTTAACTAAACTTCTCTCACAGGCAAAACATTATCACACCTTAGTACTCTTTGGGTGTTAATCACATAGCAATGTGAACTAGATTATTGACTCTAGTAAACCCTTTGGGTGTTGGTCACATGACGATGTGAACTATGGGTGTTAATCACATGGTGATGTGAATTATTGATGTTAAATCACATGTCGATGTGAACTAGATTGTTGACTCTAGTGCAAGTGGGAGACTGAAGGAAATATGCCCTAGAGGCAATAATAAAGTTATTATTTATTTCCTTATTTCATGATAAATGTTTATTATTCATGCTAAAATTGTATTAACCGGAAACATAATACATGTGTGAATACATAGACAAACAAAGTGTCACTAGTATGCCTCTACTTGACTAGCTCATTAATCAAAGATGGTTATGTTTCCTAACCATAGACATGTGTTGTCATTTGATTAACGGGATCACATCATTAGGAGAATGATGTGATTCACATGACCCATTCCATTAGCTTAGCACCCGATCGTTTAGTATGTTGCTATTGCTTTCTTAATGACTTATACATGTTCCTATGAATATGAGATTATGCAACTCCCGTTTGCCGGAGGAACACTTTGTGTGCTACCAAACGTCACAACGTAACTGGGTGATTATAAAGGATCTCTACAGGTGTCTCCAAAGGTAAATGTTGGGTTGGCGTATTTCGAGATTAGGATTTGTCACTCCGATTGTCGGAGAGGTATCTCTGGGCCCTCTCGGTAATGCACATCAGATAAGCCTTGCAAGCATTGCAACTAATGAGTTAGTTGCGAGATGATGTATTACGAAACGAGTAAAGAGACTTGCCGGTAACGAGATTGAACTAGGTATTGAGATACCGACGATCGAATCTCGGGCAAGTAACATACCGATGACAAAGGGAACAACGTATGTTGTTATGTGGTCTGACCGATAAATATCTTCGTAGAATATGTGGGAGCCAATATGAGCATCCAGGTTCCGCTATTGGTTATTGACCGGAGACGTGTCTCGGTCATGTCTACATTGTTCTCGAACCCGTAGGGTCCGCACGCTTAAGGTTTCGATTACAGTTATATTATGAGTTTATGAGTTTTGATGTACCAAAGGAGTTCGGAGTCCCGGATGAGATCGGGGACATGACGAGGAGTCTCGAAATGGTCAAGACGTAAAGATCGATATATTGGACAACTATATTCGGACATCGGAAATGTTCCGAGTGATTTGGGTATTTCGGAGGTACCGGGGAGTTATGGGAATACGAGGAAGAAGCAATGGGCCTTAATGGGCCTTAGTGGGAAGGACCAGGAGGTGGCACGCGCCCCTCCCAAGCCCAGTCCGAATTGGACAAGGGATTTGGGGCGCGGCCCCTCTCTCCCTTCCTTCCCCTCTTCCCCCCTTTCCCCTCTTCTCCTAGTTGGACTAGGAAAGGAGGAAACCTACTCCAACTAGGAGTAGGAATCCTACTCCCTGGCGCGCCCCTCCTAGGGCCGGCCTCCTCCCCCTTGCTCCTTTATATACAGGGGCAGGGGGCACCCCAAAGACACACAAGTTGATCCACGTGATCATATTCTTAGCCGTGTGCGGTGCCCCCTTCCACCATAATCCTCAATAATACTGTAGCGGTGCTTAGGCGAAGCCCTGCGACGGTAGTACATCAAGATCGTCACCACGCTGTCATGCTGACAGAACTCTTCCCCGACACTTTGCTGGATCGGAGTCCGGGGATCGTCATCGAGCTGAACGTGTGCTAAAACTCGGAGGTGCCGTAGTTTCGGTGCTTGATCGGTCGGGCCGTGAAGACGTACGACTACATCAACCGCGTTGTGCTAACACTTCCACTGTCAGTCTACAGGGGTACGTAGATCACACTCTCCCCGCTCGTTGCTATGCATCACCATGATCTTGCGTGTGCGTAGGAAATTTTTTGAAATTACTATGTTCCCCGACAGCTTTTCCATGCTTGTTTGAACCTGCTCTTTTGTGATTTAGCCATAGCTCAGTGTTCATCTTTTGTCAAGCATCGAGAGTATATCATTGCCATGTGCTTTGTTGCTATGTTAGAGTGCAGTAGCTTAGTTTCTTGTTGCATTTTAGATGGCATCGTGCTGTTAATCGCAGAATTGTGCCATTATTGTTTTGATTGCCATTTGCAAACCGTGCATCCGATTCTGGTGATCTTTATATTGATTTCGACCGAAATCAACTCATCTTTCTAGTGGCACTCTTGGTTTGCCAAGTTGAGGCCTGGTTCAATCTTTTCCTTCCGGAGCGCGCATATGCATTGCATAGCACATCCCGCATATCATGCCATGTTTTGCATCATGTTGCCTGCGCATTGCACCGTGGTTGATTGTGTTTTTCCTTTGCTTGTGTTCTTGCCTTGGGTAGAGCCGGGGGACGAGTTCATGATCGAGGAACCCGTTGAGTACGCTTTCGAGGATCAAGCTTGCGTCAACTCGGAGAACTTTGCAGGCAAGATGACCATATCCTCGAAATCACTTCTATCTTTGATTGCTAGTTGCTCGCTCTTTTTCTATGTCGCGATACCTACCACTTGCTATATCATGCCCCCCATATTGCAATGTCAAACCTCTAACCCACCTTGCCCTAGCAAACCGTTGTTTGGCTATGTTACCACTTTGCTCAGCCCCTCTTATAGCATTGCTAGTTGCAGGTGAAGATGGGGTTTGTTCCGTGTTGGAACATGATTATTGTTGGGATATCATTATTATATCTTGCTTACTTTAATGCATCTCTATACTTGGTAAAGGGTGGAAGGCTCGGCCTTATGCCTAGTGTTTTGTTCCACTCTTGCCGCCCTAGTTTCCGTCATACCGGTGTTATGTTCCTTGATTTTGCGTTCCTTATGCGGTTGGGTTATAATGGGAACCCCTTAACAATTCGCCTAGAATAAAACTCCTCCAGCAAGGCCCAACCTTGGTTTTACCATTTTCCACCTAGCCTTTTTCCCTTGGTTTTCGTGGACTCAAGGGTCATCTTTATTTTAACCCCCTCCCGCCCCCCGGCCAGTGCTTCTCTAAGTGTTGGTCCAAACTGGGCGATGTCCGGCGCCCCCACCGCAACCAAGGTCTATGCCAACCCGACGTCTTGCCCATCCGGTGTGCCCTGAGAACGAGATATGTGCAACTCCTGTCGGGAGTTGTTGGCACATTCGGGTGGCTTTGCTGGTCTTGTTTTACCATTGTCGAAATGTCTTGTAACCGGGATTCCGTGTCTGATCGGGTCGTCCTGGGAGAAGGATTATCCTTCGTTGACCATGAGAGCTTGTGATGGGCTAAGTTGGGACACCCCTGCAGGGTTTTGAACTTTCGAAAGCCGTGCCCGCGGTTATGGGAAGATGGGAATTTGTTAATATCCGGTTGTAGAAAACCTGACACTTAACTTAATTAAAATGAATCAACAACTTGTGTAGTCGCGATGGTCTCTTTTCGGCAGAGTGCGGGAAGAGAACACGGTCTCGTGTTATGCTTGAACATAAGTAGTTCTAGGATCACTCTTGATCTTATAGTTTCTCGACCGTGCTTTGCTCCTCTTCTCGCTCTCATTTGCGTAAGTCAGCCACCATATATGCTAGTGCTTGTTGCAGCTCCTCCTCACTACCTTTCCCTACCCATAAGCTTAAATAGCCTTAATCGCGAGGGTGTGAGATTGTTGAGTCCCCGTGACTCACAGATTACTTCAAAACCAGATGCAGGTGTCGATGGTGCCAGTACAGGGGATGCAACCAAACTCAAGTGGGAGTTCGACGAGGATTCAGGACGTTACTATGTTTCCTTTCCAGACGATCAGTAGTGGAGCCCGGTTGGGGCGATCGGGGATCTTATGAATTTGGGGTTTTCTTTATTTTGGTTCCGTAGTCGGACCTTGATTGTATTCTGGATGTTGTAATGCTATATTTATGTATTGTGTGAAGTGGCAATTGTAAGCCAGCTCTTTATCTATTTCTTATTCAGTACATGGGATGTGTAAAGATTACCCCTCTTGCGACATGCCTACTATGAGGCTATGCCTCTAAGTCGTGCTCCGACACATGGGAGATATAGCCGCATCGTGGGTGTTTCAAGTTGGTAATCAGAGCCTTCCTCGACATAGGAGCCCCCTGCTTGATCGAATCACTGGAACTGTTGAGTCTAGAATTTTTTTGAGTCTTATAGGATTATATATATATCGGAGAGTAGGTTTCTTTTTACTCCTCAGTCCCTTCGTCGCTCTGGTGAGGCTTCCTGACGTAGAGTTTTGACTCTTCTCTTCTCAAATTTCACGAAATTTTTACCTCTAAGTTATGGAATTCCTTCCAGAAGGCCATGGGCACCAGCATTCGCTTCAGCACAGCCTTCCATCCTCAAACCAGTGGACAAGTCGAGCGAGTAAATCAAATTCTTGAAGATATGCTCAGGGCTTGTGTCATTTCTTTCGGTATGAAGTGGGAAGATTGTCTTCCATATGCCGAGTTCTCCTACAACAAAAGCTTCCAAGCAAGTTTGGGCAAGGCCCCATTCGAGATTCTCTATGACAGAAAGTGCTTTACTCCTCTTAATAGGTCAGAGACTGGTGAACGCCAACTTCTTGGCAATGACTTGATCACAAAGGCTGAAGAAATGTGCAAAGTCATTCGTGAAAATCTCAAAGCCGCGCAATCGCGTCAGAAGAGTTACTATGATAGCAAGCATCGTGACTTGGCTTTCGAGATCAGAGACCATGTCTACCTCCACGTCTCTCCAATGAAAGGTACTCGTCGCTTCGGTATCAAAGGGAAGCTTGCCCCTAGAAACGTGGGTCCTTTCAATATCATTGGCAAAAGAGGCGATCTCGCCTATCAACTTGAGATTTCATCCAACTTTGCAAATGTGCACGACGTGTTTCACGTGTCACAGCTTCGCAAGTGTTTCAAGACTCCTGACCGCACCATCAACTTCGAAAATATTGATCTCCAAGAAGACATGTCTTATCATGAGCATCCCGTTGCTATCCTTGAAGAAACTGAGCGCAAGACTCACAACAAGTCTATCAAATTTCTGACAGTGAAGTGGTCACATCATTCCGACCGAGAAGCCACCTGGGAACGCAAGTACCACCTCCGTTCCAAATATCCGGACTTTTTTCACTCCTAGATCTCGGGACGAGATCCTTTCGTAGTGGTGGAGTGTTGTAACGCCCGTATGTAACTTGCCATATTTGTATTCTAACTCTTGCCATTTTTGGCTCTAAGTTATGATATTCCCTCGTGATTGTGTTTTGTCTTCGTTTTGCATTTGTTCATGTCATGCATCTCATACCTTGTCATCATGTGCATCGCATTTGCATACGTGTTCGTCTCATGCATCTGAGCATTTTCCCCGTTGTCCGTTTTTGCATTCCGACACTCCTACGTCCTCCGGCGTCCCCTTTTGTCTCTTTTCGTGTGCGGGTGTTAAAAATTCTCGAATGGACCGAGATTTGCCAAGCGGCCTTGGTTCACCACCGGTAGACCGCATGTCAAGTTTCGTGTCATTTGGAGTCCGTTTGTTACCCCAACGGTTAACCGGGGAACCGTAAAGGCCACGTGTGTGTTGCAGCCCAACACCCCTCCAAAGTGGCCCAAAACCCATCCAAACCCGCTCCATCCTCTCGGCCATTCGATCACGATCGCGTGGGCGAAAACCGCACCTCATTTGGACTCTCCTAGCTCCCTCTACCTATATAAAGGCCTCCCCCTCCGAAATTCGAGCGAAACCCTAGTCTAGCTCCTCCCGCCGCCCCCGAACGCGTTCGCCGGCGCCAGACACGTCCGCCGCCGCCTACCTCGCCCAATCCGTGCCTGCCACGTGGCTCCATCGTGGCCCAGGTCGGGCCCCCCCGGCCCGCATCGCCGCCCTCCCGCGCCCGCGGTCGCTCGCGCGTCTCCTCCGCCTGCCCGCGCCGTCGCCGGCCTCCACCGCCGCCCCTACCTCGCTGGCGCGCCACCGCGTCGCCGGTCGACTCCACCGCCGCCGCTCGCCGCTCCACCGGCCGCCGAGCTCCGCGCCACCGCACAGGAGGCCGCGCCCGTCCGACCCCGAGCCTCGTGCGCCGCCTCCTACTCTCCACATCACCGGATCCGCGACTCCGGCGAGCCCCCTAGCTCCGGCCACCGTGGGAGAACGCTGACGAACCTCGAAGTCTGAGCCCAGATCCACACTAGGGTTGACCCCTGTTTTTTCCTCTAAGTCCTTTTATTTTACATTCTGAAGCCATGTTCGTTGCATCATAACTCCTCATCCGTAGCTCCGTTTCGTGCGTGTGGCATATCAAAAGGTTCATCAGGATGTCCTCTTCATTTTGTTCCATTGCACCATGCTTGTTTGAGTCCATCTTGATGCCCTAATGACTGTTGCAAGAGTGCTATATAAGGTTAGTTCCTGATTCTTATCAGTTTATGAGCATTTGTCATTTTTGCCATGATTATTGTGTGCTGCATATGGTCATGAGCTCTACATGTGTTTTGGGCTATGCCATGCCATCTTTACAGGGGTGTATGCCATGTATTTTTGTGATCAATGTGGTGACTAGCACAAGCATCCAAAGTAGCTCTCGTGATATTGCTGATTTCAGGGACTTAGAATTGCACTAAGTCATTTACCTAATGTTATTTTTATGCCATGTGTTCATGTTGCTCCAGAGAGATCCATGCCTCTTTTGAGTATATTCAGTAAGGATGATTTTGACATATGGTTATGCTCTATGCATCCATGTCATTGTTTGCATTTATGGAGTACCCTAGCATGACTCAATCTTGCTCTACTTTTTCAATAAAATGTTCCTGGCAGATTGTTTATGTGTTAATCAATTTTGCCAAGGTTGTTGTAGTTTATCCATGCATACTATGAGATTCTTCTTGCCATGGTTAGCTTCTTGATCATGTATTCTTGCTGGTAGTATGCTTAGCTTGTCATGCAATGCCTTGTGATGAGTGCATCGACCTTGCAGACATGCCTTCATAACTCTGTTTATGCCATGTCCAGTTTTCTGCTAAGTCTGAATCTGTTAATGAAACTTGCTATGTTTACATGAGTGCCATCATATCTTCTGATCATTTTTGGCTTATGGTCAATCAGGGACTTTTGTTATATTCTTTGAGTAGATTCATGTCATGCCTTGAATTGCTATGATCTGATCCGGTAGCATGTTGATATCTTGCTCTAAACATTGCTTCCTGATGTTAATTCCTGGCATGTTGTTATTTTCTCTAAGTCTGTGAAGCTGATATCTTTTGCACTTTTGCCATGCTTGTTTGAACCTGCTCTTTATTGATTTAGGCGTAGCTCAGTGTTCATCTTTTGTCAAGCATCTTGAGTAGATCACTGCCATGTGCTTTATTGCTATGTTAGAGTGCAGTACCTTAGTTTCTTGTTGCATTTTAGATGGCATCGTGCTGTTAATTTGCAGAATCGTGCCTTTATTGTTTTGCTTGCCATTTGCAAACCGTGCATCTGATTCTGGTGATCTTTATATCGATTTCAATCGAAATCAACTCATCTTTCCAGCGGCACTCTTGGTTTGCCAAGTTGAGGCTTGGTTCAATCTTTTCCTTCCGGAGCACGTATATGCATTGCATAGCACATCCCGCATATCATACCATGTTTTGCATCATGTTGCCTGCGCATTGCACCGTGGTTGATTGTGTTTTTCCTTTGCTTGTGTTCTTTCCTTGGGTAGAGTCGGGAGACGAGTTCGTGGTCGAGGAACCCGTCACTACTAGGAAAAGGGCTATAGATGGAATTAACACTAATGGCGCACTAGACATGTGGTGCGCCATTACTATATACTAATGGCGCACCATGTGTTGGTGCGCCATTAGTGTCCAAATACTAATGGCGCACCACATCCACGGTGCGCCATTAGTAAAAAAAATTATTTATTTTCAAAACTACTAATGGCGCACCATGGGAGTGGTGCGCCATTACTAGTTCAACTAGTAATGGCGCACCACTCCCACGGTGCGCCATTAGTAACTTGGCCACCACTTCCACCGAATGCACCCCCACCCCCCGTGGACCGCCTTTTCAGTTTTAAAAAAATAAACAAAAATGATGGAAATTTCAAAAAAAAAGAAAATAAGTTTCCCATGTGATATGTGGTCTAGTTGTTGTGAAAATTTACAAATATGAATTTCGACTTTATTTGCGAAATCTCTCGAGAATTTGTAAAATGGGCATAACTTTTGCGTACGAACTCGGATGAAAAAGTATTTTATATGAAAAAGCATCTACTCGAAAAGTTATATCCGAATTTAACCGGGGGAACGCCGTTAAACATTTTCAAAATCCTCAAAAACCTAAACAGAAAAAAGATACGGGCTTTTAAGATCTGGAGAGGCAAAAAAATTCAAAAAAATTCAAACTTACTAATGGCGCACCTACCCATGGTGCGCCATTACTATCTTCCCGCCTTCAAAATTCAAAATAAGTCAAAAAAATTAAAAAAAAGTTACTAATGGCGCACCTGCCCATGGTGCGCCATTAGTATCTTCCCGCCTTCAAAATTCAAAATAAAAAAAATAAAAAAAATTTAGTAATGGCGCACCTGCCCGCGGTGCGCCATTACTATGTCGTATATATGGCTATGCGTGGTCCTCTCCTCCTTACCTCTTCATTCTTCTCCTGCACTCCACCTCTCCTCCACTCCATCTCCTCCTCTGTTCCACTCCATCTTCCCTTCTCTCCTCCACCATACTACCCTCCTCCTCTATGGCGACCTCCTCCTTCTCCTCTCCGGCAACCTCCTCCTCCTCTCTGGCGACCTCCTCCTCCTCCTCTCCGATGACCTCCTCCTCCCTCCTCTCCTCCCCTCCCCTCACGGTTTCTCCTCCCTCCTCTCCGGTGAGCTCCTCCTCCCTCCTCTCCGGTGAGCTCCTCCTCCCTCCTCTCCTCCCATCCCCTCATGGTTTCTTCTTCCTCCTCTCCGATGCTCCGGTGAACTCCTCTCCGGTGACCTCCTCCTCCTCCTCTCTGGTGAACTCCTCCTCCTCCTCTCCGGCGATGTAGGCGAGCGCCTCTCCGGTGACCTCCTCCTCCTCCTCTCCGGCGAACTCCTCTCCGGCAAAAGAACACGGCAAAAGAACATACAAGATCCAAAAACAGGAACAAAATTTGAAATAATATTGTGCCAAAAAACGAGCAAAAAAACGAGCAAAAAATGGGCAAAAAAATCACGATCCAGATCCAAATTCAAAATTCAAAAATAGCAGTGGCGCACGGTGGGGGTTAGACGGTGCGCCACTACTATTTTCCTGCCTTCAAAATTCAAAAATACTAATGGCGCACCAGTGGCCTATACTAATGGCGCACCAGTGGCCTATACTAATGGCGCACCGTGGCCTATACTAATGGCGCACTACTGGTGCGCCATTAGTAAAAAATACTAGTGGCATGATACTAATGGCGCACCAGTGATGCGCCATTAGTAGGCAAAACTGGTGCGCCGTTAGTAGCCCTTTTCCTAGTAGTGCGTCGAGTACGCTTACGAGGATCAAGCTTACGTCAACTCCGAGAACTTTGCAGGCAAGATGACCATACCCTCGGAATCACTTCTATCTTTGCTTGCTAGTTGCTTGCTCTTTTGCTATGCTTCGATACCTACCACTTGCTATATCATGCCTCCCATATTGCCATGTCAAACCTCTAACCCACCTTGTCCTAGCAAACCGTTGCTTGGCTATGTTACCGCTTTGCTCAGTCCCTCTTATAGTGTTGCTAGTTGCAGGTGAAGATGGGGTTTGCTCCTTGTTGGAACATGATTATTGTTGGGATATCATTATTATATCTTGTTTATTTTAATGCATCTATGTACTTGGTAAAGGGTGGAAGGCTCGGCCTTATGCCTGGTGTTTTATTCCACTCTTGCCGCCCTAGTTTCCATCATACCGGTGTTATGTTCCTTGATTTTGCATTCCTTACGTCATTGGGTTATAATGGGAACCCCTTGACAGTTCGCCTAGAATAAAACTCCTCCAGCAAGGCCCAACCTTGGTTTTACCATTTGCCACCTAGCCTTTTTCCCTTGGGTTTTGCGGACTCAAGGGTCATCTTTATTTTAACCCCCCCCGGGCCAGTGCTTCTCTAAGTGTTGGTACAAACTGGGCGATGTCCGGCCCTCCTGGGCAACCAGGGTCTATGCCAACCCGACGTCTTGCCCATCCGGTGTGCCCTGAGAACGAGATATGTGCAGCTCCTATCGGGATTTATCGGCACATTCGGGTGGCTTTGCTGGTCTTGTTTTACCATTGTCAAAATGTCTTGTAACCGGGATTCCAACTCTGATCGGGCAGTCCTGGGAGAAGTAATATCCTTCGTTGACCGTGAGAGCTTGTGGTGGGCTAAGTTGGGACACCCTGCAGAGTTTTGAACTTTCGAAAGTCGTGCCCGCGGTTATGGGAAGATGGGAATTTGTTAATATTCGGTTGCAGAAAACCTAACACTTAACTTAATTAAAATGAATCAACAACGTGTGTAGCCGTGATGGTCTCTTTTCGACGGAGTCCGGGAAGAGAACACGGTCTCCTGTTATGCTTGAACATAAGTTGTTCTAGGATCACTTCTTGATCTTATAGCTTCTCGACCGTGCTTTGCTCCTCTTTTATCTCTCATTTGCGTAAGTTAGCCACCATATATGCTAGTGCTTGCTGCAGCTCCTCCTCACTACCTTTCCCTACCCATAAGCTTAAATAGTCTTGATCGCGAGGGTGTGAGATTGCTGAGTCCCCGTGACTCACAAATTACTTCAAAACCAGATGCAGGTGCCGATGATGCCAGTATTGGGGATGCGATCGAGCTCAAGTGGGAGTTCGACGAGGATTCAGGACGTTACTATGTTTCCTTTCCAGACGATCAGTAGTGGAGACCAGTTGGGGCGATCGGGGATCTTATGCATTTGGGGTTGTCTTTATTTTGGTTACATAGTCGGACCTTGATTGTATTATGGATGATGTAATGCTATATTATGTATTGTGTGAAGTGGCGATTGTAAGCCAACTCTTTATCTCTTTCTTATTCAGTACATGGGATGTGTAAAGATTACCCTTCTTGCGACATGCCTACTATGCGGCTATGCCTCTAAGTCGTGCTCCAACACGTGGGAGATATAGCCACATCGTGGGTGTTTCAAAATCAAGGAACATAACACCGGTATGATGGAAACTAGAGCCGCAAGAGTGGAACAAAAAAACAAGAAAAAGGCTAAGCCTTCAAACCTTTACCAAGTATATAGATGCATTAATTAAATAAGAGATATTGTGATATCCCATGATATCCATGTCCCAACATGGAACAACCTGAAACTGCACCTGCAACTAGCAACGCTATAATAGGGGTTAAGCAAATTGGTAACATAGCCAAACAACGGTTTGCTAGGAAGGGTGAAAAGATTAGATGCTATCATGGCTATTTGGGAGGCTTGATAAACAACTGGTAGGAAGTCGAGACAACTAGCATAGCAAACATATATAGTAGTGAGATCCATGGTGATGGTCATCTTGCCTGAAATCCTGCTAGGAAGAAGATCGAATCCATGAAGTAGACGAACTAACGTAGTCAAACGAATCCTCATAGTCGCAACATAACCGGAACTATCAAGGAGAAGCGCAGCTAGAAAGAAGAAAATGACATAGTAAAGAAACAAGCATAACCATGGCATGATGCACAATCAAGTATGATGCATGTCCGGTTTAATGAGTCATGGCATGGCAAAGTGCAACAAAAAATACTACAAATTAAGTGGAGCTCAATATGCAATGAGTTGCATATTGGCAAAACACCACATTCATTTATTTAGTTCTGTCCCGTTTATGTACCCAACAATATTAAATGTTGTTAAACATGGCAAGAGGTGAAGCATCAGTAAACCAACTATTTAGGCAAGTTTAAATGGGGCCAGAACAACAAACAATAATTCCGGAAATTCCCCACATGTCATTTAGCAATTTAAAGGAAACAACAATTATAAACAATTTAAATGTTGTTATCATGATGCGGATGGCATATGCATGTTTTATGCAATTTATGAAAAAGTTGACATGAGCATGTTGTGAAGCAAGTGGTCACCATGGCGGAACGTAAGGAGTGCCACGACAACGACAACGGAAATGGTGCCACATCAACATTCCGGTCCCGGTAACTCGATTGAGATACCAATGGAAAAGAGAAGTGTGGCGGGAGCGTGTCATGCAAGGATGGTGGGGTGATCCCGGATACCGGGTTCCCACATGTCGATGGCATGGAAAACAAGGAACGAGCAAGCAGCGATTCGAACATGGGGCAACCACGGGCATCTCACACAACACATGCATTCGTCCACGGGCGTCGTCTCGGGGTTATACCTTTGAAGCGTGCGTTTTCGGGGCGGAACAAGTTCAATGCGGAGTAGGGGAAGTAGACGTTTTCACGACGGTGGTGGAAGTAGTGTTTCACGTTCGTTTTGGAGAGGAACTTGATGAATCCGAGCCCTTCACTGTCGACGGCAGTGGTACTTGGTGAAATGCACGTCGATGGTAGTTGTACTCATATCGTCGTGGAAGTAGTGGCACACGGGTTGTGGTACTAAGCGTTGGTCGTCGAGGGACTTGCCGAAATCCACAGAGTCGGTGCGCTTGTTCGGGCGTCGGTCTTGCCGGTGCGGTACTTGGTGAAATCCTCAACGACTGTACTTGGCTATATTCCCGGTACGGTAGTCGTTTGACTTCATCAACGGCAACAGCAGGCGAAGGAGCACGAAGACAGCGGGAAGTAGAGTCGTCCAAGAGGTGCACGGGGATAGCAGAGTGGAGTAGAGTAGCATCGCTCGGGTGCGTTGCGAGGGCGACTGCAGCGACGCAAATGCAGGGAGCGGCGGCGCTGGCAGGAACTTGTCGACGGGGACTTGACCGGGCGAGGGTGCACGGGAACCCGCCGGAAGTGAGGCCAGGGCGGCGGCTTGGGGAGGCGGACGAGCTCTAGGACAGGTGCATGGAGCAGAGCAGCAGCGATCCGGGGCTCGCGCAGGAGGTGGGGTCGTGGTCGCAGTGTGGGGGATGAACCAGGGGCGCCAGAGGAGGGGCTCATCAGCGGGCGAGGCAAGGATGCGCAGGTGTCGGAGACGGGTGCTCGCCGGTGATATGTCTCCAACGTATCAATAATTTTTTATTACTCCATGGTATATTATCTACTGTTTTGGACATTATTGGGCTTTATTATCCACTTATATATTATTTTTGGGACTAACCTATTAACTAGAGGCCCAGCCCAGAACTGCTTTTTTTGGCCTATTTTAGGGTTTCGAAGAAAAGGAATATCAAACGGAGTCCAAACAGAAGGAAACCTTCCGGAACGTGATTTTCTCACTGAACACGATCCAGGAGACTTGGACCCTACGTCAAGAAACAAAGGAGGAGGACATGAGGTAGGGGGGCGTGCCTACCCCCCTAGGTGCGCCCTCCACCCTCGTGGGCCCCCTGTTGCTCCACCGACGCACTCCTCCTATATATACCTACGTACCCCCAAACGATCAGATACGGAGCCAAAACACTAATTCCACCGCCGTAACTTCCTGTATCCATGAGATCCCACCTTGGGGCCAGTTCCGGAGCTCCGCCGGAGGGGGCATCCATCACGGAGGGATTCTACATCAACACCATAGCCTCTCCGATGAAGTGTGAGTAGTTTACCTCAGCCCTTCGGGTCCATAGTTATTAGCTAGATGGCTTCTTCTCTCTTTTTGGATCTCAATACAATGTGCTCCCCTCTCTTGTGGAGTTCTATTTGATGTAATCTTCTTTTTGCGGTGTGTTTGCTGAGACCGATGAATTGTGGGTTTATGATCAAGTTTATCTATGAACAATATTTGAATCTTCTGTGAATTCTTTTATGTATGATTGGTTATCTTTGCAAGTCTCTTCGAATTATCAGTTTGGTTTGGCCTACTAGATTGATCGTTCTTGCAATGGGAGAAGTGCTTAGCTTTGGGTTCAATCTTGCGGTGTCCTTTCCCAGTGACAGTAGGGGCCGCAAGGCACGTATTGTATTGTTGCCATCGAGGATAAAAAGATGGGGTTTTTATCATATTGCATGAATTTATCCCTCTACATCATGTCATCTTGCTTAAGGCGTTACTCTGTTTTCATGAACTTAAAACTCTAGATGCATGCTGGATAGCGGTCGATGAGTGGAGTAATAGTAGTAGATGCAGGCAGGAGTCGGTCTACTTGTCTCGGACGTGATGCCTATATACATGATCATACCTAGATATTCTCATAACTATGCTCAATTCTGTCAATTGCTCAACAGTAATTCGTTCACCCACGGTAAAATACTTATGCTCTTGAGAGAAGCCACTAGTGAAACCTATGGCCCCCGGGTCTATCTTCATCGTATTAATCTTACAATACTTAGTTATTTCCTTTGCTTTTTACTTTGCCTTTACTTTACTTTGCATCTTTATCACAAAAATACCAAAAATATTATCTTATCATATCTATCAGATCTCACTCTCGTAAGTGACCGTGAAGGGATTAACAACCCCTTATCGCGTTGGTTGCGAGGAGTTATTTGTTTTGTGCAGGTACTAGGGACGCGCGCGCAACCTCCTACTGGATTGATACCCTAGGTCTCAAAAGCTAAGGGAAATACTTATGCTACTTTGCCGCATCATCCTCTCCTCTTCGGGGAAATCCAACACAATGCTCAAGAGGTAGCAAGAAGAATTTATGGCGCTGTTGCCGGGGAGGTTCGCGCAAGTCAAGATCTGACTCCCGACAATGACCCATTTCTGGCGCCGTTGCCGGGGAGTCTATGCAAAAGTCAACATACCAAGTAGCCATCACAATCCTTATCTCCCGCATTACATTATTTGCCATTTGCCTCTCGTTTTCCTCTCCCCCACTTCACCCTTGCCATTTTAGTTGCCCTCTCTCTCTCTATCCTCCCTCTCTTTATTTATTTGCCTCTTTTCCGTTTACTTGTCGTTATGGCGAATCCTCTATCTTGTCCGTTGTCTCCTGAGAATGAAGTTCTAAATTTTAAGCAAAGGGAGGGAGAAAATATAAAAGACGCTTGGTATAGAATTTGCAATGCTCAAAATAGATCTACCAGGAAGCAATCTACTTCCGTTCTTCTTTGCAATTTTTATGTAGGCATTGCTCCTTGGTAGAGATTTGTCCTTGATACCATTATCGGAGGGAATTTCTTGGGTAGCCACACTTTTGATCCTTATAATGCTATGATAGATTTATTTGGCTCACCACCTCTTTTGGTTAATGGAACTGTATTAACTTTGAAGCATGTAATGCAAAGGCTCAAAATTATTGAAAATAAGGTTGCTACCATAGAGTAAATTGAAAATTTAGATAAAAAGATCCACAACTGAATCTCTCAATATGGATCTAAATTAGGAGTCACTTTGAAAAATATTAAAGAGAAGGAACCCATAGTTAATGAGAAAATAAATCAGGAATCCACTAGAATTGATAAACTTGAGGGTATTATTACCAACTTGGGAACCGCTTTTTCTTCCGTAAAGAATAGTCCAAGTCCCCCTACTAAAATTGCCAAGCTTATGTATGTTCCTAAGAATAAGGGTGAATCCTCTAGTAAGGAAACTACGGACCTCAAATCTATAAGTATTCATCCCAATCTTGTTGCTATCATTAAGGAACCATTTGTTACAAATGAATTTTTCAATCTTGTGCCTAAAAGTTTGATAATAACTAAAAAGAAATAAATTCCTAAGGATGGTAGATGCCTCATTGAAGAAATACTACCAAAGATGGCAATACCAAGATCTTTCCTTGCTTTTTATGCCTAGCTGGGGGCGTTAAACGGTAGCGCTTGTTGGGAGGAAACCCAATTTTATTTTTATTCCTTGCTTTTTGCTCCTGTTTATTAATAAATAATTTACCTAGCCTATGTTTTGGTTGTGTTTTTTGTGTTTAATTAGTGTTTGTGCCAAGTAGAACTGTTGGGAAGACTTGGGGAAAGTCTTAATATCTTGCAGTAAAAAACAGAAACTTTAGCGCTCACGAGAACTGCTGCAATTTTTATTTGGAAAGTGATATTTAGTTAATACTTTTTGCAGATCATTAATAGATAAATTCCTCACGTCCAGCAATTTATTTTAGAATTTTTGGGGTTCCAGATCTTGCGCTAGCTACAGATTACTACAGACTGTTTTGTTTTTGACAGATTCTGTTTTTCGTGTGTTGTTTGCTTATTTTGATGAATCTATGGCTAGTAAAATAGTTTATAAACCACAAAGAAGTTGTAATATGGTAGGTTTAACTCCAATATAAATAAATAATGAGTTCATTACAGTACCTTGAAGTAGTATTTTGTTTTCTTCCGCTAACGGAGCTCACGAGATTTTCCACTTTAAGTTTTGTGTTGTGAAGTATTCAAGTTTTGGGTAAAGATTTCATGGATTATGGAACAAGGAGTTGCAAGAGCCTAAGCTTGGGAATGCCCATGGAACCCCCAACATAATCTAAGGACACCTAAAAGCCAAAGCTTGGGGATGCCCCGGAAGGCATCCCCTCTTTCGTCTACTTCTATCGGTAACTTTACTTGGAGCTATATTTTTATTCACCACATGATATGTGTTTTGCTTGGAGCGTCTTGTATGATTTGAGTATTTATTTTCTAGTTTACCACAATCATCCTTGTTGTACACACCTTTTTAGAGAGACATACATTATTTGGAATTTGTTAGAATAATCTATGTGCTTCGCTTATATCATTTGAGTTATATAGCTTTGCTCTAGTACTTCACTTATATCTTTTAGAGCACGGTGGTGGAATTGTTTTATAGAAACTATTGATCTCTCATGGTTCACTTAGATTATTTTGAGAGTCTTAAATAGCATGGTAATTTGCTTAAAAAATCCTTATATGCTAGGTATACAAGATTAATAATAAAATTCTCTTATGAGCGTGTTGAATGCTATGAGAAGTTTGATGCTTGATAATTGTTTTGAGATATAGAGATGGTGATATTAAAGTTGTTCTAGTTGAGTAGTTGTGAATTTGACAAATACTTGTGTTAAAGTTTGTGATTCCCATAGCATGCACGTATGGTGAACTGTTATGTGATGAAGTCGGAGCATGATTTATTTATTGATTGTCTTCCTTATGAGTGGCGGTCGGGGACGAGCGATGGTCTTTTCCTACCAATCTATCCCCCTAGGAGCATGCACGTAATACTTTGGTTTGATAACTTGTAGATTTTTGCAATAAGTATATGAGTTCTTTAGGACTAATGTTGAGTCCATGGATTATACGCACTTTTCTTCCTTCCACCATTGCTAGCCTCTCTAATACCGCGCACCTTTCGTCGGTATCATACACCCACCATATACCTTCCTCAAAACAGCCACCATACCTACCTATTATGGCATTTCCATAGCCATTCCTAGATATATTGCCATGCAACTTTCCACCGTTCTGTTTATTATGACACACTCCATCATTGTCATATTGCTTTGCATGATCATGTAGTTGACATCGTATTTGTGGCAAAGCCACCATTCATAATTCTTTCATACATGTCACTCATGAGTCATTGCATATCCCGGTACACTGCCGAAGGCATTCATATAGAGTCATATTTTGTTCTAAGTATCGAGTTGTAATTGTTGAGTTGTAAGAAAATAAAAGTGTGATGATCATCATTATTAGAGCATTGTCCCAGTGAGGAAAGGATGATGGAGACTATGATTCCCCCACAAGTCGGGATGAGACTCTGGACGAAAAATAAAAAAGAAAGAAAGAAAATAGGCCATAAAAAGGAGAAAAGGCCCAAATAAAAAATGAGAGAAAAAGAGAGAAGGGACAATGCTACTATCCTTTTTACCACACTTGTGCTTCAAAGTAGCACCATGATATTCATGATAGAGAGTCTCTCATTTCGTCATTTTCATATACTAGTGGGAATTTTTCATTATAGAACTTGGCTTGTATATTCCAATGATGGGCTTCCTCAAAATGCCCTAGGTCTTCATGAGCAAGCAAGTTGGATGCACACCCACTTAGTTTCTTTTTGAGCTTTCATATACTTATAGCTCTAGTGCATCTGTTGCATGGCAATCCCTACTCACTCACATTGATATCTATTGATGGGCATCTCCATAGCCCGTTGATAGGCCTAGTTGATGTGAGACTATCTTCTCCCTCTTTGTCTTCTCCACAACCACCATTCTATTCCACCTATAGTGCTATATCCATGGCTCACGCTCATGTATTGCGTGAAGATTGAAATTTTTTTGAGAATGTCAAAAGTATGAAACAATTGCTTGGCTTATCATCGGGGTTGTGCATGATTTAAATACTTTGTGTGGTGAAGATAGAGCATAGCCAGACTATATGATTTTGTAGGGATAACTTTCTTTGGCCATGTTATTTTGAGAAGACATGATTGCTTTGTTAGTATGCTTGAAGTATTATTATTTTTATGTCAATATGAACTTTTATCTTGAATCTTTCAGATATGAATATTCATACCACAATTAAGAAGAATTACATTAAAATTATGCCAAGTAGCACTCTGATACGTCTCTGTCGTATCTATAATTTTTGATCGTTCCATGCCAATATTCTACAACTTTCATATACTTTTGGCAAATTTTTATACTATTTTTGGGACTAACATATTGATCCAGTGCCCAGTGCCAGTTCCTGTCTGTTGCATGTTTTTGGTTTCGCAGAATATCCATATCAAACGGAGTCCAACGGGATAAAAACGGACGGAGATACTTTTTGGAATATTTGGAAAATTCCGGAAGAAAAATCCACGCGAGACGGTGCCCGAGGGTGTCACGAGGCAGGGGGCGTGCCTGCCCCCCTGGGCGCACCCCCTACCCTCGTGAGCCACCCGTAAGGCGGTTGACGCTCTTCTTTTGCCGCAAGAAAGCTAATTTTCGGAAAAAAAATCACGGCAAAGGTTTCAGGCCAATCGGAGTTACGGATCTCCATATATACACGAAACGGTGAAACAGAGCCAGGAGAGAATGCTTGCTCCTCAGAAGGCTTGCTCCTCTTGGAAGGAGTTCGCCTACCGCGGTCCGGAACTATGGAAGATTCCGGCGCGGTGTCCGGCACAAAGCCGGACTGAGAGCCCCGGGGAGCCTTATCCCCTTCACTCCTGGAGTCCGGGAGGTTGCCTTGCGGCTCCTCCGGACCACCTCCTCCTGCCCCGAAGCTTGTCGCGATGCCACTTCGGCGTCGTCTGTAGTGCGGGGGGAGACAGCGGGCGGAACTGAGTTCACGTCCGATGAGTCCAGGGAGCCGCCCGACGATTCGTCGAATTCGGCCCGGGGCGGACTGCATAATTACATTCGATATTAGGGAAAGCTGTGCAACAAAGGAACATCATGAGTTACTCTGATATTCGAACTTACGATTTCGCCGGACGCTTGGCCCTATTTGGCCACTCCTCTTTGCCCTCTTCGGCATTGGGGGCGTAGTCCGGCGGAGGGGTCTTCCTTTTCCTAGACCCCTCGGCCTCCCCCGTTGGGGCGGCCTTCCTCTTCTCTCCTCCCTCTGATGGGGGGGGGGGAGAGTTTCTTCTTCCTCCTCCTCGTTTTCACTGGAGGAGGGCGTCTCGCACTCATCAAATGACGAGTTCGACACCACCACGTTGCGGGCACTCTTTTGAGTCCCCGTGGTCTTCTTCTTCTTGGCCTTCTTCTCCGGCACCACATAAGGCGCTAAAACCAGCAGCTTCACTAGTAAAGCTGGGGCTGGGTCTTTGGGCAGCGGAGCCGGATAGTTAATCGGTCCGGATATCGCCCGCCAAGCCTGTCAAAGGTAAGGGAGTTTAGATCCCACATAGAGTCAAACTATGAAAAAAGCTTAACATCCTGTAAAAGGTGGAGATGGATTACCTTGCCAGCGTGACGCTGCGAGCTGTATCCGCGGTCCTCGGAGGCGGATGCGGGAGCCTCGACGCCCTTGAATAGCATCTTCCAGGCATCTTCGTACGTCATGTCGAAGAGCCTGCTGAGGGTTTGATGCTGCGCCAGGTCAAACTCCCACAGATTAAAATCCCGTTGTTGGCACGGGAGGATCCAGCGGATGAGCATAACCTGGATTATATCAACAAGCCGGACTGGCTTGTTCACCAGGGACTGGATGCATGTTTGCAATCCGATCACCTCTTTTTCGTCACCCCACGACAGGCCCGTCTCTTTCCAGGGCATAAGCCGTGTGGGGGGTCCGGATCGGAACTCGGGGGCTGCGGTCCATTCCGGATCGCGCGGCTCGGTGATATAAAACCACCCGAATTGCCATCCCTTTAGGGTCTCCATGAAAGAGCCCTCGAACCATAGGACGTTGGCCATCTTGCCTGCCATGGCGCCTCCGCACTCCGCCTGGCTGCCGTGCACCACCTTGGGCTTGACGTTGAAGGTCTTGAGCCAGAGGCCGAAATGGGGGCGGACACGGAGAAAAGCCTCGCACACGACGATAAACACCGAGATTGTTGGAAATATGCCATAGAGGCAATAATAAATTAGTTATTATAATATTTCCTTGTTCATGATAATCGTTTATTATCCATGCTAGAATTGTATTGATAGGAAACTCAGATACATGTGTGGATACATAGACAACACCATGTCCCTAGTAAGCCTCTAGTTGACTAGCTTGTTGATCAATAGATGGTTACGGTTTCCTGACCATGGACATTGGATGTCGTTGATAACGGGATCACATCATTAGGAGAATGATGTGATGGACAAGACCCAGTCCTAAGCCTAGCACAAGATCATGTAGTTCGTATGCTAAAGCTTTTCTAATGTCAAGTATCATTTCCTTAGACCATGAGATTGTGCAACTCCCGGATACCGTAGGATTGCTTTGGATGTGCCAAACGTCACAACGTAACTGGGTGGCTATAAAGGTACATTACAGGTATCTCCGAAAGTGTCTGTTGGGTTGGCACGAATCGAGACTGGGATTTGTCACTCCATGTAAACGGAGAGGTATCTCTGGGCCCACTCGGTAGGACATCATCATAATGTGCACAATGTGATCAAGGAGTTGATCACGGGATGATGTGTTACGGAACGAGTAAAGAGACTTGCCGGTAACGAGATTGAACAAGGTATCGGGATACTGACGATCGAATCTCGGGCAAGTAACATACCGATAGACAAAGGGAATTGTATGCGGGATTGATTGAATCCTCGACATCGTGGTTCATCCGATGAGATCATCAAGGAGCATGTGGGAGCCAACATGGGTATCCAGATCCCGCTGTTGGTTATTGGCCGGAGAGTCGTCTCGGTCATGTCTACGTGTCTCCCGAACCCGTAGGGTCTACACACTTAAGGTTCGGTGACGCTAGGGTTATAGATATATTAGTATGCGGTAACCCAAAAGTTGTTCGGAGTCCCGGATGAGATCCCGGACGTCACAAGGAGTTCCGGAATGGTCCGGAGGTAAAGATTTATATATGGGAAGTCTTGTTTTGGTCGCCGGAAAAGTTTCGCGCATTATCGGTATTGTACCGGGAGTGCCGAAAGGGGTCCGGGGGTCCACCAAGGGGGTCCACCTGTCCCGGGGGGCCACATGGGTTTTAGGGGTGTGCGCCTTGGCCTATATGGGCCAAGGGCACCAGCCCCAAGAGGCCCATGCGCCAAGAGATAAGGGAAAAGGAAGAGTCCTAAAGGGGGAAGGCACCTCCTAGGTGCCTTGGGGAGGATGGACTCCTCCCTGGCCGCACCCTTCCTTGGAGGAAGGGCCAAGGCTGCGCCCCCCCCTCTCCCTTGGCCCTATATATAGTGGGGGGAAGGGAGGGCAGCCTCACCTAAGCCCTGGCACCTCCCTCTCCCTCCCATGACACATCTCCCTCCTCCCGCAGCGCTTGGCGAAGCCCTATTGGAATCCTGCTACTTCCACCACCACGCCATCATGCTGCTGGATCTCCATCAACCTCTCCTTCCCCCTTGCTGGATCAAGAAGGAGGAGACGTCGCTGCTCCGTACGTGTGTTGAACGCGGAGGTGCCGTCCGTTCGGCGCTAGGATCATCGGTGATTTGGATCACGACGAGTACGACCCCATCAACCCCGTTCTCTTGAACGCTTCCGCGCGTGATCTACAAGGGTATGTAGATCCACTCCTCCCTCGTTGCTAGATGACTCCATAGATTGATCTTGGTGACACGTAGGAAAATTTTGAATTATTGCTACGTTCCCCTTCAGTGGCATCATGAGCTAGGTCTATGCGTAGTTTCTATGCACGAGTAGAACACAAAGTAGTTGCGGGCGTTGATTTTGTTCAATATGCTTACCGTTACTAGTACAATCTTGATTCGGTGGCATTGTGGGATGAAGCGGCCCGGACCGACCTTACACGTACTCTTACGTGAGACTGGTTCCACCGACTGACATGCACTAGTTGCATAAGGTGGCTAGCGGGTGTCTGTCTCTCCCACTTTAGTCGGATCGGATGCGATGAAAAGGGTCCTTATGAAGGGTAAATAGCAATTGGCATATCACGTTGTGGTTTTTGCGTAGGTAAGAAACGTTCTTGCTAGAAACCCATAGCAGCCACGTAAAACATGCAAACAACAATTAGAGGATGTCTAACTTGTTTTTGCAGGGTATGCTATGTGATGTGATATGGCCAAAAGGATGTGATGAATGATATATGTGATGTATGAGATTGATCATGTTCTTGTAATAGGAATCACGACTTGCATGTCGATGAGTATGACAACCGGCAGGAGCCATAGGAGTTGTCTTAATTTATTTATGACCTGCGTGTCAACATAAACGTCATGTAATTACTTTACTTTATTGCTAACCGTTAGCTGTAGTAGTAGAAGTAATAGTTGACGAGACAACTTCATGAAGACACGATGATAGAGATCATGATGATGGAGATCATGGTGTCATGCCGGTGACGATGATGATCATGGAGCCCCGAAGATGGAGATCAAGAGGAGCAAAGTGATGATGGCCATATCATGTCACTATTTGATTGCTTGTGATGTTTATCATGTTTATGCATCTTCTTTACTTAGAACGACGGTAGTAAATAAGATGATCCCTCATTAAAATTTCAAGAAAGTGTTCCCCCTAACTGTGCACCGTTGCGAATGTTCGTCGTTTCGAAGCACCACGTGATGATCGGGTGTGATAGATTCTTATGTTCGAATACAACGGGTGTTGACGAGCCTAGAATGTACAGACATGGCCTTGGAACACATGCAAAACACTTAGCTTGACTTGACGAGCCTAGCATGTACAGACATGGCCTCGGAACACAAGAGACCGAAAGGTCGAGCATGAGTCGTATAGAAGATACGATCAACATGAAGATGTTCACCGATGTTGACTAGTCCGTCTCACGTGATGATCGGACACAGCCTAGTTGACTCGGATCATGTAATCACTTAGATGACTAGAGGGATGTCTATCTGAGTGGGAGTTCATAAGATGAACTTAATTATCCTGAACATAGTCAAAAGGTCTTCGCAAATTATGTCGTAGCTCGCGCTTCAGTTCTACTGTTTAGACATGTTCCTAGAGAAAATTTAGTTGAAAGTTGACAGTAGCAATTATGCGGACTAGGTCCGTAAACTGAGGATTGTCCTCATTGCTTCATAGAAGGCTTATGTCCTTAATGCACCGCTCAGTATGCTGAACCTAGAACGTCGTCTGTGGATGTTGCGAACATCTGACATACACATTTTGATAACTACGTGATAGTTCAGTTAAACGGTTTAGAGTTGAGGCACCGAAGACGGTTTTGAAACGTCGCGAAACATATGAGATGTTTCGAGGGCTGAAATTGGGATTTCAGGCTCGTGCCCACGTCAAGAGGTATAAGACCTCCGACGATTTTTCTTAGCCTGCAAACTAAGGGAGAAAAGCTCAATTGTTGAACTTGTGCTCAGATTGTCTGAGTACAACAATCGCTTGAATCGACTGGGAGTTGATCTTCCAGATGAAATAGTGATGGTTCTCTGAAGTCATTACCACCAAGCTGCTTGAGCTTCATGATGAACTATAATATATCAGGGACATATATGATGATCCTTGAGATATTCGCGATGTTTGACACCACAAAAGTAGAGATCAAGAAGGAGCATCAATTGTTGATGGTTGGTGAAACCACTAGTTTCAAGAAGGGCAAGGGCACGAAGGGATACTTCATGAAACGGCAATTCAGCTGCTGCTCTAGTGAAGAAACCCAAAGTTGAACCCAAGCCCGAGACTAAGTGCTTCTGTAATAAGGGGAACAGTCACTGAAGCAGAACAACCCTAGATACTTGGTAGATGAGAAGGCTGGCAAGGTCGACAGAAGTATATTGGATATGCATTATAATGTGTACTTTACTAGTGCTCCTAGTAGCACCAGGGTATTAGATACCGGTTCGGTTTCTAAGTGTTAGTAACTCGAAATAAAAGCTACGGAATAAACGGAGACTAGCTAAAGGTGAGCTGACGATATGTGTTGGAAGTGTTTCCAATGTTGATATGATCAAGCATCGCACGCTCCCTCTACCATCGAGATTGGTGTTTGCGTTGAGCATAGACATGATTGGATTATGTCTATCGCAATACGGTTATTCATTTAAGGAGAATAACGGTTACTCTGTTTATTTGAATAATACCTTCAATGGTCTTGCACCTAAAATGAATGGTTCATTGAATCTCGATCATAGTGATACACATGTTCATGCCAAAAGATATAAGATAGTAATGATAGTACCACGTACTTGTGGCACTGCCACTTAAGTCATATCGGTATAAAACGCATGAAGAAGCTCCATGTTGATGGATCTTTGGACTCACTCATTTTTGAAAGGATTGAGACATGCGAACCATGTTTGTTGGTAGATATGCATGAAGAAACTCTATACAGATGGATCGTTTGGACTCACTTGATTTTGAATCACTTGAGACATGCAAATCATACCACATGGGCAAGATGACTGAAAGCCTCGTTTTCAGTAAAATGGAACTAGAAAGCAACTTGTTGGGAGTAATACATTTTGATGTGTGCAATCCAATGAGTGCTGAGGCATGTAGTGGATATCGTTATGTTCTTACTTCACAGATGATTTGAGTAGATGTTGAGTATATTTACTTGATGAATCACGAGTCTGAATTATTGAAAGGTTCAAGTAATTTCAGGGTGAAGTTGAAAGATCGTCGTGACAAGAGGATAAAATATCTATGATATGATCATAGAGATGAATATCTGAATTACGAGTTTGGCACAGAATTAAGACATTGTGGAAATTGTTTCACAACTAATACAGCCTGGAACACCATAGTGTGATGGTGTGTCCGAACATCATAACTGCACCCTATTGGATATGATGCATACCATGATGTCTCTTATCGAATTACCACGATAGTTTATGGGTTAGGCATTAGAGACAACCACGTTCACTTTAAATAGGGCACCACGTAATTCCGATAAGATGACACCGTATGAACTATGGTTTAGAGAAACCTAAGCTGTCATTTCTTAAAAGTTTGGGGCTGCAGCGCTTATGTGAAAAAAGTTTCAGACTGATAAGCTCGAACCCAAAGCGGATAAATGCATCTTCATAGGACACCCAAAACAGTTGGGTATACCTCCTGTCTCAGATTCGAAAGCAATAAGGGATTGTTTCTAGAATCAGGTCCTTTCTCAAGGAAAAGTTTCTCTCGAAAGAATTGAGTGGGAGGATGGTGGAGACTTGATGAGGTTATTGAACCATCTCTTCAACTAGTGTGTGGCAGGGCACAGGAAGTTGTTCCTGTGGCACCTACACCAATTGAAGTGGAAGCTTATGATAGTGATCATGAAACTACAGATCAAGTCACTACCAAACCTCGTAGGGTGACAAGGATGCGTGCTACTTCAGAGTGGTACGTAATCCTGTCTTGGAAGTCATGTTGCTAGACAACAATGAACCTACGAGCCATGGAGAAGCGATGGTGGGCCCGGATTCCGATAAATGGCTCGAGGCCATAAAATCCGAGATCCATGTATGGAAACAAAGTGTAGACTTTGACAGAACAGCTCGATGGTCGTGAGGCTGTTGAGTACAGATGGATTTTAAAAGGAAGACGGACAATGATGGTAAATGTCACCATTAAGAAAGCTCGACTTGTCGTTAAGATGTTTTCCGACAAGTTCAAGGAGTTGACTACGATGAGACTTTCTCACTCGTAGCGATGCTAAGAGTCTGTTGGAATTATATTAGCGATTACTGCATTATTTATGAAATCTTGCAGATAGGATGTCAAAACATTGTTTCCTCGATGTTTTTTTGAGGAAAGGTTGTATGTGATACAAACCAGAAGGTTTTGTCAATCCTGAAAGATGCTAATAAGTATGCAAAGCTCTAGCAATCCTTCTAGGGACTAGAGTAAGCATCTCGGAGTTGGAATGTATGCTTTGATGATGATCAAAGATTTTGGGTTTATACAAAGTTTATGAGAAACTTGTATTTCCAAAGAAGTGAGTGGGAGCACTATAGAATTTCTGATGAATATATGTTGTTGACATATTGTTGATCAGAAATGACGTAGAATTTCTGGAAAGCATATAGGGTTATTTGGAAAGTGTTTTTCAATGGAAAGCCTAGATTAAGCTACTTGAGCATTGAGCATCAAGATCTATAAGGATAGATCAAAACGCTTAATGGTACTTTCAAATGATCACATATCTTGACATAATCTTGAAGGTGTTCCAGATGGATCAGTCAAAGAAGGAGTTCTTGCCTTAGTTGTAAGGTATGAAGTTAAGACTTAAAGCTCGACCACGGCAGAAGAAAGAGAAAGGACGAATGTCATCCCATATGCTTTTGTCATAGGCTCTATACGGTATGCCATGCTAAGTACCGCACCTAATGTGTGCCTTGCCACATATCTGGCAAGAGGGTACAAAGGTAATCTAGGAGTAGATCACCAGATAGTGGTCTAAATTATCCTTAGAGGAATAAGGATATCTTTCTCGGTTATGGAGGTGATAAAGAGTTCGACGTAAAGAGTTACGTTGATGCAACTTAACACCTATCCGGATAGCTCTGAGTAGAGATACCAGATACGTATAATGGAGCAACAATTTAGAATAGCTCCAAGTAGAACAGTTATTTGAAATGGCTCCAAATATAGCGTAGTAGCTGCATCTACAAGATGACATAGAGATTTGCGAAGTACATACGGATCTGAAAGATTCAGACCCGTTGACTATAACATCTCTCACAAGCATAACATGATCAAACCCAGAACTCATCGAGTGTTAATCACATGGTAATGTGAACTAGATTATTGACTCTAGTAAACTCTTTGGGTGTTAGTCACATGGGGATGTGACCTTGAGTGTTAATCACATAGCGATGTGAACTGGATTATTGACTCTAGTGCAAGTGGGAGACTGTTGGAAATATGCCCTAGAGGCAATAATAAATTAGTTATTATAATATTTCCTTGTTCATGATAATCGTTTATTATCCATGCTAGAATTGTATTGATAGGAAACTCAGATACATGTGTGGATACATAGACAACACCATGTCCCTAGTAAGCCTCTAGTTGACTAGCTCGTTGATCAATAGATGGTTACGGTTTCCTGACCATGGACATTGGATGTCGTTGATAACGGGATCACATCATTAGGAGAATGATGTGATGGACAAGACCCAATCCTAAGCCTAGCACAAGATCATGTAGTTCGTATGCTAAAGCTTTTCTAATGTCAAGTATCATTTCCTTAGACCATGAGATTGTGCAACTCCCGGATACCGTAGGAGTGCTTTGGGTGTGCCAAACGTCACAACGTAACTGGGTGGCTATAAAGGTACATTACAGGTATCTCCGAAAGTGTCTGTTGGGTTGGCATGAATCGAGACTAGGATTTGTCACTCCGTGTAAACGAAGAGGTATCTCTGGGCCCACTCGGTAGGACATCATCATAATGTGCACAATGTGATCAAGGAGTTGATCACGGGATGATGTGTTACGAAACGAGTAAAGAGACTTGCCAGTAACGAGATTGAATAAGGTATCGGGATACTGACGATCGAATCTCGGGCAAGTAACATACCGATAGACAAAGGGAATTGTATGCGGGATTGATTGAATCCTCGACATCGTGGTTCATCCGATGAGGTCATCAAGGAGCATGTGGGAGCCAACATGGGTATCCAGATCCCGCTGTTGGTTATTGGCCGGAGAGTCGTCTCGGTCATGTCTACGTGTCTCCCGAACCCGTAGGGTCTACACACTTAAGGTTCGGTGACGCTAGGGTTATAGAGATATTAGTATGCGGTAACCCGAAAGTTGTTCGGAGTCCCAGATGAGATCCCGGATGTCACGAGGAGTTCCGGAATGGTCCGGAGGTAAAGATTTATATATGGGAAGTCTTGTTTTGGTCGCCGGAAAAGTTTCGCGCATTATCGGTATTGTACCGGGAGTGCCGAAAGGGGTCCGGGGGTCCACCAAGGGGTCCACCTACCCCGGGGGGCCACATGGGCTGTAGGGGTGTGCGCCTTGTCCTATATGGGCCAAGGGAACCAGCCCCAAGAGGCCCATGCGCCAAGAGATAAGGGAAAAGGAAGAGTCCTAAAGGGGGAAGGCACCTTCTAGGTGCCTTGGGGAGGATGGACTCCTCCCTGGCCGCACCCTTCCTTGGAGGAAGGGCTAAGGCTACGCCCCCCCTCTCCCTTGGCCCTATATATAGTGGGGGGAAGGGAGGGCAGCCTCACCTAAGCCCTGGCGCCTCCCTCTCCCTCCCATGACACATCTCCCTCCTCCCGCAGCGCTTGGCGAAGCCCTATTGGAATCCTGCTACTTCCACCACCACGCCGTCGTGCTGCTGGATCTCCATCAACCTCTCCTTCCCCCTTGCTGGATCAAGAAGGAGGAGACGTCGCTGCTCCGTACGTGTGTTGAACGCGGAGGTGCCGTCCATTCGGCGCTAGGATCATCGGTGATTTGGATCACGACGAGTACGACTCCATCAACCCCGTTCTCTTGAACGCTTCCGCGCGCGATCTACAAGGGTATGTAGATCCACTCCTCCCTCGTTGCTAGATGACTCCATAGATTGATCTTGGTGACACGTAGGAAAATTTTGAATTATTGCTACGTTCCCCTTCAGAGATGTCGAGGATGAAGTTCGGAGCCAGATCGTGGAAATCCAGGCCGTAGTAGAACATGAGCCCCTGGACAAATGGGTGGAGTGGAAAACTCAGTCCGCGAAGGAAGTGGGGGAGAAATACTACCCTCTCATGGGGCCTTGGGATGGGGAGAAGCTGCCCCTCTTCAGGAAGCCGGTGCGCGATGTCCTTGGACAGGTATCCGGCCTTCCTTAGCTTCTTGATTTTATCCTCCGTGACGGAGGAGACCATCCACTTGCCTCCCGGTCCGGACATTGCTGGAGAAGGTTGAGGTGGGAAGTGCGGGCTTGGGCGCTGGAGCTCGGGTGCGCAGGAGATTGATAGGCAAAGGAGGAAGAAGGCGTAGGTAAAAAGGTGGATCCTTGTCCCCTTATATGGGCGGATGCGGTTGTGCGTCCCCACCTGCCTAGTAAAACTCACTTGCCTCCCAAGTGCCATGATAAGTGGCGCGGTTGGGTTACCCACATCCGTATTGATGAGAATCCCGCAAAAGGGGGGCACACGATCTCTGCTTTGACAAGACGTGCCAAGGAAACCGCCTCGCAAAACACGCTGAGGTGGAAAAGTGAAAACGATTCGAGTGAAGGACTTGGCTGTAGTGTGTTGATGCACTGCGGAATACGTCAGCAGATTTGATTTGTGTTAATATTATTCTCTCTATGGCAATATGTGGAAGCTTATTTTGCAGAGCCGGACACTACTCTTGGTGTTTACAATCTCCTATGAAGGACTTGGAGGAGGAACCCGCCTTGCAATGCCGAAGACAATTTGCGCGCCGGACTCGTCATCATTGAAGCCTGGTTCAGGGGCTACTGAGGGAGTCCTGGATTATGGGGTGTTCGGTTAGCCGGACTATACCTTCAGCCATACTACTGGACTATGAAGATACAAGATTGAAGACTTCGTCCCGTGTCCGGATGGGACTTTCCTTGGTGTGGAAGGCAAGCTTGGCGATGCGGATATTCAAGATCTCCTACCATTGTAACCGACTCTATGTAACCCTAACCCTATCCGGTGTCTATATAAACTGGAGGGTTGTAGTCCGTAGGCAATCAACTCCATATACAACAATCATACCATAGGCTAGCTTCTAGGGTTTAGCCTCCTTGATCTCGTGGTAGATCTACTCTTGTACTACCCATATCATCAATATTAATCAAGCAGGACGTAGGGTTTTACCTCCATCAAGAGGGCCCGAACCTGGGTAAAACATCGTGTTCCCTACCTCCTGTTACCATCCGGCCTAGACGCACAGTTCGGGACCCCCTACCCGAGATCCGCCGGTTTTGACACCGACAATTGTCGACACCGTTCCTTCTTGATAGGTACTGCTCCGGAGACCGATCCAGAGTACCTGTCAGAGGAGCAGTTCCCCCTCCGTTGATCTACCAGGCAAGCAAACCCCCTTGTTCATTCCGATACAATCCTACTCTCTCGCTCCTGCTCTCATTTATTGCATTAGGACAACAACGATTCAACTGCTACTTTATGCTGCGGTAGTTGAACCCATTCCTCTGCATGACCTGTCATTGCCACAGTAAATAGTTAAAACCCACTAGCATGTGTAGGAGTTGATCGAGCCATGTTGTGTTCTTGCCATGCCATGCCTGCTATTTCTTAGAGTTGTGTTAGGTCTGATTAATCGGGAATGGATTGGAGTGGTACGATATGTTCTTGCTGCTGAGAGTTAAGCGTGTGAACACGATTTGGTAAAGGTAGCGGTGAGAGGCCATGTAGGAGTACATGGTGGGTTGTCTCACTGGAACCGTCCTTAAGCACTGAGTTCCGTGTATGTTGTCCAATGACTAGCTACTACCACACATTGGATGCTTAAGTGCCCCTCTCGACTTATTAGCCAACTTGATCTCTGTCCATGAGTCGAAAATAGTTTCTGGTGTTTGTAGGTAGTGTTAGTAGTCTACCAAGTGGCACCCGGCCAGGTGGGCTTGGGACAGACTAGCCACAAGTGGCACGGTGTACCAAGCACAGATCCATCCGGCGAGGTGGGCTTGGGAACCCTGCACATATCGTTTGGGGCCGTGAGCGACACCCCGGCCGGATCTCCTTGCGGATGGAACCCGAATAGGCGATAAACCTGGACTAGAGTCTTGTGTGGTTCATCAGGTCGTGGACGACACCCTCGCCAGGCTTCCGCTTGAAGGTTGCCGAGGTACATGACGTGTACATGGTGATAAGTGGTGAGAGCGTTTGTGAAGAAGTACACCCCTGCAGGGTTATCATGATCTATTCGAATAGCCATGTCCTCGGTTATGGACTTCTTGGATGCTTACGTAGTACATAGACAACTTAAAGTGGATACTCTAAAATGCTCAAGACAAGTGTGAGTGCTATGGATGGCCTCCTCGTCAGGAGACGAGGATGAATCCATAGTAGTGTATTGATGTGGTGCTTAGTGGACTCGTGTGCGCTGCCTCATCTCAAAGAAGTTTCTCATTGTCGTAGAACAGGATAGCCACTGAGTCAAAGCTGTCTTGCTGCAACTAAACCCCACATTACCTTCTTGATACAAATGCATGTATGATAGGATCTGATGTAAGTCTTGCTAAGTACCTTTGTACTCACGTTTGCTTTATTTATGTTTTGCAGGTGAGACGTCTGTCTCACTAGTAGTATCGCTTGGACTTCGACGAGTAGCTTGTTACCTCAGCTACGATCTTGTACCTTGGAGGGACTTGTAGATAGTCAGGTTTCTTAGCCTTTTTCTTTTGTAGTTGTCTATACTCAGACATGTAATGCTTCCGTTGCTTGTATGCTCTGAATGATGGGTCAGGTGACCCCTGTTTGTATTTAATGCTATGTGGCTCTTCTGGGCCTTTATCTATATGAGCTTGCGTTATGTTGTGATGCCATGTTGTACAGCACATACTTGCATGTTATGCGTACGTGTAACGTGTATTGCTATGTGTGGGATCCGACAACCAAGTTGTCTATCCTTGGTAGCCTCTCTTATGGGGAAATGTAGTCTAGTGCTTCCACCGAGCCATGGTAGTCCGCTACAGCCCGGTTTACCGGAGTCCTGCTAGCCCAGCACTACTGCTCCGGAACACTCAGACTGGCCGGCATGTGATTCACTTTGTTCCTGTGTATGTCCCTTCGGGGAAATGTCATGCGGTGACATCCGGAGTCCTGCCTAGCCTACTATAGCCCGGGTTCCCGGAGTCCTGTTAGCCCAGTTGCTACAGCCCGGATTCACACGCTGCTGACCGACATGCTCGATGTTGTTTCATGTATGTCTGTCCCTGTAAGTTAGTGCCACTTTGGGTTCACGACTAGTCATGTCGGCCCGGGTTCTCTGTCATATGGATGCTAGCAACACTATCATATACGTGAGCTAAAAGGCGCAAACGATCCCGGGCCATGGTAAGGCGACACCCGTGGGAATACCGTGCATGAGGCCGCAAAGTGATATGAGGTGTTACATGCTAGATCGGTGTGACCTAGAATCGGGGTCCCGACAAGACAAAAACAGACGGAGATACCTTTTGGAATATTTGGAAAATCCCAGAAGAAAAATCCACGCGAGACGGTGCCCGAGGGTGTCACGAGGCAGGGGGCGCACCTGCCCCCCCTGGGCGCGCCCCCTACCCTCGTGAGCCACCCTTAAGGCGGTTGACGCTTTTCTTTTGCCGAAAGAAAGCTAATTTTCGGAAGAAAAAAAATCACGGCGAAGGTTTCAGGCCAATGGGAGTTACGGATGTCCATATATACACGAAACGGTGAAACAGAGCCAGGAGAGAACGCAGAAACAGAGAGAGACAGAGAGACAGATCCAATCTCGGAGGGGCTCTCGCCCCTCCCACGCCATGGAGGCGAAGGACCAAAGGGGAAACCCTTCTCCCATCTAGGGAGGAGGTCAAGGAAGAAGAAGAAGAAGAAGAAGAAGATGGGGGGCCCTCTCCCCATTGCTTCCGGTGGCGCCGGAGTGCCACCGGGGGCCATCATCATCACCGTCATCTTCACCAACAACTTCACCACCTTCACCACCAACTCTTCCCCCCTCTATGCAGCGGTGTAACCTCTCTCTTACCCAATGTATTCTCTACTTAAACATGGTGCTCAACACTATATATTATTTCCCTATGATGTATGGCTATCCTATGATGTTTGAGTAGATCCGTTTTGTCCTAATGGCTATTTGATGATCGAGATTGGTTTGAGTTGCATGTTTTATTATTGGTGTTGTCCTATGGTGCTCTCCGTGTCACGCAAGCATGAGGGATCCCCGCTGTAGGGTGTTGCAATATGTTTATGATTTGCTTATGGTGGGTGGCGTGAGTGAACAGAAGCACAGACCTGAGTAAGTAGGTTGTTTGTGTATGGGATAAAGAGGACTTGATGCTTTAATGCTATGGTTGGGTTTTACCTTAATGAATCTTTAGTAGTTGCGGATGCTTGCTAGAGTTCCAATCATAAGTGCATATGATTCAAGTAGAGAAAGTATGTTAGCTTATGCCTCTCCCTCATATAAAATTGTAATAATGGTTACCGGTCTAGTTATCGATTGCCTAGGGACAAATAACTTTCTCGTAACAACAAACTCTCTACTAAACCTGACTTAGTTGTGTCTTTATCTAAACAGCCCCTACTTTTTATTTACTTGCTCTTTATTATCTTGCAAACCTATCCAACAACACCTACAAAGTACTTCTAGTTTCATACTTGTTCTAGGTAAAACGAACATCAAGCTTGCGTAGAGTTGTATCGGTGGTCGATAGAACTTGAGGGAATATTTTTTTCTGCCTTTAGCTCCTCGTTGGGTTCGACACTCTTACTTATCGAAAACTGTTGTGATCCCCTATACTTGTGGGTTATCACACTCCGCATCAAAAATTCTGTTTTTGTCATTTACCTACCCGAGGACGAGCAGGAATTAAGCTTCGGGATGCTTGATACGTCTCCAACGTATCTATAATTTTTCATTGCTCCATGCTATATTATCTACTATTCTGGACATTATTGTTCTTTATTATCCACTTTTATATTATTTTTGGGACTAAACTATTAACCGGAGGCCCAGCCCAGAATTGCTATTTCTTTGCCTATTTTAGGGTTTCGAAGAAAAGGAATATCAAACAGAGTCCAAACGGAATGAAACCTTCGGGAACGTGATTTTCTCACCGAACACGATCCAGGAGACTTGGACCCTACGTCAAGAAACAAAGGAGGAGGCCATGAGGTAGGGGGCGCGCCTACCCCCCAGGTGCGCCCTCCACCCTCGTGGGCCCCCTGTTGCTCCACCGACGTACTCCTTCATCCTATATATACCTACGTGCCACCAAACGATCAGATACGGCGTGAAAACCCTAATTTCACTGCCGTAACTTCCTGTATCCACGAGATCCCACCTTGGGGCTGGTTCCGGAGCTCCGCCGGAGGGGGCATCCATCACGGAGGGCTTCTACATCAACACCATAGCCTCTCCGATGAAGTGTTAGTAGTTTATCTCAGACCTTCGGGTCCATAGTTATTAGCTAGATGGCTTCTTCTCTCTTTTTGGATCTCAATACAATGCTCTCCCCCTCTCTTGTGGAGATCTGTTCGATGTTATCTTCTTTTTGCGGTGTGTCTGTTGAGACCGATGAATTGTGGGTTTATGATCAAGTTTATCTATGAATAGTATTTGAATCTTCTCTGAATTCTTTTATGTATGATTGGTTATCTTTGCAAGTCTCTTCGAATTATCAGTTTGGTTTGGCCTACTAGATTGATCGTTCTTGCAATGGGAGAAGTGCTTAGCTTTGGGTTCAATCTTGTGGTGTCCTTTCCCAATGACAGTAGGGGCAGCAAGGCACGTATTGTATTGTTGCCATCGAGGATAACAAGATGGTTTTTTTATCATATTGCATGAATTTATCCCTCTACACCATGTCATCTTGCTTAAGGCGTTACTCTGTTTTCATGAACTTAATACTCTAGATGCATGCTGGATAGCGGTCGATGAGTGGAGTAATAGTAGTAGATGCAGGCAGGAGTCGGTCTACTTGTCTCGGACGTGATGCCTATATACATGATCATACCTAGATACTCTATAACTATGCTCAATTCTGTCACTTGCTCAACAGTAATTCATTCACCCACCGTAAAATACTTATGCTCTTGAGACAAGGCACTAGTGAAACCTATGGCCCCCGGGTCTATCTTCATCGTATTAATCTTCCAATACTTAGTTATTTCCTTTGCTTTTTACTTTGCCTTTATTTTACTTTGCATCTTTATCACAAAAATACCAAAAATAGTATCTTATCATATCTATCAGATCCCACTCTCGTAAGTGACCGTGAAGGGATTGACAACCCCTTATCGCGTTGGTCTCAAGGAGTCATTTGTTTTGTGCAGGTACTAGGGACGCGCGTGCAACCTCCTACTGGATTGATACCTTGGTTCTCAAAAACTAAGGGAAATACTTACTCTACTTTGCTGCATCATCCTCTCCTCTTCGGGGAAATCCAACGCAGTGCTCAAGAGGTGGCAGACGACAGGAATCTCGGTGGCCGGAGCTGATGGTCAGCGCGGCTTCAAGTTAAGGCATGCAAGGCAAGGCGCGGAGGAGGGCCGACAAGGGGGCACGATAGAGCTCAGCGGGCGTGCTTCGGCAGAGAGGCTTGAGCAGGGACTGACGCGGAGGAGAGGAAGGAGTGTGGAGGATCGGGCGTCGGGCACGAGGGGATCAGGCACGGGGTCTAGTGGCGTGAGGGAGAAGATGAGGGGATCGATCGAGTGGTGTTAAGGTTCGGAAGGAGGCAGAGGCTGGGCCTAACGGGCTGCCGCTACAGGAGGCCCAAGTGGCCAGCTGGGCTTCTCACTCTCCCTCATATTTCTTTTAGCAGAAAAAATAGAGAGAGGAAAAGAAAGAGAGGGTTAGGGAAAGATTATGCGCATGGGGATAATTTTCCTAGACACACAAAAATGAGTTTGACCCAAGAAAATTAGAAGTGGCATGATTGAAAGATATGAATTTAAAATCATTTGAATTTAATTCAAATGGGTTTGAACTAGGACTTGGTAAAAGGAAGGTGTAAAAATGTTCGGATTTTTTGTGGAGCTTGGATAAGGGACAAAAGAATTATGAACAATGTTTGAGAGTCGAAAACCGAAAGAAGGAAAGTTCAATGGATTTAACATGCAAGTGTGTTGTGGTAAATTCCAAATTATTGAGATATTTATAATAGCTCCGTAATAATAGTAGGAGACTTTGGTATGTTTTAAAGATAATTTCACCATGTGAATTCCCTCGATTTAAATGGATCACAGATCCATACGGTTTATTTAGTTGAGTTTTAAAAAAGGGGTGCAAGAAGACATGATGCAATGCACATGATGCACAGATGAATGCAACGAACCAACCAAATCACACGACGAATCTCGGAGTCCATGGAAGGCATCTGGAGCGCCGGTCTCGGGGCGTCACATTAAATACCATGGGTTGCTGATACGTCTCCAACGTATCTACTTTTCCTAACGCTTTTCCTCTTGTTTTGGACTCTAATTTGCATGATTTGAATGAAACTAACCCCGGACTGACGCTGTTTTCAGCAAAACTACCTTGGTGTTGTTTTTGTGCAGAAATAAAAGTTCTTGGAATGGAACGAAACTTCAAGGATTTTTTATATAATAAAAGAGAATTTCTGGTGCCAAGAGCTGTCGGAGAGGGGCACCTGGGTGGGCACAACGCACCAGGGCGCGCCCCCTCTCTTGGCGCACCCAGGTGGGTTTTCCCCACCTGGTGGCCCGCAGACCCTGATTCCAACGCTATAAAATCCTATTTTTGGAGAAAAAAATCAGGGAGAAACAATTATCGGGATCCACAAGACGGAGCTGCCGCGACCTCCTGTTCTTCATCGAGAGGCCAGATCTACAGTCCGTTTCGGTCTCCGAAGAGGGGAATCTTCGTTCTTCGTTATCACCAACCCTTCTCCATTGCCAATTCCATGATGCTCCCCACCGGGAGTGAGTAATTCCATCGTAGGCTTGCTAGTCAGTGAGGAGTTGGATGATATTCGTCATGTAATTGAGTTAGTTTTGTTAGGGCTTGATCCCTAGTATCCACTATGTTCTTAGATTGATGTTGCTATGACTTTTCCATGCTTAATGCTTGTCACTTTGGGCCCAGGTGCCATGATTGCAAATCTGAACCATTTATGTTATCTCTATTATATCCATGTTCTAGATCCGATCTTGCAAATTATAGTCACCTACTACGTGTTATGATCCGCCAACCCCGGAGTGACAATAACCGGGACTCTCCCGGTGATGACCGTAGTTTGAGCGGTTCATGTATTCACTATGTGTTAATGCTTTGTTCTGGTTCTCCATTAAAAGGAGGCCTTAATATCCCTTAGTTTCCAATATGGACCCCGCTACCACGGGATGGTAGGAAAAAGATGTCATGCAAGTTCTTTCCATAAGCACGTATGACTATTTACGGAATACATGCCTACATTATATTGACAAACTGGAGCTAGTGTCATATCGCCCTAGGTTATAATTGTCTCATGATGAATATAATCCAACAAGTCACCGACCTAATGCCTACGAATTTATCCTATATTGTTTCTGCTAAGTTACTACTGCTATCATCACTGTTACAGTTGCTACCAAATTACTGCTATCACTGTTACCGTTACTGTTGCTACTGCCACTATTATCAAAACTATCATATTACTTTGCTACCGATTACTTGCTGCAGATAATTAATCTCCAGGCGTGGTTGAATTGACAACTCAGCTGCTAATACCTTCAAATATTCTTTGGCCCCCCTTGTGTCAAATCTATAAATTTGGGTTGAATACTCTACCCTCGAAAATTGTTGCGATCCCCTATACTTGTGGGTTATCAAGACCTTTTTCTGGCACCGTTGCTGGGGAGCATAGCTATATTTGTTGAGTCACTTAGTATTATTATCATATTATCACTATGAAGAATATGAAGGATGCTAAGACCAAAATATTTCCCTCAAAGACAAGGGGGGGTAAGGAACGACCATCCAGTTCTACTTTAGATTCACCTTCTATTATAAGTAAACTTGCAACACCACCAGATGCTATTAATTCTGATATGTCGCAAGTTATTGATGATGCCACTTCTGCTATGGATAATGCTTATGATGATGCTAGTAACTTTCTTGATAATAATGATGTGCCACTTGGTGAATTTCTTGATAAACAAATTGCTAGAGTTATACAACATAATTATGTTGAATCTGATGATGAGCTTGAAACTAAATCTCCTAAAACACCTGCTAGAACTAGCCTTCCTAGATATGAATTGCCTAAGGTACCGGAAGGTTATGTTATGAATGAGGAGACAACTAGATATATTATTGTTATGCAAGTATAAACAAAAATCTCCGAATGCTAGAATGAAATGTGATCCTAAGTTTGCTACCTCACCTATCTTTATTGATGATAAGGATTATGAATTCTCTATCGACCCAAAGTTAATTACTTTGGTTGAATTTGATCCTTTCCATCGTTATGAAAATGAAACAGTTGTGGCACATCTTACTAAGTTGAATGATATAGCTACCCTTTTTACTCATGATGATAAAACTCGTTATAACTTTATTCTCAAATTATTTCCTTTCTCATTAAAGGGTGATGCTAAAGCTTGGTACAATATTCTTGCTCCTGGTTGTGTGCGTAGTCCCCAGGATATGATTTATTACTTCTTTGAAAAATATTTCCCTGCTCATAAGAAACAAACTGCCTTGCAGGAAATACTTAACTTTATTCAAACTAAAGAAGAGAGTCTCCCACAAGCTTGGGGGAGGCTTTGCCAATTACTTAATGCTTTGGCTGATCATTATCTTAAGAAAAATGAAATACTTGATATCTTGTATAATGGACTAACCGATGCATCTAGGGACTTCCTAGATAGTTGTGCTGGTTGTGTTTTCAGGGAATGAACTGTTGAACAAGCTGAAGAATTATTGAATAACATATTGAAAAATTATGATGATTGGACTATTCCTGAACCACCGCCTAAACCCACTCCGAAGAAGAGGGGCATATTATATCTCAGTCCTGAAGATATGCAAGAGGCAAAGAAATCTATGAAGGAAAAGGTATTAAAGCTGATGATGTTAAAAATTTACCTCCTATTGAAGAAATACATGGGCTTAATACACCACCACTTCCTAAGATTGTAGAAGTAAATTCTCTTATGAAATTCAATGATAATGACAATCCTCACAATATGCATCCTAGCGACTGCCTTTATGAGTTTGAAAACTATATTAGAAAACAAGATCACTTCAATGCAAATGTTATGAAACAATTGAAATACAATTCTGATATGATTGCTCGCTTGAGTGACTTGTTATTTAGAATATCAAATGATGTTAGAGGTGTTGGAAAACCTGCTTCTATGGTTCAAACTCAATTAGAACAAGTTGCTAGATCTCAAAGAGATTTGCTTGATGAAATGAATAATAATAATATGCATGACTTTGCTGTTAGAGTTGCAACTAGAGGGGGTAAAATGACTCAGGAACCACTTTATCCTGAGGGACA
Organism: Triticum urartu; assembly: GCF_056163025.1. NCBI lineage: Eukaryota > Viridiplantae > Streptophyta > Magnoliopsida > Poales > Poaceae > Triticum > Triticum urartu. The sequence continues at coordinate 102,651,279 of NC_141878.1, forward strand.
TTGTCGGTGTCAAAACCGGCGGATCTCGGGTAGGGGGTCCCGAACTGTGCATCTAAGGCGGATGGTAACAGGAGGCAGGGGACACGATGTTTTACCCAGGTTCGGGCCCTCTTGATGGAGGTAAAACCCTACATCCTGCTTGATTAATATTGATGATATGGGTAGTACAAGAGTAGATCTACCACGAGATCAAGGAGGCTAAACCCTAGAAGCTAGCCTATGGTATGATTGTTGTTCGTCCTACGGACTAAAACCCTCCGGTTTATATAGACACCGGAGAGGGCTAGGGTTACAAAGAGTTGGTTACAATGGTAGGAGATCTACATATCCGTATCGCCAAGCTTGCCTTCCACGCCAAGGAAAGTCCCTTCCGGACACGGGACGAAGTCTTCAATCTTGTATCTTCATAGTCCGGCTATCCGGACACCCCCTAATCCAGGACTCCCTCAGTAGCCCCTGAACCAGGCTTCAGTGACGACGAGTCCGGCGCGCAGATTATCTTCGGCATTGCAAGGCGGGTTCTTCCACCAAGTACTTCATAGAAGATTTTGAACACAAAGGTAGTGTCCGGCTCTGCAAAATAAGTTTCCACATATTGCCATAGAGAGAATAATATTTACACAAATCTAATCTGCTGACGTATTCCGTAGCGTGACATCACACCATGGCCAAGTCTTCATTTGAATCGCTTTACTGTCCCACCTCAGCGCATTTAGCGAGGCGGTTTCCTTGGCACGTCTTGTCAAAGCAGAGATCGTGTCCCCTTATTCCGGGATTCTCATCAATACGGGCGTGGGTAACCCAACCGCGCCATTGATTACGGCGCTTGGGAGATAAGCGAGTTTTACCAGGCTGGTGGGGACACATAGTCGCGTCCACACACATAAGGGGTTAAGGATCGACCTTTTCATCCATGCCTTCTTCCTCCTTTTCCTATCCATTTCCGCGCACTCGAGCTCCAGCGCCCAAGTCCGCACACCCCACCTCAACCTTCTCCAGCCATGTCCGGAGCGGGAGGCAAGTGGATGGTCTCCTCCGTCATGGAGGGACACATCAAAAAACTGAGGAAGTCCGGATACTTGTCTAACGACATTGCGCACCGGCTTCCCGAAGAGGGGCAGCTCATCCCCACCCCTAGGCCCCATGAGAGGGTGGTGTTCCTCCCCCATTTCCTCCGTGGACTGGGCTTCCCTCTCCACCCATTTGTCCGGGGGCTCATGTTCTACTATGGCCTGGATTTCCACAATCTGGCCCCGAACTTTGTCCTCAACATCTCGGCATTTATCGTCGTGTGCGAGGCTTTCTTCTGCATCCGCCCCCATTTCAGCCTATGGCTCAAGACTTTCAATGTCAAGCCGAAGGTGGTGCGCGGCACCCAGGTGGAGTGCGGAGGCACCATGGTGGGCAAGATGCCCAACGTCCTATGGCTCGAGGGCTCCTTCGTGGAGACCCTAAAGGGGTGGCAATCGGGGTGGTTTTACATCTCCGAGCCGCGCGACCCTGAATGGGTCGCAGCCCCCGAGTTCCGATCCGGACCCCCTACGCGGCTCATTTCCTGGAAAGAGACGGGCCTGTCGTGGGGTAAAAAAGGAGAGCTTCCCGGACTCCAAACATGCGTCCAAACCCTGGTGGACAAGAAGCTCAAACTTGTCAACGTAGTCCAGGTTATGCTCATCCGCCGGATCCTCCCGTGTCAACAACGGGCTTTCAACCTGTGGGAGTTCGACCCGGCGCAGCATCGAACTCTGAGCAAGCTCTTCGACACGATGTACGAAGATGCCTGGAAGGTGCTTTTCAAGGGCGCCGAGGCCCCCGCATCCGCTACCGAGGATCGCGGATTCAGCACGCAGCGTCACGCTCGTGCGATAAGCAGTTTTTACCTTTTACAGGGTATTAGTTTTTCATAGTTTGACTCCATGCGGGATCCAAGCTCCCTTACCTTTGACAGGATTGGCAGGAGACGTCCGGACAGATCAACTGTCCGGCTCCTTTGCCCGAAGGCCCAGCGGATGCTCGCTTGGCGAAGCTGCTGGTTTCGGCACCCTATGTGGTGCCGGAGAAGAAGGCCAAGAAGAAGGCCACGGGGACTCGAAAGAATGCCCGGCGCCAGGAGGTGTTGGATTCATCATCCGACGACTCCAAGGCGCACTCCTCCCATGAAGACGAGGAGGAGGAAGAAGAGACCTCTTGCCCTCCAGCAGGAGGAGGGAAGAAAAGGAAGGCCGCCCGAACTGGGGAGGCCGAAGGGTCCAAGAAGGGGAAGACCCTTCCTCTGGACTACTCCACCAACACCGACGATGGTGAAGAGGAGTGGCCGCACAGGGCCAAGCCCCTGGCGAGATCGTAAGTATTCGGACACCAGAGCAATTCATAGTGTTCCTTTCTTGCACAGCTCCTCCTTACACCGAATATGACTATGTCGTCCGCCCAAGGCCGGGCTCGACGAGTCGTCGAGCGGCTCCCTGGATTCGTCGGACGTGAATTCACTTCCGCCCGGTACCTCCCCCCACCCTACAGACGACGCCGAGGTGTTGTCCCAACAGGTTCCAAGCCAGGAGGAGGTGGTCCTGGAGGCACCGCAAGGCGACCTCCCGGACTCCAGGCGCAAAGGGGATAAAACCCCCAAGGGCCCCGAGTCCGTCCTTGAGCCAGACACCGCGCCGGAACCTTCAACGGTTCCGGACTCCGGTAGGCAGCCTCCTTCCAAGAGGAGCAAGCCTACCGAGCCGGTGACCTCCGTCCAACCGGTGGCACCGGACAATTTGTTGGAGGTGCTTAAAGGCACCTCCATCGACGAGGAGCACCGCACTATTATGAGTGCGGTGATCCAGAAGGTTCACTCCGCCAAGAGCGGACTGACTGAAGCCAGTGCCAGCCTTCTAACAGGCTTTGAGGTAAGTAAAGAATATGTAAAAATATTACCACATAGACAGTAGCCCCTGATGCTTTGTTCGGCGTTCGAAAAGAAAAGCTGAATAGAGGATCTAATAACATTCGCAGGAGTCTAACATAATCAAGTCAATATGCGTATGCAGGCTTCGCTGCTGGCCTCCGCCGCACTAACTGCGGAGGTGGATACACTGAAGCAAAACCTCGCGCGGTCCGAGAATGAGCTCGACCATGCCAAGAGGCAACTCGAGGAGAAGGAAGGTAAGTAATACCTTGCGCAATTATATAGAGAAGATGTGGTTGCAAAAATGACACGATCAACGTGCTATTATAGGGGCCACGACCGAGGTGGCAACCCTTAGGAAAGAGCTGTCTGAGGCAGAAAACAGAGCGTCCACGGAGCGCACAGAGAGTGGGAAGCAGGAGGAGCGGGTGGAGGAGGTGCAGAAAGAGCTCCAGGCTCTCGAGAAAAAACACGAGAGTTTGGAGCTTGACTCAAAGACGCAAGCGTCCAAGCTTGCGGCAGCCCTCGAAAGCGCGAAGTCTGCCAAGGCCGAAGCCCAGAAAGCCCTCCAAGAAATTGAAGCGATGAAGAAGAGAGCGGCGGATAAGGCATTCATTATGCAAAGCAAGCACGTGAAAGTGAATTACTTGTTACTTACCCGAGTCCGGAGCTCTCCAGGAGCATTCGCAGATTTGCCCCATAGTGCGTCTGATACCGCCACCTACTACCGATCCGAGGAGGGGAGCTCAAAGGAGAAGGTGTTCTGGTCTCAGTATGCTGAGGCCGGACACCTGGTGCCTTTGAGCGACCAGCTGAAGCAAATGGTCGAGCTCCACAAGGTGGCCGAACAGGCCATAAAGGGCCTCGTAGTTTGGCTTTGGCCTGGAGAGGCTCTGCCTGGGAGCTACTTCGGGCTGGTGAGGCGGCTGGTGGATGCCTGTCCACGGCTTGAAGTAATCAAGCGCTCCGTCTGCATCGAAGGTGCCCGTAGGGCACTTGCCCGTGCTAAAGTGCATTGGGGCAAGATGGATGCGGATAAGCTGGTGAAGGACGGGCCGCCGCCGGGCAAGGAGCATCACGTCCCGAAAGCGTATTATGAGGGAGTCCTGAAGGGTGCCCGCCTTATAGCGGATGAATGCTCCAAAGATGTAATTTTTGAGTAAACTCGCATTTGTGATCATGTACGCTGAAAACTTGTTCATATGCTCTAAGTAACGCTTTTGAATTTAAAATATTACCTTCTGTGCGGCCGTTTATCAAATTTGAGAGATGGCGAGTCGTCGGCTTCTTCCCCATGCCACGAGTGCTGGGGTGTTCGGGATAAACATGAGCGCTCTTTTTCCCATTCTTGGGTCCTTCGAGGGAGGCTCTCAACACAACGAACAAGGCAATCGGACTATAATGCTTGAACACTCTCACTTAGCCATAGAATTCTATAATTTTAAATTTCGGCGAAGCCCCTAGTGTTCGGAAGGCCGAGTTCGGGGCGCTATCCACGCCTAGGCCGGACAAAGCCGACTCCTCGCTCTAAGCGGCATAAGTCTTTAGGGACTCGAAAACCTCTCAAATAGCGACCAGCTCTCGCCTCATCATGACGGTCAGTTTTAGCTTTCTCCACTAAGGTGCTTAGCCCAGCTCAACTGGGGCACAATCGCAGTAGTTCTCCTAGTGCTACCTCAGCCGATATAAAGGAACGTAAGGTACCAAAACATAGGAGCCGGGCAAACCCAACTATTGACCCAAGACATGATTCGGAGCCAATGCGTATAATGCTATAAGTTCGGGGTGCCGCACTTGTGAAAGTGTTCGGACTTCTCACACCGTATTGTGGGGTACTTAAGCCCCTGGCGTATTGGCCGTACCAAAGTGTACGGGTGCAACATGTCATTAATGAACATATATTCGTAAAAAAGAGTAATGCAATAATAGACGGAAGCTATGCATTGTTTATTTAAACAAGCTGCGATCAAAGCAGAACGATAGAAATAGTGCAATAAGCAAAAGATGGGACTATTTAACATGTCCTTTCCAGGGGCGAGCTGCGGAATGTTATGTGAAACAGGTATACTGCTCGTTATAGAGACCACCTTAGAGTTCCATAGTGCGGCATAGCTTTCTGCTTCCCTGGTTGTATCGTTTGTGCGGCAATTCTACTACCGGACAAGCCTTCCGAAGAATGGAGTCCTGAAAATAAGAGAAAATTAAGAAATCGGCGGCCCCTAGTGTGGTTTAATCCGCGTTTCGCGCGTGCCGTGATGGTGCCCCTCCCCCTGTGCACATGGTATTTCCAGAGCGTAGTTATGTACGCGCAACACTGGTTTCGCAAGTTCGCGAGCGCTGGGGTTGGGGCCGCATTGCTACGCTTGCTCGGAACGTGCCAGGCGGTCTTGTTGTAGGTTACTCCAAGCGCGCTTGACGCTGTCCAAACGTTTAATGGCCGGAGTGGAGAATTTCCTTGAGAGGCTGCTTTGTACTTCTGATGCGATAGCCGTCGTATGCTCCTCCGTTCCGAGAGAGTGTTCGATGTTTCCATTGACTGTGATGACTCCCCGAGGGCCTGGCATCTTGAGCTTGAGGTATGTGTAGTGCGGCACCGCATTGAACTTGGCAAATGCAGTTCGCCCAAGCAGTGCGTGATAGCCACTGCGGAATGGAACTATGTCGAAGATTAACTCCTCGCTTCGGAAATTATCCGGTGATCCGAAGACCACTTCAAGTGTAACTGCGCCTGTACAGTTGGCCTCTACACCTGGTATGACGCCTTTAAAGATCGTTTTAGTGGGTTTAATCCTCGAGGGCTCGATGCCCATTTTCCGCACTGTATCATGGTAAAGCAGGTTCAGGCTGCTGCCGCCGTCCATAAGGACTCTAGTGAGGTGAAATCCGTCAATAATTGGGTCTAGAACCAATGCGGCGAATCCGCCATGACGGATGCTAGTGGGGTGGTCCCTTCAATCAAAAGTGATCGGGCAGGAAGACCATGGGTTGAACTTTGGGGCGACTGGCTCCATCGCGTATACGTCCCATAGCGCACGCTTCCGCTCCCTCTTGGGGACGTGGGTTGCATATATCATGTTCACCGTCCGCACTTGTGGGGGAAAACCTTTCTGTGCACTGCTGTTCGGCAGGCGGGGCTCCTCCCCATCATCGCTATGCAGCCCCTTGTCTCTGCTTTCGGCATTTAACTTGCGTGCCTGCTTGAACACCCAACAATCCCTGTTGGTGTGATTGGCTGGTTTTTCGGGGTGCCATGTATCTGGCATGAGCGGTCGAGTATTCGGTCCAAACTGGACGGGCCCGGAGTATTTCTTTTGAATGGCTTTTTCCGCTAACCGGGTTTAGAGCCTCTGAATCCGGCATTAACTGTCGTATCGTCAGCATTGTCGCCATTAATGCGACGCTTTTTCTTGTTGCGACACGACCTGCCACTGCTGTCCTTGGTATCCGAATTACCAGGACTCTTGGTCATGTTATTGCTGCGAGCTAGCCAGCTGTATTCTCCCGCGCAAAAGCGGGTCATAAGTGTCGTGAGGGCTGCCATAGATTTTGGCTTTTCCTGTCCTAGGTGCCGTGCAAGCCACTCGTCACGGATGTTATGCTTGAAGGCTGCTAGGGCCTCTGCGTCCAGACAGTCGATGATTTGATTTTTCTTGGTTAGGAACCGTGTCCAGAATTGTCTGGCCGATTCCTCTGGCTGCTAAATTATGTGGCTAAGGTCATCGGCGTCTGGTGGTCGCACATAAGTGCCCTGGAAATTGTCGAGGAATGCGGTTTCCAGGTCCTCCCAACAACTAATTGATTCTGCTGGCAAGCTGTTAAGCCAATGCTGAGCTGGTCCTTTAAGCTTGAGTGGGAGGTATTTGATAGCGTGTAGGTCATCACCGCGGGCCATGTGGATATGAAGGAGATAGTCCTCGATCCATACCGCGGGATCTGTTGTGCCATCGTATGATTCGATGTTCACGGGTTTGAAACCCTCGGGGATTTGATGATCCATTACTTCATCTGTGAATCATAGTGGGTGTGTGGCGCCTCTGTATTGGGCTATATCACGACGCAGCTCAAACGAGCTTTGTCTACTGTGTTCGGCCCGGCCGGATTTACTGTATCCGGAGTGACGATTACCGTCTTGTGCCGTGGGGCGCCCACGCGATCCGTAGATCGATCTTGTTTGCCTTTCCTTGTCCTCCAATATATCTCGCAGGTCTGGCGCATTTTCCCGTGCCTTGGTATTTTTTGAGCGGCGCCGGGGTGCGGCTCGAGTGGAGGGCCAAGAGGCCTCTCTGTCGCGGCCACGAGGTGGCCGGTCGGCCGCATCATGTGCTAGTGATGTAGGTTTAGGTGCTTCCTCCTCTAATCGGGGTAGAAACCTGCGCTTTGGGTAGCTCTTGGAGGGGCCTTCGAGTTCATACTCTTTGGCCGCAAGGACTTCAGTCGTCTGTCGGCTAGCAAATCTTGATCAGCACTAAGCTGTTGCTGTTTTTTCTTGAGGCTGCTCGCTGTGGCCATAAGCCTACATTTGAAACGCTCTTGTTCGACGGGATCCTCCGGCACGACAAATTCGTCGTCATCGAGGCTTGCCTCGTCTTCGGAGGGAGGCATATAATTATCGTCCTCGACCTCTCTATCTGCCGCTCTCTCATGAGGGTTGGCTTATCCATCCTCCTGTGCTGAATCTTGCTGGAGGTGGTTGCCTTTGGCACTGTTCGGGGTGTTATTATCTCCCGTGCCGGAATCACCGTTTTTGCTTTGGCGGGATTTAGAGCGGCGCCGCTGACGCCGGCGCTTAGGCTGCTTCTTGGAGGTGTCATCCTCCGTTGTGCCATCGCCATTGCCTTCTTTTGGGGTGTCCACCATGTATATATCATACGACAAGGTGGCTTTCCAGTGCCGTATAGGCGCTGGTTCTTGATCGTCTCCTGCATCGGCGTCCATACCGTCGATGTCTTCGGAGTCGAAGTCGAGCATGTCGGTTAAATCATCGACAGTGGCTACGAAGTGGGTGGTGGGTGGGCTTTGAATTTCTTCATCATCCAAATCCCAACCTTGCTGACCATAGTCCGGCCAGGGCTCTCCTGATAAAGAGAGAGACTTTAGTGAATTCAGAATATCGCCTGTAACACCCCGGATGTAACTTTCCCTATTTGTACTCCAACTCTTGCCGTTTCCGGCGTTAAGTTATTTTATTTTCTCGGGTTCGGGTCTTTGTCTCCGTGTGTTGTTGTCGTTGTCATGCATCTCACATCATGTCATCATGTGCATTGCATTTGCATACGTGTTCATCTCATGCATTCGAGCATTTTCCCTGTTGTCCGTTTTGCATTTTGGCGCTTCGTTCTCCTCCGGTGGCCATTTCTAGCTTTCTTTCGTGTGTGGGGATTAAACATTTCCGGATTGGACCGAGACTTGCCAAGCGGCCTTGGTTTACTACCGGTAGACCGCCTGTCAAGTTTCGTATCATTTGGACTTCGTTTGATACTCCAACGGTTATCCGAGGGACCGAAAAGGCCTCATGTGTGTTGCAGCCCAACACCCCTCCAATTTGGCCCAAAACCCACCTAACTCTGCTCCATGTCCTAGAGCGTTCGATCACGATCGCGTGGCCGAAAACCGCACCTCATTTGGACTCTCCTAGCTCCCTCTAGGCCTATATATACACCCCTCCGTTTTTGGATCTTCGTCCTCCCCGAAACCCTAAAACTGCACCTTCCTGCCGACGGACACGTCCGAATTCGGGCCGGACGTGTCCGCCACCGCCCGCCGCCGCCACGTGGCGCCGCCCCGTTGGCTGCGCCTGCCGCCTCCACCGCCAGCCCGCCGTGGCCCGCGGCCGGCCCTCCCCGGCCCGCGCCGCCCGCGCCCTCCTCCTCCCGGCGCCGCGCCCGCCGCCTCCCTGCCGGCGTCGCCCCGCCGCCTGAGCCGCCACTCCGGCCGCCGCCCGCCGCCACCGACCTCGGCCACGAGCCGGCCGCCGCCCGCCACCACCGGCCGCCCCGGCCTCATCCCCGACTCCGGCCGGCCCAACTCCGGCGACTCCTCCGGCCGTCGATCCTCGGGCTCCGTGCGATCCAGATCTGGATCGGAGCTACAGTAAACCCTAGGAGAGGTTGATTTTTTTTGCTAAGTCCCAGAATTCTTGATCCAAGTTGCTCTGTTCGCGGCTCTGTAACTTTGCATCCGTAGCTCCGATTCATGCATATAGCATATCAAAATGTTCATCTCAGAGAGTACATCATTTCATTCCATTGCATCATTTTTATTTAAGCTCATCTTGATGCCCTAAATGCTGTTAGAAGAGGGCTACTTGAGTTAATTGTCAGATCTGTTACTCCGTTTAGCACTTTTGTCATTTTTTCCATGATTAATGTGTGCATGCTATGCCCGTGAGTTCTTCATATGTTTTGTTAAGGGTTTTGTCATCTTTCCAGAGGTGCAACCCATGTATTTTTAGGATGTGTGTGGTGACTTGTGCAAGCTTGCAAAGTGGTGCACTTGCTAATTCTGTTTTCAGGGACTTAGTGATTTGACTAAGTCCTGGGATTGTTTATCTCATGATGCCATATGTTCTTGTTGTTTCCTAGTGATCCGTGCCTCTTTTGAGGATTATTAGTAAGGGAGTTTTGTTAATCTTGTAGTGCTCTATCCATCCATGGCTTTGTTTGCAATTATGGAGCACCCTAGCTTGAGTCAATCGAGCTCTACTTTTGCTTCGTTGCAAATCTGGGCAGATCGTCAACTTGTTTGCGATTTTGCCGATGTTATTGTAGTTGATCCGTGCATGCTATTCCATTGTTCTAGCCATGTCTAGCTTGTATTTTGTGCCTTCTTAAGGTATGTATGCTTGTCTTGCCATGACTTGCACCGTGGTGAGTGCATCGAGCTCGTAAACATGCCTTCGTGAGTTATATTTCAGCATGTCCCAGTTTTCACTAAGTCTGAAAACTGATTATGTTTTTGCTATGTTCGTGTGCTTGTTAGTATTTTTTGTGATCCCTTTTGGCTCAAGGTCACTAAGGGACTTTTGTTAATCTTGTTGAGTAGCTCCATGCCATGTCTTTCTTTGTCATGTTCAGGTCCTGTAGCATGTTGTTTTGTTGCTCCGAAGAGGGCTATATGATCTAAAATTCCAGACAAGTGTTAATTTCACTAAGTCTGAGATCTGTTTTACCATTTGCAGTGGCATACTTGGAATTCCAAGTTGAGGCCAGGTTCATGCATTTCCTGTCATATCTTGCATTTTGCATCCCGCTTAGCATATCATCTTTGCATTGTGTTGTTTGATTTTGCACGTGGTTGATTGTATCCTTCTTGCTTGTTTGTCTTTTTTGGGTAGAGCCGGGAGACGAGTTCGCTAACGAGGAGCCCGTTGAGTTTGCTTTTGAGGATCCAGTCAACTCTGACAACTGTGCAGGCAAGATGATCATACCCTCGAAATCACTACTATCTTTGCTATGCTAGTTTGCTCGCTCTTTTGCTATGCCATTGCTACGATGCCTACCACTTGCTTGCAAGCCTCTCAAAATGCCATGTCAAACCTCTAACCCACCATTGTCCTAGCAAACCGTTGATTGGCTATGTTACCGCTTTGCTCAGCCCCTCTTATAGCGTTGCTAGTTGCAGGTGAAGATTGGAGTCCGTTCCTTGTTGGAACATCTTTTATTTACTTGTTGGGATATCATTATATTGCTATGTTATCTTAATGCATCTATATACTTGGTAAAGGGTGGAAGGCTCGGCCTCTCGCCTAGTGTTTTGTTCCACTCTTGCCGCCCTAGTTTCCGTCATATCGATGTTATGTTCCCGGATTTTGCGTTCCTTACGCGGTTGGGTTATAATGGGAACCCCTTGATAGTTCGCCTTGATTAAAGCTTTTCCAGCAATGCCCAACCTTGGTTTTACCATTCGCCACCTAGCCTCTTTTTCCCTTGGGTTTCCGGAGCCCGAGGGTCATCTTATTTTAAACCCCCCCCCCCCGGGCCAGTGCTCCCTCTGAGTGTTGGTCTGAACTGAGCTGCCTGCGGGGCCACCTCGGGGAAACTTGAGGGTTGGTTTTACTCGTAGCTAGTCTCATCTGAGTGTGCCCTGAGAACGAGATATGTGCAGCTCCTATCGGGATTTGTCGGCACATTCGGGCGGTGTTGCTGGTCTTGTTTTAACCTGTCGAAGTGTCTTGAATTATCGAGATACCGAGTATGATCGAAACGTCTTGGGAGGAGGTCTATTCCTTCGTTGACCGTGAGAGCTTGTCATGGGCTAAGTTGGGACTCCCCTGCAGGGATTGAACTTTCGAAAGCCGTGCCCGCGGTTATGGGCAGATGGGAATTTGTTAATGTCCAGTTGTAGATAACTTGAACCTTAACTTAATTAAAATGAATCAACCGAGTGTGTTACCGTGATGGCCTCTTCTCGGCGGAGTCCGGGAAGTGGACACAGTGTTGGAGTAATGTTTGCGCAGGTTGTTCTCTAGTTTCTCGCTCGTGCTTTGCCTCCTCTTCTCACTCTCCTTTGCGAATAAGTTAGCCACCATACTTGCTAGTCGCTTGCTGCAGCTCCACTCATATTTTACCTTGCCATACCTATAAGCTTGAATAGTTTGATCGCGAGGGTGCGAGATTGCTGAGTCCCTGTGGCTCACAAATTACTATTACACCAGATGCAGGGCCTGATGACTCCGCTCTAGGAGACACGTACGAGCTCAAGTGGGAGTTCGACGAAGACTCTCAACGATACTATGTTTCCTTTCCCGATGATCAATAGTGGTGCCCAATTGGGGGTGATTGGGACCGTGTCGCATGTTGGGTTCTCTTTTATTTTGGGGCCGTAGTCGGGCCATGAGTGTTTGGATGATGTAATGTTATTTATGCACTTGATTGACGTGGCGAGTGTAAGCCAACTATGTTATCTCCCCTTTTATTATTATTACATGGGATGTTGTGAAGATTTCCTAACTTGCGACATATGCCTTCAATGCGATTATGTCTCTAAGTCGTGCCTCGACACGTGGGAGCTATAGTCGCATCGAGGGTGTTACATCGCCGAAGGGCGAGTGCTGAAAGATGTCCGCGGCGGTGAACTCCATGATCGGCGCCCAATCGGGTTCGATCGGTAGGGGCGCAGAGGGCTCGGAGTCTGGAGAGGACTCCGGCTCCTTAGAGTCACGGGCTTCGCAGAGAATAGGGCTAGTGTTCGGCTCGATCGCCGTAGAGATTGCAGCCCCCGAGGCAGTGTCCAACCACCCATCCTTGATTAGCACAGTTGGCTCTGAATTAAGGATTGGGGCTGATGCGGGTGCGGCCTCCAGGGCACTGTTCGACGGCAGAGCTAGATCATGCCCATCGTGACAGTGCGACACACTCGTCTGTGGCTCGAATCCGTCGAAGATCAAGTCTCTGCGGAGGTCGGCCGTGTAGCTCAAACTTCCAAATCTGACCTGATGGCTAGGGGCGTAGCTTTCGATCTGCTCGAGATGGCCAAGCGAATTGGCCCGCAGTGCAAAGCCGCCAAATACGAAGATCTGTCCGGGGAGAAAGGTCTCACCCTGGATCGCATCGCTGTTAATGATCAGAGAAGCCATCAGGCCTAAAAGTGACGACACAGAGGAACTCTCAATGAAAGCACCAATGTCGGTGTCAAAACCGGCGGATCTCGGGTAGGGGGTCCCAAACTGTGCGTCTAAGGCGGATGGTAACAGGAGGCAGGGGACACGATGTTTTACCCAGTTTCGGGCCCTCTTGATGGAGGTAAAACCCTACGTCCTGCTTGATTAATATTGATGATATGGGTAGTACAAGAGTAGATCTACCACGAGATCAAGGAGGCTAAACCCTAGAAGCTAGCCTATGGTATGATTGTTGTTCGTCCTACGGACTAAAACCCTCCGGTTTATATAGACACCGGAGAGGACTAGGGTTACACAGAGTCGGTTACAATGGTAGGAGATCTACATATCCGTATCGCCAAGCTTGCCTTCCACGCCAAGGAAAGTCCCTTCCGGACACGGGACAAAGTCTTCAATCTTGTATCTTCATAGTCCAGGAGTCCGGCCGAAGGTATAGTCCGGCTATCCGGACACCCCCTAATCCAGGACTCCCTCAGACATCCTAAAACAATAGAACATGATTCATGAAGAAATAACACCACTGCACCTAGTCCTTCTAGAAAGAAAAAGAAAAAGAAATATGATAGGACTTTGCATACTTCTAGTGAACCTGAAATAGAAAAACCTCCTGATAATGATAATGAAGTTGGACAAGACCTGAGCCGCTGGGTGTCGGCCTGTGTATATAAAGGGACGACCCGGTGGCGACTCAGGGGAAGGAAGAGAGAGCGAAAGCTAGGTCAAGCGTATTCGCTCCCTGGTAATCGAGACATAAGCAATACCACCTCAAACTGGATTAGGCCTTTACCTTCACCGCAAGGGGCCGAACCAGTATAAACTCCTCGTGTCCTTTGTCCCGTTTAACCCCTTTAAGCTAACCCTTTTGTGATGGCTCCACGACTAAGTCCTTCTACTAGGACATCTGTCGTGACAATTCCATGACAGTTGGCGTCCACCGTGGGGCCAACGCATGGTGTTTCGAGTTCTTACAGGGAAACTTTGAAGGGATCAAAGGATACGCTGTGGGCCGGATGACCAAGAGTCGTCGCGGCAAGCTCTACATCGATGATGCGGGCTGGGGCTGTCGATCTCAAAACTGGCGGATCTCGGGTAGGGAGTCCCGAACTATGCGTCTGAGGTCGATGGTAATAGGAGACAAGGGACACAATGTTTACCCAGGTTCGGGCCCTCTCTATGGAGGTAATACCCTACTTCCTGCTTGATTGATCTTGATGAATATGAGTATTACAAGAGTTGATCTGTCACGAGATCATAATGGATAAACCCTAAAACTCTAGCCTGTCTGACTATGATTATGAGGATATATATCTACGGACCTAGCCCTCCGGTTTTTATAGACACCGGGGGGATCTAGGGTTACATAAGGTCGGTTACAGAGAAAGGAATATTCATGTTTGGACGCCAAGCTTGCCTTCCACGCCAAGGCGAGTCCCATCCGGACATAGGTAGAGTCTTCAGTCTTTGTATCTTCACAGCCATTAGTCCGGCCTAGATCCAATAGGTCGGACGCCCGCGGACCCCTTAGTCCAAGACTCCCTCAGTAGCCCCTGAACCAGGCTTCAATGACGAGGTGTCCGGCGCGCAGATTGTCTTCCGCATTGCAAGGCGGGTTCCCCTCTCCGAATACTCCAAGAAAGTCTTCAGACGCAATGAACGTGTCCGGATCTGCAACACAAGAACCACACACAACCGCCAAGAATATAATATTGCACGAATCTAATCCGCTGATAAATTTTTGTAATGTGACATCACGTCTGCTTGGTCATCATTTCGAACCATTTTTCATCTGCCGTTCCACGTTTCAAGACGCGGTTTTCATAGGCACGTCTTGTAGAAGCAGAGATCGTGTCCCCTTATTGTGGGATTCTCATAAATACGGGCGTGGGTAATCTAACCGTGCCGTTTACACAGCCCATGGGAACATGCGAGTTTTAAGGCGAGTGGGGAGGCGCTTGATATTCGCTGCCTCTATAAGGAGATAAGGATTCCCTTTTCTTCACCCATGCCTTCTCTCTTCCTCTGCCCTTCCATTCTCGAGCTCCAACACCCAAGTCCTCATTCTTTCCACCCAGGATCTAGAGGGCAAGGCAAGTGGATGGCCTCCTCCGTTAGGGGGAAGTACATCACCAGGCTTCGGGAGGCCGGGTATCTGACGAAAGAAATCACCCACCGGCTTCCATCCAACGGGAAAATCGTCCCCACCCCGAAGCCCAACGAGAGGGTGGTGTTCATCCCTCATTTTGTCCGTGGGTTAGGGTTTCCTCTCCACCCTTTCGTCTGTGGACTTATGTTCTATTATGGGCTAGACCTCCACGACCTAGCCCCTAATTCTTGCCTCAACATCTCGGCATTCATTGTCGTGTGTGAGGCCTTCCTCCGCATCCAACCCTACTTCAAACTGTGGCTCAAGATTGTCAATGTGAAGCCGAAGGTGGTGGATGGCCAGCACACGGAGTGCGGAGGCGCCATGGTGAGCAAGCTGCCCAATGTCACCTGGCCCAAGGGTACTTTTGAGGAGACCATCAAAGAGTGGCAGAAACTGTGGTTCTATGTCACAGAGCCCCGCGACGCCACCTGGGCCGCGGCTTTTGAATTCATGTCCGGAGCTCCAATGCGGCTGATAGCGCTGCAAATGCGCATTCAAAGCATGGTGGATAAAAACATCAAGCTCGTCGACGTAATCTAGGTGATGCTGGTTCATCGGATCCTCCCATGCCAAAGCTGAAGCTGCCGTTTATGGGAATTAGATCCGAAGAAGCACCGAACCTTGGAAAGGCTCTTCGGAACCACTCATGAAGTTGCCTGGAAGTTGCTCTTTAAGTGCAACGAGACGCCGCCAGCCATACACTACTAGGGAAAAGGCTAGCAGCTGCGCGGGTTTTAGGTCTATCAGTAGCGCGGGGACCGGCGCTACTAATAAGGCGCTACAGCTAACACATAGCAGTAGCGCGTGCTCACCAGCACTACTGCTACACAAGTGTAGCAGCAGCGCTCTTAGTGGAAGCTCGCTGCTGCTAATAGCTATAGCGTGCTTCTCCTGTACGCGCTACTGCTACTACCGCGCTGCTGCTAACTTTTCTCCACTCGCTACTGCTAATTTTAGTAGTTTTTTTGGGCATATTTGTTTTGTATTTGAACAGGCTTTATAGAAGAATCTTTAGCACATACAAATGTCATCATGATACACATACAAATGTCTGCGAGACCAGAAATGTAATCATAGCATATACATACAAATAGTCTCATCATAATCATCATCCAACACAAAGTGGTATCTTGTCATCATCTCGAAAATAGCGATACATGCAAGTCTCGAATACTTGCAACTAGAACGTCATCCATCTAAACAAAGGTATACGCGAGAAGAGCCATCACTATGAGTGAGAGCAGAACTATGCAGTACATGAGGTGGCGGTTACGAGTCCTCTCTCGCCATCAAGTAACTAGAACGTCATCCATCTAAACAAAGTTATGCGTGAACCTCAATTAACTAGCTTCTCCTTCTTGTCTACTTTTGAAGCCTTTATGGCTGGCGCCCGAGAACCCATTCACTTGCGCCTGACACTCATGCCACTCGTTGTACACCCCCGGAACCTTCCCTTTGTACACGACATAGCACTTCCATCTCGCCATCAAGAAACTAGGTACCTGTTAGAGATGCATCTTAATGAAGAGGATGTACAATCATATATATGCAACAAAATATACTAGAGCAACACCGAAAAAGAAAGGGTTAGCAACTAGATGCATCATACAGTATGCAAATTAGTTAACTAGAGGTACGCAGGTCATCATATGCAAACTAACAAAGTAGCGTTACGCAAGTTCGGCAGGGACCATGGACATCACAAAGTTTCATCGCTACAAAAAGTACACAAGTTCAACCGACACATATCATCATCATCAGTATCATAAATCACTAGAAGTTCCATCCTTCCATATCATCGAGGATGGACCCTAGCTCCTTGAATGGCTTGAGGTCTAGACGTTGCATGCCTATGCAAGTTCGGACGTCAGCTCGCGATATAGGGCCATGGTGGAACATCCCCTTTACATCGACGACTTCTTTCATGATGATCGTCGCAATGTCGCTTTGGATGCGAAAGAAGTCATCTCTAAGTTTATAATCCGCTTCTCCATGAGATTCTAGCCACTTGTGGATATGATCATCATTTCTGTTTCTCATGCGAAGCTTTTGGTGATCCGTGTTGAACTGAATCATGAGATGGACGATGTAGAATCCGTCCTTCTTGCTTGGTTTTGGGACATGGATGCAGGAGAAGTTAGTTTTATGCGCGAAACCCATCTTCTTGTTCCTTTGTTTCCTGATCTGCACGTGGCCACCTCTAATGCTGAAGCCTTGGAGAGCATCATCTAGAATATTCATTATGTGGGTGTAGTCTTTTTTCTCGTAGTCTTTGGAAGGGTCAAAATACACGGCGTGGGAGACTTGCGGGTAAAGAACGATAAGGACGGCGCGCCCGTTGCTGCGGGGAAAAGACACCTCAAATTATTCCCCATAGAGAGAGAAGGAATGATTGAAATGTATGAAAGGGTTGTTCGGAACTGACTTACTTTGGATGATAGGGCACGAGGACAATTTCCCAGTCCTTATTCTGTACTATGAAGTTTTGGAGGTAGTCCCTAGCAGTTTCACACTGAAAGTCGCCGAGACTCAGGAAAGACTCATGCATGTACTACGGATCCGCCACACAGATTTGCGAGACTTCTTCACTCTTCATGACGGAGCTCATATGTAGCGCAAAAAGGCGGAAGATTGTAAAATCGAGCCGCCTTGTCAGAAACATCTCAAAGATATGGTCAAACCGCAGGAAGAACACCTCCACGGGCCGTGTCTCGACGTAGCACTTCCCCTCAGGCACACAGCCGCGTATGTCGGATATCCTGGATCCTTTGAGGCTAGTAGGCTTTTCTCAGTCGACAGCACATGGTCGTGCAGTCCCCTGATAGTGCCTCCAGCGGTTTCGGCGGTAGCATCGGCTCGCCCGTGAGATGGAACATGGCCGCACCTTTCATGGGTACACGCTCTTCAGAATGCATCGTCTGGCTACTATGTGCTCTGGCTTGTTTGGAGGCAGCTATCTTCCCCGATCGCTTTCTCTCCTTTTTCTTGGGCACACCTTCTAGACCCTTCCTTAACCCCTACTCCAGTGTTCCCGGGCTAAGTACTGTACGACCCTCGCGCCCGGCTAGTTGAGCCTGCGTTGAGGCGGCATCTTCAGGCGTGTCCTATGAGGATTTCATGAAGAAAGACTTTTTGCAATCCCTGCTACGACCTTCCTGCCGGTCATATCATCCATATCCTCATTAGCAAGCTGATAGCCTGATTCGTCATATGGTTGACTCATCAATTCTATGTCATAGTCATACGCGTTTGTATTGAGGAAATCCATAGGGTCGACCTCCGTCTCATCATCCATTCTCTGTTCTACAGGACAAATTACATCAGCCGGCACTATTGCACCCCCTTCATCATGTCGTCCGCCGCTCTCACCCGGCACTACAGGAGCTGGTAATTGCGTAGGCGGGGTGGTGGTCTCCGCACATGCTTGTTGATGTGTGGTTATTGGTGTGCTCTCGGCCGGCTCCAGACGAATAAGATTCTTCGGCCATAGAGGCACCCAACCCTTGCAGCTTCCAATCCGCGGCAGGGTCTCGTCGTCTGCTCCCACATGCTGTACTGGAGGAGGCAAATCCTCGTGCCCCGATTTCACACTAGACAAGCTAACCCTGAAGTGCCCAGCAGGGATCGGCTGGTTGTGGAACATGGGTTGCAAGGGGTCCATTATCATCCCCTTTCCCACGTCCACCTTCTAGCCTTTGATCAAGTAGAGTATGGTGCACGGGGTTTCTTTCGCCTGCAAACACATATGTCTGTGGCGTAAAACATCCGAAAGGCAACAAAAATGGAATATTATATATATATGGTGGTGCAACATGTAATTACCGTGATGGCGTCGAGCTCAGCCAAAGACGAAGGCCCACCGAGCGCGCCAGAGACTGAGGACGGGCTACTATGAGCGGGAGCGGCTGCGAGAGGAGGCCTGGTTGCGTGGGCAAGTGATGGTGCAATGATGTTGTTGTTCATGGAGTTGCTCCCGGCGAAACTGGGCAATGGGAAATCATGTACCGTCTTGTCTGGATTTTCCTTCATCCAGTTGATGATAACTGGAACCAAGTTAGTAGCGAAATCATTTCTGCAGACAGTTACAGCTGCATTGACTGCCTGCTGTAACAACTCATATTTGTCCTCGGCTGCTTTTTTCATGTCCTCAGCTGCTTTTTTCTTGACCGCAAGCTTCACCTTTGCGTCGATGTCCGCCTGACTAAACTTCTTTTTCTGCTTCTTGGCCTCCGCGCCCTCATTGTAAAACAGCTTCCATGTGGCGCCGTCTCCAGCACCGTGCACACGACCATATTGCGGCCGCTGGCCCAAAGGGAGTCCCTTAAGTTCGTTCAAGGCGCGGTTGAGAGGGGTGTCCCACTTGGGCCTCATCGGAGAAGTAGGGCTTTCGGCTGCAAGCTGGTGTTGCTTCTCTAGTAGTCTAATCAATTTCCTCGTGATCTGGTCCGTGTAAAAAACCTTTTTCTCCTTGTCCCACTTATAGCGGGCCCTAATGAAGTCATGCTCCAAGGGGTTGGTGAACTTCGTGAAGGGGTCTGGGAGACCCGCGGCTTCACGTTCCGCGTCCTCCTTATCCCATATGGGCCTTTTACCGAGGTAGCCACGGCTTTCGAGGCGATGCTTCCCCGTGTTCCTTTGCTGAAGGCTCTTGAATTTTGCAGCCTTAGCCTTGGCGTCCTCGGTAGCACAAGTGTCCTTGAACTTTTCGAACTCCTCTTCCGTAAGTGTCGGATTTTCCTCCAGAATCTTGGACAGGGGTTCCTCAGCCTCAATAGCTCGTTTCACCCTCCCTTTCCAGGAGGCCAAATCATTGCTGAACATGCCCATGGCGTGATTGTTAATCTTTTTCATCTTCGGATCATCCCACGGTTGTTCTATGTTATCATCCCGGTCGGGGAACTTGAATCTCTTGTGCAAATTCGTTAGGAGCAACTGCGTCAAATGTTCTTTACTCCTTAAGTCATCGTCGTTGATGCTCGCGCATTCCCGTAGGATGCATCCTACTTGGTTCCCATAGCACTTGCGAGGTTCTTCCGGCTCTAACGGCTCAAACTTGCCATGTGCCATCTTTGTGATCACAAGTCGTCCAATCCCTAGTTTGTTAGGTTTTCGTATCCTCTGCTTCTTATGCTTCCTCTTTTCGGTAGCGGCATCGGCGCCGGTACCTTCCCCGCTGGTATCTTCCCCGCCGGTACCTTCCCCACCGGTCTCGGCGCCGCCATCGGTGCCGGCGCCATCGGTGTCGATGTCGGCATCAGTACCATCATTGAGGTGGACCTGCAAACCTTGCTTAGCAGTCAAAAAGTCGAGGTAGTCTTGTTCACCTTGATAATCCATCTCGTATGCATCTTGTTCAGAAGGCCCAGTTTCTTCGTTGTTCGACATGTTTCCTATGATTAAGTGTCCTATGAGAAATGACATAAAAAAGAAATCTATGTGCCAGCACTCGATATGCCAACTATGTAGCGCAAATCATGCCTTTATTCACGGGAAATTTCGGCATGACCTTTGCTAAAAAATGGACATATCGAGCGCCTGAAATTCACTGGAATGGAAATGAATCAACATTCCGGCGTAACATAGGCCACTCGGATCATTTACCAAAACATGACATATCCACATATCACATGTCCAGTTCTAATTTGCATATAAATTCAGCTAATTTTGAAACCTATCTAAATTCATAACTAAATAGATAACCTAATTAACATAACTAAAACCTAAGTAAATTAACCGAAGAACCCTAGCTAGCAGAGAGAGAGAGGGGGTGGTTTATAGAGGGTGCAGGGGCGAGGAGGCAGGCCCGACGACGACCGAGGTTGGGAGGGGAGGAAGCAGAGGAGGGAGGCGAGGGCTGAAAGGTCGGGGGCGAGCGTCGGCGCCGGGGGCGAGCGCGCCTGGGTCGGGCGCGGCGGGGTCGGGGGCGAGCGCGCCGGGGTCGGGGGCGAGCGCGCCTGGGTCGGGCGCGGCGGTGCGACGGGGCCAGGGAAGAGAGTGGGGATTTGGGGGAAAAGAGGCGGGATGAAGCAGGGAGAGTGAGAATTTTGGGTTAAGTGGACGTAGTAGTAGCGCGTTTATACGAAACGCGCTACTAATATTACGGGCAGCTATAGCGGTTTTATACGGAAACCGCTACTGCTACCTTGACTAGCTGTAGCTCTTTTTCAGTAAAGCGCTACTGCTATAACCAGTTTCCCTTTTTCTTTTCCTTTATTTTTCTCACTTTTTTTATTTCCGAGAGCAGTGAACGAAGGGAAGGCGATATATATTGCATCATTTGACGGTTAAATATGTATGCAAAATAGGAACATATATATTACATCATTGGACCCATGCATAATAATGGCTAAGTGTGTATACAAAATAGGAACATATATATATATATATATATATATATATATATATATATTACATCATTTGACCGATTCCTCAGCGCTGACGTTTTTGTTTTTGAGTCAGCTTCTTTCCCTTCTTGTTCGTCGAAGAATAATTGAGCCCCTCATTGTGACTTTGCCTTTTCCATGGAGTACAATATTTCTTTGGTAATGTAGTATTGATTCTTCTTTTGACGTATACTTCATCATCATCGTCATCTTCCCTCAATGGGTTGCCGTACTCATCATAGTCTTCCTCGTTGGTGACTCCATCCATTCCAATGATGCTCCTTTTGCCTCTCCTCATGACAACACGACTGGCATTGCATGGGTCGGTTATGAAGAAGCATTGTGTCACGTGCTTAGCGTGTACCCATGGCTCGTTTTTTGCGATAGCGTTCACGGTAGCGCTCTTGGCGTCGGGTATAGTCATGGTAGTGAAAATCCGGTTTTCTCTTTCAACATTCTTAGCCCATCTGACACGGAACATCATCGTGTTGTGCAGTCCAGAGTAGTCAAGCTCCCAGATCTCCTCGACCCTTCCATAAAATCGTTCAGTTGCGCCGTTGTCACTGCCGGTCATGCATTCCATCGTCACCCCTAAGTTCTGATCATCACTGTCCATATCTTTGGCCTCCATGTAGAACGTGTATCCGTTGATATCTATGCCTGATAGGTTACGAGGTTGGGCGAGGGGCCATGTGCTAAGGCGTATATGAGCAATCCATCCTTAGAGCCCTCCTCCGGGGGATTAGCAATAATATGCTCTTTGAACCAATGCAGGAAAGTGGAGTTGTGATCTCTAGTAACTTCGGCGTCTGTCTTGCATACCCCCCGGTCACGATACTTCTTTGCGATAATTTCTTTGTGCAGTGCCACGAAAGGATCTACCTCATCTAGATGTTGTAGCACTACCAAGTTTGCTCTATCAAAGTCGCTGCGTCGATCTGAGTATGCCACGTGCAATTCCCTGCGACCGTTGCAGTGACCTTCTCCTTCGAGCCTCCCATCGTTCTTGTTAACAGGCAAACCAACACTAACACCAGGCGGCTGGTGTGCGCCATATAGAAAATTCTCACAGAAAGAGATGCACTCTTGTGTCAAATAGCCCTGGACGATGCTTCCATCCGGTTTGGACATGTTACGAATGAATCCTTTGATGATCCCATTCATCCTCTCAAACGGCATCATGTTGTGCAGGAATGACGGCCCCAGGTCTATTATGTCATCCACAATATGGACACACAGATGCACCATGACGTCAAAGAATGCGGGCGGGAAGTACATCTCAAGCTCATTCAGTATCACAACGATCTCTTCTTGTAGCCTTCGGAGCTGCTTCATACTGATCGACTTTCGAGAGATGACGTCGAAAAAGTTGCAGAGACCAATAAGCGTGTCACGGACGTGCTTGTCCATTATCCCTCTAATGGCAACAGGTAGTATCTGTGTCATCATCACATGACAGTCATGGGACTTCATCCCGCTGAACCTTTTCTTGTCCGTGTCTAGATATCTGCTTATCTTGCCACAGTAACCGGAACTAACTTTGACTCCGGTAAGACACTTAAAGAATTGATGGATCTCAGCGTGACTTAAGGTGAAGCAAGAAGGGGGGCAATAATCCTCTTTCTTTATTTTCTTGCCCTTCTTCTCCCGTGCCTCTGTCTCCGTCTATGTCTCGTCTGACATTTTACGGATGGCATGTGCAGATCTTCCCTGATTTTCAAATCTTGCAAGTCTTTTTTTGCCTTCGGCCCATCCTTGGTCTTATCTGGCATGTTCATCAGTGTTGCGAGCAAGCTCTCAAGGACATTCTTACAGATATGCATTTGATCAAGGCAATGAGGTGTATCAAGTTTGTCCCAGTACTCCAAGTCCCAGAACACAGACCTCGTCTTCCATACCTTCAGCAGCGGCTCCGGCGCCTTTCTCATCGTCTTTCCCGACGCGGGGCACTCCTTCCAGTTTTTCAACAGCTCATCGATTTAAGCACCGCTCCGCTTACAAGGAGGTCCACGATGCTCAGCGTGACCATTGAATAGATCTCCACGGTTTCTCCACGGGTCGTCCTGTTCAAGCCATCTTCGATGCCCCATGTACACGATTTTCCCAGACCCGCCATCTTTCCTTGACGTTAGCTGCTGAGATGTCGTATCATCCATGCACCGCGTGCATCCGCAATATCCATGGCACACCTTGACTGCCACATATCCGTAACCGAGATAGTCCTGCACTGTTGTGATCAGCGCGGCTCTCATGTTGAAATACTCGCCTTTCCTGGCGTCCCATGTCTTGGCCGGTGTTTTCCATAACATGTCTAACTCCTCTTGAAGTAGCCCCAGATACAAATTAATATTATTTCCTGGTTGTTTCGGCCCTTGAATAAGCATGCTCATGTGAATGTACTTCGATTTCATGCACAACCAGGGGGGAGGTTGTACATCCATACAAACACGGGCCATGTGCTATGGTTGGTGCTCTGATTGCAAAACGGATTCATGTCATCGGTACACGCGCCGAGCATGATGTTCCTTGCATCACATCCAAAATACCGATAGAAGCTGTTGAACGCTCTCCACTGGCTTCCATCCTTGACGTGTCTCAGCTTCGGATCATCTCCATCGTCGGGCTTCTTCCTCTCCGCGTGCCAGCGCATTAGCTTTGATTCCTTGGGATCTACAAAATACCTCTGGAGATGGGGAGTGATCGGTAAGTAACATACCACTTTTTGGGGACATTTCTTCCCAGCCTTCTTGTATCGAGAAGCATTGCACACCGGACAGCTTGTTTTTTCCGCGTGCTCCTTCTGATAAATTATGCAATCGTTGATGCATGCATGGTATCTAACGTGTGGCAGATCAAGAGGGCACACGATCTTCTTGGCCTCATCAACAGTACTAGGACATAGATTACCCGCGGGAAGAACATCCTTTAGGTACTTGAGATGCTCATCGAGGCTAGTGTCGGTCCATTTGTTTTTAGCCTTCGTCTTTAGGAGTTGGAGCGTGAAACTCAAGCGGGTCACCTCAGGATTGCAACCATCATACAATGGAGTGTTCGAGTCTACCACCAGTTGCTCCAGCTTAGCCTCCTCTCTAGAAGCAGCTCTCTCAGTACTCGTCTCCTTGCGAAGCAATGCTTGAACATGAGGGTCCTGCATGATTGAACTTAGTATCGACAAACTCTGCTGCGTGGAGTCCGTGTCGTTCTCTCCGCCGCCATGTCAGGCCCCTTCTCCGCCGCCATGTCCGGCCTCTTCCCCACTGGCATTATCGATCATCTCTTCATCTTGCCCCGTGTCATCATTGCCTGCCCCGTCGGCATCCTCAACATCGTCATCCTCATCTTCAATTATCCACCGAGTATAGCCATCCATGAAACCAGTCATGAGCAGGTGCGCTTCGACACGACCATCGTCATGGGGGTCAAGCCAAACTATTCCTTTGCATTTTCGACACAGACATAAAACCTCTGTCCGGTTATTTTCCTTCATGTCCAGCACCGCCGACCGCAACCACCTGTCCACCATCGTTCCACTGACCATCATCAACTCTGCATGGTAATAATAAAAAAATTGATTATAAAAATGCATGCATTCATCAAAGTCATACAAAAATTCGACATGGCCTTCCTTAAAAATAGGACATATATAGATCTAGAGTTTGCCCGGAATTCGCCGAAACGGAAATAAATCGACATTTTGGCAAAACATAGGCAACTCAAAAGCACAATTTGGCGTCAACTCATGCCACACACACAATTTCCATAAACATATCACACACACATAAACATATTTCCATTTTGCAAAAGCATGAAATATTATTCACACCTCTATCTCGAGATCGAGCACACGGTGGAGATGATGATGTAGGGAAGTCAAAAGTGCACAAAGCTCTTCTTGACAAAGAAAGATCTAGTCAGGGGAAAATAGGTCACTTAACTAAATGCTACATCTACCTAGCTAGCTAATTTGGGAGGAGACAACTTCAACTAGTTGAGGGGGAAGGAAAAAGAGAAAGGAGATGCATTAATGGAGGTGGTGTAGTTATAGCTAGGAGTAATGAAGAGAGAGAAAGGTAGGTAGAAGAGGGAGAGTAATGGGGGGAGAAGTATTGAGGAAGAAGAAGAGTGAGAGAGGGAGGATGTGGGAGGTAGGGGAAAGGGAGGAGAGGAGATGGGGAGGGGGAGGTGGAAAAGGGTGGTGGGTGCTGCGTCTTAGCAGTAGTGCGGGAGCAAAAGTGCGCTGCTGCTATGAGCGTAGCAGCAGTGTGCTTTCCTATCACGCGCTACTGCTAAACGGGCCAACCGTGTGCACAATTTCAAAATTAGCAGCAGCGACGTGACAAAAAAGCACGCTACTACTATGGCATTAGCAGCAGTGCGCTTCCTGACACCGCGCTACTGGTAAACTTAGGTCGTTGTGTACTGTCGGTGGATTTTTGTAGCAGCGCGGTTTAAGCATCATGCGCTACTGCTAAATTTGCACCAGTAGCGCGCTTTCCATAGCCACGCTGCTACTAATTAGCAGCAGCGCCCCTTTTTATGCCGCACTGCTGCTAAGATTCTGTGTATAAGGTTTTCCCTAGTAGTGATAGATTCGGACCGCGGGCACGATATTACCCATTCAGCCAATGTGGTAAGCCTTTCACGTCTCCAGGCGCATTCTCTACTTGCTTGTTTCAAGGAGGATATCTAAACTTTACTTTTTCAGTATGGACGGAGAGGGCGGAGCGGATTGAATGTTCGGCTTCGCTGCCCGAGGAACCAGTCATCCCGCTCCTGGCGAAGATGCTGGTGCCGACGCCCTATAAGGCACCGGATAAGAAGGCCGAGAAGGACAAGGGGGTCCGGAGTGGCCCCTGCCGCAAGGGAGCTTCGGATGTGTCGTCCGAATACAAGACTCACTCCTCCGCCAATGACGACGATGACGAGTAGGAGGAAGAAAGCACCTCTCCCCCTGATGGGGGGATGAAGAAGAGGGCGGCCTCCTCAAATCTGGAGGCGGAGGCGCCCAAGAGGGGGAAGGGTCCCCTTGCAGATAACTCCGCGTGGGACGTCGACAGCAGCCCGGAGCGACTCCCCCGAAACAAGCCTCTGGCCGTGTCGTAAGTACTAAAAACCCACATATGTCCATGCATCCGGCCTCTCTTGCTTAATAATATTAATATGTTAATTTATGCCATTGCAGTCCGGCCAATGACAGCTCCCTGCGATCCTCACCAAGAGGTTCGTTGGATTCGAAGGCGATGGCCAGCGAGTCAACGTCGGTCGCTCACTCTCCCACGGCCAAGGGCGACGACGAGGTGTTGTCCCAAAGGAACTTCCCAGGCCAAGGAGAGGTTCAGGAGGCCGCCAGGGTGATGCCAGAGGGCGAAACCTCGGCTGCCGGATACATGGAGGAGCAGACCCCCATGGCGACTAGGGATGGGGGCTTTGCTCAGTTCGGCCCCCAGCCGAATACAAGTCCGGAGACCTATATGGCTCCGGAATCTGGCGAGAAACCTCCTTCGAAAGAAGGGGGTGTGCCTATTCCGCCGGTGACCTCTGTCCAACCAGAGGCACCGGATAATCTGCTGGAAGCGCTACGAGGCTCTTCCATTGTGGATGAACACCATAGCCTTATGGGTACGGTGATTGAGAGGGTTCAGTCTATCAAGAGCGGACTAATCAAAGCCTGCAATAGGTTGCTGACAGGTTTTGAGGTTAACGACACAAAAGATAAAATCCCAATATAGACAGTAGCCCCTGAGACACTGTCCGGTGTTCGGAAAGAAGAGCCGGATAGAGGATCAATTTATTTTCGTAGGAAACTAACGAAATATGTCTTATATGAATAAGTAGGCGTCGTTGCTAGCCGCGACCTCACACACTGCCGAAGTCTCCGGACTAAAGCAGAGACTGGAGCGGGCCGAGGAGGAGCTCAGCCAAGCGAGGAAGTAGCTAGAAGACAAGAAAGGTATGTACTGACTAGTTGTATATTCGGAAAGAATAAATAATGCGTATTGACCATAGTGCCATGATATGTGTAGGAGTGGCGATCGAGGTCGAGGTCCTTAAATAGGCCCTGGCCACGGTCGAGGAGAAAGCTGCCAAGGAAAAAGCTGCCCGTGAGAAGCATGAGGCCCGGCTTGATGAGCTCTAGCAAGAGCTCCAGGATACGGTGGAGAAATGCGAATCCTTGGAGCACGACGTTTCGGCTCGAGAGACCGAACTGGCTAAGGCCCGCCAAAGTGAGGAGGAGGCCCAGGTTGAGGCCCGGGGCGTCCTCTAGGAGATATGTGAAGAAGAAGTATATCTTACTAACCCGGATTTGGAGTTCTCTAGGGGCGTTTGCGGATCTGCCGCGCAGTGTGTTTGACGCTGCGGAGTTCTTTCGAGCCGAAGAAGGGAGCTCTACGGAGAAGCTGTTATGGTCACAATATCTTGCGTCAGAACATCCAGTGCCCTTTAGCTATCAGCTAAAACAGATGGTCGAGCTGCATAGGGTGCCCGAACTGGCCATGAAGGATTTAATAATCTGGCTGTGACCTGCCAAAGCTATACCCGGCAGCTACTTCGGGCTCGTGAAGCGGCTGGTGAATGCCTGCCCTCGGCAGGACGTTGTCAAGCGGTGGGTCTGCATCGAGGGCGCACGCATGGCCTTCGCCCGCGTCAAGGTGTGGTGGGCGAAGATGGATGTCGTCAAGCTTACGACCAGGGGACCGCTAGAGGGCAAGGAGCACCGCACACCCGAGCGGTATTTTGAAGACGTCCTGGAGGGGTCTCGTATTGTGGCGACGCAATGTGCGCAAGACATTATTTTCGAATGAATACATTCATGTTGTCTCTGCCTTGTATGATGAAACAAAGTCGTTATGTAATATAATGTTTATTATTTGAAAAAATTCACCTCCTGTGCGGCCGTGTTGTGTGAAATCTGAGATTTGGCAAGTCGTCGGCTTCTGCCCGCACGTAGGTAGTACGGGGGTGTTCGGGATGTAATCTAAACACTCTTGATCCAATTGTTTGGTCCTTGAAGGAGGTGTTTAGCGCGACGAACCAGGCAATCGGTCTATGCGGCTTTAGCACCCTCACTTAGCCATAGGAGTTTGACAATAAAAATATAGGCGCAACCCCTAGTATTCGAACTAGGATGTTGTAAACACCTGATTGGGTAAGTACCGATCCCTCGCGTAATGCGGAAAAAATCTCTAAAGATTTCAGACCTCCAAAGAGCTGACCGGCTCTCGCTGCATCATGACAGTCAGTTTTCGGCTTTCTCTACCGAGGTGCTCCTCCGGGTAAACCAGGGCACAGTCACAGTAGTTCTCCCTTTACTACCCTAGCCGATAAAACGGAACCTAAGGTAGCAAGCACAGGAGCCGGGCAACCCAACTATTGACCAAAGACATGATTCGGAGCCAATGCATATAATGCTAAATTCAGGGTGCCGAACTATACTGTAAAAAGTGTTCGGACTTTGTTCCCATGTTGTGGGGCGCTATGAAGCCCCTGGCAAATTGAAACGTACCAAAGTGTACGGGTGCTATTTGATAAAGTTATCAAAAAAGAAAAAGAAGAAAGGGTAGTAAGCTAAAGCTGTAAAATTTTGTCCGTAAACTGTTTCCATTATAATTTCATTAATGTGTTAAAGAGCATTTGTACAAGTATTGCAATAAGCAGAAGGCTATTTCATATTCCTTAACCAAGGGAGAGCTGCGTGTGGGTCTGGAGAACATGTAAAGGGATCGTTAAAGAAACCACCTAAAATTTCCCCAGTACGTCCATGCTTCTTGTCGTCTTGGTGTATTTATCCTTCGAAAAGAATTGATGGTCAAGCCTTCAGGGAAGGCCTGTGAAAAAGAAACCTGAAAAAGAAGAAAAAAGGAAACAGTGGAAGTATGTGTGTCCGGGGGCGGTCGAGCCGTATTGTGGATCACAAGCTAGTTATGCCTCCATCCATGCCCATGGTATTTTGAGTGCGTAGTTATGTACGCGCGGTATAGTTGCCGCCACTTGGTCAGGACTGGGACGGAGGCCGAATTGCTAGTCGAGCTCTTGACGAGCCGAGCTGTCCTGCTGCAGAATAGTCCGGACTCACTTGACAGTGTCTGGGAGCTTGGCCGCCGAATTAAGGTTCTGCTTGAAAAGGCCGCTCTGTACTTCTGCTGCTGAGGAAGCGGTGTGCTCCTCGGTGCGGAGGGAGCGTTTCGTGTTTCCATTAACTGTTATGACGCTGCATAGTACAGGCATCTTGAGCTTGAGATAAGCGTACTGTGGCACCGCGTTGAATCGAGCAAATGTTGTTCGTCCAAGCAGTTTGTGATAGCCGCTGCAAAAGGGGATGATATCGAAGATTAACTCCTCACTTCGGAAGTTGTCCGAAGACCCGAAGACAACCTCTAGTGTGACTGAGCCCGTACAGCGGGCCTCTACAGCTAGGATGACTCCTTTAAAGGTAGTCTTTGTGGGGTTGATCCGTGATGGATTAATGCCCATTTTGCGCATTGTATCCTGATAGAGCAGGTTGAGGCTGCTGCCACCGTCCATCAGGACTTGCGTCAGGTGGAACCCATCAATTATTGAGTCCAGGACCAGTGTGGCTGAACCGCCGTGATGGATACTGGTCGGATGATCCCGACGATCAAAAGTGATCAGGCATGATGACCATTGTTGGGGATATACCCTGCGGTATGACCCGGTCGGATGGATGACCTAGCCGGACTTGGCGACTCACTAGTAACCCGCCCTAACTTGGCGACTCACAAAGTGACCCACCCGGGTCTCTCCACTCACTGATGACCCGGCTGAGGCAGGTGACTCATTGGTGACCCGGCAGGTGGGTCAGAGCAGCGACAAGACCCGGTGGCAGGCGGTTCATGGAGAGTCTGGCTCAAGCTATGGTAGGCCGGCTTAAGAGGAAAGTATAAGGAATATTCCCTTATAAAGGAAGCAAGACTAGGACTCCACTTGTAATAGAGTAATCCTAATCCTAATAGAACTAGTCATGTAAGCCGCCCCTTCAACATATATAAGGAGGGGCAGGGCACCCCAAGAGGGAGAAGAGGGGACAGGTTCGACCACTTTCACAAGTTAGGTTTAGATAGACAAGTCAATAGCTCTCGAGATAGAGCATCCTTATAATTGTGATCATCATCGTCAATATCAATGAAGCAGGATGTAGGCTTTTACCTCCATCGTGAGGAGCCGAACCTGGGTAAAAGCCTCGCGTTTCTCATCCCGTTCAACCCCTCTCAAGTTACCACATAGATTCGTTGGCCTCACGACTAAGTCCTCACACTAGGACATCTGCCGTGACGATTCCACGATAGTTGACGCCCACCGTGGGGCTAGACGCACGGTGGTGTTGAGTTCTTGGAGGGATCTTGTTTAGGGTTTGAGAAGTTCGCTAATTTTCAGCTCAATGAGAGCCGGCGTGGAAGATTCACATCAACGTTAAGTTCACTAGGTCTTCCGAGAAGATCCCAAAAGGGGAGAGTTTCCGTTTGGTTCAGTAAGGATTCATTGGGTCCAAGGGGTGCAAGTCACCGACACGTACAAAGGTCAATCCCCGGTCGAGTTATCGGATCATACGAAGGATCGCAGACTATTTGGAAATTGACTAGCCTTACCTCTGATGGATCAAAACTAAACAGAAGAAAAACAAAGACCAAAAGCAACCACGTCCACGACCCGGAAAGGACGGCCATGACCCATGACTGGTTTGGACTCTGCCTCTGTTACTGCGGGCTGACGCAGTCGCCGTCAAGCTGCCTGTCGAGTCACCTAGCTCTGCCTCGACGCCCGCGACCTCAATCCGAGTCGCCGCCGCGGTCCTAAGTCGATCCCGAGTCGTTTTCGCTCTGAGTCACCTCTGCATCTCCGAGCAATCTCTGCTTTTGAGCCGCCCTGATGGCTCATTTTTGCTGAAGTTTTTACTGGCGCGCCGCTCTGAGCCATTTTTTCAATCGCTGTGGGGTGCCCCTGCCGTGACCCGCCGTGGCCAAGATGCCTCCGGCCCACCACTCGGACTCGCCCCTGCCATGCCCGTTACTCTTCCGCGAGCCGCCCGTCGCGTCGTCCCTGCCTCCTGCTGAGTCGCGCTCTCGGACACCCGTGCTTTGGCCGGTTTAGTATGCCTAGGCCGCACCTCACCTCTGTGGCATTATCGAGCCGCCAAGCTGCTGAAGACTGCCGTCGTCTTGCCTCGTTGCCAGGGGCTCACTTCCTTCGCGTAGCCGGTTCTCCTGTATCCAAAGTGGCGCATTGAGCCACCATACCTCTACTCTCGTGGTCTCAGCAACCCGCCACCGTGGTTCACCTTTGCCAAGAGGGAGACGCCACCGTCGAGCTGTTGTAACTCGACCTCGCTGGAGCAGATTGGCCTGTGCAAGGCTGCCGAAGTCGCCGTGTTATCCTCTGCACTCTCCAGCGGCCGGCTCCGCCCCGTGGCTCGCTGCCGGACAATCGCGCCCGCGCGCTCCTCCACCGTGAGCCGCCTCCCTGCAGCCCGTCTGGCTGGATCAGCCACAGTTTCTCATGGTCTCGAGCCGCCTCGTTCCATCCACTCTGAGCCGCCCCTGCCTTGGAGCCTCTCCGTGTTAAGTCGTCGAGCCGCCACCAAAGAGCCGACCCGCACCATGAGTCGCCGTCATGTACGGCCCTGCATACTCGACCGTCCGCGCTCTGTTGCCGACTCACCGCGCGTGAACCGCCGTGACCTTGTTTGCGGGCTACTCCGATCTCGTTTCCATCTCTTTTGAGCCGCCGACTCCACGGCCCTGCTACCGGCCGCTGTTGTTGCCTGTGTAGGCCGCCCCATTTCTGCCGCCTGATGGCCTGCCTCTGAGTCGCTGCAGTCGCCACCGTGACCTTTGAACCGCTGAGCTGCTGCAAGCCGCCGTTTTCATCTCACGCTCCCATATGGTCTCTGTCGGGACTAGTTATTCATCTCCACGGTTAAATTGCCGTTGCCTGGGCCGCGCTTGCCGCACGATGAGCCACCCCTCCCTCTGTGCACACTTATGCCATAAAGAGTGCAACTGCGGTGGTGGCCTACAACTCTGGATGTCATTGGTATGAAGGGAAACTGGGATTTGTGAAGAAAGCGCTGCGATGTGGGATTGATCAACCTCGGATTGATTAGAGTGAGGTGCTACTATTGCTCGTGTGTTCGTGCGGTATGGAGAATGCTAAAAAGATATCCATATGACCTGCCGCAGCACAGCTACTGGAGCGCGCACCCGTGAGTTGGAGGGGTCACCGCAAGCGTCAGCCTTGCACATGACCAGATCATTAAAAAAGGGGCTAGTACAGCTAGTACTCCTGGTTAATAAAACAGTATAGTCTACTACTACAGTCAAGCGTGTCGCAAGATCCTTGAGGATGTCAACACAAAAATACTTTGGATACAGATATGGATCAAGAGAGAATTCAGCAACAGTACTGAATATTTGCGGCTGCTACATGCAGATAGTCTGTCGTTCAAAAAAAAAATCAGATGATATCCATCTAAGTTTGTTTTCTTAGAACATATTGTTTTTGTTAAAAAACAGTTTATCTTTGCCTTGGTCTGGAATATTGTTTATGTAGGACAATTGTTCACTGCAAGGGAGATGGCCGTGTCATGGATGTATAGCTCACGCCACCATCATCATGCGCTAGCATCTGACCGTACCATGATGCTCGACAAATACATGTGCAAACAGTCGTGTTTACAGTCCAATTTACATGACGTGGTTAACTCGCCCGTCCGCACCGGCTTACAACGCCGTGGCCAGCCCGTCTGTCTATTCCGCGGCTGACTCGGCCATGATTGATTTCAGCTTCACCGTGGTGATCATCAACTCCGCGGTGGATAATTTCTGGCTTAACATATCAGGTGAAATCCATTCAGTATAATTTTATATTACATATTGCTTTCTATAAAAGATCAATTACTCTGGCTTGCAAGTTCTCCAATGCAGGACAAGTTGTCTAATGCAAAAGAGATTATTATATCACTGAGCTGCTGGATGACTTACCGGTTTATATCACGGTCAAATATGGAGAATCTCAAGACAACGTATCGAGTCGTCTTAATATTCGGGGGCTACAATGACATGAACTCCGGGTCATTGGAGGGAAGATAACCCGGTCCTGGAGGTTATTGCTATATTGATGATAATTTGTCATTTGGGGGCTTCCTGCTCATTGAGCATAGCTGTGAATATCCCTCTTGATCGGCTCAATGCCACACTTACGGATGGTCACTTGGGGGCTTCCTGCTCATTGAGCATAGCTGTGAATATCTCTCTTGATCCGGCTTATACGCCATGCTTACAAAAAACTTGGGGGCTCGCTGCCGAGGTTAAAGGGACCAAAAAGAGTCTGTTGCAAAGCACAACTCAAACATAGGTACACGTTGAGCACAGCTCAAAATATTACTTGGGGGCTCTTTTGTTCTAAATAACAAAGAGTTTGTATAACCCATGTAATAGGCTTAAAAGCCAGGCTTGGAAGCCAGGTGTATTCACCTAAAACCCCAGGTTATCCTGCCTGTTTGCCAGATGCTTCTCCATTAGGTAATCTTGATTGACCCGCCACACTCTTAACAGTCAATCTTTTAAACAAGACCCTGAACTCGTTAAGGTTAAAACGCCGGTTTGTCATGTGAGGGCACGGTTTACAGAAAACAAGGTGAAGCTCAGGCTGATAAAGCCGCCTTCCTTGAAACTTGGATAAATCGGCCTGTGATGCACGATGCTACACTGACCCCGCGTACTCCTGATTAGTCTATCTTTAAATAAGAACTGAACTTATTTGGGTTAAAATGTCGATTGGGTAATGTGAGTGCCGGCTCTCGGAAAGCGCGTACCTTCTAGTGGCTAATGCTAGTTTCATTGACGAAGATATTTTGGCTTGGCGGCCTATGAAAGCCTTGGATTTTCTGTTGTTGGATTTGAATGTCTTTTTGAGATTTTTTCTCTTGTGACATAGTAATACATGGTTGGAAACCAATAAGGCTTATAATGCCTTCTGAGTCATATATGACATTAACCATTCATTAACCCAGCCTAGCTTTGCACATTAAGTCGCCAGCATATTTTGGATTGCGCCATTAGAATTCAGGCGCTTATAAATCATTGAATTATTACCCTCACTGGGCATTCCAATATAAGCCAACAGTATACATCAATTCTATAGGTATGATTTTCCTGGTTATATGAATATGTGAGGATTGATAACCCGCCCTGGCTTTAAACTTTAAGTTGCCAGTATGTTTAGGCTTGAATAGCCTTAATGCGAGTCTTTTTCATAATTGCATAAGACTATATTATATTTGGGTTGTTACCCGCCCTGGCTTTTGACGTTAAGTCGCCAGGGCATATGTTGTTTAAACTCTATGCAGGATTTGCAGAGCTATGACTTATATAAATGATTATGTTGAAGCCCATCATTAAAAATTGAAATTGGTGTCTCAAAAGGGTTATCAATTATTGATTTTCACAAAGGCTATAAGCCGCCGGGTTACGAAAATCCCTGATTACAATGGATGCGCATTAAATCGCCATCGGCCAAGAGCCACTGAGTATTTAAACTCCGGATTTACTTGTCAGCCGATAAGGTTATATTATTCAAGTCTTTAAATAGCCAACATGGCTGGATTTTTATTATGGTTATCAATAACCAATATTATGATTGAGGTTTTCAAAGTCACTTTAGCGCAATGGCTATTATTTTATCAATGGATATGATTTATTCTACAATGGAAGGAATAGTCCCAAGTCGCTGCGGGCTTACGACCCGGCACTTGGGGGCTACATTATTCAAGTTGAGATTACATCAAATATTCAAGTCTCATGTCACTACAAGCATGCACCATGACAACGGAGGAAACGGCCTTATGTTCGACCGGCCACGTTCGAAACGGGATCCTGTTCATCGGGAGGGGTCTGGCGTGCCGCAAAACGGAGGAAAAGGACCTCCTACGGTCGAAATGGGGGTCTTGTTCATCGGGAGGGGTGTGGCATACCGCAAAACGGAGGAAACAGACTTGTGTTGGAGCGCTATGGTCGAAACGGGGGTACTATTCAACGAGAGGGGTGTGGTGTACCACAAAACGAGACTCCATGGGATACTGTTCAACTCCACCGCCGACCCCCTCCAGCCTCCACGGAATACTGTTCATCCACTGTCGACCTCCTCCGGCCTCCACCTGCGACTATTCATCCATGGGCTCCTATTCATCCAGCCTCCACCGCGCGCTACTCCACCGGCTAGGGTTAAACCAGTCCTCTCCACGGGCTCCTATTCAACCACCCCTCCATGAGCTACTGTTCATCCAGCCCTCCACCATCTACTATTCATCCAGCCCTCCACGGGGTGGTCCTGTTCATGCAACCCTCCACGGGGTCCTGTTCATCCAGCCCCAACAGGCTCGATCGGTCGGGGTCCTATTCATCCAGAGGCAACACCACGGGGTCCTGTTCATCCACCCCCACTGGGAACTATTCATCCAACCCCCCCAGCAACGCTCACTGTTCATCTAGAGGCAGCATTGATCGGCTTCAGTTAGTAGCAGTAGCAAAGGAATGGCTCGATCGGGTTCAGTTAACAGCCATCGATCGGTCGCTCGGGTTCATTAACGCGTAGCCTGCAGTGCAATCACTCGGGTTCAGTAGGCGAACGCCTCGCTCGGGTTCAGTTAGAGCCCAATGCCACGCACCCACGCATGTGCGTGTACGAGAGAAATACGCATCGCTCGGCCCCGACAACCCATCGTAACCGGTAACACTCCGATATTTTCCTCGCCCTCGCTTCTACCACGGTTTTTTCCGTCATGGACGGCCCAAAGAATGTCATGCAGCTGCGTCTCCGGCCCGCCCAGGACGAAAGGCCCATTTTCTGTCATGATATTTTGTCATAGAAGTAGGAGCCCACCACATCTATGATGATACCGGGTTTTGTCACAATTATTGTCATAGAAGTGTCATAAGTATGACAGGAAAAAAATTTGTTCGGCCCAAAATGTCATGGATGTGTCTTTTTTTGTAGTGCACATTGTAGGAGGATGGAGTATGTACGAAAAACGCTAAGCAGAAGGCATTTCAACAAATTGGAAGCAATGCAATCTAGACACCATATGAAAGATCCAACCAAAATCACTCTACCAAGTTAGATGTGTCTCATTATAAGTGGCACTTCAACAAATTAGAGGCAATACATGTT
This sequence comes from Triticum urartu, assembly GCF_056163025.1. NCBI lineage: Eukaryota > Viridiplantae > Streptophyta > Magnoliopsida > Poales > Poaceae > Triticum > Triticum urartu. The sequence continues at coordinate 102,687,503 of NC_141878.1, forward strand.
TGAAATGATATGCAAGATGCAACAAATATTACACTGTCAACTTGAAGGTGTCTTGTCAGAAGTGACTGATGAGGGATACACAAGAAAAGTAGTTTGATGTAAGAACATGGTTAATAGAAAGACTTAGTATGTACCAAAAACAGGAAGGCATGTCATATTCACATGTATAATTTTTTAACAAAGCAGATGCAATTTACCCTAATTAGAAGCATTACAAGGTAGACACCATATGCAACATGCAACCACATATCACACTGCCAAGTAAGAGCAAGCACCTACAATGGTGGTCTGGGGGAATTGCGGTCATCAACTAGAGAGCTACGTTGACTATCTTCATTTAGCCTTGTTGTTTCTTGAGAATCATGAGGGGAGGATGACACTTCACTCTTTAAACGAGTAGCTCGTCTCACAGTAACCCATTGGGGTGACTGTCTCATCATAAGTGATTGATGAGGGATACAAAAGAGCATTAGTTTGATGTACGGACATGGTTAATAGACATATGTAGTATGTATCAAAAACAGGAAGGCATGTCATTATCAAAGGTATAATGTGTAAAGTAAGCAGATGGAATTTAACCAAATTGGAAGCGATACAAGCTAGACACCATATGCAACATGCAACCACATTTGACAACGTGAAGTTAAAGCAAGCACCTGGGATGGTTGTGTGTGGCAATTGAGATCATCAACTGCAGAGTTACGTTTCCTGTCTCCATCTGCTGACATTGCACCCTTTAGAGCGCTGAAACGCTTAGTGCTTATCTTCGAATTACACTGGAGCGACTTCTGTCTTTTCTTTTTTGTATTCATCAACACTGCGTCAGAGTCTGAAATACCCATGCATAAAAAAACAATAGTGTGAGTATGGGTGAAGTGTGTGCACAAGTACTACAGTGTAAAGGTAGCAGATAGCAGGTCAGTGAGAAAAAAATAATGGGAGACATATGATAGCTCTACAACATGCATGGCACACGAAATTACTATATTCTAGGATTTTGAAATATGAGCATAGGGATGGCTGGGAAATGCAGATGCTCCTCCAGCACACTACAAGGTGTGGTCCTATGAAAATAACAATCGAGTGAAAAAATAGGTCAGTCCATTTTTTCTGCACTGTCCGATGTACAAAGAACAGGAAGATCGCCTTCATCTACCTCCAGCCAGTCAGTGTTACGATCTTCCTCGAAACAGAAGCGACCACCGGCCCAGTCCCCTGCCTCCACGCTCCCCTCGACCTCACCGCACCACCGTGCTTGGCACCGCCCCCAGCCATACCTTCAAGCCCCGCCGCCCTCCAGATTGGGTGCAAGAAGATCCTGCGCCCCACACCCCTATGATACGACACCAATGCGCCGCTTCCGAGGTGAACAGGCGGACTAGGTGCTCCGCACACCTAAGCGGGTGCTGCTTCTTTTAATTGAGATTCGACTGACCCTAAATTGAAATCCAGGCGGGCTACTGACCTCTAGCAAAGGTGAAATAGTAAATGGGGGGAAACATTGTGCATTAATATCACGAAGAAGATGCAGTAAGAAGCGCTCAACTAGTTTTTTTTGTGGGATGAATATGGTGTGAGCAGAGACATAAGATTTGCATGAATAAGGGAAGAGGAGTACCTCTTTCTACTGGCAGTGATGTGTCCTCCTTCTGTTTTTCAACTATCTTCTTGTGGTTCACTGGAAACGAGAAGTTTTGGAGGACGGTGGACCCTTGGACGAACCCATGGCCAAGTTTTTGAGTGTGGTGCGGTGGCCGTGTGTCGGCAGCGGGGAACCAGATCCGAGGCGGCGAACGATGACGTAGCAGGAACAACTCCGGTGTAGTGGACGATTACTACAGTGGAGCGGCAACGGTGAGGCGCAAGACCGCAAGGTCGAAGTGGTTCTGGTACGGCGCATGTCGGTGTCAGTGTCGTGGAGGCAGCTCTGCCTCGGCTTCAGCTGCTAAGTCCTTGCGGGCAATGTAGTTGCAGTTGCATTGGACGACGACATCAGGGTACCGGCTCCAGCGTGATGGAGGAGGGTGGCGGTGGATTGGGCGTGATGGGGTGGAGGACGGAGGAGGCTGGGGTGTCGCGGCTAGTGGAGAGGGCGTTTTGGCATCCATAGAGTATGAATGGGGAAACAGAGGGAGGGGAGAACTATGGGGGGAAAATGTTTCAGTTTGGGATGCGCTTGTTTCAAATTTGGGGAAAGTTACAAACTTTGCCCCCATCTAAAATTTCGGACATATTGTAGGATGGGAGTAGGACAGTAATCTCAGGTGTCCCAAATGGTGGGCGGGATAGATTTTGGCCAAGCGCATGGGTGTTTAGGGGCCCACGACGTATGAATGCTTCTTGGAGGCGGTTGAGACTGGTGTCTTGGTGAAGTTACAAACCTACCGCGGTTTAGACCTTTGGACATCAGGCCCATAGGCTACACGGGCTAGAGTCAGGACAGTATTTTCCTACCACCAAACATTAGTCTCGCGCGGTTTCGGGTGACTAGAGGCTTATTTGGCGCTTCTTTCAATATTTGGGAGTAGAAGCATTAACGTTTTCGGTTCTCTTGAATTGAACTTTCAGGATTTGTCAAACTTCACAAATCTTTACTCTTGAAAATCCTAAAACTATGATTATTTTGGAATGGAGGGGTACATTTGAATATATATTGTACACGAGTATATATTAAAAAATATGCAAGTTACCTCAGTTCATGCATGGTTCCAGATATAATCTCCTGGGTTGCAAAAAAATAGTTAGACATGCGTATGAATATATAGCATGTTCAAACACACAACAAAGATTGATGCCCCCTTTTAGATCTGATTTACAAATGCCATTATCTCAGGTTCAAATAGATGAATGCACTTCCTAGGAATTCGAATCTTCGAAACCCCCTTTATGTTGAATTCAACATGTATTCTATTTCGTAGCTAGAAATTTGGAATGTATCCTTGTAAGTGACAAATGTATAAAGTGCTTCACACTAACAACATGGAGTGCACTAATTAATGTTTATATATGAATTACAAAAGCAATGCATTGCCTGTATTTCAAACCTCTCTCACTCTATGGATCGATAATATGAAATAAACACATGCACATGCTAGAATTCAATAGAGTATGGGTGTCTGATAGACCAATTTTTGTTCATACGAAAATTTTCAAAATTCATGATCTCATCCAAAAACAATGTCATTTATATTTTAATTTAATGCGTAGAACCGCTTTTACACGTAAATGCACTATGCCTTGGCTCGTTCTCACAAACGCGCTATCTCTCTCTCTATCTTACGCATAAGTGCACACACTTTATATACATCGACATTTCTGTTTCACACATGCTCACAATCTCTCCCGGGGTGTCGGGGTGTCTCACACACACACACACTCTCTCTCTCTCTATCTATCTATCTATCTCTCTCTTCCTGACTACTATGTACCACTCTTTTCACTAATCTCAGTTGGAAAACACTATTCCCCTCACATGCATATATACACACACAGAGTCTCTACAAGACCTCTATACGCACATATATGTGCCTACGTGTCTCCCGCACGCACATTATCTTTAGGCCTCTCTCGCACACATCCCCCCCGACACACACACACAGACACACCTCTCTCTTAGTAGTTGGCAGATATGATTCCATTAGATCATTCAGTAGGATATCCCTGACTGTTAGGTTGGATGGTAATACAAGGCAAAGTTTTACCCAAATTCGGACCCTTGCGGTTGAGGAAAAAGCCTACTCCTAGTACTGTATATTAGTGATAGGGGTGTGTACAAAGTACACGTGAATACCAGGCATTGTGCGTGTGTGTATACTATCGACGAACTAGCCCCCAGGATTCTATAACATACTCAGGGCCTAGGATTACAAATCATATATAGTCGGCTTATCGCCAGTGGGGATAGAGTCCTCCACGACTCTGGTAGCTTCGTGTTGTACGCCGAGTCCTCCACATGGGTCTTCGTATAATGCGTCTCGGTCCAACCTATGTGGCGCAGGATGGAATCAACCCATGAGTCCTCATGTTGACCCACCACAACTAGAAATGATGTGCCCACCACATCACACACGCAATCGGCCACTAAGAAAATAAGCATATACAATAGTACAATGTTATACATGAAGGTTTATTGCATGGTGCATCCAAAAATATTTGTTCTGCATTGTGAATGTTTATATTTTCCCCTAAAATATTAGTCACGGGAAAGAGAAATGAAGGGCATATCTCTCCTTGTCTCCATCGGACACCCCCTCTTTCTACACCACTTTCACTACGCACACAAACTATCTCTCGGCCCTCTAAAAGTATGCATGCCCATGACACATTCACGCATGACGGTCACTGTATTTCAAGTGAAAGCACTATATGTTCAATGGACTTCAGAATATGCTCATTACGGTCACTGTATACATTCTCATGGTGATCATACGGTATCTAGCTCATGATATGTCTATGTATTTTGTTGATGACACCGACAGACATTGTATTTGATGCATGCTCCATATTTTGTTGATGACACTTATGGTCATTGTATTTGAAGCGAAAGCACGATATGGTCACTGGACTTCACAATAAGCTCATCACAGTCACCACATACATTTTGTGGTGCTAACCAACCTGTGGTTGGATGGTTAGGAGGACAGTGGTTTCTCGAGCCCACCAGGGTTAAAGTCCGGGTGCTCACATTTATCCTGGGTTAATTTTAGTATTATCTGGCAATGTGTGTTCAGTGGGAGGAGACGTTCTACTCGACTACGAGGCACCTATGGTGACTTCATAAAATCTCAAGATCATATGCTGGCTCACTCTCTCGAAGGTGCTCATAGGGGTAGGGTCTGCGTGTGTGCGCTTATAGTGGTGAGTGCTTGCGCGTATATATGAGCGCTTGCGTCTATACCATGTTAAAAAATACATGTCATACAACTCCGTATTTTGTTGATGACACAATCAATTGACCAGTCAAAAGTTCCACGTGGCGCAACTAGTGCTGCACCATCGGGGCGCGTAACCATGGGGCCCACCTTTCAGCGCGTATATGAAAGAAAGAAATGGTAGTTTGAGTCTGTACCGTGTTAATAAAATACATTTAGGGGTGATCATACGATCACTGGCTCACCATACAGCTCCGTAATTTGTTGATGACACGATCAATTGACCAGTCAAATGGTCCACATTCTGCAGTGCACATTACCATAGGGCCCACCCGTCAGCGCGTATATGAAGGACATAAATGGTAATAAATTAGTGGTCGGTGGGGATTCAAAGTCGTGAGACCTCTGGTTGGTAGTCGCCAGCGGTGGGGGCACGGTGATTGGGCGGTGGCGTGGGGATTGCCAGAGAAAAAGCTCAACACGGGGGGCCTAGAGGATGGCCGGGGTGGCGGAGGACGAGCGGTGGGGAGTGGTTTCGGGGCGGGCGGGGCGGCGTGGCGGCGCGGGCCTGCCGCGGGTGTCGGCGACCGGCAATTCGGCCGATGGTGGCTGGCGGCTCAGGGGGTGGAGGTTGAAGATAAACTGCAGGCCCTTGATTTCGTATCCAACGGCTGGAAAATCAACTAACCAGAGACGTTAAAGTCATTCGACTGATGTGTAGCCTCACCCCGCACGTACACATGCACGCACGCAACACTCGCACGAACACACACACACACACACACACACGCATGCACGTGTGCAACACTGACACGTACACATAACGAACACACGCACGCATGCAGTCGTGCAACACTGACACGTACACATGCACTCACGAACACACACACGTACACACACATGCATGCAATACTGAAACGTACACATGCACGCACGCAACACTCGCACGCATGCATGCACAAAGCACACGACGCAAGACACACGATCAACCTATATGTGCATGCACCCTTTGTTAAGGACATGGATTGTTATGGGTATTAATCAATCTTATCTGTGATAAGTAGAACTTTGATGTTTGCAGCGGTCTTTAGGAATCACAACGTATTGAATGGGATATCAACGTATATATGAAAATTTTAATATTCTCTTTCATTATATATTAGGCTTATCTACATGAAATAGATGATGTCACACTCAATGAACAATCATCGGTTTATGAAATGCCCGCTTCTGACCGCCCTGGCCCACCAAAGGTTCCTCTAATGTGCGCTGCCTATGTTGGGTCACTGACATGCAGGCCATGTACCCAAAGAGCCCAGACGTCAGTGGAAGAACGACGCAGTGTGGTACGTCAGAGTCGAGGGTGCCATTCGCTGCACGCCCGGCTGAACACGCCTCCTTGCCGCATTCAAACGCCTCCATGAAACCCACATAGAAAATGAGAAACCCACTCTAGACACACGTTTGTTCATGACCGGGCCGGCATTAAACGCAACGCCGGACGAGCTCCTCCCGTCCGCTGTCTATTTAATCTCCTATTTAAACGAGTCCAAACACCGGCCAAGAATCGCACACCTCCGCTGCTCCCGTATCTCCTCCTTCACCATTTTGTCCACTCTTACAATGGCTTACGAAGAGTAGTTATCCCGCATCCAAGCCAGTTTGGTGGCCTACCGAGCCCGCCTGATACGAGCTATGCAACTCGCTGATCCACATCCCTCCCCTCGCCCGACGGAGCCAGTTGCTGCCTCAAGCCGGCGCGTGGTTCAACAACTTGCCGCTCCAAGCCAGCTTGACGAGGAGCGGCGCACGGGCGTCGTCACCGCCGTCCACACCGCTGCCTCATACCGCGCCTCCTGTGTCTGCGACCGTGTCTCCCATTTCTGTGGCCGAGACTCCCATGTCGGCGGCCACAGCATGCAAGCAGAGAAAGAAGCCGGGTGCGCGGAGAGCGACGAGTCGGTGGCCAGTGCCTCCGCGTCCGCCGCCATCATCAACGAGAAGTAGAACACGGGAGGCCGCCGCCGCTTGGGTCCCATGAAGGCCACCGGGGAGGCGACACCGACGTACACAACATGTGTCTTGCCAGATCCTTTTGTTGCGAGGACCTTCGTCGACCCCGCATGGGCTCCATGGAAGCGGAGAAGCCCCCTTTCACCATCATCTTGGGCATCAGCCAACCATATCATTTGGGCAGTGGGGAAGCGAGCCATCCTTTGTGTTGAAGCATATACCTCTGGGGCTCCAGGAAGTCTGGTGATCGTGCTGCCCAACATGAGGAACACAGATGGATCGGCGGGCGACCATTTAGGCCAGGTATTATATACATGTGTTGTCCAGAACTAGCACCGCTTAGTTGATTTGAATGTAATGAAATCTGTCATGTTTGTATGAAAATCCGTTATTTTATATGAATTCCGTCATTGTTTATAGGGCCATTTGCATTTCTGTCCCTAACTCGAACCACCTAATCAGATATACCCCTAATTCGAAAGCCTGCTCAAAATTGCCCCTCCGCCGTTAGGTGCCCTTATAGAAATGCCCTTTTGCACCGTTACCATCCGGTCAAACAGCTTTGACCATCCTGAAAAAATAGCAAAAAAATCTAAAAAATCTAAAATTTTGTGAGATCGAAGATACTCATGTGCCCAAGGTGTGTGCAAATTTTCATTCTATTTGGACATTCCAGGAGCTCGTGGCGAGGAAAGACAGTTAATCTGCATGCTTCTAAACAATAAATTTAGAATAAAATAGCAAAAAAAATTAAAAAAATATGAATTTTTTGGCATCAAAGTGGCTTGGGTGCTCAAGGTGCTTGCAAGTTTTTGTGACCAAATGACATACGAGGAGCTCTAGCAAGAAAAAACAAAATAGTCATTTTTTCCCAAGTTTTTTCCCGAGCCAAATTTTGTTTTTTTCTCCACAAGCCCCTCCAATGTCCAAACACAACAAAAATTTACACGCAGCTTGCAGACCCGAGCCTCTTTGATGCCAAAAAATTTCATATTTTTTGAATTTCCTTACTATTTTTTGAATTTACTATTCACAGGCTTACATATTTATTGTTTTTCCTCTAACATGAGCTCTTGGAATGTACGAACAGCAAGAAACTTTGCACGCACCTTGTGAACCTGAGTATCTTTGATCCCACAAATTTTCAGATTTTTTAGAATTCTTTTGCTATTTTTTTCAGGATGGTCAAAGCCCTTTGACCGACTTTGACCTGCTTTGACCGGACGGTAATGGCACAGAAGGGTATTTCTGTAAGTGCACCTAACGGCGGAGGGGCAAATTTGAGTAGGCTTTGAAATTAGGGGTAAATCTGAGAGTGGGCGCAAATTAGGGGCATAGATGTAAATGTCCCTTGTTTATATGAAATATTGCCGTGTTTGCATGAATTTTGTCCGGTTGGTTGAGTTGCTGTCAGAATGTGTGCAGTTATGGTTGGACGGCGTAATTTGCGGGTCGCCGTCGGTCTGCGGCCGGCTCTGGCGGCGTGGTGGGACAAAAAAAGCATAGCTTGTGTGAGCTCGTCTCCAACGTGCGCGCTGGAGGATGAGCATCCGAGCCATTCCTCGTTCATCGGTGGCAAAGGCACCGGTGGACAAAAGGGTCACCAATATTTTGGCTACCCCGGGCAAGACCCAAACAACCCCTCCCAGCAGATTCAAATCCCTTGTTCACTGTGAAATTTTGCCATGTGTGGTTTTCATGGACTAGCAAGATGCCCGTGCATTGCACGGAACATCAAGATGCATTTTGTTTCAAAACACCCGTGGTGATTGACCATTGCAGGAGTAATCCTATGTGTAAAAACTAATGATATATCGAGAATTTTATCGCAAAAATGGTATCTCGAGAATTTCATCAAAAAAATGATATCTCGAGAAATATGAGAGATAAGATGAGGAGGAGTGGGGCGTGGTGGTGACTAGTGGTCGAACTAGGCAGAGGCATGGGGATGGACGGCACATTATGTCTAGGTTTGTATCTCTCTCTCACACAACCACGTAGGTGGGGGACGTGCACGAAGAGAAGAGGTGCACGCATGGCGCACGTACTCCTGTCTCTTTCCCAACTGCACCCATGCAGGTACATGGTAGAGCTCAACTCTGTATGAAAAGGCAGCCCACGTGGTAATTTGACATGTGTACTGGTTGTCCACTTGATGGAGGATCGTCTACCACGGGTGAACAAACAAATTGCGACTTGACGCGTTATGTTAAAAAAGAGGCAAACCATGTGGGGCCTACCTTAGAGGCAAGTCTCTATACACTCAAGATGCTTTGTACGTATTACTTTTGATATGTCCCGTTAACTCGCAGAACGAGGAGAAGCTTGCTTAGTACGCCATCTCCCTCGCCCATGGGCGTGGTGGCTCGTAGGACGAGATGAAGCTTGCGTACTACGCCTTACACCCGCTACCTCGCCCACGCACGCGGTGGCTCGCAAAATGAGGATAAAATTTTACTACTCCCTCCATTTACTCCTCGTCCCTACCATGGTTAGGGAGATTATCATATTGTTTGGAATATATGTCTTTTAGTAGTAGGAGTACTACTGCAGCAATTTCCTTGGAGTCTGTGGTGCAACAAGCTACCCTAGGCTATCTTACTACTCCCTCCACTACTGCAGGATGCTACTAACGCGACACTACGACCAGGGACCCTTGCATGAAACTGTGTGTGATGCAATATATAATCGCAAATGGTCGTGTAAAAAACATCAAAAAACATGCAAACCGTTTGTGATGACGGATGCATCAAACACGGTTCAGATTTTAGTTGCGTGTGCGATGTAGGGCATACGGTTCAGTTCAATTAACTGTTTGCGATGAGGAGGAACAAAAGAAACGGTCAGCCAGATGGAGGTGTGTGTGATATACAACATACAGTTCACTCAGATGAACTGTTTGTGATTAGGCAACACAAAAGAAATGGTTAGCCAGATCAAGGTGTGTGTGACATACGGCATGCGGTTCACTCGGATGAACCGATTGTGTTGAGACAAGAGAACATAAATGGTCATCCAGATGAAGGTGTGTGCAATGTACATCATACGGTTCACTCGGATGAACTGTTTGTGATTAGGCAACACAAAAGAAACGGTCAGCCAGATCAAGGTGTGTGCGATATAAGGCATGCGGTTCACTCGGCCTTGTCATCAGTGTGTGACCTCTGTGGCAACCGTTCGCTCCCCACTAGCCTCTTCTTGTACCGTGGCAACCGTCCACCGCCTCTTCGCCTTTGCCTCTAGATTTGGAACTATTGTCGCACGCTCTTCCTCCCTCCATTTGCCTTCACCCTTGTTTCTTCCATTGTTCGATCATCTTCTCCATGGAGGGAACAGGCCAGAAATGACCCCATTATTCTTGCCTCGATCTGAAAGATGACGTGGTGGAGGAACTCATCGATTGGTGTGATGTCATCACCTCGGCTAGCATGGCAAGTTCATTCAAGACCATTCTCGACTCAACTAATAACATCATTACAAGGAACCCAAGGGTCCAGGAGCTGTTTGATCTCCCATATCTTCTTCGTCGTGACCCTGCTGACTGGCGCAGGGACGACAGAAGCCTCGCCTTGCGCAAGTTGATGCCGCTTGATAATGATATGTTGATGTAGGGTAGGAACCCTATAGCCCGATCTTTTACGATAGGAGCGGAATCCCACGAAGAACACGAAGAACACGAGGTGGAAAGAGAGGGGAAACACAAGGGGAACACAAGAGAAACACTAGACCAACAAGAATAAGTCACAAATGTGCTAGATCCTCGAATACATAAGAGAGATACAAGATCCAAAGTCAACAACGGACGATACAAGAGGTAACCGATCTTCTCCGTGTGGAGTTCTTGAATCCACGAGGGGATCTTCCCTTAGAAAGGGGGCTTGAATCCAAAGGGATCTTCTCCGAAGAGGCCGCGGTCTCTCGCATGGAGGAGATCCAATATGAGTGAGAGTAGCTCTATCTCTCAAATGAGCTATCACAACGCTAACCCTAAAATGGTGGAGGTGGAGGAGTATATATAGTCTAGGGCCACGAAGGGGTAGTGAGGGGCAAAACAGGTACATGGGCCTCGGCCTAGAGACTCTGCACGCAGGCAGGCCAGAAGTTCCGGGCATGGACAAAAGGTCCGGGCTCCGGAAGTTCCGTGTGGGTTCCGGTGTACGCCGAGAGTTGGCGCGGCGCAGGCTGTGCTGGAGTATGGGGGCCGTAAGGTCCGGTTCGGCCGGAAGGTCCGGGCAAGGTTCCGGGCTGATCAGAGAGTTGGCACGCCCGGGCATCTTCTGGAGTGGCGAGGGCCAGAGGTTCCAGGCTGGCCGGAAGGTCCGGGGGCCGGAGGTTTCGGGCTGTGGCTGGAAGGTCCGGGCCTAGCAGAAACTTTGCACAAGTCTTGACGCCGGCTGTTCCTTCTCCTTGAGGCCTTGATTCCTCAGAACATGTAGTGTCTTGGCATTAGGTAGTAACCATGTCTCGGAAGAATGGAAAGGGAAAGGACTTAGGAATGAGTTCACCTTGTGTCCAATGGCGTATGCCCGAGCTCGAGGTCTCATCGTAGTGTACATGGGGATGATCGTAGGATGCTCCGCATCATCTCCCCTCCCTTGGGAAAGATCCGACCTCGGATCGTGATCCTCATCACCATGGGAATGGGTGTTGTGGACGGACTTGTAGTTGGACGGAGTTGAAGACATTGCGCAATCCAAGTACTCCAAGGTGTCGCCGGAGTGGTATACATGCAAAAAGAGCAAGCACAAACAACACTCAGAAATCCAATGGTTAGCGCACACAAAGTCTCCATCATGTGAGAATGAGTCTATGCGGCAAGATTGTTCGTGGCAAAGCGCATGGAGCTTAGTAAGACTATATAGAATGATATGCAAAGCATTCATGGGAGCAAAAGCATTCGTTGTGCACACAAATGTGTTGTTAATATGATCAATGCAACCACGGTGCAAAATGATGTCATAATGGGACGGTGTATCAAAAGCATGAACATGGTAATTGGTGCTCAATGTGACTATGTGATCATGCAATTGATGGGGGACAATATGATCATGATGTATGAATATGCCATCAAGGAAGATCACAACAAATTTGCTAAGGAAATGTACAAGCTCATATATCATGGATGACATATAAAGACAAGATGCAACAAGGCAATCATAATATGAGTCAGTCCATGCATAAGGTGCAAATTTGTTATGGGGATTGTTGTACCATATCTTGATGTCGTGGTAGAAGTGGTGGTCCGGTTGCGCATCCACTAAGTCCGAGCACTCCTCAACTTGAAGGGCCATGGGGTCCATCTCCAATATCGCTCCTCCATTTGCGAGATGTATCATGTAGAAAACAAGAAGGAGACAACAATGAAAGAGTGACCCATCCGATATGAGTAATTGAGGATGGCTCAAAGGGAAGGAGTTCACTATTAGGAGATTATCGCAAATGTTGGTGTTGCACATCGTGTATGCCTTCACATGACCAAATTGTCTCATGACGGTATCGCCTTGTGAATCCTTCAAAATGAAAGAACATGAAAAACACTCGGAAAAACAAATGAGGTTAGCGGAAATGCAAAACCAATCATTCGTGTGGTAAGATAACCAACAAGTGTATGCATCATGCTCATCATAAGAAAGGACAAGGGAGCATTTCATAGTATGGATGCATATGATGCGAGAACAACCAAATACAATAGGCGCAATCAATCAAGCATGCATCACAAGTAAAGTGTCCAAGTCTCCAAGATCAATAAGCATATATGCAACAATTGGAGGCAAGCGACAATGAACAAGATGTATCATGTGAGAGGCACGAGCATATATGTCATCAACCCAAGAAAGCAAGTAAGAGTTGAACATGGGTGATGCGACAAAGCAAGCAATCATGGTGATCAAGTCAAGCAAGCTAGTAGTGCGAAGATGCAACATACTAGAAGGAATCATGGCAAGCATGTCATGGGTGCAAATAGTGTGCATGAATAATTCACATGACATAGCACAAGCATGAAAGGAGGATATGAGCAAAATAGCATCAATAGCTTGAGGCACATGATAAACATGGCAATAGCAACAAGGATCTCCACCAAGCATGCAAATACACATAGGAGTAGCATAATGGTGAATCATGGGTAGATGCAAAGCAAGGGTCACAATTGCATGGCAAAGGCATAGAAGCAAGCATATCATGCAAAGTGAACACGGTAAAATGAGCAAGAAGCGAGAAGAGGTATATAGCCCATAGCCATGTGAGATCCAAGTGAGAGAGATGCGCGTAGTCCTTGCGCGAAGGGAATGGTGGTAAGGATAGTCCACGGGATCCCAAGTCATCTTTGCTCTCAAGAGCTCGTTTTGTCAACTCTTGGGATTGAGAGGTTGACGAGTATACGTGAGTACCTACACAAAACAAAGACAAAGGGAAAATTGTGTGTGCATGGTAGATGTACACATCATCCATCATGATGCGCACGTGCTTGTGTTGGTTAGCACAAAAGATCCAATGCTTAAATAAATGAGATTCGTGATATAGAAACATGTCATCCATCATGATAGGTTTGGTGTTATGTATAGCATAATGGAGACTCAAAGGATGTAATGCATCATGGGAAATATCTAGAGCATTGTGAGGAATGGTGTGCATATGGTGCCCACAAGGGATGTAATCATGCGATACACCATAATTTTCATGGCATGGCATATGAGATGAATTGTGCAAATTGTGCAAAGGAGGCATAGCAATATCATCACATGAAAAACAAAAGCCAATGACCATCATCTCGTCATCTATGCCGTAAGTGCAAATGGGATTTATGTGAATGGGGCATGCATAGTCACTATGTTGAGATTGAAATGATGCAATATGGGATATCTCACTCATAGCATATGACAAGGTTAATGGATTGTCAAACATGATGTGACCAAAATAATTTTCACATGATATCCTATGGAGCATAGCATCACAATTAGGCAAATCAACATGCTCGTCATCATATTTATCATAAATAGGTAAGTCATGACATGAAGAAGTGGCACTATCATGAAGCATGGGTATAGGTGTGTCAACATCATGCAAGCAATCATTCGAAAAATAGTCCATTAGTGGGACAATAGAAGCACCATCACCTATGTTACCTTTGGAGCATCGCTCATGTGTTGTAGGTGAGGTGTCGAGGACCAAGTCGTGGTCATCTTCATCATGATGGAACCATGTGGGGGGTGTAGCATCGTCCACCATGGCCATCATCATATCCATTGGAGGTATGGACTCGTTGAGGATAGGCATGTCGTCATGTAGGAGACCTAGCACCAAATAAGAAAACACACTAGGAGTAGAGGTTAAGTCGTTAGAAATCAAAGTGGCCTCACATGCCGTGTCAACTACCTCACTCACTAAGTGTTGTGGCTCACTCACTCCCTCTCGGATGCTCTCACTCATATGGTTGGTGGAGTCACTCAAATGGCTCTCAACCTCATATAGGATGTGTGGCATGCTCTCAAGTGTGGGGCTAGTGGTGGTCACACTCATCCTCTCATAGGAAATGCTCTCAATGTCATGTGCGATGGAGTCACTCATGTCACTCATGTGGTGGTGGATCTCCTCACATGGCAATTGGGGCATCTCGTCACATGTCATTGTCGGAGAGATGTTGGTGCAAATGTCTCCATGCTCAATCATGTCGTGGTCGTAGCCGTGGATGAAGACCGAAGATGGCACATCATCACTCTCCTCGAAGACCAAAGATAAGGTCTCATGAGCGGTCTCATAGCTTGACTCGGAGTATGAGTCCAATATGGGCGCTGTCGGTGTCAAAACCGGCGGATCTCGGGTAGGGGGTCCCGAACTGTGCGTCTAGGCCAGATGGTAACAGGAGGCAGGGGACACAATGTTTTACCCAGGTTCGGTCCCTCTTGATGGAGGTAAAACCCTACGTCCTGCTTGATTGATATTGATGATATGGGTAGTACAAGAGTAGATCTACCACGAGATCAGAGAGGCTAAACCCTAGAAGCTAGCCTATGGTATGATTGTATGTTACCGTTGTTGTCCTATGGACTAAAACCCTTCGGTTTATATAGACACCGGAGAGGGTTAGGGTTACACAAGGTCGGTTACAAAGGAGGAGATATCCATATCCGTATTGCCTAGCTTGCCTTCCACACCAAGTAGAGTCCCATCCGGACACGAGACGAAGCCTTCAATCTTGTATCTTCATAGTCCAACAGTCCGGCCAAAGGATATAGTCCGGCTGTCTGGAGACCCCCTAATCCAGGACTCCCTCAGGCGTCGTCTTCATGTTGTTGAAGCAGTTCGTGCGCATCATCATGGTCGAAGGGGATGGCCCTTGCTCGACCTTCTTGTCGCCGTCTTGTTGTAGGAGGCCCATATGATGTGGCACCTCGTAGCTCGTCTCCATGACCGAAGGGAATTTCCTATGCTCGGCCATTTTCCTTGAGGGGCTTCCGAAGATGGAAGTGTCGCCCTCGCTCGTAGGTGGTCGCCGTGTACTTGATGATGTCGATGTAGTCGAACTCACGGGAAGTAGGCGAAGATGCCGTACATCCAAAGGCGAAGATGCCTTGATAGCACTTGGAGAAGATGCTGAAGTGGTTGGTGTAGCCGTAGCTCCGTCTTGGTGGTGCTCGTCTCATGGTCTTCTCTTGTGCTCATGAAGTTTGGACTTGGCGTGAAGTAGGGCTTGTTTGGACTTGTGCATTTGCGCTTGGTGAGCATCGTCATGATGATTTTGGCGTTGTCGCACATGATCTCGTCGTAGATGTAGTTCGTCGTTATCGTGGACATGTTGCTTGGAGGTGACTTGCCCTTCATGACGAGGTTGATCACGAACGTGATGGTGGTCGCCATGGAGATGTGGACGTGGACGACTTGCGCGTACATCTTGTTTGTGCTCCGAAGACTTATGACTTGAATGTCGCCACCTTAAGGATGATGAAGGGGAAGTAGACTTCATCAAGGCCCGAATCTCCTCCATCCTTGCATCTTGCTCCTCCTTTTGTGCGGAAAGCTTGTTGTCGATGTAGTCCCTTTTCCTTTCTTCGGAGTGACGAATGTCGATGGAGAGGTTCTCGATGCCCTCTCTCAATCTTGATTGTGCGCCTTGCATTTGTCGTTGTAGATCGAAGATTCACGCTTTGGTGATGTAGTTCTTCATGTCGTCGTTGTTGTGGAAGAACGGAGATGAAATGCCTTGCCTATCCATCACTCCAAGAGAAAAATGTGAGTGGTAGAAAGAGAAGAACGAATACCAAATGTACCTTGACCGAAGTTTAAAGTGGATCAATGATCACTCCAATGTGGACAAGGAAATAGCACAATTGGTACCAATTCTTGTCGGTTTCTCACACCTACACAAATAAGGCTTATGGTGGAGCTCGGTGAGGATAGTGGCACAAATAATTTGATGCAAAATGTTAGCAAGAGTCAATAATGTTGAAAGAGATGCACAAATTCGCAAGTGAAACAAGTAGACCAATAGCAATATGTGGCACACGGAAACACACACACAGATAGATAAATGGGGTCATGCAACCAAGGAATGAGCGCAAAATTTGGAATCCACGGAAAATGCTCTTGTTGCACAACTCTAGAGAGACGCTAGCACGATTGCTCAATAGGCGGATACGACACTTGTGCACAACCTATAGGAGACAAAAATGCAACGACTTCTATCCCAAGTATGCTATGTATATGATGTTCCGGTGGTATGATCCAAGATGTTCGGATATGACAATCTTATGCAATGTGGTATGATGCTATGGCACTTGCTTACAAGCTTCTTTGCTCTTTCTCTTTTGCTTAAAAGCTTATTCTTTTTTTGTGTATGGCCACTTTTGCACAATGCACAAACCAAGATAGCAATTGTATATATGCGGAACAAACTTGTGGCACAAAGGATGATATGATACCAAGATGATACCGATATGGTATGGTATGTATGCAATGTATGGTGTAGATCACTAATGTGCACAAGTAACGTTGCCGACAATACTCAAAGGCTAGTCTCGATAGGCGAGTGACGCAAAATGGGCTAGGGTTTATCAATGCAATGGCAAGAGAATATACAATGGAGGGATACCACGATACCAAGATGATATCGAGGTTACCGTCCGCGGTGATGATGAGTGGTGGTGATCTTGATGGAGATACCAAGATGATGGATACTCGTCCCTAAGTAGCCAAAACACCTTAGGAAATGGAAAAACCGCAAACTCAAAATCTCAAATGTAAAATGTCAAATGGTGGTAGTAGGATATGGGGTGGTTTTGTGGAAGCACAATGGAATTGCGAAATGTTAATGATGGGTTGTGGAGTACGCAATGCGGAAATAAAGGGTAAGGTGGTGTACTATACACAGTGTTAGAGTTAGAAGCACGGTCCCTAAGTAGCCGAAACACATTAGGAGACACCACTCACAACACAAACAAAATTGGGTTAAGTTGGGGTGGCGGAAGTGTATAGTGGTCAAGCCTATGCGGAAGTGGTGGTGGTGGTTGATGAAGAAGAAATCATCCCTAAGTATCCTAGACACCTTAGGAGACTCAAATCACCCCTCAAGCAACCACTAATTCGATGGGGAACAAAATTGGTTAGGTTGCGGAAGTCGGTGATGGTGTAGCGGATGATGTGGTAGAAGCCCTAGGCAAAGATGCCAAAATTCACAAAATTTGATGGCGTCAAAAGGTGGTGAAACCAAGGTGAGGTTCTCGGGCACGTCGATAGCTTCAAAACGAGCCAAAGAACACTCAAATCAGAGTTCAGAGTGAAAAGTTGTGATGAAAACGGTGAAGAAGGCTGATACTGAAATTCTGTGTAATGTTTCGGGTTAGGACGGAAGTTCCGGGCCTAGGGCCGGAAGTTCCGGGCTCCGGAAGTTCCGGGGGTCGCGGAAAAATGCGGGGAAGCCGGGGGATTTTGGCTAAACTCTCTGTTTAGCCCGGAAGTTCCGGGGCTGGGACGGAAGTTCCGGGGGACGGATGTTTCGGGGGAGTCCGGAAGTTCCAAGGGTCGTGGAATTTCTTCTGGGACGAACCCTAAATTCCAGATCTGAGAACGGGGGCGGAAAAACTCGATTTCCAAGGTCAAAATTGGGGAGATTTCATGGATGGAAAGGGGGGGGAAGATGGGGGAAAGCTAGATCCACTTGAAACACAACGAATCCATGGATAAAAATCAACAAAACATCGTCAAACCAACAAATCACAAAAAAAATTGGGGCTCTTTTTTGGTGGGGATTTTCGAATTAGGGACAAAATCAACAAAATTAGGCTAGCAAAGAAAGAGGAGAGGCTCCGAAATCGTGATCAACGTGGCTCATGATACCAAGATGATGTAGGGTAGGAACCCTATAGCCCGATCTTTCACGATAGGAGCGGAATCCCGTGAAGAACACGAAGAAGACGAGGTGGAAAGATAGGGGAAACACAAGGGGAGCACAAGAGAAACACTAGACCAACAAGAATAAGTCACACATGTGCTAGATCCTCGAATACATAAGAGAGATACAAGATCCAAAGTCAACAACGGACGATACAAGAGGTAACCGGTCTCGTCTATGAGGAGGTCTTGAATCCACAAGGGGATCTTCCCTTAGAATGGGGGCTTGAATCCAAAGGGATCTTCTCCGAAGAGGCCGCGGTCTCTCACACGGAGGAGATCCAATATGGATGAGCATAGCTCTATCTCTCAAATGAGCTATCACAACGCTAACCCTAAAATGGTGGAGGTGGAGGAGTATATATAGTCTAGGGCCATGAAGGGGTAAGTGAGGGGCAAAACAGGTACATGGGGGTCGGCCCAGAGACTCTGCACGCAGGCAGGCCGGAAGTTCCGGGCAGGGATGGAAGGTCCAGCCTCCGGAAGTTCCGTGTGGGTTTCGGTGTAAGCCGAGAGTTGGCGTGGCGCAGGCTGTGCTGGAGTCCGGGGGCCGGAAGGTCCGAGCAAGGTTCCGGGCAGGTTCTGGGCTGATCAGAGAGTTGGCACGCCCGGGCATCGTCTGGAGTGGAGAGGGCCGGAGGTTCCAGGCTGGCCGGAATGTCCGGGGGCCGGAGGTTCCGGGCTGTGGCCGGAAGGTCCGGGCCTAGCAGAAACTCTGCACAAGTCTTGATGCTAGCTGTTCCTTCTCCTTGAATCCTTGATTCCTGAGAACATGTAGTGTCTTGGCATTAGGTAGTAACCATGTCTCAGAATAATGGAAAGGTAAAGGACCTAGGAACGAGTTCACCTTGTGTCCAATGGCGTATGCTCGAGGTCGAGGTCTCGTCGTAGTGTACATGGGGATGATCGCAGGATGCTCCGCATCATACGTGTGATGTCAAGATGCTATCGCTTGAGGGCAAGGCTTGGGCAGGCGCAAATGGAGATTGTGTTATTTATATTGGGTACACCTGTGAGTGGGAACTTGTGAATGTGTACACTCATCACCGGGTTCCACTTCCAAAAATCCCAGACTGCCCAGAGGTTCAGTACACCAGTATTCTACGTGAGTTCAAATACGATCATGCTGACTGTCGTCTATGGAAGATAGCAATTTGTCGAGTTGCCAACCGCTCTTAGGATTACACGAACTATGAAGTTGTTGCTATCTTCGACAAGCTTGTATCCATCCTTACTTCCACGCCTCGAGGGATATTGCTCAAAAATCAATTTCTGTACACGGATGAGTACTGTGATGCAATTCAATAAGAGGGTCTTGTGTTTGCTACCACCACTCGTGGCACTGTTTTTGCATGGAATCATGATGCTTTCGGTATGTTTTTCTTCCACCGTAATTATAATTGTTTCATCCACATGCATGCGGGTTAGTTGGTTTCCCTTTACTAATTAACCTTCTTGTGTTTCCAAGGTCCTGTGAACATTCCACCACCTATACTTGAAAAAATTTATAACCAAGGGGGAGATGACGATGCTGATGATCATGAGCATGAGGACGAGAAGGACCCATATACTCAGTGGTGCCTGGCAACTTATTCCGATGGTGGCGCCTACCCGAGATCTGCCGGTTTTGACACCCATCAGCTAGAAACTATCCGCCCTCCGAACATAGAACCAAGCTTCGATCCTAAAAACCCTCGGGACACTCCGGATCATGGGCCATTAACCTCCGAAATTTTTCAAAACCCGGATTGTGTAGTGGGCCACGGGTCAGATTTAATACCACCCGCCCATCACAAGCAATAATCTCCAAGCAATTCCGGTCCCGTGGACATATGCGATTTAATGTATATCCAACAGCAACCTCAGGAAACAGTCCATCACTTTTGTGCTAGATTCCTACTTGTTAAAAACAAGATTAAAGATTGTTGCGACGGTGATGCGGTATCAGTCTTTTGCCACAACTGTGCGGACGACGGGATCCTCAATGCCGTCAACCGACGCCGCATACTGCACTATGCAGATTTGGCTCACATAGTACAGAAGGACTATGCAATGGAAAGCGCCTAGAAAGCCCAGACAGCTCGATGGGAACCACGGGCCTTTAAGCAACCCACCGGCCGGGCGAAAAGGATGTACCATCACGGGGCACCCGATCATCTCTTCACAGACAAGAAAATTAAGCCCTTAATAGGGCACAGGACTGTCTTGATGAATGGCTTGACAAGCCTTGGAATATACACACAATACCAAATTCTGAACCAACACATTGCCTTCGGGCATGTTGGATACTTCGGCAGGTGGCTAAAAGCGGTGAGGCCATCCTCAATGAAACTACCCCAGCAAGGTAACCCTTCGAGGGTAACGATCTCAATCTGTTCACGGTCTTCCAAACCTTCTCTTCAAATAATCGGCGCAAAAGGGCACTCCGTGACCTCACTGAAGTCAACCAAGTAGCTTCAATAAACCCTTGGAACAACATGGCGATAACTTTCAACGCCACTGACGAACCACGGGCCCGATCAGTCTGAGCACCAGCCGCCTTAGTTCTAATTCCAATTGTGGATGGATTCCGGCTCACTAAAGTGCTCATGGACGGGGGCAACGAATTGAACCTCATGTACGAGGACACGCTCAATAAAATGCAAATGGACAAGAGTCGCTTTGAGCAAAGTAACACAACCTTTCGAGGAATCATCCCCAGTCGAGAAGCATGATGCTTGTGGAAAATTAGACTCGACGTGGTATTCGGCACGCCAGAGAACTATAGGTCCGAAGAGATAATCTTCTAGGTGGCCCCCTTAAATAGCAGATATCATGCCCTGTTAGGGCGAGATGCATTCACACGCTTTCAAGCCATACCCCTTACGGGTACATGAAGCTCAAAATGCCCGGGCCCAATGGTGTCATCACTATATCTAGTGATCCGGACATAGCACTCCATGCCGAAAACAAAACTGCATCCCTAGCCCTCGAGGCACTGTCTGAAGCCCTAGTGGCCGAGGAGTTCACCGCTTTGCTTTACACAGTGGATAGGGACGACGTAATTGTCGATAAGAGGCCTAAATACACTTCTTTCAAGCCAGCAGACGAGATAGTCAAATTTCAAGTTCACCCGATGGACCCCAAAGAAGACAGCTTCCATTGGGGCACAGCTGGACCCGACGGTCGACGCCGCATTACGCACGTTCTTGCGCGAGAACTGGGACAACTTCGACTGGCACCCCTCGGACATGCTGGGAATCCCACCCGCGCTGGCCAAACACAATCTCAACATACTGAAGGGATACAAGCCAGTCAAGCAAACGCTGCGGTGATTTTCTGAACCCAGACGACCAGCTATGGGTGAGGAGCTAGCCAAGCTACTCAAAGCCGGGTTTATCAGAGAGATCAAACACCCGGATTGGCTAGCAAATCTAGTAATGGTGCCGAAGAAGGATAAATCCTGGCGCTTGTATGTTGACTTCAAAGACCTTAATAAAGCCTTCCCTAAGGATCCCTTCCCATTACCTCGCATCGACCAGATCATTGATGCCACCACAAGACACGACTCACTGGGCTTCCTCAACGCATACTCTGGATACCATCAAATCAAGATGAAGGAATCCGACCAAGCCGCGACGGCATTCATCACTCCATATGGGCCCTTCTCCTTCAACACCATGCCCTTCAGACTCAAAAATGCCAGCGCCACATACCAATGCATGATTCAAACATGCCTGGAAAAGCAAATTGGCAAGATAGTTGAGGCATATGTAGATGATGTGGTCATCAAAACCAAACATGTCGAATCATTGGTGGACATTTACGCCTTACATTCGACAATCTTCGAAGATATGACATACGGCTCAATCCGGAAAAGTGCGTCTTCGGTGTTCCCGCGAGAAAATTGCTTGGGTTCATCATTTCTAGTAGGGGAATCGAGGCAAACCCAGCCAAAATCTGACCCCTGTCATAGTTGGCTACACCAACAGACCTCAAGAAGGTCCAAAAACTAGCCGGATGCATCGCAACTTTGAGCCGTTTCATCTCCAGATTAGGAGAAAAGGTGTTGCCATTGTATCGCCTGCTCCGACGAACTGACCACTTTGCGTGGACGGATGCTGCAACAGCCAGACTAGAAGAAATAAAAGCTTTGTTAGCAAGCAACCCAATCCTGGCCGCGCCAAACATCGGTGAACCCATGCTACTATACATATCTGCAACGCATGAGGTGGTGAGTGCAGTGCTCGTCGTCGAAAGAGAGGAAGAGGGACATAAATTCCCACTCCAAAAACCAATATACTATGTGTCAATGGTCCTCACACCTTGCAAATCCCGATACCCTCATTATCAGAATATAGCATATGCGGTTTTCATGGCATCCCGAAAGCTGCGACACTACTTTCAAGAATGTTCGATCATGGTGGCTTCTGAGGTACCACTCAATGATATCATAAACAATCGGGACGCCATCGGTCGGATTGCCAAATGGGCCATTGAGCTCTTACCGTTTGAAATAACATATAAGCCATGCTGAGCTAATAAATCTCAGGTGTTAGCTGACTTCATCGTCGAATGGACGAAAGCCGAACTCCCTAAAGAGTATGGCACATATTCCAACTGGGTGAGGCACTTCGACGGCTCTAAAATGCTAGCCGGACTTGGGGCCTTTGTCGTCCTGACATCCCTCACTGGAGATACCGTCCGTTATGTGCTCCAAATACTGTATACCGACTCTAATAACGCAGCCGAATACGAGGCCCTATTACATGGTCTTCGGATGGTTGTCTCTATGGGAATACAATGCCTCGAGGTGTGAGGGGATTCAAACCTCGCAATATCCCAAATAAACGGGAATTTTGATGCCAAAGATCCGAAGATGGCGGCTTACCATAATGCTATACTCAAAATATCAGCTCAGTTTGAGTGGCTTGAGTTTCATCACGTGGCCCGAGAGAGCAATCAGGCAGCAGGCATCCTTGCTCGCATGGGGCACTACTTCAGGATGCTGTTAACGCGACACTACAATCGGAGACCCTTCTAGAAACTGTGTGCGATGGCATAATCGCAAATGGTGCTGTATGAAAACCGTCAGAAATGTGTAAAACATTTGCGATGATGAATGCATCAAACCCGGTTAACGTTTTAGTTGCGTGTGCGATGAAGGGCATACAGTTCAGTTCAATGAACTGTTTGCGATGAGGAGGAAAAGAAGAAACGGGCAGCCAGATGGAGGCGTGTGCGATACACAACATATGGTTCACTCGGATGGACTGTTTGTTATTAGGCAACACAAAAGAAACGGTCAACCAGATCAAAGGTGTGTGCGATATACGACATACGGTTCAGTCGGATGAACTGTTTGCGTTGAGACATGAGAACAGAAACGGTTCAAATGAACAAGACGTGTGTGATACGAGGCAAACAGGTCTATAATCGGAGACGTGTGCGAAGATTGATAACAACATAGACGATTACTGCTAACAAGTCAGGTGTGTTGTGAGCAAATGATTGCTGGTATACAATTGTGAGTGATTGATGAAAACATCACCGACGGGTTCCTTTGTTTAGTCTGTGTGTGATGTGATTTTGTTTATCCGCACAACATCTACGCTCTATCTACAACATCAACATATATACTTAAAAAGACAGCATTGCATATCCAAATTAATCATACAATTACACAAGTGACTACACACATAACATTTCCACACTCCAAAGAAAGCAATTACATGCATACTAAAGTAGGAGAAACAAGGATCTAATCATCTACTTATTGTTGCGACGACGCTTGCCATTGCTCTGCTTCCGGCTGGATCCCTAGCTCTTTTGGGGAAGGAGGGACTTCATCATGTCAACGATCCTCCTGTACATGTCGTAGCTCATGTACACCTCCTTGGCCGCCTACATGACATAAGCTTTATCGAGTTTCTCCATCCAAGCCGAGTGCCAGGCATGCTTGTCCTTGTTGCATGAATCCTTCATGTCTCTGTAGTAGGGGTCAATGATGGCCTCGGCAAGGTGAACCAGTGAGTCCTTCTCATGCTCCTTGCTGCCCCTAATCTTGTATTGGCCCTGGATGTCGACAAGATTCTGGCAGGCGATGCCCAAATTCTCGAGCGCCTTTACATCGTTGGTGATGTCCACAAACCTGGCGAAACGCTCTCAAGGCCTTGTGGCCAGGCAGTAGTGGTAGACGAGGACGTGGTGGCACACGCACATATGGGCGACCGCGACCTTGGGACGAGACCCGGCACGAGCACGGGTGTACTCGAGGTCAAACCCGACCACCTTGGACTTCTCCTCGGCAAGCAACAGCTCCATGATGTGGATGGAGTGCTCCACCCAGACAGGGTCGTTGGTGTAAACCACCGAGAGGTCCATGAACCTTCTGTGGGTGTCCACCACGGCACGCATGGTGAACTGCTGCTCTTCGTCGGCAGCCGCTCGGAGCGCCATTGGAGCGCGCAGGGTACCCTCTAAGAATATCTCGTGGTGGGTGTGCTTCTTGCAATGGTGGGGCGCGAACGAAAGGTTGAAGAGACGCAACGGTAGGTTAAATGGCCGCTGTAATAAATGGGGGCCGGTCGGCCTGTAATCGTCACGTCTTGTCACGGCGTTCATAGCGGAGGATACCAGAATCCAGTGCATGCTTGACAACACCGCACCCCAGGCATGGGCTCGAAGAGCCTATTTCCGCGCTACCACACTGTTTACCGCACAAGCTTCCCGCCCACCTATTTTGGCCACACATCGGCTAAAAGAGGGACAAATCGTGGGCGTTTATTGGCAAAAATCTTTGTAAAAACGAAGTGTGTGGAATAACTTCGGTCATAAGTTTAGCCTTGGGTGATGAGGTCAAAGTTACACAGAAGGGTGATGATGAACACTCGAGTGAGATAATTAATTATGCGCTCTACAGTGCACACGGTGGAAGAAACCAATTGTGTGCAATAATGTCAAAGATCGTAGTCGAGTTAGCTATACATATCGTGTGCTGTGAGATCAACAAGGTAAACTGATTTGAGAATGGTTAATAAAATCTAAGACCATTGCGTATTAAGGTCAAAATAGTGCTAGACATATACGAGTCTCATATGATGCCATTTCAACGATTGTACCACAAAAGCTCAAAATGTTACAAGGTTCAAATTCCAGAGTTATATGGCTCAAATTCGAAGATTACAAGGTTCAAACTGATATTAGAAATGAAATTCAGCTCATCAGCTGCAAACGCTCGCGCTGATGCGCTGAACATGGATATCAGAGAGGTTCAAACTAATATCACCGCTTCTATGTCTGGCTTCGAAACCTCACAATTTTTGCAAAGGGGTCAGCCATTGAGAAGTCATGTATGGGGTTGACCCGATGACTTCCGATTACTCTGTCATCTGAAGTTCCAAAATGAAATTCAGCATTTTTGGAGCCTACTCCATTCTGCCGCAAGCGTCAGCGCTGATCAACAAACCATTCATTTTTTAGAAATAAATGTAGGGCAAACCTCATTTTCCTTCAGCACCCTTGCTCTGAGAACAAAGAACCTGGTGAATATAATCTCCGGTAAGGTCCCTTGTTAGGAGTTCAAAGTAATTTTTGAGATGCAGATCTAGGCATTCGATGTGATTGTTATATTGTATCACATTATCCACCACTGGGCCTAATCTTATCTGCAAAAGAAGAAAACGTGTTATGCCCACATGCTGTTTTGAACATTACTACAAGCCTAGCTATTTGGTTTGCAGGATTTCTAAAATGCACTAACATGCCATCTTCGATCTGACATGATTAACATGGGCATTTGATTACATTCTAGAAAAATGTAGCCTTCTTCACAGGAGGTTGGTGTGGATGAAAAGTTACCTAAGAAAACTAGTACAGATGAATGCAAAGGAGAAATGCTTATTGATTGTAACCATATGGATCAAGCAACCAAAATGGGGAGGCATGTATGTACTGAATTCCTCCAAAAGAACCTTCACAAATCGTAGTACATTGTCATTGTAAACTTGGAAAAAGGTGTCACAAATTGAACTCCCTTATGGTCAACATTTAATAGGAAAGGAACATCACCTCGCTATATAGCTTCTCCAGGCACGGAAAGCATCTCAGGAAACTGACAACTTGCTCCAGGTCGGGCCCGATAGATTCTAGTGCCAAGACCTTCAATGTGCGTTGTTTCGGGGTCAAGCTTGTCGGAATCATTTTTTGAATGACAGATGAACAAACATCTTCAAAATTAGAAATAAAGTTAATTTGTAGAAGGAGAGGTAGAAGGCGGCTGTTGTACATGAACGAGTATGGATCCAATAACAAGTTCCAAGTATTTGTCAGACGAGTAGCCCACCACAATCAATTTCGGCGCAGAAATGACATTGATTCCTGTTGGACTTTCTTGATCAACTACAAGTAATCTCTCAAGTGTATGTGTCTCCTAGATGACCATACCATGTTCCACCTTTTGTGATGTCTTCCTGGCGCACCAGCAACACACATAAATAGTCCGGAGAGTCATGGAGATGATTGATGACCCACAAGTATAGGGGACCTATCGTAGTCCTTTCGATAAGTAAGAGTGTCGAACCCAACGAGGAGCAGAAGGAAATGATAAACGGTTTTCAGTAAGGTATTCTCTGCAAGTACTGAAATAAGTGGTAACAGATAGTTTTGTGATGAGATAATTTGTAATGAGCAACAAGTAACAAAAGTAAAAATAAAGTGCAGCAAGGTGGCCCAATCCTTTTTGTAGCAAAGGACAAGTCTGGACAAACTCTTATATAAGGAAAAGCGCTCCTGAGGACACATGGGAATATCGTCAAGCTAGTTTTCATCACGCTCATATGATTCGCGTTCGGTACTTTGATAATTTGATATGTGGGTGGACCAGTGCTTGGGTGTTGTTCTTACTTGAACAAGCATCCTACTTATGATTAACCTCTATTGAGGGCATCCGCAACTACAACAAAAGTATTAAGTTAAACCTAACCATAGCATGAAACATATGGATCCAAATCAGCCCCTTACGAAGCAACGCATAAACAAGGGTTTAAGCTTCTGTCACTCTCGCAACCCATCATCTACTTATTACTTCCCAATGCCGTCCTCTAGGCCCAAATAATGGTGAAGTGTTATGTAGTTGACGTTCACATAACACCACTAGAGGCTATACAACATACATCTCATCAAAATATCGAACGAATACCAAATTCACATGACTACTATTAGCAAGACTTCTCCCTTGTCCTCAGGAACAAACATAACTACTCACAAAGCATAAACATGTTCATAATCAGAGGGGTATTAATATGCATAAAGGATCTGAACATATGATCTTCCACCAATTAAACCAACTAGCATCAACTACAAGGAGTAATTAACACTACTAGCAACCTACTAGCACCAATCCTGGACTTGAAGACAAGAATCGGATACAAGAGATGAACTACGGTTTTGAGATGAGATGGTGCTGATGAAGATGATGATGGAGATTGCCCTCTCCCGATGAGAGGAGCGTTGGGGATGATGATGGCGATGATTTCCCCCACCGGGAGGGAAGTTTCCCCGGCAGAACAACTCTACCGGAGCTCTAGATTGGATCCGCCAAGGTTCCGCCTCGTGGCGGCGGAGTTTCGTCCCGAAAGGTTGCTTCTTATTTTTTTCTCGACGAAAGACTTCATATAGGATAAGATGGTCATCGCAGAGCCCACCAGGGGGCCCATGAGGTAGGGGGCGCGCCCTAGGGGGGCACCCCCACCCCTCGTGAGAAGGGTGTGGGCCCCCTGGTCTTCATCTTTGGCGAGGATTTTTCATTATTTATTATAAGGTGTTCCGTGGAGTTTCAGGACTTTTGGAGTTGTGCGGAATAGGTCTCTAATATTTGCTCCTTTTCCAGCCCAGAATTCCAGCTGCCGGCATTCTCCCTCCTTATGTAAACCTTGTAAAATAGGAGAGAATAGCCATAAGTATTGTGACATAATGTGAAGTAACATCCCATAATGCAATAAATATTGATATAAAAGCATGATGCAAAATGGACGTATCAATGATGTGGAGGGTACTCAACCCATTGATCGCCTGAAGATGAAGGTACTCGAGTGCAGTACAGCCACAGAGCAGGCGCTCCATGCCACCCTTTGAGAGGCAGACGGCGACAACCTCAAGGTGCTTCAGTTGTGGTAGAATAAGAGTGGGCGCGTCATTAAGGGGCGGGAAATGGCAGTTCGTCAACTTGGCGACGCACAGCGTGGGCGTGAGGTGGAGTGCGGACGTTGGCAGCGACCGCATATGCCCATCATCAAAAGTGAGCCCCTCGAGCTGATCTAGTGCAGGGGATCGGAACCTGTCGTCAAGCTTGGCTCGGTCCTTGCCGTTGGAACGGAACTTTCCCATTCTAAGGCCTTTGGTTGGGCCAAGGTGACTGCCAAGGATCTTGGAGAACGCATCCAATCTTTTGCGATAGCCATGGCAGAGCTCGTGGGTGTCGATGAGGTCGAGAGGGCTGGAGTTCCATAAGGGGTGCCGCCGCCGGGAAAGGAGGGTTGTCTGCGCCCCATATTTGATTGGGAGGAGGGACATGATGACTCTCAACATATCATCGGGGAGGTTGCTGATTAAGTCTAGGCCTGCTAGAGTCGCTTGCGGTTCTAGCTCGCCCCGCATCCGCTTGTTGGTAGCCCCGCTCTCCACCTTCGGAGTCTCCTTGTCAGCGGCGCTTTCTGATAGAAATGGGAGTACAGGGAATATTTAGTTAAAACAGGCAATAGAAAAGTGTATTGGTAATTAGGTAGGAATATAGTAAGATAAGGGAATAACAATTGATTTCTTAAATACTACACAATTCATTTGACATTGCTGGGTAAGTCAACATATGCAGATAGTTGAAAAGAAAACTTACTTGGAACAAAGTCTGGACAGATGATTTTGTCGGGGAAGTTAGCATATATCTCATGACCAGGCTTATGTGCAGTGCAATTTTAGTGCCAGCTTTCAGTACATAAAACTTTGCAATTTCATTCCAAAAGTCAGTGCCAAAATAGGAGTAACCATGTTCATCAAGTCTTAAAGTAGCAATGATTGTAAATCCATGGTTTGTGCGCAGTATGACATTCTTGGAGCCTTGATGTATGTAAAGGGAAAAATTGCGCACTACATAATCTGTTGCATAGCAAGGGATGTCCTGCAGAAAATGGTAGGGTTGTTAAAGAAAATATGGTAAGATGCAAATATGGGCCCAAATTAAAAGAAGTGTACGGCAGTTGAAATCGAAGGACAAAAGTCTATAATTAAACAGATAGGGTAAACATGATGTCATGGAAAATGAGAGTAATCGAAAGAACAATACATCATTAATTTGCCTAATATAGAAAGAAGAGGGGGAAATCCCCTTTGACGTATATGGTGCATGTGGCACCTTTTATCCAAATGTAGCAACATTTTGAATATGTTCAGGAAAGTAGGCCATGCCAACCGATTTAGGGTGAGATTGAACATACCGCGCGCGTCCTCAAGTTATCTGGTACGATGATATGGAAACTCTGGCGGCGGTCGCCAAGTCCTTAAGTATCGGCGCGCTGTACATTCTATGAATGAAAGAAAACCCTCAAATCAGCTCGAATAAAAATGAATTCACGGCGATTTCCGCCGGGTAATTAAAGGAGGCAGATGAACTGGGATAAGAGATGAGATAATATCTCGTTAAATTAGTTAACCTTGCCGTCCATGAGAAAGAACGCTCAGTACGACAGATTCCACTACAAAAAAATACACTTCCGTGATGGTACGTGTTTGTCACAGTAGGTCACGTTTTCTGTCATGCATGTACATCCATGACAATTTTATGATAGAATCAAGATAGTCATACCTGTGCTGTCGTAGAAGTGTTACATGACATTACCAAAATTATCATCACGGAAGTGTCCACTTCCATGACGATAAATCGCGCGTCACAGAAGTGCTTTTGTCAAGGGTGACCGACACGTGGCATCCACCGTAACGGAACGGTGTTAAGCTATCGGGTCTAGTTTTGGATCCGATAACCCGTTAATAGCCCGAACCAATGGGGATTTTCCACGTGTAAAATTTTGATTGGCTGACGGAAACACGTGTCAGCTCCGCGTTGGCACAGGTGTCACTCATCCAATGGGCGAGATGCGCCTATGATATGTTGACACGTGGACCGGCCCAAAAGTGGCCCATAAAGTTTAAATGGGCTGGCCCAACTAAAGGCTCGCAAGATTTTGCGGACCATAATGGGCCGGCCGAGCTAAAGGCCCACGAGATTTTGCGGACCATAATTGGCTGGCCTAGCTAAAGGCCCAAAAGATTTTGCATGCCATAATGTGCCGGCCCAGGTAAAGGCCCATAAGATTTTTGTGGGCCATAATGGCCGGCCCAGGTGAAGACCCACAAGATTTTTGTGGACCATAATGGGCCGGCCCAGCTAAAGGCCCACGAAATTTCACCGACATTAATAGGTCGGCCCAGCTATAGGCCCACAAGATTTTGAGGACCCTAGTAGGCCGGCCCATTAACTGGCTGCCATGTTTTGGGCCAAATGTCGGCCCATATTTGATCCGGTCCATTAATGGCCTGCCACGTTCCGGGCCTAACAATGGCCCACATGAGATCCGGCCCGTTAAAAGCCTACCATGTTCTGGGCCAAATTACGGCCCAGATCAGGTCCGGCCCTTTAAAAGGCTTTGGGCTAAATTATGGCCCATATCAGATTTGGCCCGTCAACTGGACGCTATGCTTTTGGTCCCACTTGCTAAAGGCTCATTTAGTAATTCGACCTGATATTAGTTTTGGCCTGTTAAGGGCACGTTTAACATTTCGGCCCTATATTAATTTTGTCTTGTTAAAAGACCGTCATATAGTTGGGCCTAACTACGGCCCGGTTTGCATCCGGCCTGCTGGCAGTCGTTAATTTGATTGGGCCAAACAAGGACCGAGACAATTTTGGCATGTTAAAAGCCCATGATTTGAGTGGCACAATCATGGGCTAGGGTCCATTTCGGGTTGCTGCCGGCCCGTGAGCTGTTCGGCACGTTTCAGGCCCAACCTACTTCTCAGCCTCCTAAAAGCCCATTGAGTTTTCCTGCGAAAAGAGGGCTGGTGGTTTACTCGGCCTATTAAAGGCATGAATCTACTAGTGCACCGGTTTACATTTAGGCCTTCTAACGGACCAAGATGACGGGGCCCATGATGCGGATAATACATTGTGATTGCATGAGGGCCCGATTATGTACTGTAATTTTACGGTTTGGCCGGTTTACTGCAAAGACAGGATATATATATATATATATAGTAAAATAACTGCAGCATCATGAATAAAAAAACCTAGACTATACAATAAAGAAATTATGGCATATTACATCCACTGGGCATGAAAGTTCGCCACTATGATAGTAAAGCACAAGCAGACAACATATTACATACACGGGGCATCAAAGATCGCCACCAGTGCAACTAAACACGCCGACAAAATAATATACAAAACCGACAGCACTTCAATAGAGTTCAAGAAAGGTTAGCCCTGCTGGGGAGCTACAGCGCAAGCAGCTGAGCAAGCTGATGAGACTGCGCTTGTTTAACACTTATATCCTCCTCACTCTGAAAGATAAACAAGCAGACATATGACTGGTTTTGGACATAAAAGTATCAGTGCTGACAATTCATCACATTTCTTACTGACCAAAAAAGTGACACAGTTTAAAATTGCATTAACACAATATGGTATTGTTCAGGTCAAGACATGGCAGGAAATGACATTGTGAAGGAGTTGGCAGCTTCACGACACCACTCGATTACATATCAAGAACTCATAAGTATCAATGGTCAGTGTGTTGTCAATTTATCCCATTTCAGATTGGCAAATAAAAAGACAGTTTAAATAATAGTAGAATGATATGACATTGTTCATAGTTAAGACAATGCAAAATATGACATTGTGTTGTAGTGGGTAGGTTCACTACACCACTTGATTACAGATCAAGAACAGAAGCATACATGCAGTGCAAAAGAAGATCACTTGCTTTGTATAGTTTAATTTACATGGTATGAATAAGGAACTTATTTGTACAACTGAAAACCTAAATTTAGAAGGACAAACTTTTGTTTATGAACTACATAATAAACTTTAACCATGCAATTTAATGCAAACACCAAAAATAAACAGCTGTTGCAGTCATGCCTAACCAAATATACACAACAAAGTTTGAAGGCTTGAGAAGGACAAACTTACATTATTGGTGAAGGCAGGCTCTATAAAGCTCTTGTCCATGCTGATGGGGGGGGGGCAATTCTAGAAGTTTACCACAGAATCTTCTTCATAAGCATTGCCTTTATTCTACATTTTGTTAAGAGTAAATATAGATGTGACAATATAAGAAAAATGGAGAATATTTAAGATAAGATGAAGAGTGATGCTACATAACCAAGTAGCTATAAATGTAAGTACAGCGATACAGGCAAAAGGTACAGCCAAGAGTAATGCAGAGCTAAACTTCTTTAGTACCATCGGTGTTATCCAACCTTATGGTAAGAGTAAATATAGATCTTATGTGTAGAAAATGGAGGGCAAAGGAAAATAAGCTGCAGAGTGATGGTACATGAACAACTACCTATCAATATAAGTACACCGATAAAGGACATCAGGTACTTACAAGAACAATGCAGAGCTAAAAAATTCATTGGCATTGGATATATTCTACACTAATGTAACCATTCATACAGATCAGATAATTTGGAGCGAACAATTGATAAGAAAGCTAT
This sequence comes from Triticum urartu, assembly GCF_056163025.1. NCBI lineage: Eukaryota > Viridiplantae > Streptophyta > Magnoliopsida > Poales > Poaceae > Triticum > Triticum urartu. Next base: position 102,720,520 of record NC_141878.1, read on the forward strand.
CATGCATACTGCTGTCACATAATGAACCATGTATGTATGCAAGTACAGAGATATAGGACAACAGGTACTAACAAGAGCAAAGGAGCGGGCAACATATTTGCGATATCCTGTCGTTCTTTTCAAACCGGGATTCTTTTTCGAGCAGATTTCCTGCAAAAAAGATCCGTAAGGCACATGCGGAAAAGTAGAAGTTCAAATTGTCATGTGATATCATAGACAGTGCCTCATCCTCGAAACGAGACCAGTGCATAACTAGGTTTTTCCATTCAATGTCTTCTAAATTTAGCACAGGAGACTTCACTATAAATTCGTTTATAGACTTGCCGTCAAAGTGTGATTTCCTCAGGTAACACTAATACTGCTGCAACGCTTCCTTGAAAAGCGCAAGCAAGCTTTTCTCGTCATGACTATCCAGATTGACCCTCGCCTACTTACAACAATGTAATGTAAATCATTGACGTGTTGAATCAGCAGAAAACAGGAAAATAATCACCATGAATAATATCACTTACACGTAAGTGGGACAGGAAGATGTGAAAATGGTGTTTGTCTTCACTATAATCTTCCCATGAGTGGAATATATGCACGTAGTCCCTAATAAAATTGAAAGTATTGTCTTTTAAACTGGGAATAACTGGAATGGGGTTCCAATCTGCAGGAATTGGTCGTCTCTGCAGTTGGGATAGGTCTTCGGCCGATGGACTATCTGTACTTTTTGCTGGAGTGGGTTTTTTCTGTGGTATAGCTGGTGCTATGACAACTGAAATTGGCATACCTTTTGCTGGAGTGCAGGTCCTGTGTGGTGCGGCTAGTGGTGTGGCCAGTGAAGTATGGGTACAGTCTGCTGGTGTCGGTCCTACGTTTTGTGTCACTGGTTGTACAGCCAATATAAGTGGGGTGTGTGTGATTTCTCCAGCACAACCATGTTTTTCAAGGACTTTGCTGGTGCTCCTTCAGGTTCGGCAATCACCCTCTTCCTTTTTGATGTCTGAGGCACAAGAATAGCATTTGAGTGGAAAAACATGGTATGATGATAGATGGAAAATGTATTGATAATGGATGGGCATGGCATCTCGACATATATGATGAGTAAACTAAGCAGATGGTGGTGCAACAAAGTAGAAGAAATGCAAGACAACATATGCAAGATACACGAAATCCATAAAACCTTGCCAAATTAGAACAGGCACCTTGATGGGTGAAGAGGACAGGCCATCTGCCTTTGACTCCTCGAGGTTAGAATAGTCATTAGGATCATATTCTGAACAAGAATCAACAGGTGGGGAGCGTATGAGTTTCATTGGATCCAGAATGGCACTCAATGCCTTGGTGCCTATTTTGTAAGTCATCGCGGTGTTTAGCTTCAACAGTGGATTGCTGCTAGTGCGACACAAAGCAACTACATAGATCATAGTGTAGATTTAACGGGAAAACCGTAAGCATCAGAGTAAAATCAGCAAAGTGGAACTTGCTGCAATATTTGTGCTAGTATTGTCGGTATGGCTAGAAAGACTTAGGATACTAGCTCTCTTCAACTAAAGGTGTGGTACTGTTAATATCAGTGTAACTCTCAAAGGCGACACAGCTCCCGCATTTCCTTGCTATTCTTTTAGGATTCAAGTGGGCAGCCCACTACAAATCCTATTCCCATGTTTACAAAATCCTACGAATCAAAGAGGCCCGAAGAGTTCAAAGTGTCTGAGGGAGTCCTGGATTAGGGGGTCTCCAGACAGCCGGACTATATCCCTTGGCCGGACTGTTGGACTATGAAGATACAAGATTGAAGACTTCGTCCTGTGTCCGGATGGGACTCTCCTTGGCGTGGAAGGCAAGCTTGGTAATACGGATATGTAGATCTTCTTCCTTGTAACCGACTCTGGGTAACCCTAGCCCCCTCCGGTGTCTATATAAACCGGAGGGTTTAGTCCGTAGGACAACATACAATCATACCATAGGCTAGCTTCTAGGGTTTAGCCTCTATGATCTCATGGTAGATCAACTCTTGTAATACTCATATCATCAAGATCAATCAAGTAGGACTTAGGGTATTACCTCCATCGAGAGGGCCCGAACCTGGGTAAACATCATGTCCCCCGTCTCCTGTTACCATCCGCCTTAGACGCACAGTTCGGGACCCCCTACCCGAGATCCGCTGGTTTTGACACCGACATTGGTGCTTTCATTGAGAGTTCCACTGTGCCGTCACCGTAAGGCTTGATGGCTCATTCGATCATCGCTAACGATGCGGTCCAGGGTGAGGCTTTCCTCCCTGGACAGATCTTCGTATTCGGCGGCCTCGCACTGCGGGCCAACTCACTTGGCCACCTGGAGAAGATCAAGAGCTACGCCCCTGGCCATCAGGTCAGGTTCGGAAACTTAAACTACACTGCCGACATCCACGGAGACTTGATCTTCGACGGATTCGAGCCTATGTTAGGTGCGCCGCACGATCACGACGAGCATGATTTAGCTCTACCATCGGACAGTGTTCGGGAGATCACACCTGCAACTACTCTGGCCTTCAATCCAGAGCAATTTGCGCCATCCGAAGACGGGTGGATAGACCCCGCCATGTAGGTCGCACTCTCAGTGGTGATGGAGCCGGATACTGACTTCACCCCTTACGAGAGTCGTGTTGCCGAACCACTGGATTCGTCTCCGGCTACGGACTCTGAGCCGCCTGCATCCATCCCTATTGAATCCGATTGGGCGCCGATCATGGAGTTCACCTCCATGGATATCTTTCAGCACTCGCCTTTTGGCGATGTGCTAAATTCATTAAGGTCTCTCTCCATGACAGGAGAACCTTGGCCGAACTATGTCCGGCTAGAATGGGATGCGGACGATGAAGAAATTCGCTCGCCACCCACCACCCACTTAGTGTCGACGATTTAACCGACATGCTCAACTTCGACTCCGAAGACATCGACGGTATGGACGACGATGTAGGAGACGAACAGGAACCACCGCCCACAGGGCGCTAGACCGCCACCTCATCATATGATATACACATGGTGGACACCCCCAAAGAAGGCAATGGCGACGAGACAACGGAGAATGAACCCTCCAAGAAGCAACCCAAACGCTGACGTCAGCGGCGCCGCTCTAAGTCCCGCTATAGCAAAAGTAGTGATACCGGCACAAGAGATAATAACACTCCGGATAGTGACGAAGACGACAATAATCTCCTCCAGCACGATTTAGAGCGGGAGGGTGAACAAGCTAGCCCTCCAGAGCGGGCAGCAGATGGAGAATCGGAGGAGGACAATTACATGCCTCTCTCCGAGGACGAGGTGAGCCTCGGCGACAAAGAATTTATCGTGCCTGAGGATCCCGTCGAGCAGGAGCGCTTCAAGCGCCGGCTTATGGCCGCAACAAATAGCTTGAAGAAAAAGCAACAACAGCTTCAAGCTGATCAAGATCTGCTAGCAGACAGATGGACCGAAGTCCTTGCGGCCGAGGAATACAAACTCGAGCGCCCCTCCAAGAGTTACCCAAAGTGCAGGTTGCTACCCCACCTCGAGGAGGAAGCATTGAAACCTACATCACCAGTGTACGATGCGGCTGACCGGCCACCTCGTGGCCGAGCCAGAGAGGCGTTTCAGCCTGAAATTCAGCCTGCACCCCGCCATCACTCAAACAAAAACACTAAGGCCCGGGGCAACACACGGGACCTGCGAGACGTATTGGACAGCAGGGCAAAACAGGCAGGGTCAATATACGGGTCACGGGGGCGCGCGCCAACGCGGGACAATGACCGTCGCGCCGGATACACTAAAAGTAAATCCGGCCAGGCCGAATACAACAGACAAGACTCATATGAACTGCGTCGTGATATAGCCCGGCACAGAGGCGCCGCACACCCCCTATGCTTCACTGATGAAGTTATGGATCACGAATTCCCGGAGGGTTTTAAACCCGTAAATATCGAATCGTATGATGGTACAACAGATCCCGCTGTATGGATTGAGGATTTCCTCCTCCACATCCACATGGCTCCCGATGATGATCTGCATGCCATCAAGTACCTCCCACTAAAACTCAAAGGACCAGCTTGGCATTGGATGAATAGCTTGCCAGCAGACTCCGTTGGCAGTTGGGAAGATTTGGAAGACGCATTCCTTGACAACTTCCACGGCACTTATGTGCAGCCACCGGATGCTGATGACTTGAGCCATATAACTCAGCAGCCAGGGGAATCGGCCAGGCAATCCTGGACATGGTTCCTAACTAAGAAAAACCAAATTGTCGACTGTCCGTGACGAGTGGCTCGCCCGGCACCTCGGCCAGGAGAAGCCGAAGTCTATGGCAGCCCTCACGACACTCATGACCCGCTTTTGCGCGGGCGAGGATAGCTGGCTGGCTCACAGCAACAACACATCAAGGAATCCGGGCACTTCGAATACCAAAGATGCCAACGGCAGACCACGTCATAATAGACAAAAGCACCGCAACAACGGCGATAACACCGATGATACAACAGTAAATGCCGGATTTAGAGGCTCTAGATCCTGTCAGCGGAAAAAGCCATTCAAAAGAAGTACTATGGGCCCGTCCAGTTTGGATCGCATACTTGATCGCTCGTGTCAAATCCACGGCACCCCCGATAAGCCAGCCAATCACACCAACAGAGAATGATGGGTGTTCAAGCAGGCCGGCAAGTTGAACGCCGAAAACAAGGACAAGGGGCTGCATAGTGATGACGAGGAGGAGCCCCGGCCGCCAAACACGAGAGGACAGAAGAGGTTCCCCCCACAAGTGAATACGGTGAACATGATATACGCAACCCACATTCCCAAGAGGAAACGAAAGAATACACTAAGGGACGTCTATGCGATGGAGCCCGTCGCCCCAAAGTTCAACCCATGGAATGCTTGGCCGATCACCTTCGATCGCAGGGACCACCCCATTGGCATCCGTCATGGCGGATCCGCCGCACTGGTCCTAGACCCCATCATTGACGGATTTCACCTCACTCGAGTCCTTATGGACGGCGGCAGCAGCCTGAACCTACTCTATCAGGATACAGTGCACAAAATGGGTATATATCCCTTGAGGATCAAACCCACCAAAACCACCTTTAAGGGCGTCATCCCAGGTGTAGAGGCCCATTGCACGGGCTCAATCACACTGCAAGTGGTCTTCGGATCTCTGGACAACTTCTGAAGCGAGGAGTTAATCTTCGATGTTGTCTCATTCCGCAGTGGCTATCATGCACTGCTCGGGCGAACCGCATTCGCAAAATTCAATGCGGCACCGCATGACGCATACCTCAAGCTCAAGATGCCAGGACCTAGGGGGTCACAACAGTCAATGGAAACATAGAACGCTCGCTCCACACGGAAGAGCACACTATGGCCCTCGTAGCAGAAGCACAAAGCAGCCTTTTAAGGCAAACCACCAATTCGGCGATACAACCCCCGGACACCGTCAAGCGACTCCGGAGTAAACTGCAACAGGATCGCCTGGCATGTTCAGAGCTCGCCTAGCAATTCGGCCCCCGTCCCAGTCCCAGTCAAGCGATGAAATCCGTGCCGCGCGTACATAATTACGCACTGAAAATACCATGGGCATAGGCTGGGGCACGACCAGGGCACGTCCCGCAATGCGGCTTAACCGCCCTAGGGGCTGCATACCTTTATCATTTTTTCTCTTTCAGGACCTTACTCTCTGGAAGCCCTTCCCGGCAGTATGATTGTCGGACACATTACGGGAAGGAACAACCAAGGCAAGAAGCTAAGACGTACAAGGGAACCCCCAGGTGGTCTCTAATAACAATTGATATACCCGCTTTTTACTATCCATACGCAGCTTGCCCTTGGATAGGACATGTCAAATAGTCCTATTTTTTGCTTATTGCACTACTTGTATCAGTACGCTTCGACGTATTATCCAGCCGTTTTTTCCTTATATGTTCATTTACAACAACTTGCACCCATACATTCCAGTACGGTCAGTACGCCAGGGGCTTTCGTTTAGCCCATAATACGGCGTGAGAAGTCCGAACACTTTCGACAGTGCGACACCCCGAACTTATAGCATTATATGCATCAGCTCCGAATCATGTCTTGGGTCAATAGTTGGGTTTGCCCGGCTCCCATGTTTTGGTACCTTACATTTCGCTATATCGTCTAAGGTAGCGCTGGGAGAGCTACTGCGATTGTGTCCCGGTTCTTCCGAACGAGCACCTCAGTAGAGAAAGCCGAAAACTGACTGTCATGATAAGGCGAGAGCTAGTCGCTGTTCGAGAGGTCTCAAGTCCTTAAAGACTTTTCCCTCTTCGGGCGAGGAGTCGGCCTTGCCCGACTAGGCGTATATAGTGCCCCAAATTCGGCCTTCCGGATACTAGGGGCTTCGCCAAAATTTAAAAATGTAGACTTCTATGGCTAAGTGAGAGTGATAAAGCCTTATAGTCCGATTGCCTGGTTCGTTGTGCTGAACAGCTCCCTCGAAGGACCCAAACTTGGGATAAAGAGTGCTCAGGTTTATCCCAAACACCCCAGTACTAGTTACATGGGGGCAGAAGCCGACGACTGGCCAACTCTCAGATTTTATAAACGGCCGCACAGAAGGTAATATTTTAAATTCAAAAAGCGTTGCATAGCGCAAATGAACTCGTTCCACATTACAGGATCACATGAGCATGTTCATTCAAAAATTACATCTCTGGCACATTCCTCCACCACAAGGCGGGAACCCTTCAGGACACTGTCATAATACATTTCGGGGCAGCGATGCTCCTTGCCCTCCGGCGGCCCCTCCTTCACCAGCTTCATGGCGTCCAGCTTCGCCCAGGCAAAAGCCCTACACGCACCCTCGATGCAGACGGACAACTTTATGACTTCAAGCCATGGGTAGGCATCCACAAGCTGCCTCACCAGACGGAAGTAGCTGCTAGGCAGGGGATCGCCAGGCCACATCCGAACTATAAGACCCTTCATGGCCTGTTCGGCCGCCTTGTGAAGCTCGACCAGTTGCTTCAGCTGGTCGCTCAAGGGCATTGGGTGTTCGGTCCCAGTATACTGAGACCAGAACAAATTTTCCGTCGAGCTCCCCTCCTTAGCTCGGTAAAACTCCGCGGCATCTAGTATACTGCGGGGAAGATCTGCGAACGCTCCTGGAGAGCTCCGAACTGAGGTAAGTAAAAGGAAAGTTTCCTTCACATGCTTGCTTTGCATAATGAATGCCTTACCCGCTGCTATCTTCTTCACCGCATCAATCTCTTGGAGTGCCTTGTGGGCTTCAGCCTTAGCGCTCCATGCGCTTTCGAGCGCCTTCGCAAACTCAGACTCTCGCGTCTTAGAGTCAAGCTCCAAGGACTCGTGTTTTTTGGCGAGAGCCTTGAGCTCTTGCTGCACCTCACCTACCCGGGCTTCTTGATTTTCACGCTCAATGCGCTCCTTGGCCGCTTTGTCTTCGGCCTCGGACAGCGCCTTCTTCAGGGTTGCCATCTCGGTCATGGCCCCTGGAAAATTCATGATGATCCTATTACTTTACAACCGAACTTCTTTTTAATGTATAGACAAGGTATTGCTTACCTGTGCTCTCCTCGAGTTGCCTCTTGGTAAGGCCGAGCTCGTCCTCAGACCGCTCCAGGTCCTGCTTCAGTGCAGTGACCTTCGCAGTACGTGCGGCAGCGGCCAGCTGTGAAGCCTGCACATGCACATAGACATATTTTGATTAGACTCCTGAGTCAATATTTGATCCTCTATTCGGCCTTTCTTCGCGAACGCCAAACAGAGCATCAGGGGCTACTTTCTATGCGGTAATATTTTCCTATATTTTGATTGCTTACCTGAAAGCCTGTTAGGAGGCTAGCACAAGCTTCGGTTAGTCCGTTTTTGGCGGACTGAACTTTCTCGATCACCGCACTCATAATAGTGCGGTGCTCTTTGTCGATGGAAGCACCGCGAAGCGCTTCCAGCAAGTTGTCCGGTGCCTCTGGATGGACAGAGGCCACCGGCACAGGCGGCTTGCCCCCCTTAACGGGGGATCGCCTGCCGGAGTCCGGAACCACCGAAGGTTCCGGCATAGTGTTCGGCTTGGGGCCGAACTTGGAGCCCGTGGGGATCTTGCTCCCTCTGCGCCTAGGATCCGGAAGGTCACCTTGAGGCGCCCCCAGGACTACCTCCCCTCGGCTTGGTGCCTTTTGAGACAACACCTCAACGTTGTCCGTAGGGCAAGGGGTGGAGGCGGTCGGAAGTGAATCGCTGTTCATATGCGACGAGTCCAAAGAATCGTCCTATGAAGATATGTCGAGACGGCCTCGGGACGGACTGCATAATCATATTCGGCATAAGGAGAAGCAGTGCAATAAAACATACCAAGAATTACTATGGTATCCGGATACTTACGACTTCGCCAGGGGCTTGTCCCTAGGTAACCACTTGTCGTCGCTGTAGGCGGCCGTCGTGGAGCAGTCCGGAAGGAGGGTCCTTCCCTTCTTGGACCCTTCGGCCTCCCCGGTTGGGGCAGCTTTCCTTTTCTTATCTCTCCCGGCTGGGGGAGAAATTTTCTCTTCCTCCTCCTTGTTTTCATGGGAGGAGTGTGCTTCGGAGTTATCGGATGATGAGTCCGATATAACCTTGCGCCGGAGACCCTTTGGGGTCCCCGTGGCCTTCTTCTGGGCCTTCTTCACCGGCTCCTCATAAGGCACCGGAACCAGCATCTTTGTTAGGAGAGCATCTGCAGGATCTTTAGGCAGGGGGGCTGGGCAATCGAGCTGCTCCGCTGTCTCTACCCAGTCCTGTTAATGGCATGGAAGCTTAGATGCCGCACATCATTAAACTAGGGCAAATAAATATCCTGTGAGATACAAAAACTTACCGGATTAGCATGGTGCTTTGCGCTAAGTCCGCGGTCCTCAGTAAGGGGAGGAGGTACCTCGGCGCCCTTGAACAGCACCCTCCAGATGTCCTTGTGCGTCGTGTCGAAGAACTCTCACAGTGTCTGGTGCTTGGCTAGGTCAAAATCCCACAAATTGAATGTCCGTCGTTGACACGGGAGGATCCGGTGGAAGAGCATGACCTGGTGTAGCGACCAGACCTCAAACGGTCCAATCTCTATGCTCAGGTGTCATCCCTGGATCAGTAATGCTAACACCACACAATACTTGAAGGATTTATAACAGAGTAGCAATCACACACTTATTACATCGAGTGTCTCAAAAGAGAACTTATTACAATAAATGTGGCTTAAGGCCATCTAATAACGATAACAACGGAAGGCTTGGAAGATAAGCGAGTCCATCAACTCCAACGGCATCACTGAGTATAGAACCACGACCTAAAGGCACCTTAATCGTCGTTTGAAAAGTCTGCAACATTAACGTTGCAGCCGGAAACGGGTCAGCACATGGAATATGCTGGAATGTAACACATAGAGAGTAATGGAATAATAAGGCTATACTACATGCATATTTGGCTGGTGGAAAGCTCTATGGTTACAGTTTTGCGTAAAGCCAATTTTTACCTACTGCAAAGGAATAAATTTTATTTAACTATCATGGTGGTTGTTAAACATTGAGAATGGTTGACATCATTCTCAATCCCAATTAAACATCATCATTAAACAAAACCCAACAAAATTAATTTTAGAGTAACATGATGAGATTCACATGATAATCCAGGTACTAGATACTCAAGATGTCCATAACCAGGGACACGGCTAACCATGATTAGTTTATACACTCTGTAGAGATTTGCGCACTTTTCCCCACAAGACTCGATCTCCTCCATTGGAATTCTCGATCTACAGGGTGTTTGAGAAACGGATGACCGAGACATAGTCTTTCAGAAGCGCTAGCACCTTACAATCGGGTAGACCGTTACACCTACTTTCCCCTACATCTGCTAGTCTACCACTGTAAGAGTTCGCACAACTTAATCAACTTTGCTAGAGCCCATAGTAGCTAGTGGCTGCACACGGAAGTTTCTAGCATGAATAATCTCATGATCCCTTTGAGCCTGGGTGGCGGTCCAAAAGAAAACAGGCAATCGCTGGAATACCCAAGTGCCTCAATCCACCCAGATGTGAATTTAAGTTGCCACCTTAGATAAACCTTTAATTTAACAATCTCACATCTGTCATGGATTTCACTCACCCAATCCACGTCTACTAGCATAGCATGGCATAATAAGCAAACGTATAAGTAACTCCCAAAGGTTTGATAATAATAGGTAATAGGTACAACCTTAACTACTTCCCAAACCCACAATTTAATTAGATCCTAATCATGCAATGTGTGAGGATTGATCTAATGCAATAAAACTGGGTAATTGGAAGTATGATCAAAGTGTTACTTGCCTTGCTGATGATCCGGGAAACCTAGCGATTCGAAGTAGCAAGCGGCGCACTCTGGGTACTCTATCGCAAACAAACAAGCATACAATAAGTACTCGACTAATGCACAGGTAAAACTCAAATAAGAGATCTAACCAGAAAGTTCAACTTAAGAACTCCGGTTGACAAAAAGAATCAAATCGAACGAAGCAACGAAAGACAAACGGCAAAAGAAACAAGCTTCGTTTACTATTCTGGACATAGTGCAATTTTTACGGTGGAAAAAACTTGTTTGAGTTGGTTAAACAGAAAAGGGTTTCGAGACGAAACTCCAGGCGCTTGAATCGCCTGATTCCGATAAACGAGCGAAAAGTTATACTAGAACGAAAAACGGATCAGGAATCGCGATCAGAAAAATCGCGGATTTAATCCAAGAAAAAGAAAACTACGAACAGATTAACGAACGGACATTCATTAACTGGATCTAAATGAAGAATGCGTTCATTAAAACGAACGAACGAGCGAATGCTCGCTGATTAAATAAACCGGAAAAACCGATCTATTAAAAAAATAACGAAACCAATAGAAAACCGATCGCTTTTTCAAAAAAAAAAACCGGTGGCGGCGAGATCAACCTCCGGTGGCGGTGGATCCGGCGGGTGGCAGCTCCGGCGTCAACGGCAGCGGTGGCGGGCGGCGGCGCGGCTTGGGTTGCGGCGGCGGTGGCGGCGGCGGGCTAGGGCGGGGGGCTGGCGGCTAGGGTTGGGGTCCGGCTGGACCTTCCCCAGCTATTTAAAGCCGGCCGGGCCAAGTGTCCAGGTCGGACACGGCCCGGTAAGTTGGTTGCGCTTTGAAAAAAATATGGTTACACTCAGAAAAAAACAAAAGGAATACTAAACAGACTCCAAAAATACCGAAATAAATTTCCCCGGCTTCTAAAATCAAGCCGCACAGGATGAACATTTATTTGGGGCCTAAATGCAAATTTTGAAAAACGCGCATTTTTCCTAAATTCAAATAAAATAGCAAATAAAACAAAATAAAATCTTATTTGATTTTATTATTAAATCCTCAATATTTATTTATTTTGGGAAAGTCATTTTATTCCCTCTCTCATATTTTGATAATAGAAATAATTGAAGATAAAATAAATAAAACCAAATGATCCTATTTTCAAAATTTGAGTAACTCAAATATGAAAATAAAAAAATCCCCCAACTCTCTCCGAGGGTCGTTGAGTTGCGTGAAATTTCTAGGATCAACCAAAATGCAATAAAATATGATATGCAATGATGATCTAATGTATAACATTCCAAATTGAAAATTTGGGATGTTACAAACCTACCCCCCTTAAGATGAATCTCGCCCTCGAGATTCGGGTTGGCTAGAAAATAGGTGAGGGTGGTCCTTTAGTAATTCATCCTCTCACTCCCAGGTGGCTTCATCCTCCGTGTGGTGGCTCCACTGAACTTTGCAAAACTTTATAACCTTGCCGCGGCTGACTCGACTGACATACTCTAAAATCTTGACTGGTTTCTCCTCATAGGTCAAATCACGGTCCAACTGAATTGCTTCCAGCGGCACTGTATCTCTCAGCGGTATATCAGCCATCTCTGTATGGCACTTCTTTAACTGGGAAACGTGGAACACGTCGTGAACTCCTGACAATCCGTGGGCAATTCCAACTTATAGGCTACTTCTCCCATACGCTCCAAAACTTTGTATGGGCCTACAAAACGTGGCGCTAACTTTCCCTTAACTCCAAAGCACTTAACTCCTCGAAGTGGAGATACTCGAAGATAAACTCGGTCTCCGACTTCGTAAACTATCTCCTTGCGTTTGGAATCTGCGTAGTTCTTCTGCCTGGATTGAGCTACCTTGAGCCTATCGTGAATTAATTTCACTTTCTGTTCAGACTCCTTAATCAGATCCGGTCCAAACAACTGGCGGTCTCCAACTTCATCCCACGACAATGGGGTCCTGCACCTCCTTCCGTATAAGGCTTTGAAAGGGGCCATCTTCAAACTGGATTGATAGTTGTTGTTGTAAGAGAACTCTGCATATGGCAAATTCTCATCCCAACTAGATCCGTAATCTAGCGCACAAGCTCTCAGCATATCCTCCAAAATCTGATTGACTCTCTCGATCTGTCCATCTGTCTGTGGATGGAAAGCTGTACTGAATTCTAGCCTGGTACCCGAAGTTTCATGCAACTGATTCGAGAACTTTGAGGTAAATTGGGTTCCTCTATCTGATACAATGCTCCTTGGAACTCCATGCAGACATACGATTCTGGTCATGTATATCTTTGCCAACTTTGCAGTGGTATAGGTAGTCTTCACTGGAATAAAATGAGCTACCTTTGTCAAACGATCGACTACAACCCATATTGAGTCATAGCCTGAATGAGTTCTGGGTAAACATGTAATAAAATCCATGCCTAACTTATCCCACTTCCATTCGGGTATCAGGCAAAGGTTGTAGCAATCCTGCTGGCTTCTGATGCTTAGCTTTTACCCTCTGGCATACATCACAAACTGCTACATACTCCGCAATATCCTTCTTCATTCCGGTCCACCAGAAAGTATCCTTCAAATCAAAATACATCTTGGTATTTCCTGGGTGAATCGAATATGGTGAATCATGGGCCTCTTGCAGAATTAACTTCCTGATCTCCGAATCGTTGGGCACAAAAACACGGTCTTCAAACCATAAGGTATCGTGCTCATCCTCACGAAATCCTTTAGCTTTTCCATTGCTCATTTTCTCCTTAATAGAAGCAATCTCCTTGTCAATCTTTTGAGCTTCTCTGATCTTATCCATCAAAGTAGACTGTATCTCCAATGCTGCTACATAGCCTCTCGGGACTATCTCCAAACATAGCTCACGAAGATTCTCGGCTAACTCTCTTGGTAAATCTCCCATCATTAAGGTGTTGACATGGCTTTTATGACTCAACGCGTCAGCTACTACGTTATCCTTTCCGGGGTGATAATGCAATCTCATATCATAATCCTTGATGAGATCCAACCATCTCCTTTGCCTGAGATTCAACTCCTTCTGCGTGAAAATATACTTCAAACTCTTGTGATACGTGTACACCTCACAATGGTTTCCAATGAGAAAATGTCTCCAGGTCTTCAATGCATGCACTACGGCTGCTAACTCCAAATCATGCGTAGCATAATTCAACTCATGAGGCTTAAGCTGTCGTGAGGCATATGAAACAACTCTTCCTTCCTGCATAAGCACGGCTCCAAGTCCACGACGTGAAGCGCCGCAATACACCTCATAATCCTTGGTCTGATCTAGCAAAATCAACACAGGTGATGTAACCAAACATTTCTTCAACTCCTGGAAACTAGCCTCACATTCCTCAGTCCATATGAACTTGGTATCCTTTTTCAACAGCTCCGTCATAGGCTTCGCAATCTTTGAGAAATTCTTCAATAAACCTCTGGTAGTTGATGTCTACTACACAACCTTCTTCTTGTAGAAGTTGTTGGGCCTCCAAGTGCAGAGGTTTGTAGGACAGTAGAAAATTTCCCTCAAGTGGATGACCTAAGGTTTATCAATCCGTAGGAGGCGTAGGATGAAGATGGTCTCTCTCAAGCAACCCTGCAACCAAATAACAAAGAGTCTCTTGTGTCCCCAACACACCCAATACAATGGTAAATTGTATAGGTGCACTAGTTCAGCGAAGAGATGGTGAAACAAGTGGTATATGGATAGTAGATAATAGTTTTTGTAATCTGAAAATATAAAAACAGCAAGGTAACTAATGATAAAAGTGAGCGTAAACGGTATTGCAATGCATTGAAACAAGGTCTAGGGTTCATACTTTCTCTAGTGTAAGTTCCCTCAACAATACTAACATAATTGGATCACATAAGTATCCCTCAACATGCAACAAAGAGCCACTCCAAAGTCACCAATAGCGGATAACGAACGAAGAGATTATGGTAGGGTACGAAACCACCTCAAAGTTATTCTTTCCAATCAATCTGGTGGGCTATTCCTATAAGTGTCACAAACAGCCCTAGAGTTCGTACTAGAATAACACCTTAAGACACAAATAAACCAAAACCCTAATGTCACCTAGATACTCCAATGTCACCTCAAGTATCCGTGGGTATGATTATACGATATGCATCACACAATCTCAGATTCATCAATTCAACCAACACAAAGGACCTCGAAGAGTGCCCAAAGTTTCTACCGGAGAATCACGACGAAAACGTGTGCCAACCCCTATGCATAGGTTCCCAATGTCACGAAACCCGCAAGTTCATCACCAAGACATACATCAAGTGTTCTCAAGTCTTTAAAGACTCAATCCGATAAGATAACTCCAAAGGGAAAACTCAATTCATTACAAGAGAGAAGAGGGGGAGGAGAAACATAGGATCCAACTATAATAGCAAAGCTTGTGATACATGAAGATCGTGCCAAATCAAGAACACGAGAGAGAGAGAGAGATCAAACACATAGCTACTGGTACATACCCTCAGCCCCGAGGGAGAACTACTCCCTCCTCGTCATGGAGAGCACCGGGATGATGAAGATGGCCATCGGTGAGGGATCGCCCCTCCGGTAGGGTGCTGGAACAGGGTCCCGATTGACTTTTGGTGGCTACGGAGACTTCTGGCGGAGGAACTCCCGATCTAATCTCTGTTCTGGAAGTTTTAGGTTACCTAGGTATATATGGGTGCAAGGAGTACGTCGGTGGAGCTTCGGGGGCTCCACGAGGCAGGGGGCGCGCCCTAGGGGGGTGGGCGCGCCCCCATCAGGTGTGTTTCCTTCCAAAAATAACTTCTCCAGTTGATTTCGTTCTGTTTCGACTACGTCTGATATTCCTTTTCTTCAAAACACTGAAATAGGCATAAAACAACAAATCACGGCTGGGCCTCCGGTTAATAGGTTAGTCCCAAAAATAATATAAAAGTGGATAATAAAGCCCAATATTGCCCAAAACAGTAGATAATATAGCATGGAGCAATCAAAAATTATAGATACATTGGAGACATCTCAAGCATCCCCAAGGTTAATTCCTGCTCGTCCTCGAGTAGGTAAATGATAAAAAAGATAATTTTTGATGTGGAATGCTAGTTGGCATAATTTCAATGTAATTCTTCTTACTTGTGATATGAATATTCAGATCCAAAAGATTCAAGACAAAAGTTCATATTGACATAAAAATGATAATACTTCAAGCATATTAACTAAGCAATTATGTCTTCTCAAAATAACATGGCCAAAGAAAGTTCATCCCTACAAAATCATATAGTTTAGTCATGTTTCATTTTTGTCACACAAGAATGCTCTCATCATGCACAACCCCGATGACAAGCCAAGCAATTGTTTCATACTTTAGTAATGTCAAACTCATAAACTTTCACGCAATATATGAGCGCGAGCCATGGACATAGCACTATGGGTGGAATAGAATGTAATGAGGGAGGTTATGTGGAGAAGACAAAAAAAGAGAAAGTCTCACATCAACGAGGCTAATAAATGGGCTATGGAGATGCCCACCGATTGATGTTAATGCAAGGAGTAGGGATTGCCATGCAACGGATGCACTAGAGCTATAAATGTATGAAAGCTCAACAAAAGAAACTAGTGGGTGTGCATCCAACTTGCTTGCTCACAAAGACCTAGGGCACTTGAGGAGGCCCATTGTTGGAATATACAAGCCAAGTTCTATAATGAAAAATTCCCACTAGTATATGAAAGTGATAACATATGAGACTCTCTATATGAAAAACATGGTGCTACTTTGAAGCACAATATATGAGACTCGCTATATGAAGAACATGGTGCTACTTTGAAGCACAAGTGTGGAAAAAGGATAGTAGCATTGTCCCTTTTTATTATTTGGCCTTTCCTTTTTTTGCCTTTCTTTTTTTTATTTTTTTCTTTGGGACAATGGTCTATTAATGATGATCATCACACTTCTATTTATTTACAACTCATTGATTACAACTCAAAAATAGAACAAAGTATGACTCTATATGGATGCCTCCGGCGGTGTACCGGGATATGCAATGAATCAAGAGCGACATGTATGAAAAATTATGAACGGTGGCTTTGCCACAAATACGATGTCAACTACATGATCATGCAAAGCAATATGACAATGATGATGCGTGTCATAATAAACGGAACGGTGGAAAGTTGCATGGCAATATATCTCGGAATGGCTATGGAAATGCCATAATAGGTAGGTATGGTGGCTGTTTTGAGGAAGATATAAGGAGGTTTATGTGTGACAGAGCGTATCATGTCACGGGGTTTGGATGCACCGGCGAAGTTTGCACCAACTCTCAATGTGAGAAAGGGCAATGCACGGTACCGAAGAGGCTAGCAAGGATGGAAGGGTGAGAGTGCGTATAATCCATGGACTCAACATTAGTCATAAAGAACTCACATACTTATTGCAAAAACCTACAAGTCATCAAAAACCTCGGTACTATGCGCATGCTCCTAGGGGGATAGATTGGTAGGAAAAGACCATCGCTCGTCCCCGACCGCCACTCATAAGGAAGACAATCAAATAACACCTCATGTTTCAAATTTGTTGCATAACGTTTACCATACGTGCATGCTACGGGACATGCAAACTTCAACACAAGTATTTCTCAATTCCACAACTACTCAACTAGCACGACTTTGATATTATTACCTCCATATCTCAAAACAATCATCAAGCATCAAACTTCTCTTAGTATTCGGTACACTCATAAGAGAATTTTATTATTCTTGTATACCTAGCATATTAGGATTTTAAGGAAATCACCATGCTATTTAAGAATCTCAAAATAATCTAAGTGAAGCATGAGAGTTCATTTATTTCTTCAAAATAAAACTACCACCATGCTCTAAAAGATATAAGTGAAGTACTAGAGCAAACAACAAACTACTCCGAAAGATGTAAGTTAAGATCAATGAGTAGTTGAATAATTATGCAACTATGTGAAGACTCTCTAACATTAAATAATTTCAGATCTTGGTATTTTATTCAAACAGCAATCAAAGCAAAAGAAAATAACATGACACTCCAAGCAAAACACATATCATGTGGCGAATAAAAATATAGCTCCAAGTAAAGTTACCGATGAACGAAGACGAAAGAGGGGATGCCTTCCGGGGCATCCCCAAGCTTAGGCTTTTTGGTTTCCTTGGATATTACCTTGGGGTGCCTTGGGCATCCGCAAGATTAGGCTCTTGCCACTCCTTATTCCATACTCCATCGAATCCTTACCCAAAACTTGAAAACTTCACAACACAAAACTTAACAGAAAACTCGTAAGCTCCGTTAGTATAAGAAAATAAATCACCACTTCAAGGTACTGTAATGAACATTATTTATTTATATTGGTGTTAAACCTACTGTATTCCAACTTCTCTATGGTTTATAAACTATTTTACTAGCCATAGATTCATCAAAATAAGCAAACAAGACACGAAAAACAGAATCTGTCGAAAGCAGAACAGTATGTAGTAATCTGGATCAAACGTATACTTCTGCAACTTATAAAATTCTAAAATAAATTTCTGGTCCTGAGGAATTTATCTATTAATCATCTGCAAGAAGAATTAACTAAATATCACTCTCCAAATAAAAATGGCAGCAATTCTCGTGAACGCTAAAGTTTCTGTTTTTGACAGCATGATCAACAAGACTTTCCCCATGTCTTCCCAACGGTTCTACTTGGCAAAAACACTAATTAAAACTTAAAAACTCAATCATAACAGAGGCTAGATAAATTATTTCTTACTAAACAGGAGCAATAAGCAAGGGACTAAAATAAAGTTGGGTTGCCTCCCAACAAGCGCTATCGTTTAACGCCCCTAGCTAGGCATGATTATTTCAACGATGCTCACATAAAAGATAAGAATTGAAACATAAAGAGAGCATCATGAAGAATATGACTAGCACATTTAAGTCTAACATGCTTCCTATGCATAGGGATATTGTGAGAAAACAACTTGTGGGAACAAGAATCAACTTGCATAGGAAGGTAAAACAAGCATATCTTTAAAACTTTAAGCACATAGAGAGGAAACCTGATATTATTGCAATTCCTACAAGCATATATTCCTCCCTCATAATAATTTTCAGTAGCATCATGAATGAATTCAACAATATACCCAGCACATAAAGCATTCTTTTCATGATCTACAAGCATAGAAAGTTTACTACTCTCCACACAAGCAAATTTCTTCTCATGAATAATAGTGGGAGCAAACTCAACAAAATAACTATCATGTGATTGAAAATTAAGATCAAGATGAAAAGTTTCATGGTTATAATTATTCTTTAAAGCATACGTGTCATCACAATAATCATCATAGATAGGAGGCATGCTTTCATCATAATAAATTTGCTCATCAAAGCTTGGGGGACAAAAAATATCATCTTCATGAAACATAGCTTCCCCAAGATTGTGGCTTTGCATACCATTAGCATCATGGATATTCAAGGAATTCATACTAACAACATTGCAATCATGCTCATCATTCAAATATTTAGTGCCAAACATTTTATAGATTTCTTCTTCTAGCACTTGAGCACAATTATCCTTTGCATCATACTCACGAAAGATATTAAAAAGGTGAAGCGTATGAGACAAACTCAATTCCATTTTTTATAGTTTTCTTTTATAAACTAAACTAGTGATAAAACAAGAAACTAAAAGACTCGATTGCAAGATCTAAAGATATACCTTCAAACACTCACCTCCCCGGCAATGGCACCAGAAAAGAGCTTGATGTCTACTACACAACCTTCTTCTTGTAGACGTTGTTGGGCCTCCAAGTGCAGAGGTTTGTAGGACAGTAGCAAATTTCCCTCAAGTGGATGACCTAAGGTTTATCAATCCATAGGAGGCGTAGGATGAAGATGGCCTCTCTCAAGCAACCCTGCAACCAAATAACAAAGAGTCTCTTGTCTCCCCAACACACCCAATACAATGGTAAATTGTATAGGTGCACTAGTTTGGCGAAGAGATGGTGAAACAAGTGGTATATGGATAGTAGATAAAGGTATTTTAATCTTAAATTATAAAAACAGCAAGGTAGAAAGTGATAAAAGTGAGCATAAATGGTATTTCAATGATAGGAAATAGGGCCTAGGGTTCATACTTTCGCTAGTGTAAGTTCCCTCAACAATACTAACATAATTGGATCACATAACTATCCCTCAACATGCAACAAAGAGCCACTCCAAAGTCACTAATAGCGGAGAACGAACGAAGAGATTATGGTAGGGTACGAAACCACGTCAAAGTTATTCTTTCCAATCAATCCGGTGGGCTATTCCTATAAGTGTCACAAACAGCCCTAGAGTTCACACTAGAATAACACCTTAAGACACAAATCAACCAAAACCCTAATGTCACCTAGATAGTCCAATGTCACCTCAAGTATCCGTGGGTATGATTATACGATATGCATCACACAATCTCAGATTCATCTATTCAACCAACACAAAGGACCTCAAAGAGTGCCCAATGTTTCTACCGGAGAATCTCGATGAAAACGTGTGCCAACCCCTATGCATAGGTTCCCAATGTCATGAAACCCGCAAGTTGATCACCAAGACATACATCAAGTGTTCTCAAGTCTTTAAAGACTCAATTCGATAAGATAACTCCAAAGGGAAAACTCAATTCATTACAAGAGAGAAGAGGGGGAGGAGAAACATAGGATCCAACTATAATAGCAAAGCTCGCGATACATCAAGATCGTGCCAAATCAAGAACACGAGAGAGAGAGAGAGATCAAACACATAGCTACTGTTACATACCCTCAGCCCTGAGGGAGAACTACTCCCTCCTCGTCATGGAGAGCACCAGGATGATGAAGATGGCCACCGGTGAGGGATCCCCCCTCCGGCAGGGTGCGGGAACAGGGTCCCGATTGACTTTTGGTGGCTATGGAGGCTTCTGGCGGCGGAACTCCCGATCTAATCTCTGTTCTAGAAGTTTTAGGTTACGTAGGTATATATGGGTGCAAGGAGTACGTCGGTGGAGCTTTGGGGGCCCCACGAGGCAGGGGGCGCGCCCTAGGGGGGTGGGCACCCCCCCACCCTCGTGGGCAGCTCCTGTATCTTCTGACGTGGGGGACCAACTCCATCAGGTGTGTTTCCTTCCAAAAATAACTTCTCCAGTTGATTTCGTTGCGTTTCGACTCCGTCTGATATTCCTTTTCCTCAACACTGAAATAGGCATAAAACAACAAATCTGGGCTGGGCCTCCGGTTAATAGGTTAGTCCCAAACATAATATAAAAGTGGATAATAAAGCCAAATATTGCCCAAAACAGTAGATAATATAGCATGGAGCAATCAAAAATTATAGACACGGTGGAGACGTATCAGTAGTATCCTGCGAGTCTAAGAAAACTCCGGATCTCTCCAACTGTTGTTGGGGCTTCCCAATTTGTCACGGTATCAAACTTAGTGGGATCTACTGCTATACCTTCTCCAGATATAACGTGTCCGAGAAATCCAACTTCCTTCAACCAAAACTCACATTTGCTAAACTTGGCATATAACTCATGTTCTCTGAGCTTACCAAGTACCAAACGCAAATGCTCCTTATGCTCCTCTTCATTCTTCGAGTATACCAGGATATCATCAATGAACACCATGATGAACTTATCCAAAAACTCCATGAATACTTTGTTCATTATGTTCATAAAATATGCAGGTGCGCTAGTCAGACCGAATGACATAACAGTATATTCGTACAGCCCATACCTGGTGGTAAAAGACGTCTTAGGTATATCCTGTTCTTGAATCTTCAACTGATGGTATCCTGATCGCAGATCGATCTTGGAATGTACCTTAGCTCCTCGCAATCGATCAAACATATCATTGATCATTGGTAGTGGGTACTTGTTCTTGATGGTTACTTCATTCAATCCTCGATAATCAACAACCATCCTTAACGATCCATCCTTCTTCTCCACTAGAAGTACTGGCGATCCCCAAGGCGAAGAACTTGGGCGAATATATCCATTATCCAGTGAATCCTTAGTCTGCTTCTTAATCTCCGCCAAATCCTTTGCGGGCATCCTATATGGTCTCTTTGATATTGGCCCTGTGCCTGGCAAAAGCTCAATCAAAAACTCAATATCTCTATCCGGTGGCATGCCTGGCAACTCCTCTGGAAATACATCAGGGAAATCCTTCACCACTGGTACTTCCTCCTGCACAACTCCTGTTAAACAATTAACTTGAGCCCTTTTTGGCACATGTCGGGATACATACTTGATCCTTCTCCCTTCTAGGGTGGTAAGCAAGATCGACTTACTGGCGCAATCGATGTTTCCTCCATACATCGACGGCCAATCCATACCCAGAATTACATCCAATCCTTGTGATTCCAAAATGATTAAATCCGAGGGAAACACATGCCTACCTATACTCAATGGCACTTGAAAACATCCTTGGCTAGCCATATACTCCGCTCCTGGTGAGCTTACTAACATAGGTGTTCTAAGAACTTTGGTGGGCAGATTATACTTATCCACAAATCCCCTTGATATGTATGAATGTGATGCACCGGTATCAAAAAGAATGAGTGTAGTAAATGACTTAACCAAAAACTTACCGATTACAGCATCCGGCTGCTCTTCAACCTCCTCCACGTTAACGTGGTTCACCTATCCCCTGTTGAAAGGGTTCAGTTTCTTCCCAGAGCTTCCATTGCCATTTCCATTCTGGGATTCAGGACATTCATTGGCATAATGTCCGGTCTTCTGGCACTTGAAACAAGTGACTTGGCTCAGGTCTCTCTTGGCTGGGGTTGATGGGTTGGTACGGTTCTGGCCGTTGCTTCCTCCATTCCCATTACCATTCTTGGTGCCAGTGTGATTGTGCGAGCTACCTCCTCCATCGGTATGCTGAAAATGTCCTCCTGGTCTAGGGGTAAAATGTGGCTTCTGCTGAGCTCCTCAATTGTACTTCCCTTGTCCATACTTCCTCTTGCGGGTCTCAATCTGCTGCTGCTTCCCTTCAATCATAAGAGCATGGTCTACCAACTCCTGGTAGTTGCTGAAGGTTGCTAGCGTCAACTGCATGCTCAACTCATCATTCAGTCCTTCCGTAAACTTCTCCTGCTTAGCTGCATCCGTAGCTACGTCATCTGGGGCATAACGTGCTAACTTACTAAAGTCCTCCACATACTGACCAACTGTCCTTCCTCCTTGGCGCAAGTTGCGAGACTCTCGCTTCTTCATGGCCATAGCTCCTGCTGAAACATGGGCAGTACGAAAAGCTTGCTGAAACTGGTCCCACGTGACAGTGTCAATAGGGAAAGTGGCTGTGAAATTCTCCCACCATGATGCTGCGGGTCCTTCAAGCTGATGTGCGGCAAACTTCACCTTTTCTGCATCTGTGCATCCTGCGGTGGTCAACTCCCTTGCTGTCTTACGGAGCCAATCATCTGCTACTATCGGCTCGGTGCTACTGGAAAACACCGGCGGATTCAGCCTAAGAAAACGGGCTAAGTGATCAACAGGTGGTGGTGGTGGTGGGTTGTTGTTGTTGTTGTTCCCCTGATTATGATTCTGGACTAGCAACTGCATCAATGTGTTCTGCTGCTGGATCAGCTGGGTGAGCTCCGGTGGGAAGGTAAATCCGGGGTCACGTCTCGGAGGCATCTGAGGGTTTAGAAAAGATGAGATTTAAGAATAGAGAGGGGGTCTAGAGAGAAAACACTACCCAGATGCACATGAGGCAAAAGCAAAAAATTCACTTCATTCAATCAAACAAGGGCATACAATCGATCTATCTATCGCAAAAGTGCTCGGACTACTATATTTACATGGTGGACTACTACTACGGTTGGGGTGGTCTACTAGAAATATTCTTCGGTTGCAGACTCCATTATATCTGCTCCAGCTTCATCAACATAGTCATCATCGCTATCATCTGGATCCGAGTCGGTGTCATCGATGATGATGTAGTCTTCCAGGCGAATCTCCTTGGGTTCTTCGCCTTCTTCTACTGGTGTAGGGCCTCCCATGAATATTCCAATCTTCTTGATCAGATCATCATTCTTCTCCACTAATACTTTGATTTCCTCTTCATAATCTTCACGCGTAGCCTTGAGTTCTTCCTCCAATTCCTTGATTCTTGTCCTTGCCTTCTTCAGATCTATCATGTCGGCGCACATCTGGTTCTCCTGACGTCGAATGTGCTGGTTTAACTCCTGGATAAAAGCTGCAATTGATCTATCCTTCCTGGTGATGATCATCTCCGAGTGCTCATCTCGGCGCCCACAAATCTTGTAGATAGTATCCTTGAGATCATTGCGGTAAACTTCTCCAATGCGTCCCATGGCGATTTGAGCTGTCATGCTCTTTCCTAGACTCCAAGTTGGTGCATCAAAAGAAAGCTCTATGGGCTCAGTGACTAGCATGAACGTCCTTCCTGGAACTTGAACTTGAATCATCCAGCGCTCTTCTTCCGGTAAAGTGGCGTTGTAGGTCCCGGTGAAGCTTGGTACTCCTATGTTCGGGCATCTAGTGACTTCCTTCAAGTGACGTCCAAAGGGGGTATCTTCATCTGGAACTTGTTCCTTGCATCCGCCATCCTAAAAGAGTAGAAAAGATGAGAAGTCAGAATGAGAAGAGAGTGAGTAGTGATCTAGGTCTTTTAGCTTAGTGGTCGTGTCCTACAGTCAGCGTGTGCTCTGATACCATCTTGTAGCGACCAGACCTCAAACGGTCCAATCTCTGTGCTCAGGTGTCATCCCTGGATCAGAAATGCTGACACCACACAGTACTTGAAGGATTTACAACAGAGTAGCAATCACACACTTATTACGTCCAGTGTCTCAAAAGAGAACTTATTACAATAAATGTTGCTTAAGGCCATCTAATAACGATAACAGCGGAAGGCTTGGAAGATAAGTGAGTCCATCAACTCCAACGGCATCACTGATTATAGAACCACGACCTAAAGGCACCTTAATCATCGTCTGAAAAGTCTGCAACATTAACGTTGCAGCCCGAAACGGGTAAGCACATGGAATATGCTGGCAATGTAACACATAGAGAATTATGGAAGAATAAGGCTATACTACATACATATTTGCGTAAAGCCAATTTTTCCCTACTCCAAAGGAATAAATTTTATTTAACTATCATGGTGGTTGTAAAACATTGAGAATGGTTGATAGCATTCTCAATCCCAATTAAACATCATCATTAAACAAAACCCAACAAAATTAATTTTAGAGTAACATGATGAGATTCACATGGTAATCCAGGTACTAGATACTCAAGATGTCCATAACCGGGGACACGGCTAACCATGATTATTTTATACACTCTGTAGAGGTTTGCGCACTTTTCCCCACAAGACTTGATCTCCTCCATTGGGATTCTCGCTCTACAGGGTGTTTGAGAAACGGATGACCGAGACAAAGTCTTTCAGAAGCGCTAGCACCTTTCAATCGGGTAGACCGTTACACCTACTTTCCCCCACATCTACTAGTCTACCACTGTAAGATTTCGCACGACTTAATCAACTATGCTAGAGCCCATAGTAGCTTGTGGCTGCACACGGAAGTTTCTAGCATGAATAATCTCATGATCCCTTTCAGCCTGGGTGGCGGTCGAAAAGAAAACAGGCAATCGCTGGAATACCCAGGTGCCTCAATCCACCTAGATGTGAATTTAAGGTGCGACCTTAGATAAACCTTTAATTTAACAATCTCACATCTATCATGTATTTCACTCACCCAATCCACATCTACTAGCATAGCATGGCATAATAAGCAAACGTAGATGTAACTCCCAAAGGTTTGATAATAACATGTAATAGGTACTACCTTAACTACTTCCCAAACCCACAATTTAATTAGATCGTAATCATGCAATGTGTGAGGATTGATCTAATGCAATAAAACTGGGTAATTGGAAGTATGATCAAAGTGTTACTTGCCTTGCTGATGATCCGGGAAACCTAGCGATTCGAAGTAGCAAGCGGCGCACTCTGGGTACTCTATCGCAAACAAACAAGCATACAATAAGTACTCGACTAATGCACAGGTAAAACTCAAATAAGAGATCTAATCAGAAAGTTCAACTTAAGAACTCCGGTTGACAAAAAGAATCAAATCGAACGAAGCAACGAAAGACAAACGGCAAAAGAAACAAGCTTCATTTACTATTCTGGATCTAGGGCAATTTTTACAGTGGCAAAAACTTGTTTGAGTTGGTTAAACGGAAAGAGGGTTTCGAGACAAAACTCCAGGCGCTTGAATCGCCTGATTCCGATAAACGAGCGAAAAGTTATACTACAACGAAAAACGGATCAGGAATCGCGATCAGAAAAATCACGGATTTAATCCAAGAAAAAGAAAACTACGAACAGATTAACGAACTAACGTTCGTTAACTGGATCTAAATGAAGAACGCATTCGTTAAAACGAACGAACGAGCAAATGCTCGCTAATTAAATAAACCGAAAAACCTGATCTATTAAAAAACAAACTAAAAAAACCGAACGAAACCGACGGAAAACCGATCGGTTTTTTGAAAAAAATTGGTGGCGGCAAGGTCAACCTCCGGCGGCGGCGGATCCGGCGGGCGGCGGCTCCGGCGGCGGGCGGCGGCGCGGCGCGGGTTGCGGCGGCGGGCTAGGGCGGCGGGGCTCGCGGCTAGGGTTGGGGTCTATCTGGGCCTTCCCCAGCTATTTAAAGCCGACCGGGCCAAGTGTCCAGGTCGGACACGCCCCGGTAAGTCGGTTGCGCTTTAAAAAAAATAGTTACACTCAGAAAAAAACAAAAGGAATACTAAACAGACTCCAAAAATACCGAAATAAAATTTCCCCAGCTTCTAAAATCGAGCTGCATAGGATGAATATTTATTTGGGGCCTAAATGCAAATTTTTAAAAACACGCATTTTTACTAAATTCAAATAAAATAGCAAATAAAACCAAAATAAAATCTTATTTGACTTTATTATTAAATCCTCAATATTTCTTTATTTTGGGAAAGTCATTTTATTCCCTCTCTCATATTTTGATAATAGAAATAATTGAAGATAAAATAAATAAAACCAAATGATCCTATTTTCAAAATTTGAGAAACTCAAATATGAAAATAACGAAATCCCCCAACTCTCTCCGAGGGTCCTTGAGTTGCGTGAAATTTCTAGGATCAACCAAAATGCAATAAAATATGATATGCAATGATGATCTAATGTATAACATTCGAAATTGAAAATTTGGGATGTTACAAACCTACCCCCCTTAAGATGAATCTCGCCCTCGAGATTCGGGTTGGCTAGAAAATAGGTGAGGGTGGTCCTTTAGTAATTCTTCCTCTCGCTCCCAGGTGGCTTCATCCTCCGTGTGGTGGCTCCACTGAACTTTGCAAAACTTTATAACCTTGCTGCGGATGACTCGACTGACATACTCTAAAATCTTGACTGGTTTCTCCTCATAGGTCAAATCACGGTCCAACTGAATAGCTTCCAGCGGTAGTGTATCTCTCAGCGGTATATCAGCCATCTCTACGTGGCACTTCTTCAACTGGGAAACGTGGAACACGTCGTGAACTCCTGACAATCCTTCAGGCAATTCGAACTTATAGGCTACTTCTCCCATACGCTCCAAAACTTTGTATGGGCCTCCAAACGTGCCGCTAACTTTCCCTTAACTCCAAAGCGCTTAACTCCTCGAAGTGAAGATACTCGAAGATAAACTCGGTCTCCGACTTCGTAAACTGTCTCCTTGCGTTTAGAATCTGTGTAGCTCTTCTGCCTGGATTGAGCAACCTTGAGCCTATCGTGAATTAATTTCACTTTCGGTTCAGACTCCTTAATTAGATCCGGTCCAAACAACTGGCAGTCTCCAACTTCATCCCATGATAATGGGGTCATGCACCTCCTTCCGTACAAGGCTTCGAAAGGGGCCATCTTCAAACTGGATTGATAGTTGTTGTTGGAAGAGAACTCTGCATATGGCAAATTCTCGTCCCAACTAGATCCGTAATCTAGCGCACAAGCTCTCAGCATATCCTCCAAAATCTGATTGACTCTCTCGGTCTGTCCATCTGTCTGCGGATGGAAAGTTGTACTGAATTCTAGCCTAGTACCCAAAGTTTCATGCAACTGATTCCAGAACTTTGAGGTAAATTGGGTTCCTCTATCTGATACAATGCTCCTTGGAACTCCATGCAGACATATGATTCTGGTCATGTATATCTTTGCCAACTTTGCAGTGGTATAGGTAGTCTTCACTGGAATGAAATCAGCTACCTTTGTCAAACGATCGACTACAACCCATATTGAGTCATAGCCTGAACGAGTTCTGGGTAAACCTGTAATAAAATCCATGCGTAACTTATCCCACTTCCATTCGGGTATCGGCAAAGGTTGTAGCAATCCCGCTGGCTTCTGATGCTCAGCTTTTACCCTCTGGCATACATCACAAACTGCTACATACTCCGCAATATCCTTCTTCATTCCACTCCCCCAGAAAGTATCCTTCAAATCCAAATACATCTTGGTATTTCCTAGGTGGATCGAATATGGTGAATCATGGGCCTCTTGCAGAATTAACTTCCTGATCTCTGAATCGTTGGGCACAAAAACACGGTCTTCAAACCATAAGGTATCGTGTTCATCCTCACGAAATCCTTTAGCTTTTCCCTTGCTCATTTTCTCCTTAATAGAAGCAATCTCCTTGTCAGTCTTTTGAGCTTCTTTGATATTATCCATCAAAGTAGACTGAATCTCCAATGCTGCTACACAGCCTCTCGGGACTATCTCCAGACATAACTCAGGAAGATTCTCGGCTAACTCTCTTGGTAAATCTCCCATCATTAAGGTGTTGACATGGCTTTTACGACTCAACGCGTCAGCTACTACGTAAGCCTTTCCGGGGTGATAATGCAATCTCATATCATAATCCTTGATGAGCTCCAACCATCTCCTTTGCCTGAGATTCAACTCCTTCTGCGTGAAAATATACTTCAAACTCTTTTGATCCGTGTACACCTCACAATTGTTTCCAATGAGAAAATGTCTCCAGGTCTTCAATGCATGCACTACGGCTGCTAACTCCAAATCATGCGTAGCATAATTCAACTCATGAGGCTTAAGTTGTCGTGAGGCATATGAAACAACTCTTCCTTCCTGCATAAGCACGGCTCCAAGTCCTTGACGTGAAGCGTCGCAATACACCTCATAATCCTTGGTCTGATCTGGCAAAATCAACACAGGTGATGTAACCAAACGTTTCTTCAACTCCTGGAAACTAGCCTCACATTTCTCAGTCCATATGAACTTGGTATCCTTTTTCAACAGCTCCGTCATAGGCTTTGCAATCTTTGAGAAATTCCTCAATAAACCTCCGGTAGTATCCTGCGAGTCCAAGAAAACTCCAGATCTCTCCAACTGTTGTTGGGGCTTCCCAATTTGTCACGGTATCAACCTTAGTGGGATCTACTGCTATACCTTCTCCAGATATAACGTGTTCGAGAAATCCAACTTCCTTCAACCAAAACTCACATTTGCTAAACTTGGCATATAACTCATGTTCTCTGAGCTTACCAAGTACCAAACGCAAATGCTCCTTATGCTCCTCTTCATTCTTCGAGTATACAAGGATATCATCAATGAACACCATGACGAACTTATCCAAAAACTCCATGAATATTTTGTTCATCATGTTCATAAAATATGCAGGTGCGTTAGTCAAACGAATGACATAACGGTATACTCGTACAACCCATACCTGGTGGTAAAAGCCGTCTTAGGTATATCCTGTTCTCGAATCTTCAACTGATGTTATCCTGATCGCAGATCGATCTTGGAAAGTACCTTAGCTCCTTGCAATCGATCAAACAGATCATTGATCATTGGTAGTGGGTACTTGTTCTTGATGGTTACTTCATTCAATCCTCGATAATCAACAACCATCCTTAACGATCCATCCTTCTTCTCCACTAGAAGTACTGGCGATCCCTAAGGCGAAGAACTTGGGCGAATATATCCTTTATCTAGTAACTCATTAATCTGATTCTTAATCTCCACCAAATCCTTTGCGGACATCCTATATGGTCTCTTTGATATTGGCCCTGTGCCTGGCAAAAGCTCAATCAAAAACTCAATATCTCTATCCGGTGGCATGCCTGGCAACTCCTCTGGAAATACATCAGGGAAATCCTTCACCACGGGTACGTCCTCCTACACAACTCCTGTTAAACAATTTACTTGAGTCCTTTTTGGAACATGTCGGGATACATACTTGATCCTTCTCCCTTCTGGGGTGGTAAGCAAGATCGACTTACTAGCGCAATCGATGTTTCCTCCATACATCGACGGCCAATCCATACCCAGAATTACATCCAATCCTTGTGATTCCAAAATGATTAAATCCGAGGGAAACACATGCCTACCTATACTCAATGGCACTTGAAATATCCTTGGCTAGCCCTATACTCTGCTCCTGGTGAGCTTACTAACATAGGTGTTCTAAGAACTTTGGTGGGCAGATTATACTTATCCACAAATCCCCTTGATATGTATGAATGTGATGCACCAGTATCAAAAAGAACGAGTGCAGTAAATGACTTAACCAAAAACTTACCGATTACAGCATCCGGCTGCTCTTCAACCTCCTCCACGTTAACGTGGTTCACCTGTCCCCTGTTGAAAGGGTTCGGCTTCTTCCCAGAGCTTCCATTGCCATTTCCATTCTGGGATTCAGGACATTCATTGGCATAATGTCCGGTCTTCTGGCACTTGAAACAAGTGACTTGGCTCAGGTCTCTCTTGGCTGGGGTTGATGGGTTGGTACGGTTCTGGTCGTTGCTTCCTCCATTCCCATTACCATTCTTGGTGCCAGTGTGATTGTGCGAGCTACCTCCTCCATGGGTATGCTGAAAATGTCCTCCCAGTCTAGGGGTAAAATGTGGCTTCTGCTGAGCTCCTGAATTGTACTTCCCCTGTCGATACTTCCTCTTGCGGGTCTCAATCTGCTGCTGCTTCCCTTCAATCATAAGAGCACGGTCTACCAACTCCTGGTAGTTGTTGAAGGTTGCTAGCATCAACTGCATGATCAACTCATCATTCTGTCCTTCCAGAAACTTCTCCTGCTTAGCTGCATC
The DNA here is from genome assembly GCF_056163025.1 of Triticum urartu. NCBI lineage: Eukaryota > Viridiplantae > Streptophyta > Magnoliopsida > Poales > Poaceae > Triticum > Triticum urartu. The sequence continues at coordinate 102,750,939 of NC_141878.1, forward strand.
CGTAGCTACATCATCTGGGCATAACGTGCTAACTTACTAAAGTCCTCCACATACTGACCAACTGTCCTTCCTCCTTGGCGCAAGTTGCGAAACTCTCGCTTCTTCATGGCCGTAGCTCCTGCTGAAACATGGGCAGTACGAAAAGCTTGCTGAAACTGGTCCCACGTGACAGTGTCGATAGGGAAAGTGGCTGTGAAATTCTCCCACTATGATGCTGCGGGTCCTTCAAGCTGATGTGCGGCAAACTTCACCTTTTCCGCATCTGTGCATCCTGCGGTGGTCAACTCCCTTGCTGTCTTACGGAGCCAATCATCTGCTACTATCGGCTCGGTGCTACTGGAAAACACCGGCGGATTCAGCCTAAGAAAACGGGCTAAGTGATCAAAAGGTGGTGGTGGTGGTGGGTTGTTGTTGTTGTTGTTCCCCTGATTCTGATTCTGGACTAGCAACTACATCAATATGTTGTGTTGCTGGATCAAGTGGGTGAGATCCGGTGGGAAGGTAAATCCGGGGTCACGTCTCGGAGGCATCTGAGGGTTTAGAAAAGATGAGATTTAAGAATAGAGAGGGGTCTAGAGAGAAAACACTACCCATATGCACATGAGGCAAAAGCAAAAAATTCACTGCATTCAATCAAACAAGGGCATACAATCGATCTATCTATCGCAAAAGTGCTCGGACTACTATATTTACATGGTGGACTACTACTACGGTTGGGGTAGTCTACTAGATATATTCTTCGGTTGCAGACTCCATTATATCTGCTCCAGCTTCATCAACATAGTCATCATCGCTATCATATGGATCTGAGTCGGTGTCGTCGATGATGATGTAGTCTTCCGGGCGAATCTCCTTGGGTTCTTCGCCTTCTTCTACTGGTGTAGGGCCTCCCATGAATATTCCAATCTTCTTGATTAGGTCGTCATTCTTCTCCACTAATACTTCGATATCCTCTTCATAATCTTCACGCGTAGCCTTGAGTTCTTCCTCCAGTTCCTTGATTCTTGTCCTTGCCTTCTTCAGATCTATCATGTCGGCGCACATCTAGTTCTCCTGACGTCGAATGTGCTGGTTTAACTCCTGGATAAAAGCTGCAATTGATCTATCCTTCCTGGTGCTGATCATCTCCTAGTGCTCATCTCGGCGCCCACAAATCTGGTAGATAGTATCCTTGAGATCATTGCGGTAAACTTCTCCAATGCATCCCATGGCGATGTGAGCTGCCATGCTCTTTCCTAGACTCCAAGTTGGTGCATCAAAAGAAAACTCTACGGGCTCAGTGACTGGCATGAACGTCCTTCCTGGAACTTGAACTTGAATCATCCAGCGCTCTTGTTCCGATAAAGTGGCGTTGTAGGTCCCGGTGAAGCTTGGTACTCCTATGTTCAGGCATCTAGTGACTTCCTTCAAGTGACGTCCAAAGGGGGTATCTTCATCCGGTTGTGTGAACTTGTTCCTTGCATCCGCCATACTAAAAGAGTAGAAAAGATGAGAAGTTAGAATGAGAAGAGAGTGAGTAGTGATCTAGGTCTTTTAGCTTAGTGGTCGTGTCCTACAGTCAGCGTGTGCTCTGATACCATCTTGTAGCGACCAAACCTCAAACGGTCCAATCTCTGTGCTCAGGTGTCATCCCTGGATCAGTAATGCTGACACCACACAGTACTTGAGGGATTTATAACAGAGTAGCAATCACACGCTTATTACATTGAGTGTCTCAAAAGAGAACTTATTACAAGAAATGTGGCTTAAGGCCGTCTAAAAACGATAACAGCAGAAGGCTTGGAAGATAAGTGAGTCCATCAACTCCAACGACATCACTGATTATAGAACCACGACCTAAAGGCACCTTAATCATCGTCTGAAAAGTCTGCAACATTAACGTTGCAGCCCGAAACGGGTCAGCACATGGAATATGCTGGCAATGTAACACATAGAGAGCAATGGAAGAATAAGGCTATACTACATGCATATTTGGCTGGTGGAAATCTCTATGGTTACAGTTTTGCGTAAAGCCAATTTTTCCCTACTGCAAAGGAATAAATTTTATTTAACTATCATGGTGGTTGTTAAACATTGAGAATGGTTGACAGCATTCTCAATCCCAATTAAACATCATCATTAAACAAAACCCAACAAAATTAATTTGAGAGTAACATGATGAGATTCACATGATAATCCAGGTACTAGATATTCAAGATGTCCATAACCGGGAGACGGCTAACCATGATTAGTTTATACACTATGCAGAGGTTTGCGCACTTTTCCCCACAAGACTCGATCTCCTCCGTTGGGATTCTCGCACTACAGGGTGTTTGAGAAACGGATGACCGAGACATAGTCTTTCAGAAGCGCTTGCACCTTACGATCGGGTAGACCGTTACACCTACTTTCCCCTACATCTGCTAGTCTTCCACTATAAGAGTTCGCACGACTTAATCAACTATGCTAGACCCCATAGTAGCTTGTGGCTACACACGGAAGTTTCTAGCATGAATAATCTCATGATCCCTTTGAGCCTGGGTGGCGGTAGAAAAGAAAACAGGCAATCGCTGGAATACCCAGGTGCATCAATCCACCCAGATGTGAATTTAAGTTGCCACCTTAGATAAACCTTTAATTTAACAATCTCACATCTGTCATGGATTTCACTCACCCAATCCACGTCTACTAGCATAGCATGGCATAATAAGCAAACGTATAAGTAACTCCCAAAGGTTTGATAATAACAGGTAATAGGTACTACCTCAACTACTTCCCAAACCCACAATTTAATTAGATCCTAATCATGCAATGTGTGAGGATTGATCTAATGCAATAAAATTGGGTAATTGGAAGTATGATCAAAGTGTTACTTGCCTTGCTGATGATCCGGGAAACCTAGCGATTCGAAGTAGCAAGCGGCGCACTCTGGGTACTCTATCACAAACAAACAAGCATACAATAAGTACTCGACTAATGCACATGTAAAACTCAAATAAGATATCTAACCAGAAAGTTCAACTTAAGAACTCTGGTTGACAAAAAGAAACAAATCGAACGAAGCAACGAAAGACAAACGACAAAAGAAACAAGCTTCGTTTACTATTCTGGATCTAGGGCAATTTTTAAGTGGCAAAAACTTGTTTGAGTTGGTTAAACGAAAAGAGGGTTTCGAGACGAAACTCCAGGCGCTTGAATCGCCTGATTCGGATAAACGAGCGAAAATTTATACTAGAACGAAAAACGGATCAGGAATCGCGATCAGAAAAATCACGGATTTAATCCGAGAAAAAGAAAACAACGGACAGATTAACGAACGGACGTTCGTTAACTGGATCTAAACGAAGAACGCGTTCATTAAAACAAACGAATGAGCGAACGCTCGCTGATTAAATAAATCGGAAAAACCGATCTATTAAAAAACGAACTAAAAAAACTGAACGAAACCGACGAAAAACCGATCGGTTTTTCGAAAAAAAACCGGTGGCGGCTAGGTCAACCTCCGGCGGCGGCGGATCCGGCGGCAGCGGCGGGCGGCGCGGCGGCACGGTGCGGGTTGCGGCATTGGCGGGCTAGGGCGGCGGGGCTGGCGGCTAGGGTTGGGGTCCGGCTGGGCCTTCCTCGGCTATTCAAAGCCGGCCGGGCAAGTGTCCAGGTCGGACACGGCCCGGTAAGTCGGTTGTGCTTCTTTTTTTAAAAAAAATAGTTACGCTCAGAAAAAAACAAAAGGAATACTAAACGGACTCCATAAATCCTGAAATAAATATTCCCGGGCTTCTAAAATCGAGCCGCACAGGATGAACATTTATTTGGGGCCTAAATGCAAATTTTGAAAAACGCTCATTTTTCCTAAATTCAAATAAAATAGCAAATAAAACCAAAATAAAATCTTATTTGATTTTATTATTAAATCCTCAATATTTATTTATTTTTGGAAAGTCATTTTATTCCCTCTCTCATATTTTGATAATAGAAATAATTGAAGGTAAAATAAATAAAACCAAATGATCCTATTTTCAAAATTTGAGAAACTCAAATATGAAAATAACGAAATCCCCCAACTCTCTCCGAGGGTCCTTAAGTTGCGTGAAATTTCTAGGATTAACCAAAATGCAATAAAATATGATATGCAGTGATGATCTAATGTATAACATTCCAAATTGAAAATTTGGGGTGTTACACCTGGACCATGTTGACGAGCTTGATTTTCTTGCTCATCATGTTCCTGATGCAGGTCTCGAGTCCGGTCAGCTCTACTGGGGAACCCCATGACAGGCCCTTCTCTTTCCAGGAAGTGAGCCGCGTGGGGATTCCGAATCGAAATTTGGGGGCCGCCACCCAGTTGTTGTCGCGCGGCTCGGTGATGTAGAACCACCCTGATTGCCACCCCTTTATGGTCTCCACATAGGAGCCTTCGAGCCAGGTGACGTTAGGCATTTCGCCCACCATGGCGCCTCCGCACTCTGCTTGCTGGCCGACCACCACCTTCGTTTTGACATTGAAGGTCTTCAGCCACAGGCTGAAGTGGGGCCTGATGCGGAGGAAGGCCTCGCACACGATGATAAACGCTAAGATGTTGAGGATGAAATTGGGGGCCAGATCATGAAAATCCAGCCCATAGTAGAACATGAGCCCGCGGACAAACGGGTGAAGGGGAAATCCCAGTCCGTGGACAAAGTGGGTAAGGAAAACTACCTTCTCATGGGGTTTGGGCGTCGGGATGATCTGCCCCGCATCTGGCAGCTGGTGCGCGATATCCGTGGCCAGATATCCGGCTTCCCGTAGCTTCGTGATGTTCTCCTCCGTGACGGAGGAGACCATCCACTTGCCTCCCGCTCCGAACATGCTTGGAGTGGTTTGAGGAGAAAGACGCAAACTTGGGCGCTGGAGCTTGAGTGTGCGAGAATGGATAAGCAAGGAGGAAGAAGGCGTGGGTAAAAAGGGTGAATCTTTGTCCCTTTATAAGGGCGGAAGAGGCGATGCGCCTCCCCACTTACCTGGTAAAATCTCTTATTCCCCGAACGCCGTAAATAATGGCTCGGTTGGGTTACCCATACCCATATTGATGAGAATCCCGCGATAAGGGGACACGATCTCTGCTTCGACAAGACGTGTCAAGGAAACCGCCTCGCGATATGTGTAGTGCTGGTTGAAGAAAAACGTTCTGAATAATGACCGGGCCACGGCGTGATTTCATGTTGCTAAACGTGTTAGCAGATTAAATTTGTGGAAATATTATTCTCTCTACGGTGGTATGTGGAACTTGTTTTGCAGAGCCGGACACTATCCTTGTGTTCAAAATCCTCTATGGAGTATTTCGAGGAAGAACCCGCCTTGCAATGCCGAAGACAAATCTGCGCGCCGGACTCATCGTCATTGAAGCCTGGTTTAGGGGCTACTGAGGGAGTCCTGGATTAGGGGGTCTCCGGACAGCCGGACTATATCCCTTGGCCGGACTGTTGGACTATGAAGATACAAGATTGAAGACTTCGTCCCATGTCCGGATGGGACTCTCCTTGGCGTGGAAGGCAAGCTTGGTAATACGGATATGTAGATCTTCTTCCTTGTAACCGACTCTGTGTAACCCTAGCCCCCTCTAGTGTCTATATAAACCAGAGGGTTTAGTCCGTAGGACAACATACAATCATACCATAGGCTAGCTTCTAGGGTTTTGCCTCTACGATCTCGTGGTAGATCAACTCTTCTAATACTCATATCATCAAGGTCAATCAAGTAGGACGTAGGGTATTACCTCCATCGAGAGGGCCAGAACCTGGGTAAACATCGTGTCCCTCGTCTCCTATTACCATCCGCCTTAAACGCACAGTTCGGGACCCCCTACCCGAGATCCGCCAGTTTTGACACCGATAGTGTCCATACCAACCGACCGTATAGACCTCTACACTACAAATGTCCCTGCTCATCTTCCCTACAAGGAACATACTGTACTACTATCATACTCCCTCCATTCCAAAATATAAGTCTTGGTAGAGATTTCCACTATGGATCACATACAGATGTATCCAGATACATTTTAGAGTGTACATTCACTCATTTTGCTCCATATGTAGTCCATGGTGGAATCTATACAAAGACTTGTATTTAGGAACCAAGAGAGTACTTATTAAAGAACAACAGAAGAGGAACATGCTAAAGAAGATCAAGCAGATTTTGGATAATAAAATGTTCATTGCGCAGTGCCCACACATGATGAACCAGAGCGCATTAAGAAAGCAACTCCCTGCTGTCTCTCTATATGTGGTGCACATGCTTTTTCGAAAGTAAAGTAGGAACATTAGCTGACCAATTAAATGTTATCTATTTTAGTAATATCAGCATCATATCAGATTTGTACTTGAGCAACAAGTTTAGAATTATGAGTGGCCCGTTGTTTAGCTTGATGGATTCAGGAGCAGTGCTAAGCAGGTACGATGATGGTACTGAATATTAAGGCATGTTTGCATGCAAGTCGCATGACTTTTGTCATTTGGGTCAGTCAACCATTTCAGGCAGTTGGATGAAGATCCTACGTCTCATAACCCTTCTTCTTCCTCGCCTCTGATTCTTCCCATACAGAACACCGCACTGGCCGCCAGCCGGACCACCGGCCCCCATCGCTTGTGTTCCTCTGCCACCCCCACCCCCGCCCCCACCCGCGTCGAGTTTTCTTCGTTCGGCGAGGCCCCACCACCGCCCCCAAGCAAAGTCCCCACCCGAGACCCTTCGTTCGCACCGGCGAACTCCGGCGAGCTCTAAAAAATTCACTGACCCAATTTTGAAATTTAGTCTACTGTGATTTAACTAGTGTGGAATATAAAATGGGAAAATCATAAGCATTGGGAGTATAGTGTTGAGCGTGCCATGGCGGATCTGAAGGTGCAAACCGGACAAAGGCAACTTCGCAACCAATGTTTGCTTTCAACTAGCAAGTAAGTGATGGACAAGAAGTCAAAGTAAAGCAGCGGCGATCTATTTTCTTGCTGCGATAAATAAATTGAGCAGATATGAAAGAGTACCGCCTCTGGTGCGGCGCCGTGTATGCATCTGCTGAGAATTTGACGGTGCTGCGGTAGCGATGGCTGTCGGCAGCGTGGAAGCAGATATAGGAGGGTAGACGGTGGCGGCGGGGCACAATGGACGAGACGGTCGTAGGAGCGGCACCGGCAAGGTGGACAACGGCGGGGATGAAGCGAGAGGACGGGATGCAAGGATCCCGGTCTGAAGCCGTGGATGAGTGAGGTCGACCTCTTGTAATGGACGACAGCGTCGGGGTATCAGCTCCGGCATGGTGGAGGAGGACGGCGGTAGATGGGGTGGCGGACGGAGGAGGCTGGTGTGGAGAGGGTGTTTTGGCGCCCACGAAGTACGAATGGGGAAATGGATGTGGAGAGGAAGGGGGAACCATGTCTTCAGGGTGCGCTTGTCTCAAATGCAAGGAAATTTACAAACTTAGCCCCCGTTTCAAATTTCCTACATCACAGCAATATTAGTCGGTTGGGGATAGGGCAGTAATATCGCATACATCGAATATTTGCCGACGAGAGTTTGTTTTTGGTGCCCACCATGTATGAATCGGGGAGGGAGTCGATTTCGGCCGAGGACACACTGTGTTTTGGCGCCCACCGTGTATGAATCCGGGTGAGAGGCGGTTATGTCATGTTTGAGTGAAATTACAAACCTACCCCTATCGCAACCTATAGAAATCGAGCAGATAGGCTCTGCATGGCAGGGATAGGCAGTATTAATTTCCATCTCGCAGATTTTGGTTTTCGGCGGTTACTGCGAATTTCCCCGCTTCATTCAAATTTTGCAGAGTGCACGTTTACCGTGCCAACTCAATTCGAATCCCGTTTGTATTCTATTTTTTCGTGCAGGATCCATTTTCGATTGGAATATAATTATATATACATCATTTTTTATATATACTTGCAAAAGCACAATAAAGAATTCTGCTCCTTTATATGTATAATATGAGTTACAAATACAATGATCTCAAAATCATAAGGTTGAATTCAAAAAATTAAACCAAATTATGTTCTACTAAAATGTATGGATCAGTAATATCTACATAATAAATAACATAGATGCGCGTGAATTCATATGAGTATGCATGTTTGATAGATCAATTTTGGTTCGAGTATGGATTACATGTATCATCATCTCGAATTGAAATATTTGAATCCCTTTTATGTTCACAACTTTCATGCCCATCTCTCTCGCATGCATGCTCCTTCATGTAGCTATCACTCTCTTTTCTCCAGCTCACCCGCACGCTCACTTCATGTTTCTCCTATCCTCGCAAACATGGTCTCTCGACGTCTCCCTTGAGAAGTGTCACACTCTCCCTATCATTATACATTACACGGTTTTCATTATCTCTCATGCCTCTACCGTTCTCTCTTATCACTAGGTACCTAAGCTTTCTTTTTCACCGCCACACACACAGTCTCCACTTGTCTTTCACTTTGTATTTCTCTCTATGGGATTCTCTCACACACCCTATATGTCTCTAGATATGAATCATACCACTAAAATTACTCTCTCACTCTCTCCTGTAGACACAACATTTGTTGCGGTCTCCTTTTCGTCTCCATCCCAGACTGACATTATTCATTTGTTACTGATCGGACAAACTCCCCCCCCCCCTCTCTCTCTCACAACTCCTGCTTCCACTCCCCTTCCCGACTACTGTCTCTCTCTCTCTCACACACACACAAAACTATCACTTTCGCACCCCCGACTCGTATTTCTGTCACAAACATTTATCGACTAGCCTCTAGATAGGCTTATACACCCGCACACTCGTGCTTCCACTATCGCATACATGTCTCTCTCCCGCTCCTTATATCTATGTAGTTTTTTCTTCCCTTCTTGAGACGCGCCCTCTCGATCGTGCACACACACACTATAGCCTCATTTTAAGCTGATACCACTCGCACACACACTCTTTGTATCTTTGTCACACATGCACTCCATCCTCCTCCCCTCTCCCTCTCTCTCTCACACACATGGGCCTTTTGCAACAACTAGCAAGATTCCCATGCGTTTCACAGAACATGAAGATGCATTTGTATGAGTAGCTTATCTTGTGGGAGAAAAGGATGAACAAGGGAAGGCCTTATTTGCAAGCATGGAGAGGGGTGTGGGTATCTTTTTGCAAAATTGCCATAGTTTCCTTCCTATCAGTCAGATATAGATCGAACGGCCTATATTGCAGGATGGCAGGCACACGATCATCATTGACTATGCTTTTTATAAGAGTAGGGATAAAAAACACAGTTTGTGATGATGGTGGGCCTGCCATCCTGCAATATAGGCCGTCTGATTTATATCTGACGGATAGGAACGAAACTACGGCAATTTACCCGCAATCCTCTCCATATTTGCAGATAAAGCCTTCCCTCGTTCATCCTTTTCTCCCACAAGATCTTGATGTTCCGTGCAACGCACGGGCATCTTGCTAGTAAGAGTAGAAATTAGACATATACCACTTCTTGAATCTTGAAACCAACAACATTCCTCCCTTATCTCATCAAAACCGCCAAAGAAATATATTTTGAGTGAAACATAACATTTTTTAGTGATATACGTATTTCAAAACTAGACTTTTTTTTCTATCAAATTGGTGAATATGTATTAATCTACTTTGTTCGTGTGGCAACGCATTAGCACATTGCTAGTAGTTATTATAATTTTTTGGACACCAGACAAATGGTGGAGTACATATACAAAGAGAAGAGGCGCACGCACGCAGTCGGTCTCTCGTTGTCTCGCACACATGAGTGTTATGTAAAGGCAACGTTAACAAATAAACCCCAAAACCCTAGGTGCACAATTGCTGCATTCGCGGGTACCGGGTATGTGGTGGAGTGCAACTTTGTAGGAATAGTCAGCTCGCATGATAATTTGATCCATAGGAGTTGATGGTCGGGACTACAGGTGAACGACTTGGAGGCGGTGGCTCGCCAGTTGCCACAGATCGAGTAGCTATGTTTAAAATATCATTTTTAGCGGGGTTAAGAGTTCCAATTTTCAATGGCGCGTTATAAGTACTACATAGTTTTTAGAATGATTGGTATGGAGCGAAAATGGAATTCATAGTACTACGTACCTCCTTGGCGTATGGTTGTATGGGTTTATGTTGCGAGATGTTGAACCTGGTAATTCGAGGGCAAATACTATGGTTTAGATTTAGATGTTGGTTTTTAGTAATGAAAATCGGAAGGGGGAAACCCTTCTTTGATTAAAAAAATTTAACTACTACCTCCGTTCTGGTTTACTAGTCCCCATCGTATTTTGGGTCAAAGTTTGTCCACGAATTTTACTTGTAAAATGTGAATGGAAAACGAGATTTTGTTATATGCAAACAAAAAAGGACTAGAGGGAGTGATTGCTCTGACACGGACGTGGCCTCTCATAGCGCAGGCATTGAACCGGCGTGCCGGCCAAGAGGGCCCCACTCGCTGCAGGCCCGGCTAAACATGCCTCCTCGCCGCATGCAACCGGCTTTAGACTGCCCCGCCTGCCTTCATTGAATCCGCGCGTGTGCCGGAAACACGTCCTTCCATGAGCCGGCTGACATTTTTGAACACAAAAAATGACCAAAATATAATTAATTACGCATGGTCTTGACTTGTTGTGCTCGCACTGGTAGCAGGAACTAGAGGTTTTTATTTATTGATAACTCTCCTCAATTTTTTTGGCTTTGAAGTGAATCATGGTTGTGGACATTATGTATGAATGTGGAGATATCTGTGAACATGAGTTTGATGTGGAAGTTCAACTTGGAATGTCGGGCTTGCGCGTGAACTATACCATGTCCAATGCTTCGTCTGTTATTGCTTGGAAAGTAATTGCTGTTATTACATGACACAAAAAAAAATTGTGCCACATCAGTAGATGCACGGACATCACAATAGGCACGCTGACTGGATAAACATTTGAACCTAGCTACTATGAAGGAAATTCTGTATTGACAACCGTTTTAGATAGCAGGAGATGCCTAGCCTGCTCTGCCTCACAAAAAAATGTGTTTACCAATGCATGCATGAACACTAGTTACTCTAACCCCCTCTCTTCTTTAATTCTTTGCCACATCAGCATGTTTGCTATTCCCATGTGCATGAGGCTGGTTGTAATGGGGAGTATCATACACTAGTATCATGCATATGATACTAGTGTATGATACTACCTCCCTAATGCATAGTATCATATATTAGTATCATGTAGTATTCTATTCATTGCCATGCATGACACAAAGTAGCATAGCATTTATTATGATATTGTATCATGATATGATACTCCACCCTCTCTTTCTTCATTTAATGCTATGACACCTCATCAAAATTGCCTAGTTGGCATGGATAATACTAGCTATGATACTACCATTACGACCATCCTAATACCACCTAAGATACCACCATTATGGCCAGCCTTAATCATCGCATGCAATAATTTAGTGCACCTTGAAATATGAACATGTGTGGGCAGTTTATGTTTTTAATGACTTGAGACTATACCTAGCCCGGCATGCAAGATGAGACTTATTATGCACCGTTCTGCATACCTGTACGAAGCCTATTCGTCTCCAAATCTTTTCCTCTCCATGTGTGGAAACAATATGCCTGCCAGACTCTCCTTCTCCCTCCGGCGGTCCCACCACTCCACCCCATGTGGAAAAAGTCTGCATGCATGACTCTCCTCCCCCCGCGCTTGTCCAATCCGTTGTGACCAGTAATATTTCCACCCCTTCCCTCCCCCGTAATTTACTCCAACAAATATGCCCACGTACTACCTCCTTTCCTGTTTATAGGGCTCAATTCAAAAATCTCACCAACCAAGGTAGATGATGAGTGGTGGAATAATTTTCATGGTTTGTAAAAGCACACAATTAATGCGCTTGTTTTTCTCAAAGAATTGTGTTTACCAATGCATTAATTGCAATGCATGAAGGAAATATGCCCTAGAGGCAATAATAAAGTTATTATTTATTTCCTTATTTCATGATAAATATTTATTATTCATGCTAGAATTGTATTAACCGGAAACATAATACATGTGTGAATACATAGACAAACAGAGTGTCACTAGTATGCCTCTACTTGACTAGCTCATTAATCAAAGATGGTTATGTTTCCTAACCATAGACAAAGAGTTGTTATTTGATTAAAGGGATCACATCATTAGATGAATGATCCGATTGACTTGACCCATTCCGTTAGCTTAGCACTTGATCGTTTAGTATGTTGCTATTGCTTTCTTCATGACTTATACATGTTCCTATGACTATGAGATTATGCAACTCCCGTTTGCCAGAGGAACAGCTGTGTGCTACCAAACGTCACAACGTAACTGGGTGATTATAAAGGAGCTCTATAGGTGTCTCCAAAGGTACATGTTGGGTTGGCGTATTTCGAGATTAGGATTTGTCACTCTGATTGTCGGAGAGGTATCTCTGGGCCCTCTCAGTAATGCACATCACATAAGCCTTGCAAGCATTACAACTAATGAGTTAGTTGTGAGATGATGTATTACGGAACGAGTAAAGAGACTTGCCGGTAACGAGATTGAACTAGATATAGGATACCAACGATCGAATCTCGGGCAAGTAACATACCGATGACAAAGGGAACAACGTATGTTGTCATGCAGTCTGACCGATAAAGATCTTCGTAGAATATGTAGGAGCCAATATGAGCATCCGGTTCCGCTATTGGTTATTGACCGGAGACGTGTCTCGGTCATGTCTACATTGTTCTTGAACCTGTAGGGTCCGCACGCTTAAGGTTTCGATGACAGTTATATTATGAGTTTATGAGTTTTGATGTACCGAAGGAGTTCGGAGTCCCGGATGAGATCGGGGACATGATGAGGAGTCTCGAAATGGTCGAGACGTAAAGATCGATATATTGGACGACTATATTCGGACATCGCAAAGGTTCCGAGTGATTTGGGTATTTTTCAGAGTACCGGGGAGTTACGGGAATACGGGGAAGAGTATTGGGCCTTAATGGGCTTTAGTGGGAAGGAGCCAGGAGGTGGCGCGCGCCCCTCCCAAGCCCAGTCCGAATTGGACAAGGGGTTTGGGGCGCGGCCCCCCTCTCCCTTCCTTCTCCACTTCCCTCCTTTCCCCCCTTCTCCTAGTTGGACTAGGAAAGAAGGAGTCCTACTCCCGGTGGGAGTAGGACTCCCCTTGGCGCGCCCTCCTCCTAGGGCCGGCCTCCTCCTCCCTTGCTCCTTTATATATGGGAGCAGGGGGCACCCTAGAGACACAAGTTGATCCACGTGATCATATTCTTAGCCGTGTGCGGTGCCCCCTTCCACCATAGTCCTCGATAATATTGTAGCGGTGCTTAGGCGAAGCCCTGCGACAGTAGTACATCAAGATCGTCACCACGCCGTCGTGCTGACGGAACTCTTCCCCGACACTTTGCTGGATCGGAGTCCGAGGATCTTCATCAAGCTGAACGTGTGCTAGAACTCGGAGGTGTCGTAGTTTCGGTGCTTGATCGGTCGGGCCGTGAAGATGTACGACTACATCAACCAAGTTAACGCTTCCGTTGTCTATCTACAAGGGTATGTAGATCACACTCTCCCCCTCTCGTTGCTATGCATCACCATGATCTTGAGTGTGCATAGGAATTTTTTTGAAATTACTACGAAACCCAACAGTGGCATCCGAGCCTAGGTTTTATGTGTTGATGTTATATGCACGAGTAGAACACAAGTGAGTTGTGGGCGATATAAGTCATACTGCTTACCAGCATGTCATACTTTGGTTCGGCGGTATTGTTGGACGAAGCGGCCCGGACCGACTTTACGCATACGCTTACGCGAGACCGGTTCTCCCGACGTGCTTTGCACAAAGGTGGCTAGCGGGTGACAGTTTCTCCAACTTTAGTTGAACCGAGTGTGGCTACGCCCGGTCCTTGCGAAGGTTAAAATAGCACCAACTTGACAAACTATCATTGTGGTTTTGATGCGTAAGTAAGATTTGTTCTTGCTTAAGCCCGTAGCAGCCACGTAAAACTTGCAACAACAAAGTAGAGGACGTCTAACTTGTTTTTGCAGGGCATGTTGTGATGTGATATGGTCAAGACATGATGCTAAATTTTATTGTATGAGATGATCATGTTTTGTAACCGAGTTATCGGCAACTGGCAGGAGCCATATGGTTGTCGCTTTATTGTATGCAATGCAATCGCGCTGTAATGCTTTACTTTATCACTAAGCGGTAGCGATAATCGTGGAAGCATAAGATTGGCGAGATGACAATGATGCTACAATAGAGATCAAGGTGTCGCGCCGGTGACGATGGTGATCATGACGATGCTTCGGAGATGGAGATCACAAGCACAAGATGATGATGGCCATATCATATCACTTATATTGATTGCATGTGATGTTTATCTTTTATGCATCTTATCTTGCTTTGATTGATGGTAGCATTATAAGATGATCTCTCACTAATTATCAAGAAGTGTTCTCCCTGAGTATGCACCGTTGCGAAAGTTCTTCGTGCTGAGACACCACGTGATGATCGGGTGTGATAGGCTCTACGTTCAAATACAACGGGTGCAAAACAGTTGCACACGCGGAATACTCAGGTTATACTTGACGAGCCAAGCATATACAGATATGGCCTCGGAACACGGAGACCGAAAGGTCGAGCGTGAATGATATAGTAGATATGATCAACATTGTGATGTTCACCAATGAAACTACTCCATCTCACGTGATGATCGGACATGGTTTAGTTGATTTGGATCACGTAATCACTTAGAGGATTAGAGGGATGTCTATCTAAGTGGGAGTTCTTAAGTAATATGATTAATTGAACTTAAATTTATCATGAACTTAGTCCTGGTAGTATTTTGCAAATTATGTTGTAGATCAATAGCTCGCGTTGTTGCTTCCCTGTTTTTATTTTGATATGTTCCTAGAGAAAATTGTGTTGAAAGATGTTAGTAGCAATGATGCGGATTGGATCCGTGATCTGAGGTTTATCCTCATTGCTGCACAGAAGAATTATGTCCTTGATGCACCGCTAGGTGACGGACCTATTGCAGGAGCAGATGCAGACGTTATGAACGTTTGGCTAGCTCAATATGATGACTACTTGATAGTTTAGTGCACCATGCTTAATGGCTTAGAATCGGGACTTCAAAGACGTTTTGAATGTCATGGAGCATATGAGATGTTCCAGGAGTTGAAGTTAATATTTCAAGCAAATACTCGAGTAGAGAGATATGAAGTCTCCAACAAGTTCTATAGCTAAAAGATGGAGGAGAATCGCTCAACTAGTGAGCATGTGCCCAGATTGTTTGAGTACTACAATCGCTTGAATCAAGTGGGAGTTAATCTTCCAGATAAGATAGTGATTGACAGAATTCTCTAGTCACCATCACCAAGTTAGTAGAACTTCGTGATGAACTATGATATGCAAGGGATAACGGAAACGATTCCCAAGCTCTTCGTAATGCGGAAATTGACGAAGGTAGAAATCGAGAAAAACATCAAGTGTTGATGGTAGACAAGACCACTAGTTTCAAGAAAAGGGCAGAGGGAATAAGGGGAACTTCAAGAAGAACAGCAAGCAAGTTGCTGCCCAAGTGAAGAAGCCCAAGTCTGGTCCTAAGCCTGAGACTAAGTGTTTCTACTGCAAAGGGACTGGTCACTGGAAGCGGAACTACCCCAAGTGATTGGCAGATAAGAAGGATGGCAAAGTGAACATAAGTATATTTGATATACATGTTATTGATGTGTACTTTACTAGTGTTTATAGCAACCCCTCAGTATTTGATACTAGTTCAGTTGCTAAGATTAGTAACTCGAAACGGGAGTTGCAGAATAAACAGAGACTAGTTAAGGGTGAAGTGACGATGTGTGGTTCCAAGATTGATATGATCATCATCGCACACTCCCTATACTTTTGGGATTAGTGTTGAACCTGAATAAGTGTTATTTGGTGTTTGCGTTAAGCATGAATATGATTTGATCATGTTTATTGTAATACGGTTATTCATTTAAGTAAGAGAATAAATTGTTGTTCTGTTTACATGAATAAAACCTTATATGGTTACACACCCAATGAAAATAGTTTGTTGGATCTCGATCGTAGTGATACACATAATCATAATATTGAAACCAAAAGATGCAAAGTTAATAATGATAGTGCAACTTATTTGTAGCACTGCCGTTTAGGTCATGTTGGTGTAGAAGCGCATGAAGAAACTCCATGCTGATGGGATTTTGGAATCACTTGATCATGAATCACTTGATGCTTGCGAACCATGCCTTATGGGCAAGATGACTAAGACTTCGTTCTCCAGAACAATGGAGCGAGCAACTGACTTATTGAAAATAATACATACTGATGTATGTGATCTGATGAGTGTTGAGGCTCACGGCGGGTATCGTTATTTTCTGACCTTCACAGATGATTTGAGCAGATATGGGTATATCTACTTGATGAAACACAAGTCTGAAACATTTGAAAAGTTCAAAGAATTTCAGAGTGAAGTGGAGAATCATCGTAACAAAAATAAAAGGTTTCTACGATATGTTCGCAGAAGTAAAATATTTGAGTTACGAGTTTGGCCTTCAGTTAAAAACAATGTGAAATAGTTTCACTACTCACGCCACCTGGAACACCACAGCATAATGGTGTCTCCGAACGTCATAACCGTACTTTATTAGATATGGTGCGAACTATGATGTCTCTTACCAATCTACCACTATCGTTTTGGGATTATGCATTAGAGACAGCTGCATTCACGTTAAATAGGGCACCATCTAAATCCGTTGAAACGACACTGTATGGTTTGGCAAGAAACCTAAGCTGTCGTTTCTTAAAGTTTGAGGTTGCAATGCTTATGTGAAAAAGTTTCAACCTGATAAGCTCAATCCCAAATCGGAGAAGTGCGTCTTCATAGGATACCCAAAAAGAAAATGTTGGGTACACCTTCTATCACAGATCCGAAGGCAAGATATTCGTTGCTTTAAATGGATCCTTTCTAGAGAAGAAATTTCTCTCGAAAGAAGTGAGTGGGAGGAAAGTAGAACTTGATGAGGTAACTGTACTTGCTCCCTTATTGGAAAGTAGTTCATCACAGAAATCTGTTCTTGTGACTACTACACCAATTAGTAAGGAAGCTAATGATGATGATCATGTAACTTCAGATCAAGTCACTACCGAATCTCGTAGGTAAACTAGAGTGAGATCCGCACCAGAGTGGTACGGTAATCCTGTTCTGGAGGTTATGCTACTTGACCATGACGAACCTACGAACTATGAAGAAGCGACGGTGAGCCCAGATTCTGCAAAAATGGCTTGAGGCCATGAAATCTGAGATGGGATCCATGTATGAGAACAAAGTATGGACTTTGGTTGACTTGCCCGATGATCGGCAAGCAATTGAGAATAAATGGATCTTCAAGAGGAAGACGGACGCTGATAGTAGTGTTACTATCTACAAAGCTAGAATTGTCACAAAAGGTTTTCGACAAGTTCAAGGTGTTGACTACGATGAGAGTATCTCACTCGTATCTATGCTTAAGTCTGTCCGAATCATGTTAGCAATTGCCGCATTTTATGAAATCTGGCAAATGGATAAACAAAACTGCATTCCTTAATGGATTTATTAAATAAGAGTTGTACGTGATGCAACAAAAAGGTTTTGTCAATCCTAAAGGTGCTAACAATATATGCAATCTCCAGCGATCCATTTATGGACTGGTGCAAGCATCTCGGAGTTGGAATATACGCTTTGATAAGTTGATCAAAGCATATAGTTTTATACAGACTTGCGGTGAAGCCTGTATTTACTAGAAAGTGAGTGGGAGCACTACAACATTTCTGATAAGTATATGTGAATGACATATTGTTGATCAGAGATAATGTAGAATTATTCTGCAAAGCATAAAGGAGTGTTTGAAAGGAGTTTTTCAAAGAAAGACCTCGGTGAAGCTGCTTACATATTGAGCATCAAGATCTATAGAGATAGATCAAGACGCTTGATAAGTCTTTTTTCAATAAGTACAAACCTTGACAAGATTTTGAAGTAGTTCAAAATGGAGCAGTCAAAGAAAGAGTTCTTGCCTGTGTTACAAGGTATGAAATTGAGTAAGACTCAAAGCCCGACGACGGCAGAAGATAGAAAGAGAATGAAAGTCATTCCCTATGCCTCAGCCATAGTTTCTATAAAGTATGCCATGCTGTACCAGATCTATTGTATACCCTACACTGATTTTGGCAAGGGAGTACAATAGTGATCTAGGAGTAGATCACTGGACAGCGGTCAAAATTATCCTTAGTGGAATAAGGATATGTTTCTCGATTATGGAGGTGACAAAAGGTTCGTTGTAAAGAGTTACGTCGATGCAAGTTTTGAAACTGATCTAGATAACTTTAAGTCTCAATCTGGATACATATTGAAAGTGGGAGCAATTAGCTAGAGTAGCTCCGTGCAGAGCATTGTTGACATAGATATTTGCAAAATACATACGGATCTGAATATGGCAGACCCGTTGACTAAGATTCTCTCACAAGCAAAACATGATCACACCTTAGTACTCTTTGGGTGTTAATCACATAGCGGTGTGAACTAGATTACTGAATCTAGTAAACCCTTTGGGTGTTGGTCACATGGCGATGTGAACTATGGGTGTTAATCACATGATGATGTGAACTATCGATGTTAATCACATGGTGATGTGATCTAGATTATTGACTCTAGTGCAAGTGGGAGACTGAAGGAAATATGCCCTAGAGGCAATAATAAAGTTATTATTTATTTCCTTATTTCATGATAAATATTTATTATTCATGCTAGAATTGTATTAACCGGAAACATAATACATGTGTGAATACATAGACAAACAGAGTGTCACTAGTATGCCTCTACTTGACTATCTCATTAATCAAAGATGGTTATGTTTCCTAACCATAGACAAAGAGTTGTTATTTGATTAAAGGGATCAAATCATTAGATGAATGATCTGAATGACTTGATCCATTCCGTTAGCTTAGCACTTGATCGTTTAGTATGTTGCTATTGCTTTCTTCATGACTTATACATGTTCCTATGACTATGAGATTATGCAACTCCCGTTTGCCAGAGGAACAGTTTGTGTGCTACCAAACGTCACAACGTAACTGGGTGATTATAAAGGAGCTCTACAGGTGTCTCCAAAGGTACATGTTGGGTTGGCGTATTTGGAGATTAGGATTTGTCACTCCGATTGTCGGAGAGGTATCTCTAGGCCCTCTCGGTAATGCACATCACATAAGCCTTGCAAGCATATTAGTTGTGAGATGATGTATTACGGAACGAGTAAAGAGACTTGCCGGTAACGAGATTGAACTAGGTATAGGATACCGACGATCGAATCTCGGGCAAGTAACATACCGATCACAAAGGGAACAACGTATGTTGTTATGCGGTCTGACCGATAAAGATCTTCGTAGAATATGTAGGAGCCAATATGAGCATCCAGGTTCCGCTATTGGTTATTGACCGGAGACGTGTCTCGGTCATGTCTACATTGTTCTCGAACCCGTAGGGTCCGCACGCTTAAGGTTTAGATGACAGTTATATTATGAGTTTATGAGTTTTGATGTACCAAAGGAGTTCGGAGTCCCGGATGAGATCGGGGACATGACGAGGAGTCTCGAAATGGTTGAGACGTAAAGATCGATATATTGGACGACTATATTCGGACATCGGAAAGGTTTCGAGTGATTCGGGTATTTTTCGGAGTACCAGGGAGTTACGGGAATACGGGGAAGAGTATTGGGCCTTAATGGGCTTTAGTGGGAAGGAGCCAGGAGGTGGCGCACGCCCCTCCCAAGCCCAGTCCGAATTGGACAAGGGGTTTGGGGAGCGGCCCCCCTCTCCCTTCCTTCTCCACTTCCCTCCTTTCCCCCCTTCTCCTAGTTGGACTAGGAAAGAAGGAGTCCTACTCCCGGTGGGAGTAGGACTCCCCTTGGCGCGCCCTCCTCCTAGGGCCGGCCTCCTCCTCCCTTGCTCCTTTATATATGGGGGCAGGGGGGCACCCTAGAGACACAAGTTGATCCACGTGATCATATTCTTAGCCGTGTGCGGTGCCCCCTTCCACCATAGTCCTCGATAATATTGTAGCGGTGCTTAGGCGAAGCCCTGCGACAGTAGTACATCAAGATCGTCACCACGCCGTCGTGCTGACGGAACTCTTCCCCGACACTTTGCTGGATCGGAGTACGGGGATCGTCATCGAGCTGAACGTGTGCTAGAACTCGGAGGTGCCGTAGTTTCGGTGCTTGATCGGTCGGGCCGTGAAGACGTACAACTACATCAACCAAGTTAACGCTTCCGTTGTTGATCTACAAGGGTACGTAGATCACACTCTCCCCCTCTCGTTGCTATGCATCACCATGATCTTGAGTGTGCGTAGGAAATTTTTTGAAATTACTACGAAACCCAACAATGCATGCATGCGTGATGTACATGCATTGGTCAAGTTTCTCATAATCCTTGCATGCAATGAATTAATGCACCTTGAAATCTGAGCATGTGATGGGAGTAGTCGTTTCGTTAATCATGCAACATATCTTCCGGGACACTGCTTCAGTTACTTAACTGCAGGTGCATTGGGTCACTGACATATGGGCCCAACAGGGGTCTGGCCCACATGTCAGTGACGCAACTGGACCTGCAGTTAAGTCAGTGCAGCTCAGTCCATATCTTACGTAGGTGTGCCATTGCTCGCTCTAAATATTGCGCCTCCCATGACATCGCTATCTCCTCCCTCTCACATTCACATTCATCGCTATCTCCTCCCTCTCCCTCTCACGTCGACCACCATGTCATCACCCCTCCCAAGCCCTAGGCGGCCCTCGCTGCACCGCGCGGACGGTCACGCATCGTCGTTCCGTTCCTCGCCGCCACTAGTCGAGGAGGACACGTCGGTGTTCCGCTCCTCGCCGCGACGCGTCGAGGTTGACGCGTCGCCGTTCCGTTCCTCGCCGCCACTAGTTGAGGAGGATGCGTCGGTGTTCCGCTCCTCGTCGCGACGCATCGGTGTTCCCAATCTCGCCAGCACGCGCGTCAGAGGACGCGTCGGCTCCCTGCTATGAGGAGAATGTCGCGCCGTCCACCGAGCCCCCAGCCTTGATGAGCTTTGGAAAGAAATGGATGTCGCCTTGTGGGAGGCTTTGCCTCCAGCAGAGCGCGCCAAAATAGAGGCAGAGAAAAAGGCCGAGGAAGAGAAGCGCACCGCGGAACAAGCTGGCAGGCCTATGTCGCGTCCAAGAGAGTTAGGCAATTGGCTCTTTGGCAGAAGGCTCGTGCGAGGGCAGTGATGGTGGCGGAGGACACCCGTGCCAAAGCCCTGAGTGCAGTCGGGCCCGAGCACCTCATCTACGCTTGGCGGTACGTGGATCGGGTGCACGCTTCCAGTGAGGAGGAGTACCTGTTGGCGCCGGATCACCACATCGGTGAGATCGCGCTCGCCCGCCGGCAAGCCGCAAATCAGCACCTCGCGAGTTGCGAGGCTGAGGAAGAGCCGTTGTGTCGGTGCGTTGGGAAACGGCTGTGCACCAGGGCACTCGTGGCGCGCCGCAAGCGCTCCTGCGAGCGCCGTGGCTTTTAGTAGGAGTATAATTTTTGTTTCGTAAGGCGATCTCATTAGTTTTGGGACGCAAATGATAAGTCCCGAACGTTCAGGAATTATTAGCGTCCTTAATTAAGTATGTAAAAGGGACAGTTTGGAAACCTTGTGTATTCGTACGAATTTTGTAAGACATGCATATAGCACAAACTTTACTATATACTATCGCGCTACACGTCTCTCTCTATATATGCTTGCAGACTGTGCTACTCCCTCCGTCCAGGTCAATAGGTCATCTTTGGTTGTGCACCGTGACCAAGAAGGAGGGAAGACTTATACACCTACACGGAGGGAGTACTACTATTACTTATGTACTTGCAAATGCACGTTTTAACATTACGATGCGGTTTTGTAAAAGTAGAAAAACAGCACTAGTCAAGCTTGTGGAACGATTCAATGCAAAACAAATGCAAAAATGCTCGTTTGCTTGTTTACTTTTAGCTTCCTCCTCTTTGGTTATTTCTCTGTCGTACTTTGTACGGAGTATCTCACTTGTCGGAAAGGCATGCAAATTCCCAAACCGCTTCCTACACCCTGTATCAATTTTTTTCCTAACAAGTTGTGCCATGCAATTGGAATTCCAACTTGAGTACTACTACTAGTAGGAGTACCAGGGGCCAGTTCTTTTAGGCTTCTAGATTAGTGATCCCATAACTACTACCTCCATCCTGGTTTATTGGTCCCCATTGTAATCTGTGTCAAATTTTGATCATAAATTTAACTAATGAAATGTTATCTTTGGTCAAAATTTAGCACAAATTACAATGGTGAGGAATAAACCAGAACGGAGGTACTACAAGTAGTAGTTTAGAAGCCCAAATAAATGAGTGAGGTGCCTTAAAGTTACTCTCCACTGTGACTAGTCTTATGGGAAAAGCTGGGGAAGCCGCCAAAAGAATTGGCCCTAGGAG
This sequence comes from Triticum urartu, assembly GCF_056163025.1. Taxonomy (NCBI): domain Eukaryota; kingdom Viridiplantae; phylum Streptophyta; class Magnoliopsida; order Poales; family Poaceae; genus Triticum; species Triticum urartu. The sequence goes on from NC_141878.1 coordinate 102,773,477, forward strand.
TAGTAGCTAGGGATACTAGGAGTAGTAGCTAGGGATCGAGTGTGCGAGATGAACCAGAGAAATCTAGGCCTACCCGAATTGTTTATTGCAGGACGTCGCATTTGTGCACTACAAGGTTGGGCCACGTAGATAGAAGGACGTTTTTCGGCCATGGACTAATGGACCTGCAGAGCAGCAAACCGTAGTCACGCCATACTTTCGGTCATGTACTCCCATCTCCATCCTTCTCCTAGAGCGTATCAAAGTACTGGTAGCTTTGCATCCCGTCCGTCCATGAAATAGCATTTTTTAGGGAATACGACATGTATATGATAGTACAATGGTTAAGTCATCTATCACACTGCACAAATACATGAGATGGACAAAAATTTATGTTACCAAGTTTTGTAACCATGAAAATATTTTTCTTCGAAGAAAAAATGTGACTAGGACATTTTGATTAGTGAAATTAGGATAGCTGTCATGATAACTTTACATACAAACAGAACAGAATTTTTGATTTGTTAGACTTTTCAAGGACTTCTTTTTTGAAGAAAAAAATCAGCGTGGGAGATTTTTTTTCATGAATTGAACTTTGCATGTGCTATGCACGTACCCACGTACTAGTAATATACTAGTTGTAGTTGTGAAATAAAATAGTATTGCGCCTTCCAGTGCATGCCCGGTTGAACACGCCTCATCACCTCCATCAAACCCCTCCGTTAAACCTGCATGCAAACCGAGAAACCTACTCCGGCCCACGGGAGGGATTTTGTCGGTTGCCGTTGGAGAATAATAGAGTCACGTCCAGTCCATTTGAGTTAATTGCGTGTATGATTCTCCCTCTATAGAAAGTTAATGGCATCCTTAATCTTGTATTCTAAGTACTCTGTGGGTTCCACTGTTAGTACAGTGTACATGACTTGCAGGCTGGCTACAGATTCGTACAGAAAGTTAAAAAGAAACAAATCCATCCTTAATCCTGTATTCTAAGTACTCTGTGGGTTCCACTGCCAATACAGTAGCGAAAGAAGTATAGTATATATTAAAAAATATATAAAAAGCTAAAGTTTAGGACAGAATTCGAACTCAGGTCATCGCGGTGCGAGCATCCGGCCTGAACCAGTACACTAGGTGTTGGTTGCGGAGAATGCAAGAGATAAATCTTTATAACAATGAGCCCATCCATTGCAACGGATCCAAAGTAGAATAATACATATTCACAAATTTGAAAGAAAACAGTTTACTTTTGATATATGTATCACTAAAAATATCTTATGTTTCACTCCAAATAGTTTACTTTTGATATAACAATGATTGGACTAGTACTGTGATCACTCAAGCAAGTTGTCTGACTTCGGTATGACCCTACGCTGCTCGTATGTGTCTTGTAAGTCAAGCGGCATGCTGTAGTCATCATCACCTATCCACTTCCCGCAGTACATATTCGCTTCTCCATCTTTGTCCGCTCTTCCATCCCCGCTAAGGCACCTCCCCCTCATCCAATCTTCCGTCCCCGCTAAGGCGCCCCCCTCATCCGAAACCCAAGCACTAACAATGGTAGAACTGAGCAGCGTCCGCTGAAAGAGTGACTGGAATTCGCTCCCCATAGAGGTAATCAAGCTCATTGTTTCGCGTGTGGACAATCTCAGTACCATGCCGCTCGCCGCGTGCTCGTCGGGGCTATACCGTTTACTCAAAGCCCTCAGGCCGGAGCTTTTTAAGCTAGCTCCTTGCTTGCAGATGTCCCCTGATCTTCAGAAACGACGTGTCACGCAGCATAACGATCGTAGGGTGCCAAGCACCAACCCCCTTGACTGCGATCCAATCCTCGTCACCCTCAACTACATTAACGGTATGTACTGGGTCGACATGAACACGTCTTTGATGGTGCTCGTCGACTGTCGCGGCAACTGGATGCTCGCGGAGGTCTACACCCGGCGATTGATCCCCCTTCCTTCGATTAACACTGCACTGCTTTGGCACCGCGGCCCAGAATACTTGGAATCTTACAGTAGGCAACATGATACCAAGTTTGATTTTCTCAAGGTTGTAATCTGCCAAGTGCCCACAAGTTCTGCGAATTATAAAGACTTCAGGATAATTGCGTTCTTCAACCGCGGTCTCGCCTATCTGATAGGCCACTGCGGTAAGTGGATAAATCTAGACGTCCATCGCAGGATCATAAATCCTCCATGGTTCTCTGATTCCATTAACACAAGGGCTTCATTTACGCTGTCGACTCCTGATGTCTACTACACAACCTTCTTATTGTAGACGTTGTTGGGCCTCCAAGTGCAGAGGTTTGTAGGACAGTAGCAAATATCCCTCAAGTGCATGACCTAAGGTTTATAAATCCATGGGAGGCGTAGGATGAAGATGGTCTCTCTCAAACAACCCTGCAACCAAATAATAAAGAGTCTCTTGTGTCCCCAACACACCCAATACAATGGTAAATTGTATAGGTGCACTAGTTCAGCGAAGAGATGGTGATACAAGTGCAATATGGATGGTAGATATAGGTTTTTGTAATCTTAAAATATAAAAACAGCAAGGTAACTAATGATAAAAGTGAGCGTAAACGGTATTGCAATGCGTGGAAATAAGGCCTAGGGTTCATACTTTCACTAGCGCAAGTCCTCTCAACAATAATAACATAATTGGATCATATAACTATCCCTCAACATGCAACAAAGAGTCACTCCAAAGTCACTAATTGCGGAGAACAAACGAAGAGATTATTGTAGGGTACGAAACCACCTCAAAGTTATACTTTCTGATCGATCTATTCAAGAGTCCGTAGTAAAATAACATGAAGCTATTCTTTCCGTTCAATCTATCCTAGATTTCATACTAGAATAACACCTTAAGACACAAATCAACCAAAACCCTAATGTCACCTGGATACTCCAATGTCACCTCAAGTATCCGTGGGTATACGATATGAATCACACAATCTCATATTCGTCTATTCAACCAACACAAAGAACTTCAAAGAGTGCCCCAAAGTTTCTACCGGAGAGTCAAGACGAAAACGTGTGCCAAACCCTATGCATAGGTTCATGGGCGGAACCCGCAAGTTGATCACCAAAACATACATCAAGTGAATCAATAGAATACCCCATTGTCACCACGGGTATCCCACGCAATACATACATCAAGTGTTCTCAAATCCTTAAAGACTCAATCCGATAAGATAACTTCGAAGGGAAAACTCAATCCATTACAAGAGAGTAGAGGGGGAGAAACATCATAAGATCCAACTATAATAGCAAAGCTCGCGATACATCAAGATTGTACCACCTCAAGAACACGAAAGAGAGAGATCAAACACATAGCTACTGGTACATACCCTCAGCCCCGAGGGTGAACTACTCCCTCCTCGTCATGGAGAGCGCCGGGATGATGAAGATGGCCACCGGAGAGGGATACCCCCTCCGGCAGGGTGCAGGAACGGGTCTAGATTGGTTTTCGGTGGCTACGAAGCTTCTGGCGGCGGAACTCCCGATCTATTCTGCTCCCCGAAGTTTTTAGGGTATATGGATATATATAGGAGGAAGAAGTACGTCGGTGGATCTCCAAGCTGTCCACGAGGCAGGGGGTGCACCCAGGGGGGCGGGCATGCCCCCCACCCTCGTGGGTAGCTTAAGACTCTTCTAGTCCATCTCTGATACTCCGTGGGCTTCTTCTAGTACAAAAAAAAGTTCCGTGAAGTTTCAGGTCAATTGGACTCCATTTGATTTTCCTTTTCTGCGATACTCTAAAACAAGAAAAAAAACAAAAATTGGCACTGGGCTCCAGGTTAATAGGTTAGTCCCAAAAATCATATAAAATAGCACATAAATGCGTATAAAACATCCAAGGTTGATAATATAATAGCATGGAACAATCAAAAATTATAGATACGTTGGAGACGTATCAAGCATCCCCAAGCTTAACTCCTGCTCGTCCTCGAGTAGGTAAATGATAAAAACAAATTTTTTGATGCGGAATGCTACTTAGTATAATTTTTTTAATGTAACCCTCTTAATTGTGGTATGAATATTCAGATCCGAAAGATTCAAGATAAAAGTTTAATATTGACATAAAAGCAATAATACTTCAAGCATACTAACTAAGCAATTATGTCTTCTCAAAACAACATGGCCAAAGAAAGTTCATCCCTACCAAATCATATAGTTTAGTCATGCTCCATTTTCGTCACACAAGAATGCTCTCATCATGCACAACCCCGATGACAAGCCAAGCAATTGTTTCATACTTTAGTAATCTCAAACTTTTTCAACCTTCGCGCAATACATGAGCCTGAGCCATGGATATAGCACTATGGGTGGAATAGAATATAATGATGGGGGTTATGTGGAGAAGACAAAAAAGGATAAAGTCTCACATCAACGCGGCTAATCAACGGGCTATGGAGATGCCCATCGATTGTGTTAATGCAAGGAGTAGGGATTGCCATGCAACGGATGCACTAGAGCTATAAATGCATGAAAGCTCAACAAAAGAACTAAGTGGATGTGCATCCAACTTGATTTCTCACGAAGACCTAGGGCATTTGAGGAAGCCCATTGTTGGAATATACAAGCCAAGTTCTATAATGAAAAATTCCCACTAGTATATAAAAGTGACAAAACAAGACTCTCTATCATTAAAATCATGGTGCTACTTTGAAGCACAAGTGTGGAAAAAGGATAGTAGCATTGTCCCTTTTTATTTTCTGTTTTTGGCCTTCCTTTTTTGGCCTTTCTCTTTTTTTGGGGACAATACTCTATGAATGATGATCATCACACTTCTATTTATTTACAACTCAATGATTACAACTCGATACTAGAACAAAGTATGACTCTATATGAATGCCTCCGGCGGTATACCGGGATAGCAATGAATCAAGAGTGACATGTATGAAAAATTATGAATGGTGGCTTTGCCACAAATACGATGTCAACTATATGATTATGCAAAGCAATATGACAATGATGAATGTGTCATGATAAACGGAACGGTGGAAAGTTGCATGGCAATATATCTCGGAATGGCTATGGAAATGCCATAATAGGTAGATATGGTGGCTAGCAAGATATAAGGAGGTTTATGTGTGAAAGAGCGTATCATATCACGGGGTTTGGATGCACCGCCGAAGTTTGCACCAACTCTCAATGTGAGAAAGGGCAATGCACGGTACCGAAGAGGCTAGCAATGATGGAAGGGTAAGAGTGCGTATAATCCATGGACTCAACATTAGTCATAAAGAACTCATATACTTATAGAAAAAATCTACAAGTCATCAAAAACCAAGCACTACACTCATGCTCCTAGGGGGATAGATTGGTAGGAAAAGACCATCGCTCGTCCCCGACCGCTACTCATAAGGAAGACAATCAAAGAACACCTCATGTTTCAAATTTTTTACATAACGTTTACCATACGTGCACGCTACGGGACATGCAAACTTCAACACAAGTATTTCTCAATTTCACAACTACTCAACTAGCACAACTTTAATATCACTACCTCCATATCTCAAAACAATCATCAATCATCAAACTTCTCTTAGTATTCAGCACACTTGTTGGGGATATTACTACTGGAGGTAAACCGGCGGCACACAGGTGCGGAGACATCGCGAGGAAGAAGAAGGGATGAAAGGATAGCGGAAAGAAAAGAAAGGGGTCCTCTGCCCCTATTTATAAGGTGAGGCGATAAAACGGCAAGTGCGGGAATTGAGGAGCCCAAAAATGGATAAATTAATAAAGGTGTCGCCTCGGTGGTTGAATATACATTAAAAGAAGGTAATCTTTAGAATCAATAGATAGATGACGTCAGGGCGGTTTATCATCATCGTGAAGTATGACGTCACGGCGGTTTACATGTTCAAGGTGAAGATATGAGGGAGGAATTTTTCTAAGTGTTGAAGATTGACATGAACAAGTTCAAACCAATTTGGGCCTAATGTTGGGGATATTACTACTGGAGGTAAACCGGCCTTGTGTAGCCAGGTTAACTCCTTGAAGATTAGAAGCCCATGAAGATGCAAGGATGCTGGTGCTTCATGAAGGCCCAAGGCCCAAAGGCTGGTTAAAGCCTGTAAATGTAAACCGACCAAGTCGTGTAACTTGTATTGTAAGATAGGAAAGATAGAGACCGAACCGGACACGTTTATGATCCGGCTCTGTAACCCGGCAGGCGTCAACCTATGTATATAAAGGGACGACCCGACAGCAGTTTAGGGACAGACAACAACTTGAGAGCCAGACAAAGCGGATTCGCTCCCTGGCCTTCAAAACCCTAGCAATACCAATCACAAGTAGACGTAGGCTTTTACCTTCCTTGAAGGGGCCGAACTAGTATAAAACTCCACGTGTCCCCTTGTCCGGTTTAACCCCTTTAAGCTAACCCGTAGCGATGGCTCCACTACTAAGTCCTTTCACAAGGACATCTGCCGTGACAAACCCACGACAGTTGGCGCCCACTATGGGGCTATCGCACGATGGTTTTGAGTTCTTGAAGGGCAGCTTTGATGGACTTAAGGGATACGCTGTGGGCCGGATGACGAAGAGCCGTCATGGCAAGCTGTACATCGACAACGTTGGATGGGATCCTGAGGCCGATTCAATCGAATACGGGTACCGGGTCCCCTTTGGTGGGATTCATGTCTTCATCGGCAAGATCGGTGAACCGGCCCCTAAGCCGGACATCTGCACCGACATCATCGAAACAGCTCGGCGTGCAAGTTCTTCGCCGGTTCAGCCCGTGGCAAAGCGTGTTTTCGTAGGTGCCATCCATGGAGCGAGATACGAGGACGGGCCGGTGTCCGATGGAGAGACCGTGGTCTGTTCTGATGATGAGTCTTCTGGAGAGACCGAATCGCTTTACCAGTTGCAGGACGCCCCGATTGATGGAGGATCCGAGGGTGACAGTATTCCGGATTCCCCTGATCTGCCAAACCGGGCCGCCATCTTCCTGGCCGGCACACAATCAGTGCCTCATTCATCTGCCGCCGCAGCAATACTTTTCGGTTCAACAACGGCGACACCAACAGGGGCAGGAAGCTCGGCGCCGCCTCTAGCCCAAGTCCTACCTGATTTGTTCGACACTTTGGAAACATTGATGGCCACGGAGGTGGATGCAGCGGCCAGGGATCAGCACAATGCGGAGATTGCAAAGGTGAAAGATCAGATAGCTCAAGATAAAGCGGACCTAGCGACAAGGAACGCTGGATGGCTACAGAACGGGTTGAATTGGAAGCACAGGCATACCGAATTAGGCTAGATCAGAATGCTTCAGAGGAAGTCATGAGAAGAAGGTACCGATCGCGTCTCCCATCGGTTTATGAGCCGTAGAATCTCTTCAACACCCCAGGAGCAGGAGCTGGTACAACATTGTGGCCACCTCGCTAGAACAATGTTGTACCACAGTATGTACCAACACCTCTAGGGAATTATTCCAACCCGTTGGACAATATTGTGGCCACCGCTTCACGCCTGGCAGCCCTCCCAACTGATGGTGAGTCACCAGTTGTGGTTGAAGCACATCGGGCTAGGGAACTCCTTCAAACAGCGCTAAATCAACAACAGGCATATTCACACAGTCATGAGAGGATTCATTCCACTCCCCGTCCAAGCCGGAGCTATAGCAGACACGTTAAGGACGAACCGACCATGTCCAGTAGTGCACGTCGCCGAAATTCACCACGAGGAAACAACCCGGCAGGGGGAGGCGCTAATGCGCAGGACGTTGTGGACCATGGCCGCGCACATCGGGAGGCCGAGTTAGCAGCTCAACACGGAGCACGACAACATACTCCGGTTCACCCTACCGCTTCAATAGAGCCTAGTGTGGTGTTCAGTTCCTTAGGGGTGCCATGTCTCACCCTCGCTTTGTGTAATGTAAGATTGCCCAAGGACTTCAAGGGACCTCGCAAGGTACCAAATTACACCGCCGATTTGCAACCAGAGGCAGGGGTGGAAAGCTATGAGATGGCAATGGAGATGTTAGATGTGGATGAGGCAGTGCGTGCTAAATATTTCACCATGATGTTGGAAGGAACAACTCGCACTTGGTTGAAGAGCTTACCGACCAACTCTGTCGGATCATGGCTGAATTGAAGCACCGGTTTATCCAGAACTTCAAAGATACTTGTAAGCAGCCGATGTCAATCGTGGATCTGGCCGCTTGTGTCCAAGAGGAAGGGGAGTCCACGACCCATTGGGTCAAACGGGTCTCAGCGATTTTGCATTCATCAGATCGTATCAATGCAGATACCGTAGTGTTAACATTAGAGGGCAATTGCCACTTCTTACCACTCAAACAGAAGTTGGGAAGGCTCAAACGTCATTGCAATGATATGTCAATGCTCATGGACGCTTTTGTTAAATACGCCGATTCATATAATACCAAGGACCCGGATTCAGAGGAGGACAAACCGGGGAAAGGTAAGAAGAACGGCAATGCCAAGGGTCAGCAGCATAATCCGGCAGGCCATGGAAACGGCGGTAAACGCAAGGCCGATAGCAGCTTGGACTTTGTTGCTAACACCAATGCACATGAGAATGGCCAGCGCCGTAAGGGCAAGAAGCCCCAGAGGGGTGGAGGTTCAGGCCCCAATTTGGAGCGCCTGTTAAATCAGCCCTGTCCAAAGCATGGATCGAAGGAGAAGCCGGCATCACATCTTTGGAAGGACTGTTATATCATTTGGGATTTCAAGAATTCCAATATGTTCCAGTATGATAACGGCCCGCCCGGCGGTTCAGGAGGAGGTTTCCATGGGCCGGGTTACGGAGGTGGTGGTTCCGGTTTAGGGTTTCAAGGCAACCAAACCGGACACATCAATCAAGGGCACCAAGGCAACCAGGGAGGCTATAACCATCAGCGGAATCAGCAGCAGCAGCAGTCGGGTTATCAGAGGAATCCCAAGCAGCTAAATAGCGGGCAATATCATGTCTTCACTACTAGTTTGTGTAAGCGTGATCAGAAGCTTCACAAAAGGGCAGTACACTTTGTTGAACCAGCAGTACCTCAGTATTTACGCTGGTCTGAGCAACCTATTTTATGGAGTAGAGAGGATCACCCACCCCAGGTTGATAACCCGGGACACTTGGCCCTGGTGGTAGCCCCTCAAGTTGGGGTATACAAGTTTACTAAAGTGCTCATGGATGGCGGGAGCAGTATCAACATTCTGTATTATGACACATTCCACCGTATGGGGTTGACAGATAAGAATCTTAAACCGTCAAATACCGTTTTTCATGGCGTGGTGCCTGGTAAGTCTGCATATCCTGTTGGCAAGATAGCCTTAGAGGTGGCTTTTGGAGATGATTATGATTCAAGGTCAGAAACATTGACGTTTGAGGTGGTAAAAATCAAAAGTCCATACCACGCTTTGTTTGGGTGGCCGGTTTATGCTAAGTTCATGGCAAGGCCATGTTATGTTTATTTACAGCTTAAAATGCCAGGTCATAAGGGGACTATCACAGTACATGGAAGCAGAAAGATCGCTTTGGAATGTGAGGAAGGTGATGCGGCTTATGTTGAGTCAGTTTGTGCCACGGAGGAGCTGAAATTCTATAAAGAGCAAGTTGATCTGGCAGACATGACTTCTTTGAAAAAGCCAACTACAAAACACGATCCGGCATTGAAGTTTAAATCGGCCACAGATACTAAGATGGTTGACTTTGTTCCTGGCGATTCATCCAAACATTTCGGCATCAGCGCTAATCTGGATCCCAAATAGGAAAGCGTGCTCATCGAGTTCATCCGTGAGAATTGGGACATCTTTGCATGGGAACCTTCTGACATGCCAGGTGTACCGAGGGAACTCACTGAGCATACACTCAACATTGATCCTAAGTTTAAACCGGTCCGACAGTTTCTCTGCCGCTTCAATGAAGAAAGGCGTAAGGCTATTGGTGAAGAGGTAGCCTGTTTGTTGGCCTCAGGGTTTATTGTAGAGGTCTTTCATCCCGAGTGGCTGGCTAATCCGGTGCTGGTTCTTAAGAAAAACGGCACTTGGCGTATGTGTGTGGATTACACAGATTTAAACAAGGCTTGCCCTGCAGACCCCTTTCCTCTCCCTCGCATTGATCAGATAATTGATGCTAGGGCAGGTTGTGACCGTTTGTGTTTTCTGGATGCTTATTCTGGTTATCATCATATCAAAATGGCGGTTAAGGACCAGGAGAAGACAGCTTTCATAACTCCCTTTGGAGCCTTCTGCTATGTCTCCATGCCCTTTGGGCTCAAGAGTGCCCATGCAACTTATCAGCGATGTGTTCAAAATTGCCTGCATAAACAAATTGGGCGTAATGTTCATGCATATGTGGATGATATTGTGATAAAATCCAAAAAGGAGGAAACATTGATAGATGATCTGAGAGAAACCTTTGACAACCTCCGGGATTACAAATTGATGCTCAATCCGGAGAAGTGTGTCTTTGGTGTCCAGGCAGGCAAGCTCTTGGGTTTTCTGGTGTCAAACAGAGGCATTGAGGCTAATTCGGAAAAGATTTCAGCAATTACATCGTTGGCTAAACCGGCGTGTATCAATGACGTTCAACGTCTGGCCGGCCGGATTACAGCCTTGAGCCGGTTTATTAGTCGCCTTGGAGAGAAGGCCATCCCTTTATATCAGATGCTCAAGAAAACAGATAACTTTATCTGGAGCGAGGCAGCTGATAAGGCGTTCGAGGATCTAAAGAGGTAGTTAGCTGAACCGCCCGTGCTTGCAGCACCAATCGACAAAGAGCCGCTATTGCTATATGTGGCTGCTAATGCCCGAGCTGTTAGCGTAGCTATTGTGGTAGAGCGCAAGGAACTTGGCAAAGAATATCCGGTTCAACGGTCGGTTGTTTATATTAGTGAGGTGCTCATTGAGTCAAAGCAGAGGTATCCGCATTGGCAGAAGTTGGTGTATGGAGTGTTTATGGCAAGCCGGAAGCTTAAACATTATTTTCAGGGCCATCCCATCACAGTGGTCAGTTCAGCTCCTCTGGGAGATATCATTCAAAACAGAGAAGCAACTGGCCCGATTGCCAAGTGGACTATTGAGCTTGGACCTCATGGGCTCAAATATATACCTCGCACAGCGATCAAATCCCAGGCACTGGTGGACTTCATCAATGATTGGACAGAGTTACAGGCACCTGAAGAGAAACCAGATAATACATATTGGACTATTCATTTTGATGGGTCCAGATAGTTGGAGGGCTCGGGAGCTGGACTCATATTAACTTCCCCACGAGGTGACAAGTTTTGTTATGTCCTCCGATTAATGTTCCATTGTACTAACAATGCAGCTGAATATGAGGCTTTGCTCCACGGTCTCCTGATGGCCAAGGAGATGAACTTAAGCTGGGTTTAGTGCTTCGACGATTCAGACCTAGTGGCTCAACAGGTGTCTGGCACTTGGGATTCTAAGGACCCACTCATGGCTGCATATCAGCAAGAGGTGGACACAGTGGCTGGTCACTTTAAGGGTTATCAGGTGGATCATATAGACCGGCGGAAGAATGAAGCGGCGGACGCTTTAAGTCATCTTGGTTCCCAGCGTAAACCGGTTCCGCCAATTGTCTTTCTTGACGTATTGCATAATCCGTCAGCAAAGGTATCAACCGCAGAAGATTTGGCTATTCCTGATCCGGAGGATCAGTTGGTGGCAGCTTTACATGTCATACCGGATTGGACAATCCCATATCTGGCTTACATGAACCGGGGCGAGTTACCCGACGATGAGACGTTGGCTCGACAAGTAATCCGGCGTTCCAAGTCCATGACCATACTCAACGGAGAGTTACATCGCTATAGCGTTTCAGGAGCAATTCAGCGTTGTGTTTCTCCTCAAGAGGGGTGTGAGATTTTGCAAGAAATCCATGAAGGGGACTGCGGTCACCACGTCGGTTCAAAGTCTTTGGTTGCTAAAGCTTTTCGCCATGGTTTTTACTGGTTGACAGCACATGCCGATGCGGAGGATTTGGTCAATAGATGTGACGGCTGTCAAAAATTCGCACGTCGTGCTCACGTGCCGGCTCAGGAGCTGAGGATGATTCCAATAACTTGGCCATTTGCAACTTGGGGGCTTGATATGGTTGGACCCTTCAAACGGTCCAAGGACAAAAGGACCCACTTATTAGTGGCAGTTGATAAATTCACCAAGTGGGTGGAAGCAGAGCCAGTCAGCAAGTGTGATGCGGCCACGGCGGTTCAATTGATCAAAAAGGTGATATTCCGGTTTGGTTTTCCACACAGCATTATAACTGATGATGGCACTAACCTGTCAAAAGGGGAGATGGAAGAATTTTGCCAGCGTGAGCACATCCGGCCGGATCTAGCATCAGTGGCTCACCCCCAGTCTAATGGTCAAGCAGAAAGGGCAAATCAAGAAATTCTACGAGGTATCAAACCCAGGCTTATGGTTCCTTTAAAACGAACACTGGGTTGTTGGGTCGAGGAACTACCTTCTGTGTTATGGAGCATCAATACCACGCCCAATAGGTCTACGGGTTACACACCTTTCTTCATGGTTTATGGAGCAGAGGCAGTTCTTCCTAGTGATATCCGTCACGACTCGCCCCGTGTGACAACCTATGTTGAAGCTGATAATGAGAAGGCACGTCAAGATTCTCTGGACCTATTGGATGAAGAACGTGATCTTGTAGCAGCACGATCGGTGATTTATCAACAAGATCTCCGACATTATCACAGCCGCCGGGTTAAAACCAGAACCTTTCAAGAAGGCGATTTGGTGCTCCGGCTCATCCTGGATCAGACTGATATGCACAAGTTATCCCCACCTTGGGAAGGGCCCTTTGTGGTCAGCAAAAATATGCACAACGGGTCTTACTACCTCATTGATGTTCGAGAGCACAAAGACTCACGTCAATTGGAGGAGGAGACCAAGTGGCCATGGAACATAGCTCTCCTTTGGCCTTACTATACTGAAGCCATAGGCTCATCATCTGTACATATTTATGACAATATTTATATCATATAATAAACCGGAGGCTCCGTTATAAGTGGGGTATCTGTTCTTTTTACATCCTGTGTGTGCTTATAAGAGTTTACTGACAAAGCGGAAATTTTCTTAATCCGGTGTTAGCAGCTACACAAGTTTGCAGAAAATCACTAGGGGGCTTGGTCATATTTGAACTACAGCTACACCTTTTGATCGGTTTTGAAACCACGAAGGGATATCACTAGGGGGCTTGGTTGTTATCACACCATAGCTACACCTCTTGGTAGGCATTTAAGCCACAAAAGAAAAATATGTGGAGCCAAAGAGAGTGTTGCATAAAGCACAGACTCAAATATGGGGACACACTGAGCACAGCTCACAAAATTACTTGGGGGCTCTTTTTTTGCAAAGCAACAAAGAGTTTGAAAGGACCCTTGTAATTGGCTATCAAGCCACGGCTTGGAAGCCTGGTGTATTCACCTAAAAACCCGGGTTAACCTGCCTTCATCAAGTAAGCCACTCCTGTCCAGATAATCCTGGTATGCCCATCGAACGCTTGACATGTCAATCTTTTATGGACCCTAAACTTGTCAAAGTTAAAATGATGATTGGTTAATTGGAGGCCCATCTTAAAAGGCTTTGTTAAATGGTTTAACTCAGAGGCCTTGCAGCCCATGAAAATCCTCGATTTGGAGCCTGGCAGCTCGTAAAAAGCCTTGCATATTTTCCTTTTTGAGTTTTATTTGTTGAAGTTCATAAGTCTTTTTTGATAAACCGGCATCCTTTACCCGGCTTGCTTTTCAACTACAAGTTGTCGGCACATGATCAATTATAGACCGGTATTTATTGACCCGGTCTGGTTTGACTAAATCACCAGTTTTATAAAGAAAACCCAGTAGTTATCCCGGTCTGGTTTAATATATAGACCGGCATTACAAAGATGGAGTTATCAACGTTCCGGATTGGTATTAACACCTTTGCCGTATACACTGTTGGTCAACCAATGAGGTATGTTCTATACATTACTTTTTGTACAAACACTTGATTATTCATCTAGGTATTATATACTTCTTGGACATCATGACCCGTCTAGCGGTAAACCGCTAGATACTTTTAAGTTGTTGTACCCAGGAACACAATTCATCATGGGTTATGCATAAATATATCCCAAAAAGTGGCACAAGATTGTCACGAAGTATTACGAAACATGCTCGATGGCATGGCAGATAACGGAGTTTTGGCTGTCCTATTACAAGAAGCTTTCAAAGCGGCTCCAATGGTATCATTGTTTTTCACAGTAGCCATGTAAACCGGCGACCGGATCAGGACTCTTCATCTGGATGGTTTGATGGTTGAGGGTCAGTTGGTGTGGGCACTTCTTCATCCCTCCCCAGACGCTAGAAATCAATCATTGACCAATCGATTCTAGTTAAAGCTTGAAACACTGCTTCTTCATGGATAAGATTGGAGGGGTTAATATCAGGAGCATAAGTGTGCTTACGAATCAGAGGCACAAGTTCTTCAACTTCATGGATGTCGGCTGGCTATCTTTTCCCCTCCGCATCGTAAAACGGTTGAAAATGGGACAAATCTGTATCATTGGCCAACTTGCTGGCTGCTGGCCGCATCTGTTTGGTCAGCCATCGGAGGTCATCATTGTCGAAGTTTGAACCGTCTTCCTTTACACCTGGGTATCCTTTAATGATATCCTCTGCTTCAAGGTCTAGAATCCAGGCTTTGGCTCGAATAAGTGCGGTTAAAGCTCCTGCTCTAGCAGTTGCTTTCTTCAACTCGGCAATACGGGCTAGTAACATGGCCAGTTTCTCAAGTGTTTCTTTAATCAAAGTTGGAGCCGGTTTGTTGTAAGCTGCCGTGCAAATAGCCTGCTGAGACCCAGAGTACAGCTGTTCAACCAAAGTATATGCCACTTTGAGTTTCATCCGCATGTCTGTACCAAGATGAGCAATCCGGGTACCTACCAAAGATTTATATTCATATTCTGGTCAGTGATAAGGTTTATTGATTTACGCAAAACGCATAAACAGATACTTACCAAAGATAGCAGAAGTCATAGCATTGATTTTCCGTTTCAAGCCATCTAGTTCATCTACAATTGGCTTCAGGGCTGCCTCGGCGTCTTCAGCTCTTTTGGTTAAATCGGATTTCTCGGTTCCCCAGTTAGCACGATCTTTGTTGAAAGATTCCTTCAGCTTTTCCATTACGGCCAGGGCCTGGGCCAGCTCCTCTTTGCCTTTTGCAGCCTCGGCTTGTTGTGACTTCACATTCTCTTGCAAGTCAGAATTTCGAGCATCTTTGCTTCTCAGTTCAGCCTGCAACGTTGAAGGTATATTAAAACAAATATCATATATATATATGCGCTAAGTACAAAGCGTATAACAAGTTATGCACTTCATACTTGGGGGCTAATGACTATTTGCTCTAAAGTACTACATTTTATACAAGTCTCCAGAACAATGCAAGCATTATCCTTGACACTTGGGGGCTAATGTGCGTCTGTTCTAAAAGGGATGTGTGGATTAAAACCCGGATTAACTTGCCAAGTTAAACCGGTCTTTGGGGGCTATGCTGGAGAAAGTTAAATAATTATTAAAGGATGAGTCTTATCTCTTATTAGAGACGTGCCATTGTAAGGATCAATGATGAGAAACTTAAAGTGTTGCAAAGACCCGGTTTATGATTAACATCATAAAACGGCCCTTGGGGGCTACTTGGGATAGTATTTCAGCTATAAATCAATAAACAAAGGGATAGGAATTTACCTCATATCGCTCTTTCATCAAGTTCACCAAACCGGACCCATATTCCCGGTTTGAATGCAGACGGTTCAACAAGGCAGAGTGAAGCTCTTCAGCGTTAATATGAGCATAGCTTGATAAATCGCTGCTCCATTTGCCTTTTTCCCTAGCAGCTTGCTCTTCTTTGGCACTGTGTTGAGCCAAAATAATGGGATGGCCAGGAGAGCTGTGGCCCATTCCAGTAATAATAACATCGTCTCCTTGGCCTTCAGTGTGTTTGGTTGGTGACAATGGAGTTTCAGTATTTCTCACCGGACTAACCCGGTTTGGCTCTGCCGGTTCAGTGTCAGGTGCGACAGGTTCAGCGTCTGCTGGTTCATTGGCGTTTTGGCCCTGAAGGGGCGGTTCATCAGAAGCGGCTTCAGGATGAGGGCCCTCCGGTTCATAAGTTTGTTCTGGTTCACCTCTGGGTTCTTCGTCAAAAGTGGACGGGTCTTCGGGCGGATTGGTGACCCGAGCTTTCTTGTTGGGTCTGGCTTTATCCCTGCAAACAAAAAATAAAGGATTAACATCTTATTCAAGTTATGTGATGCATTGAAGGAAAAGGTTTTACAACTTACCCGGCCATAGTTTTCAGAGGAGGGAGTTGAGTTGTTGTCGACTCGCCAGATGATGAGGGAGGTGTCACCTGATAATTTGAATCGGACGGATTATGAGGTTGTCTAAAATAACCTGCCTTGGGGTAAGAATGGTCAGAAGTAGGAGAGACCTCAGACTGGCGCTTCTGAACCGGGGTATCAGGTAAACCGGCTGAAGTGACCTGTTGGCCACTGTGCCGGGTTGTCCGGTGAGCTTCATGATGTTGAGTCTTCAAAATAAATGTTGTATCCAAGTGATCAAGAGGGTGAGAAAAGCTTACTTTCCGGACTGCTTGGCGAATTTTTTGTGTTGGCATAGAGTTGAACCGGAGGAAAGGGTAATTACCTCTACATCATCAGCTTGACTGCCTTCTACGTCCTCCTGAGGAATATCATTGTTAATGAGATGCATGAAAAGAGAGCCAAGTGAATCAAGTTCTACCTCAACTTCTGGGTCCTCAGTATCATCATCAAGCTCCATGTTGATCCGGTCAGCCATTTTCCATTTTAACGTCCGTTTGACGGCTTTAGTTTTGGGGCGAGATGGTTTGACCGCTTTGTCCCCAGTTGGTTTTACCGCTTTTTCTACGGTTTTCCGTTTCCAGAAGGGGTCATCACCCTATACATACACGGAAGAAGGATTACAGGTTGCACAAGCTAAAAATATTAGAAATGAAAAGGAAGTATAATGCTTACAGCAGGCGGTTTGTTCTTGGCATAGAAGGGACTCAAACCGGTTTGACTACAGGCCAGTTCTGATTCCTTCAAAATCTTCTTTACACCTTCAGTGACTTCTTCCTCAAATAGTTGAAGGTTGCAATGGCGTTGAGGGTCGTCAACCTCACCAGTATACTCACACATTAAACCGGGACGCCGGCTTAGAGGCAAGATGCTCCAAGATATCCAACAGCGCACGAAATCCACACCTGTTGAACCATTGGCCATGAAGGCCCGGAGTTTGGCGAGTTGAGGGACATATTTCGCCATTTCAACGGAGCTTAAGCGTTGCGGCATCGGATGGGTGTTGGAAAGCCGGTGATCACGAAAGCCTGGAAGGGGATTTTCATCTTCAGGCGAAGTGTCTCTGCAATAAAACCAAGTTTGGTTCCATTCCTTTGGATGGTTGTGATGTTTGGCATGAGGAAACTCAACTTCTTTCCACTTTTAATCGAGACACCACCAAGTTCAGTGTTCGAGCCATTTACAAACTCCGTGCGCCGGTTCAAGTGAAAGAAGTCCCGGAACAATTCTGCAGTTGGTTCTTCCTGTAAGTATACTTCACAGAAGACCTAGAAATTACATAGGTTGGATACTGAATTGGGCCCGATGTCTTGGGGATGGAGTTGGAAATTGGCAAGCACATCCCGGTAAAACTTTGACCCTGGCAGTTTGAAGCCACGGCTTATGTGGTCAACAAAGACCACCACCTCACCCTGCCTTGGGGTTGGAGGATTTTCTGTTCCTGGAACTCGCCATTTAATTTCAGTTTTCTTAGGCAAGGAGCCAATGCTGACCATCTCATTAAGCTGAGTTTCAGTGACACAGGAATGAGCCCAGTTGCAAGGAGTGTTTGGCCATTGCGAAATGGATAAGCTGAAAATGAAAGGCCAGTTTATAAATCACTCATGATGATATGCAAGATACAAGGGAGTAAGAAACATACTGATATACGGAATGGCATAAACCGGAGACCAATGTAATAAGGGATAAAAGGTAATACCAGGACGGGAGTACTCAGACACTGTTAAACCGGAGTATAACTATGAAGGTAAAATGCTCCTCCGGTTTATCAGAGGGCTAATGGCATAGATTGCTTATACAAGGTTAAACCGCCTATGTTGGCGTAAGGAGAAACAGATTTCACAGAGACATATGAAAATTTCGGATCTAAGGTAAGACAAAAAAGCAAAAATATTTTGACCTAAAAAGGGTAAGACCCAAAACAGTTTATGGAGGACTATGTCAGCTTTTGCGCATAAGGATCTATGGTGGTAACAGAAGATTAGCCACGGCAAGGGATATGATAAGTGCGAAGCATTCATCTACAGGCCAAGGAAGAACAACACCAAAAGCTCCGATGAACTTCAAGAACCGCGAAGAGCAGGGAAACCCTAATGGATCTAGAAAGGAAGGGGAGAAGGACTTACTATGGCCATGGAAGCAGCGGAGGTGTGCTGCGGAACTCTGGTGCGAACAGGTCGATGCAGCGGCCGACGGTGAAGCAGAGGCGAGGCTTGGCGATGACGGTGGCACACAGGTGCGGAGACGTCGCGAGGAAGAAGAAGGTATGAAAGGATAGCAGAAAGAAAAGAAAGGGGTCATCTGCCCCTATTTATAAGGTGAGGCGATAAAACGGCAAGTGCGGGAATTGAGGTGCCCAAAAAATGGATAAATTAATAAAGGTGTCGCCTTGGTGGTTGAGTATACATTAAAAGAAGGTAATCTTCAGAATCAACGGATAGATGACGTCAGGGTGGTTTATCATCATCGTGAAGTATGACGTCACGGCGGCTTACAAGTTCAAGGTGAAGATATGAGGGAGGAATTTTTCTAAGTGTTGAAGATTGACATGAACAAGTTCAAACCAATCTGGAGCCTAATGTTGGGGATATTACTACTGGAGGTAAAGCGGCCTTGTGTAGCCGGGTTAACTCCTTGAAGATTAGAAGCCCATGAAGATGCAAGGATGATGGCGCTTGACGAAGGCCCAAGGCCCGAAGGCTGGTTAAAGCATGTAAATGTAAACCGACCTAGTCGTGTAACTTGTATTGTAAGATAGGAAAGATAGAGACCGAACCAGACACGTTCATGATCCGGCTTCGGGGCTCTGTAACCCGGCGGGCGTCAACCTATGTATATAAAGGGACGACCCGACAGCGGTTTAGGGACAGACAACAACTCGAGAGCTAGACAAAGCGGATTCGCTCCCTGGCCTTCGAAACCCTAGCAATACCAATCACAACTAGACGTAGGCTTTTACCTTCCTTGAAGGGGCCGAACTAGTATAAAACTCCACGTGTCCCCTTGTCCAGTTTAACCCCTTTAAGCTAACCCATAGCGATGGCTCCACGACTAAGTCCTTTCACAAGGACATCTGCTGTGACAAACCCACGACAACACTCATAAGAAAGTTTTTTACTAGTCTTGAATACTTAGCATATTAGGATTAATTTCCCAATTTAAGAAAATTACCATGTTGTTTAAGACTCTCAAAATAATATAAGTGAAGCATGAGAGAATAATAGGTTCTATAAAACAAATCCACTGCCATGCTCTAAAAGATATAAGTGAAGCACTAGAGCAAAAACTATATAGCTCAATAAGATATAAGTGAAGTGCGTAGAGTATTATAATAAATTCCGAATCATGTGTGTTTCTCTCAAAATGTGTGTACAGCAAAGATGATTTTGGTAAAATAAAAAATAAAGACTCAAATAATAAAAGACGCTCCAAGCAAAACACATATCATGTGGTGAATAAAAATATAGCTCCAAGTAAAGTTACCGATGGAAGTAGACGAAAGAGGGGTTGCCTTCCGGGGCATCCCCAAGCTTTGGCTTTTTGGTGTCCTTAGATTATCTTGGGGTGCCGTGGTAATCCCCAAGCTTAGGCTCTTGCCACTCTTTTTTCCATAATCCATCAAATCTTTTACCCAAAACTTGAAAACTTCACAACACAAAACTTAACAGAAAATCTCGTGGCCTCCGTTAGAGAAAGAAAAAAAACACCACTTCATGGTACTGTAATGAACTCATTATTTATTTATATTGTTGTTAAACCTAATGTATTCCAACTTCTATATGGTTTATAAACTATTTTACTAGCCATAGATTCATCAAAATAAGCAAACAACACACGAAAAACAGAACAGTTTGTAGTAATCTGTAGCTAACGCAAGTTCTGGAACTCCAAAAATTGTAAAATAAATTGCTGGACGTTGGGAATTTATCTATTAATCATATGAAAAAATAATTAACTAAATAGCACTCTCCAGTAAAATATGGTAGCAATTCTCGTAAGCGCTAAAGTTTCTGCTTTTTACAGCAAGATCGCAAAGACTTTCCCCAAGTCTTCCCAAAGGTTCTACTTGGCACAAACACTAATTAAAACATAAAAAACACAATCATAACATAGGATATATGAATTATTTATTACTAAACTGGAGCAAAATGCAAGGAATGAAAATAAAAATTGGGTTGCCTCCCAACAAGCGCTAACGTTTAACGCCCCTAGCTAGGCACGATGATTTCAATGATGCTCTCACATAAAAGATAAGAATTGAAACATAAAGAGAGCATCATGAAGAATAGGACTAGAACATTTAAGTCTAACCCACTTCCTATGCATAGGGATTTTTTGAGCAAACAACTTGTGGGAACAAGAATAATTGCATAGGATGGTAAAACAAGCATAACTTCAAAATTTTAAGCACATAGAGAGGAAACTTGATATTATTGAAATTCCTACAAGCATATATTCCTCCCTCATAATAATTTTCAGTAGCATCATGAATGAATTCAACAATATAACCAGCACCTAAAACATTATTTTCATGATCTACAAGCATATAAAATTTACTACTCTCCACATAGGCAACATTCTTCTCATTCGAAATAGTGGGAGTAAACTCAATAGAATAATTATCATGTGAGGCATAATCCAATTGAAAACTAAAATCATGATGACAAGTTTCATGGTTATCATAAATCTTTATAGCATACATATCATCACAATAATCATCATAGGTAGCAACTTTGTTCTCATAATCAATTGGAACCTCTTCCGAAATAGTGGATTCATCACAAAATAAAGTCATGACCTCTCCAAATCCACTTTCATCAATATAATCATCATAAATAGGAGGCATGCTTTCATCATAATAAATTTGCTCATCACAACTTGGGGGACAAAAAATTTCATCTTCATCAAACATAGCTTCCCCAAGCTTGTGGCTTTGCATATCATTAGCATCATGGATATAAAAGGAATTCATACTAACAATATTGCAATCATGCTCATCATCCAAATATTTAGTGCCAAACATTCTAATGCATTCTTCTTGTAGCACTTGAGCACAATTATCGGAATACTTATTTTTATGATAGATATTAAAAAATATGAAGCATATGAGGCAATCTTAATTCCATTTTTTGTAGTTTTATTTTATAAACTAAACTAGTGATAAAACAAGAAACAAAAAGATTTGATTGCGAGATCTAAAGATATACCTTCAAGCACTAACCTCCCCGGCAACGGCGCCAGAAAAGATCTTGATGTCTACTACACAACCTTCTTCTTGTAGACGTTGTTGGGCCTCCAAGTGCAGAGGTTTGTAGGACAGTAGCAAATTTCCCTCAAGTGGATGACCTAAGGTTTATCAATCCATCGGAGGCATAGGATGAAGATGGTCTCTCTCAAACAACCCTGCAACCAAATAATAAAGAGTCTCTGGTGTCCCCAACACACCCAATACAATGGTAAATGGTATAGGTGCACTAGTTCGGTGAAGAGATGGTGATATAAGTGCAATATGGATGGTAGATATAGGTTTTTGTAATCTGAAAATATAAAAACAGCAAGGTAACTAATGATAAAAGTGAACGTAAACGGTATTGCAATGTGCGGAAATAAGGCCTAGGGTTCATACTTTCACTAGCGCAAGTCCTCTCAACAATAATAACATAATTGGATCATATAACTATCCCTCGACATGCAACAAAGAGTCACTCCAAAGTCACTAATAGTGGAGAACGAACAAAGAGATTATTGTAGGGTACGAAATCACCTCAAAGTAATCCTTTCTGATCGATCTATTCAAGACTCCATAGTAAAATAACATGAAGCTATTCTTTCCGTTCAATCTATCCTAGAGTTCGTACTAGAATAACACCTTAAGACAACAACCAACCAAAACCCTAATGTCACCTAGATACTCCAATGTCACCTCAAGTATCCGTGGGTATGATTATACGATATGCATCACACAATCTCAGATTCATCTATTCAACCAACACAAAGAACTTCAAAGAGTTCCCCAAAGTTTCTACCGGAGAGTCAAGACGAAAACGTGTGCCAATCCCTATGCATAGGTTCATGGGCGAACCCGCAAGTTGATCACCGAAACATACATCAAGTGAATCAATAGAATACCCCATTGTCACCACAGGTATCCCACGCAAGACATACATCAAGTGTTCTCAAATCCTTAAAGACTCAATCCAATAAGATAACTTCGAAGGGAAAACTCAATCCATTACAAGAGTGTAGAGGGGGAGGAACATCATAAGATCCAATTATAATAGCAAAGGTCGTGATACATCAAGATCTTACCACCTCAAGAACACGAGGGAGAGAGATCAAACACATAGCTACTGGTACAAACTCTCAGCCCCGAGGGTGGACTACTCCCTCCTCGTCATGGAGAGCGCCGAGATGATGAAGATGGCCACCGGAGAGGGATTCCCCCCCTCCGGCGGGGTGCCGGAACGGGTCTAGATTGGTTTTCGGTGGCTACGGAGGCTTCTGGCGGCGGAACTCCTGATCTATTCTGCTCCCCGAAGTTTTTAGGGTATATGGACATATATAGGAGGAAGAAGTACGTCGGTGGATCTCCGGGTTGTCCACGAGGCAGGGGGCGTGCCCCCCACCCTCGTGGGCAGCCCGGAACTCTTCTGGTCCATCTTCGATACTCCGTGGGCTTCTTCTGGTCCAAAAATAAGTTCCGTGAAGTTTCAGGTCAATTGGACTCCATTTGATTTTCCCTTTCTACGATACTCTAAAACAAGGAAAAAACAAAAACTGGCACTAGGCTCTAGCTTAATAGGTTAGTCCCAAAAATCATATAAAATAGCATATTAAATGCATATAAAACGTCCAAGGTTGATAATATAATAGCATGGAACAATAAAAAATTATAGATACATTGGAGACGTATCAACTCCTTCTATGGCTAGACGTATTGCTGGCCTACTCCAGTCATCGCTACAAACGGATGTTACGGCAGTATGTTACATTCCTATGATGTCATGATGGCTTGCTTATATTACTGTCAACATTTACTAAAAAAATATTCATGCTCATAACATGTTGTTCTTATGATTGACTACATCAAGAGCCCTTTTTTATTCGACTCCAACTTTTTTTGAGGTTTATTTGACTCCAACTTGATATGATGTTGTAGGCCACCTGGTGTCCTCACCCTTCCTAATCCAAGAACCTTTCAAATAAAAGAGGCATGGCAGTTGCAGGTGGTTCCTGGCTCGATCAGATGACGGTGAACGATTGATGATCGTTCGCACGTACCGGACGTGTTGTTTTGCGGAATACAATCACAGTCACTGCAAGGTCTTTGAGCAGGATCCCAGCTTCTCTAGGCCTTTAGGAATTTTTGACTAGAGGTTGGTAAGTAGCCTTGGTACATGCTCTCTATTTGTCGGACTGAATTATCCGATTAACCAGGAGATAACCGACGGCAAGGATCATGATGGCAGCGCGGTTTCGTTCATCAGGCAAAACTGTGTGTACACAGTGTACCATGCATCTCTGCATGCACCATACCCTGATATGTGCTGCCATGCTCTAGAGCCTAAAGTAGGAGAGAGGGTCGCAAGTATCAGACTTCGACCTACTGGCTAGAGTTTCCCCCATCAAGCACCCATCTGGTTCAAGCCGTCAGCCAATCTCCACATCTTAATAAATAGTAATGTCTAACTGAGCCAGTTAGTTAGATGCGTATACTTGGTGTAGCAAGATCTTTATTTAGTTTGATGCATACAATTGTTCCTTTTTGGTATCCCTTTTGTAATGATAGCTGATGTTTGGTTTCAAAGAGAGAGTTGCGTCTTCACTCTTCTAGCCTGCTTACTGCTTCTATTGCACCCCCAACCCTGGTTGTTGCTGCTGCTGTTTTCAATGTACAATCAGTAGTATATTTCGTCTGTTGGTTGAATAAATGTGTTGTTAGAACGACAAACACAACGTTTTGGAAGTTTTTGCATGGTTTGATCCTTTAGTGCCCCGTACCATACGTAGCGCATACTATTTTTCGTAGGGAACACATTTTCCACTTGTTGATAACATGCAGCCCACTGATGAAGGCCCAATAGAGAAGCCCATAATTAACTACAAGGGAGGCTCTCACATGAATCCGTCCCAGGTACATGCTCATGGTCCCCTAAACATAAATAAGTAAATAAATAAATAAAGCCAAATGCTCCTGCACCAGTTCTTTAAATTCACAATTTAACAGGAGGATATTATTTCCTATGATAGTGTCGTTACATTCAGTCAAAATTATTCTTCGGCAAAGATAGCAACCAGTCTTCTTTCTCCCAGCATTTTCTTCCTGCAACCAGCGAACCCATGCAAATCGTAGTCAATGTCATAAATAGATCCGGCCCATTTTTATTTTTCAATAAGAATGTCCAACCCAGTCCAGCACATTGGCGACAGCACTTTATCCTCCGCCTTGGTGCGCTTGCCGCGGCGCCGCCGTCTGGCCCTGTCAACATAGTTTTTTTGAAACGGTCCCTGTCAACATAGTGAATCGGGAGAGGACTGTAGTTGTGAGTATGACAGCACGGACCCACCAGGTCCACTCCTGAACACAAGCAAGCGCCTCTTTTACTACTCAGATGAACGCCGCGTTTTTTACTCTAATCCACCCTGCTGATATCTGGGACCCACATCATTTTCAACATATAGTCAATTAACGACATAATTGCACAACTTTTTTAGTAGTAATTCGGAGGAGCAGGCTATAAACTGGGTTGTGCGGTCTTTGTGGCCCGTCTAACAACATGACTAGCCCAGCAGTTTTTTCTTTGGGAAAATAGGTAGCCCAGTATTTCTTTTTGAAGAATACCCAAGCTAGGCCTATTTGTTTTCTCCGACTTACTGGGCTGCAAATATTTCAAGATGAGGAGGGGTGCATTTCATCATGGCCAAAGAGTATGGTCATTGTCTGTTAAAAGTAATATCAAAAGGGGTTGAAAAATCCAAAAAGATTATAGCAAATGGGATATTAGTTTCTTTTTTTGTTTTTGTTCTTCACTGATATCTTATACTCCCTCCGTCCCAAAATTCTTGTCTTAGATTAGTATAGATAAGGATGTATCTAATACCAAAACATGACCTGATACATCCGTATTTAGACAAATCTAAGACAAGAATTTTGGGACGGAGGGAGTATTTCATTGCATTTAACATGACATAGTACTAATTTATTTTTAAATTTGTTTTAGTATGGCTACTAATTTTTGGATTAAGAATGTTTTTTTCCTCTGCAAAAATTTGCGAATTTTCAAAATTTCCCACATATTTAGTTAATTTTTTAACCCTGGTACTGACCAGAAAATGGGCAGTAATTCTAAAAATGGAAAATGGGCTACAATAAATTCCATATGAATTAGAAAATGAGTAAAAATTATAAAAATAATAGCAAATGGGTTGTACACGCCACATATTTCGAGGTTGACTTGTTTACGCAAGGCTTTGTCAGTCAACACATGATTCTAGCAGCAGTGACTGTTGGATGTCCATCCAACGGCCGACGTGCTTCTTCAATCTCTGATCTTCCTGCTCCAGTCGCCTAAACTAGCGCCAGCGGGACTGCTTGCTGCCTCCTCTTGTGGCCCGCTGTGATGCCGCACAGGCTTCCCTGGCCCACCCAACTACCTCCGCCTGGGCTGGCCGCACGCAATCAACTGCCTCCTTATTACACGAAAAAATGATTCCTCCCAGTGACATCTGGGGCGCACTGGTTGGGAGGCTGACCTATGGGCCTACTAAGTTGACGCGTACGCAGGGCATGTCAACTTAGTCAACAAATGATTCTAGAAGCAGTAACCATTGGATTTGAATCGAACGCTCATGCTGCTTCTTCAATCACTGCTCTTCTTGCACCAGCCGCCCAAACCAGCGCCGGCGAGACCACTTGCTCCTGCCTCCAGTGGACGGCTGTGCTACCGTTGAGGCCTCACCGTCCCCTACTACTCCCACCGCTAACCAGGTCCTGCGGGGATGGCAGCCTCACACCACAGCCGAACCATTGAACCCTCATACTCCTCTCCGCGTGGGCATCCACTGCCGCGTCTTCCCCGGCTCCGTGTTGTCCCCTTCCTAGGCCTCACCGTCGTCCCCTGTATTGGTCCTCTCGGTGCGGCGTGGTCGATGTGGTCAACGACTGACTTCCATCGGAAGAGTGCTGTACGTGGAGAGGCTGGCAGCTGGGTCCACAGCCGCAGCTGGGTCCATGGCCAAAGCCCAGTTTTTTTGTGATTTGCCAAGTAAGTCGCTTTGGCAGGCCTGTTGGGCTTCAAATCTTTCAAGACGAGGAGAGCTTCATTCGGCTGGCCGAGAAAATGGACTATCAGTAATGGGAAATGGGTTGTACATTTTTTTAACACATCAAACCAGCAATTAGTTTCAAATTTCTTTTTTTCATTTCGAGATTTTAAATTGCATTGATTTTTATACATGGACAATTTGTTGGATTTTATATTGATATATATTTATTTTTAAAATCAGTTTGAACATGACTCGAAATTTCGGGATCAAAAACAGTTCGGACCGCACCGAAATATGCAAAATTTCATATAAGTTTTTAACCGTGGCCACAATATGGGCTGTAATGCTAACAAAAAGAATATGGGCTCCAAAAAAACCTTAAGAATTAGCAAATGGGTTGTAAATTGTTAGAAATAATGGCAGATGGGATGTATGCTGCTTTCCACAGATTTGAGACTTTCCAAAAAAAGGTTGACGCACAAGCAGTGACTGTTGGATTTCCATCCAATGGCCGTCGTGCTTCTTCAATCTCTACTCTTCCTGCTCCAGCCGCTTAAACAAGCGGCGGCGGGACTACCTTCTCCCCCCTCCCCGCGGCCGGCTGTGCTGCCACACAGGCTTCGCCGCCCCACCATACTCCCATCGCTGGCCTAGCCATCCCTCTACTCACCCACACATGTAGTTATTCTCCTGTGACGGCAGACGAACTAGTAAACCCTCATACAGTCGTACTCCCCTCCACGTGGGAAACAACTGTCGAGTCTTCCCTGGCTCTGCGTCGTCCCCTTCCTAGGCCTCACCGTCGTCCACTGCCTTGGTGCTCTCGGCGTGGCGTGCTCAATGTGGTACACGACCGACTTCCATCGGAAGAGTGCTGTACGTGGAGAGGCTGGTAGATGGGTCCACGACCGCAGCTGGGTCCATGGCCACAGCCCAGTTTTTTTGTGATTTTCCAAGTAAGTCACTTTGTCAGGCCTGTTGGGCTGCAAATCTTTCAAGACGAGGAGACCTTCATTTGGCTCACCGAGAAAATGGCCTATCAGTAATGAGAAATGGGTTGTACATTTTTAAAACAGATCAAGCCGGCAATTAGTTTCAAATTTCTTTTTTTCATTTCGAGATTTTAAATTGCATTGATTTTTATGCATGGACAATTTGTTGGATTATATATTGATATATATTTATTTTTAAAATCAGTTTGAACGTGACTCGAAATTTCGGGATTAAAAACAGTTTGGACCGCATCGAAATATGCAAAATTTCATATAAGTTTTTAACCGTGGCCACAATATGGGCTATAATGCTAACAAAAAGAATATGGGCTCCAAAAAAACCTTAAGAATTAGCAAATGGGCTGTAAATTATTAGAAATAATGGTAGATGGGTTGTATGCTGTTTTCCACAGATTTGAGGCTTTCCTTGAAAAAAAGGTTGACGCACAAGCAGTGACTGTTGGATTTCCATCCAACGGCCATCGTGCATCTTCAATCTCTGCTCTTCCTACTCCAGCCGCTCAAACAAGCGCCGGAGGGACTGCCTGCTCCCTCATCCCCGCGGCCGGCTGTGCTGCCGCGCAGGCCTCACCGCCCCACAGTACTCCCATCGCTGGCCTAGCCATCCCTCTACTCACCCACACATGTTGTTATTCTCCAGCGACGGTAGACGAACCAGTAAACCCTCGTACAGTCGTACTCCCCTCCGCGTGGGAAACAACTGCGGAGTCTTCCTTGGCTCCGTGTCATTCCCTTCCTAAGCCTCACTGTCGTCCACCGCCCTGGTGCTCTCGTCGCGGCCTGGTTAATGTTGTCAACGACCGACATGCATCTGAAGTTGACTATGCGTGGAGAGGCTGACAGCTGGGTCCACGGCCGCACTCAAGGAAATGCCTCCTTATTATGCGCAAAAAAATGATTCCTCCACCTAACATCTAGGACCCACCGAAACGGCTTCTGTATTTCGTGAAAAAAATGTTACCGCCGCTGACAGCACGGACCCACCAGCTATATCTTCGCACGCAAGGAAGTGCATCCTTATTACGCACTAAAAATGAATACTCCCCCTGCTAGCTGGGACCCAGTATAGTGGGAGGCTGACTTGTGGGCCTACTAAGTTGACGGGGATGGAGGGCTTTGTCAACTTAGTCAATATGCACGATTCTAGCTCCATTGACTGTACGATGTCAATCCAACGGTCGTAGTGCTTCTTCAACCTTTGGTCTTCTTGCTCCAGCCGCCCAAACCAGCGTCGGTCGTGCCTCGTGCTCCTACCTCCCGTGGCCGGCTGCCATGCTATGGAGGCCTCACCGCCCCCTACTACTCCCACCGCTGGCCAGGCCATCCCTCTACTCACCCACACCCCCTGTTATTCTGCGACGACGGCAGCCAAACCAGTGAACCCTCGTACTCCTCTCCGTGCGGTCTTCCACTGTCGCGTCTTCCCCAGCTCCACGTCGTCCCCTTCCTAGGCCTCGCCGTCGTCCACTGCCCAGGTGCTCTCGGCGCGGTGTGGTCAACGTGGTCAAGGAACGGCTTCCATCGGACGTGGACTCTATGTGGAGAGGCTGACAGCTGGGTCCACGACCGCAGCGAGAAAGTGCCTCCTTATTACGCGCAAAATAATTATTCATCCACCTGACAGCGGGGACCCACCGGACGGGCCACCATATTTCGTGAAAAATTGTTTCCCCCTAACTGCTGGGACATACCAGCTACATCTTCGGACGTAAGAAAGTGCGTTCGGGCAAAAAAACCTTAAGAATTAGCAAATGGGTTGTGAATTATTAGAAATAATGGCAGATGGGTTGTATGCTGTTTTCCACATATTTGAGGCTTTCCTAAAAAAAGGTTGACGCACAAGCAGTGACTGTTGGATTTCCATCCAACGGCCATCGTGCTTCTTCAATCTCTGCTCTTCCTGCTCCAGCCGCTCAAACAAGCGCCGGCGGGACTGCCTGCTCCCTCCTCCCCGCGGCCGGCTATGCTGCCGCGCAGGCCTCACCGCCCCACCGTACTCCCATCGCTGGCCTAGACATCCCTCTACTCACCCACACATGTTGTTATTCTCCGGCGACGGCAGACGAACCAGTAAACCCTTGTACAGTTGTACTCCCCTCCGCGTGGGAAACAACTGCCGAGTCTTCCCTGACTCCGTGTCGTTCCCTTCCTAAGCCTCGCCGTCGTCCACCGCCCTGGTGCTCTTGTTGCGGCCTGGTCAACATGGTCAACGACCGACATGCATCTGAAGTGGACTATGTGTGGAGAGGCTGACAGCTGGGTCCTCGGCCGCATGCAAGGAAATGCCTCCTTATTATGCGCAAAATAATGATTCCTCCAGCTGACATCTGGGACCCTCCGAAAGGGCTTCTGTATTTCATGAAAAAAATCTTACCGCCGCTGACAGCTCGGACCCACCAGCTATATATTCGCACGCAATGAAGTGCCTCCTTATTACGCACAAAAATGAATACTCCCCCTGCTAGCTGGGACCCAGTATAGTGGGAGGCTGACTTGTGGGCCTACTAAGTTGACGGGGATGGAGGGCTTTGTCAACTTATTCAATATGCACGATTCTAGCTCCATTGACCGTATGATGTCAATCCAACGGCCGTAGTGCTTCTTCAACCTCTGGTCTTCTTGCTCCAGCCGCCCAAACCAGCGCCGGTCGTGCCTCGTGCTCCTGCCTCCCGTGGCCGGCTGCGATGCTGTGGAGGCCTCACCACCCCCTACTACTCCCACCGCTGGCCAGGCCATCTCTCTACTCACCCACACCCCCTGTTATTCTGTGGCGACAGCAGCCGAACCAGTGAACCCTCATACTCCTCTCCGCGCGGGCTTCGACTGTTGCGTCTTCCCCGGCTCCGCGTCGTCCCCTTCCTAGGCCTCGCCGTCGTCCGCCGCCCAAGTGTTCTCGGCGCGGTGTGGTCAACGTGGTCAAGGGACGGCTTCCATCGGACGTGGACTATACGTGGAGAGGCTGACAGCTAGGTCCACGGTCGTAGCAAGGAAGTGCCTCCTTATTACGCGCAAAATAATTATTCGTCCACCTGACAGCGGGGACCCACCGGACGGGCCACCATATTTCGTGAAAAAATGTTTCCCCCTAACTGTTGGGACCCACCAGCTACATCTTCGCACACAAGGAAGTGCGTTCGGGCAAAAAAATGATTCGCCCCCCTGACTGCTGGGACCCACCAGCTACATCTTCGCACGCAAGGAAGTGCGCGACAGTCGGGACCCACCTGGTTGAAGCACACGTAGCGTTTTCATTCTGGTCGCGAACGTGTACGTACATACTGGTCGATGTAGAGGCACGCACGTGTCGTAGTAGAGGCGCGCAGGTAGCATGTACACGTACGTACAGCGGACAATGTGCAAGAAAGAAAATACGGCCACATACGTACATACGGTCAGAACGGAGAAACTACGTCGTCGTCGTGTTCATGGGGAGCCAACCAGCTAGGTCGGAACGGAATGCGTCGCCGTGTTCATCGGGAGGGCTTGGATGGAACAGCCGATGGAAACGAGGCATGGCGTACCACAGAACGAAGGAAACGGCCTTGTGTTCGACCGGCCATGGTTGAAATGAGATCCTGTTCATCGGGAGGGGTCTGGTGTACCGCAAAATGGAGGAAACAGACCTCCTACGGTCGAAACGGGGGTCCTGTTGATCAGGAGGGGTGTGGCGTACTACAAAACGAAGGAAACAGACTTGTATTGGAGCGCTACGGTCGAAATGAGGGTCCTGTTCATAGGGAGGGGTGTGGCGTACCGCAAAACAAGACTCCACGGGATACTGTTCATCTCCACAGTCGACCCCCACCAGCCTCCACGGGCTACTGTTCATCCATCATCGACCTCCTCCAGCCTCCACCTACGACTGTTCATCCATGGGCTCCTGTTCATCCAGCCTCCACCGCGCGCTACTCCACCGGCTATTGTTCAACCAGCCCTCTCCATGGGCTCCTGTTCAACCACCCCTCCACGGGCTACTGTTCATCTCACCCTCCACCATCTACTATTCATCCAGCCCTCCACGGGGTGGTCTTGTTCATCCTGCCCTCCACGGGGTCCTGTTCATCCAGCCCCAACCCGCTCGATCGGTCGGGGTCCTGTTCATCTAGAGGCAACACCACGGGGTCCTGTTCATCCACCCCCATCGGGAACTATTCATCCAAACCCCCCGGCAACGCTCACTATTCATCCAGAGACAGCATCTATCGGCTTCAGTTAGCAGCAGTAGCGAATCGCTCGATCGGGTTCAGTTAACAGCCATCGATTGATCGCTCGGGTTCAGTAACGCGTAGCATGCAGTGCAATCGCTCGGGTTCAGTTAGAGCCCAATGCCTCGCTCAGGTTCAGTTAGAGCCCAACGCCTCGCGTGCGTGTATGAGAGAAACGTGCATCGCTCGGCCCCGACCACCCACCGTAACCGGGAACACCCCGATATTTTCCTCACCCTCGCTTCTACCAAGGTTTTTTCCATCATGGACGGCCCAAAGAATGTCACGCAGCTGCGTATCCGGCCCGCCCAGGATGAAAAGCCCATTTTTTCATGATTTTTTGTCATAGAAGTAGGAGCCCACGACATCTATGATGATATCGGGTTTTGTCACAATAATCGTCATAGAAGTGTCATAAGTATGACAGAAAAAAAATTCGTTCGGCCCAAAATGTCACGGATGTGTCTTTTTTGTAGTGTTCCCCAACCGAGCAGAGCTGGGTCGACGGCGAGCAGTGTCGAGAAAGTCGATGGTGATAGGCGGCGGCAAGTGGAAGTGGCAAAATGCGGTGGGCTTTGCCGGTAGCTTGGCGGCGGCGGCAGGCGTCGAGCTAAGTGTTTACCGCCACGATAGGCGGTGCCATGGCATAGACGCGGAGGAGCTTGTGCAGGTGTGAATGGGGAACGTACCGGAGGGGCCGAGGTGGGTGGCGGGCAGGGTGAGGGTTTTTGTGACGTGGGGATGGTGAGGGTTTTATTTTTTATTTTTTTGAATTGGGTGGTGAGGGTTTTCTGTCCCACAAAGAATTTTGGGGGCGACGGTTTGCTAGAGCGAACCGTGTGTGACTGACGCAGCAGGCAAAATGATAGTCATTGGACACGGTTCTAATTTTGGGAACCATGTGTGATTGACATACTACCTCCGTCCTGGTTTATTGGTTCCCCATTGTAATTTTTACCAAAATTTGGCGAAATATTTAACATACCCAGACATAGATAATAATCATACACGTACATAAGCATAGTTCAACCATAAGTACATAGTTCAACCATCATTAAGCATACTCAAGCGTACATAGTTCGATCCATCCCACATCTCATCTCACATGCGGCTGGCACGATCCTAAAGCTTCTCCAGGTACTCGGCGTATGCACCGTGCGCCACCCTGCGAGAGTACTTCTGCTTGAAGGAGCCAACGGCCCGTCCTCTTGCATGCGCAAGAACACTTCTATATGCATCATGAATCTTGTGGTTGAAAAATGGGCATCCGTATCCATCTTTCCAAGTGCTAATATGCCTGTTATGCATTCCCCCTAAAGCTCCCTCAGGATCCACCTCTTGTACCTCCTCTGGGCATCTTCATCCTCGCTGTCCACATCATCAGACAACACCTATACATGTAGTAAAACAAATTTTGCATCAAATCGCTGATTACATGCCGTGAAGTAGGATTAGGAATTTATGGCTATTTATTTATACATATTCAGAGATTATGGTTCAATTTTTAAGCACGGTCGTCTATGTACATACCAATCTTGAAGAACATAATGGCACAAACATATGTAGGTCATTCAAAATCAATTGTCAAGTCCTGGCTAGGAATTATTAGCACAAACACTAACCCTAGTCGGATTACTAGCAAAAATCATTTACACAGATGAAACAACTAATCACTTATCACCTGTACCATTCAAACAATCAATACACTACATGGATCTAACGAAACTTACTCATATTTCATGGATTGGGAGAACATAACCACAGGATTTCTATTCCAAAAAGGGGGAGGCAGGAGTAACCAAAGAAACCCTATGATCTATTTGACACATAAATGGGTATAGATGACGAACCAGCTATCCGTCATCGTCGGAGTCGTCGCCAGAGTGGACGTCGGAGTCGTCGCCGGAGTGGTCGTCAGAGTCGATGTGGAACTCCGCTTCCGACTGTGGAAGCTCGACGCCGTCGACGATGTCAGCGTGCATCGATAACTCGCCGGCAGTGACGGCAAGCTCTGTCTCAATCTCCACGCGGTGCTCTGGTGCTTTAGCAGCCCCGGTGTCGCCACTCCCCCCGATGGGGCGCTTCGGCGGCATCCTCATACACTGACGGCTTTGAGGACTGAGAGCGGCGTCGAGGTTGCAAGCAGAGAGAGAGAGGATTGTGTGTGCGTAGCGAGTATGGGTGGTGCGGCCGCTCGGGCGCACCATTAATATGGATTAGTGGGAGTTGTGGGAGAGAGGCGGGCGGCGGTCAAACCGATGGCTCGCCTCCCGGTGAGCCTGCGCACCGGACTGCTGGCATGCCTACCAAAGTTTCACACAGCTACTCGCACGCCTCCCTGTCTTCCTGCGTGGCGTACTGCTCCCATGCGTCCCGTCAACTCACGCCTGCTCGCACGCCACACGGGTCGCGCGGCAGCACGTATATTGTATTTCTATTTGGATGATTAACGCTGTCGCTTTATTGCTTAACCGAAGCATGACACGTATCCATTGTTGGTCTAACGCTCATGGTTAAAATAAATAATCAGTTTGGGATATTGGTTCCCAATTATTAATAATCTCCCATCTGTAATTAGATAAATATTACATCAAAACTGGTCTCAAATTTGACTAAAAAAAGTACAATGCCACTTTGTATTGGTGTCCATATGACAACACGATAAGTTTCATGAACTTCAAATAAGTTTTGGATGTACTATAATTTAAAAATCAAGATTCTCAATGTTTGAAATTTGTTGCATGGGGAGTAAACATGCACCCAATGAGACATGTGTTTTTGCAATCCATTTAGGTGCACTATCACGTGTGCATGTAGCTCAAATTTGATTTTTGCACATTATACCCATAGAAAATCAATCAATGTACTAAAACATCTTAATGATCTCTGTGAATTTTTTGAAATTAAAATATCCCTCCTTTGGTAACATGTATGTTCACCGCGGGATAATTAATTTAACATGCATCGTGTGGGTTGGCTCGCAGTACACTACGAGTTGTGAGCCACCGTGTGGGTTGGCCGTTTTGTTAGGAAGGCTGGTGCCACATCAGAGTCGTGAAATCCTTATTTAAAACATTACACAACCCTTTCATACATAAATGTTTTGGCCACATGCAGTCGATGGTTGTCCTAGACGACACTCGATACTCAGGTGTGATGCATTCTGTGGTCCCGCGAGGTCGTCGTCCATCACTTTGACGAACAACCGGCAGTGAGGTTAATTTGACCAGCAAGGTATAATCTTTTTTGTTTGTGTTATGGTGGTATATAGTACGCGTCGAAGAGGTGGGAGGGGGCTAGCATATATACTATACGTATGTGTCCATGAACAAGTACACCTCACTCAGTGTCGGGACTTTTTGGTTACCGAGGCACGTGCCACATCAAAATTATGAAATTGGTTATTCAAACATCACACAACACCTTTTTGGGCCACATGCATATATATCCTAGCTAGGACAGTCACGTGTGTCGCTTCCATCTGTGGGCCCACGAGGCCATCGTCGATGCATGCATGCATGCATCACTTTGACCTACATCGGGAGAGGTTAATTAATTTCACCATCGATGAGGATTCTTTTGGGTTGTACATATATTACGGCAGGAGCATATAGTATGCGGTGAAGAGGGGGGAAGGGGACCATCATATGTAGTACACTTGATATGAACCTCGCTCTGTGTGGGTTTACGGTTTTTGAGGCATGTGGCACATCAAAGTTGTGCATTTTAGGTATTCAACATATATATGTTTGGCCCACATGCAAAGTAGTGGTGATTGTACTCTTGCACCCACTTAAGCGGTTATCAGCGATATCGATGCTTTCCATCTATGGGCCCGCTTGGTCCATCACTTCTTTTTGCCTGACAACAGGAGAGGTTAATTTGACTTAGTAGGGGATTATTATTTTTGCTCTGGGATGACATGCATGATACACTTTGAGCACACACATATGCATGTGTACGCATGAATCCCTCCCATCGAGTCAAAGTGGCTAGTACATCGACACCATCATGTACCGATCTCGCTCTATGTGGGGAGCAAGTGCACGATTTTTGACACACACGCCAGATCAATGTTGTGTATTCAAACATGCATGCACGCATCACCTCCACACATATGCATGTAGAGGTTGCCTTCGAATAATACACTCCCTCGCGTGGTTATTGGCAACAAGCCTATATATTCGTGGGCCCGCATGGACATCCATGATCACCTTGACCAACAACAAGATAGGTTACCATGGCGGATTCTTCATTTGGTTAGTGTTATCGTAGTATAGGTCATGGTGATATTCAGACCTAATTAAGTTTGAGCGCATATACTATGCATGCATGCATGCATGCATATATGAATCCTCGTCGTTGGCTTGAAGTGTGGTGTAACATACATATGCATAATCAACCTAACCCTCACTTAGTGTGGGGATTTATAGTTTGAAATCACGGTGCCACATCAAAGTTGTTCATTGTTACTCAAAAACACACCTCTCCATACATATGTTTGGGTCACACGCATGCAGTGGTTGTCTTCAGGGACTAGCTACTTGCGTGATTATTGGCGAGCTAGCCCATCTCCGGGGTCGCATGGATGTCCATCACTTTGACCAACAACAAGAGAGAGGTTGTACGACCAAGGTGGATTATTCTTGGTCCATTTTATGATCCATCTTGGTGAGATATATGCCTCTCTGGCTCGCCGACTGAAAGTGTGTGTGTGGGGGGGGTTGCTACATCGCACTTTGCTAGGTGAACCTCGGTTGGGGGGGCATGCATTCATAGCTTAATTAGGATTCCCTTCATGGCGAAACGAGGGGGGTGGGGGCTCCTAGCTACTTCGCACTTTGCTAGGTGAACCTCGGTTGGGGGGGCATGTGCATTCATAGCTTAGGATTCCCTTCATGCCGACACGAGGGAGGGGTGGCTGCTAGCTACTTCGCACTTTGCTAGGGTGAACCTCGGTTGGGGGAGGGCATGCATTCATAGCTTAGCTAGGATTCCCTTAGTGCTAACACGAGGGAGGGGGGCTGCTAGCTACTTCGCACTTTGCTAGGTGAACCTCGGTTGGGGGCATGCATTCTTAGCTTAGGAATCCCTTTGTGCCGACACGAGGGAGGGGGCTGCTAGCTCTACTTCACACTTTGCTAGGTGAAACTCGGTTGGGGGGCATGAATTATAGCTTAGGATTCCCTTTGTGTCGACACGAGGGAGGGAGCTGCTAGCTACTTCGCACTTTGCTACGGTGAACCTCGGTTGGGGGGATGCATTCATATATAGCTTAGGATTCCCTTTGTGCCGACATGAGGGAGGAGGGGGGCTGCTAGCTACTTTGCACTTTGCTAGGTGAACCTCGGTTGAGGGGGAGGGGGCATGCATTCATATATATCTTAGGATTCCCTTCATGCCGACACGAGGGAGCAGGGGGCTGCTAGCTACTTCGCATTTTGCTACATGAATCTCGGTTGAGGGTGAGGGGGCGTGCATTCATAGCTTAGGATTCCCTTCGTGCCGACACGAGAGGGTGAGAGCAAGCAATACCGTGCGCTTTGGGAGAGAGGTGCCACATCGAAGTTACATTTGGTACATGAAAATCAAACCACCCTTTTGATACATAAATTTGGTCCACATGCAAGTGTGTTCGTGTTCTGACCCTCTCCCGCGTCATTTTTCGCCAAATTTATGAACATTAGACAAGTCGGTTGATGCAACAGACACGGTTCACTCAAACTAACCGTGTGCCACGCCGATGCACCTGTCACGCACACATCCGCACAGTACATTGGGCTCCACGAGGCTCCCCCTCTCAAAAATATCTACCCGCTTTGAGGGTTTTTCTGTTTCATAACACACAGTTGTTATCTCCGGACCGTGTGTGATGTTTCTTGTTCCCAATCCCATCTGCATCGAAAATATCTGCCTGCCTCGAGGGTTTTTCTTTTTCATAACACACGGTTGTTATCTCCGGACCGTGTGTGATGCACTATCATCAAAATTTTCAATAACCCGGCATTTCACTCCTGCGTAGTAAAATTTTCAGTACCCGCGTCATTTCCTCAAACACCCCCCCCCTCCACACACACACACACACACACCAAAACCTCCTCGAGCGTGCATGCACGCACACACACACACACCCTCCCTTGCTCGAAACCCTAGCAAAGTCCCTGCCGCAGCCGCAAGGCCTCCATTGTCAACATCTGCCAGTTTGCCCATGCAACTTACCCACCGATCTCCATGCGCAGGCTGCCCTGAGTTTCTTAGATGACGCATGCCAAACGCCCCCTTTCCCATAGATCCCCATCCCCATTCCCCACTACAGTGCTTCGTAGCCTAAGCCCGGCTACGCTTCCCGTGGAGCTCGAGGAGCGACTGTCCCAAAAGAGGTGTATAGCGGTCTCTTCGCCCGACATCGCCAAGGAAGCTCATGACCATTACTGGCGGCAGGCACTCAAGCCTGAGGAGGGCTGTGTCACAGGTTAAGTTGCCCAACCCCAACCCCTCAGGTTCAACCGCCGTCGATCTCATCCATGGCCCCGCCACTGATCTCCTCTGGCTCGTTGTCAACAATTTGCCATTCTACATCGCCATCGAGCCCCTTTTGTCATTTCTGAAGGACACAGTCTGCGATGCTGACTTGGGATCCATAGCTTCCAAGTCAGACCTCATCGACGGTGACCATGAGGAGGGCACCCTCTCTGGCTCTTCCAAGGGGAAAGAGCCCATCTACTCTTCCAAGGGAAAAGCGCCCGTCTGCAACATCTGGGAGGGCACCCTACAGCCGTACTCTTCCAAGGGGAAGGAGCCCATCTGCGACAACATGGAGCGCCTCCAGGGTCCGTGCTCTTCATACAGGAACGAGCCCATCTGTGACAAGTGAGGAAACCCATGATTTGTTTATTTCAGTTGTTCACAATGTGATTGTCTATATGTGCAATTATTTACTGTGCAGTACATTTCATCAATCCAGTTTTAAACATACCAATAGGAATGCATATATTTTCTTGCTGTTAAGCCTGTTATAGCTAGCATATGCCTCTTTCAAAGTTTTTTGATTGTTCGGTTGTTTGTAGTTAGCATATGTTCAGTTTCAAATGCTATCTTTGGTTGTTCGTTGTATGCCTTGTTTATTCCAGTTATTCACAATGTGATGTTCTGTGTAGTTCAATTTCATCAGTACCAGTTTCAACAATACCACTATGAATGACTACATTTGGTTGCCGCATCTTGGAGTTAACATGCCTTTCCATTTTTATTTAACCATAACCAGTGTACTTGACCCGCACAATACCAGTTTGAATGACCATGTTTGCTTGTTGTTAAATGTTAGGCCTGTTGCAGTTAGCACACCTTTCCACTTGTTTTGCTTTACTAGCGTGCTTAAACCTGCACACTGAAGTTGTCTTTTGGAGATTATTTTGTCTACCATGTGTAATTTTGGTTGATGTTTAGCCCATTGTGCTTAACATGCTTCTTGATTTACCTAAACAGGACAATTTTGGGAATGACTGTTGTTTTCCATCGAGGTTAGTTTCATCCCATGGTTTATATCTGCTCACTGTTTAGGATATCCGTAGCTGGTACCATATAGGCCGGCGGCTGATAAGGGACTAATCGGTGAACCGGACTTTTAACTGAATATATCTGCAACCCATTTTTCCTTAGGCTAACTAGGGCCATATGTAATATATCTGAGGCTACACAACATGCACTGTACTTAATGTCTAAATATGCAATCCTAGGCTACATAGCAAGAAGGAAGAGTGTTACATTAATGTTCTAATGATGTCTAGATGTATGTAGAAGAGCAGCAGCAACAACAGCAACAACACAGCCCTGTTTGGATACTCAACTTAGCTAGAGGTTAGAGTTAGTTTCTAGCTCATTACTAACCCTGAACTAACTCCATCCAAAGAGTTGTTTGGATGGCAGGGTTAGATTGACAATAAATGCACAAAGAGAACTAGCTCCAATTAGCACCTCTTGGGTTGGATAGTAGCTTTTTTGGGTGGGTTATAGATGCAACTAGCTCAAACTAGCCCCCGTGTTTAGATATACTTTAGGGCTATTTGATCCAAAACTAGCTCAAACTATCTGTAACCCGTGGATACAGTAGCAGATAATTTTTAAGAAGGAACTAAACTCCTTCCGGCCCATAATATAAGATGCTAATTCATCTAATATGTGAGTATATTGGATGTTATAAGATACTCCCTCCATTCCTAAATATTTGTTCTTTTTAAAGATTTCAAATGGACTACCACATATGGATGTATATAGAATATTATAAAAGAGTGTTGTACTACATCATTGTGCCATTATTGTTTAGCTTCTAATATTAACTTGGTGCTTTTAGGTACATATGTCATTGGTAAAGATCCGCATTTCGACCCTTTCTACGTATGGCGCAATGAGATATCGATGAACCAGCATCAAGTGAGGAAGCTGATAAAGATTGTTAGTAAAATGGGTCCAAAGATGGCAATTATTTGTTTACACTTTATCCAAGACAACAGCGAACTACAGGATGGTAAGTAAGAACTCTACATCCTTCTTTTTACTGCCCATAATGAGTTGTGTTAGATGACAATGTCTGAAATCTTATTCCTTTGCAGTGGTTGCCAAAGCAGTTTACTCAATATTACCTCTCAAACTACATGATTGGTGGGCATGCAAAGGTTAAAGCATTTCTACCAGAACACGATGATTATCTAGATGCTTTCATGAAGACCGTGAAGGATGGGCTGCGGGCCATCACAAGGGGTTGGACTAGAGTCGTGCGTGCCTTCTGCATGGAGGAGGGCACAATATGGGCATTCCGCTTCACCATGTTCAGCAACCAGAATATATTTCGCTTCTTTCTTTACCATCTTTAATAGTACAAGTATACAACTATGGTTCATCATTCTTTATTTGGTTCTTATGTAATTCTTGAACATATGTAACTGATGGATATGAATAAAGCTTTAGCATACATTCAAATTCATATCCAAATCCGGTACAATTTGGAAAAGCAGCAATTAAGTTACGGTAAAATTACACTCTCCAGGTTGTTACGGCACACACGGTTGGTAAAACACAAACGTTTGCGATATGCACCATAATCCGAGACGGTTCACAGAGAGCAAACGTGTGGAAGCATGCACATAGTTGTCGTTTGCAAAGCGTGTGCGATGTCACACAATATCACAAACAGTGTGGGCAAAACTAAACGTTTGTGTTAGTTGCCTTATCGTACACGATTCGCAACCATGAATTGTTTCTGATGAAGTATGCATCGTAAACGTTGCACCACAGAATACCGTGTGCAATAGTTGTCGTGTACGACGATGTTACGACGGTCCGACGTTTCGTAATCATGTCCAACACTCGTACGACGATTAGCTAATCTTCTTAACGATGAATCATTTCTTATGGGCCGCGTGTCATGCACGTTCTATAATAGTGAATTGTTTGTGATGGGACGCGCATCATAAACGTAGCACCACAGAATACCGACTGCGATGGCAATGCAAGGAGAAACAAGTAGGAGGACTGTAGGGGCCCTATCCCCGACGGTTTCTGGGTCGTGTGGGAAGGACCCCCCTATCGCCCACACTCACTTGGCGACGGATCCAAATGCCGTCGCGGAAAGGGGTTTTAAACCGTTTGTTTAGGACCGACATGCACCAATGGGGGCTAAGCGTGACCCCGTCCCACCTAACACCTTCGTGGAAAGGCTCTTCAAGCCATCAGTGGTATGGCAGGATGAGAGCAGCAATGCCAGTCCGGATCCAATCACACCCCCGGATTCTGAATATAATCCCGATATCATTGGGGGCTCGGCCACCGAACTAACGCCATCGGCTCATGTAATCATTGCGGTAATCGCCCCATGGACCGAACCCTTCCTGGCCTACCTCAATAGGCGAGAGCTCCCCGAGGACCAGAATGAGGCCCGATACATCGTCCGACACTCTAAAGCCTACAAAGTTCATGCAGGAGAGCTCTACAAGAAAATTACTACCGGAGTCCTTCAAAGGTGTATCTCCAAAGAAGAGGGGCGGCAGCTCTTGGCCGAAATCCATGCTGGTCTTGGCGGTCATCATGCCGCAGCTCGGGCCCTTGTAAGTAAGGCCTTCCGAACTAGATTTTTCTGGCCTACGGCCCAAGCAGATGCGCAAGACCTCATCCAGCGTTGTGTAGGATGCCAGCTTTTAGCCAATCAAAGCCATATGCCACTTACCGCCCTACAAACAATCCCCATTACTTGGCCCTTTGCGGTCTGGGGGCTTGACATGGTCAGACCCCTTAAAGGGGGAAGCCATAAGAAAAAATATACGTTGGTCATGGTGGATAAATTCACCAAGTGGATAGAGGTCAAGCTAGTTAAAACGGCCGAAGCCGGACTAGTGATAGATTTCATATCAGGTGTCGTACACCGTTATGGTGTCCCACAGCATCATCACAGATAATGACTCTAACTTCATAGCCGACAAAGTAAAAACCTGGTGTGCTAATCTGGGCATCAAGCTCGATTATGCCTCCGTCTATCACCCTCAAACAAACGGTCAAGTCGAACGGGCTAATGGCATGATAATGAGCGGAATTAAACTCAGACTAGTGCGATCCTTACAGGAGTCAGATAAACACTGGGTTGAGGAGCTCAACTCCATACTCTAGGGGCTGCGGACCATGCCCAATCGCACAACTGGATACACACCGTTCTTCATGGTGTACGGTGCAGAGGCCGTCTTGCCCTGCGATATTATCCATGACTCACCTCGAGTCCGCATGTACGAGGAGAAAGAAGCCGAGCTCGATCGGCAAGATGACTTAGATGGCCTGGAGGAGGAGCGTGATGTCTCAAAAGCTCGCTCAGCATTGTACCAACAACAAGCTCAAAGATACCAAAGCAGAGAAGTGCGGGCCAAGACTTACAATGTCGGTGAACTCGTTCTACGCCTACCAGAGAAGAAAAAGGACAAGCTCAAGACCAAATGGGAGGGTCCCGGCATTATAGATGAAGTTCTCACTAGAGGAGCCTATTGCCTTCGTTATGCATCAGACAATTGCTTAGAGCCGAACCCATGGAACGCTGCCAGACTCCGAAGATTGTATGCCTCAGTCCAAACTCAATGTTCGTTATCTTTTTCTATTCTTTTCTTTTTCTTCCTTTTGTTTTTATACGACTTCTGGCCTGTGTTCAGATAAACCGCACACTTACGGGGTACACATCCTGAAATGTACATACCCACCAATACCTAGGGGCTTCTTAACACATAAGCTTATTTTCTGAGGATCAAGCTCACAATATATA
This sequence comes from Triticum urartu, assembly GCF_056163025.1. Classification (NCBI taxonomy): domain Eukaryota; kingdom Viridiplantae; phylum Streptophyta; class Magnoliopsida; order Poales; family Poaceae; genus Triticum; species Triticum urartu. The sequence continues at coordinate 102,816,597 of NC_141878.1, forward strand.
TATATATATGTGGTCTTCTCATACATGTCTTTCTGCACCATTACATGCATCTTTATGACTTAAATTTTTGACAAGCTGGGTTGCCTGGTTCTTGTGCTTATACCCTACATTCCCGCTTGTTTGGCTAGGGCATAAAGGGAGCACCTCCACGATTGTTACAGTCGGGTCATCCGAACGTGTACCTCAGACGGGTGAAGCCAGAAGCTAGCGTTCTTAAGGGAATAATAGGTTGGCGGATAAGATGAACTACCCTCGTTGCGATACAAGCCCCCCACATACATAGTGTATTGTGATTTTTAGCATCACAGCTCAAGCATGCATAGCGCATGCTGGCCCAGGAAGAGGAACCCTTAATGGAACTATTCTCTCTGGAAGATGTTTCTTACGATCAAATGTAATATAACATAAATTCCCGAATACAAATTGTCTGTTCAAGAAACTATGACCGTACTACCTGGTTTCCAACCATACTTTGGTGCTTCCCTACGGTATAGTATTCGGAAACACTCCAAACCTAGGGTTTTCGGAGGTCGAAGCAGAAAGTCTGCCATGACAATGGTTTTACAAATTTGGCTGGAGACAAGTGTGTCGATAAAAGTACATTGCTACTTGGACTCAAAAACTTCTTCCTCTAGACCCTCTAACTGGTTGTCTAGTTTACAATCCTGTTGTGAAAACATGGTGGCCATATTCACTTGGTCGTACACCAGGCTGACCGGAATTTCCTGTCCATCAGATCCTCAAGGTCCGACCTGCGCCATATGATTTAGGTCAAGTTCTCTGTACCGTGTTTTCACCATGGCCCGGGCATCCCGAGCACCTTCTCGGCATGCTGATATCTTCCATAACCCAAAACGGCGCCGAGCTCCCTTGAACAAATTCACAAGTTTCTGCATACTTCCTGGAGGAGAATCGGCTGGCCATAAAGCCTTAGCAATGTTTCTCATTGCCTTCCGAGCTCGCTCATGCACCTTAGACAGCTCTTGCAGCAGGTTCCCTTGAAATCCATACACCTCTTCTCCAGGCCGCCCAGTCAGCACACCTACAGAAATAAACTCGTTAAGATTTACATTAGCGAACTGTACGAAAGTAAGTTAAACGGCATACTAAATATGTCGCCTCTCAGCTTTCTGTTCTCCTTCAAGGCGTCCGCCAATTGGGCTCGAACGTCTTTCAGCTCTTCGCCTAGCTGGGTGTTGGCGTCCTGTAGCTTGTTCTTCTAATCCCTGATCCGTGTCAGTACACGTTGACTAGTGGCCTCTTTCCTTTCGGTATGTTGTTTATCCGCCTATGCGGCCTTCAGTTTCTCTTCCAGCGGATCAGACGATCCTACCATCGTAAATACAACAGTGTTTATTTGAATAAACATTACTGGCACATGATTATATTTTCGTGACAGTCGCGGACATTACTAGTCGGTGCCTCCTTGGACTTTGCCAGTTCAGCGATAACTGCAGTTCGCTGGGTCCGGCATTTTTCTAGCTCCTGAGACAGCATGTTGTTCTTCTCCGTGAGTACCTGATTATGCAATGATCCTTAAATCAGTTGCGTCAACTGCTTTAAGTCTCAGGGGCTACTGACACATGATCTTACCCGCATGTCCTTGGAAAGTTGTTGGGTGGCTCCAGTGAGCCCATCCCGAGCAGCTCGGATGTATGCATCCGCTGAGCTGAAAGCATTAAATGCTTCTTCAATAAAGGTTGGGTCGCGCATAGCCGCTCTCCGGTGCCGATGATTCATTGCACTCTCCACTTCGGAGTTGGTAACTGATACATCATCTGAATCCTCAAGGAGAGGACAATCCGGCATTTCTCCTGTACCAACCCCAGCCCTTAGGGCGGGATCCGAGATCCGATTGGGTGATGCATGACCGGCAAGGTCCCCAAACACAGTTTGCCGTATGCTTTTCCTGAAGATGTCGCGCAGCAGGAAATGTCAAAATTCGGTACCTCTGCCATGAGAGCATTAAAAAATAACCATACCTTTTTGAGGGTGGGAGGTTGGCACTATCGTCGTCCGCCTTTATTTTCGAAGACCCGCCCCGTGTAGGCGTCGCCTTCTTAAGGGACGCTTCCAATGCGGTGCGGCGAGATGAGCGCCGCCCCTTTGAAAGCATGAGACAATGCGGCAGGTGAGGCACAATAAGAAAACTCTTTTGGAGGAGATGTCTCCTGGGTACTTACGTGGGAAGAGGGGAGAAGGCCAAGGTAATCGGCTATAATGGCCACATCTATGGAATTGTAGCTCGCAAACCCCCTCCTTGAGCTCTACGGATATATCCGGATCCTCTTCGAATACAGGATCCAGGTCCTGAATATGGTCCTCCGGCTACAGGGCGGGGCTATAGATCCCCGCGGTAACTTTCCTCCATTCCTTTTAAAAAATGGTTGGATTAAGTTCAGCTGGGTACAAATCAGGAGGAGTATTGAGTAAAATAACTGAGCGAAGGCTTACCCAGCTGGGAGGGTTGCACATGGAAAAGCCCTCTCGGCACTTAAGGCAAGTGAATTCTTCCTTCTCCCCCTTAAAAAGATCAGCCAGCATGGCAGCCAAGGCGGCGAATTTTTCTGGACCCTTACGTCTGCATCGTGATGCGTCGTCTTCCCCATTGTAATGCCACATGGGGAGTCCTCTGGATTGGAGTGGCTGAATGCCCCACATTATTGAAATCTCCATTACCTCAATAATGGATAGTCCGGATTGGGTAAGTGTCTTTATCTTGTCCAGTAGCTTCTTAACCTCCACACTGTCTTCCTCCTCGAGGCTTTGGGGGTGCCAGCTGTGGTGCTTCTTTAACGGAGCATTGGAAAACGCGGGTAGGCCTCGTCAAATTGGGTCTGGGAGAACGACATCTTCAATATAAAACCACTCTGAGGGCCACTCTTCGGATGCCTTCTTTAGAGTGCCTGATAGGTATCATGCGCCGCCCACCTCGAATATGGATCCCTTTTGGGAGTGAGGGATGAGGCAGAAAAGCTTCCTCCATAATTCAAAATGGGCCTCGCAGTCTAGGAACAACTCACAAAGAGACATGATGCTCGAGATGTGCAGTATGAAGCCCGGCGTGAGATTGTGCAGTTGGAGTCCGTAGTACTCCAGGAGAACTCGGAGGAAAGGGTGGATTGGAAATCTGACACCTCTTGAGAGAAAGGAAATGAAGCACACTCGCTCCCCTTTGGAAGGGTTGGGGAAATTTTCTGCCAGGGCTTCGCCATTGAAAGAAGTTAATCCCGCCCGAACAGGGACTAGATCTGCGGGAGGGAGGTATCCCTGCACCTGATGCTTGGTCAGTTGGGCATGGGATACCGAACAACTCTCCCAATCGCCTTTTTGAGGACCGTGGGACGGGAGGAAGAACCGGGTGCATTGGCCATGTTTGCGTAGTTTCTTGTGGCAAGTTCTATGATTTTCGCCTCGTGTGGAATGGCATCTGAGATCTAATCTCCTTAAATAGACGGCCTCCGTATGATGCCAGGGTGTTATTTGTAAAAACGCTGGGACCTTTCGTGTTCATTTGACATGTGGAAGCCGAGGCGATGGAGGCGTGGAAGCCGAAGGATATGATGTTTAATACAAAGTCGAAGCCGTCCAGAAGATCATGGAGGGCCTACCCGGCAGGACCAAGGATGTAAAAGCCGGATACTGCGTCATCGTCGAAGGGTCGTATACGGTTCTTTTTTTTCAAATTGCTCTGGAGTATTTGGAAGAGGAACCCGCCTTGCAATGCCGAAGACAATCCGCGTGTCGGACATATCATCATTGATGCCTGGTTTAGGGGCTACTGAGGGAGTCCTAGATAAGGGGCTCCCCGAGCGTCCGGGCTATGTGACGTGGGCCGAACTCGTGGGCCATGAAGATACAAGATGGAGGGCTTTCCCCCGTGTCTGGATGGGACTCCCGTTGGTGTGGAGGGCAAGCTTGGCGTTCGGATATGAAGGTTCCTTTTTCTGTAAACTGACTCTGTATAACCCTAGCCCCCTCCAGTGTCTATATAAACCGGGGGGTTTAGTCCGTAGAGGCGATCATAATCATACAGGCTAGACATCTAGGGTTTAGCCATTACGATCTCGAGGTAGATCAACTCTTGTAACCCCTTTACTCATCAAAGTCAATCAAACAGGGAGTAGGGTATTACCTCCATTAAGAGGGCCTGAACCTGGGTAAATATTGTGTCCCCTATCTCCTGTTACCTTCGATCCTAAGACGCATAGTTCGGGACCCCCTACTCGAGATCTTCTGGTTTTGACACCAACAATCACCTCTTCTTGTCTGTATACAGGGCACTATTGATGTTACTAATGAAGCAGGTGTTGTCTCGCATGGTCGCACTCTTTGGACCTATTCCAACATCCGTTGCAGGGTATTCGGGATGGATACTAGTGTACTAGCGCCAACACCTTCTCCCTGGTTCAGTAATGAAAGTCTTGGAGGAAACTCGCTCTTCCTTGGACAAAACTATCTAATGATGGTGGAAGGCGATCCAGCAGCTGTTGACACAATGTTACTACCATTTATGGGAAGCAACTGTATCTATACCTCGTACATTTCTATGCTTCCCTACCGTCCCAATATGGGTCCTGACATATGCTGCTTCAGCCTGGATGTTCAGTCCTGCGTTGGTCTCGAGATTGACAGTAGCTGGTCCTTCCCAGAGAATCACTTCTGGTTCAAAGCAAGCGTTTCCAACACCGACGAGTGGTTGAGCTGAAGTTCATTTCATCGCTTTGTTATTTGTTGTGTGAGAAAAACTTTACTTTACTAGAATGTTTTGTTGGAAATGATCTATAATCCAACGTGTATCCTCGTTGTTGTTGTGGGTTGATGACTTGTTGTATGTAATCAATGGTACATTTGCATATGCGTCCATCAACTCACGCCTGCTAGTGGTGTCCATATGAACAGTGCTAGTGATTTTAGTTGCAAAAATTAGATAGTGCTAGTGATTTTTAGCTGCATATTTTGACAAATCGCAGTGTTACAAGGTTGACAAATGGCAATGTTACTAGATAAACAAATATCAATCTTTCCAGTCTGAAAAATGGCAACATACCCAAAATGATAGATGAAAATCTTAATCAATTGTTTCTACGTGGTCGAACACGGGTCATGCAAAACAACCGTTTGCATTGAAGGGATGCACAAATCCTACACTGCGATGGAAGACCATAGCTCTCACTTTGCATACGGGTGTTCTATCTAAAACGTTTGCGATCAAGAGCGGCAGAAATCCTGCTCGGCACATTTTCCCTTGGCTTCCTGGGGAAGCTGTCGGTTTGCATACGGGTGTTCTAACTAAAACAATTGCGATGAGTGTTATATATTTAAATACCATTAACTTTTTTTCAAAATAAAATCGTTTGATAAGTCTATACATAAAGAGGGAAAAACGCAAGTTCGTTCAAACCATATCTTCCATTTAGTCACACTGCGAATTTATATTCATATGATCGAGAATTTGAGATACAGTATTAAACCCCAAAAAACTATTTCCGGCGGCGGCAGAGGCGGCATGCCGTGTCGTCGTTGTCGTTGTGTTCCTCTGGGACGCCGTTGTTGAAGTCTTCAAGGCAGCACAAAATGTTCTTCACTTGTAAATCAAACATCATGTTGTCGCGCGATTGACAGGCGGGGCGCGGGAGTACGGCAACTGGCGCAGCTGAGAGGTAGCGGCCGACGGCAGCGTCCCATGCCACTGAGGGGGGCGCGTGCACGGGCACGGGCGCGGCAGGTGCAGGCAAACACACAGGGACCGGCGCCGCGGTGGGTGGAGGGGCGTGCACGGGCAGGTGCACGGGCGTGGCGGGTGTAGCCAAATGCACGAGGACCGGTGCCACGGTGGGTGGAGGGGGGCGCACGGGCGAGGGCATGGGCACTGGCACTGGCATGTACACGAGCTCGCGGGGGTGTGCGGAGACCTCGCTGACGCCCGCGGCTTCCAGCTCTGTGATAGTGCTCGACGACCAGCCCGTCAATGCTACGGGGATGGTCACTAGCGCGGGCGCGGGGATGGGAGCTGGGACGGGAGCGGGGGCAGCAACCGCCGCGGCCAGCTCGTTCTGGGCCATGTCCATGAGGCCCCATTCCTCCTTACTTTCTATCTCCTCTGGCTCAGAGTCGACTTCACCAAACTTGAAGACTAGTGGCAGATGATCATTCGACGCCATGGTGTTGGTGGAGGTCTGTGGGAGGGAGGATAATGGGAGGTGAACAGTAATGCCACCCGTATTAAACAGTGGCTCGGGTGCCATTAATGGAGAGGAAGGCGGGCAGCCATGGAAGTCAAAGGGCTCTCTTCCCAGTGAGCCTGCGCAGCATACAGCTTGCACGCTTCCTGGTGAACATGTGCATTGGAGGACAGCTTACACGCCTCTCGGTCAGCCTGCGCATCGGACTCCGCTCGCACACCTATCGTTTTGTCAAGGTCAAGCAGCTGTCCGCATGGCACCTCCTATAGCCCTTAAAACGAAGACACGTGGCGTCACATGAATGGTTAACAGAACACACACGATTTGAATTATACAACAGTTTGAGATATTAAAGTGGTAGCTATTTTTCAAAATGCCTTTGTTGGCTATTTATTCGAGTGCGCCTTCTCTCAAAATGGACACGAAATATACCACAGCATGTCGGGTGCCATTCCATGAAAGCATGCCAAGTTTCATGAATTTCAGATGAGTTTTCGATTTACTAGAATTTAAAAACAAAGTATCTCAACATTTTGCCAGCAATCAACGGTGCCCTGGTGTTTGAAATTCATTCCAATTTTTTGCATGGGACCTAAGCATGCACCCAAGGACACATATTTGAATTTTCAACCAATTTATATGCATTAGAGCATGTGCATTAGTTCAAATTTAAATTATGCACATAAATGCATTGAAAACTCAATTAATGCATAAAAATATCCAAACGAACCATGAAAAATCCCAAAAATTGACACAACAATCCAGTTGTTGTATGTTGACATGAGAAATTTTTTGAAAGCAATAAGAGGCAATGGATATCGTTTCGTCCCCAAAGGTGGTACATTCCCTACCGAAACCATCACGCTAGTTGTGAGAAGCTCTGCTTTGTGAGAAGCATATCCCCAAACCTTCCCCAAATGGGATAAAAATATTTACACAACATGTTGATGCTCCTACATGATAGCATGCCAAGTTTCATGAATTCTGAACGAGCTTTGGATTTACTAGAATTTAAAAACCAGGTATCTCAATGTTTGAGGCCGAGTGACCGTGGCAGGGTGTTTGACATTCATTCACATTTCTTGCATGGGACCAAAGCATGCACCCAAGGACACAGATTTGAATTTTCAACCAATTTATATGCATTAGAGCATGTGCATGTAGTTCAAATTTGAATTATGCACATAAATGCATTGAAAACTCAATTAATGCATAAAAATGTCCAAACGAACCCCGAAAAATCCCAGAAAATGACACAACACTCCTGTTGTTATATGTTGACACGAGAAAAATTTGAAAGCAATAAGAGGCAATGGATATCGTTTCGTCCCCAAAGGTAGGACGTTCCCTACCGAAACCATCCGGCTTGTTGTGAGAAGCTCTGGTTTGTGAGAAGCATATCCCCAAACCAACCCCAAATGGGACAAAAAAATTACCACGGCATATTGATGCCGCTCCATGATAGCATGCCAAGTTTCATGAATTTCAGACGAGCTTTGGATTTACTAGAATTTAAAGACCAGGTATCTCAATATTTGTGGCCGAGTGACCGTGGCAGGGTGTTTGACATTCATTCCCATTTCTTGCATGGGACCTAAGCATGCACCCAAGGACACATATTTAATTTTTCAACCAATTTATATGCATTAGAGCGTGTGCATCTAGTTCAAATTTGAATTAGGCACATAAATGCATTGAAAAATCAATTAATTCATAAAAATGTCCAAACGAACCCCAAAAAATCCCAAAAATTGATACAACACTCCTATTGTTCTATGTTGACACGAGAAAAAAATTTGAAAGCAATAAGAGGCAATGGATATCGTTTCGTCCCCAAAGGTGGGACGTTCCCTACCGAAACCATCCGGCTTGTTGTGAGAAGCATATCCCCAAACCTGCCCTAAATGGGACAAAAAATTTACCACGGCATGTTGATGCCGCTCCATGATAGCATGCCATGTGTCATGAATTTCGGACGAGCTTTGGATTTAATATAATTTAAAAACCTGGTATCTCAATGTTTACGGCCGAGTGACCATGGCAGGTGTTTGACATTCATTCTCATTTCTTGCATGGGACCTAAGCACGCACCCAAGGACACATATTTAATTTTTCAACCAATTTATATGCATTAGAGCATGTGCATGTAGATCAAATTTGAATTATGCACATAAATGCATTGAAAACTCAATTCATGCATAAAAATTTCCAAACGAACCCCGAAAAATCCAAAAAATTTGACACAACACTTCTGTTGTTCTATGTTGACACGAGAAAAAATTGAAAGCAATAAGAGGCAATGAATATCGTTTCGTCCCCAAAGGTGGGATGTTCCCTACCAAAACCATTTGGCTTGTTGTGAGAAGCTCTGGTTTGTGAGAAGCATATCCCCAAACCTGCCCCAAATGGGACAAAAAAATTACCATGGCATGTTAATGCCGCTCCATGATGGCATGCCAAGTTTCATGAATTTCAGATGAGCTTTGGATTTACTAGAATTTAAAAACCAGGTATCTCAATGTTTGCGGCCGAGTGACCGTGGCAGGGTGTTTGAGATGCATTGTCATTTCTTGCATGGGACCTAAGCATGCACCCAAGGACACAGATTTGAATTTTCAAGCAATTTATATGCATTAGAGCATGTGCATGTAGTTCAAATTTGAATTATGCACATAAATGCATTGAAAACTCAATTAATGCATAAAAATGTCCAAACGAACCCTGAAAAATCCCAAAAATTGACACAACACTCATGTTGTTCTATGTTGACATGATAAAAAGTTTGAAAGCAATAAGAGGCAATGGATATCATTTTGTCCCCAAAGGTAGGACGTTCCATACAGAAACCATCCGGCTTGTTGTGAGAAGCTCCGGTTTGTGAGAAGCATATCCCCAAACCAACCCCAAATGGGACAAAAAATTTACCGCGGCATATTGATGCCGCTCCATGATAGCATGCCAAGTTTCATGAATTTCGGACGAGCTTTGGATTTACTAGAATTTAAAACCCAGGTATCTCAATGTTTGTGGCAGAGTGACCATGTGAGGGTGTTTGACATTGATTCCCATTTCTTGCATGGAACCTAAGCATGCAGCCAAGGACACAGATTTAATTTTTCAACCAATTTATATGCATTAGAGCATGTGCATGTAGTTCAAATTTGAATTAGGCACATAAATGCATTGAAAAATCAATTAATTCATAAAAATGTCCAAAACTAACCCCGAAAAATCCCCAAAATTGATACAACACTCCTGTTGTTCTATGTTGACACGAGAAAAAAATTTGAAAGCAATAAGAGGCAATGGATATCGTTTCATCCCCAAAGGTGGGACGTTCCCTACCGAAACCATACGGCTTGTTGTGAGAAGATATCCCCAAACCTTCCCTAAATGGGACAAAAAATTTACCACGGCATGTTGATGCCGCTCCATGATAGCATGCCAAGTGTCATGAATTTCGGATGAGCTTTGGATTTAATATAATTTAAAAACCAGGTATCTCAATGTTTACGGCCGAGTGACCGTGGCAGGGTGTTTGACATTCATTCTCATTTCTTGCATGGGACCTAAGCACGCACCCAAGGACACATATTTGATTTTTCAACCAATTTATATGCATTAGAGCATGTGCATGTAGTTCAAATTTGAATTATTCACATAAATGCGTTGAAAAATCAATTAATGCATAAAAATTTCCAAACGAACCCCAAAAATCCAAAAATATTGACACAACACTTCTGTTGTTCTATGTTGACACGAAAAAAATTGAAACCAATAAGAGGCAATTAATATCATTTCGTCCCCAAAGGTGGGACGTTCCCTACTGAAACCATCCGGCTTGATGTGAGAAGCTCTGGTTTGTGAGAAGCATATCCCCAAACCTGCCCCAAATGGGACAAAAAAATTACCATGGCATGTTGATGCCTCTCCATGATGGCATGCCAAGTTTCATGAATTTCAGATGAGCTTTGGATTTACTAGAATTTAAAAACCAGGTATCTCAATGTTTGCGGCCGAGTGACCATGGCAGGGTGTTTGCCATTCATTCTCATTTCTTGCATGGGACCTAAGAATGCACCCAAGGACATAGATTTGAATTTTCAACCAATTTATATGCATTAGAGCATGTGCATGTAGTTCAAATTTGAATTATGCACATAAATGCATTAAAAACTCAATTAATATATAAAAATGTCCAAACGAACCCCGAAAAATCCCCAAAATTGACACAACACTCCTGTTGTTCTATGTTGACACGATAAAAAGTTTGAAAGCAATAAGAGGCAATGGATATTGTTTCGTCCCCAAAGGTAGGAAGTTCCGTATAGAAACCATCTGGCTTGTTGTGAGAAGCTCTGGTTTGTGAGAAGCATATCCTCAAACCTGCCCCAAATGGGACAAAAAAATTACCACGGTGATACGTCTCTGTCGTATCTACTTTTCCAAACACTTTTGCCCTTGTTTTAGACTCTAACTTGCATGATTTGAATGGAACTAACACGGACTGACGCTATTTTCAGCAGAATTGCCATGGTGTTATTTATGTGCAGAAACAAAAGTTCTCGGAATGACTTGAAACTTCATGGAAAGTCTATTTGTAAATAATAAAAAATCCTTGCAAAAGATGAAGACCAGGGTCCCACACCATAGCCACGAGGGTGGGGGCGCGCCTGCCCCCCTGGGCGCGCCCCCCTACCTCGTGGGCCCCCTGGAGCTCCTTCAACCTCAACTCCAACTCTATATATTTAGTTTCGCGGAGAAAAAATCAAGGTGAAGAATTCATCGCGTTTTACGATACGGAGCCGCAGCCAAGCCCTAAAACCTCTCGGGAGGGCTGATCTGGAGTCCATTCGGGGCTCCGGAGAGGGGAATCCGTCGCCATCATCATCAACCTTCCTCCATCACCAATTTCATGATGCTCACCGCCGTGCGTGAGTAATTCCATCGTAGGCTTGCTGGACGGTGATGGGTTGGATGAGATTTATCATGTAATCGAGTTAGTTTTGTTAGGGTTTGATCCCTAGTATCCACTATGTTTTGAGATTGATGTTGCTATGACTTTGCTATGCTTAATGCTTGTCACTAGGGCCCGAGTGCCATGATTTCAGATCTGAACCTATTATTGTTTCATAAATATATGAGAGTTCTTGATCCTATCTTGCAAGTCTATAGTCACCTACTATGTGTTATGATCCGGCAACCCCAAAGTGACAATAATCGGCACCACTCCCGGTGATGACCGTTGTTTGAGGAGTTCATGTATTCACTATGTGTTAATGCTTTGGTCCGGTACTCTATTAAAAGGAGGCCTTAATATCTCTTAGTTTCCGCTAGGACCCCGCTGCCATGGGAGGGTAGGACAAAAGATGTCATGCAAGTTCTTTTCCATAACCATGTATGACTATATTCGGAATACATGCCTACATTACATTGATAAATTGGAGCTAGTTCTGTGTCACCCTAGGTTATGACTGTTACATGATGAACCACATCCGGCATAATGCTCCATCACTGATCCATTGCCTACGAGCTTTCCATATATTGTTCTTCGCTTATTTACTTTTCCGTTGCTATTGCTATCATCACTACAAAATACCAAAAACATTACTTTTGCTATCATTACCTTTTGCTATCGTTACCACTACTATCATATTACTTTGCTACTAAACACTTGGCTGCAGATATTTAGTTTCCATGTGTGGTTGAATTGACAACTCAGCTGATAATACTTGAGAATATTCTTTGGCTCCCCTTGTGTCGAATCAATAAATTTGGGTTGAATACTCTACCCTCGAAAACTGTTGCGATCCCCTATACTTGTGGGTTATCAAGACTATTTTCTGGCACCGTTGCCGTGGAGCATAGCTCTATTCTTTGAGTTACTTGGGATTTATATCTGCTTATCATTATGAAGAACCTGAGAGATCCAAAAACCAATATTTATCCCTCAACTACGAGGCGAGGTAAGGAACTGCCATCTAGCTCTGCACTTGATTCACCTTCTGTTTTGAGTAAGCTTGCGACACCTAAACCTGCTTCTGCTATTCGTTCTGATATGTCGCATGTTATTGATGATGCCACTTCTGCTATGCATGATACTTATGATGAAACTACTTCTACACATGATACTACTGTGCCACTTGGTGAATTTCTTGATGAACAACTTGCTAGGGTTAGAGAGAATGAAATTATTGAAACTGATTATATTGAAGATAGTGATGATGAAGACTCTCCCCCTAATACTTATGAATTGCCTGTTGTTCCTGAGGGTTATGTTCTGGATGAAGAATCTGCTAGAGCTATTCTTGCTTGTAATGATAGAAGTGATCTTAAGAAATTATTAGCTAAATGGAAGCAGCAATCTCTTAATGCTAGAATGAAACCTGACCCTACTTTTGCTACTTCACCTATCTGTGTTACTGATAAGGATTATGAATTCTCTGTTGATCCTGATATAATTACTTTGGTTGAATCTGATCCTTTTCATGGCTATGAATCTAAAACTATTGTGGCACATCTTACTAAATTAAATGATATAGCCACCCTGTTCACTAATGATGAGAGAACTCGCTACTTTTATATCCTTAAAATATTTCTGTTCTCATTAAAGGGTGATGCTAAGATATGGTTTAATTCTCTTGATCCTGGTTGTGTGCGTAGTTCCCAGGATATGATTTATTACTTCTATGCTAAATATTCCGCTGCTCATAAGAAACAAGCTGCTTTGAGGGATATATATAATTTTGTGCATATTTAAGAAGAGAGTCTCCCACAAGCTTGGGGGAGGCTTCTCCAATTACTTAATGCTTTGCCTGATCATCCTCTTAAGAAAAATGAAATACTTGATATCTTTTATAATGGACTAACTGATGCTTCCAGAGATTACCTGGATAGTTGTGTTGGTTCTGTTTTCAGGGAAAGAACACCAGATGAAGCTAAAATTCTATTGAATAATATGTTGACAAATGAAAATAATTGGACACTTCCTGAGCCAGCTCCTGAGCCTATTCCTAAACCAACTCCGAAGAAGAGAGGTGTTCTATTTCTCAGTGCTGAAGATATGCAAGAGGCAAAGAAATCTATGAAAGAAAAAGGTATTAAAGCTGAAGATGTTAAGAATTTACCTCCTATTGAAGAAATACACGGTCTTAATTTACCGCGTGTTGAAGAAACATATGATCTTAATCCATTACCTATTGAAGAAATGAATGGTCTCGATAACCCAACACAGGTAGTAAAGGTAAATTCTCTCTATAGATATGATAAAGATGAAATCCCATTTACCAAGTTGGCTAGTCCATGCTTAGATGAGTTTGATAAATTTATGGTGAAGCAAGAAGATTTTAATGCTTATTTTGGTAGACAATTGAAATACAATTCAAATATGCTTGAACACTTGGGTGGTTATATGGCTAATGTCAAAGGTGAACTTAAACTTATTAGTAAACATGCTTCTATGGTTACCACTCAAGTAGAACAAGTACTTAAAGCTCAAAATGATTTGCTCAATGAATTGAATAGTAAGAATAATGATTATGCTGTTAGAGTGGCTACTAGAACTGGTAGAATGACTCAGGAACCTTTGTATGCTGAAGGCCACAATAAGAGAATTGAGCAAGATTCTCAGAGAAATAATATAGATGCACCTAGTCCTTCTAAAAGGAAGAAAAAGAAAAATGATAGGACTATGCATGCTTCTAGTGAACCTATTGCTGAAACACCTGAGACTCCAAATGATATTTCTATTTCTGATGCTGAAACACAATCTGGTAATGAACCTGAAACTAGTGATAATGTTAATAATAATGTTCATGATGATGCTCAACCTAGTAATGATAATGATGTAGAAATTGAACCTGCTGTTGATCTTGATAACCCACAATCAAAGAATCAACGTTATGATAAGAAAGACTTTGTTGCTAGGAAACACAGTAAGGAAAGAGATCCTTGGGTTCAGAAACCCATGCCTTTTCCACCCAAACCATCCAAGAAAAAGGATGATGAGGATTTTGAGCGCTTTGCCGAAATGATTAGACCTATCTTTTTGCGTATGCGATTAACTGATATGCTCAAAATGAATCTTTATGCTAAGTACATGAAAGAAATTGTTACTAATAAAAGAAAGATACCGAAAGCTGAAATTTCCACCATGCTTGCTAATTATACTTTTAAGGGTGGAATACCAAAGAAACATGGAGATCCAGGAGTACCCACTATACCATGCTCCATTAAAAGAAACTATGTTGAAACTGCTTTATGTGATTTTGGAGCCGGTGTTAGTGTTATGCCTCTCTCTTTATACAGTAGACTTGATTTGAATAAGTTGACACCTACTGAAATATCTTTGCAAATGGCTGATAAATCAACTGCTATACCTGTCGGTATTTGTGAGGATGTGCCTGTTGTGGTTACAAACGTTACTATTTTAACGGACTTTGTTATTCTTGATATTCCCGAGGATGATAGTATGCCTATTATTCTTGGAAGACCCTTTTTGAATACCGCAGGGGCTGTTATTGATTGCACCAAAGGCAATGTCACTTTTCATATTAATGGTAATGAGCATACGGTACACTTTCCGAGGAAACAACCTCAAGTCCACAGTATCAATTCTATTGGAAAAATTTCCTCTTCCTACTGTCAAGAAGAAATATGATATTCTTATTGTTGGGGATGTGCATATCCCCGTTGAGGTAACATAGTGTTATTCAAAATTTCTCCGGTTCCATGTTATTCGGAATGAGTTCGTTAACAAGACTTGATCAACCTTGTTAGTGGATTCCTTTTGATGAGCATGAGATGGATGAAACTAGAAGGCACAACCTTCTGTACCCTACTTTTACTTTATGTTATTTATTTTAAATAAAATAAAAATAGTATTTTCTGTCTGTTATCTGAATTATCCGTGCAATATAAAAATACCCCAAAAATAAAAGTTCTCCAAATGCCCTGAAATTTAAATATGATTTTTTCTGAAATATTTGAGAATATTTGGCACTGAGAACACAGCAGGAGGAGTTGGCACCTGGCCACGAGGGTCAGGGGCGCGCCCCCTGCCTCATGGGCCCACGGTGGCCCTCCTCCACTTATTCCTGCACCCATACACTCCTTCTTCCTCCCACAAACACGAATATCCAGCTCAAGCACGAGTTCTAGCTCATCTTGCTTCGATTTTCGATCTCCTTGCTCAAAGCACCTCTCACAAAACTGCTTGGGGAGATTGTTCCTTGGTAATTAACTCCTCCATTGGTCCAATTAGTTTTTGTTCTAGTGCTTTATTCATTGAAAATTTGTGCTGCCTAGGTGACCATGTTCTTGAGCTTACATGTCAAATTTATATGGTTCCAAGTAGTTTTGATGCATGATATAGGCTCTAGGCACTAGTATGAGTAGTTGCTATCAATTTTGTTGAGTTTGGCTTACTTTTATTTTGAAGTTACTAAAAATTTCAGAATTTTTCAGAGAATAATGAAGAGATTTTTTAGGGGCTCATCGAGCCGAAGCTCGAAGGAAAAGCAAAATGAAGAAGCAATGAAGCCCAAATATAATTTTCCTCGCACCGCGGAGGTTAGGCCGTGTGAATGGCCCTCCGATGATTTCTTGAGAGCAACCGGGATTTATGAGGATTTTTATGAATTGGCTAAGAATGCAGGCCTCACCGACTTCCTCCGCGACCAACGCGAACAGTATCTCTTACTCACCAATACTTTTGTGCAAAACTTCTACTATTATCCTAGGGAATCACCTCCTTCAGTAGAGTTTCATTTATATGATATGGTTAAGAAGATGTCACTTTATGATTTTTGTCGGATTTGTTTGATCCCTTTCGAGGGCACAATAGAGGAACCAGATCATCACAATGTGGATGTGTTTATTGATACCATCACTCTAGGGGAAACGAGGAAGGTTTCCGATGCACGAATCACTAGCATACATTTTCCTGTTTTACGCTACTTTGCAATATTTGCTAGTCGTTGCTTAATTGGTCGCGGAAACGGTGGAAACCTTAGTGTTCCTGATATTATTATTTTGTTCCATGGTTTATTCTGTGATAACTCTGTAAGTATGGGCGGTATTCTTGCTAAACGGTTAAGTCTGAACCGTACAAAGGGCCCCATTTTTGGTGGTATCTATGCTTCACGCCTTGCTGCATATTATAACATACCTATTAGGCACTATGAAAAAGAAGAAAAATTGCTGCCTACTGTTTATTTAGATTATAAGAGTATGGTAGCGCATGATTTCATTATAAAGAATAGGGAAGGGGAGCTTAAATACAAATTGTTCTTTGATAAACGTCATCCGGAGACTATTACCTTGCCTGCTCCTTCCCTGTTTGATTTATCTGCAGGCCAGTACCTCGTCTCACTGGAGGATATTCACGCCTACCGGAACCCTGCATCTGCTACAGAGCCAGAGTCGGAACCACAAGTTGATCCTCCATGACATTCTAATTACCAGTGGGATCCGGAGATGATTGCCAACCAGTGGCAATCAGAGTCTTCTTCATCGCAGTACGACCCCAACTATTACTATGGATATCCGCCAGGCCAGCCATGGCCATAGACTAACTTAGGTCAAAAGCCTAAGCTTGGGGGAGTACGTATTTCTCACCAACATTACATTCATGTTCACACACTCATTGCTAGATGTCGGTGCTCATACTTTTTCATTGTATCATCCATGCTAGTTTATTTCCTTGTTTATGCTTTCTTCTTCTGTGCTCAATAAACCTTAAGAAAAACCAAAAAAATTACTTGTAGCTTTTAGCTAGTTTTAATTTCCATACTTATAGTAGTAATTAAAAAGAAAACCCAAAAAGATTTCATGTTCTTCTTTTGCTTGTTGGGAGATTTCCCGTGTAAATAGCTTTATTTCTTTTCTTTTCTTTGGGGGTCGATAGGAGAAGACCATGATTAAATTGTTGAAGTGGCTCTTATATGCATTATTGTTGATCTGACAAAAGATCCCATATTGCCTTGTCTTCTCCTGTTTATTGAATGCTTGCAAATTCCAGCTTAGTCTAATGCACGCGCACTATTATTATTATTCACATCGTCCGGTCGTGCAAGTGAAAGGCAATTATGACGATATATGATGGACTTATTGAGATGAGAAAAGCTGGTATGAACTCGACCTCTTTTGTTATTGTAAATATGATTAGTTCATCGTTCCTGATTTAGCCTATTATGAATAAACATGTTTGCAATGACAACTAGAGATCATAATTTCTTGTGCCATGCTTGATTAGCTGGGAGCTTATAATGGTTTACCTTGCGTGCCAACATGCTATTAAAATGGTTGTGATGTGGTATGATAGGTTGGTATCCTCCTCTAAATGATTTAAGTGACTTGACTTGGCACATGTTCACGCATGTAGTTGAAACAAAATCAACATAGCCTTCACGATATTTATGTTCATGGTGGATTATATCCGACTCATGCTTGCATTCGGTGTTGATTAATTTTAATGCATGTTCATGACTGTTGTTGCTCTCTAGCTGGTCGCTTCCCAGTCTTTTTCTAGCCTTCACCTGTACTAAGCGGGAATACTGCTTGTGCATCCAACTCCATAAACCCCAAAGTTATTCCATATGAGTCCACCATACATACCTATATACGGTATCTACCTGCCGTTCGAAGTAAATTTGTATGTCCCAAACTCTAAACCTTCAAATAAATATCCTGTTTTGTATGCTCGAATAGCTCATGTATCAACTAGGGCTGTCCGTATCTTCCATGTTAGGCGGGTTATTCTCAAGAGGAGTGGACTCCGCTCCTCACTCACGAGAAAAGGGCTGGTCACCGGGATGCCCAGTCCCATGCTTTATGCAAATCAAATCAAAATAATTGCAAACAAAACTCCCCCTGGGACTCTTGTTAGTTGGAGGCACTCGTTGTTTCAAGCAAGCCATGGATTGATGCTTGTTGGTGGAGGGGGAGTATAAACTTTACCATTCTGTTTGGGAACCGCCTATAATGTGTGTAGCATGGAAGATATTGCCATCTCTTGGTTGTTATGTTGACAATGGAAGTATACCGCTCAAAATATTATTCACCTCTATTTCCAAACCGAGCTCTGGCACCTCTACAAATCCCTGCTTCCCTCTGCAAAGGGCCTATCTATTTACTCTTATCTTGAGTCATCACCCTCTTATTAAAAAGCACCAGTTGGAGAGCACTGCTGTCATTTGCATTCATTACTGTTAGTTTACATTGAGTATGACTTGACTGGATCTCTTTTACCATGAATTACAATGTCTAGTCGGTCCTTGATCTTTAAAGGTGCTCTGCATTTATGTTTTGCGGTCTCAGAAAGGGCTAGCGAGATACCATATTTTTATATCATATTATGATTGTTTTGAGAAAGTGTTGTCATCCGAGATTTATTATTATTGCTCGCTAGTTGATTATGCCATTGATATGAGTAAACATGAGACCTATGCGTTATTGTGAATATGGTTAGTGTCGTGGAATTGTCACGGCAGATGTCCTAGTGTCAGGACTTAGTCGTGAGGCCAACGCATCTTTGTGGTAGCTTGAGAGGGGTTGAGCGGAATCGAGAGACGCAACACAAGACAAGGATTTAGACAGCTTTGGGCCCCGGGAAACATCGTCCTGTAATAGCCCTACATGCTGTTTGTGGCTAGATCTCATTATGCTCATGAGAGAGTCGCCGCATAAGCCGGCTCCCCCTTTGTGTCTTCCCCTAGAGATTGTTTCTTCTTGCTTGTCCCTCTTTTGGGGAGCCCTGCCCCTCCTTATATAAGTTGAAGGGGCGGGTTACATGACTAGTCCTAATAGGATTAGGATTACTCTATTACAAGTGGAGTCCTAGTCTTGCTTCCTTTGCAGGAGAATATTCCTTATGTCTTCCTCTTAAGCCGGCACACCATCACATGAACCGGCCTTCTGGGCCTTGGGCCTTGTCATCCATCTGAACCGTTGTTGAGGTCATCAGTAAGCCATCAAATACTCGTCGGGTCTCTGTGAGCCGCCAAGTTCAACCGGGTCATACATCCGGCCGGGTCATACCGCGGGGTATATCCCCGACATTAGCCCCCAGTTTAATTTGGATTTATCCATGTTAAACTGATCCTGTGAACAAAACACAAGAACAATTTGACAAGTTATGTTCCGGGTTAAATATGTTGTAAGCCGGCACCTGATTATCGTTAAGTCCTTGTCACTTCCATGTTGATATATACATGTCCATGATCTCATAGCAAATCTCCCTTAGCAGATATTTTCAACTTTGTCAATGTAAAAAATAATCCAGATACTCCTTTTGAGAAATCCGGGTCAATAGGTCAACTTCAGAGTCAATTTGCTGACATTGGTCTCTTGTAGAGAAATATTGTAAGAAATAATCCACTTGAATCGGCTTCCAAAGTGTCGGCTTAAAAAATATTGGTCTTGAAATACTCATCTGATTTTTAGCCGGCTTGAGGATGTAAAACTTGCCGGTTTAATATTACCAAAATTGCCAGTTTATAAATATTGATGGCACCGAGTCATAATTGTTGCCGACGCCGGGTCATAATTATTGATGACGTCGGGCTATGATTGTTGCAGACACCGGGTCATAATGATTGGGGATGCCGGGTCAATCTGATTTGCTCAAAACTGAGAATTCGAAAGTATCTCTCCTTATATCCGTGTTACCTGTAGCCCCCAAGTGCTAGGTTGTCATGCTTGCATCAACCTAGGACTTGTAATTGTCTTATGCTCACAAAAACTTCAACCGGTGTAGCCTCCAAGGGCCGGGTCATTATGCAATAATGAGCAGGGACTTTGTAGATGTAGACTTGAGCAGCAACATGTAGCCCCCAAGGGCCGGCTTAGTAAGATAATATTGAGTTGGGACTTTATATATATTTCGTTGAATTGTTAACAGGAGCAATCGGTAGCCCCCAAGGGCCGGCTCATTACAATGTAATGAGTCGGGTCTTCAATAAGGCCAGTAAAAATGACTTTGCATTAGCCCCCAAGTGCCATGGTGCATGCTGGCAGTGACATGGGACTTGCATATTTGATGTAATCTTAACTTGAATAATGTAGCCCCTAAGTGTCAGGTCGTAAACCTGCAGCGACTCGGGACTATTCCTTCCATTGTAGAATAAATTATATCCATTGATAAAATAATATCCATTGCGCTGAAGTGACTTTGAAAACTCAATCGTAATATTGGTTATTGATAACCATAAAAATCCAGCCAGGCTATTATAGATTTGAATAATATAACCCGGTTTGAAAAACCAGTTCCTGTGATATTGAATCGTACTGCCGGTTTAGGATACCTGTGCAGTAAGGGTGATAATCCCAATCTTTAGAAGCCAAAAACTTCCAAATGTTTATGATTGTCATATATGGTGACTTATCATCCAAAAGTCAAGCCGGGTTAATCGAAACCACATATATGCTTCAGATATGAACAAAAAGTCTCAAGACAAACCCAAAAGAATGTTTTCAAAAAACTTAAGCAAAAATAGAAAGAAGAATTTGAGGTTTCTGATTCGAATACGATCAGTAAACCGGACCGAAGGGGTTAAGCCAGGATTCGAATACGATCATGTAGCCCCCAGTGGCTTTGGCGTTGCGCCGATCAAGAGGGTACCGACAGTTATGTTCTCTTTGGTTCGAATACGACCTATGTTTGAACAGGAAGCCCCCAAATGACCTTGAGAGGTTTTTAACGACCCTGATTCGAATACGATCCAAGTCGGACCCAAAAGGGTTAAGCTGTGATTCGAATACGATCAAGAAGCCCCCTAGTGAGTTTGGCATTGCGCCGATCAAGAGGGTACTGATAGCTATGTTCTCTTTGGTTCGAATACGACCTATGTTTGAACAGGAAGCCCCCAAATGACCTTGAGAGGTTTTTAATGACCCTGATTCAAATACGATCCAAGTTGGACCCAAAAAAGGTTAAGATGTGATTCGAATACGATCAAGAAGCCCCCTAGTGAGTTTGGCATTGCGCCGATCAAGAGGGTACCGACAGCTATGTTCTATTTGGTTCGAATACGACCTATGTTTGAACATGAAGGCCCCAAATGACCTGTAACTATGGCTATGAGCCAGATCAAAGGGTAATCATAGCTTAGCTCAATAAGCCGGAAGCCCCCAAGTGATATATTTCTGAGCTGTGCTCGCCGGGTGCCTATGTTTGAGTTGTGCTGTGCAACAAACTCTCTTTGGTCCCTTGAGCCGGATTTTAAACCGAATATTAAGAGCTTTAGCGCTTTGTGAGAGACAATTTTCCCTTGAATCGGAATCCTTCTTTTTAAGCCGGAAATTTTCTGACGGCTTTAAATATTAGCCAATAAGGCAGTAGACTCCGGGGCCGGGTTATTTTTCTCTCCAATGACCCGGAGTTCTTGAATCTTCTTTAAACCGGCAATCATTTACTGAGTCATGTCGTCGTTGCCCCCGAGTCTCAAGGCGACTCGAGGAGTTGAATTTGAGACTCTCCATATTGACCGTGATATAAACCGGCATAAGTCATTCAATCAGCTCAGTGATATAATAATCTCTTTTGCAGTAGACAACTTGCCCTGTATTGGAGAACTTACAAGCTAGAGTAATCGCACTTTTAAAGAAAGCAATATGTATTATAAAAATATACTAGATGAATTTCACTTGATATGTGGACGAAAAATGAGTCATATATCTCGTTCGTGGATCACCTCCAATAAATTCCACGACGATTTAGCCACTCTCCAGATATTATGGAAAAAACGGCTCGCAGCGGACGAGTGGCGGCTCGCGGAGGCCATGGGCGTACAAACAGGCCGTAATGACGGCTCAAGCCGCGGCGGCCTGCTGGTAGTGGCTGTGGTTGCGTTGTGCGAGGGCGGCTCAGCGCGTGAGACGGTGAGGGCGCAGGCACGAGCGAAGAGGCGTAATACCACAGCAGAGGCGGCCGCGAAACTGGGCGGCTCGGCGTATGGCATGGGCGGCCCAAAAGGATCCTCCGGGTCATCATATTTTTTAATTTTTTCTTGAAACCCGACCACTTTTCCTTTCTTTTCTCCAGATGGCACCCTCTCCCTTGTATCTTTCATCAGTCTGTAGGAGAGGAGTAAATTACGCAAAAGTACTATAATTAGGACATTGGAAACAGATTGGTACCAAGTTTGGTAATTTTTACGTGTCAATACCAACTTTGGGGCGAGGCGTTGCAGAACAGACTAAACGACGTATAAACATGTACTGACAGGGAAACTGACAGCGGGGCCCGCCTGTCAGGGGCTGACGTGGCATCTTTTTTCACAGAAAAACCCCTTGGTTTATATTTAATCACACAAAGCGCCTCGTTTGCGGAAAAAACTCAAAACCAGCGAAAATAAATCATGCGCGGTCGCAAGGATTCGAACCCGCGACGCACTAAGCGAGGAAAAGGCACGTTGACACTACGGCACGCCGTCACGTTCCGCACATTTGATGCTTAAACCTTTTTATACTATACATCAGAAACCATTTTTGTTGTTGAAAAACTGTTTCGTTCTTTTTAATGCGTTTTTTGTTTCGTATTTCTTTTATCTTTTAAAACACGTCCGGGCCTTCTTCCATTTTTCCTTTTTAAAACTTTTGCGCATCTCTTTTATATATAGGTTTTGTAATAAATGGTGAACGTTTTCTCAGTACTCCATATATTTTAAATTTATACTGAACTATTTATTATGCGATACTTTTTGTAAATACACACTGGAAATTATTTTATAAATACATACTGAACACTATTGTATAATATACGAACAATTTGTTATACACACTGAAAATTATTCATACTGAACTATAATATATGAACACCTTTTTTTAGTTTTAGATGAACATTTTTAAAATATATGGTGAAGTTTTTTTAATATACATATATTGAAATTTTATATTATGCGATATTTTTTGAAAATACACACTGAATATTATTGTATAAATACACACTGAATACAATTGTATAATATACGATGAACATTTCGGTTATATACATTACATTTTTTAATATACAATATCTGAAAAAATGCCGCATAGTAAAAAGTTCGGTGTAAATTTTAAAAATGTCGAAAGTATTGAAATAATGTACACCATTTATTACAAAACCTATATATATATAAAGAGATGCGCAAAAGTATAAAAAAAGGAAAACCGAAAGAAGGCCAGGACATGTCGTAAAAGATAAAAGAAATACGAAAAAAACGCATTAAAAAAATGAAACAGTTGTCCAGCAACAAAAAGGGTTTCTATAGTATAGTATAAAAACGTTTAAGCTTTTACTGTATCACATAAAAACGCCCCTTTCACATGAGTAGTGGGTCGGGGGTTCGAAATCTCACGGGGGCGCGCGCGTAATTTATTATTGCTGGTTTTGAGTTTTTTACGCAAACAAGGCTCTTTGTGTGATTAAATATAAACCGAGGGGTTTTTCTGTGAAAAAAGATGCCACGTCAGCCCCTGACAGGCGGGCCCTGCTGTCAGTTTCCCGCCAATATGTGTTTATACGCAGTTTAGTCCGTTCTGCAACGTCTCGCCTCAAAGTTAGTATTGACATGTAAAAATTACCAAACTTAATACCAATCTGCTTTCAAAAGCCTCAATTATGGTACTTCTATGCAATTTACTCGTAGGAGAGCGCACGGGCCGGGAGCGGGGACGCAGCGGGACGGCAAGCCGGCCGGGGCGACGCAAGAGTCGGGCCGCGGGCAGATGATGCAGAACGGGGCGGCACTGCATAAGTCGGAGCGGAGGCACGCGGGCGTGGCCTCATGCAGCGGGAACCGGACCGGGTCGTAGACGGCCAAAGGCGGGCCGGCCGCAGGGGAAGGCGGAGCCGGCAAGGGCGCTCGTGGCAGAGCCACTGGCGCAGCGGAGGAACCGAGGCGGGACACAGCCGCGGCGGCGCGGGGCATGGAGCCGGCCGCCGTGAAAGAGGGCTGCGGTGACTACTGGGCAGCACGGCCGGCTCACAGCGGGTAGCTCAACAGAGAGGAGAGGCTGGCGGCGGCTCGGGCACGGGGTCGCGCGGGGATAGTCCAAGATCCTCCGGCGGCTTAGAGCGAGGTTGAAGCGACCGCGGTGTCTGAATCCTTCTCCGGGTCATCGCTGTAAAATCCCCAAAACCGAGCTTGCATCAGAGATAAACTTTGAGGGCGACGAGGCGGATTTTCCGCCGCAACTAAGGTAAGGCTCAGCAAGGGAGTGGCGATGATGACCCGGCGGAGGCCGGCGGGTTGTGACAGAGGCGTAGTCCAGCAGCGGGCGGCTCAGAGGTAACGACAGTCAGCGGCGGCTCGACGTGAGGGCCCGCGCAGGCGTGTCAGAGGCGAAGAGGGCCACAACAGCAGCTCAGCGCGCCGACAAAGGTGGTTTAGGCAAGGCTAAGGAAAACAGTTTGACACGCCGAAGACGAAGCGAACAAAGGCCCCGGTGCTCCGTGACGCAGCGGAAGCAAGGCGACGAGGGCGAGCTCGCAGCGGCAGAAGCAGATGCGCGACCCGGGGCGATGGAGTGTCACTGGCGCGCGGCCGTACGGGAGCCCGTGGAAGAGCCGGTCGCCGGGGGCGCACAAGGGCAGCCGAACCCGATGCTGCTGCAGAGGGGAAGCGCGGGCTGAGCCGGCACAGAGTGGAGAGGCTGGGCGGCTCACCGATGAAGTGAGGCTACGGCAGCGAGGCGGAGCAAAGCCGGCGGCGGCCTGGCCAGATGGAATCTCGTCCGAGGAGACGGAATTTGCTCAAGTGGCGATGCAGAGTTCAGGTCGTGGTTGGTTGACTCGCGTCCGAGTCCTTTCTTCCTTTCCTGCCTTCTTTTCCTTTGTAAATCGGATTGTCGCTGACCATTAATTCTATTTTCCCGTGCTGATGAGTCAACGGATGGATTGCTTTTTTCACACCGGTTTTAACACCAAAAGTATGAGTTGATGCCTCTGGATTTGAAAACAGCATAACAGTGTATGGGCAACCAAATTTTGACCGTCCCGGCAGCTTGGCAATCTCGACGGCGGCCTGCGCGCTGCGGGCGACTCGGCAATGAAGTAGAGTCCGAGTCATGACTGAATCCTGAATCCGGGTCGAGACCGTTCCCTTCTCCTAATAGTAATTTTCCCTTGAGGACCTAAAAACCCGGCACTTGCATCTACTAGTACCCTGTCAATTTGGTGTGGTGTCTTATTTCCATCTTGGCTTCCGTCCAACACGTTAGAAGTACTAGTTGAATTAGTCCTTTGACTTGGGTAATTCACGTGATGACGTGGTAACTGGTCAGATTGTTTGCTCCCCAATTCTTGGGATTTGAAGTGAACCAGCATACGTCAGCTGCTCTGGATGCGATCTGTCTCGCGTAGTTTCCTTCCGAAAACAAATAACGAGGATATGACTTGTAACAACTGAACGGCTGCGTGCGAGTTATTGCAGCGGAAAAATTTTGTCCGACTCGGCTTCAAACAGCGACACGGCGAAAATCGATCTAGTTTTGATGGATCGTCCGGTCGCGACGGTGCGCACTGCAAACCTTATTTTCTCTTGACCGAAAATCTTGTATATGTTATTTTGATTATTCATCAACGATAACATCTTCTGCGCCGGCTCTTTTTCATCCAACGCATCGCGAGCTTCTCGATCCCTGAGATAGATCCCTTCAAGAACTCAACACCACCGTGCGCATCGCCCCACGGTGGGGGCCAACTATCGTGGAATTGTCACGGCAGATGTCTTAGTGTCAGGATTTAGTCGTGAGGTCAACGCATCTTTGTAGTACCTTGAGAGGAGTTGAGCGGAATCGAGAGACGCAACACAAGACAAGGATTTAGACAGTTTTGGGCCCCGGGAAACATCGTTCGATAATAGTCCTACATGCTGCTTCTGGCTAGATCTCATTATGCTCATGAGAGAGTCGCCGCATAAGCCAGCCCCCTCTTTGTGTCTTCCCCTAGAGAGTGTTTCTTCTTGCTTGTCCCTCTTTTGGGGAGCCCTGCCCCTCCTTATATAAGTTGAAAGGGCGGGTTACATGACTAGTCCTAATAGGACTAGGATTACTCTATTACAAGTGGAGTCCTAGTCTTGCTTACTTTGCAGGAAAATATTCCTTATGTCTTCTTCTTAAGCCGGCCTACCATTACATGAACCGGCCTTCTGGGCCTTGGGCCTTGTCATCCATCTGAACCGCCGTTGAGGTCATCAGTAAGTCACCAAATACTCGCCGGGTCTCTATGAGCTGCCAAGTCCGACCGGGTCATACTTCCGGCCGGGTCATACCGCGGGGTATATCCCCGACAGTTAGTTCATAATCTTTGCTGAAAACTTGAATGCTGGCTTTACATATTTACAACAACAAGAGCAAACAGAGTTTGTAAAATTTATCTTTATCACTTTCAGTTTATCAACTAAATTGCATGAGGACAAGCAAAGGTTTAAGCTTGGGGGACTTGATACGTCTCCGTTGTATCTACTTTTTCCAAACACGTTTGCCCTTGTTTTGGACTATAACTTGCATGATTTGAATGGAACTAACCCAGACTGGCGCTGTTTTCAGCAGAATTGGCATGGTGTTATTTATGTGCAGAAATAAAAGTTCTCGGAATGACTTGAAACTTCACGGAACGTCTATTTGGAAATAATAAAAAATCCTAGCAAAAGATGAAGACCAGGGGGCCCACACCCTAGCCATGAGGGTGGGGGGCGCGCCTCCTACCTCGTGGGCCCCCTGGAGCTCATCCGACCTCAACTCCAACTCTATATATTTGGTTTTGGGGAGAAAAAAATCAAGGAGAAGGATTCATCGCGTTTTACGATACGGAGCCGCCGCCAAGCCCTTAAACCTCTCGAGAGGGCTGATCTGGAGTCCGTTCGGGGCTCCGGAGAGAGGAATCCGTCGCCATCATCATCATCAATCTTCCTCCATCACCAATTTCATGATGCTCACCGCCGTGCGTGAGTAATTCCATCGTAGGATTGCTGGACGGTGATGGGTTTTGATGAGATTTATCATGTAATCGAGTAAGTTTTGTTAGGGTTTGGTCCCTAGTATCCACTATGTTCTAAGATTGATGTTGCTATGACTTTGCTATGCTTAATGCTTGTCACTAGGGCCCGCGTGCCATGATTTCAGATCTGAACCTATTATGTTTTCATCAATATATGAGAGTTATTGATCCTATCTTGCAAGTCTATACTCACCTATTATGTGTTATGATCCGTTAACCCCGAAGTGACAATAATCGGGATACTTACCGGTGATGACCGTAGTTTGAGGAGTTCATGTATTCACTATGTGTTAATGCTTTTGTCCTACACTCTATTAAAAGGAGGCCTTAATATCCCTTAGTTTCCGCTAGGGCCCCGCTGCCACGGGAGGGTAGGACAAAAGATGTCATGCAAGTTCTTTTCCATAAGCACGTATGACTATATTCGGAATACATGCCTACATTACATTGATGAATTGGAGCTAGTTCTGTGTCACCCTAGGTTATGACTGTTACATAATGAACCACATGCGGCATAATTCTCCATCACTGATCCATTGCCTACGAGCTTTCCATATATTATTCTTTGCTTATTTACTTTTCCGTTGCTATTGCTATCATCACTACAAAATACCAAAAACATTACTTTTGCTATCATTACCTTTTGCTATCATTATCGCTACTATCATATTACTTTGCTACTAAACACGTTGATGCAGATATTAAGTTTCCACGTGTGGTTGAATTGACAACTCAGCTGCTAATACTTGAAAATATTCTTTGGCTCCCCTTGTGTCGAATCAATAAATTTGGGTTGAATACTCTACCCTCGAAAACGGCTGCGATCCCCTATACTTGTGGGTTATCACACGACATGTTGATGCCGCTTCATGATAGCATGCCAAGTTTCATGAATTTCGGACGAGCTTTGGATTTAATAGAATTTAAAAACCAAGTATCTCAATGTTTGCGGCCGAGTAACCATGGCAGGGTGTTTGACATTCATTCCCATTTCTTGCATGGGACCTAAGCATGCACCCAAAGACACAAATTTAATTTTTCAACCAATTTATATGCATTAGAGCATGCGCATGTAGTTCAAATTTGAATTAGGCACATAAATGCATTGAAAAATCAATTAATGCTTAAAAATGTCCAAACGAACCCCGAAAATCCCCAAAATTGACACAACACTCCTATTTTTCTATGTTGACACAAGAAAAAATTTGAAAGCAATAAGAGGCAATGGATATCGTTTCGTCCCCGAAGGTGGGACGTTCCCTACCGAAACCATCCGGCTTGTTGCGAGAAGCATATCCCCAAACCTGCCCCAAATGGGACCAAAAATTTACCACGGGATGTTGATGCCTCTCCATGATAGCATTCCAAGTGTCATGAATTTCGGACGAGCTTTGGATTTACTATAATTTAAAAACCATGTATCTCAATGTTTGCGGCCGAGTGACCGTGGCAGGGTGTTTGACACTCATTCCCATTTCTTGCATGGGTCCTAAGCATGCACCCAAGGACACAAATTTGATTTTTCAACCAATTTATATGCATTAGAGCATGTGCATGTAGTTCAAATTTGAATTATGCACATAAATGCATTGAAAACTGAATTAATGCATAAAAATGTCCAAATGAACCCCGAAAAATCCAAAAAATTGACACAACACTTCTGTTGTTCTATGTTGACACGATACAAATATTGAAAGCAATAAGAGGCAATGAATATCATTTCGTCCCCAAAGGTGGGACGTTCCCTACCAAAACCATCTGGCTTGTTGTGAGAAGCTCTGGTTTTTCAGAAGCATATCCCCAAACGTACCCCAAATGGGACAATAAAATTACAATGGCATGTTGATGCCGCTCCATGATGGCATACCAAGTTTCATGAATTTTAGAGGAGCTTCGGATTTACTAGAATTTAGAAACCAGATATCTCAATGTTTGCGGCCGAGTGACCGTGGCAGGGTGTTTGACATTCATTCCCATTTCTTGCATGGGACCTAAGCATGCAACCAAGGACACAGATTTGAATTTTCAACCAATTTATATGCATTAGAGCATGTGCATGTAGTTCAAATTTGAATTATGCACATAAATGCATTGAAAACTCAGTTAATGCATAAAAATGTCCAAACGAACCCCAAAAAATCCCAAAAATTGACACAACACTCCTGTTGTTCTACGTTGACACGAGAAAATTTTTGAAAGCAATAAGAGGCAAAGGATATCGTTTCGTCCCCAAAGGTGGGGCGTTCCCCACCGAAACCATCATGTTTGTTGTGAGAAGTTCTGGTTTGTGAGAAGCATATACCCAAACTTGCCCTTAATGGGACAAGAAAATTACCACGGCATGTTGATGCCGCTCCATGATAGCATGCCAAGTTTCATGAATTTCAGACGAGTTTTGGATTTACTAGAATTTAAAAACAAGGTATATCAATGTTTGCGGCCGAGTGACAGTGGCAGGGTGTTTAACATTCATTCCCATTTCTTGCATGGGACCTAAGAATGCACCCAAGGACAAAGATTTGATTTTTAAACCAATTTATATGCACTTGAGCATGTGCATGTAGTTTAAATTTGAATTATGCAAATAAATGCATTGAAAACTCACTTAATGCATAAAAATGTCCAAACGAACCTTGAATAATTCCAATTCTTTTATGACACACATATAGTTGCATGTTCACTGCAGATAAAAGGTCTAGCAATTCAAACACCTTCCATGCCCACTGTGACCCCATTATGTCATTCAAATCAAGACGAAAAATCAAGTAGATCCCACACACTTTATTATAACCAACCGTGTGAGATGCAGCACAAAATATCTTGGAGCATCGTTGGAGTATAGTATGCATACGGCTTATGCAAGAAGGTGCGACGGCTATAGTCCACAGCCCGCTCTGAAGAAGGGACCGTGTCTGATGACACTTTGCACGCAGTTTTTTCACTGAAGCTATTCCAAATTTTCAGCTTCCGCGAAAATATCTACCTCCCCGCCCCTCCCCCTTACCAAAAGCCACATTTCCCCTGTTTTTTGCCTTCCTTTCCAAGTTGAAACCCTCACTCCTTGCTTGCAGCGCCGCCTGCTCGCCAGCGACCCTCCTTCACCCTGCCCGGCCTCGCCTGTCTAGGCAGGTAATCCACACCCGACCCCCATCCTCCTCCTGCTTCCACATCCCACATGCCCCGACCGCCGGTGCATGTGCGGATGAGGTCGCGATGGCTGCCATTCTTGCCGACCCCCAGATCTTGGAGGAGCACCTCGCCGTGAAGGCTACCATTGACGCCTCGCGTACCGATGCCGCGATGCGGTTGGCTGCTTTAAACGATAGTTCGTGGCATTCTCTCGAGGCCAACGTCGGTGCTTTTGATGAAGACTATGAGGTGTTTTCTTAGCGTGCACGTGCTTACCTCATCTCGAGAGCCAGCAGGTTGGTGCCCGGAGCGGCTCAGGAAACTCACCACTACAACAAGGGCACCCACGATGCGGAGGCCTCGCCCTCTTCCATGTCCAAGGAGCCAATCGTCATCGATAGCTCCAACAATGAGGAGTAGTTTGTCTTATTAGCTCACTATAAGGACCCATGTTCAGTTTGGTAGCTACTGCCTTTCCTTAACAAATTGAATTGTGCTATCTACTTTTACCATGCAATCTTTTGCTATAGTGTATATGTTCTATATGTCGTGCAATGTGGTGTTCAGTTAACTGCTTGGATCAATTCTGCAAATGTGATGTTCAATTCTTCAGGGTGCAATATTTCCAAGTTGTTAAGCATGGTTGGTTTGGTTAACTGTCCGATCTTCTATTACGAGTATGTTATATTGTGCAATGTGGTGCTTAGTTAATGTTTGGTTCATTTGTTGTGGTGTTTAGTTAACTGCTTGGTTCAATTCTGCAATGCGATGTTCAATTGTTGTGGCTGCATTCTGTTATTATATACCATGTGAGAAATAAATCAAATTTGGTTGTAATAAATATATGAGAAACAAATACAATTGCTATATTTCCAAGTTGTTAATCATGCTTGGTTTGGTGATCTTCTATTAGGAGTATGTTATATTGTGCAATGTGGTGCTCAGTTAACGTTTGGTTCATTTATTGTGGTGTTTAGTTAACTCCTTGGTTCAATTCTACAATGCGATGTTCAATTGTTGTGGCTGCATTCTGTTATTGTATATCATGTGAGGAATAAATCGAATTTGGCTGCACTTAATACATGAGAAACATGTTGGAAATATGCCCTAGAGGCAATAATAAAATGGTTATTATTATATTTCCTTGTTCATGATAATTGTCTATTGTTCATGCTGTAATTGTATTAACCAAAATCATAATACATGTGTGAATACACAGACCACAACATGTCCCTAGTGAGCCTCTAGTTGACTAGCTCGTTGATCAATAGATGGTTGTGGTTTCCTGACCATGGACATTGGATGTTGTTGATAACGGGATCACATCATTAGGAGAATGATGTGATGGACAAGACCCAATCCAAAGCATAGCACAAGATCGTGTAGTTCATTCGCTAGAGCTTTTCTAATGTCAAGTATCCTTTCCTTAGACCATGATATTGTGCAACTCTCGGATACCGTAGGAGTGCTTTGGGTGTATCAAACGTCACAACATAACTAGGTGACTATAAAGGCGCACTACAGGTATCTCCGAAAGTATCTGTTGGGTTGGCACGAATCGAGACTGGGATTTGTCACTCTATGTGATGGAGAGGTATCTCTGGGCCCACTCGGTAATGCATCATCATAATGAGCTCAATGTGACTAAGGAGTTAGCCACGGGATCATGCGTTACGGAATAAGTAAAGAGACTTGCCGGTAACGAGATTAAATGAGGTATGGGGATACCGACGATCGGAACTCGGGGAAGTAACATACCGACGAACAAAGGGAATTGTATATGGGATTGATTGAATCCTCAACATCGTGATTCATCCGATGAGATCATCGTGGAACATGTGGGAGCCAACATGGCTATCCAGATCCCGCTGTTGGTTATTGGCTGGAGAGATGTCTCGATCATGTCTGCATGGTTCCCGAACCCGTAGGGTCTAGACACTTAAGGTTCGATGACGCTAGAGTTGTAATGGGAATAGTATGTGGTTACCGAAGGTTGTTCGGAGTGCCGGATGAGATCCGAGACGTGATGAGGAACACCAGAATGGTCCGTAGGTGAAGATTGATATGTTGGACGAAGGGTATTGGAGTCCAGAATTGTTCTAGGAGTACCGGGTGACGACCAGCGTGACCTGATACGTCTTCCATGTATCTATAATTTTTGATTGTTCCATGCTATTATATTATCTGTTTTGGATGTTTATAGGCTTTATTATGCACTTTTATATTATTTTTGAGACTAACCTATTAACCCAGAGCCCAATGCCAGTTTCTGTTTTTTCCTTGTTTTAGAGTATCGCAGAAAAGGAAAATCAAATGGAGTCCAATTGACCTGAAACTTCACGGAACTTATTTTTGGACCAGAAGAAGCCCACAGAGTATTGGAGTTGGACCAGGAGAGTCCCGGGCTGCCCACGAGGGTTGGGGACGCGCCCACCCCCCTGGGCGCGCCCCCTGCCTCATGGACAGCCCGGAGGTCCACTGACATACTTCTTCCTCCCATATATACCAATGTACCCTAAAAACTTCGGGGAGCAGAATAGATCGGGAGTTCCGCCGCCAGAAGCCTCTGTAGCCACTTAAAACCAATCCAGACCCGTTCCGGCACCCTATCGGAGGGGGGAATCCCTCTCCGGTGGCCATCTTCATCATCCCGGTGCTCTCCATGACGAGGAGGGAGTAGTTCTCCCTCGGGGCTGAGGGTATGTACCAGTAGCTATGTGTTTGATCTCTCTCTCTCTCTCTCTCTCTCGTGTTCTTGAGGTGGTACGATCTTGATGTATCGCGAGCTTTGCTATCATAGTTGGATCTTATGATGTTTCTCCCCTCTACTCTCTTGTAATGGATTTAGTTTTCCCTTTGAAGTTATCTTATCTTATTGAGTCTTTAAGGATTTGAGAACACTTGATGTATGTCTTGCGTGGGATAACCGTGGTGACAATGGGTTATTCTATTGATTCACTTGATGTATGTTTTGGTGATCAACTTGCGGGTTCCTCCCATGAACCTATGCATAGGGGTTGGCACACGTTTTCATCTTGACTCTCTGGTAGAAACTTTGGGGCACCCTTTGAAGTACTTTGTGTTGGTTTGAATAGATGAATCTGAGATTGTGTGATGCATATCGTATAATCATACCCGCGGATACCTGAGGTGACATTGGAGTATCTAGGTGATATTAGGGTTTTGGTTGATTTGTGTCTTAAGGTGTTAATCTAGTACGAACTCTAGGGCTGTTTGTGACACTTATAGGAATAGCCCAACAGATTGATTGGAAAGAATAACTCTGAGGTGGTTTTGTACCCTACCATAATCTCTTTGTTTGTTTTCCGCTATTAGTGACTTTGGAGTGACTCTTTGTTGCATGTTGAGGGATAGTTATATGATCCAGTTATGTTATTATTGTTGAGAGGACTTGCACTAGTGAAAGTATGAACCCTAGGCCTTGTTTCAATGCATTGCAATACCGTTTACGCTCACTTTTATCATTAGTTACCTTGCTGTTTTTATATTTTCAGATTACAACTACTATTATCTACTATCCATATTGCACTTGTATCACCATCTCTTCGCCGAACTAGTGCACCTATACAATTTACCATTGTATTGGGTGTGTTGGGGACACAAGAGACTCTTTGTTATTTGGTTGCAGGGTTGCTTGAGAGAGACCATCTTCATCCTACGCCTCCTACAGATTGATAAACCTTAGGTCATCCATTTGAGGGAAATTTGCTACTATCCTACAAACCTCTGCACTTGGAGGCCCAACAACGTCTACAAGAAGAAGGTTGTGTAGTAGACATCAAGCTCTTTTCTGGCGCCGTTTCCGGGGAGGTGAGTGCTTGAAGGTATATCTTTAGATCTTGCAATCGAGTCTTTTAGTTTCTTGTTTTATCACTAGTTTAGTTTATAAAAGAAAATTACAAAAAAATGGAATTAAGTTTGCCTCATACGCTTCATCTTTTTAATACCTTTCATAAGTATGATGGAAAGGAAAATTGTGCCAAAGTGTTAGAAGCAGAATGCATTAAAATGTTTGGCACTAAATCTTTGAATGATGAGCATGATTGCAATGTTGTTAGTATGAACTCCTTGAATATCCATAGTACTAATGATGATTGCACTATTTATGATGAAAATGACTCCTATAAACATGTCAATTTTTGTGGAGTGCATTGGGTTTGCAAGTACACACCAATTAGGGAAGATATATTTTGCAAGAGGCATAAGTACTTAGAAACTAAATTGTTGCTAGAAAGGCTAGATGTTTGTGCTGAAAAATTAAATTTTCTTGGCCATACTTGTGAGCTTTCCAATGTACGTGGTCATTTAACCATCCGATGCAAATTGTTTCATGATCTAATTGTTTCCAATTGTGATGACTTGATTTCTCGTGCACATCATAATGAACTTAGTTTGCTTATGGGTTATGAAGAAATGAAACGTATAACTAACTATCTTCCAGTATTTGCCCATGATAAACTTCTTGGTTTTGATCTAGAGGAAATTTATATGTATTGTGAGGTGAATTGTATTGAAAATCCTTATATTGCCAACTACATAAAGAAAACAAAACAAATAGAAGATGAAGAGAATACTAATGAAAGGGAAGAGACTTCCCAATATCCTCATATTATTTCTTATGATGAATTAGGTAACGAGGAGGAGCCTTCTATTCAACCAATCTCATTAATAAGGAGCTCCAAAAAGAGGATTGAACCCACACATGATGTGGTGAAGAAAAATAAAAGAAAAAGGAAGAGAGGTAAAAATATATCTCTCCCAAATAATGCTGCTCCTATTACTGTTGTGCCTCATGAAAATATAATTGTGGAAGATGATGCACTTGATGATGATCTTGTTATGCCTATTGCTTGTTGTGATGATTATGATTGGGAAGATAATAATACTTCTTATGATCTTGAAAATCTTCTTGGCACTTGCTTGGAAGAATATGATAATTGCTATACTATTGGTGCTATCCATACTATTAACGATGAGGGTGATTATGCTTATGATATGAAAAGGCCCAAGCTTGGGGATGCTATGTTTGATGAAGATGATGTTTTTGAGAATATATTTGCTGCAATTAATGTTTATCCCAAGCTTGGGGATGCTACGTTTAATGAAGATGATATTTTTATTCTCCCAAG
Source organism: Triticum urartu (assembly GCF_056163025.1). Lineage (NCBI taxonomy): Eukaryota > Viridiplantae > Streptophyta > Magnoliopsida > Poales > Poaceae > Triticum > Triticum urartu. Next base: position 102,852,041 of record NC_141878.1, read on the forward strand.
TTTTGATATGCAAATTTATATTGATGATAGCATGCCTCCTACTTATGATAATTATTGTGATGATACATATGCTATAAAAAGTAGTGAGGATTATATTTATAAAGCTTGTCATGATTATGATTACCCCTTTTATGAACGCTACTCTTTTAATGTGTAAACAATTTATAGTATTCAAGTCTCTTATGATACTCCAACTATCCCGAATGAGAAGAATTTTGCTTATGTGGAGAGTAATAAAAATTCTATGCTTGTAGATCATGAAAAGAATGCTTTAGGTGCTGGTTATATTGTTGAATTCATTCATGATGCTACTGAAAATTATTATGAGGGAGGAATATATGCTTGTAGGAATTGCAATAATATCAAGTTTCCTCTCTATGTGCTTAAAGTTTTGAAGTTATGCTTGTTTTGCCCTCCTATGCTAGTTGATTATTGTTCACATAAGTTGTTTGCTCACAAAATCCCTATGCATAGGAAGTGGGTTAGACTTAAATGTGCTAGTCATATTATTCTTGATGCTCTCTTTATGTTTCAATTCTTATCTTTTGTGTGAGCATTATTGAAGTCATCATGCCTAGCTAGGGGCGTTAAACGATAGCGCTTGTTGGGAGGCAGCCCAATTTTATTCTTGTTGCTTGCTTTTTGTTCCTGTTTAGTAATAAATAATTTATCTAGAATCTGTTATTATTGAGTTTTTATGTTTTAATTAGTGTTTGTGCCAAGTAGAACCGTTGGGAAGACTTGGGGAAAGTCTTGTTGATCATGCTGTAAAAAACAGAAACTTTAGCGCTCACGAGAATTGCTGCCATTTTTTTATTGGAGAGTGCTATTTAGTTAATTATTTTTGCATATTATTAATAGATAAATTACTCACGTCCAGAAATTTATTTTAGAATTTTTGGGGTTCCAGAAGTTTGCGTTAGTTACAGATTACTACAGACTGTTCTGTTTTTGACAGATTCTGTTTTTCGTGTGTTGTTTGCTTATTTTAATGAATCTATGGCTAGTAAAAGAGTTTATAAACCATAGTGTCGGTGTCAAAACCGGCGGATCTCGGGTAGGGGGTCCCGAACTATGCGTCTAGGTCGGATGGTAACAGGAGGCAGGGGACATGATGTTTTACCCAGGTTCGGGCCCTCTTGATGGAGGTAAAACCCTACGTCCTGCTTGATTAATATTGATGATATGGGTAGTACAAGAGTAGATCTACCACGAGATCAGAGAGGCTAAACCCTAAAAGCTAGCCTATGGTATGATTGTTGTTCGTCCTATGGACTAAAACTCTCCGGTTTATATAGACACCGGAGAGGGCTAGGGTTACACAGAGTCGGTTACAATGGTAGGAGGTCTACATATCCGTATCGCCAAGCTTGCCTTCCACGCCAAGGAAAGTCCTTTCCGGACACGGGACGAAGTCTTCAATCTTGTATCTTCATAGTCCAGGAGTCAGGCCGAAGGTATAGTCCTGCCATCCGGACACCCCCTAATCCAGGACTCCCTCAGTAGCCCCTGAACCAGGCTTCAATGATGACGAGTCCAGCGCGTAGATTGTCTTTGGCATTGCAAGGCAGGTTCTCCTCCAAATTCCGTGTACCTGTTGAATAGTGTCCGGTTTCTTGTAAATGTAGTGCTCCTTGGCTTCTACGCCCAATAATGGACGTTTTCCACGTGTCAAACGAATATGAAAAGTCAGGGTGTTTTTTATATTTACACCCCTAGCCGCGTGAATGAGCCGCCTATTTAAGGGGACGAGGATTTAGATACAAACCACACCTTCTCCCTTCCGCGAGTATTCATCAGAGCGTATCCGTCAGAGGTCCATTCTATCATGGCCAGCCGCCGCAGCTCCTTCTATCGCCCTTCCAGCCCTCAGCCTGGAGATTGGAAGAAGTGCTCCATCCCGCACAGCGAGCTAGTGAAGCTCCAGACCAAGGGATTCCTCCCCCGGCCTATATGGTCCCGGTTCGAGCCGGACTGGCCACCTATAATGGCGGAGAGCAAGCGGAGAGCGCCCCCAATCCCTCCAAAGGAGAGCGGGTATGCCTTTCCCCTTACTTAATAAGAGGGCTCGGATTTCCAATTCATCCGTTTCTCCGGGGGCTTCTGGAGTTCTATGGCCTCCAGCTGCACAACCTCACGCCTGCCTCCATATTGCATATCACGGGCTTCGTAGCCCTTTGCGAGCTGTTTTTGGGCTGCAAGGCTCATTTTGCGCTGTGGAAAAGGCTATCTGCCTTGTGCCCCGCTTTAAGGAGGGGTCGATATATCAAGTGGGCGGAGCCGAAGTGTGGCGCATCGCCGGGACCGGATATCTATCCGGAACCCCAAAGACGGCGTCCGAGGACTGGCCTGCGGAATGGTTTTATATAGAGGACGTTCCGCTGCCGGATCCTGTTCGGATCATCCTCCCTGAGTTCAACAGTGCTCCCCTAAAGAAGCGCGTAAGCTGGCATCCACAGAGCCCTCAGAGGGAAAGCGACAGGGACGTTATTTACCGGATGGGCCGGATAAGATTGTTAGCTCATTCCGGACTGACCATGATCGGGGTCATGGCCGCATGCATCATGCGAGGGGTGCAGCCGCTTCAGTATAGAGGCCGCCCCATGTGGGACTTCAACGGGGAGGACGACGCCACCCACTATGGCCGTAAGGGGCCGGATTTGGCTACCGCTCTAATAAAGACCTTGTCCGCTTTGTACAAGGGAGAAGAGGAGGAATTTCTCCGTGTCAACCCACGGGGTGGATTTTCTATGTATAATCCCCCGAGTTGGGTAAGTGGACACTTCTACTTGCCCATTCGTTTTATATTATCATTGTTAAATTTTCAGTCTAACGACTTCAACGCAGGAACTGCCTCAGGCTGTTAAAGAAATAAACAGCCCTCCTCCACAACCTGAGGATCTGGGACGGTCCCTCGACCTGGCCTCTCAAGAGGATCCGGACTTATCTGTGGAGCTGATTGATGGAGTGTTTCATCAATTGAGCAGGGACAATGCCTTGGTGGCCATTACGACCGATTATCCAGGGCTACTCCCAGCCTCACAGGTAACTGGGACCGGAGTCTCAGCACTTTGAAAAGGGATCTGTCCTTGCGTGTTTTCGATTACCGTATGACAACCGTGTTTTGCAGGGGAGGTCCTTGAGACGGGAGGCCGAGCCTGCGGTGACTAGCCAACGAGGGGTGACAAGGCCCCGTGAGCTGAAAAGAAGCGTGGTCTGGACTGAGGCACCGGCGCAAAGGTATAGCGCGCCACCTTATTCCTAGGTGTTACTCCTTCGAGGCATATTAACACTCGTGCTCTCTTCATGACGAAGAGACCTCGCCGGACTATATCCGGAGAGGCTGCCAATCGCGCCTCCACTAGCCAGGCTCCAAAGCCTGGTCCGGAAGCGGAGGCGAACACGAGGCGTGCACCGGACGCTCCTCTGACGGAGGATGCGGACAGGCTGTCTGCCACCCATTCCGAGGTGGAGAGTGCCATGAACCACAGGCGTCGCCGGACAGTTCTTCGCGACGCTTGTTTCTCCCAAGAGGCATTGGATGCCTTCAATTCGGGAGACACGTATCTCCGTGCCGCTCAAATGGTCTAGCCAGAGCCACGGAGCAGTATGTGAAAGACATACGGGTAAGAAAATTTTGGTAATTATATATGTATACCAGTAGCCCCCGAGACTTGAAACAGTTAGAATAACTGATTTAAGGATCATCTGTTATGCAGGTTCTTACAGAAAAGAATACCTTGCTGTCCCAGGAGCTGGAAGAGTGCAAAGCCCAACTTGAGGCCGCACTAGCCGCGGCAGGGGAGCCCAAGGAGACCCCCTCTGGTAATATACGCTTCGAAAGATAAGTATTTTGCGAAGTGCGGCGTGGGTGCAAATCTGACAAATGAAATTGCAGATGGCGCCGGATTAAATCCGGAAGTGAACAACTCCGATGCCAGCTAAAGGCTGGTGAGAGCGTGCTGACAAAGGTGAGGCGGGAGAAGAACGATCTCCAAGATGCCAACACCAAGCTAGGCGTGGAACTGAAGGACGTTCATGCCCAGCTGTTGGACTCCGTGAAGGAGAATCAGCGGCTTCGACGCGGCATATATAGTAAGTGCTTGAACGAACTTTGAAAAAAGAGTTCGGCGAGGAAGTCGACTAACAGAGTAATGTCTGTAGGTATGCTGACAGGTCGTCCTGCAGAGGAAATGCCCGGTTCTATGGGTGACCTTCTTCCCGAGCTCTCACAACTACACGAGCGAGTTCGGCAGGTGATGCGAGGCATCTCCCAAGCCTTGTGGCCGTCCGTCTCCATGCCCGAAGGCCTTGGAGAGCTAGAGAAGCTGAAGGGAGCGAGGCGGCACTTCCGATTGTGGAAGATGTCGGCCTGCCGTCAAGGTGCCAGGGAGGCCTGGGCCATGGTGAAGACCCAAACCACATGGCCGAGGTCGGACCCGTAAGGCCCGATGGGAAGGAGATCCCTGTGAGCTTAGTATACGGCCAAGTAGAGTTGGCCGCAAAGTATTCCCAACAGGACTGTAAACTAGACAGCCTGTTAGATGGAATTGAAGAGGAATACAATCAGTCAGATTGACTATGTAATTTTAATTGACATGTGTAATGCCTTCTAGCCGGATTGTAGATCGTTTGTCATGGCCGACCTTTTCGCTTCAACCTCGGGACCTAACAGTCCGGAGTGTGTCCGAATACCCTCGCGGTTATATAAGAACCAGGGTATGTATGGAGACCAGGCGTAGGGGTCATTAGTGCTTGAACAGACAAGTGCCCAACTAGTTATGTTATATTACATGGTTAGTAAGAAACATCTTCCAGGGAGAATAGTTCCATTAGGGATTCCTTTCCCTGGGAAGCATGCCCTAAAGTGCATGTCCATTCTGCGAAAAGAGACGCAGGAAAAACATCTGGGGGCGTATAGATAAATAAGTGGAAGAAAAGATCATCTTTAGTTCACCGACCGAATATTCCCTTAAGAACGCTAGCTTTCGGCTTCACCCAGTCTGAGGTACACATCCGGCTGACTCGGAAGTAACAATCACAGAGGTGCTCCCTTTACCACCTAGCCGAACAATCGGGGACGTAGGGGTAAGCACAGGAGCCAGGCAACCCAGCTTGGCCAAAACTTAAGTCATATCGATGCATATAATGGCGAATAAAAGGTACATGCGGAAGTGTGACACATGTGTTGGGCATGATGCCCGTATAAATAAGCTTCTATTTAAAGAAGCCCCCAGGTTTAATGAGCGTGGATAGCGCGTCACTTTATGAGCCTTTGAAGGCTATAAGAGAGAGAGAGGAGAAGGAGAGAAATGTAAGACAGAAAGTATATAAAAAAATGGACAGAGGAAGGAGATGAACACAGAGTCCGACGCTAGGCATAGAATCTTCGTAGACGGGCTACGTTCCATGGGTTCGGCTCGAGTCGGTTATCCGATGCATCTCGTAGGCGGTACGCTCCACCAGTTAGGACTTGGTCGATTATGAAGGGACCTTCCCACTTTGGCTTGAGTTTGTCCTTTTTCTTCTCCGGCAGGCGTATTACTAATTCGCCAACGTTGTAATTTTTGGCCCGTACTTCTCTGCTTTGGTATCTTCGAGCCTGCTATTGATAGAATGCGGAACGGGCTTTTGCCACGTCACGCTCTTCCTCCAAGGCGTCCAAACTGTCCTGCCGATCGAGCTCGCCTTCTCTTTCTTCGTACATGCGCACTCGAGGTGAGTCATGAATTATGTCGCAGGGAAAAACTGCCTCTGCACCGTACACCATGAAGAATGGTGTGTATCCGGTGGTGCGATTCAGCGTGGTCCACAGCCCCCAGAGTACGGAGTCGAGCTCCTCTACCCAGTGCGTATTAGATTCCTTAAGGGACCGCACTAATCTGGGTTTGATGCCGCTCATGATAAGACCATTTGCACGTTCGACCTGGCCGTTGGTTTGTGGGTGATAGACGGAAGCAAAATCGAGCTTGACGCCCATATTTTTGCACAAGAGTTTTACCTCATCGGCCGTAAAGTTCGTGTCGTTATCAGTGATGATGTTGTGGGGGACGCCGTAACGGTGTACAACCTCGGATATAAAGTCTATCACCAGTCCGGATTCGGCCGTCTTAACAGGCTTGGCTTCTATCCATTTGGTGAATTTATCCACCATGACCAGTAAGTATTTTTTTCTTGTGGGTTCAGCCTTTAAGGGGTCCAACCATGTCAAGCCCCCAGACCGCGAAGGGCCAAGTGATGGGGATAGTTTGGAGGGCGGTGGGTGGCATATGGCTTTGGTTTGCAAAAAGCTGGCAACCGACGCATCGTTGGACTAAGTCCTGGGCATCTGCCTGGGCCGTCGGCCAATAAAAGCCTGTATGGAAGGCCTTGCTTACCAGGGACCGAGCTGCAGCGTGATGTCCGCCGAGTCCGACATGAATTTCAGCCAGGAGGTACCGCCCTTCCTCTTCGGAGATGCACCTTTGAAGGACTCCGGTAGTGCTTTTCTTATAAAGCTCTCCTTCATGGACTTTATAGGCTTTAGATCGCCGCACTATGCAGCGTGCCTCATTTTGGTCCTCAAGGAGTTCCTGCCTGGTAAGGTAGGCGAGGAATGGTTCTGTCCACGGGGCGATGACGGCCATTATTACGTGGGCTGAAGGTGTTATTTCATTGGCAGAGCCTCCAATTGTGTCAGAGTGTTCGGTGTCGGGCAGTGTGGTTGGGTCCAGGCTGCTATTGCCAGGTTCCCCTTCCCATACTACGGACGGCTTGAACAGCCTTTCCAAGAAGATGTTGGGGGGGACTACATCGCGTTTTGCGCCGATGCGTGCCAGGACATCTGCCGCCTGATTATTTTCCCGGGCTATATGGTGAAATTCGAGCCCTTCGAACCGAGCTGACATTTTTAGGACGGCGTTGCGATAAGCTGCCATTTTTGAACCCTTGACATCAAAGTCTCCATTTATTTTGGATATTGCGAGGTTGGAGTCCCCGCGCACCTCTAGGCGTTGAATGCCCATGGATACTGCCATCCGGAGACCATGTAAAAGGGCCTCATATTCGGTTGCGTTGTTTGAGTTTGTGTACATTATCTGGAGTACATATTGAACTGTGTCTCTTGTGGGGGACGTCAAAACGACGCTAGCCCCTAGACCGGCCAACATTTTGGAGCCATCGAAGTGCATGACCCAGTTTGAATATGTGCCATACTCTTTAGGGAGTTCGGCCTCCGTCCATTCTGTGACGAAGTCGGCCAAAACTTGCGACTTGATAGCTCGCTGTGGCTTGTAAGTTATATGTCAAACGGGAGGATCTCAATGGCCCATTTGCAATCCGGCCCGTCGCGTCGCGGTTATTTATAATATCGTTAAGTGGCACTTCCGAGGCTACTGTTATTGAACACTCTTGAAAGTAGTGTCACAGCTTTCGGGATGCCATAAATACCGCGTACGCAATCTTTTGATAGTGCGGGTACCGTGACTTGCACGGAGTAAGGACAGTGTACACATAATAGACCGGCTTTTGAAGGGGGAATTTGTGTCCGTCCGTTTCTCGTTCGACGACGAGCACTGCGCTTACGACCTGATGGGTTGCTGCAATATATAATAGCATTGGTTCGCCAATGTTTGGCGCGGCTAGGACTGGGTTTGTTGCCAAGATGGCTTTTATTTCGTCGAGTCCGGCCGTGGCTGCATCCGTCCACTCGAAGTGTTCGGTGCACCGAGGGAGGCGGTAAAGGGGTAGGGCCTTTTCTCCTAAGCGGGAGATAAAGCGGCTTAGAGCCGCCACACATCCGGTTAATTTTTGTATTTGTTTGAGGTCCTTCGGGATATCCAATTGTGACAGAGCTTGGGTTTTGGCTGGATTTGCTTCAATTCCTCTACCGGATACAATGAAGCCCAAGAGCTTTCCGGCTGGAACGCCGAAAACGCATTTTTCCGGGTTGAGCTTGATGTCGTATGTTCGGAGGTTATCGAATGTTAGCCTCAAGTCGTCTACTATAGATTCGACATGTCTTGTTTTAACGACCACATCATCTATGTATGCCTCCACTGTTTTGCTGATATGGTTTGCCAGACATGTCTGAATCATGCGCTGATATGTTGCGCCGGCGTTTTTGAGCTCGAAGGGCATTGTGTTGAAGCAGAATGGGCCGTATGGTGTGATGAATGCCGTTGCAGCTTGGTCTGACTCTGCCATCTTTATTTAATGGTAGCCGGAGTATGCGTCGAGGAAACGCAACGAATCGTGTCCTGCGGTAGCGTCGATAATTTGATCGATGCGGGGGAGAGGGAAGGGATCCTTTGGGCAGGCATTGTTAAGGTCTTTGAAATCAATGCACAGGCGCCAGGATTTGTCCTTCTTTGGTACCATCACCAGGTTTGCTAGCCAGTCCGGATGTTTGATATCTTTGATGAATCCGGCCTCCAATAGCTTGGCTAGTTCCTCTCCCATGGCCTGTCTCTTAGGTTCAGAAAAACGCCGAAGAGCCTGTTTGACTGGCTTGAATCCTTTTAGGATATTTAAGCTGTGTTCGGCCAGCCTGCGTGGGATTCCTGGCATGTCTGAAGGGTGCCAGGCGAAAATGTCCCAGTTCTCTCGTAGGAACTCTTGCAGTGCAGCGTCTACATAAGGGTTTAACTGTGCCCCGATGGAAGCTGTTTTATTGGGGTCCGTTGGATGGACCTGGAATTTGACTATTTCGTCCACCGGTTTAAAGGAGGCGGACTTGGATCTTTTATCGAGTATCACATCGTCCCTATTCACCATGGAGCGCAGCGCAGTCAGTTCCTCAGCCGCTAGGGCTTAGGATAGTGCCTCGAGGGCCAGTGCGGCTGTCTTGTTTTCGGCGCAGAGTGCTATGTCCGGATCACTAACGAGAGTGATGATTCCGTTAGGCCCGGGCATCTTGAGCTTCATGTACCAGTAATGGGGTATTGCTTGGAAGACTGTAAACGCTTCCCGCGCTAGCAGAGCGTGATATCCGCTACTGAACGGGGCCACCTGGAACGTGACCTCTTCGGACCTGTAATTATCCGGCGTGCCGAACACCACATCTAGTGTGATTTTTCCTATACAGTGCTTCCCGACTGGGGATTATTCCTCTAAAGGTTTTGCTGCTTCGCTCAATGCGGTTCCAGTCTATTTCCATTTTTTGAAGGGTTTCCTCATAAATGAGGTTCAATCCGCTGCCGCCATCCATGAGTACCTTGGTAAGACGAAAGCCGTCCACTATTGGACTGAGGACCAATGCGGTTGGTGCTCGGGCTGTTCGGAATTTAGGTTCGTCACTAGCGTTAAAAGTAATAGCCGTGTCACTCCATGGGTTTATTGTTGCTACTTGGTAGACTTCGGCAAGGCCGCGGAGTGTTCTTTTTCGCATATTATTTGATGCGAAAGTCTCGAAGACTGTTAATACCGTACTGGTTTCTCTGGGGTGGCTTTCTGTGGCTTCTGGAATTAGAAGATCTTCGCCAATTTTTGCCACCTGCCGGAGTATCCAACATGCTCTAAGGCTGTGAGTTGGTGTGGCGCCTTCTGCATTGTGAATTTTACAGGGTCCATCAAGCCAACCTTCCAGTACGGTTCCGTGCCCTGTAGAGGGCTTTTGCTTTTTGGTATTGAACCTGGGTGTCTGACGATGATGCACCCTTTTATTTCGGACCGGGTTTGTATTCAAGGCCGGATTGTCCAAAAATTTTGTTTCGGTTTTCCAGGCGCTTTCCATCGCACAGTACTTTCGTACTATGGACGCCAAGTCAGCAAAGAGTGTAATATCACGGCGACTTATGGCGTTGAGGATTCCCTTGTCCGTGCAATTATTGCAGAAGAATGAAATTGCGTCTTCCTCGCAGCAGTCCTTTATCCTGTTCATAACCAGGAGGAATCTGGCTCAGTAATGATGTACTGTTTCTTCGGGCTCTTGCCTAAATTGAGATAGATCGCTTATGTACGGGTGGGTGGGTGAAATCAAATCTGAAACCTCACCCAATCTGAGACCCAAGGGCCAAGGAGTTTCCAAACTCGGACATTGGGATTCTTGGATGCGTCCCAATGAATCTAGTCCGTCTCCTGACTTTAAGTTCAGGTCTTGAGTGATATCCTCCCCTCCGCGGGTATCCGACTTGGAGGGATCGGGAATCCGGACATAGCTAGTCCTTAAGATAGATGAAGGGTCGCCGCACTGTCCCTCTACTATGACAACGTGATAGGTGACCCGGGGAGAGTTAATCTCTCTCAGATTGGGTTTAGGCCCAATCTGGTCGTAATCTGTAGCGACTCCCAGGTCGGCGATGCGATCCAAGAGCTCATTTAGGGAAGAGAGCTCCATTGGATCTAGCAGCTCGGCAATTCCGAGCTGACGTGAAGATTGCTTTCGATGACCCGAGAGGTCATCGTCGGCGTAGCAGCCGAACAGGCGGTCATAAGGAAACAGCCTAGCTGGAGAGTTTGGCCGACAACCAAAGCTCCCTTAGCAACGGTGCCGTCTTTAAAGACGGGATGAGGCATACTTCCTAAGGGCGACGGCACAGAGGAACTCTCAATGAAAGCAGCAATGTCGGTGTCAAAACTGGCGGATCTTGGGTAGGGGGTCCCGAACTGTGCGTCTAGGTCGGATGGTAACAGGAGGCAGGGGACACGATGTTTTACCCAGGTTCGGGCCCTCTTGATGGAGGTAAAACCCTACGTCCTGCTTGATTAATATTGATGATATGGGTAGTACAAGAGTAGATCTACCACAAGATCAGAGAGGCTAAACCCTAAAAGCTAGCCTATGGTATGATTGTTGTTCGTCCTACGGACTAAAACTCTCCGGTTTATATAGACACCGGAGAGGGCTAGGGTTACACAGAGTCGGTTACAATGGTAGGAGATCTACATATCCGTATCGCCAAGCTTGCCTTCCACGCCAAGGAAAGTCCTTTCCGGACACGGAACGAAGTCTTCAATCTTGTATCTTCATAGTCCAGGAGTCTGGCCGAAGGTATAGTCCTGCCATCCGGACACCCCCTAATCCAGGACTCCCTCACATAGAGAAGTTGGAATATAGTAGGTTTAACACCAATATAAATAAATAATGAGTTAATTACAGTACCTTGAAGTGGTGTTTTCTTTTCTTTCGCTAACGGAGCTTACAAGTTTTCTGTTAAGTTTTGTGTTGTGAAGTTTTCAAGTTTTGGGTAAAGATTTGATGGACTATGGAATAAGGAGTGGCAAGAGCCTAAGCTTGGGGATTCCCAAGACACCCCAAGGTAATATTCAAGGACAACCAAGAGCCTAAGCTTGGGGATGCCCCGGAAGGCATCCCCTCTTTCGTCTTCGTTCATCGGTAACTTTACTTGGAGCTATATTTTTATTTACCACATGATATGTGTTTTTCTTGGAGCGTCAATTTAATTTGTTAGGATTTGCTTTCTGGTTGAATAAAATACCAAGATCTGAAATTCTTAAATGTTAGAGAGTCTTCATATAGTTGCATAATTATTCGACTACTCATTGATCTTCACTTATATCTTTCGGAGTAGCTTGTCATTTGCTCTAGTGCTTCACTTATATCTTTTTTAGAGCACGGTGGTGGTTTTATTTTGTAGAAATAGGTGAACTCTCATGCTTCACTTATATTATTTTGAGAGTCTTTAGAACAGCATGGTAATTTGCTTTGGTTATGAAATTAGTCCCAATATGATGGGCATCCAAGAGGGATATAATAAAAACTTTCATATGAAGTGCTTTGAATACTAAGAGAAGTTTGATACTTGATGATTGTTTTGAGATATGGAGATAGTGATATCAAACTTGTGCTAGTTGGGTAGTTGTGAATTTGAGGAATACTTATGTTGAAGTTTGCAAGTCCCGTAGCATGCACGTATGGTAAACCTTGTGTATCAAATTTAAAACATGAGGTGTTATTTGGTTGTCTTCCTTATGAGTGGCGGTCGGGGACGAGCGATGGTCTTTTCCTACCAATCTATCCCCCTAGGAGCATGTGCGTAATGCTTGGTTTTTGATGAATTGTAGATTTTCTCAATAAGTACGTGAGTTCTTGATGACTAATGTTGAGTCCATGGATTATACGCACTCTTATCCTTCCATCATTGCTAGCCTCTTCGGTACCGTGCATTGCCCTTTCTCACATTGAGAGTTGGTGCAAACTTCGTCGGTGCATCCAAACCCTGTGATATGATACGCTCTATCACACATAAACCTCCTTATATCTACCTCAAAACAGCCACCATACCTACCTATTATGGCATTTCCATAGCCATTCCGAGATATATTGCCATGAAACTTTCCACCGTTCCATTTATTATGACACACATCATCATTGTCATATTGCTTTGCATGATCATGTAGTTGACACCGTATTTGTGGCAAAGCCACCATTCATAATTCTTCCATACATGTCACTCTTGAGTCATTGCACATCCCGATACACCGCCGGAGGCATTCATATAGAGTCATACTTTGTTCTAGTATTGAGTTGTAATTCTTGAGTTGTAAATAAATAGAAGTGTGATGATCATCATTAATAGAGCATTGTCCCAAAAAGGCCAAAAAAGAAGAAAAAAGAAAGGCCAAATAAAAAATAAAAAAAATAAAAGGGACAATGCTACTATCCTTTTTCCACACTTGTGCTTCAAAGTAGCACCAAGATCTTCATGATAGAGAGTCTCTTATGTTGTCACATTCATATACTAGTGGGAAATTTTCATTATAGAACTTGGCTTGTATATTACAACAATGGACCTCCTCAAGTGCCCTAGGTCTTCGTGAGCAACCAAGTTGGATGTACACCCACTTAGTTCTTTTATTGAGCTTTCATACATTTATAGCTCTAGTGCATTCGTTGCATGGCAATCCCTACTCCTTGCATTGACATCAATTGATGGGCATCTCCCTAGCCCATTGATTAGCCGCGTCAATGTGAGACTTTCTCCTTTTTGTCTTCTCCACATAACCCCCTCATTATATTCTATTCCACCCATAGTGCTATATCCATGGCTCACGCTCATGTATTGCGTGAAGGTTGAAAAAGTTTGAGATTACTAAAGTATGAAACAATTGCTTGGCTTGTCATCTGGGTTGTGCATGATGAGGGCATTCTTGTGTGACGAAAATGGAGCATGACCAAACTATATGATTTTGTAGGGATGAACTTTCTTTGGCCATGTTATTTTGAGAAGACATGATTGCTTAGTTAGTATGCTTGAAGTATTATTATTTTTATGTCAATACTAAACTTTTGTCTTGAATCTTATGGATCTGAACATTCATGCCAAAATGAAGAGAATTACTTAGAGAAATATGTTAGGTAGCATTCCACATCAAAAATTCTGTTTTTATCATTTACCTACTCAAGGACGAGCAGGAAATAAGCTTGGGGATGCTGATACGTCTCCAACGTATCTATAATTTTTGATTGTTCCATGCTACTATATTATTTATTTTGGATATTTATGGGATTCATTATGAACTTTTATATTATTTTTGGGACTAGCCTATTAACCCAGAGCCCAGTGCCAGTTTCTGTTTTTTCCTTGTTTTAGATTATCGCAGAAAAGGAAAATCAAACGGAGTCCAATTGACCTGAAACTTCACGGAACTTATTTTTGGACCAGAAGAAGCCTAGGGAGTATCGGAGTTGCACCAGGAGAGTCCCGGGCTGCCCACAAGGGTGGGGGCGTGCCCACCCCCCCTAGGCGCGCCCCCTGCCTCGTGGACAGCCCGGAGGTCCACCGTCGTGCTTCTTCCTAGCATATATACCCATATACCCTAAAAACTTCGGGGTGCAGAATAGATCGGGAGTTCCGCCGCCAGAAGCCTCCGTAGCCACCGAAAACCAATCTAGACCCGTTCCGGCGCCCTGCTGGAGGGGGGAATCCCTCTCCGGTGGCCATCTTCATCATCCCGGTGCTCTCCATGACGAGGAGGGAGTAGTTCTCCCTCGGGGCTGAGGGTATGTACCAGTAGCTATGTGTTTGATATCTCTCTCTCTCTCGTGTTCTTGAGGTGGTATGATCTTGATGTATCGCGAGCATTGCTATTATAGTTGGATCTTATGATGTTTCTCCCCCTCTACTCTCTTGTAATGGATTGAGTTTTCCCTTTGAAGTTATCTTACCGGATTGAGTCTTTAAGGATTTGAGAACACTTGATGTATGTCTTGTGTGGGATAACCGTGGTGACGATGGGTTATTCTATTGATTCACTTGATGTATGTTTTGGTGATGAACTTGCGGGTTCTGCCCATGAACCTATGCATAGGGGTTGGCACACGTTTTCATCTTGACTCTCCGGTAGAAACTTTGGGGCACTCTTTGAAGTACTTTGTGTTGGTTTGGATAGATGAATCTGAGATTGTGTGATGCATATAGTATAATCATACCCGCAGATAATTGAGGTGACATTGGAGTATCTAGGTGACATTAGGGTTTTGGTTGATTTGTGTCTTAAGGTGTTATTATAGTATGAACTCTAGGGCTGTTTGTGACACTTATAGGAATAGCCCAACAGATTGATTGGAAAGAATAACTTTGAGGTGGTTTCGTACCCTACCATAATCTCTTCATTTGTTTTCCGCTATTAGTGACTTTGGAGTGACTCTTTGTTGCATGTTGAGGGATAGTTAAATGATCCAATTATGTTATTATTGTTGAGAGGACTTGCACTAGTGAAAGTATGAACCCTAGGCCTTGTTTCAATGCATTGCAATACCGTTTACGCTCACTTTTATCATTAGTTACCTTGCTGTTTTTATATTTTTCAGATTACAACTAATATTATCTACTATCCATATTGCACTTGTATCACCATCTCTTCGCCGAACTAGTGCACCTATACAATTTACCATTGTATTTGGTGTGTTGGGGACACAAGAGACTCTTTGTTATTTGGGTGCAGGGTTGCTTAAGAGAGACAATCTTCATCCTACGCCTCCTACGGATTGATAAACCTTAGGTCATCCACTTGAGGGAAATTTTCTATTGTCCTACAAACCTCTGCACTTGGAGGCCCAACAACTTCTACAAGAAGAAGGTTGTGTAGTAGACATCATGACCGAAAGGAGTTTCGGAGGCCCCGGCAAGAGGAGGGGGCACACCAGCCCACTAAGGTGTTGTGCGCCCCTCCCACCCCATCTCATAACCTCACTACTAGCAAAAGGGCTATAGATGATATGGACATTAATGGCGCACCATGTATGTGGTGCGCCACTGCTACGCCATTATTGACATATTACTAATGGTGCACCTGGTGTGTGGTGCGCCATTAGTAGTTTTGAAAAAAGATAAAAAAATTTTGTTAGTAATGGCGCATCATGGGATAGTGCGCCATTACTAGTTGTCATAGTAATGGCGCACCACACCCACCGTGCGCCATTAGTAGTTTTGAAAAAAAATTAAAAAAAATTGTTAGTAATGGCGCACCTCGCACACTATCCCATGGTGCGCCATTAGTAACAATTTTTTTAAAACTACTAATGGCGCACCACACATCAGGTGCGCCACTAGTAACCCTGGTGCTAAATGCACCCCCCGTGTGGACCGCCTTTTCTATTTCAAAAAAAGAAAATGCTGGAAATGTCAAAAAAATAAAAGAAAATAAGTTTCCCATGTGATATGTGGTCTAGTTGTTGGGAAAATTTACAAATATGAATTTCGACTTTATTTGCAAAATCTCTCTGGAAATTAGTAAAATGGGCATAACTTTTGCATACAAACTCGGATTAAAAAGATTTTTATATGAAAAATCATCTACTCGAAAAGTTACATGACCGGGAAAATGAAAAAAAATCAAACTTACTAGTGGCGCACCATTTGCTAGGTGCGCCACTAGTAACAGAAAAAATTAGATATTTTTTCAAAATATGATATGTAATCTGACCAGGAAGTTTGAAATATTTTTCCAAAATTTCATCACACTCATGAACATGAACAAAGTCCTAGACATCCAGAAGGTTTAATAGGATTGATATATATATATATATATATATATATATATCAACAAGTGCCTGTGAAGTGAGGTGGTGCTGGGGTTGGATAGAACTGCGAAGTTAAGCATGCTTGGGTTGGAGTAGTGTGAGGATGGGTGACCTTTCGGGAAGTTTGACCACAGAGTGTGATTTGACTTGAGATTAAGCATATTGACCCGAGATTAAGCCATAGTGACTCAAGATTAAGAAAAAATTTGAAAAAAATATATTCTGACTTTTTTTTCAAAAAAAATTGTTAGTAATGGCATACTTCTATGTAGTTCGCCATTACTAAGCCAGATAAAAAACGCAAAAAAAATTGAAAAAAAATTTTCTGATTTTTTTTTAAAAAATTGTTAGTGGTGCGCCATTGCTAAGCTAGATAGTAATGTCACACCGTGGGATATACTAATGGCGCACTGTGTGGTGCTAGTGGCGCACCTGTAGTGCGCCATTAGTAGCCAAAACAGGTGCGCCACTAGCATGCCTTTTCCTACTAGTGCCGGGAGAGGTGGGGGCAAGTTTCCTAGGGGCGGGGGCGCCCAAACGCATCTAGGGTTTCCCCTGTGGCTGCTGCCCCTCCCCTAGGGAAACCCTAGGGCACCTCCTCCTCCCCCTTCCCCCTATATATAGTGAGGGTGAGAGAGGACAGCCACACCCCTTCCCTGGCGCAGCCCCTCCCTCCTCCAACACCTCATCCTCCGTAGTTCTTAGCGAAGCTCTGCCAGAGAACCACAAGCTCCACCGCTACCACGCCGTCATCCTGCCGGAGTTCTCTCTCTACTTCTCCTCCCCCCTTGTTTGATCAAGAAGGAGGAGACGTCCGCGAGCTGTACGTGTCTTGCATGCGGAGGTGCCGTCCGTTCGGCGCTTGGATCGGATTTTCCGCGATTTGAATCGCCGCGAGTACGACTCCATGAACCGCGTTCTTGTAACGCTTCCGCTTAGTGATCTTCAAGGGTATGGAGATGCAATCCTTCTCTCTCGTTGCTAGCATCTCATATATTGATCTTGGTGACACGTAGGAAAATTTTGAATTATTACTACGTTCCCCAACAGTGGCATCATGAGCTAGGTCTATGCGTAGATTCTTTGCACGAGTAGAACACAAATTAGTTGTGGGCGATGATTTGGTCAATTTTCTTACCATTACTAGTCTTATCTTGATTCAGCAGCATTGTGGGATGAAGCGGCCCGGTCCGACCTTACACGTACTCTTACGTGAGATTGGTTCCACCGACTAACATGCACTTGATGCATAAGGTGGATAGCGGGTGTCTGTCTCTCCCACTTTAGTCGGATCGGATTCGATGAAGAGAGTCCTTATGAAGGGTAAATAGCAATTGGCATATCACCGTTTGTGGCTTTTGTGTAGGTAAGAAACGTTCTTGCTAGAAACCCATAGCAGCCATTGTTGGTGTCAAAAATGGCGGATCTCGGATAGGGGGTCCCGAACTGTGCGTCTAAGATCAATGGTAACAGGAGACAGGGGACACGATGTTTTACCCAGGTTCGGGCCCTCTCTATGGAGGTAATACCCTATGTCCTGCTTGATTGATCTTGATGAATATTAGTATTGCAAGAGTTGATCTACCACGAGATCGTAATGGCTAAACCCTAGAGGTCTAGCTTGTATGGCTATGATAATATATGTCCTCCGGACTAAGTCCCCCGGTTTATATAGACACCAGGAGGATCTAGGGTTACACAAGGTCGGTTACAAAGAAAGGAATCTATATATTTAGTCGCCAAGCTTACCTTCCACACCAAGGAGAGTCCCATCCGGACACGGGTGTAGTCTTCGGTCTCCGTATCTTCACAGCCCATCAGTCCGGCCCATGGCTAACAGGCCAGACACCCGAGGACCCCTTATTCCAGGACTCCCTCAGTAGCCCCTGAACCTGGCTTCAATGACAAGGTATCCGGCGCGTAGGCCTGTCATCGGCATTGCAAGGCGGGTTCCTACTTCCGAACTCCAAAATAGTCTTCGGACGTGTCAACGTGTCCGGACCTATAACACACACCACACACAACCGCAGAGATAATATAATTTTACACGAGTCCTATCTGCTGACAACTTTTCGTAACATGACATCACATCTGTCCGGTCATAATTTCGAACCGTTTTTCATCTGCCGCTCCACATTTCGAGACGCGGTTGCCATTGGCACGTCTTGTCAAAGCAGAGACCGTGTCCCCTTATTAGGGGATTCCCATCAATACGGGCATGGGTAACCCAACCATGCCGTTTACACAGCCCTTGGGAGTAGGCGAATTTTAAGGCGAGTGGGGAGGCGTCCAATATTTACTGGCTTTATAAGGAGATAAGAATCCCTTTTCTTCACCCACGCCTTTTCTCTTCCTCTGCACTTCCATTCTTGAGCTCCACCGCCGAAGTTCTCATCTTCTCCATCTCGAGCAAGCACTCAACCATGTCTAGATCCAGAGGTCAAGGCAAGTGGATGCCTCCTCCGTCCAGGAGGAGGACATCATCGAGCTTCGGGCGGCCGGGTACCTGGCGAAGGGAATCACTCACCGCCTTCCAGCCCAGGGACAAATCATTCCCACGCTGAAGCCCAACGAGAGGGTAGTATTCATCCCTCATTTCCTCCACGGGTTAGGGTTTCCACTCCACCCCTTCGTCCGCGGGATGATGTTCTACTACGTGATAAACTTCCATGATATATGCCCGAAATCCCTCCTCAACATCTCGGCGTTCATCGTCGTGTGTGAGGCCTTCCTCCGCATCCAGCCCCACTTCGGGTTGTGGCTCAAGGTCTTCAATGTGAAGCCGAAGGTGGTGGATGGCCAGCACGCGGAGTGCGGAGGCGCCATGGTGAGCAAGATGGCCAATGTCTCCTGGCCGAAAGGCACTTTTGTGGAGACTGTAAAAGAATGGCAGAAATATTGGTTCTATATCACAGAACCCCGTGGCACCACCTAGGCCGCAACTGCCGAATTCAACTCTGGCGCTCCCATGCGACTCACCTCCTGGGTCGAGAAGGGCCCGAACTGGTGTTCGCTAGACGAGCTGATAGCGCTGCAAACGCGCATTCAAAGAATGGTGGATAAAGATATCAAACTCGTCGATATAATCCAGGTGATGCTAGTTCGCCGAATTCTTCCATGCCAAAGCCGAAGCCGCCCTCTATGGGAGTTCAATCCGAAGAAGCACCATACCCTGAAGAGGCTCTTTGAAACCACTCACGAAGATGCCTGGAGGTTGCTTTTTAAGGGCAACGAAACACCGCCGGCCATGGATTCGGACCGCGGTCATGACATTAACCACCTCGCGAACGAGGTATGTTATTCTTACTGCATCCCTTACTTGCCTGTTTCAAGGATGATGACTAGGCTTTTATCGTCATCATTTCTTCAGGACTGGATGGAGAGGGAGAAGCGGATCCAATGTCCGGCTCCGCTGCCTGAAGAACCAATCATCCCGCGTTTAGTGAAGATGCTGGTGCAGGTGCCCTACAAGGCACCAGAGAAGAAAGCCAGAGGGAAGGCCAAGGGGGTCCGGAGTGGCCCTCGCCGCAAGGGTGCTTCGGACGCAACGTCCGAAGACAAGACTCAATCCTCCGCCGCCGAAGATGACGATGATGAGGAGGAGGAGGAAAACAACCCTCCCCCTGATGAGGGGAAGAAGAAGAGGGAGGCCTCCGCCATTCTGGAGGCGGAGGTGCCCAAGAAGGGGAAAGTCCCACTCGTGGGCAGCTCCGCATGGGACGTTGAAAGCAGTCCGGAGCAACGCCCCAGTACTAAGCTGCGGGCTGCATCATAAGTGCAAAGACTTATATCCGCCCATAAAGTTTCTCCTCCTCATTGCATTGACATGATTGGTTATGTTATTGTAGTCCAGCCCACAACAGCTCCCCGCGATCCTCGTCAGGAGGTTCGCTGGATTCCAAGTCGATGGCCAACGAGTCACCGCCCGCCGCTCACTCCCCCAAGGCTAAGGACGATGCGGAGGTGCAGTCCCGAAGGACTGTTCCAGGTGGGGGAGAGGCTCAGGAGGCGCCAGAAGGCGAAACCCCCGTCACCGGACACCAGGGGGAACCAATCCCCAAGGAGACTAGTGGGGAGGGCCGTATTCAGTTCGGCCCTCAGCCGGACTCGATTCCGGAGACCGATGCGGCTCCGGAATCCAGCACGCAATCTCCTTCGAAAGAAGGGGGATGCCTATTCCGTCGGTGATCCCTGTCCAACCTTGGGCACCAGATAATCTGCTGGAAGCGCTGCGAGGCGCTTCCATTGTGGATGAGCATCGTGTCCTTATGGGCAAGGTAATTGAAAGGGTTCAGTCCACCAAGGGCGGACTAACCGAAGCCTGTAGCAGCCTGCTGACAGGTTTTGGGGTAAGCGACACAAAAGAAGAGAAAATCCCAATATAGACAGTAGCCCCTGAGACACTGTTCGGTGTTCGGAGAGAAAAAGCCGGACAGAGGATCAATCTCCTATTGCAGGAAACTAACTAATATTTTCTCAAATGTAAACACAGGTGTCGTTGTTGGTCGTAGCCTCACATACTGCCGAAGTTTCCGGACTGAAGCAGAAACTGGTGGAGGTCGAGGAGGAGCTGGGACAAGTGAAGAGGCAGTTCTAGGAAAAACAAGGTAAGTAATAACCTGTTATGTATTCGAAAAAAGGAAAACGATATGCAATGACCAAAATGCCATGATGTGTACAGAGGCGACAACCAAGGTCGAGGCCCTAAGAAAGGCCCTGGTCGAAGCCAAAGGGAAGGCTGTCAAGGAGCAGGCCACTCGGAAGAAGCTCAAGGCCCGGGTTAATGAGGTCCAACAGGAGCTCGAGGACGCGGTGAAGAAGTGTGAGGCCTTGGAGCACGATGCGTCGGTTCAAGAGACCAAACTCGCCAAGGCTCGGCAGAGTGCGGAGGCAGCCTGGAATGAGGCCCAGGGCGCCCTCCAGGAGATCCGGGAGGCCAGGAAGATCGCGGCGGGTAAGGCATTCAATATGCAAAGCAAGAATGTGAAGATGAAATATCATTTACTAACACGGATTCGGAGTTGTCCAGGGGCTTTTACTGATCTGCCATGCAGTGTGGCTGACGCCACAGAGTTCTTCCGAGCTGAAGAAGAGAGCTCCGCGGAGAAGCAGTTCTGATCGCAATATCTTGCGCCAGAACATCCGGTGTCCTTCAGCGATCAGCTAAAACAGCTGGTCGAGCTGCATAGGTGGCCGAACTGGCCATGAAGGATTTAATAATCTGGTTGTGGCCAGCCGATTACTTTGGCCTCGTGAAGCGACTAGTGGATGCCTGTCCTCGGCTGGACATCGTCAAGCGGTCCGTCTGTAGTGAGGGCGCACGTCTGGCCTTCTCCTATTGCAAGGTCTGGTGGGCGAAGCTTGATGCTGTCAAATTAGCGACCGAGGGGCCGCCGGAGGGCGAGGAGCATCGCACACCCGAGCGATACTTCGGCAATGTCTAGGAGGGGTCCCGCATTGTTGCAGATCATTGTGCGAAAGACACTATCTTTGAATGAATGTGTTCGAGCTCCCTCTACCTTGTATAATAAAACAAAGTGATTGTGCAATATAATGATTGTTATGTTTTTAAATTTTTACTTCATGTGCGGCCGTGTTGTATGAAATCTGAGGGTTAACCAGTCGTCGGCTTCTGCCCCCACGTTGGTAGTACGGGGGTGTTCGGGATGGAATCTAAACAATCTTGATCCAATTAGATGGTCCTTGAAGGAGTTGTTTAGCACAACGAACCAGGCAACCAGACTATGCGGCTGTAACGCCCTCACTTAGCCATATGAGTTCAACAATAAAAACATGGGCGCAGCCCCTAGTATCCGAACTAGAGTGCTATGAGTGTCTGATCGGGAATTACCAATCCTTCGCGTAATGCGGAAGAAATCTCCAACGATTTGTAACCTCCGAACAGCTGACCAGCTCTCGCCGCATCATGACAGTCAGTTTTTGGCTTTCTCTACTGAGGTGCTCCTTTGGATAAACCAAGGCACAATCACAGTAGTTCTCCCTTTACTACCTTAGCCGATATAGCGGAACGTAAGGTAGCAAGCACAGGAGCCATGCAACCCAACTATTGACCAACGACATGATTATGCATATAATGCTAAATTCGGGGTGCCGAACTATACTTATAAAAAGTGTTCGGACTTTTGTTGCCATAATGTGGGGTGCTATGAAGCCCCTGGCAAACATCAAACTTACCAAAGTGTACGGGTGCTACCTGATAGGGTTATCCACAGGGGAGCTGAAAAAGAGAAAGAAAACAGAAAAGGTACAAAGGTAAAAAGCTGGGGTCCTAAAGCTCCAGCCGCAAACTGTTCTCATTGTAATTTAATTAGTACATCAAGGCGCATTGATACATGTAGTGCGATAAGCAACATGCTATTTGACATGCCGAAACCAAGGGACAACTGCATGTGGGTCCTGAAACACAGGGACAGTTATCGTTAATGGAATCACCTAAAAAGTCCCCATACGTCTGCGTTTCTCGCCATCTTGGTGTGTTTATCCTTCAAGAGGACCGATGACCAGTCCACCAGATGGGGCCTGTGGGATTGAGACCTGCAAAGGAAACAAGTAAAAGTGAAAGTATGTGTGTATCCGATGTCAGTTGAGCCGTACTATGGACCACAAGCTAGCTATGCCTCCATCGATGCCCACGGGATTTTGAGTGCGTAGTTATGTACGCGCGGCATGAATGCCACCACTTTATCGGGACTGAGACGGAGGCCCGATTGCTAGTTGAGCTCCTGACGAGCTGAGCTCTCAGGCTGCAGATTAGTTCGGACCCTCTTAACGGTGTCCGTGGGCTCGGCAGCCGAATTAAGGTTCTGCTTGAGAAGGCCGCTCTGTACCTCTGCTGCTAAGGAAGCTGTGTGCTCTTCTGTATGGAGGGAGCGTTCCGTATTTCTGTTGACCGTTATGATGCCGCGTGGACCGAGCATCTTGAGCTTGAGGTAAGCATAGTGTGGTACTGCGTTGAATCGAGCAAACACAGTTCGTCCGAGCAGTGCGTGATAGCCGTTGCGGAAGGGGACGATATCGAAGATTAACTCCTAGCTTCGGAAGTTTTCCGGAGATCCGAAGACAACCTCTAGTGTGATTGATCCCGTATAGCGGGCTTCTACACCTGGTATGACTCCTTTGAAGGTAGTCCTGGTGGGCTTGATCCATGATGGGTTAATGCCCATTTTTTGCGCTGTATCCTGATAGAGCAGATTGAGGCTGCTGCCTCCGTCTATAAGGACGCGAGTCAAGTGGAACCCATCAATTGTTGGGTGTAGGACCAGTGCGGCTGAACCACCATGACGCATACTGGTCGGATGATCCCATCGATCAAAAGTGATCAGGCATGACGACCATGGATTAAATTTTGGGGCGATTGGCTCTATCGCGTAGACGTCCCTGAGCGCGCGCTTGCGCTCCCTCTTGGGGATGTGGGTAGCGTACCATTTTTACCTGAGGGGAAACTTCTTTTGTCCCCCTGTGTTCGGTTGCTGGGGCTCTTTGTCATAGTCCTCGCTTTGCGATCCCTTTTCCCTGTTCAGAACATTTAATTTGCCGGCCTGTTTCAAAACCCAACAATCTCTATTTGTATGATTGGGTGGTTTGTCCGGGGTGCCATGAATCTGGCACGCACGATCAAGTATGCGGTCCAAGCTGGATGGGCCTGGATTGTTCTTTTCGAATGGCTTCTTCCACTAACCGGACTTAGAGCCACTGAATCCGGCATTGACCGCCGTATCCTCGGTGTTATCACTATTGTTTCGAGGATTGTATCTGTTGCGTCGAGACTTGTCTTTGTTATTTTTAACTTCAGGGGTGCCTACGTCGCTGAGGGAGTCCTGCATTAGGGGGTCCTCAGACTGCCGGACTATATACTTTGGCCGGACGATTGGATTATGAAGATACAAGATTGAAGACTTCATCCCGTGTCTGGGTGGGACTCTCCTTTGCGTGGAAGGAAAGCTTGGCAATTCGTATATGTAGATCTCCTCCCTTGTAACCGATTCTATGTAACCCTAGCCCCCTCCGGTGTCTATATAAACCGGAGGGTTTAGTCCGTGGGACAAGAACAATCATAATCATAGGCTAGCTTCTAGGGTTTAGCCTCTACGATCTCGTGGTAGATCAACTCTTGTAATATTCATATCATCAAGATCAATCAAGCAGGAAGTAGGGTATTACCTCCATCGAGAGGGCCCGAACCTGGGTAAACATTGTGTCCCCCGCCTCCTATTACCATCTGCCTTAGACGCACAGTTCGGGACCCCCTAGCCGAGATCCGCCAGTTTTGACACCGACATTGGTGCTTTCATTGAGAGTTCCACTTTGTCGTCACCATAAGGCTTGATGGTCCTTCAATCATCGGCAACGATGCAATCCAGGGTGAGGTTTTTTCTCCCCGGACAGATCTTCGTATTCGGCGGCTTCGTACTACGGGCCAACTCGCTTGGCCATCTAGAGCAGATCGAGAGCTATGCCCCTGGCCATCAGATCAGGTTTGGAAGCTTGAACTATACTACCAACATCCGCGGAGACTTGATCTTCGACGGATCCGAGCCCACGTCAGGTGCGCCGCACAGTCGCGATGAGCTTGACTTAGCTCTGCCATCGGATGGTGTTCGGGGGATCACACATGTGGCTACTCCGGCCTTCAATCCGGAGCAGATTGTGCCGTCCGAGGACGGGTGGATGGACCCCGCCACGGAGGCCGCACACTCAGCGGCGATAGAGCCGAATAGTGACTTCACCTCCTACGAGACCTGTGTTGCCGGATCCTTGGATTCGTCCCCGGCCACAGGCTCCAAACTGCCCGCGTCCGTGCCTATCGAATCTGATTGGGAACCGATCATGGAGTTTACCTCCGCGGATATCTTTCAGCACTCGCCCTTGGGTGACTTGCTAAATTCATTGAGGTCTCTCTCCTTGTCAGGAGACCCTTGGCCGAACTATGTCCGGCTTGAGTGGGAAGCGGACGACGAAGAAATTCATTCCCCACCCACCACCCACTTAATAGCCACTATCAATGACTTAACCGACATGCTTGATTTCGGCTCCGAAGACATCGACGGTATGGATGATGATGCAGGAGAAGAACAGGAACCACCGCCCACAGGGTGCTAGACAGCCACCTCATCATATGATATATACATGGTGGACACCCCCAAATAAAGCGATGGCAATAAGGCAACGGAGGATAATGCCCTCGAGAAGAAATCTAAGAACTGGCATCATCGGCGCCGCGCTAAGCCCCGCCATAGCAAAAGCAGCGATATCGGCATAAGAGACAATAACGCTGCGGATAGTGCCGAAGACAAAGACAATCCCCTCCAGCCAAGCTTCGAGCGGGAGGATGGGCAAGCTAGCCCTAAGGAACAGGCGGCAGACAGAGAATCAGAGGATGACGATTACATGCCCCTCTCCGATGACGATGTCAGCCTCGGCGACGAAGAATTTATCGTGCCTGAGGATCCTGTCGAGCAGGAGCGCTTCAAGCTCTGGCTTATAGCCATAGCAAAAAGCCTGAAGAAAAAGCAACAACAACTTCAAGCTGATCAAGATCTGCTAGCGGATAGATGGACCGAGGTGCTGGCAGCCGAGGAATACGAACTCGAGCGCCCAACCAAAAGTTACCCAAAGCCCAGTTTGCTACCCCAACTCGAGGAGGAAGCATTAAAGCCTACACTACCAACGCATGATGCGGCTGACCGGCCACCTCATGGCCGAGACAAAGCGGAATATCAGCCCGAAGTCCAGCCCGCACCCCGTCGCCAGTCAAACAAAAACACCAAGGCCCGGGGCAACACGCAGGACCTGCAAGACGTATTGGAAAACAAAGCAAGACATACAAGATCGATCTATGGATCACGGGGGCGCGCCCCAACGCGTGACGACGACCGTCATGCCGTATATACTAAAAGCAAATCCGGCCAGGCCGAATACAGCAGACAAGACTCGTATGAACTGCGTCGTGACATAGCCCGGCACAGAGGCACCGCACACCCCCTATGCTTCACCGACGAAGTAATGGATCACGAATTCCCAGAAGGGTTTAAACCCGTGAACATCGAATCTTATGATGGTACAACAGACCCTGCGGTATGGATTGAAGATTTCCTCCTCCACATCCACATGGCACGCGGTGACGATCTATATGCCATCAAGTACCTCCCACTAAAACTCAAAGGGTCGGCTCGGCATTGACTGAATAGCCTGTCGGCAAACTCCATTGGCAGTTGGGAGAACTTGGAAGATGCATTCCTTGATAACTTACAGGGCACTTAGGTGCTACCACCGGATGCTGATGACTTGAGTCACATAACCCAACAGCCAAGGGAATCAGCCAGGAAATTCTGGACTCGGTTCCTAACTAAGAGAACCAAATTGTTCACTGTCCGGATGCCAAGGCCTTAGCGGCATTTAAGAATAACATCCGCGACGAGTGGCTCGCCCGACACCTCAGCCAAGAGAAGCCGAAGTCCATGGCAGCCCTCACGACACTCATGACCCACTTTTGTGCGGGCGAGGACAGCTGGCTGGCTCGCAACAACAACACATCAAGAAATCCTGGCAATTCAGATGCCAAAGATAGCAACGGCAAGCCACGTCGCAACAGACACAAGCGCCGCAACAACAGCGACAACACCGAAGACACGGCAGTTAATGCCGGATTCAGTGGCTCTAAATCCGGTCAGCGGAAAAATCCGTTCAAAAGAAGCAATCCGGGCTTGTCCAGCTTGGACCGCATACTCGATCACTCGTGTCAAATTCACGACACCCCCGATAAACCAGCCAACCACACCAACAGAGAATGTTGGGTGTTCAAACAAGCCGGCAAGTTGAATGCCGAAAACAAGGAAAAGTTGCTGCATACCGACGACAAGGAGGAGCCCCGGCCGCCGAACACAGGAGGACAGAAGAAATTTCCTCCCCAAGTGAAAACGGTAAACATGATATACGCAACCCATATTCCCAAGCGGGAACGGAAGCATGGACTGAGGGGCGTCTATGCGATGGAGCCAGTCGCCCCAAAGTTGAACCCATGGTCTTCTTGTCCAATCACCTTTGATCGCAGGGACCACCCCACCAGTATCTGTCATGGCGGTTCTGCCGCATTGGTCCTTGACCGCATCATTGACGGATTTCACCTCACTCGAGTCCTTATGGACGGTGGCAGCAGCCTGAACCTGCTCTATCAGGATATAGTGCACAAAATGGGTATACCCCTCGAGGATCAAACCCACCAAAACCACCTTTAAAGGTGTCATCCCAGGTGTAGAGGCCTGTTGCATGGGCTCAATCACACTGGAAGTGGTCTTCGGATCTCCGGACAACTTCCGAAGCGAGGAGTTAATCTTCGATATTGTCCCCTTCCGCAGTGGCTATCACACACTGCTCGGACGAACCGCATTTGCCAGATTCAATGCGGTACCGCATTATGCATACCTCAAGCTCGAAATGCCAGGACCATGCGGGGTTATAGCAGTTAATGGAAACATGGAGTGCTCGCTCCGCATAGAGGAGCACACTACGGCCCTCGCAGCAGGATCACAAAGCAGCCTTATGAGGCAAACCGCCAATTCGGCGAAAAAGACCCCGGACACCATCAAGCGAGTCCGGAGTACCCTGCAAGAGGATCGCCAGGCACGTTTAGAGTTCTCCTAGCAATTCGGCCTCTGTCCTAGTCCCAGTCAAGCGGCGAAATTTGCGCTGCGCGTACATAATGACACACTCAAGATACCATGGGCATAGGTGGAGGCATGACCATGGCACGACCCACAATGTGGCTCAACCGCTTCAGGACCCGTATACCTATAACGTATTCTTCCTTTCAGGCCCCTATTCTCTGAAGGCTCTCTCCGATCATCTGATTATCGGAGCCGTCACGGGAAGGAAACACCAAGGAAGCAAGAAGCTTTGACGTACAAGGGAATCCTCAGGTGGTCTCTGATAACGATCGATATACCTATTTTGCATGCCCACATGCAGCTTGACCTTGGATATGACATGTCAAATAGTCCTATATTTCACTTATTGCACTACATGTATGCATACGCTTTGACGTATCATCTAAATAACAATGTACATCATTAGCTCATTATTGCATTCCTTTACCTTTTTTCCCTGTTTGCTTATTTATGACCAATCGCACCCGTACATTCTAATATGACCAGTGCGCCAGGGGCTTCAGTGTACCCCATAACACGACATGAAAAGTCTGAACACTTTTGACAGTGCCGCACCCCGAACTTATAGCATTATATGCATCAGCTCCGAATCATGTCTTGGGTCAATAGTTGGGTTTGCCCGGCTCCCATGTTTTGGTACCTTATGTTCCGCTATATCGGCTAAGGTAGCACTGGGAGAACTACTGCGATTGTGTCCCGGTTCTTCCAGACGAGCACCTTAGTAGAGAAAGCCGAAAACTGACTTTCATGATGCGGCGAGAGCTGGTCACTGTTCGAGAGGTCTCAAATCCTTAAAGCTTTTTTCCCGCTTCGGGCGAGGAGTCGGCCTTGTCCGATTTAGGCGTACATAGCGCCCCAAGTTCGGCCTTCCGAATACTAGGGGCTTCGCCGAAATTTAAAATTGTAGACTTCTGTGGCTAAGTGAGAGTGATAAAGCTTTATAGTCCGATTGTCTGGTTTGTTGTGCTGAACTCCTCCTTTGAAGGACCCAAAACTGGGATAAAGAGTGGTCAGGTTTATCCCAACACCTCAGTACTAGTTACATGGGGGCAGAAGCCGATGACTGGCCAACTCTCAAATTTTATAAACAGCTGCACAGAAGGTAATATTTTAAATTAACAAGCATTACATAGCGTACAAGAACTCATTCCACATTACAGGATCACATGAGTACATTCATTCAAATATTACATCCTTAGCACATTCCTCTGCCACAAGGCGAGCACCCTTCAGGACACTGTCATAATACTTTTCAGGGTGGCGAGGCTCCTTGCCCTCCGGTGGCCCCTCCTTCACCAGCTTTTCGGCGTCCATCTTCGCCCAGTGCACTTTCGCCCAGGCAAAATCCCTGTGCGCACCCTCAATGCAGACGGACCGCATTATGACATCAAACTGTGGGAAGGCATTCACAAGCCACCTTACCAAGCCGAAATAGCTGCCAGGCAGGGGCTCGCCAGGCCACATCCGAACTATGAGGCCCTTCATGGCCAGTTCGGCCGCCCTGTGAACCTCGACCAGTTGCTTCAACTGGTCGCTCAAGGGCATCGGATGTTCGGTCCTAGTATACTGAGACCAGAACAACTTCTCCGTCGAGCTCCCTTCCTCGTCCCGGTAGAACTCCATGGCATCCGACACACTGCTGGGTAGATCAGCGAACGCTCCTGGAGAGCTCCGAATTCGGGTAAGTAAAAAGAAAGTTTCCTTCACATGCTTGCTTTGCATAATGAATGCCTTACCCGCCGCTATCTTCTTGACCGCCTCAATTTCCTGGAGGGCCTTTTGGGCTTCGGTCTTGGCATTTTGTGGGTTCTCGAGGGCCTTCGCAAGCTCAGACCCTTGCGTCTTAGAGTCATGCTCCAAGGACTCGTACTTCTTGACAAACTCCTGGAGCTCTTACTGAACCTCGCCGACTCGGGCCTCTTACTTCTCGCGCTCGGCGCGCTCCTTGGCCGCTTTGCCTTCGGCCTCGGACAACACCTTCTTCAGGGCCACCACTTCGGTCGTGGCCCCTAGCAAAATTCATGACGATCCTGTGATCAAACAACCAGTTTCCTTTTTCTTTATCAATAAACAGACAAGGTATTGCTTACCTTTGTTCTCTTCGAGCTGCCTCTTGGTAAGGCCGAGCTCTTCCTCGGACCGCTCAAGGTCCCGCTTCAGTGCGGAGACCTCCGCCATGTGAGCGGCAGCGGCCAGCAGTGAAGCCTGCTTATTCACATAGACATATTCTCATTAGACTCATGTGATTATTATTTGATCCTCTATTCGGCCTTTCTTTGCGAACACCAAACAGAGCATCAGGGGCTACTGTCTATGCTATAACATTTTCTCATAATTTGATTACTTACCTCAAAGCCTGTTAGGAGGCTGGCACCGGCTTCAGTCAGTCCGATTTTGGCGGACCGAACCTTCTTGACCACCGCACTCATGATAGTGCGGTGCTCTTCGTCAATGGAAGCGCCACGAAGCGCTTCCAGCAAATTGTCCGACGCCTCTGGATGGATAGAGGTCATCGGCACAGACAGCTTGCCCCCCTTGGTGAGGGGTCGCCTGACAGAATCCGGAACCACTGGAGGTTCCAGTGTAGTATTCCTCTGGGGGCTAGACTTGCTGCCACCGGCATTAGAGCCCATGGGAGTCATGCCCCTCATGTGCCCAGCGTCTGGAATATCGCCTTGGGGCGTCTCCGGAACTATCTCCCCTTGGTTCAGTACACTTTGAGACAAAACCTCGACGTCTTCCGTAGGGCGAGGGAGGAGGCGGTCGGGAGTGAATCATTGTTCATCTTCGACGGGCCGAAAGACTCCTCCGAAGAGGATACGTCGATATGGGCTTTGGATGGGCTGCATGTTCGACATGATAAGAAGCAATAAAATGAAACATACCAAGAACTATTATGGTATCCGGATAGTTACAACTTCACCAGGGGCTTGTCCTAGGGTAACCACTCCTCGTCGCTAAAAGCAGCCGCCGTGGAGAAGTCCGGAAGGAGAGTCCTTCCCTTCTTGGACCCTTCGGCCTCCCCTGACGGGGCGGCCTTCCTTTTCTTGTCTCCCCCGGCTGGGGGGAGAAATTTCCTATTCCTCCTCCTCGTTTTCATGGGAGGAGGGCACCTCGGTGTTATCGGACGATGAGTCCGATACGACCTTGCGTCGGAGACCTTTCCTGGTCACCGTGGCCTTCTTCTTGGCCTTCTTCTCCGGCGCCTCATAGGGCGACGGAACCAGCATCTCCATTAAGATAGCCCTTGCTGGATCTTCGGGCAGTAGGGCCGGACAATCAATCCACTCTGCTGTCGCGACCCATTCCAGTTAAATGGCGTGGAGGCTTAGATCCCCCACATGATTATACTGGGGAAAGAAACATCTTACAAGATATAAGGAGCTCACCGGATTGGCAGGGTGCTTTGCGCTGAGTCCGCGATCCTCGATAAGGGGAGGAGGTACCTCGGCGGACTTGAATAGCACCTTCCAGATGCCCTGGTGCGTTGTGTCAAAGAGCTCTCGCAGCGTCTGGTGCTTAGCCGGGTCGAACTTCCACATATTGAATGCCCGTCTTTGGCACGGGAGGATCCGGCAGAAGAGCATGACCTGGACCATGTTGACAAGCTTGATTTTCTTGCTTATCATGTTCTTAACACAGTTCTGGAGTCCGGTCAACTCCATCGATGAACCCTAGGATAGGCCCTTCTCTTTCCAGGAGGTGAGCCGCATGGGGATGTCAGATCGAGATTCGGGGGCCGCCACCCAGCTGGTGTCACGCGGCTTGGTGATGTAGAGCCACCCCGCTTGCCACCCCTTCACGGTCTCCACATAGGAGCCTTCGAGCCAGGTGACGTTGGGCATTTTGCCCACCATGGCGCCTCCGCACTCCACTTGCTGGCTGACCACCACCTTCGGTTTAACGTTGAAGGTCTTCAGCCACAGGCCGAAGTGGGGCTTGATGTGGAGGAAGGCCTCGCACACGACGATAAACACCGAGATGTTGAGGATGAAATTGGGGGCCAGATCATGGAAGTCCAGCCCGTAGTAGAACATGAGCCCGCGAACAAACGGGTGGAGGGGAAATCCCAGCCCGCAGACAAAATGGGTAAGGAATACAACCCTTTAGTGGGGTTCGGGGGTAGGGATGATATGCCCTACGTCTGGGAGCCGGTGCACGATATCTACGGCCAGGTATCCGACTTCCCGGAGCTTCGTAATGTTCTCCTTCATAATAGAGGAGACCATCCACTTGCCTCCCTCTCTAGACATGTTTGGAGTGGTTTTGCGGAGAAAATGCGAACTTGGGCGCTGGAGCTCGAGTGCGCGAGAATGGATGGGCAGGGAAGAAGAAGGTGTGGGTGAAAAGGAGGAGTCCTTGTCCCTTTATAAGGGCGGAAGAAACTATGCACCTCGCCACCTGCCTGGTAAACTCGCTTATTCCCCAAGCGCGGTGATTGATGGCGCGGTTGGGTTACCCACACCCGTATTAATGAGGATCCCGTGATAAGGGGACACGATCTCTGCTTTGACAAGACGTGCCAAGAAAACCACCTCGCAATATGTGCAGTAGCTGGTTGAGAAAAACGGTTCGTATAA
This sequence comes from Triticum urartu, assembly GCF_056163025.1. Classification (NCBI taxonomy): domain Eukaryota; kingdom Viridiplantae; phylum Streptophyta; class Magnoliopsida; order Poales; family Poaceae; genus Triticum; species Triticum urartu. Next base: position 102,884,269 of record NC_141878.1, read on the forward strand.
TGACCGGGCTATGGCGTGATGTCACGTTATGAAAAGTTGTCAGCAGATTAGATTTGTGGAAATATTATACTCTCTACGGTGGTATGTGGAATTTGTTTTGCAGAGCCGGACACTATCCTTGTGTTCGAAATCTTCTATAGAGTATTCGGAGGAGGAACCCGCCTTGCAATGCCGAAGACAATCTGCGCACCTGACTCATCGTCATTGAAGCCTGGTTCAAGGGCTACTAAGGGAGTCCTGGATTAGGGGGCGTGTCCGGGTGGGACTCTCCTTTGCGTGGAAGGCAAGCTTGGCAATTCGGATATGTAGATCTCCTCCCTTGTAACCGACTCTGTGTAACCCTAGACCCCTCTGGTGTCTATATAAACTGCAGGGTTTGGTCCATAGGACAAGAACAATCATAATCATAGGCTAGCTTCTAGGGTTTAGCCTCTACGATCTCGCGGTAGATCAACTCTTGTAATACTCATATCATCAAGATCAATCAAGCAGGAAGTAGGGTATTACCTCCACCGAGAGGGCCCGAACCTGGGTGAACATTGTGTCCCCCGCCTCCTGTTACCATCCGCCTTAGACGCACAGTTCAGGACCCCCTACCCGAGATCCGCCGGTTTTGACACCGACAGTCGCTTGCATTGTTTTTGCTACGGGCCAACCAACTGTCCTCGCCCGCACAAAAGCGGGTCATGAGTGCCATGAGGGCCGCCATGGATTTTGGCTTTTCTTGGCCGAGGTGGTGAGCGAGCCATTCGTCGTGGATGCTATGTTTGAAGGCTGCTAGGGCTTCAGCATCCAGACAATCGACGATTTTGTTCTTTTTAGTTAAGAACCTAGTCTAGAATTTCCTGGCGGACTCTCCAGGTTGTTGAACTATGTGGCTTAAGTCATCGACGTTTGGTGGCTGGACATATGTACCTTGGAAGTTGTCGGGGAAGGCTTCTTCCAACTCCTCCCAGCTGCCGATAGACTTTTCAGGCAGGCTGTTTAACCAGTGCCGAGCTGGCCCTTGAGTTTTAAAGGGAGGTATTTGATGGCATGGAGGTCATCGCTGCGGGCCATATGAATGTGGAGAATGAAGTCTTCGATCCACACCGCGGGGTCCGTCCATCATATGATTCTATATTCACGGATTTGAACCCTTATGGGAATTCATGATCCATAACCTCATCAGTGAAGCAATGAGGGTGTGCGGCGCCTCTATATCGGGCCATATCGCGATGTAGCTCTGATGGAGTCCATCTGCAGTTTTCGGCCCGCGCATGACTAAGTTTTTCACGTCCGAATAGGTGGCCATCGTCGCGTGTCGAGGCACGTCCTCGAGATCCGTAGATTGATTTGGTATGTCCTGCTTTATTGTTCAGGTTTTGCCGGAGGTCATATGTGTGGCCATGGGCTAATTTACCCCTACCTGTGCGATGAGGCGGGGATGGCTATTGTTCGGCGTGAGTTGCCGTTTTTTCTCGACCACGTGGTGGTCGGTCAGCTGCATTGTATGATGGTGGTATGTATTCCGGCGCCTCCTCGTCAAACTAAGGTAGCAATTTGCGCTTTGGGTAACTTTTGGTTGGGCACTTGAGGTCGTATTATTCATCTCCTAGGACATCGGTCCATTTATCATTGAGCAGATCTTGATCAGCTTGAAGCTGCTGCTTCTTCTTTTTCAGGCTCCTTGCAGTGGCTATTAGCTGGCGCTTGAAGCGCTCCTGCTCAAAGGTTCCTCAGGCACGATGAAATCATCCGTGCCGAGGCTCACCTCATCCTCGGAGAGTGGAAGATAACTTCCATCCTCTGAGTCTTCGTGCGTGGCCTGTTTACCAAGGCTAACCTGCCCATCTTCCCGTTCATCTTGTTCATTAGCTGTTTCAATGGGGTCTTCATTGTCTTCGGCATCTTCTGGAGTGTTATATTCTCTTGTGCCGGTGTTTCTATCTTTACTATGGCGTGACTTAGAGCGACGCCGCTGACGCCGACGCTTGGATTGTATTTCAGAAGGTTTATCCTCAGTTGGATCTTCCTTGTCATCGCCGCTATTCTCCTTTGGTGCATCCACCATGTATACATCGTACGAGGAAGTGGCCGTCCAGCGTCCGGTGAATGGTGGGTTCTGGGCCTCTTCTTCTCTGTCATCGTCGTCCATACCGTCGATGTCCTCGGGGTCATAATCAAGTGTGTCGGTTAAATCCTGGAGCGTGGCTATGAAGTGGGTGGCGGGTGGGGAGCAAAATTCTCCATCATCAACCCCTAGTTCGGACCGGATATAGTTCGGCTGTGAGTCCTCTGCCAAGGACAGGTTCTTTTACGAGTTTAGCATGTCGCCCAAAGGCGAGTGCTGGAAGATGTCTGCGGCGCTGAATTTGAAGATCGATAAATGATCAAGTTCGGCGTCTGCGGGCTCACATGGTTCGGAACTTACGGCCGGAAACGAGTCCGGAGTTCCGGTGGCACAAGTATCGTGTGAGATCAAGTCTATGTGCGGCTCCAACGCCGTGGAATCTGTGGCCTCCATGGTGGGGTCGATCCTCCTGTCCTTGGATGGCGCAGTCTGCTCCAGATCTACGGTCAGAGCGGTTATGGGAGCTGCCTCCTAGATGCGGTCCGATGATAGATTTAGGTCAGGTCCCTGGGGGTGACTCATGTCTACTACACAACCTTCTTCTTGTAGACGTTGTTGGGCCTCCAAGTGCAGAGGTTTGTAGGACAGTATAAATTTCCCTCAAGTGGATGACCTAAGGTTTATCAATCCGTAGGAGGCGTAGGATGAAGATGGTCTCTCTCAAGCAACCCTGCAACCAAATAACAAAGAGTCTCTTGTGTCCCCAACACACCCAATACAATGGTAAATTGTATAGGTGCACTAGTTCGGCGAAGAGATGGTGATACAAGTGGTATATGGATGGTAGATAAAGGTTTTTGTAATCTGAAAATATAAAAACAGCAAGGTAACTAATGATAAAAGTGAGCGTAAACGGTATTGCAATGCATTGAAACAAGGCCTAGGGTTCATACTTTCGCTAGTGTAAGTTCCCTCGACAATGATAACATAATTGGATCACATAACTATCCCTCAACATGCAACAAAGAGTCACTCCAAAGTCACTAATAGCGGAGAACAAACGAAGAGATTATGGTAGGGTACGAAACCACCTCAAAGTTATTCTTTCCAATCAATCCGTTGGGCTATTCCTATAGGTGTCACAAACAGCCCTAGAGTTCGTACTAGAATAACACCTTGAGACACAAATCAACCAAAACCCTAATGTCACCTAGATACTCCAATGTCACCTCAAGTATACGTGGGTATGATTATACGATATGCATCACACAATATCAGATTCATCTATTCAACCAACACAAAGGACCTCAAAGAGTGCCCCAAAGTTCTACCGGAGAATCACGACGAAAACGTGTGCCAACCCCTATGCATAGGTTCATGGGCGGAACCCGCAAGTTGATCACCAAAACATACATCAAGTGAATCACGTGGTATCCCATTGTCACCACAGATACGCACGGCAAGACATACATCAAGTGTTCTCAAATCTTTAAAGACTCAATTCGATAAGATAACTTCAAAGGGGAAACTCAATCCATAACAAGAGAGTAGAGGGGGGAGAAAACATCATAGGATCCAAATATAATAGCAAAGCTCACGATACATCAAGATTGTATCACCTTAAGAACACAAGAGAGAGAGAGAGATCAAACACATAGCTACTGGTACATACCCTCAGCCCCGAGGGAGAACTACTCCCTCCTCGTCATGGAGAGCACCGGGATGATGAAGATGGCCACCGGAGAGGGATTCCCCCCCTCCGGCAGGGTGCCGGAACGGGTCTAGATTGGTTTTCGGTGGCTACGGAGGCTTCTGGCGGCGGAACTCCCGATCAATTGTCTGTTCTGGAAGTTTTAGGGTACGTGAGTATATATGGGTGCAGGAAGTACGTCGGTGGAGCTTCAGGGGCCCCACGAGGCAGGGGGTGTGCCCTGGGGGGGGGGGGGGCGCCCCCCACCCTCGTGAGCACCTCCCTTGGCTCCTGACATGGGGTCCAAGTCCATCAGGTAGCTTTCCTTCCAAAAATAACTTCTCCAGTTGATTTCGTTCCGTTTCGAATATGTTGGAGACGTATCAAGCATCCCCAAGCTTAATTCCTGATCGTCCTCGAGTAGGTAAATGATAAGAATAGAATTTGATGCGGAGTGCTACTTGGCATAATTTCAATGTAATTCTTCTTAATTGTGGCATGAATATTCAGATCCATAAGATTCAAGACAAAAGTTCATATTGACATAAAAATGATAATACTTCAAGCATACTAACTAAGCAATTATGTCTTCTCAAAATAACATGGCCAAAGAAAGTTCATCCCTACAAAATCATATGGTTTAGTCATTTTTAATTTTCGTCACACAAGAATGCTCTCATCATGCACAACCCCTATGACAAGCCAAGAAATTGTTTCATACTTTAGTAATCTCAAACCTATAAACTTTCACGCAGTATATGAGCGCGAGCCATGGACATAGCACTATGGGTGGAATAGAATATAATGAGGGGGGTTATGTGGAGAAGACAAAAAAGGAGAAAGTCTCACATCAACGAGGCTAATCAATGGGCTATGGAGATTCCCACCGATTGATGTTAATGCAAGGGGTAGTGATTGCCATGCAACGGATGCACTAGAGCTATAAATGTATGAAAGCTCAACAAAAGAAACTAGTGGGTGTGCATCCAACTTCCTTGCTCACGAAGGCCTAGGGCACTTGAGGAGGCCCATTGTTGGAATATACAAGCCAAGTTCTATAATGAAAAATTCCCACTAGTATATGAAAGTGATAACATGAGAGACTCTCTACTACGAAGATCATGGTGCTACTTTGAAGCACAAGTGTGCTAAAAGGATAGTAACATTGTCCCTTCTCTCTTTTTCTCTCATTTTTTGGGCCTTTTCTTTTTTATGGCCCTTCTCTCTTTTTTGGGCCTTCTCTTTTTATGGCCTTTTTTTATTCCTCACTTGGGACAATGCTCTAATAATGATGATCATCACACTTCTATTTATTTACAACTCACTGATTACAACTCGATACTAGAACAAAGATGACTCTATATGAATGCCTCCGGCGGTGTACCGGGATATGCAATGAACCAAGAGTGACATGTATGAAAGAATTATGAACGGTGGCTTTGCCACAAATACTATGTCAACTACATGATCATGCTAAGCAATATGACAATGATGAATGTGTCATGATGAACGGAACGGTGGAAAGTTGCATGGCAATATATCTCAGAATGGCTATGGAAATGCCATAATAGGTAGGTATGGTGGCTGTTTTGAGGAAGATATAAGGAGGTTTATGTGTGAAAGAGCTTATCATATCACAGGGTTTGGATGCACTGGCGAAGTTTGCGCCAACTCTCAATGTGAGAAAGGGCAATGCACGATACCGAAGAGGCTAGCAAGGATGGAAGGGTGAGAGTCCGTATAATCCATGGACTCAACATTAGTCATAAAGAACTCACATACTTATTGCAAAAATCTACAAGTCATCAAAAACCTCGGCACTACGCGCATGCTCCTAGGGGGATCGATTGGTAGGAAAAGACCATCGCTCGTCCCCGACCGCCACTCATAAGGAAGACAATCAAATAACACCTCATGTTTCTAATTTGTTTCATAACGTTTACCATATGTGCATGCTACGGGACTTGCAAACCTCAACACAAGTATTTCTCAATTTCACAACTACTCAACTAGCATGACTTTGATATTATTACCTCCATATCTCAAAACAATCATCAAGCATCAAACTTTTCTTAGTATTCAACACACTCATAAGAAAGTTTTATTATTAATCTTGCATACCAAGCATATTAGGATTTTAAGAAAATTACCATGCTATTAAGACTCTCAAAATAATCTAATTGCAGCATGAGAGTTCATCTATTTCTTCAAAATAAAACTACCATCATGCTCTAAAAGGATATAAGTGAAGCATTAGAGCAACAACAAACTACTCCGAAAGATATATGTGAAGATCAATGAGTAGTCGAATAATTATGCAACTATGTGAAGACTCTCTAACATTTAAGAATTTCAGATCTTGGTACTTTATTCAAACAGCAAGATAAACAAAATAAAATAAAATGACTCTCCAAGCAAAACACATATCATGTGGTAAATAAAAATATAGCTCCAAGTAAAGTTACCGATGAACGAAGACCAAAGAGGGGATGCCTTCCGGAGTATCCCCAAGCTTAGGCTCTTGGGTATCCTTGAATATTACCTCGGGGTGCCTTGGGCATCCCCAAGATTAGTATCTTGCCACTCCTTATTCCATAGTCCATCGAATCCTTACCCAAAACTTGAAAACTTCACAACACAAAACTTAACAGAAAACTCGTAAGCTCCGTTAGTATAAGAAAGCAAATCACAATCATAAGGTACTGTAATGAACTCATTCTAAATTCATATTGGTGTAATATCTACTGTATTCCAACTTATCTATGGTTCATAAACTATTTTACTAGCCATAGATTCATCAAAATAAGTAAACAACACATGAAAAATAGAATCTGTCAAAAACAGAACAGTCTGTATTAATCTGAATCAAACATATACTTTTGAACTCATAAAATTCTCAAATAAATTTCTGGACCTGAGGAATTTATCTATTAATCATCTGCAAAAAGAATTAACTAAATAGCACTCTCCAAATAAAAATGGCATTAATTCTCGTGAGCGCTAAAGTTTCTGTTTTTTACAGCATGATCAACAAGACTTTCGCAAGTTTTCCCAAAGGTTCTACTTGGCACAAACACTAATTAAAAGCATAAAAACACATCTACACAGAGGTTAGATGAATTATTTATTACTAAACAGGAGCAAAAGGCAAGTAACAAGAATAAAATTGGGTTGCCTCCCAACAAGCGCTATCGTTTAACGCCCCTAGCTAGGCATGATGATTTCAACGATGCTCACATAAAAGATAAGAATTGAAACATAAAGAGATCATCATGAAGAATACGACTAGAACATTTAATTCTAACCCACTTCCTATGCATAGGGATTTTGTGAGCAAACAACTTATGAGAACAATAATCAATTAGCATAGGAAGGTGAAGCAAGCAAAACTTCAAGATTTCAAGCACATAGAGAGGAAACCTGGTATTATTGCAATTCCTACAAGCATGTATTCCTCCCTCATAATAATTTTCAGTAGAATCATGAATGAATTCAACAATATAACTATCACACAAAGCATTCTTTTCATGATCTACAAGCATAGAATTTTTATTACTCTCCACATAAGCAAATTTCTTCTCATGAATAATAGTGGGAGCAAACTCAACAAAATAACTATCATGTGATTGAAAATTAAGATCAAGATGACAAGTTTCATGGTTATCATTATTCTTTAAAGCATACATGTCATCACAATAATCATCATAGATAGGAGACATGTTTTCATCATAGTAAATTTGCTCATCAAAGCTTGGGGAACAAAAAATATCATCTTCATCAAACATAGCTTCCCCAAGCTTGTGGCTTTGTATATCATTAGCATCATAGATATTCAAGGAATTCATACTAACAACATTGCAATCATGCTCATCATTCAAATATTTAGTGCCAAACATTCTAATGCATTCTCCTTCTAGCACTTGAGCACAATTATCGGAATCCTTATTTTAATAATAGATATTAAAAAGATGAAGCATATGAGGTACCCTTAATTCCATTTTTTGGTAGTTTTCCTTTATAAACTAAACTAGTGCTAAAAAAAGAAACAAAAAGATTCTATTGCAAGATCTAAAGATATAACCTTCAAGCACTTACCTCCCCGGCAACGGCGCCAGAAAAGAGCTTGATGTCTACTCCAAAACCTTCTTCTTGTAGACGTTGTTGGGCCTCCAAGTGCAGAGGTTTGTAGGACAGTAGCAAATTTCCCTCAAGTGGATGACCTAAGGTTTATCAATCCGTAGGAGGCGTAGGATGAAGATGGTCTCTCTCAAGCAACCCTGCAACCAAATAACAAAGAGTCTCTTGTGTCCCCAACACACCCAATACAATGGTAAATTGTATAGGTGCACTAGTTCGGCGAAGAGATGGTGATACAAGTGGTATATGGGTGGTAGATAAAGGTTTTTGTAATCTGAAAATATAAAAACAGCAAGGTAACTAATGATAAAAGTGAGCGTAAACGGTATGCAATGCGTTGAAATAAGGCCTAGGGTTCATACTTTCGCTAGTGTAAGTTCCCTCAACAATGATAACATAATTGGATCACATAACTATCCCTCAAGATGCAACAAAGAGTCACTCCAAAGTCACTAATAGCGGAGAACAAACGAAGAGATTATGGTAGGGTACGAAACCACCTCAATCTGTTGGGCTATTCCTATAGGTGTCACAAATAGCCCTAGAGTTCGTACTAGAATAACACCTTAAGACACAAATAAACCAAAACCCTAATGTCACCTAGATACTACAATGTCACCTCAACTATTCGTGGGCATGATTATACGATATGCATCACACAATCTCAGATTCATCAATTCAACCAACACAAAGGACCTCAAAGAGTGCCCCAAAGTTCTACCGGAGAATCACGACGAAAACGTGTGCCAACCCCTATGCATAGGTTCATGGCCGGAACCCGCAAGTTGATCACCAAAACATACATCAAGTGAATCACGTGGTATCCCATTGTCACCACAGATACGCACGGCAAGACATACATCAAGTGTTCTCAAATCTTTAAAGACTCAATTCGATAAGATAACTTCAAAGGGGAAACTCAATCCATAACAAGAGAGTAGAGGGGGGAGAAAACATCATAGGATCCAAATATAATAGCAAAGCTCACGATACATCAAGATTGTATCACCTTAAGAACACAAGAGAGAGAGATCAAACACATAGCTACTGGTACATACCCTCAGCCCCGAGGGAGAACTACTCCCTCCTCGTCATGGAGAGCACCGGGATGATGAAGATGGCCACCGGAGAGGGATTCCCCCCCTCCGGCAGGGTGCCGGAACGGGTCTAGATTGGTCTTCGGTGGCTACGGAGGCTTCTAGCGGCGGAACTCCCGATCTATTGTCTGTTCTGGAAGTTTTAGGGTACATGAGTATATATGGGTGTAGGAAGTATGTCGGTGGAGCTTCGGGGGCCCCATGAGGCAGGGGGCGCGCCCTAGGGGGGCGCACCCCCCATCCTCGTGAGCACCTCCCTTGGCTCCTGACGTGGGGTCCAAGTCCATCCGGTATCTTTCCTTCCAAAAATAACTTCTCCAGTTGATTTCGTTCCATTTTCGACTTCGTTTGATATTCCTTTTCTTCGAAACACTCAAATAGGCAAAAAACAACAATTCTGGGCTGGGCCTCCGGTTAATAGGTTAGTCCCAAAAATAATATAAAAGTGGATAATAAAGCCCAATATTGCCCAAAACAGTAGATAACATAGCATAGAGCAATCAAAAATTATAGATACGTTGGAGACATATCAGTGACCAGGAGTGGTAGCCGCGGTCTCAAATCCGGCGAAGATCAAGTCTCCACGGATCTCCGCAACGTAGTTCAAGCTCCCAAATCTAACCTGATGGCCAGAGGCATAGCTTTCGATCTGCTCCAGATGGCCAAATGAGTTGGTCCGCAGAGCGAAGCCGCCGAACACGAAGATTTGTCCGGGGAGGAAGACTCGCCCTTGGGCAGCATCGTTATAGATGGTTGAAGGGGCCATCGAACCTCTTGATGACGGCACAGTGGAACTCTCAATGAAAGCACCAATTTCGGTGTCAAAACCGCACTACAAAAAAAAGACACATCCGTGACATTTTGGGCCGAACGAATTTTTTTCTGTCATACATATGACACTTCTATGACAATAATTGTGACAGAACCTGGTATCATCATAGATGTGGTGGGCTCCTACTTCTATGACAAAAAATCATGATAGAAAATGGGCTTTTCATCCCGGGCGGGCCGGAGACGCAGCTGCATGACATTCTTTGGGCCGTCCATGACGGGAAAAACCATGGTAGAAGCGAGGGGGAGGAAAATTTTGGGGAGTTCCCGGTTACGGTGGGAGGTCGGGGCCGAGCGATGCGCGCTTCTCTCGTACACGTACGCGCGTGTGTGCGAGGCGTTGGCTCTAACTGAACCCGAGCGAGGCGTTGGGCTCTAACTGAATCCGAGCGATTGCACTGTAGGCTACGCGTTACTGAACCCGAGCGATTGATCGATGGCTGTTAACTGAACCCGATCGAGCGATTCCTTTACTACTGCTGCTAACTGAAGCCGATCGATTGGATGAACAGTGAGTGTTGCGGGGGGGGGGGGGGGGTTGGATGAACAGTGAGCGGTGGCGTTGCCTCTGGATGAACAGGACCCCGTGGTGTGGTGGAGGGCTGGATGAACAGTAGACGGTGGAGGGGTGCCCGTGGAGGGGTGGATGAACAGGACCCCGTGGTGTGGAGGGATGGATGAACAGTAGACGGTGGAGGGGTGGTTGAACAGGACCCCGTGGTGTGGAGGGCTGGATGAACAGTAGACGATGGAGGGGTGCCCGTGGAGGGGTGGTTGAACAGGACCCCGTGGTATGGAGGGCTGGATGAACAGTAGACGGTGGAGGGGTGGTTGAACAGTAGCCAGTGGAGTAGCGCACGGTGGAGGCTGGATGAACAGGAGCCCGTGGAGGCTGGATGAATAGGAGCCCGTGGAGGCTGGATGAACAGGAGCCCATGGAGGCTGGATGAACAGGAGCCCGTGGAGGCTGGAGGAGGTCGACGGTGGAGATGAACAGTATCCCGTGGAGTCCCGTTTTGCGGTACGCACCCTTCCCGATGAACAGGACCCCCGTTTCGACCGTAGCGCACCAACACAAGTCCGTTTCATCCGTTTTGCAGTACGCCACACCCCTCTCGACCATCAGGACCCCCATTTCGACCGTAGGAGGTCTGTTTCCTCCGTTTTGCGGTACGCCAGACCCCTCCCGATGAACAGGATCCCGTTTCGAACATGGCCGGTCGAACACAAGGCTGTTTCCTCCATTCTGCGGTACGCCAGGTCTCGTTTCCATCGCCTATTCCGTCCAAGCCCTCCCGATGAACACGACGCATTCCGTTGCCTCCCCATGAACACGACGCATTCCGTTGCCTCCCCATGAACACGACGCATTCCTGTTTCTCCATTCCGACCCAGCCATGTACACGAGCCCTGGCCATACGTATGCTCGAGTAGGCGTTCGAGACCCTTCCCTTATGTACACATACATGGCCGTATTTTCTTTCTTGCACCCTGGCCGCTGTACATACGTGTACATGCTACGTTCCCGCCTCTACTACGACACGTGCGCGCCTCTACATCGACCAGTATATATATGTACGTACACGTTCGCGACTAGAGACAACGCTACGTACGCTTTGACCAGGTGGGTCCCGACTATCAGGCACTTCCTTGCGTGCGAAGATGTAGCCGGTGGGTCCCAGTAGTCAGGGGGCGAAATACGGTGTCCCGTCCAGTGGGTCCCCGCTGTCAGGTGGAGGAATAATTATTTTGCACGTAATAAGGAGGCACTTCCTTGCTGCGGCCGTGGACCCAGCCGTCAGCCTCTCCACGTACAGTCCACGTCCGATGGAAGCCGTTCCTTGACCAAGTTGACCACGCCGCGCCGAGAGCACCAGGGCGGTGGACGACGGCGAGGCCTAGGAAGGGGACGACGCGGAGCCGGGGAAGACGCGGCAGTGGATGCCCACGCGTAGAGGTGTACGAGGGTTCACTGGTTCGCTGCGGTGTGAGGCTGCCGTCGCCGCAGAATAACAGGGGGTGTGGGTGAGTAGAGGGATGGTCTGGCCTGCGGTGGGAGTAGTAGGGGGCGGTGAGGCCTCCGCCGCATTGCAGCCGGCCACGGGAGGCAGGAGCACGAGGCATGACCGACGCTGGTTTGGGTGGCTGGAGCAAGAAGACCAGAGGTTGAAGAAGACTACGGCTGTTGGATGGACATCGTACGACCACTGGAACTAGAATTGTGCATATTGACTAAGTTGACAAAGCCCTCCATCCCCATCAACTTAGTAGGCCCACAAGTCAGCCTCCCACCAAGGTGAGTCCCAGCTAGCAGGGGGGTATTCATTTTTTTGAGCGTAATAAGGAGGCACTTCCTTGCGTGCGAAGATATAGCTGGTGGGTCCGAGCTGTCAGCGGCGGTAACGTTTTTTTCATGAAATACAGAGGCCCTTTCTATGGGTCCCTGATGTCAGGTGGAGGAATCATTATTTTGCACATAATAAGGAGGCATTTCCTTGCGTGCGACCGTGGACCCAGCTGTCGGCCTCTCCACGTACAGTCCACTTCAGATGCATGTTGGTCGTTGACCACGTTGACCAGGCCGCACCAAGAGCACCAGGGCGGTGGACGATGGCGAGGCCTAGGAAGGGAACGACACGGAGGCAGGGAAGACTCAACAGTTGTTTCCCACGCAGAGGGGAGTACGACTATACGAGGGTTTACTGGTTCGTCTGCCGTCGCCGGAGAATAACAGCAGGTGTGGGTGAGTAGAGGGATGGCTAGGCCAACAATGGGATTACGCTGGGGCGGTGAGTCCTGCACGACAGCAGAGGTGGCCGCAAAGAGGAGGGAGCAGGCAGTCCCGCCGGCGCTTGTTTGAGCGGCTGGAGCAGGAAGAGCAGAGATTGAAGAAGCACGACGGCCATTGGATGGCCATCCAACAGTCACTACTTGTGCGTCAACCTTTTTTTAGGAAAGCCTCAAATCTGTGGAAAACAACATACAACCCATCTGCCATTATTTCTAATAATTTACAGCCCATTTGCTAATTCTTAAGGTCTTTTTGGAGCCCATATTCTTTTTGTTAGCATTACAGCCCATATTGTGGCCACGTTTAAAAAATTAACGAAATTTTGCATATTTCGGTGCGGTCCCAACTGGTTTTAATCCTGAAATTTCGACTCACATTCAAACTGATTTTAAAAATAAATGTATATCAATATAAAATCCAGCAAATTCTCCACGCATAAAAATTAATGTAATTTAAAATCTCGAAATGAAAAAAAAGATATTTTAAACTCATTGCCGGTTTGATGTGTTTAAAAAATGTATAGCCCATTTCTCATTACTGATGGGCCATTTTCTCGGCCAGCCGAATGAAGCTCTCCTCGTCTTGAAAGATTTGCAGCCCAACAGGCCTGACAAAGCAACTTACTTGGTAAATCACAAAAAAACCGGGCTGTGGCCGTGGACCCAGCTGTCAGCCTCTCCATGTACAGTACTCTCCCGATGGAAGACGGTCGTTGACCACATTGACCACGCCGCGCCAAGAGCACCAAGGCGGTGGATGACAGTGAGGCCTAGGAAGGGGACGACACGGAGCCAAGGAAGACGCGGCAGTGGATGCCCACGCGGAGAGGAGTACGAGGGTTCACTGGTTCGACTGCGGCGTGAGGCTGCCGTCGCCGCAGAATAACAGGGGGTGTGGGAGTAGAGGGATAGCATGGGCCAACGGTGGGAGTAGTATTGGGCGGTGAGGCCTCCGCGGCATCACAGCCGGCCACGAGAGGCAGGAGCATGCGGCACGACCGGCGCAGCTTTGGGCGGCTGGAGCAAGAAGATCAGAGGTTGAAGAAGGACTACGGCCGTTGGATGAACATCGTACGGTCACTGGAGATAGAATCGTTCATATTGACTAAGTTGACAAAGCCCTCCATCCTCGTGAACTTAGTAGGCCCACAAGTCAGCCTCCCACCATGGTGGGTCCCAGCTAGCAGGGGGAGTATTCATTTTTCTGTGCGTAATAAGGAGGCACTTCCGGTGGGCCCGAGCTGACAGCCGGAGGAAAGTTTTTTTCGTGAAATACGGTGGTCCGTCCGGTGGGTCCCAGCAGTCAGGGGCAAATGTTTTTTTCATGAAATACGGTGGCCCGTCCGATGGGTCCCAGTAGTCAGGGGGGAAACGTTTTTTCCGCGAAATACTGGTGGCCCGTCAGGTGGGTCCCTGCTGTCAGGTGAAGGAATAATTATTTTGCGCGTAATAAGGAGGCACTTCCTTGCGGCTGTCGTGGACCCAGCTGTCAGCCTCTCCATGTACAGTACTCTTCCATTGGAAGTCGGTCGTTGACCACATTGACCACGCCGCGCTGAGAGCACCACGGCGGTGGACGACGGCGAGGCCTAGAAAGGGGACGACGCGGAGCCGGGGAAGACGCGGCAGTGGATGCCCACGCGGAGAGGAGTACGAGGGTTCACTGGTTCGGCTGCGGTGCGAGGCTGCCGTCGCCGCAGAATAACAGCGGGAGTGGGTGAGTGGAGGGATGGTCTGGCCAGTGGTGGGAGTAGTATGGGGACGGTGAGGCCTCCGCGGCAGCACAGCCGGCCACGGGAGGCAGGAGCATGTGGCACGACCGGCGCTGCTTTGGGCGGCTGGGGCAAGAAGACCAGAGCTTGAAGAAGCACTACGGCCGTTGGATGGACATCGTTGACCACGCCGCGCCAAGAGCACCAAGGCAGTGGACGACGGCGAGGCCTACGAAGGGAACGACACGGAGCCGGGGAAGACACGGTAGTGGCTGCCCACGCGGTGGAGAGTACGAGGGTTGATTGGTTCGGCTGCCGTCGTCGGAAAATAACAGGAGGTGTGGGTGAGTAGAGGGATAGACAGGCCAGGGATGTGAGTATGATGGGGCCGTGAGGCCTTCCCGGTAGCACTGCCGGCCACGGGAGGCGGGAGCAGGCGGTTCCGACGGCGCTGGTTTGGGCGGCTGGGGCAGGAAGATCAGAGACTGAAGAAGCACGATTGCCGTTAGATTGACATCTAATGGTCTGACGTTGGTAGAGTCGATTGTTGACTAAGTTTATTTTTTGAGAAACCTTGTGTACGCATGAACTTAGTAGGCCCACAATTCAGCCTCCAAATCTATGGCAGACAACATAAAGCCCATTTGCTATTTTTTATAATTTGCATCCCATTTGCTAATTCTTAAGTAATTTATTACAGCCCATTTTCTGCCCAGGACCACGGTCAAAAAGTCCAGCCTTATTTTGCATATTTCGTTGGAGTCCAAACTGTTGTAATCCCGAAATGATAAACATTTTTAAGAACTTATTGATTTGCCAAAAAAATCGTTTTGTTTTTGTAAGCAAATAAGACATGGGACAATTTAGTTGGTTTAAGGGAAAACTAGTGGTAAAAAAATCAGCGCTGGGTGGGAAAAAACAACAAAAATAAGGATGTAAATATGAAAAGGGAATTTTATGTGTTTTAAATATAATGATATGTGTATATGAACTAGTAAAACTATAGGTAGAGATTAGAAAACGGATGTAGGACATGCGTTTCAAGAGGAAAATAGAACTGGGCTGTGTGTTTGATTCAGTAAAAAAACTGCCTGCAGATGTTGTAAGACAAAATATAACTAACGCTGGCGGGCCAGAGGCCAGTAGATACCTGCTGGATCTTTGTGCCCCATTGTCGTCATGGGCTGGGCCTATTGAAAACAAAACAACCCTGGGCAATATACAGCCCAGTTGAAACTTGCTCGACCTGAAAAAACAATATACATGCTCAATAAACGAGAGAATTCTGCAAGTACAGACCGATAACTGGGATGCAGCATGGATATTGTTTTTTTATCATGATAGTAAGTGCGTGCACTTGTTTCAAAAAAATTGGAGAAATGGGAATTCGAACGGCGGGTGCTTATGCTACCCATCAAATAAAAATCAGGTGCCTGAAAATTCATTTTGAAACAAATGATTCAGCTTTATATACACGTCGACCCTCGGCATGATGGTTGGAAGCAAATGCAAGTTCATACCAAAAGATCATTAACAACAATACCACCTTGCAGATGACAAGGTAGTACAACTACCAATACCAAATTAACTTATAATCTTTTTACTCCTGGCCCTAGCATTCGTCTGGTAGAAAATCTTGCAGAGGACCAGCTCCCGCTCCTTCTCTTGCTCCAGGTCCCCGAGGTGGTACTAGTGCATCACCCAGTTGGTCCTCTGCTGGTCGAAGTTCTTGTTGGTGTGCAGCACCAGAACCTTATTTGCTGCCCGTCTGCCGGTCGTTGACCATCACCGGCAAGGTATTGCCGGTATTGTGCCACATCGCGTGCATGCCGCACTCCGACTGTATCTTGCGACGCATCCACACGCCCCTTTTGAATGCCCTGGAATTGCACTGGAAGAAATGCTTCCTTAGGCCACTCAGTGTGATACCTGCAGTATTGTGGAATACAGGTTTTAGTGTACCTACTTGGCATTTTCATAACATCTTTGGCATGTTGCAGTCACTTGTTTCACTTTTTATTAACTGTCAAATTGTAATTGCTTCACCAGGTGTGCGTCTAAAAAGAAAAATAGAGCTATAAACAAAGGAATTTGTTTGTGCAAGTAGACGGCCGATCGGTGTCTTACCTAGAACTTTCTCAGGTTGGGTGTAACATATGACGTGCTCGCTGTCGATGGTTGGTATGAACAAATCGATGAGAGACTGAAATATCATGCTGTCAGCACTCACTTTGGCCTGAAGGTGCTCGATCAGCTCCTGATCCATGGGATCGAACTTTACGCCAGTCGGCAGCACGGGCCAATCCTTCTTCGACTTGCATCGGTAATTCCAGTTATATGGTACTCAATGTATGATCAATCGAATGTTTTAAGTGAATGATGAAAGATTTCGACAGATAAGTGGTACTCCAAATCTGAAGTCCAGAATACCCAAACACGCCGTCGGGATTCTTGTGTCACCTCACGCGCAGCGTGTTGTCACGTCAATTCAATGTGTGGACATGATGAATAATTTGACCGACGTATACTAGTACTGCTACTGTACTACTTACTAGTCGTATTTAGTGTCACAATTTATACATAGGTTTAACTAACAAGTACGCACTTGAAGCCTGACTGATATATATATATATAGTGATACTATTCATCACCTAGGGTGCAAAAAAATTTATTCTTCACCCGAGTTAATCTTACGATTATTTATAATTAAATTATGTTTAGAATTCAAATAGTTACATTCATATTGATTCACTACGTAAAATTTGGCACAAGAAAATAAAAATATAGGTCATAAGACAAGAAATTTGCAATTTATGTGTATTTTACACTATGTTTTTATGTTTGTAATTTTACATAATATAAAATATTTTTTATGCCAATTATATATTTTCTTACAGTCTCTTTTTATGTCGGAAATAAGACAAAACTTACGGAACGTAAAATTACGGTGCATAGATGTTAAAATAGAGAGGGGTGAAGAATAACTATTCCTCACCCAGGGTGACAAATAGCGCGACCCTATATATATATATGTCTTCTACACAACATCTCCATCATCATTATCAGTACATCCTACGCAGATGAGTTAGGATGCACTTGATCCCAGGAAGGTATCTATCCTTCAAACCAGAGGAGTGCTTTAAACTAACAACAGTACATAATATCCAACAAAAGAGGGTCGTGCTACAGCAGCAGAATACATGGCTCAGTCTAGATATCAGCACGAATCAAGTTGTGCATATTTGCTGTTCGCATGAACCACATCGCCGCATGTTGGGTTTGCGAAAGCCATTCATCGCATGAAAACTTGATGCCTTTCACACACTAAAGATTATCTGGCAACAAGGTGTGTCGAAGAATCTCTGGATATGGTGATTCATGAAACCCATGGTATGATGTGTAAACACAGCCCCCCCTCGCGAATGGAAGTTGCATAGCACAGTAATCATCGCCGGTGATATGATCGATGATTGGTTGGATGATCGGATAATTGAGCCTGAGGAACAAGGAGTGGTTGCCGAGGCTGTAAACCCGCCTCTAGTTGAATACGCCTGGCCCAACGGAGCTGGGATCTTTCTCGAACACGAAGCAGCCATAGCCATCAATGTCACGAACGCCCCACGCATTATAATGCATGTAGTTTGATGTAATGGTTTGGTCAATTTGGTACGTGTGAATGAGCATCAAATGATCGCCGTCAGCTGAACGAGCGATAAACCACCACCCATCGGCTGGTATGATTCCAGGTCCTGGAATCATGAAGACCAGCGCATTTGCGTCTGCTGCAACAATTCAAATTGGAGACCAAAAGGACAAAAATAAACAATCATGTTCAGAGTATGTGTGGAATTAAGATTATTATAACAGTGACACATATCATAGACAGAGAATTGCAATGCCGTGGTCATAATCATACCCCAAATTAAAAAAATAAGCCAATGGCTTTCATATTCTAGCAATATGTCATGGTTCAAACATCATGTAACAATGAGAGGAAAACAGCTATGACAGCACCTACTCATATTCTACCATAGCACTTACTACTACTGTTCTGATATCAACTCTAAGAAATAACATGCGTTGTTATAAAAATCTTGTGAACGAGAGTAACATATAGAAATCATGATCTTATGCTCATAATATGTATTCTAACAATAATTAGATGTCAATTGTTCTCATATCAACTCTAACAATAACATGTGTGGTCATAAAAAATCTAGGAAATGAGAGGAACATATAGCAATGATGTGGTTATAGACATGCTATGCATTCTAAATTTGTAACAAATGAACAGGCAGTCGTATTCGTAACGTAAAGATGAAATGAGATAGAACAATTACACGACGATAGATTCCACCAATATAGGTAGCCAATCTGTGCGTCGACCACGTAAACGATGCCATCGTGCACTATAGCATCAGACAGAAATGTTTCCTCAACAGGATTGATGATGAGCCATAACCATGTATGGCGACCGGATTCTAGATAGACTAATCCCTTGTTGAACAAGGAAATGAGCTTGTAATCCATGTAGTCTTCTGATGGTGTGCGCACTTCGCAGATTACAACTTTCTGCAAACAGAGGTCGAGCCAAAAGCTTGACGCGTCTCGTGCGTAGGAGGCAGGAGTGTCCGGCGGGCTGCGAGGCTCGATGGCGGCGGTATCCAACGATGGAAGGGTGATCTCTCGCTGGGTGTAGATATCCACGAGACACCATGGACTACCGGTGTGGTGGATGAGGACGATCCAGTTGGCCTTCATGCCCGCCCAGTAGTGGCCACGCATGAAGGACAGGTGGACAGGTAGTGGTAGCATGTCGAGGGGCAGCACGGCAACCTCCGTAGGATCGTCAAGTCGGTGTCTGGGCCACCTGCGAGGATCAGGCATCAGCAAGCAGGGTGTCTTGAAAAGAGCCGGCCGGTTGTAGACGAGTAGACGGTACAAAGACACCAAGAATGCGGCCAGACGGACGGTGCTGAGTAGGTCCTTACGACTACAGATCTGCTCCAAGAGAACATTGGGGAGGGAATTCCAATCGCGGCTCTGTGTGTTAGTCGGTTCTGCCATTGGGGTTTTCGGTGCCTGCGAGCCAGCGGGGAAGTGGATTCGGGCGGGCGAGCGAAGAAGCTTCTCCTCATGTGGCCGTGCAGTGAGCGGGGGGATATGGTACGCGCGGTCTACCAAGGAAGATGGCGCGGGCAGGCGAGCAGTCAGCGGGGGTAAATGGTGTGCGGCCGACGGTGGGGAAGAGAGGAGGAAGAAGAGTGGAAGACGGGGAAGAAAGTGCATTCAATCTCAATTCTACTACTCCCTCCGTCTAGGTGTGTAAGTCACCTTACGAAAACCAAATAATCCCAAAACACTTAGGCACTGTACATTAACTCCCTTCTTGTTTTTTTATTTTGTGGCATATCAACCAATAAGATATGTGGGCTGTGCATGCTTTTCATGACTTGAGACTACCAAACATAACCGACTGATTTAGTAACACCAACACGCTGGTTCAGCTTATTAATTACGTGTCCCATCTGCTGCAGCGTGTATTGTCACTTCACTACGATGAATAGTTCTCCCTAACCGAGATGGGGAATAAATGGATCGCGAGGACTTACTTTCTACAGTCCCAACATGCAACACTCACACGTACACATGGACGCACGCAACACTCATGCTCCCATGCGGCACACAACACACGACGCAACACACACGCTCATGCTCAAGTGCTCAACCTACTCCCTATGTCTGTGAAAGACTATACATTTAGAGATTTACACATTGACCAGGGCATAATTAACGCCCAAAAGTAGCAGACTTATGTGTGCATGCGACCATTGAGATAAGAAGATTAAATGAAGGCTGTTGCATGCTATAATTAAGGATAGACATGTAGCCTATACCTACAACACAAGTTGGTGCATTAGTCAATCAATATCGATTTAGATTAAAGGCTAAATGCATTGGAAGTGTAGATGTACATCATGTAGTACACTCTTTGTTGGAAGACCGAGGGAGGACACGTGCATGCACTCACATACACAGCCAGGGCAGTTCGCGCGCAAGGGTTGGACTCGTGTCGCGCTCGCGTAAAGTTTTGTTTAACTGATTTCTTTGCTCTGCCAACTAACAGGTGGGACCCAGAAACCAGGTGACAATTTAACCAGTCAACAAAGTGCCACATCGACTATGTGGCCGGTCAGTAGGGTGCAATACGGTGCTCTACGACGAGCTAGTGATCGCATAATCGCCGCAAAACTATATATAGTGATCGTAAAGAGCATACTGTTACATACGTTGACCGCCAGTGTATTTTTCTCGTTTCAAATTAAGCCATATTAATTAGAAAGGACGCAGTATGGACTACTACTACTAGTACTAGTACTGCTTTGATGTGTCCCGTCAACTTGCCGAACGAGGAGAAGCTTGCTTACTACGCCTCTCCCTCGCCCACGCCGCGTGGTGGTTCGCAGGACGAGGAGAGGGTTTTGACTACAGCGCCCTCTCCCTCTCCTTCTCCCTCTCCCTCGCCCTCGCCCTCGCGGTGGACGTCGGTGTCAGATTGCCAGAAGCATATTGTACTATAGTATCATCATTGTTGGACCTTCCGAAGAGGCGAAGAGCCAAGTGCAAGGTTCACACGAGTACGAACTGTTGAACCTCCCGAAGAGGCAAAGAGCCAAGCACAAGGTTTTATAGGAGTTGTCGTCCTAGTAGGAGTGTACTAGTACAACTATAGCGAACGATGGTACTGTATGATGCCACCACGTCACGTATATCCAAAGCTGTGCCACCTCTTTTTTCTCAAAGAGCGTGTTGGAGCCCGTGCAACAACCACACAAGTTGCACGTACACATAACACATTTACTAGTAATAAATTCTAAAGGACAAATGTAAGTGTGCCACACAAGTTCATATCCAACTCATGTGATAAATTTGTGCACGACTAGTCTACATATATTCACAGTGCTACCGTTCACAAATACCGTACTCCACTTACACGTTATAGATGGGATACATGTCCTCCTCCAGGTTCCAGTCCCAGGTGTTCTTCATGGATGGCACGATCCATAGCGGTGGGCAACAGGAATCATTGTCACAGCTTTCTAGTCCGGTTCCACACGATGGAGACTCATCCAAGCTCAAGCGGCATAAATCAGGGATAGCGTGTCCCAGCATGTCGTTCATCCGGCGGTGCACACTGAAGACACAACCATGCTTCATGAACGGCAGACCTTCCGTGTTGTGCACGGAAGGTGGCATCCGCTTCACAATGGGGTAGATGTCCCCGATGAAAAGCGAGTACTCTCCAAGAGTGTTCCTCGGCACCCACGTAGCATCACGGGGGTCGAACTCGGCGCCGTTCATCTGGTACACGCGGCATCCCAGATCTGGACACATGGTGACGTACATAGTCAAGGTCCATGCATAATAATGTTGTGCTCAAATGTGGCGGTCAGTAATACTGTGAAGCAAATAGTACTACTCCGGTATAGAGGAACTAAAATAACCGGCTTATTATATATAGCCACTCTTGGCTACATGGATGAGATAGTAAGACATGGAAAAACAAAAATGGTGGCAGCTAGTGGGTTCAAGTCTTCAAGGGCCTAGCTAGCTATACACGTCCTCCAAGGTAAAAAGTACTCCTACTAGTACTACAAAGTATACTACTAGTACAACAATGAAAGAGAAGGCGAGACGGTTAAAAAATGGAATACCTGGGTAGATGGTGACGGTCCGATCATGGTAGATTATGTGACCATGTTGCACATCAGTGGTACCATGGGTAACGACTGCTAAGATAGTTGATCCCAATATGCCAAAGTCAGCTAAAAGGTTCCAGGTTAGACCGAATCACGGATGCAAATGCACATCCAGGATCGGTGATCTTATTTTTATCGGGGGATGACTGGTCCCTGCAAAATAATGGAGTACCGTTAGGGATGCAAATGATGGTTTGTGCATTCCGTTTGTAATCACCCGTACCATAGGATGGCAACCAGATGGAATCAGTCCCCTGGCTTGTCACTTCGAAGATGCGGCCTAGATGGCGCACGGCATCTTCGAACGTGTAGGGGTACAAATCTGTCGCCGCCAACATGCGCCAGCCTCTGCCATTACTGCCTCCTGCATTGATGGCAATCCTTATGTCGAACACCGCGTAATCGTCGTAGCCGTGTCGCTTTGTCGGCGGGTCCGCAATTGCTTTCTTCTTCAATCTCATGTAGGAATCATCATACGTATTCTTGCCCAGCCAGTCCGGGAGGCCGATCCCAATGGTGGAGAAGGGGTCTACCGGAATGGCCGCACTGCTATGGATGCTGTGCAAAATGGTGGTGGTATCCGGCCGGAGGTATGCAAGCCAATCTTCATTGGCACCGACCCAGACCTATATATAATACGGTGGGCAGCAGAGAAATTACGGGATGGAAATGGAATAACTAAGTACTACATGATCAAACTCCATTACTGACCTGCTCATCAGAGAAAATCCGACTACCTCTCAACGTCGGCAACTCTAGCGGAGTCAACGTGCAACCATGGCCAGGGAGCGGTGGACTGTTCGAAGGATTGTCCCATAGAAGAACCTTCTCCTCGAGGACGCATGGAAGACCAACAAGCATGGCATGTTTAAGCAACATCTTGAAAAAGTTGGTGCAGGAAGCACCGAGTCTTGCAGCGGTGAGGACGTCGGAGCGGCGTGCGATTTCTCCCACAGGATCGTCGTCCAAGGTCTCCCAGCCCCGACAAGGAGGAGAACCGCCTGGCGAATCCATGGGAGCAGCGACGAACTGCCTTCTCTTTGGGGGGAGGGGAACTGGTGAGGAGGAGATATGAGTGTAGTAACCGTAGGGCCTCGTCCCTTCCAACTGTAGATCATTCCTCAGCGAAGGGGTGAGGCTATTATTTACTACTCTAAATAATAGCGCTAGTAAGAAATTTTTGGCACTAGGTAGTAGTTTTTGGTAACATGGAGTACTAGTACTAGCATTATGGAACGTTATTGGATTGCATTATACTGTAAATAATAGCACTAGTAAGAAATTTTTGGCACTAGGTAGTATTTTTGGCGTGGAATAAGAAATTTTGGGTATGTTTTTGCCATTGTTTGTACACGCCAACTAGTGTCAAAAAACGTCGTACATTATGTGACGGAGGAGTACGTACTCATACTGTAGCAGTACTAGTACTACTTTTCTCAACTAGTAGTGCGATGTACTGTACTTCTAGTCTAGTCTTGTATAGTGCACCAGTTTTGAACTCTTGAATCTCAGGGCCAAGGAGCTACAGTTGGAAATGGAGGGCACTACTGTTCTCTAGAACCATCGCTTACTATCAATGCAGGGGAAGTACACCTATGTAGTGGCCTAGTGGGTACTCTCGGTGCTCTATTCAGCCGCTCCTCTCACGTAGCTGGCCTACTCAGCCGCTCCTCTCATGCACACACTAGCAGCCTGTTTACATTTGAGTTATTTGATACAGCGAGACTAGGCTTTTTGCTTCCATTTGTGGAGGTGTAATGGATCTCGTCGAACTTTGTTAGTAGTTCCTTCTTTATGAATGAGATGAAGCAAAGCTTTTGCCTCCGTTTCAAAAAAAACATGGCAAGAGGAATTTCTTTTATAGTATAGCTGATAATGGAGTGAAGTCCATGCATGCAATGCCACAAGCTACAAAGTAGTAGTAGAGCACTTTATGTACATAGCCATATTGCACAGTTCCCAATGCCCTGCCAGGCTTTTCCGGCTCCTCGGGCTTAATTGGGAGGCGCTAGTTTAAATATGCTACTAGCTGGAAGCTGCAAGCGAGGTGCGGCTAGGGCGAGCACGCAAGCCACGGGATGCTGGGAAGGAAAACCCGTTCACGTGGCTAGGCTGTCCAGTGCACCCAGATTGTGGGGCCGCACGTCCGTTTGACTTCAAAACTCAAACTACCCATGTAAAATATTGGCTCGCAGCGAAGTGTAGTAGTACTATTTTTTAAAAAAGGCCGCCGTGCATTCGGCCGAGATCGAACCCACAAAACGAGGTATACACTCCCGCGACCACTAGTAGTACTCGTTGGAGTACAATGCAGCCTAGAATCGCCTTTTGTCGCTAGTAGTACATACATTGTTCCTTACAAGAAACCCCTATGAGCATGGTTAATAGTATAGCCAGCTGCTGGCTATAAGCCAGTGCCATGTCATCTACAGCCCATCTTATAGCCAACATGTAGTAGTAGTTTATTTCTTATCGCCCGCTGACTCAGCTCTATTGTACTTGCTCTAATAATGCAAGAAACCACTAAAATGCCAAGAAACTACTACCACTTGCATACGTGGCAGACTTAAGATAAGACTACCTTATCAACCATAGTACATGCTCTTACCAACAAAAATCCTCGAGTGACCTCCTACCTCCGGCCCGTCCACCTAGTCATCCTCGACCATGGGACGCAGCTACCGCCGCCGGCAGAAGACGAGGTCAAAACCGCCGGCGGTGCGGAGCCCATGTTGCGGCATCCCGGATGCCAGCTCCGTCCGGCTCTCGCGGCCGCTAGCTAGCCAAGATAGCTTCATCCAGCTGCTTGTCTGCAAGGTTTGCTATCTAGATTGGCAAGGCAGCGCGGAGGCTTGCTCGCGCGTGCCGCGCTAAGGCCAGCCATCTGGCTCGAGCGAAGGCCAGCGTGGCGGCTTGCTCGCTTGTGAGTCACGCTTGGGCCAGCCTGCCAACCCGTGCGGAGGCCAGCGCGGCGTCCGGCCCATCCGGCGGAGCGGCGGCCAACTCGCTCATCACCGGCGCCACCAACGAACACGTATCAGTACTGTTTGAAGTAATGTTCAGGAAAAATAATGATTTGGGGAGGAATAACATGATAGAAGGTCAGATGTGGGTCCCTTGTGTCAACGGTCAAACAAAATGTGTTGGTTTAAGCTGCCTCGTCAGCACGGACATGTGGGCCAACCCTGTCATAAATGGGTTTAAACGAACCTAATCAGTAGGAGTACTAGGTAGTTTTTGGCGTGGATTAAGAAATTTTGGGTATGTTTTTGCTATTTTTTGTACAATAGATTCCCCCTAGGGCTAGTTGAAAGTGGTATTTTTTGTTAAATACTCTAGATATTGTAAGTAGGAGTGAAAGTTAAGCTTTGGAAGCCAATAAGCAAGGCTAGTTACATAGTGCATATGTGTACATGATTGAAAGTAAATATCAACCATGAGTGACTAATATCTTGATGGAAAACTCGAAACTATGGAATATTAGGAAAACAAATGCATGGTTGGAAATACTAGCAATGTTCATGTCCATTGCAACGAATCATAATTAGAATAATACTTATTCACAAACTTGGTACAACACACTCTAATTTTGATATACATATGTCACTAGAGATATATTATGTTTCAATTAGAATATATTCCTTGGGCTGTTTTGGTGAGGTCAGGGAGGGATGTGGTTGGTTTTAAGATACTAATTATGGGTTTTTCTGCAAATTGGTAGACAAGTGGGATGTTAGTGAGAAAATGCAACAACTTACCTCACAATCGTTAGATGTAGATCTAATGGTCAGAAACGACAGATGGCAGACACACCAGCATCACCAACTTAGTCTTGTGTAGGAGTACTAGCAAGATCCGTGCATTGCACGGAACAACAAGATGCATTTTTTTATAAAACACTTGTTGTGATTGACCCTTGTGGGAGTAATCCCATGTGTAAAAACTAATGATATCTCGAGAAATATGAGATAAGGTGAAGAGGAGTGGGGTGTGGTGGTGGTTGGTGGTCGAACTGAGCGGAGGCATGGGGATTGACGACGACGGTAGCGGCCACCAGGCCAGTTTGTTCTAGAGGCTTCCTTTCTTAATTGCTCAACAATGAGGTTTGTTGGAGATAAGGATGAACGAGGGAAGGCCTTGTCTGCAAATGTGGAGAGGGGTGCGGGTATCTTTTAGTTTAATTTCCATCCGTCAGATATAGATCGGATGGTCTATATTGCAAGATGGCACACGTACCATCATCACCAACTCGGTTTTTTATAAGAGAAGAAATATAAGTATGGGGATACAAACGTATTATCGATACTTGCTTCCGTAAACTAGCATCTACATTCTATTGAACGCCTCGGCATGTGGGGCCTTAGCACAATGACTTCTCGACTGTGCAAAACAAAGATTTTCCCGTCGCCGACAAGGAGGGGTGACGGCGGCGCGCTTTTTGGCTTGCTCTAGTCCTAGTAGTCATACTAGGTGGTCTAAGCACGTGTAGATTTATTCCTTTTCACGTCTCGTGTTCGCCGTACTGCCATGACTGTTCATGAATAGACGGTAAGTTATTCACAGAGAAACCCTTGTTGAGCGTGTTTGCGAGAGAGAGAGTGCGTGTGTGATATGTTAGAGACTGAGGCAATGATAACAGATTCTCTGTGTTTATGTGTGTGGAGGATAGAGAGAGACATGTACATGGGGCTTTGTGTTGTGTAACGTGGAGACACATATACATAATTAGAGAGTGAGTGTGTGAGATACACATGCGGACATGAGGAGAGATGAGGATCCAGGTAAATGGGTGTTTGTGCGTGTCTGTGTGTGTTTGTGCACGCGTTTGTGTGTGAGAGGGAGAGAGTGTATGTGGAGTAGAGAGACGACTGATCATGTAAACCTAGTATAAGGGAAGGGGGAATGGTGTGACATGTGTAGTAGCAAGATAGCACGGGTACGGGCGGGGGAGTAGACTATTTGGAAGAGACATCGAGTGTGTGTGTGGGAGAGGGGTGTGAGAGCAAGAGAAAGAGAGAGCTAGCGACGGAGAGAGCGAGAGAGAGAGAGAGGGGGGGGGGCGAGAGGGGTCGTTTATGTCCATAAATGGCGTATAGATAGGGAGACAATGTTGATGTTGTCCAAAATTGGCCTATGAACGGAGACGCAAGGGAAGCGAGTCATCGTGTGTGTGATAGGGACTTCATGAGAGATCTAGAATAGATGGTGTAGAGAACAATGTGCGAAATCGAGAACGATTATACATTAGGGATCTATGCAAAGAGTCACGACATATATGTATACAGGGAAGGAGCTGGGGCGGATCCGCATGTGGGAGAGATAGAACACTACTAGGAAAAGGCCTACTAGTGGCGCACCAGTTTTGCCTACTAATGGCGCACTACTGGTGCGCCACTAGTACCACGCCACTAGTATTATATACTAATGGCGCATCACGCCGTGCGCCATTAGTATAGACCAACATGCGCCATTAGTATGCCTCCCAGGGGGCCATATTTACCCATGTGCTTTGGCATACTAATGATGCACTGTGGGGTGATGCGCCATTAGTATGAATATTAGTTTTTTTTACTTTTCTGATTTTTGCACTGGTTACAAAATATATTATTGGACAGAATATAGACAGCACCACACAGCAAGAGCAGATTCATCGAATACAATAGAAGATTAGTCTCCGAATACAATTCATCATATTAGTCTCTGAATTCGAAAGACCGAACAAAGATAGAACATTACAAGTCTCGAGACCGCGAGTAGCGAGTTTGTCGGAAGTAATACTAATCCTAACAAGTCCTACTAATCATCATCATACAACTTCTACTCGTTATTAATAACAAGTCATACGATCATCATCTTGATAGTCATCAAACCAACCCTACTTAATTGTTCTTAGCACATGATCATCAGTATTAGGAAGGACCTAAATACCCTATTTAAGGTAAAATAGCATAAAACAATATAGACCCTGACTCTCCATTATGGAGAATGGAGATCATCCTGTCTCCAATTCTTGCGCTTCGCTTCCTTTTGCTTCCAAGAACGTCCTTACGACTGTCCATACATTTTTTCCATCCTTTGATTTTCATGTCTCCACTTCTTTTAGAAATCTCGTATGGACAGTTGAGATTCGTAGGATGACCTGGCTGTATGTTCAAAACATTAAGACTACCTTTCTGATACATCAAATGAGGCACACAATTCTCTGGGATTATCTGTTGAAAAACATAGTAATAACTTCATAGTTAGCAATGATGTACTAGTTTTAGAAGTATGCAAAAGATGCACGGATGTCGTAATAGTAAAAAATCTTACCAGGGTATCTCCATGGTAGTTACCGTAGTTGAACACATGCACTAGTGGCACCTATTGACCATAATGTCGAGGAGTTTGATTGTAGATATTGTAATTCTCAATGTCAGTACAAAATCCGACCAGGTGATTTTTCTCTTTGTAAGTTGTTAATTCAGAGCCATTGGTGTAGTGGGTTTTGTCTACCATCTTCCGCACATTCTTTGAACAATAAAAATAAGCTGTCAATGGAAATAAGTTGTCAACTATTTTGAAATAAACAATATATATTAGTTAATAATTAACTATGTTTGAGAAACTCACATAGCGGTAGAACTGGAGGCGTATCAACAAGGACCCAAATGTCCATATTGTCTTGGTTGATGTCAGGATCACCAAGATCCATGGTGACAAGCATACCCTCATCAAAACCATACATCTTGCAAAATGCTTCCAATTTTTGAAACCAAAATGGGTTACGCTCCCAGAATTATACAGATCTACTTCAAAATCCACATCGTGATGAGTCCTTAGGTGAATTTTATTTGTTTCAGAAATTTCATGGTCTTCAAAATCCATCCTCTCCAAGACATAGCGTCTTGCATGGCATGGGATAAGCTATACTCAAATTGTAAAAGATGAAAATTACACGTTGAAATATTTGAAGTCATGCTTAATTATGAAAATAACACTTGTCGTCGTTGTGTACCGTTTCAACTTCGAAGGTCTCCTCGAGCTTAATGCTGAAGCATCAATCATCGTCCAGGTGAGGCATGTCGCACAGACCTCGATCGCCATGGCACCAGCCGCACTCCCCTGGGAGACTTTCTTCGTCCGAGGACGACATATCCTATGTTCATAATTCAAAACTACATCATCTCTTGCGTTGCGTTAGGTGAATATTGTTAGTCATGCACACTTGTGCATTTTCAGCCAGGCCCAGTGGACTTGGCCTAAAAACATTTCTTTCTTTAGGCCTGCTACATCCATCTCAATATGGTCAAGGATTAGCAGTGCCATCCAAATAGAATATGTATAACACAAGAGGCAGTTGATCCTACTTAGTTAAGTACTAAGATACCCCGGCCCATGCATTAGTAGCAAGTACCCCATATGTCCGATTTTTAGCAAAGTCATGCTAAAATTCGCAGAAAATTTCATCATGACCTTTGCTGAAAATAGGACATATGGAGTACCCGAATTTGCCGGAACGGAAGTTAATCGACATTCCGGTAAACTCAAGGGCCTCTCGGGGTACCTGCAAAATCATCACGACACGATGGTCGGAGACAAAACCCAGGAAACTCAAGGGCCTCTACTTTCATATGGATGAAAAGGCCACAGACCATATGGTCCTCTGCTTTCATATGGACAAAAATCAGCTCAACTTATGTGAGCTTCTATTCCAGATCTAATAGGTCAACCAACAAAAAATCATCAATAGTTTTAGCTGGAAAAAAATCATGGATTGCTGTTAACTGAAAATTAGTGAAAGAAATTGTTGCTGATCATGGATTACTGTTAATTAAAAATAGAGCATCTGGCTTGTCTTATCATGTTCACTAAGTCCACAAAAATGAATAGGTTTAGTAAACTTAAACTCTGAGCAAGTGTACTGCTTATTGTTAAGATTCAAGCTTCTTTTCGATAACTATAACACAACAGTTTTTACGATCTGGGCAGGTTTGGTAGCATCACAATTTGTTCACTTTAGCATGCCAATCTATACTTACAGCATAAAATTAATTGCTTGCAAACTTAAAATAGAAGTTAGCTGCCTGTTGGAGAAAGTAAAATGGAGATACGACTTTCTAAGCTCTTGTTAGTCGAGGTCCTTATTTTGTGGGGTCTTGTTAGTCTAGTTAGATAGGTAGGACTAAGCATTTTGATCATAGGATTGTGAGAAGATTATTTCCGTTGAGAGATGATCTTTACTATGCCACTAGAAATATTATGTCTCCCTGAAACAGTGTGTTAGTTGTTAGGTCTAGCCATGTTGATTATTTTCTGAAGTAGGTTTCATGCCAAAGAATATCCAGCATTTGATAAGGAACTGTTCCCTTACAATTTGGGATATTGCCAGACTGGTATGTTTCAGTCAGATGCATATGAAGTCTTAATCTAAATTTTCCTTGCACTGTGAGCTTGCATTTCATTAAAAAATTCACTATGTTAACAGAATCTGATGTGCCGTATGACGACCCTATGAATCTGATGCCAGATGGAACTATTTATCAAGACATATACACGACTATGTTCAGATTGTAAGGACAATATATGAAGGTTTGATTTGTCATTGTACCTGTCACTGACACAAACACTTACTCAAAAATGAAAAACCTAACTGTTCTCTGAATAATCGTTCATGGGCAGGGAACAATATGTGTGGTGCTAAAATCATTCATGGGCAGGGAATGGGGAGGAAGGGTGGAGAGGGAGGAAGGAGGAGAGGTACCTGGGCGGGCGCGGCCGGTCACCGGAGGGGTCGGGGTCGGCGGCGGCGGCGTCGAAGGGATATAGGGACGCCTCGGTTGGTCGTGGGGAGGCCGGCAGCCGTAGTCGTTGTCCTGCACCCCGTGCCCGGGCTAAGGTAGAGGCAGCGCAGTGCAGGGGCCGACGCGGGAAGGCTGCCGGCGACGGCGGCGACGTGGGTGGCGCGGCGGCGAGGACTGAGACGGCGGGGCGGGGCGTGGGGGTCGGTGGAGCGGGTGTGGAGCGAGGGGGGAAGTGGAGGGAGGGACGAAGGGATCGGGCGAATTAGCTATGGGGAAGATTACTAATGGTGCACCCCCTGGCGGTGCGCCATTAGCTAGGGGGAAAAACTTAGTAATGGCACACATGTGGACAGTGCGCCATTACTAGTTTTAACTAGTAATGGCGCACTGTCTACATGATGCGCCATTAGTATGTTCGGAAAAATGAAAAAAATTGTTACTAGTGGCGCACCATGTATCTGGTGCGCCATTAGTGTCTTGCACACTAATGGCGCACCTGCACATGGTGCGCCACTGCTAAATTGTAGTGGCGCACCACATCTCAGGTGCGCCATTAGTATCCATTTCATCTATAGCCCTTTTCCTAGTAGTGTAAAGAGGAGAGTGGTGCACAAGGAGACAAAGTGTGCTTGTTTGCAGTGGGGGTGGTGTGTGAGGTGACTGCGCGAGAACCACATAACTAGGGAGATAGACGTTTGGGGCGACGTTTTGTGTGTATGGGAAATATACACTCTACATAGTGCGTGTGCTTGGGTAAGAGAGATAGCGGGGGACCTAGAGAGTGAGGGAAGAGATGTGTGCATGCCCGAGAGACAAAGTGATAGAGACCTATGTTGGGGTCCGGTCTTTACAAGAGAGAGGGGTGTTAATGTGCTGGTGTGTTGGTGTTTGGGGGAGAGAACGACTTCTCTCTCTCTGTGTGTGTGTGTGTGTGTGGTGGGGGGGGGTTGACTTCAGATAAAGAGTGAGGTGTCTATATTTGACGGACTTTAGCGTAATTGAGGTATTGTGCACTCATGGTTGATCAATTTGTTTCACAGTTTGTACTATGAGATAACGATACTTTTGAACATGCGTGATATACCTTGATGTACCAGAATTACAAACCTAAGATTGGAATTTTGGAATTCGACTCCATCATTAGCTTTTGTAATTCATTTAAACAGAGGTACATTTTTAAGCCGGGATTTCATGATTTCAAATTCATATATCAAACCTAGAGATATACACATACGGGCATGTTCAAACTTTATAATCATCCACTTTATTCATACACATACACATTTATTCTTTTTTCATCATATTTAGGATAAACACATTTGGAATTTCATTTGAATTGGACCGTATGATGGTATTTGCTTGTAGTAGCTCAATGATCCATATTTGAATTGAATGGACAATCTAAGTTTCGAGTTGGAGACATTGATTTTCAAAACTTGCACATTTTTTTGCATGCAAAACAAACAAATTGTCGGCCATGATATCATAGTCGGTCGTACGAGAGCAGAATACTTATAATTTTAGGCGCCAAAATCTTTCAAACTTCCCGCTCACATCGAAATATCACGCGCCTGAAATTTTAGCCCTACGTTATTCTTGTTTTACCCCTACCACATGAACGGAAAAGGGCTACTTTGGTAACTCCATTGTTTTCCCCTCTTTGCCCCCAACATTCTTCCCCAGAGCCCCTCCCCTTCCCCTCCCCGACCCCCAACCACGGCAAGCCGCTGAATCCAGTCCTCCACCACAGCGGTGGACCTCACACCCCGTCGGATCTACCTTCCGCACCTTGGAACCCCCAACTGCCAACTCACCACTTCACCGGAGCTGCTTCAGTGACTAGCTTGTCCACCGCTCCAGATCTCCTTGACCGCCATCATGCTCCACCACACCGGATCTGCTTAACCGGTGCCCTCGTCCACCATAGCGTAGGCCCTTCACTGACTCCCTCGTCCGCCCCTTCGCTGGCCCTTCATACAAGCCCTCGTCCGCCGCAACAGATCCGCCTCACCGAAAGCACTGTACAACGCGCCCGCCGAAGCCTTCGTCCACTGCACGGGACCCGCTCCACGGACGCCATATTCAACTCCACCGGCCCTGCTTTACCGACGTCGCAGCCTCATCAGGTTATTTCGATTTGTACTCCTTCGGTTTTTCTCTTTATCATGCAACTGTTCACTTACCACAGATGAGCTTTCTTGTATGTCGACAGGCGCCGCAACCGTAGCACCGGAGCCGCTTCAGCGACGGCGACAGCCATCCCAAACTCAACCGCAACACAAGCACCATCGATGATCCTTAGCTATCAAGTATGACAACGACACCCATACGCCGCCGAGAATCAGGTACAATTATCCAACGACCGGTGCCTACGTTCACTTTCCTAGCATAAGCACCGCACCTTTGAATTTCTTCAGGGCGTCATTCAGTTTTTCATGAGACGCGATATTCTGCTTGCACCTGTAGGGCCATACTTCTGGCAGTGAACATGTTACATGTGCTAAATTACATACCAGTGCACATATAGTTAATATGCTTTAGTTTTGTTCTGATGCCACTGAGGGAGTCCTGGATTAGGGGGTGTTCGGATGGCCGGACTATACCTTCGGCCGGACTCCTGGACCATGAAGATACAAGATTGAAGACTTCGTCCCGCGTCCGGAAGGGACTTTCCTTGGCGTGGAAGGCAAGCTTGGTGATACGGATATGTAGATCTCCTACCATTGTAACCGACTCTGTGTAACCCTAGCCCTCTCCGGTGTCTATATAAACCGGAGAGTTTTAGTCCGTAGGACGAACAACAATCATACCATAGGCTAGCTGTTAGGGTTTAGCCTCTCTGATCTCGTGGTAGATCTACTCTTGTACTACCCATATCATCAATATTAATCAAGCAGGACGTAGGGTTTTACCTCCATCAAGAGGGACCGAACCTGCGTAAAACATCGTGTCCCCTACCTCCTGTTACCATCCGACCTAGACGCACAGTTCGGGACCCCCTACCCGAGATCCGCCGGTTTTGACACCGACATTGGTGCTTTCATTGAGAGTTCCTCTGTGTCATCACTTTTAGGCCCGATGGCTTCTTCGATCATCAACAGCGATGCGATCCAGGGTGAGACTTTTCTCCCCGGGCAGGTCTTCGTATCCGGCGGCTTTGCACTATGGGCCAATTCGCTTGGTCATCTGGAGCAGATCGAAAGCTACGCCCCTGGCCATAAGGTCAGATTTGGAAGTTTGAACTACACGGTCGACATCCGCGGATACTTGATCTTCGACGGATTCGAGCCACAGCCGAGCGCGCCGCACTGTCATGATGGGCATGATTTAGCTCTGCCGCCGAACAGTGCCCTGGAGGCCGCACCCGTGTCCGCTCCAACCCCTAGCTCGGAGCCGATTACACCAACCGAGGATGGGTGGTTAGACACCGCCTCGGGGGCTGCAATCTCTACGGCGATCAAGCCGAACACCAGCCCTATTCTCTGCGAAGCCCGTGACTCCAAGGAGCCGGACTTCCTCTCCGGACTCCGAGCCCTCTGCGCCCCGACCGATCGAACCCGATTGGGCGCCGATCATGGAGTTCACCGCCGCGGACATCTTTCGGCACTCGCCCTTCGGGGATATTCTGAATTCACTAAAGTCTCTCTCTTTGTCAGGAGAGCCCTGGCCGGACTATGGTCGGGAAGGTTGGGATGCGGATGATGAAGAAATTCAAAGCCCACCCACCACCCACTTCGTAGCCACTGTCGATGATTTAACTGACATGCTCGACTTCGACTCCGAAGACATCGACGGTATGGACGCCGATGCAGGAGACGATCAAGAACCAGCGCCTATAGGGCACTGGAAAGCCACCTCGTCGTATGATATATACATGGTGGACACCCCAAAAGAAGGCAATGGCGATGGAACAACGGAGGATGACCCCTCCAAGAAGCAGCCTAAGCACCGGCGTCAGCGGCGCCGCTCTAAATCCCGCCAAAACAAAAATGGTGATTCCGGCACGGGGGATAATAACACCCCGGACAGTGCCGAAGACAACCACCTCCAGCAAGATTCAGCACAGGAGGATAGAGAAGCCAGCCCTCATGAGGGAGTGGCAGACAGAGAGGTCGAGGACGATACTTATATGCCTCCCTCCGAAGACGAGGCAAGCCTCGACGACGATGAATTTGTCATGCCAGAGGATCCCGTCGAACAAGAGCGTTTCAAACGCAGGCTTATGGCCATGGCGAGCAGCCTCAAGAAAAAACAGCAACAGCTTAGAGCTGATCAAGATTTACTAGCCGACAGATGGATGGAAGTCCTTCCGGCCGAAGAGTATGAACTCGAATGCCCCTCCAAGAGCTACCCAAAGTGCAGGTTGCTACCCCAATTAGAGGAGGAAGCACCTAAATCACCAGCGCATGATGCGGACATCTAGCCACCCCGTGGCCGCGACAGAGAGGCCTCTCGGCCCTCCACTCAAGCCGCACCCCGGTGCCGCTCAAAAACTACCAAGGCATGGGAAAATGCGCCAGACCTGCGAGATATATTGGAGGATAAGGCAAGGCAAACAAGATCGATCTATGGATCACATGGGTTCCCCACGGCACGAGATGGTACTCGTCATGCCGGATACAGTAAATCCGGCCGGGCCGAACACAGTAGACAAAGCTCGTTTGAGCTGCGTCGTGATGTAGCCCAATATAGAGGCGCCGCACACCCACTATGCTTCATAGATGAAGTAATGGATCATCAAATCCCTGAGGGTTTCAAACCCGTGAACATCGAATCATACGATGGCACAACAGATCCTACGGTATGGATCGAGGACTATCTCCTTCATATCCACATGGCCCGCGGTGATGACCTACACACCATCAAATACCTCCCACTCAAGCTTAAAGGACCAGCTCGGCATTGGCTCAACAGCTTGCCAGCAGAATCAATTGGTTGTTGGGAGGACCCGGAAGCCGCATTCCTCGACAATTTCGAGGGCACTTATGTGCGACCACCAGACACCGATGACCTAAGCCACATAATTCAGCAGCCAGAGGAATCGGCCAGACAATTCTAGACACGGTTCCTAACCAAGAAAAATCAAATCGTTGACTGTCCGGACGCAGAGGCCCTAGAAGCCTTCAAGCATAACATCCGCGACGAGTGGCTTGCACGGCACCTAGGACAGGAAAAGCCAAAATCTATGGCAGCCCTCACGACACTTATGACCCGCTTTTGCGCGGGAGAAGACAGCTGGCTAGCTCGCAGCAATAACATGACCAAGAGCCCTGGTAATTCGGATAGCAAGGACAGCGGTGGCAGGTCGCGTCGCAACAAGCAAAAGCGCCGCATTAACGGCGACAATACTGAGGATACGGCAGTTAATGCCGGATTCAAAGGCTCTAAACCCGGTCAGCGGAAAAAGCCATTCAAAAGAAACACTCTGGGCCCGTCCAGTTTGGACCGAATACTCGACCGCTCATGCCAGATACATGGCACCCCCGAAAAACTAGCCCATCACACCAACAGGGATTGTTGGGTGTTCAAGCAGGCAGGCAAGTAAAATGCCGAAAGCAGAGACAACGGGCTGCATAGCGATGACGAGGAGGAGCCCCGGCCACCGAACAACAGTGGACAGAAAGGTTTTCCCCCACAAGTGCGGACGGTGAACATGATATACGCAACCCACGTACCCAAGAGGGAGCGGAAGCGTGTGCTAAGGGACATATACGCGATGGAGCCAGTCGCCCCAAAGTTCAACCCATGGTCTTCCTGCCCGGTCACTTTTGATCGAAGGGACCACCCCACTAGCATCCGTCATGGCAGATTAGCCGCACTGGTTCTAGACCCAATTATTGACGGATTTCGCCTCATCCTTATGGACGGCGGCAGCAGCCTGAACCTGCTTTATCAGGATACAGTGCGGAAAATGGGCATCGATCCCTCGAGGATTAAACCCACTAGAACAACCTTTAAAGGCATCATACCAGGTGTAGAAGTCAATTGTACAGGCTCAGTTACACTTGAAGTGGTCTTCGGATCTCCGGATAATTTCTGAAGCGAGGAGTTAATCTTCGACATAATCCCGTTCCGTAGTGGCTATCATGCACTGCTCGGGCAAAACGCATTTGCCAAGTTCAATGCGGTGCCGCACTATGCATACCTCAAGATCAAGATGCCAAGCCCTCGAGGCGTCATCACGGTCAATGGAAACACCGAACGCTCTCTCCGAATGGAGGAGCATACGGCGGCTATCGAAGCGGAAGTACAAAGCAACCTCTCAAGGCAATTCTCTAGTCCGGCCATTAAACGTCCGGACACCGTCAAGCGCACTCGGAGTAACCTACAACAAGACCGCCTGGCACGTTCCGAGCAAGCGTAGCTATGCGGCCCCAACCCAAGCCCTCGCGAACTTGCGAAATTGGTGTTGCGCGTACATAACTACGCTCTAGAAATACCATGGGCACAGGGGGAGGGGCACCATCACGGCATGCCCGAAACGCAGCTTAAACCGCACTAGGGGCTGCCGATTTTTTAATTTTCTCTTATTTTCAGGACTCCATTCTTCGGAAGGCTTGTCCGGCAGTACAATTGCCGCACAAACGATACAACCAGGGAAGCAGAAAGCTACGCCGCACTACGGAACTCTAAGGTGGTCTCTATAACGAGCAATATACCTGTTTCGCATAACATTCCGCAGCTCGCCCCTGGAAAGGACATATTTGATAGTCCCATCTTTTGCTTATCGCACTATTTGTATCGTTCTTCTTTGATCACAGCTTTTTTAAATAAACAATGCATAGCTTCCGTCTATTATTGCATTACCTCTTTTTTACGAATATATGTTCATTAATGACATGTTGCACCCATACACTTTGGTACGGCTAATACGCCAGGGGCTTAAGTACCCCACAATACGGCGTGAGAACTCTGGACACTTTTACAAGTGCGGCACCCCGAACTTATAGCATTATATGCATCGGCTCCGAATCATGTCTTGGGTCAAATGTTGGGTTTGCCCGGCTCCTATGTTTTGGTACCTTATGTTCCGTTATATCGGCTAAGGTAGCACTAGGAGAACTACTGCGATTGTGCCCCAGTTGAGCTGGGCTAAGCACCTTAGTAGAGAAAGCTAAAATTGACCGTCATGATAAGGCGAGAGCTGGTCGCTGTTCGAGAGGTTTTCGAGTCCCTAAAGACTTATGCCGCTTAGAGCGAGGAGTCGGCTTTGTCCGGCCTAGGCGTGGATAGCGCCCCGAACTCGGTCCTCCAAACACTAGGGGCTTTGCCGAAATTTAAAATTATAGAATTCTATGGCTAAGTGAGAGTGTTCAAGCATTATAGTCCAATTGCCTTGTTCGTTGTGTTGAGCGCCTCCCTCGAAGGACCCAAGAATGGGAAAAAGAGCGCTCATGTTTATCCCGAACACCCGAGCACTCGTGCCATGGGGGCAGAAGCCGACGACTCGCCATCTCTCAAATTTTATAAACGGCCGCACAGAAGGTAATATTTTAAATTCAAAGGCGTTGCTTAGCGCATATGAACAACTTTTCAGCGTACATGATCACAAACGCGAGTTTACTCAAAAATTACATCTTTGGGGCATTCATCCGCTATAAGGCGGACACCCTTCAGGACGCCCTCATAATACGCTTCCGGGACGCGATGCTCCTTGCCCGGCGGCGGCCCGTACTTCACCAGCTTCTCCGAATCCATATTGCCCCAGTGCACTTTAGCACAGGCAAGCGCCCTACGGGCACCTTCGATGCAGACGGAGCACTTGATTAATTCAAGCCGTGGACAGGCATCCACCTGCCGCCTCACCAGCCTGAAGTATCTCCCAGGCAAAGCCTCTCCAGGCCACAGTCGAACTATGAGGCCATTTATGGCCTGTTCGGCAACCTTGTGGAGCTCGACCATTTGCTTCAGCTAGTCGCTCAAAGGCACCAGGTGTCCGGCCTCAGCATACTGAGACCAGAACACCTTCTCCGTTGAGCTCCCCTCTTCGGCTCGATAGTAGGTGGCGGCATCCGACGCACTGCGGGGGAAATCTGTGAACACTCCTGGAGAGCTCCGGACTCGGGTAAGTAATAAGTAATTCACTTTCATGTGCTTGCTTTGCATAATGAATGCCTTACCCGCCGCTATCTTCTTCATCGCGCCAATTTCTTTGAGGGCTTTCTGGGCTTCGGCCTTTGGTAGATTTTGCGCTTTTGAGGGCTGCCGCAAGCTCGGATGCTTGCGTCTTTGAGTCAAGCTCCAAACTCTCGTGTTTTTTCACGAGAGCCCGGAGCTCTCTCTGCACCTCCTCCACCCGCGCCTCCTGCTTCTCTCTCTCCGTGCACTCCGCGGCCACCCTGTTTCCGGCCTCGGACAGCGCTTTCTTAAGGGTTTCCACCTCGGTCGTGGCCCCTATAATAGCACGTTGATCCTTCATTTTTTGCAACCACATCTTCTCTATATAATTGCGCAAGGTATTACTTACCTTCCTTCTCCTCGAGTTGCCTCTTAGCATGGTCGAGCTCATTCTCGGACCACGCGAGGTTTTGCTTCAGCGTATCCACCTCCGCAGTCAGTGCGGCGCAGGCCAGCAACGAAGCCTGCATACGCATATTGACTTGATTATGTTAGACTCCTGCGAATGTTACTAGATCCTCTATTCGGCTTTTCTTTCCGAACGCCGAATAGAGCATCAGGGGCTACTGTATATGAGGTAATATTTTTACATACTCTTTACCTACCTCAAAGCCTGTTAGAAGGCTGGCACGGGCTTCAGTCAGTCCGCTCTTGGCAGACTGAACCTTTTGGATCACCGCACTCATAATAGTGCGGTGCTCCTCGTCGATGGAGGCGCCGTTAAGCGTCTCCAGCAAATTGTCTGGTGCCTCCGGTTGGACGGAGGTCACCGGCTCAGTAGGCTCGCTCCTCTTGGATGGAGGCCGCCTACTGGAGTTCGGGAACCATTGAAGGTTCCGGCGCGGTGTCTGGCTCAAGGCCGGACTCGAAGCCCTTGGGGGTTTTATCCCCTTTGCACCTGGAGTCCGGGAGGTCGCCTTGTGGCGCCTCCAGGAGCACCTCCTCCTGGCTTGGAACCTGTTGGGACAGCACCTCGGCGTCGTCCATAGGATGGGGGAGGTAG
Source organism: Triticum urartu (assembly GCF_056163025.1). NCBI lineage: Eukaryota > Viridiplantae > Streptophyta > Magnoliopsida > Poales > Poaceae > Triticum > Triticum urartu. Next base: position 102,924,243 of record NC_141878.1, read on the forward strand.
CCATCGGAAGCGAATTCACATCCGACGAATCCAGGGAACCGCTCGACGACACGTCGAGCCGGTCTTTGGGTGGACTGCATAAACATGTTTTACATAAGGAAAAGCTATGCAATGGAAGAATACTATGAATCATTCTGGTATCCGGACACTTACGATCTCGCCAGGGGCTTGGCCCTGTGCGGCCACTCCTCTTCGCCATCGTCGGCGTTGGTGGAGCCGTCCGGAGGAAGGGTTTTCCCCTTCTTGGACCCTTCGGCCTCCCCAGTTGGGGCGGCCTTCCTTTTCTTCTCTCCCCCCGCTGGAGGGGGAGAGGTCTCTTCTTCCTCCTCCTCGTCTTCATGGGAGGAGTGCGTCTTGGAGTCATCGGATGATGAATCTGACACCCCCAGGCGCCGGGCACTCTTCTGAGTCCCCGTGGCCTTCTTCTTGGCCTTCTTCTCCGGCACCACATAGGGTGCCGAAACCAGCAGCTTCGCCAAGCGAGCATCCGCTGGGCCTTCGGGCAAAGGAGCCGGACAGTTGATCTGCCTGGACGTCTCCTGCCAATCCTGTCAAAGGTAAGGGAGCTTAAGATCCCGCATGGAGTCAAACTATGAAAAACTAATACCCTGTAAAAGGTAAAGACAGCTTACCGCACGAGCGCGACGCTGCGTGCTGAATCCGCGATCCTCAGTAGCGGATGCTGGGGCCTCGGCGCCCTTGAAAAGCACCTTCCAGGCATCTTCGTACGTTGTGTCGAAGAGCCTGCTTAGGGTTCGGTGCTACGTCGGGTCGAACTCCCACAGATTGAAAGCCCGTTGTTGACACGGGAGGATCCGGCGGATGAGTATAACCTGGACTACGTTGACAAGTTTGAGCTTCTTGTCCACCAGGGTTTGGACGCATGTTTGGAGTCTGGTCAGCTCTCCTTCTTTACCCCACAATAGACCCATCTCTTTCCAGGAGGTGAGCCACGTAGGAGGTCCGGATCGGAACTTGGGGGCTGCGGCCCATTCAGGGTCGCGCGGCTCGGTGATGTAAAACCACCCCGATTGCCACCCCTTTAGATACTCCATGAAGGAGCCCTCGGGCCATAGGAAGTTGGGCATCTTGCCCACCATGGCACCTCCGCACTCTGCCTGAGTGCCGCGCACCACCTTCGGCTTGACATTGAAAGTCTTGAGCCATAGGCCGAAATGGGGGCGGATGCAGAAGAAAGCCTCGCACACGATGATAAACGCCAAGATATTAAGGACAAAGTTCGGGGCCAGATCGTGGAAATCCAGGCCATAGTAGAACATGAGCCCCCGGACAAATGTGTGGAGAGGGAAGCCCAGTCCGCGGAGGAAATGGGGGAGGAATACCACCCTCTTGTGGGGCCTAGGGGTGGGGATGAGCTGCCCTTTTCGGGAAGCCGGTGCGCAATGTCGTTAGACAAGTATCCGGCCTTCCTCAGTTTTTTGATGTGTCCCTCCATGACGGAGGAGACCATCCACTTGCCTCCCGCTCCGAACATGGCTAGAGAAGGTTGAGGTGGGGTGTGCGGACATGGGCGCTGGAGCTCGAGTGCGCGGAAATGGATAGGCAAAGGAGGAAGAAGGCGTGGATGAAAAGGTGGATCCTTATCCCCTTATATGGGCGGACGTGACTATGCGCCCCCACCAGCCTGGTAAAACTCACTTATCTCCCAAGCGCTGTAGTCAATGGCGCAGTTCGGTTACCCACACCTGTATTGATGAGAATCCCAGAATAAGGGGACATGATCTCTGCTTTAACAAGACATGCCTAGGAAACCGCCTCGCTAAACGCACTGAGGTGGGACAGTAAAACGATTCGAATAAAGACTTGGCCGTGGTGTGATGTCACGCTACGGAATACGTCAGCAGATTAAATTTGTGTAAATATTATTCTCTGTATGGCAATATGTGGAAACTTATTTTGCAGAGCCGTACACTACCTTTGTGTTCAAAATCTTCTATGAAGTACTTGGAGGAGGAACCCGCCTTGCAATGCCGAAGACAATCTGCGTGCCAGACTCGTCGTCATTGAAGCCTGGTTCAGGGGCTACTGAGGGAGTCCTGGATTAGGGGGTGTCCGGATGGCCGGACTATACCTTCGGCCGGACTCCTGGACCATGAAGATACAAGATTGAAGACTTCGTCCCGCGTCCGGAAGGGACTTTCCTTGGCGCGGAAGGCAAGCTTGGCGATACGGATATGTAGATCTCCTACCATTGTAACCGACTCTGTGTAACCCTAGGCCTCTCCGGTGTCTATATAAACCGGAGAGTTTTAGTCCGTAGGACGAACAACAATCATACCATAGGCTAGCTGTTAGGTTTTAGCCCCTCTGATCTCGTGGTAGATCTGCTCTTGTACTACCCATATCATCAATATTAATCAAGCAGGACGTAGGGTTTTACCTCCGTCAAGAGGGCCTGAACCTGGGTAAAACATCGTGTCCCTTGCCTCCTGTTACCATCTGACCTAGACGCACAGTTCGGGACCGCCTACTCGAGATCCGCCGGTTTTGACACCGACAGCCACCTTTTGGTTCCATCAGACTGCTTAATGCTCTCTATGCTTAATTACACATCAGCAAACTAGCATGTGGTTCCGTTGCTTTTTGTTCGTTTTACCATACATTTTCTGATGCTAGCTATTACATCACTGCTCCGAGCCTCTGTTCATTACTTGTTTGTGTGTTCTTGATCTTCCCAAGTTGCATGACTAATTTGATGCTTCTATTAATTATGGAGCTGCCAACCCCATCAAGCAAAATATTTGTTCTTTTGGGGCTGGCACCTCGAACAAGCATAAAAATAGAGAGAAGCAGATATACTCCCTCCGATTCTATTTACTCTGCGCATAACTCTTGACCCGCATACCAAGGAGGGCACTGGTTTAATTTTTCTGGACTAATTTGCCAATTAATTAGGGCAGAGGGGGATGGGGCAGGGCACAAAAGGAAACCAGCGCTACGAATCGGCAACGCGCAGGCTAATACGAGAAAACTGAGAAAAAGTTATATGCAAAGTAAAAAGAATCGGAGGGAGTATTGTCGTGTATGCACACACCCTTCTTTCATTAGTTTGGATGAACAATTGATGATCAATTCAGACCAGTCCATGCGATTAAAATTAATTTTACCTAAATAGATGGTGCACAATAAACTACAACAACTAGATTTGCAACCACGGGATGCTGACGATATCTTCAAAGAACATTGCAACAGCAGCTAGGCTTCACAGCAACACATGGTAAGCCAGTGTGTTTTAGTACATGTGAAATGTAATGTGAGTGGGCTGCTTTCTTGGCTTGTGCCCTCAACGTGTAATCCTACCAAATTACAAATAGTTTAGTTGCCTCATTTGTTGTATTGCTTGATTCGAATGCTTATTTGTTGTTACGCTATACCTGAGTTGGCCAATATGTCAGTAGTGCCTATTGTACTATCTTAAATAAATGCATGCCTATTTCATTTGAGTCCTTAACTTTTCCTCTCAACTTCATCACAAGACTGTCTTCGTAGTTTATATGAGGCCACACTGTTAAGTGCTTTCTCAGATTATTTCAACTGCTTAGATGCCTTGGCAACTTAAATATAGCGGTTGTACACTCCCTTTCAACTAGGGATGTCAACTGGGTCCGTTTTAATCCCGATTAAAGTCCACTAGTGGTATGATAGTTCAAAAGAGTTTTTGTTTTTTTGAGGAAAATGAACTAGGGAGGTAGCAAAAACTAACTAGATGGGACTGGCGGATTTCGTTTATTTGCCACTTACATCCCTAGTTTCATCTTACCATTTTAATTTGTTTTCGGCTGATGCTACTTCGAACCATTTAAATATAGTTTGCCATGCTTGGCAATAATTCGTCTGTCGTTTACCATGTAAGCTTACTGCCTGGATCATACGATAACTATCTCTTACTAATGTCCAGCGGAAACCTTTCAGGATGCCGTTCACACTAGGACACAATGTACAACCCCAGAATCTATTTGTGGAAGCAGTGCGCCATCCATGTTACCAGATGGTAGCAGTTCAGAGGCAACACCGCCGGAGAGCAGTCTGAGTACAGATATTATAGTGCTTGAGGCTCTACTAGAGGCAGAAAGAGATGGTGTGGCTGCCATGAATGAGGTAATATTTATCTTGAGGCTGGAAATTACGGAATTAGCGGCACACATTATGCAAGCAACCCAAGAATTGGAGGAAGTAAGAATGTTGCATTTGAAGACGGAGGAGGTCCTGCTGTTTCTGCTATCTGAAGCCCAAGATAATCCCGGTTCTTCTTTAGATACCAGTTGAAATTTTCATTAGATTATTGTACTTGCATGTTGTGTCATGTCTCTGAATGGATTATGTTGCAAGACCCCCTATGTTGTCCATGTGTTGTAATGATCCGAATTTTTTAGGCGAGGTAATCCTCAGTACTTGTATAATTGACATAAGGTGAACTGTTTGTCGTGTGAGCATATTGTATTGGATGTAATAATTGTTTGACTCAGAGTGTATCCAACCTACTGAATTCGGAGATCACGACATTTCTAAATCATAATCATATATGAAGGTGGAATAAATATTTGTTGTGGTTTTGAAGAAATAAATAACAAAACGTATAATTATATGTGGATATTCGTAATCGAATACAAATTGGATTTGAATTTAGTTTGACAGGTCCCAGGGCAAACGTGAATGCTAATTCTCCCAAGTTTTGAACGAAGCGGCTAAACACCCACTATAATTTGTGGGCTGCTCGAAGCAAGTGTTTGCGAGATGGAAATTACTGTCTACCCTTGACACTTGACATCCTTATCGACAGGATTTACACTGCTGCGGATAGGGGTAGACTAGTAACTTCAATCAGACGTGACACGATGGCCTCTAAGCCCATTCAGACACGATGGGCGCCAAACGTGGGCGGCAAAACACATTTGATTCAAGCTCGTCCGAAAGACATGTGTCTCTTCCTCCATTTCCCCATTCATACACGGTGGGCGGCAAAACAAACTATCCTCGTCTGAAATCGATGTAGGTTTATATTTTAAATAGGGGCAGATGTGTAACTTCCATCAGACATGACACAACCGCCCTACCTGTCAGCCCCGTTTATACACCATGGGCGCCAACCGTGGGCGGCAAAACACCCTCTCCTCGCCCGAAATCGATATAGGCTAATATTTTAAATAGGGGCAGATGTGTAACTTCCATCAGACGTGACACAACCGCCCTACCTGTCAGCCCCGTTCATACACCGTGGGCGCCAACCGTGGGCAGGAAAACACCCTCTCCTCGCCCGAAATAGTTACCGGCAAATATTTGGGAGATGCGAGATTACCGTTCTATCCCCAACCGACGCGATGTCCGAAATTTTAAATGGGGGATAAGTTCGTAACTTTCCCCCATTTCAGAGAAGCGCGTCCCAAAGTTTGAGATCCCCCCCTCCGCTCCATTTCCCCATTCATACACCTTCGGTGGCACGACAACCTCCGCACTGCGGCCAGCCTCCTCCGACCGCCACCCCATCCTCCACCTTGCCGGAGCCGCTACCCCTACCCCATCGTCCACTGCAAGAGATGGACGTCTCTCATCCACGGCGCTGGACCAGGATCCTTTCATCGCCTCCTCTTGCTTCATCGGCGCCGTCGTCCACCTTGCCGTTGCCGCTGCTACGACCGCCTCGTCCTTGGCAATAGGATATATCCCCCGATCCGGCCGTCTACCGTCTAAAGTCTTCTTCCCCACCGCCGACAGCCATCACACCCGCAGCACCCTCAACGTATCAGCATAGGCCTACACGGCATCGCAAGAGAGGTGGTACTCTTCCATATGTGCTTAAGTTATTGATCTCACCCGGAAAAAAGATCGTAATTTGTTTACTGTACTTTTCTTGTCCGTACCAAATCATAGTGGCTAGATGGAAGCAAACATTGGTTGTGAAGTAGCTTTGTCCGGTTTGCACCTTCAGATCCTCCATGGCACGGGCACTATACTCGTAAAGCTTATGGTTCCCCCCCTTTATATTCACTACCATCATCGTAGGTGCTTCGTGTCGTGCTAGCACTGCTCCTCAAGACCTCAACCCAAAGCTTACGTGTTGAAATATGAATCTGATATGATGCTCATATCACTAAAACAGAGAATGTTTAATTGGTCACCTAATGTTCCTGTATTCATTTCAAAAAGCATGTGCGCCACCCCACTGGTTCAGCTAGTTCCACTTTCCTGATTTTTCTCTTGATGCTTAGGGTTTCCCCCTTTTATCTACTCTACTATGATCTGCGTAGGTGCTTTCTGTCATACTAGCATTAGTCCACCCTTCAAGCTAAACAACACAACACTCAGAATTTGAAAGCTTAGTTGTTCAAATATGATTGTGATATGATACTGATATTAGTTAACCGACACATTTAATTGGTTAGCTAAAGGTCCCACTTGAGTTTCCAAATGCATGTCGCGACATATAGAGAGACAGCATAATTGCATTTCTTTGTCACTTGTTGACCGTACTTTCTTGTCCATACCAAATCTTAGTTGTTATTTCAAAGCAAACATCGGTTGCTAACTACTCTTTGCGCGGTTTGCAGCTTCAAATCTACCATCCCACTGCTAGGGTCAACACTGTACTCATCATGCTTATGTTTTCCCCATTTTATGATGACCACAATCAGCCTACGTGGTTCGTGTCGTAATAGCACTGCTCCACCCATCGAGCTAAACAAGATTAGTTGTAAAAATTCATATCTGATATTGCTGCTAATATTAATAAAACTGAGAGATGTTTAATTGGTTAGCTAAATGTTCCTACTTTAGTTTCGAAATGCATGTGAGCCACATATGGAGAGACCGGAAAGAATAGTATTTCTCTGTGCGCTTTGGTTCATCATGGGTGGCCAACCGACATTGTATTAAAAGACTTGTAATATCTTCAATCTGCTTTCTCTGTTGCTCTTCTTTAAGATGATACTCTTCTCTTGCAGTCGACTGGTCAGGTCGAGTTGTTCTCCCTTAGTATATTTTGAATCCGTCAAGTCAGGTCGACTTGTTCTTCTTTACTATATGTTGAAGCTATCATCTGCGACGTGTCATCACTTCTGGAGCTCTCATATTTTGAGTAGTAGGCCACATTATATTAATACACACAACAAATTACAGCATGCATGGCATCTTTTAAAAGAATTGCAGAGATAGCACAAAGGGGTTTACAGGGAGGCAGTATTGGATTAGAATCACTTCTGCATTACAAAGAAAATATCACTTGTTTTTATGATTTCATGCATGTCAGATAATGAACATTATCAAAATGAATATGAGAATGGGCGCACGAGAGGAATATTGCGGAATGATCCACTGCCTAACAAACTTGGCATGGTGGAGGGTGGCCTATCTTATTCACCCATCAAGGTGCTTGCTCTAACTTTGCAAAGTTGTATTGGTCGCACATATTTTTCTTCTGACCTCTTGCATTACTTCTACTTTGTAACACCATCTGCTTAGTTTAAGCATCATATATGAGTATATGCCATACCTATCCATTTTCTGTCATATTCCATGTGTCATCACACTATGTTTTTCCAGTCAAATGTTGTTCTTTCGTAATAGATGTCCAAAAGGAAGAGGGTGAGTGCAGATCCTCAAGGAGTACAAACTAGGTATTTGGAAAATGTAGTGATACCTGTTAAATCATATAGATCAGCAGCCACAGAAAACACAGGCCCAACTATACCACACTTTACCCCTACTCCAGTGGCCAAACCCCTATTAGAACTGCTGGGAGCCCAGCGTCAGGTACTGTCTATGATATCAATTCAAAATTTGAACTCCTAAATTTCTGCTTGTGCCTTACCTTCTCTCTCGTATGAAAACTAATTTCAGATGAATCTCCTTGCTCAAAGGATCATACAAACTCAAAACAATAATGGGCTCCGCATTGCTCTTGTCAGTACCTCTCTCCCTTTTGCCTTGTAATGTTGTACTTAATTAATTGCTATTTGATTATGTATCATCAGTCTGCACCTGAGCTTCATTATCCTCTGTTTCTTCCAATATTATTTGATCTATATTTACTCTTTGCAAAATGTAGAAACGCTTATAAAGAATTTTCTTTGGGGAATTAATTGAATTATCCTTCCATCAACATGGAGAAGGGCTTTGTCCAGCCCGTGTTAACATGTAATGTAAGTTCATCCTTCTCAAGCCTTCAAACTTTGTTCTAGTATAGATTTGGATAGGCATCATTTCCTCCACTGTTGTTTGCTTTGTTGTTTACATCTGATTGGATGTTTGCAACAACTACTAGTTTCAAATTGTAGTTGTAAAAACATGTTCCTTATGCAGAACAGATCCATTTATTTGCTTATATAATTGTGAAACATGTTACGTGTCTCCCTATTTCTCTTTCAGACTCGTATCTCTTACGCCAGGCAGAACTTTAGGGAAGATAGTGAGCCAAACCATCTTGAGTACAGCGAGATGACCCCAAGGTCCTGTCTTGATGAAGACAGTGAGTTGAAGCTACTCACCAGCAGGTGTGAGACAACCTCTATGCAGTCGCTGCCTAAATCAGTTCGACTTCTTCAGTCTCAACTTCAAGCGGAAAGGCTTGCTTCAGCTCAGCTCCGACTTGAAGTCAAAGATGCAATGAAGATGTCAGAGGACTGCCGTGCGCACCATCATGCCTTAAATCTAGTGTTGATGCATCTATCGTTGACACAACTGAGGTCTACTCAGCTTCTTCAGCTGTTTAGGGGGGGGGGGCGACCTGGCCAGGCCTAGTGCCTTCTGAAGTGCTCTCAGTTTTGTATATTCTTTTGTCGGCGCGTTTATTTGCACTGGTGTCGAACTTTGATGCCCAGTGGATGTAATATGTGTGATAGCCGTGATAGCCTAGCGTAAGTTGCTTGCTTATTTATTTCCTTGTTGTCTTGTTTATTTGTTTGCTTCTAGTCATTGCAGTTCTTTTCCCGCGGTTTGCTAGTGGCTGCAATAACCTATTTTTTAAAACTAGGCCACAATAACCATGGGCTAATATTTACTGTAGTGACACTGGGCCTCCTACGGGCCGTAGAAACAGTAGGCCTTCTACGGGCCATAGAAACAATGGGCCTTCTATGGGCCGTATCATCAATGGGCCTTATACGGGCAGTATGATCGATGACCAAACATGGGCCAATAACAGGCCGCATTATGGCCGTAAACGGGCTAGAGTTGGAATCGTCCGTTCATGGGCCAACCATAACGGGCCATCGTTAATAGGCCGTATTTGATGACGCTATGAAAACGGCCCAATGTATTAACGGACCACAAATGGGCCGACTGTAATCACGGGATGAATTTGGCCCACAAGCAGAAAATGACAGTAACGGGCCGTAAGTAAATGAATGCTGAAAATGAGCCCAAAAATAAATGGGCTCTAATAAGGTCGAAAGATAACATGGGCTAGAAACGGCCCAACGGAATAGTGGGCCGTTAATGGGTATAAAGTGATACATTGTTCATTACGGGCTAGTTTCACCACGGGCCATTAATGGGTGTAAAGTGATACATTGTTCATTACGGGCCAGTTTCACCACGGGTCGTTAATAGGCCAAGAGTTACATAGGGCCTCATATGGGCCGAAAGACGTCATGGGCCATACATGGGCCAGAAGTGAAAACGGGCTGGAATCATATTGGATGGCCCAGATGGCGCTACTGGGCCTAATTCGGATAGGGCGTAACGGGACTTGGGTTAGCGGCTGTAAATGGGCTATATGCGAACATGCCGTTAACAGGCTTTCCATGGGCCGGCCCGCCACCTTTTGACCAAGTCAAACGGGCCGGCCTTTTCACAGGAATGGGCCACTGTTGGGCCGTGCCACGTGTCAACGTATCATAGGCGCCTTCTGTCCAATGAGTGGATGACATCTGTCCCGACGATGAGCCGACACGTGTTTCCTCCAGCTAATGATGATTTTACACGTGGAAAATCCCCATTGGTCGGGGTTGTTAACGGGTTATCAGATCCAAAACCCGACCCGATAGCTTAACGGCGTTCTGTTACGGTGGATGCCACGTGTCGGTCACCCTTGACGAAAGCACTTCTGTGACGCGTGATTTATCGTCATGGAAGTGGACACTTCCGTTATGATAATTTTGGTAATGTCATGGAACACTTCTACGACAGCACAGGTATGACTATCTTGATTCTGTCATAAATTTGTCATGGATGTACATGCATGACAAAAAACGCGACCTACTGTGACAAACACGTATCATCACGGAAGTGTATTTTTTTTGTAGTGCCGGCGGATCTCGGGTAGGGGGTCCTGAACTGTGAGCCTAAGGTCGATGGTAATAGGAGACAGGGGACACAATGTTTTGCCAGGTTCTGGCCCTCTCTGTGGAGGTAATACCCTACGTCCTGCTTGATTGATCTTGATGAATATGAGTATTACAAGATTTGATCTACCACGAGATCGTAATGGCTAAACCCTAGAGGTCTAGCTTGTATGGCTATGATAATGTATGTCCTCCGGACTAAGTCCTCCGATTTATATAGACACCGGGAGGATATAGGGTTACACAAGGTTGGTTACAAAGAAAGGAATATACATATTTTGTCTCCAAGCTTGCCGTCCACACCAAGGAGAGTGCCATCCGGACACGGGTGTAGTCTTCGGTCTTCGTATCTTCACAGCCCATCAGTCCGGCCCATGGCTAACAGGCCGGACGCCCGAGGACCCCTTAGTCCAGGACTCCCTCAGCCACGTAAAACATGCAACAACAATTAGAGGACGTCTAACTAGTTTTTGCAGGGTATGCTATGTGATGTGATATGGCCAAAAGGATGTGATGAATGATATATGTGATGTATGAGATTGATCATGTTCTTGTAATCGGAATCATGACTTGCATGTCGATGAGTATGACAACAGGCAGGAGCCGTAGGACATGTCTTTGTTTATTGTATGACATGCGTGTCAATGAAAAACGCCATGTAATTACTTTACTTTACTAACCATTAACCATAGTGTTAGAAGTAATAGTTGGCAAGACAACTTCATGAAGACACGATGATGGAGATCATGATGATGCAGATCATGGTGTCATGCTAGTGACGTAGGTGATCATTCCGCGCCTCGAAGATGGAGATCAAAGGTGCAAGATGATATTGGCCATATCATGCCACTTTATGATTTGCATGTGATGTTTGTCATGTTTACATCTTATTTTCTTAGAACGACGGTAGCATAAATAAGATGACCCCTCACTAAAATATCAAGAGATGTGTTCCCCCTAACTGTGCACCATTGCAAAGGTTCCTTGTTTCGAAGCACCATGTGATGATCGGGTGTGATAGATTCTAACATTCGCGTACAACGGGTGTAAGCCAGATTTACACATGCGAAACACTTAGGTTGACTTCAGGAGCCTAACATGTACAGACATTTCCTCGGAACACAAGAGACCGAAAGGTCGAACATGAGTCGTATAGTAGATGCGATCAACATGGAGATGTTCACTATTGATGACTAGTCCGTCTCATGTGATGCGGCCTAGTCGATTCAGATCATGTATCACTGAGATGACTAGAGGAATGTCTATCTGAGTGGGAGTTCATTGAATAATTTGATTAGATTAACTTAATTATCATGAACATAGTATAGATTTTCTTTGCAAATTACGTTGTGGATTAATAGCTCGCCTGTTAGCTCCCTGTTTTAATACGTTCCTATATAAGGACTAAGTTGAAAGATATTGTAAGCAATTGTGCGGACTAGGGACATAGTCTGAGGATTGTCCTCTCTGCTACATAGAAGGCTTCTGTCCTTGATGCACCGCTCGGTGTGCCAACCCCTCTGGCATCATCTGTGGATGTTGTGAACATCTGCAGACACGTTTTGATGACTACCTGATAGTTTAGTGCGCCATGATTTATGGCTTAGAGTCGGGGCTCCAAAAGCATTTTGAGCGTCATAGAACATATGAGATGTTCCAAGAGTTGAAATTGGTATTTTAGGATCATGCCCGTGTTGAGATGTTGAGACCTCTGACAAGACCTTTGCCTACAAGATGGAGGAGAATAGCTCAGCAGTGAGCATGTGCTCAGAATGTCTGGGTACTTCAATCACTTGAATCAAGTGGGAGTTAATCTTCCAGATAAGAGAGTGATTGACAAAAGTTCTGCAGTCACTATCACCAAGCTGCTATAGTTTCGTGATGAACTATAACATGCAAGGGAAGATGATCCCAGAGTTGTTCGTCGTGCTTAAGGTCGTAAAGGTAGAAATCAAGAAGGAGCGTCAAGTGTTGATGGTTAACAAGACCACTGATTTCAAAGAAGGGAAAGGGCAAGAAGGGAAACTTCATGAATGGCAAAGCCAGTTGCCGCTCCAGTGAAGAAACCCAAGAACCCAAACCTGAGAATAAGTGCTTCTATTAGGGGAACGGTCACTTGTAGCGGAACTGCCTCAAATACTTGGTAGATAAGAAGGCTGGCAACTTCAACAAAAGTATATTTGATATATGCGTTATCGATGTGTACCTTACTAGTACTCCTAGTAGCACATGGGTATTAGATACTGGTTCAGTTGCTAATATTGGTAACTCGAAACAAAAGCTACAGAATAAAAGGAGACTAGCTAAGGGCGAGGTGACAATGTGTGTTGGAAGTGTTTCCATGGATGATATGATCACCATCGCACGTTCACTCTACCTTCGGGATTAGTGTTGAACACAGATAAATGTAGTTTGCATTGGTGTCTGCGTTGAGCATGAACATGATTAGATCATGCTTATTGCAATACGGTTATTCATTTAAGTCAGCGAATAATGGTTATTCTATTTACATAAATAATACCTTCTATGGTGATACACATGTTCATAACATTGATGTCAAAAGATGTAGAGTTGATAATGATAGTACCACTTTCTTGTGGCACTGCAGCTTAGGTCATATTGGTGTAAAGCGCATGAAGAACCTCCATGCTAATGGACTTTTGGAGTCACTTGATTTTGAATCACCTGACACATGCGAACCATGCCTCATAGGAAAGATGACTAAAACCCCATTTTCTGGAACAATGGAAGGGGCAAGTGACTTATTGGAAAATCACACATGCTGATGTGTGCGGTCCGATGAGTGTTGACGCACGCGGTGGATATCGTTATTTTCTCTCCTTCACCAATGAATTTAGTAGATATGGGTATATCTACTTAATGGAGCATAAGTCTAAAACTTTTGAAAAGTCCAAGCAATTTCAGAGTGAAGGAATCATCATAACAAGAAGATCAAGTTCCTACGATCTGATCAAGGAGAGAGTATCTGAGTTATGAGTTTGGCAATCAGTGAAGACAATGTGGAATTGTTTCACAGTTGACGCCACCAGGAACACCATAGCGTAATGGTGTGTTCGAACATCGTAATCGCACCTTATTGGATATGGTGCGATCTATGATGTCTCTTACCGATCTACTACTATCATTTTGGGGTTATGCATTAGAGACGACTACATTCACTTTAAATAGAGCACCATCTAAGGTCCGTGGAGACGACACCGTATGAACTATGGTTTGGCAGGAAACCTACATTGTCGTTTCTTAAAGTTTGGGACCATGATGCTTATGTCAAAAGGCTTCAGCCAGAAAAGCTCGAACCCAAAGCGAAAAATTGTGTCTCCATAGAATACCCAAAGAATATGATTGGGTATACCTTCTATCTCAGATACGAGGGCAAAGTGTTTGTCGCTAAGAACATGTCCTTTCTCGAGAAAGAGTTTCTCTCGAAAGAATTGAGTGGGAGGAAGATAGAACTTGATGAGGTTGTTGAACCTTCACTTCAACCAGAGAGTTGCGCAACACAGAAAGATGGTTCTGTGGCACCTACGTCAGTTGAAGAGAAAGCTATTGATGATGATCATGGGGCTTCAAATCAAGTTACTATCGAACCTCGTAGGTCGACAAGGGTGCGTAGAACTTATGAGTGGTAACCCTGTCTTAAAGGTCATGTTGTTGGACAACGATGAACCTATGAGCTATGGAGAAGCGATGGTGGGCCCGAATTCCAACAAATGGCTAGGAGCCATGAAATCCGAGATAGGATCCATGTATGAGAACAAAGTATGGACTTTGGTGGACTTTCCCGAAGATCGGCAAGCCAATGAGGATAAATGGATCTTTAAGAAGAAGACAGACGCTGATGGTAATATCACCATTTATGAAGCTCGACTTGTCTCAAAGAAGTTTCCGACAAGTTCAAGGAGTTGACTGTGATGAGACTCTCTCAATCATAGCGATGCTAAAGTCTATTAGAATTATGTTAGCAGTTGCTTCATTTTCATTTACGAATTCTGGCAGATGGATGTCAAAACAAAGTTTCCTTGAAGGTTTCCGTGAGGGAAGGCTGTATGTGATACAACCAGAAGGTTTTTTCGATCCTAAGGATGCTAAAAGGTATGTAAACTCTAGAGATTCTTTTATGGACTGGATCAAGCATCTCAGAGTTGGAACATACGCTTTGATGAGGTGATCAAAGCTTTTGGGTTTATATAAAGTTTGCAAGAAAGTGAGTGGGAGCACTACAACATTTCTGATAGGTATATGTGGATGACATATTGTTGATCGAAAATGATGTAGAATTTCTGGAAAGCATAAAGGGTTGTTTGAATGGAGTTTTTCAAAGGAAGACCTGTGTAAAACTGCTTACATGTTGGGTATCAAGATCCATAGAGATAGATCTAGACGCCTGATAAGACTTTCACAGAGCACATACCTTGACATGATCTTGAAGGAGTTCACGATGAATCAGTCAAAGAAGGAGTTCTTGCCTGAGTTGTAAGGTGTGAACTTAAGACTTGAAGCTCGACCACGACAGAAGAAAGAGAAAGGACGAAAGTCGTCCCCTATGCCTTAGCCATAGGCTCTATATGATATGCCATGCTGTGTACCATGATGTGCCTTGCCACGTGTCTGGAAAGGGGGTATAAGAGTGATCTAGGAGTGGATCATTAGACAGCGGTCAAAATTGTCCTTAGGAAAAGGAAATGTTTCTCGATTATGGAGGTGATGAAGAGTTCGGCGTAAAGAGTTACGTTGATGCAAGCTTTAACACCTATCCAAATGACTCTGAGTAGCAAACCATATATGTATAGTGGAGCAACCATTTGTAATAGCTCCAAGTGGAGCATAGTAGCAACATCTACAATATGAAATAGAGATTTGCGAAGAACACGTGGATCTGAATGTTGCAGACCCGTTGAATAAAACCTCTCTCGTAAGTATAACATGATCAAACCCTAGAACTCATTGAGTGTTAATCACATGGTGATGTGAACTAGATTATTGACTCTAGTAAACACTTGAGTGTTAATCACATGGCGATGTGAACTAGATTATTGACTCTAGCAAACTCTTGGGTGTTTGTCACATGGCGATGTGAACTATGAGTGTTAATCACATGGCGATGTGAACTAGATTGTTGGCTCTAGTGCAAGTGGGAAACTGTTGGAAATATGCCCTTGAGGCAATAATAAAATGGTTATTATTATATTTCCTTGTTCATGATAATTGTCTATTGTTCAGGCTGTAATTGTATTAACCGTAAATTGTAATACATGTGTGAATACATAGACCACAACATGACCCTAGTGAGCCTCTAGTTGACTAGCTCGTTGATCAATAGATGGATGTGGTTTCCTGACCATGGACATTGGATGTCGTTGATAATGGGATCACATCATTAGGAGAATGATGTGATGGACAAGACCCAATCCTAAGCATAGCACAAGATCATGTAGGTCGTTCACTAGAGCTTTTCTAATGTCAAGTATCATTTCCTTAGACCAAGAGAGTGTGCAACTCCCGGATACCATAGGAGTGCTTTGGGTGTATCAAACGTCACAATGTAACTGGGTGACTATAAAGGTGCACTACAGGTATCTCCGAAAGTGTCTATTGGGTTGGCACGAATCAAGACTGGGATTTGCCACCCCGTGTGATGGAGAGGTATCTCTGGGCCCACTCGGTAATGCATCATCATAATGAGATCAATGTGACTAAGGAGTTAGCCATGGGATCATGCATTACGGAACGAGTAAAGAGACTTGCCGGTAACGAGATTGAACGAGGTATGGGGATACCGATGATCGAATCTCGGGCAAGTAACATACCGATGGACAAAGGGAATTATATACGGGATTGATTGAATCCTCGACATCGTGGTTCATCCGATGAGATCATCATGGAACATGTGGGAGCCAACATGGGTATCTAGATCCCGCTGTTGGTTATTGGCCGGAGAGATGTCTCGGTCATGTCTGCATGGTTCCCGAACCCGTAGGGTCTACACACTTAAGGTTCGGTGGCGTTAGAGTTATAATGGGAATAGTATCTGGTTACCTAAGGTTGTTCGGAGTCCCGAACGTGACGAGGAACTCCGGAATGGTCTGGAGGTGAAGATTGATATATTGGACGAAGGGTATTGGAGTCCGAAATTATTCTGGGAGTACCGGATGACCACCAGCGTGACCGAAAGGAGTTTCGGAGGCCCCAGCAAGCGTTGCGGGGCCTTATGGGCCAAGGGTAGGGGGCACACCAGCCCACTAAGGGGATGTGCGCCCCTCCCACCCCATCTCATGTAACCTGGAGAGGTGGGGGCGCCTCCCCTAGGGAAGCCGCCCCTCCCGGCTTGGGGGGCAACTTTCCTAGGGGTGGGGGCGCCCAAACCCATCTAGGGTTTCCCCTGTAGCCGCCGCCCCTCCCCTAGGGAAACCCTATGGAACCTCCTCCTCCCCCTTCCCCTATATATAGTGAGGGAGAGGGAGGGCAGCTGCACCCCTTCCCTGGCACAGCCCCTTCCTCCTCCTCCGTAGTGCTTAGAGAAGCTCTGCCGTAGATCCACGAGCTCCACCACCACCACGCCGTCGTGCTGCCGGAGTTCTCCCTCAATTTCTTCTATCCCCATGCTGGATCAAGAAGGAGGAGACGTCCCCGGGCTGTATGTGTGTTGCACGCGGAGGCCCCGTCCGTTTGACGCTTGTATCGGATCTTCCGTGATTTGAATCGCCGCGAGTACGACTCCATCAAGCGCGTTCTTGTAACGCTTCCGCTTAGTGATCTTCAAGGGTATGAAGATGCACTCCTTCTCTCTCGTTGCTAGAATCTCCTAGATTGATCTTGGTGACACGTAGGAAAATTTTCAATTATTACTGCGTTCCCCAACAAAACATATAAAAATGCTATATTTCCTAGTTCTTAATCATGCTTGGTTTGGATAAATGGGGTTTCCATGTGGCTTGAATTAATCTGATGAATCTGCAATGTGCTTATTTATCATCAACATATTTTACTGATAGCATGTGAACCCTTACTTAACCTGATGACTAACTACCTTATATGTGTTGCAAGGAAACAATGGGAGGCATTGAGGTTTACAAGATGGTACTAACTATTATACCTTCCCTCTTTTATTCCTTTGCCCCATTTCCAATATAGAGAAGACATTTATGCACATCCTTGTTTTCAGGGTTCACTGATGATTACCTCTCAAACCACCTCTGTGTTCAGGAGGCGAGGAAAGTTTTCATACAACACCCACGGTTCAATATTGAAGTGTTCCTGAAGAGGTCAAGGGATGGATGGTCAATCATCCACAGGCACTGGCCTAAAGTTGAAATGACCTTCAACATGAATGAAGGCTCAATATTCGCATTTCACTTCAGCAGTTTTCCAGATGAGATGCATCTCTCTATGTACCGTCTATGATGCTAATTTCGAATGGTTCTAGACGTTGCATGTGAAACTTGCTGTTGGTGCAGTTTTGTAATGGGGTAGTTGAGTGCTGAAGCTATATCATGTTGTACTCTGATGTATTTCAATTATGAAATCATGCTTCCTTAATATGGAAATGGAATATATTATGTGCTTAATATGAATGTCAACTAGATTAGTAAATGGATTATTAATAATAGGGAAATTAGCCTGCTAATTGGGTTTTCCTATTGCAAACAGTTATTGAGAAAACACCATGGGCGATGACCTCTGGTAATGCACATAGTTTCTAGGAATAAACCGTGTTGGATCAATGAACAATCACACATGACATTCTCTTGAAAACAGTTTGTGTTATGCCACCTTGCGCAAACGTTTTCCTTGGAGTGACTATGTGAGATGTATATACGAACAAAAACGTTTAGTGATGACTGACTGTGTGGGATGTACTTACGACTGGAAACGATTTCGCCTGTATAATTGTATTTTAGCACTATTGTACGTATAACCGTATTTGGTCACTCGCCGGTCGCACACGACCTCATTTTATGGAGCGTGTGTGATAGGAGGGCATATCCTCGACGATTTCTAGGTCATGTGAGATGGATCGCGTGAAGCAGCAAAAACCAAGATGTGTCTTGTACTCCTCCGTCGATGCTTGCTTTCATGAATTCTGTACTTCCTCTCACCGACATGTGGGACATATAGCAACTGGGTCGATGTGTCATGCACCAAATAACACTTCAGAATAGCAGGGGGACGCACCCCAGTCGTATCACCCCAGTAGTAGTAATGAGCAATGAGGCATCAAATCACAATGCCGCACCTTCCCAGACGGACGAAGCAACCATTATTTCACACTTCGCTTCGCCATCATCTCCTTCTGCCATTGTTCTGCCTCAAGAGGCACACGTGCATCGCCTTGGTACATCATGACATGTTGGACCGCGTGACAGGCCATGATCCCCCGCCCATCGCTTGGTAAAATCACCTCATTTTTACTACTTCCTCCGTATCGGTTTATAGGGCATGCGCGTCGTTCTAGGTTGAGAATTTAACTGGCTATATATGTGATGAACAATATATGTTTAGAAACTACATTCCCTTAAGAATCCAATGATATACTTTTTGTGACATAGTAACTCATATTTAGTTAGTGAAATGGATGACCTAGAACTACTTGCATGCCCTATAAAGCAAGACGGAGAGGGTAGAACAGTACGTATCTTTTTAGATCAATATATTCGGGATTCACCAAGGAGCAAAACCAAGTGCTAAGCAGCTCCTGTCGTGTTGGCATAGCAACTCAAGCAGGGTCAGTCCACACACGAAATGACGACACACTTAACAGGACCCCTTTGGCCGACATGTGGCTCATCCACCATCTTGTTCCATGCGTGATGCACTAAATTACAGTTCAGAGCAGCGGTTGGACTTGGAGGCACCCCGGTCGTAGTGCCGCAGTAGTAGTAAATGAGCGATGAGGAGTCAAATCACAAAGCCCCACCTTTCCCGCATTAAGCTGGATGGATGAAACAACCATCATTTCACTCTAGGGCGCAAGAGCATAAAGAAAAATAGAAAACCAATGATGCATGCGGTGGCTACCTAGGGCACCCTTGGGTAGGGGCATCCACTACAAATCCTTATTATTTGAAAGCGCCTCCACTAAAAATCCGCTTCTCCCTCGTCCTCTTGAACAAAACCGATGATGCGTGCGGCGGTAGGGTTTGTAGGAGTACTACGGAGTGCGGGGCCACGTCATAGTAAACGGGACAGGGATTGCGTTCGAGTTGACGCCTTTTTTGCATCGAGACGCCTTAATGTCTGGGCCGCTTGGTTTTACGGGAACGAGTCAGCATTTTGGGTTCGGGGACCAGTGAAGATATACGTACAAAAAATTGTGGACGTAGGTTCGACCGAAAGGCAATGATGCATGGGCCCTGGATTTTGATATACCCGCAGCCATGTGAAATTTGCTACTCTACTCAAAACTAGTAAGGTACACATGCATTGAATGCATGAGATTTGGAAACCAAATTATGAATAAATACACAGTATAGCATGTAAAGCTTTGAGCCATATATGCATGACGTAGATGTTCGTTTAGTTCTTATAGTTCATCTCATTCAAAAATCAATTAGTTTTATAAAAATGTTAAGATTCATGGGATTGTGCATTGTAAAGCATAAAGTAAAAAAATAATGGCTATTCATTTAGAAAAAAAAGTTTGGGCAATTGTGATATGGAAGAATATAGAACAAAGGAGAAGTGCTTGTGTTTTGAGGTTTGTTCATTATGCTTAAGTTCAACCATGGAGTCTTCTAGATTGTATATGTGGCGGAATCTGGTGGAATGTCGATGATATCCAATGGCTAGTAGTGCTCAGATTTGCCATCTCTACACTATCGGATTAGCTTCATCCAACGACCATCTTTCAAAGTTATTCGCACGCTATATAGGGTTATAGATAATGCATAAAAGTTCCTCCAAAAACATCTAGTATAACTAATGGGAAGTGAATGTATGCTTAAAATGAAAAAAAATACTCCCTCCGTCTAGGTGTATAAGTCATCTTAGGTTTTTTTGCTAGTTAATAGTATTCCATGCAATGAATTAACCACTGCATGTCATGTTTGAAAGTCTCAACCCATTGAAAGCATGCACGGCCCACATCTCTTATTGATTGATATGTCACGAAGCAAGAAACTAGGAGGGAGTTAATGTACCGCACCTATTTTTTTTGGGATTATTTGTTTTTTCGAAGATGAATTACACACCTAGACGGAGGGAGTACAAAGAAAAAAATGAATTGCAGTTAAAAGAGTGACATTTCTAACAAAAATGTGAATGTCAACTACATATGTGTGCACGTGACCAGCACATACATTGTCAATAGAAAATTTAATGCAAGAAATAACTTATGAGTAACATGCATGAATTGATGATGTGGTGCTTGCATGCATAGAGTACAAAAACAATGTGATTTATTACTTGCATGCATGACGTGTTCTTGTGCCATAGTTGCATGTCTAGGAAAAAAGCTACTAGTGGGTTGTACTAGATATTTAGGAATAGAAGATGTATACATGGAAGTTGTAGGGAAAGAGATGACATGTATCTCAATTCCTACGAGTAGGGATTGGAAAAGAGTGGTTCACATCATAGGAAATTTTCTATTGAATCTAGAGATGACATGTATCTCAATTCCTATGAGGAGGGATTAGAAAAGAGATGTCATTTGGTTCACATCATAGGAACTTTTCTATTGAATATACGCTAATTTTTATTTTCCTTTGAAATTATGGGAGTATAGGAATCCATTCATATGGACCAAGTGGCTCTAAATCTATAAAGATGATATCATGTTTATTTCCTATGAAATGTGGAGTATATGAATTTATTCCTATGAACCAATTGGCTCTAAAGGAAAAAAAATCCTATAAAAATCATATCGAATAGAGTTCCTATGATATTCCTCCACACCAAAGGATGGTTGAAATTCCTGCAGGTGATACGACGGTCTTTCTTATTAGACTCCTCCCCCATCTTTATAGTTACCTCTCGAAGATAAATGAAATGATATATACTGGGTATTCTATATGTGCATTTTGGTACACGAAAACTCGGTAAAAGTTTGCAAGGTTTGAATTTTCAATAGAGCTATATGCACTACATTTTGGAACGGAGGGACGAGCATACGGCAGTTGCTAACACTCATGTGGAAGATTTGTGTGTAGGAGGAGTGGCTGCTCTGTTAAATGACATGGAAAAACTGACACTATCAGATGTCGATCTAACGGTTCTTACAGTGTTCGTCAGGAAACGTCTTGTGGCGAACGTTTGTCGGATAATGATTTACGGACACATGCATTGCATTGATACGTGCCCCCTCTGTCTCACGCACACACGCACCCTCATGAGTCACGACTCTCCCGAGTCCTCTCGCAACCACCGTCTATCTGCAGGTAGACGTCACACACATATGTGCTCTTTACACCCTACCCTCAGAACTTCTAAAAAACAAAAGACGTCGCGCACCTTTTATTTTAGCTCACACATCACACACTTATACTATTACTCTTGTGGTGAACGTTCTTTGGGCATAGTGTATTGAACTTTCACGAAGAGAAGCGGTGCACGCACGCACTAGTTCTCTCACACCCACTCGCGGGTACACGTAGGAGCACATTTTTTTGAAGCTGGTACAACAAAATCACTCCACTATGTATATAAGTAGGAGCCTTAGCGCTTGCTTTACTAGGGTTCCTCTCTTTCACTCTCTCATGCTCTCCAGATCTAAGCAAGACATAGGTGGCCACACACTCTCTCTCTCTCTTTCCTCATGGCTGGTCACAAATCCGGCCGGACCACCTCGACCAGGGCAGGGGTGTAGGTGCGTCGTTCACGTTGTCGTCGACGGCGAGGGAGGAGACCAACGGCTGCCCGAGCGTCCCAATCGGCGGCCGTGTTGTTCTCTCCGAGAGAGCTCCGGCTCGGGAGGGCCTCCGACCCCTTCTTCCTCCCTGCGGTATTGTGGCCAAGATGCGGCCTCCCGACGCCGTCTTTGACACATGTCGCCGATCTTCAGGTATATATTCCTCGGAAACCTGCCTTGCTCTACTGTCCCAGCTCCCCATGTGGCTGCGTGTGGATCTTTTTCTACTTCCGTCGGCTATTCCAAAGCCACCTAGACTTTTACTATTATTAGAGCTAAAGCTAGTTCATACAGTCAAATCTAAGAGTTGGTTCAAATAGGGAAGAAAGTGGGAAAGTTGTAGCATGAATCTAGGACTTGGTTCTAAGAGGAAACGGGGGAAAGTAGTAGATACTGGCTACCCAACTGGTCTCTTGGTTGAAAAGGTGAAGTAAGCATGGTTGATGGCGAAGGGCGGGGGGGAAGTGGACATGTCTCTTGGTTGAAAAAGGAAATAAAGTGAGGGGTGTTTGGGGACAGCGCAAATGAGAATGAGCAGGTCTAGATTTCATATGCTCACATAGGAAAATGTCATCGAGGAGATAAAAAATGGGAAAAATGTAGACATGCTGCCTGAGTGTTTGCCGCTCTCGGCAACCACATCTGCCTCACCACTTTATGCCCCTGCTGTCCCTATGTCCATATCTCTACCGTTAATGTAAAATCACATGAAGCATTAAGCAATGCCACCTAATGTCACTATAAGTAATGGTCTAGTGCCGTCGATAAATTGAAGCAATGCCACCACCATTTTATGAAGTGCTTCCGTCTTGCTTTATTTCCCATGAATTGTGTTTTTGCAGTTACACTTAAATCTCACACCGCTAACATTGCTTCATCCCAGTGGAACTGCACAAATTTGATTGCACATTTACTGACCATGTGCTACGCTCATGACAGTAATACTAATGCTATTGTTCTGCATGTCAATCTAGTGGCAGTGTTGATGTGATGTGATGCTACTTACTTAAGGGCACTTGCATACTGTCAATCTAGTGCCAATTATAACACAATAGATGTTGTTGTTAACCATACGCCACTGCAAATATCTGTCACTTTTCAAATAACTATATTTCATATTTGCGCAAACAGGGATGTCTGTCTCCATATCGTTTCTATCTGCGCAATCAAAAGTACACACATCAGTTTTAGTACAAGTACACAAAATGAGATGGCTATTCCTAGTTGCCGTCCTCTAACCACCAGTGTTCCAGGTATTCCTACATTGGTAGTAACTAGGTAGAATGACCAACACAATCTAAAAGAAGCTGATTCATACGTTTTACTTCCTGATTGCAGTGCAGGGACGAGCGAAAACAACTTCATCCTAGTCCGGGATGCCCTTTATACCAGTTCATCCATGGACCGAGGACTAGCTGGCATGGCTACACAGAGGTTTTTGGGACAGGTGCGCGGACAAGAGGCATTGTGGTCTGCTTATTTCTGCAAATGGAGGTGCTTAAATTTAGTGGAATGCACAAGACTTTCAGCTGGTCAGTACACTACATGGTTTAGTTTAGCATTCCAGCTGAGAACACAATTATAATTGGTTATTCTGGAATGAGAGAACCTAACCCTGGATGGTGGCAACAAGAAAAATCAAAGTGAACTCCAGGAAATTTAAGCTTGCCGGGAGGCCCTTTTCTCAGAGAAGCCTTGCTTCTTTTTTACTGATAGCACATATGCCCGTGCGTTGCAATGGGAGAGACATTTGTTTGCAAGAAGCAACGAGAGAGATAATTGACATGTCCACCAAAAAAGATCTCCGCATGAATCTTTCATAAAAACATGAACATTTTTTGAATTTGTGTTTTTAAAGGAAACATATTTTGAACATTCAGAACAATTGTAGAAATGGGTTTCTTTGAAATCATAAATTATTTAGAATTTGCGAATATTTCACTAAAACAAGAATGTTTTTCATATTTGCACACATTTTTAAAACGCAATTTTTTTTGGAAAATCTCAAACAATTTTTAAAAACACAAAGAAAAAATGGAACATTTTTTTAAATTTTGGACAATTTTCGAGTGAGAAAAAATATATAAATTTCTGAACATTTTTCGAAAACAGGATATGTTTTGGAATTCTGAACATTTTTTTAAAAATCAACTTTTTCCGAAATTACGAACTCTTTTGAAAATTATGAATTTAAGGAAAAAATGGAGAAATAAAAAAACTTGAAAGGAAAAAATACAAAAGAAACAGGAAAGAAAAAGAGAAAGAAATGAAAAAATAGAAACATAATAAGAAAAAAACGATTCAGCCCAGGTTGGGCGCCCTATGCGTCACTGGGACTATTTGACGCCCCATGTGATAAATAGGGTTTTTCGGATGGGCATGAAAATAAATAGTTTGTCTTTTCTAGGCCACACTGCAGGCGGCCCGTGTACGGAATTGTGGCGTTTTTCCTTTTGTAATACACGAATGGACAGAAATTTAGTACCACCTCGAATAGCAGAATTTTTTTTGATGGTGAAGGATGAAAAATCGGAGAAAGACACCTTGCTTTATTAGTAGGTATAGATTTGTAAACCTTCTCACAACTTTGTCTTTTGCTATGAACTATTATATGTTTGTTATGTTCTATGAATCATTGAGATGTATAACATTGCTTAACTTATGCTTTTCAAGTTTTTTTATGAAGCCGAGTTTAATGTGAGTGTTCCACATGAACGCTAGACTAGTGTGTGAACGTTTGGAATTTACATTGTAGCCTCAGTTAACTGCATGAACCACTGTAACAAGATAAGTAGTTTCTTATATGTCAGACAACAGATTATTTGATTTTTAATTGGTCGATAGCCTAGTGTTGAAGCGAGCTGAGCCAATGTGTTGTGCTTTGCACAACTACTTATAAGTGGGGTAGCACCAATAGTGTTTACAAGTACTTATGTATACGTCGGCGCATAGTTCTTGAATGAGTACTCTATTTCATCAAACACACACTGCTCGTATGATTAACCGTGACAACTTATGTCTTACCATGCCATATTCATGAAAAAACTAGTAAGGACACATCTGGTTTGGCAAAAATTACGATGGTTCTCACATGATTCACGGGCACACAAAAGTAGCAGCAGTTCCCATAGACGGATTCAAACAGAGTACTAGCCCCAGAGGGCTCGATAATAGGCAAGGTTCGGATAATTAGACACAATCCAAACTACTATTAAACACTAGCTGGGGCAACTATTTCATGCCTCGGTCTAATTTGGGCTGGACACAAGACGGACCTTGCCATGAACATCATCGAGGACGTCCGGCAGCAGCTCAATCCTATGAACCTTCATGAAGATAACCTTGTGGCCTTGCCACTCATAAACTTGTTTGTGGAGGCATCCCACGTCGTCTTCCTGCGTAAGCTTGACAAGAATAGTATGCCTCACAAACGAAGGAGTAGCTATGAAGTTCTTGTGCTTCAGTACATCCTGGACAACACGCCTGACAACAGTGAGGCTGGAATACAACTCGACATCGGTATAAGCGCAAATGGCTTCCAGGATCCAACAACCTAAGAACTATGTTTTCCCAGTGCGTATATTCAGGTCATCCGCCTCATAGCGAGTGACATGTACAACCACACAATCCTTGTCCGCATCAGGGCTCTAATTGAAATAGAAATAAATTATGAATTACTTTCCAGTATAAGAAACACAAGTTATTTTTAAACCACTATGTATATAATGGCATCAAAGCTAATAAAATTTTGCATTATTCATCACCGCATACTTAGATGAAAAACTACAATCGAGATCGGCAAAGAAGAAATCACCTTGGGCAGCTCAGCGGGGGGACACATCCTCGTAGGGGGAAAACTGCTCCTGTAGTG
This sequence comes from Triticum urartu, assembly GCF_056163025.1. Lineage (NCBI taxonomy): Eukaryota > Viridiplantae > Streptophyta > Magnoliopsida > Poales > Poaceae > Triticum > Triticum urartu. The sequence continues at coordinate 102,950,278 of NC_141878.1, forward strand.
CCATGGGGGTTGTAACCTCAAACGGGGCATTGACCATCTCAGTACTGGCCCTGAGCGCATCTGGGTCGGCTCGGTGGTTGCCTCCATCTTCTTGGAGCTCTCTGTGTCGTGGGGATCAGCCTCCCGCATCTTCTCCAATATCGGCAGATCTTTGCCTGGTTCTCCTTGGTCCATCATGAAACTGACGAATACTAGGATACCATTGAAAGGAAAACACAATCGCAATGACAATGAAACAAAAAAGAGAGAGGATTGGTTACTACTTTGCAAAAGTTCTTATTTTTCTCTGGACGAAAATATACCAACATCACGGATCTGCTTACCTTCCCTTCATTGGGGGAGAAGAATAGTGGCAGACGCGAGTGTTGGCTTTCTTGAAGACGGTGAGGAAGAAGGGGATTCAGCGAAGAGTGAAATGATGGTTGCTTCGTCCATCAAACTTAGACTGCGGGGAGGTGGGGTTCTGTGATACGACGGCTCGTTACTGCCACGCTACGACCGGGGTGACTCTCCGCCTGCATACTACCTTCTAATTTGGTGGATGGCATTTGGGACCGCGCATGGCATGGCCCGCATGTCGGTGAACAAAAGTAAAACGACATTCAGTAGAGTGAGACAGTTCGATGAACTAGGAGGATCCAGAAGCGGTAGTGTATCCACTATACTAGTAGTAATTGTTTTTCTGGGTAGATGTAGAGTGTCTCCACTATACTAGTAGTAATTGTTTCTCTAGGCCCAAGACAAAATAGCCCATCCACCCTAGTAAATAATAAAATCAATTCAAAAGCTCATATATTTACTTAATGAGAGGCGCTACCCACTCCCAGCACACCGCCCCCCAAAAAACTTGGGTGCTCTTCTTCCTCCTCACTCCCACCCACCTCACATCAGCTCGCTCCACTCACACCCCCAAATTTATCAAATCACTCCTACAGAACCACCCAACCCCCCTTCTTCCTCACTACTACCGAAAAACCCCAGCTCCCCTTCTTCTTCACTCGCACTACAACTAGTCTCGTCATTCATTACTCTGCTCAAATCTGTGAGTGTGACGCGACGCCCTCGAGGAAAATGGAGTCAGCTGACCCTAGTGCCAAGAAGATGAGGCTCCTGCGAGCGACGACGCCTGATGTAGATCCCGCACCCAGCAGCGCGGGGAGAAGCGGCGACCATGCCCCCACAGGATCCCAGGAACCCGTAGAATCTCGGGTGGACCACATCGGCGATCTCCCGGACGCCATCCTTGGGGAGATCATCTCACTTCTCCCCACCAAGGATTGCTGCCGCACCCAAGTCCTCTCAATCCGATGGTGCCCTCTATGGCGCGCCGTGCCCCTTAATCTCGCCTATCGTCAGCTATCTCTCTTCAATGATTTTGAAATCCCCAGAGCCATCATCTCCTCCCACCAGGGCTTTGTTCAAAGCCTCTGCATCCTATCATGCTACCTGAGCAAGCATACCATGCCCTGCATGGTGGACGCCTGGCTGAAATCCGCTGAATTCATGGAACTACAGCTGCTTGAGTTCTACTATTCCCCTGGAAATCACCTACGAGATACCGAGCGCCTTGTACTTGTGCCCTCAGCACCGATGTCCATCTCGCGGTTTTCCTCCTCTCTCTCCATGCCGCCACCTTTGTGATGTGCTACGTACCAGACAATCTTGTACTCAACCTTCAACTCCCATTTCTCAAGAAACTTTCACTTGTGCGGGTTCGTATATCGGAGGACTCATTGCACAACATCATCCACTCCAGTTTCCCTGCCCTGGGGTGCTTGTTGCTTGTTTTCATAGTTAGAATCGGTTGTCTCCAAATAAGTCGCCTAACCTTTTAAGAATTGGAATTTCTTTTGACGGAAGGTAGCTCATCATCCAAGATGCCCCTTCACTTCAAAGGTTGATCCTTGATTCTAGTTATTCACCGTCGCAAATAACCGTCCTCTCTGCGCCTAAACTGGAGACCTTGGGTGTAATACATGATATCCGTGCTCATTTCAATATGGTGTTTGGCTCCGCAGTTCTTCAGGTACTTTATAATATCATCTACACTTGTAACCACAAGCTGCATTTTAAATTTCTGCACATAAGTTATATATCATCTCGGAGTACACATTTTGTACTAATATTATGTTCTATGTTCAATGAAGAGTTTCTCCATGGATAGCCTATCAATGGTGTTGGATTCTGTCAAGATCTTATATACCCAAATGAATAGTTTTGATCTGAACAAGATTATTGGCTTGCTGCAATGCTTTCCATATCTGGAGAAGTTGTATATAAAGGTGATAATTTCACGCACACTGGAAGCCCGCATATAGTGTACAAGAATTAACCGTTCAGCTGTTGCTCTTTCGACACTCTTTTTTTAGACCTTAACTATTTTCAATCTTCATGTCTATTTAGGCAACTGGACGGCGTAAGAAAGTTAAAACCAATCGGTGGATTCATAAGCACTGACATTTTCTCACTTCTCATAACATTCGATTGAAGACACTAACGCTAAAACGATATGTAGCCAACCATGCAAACACTAGATTTGTCACATTCTTCCTGCTGAATGCGAGGTTACTATTGTCCATCAGGCTTAAGTTTATTAGCAACATGGTTTTGATGGATGGGTATGTCGAAGAGAAAAAATAGGAGTTTCGGGTGGGCAAAAGAGCTTCTGAACGTGCCGGGCTTCTATTTACAACATATTGTGGTCATAATCTAGTAAATTTTACGACCCAGGATGTTCATTCTATGGACCTGACCGATCCATTTGACTGTGACTGCCGAAAACAGTGCTGGAGGTAGATGTTGTTGCCCTTTTCAACCTAGGTTTTCTCTAAACCTGATGAACAATTAACCCTCATGCTTTTGTATAGTTTGTAAGCTAGAGTTAGATGTTCTTGCCCTTTTCAACTTGGCTGTGACTGTCATATTTTCTTTGAAACAAGGCAAATGGCTTGCCATTCGTTTAATTTAGAGTGAAATATTGCAACAAATCCCAACCAAGGGAAATAACATCACTCTCGTTGGCTGCTTGAGCTCACTGTGCATTAAAGAAGCCAAGTGATTAGCCCCCACCAGCACCCACAAACTTATTTCGAACTAGCACACCAAATGGGCTATAAATTTTCATGGGAAAGGCTGCATGACCGTGACAGATTTGGATTCTGACATTTGGGAGCCACGAGGAAATAGCCTATCCAAGGTGGTGTCGACTTACTAGCTAGTCAACAAACGATTCTGCCTACCAACCGTTGGATTGACATCCAACATCTGTCGTGTATCTTCTATCTCTTGTCTTCTTACTCCAGCCGCCCAAACCAAACCACCCCGTCAGCTCCACCTACTCCCGCCTCACATGGCTGGCTGCGCCTCCGCCGCCCTACCGTACCCTCCAACATTGGCCAGTCCCTTCCTCTATTCCCCCACATGTCCTGTTATTCTTCAGCGATGTGAGCCCCAACATGCCCCGCACCCGAACCAGTCAACCCTTGTACTCCCCACCGCCTGCGACTAGACCGGCGCATCTTCCACGGCTCCTGTTCGTTTCATCCGAGGCCTCATCGTCGTCCTCCGCCTTGTTTGCTCGCCGTGCATGGTGCGCCGCCCTCATGAGTTGTCAATGTCATCGACAACCGAGAGGAACAAGGAGATGAATGTACGTGGAGAGGATGACAGTAGGGACCCACCAGTGTCTTGGCAGTACGCGAGCAAGTGCCTCGTTATTACAAGCCCAAAAAATGGTTCCTCCTAATGGTTGGACATATGGGGCTCACACCATTGTGAACATAGTCAATAAACGAGAGAATAACACAACAAGCGGCTGACACCAGGGACCCAGAAGGTTGCGTAGTTGTTATTTACTTTTTTGAGGAACAAGCAGTTGTTATTTATACTAGTTTTAGTGACGGATCAGGGTAACAATGGGGTTGTGTGGGGGCTGTGGCCCGTCTAGCCAGGGTTTTATTTAAGTTTACCACATCATGAGCCCGGTTGTGTTTTTTCTTGCTGAAAATAGCTAGCCTAGTTCTATTTTTTAAGAAATACCCAAACGAGGCCTACTTGCTTTATCAGCCCTGCTGGGCTGCAAATCTTTCAAGACGAGGAGAGTTTCATTCGGTTTGCCCAGAAATGGGCTGTACATTTTGCAAACACATCAAACCGGGAATTAGTTTCATTTTTTTCATTATAAGATTTTAAATTCCATTGATTTTTATCGTGGACAATTATTTGGATTTTATATTTATATAAATTATTTTTCAAAATAGTTTGAATGTGACTTGATATTTTAGGATTAAAAATAGTTGACTGCATCGAAATATGCAAAGTTGCGTATAATTTCTAACTGTGGCCACAATATGGGGTGTAGTGCTAACAAAAAGAAGATGGGATCCAAAAAATTCTTAAGAATTAGCAAATGGACTGTAAATTATTAGAAATAATGGCAGATGGGTTGTATGTTGTTTTCCATAGATTTGTGGCTGACTTGTGCGCCTACTATAGGTTGACGCGTATGCTTTCCTAAAAAAAAGGTTGACGCACACGCAACACCATCTCAACTTAGTCAACACATGAGAGCAGTGACTGTTGGATGTCCACCCAACGGTCGTCGTGCTTCTTCAATCTCTACTCTTCCTGCTCTAGTCGCTCAAACAAGCGCCGGCGGGACTGCCTGCTCCCTCCTCCCATGGCCGGCTATGCTACCGCGCAGGCCTCACCGCCCCACTGTACTCCCATCGCTGGCCTAGCCATCCCTCTACTCACCCACACCTGCTGTTATTCTCCAGCGACGGCAGATGAACTAGTAAACCCTCGTACTCCCCTCTGCATGGCAAACAACTGCCGAGTCTTCCATGGCTCCGTGTTGTTCCCTTCCTAGGCCTTGCCGTCATCCACCGCTCTAGTGCTCTCGGCGCGGCATGGTCAACGTGGTCAACGAACGACATCCATCAGAAGTGGACTGTACGTTCAGAGGCTGACAGCTGGGTCCATGGCCGCACACAAGGAAATGCCTCCTTATTACACGCAAAATAATGATTCCTCCACCCGACAGCTAGGACCCATCGGAAGGGCCTCTGTATTTTGCGAAAAAATGTCCCCCCCGCTAACAGGTCGGACCCACCAGCTATATCTTCGCATGCAAGGAAGTGCCTTCTTATTATGCACAAAAAAATGAATACTCCTCCTGCTAGCTGGGACCCACCATAGTGGGAGGCTGACTTGTGGGCCTACTAAGATGACAGGGACAGAGGGCTTTGTCAACTTAGTCAATATGAATGATTCTAGCTCCAGTGATTGTACAATGTCCATCCAACGGCCATAGTGCTTCTTCAACCTCTGGTCTTCTTGCTCCAGCCGCCCAAAGCAGCGCCGGTTGTGCCACGTGCTCCCGCCTCCCGTGGTCGGCTGTGATGCCGCAGAGGCCTCACCGCGCCCTACTACTCCCACCGCTGGCCAGGCCATCCACCCACCCACACCCCCTGTTATTCTGCGGCGACGACAGCCTCACATCGCAGCCGAACCAGTGAACCCTCGTACTCCTCTCCATGTGGGCTTCCACTACCGCGTCTTCCCCGGCTCCACGTCATCCCCTTCCTAGGCCTCGTCGTTGTCCACCTTCCTGGTGCTCTCGGCGCGTTATGGTCAACATCGTCAAGAAAAAGACTTCCATCGGAAGAGTACTGTACGTGGAGAGGCTTACAGTTGGGTCCACGGCAGCAGCAAGGAAGTGCCTCCTTATTACGTGCAAAATAATTATTCCTCCACGTGATAGCAGGGACCCACCGGACGGGCCACCGTATTTCATGAAAAAAACGTTTCCCACATGACTGTTGGGACCCACCAACTACATCTTCGCACGCAAGGAAGTGCTTGACAGTCGGGACCCACCTGGTCGAAGCGTACATAGCGTTGTCATTCTGGTCGTGGACGTGTACGTACATATTGGTCAATCGGTCTCTGTACAAGTATGAACCGTGGCCGAGTAAGTAGCGGCACGTTGTAATGCCCCGAGTGCAATGCGCCAGGTGTCTTCCAGTTATTCGCCATCATAGCCATGTCATTTGATTGCGTGTTGCTGATGTCTACTACACAACCTTCTTCTTATAGACGTTGTTGGGCCTCCAAGTGCAGAGGTTTGTAGGAAAGTAGCAAATTTCCCTCAAGTGGATGACCTAAGGTTTATCAATCCATAGGAGGCGTAGGATGAAGATGGTCTCTCTTAAACAACCCTGCAACCAAATAAAAAAGAGTCTCTTGTGTCCCCAACACACCCAATACAATGGTAAATTGTATAGGTGCACTAGTTCGGCGAAGAGATGGTGAAACAAGTGGTATATGGATAGTAGATAATAGTTTTTGTAATCTGAAAATATAAAAACAGCAAGGTAACTAATGATAAAAGTGAGCGTAAACGGTATTGCAATGCATTGAAACAAGGTCTAGGGTTCATACTTTCACTAGTGCAAGTTCCCTCAACAATACTAACATAATTGGATCACATAACTATCCCTCAACATGCAACAAAGTGTCACTCCAAAGTCACTAATAGCGGAGAACAAACGAAGAGATTATGATAGGGTACCAAACCACCTCAAAGTTATTCTTTCCAATCAATCCGCTGGGCTATTCCTATAAGTGTCACAAACAGCCCTAGAGTTCGTACTAGAATAACACCTTAAGACACAAATCAACCAAAACCCTAATGTCACCCAGATACTGCAATGTCACCTCAAGTATCTGTGGGTATGATTATACGATATGCAACACACAATCTCAGATTCATCTATTCAACCAACACAAAGGACCTCAAAGAGTGCCCCAAAGTTTCTACAGGAGAATCACGGTGAAAACGTGTGCCAACCCCTATGCATAGGTTCATGGGTGGAACCCGCAAGTTGATCACCAAAACATACATCAAGTGAATCACGAGGTATCCCATTGTCACCACAGATACGCACGGCAAGACATACGTCAAGTGTTCTCAAATCTTTAAAGACTCAATCCGATAAGATTACTTCAAAGGGGAAACTCAATTCATTACAAGAGAGAAGATGGGGGAAGAAACATCATAGGATCCAAATATAATAGCAAAGCTCGCGATACATCAAGATCGTATCATCGCAAGAACACGAGAGAGAGATCAAACACATAGCTACTGGTACATACGCTCAGCCCCGAGGGAGATCTACTCCCTCCTCGTCATGGAGAGCACCAGGATGATGAAGATGGCCACCGAAGAAGGATTGCCCCCTCCGGCAGGGTGCCGCAACGGGTCTAGATTGGTTTTCGGTGGCTACGGAGGCTTTTGGCGGCGGAACTCCTGATCTATTGTCTCTTCTGGAAGTTTTAGGATACGTAGGTATATATGGGTGAAAGAGGTACGTCGATGGAGCTTTGGGGGCCCCACGAGGCAGGGGGCGTGCCCTAGGGGGGCGCCCCCACCCTCGTGAGCACCTCCCTTGGCTCCTGACATGGGGTCCAAGTCCATCCGGTAGCTTTCCTTCAAAAAATAACTTCTCCAGTTGATTTCGTTCCGTTTCGACTCCGTTTGATATTCCTTTTCTTCGACACACTGAAATAGGCAAAAAACAGCAATTCTGGGCTGGGCCTCCGGTTAATAGGTTAGTCCCAAAAATAATATAAAAGTGGATAATAAGGCCAAATATTGCCCAAGACAGTAGATAACATAGCATGGAGCAATCAAAAATTATAGATACGTTGGAGACGTATCAAGCATCCCCAAGCTTAATTCCTGCTCGTCCTCGATTAGGTAAATGATAAAAACAGAATTTTTGATGTGGAGTGCTACTTGGCATAATTTCAATGTAATTCTTCTTAATGGTGGTATGAATATTCAGATCCATAAGATTCAAGACAAAAGTTCATATTGACATAGAAATGATAATACTTCAAGCATACTAACTAAGCAATTATGTCTTCTCAAAATAACATGGCCAAAGAAAGTTCATCCCTACAAAATCATATAGTTTAGTCATGTTTCATTTTCATCACACAAGAATGCTCTCATCATGCACAACCCCGATGACAAGCCAAGAAATTGTTTCATACTTTAGTAATCTCACACCTATAAACCTTCACGTAATATATGAGCGCGAGCCATGGACATAGCACTATGGGTGGAATAGAATATAATGAGGGGGTTATGTGGAGAAGACAAAAAAAGGAGAAAGTCTCATATCAACGAGGCTAATCAATGGGCTATGGAGATGCCCAACGATTGATGCTAATGCAAGGAGTAGGGATTTCCATGCAATGGATGCTCTATGGCTATAAATGTATGAAAGCTCAACAAAAGAAACTAAGTGGGTGTGCATCCAAATTGCTTGCTCACGAAGACCTAGGGCACTTTAGGAGGCCCATTGTTGGAATATACAAGCCAAGTTCTATAATGAAAAATTCCCACTAGTATATGAAAGTGATAACATGAGAGACTCTCTACTATGAAGATCATGATGCTACTTTGAAGCACAAGTGTGGTAAAAGGATAGTAACATTGTACCTTCTCTCTTTTTCTCTCATTTTTTGGGCCTTTTCTTTTTTATGGCCTTTCTCCTTTTTTGGGCCTTCTCTTTTTTTATGGCCTTTCTCTTTTTTTTATATTCCTCACGTGAGACAATGCTCTAATAATGATGATCATCTCACTTCTATTTATTTACAACTCAATGATTACAACTCAATACTAGAACAAAGATGACTCTATAGTAATGCCTCCGGTGGTGTACCGGGATAGGCCATGAATCAAGAGTGATATGTATGAAAGAATTATGAATGGTAGCTTTGCCACAAATACTATGTCAACTACATGATCATGCTAAGCAATATGACAATGATGAATGTGTCATGATGAAAGGAATGATGGAAAGTAGCATGGCAATATATCTCGAAATGGCTATGGAAATGCCATGATAGGTAGGTATGGTGGCTGTCGGTGTCAAAACCGACGGATCTCGGGTAGGGGGTCCAGAACTATGCGTCTAAGGCGGATGGTAACAGGAGGCAGGGGACACGATGTTTTTCCCAGGTTCGGGCCCTCTTGATGGAGGTAAAACCCTCCGTCCTGCTTCATTAATATTGATGATATGGGTAGTACAAGAGTAGATCTACCACGAGATCAGAGAGGCTAAACCCTAGAAGCTAGCCTATGGTATGATTGTATGTTGTCCTACGGACTAAAACCCTCCGGTTTATATAGACACCGGAGAGGTTAGGGTTACACAAGGTCGGTTACAAAGGAGGAGATACACATATCCGTATTGCCTAGCTTGCCTTCCACGCCAAGTAGAGTCACGTCCGGACACGAGACGAAGTCTTCAATCTTGTATCTACATAGTCTAAGAGTCCGGCCGAAAGATATAGTCCAGATGTCCGAAGACCCCCTAATCCAGGCCTCCCTCAGTAGCCCCTGAACCAGGCTTTCAATGACGATGAGTCCGGAGCGCAGTGTTGTCTTCGGCATTGCAAGGCGGGTTCCTCCTCCGAATACACCACGAAAGAATTTGAATACAAGGATAGTGTCCGACCCTGCAAAATAAGTTCCACATACCACCATAGAGATAATAGTATTTCCACAAATCTAATTTTGCTGACTTATTTTGGCAACTCAACATTATGTCACGTCCCGGTGATTACTCAAACTGTTTCCTTTAACTAGCCCGGCACATAACGCGAGGCAGTTTTTTGACACGTCTTGTCAAAGCAGATATCATGTCCCCTTATCACGGGATTCTCATCAATACGGGTGCGGGTAACCCAACCGCGCCATCGATTACGACGCTTGGGGGACGAGCGAGTTTTACCAGGCTAGTGGGGACGCATAGTTTTGTCCACCCATATAAAGGGATAAGGATTTACCTTTTCATCCACGCCTTCTTCCTCCTTTGCTCATCCACCTTCGCACACTCGAGCCCCAGCGCCCAAGTTCGCATCCCCACCTCGACCTTCTCCAACCATGTCCGGAGCGGGACGCAGGTGGATGGTCTCCTCCATCACGGAGGGACACGTCAAGAAGCTGAGGGGAGTCGGATACTTGCCCGACGACATTGCGCACCGGCTCCCAGAGGAGGGGCAGCTCATCCCCACCCCTAGGCCCCATGAGAGGGTGGTGTTCCTTACCCATTTCCTCCGCGGACTGGGATTTCCTCTCCACCCATTTGTCCGTGGGCTCATGTTCTACTACGGCCTGGATTTCCATGATTTGGCCCCGAACTTCATCCTCAACATCTCAGCGTTTATCGTCGTGTGCGAGGCCTTCCTCCGCATCAAGCCCCACTTCGGCTTATGGCTGAAGACTTTCAATGTCAAGCCGAAGTTAGTGAGCGGCCGCCAGGCGGAGTGCGGAGGCTCCATGGTGGGCAAGATGCCCAACGTCACATGGCTCGAGGGCTCCTTCGTGGAGACAATAAAGGGGTGGCAGTCGGGGTGGTTCTACATCACCGAGCCGCGTGACCCTACATGGGTAGCGGCCCACGAGTTCCGATCTGACTTCCCCACACGGCTCACCTCCTAGCAAGAGAAGGGCCTCTCCTGGGGTAGTTCGGGAGAGCTAACCGGACTCCAAACATGTATTCAAAACATGGTCAACAAGAAGCTCAAACTCGTCAACGTAGTCCAGGTCATGCTCATCCGCCGGATCCTCCCATGCTAACAACGGGCCTTCAACTTGTGGGAGTTCGACCCGGCGCAGCACCGAACTCTGAACAGGCTCTTTGACACAACTCATGAACATGCCTGGAGGGTGCTGTTCAAGAGCGCCGAGGTCCCCCCTCCCACTACTGAGGATCGCGGATTCAGCACAAAGCGCCAAGCCAGTGCGGTAAGCTGCTTTACCTCTTACAGGATACTTGTTTTTCATAGCTTGACTCCATGCGGAATCTAAACTCCCGTACCTTTGACAGGACTGGCAGGAGACGGCCGGACAGATCGACTGTCCGACTCCTTTACCCGAAGGCCCAGCAAACTCTCTTCTGACGAAGATGCTGACCCCGGCTCCTTATATGTTGCCGGAGAAGACCAAGAAGGCCAAGGGAACCCGAAAGAGTTCCCGGCGCCAGGCGTCATCGGACTCACCGTCCGAGGACTCCACGGCACAATCCTCCCCCGAAGACGAGGAGGCAGAAGAAGATGCTCCCCCTCCAGACAAGGGAGACAAGAAAAGGAAGGCCACCCCAACTGGGGAGGCCGAAGGGTCCAAGAAGGGGAGAACTCTCCTTCCGGACAACTCTACCACCGCCGTGGATGGCGAAGACGAGTGGCTGCCCAGGGCCAAGCCCCTAGGGAAGTCGTAAGTGTTCGGATACCAGAGTAACTCATAGCATTCCTTTGTGGCACTACTTCACCTAACGCCTAAATGTGATTATGCAGGCCGCCCCGAGCCCGAATCGATGTATCATCGGACGACTCCCTGGGCTCGTCGGATATGGATAGCGATCCAGTTCTGACCGCCACCTCCCCTCATCCTGCGGACGACGCCGAGGTGCTGTCTCATGAGGCACCGGGTCGAGGGGAGACGGTCCCGGAGGCGCCTCAAAGCGGCCTCCCGGACTCCGGGAGCAGAGGGGGCCAGGCCCCTGAGGGCTCCGAGTTCGGCCCTCAGCCGAACACCACGCCCAAACCTCCAGTGGTTCCGGACTCGGGCGGGCGTCCTCCTTCTAAGAGGGGCAAGTCACATGCACCGGTGACCTTTGTCCATCCAGAGGCGCCGGACAATCTTCTGGAAGCGCTTCACAGCGCTTCCATCGATGAGGAGCACCGCACTATTATGAGTGCGGTGATCCAGAAGGTTCAGTCCGCTAAGAGCGGATTGACTGAAGCCTGTGCCGGCTTTCTAACAGGCTTTGAGGTAAGTGTTTAAAGTATAGGAAAAATATTACCGCATAGATAGTAGCCCCTGATGCTCTGTTCGGTGTTCACAAAGAAAAGCCAAACAGAGGATCAAACAATATCGCAGGAGTCTAATATGAGTATGTCAATATGCATATGCAGGCTTCGTTGCTGGCGTCCGCCGCACTGACTGCGGAGGTCACCGTACTGAAGCAGGACCTTAAAGGGTCCCAGGACGAGCTCGGCCTTACCAAGAGGCAGCTCGAGGAGAACAAAGGTAAGTAGTACCTAGTATGTGGATATGTATGAAAAGAATGCGATTGCAAAATGACAGGATCGTCATGAATTTGCCAGGGGCCGCGACCGAAGTGGTGACCCTAAAGCAAGCGCTGTCCGAGGCCGAAGATAAAGCGGCCAAGGAGCGCACCGAGCAAGAGAAGCACGAGGCTCGAGTGGGCGAGGTGCAGCAAGAGCTCCAGGCTCTCGTGGTGAAGCACGAGGCGTTGGAGCTTGACTCGAAGACGCGAGAGTCTGAGCTTGCCGCGGCCCTCGAGAGTGCAAAAAGTGCCAAGGCCGAAGCCCAAAAGGCCCTCCAGGAGATCGACGCAATGAAGAGTATAGCGGCGGGTAAGGCATTCTATATGCAAAGTAAGCATGTAAAAGTAAATTACCGATTACTTACCCGAATCCGGAGCTCTCCAGGAGCATTCCCAGATTTGCCCCGCAGCGTGTCCGATGCCGCACAATTTTACCAGGCCGAGGATGGAAGCTCAACGGAGAAGTTGTTCTGGTCTCAGTATACTAAGGCCGAACACCCAGTGCCAATGAGCGACTAGCTAAAGTAGATGGTCGAGCTACATAAGGTGGCCAAACAGGCCATGAAGGGCATTATAGTCCGGCTGTGGCCTGGCAATGCCCTTCCGAACAGCTTCTTCGGCCTGGTGAGGTGGCTTGTGGATGCCTGCCCGCGGCTGGAGGTCATCAAGCGATCCATCTGCATTGAAGGTGCACGCCGGGCTTTCACCCGTGTGAAATTGCAATGGGTCAAGATAGACGCCGTGAAGCTGATCAAGGAAGGGCCACCGGAGGGTAAGGAGCATCGCCACCCCGAGATGTACTACGAGGGTGTTCTGCCGGGTGCCCGTCTCATAGCGGACAAGTGCACAAAAGATGTAATATTTGAGTGAAACTTGCTCGTTTGATCCTGTATTTATGAAAACTTGTTTCATATGTGGTATGCAACGCTTGTTTGAATTTAAAATATTACGTTCTGTTTGGCTGTTTATCCAATCTGAGAGATGGCTAGTCCTTGGCTTCCGCCCCCATGCCACGAGTGCTGGGGTGTTCGGGATAAACCTGAGCACTCTTGTTCCCATTTTTGCGTCCTACAAGGGAGGCGCTCAGCACAACGAACAAGGCAACCGGACTAATAATGCTTTATCACTCTCACTTAGCCATAGAATTCTATAATTTTAAATTTCGGCGAAGCCCCTGGTATTCAGAAGGCCAAATTCGGGGCGCGATACACGCCTTTAAGCCGGACAGGGCCGGCCTCTCGCTCTAAGTGGGTAAGTCTTTAGGGACTCGAAACCTCGCCGAACAGCGACTATTCTCTCACCTTATCATGACAGTCAGTTTTAGCTTTCTCTACTGAGGTGCTTAACCAAGCAGAACCGGGGCACAATCGCAGTAGTTCTCCTAGCGCTACCTTAGCCGATAGAGCGGAACGTAAGGTACCAAAACATAGGAGCCGGGCAAACCCAACATTTGACCAAAGACATGATTCGGAGCTAATGCATATAATGCTATAAGTTCGGGGTGCCGCACTTGTGAAAGTGTTCGGACTTTTCACACCATATTGTGGGGTACGTAAGCCCCTGGTGTATTGGCCGTACCAAAGTGTATGGTTGCAAGGCGTCATTAATGAACACATATATAAAACATGAATGCAATAATAGTCGTAATGTTATGCATTGTTTATTCAAAAAGGTGCGTTAAAGCAGAATGATACAGATAGTGTGATAAGCAAAGAGTAGGACTATGTACCTTCCAAGGGCAAGCTAAGGAATAGTATTAAATCAAATATTTTGCTCGTTACTGTAATCCACCTGGGAATTCCGTGGTGTGACGTAGCTTTCTGCCTCCTTGGTTGCTGCACCATGTGTTCGGCAATAGTGCTGCCGGACAGTGTTTCCAGAGATTAATGTCCTGAAAAAGAGAAAAATAACCAAGCGGGAAGCCCCTAGTGCGGTTTAAGCCGCGTCTTGGGGCGTGTCGCAGTTGTGCCCCCCTCCCCACCTGTGCCCATGGTATTTTTAATGCGTAATTATGTACGCGTGGCACGAGTTTCGCCGCTTGGCTGGCACTGGGGTGGGAGCCGCATTGCTACGCGAGCTCAGATCGTGCCAGGCGGTCTAGTTGTCAATTGCTCCGAGCGCGCTTGAAGGTGTCCGGGTCTTGAAACACCGAACTGGTGGATTGCCTTGAGAGGCCGCTTTGCGCTTCTGCTGCGAGGGCCGCAGTGTGCTCCTCCGTTCGGAGAGAGCGCTCTGTGTTTCCATTGACTGTAATAACCCCACGAGGTCCTGGCATCTTGAGCTTGAGGTATGCATAATGTGGTACCGCATTGAATCTTGCAAATGCGGTTCGCCCGAGCAATGCATGATAACCCCTGCGGAACAGGACTATATCGAAGATTAACTCTTCACTTCAGATGTTGTCCGGGGATCCGTAGACCACTTCCAGTGTAATTGAGCCTGTGCAATGGGCCTCTACGCCTGGAATAACGCCTTTAAAGGTCGTTTTTGTGGGTTTGATCCTTGAGGGGTCGATACCCATTTTGCGCACTGTGTCCTGATAAAGCAGGTTCAGGCTGCTGCCACCATCCATAAGGAGTCGAGTGAGGTGAAATCCGTCAATGATTGGGTCTAGAACCAATGCGGCGAATCCACCATGACGGATACTAGTGGTGTGGTCCCTGCGATCGAAAGTGATCGGATAGGAGGACCATGGGTTTAACTTTGGGGCGACTGGCTCCAATGCATATACGTCCCTGAGCGCACGCTTCCGCTCCCGCTTGGGGATGTGGGTTGCGTATATCATGTTCAGCGTCCGCACTTGTGGGGGAAACCTCTTCTGTCCTCCGGTGTGTGGCTGCCGGTGCTCCTCCTCGTCATCGCTATGTGACCCCTTATCCTTGTTTTCGGCAATTAACTTGCCGGCCTGCTTGAACACCC
This sequence comes from Triticum urartu, assembly GCF_056163025.1. Lineage (NCBI taxonomy): Eukaryota > Viridiplantae > Streptophyta > Magnoliopsida > Poales > Poaceae > Triticum > Triticum urartu. The sequence continues at coordinate 102,965,346 of NC_141878.1, forward strand.
AGCAATCCCTATTGGTGTGATTGGCTGGCTTGTCTGGGGTGCCGTGTATTTGACACGAGTGATCGAGTATGTGGTCCAAACTGGACGGGCCCGGCGTACTTTGTTTAAATGGCTTTTTCCGTTGACCGGGTTTAGAGCCTTTGAGTCTGGCATTGGCTGCCGTATCCTCAGTATTATCGCTGTTAATGTGGCGTTTATGTTTTTTGCGATGGGACCTGCTATTGCCGTCCTTGGTATCCGAGGTACCATGGTTCTTTGACATATTGTTACTACGAGCCAGCCAGCTATCTTCTCCCGCACAAAAGCGGGTCATGAGTGTCGTGAGGGCTGCGATAGATTTCGGCTTTTCCTGACCAAGGTGCCGGGCTAGCCACTCGTCGCGGATGTTGTGTTTGAAAGCCGCTAGGGCCTCTGCATTCGGACAGTCGACGATCTGATTTTTCTTTGTTAGGAACCGAGTCCAGAATTGCCTGGCCGATTCTTCTGGCTGCTGAATTATGTGGCTCAAGTCATCGGCATCTGGTGGTCGCACATAAGTGCCCTGAAAGTTGTCGAGGAATGCGGCCTCCAGATCTTCCCAATAGCTAATGGACTCTGCTGGCAAACTGTTAAGCCAATGCCGCGCTGGTCCTTTGAGCTTTAGTGGGAGGTATTTGATGGCGTGTAAGTCATCACCGCGGGCCATGTGGATGTGGAGGAGGAAATCCTCGATCCATACCGCAGGATCTGTTGTGCCGTCGTATGATTCAATATTTACAGGTTTGAAACCTTCTGGGATTTGATGATCCATTACTTCGTCTGTGAAGCATAAGGGGTGTGCGACACCTCTGTATTGGGCTATATCCCGACGTAGCTCAAATGTGTCTTGCCCGCTGTGTTCGGCTCGGCCGGATTTACTTTTACTGTATTCGGCGTGACGTTTATCGTCTCGCGTAGTGGCGCGCCCTCGTGATCCGTAGATCGATCTTGCATGTTTTGCTTTGTCCTCCAATATGTCTCGCAGGTCTGGCATGTTTCCCCATGCTTTTTTATTTGAATGGCGTCGGGGTGCGGGCTGAGCTTTTGGCTGGAATGCCTCTCTATCACGGCCACGAGGTGGCCCATCAGCCGCATCATACGCTTCTTCCTCCAGTCGAGGTAGCAGCCTGCATTTTGGGTAACTCTTGGAGGGGCGCTCGAGTTTATATTCCTCGTCCGCGAGGACTTCAGTCCATCTGTCAGCTAGCAGATCTTGATCAGCTTGAAGCTGCTGCTGCTTTTTCTTAAGGCTATTTGTCGTGGCCATAAGCCGGCGCTTGAAGCGCTCTTGTTCGACGGGATCCTCTAGCACGGCGAATTCGTCCTCGCCGAGGCTTGCCTCGTCTTCGGAGGGGGGCATGTAATTATCATCCTCCGCCTCTCCGTCTGCCGCTCTCTCAGGAGGGCTAGCTCCTCCGTCCTCCTGCTCTAAATCTTGCTAGAGGGGGCTGTTGTTGTCTTCGACACTATCCGGAGTGTTATTACCTCTTGTGCCGGTATCACCACTTTTGCTTTGGTGGGACTTAGAGCGGCGCCGCTGACGTCGGCGCTTGGGTTGCTTCTTGGAGGGGTCATCCTCTGCTATCTCGTCGCCATTGCCTTCTTTGGGTGTATCCACCATGTATATATCGTATGATGAGGTGGCTGTCCAGTGCCCTGTGGGCAGTGGTTCCTCTTCGTCTCCCGCATCGTCATCCATACCGTCGATGTCTTCGGAGTCGAAGTCGAGCATGTCGGTTAAGTCATCGACAGTGGCTACTAATTGGGTGGTGGGTGGGCCACAAATTTCTTCGTCGTCCGCATCCCAGTCCTGCCGGACATAGTTCGGCCACGATCCTCCTGACAAGGAGAGAGACCTTAATGAGTTCAGTATGTCGCCAAAGGGCGGGTGCTGAAAAATATCCGCGAAGGTAAACTCCATGATCGGTGCCCAATCGGATTCGATAGGAACGGGCGCAGGCGGTTCGGAGTCCGTGGCCGGAGAAGGATCTGGCAGTTTAACAACACATGCTAAATCATGCTCATCATGACCGCGTGACGCACAAGGCAGAGGCTCGAATCCGTTGAAGATCAAGTCTCCATGGATGTCGGTCATGTAGTTTAAGCTTCCAAACCTAACCTGGTGGCCAGGGGCGTAACTTTCAATCTGCTCCAGATGGCCAAGCGAATTGGCCCGCAGTGCAAAGCCGCCGAACACGAAGATCTATCCGGGGAGAAAATTCTCACCTGGACTGCATCGCCATCGATGATAGTATGAGCCATCAAGCCTAACGGCGGCGACACAGAGGAACTCTCAATGAAAGCACCAATGTCGGTGTCAAAACTGGCGGATCTCGGGTAGGGGGTCCCGAACTGTGTGTCTAAGGTGGATGGTAACAGGAGGCAGGGGACACGATGTTTTACCCATGTTCAGGCCCTCTTGTTGGAGGTAAAACCCTACGTCCTGCTTGATTAATATTGATGATATGGGTAGTACAAGAGTAGATCTACCACGAGATCAGAGAGGCTAAACCCTAGAAGCTAGCCTATGGTATGATTGTATGTTGTCCTACGGACTAAAACCCTCCGGTTTATATAGACACCGGAGAGGTTAGGGTTACACAAGGTCGGTTACAAAGGAGGAGATCACTAGTAGAAAACAGGGCTTTGGTCCAGGCCGGGTCAGCCCATTAGTCCCGATTCAGTCCAGAACCGGGACCAATGTGGGCATTGGTCCCGGTTCATCAGCCCAGGGGGCCGGCCGGGCCACGTGGGCCATTGGTCCTGGTTCGTCTGGACCTTTTGGTCCCGGTTGGTGGGACGAACCGGGACCAATGGGCCTGGCTCCTGGCCCATCACCATTGGTCCCGGTTGGTCCGGGACCAAAGGCTGCCCTTTAGTCCCGGTTCATGCCACGAACCAGTACCAATGAGGTGCCTATATATACCCTCGCCCACGAGCAGAGCACTCCAGTGCTCTGTTTTTCTCTGGCCGAGGGGGAGAGGGCTTGGTGGTGCTCTAGCTCACCTCCTATGCACACAAGGTGTTCGATGGAATGCCCGAGCCACACTACTTAAGCTTTCTCCTCTCCAAGCTCGACCTCCAAGCTCCATTTTCCATAATATTTGTCTAGGTTTAGCGGTCCGTCACGCCCCGTTCCTGTCTTCATCGCCGTCGATCACCCGCGCCAAGATCATCACCGGCACCACCATGGTGAGCCTCTTGTTCTTATCTTCTTTCTGAAAGGAAAAATATTCTTACTTGTATGTTTACATAGATACTTGTATTATTTTCTTACTTTTATTATTGCATCTTATATAGTGCGATGGTTTTGGTATCCGCCCCCGTCGGCCCTCGTCCTATCTATGATTCGAATGTGGTATATATATTATCTTTATAACTATTTGTTCATTTATTGTTTATGAAAATTATGCCGACCAACGTGACATAGATTTTATTTATGTAGGATGTATGTGAATCGGAAATGCCAACTGACCCTATTGTCGAGAGGTTAAATTTAGTTGAAGAAGAAAACAATTTGTTGAAGGAAAAAATAAAAAAAAATGAGGAGGAGGAGATGATATTGGAGTTGCATGTTGCGGATGTCGTCGATGATCACAAGATCAAGATGGATGCAATGCGCTTGAAGATTAGAAAGATTAGAAAATATGCCATTCATACCGAGGCTTGGTATCCTTATGCCATTAGATCAATTGTTACCTTGGTTGCGATTATGATCGCATTTGTTTTTGCATTGAAATGTTTTACATAGTTTCAATGTATGGTTTAATTAATTAGATGCTCTGGAGAGCTATATGTTGTTAGATGAGAACTATGTATGCACTTTGGTTTTAATGTGATGATGAACTTCTATTAATTTGGACACTTAATTATATATAATGCACGCAGATGAACTGACAATGGATGTACGGTGACAGACACACCTGCGAGTACATTAAGGGCGTGCATGAGTTTCTCGATGCGGCTGAGGCAAACAAGCAGAATGGTTTTATGTGTTGTCCATGCACTGAATGTGGGAATACGAGGTCTTACTCTAACCGGAAAATCCTTCACTCCCACCTGCTTTACAAGGGTTTCATACCACACTATAATGTTTGGACGAGGCACGGAGAAATAGGGGTTATGATGGAAGACGGCGAAGAAGAAGAGTACGATGACAACTATGTGCCCCCTGAATACGGTGATGCTGCAATGGGGGGAGCTGGTGAAGATCAAGAGGAACCAGACGGTGTGCCCAATGATGCTGCAACGGGTGAAGCTGCTGAAGATCAAGAGGAACCAGACGATATGCCCGATGATGATGATCTCCGCCGGGTCATTGTCGATGCAAGGACGCAATGCGAAAGTCAAAAGGAGAAGCCGAAGTTCGATCGCATGTTAGAGGATCACAAAAAAGGGTTATACCCCAATTGTGAAGATGGCAACACAAAGCTCGGTACCGTACTGGAATTGCTGCAGTGGAAGGCAGAGAATGTTGTGGCTGACAAAGGATTTCAGAAGCTCCTAAAAATATTGAAGAAGAAGCTTCCAAAGGATAACGAATTGCCCGACAGTACATACGCAGCAAAGAAGGTCGTATGCCCTCTAGGATTGGAGGTGGATAAGATATATGCATGCCCTAATGACTGCATCCTCTACCGCGATGCATACAAGGATCTGAACGCATGCCCGGTATGCGGTGCATTGCGGTATAAGATCAGACGAGATGACCCTGGTGATGTTGACGGCGAGCCCCCCAGGAAGAGGGTTCCTGCGAAGGTGATGTGGTATGCTCCTATAATACCACGGTTGAAACGTCTGTTCAGAAACGAAGAGCATGCCAAGTTGAAGCGATGGCATAGTGAGAACCGAAAGAAAGATGGGAAGTTGAGAGCACCCGCTGACGGGTCGCAGTGGAGAAAAATCGAGAGAAAGTACTGGGATGAGTTTGCAAAGGACCCAAGGAATGTATGGTTTGCTTTAAGCGCGGATGGCATTAATCCTTTCGGGGAGCAGAGCAGCAATCACAGCACCTGGCCCGTGACTCTATGTATGTATAACCTTCCTCCTTGGATGTGCATGAAGCGGAAGTTCATTATGATGCTAGTTCTCATCCAAGGCCCTAAGCAACCCGGCAACGAAATTGATGTGTACCTAAGGCCATTAGTTGAAGAACTTTTACAGCTGTGGAATGGAAACGTTGTACGTACGTGGGATGAGCACAGACAGGAGGAATTTAACCTTAAGGCGTTGCTGTTCGTGACCATCAACGATTGGCCCGCTCTCAGTAACCTTTTAGGACAGACAAACAAAGGATACCACACATTCACGCACTGTTTAGATGACACTGAAAGTATATACCTAGACAAATGCAGGAAGAATGTGTACCTGGGCCATCGTCGATTTCTTCCGACCAACCATCAATGTCGAAAGAAAGGCAAGCATTTGAAAGTCGAGGCAGATCACCGGAAGAAGCCCGCCATGCGTACCGGTGATCACGTACTTGCTATGGTCAATGATTTACACTACGTAATCTTTGGAAAGCGTCCCGGTGGACTAGCTGTTCCGAATGACGCTGAGGGACACGCACCCATGTGGAAGAAGAAATCTATATTTTGGGACCTACCCTACTGGAAAGACCTAGAGGTCCGCTCCTCAATCGACGTGATGCACATGACGAAGAACCTTTGCGTGAACCTGCTAGGCTTCTTGGGCGTGTATGGGAAGACAAAAGATACACCTGAGGCACAGGAGGACTTGCAACGTTTGCACGAAAAAGACAGCAAGCCTCCGAAGCAGTATAAAGGTCCTGCCAGCTACGCTCTTACGAAAGAAGAGAAAGAAATCTTCTTTGAATGCCTGCTCAGTATGAAGGTCACGACTGGCTTCTCGTCGAATATAAAGGGAATAATAAATATGCCAGAGAAAAAGTTTCAGAACCTAAAGTCTCATGACTGCCACGTGATTATGACGCAACTGCTTCCGGTTGCATTGAGGGGGCTTCTACCGGAAAACGTCCGATTAGCCATTATTGTGAAGCTATGTGCATTCCTCAATGCAATCTCTCAGAAGGTGATCGATCCAGAAATCGTACCAAGGCTAAGCAGTGATCTGGCGCAATGTCTTGTCAATTTCGAGCTGGTGTTCCCACCATCCTTCTTCAATATCATGACGCACATCCTAGTTTATCTAGTCGACGATATTGTCATCCTGTGGCCCGTATTTCTACACAATATGTTCCCCTTTGAGAGGTTCATGGGAGTCCTAAAGAAATATGTCCGTAACCGCGCTAGGCCAGAAGGAAGCATCTCCATGGGCCATCAAACACAGGATGTTATCAGGTTTTGTGTTGACTTCATTCCTGGCCTTAAGAAGATAGGTCTCCCTAAATCGCGGTATGAGGGGAGACTGACTGGAAAAGGCACTCTTGGAAGAGACTCAATAATATCCAGGGACGGATATTCTTGGTCTCAAGCACACTACACAGTTCTACAGAACTCTACCTTGGTGACCCCGTATGTCGATGAACACAAGAACAGTCTGCGCTCCAAACACCCGGAGCAGTGCGACGACTGGATTACATGTGAACACATCAGGACTTTCAGCAGTTGGTTGGAAACACATCTCAGAGGTGACAACACTGTTTGTGATGAGTTGTACTTGTTGTCCAGGGGACCATCTTTGACTGTATTGACTTACACGATCGCCCAAGATCAAAAGAGCACCAACCAAAACAGCGGTGTCCGCTTTGATGCAGCAATCGAGAGCGGAAAGGACAAATATTATGGTTACATAGTGGACATATGGGAACTTGACTACGGACCTGATTTTAAGGTCCCTTTGTTTAAGAGCAAATGGGTCAATCTGTTAGGCAGTGGGGTACAGGTAGACCCACAGTACGAAATGACAATAGTGAATCTGAAAAATCTTGGGTACACTGACGAACCGTTCGTCCTAGCCAATGATGTGGCACAGGTTATCTATGTGAAGGACATGTCTACCAAACCGAGAAAAAGAAAAGATAAGGAAGCGAATACATCATACGATGAGCCAAAGCGCCACATAGTTCTTTCAGGAAAAAGGGACATCCTGGGAGTGGACGGCAAGACAGACATGTCTGAAGATTATGAAAAGTTTCATGAAATTTCTCCCTTCAATGTCAAGGCTGACCCAAGCATCTTGATAAACAATGAAGATTATCCATGGTTACGGCACAATAAGCAAATGACACAAGCAAAGAAAAAGTGAAGACTTTCTCCCGCAACTATTATGATGATACCATGCCAACTTTGTAACACACGAACATGCTACCATTGTCCGTTTTGTACATGCACATGCTATGTGGGTGAAATTATGATCCCATGCCAACTTTCAACTTTTTTAGAGTTCATTTGAAATGCTTTCATGTCTTATGGTTCGGCCCTCGTAATACCATGACCATTAGTCCCTGGCCCATGCCAACTTTCAACTTTCTAAAACTAATGGCACTAACAGAAAGTTTATAATTTTGCTCCTCGCCCCTGGCCCATGACCATTAGTCCCAGTTTGTGCCACAAACCGGGACTAAAGGGTTGGTCCTCGTTGCGGGCAGAGTTTAGTCCCACCTTGCCAACCGAAGGGGGCTCACACCGGTTTATAAGCCCTTCCCTCTCTGCCTTGTTGAGCTCCTCTCAAAGTGAAAATAGATGCCCTAATAGAGAAAAGTTTAACCTAAATTCATAGTGAATTTCTCTGAAATTCATAGAAATTTACTAGGAATTTAGGATGAATTTTCTCTATAAGCAAATCTATTCTCATTTTTTAGTAAGTTAATCACAAACTTGTGATTCAAACAATTTTCAAAGAATTCAAATTTCAACTATTCAAATTTGAAAACTAATGGCACTAACAGAAAGTTTATAATTTTTCTAAAACTAATGTCACTAACAGAAAGTTTATAATTTTGCTAACCTAAAAGCAAACAGAATTAAAAATTAAAGCAAAAAACAAAAGAAAATAAATAATGCAAAAAACAAATCAAAAAACAGGAAAAAACTATTTTATAGTAAAGTTAATCACAAAATAAAATAAATAAAGCAACAAAGAAAACAAAAACACTAAAAAAGTGTTTTCAAATTTGAAAACTAATGGCACTAATAGAAACTTTATAATTTTTCTAAAACTAAAAGCAAAAAGAATAAAAAAATAAAGCAAAAACAAAAGAAAATAAATAATGCAGAAAACAAAACAAAAAAACTGGAAAAAATAGCAATAATAAGTATTTTTTGTAAGTAGAAACAAAATAAAATAAATAAAGCAACAGAAAGTTTATAATTTTGCTGACCTAAAAGCAAAAGGAATTAAAAAATAAAGCAAAAAACAAAAGAAAATAAATAATACAGAAAACAAAACAAAAAAACTAGAAAAAAAATAAAAATAGCAACAATAAGTATTTTGTTGTAAGTAGAAACAAAATAAAATAAATAAAGCAACAAAGAAAACAAAAAACCAAAAAAAGTGTTTTCAAATTTGAAAACTAATGGCACTAATAGAAAGTTTATAATTTTTCTAAAACTAAAAGCAAAAAACAAAAGAAAATAAATAATGCAGAAAACAAAACAAAAAAACTGGAAAAAAATTTAAATATAGCAACAATAAATATATTGTTGTAAGTAGAAACAAAAAAACAAAAAACAAAAAAAGTGCCACCTACTGGGCACCCACGGCCTGAATACGACTAGAAACCCTACCATGGGCCAGGATTCAGGCCCGCGGGAGGCCTAGTAGGCCCACAGGCACACATTTCATGGTTAGGCCCGAAATCCTGCTTTAGAGAGGAGCTCGAGAGGGAACGCGCACCGCACCTTATAAACAGGTGCGGCTCCCTCTCAACTAGCGAGGTGGGACTAAACATTTGGGCGCGGGGCAGCACAAGGCCTTTGGTCCCGGTTGGTTGCACCAACCGGGACTAAAGAGGGGCATTGGTCACCAACCGTGACTAATGCCCCTCTTTAGTCCCGGTTGGTGCAACCAACCGGGATCAAAGGCCGCCGCTTCCCGCCCTTTGGGCTGCTGAAAATTGGCCTTTGGTCCCGGTTGGTGGCACGAACCGGGAGCATAGGTAGGCATTCGTCCCGGTTCGTGCCACGAACCGGGACCAATGCTCTGGCTATATATACAACACTTGAGAAATTTCCGCCAACAACTCCCATTTCTCATCGTCGACGGCGCCAGGCTGCCCCTCTCGCGTCGTCGCCGCCGCCGAGCCCTGCCCCTCGTCGTCGCCTCCGCCACCGCCGAGCCCTGCCCCGACGCCGTCAGGCTGCTCCACTTCGCCGTCCTCGCCGCCGCCGCCGAGCCCTACCCCGACGCCTTCCCGGCCCGCTCCCACTGTGAGCCGACGTGCCGTTCCCCTCCTCTCCTCCTCTCCCCCCGCCGCGCCCTGCCACCGCCGCCAACCGTGCTCTCTTGCCACGCCCCGACGCCGCCGCCCGCCGTGCTCTACCCCGACGACGCCGCCTGACCGTGCTCCGCTTGCCGCACCGCCGCCGGTTCGCCGCCGCCGCCCGCCGTGCTCCGCTGGCCGCGCTCCGCTTGCCGCACCCCGCCTCTGCCGCCCGCCTCTGTTAGTTTTTTTGAGATATGTATGCATGTGTGTAGTGTTTATGTGTATGTATGTGTATGTGTGTGCAGTGTATATGTGTGTGCATGCAGATATGTATTAGTTTTTTTATTTAGGTTGATAATTAGTAGATATTAATTTTGTTCATATATGTATGGATGCATGTGGCTATGTATGTATGTATGTATGTATCGGGTATGTCGTTGTCGATATACCCCCTACCAGATAACTTCGACATGAGGGGGGTCGATATACCCCCTCCCCGATAACTTCGACATGATGGGGGGAGGGGGTCGCCGAGGGTTCGAGGGTCACCGAGTGTTCGAGGGTTCCTTTCTTCTTCTCCTCTTTTTTTCTTCTTTTTTTTCTTCGACACGTGGGGGGGTCGAGAACGTCGGACATTCATGAGAGAGGCGAGGAAGAAGGGGAAGAAGAGGGAGAAGAAGAGGAGAGGAAGAAGAGGAAGTCTTCTCCTCTATTCTTTCTTCTCTTCTTTTTTCTTCTTCTTCCTATATGTATTAGTTTTTTATTTAGGTTGTTAATTAGTAGATATTAATTTTGTTCATATATGTATGGATGCATGTGATATGTATGTATGTATGTATCGGGTATGTCATTGTCGATATACCCCCTACCCGATAACTTCGACATGAGGGGGTCGAGAGGGGGTCTAGGGTCGCCGAGGGGTCGAGGGTCGTCGAACATGAGAGGAAGAAGAGGATAAAAAAAGAAGGGGAAGAAGAAAAAAAAAGAGGAGAAGAAAGAATAGAGGAGTTCTTCTCCTCTATTCTTTCTTCTCCTCTTTTTTTCTTCTTCTTCCTCTTTATTTTATCGGGAACGAGGGTCGTCGAGGGTCGCCGAGCGGTAGAGGAGAAACCCTAAATAGAAAGTATCGTCAGTGTGAGATACATGTACCGTCGGTGTCGGATACTACATCCACGTCCCACAAGTGGCGCGGGCTTCGACGCCCACGTCACTTGTGGGACGTGGATGTAGTGTCCGACACCGACGGCCACATGTATCTCACACCCACGATACTTGCTATTTAGGGTTTCCTCTATCGTTCGGTGACCCTGACCCTCGACGACCCTTGTTTCCGATAAAATAAAGAGGAAGAAGAAGAAAAAAAGGGAAGAAGAAGAAAAAAAAGAAAAGAAAAGGAAGAAGAAGAAAAAAAAGAGGAGAAGAACTTTCTTCTCCTCTTTTTTTTCTTCTTCTTCCTTTTCTTCTCTTTTTTTTCTTCTTCTTCTTCCTCTTTATTTTATCGGGAACGAGGGTCGTCGAGGGTCGCCAAGCGGTAGAGGAGAAACCCTAAATAGAAAGTATCGTCGGTGTGAGATACATGTACCATCGGTGTCGGACAATACATCCATGTCCCACAAGTGGCGCGGGCTTCGACGCCCACGTCACTTGTGGGACGTGGATGTAGTGTCCGACACCGACGGCCACATGTATCTCACACCCACGATACTTGCTATTTAGGGTTTCCTCTACCGTTCGGCGACCCTGACCCTCGACGAGCCTCGTTCCCGATAAAATAAAGAGGAAGAAGAAGAAGAAGAAAAAAGAGAAGAAGAGGAAGAAGAAGAAAAAAAAGAGAAGAAGAACAGGGTCGCCGAGCGGTAGAGGAAACCCTCTTCTCTTTTTTTCTTCTTCTTCCTCTTCTTCTCTTTTTTTTCTTCTTCTTCCTCTTTATTTTATCAGAAACGAGGGTCGTCGAGGGTCAGGGTCGCCGAACGGTAGAGGAAACCCTAAATAGAAAGTATCGTCGGTGTGAGATACATGTGGCCGTCGGTGTCGGACACTACATCCACGTCCCACAAGTGGCGCGGGCTTCGACGCCCACGTCACCTGTGGGACATGGATGTAGTGTCCCACACCGACGGCCACATGTATCTCACACCCATGATACTTGCTATTTAGGGTTTCCTCCACCGCTCGGTGACCCTCGACGACCCTCGTTACCGATTAAAAAAAGAGGAAGAAGAAGAAAAAAAGAGGAGAAGAAAGAATAGAGGAACTCCTCTATTCTTTCTTCTCCTCTTTTTTTTCTTCTTCTTCCTCTTTTTTTTATCCTTGAAGCGTTGTCGAGGCCACCCCAAACCAAGCAGCGTCGAGGCCACCCCAAACCATAGAGAAGCAGCGTCGAGGCCACTAATTAATATTAGTTCTACGTTTGCCACTAATATATCCATCTGTCATGTTTGAATAATAGTTGCCATGTTGTCATTATTTGTAGAAACTATGGACACCACCTGAGACGAAGCAAAAGAAGCGTTGTTGAGGGACATAATTGCAGAAGGAAGTGATGCCGTCTCATTGTTTCTCAACGACACCGATGGTCTGGAAGGAGAGGGTGAAGAAACTGGCTTCGGTGACCTAATGCCGGTGCAAGAAGAAGAACATGAGGACGGCTCCGGTGACCCAATGCCGGTGCAAGAAGGAGACTGTGATGACGTCTCCGGTGACCGAACCGAGTCCGACCAGGTATATATATTAGTTAAGCTTCTGCTGACTAGCTAATTGATGCATTCATTGTTTTGGTATGTACACATATTAATTAATTAAGTCTTTGTTCTTTTTTCTAGCCCTCCGGATCGAGCACGACTTCGGTAAAGAGACGAGGCCCGAAGAAAAAGTTGAGCTCGGATGAAAAGTTTGAGATCATAGCAATCGCGCCCGAGGGCCAATCGATTGAACCCCTCCGGACAAAGAGCGCATTTGTTGCTCAGTGCGGGGTTTTGGGTAGGGACAAGATCCCGATCAGCATCCAGCAATGGTTTAAGCCGGCTACAGAAGACCCTGAGGTGTCTTATGTCAATGATATGCAGAAAAATGATCTTTGGACTGAGCTGAAGTCAAATTTCACCCTACCGCCAGAGGATAATCTAGAGAAGCCAGTTAAAGAGCAATTAATCAAGTCTTTTGCTCTTAAGAGGATGGCAGAACTATTCAGGAGGTGGAAGAAAGATCTGAATAAGTTTGTCGAAAATAATGAGACACCAAAATTCAAGGGCAGATATGAGAAGATCATAGATCACTGGCCCGCATTTGTGGCCCATAAGACATCGGAAAAGAGTAAGAAGATGTTGGCGACAAACAAGCAAAATGCTGCAAAGAAGAAGCATCACCATCGCACGGGGTCAGGTGGCTACCTCGAAGCCCGACCTAAGTGGGCCAAGGCTGAGAATGATCTGGTTGAAAAAGGGATCGAACCAGAGACAATGAACTGGCCAGACCGTTGACGGACTTGGTTCTTCGGGGCTGGCGGAACCTTGGACCCTGTAACAGGGAAGTGCATTTGGACGAACGATCAAATGGACATACCAGTCAGGAAGCTTCAGCAGTATATCGAAGCAGCGCAGCAAGGGACGTTCTTTCTAGACAGGGAGAACGACGAGCTCACAATGGCCCTCGGGAATCCTGAGCACCCTGGACGGATACGAGGCACGCCAGGCTCCATTCCGTGGAAGGTTGGGTTTCCGGACGCAGGCGGTTACAAATCCCATGAGAGGAGGAAAAAAGTGCAGCAGACCCAAATGCAGGTGCTGCAAGCAAGGGTACAAGCGATAGAGGAACGAGAAGCAAATCGCAGCAAACGTACTGCCGAAGCTTCCCCCGAAGCTACCCCGCCATCTCAGCGGAGAAGCAGCGTGGCTTCCACCGAGCTGCTTCAGCCGGAGCATGCCTTGACGGCTCCTGCCAGCTATCCCGTGGATGCTATCACGGAGTCTCAAAATTGCCACCTTATGACGCAATGGATGAATTTGAAGGTCAAGGCGGCTGTTGGCTCTGTTTATCCTACTGAACCCGGCACAACTTTTCACTACCGGCCGATTCCAGAAGGATATGCTAGGGTGATGGTGGATGAAATAACGGAGGGATTTGAGGACCTCCAGCTTGACCACCCTACCGGTGAAGGGGAGACTAGGCTGGGGTCTGCTCTGAAGACTCCATGCCTATGGCGGAAGGAGCTCATCAACCTTCCGAACTGGACGCCTCCGCCTCCTCCTCCTCCTCCTCTAGCAAGTCAGGGCACTCCACCTCCTCCACCGCCTCCTCCTTCGGCGAGTCAGGGCACTCCGCCTCCTCCACCGCCTCCTCCTCCGGTGAGTGACGATCAGGGCACTAGACCGGCTCCTTCTCCAGCGCGTGGCGGCACTCCGCCTCCTTCTCCGCCTGCGCCGACGCGCCCGAGCAGCCAGCCTCCTCCTTCTCCGCCTCATCAGCAAGGGCGGAAGAGACCCGCCGCCGCTCCGGCTGCTCCGGCACGTCGTAGTCCTTCTCCTCCGCCTCATAAGCAAGTAAAGAAGACAACCGCTCCGTCTGCTCGGCCGGCGTCTAGCAGTACAGCCAGAGGCAGGAGGACATACAGATTTTGTCCTTCTCTAAAGACTCCAGAGAAGTTACCATATGAGAGGACCCCGGAGGAAAACGCCGAGATCGCGCGAACCGAAGTGGATGACTGGTTTAAAGGGTTGAAAGCAAACAGACATCCACCTCCTGAGGAGAAGGTAGATCCGGTGAAAGCGAAGCGCACTCTGGCTACCCTGACAAAACCACCCAAGTCTCCGCCGAAAGGAAACTATGAGCGCATTATTGGAAAGGAATTTGCCGAAGTGGAGCGGTCGGGAAGTACTGTTAGTGATCAAAGGCTGAAAGAACGACGACCTGGGGAACAAATTGCCCAGCTCGGTGAACAAGCGAAGCAATCGTGCCCCCCGCTCAAGGTGCCTAGTGACAACATCGCTAATGATCCGAGGATGGTGCCCGGTTATAGCAATCTTGCCGATTACCTGCCCGACGATGTACATTATGAACCCATGGAGGTGCAGATACAAAGATACGAGTACGGGAAGCCTCTCGTCAAAGATGAAAGATCTCTATGAACGATGATGCGAAGATTGCATGATTGGTACTTGAAAATCTACAAAGACTCTGGGGGGAGGAGTACTTTGTATGTGAAAGTTAAAAAGGAGCATGACCTCGTTGGAATTGAACTGTTGCCTGTTCCATTTGAGGAGTTCTTTCAGTTTTTCAATCAATTGGCCCTCGATAAAACAACGGTCACCTGCTACTGTCTGTAAGTAGTACTACTTCTGTCATTAAGTCTCTCTATATAGCTCAGCTCTTTCATTGCATGTATTTATAATCATCCTCACTATATTATATGCAGATTGAAGATCGCCGAATTGAAGAAAAGACAAGTCGGTGATATTGGGTTCATTAACACATATCTCATAGATGCAACTCAGGTTAAATTTCATGCCGCAGCTACCGAGGCCAACTTGCTACGATCGTTGGTAATAAATGAAAACAAAGATGTACTCCCGAAGAAGCTGCAATTTAGACACCCGAAAGTAAGTACTATAGTAGCATGTTCCGCGCATCTCCTATTGATTTGGCATTCTTGCTTATCTGTTTGATTGACCTCTATGTCTTGTAAAGTGGTTGCGGCAGGAACAAGGGAATGATTTTTGTGGATACTACGTTTGCGAGTCCATCCACCACACGACCTGTGAGCGGGGCTACACTGACGAACAATATGTAGTACGTAAATAACAACATTCACAATTTTATTTTATTACCATCATTTGTGTTGAGTTTCATTCATTCATATATATATATATGTATTGACCCCCTTCTTCAAATTAGATGTTTCGGAAGCGTGATGAACTCCTAGCACCAGCTCGCATGCGAGCAATTCAAGAGGAATTGGCGGCATTCTTTCTTGACCACGTGATTGCTGAAGACGGAGAATACTATGTGGACCATGAGTCCGTATGATTATATTTGTAAGAGATAATTATTGTATATATGTAGCCGGTAGTGTCGGATAGATATATGAGAACTTGTTGTTCGACCAATCTCTCGGAGAAGGAGAGGTGGTCGATATCACTTCTCTCTGTATGCATATATGTTCATGATGATCTTCTGTTTCCTTCGTTTTCTTACTAGCTAGCTAGCGTGTCTAGTCCTCTCTATATGTATGTATAGTACGTAGCATCGACCAAGCACGGACATAAGAGAGGACACTTCTCTCAATTAATTATAGCTAGCTAACACAATATATGAAACACCTAAATTAACCCCCCAAAACCACCAAACCCCCCCCCCCTTCAAAAAAACCCCAGCAACAGAAATGCTGACGCGTGGATGCCACCAACCAGGACCAAAGGGTCTCCTGCCTGGGCTCCGCGCACAGGCCATGTGGAGGCCCATCAGTCCCAGTTCTGGATTGAACCGGGACTAAAGGGGCAGGGCATTAGTACCGACCCTTTAGTCCCGGTTCAGGAACCGGGACAAAAGGCCCTTATGAACCGGGACAACAGGCCCTTTTTCTACCAGTGGATACACATATCCGTATTGCCTAGCTTGCCTTCCACGCCAAGTAGAGTCCCATCCGGACACGAGACGAAGTCTTCAATCTTGTATCTTCATAGTCTAATAGTCTGGCCGAAAGATATAGAACGGCTATCCGGAGACCCCTAATCCAGGACTCCCTTAGTGGCTGTTTTGAGGAAGATATAAGGAGGTTTATGTGTGAAAGAGCGTATCATATCACGGGGTTTGGATGCACCGAAGAAGTTTGCACCAACTCTCAATGTGAGAAAGGGCAATGCATGGTACCGAAGAGGCTAGCAAGGATGGAAGGGTGAGAGTGCATATAATCCATGGACTCAACATTAGTCATAAAGAACTCACATACTTATTGCAAAAATCTACAAGTCATCAAAAACCTCGGCACTACGCGCATGATCCTAGGGGGATAGACTGGTAGGAAAAGACCATCGCTCGTCCCCGACCGCCACTCATAAGGAAGACAATCAAATAACACCTCATGTTTCAAATTTGTTACACAACGTTTACCATACGTGCATGCTACGGGACTTGCAAACTTCAACACAAGCATTTCTCAATTTCACAACTACTCAACTAGCACGACTTTGATATTATTACCTCCATATCTCAAAACAATCATCAAGCATCAAACTTCTCTTAGTATTCAATACTCTATATGAAAGTTTTTACTAATCTTGTATACCTAGCATATTAGGATTTTAAGAGAATTACCATGCTATTTAAAACTCTCAAAATAATCTAAGTGAAGCATGAGAGTTCATCTATTTCTTCAAAATAAAACTACCACCATGCTCTAAAAGATATAAGTGAAGCACTGGAGCAACAAAAACTACTCCGAAAGATATAAGTGAAGATCAATGAGTAGTCGAACAATTATGCAACTATGTGAAGACTCTCTAACATTTAATAACTTCAGATCTTGGTATTTTATTCAAACAGAAAGCAAAACAAAATAAAACAAAATGACGCTCCAAGCAAAACACATATCATGTGGCGAATAAAAATATAGCTCCAATTAAAGTTACCGATGAACGAAGACGAAAGAGGGGATGCCTTCCGGGGAATCCCCAAGCTTAGGCTCTTGGTTGTCCTTGAATATTACCTTGGGGTTCCTTGGTCATCCCCAAGCTTAGGCTCTTGCCACTCCTTATTCCATAGTCCATCGAATCATTACCCAAAACTTGAAAACTTCACAACACAAAACTTAACAGAAAACTCGTAAGCTCCGTTAAGAAAATAAATCACCACTTCAAGGTACTGTAATGAACTCACTATTTATTCATATTGGTGCTAAACCTACTGTATTCCAACTTCTCTATGGTTTATAAACTCTTTTACTAGCCATAGATTCATCAAAATAAGTAAACAACACATGAAAAACAGAATGTGTCAAAAACAGAACAGTCTGTAGTAATCTGGATCAAACGTATACTTATGGAACTCATAAAATTCTCAAATAAATTTCTGAACCTGAGGAATTTATCTATTAATCATCTTCAAAAATAATTAACTAAATAGAACTTTCCAAAATAAAAATGGCAGCAATTCTCGTGAGTGCTAAAGTTTCTGTTTTTTACAGCATGATCAACAACACTTTCCCCAAGTCTTCCCAAAGGTTCTACTTGGCACAAACACTAATTAAAATCAGAAGACCACATCTAAACAGGGGCTAGATGTATTATTTATTACTAAACAGGAGCAAAAAGTAAGGAACAAAAATAAAATTGGGTTGCCTCCCAACAAGTGCTATCGTTTTAACGCCCCTAGCTAGGCATGATGATTTCAATGATGCTCACATAAAAGATAAGAATTGAAACATAAAGAGAGCATCATGAAGAATATGACTAGCACATTTAAGTCTAACCCACTTCCTATGCATAGGAATTTTGTGAGCAAACAACTTGTGGGAACAATAATCAACTAGCATAGGAAGGTAAAACAAGCATAACTTCGAAACTTTAAGCACATAGAGAGGAAACTTGATATTATTGCAATTCCTACAAGCATATGTTCCTCCCTCATAATAATTTTCAGTAGCATCATGAGTGAATTCAACAATATAACCAGCACCTAAAGCATTCTTTTCATGATCTACAAGCATAGAAACTTTACTACTCTCCACATAAGCAAAATTCTTCTCATTCAGGATAGTGGGAGTATCATAAGAGACTTGAATATTATAAATTGTTTCCACATTAAAAGAGTAATGTTCATAAAAGGGGTAATCATAATCATGACAAGTTTTATAAATATAATCACTACTTTTTATAGCATAAGTATCATCACAATAATCATCATAAGTAGGAGGCATGCTATCATCATTATAAACTTGCATATCAAAACTTGGGAGACTAAAAATATCATCTTCATTAAACGTAGAATCCCCAAGCTTGGGACAAACATTAATTGCAGCAAATATATTCTCAAAAACATCATCTTCATCAAACATAGCATCCCCAAGCTTGGGCCTTTTCATATCATAAGCATAATCACTCTCATCATTAATAGTATGGATAGCACCAATAGTATAGCAATTATCATATTCTTCCAAGCAAGTGCCAAAAAGATTTTCAAGATCATAAGAAGTATCATTATCTTCCACAATTATATTTTCATGAGGCACAATAGTAATAGGAGCAACACTATTTTGGGGATATATCTTTTTACATCTCTTCCTTTTTCTTTTCTTCTTCTTCACCACATCATGTGTGGGTTCAATCCTCTTTTTGGAGCTCCTTATTAATGAGATTGGTTGAATAGGAGGCTCCTCCTCATTACCTGATTCATCATAAGAAATAATAGGAGGGTATTGGGAAGCCTCTTCCCTTTCATTAGTATTCTCTTCATCTTCTATTTGTTTTCTTTTCTTTATGTAGTTGGCAATATAAGGATTTTCAATGCAATTCACCGCACAATACATATAAATTTTCTCTTCAAGCACTAACCGCCCCGGCAATGGCGCCAGAAAAGAGCTTGATGTCTACTACACAACCTTCTTCTTGTAGACGTTGTTGGGCCTCCAAGTGCAGAGGTTTGTAGGACAGTAGAAAATTTCCCTCAAGTGGATGACCTAAGGTTTATCAATCCGTAGGAGGCGTAGGATGAAGATGGTCTCTCTCAAACAACCCTGCAACCAAATAACAAAGAGTCTCTTGTGTCCCCAACACACCCAATACAATGGTAAATTGTATAGGTGCACTAGTTCGGCGAAGAGTTGTTGAAACAAGTGGTATATGGATAGTAGATAAAGGTATTTGTAATCTGAAA
Source organism: Triticum urartu (assembly GCF_056163025.1). Lineage (NCBI taxonomy): Eukaryota > Viridiplantae > Streptophyta > Magnoliopsida > Poales > Poaceae > Triticum > Triticum urartu. The sequence continues at coordinate 102,984,574 of NC_141878.1, forward strand.
TAATAAAAACAGCAAGGTAGCAAATGATAAAAGTGAGCGTAAACGGTATTCCAATGCTAGGAAATAAGGCCTAGGGTTCATACTTTCACTAGTGCAAGTTCCCTCAACAATACTAACATAATTGGATCACATAACTATCCCTCAACATGCAACAAAGAGTCACTCCAAAGTCACTAATAGCGGAGAACAAACGAAGATATTATGGTAGGGTACGAAACCACCTCAAAGTTATTCTTTCCAATCAATCCGCTGAGCTATTCCTATAAGTGTCACAAACAGCCCTAGAGTGCGTACTAGAATAACACCTTATGACACAAATCAACCAAAACCCTAATGTCACCTAGATACTCCAATTTCACCTCAAGTATCCGTGGGTATGATTATACGACATGCATCACACAATCTCAGATTCATCTATTCAACCAACACAAAGGACCTCAAAGAGTGCCCCAAAGTTTCTACCGGAGAATCACGACGAAAACGTGTGCCAACCCCTATGCATAGGTTCATGGGTGGAACCCGCAAGTTGATCACCAAAACATACATCAAGTGAATCATGTGGTATCCCATTGTCACCACAGATACGCACGGCAAGACATAGATCAAGTGTTCTCAAATCTTTAAAGACTCAATCCGATAAGATTACTTCAAAGGGGAAACTCAATTCATTACAAGAGAGAAGAGGGGGGAACAAACATCATCGCATCCAAATATAATAGAAAAGCTCGTGATACATCAAGATCGTATCATCTGAAGAACACGAGAGAGAGAGAGAGATCAAACACATAGCTACTGGTACATACCCTCAGCCCCGAGGGAGAACTACTCCCTCCTCGTCATGGAGAGCACCGGGATGATGAAGATGGCCACCGGAGAAGGATTGCCCCCTCCGGCAGGGTGCCGAAACTGGTCTAGATTGATTTTTGGTGGCTACGAAGGCTTCTGGCCGCGGAACTCCCGATCTATTGTCTCTTCTGGAAATTTTAGGATACGTAGGTATATATGGGTGAAAGAGGTATGTCGGTGGAGCTTCGGGGGCCCCATGAGGCAGGGGGCGCGCCCTAGGGGGGGCTCCACCCTCGTGAGCACCTCACTTGGCTCCTCACGTGGGGTCCAAGTCCATCTGGTAGCTTTCCTTCCAAAAATAACTTCTCCAGTTGATTTCGTTCCGTTTCGACTCCGTTTGATATTCCTTTTTCTTCCAAACACTGAAATAAGCAAAAAATAGCAATTCTGGGATGGGCCTCCGATTAATAGGTTAGTCCCAAAAATAATATAAAAGTGGATAATAAAGCCCAATATTGCCCAAAACAGTAGATAACATAGCATGGAGCAATCAAAAATTATAGATACGTTGGAGACGTATCAGTTGCACTTTGCCATGTCATCATGTGCATCTCATTTGCATTCATGTTCGTCTTTTGCATCCGGTCACTTTCTCCGTTGTCCGTTTCGGAATCCGACACTCTCACATGCACCCGCCGCACCTCTCAGATCTTGTTTCATGAGCGGGAGAAAAACATTCTCGTAATGGGCTAAGATTTGTCGAGTGGTCTTGATATATCACCGGTAGACCGCCTGTCAAATTTCGTTCCATTTGGAGGTCGTTTGATGCCCCAACAGTTAACCACCTTAACCAAAACCCATCTTTCTCTTTGCATCCCCACACCCCTTCCCAACAGCCCACTAGCCAACCTAAACCCCCTCCATGCTCTCCGTCATTGGATCATGATCGTGTGGGCGAAAAACGCACCTCATTTGGACTCTCCTAGCTCCCTCTACCTATAAATAGGTCCTCCGCCTCCATTTTCGCACACGAAACCCTAGCATCCCTCTTCCTCCCGCCACCGGACATGTCCACCCCGTGCCGGACATGTCCGCCACAGCTGCCACGGCCAATCCAGCGCCGCCACATCGCCCTCCGCCACCTTCCTCCACCACAGGCCCGCAGAGCCCATCCAGGGCCCGCCCGGACCCGAAACTGCATCGCCGCTTGCTCGAGCTGCCCAAGCCGCCGCCCGCTCCCGCAGCAAGCCATAGCGCCCGAGCGGCCTGCCGTCTCCGCGCCAAGCCTCACCTGCGAGCCGCCTCACCGTCTCAACACCAGGAACTGCAATGGACATCACCTCCATGGAGCTCGTCGCCAGGAATGGACCTCCATGCCCGGATCTGGTGCCCAGGGGTCCAGATCCCTCCATCCCCATTGGATCCCGCGCCCTCGCCAGCCATGCCTCTGGCCTTGCTAGCGCTGTTGCGCCGCCGTGCATCGTCCTCGATCAGGAGTTGGGCGACGCCCTGCGCCAGCCGCACGCGGGCCCCGCTCCGGCCCAGGCCGCACAGCCAGCCTGATCCACCTCCCTCTGGCCCACCTCACCTCTTCCCCGATTCGGGCCGAAGCCCAGGGTGAGCGAGCCTGCTATCCCCCTCCCTGAGCAAAGTTTACTATATCGCGCCCGTCTATTTTTTCTTCAGAAACTGCCAAGTCCCCAGATTCCATGTCAGCATGTGTGCATTTTGTGATGCTTGCAACTTTGTGCATGTTGCTCCATTTTGGGTGTATGATATGTCAAATTATTCGTCTCTGAGTGCTCTACACGATGGTGTAGTTTGCATGCATGTTACTGTCCATCTTGATGCCTTAATCATTTTTGCAAGAGTATTATATGATGTTAACTGCTAAAAATTGTCATAACTTGCTGTTTTGTCTTTTTCATTGCATTTTGTGTGTTTATCTTTTGAGCATCATGTCTACATGTTTTAGGAGCATCTTGTTGCAATCTTTTTGGTGGTGCCATCCATGTATTTTTATGTGCCTTGTGGTGACTAGCACAAGATTGCAAAGTGTGCTACTTGATGTTGCTGATTTCTAAGACTTAGTGATTTCTGCTAAGTCTGTAACTATTACTTTATGTTGCCATGTTAACTTGATGCTACCATCAATTCCATGCATAATCTGGAGATGCTTAGTTGACATGTTTTGATGTCCATGTTATGCTCTATCATTCCATGCCTTTTGATGCCTCATATATGTCCCGTAGCATATGTTTTCATTGGCATGAACATGCCTAAATGATGTTCCGGTTTACAGTTAACTTCATGATGCCATGTTGTGAGCTTATTATTGATTAATTTGTGCCTCGTTTGGAGTTGCTCCGATTAGATGAATTGAACTATGCTATGAGTAATTCTTCCACATGCCAAGTTTTATAATTGTGGACTTCATATAACCTCTGTTCCAAGCTTGCAAACATGCTATGTAGATGTTGCTGTTTTACACTTGCTGAAACTGTTACAACATGCAAACTTGCCTTGATGGTTCCCACTAGTTCTTGAGCCATATGGTTATGATGTCTTGAAGTTATTTCCTCCTTGTTATATTTACTTTGATGCCATGCCCTTGGTTTCCATATAAATTGTTGTAGCTTGTCTCTTTCTTGCTCTCAAGTTTCATCGTGCTAAATCTGTCAACCTGTTAACAGCATGTTCCTTTTTGCAAGTATCATAGTAATTACCCCATGCATCATATGAACTTGTGCCTTGTTCTAAGTTGAAGTATATCATGTCTACCACATGCCCATGTCTTTTGCATATTTACTTAAGTTGCTATGATTTCTATTATTTGCCTCCAAAGTCAGCATCATAATGTTATTGTGTTGCATTCCCAGATTTCCTAAGTCTGAGAATCAGCTTATATCATGTTGCATCTTCTCTTGTTGATTGCCATTGATCTAGGGATTATATGGAGATGCTTAGTAATCATGTTTTGCTATGTTTAACCTATACTTTAATGCCATGATCTTGTACAATATCATCTTTGTTTCATGCCTCCAACATGTCAACATGTTATTTCTGCTCCTTGATTGCAAAGTGCTTAGTTGTTGTTTTGGGCAGATTGTGGTTGGAACTTGTATTGAGTGTGTGTTGAACCGTTGCTCCATTTTGAGCATGCTCTATATGAAACTTGCTTGATTTTGCATGTAGTTTCATCATGCCATGTTGCATCCATGTTTTGGAGTGTTTGTGATGTTGTTTTGCTTGCTTTTGCATCAATGCCATGTTTTACTTGTTTTGCTCATATTTTTTAGGCCGTAGCTCCGAATTAAACAAACTTTATATGTAACTTGACTAGAAAACCGTGTAGATCATCTTGGTGCACTTTAACTTGATGTTCAACAACTTTAAAATAATGTTTTGTTCAGATCTGGACCAATTTCGAAATTTGTATATGGGGAGTTTCCAGAATTGTTATGTGTTGTTTCCGGCCTCATTTAAGCTTGCTTTAATGTGTTGCTCTTGTAGGCATCATCTCTTGCCATGAGTAGAATCATGTAGCCTTGTCATGCATCATACTTGGTTGAGCATCATGTCATGTTTATGTGTTGTGTGTTTACCATGTTGTCTGCTTCTTTCCGGCTCGGCTCATTATCGGTAGTTCCTGTTTCGTTGCGATTGTGAGGATTCGTTCAACTACGTGGGATCGTCTTCTTCATGGACTCGTTCTTCTTCCTAGCGGGATTTCAGGCAATATGACCGTCACCTTGGATCTCACTACTATCTTTGCTATGCTAGTTGTCTCGATGCTATTGCTATGTCGCGCTACCTACCACTTGTTTATCAAGCCTCCCAAATTGCCATGATAGCCTCTAACCTTTTCACCCTTCCTAGCAAACCATTGTTTGGCTATGTTACCACTTTGCTCAGCCCTCTTATAGCGTTGCTAGTTGCAGGTCCAGTTGCAGGTTGTTCCATGTTGGGACATGGATATCATGGACATCATGGGATTGTTGGGGAATGCGGTAATTTCCAAAAAAATCCTACGCACATGCAAGATCCATCTAGGTGATGCATAGCAACGAGAGGGGAAGAGCGTTGTCCACGTACCCTCGTAGACCATAAGCGGAAGCGTTATGACAACGCGGTTGATGTAGTCGTACGTCTTCATGACCCGACCGATCCTAGCACCGAAGGTATGGCACCTCCGTGATCTGCACACATTCAGCTCGGTGACGTCCCATGAACTCTAGATCCAGCTGAGTGTCGAGGGAGAGTTTCATCAGCACGACGGCGTGATGACGGTGATGATGAAGCTACCGGAACAGGGCTTTGCCTAAGCACTGCAAGGATATGACCGACGTGGATTATGGTGGAGGGGGGCACCGCACACGGCTAAGACAATTGTCAACTTGTGTGTCTATGGGGTGCCCCCTCCCCTATATATATAGGAGTGGAGGAGGGGCAGGGGTGGGCCCTCTATGGTTTTCAACATAGTTTTCTCTAGGATCATATCATAAATAAAACGAGGAAGCTATACGTGAGCAATTGATCTACAACATAGATATGCAAATACTATCAGGACTAAGTTCATGATAAATTTAAGTTCAATTAATCATATTACTTAAGAAATCCCACTTAGATAGACATCCCTCTAATCATCTAAGTGATCACGTGATCCATATCAACTAAACCATGTCCGATCATCACGTGAGATGGAGTAGCTTCCAATGGTGAACATCACTATGTTGATCATATCTACTATATGATTCACGCTCAACCTTTCGGTCCCAGTGTTCCGAGGCCATATCTGCATATGCTAGGCTCGTCAAGGTTAACCCGAGTATTCTGCGTGTGCAAAACTGGCTTGCACCCAGTGTATGTGAACGTAGAGCTTATCACACCCGGTCATCACGTGGTGTCTCGGCACGACGAACTGTCGCAACGGTGCATACTAAGGGAGAACACTTATACCTTGAAATTTAAGTAAGGGGTCATCTTATAATGCTACCGTCGTACTAAGCAAAATAGGATGCATAAAAGATAAACATCACATGCAATCAAAATATGTGACATGATATGGCCATCACCATCATGTGCCTTTGATCTCCATCTCCAAAGTACCGTCATGATCTCCATCGTCACCGACATGACACCATGATCTCCATCATCTTGATCTTTATCAACGTGTCATCACATGGTCGTCTTGCCAACTATTGCTTTTGCATCTATTGCTATCGCATAGCGATAAAGTAAAGCAATTATATGGAGCTAGCATCTTATGCAATAAAGAGACAACCATAAGGGTCCTGCCAGTTGCCAGTAACTTTATATCTCATCACGTCTTGACCATATCACATCACAACATGCCCTGCAAAAATAAGTTAGACGTCACCTACTTTGTAGTTGCAAGTTTTACGTGGTTGCTACGGGGGCTGAGTAAGAACCGTTCTTACCTACGCATCAAAAACCAAAATGCGTTATAGTGATTGCTTTTTGATCTTCAGAAAGAACCCTATTCATTGAATCCAATTCAACTAAACTTGGAGAAACTGACACCCACCAGCCAGCTGTGTGCAAAGCACGTCGGTAGAACCAGTGTTGTCCATGTACCCTCATAGACCATAAGTGGAAGTGTTATGACAACGCGGTTGATGTTGTCATACGTCTTCACGATCCGACAGATCCTAGCACCGAAGGTACGGCACCTCCGCGATCTACACACGTTCAGGTCGGTGACGTCCCACGAACTCTAGATCCAACGGAGTGTCGAGGGAGAGTTTCGTCAGCACGACGGCGTCGTGACGGTGACGATGAAGCTACCGGAACAGGGCTTGGCCTAGGCACTACAATGATATGACCGAGGTGGATTATGGTGGAGGGGGGCACCACACGCAGCTAAGACAATTGTCAACTTGTGTGTCTATGGGGTGCCCCCTCCCCTGTATATAAAGGAGTGGAGGAGGGGGAGGGGCGGGCCCTCTATGGCACGCCCAAGGGAGTCCTACTCCCACCAGGAGTAGGATTCTGTGAGGGAACGTAGTAATTTCAAAAAAAATCCTACGCACACTCAGGATCATGGTGATGCATTGCAACGGGAGGGGAGAGTGTGTAGCACAATGTGGAAGCGTTAGCACAATGCGGTTGATGTAGTCGTACGTCTTCACGATCCGACCGATCCAAGTACCGAACGCATGACACCTCCGAGTCCTACACACGTTGAACTCAATGACGTCCCGCGAGCTCCGATCCAGCAAAGCATCACATGAGATTTTCTTCAGCATGACGGCGTGATGATGGTGATGATGTTGCTACCGACGCAGGGCTTCGCCTAAGCACCGCTACGATATGACCGAGGTGGATTATGGTGGAGGGGGGCACCGCACACGGCTGGGAGAGATCAACAGATCAACTTGGGTCTCTAGAGGTGCCCCATTCCCCCGTATATAAAGGAGTGGAGGAGGGGAGGGCCGTCCCTCTCTAGGGCGCGCCATGGGGAGTCCTACTCCCACCGGGAGTAGGATTCCCCCCTTTCCAACATGGAGTAGGAGAGGGAAGGAAGAGGAAGGAGGGAGGAAGGAAAGGGGAGCCGGCCCCCCTCCCAATTCGGATTGGGCTTGGGGGCGCGCCACCTCTCTTGCTCCTTTACCCTCCTTTCCACTAAAGCCCAATAAGGCCCATATACCTCCCGGGGGGTTCCGATAACCTCCCGATGCTCCGGTATATTCCCGATCTCACCCGGAACCATTCCGGTATCCAAATATATTCGTCCAATATATCGATCTTTATGTCTCGACCATTTAGAGACTCCTCTTCATGTCCATGATCATATCCGGGACTCCGAACTACCTTCGATACATCAAAACATAAAAACTCATAATAAGATCATCACCGAACTTTAAGCGTGCGGACCCTACGGGTTCGAGAACTATGTAGACATGACCGAGACACGTCTCTGGTCAATAACCAATAGCGGAATATGGATGCTCATATTGGCTCCTACATATTCTACGAAGATCTTTATCGGTCAAACCGCATAACAACATATGTTGTTCCCTTTGTCATCGGTATGTTACTTGCCCGAGATTCGATCATCAGTATCTCAATACCTAGTTCAATCTCATTACCGACAAGTCTCTTTACTCATTCCGTAATACATCATCCCGCAACTAACTCATTAGTTACAATGCTTGCAAGGCTTATAGTGATGTGCATTACCGAGTGGACCCAGAGATACCTCTCCAACAATCTGAGTGACAAATCCTAATCTGGAAATACGGCAACCCAAGAAGTACCTTTGGAGACACTTGTAGAGCACCTTTATAATCACCCAGTTACGTTGTGACGTTTGGTAGCACACAAAGTGTTCCTCCGGTAAACGGGAGTTGCATAATCTCATAGTCATAGGAACATGTATAAGTCATGAAGAAAGCAATAGCAACAAACTAAACGATCTTGTGCTAAGCTAACGGAATGGGTCAAGTCAATCATATCATTCTCCTAATGATGTGATCCCGTTAATCAAATGACAACTCATGTCCATGGTTAGGAAACTCAATCATCTTTGATTAACGAGCTAGTCAATTAGAGCCATACTAGTGACACTATGTTTGTCTATCTATTCACACATGTATTATATTTCCGGATAATACAATTCTAGCATGAATAATAAACATGTATCATGATATAAGGAAATAAATAATAACTTTATTATTGCCTCTAGGGCATATTTCCTTCAGTCTCCCACTTGCACTAGAGTCAATAAGCTAGATTACACAGCAATGATTCTAACACCCAAGGAGCCTTGGTGTTGATCATGTTTTGCTCGTGGAAGAGGCTTAGTCAACGAGTCTGCAACATTCAGATCCTTATGTATCTTGCAAATCTCTATGTTTCCCACCTGGACTTGATCCCGAATGGAGTTGAAGCGTCTCTTGATGTGCTTGGTTCTGTTGTGAAATCTGGATTCCTTTGCCATGGAAATTGCACCAGTATTGTCACAAAAGATTTTCATTGGACCCAATGCACTAGGTATGACACCTAGATCGGAGATGAACTCTTTCATCCAGACTCCTTCATTCGCTGCTTCCGAAGCAGCAATGTACTCCGCTTCACACGTAGATCCCGCCACGATGCTTTGTTTAGAACTGCTCCAACTGATAGCTCCACCATTTAATATAAACACGTATCCGGTTTGCGATTTAGAATCGTCCGGATCAGTGTCAAAGCTTGCATCAACGTAACCATTTACGATGAGCTCTTTGTCACCTCATATACGAGAAACATATCCTTAGTCCTTTTCAGGTATTTCAAGATGTTCTTGACCGCTGTATAGTGATCCACTCCTGGATTACTTTGGTACCTCCCTGCTAAACTAATAGCAAGGCACACATCAGGTATGGTACACAACATTGCATACATGATAGAACCTATGAATGAAGCATAGGGAACATCTTTCATTTTCTCTCTATCTTCTGAAGTGGTCGGGCATTGAGTCTTACTCAACTTCACACCTTGTAACACAGGCAAGAACCCTTTCTTTGTCTGGTCCATTTTGAACTTCTTCAAAACTTTTTCATGGTATGTGCTTCGTAAAAGTCCAATCAAGCGTCTTGATCTATCTCTATAGATCTAGATGCCCAATTTGTAAGCTGCTTCACCGAGGTCTTTCATTGAAAAACTCTTATTCAAGTATCCTTTTATGCTATCCAGAAATTCTATATCATTTCCAATCAACAATATGTCATCCACATAAAATATTAGAAATGCTACAGAGCTCCCACTCACTTTCTTGTAAATACAGGCTTCTCCAAAAGTCTGTATAAAACCATATGCTTTGATCACACTATCAAAGCATTTATTCCAACTCCGAGAGGCTTGCACCAGTCCATAAATGGATCGCTGGAGCTTGCACACTTTGTCAGCACATTTTGGATTGTAAAACCTTCAGGTTGCATCATATACAACTCTTCTTCCATAAATACATTCAGGAATGCAGTCTTTACATCCATTTGCCAAATTTCATAATCATAAAATGCGGCAATAGCTAACATTATTAGGACGGACTTAAGCATCGCTATGGGTGTGAAGGTCTCATCATAGTCAACTCCTCGAACTTCTTGAAAACCTTTCGCAACAAGTCGAGCTTTGTAGACAGTAACATTACCATCAGTGTTTGTCTTCTTCTTGAAGATCCATTTATTCTCGATGGCTTGCCGATCATCCGGCAAGTCAACAAAGTCCATACTTTGTTCTCATACATGGATCCCATCTTAGATTTCATGGCCTTAAGCCATTTTGCGGAATTTGGGCTCATCATCGCTTCCTCATAGTTCGTAGGTTCGTCATGGTCAAGTAACATGACCTCCAGAACAGGATTACCGTACCACTCTGGTGCGGATCTTACTCTGCTTGACCTATGAGGTTCAGTAGTAACTTGATCTAAAGTTTCATGATCATCATCATTACCTTCCTCACTAATTGGTGTAGGTGTCACAGGAACCGGTTTCTGTGATGAACTACTTTCCAATAAGGGAGCAGGTACAGTTACCTCATCAAGCTCTACTTTCCTCCCACTCACTTCTTTCGAGAGAAACTCTTTCTCTAGAAAGGATCCAAATTTAGCAACAAAAGTCTTGCCTTCAGATCTATGATAGAAGGTGTACCCAACAGTTTCCTTTGGGTATCCTATGCAGACACATTTCTCCGATTTGGGTTCGAGCTTATCAGGTTGAAGCTTTTTCACATAAGCATCGCAGCCCCAAACTTTAAGAAACGACAACTTTGGTTTCTTGCCAAACCATAGTTCATAAGGCGTCGTCTCAACGGATTTAGATGTTGCCCTATTTAACATGAATGCAGACGTCTCTAAGGCATAACCCCAAAATGATAGCGGTAAATCAGTAAGAGACATCATAGATCGCGCCATATCTAGTAAAGTACGATTACGACGTTTGGACACACCATTATGCTGTGGTGTTCCGGGTGGCGTGAGTTGCGAAATTATTCCGCATTGTTTCAAATGAACACCAAACTCGTAACTCAAATATTCTCCTCCATGATCAGATCGTATAAACTTTATTTTGTTGTTACAATGATTTTCAACTTCACTCTGAAATTCTTTGAACTTTCCAAATGTTTCAGACTTATGTTTCATTAATTAGATATACCCATATCTGCTCAAATCATCTGTGAAGGTGAGAAAATAATGATACCCGCCGCGAGCCTCAATATTCATCGGACCACATACATCAGTATGTATGATCTCCAACAAATCTGTTGCTCGCTCCATTGTTCTGAAGAACAGAGTCTTAGTCATCTTGCCCATGAGGCATGGTTCGCAAGCATCAAGTGATTCATAATCAAGTGATTCCAAAAGTCCATCTACATGGAGTTTCTTCATGCGCTTTACATCAATATGACCTAAACTGCAGTGCCACGTATAAGTTGCACTATCATTATTAACTTTGCATCTTTTGGCTTCAATATTATGAATATGTGTATCACTACGATCGAGATTCAATAAACCATTTATATTGAGTGTATGACCATAGAAGGTTTTATTCATGTAAATAGAACAACAATTATTCTTTGACTTAAATGAATAACCGTATTGCAATAAACATGATCCAATCATATCCATGCTCAACGCAAACACCAAATAACTTTTATTTTAGGTTCAACATTAATCCCGAAGGCAAAGGGACTGTGCGATGGTGATCTTATCAACCTAGGAATCACTTCCAACTCACATAATCACCTCGCCCTTAACTAGTCTTAGTTTATTTTGCAACACCCGTTTCGAGTTACTACTCTTAGCAACTGAACCAGTATCAAATACTGAGGGGTTTCTATAAAAACTAGTAAAGTACACATCAATAAAACGTATATCAAATATACCTTTGTTCACTTTACCATCCTTCTTATCCGCCAAGTATCTAGGGCAGTTCCACTTCCAGTGACCATTTCCTTTGTAGCAGAAGCACTCAGTTTCAGGCTTGGGTCTAGCTTTGGGTTTTTTTCATGGGAGTGGCAACTTGCTTGCCATTCTTCTTGAAGTTCCCTTTCTTTCCCTTGCCATTTTACTTGAAACTAGTGGTCTTGTCAACCATCAACACTTGATGCTTTTCTTGATTTCTACCTTCGTTGATTTCATCATCGGGAAGAGCTCAGGAATCCTTTTCGTCATCCCTTACATATTATAGTTCATCACGAAGTTCAAGTAAATTTGGTGATAGTGACTAGAGTACTCTGTCAATCACTATCTTATTTCGAAGATTAACTCCCACTCGATTCAAGTGATTGTAGTACTCATACATTCTGAGCACATGCTCACTCGTTGAGCTATTTTCCTCCATTTTGTAGGCAAAGTACTTGTCAGGAGGTCTCATACCTCTCGACTCGAGCATGAGTCTGAAATACCAATTTCAGCTCTTGGAACATCTTATATGCTCTGTGGCGTTCAAAACGTTTTTGAATTCCCGGTTCTAAGCCGTAAAGCATGGTGCACTAAACTATCAAGTAGTCATCATAACGAGCTTTGCCAAACATTCATAACATCTGCATCTGCTCCTGCAATAGGTCTGTCACCTAGCGGTGCATCAAGGACATAATTCTTCTGTGCAGGAATGAGGATAATTCTCAAATCACGGAGCTAGTCCGCATCATTGCTACTAACATCTTTCAACATAGTTTTCTCTAGGAACATATCATAAATAAAACGGGGAAGCTATATGTGAGCAATTGATCTACAACATAGATATGCAAATACTATCAGGACTAAGTTCATGATAAATTTAAGTTCTATTAATCATATTACTTAAGAACTCTCACTTAGATAGACATCCCTCTAATCATCTAAGTTATCACGTGATCCATATCAACTAAACCATGTCCGATCATCACGTGAGATGGAGTAGCTTTCAATGGTGAACATCACTATGTTGATCATATCTACTATATGCTTCACGCTCGACCTTTCGGTCTCAGTGTTCCGAGGCCATATCTGCATATGCTAGGCTTGTCAAGGTTAACCCGAGTATTCTGCTTGTGCAAAACTGGCTTGCGCCCATTGTATGTGAAGATAGAGCTTATCACACCCGATCATCACGTGGTGTCTCGGCACGACGAACTGTCGCAACGGTGCATACTCGGGGAGAACACTTATACCTTGAAATTTTAGTAAGGGATCATCTGATATTGCTACCGTCGTACTAAGAAAAATAGGATGCATAAAAGATAAACATCACATGCAATCAAAATATGTGACATGATATGGACATCATCATCTTGTGCCTTTGATCTCCATCTCCAAAGTACTGTCATGATCTCCATCGTCACCGGCATGACACCATGATCTCCATCATCTTGATCTTTATCAACATGTCATCACATGGTCGTCTCGCCAAGTATTGCTTTTGCAACTATTGCTATCGCATAGCGATAAAGTAAAGCAATTATATGGCGCTTGCATCTTATGCAATAAAGAGACAACCATAAGGCTCCTGCCAGTTGCTGATAACTTAAACAAAACATGATCATCTTATACAACAATTTATATCTCATCATGTCTTAACCATAAGGTTCTTTCTTTGCACTCATCAATGGAAATTCTCATAGCTTTGAGAGACTCATTGATATCATGCTTAGGTGGAATAGATCTAAGTTTCAAAGAATCAACATCAAGAGAAATTCTATCCACGTTCCTAGCCAACTCATCAATCTTAGAGAATTTTACTTCAATCAAAGCACTGAAACTCTTTTGCGAACTAATAAATTCTTTAATATTAGATTCAAAATCAGAGGGCATCTTATTATAATTTCCATAAGAATTGTTGTAGGAATTACCATAATTATTAGAGGAATTACTAGGAAACGGCCTAGGATTAAAATTACCTCTATACGCGTTATTACCAAAATTGTTCCTACCAGCAAAATTCACATCCATAGATTCATTATTATTCTCAATCAAAGTAGACAAAGGCATATCATTAGGATAAGAAGAAACACTCTTATTGGCGAACAATTTCATAAGCTCATCCATCTTTCCACTCAAAACATTAATTTCTTCTATAGCATGCACCTTTTTATTAGTAGATCTTTCACTATGCTATTGAAAATAATTAAACATAATATTATCTAGGAGTTTAGTAGCTTCTCCTAAAGTGATTTCCATAAAAGTGCCTCCCACGCCCGAATCTAAAATATTTCTAGAAGCAAAGTTCAATCCGGTGTAAAAAAATTGTATAATCATCCAAAGATTCAAACCATGTGTAGGGAAATTACGTATCTTCAAGGCCCATCAGTCCAGCCCAGGTCACATAGGCCGGACACCTGAGGACCCCTTAATCCAGGACTCCCTCATTAGCCCCTGAACCAGTCTTCAATGACGATGTGTTCGGCTCGCAGATTGTCTTCGGCATTGCAAGGCGGGTTTCTTCTCCGCATATTAAGCAGTCTTCAAAGCAAGAGAACTGTATCCGAATCTGTATAATAGTTACAACCCTCAACCACAAGATACAATATTTGATAAGATATATCCACTAACGGCCTTTTCGGCGAAACGTCACATTTGGCCTTTATTTTTCGAACCATTTGTTGGACTCCCGCTTCACGTTTTGAGACGCATCCACTACTGACACATCTTGTCAAAGCAGAGATCGTGCCCCCTTATTGCGGGATTTTCATCAATACGGCTTTAGGTAATCCAACCGTGCCATTCGCACGGCCCCTTGGGAATAGGCAAACTTTAAGGCTAGTGGGGGGCGTTTGATATTCACTACCTATATAAACGGATAAAGATCCATCTTATTACCCCACGCCTTTTTCCTTCCTTAGCCTCTCCATCCTCAAGCTCCAGCGCCCAAGCTTTCAATCTTTTCCACCACCCAACCTTCCCAACCATGGCCGGATCCGGCTCGCAAGGCAAGTGGGTGGTGATACGTCTCCGTCGTATCTATAATTTTTGATTGTTCCATGCCAATATTATACAACTTTCATATACTTCTGGAAACTTTTTATACTATTTTTGGGACTAACATATTGATCTAGTGCCCGGTGCCAGTTCCTATTTGTTGCATGTTTTTTGTTTCGCAGAAAATCCATATCAAACAGAGTCCAAACGGGATAAAAACTTATGAAGATTTTTTTGGAATATATGTGATTTTTGGGAATAAGAATCAACGCGAGACGATGCCCGAGGGGGCAACGAGGCAGGAGAGCGCGCTCCAGGGGGTGGGGGCGCCCCTGACCCTCGTGGCCACCCCGTAAGGCTGTTGGTGCCCTTCTTTTGCCACAAGAAAGCCAATATCCAGATACAAATTGTGTTAAAATTTCAGCCCAATCGGAGTTACGGATCTCCAAGAATATAAGAAACGGTGAAAGGCCAGAATATGGAATACAGAAACAGAGAGAGACAGAGAGATAGATCCAATCTCGGAGGGGCTCTCGCCCCTCCGCTGCCATGGAAGCCATGGACCAGGGGGTAAAACCTTCTCCCGTCTAGGGAGAAGGTCAAGTAAGAAGAAGAAGAAGAAGAAGGGGGGCCCTCTCCCCCTCTCTCCCGGTGGCGCCGGAACGCCGCTGGGGCCATCATTGTGTGACAGCGATCTACACCAACACCTCTATCATCTTCACCAACATCTTCATCACCATCCCCCATCTATCTACAGCAGTCCACTCTCCCACAACCTGCTGTACCCTCTACTTGAACATGGTGCTTTTTGCTTCATATTATTATCCAATGATGTGTTGCCATCCTATGATGTCTGAGTAGATTTTCATTGTCCTATCGGTAATTGGTGAATTGTTATGATTGGTTTAATTTGCTTGTGGTTATGTTGCTGTCCTTTGGTGCCCATCATATGAGCGCGCGCGTGGATCGCACCATAGGGTTAGTTGTATGTTGATAGGACTATGTACTGGAGGGCAAGAGTGACAGAAGCTTCAACCTAGCATAGAAATTGATGCATACGGGATTGAAGGGGGGCCAATATATCTTAATGCTATGGTTGGGTTTTACCTTAATGAACGTTAGTAGTTGCGGATGCTTGCTAATAGTTCCAATCATAACTGTATAGAATTCCAGGTCAGGGATGACATGCTAGCAGTGGCCTCTCCCACATAAAACATGCTATCGGTCTAGTAAAGTAGTCAATTGCTTAGCGACAATTTCACAACTCCTACCACCACTTTTCCACACTCGCTATACTAACTTTATTGCTTCCTTGCCTAAAACAGCCCCTAGTTTTTATTTACGTACTCTTTAAATTCTTGCAAACCTATCCCGTTACACCTACAAAGTACTTCTAGTTTCATACTTGTTCTAGGTAAAGCGAACGTTAAGCGTGTGTAGAGTTGTATCGGTGGTCGATAGAACTTGAGGGAATATTTGTTCTACCTTTAGCTCCTTGTTGGGTTCAACACTCTTACTTATCGAAATAGGCTACAATTGATCCCCTATACTTGCGGGTTATCAGGTGGCTTCCTCCGTTACGGAGAAGAACGTCAAAGAGCTCCAGGAGGCGGGGTACCTGGATGCGAATATCGCGCACAGGCTCCCCTCAAAAAAGCAAGTCATCCCCACTCCGGAGCCCGGCGAGAGAGTGGTATTCATCTCTCCCTTCCTCCGCGGACTAGGGTTTCCTCTCCACCCTTTCGTCTGCGGCCTCACGTTCTATTATGGACTGGATTTCCATGATCTAGCCCCAAATTCCTTCCTCCACATCTCGGTGCTTATCGTCGTGTGCGAGGCGCTCCTCCACACCCCCCCACTTCGGCCTATGTCTCAAGGTTTTCAATGTGAAGCCAAAAGTGGTTGACGGGCAACATGCAGACTACATCGGTGCCATGGTGAGCAAGCTCACCAACATCACCTGGCCCAAAGGGGCCTTCGTGGAGACCGTCAAAATATGCAACAGGAGTGGTTCTATATCACCGAACCTCGCGGCGCCACCTGATCGGCCACTCCTGAGTTTAGATCTGGACCCCCAATGTGTCTCGCATCATGGGTCAAGAAGGGCCTGGACTGGGCATCCACCGACGAAGTGATGATGCTGCAAAAGCGCATCAAAAATATGATAAAGAAGAACACCACCCTCACCGATGTGATTCAGGTGATGCTTTTCCGCCGGATTCTCCCCTGCCAGCGCTGACCTCTCCACATGTGGGAGTTCAATCCGGATGGTCCATGGACCCTGCAGCGATTCTTCGGCACGACACGCGAAGATATCTAGAAGCTGCTCTTCAAGGCCCAGAAGTCGTGGCCGGAGACGGCCGATGACATCGGCCTCGACTGTGCTCATCCGGCCACACGAGTAAGTTTTCTAGTTTCTGAACACAACTTCAGTTTGTAAATCAAAGGGTATGTTGAGCCTTGCATCCGTAAATTAGGGCTGGACAAAGGAGGAGCAGATCCAATGTCCAGCTCTGCTACCCGAAGACTCGGCCATTCCTCTGCTAATGAGGATGCTGGTCCCGGCGCCGTACCAGACACCGGAGAAGAAGAAGAAAGGCAAGGAGGCCAAAAAGTGGCCTTCGCCGTAAAGGTACCTCAGACACTGTGTCTGGGGATACTGGAGCTCCCTCCTCCCACGAGGGAGATGACGACGATGAGGAGGAGGAGAGCAATTCTCCCCTTAAGGGGGAGAAGAAAAGGGGGGCCTCCGTGGACCTAGAGGCGGAGGCGTCCAAGAGGGGGAAGATTTTCCTTTTGGACAACTCGGACTCGGATGCCGAAGTCATCCCTGAGTGGCGCCCCAAGCCGAAGCCCCTAGCCGAATCATAAGTATCTAAGGATATTGTACATATATTCGGTTTTATGCTTGCAGTTTTAACACACTAAATTGCATGTTGCAGTCCGGCTCACGGTCTCCCCAACTATCATCGTCTTCTGGGAAGTCGCTGGGGCCGGATATGATGGAGAGTGAGACGCCTCCGCAAGCCTCCCCGCCCACTACCATGGATAAAACCAAAGTGTTGTCCCGAAGAACCTCTTCGGGCCATGGAGAGGTGCGGGAGGACGTCCAGACAGCGCCAGAGGGTAACACCTCGGCTGCCGAGAACATGGGGGAACCGACCGCCATGGAGACTGGTGACGGGGGGCCATGCCCAATCCGGCCCCCAACCGATTATCATTCCAGAGAACCGTATGGCTCCGGAATCGAACAAGCAGCCTCCTTTGAAAGAAGGGGGCGTGTCGACTCCACCAGTGACCTCTGTCAATCCAGAGGCACCAGACACTCTAGTGGAAGTGCTTCAGCGCGCTTCCATTGTAGAGGAACACCGTAACCTTATGGGTACGGTGGTTGAGAAGATTCAGTCTGCTAAAAGCGGATTGAATGAAGCCTTTACCAGCCTACTAACAAGCTTTGAGGTATGTGATGTAATATTCTTTAGCTGCTTTGTATAGAAGATATGCATGTGTATAGATAGTAGCCCATGAGGCTCTGTTCGGCTTTTGCAAAGAAGGGCCGAACAGAGGATCAAGTAGTATTCGCATGAGATAATATACGTGTCTATTTGGATAAACAGGCTTCGCTGTTAGCACCAACCGCCTAGGCCGCCGTAGTGTCCGAACTTAAGGGGAAGCTGGAGCGGGCTGATGAAGAACTCATCCGCACCAACAAGCAGTTGGAGGAAACACAGGATATGCGGTACCTATATATATCTGAAATGATATGAGTGCTAATTTGTTATCTTAATGAGCTTTATGGTTATACTCATAGTTGACGCATCTGAGGTCGAGTCCCTCAATAGCGCGCTGGCTGAAGCCAAAAATATAGCGGAGGAGGAACGAGACGCCGGCCAAAAACATCAAGCAAGGTTGGATGAAGTCTAACAAGAGCTCAAGGATGCCATAAGCAAATGTGACTCCTTAGAGCGCAAGACTTCGAATCAAGCCTCCGAGCTTGCTAAGGCTCTCCAAAGTGTGAAGGAGGCCCGGGTTGAAGCCCAAGCGCCTACCGGGAGATCCAAGAGGCAAGCATATAGCAGCGGGTAAGGCCTTTAATATGCAGAGAAAATATGTAAGGAGGAGATACATCTTACTGACCCGGGTTTGGAGTTCTCCAGGAGCATTTGCAGATTTGCCCCGGAGTGTTGCTTACGCCGCGGAGTTCTTTCGAGACGAAGAGGGGAGCTCGACGGAGAAGTTGTTCTTGTCGCATTACCTTGCGCCAGAGCATCCGGTTCCCCTCAGCGATTAGCTGAAGCAGTTGACCGAACTGCATAGGGTGGCCGGATTAGCCATGAAGGATGTTATAGTCCATCTTTGGCCAGCCATGCCCATTGATACGTCTCCAATGTATCTATAATTTTTGATCGTTCCATGATATTATATTATCTCTTTTGCATGTTTAATGGGCTTTATTATACACTTTTATATTATTTTTGGGACTAACCTACTAACCCAAGGCCTAGTGAAAATTGCTGTTTTTTTTGCCTATTTCAGTGTTTCGCGGAAAAGGAATCTCAAACGGAATCCAAACGGAATGAAACCTTCGAGAGAGTTATTTTTGGAACAAACGTGATCCAGGGGACTTGGAGTAGACGTCAAGAAAGGAGCGAGGAGGCCATGAGGCAGGGAAGCGCGCCTGCCCCCCTTGGGCGCACCCCCCACCCTCGTGGGCCCCTCGCAGCTCCACCGACCTACTTCTTCCTCCTATATATACCCATATACCCCAAAAACATCCAGGAGCACCATGAAACCCTATTTCCACAGCCGCAACCTTCTGTACCCAAGAGATCCCATCTTGGGGCCTTTTCCGGAGCTTCGCCAGAGGGGGAATCGATCACGGAGGGCTTCTACATCAACACCATAGCCTCTCCGATGATGTGTGAGTAGTTTACCACAGACCTTCGGGTACATAGTTGTTAGCTAGATGGCTTCTTCTCTCTCTTTGGATCTCAATACAAAGTTCTCCTCGATCTTCTTGGAGATCTATTCGATGTAATTCTTTTTGCGGTGTGTTGTTGAGATCCGATGAATTGTGGGTTTATGATCAAGATTATCTATGAACAATATTTGATTCTTCTCTGAAATCTTTTATGTATGATTTGTTATCTTTGCAAGTCTATTCGAATTATTAGTTTGGTTTGGCCTACTAGATTGATCCTTCTTGCGATGGGAGAAGTGCTTCGCTTTGGGTTCAATCTTGCGGTGTCCTTTCCCAGTGACAGCAGGGGCCGCAAGGCACGTATTGTATTGTTGCTATCGAGGGTAAAAAGATGGGGTTTATATCATATTGCTTGAGTTTATCCCTCTACATCATGTAATCTTGCCTAATGTGTTACTTTGTTCTTATGAACTTAATACTGTAGATGCATGTTGGATAGCGGTCGATGTGTGGAGTAATAGTAGTAGATGCAGAATCGTTTCTCTCTACTTGTCGCGGACGTGATGCCTATATACATGATCATGCCTAGATATTCTCATAATTATGCACTTTTCTATCAATTGCTCGACAGTAATTTGTTTACCCACCGTAATACTTATGCTATCTTGAGAGAAGCCACTAGTGAAACCTATGGCCCCCGGGTCTACTTTCCATCATATAAGTTTCCAATCTATTTTACTTTGCAATCTTTACTTTCAATCTATATCATAAAAATACCAAAAATATTTATCTTATTATCTCTATCAGATCTCACTCTCGTAAGTGACCGTGAAGGGATTGACGACCCCTTTATCACGTTGGTTGCGAGGTTCTTATTTGTTTGTGTAGGTTCGAGGTGACTTGCGTGTAGTCTCCTGCTGGATTGATACCTTGGTTCTCAAAAACTAAGGGAAATACTAATGCTACTTTGCTGCATCACCCTTTCCTCTTCAAGGGAAAACCAACGCAGTGCTCGAGAGGTAGGAAGAAGGATTTCTGGCACCGTTGCCGGGGAGATCTACGCACAAGTCAAGACATACCAAGTACCCATCACAAACTCTTATCTCTCGCATTACATTATTTGCCATTTGCCTCTCGTTTTCCTCTCCCCCACTTCACCCTTGTCGTTTTATTCGCCCTCTTTTTCCATTCCCCACTTTTTCGCTCGCTTCTTGTGTGCTTGTGTGTTGGATTGTTCGTCATGATGGCTCAAGATAATACTAAATTGTGTGATTTTTCCAATACCAACAATAATGATTTTATTAGCACTCCATTGCTCCTCTTACCGATGCTAAATCTTGTGAAATTAATACTGCTTTGCTGAATCATGTCATGAAAGATTCGTTTTCTGGCCTTCCTAGTGAAGATGCCTCTACCCATCTAAACAGCTTTGTTGATTTTTGTGATACGCAAAAGAAGAAAGATGTGGATAATGATATTGTTAAATTGAAGTCATTTTTGTTTTCTCTTAGAGATCGTGCTAAAACTTCGGTTTCGTCTTTGCCCAAAATAGTATTGATTCTGGGAACAAGTGCAAAGATGCTTTTCTCTCTAAGTATTTTCCTCCCGCTAAGATCATCTCCCTTAGAAACGATATTATGAATTTTAAGAAACTTGATCATGAGCATGTTGCACAATCTTGGGAGAGGATGAAATTAATGATTCGCAATTGCCCTACTCATGGTTTGAATTTATGGATGATCACACAAAATTTTTATGCTGTATTGAATTTTTCTTCTAGAAATCTTTTAGATTCGGCCGCAGGAGGCACTTTTATGGAAATCACTTTAGGAGAAGCTACCAAACTCCTAGATAATATTATGGTTAATTATTCTCAATGGCACACCGAAAGGTCTACTAGTAAAAAGGTTCATGCTATAGAAGAAATTAATGCTTTGACTGGAAAGATGGATGAACTTATGAAATTGTTTGCTAATAAGAGTGTTTCTTCTGATCCTAATGATATGCCTTTGTCTACTTTGATTGAGAATAACAATGAATCTATGGATGTGAATTTTGTTGGTAGGAACAATTTTGGTAATAGCACGTATAGAGGAAACTTTAATCCTAGGATGTATCCTAGTAATTCCTCTAATAATTATGGTAATTCCTACAACAATTCTTATGGAAATTATAATAAGATGCCCTCTGATTTTGAATCTAGTATTAAAAATTTTATTAGTTTGCAAAATAGTTTCAATGCTTTGATTGAAGAAAAATTGTCTAAGCCTGATGAGTTGGCTAGGAACGTGGATAGAATTTCTCTTGATGTTGATTCTTTGAAACTTAGATCTATTCCACCTAAGCATGATATCAATGAGTCTCTCAAAGCCATGAGAATTACCATTGATGAGTGCAAAGAAATAACCGCTAGGATGCGTGCTAAAAACGATTGCTTTACAAAAGCATGTTCTTCTAGTTTTGATGATAATAAGGATGAAGATCTAAAAGTGATTGATGTATCTCCTATTAAATCTTTGTTTTGCAATATGAATCTTGATAATGATGGGACCGGAGATGAGTCAACTTTAGTTAAAAGGTGTCCCAATGGTTTGGAGTTTCTAGATCTTGATGCAAAAATTAATAAAAGTGGGATTTAAGAGGTCAAAACTTTACATAGCAATGAACCCACTATTTTGGATTTCAAGGGAGTTAATTATGATGATTGCTCTTCGATAGATTGCATTTCCTTGTTACAATCCATCCTAAATTCTCTGCATGCTTATAGTCAAAATAAAGCTTTTACCAAACATATCGTTAATGCTTTAATGCAATCTTATGAAGAAAATCTTGAATTAGAAGTTTCTATCCCTAGAAAACTTCATGATGAGTGGGAACCTACTATTAAAATTAAAATTAAAGATCATGAATGCTATGCTTTATGTGATTTTGGTGCTAGCATTTCCACGATTCCAAAAACTTTGTGTGATGTGTTAGGTTTCCGTGAATTTGATGATTGTTCTTTAAATTTGCACCTCGCAGATTCCACTATTAATAAACCTATGGTAAGGATTAATGATGTACTTATTGTTGCAAATAGGAATTATGTGCCTGTAGATTTCATTGTTCTTGATATTGATTGCAATCCTACATGTCCCATTATTCTTGGTAGACCTTTCCATAGAACGATTGGTGAAATTATTGATATGAAAGAAGGGAATATTAGATTTCAATTTCCGTTAAGGAAGGGCATGGAACACTTTCCTAGAAAGAAAATTAAATTATCTTATGAATCTGTTATGAGAGCCACTTATGGATTGCCTACCAAAGATGATAATACCTAG
Organism: Triticum urartu; assembly: GCF_056163025.1. Taxonomy (NCBI): domain Eukaryota; kingdom Viridiplantae; phylum Streptophyta; class Magnoliopsida; order Poales; family Poaceae; genus Triticum; species Triticum urartu. The sequence continues at coordinate 103,007,501 of NC_141878.1, forward strand.
ATCTATTCTTGTTTTTATGCCTAGCTAGGGACGTTAAACGATAGCGCTTGTTGGGAGGCAACCCAATTTTATTTTTGTTCCTTGATTTTTGGTTCTGTTTAGTAATTAATAATTCATCTATATTCTGTTTATATGTGGTTTTATGCTTTTAATTAGTGTTTGTGCCAAGTAGAACCTTTGGGAATACTTGGGGGAAGTTTTTGCGATCTTGCTGTAAAAAACAGAAACTTTAGTGCTCACGAGATTTGCTGCCATTGTTTACTGGAGAGTGATATTAGGTTGATTCTTTTTGCAGATGATTAATAGACAAACTCCTCACGTCCACCAATTTATTTCAGAATTTTTGGGGTTACATAAGTATTCGAAACCTACAAATTACTACAGACTATTCTGTTTTTGACAGATTCTGTTTTTCGTGTGTTGTTTGCTTATTTTAATGAATCTATGGCTAGTATCGGAGGGTATGAACCATAGAGAAGTTGGAATATAGTACGTTTAACATCAATATAAATAAAGAATGAGTTAATTACAGTACCTTAAGTGGTGGTTTGTTTTCATATACTAACGGAGCTCATGAGATTTTCTGTTGACTTTTGTGTTGTGAAGTTTTCAAGTTTTGGGTAAAGATTTGATGGATTATGGAACAAGGAGTGGCAATAGACTAAGCTTGGGAATGCCCAAGGCACCCCAAGGTAAAATTCAAGGACAACAAAAATCCTAAGCTTGGGGATGCCCCGGGAGGCATCCCCTCTTTCGACTTCGTCCATCGGTAACTTTACTTGAGGCTATATTTTCATTCACCACATGATATGTGTTTTGCTTGGAGCGTCTTGTATGATTTGAGTCTTTGCTTTTTAGTTTACCACAATCATCCTTCCCGTACACACCTTTCGGGAGAGACACACATGAATCAGAATTTATTAGAATATTCTATGTGCTTCACTTATATCTTTTGAGCTAGATAATTTTGCTCTAGTGCTTCACTTATATCTTTTAGAGCACGGTGGTGGTTTTATTTTATAGAAATTATTGATCTCTCATGCTTCACTTATATTATTTTAAGAGTCCTTTAGAACAGAATGGTAATTTTATTTGGCTATAAAATTGGTCCTAAGATGATAGGCATCCAAGATTGGTATAATAAAAACTTTCATAAAAAGGTGCATTGAATACTATGAGAAGTTTGATATTTGATAATTGTTTTGAGATATAAAGATGGTAATATTAGAGTTGTGCTAGTTGAGTTGTTGTGAATTTGAGAAATACTTGTGTTGAAGATTGCCAGTCCCGTAGCATGCACGTATGGTAACCGTTGTGTAACAAATTTGAAACATGAGGTGTTCTTTGATTGTCTTCCTTATGAGTGGCGGTCAGGGACGAGCGATGGTATTTTCCTACCAATCTATCCCACTAGGAGCATGCGTGTAATGATTGGTTTTTGATGACTTGTAGATTTTTGCAATAAGTATGTGAGTTCTTTATGACTAATGTTGAGTCCATGGATTATACGCACTCTCACATTTCCGTCATTGCTAGCCTCTTCGGTACCGTGCATTGCCCTTTCTCATCTTGAGATTTGGTGCAAACTTCGCCGGTGCATCCAAACCCCGTGATATGATACGCTCTATCACACATAAACCTCCTTATATGTTCCTCAAAACAACCACCATACCTACCTATTATGGCATTTCCGTAGCCATTCCGAGATATATTGCCATGCAACTTTCCACCGTTTCATTTATGACACGCTTCATCATTGTCATATTGCATTGCATGATCATGTAGTTGACATCGTATTTGTGGCAAATCCACCATGTATAATCTATCATACATGTCACTCTTGATTCATTGCCCTTCCCAGTACACCGCCGGAGGCATTCATATAGAGTCATATTTTGTTCTAGTATCGAGTTGTAATCATTGAGTTGTAAATAAATAGGAGTGTGATGATCATCATTAATAGAGCATTGTCCCAAATAAAAAAGGGAAAGGCCAAATAAAAAAGGCCCAAAAAGAGAAATAAAAAGGGACAATGCTACTATCTTTTTTTCCACACTTGTGCTTCAAAGTAGCACCATCATATTTATGATAGAGAGTCTCTTGTTTTGTCACTTTCATATACTAGTAGGAATTTTTCATTATAGAACTTGGCATGTATATTCCTACAATGGGCTTCCTCAAATGCCCTAGGTCTTCGTGAGCAAGCAAGTTGGATGCATACCCACTTAGTTTCTTTTGTTCAGCTTTCATATATTTATAGCTCTAGTGCATCCGTTGCATGGCAATCCCTACTCCTTGCATTGACATCATCTGATGGGCATCTCCCTAGCCCATTGATTAGCCGCATCGATGTGAGACTTTCACCTTTTTTGTCTTCTCCACATAACCCCCATCATTATATTCTATTCCACCCATAGTGCTATATCCATGGCTCACGCTCATGTATTGCGTGAAAATTGAAAAAAGTTTGAGATTACTAAAGTATGAAAGAATTTCTTGGCTCGTCATCGGGGTTGTGCATTATGAGAGCATTCTTGTGTGAAGAAAATGGAGCATGACCAAACTATATGATTGTGTAGGGATGAACTTTCTTTGGCCATGTTATTTTGAGAAGACGTGATTGCTTAGTTAGTATGCTTGAAGTATTATTATTTTTATGTCAATATTAAACTTTTGTCTTGAATCTCTCGTATCTGAATATTCATGCCACAATAAAGAAAATTACATTGAGAATTATGCTAGGTAGCATTCACATCAAAAATTCTATTTTTATCATTTACCTAATCGGGGACGAGCAGGAATTAAGCTTGGGGATGCTTGATACGTCTCCAACGTATCTATAATTTTTTTATTCTTCCATGCTATTATATTATCTATTTTGGATGTTAAATGGGCTTTATTATACACTTCCATATTATTTTTGGGACTAACCTACTAACCCAAGGCCTAGTGCAAATTGCTGTTTTTCTTGCCTATTTCAGTGTTTCGCAGAAAAGGAATATCAAACGGAATCCAAACGGAATGAAACCTTCGGGAGAGTTATTTTTGGAAAAAATGTGATCCACGGGACTTGGAGTAGATGTGAAGAAAGGAGCGAGGAGGTCGCGAGGCAGGGAGGCGCACCTGCCCCCCTGGGCGCGCCCCCCACCCTCGTTGGCCCCTCACGGCTCCACTGACCTACTTCTTCCTCCTATATATACCCATATACCCCGAAAACATCTAGGAGCACCACGAAACCCTATTTCCACCACCGAAACCTTTTGTACCCAAGAGATCCCATCTTGGGGCCATTTCTGGAGCTCCGCCGGAGGGGGAATCGATCACGGAGGGCTTCTACATCAACACCATAGCCTCTCCGATGATGTGTGAGTAGTTTACCACAGACCTTCGGGTCCATAGTTATTAGCTAGATGGCCTCTTCTCTCTCTTTGGATCTCAATACAAAGTTCTCCTTGATCTTCTTGGAGATCTATTCGATGTAATTCTTTTTGCGGTGTGTTTGTCAAGATCCAATGAATTGTGGGTTTATGATCAAGATTACCTATGAACAATATTTGATTCTTCTTTGAAATATTTTATGTATGATTTGTTATCTTTGCAAGTCTCTTCGAATTATCCGTTTGGTTTGGCCCACTAGATTGATCTTTCTTGCAATGGGAGAAGTGCTTAGCTTTGGGTTCGATCTTGTGGTGTCCTTTCCCAGTGATAGTAGGGGCGGCAAGGCACATATTGTATTGTTGCCATCGAGGATAAAAAGATGGGGTTTATATCATATTGCTTGAGTTTATCCCTCTACATCATGTCATCTTGCCTTTTGCGTTACTCTGTTCTTATGAACTTAATACTCTAGATGCAAGCTGGATAGCAGTCGATGTGTGGAGTAATAGTAGTAGATGCAGAATTGTTTCGGTCTACTTGTCGCGGACGTGATGCCTATATACATGATCATGCCTAGATATTCTCATAATTATGCACTTTTCTATCAATTGCTCGACAGTAATTTGTTTACCCACCATAATACTTATGCTATCTTGAGAGAAGCCACTAGTGAAACCTATGGCCCCCGGGTCTATTTTTCCATCATATAAGTTTCCAATCTATTTTACTTTGTGACCTTTACTTTCAATCTATATCATAAAAATACCAAAAATATTTATCTTATTATCTCTATCAGATCTCACTCTTGTAAGTGACCGTGAAGGGATTGACAACCCCTTTATCGAGCTGGTTGCGAGGTTCTTATTTGTTTGTGTAGGTTCGAGGTGACTTGCGTGTAGTCTCCTACTGGATTGATACCTTGGTTCTCAAAAACTGAGGGAATTACTAACATTACTTTGCTGCATGTAACATCCCAAATTTTCAATTTGGAATGTTATACAATAGATCATCATTGCATATCATATTTTATTGCATTTTGGTTGATCCTAGAAATTTCATGCAACTCAAGGACCCTCGGAGAGAGTTGGGGATTTCGTTATTTTCATATTTGAGTTTTCTCAAATTTTGAAAATAGGATCATTTGATTTTATTTATTTTATCTTCCATTATTTCTATTATAAAAGTATGATAGAGGGAATAAAATGACTTTCCCAAAATAAAGAAATATTGAGGATTTAATAATAAAATCAAATAAGATTTTATTTTGGTTTTATTTGCTATTTTATTTTAATTTAGGAAAATGCGCGTTTTTCAAAATTGCATTTAGGCCCCAAATAAATGTTCATCCTGTGCGGCTTCATTTTAGAAGCCGGGGAAAATTTATTTCGGGATTTTTGGAGTCCGTTTAGTATTCCTTTTGTTTTTTTTCTGAGCGTAATTATTTATAAAAAAGTCTGAACCGACCTACGGGCCATATCCGACTAGGACTCCCTGGCCGAGGCCTTTAACTAGCGCCACCCTGAGGCCCGAACAGCCCAACCACGCCCCACCCCGAACCCTAACCCTAGCCGCGTCGCGCCGCCGCCGCCACCCTGCCGCGCCGCTGCCACGCGCCGCCACCCATGCCACCCCGCCGCGCCGCCACCCGCGCTGCCCCGCCGCCGCCGCCGTCGTTCGCCGGAGCTGCGCCGCCGCCGTCGTTTGCCAGAGCCGCCGAGGTAGCTGCCGTTGCCTCGGTTTTCATGAAGAAAACCAATCGGTTTTTTAAAAAAAACTTAGATCTGTTTCTTTTGTTAGATCGGTTTTTTTGGTTTAGTTAATTAGCGAGCGTTCGCTCGTTCGTTCATTTTAACGAACGCGTTCATCGTTTAGATCCAAATAACGAACGTTCGTTCGTTAATCTGTTCGTCATTTTTCTTTTCTCGGATTAAATCCGCGATTTGGAGTTTCCTCTCGAAACCCTCTTTCCGTTTAACCAATTCAAACAAGTTTTTGCCTCTGTAAAAATTGCCGTAGATCCAGAACAGTAAACGAAGATTGTTTATTTTGTCGTTTGTCTTTCGTTGCTTCGTTCGATTTGGTTCTTTTTGCCAACCGGAGTTCTTAAGTTGAACTTTCTGGTTAGACCTCTTATTTGAGTTTTACCTGTGCATTAGTTGAGTACTTATTGTATGCTTGTTTGTTTGCGATAGAGTACCCGGAGTGCGCCACTTGCTACTTCGAATCGCTAGGTTTCCCGGATCATCAGCAAGGCAAGTAACACGTTGATCATACCTCCTACTACCCATGTTTTTATTGCATTAGATCAATTCTCACACATTGCATGATTAGGATCGAATTAAATTATGGGCTTGGGAAGTAGTTGAGGTAGAACCTATTACCTGATTATTATCAAACCTTTGGGAGTTACTTCTACGTTTGCTTATTATGCCATGCTATGCTAGTAGACGTGGATTGGGTGAGTAAAATCCATGACAGATGTGAGATTGTTAAATTAATGGTTTATCTAAGGTGGCAACTTAAATACACATCTGGGTGGATTGAGGCACCTGGGTATTCCAGCAATTGCCTGTCTTTCTTTTGGACCGCCACCCAGGCTCAAAGGGATCATGAGATTATTCATGCTAGAAACTACCGTGTGCATCCACAAGCTACTATGGGCTCTAGCATAGTTGAGTAAGTCGTGTGAACTCTTATAGTGGTAGACTAGCAGATGTAGGGGAAAGTAGGTGTAATGGTCTACCCGATCGTAAGGTGCTAGCGCTTCTGAAACATTATGTCTCGGTCATCCGTTTCTCAAACACCATGGAGTGCGAGAATCCCAACGGAGGAGATCGAGTCTTGTGGGAAAAACTGCGCAAACCTCTGCAGAGTGTATAAACTAATCACGGTTAGTCGTGTCCCCGGTTATGGATATCTTGAGTATCTAGTACTTGGATTATCATGTGAATCTCATCATGTTACTCTAAATTAATTTTGTTGGGTTTTAATGATGTTTCTTAATTGGGATTGAGAATGTTGTCAACCATTCTCAATGTTTAACAACTACCATGATAGTTAAATAAAATTTATTCCTTTGCAGTAGGGAAAATTGGCTTTGCACAAAACTGTAACCATAGAGCTTTCCACCAGCCAAATATGCATATAGTATAGTCTTATTCTTTCATTCCTCTCTATGTGTTACATTGCCAGCATATTCCATGTGCTGCCCGTTTCGGGCTGCAACGTTCATGTTGCAGACTTTTCAGACGACGAGTAAGGTGCTTTTAGGTCGTGGTTCTATACTTAGTGATGTCGTTGGAGTTGATGGACTCACTTATCTTCCAAGCCTTCCGCTGTTATCGTTATTAGATGGCCTTAAGCCATATTTATTGTAATAAGTTCTCTTTTGAGACACTCGATGTAATAAGTGTGTGATTGCTACTCTGTTATAAATCCTGCAAGTACTGTGTGGTGTCAGCATTACTGATCCAAGGATGACACCTGAGCACAGAGATTGGACCGTTTGAGGTCTGGTCGCTACAAGATGGTATCAGAGCACATGTTGACTGTAGGACGTGACCCTATAAACTGGCAAGCCCATAGGACAGATTTTTCTCTAAAACTTTACTTTTCAAAAGGATCTTTTACCTCTCTTCTCTTCTGAGCTTATTCAAATATTCCCTTTTAGTGGGACCATACCCGTTTTCCCTTTTGACCACGAAGATTCGACTGACGAGACCACTCCAAGAAGTACAAGATATCGGACAAGTAAGATCATTTCAGAATGAAGAGGATTTTACCGTGCATTATAATAATGGAAACTACAACGGGTGAAGACTCCGAAAACTAGGAGAATTTGAAGGCCGTTTAGAATTTTCCAGATTTGTATGACCTAGGAAGGCACCCCTTATGGAACTTGGCAGACTATTGAAGCTGTCAATACCGGGATCAAGGTGTATCGGAGAAAGACTGAAACAAGGAGCATGAGAACTTGAAGTTTTGAAAACCCTAAGGCAGGAGATATCAACTATGGAATGATAGCTCATGGAAATGACAAGAGCAGAAACATGGTTATCCATGATGTCATCGCCCGCTTATGCTATTTGTCACCGGGATGAGTTAAGCAGGCATTTCTTCCGAAGGATTTGTCACACCCCTAGTTCTGGTATGCTCGAGGCTAGCTAGTCAGGTGTGCATCATGTTTAAATTTCATTTAAATTTGAAATGAGGATTTGTGAAATCCTCAGAATCATTTCTGGAAATGACCCAGATAAAAATTGCTCCAAAAAGGTCCAAGAAAATGTTCATGTTGTTCTCTAAAAATATTGGACAGAGATGAAAATCAAACCAATATTTTTAGGAGCTCATAAGTATTTATTTTGGGCATTTGGAATCAATGCAGTAATTATTTGCTTTGGATATATAAATGTTATATATATTATATGTCCAAAAATTGTGCCATTTGTTGAGGAGCTCTGGAATAATACCACTAGCCCCTACAAAAATTGGCATAATAAAATAAAATGGTTTAGTATTTTTATTAAACCAAACAAATGTCAGAAAAATAGGAAAGAAACAAAAACAGAAAGCTTACCTGGCGCTTACCTACAGCCATCTAGCGCCTCAGCCGGCTCAGTGGTGCGGCCCACTGGCCCAACCGCCAACCATCGTCCTCCTGGCGGCGACAGAAGGACAGGGGCACGCGCCGGCGCGCGCGGCCACGCGTCCGGCCGGGGCCACGTTCCCCTCCACCTCCTGCTTCTCCTCCTCGTCGTCTGGATGCCCCGCGCGACGCCACGCACCGCCCCGACCTCTCTCCCTCTCCCTCGCTCTCCCCCCTCTTCTGGTTCTCTTCTGTGCGACCGCCCGAGCACCACCGTCGCAGCCGCACGCCATTGCCGCGGCCACCGCCTCCCCCTCGCCCTCTCTTCGAGTCCAGAAGCTCCGCCACGTCGTCCTCCACCTCTCCGTCAAGCCACGCGCCTCGGGAGGCCCTGGAGAGCCGCCTCGCCGCAGTCTTCATCTCCGGTCACGGGAGATCGACTTCACCGCCCCATCGTCTTCAACGCGTCCCCGAGCTCGCCGACCGCCTCGTCCGAACCGCCGTGAGCTTCTACACCATTCCCCTCTCTCCGTTTAGCCGCCTGCACGCCGTAGCCCCTTTCCCTGCCATGGCCGTAGCTCCTCGCCGCCGTCTATGTCGCCACCGTCGCCCTGGCCACCGCAGCCCGCAACCGAGCACGTCACCGTGCTCCTGGTGCCACGAGGGTGCCGCAGAGCCCCTCGGGTGGCCTCCCCGTGCCACACAGCCCGCTCCCACTTGAAGCCCGTGCTCCGGCCGCCGCCCCGAGCTCCGCTCCGGCGAGCTCCGGCCGTCCCCGCCTCTCCCACTTGCTCCAGATGACGCGGATGAGCGCTGGCTCCTCGCCAGTGGTCTCCGCCGTCCAAATGGTCGCTGGAGGGCGAAATCCGAGGCCCTCCGCCGTGTCTGGCTCGCCGGCGTCACGCCGCCGGTGGCTTTGACCCCGCTGACCGTTGACAGGGTGGGCCCAGTTTGACCTCCCCCTTGTCTCACTGACGCGTGGGCCACCCCCTGACATTTAGTTAGTATTAATTTAACACTAATTAACCTAGGTTAGTTACCTAGTTAGTCACTGACCAGTGGGCCCGGCGCCCACTAATCCTAATTAGGCTAATTAAACCCCCTGTGAACTAACTGAGTCACTGATGTGTGGACCCCACACGTCAGGTTTGACTTGTTCAGCTCCTTTGACCTGCTGACGCAATGCTGCTGTCATGCTGACACAATATATCATTTTCTGGTATTAAAATAAATCAGGAAATTCCAGAAAATGATATAAACTTCAAAAATTCATAGAAATTCAACCGTAGCTCAGATTGAAATAATTTATATATGAAAAATTATCAGAAAAATTCAATCTATCCATCTGTACCATTTTCATGCATGACAAACCAACCTATACATGTTGTTTATATGAAAACACATGAATGGCATTTATAAGAGCTTATTTTGGAGTTGCATTTGAATCTTTAGTTCAAATGGACTTTAACCAAATGAATGCTAGTTAAATTAGCTCAAACAACATCACATCTTCATGCCATGTTCATGCATCATATTGTTGCATATGCTTGTGTATTGATTGTCGACACCGTTCCTTCTCGATAGGTACTGCTCCGGAGACCGATCCAGAGTACCTGTCAGAGGAGGAGTGCCCCCTCCGTTGATCTACCAGGCAAGCAACCCCCTTGTTCATTCTAATACAATCCTACTCTCTCGCTCCTGCTCTCATTTATTGCATTAGGACAACAACGATTCAACTGCTACTTTATGCTGCGGTAGTTGAACCCATTCCTCTGCATGACCTGTCATTGCCAAAGTAATAGTTAAAACCAACTAGCATGTGTAGGAGTTGATCGAGCCATGTTGTGTTCTTGCCATGCCATGCCTGCTATTGCTTAGGGTTGTGTCAGGTCTGATTCATCGGGAATGAATTGGAGTGGTACGATATGTTCTGGTGCTGAGAGTTAAGCGTGTGAACATGATTTGGTAAAGGTAGCTATGAGAGGCCATGTAGGAGTACATGGTGAGTTGTCTCACTGGAACCGTCCTTAAGCACTGAGTTCCGTGTATGTTGTCCAATGACTAGCTACTACCACACATTGGAATGCTTAAGTGCCCCTCTTGACTTATTAGCCAACTTGATCTCTGTCCAGGAGTCGCAAATAGTTTCTGGTGTTTGTAGGTAGTGTTAGTAGTCTACCAAGTGGCACCCGGCCAGGTGGGCTTGGGACAGACTAGGCACAAGTGGCACGGTGTACCAAGCATAGATCCATCTGGCGAGGTGGGCTTGGGAACCCTGCACATATCGTTTGGGGCCGTGAGCGACACCCCGGCCGGATCTCCTTGCGGATGGAACCCGAATAGGCGATAAACCTGGATTAGAGTCTTGTGTGGTTAGTCAGGTCGTGACCGACACCCTCGCCAGGCTTCCGCTTGAAGGTTGCCGAGGTACATGACGTGTACATGGTGATAAGTGGTGAGAGCGTGTGTGAAGAAGTAGACCCCTGCAGGGTTATCATGATCTATTTGAATAGCCGTGTCCTCGGTTATGGACTTCTTGGATGCCTACGTGGTACATAGACAACTTAAAGTGGATACTCTAAAATGCTCAAGACAAGTGTGAGTGCTATGGATGGCCTCCTCGTCAGGAGACGAGGATGAATCCATAGTAGTGTATTGATGTGGTGCTTAGTGGACTCGTGTGCGCTGCCTCATCTCAAAGAAGTTTCTCGTTGTCGTAGAACAGGATAGCCACTGAGTCAAAGCTAGCTTGCTGCAACTAAACCCCACTTCACCTTCTTGATACAAATGCATGTATGATAGGATCTGATGTAAGTCTTGCAGAGTACCTTTGTACTCACGTTTGCTTTATTTATGTTTTGCAGATGAGACGTCTGTCTCACTAGTAGTGTCGCTTGGACTTTGACGAGTAGCTTTTTACCTCAGCTACGATCTTGTACCTTGGAGGGACTTGTAGATAGTCAGGTTTCTTAGCCTTTTTCTTTTGTAGTTGTCTGTACTCAGACATGTAATGCTTCCGTTGCTTGTATGCTCTGAATGATGGGTCATGTGACCCCTGTTTGTATTTAATGCTATGTGGCTCTTCTGGGCCTTTATCTATATGAGCTTGCGTTATGTTGTGATGCCATGTTGTACAGCACATACTTGCATGTTATGCGTACGTGTAACGTGTATTGCTATGTGTGGGATCCGACAACCTAGTTGTCTATCCTTGGTAGCCTCTCTTATGGGGAAATGTAGTCTAGTGCTTCCACCGAGCCATGGTAGTCCGCTACAGCCCGGTTTACCGGAGTCCTGCTAGCCCAGCACTACTGCTCCAGAACACTCAGACTGGCCGGCATGTGATTCACTTCGTTCCTATGTCTGTCCCTTCAGGGAAATGTCACGCGGTGACATCTGGAGTCCTGCCTAGCCTGCTACAGCCCGGGTTCCCGGAGTCCTGTTAGCCCAGTTGCTACAGCCCGGATTCACACGCTGCTGACCGACATGCTCGATGTTGTTTCATGTATGCCTGTCCCCGTAAGTTAGTGCCACTTTGGGTTCACGACTAGTCATGTCGGCCCGGGTTCTCTGGCATATGGATGCTAGCAACACTATCATATACGTGAGCCAAAAGGCGCAAACGGTCCCGGGCCATGGTAAGGCGACACCCGTGGGAATACCGTGCGTGAGGCCGCAAAGTGATATGAGGTGTTACATGCTAGATCGGTGTGACTTAGAATCGGGGTCCCGACAGGATTGGATGGTAGAAGGCTGATGGAGCACCTATCAGCAAAAGATGAAGTTTTAACCTTAGCCGGTGTATCACCAGGATCTGGAGTAGTACATCAAGAATTCTAAGATGGAGCTCCAGGAAGCCGTATTTGACAAGGAAGCATTTCCTGAAGAACTTAGGACCCAGAAGATGAAAGTAGCCAAGCTGGATAAGCAAAACCTCAAGATACCAGAGATTCGTCAGGAAATGAAGGACAGTAGGACCATGGTTCATGCGAAGGATGTTGAAACTAGAAGTTCGGAACGCAACTCCAGAATATTAAAGGACGTCATGAGAGACTTCGCGTCAACAGGAATGTTCTGGCAAAAGAACTTGAGAAGGACAAGCACGATCGAAAGAAGCCATCGGAGACATGAACAAGACTCGTAGAGCTTGATGACTTCGAAGATTTATTGAACTTTAGAAGACCCAACCCCTGTTATATGCCTACGCTAGATGCGACGTTTGTGAGCTGTCATTTGTTTGATGTTTTTCTGACAGCCACAGATAAAATCTGTCTTTTCAAAACCATTGTTTGTATTGTGTGCATCCCTCTCCCTCTCTCTTATCTTACCACAAACCCACATGGACCCAATAGAGGATGAATGGAGATGAGCTTGTATTTTCTGGACCGATGAGTCAGTTGGAGACAGACCGATGGATTCAGAACATGGAGGATCACATGGAGAATAACCCTATAGTTGGAAATGATATGACCCATCATGCTCTTCAGTGCTTTGAAAGAGGTGTTGCTACTTGGTGGAGGATGTACCAAACCATCAATGGATGGCAAGGAGTAACGACTTGGAAAGAATTTAAGTTGACTCTGCCAAAGTCTCGGCTTGTGTCCCAGAAGTTGAAGCCTTATGGAAAGGATATATATGAAGAAACATTGTGCATGCAAGATTTGTGGAGAAATAGGACACACCCATAAAGAACACAAGGATGAATGCCCTGATTGTGAAGGAAGTCACCCAGTTCAAGAATGCCCAACTAGGCAGATTACTTGTTTCTTGTGTGAAGGGACTACCCACTATCGTGCTCAGTGTCACATTTACCCCATGGTACAACGAACCATCTAGCAGAAGAAAGAAGTAATGAAAGGAGCCCTCATGGAAATTCTAGAAGAAGCTGTGATGAAGGAAGAGATGGAGGACACACCTAAAGAAGACCCGAGTAAACCCTGCACTAAGTCTTGCTATTCATGTGGAGAAGAAGGACACATCTACCAAAATTGTTTGAATGGGGATCTAGTAGAATTCCCGACAGAGGAAGTAGAATATGACCCACGGGAAATAGAAGCCCTAATTGGAATGGAAAAGTCCAGGAAGAGAAACCGATTGGAGCCCAGGAGGGACCTGAGTCATATCACCTGTTACAGGTGCAAGGAGTCAGGGCACTACCTCAACAGTTGCCCAAAAAGGAAACCTCGATAATTGTCAGAAGTAATATGTTTTAGTTGTAATGGAGCAGGGCACTTTGCCAGAGAATGCCCCAAGGAGAAGGAAACTTGTGCTAGATAGTTGAGTTTGCAACAAAAGAAATGGAGTAGTAGAAGTGAGAACATTTTCTTTTATATTGAAGTGCTGAGTTGAAACATGTAATGGAAAAGCGAGAGATTGTAATCATTTGAGAATGAATAAAGTTAGCATCGTTGGTACTGATATGGATTTTATGACTTGTTACTCTATGAAGAAGGATTTTGACCATTTTGAGGATATGAGAAATGTGGTCTATGGAAGATTTGTGCATTTTAAGGGTGGTAGTACCCTGTAAGAACCGTTGACCCCTGGAAAAGATAATGATACTCCACTGAGTGGATTTCGAACAAAATGAATACGAGTTTTGTCTCGATATGTGTGATACCCCAAAAGTATGTGGGATGAAGTTGGAGACCGTCAGTTGTTTGGACCAAATGTGATCAAGGAGTCTGAACAGAAAGCAAAATTGATTCGCGATAGGCTCAAGGTAGCCCAGTCCAGGCAGAAGAGCTACGCAGATTCAAAACGCAAGGAGACAGTTTACGAAGTCGGAGGCCGAGTTTATCTTCGAGTATCTCCACTTCGAGGAGTTAAGCGCTTTGGAGTTAAGGGAAAGTTTGCGCCATGTTTTGTAGGACCATACAAAGTTTTGAAGCGTATGGGAGAAGTAGCCTACAAGTTGGAGTTGCTCGAAGGATTGTCAGGAGTTCACGACGTGTTCCATGTTTCCTAGTTGAAGAAGTGCCATGCCGAGATGGCTGATATACCACAGAGAGACACAGTAACGCTGGAAGCGATTCAGTTGGACAGTGATTTGACCTATGAGGAGAAACCAGTCAGGATTCTTGAATATGCGAGTCGAGTCACCCGCGGCAAGGTTATAAAGTTTTGCAAAGTTCCGTGGAGCCACCACACGGAGGATGAAGCCACCTGGGAGCGAGAGGAAGATTTGCCGAAGAACCACCCTCACCTATTTTCTAGCCAACCCGAATCTCGAGGGCGAGATTCATCTTAAGGGGGGTAGGTTTGTAACATCCCAAATTTTCAATTTGGAATGTTATAATAGATCATCATTGCATATCATATTTTATTGCATTTTGGTTGATCCTAGAAATTTCACGCAACTCAAGGACCCTCGGAGAGAGTTGGGGATTTCGTTATTTTCATTTGATTTTATTTATTTTATCTTCCATTATTTCTATTATAAAAGAATGAGAGAGGGAATAAAATGACTTTCCCAAAATAAAGAAATACTGAGGATTTAATAATAAAAACACCTAAGATTTTATTTTGGTTTTATTTGCTATTTTATTTGAATTTAGGAAAAATGCGCGTTTTTCAAAATTGCATTTAGGCCCCAAATAAATGTTCATTCTGTGCGGCTTGATTTTAGAAACGGGGAAAATTTATTTCGGGATTTGTGGAGTCCGTTTAGTATTCCTTTTTTTCTAAGCGTAATTATTTAAAAAAAAGTCCGAACCGACCTATGGGCCGTATCCGGCCAGGACTCCCTCGCCAAGGCCATTAACTAGCGTCGCCCCGAGGCCCGAACAGCCCAACCGCACCCCGCCCCAAACCCTAACCCTAGTCGCGCCGCGCCACCACCGCCCTACCGCGCCGCTGCCCCGCGCCGCCACCCGCGCCGCCCCGCCGCGCCGCTGCCCCGCTGCCGCCGCCACTGTCGTTCGCCGGAGCCGCGCCGCCACCGCCGTCGTCCGCTGGAGCCGCCGAGGTAGCTGTCGTTGCCTCGGTTTTTGCGAAGAAAGCTGATCGGTTTTTTATTAAAAAACATAGATCTGTTTTTTGGTTAGATCGGTTTTTTCAGTTTAGTTAATTAACGAGCGTTCGCTCGTTCGTTCGTTTTAACAAACGCGTTCATCGTTTAGATCCAGATAACGAACGTTCGTTCATTAATCTGTTCGTCGTTTTTCTTTTTCTTGAATTAAATCTGCGATTTTTTCGATCGCGATTCCTGATCCGATTTCCGTTCTAGTATAACTTTTCGCTCGTTTATCGGAATCAGGCGATTCAAGCGCCTGGAGTTTCGTCTCGAAGCCCTCTTTCCGTTTAACCAACTCAAACAAGTTTTTTCCTCTGTAAAAATTACCCTAGATCCAGAATAGAAAATGAAGCCTGTTTCTTTTGCCGTTTGTCTTTCGTTGCTTCGTTTGATTTGGTTGTTTTTGCCAACCGGACTTCTTAAGTTGAACTTTCTGGTTAGATCTCTTATTTGAGTTTTACCTGTGCATTATTTGAGTACTTATTGTATGCTTGTTTGTTTGCGATAGAGTACCCGGAGTGCGCCGCTCGCTACTTCGAATCGCTAGGTTTCCCGGATCATCAGCAAGGCAGGTAACACGTTGATCATACCTCCTACTACCCATGTTTTTATTGCATTAGATCAATCCTCACACATTGCATGATTAGGACCTATTAAATTGTGGGCTTGGGAAGTAGTTGAGGTAGAACCTATTACCTGTTTATTATCAAACCTTTGGGAGTTACTTCTACGTTTGCTTATTGGGTGAG
This sequence comes from Triticum urartu, assembly GCF_056163025.1. NCBI lineage: Eukaryota > Viridiplantae > Streptophyta > Magnoliopsida > Poales > Poaceae > Triticum > Triticum urartu. The sequence continues at coordinate 103,023,228 of NC_141878.1, forward strand.
TGAAATCCATGACAGATGTGAGATTGTTAAATTAATGGTTTATCTAAGGTGGCAACTTAAATACACATCTGGGTGGATTGAGGCACCTGGGTATTCCAGCGATTGCCTGTTTTTCTTTTGGACCGCCACCCAGGCTCAAAGGGATCATGAGATTATTCATGCTAGAAAATTCCGTGTGCAGCCACAAGCTACTATGGGCTCTAGCATAGTTGAGTAAGTCGTGCGAACTCTTACAGTGGTAGACTAGCAGATGTAGGGGAAAGTATGTGTAACGGTCTACCCAATCGTAAGGTGCTAGCGCTTATGAAAGACTATGTCTCGGTCATCCGTTTCTCAAACACCATGTAGTGCGAGAATCCCAATGGAGGAGATCGAGTCTTGTGGGGAAAAGTGCGCAAACCTCTGCAGAGTGTATAAACTAATCATGGTTAGCTGCGTCCCCAGTTATGGACATCTTGAGTATCTAGTACTTGGATTATCATGCGAATCTCATCATGTTACTCTAAATTAATTGGGATTGAGAATGCTGTCAACCATTCTCAATGTTTAACAACTACCATGAAAGTTAAATAAAATTTATTCCTTTGCAGTAGGGAAAAATTGGCTTTACGCAAAACTGTAACCATAGAGCTTTCCACCAGCCAAATATGCATATAGTATAGTCTTATTCTTTCATTGCTCTCTATGTGTTACATGGCTAGCATATTCCATGTGCTAATCCGTTTCGGGCTGCAACGTTCATGTGCAGACTTTTCAGACAACGAGCAAGGTGCTTTTAGGTCGTATTTCTATACTCAGTGATGTCGTTGGAGTTGATGGACTCACTTATCTTCCAAGCCTTCCACTGTTATCGTTATTAGATGGCCTTAAGCCATATTTATTGTAATAAGTTCTCTTTTCAGACACTCGATGTAGTAAGTGTGTGATTGCTACTCTATTATAAATCCTGCAATTACTGTGTGGTGTCAGCATTACTGATCCAGGGATGACACCTGAGCATAGAGATTGGACCGTTTGAGGTCTGGTCTCTACACTGCATCACCCTTTCCTCTTCAAGGGAAAACCAACACAGTGCTCAAGAGGTAGCACCCATACCCAACAGCAACTTCTGACTCGTGAAGCGGCTAGTCAATGCCTGCCCCGGCTTGATGCCATAAAGCGGTCGGTCTGTATCGAAGGTGCCCAGATTGCCTTCGCCCGTGTCAAGGTGAAGTTGGCGAAGATGAATGCCACCAAGATTGCAACCGAGGGGCCACCCACAGGCAAGGATCACCGTAGGACGGAGAGGTATTTTGACGAAGTCCTAGAGGGATCCCGCATTGTAGAGGGCCAGTGTTCGAAGGATATCATATTTGAATGAATGTATCCGATCTGCTCGAACTTTGTATTATGAAACACGGCCTTTGTATAATATGTTTGCTTGTTTTATCTTAAATTATTTTCCTCATGTGCGGTCGTTTGCTGTATCTGAAAGTTTTCCAGTCGTCGGCTTCAGCCCCCACGTGGATACTACGGGGGTGTTCGGAATAGCACATGAGCACACTTGACCCAACGTCTTGGTCCATAAAGGAGGTGTCAGGGTGGCGAACCAGGCAATTAGACTATGTGGCTTTATCACTCTCACTTAGCCATAGGAGTTTGACAATGGGGTTATGGGCGTAGCCCCTGGTTATGTTCGGCTATCCAATCTTGAGTGCTTTAGACGCATGACCGGGTGGAGGCCCGTCCTTCGTATAATACGGCAAAAATCACGAAAGATTTAGTAAGTCATCGAACCACTGACCAGCTCTCGCCATATCATAACAGTCAGTGTTTGGATTTCTCTACTGAGGTATTTTACCGGACGAGCCGGAAACACAATCGTAGTAGTTCTCCCTTTACTACCTTAGCCAAACAAGCCGAACGTAAGGTGGGAAACACAGGAGCTAGGCAACCCAACTATTGACCAAAGACATGATTCGGAGCCGATGCATATAATGCGGAATTCAGGACGCCAAAGTGTACTACAAGAGTATTCGGACTTTTTGTTTTTGAAAAATATATGTGGCCGAATAGAGCCCCTGGCAATTTATGCCGAGGTGTATATATCAATCTGTCGTGAAGACAAAATACAGATTATGGAATAGGCCAATACCGAATAAGGTAGGACAAAACTGTTCCCGCTATATTCTAATTGATACGTCAAACATGCTCTTACAACAAATGCCATAATCATCAAGGCTATTTTACATGCCGAGAATTTGAAAACAAGGGAAAGCCATATATAGGTCCCAAAAAAGGAAAAGGTGATCTAGAAGATCCCTTGGACACTCTGCCGCACGTCTGTGCCGCTTTTCGCCTTGGTGTATGATCCTTTGAGAGGATCAATGATCGAGTATACATAAGGGGCCTGGAAAAGGGCCCTTGGTACCATTGAAAAGTGGTGTGGGTTGTAAAGAACCTGAAAAAAAGTAAGAAGAAAAAAGGAAGAATATGAAGGTCCGGATAGGGTCGAGCCGTATTGTGGAATTTGTTTTGAGTGTGCCACCATCCTTTCCCATGGTATCTTTAGTGCATAGTTATGTACGCGCGGTATGTATGCCGCAATCAGGTTGGGATTTTGACAGAGGCCGAATTGCTAATCTAGCTCTGGACGAGACGGACTATCATTCTTCAGGGTAGACCGAACTCGTTTACAGTGTCTGGGGCTTGACTTCCGATGTATGGAGCATATCGCTGCGCTTCTGTGTTTCCATCGACTGTTATAACGCTGCAGTCCATGTTTGAAGCGCAGTGTCTGGGGGCTTGACTGTCGGCTATAAGCGCATCTGTTTGACCATTTCAATTTTTGAGTCACGGCTGGAGTGCACTTGACTGAGATAACCAGATAGCACTTCACTAATACTTAGGTGAGCATAGTGGGAGACATCCAACCTCACCTTTTGCCTCTCCATAACTTCTTGTTTGGCAGAGTGTCTTGCCAAGACAGTTGGGTTCCCTAGTTCAACGAATCTAGTGCTAGTGATTAAAACATCATCAATGTGCCTCTCCGGTGGGTTAGCTGAGCTTGATGGCTCAATACTTGATGGATCAATAGTAGTTTCATCTGCAGACGGCTCAGGTAAATCAGGTTGAACGTTGAATCCAGGGTCCTCTGGCCGTTTAGCGTGTTCAAGCACAAAGGTTGACTGCTCCGGGTCTTCAAGATGTTCTGGTACGAGGGTTTGTTGCTCCGGTTCAGTGGTTCTCGGATCCTCAGCCGGTTTTGTTACCTTTTCTTTCTTGGGCTTTGCTTGACCGCTAAAAAAGGATTTAGACTAGTCAGTACAATAATACATATATAAATCTGTATAAGAAGGGTAGTTATCTTTACTCGGGGGCGGTCTTGAAAGCCGGAAATTGAGTTTGTGATGAATCGCCAGAGGAGGAATGGGAAATCTCCTGTAAAGATGGGATCAAGAATAAGTGATGAAGGTAATTCATTGAATAAATACCCCTTCTCTGAACATTAATCTTTTAATGTGGAAACAATTTATAGTATTCATGTTTCTTATGATACTCCCACTATACCGAATGAGAAGAATTTTGCTTATGTGGAGAGTAATAAAATTTCTATGCTTGTAGATCATGAAAAGAATGCTTTAGGTGCTTGTTATATTGTTGAATTCATTCATGATACTACTGAAAATTATTATGAGGGAGGAACATATGCTTGTAGGAATTGCAATAATATCAAGTTTCCTCTCTATGTGCTTAAAGTTTTAAAGTTATGCTTGTTTTGCCTTCCTATGCTAGTTGATTATTGCTCCCATAAGTTGTTTGCTCACAAAATCCCTATGCATAGGAAGTGGGTTAGGCTTAAATGTGCTAGTCATATTATTCATGATGCTCTCTCTATATTTCAATTCTTATCTTTTATGTGAGCATCATTGTCATTATCATGCCTAGCTAGGGGCGTTACGCGATAGCGCTTGTTGGGAGGCAACCCAACTTTATCTTATGCTAGTTGATTATTGTCCCCATAAGTTGTTTGCTCACAAAATCCCTATGCATAGGAAGTGGGTTAGACTTAAATGGGCAAGTAATATTCTTCAATATGCTCTCTTTATGTTACAATTCTTATCTTTTATGTGAGCATCCTTGAAATCATCATGCCTAGCTAGGGGTGTTAAACGATAGCGCTTGATGGGAGGCAACCCAATTTTATTCTTGGTCTTTACTTTTTGTTCCAGTTTAGTAATAAATAATTCATCTAGTCTCTGTTTAGATGCGGTTTTATACTTTTAATTAGTGTTTGTGCCAAGTAGAACCTTTGGGAAGACTTGGGGGAAGTCTTTGTGATCATCCTGTAAAAAACAGAAACTTTAGCGCTCACGAGAATTGCTGCCATTTTTTATTGGAGAGTGATATTTAGTTAAATATTTTTGCAGATGATTAATAGATAAATTCCTCAGGTCCAGCAATGTGTTTGAGAATTTTATGAGTTCCAGAAGTATACATTTGATCCAGATTACTACAGACTGTTCTGTTTTTGACAGATTCTGCTTTTCGTGTGTTGTTTGCTTATTTTGATGAATCTATGGCTACTAAAATAGTTTATAAACCATAGATAAGTTGGAATACATTAGGTTTAACACTAATATAAATAAAGAATGAGTTCATTACAGTACCTTGAAGTAGTTTTTTGTTTTCTTTCGCTAACGGAGCTTACGAGTTTTCTGTTAAGTTTTGTGTTGTGAAGTTTTCAAGTTTTGGGTAAGGATTCGATGGACTATGGAATAAGGAGAGTCAAGAGCCTATGCTTGGGGATTCCCAAGGCACCCCAAGGTAATATTCAAGGACAAACAAGAGCCTAAGCTTGGGGATGCCCCGGAAGGCATCCCCTCTTTCGTCTTCGTTCATCGGTAACTTTACTTGGAGCTATATTTTTATTCGCCACATGATATGTGTTTTGCTTGGAGCGTCAATTTATTTTGTTAGGATTTTCTTGCTGTTATTTAGAAAAAAAATTTGCATCTTTTATTTCAGAAAAAAGTGGCATTAATAGTCTTTACTATGCCTATGTTACAAGTATACATGTTGCTGTTTGAAAACAGAGAGTTTACCGCTGTTGCAATAATTCCCTAGAAAAGTCAGAATGTGATAAAATGTTGAAATCTTTTGCACATTAATATCTGATAAATTTACTACAGAGGGAATTTTCTTTCATAATTTTTGGAGCTAGGTAAGTATGGATGTTGCTGCATTCTTTTTCAGACTATCCTGTTTAGGCAGATTGCTGTTATGTTTGCATTGTTTGCATATGTTTGCTTCTTTAATGATTCTATTTGAGTATAGGACTATTAAATGTGCAGAGGAATTTAGTATGCAATTTTGAATAATAATTTTAGTGATTTTCTACAGTAGAGTATGATAAGGTTTTGGCAATGGTTTATACTAACTTATCTCAAGAGTCCTTGTTGAGTTTTGTGTGGATGAAGCTTTTGAGACTTAGGGAGACTGTGGTATGAGAGGAATTAAGGATACACAAAAGCTCAAGCTTGGGGATTCCCAAGGCACCCCAAGATAATATTTCAAGAAGTCTCAAGCATCTAAGCTTGGGGATGGCCCGGTTGGCATCCCACCTTTCTTCTTCAACAATTATCGGTTAGTATCGGTTGATCCTAAGTTTTTGCTTCTTCACATGATGTTTGCTATTCTTAGAATGTAATTTTATTTTGCTTGCTGTTTGAATAGAATACCAAGATCTGAAATTATTAAATATTAGAGAGCCTTCACATAGTTGCATAATTATTCGACTACTCATTGATCTTCACTTATATCTTTCGGAGTAGTTTGTCGTTTGCTCTAGTGCTTCACTTATACTTTTTAGAGCATGGTGGTAGTTTTATTTTGAAGAAATAGATGAACTCTCATGCTTCACTTATATTATTTTGAGAGTCTTAAATAGCATGGTAATTTGCTTAAAATCCTAATATTCTAGGTATACAAGATTATTAAAAACTTTCTTATGAGTGTGTTGAATACTAAGAGAAGTTTGATGCTTGATGATTGTTTTGAGATATGGAGGTAATAATATCAAAGTCGTGCTAGTTGAGTAGTTGTGAAATTGAGATATGCTTGTGTTGAAGTTTGCAAGTCCCGTAGCATGCACGTATGGTAAACATTATGTAACAAATTTGAAACATGAGGTGTTATTTGAGTGTCCTCCTTATGAGTGGCGGTCGGGGACGAGCGATGGTCTTTTCCTACCAATCTATCCCCCTAGGAGCATGCGCGTAGTGCCGAGGTTTTTGATGACTTGTAGATTTTTTCAATAAGTATGTGAGTTCTTTATGACTAATGTTGAGTCCATGGATCATACACACTCTCACCCTTCCATCCTTGCTAGCCTCTTCGGTACCGTGCATGCCCTTTCTCACATTGAGAGTTGGCGCAAACTTCGCCGGTGCATCCAAACCCCGTGATATGATACGCTCTTTCACACATAAACCTCCTTATATCTTCCTCAAAACAGCCACCATACCTACCTATTATGGCATTTCCATAGCCATTCCGAGATATATTGCCATGCAACTTTCCACCATTCCGTTCATCATGACACATTCATCATTGTTATATTGCTTAGCATGATCATGTAGTTGACATAGTATTTGTGGCAAAGCCACCTTTCATAATTCTTTCATACTTGTCACTCATGAATCATTGCACATCCCGGTACACCGCCAGAGGCATTCATATAGAGTCATACATTGTTCTAGTATCGAGTTGTAATCATTGAGTTGTAAATAAATAGAAGTGTGATGATCATCATTAAAAGAGCATTGTCCCAAAAAAAGAAAGGCCAAATAAAAAAAGAGAAAGGCCAAAAAAAGAAAGGCCAAATAAAAAAGAAAAAAAGGAAGGCCAAATAAAAAAGGGGGACAATGCTACTATCCTTTTTCCACACTTGTGCTTCAAAGCAGCACCATGATCTTTATGATAGAGTCTCTTGTTTTGTCATTTTCATATACTAGTGGGAATTTTACATTATAGAACTTGGCTTGTATATTCCAACGATGGGCTTCCTCAAATGCCCTAGGTCTTCGTGAGCAAGCAAGTTGGATGCACACCCACTAGTTTCTTTTGTTGAGCTTTCATACATTTATAGCTCTAGTGCATCCGTTGCATGGCAATCCCTACTCCTTGCATTGACGTCAATTGATGGGCATCTCCATAGCCCATTGATTAGCCTCGTTGATGTGAGACTTTCTCCTTTTTTTGTCTTCTCCACATAACCCCCTCATTATTCTATTCCACCTATAGTGCTATGTCCATGAATCGCGCTTATGTATTGCGTGAAAGTTTATAGGTTTGAGATTACTAAAGTATGAAACAATTGCTTGGCTTGTCATCGGGGTTGTGCATGATGAGAGAATTCTTGTGTGACAAAAATGAAACATGACTAAACTATATGATTTTGTAGGGATGAACTTTCTTTGGCCATGTTATTTTGAGAAGACATAATTGCTTAGTTAGTATGCTTGAACTATTATTATTTTTATGTCAATATGAACTTTTGTCTTGAATCTTTCGGGTCTGAATATTCATATCACAAATAAGAAGAATTACATTGAAATTATGACAACTAGCATTCCACATCAAAAATTATCTTTTTTATCATTTGCCTACTCGAGGACGAGCAGGAATTAAGCTTGGGGATGCTTGATACGTCTCCAACGTATCTATAATTTTTGATTGCTCCTTGCTATATTATCTACTGTTTTGGGCAATATTGGGCTTTATTATCCACTTTTATATTATTTTTGGGACTAACCTATTAACCGGAGGCCTAGCCCATATTTGTTGTTTTATGCCTATTTCAGTGTTTCGAAGAAAAGGAATATCGAACAGAGTCGAAACGGAACGAAATCAACTGGAGAAGTTATTTTTGGAAGGAAAGCCACCAGATAGACTTGGACTCTACGTCATAAGATATGGGAGCTAGCCACGAGGGTGGGGGGCACGCCCACCCCCCTAGGGCGCGCACCCTTGCCTCCTGGGGCCACCGAAGCTCCACCGACGTACCCCTTGCACCCATATATACCTATGTATCTTAAAACTTCCAGAACAGAGATTAGATCGGGAGTTCCGCCGCCGCAAGCCTCTGTAGCCACCAAAAGTCAATCGGGGACCTGTTCCGGCACCCTGCCGAAGGGGGTATCCCTCACCGGTGGCCATCTTCATCATCCCGGCGCTCTCCATGACGAGGAGGGAGTAGTTCTCCCTCGGGGCTGAGGGTATGTACCAGTAGCTATGTGTTTGATCTCTCTCTCATGTTCTTGATTTGGCACAATCTTGATGTATCGCGAGCTTTGCTATTTTAGTTGGATCTTTTGTTTCTCCTCCCCCTCTTCTCTCTTGTAATGAATTGAGTTTCCCCTTTGAAGTTATCTTATTGGATTGAGTCTTTAAAGATTTGAGGACACTTGATGTATGTCTTGCCGTGCGTATCTGTGGTGACAATGGGATACCACGTGATTCACTTTATGTATGTTTTGGTGATCAACTTGCGGGTTCCGCCCATGAACCTATTGATAGGGGTTGGCACACGTTTTCGTCGTGATTCTCCGGTAGAAACTTTGGGGCACTCTTTGAGGTCCTTTGTGTTGGTTGAATAGATGAATCTGAGATTGTGTGATGCATATCGTATAATCATACCCACGGATACTTGAGGTGACATTGGAGTATCTAGGTGACATTAGGGTTTTGGTTGATTTGTGTCTTAAGGTGTTATTCTAGTACGAACTCTAGGGCTGTTTGTGACACCTATAGGAATAGCCCAATGGATTGATTGGAAAGAATAACTTTGAGGTGGTTTCGTACCCTACCATAATCTCTTCGTTCGTTATCCGCTATTAGTGACTTTGGAGTGACTCTTTGTTGCATGTTGAGGGATAGTTATGTGATCCAATTATGATATTATTGTTGAGCGAACTTACACTAGCGAAAGTATGAACCCTAGGCCTTGTTTCCTAGCATTGCAATACCGTTTACACTCACTTTTATCACTTACTACCTTGCTGTTTTTATTATTTTAGATTACAAATACCTTTATCTACTATCCATATACCACTTGTTTCACCATCTCTTCGCCGAACTAGTGCACCTATACAATTTACCATTGTATTGGGTGTGTTGGGGACACAAGAGACTCTTTGTATTTTGGTTGCAGGGTTGTTTGAGAGAGACCATCTTCATCCTACGCCTCCTACGGATTGATAAACCTTAGGTCATCCACTTGAGGGAAATTTGCTACTGTCCTACAAACCTCTGCACTTGGAGGCCCAACAACGTCTACAAGAAGAAGGTTGTGTAGTAGACATGAAGCTCTTTTCTGGCGCCGTTGCCGGGGAGGTTAGCGCTTGAAGTTATATCTTTAGATCTTGCAATCGAGTCTTTTAGTTTCTTGTTTTATCACTAGTTTAGTTTATAAAAGAAAACTAAAAATGGAATTGAGTTTGTCTCATACACTTCACCTTTTTAATATCTTTCATGAGTATGATGGAAAAGAAAATTGTGCCAAAGTGTTAGAAGAAGAATGCATTAAATTGTTTGGCACTAAATATGTGAATGATGAGCATGATTGCAATGCTGTTAGTATGAACTCCTTGAATATCCATGGTACTAATGATGATTGCACTAGCTATGATGAAAATGTCTCCTATAAACATGTCAATTTTTGTGGAGTGCATTGGGTTTGCAAGTACACACCAAATAGGGAAGATAGATATTGCAAGAGGCATAAGTATTTAGAAACTAAATTGTTGCAAGAAAGTCTTGATGTGAGTGCTGAAAATTTAAAATATCTTTACCGTACTTGTGAACTTTGCAATGAACATGGTCATTTAATATCAAATGCAAATTGTTTCATGACCGAATCGTGTCCAAAAATTATGATGACTTGATTTCCCTTGCGCATTATAATGAACTAAGTTTGCTTTTGGGTTATGAAGAATTGAAACGTCAAACTAAACATATTCCAGAATATAACCTTGAGGAATTCCTCGATATTGATCTAGAGAAGGTTTATATGTATTGTGTGGTGAATTGCATTTAAAATCCGTATATTGCCAACTACATAAAGGAAAGAAAAGAAATAGAGGATTAAGAGAATGCTAATAAAAGGGAAGAGACTTCCCAATATCCTCCTATTATTTCTTATGATGAATCAGGTAACGAGAAGGAGCCTCCTATTCAACCAATCTCATTAATAAGGAGCTCCAAAAAGAGGATTCAACCCACACATGATGTGAAGAAGAAGAAAAGAGAAAGGAAGAGAGGTAAAAAGGTATCTCTCCCAAATAAAGTTGCTCCTATTATTGTTGTGCCTCATGAAAATGAAGATGATACACTTGATGATGATCTCGTTATGCCTATTGATTGTTGTGATGATTATGATTGGGAAGATAATGATACTTCTTATGATCTTGAAAATCTTTTTGGCACTTGCTTGGAAGAATATAATAATTGCTATACTATTGGTGTTATCTATACTATTAATGATGAGAGTGATTATGCTTATGATATGAAAAGGCCCAAGCTTGGGGAAGCTATGTTTGATGAGGATGACATATTTGAGAATATATTTTCTGCAATTAATGTTTGTCCCAAGCTTGGGGATGCTATGCTTAATAATGATAATATTTTTAGCCTCCCATGTTTTGAAATGCAAAGTTGTTATGATGATAGCATGCCTTCTACCTATGATGATTATATTGATGAAAGTGGATTTGGAAGAGTGTCAACTTTAGGAAGTAGTGATCCCACAATATTGGAGGATGTTGAATCTTATAATATTTATGAAAGTGGATTGGGAGAGGTCATGACTTTATCTAGTGATGTATCCACTATTTCGGAAGAGGTTTCAATCGATTATGATGAGAACAAAGTTGCTGCTTATGATGATTATTGTGATAAAACTATGCTATAAAAAGTAGTGATTATATTTATAAAACTTGTCATGATTATGATTACCCCTTCTCTGAACATTACTCTTTTAATGTGGAAACAATTTATAGTATTCAAGTTTCTTACGATACTCCCACTATTCCGAATGAGAAGAATTTTGCTTATGTGGAGAGTAATAAAATTTCTATGCTTGTAGATCATGAAAAGAATGCTTTAGGTGCTGGTTATATTGTTTAATTCATTCATGATACTACTGAAAATTATTATGAGGGAGGAACATATGCTTGTAGAAATTGCAATAATATCAAGTTTCCTCTCTATGTGCTTAAAGTTTTAAAGTTATGCTTGTTTTGCCTTCTTATGCTAGTTGATTATTGTCCCCATAAGTTGTTTTATCACAAAATCCCTATTCATAGGAAGTGGGTTAGACTTAAATGTGCTAGTAATATTCTTCAAGATGCTCTCTTTATGTTACTATTCTTATATTTTATGTGAGCATCATTGAAATCATCATGCCTAGCTAGGGGTGTTAAACGATAGCGCTTGTTGGAAGGCAACCCAATTTTATTCTTGTTATTTACTTTTTGTTCCAGTTTAGTAATAAATAATTCACCTAGCCTCTGTTTAGATGTGGTTTTATACTTTTAATTAGTGTTTGTGCCAAGTAGAACCTTTGGGAAGACTTGGGGGAAGTCTTTGTGATCATGCTGTAAAAAACAGAAACTTTAGCGCTCACGAGAATTGCTGCCATTTTTTATTGGAGAGTGATATTTAGTTAATTCTTTTTGAAGATAATTAATAGATAAATTCCTCAGTTACATCATTTTATTTGAGAATTTTATGAGTTCCATAAGTATACGTTTGATCTAGATTACTACAGACTGTTCTGTTTTTGATAGATTCTACTGTTCGTGTGTTGTTTGCTTATTTTGATGAATCTATGGCTAGTAAAATAGATTATAAACCATAGATAAGTTGGAATACAGTAGGTTTAACACTAATATAAATAAAGAATGAGTTCATTAAAGTACCTTGAAGTAGTGTTTTGTTTTATTTTGCTAACGGAGCTTACGAGTTTTCTGTTAAGTTTTGTGTTGTGAAGTTTTCAAGTTTTGGGTAAGGATTCGATGGACTATGGAATAAGGAGTGGAAAGAGCCTAAGCTTGGGGATTCCCAAGGCATCCCAAGGTAATATTCAAGGACAACCAAGAGCCTTAGCTTGGGGATGCCCCGGAAGGCATCCCCTCTTTCGTCTTCGTTCATCAGTAACTTTACTTGGAGCTATATTTTTATTCGCCACATGATATGTGTTTTGCTTGGAGCATCAATTTATTTTGTTAGGATTTGATTTCTGTTATTTAGAAAAATGTTTTGCATCTTTTATTTCAAAAAAAGTGGCATTAATAGTCTTTACTATGCCTATGTTACAAGTATACATGTTGCTGTTTGAAAACAGAGAGTTTACCGCTGTTGCAATAATTCCCTAGAAAAGTCAGAATGTGATAAAATGTTGAAACCTTTTGCATATTAAGATCTGATAAATTTACTACAGTGGGAAGTTTCTTTCATAATTTTTGGAGCTACGGAAGTATAGATGTTGCTGCATTCTTTACAGACTATCCTGTTTAGGCAGATTGCTGTTATGTTTGCATTGTTTGCATATGTTTGCTTCTTTAATGATTCTATTTGAGGATAGGACTATTAAATATGCAGAGGCATTTAGTATGCAATGTTGAATAATAATTTTAGTGATTTTCTACAGTAGAGTATGATAAGGTTTTGGCAATGGTTTATACTAACTTATCTCAAGAGTCCTTGTTGAGTTTTGTGTGGATGAAGCTTTCGAGATTTAGGGAGACCGTGATATGAGAGGAATTAAGGATACACAAAATCTCAAGCTTGGGGATGCCCAAGGCACCCCAAGATAATATTTCAAGAAGTCTCAAGCATCTAAGCTTGGGGATGGCCCGGTTGGCATCCCACCTTTCTTCTTCAACAATTATCGGTTAGTATCGGTTGATCCTAAGTTTTTGCTTCTTCACATGATGTTTGCTATTCTTAGAATGTAATTTTATTTTGCTTGCTGTTTGAATAGAATACCAAGATCTGAAATTATTAAATTTTAGAGAGTCTTCACATAGTTGCATAAATATTCGACTACTCATTGATCTTCACTTATATCTTTCGAAGTAGTTTGTCGTTTGCTCTAGTGCTTCACTTATACTTTTTAGAGCATGGTGGTAGTTTTATTTTGAAGAAATAGATGAACTCTCATGATTCACTTATATTATTTTGAGAGTCTTAAATAGCATGGTAATTTTGTTAAAATCCTAATATGCTAGGTATACAAGATTAGTAAAAACTTTCTTATGAGTGTGTTGAATACTAAGAGAAGTTTGATGCTTGATGATTGTTTTGAGATATGGAGGTAATAATATCAAAGTCATGCTAGTTGATTAGTTGTGAAATTGAGAAATGCTTGTGTTGAAGTTTGCAAGTCCCGTAGCATGCACGTATGGTAAACATTATGTAATAAATTTGAAACATGAGGTGTTATTTGAGTGTCCTCCTTATGAGTGGCGGTCGGGGACGAGCGATGGTCTTTTCCTACCAATCTATCCCCCTAGGAGCATGCGCGTAGTGCCGAGGTTTTTGATGACTTGTAGATTTTTGTAATAAGTATGTGAGTTCTTTATGACTAATGTTGAGTCCATGGATCATAAACACTCTCACCCTTCCATCCTTGCTAGCCTCTTCGGTACCGTGCATGCCCTTTCTCACATTGAGAGTTGGCGCAAACTTCGCCGGTGCATCCAAACCCCGTGATATGATACGCTCTTTCACACATAAACCTCCTTATATCTTCCTCAAAACAGCCACCATACCTACCTATTATGGCATTTCCATAGCCATTCCGAGATATATTGCCATGCAACTTTCCACTATTCCGTTCATAATGACACATTCATCATTGTCATATTGCTTAGCATGATCATGTAGTTGACATAGTATTTGTGGCAAAGCCACCGTTCATAATTCTTTCATACTTGTCACTCATGAATCATTGCACATCCCGGTACACCGCCAGAGGCATTCATATAGAGTCATACTTTGTTCTAGTATCGAGTTGTAATCATTGAGTTGTAAATAAATAGAAGTGTGATGATCATCATTAAAAGAGCATTGTCCCAAAAAAAGAAAGGCCAAATAAAAAAAGAGAAAGGCCAAAAAAAGAAAGGCCAAATAAAAAAGAAAAAAAGGAAGGCCAAATAAAAAAGGGGGATAATGCTACTATCCTTTTTCCACACTTGTGCTTCAAAGCAACACCATGATCTTTATGATAGAGAGTCTCTTGTTTTGTCACTTTCATATACTAGTGGGAATTTTACATTATAGAACTTGGCTTGTATATTCCAACAATGGGCTTCCTCAAATGCCCTAGGTCTTCGTGAGCAAGCAAGTTGGATGCACACCCACTAGTTTCTTTCGTTGAGCTTTCATACATTTATTGCTCTAGTGCATCCGTTGCATGGAAATCCCTACTCCTTGCATTGACGTCAATTGATGGGCATCTCCATAGCCCATTGATTAGCCTCGTTGATGTGAGACTTTCTCCTTTTTTTGTCTTCTCCACATAACCCCCTCATTATTCTATTCCACCTATAGTGCTATGTCCATGGCTCGCGCTCATGTATTGCGTGAAAGTTTATAGGTTTGAGATTACTAAAGTATGAAACAATTGCTTGGCTTGTCATCGGGGTTGTGCATGATGAGAGCATTCTTGTGTGACAAAAATGAAACATGACTAAACTATATGATTTTGTAGGGATGAACTTTCTTTGGCCATGTTATTTTGAGAAGCCATAATTGCTTAGTTAGTATGCTTGAACTATTATTATTTTTATGTCAATATGAACTTTTCTCTTGAATCTTTCGGATCTGAATATTCATATCACAAATAAGAAGAATTACATTGAAATTATGCCAACTAGCATTCCACATCAAAAATTATCTTTTTTATCATTTGCCTACTCGAGGACGAGCAGGAATTAAGCTTGGGGATGCTTGATACGTCTCCAACGTATCTATAATTTTTGATTGCTCCGTGCTATATTATCTACTGTTTTGGGCAATATTGGGCTTTATTATCCACTTATATATTATTTTTGGGACTAACCTATTAACCGGAGGCCTAGCCCAGATTTGTTGTTTTATGCCTATTTCAGTGTTTCGAAGAAAAGGAATATCAAACGGAGTCGAAACGGAACAAAATAAACTGGAGAAGTTATTTTTGGAAGGAAAGCCACCAGATAGACTTGGACTCTACGTTAGAAGATACGGGAGCTGCCCACGAGGGTGGGGGCGCGCCCATCCCCCTAGGGCGCGTCCCCCTGCCTCGTGGGGCCCCCGAAGCTCCACCGACATACCCCTTGCACCCATATATACCTACGCATCATAAAACTTCTAGAACAGAGATTAGATCGGGAGTTCCGCCGCCGCAAGCTTTGTAGCCACCAAAAGTCAATCGGGACCCTGTTCTGGCACCCTGCCGGAGGGGGGATCCCTCACCGGTGGCCATCTTCATCATCCCGGCGCTCTCCATGACGCGGAGGGAGTTGTTCTCCCTCGGGGCTGAGGTTATGTAACAGTAGCTATGTGTTTGATCTCTCTCTCGTGTTCTTGATTTGGCACGATCTTGATGTATCGCGAGCTTTGCTATTATAGTTGGATCTTATGTTTCTCCTCCCCCTCTTCTCTCTTGTAATGAATTGAGTTTCCCCTTTGAAGTTATCTTATCGGATTGAGTCTTTAAAGATTTGAGGACACTTGATGTATGTCTTGCCGTGCGTATCTGTGGTGACAATGGATACCACGTGATTCACTTTATGTATGTTTTGGTGATCAACTTGCGGGTTCCGCCCATGAACCTATGCATAGGGGTTGGCACACGTTTTCATCATGATTCTCCGGTAGAAACTTTGGGACACTCTCTGAGGTCCTTTGTGTTGGTTGAATAGATGAATCTGAGATTGTGTGATACATATCGTATAATCATACCCACGGATACTTGAGGTGACATTGGAGTATCTAGGTGACATTAGGGTTTTGGTTGATTTGTGTCTTAAGGTGTTATTCTAGTATGAACTCTAGGGTTGTTTGTGACACCTATAGGAATAGCCCAACGGATTGATTGGAAAGAATAACTTTGAGGTGGTTTCGTACCCTACCATAATCTCTTCGTTCGTTCTCCGCTATTAGTGACTTTGGAGTGACTCTTTGTTGCATGTTGAGGGATAGTTATGTGATCCAATTATGATATTATTGTTGAGGGATCTTACACTAGCGAAAGTATGAACCATAGGCCTTGTTTCCTAGCATTGCAATACCGTTTACGCTCACTTTTATCACTTGCTACCTTGCTGTTTTTATTATTTCAGATTACAAATACATTTATCTACTATCCATATACCACTTGTTTCACCATCTCTTCACCGAACTAGTGCACCTATACAATTTACCATTGTATTGGATGTGTTGGGGACACAAGAGACTCTTTGTTATTTGGTTGCAGGGTTGTTTGAGAGAGACCATCTTCATCCTACGCCTCCTACGAATTGATAAACCTTAGGTCATCCACTTGAGGGAAATTTTCTACTGTCCTACAAACCTCTGCACTTGGAGGCCCAACAACGTCTACAAGAAGAAGGTTGTGTAGTAGACATCAGTTAACCTGGCGGATCAAGATCAGCACAATGTGGCGATAACCAAACTGCGTGATGAGATAGTGCAGGCCAAGGAGGAGTTAAACGCCGAAAGTGCCAGGATGGCCGAGGAACGGACCGCTTTGGATGCCCAGTCACAACGGATTCAGGCGGAGTCGTACTGGCTCATGTTGGATCAGAATTCTTCAAATGATGTCATGAGGAGAAGGCATTAGACCTGTTTGCCGTTGGTTTACGAGGCAATGAATCTTTTTAACACGCCAGGAGCAGGAACCAGTAACCCGGCGGGGGTAAACCGGGCTGAGGCACCTGGGGCGGGGACGCCAATTCAGCTGCGCATGGTAGATCCACCTTGTCAGAATAATAACCTGCCACAGCACGTGCCCATGCCACCAGGTCATTATTCAAACCCTTTGGATAATATGATCGCTGCAACATCTCGGTTGGTAGCTATTCTTGTTGAAGGTGAATCGCCAGTAGCAGTTGAGATAAGGAGGGTGAGAGATCTTCTTCAGATAGCGTCGGTTCAGCAGCAGGCTTACTCTTACAGTCATGAGCGAGTCCACTCTACCCCTTGCCCGAGCCAGAGCTACAGCAGACATCTCGATGAGCCGGCTGTATCAAGTAGTGGGCGGAACCATAACCCGCCCCGTGGGCATGACCCGGCAGGCGGCGGTGCAAATGCTCAGGACGTGGTGGATCAAGGTAGGACTCGTTGAGAGGCCGAGCTAGCGGCTCAGTATGCGGCTCGTCAACCAACTCCGGTTCATCCGATCACCTCTGTGGAGCTAGGTGTAACCTTTAGAAACCTAGGCATGCAATGTTTGGTGTCGGATCTACGTAATAAGCGTCTGCCCAAGGATTTCAAAGGACCTCGCAAGGTGCCAAACTATACAGCTGATTTGAATCCTGAGGCGTGGATTGAGAGTTATGAGATGGCCATGGAATTGCTGGATGTCAGTGAAGCTACGTGTGCTAAGTATTTTCCCCTGATGTTAGAAGGAACGGCCCGCACCTGGTTGAAGGGGCTTCCTGCTAATTCCATCAGGTCATGGGCTGAGTTGAAAGCCCGGTTTATCCAGAACTTCAAAGATACGTGTAAGCAACCCATGTCGATTGTGGATCTGGCCGCTTGTGTTCAGGAAGAAGGTGAATCAACAACACATTGGGTGCGTCGGGTCTCAACGATCTTGCACTCATCGGATCATATCAATGCCGACTCAGCTGTGTTGATGCTGGAAAACAATTGCCGTTTCACACCCTTGAAGCAGAAACTGGGGCGGCTCAAACGTCACTGCAATGACATGGGGACACTCATGGAGGCTCTGGTTAAATATGCTGACTCTGATAGTACCAAAGACCCTGAATCTGAGGATGATAAGGAAGGAAAGGGGAAGAAGAGCAGCAATGCTAAAGGATAGCAGCATAACCCGACGGTGAATTAAGGCGGTAATGGTAAGCGCAAAGCAGATAATAGCTTGGACTTTGTGGCAAATACCAATGCACAGAATAATGGCCAGGGTCGTAAGGGTAGGCCACCCCCGCAGACCGGAGGATCATGCATTAATCTTGAGCATATGTTGAATCAGCCCTGCCCAAGGCATGGTATGCGACAGAGACCGTCTACTCATCTCTGGAAGGATTGTTTCATTATGAAGGAGTTCAAAAATTCAATTTCCAGCCATGGACCGGGTGGCGGTCTAGGATCCGGTTCTCAAGGTCCGGGTTATGGTGGTGGCGATTCAAACTCTGGGTTCCAAGGTCATCAAGGTCATCAAGGCAATCAAAGCAATCAGGGCAGCTACCATCAACAGTCAGGTCATGGGAGTCAGCAGCAATCCGGGTATCAGAGTAACCCAAAACAATTGCATAGTGGGCAGTACCATGTCTTCACCACGAGTTTGTGCAAACGGGATCAGAAGCTTCATAAAAGGGCAGGAAACTCTGTTGAACCGGCAGTACCCCGTTACTTGCGCTGGTCTGAGCAGCCCATTGTGTGGAGTCGGGAGGATTATCCACCCAGGGTTGATAATCCGGGCCATCTAGCGTTGGTGGTCGCACCTCAGGTTGGAGGGTATAAGTTCACTAAGGTGCTCATGGACGAAGGGAGCAGCATCAATATCCTTTATTATGAGACCTTCCATCGAATGGGGTTGACAGATAAAAATCTTAAGCCGTCAAACATTGTTTTCCATGGTGTGGTACCTGGTAAATCGGCATATCCGGTTGGTAAGATAGCTCTGGAAGTTGCTTGTGGAGATGATCATGATTCTAGATCAGAGACATTGACCTTTGAGGTGGTGAAAATCAAGAGCCCTTATCATGCCCTGTTCGGCCGGCCGGCTTATGCTAAGTTCATGGCAAGGCCCTATTATGTTTATCTGCAGCTCCAGATCTACAAGATGATGCGTAACACGGCCAAGTGTGTTTTTGGTGTGCCGACAGGCAAGCTCCTGGGTTTTTTGGTTTCTAATGGAGGGATTGAAGCTAATCCGGAGAAGATCAAAGCTATCACCTCTCTGGCTAAACCGGCGTGTATCAAAGATGTGCAGCGCCTGGCGGGTCGTATCGCGGCATTAAGCCGTTTCATAAGCCCGTTGGGGGATAAGGCTATCCCTCTGTATCAAATGATGAAAAATACAGATAACTTTGTCTGGAGTGATGCTGCTGATGCGGCGTTTGAGGATTTGAAGAAGCAACTAATTGAACCGCCAGTGCTTGCTGCCCCTATTGATAAGGAGCCTTTACTGTTATATGTGGCTGCTAATAGCCGGGCTGTCAGTGTTGCCATTGTGGTGGAAAGGAAGGAAGCAGGAAAGGAGTATCTGGTTCAAAGGCTGGTTTATTATATCAGCAAAGTGCTCATTGAGTCCAAGCAGAGGTATCCACACTGGTAGAAACTTGTATATGGGGTGTTCTTGGCCAGCCGGAAGCTTCAACATTATTTTCTGGGCCATCCTATCACTGTGGTCAGCTCTGCTCCTTTGGGACATATCATCCAAAACAGAGAAGCAACTGGTCGGGTCGCTAAGTGGGCCATTGAGCTTGGACCTCATGGATTAAAATATGTGCCTTGCACGGCCATCAAGTCTCAAGAACTGGTGGACTTTATCAACGATTGGACAGAGCTACAAATGCCTGAGGAGAAGCCGGATAACACATATTGTACTATTCATTTCAATGGGTCTAGGTAGTTGGAAGGCTCGGGGCTGGAGTTATTCTTGCTTCCCCTTGAGGTGATAAATTTTTCTATGTTCTTTGTTTGATGTTTCCTTGTACTAACAATGCAGCTGAGTATGAGGCCTTACTCCACAGTCTTCGGATGGCTAAGGAAATGAACCTAAGCCGGGTTAGATGCTTTGGTGACTCGGATTTGGTGGCTCAACAAGTTTCTGGTACTTGGAATTCTAAGGATCCACTTATGGCGGCTTATCAGCGAGAGGTAGACATCATTGCTGGTCATTTCAAAGGTTATCAAGTTGAGCATGTTGATCGGAGGAAAAATTAAGCGGCGGATGCTTTAAGCCGGCTGGGCTCTCAACGTAAGCCGGTACTGCCTAATGTCTTTCTTGATGTCTTGCATAACACGTCTGTTAAGGTTCCTACAGAGGAGGATTTGGCTATTCCTGACCCAGAGGCTTAGTTGGTGGTGGCTCTTCATGTAATCCGAGATTGGACAGTCCCTTATTTGGCCTATATGACCCGAGGTGAGTTACTTGAGGATGAAAACTTAGCCAGGCAGATAACCCAGCAGTCTAAGTCAATGTCGATTGTTAATGGAGAGTTACATCATCGCAGTGTCACAGGGGCGTTTCAACGTTGTGTGTCTCTAGAAGAAGTTTGTGAGATCTTACAAGAAATTCATGAAGGAGATTGTGGTCATCATGCTGGTTCAAAGTCCCTTGTGGCTAAAGCTTTCCGTCATGGGTTTTATTGGCTAACAGCTCATGCTGATGGAGAGGACCTCGTTCGCAGGTGTGATGGATGTCAGAAATTTGCACGACGTGCCCATGTGCCAGCTCAAGAGTTGAGGATAATTCCAATTACTTGGCCATTTACGGTTTGGGGGCTCGATATGGTTGGGCCTTTCAAAAGATCCAAGGATAAGAAGACTCACCTTTTGGTGGTGGTTGATAAGTTCACTAAGTGGGTAGAGGCAGAGTCGGTGAGTAAGTGTGATGCAGCAACGGTGGTTCAGTTCATGAAGAAGGTGATCTTCCGTTTTGGCTTTCCGCACGGCATTATAACAGACAATGGCACTAATCTTTCTAAGGGTGCCATGGAAGAATTCTGTCAACGTGAGCATATCCGGCTTGATGTGTCATCAGTGGCTCACCCCCAATCCAATGGTCAAGCTGAAATGGCAAACTGTAATGCCCCGAGACCGATGTGTCAGGTGTCATTCAGTTATTCGCTGGTGTTGCCTTGTCATTGCTTGCGTGTCATGCATTGCATATCATGTCTTCATGTGCATTTCATTTGCATACGTGTTCGTCTCATGCATCCGAGCTTTTTCCCCGTTGTCCGTTTTGCATTCCGGCGCTTCGTTCTCCTCCGGTGGTCATTTCTACCTTTCTTTCATGTGTGGGGGTTAAACATTTCCGGATTGGACTGAGTCTTGCCAAGCGGCCTTGTTTACTACCGGTAGACCGCCTGTCAAGTTTCGTACCATTTGGACTTCGTTTGATACTCCAACGGTTAACCGAGGGACCGAGAAGGCCTCGTGTGTGTTGCAGCCCAACACCTCTCCAATTTGGCCCAGAACCCACCTAAACCCTCTCCATCATCTAGACCGTTCGATCACGATAGCGTGGCCGAAAACCGCACCTAATTTGGACTCTCCTAGCTCCCTCTACCTATAAAAGAGCACCCCTCCCCGAAATTTCGGATCAATTTGCGGATGAAACCCTAGCAACTTCCCACTCCGTCGCCGGACGTGTCCGCCCGCACCGGACGCGTCCACCAGCCGTGTCATCCCGACGAATCAGGGAGCACCACGTCAGCTCCACTGTCGCCCGAGCCAACCACAGCGCGCCATGTGCCCTCCCGCGCCCGCTCCCTTCCGCCAGCAGCAGTGCGCCCCGCCGTCGTTCTGTGCCGCCTCCACCTCCGCTTCCCCGCTCCTCCCGCCTGCGACCGACCTCGCCGCTGCTGCAGTCGCCGCCGGCGACCTCCAGGTCGTCCTGCCGCCTACCCTCCCCTCTTTCTCCGAGCTCTCTCTGCTCCCTAACCTCTCTCTCTCTCCCTTCCATCACATGCCGCCATGGATGTCGGCTCCGTCGAGCTATCACCGCCCTAAGCTCGGTCTTGGGTCAGATCCGGCTGGGAAACAGGACCCCGCCAACCTCCCGTGGCCGGATCCGCCGCTCCATGTCCTTCTCCGCGCCTCCTCGCCGGCTAGTTCGCCGGAGTGCCCCATGACAATGGCCTCGGTCGGCCACCTGTGCGGGAGAGACAACGAGCGCCCGCGTGGGCCTCCTCCCCGCCTTGGCCTCACAGGCCCAGCTCCAGCCAGGCCAGATCTGCGGCCTGCCTCCCTCCTCCACCGTCCTGCCTTCTCCTCTCCACGTCTGGGCCGAAGCCCATGGGTGAGCCGCCCCCGGCGCCCACCTGTTTTTTTGCCTGCTGTTGGGCTAGTCCATTTCGTCCCATGTCATGTTTTTTTTCAGCGCCTGGGTTTTCCTATTTATCCAGAGATTGCTAGTTTTGCAGAAAAGTCCCCCTAGTTCATGCATTTAATAATTCACTAACCGTGCATCGGATTAAAATGTTTTATATATGAAACTTGCTCAGAATTTTGTGTAGATTAATAATATACAACTTTCATCTATGTTTGAAATGTTAAAAATGTTGTTTGCATTAATTTGCTCCTATGCCATGTTAAAATGATTTAATTCATAACTAAATAACCGTAGCTCCGATTTAAATAAACTTTATATGTAAATGGGGTAGAATTTTGCCTAGTTTAACATGGTGGCATCATCTTGCTTGTTTAATAACTATAAAATATGGTTTAGGGCAGAACAGGACCAAACCTAATATATGCACATGGGGATTTAACGGAATTGTTGCTCGTTGTTTCCGGCCTCATTTAAACTTGACTAGATGGCATAGTTTTGTCATGCTTCACCTCTTGCCATGCTTAACAACATATAATATTGTTGAGTACCTAACCGGGAGAGAACTAAATAATTGACGTGGTGTTTTGTCAATATGCATCCCGATGCATATTGAGCTCCACTTAATTTGTAGGATTGCTTGTGCTCTTTGCCATGCCATGCATACTTAAACCGGACATGCATCATACTTGATTGTGCATCATGCCATGATTATGTGATGGTTGTTTACCATGATTGTTTGCTTCTTTCCAGTGTTGCTTCTTCGGGTTGGTTCCGTTAACGTCGAGTTTGTGAGGATCCGTTCGACTACGTCCGTTTGTATTCTTCTTGGACTCGTTCTTCTTCCTTGCGGGATCTAAGGCAAGATGATCATACCCTCGAAATCACTTCTATCTTTGCTTGCTTAGTTGCTCGCTCTTTTGCTATGCCTAGGCTGCGATACCTACCACCTTCTTATCATGCATCCCATATCGTTGAACCAAGCCTCTAACCCACCTTTGTCCTAGCAAACCGTTGTTTGTCTATGTTACCGCTTTGCTCAGCCCCTCTTATAGCGTTGTTAGTTGCAGGTGAAGACTGAAGTTGTTCCTTGTTGGAACATGGAGATGTTGTTCCTTGTTGGAATATGTCTCACTTGTTGGGATATCACTATATATCTTATTTAATTAATGCATCTATATACTTGGTAAAGGGTGGAAGGCTCAGCCTTATGCCTGGTGTTTTGTTCCACTCTTGCCGCCCTAGTTTCCGTCATATCGGTGTTAGGTTCTCGGATTTTGCGTTCCTTACGTGGTTGGGTTATAATGGGAACCCCTTGACAGTTCGCCTTGAATAAAACTCCTCCAGCAAGGCCCAACCTTGGTTTTACCATTTGCCACCCAGCCTTTTCTTTTCCCTTGGGGGTCGCGCGCCCAAGGGTCATCATTATTTTAACCCCCCCGGGCCAGTGCTTGTCTAAGTATTGGTCCAACCCAGAGCACCGTGCGGGGCCGTCCCTTGGCAACTTGGGTTACGTTGGCTCCCGTGCGCTTAGCTTATCCGGTGTGCCCTGAGAACGAGATATGTGCAGCTCCTATCGGGATGTCGGCGCATCGGGTGGTCTTGCTGGACTTGTTTTACCATTGTCGAGGATGTCTTGGAGTACCGGGATATCGAGTCTGATCGGAATGTCTCGGGAGGAGGTCTATTCCTTCGTTGACCGTGAGAGCTTGTGATGGGCTCACTTGGGACACCCATGCAGGGATTTGAACTTTTGAAAGCCGTGCCCGCGGTTATGGGCAGATGGGAATTTGTTAACGTCCGGTTGTAGAAAACCTGAAGTTGACCTTAATTAAAATGAATCAACAGCGTGTGTAACCGTGATGGTCTCTTTCCCGCGGAGTCCGGGAAGTGAACACGGTTGTTGGAGTTATGCTTGACGTAGGTTGCTATAGGATCACTTCTTGATCATACTTTTATCGACCGTGCTTTGCCTTCTCTTCTCGCTCTCATTTGCGTATGTTAGCCACCATATATGCTAGTCGCTTGCTGCAGCTCCACCTCATACCTTTACCTTACCCATAATCTTAAATAGTCTTGATCGCGAGGGTGCGAGATTGCTGAGTCCCCGTGGCTCACAGATACTTCCAAAACCAGCTTGCAGGTGCCGATGAGTCCGTGCAGATGACGCAACCCAGCTCAGAAGGAGTTCGTTGAAGACCTTGTCCTTCATGTTGTTCCGTTCTAGTTGATCAGTAGTGGAGCCCAGTTGGGGTTGATCGGGGACCTTTGTCGCATTTGGGGTTCTTCATTTATTTTGGCTCCGTAGTCGGGCCTTGATTGTATTTGGATGATGTAATGATTTATTCATGTAATTGTGTGAAGTGGCGATTGTAAGCCAACTATGTATCTCTTTCCCTTATGTATTACATGGGTTGTGTGAAGATTACCTCACTTGCGACATATGCCTTCAATGCGATTATGTCTCTAAGTCGTGCCTCGACACGTGGGAGCTATAGTCGCATCGAGGGTGTTACACAAACCAAGAGGTCTTAAAGGGTATTAAACCTCGGCTTATGGTTCCCCTGTAGAGGACGTCGGGTTGTTGGGTGGAAGAGTTGCCTTCAGTGCTATGGAGCATCAACACCGCCCCAAATAGATCCACAGGATACACACCTTTCTTCAAGGTTTACGGAGCAGAGGCGGTTCTCCCTAGTGACATCTGTCATGACTCGCCTCGGGTGGCTGCTTTTGTGGAAGCAGAAAATGAAAGAGCACGTCAAGAGGCACTTGATCTATTGGATGAAGAGTGGGACATAGCAGCAGCTCTTTCGGCGATTTACCAGCAAGATCTGCGTCGTTATCACAGCCGTCGGGTTAAAACCAGAACTTTTCAAGAAGGCAACCTGGTGCTCCAGCTTATCTGGGATCAGACTGATATGCACAAGTTATCCCCACCTTGGGAAGGACCCTTTGTGGTCATAAAGAATCTAAATAATTGGTCATATTACATTATCGATGTTCGAGACCACAAGGACTCACGCATGTCGGAGGAGGAGACCCGTCGGCCCTGGAATATTGCTCAGCTCAGGCCATACTACACTTGAGCTACAGGCTCTCCTTATGTACATATTTAGACAATGTATATATTATGATTGATATAATAAACCGGCATCCATGCTAAAGCAAGGCCTCTGTCTTTCTCATAAATGAGTTTTTTTACTGGGGGCTTCCGGCTTACGCATGAAGTTATGATTACCCTTTGAACCGGCTAAAAAATATATATACACTTGGGGGTTTCCTACCCAGGTTAAAGGGACCGAAGAGAGTCTGTTGTAAAAGCACAGCTCAAACATAGGTACCCCTTGGGCACAGCCCACAATATCACTTGGGGCTTGGTCGTATTCGAACCATAGCTTAAACCCTCTTGATAGGCCTAAGGCCACCAGGGAAATCACTTGGGGGCTTGGTCGTATTCGAACCATAGCTTAAACCCTCTTGATAGGCGAAAGGCCACCAGGGAAATCACGTGGGGGCTTGGTCGTATTCGAACCATAGCTTAAACCCTCTTGATAGGCGTAAGGCCACCAGGGAAATCACCTGGGGGCTTGGTCGTATTCGAACCAAAGCTTATACCCTCTTGATAGGCGTAAGGCCACCAGGATGATCACTTGCGGGCTTTGGTCATATCCAAACCATAGCTTAAACTCTCTTGATCGGCGCAATGCCATAGTTATGACAATTCAAAACCTCTTGATTTTTTAGGTTTATTTAGTACAACTTGTCATACTTTATGATTCTAATGCGCCGGTGTTCATTAAACCAGCTTGGTTTTGAGTGTAAGTCGCCAGTTTTGTTTACAAACCGGCAACATCTGATACTTATCAGGGTTCCAGTTGTGCGTTATAACCCTCACTACACTAGTTTGGTAAACCAACAGTGTGATCAACCATCACAAGTATGATATCTTTTAATGATTATTATTGTAAGTGCACCTGGTGCCCCTTAGTGATTTTGGTGAATTGAAGACTTATAGGTTAAGGGACTAATGTGTTTATGAGTGTACACAGGTCTATAAGACTATGAGGAGGTTGATATTTACAGAGAAAGTCGACCCCTAAAAATTAAGTTCTTTGACTGAAGACTTTGGATTTCTGAAGACTTTGAAAGTGAAGAAATTGGTGTGACCTTGAAGACTTGGTATTCACTCAAGGAACATGAAGCATGAAGACTTTTGTTTTCGTAGTTTAATTTTCTCTTTCTTGAGTCATAGGAAACACCGTACTGTTAAAGGGGGTCGAGGAAATACTAAGGAAAAATTTCCATGTGATGCTCAACTCAAAATCCTACACCTACCAATCCCTTCGAGTGAAGCCATTGGAAATCTCATACAGTTCAGTCATATTCTTCAATGACAGAGACGAAGTTATTTTGGTCTCTAAGGAATTTGTTCTAACTGAGGAGTTAGGAATTCGCCAGTGCGGATTGCCTACATAGTGAGGAACATGATAGCCCTGAGGAATTTGATACTCAAATTTCCGACCGTTGCTGTGCTTTGTGCCAGCTATCCCAAAATATCTACCCACCTAACGGTCATATCATTGAAGGGCATTTATGTCTTATCATGTCGGGCTGCTCCCTAGGCTATAAATAGCCGCCCCCTACAACCACTAGCTGGTTGGCTGCTCTGAGAGAAACTGACACTTGTCATTTGAGAACATCCCATCCTCCGAGGACTTTGAGTGAAAATCATCATGTGAGGAAAACCCAAACCCAAACACCTACAAACCCCAAGTGATTGAGAATCACTGAAGAGATTGATCATGCGTGTATCCGACGCTTGTTACCTTTGAAGACTGTGCATCTTCCAGACGGTTCGGCGTCATGGTCTAGAGCATCCAAGAAGAATTGTGGATCGCTGAATGACCGAGTCTGTGAAGGTTCGGAAGTCACCTAAAGACTTGCCACGAGTGATTGGGTGAGGTCTGTGTGACCTTAGCTCAAGGGGAATACGGTGAGGACTGAGTGTTCTGAACTGCGTGTTCAGGACTTGGTGTTCGGGACCGTGTGTCCTTAGGTTTAAATACCTAGCCGCCCTAACCAGACGTACAACTGTCACAGCAGTTGGAACTGGTCTACCAAATCATTGTCTTCACCAAGCTACCTGGTTCCATTTCCTCAACCCTTCAATTTCCTCGTTTATGTGTTGAGTGCTTGTTCATATCTGTTTGAAGACTTTGACTGAAGACTTTCTCAATTTCCTCGGTTCAATTTCTACAGTCTGTTTGTCTTCATCCTGTGTCATCATGTGTTTACGCTTTTCATACTCTGTGCTTGTCTTCATTTCATCATGATGATCATGCTTGTGCTCTGTTATGTCTACTTCTGAGTACTTATTCCGCTGCAAGTATTTCTTCGCTAAGGAATTTCCTCACCCTGAAATTCCTCAATGAAGAATTCCTAAAACTCGCCTATTCACCCCCCTCTAGTCGATATAACGCACTTTCAATTGGTATCAGAGCAAGGTACCCCCTTGTTCTGTGTGATTTTGGTTTAACCGCATGGAGTTTTAGTTATGTCGACCGCAAGAATGAAGACTGTAACATGCCCCATCTTTGACGGTCATGATTATCCCAAGTGGAAGGCTATGATGAATAAGCGCCTCATGGCGATGAACAGCGAACTCTGGACCGTCACCGAAATTGGTCTTACTGACCTATGCAAGATGGCGGAGGCTGATGATATTCGCAAGTACACACTACTCAACCTCACGGTGAAGGACATCATCTGCTCCAGCTTGTCACAAAACCAGTTCAGGAATGTTATGCATCTCAGCCATGTGAAACTCATCTGGGATCGACTCTCTGAGGTCTATGAAAGTCATCGATCTCGCCATGAACCCTGGTTCGAGGACCTCATGGAATCGCGCAAGGCTATGACTTTCAATCCAGAATCATCATCCTCTACACCATGCCTTATGGAAAAAAGGTGCCAAGGTAACTGAATGCTACTTATCTGAGTCCAGTGATGATGAATCTGGTGATGAATTTGGACCTAGTTATGTCAAACTTGCTTCCCTTGCCACTAAACAACAAAGAGCTTTGGAAAAGTTCAGAATATGCTAAATGAGAGCAACGATATGTTGGGTGAAGAAATGGATCGCTCCAAGGCTTTAGCTGAAAGTCTTCAGGGACTCCAGTCCAAGTTTGACAATCTTCAAGGTCATCATAACACTCTCCTATCTGATCATGAGAAGCTTTCTTATGAATTTCTTCAAAGAAAGCAAGACCTTGAGCAGTTAAGAGTGAGTATGAAGATCTTCAGAAGGAGCGTGATTCATTACTCGCTCAACAGATCAGCGCTACTCAGGATCAATTTTTTCCTCCATGTTTGAAGTGCATTGAACGTGAAACTGCTAATTCTTCACCTGAATGCTCAAATACTTCCATTGCTGCAATTTCTTCAACTGCCTCTGCTATCACTAATTCCTCATCTGAGGACATTGCTAGTATTACTGATGATGCATGGCTGAAGGAATTGTATATGAAAGGCATGTACAAAAGCCTCAAAAGGCATCAGGCTCTCTGTGACGTGCTTAAAAAGCAGATCCTCAACAGAAACACTAGGAAAGAGGGTATTGCCTTTGAGAGGAAAATCAATGCTGATGGGACCTACTAGAAACCTGAGAAGTATCCCAAAACCTCATGGGTTGCTGCAAAGGGACCTTCAGTGGATCCATCCACTTTATCTGGCTTTACATGTGAATCTCCTCATTCTTCTGATGAGTCATTTGACTCCAACTATAAACTGTTCAAAAATCAGAATGGTGAAGTATTTGCTAGATATGTTGGCACTAACTATAGGAAGGTTCTCCTATGAAGAAAATCTGGATTCCCAAAAGATGCCTTGGAAATCTTCAGGTGAATGTCATCATGACGCCACCTATGAAGAATAGGAACCCTAGATCAAATTCTTCATATGGATCCAAGTCCTCATATGGACCAAACTCCTCACGTGGATCAAATTCCTCAAAAGGATCAAAGTCCTCACATGATTATCATTGTGCTAACAACTCTGTTTCGCAGGGAAGATCTAAGGATTATGGATATGTGCATTATTCTTCAAATCATTATGTTCATAAGTCCTCAAAAAATTTCTCTGCTTACTCTTATGCTTACCCTAACCACTCTTATGTGAAACGAAGTGGATTGGCATCTATGCCACCTTTCTCTTATGGAGCTCGTAGAATGATGAACTCTTTGTCACCCCTTCAGATGTGGGTGGTGAAGAATAAGAACTAAACTCTTATGCAGGGTCAGGTCTCTAGACGAACTTAAAAACATCTGATGAATTTGCTGGAGACCTGAATATGCTTGAAAGGACGCAAGCTAATCATGAAGAAATGAATTTTCATTTCTCACGTCCTCATACTATTTTATCTGTTCTATTGTGTGATGAAAGTGATATCATATTCTTCACTGATGAAGTATATGAGTTCGTAAGTTGCACTAATTCATCTGCAGGATGATCAACCCAAAGCCACTGAGTGGGTCCTTGATAGTGGATGTACAAATCACATGACTGGTGACAGGAGCTTATTGATGGACACTGCTTTATCTCCATCACATCTGAAGCACATCACCTACGCTGACAAAGGCAAAAGTAAGGTATTGTGTCTAGGTAAGGTTGCAATCTGAAAGGATTGACACATGGACAAAGTCATGCTTGTTGAGTCCTTAGGGTTCAACCTCATGTCTGTCTCAATGCTTTGTGATCTTGATATGGTGGTTGTCTTTCGCAGGTATCGTTGTGTTGTGATCATGGAAGCTGACAATTCCAAAGTCTTCGAAGGCTTTAGGAGAGGATATTTGTATATTGTTGATTTCTCTATAGGACCACAACCTGCTAAATGTCTACTTGCAAAAGCTTCAAAAGGCTGGCTATGGCATCGACGACTTGGTCATGCTGGCATGAGGAATCTGCACACGCTCGCGAAGAAGAAGCATGTCATTGGCATTGAAAATGTAAAATTCCTCAAGGATCACTCATGTGGAGCCTGTGAAGCTGGAAAGATGACCAAGGCCAAGCATCCAGCGAAGACTATCATGACTACTACTCGACCATTTGAATTGCTTCACATGGATCTCTTTGGCCCTACCCACTATGCCACATTTACCAATGCTGCATCCTTATATGGCTTTGTCATTGTTGATGATTAATCTCGATATACATGGGTCCATATTATCACTTACAAAACTGAAGTGCAGGAAGTCTTCAAATGATTTTCCTCGAGGGCTTCAACCAACTTAATTGGTGTGAAGATCAAACACATCAGAAGTGATAATGGAACTAAGTTCAAGAATAGTGGCCTTGATGACTATCTTGATGAACTTGGTATTACTCATGAGCTATCTGCTCCCTATACTCCTCAGCAAAATGGCGTCGTGGAGCGCAAGAACAGGACTCTTGTTGAGATGGCCCGCACTATGCTTGATGAGTACAAGACGCCTCCTCGCTTCTGGCCTGAGGCAATTGATACTGCGTGCCACATCATCAATAGAGTATATCTTCACAAATTCTTCAAGAAGACTGCCTATGAACTCCTCACTGACAAGAAACCCAATGTGAGTTATTTCAAAGTCTTCGGTGTTAAATGTTGGATTAGAGATCCTCATCACAGTTCTAAATTTGCACCGAAAGCACATGAAGGTTTTATGCTCGGTTATGGTAAGGACTCGCATACCTACAGAGACTTCAACACCTGTCATCACAAGATTGTTGAAACTGTAGATGTGCGGTTCGATGAGACTAATGGCTCGCAAAGAGAGCACCTACCTCCTGTGACAGATGAAATACCTCTTGAGGAATCCATTAAGGTCAAGGCAACTGATATGTCTCCAACGTATCTATAATTTTTAATTGCTCCATGCTATATTATCTACTGTTTTGGACATTATTGGGCTTTATTATCCACTTTTATATTATTTTTGGGACTAACCTATTAACCGGAGGCCCAGCCCAGAATTGTTGTTTATTGCCTGTTTTAGGGTTTCGAAGAAAAGGAATATCAAACGGAGTCCAAACGGAATGAAACCTTCGGGAACGTGATTTTCTCACTGAATACAACTCAGGAGACTTGGACCCTACGTAAAGCCAACTAACAGGAGGCCACAAGGTAGGGGGGCGCGCCTGCCCCCCCCCCCCCCCCAGGCACGCCCTCCACCCTCATGGGCCCCCTGTTGCTCCACCGACGTACTTCTTCCTCCTATATATACCCATGTACCCCCAAACGATCAGATACGGAGCCAAAACCCTAATTCCACGGCCGTAACTTTCTGTATCCACGAGATCCCATCTTGGGGCCTGTTCCAGAGCTCCGCCGGAGGGGGCATCGATCATGGAGTGCTTCTACATCGACACTATAGCCTCTCCGATGAAGTGTGAGTAGTTTACTTCAGACCTACGGGTCCATAGTTAGTAGCTAGATGGCTTCTTCTCTCTTTTTGGATCTTAATACAATGTTCTCCCCCTCTCTTGTGGAGATCTATTCCATGTAATCTTCTTTTTGCGGTGTGTTTGTTGAGACCGATGAATTGTGGGTTTATGATCAAGTCTATCTATGAATAATATTTGAATCTTCTCTGAATTCTTTTATGTATGATTGGTTATCTTTGCAAGTCTCTTCGAATTACCAGTTTGGTTTGGCCTACTAGATTGATCTTTCTTCCAATGGGAGAAGTGCTTAGCTTTGGGTTCAATCTTGCGGTGTCCTTTCCCGGTGACAGTAAGGGCAGCAAGGCACATATTGTATTGTTGCCATCGAGGATAACAAGATGGGGTTTTCTTCATATTGCATGAGTCTATCCCTCTACATCATGTCATCTTGCTTAAGGCATTACTTTGTTTTTAACTTAATACTCTAGATGCATACTGGATAGTGGTCGATGAGTGGAGTAATAGTAGTAGATGCAGGCAGGAGTCGGTCTACTTGTCTCGGACGTGATGCCTATATACATGATCATACCTAGATATTCTCATAACTATGCTCAATTCTGTCAATTGCTCAATAGTAATTTGTTCACCCGCCGTAGAATACTTATGCTCTCGAGAGAAGCCACTAGTGAAACCTATGGCCCCCGGGTCTATCTTTATCATATTAATCTCCTACTACTTAGTTATTTACTTTGCTATTTACTTTGCCTTTATTTTTACTTTGCATCTTTATCATAAAAATACCAAAAATATTATCTTATCATATCTATCAGATCTCACTCGCGTAAGTGGCCCTATAGGGATTGACAACCCCTATTTGCGTTGGTTGCGAGGATTTATTTGTTTTGTGCAGGTACGATGGACTCGCACGTAGCCTCCTACTGGATTGATACCTTGGTTCTCAAAAAAACTGAGGGAAATACTTACGCCACTTTGCTGCATCATCCCTTCCTCTTCGGGGAAAACCAATGCAGTGCTAAAAGAGGTAGCAAGAAGGATTTCTGGCGCCGTTGCTGGGGAGGTCTATGCAAAAGTCAACATACCAAGTACCCATCACATACCTTTATCTCCCGCATTACATTATTTTCCATTTGCCTCTCATTTTCCTCTCCCCCCCCCCAATTCACCCTTGCCGTTTTATTCGCCCTCTCTCTCTATCCTCCCTCTCTTTCTATATTTGCCTCTTTTGTCCGCTTGCTTTTTGTTTGCTTGTGTGTTAGTTTGCTGGTTTGTCGCGATGGCTCAAGATAATACTAAATTGTGTGACTTCACCAATACCAACAACAATGATTTTATTAGCACTCCGATTGCTCCTCTTACCGATGCTGAATCTTGTGAAATTAATACTGCTTTGCTGAATCTTGTTATGAAAGATCTGTTCTCCGGCCTTCCTAGTGAAGATGCCGCTACCCATCTAAATAGCTTCGTTGATTTGTGTGACATGCAAAAGAAGAAAGATGTGGATAATGATATTGTTAAATTGAAGCTATTTCCTTTTTCTCTTAGATATTGTGCTAAAGCTTGGTTTTCGTCTTTGCCTAAAAATATTATTGATTCATGGAACAAGTGCAAAGATGCTTTTATCTCTAAGTATTTTCCTCCCGCTAAAATCATCTCTCTTAGAAACGATATTATGAACTTTAAGCAACTTGATCATGAACATGTTGCACAAGCTTGGGAGAGAATGAAATTAATGATACGTAATTGCACTACTCATGGTTTAAATTTGTGGATGATTATACATAAATTTTATGCCGGATTGAATTTTGCTTCTAGAAATCTTTTGGATTCGGCCGCTGTCGGTGTACTAGAGTAGGGGTACCCTAGTATCCCGAACATGTGCATGGGCAGTCGCAGCGTCCCGCGGCAAGGCTTGCCGGGTGACCGCCAAGGTCCTCCGTGGTTCCTTTGGAGCCATTCAAGAACAAAGTATCCAAGTCAAGGAGACAAGACGCCGGCAAGAGGAGCTTGCCGGGAAGGCCAACAAAGGCATCTCAAGACCCCGGCAAGAGGAGCTTGTCGGGAAGGCCTACCAAGGCACTTCAAGGAACTTGCCGCGGCGCGTCACGCGTCCCGGCAAGGCCCGGTGAGCGACAAGCTCCCGAATGCGACAAGACAACAACAACGGCAGGGCGCTTGCCGCGGCAAGCCACCTCTCTGTGCCCATGCTCCAGCACATCCACCAACGTGTCGCTCTGGGGCCCTTCCAGGCGTACGTGGCGGGAGGCTGTGCAGCCAGCGGCGTACGGTGGCAAGCGGCGCTGACAAGATCGCCATCGTGGCGAACGGTGGCGTCCCTGGCAGTCCCTTTTCGCACTGTTTAGGCGACACAGACAGGCATTTAATGCCCTTGTCCCCTGCCGTCAGGGATTAGGTATGATACACTGTAGCAGGTAGCTGTACCTACCGCAGCACCTTTCCATTTTTACCCTTTGCCTCCGTTGCCACCTGTCGTTGACCCCTTGAGCATATAAAAGGAGGCCCATGCGCAACGTAGGGGGGGTTGGCTGTTAGCTAGTTCAGAGAACACTCACGCTCGGTCTCGTTAGCTGCTGGTGTGTACTGTAGCACTCCGCGCTCCCGAGCAAGAAATCAATACAAACCACAAAGCAGGATTAGGGTTTTACGCATCCGTGCGGCCCGAACCTGGGTAAATCGCTCGCGTGCTTCGCCTCGATCCGCTCTTTGCACGATCTCCGCCCCCGCTGAACCGAAAGGGACCCGGTCCGCCAGTCCCATAGGTGCCCGTGGATCAGTGCCCCGGCATCTTTGGCGCGCCAGGGAGGGGGCGTCGAGGTTGTGTGAACCATATCCGGCGTTCTCGCGAGCCAGATCTTCATCATCTTCATCAACATGCCGCCGAAGAAGAAGGTTTCGGAGGCGGCTGCTCCGTCCGCGCCGAACCCACCATCGCCGGAGCAAATGGCTGATGGGGCAGGCGCCGGCGGAAGAACGCGCGTCGACGAGGGAGCTCACGGTGCTGCCAGGTCCAAGGACAAGGCTACGCTGCCCATCGGCGGCGTAGCCGGCTCCCACAACGACCGGGCACTCTCCAAGACCTCGGCGTCCGTACATGCGCCGCGCCCATCTCAGGAGGCGCAGGACCGGCAGCGTCATGGTACTCACGGTACCATGCATTTGCTAGACCAAGATCGAGCTGGTGGATCTCGGAGCGCTCAGGACCACCATGCACGCCAACATGCTAGCGCGAGCGAGACACGGTCGCCTGGATGGGATACTGCTCCTTCTAACATGGTTAGAAGTCCGAGCATATCCCGCTCCTCGCACCGTTCGCCACCGCCACCCGCCACTGCGGCAGAAGCTTTGGCGCGAGCTCCACTCCTCCTAGACTACCCTCCAACGGCAGACAAGATCGACGACTAGAGGGCTACCATTCAGAATCTCATCGGCTTCGCCAACGGCGACACTCAGCTGCAACCGAGCACGTCGCGGCTGCAGCCAGTTAGTCAGGCATGAGCCGGTGGCGACAAGACCGGTGGTGGTGCAACCTCTGTGCACTCTCCACCCCGAAGGCCAAGATCGCCGACTCGCCGGATCCACCTCGACAGCGGCTCCACCGCGTCGTCAGATCCACGAGTTCGCCGCGATCAGCGCCAAGTTCTTCACGAACGACAAGAAGAAGACGCTCGTACTCGCATCGAGCGCCGAAGAGAAGCGCGACGTCAATCAGACCAGCGCGCTGGGCCCTCTATCGACATGCATGCGCCAGGGGAACCAGGTGACTTGCCGTACGCGGTAGGTTGTCCTACGTTCACTCGTGAGCTGCGGCAAGTCCAGTGGCCCAGCATGAAGAATTTCAAGCCAGACGTACCGAAGAAGTACGACGGCAAGTCGCATCCGTCGGAGTTCCTCAGCATCTACACCATCACGGTGCAGGCTGCCAGGGGGCGAGACGACAAGATCCTTGCCAACTACTTCCCGCTGGTGCTCAAGCCCAACGTCAGGTCCTGGCTCATGCACTTGCCGGACAACTCTATATCCTCCTGGGCAGACCTATGCCATCAGTTTGTTGGCGCCTTTACAGGCGGCCACAAACCTCATGGCCAAGAGAGTGACCTTCACCTGCTTGCCCAGAAGGAAGGAGAGCCCCTGCGCAAGTACATTCAGAGGTTCAGCCGTGTACAGCACAACATCCCAGATGTCCACCCTGTCGCGGTCATCAGCGTGTTTCATCAGAACGTGCGTAACCGCAGGATGCGGGAGGAGATGGCGATGTGCAAGATCAGAGACGTCAGTGAGCTGTATGCCCTAGCCGACAAGTGTGCACGTGCTGAGGAAGGGAGGAAACTCCCCGGAGAGAATACAGGAGCCGGAGGATCTGACAGCGAGGATGCTGCCCCGGCAAAGAAAAACCAGCGGCGGAACAGGAAGAAGAAAGGTAAAGATGTGCTAGTCGTTGAGCAGTCCGGCAACGAAGGTTGCGCCAAGAAAGCCAAAGTTGGTAGCTCCGGCAAGGAGATTGCCGCATGCACCAACTGCCAGGCTGTGGCGGTCGCCGACAAGCAGGACGGCACCGACAAGCAGTACTGCAAGATTCACCGCACCAAGGGCCATGACCTCCAGAGCTGCAAGAAGGTCGAGCAGCTTGTCCAGCAGCAAAAGGCTGAGTACGAGCGACGAGACAAGGAGAGAGCCCAAGGAGGCGCTGGAGAATCTGGCAAAAAGCGCGCCGGCCGGGGAGGATGCCGCGGCAAGGCCAAGCAGCGGCAAGGAGACAGACCTCCCCGCGGCCGCGACAACGATGAAGACGACGACGACGAAGACATGGATGATGTCGAGACCAGTGAGCAGGAGTTCCAGAAAGCCACAGAGGTCTTGTGCGTTGACGGTGGTGCTTCTCTGCATACTTCACACCGCCAACTCAAGCAGTGGGTGCGGGAAGACAATGCAGCAGAACCACCCGTCGAACCACGCAAGCTTCTGAAATGGTCCAGCACGCCTATCATCTTTGATATTGAGGACCACCCTGATCGCACAACAGCGGTCGGGTGTTTGCCGATGTTGGTTTCACCAACTATCCGCAACCTCAAGGTCACCAAGATGTTAGTTGACGGCGGGGCCGGCTTGAACCTGATCTCCTCTGCTGTACTCCAAAAACTCCAGATCCCTGATAGCGAGCTTGAAGAGACCGGCACATTCCAAGGAATCAATCCGGGAAGGAGCAAGCCGAAGGGGAAGGTCACGTTGCCAGTTACATTTGGCAGCGAGCTGAACTTCAGGACTGAGAGGGTCACTTTTGACGTTGCCGATATTCCATTACCTTACAATGGGATACTTGGCCGTCCAGCACTCGCCAAGTTCATGGCAGCCTCTCACTATGCATACAACATGCTGAAGATGCCAGGCCCGATAAGCGTCATCTCTGTCCCTGGCGACAAGAAGGATGCACTTATCTGTGCCGACAAGATCTACCGGGAAGCAGCAGCCGCAGCAGAACGCGAGTCACTTGCTGCTGAAGCTCCCGGGGGGAAGAAGACCAAGTCCGGCAAGAGTTCTGATGCCCACTCCGGCAAGCGCACCTCTTCGGAGTGCTGCGCTGCCGTCGAGAACGCACCATCGAGCTCCACCGGCAAGTGTAAGAAGACGATGGCAGCTCCACTAGAGACGAAGAAGGTGTCTGCCAAGGAGGACGGCACTGGTGGTACCTTCACCATCAGTGCCACTCTCGACCCTAAATAGGAAAGCGCGCTCATTGCTTTCCTGCGGGCGAATGTCGACGTGTTTGCGTGGCAACCGTCTGACATCCCCGGTGTTCCCAGGAAAGTAATTGAGCACCACCTTGCCGTTTGTCCTCATGCGCGGCCCGTCAAGCAGAAGGTCAGGAAACAAGCAGTGGAGCACCAAGAATTCATTGCAGAAGAGATCAAGAAGTTGGAAGCAGCTGGCCTTGTCAGAGGAGTGCTCCATCCTACGTGGTTGGCCAATCCTGTAGTCGTGTGCAAGGAAAACGGGAAATGGAGACTTTGTATCGATTTTACCGATGTTAACAAAGCTTGTCCCAAAGACCCATTTCCTTTGCCGCGCATTAACCAGATTGTTGACTCCACAGCCGGATGTGATTTGCTTTCATTTCTTGACGCATACTCAGGATATCATCAGATCTTCATGGCAGAAGAGGATGAGGAGAAGACCGCATTTATTACTCCATGTGGCACGTACTGTTTCATATGGATGCCTTTCGGATTAAAAAATGCTGGCTCAACATTTGCAAGAGTGTTCCATGTCGCTCTTGAGCCACAAATACACAGAAATGTGGAGGCCTACATGGATGACATAGTGGTCAAGAGCAAGGATAGAGCAACTCTGATCCAAGATTTAGACGAGACCTTTGCAAATCTGCACAAGATCAGCCTCAAGCTCAACCCAGAGAAGTGTGTGTTTGGAGTTCCCTCCGGCAAGCTTCTCGGGTTCTTCGTGTCTCAGCGGGGAATTGAAGCCAATCCCGACAAGATCAAGGCCATTGAGCAGATTGAAGCACCCAAGCGCGTCAAGGATGTACAAAGACTTGCCGGTTGCGTGGCTGCTCTCAGCAGGTTTATCTCTAGGTCTGCTGAGCGCGCCCTGCTGTTTTTCAAATTATTGAAAAAGGCAGGTCCAATGAAATGGAGTCCGGAAGCGGAGGCTGCACTGCAAGACTTGAAGAGATACCTGTCCTCCCCTCCAATACTTGTCGCACCTAAGCCACAAGAGAAGTTGCTGTTGTATATAGCGGCAACCAATCAAGTGGTTAGTGCTACGTTAGTAGCAGAGAGGGAGGCAGATGACGAGCCCGCAACCACGGCAAGCACATCCAGCGACAAGCAGGGGGCTTCCCCGACAAGCTCTGGTCCCGACAAAGATGAATCTGCGCAGATGCACGCGGAGATATAGAAGAAAATGGTGCAGCGCCCAGTTTACTTTGTCAGCTCCCTTCTACAGGGGGCTAGGTCAAGGTACTCTGGCATGCAGAAATTGCTTTTCGGCCTTCTCATGGCCTCGAGAAAGCTGCACCATTACTTCCAAGCACATGAGATCACAGTTGTCACTCGCTTTCCGCTGAAGAGGATACTACAAAATCCAGAAGCGACAGGCAGGATTGTTGAGTGGGCACTGGAACTGTCAAGCTTTGGCCTCAAGTTTGAGAGTACTTCAACTATCCAGAGCAGAGCATTGGCAGAATTTATAGCAGAATGGACGCCAACACCAGATGAAGAAATTCCAGAAACGAGCATCCCCGTCGAAGAAGCAGGCAAAGAGTGGCTGATGTACTTTGATGGTGCCTTTTCGCTGCAAGGCGCCGGCGCTGGTGTGCTGCTGGTCGCACCCACCGGAGAGCACCTCAAGTACGTAGTCCAGATGCACTTTCCCAAGGAGCAAGCAACAAACAATACTGCAGAGTATGAAGGCTTGCTTGCCGGTCTCAGGATCGCGGCAGACCTTGGGATCAAGAAGCTCATTGTCAGGGGTGACTCACAGCTTGTCGTCCGCCAAGTGAACAAGAACTATCAGAGTCCGTTGATGGAAGCTTACGTCGATGAAGTGAGAAAGCTAGAAGAGCACTTTGACGGCCTACAAATGGAGCATGTTCCAAGAGGTCAGAACGCCATTGCCGATGGCCTATCAAAGTGCGCCGCACTTAAATTACCTGTGGAACCAGGGATCTTTGTGCTCAAGCTGACTCAACCATCCATAACGCCATCAACTGGACAGAGCAAGAAGAGGAAGTTGATTTCTGGTGACTATTTGCCGGCAGAGCTTCCCGAAGCCGCCGCCAAGAAGGTCCCCAAGATCAACGCCAAGAGCGCTGAGGAGCAGTCTGCTCCGGCAAGCCCTAGGGTTTGTTTTGTTGAAGCAGAAGCTCCCGACAAGTTTTGCTCCGGCAAGCTTGCCGGGGAACGTCAAGCTCCGGCAGACCCGCAGGTTCTCGCCGTAGAAGCGGATGTTCCCGCAGCAGCAGATTTGCCTTTAGTCCTTGTTGTCGAGCCACAAGCTCCAGCATGGGCCCAGCAGATTGTCCATTTCCTTCAGACAGGAGAACTTCCCGAAGAGCAAGAAGAAGCGGAAAGAGTAGCCCGGCAGTCAAGTACGTACCAGTTTGTCGACAAGACACTGTACAGAAGAAGACTGAATGGTGTGAAATTGAAGTGTATTCACCGGGAAGACGGACGAAAGCTGTTGGCAGAGATACATGGAGGCATATGTGGCCACCACATTGGCGCAAGAGCACTTGTCGGCAAAGCATTCCGGCAAGGTTTCTTTTGGCCAACAGCCCTCCAGGATGCAACTGCACAAGTAACCAAGTGTGAAGCGTGCCAGTTCCATTCCAAGCAGATACACCAACCAGCTCAAGCTCTCCAGACGATCGCTTTATCCTGGCCATTTTCGGTCTGGGGGCTCGACATCCTCGGCCCCTTTCCCCGAGCAGTCAGGGGCTTTGAGT
Source organism: Triticum urartu (assembly GCF_056163025.1). Classification (NCBI taxonomy): domain Eukaryota; kingdom Viridiplantae; phylum Streptophyta; class Magnoliopsida; order Poales; family Poaceae; genus Triticum; species Triticum urartu. The sequence continues at coordinate 103,063,409 of NC_141878.1, forward strand.
ACTTTTACGTAGCAATCGACAAGTTCACAAAGTGGCCGGAAGTGGAACTAGTGAGGAAGGTGACAGCACAGTCAGCAGTCAAGTTCTTCAGGTCGATTGTTTGCCGCTTCAGGATCCCTAACAGGATAATCACCGACAACGGTACACAATTCACGAGCCGCACCTTCATGCAGTACGTCCAAGATCTTGGCGCCAAGGTCTGCTTCGCTTCTGTTGCTCACCCGAGAAGCAACGGTCAAGTGGAGAGGGCAAATGCTGAAGTGCTGCGCGGGCTCAAGACCAGAACTTTCGACAGGCTGCACAAGTGCAGAAGAAACTGGATCGAGGAGCTGCCGGTGGTTCTTTGGTCGATCAGAACGACGCCAAATCGAGCCACTGGCCAGACACCTTTCGCTCTAGTCTATGGAGCAGAGGCAGTTATCCCCACGGACCTCGTATACGGGTCACCTCGAGTGCTCGCTTATGATGAGCTTGAGCAAGAGCAGCTACGACAAGATGACACGCTGCTCCTTGAGGAAGACCGTCTTCAGGCTGCTGTGCGAGCTGCTCGCTACCAGCAAGCTTTGCGCCGCTACCATAGCCGCAAAGTTAATGCCAGAAGTCTCGAGGAAGGCGACCTTGTTCTTCGGCGTGTTCAGTCCGCCAAGAATTCCAACAAGTTGACGCCGAAGTGGGAAGGCCCTTACCGGGTGAAACGAGTCACTAGGCCTGGCGCTGTCTGCCTTGAGACCGAAGATGGCATTCCGGTGAGCAACTCCTGGAACATTGAGCATCTTCGTAAGTTTTACCCGTAAGGCGCGGTTGCCGGAACCTGTTCCGGCAACCACCTTTTGTACAAGTCTTGCCGCTGTTGCATGTAATCCTTTGTACAAAGTCGGGCGCAGACCCCGTGCATAAGTAAAGCTCATGTGCTCCGCACATTTTGTTGATTTCATGCTTTCTATTTTCTGGCATATATGATCTGACACTTTGTGCAGCACCTACCCCACGGTAAGCAATAACGAGCCGTAAGGCTCCATATCTTTATTTTCTCTTCTTTCATTTTTCTCAAGGAAAGGAAGGTTCCCTCGCCCACAAGTTTGCCGGGGGGAAAGGAGAAGATAATGGTATGGACCAGGCGTCGTTCAAGAAAGTTTCGCCTTGCCGGGAAGCAAACAACAGAAAAGCTAAGTTGCCAAAGTTTGAGCAATCAGATTTTTTAAATTTTAAGTTATCTCCCTTGAACGACCGCACTTTGTATGGAAAACCTGTGCGCGGAGGAACCAACTCGTAGCTAGTTGCGCCCTTACTTTGTTTCGAGTCCTCTCAACAACTTAAGTGAGCTGCAACTAGTTGCGACAAGGTTTCTTGTCGGTAGCGGCACCGCCAGCAGGCTGCTGACGTCCCGCACTCAGCGCTCGCGGCTCAGGTGCCTGCACCGACAAGTTCCCTAAAAGCGTAAGGGCAAAAACATACAAAGGAAGGAATCAAGTAAAGGGAATAACATTGCAATCATTACCCAGAATAGCGTTATATTACAAAGATAGCTTGTCGCGGATCGAATAGATTGTTTTCATAACATGTCAAATAGTGACAAGAGAAGAAGAAATGGGCGGCCTAATCTACGCGATCGCCTTCGATCCTCTTGATCCCGCTCACCTTGTCCACAATGGGTGCGACAAGGGCCTTGAGCGCCTCCAGATCGGCATCTGGCGGCAAGGTCTTGAGGACGTTGGTGAGGTTGAGGCCCGGATTGCAGAAGGCCACCTTCACCAACACTTTCTGAAGGGCTCCTGCGCAGATCTTGCGCGACTCGTCGACCAGCTGCTTCGGGATCTTCTCCCGGAGCCACTGGAGGGCCGTCGCCACGCCCTTGAAGAACAAGACAAGCTTGGCACTGGGTTGGAGGTTCTCGTCGGAGGGATACCCGAGATCCTCCATCCCCAGCTGCGCCAGCTCCTTGTCGATGTCTGTGGCGGCATTCACAAGACTCTCCGTCCAGTGCGTCACAGTCTCCCTGAAAGCGTTCTGGGCGGCGGCAGCACTCTCCAGCAGCGCCTTGTCGGCCTTTATTTCCTCCTTCAAGGCCGCCTCCCGCTTCTTGGCGCTGTCCAGAGTCTTGGTCAAAGTGGTTAGCTTCAACTCAAGATCCACGTTAGAGACCTTGGCGGCGCTGAGCTCTTTGCCCTTCTCGGTGAGATCGGCCTCCAGCTGCGCCACCCTCGTCCCCAGCTCCCTCTTGGCGGCCTCGGCGGCTGCGACAGCATCCTCCGCTTGCTTGAGGGCTCCGCCAAGTTTCTCCTCGCGCGCGGCAAGCTCCTCCTCGTGGGCGTTAAGATTAACCTTCCGCTGCGCCAGCTCGCCCTCCTCCGCGGATAGCTTCACGGCGACAAGCCACTGTTGCTCTTCGATTTCAGCTTTTTCGAGGAGGAAGGCCTTCTGCGCTTCGTCGTGTTGCTCCCGCTCCTCTGCCAAGGACCGACGAGCTTCCTGGTGGAAGCCCCGGAGCTCCTCCGTGCGCTTTTCGATGTATGCTCCCGCCTTCGCGACAAGTGCCTTGCGGGACTCCAGCTTGGCTTGCCGCGCGCGGTAGAGCGACACCAGTTTCTGCAGTAGCCGCTCCTCCTCAGGCTCGTTGCTGCTGCTTGGCGCGTCAACCACCGTCAACCCAGCGGAGGCGAGCACCTCCCCATCGAAGGTCTCTCCCTCGACCGGCGCCCTGGAGCTTGACGCCCAGGGGAGGTTGATGAAGACGTCATCGCCGGCCTTCAAGTAGACGCCCGGCTGGGGCTCCTCGGAGCTTGGCGCTGCGGCTTCGGCGGACGGGTCGGCGGTCGGCGTAGCGCCTGGCGCTCCTGCGGCCTCTGGGCCGTCAGTACGATCGCCAGACCCCTCGCCAGTTGCTGCGGCGGCAGCCTTGGCGGCGACCTCGGTCACCATCTGCTCCGCAGCAGATGGGTCTGACAGCCGGCAAGGGGAGAAGAGTCAAGCAAAATCCAGCAAAAACCCAGGAAGATCAAGAAAAGAAGGACCCAAGGGAAGTTTTGTAGCAAAAGGATTACCTGTGCCAGTTTCTGTAGTCAGGTTCTCCGCCGTCGGAGGGCCACTGGCGTTGTCCCTTGCCGGAGAACCCTCCCTTGCCGGAGACTTCTCCCTTACCGGAAAACCCTCCCTCGCCGGAGGACTCTCCCTTGGCTCCTGGTGGGGCTGCTCGGCTCCTACACAAATCAACAAGCAGATATCAGCAAAGACAACTACCCATGCGCGCCTCGCAGCGGAAAGTAAATCATACACTTACGGTGGGGGCTGCTCTGGAGAAAAGTCGCCGGGTCCGGCAAGGTTGTCTCGGGCGCGCCTCCTGCTGTCGCAGTGGGCTCGTCCTCGATGACGATCACCGGGACCTTAGCTCTCTTTGCCGCTCTCTGGGCCAGAGTCCTAAAGAGGAACAAATTCAGAAAGAAAAGCAAATGAGATACAAGAAAAACAGCAAGAATTGAAGAACTACAAGTACAGCAAGAGAAGCTTACTCTTCTTCTTCTTCCTCGTCGGAGCTGAACGCGGAGAAGTCGAAGTCCGGCGCGCGCCCGGCGCGAGGAGGCGGAGGGGTAGCTTCCCTTGGCCGCTTGGCGGGAGCAGTGGCGGTGGTCTGAGACGACCCCGCTCCGGCTACCGGCGCGGCGTGAGCAGCGGCAGGAACTGAAGCGGTGGTCCGACTAGACTCCGCTCCAGTTGCCGTCGCAGCATGAGGCGCTCCCGCGGCAACGGTGTTTGCCGTGGTGGAGCGTGTCACACGGCGTGGCGACTGTTGACCCGCTTGCCGCTCCGCCATGTCACCGGCCTTGCGGAGACGCCTTCTTGGTGGGGATGGAGGCTCTGCTTGCGGCGAGCTGCCCGAAGATGAGGAGGAAGAGGAGTTGATTTCCAACGAGCCGCTCGTGTCCTTGGCGGGCTCGCTCGGTTCGGCGTCACGCCCGGCAAGCTCCTTCTTGCCGGCGGACTCCCCTCGCTCGGCACGGCTTGCCGCCTCTGCTGCATCTCCCTCCTCCACGGTGAATCCAAATTCGCCCGCGGCTACGGCTGCCGCTGCCTCTTCCAGCCTAGTGGCGATGAGCGCCATCTCTGCATCGGTGGTGTCGCGGGTGAGGCCATCCTTCTCGTCGGAGCGGATTGGCACTTCCACCAAGTCATCGAAGAACTGCTGCACGACGTCGTCTGCAGGCTCCTGCCAAGTTGGCACAATTCCTTGCGAGTCGCACTCCGGCATCATTGCACGGATGCGGTCGAGCGAGGAATTGTTGCACAGCGGAACGACGCCCCCCGTCAACCTGAAAACTTCGGGATGTTGGGGGTCATACTTGAACAGCTCCTGCAGCATCGCGTTGAGCTCCAGAACTGTGAAGTTGAAGTTGAGGCCCGGCCGCAGCCTCATGATATCTGCCGCATTCTTGAACTCCCAAGTGGGCCTCCCCCGTTCCTGTAGGGGGGCAATGCGGCGGCGAAGGAAGTTTGCGCCAACAGCGCCAACAGTAAGCCCGACAAGCCTGAGGCGTAGGATCCTGGTGACGGCAATCTTCAGCCTGTCGTCTTCCGGGGCCACGTCACTCCAATCGCTGCCGCGTGCTACTGGGGTTTGGCGCCGGGTGGTGAATGGCTGCGGGTTCTCCTCGTCAATCCAGCACCAATCTGCTCTCCACTCCTCCCACTTGCCGCGGAATTCTCCCTCCAGATACGTTTCCTTCTTGCCGGCCCTTGAGATCCAGGCGATTCCGCCGGATAGAGGCTCTCCTCTCTCTACTCGTGGTATGAAGAAGTGGCGGAAGAGGGCTACGTTGGGATGGACTCCAACAAAGTTTTCGCAGAGATGTGCGAAAACTGCCATGGTCAGAACGGCATTGGGGGTGAAGTCAAGGAGGTGGAATCCGTAGGTATTCATGATGTCGCAGAAGAATTCAGAGAAAGGCGGGCAGAGCCTGTAGTAGAAGAACAAAGCGAAGAAGGGGTATCCATTTGGGGCCTTCTTCCAAGCGGCGGCGGGGAGTACCTTCGTGCGCGGATGCGCTCGTGTCTCCATCGACCAGAAGAGGTAGTAGTTCTCCCTCAGCTCCTTCGCGGCAAGCTTGGGGGGGAAGACGGCCCGCTCCTTCCGCAGCGCCGCAAGCCGCTGCGCCTCGGTCGACTTCACGACCTTCCCCTTGTCGGCTTTCGGAGCCATGGCGGAAGTGGTGGAGGAGGTCGACGGCGTTGGTGGTGCTGGTGGCGATGGGGGGCGGAGCGCTGCTCTCTCTCTCTCTCAGCTTTGGGAAGGCGAGGGAGCAGTGGAGATTTCTGAGATTGGAAGCAGCAACGGGCGAATAGGCGAACTTCCCCTGTTTTCCCTGCTTATAAAGAGGGGGGGCGGACGTTCCGCATTTCCGAATAAAGTAACCACCCACGATCTCTCCCACGACGCCGCATTCAACGCATGCCGTTCGGGGAGGGCGCGGCGGATACGGAGTGAGATACGGCGTAACCTAGGACGCGCATTCCCGTGCCCTGTTTTGGGCCTGGACCAACAGCGCTCGGCACCGTGTATGGCCCAGGCCCGGGGGCTCCTGTCGGTGTACTAGAGTAGGGGTACCCTAGTATCCCGAACTTGTGCACGGGCAGTCGCAGCGTCCCGCGGCAAGGCTTGCCGGATGACCGCCAAGGTCCTCCGTGGTTCCTTTGGAGCCATTCAAGAACAAAGTATCCAAGTCAAGGAGACAAGACCCCGGCAAGAGGAGCTTGCCGGGAAGGCCAACAAAGGCATCTCAAGACCCCGGCAAGAGGAGCTTGTCGGGAAGGCCTACCAAGGCACTTCAAGGAACTTGCCGCGGTGCGCCACGCGTCCCGACAAGGCCCGGTGAGCGACAAGCTCCCGGATGCGACAAGACAACGACAGCGGCAGGGCGCTTGCCGTGGCAAGCCACCTCTCCGTGCCCGTGCTCCAGCACATCCACCAACGTGTCGCTCTAGGGCCCTTCCAGGCGTACGTGGCGGGAGACTGTGCAGCCAGCGGCGTGCGGTGGCAAGCGGCGCTGACAAGATCGCCATCGTGGCGAACGGTGGCGTCCCTGGCAGTCCCTTTTTGCACTGTTTAGGCGACACAGACGGGCATTTAATGCCCTTGTCCCCTGCCGTCAGGGATTAGGTATGATACACTGTAGCAGGTAGCTGTACCTACCGCAGCACCTTTCCATTTTTACCCTTTGCCTCCGTTGCCACCTGTCGGTGACCCCTTGAGCATATAAAAGGAGGCCCATGCGCAACGTAGGGGGGGTTGGCTGTTAGCTGTTAGCTGTTAGCTAGTTCAGAGAACACTCACGCTCGGTCTCGTTAGCTGCTGGTGTGTACTGTAGCACTCCGCGCTCCCGAGCAAGAAATCAATACAAACCACAAAGCAGGAGTAGGGTTTTACGCATCCATGCGGCCCGAACCTGGGTAAATCGCTCGGGTGCTTCGCCTCGATCCGCTCTTTGCACGATCTCCGCCCCCGCCGAACTGAAAGGGACCCGGTCCGCCGGTCCCATAGGTGCCCGTGGATCAGTGCCCCGGCAGCCACGGGAGGCACTTTTATGGAAATCACTTTAGGAGAAGCAACTAAACTCCTAGATAATATTATGGTTAATTATTCTCAATCCTTGCCCTCCGGCGGCCCTTCCTTAATCAGCTTCACGACGTCCAGCTTGGCCCATTGCACCTCCACACGGGCGAAAGCCCGGCGTGCACCTTCGATGCAGACGGACCACTTGATGACTTCTAGCCATGGGCAGGCATCCACAAGCCGCCTCACTAGGCCGAAGTAGCTGCTGGGAAGGGCGTCGCCAGGCCACATCCGGACTATGAAGCCCTTCATGGCCTATTCGGTCGCCTTGTGCAGCTCGACCAGTTGCTTCAGCTGGTCGCTCAGAGGCATCGGGTGTTCGGTCCTAGTATACTGAGACCAGAACAACTTCTCCGTTGAGCTTCCCTCCTCGGCCTGGTAAAACTGTGCGGCATCCGACACGCTGTGGGGAAAATCTGCAAATGCTCCTGGAGAGCTCCGGATTCGTGTAAGTAACAGGTAATTTACTTTCACATGCTTGCTTTGCATATAGAATGCCTTACCCGCCGCTATCTTCTTCATCGCATCAATCTCCTGGAGGGCCTTTTGGGCTTCGGCCTTGGCACTCTTTGTACTCTCGAGGGCCGCGGCAAGCTCAGACTCTCGCGTCTTCAAGTCAAGCTCCAACGCCTCGTGCTTCGTCATGAGAGCGTGGAGCTCTTGCTGCACCTCGCGCACCCGAGCCTCATGCCTTTCCCGCTCGGTGCACTCCGTGGCCGCTTTGTTTTCGGCCTCGGATAGTGCTTGCTACAGGGTCGCCACCTCGGTCGTGGCCCCTGGCAAATTTACGATGATCCTGTCATTTTGCAATCGCATTCTTTTTATACATATCCATATACTAGGTACTTCTTAACTTTTTCCTCCTCGAGCTGCCTCTTGGCAAGGCCGAGCTCGTCCTTGGACCCTTTAAGGTCCTGCTTCAGTGCGGCGACCTCCGCAGTCAGTGCAGCAGAGGCCAGCAGCGAAGCCTGCATATGCATATTGACATACTTATATTAGACTCCTGCGATATTGTTTGATCCTCTGTTCGGCTTTTCTTTGTGACCACCGAACAAAGCACCAGGGGTTACTGTCTATGCAGTAATATTTTTCCCCATATTCCAAAAGCTTACCTCAAGGCCTGTTAGAAGGCTGGCACAAGCTTCAGTCAGTCCGCTCTTGGCGGACTGAACCTTCTGGACCACCGCACTCATAATAGTGTGGTGCTCTTTGTCGATGGAAGCGCTGCGAAGCGCTCCCAGCAGATTGTCCTGTGCCTCTGGATGGACAGAGGTCACCGGCATAGGCGTCTTGCCCCTTTTGGAAGGAGGTCGCCTGCCCGAGTCCGGAACCACTGGGGGTTCCGGCGCGGTGTTCGGCTGAGGGCCGAACTCGGAGCCCTCGGGAGCCTTAGTCCCTCTGCTCCCGGAGTCCGGAAGGTCGCCTTGAGGCGCCTCCGGGACTGTCTCCCCTCGACCCAGTGCCTCTTGAGACAATACCTCGGCGTTGTCCGTAGGGCAAGGGGAGGTGGCGGTCGGAAGTGGATCGCTATCCATATCCGACGAGCCCAGGGAGCCGTCCGACGATACGTCGATACGGGCTCGTGGCGGTCTGCATAGTCATATTTCGGCGTTAGGAGAGGCAGTGCGACAAAGGTATGCTATGAGTTACTCTGGCATCCGAATACTTACGACTTCGCCAGGGGCTTGGCCCTGAGCAGCCACTTGTCTTCGCCTTCGGCGGCGGTGGTGGAGTAGTCCAGAAGGAGAGTCCTTCCCTTCTTGGACCCTTCGCCCCCCCCCCCCGGTTGGGGCGGCCTTCCTTTTCTTGTCTCCCTCGACTGGAGGGGGAGCCTCTTTATCTTCCTCATCGTCTTCGGGGGAGGAGTGCGTCGTGGAGTTATCGGACGATGAGTCCGATAACACCTGGCGTCGGGAACTCTTTCGGGTTCCCTTGGCCTTCTTGGTCTTCTCCGGCACCTTGTAAGGAGCCGGAGTTAGCATCTCCGTGAGGAGAGCATCCGCAGTGTCTTCGGGCAGAGGGGCCGGACAGTTAATCTGCCCTGACATCTCCACCCACTCCTGTCAAAGGCATGGAGTTCAGACCCCGCACATGATTAAGCTAGGGGAAATAAAATATCCTACCGTATGTATAGAACTCACCGAATGTGCTCGGCGCTTCGAGCTTAGCCCGCGGTCCTTGTTGAGAGAGGGAGGGACCTTGGCGCCCTTCAACAGCACCCTCCAGACGTCTTTGTGCATCGTGTCAAAGAGCTCGCTCAGAGTCTGGTGCTGGGCCGGGTCGAACTCCCACAAGTTGAAATCCCACCATGGCTTCGTCGCATTCTGCTTGTTGGTCGCCCACCACCTTCGGCTTGATATTGAAGGTCTTTAACCACAGGCCGAAGTGGGGCCGGATGTGGAGCAAAGCCTCACACACGATGATGAATGCCGAAATGTTGAGGACGAAGTTCGGGGCTAGATCATGGAAGTCCAGCCCGTAGTAGAACATGAGACCACGGACGAATGGATGGAGGGGAAACCCTAGTCTGCGGAGGAAGTGGTGGAGGAAAACTACCCTCTCGTGAGGTTCAAGGGTACGAACGATCTGCCTCGCAGCGGGCAGCCGATGCGTGATATTCGCGGCCAAGTATCTGGCTCCGCGCAGCTTCTTGATGTGTCCCTCCATAACAGAGGTATCCATCCATTTGCCTCCCGCTCCGGACATGATTGGAGAAGTTTGAGGGGAAGGATGTGGGCTTGGGCATTGGAGCTCGAGTGCGCAAGAGTGGATGAGCAAGGAGGAAGGAGGCGTGGGTAGAAAAAGGTTAAACCTTGTCCTTTTATAAGGGCGGCCAAAACTATGCGCCCCACTAGCCTGGTAAAACTCGCTTATCCCCCCAAGCGCCGTAATCGATGGCGCGGTTGGGTTACCCACGCCCGTATTGATGAGAATCCCGTAATAAGGGGGACACGGTCTCTGCTTCAGCAAGACGTGTTGAAAAACTGCCTTGCGTTATGTGCGGGGCTAGTTAAAGGAAACGGTTCGAATAATCACCGGGCCATGGCATAATGTCATGTTGCCAAAACGTGTCAGCAGATTAGATTTGTGGAAATATTATTCTCTCTACGGTGATATGTGGAACTTATTTTGCAGGATCGAACGCTATCCTTATATTCAAATTCTTCCGTGGTGTATTCGGAGGAGGAACCTGCCTTGCAATGCCGAAGATAATACTGCGCGTCGGACTCATCGTCATTGAAGCCTGGTTCAGGGGCTACTGAGGGAGTCCTAGATTAGGGGGTCTCCGGACAGCCGGACTATATCCTGTGGCCGGACTGTTAGACTATGAAGATATAAGATTGAAGACTTCGTCTCGTGTCCGGATGGGACTCTACTTGGCGTGGAAGGCAAGCTAGGCAATACGGATATGTATATCTCCTCCTTTGTAACCGACCTTGTGTAACCCTAGCCCCCTCCGGTGGCTATATAAACCAGAGGGTTTTAGTCCGTAGGACAACATACAATCATACCATAGGCTAGCTTCTAGGGTTTAGCCTCTCCGATCTCGTGGTAGATCAACTCTTGTAATACTCATATCATCAAGAATAAATCAAGCAGGAGTAGGGTTTTACCTCCATCAAGAGGGCCCGAACCTGGGTAAAACATCGTGTCCCCAGCCTCTTGTTACCATCCGCCTTAGACGCACAGTTCGGGACCCCCTACCTGAGATCCGCCGGTTTTGACACCGACAGGCATACTGAAAGATCTACTAAGAAAAAGGTGCATGCGATAGAAGAAATTAATGTTTTGAGTGGAAAGATGGATGAACTTATGAAATTATTTGCTAATAAGATTGTTCCTTCTGATCCTAATGATATGCCCTTGTCTACTTTGATTGAGAATAATAATTAATCTATGGATGTGAATTTTGTTGGTAGGAACAATTTTGGTAACAACGCGTATAGAGCAAATTTCAATCCTAGGCCTTATCCTAGTAATCTCTCTAATAATTATGGTAATTCCTACAATAATTCTTATGGAAATTATAGTAAGATGCCCTCTGATTTTGATTCTAATATTAAAGAATTTATTACTTCACAAAAGAATTTTAATGCTATGATTGAAGAAAAATTGCTTAAGATTGATTATTTGGCTAGGAACGTTGATAGAATTGTTCTTGATGTCGATTCTTTGAAACTTAGATCTATTCCACGTAAGCATGATATCAATGAGTCTCTCAAAGCCATGAGAATTTGCATTGATGAGTGGAAAGAAAGAACCGCTAGGATGCATGCTAAGAAAGATGCCTTTATAAAAGCGTGTTCTTCTAGTTCCTATGAAAATAATGATGAAGATCTAAAAGTTATTGATGTGTCCCATATTAAATCTTTGTTTTGCAATATGAATCTTGATAATTATGGGACTGAATATGATCCACTCTTACTTAGAAGGCGTTCCAAGAATTCTGAATCTTTTGATCTTGATGCTAAATTTGATAAAAGTGAGATTGAAGAAATTAAAACCCTAGATGTTGCTGAATCCACTATTATGGATTTTTCAAGGAATTTAACTATGAAAGTTGCTCTTTGATTGATTTTATTTCCTTGTTGCAATCCGTGCTAAATTCTCCTCATGCTTATAGTCAAAATAAAGCGTTTACTAAACATATCGCTGATGCCTTGATGCAATCTTATGAAGAAAAACTTGAATTGGAAGTTTCTATCCCTAGAAAACTTTATGATGAGTGGGAACCAAATATTAAAATTAAAATTAAATATCATGAATGCTATGCTTTATGTGATTTAGGTGCTGGTGTTTCCACGATTCCAAAGACTTTGTGTGATTTGTTAGGTTTCCGTGATTTTGATGATTGCTCTGTAAACTTGCACCTTGCGGATTCCACTATTAAGAACCCTATTGGAAGAATTAATGATGTTCTTATTGTTGCAAATAGGAATTATGTGCCTGTAGATTTTATCATTCTTTACATAGATTGCAATCCTTCATGTCCTATTATTCTTGGTAGACCTTTCCTTTGAACGATTGGTGCAATTATTGATATGAAGGAAGGAAATATTAGATTCCAATTTCCATTAAGGAAAGGCATGGAACACTTTCCTAGAAAGAAAATTAAACTACCTTATGAATCTATTATGAGAGACACTTATGGATTGCCTACTGAAGATGGCAATACCTAGATCTATTCTTGATTGTTATGCCTAGCTAGGGGCGTTAAACGATAGCGCTTGTTGGGAGGCAACCCAATTTTATTTTTATTCCTTGATTTTTTCTCCTATTTATTAATAAATAAATTATTTAGCCTCTGTTTGTTTGTTTTTTTGTGTTTAATTAGTGTTTGTGCCAAGTAGAACCGTTGGGAAGACTTGGGGAAAGTCTTGTTGAACTTGCTGTAAAAAACAGAAACTTTAGCGCTCACGAGAACTGCTGTCATTTTTATTTGCAAAGTGATATTTAGTTAATTATTTTTTAATATGATTAATAGATAAATTCCTCACGTCCAGAAATTTATTTTATAATTTTTGGGGTTCCAGATCTTGCGCTAGCTACAGATTAGTACAGACTGTTCTGTTTTTGACAGATTCTGTTTTGCGTGTGTTGTTTGCTTATTTTGATGAATCTATGGCTAGTAAATTAGTTTAAGAACCATAGAGAAGTTGGAATACAGTAGGTATAACACCCATATAAATAAAGAATGAGTTCATTACAGTACCTTGAAGTGGTCTTTTACTTTCTTTCTCTAACGTAGCTCACGAGATTTTCTACTTTAAGTTTTGTGTTGTGAAGTTTTCAAGTTTTGGGTAAAGACTTGATGGATTATGGAACAAGGAGTGGCAAGAGCCTAAGCTTGGGGATGCCCATGGCACCCCCAAGATAATCTAAGGACACCTAAAAGCCAAATCTTGGGGATGCCCCGGAAGGCATCCCCTCTTTCGTCTACTTCTATCGGTAACTTTACTTGGAGCTATATTTTTGTTTACCACATGATATGTGTTTTACTTGGAGCGTCTTGTATGATTTGAGTCTTTGCTTATTAGTTTACCACAATCATCCTTGCTGTACACACCTTTTTAGAGCCATACATGATTTGGAATTTGTTAGAATAGTCTATGTGCTTCGCTTATATCTTTTGAGTTATATAATTTTGCTCTAGTGCTTCACTTATATCTTTTAGAGCATGGTGGTGGATTTGTTTTATAGAAACTATTGATCTCTCATGCTTCACTTAGATTATTTTGAGAGTCTTAATAGCATGGTAATTTGCTTAAAATCCTAATATGCTTGGTATGCAAGATTAATAATAAAACTTTCTTATGAGTGTGTTGAATACTATGATAAGTTTGATACTTGATAATTGTTTTGAGATATGGAGATGGTGATATTAAATTCATGCTACTTGAGTAGTTGTGAATTTGAGAAATACTTGTGTTGAAGCTTGTGATTCCCGTAGCATGCACGTATGGTGAACCGTTATGTGATGAAGTCGGAGCATGATTTATTTATTGATTGTCTTCCTTATGAGTGGCAGTCGGGGACGAGCGATGGTCTTCTCCTACCAATCTATCCCCCTAGGAGCATGTGCGTAATACTTTGCTTTGATAACTTGTAGATTTTTGCAATAAGTATATGAGTTCTTTATGACTAATGTTGAGTCCACGGATTATACGCACTCTCACCCTTCCACCCTTGCTAGCCTCTCTAATACCGCGCACCTTTCGCCGGTATCATACACCCACCATATACCTTCCTCAAAACAGCCACCATACCTACCTATTATGGCATTTCCATAGCCATTCCGAGATATATTGCCATGCAACTTTCCAACGTTCCATTCATGACACACTCCATCATTGTCATATTGCTTAGCATGATCATGTAGTTGACATAGTATTTGTGGCAAAGCCACCGTTCATAATTCTTTCATACTTGTCACTCATGCATCATTGCATATCCCGGTACACCGCTGGAGGCATTCACATAGAGTCATATTTTGTTCTAAGTATCGAGTTGTAATTGTTGAGTTGTAAGAAAAATAAAAGTGTGATGATCATCATTATTAGAGCATTGTCCCATGTGAGTAAAGGATGATGGAGACTATGATTCCCCCACAAGTCGGGATGAGACTTCGGACAAAAAAGAAAAAAAAAGAAAAGAGGCCATAAAAAAAGAGAAAAGGCCCAAATAAAAATAAAAAAATGAGAGAAAAAGAGAGAAGGGACAATGTTACTATCCTTTTACCACACTTGTGCTTCAAAGTAGCACCATGATCTTCATAGTAGAGAGACTCTCATGTTATCACTTTCATATACTAGTGGGAATCTTTCATTATAGAACTTGGCTTGTATATTCCAATGATGGGCTTCCTCAAATTTCCCTAGGTCTTCATGAGCAAGCAAGTTGGATGCACACCCACTTAGTTTCTTTTTGAGCTTTCATATACTTATAGCTCTAGTGCATCCGTTGCATGGCAATCCCTACTCACTCACATTGATATCTATTGATGGGCATCTCCATAGCCCGTTGATATGCCTAGTTGATGTGAGACTATCTTCCCCTTTTTTGTCTTCTCCACAACCACCACTCTATTCCACCTATAGTGCTATATCCATGGCTCACGGTCATGTATTGCGTGAAGATTGAAAAAGTTTGAGAATGTCAAAAGTATGAAACAATTGCTTGGCTTGTCATCGGGGTTGTGCATGATTTAAATACTTTGTGTGGTGAAGATAGAGCATTGCCAGACTATATGATTTTGTAGGGATAACTTTCTTTAGCCATGTTATTTTGAGAAGACATAATTGCTTTGTTAGTATGCTTGAACTATTATTATTTTCTATGTCAATATAAACTTTTGTCTTGAATCCTTCATATCTGAATATTCATACCACAATTAAGAAGAATTACATTAAAATTATGCCAAGTAGCACTCCGCATCAAAAATTCTGTTTTTATCATTTACCTACTCGAGGACGAGCAGGAATTAAGCTTGGGGATGCATGATACGTCTCCAACGTATCTATAATTTTTGATAGCTCCATGCTATATTATCTACTATTTTGGACATTATCGGGCTTTATTATCCACTTTTATATTATTTTTGGGACTAACCTATTAACCGGAGGCCCAACCCAGAATTGCTGTTTTTGCCTGTTTTAGGGTTTCGAAGAAAAGGAATATCAAACGGAGTCCAAACGGAATGAAACCTTCGGGAACGTGATTTTCTCACTGAATACAACTCAGGAGACTTGGACCCTACGTCAAGCCAACTAACAGGAGGCCACGAGGTAGGGGGCGCGCCTTCCCCCCAGGCGCGCCCTCCACCCTCGTGGGCCCCCTGTTGCTCCACCGACGTACTTCTTCCTCCTATATATACCCACGTACCCCCAAAAGATCAGATATGGAGACAAAACCCTAATTCCACCACCGTAACTTTCTGTATCCACGAGATCCCATCTTGGGGCCTGTTCTGGAGCTGCGCCGGAGGGGGCATCGATCATGGAGGGCTTCTACATCAACACCATAGCCTCTCCGATGAAGTGTGAGTAGTTTACTTCAGACCTACGGGTCCATAGTTAGTAACTAGATGGCTTCCTCTCTCTTTTTGGATCTCAATACAATGTTCTCCCCCTCTCTTGTGGAGATCTATTCGATGTAATCTTCTTTTTGCGGTGTGTTTGTTGAGACCGATGAATTGTGGGTTTATGATCAAGTCTATCTATGAATAATATTTGAATCTTCTCTGAATTCTTTTATGTATGATTTGTTATCTTTGCAATTCTCTTTCGAATCACAGTTTGGATTGGCCTACTAGATTGATCTTTCTTGCAATGGGAGAAGTTCTTAGCTTTGGGTTCAATCTTGCGGTGTCCTTTCCCGGTGACAGTAAGGGCAGCAAGGCACGTATTGTATTGTTGCCATCGAGGATAACAAGATGGGGTTTTCTTCATATTGCATGAGTCTATCCCTCTACATCATGTCATCTTGCTTGAAGCGTTACTCTGTTTTTAACTTAATACTCTAGATGCATGTTGGATAGCGGTCGATGAGTGGAGTAATAGTAGTAGATGCAGGTAGGAGTCGGTCTACTTGTCTCGGATGTGATGCCTATATACATGATCATACCTAGATATTCTTATAACTATGCTCAATTATGTCAATTGCTCAACAGTAATTTGTTCACCCACCGTAGAATACTTATGCTCTCGAGAGAAACCACTAGTCAAACCTATGGCCCCCGGGTCTATCTTTATCATATCAATCTCCTACTACTTAGTTATTTATTTTGCTAATTACTTTGCCTTTATTTTTACTTTGCATCTTTATCATAAAAATACCAAAAATATTATCTTATCATATCTATCAGATCTCACTCTCGTAAGTGGCCCTATAGGGATTGACAACCCCTATTTGCGTTGGTTGCGAGGATTTATTTGTTTTGTGCAGGTACGAGGGAATTGTGTGTAGCCTCCTACTGGATTGATACCTTGGTTCTCAAAAAAACTGAGGGAAATACTTACGCCACTTTGCTGCATCATCCCTTCCTCTTCGGGGAAAACCAACGCAGTCCTAAAAGAGGTAGCAGCTACAGAGGATGTCATTCCTACTGAAGAATATGCTGAAGAAGTTATTCCAGAACATGAAGAACGTCATGCTGGTGCACCTGAGGAAAATGGTGCTGAAGAAAATGCTGATCAAATTCCTCAACGTGAACCCGCTCATCCTCGCGTCACAAATTTAGTGCAAATTGAGAAAATCATCAGCGACATCAACATTCCAGGTCCTCTCACACGCTCAAGAGCTTCAAATTTATCTAACTTTTGTGGGCACTTTGCTTTCGTCTCTATCATAGAGCCCACTAAGGTAGATGAAGCATTTCTGGAGCCTGAGTGGATTCAGGCCATGCAAGAAGAATTACATCAGTTCGAGCTCAACAACGTCTAGGAACTGGTAAAACGTCTAGCTCCCCGCATGCGCAATATCATCGGCACAAAGTGGATCTACCGCAACAAGCAAGATGAAAATGGCCTTGTGGTGAGGAATAAGGCATGGCTTGTAGCTCAAGGTGACACACAGGTTGAAGGAATTGACTTCGATGAAACTTTTGCATCTGTTGCTAGACTTGAGGCTATTCGCATATTACTTGCTTATGCTAACCATCATGATATCACTTTATATCAAATGGATGTGAAAAGTCCATTCCTCAATGGTAAGCTTGAGGAAGAAGTATATGTTGCTCAACCCCTAGGTTTTGAAGATCCTAAGAATCCTGACAAAGTCTTCAGACTCAATAAGGCCCTCTATGGCCTCAAGCAGGCCCCACGGGCGTGCTATGGTACTTTGAAGGAATTCCTCGTGAAGAAAGGCTTCAAACCCGGTTCACTCGACCCTACTATTTTCACTAGATCTTATGATGGTGAACTATTTGTGTGCCAAATATATGTTAATGATATTATCTTTGGCTGTACTGACCAATGTTATAGTGATGAATTTGCCTATATGATGAGTGAAGAATATCAAATGTCTATGATGGGACAAATGAAATTCTTCTTAGGTCTTCAAATTCGTCAACAACGCAATGGCATATTCATATCTCGGGAGAAATACCTCAAGGATGTACTGAGGAAATTCGGCATGAAAGATTGCAAAGGCGTCAAAATTCCTATGCCCACAAATGGCCATCTATGCACTGATGAAAATGGTATTGACTTCGATCATAAGGTATACCGCTCCATGATTGGTTCTTTATTGTACTTATGTGCATCTAGGCCAGATATAGTGCTTAGTGTTTGCATGTGTGCCCGATTTGAAGCTACACCGAAGGAATCACACCATAAGGCTGTGAAACATATTCTTCGATATCTAGCTCACACACCAACACTTGCATTATGGTACCCCCAAGGGCTCGGCTTTTGATCTCATTGGATATTCTGACTCTGACTATGCTGGTGATCATGTGGACCGCAAGTCAACATCTGGTACATGTCATTTCCTCAGATGATCTTTGGTCTGTTGGTCCTCGAAGAAACAGAACTGTGTATCACTGTCTACTGCTGAAGCTGAGTACATTGCTGCTGGTTCTTGCTGTGCTCAATTGCTGTGAATGAAGCAAACTCTCAAGGACTACGGCGTCAACGTGAAGAATGTGCCTCTCTTCTGTGACAATGAGAGTGCCATCAAGATTGCTCACAACCCAGTTCAGCACTCGAAGACAAAGCACATTCAGATTCGTCATCATTTTCTTCGTGATCATGTGTTGAAGGGCGACATTTCTATTGAGCATGTGAAGACTGAAGAACAGCTAGCCGATATCTTCACTAAGCCCTTGGATGAGAAGAGATTTAGCAAGTTGCGATGTGAGCTAAATATCTTAGAATCTTCGAATATTCTTTCAAAAGGACACTCATCCTAACACTTATGCAAAATTGATGACTTAGATGTGCAACACATGAAGAAATGTTTTTCTTCAAATCAATGAAGACTAACACTCTAAGTGTGAAGAAATTAATGAAGAATTTGATTCTCAGAACCCTATGACAATTGTACGTGGTGTCTGAAATCATCATTCTTATACGATGGGTCACACCACCACAAAATGTTGAAAATCTTCATTTGAGCTTTTCCTCAGTTCTTTAAATTCCTCAGTTATTTTTCAACTTTGCATTGTCTTCATAGCCCGTCTATTCTGATAATATTATCAGAATAGTTATTCTGATAACACTTCCGCACTGCATGCTCAACACGAGGGCACTGCACTTTCTTTAGCAAGAGCACAGCATTACAGAGACTAGTGAACTTCGTGTCGGAAAAAACTGCGCGTAGTGTTTTTTCAGTACTGTTTTCGCTCTAATTTTTTAATCGTTTATCGGAAGGAGGCGTGTAATATATCGTTGAAAAGCTACGGATTAGGTGCAACTTCGCCATGTTGAACACTTTTCGAGATTCCCCGCGGTTTAAGAGCAGTTTCGAAAATGGTGCGGCCCACATAGAGTGGCAGCGAGCGTTTTTTCATGTTTTTTTCTAAACCGCTCGTCGGAATGAGGCAAATGATACACCGTTCGATAGATATCGTCAAGGCGCATCTTTTTCAAAATTATTGTTTTCTCTAATTCGTTATGGTTTAAGAGTAGTTTCAAATTTACTAAATCACGGAATTTTGTTTTTCAAATTTTTTCAAATTTTCGGTACTGTTTTCGCTCCAGTTTTTTAACCGTTTGTCGAAACGAGGAGTGTAATATACTGTTGAAAAGCTATGGACGAGGCGCAACTTTCATATGTTGAAATGTTTTTGAGATTCCTTACGGTTTTAAGTTAATTTTGAAAATCGTGCGGCGAACGATGAGTGGCAGCGGCCGTTTTTCATGAATTTTTTACAAACCGCTGGTTGGAATGATTCAAATGATACGCCGTTGGAAAGATATCAACGAGGCGCAACTTTTTCATGTAGAACACTCTCTCTAATTCTTTACGGTTTAAGAGGAATTTCGAATTTACCGAAATGCGGACATTCTGTTTTTCGCGACACCCAAATCGACGTGCGTACTTCATCCGACTGAAAACCATACTGCAACCGACGAAAAGCCGCACTGCATGATACGGGTAAGAGACGCATGGTTTCTGTTTTGTGGGACGTCAATTTTTGAAGACGAGGAAGAAAATTGCACTGCCTTTAGAGTGAAAACCGCACTGTATCAGATGGACTAGAGGACTGCATGATTTCTTTTTTGTGGGACGTAAATTTTTGAAGACAAGGAAGAAAACCGCACTGCTTTTAAACTGAAAACCGCACTACATCAAACGAGCAAGCGAACTTCATGATTTCTTTTATTTATACATAAATTTTCTCAGACAGGTTTTTGTTGTCTTTTTTCAAAAAAATTTGTGAACGAGAGTGGACCGCAGAGAGGAGGCAAGTGAACCGCGACATATATCGAAGGGAGCCTCATAACTATACTTTGTTGTTGTGCTAAATTTTTAGCACTTTCATTTTTGGCACAAGTGAACAACATCAATCTCAGAAATGAACCACATCCGAGGACCAAAAGCACTGCATGCGTTTGACGTAGTCGACTGATTTTTAAAGCACACGAAACAATTTGCACTTCATACATAGATGAGTGGACTGCATGTATTTTTGTGTGTTTTTCCTGTTTGTTTTTCTTGGTTTTTTGTTGTTCGCATGTACCTACAAATTAACCGCGCTACACAACAAAGTCAATAGTACGGCACGTAATAATTAACTGCACTGCTTAAGGCATAACAAGTTTTTTAATGCAAGAAAAAGCATCCAGAATAAATAGCCATTTTTTGGTTTCCACGAATACGCACTGCACTACAAATCTGAACGTCGAAATAAGCATCTGAAACTCCATGGGATTCCCACTGTACTGCTGTGCATCAGGTGGCTACCGAACTACACGCTTCTAGGTGGAAAAGCACGCGCATGTCGCTCATGAGCTGCACGACATCGCCATCCGTACTGCTTTTGTTGGGGTGCATGTGGCCTCGTCAGGCATAATTTTTTGAAAAAAAGAACACAAGATCCCCCGTGGACGAACTGCACCACAAGAACAAGAATAGAAATTTTTGCAGTGCACCGGACAGCAAACTGCAACAAAATGCAAGAAAAAAATATGCCGAAGTCTAACGAACACTGTCGCGCGGGGGAATGAACCACCGTGCGGGATGTGTGCTACATCAGGCGCGGCAAAATCCATGGACAAAGAGCAGCCGAAGCTCTATCGAACTGCACAGAAGGGTGGAAGGGAGGCGAGGTAGATGATAACTATAGCTCCCCTAATCCCGTACTGCACGCCATCGAGGGAAGGACTTCCCGTGCGCCAGTGTGCAATGCTGGCATGTAGGGGCCGCTGATGGAGGTAGATGCAGAGGGAGGGAGACATCGGCGAGTGGATCCCGCTGCCCTCCCCCTGCTCCGCGCACGCTACCCAGGTCGCAGGGACCGGCACATCTCGATCCCGCGTGCGGCTGCTGCTCCATGGCTCAAGAGTAGGGGGGGACTGGACTAGATCAGAAGCAACATGGATTGACGGGATCCGCTACACCGGGGAGGCTCGAGAGAGGAACCCCTGGCGGTTAGTGATGGGCTGGTGGAGGCATGGATCAGGGGCCCTGACCATGGTGCTCCACTTGGATCTAATGACGGGGGACGGCACGGAGGAACAAGGGTCGCCGAGGACCCCTTTAGGAGGCCGGTGAGGCATAGGGGGAGGGGAGGGCGGAAGCGCGTCGGCCGGTGGCGGCGCTGGCGTTGGAGATCGGGGACGGGGAAGGTGGGGAAGGAGGTCGGGCATCGGAGCTGGCCTGGCGGTGGGAGGCCGGGTTGTGGGCTGCGGGGAAAGGTGGGGAGGTAGGTGGTGTGGGCTGTGGCACGAGGGTGGGGGAGTGGTCGGTGGTCGTGGGAGGAGGGTGGGATTTTAGCTCCAGTGTTTTTATCGCTCAGGGGTGTTATCAGAATAAGCAGGTGTTATTAGAATAAGACTCTAGAGGGTGTTATTAGAATAGACCCACTCCTGCGGCCGGGGTGGAGGTTGCTGGAGCTTGGGGGAGTGGTTGGTGGTCGTGGGAGGAGGGTGGAATTTTAGCTCCGGTGTTTTTATCGCTCAGGGGTATATATATGAGTTTATGTCCTCTACAGCATTCACTTATGGCTAATTCTTCAAGTTTTTTTTGCTAAGTGAATGTGATCGGACCCTACCCCCTCTATGCTAAACTCAACCCATTCTATTCACAAATTCTTCATGTGCATTCTATTTGAAACTCGTTCAAAATCTTCACTGTGTCCTTGTCAGCTGAAGAAATTGTGAATGGAACTTTAAAACCTATCTTATCTAAATTTTCGGCTTTGCCGCTCAAACCGTTCCACATCCTACGACTACACTTATCCATTCACCCATGATCTCACATGATCTCCACTTCTCAGTCAAGCGAATGAGAAGGGTCAGGGGCACGTTCGTCCAAATTCTTCGGGTGAACAGTTTTTCACCGTGGCTATAAATACCCCCCTCCCCTTCCTCACTTCTCTTTTACTCTGCTCGACCTCACTCCAGCTCGAGCTTCTCAAACCCTAGTGCCTCCGCTACTTCATCATCGCCGGTGGGGAAGAGCTTCACTGCCTCGACCTCGTCGCCGTTGTACTCGCGCCGGCCGCGGATTTCTTCACTCCGCCGCCGCCGTAGCTGTCTTCCTCTGCCGACTTAGGGCGTGGAAGATCTGCACTGACGAACTTCACATCTCCACTTCCCAGTTCGCCGTGTTCTTCGTCAAGGGTAATTAAAATTTACTTTTACTGCCCTCTTTGATTCAAATGATTTCTACAAAATCTTCAAAGGTGTTTTTCTTCAAATCTTCACACTCTAAATCACCTCACATGTCATCTGTTCTTGATTCATTTCTTTAAGCTATGTTTTTCTTCAAGATTCCTCAAATGTGTGGATTTGCAATCTATACATCTCTAGAATTTAAGACAAAGAATGCTTAGTGAAACTATTCAAGACTCATCTGGTCAAATTCCTCAAACTTGTTTTTTTAAACCTCTGAGAACGCATATGACCTCTCCAAATTCCTCGCAACTATACTCTGTTCACAAGTACTCATGTCAGCTGCTGAATCACTAGGTTCTCATCAACTTAACTCATTTGCAGCGTTCCTCGAAGAAAAGTTGCATACATCTTCAGAGAATTCCATTGTTCAAATTCCTCAATTGAAGAAAATGGCTGACGGTAAGAAGCCACAGAAAGGAGGAAAGAGGCCTGAGGTCAATACTGCTTTTGAGATCCCTGATGACATATACAAGGACTATTGCACTCCTGATGAGGCCACTCATGGAAAGGAACCCAAGAATGAGCGCAAAGTGCGCATCCAAAGAATAGAGAGGAGATGGGCAAGAGAGTGGAGGGAGTACAGATATGTTACTCCAAAATACATGAAGCAATTCGCTCTAAATGCTCCATGCCCAAGAACTCCGTTGGCACCTGGCCAAGAAGCAGATCCCACCAGCCTCAAGCGTGGTGAGGATTATCCTGATGAATGGGCCAAGCGCCAGGCCAAGTTGGCCAGACAAGCAAGAGAAGCAGTGAGGAAATTCAACGAAGACTCTGTTGCTGCTGCTGCCACTGCTGAGGCCTCTGCAAGCAAGCCAAACAAGCCTGCTCACAAGCCAAGTGCTTCTCGCTCAATGCCCTCATGGCCAAGTTCCTCAGCTATGCCCTCACGGCCAGATTCCTCAAAGCCCTCACGGCAAATTCCTCACGCTGCTCCTGCTCCTTCAAAATCCTCAGCTCCTCCGCTCAAGTCCTCAAATGCTCCAACAAAATCCTCAGCACCTGCGCATCTCACCACGTGCCAAAGGACGAAGGGCATTTCTATTGCCTCAGGAGCATCTGCTAGTTCCTCAGCACCACTGTATTCTTCAACTGGTCCCACTCTGTTGAAGACCAAGGCAACTGTTGGGCGAGGCTCTCGACCAAGTCCTCATAAGAAGCAAGTCGCCTTCCAAGTGACGTCAGATGAAGACGAAGCTGATGATGAGGAACTTGCCGAAATCATCAGAGACATGCAAGTCAGGGCCGCTAGAGCCAAGGGCACAAGTGTGCCTCTGTTTTTGGATCCAAAGTTGATCCTTGAGTACATTGACCTATGGCACAAGGATCCAAATACTCCTATTCCTGATTTCAAGATGAATCCTGGCCAAAGTCATATGTTGACTCACTTCATACAAGAAGAGAAATGGAAGTTTGAAAAGGCCAGGCAGATCAAGAAGGCGCAATACAAAAAGGAGCGCTTCCTGAAGAAGAACGTTGTCTCTATGACAACTGAAGAACTTGTCACAATTCAATCTGAGATCAAGAAACTCAATGATGAATTTGACGCATACCGCGCTGACTGGCTTGGAGCCAAAGTCAGGTTTGTGAAATTGACTGAAAAGTTCACTTCAACTGTTGCAGCCCCAACGCAACATGAAATTCCTCAGGCTGAAGCATCTGCTCAGCCGACTGAAGAAAATGACAGCACTGTTGATGACAATCAGGCTGCTAAAGAAAATGCTAATTCCAGGGCTGATGACTGCATACCAACCGCTGAAGAAATTGCCAGGGCATCCATTAGTGGTGCGCCTGAAGAAAATGAAGAAGTCAGGACAACTGCATCAGTTGTGCCTGAAGAAACTCAACCAAATTCCTCTGCTCCTCCTGCGCCTACCCCAACTCCGATCCTTCCATCTGCGTCAGATGTGAAGAAGACTAAGGCTGCAGAGCATGCAGCAATGAAGAAAAGGAAGCCATCAACTGCATCAGATTCTTCAGCTCAGAAGAAAATGAAGCCACTGGCAAGCTCGTTTGCAAACCCAATTGATGTTGTTCCTATCTCAACCATGCCATTAAAGGACCTTGTTCCTTTTGATGAAGAATATGTGATTCCAAGTGAATCCGATGAAGAGAATCCCTCTGCTGCTTCGTTAGAGCAGATGGATGAAGAAATTGAAGTGGATACAATCCCTTCAACACAAGTTGTCTCCTCGCCTATGCCTCAGTTTACTACTGAAGAGGTCGGCATTGAAGAAATGGAAGATGAAGATGTGGACATTGGTTGTACCACACCCGTGCTAAGTGATGACTTTTGGGAAAGTCAACACCCCAACTCTCCACTCTTCACACCATTGCAACAAATTCCTCAGTCCCTAGTAACTACTGTACAAATGGGATCTGATGAACCACATGCCACACCGTCTGTCCATGAAGAAATTCCAGCCACTAGTGTTGAAGATCATGTAAATGAAGAATTGAAGTCCCAGGCTGCCACTGAAGAAGCACCTGAAATTCCTCAGCCTGTGGAACCTGATATCGAGATCCCGGAGGTTGTGATGCAATTAACTGACACTCCTCACCCTAAGCCAAAGGATCCATTCTCAAAGAAGCAGAAATTCAAGGCTGATGATTTCTTCGGCGAGCACGTGTTCTTCACTGACTACAACCCTTATGATTCTGCTCGTCTTAGAAGGAGGTGCTTCTAGACTGCCAGCCAGGCCAATTTCTATTCTTCACTACTTTTCAACAAGGACAAAATCTTCTACCATGAGCATATTCCTCATGTGGACATGGAATCACTGCCTTGTTTTATTCATGTGCTCAGTGTGCTTCATGATGCGGGCCTCCTCAACTTTTGCACTGACATTGTTGATTGGAATGAAGAGCTCATTCTTCAGTTCTATGCGACTCTGCATATCACAGGTGATCCTGAAGATATCAACACCTGGGTCTTGGACTGGATGACCGATAATACTCACTATAAGGCACCGGCCTCTGAATTGCTTCACGCTCTGCCCATCAGTCCACCCAGTGAAGGAGCTCGCTGCCTGTACCAAGAACCTGAACTCAATGCTCATTACATGCAAGTGTTAATGAAGCCTCTGAAGCCCGGTCAAGCCCCAAGGACCAAATTCCTCGTAAAGGATTTACTCTATGTGCCCAGAACTATCTATCGCATTCTGACGAGGACAACGAGTCCCATCAAAGGCCATGACTCATCTGATGAGGAAATAGTTGGCATCATGAAGAATCTGCTATTCAACATCATTCATAGCATTCCTATCAACTATCACAATTTCTTCATGAGGACTCTGGCAAATGTTGCACTTTCTCCATTTGAGCTGAAGCCTTATGCACCTTGGATTATGAGATTCCTCAGGACAAGGTCTTCACTCAACTTCAACGCTGATTTTCAGAATCACCTCAGCTACTTGCCCCCGATTGAAGTCCTCAAGCAGACTTTTACTTCAACTGATGAAAAAGGCAAGGCAACTGCTGTCATTGATGAAGGTATTCGTCCATTGGATGGTCAGTTTCGCAAAGCTGCATCTTATTCCACCAATGATGACTCTGCCACTCATGAGTTTGCTGCCCATGCCTCCAAGCCAAATCCTCAAGCCACTGCTCCTCGTGTGATGACTGACCGTGAGCTTCTGCTTAGTCTTCACCAGAAGGTGGATCAAAACCATAAATGGGTTAAGCGTCCGTTTGGTTCATTTCTTCACAACATGACCGCTACACACAATACAGTGAAGAAAAACCACTACTACCTCCATGAGGTTTTCGGTGGCACCTGGGCTATTCTGTCCCATGTCTATAGTGAAGAAGATCTGAAGAAAATGGGTCTCAAGGAAGATTTTGACTGGTCTGCACCTCCACCGAAGAAATTCAAGAAGGTCAAGGACCCTTCCTTGGTGGCCAGCTCTTATTCTTTATCGCGTGACACTAATGAGCATGAAGACTTGGATGACACTGCGGCAGGCCCTACATCAACAAATGACCCCAACAACGTTGGCGCTCCTTCATCAAGTTGATATTCTTCAGGGGGGTTGATACGTCTCCAACGTATCTATAATTTTTGATTGCTCCATGCTATACTATCTACTGTTTTAGACATTATTGGGCTTTATTATCCACTTCTATATTATTTTTGGGACTAACCTATTAACCGGAGGCCCAACCCAAAAATGATGTTTTTTGCCTGTTTTAGGGTTTCGAAGGAAAGGAATATCAAACAGAGTCCAAACGGAATGAAACCTTCGGAAACGTGATTTTCTCATCAGATAAGATCCAGGAGACTTGGACCCTCCGTCAAGAAAGCCACGAGGTGGTCACGAGGGTGGAGGGCGCGCCCCCTACCTCGTGGGCCCCTCGAAGCTCCACCGACGTACTTCTTCCTCCCATATATATCCATGTATCCCCAAATGATCAGAAGGGAAGCCAAAAACCCTAATTCCACCGCCGCAACTTTCTGTATCCATGAGATCCCATCTTGGGGCCTGTTACGGAGCTCCGCCGGAGGGGGGCATCGATCACGGAGGGCTTCTACATCATCATCCAAGCCCCTCCGATGAAGTGTCAGTAGTTTACTTCAGACCTACGGGTCCATAGCTAGTAGCTAGATGGCTTCTCCTCTCTTTTTGGATCTCAATACAATGTTCTCCCCCTCTCTCGTGGAGATCTATTCGATGTAATCTTCTTTTTGCGGTGTGTTTGTTGAGATCGATGAATTGTGGGTTTATGATCCAGTCTATCTATGAATAATGTTTGAATCTTCTCTGAATTCTTTTATGTGTGATTGGTTATCTTTGCAAGTCTCTTCGAATTATCAGTTTGGTTTGCCCTACTAGATTGGTTGTTCTTGCCATGGGAGAAGTGCTTAGCTTTGGGTTCAATCTTGCGGTGTCCTTTCCCAGTGACAGAAGGGGCGGCAAGGCATGTATTGTATTGTTGCCATCGAGGATAACAAGATGGGGTTTTTATCATATTGCATGAAACTATCCCTCTACATCATGTCATCTTGCTTAAGGCGTTACTCTGTTTTTTAACTTAATACTCTAGAAAATGCTGGATAGCGGTCGATGAGTGGAGTAATAGTAGTAGATGCAGAATCGTTTCGGTCTACTTGTCTTGGACGTGATGCCTATATACATGATCATACCTAGATATTCTCATAACTATGCTCAATTCTGTCAATTGCTCAACAGTAATTGTTCACCCACCGTAGAATACTTATGCTCTTGAGAGAAGCCACTAGTGAAACCTATGGCCCCCAGGTCTCTTTCTCATCATATCAATCTCCATCACTTTATTATTGCTTTGCTTTTACTTTTTACTTTGCATCTCTATATCAAAAATACCAAAAAAATATTATTTATCATCTCTATCATATCTCACTTTCGTAAGTGACCGTGAAGGGATTGACAACCCCTAAGCGCGTTGGTTGCGTTGAGCTATTGTTTGTGTGTAGGTACGAGGGACTCGAGCGTAGCCTCCTACTGGATTGATACCTTGGTTCTCAAAAACTGAGGGAAATACTTACGCTACTTTGCTGCATCATCCCTTCCTCTTCGGGGAAATCCAACGCGGTGCTCAAGAGGTAGCAGGCGTTAGTCCTCATTCTCGATCCTTTTGGTCATTGGATGACAAAGGGGGAGAAATTTGAGTTAGTCTTCAAGCGGGTCTATCTTATATGGGCGTTTTTTTGCTAAGTTACAACTCTCGTTCTTCTGAAACTTTATTGGATCGAGTTGTAAACTTAAACCCGATGGTGCTCTAATACTTTTGATGCGTTTTTCTGCATGCTTATTCCTCATATATGTTAATGCACGCATGCTGAATTACTCAGTCATCATATTTCATCATGCATTTCAAATTCTTCATATTATGTCAAATGCGTGTATGAATTAGGGGGAGATCTCCATGATTCTATTCTTCAAAGTGTGCAATGCTTCAAAAGCAAATTCCTCACTATGCACATCTTCAGGGGTAGTTCTTCTATATCTTGCAATCAAATTCCTCAATATAAGTATTTACACTTCATATGTTTATCCCCGTTGAAAACTTAACCTATATTGTCATCAATCACCAAAAAGGTGGAGTTTGTAAGTGCATCTAGTGCCCCTTAGTGATTTTGGTGTATTGAAGACTTATAGGTTAAGGGACTAATGTCTTTATGAGTGTACACAGGTCTATAAGACTATGAGGAGGTTGATATTTACAGAGAAAGTCGACCCCTAAAAATGAAGTTCTTCGACTGAAGACTTTGGATTTCTGAAGACTTTCTGAAGACTTTGAAAGTGAAGAAATTGGTGTGACCTTGAAGACTTGGTATTCACTCGAGGAACATGAAGTGTGAAGACTTTTGTTTTCGTAGTTTCATTTTCTCTTTCTTGAGTCATAGGAAACACCGTACAGTTAAAGGGGGTCAAGGAAATACTAAGAAAAAATTTCCATGTGATGCTCAACTCAAAATCCTACACCTACCAATCCCTTCGAGTGAAGCCATTCGAAATCTCATACAGTTCAGTCATATTCTTCAGTGATAGAGACGAAGTTCTTCTGGTCTCTAAGGAATTTGTTCTGACTAAGGAGTTAGGAATTTGTCAGTGTGGATTGCCTACATAGTGAGGAACATGATAGCCCTGAGGAATTTGATACTCAAATTTCCGACCGTTGTTGTGCTTTGTGCCAGCTGTCCCAAAATATCTACCCACCTAATGGTCATATCATTGAAGGGCATTTATGTCTTATCATGTCGGGCTGCTCCCTAGGCTATAAATAGCCGCCCCCTACAACCACTAGTTGGTTGGCTGCTCCGAGAGAAACTAACACTTGTCATTTGAGAGCATCCCATCCTCCGAGGACTTTGAGTGAAAATCATCAAGTGAGGAAAACCCAAACCCAAACACCTACAAACCCCAAGTGATTGAGGATCACTGAAGAGATTGATCCTGCGTGGATCCGACGCTTGTTACCTTTGAAGATTGTGCATCTTCCAGACGGTTAGGCGTCATGGTCTAGAGCATCCAAGAGGCATTGTGGATCGCCGGGTGACCGAGTCTGTGAAGGTTCGGAAGTCACCTGAAGACTTACCACGAGTGATTGGGTGAGGTCTGTGTGACCTTAGCTCAAGGGGAATACGGTGAGGACTGAGTGTTCTGAATTGTGTGTTCAGGACTTGGTGTCCGGGACTGTGTGTCCTCAGGTTTAAATACCTAGCCGCCCTAACAAGACGTACAACTGTCACAGTAGTCGGAACTGGTCTACCAAATCATTGTCTTCACCAAGCTACCTGGTTCCATTTCCTCAACCCTTCCATTTCCTCATTTATGTGTCGAGTGCTTGTTCATATCTGTTTGAAGACTTTGAGTGAAGACTTTCTCAATTTCCTAAGTTCAATTTCGTCTGTCTATTTGTCTTCATCATGTGTCATCCTGTGTTTACGCTTTCCGTACTCTGTGCTTGTCTTCATTTCATCATGATGATCATGCTTGTGTTCTGTTATGTTTACTTCTGAGTACTTATTCCGCTGCAAGTAGTTCTTCGCTAAGGAATTTCCTCACCCTGAAATTCCTCAATGAAGAGTTCCTAAAAATCGCATATTCACCCCCCCTCTAGTCGATATAACGCACTTTCAATTATTTCCACCAGCTTTGATTATAAATCATGATAAATTCATGTTGGGGCATTATAATCCGTCAAAGTGGTAAACCGCTAGGACGTTTTTTCTTTTGTTATATGAAGGAACAGCTTCAGGATGGATAATATCATCAGGCTTACATGGCGTATCCTCACATGACGGATAAAGAAGTATCATAAAAATAGCCAAACATGCACGAGGGCATAGCAAAGCAAAAAGTTTGAAGCTAGCCTATTACAAGGCATTTCGAGCCCAAAGGATAATTGTTTTTAAGTCTCAAATAGCAGCTGATAAACCGGCCCCAGCTCATGAATCCTGACCCGGCTGACTGGATGGTTGCGCCTCACCCCTTGCCGGTTCGTCTTCCTCCACCGTCTGGAAATTGGGTTTGGACCAGTCAAAGCCATGAAGGGCGACAAATTCAGCCTCATCATCAATCAGACCAGACGGGTCAATCTCAGGGGTGAAGGTGTGCTTACGAATCGGTGGGATTAAGTCCATCACTTTATAGGAAGGAATCACCATCTTTTTATTGTCTGCATCAAAACCCGGGTGATACTTAGTAAGGTTGGTTTCTTCACCAATAATGGTAGCATGAGGATGCGTTTCTTTGACACAAGCAGAAAAATCTTCTTGGTTGAAAGGCGTTCCATCTTCTTTAAAGCTGGGGTATCCTTTAGCCACGTCCGCTGGGTCTAATTCTGGCACCCAGGCTTTAGCACGGCTTAAAGTTGTTACAGCTCCGGCTCTCGCGCATGATCGCTTGATTTCTTGGAACCGGGCAGGCAAGATAGACAGCTTCTTCAAGATGTCACTTAATAGAGCCAGCCCTTGATTCACGGGGGAGATAGTGGCAAGCGTCCGTTGAGCTCCGGTGTACGACTGTTCAGCTTCACTACGGTATCCCGGTTCAGATTACTGCTCCTGGGACCTACAAATATCATAAGTGGTGTCTTATAATGGAAAATATTTATTCAAAGTATGTCACAAAGTGACTTACCGAATATTGCAGAAACCATCTAAGACACACGGTTCTTTAAACCGGTGAGTTCAGTGGTGACTTCTCCTAGAGCCGCCTCAGCCTTCTCAGCACGTTGTGTTAAAGCAGTCTTCTCATTGGCCCAAGCTTCTTTCTCCGCCGTGAAGTTGGTCTTCATCTTTTCGGCCTCAGACACACTCAACTGGAATTCGGATTCATCCTTCTTTGTCTCTGTCTCTTGAGTTGCCAGCCAGGCCTTGGCCTCAGACAGTTGGGATTCCAGTTCTGTGGTTGCAGCCTGCATACAGCATAATGTTGTTTTAGTTTCCTGACGGATTATAAAAGATAAGTCCCAAGTGTTTTGTCAACAATAACACTTGGCACTTGGGGTCTAATGTCTGTTAGCGTAAAAAAAATTCAAAGGAAGCAGTTTTTCTAAAAAGTCCCAAGTGTTTTGCAGGCAACAACACTCGGCACTTGGGGGCCAATGCATATTGCTTGACTTTTCTTTCTACGAGTGAGCCGGATAAGCTGTCCACAGTCTCAGCCGGCTCAGACGGGCTATACGGTTCAGTTCTATAATTAGTAGGACCGGCTCATTCATACTGATTAAACCGGCCCTTGGGGGCTACACATGAAAATTGAAATACAATAAGCGTCCGGCTTAGTTGCAAACCAGACTTGGAGGGAGTCTAAGGCAGAGGTTTCTAAGGTATTCTAAGTCTACAGATCACTCAATATTTTCATAATCAGAAGACTTGGAGGCTAGCAGGGTATATAACTTATATGAGCCACAGAATGTACCTCATATTTTTGATGAATCTGTTTGACCATTTCAATTTCTGAGTCACGGCTGGAGTGCACTTGACTGAGATAACCAGATGGCACTTCACTAATACTCAGGTGAGCATACTGGGAGACATCCAACCTCACCTTTTGCCTCTCCATAACTTCGTGTTTGGCAGAGTGTCTTGTCAAGACAGTTGGGTTCCCCGGTTCAACGAATCTAGTGCTAGTGATTAAAACATCATCAATGTGCCTCTCCGGCGGGTTAGCTGAGCTTGACGACTCAATACTTGATCGATCAATAGTAGTTTCATATGCAGACGGCTCAGGTAAATCAGGTTGAACATTGAAGGCAGGGTCCTCTGGCCGTTCAGCGTGTTCGGGCACAAAGGTTGACTGCTCCGGGTCTTCAGGATGTTCTGGTACGAGGGTTGGTTGCTCCGGTTTAGTGGTTCTCGCATCCTCAGCCAGTTTTGTTACCTTTGTTTCTTGGGCTTTGCTTGACCGCTAAAAAAGGATTTGGACCCGTCTGTACAATAATACATATATAAAGGTGTATAAGAAGGGTAGTTATCTTTACACGGGGGCGGTCTTGAAAGCCGGAAATTGAGTTTGTGATGAATCGCCAGAGGAGGAATGGGAAATCTCCTGTAAAGATGGGATCAAAAATAAGTGATGAAGGTAATTCATTGAATAAATACAAGGGTGAAAGTCAAAAAAGAACCTCATTCTGGCGTTTCCGAGGAGTTTTTGGTAAGCCGGAGGGTAAATCTTCATCTCCACCAGTCTGGGTCTGCCGGCGGCTTTCATGTTGTTATCGTTTCAAAAGAAAATGAGGATCTAAATAAGCCAAGGGGTGTGAAAACCTTACTTTCTGGGTTACCCGCCGAAGTTTCTGCCTTGGTAAAGGTTCTGAGTCGGAGGAAATAATATTTACCTCTTCTTCAACTGCCTGGTTGGCCCCCGTGTCATCCGGGCAATAGTCCTTGTCAATAAGGTGGTTAAAAAGCAGGCCAAGAGAATCAAGGGCTACCTCCGACTCAGAGGTGTCATCCAGCTTAAGTAACTCAGAGGCGGTCGACTTCTTCTTCTTCGATTTTCTGACAGTTTTCTTGGCAGCTATCGGAGCAGCTCTAGCTTTCTTGGCAGCCTCATAGTCATACTTGACTTTCCAAAAGTCAGATTTAGCCTATGGAGGGACAACATGTTGAAATTCATGCAAATATTTAACTGCTGAAGAAAAAGAAGTCAAAGGACTTACCTCTAGCGTCGGGTTAAGCTTGCAGAAAGTATTCAACCGTACTATGCTGCAGTCTTCATACTTGCTATTAACAAGAGTAGTTGCCATTTCCACAATGGCTTCTTCGGTCAGACGCAGGGAACTATGAGGTAATGGATCATCTTTTCCTCCGGTGTAGTTAGACATCAAGCCGGATCGGCGGCTCAGAGGGATGATCCGCCATGCGACCCAACAGCGGATCAAGTCAACTCCAGTTAAGGCATTTCCAAGTAAGGCTTGAACTTTTTTTATTGTGGGGACAAGTTTCTTGCGTTCAGCGGCAGAAAGCTTATCAGGAAGTTGACACTTGGCATCAAGACGTTCAGCAAGGTAACCCGGCATTGGGTTTTCATCAGACGGTGAAGAATCCTTGCAATAAAACCATGTATGATTCCAGTCCTTAGGATGGCTTGGCAGAACTACGAAAGGGAAGATGGCATCCCATCTACGTCGAATCGATATCCCGCCAAGTTCTACGCTGGGACCATTGGTGTATTCTTTCTGGCGGTTCAGGTAGAAATATTCTATGAAAAGTTCCATAGAAGGTTCTTCTTGAAGATAAACCTCGCAGAAAACTTGGAAGTTGCAGATATTTGATATGGAATTGGTTCCGATATCTTGCGGATGAAGCTTGAAAAAATGCACAACATCTCTAAAGAATTTTGAGCCGGGTGGTTAGAAGCCCCGGTTCATGTGATCAGTGAAAACAATAATTTCACCATCCTTCGGTTGAGGTTTCACTTCAGTCGGGTCAGGAGCATGGTAAGACATGACACTTTTTCCGGTAAGTATCCAACAGTGACAAAGTCTTTCAAAGTACTTTCAGTGACTGTGGAGGGGACCCAGTTGCAAGTGGACATCGTCTTTGGAGGCATGATGAAAGGACAATCTAAAAAGAAATAATTTGCCGGATCAAGTTAGTTGGTGGGATTGCAAATCAACAACTACAGAGCATGTTTGTAATGGCGTTTTAAGCGAGGGCTAATGGTATATGAGGTACAGGTAAACCGGCGGAGTAAGCTGCCAAGACTAGGATATTCAAGAATGACCAAAAACAAGATTGGCTAAGTACTGAGACAAACAAGTTCCACAGATGGAGGTTACAAATTTGGATCTACCGCCATTCAGAAAAAGGGGATAAATTCATCTATGAAAGGCGACAGTGAAAAATAGAGATGCCCTAGAGGAGATTTGCCACGGCGGGGATGTGATCTAGTATTAAAAACAAGTGCTAAAACTACCGCTGCACAAATTTTCCATATCTTTTGGATCTAAGACGTGGATCTAAATAAAGGAAAAGAAGCATGATGAAGAACGCAAATGAACACTGAAGAACACCGATGAAACCCTAATGGCAATATTAGTGATGAACGGGGGAAGACTTACTGGAGCTGTAAGAGCAGTGGAGTGGCACCGCAGTTCTCTGGTCTTCTCAGGGCGATGCGGCGGCCGGAGTCAAGGACAAGGACGAAGGTCGACGGTGGTAGAGTTTGTACAGGGACGACACGTTGTGAGGAAGGAGAAGGAGAAGAATGGAAGATGGCTTTCGGGTCCTATTTATAAGGAGACTGAAACAGGTAGGCGCGAAAGAAGAGGAGGCCAAATGATAGTTATCCAGCTAATTAGATGCCTCAATTTTCGGGAAGACATTAAGATAAAGATCCGTTAAGATGATGTCGTGGCGGGTTTCCGAAAGTCTAGGAGATGACGTCATGGCGGGTTACAAGGTTTTCACAGCGGGAATGAGAGGATTTTTCTAAGTCTTGAAGGTTGACATGAAACGAGTCCAAATCAACCTAGGGCCTAATGTTGGGGATATGACTATTAGGTATGACCCGCCCAGGAGGGGCCGAGTTAACCCTATGATGATATACCACAATGAATCCCAAGGTCACATGGCGATTTATAGATAGGCTTAGTAGAGGGCCCAGACACAAAGGCGGCTTAAAGCCCATGAGTATGAACCGCCGTATATGTAAAACTTGTATTGTAAGGCATATGTAAAAGGTCACCGAGACGGATATGTCTTATAAGCCGGCCGGGACTCTGAGGGCCGCAGGGCATCTACCCGTGTATATAAGGGGACGACCTAGCCGCGTCTTAGAAAAAGAAGACAAGAGATCGAGAGCCGGGTCAAGCGAATCCGCTCCCTGCTCATCGAAACCCTAGCAATACGAACCACAAACTGGACTAGGCTTTTACCTTCATCGTAAGGGGCCGAACCAGTATAAACTCTCCGTGTCCTTTGTCCTATTTAAACCATTTAAGCTAACCTCAACGTGATGGCTCCAGGACTAAGTCCTCACACTAGGACATCTGTCGTGACAATTCCACGACACCGTGTATTACTCCTTTAAAGGTGGTTTTAGTGGGCTTGATTCTTGACTGATCAATACCCATTTTGCGGATAGTGTCCTGCTAGAGCAAGTTAAGACTGTTGCCGCTGTCCATAAGTACTCGTGTGAGATGGAATCCGTCGATAATTGGGTCGAGGACCAATGCTGCCGAACCTCCATGATGGATACTGGTCGGATGGTCTCTGTGATCAAAAGTGATTGGACAGGCTGACCATGGGTTGAATGTTGGGGTGACTGGCTCTATGGCATTGACGTCCCTTAGTGCGCGGTTACGCTCCCGCTTAGGGATATGAGTGACGTATATCATATTCACCATTTTTACCTTGGGGGGAAATTTCTTCTGTCCCCCTATATTCGGTGGGCGAGGCTCTTCATCATCATCCTCGCTGGGTGGCCCTTTCCCCTTGTGTCCGGTGTTTAGCTTACCAGCCTATTTAAAGACCCAACAATTTTTGTTGGTATGATTAGCGGGCTTGTTTGGGGTGTCGTGGATCTGGCAAGGCCGATCTAGTATTCGGTCCAAACTAGATGGACCATCTTTGTTTCCTTTGAATGGCTTCTTCCGCTGACCGGGTTTAGAGCCACTGAATCCAGCATTGACCGTTGTGTCTTCGGTATCTTCGTTGTTGCTTCGACGCTTGTGCTTGTTGCGTCGTGGCCTGCTATTGCCTTCTCTGGCTTCGGAGGTGCCAGGGTCGCTGGTTTTGTTGCTTCTACGAGCGAGCCAGCTATCTTCTCCCATGCAAAAGCGGGTCATAAGTGCGGTGAGGGCTGCCATGGACTTCGGTTTTTCTTGGCCGAGGTGTCAGGCGAGCCACTCGTCACGGATGCTGTGTTTAAAGGCCACGACGGCTTCGGCATCCGGACAGTCAACAATTTGGTTCTTTTTAATTAAGAACCTGGTCCGGAGTTTTTGGGCTGACTCTCCGGGCAGCTAGACTATCTGACTAAGGTCATCGGCGTCCGGAGGCCGGACGTAGGTACCTTGGAAGTTGTCTCTAAAGGCATCTTCCAAATCTTCCCAGCTACCAATAGAGTTCTCTGGGAGGCTATTTAACCAGTGTCGTGCTGGTCCCTTTAGTTTTAAGAGAAGGTATTTGATGGCATGGAGATCATCACCGCAGGCCATGTGGATATGGAGAAGAAAATCTTCGATCCATACTGCGGGATCTGTCATTCCATTGTATGATTCAATGATCACGGGTTTAAACCCTTCTGGGAATTGGTGCTCCATTACTTCATCGGTGAAGCATAAGGGGTGTGTGGCGCCTCTATATCAAGCAATGTCACGATGGAGTTCAGATGACATACGTATGTGGTTTTCGGCCCAGGTGAGGTTGCCTATCGCGCCAGGTCTGATGGCCGTCGTCTCGCGTTGGGGCACACCCCCTTGATCCATAGATTGATCTGTCTTGGCCTGCTCTATTGTCCAGGTCCTGTCGTAGGTCGTAGGTGTATCTAGGAGCCGATGTCTCTCTGCCTCTACGGCGAGGTGGTGTGGGTTGGTGTTCGGCATAGGCGGTCGCTTTATCTCGACCACGTGGTGGCCGGTCTGGTTCATCAGTGCGGTCATGTTTTGACGTTATGGGCTCGAGGGCCTCGTCATCAAATTGTCGTAGTAGCCGGCGCTTCAGATAACTCTTCGCTGGGCGTTGAAGGCCATACTCTTCGGCGGCAAGGACCTAGGTCCATCTGTCATTGAGTGTATCATGTTCGGCTTGGAGCCATTGCTGCTACTTTTCTAGGCTTCTTGCAGTGGCGATCAGTTGGCGCTTAAAGTGCTCCTGCTCGACGGGTTCCTCTGGCATGATAAAATCTTAGTTGCAGAGGCTGACATCGTCCTCAGAGAGCAGTAGATAGTTGCTATCCTCCGAGTCCTCATTCCCTACCAGATCGTCAGTGTTAACCTGCCCCTCCTCCACATCATCCTGTTCGGATGTGGGCTCGACGAGGGCTTCGGGGTCTTCGGCATCCTTTGGAGTGTTATCGTCTCCGGTGTCGGTGTTACCGTCTTTGCCAGGACGCGATTTGGAACGGCATGCTGGCGTCGATGCTTTGGTGGAGCCTCAGCAGGTTTGTCCTCAACCGGATCCTTCCTGCCTTCGCCATCGTCCTCTTTGGGTGTATCCACCATATACATGTCGTATGTGGAGGTGGCCGTCCGACGCCCTATGAATGGCGGGCCTTGGCCTTGTGTGTCTCCGACATCGTCGTCCATGCCGTCAATGTCTTCAGAGTTGTAATCCAGCATGTCAGTTAAGTCCTCGACAATGTCTATCAAGTGGGTGGTGGGTGGGACGTAAAATTCCCTGCACTCAGCCCCTAGTCCGCGCTAGGCGTAGTTCAGAGGTGATTCCTCTGTAATTGTGAGGGGCCGCATTAAGTCCAGAGCCTCATTTAGGAGCGAGGGTTCGGATCTGGAGTCTGGGGGTGAGTCCGACCTTTCAATGGTAGGGGTAACCCGGTCTGATGCCAAGTTTGTCGTGGACACAATCGCCTTCAGGTCTTCGATAGTGTGGTTTGCCACGGAGAGTCCGGTGGGCTCCAAACTCCCATATTTGGACCTGGTAGCTTGCTCCGGATCTAAGGCTAGAGCGGTGTTTGGGGCCGCGAATCCTTCGAAGATCAAGTCTCCTCGGATATCAGCGACATAATTCATATTTCCAAAACTGATCTGGTGACCAGGGGCGTAGCTGTCAATCTGTTCAAGGTGGCCAATCGAGTTGGCACGCAGCACGAAGCCGCTGAGTACGAAGATTTGACCGGGGAGAAAAGTCTCCCTCGAAACAGCATCGCTGTAGATGACCGAACGAGACATTGAACCTTCTGTTGACGACACAGTGGAACTCTCAATGAAAGCACCAATATCGGTGTCAAAATTGGCCGATCTCGGGTAGGGGGTCCCGAACTGTGCGTCTGATGATTGAAGGAAATAGGAGACAAGGGTGACACAATGTTTATCCAGGTTCGGGCCCTCTTAATGGAGGTAAAACCCTATGTCCTGCTTGATTGTATTCGATGAGTATAGGGGTTACAAGAGTTGATCTACCTCGAGATCGTAATGGCTAAACCCTAGATGTCTAGCCTATGTGAATTTCGATAGCCTCTACGGACTAAACCCTCCGGTTTATATAGACATCAGAAGGTCTAGGGTTGTACAGAGTCGGTTTACAGAGAAAGGAAACAATACATCTGAACACCAGGATTGCCATCCACACAAAGGAGAGTCCCATCCGGACACAGTGGAAGGTCTTCTACCTTGTATCTTCAAGGCCCATCAGTCCGGCCCAGGTCACATAGGCCGGACACTCAAGGAACCCCTTAATCCAGGACTCCCTCACTCTTCACATCAGCAACATTGATGCTTGGGGAAATAGTGGGGATGCCGTTCTAAACGACGAACCAGAGGTCGTTATCAATTGCCTCAAGATGCATGTGCATCTTTTCTTCCAGTAAGGATAGTATGTGCCATCGAAGATGGGGCATGCAGCAGAAACCTTGATCATACCTGTGGTCGATATAACTAAAACTCTAGGTGGTTAAACCAAAATCACACAGAACAAGGGAGTACCTTGCTCTGGTACCAATTGAAAGTGCGGGTTAACTCCCATAGGGGGGTGAATGGGAGATTTTTATAAATTCGTCAAACTCTGAAGAATTTGACAAAGATTAGAGTGAAGAAATAGAAACACGAGGGAAACTAAGTCATCACAGATTCAAAGTACATGCAACCAAGATACATAAGAGTGAAGAACATGCAATCATACAATCATACACGCATGAAGAAAGTGAACTAAGGAAATAAAGATTGTGTGATGAAATTCTTCAGTTCAAATTCGTCAGAACACAAATCACAAATTCTTCAGCGGTGGAATAAAATAAGAGAGGGTTGAGGAATTTGAAACCAAGTAGGCTCGGTGAAGACAATGGAATTTGGTAGACCAGTTCCAGTTGTTGCATCAAATGTATGTCTGGTTGAGGCGGCTGAGTTGCAACTCGGAGGACACATAGTCCTCACCGTATTCCTCTTGAGCTAAGGTCACTTAGTCCTTGCCAAGTCACTCGTGGTAAGTCTTCAAGGTAGACTTCCAAAACCTTCACAGACTTGTTCACCGGCACACCACAATGACTCCTGGTGAACTTAGAACTTGATGCCTAACCGTCTGGAAGAATGAAAGTCTTCAAAGGTAAAAGGCGTCAAATCACACTGATCAATCTCTTCAGTGATGCTCAATCACTTTGGCTCTGGGTTTTTCCTCTTGGGATTCTCTCAAAGTCGTCAGAGGATGGGTTGCTCTCTTATGACAAGTGTCAGTTTCTCTCGGAGCAGCCAACCAACAAGTGGTTGTGCGGGGCGGCTATTTATAGCCAGGGGCAAGGGAAACCAGACATGGAATGTTGTAAATGCCCTTCTCTGATTCAACCGTTGTCAGGATAAGGATCCACTCGACAACTGGCACGCATCGTAGCAATGGTCGGAATTTGAACTCTCAAATTCGTCGGGGCACTCAATTTCCTCACTTTTAGGCAGATCGCCCTGGTGAACTCCTAACTCCTCAGTGTAACCAAATTCATCAGTGACCAGATAAACTTCTTCATTGTCGCTAGCAATTGGGTCAGCTGTACTGGAGATTTCCAAAGGCTTCACTCGAAGCGGCTTTTGTGTATAGGTTTGAGTAGGTTTGAGCATTACTTTGGAAATGTGAAATATGATTCACCTAGACCCCCTTTTATAGTACGGTTTTCCCTATGACTCAAAGAAGAAGAAAATAAACTATGAAAACAAAGTCTTCAAGTCTCAAAGTCTTCACATCAGTTTCTTTAAAGGTCGTGCCAATTTCTTCACTTGAAGAAATACATTTTTAGCGGTCGTCTTCCATGTATTAAACCAAATCTTCTGGGACTCTGTCTCCTATGTATACTCACAAACACATTAGTTCCTCAACCTATTTGTCATCAATACTCCAAAACCACTAAGTGGGCACTTGATGCACTTACACAAGATCTATTTATCCGAAAGTTCGGGCCTTCTTGAGCTCCCATTTGACAAACGCCCCTTGCTTCTTCAAGTCTTTCTTCTCCCTCTCGATTTGTAACTTGTTGTGCACCCTCCCCAGGTCTTAATCCATCCTATTTTGTGCATCCAACATGAGTTTGTACCTCTTTGATTTTTTCTCCTCCCTTGTGAAAAAATAATCATTCATGTGGAGGACATTTTACTTGTCGCGGCGTCACGGGCGGCCCTCCCTTTCTCCCATTTGTTTCCCATCACTTTGTAGTTCCTCGTTGGCACACTGGCTTGTCAATTTTCCCCTAGAACTTCTTCCTCTTCATCATCCGATCCAGTGGATTATTGGGAGCTTGAGCCATCATTGTCCTCCAACCTCTTGTTGTTCTTGAGATAATTCACAAGATGTTGTCACTTTGGTTTGTCATTCAATTTCATCCAATAATGGCTAAAATTGAATGGCTTCTTCTAGTTTGATGATACAAAGTGCTCGCCAACACCATCTATCAAATAATAAGTAATGAAGAGAATATGATAAACAAAACTAGAAATGCAAATGATGACAAAACGAAGCGATTCAATTTGCGTGACTTGTGACTCCGATCCTACTTTGATTCTGGCCAAGCACGAAAGCATAGTGGCCGACAAACTTGTTCACATTGTCTTGGATGATGGACCATTTATGTTGGAGAGAGGCCACACTGTGGGTGGTATGGATAGGTGTCGGTGTCAAAACCAGTGGATCTTGGGTAGGGGATCCCGAACTGTGCGTCTAAGGTCGATGGTAATAGGAGACAGGGGACACAATGTTTTACCCAGGTTCGGGCCCTCTCTATGGAGGTAATACCCTACGTCCTGCTTGATTGATCTTGATGAATATGAGTATTACAAGAGTTGATCTACCACGAGATCATAATGGCTAAACCCTAGAGGTCTAGCTTGTATGGCTATTGTCGTGGTTTTGTCACGGCAGATGTCCTAGAGAAAGGACTTAGTCGTGGAGCCATCGCGACGGGTTAGCTTGAAGGGTTTAAAGCGGACACAAGGACGCAAGAGAGTTTATACTAGTTCAGCCCCTTCGATGAAGGTAAAAGCCTACGTCTAGTTGTGATGGAATTGATGGGTGTTTCGATGACTAGGGAGCAAACAAGCTTCGCCTATGTCTCGAGTTGTTGTCTGTTGTCCTTGAACCACCGCCGGGTCGTCCCCTTATATACATGGGTGACGCCCGTCGGTTTACAGAGTCCCAACACCGGCTCATAGATGTGTCCGGTTTGGTCTCTACTTATTCCTAACTTACAATACAAGTTACATATTGACGCCGGTTTACGGCTACACGCTCTCAACTGATTATGTACCTTCATGGGCTTTAACATACTTAACTACTGATGAAGTTAACCCGGCCTAGATAGGCCGGTTTACGCCCAGTAGTAATATCCCCAACATTAGGCCCCAGATTGATTTGAATAGGTTCATGTCAATCCTTAGCAAAAACTTCATCTTCAACATCTTCTTGTAGTTTGGTGAACCGCCGTGATGTCATCTTCTCTAATAGCTGTAAACCGGCGTGACGTCATCAGTCATAAAGAAACTATCCATGATACCTTCTTGTTTAATAGATCTGCGATAATCGAGGCGACAGCTCTGTTTCCAAACTTGCGGCCCCTTGATTTTCGCGCCTGACCCATGTCCCTTGCTTTATAAATAGGACCGAAGGGTCATTTCTTTTTCCCCTTCGTGCCCTTCTGCTTCATCTTCCTCGCGTCGCCCAGCTTCGGAGCTCCGCCGCCGCCGTCAACCTCTGCACCAACTTTGGCCGCTGCATCACCCTGAGCATACCAGAGCACCGCGGCGACCTTTCGCTTCTTCCTCAGCTCCGGTAAGTCTTCTATGCTTTTCATCATAGATCTGTTCTAGGGTTTCCATGTTCTCTAGCGTTCATCGCTTGCTTCTTGTTCATCTGATAGATCCTTAGACGAGTCTGTGAATCTTCGCTCTGTGTAGCAGTAGTTTTTATCCTCCGTTTTCACTTTCGCATATTAAGACCATAGATCTTATCCATACCTTCGCTTATTGATTCGGCACTGCTCCTTTTGGGCCTTGAATATTTGTCTCCTTTATAAACATGTTCCAGATCCAAAGCTGTAGTATAATCTTGTGAAATCTGTTTTGGTGTAATTACTCATCTGCAG
Organism: Triticum urartu; assembly: GCF_056163025.1. Lineage (NCBI taxonomy): Eukaryota > Viridiplantae > Streptophyta > Magnoliopsida > Poales > Poaceae > Triticum > Triticum urartu. Next base: position 103,105,576 of record NC_141878.1, read on the forward strand.
TCTTGACTGTTCAATGCTTAGACCAGGCGGTTTAACTTTGTAGAAAAAATTGACAAACCGGTATATACCATTAGTCCCCTTGTTGAACCGCCAGATGTTGGTTGCTTCATGAAACTCCGGTTCAGATAGTTCTGTCTCCGGTTTAACAGTGCCCATACCAACGTACCTTGATCAAATGCATTTTTGAACCGGGATCTTCTACCTTGTAGATTCCATCATGGCCAAGCAAGTATATGAGTGCAATTGGGTTCCTTCTCGCATCACAGAGGATCAACTGGACGATTTAGTCCTGATTGGCGCCTTCGGCAGCAAAGATACCATCCATTGGAGGGCTCCTGGCAAAGAATGCCCTCCCACACCTCGAGAAGGAGAGGTTGTTGTTTTTGTAGATCACTTAGCCAGGGGCTTTAAGCCGCCCGGTTCTAAATTTTACCGGGATGTTTTAGCCGATTTCCAACTCCATCCGCAAGACACTGGCCCCAACTCTGTTACAAATATGTGCCACTTCCAAGTGCTCTATGAGGTGTTCTTTCAAGAGGAGCCCGTAGTGGAATTGTTCAGAGATCTTTTCCATCTAAACCGCCGTACTGAGTTTACTGATGGCTCTAATACGGAGTTGGGTGGCATGGCGATTCAGAAAAGGAAAGAGGTCACATACCCTCACGCCAAGCTGCACAGTCACCCCAAGGAGTGGAATCAAACATGGTTCTACTGCAAAGACACCTCCCCTGCTGGTGAGAATCCCTTGCCTAGCTTTCGTCTGGAGCGGCTCAGCAATACACACCCTTTTCCTCAAAGATTGACTGCCCAAGAGAGAAGCAAATATGCTCCCCAGCTGTCAAAGCTCAGAGCCTTTATAGCCAACGATTTAACAGGGGTTGATCTCGCTCGCTGTTGGATATCACGGAGCATACTGCCCCTTAGTCAGCGCTCCGGTTTGATGTGCGAGTATACTGACAGTGTTGATGACCCACTGCGACATTCAAAACTCCAGCTCTCCGGTGAAGAAATCACAGAGGCTGTGCATAAGATACTGAATGAACCGGAACATGTCTGCGCTAGAACCAGCCTGCTTCCCTTCTGTGCCACCAACAAACCGCCAACTTTAAGACTTTGATTTTTCTCTTTGCTGAATCTGTTATTGATATGTCTGGTCATTGTTTTTAATATCAGTGTCTGCATAATTAGGGCGATGATCCATTTTGGAGCAAAAAACTGCCGCAAGAGAAACCAGAAAAACCAGACAAACCGGAAAGAGCAACCCGGCAAAACACTAAAGCTGTGAAGAAGACTGCCCATAGGAAAAGAACCACTGCATCTTCTAATCCGGCCCCTGATGATGGGTGGATAATCCGGACTTTGAGGTAGAGCTTGACTCACTTGGTTTATTTTTCATGCGTCTTATTGATGATGATATTTGTCAGGATGATGCCGAAGCCAGCCACGCGGATGTTGCAGAGGTAATTATTCTCTCTTCCGATTCAGAAACTTTGCCTTCACAAAAAATCCGTCAGGCAAACCGGAAAGTTAAATTTTCTCATCCTCTTGCTTATTTGGATCCTAAACTTCTTATGAAGACCCAACAACACGAAGCTTGCCGCACCACCCGGCACAGCGGCCACGTAGTTACCTCCACCGGTTTACCGAACAGTCCGGTCCGGAAACGCCATTCCGAGGTCTCTAATTTGCTTGTCAGTGCTTGTCCTAAAGTGGGCTGCTTTCGTCAACCTCTTAATCCGTCTGACTCCGATTACCAGGTTACTTCCCACTCATCTTCTGGCGAGTCATCGGCTACTCAGCTCCCACCGCTCAAAACGGTGCTTGGGTAAGCTATACTTATTGTGATGTTTGCAGTATATTGCCTTAGAACATATGCTGTATTTAATTTTGTTATTCTTCTCAGGACCAAACCTAGGCCAAGCAAGAAGGCCTGCCTGGACAAAGCGGCCGAAGAAGATGTCATTCTTGAACCATGCAAGACACCCAATCTTGAAGCGGCTATTCCTGAGGATATTCCCAACGATCCACCGCAGCCAGACGATGATCTTATTGCTGAAGAGAGACCTACTGATACCTCAGGTCCTATCCATCAGCCCACAGGTTCCGTCCGGATTGAAAGCTCCACCGGTCCAGCAAAACCTACTGACAAGCCAACAGCTCCAGTGCAAACCGGCGGTACCCAGGATGATGAGGTTGTCATTACTGGCACTGGCCATACTGAGCCAAGCAATCCTGTCGCTTTATCCAAACATTCTGCCAAGGAAGAATTTGCTGCTTTTGGCAAAGGCAAGTGGAACGCTAATCTGACGACTTACGCTGCTCTGAACGCCCAAGATATCCATTCCAGCTATCTGAACCGGCTGTATACCAGCCGTGACTACGAAGCCGGTATGGTTAATATGATGAAAGATAAATATGAGGTAAGTTCCATATGCTCCTTCCTGCTTATATGCTTCCATTCTTGCTGACTCTCCTAGCCCCCAAGGGCCGGTTTGAAATATTCTTTCAAAGCGGGACTTAAAATATAAATCTTGATGCTTTGAAATTTGCTGATGTAGCCCCCAAGGGCCGGTTCAACTTAGCGTAGTTGAACCGGTACTTTAAGTAATTGAAACTGCCACATCAGAATATATATGATCAAATAGCCATTAGCCCCCAAGTGCCAAGTTGAATGCTTGTATTGATCTTGGGACTTTGTAAACAATTGAAAGATGAAGATCGAATATGCATTAGCCCCCAAGTGCTAAGCGCATAACTTGTTATGTGGTTGGTACTTGAATCCTTCTACTGATTTGTTGAAACATATATCTGTATGCCTGCAGGCGGGGTTGAAGACGAAAGAAAACCAAGTCATCGATCTTCAAGAAAACCTGAAAACCCAACAAGCTGAAACCTCCAAAGCAAAAGAGGAATTGGCCAGTGCTTTAAGCGCCATGGAACAACTTAAGGAGAAATTCAAGAAGAAACGGGCGGATTGGGCACTGAAAAGTCCGCTTTGATCAAACAAGCAGAGGATGCCGAGGCTGCACTAAAACCAGTGACGGATGAACTGACCAGCATAAAGCGGCACGTTCATGCCATGACCACTGCTATCTTTGGTAAGCCAGCTTGCCTTCTGAATTGGCTCTGCCTTCTTACAGAGTCGCCGGTTTATTAACCCTTTATGGTATTTCAGGGACACGCATTGGTCACTTGGGGTTAGATGTGCGGAACAAATTAAAAGCTGCCTATACATTGGTTGAACAATTGTATACTGGTGCCCAGCGGATCATCTGTACCGCGTCTCATAACAAACCGGCTCCCACTTTGATTCAAGATACTCTGATGAAACTGTCAGTGCTTCCTGCCTGGGTTGAAGAGCTGAAGAAATCTGCTGCTCGAACCGGTGCAATCAATGCCTTAATCCGGGCAAAAGCCTGGGTGCCGGATTTTGATCCTATTGTAGCGGTTCACGGCTATCCCAGCTTGAAGGAAGATGGGTCAGAATTTGGTGAAGCGGATTTGCGAGCAATAAACCGGGAGGTACGTCCGCTGGCTTGTCAACTGGCTGAGGAAGCAGACTTGTCTCATTATCAAGCCCAATATGACAGTCAGAACAAGCGAATAGCTGCACCAATCCATGAATCGGAAAATCTGATCCCTCCAATCCGTAAGCATACTTACACTCCCGATATTGACCCGTCATTGCTGATCCATCATGAAGCTGTTTTTCAAGCATTAATGGGAATCGACTGGACAACTGTGGATTTCCAGCCGCTGGGTAGAGAAACGGAAGTTGAAGCGGCGCAGGATGACCCACAACCATCAGGCCAGGCTGGTGGCCAAGCTTAAACCGGAAGCCGGTTTTAAAACTGCCTCTCCTTTGTGAAAAACAATTATGTTATTATGGGCACCATGTTGCCTTGTAATAGGCTAGCTGATACCTTTGATGTTGATATGCTTCGTGCATAACTTGTTCTTCCTGTGGTAATGAACTTTCCAAAACACTTTCTGAAATAAGAAATTCGTCAAGTGCCACCGCGGTTGTACCATCAGGCGGAATATGATGTCTGTCTATATGAAATCAAAACATCCAAAACAAAATTTTAAGTATATGATCAAATTTTTGAGATACATAATACCTGCCATCGTTGAGTGTGAAGTTGGCTTGGCCAACCTTGAAGCGGAGTTTTGCAAACCCACACTGTTGGAGGAAATAAGAGCTCCTGTATATATATATGACGCTTGTTACCATGTAAACTGTGCCGGGTTATAATAAACACCGTGTTACTCCATAAGAGGATGTTAACAACAAGGATCAAACCGGACAAATAGTCTCCGGATTGACGTGAACTGTGTTCCATCAATTGATTGGTTAAAAAACTTTATCGATTTAAAAAACACAATGAAAAGCAAAAAAAACCCTTCAAAGAAAAGTGTGAAGCAAAAGCAACGACAAAAACGTTTGCCAAAAAAGATTTATTTAAGCTGATCAAATGGCGTTACCATGGCCAAACACGAACAAGCTCCCGTTAGGTGTAACTATGGTTCTAGTCAGCCAGGTCCCCAAGTGATTATGTGGCATTTATGCCGACCAAATGGCGTGGTCATGGTTCGGGTTCGACCAAGCCCCCAAGTGATTCTGTGGCCTTAGGCCGATCAAGAGGCATGACTAGTTCAGACATGACCAAGTCCCCAAGTGATCTGGTGGCTCTCGCCTATCAAGAGGCATGGTATTGTTTCGGACACGACCAATCCTCCAAGTGATATAACACGATGCTTTTAGCAAAGCGAACTCAAGGGGTAAACTGGAGGCCGCTTTAGAGCAACTCCGTGTAACCTCACATGATGTAAAAGAACAGATACCCCGCTTTAGCTGAGGTTCCGGTTTATTATATTTAATCATAATATATACATTGTCGTAATATGTACATAAGTATAGCCAATGGCTCAGGTATAGTAAGGCCGAAGATGAGCTATATTCCACGGCCTGTTAGTCTCCTCCTCTGATGTACGTGAGTCCTTATGCTCTCGAATATCGATCAGATAGTACGACTCGTTGTGCAGATTCTTGCTGACCACGAAAGGCCCCTCCCAAGGTGGGGATAGCTTATGCATATCAGTCTGATCTTGGATGAGCCGAAGCACCAAATCTCCTTCCTGAAAGGCTCTGGTTCTGACCCGGCGACTGTGATAACGACGAAGATCCTGCTGGTAAATCGCCGATCGGGCGGCTGCGATGTCACGCTCTTCATCCAACCAGTCCAAAGCATCTTGCCGTGCTGTCTCGTTGTCCGCTTCAATATAAGCCGTGACACGAGGCGAATCATGATGGATATCACTGGGGAGAACCGCCTCTGCTCCATAAACCATGAAGAACGGTGTGTATCCTGTTGATCTGTTGGGTGTTGTATTGATGCTCCATAACACAGATGGTAATTCTTGTACCCAACAACCCGACGTTCTCTACAAAGGAACCATGAGCCGGGGCTTGATGCCTCTCAAAATCTCTTGATTAGCTCTTTCTGCTTGACCATTGGACTGCGGATGTGCCACTAATGAAACGTCGAGCCGGATGTGCTCCCGTTCGCAGAACTCCTACATAGCACCTTTGGACAAATTGGTACCATTATCTATGATAATACTGTGCGGAAAGCCAAACCGGAAAATCACCTTTTTGATGAACTGAACCGCCGTGGCCGCATCACACTTGCTAACAGGTTCTGCCTCCACCCACTTTGTAAACTTGTCAACTGCCACCAGGAGGTGGGTCTTCTTATCTTTGGACCTTTTGAAAGGCACAACCATATCCAGCCCCCAAGTCGCAAACGGCCAAGTAATTGGAATCATTCTCAATTCTTGAGCCGGTACATGAGCACGTCTTGAAAACCTTTGGCAACCATCACATCGTCTAACCAGATCCTCCGCATCAGCATGAGCAGTTAACCAATAGAAGCCATGGCGAAACGCTTTAGCCACCAGAGACTTTGAACCGGCGTGGTGACCACAATCTCCTTCGTGGATCTCACGCAAAATTTCACGGCCTTCTTCAGGAGACACGCAACGTTGAAAAGCTCCTGATACACTGCAATGATGCAACTCGCCGTTGATGATAGCCATGGACTTGGATCGCCGGATTATCTGCCGGGCCAGAATCTCATCCTCTGGCAACTCGCCCCGGTTCTTGTACGCCAGGTAAGGAAGCGTCCAATCCGGAATAACATGAAGAACTGCCACCAATTGAGCCTCCGGATCAGGAATAGCCAAATCCTCTTCACCAGGGATCTTCACCGACGGGTTGTGCAGCACATCCAAAAAAACATTGGGCGGGACCGGTTTGCGCTGAGAGCCCAGCCAGCTTAAAGCGTCCGCCGCTTCATTTTTCCGCCGGTCCACGTGGTCCACCTGATAGCCTCTGAAATAACCTGCAACAATATCCACCTCACGACGATATGCTGCCATGAGTGGGTCCTTGGAGTCCCAAGTGCCAGACACTTGCTAAGCCACAAGGTCCGAGTCACCGAAGCACTTAACTCGACTTAGATTCATCTCCTTAGCCATCCGGAGACCATGGAGCAAGGCTTCATACTCAGCTGCATTGTTAGTACAAGGGAACATTAAACGGAGAACATAACAAAACTTATCACCTCGTGGGGAAGTTAATACGACTCCAGCCCCCGAGCCTTCCAACTGCCTGGATCCGTCAAAATGGATGGTCCAATACGTATGATCCGGCTTTTCTTCAGGTGCTTGCATTTCCGTCCAATCATTGATGAAATCAACAAGTGCTTGAGACTTAACCGCTGTCCGAGGCACATACTTCAAACCGTACGGCCCCAGCTCTATGGCCCACTTTGCAATCCGGCTAGTTGCTTCCCGGTTCTGGATGATATCTCCCGAAGGAGCAGAACTGACTACCGTAATTGAGTGCCCTCGAAAATATTGTTTAAGCTTCCGGCTTGCCATAAAAACTCCATACACCAGCTTCTACCAATGCGGATACCTTTGCTTGAACTCAATGAGCACCTCGCTGATATAATAGACCGGACGTTGAACCGGATGCTCCTTACCTGCCTCTTTTCGCTCCACCACAATAGCTACGCTGACCGCCCGAACATTAGCAGCAACATATAGCAGTAACGGCTCCTTGTCAACGGGAGCGGCGAGCACAGGCGGATTGGCCAATTGCCGCTTTAAGTCCTCAAGTGCTTCATCAGCAGCAGAACTCCAGATAAACTGATCCGTCTTTTTCAACATCTGATACAAAGGGATTGCCTTCTCACCCAGGCGACTGATAAACCGGCTTAGCACGGCAATTCGGCCTGCCGGGCGTTGAACATCGTTGATACACTTCGGTTTAGCCAGGGAGGTGATAGCGGTGATCTTCTCCGGATTATCCTCAATTCCCCTGTTGGACACTAGAAAACCCAATAGCTTGCCCGCCGGTACACCAAAGACACACTTGTCCGGATTAACCATCATCTTGTATGTTCTCAGGTTATCAAAGTTTTCCTTTAAATCATCAATCAGAGTCTCCTTCTCCCTGGATTTAACCACGATATCATCCACGTAAGCATGTACATTACGGCCAATCTGCTTGTGAAGACAATTTTGTACACACCGTTGGTAAGTTGCCTGGGCACTCTTGAGCCCGAAGGGCATAGACACATAGCAGAAGGCTCCAAAGGGAGTTATAAATGATGTCTTCTCCTGGTCCTTAACTGCCATTTTGATCTGATGATAGCCAGAATACGCATCCAAAAAACTTAAATGCTCACAACCCGCCGTGGCATCAATAATTTGATCAATACGGGGGAGGGCAAAAGGATCTGCTGGACAAGCTTTATTAAGATCTGTGTAATCCACATACATGCGCCAGGTGCCGTTTTTCTTGAGGACCAGCACCGGATTGGCAAGCCACTCGGGGTGAAAAACTTCAACAATAAAGCCAGCTGCTAAGAGCCTGGCTACCTCTTCTCCAATCGCCTTGCGTCTTTCTTCGTTAAACCGGCGGAGGAACTGTTTCACTGGCTTATATTTAGGATCCACATTAAGTGTGTGCTCAGCGAGTTGCCTCGGTACACCTGGCATGTCAGAGGGCTTCCATGCAAAAATGTCCCGATTCTCACAGATGAACTCGATGAGCGCGCTTTCCTATTTTGGATCCAAGTTGGCACTGATGCTGAACTGCTTGGACGAATCGCCAGGTACGAAGTCAACAAGCTTAGTTTCTGCTGCCGATTTGAACTTCAGGGCCGGATCATGCTCCGTAGTTGGCTTCTTCAACGGAGTCATGTCCGCCGGATCAACATTGTCTTTATAGTACTTCAACTCCTCGGTGGCACAAACCAACTCTGCATAAGCCGCATCTCCTTCCTCGCATTCCAAAGTGATTTTGCGGCTTCCGTGAACCGTTATTGTCCCCTTGTGACCCGGCATCTTGAGCTGCAAATACACATAACAGGGACGAGCCATAAACTTGGCGTATGCCGGTCGCCCAAACAGGGCATGATATGGACTTTGGATTTTCACCACTTCAAACGTCAATGTCTCCGACCTGGAATCATGATCATCCCCAAAGGCCACTTCGAGAGCTATCTTACCAACGGGATATGCTGATCTGCCAGGCACTACACCGTGGAATACTGTATTAGACGGTTTGAGATTCTTATCTATTAGTCCCATACGACGGAAGGTCTCATAGTACAGGATGTTAATGCTGCTCCCTCCATCCATGAGCACCTTGGTGAACTTATAAACTCCCACCTGAGGTGCCACCACCAGAGCCAACTGACCTGGATTATCGACCTGGGGTGGGTGATCCTCTCTGCTCCATATGATTGGCTGTTCAGACCAACGTAGATAACGGGGTATGGCAGGTTCAACAGAGTTGACTGCCCGCCTTTGAACCTTCCGGTCTCGCTTGTCCAAGCTAGTGGTAAAGACATGGTACTGCCCACTACTTAACTGCTTTGGGTTGCTCTAGTAACCTGACTGTTGCTGCTGTTGGTTGTAACCACCCTGGTTGTTCTGACTATTTTGACCATTATGTCCGCCCGGATTACCATTAAATCCTGAACCGGAACTTCCTCCGCCGTAACCCGGCCCGGACCCTGAGCCACCGCCAGATCCGTGATCATACCGGAAATTATTAGAATTCTTGAAGTCCTACATAATAAAGCAATCCTTCCAAAGGTGGTTTGCTGGCTCCTCTTTCGTCCCATGTCTTGGACAGGGCTGGCTTAGCAGATAGTTTAGGCGGTTTGGGTTAGGGTTGGGTGCTCCACTACGATTTTTCGGCCTACCCTTGCGTCGCCGTCCATTGTCCTGTGCGTTGGTATTAGCCACAAAATCCATGTTACCATCTGCTTTACGCTTGCCTCCTCCGCCATTGCCTACCCAGTGATGCTGCTGTCCTTTGGAGCTGCTGTTCTTCTTCCCTTTCCCTGTCTTGTCATCATCAGATTCGGGATCCTTGGTACTATCAGAATCATCATATTTCACCAAAGCGGCCATGAGGGTCCCCATGTCGGTGCAATGACGCTTCATCCGTCCCAATTTCAACATCAGGGGCCCAAACCGGCAGTTGCCTTCTAGGGTTAATACTGCGGTGTTAGCGTTGATGCGGTCTGAGGAGTGCAACACTTGTGAAACCCGGCGCACCCAATGAGTCGTTGATTCTCCTTCCTCCAGGACGCATGCAGCTAAGTCCACTATCGACATAGGCTGTTTAGAGGTATCCTTGAGATTGCTGATAAACCGGGCTCATAATTGGGCCCATGAACTGATAGAATTAGCTGGCAAGCTTTTTAACCAAGTATGGGTCGTTCCTTCAAGCATCATGGTGAAGTATTTCGCACACGCCGTGTCATCCACATCAAGCATCTCCATGGCCATCTCATAGCTCTCCACCCATGTCTCTAGAGGTTGATCCGCCGTGTAATTTGGTACCTTGCGCGGGCCTTTGAAATCCTTGGGCAGGCGCATGTTGCGTAAAGCGGGGATAAGGTAAGGCACCCCAAAGAACTAGATGTAACACCAGGTTGGATCGAGATGGTTGGACGAACCGGCGTGAGCTGCCGAGCCTGATGCTGTGCAGCTAACTCGGCCTCCCTGCGCGCTCGGGCCCGGTTCACCACTTCCTGAGCGTCATCAGCACCACCCGTCAGGTTGTTTCCACGGGGTGCTCCACGTCGTTCATTACTCGACACTGCTAGTTCATCCATATGTCTGCTATAGCTCCGGCTTGGACGTGGGGTCAAGTGGATCCGGTCGCGGCTGTACGAGTACGCTTCCTGTTGGGCCAAAGCTGTCCTCAGAAGTTCCTTGACCCGTCATGTCTCTACTGCCTGCGGCGAGTCACCTTCAATTGGAATGGCCTCCAGCCGTGCAGCAGCGGCAACAAGATTGTCCATTGGGTTGGAGTAGTTACCCGGAGGTGTTAAATCATCCTGAGGTATAACGGTGTTTTGACGAGGCGGGTCCATCTGACGAGGCTGAACCGGTGCACCGGTCCCAGGGGCTTCTGCCCGGATCCCCTCCAGCGGATTGCCGGCTCTTGGTCCTGGAGTGTTGAAAAGGTCTCTGGCCTCGAAAACCAGAGGTAAGCGGGATTGGTGCTTCCTCCTCATGACTTCATGCGACGCGCTCTGGTCCAACATAAGCCTGCAGGCCTGTGCGTCTAAAGCGGCCCGCTCTGCGGCCATCCTGGTGTCCTCAGCCGCCAGATCCGTCTTGGCCTGGGCGATTTGTTCCTTTACCTTTGCAATGTCCGTGTTGTGAACGTCCTGATCTGGCGGATTAACTTCCTCCATAAGCACAGCCAACGCATCAAATAGTTCTGATAGAACCTGAGCCGGCAGGCGCACAGGGCCTCCTGCCCAGGCAGCCGTCGCCGCTGCTGAACCAGAGATCGTTGCCGCGGCTGTCGAAGAATGAAATGCTGCTTGTGTTCCGGTCATGAATATTCCAACCCGGTTAGGCAGATCAGAGAGGTCCGGAATACTGTCGCCATCAGAACAGCTCTCAATCCGGCCATCTTGTAGCTGATAAAGAGATTCGGTTTCTCCGGTCGAAGATTCGTCACCGGAACAAATGACAGTCGCCCCGCGAAACTCCGATCCGTCCTCATAACTTCCTCCATGGATCACTCCCATGAAGGCACGCTTCATGGCTGGTTTAACCCGGGCGGATTGCGCACGCTAAGCCGTCTCGACGAGGTCGGTGCAGATGTCCGGCTCAGGGCCCGGTTCACCGATCTTGCCAGTGAAAACGTGAATGCTACCAAAGGGGACCCGGTACCCGTACTCAATTGAGCCGGCCTCGGGGCCCCAGCCTGCGTCGTCGATGTAGAGCTTGCCGCGACGACTCTTAGTCATCCGGCCTACAGTGTAGCCCTCGAGTCCTTCAAAGCGGCCCTCCAAGAACCAGAAACCATCGTGCGATAGCCCCACGGTGGGCGCCAACTGTCGTGGTTTTGTCACGGCAGATGTCCTAGAGAAAGGACTTAGTCGTGGAGCCACCGCGATGGGTTAGCTTGAAGGGGTTAAAGCGGACACAAGGACGCAAGAGAGTTTATACTAGTTCGGCCCTTTTGATGAAGGTAAAAGCCTACGTCTAGTTGTGATGGAATTGATGGGTGTTTCGATGACTAGGGAGCAAACAAGCTTCGCCTATGTCTCGAGTTGTTGTCTGTTGTCCTTGAACCGCCGCCGGGTCGTCCCCTTATATACATGGGTGACGCCCGTCGTTTTACAGAGTCCCAACACCGGCTCATAGATGTGTCTAGTTTGGTCTCTACTTATTCCTAACTTACAATACAAGTTACATATTGACGCCGGTTTACGGCTACAGGCTCTCAACCGATTATGGGTCTTGAGCCCTCATCTACCTTCATGGGCTTTAACATACTTAACTACTGATGAAGTTAACCCGGCCCAGATAGGCCGGTTTACGCCCAGTAGTAATATCCCCAACAGCTATGATAATGTATCTCCTCCGTACTAAGTCCTCTGGTTTATATAGACACTAGGAGGATCTAGGGTTACACAAGGTCGGTTACAAAAGAAAGGAATCTACATATTTAGTCGCCAAGCTTGCCTTCCACGCCAAGGAGGGTCCCATCCGGAGATGGGTGTAGTCTTCGGTCTTTGTATCTTCACAGCCCATCAGTCCGGCCCACGGCTAACGGGCCAGACGCCTGAGGACCCCTTAGTCCAGGACTCCCTCAGTAGCCCCTGAACCTAGATTCAACGACAAGGTATTCGTCGCATAGATCTGTCTTAGGCATTGCAAGGCGGGTTCCTCCTCCCGAACTCCAAGGTAGTCTTCAGCCGTGTTGAACATGCCCGGACATGTAACACACACACCACACATAACCGCAGAGAGAACATAATACTCCAGGAGTCCAATCTGCTAACAACTTTTTACAACATGACATCATGCTCGCCCGGTTTTTCGAACCGTTTCCTGTTGAGGGAGTCCTGGATTAGGGGGTCCTCGGACAGCCGGACTATATACTTTGGCCATACTGTTGGACTATGAAGATACAAGATTGAAGACTTCATCCCGTGTCCGGGTGGGACTCTCCTTTGTGTGGAAGGCAAGCTTGGCAATTCGGATATGTAAATCTCCTCCCTTGTAACCGACTCTGTGTAACCCTAGCCCCCTCCGGCGTCTATATAAACCGGAGGGTTTAGTCTGTAGGACAAGAACAATCATAATCATAGGCTAGCTTCTAGGGTTTAGCCTCTATGATCTCGTGGTAGATCAACTCCTGTAATACTCATATCATCAAGATCAATCAAGCATGAAGTAGGGTATTACCTCCATTGGGAGGGCCTGAAACTGGGTAAACATTGTGTCCCCCGCCTCCTGTTACCATCCGCATTAGACACACAGTTCGGGACCCCCTACCCGAGATCCGCCGGTTTTGACACCGACACCTGTCTCGCCGTTCCATGTTTCGAGGTGTGGTTGCTATTGGCACGTTCTGTCGAAGCAGAGATCGTGCCCCCTTATTGCGGGACTCTCATTAATACGAGAGTGGGTAACCCAACCGTTCCGTTGGAAAGATTCCTTAGGAATAGGCAGGCTTTCAGGCTCAGGAGGAGGCGTTTAATCCCCGCTGCCTTTATAAAGGAACCAAGGGCCGTCCTTTTTGACGCCAAACTCCTCCTCAACCTCTCCAACCACGAGTTCTTGCACCCAAGGTTTCGACTTCATTGCTCCGAGCTTTCCCATTATGTCCGGACCCATCCCTCAAGGCCGATGGGTGGCTTCCTCCGTTACAGAGGAGGATATTGCGAAGCTTCAAGCGGCCAGATACCTGACCACGGAAATCCACCACAGGATTCCTGCTCAAGGGCAGGTTATCCCGACCCCCAAATCTGGCGAGAGGGTCGTGTTCATCTTGTAAGTGCATCTAGTGCCACCCCTAGTTGGTTTTCGAGTATTGACGACAAACCTAGTTGAGGGACTAATGTGTTTGTGAGAATTGCAGGATAACACAGGTAGAAGTTCCTCATGATTCGGTTTTACTACCAGAGATGACCCCTAAAAATGTATGAAGACATTGAAGTCAAAGGTGGTATATGAAGATATTCACATTGAAGACTATGACAAGAGAAGACACAATATGAAGCCTATGGAGCTCGAAGACTTAGATCTTTCGTAGGTCTTTTTCTTTTGTGTTAAGTCATAGGAACCACCGTACTGTTAAGTGGGGTCCAAGAGAACCAGTCAGAATGACTGAAGTGATGCCTAAACCAAAAACCTATGTCTTCGAGTGAAGACTATGAGAGTGAATCTTGTCCAGAGTCGGACAAGTCAGCTTTGCTTGTAGCCCAAGTAAAGTTGCCATGTGAGTTTGAAATCTAACCGTTGGAACATGTGTCAGTTCCTTAGTGACCCAGGGTCATTTCGGACAAATCAGGTCGGGTTGCCAAGTGGCTATAAATAGCCCACCCCCCACAACCATAAACGGTTGGCTGCTCAGATTGAAAGTACGGCTTTTGCCGTTTGAGAGCAACCCACCTCGAAGCCTTTGAGAGAGAATTCCTTGCGAGGATAAAGCCCTAACCACCCAGAGCCAGAGAGAATTGGGCATCACTTAAGTCTTCTTGTCTATGTGATCTGAAGACTTATTACACTTGAGGACTGTGCATCCTCCAGCCGATTAGGCGTCGCGTTCTGAGCATCCAAGAGACATTGTGGATTGCCGATGAACGAAGTCTGTGAAGGTTTGGGAGTCTACCTTGAAGACTTACCAGAGTGATTGGGCGAGGTCTATGTGACCTTAGCTCAAGGAGAATACGGTGAGGACTGGGTGTCCTGAGCTGCGTGTTCAGGACTGGGTGTCCGGGACTGTGTGTCCTAAGGTTTAAAAACCTAGCCGCTCCAACCAGACGTATAGTTGTCACAGCAACTGGTACTGGTTCAACAAATCATTGTCTTCAACGAGTCACTGGTTTCATCTTCACTTCACTTTACTTACTGTTCCTCCTTGTGAAGTCATTGTATGTTTGCTCTATCATTTGTCTTCACTGAGTGACTGCATGTTCTGTTTGGCTTCACAATATCTTCCTACCTGATCCTTACTACCTAGTTGCTATTAGTCTTTGTGCTTTCACTTCATTGAATACTTGACTATGGTTTGCCTAGTGTAGTCTACCTTCCGCTGCATGGTAATAGGTTTAATTTTATCATTTGTCTTCAAAACTCCCATGTTCTGAAGACTTTCATAAAAATCGCCTATTCACCCCCCCTCTAGTCGATATAACGCACTTTCAATTGGTATCAGAGCAAGGTGCTCCCTTGTTCTGTGTGATTCGGTTTAACCACCTGGAGTTTTAGCTATGTCGACTGCAGGGATAATTAAAGTCTCTGCTGCGTGCCCCGTCTTCGATGGAACTGAATATCCCTACTGGAAGAATAAGATGCGCATGCATCTTGAAGCCATTGACGTCGACCTATGGTATGTCGTCGAGAACAGCGTTCCCAAGGCTGGAGAAGGTGTCACTGCTGCTGATGTCAAGAAATTCGTTCAACTGGACTCTACTGCCAAGAATATCATCTGTGGTCATCTGACCAAAGGACAGTATGGCCGTGTGAGTGCTTTGAAGACATCCAAGCTGGTCTGGGACTGGCTCTCCAAGGTCAATGAAGGCATCTCAACCCAGAGAGATCAGAGAATCAGTGTCCTTCGCAACCTCTTCAATCGCTTCAAGCAAAATGACAATGAGAATGTCCAGCACACATTTGACCGACTCACTGACATCACAAATGAGCTTCAAGCCCTCGGCGCCACTGAATTTACCAAACACAAAGTCGTTAAGACGCTACTGAGATCACTTGATAGTTCGTTTGACATCCTGGCCCTGATGATTCAAGAACGTCCTGATTTCAAGACACTCGATCCGTCTGACATACTTGAGAGGCTCAACACACATGAATTTTAGCTTTCGGAGAAAAGAGATATCTACGGTCCAAACTATGGGCGAACTCGTGCCTTGAAGGCAAAAGCTGTCTCCTCATCTGAAGAAGAATCAGACAGCAGTTCTGATGATCCTGAAGACATTGGAAGGGAACTTGCTATGCTTATCAAGAAGTTCCAAAAATTCACCAAGAAGAAAGGCTTCAGAAAGTCTTCCCGATCAAGTTCAAGGAATGATGAAGCTCCTGCTCATGACTACAAGAGGAAAACATGTCACAAGTGCAAGAAACTTGGCCACTTCATCTCTGAGTGTCCACAGTGGGACAATGAGAACAAAAAGAAGAAGAAGAGCAAGGAATATGACTCTGACGACAAGAAAAAGAAGAAGAAATACTCAAAGTCTTCTTCCAAGTCTTCCTCAAAGTCTTCATCACACAAGAAGAGCTCATCTGGCAAGGCACGTGCGTTTGTCGGCAAGGAAATGGATTCAGAGGAGGAGTCTGCTTCTGAGGAGGCGGAGGTGGAGTCTGAGGAGGAATCCGACTCAGGCGTCGCAAGTCTGGCTACAGCATACGTTGCCAAGTCCATCTTCAACACTGAAGACAATGACTTCATCACCGACTCCGATGCAAATGACAAGGACTACTCCGCTTCTACCTATTGCTTCATGGCACGCGGTGCCAAGGTAAACACACGCACTACTCACTATCAAACATCTAGTGACGATGACTCTGATTGTGGTTCAAAACCTAGCTACAAAACACTTGCTAAAATTGCTACTGAACAACAGAAAGCTATGGAACATATTCAAAAACTGTTAGACAGAAGCGATGATCTGTTAGGTGCTGAAATGACTCGATCTGAATCCTTAATTGAAGACATAAAAAATCTTCACGTTAAGTATCACGAACTTGAAAGTCGTCATGAAACTCTCTCAACAACTCATGAAAAGCTTTCCTATGATTATCTTCAAAGGAAGCAGGATCTTGAGAAATTGAGAGCGGTTCATGAAGATCTTCAAACGGAAAACGAGTCACTTCGCGCCAAACAGATCAGTCCCGCTCAGGAAGGATTTGAACCACCATGTCTTAAATGCCTTGAGCGTGATAATGCTACTTATGTTGCTGAATGTTCTACTGCTACTGCTGTTGCAATATCTTCAACTGTTGATGTGGTAACTAACCCCTCTACTGAGGATACCACCGCTATTGCTGATGAGAATGCTAGGTTGAAGACATTGCTTGAAACAGGGATGTACAAAAGTCTTAAAGGGCATCAGACCATATGTGATGTCCTGAAAAAGCAGATTCTGAACCGAAACCCTAGGAAAGAGGGTGTAGGGTTCGTAAGGAAAATGAATGCAGATGGCTCTTACTGGAAACCTGAGCAGTACCCCAAAACCATGTGGGTTGCTGCAAAGGAACCTTCAGCAGATCCATCCAATCTATCTGGCTTAACTTGTGCTAACCCCATTATCATTGATGAATCCTTTGATGCAAACTATATACTGTTTAAGAATCAGAATGGTGAAGTATTTGCCAGGTACATTGGTACTAACTGCAGGAATGGACCGCCTATGAAGAATATCTGGGTTCCGAAAAGGTGTCTGGAGAGTCTTCCTGTGAATGTCATCTTGACACCTCACGTGAAGAAGACAAACCTCAGACCAAAGGCTTCATACGGTCCAAAGGCTTCATACAGACAGAGGACTCACCCGAGTCGCACTAATGCAAATGTTTTGCAGGAAAATCACACTCAGGCATATGAATATGAGAGCGGTTCATAAAACCGCCATGTTCATAAGACCAAGAACTATTCTGCTTATTCTTATGAGTACTATTGTCCGCCTACAAGACTGTTTGCTAAGGCTTCAAAGCCAAAATTCTCAGATGCTGCACTTAGACTTATTGCTTCTAAGCCACCCTTGAAGATGTCGGTGGTTAAGAAGGCTTAACTCTCTTTTGCAGGGAAAGGTCTCCAGCAGAAAACCAAAATCGTCTGACTCTATTGCTGGGGACCTTAAACATCTTGTAGGGCGCAAGATCAAACGCCCAAATGGTCTTACTATGTACTTCGTACCTGAATCGCTTGCTACTCTCCCTATTAGTCCTAACCTGGATCTAAGCTTTCATAACCCACTGGTTCGTCAAATGTTTTTGCTTCACAATGCTCTTGGTGAAGCCTATCCCCCTAACTGCATTGTAGGGTACGACACCAGCGTCTTCAGAATGGATTATTGACAGTGGGTGTACAAATCACATGACTGGCAAAAGAAGTCTTCTTATGGACTCAACCTTACGTCCATCCGACAAGAGCCACATCACATTTGCTGACACTGGTAAAAGTAAGGTATTGGGTCTAGGTAGAGTTGCAATCTCAAGGGATCAACACATGGATAAAGTCATGCTTGTTGAATCCCTTGGCTTCAACTTAATGTCTGTCTCAATGCTTTGTGATTTGAACATGATCGTAATGTTTGGAAAATATCGTTGCCTTGTACTAATGGAATCTGACAAGTCTCTAGTGTTTGAAGGGTATCGAAAAGATGATTTGTATGTGGTAGATTTCTCAGCAGGGCCACAGCTTGCAGTATGTCTTCTAGCAAAGGCTTTAGAATGCTGGCTCTGGCATCGGAGGCTTGGACATGCTGGCATGAGGAACCTCCACACCCTTGCGAAGAAGAAGCATGTCATAGGCATCGAGGGCGTCAAGTTCAAGAAAGACCACTTATGTGGTGCCTGTGAAGCAGGGAAGTTGACGAGGGCTAAACATCCCTCGAAGACAATCATGACCACTACTCGACCCTTCGAACTGCTTCACATGGATCTTTTCGGTCCTACTCATTACTCAACTCTAACTACTACTGCTTGCCTCTATGGCTTCGTTATTGTTGATGATTATTCTAGATATACTTGGGTGCACATAATCCTTTACAAGACTGAAGTGCAGGATGTCTTCAGATGCTTCGCCAATCGAGCTATGAACAATTTTGGCGCCAAGATAAAGCACATCAGAAGTGACAATGGCACTGAATTCAAGAACACTGGCCTTGATACATATCTTGATACCTTGGGCATCACACATGAATTCTCAGCCCCGTACACGCCACAGCAGAATGGCATCGTCGAACGCAAGAACAGAACACTAATTGAGATGGCTAGAACGATGCTAGATGAATACAAGACCCCAAGAAAATTCTGGCCCGAAGCCATTGATATTGCATGCCATACAATCAATCGTGTTTATCTTCACAAGCTACTGAACAAGACATCTTATGAGCTCCTTACTAGCAAGAAGCCAAATGTCAGTTACTTCAGAGTATTTGGCGCAAGGTGCTGGATCAAGGACCCACATCACACCTCAAAATTTGCACCAAAAGCACATGAGGGTTTTATGCTCGGATATGGAAAGGATTCGCACTCCTACAGAGTCTTCAATCTCTTTCATTACAAAGTGGTTGAAACAGTGGATGTGCGGTTCGATGAGACCAACGGTTCACAAAGAGAGCAGCTGCCAAATGTGCTAGATGAAGTTCCATCCAGTGAATCAATCAAGCTAATGGGAACTGGAGAAATTATACCTTCTGAAGCTCATCCTGAAGAAGAACTTATCATTTCAGCACCTGATCAACATGAAGACAATGCTTAGCCTGAAGACATTCCTTCCAACAACGACAATGAACAGCAAGAGCAAAGTCTTCGCCCTGTACATCCTCGCGTTGCCAATGAAGTGCAGATTGAAAGAATAATTGATAGCATCAATGCACCTGGTCCACTCACTCGTTCAAGGGCAACTCAGCTAGCAAATTTCTGTGGGCACTTCGCATTCATCTCAATAGCAGAACCCAAGAAAGTTGAAGAAGCCTTCATGGAACCTGAATGGATTCAAGCTATGCAAGAAGAGCTTCAACAGTTTGAGCTGAATAATGTATGGGAACTGGTTAAGCGTCCTGATCCATAGAAGCACAATATAATAGGCACCAAATGGATATACCGCAACAAGCAAGATGAGCATGGTCAAGTTGTCAGAAACAAAGCTCGTCTCGTTGCTCAAGGATATACTCAAGTGGAAGGCATTGACTTCGATGAAACATTTGCTCCTGTGGCTAGACTTGAAGCCATACGCATACTGGTGGCCTATGCAAATCATCATAACATACTTCTATATCAAATGGATGTGAAGAATGCCTTTCTCAATGGCAAGATTGAAGAAGAAGTGTATGTTGCACAACCACCTGGCTTTGAAAATCCAAAACATCCTGACATGGTATACAAGCTCAACAAGGCACTGTATGGGCTCAAACAAGCCCCTCGGGCCTTGTATGACACACTCAAATACTTCCTGAAGAGCAAAGGCTTCATACCTGGTTCCCTAGATCCCACTCTTTTCACGAAGACATATGATGGTGAACTGTTTGTGTGCCAAATATATGTGGATGACATTATCTTCGGCAGCACCAATCAGAAGTACAGTGAAGAGTTTGGATATATGATGCAAGAGCAATATCAGATGTCCATGATGGGGGAGCTGAAGTTCTTCCTTGGTCTTCAAATACGACAACAACGCAATGGCATCTTCATATCTCAAGAGAAGTATCTCAAAGATTGCCTGAAGAAGTTCGGTATGCAAGACTGCAAAGGCTTCACAACACCAATGCCAGCCAAACATCATCTGGGACTTGACGACAATGGTAAAGAGTTCGATCAAAAGATATACCGCTCCATGATTGGTTCTTTACTTTATCTATGTGCATCTAGGCCAGATATTATGCTTAGTGTTTGCATGTGTGCTCGATTTCAAGCGGCACCAAAGGAGTCGCATCACTTAGCTGTGAAGCGAATTCTTCGATATTTGGCTCACACCCCAACTCTAGGATTATGGTATCCAAAGGGCTCAGAGTTTGATCTAGTTGGATTCTCGGATGCTGATTATGCTGGTGACAAAGTTGATCGCAAGTCTACATCAGGCACATGTCACTTTCTGGGACGATCACTTGTATGTTGGTCTTCAAAGAAGCAGAACTGTGTATCTCTCTCCACTGCTGAATCTGAATACATTGCTGCTGGATCTTGCTGCGCTCAGCTTATGTGGATGAAACAAACAGTCAAGGACTATGGCATTCATCTGAAGCAAGTGCCACTTTACTGCGACAACAAAAGTGCCATCAAGATTGCTAACAACCCAGTTCAGCACTCGAAGACAAAGCACATTGAAATTCGTCATCACTTTCTCAGAGATCATGTTGTGAAGGAAGACATTGATATCATACACGTCAACACTGAAGAGCAATTGGCAGATATCTTCACCAAGCCCTTGGATGAGAAGAGGTTTTCCAAGTTACGGTGTGAGCTAAATATCCTGGAATCCTCAAATGTCCTGTGATCAGGCACACATCCTAACCCTTATGCATATTGATGACTTAGATGTGCAACACACGAAGTGAAGTATATCTTCAATCAATGAAGACATACATTCTAAGTGTGAATACATTAATGTGGAATTTGACTTCGGAGCACCACGATAATTGTGCGCCGTGTCTGGGTCTAATACTTCCTATACGGTGGGTAACGCCACCACCAAACGTTCTATTTTGAAGTGTTTCACTCATGGCATTGCCTTGCAATGTCTTCACATTTGGTTTGGCTTCGATCTCAACATATTTTCATGATTATCTTCACTATGTTGATTATATATATATATATATATATATGCTAGTGTACTATCCTCTACAGCATTCACTTATAGCTATGTCTTCGTGTTGAATCTTTTGAACTAAGTGAATGTGATCGGACCCTAACCTCTCTATGCTTTCTATCTCAAACTCTATCTCTCCAAGTCATATGCATTCTATTGAAATTGTCGAATGTCTTCTCTGCGTCCTTGTCAGCAGAAGATACAGAGACAACCATTAAGTCCGTTTTCAATGCTCATTCCTCCACATGAATTCCGGAGAAGTAGGAACGACCACCCGACAATCCAGGCGTGCGTGGGACGTGGAACAAACCCCAAAATTCCGCATAATGGCCATGTGTTCCTCAAATGCGAATCGCCAGGGGCACCTGTGTAATAGCACAGTGCCGCCCCTGTGCCTATAAATTCACACTCACAGCGGTCATTATCTCTTCTTCCACCCTCGCACGAACCCTAGCGCCACCGCTAGCTCTCGACGACGCTGGCGACGAAGCGCTTCGCTGCCGCAACCTCTCTGACGCCGTCTTCACGCCGACCATGGACATCGTCCTCTCCGCCATCACCGTAGGTGTCCTCCATCGCCAAGTTAGGGCACGGAAGAGTGAACTGCTCGGCCTCATCTCCCACTCCGTCTAGCAGTTCTCAGTGTGGTAAATAAAACTCCCTTTTACAGCCACCGTTGATCCTATTGATTTGTCACTTTCTACCACAAGCAGTTTCTGTTCACACAAGCTAGATCTCTCTCATACTGCATCTCATAAACATGCTAGTATATTCACTTGTGCTTCACAAAGTAGTTAGATTCCTCACTTGTACTGATTTGTGGATTCGTACAAATCTGGAACCAACTTCTTATCTATGAGTGAATGTCTTCGCACGATGAGGTCAATGTCTTCTAAACTGATTTATCTTCAAAATCTTCTGAGAATGCATATGACCTCTTACCCTTCCCTCGCACCTTAATGCTATCACAGGTACATGTCCGTGGGAGAATCCTTTGGTTCTCATAGTATGCATTCATTTGTAGAATTCTTACAGCATCAAATAAATTCTCCCGAAGCCAGTTCCTGTTGGTCCAGCAAACGAAAACCTTTGAAGCCTTTGAACGTCTTGAAGCCTTTCAAGTTAAAGTTTATGGCTTCAGAGAAAGCAGCAAGGAAGGGCGGCAGAAAGTGTCGTGGTGAGACCTCCAGAGATCTGCCAGATGAACTCTCAGAAATGTACAAGACAGATCCTGAAGAGGATTACGGTCAGCGCAAGACCCGAATCCAATGTATTCGAAGATATTGGGCAGAACAATGGTTCAAATACAGATTTGTGACCCAGGAGTATGCTGAGAAAAACGCCATCAAGAGACCGTGGGGAGACATCCTATTCAAGAATCTTCTACCCAGGTCCAGAGATGAAGCCATTGCTCAAGGCTTCTATCCATGCATGGTCCGTGGACCACAGCCTGCTGATGCACACTTGTCGTCACTGCTATGGTGTCGCGACGACAATCTGTTCAAACGCAACTTCCAGTTTGCTCAGAACTCAGCGAAGCAGAACAAGAAGACTTTTGGGTTAGACTTCAACCCTGGTCCCTCATCTCCAAGGGCAGATGGCACACGACATGCAGAACCCAATGTCATCGGTCCTTTCGCCAACCTTGAAGGCCTCATCACCTACATCTTGGTTCAAGGGACTGCAGGGAATGAGCCTGCTGCTGACACTGAATCTGATGACCCGCCTACAGTGCCGAAGCCAAAGCAGTTAAAGAAGCCAAAAGCTTCAAAGTCGGCCCCTTCACCAAAAATCTCAAGGGCGAAGCCATTGGCAACTGCACCTCCTGAAGACAGTGTGCAGTCTGAAGACTTATCACGCGTCTCAAGGCCCTAGAAGGCCAAGATGCCTCTGTTTCACACTGACAAAGAGCTAACAGTTGCTGCCATTCTACGCAACAACGACATTGATCTGTCAAGTGATGAAGATCTTGCAGATGACGCTCTTGAGCAACTCATCAAGAGCAAAGAAGAAGCAGAAATCTTCAATGATCTGCCTCTCTTTGATGTCACCATCATCCACAACTTCATTGACGAGTGGTTTGACATGCCAAACATCAGCTTTGAAGATCTGCAGCTACCCATAGGCCTCAGTGTCGCCTTCCAAGGCGCCATTGCTTCAGAACTTGCTATTGCCCAGCGCATTGTTGAGCTAAAGCTGAAGATTGACTATGAAAAGGCTCAGTTCAAGAAGCATATGGCCAAGCTCAGCGTGCAAGAAGTGAAGAACTTCAAGACAATGATGCACGAGCTCAGGGAAGCCTTTGTGAAGAAGCGTGCAGAAGCTCAGGGTTCACGTGAGCGCATGAAGACTCTGGCTGACAGATGTGTGCAAGCCTATAATGAGGCTGAGAAGCGCAAGGCACTTGGGCGTCCTGGCATCGACCCCAGGATGGCCGCAAAGAAGAAGAAGAAACCTGCTTCGGCTGAATCTGATGCACCAAGGCAAGAAGCAGTTCCGATTGTCTTCCCAACAAGAATGACTGGCTCGAAGCCAAAGAGCCGGTCAACAGCTTCAGAGCTCAAGAAGACAAGAACTGCTGAGGCTGAAGCCAGGAAGAGGAAACACTCTGAAGACTCTCCTACTGCCCCCACCAAGAAAAAGAGAAAGACCAAGAAAGCTCGGGCTGCTCCCACAGAGCCCTTGATAGTTGAACCCATTTCTATGGTTCATCCTGACGGAGAACGTCAACTGACAGTTCATGAGCCTGTTTCCACAGAGGCTCCTGAAGCTGAAGACATTCCAGCAGCTGATCCCATCGCTGCTGAAGACATTGGTCATCATGACACTGTAGAAGACGATGCAGTCCTTCCTCAGTTAGAAAACAGCAAACTCATCAGCATTGGTCGTCCACTGACGCCAATTGCACAGGATCGCCCACAAGAGGAAGAAGACTATGAGGCCCAGCCCACTCCAACTCCACAGGCGTCGTCTGTGTTCCGTAGGCT
Organism: Triticum urartu; assembly: GCF_056163025.1. Lineage (NCBI taxonomy): Eukaryota > Viridiplantae > Streptophyta > Magnoliopsida > Poales > Poaceae > Triticum > Triticum urartu. The sequence goes on from NC_141878.1 coordinate 103,129,669, forward strand.
TCGCAAAGGTCCAAGGCCTCAAGTCTCTGCTGAAGACATTCCGGTTGCATTAGCCGTAGAAGAAGAAGTACCACAAGATCCCACTCCCCTGCTCCACCAAGAAGCAATTCTCAAGGAGAACGTGCCTATGACCGACCCTCCAGCTAGTCAAGTGGAGGATGAAAATCTTGAGGCTGCCACAACCAACAACGAAGCTAATGTGGAGCCCTCCCCAGCAAAAGCTTCAGAAGACAGCGAAGCCACTGATCCCGCCACTTCTGTTCCTGAGTCTGCTGCTGGTCCCCAATTCAACTATCATGTTGAGCACAAGCCTCAGGTCCAGAAGCCAATCCCAAGACTGCCAAGGTTTCCAGGTCCTGCATCAGCACCTGGCTCCTTCAACATCAATGGCTTCAGGGCAGACAACACGTTCTTCAATAGCTCCAGGAACCCCTACTCAAGGGAACGGATATCATCTGATCGGTTCTGGAGCTATCCTCAGCGAAGCTATTACTCTTGCATTCTTTACAACCAAGGTCGCATCTTCCCACACAAGCGCCTTGACGTTGAAGCTATAGCTGGTCTGCCCTATCTAGAAGAAGCGTTGGATTGCTTCAAGCAAGTGGGTCTGCTGCAATTTGTTACTGCTGAAGAGCATTGGAATGAAGAGCTGCTGCTACAATTCTATGCCACACTTCACATCAAAGGATACAGCAGAGATCCGAAGACTTGAGTCCTGGAGTGGATGACTGGCAACGTTCATCACGAAACCAATGCATTTGACATCATTGAGCTCACTGGCTTGCCCACTCCTGGCGATCTCTTCGAGCAAGGCTGTCAGCTGCATGCTGAAGCTATTGAGAGCATCTTTCAGCGGCCAGAACCTGATATGAGTCAAATGCTCAGCATGATGAAGCCATTGCCCCAAGATGTTGCGTATCCCACAGAGTTCTTCGTTGAAGACCTTGAGTACCTGCCCAGAACCATCTATCACATCATCAGGTGAACTCTCTGGCCTATCAAAGGGCACTCTCCAAATGCCAAGCTTCAGGGTGCAATGAAGACTTTGGTCTTCTATATACTTCATGGCAAATGCTTCAATGCACAGGACTTCTTCATACGCCAACTTGCTGCATCAGGCATTGATCTGTTTGGTTTGAAGTTCTACGCCCCTTGGGTCATGCGGCTGATCAAGCTACACTCCGCCATCTCTTATCAGCCCTCAGCCCGCAACCATCGGATCTTCTTGCCTGACGTGGACATGTCTACTGAAGCCATATAGTCTGAGCCTGCCAAGCAACCTCTAAGTCTTCAGAATGCAGAACATCAGAGTTTTACACAAAATGTTGAAGGCGTTGAAGCAGTTTCTCGGGTGTATCCTTTGGCTAGCACTACACGTGCACCACACCCTGCTTCCACTGAAGCCACTGGCAGTGCCACTGCTCCAAGACCCAAGAAGCGCACTCGTGTTCTCAACGACTGAGAGCTTCTTGTGGCTCTACATCAGAAACAGGATAGGCATCATGACTGGCTAAAGCGTCAGATGAAAAGCCTCTGGATGGATGTTAATCGCACTCGAAATCTTGCCACCAAGAATGCTTTTGTGGCCCATGAAACATGTCGCCGCACATGGAAAGGGCTCACGATGATGTGTTCTGAAGCTAATCTTCAAGAGGATGGCTTCTCTGAGAGATTCAAGTTTGACTCCACACCTCCTCGAAGGGCTGTGCTGCTAGGAACTCCATCCCTTGAAGACTCTGAGTTCTCTTCCTCTGCTGCCACAGTCACTGCCAAAATTATTGAGGAAGAAGACGATGCTACTTCACCGCCACCTCCTTCAACACCTCCAAGCTCTTCTGCACCGCCAAACAACACCAACAACCCTGCTACTTCACCTACTCCTCATGGGAACGAGTAGAGGCTCTATGTCTTCAAACCTTTTTGGTCATTATTGACAAAAGGGGGAGAAGCATATGAGATTGATAGTCTTCAAGCGGGTCCATATGGGCGGGTGCTTTATATTTTGCTTCGTGCTTACAACTCTCGTTTTTCCTACATTTGGTTCTTATGAGTTGTAACACTTGAACCAGATGGTCGTCTGCTACTTATTTGCCACCTTGTTTTGCGAAGATAAATTCCGCATGTGCGACGATAAATTCCGCACTTAGCTCATTCTGCAGACGTCCATTTTCCATTATGCATGTCATTATCTTCATATACTTTCACATGCATAGTGGATTGTCATCATAAGTTGAAGTGGATCTCCACAAGTACCACCTGCCATGTGCATTGGCATTCCAAAAGCAAATTAACTTATATGCACATCTTCAGGGGGAGCCCTTGCAACTTACGAAGACAATTCCTTATCCTTTACAATTTCACAGATTACATTCCCCGTTGAAAACTTCAACTAGTTTGTCATCAATCACCAAAAAGGGGGAGATTGTAAGTGCATCTAGTGCCACCCCTAGTTGGTTTTGGAGTATTGACGACAAACCTAGTTGAGGGACTAATGTGTTTGTGAGAATTGCAGGATAACATAGGTAGAAGTTCCTCATGATTCGGTTTTACTACCAGAGATGACCCCTAAAAATGTATGAAGACATTGAAGTCAAAGGTGGTATATGAAGATATTCACATTGAAGACTATGACAAGAGAAGACACGATATGAAGCCTATGGAGCTCGAAGACTTAGATCTTTCGTAGGTCTTTTTCTTTTGTGTTGAGTCATAGGAACCACCGTACTGTTAAGTGGGGTCTAAGAGAACCAGTCAGAATGACTGAAGTGATCGCTAAACCAAAAACCTATGTCTTTGAGTGAAGACTATGAGAGCGAATCTTGTCCAGAGTCGGACAAGTTAGCTTTGCTTGTAGCCCAAGTAAAGTTGTCGTGTGAGTTTGAAATCTGACCGTTGGAACACGTGTCAGTTCCTTAGTGACCCAGGGTCATTTCGGACAAATCAGGTCGGGTTGCCAAGTGGCTATAAATAGCCCACCCCCTACAACCATAAACGGTTGGCTGCTCAGATTGAAAGTACGGCTTTTGTCGTTTGAGAGCAACCCACCTCGAAGCCTTTGAGAGAGAATTCCTTGCGAGGATAAAGCCCTAACCACCCAGAGCCAGAGAGAATTGGGCATCACTTAAGTCTTCTTGTCTGTGTGATCTGAAGACTTATTACACTTGAGGACTGTGCATCCTCCAGCCGGTTAGGCGTCGCGTTCTGAGCATCCTAGAGACATTCTGGATTGCTGGTGAACGAAGTCTGTGAAGGTTTGGGAGTCTACCTTGAAGACTTACCAGAGTGATTGGGCGAGGTCTATGTGACCTTAGCTCAAGGAGAATACGGTGAGGACTGGGTGTCCTGAGCTGCGTGTTCAGGATTGGGTGTCCGGGACTGTGTGTCCTAAGGTTTAAATACCTAGCCGCTCCAACCAGACGTACAGTTGTCATAGCAACTGGAACTGGTTCAACAAATCATTGTCTTCAACGAGTCACTGGTTTCATCTTCACTTCACTTTACTTACTGTTCCTCCTTGTGAAGTCATTGTATGTTTGCTCTATCATTTGTCTTCACTGAGTGACTGCATGTTCTGTTTGGCTTCACAATATCTTCCTACCTGATCCTTACTACCTAGCTGCTATTAGTCTTTGTGCTTTCACTTCATTGAATACTTGACTATGGTTTGCCTAGTGTAGTCTACCTTCCGCTGCATGGTAATAGGTTTAATTTTATCGTTTGTCTTCAAAACTCCCATGTTCTGAAGACTTCCATAAAAAACGCCTATTCACCCCCCCTCTAGTCGATATAACGCACTTTCACATCTCACACTTCCTTTGAGGGCTAGGGCTCACTCTTCACCCCTTCGCCCGGGGTCTAATGTTCTATTACGGACTAGATTTTCACGATCTAGCCCCTGAGTCTTTCCTCCATGTCTCGGCATTCATCATTTCGTGTGAGGCCTTCCTCCGAATCCCCCACACTTCGGCTTATGGCTCAAGACCTTCAGTGTGAAAGCAAAGGTAGTCGACAGGGAACAGGTGGAGTGTGGCGCTGCTATAGTCAGCCAGCTCACCAACACTCCTTGGCCAAAAGGCTGTTTTGCTGAAACTTCCAATCAATGGCAGCGAGAGCCATATCCGAACCCTCCTCGATAGGGACATCGATCTCGTCAGAGTGATTCAAGTAATGTTGATTCGCCGAATCCTTCCATGCCAGCGTATGCCTCTCCATATGTGGGAGTTCAATCCAGAAGGACCACGAACCCTCCAACGCTTCTTCGGCATTACGCACAAAGGGATGTGGCAGTTGTTTTTCGGAAAACGAAAACATTGGGCGGACACTACTGAGGACACAGGCCTCGACTGTAACCGTCCGGATACCCCGTTAAGCATTTGACTTCCGAACACCCCCCCCCTTCTTTTTTAAGTATGCCGCAATACCGTACTGAGCAAACTATCTCCTTCCAGGGCTGGATAAAGAAAGCGGAGCTGATTAGGTGTCCGACCCCTCTTCCCGAGGGTTCAGCGGATCCTGTATTAACAAGGATGCTAGCCCCGGCACCGTACCAGATGCCTGTGAAGGAGGGCAAAGCAGAGAGTACCAAATATGGCCCCCATCCCGAAGGTGCGCCAGACATCGCGTCCGGAGGAATCAAGATTCCATCGTCTGAAGACAAAAATGAAGGGGAAGTCAACGTCTCTTCCCCCCATGGGAAGAAAAGGGCCGCCTCCGAAAACTGGGAGGAAAACGCTCCTAAGCGAGGCAAGATGCCTTCGTCGGGTGGCCCTGGCTCGGAGGACAACGCCATCGCGTAATCCCATGACAAGGACAAGCCTCATGCCAAATCGTAAGTGAACAAGGGTGTTTTAAACATGTCCCGTCCCTTTCTTGTAACGTTTAGAATATATGTTTTTCGCAGTTCGGCACGCAGTCTTCTTCAACAATCCTCTTCCTCGGGGGATCTTCTCCTGGAGATGATGGAAAGCGAGACGTCTCCACCAATCTCTTCGCCCAACAGGGCGGACGACTTCGAGGTGTCGTCGCGGAGGGTCTCCCTGATCAACAAGTGGTGTGAGGGATGATGAAGACACAACCTGAAGGTGATACTTCGGTGGCCCAGGGTCCGGGGACCAACAATAAAGGCCTCGGACATTCCGGTATATAGCCGGATACGGATAAACGGATCCCTTCAAAGGAAGGCTGTACTCCTACAGCAGCCTCCGGAGACTCAGAGGCGCCGGATATGTTGACGAACATGTTGCGACAAGCATCCGTCCCAGAAGAACATTGTACCTTGATGGGCACGGTGATCGAAAAGGTCCTGGCCGCGAAAAGCGGATTGAATGAGGCCTTCGTGGGCATGCTAAGAGGCTTCGAGGTTTGTACCGTAATATGTTCGATTGTGTTTTATTCAAGAATACACTTGTGTATAGATAGTAGCCCCTGAGACTCTGATTGGCTTCCCGAGGGAGGCGACCAGAGGATCAAAAGATATGCCCAGGAAGTAATATGATTAATTGGAACACAGGCTGTGACCTCCCCGGAAACTGTCTGGACTGTAGAGATTGCGAATTTGCAACACAAAATTGATGAGGAAGATGTTGATATCGCGCTTATCAACAGGCTTCTTGACGAGTCGCAAGGTATGTATTTGGAGCAATCCTTACATATATGTATTTGTAATATAAGCATGACGATGAAAGTTGCATACTGGAATATGCTTGGCTGTAGATGGTGCCGCCGCCGTTAAGATTCTTCAGGCGTAGCTGGCCCGGGCCAAGGAGCAGCCCTGGTTTAGTAATGCGGCTGCCGAAAAGGCATCGGTCGAGTTAAAGGCCGAACAAGCTGCTCGGCACCAAGATGAGGAGAAAATATCCTCAATGGCACTCGAACTGAAAAATGCTACGAGCCGCTGTGAATTCCTAGAGGAGGAGAATAAAGCCAAAGCAGCTGAGCTTGACAAGGCCTTGCGAGAGGCGAAAGAAGTGCGGTCCGAATCTAGAGCGGCCCGTGAGGAAATCCGGCAAGCTGGGGAGATTGCGGCTGGTAAGCCATTTTTATTACAGACGAAGTTCGGCGATCCGAATTATGCTCAGCTTAACCAAGTGTGGAGTTCTCCAGGCGTGTTTTTGGACCTGCTGAAGAGTTCATCCGATGCGGCACAGTTCTACCAAGCGCAAGAGGGATATGCAACGGAGAAGCTTTTCTGTTCACAGTTCAGCGCATCAAAACGTCGTCTGCTACTGAACGAACAGATGTCCCAATGGGACGAGCTTCACGGGATGTCAGGCGCTGCCATGAAGAATGTCATACTTCAGTTGTGGCTGACTGAGCCGATTCCGAATAGCTATTTCGGCTTGGTGCGGCGGCTTGCTGATGTGGTGCCACGTATCGACACCGTGAAGCGGTCGGCATGCATTGAAAGTGCACGGATGGTCTTTGCCCGAGTTAAGACATACTGGGGGAAGATGAAGGTCATCGATGTTGCAGCGCAGGGTCCACCCAAGGGAAAGGACCATCACGCATGAGAGCATTACTTTGAGGACGTCTTAGAGGTTGCCCGCTTGATAGAGAGTCAATGTTCAAAAGGCATAATATTCGAGTGAACCTTTTACGAGTTGTAAAAGACCATTGTTCTAATCAGTCTATATTTTGATTTTGCCTAAAGGCTTTTGTTCCTCCTGTGCGGCCGTTTTATATGAACTGAAATTTTTTCAGTCGTCGTCTTCAGCCCCCTCGTAGGATGTACGGGGGTGTTTGGAAAAGCATTTGATCACTCTTGACCCAACGTCTTGGTCCGTGAAGGAGGTGTCAATGCGGAGAACCAGGCAACCAGACTATAGGGCGTTAACACTTTCACTTAGCCATAGGAGTTTTATGGTGGGTCTACGACATAGCCCCTGGTATGTATGCGGCTTATTCATGCGATGCGTTTACATATTTGACCGGAACAAGGTCCTTCGTGTGACACGGAGGGAATCGCAAAACATTCCGATAAGTCATCGAGTGGTTGACCAGCTCTCGCTGCATCATGACAATCAGTTTTCGGCTTTCTCTACCGAGGTGCTTAACCAGGTGAACCGAAAGCACAACCGCAATAGTTCTCCCTTTACTACCCTAGCCGATAGAGCGGAACGTTGGATAGCAAGCACAGGAGCCGGGCAGCCCAACTATTGACCCAAGACATGATTCGGAGTTGATGCATATAAGGCCAAACTCGTGACGCCGAAGTACGCTATAGAGTTGTTCGGACTTGTCAGCAACTCCTTCGTTCCCATACCGAGCCCCTGGCAAGTTATGCCGAGGTGTACGTTTGAGACAACCGTAGGGGAAAAACTCGGTCCTTTTAAAAAAGAATGGATTATTTTTACTGGGATCTGAGTGATGTGCCAATCGTGTATATAGGTAACAAAGCCACAACCCCGGCTATTTGATATGCCAAGGGTCGAAGGCGGAGGAAAAAGGCACTTTACAAGTTAGAAATAGAGAGTGTGGTCTACAAAAAGTTATTTTGGACCTCCTGTCGCACGTCTGCACCGCCTGTCCTCGGTGAAGGGACTCCTTGACGGAAATAGCCCTTAGGTGGGTGTACGAACCCGAACTTCGATAGAGTCCGAGGCCATCCATTGAGCCACATGTGGAGGGAAACAAGAAAATAAAAGAAGAAAAAATAATTAAACAAGGAAAGTTATAGGAGTACTTTCAGGTCCGTCCGTGTTGTGCTTCCACCGGTGCCCAGGGTATTTTACGTGCGTAGTTATGTATGCGCAGTACAGATTTTCCAGGTATATGAGGCGGACGGTGGAAGCCGAACTGCTAGTCCTGTATGGGTTTTGAACGGTCATGTTGAATGGAGACCGGTGGCTTGATGGCCGATGAGGTGTGTGGTGTAATGCCCCCGCTGTGTAGTTCGGCTGAGATAGCCGTAGTGTGATCCTCTGCACGAAGAGAACGCTCCATGTGCTCCCATGTTGGAGATGGTGCCATGTGTACCATGTTCACTGTCTTTACTTCAGGGGGGAAACTGCTTCTGCTCCCCGGTGTTTGGTTGGTGAGTTTTGTCGTCGTCGCCATCGCCGAGCGGCTTCTTCCCCTTGTATTCGACACTTAACTTGCCGACCTATTTGAAGACCCAACAGCTTCCGTTGGTGTGGTTAACTGGTATATTGGGGTGGCCATGAATCTGGCAGGGCCTATCCAATATCTTATCCAAATTGGATAGTCCATCTCTGTTTGCCTTGAATGGCTTCTTCCGTTGACCGGGTTTGGGGCCGCTGAATCTGGCGTTGACCGTTGTGTCGTGCTCTCCCTCATTACTATTGTCACGTCTGTGCTTATTGCGTGGTGGTTTCCCATTGCCGTCTCGGACTTCGAAAGTGCCCGGGTCGCTGGCACTATTGCTTCTACGAGCGAGCCAGTTTTCTTCCCCCGCGCAAAAGTGGGTCATCAGAGCGGTAAGGGCTGACATGGATTTTGGTTTTTCCTGACCGAGGTGGCGGGCGAGCCACTCGTCCCGTACACTATGTTTAAAGGCCGCAAGGGCTTCCGCGTCCGGACAGTCTATGATTTGGTTCTTTTTAACTAAGAACCTAGTCCAGAGCTTTCTAACTGACTCTCTGGGTTGTTGGATGATGTGACTTAAGTCATCAGCGTCTGGTGGCAGGACATATGTACCTTGGAAGTTGTCGCGGAAAGCGTCTTCCAGATCCTCCCAGCTGCCGATAGAGTTTTCAGGCAGACTGTTTAACCAGTACTGTCGTGGAATTGTCACGGCAGATGTCCTAGAGCAAGGACCTAGTCGTGGGGCCATCGCACTAGGAAGCTTAAAGGGGTTAATCGGGACAAAGGACACGAGGGAGTTTTTATACTAGTTCGGCCCCTTACGATGAAGGTAAAAGCCTACGTCTAGTTGGGATTGGTATTGCTGGGGTTTCGATCTCCAAGAGGCTCAACTCGCCGACTTGGTTATCAATTTGTTGTTTCTTGCCCTAAGCTGCCACCGGGTCGTCCCCTTATATACATGGGTTGACGCCTGGTGGCCTACAGAGTCCCGGCCAGCTCATAATTGTGTCCGGCTCGGTGACTTTCTTTACATGCCTTTCCTTACAAGTCTTTCCTTACATATGGCGGCTCATAATATTAGGCCTTAAACCGCCTTCAGGCCCTTGGGCCTTCTATAATACTTAATAAACTACAATCTTGGATGTTTGATGGGCTTCTTGCGTAACCCGCCATTGGGGCTGACCCGGCCCCTCCTGGGCGGGTCTCAGCTGATAGTAATATCCCCAACATTAGGCCCCAGGTTGACTTTGAACTTTGTTCTTTGTCAATCTTTCATACTTAGCCAAAAATCCACCTTCTTGACCCGCCGTGACATCATCTCTTGAAAACGCAAAAGATTTTCATGACATCATCTTCCAATGGATCTTTTATCTTTAATGCTTCCTGAGAATCGAGGCGCCTATATAGTTGGATACCCATTATTCGGTTCTCCCTTGATTTTTGCGCCCGTCTGTTCGCATTTTTCCTTATAAATAGGCTCGCCACGGCCTTCCTCATTCTTCTCTCTCTCTCTCTCTCTCTGTCTTCCTCCTCTCGTGACCCTGCCGCTGCTCGAGCTTCGCCGCCGCTGCGCCTCACCTCCGTCGTTGACTCTGGCCGCTGCATCGACCTGAACCGATCCAGAGAAAACCACGGCGACCTCCGCAGTAGATCTGCAACCGTAAGTTTTCTTTCCTTCATGCCTCAGATCTTCATTAGGGTTTCCAAGCTCCTGTGTGTTCTTCATAGTTCCTCATAGTTCTTCATAGTTCTTCTACTACCTCCTCTTTCTGATCCAAAAGAGATGTACGTTCATGCAGTAACTGTTTGGTGCCTCCTTTTGATATTAGCAGACTCCTTTTTCTGGTACAACAGCTATGCTTAGATCTGATGAACTCATCTGGACTGTATTTTTAGGTCTAGAAATTTTTCCATTTTGAACATCCATTTGATCTGAAATAATATCAACCATTTTGGGAAACTTGTTTGTCCCAATACTTAGCTGAATCCACTTTCTGAAAGAATCTATAGTCATGGCGGCTTATCGCACCGGCTTTCTTTTCCTTATATGTCATTAGCCCTTAGTTAAGCCGCCGTTACTTGTTTTTGCATCTTCATCCCTTAACTGTTAATCTTATCGTTCAACTGAACCGGCATGTTGCTTTTTTCAGTTCCTTGCACATCATGCCATCCAAAACGCCAACCGTCTGTAATTGGGTTCCCTCAACCATAACTTAGGAACGTTTAAAAGAGTTCTTCATGATAGGATTTCTGCCATCAAAAGTCGTCATGTCTTACCGTGCCCCTGACCCAGAAGAACAACGACCCAATCCAAAAGACGGTGAAGTAATTGTTTTTACTGACCACATGAACCGTGGCTTCTCACCGCCCGGCTCAAAGTTCTTCAGAGAGGTCCTTCACTTTTTCAAACTCCATCCTCAGGACATCGGGCCCAATTCCATATCTAATATTTGCAACTTCCAAGTGCTCTGTGAGGTGTATCTTCAGCAAGAGCCGACCGTAGAGCTGTTGAGAATACTTTTGTCTGAACCGGCAGAATGAGTGCACCAACGGCCTTAGCTTAGAGCTTGGAGGCATCTCAATCTAGCACCGGCAGGGTGCTGTCTTCCCTCTCATAGTCTTACCAAGTCACCCAAAGGACTAGAATCAAACTTGGTTCTACTGTTAGGACATCTCACCAGCAAACGAGAAGCCACTATCGGGTTACCGCCCCGATCGTCTTGACTCCAAGTTCGCGCTTCCGGATAAACTCACTGTTGCTGAATGCAAGAGACTGATGCCATCCATCAAAAAGATCAATGCTCTCTTAGGAAACGGGTTGACTGGAGTTGATCTGACCCATTGTTGGATCTCATGGCGGGTTATTCCTTTAAGCCGTCGATCAAAGTTGATGTATGAATATGGTGGAGGCCTGGACGACTCTCTTCGTCATAGCCCAGTTCAACTAACCGAAGAAGACATTGTCTCAATGTCAAACCTTTTGGTGAATGGGAAATATGAAGACTGCAGTATTTTTGGGTTAAATCCCTTCTGTAAGCTTAACCCGGTGCCAGAAGTAAGGATATTTTGATCTCTTTTCCTTTGTATTTTTCCCAGCCGTATTGTTTAGCACTGATCTTTCATCTTGTCTTTGCCTGTCTGCAGGCCAACTCTGACTTTTGGAAAGTGAAATATGACCACGAGGCTGCCAAGAAAGTGAAAGCCGCTGACATGAATGCCAAGAAAACGACCTGGAAGTCGAAGAAGAAAAAGAAGACCACTACTGAAGATTTGATGAAGCTAGATGACACGTTTGATTCGGAGGTAGCCCTTGATTCCCTTGGCCAATTTTTTAACAATCTTATTGACACTGATCATTACCAGGATGACACTAGGGCCAGTCAGGCCGGGGAAGCAGAGGTAACTATCATTTCCTCCGACTCAGAGCCCTTACCAAGACACAAAGTTCGACGAGTGATCCGTAAAGTAAGGTTTTCTAACCCTTTAGCTCACTTGGATCCAAACTTTCGTTTGAAAAAGCAGCAACATGAAAGCCGCCATCAAGCTGGGATTGAAGATGAACCGACTATCATTCTTCAACAGACCCCTCAGAAATGTCCGAATGAGGTTTACTTATTTCAGTTTTTAACTCTGTTTAATGGATTTTTCTCCCTGTATTTCTTTTAACTCTATTTTATCCTTTCAGGAGGTGTCTCGCTCTTCTGGCGACTCATCGCAGACGCAATTCCCGGCTTTCAAGACTGCTCCCGGGTAATCAGAAATCCTCCTTTTCTTTCGGGTTGTTCAATTGTACCTTTATACTAATAACCCTGCAACATTTTTTCTTAGTGGCCAAGCTAAATCCAAGAAAGCGAAGGCAGCTAAGCCGGCGGAAGACCCGCTGGTGCTGGCATCTGACCCGGCTAGGCCATCTTCTCCATTAACTGATGCTCTAGAAGATCCGCCTGTTGACACTGAAGTAAATCCTCCTGAGTCGTCATTTGACAAGACCACTATGAATCCTTCCACAGCCGGACCGTCAAGCTCAGCCAACCCGCCGTCTTCGTCTGCACCAGATGTTCAGATTAGTGGGAGCCGCTTCATTGAACCGGGGAACCCAACCGTGCTGGCTCGGTGTACAGCAAAACAAGAGGCTTTGGAGAGGCAAAAAGTTCGCTTTGACGTTGCCAACTATGACCATCTCAATGCCAATGACATTTTGTCCGGCTATATCAACCATGTACACTCCAGCCGCGACTCTGAGATTGAAATGGTCAAACAGCTTCAATTGAAATACGAGGTATGCTTTTCTGGCTTATCTGTATTCCTTTAGCCCCCAAGTCTTCAGATTATGAGGGAACTGGAATGACCTGTAGACTTTAAAATATAGGCCAAGACTTTTACCTTTGAAGTTTTTCTTGACTTTAATAGAACACAACTTCACCTGTAGTCCCCAAGGGCCGGTTCATTTTGATCATAAATGAACTGGTACTTTAAATTGTTTTGAGACCGTATTCAAAGCACTTAATACTCTGGCTTAACCTTGATAAACTTGCTGAAATGCATACATCACTAAAAAAATACACTTCTGTGATGATACGTGTTTGTCACAGTAGGTCGCTTTTTTGTCATGCATGTACATCCATGACAAATTTATGATAGAATCAAGATAGTCATACCTGTGCTGTCGTAGAAGTGTTCCATGACATTACCAAAATTATCTTCCCGGAAGTGTCCACTTCCATGATGATAAATCGCGCGTCACAGAAGTGCTTTAGTCAAGGGTGACCAACACGTGGCATCCACCGTAACGGAACGCCGTTAAGCTATCGGGTCGGGTTTTGGATCCGATAACCCGTTAACAGCCCCGACCAATGGGGATTTTCCACGTGTAAAATCATCATTGGCTGAAGGAAACATGTGTCGGCTCATCGTTGGGACAGATGTCAACCACTCATTGGACGGAAGGCGCCTATGATACGTCGACATGTGGCACGGCCCAACAGAGTCCCATTCCTGTGAAAAGGCCAACCCGTTTGACTTAGTCTAAAGCTGACGGGCCGGCCCATGGAAAGCCTGTTAACGGCCTGTTCGAATATAGCCCATTTACAGCCCGCTAACCCAAGGCCCATTACACCCTATCCAAATTAGGCCCAGTAGCGTCATCTTGTGACACCCCAAAAATTCGGCCTTGTTTTAATGAATTAAAATTTTTGCCAGGAATTAAAACTTTGAATTTCTGAGCTCCATTTTGATTTTTAAATCATTTCCTTCCCTGTTATGATGAGTTTTTCCCAAAGTGAAAACTTTTCAAATATGTCATTGGACATATTTAATCTCTCAATAGAAACTTTCCCTTATTTAATATAACTACTTAAATAATTAAGCTGCTTGATCTTTACTTTCTTGAAAATGGTTTTTCAAGGTTAAATGGCCATATTTGAACTACAACCATTTGATAAATTCACTTAAAATTTCCAACCAAATTTGGAGATGTCATGTGATGTTTTTAAATCACCTTTATGCAAAAATATATTTTATTCATGAAATATTTTGAGCTCTACACTCAATTTTTCTTCTCTGGTCCAGAGTGCAATTTGCACTACAACCCATTTAAATATTTCTTTCTGGCCTCCACCAAAATTATGGGATGTTGGTAGTAGCATATGAATCAACTTTCTGCAAAAACCTAGTGCTGTTATTTGAAAATTTTGAGTGAATCAACCTCATCTTCATTCTGGTCCAGCCTTGTGATTTCTACTACAACCCTATTAAATTTTGCTCCAATAATCTTGTGCTTTCTCCTACTTATAGACAGCCCTACCAAACTCCTAAATCCAGGAGCATGCACCCATTGGATTAATTTTGGTTCATGAAATAATGTCATTTATTTCCTGTCTAGAATTGAAGTTTTGTAAAACTTGCACTAACAAGTTGCTGCATTTGACCAACTAACCCCACCACCCTCTTGTTCATCTGAAGAGACCCCAATCTGGAAGTTTTGGCCACCCCAAGAGTTCCCTAGGTGCATGTGGCATTCTATCGAGCACCCTGTAGGCATGACCAGTTTTGACATGAGGTTTGGCATTTCACTGTGAGCTTGCACCTCTGATCAAACTAGCATGTCCGCTAGACTCCCAGTTGCTCCTAACCTCGATCTGGTAAACCCCAACCTCACCTGCGACCTGTAGCATGCCGCGGCATTGTGTCGAACATCTCCCGTGCGTGCACTGGACGCGCCCAGAGCGCGCGTATTGCACGATGCCGCGCCCGAGCCGACACGCTGGCCCCCCTGGCTTTGGCCCACACGGCAGCACCTCGCCACGCACTCCCCGCCTCGCAGCATCGCGCCAAACCACCCTGGCACACTACAGCGCCGCCGCCAGGGCATTCTTGGCGGCACTCCGGCGTCCGCAGTGGCTCCAGCCACGGGCAGCACCGCCCAAACCCCTCCCGCTCGCCACCTGGCCCCTGGAGCAGCGCGAGCTCATCCGCAGCCATGTCCTCTAGCGCTCGTCGCCGCCACGATGCCCTGCTGCTACAGAACGTCGGTTCGCCGGAAGCTTATCCACGGCCGCCGCGGAACCGCCTTGCCTCGCTTATAAATGGACGCCCCGGGCCGTTCCCACACACTAGCAACCTCAGGCCACCCAATGAGGCTTCCCCAGCTCGCCAATCGACCCAGGAGAGCTTTCTTCCCCATCTCCGGTAACTCCTGCCGCCGCCACTGCCCCGGCCATTTCGGCACCACCAGGGTCTCCCCCTCTCCATTCTCTTCGCCAGAAAATTCCACATCCTCCCGTGAACCCATCCCCCTACTCAATTTTGATCGGGAACCACCGTAGCCCCAAATCCATCTTGCTCCCGAAGCTTCCCTCCGCCGTGGAGCTCGCCGCCGGCGATATCCTCCACCTCCGACGACCCTACGACTACCGGAGTAACCACCTCGGCCCCCTGAATCCACTGGTGGCCTCAGCTTTCCGAACGGAGCCACCGTTCGCCGGCGATGATCGCCGGAGCCCCGCTCCACTCGGGCAGAGGAGGGAGATGATGCGGGCGACTGGTCAAACCTGACTAGTGGGCCAGGCGGGCCCACCGTCAGAGACCCAGCGCCGGTCCACGTGGTTAAGTGGAGGCGTAAAGCCTCAAGTACGCCTCCTCTGCACCGAACACGTAATCTCGTTTGAAACGTTTTCTTTTTCTATTTTTTTTAAAAACAGATTTGACCAAATCTTTGACTGGCTATAACTTTTTAAATATAACTCCAGATGAGTTGATTCTTTTTCCTACCTTCCTCAAATTTGGTCTAGTTTATTTTAAGATTTATTTGAAAAAATTTCAAACAACTTTTTTGTACTGTTTTTGAAATATGTGTTAATTCAAATATATTTTAAAATAGGATTTTGGAGAGAGAGAAGAAACTTTCAAAAGTTTTGGAGAGCACCTCACCCCTCACAACTTAAAGGCAAGCATTCTGAACCCTGGCATAATGTTTTTGGTGTGTTATTTGACACGTTTATAACACCACCTTACTTTGGAGGACTTGTTATTTCATGTGACATGATCATTTGCATGGAAGCATATCAGTGATTTCCTTGCTGTTGGAAATGAATATAATTGTGATGGTGATCATCCTCATGTGCCTTGCATGCATGCCGGAAAGGAATCCGGGAAAGCCTCTGCCTTGGGTAGGAGTGAGCTTGTCGCCGGTCCCCATCGGGACGGTTATGTCCGGTATGGCATGGTAAGGTATATTGAGTGGTGATTTTGTTGAGTGATATATATTTGTTTACATGTCATGCAGGGAACTTATAAACCTCCTGAGTCGACCGTAGACCGAGTCTTATTCCAGTAACCCCCATACTTGCTATGTACTACCACTTGTCCCTGCCGCAGGTAGGGTATGGTTCAGTAAGTCGTCAACCCCTTTCAAGCACACACCGTACAGAGAGGCCATGGTGGAAGATATCGGTTGTAGCCGGTAGGCATGCCACCTGGTCCGGGGGCATGGGTGTTTCCGGTTGAGACCGAGAGGGGAGGCCACCCCTTAGAGCGCGCGATATAAATTTGATCCCATGCTACGCGAGGTTGTAGCCTTCCCACTTAGAGTTTGCTTGACAGGTGCCGTGGGTGATTCCAGACACCGGTGAGTTGAGCTGGTGTGTGCAAGTTAGGCATGTTTTCAACTAAAAGACCATAAACGGAATTAGTCCCGATGGACTAAAGGAAATCCGTTACTCGTGGGTAAAGAGTACACCCTCTGCAGAGATTAAAACCTATTCGAATAGCCGTGTCCATGGTTAAGGATTACAGTCTGGGATGGGTCAAGTGTTGGTCTTAGTGTCGGTCTTCGGAGGAGAAATTGTTAAACCAGAACTTGGACTGTGACTTGTGACTTGTGAAGATTATGATTATTATCTTGTAATGGACTAACCCGTTGCATTAATTATATTATTGAGTATCCCTGGGACGGTTCTACCTCCTGGATATTCATTGTGATTATTTATCTTTAAAGCCCTTTATGTGGCATCGCTCAGATGCCCGACTGTGGCATTTCTTTTAAAGCCCTTTATGTGGTGTCGCTCAGACACCCGACTGTGGCATTTCTTTTAAAGCCCTTTATGTGGTGTCGCTCAGACGCCCGACTGTGGCATTTCTTTTAAAGCCCTTTATGTGGTGTCGCTCAGACGCCCGACTGTGGCATTTCTTTTAAAGCCCTTTATGTGGTGTCGCTCAGACGCCCGACTGTGGCATTTCTTTTAAAGCCCTTTATGTGGTGTCGCTCAGAGGCCTGACTGTGGCATTTCTTTTAAAGCCCTTTATGTGGTGTCGCTCAGACGCCCGACTGTGGCATTTCTTTTAAAGCCCTTTATGTGGTGTCGCTCAGACACCCGACTGTGGCATTTCTTTTAAAGCCCTTTATGTGGTGTCGCTAAGACGCCCGACTGTGGCATTTCTTTTAAAGCCCTTTATGTGGTGTCGCTCAGACGCCCGACTGTGGCATTTCTTTTAAAGCCCTTTATGTGGTGTCGCTCAGACGCCCGACTGTGGCATTTCTTTTAAAGCCCTTTATGTGGTGTCGCTCAGACGCCCGACTGTGGCATTTCTTTTAAAGCCCTTTATGTGGTGTCGCTCAGACGCCCGACTGTGGCATTTCTTTTAAAGCCCTTTATGTGGTGTCGCTCAGACGCCCGACTGTGGCATTTCTTTTAAAGCCCTTTATGTGGTGTCGCTTAGACGCCCGACTGTGGCATTTTTATTCCCACTCTATTACCGCTGATTCACGTTGCATGATAATAACCTGCTTGCATGCATAAAAGATATTTTATTTATGACTGACAATGTGATCATAAATTTTTTTTTTGCGCATGATTATCAATTATATTATACCTGTGTTCTTAATGTTTGCGAGTACATTCAAAGTACTCACTGGCTTGTCCCTGGCTATTGTCTTGGCCAGATTTCTGCTTGGAGAGGAGCGTTGCGGTGACAGCCCCGGAAACTAAGCAACGGTGATAGCAGCCTCGCGAAGATAGGAGTTAACCTGGTTAGCTGTTCCCGTGGGAAATGGAGTCCCATAGACACTGATGTCTCACAAACCGCTTCCGCCATCAACCACTAGAAACCCAATTGATGTACTCACAGGCCAGAATGGTCTTGCACTACATATTTTGTATTTTGCTTGAGATTTCTGTATCAAGTTGGAGCCTCATCAGCTAACAGTAATCCTGGGGCTGATGAGCACGACGGTCTTTTCTGGAAATTTATACCCGGAAAACCTGGTCGTGATAGACTTGGTATCAGAGCCAGGCTGACCATTGGCTAATCCTATCTTAGCCGGGTCTATAAACTTAGGCAAACCAACCCACCAGACCATAACCAAACCCCAGCCAAGCTTCTTGTACAAGATAGCCACACAGTGACCCAACACCTTTTTGGCAGTCGGTGCCCAACCTATCAACCTAACCTGTCACTCATGCGCTAGTGACCGGCCCCTGAATAGTCCTTCCTCGCAAGCGTGCGAAGGAAGACTCCGTCCCCTTTTCCTATAAAAAGGGGCACACTAGTCCCAACACAGCACAGCACAGCCTCTACCCCAAACCAAGCCACAATGCCTGGCCCTGTCGTGCACAATGAGACCACAGCAACCAACCTTGGAGGTTTTGTGACCATACTCGCAAACCTCACCCGTCGTGCCTATGCGTTAGAAGAGCCCCCAGAATATGTTGTATACCAAGGACCCATGAGCGGTGAGAACCGTCAATTCTGGGCCACTGTACACATCTACGGTAGGGGTCTAGAGCCCGAGCGCCCCTACAGGTTCACCGGAAGAACAACTTCCTTTGAGCTTCAAGCCATCCAGCTAGCTGCTCGAGAGGCTATAGTTCATCTCCGGCACTTGTCGCCCAGAGTTAACTGTCGCTCGTTCCACTACTACCCCAGACGTGAAGGGTATGGTAGACCACCCCAAGTTGCCAACGGAGATCACGAGACGGATCCTGCATTGTTGCACCTAGTGCGCTATGTAAGTGCACTAGAGGAACTGTGCGATCAAATCACTATTGATCTAATCACAGCTCGAGGAGAGCTGGTTCGTCGAGCCCCGGCGATAGAAGAAAACGAGCCCAACGTCGACAACCCAGTCGTGCTGTTTGGACACCCGATCGAGTCCCTGAGATCTGCCCCAGCCATCGTCCAAGGTGCTGCGATAACCCCAGAAGTGCTTCGTCGCATATTGGGAGCACACTCCAACGGGATTGTGGCCAACAATCCCCGAGATGGTCCTCATCGCTACCCCGAGCCTGCAGCCCCTCAACCCACTCCAGCTAATTCCGATGACGAGACCCATGGAGGAGCCTCAAGGCACGCCCGCTTGGATGTAAACGAGGTAGACTAGGTCACCCAAGTTGTATCGAGTCCCAGTGTACCCTCGCTTTGTAATCGTGTGACCTTGTAAGTAAACACCGCCTGTTGTCATGCCTCTGTTTTAATAGTAGCCTTGCCTGGATACGCCAGTATGCAGTATAAGATTTCTATCCCAGGCACAGTTACCAAAGACCACCCCGTAAACCCCATAGTAACACATCACTATAGTGAAATGTGTGAATCTGCGACTTGACCTCGACCCTTGGAACAGAGCTGAAAATTTTCTTTACCATTCACCACGGTAAAAATGACCCAGCTCCAGTGCTATAAAAGGCCACTGCGTGACCTTGCCAAGCACCCCTCATCTTGTGCACCATCCTCACAACCATTTCCTAGCCATGCCGAGCCCTAGCATTTATCTGAGAACCCCAGATGCAACCCCAGGTAGTTTTGTCAAGATATTGCGGGATTTTACCTGCAGTTCCATGGGCGCTACCCAGCCACCCCAGTACGAGCTGTTCAAATCGAGAATTACCCCTTCCACCTCAAGATATTGGGCAGCAGTGCACATCCCTCCCGTAAACTCAAACCAAGATCCAACGGAGGTCTCCTTCGTGGGGAAATCTATGCCAACCCCACATATGGCCATAGAAGCTGTTGCATACGAAGCGCTTGCTCGCCTTCGATTCGCGGTACCCTATGCCAGCGAACGAGGGTATTATTACTTCCCGAGCCGTGCAACACCCGGAGGAGTGACATCTTTTCCCGGTGGACGCATTGAGAGAGACCCAGTCCTGGCCAACCTTGTCCAGTACGTCATCGCTCAAGAGCGTTTAACCCAACGTGTGATGGGTTATCTCCAGAGCCTCGCAGATTTAAATCCTCAGATCGCCATCGGCAGAGCACTAAGGCCCGACCAGGAGAGACACGTACATCGACTGGTCAATCCTCTTCCCTCGATAGAAGAGGAGTGTATCCCAGTACCAGAGACGTTTTCTAGGGACCCCGTCCAGTTACCGTTTCCATTTTAGACGTCGCTGTAGTGTTCATTATTTCCAACATTTATTTATGTGTGTGACCTATGCGTGATACCCCGAGTTTGTACGACGAGTCAATTATTTGGCTTCTACTAATGTGTGTAGTTTTTGTTGTGGTTTATGCTCTTTTAAAATTAACTACTTTCCTCGCAAAAACCTGGAGTGAGATTTCCTTTCCCTGAGTTGCTACATCTACACTTTCTCACGGCGTGGATTTATTATTTTCACACAGCACCACGGCAGCAGACTCACAACCATAATCATTCGGACACATACCCTGTTTGCAAAACTTTGCAACGGTGTTTCATCCAGCTAATCACCCCCTAACAACGGTTAGCACCCGGCACACCCCATCTACTCCTCGTGATCACCACCACCACGGAGAGCCAACACCCGAGCAGCAGCGTCGCGACGCTCGTCGAGGATCATCGCGCACAGGAGCACGGAGAGCCCCAGCAGTGTCGCCAGCCCTACGCATATCAGGATCGCAAACCAGTCCGGCATCGCCTCCGCCATTAGAGCCTCACCCGAGCTTCTGTAAGCAGTAATGGAGGGAGAAGGAGGAGGAGAAGTGAGGCTAGGTGTGAGGAAGAAGAGAGAGGCACCCCGGCCGTTTTTATAGCTCGAGCTCGGTGTACGGTGGGCGAAGTCCACCAACGCCGCTCGTCGCCGATCGCCGGTGTTCGGAGTCGAATCCGCGAGCAGTGCCGACAGCGCGCTGGCCCGCGAGGTGAGTGCACGCTGCACCGGCAGCTAGCACGCCGCGCACTACCATGGTACGGCCTAGATGCCCTACGCGCTAGGCGTCGCCGGTGGAGAAAGCGCGCGGGAGAGAGGAAGAAGAGAGAACCAGAGGGAGAACAAGAGACTGACAGTGGACCCCGGGTCCACCTGTCGGCCAGAGAGAGCACTGTGCTCTCGGGTACGACCAGCGTATATTTAAATTTAGAAGTTATTCTAAAATTATATCTAGCGTAGAATCTCACGTTTTTGTCCCGAACCGTAGACTTTTCCACGCAGCACCAGTTTTCATACTGTGGTTTTTCACCACTTATTGTCCTCTCACTGTAGCCACATTTTTACTGCTTATTGTTCATCTTAAAACAGCTTTTAACAAATCTCGAGGACGAGATTTTTCTTAAGGGGGGTAGTGTTGTGACACCCCAAAAATTTGGCCTTGTTTTGATGAATTAAAATTTTTGCCAGGAATTAAAAATTTGAATTTCTGAGCTCCATTTTGATTTTTAAATCATTTCCTTCCCTGTTATGATGAGTTTTTCCCAAAGTGAAAACTTTTCAAATATGTCGTTGGACATATTTAATCTCTCAAGAGAAACTTTCCCTTATTTAATATAACTACTTAAATAATTAAGCTGCTTGATCTTTACTTTCTTGAAAATGGTTTTTCAAGGTTAAATGGCCATATTTGAACTACAACCATTTGATAAATTCACCTAAAATTTCCAACCAAAATTTGGAGATGTCATGTGATGTTTTCAAATCACTTTTATGCAAAAATATATTTTATTCATGAAATATTTTGAGCTCTACACTCAATTTTTCTTCTCTGGTCCAGAGTGCAATTTGCACTACAACCCATTTAAATATTTCTTTCTGGCCTCCACCAAAATTATGGGATGTTGGTAGTAGCATATGAATCAACTTTATGCAAAAACCTAGTGCTGTTATTTGAAAATTTTGAGTGAATCAACCTCATCTTCATTCTGGTCCAGCCTTGTGATTTCTACTACAACCCTATTAAATTTTGCTCCAATAATCTTGGGCTTTCTCCTACTTATAGACAGCCCTACCAAACCCCTAAATCCAGGAGCATGCACCCATTGGATTAATTTTGGTTCATGAAAATGTCATTTATTTCCTGTCCAGAATTGAAGTTTTGTAAAACTTGCACTAACAAGTTGCTGCATTTGACCAACTAACCCCACCACCCTCTTGTACATCTGATGAGACCCCAATCTGGAAGTTTTGGCCACCCCAAGAGTTGCCTAGGTGCATGTGGCATTCTATCGAGCACCCTGTAGGCATGACCAGTTTTGACATGAGTTTTGGCATTTCACTGTGAGCTTGCACCTCTGATCAAACTAGCATGTCCACTAGACTCCCAGTTGCTCCTAACCTCGATCTGGTAAACCCCAACCTCACCTGCGACCTGTAGCATGCCACGGCATTGTGTCGAACATCTCCCATGCGTGCACTGGACGCGCCCAGAGCGCGCGTATTGCACGATGCCGCGCCCGAGCCGACACGCTGGCCCCCCTGGCTTTGGCCCACACGGCAGCACCTCGCCACGCACTCCCCGCCTCGCAGCATCGCGCCAAACCACCCTGGCACGCTACAGCGCCACCGCCAGGGCATTCTTGGCGGCACTCCGGCGTCCGCAGTGGCTCCAGCCACGGGCAGCGCCGCCCAAACCCCTCCCGCTCGCCACCTGGCCCCTGGAGCAGCGCGAGCTCATCCGCAGCCATGTCCTCTAGCGCTCGTCGCCGCCACGATGCCCTGCTGCTACAGAACGTCGGTTCGCCGGAAGCTTATCCACGGCCGCCGCGGAACCGCCTTGCCTCGCTTATAAATGGACGCCCCGGGCCGTTCCCGCACACTGGCAACCTCAGGCCACCCCAATGACGCTTCCCCAGCTCGCCAATCGACCCAGGAGAGCTTTCTTCCCCATCTCCGGTAACTCCTGCCGCCGCCACTGCCCCGGCCATTCCGACACCACCAGGGCCTCCCCCTCTCCATTCTCTTCGCCAGAAACTTCCTAATCCTCCCGTGAACCCATCCCCCTACTCAATTTTGATCGGGAACCACCGTAGCCCCAAATCCATCTTGCTCCCGAAGCTTCCCTCCGCCGTGGAGCTCGCCGCCGGCGATATCCTCCACCTCCGACGACCCTACGACTACCGGAGTAACCACCTCGGCCCCCTGAATCCACTGGTGGCCTCAGCTTTCCAAACGGAGCCACCGTTCGCCGGCGATGATCGCCGGAGCCCCGCTCCACTCGGGCAGAGGAGGGAGACGACGCGGGCGACTGGTCAAACCTGACCAGTGGGCCAGGCGGGCCAACCGTCAGAGACCCAGCGCCGGTCCACGTGGTTAAGTGGAGGCGTAAAGCCTCAAGTACGCCTCCTCTGCACCGAACGCGTAATCTCGTTTGAAACGTTTTCTTTTTCTATTTTTTTTAAAAACAGATTTGACCAAATCTTTGACTGGCTATAACTTTTTAAATATAACTCCAGATGAGTTGATTCTTTTTCCTACCTTCCTCAAATTTGGTCTAGTTTATTTTAATATTTATTTGAAAAAATTTCAAACAACTTTTTTGTACTGTTTTTGAAATATGTGTTAATTCAAATATATTTTAAAATAGGATTTTGGAGAGAGAGAAGAAACTTTCAAAAGTTTTGGAGAGCACCTCACCCCTCCACAACTTAAAGGCAAGCATTCTGAACCCTGGCATAATGTTTTTGGTGTGTTATTTGACACGTTTATAACACCACCTTACTTTGGAGGACTTGTTATTTCATGTGACATGATCATTTGCATGGAAGCATATCAGTGATTTCCTTGCTGTTGGAAATGAATATAATTGTGATGGTGATCATCCTCATGTGCCTTGCATGCATGCCGGAAAGGAATCCGGGAAAGCCTCTGCCTTGGGTAGGAGTGAGCTTGTCGCCGGTCCCCGTCGGGACGGTTATGTCCGGTATGGCATGGTAAGGTATATTGAGTGGTGATTTTGTTGAGTGATATATATTTGTTTACATGTCATGCAGGGAACTTATAAACCTCCTGAGTCGACCGTAGACCGAGTCTTATTCCAGTAACCCCCATACTTGCTATGTACTACCACTTGTCCCTGCCGCAGGTAGGGTATGGTTCAGTAAGTCGTCAACCCCTTTCAAGCACACACCGTACAGAGAGGCCATGGTGGAAGATATTGGTTGTAGCCGGTAGGCATGCCACCTGGTCCGGGGGCATGGGTGTTTCCGGTTGAGACCGAGAGGGGAGGCCACCCCTTAGAGCGCGCGATATAAATTTGATCCCATGCTACGCGAGGTTGTAGCCTCCCCACTTAGAGTTTTCTTGACAGGTGCCGTGGGTGATTCCAGACACCGGTGAGTTGAGCTGGTGTGTGCAAGTTAGGCGTGTTTTCAACTAAAAGACCGTAAACGGAATTAGTCCCGATGGACTAAAGGAAATCTGTTACTCGTGGGTAAAGAGTACACCCTCTGCAGAGATTAAAACCTATTCGAATAGCCGTGTCCATGGTTAAGGATTACAGTCTGGGATGGGTCAAGTGTTGGTCTTAGTGTCGGTCTTCGGAGGAGAAATTGTTAAACCAGAACTTGGACCGTGACTTGTGACTTGTGAAGATTATGATTATTATCTTGTAATGGACTAACCCGTTGCATTAATTATATTATTGAGTATCCCTAGGATGGTTCTACCTCCTGGATATTCATTGTGATTATTTATCTTTAAAGCCCTTTATGTGGCGTCGCTCAGATGCCCGACTGTGGCATTTCTTTTAAAGCCCTTTATGTGGTGTCGCTCAGACGCCCGACTGTGGCATTTCTTTTAAAGCCCTTTATGTGGTGTCGCTCAGACGCCCGACTGTGGCATTTCTTTTAAAGCCCTTTATGTGGTGTCGCTCAGACGCCCGACTGTGGCATTTCTTTTAAAGCCCTTTATGTGGTGTCGCTCAGACGCCCGACTGTGGCATTTCTTTTAAAGCCCTTTATGTGGTGTCGCTCAGACACCCGACTGTGGCATTTCTTTTAAAGCCCTTTATGTGGTGTTGCTCAGACGCCCGACTGTGGCATTTCTTTTAAAGCCCTTTATGTGGTGTCGCTCAGACGCCCGACTGTGGCATTTCTTTTAAAGCCCTTTATATGGTGTCGCTCAGACGCCCGACTGTGGCATTTCTTTTAAAGCCCTTTATGTGGTGTCGCTCAGACGCCCGACTGTGGCATTTCTTTTAAAGCCCTTTATGTGGTGTCGCTCAGACACCCGACTGTGGCATTTCTTTTAAAGCCCTTTATGTGGTGTCGCTAAGACGCCCGACTGTGGCATTTCTTTTAAAGCCCTTTATGTGGTGTCGCTCAGACGCCCGACTGTGGCATTTCTTTTAAAGCCCTTTATGTGGTGTCGCTCAGACGCCCGACTGTGGCATTTCTTTTAAAGCCCTTTATGTGGTGTCGCTCAGACGCCCGACTGTGGCATTTCTTTTAAAGCCCTTTATGTGGTGTCGCTCAGACGCCCGACTGTGGCATTTCTTTTAAAGCCCTTTATGTGGTGTCGCTCAGACGCCCGACTGTGGCATTTCTTTTAAAGCCCTTTATGTGGTGTCGCTTAGACGCCCGACTGTGGCATTTTTATTCCCACTGTATTACCGCTGATTCACGTTGCATGATAATAACCTGCTTGCATGCATAAAAGATATTTTATTTATGACTGACAATGTGATCATAAATTTTTTTTTTGCGCATGATTATCAATTATATTATACCTGTGTTCTTAATGTTTGCGAGTACATTCAAAGTACTCACTGGCTTGTCCCTGGCTATTGTCTTGGCCAGATTTCTGCTTGGAGAGGAGCGTTGCGGTGACAGCCCCGGAAACTAAGCAACGGTGATAGCAGCCTCGCGAAGATAGGAGTTAACCTGGTCAGCTGTTCCCATGGGAAATGGAGTCCCATAGACACTGATGTCTCACAAACCGCTTCCGCCATCAACCACTAGAAACCCAATTGATGTACTCACAGGCCAGAATGGTCTTGTACTACATATTTTGTATTTTGCTTGAGATTTCTGTATCAAGTTGGAGCCTCATCAGCTAACAGTAATCCTGGGGCTGATGAGCACGACGGTCTTTTCTGGAAATTCATACCCGGAAAACCCGGTCGTGACACATCTGGGCCATCCAATATGATTCCAACCCATTTTCACTTCTGGCCCATGTATGGCCCATGACGTCTTTCGGCCCATATGAGGCCCTATGTAACTCTTGGCCTACTAACGGCCCGTGGTGAAACTGGGCCGTAAAGAACAGTGTATCACTTTACACCCATTAATGGCCCGTGGTGAAACTGGCCTGTAATGAACAGTGTATCACTTTATACCCATTAACGGCCCGTTATTCCGTTGGGCCATTTCCAGCCCATGTTATCTTTCGGCCTTCTCAGATCCCATTTATTCTTGGGCTCATTTCCAGCATTCGTTTACTTATGGCCCTTACTGTCATTTTCTGCTTGTGGGCCAAATTCAGCCCATGGTTATAGTTGGCCCGTTTGTGGTCCGTTAATACGTTGGGCCGATTTCATGGCGTCATCAAATACGGCCTATTAACGATGGCACGTTATGGTCGGCCCATGAACGGACGATTCCAACTCTAGCCCGTTTACGGCCATAATGCGGTCTGTTTGGCCCATGTTTGGCCAATCGATTATACGGCCCGTATAAGGCCCATTGATAATACGGCCCGTAGAAGGCCCATTGTTTCTACGACCCGTAGAAGGCCCATTGTTTCTACGGCCCGTAGAAGGCCCACTGTTTCTACAGCCAGTAGGAGGCCCAGTGTCACTACAGTAAATATTAGCCCATGGTTATTGTGCCCTAGTTTTAGAAAAAGGTTATTGCAGCCACTAGCTAACCGCGGAAAAAGAACTGCAATGACTACAAGCAAAAAAAATAAACAAGACAACAAGGAAATAAATAAGCAAGCAACTAATGCTAGGCTATCACGGCTATTACACATATTACATCCACTGGGCATCAAAGTTCGCCACTAGTGCAAATATAGGGAACAAAGCAGCATATCATATACACTGGTTGTCAAAGTTGGCGACCAGCGCAAATAAACGCCGCAGCAAAACAAATCCAGAACTGAAACCACTTCAGAAGATCTCAAGAAACAATATCCTAGGTACCCATAATGCTGGCAATATGCTTAGCAAGCTTATTAACTTTCTCTTGTTTGGCGCTTAAATCCTCCAACGCTTGTTGTTGCACCAGAAAATATGCATCTGAATTCTGCAGGGACTTCCTCAGTCCTTCAGCTTCCTATCACAGCACATCTAATCGATGTCTTTCAACTTGAAGTTGAGACTCAAGAAGACGAACTGATTCAGGCAGCGAGTTCGAAGAGCTTGTGCCAGCAGTAGTGGTCAGTAACTCGAACACTACATCAAGACAGGACTTTTGGGTTCCCTCACTGTCATCAAGATAGTTTTTATCAGCTTTCTTGGAGACCAAAAGGGATGTCTCACTATCTTGAACCTTATCTGCATTACTTCCTTTACCATTGGATAACGCGATACTGTTCTCCAATATTTTGTCCGCATTCTAGAAGAGAAACAAGCAGACACATCACATGTTTACCATGTTGTATATGAAACTCATTTTGGTAAATGAGTTCAGTAGTAAAGTGGACAGGATAACAGCATGAAACAAACATATATCTATGTACCATGGTCACTTTATGGTCTATACCATTCTAGTTTTTGTTGCCAAATCAAGATAGAGACACAGTTCAAATAATATTTGTTCAAGACAAAGCAGAATATAAGTGTGGGTAACTATAGAGCAATAACAACACTTGTAATGTGCATGACATGAGAACATAACTGTTTATTAAATTGAAACTGAAATCAACATAGAGCAGGTTACAACAGCAAACCAGTTAAAGAAACAGGTTTAAAACATACCTGTTGCGCCATTGGAGTTTCAATTCCATCCTTCAAATTTGAAAATAGTTGGTATGAGTAAATACAGTCATGCAAGAGCAAAGGAGTATGAACCATAGCTATAGAACCTGACCTAAGAACAAATCTTCTTCTCCTTTAAGCGTTGAGTTGGGATTCGGAGTGGTGGTCCTCGTGCTTTGGGCACTGCAGTTCCCTTACTAACTGCTTGTGTTTGGGTGCTATGTGGTGGAGACGGTGCTGCGTTAATTGGAACTGGGTTACTATCTGCCGGGGTTGGGGTTAGAATGGGTGTAGCTGGTTCTCTGTCCAACTGGGTAGGGGTACAATCTGCGATAGTCTGGGTTATGTGTGGTGGATCTGGTCCTTGGGCAAGTACAACTGTGGTTCTATCTGCATCAACTGGTAGCACTATCTTTTCTGAAGACCTTGTTGTTACTCCCTTAGATACTGCCATCACGCTCCCCAATTCAAATGCCTGATAAACAAGATAAGTAATTGAAAGTATAGACATTGTATGGTAGACAGGTGCAATGGATAGTGGGGAATAAAAGAGGGCATGAAATAATTCATATTTATGTTGTCTAACCAAACAGGATAGCATGACACAATTTCACATATATGATGGCTAACTAAACAGGATAGCATGACACAATTTCACATTATGATGGCTAACTAGAAAAGATGGAAAGACATAGTTCAAAATATGAGACTATGTAAACAGGATGACATGACATAACTATATAATGTGTTTATTAAATAGGTTGGCATGCCATAATTCACATACATTCACGGATAGAATGTCATAATTCAAAATATGATGACTGTAAACACTAAACAGAATGAGATGATATAACTATATGATGTCTTTATTAAATGGGTTGCCATGCCATAATTCAGATAGATGATGTGTATGTACTATGTAAACATGATGGCATGATATAATTCAAATATATGATTTATATAGTAAGCAAGTAAGCAGATGGCAATCCATATATGATATAAAAACTAAGCAATGCAAGACAACATGCATGACATGGGTAATATAACCCTGTCAAGTTTGAGCATAGACCTCAGGGGGAAAATAGGACTGGTCATCAGTCTCTGGATCCTCCTCTGAGGAGCTCTCTGTAACCAGCAAGATGTCTGCTTCAGCAGGTAGCATTGTCTCCTCTGAAGACCTTGTTTTCACTCCAGATACTTCCATCACCGCTTCAAATGGCTGATGCACAGGAAGAGTAGTTGAATATACAAACGTTGTCGCCAAATGGAACACGTAATACAAAAAAATGATAGCATGATATAATTCACATACATGATGATTGGCTAAACAGCATGGCATTGCATAATTCACATATATAATGCCTTTGCAAATAATTCACATATATAATGTCTTGCAACAAGATGGCAATGCATAATTCACATATATGGTAATTAGACACTAAACAGGTGGCATTCACACAAAGCATGTCTAAACTAATCAAATGACATAGCAATGCGAGACACCATACGCACGATATGAGCAACATAACCCTGCCAAGTTAGAGCATACACCTCGGGGGGGAATAGGACTGGTCATCTGTCTCTGAATCCTCCTCTGAGGAGCTATCCGTAACCAGCGAGATATGCGCTTCGTCAGATAGCATAGAATGCTCTGAAGACCTTGTTTTCACTCCAGAATTTGCCATCACCGTGTCAAATGGCTGATGCACACGAAGAGCAGTTGAAAGTAATAACATTGTTGACAAATGTAATATGTAACAAAAAAAGGATGGCCTGATATAATTTACATATAAGATGACTGGCTAAGCAGGATGGCATTGCAAAAGTCACATATATGATGCCTGGCTAAACAAGATGGCATTGCATAATTCACATAAACGATGAATAAACTAAACAGATGGCATTCGCACAAAGGATGTCTAAACTAAGCAGATGACATATTTGATGTATAAAGTAAGCAATGCAAGACACCATATGCATGATATAACCAACATCAGCATGCCAAGTTAGAGCGAAGACCTCAGGGGGTAAATAGGAGTTGTCTTCTCCTTTTGAATCCCCCTTAGAACAGATATCTTCCTCTCGATTACAATCCAAAATGCGTGGAGGGGGGCTGCCTTTGCGCCTACCATGGAGCGACGTCTGCATGAAATTTTATTGCCACACAAGGCTCGTCTCTTTTGCTCTACATGTTCAGTTCCATTGTTTACGATAACTGTCATGCATAGGAATAAAACATAGTGAGATTATGTAAGGAGTGCATGCAGAAATCCAGAGTGATGGTAGCAACTTGTGGATAGACCCAAAACCAATAATAGCAGGCAGATAATGGCTTCACTTAAAAAATACAAATAATGGCTTCTTTACTGTTTGTTTCCCACCCAACATGAAACTCATAGTAGACACCGGAGATTAACCAAATAGTAGATAGATACTATTGATAGCGGCCCCGATATGTACCCCACAACCATTTAAAAACTCAAGTTTGACCATTAGTTTGGAGCTGACTCAGAGTCTAATCGGTGAACAGGGCAATAAAGTAGCATGTAATATTAAGCGATGCATAACGTAAGCAGACACGAAAGAGTGCGACCTCTCTTGCGGACCCGTGTAGTCCTCGAGGTCATCTGCTCGGTTGATGATGGTAGTGCAATTTTCATGGCTGCCAGCGGCGGGGAAGAAGATCTGAGGCGGCGAAAGACAGTCTGGAGGCCGGATCCCTGCTGTGCTGGACCCTTCTGTCGTTGGAGTAGCTGAGCTGGGGCGGACGACGGCGCAACAGGAGCGGGACAAACCATGCAAGGTTTTCTTTGACAACTATCTATAAGAGAAGTAATTCTGTAAGGGCTCGTTTGAATTGGAGGATTCCAACAATGCAGGGATAGGAAATAGACAGGAATAGGATAGGAATGCACGTGCAAAACAGAGAATTTAAAAACACAGGATTTCTGCCAATCTGAGTGTTTGATTCACAACAATTGGAAGATCACGGGATGCAAAGAAGCATGGTGAGATTAAGTCAAACCACAAGAATGTATGGTTATAATGCTGTTATGCTACTATCTCTTAGTCTTGTGCTTCATGAATAGGAATTTGAAAAGGAGGACAAGTGAAAATTAAAATTCCTACGTTTTTTCTTTCAAGGAGACACTAAAGGAACAAATCTGTGAGCTTAATGGACAATATATATAACATGTAGAGTAAAAAAGAGATGCAACAAGTGTACAACCTCTTTGACGAAGCCATGTCGATCTCAGCGTGATTGGGTTGGCCGGTGAGGATGCTCCGGCTGACTTGGCTGCCGGAGGAGGGGAAGAAGATCTTAGGCGTCTGGAGATGGAGCCCGAGGTACTGCTCCGCTGTGATGGAGGGTTTCGTCATTGGAGCAGCTCCGGTGAGTTGTACGATGCCGAGGCTGAAGCAGGACAAGAGAGACAACAAACGATGTTAACCTGAGTGGAATTCTAATAGCATCTCCAATACATGACGTAAAATACATAACCACAAAGTGCTAGATGTAAAATACATCAGCCGCTCATCTCTGAACTTAACTGTCGAGACTGAATTTAACTGTCGAAACTGAACTTAACTTTCGAAACTGAACTTAACTATCGAAACTGAATTTTGCTGTCGAAACTGCATTTTGCTGTCGAAACTGGACGCACTAGCAAGGTGAGGCTACACGTCGGTCGACTGACTTTTTCATCTCTGGTTAGTCGATTTTGCAGCCGTTGGATACAAAATCAAGGGCTTGCGGTTCATCTTCAACCTCTACCCCCCTGAGCTGGCCAAACAGCAGCCCCCCGCCGCCCGCATTGCACCGCCCCGCCCGCCCCGAAAACACTCCCCACCGCCGGTCCGCCGCCGCCCCAGCCATCCCTCTAGCCCCCACCCCCCCCCCCCCCCCCCCCGTGCTGAGCTTTTTCTCCGGCGATCCCCACGCCACCACCCCGCCAACGCCTCGCCACCGCCAGCGACCACCGCCCCCATCCTGAACCCTAAGATAGATAGTGGGGTACCTCTCCGGCGAGCCCCCCTCCCCGGTGCGGCTGGTTCTTCCTTCACCCCAGCGGCATCGAAGTGAAGTGTAGCTAAATCGAAGCAGCATCGCAAGCAAGAGCAAGAGCGAGAGCAGCAGCGCGAGCAAGAACAATAGCAAGAGCAGACCAGGCAGGGGACCGAGAGCAAGAGCAGAGCAGCAGCGCGAGCGAGAGCTAAAGCAGTAGTAGGTCCTACTGATGTGGACGTCGCCGCCGAGGGAGCGACGCCGTGGAGGAAGTGGCCGGCGACGCCACCGTGGATGGAGCCGCGCCGTGTTGGCTCGGGACCGAGCGCCGACAGCACCGTGAGATCAAATCAAGAAGAAAATGTGGCGATTAGTGTACAACCTCTTTGGTGGCGTCGATTAGGCCGCAGCTTCATCCGAGGAAACGGTGATGATGATGCTCTTCCGGTGGTGCAGGTGAAGACGGCGGTGTGGGAATGGAGGTGGCACGAAAGACGAGGGGAACGTCGGGGCAGCTCCTTGGAGGTGGAGGACGTGGTGGCTGAACCGGTGGGACGATGAGATCGACGGCGGATCCTCATCCGGTATGGTGGATGAGGGAC
The DNA here is from genome assembly GCF_056163025.1 of Triticum urartu. NCBI lineage: Eukaryota > Viridiplantae > Streptophyta > Magnoliopsida > Poales > Poaceae > Triticum > Triticum urartu. Next base: position 103,161,925 of record NC_141878.1, read on the forward strand.
GTCGAGGTGTTGTTTTGGACGACGTCGTCGGGGAAGAGGCTCCGGCTGGGTGGCGGACGGAGCAGGGTGTGGGGTTTCTGTCACGACCGGTTTTCCGGGCTTTAATTTCCAGAAAAGGGCCGTTGTGCTCACCAGCCCCAGGATTACTGTTAGCTGATGAGGCACCAACTTGTTACAGAAATACCAAGCAAAAGTGCAAAATATGTAGTACAAGACCATTGTGGCCTATGAGTACATCAAATGGTTTCTAGTGGTTGAGGGCGGAAGCGGTTTGTGGATCACCACGGTCTATGGGACTCCATTTCCCACAGTAACAGCTGACCAAGTTAACTCCTATCTTCGCGAGGCTGCTATCACCGTTGCTTAGGTCCCGAGGCTGTCATCGCCACACTCCTCTCCAAGCAAGCAATCTGGCCAAGACAATAGCCAGGGACAAGCCAGTGAGTACTTTGAATGTACTCGCAAACATTAAGAACACAGGTATAATATAATTGATCAACATGCACTGAAATATTCTATGATCACATCGTCAGTCATAAATAAAATCTTGTTGCATGCAAGCAGGTTATTTATATGCAACCGGAATATGCAATGACAGAATAGAAATACAATGCACCGATCGGATGTCTGAAGCGACGTCTCGAAAGGATAGTAAAAGTGAGCATGCCTCAGTCGGGCATCTTAGCGACACCACGCAAGGGACTTATAAAGTAAATAAAAAAACAAGCATGCCACAGTCGGGCGTCTGAGCGACGCCACATAAAGGGCTTATGAGAAAATGAAATAACAAACATGCCTTAGTCGGGTGTCTGAGCGACGCCACATAAAGGGCTTATGAGAAAATGGAATAACAAACATGCCACAGTCAGGCGTCTAAGCGACGCCACATAAAGGGCTTATGAGAAAATGAAATAACAAACATGCCCCAGTCAGGTGTCTGAGCGACGCCACATAAAGGGCTTATGAGAAAATGGAATAACAAACATGCCACAGTCGGGCGTCTGAGCGACGCCACATAAAGGGCTTATAATCATAGTGATTATCCAGGAGGTGGTACCGTCCCAGGGATATTCATTATTTCAAACAATGCAAACGGTTAGTCCATAATGATAACCATCATAACCATCATATATCACATGTCATCATCAATATTCGAGTTTAGTGGTTTCTCCTCCGAAGACCGACACTAAGACCGACACTTGACCCATCCCAGACTGTAATCCTTAACCATGGACACGGCTATTCGAATAGGTTTAATATCTCTGCAGAGAGTGTACTCTTTACCCACGAGTAACGGATTCCTTTAGTCCATCGAACTAATTCCGTCTACGGTCTTTTAATTGAAACACACCTGACTTGCACACACCAGCTTTTACTCGTGTCTGGAATCACCCATGACACCTGTTAAGCAAAACTCTAAGTGGGGAGGCTACAACCTCGCGTAGCATGGGATCAAATTCCTATCGCGCGCTCTAAGGGGTGCCCCCCTCTCGGTCCCAACCGGATACACCCATGCCCCCGGACCAGGTGGCATGCCTACCGGCTACAACCGGTATCTTCCACCATGGCCTCTCTGTAAGGTGTGTGCCAAGACAAGGGTTAACAACTTACTGAACCATACCCCACATACGGTAGGGACCAGTGGCAGTACGAAACAAGTATGGGGGTTACCGGAACAAGACTCGATCTATGGCCGACTCAGGAGGCTTATGAGTTCCCTGCATGACATGTATATCAAATATATTTCGACCAACAAAATCACCACCCATTATACCTTACTATGCCATACCGGACATAACCGTCCCGACGGAGACCGGCGACAAGCTCACGCCTACCCAAGGCAGAGGCTTTCCCGGATTCCTTTCCGGCATGCATGCAAGGCACATGAGGATGCTTACCATCACAAGTATATTCATTTCCAACAGCAAGTAAATCACTAATATGCATTCATGCAAATGATCGCATCATCACATAAAATAACGAGTTCTCCGAAATAAGGTGGTGTTATAATCGTGTCAACCAACACATCAAAAATATTATGCCGGGGTTCAAGATGCTTGCCTTCATGGTGTGGCAAGGCAGGGTGCACTCCAAATCTTTTGAAAGCTTTCTTCTCTTCAAAAATCCTATTTTCAAAAATATGCAAATAACACATATTTCAAAAACAGTACAAAAAAGTTGTTTGGAAAATTTTCAAATAAATCTTAAAATAAACTAGACAGAATTTGAGAGATGTAGGAAAAAGAATCAATTCATTTGGAGTTATATTTAAAAATTTATAGACAGTCAAAGCTCTCGTCAAAATATGTTTTTAAAATAAAACAGAAAAACGTTTCGATTACTGACCACGTCGAAGGCGTAATTTGATAATTACGCCTCCACTTATCCAGCGTGGACGCGCGGGGTGTCACTGCCAGTGGGTCCAGGGGGCCCACTAGTCAGGTTTGACTAGTCGCCCCTCCCCTTCTCCCTCCTCTGTCCGAGCGGGGCGAGGCTCCGGCGACCAACGCCGGCGAGCGGTGGCTCCTCGCGGCCTCTGGAGGGCGGGGATGGATCCGCCAGACTGGGGCGGTCCTCCCGATAGTCGTAGGGTCGGCGGGGACGGGGTGAGCTGCCGGCGGCGAGCTACGCGGCGGAGGATGTTTCGGGGGCGAAGTGAACTTTCGCCCGCGGCTAGTCCCGAGCAAAATTGAGTGGGGTTTTGGACTCATGAGAGGGAGAGGGAGCTCCTGGTGAAGAGAATGGAGAGGGGGAGGCCTTGGTGGTGCCGGAATGGCAGGGGCAGTGGCGGCGGCTGGAGTTGCCGGAGAGGAAGAAGACGACCTCCTCGGGTCGATTGGCTGCCATGGGGGAACTAGAGGAGTGTACTGAGGTTGCATGAGTGCGGGGACGAGCTCGGGCTTCCTTTTATAGGCGAGGCAAGGCGGTTCTGCGGCGGCCGTGGATAAGTTCACCGGCGAACCGCCTTTCTGTAGCTAGGGCGACGTGGCGGCGACGAGCGCTAGCAGACGAGCGGGGGATAAGCTTGCGAAGCTCCAAGGGGCAGGTGGCGAACTGGGGTGGCTCGGGCGGCGCCGACCGTGGCAGGGCGCACTGCGGACGCCGGCGTGCCGCCAAGAGGGCTCTGGCGGTGGCTCTGTAGGGCGCCAGGGCGGGCTGGCGTGTTGTGGCGAGTTGGGGAGCGCGTGGCGTGGTTCTGCAGTGTGGGCCAAACCAGGGGCGCGACGCGGCGGCTCGGGTGCGCGGCTGCAGTTGGCGCGCTCTGGGCGCGCCCAGTGCACGCCCACCAACTGCTCGGCGAAATGCCATGGCCTGCTAGGTGGCTTGGTTGTAGCTGGGGATGAGCAGGTCTAGTCTAGGGGTATCTGGGATGCTAGTGGACATGCTTGTTGGGTCATAGGATCAAGTTCATAATACAAACTTACAATCATGCCAAATCTGTTCATGCCCACAGGGTGTTTGACAAAATGCCAGAGGCATCTAGGTAGTTCTTGGAGTGGCAAAAACTCCAGATGGTGGTCTCATTAGATGAATAAGAGGGTGGTGAGGTTAGTTTGTGAAAAGCACAAACTTGTTAGTGCAAGTTTTGCAAAACTACAATTCTGGACAGGAGATAAATGGCATTATTTCATGAAACAAAAATATTCAAATGGGTGCATGCTCCTGGACTTAGGGGTTTGGTAGGGCTGTCTACAAGTAGGAGAAGGCACAAGGTTACTGGAGCAAAAATAAATAGGGTTGCAGTAGAAATCACAAGGCTGGACCAGAATGGAAAAGAGGTTGATTCACTCAAAACTTTCAAAGAACAGCACTAGGTTTTTGCATAAAGTTGAATCATATGCTACTACTAACATCCCATAATTTTGGTGGAGGCTAGGAAGAAATATTTAAATGAGTTGTAGTGCAAAATTACCCACTGGACCAGAGAAGAAAATTTGGTGTAGAGCTCAAAATATTTCATGAATAAAAGATATTTTTGGATAAAAGTGATTTAAAAACATCACATGACATCTCCAAATTTTTGTTGGAATTTTAAGTGAATTTATCAAATGGTTGTAGTTCAAATATGGCCATGTAACCTTGGAAAACCATTTTTCAAGAAAATACAAATTAAGCAAATTAATTATGTAATTAGTTCTACTAATAAAAGAAAAGTTTTTCTTGAGAGGTTAAACAAGTCCAATAACATATTTGAAAAGTTTTCACTTTGGGGAAAAACTCCATAAATCAAGGGGGAAAAAGGTTCAAAAATAAAAAGGGAGCCCAGAAAATAAAAGTTTTAATTTCCTGGCAAACAATTTAATTAATAAAACAAGGTCAAAAATTTGGGGTGTCACAACACTACCCCCCTTAAAAAAAATCTCGTCCTCGAGATTTGATAAGGGTTGTTTTTTTTTGAAAATATCTTCCCTGTTAGTTGGAACCAAAAAGCTTACTCATAGCACAAACTTTGTGTGGCCGGGGTTGGTTTTTGGTACACTCGAAGTAAAATGCAACCGTTCACCGACGTACACAAGCATGGTAAAAAAAATCAAGGCGCTCAAGCAAACATCATTCAATCATGGCGACACTCAAATACAGGGTGTGGCCGTACTAAGCCTCGGTACTAATCGAGTAACTTAGTCTACCTCGTTCATATCCAAGCGGGCGTGCCTTGTGGATGTCGAGGCTTCTCCTCTGGTCTCACTGTCGGGATTAGCTGGAGTGGGTTGAGGGGCTGCAGGCTCGGGGTAGTGATGATGACCATCTCGGGGATTGTTGGCCACAACCCCGTTGGAGTGTGCTCCCAAGAGGCGATGAAGCACTTCTGGGGTCATCAAAGCACCTTGGCCGACGGCTGGGGCAGATCACAGGGACTCGATCGGGTTTCCAAACAGCACGACTGGGTTGTCGGCGTTGGGCTCGTTCTCTTCTCTCGCTGGGGCTCGACGAACCAGCTCTCCACGAGCTGCGATTAGATCAATGGTGATTTGATCGAACAGTTCCTCCAGTGCACCTACATAGCGCACTAGATGCAACGATGCAGGATCTGTCTCGTGATCTCCGTTGGCAACTTGGGGTGGCTTACCATACCCTTCACGTCTGGGGTAGTAGTGGAACGAGCGACAGTTAACTCTGGGCGACAAGTGCCGGAGATGAACTATAGCCTCTCGAGCAGCTAGTTGGATGGCTTGAGGCTCAAAGGAAGTTGTCCTTCCGGTGAACCTGTAGGGGCGCTCGGGCGCTAGACCCCTACCGTAGATGTGTACAGTGGCCCAGAATTGTCGGCTCTCACTGCTCATGGGTCCTTGGTACACAACATATTCCGGGGCTCTTCTAACGCATAGGCACGACGGGTGAGGTTTGCGAGTATGGTCACAAAGCCTCCAAGGTTGGTTGCTGTGGTCTCATTGTGCACGACGGGGCCAGGCATTAAGGCTCGGTTTTGGGTAGCGGCTGTGTTGTGTTGGGTTGAGGCTAGCGTGCCCTTCTATAGAAAAGGGGACGGAGTCTTCCTTCGCACGCTTTCGAGATGGACTATTCGGGATTCGGTCACTGGCGCATGAGCGACAGGTTAGGCTAATAGGTTGGGCACCGACTGCCAAAAGGTGTCGGGTCACTGTATGGCTATCCTGCATGAGAAGCTTGGCTGGGGTTTGGTTATGGCCTGGTGGGTTGGTTTACCTAGATTTTTCGACCCGGCTAGATAGGATTAGCCAATGGTCAGCCTGGCTCTGATACCAAGTCTGTCACGACCGGTTTTCCGGGCTTTAATTTCCAGAAAAGGGCCGTTGTGCTCACCAGCCCCAGGATTACTGTTTGCTGATGAGGCACCAACTTGTTACAGAAATACCAAGCAAATGTGCAAAATATGTAGTACAAGACCATTGTGGCCTATGAGTACATCAAATGGTTTCTAGTGGTTGAGGGCGGAAGCGGTTTGTGGATCACCACGGTCTATGGGACTCCATTTCCCACAGGAACAGCTGACCAGGTTAACTCCTATCTTCGCGAGGCTGCTATCACCGTTGCTTAGGTCCTGAGGCTGTCATCGCCACACTCCTCTCCAAGAAAGCAATCTGGCCAAGACAATAGCCAGGGACAAGCCAGTGAGTACTTTGAATGTACTCGCAAACATTAAGAACACAGGTATAATATAATTGATCAACATGCACTGAAATATTCTATGATCACATCGTCAGTCATAAATAAAATCTTGTTGCATGCAAGCAGGTTATTTATATGCAACCAGAATATGCAATGACAGAATAGAAATAAAATGCACCGATCGGATGTCTGAAGCGACGTCTTGAAAGGATAGTAAAAGTGAGCATGCCTCAGTCGGGCGTCTTAGCGACACCGCGCAAGGGACTTATAAAGTAAATAAAATAACAAGCATGCCACAGTCGGGCGTCTGAGCGACGCCACATAAAGGGCTTATGAGAAAATGAAATAACAAACATGCCTTAGTCGGGTGTCTGAGCGACGCCACATAAAGGGCTTATGAGAAAATGGAATAACAAACATGCCATAGTCGGGCGTCTGAGCGACGCCACATAAAGGGCTTATGAGAAAATGAAATAACAAACATGCCTCAGTCGGGCGTCTGAGCGACGCCACATAAAGGGCTTATGAGAAAATGGAATAACAAACATGCCACAGTCGGGCGTCTGAGCGACGCCACATAAAGGGCTTATAATCATAGTGATTATCCAGGAGGTGGTACCGTCCCAGGGATATTCATTATTTCAAACAATGCAAACGGTTAGTCCATAATGATAACCATCATAACCATCATATATCACATGTCATCATCAATATTCGAGTTTAGTGGTTTCTCCTCCGAAGACCGACACTAAGACCGACACTTGACCCATCCCAGACTGTAATCCTTAACCATGGACACGGCTATTCGAATAGGTTTAATATCTCTGCAGAGAGTGTACTCTTTACCCACGAGTAACGGATTCCTTTAGTCCATCAGACTAATTCCGTCTACGGTCTTTTAATTGAAACACACCTGACTTGCACACACCAGCTTTTACTCGTGTCTGGAATCACCCATGACACCTGTTAAGCAAAACTCTAAGTGGGGAGGCTACAACCTCGCGTAGCATGGGATCAAATTTCTATCGCGCGCTCTAAGGGGTGCCCCCCTCTCGGTCCCAACCGGATACACCCATGCCCCCAGACCAGGTGGCATGCCTACCGGCTACAACTGGTATCTTCCACCATGGCCTCTCTGTACGGTGTGTGCCAAGACAAGGGTTAACAACTTACTGAACCATACCCCACCTACGGTAGGGACCAGTGGCAGTACGAAACAAGTATGGGGGTTACCGGAACAAGACTCGATCTATGGCCGACTCAGGAGGCTTATGAGTTCCCTGCATGACATGTATATCAAATATATTTCGACCAACAAAATCACCACCCATTATACCTTACTATGCCATACCGGACATAACCGTCCCGACGGAGACCAGCGACAAGCTCACGCCTACCCAAGGCAGAGGCTTTCCCGGATTCCTGTCCGGCATGCATGCAAGGCACATGAGGATGCTTACCATCACAAGTATATTCATTTCCAACAGCAAGGAAATCACTAATATGCATTCATGCAAATGATCGCATCATCACATAAAATAACGAGTTCTCCGAAATAAGGTGGTGCTATAATCGTGTCAACCAACACATCAAAAATATTATGCCAGGGTTCAAGATGCTTGCCTTCATGGTGTGGAAAGGCAGGGTGCACTCCAAATCTTTTGAAAGATTTCTTCTCTTCAAAAATCCTATTTTCAAAAATATGCAAATAACACATATTTCAAAAACAGTACAAAAAAGTTGTTTGGAAAATTTTCAAATAAATCTTAAAATAAACTAGACAGAATTTGAGAGATGTAGGAAAAAGAATCAATTCATTTGGAGTTATATTTAAAAAGTTATAGACAGTCAAAGCTCTGGTCAAAATCTGTTTTTAAAATAAAACAGAAAAAAACAGAAAAACATTTCGATAACTGACCACGTCGAAGGCGTAATTTGAAATTACACCTCCACTTATCCAGCATGGACGCGCGGGGTGTCACTGCCAGTGGGTCCAGGGGGCCCACTAGTCAGGTTTGACTAGTCGCCCCGCCCCTTCTCCCTCCTCTGTCCAAGCGGGGCGAGGCTCCGGCGACCAACGCCGGCGAGCGGTGGCTCCTCGCGGCCTCTGGAGGGCGGGGATGGATCCGCCAGACTGGGGCGGTCCTCCCGGTAGTCGTAGGGTCGGCGGGGATGGGGTGAGCTGCCGGCGGCGAGCTTCGCGGCGGAGGATGTTTCGGGGGCGAAGTGAACTTTCGCCCGCGGCTAGTCCCGAGCAAAATTGAGTGGGGTTTTGGACTCATGAGAGGGAGAGGGAGCTCCTGGTGAAGAGAATGTAGAGGGGGAGGCCTTGGTGGTGCCGGAATGGCAGGGGCAGTGGCGGCGGCTGGAGTAGCCGGAGAGGAAGAAGACGACCTCCTCGGGTCGATTGGCTGCCATGGGGGGAACTGGAGGAGTGTACTGAGGTTGCATGAGTGCGGGGACGAGCTCGGGCTTCCTTTTATAGGCGAGGCAAGGCGGTTCTGCGGCGGCCGTGGATAAGTTCACCGGCGAACCGCCTTCCTGTAGCTAGGGCGACGTGGCGGCGACGAGCGCTAGCAGACGAGCGGGGGATAAGCTTGCGAAGCTCCAGGGGGCAGGTGGCGAGCTGGGGTGGCTCGGGCGGCGCCGACCGTGGCAGGGCACACTGCGGACGCCGGCGTGCCGCCAAGAGGGCTCTGGCGGTGGCTCTGTAGGGCGCCAGGGCGGGCTGGCGTGTTGTGGCGAGAAGGGGAGCGCGTGGCGTGGTTCTGCAGTGTGGGCCAAACAAGGGGCGCGACGCGGCGGCTCGGGTGCGCGGCTGCAGTTGGCGCGCTCTGGGCGCGCCCAGTGCACGCCCACCAACTGCTCGGCGAAATGCCATGGCCTGCTAGGTGGCTTGGTTGTGGCTGGGGATGAGCAGGTCTAGTCTAGGGGTATCTGGGATGCTAGTGGACATGCTTGTTGGGTCATAGGATCAAGTTCATAATACAAACTTACAATCATGCCAAATCTGTTCATGCCCACAGGCTGTTTGACAAAATGCCAGAGGCATCTAGGTAGTTCTTGGAGTGGTCAAAAACTCCAGATGGTGGTCTCATTAGATGAATAAGAGGGTGGTGAGGTTAGTTTGTGAAAAGCACAAACTTGTTAGTGCAAGTTTTGCAAAACTACAATTCTGGACAGGAGATAAATGGCATTATTTCATGAAACAAAAATATTCAAATGGGTGCATGCTCCTGGACTTAGGGGTTTGGTAGGGCTGTCTACAAGTAGGAGAAGGCACAAGGTTACTGGAGCAAAAATAAATAGGGTTGCAGTAGAAATCACAAGGCTGGACCAGAATGGAAAAGAGGTTGATTCACTCAAAATTTTCAAAGAACAGCACTAGGTTTTTGCATAAAGTTGAATCATATGCTACTACTAACATCACATAATTTTGGTGGAGGCTAGGAAGAAATATTTAAATGAGTTGTAGTGCAAAATTACCCACTGGACCAGAGAAGAAAATTTGGTGTAGAGCTCAAAATATTTCATGAATAAAAGATATTTTTGTATAAAAGTGATTTAAAAACATCACATGACATCTCCAAATTTTTGTTGGAATTTTAAGTGAATTTATCAAATGGTTGTAGTTCAAATATGGCCATGTAACCTTGGAAAACCATTTTTCAAGAAAATACAAATTAAGCAAATTAATTATGTAATTAGTTCTACTAATAAAAGAAAAGTTTTTCTTGAGAGGTTAAACAAGTCCAATAACATATTTGAAAAGTTTTCACTTTGGGGAAAAACTCCATAAATCAAGGGGGAAAAAGGTTCAAAAATAAAAAGGGAGCCCAGAAAATAAAAGTTTTAATTTCCTGGCAAACAATTTAATTAATAAAACAAGGTCAAAAATTTGGGGTGTCACAACACTACCCCCCTTAAAAAAAATCTCGTCCTCGAGATTTGATAAGGGTTGTTTTTTTTTGAAAATATCTTCCCTGTTAGTTGGAACCAAAAAGCTTACTCATAGCACAAACTTTGTGTGGCTGGGGTTGGTTTTTGGTACGCTTGAAGTAAAATGCAACCGTTCACCGACATACACAAGCATGGTAAAAAAATCGAGGCGCTCAAGCAAACATCATTCAATCATGGCGACACTCAAATACAGGGCGTGGCCGTACTAAGGCTCGGTACTAATCGAGTAAATTAGTCTACCTCGTTCATATCCAAGCGGGCGTGCCTTGTGGATGTCGAGGCTTCTCCTCTGGTCTCACTGTCGGGATTAGCTGGGGTGGGTTGAGGGGCTGCAGGCTCAGGGTAGCGATGATGACCATCTCGGGGATTGTTGGCCACAACCCCGTTGGAGTGTGCTCCCAAGAGGCGACGAAGCACTTCTGGGGTCATCAAAGCACCTTGGCCGACGGCTGGGGCAGATCTCAGGGACTCGATCGGGTGTCCAAACAGCACGACTGGGTTGTCGGCGTTGGGCTCGTTCTCTTCTCTTGCCGGGGCTCGACGAACCAGCTCTCCACGAGCTGCGATTAGATCAATGGTGATTTGATCGAACAGTTCCTCTAGTGCACCTACATAGCGCACTAGATGCAACAATGCAGGATCTGTCTCGTGATCTCCGTTGGCACCTTGGGGTGGCCTACCATACCCTTCACGTCTGGGGTAGTAGTGGAACGAGCGACAGTTAACTCTGGGCGACAAGTGCCGGAGATGAACTATAGCCTCTCGAGCAGCTAGTTGGATGGCTTGAGGCTCAAAGGAAGTTGTCCTTCCGGTGAACCTGTAGGGGCTCTCGGGCGCTAGACCCCTACCGTAGATGTGTACGGTGGCCCAGAATTGTCGGCTCTCACTGCTCATGGGTCCTTGATACACAACATATTCCGGGGCTCTTCTAACGCATAGGCACGACGGGTGAGGTTTGCGAGTATGCTCACAAAGCCTCCAAGGTTGGTTGTTGTGGTCTCATTGTGCACGACGGGGCCAGGCATTAAGGCTCGGTTTTGGGTAGCGGCTGTGTTGTGTTGGGTTGAGGCTAGCGTGCCCTTTTATAGAAAAGGGGACGGAGTCTTCCTTCGCACGCTTGCGAGATGGACTATTCGGGATTCGGTCACTGGCGCATGAGCGACAGGTTAGGCTAATAGGTTGGGCATCGACTGCCAAAAGGTGTCGGGTCACTGTATGGCTATCCTGCATGAGAAGCTTGGCTGGGGTTTGGTTATGGCCTGGTGGGTTGGTTTACCTAGATTTTTCGACCCGGCTAGATAGGATTAGCCAATGGTCAGCCTGGCTCTGATACCAAGTCTGTCACGACCGGTTTTTCGGGCTTTAATTTCCAGAAAAGGGCCGTTGTGCTCACCAGCCCCAGGATTACTGTTTGCTGATGAGGCACCAACTTGTTACAGAAATACCAAGCAAATGTGCAAAATATGTAGTACAAGACCATTGTGGCCTATGAGTACATCAAATGGTTTCTAGTGGTTGAGGGCGGAAGCGGTTTGTGGATCACCACGGTCTATGGGACTCCATTTCCCAAAGGAACAGCTGACCAGGTTAACTCCTATCTTCGCGAGGCTGCTATCACCATTGCTTAGGTCCCGAGGCTGTCATCGCCACACTCCTCTCCAAGCAAGCAATCTGGCCAAGACAATAGCCAGGGACAAGCCAGTGAGTACTTTGAATGTACTCGCAAACATTAAGAACACAGGTATAATATAATTGATCAACATGCACTGAAATATTCTATGATCACATCGTCAGTCATAAATAAAATCTTGTTGCATGCAAGCAGGTTATTTATATGCAACCGGAATATGCAATGACAGAATAGAAATAAAATGCACCGATCGGATGTCTGAAGCGACGTATCGAAAGGATAGTAAAAGTGAGCATGCCTCAGTCGGGCGTCTTAGCGACACCACGCAAGGGGCTTATAAAGTAAATAAAATGACAAGGATGCCACAGTCGGGCGTTTGAGCGACGCCACATAAAGGGCTTATGAGAAAATGAAATAACAAACATGCCTTAGTCGGGTGTCTGAGCGACGCCACATAAAGGGCTTATGAGAAAATGGAATAACAAACATGCCATAGTCGGGCGTCTGAGCGACGCCACATAAAGGGCTTATAAGAAAATGAAATAACAAACATGCCTCAGTCGGGCGTCTGAGCGACGCCACATAAAGGGCTTATGAGAAAATGGAATAACAAACATGCCATAGTCGGGCGTCTGAGCGACGCCACATAAAGGGCTTATAATCATAGTGATTATCCAGGAGGTGGTACCATCCCAGGGATATTCATTATTTCAAACAATGCAAACGGTTAGTCCATAATGATAACCATCATAACCATCATATATCACATGTCATCATCAATATTCGAGTTTAGTGGTTTCTCCTCCGAAGACCGACACTAAGACCAACACTTGACCCATCCCAGACTATAATCCTTAACCATGGACACGGCTATTCGATTAGGTTTAATATCTCTGCAGAGAGTGTACTCTTTACCCATGAGTAACGGATTCCTTTAGTCCATCGAACTAATTCTGTCTACGGTCTTTTAATTGAAACACACCTGACTTGCACACACCAGCTTTTACTCGTGTCTGGAATTACCCATGACACCTGTTAAGCAAAACTCTAAGTGGGGAGGCTACAACCTCGCGTAGCATGGGATCAAATTTCTATCACGCGCTCTAAGGGGTGCCCCCCACTCGGTCCCAACCGGATACACCCGTGCCCACGGACCAGGTGGCATGCCTACCGGCTACAACCGGTATCTTCCACCATGGCCTCTCTGTACGGTGTGTGCCAAGACAAGGGTTAACAACTTACTGAACCATACCCCACCTACGGTAGGGACCAGTGGCAGTACGAAACAAGTATGGGGGTTACCGGAACAAGACTCGATCTATGGCCGACTCAGGAGGCTTATGAGTTCCCTGCATGACATGTATATCAAATATATTTCGACCAACAAAATCACCGCCCATTATACCTTACTATGCCATACCAGACATAACCGTCCCGACGGAGACCGGCGACAAGCTCACGCCTACCCAAGGCAGAGGCTTTCCCGGATTCCTTTCCGGCATGCATGCAAGGCACATGAGGATGCTTACCATCACAAGTATATTCATTTCCAACAGCAAGGAAATCACTAATATGCATTCATGCGAATGATCGCATCATCACATAAAATAACGAGTTCTCCGAAATAAGGTGGTGTTATAATCGTGTCAACCAACACATCAAAAATATTATGCCAGGGTTCAAGATGCTTGCCTTCATGGTGTGGAAAGGCAGGGTGCACTCCAAATCTTTTGAAAGCTTTCTTCTCTTCAAAAATCCTATTTTCAAAAATATGCAAATAACACATATTTCAAAAACAGCACAAAAAAGTTGTTTGGAAAATTTTCAAATAAATCTTAAAATAAACTAGACAGAATTTGAGAGATGTAGGAAAAAGAATCAATTCATTTGGAGTTATATTTAAAAAGTTATAGACAGTCAAAGCTCTGGTCAAAATCTGTTTTTAAAATAAAACAGAAAAAAACAGAAAAACGTTTCGATTACTGACCACGTCGAAGGCGTAATTTGAAATTACGCCTCCACTTATCCAGCATGGACGCGCAGGGTGTCACTGCCAGTGAGTCCAGGGGGCCCACTAGTCAGGTTTGACTAGTCGCCCCGCCCCTTCTCCCTCCTCTGTCCGAGCGGGGCGAGGCTCCGGCGACCAACGCCGGCGAGCGGTGGCTCCTCGCGGCCTCTGGAGGGCGGGGATGGATCTGCCAGACTGGGGCGGTCCTCCCGGTAGTCGTAGGGTCGGCAGGGACGGGGTGAGCTGCCGGCGGCGAGCTTCGCGGCGGAGGATGTTTCGGGGGCGAAGTGAACTTTCGCCCGCGGCTAGTCCCGAGCAAAATTGAGTGGGGTTTTGGACTCATGAGAGGGAGAGGGAGCTCCTGGTGAAGAGAATGGAGAGGGGGAGGCCTTGGTGGTGCCGGAATGGCAGGGGCAGTGGCGGCGGCTGGAGTTGCCGGAGAGGAAGAAGACGACCTCCTCGGGTCGATTGGCTGCCATGGGGGGAACTGGAGGAGTGTACTGAGGTTGCATGAGCGCGGGGACGAGCTCGGGCTTCCTTTTATAGGCGAGGCAAGGCGGTTCTGCGGCGGCCGTGGATAAGTTCACCGGCGAACCGCCTTCCTGTAGCTAGGGCGACGTGGCGGCAACGAGCGCTAGCAGACGAGCGGGGGATAAGCTTGCGAAGCTCCAGGGGGCAGGTGGCGAGCTAGGATGGCTCGGGCGGCGCCGACCGTGGCAGGGCGCACTGCGGACGCCGGCGTGCCGCCAAGAGGGCTCTGGCGGTGGCTCTGTAGGGCGCCAGGGTGGGCTGGCGTGTTGTGGCGAGAAGGGGAGCGCGTGGCGTGGTTCTGCAGTGTGGGCCAAACCAGGGGCGCGACGCGGCGGCTCGGGTGCGCGGCTGCAGTTGGCGCGCTCTGGGCGCGCCCAGTGCACGCCCACCAACTGCTCGGAGAAATGCCATGGCCTGCTAGGTGGCTTGGTTGTAGCTGGAGATCAGCAGGTCTAGTCTAGGGGTATGTGGGATGCTAGTGGACATGTTTGTTGGGTCATAGGATCAAGTTCATAATACAAAATTACAATCATGCCAAATCTGTTCATGCCCACAGGGTGTTTGACAAAATGCCAGAGACATCTAGGTAGTTCTTGGAGTGGTCAAAAACTCCAGATGGTGGTCTCATTAGATGAATAAGAGGGTGGTGAGGTTAGTTTGTAAAAAGCACAAACTTGTTAGTGCATGTTTTGCAAAACTACAATTCTGGACAGGAGATAAATGGCATTATTTCATGAACCAAAAATATTCAAATGGGTGCATGCTCCTGGACTTAGGGGTTTGGTAGGGCTGTCTACAAGTAGGAGAAGGCACAAGGTTACTGGAGCAAAAATAAATAGGGTTGCAGTAGAAATCACAAGGCTGGACCAGAATGGAAAAGAGGTTGATTCACTCAAAATTTTCAAAGAACAGCACTAGGTTTTTGCATAAAGTTGAATCATATGCTACTACTAACATCCCATAATTTTGGTGGAGGCTAGGAAGAAATATTTAAATGAGTTGTAGTGCAAAATTACCCACTAGACCAGAGAAGAAAATTTGGTGTAGAGCTCAAAATATTTCATGAATAAAAGATATTTTTGTATAAAAGTGATTTAAAAACATCACATGACATCTCCAAATTTTTGTTGGAATTTTTAAGTGAATTTATCAAATGGTTGTAGTTCAAATATGGCCATGTAACCTTGGAAAACCATTTTTCAAGAAAATACAAATTAAGCAAATTAATTATGTAATTAGTTCTACTAATAAAAGAAAATTTTTCTTGAGAGGTTAAACAAGTCCAATAACATATTTGAAAAGTTTTCAATTTGGGGAAAAACTCCATAAATCAAGGGGGAAAAAGGTTCAAAAATAAAAAGGGAGCCCAGAAAATAAAAGTTTTAATTTCCTGGCAAAAATTTTAATTAATAAAACAAGGTCAAAAATTTGGGGTGTCACAACACTACCCCCCTTAAGAAAAATCTCGTCCTCGAGATTTGATAAGGGTTGTTTTTTTTGAAAATATCTTCCCTGTTAGTTGGAACCAAAAAGCTTACTCATAGCACAAACTTTGTGTGGCCGGGGTTGGTTTTTGGTACGCTCGAAGTAAAATGCAACCGTTCACCGACGTACACAAGCATGGTAAAAAAATCGAGGCGCTCAAGCAAACATCATTCAATCATGGCGACACTCAAATACAGGGCGTGGCCGTACTAAGGCCCGGTACTAATCGAGTAAATTAGTTTACCTCGTTCATATCCAAGCGGGCGTGCCTTGTGGATGTCGAGGCTTCTCCTCTGGTCTCACTGTCGGGATTAGCTGGAGTGGGTTGAGGGCCTGCAGGCTCGGGGTAGCGATGATGACCATCTCGGGGATTGTTGGCCACAACCCCGTTGGAGTGTGTTCCCAAGAGGCGACGAAGCACTTCTGGGGTCATCAAAGCACCTTGGCCGACGGCTGGGGCAGATCTCAGGGACTCGATCGGGTGTCCAAACAGCACGACTGGGTTGTCGGCGTTGGGCTCGTTCTCTTCTCTCGCCGGGGCTCGACGAACCAGCTCTCCACGAGCTGCGATTAGATCAATGGTGATTTGATCGAACAGTTCCTCTAGTGCACCTACATAGCGCACTAGATGCAACAATGCAGGATCTGTCTCGTGATCTCCGTTGGCACCTTGGGGTGGCCTACCATACCCTTCATGTCTGGGGTAGTAGTGGAACGAGCGACACTTAACTCTGGGCGACAAGTGCCAGAGATGAACTATAGCCTCTCGAGCAGCTAGTTGGATGGCTTGAGGCTCAAAGGAAGTTTTCCTTCCGGTGAACCTGTAGGGGCGCTCGGGCGCTAGACCCCTACCGTAGATGTGTGCAGTGGCCCAGAATTGTCGGCTCTCACTGCTCATGGGTCCTTGGTACACAACATATTCCGGGGCTCTTCTAACGCATAGGCACGATGGGTGAGGTTTGCGAGTATGGTCACAAAGCCTCCAAGGTTGGTTGCTGTGGTCTCATTGTGCACGACGGGGCCAGGCATTAAGGCTCGGTTTTGGGTAGCGGCTGTGTTGTGTTGGGTTGAGGCTAGCGTGCCCTTTTATAGAAAAGGGGACGGAGTCTTCCTTCGCACGCTTGCGAGATGGACTATTCGGGATTCGGTCACTGGCGCATGAGCGACAGGTTAGGCTAATAGGTTGGGCACCGACTGCCAAAAGGTGTCGGGTCACTGTATGGCTATCCTGCATGAGAAGCTTGGCTGGGGTTTGGTTATGGCCTGGTGGGTTGGTTTACCTAGATTTTTCGACCCGGCTAGATAGGATTAGCCAATGGTCAGCCTGGCTCTGATACCAAGTCTGTCACGACCGGTTTTCCGGGCTTTAATTTCCAGAAAAGGACCGTAGTGCTCACCAGCCCCAGGATTACTGTTAGCTGATGAGGCACCAACTTGTTACAGAAATACCAAGCAAATGTGCAAAATATGTAGTACAAGACCATTGTGTCCTATGAGTACATCAAATGGTTTCTAGTGGTTGAGGGCGGAAGCGGTTTGTGGATCACCACGGTCTATGGGACTCCATTTCCCACAGGAACAGCTGACCAGGTTAACTCCTATCTTTGCGAGGCTGCTATCACCGTTGCTTAGGTCCCGAGGCTGTCATCGCCACACTCCTCTCCAAGCAAGCAATCTGGCCAAGACAATAGCCAGGGACAAGCCAGTGAGTACTTTGAATGTACTCGCAAACATTAAGAACACAGGTATAATATAATTGATCAACATGCACTGAAATATTCTATGATCACATCGTCAGTCATAAATAAAATCTTGTTGCATGCAAGCAGGTTATTTATATGCAACCGGAATATGCAATGACAGAATAGAAATAAAATGCACCGATCGGATGTCTGAAGCGACGTATCGAAAGGATAGTAAAAGTGAGCATGCCTCAGTCGGGCGTCTTAGCGACACCACGCAAGGGGCTTATAAAGTAAATAAAGTAACAAGCATGCCACAGTCGGGCGTCTGAGCGACGCCACATAAAGGGCTTATGAGAAAATGAAATAACAAACATGCCTTAGTCGGGTGTCTGAGCGACGCCACATAAAGGGCTTATGAGGAAATGGAATAACAAACATGCCATAGTCGGGCGTCTGAGCGACGCCACATAAAGGGCTTATGAGAAAATGAAATAACAAACATGCCTCAGTCGGGCGTCTGAGCGACGCCACATAAAGGGCTTATGAGAAAATGGAATAACAAACATGCCACAGTCGGGCGTCTGAGCGACGCCACATAAAGGGCTTACAATCATAGTGATTATCCAGGAGGTGGTACCGTCCCAGGGATATATTATTTCAAACAATGCAAACGGTTAGTTCATAATGATAACCATCATAACCATCATATATCACATGTCATCATCAATATTCGAGTTTAGTGGTTTCTCCTCCGAAGACCGACACTAAGACCGACACTTGACCCATCCCAGACTGTAATCCTTAACCATGGACACGGCTATTCGAATAGGTTTAATATCTCTGCAGAGAGTGTACTCTTTACCCACGAGTAACGGATTCCTTTAGTCCATCGGACTAATTCCGTCTACGGTCTTTTAATTGAAACACACCTGACTTGCACACACCAGCTTTTACTCGTGTCTGGAATCACCCATGACACCTGTTAAGCAAAACTCTAAGTGGGGAGGCTACAACCTCGCGTAGCATGGGATCAAATTTCTATCACGTGCTCTAAGGGGTGCCCCCCTCTCGGTCCCAACCGGATATACCCATGCCCCCGGACCAGGTGGCATGCCTACCGGCTACAACCGGTTTCTTCCACCATGGCCTCTCTGTACGGTGTGTGCCAAGACAAGGGTTAACAACTTACTGAACCATACCCCACCTACGGTAGGGACCAGTGGCAGTACGAAACAAGTATGGGGGTTACCGGAACAAGACTCGATCTATGGCCGACTCAGGAGGCTTATGAGTTCCTTGCATGACATGTATATCAAATATATTTCGACCAACAAAATCACCACCCATTATACCTTACTATGCCATACCGGACATAACCGTCCCGACGGAGACCGGCGACAAGCTCACGCCTACCCAAGGCAGAGGCTTTCCCAGATTCCTTTCCGGCATGCATGCAAGGCACATGAGGATGCTTACCATCACAAGTATATTCATTTCCAACAGCAAGGAAATCACTAATATGCATTCATGCAAATGATTGCATCATCACATAAAATAACGAGTTCTCCGAAATAAGGTGGTGTTATAATCGTGTCAACCAACACATCAAAAATATTATGCCAGGGTTCAAGATGCTTGCCTTCATGGTGTGGAAAGGCAGGGTGCACTCCAAATATTTTGAAAGCTTTCTTCTCTTCAAAAATCCTATTTTCAAAAATATGCAAATAACACATATTTCAAAAACAGTACAAAAAAGTTGTTTCGAAAATTTTCAAATAAATCTTAAAATAAACTAGACAGAATTTGAGAGATGTAGGAAAAAGAATCAATTCATTTGGAGTTATATTTAAAAAGTTATAGACAGTCAAAGCTCTGGTCAAAATATGTTTTTAAAATAAAACAGAAAAACGTTTCGATTACTGACCACGTCGAAGGCGTAATTTGTAATTACGCCTCCACTTGTCCAGCATGGACGCGCGGGGTGTCACTGCCAGTGGGTCCAGGGGGCCCACTAGTCAGGTTTGACTAGTCGCCCCGCCCCTTCTCCCTCCTTTGTCCGAGCGGGGCGAGGCTCCGGCGACCAACGCCGGCGAGCGGTGGCTCCTCGCGGCCTCTGGAGGGCGGGGATGGATCCGCCAGACTGGGGCGGTCCTCCCAGTAGTCGTAGGGTAGGCGGGGACGGGGTGAGCTGCCGGCGGCGAGCTTCGCGGCGGAGGATGTTTCGGGGGCGAAGTGAACTTTCGCCCGCGGCTAGTCCCGAGCAAAATTGAGTGGGGTTTTGGACTCATGAGAGGGAGAGGGAGCTCCTGGTGAAGAGAATGGAGAGGGGGAGGCCTTGGTGGTGCCGGAATGGCAGGGGCAGTGGCGGCGGCTGGAGTTACCAGAGAGGAAAAAGACGACCTCCTCGGGTCGATTGGCTGCCATGGGGGGAACTAGAGGAGTGTACTGAGGTTGCATGAGTGCGGGGACGAGCTCGGGCTTCCTTTTATAGGCGAGGCAAGGCGGTTCTGCGGCGGCTGTGGATAAGTTCACCGGCGAACCGCCTTCCTGTAGCTAGGGCGACGTGGCGGCGACGAGCGCTAGCAGACGAGCGGGGGATAAGCTTGCGAAGCTCCAGGGGGCAGGTGGCGAGCTGGGGTGGCTCGGGCGGCGCCGACCGTGGCAGGGCGCACTGCGGACGCCGGCGTGCCGCCAAGAGGGCTCTGGCGGTGGCTCTGTAGGGCGCCAGGGCGGGCTGGCGTGTTGTGGCGAGAAGGGGAGCGCGTGGCGTGGTTCTGCAGTGTGGGCCAAACCAGGGGCGCGACGCGGCGGCTCGGGTGCGCGGCTGCAGTTGGCGCGCTCTGGGCGCACCCAGTGCACGCCCACCAACTGCTCGGCGAAATGCCATGGCCTGCTAGGTGGCTTGGTTGTAGCTGGGGATGAGCAGGTCTAGTCTAGGGGTATCTGGGATGCTAGTGGACATGCTTGTTGGGTCATAGGATCAAGTTCATAATACAAACTTACAATCATGCCAAATCTGCTCATGCCCACAGGGTGTTTGACAAAATGCCAGAGGCATCTAGGCAGTTCTTGGAGTGGTCAAAAACTCCAGATGGTGGTCTCATTAGATGAATAAGAGGGTGGTGAGGTTAGTTTGTAAAAAGCACAAACTTGTTAGTGCAAGTTTTGCAAAACTACAATTCTGGACAGGAGATAAATGGCATTATTTCATGAACCAAAAATATTCAAATGGGTGCATGCTCCTAGACTTAGGGGTTTGGTAGGGCTGTCTACAAGTAGGAGAAGGCACAAGGTTACTGGAGCAAAAATAAATAGGGTTGCAGTAGAAATCACAAGGCTGGACCAGAATGGAAAAGAGGTTGATTCACTCAAAAATTTCAAATAACAGCACTAGGTTTTTCCATAAAGTTGAATCATATGCTACTACTAACATCCCATAATTTTGGTGGAGGCTAGGAAGCAATATTTAAATGAGTTGTAGTGCAAAATTACCCACTGGACCAGAGAAGAAAATTTGGTGTAGAGCTCAAAATATTTCATGAATAAAAGATATTTTTGTATAAAAGTGATTTAAAAACATCACATGACATCTCCAAATTTTTGTTGGAATTTTAAGTGAATTTATCAAATGGTTGTAGTTCAAATATGGCCATGTAACCTTGGAAAACCATTTTTCAAGAAAATACAAATTAAGCAAATTAATTATGTAATTAGTTCTACTAATAAAAGAAAAGTTTTTCTTGAGAGGTTAAACAAGTCCAATAACATATTTGAAAAGTTTTCACTTTGGGGAAAAACTCCATAAATCAAGGGGGAAAAAGGTTCAAAAATAAAAAGGGAGCCCAGAAAATAAAAGTTTTAATTTCCTGGCAAAAATTTTAATTAATAAAACAAGGTCAAAAATTTGGGGTGTCACAGTTTCGTCACGGGTTTTCGCGGCCTCGGTGTACGAATGGGTGGGCGGATGGGATGGCTGTGGGGAACCATGGCTTAGAGACGCGCTTGTCTGAAATGTGGGGTAAGTTACGAAAGTACCCCCACCGATTTGAGGCGGTTCTTTCGGTTCAGGGGTACCACGGGCATTTCGCGTGTCAGGATTTCACAGGAGGTGGGAGTTTTCGCGCGCGTTGTAATTTCGGAATATCAAGGCGCGGGTTGAGATGGAGGGAGTTGTCGGAGCACAACGAGACAAAGATATATCTTAAATATTTCGGGCTAACAAGGCGCGGGTTGAAATTTCTGGACAAGCCTAACGTGTATTGTACCAAATCAATGTGCCCTACAAATGTCATTCAAAATTTTGAATTCATGTTATGTTCAACTAAAATATTTCGCTACGTGTATAGTGCATGCAACCTACTACTCAAATGAACGTTTTAGTGCATTCCAAACGTATATACTACCGCTTCAATATGAACTAAATTTGAATTCATTTCTCTATTTGAATAAGATCTACAGTAATGATTATTGTGAAGTCAAAGCATTTGAATTCATTTCTCTGTTTTAATAAGATCTACAATCATCATTATTGTCAAGTTAAACCATCGTTTGTGTATTATCTTCACAGCACACCACATGATTAGTCTCGAGTTACATATGAACTATGTGTACTATATGAACTCGAACTAGATTTTTTGAATCCACTTTATTTTGATTTCAAATCACATTACATTTCTAGCTCTAGCTAGATCTTCATAATCTAAACCATGTCTCATATGTATATGTGTTTATCACATTATGTATGGTGCCCCGCCCCCTACGCCTACAAGTATTTAGATGTGAGTTGCAAACACCACACATTACCACAAATTCAAATAAAATGTGAGAATGTTCGATATATAGTATTGTTTAGATTGTTCGATATTTAGTTGTAAGATGCAAACGCCACACATTATCACAAATTCAAATAAAATGTGAGATTGTTTGATGTATAGTATGGTTTAGATTGTTCGGCATTTAGCTGTGAGTTGCAAACACCATGCATTATCACATTATGGTATAACATGTGCACAGCACATGTATCACCGCTATATTCATGCATGCAATGTTTAAAACACTATGATCTCCTATTCAAATATATGAATCCGCTTTCATATCAAATTATGATCTTTGTTAGTCTCTTACACCCACACAATCCTCTAACCTTTGTAGCTACCACTAAATTTCTCTCGTGCATGCACACGCCCTCCTCGCCCTCCCCCTCCCTCGGCATTCTATCCATCGGGCACATTCATTTTTTTCTTTAGGTCGTTCTCCCAGAGTCTCCACAACTCCTTTCCGACACACACCGATCGATAAACCTCTCCAGCGATGCCTGCCTACAACATACAAACACACCTTCAATCTCCTCATTTATGTGTCCTTGCCTCGTGTCTCCCATACAGTCAGACACACGTGTAAACTATCACCCCTCTTTTCATCGCTCTCTCACAACCGCACACTCCTCCCCCTATCTAGCTAGTAGTTGGGCCTCTCGCACCACCTCCTAGCTCCATTCTCTCTGTCTATCCATCTCGCTGGGCCTTATTAGCCTCTAACAAATGGACGTACACCGACCGATCTCTCACTATACATATAGCTAGTTAGGTCCTTATAACTCGTTTTTACCCACACGTCAATCGATCTACCTCATTAGTTGTGTCTCTCCCTTCCTCCGACAAACAACAATTGATCTACCGATCTAGTTAGGTTTGCTTACCAAACACATGGTTCCCCTTCATCATCCATGGATGCGTCCCGACAGATCTATCACGCACAGGCACACATAGAAACACATCCCCACTCTTATTGATAACATTGCAGTTCCGCCCTCCATTTGTCTAGTAGGCCTCTCCCACCATCTTCAAGAAGCAACTCCATCACCCATCCAGCACTCTACCGCTCTCCCTCCCTCTCCCTCCCTCTCTCTCTCCTCTATCTCTCTCCCTTCATATTTCCCGTCCTTCAGTTATGTATGGATGTCGACCAATCTCCCTCAAGACATAGCTGGGTCTCTCCTTCTCAACACATATACGAGTCGTTCTACCGCTATAGTTAGGCCTCTTCCTACCCCTCCCACCACCCCCCTCCCCCCCCCCACACACACCGATACATCGAGCGCTCTAGTCATGTCTCCGTGCCACACACAAACTTGACGTGTGCCCTCTAACGTTCCGGTAGGCCAGTCGCCCTATATATTTGACTTGTACACACACACAATTTCGATGGCTCTCTTCATCGATCTCGCACCCACCCACTTGATCCTCTCTTCGACTCTATCGATAGCTATGACCCCTCCCTCTCTTCTCGTGGATTGCCCGACCCTCTATGTATGATATGGATAGGCCTCCATTTCACACACATTGCATGCAAAATTTTGTTTGAGATGTCATCGACACATATTCCCACAAATAATTCACGAAATCAACCCCCCACCCCACCCCCACCCCCACCCCAAAACAAAAAACACTCACGAACGCGGTTTGTATCTCTCACACACACCCACATAGGTGGAGAACGTGCACGAAGAGAAGAGGTGCATGCACGGCGCACGTACTCCCGTCTCTTTCCCAACCACACCCGTGCGGGTACACGGTGGAGCTCATTTCTCTATGAAAAAGGCATCCCACATGGTAATTTGGCATGTGTACTGGTTGTCCACTTGGTGGAGGGAGGATCATCTACCATGGGTGAACAAACAAATTGCGACTTGACGTGTTATGTTAAAAAAAGAGGCAAACCATGTGGGGCCTACCTTAGAGGCAAGGCTCTATACACTGGAGTACTTTTGATGTGTCCCGTCAACTCGCAGAACAAGGAGAAGCTTTCTTAGTACGCCGTCTCCCCCGCCCACGGGCGCGGTGGCTCGCAGGATGAGGTGAAGCTTGCTTACTACGCCTTACGCCCTCTCCCTCGCCCATGCGCGTGGTGGCTCGCAGGACGAGGAGAAAAATTTACTACTCCCTCCGTTTACTCCTCGTCCCTACTACCTTGGTCATAGAGATTATATCATATTGTTTGGAATATATATGTCCTTTAGTAGATTTCAATATGAACTACTAGTACATACTCCAAACACTGATGTATATAGACGTATTTTAGAGTGTAGATTCACTCATTTTGCTCCGTATGTAGCACTCTCCCTCGCCCCTCGACCCTCGCCCACGTGGTGGACGTGCAGCAATTCATTCAGTCTCATATAGCCAGAACGATATATACTGCACTACCATTATTGCTCGACGTCCCGAATAGGCGAAGAGCCAATCGCAAGGTCAATATTTTGGAGATGCCAAGCGCAAGGTTATAGGAGAACGAGTAGTAGGTGTCGCGTCATTTATAAATAAAGTTTTTTTTTCTTCAGTGGCACGTACGCAATATGATAGGTTCATATGGAGAGAAAAGGAGTACATAGTCAGGACGGGCCAGCCTGAACGGTTGCTTGCTGGGGTTGCTCTCTTCACAATCTCTCGCACAAAACGATTGTGGCCACATCTCTAACATCCCGGCGGATCACGTCCGCTTGGGGAAGGGGTGGATGCTTAGTGTAGATGCGGTGGCCGTCGCCGACGGCGAAAACCCAGTGTCGGCACGTCCCGATTAGGGGTCCCCGTCGTTCTCTCTCACAAAGCCGGTGAGGTTGCCTTCGTCCCTTGCTCACTGCCGCGACGTGGGCAGTTGCCGCCTCCCGCCGCCCTCCTCAAGGTTGAGCTATGTCCCTCAGGTACAATTCCCTTTACAGCCGGCTTGCACCACTACTCCAGCTGCCCACGTCACTCCCTGTGGATATTTCTCTACTTCTTTGCCCAGCACATACCTCTACTGGCTTCTACGTACTGTACTTGTGATGAGTTTATGTCTCATCAACTAGTCCCAGTAATCTTATTCTAATCACGCTTGTTCAATTTCTTTGCCACAGGGATGCTCATCTCAATTTTTGTGAAACTGCACAAAATGATCTGATGGTCAAAAGGTTGCAAACTTCATTTATTAGGAAGCACGAACGTTGCCAGCAAATTGAAGCCTGGTCAGGGTTCACGGTTCAAGGGCTAGGGACTGCATGGATCGTTTTTTTCTTTAGTTGCCTCTGTTCCAAAATAAGTGTCAACTTTAGTAGTAGTACAACTTTGTACTAAAGTTTGCACAAAGTTGAGAAACTTATTTTGGAACTGAGGGAGTACATATTTGCTATGATCTGTCAATCATTGAGATGCAATAGCATGCATGTTAGTCTCCTTTGTATTTGATGAAATGTTGCAACGGGCAACCTTGGACGCAAGATACATGTAACAGAAGCTGGAAGCTTCATAGCATTGTACAAATTTATCTCGCTGATAAATTACAGTACGTACTATACTAGTACTTCCTCCGTTCCTAAATATAAGTCTTTGTAAAGATTTCACCATGAACCACATGCGGATGTATATAGATGCATTTTAAGTGAAGATTCATTCATTTTGTTCCGTATATAGTGGAATCTCTACAAAGACTTATATCTACTAGTAATAGCTAGCCCCCACTACTAGGGATTCTCTATCCTCTCCTTGAGCCACGTCATCAAAATTGATGTAGCCGTTAGATGAAGTAAATCAGTCCATAATAGCCGTCTGATCTTGACGTTGAGAGGCTCCGCACTAAGCCGCATGCAAGCATGCAGAAATACCATGCCACATGCATGTGAGTGGGTTTTAAATCACATCAACATGTCTGCATGCAAGTATGCACCGGTAGCATGCATGTAAGTGAGCTTTTAAGTCCCATTAACATGTCAAAAAGAAAAATATAATCCCATTATGCAGTAGGAGTTCAGGAGTTGGCTGATCTTTTTTCCTTATGTGGGATGATCTAAATGATGATGGGAGTTTATTTAGTTTGGCTACCACATTTTTCATGCGGTTATAGAGTTTTTTTTTGTTCTATGAAATCGATAATTTTGCGCAGAGAGATATACCGCTGTTCCGCGCCAACGCGCGGGGACTCATCTAGTAATATTTAGGAACGGAGGGAGTACTATGTAAAGAGTTAGGTGTCGCACGGTGATAGTAGTGTGAGGTGGGCCATGTAATCACTAAGCCTGCGTGTTTTCACTGCTCTTGCACGCCTCTGCTGTAAGAATGGAGAAAATTGTAATCTAGTAGTAGTAGTATACCTCCTTTTGCCAAAAGCATGGGACATCCAGCAGTCCTACCACCTCAGTAATAAAGACCAATGAGTCGTCAAATCACATAGACCCAGCAGTAAGTTGGACGGACGAAGCAACCATCACTCTTGCGCCAGTGAGAGGTCACGTCCGCTCTGCCCGGGCATGAATGCGGCACCGATTATTTGGAGCGGCGCTGACCGTTTCGGGCAGGAAGCGCGCACGGCGATGGAGGGGCTTTGGGTGGGCCAGGCTGGTCAGGAGCGGGCGTGGCAGCTGTCTGCATGTCCCTACCGGACACGCCCGGAAACGAGAGGATGCACCGACTCTCGCGGCTAAAATCGTACACTACACAACATCTCTCTGTAGGAGTAGGTCGATCTGTCGCTCTCTCCAACACACACATGGTGTTAAACACACACACACGCGCGTGCGCGCGCGCGCGCGTGCACGCACCTTGGTCCCGTTGCACCTTCTAACGTGACTTATTACACCTAGACGGAGGGAGTAGTAAGTATACGAGATACAGTGGCACACTGACTTAAGTCGAATACAAGTGGCCAAAATTTGTGTGCATGTTATAATAAGGATTCACTTAAAATAGTACGTGAGCGAACAGAGGGATCAATTGGACGGTGTTCCCGAGCAGTAGCGAGATGTGTGAGGTAAGATACACCACTGGCGCTTTTAATTTTTCTTATTAATTTGTTTGTTTCACCCTCTGACTGGTGGGACCCAACGTACTACGTGGAGAGAGGTAAGGTGACTAAGGCTGCATTATTTCTGCACCACTGTGGGTAGTCTTACCACCAAAGCCACATGACACGATTATGATTGAAATCCCAATGACTCCCACACACAAAAAAAAGCACGGCATGCTTGTCACACGAATGCAGGAATGTATAAAAGGTTATTTCCCTCTTGTTGAACATAACGGGAGGGTTGTGTAGCTGGTTAGCCTGTTCGCTCACTCTCTCGCCCTCTCCCGCTGGAGCCTCAGCGCTTGTAGTTGCTCTCTTCACACTCTCTCGCCCTCTCTAGATCTAAACAAGACTTCGTTGGCCTCTCTCTCCCCTTACTGCTGCTCAAAGAGCCGGCAGGATCCGTCCATCGGGAAGGGAAGGAGGCTTAACGTTGTCGCCGTCAGCGAGGGAGTACCGGCGCAACTGTTCACTTTCCACCCAGCGGCTGCGCGAGAGGGCCTCCGACCCCTTCTTCTTCGCCGTCGTCCCGTCGCCCACCGAACCACGCCCCAAGAACCTTAAGGTATAATTTACTTACTCCACATGCATTGCTCTAGTTGCATGTATACCATGAATCTAGGACGTGGTTCAAAGAGGAAAGGAGTGGGGAAAGTAGTGGGAAAAGTTGTATATAGCATGAATCTAGGACGTGGTTCAAAGAGGAAATGAAGGGGGAAAGTTGTATAGCATTAATCTAGGACGTGGTTCAAAGAGGAAAGGAATGGGGGAAAGTAGTGGGGAAAGTTGTATCACATAAATGTAGGACGTGGTTCAAAGAGGAAAGGAAGGGGCGAAAGTACTAGTTCAAAAAGGAAAAGAAGGGACAAGGCTGTAGAGTTTGAGCAGGACTAGATTTGCTGCGCTCACATAGGGAAAGGTGTCTAAAGATAACAAAACTGGGGCCAACACAAATATGCTCCTTGGTTGCTTGTTCTTTGTTGCAACAGACTGTGCATGACCACAGTACATCAGTAGATGCATGTGGTGCTGGTGCGTCCACTGTCCCGTGCAACTCATTAGTTGTTGTTAATCTAAGGCCCTGTTTGGTTAAAAACTCCCTAGTCCCTACCTGCTGGGTTCCAGGGACTAAACATGGACTAGAGGTTATTAAATGACATGCTAAAAGACCATGTTACCCCTAGTAATGAACTAATAGAGATAATGTGTGATGCGTGGCAGGGGCAACTGTTAGAAAAAAGTCCCAAAAAGACTCCCTCAGGGTCTTCTTTCTTTAGTCCCAAATGCCCACTTTTAGTCCCTAAAAGTCCCTCCTCTTTGGTTTAGATGGGACTGACACGGAGTTTTTTTAGTCCCTATACCAAAATTTCCCTGTAAACAAACACCCTCCAATAATGCCGCTGGAAAATTGATGCAATGCCACAGTTAAAAGCAAATTACATGTTTAACGAATTTTATTGTTAATATAATCTCTATGTTAATATTAATCAATGCCACTGTTTGAGAAATGCTACTGTCTTGCTTTCTTTCCCATTTAGATAAGGTAGATGCTTCTTTTTGTTGGCTTATGTGTCATCCACCGTTATTGACCACTAATTGTTTCCTTTGCACCTCTGTGTAAACAGGGTTATCTGCTTCACCTCGTTGCCATTGTGACCTTTTGTTGCACTGCACAAAACACTTTTGTTTTAAGAGTGTTCTGTGCAGTTCAACCAAAATGTCACACCGACAACGTTGCTTGATTGCTTGATCTTAGTGGAACTGCACAAGAGGAGATCTTACTTCCTATCCGTTAAGGCGAATTTGGTTCAGATCTTCTTCTTGTGAGTTGTTTGAATTCCGCATCATGAGAGGTCAGTACTAGCCTTCTTTCACATGATTCTGCAGTGTGCATTCATATGTTGTGCTACTTGTACGATAATGTTGCTTGATTTTAGTGAACTGCACAAATGGAGACAAGACTTCCAATCTGTATGTGCACCGTAATATCCCATTGAGGTAAGATAAGGATATTTCACAACTGCTGGCCTGTATTTTGCCACTTTCATCAGAAAATTAAGTTTAGTACTATACTTGTGCTCCCTAATTGACATGCCAAATCTTACATTGAAGGCGAAGCTTGTTTGTTATTGAACCAAGTGATGAAGGGGAAGAAAAACAAAAATCAACTCCCGGTGCTGTAATGAAGCACTGGAACTGTGATGACACAAGTAATGATATAGTTTTGCATCTTAATTTATTGCTATGGCTGGAACGATCAATTGTTTTGCCACTGATTTGATGCCACTCTTAATGTAATATGTAATTATCTCTACTTGTGCAAACAGGGATCTTCTTTGAAGATACCATATATTTTAGTGGAACTGCACAAGAAGATGTTGGAAACATTAAACTAATCGAGGAGTATATAGTAAGCATGGCCATCACCGTAGATTGCAACAGATGGTTCCGAAGAATTGCTTCATCTGTATGCTCTACACAATAAGCCTCCTGACAAAGGTTGGTACTCGCCCACTGATTTCATCCATATGATTGAGCTTTGTCATCTCTATTGGTGTTGTGCTACTGTTTAGATACTGTCATGAAAAAGTGGTATTGTCCTTGAGAAGTGCTTCATCTGTGCTGTTTTAAATATTTCCTTTCCTTTTTTCGAGCAAACAGTGATGCTAGCATTTAGTAGTCCTTTTGTCTTTGCACAATGGGATCATCTTCCTCTGAAGAAGAATATGGAGTACGTGAAGTGACTAGTTCCGATTATGCCAGGATGAAGAAGCCCTGTCTATCTTATCATCAGAAGGAGCAGTTGAAGGATGGTTACATTACTCCCCAGAAGACCAAACTAACTTCAGCTCAGAAGGACTGACAAAATCTCCATTTTTTTCTCTGATGCACGAGTACAATGTTGTTCTAGGATTCTTTCTGGTGAGTTCCATTTTTCTAAAAGTGTGCTCTACATGGACCATGTATGTGCCTGTTGAAACTGTCAATTCATAGTACAGTTTGCTCTATACTAATCACTTTTTTGTATTTGTGCAAACAGGGGTGCTCAGCTTGATTTCAATGGGAACTGCACAAAATGTTCATGAATACATCAAATCATTCATTTCCACCACAAGAAAGGAGGTGTCGATAAGCTCAAGGCGTTGCAACATATAAGGGCGAAATCATACAAGCTACGCACGAATTTGGTTGATTTTGGTGGAACTGCACAAAAAGAACAGCTGGTTTATTTAGCACGAGGTGTCATGTCAATGTACGAACTGATGGCAAACCATGCCCATTCCACAATCATAGGCATTTGATATTTTGGAATGGGACAACCTTGTCAAATTTTGCTCATTGATTTTTGTAACACCCTCGATGCGGCTATATCTCCCACGTGTCGAAGCACGACTTAGAGGCATAACCGCATTGAAAGCAATGTCACAAGTGAGGTAATCTTCACACAACCCATGTAATACATAAGGGAAAGAGTTACATAGTTGGCTTACAATCGCCACTTCACACAATTACATGAATAAAGCATTACATCAACCAAATACAATCAAGGTCCGACTACGGAACCAAAATAAAAGAAGAACCCCAAATGCGACAAAGGTCCCCGATCGACCCCAACTGGGCTCCACTACTGATCAACTAGAACGAAACAACACAAAGGACAAGATCTTCATCGAGCTCCTCCTGAGCTTGGTTGCGTCATCTGCACGGACTCATCGGCACCTGCAAGCTGGTTTTGGAAGTATCTGTGAGCCACAAGGACTCAGCAATCTCGCACCCTCGCGATCAAGACTATTTAAGCTTATGGGTAAGGTAAAGGTATGAGGTGGAGCTGCAGCAAGCGACTAGCATGTATGGTGGCTAACATACGCAAATGAGAGTGAGAAGAGAAGGCAAAGTACGGTCGATAAAAGTATGATCAAGAAGTGATCCTAAAACAACCTACGTCAAGCATTACCCCAACACCGTGTTCACTTCCCGGAATCCGCCGGAAAGAGACCATCACGGTAACACATGCGGTTGATATATTTTAATTAAGTTAAGGTTCAGGTTATCTACAACCGGACATTAACAAATTCCCATCTGCCCATAACCGCGGGCATGGCTTTCGAAAGTTCAAAACCCTGCAGGGGTGTCCCAACTTAGCCCATCACAAGCTCTCACGGTCAACGAAGGAATAGACCTCCTCCCGAGACATTCCGATCAGACTCGGTATCCCGGTACAAGAAGACATTTCGACAGGGTAAAACTAAACCAGCAACACCGCCCGAATGTGCCGACAAATCCCGATAGGAGCTGCACATATCTCTTTCTCAGGGCACACCGGATCGTCCAAACTTCCGGGCCAGCCCAGAGTTGCCCCTGGTGGCCACCAGCGGCTGACAAGTTGGACCAACACTCAGAGGAGCACTGGCCTGGGGGGGGGTAAAATAAAGATGACCCTTGAGTCTGCGAAACCCAAGGGAAAAAGAGGCTAGGTGGCGAAAGGTAAAACCAATGTTGGGCATTGCTGGAAGAGCTTTACTTAAGGCGAACTGTCAAGGGGTTCCCATAATAGCCCAACCACGTAAGGAACGCAAAAATCTAGGAACATAACACCGATATGACGGAAACTAGGGCGGCAAGAGTGGAACAAAACACCAGGCATAAGGCCGAGCCTTCCACCCTTTACCAAGTATATAGATGCATTAATTAAATAAGATATATTGTGTTATCCCAACAAGTAAACATGTCCCAACAAGGAACAACATCTCCATGTTCCAACAAGTAACAAACTTCAGTCTTCACCTGCAACTAACAACGCTATAAGAGGGGCTGAGCAAAGCGGTAACATAGCCAAACAACGGTTTGCTAGGATAAGGTGGGTTAGAGGCTTGGTTCAACAATATAGGAGGCATGATAAGCAAGTGGTAGGTATCACAGCATAGGCATAGCAAAAGAGCGAGCAGCTAAGCAAGCAAAGATAGAAGTGATTTCGAGGGTATGGTCATCTTGCCTGAAAACCCGCAAGGAAGAAGAACGAGTCCATGAAGAAGACAAACGGACGTAGTCGAATGAATCCTCACAACACGACGTTACCGGAACCAACCCGAAGAAGCAACACCGGAAAGAAGCAAACAACATAGTAAACAACCAACACATAAACATGGCATGATGCACAATCAAGCATGATGCATGTCCGGTTTAATGTAGCATGGCATGGCAAAGTGCACAAACAATCCTACAAATTAAGTGGAGCTCATTATGCAACTCCGTTGCATATTGACGAAACACCACATTCAAGTTATTTAGTTTCGATCTTGTTTATGTACCCAACAATATTAAATGTTGTTAGCATGGCAAGAGGTGAAGCAAATGAAAACTACCTATCTAGTCAAGGTTAAATGAGGCCGGAAGCAACGAACAACAATTCCGGAAACTCCTCATGAGCATATTATAGATTTGGTACTGTTCTGCCCTAAACACAATTTTAGAGTTGTTTAACATGCAAATAAAGGTCACCCTGTTAAACTAGGCATTTTTCTACCCCATTTACATATAAAGTTAGTTAGATTTGGAGCTACGGTTGAATAGTTATGAATTAAATCATTTTAACATGCCATCTAGCAAAATTTAATCAAACAGCATTTTAAACATTTTAATTGTTGTTATTATGATGCGGATGACATGGACAAGTTTATGAAATTTTTATTAAAAGTTGACAAGAGCATTAGGAAGCATTTGTCACCGTAGTAGAAAGAAAGGGGTGCCACGGCGACGATAACAATAACGGTTCCGGTACTTGATTGAGATACCGATGCAAAGGGGAAGTGTGCGGATGCGTGCAAAAGATGGTGGGGCGCTCCCGGATTCCGGGTGCCCCACGAGTTGGCGACAAGGAAAACGAGTGGCACTTTGGACACGGTGCAAACACGAGCATCTCAAACATCGCAAGCATACGTTCACGGGTGTCGTCTTGGGGTTATACCTTTGGAGCGTGCAAAGGGGGCGGTTCTCGTTCGTAGAGGGAAGTAGGCATTCTCGCGACGGCGGTAGTGGAACTAGTCGTTCTCGCTTCGTACATGTTCACACTCCGTAGGTGTTCGGGGTCAACAAGGAACTTGCCGGCCTTGATTCTTGCGACGGTAGTTGTACAAGGTCGTCGTGGGAGGTAGTGGTACTCACGAACTTGTCGGATCCTCGGCGACGGTAGTGGAA
The DNA here is from genome assembly GCF_056163025.1 of Triticum urartu. Taxonomy (NCBI): domain Eukaryota; kingdom Viridiplantae; phylum Streptophyta; class Magnoliopsida; order Poales; family Poaceae; genus Triticum; species Triticum urartu. Next base: position 103,195,322 of record NC_141878.1, read on the forward strand.
CCTCACGGATTCATGGTCTCCGGGCGGTCTCGGTCTTGACGGTGGGGTACTTGACGCATCCCGGATATGTAGTCGTACTTGACGAATCCAAAATACTCCTGCTCGGCATGGGTGCAACGGAGGCATCGTCTTGCGTTTCGAATCTGGGTCATCTTCATATATCCGTTCGCATCAACGAAAAAAAAGGGCTCGGACTTGAGGTGCTCGGCCATGGGCGACGGAGCACACTGTGGACAAGGAGGCAGGGCGCCCCTGGCATTGAGGTCACAGCGGAGCTCGAGTCAACGACAATAAAGGTAGGGGCGCGCGGCTGGAGGCACTGGGAACAACGGCAGGCGGCGGCTGGTCATGGTCGCCGGCGATGGAGGCGGAGCAGGCGACGGTCAAAGCAGAGGAGACGGTGGCGAACGCGGTCGGCGGTGCAATCCGGCAGCGGAGCTCGCCGGATCAAGGACGCGGCAGGGAGCTCCTGGAGGCTGGCAACGAAGAGAGGCGGCGGCACTCCTGGCAGTGGGGCGAGCCAAGGGCGAGGGAGAAGGTCGAGGTCGCCAGCGGGGGGGCCTGGTGGTGCATGGACGAGGCAGCAGGGCAGCACCGGTGCTGGAATCCTCCATGACTGCGACGTGGTCCTGTTCGTCTGGTCGCTGCTCGTCGGTGCGTGGAGGATCAAGGGCGAGGCAGAGGGGTTCCTCCGGGGCGTGAGGTGGAGGAAAGGAGGAGTGGGGATCGATGGAGATGGGGGAGGCGCGTGGGGCGCTGCTCCTCTCTTGCGGTGGCGCTAGGAGGAAGGAGCGAGAGGAAGAGGGTAGAGGGGGTCGAGAGCTGGAGGGAAGGAGATGGGGATCGAGAGGAGGGAGGAGCGCGAGGGGATCGAGCGAATGGTCCTGGCGGCGCGAGGGGTGATGAGGGAGATGGGATCGAGGCCTAGGGTTCAGGAGGGAGTGGGCTTAGGAGAGGCATATGGGCCTGGGAGGCCGGTCGACCTGGCTGGGCTGCCGACCCCGGCTGGGCCTGGTGCTCTCTCTCTCTCTCTCACCTACACTCCTTAGAAGAAAAGAGGGAGACAAGAAAGAAAGAAAGAAAGAAAAAATAGAGAGAAGAAAAAAGAAGAAGAGGGATTATTTTCACGGACTCGTAAAAGTGTGCACGGTCCACGAAAAATAGGAGAGGCAAGATTGGAAGATGTCATTCAAACTCATTTGAATTTAATTCAAATGGGTTTGAACTAGGGCTTGGTTATAGAAGTATCCAAAAATGTTGAGGTTTTTGGTGGAACTACGGAAAGTGAAGAAAGAATTTAGGGCAAAGTTTGGAGACGAGGAATATAGTAAGAAAAGCATGGAAATATTTTGCAAGTGTGTTGCGGTAATTTCCAAGGGATGGAATATTTATTATAGCCCCCTAATATTGGGAGGAAATGTTATAAAGAGAAATCACCACGTGAATTCCCTCGGTTTAAATGGATCAACGATCCATACGCATTATTTAGTTGAGTTGCAAAAATTAATGACATGATGCAATGCAAACATAAAAGGAGCAAGCAAAAATAAAACACACAGAGAAACCCGTGAACCCTGGAAGGCAACTGAACCTCCGGTCTTGGGGCGTTACAATTTTAGCAAGACATGCGTTTGATATTTTCGAATGGTATGCCCTTGCTGTCAGCAGCGTCGATCAATTTTTTCTTTATTCTTTAGTTGTGAAGTAAATATTTCCTCTGACATGTGAGTCGCTGAGATGCATAATCATCGATTGTTTTGGATGTTCTCTATGAATTGCCAGGCCTGTGTGTTTGATTGCAATGTACAGAAATGCTAAAAACCTGCTCAAACTCTTTGTACTCCTTCTATTCCTTTTTACTTCGCACATTGTGAAAGTGCATACATTTTTGTATAAGATTGGTCAAAGTAGAGATACTTTCACTGCAGACAAAACTTGTATGTAGACTAGAAAGGACCAGAGGGAGTACATGTGAAACTACTGCAAACGAGGTGATCACCCTGGGAATAATGCTAGTACATATTGTTTTGCATCTTCATCCAATGCCAGTGATACAGGAATTTGAACTAATCGAAATAAATTCATTCATACACGGTCGGATTTCATATAAACATGCCAGATTTCATTACATTTCATACATTCTTCAACTAAAAAGGGGTGCGCTGGAGGTATAATTAATTAACCGAAGCTACCCACCTGTGTCCCGCTGAGCCGAACAGAAGCTTCAGTGACTTAACTGCAGGTGCAGTTGCGTAACTAACATGTGGCCTGTTGGGCCCACGTGTCAGTCAGCCAATTGCACCAGCAGTTAAGTAGAAGCAGCATTATTCTCCAGCAGAACTCCCCGACTCCACGTCGCCAAGAAGCTAACCGGCCGTCAATGGTCAACCCGCCTAGCTTGGCTTCAACAGGAGGGTAGCAGCGGTGGCCTCACTTGGACCCGAGCGGCGGCGACCTACCGTGTTCTACTCTTCCTCGTTTTCTATGTGGTGCAGCCTCGTTGGCAGCGGGGCGGGGCCTCGGCGGAGCCGGCGATGTCCTCTGTCTCGTTGCCGGCGGGCGGCGCCACCGAGCGGTGGAAATCCTCCCCCGCGTTGCCAGCAAGGTGGGGCCTTGGCTGAGCCGGTGATGTCCTCTGCCTCGTTGTTGGCGGGGCGGGGCCTCGGCGGAGTCGGCGGTGTCCTCTGCCTTGTTGTTGGCGCTGCGGGGCCTCGGCGGAGCATGGCCTCGTTGACGCCAGCGGAGCAGGGACTCGTCGGAGCCGGCATTGTCCTCTGCCTCGTCCTCAGTCTCGCCAAACAACGCCTCGCCCGCTTCATCACCCTCTTTGCTAGCCTCTTTGTAGGCGGCCGCAGCCTCTGCCACCCGCATGCGCTCCCGCCAGTGCTCGAGGCGGCCCTTGCAGGCGGTACGAGTCGAGCAGCGCCTCCTGCTCTGCGGTGATCTGCTCCTCCACCTGCAGATGCTCCTGGAGGAGATGGTGGTTGTAGGCGGCGTCGGCCTACGCCTCTCGGAATTGCTCCTGACGCATCTGCCTCACACTGTCCATATATTGGGCACGGGCCTCGCCGATGGCCATGGTGCAATGCACCAGCGAGGATGGCGCGGAGGAGGGGGTTGGCGCCGGATCATCGACTACCATGTTCTCCGTTGGGACATCGTCGTCCTCCGGCTGCCTGTCGGCCAGCCAGTCGGCAGCAATGGCTGCCATCTCCTTATGGTCCGTCGTCCGCCCGTCCCGAAGAGCGCTGGAGCGCGAGGAAGCCATGGTGGGCAGAAGTGGTGTGGACAGGAGAAAGGGAACGGATGCGGATGACTGCGGCTATGGCCGGCGCAGCAGTTTATATAGCAATGGTGGGCGGGCGGAGGGACGGACGTGTGGCGCCGGAGTAGCCGCCTTGGCAACCGCGTATCATTAATGTGGGCGACAGATGGATGGACGGACAGCACTTGTGTCGTTTGAAGGCGGAGCAATCGCCTGCACCGGGAAGCGGGGCGGGCGGTGCTGACACTTTCGGGCGGAAAGCGCGCGCGGGCGAGGAGATGACTTTACTTGGAGAGGATGACAATGGGGACCCACCAGGTCCATAGCCTCACGTACGCAAGTGCCTCCTTATTATATATATATATATATAACTACACTCTCTCCGTCTAGGTGAATAAGTCGTATTAGAAGGTGCATCACGACCTAGGTGCAAGCAGACTGGTGGAAAAGAAGAATATTTCTCTCTTCTAAACACAACACTTAATCACAGCAGTTAAGAGGATGCCTTATTAGCTACCCATGCAGGCCATTGTAATTCATAGCATGCAAAGCGCTTTTATTTCTTGCCTAATAACCGCATGGACGTGCTGCATGCATTGGTCCTTGCCCGAGCAAAAAAAAGGAGGAAAGGGGTTTCCACGGGAGACAACGAGGCAGAGGTGGAAGCGCTCGCTGGAGTTATTTATTTTGCTTCCCCCTGGTTTCCTAACATCACGGTCCCACACCATTGTCAACCTATGTAGTACTAGTCAATAAACGAGAGAATTGCACAAGAAGCGGCCGACAGCTGGGACCAAGCAGCTCGAGCAGTATTTGTGTTTTTGAGGTGTGAGCACTGCAAAGTTTTTCGATGTTTAGCCCAGATATTAATTTTTCTCCTCTGAACAACAACGAAAACATCGCTGTAGGTATTAACTGGGCAGGCTGTGGCCCGTCAAGCCCAGGCCAGATATCTAGCCCAGATATTAATTTTTTTCATGCTGAAAATGGCTAGCCCAGCTATACTTTTTTTAGGAATACCCAGGCAAGGTCAAGTTGCTATTCTCCGCCCTGCTGGGCTGCAAATCTTTTCTAGGAGGGATGCATTAGGCTTAACAAGAAAATGAGCTTTAAGAAATAATTGGGATGTAATTATAAAAACTGGGTAGTAACTATAAAAAATGCACCAAACACGTGATTACTTTATAAAATATTATTTTTGGATGTTGAAAATTTTAATTTCATTAACTATTGCAAGCGCAATGTTTCGTTAGATTTTTACATAATATAAATTTATATTGAAATTGTATTTAATCTGACTAGAAATTTCGGGATAAAAATATTTCGAATCCCATCAAAATGTGGGAAATTTTATTGAATTATGTTTTGAACGGTTGGTTGAAATGGGCTATACTTTTAACAAACTGTTAATGGGCTGTAGTAAATTCCATTAGAATTCAAAAATGGGCTACACATTCTTAAAAATCTCAAATGGGCTATAAGTTCTCTGCCACACACTTCTGGCCTTACTAAGTTGACGCGTCCCCTAAAAAAACAGAGTTGACGCGTATGCAAGGCTTTGTCAACTTATAGTCAACACACGGTTCTAGCAGCAGTGGCCGTTGGATGTCCATCCAACGGATGTCGTGCTTCTTCTTTAATCTCGGATATTCTAGCTTCACCCGCCCAAAAAATGATTCCTCCCCCTGACATCTGGGGCGCACCGTTTTGAAAGCTGACATGTGGGCCTACTAAGTTGACGTACCAAGGGCTTTGTCAACTTAGTCAATATAAACGATTCTATCTGTAGTGACCGTATGATGTCCATCCAACGGCCGTAGTGCTTCTTCAACCTCTGGTCTTCTTGCTCCAGCCGCCCAAAGCAGCGTCGGTCGTGCCGCCTGCTCCTACCTCCCGTGGCCGGCTGTGCTACCGTGGAGGCCTCACCGCCCCCTACTATTCCCATCGCTGGCCAGGCCCTGCAGCGACGGCAGCCTCACACCACAGCCGAACGAGTGAACCCTCATACTCCTCTCCGCGTGGGCATCCGCTGCCGCGTCTTCACCGACTCCGCGTCGTCCCCTTCCTAGGCCTCGCCGTCGTCCACCGCCCTGGTGCTCTCGGCGCGGCGTGGTCAACGTGGAAGGAACGACTTCCATCGGACGTGGACTGTACGTGGAGAGGCTGACAGCTGGGTCTACGGCGGCAGCAAGGAAGTGCCTCCTTATTACGCGGAAAATAATGATTCCTCCACCTGACAGTAGGGACCCACCAGACGGGCCACCAGTATTTTGCAAAAAAATCGTTTCCCCCTGACTGCTGGGACCCACCGGACGGGCCACCGTATTTCGCGAAAAAACATTCCCCCCGCTGTCAGCTCGGACCCACCGGAAGTGCCTCCTTATTACGCACAAAAAATGAATACTCCCCCGGCTAGCTGGGACCCACCTTGCTGGGCGGCTGACTTGTGGGCCTACTAAGTTGACGGGAACGAAGGGCTTTGTCAACTTAGTCAATATCAACGATTCTAGCTCCAGTGACCGTACGATGTCCATCCAACGGCCGTAGTGCTTCTTCAACCTTTGGTCTTCTTGCTCCAGCCGCCCAAAGCAGCGCCGGTCGTGCCGCATGCTCCTGCCTCCCGTGGCCGGCTGTGCTGCCGCAGAGGCCTCACCGCCCCCTACTATTCCCACCGCTGGCCAGGCCCTGCGGCGACGGCAGCCTCACACCGCAGCCGAACCAGTGAACCCTCGTAGTCCTCTTCACGCGGGCTTCCACTGCCGCATCGTCCCCTTCCTAGGCCTCGCCATCGTCCACCGCCGTGGTGCTCTCCGCGCGGCGTGGTCAACGTGGTCAAGGAACGACTTCCATCGGAAGAGTACTGTACATGGAGAGGCTGACAGCTGGGTCCACGGCCACAACGCAGTTTTTTTGTGATTTGCCAAGTAAGTCGCTTTTGCCAGGCCTGTTGAGCTGCAAATCTTTCAAGACGAGGAGAGCTTTCATTCGGCTGGCCGAGAAAATGGCCCATCAGTAATGAGAAATGGGTTGTACATTTTTAAAACACATCAAACCGGCAATTAGTTTCAAATATCTTTTTTTCATTTCAAGATTTTAAATTACATTAATTTTTATGCTTGGAGAATTTGTTGGATTATATATTGATATACATTTATTTTTAAAATTAGTTTGAATGTGAGTTGAAATTTTGGGATTAAAAACAGTTCGGACCGCACCGAAATATGCAAAATTTCGTATAATTTTTTAACCGTTGCCACAATATGGGTTGTAATGCTAACAAAAAGAATATGGGCTCCAAAAAACCTTAAGAATTAGCAAATGGGCTGTAAATTATTAGAAATAATGGCAGATGGGTTGTATGCTGTTTTCCACAGATTTGAGGCTTTCCTAAAAAAAGGTTGACGCACAAGCACTGACTGTTGGATGTCCATCCAATGGCCGTCATGCTTCTTCAATCTTTGCTCTTCCTGCTCCAGCCGCTCAAACAAGCGCTGGCGGGACTGCCTACTCCCTCCTCCTCGTGGCCGGCTGTGCTGCCGCGCAGGCCTCACCGCCCGACCGTACTCCCATCGCTGGCCTAGCCATCTCTTTACTCACCAACACCTGCTGTTATGCTCCGGCGACGGCAGACGAACCAGTAAACCCTCGTACAGTCGTACTCCCCTCCGCGTGGGAAATAACTGCCGAGTCTTCCCTGCCTCCGTGTCGTCCCCTTCCTAGGCCTCGCCATCGTCCACCGCCCCGGTGCTCTCGGCGCGGCGTGGTCAACGTGGTCAAGGAACGACTTCCATCGGACGTGGACTGTACGTGGAGAGGCTGACAGCTGGGTCCACGGCCGCAGCAAGCAAGTGCCTCCTTATTACGCGGAAAATAATGATTCCTCCACCTGACAGCTGGGACCCACCAGATGGGCCACTGTATTTCGTGAAAAAACAACGTTTCCCCCTGACTGCTGGGACCCACCAGCTACATCTTCGCACGCAAGGAAGTGCGTCCGGGCAAAAAAATGATTCACCCCCTGACTGTTAGGACCCACCAGCTACATCTTCGCAGGCAAGGAAGTGCCTGACAGTCGGGACCCACCTGGTCGAAGCGTACGTAGCGTTGTCATTCTGGTCGCGAACGTGTACGTACATACTGGTCGATGTAGAGGCGCGCATGTGTTGTAGTAGAGGCGCGCACGTAGCATGTACACGTACGTACAGCGGCCAGGGTGCAAGAAAGAAAATACGGCCACGTATGTGTACATACGGGAGGGGTCTCGAACGCCTACTCGCGCATACGTACGGCCAAGGCTCATGTACATTGCTGGGTCGGAACGGAGAAACAGCGTCGTCGTCGTGTTCATGGGGAGGCAACGGAATGCGTCGTGTTCATGGGGAGGCAATGGAACGTGTGGGAGCCAACCGGCTAGGTCGGAACGGAATGCGTGGTCGTGCTCATCGGGAGGGCTTGGATGGAACAAGCGATGGAAACGAGGCCTGGCGTACCGCACAACGGAGGAAACGGACCTCCTACGTTCGGAACGGGGTCCTGTTGATCGGGAGGGGTCTGGCATACCGCAAAACGGAGGAAACAGACCTCCTATGGTCGAAACAGGGATCCTGTTGATCGGGAGGGGTGTGGCGTACCGCAAAACGGACGAAACGGACTTGTGTTGGAGCGCTACGGTCGAAACGGGGGTCCTGTTCATCGGGAGGGGTGTGGCGTACCGCAAAACGGGACTCCACGGGATACTGTTCATCTCCACCGTCGACCCCCTCCAGCCTCCACGAGCTACTGTTCATCCACCGTCGACCTCCTCCAGCCTCCACCTGCGACTGTTCATCCACGGGCTCCTGTTCATCCAGCCTCCACCGCACGCTACTCCACCGGCTACTGTTCAACCAGCCCTCTCCACGGGCTCCTGTTCAACCACAACTCCATGGGCTACTGTTCATCCTGCCCTCCACCGTCTACTGTTCATCCTGCCCTCCATGGGGTGGTCCTGTTCATCCAGCCCTCCACGGGGTGGTCCTGTTCATCCAGCCCTCCACGGGGTCCTGTTAATCCAGCCCCAACCGGCTCGATCGATCAGGGTCCTGTTCATCCAGAGGCAACACCATGGGGTCCTGTTTATCCACCCCCACCGAGAACTGTTCATCCACCCCCCCCCCCACCCCCGCAACGCTCACTGTTCATCCAGAGGCAGCATCGATCGGCTTCAGTTAGCAGCAGTAGCGAAGGAATCGCTTTATCGGGTTCAGTTAGCAGCCATCGATCGATCGCTCGGGTTCAGTAACATGTAGCCTGCAGTGTAATCGCTCGGGTTCAGTTAGAGCCCAACGCCTCGCTCGGGTTCAGTTAGAGCCCAACGCCTCGCTCGGGTTCAGTTAGAGCCAACGCCTCGCACACACGTGCGTACGTGTACGAGAGAAACGCGCATCGCTCAGCCCCCGACCTCCCACCGTAACCGGGAACTCCCCGAAATTTTCCTCGCCCTCGCTTCTACCACGGTTTTTTTCTGTCATGGACGGCCCAAAGAATGTCATGCAGCTGCGTCTCCGGCCCGCCCAGGACGAAAAGCCCATTTTCTGTCATGATTTTTTGTCATAGAAGTAGGAGCCCACCACATCTATGATGATACCGGGTTTTGTCACAATTATCATAATAGAAGTGTCATATGTATGACAGAAAAAAATTCGTTCGGCCCAAAATGTCACGGATGTGTCTTTTTTTTGTAGTGCATTAGCCCCCAAGTGCCAAGTATTGTTACTTTGTAAGGTACTTGGGACTTAAATATGTCTGTAGAATCGTCAAAATTTGATTTGGCATACATTAGCCCCCAAGTGTCAAGTGGTTTTTGTAAAGTACTTGAGACTTGAATCTTGATTTTTGAACTTTGAAACCAAATCTTGACTCATCTGAATGTTTTGCAGAATGCCTTATCTGAATTGAACTCTCAACTGACTGAAGCGAAGACCCGGCTAGCTAGTCAGGAGACAGAAATTAAATCCGCTAACTCGAAATTGAAGATAAGTCTCTCTGCCACGGAAAATTTAAAAACCAGCTTTGCTGCCAAGGAGAAAACTTGGGCAGAGGAAAAAGCGCTTTTGACCCAACATGCTGAGACGGCCGAAATAGCTCTGAAAGAGATTTCAACAGAGTTGAACGAGTTAAAGGGCCGGGTGTCTCAGATGGTAGCCGCTATATTTGGTAAGTCGTCTGACTTCAACTTTGTGTGCTTTTTGCCGATCCGGAGTATAATCTGCCAACTTACTTTGAGTGTAAAATTTATGCAGGCCCTCGAAGCAAAAATCTGAGCCAAGACCCGTTGATTAAACTGAAGGCAGTATATACTTTGGTTGAACAATTGTATATTGGTGCACAGCGGGCTCTGTCCGCCATTTCTCCTGCTAATCAAGGACCCAACCGGCTCAGCGACGTTCTGAAGAAACTATCCATCCTTCCTGCCAGGTTTCAAGAAGTAAAACGCTCCTGCGTGCAAGCCGGAGCTTTGACTGCCCTGAGCCGCTCCAAGGCTTGGGTGCTAGACCTAGACCAGGCGGATGTGGCAAGAGGTTATCCCACCGTGAAGGAAGACGGGTCTCCTTTTGATCAGGATGACTTCATGGCTTGCGTGCGCGGAGTCCAGCCTCAGGCAACTACCCTTGGAGACGACGCCAATATTGATAAATACCAGCCGGGTTTTGATAGTGAGAATAAGAAGATGGCCACTCCCTCATACAAGGTAACAGACTTGATCCCACTAGTGAGAGAAGACACCTTTGCCTCAGAAGTTGACCCGGTCGGCCTGATCGACGACGAAGCCGAATTTGTCGCCGTGAATGGTTTTGATTGGTCAAAACCCAACTTCCAGCCAACAGAAGGTGGTGAACCGGCGAGGGAGGAACAATGATCATCTTCATGGGCTTAAAGCCTTGTAATAACTTAGTTGTGAAAACACCGTATGTTCTGCTTATGCCATCGCGCATAAAATACTTTTATGTGACTTCTGTGTTTCCTGATGCCAATGTATGCATCACCTTTAATGTTTGTCTCTGCAATGTTTGAACTCTGTTGCCTGTAAACATAAAGAAAATACTGGCTTGGTGGCTTAGAACCAAACGGTTTAAAACACCCAATTTATAGCCAATACGTTTTCCACAATAGGAAATGGAGACATATATAAATAAAGGACAAGGGCTGAAACTAACTCTGTAGTTAACGCAGCAGGTAAGTGTGTATAAGTAATAACCATACCTTGTCCCTTTGGATCCTTAGACCACCGGTTTAAATAACACGGGTGATGAATTTTTGATAATTAAATATTTATGAGAAACCAATGACTGCTATACCTTGGTAGGTTGCACCTTTTGATCCGTAAGCCGCCGGTGTGAACGACCCGGGCGGTTGTGTTGTCAAATAGTCGAGCCGGTGGGGAAGCCCAGGCTAATTGTTTGCTGGTCCTCTGAGTTTTAGTGGGAGGTATTTGATGGCATGAAGGTCGTCTCAGCGGGCCATGTGAATATGGAGAAGAAAATCCTCGATCCATACCGCGGTTAACATGGCTCTTACGGCTTAATGCGTCAGCTACTACATTAGCCTTTCCGGGGTGATAATGCAATTTCATATCATAATCTTTGATAAGCTACAGCCATCTCCTTTGTCTGAGATTCAATTCCTTCTGGGTGAAAATGTACTTCAAACTTTTATGATCCGTGTACACCTCACAATGATTACCAATGAGAAAATGTCTCCATGTTTTCAAAGCATGCACTACGGCTGTTAACTCCAAGTCATGCGTAGCATAATTCAACTCATGGGGCTTCAGTTGTCTTGAGGCATATGAAACAACTCTCCCTTCCTGCATAAGCACTGCTCCAAGTCCTCGACGTGAAGCGTCGCAATACACCTCATAATCCTTGGTCTGGTCTGGTAGAATCAATACTGGTGAAGTAACCAAACGTTTCTTCAACTCCTGAAAACTAGCCTCACATTCCTCTGTCCATATGAACTTGGTATCCTTCTTCAACAACTCCGTCATAGGCTTCGCAATCTTTGAGAAATTCTCAGTAAACCTCCGGTAGTATCCTGCGGGTCCAAGAAAACTCCAAATCTCTCCCATGGTGGTTGGTGCTTCCCACTCGGTCACGGTATCAACTTTAGTGGGATCTACCGCTATACCTTCTCCAGATATAACGTGTCCGAGAAATCCAACTTCCTTCAACCAAAACTCACATTTGCTAAACTTGGCATATAGTTGATGTTCCATGAGCTTTCCAAGAACCAAACGCAAATGTTCCTTATGCTCCTCTTCATTCTTTGAGTAAACCAGGATATCATCAATGAACACTACGACGAACTTATCCAAGAACTCCATAAACACCTTGTTCATCATGTTCATAAAACATGCAGGTGCGTTAGTCAGACCAAATGACATAACGGTATACTCGTACAGCCCATACCTAGTGGTAAAAGTCGTCTTGGGTATATCCTGTTCCTGAATCTTCAACTGGTGGTATCCTGATCACAGATCGATCTTGGAAAATACCTTAGCTCCTTGTAATCGATCAAACAGATCATTGATCATCGGTAGTGGGTACTTGTTCTTGATGGTTACTTCATTCAATCCTCGATAATCGACAACCATCCTTAACGATCCATCCTTCTTCTCCACTAGAAGTACTGGCGATCCCCAAGGTGAAGAACTTCGGCGAATATAACCTTTATCCAGTAACTCCTTAATTTGCTTCTTAATTTCCACCAAATCCTTTGCAGGCATCCTATATGGTCTCTTTGATATTGGCCCTGTGCCTGGCAATAGCTCAATCAAAAACTCAATATCTCTATCCGGTGGCATGCCTGGCAACTCTTCTCGAAATACTTCGGGGAAATCCTTCACTACTGGTACTTCCTCCTGCACAACTCCTGTTAAGCAATTTACTTGAGTCCTCTTTGGCACATGTCGAGATACATACTTGATCCTTCTCCCTTCTGGGGTGGTAAGCAAAATTGACTTACTAGCACATTCAATATTCCCTTCATACTTTGATAACCAATCCATGCCTAATATCACATCCAATCCTTGGGATTCCAATACTATTAGGTCTGAGGGAAAAACATAGTTACCAATCCTTAATGGTAACTGATCACACCATAGACTAGCCACATACTCTGCTCCGGGCGAGGTTACTAACATGGGTGACCTAAGGGCTCGGGTTGGTAGGTTATACTTATCCACAATTCCCCTTGAGATGTATGAATGCGATGCACCAGTATCAAAAAGAACGAGTGCAGTAAATGACTTAACCAAAAACTTACCTATTACTGCATCGGGCTGAGCTTCAACCTCCTCCACGCTAACGTGGTTCACCTGTCCCCTGTTGAAAGGGTTCGGCTTCTTCCCAGAACTTCCATTGCCATTTTGGCCTTCAGGACATTCATTGGCACAATGTCCGGTCTTCGAACACTTATAGCAAGTGACTTGGCTCAAGTCCTTCTTGGCTGGGGTTGAGGGGTTGGTGCGGTTCTGGCCGTTGCTTCCTCCATTGCCATTACCATTTTTGGTGCCATTGTGATTGTGCGAGCTACCTCCTCCATGGGTATGCTGAAAATGTCCTCCCGGTCTAGGGGTAAAACGTGGCTTCTGCTGAGCTCCTGAATTGTACTTTCCTTGTCCATATTTCCTCTTGTGATTTTCAATTTGCTGCTGCTCCCCTTCAATATAAGAGCACGATCTACCAACTCCTGGTAGTTGTTGAAGGTGGATACCATCAACTGCATGCTCAATTCATCATTCAGTCCTTCCAGAAACTTCTCTTGCTTAGCTGCATCCGTAGCGACGTCATCTGGGGCATAACGTGCTAACTTACTAAATTCCTCCACATACTGGCCAACTGTCCGTCCTCTTTGGCGCAAGTTACGAAACTCACGCTTCTTCATGGCCATAGCTCCTGCTGAAACATGGGCAGTACGGAAAGCCTGCTGAAACTGGTCCCATGTGACAGTGTCGACTGGGAAGGTGGCTGTGAAATTCTCCCACCATGATGCTGTGGGTCCTTCTAGCTGATGTGCGGCAAACTTCACCTTCTCTGCATCTATGCATCCTGCTGTGGTCAACTCCCTAGCTGTCTTGTGGAGCCAATCATCTGCTACTATCGGCTCGGTGCTACTAGAAAACACCGGCGGATTCAGCCTAAGGAAACGGGCTAAGTGGTCAACAGGTGGTGGTGGTGGTGGTGGTGGGTTGTTGTTGTTCCCCTGATTCTGATTCTGGACTAGCAACTGCATCAATGTGTTCTGCTGCTAGATCAACTGGGTGAGCTCCAGTGGGAAAGCAAACCCGGGGTCACGTCTCGGAGGCATCTGTGGGTTTAGAAAAGATGAGATATAAGAATAGAGGGGGTCTAAAGAGAAAACACTACCCATATGCACATGAGGCAAAAGCAAACAATTCACTTCAATCAATCAAACAAGGGCATACAATCGATCTATCTATCGCAAAAGTGCTCCGACTACTATATTTACATGGTGGACTACTACTACTGATGAGGTGGTCTACTAGAAATATTCTTCAGTCGTTGACTCCATGATATCTGCTCCAGCTTCATCAACATAGTCATCATCGCTACTGTCTGGTTCCAAGTCGGTGCCGTCGATGATGATGTAGTCTTCCGGGCTAATCTCCTTGGGTTCTTCGCCTTCATCTACTGGTGTCGGGCCTCCCATAAATATACCAATCTTCTTGATCAGGTCGTCATTCTTCTCCACCAATACTTCAATTTCCTCTTCATAATCTTCACGTGTAGCCTTGAGTTCTTCCTCCAGTTCCTTGATTCTAGTCTTAGCCTTCTTCAGATCTATCATGTCGGCACACATCTGGTTCTCCTGGCGTCGAATGTGCTGGTTTAATTCCTGGATAAAAGCTGCGATTGATCTATCCTTCCTGGTGCTGATCATCTCCCAGTGCTCATCTCGGCGCCCACAAATCTGGTAGATAGTATCCTTGAGATCCTTGCGGTAGACTTCTCCAATGCGTCCCATGGCGATGTGAGCTGCCATGCTCATTCCTAGACTCCAAGTTGGTGCATCAAATGAAAACTCTATGGGTTCAGTGACTGGCATGAACGTCCTTCCTGGAACTTGAACTTGAATCATCCAGCGCTCTTCTTCAGGTAAAGTGGCGTTGTAGGTTCCCGTGAAGCTTGGTACTCCTATGTTCAGGTATCTAGTGACTTCCTTCAAGTGTCGTCCAAAGGGTGTATCTTCATCCGGTTGTGTGAACTTGTTCCTTGCATCCGCCATCCTAAAGAGTAGAAAAGATGAGAAGTCAGAAGAGAAGAGAGTGAATAGTGATCTAGGGCTTTTAGCTTAGTGGTCGTGTCCTACAGTCAGCGTGCGCTCTGATACCATCTCTGTAGCGACCAGACCTCAAACAGTCTGATCTCTGTGCTCTGGTGTCATCCCTGGATCAGTAATGCTGACACCACACAGTACTCGGAGGATTTATAGCAGAGTAGCAATCACAGACTTATTACATCGAGTGTCTCAAAAGAGAACTTATTACAATAAATATGGCTTAAGGCCATCTAATAACTATAACAGCGGAAGGCTTGGAAGATAAGTGAGTCCATCAACTCCAACGGCATCATTGAGTATAGAACCACGACCTAAAAACTCCTTAATCGTCGTCTGAAAAGTCTGCAACATTAACATTGCAGCCCGAAATGGGTCAGCACATGGAATATGCTGGCAATGTAACACATAGAGAGTAATGGAATGAAACAGCTATACTATATGCATATTTGGCTGGTGGAAAGCTCTATGGTTACAGTTTTGCGTAAAGCCAATTTTTCCCTACTCCAAAGGAATAAATTTAATTACTATCATGGTGGTTGTTAAACATTGAGAATGGTTGACAGCATTCTCAATCCTAATTAAGCATCATCATTAAACATAACCCAACAAAATTATTTAGAGTAACATGTTGAGATTCACATGAAAATCCAGGTACTAGATACTCAAGATGTCCATAACCGGGGACACGGCTAACCATGATTAGTTTATTACACTCTGTAGAGGTTTGCGCACTTTTCCCCACAAGACTCGATCGCCTCCGTTTGTTTCTCGCACTACATGGTGTTTGAGAAGACGGATGACCGAGACATAGTCTTTCAGAAGCGCTAGCACCTTACGATCGGGTAGACCGTACCACCTACATCCTCTACATCTGCTAGTCTACCACTCTAAGAGTTCGCACAACTTAATCAACTATGCTAGAGCCCATAATAGCTTGTGGCTGCACACGGAAGTTTCTAGTATGAATAGTCTCATGATCCCTTTGAGCCTGGGTGGCGGTCCAAAAGAAAACAGGCAAGTCCTGGAATACCCAGGTGCCTCAATCTAGCCAGATGTGTGTTTAAGTTGCCACCTTAGATAAACCATTAATTAACAATCTCACATCTGTCATGGATTTCACTCACCCAATCCACGTCTACTAGCATAGCATGGCATGATAAGCAAACGTAGAAGTAACTCCCAAAGGTTTGAAAAATAAACTGGTAATAGGTACTACTTCATCTACTTCCCATCCCACAATTTAATTAGATCATAATCATGCAATGTGTGAGGTTTGATCTAATGCAATAAAACTGGGTAGTAGAAAAGGTATGATCAAAGTGTTACTTGCCTTGCTGATGATCCGGGAAACCTAACGATTCGAAGTAACAGGCGGCGCACTCCGGATACTCTATCGCAAACAAACAAGCATACAATAAGTACTCATCTAATGCACGGATAAAACTCAAATAAGAGATCTAACCAGAAGGTTCAACTTAAGAACTCTGGTTGGCAAAAAGAATCAAATCGAACGAAGCAACGAAAGTCAAACGGCGAAAGAAAACAACTATGTTCTAGTAATCTGGATCTAGGGCAAATTTTACAGTAGCAAAATCTTGTTTAAGTTGGTTAAACGGATAGAGGGTTTCGAGACGAAACTCTAGGCGCTTGAATCGCCTGATTCCGATAAACGAGCGAAAAGTTATACTAAAACGAAAGTCGGATCAGGAATCGCGATCAGAAAAATTGCGGATTTAATCCGAGAAAAAGGAAAACGACGAACGCTCGCTAAAAAAAACCGGAAAACCGATCTATTTAAAAAAACCGAATCTAATAAACCGGCGAAAACCGACGAAAACCGATCGTTAACGGCACGGAAAACGAGGCGGCGGGGCGGCGGCGGCGGCGCGGCGGCGGCGGGGTCGGGCGGCTGGGGCTAGGGTTCCCGGGTGGGCCGGCTTATAAAGCCATCTCGGGCCGGAGTCCTATCCGGACACAGCCCGTAGGTCGGTTCGTTTTTTTTAAATTATTCCGCTCGGAAGAAAAATAAAAAGAAATACTAAACGGACTCCAAAAATTCCGAAATAAATTTTCACGGGCTTCTAAAATCAAGCCCGACAAAGTGAACATTTATTTGGGACCTAAATGCAATTTTGAAAAACGCATTTTTTTCCTAAATTCAAATAAAACACCGAAAAACTCCGGAATAAAATCCTATTTGATTTTATTATTAAATCCTCAATATTTCTTTATTTTGGGAAAATCATTTTATTCCCTCTCATATTTTTGTAATAGAAATAATTGATGATAAAATAAATAAAATCAAATGATCCTATTCTCAAAATTTGAGAAGACTCAAATATGAAAATAACGAAATCCCCAACTCTCTCCGTTGGTCATTGAGTTGCATAGAATTTCTAGGATCAACCAAAATGTGAATAAAATATGATATGCATTGATGATCTAATGTATAACATTCCAAATTGAAAATTTGGGATGTTACACAACATAATGTCCCTCGTCGCATCAGGACGGGGAAAAATATGGCACATCGCAACGTACGGGGACCAGGGACTCACCGCCGACGCCGGGTTCGCTTGGCTGTAGGGCGCCTTCTCGAACTACCAGTCAACAACCATCCCGTCCTTCGAGATGCTGTTGATCCGGTTAGCGATCTGCTTCCGCGTCAACCGTCGGCACGACATCCGGGTAGGGTCTTGAAGGCGGCGACAAGATCTGTCCCTTTGAGCCCCTCGCGTGCCGTCATCTCCGCGATCCGGCTGCATAGGTTCAGCAGTCCCTGCGGCGGGTTCTTGGGCATATAGCCCTAGTTTATCTTGGCGAGCGGTTGCTCATTGATGAACCGGGGCAAGTTGATGGCGCACGTAGGAGTTCTGACACTTCTTGGAAGAGTCCTCTAGGGGCATCTTGGGGAATAACCCGTTCGGTTGGATCGAGACGACGGTGGCCCCGCAGTCGGACATGGCCCCGGCCTCTGGCCCTTGCTGCTTGAGGAAGAAGAGTGGGCTCCAGAGCTCTACGTCTGGCTCCACTCCCAGGTAGCCTTCGCATAGATTGGCGAAGCCGGAGAGTTGCAGCACCGCGTTCGCGCCCAAGTGGTGCGGCTGCAGCCCAAAGAAGGAAAGAAAGGCGTGGAAGAAGGTGCTCGCGGGGAGGCCAAACCCGCGCTTGAAGTGGCTGAAGAAGACCACGCGCTTGCCCTCTTGCGGCTGCGGCTCCCTCTCACCTTCGGCCATGCGCGCGGCCACCTTCGCCGTTGACGGCAGGCGCCTGGTGTCGCGGAGGTACTGAATATCGGCGGCGGAGACCTCGGACCCCTCCCACGAGCCCTTTGGCGGCGCCATCTGCGGAGCTCGTCGAAAGGTGCGGGGTGCGGCGGTCAGTGAACGTTTTGAGCGGCACCTAGCGTTCCAGCAAGTGGCGAGCTTGGGAGTTGAAGAAGGAGATGGAGGGCAAGATGAGGGGCATGCGCGAGAGCATTTCCATCGTCCCCTCCCTCTGCTTTTATAACCACAGCGAGGCGTGGGATCGGCTACGCCCACAATCCCACTCCCCCACATTATGTGGGCACGTTTTCCCCATGAATACCCCGGGAAGTGCAACCATCTGTGGCGGCCACAATAAATCCCTGCGCGTGGGCCGACGGTGCGGGGCCTAGCCCGCTAATGCGTCCCATCGCGCGTGTGGCCTGGTAGGGCCTCTCCGGCCGCTGTTCACCACGTGGTGATTGCATCGGGCGGCGGTAGGCGCACCCCTTTCCCTTCAAAGACTCGGTAGATGCTTCGGTTTCCCTCCCGTACCGAGGTGCCGTGATCCGGCTTCTGGAAGCCGGCACACAGTGGGTGTTGGCGGACCCGGCAGCCCCAAGCTTCATCAACCCAGCCGCCTTCTCAAGGGGCTGAAACTGCGAAGCCCCCCCCCCCCACTTGAAGCCGGTGGGCCTTCATAGCTTCGGCGACTACTGTCGGGGGGTTAGACCTCGGGTTGGCAACGGAACCCGGATCCTTTCAAAAACATCAGGGCTTGCGATGCCCCTCAGTCCAGTACAACCCTGGTCGGCTTCCCAGCGCAACCCGGTTAGGCGCCGTGACTCGGCCAGCCGGATGGCGCATATGGCCGTATTATTAAACGAGTAAAAGGTTCAACAAAGTCTTCAGGTCTCAAAGGTAAACAAAGCTCACAAAGAGCAAAAACAGAAAAAAGCCACAACTGGCTGGCATATAGAAGATAGGAAACTAAAGACCTATCCTATTACATGACCACCATCCAAACTGGTTGAAGATAGCCCGTGCTACCGTCTCCCACCGGATAGACCCAGTAACCATACGCTCCCTGGCATCCGTCGGAGTGAGTAGCGACCACATACAGATCAATGCAGTGGCCCGGAAAATAACCTGCAAGAAATGAAAATTTGTTGTTTTGTTAAAAACCATATCATTCCTGCAGTTCCAAACTGCCCATAATAAAGCACATACTCCTACACGAATCTGTCTCGCCGTTTCCGAATCTATTCCATCTAACCACGTCCCAAAAAACGTGTTGATAGTATTCGGAAGAGTAATATTAAATGCTATGTGGACAGACCGCCATAGAATTTTTGCCATTGGGCAATCAAGAAAGAGGTGTTTGATGGATTCATTCTGATCACAAAAGCTACATCTTCTAGATCCTGTCCAGTTGCGTTTTGCCAAATTGTCCTTAGTTAGAATGACTTGTTTATGGACAAACCACATAACACTTTAATTTTTAAAGGCACTTTGACTTTCCAAACATGTTTCGATCGAGGTATATGGCCAGTGTTAATAATATCTAGATACATGGACTTAACCGAAAACTCTCCATTCTTAGTGAGTTTCCAGTGTAACTGATCTGGCTGTTGAGAGAGGTGAACGTCCATCAATCTTCTCACAAGATGGAGCCAAGCTTCCCAACGGTTTCCCCGCTAAAGTCCTCCTGAATTGAATATTGAGAGGGTTGGACTGTAATACTGTTGCAACGTAAGCGCCTCTTCGCTGAACAATATTATAGAGAGAAGGATATTGAAGAGCAAGGGGCGTCTGCCCTAGCCATGTATCCTCCCAGAATCTCGTGGTAGTATCATTTCCAACTAAAAAATTGTCCTGTTGAAGAAGACTAATTTCACTCTCATCAGTCCCTTCCAAAATGGTGAATCGGTCGGTCTGACCGTCACCTGGGATAGGGTTTTGGAATGTAGGTACTTATTACGCAGAATCTGGGCCCATGTGGCATCGGTCTATACAGATAGCTTATACAGCCACTTGCTGAGAAGACATCTATTCTTCACCTCTAGATTCTCTATGCCGAGGCCCCCTTGGTCTTTTGGTCTACAATAATGTCCCATTTAGCGAGCCTGTACTTTCGTTTTAACTCATCGCTCTGCCAAAAGAAACGCGATCGATAGAAATCTAGTCTTTTCTGAACTCCAACTGGTACCTCGAAAAAGGACAAGAAAAACATAGGCATACTCGTGAGAACTGAATTAATGACAATTAGTCGGCCTCTGTATGACATAAGCTTGCCCTTCCAACAGCTTAGTTTCTTTTCAAATCGATCCTCAATGCACTTCCATTCTGTGTTGGAAAGCTTGCGATGGTGATTTGGTATACCCAAATACGTAAAGGGCAAAGACCCCAATTCGCACCCGAACAGTTGTTTGTAAGCTTCTTGTTCGTCTCTAGCTCTTCCAAAGCAGAACAATTCACTTTTATGGAAGTTATTCTTTAACCCCGATAACTGTTCGAATAAGCATAACACAAGCTTCATGTTTCTTGCTTTTGCCAAATCATGCTCCGTGAAGATGATAGTATCATCCGCGTACTGTAAGATGGACACACCTCCATCTACTAAATGCGGGACAAGGCCGCCTACTGAATGTTCCTTGGCTTTTCCTATTAGGATCGTCAAACATGTCTACCACAATGTTGAACAGAATCAGTGACATCGGGTCTCCCTGCCTCAGACCCTTGTGTGTCTGGAAATAATGACCTATGTCATCATTCACTTTGATTCCTACACTCCCTTTTTGCGTGAAAGCATCTACCTGGTTTCTCCAGGCCTGATCGAATCCTTTCATTCGCAAT
Organism: Triticum urartu; assembly: GCF_056163025.1. Lineage (NCBI taxonomy): Eukaryota > Viridiplantae > Streptophyta > Magnoliopsida > Poales > Poaceae > Triticum > Triticum urartu. The sequence goes on from NC_141878.1 coordinate 103,216,028, forward strand.
GCCTGCTGAAAAAATGGCCATTTTACCTTATCGTACGCTTTCTCAAAATCCACTTTAAAAATCTTTTTTGGGGGGAGAATTTCACTTCCCCGGCCTCTGCACCAACTAGGGATGCATACGGCCTTTTGTGTATGAGTACTAGGATTTTTAATCTCGGTTACGCACCGAGCCTAGTCCTCAATAAATGTGTGAGTACCAGAAAAGCCTGGTCCTGAAGAATAAATCGGAACCTAAATTCGCCTCCGGAAGGATTTGAACCTAGGTATTGGGTTTGTACATCCACTCCTCCAACCAGTTGAGCTAGGCTCACTTCCCTAATTCTTGTGTGAAGACAGTTTATTTTACCTTCATTTATCTCATCCAAAATTACGGTTAGCCTCCTCTGTTTACCCTAAAAAATGTTGGTTTCGCCTATATATATCACTCGACTTACGGCCTTCTCCTGATTATTGCTTTTCACCATTCTCATAGGTGCCATGCAGGACTACACATTTCATTGCTTGTGTTATCCTGTAAGAAAATGAGATGTAACCAGCAAAGCCTTTCAAACATGTGCTGCAAGAGGCATCAAAAACAAGGCACAGCTTCTCGCTCAGCTTGTTTATTTTCTATTTACTGTTTTTGTATCGGTTTCATTATTTGTTCTAGAATCTGTAGCTCAACTCAGTTTATATATGATTTTACTCCCAAAAAGAATTTGATTATGTTTGTTCTTTCAGCTTTAGGCAAATCTATGCCTTGATTATGAATTTAAACATGTTGTTTTCATGACTCTTGAGTCTGCCACTCCGTCTACCACTGGGATCACACCAATTGGTAATTAGCCGATGAATATATAAATTCCTGGATCTAATATGTCATCTGCTGCTGTACTAATTAGGTATCAAGTGAGCCTTCAAGTTCTGACACAATGTCGAACATCCCTCTTTAAGCGAAAGTCTGGTTGGCAATATGACTAGCCACCCAGCATGTATTACTTTCCTTTTTTTAGAAGCTCAAGGTTGTTGGTAAATTTCTACCAAGCAATGATTTGTGAGCTCTAGTGAGAATACAAACATTGAGGTGGGGGTGGAGATGCGGGTCATCAGGAGACGGGAAGCACTGCAGTCGATGCAGAGCACCGGCAATGGCGCTGTTATCCTCGCACGATTCGTCAGATCCAACCTTGCGCCCGTGCCAGCTTTTGATGGGGCCGTCACTGCAGGGATGCCCATGCTCACCGACCACTAGCGCTCCATTGTGGTGCTCAGCCTCTGCAACTGCGGCCCAATGGTGGGTCCATCGGGCATTCATTCCTCTTTGAATCACACATTCGAATTCGTTGTCGTTTTTCCATGTATGCATGATTAGTGTAGAATCCTGGTAGGGCTCCTTGATCGGAAGTGCCATCGCGGGTGTGGGATTTGTGCAAAAGCTCATCTGATCGCTGTGTTTGGATGGTTGCTTTGCATTGGTCAACTTTTGGTTGTAGAGATTCTGATTGGGTTTAACCTTGGGCACGGGTGTATAGCTTGGCACCATGTTACTGTGCTTTGTGGTGGACACACTTGCTGCAAGCCACGCAGTCAACAATGCCCAGCGCCAGTCGCCGGAAGCCCTCCTTCGTCAGCTGATTCCGTTCTTTTTTGTGGGCATACTTACTATATCTGAATTTTGAGCCGCGCATGTTGAAAATTTTGAGGTTACTATACTGCAGAGGAGCCATGCATCTTGTGGTTATTAAAGGGAACCACATCTGAATTTTTCGGCTGCATGTTTCAGGGTTATGTACTAGAAAGGATGAAACAAAAGGAGTCCGTTTATTTTAGTTTTCAAGGAGAAATATTGCAGTTATTGCGTGTATATCCAAAGCACAAAATGTCTCCTTGCATCCTTGGACAATTCTTTCTGATCTTGTGTGTATGTTTTTGCAGAGTTTGGTAATGCAAGAAGACGCATGTCTTCAATAGTGGACGTAATGCACCAAAGGAAATACAGTATATAATGTTTGGATTGACAGGTACAAACAATTTAACTTACAACTAAGGAGTTTGTACCATGTTTGGGGAATGCAATACTAACCTCACAGTATTCATCTGAGCAAATGTGAATAAAATTTGGAATAGCAAAATTCTTCAGAGGAATGTGGCTATTTGTCAATTTGTCTGAGCAGATTGGAAAGGAGTTGGTTTATATTTTTATGATTTGCAACCTCCGTTCTGCTGCAATGTTTAGCAGGTGTGCATGATGTTTAATACGCGGTTTTGGTAGTTTTCCTTTCTTTTACTCGAATCCTTGGTGGATTGTTCTCACTAGGAACCATGAGGCTTTTTATTTATTTTTCAAGACAACCATTCTATCCCAGTTGGGTTTATGAAATGAAATAGGTATGTCTGGGTAGTATAGAATAAACGGCTGGGTTATATACACTAATTCTGATTATGACAAAAGATTAGGTGATCCTCAATTAAAAGGACGAACTATAGTAGTGGTTCGTCCAATAACTAGGTCGTTAACAAATATAACTCCGTAATTACTTCTCAGTATGATATGAGGTCATCAGTACATACAGCATACTAACGGCCAGAAGAATATGTCAACAAGCGAAACCGATTATTGAAGGGAACCAATTCTTGAAAAGTTCGCTGCGTCTGTCCCAGTCTCTCTGTCATTATCGAGGTACACTCACACCAGTTTCTGCAAGGCAGCAGGGAGATAATAAACTTCAGTTGTCGTGCAGCAAGCAGCTGTAATCTACATAAATCCCTGAGCACACTGGGTGAGGTGCTACAACCAAAACACAAAAGAAGAAAAATTGGCGGCAAGAAATTTGATAATCCTCTAATGTAAAATCAAGTTACCAAATGCAACAACAATCACAATATAGAGTATGGAACAACTACAATCACAATTTGAGTATGGAACTCTGGAGTTTCTTGGGTAACAAAACAATCACGAGATGGTACAAGAAAATATAATTGCTCCATGAATTGGAAATTTCAAATTCATTTTATCCAACAGACTGATACTTATGCTATAGGAGTACTTTTTTTTTCTAGATTGCCCGATATATTCTGAAATTCGGTTGAGTAACAGAGTTCATCCAAACAAATCATTGTACATTGGTGCTAAACATAATTGAGACACATGGAATTAGGTGGCGAACAGGTTCACACGGCACCGGCTGAACCACCGATCCATGACGGCCTCCGCGTTTGCATGCCTGCTAGCCGCCGAGGTGGAGGACCATGCAGAAGCTGGTGAGTTTGATGAACCAGCAGCCGAAGGCGCATTCATCATATGGAATGTTTCAATACTTTGTTAAGGTTGTTATGATCTTTTCTAATTCTCCTATAAAAACAAGTATAGAAAAGCTAGCTCACCTTGCTAATTTCACTTCTCATCTTCTCCTAACTTTGTTATATTCTTATTCCTGATACTTACATCTTGACTAAAGGTTTGAACATGTTCTTTCTTCTAGGTTGTTCCCACTGTATTCTCATTCCTCTCCAATTATGGGCCCGTTCTGCAATGCTCCAGCTCCAAGCTTCCTCAACTTCACAAATGAAGCTGAGGCGAACGCTCTGGCTCCTGGAAGCTGGAATTGAGAAGCTAGCGATCTGTCTTAGTGTAAAAAAGGAGAAGATGGGGAAGCAGCTCTTTTCCAGATCCGTGAAAGAAAAAGTTGGAGTTGAGGGCAAATTACGCTGGGTTGCCACCACCAAGTGATTCTCAGCGTACCGGTTCAAGTTTCTTTGCCGAACTCCCTCTCGCATGCGTTGGCAATTTGTATTGGGCCCCAACCTGGCCTGCCAATCCCGTCAAATGGGCTGGCAGCCTCGTACGTATCGACCAAAAGCGGAAGCTGAGTTGCCAAACGCTTTCCAAGTCGCCACCAGAAGCGAGAAGTCGTGCGAGAAGCTGAATTTAGGAAGTTTTGGAGAAGCTAGGCCTGTTTCAGAACAGGCCCTATGTTGTGGCTGTCCCTTGTGTGCACAAGCATACCCATGTGTGTAGACGAACATATATTTGTGTGATTTGAACAATTTTCAAGATGTTATTTTATGATATAACATTTCAGAAGTAATGAGAGTGTTTGGTTCGCTCTTGCTTTTTGCACCAAGGGCGCAAGTATGTTAAATATGGAAGAATTAGGCAGGTGAATCAGTTACAGTACCATCAACCATCAATTATACAACAAGTGCTGAGACCTGACATGTTGTAATCGCATCAGTACACAGAGCAATTACAAGAATCAGTGAACAGTCGTTGCATGTTTCATTATAGATCGATCAAAACTTTATTCAGTGATGAGAACAACACATGGATCAAGCTCCAACCACAAGGACACAGTATGCAAAAGTCAAATAGTATCTGACACTCTTCATACATAACATATTATGAGAAGTTCATTCCCCTCAATAAATAAATAAATTATGACAAGTTCATGATTTTTCTGTAACGAACAAGTGAACTTCAGCAGAAAAGAATGATACCCAATCATAGCATTGCGACTTACAGACACCAAAACGATCCTTGCTGCACTGTCCTACAGCCATCTCAACTCTATCGTGACACAAATGGCAATGTGTTGGGGTTCTATATAAATCAGTCAAATCACATAATAAATTTCGTTCGATATAGAAGATGAGTTTTATAGATGCCCAAATCTTGAATGCCAACAGGGACGAGCCACAAACAACACATGGTGACGAATTTTTAAGATGCAGATGGTAGAACAAGATTAATCATCAGCCGCGACTAGGAAACCATACCCAATTCCCCCAAAACGTGGTCCAAATCAAATGGCAAGCAGAGAGTTGTACAGTAGTTATATTATAGGCGTCGAATTTACCAGAGCCGGGCGAACACATACCATAGGTTCAACATAAGATGGATCACAGTATCAACATAATAAACATGGACAGGTGAATAAGGCAGATGGGCACAACGAGCTAATAAGAAACCAACCAACTTTGCTGCATACAAGCTTGAATAGATGGGACAGATATGATGTTGAACGGCTAGGCTCAGCAGCATCATATAAAATCCCCAAGTTCTTCGGAATAACGGAGGATCCCGTCCTCGCTGCTGGCGAAGCGGAAGCGGCTGAAGTCAATCTTGTTCCACTCTTCCCTCAGCTCCTCCCAAAATTTGCCACTGTTGTCATAGTAGTCTTCTTCAACCTCGGCGTACCCCTTCTCGATCAGATCCTTGCGGACCTTGGCCTGCAACTCTCCAAACCTGTCATCGGCCTCCTTGTCGTTCCCCGGCGGCAGCTCCTTGTCCAGCTCCTCGCTTCTCTTGATCATATCAGCGGGGGATATTGTGGACGGAAGGATGTGGATGTTGGGGGGCTCCCACTTGTCGGCCAAGATCAGCCTTATGTCGTTTTTCAGCAGACGAACCTTGCCTGGGGCGGCCACGTCCCTGTACTCGGGCTTGGACTGCTCGAGGACCCTCTCCACCGCGGCATCCAGCTCTTGAGGTTCCAGATTGGCGGCCTCGGGAAAGTTTAACAACGTCTCCCTGACCACTGGCCGGTGCTTCGCAAATTCAGACTCCCAGTCATAATCATGATCATCCTCGTATTCAGATTCATAATCATCATCGTCATATTCAGACTCATAGTCATCCTCATCCTCATCATAATAACCATCATAGTCAGCATCATCTTGATAATAAAGATCGGCATCCTCATCAGCATAAACATCCTGTTCCCCAGCCTCAGCCTGAGGCTCAGAAACAGGCTCCTGAATCTCCGCCTCAGCCTGAAGCTCAGAAACAGGCTCCTCGATCTCTGCGTCAGCCTGAGGCCCAGAAAACGTTGCCTTAGCGATGCCCTGCTCCAGGAAGGGGTCGACCACCATAGGCTCGGCGGCGGCCACAGACACAACATCAGCGCGTCTGGGGAGTTTTGCCGTGGCCAGAATCTCATTGATCTCCTTTTCCTGCTCCTGCTCTTCATCATGATCCTGATCTGCCTCCTTGGCCTTCCTTTTCAGAAGAGCATACTCGCGGTTTAACGCCGTAGGCTCGGTGGCGCATCGCTCCGGCGTGCCGAACCCGTCGATGGCTGACTTCTGCTGCGCGGGATTGGAGGAAATCTCTTCGGCCGTGCACCGCCCCAGCACGCGCTTGGTGGCGAAACCCTCGTTGCCGGCCATCGGCGGATGTGATCCTGATGCCGAATCCACTCGCTTCGCCAAGTTTAGTGAGATTGGGATTTGTTGTAGGAGGAGGGGGGCGGCGGCGTCTAGACGTATATAAAGGGGGTGAGGCTAACCCTACCTCCCGTCGGAACTGGGATCAGGCCATGGCTCGTTGGGTCGAGACCCTCACGGATTGCTTTGCAGCCCGGGCTCCCATTGGGCCAGGCCCGGTCCGCGATGGATTTTGTTCCTTTTCTTTTTCTTCAGAAAATGAGGAGACTCATATCAAATGTTGATCTACTGTGTTTCTAGGACATGGATTTCTAAAATGTGTTAACCTAAGCCATGGAACTATATAATGCAATCTTCTGTGAAATTTTCTTTTCTAGCTCCGCCTCCATAGAGGCCAGTTTTTGAAAAATTCAAAATTCTACAAAATCTATATTTTCACATTTCAAAAATTCCGAAAAAAATACAGACATATATGGAGGCATAACACACATGTGTGTAAATTTTCAGGACGAAGTACGTTGAAATGAAGGTCGTGCAAAAAAGACAAATGCGTGGCTCTTTAACACATGATATTACTCATCCCCAAAGTCCATGAATTTGTTCTTTTTGCACAGATCACATCTCAAGTTTTTTCATTCTGAAATTTTATGTGCATACACATCACATCCTTGTGTACTTATACAATTTTTTCAGATTTTTTTGAAATCAAAAGGTATGAATTTTGATTTTTTTTAAAGAGGCCTCCATGAAGACCGAGCTCCAAATTACCGTTCTCAACAAACTACAACTTACCAGCCTCCTTCCATGTACTCCTCCCATGTACAAATGTTCTGAGACAATTAGAGATCGACACTTAGTGAAGGGCTGGTGACTAATTTTCATCAAAAGATGCACACAAATATATTTTTTCTTAGAAACCAAAATCCAACAGTGTAAAAAATCGTCCCGACAAATAAAACCCAAGAATAATGTGCCTTGTGACAGTAACTCTACCAGGAAATCACTAACCGTTACTCCTCTAAAAGATGTTGGAGTACCCGCCTCCCTGGGCCGCAGGTGAAGCGAGGCTCCTGGTTGTTCGTTGGCAAGTAGCTTACGGCGCGAGCCTCTTGGGGTGGCTCTGCGTTGTCCAATCTGCCTGGACAGTGCATGGTTAATCCGGCTGGAAGGTCCATGACGGGTGGACCGCGTGCCTGTTCGGGGCCATCATCATTAGGCAGCGCTCGTCGTACACCAGCTCGCACGCAAGAGCCTGCCCGGGCCGGGTGTCGGCGAGTCGTCGGTTCCGCAATGGCATGTAGCAAGGGTCCATGATGGGTGGACCACAGGTGTGAAAGTGCAACTATCCCTAGGTGGTTTTGGTAATTCCTAACAACATATAGCTCATTGAACTAATGCTCTTTCAAGATGATCATTTCAGAAAGTTCAATGATTGGCATGGCATGGACTAGGAATGTGGACCCCTCAAAATACTAAGGGCACATATTGGCTCAAGCTCAAGACTCTACATTTTCATTTTAGTGATCCAAGATCACATTGGGTCCATAGGAAAAGTCAATACTATTAAAAGGGGATGAGGTGTTGCTTAATGGCTTGCTTGCTCAAAATGCTTAGTGATATGCTCCAAAATCCCTCAACCACTTTATCATATCCACATATGTCCCAAACCAAAAGTCAAACTCGGCCCCACCGATTTGATCTATCCGGCGCCATCGAGTTCATTTGACATAGCCATAGCCAGAAACCCTTATCAGTTCGGTCTCACCGAAAGGGATCTTGGTTTCACCGAGATGGGATTGCAAACTCTCTGTTTCCCTTCGTAAAGTTTCGATCTAACCAAGATGAGCGATCGGTCCCACCAAGTTTGCAATGCAAACTCTCTGTTTCCTTTTCGTAACGTTTTGGCCTCACCGAAATGAGCGATCAGTCCCACCAAGTTTGCCTGACCAGCCCTGTGTTTGCCTATTACAATTGATCTCACCGAGTTTATGTGATCGGTCTCAATGAGATTACGTTATGCCCTAACTGTAATGAAATCGGTCCCACCGAGTTGACATGTCAGTCCCATTGAAAATCCTAACGTTCACATTTTGAACTAAATCGGTCTGGCCGAGTTTAACTATTCGGTCCCATCGAGTTTGATAAATTATGTGTAACGGTTAGATTTTGTGTCGAGGCTATATATACCCCTCCACCCTTCCTCCATTTGTAGAGAGAGCCATCAGAACGTGCCTGCACTTCTATCATTCATTTTCTGAGAGAGAACCACCTACTCATGTGTTGATACCAAGATATTCCATTCCAACCAGAAGAATCTTGATCTCTAGCCTACCCCAAGTTACTTTCCACTCAAATCATCTTTCCACCAAATCCAAATCTATGAGAGAGAGTTGAGTGTTGGGGAGACTATAATTTGAAGCACAAGAGCAAGGAGTTCATCATCAACACATCATCTATTACCTTTTGGAGAGTGGTGTCTCCTAGATTGGTTAGGTGTCACTTGGGAGCCTCCGTCAAGATTGTGGAGTTGAACCAACGAGTTTGTAAAGGTAAGCAGATCGCCTACTTCGTGAAGATCTACCCAAGTGAGGCAAGTCCTTCATGGGCAATGGCCATGGTGGGATAGACAAGGTTGCTTCTTCATGGACCCTTCGTGGGTGGAACCCTCCGTGGACTCGAGCAACCGTTGCCCTTCATGGGTTGAACTCTCCATCAACGTGGATGTATGATAGCACCACCTATAGGTGTTAGGTTTCGTAGTAATTTCAAAAAAATTCCTACGCACACGCAAGATCATGGTGATGCATAGCAACGAGAGGGGAGAGTGTTGTCTACGTACCCACGCAGACCGACTGCGGAAGCATTGACACAACGTAGAGGAAGTAGTCGTACGTCTTCACGATCCAACCGATCAAGCACCGAAACTACTGCACCTCCGAGTTCGAGCACATGTTCAGCTCGATGACGATCCCCGGACTCCGATCCAGCAAAGTGTCGGGGAAGAGTTCCTTCAGCACGACGGCGTGGTGACGATCTTGATGCACTACAGCAGCAGGGCTTCGCCTAAACTCCGCTACAGTATTATCGAGGAATATGGTGGCTGGGGGCACCGCACACGGCTAAGGAATAGATCACGTGGATCAACTTGTGTGTTCTAGGGTGCCTCTACCTCAGTATATAAAGGACTAGAGGGGGGAGGCTAGCCGGCCACAGGAGGCGCGCCAGGAGAGTCCTACTCCCTCTGGGAGTAGGATTCCCCCCCCCCAATCCTAGTTGGAATAGGACTCCTTGAGGGGGGAAAGAGAGAGAGGGGGCCGGCCACATCTCCTAGTCCTAATAGGACTAGGGGAAGGGGGGAGGCGCACAGTCACCTTGGGCTGCCCTTTTCTCCTTTCCACTAAAGCCCACTAAGGCCCATATAGCTCCCGGGGGGTTCCGGTAACCTCCCGGTACTCCGGTAAAATCCCGATTTCACCCGGAACATTTCCGATATCCAAACATAGGCTTCCAATATATCAATCTTTATGTCTCGACCATTTCGAGACTCCTCGTCATGTCCGTGATTACATCCGGGACTTCGAACAACCTTTGGTACATCAAAATGCATAAACTCATAATATAACTGTCATCGTAACCTTAAGCGTGCGGACCCTACGGGTTCGAGAACAATGTAGACATGACCGAGACATGTCTCTGGTCAATAACCAATAGCGGGACCTGGATGCCCATATTGGCTCCTACATATTCTACGAAGATCTTTATCGGTCAGACCGCATAACAACATACGTTGTTCCCTTTGTCATCGGTATGTTACTTGCCCGAGATTCGATCGTCGGTATCCAATACCTAGTTCAATCTCGTTACCGGCAAGTCTCTTTACTCGTTCTGTAATACATCATCCCGCAACTAACTCATTAGTTGCAATGCTTGCAAGGCTTATGTGATGTGCATTACCGAGAGGGCCCAGAGATACCTCTCCGACAATCGGAGTGACAAAACCTAATCTCGAAATACGCCAACCCAACATGTACCTTTGGAGACACCTGTAGTACTCCTTTATAATCACCCAGTTACGTTGTGACGTTTGGTAGTACCCAAAGTGTTCCTTCGGTAAACGGGAGTTGCATAATCTCATAGTTACAGGAACATGTATAAGTCATGAAGAAAGCAATAGCAACATACTAAACGATCGGGTGCTAAGCTAATGGAATGGGTCATGTCAATCAGATCATTCTCTTAATGATGTGATCCCGTTAATCAAATAACAACTCATTGTTCATGGTTAGGAAACATAACCATCTTTGATTAACGAGCTAGTCAAGTAGAGGCATACTAGTGACACTTTGTTTGTCTATGTATTCACACATGTATTATGTTTCCGGTTAATACAATTCTAGCATGAATAATAAAAATTTATCATGATTATAAGGAAATAAATAATAACTTTATTATTGCCTCTAGGGCATATTTCCTTCAGTCTCCCAATTGCACTAGAGTCAATAGTCTAGATTACACCGTAATGATTCTAACACCCATGGAGCCTTGGTGCTGATCATGTTTTGCTCGTGGAAGAGGCTTAGTCAACGGGTCTGCAACATTCAGATCCGTATGTGTCTTGCAAATCTCTATGTCTCCCACCTGGACTAGATCCCGGATGGAATTGAAGCGTCTCTTGATGTGCTTGGTTCTCTTGTGAAATCTGGATTCCTTTGCCAAGGCAATTGCACCAGTATTGTCACAAAAGATTTTCATTGGACCCGATGCACTAGGTATGACACCTAGATCAGATATGAACTCCTTCATCCAGACTCCTTCGTTCGCTGCTTCCGAAGCAGCTATGTACTCCGCTTCACATGTAGATCCTGCTACGACGCTTTGTTTAGAACTGCACCAGCTGACAGCTCCACCGTTTAATGTAAACACGTATCCGGTTTGAGATTTAGAATCGTCCGGATCAGTGTCAAAGCTTGCATCAACGTAACCATTTACGACGAGCTCTTTGTCACCTCCATATACGAGAAACATATCCTTAGTCCTTTTCAGGTATTTTAGGATGTTCTTGACCGCTGTCCAGTGATCCACTCCTGGATTACTTTGGTACCTCCCTGCTAGACTTATAGCAAGGCACACATCGGGTCTGGTACACAGCATTGCATACATGATAGATCCTATGGCTGATGCATAGGGAACATCTTTCATATTCTCTCTATCTTCTGCAGTGGTCGGGCATTGAGTCTTACTCAATTTCACACCTTGTAACACAGGCAAGAATCCTTTCTTTGCTTGATCCATTTTGAACTTCTTCAAAATTTTGTCAAGGTATGTTGTTTGTGAAAGTCCAATTAAGCGTTTTGATCTATCTCTATAGATCTTTATGCCTAATATGTAAGCAGCTTCACCGAGGTCTTTCATTGAAAAACTCTTATTCAAGTATCCCTTTATGCTATCCAGAAATTCTGTATCATTTCCAATTAGTAATATGTCATCCACATATAATATCAGAAATGCTACAGAGCTCCCACTCACTTTCTTGTAAATACAGGCTTCTCCGAAAGTCTGTATAAAACCAAATGCTTTGATCACACTATCAAAGCGTTTATTCCAACTCCGAGAGGCTTGCACCAGTCCATAAATGGATCGCTGGAGCTTGCACACTTTGTTAGCTCCTTTTGGATCGACAAAACCTTCTGGTTGCATCATATACAACTCTTCTTCCAGAAATCCATTCAGGAATGCAGTTTTGACATCCATTTGCCAAATTTCATAATCATAAAATGCGGCAATTGCTAACATGATTCGGACGGACTTAAGCATCGCTACGGGTGAGAAAGTCTCATCGTAGTCAATCCCTTGAACTTGCCGAAAACCTTTTGCGACAAGTCGAGCTTTGTAGACAGTAATATTACCGTCAGCGTCAGTCTTCTTCTTGAAGATCCATTTATTCTCAATTGCTTGCCGATCATTGGGCAAGTCAACCAAAGTCCATACTTTGTTCTCATACATGGATCCCATCTCAGATTTCATGGCTTCAAGCCACTTTGCGGAATCTGGGCTCACCATCGCTTCTTCATAGTTCGTAGGTTCATCATGATCTAGTAGCATGACTTCCAGAACAGGATTACCGTACCACTCTGGCGCGGATCTCACTCTAGTTGATCTACGAGGTTCAGTAGTATCTTGATCTGAAGTTTCATGATCATTATCATTAGCTTCCTCACTAACTGGTGTAGGTGTCACTGGAACAGTTTTCTGTGATGTACTACTTCCCAGTAAGGGAGCAGGTATAGTTACCTCGTCAAGTTCTACTTTCCTCCCACTCACTTCTTTTGAGAGAAACTCCTTCTCTAGAAAGTTTCCGAATTTAGCAACAAAAGTCTTGCCATCGGATCTATGATAGAAGGTGTATCCAATAGTTTCCTTTGGATATCCTACGAAGACACATTTCTCCGATTTGGGTTCGAGCTTATCAGATTGAAGCTTTTTCACATAAGCATCGCAGCCCCAAACTTTCAGAAACGACAACTTTGGTTTCTTGCCAAACCATAGTTCATAAGGCGTCGTCTCAACGGATTTTGATGGTGCCCTATTTAACGTGAATGCGGCCGTCTCTAGAGCGTATCCCCAAAACGATAGCGGTAAATCAGTAAGAGACATCATAGATCGCACCATATCTAGTAAAGTACGATTACGACGTTCGGACACACCATTATGCTGTGGTGTTCCGGGTGGCGTGAGTTGCGAAACTATTCCACAATTTTTCAAATGTACACCAAACTCGTAACTCAAATATTCTCCTCCACGATCAGATCGTAGAAACTTTATTTTCTTGTTACGATGATTTTCAACTTCACTCTGAAATTCCTTGAACTTTTCAAATGTTTCAGACTTATGTTTCATTAAGTAGATATACCCATATCTGCTTAAATCATCTGTGAAGGTGAGAAAATAACGATATCCGCCACGAGCCTCAATATTCATCGGACCACATACATCTGTATGTATGATTTCCAACAAATCTGTTGCTCTCTCCATAGTTCTGGAGAACGGTGTTTTGGTCATCTTGCCCATGAGGCACGGTTCGCAAGTACCAAGTGATTCATAATCAAGTGGTTCCAAAAGTCCATCAGTATGGAGTTTCTTCATGCGCTTTACACCGATATGACCTAAACGGCAGTGCCACAAATAAGTTGCACTCTCATTATCAACTCTGCATATTTTGGCTTCAACATTATGAATATGTGTGTTACTACTATCGAGATTCAATAAGAATAGACCACTCTTCAAGGGTGCATGACCATAAAAGATATTACTCATATAAATAGAACAACCATTATTCTCTAATTTAAATGAATAACCGTCTCGCATCAAACAAGATCCAGATATAATGTTCATGCTTAACGCTGGCACCAAATAACAATTATTTAGGTCTAATACTAATCCCGAAGGTAGATGTAGAGGTAGCGTGCCGACTGCGATCACATCGACTTTGGAACCGTTTCCCACGCGCATCGTCACCTCGTCCTTAACCAATCTTCGCTTAATCCGTAGTCCCTGTTTCGAGTTGCAAATATTAGCAACAGAACCAGTATCAAATACCCAGGTGCTACTGCGAGCATTAGTAAGGTACACATCAATAACATGTATATCACATATACCTTTGTTCACCTTGCCATCCTTCTTATCCGCCAAATACTTGGGGTAGTTCCGCTTCCAGTGACCAGTCTACTTGCAATAGAAGCACTCAGTTTCAGGCTTAGGTCCAGGTTTGGGTTTCGTCTCTTGAGTAGCAACTTGCTTGCCGTTCTTTTTGAAGTTCCCCTTCTTCTTCCCTTTGCCCTTTTTCTTGAAACTAGTGGTCTTGTTGACCATCAACACTTGATGCTCCTTCTTGATTTCTACCTCCGCAGCTTTCAGCATCGCGAAGAGCTCGGGAATAGTCTTGTTCATCCCTTGCATATTATAGTTCATCACAAAGCTCTTGTAGCTTGGTGGCAGTGATTGAAGAATTCTGTCAATGACGCAATCATCTGGAAGATTAACTCCCAATTGAATCAAGTGATTATTATACCCAGACATTTTGAGTATATGCTCACTGACAGAATTGTTCTCCTCCATCTTGCAGCTATAGAACTTATTGGAGACTTCATATCTCTCAATCCGGGCATTTGCTTGAAATATTAACTTCAACTCCTGGAACATCTCATATGCTCCATGACGTTCAAAACGTCGTTGAAGTCCCGATTCTAAGCCGTAAAGCATGGCACACTGAACTATCGAGTAGTCATCAGCTTTGCTCTGCCAGACGTTCATAACATCCGGCGTTGCTCCTGTAGCAGGCCTGGCACCCAGCGGTGCTTCCAGGACGTAATTCTTCTGTGCAGCAATGAGGATAATCCTCAAGTTACGGACCCAGTCCATGTAATTGCTACCATCATCTTTCAACTTTGCTTTCTCAAGGGACGCATTAAAATTCAACGGAACAACAGCACGAGCCATCTATCTACAATCAAACATAAACAAGCAAGATACTAATCAGGTACTAAGTTTCATGATAAATTTAAGTTCAGTTAATCAAATTAATTAAAGAACTCCCACTTAGATAGACATCCCTCTAATCCTCTAAGTGATTACGTGATCCAAATCAACTAAACCATAACCGATCATCACGTGAGATGGAGTAGTTTTCAATGGCGAACATCGTTATGTTGATCATATCTACTATATGATTCACGCTCGACCTTTCGGTCTCTGTGTTCCGAGGCCATATCTGTATATGCTTGGCTCGTCAAGTATAACCTGAGTATTCCGCGTGTGCAACTGTTTTGCACCCGTTGTATTTGAACGTAGAACCTATCACACCCGATCATCACGTGGTGTCTCAGCACGAAGAACTTTCGCAACGGTGCATACTCAGGGAGAACACTTCTTGATAATTTAGTGAGAGATCATCTTATAATGTGTAACATCCCAAAATTCTAAATTTTGGAATGTTATAAACAATAGATAGATTTGATTGATTGTTTGATTGATTGTGTGAAATTGAGTGAAATTCGAATTTTTTGAAAGTTAAATGAGAGGGAATAAAAGGACTTTCCCAAATATAGGAAAAATGAAGATTTAATAAATAGATCAAATTTCGTTTTCCGGTGTTTGTTTGCGTTTTATTTGGATAGGGAAAAATGCGCGTTTTTGAAAATTTTATTTTAGGCCTGGAGAAAAGTTCATTTTGTTCGGCTCATTTTTAGGAGTCGGGGAAAATTTACTTTATTAGTTTTGGAATCCGGTAGATTTTGTTTTTCTGTGTTTTTCTGAGCGCGGAACCGTTTAAAAAAAAATTCCAAAGGCCAACCGGGCCAAGGCCCAGCTAGCCAAAGGCCACCGCCCCAGCCGCCGTGCACCAGGCGCAAGGCAAGGCGCCAGGGAGCCGCCGCCTCTTCCTTTTAGGAAATCCTAGTAGGACTTTGGTCCTACTTCCGTATATTCCTTTTCTATTTCTAGATCTTTCCTACTCCTATTCCAATTCCTTGTCCCCTACCCCAAGTTTTGTCTCCCCTCACCAATATAAATACCCAAGCACCCCCCCTCTAAATCATCAAACCCAAAGCCTAGAGCTTTCCTCTCCAAGCCGCGCCCCACCCCGCGCCTCTCACCCGCGCCGCGCCTCACCCGCCGCCGCCCTAAGCCGTCGCCCGCGCCCTTGCGTCACCGCCGCCGCCGCACCTTGCCGCGCCGCCGCCGCCCTGCGTCACCGCCGCCGCCATACACCGCCGCCGCCGCCATGCGTCACCGCGCCGCCGCCGCCCTGCGTCAACGCCGCCGTCGCCGCCGTTCGCCGGAGGTACCGCGCCCGTCTCTTCTTTCCCTCGGTTCGGTTTATCTTATAAACCGTTCCAATTCTTTTCTTCTCTACCGATTCGTTTTCTCTCCGATTCTTCGCCAAACCGTTCCGGTTTTCTAGATCTGTTTTCGTTCTTCTTTCGGACTGTTCGTCTCAACGAACGTGATCACCGATTCTGTCCCGGTTAACGACGCCCGTTCGTTTAACCGTTCTTCTTTTTCTTCTCATCGGATTTATTCCGCGATCGCGATCTCAGATCCGATCTTCGTTCTAGTTTATCTTCTCGCCCGTTTATCGGAATCAGGTGATTCAAGCGCCTGGAGTTTCGTCTCGAAACCGCCGTTCCGTCTAATCAACTTGAACAAGTTTTTGCTACTGTAAAATTTTGACCTAGTTTCAACTTGCTAGAACCGAGTTGTTTTCTTCCGCCGTTTGTTTTTCGTTTCTTTGTTCGGTTCGTTCTTTCTTTGCAACCGGAGTTCTTAAGTTGAACTTTCTGGTTCGTTCTCTTGTTCGATTTTTCCCTGTGCATTAGATGAGTACTTATTGTGTGGTTATTATTGCTTGCCTACGATAGATTGACCGGAGTGTGACGAGTAGATCTATCACGAGTTTTGAGTGCGAATCTTCTTCATCAACATTGCAGGCAAGTTCACACTTTGATCATACCTTTTCTACAACCCATGTTTTATTGCATTAGATCAATCCTCACACATTGCATGATTAGGATCTAATTAAATTGTGGGATGGGAAGTAGATGAGGCAGTACCTATTACCTGTATTATTATGAAACCTTTGGGAGTCACTTCTACGTTTGCTTATTATTATGCCATGCTATGCTAGTAGACGTGGATTGGGTGAGTGATATCCATTACAGATGTGAGTTGAAAATTTTAAAAGGTTTATCTAAGGTGGCAACTTAAACACACATCTGGGTGGATTGAGGCACCTGATGTCTATCAGGACTTGCCTGTTTTTTTTGGACCGCCACCCAGGCTCAAAGGGATCATAAGATCTTTCATGCTAGAAACTTCCGTGTGCAGTCACAAGCCATTATGGGCTCTGGCATAGTTGACTAAGTTGTGCGAACTCTTACGGGGTGGACTAGCAGATGTAGGGGTTGTAGGTGGTACGGTCTACCCCACATGTAAGGTGCTAGTGCTTCTGAAAGACTGTGTCTCGGTCATCCGTCTTCTCAAACACCCTGTAGTGCGAGAAACCAAACGGAGGCGATCGAGTCTTGTGGGGAAAAGTGCGCAAACCTCTGCAGAGTAACAAACTAATCATGATTAGCCGTGTCCCCGGTTATGGACAACTTGAGTATCTAGTACTTGAATATCATTGTGAATGTCAACATGTTACTTCTAATTAATGTTGTTGGGTTTTAATTATTTTTAATTGGGATTGAGAATGCTGTCAACCATTCTCAATGTTTCACAACCACCATGATAGTTAAATAAACTTATTCCTTTGCAGTAGGGAAAAATTGGCTTTACGCAAAAACTTTATAACCATAGAGCTTTTCCACCAGCCAAATATGCATGTAGTGATAGCCATTGTTCATCATTCTCTATGGTGTGAATTTGCCAGTATATTCAATGTATTGACCCGTTTCGGGCTGCAACGTCTTATGTTGCAGGTTTCTTACGACGAGTAAGTGTTACGTTAGGGTTACGATTTCTACACTCAACTTTGCCGTTGGTGTTGATGGGAATCCACAACCTTGTTGCTTCCGCTATATGGATTGAGGTAATAGTATTTACGTTACTTTATACATGTGATTTACCTCTGTTATAAATCCTTCGAGTACTGTGTGTGTCAGCATACTGATCCAGGGATGACACATAAGCACAGAGACTTGATCCATTCGGGTCGGGTCGCTACAAGATGGTATCAGAGCACATGTTGACTGTAGGACGTGACCCTAGAAATTGGCAAGCCCATAGCAAAGATTTTTCTCTACAACTTTCCCTTTCAAAAAGATCTTATACCTCTCTTCTCTTCTGAGCTTATTCAAAAATTCCCTTTAGTGAGACCATACCCCTTTCCCTTTTGACCACCCGAAGATTTGACTGATGAGACCATTCCAAGATGTACAAGATATCGGACAACCGAGACCATTCGGAAGGAAGGGGATTTTACCATACATTATGATAATGGAAACTACAACGGTTGAAGACTCCGAAGACTAGGAGAATCTGAAGGCTCTGAAGAATTCCCAGATTTGTATGACCTAGGAAGGCTACCCTTATGGAACTTGGCAGATTATGGAAGTTGTCAATACCCGAGATCAAGGTGTATCGGAGAAAGACCGAAACAAGGAGCATGAGAACTCAAAGTTCTGTTAAGGAAAACCCTAAGGCAGAAGATATCAACTATGGAATGATAGCTCATGAATGACAAGAGCAGAAACATGGTTATCCGTGATGTCATCGCCCGCTGATGCTACTGTCACCGTGCTGAGTTAAGGATGCATTTCTTCAGAATAGATTTGATGGAAGAAGGCTGATGGAGCACCTAATAGTAAGATGAAGTTTTAACCTTAGCCGGTGTAACACCAGGGTCTGGAGTAGTACATCAAGAAGTTTAAGGTGGAGCTACAAGAAGCCGTATTCTGACAAGGAGCATTTCGTGAAGAACTCAGGAACCAAAAGCTGAAAGTAGCCAATCTGGAGGAGCTACAACCTCGAGATACCGGAGATTTATCAGGAACGGAAGGACAGTATGACCATGGCTCATGCCAAGGATGTTGAAACCCAGAAGTTTGAAATGCAACTCCAGAATATTAAAGGACGTCATGAGAGACTTTGCTACAGCAAAGATGAGCTGGCAAAAGAACTTGAGAAAGACAAGCATGATCAGGAAGAAGCCACCGAAGATAGACTTGAAGAGTTTGACGACGTTGACCTTTAGAAGACCAAACCCCTGTTATATACCTACGTTAGATGCGATGCTTGTGAGCTGTCATTTGTTTGTTGTTTTTCCGGCAGCCACAAATAAAATCTGTCTTTCAAAACTTTTGTTTGTGTTGTGTGCATCCCTCTCTCTTGATCTCTCTTATCTCACCCCAAACCCATGGACCCAATAGATGATGAATGGAGATGAGCTTGTATTTTCTAGACCGATGAGTCAGTTGGAGACGGACCGATGGATCCAGAACATGGAGGATCACATGGAGAGTAACCCTATAGTTAGAAATGATATGACCCAGCATGCTCTTCAGTGCTTTGAAAGAGGTGTTGCTACTTGGTGGAGAATGTACCAAATCATCCATGGATGGCAAGGAGTAACCACTTGGAAAGAATTTAAGTTGACTTTGCTAAAGTCTCAGTTTGTGTCCCAGAAGTTGAAGCCTTATGGAAAGGACATGAAGAAACCTTGTGCATGCAAGATTTGTGGAGAAATAGGACACACCCATAAAGAACACAAGGATGAATGCCCTAATTGTGGAGGAAGTCACCCAGTTGAAGAATGCCCAGCTAGGCAGATCACTTGTTTCTTGTGTGAAGGGACTAC
This sequence comes from Triticum urartu, assembly GCF_056163025.1. NCBI lineage: Eukaryota > Viridiplantae > Streptophyta > Magnoliopsida > Poales > Poaceae > Triticum > Triticum urartu. Next base: position 103,235,525 of record NC_141878.1, read on the forward strand.
CCACTACCTTGCTCAGTGTCACATTTACCCCTTGGTACAAAGAACCATCCAGCAGAAGAAAGAAGAAATGAAAGGAGCCCTCATGGAAATTTTAGAAGAAGCTGTGATGGAGAACACACCTAAGAAGAACCAATTAAACCCTACACCAAGTCTTGCTATTCATGTGGCGAAGAAGGACACATCTCCCAGAATTGTATGAAGGGGGATCTAGTAGAATTCCCGACAGAGGAAGTAGAATATGACCCATAGGAAATAGAAGCCATGATTGGAATGGAAAGGTCCAGGAAGAGAAACCGATTGGAGCCCAGGAGGAACCTGAGTCATATCATCTGTTACAAATGCAAGGAGTCAGGGCACTACCTCAGCAATTGCCCACAAATGGAGCCAAGGACCCAAGTAGGCTATATAATCTCAAGGAAACCTCGAAACTTGTCAGAAGTAATATGTTTTAGTTGTAAAGGAGCAGGGCACTTTGCTAGAGAATGCCCCAAGGAGAAGGAAACCTGTGCTAGGTAGTTAAGTTTGCAACAGAAGTAATGGAGTAGTAGAAGTGAGAACATTTGCTTTTATATTGAGGTGTTGAGTTGAGACTTATAATGGAAAAGCAAGAGATTGTAATCATTGGAGAAGCAATAAAGTTAGCATCGTTGGTAAAGATATGGATTTTATGAGTTGTTACTCTATGAAGAAGGATTTTGACCATTTTTGAGGATAAGAGAAATATGGTCTATGGAAGATTTGTGCATTTTTAGGGTGGTAGTACCCTGTAAGACCCGTTGACCCCTGGAAAAGATAAGGATACTCCACTGAATGGATTTCGGACAAAATGAATACGAGTTTTGTCTCGATATGTGTGATGCCCCAAGAGTATGTGGGATGAAGTTGGAGACCGACAGTTGTTTGGACCAAAGGTGATCAAAGGAGTCGGAAGAGAATGTTAAGTTGATTCGAGATAGGCTGAAGGTAGCTCAGTCCAGGTAGAAGAGTTATGTAGACTCACAAACTCAAGGAGGTAGTCTATGAAATTGGAGACAGAGCATGTCTTCATGTGTTCCCTCTGCGAGGAGTTAAACGGATTGGAGTTAAGGGACAGTTAGCCCCGAGATTTGTAGGACCATACCGAGTTTTGGAGCGTATGGAGAAGTGGCCAACAAGTTGGAGTCACCCGAAGGACTGTCAGGAGTTCAAGATGCGTTTCACGTTTCCCAGTTGAAGAAGTGCCATGCAGAGATGGCCAATATTCCCCTGTAAGGACGCTTGACCCTGGAAAGGATAATGATGTGGAATATGGACTCCATAAGTATAAGTTTTTATCTCGGTATGAGGGATACCCCGAGGATGAAGAAATAAATTACTATTGGATATAAAGGAGGTATGATGTCGGAAATATGGATCAATGGAAACTCCATGATGAGTCTGAGTAACCAAGTCTTAGTTTGGTGCCAATAGAAGGAAGGAAGACAATAAAATTGGATGGATTTAAGAATACTAGGAAGTTGGAAGTTGGAATAATGAACAGTTGCCCGATGATAAGTTCAAGGACTACAAGTGATAAGATGGGCCATAACCCACAACCCCCAGGACCTGCAAAGAAGCAAGCACATTCTTGCTGAAGGAAAAACCCTGGAAGAAGTTACGATTTTATCGACAGACGATTTTATAGGAGTTTACGCAAAACCTGAGAGTTGTGAAGGAACGATAGATGGTTGTTTGGCTTGCAGAATCTATGGATTTATCCGAACTTGGTTCGTTGACAAGAGAAATTCTGCAATGCTTGTGAGGATGACCGAGTGTTAGAATGCGATATTCGCTAAACTGTATACAAGGTAATGATTTGGGTGCGGGATGGATTGATCACCATACCGACTTACTCTTATTATTCGCCTTGCTATATGGGATGGTAAATCTGAGTGACTTGCCTATAGTAGAGAGACGACGATATTAAACCTTGTTAAGCCTTAGAATGGTATAGGTATTTTTCCTTGTACACGGCAGCTTTTTGCCAACCGTAGGTTATACGGTGAAGATCAACCCAGACCCATTTCCTGCAGGAGAAACCATAAATTGTTGACCACCATGAGATATCGACAGTTGTTTAGTTTTGGCGCCCGACCCATCAGCTAAGAAGACCCAATCTCGGAATAACCTGACCAAGAGGAAAGGACAAAAGACTTATGGTAAGGTTATGCCACTACCGGAAGAGCTCAGAGAAGGAATTTTCTCGAGGATCTGAGAAGACCGACACTGTCAAGAATAAGGATGGAGTATATGAGTTTTGATGGAACAGTAACCATGCTTCTAAGGGTGGTAGCACCCCAGACCACTGTGATGATCGATGGATTTTGAGGAGACCCCCAAACCCTAACCTTTTCTTGCTAGCCTCTCCGAATCTCGAGGACGAGATTCCTTTTAAGGGTGGTAGGTTTGTAACATCCCAAAATTCTAAATTTTGGAATGTTATAAACAATAGATAGATTTGATTGATTGTTTGATTGATTGCGTGAAATTGAGTGAAATTCTAATTCTTTTGAAAGTTAAATGAGAGGAATAGAAGGACTTTCCCAAATACAGGAAAAATGAAGATTTAATAAATAGATCAAATTTCGTTTTCCGGTGTTTGTTTGCGTTTTATTTGGATAGGGAAAAATGCGCGTTTTTGAAAATTTTATTTTAGGCCCGGAGAAAAGTTCATTTTGTTCGGCTCATTTTTAGGAGTCGGGGAAAATTTACTTTATTAGTTTTGGAATCCGGTAGATTTTGTTTTTCTGTGTTTTTCCGAGTGCGGAACCGTTTAAAAAAAAATTCCAAAGGCCAACCGGGGCAAGGTCCAGCTAGCCAAAGGCCACCGCCCCAGCCGCCGTGCGCCAGGTGCAAGGCAAGGCGCCAGGGAGCCGCCGCCTCTTCCTTTTAGGAAATCCTAGTAGGACTTTGGTCCTACTTCCGTATATTCCTTTTCTATTTCTAGATCTTTCCTACTCCTATTCCAATTCCTTGTCCCCTACCCCAAGTTTTGTCTCCCCTCACCAATATAAATACCCAAGCACCCCCCCTCTAAATCATCAAACCCAAAGCCTAGAGCTTTCCTCTCCAAGCCGCGCCCCACCCCGCGCCTCTCACCCGCGCCGCGCCTCACCCGCCGCCGCCCTAAGCCGTCGCCCGTGCCCTTGCGTCACCGCCGCCGCCGCACCTTGCCGCGCCGCCGCCGCCCTGCGTCACCGCCGCCGCCATACACCGCCGCCGCCGCCATGCGTCACCGCGCCGCCGCCGCCCTGCGTCAACGCCGCCGTCGCCGCCGTTCGCCGGAGGTACCGCGCCCGTCTCTTCTTTCCCTCGGTTCGGTTTATCTTATAAACCGTTCCGATTCTTTTCTTCTCTACCGATTCGTTTTCTCTCCGATTCTTCGCCAAACCGTTCCGGTTTTCTAGATCGGTTTCGTTCTTCTTTCGGACTGTTCGTCTCAACGAACGTGATCACCGATTCTTTCCCGGTTAACGACGCCCGTTCGTTTAACCGTTCTTCTTTTTCTTCTCGTCGGATTTATTCCGCGATCGCGATCTCAGATCCGATCTTCGTTCTAGTTTATCTTCTCGCCCGTTTATCGGAATCAGGTGATTCAAGCGCCTGGAGTTTCGTCTCGAAACCGCCGTTCCGTCTAATCAACTTGAACAAGTTTTTGCTACTGTAAAATTTTGACCTAGTTTCAACTTGCTAGAACCGAGTTGTTTTCTTCCGCCGTTTGTTTTTCGTTTCTTTGTTCGGTTCGTTCTTTCTTTGCAACCGGAGTTCTTAAGTTGAACTTTCTGGTTCGTTCTCTTGTTCGATTTTTCCCTGTGCATTAGATGAGTACTTATTGTGTGGTTATTATTGCTTGCCTACGATAGATTGACCGGAGTGTGACGAGTAGATCTATCACGAGTTTTGAGTGCGAATCTTCTTCATCAACATTGCAGGCAAGTTCACACTTTGATCATACCTTTTCTACAACCCATGTTTTATTGCATTAGATCAATCCTCACACATTGCATGATTAGGATCTAATTAAATTGTGGGATGGGAAGTAGATGAGGCAGTACCTATTACCTGTATTATTATGAAACCTTTGGGAGTCACTTCTACGTTTGCTTATTATTATGCCATGCTATGCTAGTAGACGTGGATTGGGTGAGTGATATCCATTACAGATGTGAGTTGAAAATTTTAAAAGGTTTATCTAAGGTGGCAACTTAAACACACATCTGGGTGGATTGAGGCACCTGATGTCTATCAGGACTTGCCTGTTTTTTTTTGGACCGCCACCCAGGCTCAAAGGGATCATAAGATCTTTCATGCTAGAAACTTCCGTGTGCAGCCACAAGCCATTATGGGCTCTGGCATAGTTGACTAAGTTGTGCGAACTCTTACGGGGTGGACTAGCAGATGTAGGGGTTGTAGGTGGTACGGTCTACCCCACATGTAAGGTGCTAGTGCTTCTGAAAGACTGTGTCTCGGTCATCCGTCTTCTCAAACACCCTGTAGTGCGAGAAACCATACGGAGGCGATCGAGTCTTGTGGGGAAAAGTGCGCAAACCTCTGCAGAGTAACAAACTAATCATGATTAGCCGTGTCCCCGGTTATGGACAACTTGAGTATCTAGTACTTGAATATCATTGTGAATCTCAACATGTTACTTCTAATTAATGTTGTTGGGTTTTAATTATTTTTAATTGGGATTGAGAATGCTGTCAACCATTCTCAATGTTTCACAACCACCATGATAGTTAAATAAACTTATTCCTTTGCAGTAGGGAAAAATTGGCTTTACGCAAAAACTTTATAACCATAGAGCTTTTCCACCAGCCAAATATGCATGTAGTGATAGCCATTGTTCATCATTCTCTATGGTGTGAATTTGCCAGTACATTCAATGTACTGACCCGTTTCGGGCTTCAACGTCTTATGTTGCAGGTTTCTTACGACGAGTAAGTTTTACGTTAGGGTTACGATTTCTACACTCAACTTTGCCGTTGGTGTTGATGGGAATCCACAACCTTGTTGCTTCCGCTATATGGATTGAGGTAATAGTATTTACGTTACTTTATACATGTGATTTACCTCTATTATAAATCCTTCGAGTACTGTGTGTGTCAGCATACTGATCCAGGGATGACACATAAGCACAGAGACTTGATCCATTCGGGTCGGGTCGCTACATAATGCTACCGTCAATCAAAGCAAGATAAGATGCATAAAAGGATAAACATCACATGCAATCAATATAAGTGATATGATATGGCCATCATCATCTTGTGCTTGTGATCTCCATCTCCGAAGCACCGTCGTGATTACCCTCGTCACCGGCGTGACACCTTGATCTCCATCGTAGCATCGTTGTCGTCTCGCCAAGCTTATGCTTCTACGACTATCACTACCGCTTAGTAATAAAGTAAAGCATTACATCGCGAATGCATTGCATACAATAAAAGGACAACCATAAGGCTCCTGCCAGTTGCCGATAACTCGGTTACAAAACATGATCATCTCATACAATAAAATTCAGCATCATGTCTTGACCATATCACATCACAACATGCCCTGCAAAAACAAGTTAGACGTCCTCTACTTTGTTGTTGCAAGTTTTACGTGGCTGCTACAGGCTTAAGCAAGAACCAATCTCACCTACGCATAAAAACCACAACGATAGTTTGTCAAATAGACTCTGTTTTAACCTTCGCAAGGACTGGGCGTAGCCATACTTGGTTCAACTAAAGTTGGAGAGACAGTCGCCCACAAGCCACCTATGTGCAAAGCACGTCGGGGGAACCGGCCTCGCGTAAGCGTACGCGTAATGTTGGTCCGGGTCGTCTCGTCCAACAATGCCGCCGAACCAAAGTATGACATGCTGGTAGGCAGTATGACTTATATCGCCCACAACTCACTTGTGTTCTACTCGTGCATATAACATCAACATAAATAACCTAGGCTCAGATGCCACTGTTGGGTTTCGTAGTAATTTCAAAAAATTTCCTACGGACACGCAAGATCATGGTGATGCATAGCAACGAGAGGGGAGAGTGTTGTCTACGTACCCACGCAGACCGACTGCGGAAGCGTTGACACAACGTAGAGGAAGTAGTCGTACGTCTTCACGATCCAACCGATCAAGCACCGAAACTACTGCACCTCCGAGTTCGAGCACACGTTCAGCTCGATGACGATCCCCGGACTCCGATCCAGCAAAGTGTCGGGGAAGAGTTCCGTCAGCACGACGGCGTGGTGACGATCTTGATGCACTACAGCAGCAGGGCTTCGCCTAAACTCCGCTACAGTATTATCGAGGAATATGGTGGCTGGGGGCACCGCACACGGCTAAGGAATAGATCACGTGGATCAACTTGTGTGTTCTAGGGTGCCTCTACCTCGGTATATAAAGGACTAGAGGGGGGAGGCTAGCCGGCCACAGGAGGCGCGCCAGGAGAGTCCTACTCCCTCTGGGAGTAGGATTCCCCCCCCCCCAATCCTAGTTGGAATAGGACTCCTTGAGGGGGGAAAGAGAGAGAGGGGGCCGGCCACCTCTCCTAGTCCTAATAGGACTAGGGGAAGGGGGGAGGCGCACAGTCACCTTGGGCTGCCCTTTTCTCCTTTCCACTAAAGCCCACTAAGGCCCATATAGCTCCCGGGGGGTTCCGGTAACCTCCCGGTACTCCGGTAAAATCCCGATTTCACCCGGAACATTTCCGATATCCAAACATAGGCTTCCAATATATCAATCTTTATGTCTCGACCATTTCGAGACTCCTCGTCATGTCCGTGATTACATCCGGGACTTCGAACAACCTTTGGTACATCAAAATGCATAAACTCATAATATAACTGTCATCGTAACCTTAAGCGTGCGGACCCTACGGGTTCGAGAACAATGTAGACATGACCGAGACATGTCTCTGGTCAATAACCAATAGCGGGACCTGGATGCCCATATTGGCTCCTACATATTCTACGAAGATCTTTATCGGTCAGACCGCATAACAACATACGTTGTTCCCTTTGTCATCGGTATGTTACTTGCCCGAGATTCAATCGTCGGTATCCAATACCTAGTTCAATCTCGTTACCGGCAAGTCTCTTTACTCGTTCTGTAATACATCATCCCGCAACTAACTCATTATTTGCAATGCTTGCAAGGCTTATGTGATGTGCATTACCGAGAGGGCCCAGAGATACCTCTCCGACAATCGGAGTGACAAAACCTAATCTCGAAATACGCCAACCCAACATGTACCTTTGGATACACCTATAGTACTCCTTTATAATCACCCAGTTACGTTGTGACGTTTGGTAGTACCCAAAGTGTTCCTCCGGTAAACGGGAGTTGCATAATCTCATAGTTATAGGAACATGTATAAGTCATGAAGAAAGCAATAGCAACATACTAAACGATCGGGTGCTAAGCTAATGGAATGGGTCATGTCAATCAGATCATTCTCTTAATGATGTGATCCCGTTAATCAAATAACAACTCATTGTTCATGGTTAGGAAACATAACCATCTTTGATTAACGAGCTAGTCAAGTAGAGGCATACTAGTGACACTTTGTTTGTCTATGTATTCACACATGTATTATGTTTCCGGTTAATACAATTCTAGCATGAATAATAATCATTTATCATGATTATAAGGAAATAAATAATAACTTTATTATTGCCTCTAGGGCATATTTCCTTCAATAGGAACCATGCCAAAAATCTCAGTGTCTACATTGCATTTGCTCCCTCCAAACTCCTCCCTTTACCTTAATATGCAATGATTTACATTCCGCTGCTATACTCTTAGATTTGTGTGTGTAGGTTGATTGCTTGACTTGTGTTAAATTGCTAAAATCTGCCAAGACTTAAAAATGGGAAAGGCTAGATTTTTATTTGATCAAGTAGTCTAATCACCCCCTCTAGACATACTTTTGATCCTACAAGTGGTATCAGAGCTTTTGTCTCCATTTGCCTTGATTTCCATTGCTTTGGTGATCATTGCCTTCATTTCACAATGATGACCCACAAGTATAGGGGATCTATCATAGTCCTTTCGATAAGTAAGAGTGTCGAACCCAATGAGGAGCAGAAGGAAATGATAAGCGGTTTCCAGCAAGGTATTCTCTACAAGTACTGAAATAAGTGGTAACAGATAGTTTTGTGATAGGATAATTTGTAACGAGCGACAAGTAACAAAAGTAAATAAAGTGCAGCAAGGTGGCCCAATCCTTTTTGTAGCAAAGGACAAGCCTGGACAGACTCTTATATTGAGAAAAGTGCTCCCGAGGACACATGGGAATATCGTCAAGCTAGTTTTCATCATGTTCATATGATTCGTGTTCGATACTTTGATAATTTGGTATGTGGGTGGACCGGTGCTTGGGTACTGTCCTTACTTGGACAAGCATCCCACTTATGATTAACCTCTATTGCAAGCATCCGCAACTACAACAAAAGTATTAAGGTAAACCTAACCATAGCATGAAACATATGGATCCAAATCAACCCCTTACGAAGCAACGGATAAACTAGGGTTTAAGCTTCTGTCACTCTAGCAACCCATCATCTACTTATTACTTCCCAATGCCTTCCTCTAGGCCCAAATAATGGTGAAGTGTTATGTAGTCGACGTTCACATAACACCACTAGAGGAGAGACAACATACATCTCATCAAAATACCGAACGAATACCAAATTCACATGACTACTAATAGCAAGACTTCTCCCATGTCCTTAGGAACAAACGTAACTACTCACAAAGCATAATCATGTTCATAATCAGAGGGGTATTAATATGCATATAGGATCTGAACATATGATCTTCCACCAATTAAACCAACTAGCATCAACTACAAGGAGTAATTAACACTACTAGCAACCCACAGGTACCAATCCCGGACTTGGAGACAAGAATTGGATACAAGAGATGAACTAGGGTTTTGAGAGGAGATGGTGCTGGTGAAGATGTTGATGGAGATTGCCCTCTCCCGATGAGAGGAGCATTTGTGATGACGATGGCGATGATTTCCCCCTCCCGGAGGGAAGTTTCCCCGGCAGAACAGCTCCGCCGGAGCCCTAGATTGGTTCCGCCAAGGTTCCGCCTCGTGGCGGTGGAGTTTCGTCCGAGAAGATGGCTTATGATTTTTTCCTCATCGAAAGACTTCATATAGCAGAATATGGCCATCAGAGGGCCACCAGGGGGCCCACGAGGTAGGGGGCGCGCCCCCCACGCTCGTGGGCAGGGTGTGGGCCCCCTGGTGAACTTCTTGCGCTCAGTATTTTTTATATATTCTGAAATTGACTTCCGTGAAGTTTCAGGACTTTTGGAGCTATGCAGAATAGGTCTCTAATATTTTCTCCTTTTCCAGCCCAGAATCCCAGATGTCGGCGTTCTCCCTCTTTATGTAAACCTTGTAAAATAAGAGAAAATAGGTATAAGTATTGTGACATAATGTGTAATAACAACCCATAATGCAATAAATATCGATATAAAAGCATGATGCAAAATGGACGTATCAACTCCCCCAAGCTTAGACCTCGCTTGTCCTCAAGCGAAAGTCGAAATCGAAAAATATGTCCACATGTTTAGAGATAGAGGTGTCGATAAAAATAAAATATGGACATGAGGGCATCATGATCATTCTTAGAATAGCAACTTATATAATTCTTGTCATATGATCTCTTATGCTGGGGTAATAATTCAATCACAATTTCAAGTTTGAATCATAAACTTCATTGAAAACTAACAAACTATAATCTCGGTCATTGGAGTAATTGCAATTTATCATAACATAGGAAAGAGTCAATATATAAGAGCTTTTCAGCAAGTCCACATACTCAACTATCATAGTCTTTCACAATTGCTAACACTCACGCAATACTTATGGGTATGGAGTTTTAATCGGACACAGAGAAAGATAGGGGCTTATAGTTTTGCCTCCTAACGTTTTACCTCAAGGGTAATGTCAACAATAATAGTTCATGAAAACTCACATCCAATTAGCCATATATACCAGGATCTTTCCAACATAATGTGCTTGCCAAAGGATAAAATGTAAAAAGGAAGGGTGAAGATCACCATGACTCTTATGCAAGGTAGGAGATAAAAGTAAAAGATAGGCCCTTCGTAGAGGGAAGCAGAGGTTGTCATGCGCTTTTATGGTTGGATGCACAAAATCTTAATGCGAAAGAACGTCACTTTATATTGCCACTTGTGATATGGACCTTTATTATGCAGTCGGTCGCTTCTATTTCTTCCATATCACACGATCGTATAAAGTTTATTTTCTCCCACACTAATAAGTCATACATATTTAGAGAGCAATTTTTATTGCTTGCACTGATGACAACTTACTTGGAGGATCTTACTCAATCCATAGGTAGGTATGGTGGACTCTCATGGCAAAACTGGTTTAAGGGTATTTGGAAGCACAAGTAGTATCTCTACTTGGTGCGATGAATTTGGCTAGCATGAGAGGGAAAGGCAACCTCAACCATGTTGGATGATCCATGACAATATAATTTATCTCAGATGTAAGAAAACATAACCCATTACGTTGTCTTCCTTGTCCAACGTCAACTCTTTAGCATGTCATATTTTAATGAGTGCCCACAATCATAAAAGATGTCCAAGATAGTATATTTATATGTGAAGAACTCTCTTTCTTTATTACTTCCTATTAATTGCAACGATGACCAAAACTATGTTTGTTATAGTGTAGATAGACCGCCTGTCAAGTTTTATCGCATTCGGAGTTCGTTTGATAGCCCAACCATTAAACTATAGCGACATTATAGTCGAGCACACGGCGCACGTTTTCGGTCTCCGAAAACGGGTGCCGGGTTTCTTTCCTCCCCTCTCTTCTCAGTCCAACCGCACACTTGACCTTGTCCGTCTAACCCTCTCTGCACAGTGCATCGATCCCCCTCGCGCGTCCGAAAGCTGTCCCGAACCCGAACCGGACTTTCGTCACCGTTGGATCCGGATCATCCCAAACATCTACAAAACGTCTCCGTTTTGTTAATTGGACTTCCTAACAATTTTTTTCCCGTCCGCCCGATTATGATCGGAGGGACGAGGTAGCCCCTACCCAGATATCCACTCGCTATATATTCTAGTCTAACCCTAAAATCTAGGACTTTTGTCCCTGTCGCCGCCGCCACACTCAAATCCCCATCGGGATCTCCCCCTGCCCGAGCCACCCGACCAGACTCCCACCATCCTCGGGATCCACCCCTCCCCATGGCCGCTGCTACTTGTGGAGCCATTGACGACAGCAAGCTCCGCCGTTGCAATCATGCCAGGACCCTCGCCGCTTCGTCCCTGCTCTTTCCTTCTCTTCCCTTGCTCCCTCCTTCCTCCTCTAATCTCCCTTCCTTTCCTGTTCGTTTTCTTCTCTGTCAGGAAACGGACGAAGCTCGCCCTCTGCTGCCATGGCCGCCAGCGACCGGAACCAACGTGAGTGTCCTTCCCGTCCCTACCGCCGGATCGGGCCGCTCCTCTGCGCCCGAACTGCACCAAGCTGCCATGGGAGTTCCCTGCAAGCCGCTGCCTTCTCTGCGCAACAACTCGTCGGAGTTGATCCTCATCGCCGCCCGTTCCGCACACCGGCGTCCGTCCCGTTCCCGGATCTGTCTCCCCGCGCCCAGTTCATCGTCCCCGCGCCCTTCATCGCCAGACCCGGTGGGCACAGGCCGGAGTTAGCCCCTGCTCGCGTCGCTGCGCATCTGCTTCCCCGCGCCCTCTGCTTCGAGCACCGAACGAGCACACCAGCGAGGAGCACGCGCCCGTTGACCGTGCCCGTCCCTGCCTCGATCCAGTGGGATCGGCAGGGGCGATCCATCCAGCGCCCGAGTGGCCGGCCTGCCAGCGCCCGAGGCCCAGCTGCCCCCCCCCCCACTGCTGGCCTCACCTCACCACTGGACCGGGCCGAAGCCCGTGGTGAGCAGCCTAGTTCCATCGGTTTCGGCCATGATGTGTTTTTTTTCACAGGACGAATTTCTCTATTTACAGAAAACTGCATATTTGCAGTATAGCCCCCAAAACATCATGCATTTTATAACTCTCCAACCGTGCATCGGATTAAAAAAACTTAATATGAAACTTGCTTAGATTTTCATCTAGTTTAATAATATGCAACTTTCATCTATGTTTAAAATGTTTAAAATGCTGTTTTTTTAAATTTTCTTAAATAACTTGCTAAAATGATTTATTTCATAACTAAATAACCATAACTCAGAATTTAATAAACTTTATATGTAAATGGGGTAGAAAAATGCCTAGTTTAACATGATGGCTTTACTTTGCATGTTTAATAACTTTAAAATTGTGTTTAGGGCAGAACAGTACCATAACCAAAATATGCATATGGGGATTTACCGGAATTGTTGTTCGTTGTTTCCGGCCTCATTTAAACTTGCCTAGATAGGTAGTTTTCATTTGCTTCACCCTCTTGCCATGTTTAACAACATTTAATATTGTTGGGTATATAAATAAGATCGAACTAAATAACTTGTCGTGGTGTTTCGTCAATATGTGACGGAGTTGCATGTTGAGCTCCACTTAATTTGTAATATTGTTTGTGGACTTTGCCATGCCATGCTTCATTAAACCGGACATGCATCATACTTGATTATGCATCATGCCATGATTATGTGATGGTTGTTTACCATGATTGTTTGCTTCTTTCCGGTGTTGCTTCTTCAGGTTGGTTCCGATAACGTCGTGTTGTGAGGATTCGTTCGACTTCGTCCGTTTGTCTTCCTCATGGACTCGTTCTTCTTCCTTGCGAGATCTCAGGCAAGATGACCATACCCTCGAAATCACTTCTATCTTTGCTTGCTAGTTGCTCGCTCTTTTGCTATGCCTATGCTGCGATACCTACCACTTGCTTATCATGCCTCCCATATTGCTAAGCCAAGCCTCTAACCCACCTTGTCCTAGCAAACCGTTGTTTGGCTATGTTGTTGGGGAATGTAATAATTTCAAAAAAATTCCTACGCACACGCAAGATCATGGTGATGCATAGCAACGAGAGGGGAGAGTGTGATCTACGTACCCTTGTAGACCGACAGCGGAAGCGTTAGCACAACGCGGTTGATGTAGTCGTACGTCTTCACGGCCCGACCGATCAAGCACCGAAACTACGACACCTCCGAGTTTTAGCACACGTTCAGCTCGATGACGATCCCCAGACTCCGATCCAGCAAAGTGTCGGGGTAGAGTTCCGTCAACACGACGGCGTGGTGACGATCTTGATGTTCTACCGTCCCAGGGCTTCGCCTAAGCACCGCTACAATATTATCGAGGATTATGGTGGAAGGGGGCACTGCACACGGCTAAGAAAACGATCACGTGGATCAACTTGTGTCTCTATGGGGTGCCCCCTGCCCCCGTATATAAAGGAGTGGAGGAGGGGAGGGTCGGCCCTCTCTATGGTGCGCCCTAGGGGAGTCCTACTCCCACCGGGAGTAGGATTCCCCCTTTCCTAGTCCAACCAGGAGTCCTTCCATGTAGTAGGAGTAGGAGACAAGGAAGGGGAAGAGGGAAGAGAAGGAAGGAGGGGGCGCAGCCCCTCCCCCTAGTCCAATTCGGACTAGGCCTTGGGGGGCACGCGGCCTGCCTCTCCCTCTCCCCTAAAGCCCAATAAGGCCCATATACTTCTTCTCCCGTATTCCCGTAACTCCCCGGTACTCCGAAAAATACCCGAACCACTCGGAACCTTTCCAATGTCCGAATATAGTCGTCCAATATATCGATCTTTACGTCTCGACCATTTCGAGACTCCTCGTCATGTACCCGATCTCATCCGGGACTCCGAACTCCTTTGGTACATCAAAACTCATAAACTCATAATATAATTGTCATCGAAACCTTAAGCGTGCGGACCCTACGGGTTCGAGAACAATGTAGACATGACCGAGACACGTCTCCGGTCAATAACCAATAGCGGAACCTGGATGCTCATATTGGCTCCTACATATTCTACGAAGATCTTTATCGGTCAGACCGCATAACAACATACGTTGTTCCCTTTGTCATCGGTATGTTACTTGCCCGAGATTCGATCGTCGGTATCTCAATACCTAGTTCAATCTCGTTACCGGCAAGTCTCTTTACTCGTTTCGTAATACATCATCTCGCAACTAACTCATTAGTTGCAATGCTTGCAAGGCTTATGTGATGTGCATTGCCGAGAGGGCCCAGAGATACCTCTCCGACAATCGGAGTGACAAATCCTAATCTCAAAATACGCCAACCCAACATGTACCTTTGGAGACACCTGTAGAGCTCCTTTATAATCACCCAGTTACGTTGTGACGTTTGGTAGCACACAAAGTGTTCCTCCGGTAAATGGGAGTTGCATAATCTCATAGTCATAGGAACATGTATAAGTCATGAAGAAAGCAATAGCAACATACTAAACGATCGAGTGCTAAGCTAACGGAATGGGTCAAGTCAATCACATCATTCTCCTAATGATGTGATCCCGTTAATCAAATAACAACTCTTTGTCTATGGTTAGGAAACATAACCATCTTTGATTAACGAGCTAGTCAAGTAGAGGCATACTAGTGACACTCTGTTTGTCTATGTATTCACACATGTATTATGTTTCCGGTTAATACAATTCTAGCATGAATAATAAACATTTATCATGAAATAAGGAAATAAATAATAACTTTATTATTGCCTCTAGGGCATATTTCCTTCAGTCTCCCACTTGCACTAGAGTCAATAATCTAGTTCACATTGCCATGTGATTTAACACCAATAGTTCACATCATTATGTGACCAACACTCAAAGGGTTTACTAGAGTCAATAATCTAGTTCACATCGCTATGTGATTAACACCCAAAGAGTACTAAGGTGTGATCATGTTTTGCCTATGAGAGAAGTTTAGTCAACAGGTCTGCCATATTCAGATCCGTATGTATTTTGCAAATTTCTATGTCAACAATGCTCTGCACGGAGCTACTCTAGCTAATTGCTCCCACTTTCAATATGCATCCAGATTGAGATTAAGAGTCATCCGGATCAGTGCCAAAACTTGTATCGACGTAACCCTTTTACGACGAACCTTTTGTCACCTCCATAATCGAGAAACATATCCTTATTCCACTAAGGATAATTTTGACCGCTGTCCAGTGATCTACTCCTAGATCACTATTGTACTCCCTTGCTCAACATAGTGTAGGGTATACAATAGATCTGGTACACAGCATGGCATACTTTATAGAACCTATGGCTGAGGCATAGGGAATGACTTTCATTCTCTTTCTATCTTCTGCCGTGGTCGGGCTTTGAGTCTTACTCAATTTCACACCTTGTAACACAGCCAAGAACTCTTTTCTTTGACTGTTCCATTTTGAACTACTTCAAAATATTGTCAAGGTATGTACTCATTGAAAAAACTTATCAAGCGTCTTGATCTATCTCTATAGATCTTGATGCTTAATATGTAAGCAGCTTCGCCGAGGTCTTTTTTTGAAAAACTTCTTTCAAACACTCCTTTATGCTTTGCAGAATAATTCTACATTATTTCTGATCAATAATATGTCATTCACATATACTTGTCAGAAATGATGTAGTGCTCCCACTTACTTTCTTGTAAATAAATGCTTCACCACAAGTCTGTATAAAACTATATACTTTGATCATCTCATCAAAGCGCATATTCCAACTCCGAGATGCTTGCACCAGTCCACAGATGGATCGCTGGAGATTGCATATTTTGTTAACATTTTTAGGATTGACAAAACCTTTTGGTTGCATCATATACAACTCTTCTTTAAGAAATCCATTAAGGAACGCAGCTTTGTTTATCCATTTGCCAGATTTCATAAAATGCGACAATTGCTAACATGATTCGGACAGACTTAAGCATAGATACGAGTGAGAAACTCTCATCGTAGTCAACATCTTGAACTTGTCGAAAACCTTTTTGCAACAATTCTAGCTTTGTAGATAGTAACACCACTACCAGCGTCCGTCTTTCTCTTGAAGATCCATTTATTTTCAATTGCTTGCCGATCATCGGGCAAGTCAACCAAATTCCATACTTTGTTTTCATACATGGATCCCATCTCAGATTTCATGGCTTCAAGACATTTTGCGGAATCTGGGCTCACCATCGCTTCTTCATAGTTTGTAGGTTCATCATGATCTAGTAGCATGATTTCCAGAACAGGATTACCGTACCACTCTGGTGCGGATCTTACTCTGGTTGATCTACGAGGTTCAGTAATAACTTGATCTGAAGTTTCATGATCATCATCATTAACTTCCTCACTAATTGGTGTAGGTGTCATAGAAACCGTTTTCTGTGATGAACTACTTTCCAATAAGGGAGCAGGTACAGTTACCTCATCAAGTTCTACTTTCCTCCCACTCACTTCTTTCGAGAGAAACTCCTTCTCTAGAAAGGATCCATTCTTAGCAACGAATTTCTTGCTTTTGGATCTGTGATAGAAGGTGTACCCAACTGTCTTCTTTGGGTATCCTATGAAGACACATTTCTCCGATTTGGGTTTGAGCTTATCAGGATGAAACTTTTTCTTATAAGCATTGCAACCCCAAACTTTAAGAAACGACAACTTTGGTTTCTTGCTAAACCACAGTTCATACAGTGTCGTCTCAAAGGATTTAGATGGTGCCCCTTTTTTCGTGAATGCAGCTGTCTCTAATGCATGATCCCAAAACGATATTAGTAAATCGGTAAGAAACATCATAGATTGTACTATATCCAATAAAGTACGGTTATGACGTTCGGACACACCATTATGTTGCGGTGTTCCAGGTGGCATGAGTTTGTGAAACTATTCCACATTGTTTTAATTGAAGACCAAACTCGTAACTCAAATATTCGTCTCTGCGATCAGATCGTAGAAACTTTATTTTCTTGTCACGATGATTTTCCACTTCACTCTGAAATACTTTGAACTTTTTAGACTTATGTTTCATCAAGTAGATATACTCATATCTGCTTAAATCATCTGTGAAGGTCAGAAAATAATGATACCTGTCGCGAGCCTCAATATTCATCGGACCACATACATCAGTATGTATGATTTCCAACAAATCTGTTGCTCGCTCCATTGTTCCGAAAAACGGAGTCTTAGTCATCTTGCCCATGAGGCATGGTTCGCAAGCATCAACTGATTCATAATCAAGTGATTCCAAAAGCCCATCAGTATGGAGTTTCTTCATGCGCTTTACACCGATATGACCTAAACGGCAGTGCCACAAATAAGTTGCACTATCATTATTAACTTTGCATTTTTGGCTTCAATATTATGAATATGTGTAACACTACAATCGAGATCCAACGAACTATTTTCATTGGGTGTATGACCATCGAAGGTTTTATTCATGTAAACAGAACAACAATTATTCTCTGACTTTAATGAATAACTGTATTGCAATAAACATGATCAAATCATATTCATGCTCAACGCAAACACCAAATAACACTTATTTAGTTTCAACACTAATCCCGAAAGTATAGGGAGTGTGCGATGATGATCATATCAATCTTGGAACTACTTCCAACACACATCGTCACCTTACCCTTTACTAGTTTCTGTTTATTCTGTAACTCCCGTTTTGAGTTACTACTCTTAGCAACTGAACCAGTATCAAATGCCGAGGGGTTGCTATAAACACTAGTAAAGTACACATCAATAACACGTATATCCAATATACCTTTGTTTACCTTGCCATCCTTCTTATCCGCCAAATACTTGGGGCAGTTCCACTTCCAGTGACCAGTCCCTTTGCAGTAGAAGCACTTAGTCTCAGGCTTAGGATCAGACTTGGGCTTCTTTACTTGAGCAACAACTTGCTTGCCGTTCTTCTTGAAGTTCCCCTTCTTCCCTTTGCCCTTTTCTTGAAACTAGTGGTCTTGTCAACCATCAACACTTGATGTTTTTCTTGATTTCTACCTTCGTTGATTTCAGCATCACGAAGAGCTTGGGAGTTGTTTCCGTTATCCCTTGCATATTATAGTTCATCACGAAGTTCTACTAACTTGGTGATGGTGACTAGAGAATTGTGTCAATCACTATCTTATCTGGAAGATTAACTCCCACTTGATTCAAGCGATTGTAGTACCCAGACAATCTGAGCACATGCTCACTAGTTGAGCGATTCTCCTCCATCTTTTAGCTATAGAACTTGTTGGATACTTCATATCTCTCAACTCGGTTATTTGCTTGAAATATTAACTTCAACTCCTGGAACATCTCATATGGTCCATGACGTTCAAAATGTCTTTGAAGTCCCGATTCTAAGCCATTAAGCATGGTGCACTAAACTATCAAGTAGTCATCATATTGAGCTAGCCAAACGTTCATAACGTCTGCATCTGCTCCTGCAATAGGTCTGTCACCTAGCGGTGCATCAAGGACATAATTCTTCTGTGCAACAATGAGGATAAACCTCAGATAACGGATCCAATCCGCATCATTGCTACTAATATCTTTCAAGACAATTTTCTCTAGGAACATATCAAAATAAACATTTGAAAGCAACAACGCGAGCTATTGATCTACAACATAATTTGCAAAATACTACTAGGACTAAGTTCATAATAAATTTAAGTTCAATTAATCATATTACTTAAGAACTCCCACTTAGATAGACATCCCTCTAATCCTCTAAGTGATCACATGATCCAAATCAACTAAACCATGTCCGATCATCACGTGAGATGGAGCAGTTTCATTGGTGAACATCACTATGTTGATCATATCTACTATATGATTCACGCTCGACCTTTCGGTCTCCGTGTTCTGAGGCCATATCTGCATATGATTGGCTCATCAAGTATAACCTGAGTATTCCGCGTGTGCAACTATTTTGCACCCGTTGTATTTGAACGTAGAGCCTATCACACCCGATCATCACGTGGTGTCTCAGCACGAAGAACTTTCACAACGGTGCATACTCAGGGAGAACACTTCTTGATAATTAGTGAGAGATCATCTTAGAATGCTACCGTCAAACAAAGCAAGATAAGATGCATAAAAGATAAACATCACATGCAATCAATATAAGTGATATGATATGGCCATCATCATCTTGTGCTTGTGATCTCCATCTTCGAAGCATCGTCATGATCACCATCGTCACCGGCGCGACACCTTGATCACCATCGTAGCATCGTTGTCGTCTCGCCAATCTTATGCTTCCACGACTATCGCTACCGCTTAGTGATAAAGTAAAGCATTACAGCACGATTGCATTGCATACAATAAAGCGACAACCATATGGCTCCTGCCAGTTGCCGATAACTTGGTTACAAAACATGATCATCTCATACAATAAAATTTAGCATCATGTGTTGACCATATCACATCACAACATGCCCTGCAAAAACAAGTTAGACGTCCTCTACTTTGTTGTTGCAAGTTTTACGTGGCTGCTACGGGCTTAAGTAAGAACCAATCTTACTTACACATCAAAACCACAACGATAGTTTGTCAAGTTGGTGTTGTTTTAACCTTCGCAAGGACCGGGCGTAGCCACACTCGGTTCAACTAAAGTTGGAGAAACTGACACCCGCTAGCCACCTTTGTGCAAAGCACGTCGGGAGAACCGGTCTCGCGTAAGCGTACGCGTAATGTCGGTCCGGGCCGCTTCGTCCAACAATACCGCCGAACCAAAGTATGACATGCTGGTAAGCAGTATGACTTATATCGCCCACAACTCACTTGTGTTCTACTCGTGCATATAACATCAACACATAAAACCTAGGCTCGGATGCCACTGTTGGGGAACGTAGTAATTTCAAAAAATTTCCTACGCACACGCAAGATCATGGTGATGCATAGCAACGAGAGGGGAGAGTGTGATCTACATACCCTTGTAGACCGACAGCGGAAGCGTTAACACAACGCGGTTGATGTAGTCGTACGTCTTCACGGCCCGACCGATCAAGCACCGAAACTACGGCACCTCCGAGTTTTAGCACACGTTCAGCTCGATGACGATCCCCGGACTCCGATCCAGCAAAGTGTCGGGGTAGAGTTCCGTCAGCACGACGGCGCAGTGACGATCTTGATGTTCTACCGTCGCAGGGCTTCGCCTAAGCACCGCTACAATATTATCGAGGATTATGGTGGAAGGGGGCACCGCACATGGCTAAGAAAACGATCACGTGGATCAACTTGTGTTTCTATGGGGTGCCCCCTGCCCCCGTATTTAAAGGAGTGGAGGAGGGGAGGGCCGGCCCTCTCTATGGTGCGCCCTAGGGGAGTCCTACTCCCACCGGGAGTAGGATTCCCCCTTTCCTAGTCCAACTAGGAGTCCTTCCATGTAGTAGGAGTAGGAGACAAGGAAGGGGAAGAGGGAAGAGAAGGAAGGAGGGGGCGCAGCCCCTCCCCCTAGTCCAATTCGGACTAGGCCTTGGGGGGCGCGCGGCCTGCCTCTCCCTCTCCCCTAAAGCCCAATAAGGCCCATATACTTCTTCTCCCGTATTCCCGTAACTCCCCGGTACTCCGAAAAATACCCGAACCACTCGGAACCTTTCCGATGTCCGAATATAGTCGTCCAATATATCGATCTTTACGTCTCGACCATTTCGAGACTCCTCGTCATGTCCCCGATCTCATCCGGGACTCCGAACTCCTTCGGTACATCAAAACTCATAAACTCATAATATAACTGTCATCGAAACCTTAAGCGTGCGGACCCTACGGGTTCGAGAACAATGTAGACATGACCGAGGCACGTCTCCGGTCAATAACCAATAGCGGAACCTGGATGCTCATATTGTCTCCTACATATTCTACGAAGATCTTTATCGGTCAGACCGCATAACAACATACGTTGTTCCCTTTGTCATCGGTATGTTACTTGCCCGAGATTCGATCGTCGGTATCTCAATACCTAGTTCAATCTCGTTACCGACAAGTCCCTTTACTTGTTTCGTAATACATCATCTCGCAACTAACTCATTAGTTGCAATGCTTGCAAGGCTTATGTGATGTGCATTACCGAGAGGGCCCAGAGATACCTCTCCGACCATCGGAGTGACAAATCCTAATCTCGAAATACGCCAACCCAACATGTACCTTTGGAGACACCTGTAGAGCTCCTTTATAATCACCCAGTTACGTTGTGACGTTTGGTAGCACACAAAGTGTTCCTCCGGTAAACGGGAGTTGCATAATCTCATAGTCATAGGAACATGTATAAGTCATAAAGAAAGCAATAGCAACATACTAAACGATCGAGTGCTAAGCTAACGGAATGGGTCAAGTCAATCACATCATTCTCCTAATGATGTGATCCCGTTAATCAAATAACAACTCTTTGTCTATAGTTAGGAAACATAACCATCTTTGGTTAACGAGCTAGTCAAGTAGAGGCATACTAGTGACACTCTGTTTGTCTATGTATTCACACATGTATTATGTTTCCGGTTAATACAATTCTAGCATGAATAATAAACATTTATCATGAAATAAGGAAATAAATAATAACTTTATTATTGCCTCTAGGGCATATTTCCTTCATATGTTACCGCTTTGCTCAGCCCCTCTTATAGCGTTGTTAGTTGCAGGGAAGATTGGAGTTTGTTCCTTGTTGGAACATGGATATTTTGTTGGGATATCACAATATATCTTATTTAATTAATGCATCTATATACTTGGTAAAGGGTGGAAGGCTCGGCCTTATGCCTAGTGTTTTGTTCCACTCTTGCTGCCCTAGTTTCCGTCATATCAGTGTTATGTTCCCAGATTTTGCGTTCCTTACACGGTTGGGTTATAATGGGAACCCCTTGACAGTTTGCTTTGAATAAAACTCCCCCAGCAAGGCCCAACCTTGGTTTTACCATTCGCCACCTAGCCTTTTTTCCCTTATGAGTCGCACATCCCGAGGGTCATCTTTATTTTAACCCCCCCGGGCCAGTGCTTGTCTAAGTGTTGGTCCGAACTAGAGCCCTTTGCAGCGCCACCTCGGGGAAACTTGAGGGTTGGTTTTAGTTGTATGGAGCGCTCATCCGGTGTTGTCCTGAGAACGAGATATGTGCAGCTCCTATCAGGATGTCAGCGCATCGGGCGGTCTTGCTAGACTTGTTTTACCATTGTCGAGGATGTCTTGTAACCGGGATGCCGAGCCTAATCGGATTGTCTTGGGAGAAGGAATATCCTTCGTTGACCATGAGAGCTTGTGATGGGCTAAGTTGGGACACCCCTGCAGGGATTGAACTTTCGAAAGCCGTGCCCGTGGTTATGGGCATATGGGAATTTGTTAATGTCCGGTTGTAGAAAACCTGAAGTTGATCTTAATTAAAATGCATCAACCGCGTGTGTAACCGTGATGGTCTCTTCTCGGCGGAGTCCGGGAAGTGAACACGGTGTTGGAGTTATGCTTGACGTAGGTTGTTCTAGGATCACTTCTTGATCATAGTTTCTCAACCGTGCCTTTGCCTTCTCTTCTCGCTCTCATTTGCGTATGGTAGACACCATATATGCTAGTCGCTTGCTGCAACTCCACCTCTTACCTTTTACCCTACCTATAAGCTTAAATAGTCTTGATCGCGAGGGTGTGAGATTGTTGAGTCCCCGTGACTCACCGATTACTTCCAAAACCAGTTTGCAGGTGCCGATGAAACCGTGCAGGTGACGCAACCGAGCTCAAGGAGGAGCTCGATGAAGATCTCGTTCATTGTGTTGTTTCATTTCAGTTGATCAGTAGTGGAGCCCAGTTGGGGCGATCGGGGATCTGTGTAGCATTTGGGGTAGTCTTCTTTTATTTTGGTTCCGTAGTCGGACCTTGAGTGTATTTGGATGAATGTAATTGCTTTATTCATGTATTGTGTGAAGTGGCGATTGTAAGCCAACTATGTATCTTTTTCCCTTATATATTACATGGGTTGTGTGAAGATTACCTCACTTGTGACATTTCTTTCAATGCGGTTATGCCTCTAAGTCGTGCTTCGACACGTGGGAGATGTGGCCACATCGAGGGCGTTACAAATACATAGACAAACAGAGTGTCACTAGTATGCCTCTACTTGACTAGCTCGTTGATCAAAGATGGTTATGTTTCCTAGCCATTGACATGAGTTGTCATTTGATTAATGGGATCACATCATTAGGAGAATGCTGTGATTGACTTGACCCATTCTGTTAGCTTAGCACTCGATCGTTTAGTATTCTGCTATTGCTTTCTTCATGAGTTATACATGTTCCTATGACTATGAGATTATGCAACTCCCGTTTATCGGAGGAACACTTTGTGTGCTACCAAACGTCACAACGTAACTGGGTGATTATAAAGGTGCTCTACAGGTGTCTCCAAAGGTACTTGTTGGGTTGGCGTATTTCAAGATTAGGATTTGTCACTCCAATTGTCGGAGAGGTATCTCTAGGCCCACTCGGTAATGCACATCACTATAAGCCTTGCAAGCATTGCAACTAATGAGTTAGTTGCGGGATGATGTATTATGGAACGAGTAAAGAGACTTGCCGGTAACGAGATTGAACTAGGTATTGAGATACCGACGATCGAATCTCGGGCAAGTAACATACCGATGACAAAGGGAACAACGTATGTTGTTATGCAGTCTGACCGATAAAGATCTTCGTAGAATATGTAGGAGCCAATATGGGCATCTAGGTCCCGCTATTGGTTACTGACCAGAGAGGTGTCTCGGTCATGTCTACATAGTTCTCGAACCCGTAGGGTCCGCACGCTTAACGTTCGTTGACGATATAGTACTATGAGTTATGTATGTTGGTGACCGAATATTGTTCGGAGTTCCGGATAAGATCACGGACATGACGAGGAACTCCGAAATGGTCTGGAGATAAAGATTGATATATGGGATAGTAGTGTTTGGACTCCAGAAGGGTTCCGGAATTCACCGGAAGGGGTTCCGGATGTTTCTTGAAATGTTTGGGTACGAGAACACTTTATTTGGGCCAAAGGGGAAAGCCCACAAGGTTTTTGGAAAGCGCAAAATGAAGTTTTGCGGAGTCCAGGGGCCAGACACCAGGAACCCTGGCGTCTGGCCCTGGAGTCCGAGAAAGACTCTTGCCTTTCGGGTGAAACCGACTTTGTGGAGGCTTTTACTCCAAGTTTCAACCCCAAGGCTCAACATATAAATAGAGGGGTGATATGTCTCCAACGTATCTATAATTTTTGATTGTTCCATGCTATTATATTATCAACCTTGGATGTTTTATATGCTTTATTATACACTTTTATATTATTTTTGGGACTGACCTATTAACCCAGAGCCCAGTGCCAGTTTCTGTTTTTTTCCTTGTTTTAGAGTATCGCAGAAAAGGAAAATCAAACGGAGTCCAAATGGAATGAAACCTTTGGAAAAGTTATTTTTGGAAAGAAAGCAATACAGGAGACTTGGAGTGCACGTCAGGGGATCAACGAGGAAGCCACGAGGCAGGGGGGCGCGCCCTCCACCCTCGTGGGCCCCTCGTGGCTCCTCTGATGTATTTCTTCCGCCTATATATATCCATATACCCTAAAACTATCGGGAAGCACAATAGATCGGGAGTTCCGCCGCTAGAAGCCTCCGTAGCCACTGAAAACCAATCTAGACCCGTTCCGGCACCCTGCCAGAGGGGGGATTCCTCTCCGGTGGCCATCTTCATCATCCCGGTGCTCTCCATGATGAGGAGGGTATGTACCAGTAGCTATGTGTTTGATCTCTCTCTCTCTCTCTCGTGTTCTTGAGGTGGTACGATCTTGATGTATCGCGAGCTTTGCTATTATAGTTGGATCTTATGATGTTTCTCCCTCTCTACTCTCTTGTAATGGATTGAGTTTTCCCTTTGAAGTTATCTTATCGGATTGAGTCTTTAAGGATTTTAGAACACTTGATGTATGTCTTGCATGGGATAACCGTGGTGACAATGGGTTATTCTATTGATTCACTTGATGTATGTTTTGGTGATCAACTTGCGGGATCCGCCCATGAACCTATGCATAGGGGTTGGCACAGGTTTTCGTCTTGACCCTCCCGTAGAATCTTTGGGGTACTCTTTGAAGTTCTTTGTGTTGGTTTGAATAGATGAATCTGAGATTGTGTGATGCATATCGTATAATCATACCCACAGATACTTGAGGTGACATTGGAGTATCTAGGTGACATTAGGGTTTTGATTGATTTGTGTCTTAAGGTGTTATTCTAGTATGAACTCTAGGGCTGTTTGTGACACTTATAGGAATAGCCCAATGGATTGATTGGAAAGAATAACTTTGAGGTGGTTTTGTACCCTACCATAATCTCTTCGTTTGTTCTCTGCTATTAGTGACTTTGGAGTGACTCCTTGTTGCATGTTGAGGGATAGTTATGTGATCCAATTATGTTATTATTGTTGAGAGAACTTGCACTAGTGAAAGTATGAACCCTAGGCCTTGTTTCCTAGCATTGCAATACCGTTTAAGCTCACGTTTATCATTAGTTACCTTGCTGTTTTTATATTTTCATATTACAAAAAACTTTATCTACCATCCATATACCACTTGTATCACCATCTCTTTGCCGAACTAGTGCACCTATACAATTTACCATTGTATTGGGTGTGTTGGGGACACAAGAGACTCTTTGTTATTTGGTTGCAGGGTTGCTTGAGAGAGACCATCTTCATCCTACGCCTCCCACGGATTGATAAACCTTAGGTCATCCACTTGAGGGAAATTTGCTATTGTCCTACAAACCTCCGCACTTGGAGGCCCAACAACGTCTACAAGAAGAAGGTTGTGTAGTAGACATCAAGCTCTTTTCTGGCGCCGTTGCCGGGGAGGTGAGTGCTTGAAGGTATATCTTTAGATCTTGCAATCGAATCTTTTTGTTTCTTGTCTTAGCACTAGTTTAGTTTATAAAAGAAAACTACAAAAAAATATGGAATTGAGTTTGCCTCATACGCTTCATCTTTTTAATATCTTTCTTGAGTATGATGGAAAGGAAAATTGTGCCAAAGTGTTAGAAGAAGAATGCATTAGAATGTTTGGCACTAAATATTTGTATGATGTGCATGATTGCAATGTTGTTAGTATGAATTCCTTGAATATCCATAGTATTAACGATGATTGCACTAGTTATGATGAAAATGTCTCCTATAAACATGTCAATTTTTGTGGAGTGCATTGGGTTTGTAAGTACACACCAAATAGGGAAGATAGATATTGCAAGAGGCATAAGTACTTAGAAACTAAATTAATTGTTGCAAGAAAGGCTAGATGATTGTGCTGAAAATTTAAATTTTCTTGGCCGTACTTGTGGACTTTGAAATGAACAGGGTCATTTAGCTATCCGATGCAAATTGTTTCATGATCTAATCATGTCCAAAAATTGTGATGACTTGATTTCCCTTGCACATTATAACAAACTCAGTTTGCTTATGGGTTACAAAGAAATGAAACATATAACTAAGTATCTTCCAGAATTTGCCCGTTAAAACTTCTTGGTTTTGATCTAGAGGAAATTTATATGTATTGTGCGGTGAATTGTATTGAAAATCCTTATATTGCGAACTACATAAAGAAAAGGAAACAAATAGAAGATGAAGAGAATAATAATGAAAGGGAAGAGACTTCCCAATACCCTCCTATTATTTCTTATGATGAATCAGGTAACGAGGAGGAGCCTCCTATTCAACCAATCTCATTAATAAGGAGCTCCAAAAATAGGATTGAACCCACACATGATGTGGTGAAGAAGAAGAAAAGAAAAAGGAAGAGAGGTAAAAAGATATCTCCCCCAAATAATGCTGCTACTATTACTATTGTGCCTCATGAAAATATAATTGTGGAAGATAATGATACTTCTTATGATCTTGAAAATCTTTTTGGCACTTGCTTGGAAGAATATGATAATTGCTATACTATTGGTGCTATCCATACTATTAATGATGAGAGTGATTATGCTTATGATATGAAAAGGCCCAAGCTTGGGGATGCTATGTTTGATGAAGATGATGTTTTTGAGAATATATTTGCTACAATTAATGTTTGTCCCAAGCTTGGGGATACTACGTTTAATGAAGATGATATTTTTAGTCTCCCAAGTTTTGATATGCAAATTTATAATGATGATAGCATGCCTCCTACCTATGATGATTATTGTGATGATACATATGCTATAAAAAGTAGTGATTATTATATTTATAAAACTTTTCATGACTATGATTACCCTTTTTCTGAACATTACTCTTTTAATATGGAAACAATTTATAGTATTCGAGTTTCTTATGATACTCGCATTATTCCGAATGAGAAGAATCTTGCTTATGTGGAGAGTAGTAAATTTTCTATGCTTGTAGATCATGAAAAGAATGCTTTAGGTGCTGGTTATATTGTTGAATTCATTCATTATACTACTGAAAATTATTATGAGGGAGGAACATATGCTTGTAGGAATTGCAATAATATCAAGTTTCCTCTCTATGTGCTTAAAGTTTTGAAGTTAAGCTTGTTTTGCCTTCCTATGCTAGTTGATTATTGCTCCCACAAATTGTTTACTCACAAAATACCTATGCATAGGAAGAGGGTTAGACTTAAATGTGCTTATCATATTCTTCATGACGCTCTCTTTATGTTTCAATTCTTATCCTTTATGTGAGCATCGTTGAAATCATCATGCCTAGCTAGGGGCGTCAAACGATAGCGCTGGTTGGGAGGCAACCCAATCTTATTCTTGTTCTTTACTTTTTGCTCCTGTTTAGTAATAAATAACTCATGTAGCCTCTGTTTAGATGTGGTTTTATGCTTTTAATTAGTGTTTGTGCCAAGTAGAACCGTTGGGAAGACTTGGGGAAAGTCTTTGCGATCATGCTGTAAAAAAACAGAAACTTTAGCTATCGGCGGATGTGACGGCATGCTAACTTGGATCAGCCGTGAATCGAGTTGCCTCGCCAAGTTTTTTTTACCTCGAGATGGGTATATTTGATTATTTGTTCTTTTAGCATCAAACCAAGCTTTTATTCATAAAAAACAACAGTGTGTGGGATACATCTCTCGTTATGGGATTGCTCATACCACACATGGCGTCCCCTGCCCAAAGATATTGCATGCTTGGCTAAACTATGAGCTTCAACATTAACAACACAACTCTCAAACGTAAAAAAACAACTAAAGAAAGCAGCTAAGTTGTTTATCTTCTGAACAATGGCTCCATTAAGACCTCGGCAAGCTCCATTGATTGATCTCACCACTTCTTTTGCACCAGATGCCACCATTACCGCATGAAGGTTGAGGTCCTGTGCCAATGCTAGTGCTTCCCTGCAAGCTATTGTCTCCAAGATGAAGGGATCCTCAACACCCCCGACGACAAGGGCCGAGCTCCCCAGGTGGACTCCGGCCGCATCTCGACAGAGCCGGAATTGGGAGCCAGATCCTATTTCCTTCGGTCGATTTCTAAATGGGTCAGCCCATTAAGATGTATGTGTTGGGTAACATGGTAATTTCAAAAAATTTCCTACGCACACGCAAGATCATGGTGATGCATAGCAACAAGAGGGAAGAGTGTGATCTACGTACCTTGTAGATCGACAACGGAAGCGTTTGGTTGATGTAGTCGTACGTCTTCACGGCCCGACCGATCAAGCACCGAAACTACGACACCTCTGAGTTTTAGCACACGTTCAGCTCGATGACGATCCCCGGACTCCGATCCAGCAAAGTGTCGGGGAAGAGTTCCGTCAGCACGACGGCGTGGTGACGATCTTGATGTACTACTGCAGCAGGGTTTCGCCTAAACTCCGCTACAATATTATCGAGGACTATGGTGGCAGGGGGCGCCGCACACGGCTAAGAATAAGATCACGTGGATCAACTTGTGTGTCTCTGGGATGCCCTTGCCTCCGTATATAAAGGACCAAGAGGGGGAGGCCGGCCGGCCACATATGGCGCGCCAGGAGGAGTCCTACTCCCTCCGGGAGTAGGACTTCTCCCCCAATCCTTGTTGGAATAGGATTCATGAGGTGGAAAAGAGAGAGAGAAGGAGGAGGGCGCCGTCCCCCTCTCTCCTTGTCCTATTCGGACTAGGGGGGAGGGGCGCGCGGCCCAAGCCCTGGCTGCCTCTCCTCCTCTTCCACTATGGCCCATTAAGACCCATATATCTCCCGGGGGGTTCCGGTAACCTCCCGGTACTCCGGTAAAATCCCGATTTCACCCGGAACACTTCCGATATCCAAACATAGGCTTCCAATACATCAATCTTTATGTCTCGACCATTTCGAGACTCCTCGTCATGTCCGTGATCACATCCGGGACTTCGAACAAACTTCGGTACATCAAAATGCATAAACTCATAATAAAACTGTCATCGTAACCTTAAGCGTGCGGACCCTACGGGTTCGAGAACAATGTAGACATAACCGAGACATGTCTCCGGTCAATAACCAATAGCGGGACCTGGATGCCCATATTGGCTCCTACATATTCTACGAAGATCTTTATCGGTCAGACCGCATAACAACATATGTTGTTCCCTTTGTCATCGATATGTTACTTGCCCGAGATTCGATCGTCGGTATTCCAATACCTAGTTCAATCTCGTTACTGGCAAGTCTCTTTACTCGTTTTGTAATACATCATCCCGCAACTAACTCATTAGTTGCAATGCTTGCAAGGCTTTAAGTGATGTGCATTACCGAGAGGGCCCAGAGATACCTCTTCGACAATCGGAGTGACAAATCCTAATCTCGAAATACGCCAACCCAACATGTACCTTTGGAGACACCTGTAGAGCTTCTTTATAATCACCCAGTTACGTTGTGACGTTTGATAGCACACAAAGTGTTCCTCCAGCAAACGGGAGTTGCATAATCTCATAGTCATAGGAACATGTATAAGTCATGAAGAAAGCAATAGCAACATACTAAACGATCGGGTGCTAAGCTAATGGAATGGGTCATGTCAATCAGATCATTCACTTAATGATGTGATCCCGTTAATCAAATAACAACTCATTGTTCATGGTTAGGAAACATAACCATCTTTGATTAACGAGCTAGTCAAGTAGAGGCATACTAGTGACACTTTGTTTGTCTATGTATTCACACATGTATTACGTTTCCGGTTAATACAATTCTAGCATGAATAATAAACGTTTATCATGATATAAGGAAATAAATAATAACTTTATTATTGCCTCTAGGGCATATTTCCTTCAGTATGTCAGATAATTTGGTCTGATTTTGGAAAACTTCCAGAATCGTTCCCAGGCCGGCTTGGGGTGCCCGGTTTTTCCTTTCCTTTTTCCTGCCGTTTTCTATTTGGCTTTTGTTTGGTTTTTTCTTTTCTTTCCTTGTTTATTTTCCTTTTTATTTTATCATTTTAAATTTCCATATCTTTTTCGAAATTCATGTCATTTTTCAAAAATTGTGAACTGTTTTAAAATTCCTGATTCTTTTCAAAAAAATTAACATTTTTTCAAATCGGTGACCATTTTCAAATTCATGAATATTTTTCAAAATCATGATTTTTTTAAATCGTGGAACTTTTTCAAACCCATGAACTTTTTTGAGTATGTGAAATTTGTTCAAATCCACTATCCTTTTTTTAACTCGTGAACTTTTTATAAATTCACGAACCATTTTTTCAAATCTGCTAACTTTTTTCAAATTCCTGAACACTTTTGAGTTCATGAAAAAAATTTCAGCTCCACGAAATTTTTGTATATATATATATATTTGCCATGATTTTTTGGTTACAATTTTTCCACAAAGTTGCCATGATTTTAGGTAACAAGTTTTTTAAAACTTCCCATGTGATTGCTTACAAAAATTATATGGTTGCCATGTTTAATGAGAAAAACTCCTAAGTTCCCATGTGACTAATAGAATTTTTTATGCATTTGCCATGATCTATAAAGCAAATGTTTTAAAACATGTCATGTGAGTAGTACAATATGTTTTCACAATTTGTCATGTGACTAGTAGTTTTTTTCCCCAGTGTTTCTGTGTGTGTTAGATATGTACTTGTATTTATGTGTGGTTTTAGAAACACCATGAAAACTTTTTCTCCAAATAAGTGCTACCGTGGCAAATCCATTATAAGTGTTGCTATGGCAACTTCGTCCTAATCATAGTGGCAAATATTTACATTACACCATAGTAAATACACTTGGTTTGGCATGGCACACACTAATCTACATGGAAACTTTATAATCATTTTTTATCATGCGAACTTCATTATAATCATAGTCCAAAGACTAACATTACATCACCGTAAATTCATTAGTCTTACCATGGAAATTCCATTATATTTAGTATGGAAAATTTCTTAAAATAAATGGTTTACCATGGCCAATGTTCACCTGGCAATTTTACAAAATCCAAGGATAAGATAGCAACATTAAAAATTCAGGATACACATGACAAATTTTATAAAAACTTGTTCGATAATCATGACAAGTCTAGATGTGTTCCAATGCTTGTTGGGGGTGACGGGGGAAGGGGGCTGGAAGGAGGGGTATTTCTCCTGACAATTCCCCTCTTCCTGGCAAATTACCGGTGGCATGGTTCGACGATGTGAAGGGGGAAGGAGATTTGCGAGGATGAGAAGGTATTCTCTGCTGGAGAGCAAGAATATGGGCCAAGGGTTTGTTTCATATAGGTTGTAGGTTGAGGAAGAGGAAGGAGAAGGAGAAGAAGGTCGAGGTGGAGGAGCAGATTAGGAGGGAGAGGAAGGTCAAGGTCAAAGTGGAGAAGGAAGGAGAAGCTCGCTGGGAGGGGTACCCAACACGAATGGTATTTTTTCACTCCTTGGTCACGCGCAATACGAACGTTCGCGCGAGTGTTGTTGGGTGGGAATGTCAGCATCATATTAGTACATCCATCAGTTAGAAAGAAACCCTAGTTGTTCCACAATATAACACTCGAGCCATTATCCCAACAGAAGGATGCGTCAATATTAAGTTTGATGAACTCCTTTTTTGGTTTTCTCCACCCATGCTTTTCAATACTTGTATTTTTTTCAACGGTCCATGGGAGGCTGAAACAACCCACCTAAACATTTCATTAAACTGTGGTTCACAAGGCTAAGGATGATTGGAGCATTACTGGTAGGGGAGGCACGGAGACTACACAAGGTCAATTGCCCAAGCTAAAATGCACACAAAGAAAGAGTTCCCTTTGGATCAATATTGAGAGTGTACTCAGCGAGTTCCCTCAGGACACCCGACATGTTTGAAGGTTTCCATGCAAAGATGTCCCGGTTCTCACGGATGAACTCGATGAGCGTGCTTTCCTATTTTGGATCCAAGTTTGCACTGATGATGAACTGCTTGGATGAGTCGCCAGGCACAAAGTCAACGATCTTGGTGTCATCAGCTGATTTGAATTTCAACACCGGCTCATGCTCTGTTGTTGGTTTCATTAATGACGTCATGTCTGCTGGGTCAACATGATCCTTGTAAAACTTTAACTCCTCTGTTGCACAAACAGATTCAGCATAGGCAGCATCACCTTCTTCACACTCCAAAGCTATTTTCCGGCTCCCATGTACTATGATGGTGCCCTTATAGCCCGGCATCTTGAGCTGCAAATATACATAACACGGCCGAGCCATGAACTTGGCATAAGCCGGCCGTCCAAATAGAGCATGATATGGGCTTTTGATCTTCACCACCTCAAAGGTTAGTTTTTCTGCTCTAGAATCATACTCATCCCCAAAGGCTACTTCTAGTTCAATCTTACCCACTGGGTATGCTGACTTGCCAGGAACCACACCGTGAAAAACAGTGTTGGACTGTTTAAGACTCTTATCAGTCAACCCCATCCGACGGAATGTCTCATAGTAGAGGATGTTGATGCCGGTGCCTCCATCCATGAGTACCTTGGTGAATTTGTATCCACCAACCTGAGGCGCCACTACCAAAGCCAGGTGACCCGGATTATCGACCCGGGGTGGGTGATCCTCTCTGCTCCACACAATAGTCTGCTCTGACCAACATAAGTAACATGGAATCGCCGGCTCAACGGTATTGACGGCCCTCTTGTGAAGCTTCTGGCCCCTCTTACATAAACTAGTGGTGAATACATGGTATTGCCCACTATTCAGTTGTTTTGGGTTGCTCTGATATCCGGACTGTTGCTGCTGATTACCTTGGCCGGGTTGTGTATTATATCCTCCTTGGTTATCAGGATGGCCCTGACCGTGAAATCCTCCTCCACCTGAACCGGCGCCCGGGCCTTGGAAACTACCTCCACCTGAATCGCCACCTGGGCCGTGACCTCCATCAAACGCGTTTGAATTTTTAAACGCCTTCATGATCGTACAATCTTTCCACAGGTGGGTGGCTGGCTTCTCCCGGGCGCCGTGCCTTGGACAAGGTTCATTCAATAGTTGCTCGAGGGTGGGACCTGACCCGCCCGACCGAGGGGGTTGTCTGCCCTTGGGCCGTTGATTTCCGCCCTGTGCATTGGTGTTAGCAACAAACTCATCAGCCTTACATTTATTACCTCCTTGATTTGTCGGGTTATGCCGGTGACCCTTGCCGTTGCCATTCTTCTTTCCCTTCGCTGTCTTTTCTTCGTCAGGCACCGGGTCTTTGGTACTATCAGAATCAGCATACTTGACAAGAGCAGCCGTCAACTGGCCCATGTCATTACAGTCATGCTTGAGCCGCCCCAACTTCTGCTTCAGAGGTTCAAAACGGCAAATTTTCTCCAACATCAAAACTGCTGAGCCGGCATCCACCTTGTCAGACGAATGTATTATCTCCTTGACCCGGCGCACCCAATGGGTTATAGACTCACCGTCCTCTTGCTTACAATTAGTTAGGTCCACAATTGACATAGGCTGCTTACACGTCTCTTTGAAGTTCTGGATGAGCCGGGCCTTTAACTCCGCCCATGAGCCGATAGAATTAGGCGGCAACCCCTTCAACCAAGTACGAGCTGTCCCATCCAACATCATAGTGAAATACTTGGCCATTGCTGCGTCGCTGACCTCCAACAACTCCATAGCCATCTCATAACTCTTATTCCAAGCCCCGGGCTGTAAGTCAGCCGTGTAATTAGGCACCTTACGAGGCCCCTTAAAGTCCTTTGGCAAACGCTCATTATGTATGGCCGGCACCAAGCAAGGGACGCCTCCGGTTCTTGTGGCCATTCCTGCCTCGACCGAGGTTGCTGGATAAGCCAGAAAAGTTTGATGAACCGCCTGATCTGCTGCCAGTTGAACTGCTCGTTTTGCCTCTTGTCGAATCCTCTGTTGATCCGCCAAGTTAAGGGATCCGGCCCGCACCGGCTCATTCCTGTGTGGCCGGTTGTGGCGTTGAGCATTTCTTAACATGTCTGCGGATTCCATATGCCTACTGTAGCTCGGACTCCGGCTTGCGCGAGGAGTTGAATGGATCCTGTCTCGACTGTAGGAGTACGCATCCTGCTGTGCTAGAGCTGTTTGAAGAAGTTCTCTTACCCTCCGTGTTTCGACCGCCGCCGATGAGTCACCTTCCATTAGGAGAGCCGCCAAACGAGCCGACGCTGCGATGAGGTTTTCCAAGGGGTTGGAGAAGTGACCCGGCGGTGTTGGTACGTAGTGAGGCGGAGCGGTAACGATACGAGGTGGTTCCATGGCACGCGTCTGGACCGGCGCGCCGGGTGTCGTGATCCGGTGTGCCTCCGGCGGGTTGCTTCCCCCAGCTCCGAGTGTATGGAATAGGTTCCTAGGATCAAGCGTCAGAGGTAGGCGTGACTGAGTTTTCTGATGCCTTCTCCTTATGACCTTGTTTGACGCGTTCAGATCCACCGAGAGCTGGAAGGTCTCTGCTTGAAGCTGTTGAGCACGAACGTCCAGAGCCGCCTGTTACGCTGCCATCCTGACTTTCTCTGCGGCCAGATTTTCCTTAGCTTGCACCATCTCTTCACGTACGCGTGCCACCTCTGCGTCATGCCGGGCTTTATTCACCGGCTCTACCACATCAGTCAACAGAGTCATCAGTTTATCCGTGAGGTCCATTAGAATCTGAGCCAGGGGGCGCGCGGGGTATCCTGACCCAGCTGCGGCCGACCCGGTAGCTGTCGCCGTTGCTGCTGTGGAGTTCTGCCCGGGCTGTGTCCCTGCCATGAAGACTCCGGTCCAATTCGGCGGCTCAAGGGGGTCTGGAATACTGCTGCCATCGGAACAGCCCCCGAGCAAGCCATCCTGCAGCTGGTACAAAGAGTCCGTCTCACCCATTGATGATGCAGTGTCAAAACAGGCGGCCGTCTCACCGCCCTCCACCGATCCTTCAGAGTATTCACCGCCGTGGACGCAGCCTACGAAGGCATGCTTCACGACAGATTGAAGACGGGTGGTCCTTGCGTGCTGAGCCGTTTGGATGAGGTTGGTGTGGACGTCCGGCTCAGGGCCTGACTCGCTGATCCGGCCGATGAAGACGTGAATTCCGCCGAAGGGGACCAGGTACTCATACTCAATCGAGGCGGCCTCGGGGCCCCAGCCTTCGTCGTCGATGTAGAGCTTGCCGCGATGACTCTTGGTCATCCGGCCCACAGTGTATCCCTTGAGCCCTTCGAAGTTGCCCTTCAAGAACTCAAATCCACCGTGCGCAGGCCCCACGATGGGCGCCAACTATCGTGGAATTGTCACGGCAGATGTCCTAGAGAAAGGACTTAGTCGTAGGGCCATCGCAACTAGGAAGCTTAAAGGGGTTAATCGGGACAAAGGACACGAGAGGTTTTATACTAGTTCGGCCCCTTACGACGAAGGTAAAATCCTACGTCTAGTTGTGTTGGTATTGCTGGGGGTTCGATCACCAAGAGGCTTAACTCATCGGCTTGGTTATCGATCTCTTGTTTCTTGCCCTAAGCCACCACCGGGTCGTCCCCTTATATACACGGGTTGACGCCTGATGGTCTACAGAGTTCCGGCCGGCTCATAATCGTGTCCGGCTCGATGACTTCTTTTACATGCCTTTCTTTACAAGTCTTTCCTTACATACGGTGGTTCACAATACCGGGCCTTAAGCCGCCTCCAGGCCTTTGGGCCTTCTATAAGATTTGACAAACTATCATCTTTAAGGTTTACTGGGCTTCTTGTGTAACCCGCCATTGGGGCTGACCCGGCCCCTCCTGGGCGGGTCATAACTGATAGTTATATCCCCAACAGGTCCGGTGGATCGACGAGTCCCGCTCTCAGGGGTTACAATTTGGCACTTCCTCATATCTTGGATGTGGTTGCGGTGATCTTATTGTCAAGAATGCTCTTGTCACTTGGTATTTTGATTTGTTCTTTTGTGCTTCCGGTCTTCTTTCCCTAAAGTACATTGCGGAAGCAGTGTTTGAGCAACCTGCCTTGTAAGGAGTGATTCCCGACCATAGTGCATTCAACGATTAGGTTCTGGCCAATTGGGGTGAGCGACTCATACGGCTCTTTGAAATCTTTTAGGTTAGTCCAATTGGTGCAGGGTTGGTCGAGACGGGTCTAGAGTCAACAATCACGGAGGACTATGATGTAACTTGATGATTTCTCTTCGCCCTATGTTGTTTGGTTTTGTTTCGATTTGATGTACTTTGTCTAATTTATTTATAAAGTTGGATCGAATGCTAAACAAAAAAACAACTCTCCTACACTTTTACAAAGAGGACACCAGATCACAAACGGCCTAAAAGGGCCCAACAACACTACATTAGTCATGATGCGTCGAAGTACAATGAGCACCATGTTCTCACACATACACACAAATCACACCAGGTTCCCACACTGAAAGTGCGTTATATCGACTAGAGGGGGGGTGAATAGGCGATTTTTATGAAAGTCTTCAAAACGTGAGAGTTATGAAGACAAACAGTGAAGATTATGCCTATTACTATGCAGCGGAAGTTAGATTACACTAGACCAGCCATGGTCATGTATTCAATAGAG
Source organism: Triticum urartu (assembly GCF_056163025.1). NCBI lineage: Eukaryota > Viridiplantae > Streptophyta > Magnoliopsida > Poales > Poaceae > Triticum > Triticum urartu. The sequence goes on from NC_141878.1 coordinate 103,272,379, forward strand.
TGAAAACGCAATGACAAACAGCTTCAGTGTAATAAGGATCAGGTAGGAAGAAGTTATGAAGCCGAACGAACAGATCATACATTCATGTTGTGAAGACAAAAGATAAAACAAGCATGCAATGGCTTCACAATGAATAACTGTAAGTAAGGGAAGTGAAGATGAAACCAGTGACACATTGAAGACAATGATTTGTTGGACCAGTTCCAGTTGCTGTGACAACCGTACGTCTGGTTGGAGCGGCTAGGTATTTAAACCAAAGGACACACAGTCCCGGACACCCAGTCAAGGGCACTCAGTCCAAGACACCCAGTCCTCACTGTTTTCTCCTTGAGCTAAGGTCACACAGACCTCGCCCAATCACTCTGGTAAGTCTTCAAGGTAGACTCCCAAACCTTCACAGACCTCGTTCACTGGCAATCCACAATTTCTCTTGGATGCTCAGAACGCGACGCCTAACCGTCTGGAGGATGCACAGTCCTCAAGTGTAATAAGTCTTCAGATCACACAGACACGAAGACTTAAGTGATGCCCAATTTACTCTGGCTCTGGGTGGTTAGGGCTTTTCTCCTCACTGGGAATTTTTCTTTCAAAGGCTTCGAGGTGGGTTGCTCTCAAACGACAAAAGCCGTGCACTGAAATCTGAGCAGCCGACCATTTAAGGTTGTGGGGGGTGGACTATTTATAGTCACTTGGCAACCCGACCTGATCTGTCCGAAATGACCCTGGGTCACTAAGGAACTGACACGTGTACCAACGGTCGAATTTTGAACTCACACGGCAACTTTACTTGGGCTACAAGTAAAGCTGACTTGTCTGACTCTGGACAAGATTTTCTCTCATAGACTTCGCTCGAAGACATAGGATTTGAATTAGGCATCACTTCAGTCATTCTGACTGGTTCTCTTCGACCCCACTTAACAGTACGGTGGTTCCTATGACACAACATGAATGAAATAAAACTACGAAGGATCTAGGTCTTCGAGTTCCAAAAGCTTCATAGGGAGTCTTCTCATGTCATTGTCTTCAATATGAATATCTTCATAAACCACCATTGTCTTCAATGTCTTCGTACATTTTTAGGGGTCATCTCTGGTAGTGAAACCGAATCAATGAGGGACTTCTACCTGTGTTTTCCTGCGATTCTCACAAACACATTAGTCCCTCAACTAGGTTTGTCGTCAATACTCCAAAACCAACTAGGGGTGGCACTAGATGCACTTACAATCTCCCCCTTTTTGGTGATTGATGACAAACTAGTTGAAGTTTTCAACGGGAAACATAATTTGCAAAATTGTAAAAGATTTGTCTTCATAAGTTGCAAGGGCTCCCCCTGAAGATGTGCATATAAGTAATTTGCTTCTTGAATGCAAATGCACATGGCAGGTTGTACTTGTGGAGATCCACTTTAACTTATGACAATCCACTATGCATGTGAAAGTATATGAAGATAATGACATGCATAATGGAAAATGGACGTCTGCAGAATGAGATGAATGCGGAATTTATCTTCGCAACACGGAGTGACAAACAGGTAGCAGACGACCATCAAGGCTAAATGTTACAACTCAATGAAGCAAATGTAGCAAAAAACGGGAGTTGTAAGCACGAAGCAAAATGTAGCAAATATATGAAGGCACCCGCCCATAGTGACCCGCTTGAAGACTATCACCATCATATGCTTCTCCCCCTTTTGTCAGTGATAACCAAAAAGGTTTGAAGACATAGAGGTTTCTACGCGTTCCCAGGCGCAGCAGGGTCGGTGGAGTTGTTTGGCGGTGGTGCAGACGAGCTTGGTGCAGATTCGACGCGCGTTGAAGCAGGTGGAGATGATGTCGCGTCGTCTTCTTCTTCAATAATCCGGGCAGACACGGTGGCAGCAGAAGAAGAGAACTCTGACTCTTCAAGTGATGGTGTGCTGCGCATCACCGCTCTTCTTGGAGGCGTGGAGTCAAATTTGAAGTGCTCTGTGAAGCCATCCTCATGCAGTTCAGCTTCAGGGCACATCATGGTGAGGCCCTTCCAAGTGCGGCGACAGGTCTCGTGTGTGACAAATGCATTCTTGGTTGCCATATTTCTGAGGCGATTGACGTCTTGCATGATGCTTCTCATCTGCCTCTTGAGCCAGTCGTGATGCCTATCTTGCTTTTGGTGAAGAGCCACAAGAAGCTCTCTGTCATTGAGTGCACGAGCGCGCTTCTTGGGTCTCTTTGCAGCTGTGCTGTTGGTGGCTTCAGTTGATGCAGGGGCACGTGTGGTGCCAGCCATTGGATACACGCGAGAGAGAGCTTCAACACCTTCAATATTTTGAGTGAAGCTCTGGTGTTCTGCATTCTGAAGACTTAGCGGTTGCTTGGCCGGCTCTGGATATATGGCTTCAGCAGGCGTGTCCACATCTGGCAAAAATATCCTATGATTGCGGGTTGAGGGTTGATAGGAGATTGCAGAGTGAAGCTTGATCAGCCTCATAACCCAAGGAGCATAAAACTTTAGTCCAAACAGTTCTGAAGCAGATGCTGCAAATTGATGGATGAAGAGATCCTGTGCATTGAAGCATTTGCCGTGAAGAATGCAGAAGATGAGAGTCTTCATTGCACCATCAATCGTTGCATATCGAGAGTGTCCCTTGACAAGCCATAGAGTCCGCCTTATGATATGATATATTGTTCTGGGAAGGTACTCTAAGTCTTCAACAAAGAACCTAGTTGGATAGGGTGCATTTGGAGGAAATGGCTTCATCATTGAGAGCATTTGACTCATATCTGGCTCAGGACGCTGAAATATGCTCTCAATTGCTTCAGCATGGAGTTGGCACCCTTCTTCAAAGAATTCGCCAGGAGTGGGAAGGCCAGTAAGCTCAATTAGGTCGAAAGCATTGGCTTCATGATGGATATTGCCTGTCATCCACTCCAGGATCCATGTCTTCGGATCTCTGTTATAGCCTTTGATATGCAAAGTGGCATAGAACTGGAGCAGAAGCTCTTCGTTCTAGTGCTCTTCGTCAGTGATAAATGGCAGCAAACCCACTTGCTTGAAGCAATCCAGTGCTTCTTCCAGACCAGGCAGACCTGCAACAGCTTCAACCTCAAGGCGCTTGTGAGGAAAGATGCGGCCTTGGTTGTAGAGGATGCATGAATAATAGATGCGCTGTTGATGGCTCCAGAACCTATCTGATACAATCCGTTCCCTTGAATAAGGGTTCTTGGAGCGGTCGAAAAACGTGTTATCTGCCCTGAAGCCGTTGATGTTGAAGGAACCAGGAGCTGATGCAGGACCTGGGAACCTTGGTAGTCGTGGGATCGGCTTCTGGACCTGGGGCCTGTGCGCAATATGATAGTTGAATTGTGGTCCGGCAGCAGACTCAGGCATAGAATGTTCAGGAGCAGTAGCTTCGGTGTCTTCTGAAGCTGTTGTTGGGGAGGGCTCCACATTTGCTTCGGCGTTGTTTGTGGCAGCCTCAACATTTTCAGCTTCAGGCACGTTCTCCTTGAGAACTTCTTCTTGTTGGTGCGAGGGAGTTGGAGCTTGTGGTATTTCTGCTTGCTCTTCGGCTGATGCAGCCGGAATGTCTTCAGCAGCCTGAGCCCTTGGCCCTCTGCGAAGCCTATGGAGTGTAGGCGCCGGTGGAGTTGCAGTGGGTTGGGGCTCATCTTCCTCCTGTGGGCGATCTGCGCACGACGCATCTTGTGTGATTGGCGTCAATGGACGACCAATACTGATCTGTTCGCTTGTCTCAAGCTGAGGAAGGGCTGCATCACCTTGCACATTGTCTTGGGGACCAATGTCTTCAGCAGCATTGGGGTTGGCTGCTGGAATGTCTTCAGCGTGCGGAGCCTCTATGTAAGCAGGCTCATGCACTGTCAACTGACGATCTGCGTCAGGATAGCGGACGCAGAGGGGTTCAACTATCAGGGGCTCTGTGGGAGCAGCCCGAGATTTCTTGGTCTTGCGCTTCTTGATAATGGGTTCAGAAGGAGAGGCTTCAGAATGTTTTCTCTTCTTAGCTTTAGCCTCTGCAGTCCGTGTCTTCTTGTGCTGTGAGGCGGTTGATTGACTCTTTGGCTTCGAGCCAGTCGTTGCAGCGGGGAAGACAATCGGAGCATCAGGTTCTGACCTTGGCGCTTCAGGTTCGGTCACAGCCACCTTCTTTTTCTTTTTCGCGGCCATCCTGGGGTCAATGCCGGGACGTCCAAGTGCCTTGCGCTTTTCTGCCTCATTGTAGGCCTGCACGCAGTGATCAGCCAAAGTCTTCATGCGTTCTCGCGAGCCTTGAGCTTCAACACGCGTCTTCAGGAAGCTCTCTTTTAGCTCATGCAACATGGTTTTGAAGTTTTTCACTTCTTGCACACTGAGCTTGGACACGTGCTTCTTGAACTGAGCTTTTTCATAATCAATTTTCTGCTTCAGTTCTACAATGCGCTGGGCTATTGCAAGTTCTGAAGCAATTGCACCTTGAAAGGCAACGCTGAGGCCTATGGGTAGCTGCAGATCATTGAAGCTTATGTCTGGTGTGTCAAACCATTCATCGATGAAGTTGTGGATGATGGCGACATCAAACAGAGGCAGATTGTTGAAGATTTCAGCCTCCTCCTTGCTCTTGATGAGCTGCTCAAGAGCATCATCTCCAAGATCTTCGTCGCTTGAGAGATCAATGGCTTCGCAGCGCAGAATGTCGGCAGCTGTGAGCTCTTTGCCTGTGTGTGGCTGAGGCTTCTTGGCTTCTTGGGGCTTGGATACTCGTGATAAGCCTTCTGACTGCACACTGGCTTCAGGAGGTGCAGTTGCTAAAGGCTTCACTCTTGCGATCTTGGGAGAAATGGCTGGCTTTGAAGCTTTTGGAGCTTTTGGCTTCTTCTGCTTTGGCTTCGGAGCAGCAGGGGAGTCATCTGACTCAGTATCTGCTGGAGGGTCATTCACAGCAGTCCCTTGGACTAGGATGCGAGTGATGAGGCCTTCAAGATTGGCATACGGCCCGATGATATTGGGATCGGCGTTGCGTGTGCCATCTGCCCTTGGTGAGGAGGGACCAGGGTTGAAGTCAAGCCCAAATTTCTTCTTGTTTATCTTTGCTGACTGTTGTGCAAACTGAAAGTTGCGCTTGAAGAGATTATCATCGCGACACCAGAGAAGTGATGACGGATGTGCCTCAGCTGGCTGTGGTCCTCTCACCATGCATGGATAGAAGCCTTGAGCAATGGCTTCGTCTCTGGACTTGGGTATGAGATTTTTGTATAATACATCTCCCCACGGTCTCTTGATGGTGCACTTCTCCGCATATTCCTGAGTGACGAAGCGGTAGTGGAACCATTGCTCTGCCCAATATCTTCGAATCCATTGGATTCGTGTCTTGCGCTGACCATAGCTTTCTTCAGGATCAGTTTTGTACATCTCTGCCAGTTCATCAGGCAGATCTTTGGACGTTTCACCACGTCGCTGTCTGCCTCCCTTCCTTACTGCTGTTTCTGAAGCCATGAATAACTTGGAAGGCTTCAAGATGTTCAAAGGCTTCAAGGGCTTCCTTTTGCAAGAACTGGCTTCAGGCGAGTTGATGTGATGCTGCAAGTACTCTACAAATGAATGCAGACTATGAGAACCAAAGGATTCTCCCATGGACATGTACCTGTGACAGCATTAAGGTGCGAGGGAAGGGGAGGAGGTCATATGCATTCTCAGAAGATTTTGAAGATAAATCGGTTTAGAAGACATTGACCTCATTATGCGAAGACATTCACTTGTAGATAAGAAGTTGGTTCCAGATTTGTACAAACCCATAGATCAGTACAAGTGAGGAATCTAACTACTTTATGAAGCACAAGTGAATATACTAGGCATGTTATGAGATGCAGCGAGAGATTTAACTGGTGTGAAGAGAAACTTCTTATGGCAGAAAGTGACTGAACTGTAGGATCAAAAGAAGCTGTAAAAAGAGGTTTTATTTACCACACTTGGAACTGCTAGACGAAGTGAGAGTTGAGGCCGAGCAGTTCGATCCTCCGTGCCCTAACTTGGCGACGGAAGACACCTACGGTGACGGCGGAGAAAGTGATGTCCGCTGTCGGCGTGAAAACGGCGTCGGAGAGGTTGCGGCAGTGAAGCGCTTCGTCGCCGGCGTCGTCGAGTGCTAGCGGTGGCGCTAGGGTTCGTGCGAGGGTGGAAGAAGGAGATAATGACCGCAGTGAATCGTATATTTATAGGGATAGAGGCGGCACTGCGCTATTACGCAGGTACCCCTGGCGGTTCGCATTTGAGGCATGCGTGGCCAGTTAGAGGACGATTGGGATTTGTTCCACGTCCCACGCACGCCTAAATTATCGGGCGGTCGTTCCTGCTTCTCCGGATCTTATGTGGAGGAATGAGCATTAAAACTTACTTTTATGGTTGTCTCAATGTCTTCGGCTGACAAGGACACAGTGAAGACATTCGACAGTTTCAACAGAATGCATATGACTTGGAGAGATAGAGTTTGAGATAGAAAGCATAGAGAGGTTAGGGTCCGATCACATTCACTTAGTTCAAAAGATTCAACCAAGAAGACATAGCTATAAGTGAATGCTGTAGAGGACAGAACATCAGTACATATATATCCATATAGTCGACGCAGTGAAGCATGAAGACATACAGAGAATGAAGCCAAACCAATTGTGAAGACATTGAGAGGTGACGCCATGAGAGAAACACTTCAAAATGGAACGTTTGGTGGTGGCGTTACCCACCGTATAGGAAGTATTAGACCCAGACACGGCGCACAATTATCGTGGCGCTCTGAAGTCAAATTCCACATTAATGTATTCACACTTAGAATGTATGTCTTCATTGATTGAAGATATACGCTACTTCGTGTGTTGCACATCTAAGTCATCAATATGCATAAGTGTTAGGATGTGTGCCTGATCACAGGACATTTGAGGATTCCAAGATATTTAGCTCACACCGTAACTTGCAAAATCTCTTCTCATCCAAGGGCTTTGTGAAGATATCTGCCAATTGCTCTTCAGTGTTGACGTGTATGATATCAATGTCTTCCTTCACAACATGATCTCTGAGAAAGTGATGACGAATTTCAATGTGCTTTGTCTTCGAGTGCTGAACTGGGTTGTTGGCAATCTTGATGGCGCTTTCATTGTCACAGTAAAGTGGCACTTGCTTCAGATGAATGCCATAATCCTTGAGTGTTTGCTTCATCCACAGAAGCTGAGCGCAGCAAGATCCAGCAGCAATGTATTCAGATTCAGCAGTGGAGAGAGATACACAGTTCTGCTTCTTTGAAGACCAACATACAAGTGATCGTCCCAGAAAATGACACGTGCCTGATGTAGATTTGCGATCAACTTTGTCACCAGCATAATCAGCATCCAAAAATCCAACCAGATCAAACTCTGAGCCCTTTGGATACCATAATCCTAGAGTTGGGGTGTGAGCCAAATATCGAAGAATTCGCTTCACAGCTAAGTGATGCGACTCCTTTGGTGTCGCTTGAAATCGAGCACACATGCAAACACTAAGCATGATATCTGGCCTAGATGCACATAAATAAAGCAAAGACCCAATCATGGAGCGGTATACCTTTTGATCGAACTCTTTACCATTGTCGTCGGGACCCAGATGATGCTTGGCTGGCATTGGTGTTGTGAAGCCTTTGCAGTCTTGCATACCGAACTTCTTCAGGCACTCTTTAAGATATTTCTCTTGAGATATGAAGATGCCGTTGCGTTGTTGCCGTATTTGAAGACCGAGAAAGAACTTCAGCTCCCCCATCATGGACATCTGATATTGCTCTTGCATCATGTATCCAAACTCTTCACTATAATTCTGATTGGTGCAGCCGAAGATAATGTCATCCACATATATTTGGCACACAAACAGTTCACCATCATATGTCTTCGTGAAAAGAGTGGGATCCAGGGAACCAAGTATGAAGCCTTTGCTTTTTAGAAAGTACTTGAGTGTATCATACCAGGCCCTAGGGGCTTGTTTGAGGCCATACAGTGCCTTGTTGAGCTTGTATACCATATCAGGATGTTTTGGATTTTCAAAGCCAGGTGGTTGTGCAACATACACTTCTTCTTCAATCTTTCCATTGAGAAAGGCACTTTTCACATCCATTTGATATAGAAGTATGTTATGATGATTTGCATAGGCCAGCAGTATGCGTATGGCTTCAAGCCTAGCCACAGGAGCAAATGTTTCATCGAAGTCAATGTCCTCCACTTGAGTATATCCTTGAGCAACTAGACGAGCTTTGTTTCTGACAACTTGACCATGCTCATCTTGCTTGTTGAGGTATATCCATTTGGTGCCTATTATGTTGTGCTTCTGTGGATTAGGACGCTTAACCAGCTCCCATACATTATTCAGCTCAAACTGTTGAAGCTCTTCTTGCATAGCTTGAATCCATTCAGGTTCCATGAAGGCTTCTTCAACTTTCTTGGGTTCTGATATTGAGACAAAAGCGAAATGCCCACAGAAGTTTGTTAGCTTAGTTGCCCTTGAACGAGTGAGTGGACCAGGTGCATTGATGCTGTCCAGTATTTTGTCAATTTGTACTTCATTTGCAGCACGAGGGTGTGTGGGGCGAAGACTTTGCTCTTGCTGATCCATGTGGTCATTTGAAGGTATGTCTTCAGGCTGAGCATTGTCTTCATGTGGATCAGGTGCTGAGATGATAAGTTCTTCTTCAGGTTGAGCTTCAGAAGGTACAATTTCTCCAGTTCCCATAAGTTTGATTGATTCATTTGCTGGAACTTCATCTAGCACATTTGGCAATTGCTCTCTTTGTGATCCATTGGTTTCATCAAATCAAACATCCACTGTTTCAACCACTTTGTAGTGGAAGAGATTGAAGACTCTGTAGGAGTGCGAATCCTTTCCATATCCAAGCATGAAGCCTTCATGTGCTTTTGGTGCAAACTTTGAAGTGTGGTGTGGGTCCTTGATCCAGCATTTTGCGCCAAATACTCTGAAATAACTGACATTTGGCTTCTTGCCAGTTAGGAGTTCATAGGATGTCTTGTTCAAGAGCTTGTGAAGATAAACACGATTGATTGTATGGCATGCAGTATCAATGGCTTCAGTCCAGAATTTTCTTGGAGTCTTGTATTCATCTAGCATTGTTCTGGCCATCTCAATGAGTGTTCTGTTCTTGCGTTCGACGACGCCATTCTGCTGTGGCGTGTATGGAGCTGAGAATTCTTGTGTGATGCCCAAGGTGTCCAGATATGTATCAAGACCAGTGTTTTTGAATTCAGTGCCATTGTCACTTCAAATGTGCTTTATCTTGGCGCCAAAATTGTTCATAGCTCGATTTGCGAAGCGTCTGAAGACATCCTGCACTTCAGTCTTGTAAAGGATTATGTGCACCCAAGTATATCTAGAATAATCATCAACAATTACGAAGCCATAGAGGCATGCAGAAGTAGTAAAAGTTGAGTAGTGAGTGGGACCGAAAAGATCCATGTGAAGCAGTTCGAAGGGTTGAGTAGTGGTCATGATTGTCTTCGAAGGATGTTTTGCCCTTGTCATCTTCCCTGCTTCACAGGCACCGCATAAGTGATCTTTCTTGAACTTGACGCCTTCGATGCCTATGCCGTGCTTTTTCTTCGCAAGGGTGTGGAGGTTCCTCATGCCAGCATGCCCAAGCCTTCGATGCCAAAGCCAGCATTCTGAAGCTTTTGCAAGAAGACATACTGCAAGTTGTGGTCCTGCTGAGAAATCTACCACATACAAATCACCTTTCCTATACCCTTCAAACACTAGAGATTTGTCAGATTCCATTAGCACCAGGCAGCGATATTTGCCAAACATTACAATCATATTCAAATCGCAAAGCATTGAGACAGACATTAAGTTGAAGCCAAGGGATTCAACAAGCATGACTTTATCCATGTGTTGATCCTTTGAGATTGCAACTCTACCTAGACCCAATACCTTACTTTTACCAGTGTCAGCGAATGTAATGTGGCTCTTGTCGGATGGACGTAAAGTTGAGTCCATAAGAAGGCTTCTTCTGCCAGTCATGTGATTTGTACACCCACTGTCAATAATCCATTCTGAAGACTTTGAAGTCGCTGGTATCGTACCCTACAGTGCAGTTAGGGGGATAGGCTTCACGAAGAGTGTTGTGAAGCATAAACATTTGGCGAACCAGTGGGTTATGAAAACTTAGATCCAGATTAGGACTAATGGGGAGAGTAGCATGCGATTCAGGAACGAAGTACATAATGATGCCATTTGGGCAGTTTATCTTGCGCCCCACAAGATTTTTATGGTCCCCAGCAATAGCATCAGAAGATTTTGTTTTTGTGCTGGAGACCTTTCCCTACAAAAAAAAGGTTAAGATTTCTTAACCACCCACATCTTCAAGGGTGGCTTAGAAGCTATGAGTCTAAGAGCAGCATCTGAGAATTTTGGCTTTGAAGCCTTAGCAAACAGTCTAGCAGGGGGACAATAATACTCATAGGAATAAGCAGAATAATTTTTGGTCATATGAACATGACGGTTCGATGAACCACTCTCATATTCATATGCCTGAGTATGGTTCCCCTGCAAAACATTTGCGTTAGTGCGACTCAGGTGAGTTCCCTGTTTGTATGAAGCATTTGGACCATATGAAGCCTTTGGTCTGAGGTTTGTCTTCTTCAAGTGAGGTGTCATGAAGACATTCACAGGAAGATTTTCCAGACATGTTTTCGGAACCCAGATCTTCTTCATAGGCGGTCCATTCCTGCAGTTAGTACCAATGTACCTGGCAAACACTTCACCATTCTGATTCTTAAACAGCTTATAGTTTGCATCAAAGGATTCATCAATGATAATTGGGTTAGCACAAGTGAAGCCAGATAAATTGGATGGATCTGCTGAAAGTTCCTTTGCAGCAACCCACGTAGTTTTGGGGTACTGCTCAGGTTTCCAGTAAGACCCATCTGCATTAATTTTCCTCACGAACCCAACACCCTCTTTCCTAGGGTTTCGGTTCAGAATCTGCTTCTTAAGGACATCACATAATGTCTGATGCCCTTTCAGACTTTTGTACATCCCTGTTTCAAGCAATGTCTTCAACCTAGCATTCTCATCAGCAATAGCAGTGGTATTCTCAGCAGAGGGGTTAGTTACCACATCAACAGTTGAAGATATTGAAACAGTAGTAGCAGTGGAACATTCAGCAACAGAAGCAGCATTATCATGCTCAATGCATTTAAGACATGGTGGTTCAAATCCTTCCTGAGCGGGACTGATCTGTTCAGCGCGAAGTGACTCGTTTTCCTTTTGAAGATCTTCATGAGCCACCCTCAATTTCTCAAGTTCTTGCTTCCTTTGAAGATAATCATAGGAAAGCTTTTCATGAGTTGTTGAGAGAGTATCATGACGATCTTCAAGTTCCTGATACTTAACGTGAAGGTTTTTTATGTCTTCAATTAAGGATTCAGATCGAGTCATTTCAGCACCCAACAGATCATCGCTTCTGTCTAACAATTTTTGAATATGTTCCATAGCTTTCTGTTGTTCAGTTGCAATTTTAGCAAGTGTTTTGTAGCTAGGTTTTGAATCACATTCAGAGTCATCGTCACTAGATGTTTCATAGCGAGTTGTGCGTGTGATTACCTTGGCACCGCGTGCCATGAAGCAGTAGGTAGGAGTGGAGTCGTTCTTGTCATTTGCGTCGGTGTCGGTGATGCAGTCATTGTCTTCAGTATTGAAGATAGACTTGGCGACGTATGCTGTAGCCAGACTCGCAATGCCAGAATCAGACTCCTCCTCAGACTCCACCTCTGCCTCCTCAGAGGCGGACTCCTCCTCTGAATCCATCTCCTTTCCAACAAACGCACGTGCCTTGCCAGATGAGCTCTTCTTGTGTGATGAAGACCTTGATGAAGTTTTGGAAGAAGACTTTGAGTATTTCTTCTTCTTCTTGTCGTCAGACTCATATTCCTTGCTCTTCTTCTTCCTTCTGTTCTCATTGTCCCACTGTGGACACTCAGAGATGAAGTGTCCAGTTTTCTTGCACTTGTGACATGTTTTCTTCTTGTAGTCATGAGCAGAAGCTTCATCATTCCTTGAGCTTGATCGTGAAGATTTCCTGAAGCCTTTCTTCTTAGTGAATTTTTGGAACTTCTTCACTAGCATTGCAAGTTCTCTTCCAATGTCTTCAGGATCATCAGAACTGCAGTCAGATTCTTCTTCAGATGAGGAGACAGCTTTTGCCTTCAAGGCACGAGTTCGCCCATAGTTTGGACCGTAGATATCTCTTTTCTCAGAAAGCTGAAACTCATGTGTGTTGAGCCTCTCAAGTATGTCAGACGGATCGAGTGTCTTGAAATCAGGACGTTCTTGAATCATCAGGGCCAGAATGTCAAACGAACTATCAAGTGATCTCAGCAGCGTCTTGACGATTTCATGTTTGGTGATCTCAGTAGCGCCGAGGGCTTGAAGCTCATTTGTGATGTCAGTGAGCCGATCAAAGGTGTGCTAGACATTCTCATTGTCATTTCGTTTGAAGCGGTTGAAGAGATTGTGAAGGACACTGATTCTTTGATCTCTCTGGGTTGATATGCCTTCATTAACTTTGGAGAGCCAATCCCAGACCAGTTTGGATGTCTTCAAGGCACTCACACGGCCATACTGTCCTTTGGTCAGATGACCACAGATGATATTCTTGGCAGTAGAGTCCAGTTGAACGAACTTCTTGACATCAGCAGCAGTGACACCTTCTCCAGCCTTGGGAACGCCGTTTTCGACGACATACCATAGGTCGACGTCAATGGCTTCAAGATGCATGCGCATCTTATTCTTCTAGTAGGGATATTCAGTTCCATCGAAGACGGGACAAGCAGCGGAGACTTTGATTATCCCTGCAGTCGACATAGCTAAAACTCCAGGTGGTTAAACCGAATCACACAGAACAAGGGAGCACCTTGCTCTGATACCAATTGAAAGTGCGTTATATCGACTAGAGGGGGGGTGAATAAGCGATTTTTATGAAAGTCTTCAAAACGTGAGAGTTATGAAGACAAACAGTGAAGATTATGCCTATTACTATGCAGCGGAAGTTAGATTACACTAGACCAGCCATGGTCATGTATTCAATAGAGTGAAAACGCAATGACAAACAGCTTCAGTGTAATAAGGATCAGGTAGGAAGAAGTTATGAAGCCGAACAGATCATACATTCATGTTGTGAAGACAAAAGATAAAGCAAGCATGCAATGGCTTCACAATGAATAACTGTAAGTAAGGGAAGTGAAGATGAAACCAGTGACACGTTGAAGACAATGATTTGTTGGACCAGTTCCAGTTGCTGTGACAACCGTACGTCTGGTTGGAGCGGCTAGGTATTTAAACCAAAGGACACACAGTCCGGACACCCAGTCAAGGACACTCAGTCCAAGACACCCAGTCCTCACCGTTTTCTCCTTGAGCTAAGGTCACACAGACCTCGCCCAATCACTCTGGTAAGTCTTCAAGGTAGACTCCCAAACCTTCACAGACCTCGTTCACTGGCAATCCACAATTTCTCTTGGATGCTCAGAACGCGACGCCTAACCGTCTGGAGGATGCACAGTCCTCAAGTGTAATAAGTCTTCAGATCACACATACACGAAGACTTAAGTGATGCCCAATTTACTCTGGCTCTGGGTGGTTAGGGCTTTTCTCCTCACTGGGAATTTTTCTTTCAAAGGCTTCGAGGTGGGTTGCTCTCAAACGACAAAAGCCGTGCACTGAAATCTGAGCAGCCGACCATTTAAGGTTGTGGGGGGTGGACTATTTATAGTCACTTGGCAACCCGACCTGATCTGTCCGAAATGACCCTGGGTCACTAAGGAACTGACACGTGTACCAACGGTCGAATTTTGAACTCACACGGCAACTTTACTTGGGCTACAAGTAAAGCTGACTTGTCTGACTCTGGACAAGATTTTCTCTCATAGACTTCGCTCGAAGACATAGAATTTGAATTAGGCATCACTTCAGTCATTCTGACTGGTTCTCTTCGACCCCACTTAATAGTACGGTGGTTCCTATGACACAACATGAATGAAATAAAACTACGAAGGATCTAGGTCTTCGAGTTCCAAAAGCTTCATAGGGAGTCTTCTCATGTCATTGTCTTCAATATGAATATCTTCATAAACCACCATTGTCTTCAATGTCTTCGTACATTTTTAGGGGTCATCTCTGGTAGTGAAACCGAATCAATGAGGGACTTCTACCTGTGTTTTCCTGCGATTCTCACAAACACATTAGTCCCTCAACTAGGTTTGTCGTCAATACTCCAAAACCAACTAGGGGTGGCACTAGATGCACTTACACACACATCAACAAATCGCAACCAAGTCATTGACTTTTAGAAAAATTGTAATGGTCACATTGTGAATTTAGGATTTTCGTGTCCTAAATCATGGATTATTTAAAAAAAATTACTTGTCACATGGGAAATTCAGATAGTTTTTTTTCTAAATCATGGGGAATTTATAAATTTTTGTAATGTTCACATGGCAAGTTTAGGTTTTTTTTTCCACAAAACATGGACAACTTATGTGGAAATATGAAATGGTCTTGTAGCAAATTTAAGATTTTTATTTCCTCAAAAAATAACCTATTTCTTGAAAATTTGTCTAAATCATGCTAATTATTTTGTTTGTATATAAACTCTTAACAATGATGGGAAAACGCAACTTTAGAGAATTTTGTTCTGCAAATCATGGCAACTGTATATGTAATGTATAGGAAAAATCATGAAGACATATTAACATGGCAAATTTCCGTAAAACAATCAAGTAAGATCATGGAAATTTATAATACTTTGTTTTACGAAAACATGGCAATTTTAGAAAATATTTATACTGGTCAAATGGAAAAGTTATAATTTTTTAATTCCCATAATGATGGATTCAAAAAAATTGTAATGTTCACATGGCAAACTTAAGAATTTTCCAATTGGCTTCTTTTGTGTTGTATTTTTGTTATGCATTTTTCCATGGCAAATTTTACTACTTTTTGTTTCCTAAAATCATGGCAATTTCATTATAATCAGCATGGCAAATTTCTTAAAATAAGTGTATTACCATGGCAAATGTTCACGTGGCAATTTTGCAGAACTCAGGAATAATAGCAACATTTTAAAAATTCAGGTACATATAGGTATAGCTAATTTTATTAAAAATTGTTCAATAGATCATGCCAATTCTAGATATGTTCCAATCGTTGGGGGTGACGGGGCAGGGGGGTGGGTGCTGAAGGGAGGGGTATTTCTGCCTGACAATTCCTCTCTTCCTCGCAATTTTCCACGTCATGGTTCGACAATGCGAAGGGTGGAAGCAGATTGCGCGAGGAGGAGAAGGTTTTCTTTGCTGGAGAGCCAGAAGATGGGTGAAGGGTTTGCTTTGTTTAGGTTGTATATATGTCGAGGAAGAGGAAGGAGAAGAAGGTGGAGGTGGAGGAGCAGCCTAGGAGGGAGAAGAAGGTCAAGGTCAGAGTGGAGGGGTAAGGAGAAGGTCGGTAGGAGGGGTACCTCTCTCCTTGAAATAGGCTTTTGCCCCGCTTTATAAATAAAGCAAGTAGGAGGGGTACCCAACGCGTACGGTATTCATTCGCTCGCTAGTCACGCGCAACACGAACATTTACGCGAGTGTTGTTGGGAGAGAACGCCATCACTATATTAGGGTCCATAGATAACAGGTCGAAGTCCAAATTCAACAAAATGTGACTGCTATCGAAACCCTTGGCCTATTTTGCATCCTCTATAGGCTCTTGGAATCATCAAACATAGCACACGGGAGCAGCTAGTGAGTTGTCCAGCTGTTATCATCAAAGATAGCACTCCTATAAATCATGCGAAAAATTCAACTGCATATGGAAGTTTGAATTGTATTTTTAATCCAGACCACCGATAGATATATTAACCAAGTCGGCGGTAACTTCTCCCGTGGGCTTGCACATAGCATTTGTCTTGTGAGGATAGTGCCTCATGTGTGCTTGTTGATAATCTTCTTGTTGTCACTGTCAGGGGTGCCAAGTATACACTTCTGCTAACAGGAAAAGAATGAGTACCGATGCAAACATCATCATAATACGAACATCGACATAAACAAAGGAAAATCTATGCAGGAAACTGACATGAATTGATTGTATAGCAGACGTTCTATCTATCACTATCAAAATAATGAAATTCCTTTTACAGGTTGCAATAAATATCAGCAATAACTCAATTCAGGCATTTGAAAACATAAAATTGACTATTAAGAAGAGGTAAAGTAAATCCTTCAGTTCAGGGAAGAGGGACATTACTAGGAAGGCCACTAGATACAAGATGCATATTAGTTGGCAAATATTTCAAAGCAGAGCAAAATTGACAGTAACACATTAGTCACTCCAGGCTGAAAAGCACATAACAGTCAGAGATTCTGATAATAACTTGTCTAAAAAGAACAGGGCAGCAGGCTCATACTTGATCCAGATATTGCACAAAAACTAGGCAGAAAGAGAAAGGACTTCACTCAACAACTTCACTGAAAACAATGAGCCGGTTTTATCTTCAGAGTTATTCAGTGAAAGTGCTTGATTTTGCCAAAAGTCTTCCGCTTTTGATCGTACGGAGAAATCAGCCTGTCTAGGTGTGCAATTTAGACGACATCAAAACCAAATCAAAGCCCCACACTTCTGAAAGTGACAAATTAAATCAGCCTGTCTAGTGGGTCCTCCTCAAATAATCTGAAATTTCAAACCTAATCATAGAATTACTACCAGAAATCATGACCGGCGCTAGGGTTTCAGGGGTACAGGAGAGGAGTTGGGTACAACAAAACTTCCGATTACATGGCGCCGAATTCACGAGAGACGAAATAGGTTCAGCATAAGATGGATCTCAGACAGTATCATAGATACACAGTACCAATATACTCCTACTAAATAAACATGGATGGATGAACTAAGCAACCAACTAAAAACTTAGCTGCATACAAACTTTAGATTCAGCATCATATAAAATCCCCAAGTTCTTCGGAATAACGGAGGATCCCGTCCTCGCTGCTGGCGAAGCGGAAGCGGCTGAAGTCAATCTTGTTCCACTCTTCCCTCAGCTCCTCCCAAAATTTGCCACTGTTGTCATAGTAGTCTTCGTCAACCTCGGCGTACCCCTTCTCGATCAGATCCTTGCGGACCTTGGCCTGCAACTCTCCAAACCTGTCATCGGCCTCCTTGTCGTTCCCCGGCGGCAGCTCCTTGTCCAGCTCCTCGCTTCTCTTGATCATATCAGCGGGGGATATTGTGGACGGAAGGATGTGGATGTTGGGGGGCTCCCACTTGTCAGCCAAGATCAGCCTTATGTCGTTTTTCAGCAGACGAACCTTGCCTGGGGCGGCCACGTCCCTGTACTCGGGCTTGGACTGCTCCAGCGCCCTCTCCACCGCGGCGTCCAGCTCCGTAGGACTCAAGCTGGCGGCCTCGGGGAAGCTTAGCAGCGCCGCCCTGAGTGCCGGCCGGTGCTTCGCGAACTCAGACTCCCAGTCGTAATCATCCTCGTCCTCGTATTCAGAGTCGTAGTCAGACCCAGACCCATACTCGTAATCATCCTCGTCGTCGTCGTAGCCGTCGTAGTCAGCGTCGTCTTGGTAATCAAGATCTGCTGCTTCCTCGTCATCGCAACCTTCCTGATCATCGGCCTCGGCCTGAGGCTCGGAAACCGGCTCCTCGATCTGAGCCTCCGCCTGAGGCTCGGTGGTGCACCGCTCCGGCGTGCGCACCCCGTCGGTGGCCGACGTCTGCTGCGCGGGGCTGGGGGAAGTCTCCTCGGCGGTCGCTGCCTTCTGCTCGGAACCTTCTTCGCCGGCCATCGGCGTTCTTCGTGTGATCAGGTGCGCCTCGCTAAGTTCTTTTATTTTTCACAACACCTCGCCAAAGTATCTGTGGCTCCGAGAAGGGGTATTTGTGTAGGAGGAGGAGGAGCTGGAAAATCACGCGACCGGCGTTTTCCTATTGGGCTTTTGACGCAGCCAGCCCACGTACACTTTTTTTTCTCATTGGTCTTGGAAACCTTTTTTTTAGGATCGGTATTGGAAACCTTCTAAGAGCCAGGGACGGTTTTTCACAAATTCGTTAATTTTTACCTCAAATATTCGGTTTTTAAAACTTTTCCTTTTCTTTTTCATTATTTTTCTTTCTTTTTCTCAAATTTGTAAATGTCGACTCAAATTCATGAACTTGTTTTCAATTTTTGTGAACATTTACAATCAACGAATTTTTTCCAAAGTCGCGAACAATATTCAAATGTCTGAATATTTTTTTTCAAATTTGTGAATAGTTTTAAATTTCGTGTCATTTTTTAAATTCACGAATCTTTTTTTAAATTCATAAACCCTTTTCAAATTCATGAACCTTTTTCAATGTCTTGACTATTTTTTAAAACCGTGAACACTTTTTTAATCCATGAACTTTTTTAAAATCCGCAAATATTTTCCAAATTGATTATTGCTTTCAGAATTCATGAACGTTTTTTTTTCAAATCCTTGAACATTTTTCAATTAAGTGAAGTTTTCTCATATCCGTGAATATTTTTCAAATTAGTAAACATTTTTCAAAATCATGTTTTTTTCTCAAATTCATGAATGTTTTCCAATTTTTGTAAATATTTTGAAATATGTGATTTTTCCAAATTCACAGGCATTATTCAAACCCATGAACTTTTATTTTAGATCAGTTAAATTTTCTCAATCCATGCACTTTTTTAAAATTCATTTTTTTCAAAATAGTCAAATTATTCTAATTTGTGATATATTTTGAAACTGAGGAAAAACAAGAAAATTTTTCCCAGGACAAAGTCCAGCAAGTATGAAAAAATTGGGAAAACAAAATAGCGATCGAGCAGGGACGAGGAACGAGCAAGCGTGGCCAAAAGGCTTATTAGGTTGTGGCGCATGCATCGCGTTTGTGCGTTGCAGCCTTGCAGGAGCAACAGGGGCTTAACACAATGATTAGGAGCTCTCTCCAGATCGTCACGAACTGTTTCACGCCCGGGCTCCAATTGGGCCAGCATCTGGTTTCTATAAAAAAATGACACCTACTTCGGTCAAAATCACTAATTAAGAAATACTCGTTGCAAAGAACACTTCACTTTCCCAAGTCGCGACAAGTGGCGTACATGCAACGCGCCACTTGTCGCAACTTGAGAGTTTTCCCTTTTTTCATAAATTGTTTATTTAAAACGTATTATCTCTTAAACTGTGCGTCCAAATCTCGAACCGTTTTCATCACTGGATTCCTCGCGTCGAGATCTTCAAAACTAGATCCCATGTTGATAGGTTTTGACAAACTTTTTTTTCACGAAAAAACTAGACGAAAAAAACTGGGCGAAAAAATCAAACCGGAAGCACGGTTTTTTTTCTCTTTCCAAAAGAAGCACGCCCGTGCCTCTCGTGAAATCACAACCGTGCCTTTCGTGGAAGGAAAAAGAAACAGAAAACACATTTTTTTCGTTTCCGAGAGGCACGGCCGTGACTCTCGCGAAAGCAAAACCGTGACTCTCGCAAAAAAAACGCGTATTTTTTCCTTTTCCTAGAGGCACGGCCGTGACTTTCGCGAAAGTACAACCGTGCCTCTCGCGGAAGCAAAACCGTGACTCTCACGAAAGAAAAAAAAACAGATAACACATTTTGTTTTTCCCTTTCCTAGAGGCACGGCCGTAACTTTCGCGAAAACACAACCGTGCCTCTCGCGGAAGCAAAGTCGTGACTCTCACGAAAGAGAAAAAAATAGAAAACGCGTTTTGTTTTTCCCTTTTCCGAGAGGCACGGCCGTGACTCTCGCAAAAGCACAACCGTGCCTCTCTCGGAAGCAAAACCGTGACTCTCGCGAAAGAAAAAAAAACAGAAAACACGTTTTTTTTCGTTTCAAAAAGGCACGACCGTGACTCTCGCTAAAGCACAACCGCGTCTCTCGCGGAAGAAAAGCCGTGACTTTCGCGAAAGGAAAATAAAAGAAAACGCGTTTTTTTGCGCAATTTTTTTTTGAAATTTTTTTTGATCGAAAAGTTAAGAAAGACCGGGGGAAAACCAAAACGTCGAAAACCCCCAGAAAAACCGTTTAAAAAGCCAAAAAAACGTGCAAAAAAATAAAAAACAAAATCCGAAGGGAGCGTCCAGAGCGCGACACGTCGCGAATGGCTGAGAGCGCGCCAAGTAGTCCTAGCCATCTTAGGCCCGGCCCTGTCGGCCCACCCAGGCCCGCCCGTAAAATCCAGGGCCTAGGCCTGATGGGCTTGCCCGTGGGCCAGGCTTGGGCCTAAGTTTTGAGCCCACCTGCAGGGCCTAGACGGGCTTGGACTTGGCATATTGGCATTTTAAGGAAGAGGCCCAGCCCATGACCCTAAGCCCTAAGGGCTATTCAGGGCTTTTTACCATATGGGCCGGGCTTGGGTTTGAAAACTAGGCCCGATGGTAGGGCTTGGGAGGGCCTGGGCCTTAGTTTTCTGTCGTGGGCTTTTTTAGGTCTGACCCAAGCCCGGCCCGGCCCGGCCCATGGCCAGATATAGCGCCAAGTGACGCTGATTGTTGCGAGGTTCTCGAAGGAGCGCTTGTTAACTAGTTGCTCCCTACTCCGGTTGTTATTATACTTATCAACGAAGTTAGGGTACCACCTTCCGTGGTCATCCCGCGTTGCTTCCACCCACCACATAATGGCACAACATCACGCGTCAAGGTTGATCGTTGGTGCGCCCCGTGTTGCTTCCACCCACCACATAATGGCACAACACCTACTCCGATAGAGGGTCACGTTGATTTTTTTTCCTTTTTTTCTCATTTTCCTTTCCAATTTGAAGATGGTCCATCACAAGGAGCATAGGTGTGCTCCGCCAGGGAGCATGGTAGTTCTTCACCGTGAAGAACATAATTTGTGCCCATGGTGAACTACACCCCTACTCCACACACTTGACCTCACTCATGCTTTGAAGCACATATGTGCTCGACCGGGGAGCACATTTGTGCTTCACTTTTTTTTTCCTTTTTAGGACACGTTCGTGCCCCACCAAGCGTAGTACACATACGCTTTGTAGTTAAGAATTCATGTTTTCTCCGACGAGTTACACATGTGCACCACCTTTGGAGCATATATGTGCTCCACCTTTGTTTCCTTTTCCGAGCATAGCCCTGCTCCACCCGCCGGAGGAAACCTACTCTTTGTGGTGAAACACATCTGTACTCCACGACGAAGTACACATATGCTCCACCTTTGGAGCCCATATATGTTTCATCTTTTTTTCTTGCTTAACCGCGAGGGACCACGCCTAGGCTTAGCAGTGAAGTACACCTATGCTTATGCGAAAAGCACAAATGTGCTCCAATCGCGTCCCTATGCTTTAGCATGGAGCATACCTGTCACTCACATCATAACACCAGTTTGAAGCCTAGACAAAAATATCGATAATATAATATGTTTTTTTAGTTTTATTTTTTAAAATTTATTTCAATCCATGCATTAACAGATGAATGTTTTCCACCATGAGAACCAAAACATGTATAAGGTGCCAAAAAAGAAAAAGAAAAGTGTGTGGTAAAAAATATAAATAGTAGTCCCAAAAGAAAAGGAGTTTCTACAATTTACACAAAATTATATTATTTCTAATAACATAATATTTGCCCCCAAAACATAATATTGATTATTGAATGTTATTCAAGATAAGAGATTTATTTTACAACAAAAAGAAGGCGTTTTAAGAAGTGGCACGTGCACTTGCACTGGCCACTATGCCGGTGATGCAAGATTATCTTCAGTTTTTACTTCTTCCAACCCCTAACATTATTCTCTTACGCCATTTATTAGGGTGCAAAACCTATGATTCTACTCAGATTGATTGACTAGCGCAGAAAAGTAACAAGCGATAGTATTTGGTCTTGTATCTAGGGTTGGCCTTGAAGTGATTGTCATGTAAAATGTTCTTTGTTATGAAGGTCATTACTATGTTTCAGATAAATATTGACAATCTTTCTAAACCATTGGCAATGTAATATTGACTTATTGATTTGATAAATAATATAGTCGAACTCTTGTTGTATGCATTCAGATAGTATAAAACTCTTAAAATAGACCCTTGCCATGCATGTACCTTTACTTTTGTTTTAGACTGACCAAAGAAGATGATACATCAGAGGATGAAGTTCTTGACAAGTATAGCATTCACATATAAAATTCACCTTTTTTGTTTATCATCCTACATGCTCGGAGGCGACCATAGATGAAGAATGGGGATGCTGATATTTATTTTTAAGTTTTATTTCTAAAATTCATTTTAATCAATACATTAACAACTTGATGTTTTTTTCACTATAACAACCAAAACATGTGTGCATAATGTGCCAAAAATGCAAAACAAATGAGTTTGTATAATTTACACAAAATTATGTTTATACTATTTCTAATAACATAATATTCACCCTAAAAACATAATATTTAATGTTACGCAAGATTAGAAATATATTCATGCAATAACATAAAGGCATTTTAAGAAGTTGCACGTGCACGGGCCAATGTGTGTTGGTTATTCAATAAAACCTTAAAGGGGAAGAAATAATTTGACCATACATGTCGGCATCTAGGTCTTGGCCGAGATAAAACTACCTAAACGAAAATTGCAAAGACCAATTTTGCAAGTGAAAGTACTTGATGTCTCCGTGACATCCGTCCATGTGTTGGTGCAAGGATAGTAGATTCGCACGGCTTGTGCTGGTTTATGATAAAAAGGGCACTGAAAGAGCAGCCCTTCACCGTCATGTGTCATCCCGAGAGGGGTGTGGAGTTGGATATGTGGATCCATAGGGATTGCATACGCCTTGTCCCAAATTCCCTTATTTGGATCGGTGAGAAGCCATACGTCGGTGAGCTGAGGCTTGGACGACGACTGGACCACGCAAAGGGTACCCTTGAGCTCAATCACACGGATATCCGTCCATAAGTTGTAGCCACCTTCTATCCGTGGGCCTTGGATCGCCGTCTTCCACCTCTCGCTCTCGAGGTCGAAGCAATGTATGTCCCAGCTGTCTCCCTCGCGTGACCCGAAGACATGCAGGATGCCATTCACAACAATGACACAGGTTGAGGAGCACGTGACATGGGCCGGGGGCGACGGCGCACACTTCCACCCGATGTCGCCTTTTACGGCGAGGACCTCGCATCTCACGTCGTCTATTATGTCTGTGAGATGGACTAGCTTGTAGTCACCGGACGGGACGGCGCGTCCCATGCCGAAGGCGGCCTTGGGTATCCTCCGAACGTCCCTCCCCATGCCCAGCGGTTTGAGGCAGCATGTTGAGCCCCGGGCAGGTCACGAGCACGTCTCCCATGGCCGGCTCAACCACGCGTGTGCCGAAAAAATCATTAGCAACGCAGATGAGGTCGCCGCCGCTGAGCTTCCTTGTTCCACCTCCGTCCCTGATCACACGCACAACACTGCCGTTCATGCCCACCAGCCGCAGTTCGGTGCCCTTGCCTCGGAAGGAGTAAACCCAAACGAGGGGCTCGGCGTGACCGCGGGACTCGTGCGCGGCGACGAAGTCCGGGCCGGAGATGAGCGCGCACCACTCGCTGGAGACGCATCGTGTTAGAGTCCTATCCTACGACGGCTACAGCTCACCTTGACGTGCACGTCCAGCTACCATCAAATCGATAGTTTCCATATTAGTCTCGATGTATTTGTAAACAAACTCTGTAATCTCCTATGATATATATATATATATATATATATATATATATATATATATATATATATATATATATACACACGAGGGGTTGAACCGTGGCTGGCATTGAGCCGCCCGATACTTTCATTGTTACATGGTATCCATCCTCCGGACACGCGAGGAAGAACTTCAGCGCCAAGCCGAAGAACGGGGGAAGGCCGTCGTCCCTCCTGCAGCCTCCACGTACGCCGCCTCCATCAAGAAGTTCGTCCCCATCACGCTTGATCTTCAGGACTCCAACTATGCCAAGTGGCGTGAGCTGTTCCTCGTCGCTCTCGGCCGCTACGGCCTCTCGGCTCATGTTCTCTCCGAGACTACCCCATCGGATACCTCCCCCGCCTCCGATTGGGGCCGCGATGACTTCACCGTCCTCTCATGAATATATGGCTCGATCTTTCTTGAGCTTTTCGGCATCATCATGGCACCAGGCTCCACCACCAAGCAAGTTTGGGACGCCATCGCCAATCTGTTCCGAGACAATAAGAAGAGTCGTGCTCTGGCTCTCGACGCCGAATTCCGCAACACTGCTCAAGGGGACATGACGATCTCCGAATATTGTGCCAAGCTCAAGTCCCTCTCTGACGCCCTCACCGATGTCAGTCAGTCGGTCACCGACGAGACTCTCGTGCTCACCTTACTTCGCGGGCTGAACGAACAGTACTCCCATCTACGTTCGTTCTTGCCGTTCCAAGTGCCTTTTCCATCCTTTCTCCAGACTCGCTCCGCGCTCGTTCTCGAGGAAGCCCAGAAGAAGACGGATGCCAAGAATTCCTCCTCCACCGCTCTATGGGCCAGCAGCAACAGTGTGCTTCCCGGTGCAGGCGGCGAGCGTGCTCCACCACTTAACGATGGCCGCAACTTCTCTCATGATCGCCGCAGCCCTGGACCTCTACCTTCTGGTGGTCGCGGGGGCAGCAACAGTGGCCGCGGACGCGGCCGTGGTGGGCGTGGTCGGCGTGACTCTCCCTGGATGTACAACCCGTGGACCGGGCAACAGACGCGTCTTCATCTCCAACAACAAACGTCGTCACCGCATCATCAACCACAAGCGCCGCCGCCTGCTTGGCCGCCTTGCTCCTGGCGTGCTCCTGCTCCTGCTCATGGGATGCTCAGTCCTCGCCCTACATCACATTCTCCACAAGCCTATACTGCATACGATCATGCGGCTCCTGGCTACAACATGATCAACCCTGCAGCAAATTCCAACAGCTTCCATCAGCATGTCGACCCAGCTCTCATCACCGCGCTCAACAATATGCAGCTCCCTGGCAACCAGGAGTGGTACATGGACTCTGGTGCATCCTCCCATATGGCATTTGACCCTGGTATACTCTCTACTTTCATCCCTTCTAATGCTCACACAGTCACTGTTGGTAACGGTGCATCTCTCCCTATATCTCACATCGGTTCTTACACTCTACCCACCCTGTCTAACCCTCTCTACTTAAATCATGTCCTTGTTGTCAGGGACGGAGCCATGATTTCGGCATAGGGGGGGGGGGGGGGGCGAGATTTCGCACTAAGTTCATCGGCAACTGCTATGTTGTGGTAGAAAATTTTAGGGTCTGGTCAATGGAAACACCGTGTGCAACCATGCCCGATTTTATTTATTAATTCCATTCACATGACAAAAACAATTTCTATAAATACATTACAAATTATTTTCTTAATGACAAAAACAAATTCACAACTCTAGAAACAGAAGATAATCTTACAAACTAATAATTACCATTAATACAATGTGGTAGATAACACATTACGAAATCTCATTAATTTCCCTGTAATTGATGGGATCGACTCACTAATTCAACCTAATATATTTTAGAAAGGTTCAACCGAATTCCAAAGCCAGAACATCAGAAAGCATGCAATTGTATGGAAGCAATCAACGAATAGTGGAACTGGGAGAAAGATTACAGTTTGAAAAGGACAAAACAAGAACTGATCTAATGCTCGTACGTATTAAACTAGAACCTGTTTTCCTCGTTTTGTTGCCGCTCATCTGATCTGCGCTCACCAGCGGCCGTCCCCTTCCCTTCTCTGATTCTCTTGACGTCGATGCCACGGAATCACGAAAAGACCGATATCAGGCAAGGCAAGGTACAGGAGGTAGTTTGGAAACTTAGCGATTATAGCGACCTGTGTGTACGTGGCTCATTATCTCTACATAGATCGCTTTTTATTTTTGTGAGAACGACTGCTGCTAGCCTGCTACTAACTGGCCCATTTATCTTCTATGATGGGCTGCAATGCTACTTGCTGTTTTGGGCTTTGGCCAATAATAGAATGTACATGTACCTATATGGCTTCTCGTTAACGAATAACACATGGACAGGGGGGGCGAAACAGCCCATGGCCAGTTGTCTAAGAGGAAAAATTAGCAAACAACAACCCCTATTAAGGGGGCGACACGATCGTTGCGGGGGGTCTAGCCCCCCCTCGCCCCCCCTTGAATCCGTCCCTGCTTGTTGTTCCCCACATTATCAAAAATCTTCTATCTGTTCGTAAACTTACAACTGACAATTATGTTTCCATCGAATTTGATCCGTGGGGTTTTTTTGTGAAGGCACTTCCTACTCGGACCGAGATTCTTCGATGCAATAGCTCAAGACCCCTCTACTCCGTCTGTCCACCTCCACCCGCCGAAGCCCACATCATCACCGTCTCCCCCGATCTCTGGCATCGTCGTTTGGGTCATCCCGGCAGTCACACCATGAAGTGTCTTCGTCACCACCAGGATATTTTGTCTCCTAAGTTATCCCGTCTCTTTGTCATGCATGTCAACTTGGACGACACGTTAGATTACCTTTCTATCCATCCAAATCGTATAGTGTCAAACCTTCTGAATTACTACATTGTGATCTTTGGACTTCTCCTGTACCCAGCACATCTGGTTTTTTATATTATCTTGTCGTAGTGGATGATTACACTCATTATTTTTGGACGTTTCCTCTTCGTAAAAAATCTGATGTCTATGTCACGTTTCTCACTTTTCATGCCTATGCCCGCACTCAATTTGATCTACCCATTATGTCTGTTCAATGTGACAATGGTCGGGAATTTGATAACACGAAGGTTGATTCTTTCTGTGCCTCCCATGGTATTCTCTTTCATTTTTCATGTCCATATACCTCTCAACAAAACGGCAAGGCCGAACGAGCAATTCGCACCACCAACAATGTCATTCGCACTCTCCTCATTCAAGCGTCTCTCCCACCATCCTTTTGGGCTGAAGCACTTCACACAGCCACCTTTCTCATTAATATTCGCCCCACTTCTTCAGAGAAATTCCTCACGTCATATACCCTACTTTTAGGCTCTCCACCTCCATACGCCAGCCTTCGTGTCTTCGGTTGCTTATGCTATCCAAACACTACATCCACCTCCGCTAACAAACTCTCTCCACGATCGACTAGATGTGTCTTTCTTGGCTACCCTTCACGACATAAAAGTTATGGTTGCTTTGATCTTACCACCCGTCGTATTATTATCTCTCGTCATGTAGTTTTCGACGAGTCTACCTTTCCCTACGAACCAGCC
Organism: Triticum urartu; assembly: GCF_056163025.1. NCBI lineage: Eukaryota > Viridiplantae > Streptophyta > Magnoliopsida > Poales > Poaceae > Triticum > Triticum urartu. Next base: position 103,299,636 of record NC_141878.1, read on the forward strand.
CCAGCACCCTCTCCACCACGTTGCACCGAAATCTTTGATCCACCCGTAGATCAACCCGCTATGCATGCGCCCACTCCACCCGAACCAACTATGCATGTGCCCGCTACACCTGCACCCACTATGCATGCACCCACTTCACCCCAACCTACTATGCATGCGCCCACTAACCCAACACCTCCCATACATGACCTGGGTTCCCCATCATCTCCATCGGGACCACCCAGTCCGCCCGCGCCTGTGACCTCTCCGCCTACTCCCGCCCCACCTCCTCCTCCAGCACCTACCCATCGTACACGTTCCACTACCGGTCGTCTTCCCCCACCCATCGATCGCTTAAACCTCTCGGCCATAGCCTCTTCGCCTCTTCCACATAACTATCTTATCGCCTTACGCGATCCAATTTGGCGCCAAGCCATTCAAGAGGAGTTTGATGCCCTTATACTTAATAACACTTGGACCTTGGTCCCTCCACCACCTGGAGCAAATATTGTGAGCGGGAAGTGGATCTTCTGTCACAAATACAATGCCGATGGCTCACTCTCTCGTCACAAAGCTCGTTGGGTCGTTCGTGGTTTCTCTCAACAACAGGGGGTTGATTTTGATGAAACGGTTAGCCCTGTCGTCAAACCAGCGACCATTCGCATAGTTCTTTCTCTAGCCATAACACAGTCTTGGCCTATCCATCAACTTGACGTCAAAAATGCCTTTCTTCATGGTCATATTGATGAGGTTGTTTATAGTCAACAACCCTCCGGTTTTGTTGATCCTCGTCATCCCACTCATGTTTGTCGTCTCCTCAAATCTTTATATGGTCTTAAACAGGCACCTCGTGCCTGGTTCCAACGCTTTGCGTCCTTTGCTCGTTCCATAGGTTTTGTCGAATCTAAATCTGATGCTTCTCTATTTATTTTTCAGCAAGGTACTTCCATGGCATATCTTCTTCTCTATGTCGATGATATCATTCTCACAGCTTTCTCTTTATCTTTTCTTACTACTAACTAGCTCCATGGCGTGCGAGTTCGCCATGAAGGATCTTGGTCCACTTCATCACTTTCTTGGTATTTCAGTCACCCGTTCTTCTACTGGTCTGCATCTTTCTCAACGGCAATATATTCTTGATATTTTATCTCGTGCTGGCATGCGCGACTGTCACCCAGTAACTACTCCTATTGACACTAAAGCCAAACTCCCTTCTTCTCTTGGTTCTTCGGTCCATGATCCCTCTCTCTATCGTAGCCTAGCCGGTGCACTTCAATATGCCACTCTAACTCGACCTGATATTGCTTATGCTGTCCAACAAGTTTGTCTCCATATGCATGACCCTCGTGAACCTCACTTCTCTCTCATCAAACGTATCCTTCGCTATCTGAATGGCACTCTTGACCATGGTCTCACGTTACACAATACTTCTTCACACTCACTTACCGCATACTCAGATGCCGATTGGGCTGGATGCCCGGACACACGTCGCTCCACTTCCGGATTTTGCATGTATCTTGGAGAAAATCTCATCTCTTGGTCCTCACGTCGACAGACAACGGTCTCTCGTTCTAGCGCAGAGGCTGAATACAGAGCTGTTGCTGCGGCTGTTGCAGAGTCTTGCTGGGTTCGTCAATTATTACAGGAGCTTCACAGGCCAATCTCGAGTGCTACTATCGTATATTGTGACAACGTCAGTGCTGTCTACTTATCCGCTAACCCGGTTCAACACCGCCGGACCAAACACATCGAGCTTGACATTCATTTTGTTCGGGAGAAAGTAGCACTTGGAGCTGTTCGCGTTTTACATGTTCCATCAACCTTGCAATTTGCAAACATATTCACTAAAGGTTTGCCAACAGCTCTTTTCCAAAAATTTCGCTCCAGTCTTCAGGTCACTACCATTCCCGGTTCAGACTGCGGGGGCGTGTTAGAGTCCTATCCTACGACGGCTACAGCTCACCTTGGCGTGCACGTCCAGCTACCACCGAATCGATAGTTTCCATATTAGTCTCGATGTATTTGTAAACAAACTCTGTAATCTCCTGTGATATGTATATATATATATACGAGGGGCTGAACCGTGGCTGGCATTGAGCCGCCCGGTACTTTCATTATTACACATCGGAATCTGCATGCCGACTTTACCGGCACTCTGGTGAGGATGTCGAAGATGATCTCGTCTGGTAACGGGACGGCGGCGGCGGTCGATGGAATCTCTGCGCTGCTGGCTGCGGCCGCGGCGGTTGACCTAGGATCGTGGTGGCATCGTTTGGGCGAGGGTGGAACGGGTGATCGCTGAGGCGTCATGGCGGTGGTGGGCGGCGTGGTCTCGTTGAGACGGCGCGACGAGGAGGACCTGATCCGTGTGGAGCGGTGGAGCGATGTCTACAACTGCCTTGTGGGTATATATTTGTTCCCTCGCTATCTGCTATCTGCTCGACCGATCGATATTTCAGCAGCGTATATAGAGGAGGTAAACTAAGCCAAGGGTTCCGGTAGCAATCGCATGGTGTTGGATTTGGACTCGGGTTTGTAATAATTTGTCTATGGACCCTAATAATATAACGCTGACGTCCCCTCCCAGGCAACCTTCTTCTCCTTCTTATATCTTTTCATGATTTTTCGTATGCATTTACATATATAGTTGCCATGATGGGTAAAATTCTCTAAAGTTCCCTAAAGAAAATCTCTAAAGTTGCCATTTTCCCATGATTGTTAAGAATTTATATAGAAAAAAAATAGTTGCAATGATTTTGAGAATTTGAATTTTTTTAATAAGTAATTTTTTTAGGAAATAAAAACCCCATATTTTCCATGTGACCATTACACATTTCCACATAAGCTGCCATAATAGGGTTAGCGTTGTGATAACTCATATGTGAGATAGAGCCTCGCTCATCCATCCGGATCTACTTCACTGAGAGAGACCGTCGCCTCTTCGGAGAAGATCCATCTTGGATTCAAGACCCCTAACGGGAAGACCTCAAGACCTCCTCGCGGAGAACCGGTTACCCTATGTATCGTCCCTTGTTGATCGTGGATCGTGTATCTCTTTTGTGTTTCGAGGATCTAGCATATGTGTGATCGTTCTTATTGGTTTGAGTGATTCTCCCATGTTTCTCCCTCGTGTTCTTCGTGTTCTTCGTGGGATTCGCTCCAATCGTGAAAGATCGGCCACCTAGAGTTCTACCCTACATCATAACCCCTCTTTCTCCGTGCTTGGTCGAAACATTATAGTGTGGCATGAAACTCTTATAAAGCAGGTGGCTGTGAAGGATTTTTCGGTCAGAGTAAGACTTCGTATTCCCACATATAAGGCATGGACAACACATAAAACCATTTTGCTTGTTTGCCTCAGCCACTTCAAGAAAATTATGCACGACCTTAATATACTCGGAGGTGCGTCTGTCACTGTACATCCATTGCCGGTTTATCTGCGTGCATTATATATAATTAAGTGTGTCAAAAACCATTACAGAACATAAGTAATCAAATTAATAGAAGTTCATCATCACATTAATACCAAAGTACATACATAGTTCCCATCGAACAACATACAACTCTCTAGAGCATCTAATTAAACCATACATTGAAACTATCTAAAACATTTCAATGCAAGAACAAATGCGATCATAATTGTAACTAGGGTAACAATTGATTCAACGACATAATGATACCAAGCCTCAATATGAATGGCATATTTTCTAATCTTTCTAATATTCAAGCGCATTGCATCCATCTTGATCTTGTGATTATCGACGACATCTGCAACATGCAACTCCACTATCATCTTCTCCTCATTTTTTTTCAATTTTCCCCTCAAATAATTGTTTTCTTCTTCAACTAAATTTAATCTCTCGACAATAGGGTCGGTTGGAATTTCCAGTTCACATACCTCCTAGATAAAAAAAACCTATGTCACGTTGGTCGGCATAATTGTCATAAACACTAAATGAAACAAATAGTTATAAAAGATAATATATACCACATCCGAATTATAGACAGGACGAGGGCCGGCGGAGGTGGATACCAAAACCATCGCACTATATAATAACAAACAATAATAAAAGTAAGAAAATTACACAAGTATCTATCTAAATCATACAAGTAAGATTTTTTTTATTTTAGAAAGAAGATAATATCAAGAGGCTCACCACGGTGGTGTCAGCGACGAGATCGGCGCGGGCGATCGACTGCGGTGAGGACGGGGGCGGGATAGGACGGATCGCCAAAGCTAGACAAATCTTGAGAAAAATGGAGTTTGGACAAGGACTTCGAGAGGAGAAAGCTTAAGTGTGGCTTGGGCATTTCATCGAACACCTCATGTGCATAGGAGGTGAGCTAGAGCACCACAAAGCTCTCCCACAGCCGGCCAAAAAAACAGAGCACTCCACTCCTCTACTCGCGGACAAGGGGGTATATATAGGCATCTCATTGGTCCTCATTTGTGGCTGGATCCGGAACTAAAGGACCCCATTTGATCCCGGTTCCAGCCACGAACCGAGACCAATGGTTGTGGGTCAGGAGCGAGGCCTATTGGTCCCAGTTCGTATCTGGAACCGGGACCAAAGGGGCCAGACGAACTGGGACCAATGCCCCACGAGGCTCGGCCTGCCCCCTGGCCTCATGAACCGGGACCTATGCCCCCATGGGTCCCGGTTCATGACTAAACCGGGATTAATGGGCTTACTCGGCCTGGACCAGCCCTGTTTTCTACTAGTGTTGTAGTTTTTGGCCGAATTGCCATGTATCTTACCCCATAGCTTACTCCTTCCTACCTAGACTATACATATTGTATCCCTACACTTTCTAGGGTTAGCAACGCATAATTAAACAACTTGAGAGAGCTTTGCTCCGTGTATCTCCTCTTTGAGGGACAAGACCTCCAATTGGAGAAGGATTCACTTCGATCATCAAGGCCTCCTACTAGGAAAAGGATTGCCCAAGTAAATCACCAAGGCCCCCATTTCTCCTTTAGATTTGGGGAAGATCTACCTCTCAAGATGTCATCTCCCTTAGGGGTTTGGGAATAACTACCTTAGCTATCTATTTCCCCTTGTTGTGTCTCGATCTTGTGCATCTTGACTTGGATTTTGCGTGGAAGTGCATGTGTGATTGGATCTAGTTCTTGAGTGTTGTTCCCTTTGTGATTCGTTGTGTTCCTGAGTGTTCCCCTTTTGATCCCATTCTCGTGGATTACCGTCTGGCGGTTCTGCCTATGCTGGATGTGGTGGTGGTGATTGTATTGTCAGACATGCTCTTATCACTTGGTATGTTGATTTGTTCCTCTATACTTCCGGCCTTTTTCCCCCTAAATTATGTTTATGAAGCAACGTTTTGGCAACCTGCCTTGTAAGAGGTGTATTCCTGACCATAGTGCGTTGAACGATATTAGGTTGTCGAATTCATGTACACTTTTCAGATATGCGAACATTTTTCAAATTCATGAATATATTTTTATTTTGTAAAAACAATTGGCAACATTTTTTCAAATTCATCAACCCTTTTTAAAGTCTTGAACATTTTTCAAAACCGTGAACATTTTTCCAATCGATGATTTTTTTTAAAAAAATCTGTGAGTATTTTCAAATTCGTGATTCTTTTCGAATTCATTTACTTTTTTCCAAACCCCTGAACATTTTTCAATTTTGTGAAATTTTCTCAAATCCGTGAACATGCATAATGTGCCAAAAATGAAAAACAAAGTATTTTCTATAATTTGAACAAAAGATTAGAAATTTATTCATACAATAATAAGAACACATTTTAAGAGGTTTTAAGGGCAAGGAGATAATTTGACTATGTCGGCATCTAGGTCTTGGCCGAGATAAAACTACCTAAGCGAAAATTGCAAAGACTGATTCTGCAATCAAAGGTGCCTGATGTCTTTGTGACATCCGTCCATGCGTTGGTGCAAGGATCGTAGATTCGCACAGCTTGTGCTGGTTTGTGATAGAAAGAGCACTGAAAGAGTAGCCTTTCACCATCATGTGTCATCCCCAAAGGGGTGTAGAGTTGGATATGTGGATCCATAGGGATTGCATACGTCTTGTCCCAAATGCCCTATTTGGATCAGTGAGAAGCCATATGTCGGTGAACCGAGCCTTTGACGACTGAACCACACAAAGAGTATCCTTGAGCTCAGCCATAGAGATTTCCTTCCACAACTTGTAGACACCTTCAATCGGCGGGCCTTCAATCTTCGTCTTCCACTTCTCGCTCTGGAGGTCGAAGCAATATATATTCCGGTCTCCCTCGCGTGACCCTAAGGCGTGCAGGACGCCATTCACGACGGCCACACAGCTCGAGCTGCACGTTACACGGGCTGGGGGCGACGGCGCCGGTTTCCACCCGGTGTCGCCTCTTACGGCGCGGACCTCGCAGCTCACGCTGTCTATGAGACGGACCAACTTGTACTCGCCCGATGGGACAGCGCGTCCCAAGCCGAAGGCGACGTTGGCGTGCCTGCAAATGTACCTCCAAGCGCTGAGCGGATCCAATTCCGACGACGACATGTCGAGCCGCGGGCAGGTCACGAGCACATCTCCGGTGGCCGGCTCAACCACGCGTGTACTGAAACTATCATTTACAACGCAGATGAGGTCGCCACCGCTGAGCTTCCTGGTGCCACCTCCGTCGTGGCCGCGGGACTCGGCGTGGCCGCAGGACTCGTGCGCGGCGACGAAGTCCGGGCCGGAGATGAGGGCGCACCACTCGCTGGAGACGCATCGGAATCTGCACGCCGACTTCACCGGCACTCTGGTGAGGATCTCGAAGATGATCTCGTCTGGTAAGGAGACGGCGCCGGCTGTCGATGGAATCTCTGCGCTGCTGGCTGCGGCCGCGGCGGTTGACCTAGGATGATGGAGGCGTCGTTTGGGCGAGGGTGGAACGGGTGATCGCTGAGGCGTCATGGTGGTGGTGGGTGTTGGTGCTAATCTTGTTACATTGCTTAATTCAAATATTTCATTCGTCCTTAGCTCCATGCACTAGTTCTGTAGGGTACTGTGTACGTGCATGTGTTTTCAACTTGTAGCCTGAAACGTGCTTGTTCACGTTGAGGTGTGTTTTTTTTTTTCTATTTTTGTGTTAAGTTGCAGGTAGTTGGCACGGCACATGTAACGTGCTGCATACTTTAGTTATGGGCTGACCCGAGAGTCTAGGTTTAGCCGGATCGTGTGTGTATTGTTGGGCCACAACGCCGAGTCGTGGGATGGCACGATTCATCTGGAGTTGTGGCGTAACTTTAGGATCTTGATTCTCGTTGAATAAAGGAAAGAGAAGGAAAAGCCGAGGAAGTTACGCGGCGCAAAAATCATCTCCTTCCTTGTGTCGTTCTGCTGCGTGCGTCTCTCGCCGCCACCGTGATCGCGTGAGTTTCCTGTCTGTGACCTAACAGTGGGCGGCCGCACGCTCGGCGACCGACGCGGTCTCGTCGAGACGGCGCGACGAGGAGGGACGTGGATTTTTAGAACATCTGCACCCGGGCCCTGCTATCCTAGCCGTCCAACATTGCTTTAAGATCTGTGCAACGCAACTAACTTTCTATCTGAAATTTTCTCTTTTTTGTTTCTCTCACATAAAACTTGTTTTGAAGTTCAAACCTTTGCAGCATGGCAAAGCTTTCTATCTAGAATCTAGGATAAATCTTTCAGATTTTTTGGTCAAAAATAAATATACAAAGTTTGACCAAAAAATCTGAAAGTCAAACTTTGTATATTTATTTTTGATCAAAAAATCTGAAAGATTTATCCTAGATTCTAGATAGAAAGCTTTGCCACGCTGCAAAGGTTTGAACTTCAAAACAAGTTTTATACGAGAGAAATAAAAAAGAGAAATGTGTTTGCACGAATCGCGAAGCGCAGAATGAATGGCTAGATAGAGAGGGCCTGGGTGCAGGTGTTCTATTATATATTTTCGCGACGAGAAGGGCCTGATCCGTGGAGCGGTGGAGAGGTTGGCGAGGTTCTCATGGAGATGCCATCTATGTCTACAATTGCCTCGTGGATCTACTAGACCCGATCGATCAGCAGCCTATTCAGGAGGTAAAGTAGCAATCGCGTCGTGTCGGATTTAGACTCGGCTTTGTAATTGGGATACCTATTTCTTTTTCATATAAAAAATCCTTTTTCTTTTGCAATTTTTCATATGAAAAAGCTGTGCAACCTGCTCTTGTTTGCGAAGCTTAGAATTCAGTAAAGGACATATATGCCGCTATGTCTGGATGCCCCAGGGATTCTTCTTCTTTTTTCCTCTTTTTTTTCCTCGGAAGCTCACGCTATCTACAAGGTCCTCACAACTCATGCTGTCTATGAGGTAAAGCGACCGTGTTTTACAAAGAAAAAAGTAAATGTTGTTCAAAAAAAGTAAATGACATATTGTTGCGAAAAGATAAATTTATTTTTGTGAAGAGCTTCAGCGGGGTGCCTAATAAGAACTTCTTTGATTCACAGGATTCTTAAAACACAGAAATAAAAGAAAACACCAAATAAGAGTGTCACGTCCTCCTACAAGATTACAAGACTGACTATAGTAACTTGCCCCAGTGAATGTTCGACATCACACATAAGACAAGGGAATTGTAACAACAGGTTTGAGCGAAAATTTCCTCCAAAACATAGTGGAATTCAATCCTTTGAAAACAAATTCATAAGCATTTCAATCCTATATATCATACGGATGGTACAAACGACTTCAACGATGGATTTATGCACTCCGGTGAAAATAACAAGATCTTTGATCGGACCATGTCAACACGTGCCTGTGTGGTCTCCTTGCTGAAGGTGGTGGAGTGAAGCTTTGCTTTGGGGATGAGAATCCAGAGTTCAACCTTGTTGTGGACACGCCATCATCGACGCATGTGCAGCGATTCCTTCTTGAAGGTGTAGCCTAGAAGTTGTATATTTTTCCTTTCTGACTGTGTCTTGTAACATAGGGTTAGTGGCTATCTGGGAGAGTTACTGTCGCGAGGTATACGGCCTTAGGATTTGTTTTTCGCTTTATTTTCAGGTCGAGATTGTTCGGTTGATGGATTTTGCATTATAAATAATATATAGCTGCATGCATTGTTCTGATGCAGAGACCAAAGGCAGAGCCGGGCCGGTAAATTCCGGGGCCGTGTGCGAAACTAAGAAATGATGTCCTGTTTTACTAAAATGAACTAATGAACTATTATCATGTAGTATATGATATAGTGTCTTACATAATAATTGGATATGTAAAAAAATTATACCTATTCAACTCCTGTTTGCATAATACTACACTGTTGTTTAACAAGGAGGCAAGAACCGGTCTCTAACAATATCTGTCAAAAGTTAATTAGGATTTATGGAATTAGAAATTAGGAGGAGCTGAAGATAGTTATAAAGGACTCGCTACCGGTAGGCTACCTGTTTTGAAGCCGTGAAGCACCTGGAGTCGATCGCCGGTCGATCTGACAAGGCGAGATCGATCCGACGAGGCGACAAGTCTAGAACTTAGGAGTGGAAGGCAGCAACTGCAGCAGCGTGAATTACTTGCGGCTTGCCGATCGATACGATGAGGGCTGAAGGCATGAGGCGATGAAGATTGAGGGCATGAGGCGAAGCCGTGAAGGAGACGATCCCGTTTCCTGTAACGACGCTGACGCACCTGCTATTAGAAGTTTGCGATTGATCTAGTCCATGATCTCTTTTTTTTTCTTGAGAGCGACGATCCCGTTTCCTTCTCGATCGAGGCATCGAACAACATTTTTTTAAGGAACATCAATCGAGCAGACGAGCAGCAGCGTCCCAACGACAGCGCACCCAGCGGCCCAGGCCTGCTATGACAGTCTTTTCTTTAAAATACTACGCCTATATACAGATTTTGGGGCCCCAAAAAATTAGGGGCCTGTGTGGACTGCACATATTTTACAACTATTGGCCCGGCCCTGGCCGGAGGTTATCCTCCTTTTCAAAAAAATCATGAGAAACATAGGAGGAAAAGTCTAATGATTGAACTTCTCTAATAACCCTATGAGTTTCCTTCAAATCAAAGGAGCCCTAAGCTTGGTTTCAAAATCTGAACCATTTAGAGTACCCCAAAGACCCGAGAACAGGACAATAGCCCCAATCTCCTATCATTTGCCCTCACCCAGATCAAGAACCCCCCCCCCCCCCCCCACAGATTGAGGTGCACGCTCCTAACCCATCATATCTTTAATGACACAACAGTGAAAAGAAAGCTACGAAACACTAGAAAACAGGTGATCACTGCCCAATCACTCCATGTAAAGGTCATTTGCCATCACCAGAAACATGACGTTAAGTAGTTGTTGTTAGAGTTATATTGATGATGACCTTTGGCCTTTTGTACTCTTACCTTTTGGCATCCTCATGTACATCATTTATATGATGGCTTTGGCCTCCTTGTAATATAAGTTGCTTTCCTAACATGGTATTAGAGCTCTAGGTTTTCTTGGCACGCGCAACTTGTGCTTCTTTCGATCCTATCTCGCGTCCGCTATTGCTCTCGGCGTCGCTGTGTTCTTCCCTACCGGCAGACACTGCTCCTTCAGCGTGGCTGTTCCCTGCTTCTCCCCCACGCCTGCGCCACGATCTGCTCTGCTAGGCGGGAAGGATAGGCCCAATCCAATCGCCCACCTGTCCGCCTCGTGCCGATCTGGTGCGCGGCTGTCACCAGTCTGCCGCGGCCGCGTCTGGGTGCCGACATCCAGTCCCGATCTGGCGCTTGATCTGGTGACGCGCCGCTGCATCTTCTAGCCGCTGGCTAGCCACAGCCGTCCACCAAGTGCGCCGCCGCCGACTGTCCGTCTTCTTGGCTCCCGCGCGATCTGGTCCTGTGCCAGCCGCTGTTCCACTGAGTGCTGGCTCTGTGTTTTCCGCTGCTGCATGTTGCTCCCGTCTCGGCTGCCGCTTGATTTCCGTCATTTCGCTGACACAAGAGAATCGATCCACCTACCTGTCTGTCTGTCTGTGTACAGCGTGCTCCGGCCTCAATTGCTCTTCTTTGGGCTGCTTCATGCTGGTGTACGTGCGTGTATCCTACACTGCCTATATTGCTCTTTTGGGCTCCCGGTGGGCAGCGGTGTAATGCCCCGGATACAACTTTCCATATTTGTAACTCCGACTCTTGCCTTTTCTGGAGATGCGATATGAGATTCCCTTCGTGGTTGGGTTTGGTCTTCATTTTGCATTTTGTTCATGTCATGCATTTCATATCATGTCATCATGTGCATCTCATTTGCATACGTGTTCGTCTCATGCATCCGAGCATTTTCCCCGTTGTCCGTTTTGCAATCCGACACTCCTACGTGCACCGGCGCACCCCTCTTGTCTCTTTTCGTGAGCGGGTGTTAAACGTTCTCGGAATGGACCGGGATTTGCCAAGTGGCCTTGATACACCACCGGTAGACAGCCCGTCAAATTTCGTGCCATTTGGAGTCCGTTTGATGCTCCAACAGTTAACCGGGTAACCGGGAAGGCCTCTTTTGTGTTGCAGCCCAACACCCCTCCAAAATGGCCCAATAACCCATCCAAACCACTCTCATGTCCTCCGTCGTCGGATCACGATTGTGTGGGCGAAAACTACACTCCATTTAGACACTCCTACCTCCTCCTACCTATAAATAGACGCCCCTCCCCGAATTTTCGCACAGATGAACCCTAAATCCACCCTCCTCGCGCCGCCGGATATGTCCGCCCGATGACCGGCCACGTCCAACCGCCGCCGCCACGTCCCTCCGTCCAATCCGAGGCCACCACGTCCTCACTGCCGCCTCCCTCCCCCACTCACCGGCCGCAACCTGTCCTCGCCGGCTCCTCTCCACCGTGTGGCCCAGGGAAGCCCATCGCGGGCCCGCCCGGGCCCGGGCGCCGCCACCGCTCTCTCGCGGCAACCCTATGCGCCCGTGGCGCCCTAGCCCCGCCGTCCGCCGCCTTGGCCGGCGACCGCCGCCGCAGCGCCTCACCGGCGCCCCTCTCCGCCGCCTCGTCTCCTTCCCCGCCGCCCATCCTTCGCCGAAGCGCGCCGACCTCGCCGGATCTGCGAGCCGTGCCGCCCGACCTCCAGTTGCTCCGCCCGACCCCGCCGCCTTCGCCCGTCGCCGGCGATCAACTCCGGTGACCCGCTCCGCCGACGACCACTCCCCTCGCCGTGCCCAGACGCCGGCGTTCGACCGGCTCCGCCACCGCCTTCGGGTCGATCAGGGAGGAGCCCCGATCCACCTGCACATTGACTTTGGCCTGCTCGCTGCGGGCCTAGTTAGCTGGGTCCACCAAGCCGACCCACGGGCCGCTAGGTGAGCGCCACGACCCTATTCCCCGCCCGAGCGCTGATTATGCTATCTGTCGCTCAACCTCCTTTTTTTCACGAAGTCCCGGAAGTCCATGCTATTTTATGCCCCCGTTCATCGCCTCATATCTCCATGACCGTAGCTCCGTTTCATGCGCACGATATATCAAAATGTTCACTGTGAGATGCTCTTCATTTAATTCCATTGTGGCATGCTTGTTTGAGTCCATAATGAGGCCCTAATCATTGATGCAATATTGCTATAAAATGTTTACTGCTGCTACTTATCAGTTTAGGGTGATTTGTCATTTTTGTCACATTTGATGTGTGCTTCATATAGGCATGAGCTCTACATGTGTTTTGATCTATGCCATTCCATCTTTACAGAGGTGCTTGCCATGTATTTTTGTGATTCATGTGGTGACTAGCACAAGCATGCAAAGTAGCCTTCGTGATATTGCTGATTTCAGGGAATTTTGCTAAGTCTTGTGCCTGTTGTTATTTCTATGCCATGTAAACATGATGCTACAGTGGGATACATGCTTATTTTGAGTTGCTTCAGTAAGGATGTTTTGAACATATGGTTATGATCTATCCATCCATGCCCCTGTTTGCAATTATGGAGTGACCTATCATGTCTTAATCTTGCTCTACTTTTGCTATAAAATGTTCCTGGCAGATTGTTTACGTGTTAATCAATTTTGCCATGGTTGTTGTTAGTGATCCATGCATGATATGAACTTGCTCTTGCCTTGGTTAGCTTCATGAACATGTCTTCTTGCTGTTAGTATGCTTATCTTGTCATGCAATGCCTTGTGGTGAGTGGTTTGAGCTTGCAAAGTTGCCTTCATAACTCTGTTTATGCCAGACTCTGTTTTCTGCTAAGTCTGAAACTGTTAATAAAACTTGCTATGTTTACATGGGTGCCATCGTATCTTCTGTGCCTTTTTGGCTTATGATCAGTAAGGGACTTTTGTTCTATGCATTTAGTAGATTCATGCCATGCCTTGTATTGCTATGATATGTTCCTGTAGCATGTTGTTAGATTGCTCTAAACATTGCTTCCTGATGCTGTTTATGCCATGTTAGTATTTTCACTAAGTCTGTGAAGCTGATATCCTTTGCACTTTTGCCATGCCTGTTTGAACCTGCTCTTGTGTGATTTAGCCGTAGCTCCGTGTTCATGTTTTGTCAAGCATCTTGAGTACATCACTTTCATATCCTGTGTGGTTATGTTGGAGTGAAGGAGCTTAGTTTCTTGTTGCATTCTAAATGGCATCGTGCTGTTAATCGCAGGAATGTGCCATTCTTGTTTTGCTTGCCATTTGCAAACCGTGCATCCGTTTCCGGTGATCTTTATATCGATTTCAACCAAAATCATCTCATCTTTCCAGGGACACACTTGGTTTGCCAAGTTGATGCCTTGATCATTCTTTCCCTTCCGGAGCTCGCATATGCATTGCATATCACATCTCGCATGTCATGCCATGTTTTGCATCATGTTGCTTGCGCATTGCACCGTGATTGATTGTTGGTCATTTACTTGTGTTATTGATTTGGATAGAACCGGGAGACGAGTATGTGATGAGGAACCTGTTGAGTACGCTTTCGAGGATCAAGCTTTCGACAACTATGAGAACTTTGCAGGCAAGATGACCATACCCTCGAAATCACTTCTATCTTTGCTTACTAGTTGATCGCTCTATTGCTATGCCGCGCTACCTACCACTTGCTATATCATGCCTCCCATATTTCCATGTCAAGCCCCTAACCCACCTTTCCAAGCAAACCGTTGCTTGGCTATGTTACCGCTTTGCTCAGCCCCTCTTATAGCGTTGCTAGTTGCAGGTGACGATGAAGCTGGTTTCATGTTAGAACATGGATATTGTTGGGATATCACTATTATATCTTATTTAATTAATGCATCTATATACTTGGTAAAGGGTGGAAGGCTCATCCTTATTCCTGGTGTTTTGTTCCACTCTTACCGCCTTAGTGTCCGTCATACCGGTGCTATGTTCCTTGATTTTGCGTTCCTTACGCGGTTGGGTGTTATGGGAACCCCTTGACAGTTCGCTTTGAATAAAACTCTTCCAACAAGGCCCAACCTTGGTTTTACATTTGCCTAACAACCTATATCTTTCCCTTGGGAGTAATTAACCTGAGGGTCATCTTTATTTTAACCCCCCCGGGCCAGTGCTTCTCTAAGCGTTGGTCCGAACCAGAGCCACTTGCGGTGCCACCTCGGGGAAACTTGAGAGCTGGTTTTAGCTGTACGTAGTGTTCATCCGGTGTTGCCCTGAGAATGAGATATGTGCAGCTCCTATTGGGATGTTGGCGCATCGGGCGGTCTTGCTGGTCTTGTTTTTACCATTATCGAAATGTCTTGTAAACGGGATTCTGAGACTGATCGGGTCTTCCCGGGAGAAGGAATATCCTTTGTTGATCGTGAGAGCTTGTGATGGGCTAAGTTGGGACACCCCTGCAGGGTATAAACTTTCGAGAGCCATGCCCGCGGTTATGTGGCAGATGAGAATTTGTTAATATCCGGTTGTAGAAAACTTGACACTTAACTTAAGTAAAATGAATCAACCACGTGTGTAGCCGTGATGGTCTCTTCTCGACGGAGTCCGGAAAGTGAACACGGTTCTTGTGTTATGCTTGAACGTAAATAGTTTCAGCATCACTTCTTGATCACTTCTAGTTCACGACCGTTGCGTTGCTTCTCTTCTCGCTCTTATTTACGTAAGTTAGCCACCACATGTGTGCTCTTCCAGGAAGCACATTTGTGCTCACGGAAAGCACACCCGTGTTCCACTACCTTCGAGCAAACTCACGCTTCGCGTTGAAGCACATATGTGGTCAACCGTGGAGCACATCTGGGACACGTCCCCGCTTCACCCATCATAGTAAATGTATGCCTCGTAGCGAAGCATACCTGTGAGTTCTACGATGAAGCACACATGTGCATCTCCTTCTTTGGAGCACGCATGTGCTTCACCATTTTCCTTTTCCAAGCACAGTTGTGCTCCATCCGCCGGAGCACACCTACTTCACGGTGAAGCACACAATGCTCAGCCTTTGGGGCCCATATATGTTTCACCCTTTTCCCCTGCTTAACCGTGGGGGAGCACACTTAGTCTTGGTGGAGAAGCACACCTATGCTTCGGCGGAAATCACACCTGTGCTCCACCCGCACGCCTGCGCTTTACATGAGCGCATCTGTTACTCACATCATAACATCAATTTCAAGTCAAGACAAAACATTGATAATATAATATGTTTTTTTAAGTTTTATATTTTAAAATTTAAAAAATGTTCGCTTCTTTTGAAAAAATGTTTGAAAATTCAAAAAATGTATAATTCCAAAATCTCAGAAAATCACATTTGTTGAAATTGGTTAACAAATTCAAAGAATGTTCAGGAGTTTAAATATTTATTCACAAATTCAAAATGTTTTTGAATTTTCCAACAAATCATATTTAAAAAATAATAAATTCAACAAAAATTCACGTTTTCAATTTAGTTCATGTTTTTTCAAAAGCGTTTAAGATTTCCAAAAAATGTTCGCGTTTTCACAAAATATTCAAGTTTTAAAAAAGATGTTCACAAATTTGAAAATGTCCGCGTTTCATGATATACAACGACACGCCAATTAAGAAAATAAGGGCTAGTTCTTTTGCTGGCTTCTAGGATAAGCTTGAATAAGCTGCCTCCTACCCACTTTATCTAGAAGTCCAAACAAAAAAAAATAGAAGCCTAGTATGTAAGATTTGACTAGTGGACGTATAACAAAATTTGATTGGGCTTATAGAATAAGCTAGGTAGGGGGCAGCTTATTCTGAAAGCCCAAAAGTGCGAGAAGAAGAACTAGCCCTAAATCTCAATAAGTACATCGGCACGCGAGAGGTTGCACTATCACTAGGTCTTGGCTTTGATCCCTCGCAGTGTTAGATTGGATCGATGGAAGCGTTCCTACTCCTTCGTAGAGGAGCCGCGGGTATATATTGATTGTGGACAGAAACAGCCTCTGCCTTGGCGTACAAGAAGCCCAGCGATCGCAAGGATCAGCGAGATAGAGATAGAAGATTAAACAGGAGAGGAAAGATAGAGATGGTAGTTGAGATTACATAATGTGAATATCTCTAAGTCTAACACCCTCCCTTAATCTGAACTACCTATCCTAAATTAAGATTGTTCTTGAATGCTTCAAATGGCTTGTACGACAGAGCTTTAGTGAATCCGTCGGCCACTTGATCTCTGGAAGGAATGAAGCGAATCTCCAGCTTCTTTTCTGCAACCCTTTCTCGTACAAAGTGAAAGTCTATCTCAATATGCTTGGTTCTGGCATGAAAGACAGGATTAGCACTTAAATAAGTGGCACCCAAATTATCACACCATAGGCATGAAATACGGTGTTGTTTCACACCAAATTCTTCAAGCAAAGATTCAAGCCAAATAATTTCAGCAGTAGCATTCGCCAATGATTTGTACTCGGCCTCAGTGCTTGACCTTGAGACTGTTGCTTGTTTCCTCGCACTCCAAGAAATAAGATTAGAACCAAAGAAAACAGCAAAACCACCTGTTGATTTTCTATCATCACTGCAACCTGCCCAGTCTGCATCAGAGAAAGCACTAACAAGTGTAGAGTTGGACCGTCCAAAATGAAGTCCCAAACCTACAGTGTGTTTGACATACCGAATGATCCTCTTAACAGCTGTCCAATGAGAAGAAGTGGGAGCATTTAGGTATTGACATACTTTGTTAACAACAAAAGAAATATCTGGTCGTGTCAAGGTTAAATATTGCAAGGCTCCAACAACACTTCTGTATTTGCTGCTTTCTTCCTCCTTAAGTAGCTCCCCTTCGTATGCTGACAATTGTTCTGATGAAGATAATGGTGTGGGTGATGCCTTGCAATCCTTCATTCCCATCCGAGCCAAGAGTTCAGTGGCATATTTTTCTTGTTTCAATACTATACCATCCTGAACCTTTTTAACTTCAATGCCTAAAAAGAAGCTCAAATCACCAAGATCCTTTAAAGCAAACTCTGAGCTTAGATCATGCAAAAAGGGCATCTATAGCATTCTGAGAGGAGCTTGCAACTATAATATCGTCAACATACATGAGCACAAAGATAAGAGTGTTTGCCTTATTGTATATGAAGAGAGATGTGTCAGCCTTTGATGCAATAAAGCCAAGACGTTTTAACTGCATACTTAACCTGGAGTACCATGCTCTAGGTGCTTGTTTCAAACCATAAAGAGCTTTGTCAAGTTTGCATACGTAATGAGGTTTTTGTTTGTTTTCATAACCTGGTGGTTGCCTCATGTAGACCTTCTCTTCCAGAACACCATGCAAAAACGCGTTCTGTACGTCTAGCTGCCTTATGCTCCATCCCCTAGACACAGCAATAGCTAGGACAAGTCTGATGGTTGTAGTTTTTACCACAGGGCTAAATGTATCCTCATAATCAATACCATAACGCTGCTTAAAACCTTTAGCAACGAGACGTGCTTTATACCTGTCAATGGAGCCATCAGCCTTTTTCTTGATCCTATACACCCATTTATAGTCAATAATGTTTTTACCTTTTCGGTTTGGCACCAAGTGCCATGTTTTGTTTCTCATTAAGGCTGTATATTCCTCATCCATATCCTTTTTCCACTGCTGATCTCCAAGTGCGTCATCCAATTTTGTTGGCTCGCCTGAAATGCACAACATGCCATACGGAATAGTGCCATCAGTTCTTATTTTTTGATTTTTAATACCTTTTTGTAGCCGAGTTGTAATTCTTGACGTGGTTGGTGGAGGCTGCTGTACACGCTGGCGCACGGCATTGCTGGTCGCAGAAGATCCTGGAGAGGAATCGGGAGATGCCACACCGGATCCAGTGGCCACGGATGTGGTTAGCTCATTCGGCACCGCACCGTCATTTGCCGCAGAAGATCCTGCGCCAGGTGAGCCTGTCGGGCGCGTGTGCTGATCGCGCCTCGTGATTGGCTGCATGCGCGAGCCGTTCAAGGATGATTCCCAGCGTGGAGGCGTGGCGGCCGCGGATTGCATCGCCCGCGCCTGGCCATGCAGACTGGTTGGCTCGCGATCCGGGGCGAATATCCGCGCCCGATCCGAGAAGGATTGGCGCGCAGGGGTGGCAGGCGCCACCAGATCGTCCTCGTTCGCCGCGCCAGCTTCGTCCTCTTCTTGCACATGAAATATAGCATCTTTTTGGACAAGATTTTGATCATTTTGACCGTTTTGAACTCCATTTTCTTCAGAGACCTGCACACACGGAAGACAAGGGCTGGTTCCAGTAGGAGTATTATCATCATGTTGGTTAGTGCAATTGTTTCCCCCGTGATCAAAATCTCGAAGTGTGGTTGGAAGAAGAAGAATCTCTTGACGAAGTAGAGCGCCGGCATTGGGATGGAGAGATTCAAACGGAAAAATGGATTCATCAAACACAACATCGCGAGATATATAAACTCGGCCTCATGTGCATAGGAGGTGAACTAGAGCACCACAAAGCCCTCCCCTTGCCGGCCAGAAAAAACAGAGCAATGGAGTGCTCTGCTCGTGGGCGAGGGATATATATAGCCACCTCATTGGTCCCAATTCGTGGCTGGAATCGGGACTAAAGGCCACCCTTTGGTCTTGGTTCCAGCCACAAACCGGGACCAATTGATGTGGGCCAGGAGCGAGGCCCATTAATCTTGATTTGTCCCGGGTCGTGTTAAAACCGGGACAAATGGGTCCAGACAAACCGGGACCAATGCCCCACGAGGCCGGCCGACCCCCTGGGCTCACAAACCAGGACGTATGGCCCCATGGGTCCCAGTTCGTAACTGAACCGGGACTAATGGACTGGCCAGGCCTGGACCAAAGCCCTGTTTTCTACTAGTGCTCTGACCGTTCTATAGAAACTATCTATCTACCGTCCATTGATTCAAGGATGAATCAAAAGACTACGACAAACCACAGCTTGTGTTGCTGCATTCTCCAGCCAACAAGGCCAACAACAGCTAGCTAGCTATGCTTTCGTTCAAAAGCAGCCTTTTATACGGCCGATGCACACTTGGCTGGCTGGCTAGCTATTTGGCTAACTCCATAAATTTGGTGATAAGCTTTCGTGTTTTTGCCAACACTTCATATGTAATCCTTGCTAGCTTGTGTTATGTACGTACA
This sequence comes from Triticum urartu, assembly GCF_056163025.1. Taxonomy (NCBI): domain Eukaryota; kingdom Viridiplantae; phylum Streptophyta; class Magnoliopsida; order Poales; family Poaceae; genus Triticum; species Triticum urartu. Next base: position 103,319,076 of record NC_141878.1, read on the forward strand.
AGCTAGCTTTTTATCAATTATACTCCAGGTCAAATGGAAATGTGATAGCCTTTTGGATTACCCGGTGAAATACGTTAAGTGTTTGGTGAGATGCCTACAAAAAGGTGATCAAATAGTTGGATGCCATACATGCTTAACATGCTGCTTTGTGTTAGCAGTGAACAGAATTTGTGTTCTTGCTGTTGCGTATGTTGCTCAAAACGTGGGCAAAAGAAATGTTTGGTTCCGTTATTTCTACTTTCCCGGAAAATGGAGTTACTGTGTGCGACCGCCCTGCGCGGACCAGTTCAAAACCGTGTGACTATTAGTACTAGTTAAATACTTGGCAATATTACAATATTTTTAGTAAAATGCTAGTATATGGATTTACGGAGTAGTACTAAATGGTTCATAATTGTGTTGATCAGATCAACTGACTGACCAATCAGAATGAAGATCGTCATGCAGAAAAATTTGTTTGCTTTCCTTCCAATTTTACTGAAATAAATGAGCAGGCCGTAAATTCAATGGATGTGCCAGTAGTGTTAGAATGAGCAAGCTAGCCACGAGACATTACACATTTTTGGCAGCAACGGTTTGGAGATAGCTAGAGATAGAAAGAGAATTTTAGCACAATATCATGGCAATTAATTTTGTACATCCTGACAAACACGAAACCCCGTGACATATTTTGAGAAGACGCAAAAGCTTTGCGCATCCTTCCTTGAAGCGAGCAGAAAACGCCTTCTCTCCACATCCAAATTCCACACACCTTGCTTTGTGTTTAAGTTTTGTGCCATGGCGAAAGACAACGCTCCACGGGCGACCAGCTCCGACTCCATGAGCTCCGGCAAGGGCAGCAAGGGATCCAAGGCCAGCAGCCGGATGGTCCTCGGCGGCGCTATTGACAAGGGGAAGGGCGTCCCCAAGGTTGAAGAACAAGAGGAGGGTTGTAGATCTAAGGGTAAGATCATGACAGCGCCGGTGGTAGCTGCTCGCAGGGATGGCAGATCAGGCGGCCGCCGCGGCGACAGAGAACTGCACATCATCACGGAGCGCGAGAGGCGGAGGCGGATGAGCGAGATGTTCACCAAGCTGCACGGCCTCCTCCCCACCCTCCCCGACAAGGTGATGAGATCAGCAGATACCTAGCTAGGGTCGTATATTATAGGGCTAGTCGATCGTCAGATCGTCACTCGCTTAGTGTTTTGGTGTTTCAGGTTGACAAGTCGAGCATAGTGATGGAAGCCATACACTACATCAAGAGCCTGGAGGGGACGGTGAGCGAGCTGGAGAAGCAAAAGCTAGAGAGGGATTTCGCAGCAGGAGGCAAGCTCGCCGCCGCAGCCAATGGCGGGGTCTCCTCCTCAGTGGCAGCGGCCATGCCTATGGGCATGGCGACGCCGGTGACTGGGCTGTCGGGTGGTGGGATCTGGCAGACTGGGGCGGCGCAAGCGCCATCCATGGCTCTGGGCGCGGTGACCGCGGCGCCGGCACCGGTGCCGCTACAGACGTGGTCAGGGCCGAACGTCGTCCTGAGCCTGTCCGGCAACTACGCGTACATCCACATGTCCGTGGCGCGGCGTCCGGGAGTGCTCACCATGGTGACGGCCGTGCTGGAGAAGCACGGCATCGACGTGGTCACGACGGGGATCTCGTCTGACCGTTCCCAGTGCATGTACACCATCCAAGCTCGTGTAAGTAAACCCATGCTCTCGATCTAGCTAGCTTCTGCTGTTTTGGTCAGGGATGACGGTTTGCCAGGCTTATACATAGGTGCAAGATTACTACTAGTAGTCATAATATGATTGAGGCCGAAAACAACTAAATTCACATTATGAACATGAGGGGAAAGGGGAACATGTGCTATCTTGTTGTGGTGGTGCATATCTTTGCAGGGGGGTATATCCTCCCTGCAGGAGGGTCATATTTTTACCACACTATAATTTGTCGGTCTTATTTGATACTACCTCCGTATCAAAATATAAGATGTTTTTGTAGGCTAGTTTGATACGGAGTTAGTAGCACTACGAGAATTTACCCAATTGCCGACGGCCAAATCTATGCCGACGGCCCCCGTCGGCATCGACAGATCTATCCCGACGGCACAGGCCAGGCCGTCGGCGCAGGAAAGCCGTCGGCATACATCCACCTATGCCGACGGGGGCTGTCGGCACAGAAGGGCCGTCGGCATCCCAATAAATATGCCTACGGCGGCCGTCGGCATAGAGGATGCCTTCGGCATATCTGTGGGCCCGACTGCCCGGGCGGCGACATCCTTTGACGGCGTGAAGCCTACACCGATGGGGCCTATCGGTGGCCGTCGGCATATCTGCCACGTCATCAATCCGCGTGATCTGCCACGTCAACGATCCGAAACGCTCACCAGTCCGTGGGGTGGCATATCTATGCCGACAGCCTTGCCGTCGGCATAGGCTTGGCCCATGGGCGGTGCCACATCATCGATCCGCGCCATACGCCACGTCATCGATCCATGGCTCTACCCTTCTGTGGCTGTAGCTATGCCGACGGCATAGCTGTAGGCATAGATTTCTAATATTTTTTTTCATATTTTATTTGTTTTCTCTTTTTCCTTTTTATTTTTTCCCAAAATAATTAGATTAACTTAAATGTGCCTTATGTACAGAAAACATATCTCGATTATATATATATATATATCGATTGCCCCCTCTCTGGCGTCGCTTCCGTCGTGTTGCGGAGAGGGGAGACGGGACGGGGTACCTGGGGGGGGGGGGGTAGCAATGCCGCCAGGTGTTGCGGTCGGCCCTCCTACGGTTGTGGAAGCGTGGTGGCAGGCGCAGGCACCCGACACGCGGCTCCGGGGTGTGCCCCTCCCCTCACGGGCGTCGCTGCCGCCGTGTCCAGGAGGGGGGAAACGGCAACGTCGGGCCGACACGGAGGGAATCTTGGGGTGGGTTGGGTCGGGACTGTGTTGGGGATGTAGCTATGGGCTGGTCTATGACAACCAGGTGAAAAGGTCCACCGGTCAAACCCCGTGCGGTGAAAGTCAAAGGGCTAGACCCGGCGGTCGTCTGTGTCAGGGTTAGACGGGACGGTGTACCTGGGGGTTAGCAATGCTGCGAGGTGTCGCGGTGGGCCCTCCTACGGTTGTGGAAGTGTAGTGGCAGGCTCAGGCACCCGACACGCGGCTCCGGGGTGTGCCCCTCCCCTCACGGGCGTCGCTGCCGCTGTGTCCCGGAGGGGGGAAATGGCAACGTCGGGCCGACACGGAGGGAATCTTGGGGTGGGTTGGGCCGGGACTATGTTGGGGGTGTAGCTATGGGCTGGGCTATGACAACCAGGTGAAAAGGTCCACCGGTCAAACCTCGTGTGGTGAAAGTCAAAGGGCTAGACCCGGCGGTCGTCTGTGTCAGGGTTAGAAGGGACGGTGTACCTGGGGGGTAGCGATGCCGCGAGGTGTCGCAGTGGGCCCTCCTATGGTTGTGGAAGCGTAGTGGCAGGCTCAGGCACCCGACACGCGACTCCTGGGTGTTCCCCCCTCACGGGCGACGCTGCCACCGTGTCACAGAGGGGTGAAACGGCCACGTCAGGCCGACACGGAGGGAATCTTGGGGTGGGTTGGGCCGGGACGGTGTTGGGGGTCTAGCAATGGGCTGGGCTATGACAACCAGGTGAAAAGGTCTACCGGTCAAACCCCGTCCGGCGAAAGTCAAAGGGCTAGACCCAGCGGTCGTCTGTGTCAGGGTTAGACGGGACGGGGTACCTGGGGGGTAGCAATGCCGCCAGGCGTTGCGGTGGGCCCTCCTACGGTTCTGGAAGCATGGTGGCAGGCGCAGACACCCGGCACACGGCTCCGGGGAGTGCCCCCCTCACGGTTGAGGTCCCAGTGCGACGCTCCGGTGCCATTGCTACCCCCAGGGCCCCCGTCCCGCCTAAACCTGTAGCGTTTGACCACGGGATCTAGCCCGTTGACTTTACATGGACGGGCTTTGAGCAGTGGACCTCTCCACCCGGTTGTGTTAGGTCAGCCCATAGGAACACTTTGGAGCAACATCCGGGCCAGACCCACAGCAAGATCCCCTCCGTGTAGACCCGACGCGTCCGTTTCCCCCGTCCAGGTGCCGGCGGCGGCGCCGTCCGTGAGGGGGGGCACACCCCGGAGACGTGTGCCGGGAGTTTGCACCCGCCACAACACTTCCAGACTTGTGAGAGGCCGCCTACGCAAGATTTGGCGCCATGCTAGCCCCCGGAGGCCGCTGGCCACAGTCGTAGACACGCGAAGAGCAATCCGCGTAGAGGGAAGTGTTCAGATACTTCTCCATCATGAAAAATTATGAAAAACTACCATCAGTCCTATAGCACATGTGCCCACGTCGTGTAAAAAACTCATGATTTTATCGCGCTCCAAGTATTTAAAAATATTCACGCCGCATCGTTACCGCAGAACGTCTACTACCGTGTCATCGCCATCAGTGAGGGGGGGGCACACCCCGGAGACGCGTGCCGCCTCTTCGGACATGCCACCACACCATCCCGCATGTATGATGTCCCGGTGCGATGCTCCGGTGGCATTGCTACCCCCCAGGGCCCCCGTCCCACCTAACCCTATAGCGTTTGACCACGGGATCTAGCCCTTTGACTTTGCATGGACGGGCTTTGAGCAGTGGACCTCTCCACCCGGTTGTGTTAGGTCAGCCCATAGGAACACTTTGGAGCAACATCCGGGCCGGACCCACAGCAAGATCCCCTCCGTGTAGACCCGACGCGTCCGTTTCCCCCGTCCAGGTGCCGGCGGCGGCGCCATCCGTGAGGGGGGGGGGGCACACCCCGGAGACGCGTGCCGCCTCTTCGGACATGCCACCACACCACCCCGCATGTATGATGTCCCGGTGCGATGCTCCGGTGGCATTGCTACCCCCAGGGCCCCCGTCCCGCCTAACCGTATAGCGTTTGACCACGGGATCTAGCACTTTGACTTTGCATGGACGGGCTTCGAGCAATGGACCTCTCCATCCGGTTGTGTTAGGTCAGCCCATAGGAACACTTTGGAGCAACATCCGGGCCGGACCCACAGCAAGATCCCCTCCGTGTAGACCCGACGCGTCCGTTTCCCCCGTCCAGGTGCCGGCGGCGGCGCCGTCCGTGAGGGGGGGGGGCACACCCCGGAGACGCGTGCCGCCTCTTCGGACATGCCACCACACCACCCCGCATGTATGATGTCCCGGTGCGATGCTCCGGTGGCATTGCTACCCCCTAGGGCCCCCGTCCCGCCTAACCCTATAGCGTTTGACCACGGGATCTAGCCCTTTGACTTTGCATGGACGGGCTTTGAGCAGTGGACCTCTCCACCCGGTTGTGTTAGGTCAGCCCATAGACGCGCGATGGTATTTTTTCATAATTTTTGGTGATGGAGAAGTATCCGAAAAATTCCCTCTACGCGGATTGCCCTTCGCGCGTCTACGGCTGTGGCCGCCGGCCTCCGGGGGCTAGCATGCCGCCAAATCTTGCGTAGGCGGCCTCTCACGAGTCTGGAAGTGTTGTGGCGGTTGCAAACCCCCGACACGCGTGTCCGGGGTGCCCCCCCCTCACGGACGGCGCCGCCGCCGACACCTGGAGGGGGGAAACGGACGCTTGGGGTCTACAGGGAGGGGATCTTGCTGTGGGTCTGGCCCGGATGTTGCTCCAAAGTGTTTCTATGGGCTGACCTAACACAACCGGGTGGGGAGGTCCACTGGTCAAAGCCTGTCCGTGCAAAGTCAAAGGGCAAGATCCCGTGGTCAAACGCTACAGGGTTAGGCGGGACGGGGGCACTGGGGGCTAGCAATGCCACCGGAGCGTCGCACCGGGCCCTCATACATGCGGGGTGGTGTGGTGGCATGTCCGAAGAGGCGGGACGCGTCTCCGGGGCGTGGCCCCCCCTCACGGATGGCGATGACACGGTAGTAGACGTTCTGCGGTAACGATGCGGCGTCAATATTACTAAATACTCGGAGCGCGATAAAATCATGAGTTTTTTTGCACGACGCGGGCACATGTGCTATAGGAACGATGGTATTTTTTCATAATTTTTGGTGATGGAGAAGTATCCGAAAAATTCCCTCTACGCGGATTGCCCTTCGTGCGTCTACGGCTGTGGCCGGCGGCCTCCGGGGGCTAGCATGCCGCCAAATCTTGCGTAGGCGGCCTCTCACAAGTCTGGAAGTGTTGTGGCGGTTGCAAACGCCCGGCACGCGTGTCCGGGTTGTGCCCCCCCTCACGGACGGCGCCGCCGCCGGCACCTGGAGGGGGTAAACGGACACGTGGGGTCTACACGGAGGGGATCTTGCTGTGGGTCTGGCCCGGATGTTGCTCCAAAGTGTTCCTATGGGCTGACCTAACACAACCGGGTGGGGAGGTCCACTGGTCAAAGCCCGTCCATGCAAAGTCAAAGGGCTAGATCCCGTGGTCAAACGCTACAGGGTTAGGCGGGACAGGGGCACTGGGGGGTAGCAATGCCACCGGAGCGTCGCACCGGGCCCTCATACATGCGGGGTGGTGTGGTGGCATGTCCGAAGAGCCGGGAAGCGTCTCCGGGGCGTGGCCCCCCCTCACGGACGGCGATGACACGGTAGTAGACGGCTCACCCCGGAGACGCGTGCCGCCTCTTCAGACATGCCATCACACCACCCCTCATGTATGAGGGCCCGGTGCGACGCTCTGGTGGCATTGCTACCCCCCACCAGGGCCCCCGTCCCTCCGTGTAGACCTCACGGGCGTGGCTGCCGCCGTGTCCCGAAGGGGGGAAACGGCCACGTTGGGCCGACACGGAGGTTATCTTTGGGTGGGTTGGGCCGGGATGGTGTTGGGGGTGCAGCTATGGGCTGGGCTATGAAAATCAGGTGAAAAGGTCCACCGGTCAGACCCAGTCCGGCGCAAGTCAAAGAAGCTAGATCCGGCGGTCGTCTATGTCAGGGTTAGACGGGACGGGGTACCGAAGGGGGTAGCAATGCCGCCAGGTGTTGCGGTGGGCCCTACTATGCTTGTGGAAGCATGGTGGCACGCTCAGGCACCTGACACGCGACTCCGGGGTGTGCCCCCCTCACGGGCGTCGCTGCCGCCATGTCTCGGAGGTGGGCCCTACTATTTTTTACATTGTGCTGAGAGTCACACATATGTCATAACAAAAAAAATCGCAAAGTATCTATGCCGACGGCTTAGCCGTCGGCATAGCAGCGCGCACGGCCACGGATCGGTGACGTGGCAAAGGGCCAGGCCTATGCCGACGGCCAAGCCGTTGGCATAGGTTGACCTTACCGCTGCGGTTCGCCCCCGACCACCCATTCCCCATCTCCCCCTTTTCCTCCCGACCCACACCCGCGCCGCCGCCGGATCCTCTGCTCCGCCCGCCGCTGCCCTTCCTCTCCAGTCGCTGCCGCTGCCCTTCCTCTCCAGTCGCTGCCGCCGCCGTTCCCTCGCCCTAGTCCGCCGCCGCCCCACACGCGCTCTGGGCCGCCGCCGCCCTTCCTTCGCCACTCGCCGCAGCCTCCCCACCCGTGTTCCCCCCCGCAAGAAATGCAAAAAAATAGATGATAGATGATGATAGATTATGATGTTAATGATGATAGATGATGATGTTGATGATAGATGATAATGCTTTTTTTATGCCTTGATAATTTTTAGATGATGGCGATGACAGATTTCCTTTTTTTGCGAAAGAGATGATAAATGATGATGATTGTTGGATCATGATAAATGATGATGATGATTATTTTTTTATGCTTCGATGATTGTTACATGATGATAGATGATGACGGTGATGTTCTTAAATTTTGTCATGGTGCAGGTTCTGTGGTGTTCCATCTCGGTGGAGTGATCGTCGTAGGAGCTGTTGGACCCCGATTGTCCCTCCACTATTCAACTACTTCCTCTACAGCCGAGGGTGAGCTACGAATAATGTCACTAGATTTCATTCTCAAGTCAAGTGGCATAACCTAGGCGTCTCCCGTCCGAAAGGGTTGCATCGATAAATATGCATTCAATTGCATATTTATCACCATAGCTCTTTCGGATTGTCCAGCGTTTTCCATGGACAGCCCGAGGATGTGTAGATTGGGTATGTTCTCCATGTTCTACCCCGTTCTGAGACAGGATTTCGGCAGCACCTCCCCATTGTTCTCCGGAGCACATTCTCTCGGCTATTTGCCGAGACGTGTATCTGGAGAACAGCGGGGAGGTGCTGCCGAAATTTTGTCTCGGAACGGGGTAGAATGGAGAACGTACTCAATCTACAGATCCTCGGGTGGGATTAGGACCCATCTTTACCTATTAGAGATGTAGGTGGATTAAACGCGGTAGAAACTGAAAATTTGACGTGATTAATTTAAGTGAATCCTTAATTATGTTGTGTGGGTTGCAAAAAAGCAGAGGATGGCAGATAATCAGTGGATGTACAGTGGTTTTATCCGTCGGAATCGAGTAACATCAGAGTGGATCGCGAAAACCGATGTGCATTTGAAGGAGATATTCCGTCGTCCAATGAGAATTATCCCGCCATGCCCCTGTGCGAGATGTGCCAGACGTCACCGTAGAAATCAGACGGACATGAGTGAGCACCTTCGCACGCATGAATCTTTCAACGGGCAAAGTGACCGGCCTGAAGAGTCATGACTACAATGTATGGATTGAGCGGATAATGCCGGTGATGGTTCGAGGCTATGTCCCCGAGCATGTCTGGTGAGTGCTTGCCAAGCTTAGCCATTTCTTCCACACGCTCTGTGCTAAAGAAGTAAGTAAAGAGGTGATTGAAAAATTGCATAAGAAGGCACCGGAGTTGATAGTCAAGCTAGAGAAGATCTTTCCGCCAGGCTTCTTTACTCCGATGACACATCTCATTCTGCACCTCGCGAACGAGGTATTGTTGGGGGGCCCTGTGCAAAATCGCTGGCAGTATGGCCCTGAGAGGCAGAACAAGCATCTCCGACGGAAATGTGGAAACAAAGCTAAGATTGAAGTTTCCATAGCTGAGGCAGTTATCCTAGAGGAGGTGTCAGACCTCAGGACATCATACTATCCAGACCACGTTCCCCATCTGCATAACAAGGTGCCTCGATACAATATAGAAGAGCCCAAGTATCAACCCAGGCTCGATCTATTCAACGCGCAAGGTGGGAGGGCTGGGGCCTCAAAATCTTATAACATGCCACGACAAGAGTGGGAGGACCTCGTGTTCTATATCTTGCACAACATCAAGGAAGTTGAGGAAGTGTGGATGAGGTAATACCACTACACCATTCCTTTATGTCTTCCACATCATCATGTTTCATGTTCACTTAGTCCCGGTCTAACACCGCTTATCTTTTTTAGTGATTTCGTTCAAGAGGAATGGACGGGAGTGAATCCTCCTACTGAGGCGGAGGCACTTACTCTTCTCCGTCATGGAAACCCTGGACGTAAAAATTTTGTTGCTTGGTTCATGGAGAAAGTAATTTTCCACACTCCCCTATTAAATACCTACTTCAACATTTATTAGTTAACCGAACTAATGCACGCAACAATTTCCATTATACTTGTAGGGAAAAGATCCGAACATATCTATGGATGATGAATTGAGATGGGTTTCCATGGGTTTTGACCCTGCCATCGTGACATGTAAAAAGTATGATGTGAATGGGTATCGCTTCCATACAGAGGAGCACCAAAACAGCCGCCCCGATCCCAAAACTATAAATACTGGAGTGTACACCCCCGGTCAAAATTCAGTAGACTACTACGGAAGGGTACAAAATATATACGAGGTTAAATTCCGCCAGGGGCGTGAGACCCTAAGTCTGCCTGTGTTCAAATGCCGATGGTTCGATCCGCAGGAGGGGGTAAAACATACGCCTTCCATTGGTTTGGTCGAAGTTAAACCATCAACCGTCTATGCCGGAGCCGATCTCTTCATTGCGGCTACCCAAGCTACACAAGTATATTATCTGCCTTACCCATGCCAGAAAGTGTATCTAAAGGGTTGGGAAGTTGTGTTCAAGGTGTCGCCACATGGTAAGCTACCAGACCCGAATGAAGACGATTACTACAACATTAACCCCATGACATACGAGGGAGTGTTCTATCAAGAGCAACCTGATGATGATGATGATGTGGTTAGAAACGATGACGCTAGACCATTGGGTGATGATGATGTGGACCCAAACGTCGACGATGCACGGAATGATGGTGAGACCATTGTCAATGAAAATGACATACTTATGTTAGAAAAGTTAAATGAAGACGCTGACGACGAGGAAGAGCCTCCACCTCCGTCGGACAGCGAAGATGATATGATTGATAGTGATGATGAGACGGACCGAGAAAGAGGTTACAATAGTGATGATTCATATGGGTTCTAGCAGATGTACGTTTCAAGTATTTTTTTCTATAGTTTAGGAACATGCCTTTTTATGCATTTTTATTAATGTGTTTATTATCATGCCTTTTCCTTCATTTCATTAATTTACTAATTGCATTTTCTCTTTTCAATGCAGGTTCGTGGAACATGGGCAAGGGGAAGGCCGACGGTGTGGGTTTCCTACGCAAGGTCGTCGGCCTGCCTAGTCGGAGTGGTCGAGCACGTAATCCTCCCCCTCGGCTACTTGACGATGACTCCTCATAGGGAGGTCGAGGGAGAGGTGCCCCTAGAGGAGGAGGGGGCGGGGGGAGAGCCTCTAGAGGACGAGGTGCTGGAGGGAGAGCCACTACAGGGGGTCGCGGCCAGAAAGAGCGCACCCTCACCGACTTAGGGGTGTTGTCTTCGAGGCCCTCCTCTAGTGAGGTACCCTCTAGGGAGGAGGAGGAGGAGGAGGAGGTGGTGGTGGAGGAGGAGGAGGAGGAGGTGGAGGAGGAGGCAGGCGAGGAGGAGGAGGAGGAGGAGGTTGGGGAGGGGGAGGCAGGCGAGGAGGAGGGTGGTGGCAGGGATGATGGTGGTGACGGGAAGGGGGTTGACAAGAAGGGGTGGCTGCGTGGCAACGCAAAGCTACCAAAGCAGGTTCCTGCTACTGAGGAGCAGAAGTGGCTCATTGAGCCCACGGGAAAAGAGTAAGTGGTTCATTATTTTGCTTGTCACATGCTTATTCCGGTTGTTATTTATTTTGCTTGTCACATGCTAATAGTTCATTCTTTTGCAGCAACTGGATATATTCTAAAGGGGTCCGTATTCCCAACGGCCTCATCACCGTCTTGCTGAAGTTATATTGGCCGGGGTTGTACTGTCCTGATCCAGTCAGGCAGCCGGACCATCGGGTTTTGGCCACGAGCTGGGACCACTGGGAAGCGGCGCGCCACGCGGACCATGAGACCCATGCCAAGGCCATGATCACTACTTTCTGGGTGAGTTCTCTTCAGAAGCACAAGTCCATTCTAGTTTCATGAATGATTTAACTCATGGCTTCTTCCATTCTTGTTTCATGCATGATTGTAGACATTCTATCGAGTTCTTCCGGAGCACAGGGCTAGAGCGGACCAGATCGTGCTGTGCCAATGCAAGAAGAAGGCCCGCCAGATGCAGTATGAGGTGCGCTATGTGGCCATCTCCACATACTACCACGACTATCTTGGTGTGAAGATGACCAAGGAAGAAGCGCGGAGGATGGCCATTACCTTGGAGAGGCCCGAGTTCTTGGCGGTAAGTATAAAAGATTTTTCATTATGCTTTCATTACCTTGTGGTACATTATGCTTTATGCTTTATGCTTCCATAACACCAATTTGGACACACCTACATGCCATTATGCTTTTATTATGTAGGTGTGTCCAAATTGGTGTTATGGAAAAGACGAGTCCTGGGCGGCATTGGTGGATCTTTGGTGTGATGAGGCTGGAGCCTGGGCGGCTATGAGAACCAAAAATAAGGCTAACCAAGGGACGGAGGGAGTACATGCTCAGGGAAACCGAAACCACTATCTCCACAAGGCAGTTAATGTATGACTAACCCCATTAAACATTCTTCTTCTTCTATTTACCATCACTTTCTTATGTATGACTAATCTCTGTTTGGTGGTGCAGGAGGAGAAACTGAAGCGGCCGCTCTCAGACATGCAGGCGTGGGAGATCGCCCATACGCGGAAGGACTCCAAGCCTGGCGAGCCCCAGTACTACGGCAAGAAGACCACGGGGAGGAAGCAGGCCTACTCCGAAGCGTATCTGAAGTTGCATCCTAACACACCTGACCCCATTGCGGCGCCTCTGGACGACAGGGCGGTGGTGAGCATGGGGCCCAAGGAGCACGGTCGGGAGGCGGTTCTCGATGCTGTGATCACTCCTAGTATCTCCTACACACAGCTTCGTCGGATCGACCCGAGCCTGAGCTAGCGCACGAGCCAGCCAGTGACCAATACACAGTCCCTCTTTCAGGAGCAACAATCTGTAAGTATTTTCCCTCTTATCTTCATTGCTCACTTCATTTTCTGCATTTAGTAGTTTTATGAGTTCCATCATGTCATACTGTAGGCCTACATGGAGTACACACGCCAGGAGACCATGGCGTGGCATCAGAGGCTTTATGAACACCAAGTGCAGAGGGATAGCCAGATGCAGCAGGCTTTTCAGGATATGGCGGCCGGCAGGTGTCCTCAGTTCCCTCCAGCACAATGCCCTCCAGCACAACCAGTGCTGATGAGCTTTGAGGAGTTTGTGGCACAGAACGCTGGCCCCTCGCCGGTTAGTTCATCCCCAATCTATTCACCCAAAGCATGTCATGCCTTTCAACACAGTCATATATCCCGTGCATATGTCTTTTCAACATCCAGGGAACATGTGGATCTACCGTTGGCGGTGGTCTTCGCAGCACTCCGGAGACACGGAGCCCGACCACTCCGATCCACGGAGGCGGAGGCGGAGGCGGTCTTGGCGGTAGCGCTGCCGCTAGCAGTGACGACCTGGGCTTTGGCCGTCTTGGCGGTGACGACCTCCGCGGTGCTCGATGATCCTTGTGTGGTGATGATGCTTGAGATGACTTGTGTGTGGTGATGATCATTTAGATGACTTGTGTGCTTCTCTATATGCCTATGTTGGTTGTGAAGATGTTCATTTAGAGACTTGTGTGTGATGATGCTTATGCATATATTGTTGTGATGGTGCCGGATGATATCCCGTTGTGTTTTATATGTCTATCTCATCATATATATCTGCTGATATGTGCTGCTATTTGAATTGAATTGATCTGAAAACAAACAGAAAAAAGAAAAAAAAGCAAAAGCAAACTATGCCGACGGCCATCTGAAAACAAACAGAAAAAAGAAAAAAAAAGCAAAAGCAAACTATGCCGACGGCTAGGCCGTCGGCATAGGGCTAGCGTGAGCTCCGAGTAGCTGACACGTGGGCGCCTATGCCGACGGCCTAGCCGTCGGCTTAGTTTAAAAACTGTGCCGACGGCTAGGCCGTCGGCATAGGCGCCCACGTGTCAGCTACTGGGAGCTCTGTATGAAGGACTATGCCGACGGCCTGGTCGTCGGCTTAGTTTCAAATTATGCCCACGGCCAGGCCGTCGGCATAGCCCTGGTCCTAGAGCAGCGGCTAGTCGCCACGTGGCACACCTATGCCGACGGTCGAGCCGTCGGCATAGTTTTTGACTAAGCCGACGGCTAGGCCGTCGGCATAGTGGTGCCACGTGGCGACCGTTCGTTGGGCAGACTTGACGACGGCCGCCGTTAGGCGTGATAGTTGCCGACGGCTAGGGCCGTCGGCATAGATGTACGGCCCCCGTCGGCGTATCATATATGCCGACGGCTTTTCTATGCCGACGGCCTCCCTGGCTGTGCCGACGCATATGTTGCCGACGGCCCTATGCCGACGGGGGTCGTCGGCATAGGCCTATCCCGACGGGACTCAGGGCTATGCCGACGGCCCTGGCCGTCGGCATTGGGGGCGATTCTGGTAGTGATAGGGTTAGTGGCTATCTGGGAGAGTTACTGTCGCGAGGTATACGGCCTTAGGATTTGTTTTTCGCTTTATTTTCAGGTCGAGATTGTTCGGTTGATGGATTTTGCATTATAAATAATATATAGCTGCATGCATTGTTCTGATGCAGAGACCAGAGGCAGAGCCGGGCCGGTAAATTTCGGGGCCATGTGCGAAACTAAAAAATGAGGCCCTGTTTTACTAAAATGAACTAATGAACTATTATCATGTAGTATATGATATAGTGTCTTACATAATAATTGGATATGTAAAAAAATCATACCTATTCAACTCCTGTTTGCATAATACTACACTGTTGTTTAACAAGGAGGCAAGAACCGGTCTCTAACAATATCTGTCAAAAGTTAATTAGGATTTATGGAATTAGAAATTAGGAGTAGGAGCTGAAGATAGTTATAAAGGACTCGCTACCGACCGGCTACCTATTTTGAAACCGTGAAGCACCTGGAGTCTATCGCCGGTCGATCTGACGAGGCGAGATCGATCCGACGAGGCGACAAGTCTAGAACTTAGGAGTGGAAGGCAGCAACTGCAGCAGCGTGAATTACTTGCGGCTTGCCGATCGATACGATGAGGGCTGAAGGCATGAGGCGATGAAGACTGAGGGCATGAGGCGAAGCCGTGAAGGAGACGATCTCGTTTCCTGTAACGACGTTGACGCACCTGCTATTAGGAGTTTGCGATTGATCTAGTCCATGATCTCTTTTTTTTCTTGAGAGCGACGATCCCGTTTCCTTCTCGATCGAGGCATCGAACAACATTTTTTTAAGGAACATCGATCGAGCAGACGAGCAGCAGCGTCCCAACGACAGCGCACCCAGCGGCCCAGGCCTGCTATGACAGTCTTTTCTTTAAAATACTACGCCTATATACAGATTTTGGGGCCCCAAAAAATTAGGGGCCTGTGTGGACTGCACATATTTTACAACTATTGGCCCGGCCCTGGCCGGAGGTTATCCTCCTTTTCAAAAAAATCATGAGAAACATAGGAGGAAAAGTCTAATGATTGAACTTCTCTAATAACCCTATGAGTTTCCTTCAAATCAAAGGAGCCCTAAGCTTGGTTTCAAAATCTAAACCATTTAGAGTACCCCAAAGACCCGAGAACAGGACAATAGCCCCAATCTCCTATCATTTGCCCTCACCCAGATCAAGAACCCCCCCCCCCCCCCCCCCAGATTGAGGTGCACACTCCTAACCCATCATATCTTTAATGACACAACAGTGAAAAGAAAGCTACGAAACACTGGAAAACAGGTGATCACTGCCCAATCACTCCATGTAAAGGTCATTTGCCATCACCAGAAACATGACGTTAAGTAGTTGTTGTTAGAGTTATATTGATGATGACCTTTGGCCTTTTGTACTCTTACCTTTTGGCATCCTCATGTACATCATTTATATGATGGCTTTGGCCTCCTTGTAATATAAGTTGCTTTCCTAACATGGTATTAGAGCTCTAGGTTTTTTTGGCACGCGCAACTTGTGCTTCTTTCGATCCTATCTCACGTCCGCTATTGCTCTCGGCGTCGCTGTGTTCTTCCCTACCGGCAGACACTGCTCCTTCAGCGTGGCTGTTCCCTGCTTCTCCCCCACGCCTGCGCCATGATCTGCTCTGCTAGGCGGGAAGGATAGGCCCAATCCAATCGCCCACCTGTCTGCCTCGTGCCGATCTGGTGCACGGCTGTCACCAGTCTGCCGCGGCCGCGTCTGGGTGCCGGCATCCAGTCCCGATCCGGCGCTTGATCTGGTGATGCGCCGCTGCATCTTCTAGCCGCTGGCTAGCCACAACCGTCCACCTAGTGCGCCGCCGCCGACTGTCCGTCTTCTTGGCTCCCGCGCGATCTGGTCCTGTGCCAGCCGCTGTTCCACTGAGTTCTGGCTCTGTGTTTTTCGCTGCTGCATGTTGCTCCCATGTCGGCTGCCGCTTGATTTCCGTCGTTTCGCTGACACAAGAGAATCGATCCACCTGCCTGTCTGTCTGTCTGTGTACGGCGTGCTCCGGCCTCAATTGCTCTTCTTTGGGCTGCTTCATGCTGGTGTACGTGCGTGTATCCTACACTGCCTATATTGCTCTTTTGGGCTCCTGGTGGGCAGCGGTGTAATGCCCCGGATACAACTTTCCATATTTGTAACTCCGACTCTTGCCTTTTCTGGAGATGCGATATGAGATTCCCTTCGTGGTTGGGTTTGGTCTTCATTTTGCATTTTGTTCATGTCATCATGTGCATCTCATTTGCATACGTGTTCGTCTCATGCATCTGAGCATTTTCCCCGTTGTCCGTTTTGCAATCCGACACTCCTACGTGCACCGGCGCACCCCTCTTGTCTCTTTTCGTGAGCGGGTGTTAAACGTTCTCGGAATGGACCGGGATTTGCCAAGTGGCCTTGATACACCACCGGTAGACAGCCCGTCAAATTTCGTGCCATTTGGAGTCCGTTTGATGCTCCAATAGTTAACCGGGTAACCGGGAAGGCCTCTTTTGTGTTGCAGCCCAACACCCCTCCAAAACGGCCCAATAACCCATCCAAACCACTCTCATGTCCTCCGTCGTCGGATCACGATTGTGTGGGCGAAAACTACACTCCATTTAGACACTCCTACCTCCTCCTACCTATAAATAGATGCCCCTCCCCGAATTTTCGCACAGATGAACCCTAAATCCACCCTCCTCGCGCCGCCGGACATGTCCGCCCGATGACCGGCCACGTCCAGCCGCCGCCGCCACGTCCCTCCGTCCAATCCGAGGCCACCACGTCCTCACTGCCGCCTCCCTCCTCCACTCACCGGCCGCAACCTGTCCTCGCCGGCTCCTCTCCACCGTGCGGCCCAGGGAAGCCCATGGCGGGCCCGCCCGGGCCCGGGCGCCGCCACCGCTCTCTCGCGGCAACCCTGTGCGCCCGTGGCGCCCTAGCCCCGTCGTCCGCTGCCTTGGCCGGCGACCGCCGCCGCAGCGCCTCACCGGCGCCCCTCTCCGCCGCCTCATCTCCTTCCCCGCCGCCCATCCTTCGCCGAAGCGCGCCGACCTCGCCGGATCTGCGAGCCGTGCCGCCCGACCTCCAGTTGCTCCGCCCGACCCCGCCGCCTTCGCCCGTCGCCGGCGATCAACTCCGGTGACCCGCTCCGCCGGCGACCACTCCCCTCGCCGTGCCCATACGTCGTCGTTCGACCGGCTCCGCCGCCGCCTTCGGGTCAATCAGGGAGGAGCCCCGATCCACCTGCACATTGACTTCGGCCTGCTCGCTGCGGGCCTAGTTAGCTGGGTCCACCAAGCCGACCCACGGGCCGCTAGGTGAGCGCCACGACCCTATTCCCCGCCCAAGCGCTGATTATGCTATCTGTCGCTCGACCTCCTTTTTTTCACCAAGTCCCGGAAGTCCATGCTATTTTATGCCCCCGTTCATCGCCTCATATCTCCATGACCGTAGCTCCATTTCATGTGCACGATATATCAAAATGTTCACTGTGAGATGCTCTTCATTTAATTCCATTGTGGCATGCTTGTTTGAGTCCATATTGAGGCCCTAATCATTGATGCAATATTGCTATAAAATGTTTACTGCTGCTACTTATCAGTTTAAGGTGATTTGTCATTTTTGTCACATTTGATGTGTGCTTCATATAGGCATGAGCTCTACATGTGTTTTGATCTATGCCATTCCATCTTTACAGAGGTGCTTGCCATGTATTTTTGTGATTCATGTGGTGACTAGCACAAGCATGCAAAGTAGCCTTCGTGATATTGCTGATTTCAGGGAATTTTGCTAAGTCTTGTGCCTGTTGTTATTTCTATGCCATGTAAACATGATGCTACAGTGGGATCCATGCTTATTTTGAGTTGCTTCAGTAAGGATGTTTTGAACATATGGTTATGATCTATCCATCCATGCCCCTGTTTGCAATTATGGAGTGACCTAGCATGTCTTAATCTTGCTCTACTTTTGCTATAAAATGTTCCTGGCAGATTGTTTACGTGTTAATCAATTTTGCCATGGTTGTTGTTAGTGATCCATGCATGATATGAACTTGCTCTTGCCTTGGTTAGCTTCATGAACATGTCTTCTTGTTGTTAGTATGCTTATCTTGTCATGCAATGCCTTGTGGTGAGTGGTTTGAGCTTGCAAAGTTGCCTTCATAACTCTGTTTATGCCAGGCTCTGTTTTCTGCTAAGTCTGAAACTGTTAATAAAACTTGCTATGTTTACATGGGTGCCATCGTATCTTCTGTGCCTTTTTGGCTTATGATCAGTAAGGGACTTTTGTTCTATGCATTTAGTAGATTCATGCCATGCCTTGTATTGCTATGATATGTTCCTGTAGCATGTTGTTAGATTGCTCTAAACATTGCTTCCTGATGCTGTTTATGCCATGTTAGTATTTTCACTAAGTCTGTGAAGCTGATATCCTTTGCACTTTTGCCATGCCTGTTTGAACCTGCTCTTGTGTGATTTAGCCGTAGCTCCGTGTTCATGTTTTGTCAAGCATCTTGAGTACATCACTTTCATATGCTGTGTGGTTATGTTGGAGTGAAGGAGCTTAGTTTCTTGTTGCATTATAAATGGCATCGTGCTGTTAATCGCAGGAATGTGCCATTCTTGTTTTGCTTGCCATTTGCAAACCGTGCATCCGTTTCCGGTGATCTTTATATCGATTTCAACCAAAATCATCTCATCTTTCCAGGGGCACACTTGGTTTGCCAATTTGATGCCTTGATCATTCTTTCCCTTCCGGAGCTCGCATATGCATTGCATATCACATCTCGCATGTCATGCCATGTTTTGCATCATGTTGCTTGCGCATTGCACCGTGATTGATTGTTGGTCATTTGCTTGTGTTATTGATTTGGATAGAACCGGGAGATGAGTATGTGATGAGGAACCTGTTGAGTACACTTTCGAGGATCAAGTTTTCGACAACTATGAGAACTTTGCAGGCAAGATGACCATACCCTCGAAATCACTTCTATCTTTGCTTACTAGTTGATCGCTCTATTGCTATGCCACGCTACCTACCACTTGCTATATCATGCCTCCCATATTTCCATGTCAAGCCTCTAACCCACCTTTCCAAGCAAACCGTTGCTTGGCTATGTTACCGCTTTGCTCAGCCCCTCTTATAGCGTTGCTAGTTGCAGGTGACGATGAAGCTGGTTTCATGTTAGAACATGGATATTGTTGGGATATCACTATTATATCTTATTTAATTAATGCATCTATATACTTCGTAAAGGGTGGAAGGCTCGTCCTTATTCCTGGTGTTTTGTTCCACTCTTACCACCTTAGTGTCCGTCATACCGGTGTTATGTTCCTTGATTTTGCGTTCCTTACGCGGTTGGGTGTTATGGGAACCCCTTGACAGTTCGCTTTGAATAAAACTCTTCCAACAAGGCCCAACCTTGGTTTTACATTTGCCTAACAACCTATATCTTTCCCTTGGGAGTAATTAACCTGAGGGTCATCTTTATTTTAACCCCCCCGGGCCAGTGCTTCTCTAAGCGTTGGTCCGAACCAGAGCCACTTGCGGTGCCACCTCGGGGAAACTTGAGAGCTGGTTTTAGCTATACGTAGTGTTCATCCGGTGTTGCCCTGAGAATGAGATATGTGCAGCTCCTATTGGGATGTTGGCGCATCGGGCGGTCTTGTTGGTCTTGTTTTACCATTATCGAAATGTCTTGTAAACGGGATTCTGAGACTGATCGGGTCTTCCCGGGAGAAGGAATATCCTTTGTTGATTGTGAGAGCTTGTGATGGGCTAAGTTGGGACACCCCTGCAGGGTATAAACTTTCGAGAGCCATGCCCGCGGTTATGTGGCAGATGAGAATTTGTTAATATCCGGTTGTAGAAAACTTGACACTTAACTTAAGTAAAATGAATCAACCACGTGTGTAGCCGTGATGGTCTCTTCTCGACGGAGTCCGGAAAGTGAACACGGTTCTTGTGTTATGCTTGAACGTAAATAGTTTCAGCATCACTTCTTGATCACTTCTAGTTCACGATCGTTGTGTTGCTTCTCTTCTCGCTCTTATTTGCAAAAGTTAGCCACCACATGTGTGCTCTTCCATGAAGCACATTTGTGCTCACGGAAAGCACACCCGTGTTCCACTACCTTGAGCAAACTCACGCTTCGCGTTGAAGCACATATGTGGTCAACCGTGGAGCACATCTGGGACACGTCCCCGCTTCACCCATCATAGTAAATGTATGCCTCGTAGCGAAGCATACCTGTGAGTTCTACGATGAAGCACACATGTGCATCTCCTTCTTTGGAGCACGCATGTGCTTCACCATTTTCCTTTTCCAAGCACAATTGTGCTCCATCCGCCGGAGCACACCTACTTCACGGTGAAGCACACAATGCTCAGCCTTTGGGGCCCATATATGTTTCACCCTTTTCCCCTGCTTAACCGTGGGGGAGCACACTTAGTCTTGGTGGAGAAGCACACCTATGCTTCGGCGGAAATCACACCTGTGCTCCACCCGCACGCCTGCGCTTTACATGAGCGCATCTGTTACTCACATCATAACATCAATTTCAAGTCAACACAAAACATTGATAATATAATATGTTGTTTTAAGTTTTATATTTTAAAATTTAAAAAATGTTCGCTTCTTTTGAAAAAATGTTTGAAAATTCAAAAAATGTATAATTCCAAAATCTCAGAAAATCACATTTGTTGAAATTGGTTAACAAATTCAAAGAATGTTCAGGAGTTTAAATATTTATTCACAAATTCAAAATGTTTTCGAATTTTCCAAAAAATCATATTTAAAAAATAATAAATTCAACAAAAATTCACGTTTTCAATTTAGTTCATGTTTTTTCAAAAGCGTTTAAGATTTCCAAAAAATGTTCGCGTTTTCACAAAATATTCAAGTTTTAAAAAAGATGTTCACAAATTTGAAAATGTCCGCGTTTCATGATATACAACGACACGCCAATTAAGAAACTAAGGGCTAGTTCTTTTGCTGGCTTCTAGGATAAGCTTGAATAAGCTGCCTCCTACCCACTTTATCTAGAAGTCCAAACAAAAAAATAGAAGCCTAGTATGTAAGATTTGACTAGTGGACGTCTAACAAAATTTGATTGGGCTTATAGAATAAGCTAGGTAGGGGGCAGCTTATTCTGAAAGCCCAAAAGTGCGAGAAGAAGAACTAGCCCTAAATCTCAATAAGTACATCGGCATGCGAGAGGTTGCACTATCACTAGGTCTTGGCTTTGATCCCTTGCAGTGTTAGATTGGATCGATGGAAGCGTTCCTACTCCTTCGTAGAGGAGCCGCGGGTGTATATTGATTGTGGACAGAAACAGCCTCTGCCTTAGCGTACAAGAAGCCCAGCGATCGCAAGGATCAGCGAGATAGAGATAGAAGATTAAACAGGAGAGGAAAGATAGAGATGGTAGTTGAGATTACATAACGTGAATATCTCTAAGTCTAACACCCTCCCTTAATCTGAACTACCTATCCTAAATTAAGATTGTTCTTGAATGCTTCAAATGGCTTGTACGACAGAGCTTTAGTGAATCCGTCGGCCACTTGATCTCTGGAAGGAATGAAGCGAATCTCCAGCTTCTTTTCTGCAACCCTTTCTCGTACAAAGTGAAAGTCTATCTCAATATGCTTGGTTCTGGCATGAAAGACAGGATTAGCACTTAAATAAGTGGCACCCAAATTATCACACCATAGGCATGAAATACGATGTTATTTCACACCCAATTCTTCAAGCAAAGATTCAAGCCAAATAATTTCAGCAGTAGCATTCGCCAATGATTTGTACTCGGCCTCAGTGCTTGACCTTGAGACTGTTGCTTGTTTCCTCGCACTCCAAGAAATAAGATTAGAACCAAGGAAAACAGCAAAACCACCTGTTGATTTTCTATCATCACTGTAACCTGCCCAGTCTGCATCAGAGAAAGCACTAACAAGTGTAGAGTTGGACCGTCTAAAATGAAGTCCCAAACCTACAGTGTGTTTGACATACCGAATGATCCTCTTAACAGCTGTCCAATGAGCAGAAGTGGGAGCATGTAGGTATTGACATACTTTGTTAACAACAAAAGAAATATCTGGTCGTGTCAAGGTTAAATATTGCAAGGCTCCAACAACACTTCTGTATTTGCTGCTTTCTTCCTCATTAAGTAGCCCCCCTTCGTATGCTGACAATTGTTCTGATGAAGATAATGGTGTGGGTGATGCCTTGCAATCCTTCATTCCCATCCGAGCCAAGAGTTCAGTGGCATATTTTTCTTGTTTCAATACTATACCATCCTGAACTTTTTTAACTTCAATGCCTAAAAAGAAGCTCAAATCACCAAGATCCTTTAAAGCAAAATCTGAGCTTAGATCATGCAAAAAGGGCATCTGTAGCATTCTGAGAGGAGCTTGCAACTATAATATCGTCAACATATATGAGCACAAAGATAAGAGTGTTTGCCTTATTGTATATGAAGAGAGATGTGTCAGCCTTTGATGCAATAAAGCCAAGACGTTTTAACTGCATACTTAACCTGGAGTACCATGCTCTAGGTGCTTGTTTCAAACCATAAAGAGCTTTGTCAAGTTTGCATACGTAATGAGGTTTTTGTTTGTTTTCATAACCTGGTGGTTGCCTCATATAGACCTTCTCTTCCAGAACACCATGCAAAAACGCGTTCTGTACGTCTAGCTGCCTTAGGCTCCATCCCCTAGACACAGCAATAGCTAGCACAAGTCTGATGGTTGCAGTTTTTACCACAGGGCTAAATGTATCCTCATAATCAATACCATAACGCTGCTTAAAACCTTTAGCAACAAGACGTGCTTTATACCTGTCAATGGAGCCATCGGCCTTTTTCTTGATCCTATACACCCATTTACAGTCAATAATGTTTTTACCTTTTCGGTTTGGCACCAAGTGCCATGTTTTGTTTCTCATTAAGGCTGTATATTCCTCATCCATAGCCTTTTTCCACTTCTGATCTCCAAGTGCGTCATCCAATTTTGTTGGCTCGCCTGAAATGCACAACATGCCATACGGAATAGTGCCATCAGTTCTTATTTTTTGATTTTTAATACCTTTTTGTAGCCGAGTTGTAATTCTTGACGTGGTTGGTGGAGGCTGCTGTACACGCTGGCGCACGGCATTGCTGGTCGCAGAAGATCCTGGAGAGGAATCGGGAGATGCCACACCGGATCCAGTGGCCACGGATGTGGTTAGCTCATTCGGCACCGCACCGTCATTTGCCGCAGAAGATCCTGCGCCAGGTGAGCCTGTCGGGCGCGTGTGCTGATCGCGCCTCGTGATTGGCTGCATGCGCGAGCCGTTCAAGGATGATTCCCAGCGTGGAGGCTGCGGATTGCATCGCCCGCGCCTGGCCATGCAGACTGGCTGGCTCGCGATACGGGGCGAATATCCGCGCCCGATCCGAGGAGGATTGGCGCGCAGGGGTGGCAGGCGCCACCAGATCGTCCTCGTTCGCCGCGCCAGCTTCGTCCTCTTCTTGCACATGAAATATAGCATCTTTTTGGACAAGATTTTGATCATTTTGACCGTTTTGAACTCCATTTTCTTCAGAGACCTGCACACACGGAAGACAAGGGCTGGTTCCAGTAGGAGTATTATCATCATGTTGGTTAGTGCAATTATTTCCCCCATGATCAAAATCTCGAAGTGTGGTTGGAAGAAGAAGAATCTCTTGACGAAGTAGAGCGCCGGCATTGGGATGGAGAGATTCAAACGGAAAAATGGATTCATCAAACACAACATCGCGAGATATATAAACTCGGCCTGTGGGAACATCTAGACACTTTACTCCCTTGTGCATGGGGCTATATCCCAAAAACACACATTTTTTGGAACGAAACGCAAGTTTGCGTGTGTTGTATGGTCTTAGATTTGGCCAACATGCACAACCAAATACTCGAAGAGATTTGAAGTCTGGTTTGACACCAAAAAGACGTGTGATGGGACTCTCAAATTTGATGACTTTGCTCGGTCGAATATTTATGAGATATGTGGCAGTGAGAAAGGCTTCATCCTAGAATTTGAGGGGCATGGAAGCATTGGCTAGTAGTGCTAGTCCTACCTCAACAACATGGCGGTGTTTGCGTTCAGCCGGCCCATTCTGTTGGTGAGCATGGGGGCAAGAAACATGGTGAGAAATTCCAATCTTTTGAAAGAAAGAATTTAGTTTTTCATACTCACCACCCCAGTCGGTTTTCATAGCAAGAATCTTTGAGTCTAGTTAGCGTTCAACAAGGTTTTGGAAATTAAGAAACACTTGAAAGACATCAGATCGTTTCTTTAGCAAATAGATCCAAGTGAACTTGCTATAATCATCAATGAAACTAACATAATAGGAAAATCTGCCAACTGATGTGGGAGCTGGTCCCCATACATCTGAAAAAACTAACTGCAATGGAGCAGTGGATACACTTGTAGATATAGGATAAGGTAGCTGATGACTCTTAGCTTGCTGGCAAGCATCACAAATTGACTCAACACTAGACTCATAGGAAAGATTATGACTGAGGAGGGATGACCAAGACGATTGTGCCACTTTGCCGAGGAGGGTTTGATGACACTCCATGCTTGTTTATTCGACCATGATGAAGATGAAGATGATATGAGTGGATATAGGCCTCCCTCACACTTTCCTCTAAGTATGACCTTCCTCGTTGCCAAGTCCTTGATCACAAAAGAGTGGGGATAAAATATTATGAGAACATTGTTGTCAAGAGCAAAACGATGAACAAAAACAAGATTTTTGGAAGCATGTGGAACATGTAAGACATTATTGAGATGTAAATCTTTTACGGGGGTTTTAACAATTGATTTTCCAACATGAGTAATGTCCATACCAGTTCCACTTGCCGTGTGTATCTGATCACCGCCATGATACCTTTCCCGCTTTGTTAGCTTGTCAAGTTCTCCGGTGATGTGCTCAGTAGCACCGGAGTCGGCATACCAGTTGGTGTCAATGCCGTAGTTGTTGGTGACGAGGTTAGCTGCCTTCTTCTCCTCATGATCATCATCATAGCGATGCCAGCAAGCTCTTGCGCCACCGGCATGAAACTTGTAGCAGATCTGGCACTCTGGATAGTCTCCTTCTTGCTGTTGTTGTTGCTGTGGTTGGGGATGAAGCCGTTGCTGCTGATAGCCGCCACCACCACCGCGACCAGGAGAAGAAGAAGGGCGGTTCCCTCGACCGCGTCCTCCTCTGGTGCTTCGACCACGGCCTCCCCTGCCACGGGACTGCCCGCGCCCCTGTCGACGGCGTTGGCAGAGGAGCGGAAGCCTGCTGGTCCGTCCCCCAGCATCTCCATGCGCTGATCGAACGCAGAAATCTGCGCGAAGAGGTCGTCGACGCTGATGGAGTTCTTGATCGTGCCGATTGCTGCCACAACGGGATCATAGTCCCGATCAAGGCCAGCCAATATGTAGTCTACCATCTCTGGATCGGTCACCGGACGCCCAGCCGCAGCTAGTTTGTCCCCGAGGTTCTTCATCTTGGCGATGAAGGCGTTGCTCGACATGTTGCCCTTCTTGGTGTTGGAGATGGCCATCCGTAGATTGGTTATGCGGGATTGCGACTGCACAGTGAATATTGTGGTAAGAGCAGTCCACAGATCAAAGGTGCTGTCCTTACCGATGACTTGTGCAAGGATTTCCTGGGTGAGCGAGTTCAACAGGTAGCTCAGAACCTGCTGATCCTTCGACAACCACGGGCCGTACAGAGGGTTGGGCTCAATGGCCGTGGTTTTATCCGCCTTGGTGACTTCTGTGGTCTTTGGCGGTGCGGCGTCGCTGCCGTCGAGGAGGCCGGTCACTTGCGCGCCTCGCAGTGCCGGCATGACCTGCGCCTTCCACAGGAGGTAGTTCCCCCTTGCGAGCTTCTCTGTTGGTGGAGCTCCTAGGTTGAGACCGACGGTGCTTGAGCTCGTGGCCATGGCGATGGAAGGGTGTTCAGGGTTTTGGTTTTGCTAGACGATAGGAAGAGACGTGGCTCTATATACCATGTTAGATTGGATCGATGGAAGCGTTCCTACTCCTCCGTAGAGGAGCCGCGGGTATATATTGATTGTGGACAGAAACAGCCTCTGCCTTGGCGTACAAGAAGCCCACCGATCGCAAGGATCAGCGAGATAGAGATAGAAGATTAAACAGGAGAGGAAAGATAGAGATGGTAGTTGAGATTACATAACATGAATATCTCTAAGTCTAACACGCAGCGCGTTTGTTTTTGGATTTTACGCATTTGTTCGCACTCTCGCAGCTGGGTCGGCCGAGTCGGATGACCCCATGTGCCGCGCACGTCACATAAGAGCTCCCTGGGGTTGAGACTGTCACGGCGGATTGCTCCACACCCGTGCTGCAATAGAACTTTTTATTTATTTTTTCTCTTCATAGGAGTGGAATATTTACATCCCGCCTGCTATAAAAAAATTGTCACCTCCTCCGGCGGGCAAAATCACTGTTTTAGCCCTTAAGACTAAGTTTAGCACAAAATAAACCCAGTTCGAAAGAATAACATGTTCTTACCCTTTTTTGCAACGCCCAACCCGTGGCGTTTCATCTGGACATCAAAATGTCGATATCCATGGAGTTACGTCATGCACACCATTGTTGACCTGTAGACATGGCAAAGCCTGAAATGCCACCGCTCTTGATGTTCGTAGGTTAAATGAAACAACAACCCTTTTGTCGTTCGCTGAGTACTGGGTGGAAACAGACTGACCTAATCTCTACTGGTGCAGAGCACCCCATGGACATCATCATGGATTACACCAACACCTCAAGTCCCAAATGAACCGATGACCACAGCACACATATGTATCATCAAAACCGAGGTGAACTCACTCCTCTTCAAATTCCTTATGCAGACCTATTAGACATGGCTACTACCTCATTCTAAAACATTGTGCATACTTAGGTATGAAGGCACCTATCATGGAGAAGCAAGAAAGGAAGCCCAAGGACCGGAAGTGAAGAAAGGAGAACAAGAAGAGGATGAGGCAGGGTGGACAAAGAGAGGCGACCGGACCGTCCAAACAATCATCCGGGAAAACAACCAACCATACCCGAAGCTCCAAAAATGTACCCGGACGATGCCAGGACTGTCCGACCACATGTTACCTAGAGCATTCCGACGCCCGAGCCAACACTGAAGTGCACAATGCTTGGATTGTCCGACCTGAATTAGGTCGGACTATCTAGTCGGCTGCCTGCGTGCGGTTTTTGGCCGAACTGACATGTATCTTATCCCACAGCTTACCCCTCCCTACCTAGACTATATATACTGTACCCCCTGCACTTTCTAGGGTTAGCAACGCATAATTAAACTACTTGAGAGAGCTTTGCTCCGTGTATCTCCTCTTTGAGGGACAAGACCTCCAAATTGGAGAAGGATTCACTTGGATCATCAAGGGCCCCTACTAGGAAAAGGATTGCCCAAGTGAATCACGAAGGCCCCAATTTCTCCTTTAGATTTGGGAAAGATCTACCTCTCAAGATGTCATCTCCCTTAGGGAACTGGGAATAACTACCTTAGCTACCTATTTCCCCTTGTCGTGTCTGGATCTTGTGTATCTTGACTTGGATCTTGCGTGGAGAGTGAATGTGTGATTGGATCTAGTTCTTGAGTGTTGTTCCCTTTGTGATTCAGTGTGTTCTCGAGTGTTCCTCTTTCAATCCCATCCTCGTGGATTACCGTCTAGCGGTTCTGCCTATCTTAAACTATCTTGGATGTGGTGGCGGTGATCATATTGTCAGGCATGCTCTTGTCACTTGGTATGTTGATTTGTTCCTCTGTACTTCTGGTCTTTTTATCCTTAATTATGTTTATGAAGCAAAGTTTTGGCAACCTACCATGTAAGAGGTGTATTCCTGACCATAGTGTGTTGAACGATATTAGGTTCTCAAATTCATGTATACTTTTCATATATGCGAACATTTTTCGAATTCATGAATATTTTTTATTTTGTAAAAACAATTGGCAACATTTTTTCAAATTCGTGAACCCTTTTCAAAGTCTTGATTTTTTTCAAAACTATGAACATTTGTCCAACATTTTTATAGTTCTCATTCTCCCTTGGTCTCGATATTATAAACATGGTAATTTTGTTTGTTTGGTTTGGTTGTGTGTTCCCTACCTTATTGTCTTGCTGGATATAACGAGAAAGAACTAAACTTTTTTGTTGTATGTAATTGGGCAGTTGATTGTGCGTCACAATGCAAGTGCTTGCCCTTTCTTCTGTTGTGGATGTCGACTTGCAAGTGAATGGCTTGTCAATGAGCAGTCTAGGAGCAGCTCTTGCCTCGTGTGACCACAGCGAGTTCACCGCGCGCAACTGCCTTTCCTGTGACTGCCTTTCAGGTAATTGTTCGGTCTCCTCCCTGCTCTACCTAATGCTCTATGGTGCTTGGCCATCGCACCGAAGCCATGCTGTGATCCTGTCCTTCGAGCTGTGGTAATTGTTAGGGTCGGGCTTAGCTTGTGTGGTGGTCATCTAGAGAACGAGCGGAGAGGCTTGTTTCCACTCATGCTTGATCTGGGGTACTTTTGGATGTCAACTCGGTGTTCATATTACTGATCTATGCTCTTTGTTCATGTTGAGTAACTACAATTTTTCGTCCCATGGCATGGTGGGCTAGTGTGGGTGTTTTCTTCCTGATCATGTATCCTATCATGTTTAGCTTTGTCTCTACTAGGTTATATGTACCGAATTCCTCGATCTACTCATGTTATGCATTTGGCGATCTATGCATGGAAGTAGTCATTTTTTTTAATGGATGGATAGCCCATTGTGGTGATTTGGTTCTGTGGTGTGCTCCTAGCCATTGAGATGATTATTTTTTGTGCGTGTGCTGATGGACTTGGATTGGAGCTAGTGGTTGGTGTGCAACGTATATTTGATTCTTAGATGATTACTTACACTGATTTGGTCTCCAGAACATAGCTTTTGTTTAATATTCTGATTTGGCGGATACGATATGATGACTATTTGTGTATCACGGGATAGGAAATTTGATGTTCTGGAGGGCGGAGCGATCGCATCTCGGGCAAGAAGACCGATCGATGTTGGTGGATTTGTAGTGCAGCTTGGTCTATGTGAAGATTATACTTCCAGCGTCTGTAAATCTGAGATTTTTGTATGGGGTTTGCTGCTCAATGTAATATTGTGGTGAGTGCCTGATGATGGGTTCTTGCTTTTTGTATTGGAGTGTCTTTGAAACTCAAGGTCCTTGTCCTCTGCAGGAGATGTGGTTTATTTTGTCTCATATTGTATGCCAATGATAACATTCAATCAAAAGTGAGATATCTTTTTGAACCGATCCATAGACCATAAACTTCTCTTTGTTCGTTCATGGCAAGTGTTTCGCTGTGGTTAACAGTGCCACAGCCGCCTTGGCTATTTCTTCTTGTGATTGTGCTTGTTAGAATGAAAAGCCCTCATTGTGGCCATGGCCATACCGAAGCAGTTTCATAGCCAAAGTGATGGAAGCAAACTGTTTCATGTCTTGCATTTTTTTGGTAGATTATGTATGTTTGACTAAGAGCAGCAGATGTTTTCATCATACTACCTCATTCTGGGATTTTGTGCAAATTTTGCCAGCTAGTTAAATTTATGGTCAAACTTCGGCCCAAAATGCAAGGAGGGAATAATTATTCGTCTGTCTTGATAACCGTGTTGTACAATGGTGTCGTCAACATTTCTTGCAAAGCTAAGCTCCCCAGACTTGTTTAAATCCAGGCCTTATGGAGAATACATCCACTTCTTTTTTAATCCATTAGTGCATGTATCTAAGAGAAAATCCGGAACAAACGCAAGGTAATCATAGTGAGGATTATTAAGATGTGTGTGCAAACACAAACTACTATTTTGCAAGCATTCCAGAGCAGCCTAAAATCAAATCCTAGTGAGTACGATGGACCACTTCACCAGATGCAAGGCTCTCTCTCGTCAACACATTATCTATATCTGGGCCATTGTAGGTTGTGGGCCTCGGTGCGTCTCAACTACTGAAATTGCAAACAGTAGATGGGGCAGTGTGTGCAGGGGTGGGGTGGGAGTTGTGGACAAGTTTTTAGACCACCTTATAAGGGCAGCTCTCATGGTTCCTTGGATGAGGTGTTAGAAGATAGCTATGCTACATGTAGGACACATATGTGTATAGCGCGTGCGCTCACCAATTTAGCCGCGACTTATACTTTGACGCTTGGCGCGACCGCGACTAGTTTATGTTGTGTTTTTCTTCTTGTCATTTTTTCGCAAACTTACGCCCTCAAAGGACCATTGGACAGATATTGACAGTCTTCCTAAACCACTGGCATTGCGCATACACATTTACTAGTTTTAAGAAGGAGCTCTTGCACTGGCCATTGTGCTAGTTATTTATCAACAAACTCAGGGTACCCCTTATGGGGTAACCCCGTGTTGCTTCCACATATCAAAATAGTGCATGATCGCGCATTGAGATCGAACAATAATTGTTATTTGTAAAATTTTATCACTTGTTTATCCTCGAGGCTGAACATTTCCACTTCTAATTGCTACATTCGAAACGGCTACTACCCCATTATGCAGACCATTCGAAATGGACCGATGACTAGAGCACGCATACATGTCATCAAAACGGAGGTGAACTCACTCCTCTTGAAATTCATTATGCAGACCTATGAGACACGGCTACTACCTCATTCAAAAAAATTGTGCAAACTTAGGCATGAAGGCAACTATCATGGCGAAGCAAGAAAGAAAGCCCAAGGATCGAAAGTGAAGAAAGGAGAACAAGATGAGGATGAGGCAGGGTGGACAAAGATAGGCGATCGGACCATCCAACCAATCATCCGCGCAAACAACCAACCATACCCGAAGCTCCAAAAACGTACCCGGACAACGCCCGGACTGTCCGGCTACCTGTTACCTGGAGCATCCCGACGCCCGAGCCAACACTGAAGCGCACAACGCTTGGATTGTCCGACTTGAATTAGGTCGGACTATCTGGTCGGATGCCTGCGTGCAGTTTTTGGCCGAACTGACATGTATCTTATCCCATAGCTTACCCCTTCCTACCTAGACTATATATACCGTGCCCCATGCACTTTCTAGGGTTAGCGACGCATAATTAAGCTACTTGAGAGTGCTTTGCTCCGTGTATCTCCCCTTTGAGGGACAAGACCTCCAAATTGGAGAAGGATTCACTTGGATCATCAAGGCCCCCTACTAGGAAAAGGATTGCCCAAGTGAATCACCAAGGCCCCGATTTCTCCTTTAGATTTGGGGAAGATCTACCTCTCAGGATGTCATCTCCCTTAGGGAACTGGGAATAACTACCTTAGCTACCTATTTCCCCTTGTTGTGTCTCGTTCTTGTGTATCTTGACTTGGATCTTGCATGGAGAGTGCATGTGTGATTGGATCTAGTTCTTGAGTGTTGTTCCCTTTGTGATTTAATGTGTTCTCGAGTGGGCCCCTTTCAATCCCATCCTCGTGGATTACCATCTGGCCTATCTTAACCTATCTTGGATGTGGTGGCGGTGATCGTTGTCAGGCAGGCATGCTCTTGTCACTGTTGATTTGTTCCTTTATACTTCCGGTCTTTTTTCCTTAATTATGTTTACGAAGCAAAGTTTCGGCAACCTACCATAGTGCATTGAACGATATTAGGTTCTCAAATTCGTGAACACTTTTCAGATATGCGAACATTTTTTGAATTCATGAATATTTTTTATTTTGTAAAAACAATTGGCAATATTTTTTCAAATTCATGAACCCGTTTCAAAGTCTTGATTTTTTTTAAAAAACCGTGAACATTTGTCCAACAGATGATTTTTTTAAAAATATCAGTGAATATTTTTCAAATTCGTGATTTTTTTTGAATTCATGAACTTTTTTCTAATCCCCTAAAAAAATAATTTTGTGAATTTTCTTAAATCCATGAACATTCTATAATGTGCCAAAAAGGAAAAACAAAGGATTTTCTACAATTTGAACAAAAGATTAGAAATTTATTCATACAATAATAAGACACCATTTTAAGAGGTTGCGCGTGCACTTGCACTGGTCACTGTGCTTGTTATTCAATACAAACTTAAAGGCAAGGAGATAATTTGACTATATATGTCGGCCTCTAGGTCTTAGCCGATCGAGATAAAACTACCTAAGAAAAATTGCGAAGACTGATTCTGCAATCAAAGGTGCCTGATGTCTCTGTGACATCCGTCCATACGTTGGTGCAAGGATCGTAGATTCGCACAGCTTGTGCTGGTTTGTGATAAAAAGAGCACTGAAAGAGTAGCCTTTCACCGTCATGTGTCATCCCCAAAGGGGTGTAGAGTTGGATATGTGTATCCATAGGGATTGCATACGTCTTGTCCCAAATGCCCTTATTTGAATCAGTGAGAAGCCATATGTCGGTGAACCGAGCCTTCGACGACTGAACCACACAAAGAGTACCCTTGAGCACAGTCATACAAATTTCCTTCCACAACTCGTAGACACCTTCTATTGGCGGGTCTTCAATCTTCGTCTTCCACTTCTCGCTCTCGAGGTCGAAGCAATATATATTCCGGTCTCCCTCGAGTGACCCTAAGGCGTGCAGGACGCCATTCACGACGGCCACACAGCTCGAGCTGCACGTTACACGGGCTGGGGGCGACGGCGCCGGTTTCCACCCGGTGTCGCCTCTTATGGCGCGGACCTCGCAGCTCACGCTGTCTATGAGACGGACCAACTTGTACTCGCCCGATGGGACAGCGCGTCCCAAGCCGAAGGCGACGTTGGCGAACCTGCAAATGTACCTCCAAGCGCTGAGCGGATCCAATTCCGACCACGACATGTCGAGCCGCGGGCAGGTGACCAGCACATCTCCGGTGGCCGGCTCAACCACGCGCGTACCGAAACGATCATTTACAACGCAGATGAGGTCACCACCGCTGAGCTTCCTGGTGCCACCTCCGTCGTGGATCACACGCACAACACCGCCGTTCATGCCCACCAACCGCAGCTCGGTGCCCTTGCCTCGGAAGGTGTAAACCGCGACGAGGGGCTCGGCGTGGCCGCGGGACTCGTGCGCGGCGACGAAGTCCGGGCCGGAGATGAGGGCGCACCACTCGCTGGAGACGCATCGGAATCTACACGCCGACCACACCGGCACTCTGGTGAGGATGTCGAAGATGATCTCGTCTGGTAACGAGACGGCGCCGGCAGTCGATCGAATCTCTGTGCTGCCGGCTGCGGCCGCGGCGGTTGACCTAGGATGGTGGTGGCGTCGTTTGGGCGAGGGTGGAACCGGTGATCGCTGAGGCGTCATGGTGGTGGTGAGCGGCCGCACGCTCGGCCACCGGCGTGGTCTCGATCGGTCGAGACGGCGCGACGAGGAGGACCTGATCCGTGGAGCGGTGGAGACTGGAGAGGTTGGCGAGGTTCTCATGGAGATGCCATCTAATGTCTACAATTGCCTCGTGGATCTGCTACACCCGATCGATCAGCAGCCTATGGAGGAGGTAAAGTAGGCTACGGGTTCAGGTAGCAATCCCATCGTGTCGGATTTAGACTCCGGTTTGTAACTTATCTATTTCTTTTCAGATAAAAAGGCTTCTTTTTTTGCAATTTTTCAGATAAACGCCGCTATCTCTGGATGCCCCAGGTTTTTTTTTTGCGAGGAAAAGCTCACGCTTTCTATGAGGTCCTCACAGCTCACGATCTCTATGAGGTAGTAAAAGCATTTACAGCGGGATTTTGCAAATCCGGCCCCTCAAACGCCCGTGAACATTTCTGGACACGGCTCATATTTACTTCTCCACAACCAACTTTCTCATGTTCCTTGCCTAAATTCATACAAAATCATGCACAATATATTTGCTACGTACTACGTTCTATACTACTCATATTTCGTCGTCGTCGGAGATGGCCTGAGTCGCGTGCGCCGGAGCCTGAGCCAGGTGCGCCACAGCCCGCGCCACCTCCATCTGCTGCCGACGGAGACGCCTGGCCTCCGCAATCGACTCCGAGCGGATGGAGTTCACGATGGCGTGCTGCTTCGGCCACACATCCACATCCTCCTGCATCGCCGGCGCCTCCTCCTCCCCTCATCTAATGGCGGCTCCTGCTCCTCCTCATCTTCCTCGTCCACCTCCTCCTCCTCCTCCTCGAAATCCTCCTCTGGTTGCAGTGGTATCCCCGCTTCCCTCCAGATCCGGACCTGCTCAAGGAGGAAGATACGGTGCTTGATCGTGTAGTGGAGGTGGCGTGGGGCCATGGCTACTAGGCGCGGGTGGAGTGGAAAGTGGTGGTGGCGGCGTCAGCGGACAGGAGGAGGAAAATGTCGATGGATGGTAGGGTTTCGGTGATGCCGATCGACTTAAATAGTCGGAAAATGCACTATGTCGCCCGCCAGCACCACCGGTCTGACGGAGGGGACGAGCTTCGGACCGTCGGGTTTGAGGGTGTTTCCGGCTGGGACCCCTTCGCCGGTCCGACGTGGTGGGCGTGCCCGGGTGCGCCCGAGTGCCCCATATCCGCTCCATATTTGAGCTAGATATGAGGGGTGCCGGTCAGTCTGGGCGTTTGAGGGCTGTTTGAGAGGCCCGCCTGGGCATATATGAGACCAGTTTGAGAGATCTGACTGTAGATGCTCTATAAAGCGATCATGTTTTGATAAAGAAAAAAGTAAATGACATATCATTGCGAAAAGACAAAATATAAATTGTGAAGAGCTCTTTGATTCACAAAATTCTCAAAACACATGAATGAAAAAAAAACAGACAAGAGTGTCAGATCCTTTTGAATCCTACAGGATTGGATTGAAAATTACATGAATTTTTCCCTAGTGAATGTTCGACATCACACATAAGATAAGGGAATTGTAACAAGAGGTTCGAGTGGAAATTTCCTCAAAAACTTAGTGAAATGCAATCTCCTCCCCCGCCCCCCAGGCCCACATATTCAGGTGCGCGCACCTAACCCATCACATCTCTAATGTCACAGTAGGAAAAAAAACTATGAAACACCGGAAAAACAGGTGATCACTGCTCATTCACTCCACGTAAAGGGAATTTGCCATCACCAGAAACATCTAGTCGGAACTCTGTCTTGGATCACGTGCCAAACTAACACTTTGTTCTTCAAAGGAATAGACAATCTCCACAGAAACTGCGTGTGAGTGTCAATTACCAATATAAATAGGGAAACGTTTACAAACGGTGCACCGGTCGAAGCTTCGGTCAGTCCCGCGCACGCCGCTCGATCGCGTAGCAATCCAGCGCTCCCGCATCTCTCGATCCATGTTTGCATGTTGGTTTTCTCTTTCTTGGCCCATCACGTGACCTTGGCCCACCACATTTACTTCGTCAGCTCTATTTTCGCCAACCGCTCAAGCTGTGGGGTGGGAAAAAGAGCTACAACCGCAGGGACGAAGTTGCATCCGTTTTCGCCAACCGCAGGGACGAATTATGCTACAACTGTCGTCGGATTTTGCTACAACCGACAAGGAAATTTGCTACATCAATTCATGGCACGGATGCGGCCCGCGACAACGACGACGATTTTGCTGCAACTGTCGTTGTCTTTTGCTACGACCAGCGTGTTTATTTGCTACATCCATTTTAATGGTGATGATTGGTGGTCGACATTCGTGCAGATGACTGGGAAAATGATTTTTGCTGCAATTGTCGTCAGATTTTGCTACAACTGACGAAGAAATTTGCTATATCAATTCATGGCAGAGATGCACCCGTGACAACAATGACGATGATTTTGGTTGCAGATGTCGTTGTCTTTTGCTACCACCACCGAGTTTTTTTGCTACATCTATCTTAATTGTGATGATTGGTGGCCATCATTCATGCAACCCTGTGCAACGAGCGTTGATGTTGGAAAAAAGCTTCAACCAGCATGGGAAAAAGTTTCAACCGACGCGAGAAAAAGCTTCAACGGGGTGTGAGTGGTGCCGCTAAGAATTGCGACCGGCTCAGAGCTTCGTCTCCCCGCGCCCCGCCTTCTCGACTCCCGGCCCCGCCGCCTCGCTGGCCGCTCGCCGGAGGGCGCCGCCATCGTCGGGTCTCCACCACATCCATCGTTTTTTTTCCAACTGGACCCCATCCATCATTTTTTCCAACTACTCAGAGCGCCGACGAGCTACTACCTCGACCGGCAGCCACGGCAGCGGAGCACACAGATGCTAAAACCGGCTGGGGACGGAGCTGCAATCGCGTACTGTTTTTGCTGGAACAGGTAACGGCGGCGAGCTGCTGGGGTCACCACGACAAGTTGGACCGGAGTGGGCGGGGTGATGCTGCAACCACGGATCACCTTTGCTGGAACCGGTGTAGTGTTTTGCTGGAAGTAGCACCCAAAAATGCTTCCATCGGAGTCGTTTTTGCTGGACCAACAGATTTTGCTACATCCGACATCGTTTTTTGCTACAGCATGCATCATTTTTTGCTGGAACTAGTCAAGTGTCTATCTTCCACCCAGGGAGAAAATGCTTCAACCGTTTGTGGAAAAGCTTCATCCAGCTAGAGGAAAAGTTTCAGAGTGGCATGAGGAAAAATCTTCCACCGCGGGAAAAAGCTTCAATGGTGGAAAAAGCTTCAAACAGCAATGGAAAAGCTTCAACCGCCAGGAGAAAAAGCTTCAAGTGGTAATGACAAAAAAGCTTCAACCGGGGGCGCTGGGCGGATGATCGGTGGCGACGAGGACGGCGATCGACGACTGGGGCCACGAGGACGGCGATCGGGGGCGAGGACGGCGACCGGGCGGCGACAAGGACAAAGATCGGCAACCGGGGGCGAGGACGGCGACCTGGTGGCAACAAGGACGGCGACCGGCGACCGGGGGCGAGGGCCGCGAGCCGGCGACGAGGACGGCGACCGGGGGCAAGGACGGCGACCGGCGGCAAGCTGGTGATGTGTCCATGGTGGATGCCCTGCACGAACAGCGCCGCGGGGACGAAGGATGCCATTGTCGTTCGTGCGCGAGGAAGAGGGCGATAGAAGGGCGTGATCTAACGGCCCTGGGCAAAACAATCTGACGGTGGGTAGCCGACCGGCCGAATCGTTCGGCCGGCGCACCGGCGCAGATCGCTGCCCATATAAATATCATCGCATCGTAAAAAGATTTAGCAGTGTACCGATGATTGCCTTGTCAAGTCCCACCGCACCTCGTCGACAAAACGAGAAATGTGTGTTCATTAGCTAGCATATCCAGCAAACGAGCCCACACTTCTGCGAGAGCATGCTGTGAATTTTCAACCAAAACCAAGACATGTCCATTTGATGCATTGCGCGCACGAGCACGTTTGTTCAAACGTAATGCCCCTGCAAACTATGCCAATGTACAGTTGCACGCACACCTGGAAGTTTTAACCACCGATAGGACTTCATCATAATGAAGCAGCAATTTCTGGCATGTTGGAGACGGGGGCAGTTTTCAAGATGTTCGAGACGACCCTGCCGGTATGTTCTTCGATGCGCAGCTACCGTGCCCGTGATCATCTTCCTGTTGCTGTTTCGAGTGCCAAGTATACAAGCCAGTGGATCCTCCACAAATAATCTCCGCAAACATAAACATGGTAGAAGCAGGCGCTTATTACTGTTGGGTTTGGCTATCCGGCCTCTTGTACTACAGGAAAAATGACTAGGTTTCTTTGTTCATTAATTAAGGATGTAGACTACTACTCCCTCCATCCCATAATGTAAGAGTACTGCCGGGGTGCTGGTCCACGGGCACCTATGGGACCGGCGGATCGGGTCCCTTTCGGTTCGGCGGGGGCGGAGGTCGTGCAAAGAGCAGATCGAGGCGAAGCACGCGAGCGATTTACCCAGGTTCGGGCCGCACGGATGCGTAAAACCCTACTCCTGCTTTGTGATTTTGTATTGATTTCTAGCTCGGGAGCGCGGAGTGCTACAGTACACACCGGCGGCTAGCAAGACCGAGCGTGAGTGTTCGAACTGGCTAACCCCCTCTCTACGTTGCACACGGGCCTCCTTTTATATGCTCAAGGGGTTACCGACAGGTGGCAACGGAGGTAAAGGGCAAAAATGAAAAGGTGCTGTGGTAGGTACAGCTACCTGTTACAGTGTATCATACCTAACCCTGGCGGCAGGGGACAAGGGCATTAATTGCCCGTCTGTGTCGCCTAAACAGTACCGAAAGGGACCGCTAGGGACGCCACCGTTTGCCACGATGGTTATCTTGTCAGCGCCTGCTTGCCACCGCGCACCCCTAGCTGCACGGCCTCCTGCCACGTGTGCTTGGGAGGGTCCTAAAGCGACACGTTGGCGGATGTGCTGGAGCGCGGGCACGAAGTAGGGGTTTCCCGCGGCAAGCTCCTTGCCGCGGTCGTCGTCTTGTCGTGTTCGGGAGCTTGTCGCTCACCGGGCCTTGCCGGGACGCGTGGCGCGTCACGGCAAGTTTTCTTGGTGTGCCTTGGTTGGTCTTCCCGGCAAGCTCCTCTTGCCGGGGTTTTGTTTCCTTCCCGGCCAGCTCCTCTTGCCGGGGCCTTGGTTTGAGTACTTTGTCCTTGGATGGTCTTCAAAGTAGCCGCGGAGGGTCTTGGCGATCACTCGGCAAGCCTTGCCGCGGGATGCTGCGACTGTCCGTGCACAAGTTCGGGATACTAGGGTACCCCTACTCTAGTACACCGACAGGAGCCCCCGGGCCTGGGCCAGACACGGTGCCGAGCGCTGTTGGGCCAGGCCCAAAACAGTGCACGGGCACGCGCGGCCTAGGTCACGCCGCATATCTCTTCCGCTTCCACCGCGCACGCCCAGAACGGCACGCGTTGAACGCGGCGTCGTGGGAGAGGTCGTGGGGGTTTCTTTATTCGGAAATGCGGAACGTCCGCCTCCTCCTCCTTTATAAGCAGGGGAAACAGGGGCAGTTCGCACATTCGCCCGTTGTTGTTTCCAATCTCAGAAACCTCCGCCGCTCCCTCGCCTTCCCAGAGCAGAGAGAGAGAGAGCAGCGCCCCGCCCCCCATTGCCGCCAGCATGACCAACGCCGTCGGCCTTCTCCACTGCTTCCGCCATGGCTCCGAAAGCCGACAAGGGGAAGGCCGTGAAGTCGACCGAGGCGCAGCGGCTCGCGGCGCTGCGGAAGGAGTGGGCAGTTCCCCCCCCCCCCCAAGCTTGCCGCGAAGGAACTGAGGGAGAAGTACTACCTCTTTTGGTCGGCAGAGACGCGCGCGCATCCGCGCACAAAGGTACTCCCCGCCATTGCTTGGAAGAAGGCTCCGAACGGATATCCCTTTTTTGCTCTGTTCTTCTATTGCGGGCTCTGTCCGCCCTTCTCAGATTTCTTCTGCGACATCATGAATGCGTACGGATTTCATTTCCTTGATTTCACCCCCAACACCGTCTTGACAATGGCAGTTTTCGCACACCTCTGCGAAAACTTTGTCGGAGTCCTTCCCAATGTAGCCCTCTTCCGTCACTTTTTCATACCCCGAGCAGAGAGAGGAGAGCCTCTATCCAGCGGGATTGCCTGGATCTCAAGGCCCGGCAAGAAAGAGACCTATCTGGAGGGAGAATTCCGCGGCAAGTGGGAGGAGTGGACAGCTGATTGGTGCTGGATTGACGAGGAGAGCCCGCAGCCATTCACCGTCCGACGCCGAACCCCAGTAGCACGCGGCAGCGATTGGAGTGACATGGCTCCGGAGGACGCCAGGCTGAAGATTGCCGTCACCAGGATCCTGCGCCTGAGGCTTGCCGGGCTTACTGTTGGCGCTGTTGGCGCAGACTTCCTTCGCCGCCGCATCGCCCCCCTGCAGGAACGGGGGAGGCCCACTTGGGAGTTCAAGAACGCGACAGACATTATGAGGCTGCGGCCAGGCCTCAATTACAACTTCACAGTCCTGGAGCTCAACGCGATGCTGCAGGAGCTGTTCAAATATGACCCCCAGCATCCCGAGGTGTTCAGATTGCCGGGGGGCGTCGTGCCTTTGTGCAACAATTCCGCGCTCGACCGCATCCGTGCAATGATGCCGGAGTGCGATTCGCACGGGATTGTGCCAACTTGGCAGGAGCCTGCAGACGAGGTCGTGCAGCAATTCTTCGACGACTTGGTGGAAGTGCCAATCCGCCTCAACGAGAAGGACGGCCTCACCCGCGACACCACGGATGCGGAGATGGCGCTCATCGCCACTAGGCTGGAGGAGGCAGCGGCAGCCGCAGCCGCGGGCGAGTTCGGGTTCACAGTGGAGGAGGCCGATGCAGCAGAAGCGGCAAGCCGTGCCGAGCGAGGGGAGCCTGCCGGCAAGAAGGGGCTTGCCGGGCAAGACACCGAGCCGAGCGAGCCCGCCAAGGACACGAGCGGCTCGTTGCAAATCGACTCTTCTTCCGCCTCGTCTTCAGACGGCCCACCAGAAGCAGAGCCTCCATCCCCACCAAGAAGGCGCCTCCGCAAGGTTGGTGATGTGGCAGAGCGGCAAGCGGGCCAACAGTCGCCACGCCGCGTGACACGCTCGACCACGGCAAACACCGTTGCCGCGGGAGCGCCTCATGCTACGACGGCAACTGGAGCGGAGTCTAGCCGGACCACCGCTTCAGTCCCTGCCGCTACTCACACCGCGCCAACAGCCGAAGCGGGGTCGTCTCAGACCGCCGCCACTGCTCCCGCCAAGCGGTCAAGGGAAGCTTCTCCTCCGCCTCCTTGCGCCGGGCGCGCGCCAGGCTTCGACTTCTCCGCGTTAAGCTCCGACGAGGAAGAAGAAGAAGAGTAAGCTTCTCTTGTTGTACTTGCATTTCTTCAACTCTTGCTGTTGGTCTTGTTTCTCACTCGCTTTTCCCTGAATCTGTTCCTCTTTAGGACTCTGGCCCAGAGAGCGGCAAAGAGAGCTAAGGCCCCGGTGATCATCATCGAGGACGAGCCCACTGCGACAACAGGTGGCGCGCCCGAGACAACCTTGCCGGAGCCGGCGACTTTCCTCCATGGCAGCCCCCAGCGTAAGTGTGTGAATTATTTTCCGCGGCGAGGCGCGCATGGGTACTTGTCTTTACTGATATCTGCTTGTTGACTTGTGTAGGAGCCGAGCAGCCCCACCAAGAGCCAAGGGAGATTCCCCCGACAAGGGAGAATTCTTCGGCAAGGGAAGGCTTCCCGGTGAGGGAGAAGTCTCCGGCAAGGGAGGGTTCTCCGGCAAGGGAAGGCTTCCCGGTGAGGGAGAAGTCTCCGGCAAGGGAGGGTTCTCCGGCGAGGGACAGCGCCAGCGGCCCCCCAACCACGGAGACCACAACCGTAGAGCCTGGTGCAGGTACTCCCCTTGCTTCAAAACTTCCCTTGGATCCTTCTTTTCTTGGTCTTTATGAGTTTCTGCTGGATTCTGTTTGACTCTTCTCCCCTTTTCCGGCCGTCAGATCCATCCGCTGCGGAGCAGATGGAGACAGAGGTCGCCGCCGACGAAGCTGCCGGCGCTGGAGATGCCACCGGCGCAGAGGCCGCCAAGGCTGACGCCGCAGCAACTGGCGAGGAATCTGGCGATCGTACTGATGGCCCAGAGGCCGCAGGAGCGCTAGGCGCTACGCCGACCGCTGACCCATCCGCCGAAGCCGCAGCGCCAAGTTCCAAGGATCCCCAGCCGGGCGTTTATCTGAAGGCCGGCGACGACGTCTTCATCAATCTTCCCTGGGCATCAAGCTCCAGAGCGCCGGTCGAGGGGGAAGTCTTCGACGGAGAAGTGCTCGCCTCCGCGGGGCTGAAGCTGGTCGACGCGCCAAGCAGCAGCAGCAACGAGCCCGAAGAAGAGCGACTGCTGCGCAGGTTGATGTCGCTCTACCGCGCGCGACAAGCCAAGCTAGAGTCCCGCGAGGCGCTTGTCGCGAAGGCGGGAGCAGACATTGAAAAGCGCGCGGAAGAGCTCGGGGGTTTCCACCGGGAAGCCCTCCGATCCCTGGCGGAGGAGCGGGAGCAGCTCGCTGAAGCGCAGAAGGTCTTTCTCCTCGAGAAGGCTGAAGCCGAAGAGCGCCAGCGACTTGCCGCTGTGAAGCTAGCCGCGGAAGAGGGCAAGCTGGCGCAGCGGAAGGTCAATCTCGACGCTCACGAGGAGGATCTTGCCTCGCGCGAGGAGAAGCTTGGCGGAGCCCTCAAGCAAGCGGAGGACGCTGCCGCCGCTGCTGAGTCCGCTAAGGAGGAGTTGAAGACGAAGGTGGCGCGGCTGGAGGCCGATCTCTCCGAGAAGGGCAAGGAGCTCAGCGCCGCCAAGGTCTCCAACGTGGATCTTGAGTTGAAGCTAACCACTTTGACCAAAACTCTGGACAGCGCCAAGAAGCGGGAGGCGGCCTTGAAGGAGGAAATCAAGGCCGACAAGGCGCTGCTGGAGAGCGCTGCCACCGCCCAGAACACCTTCAGGGAGACTGTGACGCTCTGGTCGGAGAGTTTGGCGAACGCCGCCACAGATATCGACAAGGAGCTGGCGCAGCTGGGGATGGAAGATCCTGGGTATCCCTCCGACGACAACCTCCAGCCCAGCGCCAAGCTCGTCCTGTTCTTCAAGGGCGTGGCGACGGCCCT
Source organism: Triticum urartu (assembly GCF_056163025.1). Lineage (NCBI taxonomy): Eukaryota > Viridiplantae > Streptophyta > Magnoliopsida > Poales > Poaceae > Triticum > Triticum urartu. The sequence continues at coordinate 103,361,457 of NC_141878.1, forward strand.
TCAGCGACTCCGAGAGAGGATCCCCAAGCAACTAGCTGACGAGTCGCGTGAGATCTGCGTCGGAGCCCTCGAGAAAGTGGAAGGTGGCCTTCCGCAATCCGGGCCTCCGCCTCACCAACATGCTCAGGTCCTTGCCGCCAGAAGCTGATCTGGAGGAGCTCAAGACCCTTGTCGCACCCATTGTGGACAAGGTGAGCGGGATCAAGCGGGTCGAAGGCGATCGCGTAGATTAGGCCGCCCATTTCTTCTTTTCTTGTCGCTGCCCATCATGTCATGAAAACAATCTGTTAGAGCTGGGACAAGCTATCTTTATAATGTAACTTGGTTCTGGGCAATGATTGCAACGTTACTCCCTTTACTTGATTCCTCCCTTTGTATGTTTTTGCCCTACGCTTTTAGGGAACTTGCCGGTGCAGGCACCTGAGCCGCGAGCGCTGAGTGCGGAACGTCAGCAGCCTGCTGGCGGTGCTGCTACCGGCAAGAAACCTTGTCGCAACTAGTTGCAGCTCACTTAAGTTGCTGAGCGAACTCGAAACAAAGTAAGGGCGCTAGCGGCTCACTTAAGTTGCTGAGCGGACTCGAAGCAAAGTAAGGGCGCTAGCAGCTCACTTAAGTTGTTGAGCGGACTCGAAACAAAGTAAGGGCGCATCTGGCTACGAGTTGGTTCCTCCGCGCACAGGTTTCCCATACAAAGTGTGGTCGTTCAAGGGAGATAACTTAAAATTTAAAAAATTTGATTGCTCAAACTTTGGCAACTTAACTTTTCTGTTGTTTGCTTCTCGGCAAGGCGAAACTTTCTTGAACGACGCCTGGCCCATACCATCCATCGTCTTCTCCTTTCCCCCCCGGCAAACTTGTGGGCGAGGGGAACCTTGCTTTCAAAAGGAAGAAGAGACAATACAGATATGGAGCTTTATGGCTCGTTATTGCTTACCGTGGAGTAGGCGCTGCACAGAGTGTCAGATCATATATGCCAGAAAGTAGAAAGCATAAAATTGACAAAATGTGCGGAGCACATGAGGTTTACTTATGCACGGGATCTGCGCCCGGCTTTGTACAAAGGATCACATGCAACAGCGGCAAGACTTGTACAAAAGGTGGTTGCCGTAACAGGTTCCGACAACCGCGCCTTACGGGTAAAACTTACGAAGATGCTCAATGTTCCAGGAGTTGCTCACCGGAATGCCATCTTCGGTCTCAAGGCGGACAGCGCCAGGCCTAGTGACTCGTTTCACCCGGTAAGGGCCTGTGCCGCTACCGGCAAGAAACTTTGTCGCAACTAGTTGCAGCTCACTTAAATTGCTGAGCGAACTCGAAACAAAGTAAGGGCGCTAGCGGCTCACTTAAGTTGCTGAGCGGACTCGAAGCAAAGTAAGGGCGCTAGCAGCTCACTTAAGTTGTTGAGCGGACTCGAAGCAAAGTAAGGGCGCAACTAGCTACGAGTTGGTCCTCCGCGCACAGGTTCCCCCTACCTGGCGCGCCAGAGATGCCGGGGTGCTGGTCCACGGGAACCTATGGGACCGACGGACCGGGTCCCTTTCGGTTCGGCAGGGGCGGAGGTCGTGCAAAGAGCAGATCGAGGCGAAGCACGCGAGCGATTTACCCAGGTTCGGGCTGCACGGATGCGTAAAACCCTACTCCTGCTTTGTGGTTTTGTATTGATTTCTAGCTCGGGAGCGCGGAGTGCTACAGTACACACCGGCGGCTAGCAAGACCGAGCGTGAGTGTTCGAACTGGCTAACCCCCCCTCTACGTTGCACATGGGCCTCCTTTTATATGCTCAAGGGGTTACCGACAGGTGGCAACGGAGGTAAAGGGCAAAAATGAAAAGGTGCTGTGGTAGGTACAGCTACCTGTTACAGTGTATCATACCTAACCCTGGCGGCAGGGGACAAGGGCATTAATTGCCCGTCTGTGTCGCCTAAACAGTACCGAAAGGGACCGCTAGGGACGCCACCGTTTGCCACGATGGTTATCTTGTCAGCGCCTGCTTGCCACCGCGCACCCCTAGCTGCACGGCCTCCTGCCACGTGTGCTTGGGAGGGTCCTAGAGCGACACGTTGGCGGATGTGCTGGAGCGCGGGCACAAAGTGGGGGTTTCCCGCGGCAAGCTCCTTGCCGCGGTCGTCATCTTGTCGTGTTCGGGAGCTTGTCGCTCACCGGGCCTTGCCGGGACGCGTGGCGCGTCGCGGCAAGTTTTCTTGGTGTGCCTTGGTTGGCCTTCCCGGCAAGCTCCTCTTGCCGGGGTTTTGTTTCCTTTCCGGCCAGCTCCTTTTGCCGGGGCCTTGATTTGAGTACTTTGTTCTTGGATGGTCTTCAAAGTAGCCGCGGAGGGTCTTGGCGATCACTCGGCAAGCCTTGCCGCGGGATGCTGCGACTGCCCGTGCACAAGTTCGGGATACTAGGGTACCCCTAATCTAGTACACCGACAAGTACTGTCAAAAACGCTTTTATGTTATGAGACCAAGAGAGTAGACTCCTTGGATCTAACAAGCTACAAATAAAACTAAACTTACAACATTTGCACTTGATTTGGCGTTGTTTGCTTCATACTCCTCCAACATCTTCATAACTTTCTTCTTCACCATTTTTGTGAGTTCCTCCTTCGACCTTTCAGTAAAAGCGTTGTCCACATACGAATGGCGTTGGCGCCACCTGAAGACTGGATTCTACTGATGCTCGTCACTGAACAACTGATCAGCTACGTAGTGCCTTCTTAGAACTTCAACCGGTGATTTGTTAGTGCTATGGTTATTGAGTATTCTGTGAATGGAGCAAATTGTTAGTTCAAACAGTCGAGTCTGATACTGAGGAAAAACCGTAAAGCATCGTTAGTTCGCAAACTACACATTTTTGCTATCTCCCACTTTGTGTGCTCTTGTCCATGCTCAAAAACTATTGCAGCAAAATCCTTCTGGAGGACATAACACTGCATCTTCAAGTACAAGGAAAAAACAACCTTAAATATAGCTTCATGGAATTAGCACTTCCAGTGCAAAAGAAAAAACTTTGGTTCATGGACAACGTATAGAGAAAGAGTCAACCCATGAAATGATTTCTAAGATTGAGTCCATGTTCATGTCCAGACCATGTTTTACGGCACAAACTAGGAGGAACATACTAGCAGGTTTAGTCAAAACCCCAAATTTGCAAGGTTCTACTACTTGTTAGTGCCTATAATATAACATAAATGCTTTTACAGACGACATTATCATTATCAATATTAATTTACAGGGGGAAGTGGCTGGTTAAAGCCTTTAGGTTTACCGCAAGTGTAGCCCAACATCAGTATTCCAGGAGGAATACTGCATAAATTTGAAGCAAGCAGTGAGCTCCGATGCGATTGACAGATCAAGCTTTGGGCACCCTGTTCAGAAAAGCAAAGTACGGGAGAGTGGAATTTCTACCATGCACGGGACCTCCCGTGCATGCATGCACATTTTTTATTTTTTTTTCTATGGGCCCACTGACACGTGTTATTCTCTAGTCATTAAGTTTCATTCAAACAAATAGATGCCTAGTACATTTTAAAATAAAAATTTGTTTTACTTTCTGTTTACACAAATGTGTTTTTTCGGCAAGATCTTTAAAACAAGACCAATATTGAATATGTTTTTTGAAATTAAATTTTTTTGACAACTAAATCACTGGGCTTCAAACTTGTTTCATCAAAATTTGCTAATTCCATGGGAAAAGTTCAATAATGTTTCTGGTGACGTGGCCTTTGAAACAAAAACATTCTTGAATATATTTTGACAAGATTTGAAATTTAAGTCTTCAAACATGATAAACATTATGAAACTATTAACCCCAAAAAAGATTATGAAACATTATGCAACCATCAATGACGTTTTCTTATTGTGAGTGACTGATTGGAATGACCATATTGATGGGATACGGCAGATGGATTGAGCAATAATAATAAAGTATGCATGCATGAAGGTGAATCTCCAACAAAATCAACGGCCAGCACATGCACGAGATATCCCGTGCATGGTAGATATGCTTTTTTCCAAAGTACGGCCTCCTTCTAGGTTTCATTGAGTACCGAGTTGAGTTTTCCCCTAGAATTTGTGTGCTGGCAGGTCTTGGTGCCAGGGAAATCTGTAGTGACCATACTTTGTGGATCATGAATTTTCCCGCCGATGTAGCCCGTGCAGTGGCAGGCGATTCCGCCAGGACCACGGGTTAATGTAATGCTAGGTGTTCCATGTCAAAAAAGAAGTATTCCAGGAGGACGTGGAAGTGGAACCCCAAGCATTTTCTGAACTGCACAAGAGAGTATAAGTAAGCATGTGCATGTATGATATGAACGGCGAGTCGCCGCAGCAGTAAACTAAAAGGTATTACTTTTGTAGCTCTACTATGTACAATACTTGTGCACTCAAGGTTATTTGCCTCTTTTTTCCTGAATCAAAATAGGTGTTCGATTTAGGTGGTATTTTGTTTTGCACAACATACCAAATGTGTGGGGCATAGGCTCAGAAGTATACCAACTAGTACCCATGTTTTCAAATAAGTGACATATTTTGTGCATAGCTAATTTGGTTGTTCCTCCATAGCCAGGCCCAGGGCTGATTTATGGTTTACGCGGGTCACAAATTTGATGCATCCCAGGCTACCAAACATGCCAAATTTGCATTCTTAGAGAATGTATGGGTTGCATGCGACCTACCAAACATGACTTGAGTAGAAACATGGTTGCTCTGACAAGCAATTCGAGGTATGTAGCTGTACAAATTATATCAACAATTCATAGCATATATCAGGTGTGCGCCATCGTTATAGTTTGCATACAGTCGTCCTTTTTGAAAATTTCAGGTTCTATAACAAGGCATCCTTAGAGCCAAGGTATTTGCTATGCATTCTTCCAAAGGTCGTTAGGCTGCATTGTCCATAACAATGAAACAAACGATGGGGATGTACTCCTCCGTACCAGTGCATTAGGCACATTACGAAGATCGGATAATTCTAAAATGCTTAGGCAGGATGCATTAACTCCCCACCTCGTTCCTTGTTTCTTGCTATGAAAAAGGAATCATCCAATAGGGGACATGGGGCATGTATGTCTTCAATTAATTGAGACTACCTAGTACGACATGCATTGGTCAGTTCATTGCATTCAATAGTATTAATTAATTAGCAAATAAACATTAAGTTCTTTTGTTTTCTCCTCATCTTGATCGTGGTGCACAACCTAAGATGACTGATGCACCAATACAGATCGAGGGAGTAGCAAGCCTAAATTATTGAACTTTTGGGAGGGCCAACCATTTTTTTGTTTTTTTTACCTCAAAAAACCTCTTTATTCATTAGAAAATAATGTTACATCGTTCACCATAAGAGGTACAATAGAGGGGGCAGGATCATCAAGCCAGACCCTACGAACTTGGAACTTTGCCAATTGTGCCAGTTCATGAGCTACAGAATTTGTTTCCCTAATGGCATGCTCGTATTTAACCCTAACAAAATCATGCTCCATGGAAGAACAATCATGGAAGATCGCTGCAACAATACCTGTAGGTGGTCTCTCATTCTTCAAAACTTCTATTAATTCTAGATTGTCTGAGCTCACAATAACTCTATTACACCCTATTGATTCCGCTAAGAGCAAACCATTCTTGAGGGCTAACGCTTCAGTAGAAAGAACATCTTGAACTAGATCCAACTTTACATTACTCGTAGCGATAAATTTTCCTTTTTTATCTCGAATGACAGCGCCAGTAGTTCCCCTCAAATAGTCTGGATCAAATGAATCATCCACGTTTATCTTAACGCAATCACCTGTTGGTGGAGTCCAAATCTCCTTTCTCACTTTTGCATTAGGAACCGCAGCAGACCTAAAATTTGAACACAACACTCGGATTGCCATTGCGGATTTTTCGGTGGATTGCACCTGAATATCACGAGTAATTTGCCTCCTTTCCCCCCATAAATACCAACAGGACACCGCAACAAGCTCTGGAGATAGAGTTTGTCCTAAAATTGATGAGTGAACAGTGATAGAGTACAACAACTCCTCCAAGATTGTCTGTCCATGAAGATGTACCAGACATGCTTTCTCAATTAGATCGTGAATACCCAGAGCTTCCCAAACATGCTTTCCTCGGGTACACTTGAAAAGGAGGTGCTTAATGTCTTCTGCTCCAATCTCACACACTGGGCATTGTCCACTCACTTTGATATGGCGGTTCGCCAGGGTGACCTGACAAGGAATAGTATTATGCATAGCTCTCCAAAGAAAATTTTTAACCTTTGCCGGCACATTAAGTCCCCAAATCTTACCCCAAATTGGATGAGGTTTCATACCAATTACTTGGTGACCTATGTTTAACCTTTGACCATACTGTCCTTCCCATTCTGCATAATATGATGATCGCACATAGAAATGTCCTTCCCATTCTGCATAATATGCTGATCGCACATAGAAAAGGCTCGTATGAGTCAGGTTCCAAGCAACAAAGTCTTGCATACCCGAGGAGGATAAAGGGATAGCAAGAATTCTTTGAACATCAACTTCCCAGAAAGTCTGTTTCACTAGGTCCACATCCCAGTGATTTGTGTCGGGATCAATAAGGTCGCTCACCCTATTAAGAATGTTGTGGCCCCTTCTAGTTATAACTTTACATGATGGACTATTTAGTATCCATTCGTCGTTCCAAATACCAATATTAGTCCCATCTCCCACACGCCATATATGACCTCGTTCTAAGGTATTAATCCCAGCCCATATACTTTGCCAGGTGAAAGAGCTCCCTTTTTTCAACTCTGCATTCAATAGATCTCCTGAAGGAAAATACCTAGCACACAACACACTAGTGCAAATAGATTCAGGATTCTCTATTAGTCGACATGCTTGCTTTGCTGACAAGGCTAGATTAAAGCAGTGGATATCCCTGAAGCCCATTCCCCCTAGTTTCTTTGGAATGCACATTTTCCACCAAGCTAGGCAATGCATCCGTCTATGATCCGCATCATCGCCCCACTAATATTGTGACATTCCGTCAGTGATCCCTTTGCAGATTTGTTTTGGGATTTTGAAGACAGACATCGCGTACGATGGTATCGCCTGTGCAATCGCTTTTAGAAGCACTTCTTTCCCACCTGAGGACAAACTATTTTCTTTCCAGCTAATTAGTCTCTTTAACACTCTATCAACAAGGAACTGGAAATTATCACTTCTGTCTGCACCAACGATGGCCGGCAATCCAAGATATTTATCCGTCAATGCTTCAGTCATTATATTGAGAATTGTGCAAACACCGCTCTAACTTCGGGCATGGTATTTGGGCTAAAGAAAATACTCGACTTTTCGTCACTCACTAATTGCCCCGATGCCTTGCTATAATCAGATAGAATCTGTGTCAAACAATTAGCATTGCCAGTCGTAGCTTGCATTAAGATCAAGGAATCATCCGTGAAAAGGAGATTAGAAATTGCTGGCACATCTCTACAAACTTGAACTCCTTTAAGTTGTCCACTCCATTCCACATGCGATAACAGGGAAGTAAGACCCTCAGTGCACAAAAGAAAGAGATATGGGGACAAGGGGTCACCCTGACGCAAGCCCCTTGAAGGAATAAATTGCTCACTTTCCTCAGTGTTAAATCTGACATGATATCTCACAGAACGAACACAAGCTATGATCATACGAACCCAATTTTTAAGGAACCCCAGCTTGAGCATGATCTTTTCAAGAAAATCCCATTCAACACGGGCATACGCCTTATGCATATCAAGTTTCACCGTGCATAAACCGGTCTTACTTTGTCTCCTTTTTTTGATAGTGTGAAAACTTTCATACGCAACCAAAAAATTATCCATAATCAACCGTCCAGGGACAAATGCACTTTGAGTGGGTGAAATAATATCTGGCAGGATATTTTTCATTCTTGCAGCAAGCATTTTTGAGATAACTTTGTAAACGACATTACAAAGACTAATGGGACGAAATTGAGTAACCTTCTCATGTGATTTTGTTTTGGGAATCATCACAATTATCATGTCTTTCCAACCCTCCGGGATTGTGTACGTATTCACTGCATTAAAAACTTCATCAATCAGATCTTCCCCCAAAAGATGCCAAAACTGTTTATAAAATACTGCATGCAGACCACCGGGTCCGGGCGCTTTGAAATCCCCAATACTGAACAATGCCTTTTTCACTTCCTCATGCGTAAAAGGGGCAACTAGAGTTTCATTCATGGCTCTCGAAACCTTATGGGGCACCTTGTCCAGGACATTGTCCTGCATCTCGGATGGTTCAAACGTGAACAACTGACGAAAGTAAGACACAATATGTCGCCGAAGCTCATTTCCCTCCTTCCATACCCCCGTGTCATCCAACAATCTTTTAATCATATTTCTCTTCTTACGCGCTGTAGCGGCATTATGAAAAAAGCAGTGTTGTGGTCTCGATGCATCAACCAGTTAGCATGCCCTCTTTGAAGCCAATGAATCTCCCACTATTAGGGAAAAGGCTACTAACAGCGCGGGTTTTAGGTGTATCAGTAGCGCGGGTACCGGCGCTACTATTAAGACGCTACAGCTAATAGTTAGTAGTAGCATGGGAGGAACCCGCGCTACTATTAACTTTGTTAGTAGTAGCGTGTGCCACCCACGCTACTGCTATTACAGACTCGCGCTACTACTAATGAAGTAGTAATAGCGTGCCTACAATACCAGCGCTACTAGTATCCTAAATACTAGTAGGGCACTTTTTTCCCAACACTACTATTAGCAAATTAGGAATTAAAAAAATAAAAATAGATGCAGTATTCATGAATGGAGATCAGAGACACGTCCAAGTGCAAAATAAATTTCACAGAACCATCTTAACACTTGTAGTGTTCATGGATGCATCATTCAACATCTCAACTCGAAGAGATCACGAGCACACACACAACCATCATCAAAAGGTTGGTACCTTCCCTAGCGTTTTACCACCAACCTAACCAGACCACTTCTCTAGATGTATGTACAAAGCGTCGAGGTCCTCCACCTCGGTGACGTCTGGACGGTGGCGTCGAGGTCCTCCACCCCCGGGACCTCCTGCGTCGCAATCAACCTGGACGATAATCTGTATGACGCGGTCGCGGGGCTTCACGGTGAAGTCTGCCTCCGAGTAGTTGAAGAGCACGACTCCCATCGGGCCGCAGTAGTCCTCGTCGATCACCCTGCACCCGGTCGAGAAAGTGAAAACTTGTTAGTTAGCTTCTGCTTGCGCAGGGTTCACGGAAGGGTCCAGGCTTGGAAGATTGAAAATAAATTAAAAGAGAAATGTATTCAAGATAATAACACACAACAATTAGATTGAAAACAAAGAAAGCACCTGCGCACGCTGCCCTTGCCCCCGGTCACTGGCTATATCCCAGTCTCGCACATCCTCAGCTAGGATTTCATGGTTGTTGAACCTTTTTACTCTGCAGGGAAGCATTATGGACAAGATCAAAGATAGTTTAAGAGACAGGCCATAATCCCAGTTCGCTATAGGATATCATTTCAGCTTTAAATTACTGAAAATATCTTAATACAGGAAAATATGTGTTCACCTTTCTGATCTGCAGCAGCTTCACCTGCATCATATTTGGTTACACCTTCTGCCTCAGCCACACCGTTGACAACATCATGACGCTGTCATTTGCAGGTGCAAGAAACCCATCAGATGAATCACAGTATGTACAGTATGAGCAGTGCAAAATAGAAACATCTCTTGTCCTAATTTACCAGTTAGCATCATGGTACATGTGAGAGTTGATTGCAACAGTCAGAGGGATCAAAAGGAACAACAGGATAAAACAACAAAGCATAAATCATATGGACACATATAACTAAATGAGCAAGGCTGTTCATTCAGGTTCAGAGGCAATCAACAAGATTACTAGTGAGGCGTGGCCCTCTCGCATTTCCACCGATTAACACAACTAGCTAAGACGACGACGCGCACAGAGCAGCCTAGGCCCTCTCGCCACGGATGCGGCGTGCGAGCTGCAGAACAAAGTCTTGATACTGTGCATATTCACTGAAGGTCAAACATTTTTTTTTACTGAAATCCCAGCTGCAGAACAAAGAAAGCACCTACTGCTGGTAGCAAAACCAATATGTTTATGAGGAATATATAGATGTTTCAAATCAAAAGACCAAGTAGAATAGATAAATTTAGTCAGGAATCTGTTGTAGCATGGCAAACCCCTTGTTTCTAAATAACATGTATGCTAGTCTGTAAAGCTAGTTCACTGGGATTATTACTATGGTTTGTATGCTGGTTCACTTTCCATGAATTTCCCTCTAATTCAGGTTATCGACAGATGATTTTTTTAAGAGAAAAATAACTTTACATATACGTCACACATAGAAAAGGTCATATGCCATAAGGTTTTTCTGTTAATTAGTGTGCTATCGCAAGAAAACTTAAATGAGAATGTACAAAAAGTAAAAAAAAATCCTGCAAGTCATAATATGGCTAGTCTGTACGTATTGGAACTGAACCACTTTGAATAATAAAAGCATCAGCAGGCAAAGACCAGAAGATCAGAATCTATTGTCCCTAAGGGCTTAGATCTCAAAGAATATATAAGATGCGTATGTAAAATATGGCAAAAGGGAACATACCATGCATGGAGTCGCTGTTATTAAATTTCAGTTATCTCACCAGTCCGTTGTAGTTTTTCCACTCGACAACGTCCACCGTCCACGTAGTTTCTCCACTCGGCAGCGTCCGCCGACGGCGGCGGCCTCCTGATTTGCTACAACCTGCCATCGGTATGCCTCCTCCGCTGCATCGTCCATCACTCATCTATGAGAAATAAATTAGATGTTGGATCTTCATATGTTCAGAACTTGGAACTAAAAAGATTAAAATTCTACTCAAAAGAAAAAAGATTAAAAGTTTGTGGTGAGATGGGATCAGAAAGAGCCGGGAGATCCTGGATCGAGTCATATAGCTTTTCTATATTGGTTACAACTTGTGAGGCGGCGGCGACGATGCCGGCGTGGAGCCGCGGGGCCTCCCGATCTCATCCTCCGCCTTGACTCTCGGCCTCTGCACGGTCAGCACTGCACATTGGGAAAAAAACTCCCACACGAACTGAGCATTTGCAGATGATACAACACGATAGTTGCCTACAATAATCTGTACACGTTCGATTTAGATGAGGACCACAGCTCCACGGCGGTGAGGGTCGCTCATAAACGTTGATTTATATCTCTGCTGAAAGTTTCAGTCTGTCATTAATTTTTACGGCACCCAACAAGCAGCAGGAATAATAAGATTACCAGCCAACTGATGATGAGAGATCATAGAGAAGAGTGGAGGGGCTTACCAGAGGCGCGGGCAGGCATGGGAAGCCGACCAGGAGTAGGCCAAACGTCTCCACTCCGAGGTACGGCCAGCATAAATGCCGGTGTGCGCCGCGCCGCTCCGCTGGCTAGGGTTGGGCACTGGTGGTGTCTGCCGCGTGCCTGCACCTGCGTGTTGAAGGGAACGACATATCAGGGAAGGGGGGAAGGGAAGGGAAGGTGAGAAGAGCAGATTGAAGAGGAGAAGATGGGAAAGAGATTACCTTGATGGGCAAGAGATGGGTGAGGAAGAGATGCATGCGTCGCGGGCGAGCAAAAGCCAGCTCGCGAGCATCTCCGTCCAGGACCTTGACGACGGCGGATGGATCTGGGGGCGCCATGGCCGCCGCTCGACCTGCTCGCTCGATCTCTCTCTTCTATTGTCTTCTGGTGAGGGGATTGGATGGGAGAGGGTGGTGGCGAAGGCTGTGGGGGAGAGAGTGGAGCCATGGCCGGCGGCGAGGTCGACGTTGGGTGGCGGCGGTGATCTGGGACTGGGAGGAGGGAAGGGGACGGGACGGGACGGTAGCTCTCTCCAAGATAGAAAATTTTACCGGGCCGACGAGTAAAGAAAAATTGATGGCTGCTCTCTTCTCTATGTCGCGGGCGGCACGATGAGACCATGTAGTAGCGTGGGGTTTATACACCGCGCTACTACTACCAAGTTAGTAGTAGCGTGGGTTTATACCCGCGCTACTACTACTGCTTGTTCTGTCGGTCATGGTGAAGACCACTTAGTAGTAACGTGGGTTTATAAACAGCGCTACTACTATCAATTTAGTAGTAGCGTGGGTTTATAACCCGCGCTACTACTAATTAGCAGTAGCGTCTCTTTTTATACCGCGCTACTGGTAAGATCCTGTGTATAAGGTTTTCCCTAGTAGTGTCCTCCTGCTCTAATAAATTATCAATAAGCAATTGTAGTTCCTTTTGTCTCACCCAAGAGGTTGGCGATAAAGCATGATGCCTAATTTTTTCTAGCTCCTTACTTAACTTCTTGATATGGTTTTTTGGTCCCTTCAGAATAGATTTATCCCAACTATGGAGGTCATTGTGGACCGCTTGGGTTCGTGCAGCCAAGCCTGGAGCCCTGGACCCAAACCTCTCAGATTTGCCTTCGCCCAGGCGGTAGCAACCACTTTGTTATCTATATCTTCAGATAACCATCTAGCCACAAATTTCTTACCCCCAGAACGACGCCTGATCTGGCCAGTTTTATAATATTCCATGTCAACCAAAATTGGTCTATGATCAGATCTGTAGTGCTTCTCATGTATGACTGATGTATTAGGAAAAGCTAACGTCCATTGTACATTACAAACAACACGGTCTAGCCGTTCACGAACATCAGCACATCTCCACGTATACTTATCCCCGATATAGCCCATATCCTGAAGCTCGCAGTCATCAAGACAGTCCCTGAACGCCTTAAGCAGGTGGGCAGGACGGGCATTCCCACCCTCTTTCTCCGAATTCAGTTTAATCTCATTAAAATCACCTACCACTATCCAGGCGATCTGATATTGCTGGTGAAGATCTCTCAAACAAGTCCAAGACAGGTGCCGGTCTTGCCATACAGGCTCACCATATAAACCAGTTAGTCTCCACTTCACATTGTCACTAGAAACAAACACCACATCTATACAATTGGGAGACACATACTCAAACTCAAGTTCATTCCAGAACATTACAAGACCCGTAGAACGACCATCACTCTCATGAACTAAAAAAGATTGAAAGCCTAATTTACAGCGGAGACTCTCCGATTTATTCTTATCAAGATGCGCCTCAGCTAAAAACAAGATATCTGGCCTAACCTGCTCTTGTAGATCCAAGAGCGATCGAACCGCCATAGGTGAGTTCATCTCGCGATGGTTCCAACCAACAATTTTCATTTTTCCCGAACAGGCTCCAGCTCGGAGCCCGCCGATCCTGGATCCACCGAGTTGCCCTCGGTGAAGTTAGTCTTGGTTTAATATGAACTTTTTTGTTTAATATGAACTTTTTGGGCTATTTGTGTTTTTCTCAAAATCTTGGGGGGGGGGGGGGCATGCGCCCCCTCGTCTCATGGCTCCATCCATGAGATTGCTCCCAATAGTTCCTTTTCAATGTGAATAGGAAACAACAATTTTTGAAAATTATGAGTTAATTATTATAGTTTTGTTTTTTAATAATTGTCATATTTTAATAAATACTTCAAACATCTGATTTGATTCTTCTTCTTACGTGCACTACTATTAGTTTTGCCTTGCTCTTTAAAATGGACATATAGGGAGTCAGATGTTGGAGAAAATTGCAGGATTGTGGGTACATGCCATGCTTCTGACATCTCTAATAGAAGACCTCCCATCGTTCATCGTAACATCACTTTGAATAATATCCTGCTTGAATCTGATTTTGAACCACAGCTGTGTGATTTTGGCACCGCGAAGTTGCTTGGCTCTACTTCGACAAACTGGACTTCTATGGCAGGATCATATGGTTACATGGCTCCACGTACACATCTTACGCATACAGTATATGACTTTGCAATGAGTACCGCTACAGTAATGCAACAGTAATGTCTGTCCTTCTCATCTAGGATGGACATCAAATATTATTGTAATTATTGGCGCTGTGGGCGCTGTTATGTACCTGGCTGGCACAGTACACGGTTCTTTTCGTAGGCATAACTGCGAACTTGATCGTAAGTGTACAAATACAATTCAATCAATCATTCTCACTAACTCACCCAACCAACAACTAAGGGTTGTTATCTGTGATTAACGAGGGATGTTATCCTATGCCCACGAGAAGTTACCAGTCGAAGGAGGAGCCAAAGAAAGCACGATAAGCTTACTTTAGTGCCTATCATGTTGGGGAACGCAATATTTCAAAAATTTCCTATGATCACGCAAGATCTATCTAGGAGATGCATAGCAACAAGAGGGGAGAGCGTGCCCACGTACCCTCGTAGACCGAAAGTGGAAGCGTTTAGTAACGCGGTTGATGTAGTCAAACGTCTTCACGATCCAACCGATCCAAATATCGAACATACGGCACCTCCGTATTTAGCACACGTTCAGCACGATGATGTCTCTCGAGCTCTTGATCTAGTTGAGGATGAGAGAGAGTTCCGTTAGCATGATGGTGTGGCGACGGTGATGATGAACTTACCGGTGCAGGGCTTCACACTACTAGGGAAAAGCCTAGCAGCAGCGCGGGTTTTAAGCCTATCAGTAGCGCGGGATGGAGCGCTACTGGTACGACGCTACAACTAAAGGTTAGCAGTAGCGTGGGTTAACCCACGCTACTGCTATATCGACTTAGTAGTAGCGTTTTCTCCAAACAGCGCTACTGGTAATTACTAGTAGTGCTTCTCCCTGCACGCGCTACTACTATTATTTCATATTTATTTTCTTTTTTATTTCATGTTTTATTCATACACCTTTATACAAGTTTTCATACAACAGCAATTTAGAGATTGTTTTTACATCATAATGAGTTATTACATCACTGGGTGAAAGAACCATGGACTAGCTTCAAATGGATGGACATCCACTTGAAACTAATCCGCGGTTTTTTCACCCAATGATATAATAAATATCATCGTCGTCATCATCATCATCATATCATTAACAACTTATCATCATAATACATCATTGTCATATAACACCTCCTCATGATCATCGTTTTCATCAATGAGACATCACATAGGAAGTTGGTCACTAGTCATAATCACAACTACTCCTCATCATCAACTCTAACACATTGTACCACATAATAAATATTGTACCTCATAGGACCTACTACATTCTCTTAGGACCTACTATATTCTTTTAGGTAAAATAGCATAAAACAAGATAACCCCTGACTCTTCATTATGGAGAATGGAGATTATCCTGTCTCCAATTCTTGCCTTTCACACAATGTTGCTTCCAAGTAGCTCCTTACGACTGTCCATACATTTTTTCCATTATGTGATTGTCATGTCTCCATCTCTTTTGGAAATCTGATATGGACAGGTAAGATTCGTAGGATGACCTGGCTGTATGTTCAAAACATTAAGGCGGCCTTTCTGATACATCAGATGAGGCACACAATCATCCGGGATTTTCTGTTGAAAAATATAGTAATAACTTCGTAGTTAGCAATGTAGTTAAGTTTTAAAAGAATTTATGCAAAAGATGCACAAATGTCGTAATAGTAAAAAAATCTTACCATGCATCTCCATGGATGTTACCGTAGTTCAACACGTGCACTAGTGGCACGTATTGACCATAATGTGGAGGAATTTTATTATAGATATTGTAATTCTCAAGATCAGTACAAAATTCGACCAGATGATTTTTCTCCTGATAAGTTAACTCAGAGCCATCGGTGTAGTAGGTTTTGTCTACCATGTTCCGCACATTATTTGAACAATTAAAATAAGCTTTCAATGGAAATAAGCTGTCAACTATTTTGAAATGAACAATATAAATTAGTTAATAACTATGTTTGAGAAATTCACATAGTGGTAGAATTGGAAGCGTATCAACAAGGACCCAAATGTCCAAATTGTCTTGGTCGATGTCAGGATCACCAAGATCCATGGTAACAAACATACCCTCTTGAAAATCATACATCTTGCAAAGTGCTTCCCAACCTGGGCAACCAAAATGGGATACGCTCTCAGAATTGTATAGATTTACATCAAAATCCATACCATGATGGGTCCTTAGGTTAATTTCCTTTGTTTCATTCCTCTCATGATCTTCAAAACCCATCCTCTCCAAGATATAGTGTCTTGCATGGCATGGGATAAGCTAATCGAATTGTAAAAGACAAAAATTACACGTTTAAGTAGTAGAAGTCGAGCTTAATTACGAAAAAACACTTTGCGTCGTAGCTTACCGTATCACAATCGAAGGCCTCCTTGAGCTTAATGTTGAAGCGCCGATCTTCGTCCAGGTGAGGCCTGTCGCAGAAACCCCGGTCATCATGGCACCAGGAGCACTCCCCCAGGAGACTTTCATCGTCCGAGTACGACATTTCCTATGTTCATAATTCAAATATTAAACTTGTAAAATTAAATATATGTACTATAAAAATTAAATTACATCATTATTATTCATCACGAGTTGACTATCGGTCTGCCGAGTCTATATGGTGGAGAGTCTCCCTCACTGATTCCTCTTTGACATTTGCGACCGTCGGTGATGGTCGTTACTCCTTCTATCCCTAGTGCATAACAAAGGTCTAGCATAAGGAAAAGAAGGAGAAACGACCCCCACGACAACAGTCGGGATTCTTCGTCCTCTCTCATATATGGTGGATACACTCCCTCACTGATTTTCGACCTTCGGTGATGGAGCCTCGACAGACTTAATGTCAACCCCAAATGTCGCTTAATTATTTTTCTAGAAAATCCAGGCCACTCGATATTTCCTACATATTCTAGCACAAGTCATGCCAAAATTCATGAAAAATTCCGGCATGACCTTTTGCTAAAATAGGACATATCGAGCGCCTGAAATTTGCCGGAACGGAAATTAATCAATGTTCCGGCAAAACATAGGCCACTCGGAGGTGTAACCTAAACATGACCGGCCACTTGGGCAACCACATATCCTATTTGAGAAACACAAGATATACATGTTTTTATCTACATCATATCTTATAGGACTCATATTGACATGGAGATTTGGCTGGTCTCACCTCGAGGTCGGAGGGGGTCGGTGACGGGGACGGCGACGGGGATGATGGAGGGGCTCCTTGATTTCTGCAAAAACAAAAACCCTATAAATAAAACCCTAGCGAACGATATCGATGCGGGAATGATTGCTTAAACTAAAAAAACAACAACAAATGTGACATGTTCAACTAGTTCTATTAATTCAAATAGTTCTTACTAAATATAAACTTACTATAAATAGAAATGAACTAAAAATAAACTAGTTCAAATAGTTCTATTAATTTTCTTATAATACATTAGTTCTATTAATTCAACTAGTTCTTACTAAAACTAAACTAGTTCAACTAGTTTATTAATTTACTTACTAATTATTTTAAACACTTACTAAAAACAGTAAAAAAACTATATTGAATTTTTTTCTCTAAACTAAACACTACTGCCCTAATTAACATCTAGTTAAACCCTACTGCCCTAACCCTACTGCCCTAGTTCTTAAGCATCTACAAGTACTAACTAATTAGATGAACCCTACCTAGGTGCTTAAGCATCTACAACTACTTAAGCACCCATTGATGAACCCTAGGAATTTGTCCTAAAAACTAATTAAGTATCTACAACTACTACCCTAATTAACATCTAGTTTACAATTAAGCATCTACAACTAATGCACTAATTAGCATCTAATTTGGTGAACCCTAACTAATTTGATGCACTATAAAATTTGATGAACCCTAGGAACCCTAGCTAGGCATAGGTAGGGGAGGAGGAGGAGGAGGTGTAGACGTGCTCACCTCGGGCGCCGACAGAGTTAGGGAGCGGCCGAGGGAGGGGCAGGCGGCGTCGAGGTCGCGGTCGGGCTCGGGCGTGCGACGGAGGGCGACGATGTAGGGTGGCGGCGAGGTCAGGGTCAGGGGAGGCGTCGAGGTCGGGGTCGGGGCGGCGTCGAGGGCGTGTGGAGGGCGACGGGAGAGCGCGCGGTGGCCGATGGCAATGCAGGGCGATGACGACGGTGACAGCAGAGGAGTTGGATTTGGGGGAAGTGCCCGTGGGGAAGAAGAACCGCGCGGTTAAGTCAAAAATAGCAGTAGCGCGGTCCAGGAAAAGCGCTATTGCTACATTAGCTATAGCTAACTTAGCTATAGCGCTGGCTGACAAAACGCGCTACTACTAAGTTAGCTATAGCGCCTATCCTGAAAGCACGCTGCTGCTACGCCTTTCTCCTTTATTTTAATTTTTCATTTGTTTTCCTTCACATTTTCATTTTTCCTTTCCCTTTTTCTATTTCTTTTATTTTCATTTACTTTTCTATATGTTTTTCATTTTATTTTCCTTTCATTAGCAGTAACGCTTTCTGCGTAAAACACGCTGCAACCTTAGCAGCAGCACGCTTTCCTTAAGCTTGCTACTACTATTGGTAGCCTGGCGAGAACAGTAGGGGAATTGTAGTTGTAGCGCTTCTTCGCTGAGAAGCGCTACTGCTACAAACTTAGCCGCAGCGCGTTTCTTTGCCACGCGCTAGTGGTAAGTAGTAGTAGCGCTTATTTTTGTCCCGCGCTACTGGTAAGATTCTGTGTATAAAGTTTTCCCTAGTAGTGTCACCTAAGCACTACGACGATATGACCGAGGTGTTTAACTGTGGAGGGGAGCACCACACACGGCTAAGATATTGCCTGTTGTGCTATTGGGGTGCCCCCTGTCCACATATATAAAGGAGGGAGGGAGAGAGGAGGCCGGCCAGGAGGGGCACACCATGGGGAGTCCTACTTGGACTCATAGTCCAAGTAGGATTCGCCCCCCTCTCCTTTCTTCCACTGGAGGGAAAGGAAGGAGGGGAGAAGGAGAAGGAAGGAGGGGGCTGCGCCCCCACCCCTTGTCCAATTCGATTTGGGCAGGGGGGAGGCGTGCGTCACCTTGTGGCCCTTCTTACGTGTCTCCACTAAAGCCCACTAAGGCCCATTAACTTCCCCCGAGGGTCCGCTAACCTCCCGGTACTCCGGAAAAATGCCCGAACTACTCGGAACCATTTCGATGTCCAAATGCAACCTTACAATATATGAATATTTACCTCTCGACCATTTCAAGACTCCTCGTCATGTCCGTGATCTCATCCGGGACTCCGAACAAACTTTGATCATCCAATCACAAAACTCATAATACAAATCATCATCGAACATTAAGCGTGTGGACCCTACGGGTTCGATAACTATGTAGACATGAACGAGACACATCTCCGGTCAATAACCAATAGCGGAACCTTGATGCTCATATTGGCTCCTACATATTCTACGAAGATCTTTATCGGTCAAACCGCATAACAACATACGTCATTTCCTTTGTCATCGGTATGTTACTTGCCCGAGACTCGATCGTCGGTATCATCATACCTAGTTCAATCTCATTGCCGACAAGTCTCTTTACTCGTTCCGTAATGCATCATCCCGTAACTAACTTATTAGTCACATTGCTTGCAAGGCTTGTAGTGTTGTGCATTATCGAGAGGGCCAAGATATACCTCTATGATATACGGAGTGACAAATCCTAATCTCGATCTATGCCAACTCAACAACACCATTGGAGACACCTCTAGAGCATCTTTATAATCACCCAGTTACGTTGTGACGTTTGATAGCACATAACGTGTTCCTCCGGTATTCGGGAGTTGCATAATCTCATAGTTAGAGGAACATGTATAAGTCATGAAGAAAGCAATAGCAAATAAAACTAAACAATCATTATGCTAAGCTAACGGATGGGTCTTGTCCATCACATCATTCTCTAATGATGTGATCCCGTTCATCAAATTACAACACATGTCTATGGTTAGGAAACTTAACCATTTTTGATTAACGAGCTAGTCAAGTAGAGGCATACTAGGGGCACTCTGTTTGTCTATGTATTCACACATGTACTAATTTTCCGGTTAATACAATTCTAGCATGATTAATACACATTTATCATGATATAAGAAAATATAAATAATAACTTCATTATTGCCTCTAGGGCATATTTCCTTCAGTCTCCCACTTGCACTAGAGTCAATAATCTAGATTACATAGTAATGATTCTAACACCCATGGAGTCTTGGTGTTGATCATGTTTTGCTCGTGGGAGAGGCTTAGTCAACGGGTCTGCAACATTCAGATCCGTGTGTATCAGCAAATCTCTATGTCTCCCACCTTGACTTGATCGCGGATGGAATTTAAGCATCTCTTGATGTGTTTGGTTCTCTTGTGAAATCTGGATTCCTTCGCCAAGGTAATTGCTCCAGTATTGTCACAAAAGATTTTCATTGGACCCGATGCACTAGGTATTACACCTAGATCGGATATGAACTCCTTCATCCAGACTCCTTCATTTTCTGTTTCCGAAGTAGCTATGTACGCCACTTCACACGTAGATCCCGCAACGACGCTCTGCTTGGAACTGCACCAACTGACAGCTCCACCGTTCAATATAAATACGTATCCAGTTTGTGACTTAGAGTCATCTGGATCAGTGTCAAATCTTGCATCGACGTAACCATTTACGACGAGCTCTTTGTCACCTCTACAAACGAGAAACACATCCTTAGTCCTTTTCATGTATTTCAGGATGTTCTTGACCGTTGTCCAGTGATCCACTCCTGGATTACTTTGGTACCTTCTAGCTAAACTTATAGCAAGGCACACATCAGGTCTGGTACATAGCATTGCATACATGATAGAACCTATGGCTGTGGCATAGGGAATGACTTTCATTTTCTCTCTATCTTCTGCAGTGGTCGGGCATTGAGTCTGACTCAACTTCACACCTTGTAACACATGCAAGAACCCTTTCTTTGACTGGTCCATTTTGAACTTATTCAAAACTTTATCAAAGTATGTGCTTTGTGGAAGTCCAATTAAGCGTCTTGATCTATCTCTATAGATCTTGATGCCCAATATATATGCAGCTTCACCGAGGTCTTTCATTGAAAAATTCTTATTCAAGTATCCTTTTATGCTATCCAAAAATTATGTATCATTTCCAATTAACAATATGTCATCCACATATAATATCAGAAATGCTACAGAGCTCCCACTCACTTTCTTGTAAATACAGACTTCTCCAAAAGTCTGTATAAAATCATATGCTTTGATCACACTATCAAAGCATATATTCCAACTCCGAGAGGCTTGCACCAATCCATAAATGGATTGTTGGAGCTTGCACACTTTGTTAGCACCTTTTGGATCAAAAAAACCTTCAGGTTGCATCATATACAACTCTTCTTTAAGATATCCATTAAGGAATGCAGTTTTGACATCCATTTGCCAAATTTCATAATCATAAAATGCAGTAATTTCTAACATGATTCAGACAGACTTAAGCATCGCTACGGGTGAGAAGGTCCCATCGTAGTCAACTCCTTGAACTTGTCAAAAACCTTTCGCAACAAGTTGAGCTTTGTAGACAGTAACATTACCGCCAGCGTCAGTCTTCTTCTTGAAGATCCATTTATTCTCTATTGCTTGCGGATCATCGGGCAAGTCAACCAAAGTCCAGACTTTGTTCTCATACATGGATCCCATCTCAGATTTCATGGCCTCAAGCTATTTCACGAAATTTGGGCTCATCATCGCTTCCTCATAGTTCGTAGGTTCGTCATGGTCAAGTAACATGACCTCCAGAACAGGATTACCGTACCACTAGTGTGGATCGTACTCTGGTTGACTTATGAGGTTCGGTAGTAGCTTGATCAGAAGTTTCATGATCATCATCATTAGCTTACTCACTGCTAATTGGTGTAGGAATCACTGGAACTAATTTCTGTGATGAACTACTTTCCAATTCGGGAGAAGGTAAAATTACCTCATCAAGTTCTACTTTCCTCCCACTCACTTCTTTCGAGAGAAAATCCTTCTCTAGAAAGTATCCATTCTTAGCAACGAATATATTGCCTTCGGATCTGTGATAGTAGGTGTACCAAACAATCTCCTTTGGGTATCCTATGAAGACACGTTTCTCCGATTTGGGTTCGAGCTTATCAGGTTGAAGCTTTTTCACATAAGCATCGCAGCCCAAAACTTTAAGAAACGGCAGCATAGGTTTCTTGCCAAACCACAGTTCATGTGGTGTCATCTCAATGGATTTAGATGCTACCCTGTTTAATGTGAATGCAGCCATCTCTAAAGCATAACCCCAAAACGATAGTGGTAAATCAGTAAGAGACATCATAGATCGCACCATATCTAATAAAGTACGGTTACGACATTCAGATACACCATCACGCTGTGGTGTTCCAGGTGACGTGAGTTGCGAAACTATTCCACATTGTTTCAAATGAAGACCAAACTCATAACTCAAATATTCACCTCCACGATAAGGTCATAGAAACTTTATGTACTTGTTACTATGATTTTCCACTTCACTCTGAAATTCTTTGAACTTTTCAAATGTTTCAGACTTATGTTTCACTAAGTAGATATACCCATATCTGCTCAAATCATCTGTGAAGGTCAGAAAATAATGATACCCGCCGCGAGCCTCAACACTCATCGGACCGCATACATCAGTATGTATTATTTCCAATAAGTCAGTTGCTCGCTCCATTGTTCCGGAGAACGGAGTTTTAGTCATCTTGCCCATAAGGCATGGTTCGCAAGCATCAAGTGATTCCAAAAGTCCATCAACATGGATTTTCTTCATGCGCTTTACACCAATATGACCTAAAAGACAGTGCCACAAATAAGTTGCACTATCATTATTAACCTTGCATATTTTGGCTTCAATATTATGAATATGTGTATCACTACAATCAAGATTCAACAAAAATAGACCACTCATCAAGGGTGCATGACCATAAAAGATATTACTCATATAAATAGAACAACCATTATTCTCTGATTTAAATAAATAACTGTATCGCATTAAACAAGATCCAGATATAATGTTTATGCTCAACGCTGGCACCAAATAACAATTATTTAGGTCGAAAACTAATCCCGACAGTAGATGTAGAGGTAGCGTGCCGATGGCGATCACATCGACTTTGGAACCATTTCCCACACGCATTGTCACCTCGTCCTTAGCCAATCTTCTTTTAATCCATAGCCGCTGTTTCGAGTTGCAAATATGAGCAACAAAGCCGGTATCAAATACCCAGGCACTACTACGAGCATTAGTAAGGTACATATCAATAACTTGTATATCAAATATACCTTTCACTTTACCATCCATCTTATCCGCCAAATACTTGGGGTAGTTCTGCTTCTAGTGACCAGTCCCTTCGCAGTAGAAGCACTCAGTCTCAGGCTTAGGTCCAGACTTGGGCTTCGTCCCTTGAGCAACAACTGACTTGTTGTTCTTCTTGAAGTTCCCCTTCTTTCCTTTGCCCTTTTTCTTGAAACTAGTGGTCTTGTTAACCATCAACACTTGATGCTCCTTCTTGATTTCTACTAAAGGAAATATGCCCTAGAGGCAATAATAAATTTGTTATTTATATTTCCTTATATCATGATAAATATTTATTATTCATGCTAGAATTGTATTAACTGTAAACTTAGTACATGTGTGAATACATAGACAAACAGAGTGTCCCTAGTATGCCTCTACTTGACTATCTCATTAATAAAAGATGGTTAAGTTTCCTAGCCATAGACATGTGTTGTCATTTGATGAACGGGATTACGTCATTAGAGAATGATATGACGGACAAGACCCATCTGTTAGCTTAGCACTGTGATCGTTTAGTTTATTGATATTGCTTTCTTCATGACTTATACATGTTCCTACGACTATGAGATTATGCAACTCCCGAATACCGTAGGAACACTTAGTGTGCTATCAAATGTCACAAACGTAACTGGCTGATTATAAAGATGCTCTACAGTTGTCTCCGATGGTGTTTGTTGATTTGTCACTCCGTGTTTCAGAGAGGTATCTCTGGGCCCTCTCGGTAATGCACATCACTATGAGCCTTGCAAGCAATGTGACTAATGAGTTAGTCATGGGATGATGCATTAAGGAATGAGTAAAGAGACTTGCCAGTAACAAGATTGAACTAGGTATGATGATACCGACGATCGAATCTCGGGCAAGTAACTACCGATGACAAAGGGAACAACGTATGTTGTTATGTGGTTTGACCGATAAAGATCTTCGTAGAATATGTAGGAACCAATATGAGCATCCAGGTTCCGCTATTGGTTATTGACCGGAAATGTGTCTCGGTCATGTCTACATAGTTCTCGAACCCATAGGGTCCGCACGCTTAACGCTCGATGACGATATGTATTGTGAGTTATGTGATTTGATGTACCAAAGGTTGTTAGGAGTCCCGGATGTGATCACGGACATGACGAGGAGTCTCTAAATGGTCGAGACATAAAGATTGATATATTGTACCATGTTATTCGGACACCAGAAGTGTTCCGGATAGTTTCGGATAAAATCGGAGTGCCAGAGGGTTACCGGAACCCCTCCCCCCAGGAAGTTATGGGCCTTAGTGGGCCTTAGGGGAGAGAGAGGGCCGTAGCCAGGAGGTGCCACCCAAGGGGAGGGGGCGCGACCCCTCTTCCCCCCTCCCTCTCCTTCTTTCTTCTCCTAGTTGGACTAGGAAAGGGGGGAACCTACTCCTACTAGGAGTAGGATTCCCCTCCTTGGGTGCGCCCCTTGTGGCCGGCCGCCCCCCTCCTCCCCTCCTTTATATACGGGGGAGGGGGCAACCCATAGACACACACATTGATCCTTAGCCGTGTGCGGTGCTGATACGTCTCCAATGTACCTACAATTTTTGATTGTTCCGTGCTATTATATTATCAACCTTGGATGTTTTATATGCATTTATATGCTATTTTATATGATTTTTGGGACTAACCTATTAACCTAGAGCTCAGTGCTAGTTTTTGTTTTTTCCTTGTTTTAGAGTATCGCATAAAAGGAAAATCAAACGGAGTCCAGTTGACCTGAAACTTCACGGAACTTATTTTTGGATCAGAAGAAGCCCAGAAGACTTGGAGTCCACGTAAGGGAAGCTCCGAGGAGGCCACGAGGTAGGGGGGCGCGCCCTCCACCCTCGTGGGCCCCTTGTGGCTCCCATGACGTACTTCTTCCGCCTATAAATCTCCATATACCCTAAAAACATCCGAGAGCACAATAGATCGGGAGTTCCGCCACCAGAAGCCTCCGTAGCCCCCGAAAGCCAATCTAGACCCGTTTCGGCACCCTGCCGGAGGGGGCAATCCTTCTCCGGTGGCCATCTTCATCATCCCGGTGCTCTCCATGACGAGGAGGGAGTAGTTCTCCCTCGGGGCTGAGGGTATGTACCAGTAGCTATGTGTTTGATCTCTCTCTCTCTCTCCCTCTCTCTCTCTCTCGTGTTCTTGAGGTGGTACGATCTTGATGTATCGCGAGCTTTGCTATTATAGTTGGATCTTATGTTTCTTCTCCCCCTCTACTCTCTTGTAATGGATTGAGTTTCCCCTTCGAAGTTATCTTATCGGATTGAGTCTTTAAAGATTTGAGAACACTTGATGTATGTCTTGTCGTGCGTATCTGTGGTGACAATGGGATATCACGTGATTCACTTGATGTATGTTTTGGTGATCAACTTGGGGGTTCCGTCCATGAACCTATTCATAGGGGTTGGCACACGTTTTCGTCGTGATTCTCCGGTAGAAACTTTGGGGCACTCTTTGAGGTCCTTTGTGTTGGTTTGAGTAGATGAATCTGAGATTGTGTGACGCATATCGTATAATCATACCCATGGATACTTGAGGTGACTTTGGAGTATCTAGGTGACATTAGGGTTTTGGTTGATTTGTGTCTTAAGGTGTTATTCTAGTACGAACTCTAGGGCTGTTTGTGACACTTATAGGAATAGCCCAACGGATTGATTGGAAAGAATAACTTTGAGGTGGTTTCGTACCCTACCATAATCTCTTCATTTGTTCTCCGCTATTAGTGACTTTGGAGTGACTCTTTGTTGCATGTTGAGGGATAGTTATATGATCCAATTATGTTATTATTGTTGAGAGGACTTGCACTAGTGAAAGTATGAACCCTAGGCCTTCTTTCAACGCATTGCAATACAGTTTGTGCTCACTTTTATCATTAGTTACGTTGCTGTTTTTATATTTTCAGATTACAAAAACCATTATCTACTATCCATATTACACTTGTATCACCATCTCTTCGCCGAACTAGTGCACCTATACATACCATTTTATTGGGTGTGTTGGGGACACAAGAAACTCTTTGTTATTTGGTTGCAGGGTTGCTTGAGAGAGACCATCTTCATCCTACGCCTCCTACGGATTGATAAACCTTAGGTCATCCACTTGAGGGAAATTTGCTACTGTCCTACAAACCTCTGCACTTGGTGGCCCAACAACGTCTACAAGAAGAAGGTTGTGTAGTAGACATCAAGCTCTTTTCTGGCGCCGTTGCCGGGGAGGTTAGCGCTTGAAGGTATATCTTTAGATCTTGCAATCCAGTCTTTTAGTTTCTTGTTTTATCACTAGTTTAGTTTATAAAAGAAAATTACAAAAAATGGAATTAAGTTTGCCTCATACGCTTTATCTTTTTAATATCTATCGTGAGAATAAGGATTCCGATAATTGTGCCAAAGTGTTAGAAGAAGAATGCATTAAAATGTTTGGCACTAAATATTTGAATGATGAGCATGACTGCAATGTTGTTAGTATGAATTCCTTGAATATCTATGATGCTAATGATATGCAAAGCCACAAGCTTGGGGAAGCTATGTTTGATGAAGATGATATTTTTTGTTCCCCAAGCTTTGATGAGCAAATTTACTATGATGAAAGCTTGCCTCCTATCTATGATGATTATTGTGATGACACGTATGCTTTAAAGAATAATGATAACCATGAAACTTGTCATCTTGATCTTAATTTTCAATCACATGATAGTTATTTTGTTAAGTTTGCTCCCACTATTATTCATGAGAAGAAATTTGCTTATGTGGAGAGTAATAAAAATTCTATGCTTGTAGATCATGAAAAGAATGCTTTAGGTGCTGGTTATATTGTTGAATTCATTCATGATGCTACTGAAAATTATTATGAGGGAGGAATATATGCTTGTAGGAATTGCAATAATATCAAGTTTCATCTCTATGTGCTTAAAGTTTCAAAGATATGCTTGTTTTGCCTTCCTATGCTAGTTGATTATTGTTCCCATAAGTTGTTTGCTCAAAAAATCCCTATGCATAGGAAGTGGGTTAGACTTAAATGTGCTAGTCATATTCTTCATGATGCTCTCTTTATGTTACAATTCTTACTTTTATGTGAGCATCATTGATATCATCATGCCTAGCTAGGGGCGTTAAACGATAGCGCTTGTTGGGAGGCAACCCAACTTTATTTTCGTTCCTGTTTAGTAATAAATAATTCATATAGCCTCTGTTTATATGTGGTTTTATGCTTTTAATTAGTGTTTGTGCCAAGTAGAACCTTTGGGAAGACTTGGGGAAAGTCTTGTTGATCATGCTGTAAAAAACAGAAACTTTAGCGCTCACGAGAATTACTGCAATTTTTATTTGAAGAGTGATATTTAGTT
The DNA here is from genome assembly GCF_056163025.1 of Triticum urartu. Classification (NCBI taxonomy): domain Eukaryota; kingdom Viridiplantae; phylum Streptophyta; class Magnoliopsida; order Poales; family Poaceae; genus Triticum; species Triticum urartu. Next base: position 103,388,992 of record NC_141878.1, read on the forward strand.
AATTATTTTTGAAGATGATTAATAGATAAATTCTTCAGGTCCAGCAATTTATTTGAGAATTTTATGAGTTCTAGAAGTATACGTCTGATTCAGATTACTACAGACTGTGCTGTTTTTGACAGATTCTGTTTTTCGTGTGTTGTTTGCTTATTTTCATGAATCTATGGCTAGTAAAATAGTTTATAAACCATATAGAATTTGGAATACAGTAGGTACAACACCAATATAAATAAAGAGTGAGTTCATTACAGTATCTTGAAGTTGTCTTTTGTTTTCTTTCGCTAATGGAACTTACGAGTTTTCTGTTAAGTTTTGTGTTGTGAAGTTTTCAAGTTTTGGGTAAGGATTCGATGGACTATTGAATAAGGAGTGGCAAGAGACTAAGCTTGGGGATGCTCAAGGCACCCAAGGTAATATTCAAGGATAGCCAAGAGCCTAAGCTTGGGGATGCACCGGAAGGCATCCCCTCTTTCGTCTTCGTTCATCGATAACTTTACTTGGAGCTATATTTTTATTCGCCACATGATATGTGTTTTGCTTGGAGCGTCATTTTATTTACTTTTGTTTTCCTTGATGTTTGAATAAAATACAAAGATCTGAAATTATTAAATGTTAGAGAGTCTTCATATAGTTGCATAATTATTCGACTACTCATTGATCTTCACTTATATCTTTCGGAGTAGTTTGTCGTTGCTCTAGTGCTTCACTTATATCTTTTTAGAGAATAGTGGTGGTTTTATTTTATAGAAATAGATGAACTCTCATGCTTCACTTATATTATTTTGAGAGTCCTAAACAGCATGGTAATTTGCTTTGGTTATGAAACTAGTCCTAATATGATGGGCATCCAAGTGGGATATAATAAAAACTTTCATATAAAGTGCATTGAATACTAAGAGAAGTTTGATACTTGATAATTGTTTTGAGATATGGAGATGGTGATACTAGAGTCATGCTAGTTGAGTAGTTGTGAATTTGAGAAATACTTGTGTTGAAGTTTGTGATTCCCGTAGCATGCACGTATGGTGAACCGTTATGTGATGAAGTCGGAGCATGATTTATTTATTGATTGTCTTCCTTATGAGTGGCGGTCGGGGACGAACGATGGTCTTTTCCTACCAATATATCCCCCTAGGAGCATGCGCGTAATACTTTGCTTTGATAACTTGTAGATTTTTGCAATAAGTATATGAGTTCTTTATGACTAATGTTGAGTCCATGGATCATACACACTTTTCTTCCTTCCACCATTGCTAGCATCTCTAATACCGCGAACCTTTCGCCGGTATCATACACCCACCATATACCTTCCTCAAAACAGCCACCATATCTACCTATTATGGCATTTCCATAGCCATTCCGAGATATATTGCCATGCAACTTTCCACCGTTCCGTTTATTATGACACGCTCCATCATTGTCATATTGCTATGCATGATCATGTAATTGACATTGTATTTGTGGCAAAGCCACCATTCATAATTCTTTCATACATGTCACTCATGCATCATTGCTATCCTGGTACACCGCCGGAGGCATTCATATAGAGTCACATCTTGTTCTAAGTATCGAGTTGTAATTTTTGAGTTGTAAGTAAATAAAAGTGTGATGATCATCATTATTAGAGCATTGTCCCAGTGAGGAAAGGATGATGGAGACTATGATTCCCCCACAAGTCGGGATGAGACTCGGGACGAAAATAAAATAAAAGAGGCCAAAGAAGCCCAAATAAAAAAAGAGAGAAAAGAGGCCATAAAAAAGGAGAAAAGGCCCAAATATATATATATATATATAATGAGAGAAAAAGAGAGAAGGGACAATGCTACTATCCTTTTACCACACTTGTGCTTCAAAGTAGCACCATGATCTTCATGATAGAGAGTCTCCTATGTTGTCACTTTCATATACTAGTGGGAATCTTTCATTATAGAACTTGGCTTGTATGTTCCAATGATGGGCTTCCTCAAAATTCCCTAGGTCTTCATGAGCAAGCGAGTTGGATGCACACCCACTAGTTTCTTTTTTTGAGCTTTCATACATTTATAGCTCTAGTGCATCCGTTGCATGCCAATCCCTACTCACTCACATTGATATCTATTGATGGGCATCTCAATAGCCCATTGATACGCCTAGTTGATGTGAGACTATCTTCTCCTTTTTGTATTCTCCAAAACTACCATTCTATTCCACCTATAGTGGTGTATCCATGGCTCATGCTCATATATTGCATGAAGATTGAAAAAAGTTTGAGAACATCAAAAGTATGAAAAAATTGCTTGGCTTGTCATCGGGGTTGTGCATGATTTAAATATTTTGTGTGGTGAAGATGGAGCATAGCCAGACTATATGATTTTGTAGGGATAGCTTTCTTTGGCCATGTTTTTTTAAGAAGACATGATTGCTTAGTTAGTATGCTTGAAGTATTATTATTTTTTATGTCAATATTAAACTTTTGTCTTGAGTCTTATGGATCTGAATATTCTTGCCACAATAAAGAAGAATTACTTAGAGAAATATGTTAGGTAGCATTCCACATCAAAAATTCTGTTTTTATCATTTACCTACTCGAGGACGAGTAGGAATTAAGCTTGGGGATGCTGATACGTCTCCAACGTATCTATAATTTTTGATTGTTCCATGCTATTATATTATCAACCTTGGATGTTTTATATGCATTTATATGCTATCTTATATGATTTTTGGGACTAACCTATTAACCTAGAGCCAAGTGCCAGTTTCTGTTTTTCCTTGTTTTAGAGTATCGCATAAAAGGAAAATCAAACGGAGTCCAATTGACTTGAAACTTCACGGAACTTATTTTTGGATCAGAAGAAGCCCAGAAGACTTGGAGTCCACATAAGGGAAGCTTCGAGGAGGCCACGAGGTAGGGGGGCGCGCCCACCCCCCTGGGCGTGCCCTCCACCCTCATGGGCCCCTCGCGGCTCCCCTGATGTACTTCTTCCGCCTATATATCTCCATATACCCTAAAAACATCCGCCAGAAACCTCCGTAGCCCCTGAAAGCCAATGTAGACCCGTTCCGGCACCCTGCCGGAGGGGGCAATCCTTCTGCGGTGGCCATCTTCATCATCCCGGTGCTCTCCATGACGAGGACGGAGTAGTTCTCCCTCGAGGCTGAGGGTATGTACCAGTAGCTATGTGTTTGATCTCTCTCTCTCTCTCTCTCGTGTTCTTTAGGTGGTACGATCTTGATGTATCATGGGCTTTGCTATTATAGTTGGATCTTATGTTTCTTCTCCCCCTCTACGCTCTTGTAATGGATTGAGTTTCCCCTTTGAAGTTATCTTATCGGATTGAGTCTTTAAAGATTTGAGAACACTTGATGTATGTCTTGCCGTGTGTATCTGTGGTGACAATGGGATATCACGTGATTCACTTGATGTATGTTTTGGTGATCAACTTGCGGGTTCTGCCCATGAACCTATGCATAAGGGTTGGCACATGTTTTCGTCGTGATTCTCCGGTAGAAACTTTGGGGCACTCTTTGAGGTCCTTTGTGTTGGTTTGAATAGATGAATCTGAGATTGTGTGACGCATATCGTATAATCATACCCACGGATACTTGAGGTGACTTTGGAGTATCTTGGTGACATTAGGGTATTGGTTGATTTGTGTCTTAAGGTGTTATTCTAGTACGAACTCTAGGGCTGTTTGTGACACTTATAGGAATAGCCCAACGGATTGATTGGAAAGAATAACTTTGAGGTTGTTTCGTACCCTACCATAATCTCTTCGTTTGTTCTCCGCTATTAGTGACTTTGGAGTGACTCGTTGTTGCATGTTGAGCGATAGTTATATGATCCAATTATGTTATTATTGTTGAGAGGACTTGCACTAGTGAAAGTATGAACCCTAGGCCTTGTTTCAACGCATTGCAATACCGTTTGTGCTCACTTTTATTATTAGTTACCTTGCTGTTTTTATATTTTCAGATTACAAAAACCATTATCTACTATCCATATTATACTTGTATCACCATCTCTTCGCCGAACTAGTGCACCTATACAATTTACCATTGTATTGGGTGTGTTGGGGACACAAGAGACTCTTTGTTATTTGGTTGCAGGGTTGCTTGAGAGAGACCATCTTCATCCTATGCCTCCTACGGATTGGTAAACCTTAGGTCATCCACTTGAGGGAAATTTGCTACTGTCCTACAAACCTCTGCACTTGGAGGCCCAACAACGTCTACAAGAAGAAGGTTGTGTAGTAGACATCAGGTGCCCCCCTCCACAGTTTTCCACCTCGGTCATATTGTCGTAGTGCTTAGGCGAAGCTGTGCGTCGGTAACTTCATCATCACAATCAACACACCGTCGTGCTAACGGAACTCACCCTCGACCTCAGCTGGATTAAGAGTACGAGGGACGTCAGCGAGCTGAACGTGTGCATATCGCGGAGATGCCGTGCGTTTGGTACTTGATCGGTTGGATCGCGAAGACATTCGACTACATCAACTGCATTACTAAACGCTTCCGCTTTCGGTCTACGAGGGTACCTAGACACACTCTCCCCTCTCGTTTCTATGCATCTCCTAGATAGATCTAGCGTGATCGTAGGAATTGTTTTGAAATACTGCATTCCCCAACAATGGCATCAGAGCCAGGTCTATGCGTAGATGTTATATGCACGAGTAGAACACAAAGAGTTGTGGGCGATAATAGTCATACTGCTTACTAGCATGTCATACTTTGATTCTGCGGTATTGTTGGATGAAGCGGCCCAGACCAACATTACATGACGGCGTTCATGAGACTGGTTCTACCGACGTGCTTCGCACACAGGTGGCTAGTGGGTGTTTGTTTCTCCAGGTTTAGTTGAATCGAGTGTGACTACCACCGGTCCTTGTTAAAGGTTAAAATAGCACACTTGACAAAAATTCATTGTGGTTTTTGATGCGTAGGTAAGAATGGTTCTTGCTAAGCCCGTAGGAGCCACGTAAAACTTGCAACAACAAAGTAGAGGACGTCTATCTTATTTTTGCAGGGCATGTTGTGATGAGATATGGTCAAGACGTGATTATATAAATTGTTTTATGAGATGATCATGTTTTGTAACAAAGTTATCGGCAACTAGCAGGAGCCATATGGTTGTCGCTTTATTGTATGAAATGCAATCGCCATGTAATTGCTTTACTTTATCACTAAGCGGTAGCGATAGTCGTAGAAGCAATAGTTGGCGAGACGGCAATGATGCTACAATGGAGATCAAGGTGTCAAGCTGGTGACGTTGGTGATCATCACGGTGGTTTGGAGATGGAGATCAAAGGCACAAGATGATGATGGCCATATCATATCACTTATATTGATTACATGTGATGTTTATCCTTTATGCATCTTATTTTGCTTAGTACAGCGGTAGCATTATAAGATGATCTCTCGCTAAATTTCAAGGTACAAGTGTTCTCCCTGAGTATGCACTGTTGCTACAGTTCTTCGTGCCGAGACACCACGTGATGATCGGGTGTGATAAGCTATACGTTCACGTACGATGGGTAAAAGCCAGTTTTGCACACGCAGAATACTCGGGTTAAACTTGACGAGCCTAGCATATGCAGATATGGCCTCAGAACACTGAGACCGAAAGGTCGAGCGTGAATCATATAGTAGATATGATCAACATAGTGATGTTCACCATTGAAAACTACTCCATCTCACGTGATGATCGGATATGGTTTAGTTGATATGGATCGCGTGATCACTTAGATGATTAGAGGGATGTCTATCTAAGTGGGAGTTCTTAAGTAATATGATTAATTGAACTTTAATTTATCATGAACTTAGTACCTGATAGTATTTTGCATGTCTATGTTGTTGTAGATAAATGGCCCATTCTACTGTTCCATTGAATTTTAATGCGTTCCTAGAGAAAGCTAATTTGAAAGATGATGGTAGCAACTACACAGACTGGGTCTGTAACTTGAGGATTATCCTCTTTGCTGCACAGAATAATTACATCCTGGAAGCACCGCTGGGTGCTAGGCCTACTGCAGATGCTACTGATGACGTTAAGAATGTCTGGCAGAGCAAAGCTGATGACTACTCGATAGTTCAGTGTGCCATGCGGATACGTCTCCAACGTATCTATAATTTTTGATTGCTCCATGCTATATTATCTACTGTTTTGGACATTATTGGGCTTTATTATCCACTTTTATATTATTTTTGGGACTAACCTATCAACCGAAGGCCCAGCCCAGAATTGCTGTTTTTTGCCTGTTTTAGGGTTTCGAAGAAGAGGAATATCAAACGGAGTCCAAACGGAATGAAACCTTCGGGAACGTGATTTTCTCACCGAATACAACTCAGGAGACTTGGACCCTACGTCAAGCCAACTAACAGGAGGCCACGAGGTAGGGGGGCGCGCCTGCCCCCCCCCCCCAGACGCGCCCTCCACCCTCGTGGGCCTCCTGTTGCTCCACCGACGTACTTCTTCCTCCTATATATATCCACGTACCCCCAAACGATCAGAACATGAGCCAAAACCCTAATTCCACCGCCGTAACTTTCTGTATCCACGAGATCCCATCTTGGGGCCTGTTCCGGAGCTCCGTCGAAGGGGGCATCGATCACGGAGGGCTTCTACATCAACACCATAGCCTCTCTGATGAAGTTTGAGTAGTTTACTTCAGACCTACAGGTCCATAGTTAGTAGCTAGATGGCTTCTTCTCTCTTTTTGGATCTCAATACAATGTTCTCCCCCTCTCTTGTGGAGATCTATTCAATGTAATCTTCTTTTTGCAGTGTGTTTGTTGAGACCGATGAATTATGGGTTTATGATCAAGTCTATCTATGAATAATATTTGAATCTTCTCTGAATTCTTTTATGTATGATTGGTTATCTTTGCAAGTCTCTTTGAATTATTAGTTTGGTTTGGCCTACTAGATTGATCTTTCTTGCAATGGGAGAAGTGCTTAGCTTTGGGTTCAATCTTGTAGTGTCCTTTCCCGGTGACAGTAAGGGCAGCAAGGCACATATTGTATTGTTGCCATCGAGGATAACAAGATGGGGTTTTCTTCATATTGCATGACTCTATCCCTCTACATCATGTCATCTTGCTTAAGGTGTTACTCTGTTTTTAACTTAATACTCTAGATGCATGCTGGATAGCGGTCGATGAGTAGAGTAATAGTAGTAGATGCAGGCAGGAGTCGGTCTACTTGTCTCGGACGTGATGCCTATATACATGATCATACCTAGATATTCTCATAACTATGCTCAATTTTGTCAATTGCTCAACAGTAATTTGTTCACCCACCATAGAATACTTATGCTCTTGAGAGAAGCCACTAGTGAAACCTATGGCCCCCGGGTCTATCTTTATCATATTAATCTCCTACTACTTAGTTATTTACTTTGCTATTTACTTTGCCTTTATTTTACTTTGCATCTTTATCATAAAAATACCAAAAATATTATCTTATCATATCTATCAGATCTCACTCTCGTAAGTGGCCCTATAGGGATTGACAACCCCTATTTGCGTTGGTTGCGAGGATTTATTTGTTTTGTGCAGGTACGAGGGACTCGCGCGTAGCTTCATACTGGATTGATACCTTGGTTCTCAAAAACTAAGGGAAATACTTACGCTACATTGCTGCATCATCCCTTCCTCTTCGGGGAAAACCAACGCAGTGCTAAAAGAGGTAGCAAGAAGGATTTCTGGCACCGTTGTCGGGGAGGTCTACGCAAAAGTCAACATACCAAGTACCCATCACATACCCTTATCTCCCGCATTACGTTATTTGCCATTTGCCTCTCGTTTTCCTCTCCCCCCAATTCACCCTTGCCGTTTTATTCACCCTCTCTCTCTATCCTCCCTCTCTTTCTCTATTCGCCTCTTTTTGTCAGCTTGCTTTTTGCTTGTGTGTTAGTTTGCTTGCTTGTTGTTATGGCTAGTCCCTTATCTTCTCCGTTGTCTCCCGAGAATGAAATTCTAAATTTTAAGCAAAGGGAGGGTGAAAATCTAAAAGATGCTTGGTATAGAATTTGCAATGCTCAAAATAAATCTACTAGGAAGCAATCTACTACCATTCTCCTTCGCAATTTTATGTAGGCATTACTCCTTGGCACCGTTATGTTCTTGATACTATTACCGGAGGGAATTTTTTGGGCAGCTATACTTTTGATTCTTATAATGCTATGTTAGATTTATTTGGCTCCCCCTCTTTTGGTTAATGGAACTATATTAACTTTGGAGCATGTAATGCAAAGGCTTGAAATTATTGAAAATAAGGTTGCTACCGTAGAGCTAATTGAAAATTTGGATAAAAATATCCACAGCCGAATCTCTCAATATGGATCTAAAGTAGGAGTTACTTTGAAAGATATTATAGAAAAGGAACCCATAGTTAATGAGAAAATAAATCACGATTCTGTTAGGATCGATAAACTTGAGAATATTATTACCAATTTGGGAACCGCTTTTTCTTCCATAAAGAGTACTCCAAGTTCCTCTACTAAAGTTGCCAAGCTTATGTATGTTCCTAAAAATAAGGGTGAATCATCTAGTAAGGAAAATGGGGATCTTAAATCTATAAGTATTCATCCCAATCTTTTTGCTATCATTAAGGAACCATTTGTTACAAATGAATTTTTCGATCTTGTGCCTAAAAGTTTGATAATTAATAAAAATAAAGAAACTCCTAAAGACGGTAGATGCCTCATTGAAGAATTACCTACCAAAGATGGCCATACCTAGATCTATTCTTGCTTGTTATGCCTAGCTAGGGGCGTTAAACGATAGCGCTTGTTGGGAGGCAACCCAATTTTATTTTTATTACTTGCCTTTTGCTCCTGCTTAGTAATAAATAAAGTATTTAGCCTGTGTTTTGGTTGTGTTTTTGTGTTTAATTAGTGTTTGTGCCAAGTAGAACCGTTGGGAAGACTTGGGGAAAGTCTTGTTGAACTTGCTGTAAAAAAACAGAAACTTTAGCGCTCACGAGAACTGTTGTCATTTTTATTTGGAAAGTGCTATTTATTTAATTCTTTTTGAATAGGATTAGTAGATAAATTCCTCACGTCCAGCAATTTATTTTAGAATTTTTGGGCTTCCAGATCTTGCGCTAGCTACAGATTACTACAGACTGTTCTGTTTTTGACAGATTCTGTTTTGCGTGTGTTGTTTGCTTATTTTGATGAATCTATGGCTAGTAAATTAGTTTATAAACCATAGAGAAGCTGGAATACAGTAGGTATAACACCCGTATAAATAAAGAATGAGTTCATTATAGTAACTTGAAGTGGTCTTTTGTTTTCTTTCGCTAACGGAGCTCACGAGATTTTCTACTTTAAGTTTTGTGTTGTGAAGTTTTCAAGTTTTGGGTAAAGATTTGATGGATTGTGGAACAAGGAGTGGCAAGAGCCTAAGATTGGGGATTCCCATGGAACCCCCAAGATAATCTAAGGACACCTAAAAGCCAAAGCTTGGGGATGCCCCGGAAGGCATCCCCTCTTTCGTCTACTTCTATTGGTAACTTTACTTGGAGCTATATTTTTATTTACCACATGATATGTGTTTTACTTAGAGCGTATTGTATGATTTGAGTCTTTGCTTATTAGTTTACCACAATCATCCTTGCTGTACACACCTTTTGAGAGAGCCATACATGATTTAGAATTTGTTAGAATACTCTATGTGCTTCACTTATATCTTTTGAGTTATATAATTTTGCTCTAGTGCTTCGCTTATATCTTTTAGAGCACGGTGGTGGATTTGTTTTATAGAAACTATTGATCTCTCATGCTTCACTTAGATTATTTTGAGAGTCTTAATAGCATGGTAATTTTCTTAAAATCCTAATATGCTTGGTATGCAAGATTAATAACAAAACTTTCTTATGAGTGTGTTGAATACTAAGAGAAGTTTGATGCTTGATGATTGTTTTGAGACATGGAGGTAATAATATCAAAGTCGTGCTATTTGAGCAGTTGTGAAATTGAGAAATACTTGAGTTGAGGTTTGCAAGTCCCGTAGCATGCACGTATGGTAAACGTTATGCAACAAATTTGAAACATGACGTGTTATTTGATTGTCTTCCTTATGAGTGGCAGTCGGGGACGAGCGATGGTCTTTTCCTACCAAACTATCCCCCTAGGAGCATGCGCGTAGTACCGAGGTTTTTGATGACTTGTAGATTTTTGCAATAAGTATGTGAGTTCTTTATGACTAATGTTGAGTCCATGGATTATACGCACTCTCACCCTTCCATCCTTGCTAGCCTCTTCGGTACCGTGCATTTCCCTTTCTCACATTGAGAGTTGGCGCAAACTTCGCCGGTGCATCCAAACCCCGTGATATGATACGCTCTTTCACACATAAACCTCCTTATATCTTCCTCAAAACAGCCACCATACCTACCTATTATGGCATTTCCATAGCCATTCCGAGATATATTGCCATGCAACTTTCCATCATTCCGTTCATCATGACACATTCGTCATTGTCATATTGCTTAGCATGATCATGTAGTTGACATGGTATTTGTGGCAAAGCCACCGTTCATAATTCTTTCATACATGTCACTCTTGGTTCATTGCATATCCCGGTACACCGCTGGAGGCATTCATATAGAGTCATCTTTGTTCTAGTATCGAGTTGTAAATAAATAGAAGTGTGATGATCATCATTTTCTAGAGCATTGTCCCAAGTGAGGAATAAAAAAAGAGAAAGGCCATAAAAAGAGAAAAGGCCCAAAGAAAAAAAATGAGAGAAAAAGAGAGAAGGGACAATGTTACTATCCTTTGCCACACTTGTGCTTCAAAGTAGCACCATGATCTTCATAGTAGAGAGTCTCTCATGTTATCACTTTCATATACTAGTGGGAATTTTTCATTATAGAACTTGGCTTGTATATTCCAACAATGGGCCTCCTCAAGTACCCTAGGTCTTCGTGAGCAAGCAAGTTGGATGCACACCCACTAGTTTCTTTTGTTGAGCTTTCATACATTTATAGCTCTAGTGCATCCGTTGCATGGCAATCCCTACTCCTTGCATTAACATCAATCGGCGGGCATCTCCATAGCCCATTGATTAGCCTCGTTGATGTGAGACTTTCTCCTCTTTTGTCTTCTCCACATAACCCCCCTCATTATATTCTATTCCACCTATAGTGCTGTGTCCATGGCTCGTGCTCATATATTGCGTGAAAGTTTATAGGTTTGGGATTACTAAAGTATGAAACAATTGCTTGGCTTGTCATCGGGGTTGTGCATGATGATAGCATTCTTGTGTGACGAAAATAAAACATGACTAAACCAAATGATTTTGTAGGGATGAACTTTCTTTGGCCATGTTATTTTGAGAAGACATAATTGCTTAGTTAGTATGCTTGAAGTATTATCATTTTTATGTCAATATGAACTTTTGTCTTGAATCTTTCAGATCTGAATATTCATACCACAATTAAGAAGAATTACATTAAAATTATGCCAAGTAGCACTCCGCATCAAAAATTCTGTTTTTATCATTTACCTACTCGAGGACGAGCATGAATTAAGCTTGGGGATGCTTGATATGTCTCCAACATATCTATAATTTTTGATTGCTCCATGCTATATTATCTACTGTTTTGGACATTATTGGCCTTTATTATCCACTTTTATATTATTTTTGGGACTAACCTATTAACCGGAGGCCCAACCCAGAATTTTTGTTTTTTGCCTGTTTCAGGGTTTCGAAGGAAAGGAATATCAAACGGAGTCCAAACGGAATGAAACCTTCGGGAACGTGATTTTCTCACCGAATACAACTCAGGAGACTTGGACCCTGCGTCAAGACAACTAATAGGAGGCCACGAGGTAGGGGGCGCGCCTGCCCCCCCCCCCCAGGCGCGCCCTCCACCCTCGTGGGCCCCCTGTTGCTCCACCGACGTACTCCTTCCTCCTATATATACCTACGTACCCCCAAACAATTAGATACGGAGCCAAAAACCTAATTCCACCGCCGCAACTTTCTGTATCCACGAGATCCCATCTTGGGGCCTATTCCGGAGCTCCGCCGGAGGGGGCATCGATCACGGAGGGCTTCTACATCAACACCATAGCCTCTCCGATGAAGTGTGAGTAGTTTACTTCAGACCTACGAGTCCATAGTTTGGAGCTAGATGGCTTCTTCTCTCTTTTTGGATCTCAATACAATGTTCTGCTCCTCTCTTGTGGAGATCTATTCGATGTAATCTTCTTTTTGCAGTGTGTTTGTTGAGACCGATGAATTGTGGGTTTATGATCAAGTCTATCTATGAATAATATTTGAATCTTCTCTGTATTCTTTTATGTATGATTGGTTATATTTGCAAGTCTCTTAGAATTATTAGTTTGGTTTGGCCTACTAGATTGATCTTTCTTGCAATGGGAGAAGTGCTTAGCTTTGGGTTCAATCTTGTGGTGTCCTTTCCTAGTGACAGTAAGGGCAGCAAGGCACGTATTGTATTGTTGCCATTGAGGATAACAGGATGGGGTTTTCTTCATATTGCATGAGTCTATCCCTCTACATCATGCCATCTTTCATAAGGCGTTACTCTGTTTTTAACTTAATACTCTAGATGCATGCTGGATAGCTGTCGATGAGTGGAGTAAGAGTAGTAGATGCAGGGAGGAGTCGGTCTACTTGTCTCGGACGTGATGCCTATATACATGATCATACCTAGATATTCTCATAACTATGCTCAATTTTGTCAATTGCTCAACAGTAATTTGTTCACCCATCGTAGAATACTTATGCTCTCGAGAGAAGCCACTAGTGAAACCTATGGCCCCCGGGTCTATCTTTATCATATTAATCTCCTACTACTTAGTTATTTACTTTGCTATTTACTTTGCATCTTTATCATAAAAATACTAAAAATATTATCTTATCATATCTATCAGATCTCACTCTCATAAGTGGCCCTATAGGGATTGACAACCCCTATTTGCGTTGGTTGCGAGGACTTATTTGTTTTGTGTAGTTACGAGGGACTCGCGCGTAGCCTCCTACTGGATTGATACCTTGGTTCTCAAAAACTGAGGGAAATACTTACGTTACTTTGCTGCATCATCCCTTCCTCTTCGGGGAAAACCAACGCAGTGCTAAAAGAGGTAGCACATGCTTTATGGCTTAGAACCAGGACTTCAACGACGTTTTGAATGTCATGGAGCATAAGCGATATTTTAGGAGTTGAAGTTAATATTTCAAGCAAATGCCTGGATTGAGAGATATGAAGTCTCCAATAAGTTCTACAGCTGCAAGATGGAGAAGAATATTTCTGTCAGTGAACATATACTCATAATGTCTGGGTACCACAACCACTTGACTCAACTAGGAGTTAATCTTCCCGATGATAGTGTCATTGACAGAGTTCTTCAATCACTGCCACCAAGCTACAAAAGCTTCATGATGAACTATAATATGCAAGGGTTGGATAAGACAATTCCCGAGCTCTTCGTAATGCTAAAAGCTGCGGAGGTAGAAATCAAGAAGGAGCATCAAGTGTTGATGGTTAACAAAACCACTAGTTTCAAGAAAAAGGGCAAAGGGAAGAAGGGGAACTTCAAGAAGAACGACAAGCAAGTTTCTGCTCAAGTGAAGAAGCCCAAGTCTGGACCTAATACGTCTCCAACATATCTATAATTTTTTATTCTTCCATGCTATATTATATTCTTTTTTGTACATTATTGGGCTTTATTATACACTTTTATATTATTTTTGGGACTAACCTATTAACCGGAGGCCTAGCCCAGAATTGCTGTTTTTTGCCTATTTTAGGGTTTCGCAGAAAAAGAAAATCAAACGGAGTCCAAACGGAATGAAACCTTCGGGAACGTGATTTTTGGAACAAACATGATCCAGAGGACTTGGACCCTAAGTCAAGAAATCAACGAGGAAGGCATGAGGTAGGGGGGCGCGCCTACCCCCCCCCCCCCCAGGCACGCCCTCCACCCTCGTGGGCCCCCTGTTGCTCCACTGACGTACTTCTTCCTCCTATATATACCTATGTACCCCCAAACTACTAGATACGGAGCCAAAACCCTAATTCCACCGCCGTAAGTTTCTGTATCCACGAGATCCCGTCTTGGGGACTTTTCCGGAGCTACGCCGGAGGGGGTATCGATCACGGAGGGCATCTACATCAACACCATAGCCTCTCCGATGAAGTGTGAGTAGTTTACTTCAGACCTACGGGTCCATAGTTATTAGCTAGATGGCTTCTTCTCTCTTTTTGGATCTTAATACAAAGTTCTCCCCCTCTCTTGTGGAGATCTATTCGATGTAATCTTCTTTTGCGGTGTGTTTGTTGAGACCGATGAATTGAGGGTTTATGATCAAGTTTATCTATGTACAATATTTGAATCTTCTCTGAATTCTTTTATGTATGATTGGTTATCTTTGCAAGTCTCTTCGAATTATCAGTTTGGTTTGGCCTACTAGATTGATCTTTCTTGCAATGGGAGAAGTGCTTAGCTTTGGGTTCAATCTTGCGGTGTCCTTTCCCAGTGATAGTAGGTGCATCAAGGCACGTATTGTATTGTTGCCATCGAGGATAACAAGATGGGGTTTATATCATATTGCATGAGTTTATCTCTCTACATCATGTCATCTTGCTTAAAGCATTACTCTGTTCTCTTGAACTTAATACTCTAGATGCATGCTGGATATCGGTCGATGTGTGGAGTAATAGTAGTAGATGCAGGCAGGAGTCAGTCTACTTGTTTCGGACGTGATGCCTATATACAGGATCATACCTAGATATTCTCATAACTATGCTCAATTCTGTCAATTGCTCAACCGTAATTTGTTCACCCATCGTAAATACTTATGCTCTTGAGAGAAGCCACTAGTGAAACCTATGGCCCCAGGGTCTATCTTCCATCATATTAATCTTCCAATACTTAGTTATTTCCTTTGCCATTTATTTTAATTGCATCTTTTATTTCTCTTTATCATAAAAATACCAAAAATATTATCCTATCATATCTATCAGATCTCACTCTCGTAAGTGACCTTGTAGGGATTGACAACCCGTTATCGCGTTGGTTGCAAGGATTTATTTGTTTGTGTAGGTGCGAGGGACTCGTGCGCGGCCTCCTACTGGATTGATACCTTGGTTCTCAAAAACGGAGGGAAATACTTACGCTACTTTGCTGCATCACCCTTTCCTCTTCAAGGGAAAACCAATGCAGTTCTCAAGAGGTAGCAAGAAGGATTTCGGGCGCCATTGCCGGGGAGGTTCGCACAATACAAGTCAAGATTTGACTCCCGACAACAAGTCACTTGTGGCGCCGTTGCAAGTCAAGACATACCAAGTACCCATCACAAACCCTTATCTCCCGCATTACATTATTTGCCATTTGCCTCTCGTTTTCCTCTCCCCCACTTCACCCTTGCCGTTTTATTCGCCCTCTCTCTCTCCATCCTCCCTCTCTTTCTCTATTTGCCTCTTTTTGCCCGTCTCTTGTTTGCTTGTGTGTTGGATTGCTTGCTTGTCACGATGGCTCAAGATAATACTAAATTGTGTGACTTCACCAATACCAACAACAATGATTTCCATAGCACTCCGATTGCTCCTCTTACCGATACTGAATCTTGTGAAATCAATGCCGCTTTGTTGAATCTTGTCATGAAAGATCAATTCGCCGGCCTTCCTAGTGAAGATGCCGCTGCCCATCTGAATAGCTTCGTTGATTTATGTGATAAGCAAAAGAAGAAAGATGTGGATAATGATATTGTTAAATTGAAGCTATTCCCTTTTTCGCTTAGAGATCGTGCTAAAGCTTGGTTTTCGTCTTTGCCTAAAAATAGTATTGATTCGTGGAATAAGTGCAAAGATGCTTTTATCTCTAAGTATTTTCCTCTCGCTAAGATCATCTCTCTTAGAAATGATATTATGAATTTTAAGCAACTTGATCATGAACATGTTGCACAAGCTTGGGAGAGGATGAAACTAATGATACGTAATTTCCCTACACATGGTTTGAATTTGTGGATGATTATACAAAATTTTTATGCCGGATTGAATTTTGCTTCTAGAAATCTTTTAGATTCGGCTGCGGGAGGCACTTTTATGGAAATCACTTTCGGAGAAGCTACTAAACTCCTAGATAATATTATGGTTAATTATTCTCAATGGCACACTGAAAGATCTACTAATAAGAAAGTGCATGCGATAGAAGAAATTAATGTTTTGAGTGGAAAGATGGATGAACTTATGAAATTATTTACTAATAAAAGTGTTTCTTCTGAACCTAATGATATGTATTTGTCTACTTTGATTGAGAATAATAATGAATCTATGGATGTGAATTTTGTTGGTAGGAATAATTTTGGTAACAACGCGTATAGAGGAAACTTTAATCCTAGGTCGTATCCTAGTAATTCCTCTAATAATTATGGAAATTCCTACAACAATTCTTATGGAAAATATAATAAGATGCCCTCTGATTTTGAATCTAATATTAAAGAATTTATTACTTTGCAAAAGAATTTTAATTCTTTGATTGAAGAAAAATTGCTTAAGATTGATGAGTTGGCTAGAAACGTTGATAGAATTTCTCTTGATGTTGATTCTTTGAAACTTAGATCTATTCCACCTAAGCATGATATTATGAGTCTGTCAAAGCCATGAGAATTTCCATTGATGAGTGCAAAGAAAGAACCGCTAGGATGCGTGCTAAGAAAGATTGCTTTATAAAAGCGTGTTCTTCTAGTTTCCATGATAATAAAGATGAAGATCTAAAAGTTATTGATGTGTCCCCTATTAAATCTTTGTTTTGCAATATGAATCTTGATAATGATGGGACTGAATATGATCCACCTTTACCTAGACGGTGTTCCAAACATTCGGAGTCTTTAGATCTTGATGATAAAAATGTTAAAAGTGGGATTGAAGAAGTCAAAACTTCAAATATTAATGAACCCACTATTTTGGATTTCAAGGAATTTAATTATGATAATTGCTATTTGATAGATTGTATTTCCATGTTGCAATCCGTGCTAGATTCTCCTCATGCTTATAATCAAAATAAAGCTTTTACTAAACATATCGTTGATGCTTTGATGCAATCTTATGAAGAAAAACTTGACTTGGAAGTTTCTATCCCTAGAAAACTTTATGATGAGTGGAAACCTACTATTAAAATTAAAATTAAAGATCATGAATGCTATGCTTTGTGTGATTTGGGTGCTAGTGTTTCCACGATTCCAAAGACTTTGTGTGATTTGCTAGGTTTCCATGATTTTGATGATTGCTCCTTAAACTTGCACCTTGCGGATTCCACTATTAAGAAACCTATGGGAAGAATTAATGATGTTCTTATTTTTGCAAATAGGAGTTATGTGCCCGTATATTTTAATGTTCTGGACATAGATTGCAATCCTTCATGTCCTATTATTCTTGGTAGACCTTTCCTTAGAACGATTGGTGCAATTATTGATATGAGGGAAGGGAATATTAGATTCCAATTTATGTTAAGGAAAGGCATGGAACACTTCCCTAGAAATAAAATTAAATTACCTTATGAATCTATTTTGAGAGCCACATATGGATTGCCTACCAAAGATGGCAATACTTAGATCTATCCTTGCTTTTATGCCTAGCTAGGGGCATTAAACGATAGCGCTTGTTGGGAGGCAACCCAATTTTCTTTTTATTCCTTCATTTTTGCTCCTGTTTAGTAATAAATAATTTATCTAGCCTCTGTTTTGGTTCTGTTTTTTGTGTTTAATTAGTGTTTGTGCCAAGTATAACCGTTGGGAAGACTTGGGGAAAGTCTTTTTAATCTTGCTGTAAAAAACAGAAACTTTAGCGCTCACGAGAATTGCTTCCATTTTTATTTGGAAGGTGATATTTAGTTAATTCTTTTTGAATATGATTAATAGATAAATTCCTCACGTCCAAAAATTTATTTTAGAATTTTTGGGGTTCCAGATCTTGCGTTAGCTACAGATTACTACAGACTGTTCTATTTTTGACAGATTCTGTTTCTCGTGTGTTGTTTGCTTATTTTGATGAATCTATGGCTAGTAAAATAGTTTGTAAACCATAGAGAAGTTGGAATTCAGTAGGTTTAACACCAATATAAATAAAGAATGAGTTCATTACAGTACCTTGAAGTGGTATTTTGTTTTCTTTCGCTAACGGAGCTCACGAGATTTTCTACTTTAAGTTTTGTGTTGTGAAGTTTTCAAGTTTTGGGTAAAAGATTTGATGGATTATGGAACAAGGAGTGGAAAGAGACTAAGCTTGGGGATGCCCATGGAACCCCAATATAATCTAAGGACACCTAAAATCCAAAGCTTGGGGATGCCCCGGAAGGCATCCCCTCTTTCGTCTACTTCCATCGATAACTTTACTTGGAGCTATATTTTTATTTACCACATGATACGTGTTTTGCTTGGAGTGTCTTGTATTATTGGAGTCTTTATTTGTTATTTTTCCACAATCATCCTTGCTGTACACACCTTTTGAGAGAGACACACATGATTCGGAAATTGTTAGAATACTCTATGTGCTTCACTTATATCTTTTGAGTTATATAGTTTTTGCTCTAGTGCCTCACTTATATGTTTTAGAGCACGTCGATGGATTTGTTTTATAGAAACTAGTGTTCTCTCATGCTTCACTTAGATTATTTTGAGAGTCCTACAAAACAGCATGGTAATTTTCTTTAATTATGTTAGGCATTCAAGATTAATAAAAAAAATTTATGAGTGTGTTAAATACTATGAGAAGTTTGATACTTGATAATTGTTTTGAGATATGGAGATGGTAATATTAGAGTCATGCTAGTTGAGTAGTTGTGAATTTGATAAATACTTGTGTTAAAGTTTGTGATTCCCGTAGCATGCACGTATGGTGAACCGTTATGTGATGAAGTTGGAGCATGATTTATTTATTGACTGTCTTCCTTATGAGTGGCGGTCGGGGACGAGCGATGGTCTTTTCCTACTAATCTATCCCCCTAGGAGCATGCACGTAATACTTTTCTTTGATAACTTGTAGATTTTTGCAATAAGTATATGAGTTCTTTATGACTAAGGTTGAGTCCATGGATCATACACACTTTTCTTCCTTCCACCATTGCTAGCCTCTCTAATACCGCGAACCTTTCGTCGGTATCATACACCCACCATATACCTTCCTCAAAACAGCCACCATACCTACCTATCATGGCATTTCCATAGCCATTCCGAGATATATTTCCATGAAACTTTCCACCGTTCCGTTTACTATGACACGCTCCATCATTGTCATATTGCTTTGCATGATCATGTATTTGACATTGTATTTGTGGCAAAGCCACCGTTCATAATTCTTTCATACATGTCACTCTTGATTCATTGCATATCCCGGTACACCACCGAAGGCATTCACATAGAGTCATATTTTGGTCTAAGTATTGAGTTGTAATTGTTGAGTTATAAGTAAATAAAAGTGTGATGATCATCATTTTTAGAGCATTGTCCCAAGTGAGGAAAGGATGATGGAGACTATGATTCCCCCATAAGTCGGGATGAGACTCCGGACGAAAAAAAGAGGCCATAAAAAAGTCCCAAATAAAAAATTTGAGAGAAAAAGAGAGAAGGGACAATGCTACTATCCTTTTCCACACTTGTGCTTCAAAGTAGCACCATGATCTTCATAATAGAGAGTCTCCTATGTTATCACTTTCATATACCAGTGGGAATTTTTCATTGTAGAACTTGGCTTGTATATTCCAATGATGGGATTCCTCAAAATGCCCTAGGTCTTCGTGAGCAAGCGAGTTGGATGCACACCCACTTAGTTCCTTTTGTTGAGCTTTCATATACTTATAGCTCTAGTGCATCCGTTGCATGGCAATCCCTACTCACTCACATTGATATCTATTGATGGGCATCTCCATAGCCCGTTGATATGCCTAGTTGATGTGAGACTATCTTCCCCCTTTTTTGTCTCCTCCACAACCACCATTCTATTCCACCTAAAGTGCTATGTCCATGGCTCACGCTCATGTATTGCGTGAGGATTGAAAAAGTTTGAGAACACCAAAAGTATGAAACAATTGCTTGGCTTGTCATCGGGGTTGTGCATGATTTAAATACTTTGTGTGGTGAAGATAGAGCATAGCCAGACTATATAATTTTGTAGGGATAACTTTCTTTGGCCATGTTATTTTGAAGAGACATAATTGCCTAGTTAGAATGCTTGAAGTATTATTATTTCTATGTCAATATTGAACTTTTGTCTTGACTCTTTCGGATCTGAATATTCATACCACAATTAAGAAGAATTACATTGAAATTATGCCAAGTAGCATTCCACATCAGAAAATCCGTTTTTATCATTTACCTACTCGAGGACGAGCAGGAATTAAGATTGGGGATGCTTGATACGTCTCCAACGTATCTATAATTTTTGATTGTTCCATGCTATATTATATTCTGTTTTGGACATTATTGGGCTTTATTATACACTTTTATATTATTTTTGGGACTAACCTATTAACCGGAGGCCCAGCCCACAATTGTTGTTTTTGCCTATTTTAGGGTTTCGCAGAAAAAGAATATCAAACGGAGTCCAAACGGAACGAAACCTTCGGGAATGTGATTTTTAGAACGAACATGATCCAGAGGACTTGGACCCTACATCAAGCAATCAACAAAGAAGGCACAAGGTAGGGGGCGCGCCTACCCCCCAGGCGCGCCTTCCACCCTCGTGGGCCCCCTGTTGCTCCACCAACGTACTCCTTCCTCCTATATATACCTACGTACCCCCAAACGATTAGATACGGAGCCAAAAACCTAATTCCACCGCCGCAACTTTCTGTATCCACGAGATCCCATCTTGGGGCCTATTCCGGAGCTCCGCCGGAGGGGGCATCGATCACGGAGGGCTTCTACATCAACACCATAGCCTCTCCGATGAAGTGTGAGTAGTTTACCTCAGACCTACGGGTCCATAGTTAGTAGCTAGATGACTTCTTCTCTCTTTTCGGATATCAATACAATGTTCTCCCCCTCTCTTGTGGATAACTATTCGATGTAATCATCTTTTTGCGGTGTGTTTGTTGAGACCGATGAATTGTGGGTTTATGATCAAGTCTATCTATGAATAATATTTGAATCTTCTCTGAATTCTTTTATGTATGATTGGTTATCTTTGCAAGTCTCTTCGAATTATCAGTTTGGTTTGGCCTACTAGATTGATCTTTCTTGCAATGGGAGAAGTGCTTAGCTTTGGGTTCAATATTGCGGTGCTCGATCCCAGTGACAGAAAAGGAAACGACACGTATTTTATTGTTGCCATCAAGGATAAAAAGATGGGGTTTATATAATATTGCTTGAGTTTATCCCTCTAGATCATGTCATCTTACCTAATGCGTTACTCTGTTCTTATGAACTTAATACTCTAGATGCATGCTGGAAAGCGGTCGATGTGTGGAGTAATAGTAGTAGATGCAGGCAAGAGTCGGTCTACTTGTTTCGGATGTGATGCCTATATACATGATCATACCTAGATATTCTCATAACTATGCTCGATTCTGTCAATTGCTCAACATTAGTTTGTTCACCCACCGTAAATACTTATGCTCTTGAGAGAAGCCACTAGTGAAACCTATGGCCCCCGGGTCTATCTTCCATCATATTAATCTTCCAATACTTAGTTATTTCCTTTGCCATTTATTTTACTTGCATCTTTTATTTCACTTTATCATAAAAATACCAAAAATATTATCCTATCATATCTATCAGATCTCACTCTCCTAAGTGACCGTGTAGGGATTGACAACCCCTTATCGCGTTGGTTGCGAGGATTTATTTGTTTGTGTAGGTGCGCGGGACTCGTGCGCGGGCTCCTTCTGGATTGATACCTTGGTTCTCAAAAACTGAGGGAAATACTTACGTTACTTTGCTGCATCACCCTTTCCTCTTCAAGGGAAAACCAACGTAGTGCTCAAGAGGTAGCAAGATCTAAGCCCAAGACTGAGTGCTTCTACTGCAAAGGGACTGGTCACTGGAAGCAGAACTGCCCCAAGTATTTGGCGGATAAGAAGGATGGCAAAGTGAAAGGTATATTTGATATATATGTTATTGATGTGTACCTTACTAATGCTCGCAGTAGCTCCTGGGTATTTGATACTGGTTCTATTGCTCATATTTGCAACTCGAAACAGGGGCTACGGATTAAGCGAATATTGGCTAAGGACGAGGTGACGATGCGCATGGGAAATGGTTCCAAAGTCGATGTGATCGCAGTCGGCACACTACCTCTACATATACCTTCAGGATTAGTACTAGACCTAAATAATTTTTATTTGGTGCCAGCATTAAGCATGAATATTATATCTGGATCTTGTTTGATGCGAGACGGTTATTCATTTAAATCGGAGAATAATGGTTGTTCTATTTATATGAGTAATATCTTTTATGGTCATGCACCCTTGATGAGTGGTCTGTTTTTATTGAAACTCGATAGTAGTGATACACATATTCATAGTATTGAAGCCAAAAGATATAAGTTTAATAATGATAGTGCAACTTATTTGTGGCACTGCCGTTTAGGTCATATTGGTGTAAAGCACGTGAAGAAACTCCATGCTGATGGGATTTTGGAATCACTTGATTATGAATCACTTGATGCTTGCGAACCATGGCTCATGGGCAAGATGACTAAGACTCCGTTCTCCGGAACAATGGAACGAACAACAAACTTATTAGAAATAATACATACTGATGTATGTGGTCCGATGAGTGTTGATGCTCGCGGCGGGTATCGTTATTTTCTGACCTTCACAGATGATTTGAGCAGATATGGGTATATCTACTTAATGAAACATAAGTATGAAACATTTGAAAAGTTCAAAGAATTTCAGAGTGAAGTGGAAAATCATCGTAACAAGAAAATTAAGTTTCTATGATCCGATCGTGGAGGTGAATATTGGAGTTATGAGTTTGGTGTTCATTTGAAACAATGTCCAATAGTTTCGCAAATCACGCCACTTGGAACACCACTGCATAATGGTGTGTCCGAACATCGTAACCGCACTTTATTAGATATTGTGCGATCTATGATGTCTCTTACTGATTTACCGCTATCGTTTTGGGGTTATGCTTTAGAGACGGCTGCATTCATGTTAAATAGGGAACCATCGAAATCCGTTGAGATGACACCATATGAACTGTGGTTTGGCAAGAAACCCAAGTTTTCTTTACTTAAAGTTTGGGGATGCAATGCTTATGTGAGAAAGCTTCAACCTGATAAGCTCGAACCCAAAACGGAGAAATGTGTCTTCATAGGATACCCAAAGGAAACTGTTGGGTACACCTTCTATCACAGATCCGAAGGCAAGATATTTGTTGCTAAGAATGGATCCTTTCTAGAGAAGGAGTTTCTCTCGAAAGAAGTGAGTGCGAGGAAAGTAGAACTTGATGAGGTAGTTGTACCTTCTCCCTTATTGGAAAGTAGTACATCATAGGAATCAGTTCTAGTGATTCCTACACCAATTAGTGAGGAAGCTAATGATGCTGATCATGAAGCTTCTAATCAAGTTACTACCGAACCTTGTAGGTCAACTAGAGTAAGATCCGCACCAGAGTGGTACGGTAATCCTGTTCTGGAGGTCGTGTTACTTGACCATGATGAACCTACGAACTATGAGGAAGCGATGATGAGCCCAGATTCCGCAAAATGGCTTGAGACCATGAAATCTGAGATGGGATCCATGTATGAGAACGAAGTGTGGACTTTGGTTGACTTGCCCGACGATCAGCAAGCCATAGAGAATAAATGGATCTTTGATACGTCTCCAACGTATCTATAATTTTTGATTGCTCCATGCTAAATTATCTATTGTTTTGGACATTATTGGGCTTTATTATCCACTTTTATATTATTTTTGGGACTAACCTATTAACTGGAGGCCCAGCCCAGAATTGCTGTTTTTTGCCTGTTTTAGGGTTTCGAAGAAAAGGAATAACAAACAGAGTCCAAACGGAATTAAACCTTCGGGAATGTGATTTTCTTAACTAACAAGACCCGGGAGACTTCGACCCTACGTCAAGAAAGAAAAGAGGAGGCCACGAGGTAGGGGGGCGCGCCTGCCTACACCAGGCGTGCCCTCCACCCTCGTGGGCCCCTGTTGCTCCACCGACGTACTCCTTCCTCTTATATATACCTACGTACCCCCAAACGATTAGATATGGAGCAAAAAACCTAATTCCACCGCCGCAACTTTCTGTATCCACGAGATCCTATCTTGGGGCCTGTTCTAGAGCTCCGCCGAAGGGGGCATCAATCACGGAGGGCTTCTACATCAACACCATAGCCTCTCAGATGAAGTGTGAGTAGTTTACCTCAGACCTATGGGTCCATGGTTAGTAGCTAGATGGCTTCTTCTCTCTTTTTGGATCTCAATACAATGTTCTCCCCCTTTCCTGTGGAGAACTATTCGATGTATTCTTCTTTTTGCGGTGTGTTTGTTGAGAACGATGAATTGTGGGTTTATGATCAAGTCTATCTATGAATAATATTTGAATCTTCTCTGAATTCTTTTATGTATGATTGGTTATCTTAGCAAGTCTCTTCGAATTATCAGTTTGGTTTGGCCTACTAGATTGATCTTTCTTGCAATGGGAGAAGTGCTTAGATTTGGGTTCAATCTTGCAGTGTCCTTTCCCAGTGATAGTAGGGGCAGTAAGGCACGTATTGTATTTTTGCCATCGAGGATAACAAGATGGGGTTTTCTTCATATTGCATGAGTCTATCCCTCTACATCATGTCATCTTGCTTAAGGCGTTACTCTGTTTTTAACTTAATACTCTAGATGCATGCTGGATAGCGGTCGATGAGTGGAGTAATAGTAGTAGATGCAGGCAGGAGTCGGTCTACTTGTCTCGGACGTGATGCCTATATACATGATCATACCTAGATATTCTCATAACTATGCTCAATTCTGTCAATTGCTCAACAGTAATTTGTTCACCCACCGTAGAATACTTATGCTCTCGAGAGAAGCCACTAGTGAAACCTATGGCCCCGGGGTCTATCTTTATCATATTAATCTCATATTACTTAGTTACTTCCTTTGCTATTTACTTTGCCTTCATTTTACTTTGCATCTTTATCATAAAAATACCAAAAATACTATCTTATCATATCTATCAGATCTCACTCTCGTAAGTGGCCTTATAGGGATTGACAACCCCTATTTGTGTTGGTTGCGAGGATTTATTTGTTTTGTGCAGGTACGAGGGACTCGCGTGTAGCCTCCTACTGGATTCATACCTTGGTTCTCAAAAACTGAGGGAAATACTTACGCTACTTTGCTGCATCATCCCTTCCTCTTCGGGGAAAACCAACGCAGTGCTCAAGAGGTAGCAATAAGGATTTCTGGCGCCGTTGCCGGGGAGGTCTACGCAAAAGTCAACATACCAAGTACCCATCACATACCCTTATCTCCCGCATTACATTATTTGCCATTTTCCTCTCGTTTTCCTCTCCCCCACTTCACCCTTGCCGTTTTATTCGCCCTCTCTCTACCCTCCCTCTCTTTCTCTATTTGCCTCTTTTTGCCTGCTTCCTTTTTGTTTGCTTGTGTGTTAGTTTGCTTTCTTGTCACGATGGCTCAAGATAATACTAAATTGTGTGACTTCACCAATACCAACAATAATGATTTTATTAGCACTCCGATTGCTCCTCTTACCAATGCTGAATCTTGTGAAATTAATACTGCTTTGCTGAATCTTGTCATGAAAGATCCGTTCTCTAGCCTTCCTAGTGAAGATGCTGCTACCCATCTAAATAGCTTCATTGATTTGTGTGATATGCAAAATAAGAAAGATGTGGATAATGATATTGTTAAATTGAAGCTATTTCCTTTTCCGCTTAGAGATCGTGCTAAAGCTTGGTTTTCGTCTTTGCCTAAAAATATTGATTCATGGAACAAGTGCAAAGATTCTTTTATCTCTAAGTATTTTCCTCCCGCTAAGATCATCTCTCTTAGAAACGATATTATGAATTTTAAGCAACTTGATCATGAACATGTTGCACAAGCTTGGGAGAGAATGAAATTAATGATAGTAATTGCCCTACTCATGGTTTAAATTTGTGGATGATTATACAACATTTTTATGCCGGGTTGAATTTTGCTTCTAGAAATCTTTTAGATTCGGCCGCGGGAGGCACTTTTATGGAAATAACTTTAGGAGAAGCTACTAAATTCCTAGATAATATTAGGGTTAATTATTCTCAATGGCATACTGAAAGATCTACTAATAAAAAGGTGCATGCGATAGAAGAAATTAATGTTTTGAGTGGAAAGATGGATGAACTTATGAAATTATTTGCTAATAAGAGTGTTTCTTCTGATCCTAATGATATGCCATTGTCTACTTTGATTGAGAATAATAATGAATCTATGGATGTGAATTTTTTTGGTAGGAATAATTTTGGTAACAAGGCGTATAGAGGAAATTTCAATCCTAGGCCTTATCCTAGTAATCCCTCTAATAATTATGGTAATTCCTACAAAAATGCTTATGGAAATTATAATAAGATGCCCTCTTATTTTGAATCTAATATTAAAGAATTTATTACTTCACAAAAGAATTTTAATGCTATGATTGAAGAAAAATTGCTTAAGATTGATGATTTGGCTAGGAACGTTGATAGAATTGCTCTTGATGTTGATTCTTTGAAACTTAGATCTGTTCCACCTAAGCATGATATCAATGAGTCTCTCAAAGCCATGAGAATTTCCATTGATGAGTGCAAAGAAAGAACCGCTAGGATGTGTGCTAAGAAAGATGCCTTTATAAGAGCGTGTTCTTCTAGTTCCTATGAAAATAAAGATGAAGATCTAAAAGTTACTGATGTGTCCCCTATTAAATCTTTGTTTTGCAATATGAATCTTGATAATGATGGGACTGAATATGATCCACCTTTACCTAGAAGACGTTCCAAGAGTTCAGAATTTGTTGATCTTAATGCTAAATTTGATAAAAGTGGGATTGAAGAAATTAAAACCCTAGATGTTGCTAAACCCAGTATTATGGATTTCAAGGAATTTAACTATGAAAATTGCTCTTTGATTGATTGTATTTTCTTGTTGCAATCCGTGCTAAATTCTCCTCATGCTTATAGTCAAAATAAAGCGTTTACTAAACATATCGTTGATGCCTTGATGCAATATTATGAAGAAAAACTTGAATTGGAAGTTTCTATCCCTAGAAAACTTTATGATGAGTGTGAACCAACTATTAAAATTAAAATTAAATATCATGAATGCTATGCTTTATGTGATTTGGGTGCTAGCGTTTCCACGATTCCAAAGACTTTGTGTGATTTGTTAGGTTTCCGTGATTTTGATGATTGCTCTCTAAACTTGCACCTTGCGGATTCCACTATTAAGAAACCTATGGGAAGAATTAATGATGTTATTATTGTTGCAAATAGGAATTATGTGCCCGTAGATTTTATTGTTCTTGACATAGATTGCAATCCTTCATGTCCTATTATTCTTGGTAAACCTTTCCTTAGAACGATTGGTGCAATTATTGATATGAAGGAAGGAAATATTAGATTCCAATTTCCATTAAGTAAAGGAATGGAACACTTTCCTAGAAAGAAAATTAAATTACCTTACAAATCTATTATGAGATCCACTTATGGATTGCCTACCAAAGATGGCAGTACCTAGATCTATTATTGCTTGTTATGGCTAGCTAGGGGCGTTAAACGATAGCGCTTGTTGGGAGGCAACCCAATTTTATTTTTATTCCTTGCTTTTTACTCCTTTTCAGTAATAAATAATCTATCTAGCCTCTTTTTTGGTTGTGTTTTTTGTGTTTAATTAGTGTTTGTGCCAAGTAGAACCGTTGGGAAGACTTGGGGAAAAGTCTTGTTGAACTTGCTGTAAAAAACAGAAACTTTAGCGCTCACGAGAACTACTGCCATTTTTATTTGGAAAGTGCTATTTAGTTCATTCTTTTTGAAGATGATTAATAGATACATTCCTCACGTCCCGAAATTTATTATAGAATTTTTGGGGTTCCAGATCTTGCGCTAGCTACAGATTACTACAGACTATTCTGTTTTTGATAGATTCTGTTTTTCGTGTGTTGTTTGCTTATTTTGATGAATCTATGGCTAGTAAATTGTTTATAAACCATAGATAATTTGGAATACAGTAGGTATAACACCAATATAAATAAATAACGAGTTCATTACAGTACCTTTAAGTGGTTTTTTATTTTCTTTCGCTAATGGAGCTCACGAGATTTTCTACTTTAAGTTTTGTGTTGTGAAGTTTTCAAGTTTTGGGTAAAGATTTGATGGATTATGGAACAAGGAGTGGCAAGAGCCTAAGCTTGGGGATGCCCATGGAACCCCCAAGATAATCTAAGGACACCTAAAATCCAAAGCTTGGGGATGCCCCGGAAGGCATTCCCTCTTTCGTCTACTTCTATCGATAACTTTACTTGGAGCTATATTTTTATTCGCCACATGATATATGTTTTGCTTCGAGCATCTTGTATTATTTGAGTCTTTTCTTGTTAGTTTAGCACAATCGTCCTTGTTGTAAACACCTTTTGAGAGAGCCATACATGATTTAGAATTTGTTAGAATACTCTATGTGCTTCGCTTATATCTTTTGAGTTATATAATTTTGCTCTAGTACTTCACTTATATCTTTTAGAACACGGTGGTGGATTTTTTTTAAAAAACTATTGATCTCTCATGCTTCACTTAGATTATTTTGAGAGTCTTAATAGCATGGTAATTTGCTTTAAATCCTAATATGCTAGGTATTCAAGAGTAAAAAAAATTCTCTTATGATTGTGTTGTTGGAAATATGCCCTAGAGGCAATAATAAAATGATTATTATATTTCCTTGTTCATGACAATTGTCTATTATTCATGCTTTAATTGTATTATCCAGAAATCGTAATACATGTGTGAATACATAGACCACAATGTGTCCCTAGTGAGCCTCTAGTTGACTAGCTCGTTAATCAACAGATAGTCATGGTTTCCTGGCTATGGACATGGGGATGTCATTGATAACGGGATCACATCATTAGGAGAATGATGTGATGGACAACACCCAATCCTAAGCATAGCACAAGATCGTATAGTTCGTTTGCTAGAGTTTTTCCAATGTCAAGTATCTTTTCCTTAGACCATGAGATCGTGTAACTCCCGGATACCGTAGGAGTGCTCTAGGTGTACCAAACGTCACAACGTAACTGGGTGACTATAAAGGTATACTACGGGTATCTCCGAAAGTGTCTGTTGGGTTGACACGGATCAAGACTGGGATTTGTCACTCCGTATGACGGAGAGGTATCTCTGGGCCCACTCGGTAATGCATCATCATAATGAGCTCAAAGTGACCAAGTGTCTGGTCACGGGATCATGCATTACGGTACGAGTAAAGAGACTTGCCGGTAACGAGATTGAACCAGGTATTGGGATACCGACGATCGAATCTCGGGCAAGTAATGTACCGATTGACAAAGGGAATTGTATACGGGGTTGCTTGAATCCTCGACATCGTGGTTCATCCGATGAGATCATCGAGGAGCATGTGGGAGCCAACATGGGTATCCAGATCCCGCTGTTGGTTATTGACCGGAGAGCTGTCTCGGTTATGTCTACATGTCTCCCGAACCCGTAGGGTCTACACACTTAAGGTTCGGTGACGCTAGGGTTGTAGAGATATGAATATGCAGTAACCCGAAAGTTGTTCAGAGTCCCGGATGAGATCCTGGACGTCACAAGGAGTTCCAAAATGGTCCGGAGGTGAAGAATTATATATAGGAAGTGCAGTTTCGGCCATCGGGAGAGTTTCGGGGGTCACCGGTATTGTACCGGGACCACCGGAAGGGTCCCGGGGGTCCACCGGGTGGGGCCATCCATCCCGGAGGGCCCCATGGGCCAAAGTGGGGAGGGGAACCAGCAATAGTGGGCTGGTGCGCCCCCCTTGGCCCACCCCATGCGCCTAGGGTTGGGAACCCTAGGGGTGGGGGGGCGCCCCACCTGGCTTGGGGGGCACTCCACCCCTTGGCCGCCGCCCCCCTAGGAGATCCCATCTCCTAGGGCCGGCGCACCCCCCTAGGGGGCCTATATAAAGGGGAGGAGGGAGGGGGCAGCCGCACCCTTGAGTCTTGGCACCTCCCTCTCCCCTGCTACACCTCTCCCTCTCGCAGTATAACGGCGAAGCCCTGCTGCGGTGACGCCCTGCATCCACCACCACACCGTCATGCTGCTGGATCTTCATCAACCTCTCCTCCCCCCTTGCTGGATCAAGAAGGAGGAGACGTCACGCTGACCGTACGTGTGTTGAACACGGAGGTGCCGTCCGTTCGGCGCTAGGATCTCTGGTGATTTGGATCACGTCGAGTACGACTTCCTCATCCCCATTCTTTGAACGCTTCCGCGTGTGATCTATAAAGGTATGTAGATGCAATCCGATCACTCGTTGCTAGATGAACTCATAGATGGATCTTGGTGAAACCATAGGAAATTTTTTGTTTTCTGCAACGTTCCCCAACAGTGGCATCATGAGCTAGGTCTATGCGTAGTTCTCTTTGCACGAGTAGAACACAATTCGTTGTGGGCGTAGATGTTGTCAACTTTCTTGCCGCTACTAGTCTTATTTTGCTTCAGCGGTATTGTGGGATGAAGCGGCCCGGACCGACCTTACACGTACGCTTACGTGCGACTGCTTCCACCGACTGACATGCACTAGTTGCATAAGGTGGCTAGCGAGTGTCTGTCTCTCCCACTTTAGTTGGATCGGATTCGATGAAAAGGGTCCTTATGAAGGGTAAATAGAAGTTGACAAATCACGTTGTGGCTTTCACGTAGGTAAGAAAACGTTCTTGCTAGAACCCTTTTGCAGCCATGTAAAACTTGCAACAACAATTAGAGGACGTCTAACCTGTTTTTGCAGCAAGTGCTTTGTGATGTGATATGGCCAAAGTTGTGATGAATGATGAATGATATATATGTGATGTATGACATCATGTTCTTGTAATAGGAATCACGACTTGCATGTCGATGAGTATGACAACCGGCAGGAGCCATAGGAGTTGTCTTTATTTTTTGTATGACCTACGTGTCATTGAGAAACGCCATGTAAATTACTTCACTTTATTGCTAAACGTGTTAGCCATAGTAGTAGAAGTAATAGTTGGCGAGCAACTTCATGGAGACACGATGATGGAGATCATGATGATGGAGATCATGGTGTCATGCCGGTGACAAGATGATCATGGAGCCCCAAGATGGAGATCCAAGGAGCTATGTGATATTGGCCATATCATGTCACTATTATTATTTGATTGCATGTGATGTTTATCATGTTTTTGCATCTTGTTTACTTAGAACGGCGGTAGTAAATAAGATGATCCCTCATAATAATTTCAAGAAAGTGTTCCCCCTAACTGCGCACCGTTGCGACAGTTTGTTGTTTCGAAGCACCACGTGATGATCGGTTGTGATAGATTCCAACGTTCACATACAACGAGTGTAAGACAGATTTACACATGCAAACACTTAGGTTGACTTGACGAGCCTAGCATGTACAGACATGGTCTCGGAACACAGAAGACCGAAAGGTCGAGCATGAGTCGTATAGAAGATGCGATCAACATGAAGATGTTCACCAATGTTGACTAGTCCGTCTCACGTGATGATCGGACACGGCCTAGTTAACTCGGATCATGTTAAACTTAGATGACTGGAGGGATGTCTATCTAAGTGGGAGTTCATTATATAATTTGATTACATGAACTTAATTATCATGAACTTAGTCTAAAGTCTTTACAATATGTCTTGTAGATCAAATGGCCCACGTTGTCCTCAACTTCAACGCGTTCCTAGAGAAAACCAAGCTGAAAGACGATGGAAGCAATTATACGGACTGGGTCCGGAACCTGAGGATCATCCTCATAGCTGCCAAGAAAGAATATGTCCTACAAGCACCGCTAGGTGACGCACCCGTCCCACAGAACCAAGATGTTATGAATGCTTGGCAGACACGTGCTGATGATTACTCCCTCGTTCAGTGCGGCATGCTTTACAGCTTAGAACCGGGGCTCCAAAAGCGTTTTGAGCGACACAGAGCATATGAGATGTTCGAAGAGCTGAAAATGGTTTTCCAAGCTCATGCCCGGGTCGAGAGATATGAAGTCTCCGACAAGTTCTTCAGCTGTAAGATGGAGGAAAATAGTTCTGTCAATGAGCACATACTCACTATGTCTGGATTACATAACCGCTTAATTCAGCTGGGAGTTAATCTCTCGGATGACGCGGTCATTGACAGAATCCTTCAGTCGCTTCCACCGAGCTACAAGAGCTTTGTGATGAACTTCAATATGCAGGGGATGGAAAAGACCATTCCTGAAGTATTTGCAATGCTGAAATCAGCAGAGGTAGAAGTCAAAAAGGACCATCTAGTGTTGATGGTGAATAAAACCACTAAGTTCAAGAAAGGCAAGGGTAAGAAGAACTTCAAGAAGGACGGCAAGGGAGTTGCCGCGCCCGGTAAGCAA
Organism: Triticum urartu; assembly: GCF_056163025.1. Taxonomy (NCBI): domain Eukaryota; kingdom Viridiplantae; phylum Streptophyta; class Magnoliopsida; order Poales; family Poaceae; genus Triticum; species Triticum urartu. The sequence continues at coordinate 103,421,527 of NC_141878.1, forward strand.
GCTGCCGGGAAGAAGCCAAAGAATGGACCCAAGCCCGAGACTGAGTGTTTTTATTGCAAGGGAAGTGGTCACTGGAAGTGGAACTGCCCCAAATACTTAGCGGACAAGAAGGCCGGCAAAACGAAAGGTATATGTGATATACATGTAATTGATGTGTACCTTACCAGTACTCGTAGTAGCTCCTGGGTATTTGATACCGGTGCAGTTGCTCACATTTGTAACTCAAAGTAGGAGCTGCGAAATAAACGGAGACTGGCGAAGGACGAGGTGACGATGCGCGTTGGGAATGGTTCCAAGGTCGATGTGATCGCCGTCGGCACGCTACCTCTACATTTACCCACGGGATTAGTTTTAAACCTCAATAATTGTTATTTAGTACCATCTTTGAGCATGAACATTGTATCGGGATCTCGTTTAATTCGAGATGGCTACTCATTTAAATCCGAGAATAATGGTTGTTCTATTTATATGAGAGATATGTTTTATGGTCATGCTCCTATGGTGAATGGTTTATTCTTAATGAATCTCGAGCGTAATGCTACACATATTCATAGTGTGAATACCAAAAGATGTAAGGTTGATAATGATAGTCCCACATATTTGTGGCACTGCCGCCTTGGTCACATAGGTGTCAAACGCATGAAAAAGCTCCATGCAGATGGACTTTTAGAGTCTCTTGATTACGAATCATTTGACACGTGCGAACCATGCCTCATGGGTAAGATGACCAAGACTCCGTTCTCAAGAACAATGGAGCGAGCAACCAACCTATTGGAAATCATACATACTGATGTGTGCGGTCCAATGAGTGTTGAGGCTCGTGGTGGCTATCGTTATGTTCTCACCCTCACTGATGACTTGAGTAGATATGGGTATATCTACTTAATGAAACACAAGTCTGAAACCTTTGAAAAGTTCAAGGAATTTCAGAGTGAGGTTGAGAATCAACGTGACAGAAAAATCAAGTTTTTGCGATCAGATCGTGGAGGAGAATACTTGAGTCACGAATTTGGTACACACTTAAGAAAATGTGGAATAGTTTCACAACTCACGCCGCCTGGAACACCTCAGCGTAATGGTGTGTCCGAACGTCGTAATCGCACTCTATTGGATATGGTGCGATCTATGATGTCTCTTACCGATTTACCGATGTCATTTTGGGGCTATGCTTTAGAGACTGCCGCATTCACTTTAAATAGGGCTTCGTCTAAATCCATTGAGACGGCACCGTATGAATTATGGTTTGGGAAGAAGCCTAAGCTGTCGTTTCTAAAAGTTTGGGGATGTGATGCTTATGTCAAGAAACTTCAACCTGAAAAGCTCGAACCCAAGTCGGAAAAATGCGTCTTCATAGGATACCCTAAAGAAACTATTGGGTATACCTTCTACCTCAGATCCGAAGGCAAGATCTTTGTTGCTAAGAATGGATCCTTTCTAGAGAAGGAGTTTCTCTCGAAAGAAGTAAGTGGGAGGAAAGTAGAACTTGATGAAGTATTACCTCTTGAACCGGAAAGTGGCGCAACTCAGGAAAATGTTCCTGTGGTGCCTGCACCAATTAGAGAGGAAGTTAATGATGATGATCAAGATACTTCTGATCAAGCTCCTACTGAACTTCGAAGGTCCACAAGGACACGTTCCGCACCAGAGTGGTACGGCAACCCTGTCTTGGAAATCATGTTGTTAGACAATGGTGAACCTTCGAACTATGAAGAAGCGATGGTGGGCCCGGATTCCGACAAATTGCTGGAAGCCATGAAAACCGAGATAGGATCCATGTATGAAAACGAAGTATGGACTTTGACTGACTTGCCCGATGATCGGCGAGCCATAGAAAATAAATGGATCTTTAAGAAGAAGACAGACGCGGATGGTAATGTGACCATCTATAAAGCTAGGCTTGTCGCTAAGGGTTATCGACAAGTTCAAGGGGTTGACTACAATGAGACATTCTCTCCCATAGCAAAGCTGAAGTCCGTCCGAATCATGTTAGCAATTGTCGCATACTATGATTATGAGATATGGCAAATGGACGTCAAAACGGCATTCCTTAACGGTTATCTTAAGGAAGAACTGTATATGATGCAGCCGGAAGGTTTTGTCGATCCTAAGAATGCTGACAAAGTGTGCAAGCTCCAACGCTCGATTTATGGGCTGGTGCAAGCATCTCGGAGTTGGAACATTCACTTTGATGAGATGATCAAAGCGTTTGGGTTTATGCAGACTTATGGAGAAGCCTGCGTTTACAAGAAAGTGAGTGGGAGCTCTGTAGCATTTCTCATATTATATGTAGATGACATACTTTTGATGGGAAATGATATAGAGCTTTTGGACAGCATTAAGGCCTACTTGAATAAGAGTTTTTCAATGAAGGACCTTGGAGAAGCTGCTTATATATTAGGCATCAAGATCTATAGAGATAGATCAAGATGCCTCATAGGTCTTTCACAAAGCACATACCTTGATAAGATATTGAAGAAGTTCAATGTGGATCAGTCTAAGAAGGGGTTCTTGCCTGTGTTGCAAGGTGTGAAATTGAGCTCAGCTCAATGTCCGACCACGGCAGAAGATATAGAAGAGATGAGTGTCATCCCCTATGCCTCAGCCATAGGTTCTATTATGTATGCCATGCTGTGTACCAGACCTGATGTAAACCTTGCCGTAAGTTTGGTAGGTAGGTACCAAAGTAATCCCGGCAAGGAACACTGGACAGCGGTCAAGAATATCCTGAAGTACCTGAAAAGGACTAAGGAAATGTTTCTCGTTTATGGAGGTGACGAAGAGCTCGTCGTAAAGGGTTACGTCGACGCTAGCTTTGACACAGATCTGGATGACTCTAAGTCACAAACCGGATACGTGTATATTTTGAATGGTGGGGCAGTAAGCTAGTGCAGTTGCAAGCAAAGCGTTGTGGCGGGATCTACATGTGAAGCGGAGTACATGGCAGCCTCAGAGGCAGCACACGAAGCAGTCCGGGTGAAGGAGTTCATTGCCGACCTAGGAGTCATACCCAATGCGTCGGGCCCGGTGACTCTCTTCTGTGACAACACTGGAGCTATTGCCCTTGCCAAGGAGCCCAGGTTTCACAGGAAGACCAGGCATATCAAGCGTCACTTCAACTCCATTCGTGAAAGTGTTCAAAATGGAGACATAGAGATTTGTAAATTACATACGGACCTGAATGTAGCAGATCCGTTGACTAAACCTCTCCCTAGAGCAAAACATGATCAACACCAGAATTCCATGGGTGTTCGATTCATCACAATGTAACTAGATGATTGACTCTAGTGCAAGTGGGAGACTGTTGGAAATATGCCCTAGAGGCAATAATAAAATGATTATTATATTTCCTTTGTCATGATAATTGTCTATTATTCATGCTTTAATTGTATTATCCGGAAATCGTAATACATGTGTGAATACATAGACCACAATGTGTCCCTAGTGAGCCTCTAGTTGACTAGCTCGTTAATCAACAGATAGTCATGGTTTCCTGGCTATGGACATGGGGATGTCATTGATAACGGGATCACATCATTAGGAGAATGATGTGATGGACAAGACCCAATCCTAAACATAGCACAAGATCGTATAGTTCGTTTGCTAGAGTTTTTCCAATGTCAAGTATCTTTTCCTTAGACCATGAGATCGTGTAACTCTCGGATACCGTAGGAGTGCTCTAGGTGTACCAAACGTCACAACGTAACTGGGTGACTATAAAGGTATACTACGGGTATCTCCGAAAGTGTCCGTTGGGTTGACACGGATCAAGACTGGGATTTGTCACTCCGTATGACGGAGACGTATCTCTGGGCCCACTCGGTAATGCATCATCATAATGAGCTCAACGTTACCAAGTGTCTGGTCACAGGATCATGCATTACGGTACGAGTAAAGTGACTTGCCGGTAACGAGATTGAACCAGGTATTGGGATACCGACGATCGAATCTCGGGCAAGTAATGTACCGATTGACAAAGGGAATTGTATACGGGGTTGCTTGAATCCTCGACATCGTGGTTCATCCGATGAGATCATCGAGGAGCATGTGGGAGCCAACATGGGTATCCAGATCCCGCTGTTGGTTATTGACCGGAGAGCTGTCTCGGTTATGTCTACATGTCTCCCGAACCCGTAGGGTCTACACACTTAAGGTTCGGTGACGCTAGGGTTGTAGAGATATGAATATGCAGTAACCCGAAAGTTGTTCGGAGTCCCGGATGAGATCCTGGACGTCATGAGGAGTTCCAGAATGGTCTGGAGGTGAAGAATTATATATAGGAAGTGCAGTTTCGGCCATCGTGAGAGTTTCGGGGGTCACCGGTATTGTACTGGGACCACCGGCAGGGTCCCGGGGGTCCACCGGGTGGGGCCACCCATCCCGGAGGGCCCCATGGGCCAAAGTGGGGAGGGGAACCAGCCATAGTGGGCTGGTGCGCCCCCCTTGGCCCACCCCATGCGCCTAGGGTTGGGAACCCTAGGGGTGGGGGGCGCCCCACCTGGCTTGGGGGGCACTCCACCCCTTGGCCGCCCCCCCTAGGAGATCCCATCTTCTAGGGCCGGCGCACCCCCCTAGGGGGCCTATATAAAGGGGGGGAGGGAGGGGGCAACCGCACCCTTGAGTCTTGGCGCCTCCCTCTCCCCTGCTACACCTCTCCCTCTCGCAGTATAACGGCGAAGCCCTGCTGCGGTGACGCCCTGCATCCACCACCACACCGTCGTGCTGCTGGATCTTCATCAACCTCTCCTCCCCCCTTGCTGGATCAAGAAGGAGGAGACGTCACGCTGACCGTACGTGTGTTGAACACGGAGGTGCCGTCCGTTCGGCGCTAGGATCTCCGGTGATTTGGATCACGTCGAGTACGACTTCCTCATCCCCGTTCTTTGAACGCTTCTGCGCGTGATCTACAAAGGTATGTAGATGCAATCTGATTACGCGTTGCTAGATGAACTCATAGATGGATCTTGGTGAAACCGTAGGAAAATTTTTGTTTTCTGCAACGTTCCCCAACATGTGTTGAATACTATGATAAGTTTGATACTTGATAATTGTTTTGAGATATGGAGATGGTGATATTAAAAGTCATGCTAGTTGAGTAGTTGTGAATTTGAGAAATACTTGTGTTGAAGCTTGTGATTCCCGTAGCATGCACGTATGGTGGACCGTTATGTGATGAAGTCGGAGCATGATTTATTTTTTGATTGCCTTTCTTATGAGTGGCGGTCGGGGACGAGCGATGGTCTTTTCCTACCAATCTATCCCCCTAGGAGCATGCGCGTAATACTTTGCTTTGATAACTTGTAGATTTTTGCAATAAGTATATCAGTTCTTTATGACTAATGTTGAGTCCATGGATTATACGCAATTTTCTCACCCTTCTACCTTTGCTAGCCTCTCTAATACCGCACACCTTTCGCCAGTACCATACACCTACCATATACCTTCCTCAAAACAGCCACCATACATACCTATTATGGCATTTTCATACCCATTCCGAGATATATTGCCATGCAACTTTCCACCATTCCGTTTATTATGACACACTCCATCATTGTCATATTGCTTAGCATGATCATGTAGTTGACATCGTATTTGTGGCAAAGCCACCATTCATAATTCTTCCATACGTGTCACTCTTGATTCATTGCATATCCCGGTACACCGTCGGAGGCATTCATATAGAGTCATATTTTGTTCTAAGTATCGAGTTGTAATTTTTGAGTTGTAAGAAAACTAAAAGTGTGATGATTAGCATTATTAGAGCATTGTCCGAGTGAGGAAAGGATGATGGAGACTATGATTCCCCCATAAGTCGAGATGAGACTCTGGACGAAAAAAAGAAAAGAGGCCATAAAAAAGATAAAAGGCCCAAATAAAAAAGAGAAAAATGAGAGAAAAGAGAGAAGGGACAATGTTACTATCCTTTTACCACACTTATGCTTCAAAGTAGCACCATGATCTTCAAAGTAGAGAGTCACTCATGTTATCACTTTCATATACTAGTGGGAATCTTTCATTATAGAACTTGGCTTGTATATTCCAATGATGGGATTTCTCAAATGCCCTAGGTCTTCATGAGCAAGCAAGTTGGATGCACACCCACTTAGTTTCTTTTTGAGCTTTCATATACTTATAGCTCTAATGTATCCGTTGCATGGCAATCCCTACTCACTCTGATTTGATATCTATTGATGGACATCTCCATAGCCCGTTGATACGCCTAGTTGATGTGAGACTATCTTCTTCCTTTTTGTCTTCTCCACAATCACCACTCTATTCCACCTATAGTGATATATCCATGGCTCACGCTCATGTATTGCGTGAAGATTGAAAAAGTTTTGAGAATGTCAAAAGTATGAAACAATTGCTTGGCTTGTCATCGGGGTTGTGCATGATTTAAATATTTTGTGTGGTGAAGATAGAGCATAGCCACACTATATGATTTTGTAGGGATAACTTTCTTTAACCATGTTATTTTGAGAAGACATAATTGCATTGTTAGTATGCTTGAAGTATTATTATTTTTATGTCAATATGAACTTTTGTCTTGAATCTTTCGGATCTGAATATTCATACCACAATTAAGAAGAATTACATTCAAATTATGCCAAGTAGCATTCCGCATCAAAAATTCTGTTTTTATCATTTACCTACTCGAGGATGAGCAGGAATTAAGCTTGGGGATTCTTGATATGTCTCCAATGTATCTATAATTTTTGATTGCTCCATGCTGTATTATCTACTGTTTTGGACATTATTGGGCTTTATTATCCACTTTTATATTATTTTTGGGACTAACCTATTAACCGGAGGCCCAGCCCAGAATTGTTGTTTTTTGCCTGTTTTAGGGTTTCGAAGAAAAGGAATATCAAACGGAGTCCAAACAGAATGAAACATTTGGGAACGTGATTTTCTCAATGAACAAGACTCGGGAGACTTGGACCCTACATTAAGAAAGAAAAGAGGAGGCCACGAGGTAGGGGCGCGCGCCTGCCTACCCCAGGCGCGCCCTCCACCCTCATGGGCCCCCTGTTGCTCCACCGACGTACTCCTTCCTCCTATATATACCTACGTACCCCCAAACGATCAGATACGGAGCCAAAAACCTAATTCCACTGCCGCAACTTTCTGTATCCACGAGATCCCATCTTGGGGACTGTTCCGGAGCTCCGCCGGAGGGGGCATCGATCACGGAGGGTTTCTACATCAACACCATAGCCTCTCTGATGAAGTGTGAGTAGTTTACCTCAGACCTACGGGTCCATAGTTAGTAGCTAGATGGCTTCTTCTCTCTTTTCGGATCTCAATACAATGTTCTCCCCCTCTCTTGTGGAGAACTACTCGATGTAATCATCTTTTTGCGGTGTGTTTGTTAAGACCGATGAATTGTGGGTTTATGATCAAGTCTATCTATGAATAATATTTGAATCTTCTCTGAATTCTTTTATGTATGATTGGTTATCTTTGCAAGTCTCTTCGAATTATCAGTTTGGTTTGGCCTACTAGATTGATCTTTCTTGCAATGGGAGAAGTGCTTAGCTTTGGGTTCAATCTTGCGGTGTCCTTTCCCAGTGACAGTAGGGGCAGCAAGGCATGTATTGTATTGTTGCCATCGAGGATAACAAGATGGGGTTTTCTTCATATTGCATGAGTCTATCCCTCTACATTATGTCATCTTGCTTAAGGTGTTACTCTGTTTTTAACTTAATACTCTAGATGCATGCGGGACATCGGTCGATGAGTGGAGTAATAGTAGTAGATGCAGGCAGGAGTCGGTCTACTTGTCTCAGGCGTGATGCCTATATACATGATCATACCTAGATATTCTCATAACTATGCTCAATTCTGTCAATTGCTCAACAGTAATTTGTTCACCCACCGTAGAATACTTATGCTCTTGAGAGAAGCCACTAGTGAAACCTATGGCCCCCAGGTCTATCTTTATCATATTAATCTCATATTACTTAGTTATTTCCTTTGCTATTTACTTTGCCTTTATTTTACTTTGCATCTTTATCATAAAAATACCAAAAATATTATCTTATCATATCTATCAGATCTCACTCTCGTAAGTGGCCTTATAGGGATTGACAACCCCTATTTGCGTTGGTTGCGAGGATTTATTTGTTTTGTGCAGGTACGAGGAACTCGTGCATAGCCTCCTACTGGATTGATACCTTGGTTCTCAAAAACTGAGGGAAATACTTACGCTACTTTGCTGCATCATCCCTTCCTCTTCGGGGAAAACCAACGCAGTGCTCAAGAGGTAGCAATCTTCAAGAAGAAGACTGACGCTGATGGTAATATTACTGTCTACAAAGATTGACTTGTTGTGAAAGGTTTTCAACAAGTTCAAGGAGTTGACTACGATGAGGCCTTCTCACCCGTAGTGATTCTTAAGTCCGTCCAAATCATGTTAGCAATTGCCGCATTTTATGATTATGAAATTTGGCAAATGGATGTAAAAACTACATTCCTTAATGCATATCTCAAAGAAGAGTTGTATATGATGCAATCAGAAGGTTTTGTCGATCCAAAAGGTGCTAACAAAGTGTGCAAGCTCCAGCGATCCATTTATGGACTGGTGCAAGCATCTCGGAGTTGGAATATACGCTTTGATAGTGTGATCAAAGCATATGGTTTTGTGCAGACTTTTGGAGAAGCCTGTATTTACAAGAAAGTGAGTGGGAGCTCTGTAGCATTTCTGATATTATATGTGGATGACATATTGTTGATCGGAAATGATACTGAATTTCTAAATAGCATAAAAGGATACTTGAATAAGAATTTTTCAATGAAAGACATCGGTGAAGCTCCTTATATATTGGGCATCAAGCTCTATAGAGATAGATCAAGATGCTTAATTGGACTTTCACAAAGCACATACCTTGATAAAGTTATGAAGAAGTTCAAAATGGATCAAGCAAAGAAAGGGTTCTTGCCTGTGTTACAAGGTGTGAAGTCGAGTCAGACTCAATGCCCAACCATTGCAGAAGATAGAGAGAAAATGAAATCCATTACCTATGCCTCAGCCATAGGTTCTATCATGTATGCAATGTTGTGTACCAGACCTGATGTGTGCCTTGCTATTATTTTAGCAGGGAGGTATCAAAGTAATCTAGGAGTGGATCACTGGACAACGGTCAAGAACATCCTGAAATACCTAAAAAGGTCTAAGGATATGTTTCTCGTTTATGGAGGTGACAAAGAGCTCGTCCTAAATGGTTACGTCGATGTAAGCTTTGACACTGATCCAGATGACTCTAAGTCACAAACCGGATACATATTTTTATTAAATGGTGGAGCTGTCAGTTGGTGCAGTTCTAAGCAGAGCATCGTGGCGGGATCTACGTGTGAAGTGGAATACCTAGTGCATCATGTCCAATGAAAATATTTTGTGACAATATTGCAGCAATTGCCTTGGCAAAGTAATCCAGATTTCACAAGAGAACAAAGCACATCACGAGACGCTTCAATTCCATCCGTGATCATGTCAATGAGGGAGACATAGAGATTTGCAAAATACATACGGATCTGAATGTTGCAGATCCGTTGACTAAGCCTCTCTCACGAGAAAAACATGATCAGCACCAAGACTCCATGGGTTTAGAATCATTACTGCGTAATCTAGATTATCGACTCTAGTGCAAGTTGGAGACTGGAGGAAATATGCCCTAGAGGCAATAATAAAGTTGTTATTTATATTTCCTTATATTATGATAAATGTTTATTATTCATGCTAGAATTCTATTAACTGGAAACTTAGTACATGTGTGAATACATAGACAAACAGAGTGTCCCTAGTATGCCTCTACTTGACTAGCTCGTTAATTAAAGATGGTTAAGTTTCCAGCCATATACATGTGTTGTCATTTGATGAACGGGATCACATCATTAGAGAATGATGTGACGTACAAGACCCATCCATTAGCTTAGCACTATGATCGTTTAGTTTTATTTGCTATTGCTTTCTTCATGTCTTATACATGTTCCTATGACTATGAGATTATGCAACTCCCGAATACCGGAGGAACACTTAATGTGCTATCAAACGTCACAACGTAACTGGGTGATTATAAAGATGCTCTACAGGTGTCTCCGATGGTGTTTGTTGAGTTGGCATAGATCGAGATTCGGATTTGTCACTCCGTGTTTCGGAGAGGTATCTCTGGGCCCTCTCGGTAATGCACATCACTATGAGCCTTGCAAGCAATGTGACTAATGAGTTAGTCACGGGATGATGCATTACGGAACGAGTAAAGAGACTTTCCGGTAATGAGATTGAACTATGTATGATGATACCGACGATTGAATCTCGGGCAAGTAACATACTAATGACAAAGGGAACAACGTATGTTGTTATGCGGTTTGTCCGATAAAGATCTTCATAGAATATGTAGGAACCAATATGAGCATCCAGTTTCTGCTATTGGTTATTGACCGGAAATGTGTCTCGATCATGTCTACCTAGTTTTTGAACCCGTAGGGTCCGCACGCTTAACGTTCGATGACGATATGTATTGTGAGTTATCTGATTTGATGTACCGAAGGTTGTTCTGAGTCCTGGATGTGATCACGGACATGACAAGGAGTCTCGAAATGGTCGAGACATAAAGATTGATATATTGGACCATGTTATTCGGACACCGGAAGTGTTCCGGATAGTTTCGGATAAAACCGGAGTGCTGGAGGGTTACCGGACAGTAAGGAGGTGGCGCCCCCCCCCCCAAGGGGAGTCCAAATAGGACAAGGGGAGGGGGCGCGGCCCCTCTTTCCCTCTCCCTCTCCCTCTCCTTCCTTCTTCTCCTAGTGGGACTAGGAAAGGGGGAACCTACTCCTACTAGGAGTAGGATTCTCCCCTTGGGCGCGCCCCTTGTGGCCGGCCGGCCCCCTCCTCCCCTCCTTTATATACAGGGGAGGGGCACCCCATAGACACACAAGTTGATATTTAGTCGTGTGCGGTGCCCCCCTCCACAATTTTCCACCTCGGTCATATTGTCGTAGTGCTTAGGCGAAGCCCTGCGTCGTTAACTTCATCATCACCGTCAACACACCGTCGTGCTGACGAAACTCACCCTCGGCCTCAGCTAGATCAAGAGTATGAGGGACATCACCGAGCTGAATGTGTGCAGATCGCGGAGGTGCCGTGCGTTCAGTACTTGATCGGTTGGACCGCGAAGACGTTCGACTACATTAACCGCGTTACTAAACACTTCCGCTTTCGGTCTACGAGGGTACATATACACACTCTCCCCTCTCGATGCTATGCATCTCCTACATAGATCTTGCGTGATCGTAGGATTTTTTTTTTGAAATACTACGTTCCCCAACATCTACCTCCATAGCTTTTAGCATCGCGAAGAGCTCAGGAATTGTCTTTTCCATCCCTTGCATATTATAGTTCATCATGAAGCCTTTATAGCTTGGTGGCAGTGATTGAAGAACACTATCAACGACACTATCATCAGGAAGATTAACTCCCAGCTAAGTCAAGTGGTTGTGGTACCCAGACATTCTGAGTATGTGTTCACTGATAGAACTATTCTCCTCCATTTTGCAGCTATAGAACTTGTTGGAGACTTCATATCTCTCAACTTGGGCATTTGCTTGAAATATTAACTTCAACTCCTGGAACTTCTCATATGCTCCATGATGTTCAAAAGGTATTTCAAGTCCCGATTCTAAGCCGTAAAGCATGGCACACTGAACTATCGAGTAGTCATCAGCTTCGCTCTGCAACAACATATGAAGGAAATATGTCCTAGAGGCAATAATAAAGTATTATATATTTCCTTATATCCGGATAAATGTTTATTATTCATGCTAGAATTGTATTAACCGGAAACATAATACATGTGTGAATACATAGACAAACATAGTGTCACTAGTATGCCTCTACTTGACTAGCTCGTTGATCAAAGATGCTTGAGTTTCCTAGCCATAGACATGAGTTGTCATTTGATCAACGGGGATCACATCATTAGGAGAATGATGTGATTGACTTAACCCATTTTGTTAGCTTAGCACTTGATCGTTTAAGTTTACTGCTATTTCTTTCTTCATGACTTATACATGTTCCTATGACTATGAGATTATGCAACTTCTGAATACCGGAGGGACACTTTGTGTGCTACCAAACATCACAACGTAACTGGGTGATTATAAAGGTGCTCTACATGTGTCTCCGATGGTGTTCTTGGAGTTCGCATAGATCAAGAGTATGATTTGTCACTCCGATTGTCAGAGAGGTATCTCTGGGCCCTCTCGGTAATGCACATCACTATAAGCCTTGCAAGCAATATGACTAATGAGTTAGTTGTGGGATGATACATTACGGAACGAGTAAAGAGACTTGCCAGTAACGAGATTGAACTAGGTATTGAGATACAGACGATCAAATCTCGGGCAAGTAACATACTGATGACAAAGGGAACAACGTATATTGTTATGCGGTTTGACAGATAAAGATCTTCGTAGAATATGTAGGAACCAATATGATCATCCAGGTTCTGCTATTGGTTATTGACCGGAGACGTGTCTCGGTCATGTCTACATAGTTCTCGAACCCGTAGGGTCCGCACGCTTAAAGTTCTGTGACGATCGGTATTATGAGTTTTTGTGTTTTGATGTACCGAAGGTAGTTCGGAGTCCCGGATATGATCATGGACATGACGAGGAGTCTCGAAATGGTCGAGACGTAAAGATCGATATATTGGATGACTATGTTCGGACACTGGAAGGGTTCCGGGAGGTTTCGGACATATACCGGAGTACCGGTTACGGGACCCCCCCCCCCGCCCGGAAGCTATTGGGCCTTATGGGCCTTAGTGGAGAATAGAGAGGGCAGCCAGGAGGTAGCACGTGGCCCCCCTTGCCCCAGTGCAAATTGGACAAGGGGAAGGGGCGGCGGCCCCCCTCTCCTTCCTTCTCTCCACCTCCTCCTCCCCCCTTCTTCTTCTTGGAATAGGAAAGGGAGGGGCAAACCTACTTGGAGTAGGATTGCCCCCCCTTGGGTGCCCTCTCCCTTGGCCGGCCCTCTCCTCCTCCCCCCTTTATATACGGGGGCAGGGGCACCCCAAAGACACAACAATTGATCTGTTGATCTCTTAGTCGTGTGCGGTGCCCCCCTCGACCATAATCTGCCTCGGTTATATCGTAGCGGTGCTTAGGCAAAGCCCTGCGACAGTAGCTTCATCAACATCGTCACCACGCCGTCGTGCTGAAAAAACTCTCCCTTGAGCTCTACTGGATCATGAGTTCACGGGACGTCACCGAGCTGAACGTGTGCTAAACGCGGAGGTGCCGTACGTTCGGTGCTAAGGATCAGTCGATCGTGAAGACGTACGACTACATCAACCGCGTTGTTATAACGTTTCCGCTTAACAGTCAACGAGGGTACGTGGATGACACTCTCCCTCTCGTTGCTATGCGTCACCATGATCTTGCGTGTGCGTAGGATTTTTTTTGAAATTACTACGTTCCCCAACAGTGGCATCCGGGCCAGGATTATGCGTAGATGTTATATGCACGAGTAGAACACAAGTGAGTTGTGGTCGATACAAGTCATACTGCTTACCAGCATGTCATACTTTGGTTCGGCGGTATTGTTTGATGAAGCGGCATGGACCAACATTACGCATACGCTTACGCGAGACTGGTTCTACCGCTGTGCTTTGCACACAGGTGGCTGGCGGGTGTCAGTTTCTCCAACTTTAGCTGAACCGAGTGTGGCTACGCCCGGTCCTTGAGAAGGTTAAAACAGCACTAGCTTGACGAACTATCTTTGTGGTTTTGATGCGTAGGTAAGAACGGTTCTTGCTCAGCTCGTAGCAGCCATGTAAAACTGGCAACAACAAAGTAGAGGACGTCTAACTTGTTTTTGCAGGGCATGTTGTGATGTGATATGGTCAAGACATGATGCTATATTTATTGTATGAGATGATCATGTTTTGTAACGGAGTTATCGGCAACTGGTAGGAGCCATATGGTTGTCGCTTTATTGTATGCAATGCAATCGCCCTGTAATTGCTTTAATTTATCACTAAGCGGTAGCGATAGTCGTAGAAGCAATAGATGGCGAGATGATAACGATGCTACAATGGAGATCAAGGTGTCGCACTGGTGATGATGGTGATCATGACGGTGCTTTGGAGATGGAGATCAAAGGCACAAGATGATGATGGCCATATCATATCACTTATATTGATTGCATGTGATGTTTATCCTTTATGCATCTTATTCTGCTTTGTTTGACGGTAGCATTATAAGATGATCTCTCACTAAATTTCAAGGTAAAAGTGTTCTCCCTGAGTATGCACCATTGCCAAAGTTCGTCGTGCCGAGACACCACGTGATGATCGGGTGTGATAAGCTCAATGTTCATCTACAACGGGTATAATACATTTTACACACGCATAATACTCGGGTTAAACTTGACGAGCCTAGCATATGCAGATATGGCCTCGGAACACTGAGACCGAAAGGTCGAGCGTGAATCATATAGTAGATATGATCAACATAGTGATGTTCACCATTGAAAACTACTCCATTTCACGTGATGATCGGTTATGGTTTAGTTGGTATGGCTCACGTGATCACTTAGATGATTAGAGGAATGTCTATCTAAGTGGGAGTTCTTAAGTAATATGATTAATTGAACTTAAATTTATCATGAACTTAGTACCTGATAGTATTTTTGCTTGTCTATGTTATTGTAGATAGATGGCACGTGATGTTGTTCCGTTGAATTTTAATGCGTTCCTTGAGAAAGGAAAGTTAAAAGATGATGGTAGCAATTACAAGGACTGGGTCTGTAACTTGAGGATTATCCTCATTGCTGCACAGAAGAATTATGTCCTGGAAGTACCGCTAGGTGCCAAGCCCGCTACAGGAGCAACGCCAGATGTTATGAACGTCTGGTAGAGCAAAGCTGATGACTACTCGATAGTTTAGTGTGCCATACTTTACGGCTTAGAACCAGGACTTCAATGATGTTTTGAACGTCATGGAGCATATGAGATGTTCCAGGAGTTGAAGTTAATATTTCAAGCAAATGCCCAGATTGAGAGATATGAGGTCTCCAATAAGTTCTACAGCTGCAAGATGGAGGAGAATAGTTCTGTCAGTGAACATATACTCGGAATGTCTGGGTACCATAACCACTTGACTCAGCTGGGAGTTAATCTTCCGATTGATAGTGTCATTGACAGAGATCTTCAATCACTGCCACCAAGCTACAAGAGCTCCATGATGAACTATAATATGAAAGGGATGGATAAGACGATTCCCGAGCTCTTCGCAATGCTAAAGGCTGCAGAGGTAGAAATCAAGAAGGAGCATCAAGTGTTGATGTTCAACAAGACCACCAGTTTCAAGAAAAAGGGTAAAGGAAGAAGAAAGGGAACTTCAAGAAGAACGGCAAACAAGTTGTTTCTCAAGAGAAGAAACCCAAGTCTGGACCTAAGCCTGAGGCTGAGTGCTTCTACTGCAAAGGGACTGGTCACTGGAAGTGGAACTACCCCAAGTATTTGGCGGATAAGAAGGATGGCATGGTGAAAAAAGGTATATGTGATATACATGTTATTGATGTGTACCTTCCTAGAGCTCGCAGTAGCACCTGGGTATTTTATACTGGTTCTGTTGCTAATATTTGCAACTCAAAACAGGGACTACGGATTAAGCGAAGACCGGATAAGGACGAGGTGACGATGTGCGTGGGAAATGGTTCCAAAGTCGATGTGATCGCCGTCAGCACGCTACCTCTAAATCTACCTTCGGGATTAGTTTTAGACCTAAATAATTGTTATTTGGTGCCAGCGTTAAGCATGAACATTATATCTGGATCTTGTTTGATGCGAGACGGTTATTCATTTAAATCTAAGAATAATGGTTGTTCTATTTATATGAGTAATCTTTTATGGTCATGCACCCTTGAAGAGTGGTCTATTTGTGTTGAATCTCGATAGTAGTGATACACATATTCATAATGTTGAAGCCAAAAGATGTAGAGTTGATAATGATAGTGCAACTTATTTGTGGCACTGCCGTTTGGGTCATATTGGTGTAAAGCGCATGAAGAAACTCCATACTGATGGACTTCTGGAATCACTTGATTATGAATCACTTGGTACTTGCAAACCATGCCTCATGGGCAAGATGACTAAAACGTCGTTCTCCGGAACAAAGGAGCGAGCAACGGATTTGTTGGAAATCATACATACTAATGTATGTGGTCCAATTAATATTGAGGCTCGCGGCGGGTATCATTATTTTCTCACCTTCACAGATGATTTGAGCAGATATGGGTATATCTTCTTAATGAAACATAAGTCTGAAACATTTGAAAAGTTCAAAGAATTTCAGAGTGAAGTGGAAAATTATCGTAACAAGAAAAAATAAAGTTTCTACGATCTGATCGTGGAGGAGAATATTTGAGTTACGAGTTTGGTCTACATTTGAAACAATGTGGAATAGTTTCGCAACTCACGCCACCCGGAACACCACAGCGTAATGGTGTGTCCAAACGTCGTAATCGTACTTTACTAGATATGGTGTGATCTATATGTCTCTTACTAATTTACCGCTATCGTTTTGGGGTTATGCTTTAGAGACAACTGCATTCACGTTAAATAGGGCACCATCAAAATCCGTTGAGACGACGCCTGATGAACTGTGGTTTGGCAAGAAACCAAAGTTGTCGTTTCTTAAAATTTGGGGTTGCGATGCTTATGTGAAAAGGCTTCAAGCTGATAAGCTCGAACCCAAATCGGAGAAATGTGTCTTCATAGGATACCCAAAGGAAACTGTTGGGTACACCTTCTATCACAGATCCAAAGACAAGATATTCGTTGCTAAGAATGGATCCTTTCTAGAGGAGGAGTTTCTCTCGAAAGAAGTGAGTGGGAGGAAAGTAGAACTTGATGAGGTAACTATACCTGCTCCCTTATTGGAAAGTAGTTCATCACAGAAACCGGTTTCTATGACACCTACACCAATTAGTGAGGAAGCTAATGATGTTGATCATGAAACTTCAGATCAAGTTACTACCGAACCTCGTAGGTCAACCAGAGTAATATCCGCACCAGAGTGGTATGGTAATCCTGTTTTGGAGGTCATGTTACTTGACCACGACGAGCCTATGAACTATGAGGAAGCAATGATGAGCCCAGATTCCGCAAAATGGCTAGAAGCCATGAAATCGGAGATGGGATCCATGTATGAGAACAAAGTGTGGACTTTGGTTGACTTGCCCGATGATCGGCAAGCCATCAAGAATAAATGGATCTTCAAGAAGAAGACTGACGCTGACGGTAACGTTACTATCTACAAAGCTCGACTTTTTGCAAAAGGTTTTCGACAAGTTCAAGGAGTTGACTACGAGGAGACCTTCTCACCCGTAGCGATGCTTAAGTCCGTCCGAATCATGTTAGCAATTGCCGCATTTTATGATTATGAAATTTGGGAAATGGATGTCAAGACTGCATTCTTGAATGGATTTCTGGAAGAAGAGTTGTATATGATGCAACCTGAAGGTTTTTTCGATCCAAAGGGTACTAACAAAGTGTGCAAGCTCCAGCGATCCATTTATGGACTGGTGTAAGCCTCTTGGAGTTGGAATAAACGTTTCGATAGTGTGATCAAAGCATGTGGTTTTATACATACTTTTGGAGAAGCCTGTATTTACAAGAAAGTGAGTGGGAGCCTTGTAGAATTTCTAATATTATATGTGGACGACATATTGTTGACTGGAAATGATATAAGTTTCTGGATAGCATAAAAGGATACTTGAATAAGAGTTTTTCAATGAAAGACCTCAGTGAAGCTGCTTACATATTGGGCATCAAGATCTATAGAGATAGATCAAGACACTTAATTGGACTTTCACAAAGTACATACCTTGACAAAATTTTGAAAAGGTTCAAAATGGATCAAGCAAAGAAAGGGTTCTTGCCTGTGCTACAAGGTGTGAAGTTGTGTCAGACTCAATGCCCGACCACTATAGAAGATAAAGAGAAAATGAAAAGTGTTCCCTATGCTTCAGCCATAGGCTCTATCATGTATGCAATGTTTTGTACCAGACCTGATGTGTGCCTTGCTATTAGTTTAGTAGGGAGGTATCAAAGTAATCCAGGAGTGGATCACAAGACAGCGGTCAAGAACATCCTGAAGTACCTAAAGAGGACTAAGTATATGTTTCTCGTTTATGGACGTGACAAAGAGCTCGTTGTAAATGGTTACGTCGACGCAAGCTTTGACACTGATCCGGACGATTCTAAATCGCAAACCGGATAAGTGTTTATATTGAACGGTGGAGCTGTCAGTTGGTGCAGTTCTAAACAAAGCGTCATGGCGGGATCTACGTGTGAAGCAGAGTACATAGCTGCTTCGGAAGCAGCAAATGAGGGGGTATGGATGAAGGAGTTCATATCTGATCTAGGTGTCATACCTAGTGCATCGGGTCCAATGAAAAATCTTTTGTGACAATACTGGTGCAATTGCCTTGGCAAAGGAATCCAGATTTCACAAGAGAACCAAGCACATCAAGAGACGCTTTAATTCCATCCGGGATCAAGTCCAGGTGGGAGACATTGAGATTTGCAAGATACATACGGATCTGAATGTTGCAGACCCATTGACTAAGCCTCTTCCACGAGCAAAACATGATCAGCACCAAGACTCCATGGGTGTTAAAATCATTACTGTGTAATCTAGATTATTGACTCTAGTGCAAGTGGGAGACTGAAGAAATATGCCCTAGAGGCAATAATAAAGTTATTATTTATTTCCTCATATCAAGATAAATGTTTATTATTCGTGTTAGAATTGTATTAACCGGAAACATAATACATGTGTGAATACATAGACAAACATAGTGTCACTAGTATGCCTCTACTTGTTGACATCAGATTTTGGCACGGCATAAAAGAAATTGAGATGGCTTAGAGTGAAAGGGTTTTCAACATGAGAAGTTTCACATCGCCGAGTGGAACAACTTTGATGTTTACGTTATCATCGTCTGACTCCATCTTAGGGGCCGAAATTGTACTCCGAGTGGAAGAATTCAATGTTCCGAGTGGTTTTCATCTGATCACGCATTCAAGACAACCTCGGATGAAGGAGCTCTCTAAAGAAATTGTCTTCGTCTCATCGAGGCAATTTACTTTGATATATAAATCATCTCAACCCAAGTTCGTATGCAAAAGTTAGAGGCAATATACTGCAGACTGAATTTAAACGGAAATATGGCGCGAGGTACCAGACACCGTGTCTGATGGGTCGCGCGAGCAATTGGGCCCTCAAGAGGGCCTTGAATCGAAAGACCTTCAACACGAGAAAGTTTCGTCTCGTTGAGCCGATGGATTTTCATATATAACTCTTCTCAATCTGAGGTTGTATGAGACCTGGAGAGACAAATCAAGATCAGGATATGTTTTCAGTCTGGAAATCTGAGTGAAAAGCTTACCATCCTAGTGAAAACTTACTGATCGAGTGAAAGTTTGCCGTCCGAGTGAACTTATTATCATTCGAGTGAAAATATAGTCATCCGAGTGAAATTGTTCTCCAGGTGAAAATATTCCGAGTGAAAAGATTACCATCAGAATGGAAACTTGCCGATCAAGTAAGATATTGCCTTCCGAGTGAAAATATAGTCATCCGAGTGAAAGATTGTCTTCCGAGTGAAAGTATAGTCATCCGAGTGAAAGATTGTCATCCAAGTGAAAAAGTCCAGTCGAGCGATCCGAGTGAAAGACTAATATCCGAGTGGATGAGCTCGAATCCGAGTGAAACTGAACATATGCCCAAAAGTTTATCAAGATGACATCGGGTGGAGAAGTGTTCAGTATGGAAGTTGTGCTTATCATCAAAACGATAAACTTTGGTTTTTGAGTCATCATCATCATAAATAGTATATAACCTGCGAATTAACTATGAGACTCGGATAATCCAGTCTGCTCCAAGACCGAGTCCGACTGGAAGGTAAAGATGACCTCGAAAAGTATTCAAGATGGCCTTATTTGAAAAAGTGATCAATGTGAGAATTGTTCGTCTTGTCGAGGCGCACAAGTTTGGTATTTGGGCCGTCTTGATCGGAGATCATATACAAGCTCGACGGCCCACGCAAGGAGGGAGACAGAAGTTGGGCCAGATTCAGACTGAATCCGAGTTGAAATAGAACTAGGACTCTAGGACGTGAATTGATGTAATTTCTTGTAAGGAATGCCTAGATGAATCCTTTACTTGTACGAGAAGTTCATCCGCCTCTTATATATATTAGGGGTGATGGCCGATTAAACAACACACAATCGAACAAATCAATATACAACTTTTTCAGTTTACGTTTTATCTCTCCACCGTTTTCTCTCTCGTTCTTCGCTGTTCTTCAAGTTTGAGAGCATCGAATCCCAAGGCTCTAGCGGAGAGCGAATCGACCTAGGGAAGCCCATAGCCTCCGCGCTCGCTGACGGGGTCCCTCCGGGGTGTGCGGGGTTTCGGGTCAACAATAGCGCCCGCCGATTTTCCTGCGTATCGCACTATCGGTCGGGTCTCCTTCGATGTGAGTTGCGGTGGATCACCCCCGGTGTCGAGGGTACACGTGATGTGTTCGTGTGTCAACACACTTTTTACCCCCACTGGGGACTGAAGATCAATCTTCATCATCCACCATGTCTGATCTTCCCAAGCCATTTGAGGTAGATGCCGATAACATCATTAAGCCTAGTCTTGATGAGATATAGGCCGATCATCGCCAAGTCTATGAGGAGTACAAGAAGGCGCGTGAAGAGAAGGATTTGCAGGAGTTCCTTGCAAAGTTCAAGAAGGATCGCCAAGGCAACATCACTTCGATTGAAGAAATCAAGTTCCCTAATATTCAAGCCGAGCAGGTTAAACCCTCTGTGAGTAGTACATTTTCTCCTGAGCAGTGGGCTAAGATTGAGAGTTGTATTGCTGATGGTAACAAGCTAGTCTATCAAACTTCCATAGAAAATACTAATGCTCGGAGGAATATATCTCAATCGTCTAGTGGTAATGATGGTGTAGCTGCTAGTGTGCAAAACCCTAATCTGGCTTTACCTATTTCATCGGTGCCTCCCGTGCTAATGGCTTATTATCCTACCCAAACAAATCAGATTGTGGCTGCACCTATTAATCCTATTATGAGCATGCCAGGTTCAGTGGCAATGCCGAACCAAACCCTACCTACAGCAACAACCACTCGACCACTACCAAATTATGGGTCGACATACATGCCACAATTCCTACCTACATCTAGTAACCCTACTCCTCCTATGTCACTGCCACAAGCTTCATCGTCCACTATGGATGATGGTCTAGCTAATCTTAGAGAGGAGATGGCTAAGGTGCTTCGAGAAAATTTTGGAGTTGAGTTACCTCGGAATCGGATTTACCAAAGCCGTACCCCGAGTACTTTGATGCCATCCAGTGCTCTCTGGGATATAAGATTCCAGATTTTGTTAAGTTCAATGGAGAGGGCACAAAAACCACATGGGAGCATGTTGGTCAATACTTCGCACAATTAGGTGAAGCAGGCTCACTAAATGAGTTGAAAGTGCATTAATTTCCTTTATCATTAACTGGTACCGCATTTTCATGGTTTTCTTCTT
Organism: Triticum urartu; assembly: GCF_056163025.1. Taxonomy (NCBI): domain Eukaryota; kingdom Viridiplantae; phylum Streptophyta; class Magnoliopsida; order Poales; family Poaceae; genus Triticum; species Triticum urartu. The sequence goes on from NC_141878.1 coordinate 103,443,147, forward strand.
TACCACATGGTTCCATTCGAGTTTGGTCGCATCTAGAGTAGAAATTTCATGATCACTTGTATAGCGGCGACAATGAACTCAAGTTGTCACATCTAACATCGGTTAAATAGAAGCATGATGAATCGGTCTCCGATTACGTCAAGAGATTCAAAGAAACAAAAAACCGGTGTTTTAGTTTGGTGCTAACCGAGAGAGAGTTGGCAGATCTAGTGCTGAGTGGTTTGAGAACTCCCATTAGAGAAAAGCTAGAAGGTTATGAGTTCTTAAATATCAACCAAGTCTTACAAAGGGCTTTGGCTCAGGAAAGCCGAAGCAAAGATCTCAAAGAAGTACATAGATACAAAGTCGATCGTCCAAAGATGAATATGGTGGAATATGATAGTGATCACTCGGACGATGAGGGTGATGTTTTTGCTACTGAATTTGTTTGGCCATCTAAGGCCAAACCCTTTACTTGAAATGATCTGAAACCGATTCATAAGAATCGTGATGAAGAGATGAAGTTTACTTTTAACATTGCTAAATGTGATCGAATATTTGATGCTTTGCTGCAGGCTAAGATTATTAGAATATCTCATACTTTACCGCCGTTTGAAGCGCTGAAATGGCGTGCTTATTGCAAGTATCATAATTCTTTTTCTCATGCTACTAACGATTGCAATGTTTTTCGATGACAGATACAATCGGCCATTAATGACGGACGATTGAACTTTTCTGAGATGCAAGGATAAACAGCCCTTTCCAATGAACACCATGGATCTAGAAGGGAAGAAGTTGCTCATTCGGCCGGAGGTAGCCGAATCTGCTAATAAAGCTAATGTCATTGTTGGTGAGCCCAGGAAAGACAAGGATGGCGACAAGGTCTTGGGGAGACATGTTGTGCTTGATAAGCAACCCGATGGCAAGGAAGTGATCAAAATCACCATCAAGAATCCTACACTCGGGGGGGAGGGCAAGCACAGGTGCAGCAGGACACTCGAGTTAAATTTGTTAAGCCCAAGGGTCCTAAAGTTGCCAAGTGGAAGACGAACAAAGCTAAAGTGCAGCGCAAATGAATCAAACCAACTTTTGACATGTTGATGTACAAGTATGCCAACCAGTCGGCTGGTTCCAGCTCTAACCGGACATCATACTTGAAGCGACCAAGGTCACCATCAGATGATATGTTCAGTCAGTATATGAAACCGAGTGAACCAAAGGCGCTATTTCTAGAAGAGCATAGGCAAACTGTTTGGGACCGACTTGAATACACATATAATGGCCGATTGAACATCGGTAACTATTAGTCGGCTGGTCAAAACATGCGACCGGATGGAAACTATCCGAGTGTAAAGATGCACCCAGGTGGAAGCTATCCAAGTGAAAAAATGTGGCCAAGTAGATTCCATCCGACTGAATTCCATCCAAGTGGATTCCATGCGAGTGAATTCCATCCGAGTGGATTCCATCCGAGTGACATCCATCCGAGTGGATTCCATCAGAGTAAAAAGGTGTGCCCGAGTGGAAATTTCATGCATCAGGGAGGTCAAAAAGAATGGCGTGTTAAGTCACCAAGTGTTGCAGTAGTTGAGTCAGGAAAAGGCGAGGAGAAAATGGATGTCGACTCGCTTATCTTGGGCACCGAAACATTCGCCATACAGCAGCCGATTGTGCATAACAATCCGACTGAGCCGATACTTGCTTTCGCGCCAAAGCACTCGGCTAATGACCATGAAACAAGCACCAACCAAGTAAAAATGAGAGACCCTAAATACACTCAGCCAAAGTGGTGTCCTCCAAGGCTAAAAAAGACACAAAAAGAGGAAACTATAGAGGTTAAGGAGTCAAGAGATGGCAGAACAGGAGGCCGAGAAGCAAAGGGATAAGTTGTTCAATGACACTCGACCCATGGTTCCAGCAAAACAAGTGTGGAGGCCTAAAAAATACAAGATACAACAGCTTCTACATCTATCACAACAATACCTACATCACCAAAGGAGGACGATGCAACAGGTATCACATCGTCTGCGACACTTCTTCTCCTTCACTAGGACAGATTTCAGAATCGGTGGATGCACTTGAGAAAGAGGATGATATGTTAGATTATGAGTCGACATCGGTTCATGAAGGTATGGATATCAATATGGTGTATTACTTACCTATTGAGTTCCGTGCTGTAGATGAGGAAGGGGAGGTGGCTCAGCTGGATTTTGGCCCTAAAAATGCAATATTCGAGAAGCCAAAGGAACCAGTAACACATCTGAAACCATTATATCTCAGAGGTCATATCAATGGGTCACCGCTCACTCGGATGCTTGTTGATGGTGGTGCTGTGGTAAATCTTATGCCCTATTTGGTCTTCAAGAAATTGGGTTTGCCTGATGAAGAATTGATCAAGACCAATATGGTGCTCAATGGATTTGAAGGCAAAGATAAAACTGAAGCCAAAGGTGTGATGTATGTGGAGCTTACAATCGGAAGCAAAACTTTGGCTACTGCATTCTTTGTCGCTGAGGTGCAAGGTAACTATAATGTCATACTTGGCCGTGATTGGGTTCATGCAAACCAGTTTGTGCCATCCACTATGCACCAGTTTTTGATCCAATGGGTTGATGATGAAGTGGAAGTCATTCATGCGGATAACTCATCCTGTGTTGCTTTGGCCGATGCATCAGTGGATTGGCAACACCCCAATGCTACTTGCTTGACGGGGCGTGACTTGACATAGTTCGATTTCCTCAGTGCGACCAATAATGGTTTCGTGCCCGTCTCTTTAAAGCCGACTGAATGCAATCGGCTCCAAGGTATGATATGTTTAAATGGATTCTAGTTCCGAGTGGTTACAGAAACGTCTTGTAAAATATCGGTCCAGCGAGGACGATATGTATGAGTCTATAGAGGAGTTAGATGACATGGATAAACTTGGACAAGGTTTTACATCATCTGATCCATTAGAAGAGATAGATATTGGAGATGGTTCAGTCACTCGGCCAACGTTTGTAAACAAAAATGTGAGAGCCGATTGTAAAGCTAAGTTAAACGAGCTATTGAAAGAAAATGTTTGTTGCTTTGCATGGGAATATCATGAGATGCCAGGTTTAAGCCGAGAGCTAGTGGAGCATCGGTTACCTATAAAGGCCGGTTTTAGACCTTACAAACAATTGGCCAGAAAGTTTAATCCAAAAACATATGACCGGATCAAGGAAGAGATCGGTCGTTTGCTTAAAGCTAATTTCATTCGACCTTGCAGGTATGCCAAGTGGATTTCTAATATTGTCCCAGTGGAGAAGAAAGGATCTGGCAAGTTGAGGGTGTGCATTGACTTCACAGATTTGAATAGGGCTACACCCAAAGATGAGTATCCCATGCCAATAGCCGATATGCTTATTAATGATGCTTCTGGACATAAGGTTATTAGCTTTCTAGATGGTAATGTCAGATACAGTCAAATTTTTATGGCCGAAGAGGACATGTACAAGATAGCTTTTCGATGCCCTGGTTTCCTTGGTTTATTCGAATGGACAGTGATGACATTCGGATGAAAAATGCTAGCGCCACATATCAAAGGGCTATGAATTTGTTTTTTCATGATTTACTCGGTGTCATACTTGAAGTTTATATTGATGATATTGTTGTCAAATCGGATGCTTTTGAATCTCACTTGGCCGATTTGCGTTTAGCTTTTGAAAGAATGAAAAAGTATGGACTAAAGATGAATCCTTTAAAGTGTGCATTCGGCGTGTCAGCTGGCAAGTTTTTGGGTTTCATTATTCATGAAGATGGCATAGAGATTGATCCCAAAAAGATAGAGGCCATATAGAAAGTGGAGGCTCCAACATGCAAGAGAGATATGCAAAAGTTCCTTGGCAAGGTCAATTATTTGAGAAGGTTCATAGCTAATCTGTCAGGGAAAGTTGATGCATTTACTCCTATCCTTCGGTTAAAGAATGATGCTATTTTCACTTGGGGGAAAAATAGCAAGAAGCCTTTGATATGATCAAGAATTATTTGTGCACTCCTCAAGTGATGAAAGCACCTAAACATAGGGAGCCCTTTAAGCTTTATATTGCATCAGAGGAAGGTGTTATTGGTGCTATTTTGACTCAAGAAACCGAAGGAAAAGAGCATGATATTACATATTTGAGCAGGCGCTTATTGGACGCCGAGACAATGTATACATTTATTGAAAAATTATGTCTATGCTTATATTATGCTTGCACAAAATTGAGACATTATTTAGTGCCGAGTGCTTGCGTAGTAGCTTGTCAGACCGATGTCATTAAATACATGTTGCATAGGCCAATTCTTAGTGGTAGAATTGGCAAGTGGGCTTATGCTTTGTTTGAATATGATTTGGCTTATGAATCTCTAAAATCCATGAAAGGCCAAATTGTTGCTAATTTCATTGTTGAACATCGGATTAATGACAAGCATGATATTGATATGAACCTTGTTTCATTAGTACCATGGAGATTATACTTTGATGGTTCAGTTTGTAGCAATGGCCAAGGTGTTAGTATTGTTTATATTTCTCCTCATAGTGCTTTTTTAAGCCTCGTGCCACTTAGAATATTTTTGCACAAACAATCAAGAAGAATATGAAGCATTGTTATTCGGCCTAGAGAGGTTACTTGCTATAGGTGTTACACATATTGAGGCTTATGGTGATTCGTTACTAGTAGTGCAGCAAATATCCAAAGTCTTTCAGTGTTTGGACGAATCACTTAATGTTTATGTTGATAAATGTCTAGATATAATTTCTACATTGGATTGTTTTAGCATTGCTCATATATCTAGGCATGACAATCAGAGAGCAAATGAGTTGGCACAGCAAGCATCCGGTTATCATGTTGATCATGCCATGTTTCATATTTCTCAAAGACCGATGTCTTGTCTTGCCAATATAGGAGGGGCCGAACCAGAACCCACTGATTCGTCCCTTAACAAAAAATCTAGTGCAGGTGACAATACCGACTGGAGGAAGCCCATTGTTGATTACTTGTGCAATCTGAGTGAAAGGGTGGACAGGTCTGTTCGGCGTATGGCTTTCAAGTATACAATGAGAGATGACGGTCTTTATCGCCAAATAGTCGATGATGTTCTTCTAATGTGCTTGGACGAGGACTAGGCAAGAGTTGCTATGGGAGAGGTACATGAAGGAATTTATGGCACTCATCAGTCGGCTCCCAAGATGAAATGGTTATTGCGACGTGCTGGGTTTTATTGGCCAACTATGATTAATGATTGCTTCAGATATTATAAGGGGTGTGAAGCTTGTCAAAAATTTGGTGATATTCAATTGGCTCCTGCTGCTATGTTACATCCTATTATCAAGCCGTGGCCTTTCAGAGGTTGGGGTTTAGACTTCATTGGACAAATCCATCCGTCTTCCTCAAAAGGGCATCGGTTTGTATTGGTGGCAACTGATTATTTCACTAAATGGTCTGAAGCAGTACCTCTCAAGAACATGACACATACAGAGGTAATTCAATTCATAACCGAGCACATTATTCATAGATTCGGTATTCCTCAAATGTTAACTACAAATCAAGGTTCATCTTTTATGTCACACCAAGTCAGAGAGTTTGCCGAATCTTATAATATAAAGTTGCTCAATTCCTCTCTGTATTATGCCCAGGCTAATGGACAAGCTGAGTCTAGCAATAAAATTTTAATCAAGCTCATCAAGAAGAAGATTGAGGATAATCCGAGGAGATGGCATGAGTTGTTGTCTGAAGCTTTGTGGGCACATAGAATTTCAAGGCATGGTGCTACGAAGGTGACTCCATATGAGCTAGTATATGGTCAAGAGGATGTTTTACCAGTGGAAGTAAATTTGAATGCTTTGAGAATAGCCAAACAAAATGATTTGTCGGCAATAGACTTCTATAACTTGATGATGGACAATATTGATGAGGTTGCCGATAAACGTTTGGCTGCTTTGAAGGCCATAGAGAGAGACCAGTTGAGGGTGGCAAGAGCTTATAATAAGAAAGTCAAGTTGAAGAATTTTCAAGTTGGTGATCTCGTCTGGAAAGTGATTCTACCGATTGGTTCAAGGGATAGGAAATTCGGGAAGTGGTCTCCGAGTTGGAAAGGTCCTTTTAGGATTACAAGAATAGTTCCCGGAAACTCATATTTGGTGGAATCCATACAAGGGACAGTGTTACCTAGAGCTCTCAATGGCAAATACTTGAAGAAATACCACCCGAGTGTGTGGCAAGAAGCCTAAGTAGGCAATGGCTGATATACGATTATCGCCCTTAGCACAAACATGGCCCATACATAATTATCGCCCTAAGAAAAATAAACGGCAGATATACGATTATAGCCCTTAGCACAAACATGGACGATACATAATTATCGCCCCAAGAAAATAAATGGCCGATGGAGTGTTGACATCGTCCTTAGAACAAACATCGTGCATATTATTTTTCGGCGTGCAAGCTTTGCCAAAAAACAGGGGGGGGCATGTGTTGACATCAGATTTTGGCACGGCATAAAAGAAAATGAGATGGCTTCAATTGAAAGGGTTTTTAGCATGAAAAGTTTCACATCGTCGAGTGAAACAATTTTTATGTTTAGGTTATCATCGTCCGACTCCATCTTAGGGGCCAAAATTGTACTCCGAGTGCCAGAATTCAATGTTCCGAGTGGTTTTCGGCCGATCACGCATTCAAGACAACCTTGGATGAAGGAGCTCTCTAAATAAATTGTCTTCGTCTCGTTGAGGCAATCGACTTTGATATATAAGCCATCTCAATCCGAGTTCGTATGCAAAAGTTAGAGGCAATATACTGCAGACTGAATTTAAACGGAAATATGGCGCGAGGTACCACACACCGTGTCTGATGGGTCGCGCGAGCAATTGGGCCCTCAAGAGGGCCTTGAATCGAAAGACCTTCAACACAAGAAAGTTTCGTCTCGTCGAGCCGATCGATTTTCATATATAACTCGTCTCAATCCGAGGTCGTATGAGACCTGGAGAGACAAATCAAGATCAGGATATGTTTTCAGTCTGGAAATCCGAGTGAAAAGCTTACCATCCGAGTGAAACTTACTGATCGAGTGAAAGTGTGTCGTCCAAGTGAACTTATTATCATCCGAGTGAAAATATAGTCATCCGAGTGAAATTGTACTCCAGGTGAAAATATTCCGAGTGAAAAGATTACCATCAGAATGAAAACTTGCCGATCGAGTAAGATATTGCCTTCCGAGTGAATATATAGTCATCCGAGTGAAAGATTGTCTTCCGAGTGAATATAGAGTCATCCAAGTAAAAGATTGTCTTCCGAGTGAAAATATAGTCATCCGAGTGAAAGAGTGTCATCCGAGTGAAAAAGTCCAGTCCAACTATCCGAGTGAAAGACTAATATCCGAGTGGATGAGCTCGAATCCGAGTGAAACTGAACATGTGCCCAAAAGTTTATCAAGAAGACCTCAGGTGGAGAAGTGTTCAGTACGGAAGTTGTGCGTATCATCAAAAAGATAAACTTTGGTTTTTGAGTCATCATCATCAGAAATAGTATATAACCTGCGAATTCACTATGAGACTCGGATAATCCAGTCTGCTCCAAGATCGAGTCCGACTGGAAGGTAAAGATGACCTCAAAAAGTATTCAAGATGGCCTTATTTGAAAAAGTGATCAACTTGAGAATTGTTCGTCTCGTCGAGGCACACAAGTTTGATATTTGGCCGTCTTGATCAGAGATCATATACAAGCTCGACGGCCCACGCAAGGAGGGAGACAGAAGTTGGGCTAGATTCAGACTTAATCCGAGTTGGAATAGAACTAGGACTCTAGGACATGAATTGATGTAATTTCTTGTAAGGAAAGCCTAGATGAATCATTTAATTTTACAGGATGTCCGGATGCCTCTTATATATATTGGGGGTGATGGACGATTAAACAACACACAATTAAACAAATCAATATACAACCTTTTCAGTTTACGTTTTATCTCTCCATCGTTTTCTCTCTCATTCTTTGATGTTCCTCAAGTTTGAGAGCTACGAATCCCGAGGCTCTAGGGGTGAGCGAATCGACCTAGGGCAGCCCATAGCCGCCGCGCTCCCTGACGGGGTCCGTCCCGGGTGTGCGGGGTTTTGGGTGCACAAAAGCGCCCGCCGACTGTCCTGCGTATCGCGCTATCGGTCGGGTCTCCTTCGACGTGAGTTGCGGTGCATCACCCCCGGCGTCGAGGGTACACGTGACGTGTTCGTGTGTTAACACTACTTGACTAGCTTGTTGATCAAAGATGGTTGAGTTTCCTAGCCATAGACATGATTTGTCATTTGATCAACGGGATCACATCATTAGGAGAATGATGTGATTGACTTGACCCATTTCATTAGCTTAGCACTTGATCGTTTAAGTTTACTGCTTTCTTCATGACTTATACATGTTCCTATGACTATGAGATTATGCAACTCCCGAATACCGGAGGAACACTTTGTGTGCTACCAAACGTCACAACGTAACTGGGTGATTATAAAGGTGCTCTACAGGTGTGTCCGATGGTGTTCGTGGAGTTGGCATAGATCAAGAATAGGATTTGTCACTCCGATTGTCGGAGAGGTATCTCTGGGCCCTCTCGGTAATGCACATCACTATAAGCCTTGCAAGCAATGTGACTAATGAGTTAGTTGTGGGATGATACATTACGGAACGAGTAAAGAGACTTGCCGGTAACGAGATTGACCTAGGTATTGAGATACCGATGATCAAATCTCGGGAAAGTAACATACCGATGACAAAGGGAACAACGTATATTGTTATGCGGTTTGACCGATAAAGATCTTCGTAGAATATGTAGGAACCAACATGAGAATCCAGGTTCCGCTATTGGTTATTGACCGGAGACGTGTCTCGGTCATATCTGCATAGTTCTCGAACCCGTAGGGTCCGCATGCTTAAAGTTCTGTGACGATCGGTATTATGAGTTTTTGTGTTTTGATGTACCGAAGGTAGTTCGGAGTCCCGGATATGATCATGGACATGACGAGGAGTCTCAAAATGGTCAAGACGTTAAGATCAATATATTGGATGACTATATTCGGACACTGGAAGGGTTCCGAGAGGTTTCGGACATATACCGGAGTACCGGGGTTACCGGAAGCTATTGGGCCTTAGTGGAGAAGAGAGAGGGAAGCCAGGAGGTGGCGCGCTACCCCCCTTGCCCCAGTCTGAATTATACAAGGGGAAGGGGCGGCGGCCCCCCTCTCCTTCCTTCTCTCCACCTCCTCCTTCCCCCCTCTCCTTCTTGGAATAGGAAAGGGTGGGGGCAAACTACTTGGAGTAGGATTGCCCCCCCCTTGGGCGCGCCTCTCCCTTGGCCGGTCCTCTCCTCCTCCCCCCTTTATATACGGGGGCAGGGGCACCCCAAAGACACAACAATTGATCTATTGATCTTTTAGCCGTGTGCGGTGCCCCCCTCCACCATAATCCTCCTCGGTTATATCACAGCAGTGCTTAGGCGAAGCCCTTCAATGGTAGCTTCATCAACATCGTCACCACGCTGTCGTGCTGACGAAACTCTCCCTCGAGCTCTACTGGATCGTGAGTTCGCGGGACGTCACCGAGATGAACGTGTGCTGAACGCGGAGGTGCCGTACGTTCGGTGCTGAGGATCGGTCGATCGTGAAGACGTACGACTACATCAACCACGTTGTTATAACGCTTCCGCTTAACGGTGTATGAGGGTACATGGACGACACTCTCCCCTCTCGTTGCTATGCATCACCATGATCTTGCGTGTGCGTAGGATTTTTTTTGAAATTACTACGTTCCCCAACAACATAGACATGCAAATACTATCAGGCACTAAGTTCATGATAAATTAAAGTTCAATTAATTATATTACTTAAGAACTCCCACTTAGATAGACATCCCTCTAGTCATCTAAATGATCACGTCATGCATATCAACTAAACCATGTCCGATCATCACGTGAGATGGAGTAGTTTTCAATGGTGAACATCACTATGTTGATCATATCTACTATATGATTCACGTTCGACCTTTTGGTCTCAGTGTTCTGAGGCCATATCTGCATATGCTAGGCTCGTCAAGTTTAACTCGAGTATTCTGCACGTGCAAAACTGGCTTGCACCCATTGTATGTGAACGTAGAGCTTATCACACCCGGTCATCACGTGGTGTCTCGGCATGACGAACTGTAGCAACGGTGCATACTCAGGGAGAACACTTATACCTTGAAATTTACTGAGGGACCATCTTATAATGCTACCGCCGTACTAAGCAAAATAAGATGCATAAAGGATAAACATCACATGCAATCAAAAAATATGTGACATGATATGGCCATCATCATCTTGTGCCTTTGATCTCCATCTCCAAAGCACCGTCATGATCTCCATCGTCACTGGCTTGATACCTTGATCTCCATCATAGTATCGTTGTCGTCTCGCCAACTATTGCTTCTACGACTATCGCTACCGCTTAGTGATAAAGTAAAGCAATTACATGGCGATTGCATTTCATACAATAAAGCGACAACCATAAGGCTCCTGCCAGTTGCGGATAACTTTTACAAAACATGATCATCTCATAGAATAATTTTTATCTCATCACGTCTTGACCATATCACATCACAACATGCCCTGCAAAAACAAGTTAGACGTTCTCTACCTTGTTGTTGCAAGTTTTACGTTGCTGCTACGGGCTTCTAGCAAGAACCGTTGTTACCTACGCATCAAAACCACAACGATTTTCTATCAAGTGTGTTGTTTTAACCTTCAACAAGGACCGGCCGTAGTCAAACTCGATTCAACTAAAGTTGGAGAAATAGACACCCGCCAGCCACCTATGTGCGAAGCATGTCGGTAGAACCAGTCTCATGAATGCGGTCATGTAACGTCGGTCCGGGCCGCTTCATGCAACAATACCACCGAATCAAAGTAAGACGTTGGTGGTAAGCAGTATGACTATTATCGCCCATAACTCTTTGTGTTCTACTCATGCATATAACATCTACGCATAGACCTGGCTCTGATACCACTATTGGGGAACGCAGTATTTCAAAAAAAATCCTACGATCACACAAGATCTATCTAGGAGATGCATAGAAACGAGAGGGGAGAGTGTGTCCATATACCCTCATAGACCGAAAGCGGAAGTGTTTAGTAACGCGGTTGATGTAGTCGAACGTCTTCACGATCCAACCGATCCAAGTACCGAACGTACGGCACCTCCGTGTTCAGCACACGTTCAGCATGATGATGTCCCTCGAGATCTTGATCTAGTTGAGGACGAGAGAGAGTTCCGTCAGCACAACGGCATGGCGACGGTAATGATGAAGTTACCGGCGCAGGGCTTCACCTAAGCACTACAACGATATGACCGAGGTGTTGAACTGTGGAGGAGGGCACCGCACGCGGCTAAGAGATTGTCTGTTGTGCAATTGGGGTGCCCCCTGGCCACGTATATAAAGGAGGGAGGGAGAGAGTAGGCTGGCCAGGAGGGGCGCACCAGGGGGGGAGTCCTACTTGGACTCCTAGTCCAAGTAGGATTCGCCCCCCCCCCCTTTTTCTTTCTTCCACCGGAGGGAAAGGAAGGAGGGGAGAAGGAGAAGGAAGGAGGGAGCCGCGCCCCCACCCCTTGTCCAATTCGGTTTGGGCAGGGGGGAGGCGCGCGCCACCTTGTGGCCCTTCTTCCCTCTCTTCACTAAAGCCCACTAAGGCCCATTAACTTCCCCCGGGGGGTTCCGGTAACCTCTCGGTACTCCAAAAAAATACCCGAGCTACCCAGAACCATTCCGATGTCCAAATGCAACCTTCCAATATATGAATCTTTACCTCTCGACCATTTCAAGACTCCTCGTCATGTCCGTGATCTCATCCGGGACTTCGAGCAAACTTCGGTCATCAAATCACATAACTCATAATACAAATCGTCATCGAATGTTAAGCGTGCGGACCCTGCGGGTTCGAGAACTATGTAGACATGACCGAGACACATCTCCGGTCAATAACCAATAGCAGAACCTGGATGATCATATTGGCTCCTACATATTCTACAAAGATCTTTATTGGTCAAATCGCATAACAACATACATCATTCCCTTTGTCATCGGTATGTTACTTGCACGAGATTCGATCATTGGTATCATCATACCTAGTTCAATCTCGTTACCGGCAAGTCTCTTTACTCGTTCCGTAATGCATCATCCCGTAACTAACTCATTATTCACATTGCTTGCAAGGCTTATAGTGATGTGCATTACCGAGAGGGCCCAGAGATACCTCTCTGATACACGGAGTGACAAATCCTAATCTCGATCTATGCCAACTCAACAAACACCATTGGAGACACCTGTAGAGCATATTTATAATCATCCAGTTATGTTGTGATGTTTGATAGCACACAAGGTGTTCCTCCGGTATTCGGGAGTTGCATAATCTCAGTCAGAGGAACATGTATAAGTCATGAAGAAAGCAATAGCAAATAAAACTAAATGATCATTATGCTAAGCTAATGGATGGGTCTTGTCCATCACATCATTCTCTAATGATGTGATCTCATTCATCAAATGACAACACATGTCTATGGTTAGGAAACTTAACCATCTTTGATTAATAAGCTAGTCATGTAGAGGCATATTAGGGACACTCTGTTTGTCTATGTATTCACACATGTACTAAGTTTTCGGTTAATAAAATTCTAGCATGAATAATAAACATTTATCATGATATAAGGAAATAGAAATAACAACTTTATTATTGCCTCTAGGGCATATTTCCTTCATACCACACGTGTATAGGCACAACGTTCTTTATTGCCACTGTGGCCATCGACGTGGTGAACATCTTCAGACCGAACACTTGGTTCACCGTGTCATCCGTGCTCATGGCACTCTACATAACAAACTTCACCCTAGGATCTGGCTTGTATGTCAGGGACAAGGGGTCACAGACAATATTCTCCCGGATGAGCGTTGCCATCCTAGCGGCAATCAAGAAGTGGATTCAGTTGCCAGAAAGGACTGATGATAGCATCTACCACCACCTGAGCTCAAACAAGCCAAGTGTTCGACCAACAATATAAGGTATGCAAGCCTATGTATCGTTCCAACCAAAAAATGGATTGTTGATATGTTTTCTGGCTTATCCCGTAATGTGTGTTGATGGGGTATGCTAACACAGCAGGTGTTATGATTAGTGACGGTAATGGAGTTCATACGTAGTGAGCATATTTTTATTGCTTAACTATGAAAGAGGGGGCATATGTCCCCTGGATTTTGGGAGGTGAACTCACGCACATCCGCTAGCATTTGGGAGTAAAATTAACTTCTTCTCCGCTTCAAATTAGATTCGTGTAATGGACCGAAGTTCTGATTGTGTTCATATTCAAGTGGTTGAATCCGTGCAACGAAAATGAATAGGACACGAAGCGGTCAGAGGAAAAAGGTGTTTGAAGTAAAGAAGTAATGAATGGGAAGGATGAATGAATGAAATATACGTTAGTCTTTATTGGTGATAAAATGGGGTGTTTTACACCCAGAAGTTCACATGTTGCTTGGGAGCCAAATAAACATAGAGTTATTTGAGAGTCAAGGAATTACATAGTTACCTTGAGAGCCAAGGAAGTACATGATTGCCTTGAGAACGAAGCACTTATCCTAATTAGCTTAAGCAACTAATCTATTCTTAAAAACCCACCTTTTACATCGCCTCTTATTGGGTATATGCATCATCTTGATAAATCCTTTGAATGATCTTGAAAGTCTCCCCCAAAATCCTGTGAGGAAAGTATGAGAAGAATAGTGCAGATATATAAATAGATAGATAGATATAGATATAGATATAGAAAACGACACCAAATTCCAAGACCGGACGACCATATGGTATCATTTCTTTACACTATTATAGAGTCTGTAGGTTGTTTCATTTCGTCCCTCCCCGCTAATACGATCTCTCTCGCCCATCAATTTCTTTCCCACCGACCCTATTTTGATTTTTCTTCTTCTTTCAGTCGTTTTGGCCCTATTCTCGATCTCCTTCCATCAATCGTCGTCTCTCAATTCCATTCCCTTCCCTCAATCCTTCCTGTTCCTGATGTATACCAAAAATGTTCCTAATGTATACCCAAAATGTAGAATGTGTATAATTTTTTTAAAATTGATCGTGTATCAAAAAAATGTTAATCATATATTTTTAAAATGTAATCTTGTATAAAAAATGTTCCTAATATATACCAGAAATGTATAATGGGTATGAAAAAAGTAGTCTTAAAACACAATTTTTTTAAAAAAAAATTAATCATCTATTTCAAATTTGTACAAAAATTGCTCTTGATATATTTAAAAAATGTAGAACATGTACTGAAAATTTTGAACATAAATTTTAATTTTTTCAATAATGTATACAAAATATTAATCATATGTATGTATGTGTGTGTATATATATATATAATTAAACATGCATTAAAATAAGTTACTGATATATATATATATATATATATATATATATATCGAAATATATAATGTGTATGAGAAAAGTAAACATCTTAAATGTCTAAAAATGTTAATCATGTATTTTAAAATGGTAAGCGTGTATAAAATAAAGTTCCTGATACCCCGCAAAATAAAGTTCCTGATGTAAACGTAAAATGTACAAATTGGCATGAAAATGTAGACATGTGTTGAAGAAAAAAGCCGAAGAAAAGTGGTGAAACCCGAACAAACTGAAGAAAGGAACACCCAAAAAAACAAAAAACCATGAGGAAACGAAAAATACCCCAAAACATAAAACGAAACCGAAGGAAATCAAAGAAAAATCATGAAAACCAATAAAAAACCCAAAGAAAACAGAATAGAAAAGAAAAAATTAGTGAAAAGGGGGGAAGGAATAAAGGAAAAACTGAATAAAATGAAGAAAATAAAATAAAATAAAAACCAGTAAAAACAGAAATAAAACGATGAATAAAACAGGAAAAACGAAAAACCGAAGAAAGCATGAAAAAAAAGAAAAAAAAGTATGAGCAAAAGGTAGCGAGCAAACGGCGGCCATTACTGTAAAAAGCACTGGAAACCTTCAGTTAGACAAAAGCTAGTCCGCTATGAGCGAGATATAGCTCTTGCTCCATACATCACAGAAGGGGTTGTCGCTGTTTGATCGGCTAGTCCATCTACGCTTTGCTTTTCTTACCGGTTTTAGGAAGCTTCCAAAACTTCTGAGCGTTTTTTCTTCTGTTTTTCCAAATTCGTTTTTTTTATTTACACTTTCAAACTTTTCTGAAATTTGCAAACTTTTAAAAAAAATGTGAACAACTTTTCAATTTCTATGAACCTTTTTCCAAAATCATGTACACTTTTCAATTTGGTGAACATTTTAGACAAGTCAAGTGTCAATCGATCAACCAAAGGAGTGATGGGTGAGATGGCCCGAGCGAGCTTTCACCAAATTGAAACAATCCTGCTCATCCAGTAATCCAACAAGAACCAAGATGGAACTTTCACCAAAAAAATATTGTGATCTTTTTGTTCAAAATAATTAAGGTGAAGCAGGGTTGGGAACAACAAATCATCTACTAGCTTTTATGGAAGCTTTAACATTTTATGGACTAGTTGTGGTGTGGGAAGAACAGACATTGGGCTGGTCCATCGCATACTGCACATCACCTGCACTCCCTAATATCATTTCCGAGGAGCATACCAGTTTTATGCCAGGAAGAATGGTCACTGATAACATTACTACTGTATACGAGTGCTTGCATTTTATGAAGAAGAACGAGCAAAGAAGCATCAGCCCTGCGCTGATTTAGACTCCGCTTTGTAATTTATCTATTTCTTTTCATATAAAAAGGCTTCTTATTTTTGCAATTTTTTACTTCCTCCGTTTCTAAATATTTGTCTTTTTAGAGATTTCAAATGGACTACCACATACGAATGTATATAAACATATTTTAGAGTGTAAATTCACTCATTTTGCTCTGTATCTAGTCACTTGTTGAAATCTCTAAAAAGATGAATATTTAGGAACGGAATAGGTAGATAAAAAGGATGTGCGACCAGCTTTTGCCTGCAAAGCTTAGGGCATTTCTAACCGATCGCCTAAAATAGAGTAAAACGGGGAGAGTAAACCTTAGTGGAGTAAATTTACTCGACTAAGTTTTCATCCCTTCTAGACGATCCCTTAAATTTAGTAGAGTAAAACTTACTTTTTTTATGGTGCCGCACAGCTCGAACTCAAACCAGATTTCTTGGCAGATCTTATTCGAAATTGCAGTTCCGAGCGGCTACCAATCCTGGTTGGGGGTGATTTCAACATTATTAGAAGAAGAGAGGAAAAGAATAATGATAACTTCGACGGCAGGTGGTCGTTCATGTTTAATACCATCATTGAAAGCTTGGATCTGCGAGAGATAGAGCTTTCAGGTAGAAAGTATACCTGGGCCAATACTTTGCCAAATCTGACGTTTGAGAAGTTAGATCGAGTCCTTGCGAGCGTCGAATGGGAACAGAAATTTCCGTTGGTTACGGTCCAGGCGCTTTCGCGCGGTATTTCTGACCACACGCCTCTTGTGGTGGACTCTGGTGAGGCCACTCGCATGGGGAACAAAAACTCCTTTTCGTTCGAAATGGCATGGTTTGAACGAGAAGGCTTCTTGAATCTGATAGCCAGGAAATGTGCTAAGGATGCAGGAGGTAGGACTGTGGTTGGGCGCTGGCAGAATAAAATAAGGCACTTGAGGAGTTTCTTGCGTGGGTGGGCTAAGCATCTTAGTGGGATTTATAAGGTTGAAAAGGAAAGACTCCTTACACTTATTCAGTCCCTAGATCTAAAAGCCGAGTCCACAATTCTTCAAGCCATGGAGTTTCATGCAAAACTTGAGGCAGAGATGAGATTGAAAGAGCTTCTCCGAGAGGAGGAATTGAAGTGGGCATTGTGGGCTAAGGTTCGCAAAGTCGTCCAGGGGGACGCGAACACTCAATTCTTTCACATGATTGCTAATGGCAAGCATAGAAAAAAGAGAATCTTTCAGCTTGAACAAGACGAAGGGACGATTTTAGGACAGGAAAACCTAAAACTTTACATAACTGAATACTACAAGCAATTGTTTGGGCCTCCGGAGGATAACTGTGTATCCCTGGATGACTCTAGGATTGAGCATATTCCTCAACTTGCTGCTGATGAGAATGATATTTTGACCGCCCCATTTTCGTAGAACATTATAAAAAAATACACTTCCGTGATGATACGTGTTTGTCACAGTAGGTCGTTTTTTTGTCATGCATGTACATTCATGACAAATTTATGACAGAATTAAGATAGTCATACATGTGCTGTCGTAGAAGTGTTCCATGACATTACCAAAATTATCATCACGGAAGTGTCCACTTCCATGACGATAAATCGCGCGTCACAGAAGTGCTTTCGTCAAGGGTGACCGACACGTGGCATCCACCGTAACGGAACGCCGTTAAGCTATCGGGTCGGGTTTTGGATCCGATAACCCGTTAACAGCCCCGACCAATGGGGATTTTCCACGTGTAAAATCATCATTGGCTAGAGGAAACACGTGTCGGCTCATCGTCGAGACAGATGTCATCCACTCACTGGACAGAAGGCGCCTATGATACGTCGACACGTGGCACGGCCCAACAAGTTTAAATGGGCCGGCCCAACTAAAGGCCCACAAGATATTACGGACCATAATGGGCCGGCCCAGCTAAAGGCCCACGAGATTTTGCGGACCATAATGGGCTGGCCCAGCTAAAGGCCCACAAGATTCGCGGGCCATAATGGGTCGGCCCTGGTAAAGGCCCACAAGATTTTTGTGTGCCATAATAGGCCGGCCCAGGTAAAGGCCCACAAAATTCTTGCGGATCATAATGGGCCGGCCCAGTTAAAGGCCCACAAGATTTCGCCGATATTAATGGGCCGGCCCAGCTGTAGGCCCACGAGATTTTGAGGACCCTAGTAGGACGGCCCGTTAACTGGCTGCCATGTTCTGGGCCAAATGCCGGCCCATATTTGATCTGGTCTATTAATGGCCTGCCACGCTCCGAGCCTAATAGTGGCCCATATGAGATCTGGCCCGTTAAAAGCCTACCACGTTCTGGGCCAAATTACGGCCCAGATCAGGTCCGGCCCTTTAAGAGGTTTTGGGCCTAATTATGGCCCATATCAGATTCGGCCCGTCAATTAGACACTATGCTTTTGGGCCCACTTGCTAAAGGCCCACTTAGTAATTCGTCCTGATATTAGTTTTGTCCTGTTAAGGGCCCGTTTAACATTTCGGCCCTATATTAATTTCAGCCTGTTAAAAGCCTGTCATATAGTCGGGCCTAACTACGGCCCGGTTTGCATCCGGCCTGCTCGCAGCCGATATCTGATTGGGCCAAACAAGGACCGAGACAATTTTTCGGTCTGTTAAAAGCCCGTGATTTGAATCGCACAATCATGGGCCGGGGTTCATTTCGGGCTATTGCCGGCCCGTGAGCTGATCGGCACGTTTCAGGCCCAACCTACATCGTGATTGCATGACGACCCGATTATGTACCGTAATTTTACAGTTTGGCCGGTTTACTGCGAAGACAGGATATATATACAGTAAAATAACTGCAGCATCGTGAATAAAAAACCTATACTATACAATAAAGAAATTACGGCATATTACATCCACTAGGCATCAAAGTTCGCCACTATGATAATAAAGCACAAGCAGACAACAGATTACATACACTGGGCATCAAAGATCGCCACCAGTGCAAATAAACACGCCGACAAAATAATATAGAAAACCGACAACACTTCAATAGAGTTCAAGAAAGGTTAGCTGAGGGAGTCCTGGATTAGGGGGTGTCCGGATGGCCGGACTATACCTTCAGCCGGACTCCTGGACTATGAAGATACAAGATTGAAGACTTCGTCCCGTGTCCGGGAGGGACTTTCCTTGGCGTGGAAGGCAAGCTTGGCAATACGGATATGTGGATCTCCTACCATTGTAACCGACTTTGTGTAACCCTAACCCTCTCCAGTGTCTATATAAACCGGAGGGTTTTAGTCCGTAGGACAACATACAGAACAACAATCATACCATAGGCTAGCTTCTAGGGTTTAGCACCTCCGATCTCGTGGTAGATCTACTCTTGTACTACCCATATCATCAATATTAATCAAGCAGGACGTAGGGTTTTACCTCCATCAAGAGGGCCTGAACCTGGGTAAAACTTCATGTCCCTTGCCTCCTGTTACCATCCAGCCTAGACGCACAGTTCGGGACCCCCTACCCGAGATCCGCCGGTTTTGACACCGACATTGGTGTTTTCATTGAGAGTTCCTCTGTGTCATCGCCGTTAGGCTTGATGGCTCCTACGATTATCAATAGCGATGCAGTCCAGGGTGAGACCTTCCTCCCCGGACAGATCTTCGTCTTCGGCGGCTTCGCACTGCGGGCCAATTCACTTGGCCATCTGGAGCAGATCGAAAGCTATGCCCCTGGCCGTCAGGTCAGATTTGGAAGTTTAAACTACACGGCTGACATCCACGGGGACTTGATCTTCGACGGATTCGAGCCACTGCCAAGTGCGCCGCACTGTCACGACGAGCATGATCTAGCTCTGCCGCCGAACAGTGCCCTGGAGGCCGCAACCGCATCGGCTTTGACCCTTAATTCGGAGCCAACTGCGTCGATCGAGGATGCGTGGTTGGACGCCGCCTCGGGGGCTGCGATCCCAACGGCGATCGAGCCGAACACCAGCCCCGCACTCCGCGAAACTCGTGACTCCAAGGAGCCGGACTCCTCTCCAGACTCCGAACCCTCCGCGCCCCTGCCGATCAAATCCGATTGGGCGCCGATCATGGAGTTTACTGCCGCGGACATCTTTCAGCACTCGCCTTTCGGCGATATTCTGAAGACACTAAAGTCTCTCTCTTTATCAGGAGAGCCCTGGCCGGACTACGATCAGCAAGGTTGGGATACGGACGATGAAGAAATTAAAAGCCCACCCACCACCCACTTTGTAGCCACTGTCGATGATTTAACCGACATGCTCGACTTCGACTCCGAAGACATCGACGATATGGACGCCGATGCAGGAGACGATGAAGAACCAGTGCCTATTGGGCCCTGGAAAGCCACCTCGTCATATGACATATACATGGTGGACACCCCAAAAGAAGGAGATGGCGATGGAACAGCGGAGGATGACCCCTCCAAGAAACAGCCTAAGCGCCGGCGTCAGCGGCGCCGCTCAAAATCCCGCCAAAGCAAATACGGTGATTCCAGCACGGGAGATAATAATACTCCGGAGAGTGCCGAAGAAAACCCCCTCCAGCAAGATTCAGCACAGGAGGATGGAGAAGCCATCGCTCATGAGAGAGCGGCAGACAGAGAGGTCGAGGACGATAATTATATGCCTCCCTCTGAAGACGAGGCAAGCCTCAATGACGACGAATTCGTCGTGCCAGAGGATCCCATCGAGCAAGAGCGTTTTCAACGCAGGCTTATGGCCACGGCAAGAAGCCTCAAGAAAAAACAGCAACAGCTTAGAGCTGATCAAGATTTGCTAGTCGACAGATGGACTGAAGTCCTTGCGGCCGAAGAGCATAAACTCGAACGCCCCTCCAAGAGCTACCCAAAGTGCAGGTTGCTACCCCGATTAGAGGAGGAAGCACTTAAACCTACATCACCAGCACTTGATACGGCCGACCGGCCACCTCGTGGCCGCGACAGAGAGGCCTCTCGGCCCTCCACTCAAGCCGCACCCCGTACCAAGGCACGGGAAAATGCGCCAGACCTGTGAGATATGTTGGAGGACAAGGCAAGGCAAACAAGATCGATCTATGGATCGCGTGGGCGTCCCACGACTCAAGACGATAACCGTCATGCCGGACACAAATCCGGTAGGGCCGAACACAGTAGACAAAGCTCATTGGAGCTACGTCGTGATATAGCCCAGTACAGAGGTGCCGCACACCCACTATGCTTCACAGACGAAGTAATGGATCATCAAATCCCCGAAGGTTTCAAACCCGTAAACATCGAATCATACGATGGCACAACAGATCCTGCCGTATGGATCGAGGATTATCTCCTTCATATCCACATGGCACGCGGCGATGATCTCCACGCCATCAAATACCTCCCACTCAAGCTTAAAGGACCAGCTCGGCATTGGCTTAACAACTTGCCAGCAGGATCAATCAGTTGTTGGGAGGACCTGGAAGCCGCATTCCTCAACAATTTCCAGGGCGCTTATGTGCGACCACCAGACGCCGATGACCTAAGCCACGTATTTCAGCAGCCAGAGGAATCGGCCAGGCAATTCTGGACATGGTTCCTAACAAAGAAAAATCAAATAGTCGACTGTCCGAACGCAGAGGCCCTAGCAGCCTTCAAGCACAATATCCATGACGAGTGGCTTGCCCGGCACCTTGGACAGGAAAAGCCGAAATCTATGGCAGCACTCACGACACTCATGACCCGCTTTTGCGCGGGAGAAGACAGCTGGCTTGCTCGTAGCAACAATATGACCAAGAACCCTGGTAATTCGGATACCAGGGACAGTAGTGGCAGGTCGCGTCGCAACAAGTAGAAGCGCCGCATTAACGGCGACAATGCTGAGGATACGGCAGTTAATGCCGGATTCCGAGGCTATAAATCCGGTCAACGGACAAAGCCATTCAAAAGAAATCCTAGGGGCCCGTCCAGTTTGGACTGAATACTCGACCGCTTGTGCCAGATACATGGCACCCCCGAAAAGCCCGGCCAATCACACCAACAGGGATTGTTGGGTGTTCAAGCAGGCAGGCAAGTTAAATGCCGAACATAAAGACAAGGGGCTGCATAGCGATGACGACGAAGAGCCCCGGCCGCCGAACAACAGTCGACAGAAGGGTTTCCCCCACAAGTGCCGACGGTGAACATGATATACGCAACCCACATCCTCAAGAGGGAGCGGAAGCGCGCGTTAAGGGACGTATACGCGGTAGAGCCAGTCGCCCCAAAGTTTAACCCATGGTCCTCCTGCCCGATAACCTTTGATCGAAGGGACCATCCCACTAGCACCCGTCATGGCAAATTCGCCGCATTGGTTCTAGACCCAATTATTGACGGATTTCATCTCACTAGAGTCCTTATGGACGGCGGCAGCAGCCTGAACCTGCTTTACCAGGATACAGTGCGGAAAATGGGCATAGATCCCTCGAGGATTAAGCCCACCAAAATGACCTTTAAAGGCGTAATACCAGGTGTAGAGGCCAACTGTACAGGCTCAGTCACACTTGAAGTGGTCTTCGGATCTTCGGATAATTTCCGAAGCGAGGAGTTAATCTTCGATATAGTCCCATTCCGCAGTGGCTATCACGCACTGCTCGGGCGAACCACATTCGCCAAGTTCAATGCGGTACCGCACTACGCATACCTTAAGCTCAAGATGCCAGGCCCTTGAGGAGTAATTACGGTCAATGGAAACACCGAACGCTCCCTCCGAACGGAGGAGCACACGGCGGCCCTTGCAGCGGAAGTACAAAGCAGCCTCTCCAGGCAGTTCTCCAGTCCGGCCATTAAACGTCCGGACACCGTCAAGCACGCCCGGAGTAACCTACAACAAGACCGCCTGGCACGTTCTGAGTAGGCGTAGCAATGCGGCCCCAACCCCAGCCCTCGCAAAAATGCGACACCAGTGCTTCGCGTACATAACTACGCTCTAGAAATGCCATGGGTACAGGGGGAGGGGCACCATCACGGCACGCCCGAAACACGGCTTAAACCACACCAGGGGCTACCGATTTTTTAATTTTCTCTTACTTTCAGGACTCCATTCTTCGGAAGGCCTGTTCAGCAGTTCAATTGCCGCACAAACGATGCAAGAACCAGGGAAGCAGACAAGCCATGCGCATTACGGAACTTCCAGGTGGTCTCTATCACGAGCAGTATACCTGTTTCGCATACCATTCTGCAGCCTGCCCCTGGAATGGACATGTTAAATAGTCCAACCTTTTGCTTATCGCATTATTTGTATCGTTCTGCTTTGATCGCAGCCCTTTTTAATAAACAATGCATAGCTTTTGTCTATTTTTGCATCACTCTTTTTTTACAAATATATGTTCCTTAACGGCATGTTGCACTCGTACAATTTGGTACGGCCAAAATATGCCAGGGGCTTTAGTACCCCTCAATATGGTGTGAGAAGTCCGAACACTTTAACAAGTGCGGCACCCCGAACTTATAGCATTATATGCATCGGCTCCGAATCATGTCTTGGGTCAATAGTTGGGTTTGCCCGGCTCCTATATTTTGGTGCCTTACGTTCCGCTATGTCGGCTAAGGTAGCACTAGGCGAACTACTGCGATTGTGCCCTAGTTGAGCTGGGTCGAGCACCTCAGTAGAGAAAGCTAAAACTGATTGTCATGATGAAGCAAGAGCTAGTCGCTATTCGAGAGGTTTTTCGAGTCCCTAAAGACTTATGCCGCTTAGAGCGAGGAGTCGGCTCTGTCCGGCCAAGGCATGGATAACGCCCTGAAATCGGTCTTCCGAATACCAGGGGCATCGCCGAAATTTAAAATTATAGAATTCTATGGCTAAGTGAGAGTGTTCACGCATTATAGTCTGATTGCCTTGTTCATTGTGCTGAGCGCCTCCCTCGAAGGACCCAAACATGGGAAAAAGAGCGCTCAGGTTTATCCCCGAACACCCCAGCACTAGCGGCACGGGGGCAGAAGCCGACGACTCGCCATCTCTCAAAATTGATAAACAGCCGCACAGAAGGTAATATTTTAAATTTCAACAGCATTGCTTAGCGCATATGAACAAGTTTTCAGCGCACAGGACAAAACGGGCGAGTTTTACTCAAAAATTACATCCATGGAACATTCATCCGCCATAAGGCAGGCACCCTTTAGAACATCCTTATAATAATTCTTGGGCTTGCGATGCTCTTTCCCCGGCGGTGGCCCGTCCTTCACAAGCTTCTCAGCATCCAGCTTTCCCCAGTGCACCTTAGCACGGGCAAGGGCCCTACGGGCACCTTCAATGCAGACGGAGCGCTTGATGACTTCGAGCCTTGGACAGGCCCCCACCAACTGCCGCACCAGCCCGAAATAGCTCCCAGGCAGAGCCTCTCCAGGCCACAACCGAACTATGAGGCCCTTCATGGCCTGTTCGGCCGCCTTGTGGAGCTCGACCAGTTGCTTCAGCTGGTCACTCAGGGGCACGGGGTGTCCGGCCTCAGCATACTAAGACCAGAACACCTTCTCTATCGAGCTGCCCTCCTCGGCTCGATAGAATGCGGCGGCATCGGACACGCTACGGGGAAGATCTGTGAATGCTCCTGGAGAGCTCCGGATTCGGGTAAGTAACAAGTAACTCACGTTTATGTGTTTGCTTTGCATAAAGAATGCCTTACCCGCTGCTATCTTTTTCACCGCATCCAACTCCTGGAGGGTCTTCTGGGATTCGGCCTTGGCAGACTTGGCATTTTCAATAGCCACTGCGAGCTCGGACGCTCGCGTCTTTGAGTCAAGCTCCAAACTCTCATGTTTTTTCATGAGAGCCTGGAGCTCTTGCCGCACCTTGCCAACCTAGGCCTCATACTTCTCCTGCTCGGTGCGCTGCATGGTCGCCCTCTTCTCGGCCTCGAACAGCGCTTGCTTAAGGGGCGCCACCTCAAACATGGCCCCTACAATAGCCACGATAATCCTGTCATTATTTGCAATTGCATTTTTTATATATATATATTTAAACAAGGTATTTCTTACCTTCCTTGTCCTCGAGCTGCTTCTTGGCATGCCCGAGCTCTTGCTCGAACTGCTCGAGGTTCTGCTTTAGCGTGTCCACTTCCGCAGTCAGTGCGGCGGACGCCAGCAGAGAAGCTTGCATACGCATATTGACTCCTTTTTGTTAGACTCCTGCGAATTTTATTTGATCCTCTATTCGGCTTTTCTTCCCGAACGCCAAACAGAGCATCAGGGGCTACTGTCTATGCGGTAATATTATTTACACATTCTTTACTTACCTCAAAGCCTGTTAAAAGGCTAGCACAAGCTTCAGTCAGTCCGCTCTTGGCGGACTGAACCTTCTGGACCACCGCACTCATAATGGTGCGGTGCTCCTCGTCGATGGAGGCGCCTTTGAGCACCTCCAACAGATTGTCCAGCGCCTCCGGTTGGACGGGGGTCACCGGCACGGTGGGCTTGCTCCTCTTGGAAGGAGGTCGCCCGCCGGACTCTGGAACCTTTGAAGGTTCCGGAGCGGTGTCCGGCCTAGAGCCGGACTTGGAGCCCTGGGGGGTTTTATCCCCTTTACTCCTGGAGTCCGGGAGGTCACCTTGCAGCGCCTCCAGGACCACCTCCTCCTGGCTTGGAACCTGTTGGGACAACACTTCGGCGTCGTCCGTAGGGCGGGGGGAGGTAGCCGTCGGAAGCGAATTCACATCCGACGAGTCCAGTGAACCGCTCGACGACGCGTCGAGCCGGTCTTTGGGTGGGCTGCATAATCATATTCGACATAAGGGAAAGCTGTGCAATAAAGGAATACTATGAATTACTCTGGTATCCGGATACTTACGATTTCGCTAGGGGTTTGGCCCTGAGCGGCCACTCCTCTCCGCCGTCGTCGGCATTGGTGGAGTAGTCCGGAGGAAGGGTTTTCCCCTTCTTGGACCCTTCGGCCTCCCCAGTGAGGGCGGCCTTCCTTTTCTTCTCTCCCTCCGCTGGAGGGGGAGAGGTCTCTTCTTCCTCCTCCTCGTCTTCACGGGAGGAATGCGCCTTGGAGCCGTCGGATGATGAACCCGACACCTCCTGGCGCCGGGCACTTTTTCGAGTCCCCGTGGCCTTCTTCGTGGCCTTCTTCTCCGGCACCACATGGGGTGCCGGAACCAGCAGCTTCGCCAAGCGGGCATCGGCTGGGTCTTCGGGGAAAGGAGCCGGACAGTCGATCTGTCCGGACTTCCCCTGCCAATCCTGTCAAAGGTAAGGGAGCTTAGATCCTGCATAGAGTTAAACTATGAAAAACTAATAGCCTGTAAAAGGTACAAACAACTTACCGTGCTAGCATGACGCTGCGCGCTGAATCCGTGATCCTCGGTAGCGGATGCGGGAGCCTCGGTGCCCTTGAAAAGCACCTTCCAGGCATCTTCGTACGTCATGTCGAAGAGCCTGCTCAGAGTTCGGTGCTGCGCCGGGTTGAACTCCCACAGATTGAAGGCCCGTTGTTGACACGGGAGCATCCGGCAGATGAGCATAACCTGGACTATGTTGACAAGCTTGAGCTGCTTGTTCACCAGGGTTTGGATGCATGTTTGCAATCCAGTCACCTCTCCTTTGCTGCCCCATGACAGGCCCGTCTCTTTTCAGGACATGAGCCGCGTTGGGGGTCCGGACCGGAACTCGGGGGCTGCGACCCACTCAGCGTCGCGCGGCTCGGTGATGTAAAACCACCCCGATTGCCACCCCTTCAGGGTCTCCACAAAGGAGCCCTCGAGCCATAAGACGTTGGGCATCTTGCCCACCATGGCGCCTCCGCACTCCACCTGGTTGCCGCGCACCACCTTCGGCTTGACATTGAAAGTCTTGAGCCATAGACCGAAATGGGGGTGGATGCGGAGGAAAGCCTCGCACACGACGATAAACGCCGAGATGTTGAGGATGAAGTTCGGGGCTAGATCATGGAAATCCAGGCCGTAGTAGAACATGAGTCCCCGGACGAATGGGTGGATAGGAAAGCCCAGTCCACGGAGGAAGTGGGGAAGGAACACTACCCTCTCATGGGGCCTTGGGGTGGGGAGGAGCTGCCCCTCTTCTGGAAGCCGGTACGCGATGTCGTTAGACAAGTACCCGGCCTTCCTCAGTTTTTTTATGTGTCCCTCCGTGACGGAGGAGACCATCCACTTGCCTCCCGCTCCGGACATGGCTGGAGAAGTTTGAGGTGGGGAGTGCGGACTTGGGCGCTGGAGCTCGAGTGCGCGAAAATGATAGGCAAAGGAGGAAGAAGGCTTAGGTGAAAAGGTGGATCCTTATCCCCTTATATGGGTGGACGCAACTACGTGTCCCCACCAGCCTGGTAAAACTCGCTTATCTCCAAGTGTCGTAATCAATGGCGCAGTTGGGTTACCCACACCCATATTGATGAGAATCCCGGAATAAGGGGACACGATCTCTGCTTCGACGAGACGTGCCAAGGAAACCGCCTCGCATGACACGCTGAGGTGGGACAATAAAACGATTCGAATAAAGGCTTGCCCGTGGTGCGATGTCACACTACGGAATACGTCAGCAGATTAGATTTGTGTAAATATTATTCTCTCTATGGCAATATGTGGAAACTTATTTTGCAGAGCCGGACACTATCTTTGTGTTCAAAATCTTCTGTGAAGTACTTGGAGGAGGAACCCGCCTTGCAATGCCGAAGACAATCTGCGCGCCGGACTCGTTGTCATTGAAGCCTGGTTCAGGGGCTACTGAGGGAGTCCTGGATTAGGGGGTGTCCGGATGGCCGGACTATACCTTCAACCGGACTCCTGGACTATGAAGATACAAGATTGAAGACTTCGTCCTGTGTCCGGGAGGGACTTTCCTTGGCGTGGAAGGCAAGCTTGGCGATACGGATATGTGGATCTCCTACCATTGTAACCGACTTTGTGTAACCCTAACCCTCTCTGGTGTCTATATAAACCGGAGGGTTTTAGTCCGTAGGACAACATACAGAACAACAATCATACCATAGGCTAGCTTCTAGGGTTTAGCCTCTCCGATCTCGTGGTAGATCTACTCTTGTACTACCCATATCATCAATATTAATCAAGCAGGACGTAGGGTTTTACCTCCATCAAGAGGGCCCGAACCTGGGTAAAACTTCGTGTCCCTTGCCTCATGTTACCATCCAGCCTAGACGCACAGTTTGGGACCCCCTACCCGAGATCCGCCGGTTTTGACACCGACATTAGCCCTGCTGGGGAGCTGCAGCGCAAGCAGCTGAGCAAGATGATGAGACTACGCTTGTTCAACACTTATATCTTCCTCACTCTGAAAGATAAACAAGCAGACAGATGACAGGTTTTGCACATAAAAGTATCAGTGCTGACAATTCATCACATTTCTTACTGACGAATAAAGTGACACAGTTTAAATTTGCATTAACACAATATGGTATTGTTCAGGTCAAGACATGGAAGGAAATGACATTGTGAAGGAGTTGGCAGCTTCACGACACCACTGGATTACAGATCAAGAACTCATAAGTATTAATGGTTAGTGTGCTGTCAATTTATACCATTTCAGATTGGCAAATAAAGAGACGGTTTAAATAATAGTAGAATGATATGACATTTTTCATAGTTAAGACATTGCAGAATATGACATTGTGCTGTAGTGGGTAGGTTCACCACACCACTGGATTACAGATGAAGAACAGAAGCATACATGCAGTGCAAAAGAAGATCACTTGCTCTGTATAGTTTAATTTACATGGTATGAAGAAGGAACTTGGTTGTACAACTGAAAACTTAAATTTAGAAAGGACACACTTTTGTTTATGAACTACATATAATAAACTTTAAACAAGCAATTTGATGCAAACACCAAAAATAAACAGCTGTTGTAGTCATGCCTAACCAAATATATACAACAAAGCTTGAAGGCTTTAGATGGACAAACTTACATTATTGGTGAAGACAGGATCTATAAAGGCCTTGTCCATGCTGATGGGGGGGCAATTCAAGAAGTTTACCACAGAATCTTCTTCAAAAGCATTGCCTTTATTCTACATTTTGTTAAGAGTAAATATAGATGTGATAATATACGAAAAAATAGAGAATATTTAAGATAAGATGAAGAGTGATGCTACATAACCAAGTAGCTATAAATGTAAGTGCAGCGATACAGGCAAAAGGTACAGCCAAGAGCAATGCACAGCTAAACTTCTTCAGTACCAACCTTATGGTAAGACTAAATATAGATCTGATGTGTAGAAAATGGAGGGCAAAGGAAAATAAGCTGCAAAGTGATGGTACATGAACAACTACCTGTCATTATAAGTACACTGACAAAGGACAGCATGTACTTACAAGAACAAGCAGAGCTAAAAAAACATTGGCATTGGATATATTCTACACTAATGTAACCATTCATACAGATCAGATAATTTGGAGCGAACAATTGATAAGCAAGCTATCATGCATATGCTGTCACATAATGAACCAGGTATGTATGCAAGTACAGTGATATAGGACAACAGGTACTAACAAGAGCAAAGCAGCAGACAGCATATTTGCGATATCCTGTCGTTCTTGTCAAACCGGAATTCTTCTTCGAGCAGATTTCCTGTAAAAAAGATCCGTAAGGCACATGCGGAAAAGTAGAAGTTCAAATTGTCATGTGATTTCATAGACAGTACCTCATCCTGGGAACGAGACCAGTGCATAACAAGGTTTTTCCATTCAGTGTCTTCTAAATTTAGCATAGGAGACTTCACCGGAAATTCGTTTATAGACTTGCCATCAAAGTGTGATTACCTCAGGTAACACCGATACTGCTGCAATGCTTCCTTAAAAAGCACAAGCAAGCTTTGCTCGTCATGACTATCCAGATTGACCCTTGCCTAGTTACAACAATATAATGTAAATCATTGATGTGTTCAATCAGCATAAAACAGGAAAATAATAACCATGAATAATAGCACTTACACGTAAGTTGGACAGGAAGATGTGAAAATGGTGTTTGTCTTCACAATAATCTTCCCATGATGGGAATATATGCACGTAGTCCCTAACAACATTGAAAGCATTGTCTTTAAAACTGGGAATAAATGGAATGGGGTTCCAATCTGTAGGAATTGGCCGTCTCTGTAGTTGGGATGGGTCTTCGGCCGGTGGACTTGCTGTACTTTTTGCTGGAGTGGGATTTTTCTGTGGTACAGTTGGTGCTATGGCAAATGAAATCGGTATACCTTTTGCTGGAGTGCAGGTCCTATGTGGTGGTGCTAGTGGTGTGGCCAGTGAAGTATGGGTACAGTCTGCTGGAGTCGGTCCTACATTTTGTGTCACTGGTTGTACAACCAATATAAGTGGGGTGCTGTCTGATTTCTCCGGCACCACCACATTTTTCAAGGACTTTGCTGGTACTCCTTCAGGTTCGGCAATCACCCTCTTCCTTTTTGATGTCTGATGCACAAGAACAGCATTTGAGTGGAAAAACATGGTATGATGACATATGGAATATGTATTGATAATGGATGGGCATGGCATCTCGACATATATGATGAGTAAACTAAGCAGATGGCGGTGCAACAAAGTAGAAGAAATGCAAGACAACATATGCAAGATACGCGCAATCAATAAAACCTTGCCAAATTAGAACAGGCACCTTGATGGGTGAACAGGACAGGCCATCTGCCTTTGACTCCTTGAGGTTAGAATAGTCATTAGGATGATATTCTGAACAAGAATCAACAGGTGGGGAGCGTACGAGTTTCATTGCTTCCAGAATAGCAATCAATGCCTTGCTGCCAATTTTGTAAGTCATTGCAGTGTTCCACAATATTCTTATGATGCGCGGATTCTGATATTCACTGTAATTGCGTATAATATCTGAGAACCATGAAAACATAAATAGTTGTGAGATTATCTTTGTAATGCAGATGATAAACTAATATAGGGGCGCCCCTGTAAACACTTGTGTGCTATCACTGGATTCTGATGAGAGAGCTCATGTGTGCTGTAATATGGTGCGTGCATTTATATAATCTGGCACAAGTACACAAAAAATAGGCTCCAGAAGTAAGGATAGCTGGCATATGATAGGTTCATAATATACTGTATAGAGAGTTTATTGCCAAACCATGATAACAAGAGCACACAGCAACTAGGCAGATCATAGTGTACATAACAGGGGTACACCATAACTAGGATATATAAATCGGGAAAGTGGAACTGGCTGGAAATTACGGTGTTGTATTGCCGCTAGTAATTGAAAGCCTATCGATCACGTACAGGCCAGCTCTATCAGCTGTTGACTGCAGATGTCCCTGCTCCCCTTCCTGACAAGGAACATACTGTGCTTCCCATACAGAACACTGCACGGGCCGCCGGACGAACCACCGGCCCCACCGCCTGTGTTCCTCCGCCACCCCCACCCCCGCCCCCACCGCCTATGTTCCTCCGCCACCCCCACCCCCGCCCCCACCGCCTGTGTTCCTCCGCCACCCCCACCCCCGCCCCCACCCGCGTCGAGTTTTCTTCGTTCGACGAGGCCCCACCACCGCCCCCACAACCACCGTCCCCACCCGAGCCCCTTCGATCGCACCGGCGAACTCCGGCGAGCTCTGAAAAATCGACTGACCCAATTTTGAAATTTAGTCTACTGTGATTTAACTACTGTGGAATATAAAAGGGGAAAACCATAAGCATTGTGAGTATGGTGTTGAGCGTGCCATGGCGGATCTGAAGGTGCAAACCGGACAAAGGCAACTTCGCAACCAAGACAAGAAATCAGAGTAAAGCAGTGGCGATCTATTTTCTTGCTGCGATAAATAAGTTGATCAGATACGAAAGAGTACCGCCTCTGGTGCAGCGTCGTGTACGCATCTGCTGAGAATTTGACGGTGCTGCGGTAGCGATGGCTGTCGGTGGCGTGGAAGTAGATCTAGGAGGGTAGACGGTGGCGGCGGGGCGCGGTGGACGAGACGGTCGTAGGAGCGGCACCGGCAAGGTGGATGACGGCAGGGATGAAGCGAGAGGACGGGATGCAAGGATTCCGGTCCGAAGCCGTGGATGAGAGAGGTCGATCTCTTGTAATGGATGGCGACGTCGGGGTATCAGCTCCGGCATGGTGGAGGAGAACGACGGTGGATGGGGTGGCGGACGGCGGCAGATGGAGGAGGGTGGGGCGGAGAGGGTGTTTTGGCGCCCACGGAGTACGAATGGGGAAAAGGGGGTAGAGAGAAGGGGGGAACCATGTATTCAGGGCGCGCTTGTCTCAAATGCGAGGGAATTTACAAACTTAGCCCCCGTTTCAAATTTCTACTACATCACAGCAACACTAGTCGGTTGGGGATAGGACGGTAATCTCGCATACACCGAATATTTGCCGACGAGAGTTTGTTTTTGGCGCCCACCATGTATGAATATGAATCGGGGAGGGAGTTGATTTCGACCGAGGACACACTGTGTTTTGGCGCCCACCGTGTATGAATCCGGGTGAGAGGCGGTTACATTACATTTGGGTGAAATTACAAACCTACCCCTATAGAAACCTATAGAAATCTAGCATATAGGCTTTGCGTGGCAGGGATAGACAGTAGTGATTTCCATCTCGCAGATTTTGGTTTCGGGCGGTTACTGCGACTTTCCCCGCTTCGTTCAAATTTTGCAGAGTGCGCGTTTACCGTGCCAACTCAATTCGAATCCCGTTTGTATTCTATTTTTTTCGGGCGGGATCCATTTTCAATTTGGATTACATTCTATATACATCATTTTTTATATATACTTTCAAAAGCACAACAAAGAATTATGCTCCTTTATATGTATAATATGATTTACAAATACAACGATCTCGAAATCTTAAGGTTGAATTCAAAAAAATTTAACCAAATTATGTTCTACTAAAATGTATGAATCAGTAATATCTACATATTAAATAACATAGATGTGTGTGAATTCATATGAGTATGCATGTTTGATAGATCAATTTTGATTCGAGTATGGATTACATGTATCATCATCTCGAATTCAAATATTTGAATCCCTTTTTTGTTCACTCCTTTCATGCCCATCTCTCTCGCATGCATGCTCCTTCAGGTAGCTATCACTCTCTTTTCTCCAGCTCACCCGCACGCTCACTTCATATTGCTCCTATCCTCGCAAACATGGTCTCTCGACGTCTCCCTTGAGATGTGTCACACTCTCCCTATCATTATAAATTACACGGTTTTCATCATCTCTCACGTCTCTACTATTATCTGGTATCACTCGGTACCTAAGCTTTCTTTTTCACCGCCAAACACACAGTCTCCACTCGTCTTTCACTTTGTCTTTCTCTCTATAGGATTCTCTCACACATCCTATATGTCCCTACATATGACTCATACCACTAAAATTACTCTCTCTATCTGTCCTGTAGACACAACATTTGTTGCGGTCTCCTTTTCATCCCCATCCCAGACTGACATTATTCATTTGTTTACCGATCAGACAACCCCGACTACCGTCTCCTCTCTCTCTCACACAGACACACACGCACAACTCCTGCTTCCACTCCCCTTCCCGACTACCGTCTCTCTCTCACACACACACACACACAAAACTCTCGCTTTCGTACCCCGACTCGTATTTCTCTCACAAACATTTATCGACTAGCTAGCCTCTAGATAGGTTTATACACCCACACACTCGTGCTTCCACCATCGCATACATGTCTCTCTCCCGCTCCTTGTATCTATGTAGATTTTTCTTCCCTTCTTGAGACACGCCCTCTCGATCGTGCACACACACACTATCGCCTCATTTTAAGCTGATACCTATCGCACACACACTCCTTGTGTCTTTGTCACACATGCACTCCGTTCTCCTCCACTCGCCCTCTCTCTCACACACACATGGGCTTTTGCAACAACTAGCAAGATGCCCATGCGTTGCACAGAACATCAAGATGCATTTGTATGAGTAGTTATCTTGTGGGGGAAAAGGATGAACGAGGGAAGGCCTTATTTGCAAATGTGGAGAGGGGTGTGGGTATCTTTTTGCAAAATTGCCATAGTTTCCTTCCTATCCGTCAGATATAGATCGGACGGCCTATATTGCAGGATGGCAGGCACACGATCATCACCGACAATGCTTATTATAAGAGTAGGGATAGAAAATAGAGTTGGTGATGATGGTGGGCCTGCCATCCTGAAATGTAGGTCATCTGATTTATATCTGATGGATAGGAAGGAAAATATGGCAATTTACCCGCACTCTTCACCACATTTGCAGATAAGGCCTTCCCTCGTTCATCCTTTTCTCCCACAAGATCTTGATGTTCCGTGCAACGCACGGGCATCTTGCTAGTAAGAGTAGAAATTAGACATATACCACTTCTCAAATCTTGAAACCAACAACATTCCTCCCTTATCTCATCAAAACCGCCAAAGGAATATATTTTGAGTGAAACATAACATATTTTTAGTGATATACGTATTTCAAAGCTAGACATTTTTTCTATCAAATCGGTGAATATGTATTAATCCAGTGGCGGAGACAGGCCTGGGGTAGCTAGGGTTATAGCCCCAGGCCTAGAAACAACTTCCTTTATAATTTCTTCATGCAAAGCATAGAAAATCATAGAAGTTTATCACTCAACATAGCACAGCCCTAGGCGTAGTCTGCATCTAGCTCCGCCACTGTATTAATCTACTTTGATCGTGTGGCAACACATTGGCACATTGCTAGTAGTTATTATAATTTTTTGGACACCAGACAAACGGTGGAGTATGTATACGAAGAGAAGAGGCGCACGCACGCAGTCGGCCTCTCGCTGTCTCGCACACATGAGTGTTACGTAAAGGCGACATTAACAAATAAACCCTAAAACCCTAGGGGCACGATTGCTGCATTCGCGGGTACCGGGTACGTGGTGGAGCACCTTTGTAGGAATAGTAAGCTCGCATGATAATTTGATCCGTAGGAGTTGATGGTCGGGACCATAGGTGAACGACTTGGAGCGCAGTGGCTCGCCAGTTGCCACAGATCGAGTAACCACATTTAAAATATCGTTTTTTAGCGGGGTTAAGAGTTCCGATTTTCAATGGCGCGTTATAAGTAGTAAGTAGTTTTTAGAACGATTGGTATGGAGCGAAAATGGAATTCATAGTACTACATACCTCCTTGGCGTATGGTTGTATGGTTTGTTTGTTTTTTGCGATGGAGGCTGTATGGGTTTATGTTGCGAGATGTTGAACCTGGTAGTTCTAGCGCAAATACTATCGTTTAGATTTAGATGCTGGTTTTCTTTAATGAAAATCGGAAGGGGAAACCCTTCTTCGATTAAAAAAACTACTACCTCCATTCTGGTTTACTAGTCCCCATCGTACTTTGGGTCAAAATTTGTCCACAAACTTTACTTGTAAAATGTGAATGGAAAACGAGATTTTGTTATACCCAAACAAAAAAGGACTGGAGGGAGTGATTTCTTTGACACGGACGCGACCTCTCATAGCGCAGGCATTGAACTGGCGCGCCAGCCAAGAGGGCCGCACTCGCTGCAGGCCTGGCTGAGCATGCCTCCTCGCCGCGTGCAACCAGCTTAAGACTGCCCCGCCTGCCTTCATTGAATCCACGCGTGTGCCGGCAACACGTCCTTCTGCGAGCCGGCAGGCATTTTAGAACACAAAAAATGACTAAAATATAATTAATTTACGCATGGTCTTGACTTGTTGTGCTCGCACTGGTAGCAGGAACTAGTAGAGGATTTTTTATATTTATAACTCTCCTCACATTTTTTTGACTTTGAAGTGAATAATGGTTGTGGACATTATGTATGAATGTGCAGATATCTGTGAACATGAGTTTGATGTGGAAGTTGAACTTGGAATGTCGGGCTTGCGCGTGAACTATACCATGTCCAATGCTTCATCTGTTATTGTTTGGAAAGTAATTGCTGTTATTACATGACCCAAAAAAAAACATTTTGTGCCACATCAGTAGATGCACGGACATCACAACAGGCATGCTGACTGGATAAACATTTGAACCTAGCTATTATGAAGGAAATTTTGTATTGACAACAGTTTTAGATAGCAGGAGACGCCTAGCCTGCTCTGCCTCTGCTAGCTTATTTCTGGCTTCTTCCATCTCTTCTTTGGCTTGGGTGAAGAGAGCATCTGATTGCTCTTTTCGCTTCTTCAAGAACTCAGCTACATTCTCAAGGGCTGCTGCACGCTTTCTTTCAGCCTTTACTAATGCCACGAAGACACGAACAGCTGACGACTCCACCTGGCTTGTGTGTAATCCAACATCATCTTGGAATTTGCACCTTGTGTCTAATCCAACATCATTAGGGAACTGGCACCTTCTCTGTAATCCAGCCTCATTTTGGAAACATGATCTCGAGGTTGACCATACTTCCCTCCTCGCAGGAACTGCATCCTGACATGAAGTTACTTCTTTTTTAGATCAATACTCAGAGCAACCTAGATTCATTTAGTAGAAGCCAGATAAACAGAACTCGGAGAAGTGAATTCAAAAGGAAAAAATAAATAAAAACAGACTACAAGTTGAGAACACCCACTTCTACATCAAGCTAAAAACGAAAGCATTAGGACGATTAAGACTCTTCTTATTACACATCGAAGAACATCATGCTTAAGAGAAACAGAAACTACAACATATACACACCGAAGAACACGAGGCTAGACGAAAGTAATTGAAAGGGTGTTACTTACCAAAGCTCGTTTTACAGGTTCGATGCAACTCCTCTTTAACTTGCCACGCTCCTTGAAGATGTCCCGAATATCCCGTGTTTGGTCTTCATTGCTCCTCTGCATGTTCGCACTCGTGGTTTTAAAATCTCAACATGGCAAGAAAAATATACTACTAGTAATACTCGCGCATCTTGTGGGCAACATTAAAGCACTCGTCCGCCATGTTAGAGCATCTCCAACAAGATAAACTACTCATACAAATGCATCTTGATGCGTGCAACGCATGGGCATTTCGCTAGTTCTAAAAACCTTTCCATCATTTGCCACACTACTGGTTGCAGATGAAAAACCTACCCAAGCACAGCGCGATACAGGAGCGACGCACAATTACAAGCTGATATTCTATTTGACAATGGAGGTTATAACCAATTACTTTTATAGGAACAATAGCACCCAGGAAATTTGAAGGGTAGGTATGAACAAAATTGGAACTGCACATGTACTGCTAAGTGATTCAATACACACATTACCAATCGAGGAGGAGAACGATGGTCGCGGCGGCCTCTCTGAGTCATGGTCGGCAAGGGGAGTCAGTTCATTGTCCACGACGGTGGTACTTCTGCGCTTGGCGTTGGCTTCCGGGAAGCAGATCCGAGACCGTGGACAACGATGCCGGGGAAGAGGCTCCGTGTACAACGACGACGGTGGACCGGCTCCAGTGCGGCGTACGAGGTCATCGATGAGGCAGATGCGCTGCGGTGGACGAGTGTGCCGATGTAAAGGGGAGGAGCACGAAGGCTGCGGTGCCGTGGAGAAGTCTATTTTGCGGTGGGGATAGAAATTGGGGAGTATTCAGGTGTACTACTCTGGGTGCCGGGGTGGGGTTGGCTGGGTAGGATGAACCTGAAGTTACGAAAACAGCCCCCTACCAAGCGTCATCCGTAGGCCTGTTCCGAAGGCTATGATGGTAACTTCCCACTGCTCGAATCAGGGTCGCGGGAGATTTCCCCGCCGACCTCACAATTTTGTGACACTGGACTCCCCGTGTGGCTTGTTGAGTGATTCGGCTAAGCAACTAGCGAGTAGTAGTAGTAAACTCTGCATATTAGGTTTGAGCGAAGTCAAACTTCCTAAAGTTTGACCAAGTTTATAGAAAAATATGAACATTTACCATAACAAATATGTATGATGTGAAAGTACATTCAATAATGAATCTAATGGTATTTATTTGTTATTGTATATGTTAATATTTTTGTTATAAGCTTTCTGAGAGTTTACAAAACTTGACTTTGACCAATGCTAATACGCGGACTTAAATAAAAACGGAGGGAGTACACATTTGTTTTCTTAGTTTGTAGTGAACTAATCATTTGTTGAAATTGTGAAATAAATATATTAGGCTATTGACTTCGAATGTAATGGTCTATACAATTCAATAGTTACAATCATTGTCGAATCCCAAGATGTATACAAGGTCTATACTACTTCACAACATGCTCAAACTCACATAATCCCAGTCAAATGAGAATCTAAATGCATTTCATAGTAATTACTTTGTAGCATGCAACAAGAACAACCATAACTCTACATCATCCATTATAGAAGCAACATTTTGACATATCCCAATGTGTGAATGAAACGTGCAGAGAGAGCTTTTGAAGATGGAGCACATAGGGCGGGAAAGATTGTATGTATGTGGACGAGAGAGTAGGAGACAAACCTAACGAGACAGAGAGAGAGAGAGAGAGAGAGAGAGGAAGAAGTCAGGTCTGTGAGAAAGATGCATACATGTAATATACATGAGATGCGTGTGCATCTGGATTCTATATACGTGGAAGGAGAAGAGACAACATGTTTGATGAGAGAGCAGGAAAAACATGGACGATAGGGAAAGGATCTCGTGGGTTGACGGATTGACAATTTTGTGCGGGGGAGAGAGGGATTGGTAATTTTGTGCAAGAGAGAGAGGGTGGGGGGAGGAGTCAGTCAGCCGACATCACCCTGCTTCCAAATGACCCCGCATTCTCTAGCGCGGTGTGGTCACCGTCTTCGATCTGCTCATTTCCCTCTTTGAAGATTGAGGTGTTGTGCATGTTGGGGTGCAAAGAAGCACAAGCGAGAGTGGTCGCCATATAACCTTGGATGGGGATGAATTGTGTGCTCGGGGGAGTGTGTGTGTGTGTGTGTGTTGTGCTGCGTGTGTCTCTATGTGTGTGTGTTGTGCTGCGTGTGTCTCTGTGTGTGTGTGTCAGATATTGAGAGAAAACAAACCTAAGGAGAGAAATGGGTATTCACGAAGAGATTGTGCGGGCCTTGAGGTGGGCAGGGGCCGGGTGAGGGTGTCAAAATGTGCGCGTTGATGCATGTGTTGCATGCGACCGTGCGAGAGATGGACGAATCGAGAGAGATGGTTGTTGTGTTACGGATGCTCCTCTCTCTGTCTCTCTCTCCCTCTCTCTATCTCTCTCTCACACACACAAGTAAACTAGAAGACCGTTCTCTCATGTATACACAATGTATCGGCATCTGTCTATGTCTCACTCATGCACGATCATTTGCACATTCACACCTCTCTATGTCTGTATCACACGCACACCGTCTCCACATTGCCCTTCCACCACAACACACATATAGACACATACACACGTTCTCTATCAGTCACACACATAAAATCAGTATTAAAAAAAACTAGGGCGCACCTAAAACGTCCAAATCCAAATAAACACGAACTGGAGCTAAATTCAAATATATGGAAATATTGCAGCGTCAAGAACTTTCATAGGAAAAAAGTTGAGTAATATTCGAGGATTGTTTTCACACACACAAAAAGGTTCGGTGGATGTCCTTCGAGCGCGACACGGTGACGCACCGTTCGGTCGACCGCGCGGCCGCGGTTCACGCGCTTGCACATGATTCTGTATCGTGGCCGTGGTACTAAGGCTGGTCACAATGGGCAAGAACATAAACTAGTAACTAATAAAAGCGTTGCCTAAGTCTAATGTTTACGTGTACTAGTAAGGTTTTCTTTTAAGTTTGACCAACCTTATATATAAAACTAAAGTAAGCTCCCACACGCGCACTCATCAATATGCCGCCGCCGTTGCGCATGCCGGCGCCCGCCTGCTCCGGCCAACAATTTCTCGCCCATCACCGCCATGTCGCCGCCATCCCTGTGCCATGAAGCCGAAGGCTCGCCCGCTCATGTCGTCTGCAGTCCCTCCTCGCGATGCCGCCGCGCTGCCAAGCACACGAGCAACTGGTGGAGCCGCGTCTATGCATGCAGCGTACGAAGAGGAGGACGAGCGCATGCTCTAGCACGCCGGCGAG
The DNA here is from genome assembly GCF_056163025.1 of Triticum urartu. Taxonomy (NCBI): domain Eukaryota; kingdom Viridiplantae; phylum Streptophyta; class Magnoliopsida; order Poales; family Poaceae; genus Triticum; species Triticum urartu. The sequence continues at coordinate 103,482,815 of NC_141878.1, forward strand.
GAGGAACTAGCGTGTCATTGTCATCTTCGCCCGCGCGGAGGAGGCACGCATGGTGGCTGTCGCAACGGAAGCTGGTTGCGCGCGCGTCGAGCCCGCAAACCGGGTGCGGATGCGGAATCTACCTTCTAGACCTTGAATGCCACGTGGATCCTGCAATCTGAAGGAGCAATTTGGGTCAGTCGACTCATGTGAGCCGTTTGATGCAACATGGATGGCTAGAAGGGCTTCTTCCACCTCTTATGCCGTCTTCTTCCTTCGCTCCGTCGAACTTCTTTCACAAATCGACTGACCCAAATTATACTACTAGTACGAACGTATTAAGTACAGTAGGAACACGAAGATACGAGCAGTAGTACCAACTGCAAGAAGAACAGTAGTAAGACATAGTACTAGTACTACTGTACGTACTAAAGAGTTCAAATAACGAGAAAGAACATAAACATAGTTCTGCTGGGGCCTCAGCACAACACACCCTTGAAAATAAACTAATAAGCAACTAGTCCGCTTGACACTGCAGTAGAACCAGCATGAGTGACGGCACTGCCACCTATTTGGAGTCCGAGTCCACGTCCTCGACTTCGTCCTCGTCCCTCTTCCTCTTCCTCTTCCTCTTCGCCGACGCTTCACATACACTGGGCTCTGCTTCTTCATCCAACCCTTGTAGATATTTAAACAAAGGTAGGCATCCATTGCTGCGTACAGGATGTGATCTTCATCTAATGTCTTCGACTCCCATGCATGATGAAACTCGTGATGAGGTTTCTTCAGTTTAGCGTACGAAGGATCAATCATGGCTGCTGCCAGGGTCAGCATTGAAGGTTGAGAGGAGGACACCAGGCTTGCCTTCTAGAGATCGAAGGGCTGGCCTACAACGAGACCTATCCGACGCAGGACGTCACTGTCGTTCTTAAAGCCTACAGTAACGAATTTCACTCTTTTGTCCTTGAGGAAGTTCTTAAAATCCTGGCACTCAACGTTGGCATGGCATATGTGGTAGACCAAGCAAACGTTATGTATGCAAACCTGGATCATGGCAGGCTTCTTCCTCTCTTCGTCCTTTAGATCCTTCTCTCGTCCCAAGACTGTGGTGTACTCAACATCTAGCTTAGCGACCCACTCATCCATTGAACTGTTGAACATGCGTAGGAAGCGAGCAAGCCATGCTTTCACCGTCTCGGATCCACGTGTGTAGATGACGATGAACTGATCGCCGGTGATGGCTCTAACCTGGTACTTAGCGGCGACCATGGAGATTTGGGAGGCCATGGATTTTGGAGGAGGGTTAGGAGAAGTTGAACTGTTGTACCCCGCAAAAAAAATTGGGGGCAAACTAATGTGAAAGGACGGGATGACTGGGAGCGAACTGTTGTAAGGTAGAAGACGGGGACGAGTAGGGCATGCGAACGGCATGGGGTTGCTGGCTTGCCCGGTGGATAAATGGCTGCAAGCCCCCAAAGAGTTCTCGAGAACTATGCAGGACCCACTAGATGTCATGTGTACTAGACCCATATCATAGGCCTGACGGTATAGCTTTTGCCTGTTCGCATGCCATGTCGGCGCGTGGATGTAACTTCACTTAATTCCGTCAAACGTCGTGCCTCCCACGACTTTCGCCTCCCTCGCGCGGTCGCACCCTTTGAGACTTCGACCGGCTATAAATGAGCAATTTTTTTGCCTTTTTTTAGACAAGCAATTTTTTTGCCTACTCCGCATGCATGATACTCCATCTGGTCCTTTTTACTCCCGTCAACCGTTTGCAAAGTGTTTGACCAAATTTATACTTTTTTTGAACACCACCTTATATTAATTAACCAGCCACACCAGTACACTCATTCGATACAATATTCACCACACAGGGCGGTACGTTATTTACAAGAATACCATCTAATCTATTGTCAAAGCTATACTTAGCGATTAAGTGTGCCACCTTATTGGCCGAACGGCTAATCTTTGACAATTGAAGATTGTTGATCAACTTCGAGATGCTCAACACTTTCATCTTCAGGTCACGCATAGCAGACCTGTCAACGCTTTGACATGCATCAATGAAATCCCACGACCAAATTTATACTAAAAATATCAATATCTACAATACTCCCAAAACACTTAGGCGCGATTGAGGGAGTCCTGGATTAGGGGGTGTCCGGATAGCCGGACTATACCTTCGGTCGGATTCCTAGACTATGAAGATACAAGATTGAAGACTTCTTCCCGTGTCCGGAAGGGACTTTCCTTGGCGTGGAAGGCAAGCTTGGCGATATGGATATGTAGATCTCCTACCATTGTAACCGACTCTGTGTAACCCTAGCCCTCTCCGGTGTCTATATAAACCGGAGGGTTTTAGTCCGTAGGACGAACAACAATCATACCATAGGCTAGCTTCTAGGGTTTAGCCTCTTTGATCTCGTGGTAGATCTACTCTTGTACTACCCATATCATCAATATCAATCAAGCAGGACGTAGGGTTTTACCTCCATCAAGAGGGCCCGAACCTGGGTAAAACATTGTGTCCCCTGCCTCCTGTTACCATCCGCCTAGACGCACAGCTCGGGACCCCATACCCGAGATCCGCCGGTTTTGACACCGACATTGGTGCTTTCATTGAGAGTTCCTCTGTGTCATCACTTTTAGGCCCGATGGCTTCTCCGATCATCAACAGCGATGCGATCCAGGGCGAGACTTTTCCCCCCGGACAGATCTTCGTATTCGGTGGCTTTGCACTGCGGGCCAATTCGCTTGGTCATCTGGAGCAGATCGAAAGCTACGCCCGTGGCCATCAGGTCAGATTTGGAAATTTGAACTACACGGCCGACATTTGCGGAGACTTGATCTTCGACGGATTCGAGCCACAGCCGAGCGCGCCGCACTATCACGATGGGCATGATCTAGCTCTGCCGCCGAACAGTGCCCTGGAGGCCGCATCTATGTCCGCTCCGACCCCTAGCTCGGAGCCGATCACACCAATCGAGGATGGGTGGTTAGACACCCCCTCGGGGGCTGCAATCTCTACGGCGATCAAGCCGAACACCAGCCTTGTCCTCTGCAAAGCCCGTAACTCCAAGGTGCCGGACTCCTCTCCGGACTCCGAGCCCTCCGCGCCCCTACCGATCGAATCCGATTGGGCGTTGATCATGGAGTTCATCGCCGCAGACATCTTTCAGCACTCGCCCTTCGGCGACATTCTGAATTCACTCAGGTCTGTCTCTTTGTCAGGAGAGCCCTGGCCGGACTATGACCTACAGGATTGGGATGTGGACGACAAAGAAATTCGATGCCCACCCACCACCCACTTCGTAGCCACTGTCGGTAATTTAAACGACGTGCTCAACTTCGACTCCGAAGACATCAACAGTATGGACGACGATGTAGGAGATGAACATGAACCAACGCCTATAAGGCACTGGACAGCCACCTCATCTCATGATGTATATGTGGTGGACACACCCAAAGGAAGCGACAACGAGGAACACAGGGATGCAACGAGGGATCGTTCACTCGAAAAGCAATCAAAGCGGCGACGTAAGCGCCGCTCCAAACCCTGCCTCGACAGAGATAGAAGCCATACAGACCCATCCATAGAGCAGGACGAGCCGGCGGACGGCGAACATGCCTTCGAGCAAGCGTCCGAACAGGGCAACTTGGACAAACAAACCGAACACCCCGTCCTCGGCGAAAACAACAGTCTGGACGACCTTACGCCGGATAAACTCATGGAGCAGAAGAACCTCCACAAAAGGCTCGTCGCCACTGCGCATAGCCTGAAAAAGCAGAAGCGGAAGTTCAAAACAGTGGAAGATGCACTCAGAATCAGATGGAGCAAAGTATGCAACACCGCAGACAAATATGGCGGCAGTCGCCGCACAAAAAGCTATCCAAAGCGAAAGCTACTGCCTGAATTTGACGAGGAGGCCTTAGAGCCCCCGCAGTCAAAAATAGGAAAGCCATCCGGTCGGATAGACGACCGCATGGCCAGCATGGAGCGGCAAGTGGCGCCGCACACAAGCCGGCACACGATCCACCAAAGGATCCGCATCAAAAAGACGGCCCAGCCAGATCTATCTACGGGCCAAGAAAGCAAGCTCTAGTAAGCAATGCAACACAACAAATATCCGAACATCACGGCACACCCAAATACAGGGGTGCCGCACACCCCCTATGTTTCACCGATGAGGTGCTGGACCATGAATTTCCAGCGGGATTCAAGCCCGTAAACATAGAGGCGTATGACGGAACAACAGACCCTGGGGTCTGGATCGAGGATTATATCCTCCACATACACATGGCCAGAGGAGATGACCTCCATGCCATAAAATACTTACCCCTCAAGCTTAAAGGGCCAGCCCGGCATTGGCTCAAAAGCCTTCCCGAAAATACCATTGGAAGTTGGGAAAAGCTTGAGGATGCTTTCCGGGAAAATTTTCAAGGGACCTATGTCCGCCCTCTGGATGCAGACGATCTCAGTCACATAACTCAATAGCCCGGAGAGTCAGCCCGGAAATTCTGGAACAGATTTCTTACTAAAAAGAATCAGATAGTCGACTGTCCGGACGCCGAAGCCCTAGCAGCTTTTAAGCATAACGTTCGAGACGAATGGCTCACCAGACACCTCGGCCAAGAAAAGCCAAGAACAATGGCCGCATTGACAAGCCTCATGACCCGCTTTTGCGCAGGAGAGGACAGCTGGTTGGCAAGATGTAGCACCAGCAACCCAAGTACATCCGAAGTTAGGGATGGAAACTGAAAACCCCGACGCAGCAAGGACCAGCGCCGGAATAAGGGAAACAGCCCAAAGAGCACGGCGGTCAACACCGAATTCAAAAGCTCATGGCAGAATCAGAGAAAGCCGCCCCTCAAGGATAACAGGGACGAGCTATCCAACTTAAACAAAATCTTGGACAAGATATGTCAAATACACAGTATTCCCAGGAAGCCTGCGAACCATACCCACAGAGATTGTTGGGTTCTCAAGCAATCCGGCAAACTCAACGCCGAACACAAGGGGCTCGACACACCAAGTGAGGACGATGACGAACCCCACAAGCAGAGCACCAGGAAACAAAAGGATTTCCCACAAGAAGTCAAAACAGTAAACTTACTTCACATGACGAACAGAATGGCGCCACCAGAGATACGCGCCATACGGCCTATCCCAAAGGAGTCTCGCCAATGGTTGTTAAAACCGATCACCTTCGACCATCAGGATTACTCTAGAAGTATCTGGAACGCAGGCTGGACTGCCTTGGTATTAGATCCAATAGTCGGCGAACTCCACTTTACAAATGTCCTGATGGACGGCGGCAGTGGGCTAAACCTGTTATACCAGGACACAATCCGCAACAGGGGGATAGACCCAACAAAAATTCGCCATAGCAAAACCTCCTTTCAAGGGGTAACGCCAGGCCCGGATGCCCGCTGCATGGGTTCTCTCCGGCTAGAAGTTATGTTTGGCTCCCCCGATAACTTCCATCGCGAACAGCTAACTTTCCACATCGCCCCATTCTCAAGTAGCTATCTAGCACTACTGGGGCGTGAAGCTTTCGCCCGCTTTAACGCAATACCGCATTATGCATCTCTTACGCTTAAGATGCCCGGTCCACGAGGCATCATCTCATTAAAGGGAAATCACTGAGTGTTCCTCCCGCGCGGAAGACAGTGCGGCTGCCTTGACAGCCCCACAATAAAGCGGCTTCACCAGCCAAAGCACCTAAACAGGTCGTCAAGACCACGGACACGGCTAGACGAGTCCAGCATAAACATACAATTGATAAAGGCTTAATAGCCGTATACCCCTGTACTAGGGGCTCCGCGCATATAAAACAAGAGACAATAAAGCTCAATTTTACCCATTTCGATTTATAATTTGTTTATTTAGTATAACTCATGTTCGGCACGATATTTCTTTAACTAAGTTCCTCTCTTTTACAGATGAACACCGTGCTACGCCCGTCCAGGATACGGCACAACGGAGACACAGGCGCAGACGTGCAGCAAGGACCCGTTCCAAGGATTCTTTTCAGATTAAGACCCTGCGTAAACCTTTTTTACTGTCTCGTGTTGATACACATCCCCTGGTTTCTTGGTATAACCAAGGAGGAGGCTGGCGTTTTGGCATGTGGCCACGTCAGAGTTTTGCGCGTACCTGGACACTAGGGGCTTATTACTAAGGGCGTTATCCCGCCCGCCCTCATAAAGACCGAATACCTTAGGGAGTGTTCGGCGTCGCGAGTTTGGCCTTGTATGCATCAGCTCCGAATCATGTCTTTGGTCAAATGTTGGGTTTGCCCGGCTCCTGTGTTTTGGTACCTTACGTTCCGCTCTATCGGCTAAGGCGGCACCAGGAGAACTACTGCGATTGTGTCCCGGTTCGGCCAGGCGAGCGCCTCAGTAGAGAAAGCCGAAAACTGACTGTCATGATATAGCGTGAGACTGGTCAACCACTCGATGACTTACCGGAATCTTTAGGATTCCTCCGCATTAATGAAGGGCCGCTTCCCGGCCAGGCACATACGCGCCCCGAGTTCGGGCGAGCGCAGGCGCCACCAGGGGCTATATAAGTAGCCTCACTGTCAAACTCCTATGGCTAAAGCATCATAGTCTGATTGCCTAGTTCGCTGCGCTATCACCTCCTTTGTAGGACCAAGACGTTGGATCAAGTGTGAAAATGCGCCTTCTGCGAACACCCCCACATTATGTGCGTGGGGGCTGAAGCCGACGACTGCCATCTTTCAGATTATATATACATATATGTTAAACGGCCGCACAGGTGGTATTATAATACTTGCAGGCACAAATATAAAAAGCTTCTACAATTTATCAAAATATTGTTTTACAATAATATATGCTATTCGAATATAGTATCCTTCGAGCACTGCGTCTCTATTAAACGAGCGCCTTGCAGAACTTCCTGAAAATAGTGCTCGGCAGGTACTCGGCTTCCATCCGAGTCTAGGGATGCAACAGCGGTGGCCTCCATTTCCGCCCAATATGTCTTGACACGGGAAAGAGCCATCCGCGCACCCTCTATGCACGCTGACCTCTTCATCGCATTGATATGCGGCGCCGCACCAAGGAACTGCTGCACCAAGTTGAAATAATTTTTCGGCTCTGGCCTCTCTGGCCACAGATGACTCATGACATACTTCATGGCGAGTCCGCGCAACCTATTTAGCTCGGCCCATACGGCCAAACGATCGGCTAATGACAGCGGACGCTCCGGATTGTGGAACTGCGACCAAAAGAGCTTTTCCACTTCGCGATCTTCTTGATCTCGGAAGTGTTCGACCGCACCTGCGGCACTCGCTGCCAAATCCAGATAGGTGTCCGCCGTACTCCACATCCGGTCTAACGGAGCATGTTTAGGATCGCAGAACTTCCTCCGCAGCATAAAGGGCTTTCCAGCCGCGATCTCTCCGGCCTGACGCAGCTCCTCCTTCATAGCTCTCATCGCAGAGCGAGCATCCTTGGCATCGGCAACGGCCTTCTCCAGGTCTGTCTGTTCCACCCGATCTTCTTTTTCAAGAAGCTTGCAACGGTCAGTAGCGCTCTTCAACTTCACAGCCATCTCGGCCATTTCCTTCTTGCTTCGACAGTGAGCAGCCTGTTCGGCTTTTAGCTCTTCAATCGCCTTTCCGGCAGCCGCATCACTTTTTCTGGCTTGTTCCTTAGCTCGGGCAAGTTCCGCCCGAAGATTCTCCATGGCAGCAGCACCATCTCCATCCAGCGCACACATTGTAAGATACTGGCATAAAGCTCCTCTTACCAGGTGCCGCCGGAGTAATTACATACCTTGTGCCTCGTCAAGCCGCTTGTTGACAAGCACGATGTCGGCATCTACCACGTCAAGTTGCCGCTTTAGCTCGGCAAATTCATCAGTCCGGCTAGCCACCCGACACTTCGCCACCTATGTATGAAGGCGGCATATTAAACCTGGGATTATGATCCTCTGCGCGCCGTCACTTTTGACAATGCACAGAGTCTCAGGGGCTACTATCTACACAGGGCACATCTTATTTATGCGCAACTGGCCAAAAAGGGTACATTATTTCACGTACCTCAAAACCTGTCAGTAAACTCCTGACGGCTTCGTGCAATCCGCTCTCCGCGGATGAAATCCTCTCAATCACCATACCCATCAATGCACGGTGCTCCTCTGAGATAGATGCTCGCCCTAGCAGATCCTTCAGCTCCTCCGACCGCGCACCAGACGGTGCCAGACTCGTCCGAGGGCCCTTTTCGAAGGCCGGACGCGGAGGGCTTTGGGGGGCCATAGGACTACCTTCCGGCCCTGCCGGATTTGGAGAAACCCTCCGCGACGATACCTCAGGATCGCCCGCCTTGCAAGGCGGTACGGCAGGGGGAGGCGTTCCGCTCTCCATCATCTCCGGAAGAAGATCCCCCGAAGACGAGCTCTGCTAAGAAGGGCTAAGGTCCGAGCTACAAGGTAAATTTTCGATTACTCTTCTCAGATATAACGCAAGGATTTATATCATTTCTTAAAAAGAAAAACTCCTCTCTACTTACTGCTCGGTGGAGGGCTGATCCCCTTGAGGGCATAATTCGGCCGAAGTATCCCCCGGCGCAGGACCCTCTGACGAAGATTTCTTCCCCCGCTTTGAGGCCATGGTCTCCGGGTCGTCAGAGGCGGTCCTCTTCTTCCCCTGAGGAGAGGAATTTTCGATTCCTCCCTTCTGGACAACCTTCTTCGAGGAGGTTGTAGCTTCCTTGTCCCCTCCCTCGCTTTCCTCCAAAGGCACAACCTCCAACATCCTGACTAGCACGGGATCCGACATGGTCTCGGGGAGGGGGGCCGGACACCTGATTAGCTTTGCTTTCTCTATCCACTCTTGTTTAAAGGACAGCTCTTTTAGGGGCAATTTTATGATAAATATATGGATAGCGAGTCCGGGCACAAGGCTACTTACTTGAGTATCCGGGCGATTGCAGCTCAGACCTGTGTCTTCCGTAGAATCCAGACACACTACTTGTAGTCCGAAGAACAATTTGTACATCTCCATGGGCGTCATGCCAAGAAAATGTTGGAGAACTCGTGGTCCCTCCGGGTTGAACTCCCATAGGCGGAGGGGGCGACGTTTGCAGGGCAGAACTCGGCGAATTAACATAACCTGCGTCACCACGACCAGACTGATGTCTCTTTCTAGGAGATCTCGGTTGCGGCCCTGCAACAGGGGCACATCCTTTGTCGACCCCCAGTCAAGCCCCTTATTGACCCATGACGCCAGTCGTGGTGGGGGACCCGAGCGAAAAGCAGGCAGCACCACCGACTTGGTGCTCCTGGGAGCTCTGATATAAAACCACTCTCGTTGCCATAAGCTGGACTCCCCTTGAAAAGAGCCCTCGGGCCATGGAGCACCAGCATTCTTGCTTATAAAAGCGCCTCCGCACTCCGCGTGCCGTCCCTCGATCAGCTTCGGCTCTACTTTGAAGGTCTTGAGCCATAGTCCGAAGTGAGGAGTAATACAGAGGAAGGCTTCACACACGACGATGAATGAGGAAATATGGAGGATGGACTCCGGAGCTAAGTCGTGAAATTCCAGCCCATAATAGAACATGAGCCCCCTCACGAAGGGATCCGTCGGGAAGCCTAGCTCCCGAAGGAAGTGAGACATGAACACCACACTCTCACCAGGCTTGGGAGTGGGAATGACCTGCCCGTGAGTAGGCAGCCTATGCGAGATTTCGCCGGTCAAGAACCTGGCCTCTCTCAACTTCAGCACGTCCTCCTCCGTGACGGAGGAGGGCATCCATCGGCCTCGAAGGTCGGAACCGGACATTGTCGAAGGTCCAAAGCGCCTGAAATCTGGAGCCTTGGGTGTTGGAACTCGAGGCGAAGGGCGAACTCGTTTGAGATTGAAAGAAAGGAGTAAGGCCTTGGTCTCTTTATAAGAGGTTGAATACCAAGGGCCCTCCCCGTGACCGTTTGGGACTCGCCTTTGATCGAGAAAACATACCAACGGGTACGGTTGGGTTACCCACACCCGTATTGATGAGAATCCTGGAATAAGGGGACACGATCTCTGCTTTGACAAGACGTGCCAAGAAAACCACCTCGCTAAATGCGCTGAGGTGGGACAGTAAAATGATTCGAATAAAGACTTGGCCGTGGTGTGATGTCACGCTACGGAATACGTCAGCAGATTAGATTTGTGTCAATATTATTCTCTCTATGGCAATATGTGGAAACTTATTTTGCAGAGCCGGACACTACCTTTGTGTTCAAAATCTTCTATGAAGTACTTGGAGGAGGAACCCGCCTTGCAATGCTGAAGACAATCTGCGCGCCGGACTCGTCGTCATTGAAGCCTGGTTCAGGGGCTACTGAGGGAGTCCTGGATTAGGGGGTGTCCGGATAGCCGGACTATACCTTCGGCCGGACTCCTGGACTATGAAGATACAAGATTGAAGACTTCGTCCCGTGTCCGGAAGGGACTTTCCTTGGCGTGGAAGGCAAGCTTGGCGATACGGATATGTAGATCTCCTACCATTGTAACCGACTCTATGTAACCCTAGCCCTCTCCGGTGTCTATATAAACCGGAGGGTTTTAGTCCGTAGGACGAACAACAATCATACCATAGGCTAGCTTCTAGGGTTTAGCCTCTCTGATCTCGTGGTAGATCTACTCTTGTACTACCCATATCATCAATATCAATCAAGCAGGACGTAGGGTCTTACCTCCATCAAGAGGGCCCGAACCTGGGTAAAACATTGCGTCCCCTGCCTCCTATTACCATCCGCCTAGACGCACAGTTCGGGACCCCCTACCCGAGATCCGCCGGTTTTGACACCGACAACGGTGCATTAACTTCTACCTCGTTTCTTGTTTCTTGACATATCAACCAATAGGAGATGTGAGTGTGCATGCTTTTAATGACTTGAGACTACCAAACATGACATGCAGTGGTTAGTTCATTTCATGCAATGCTATTAATTAGCAAATAAACATTAAGATCTCTCGTTTTCCCCTCCTCCTTGGTCACAATGCACAATCTAAGATGACTTGCTCACCTAGACGGAGGGAGTACTGATTATAATGAGTACAAGAACTACGTTTTATAATGAGTGTAAAAGTATTGATTTGACATTGTGAATGTTGACACATTCTGGAATAGTTTTTGAAGTCTGCAAAAGTACTCAACTAGTGATGTCGTTCTCCACAAAAAATGTGTTTACCAATGCATGCATGAACACTAGTTACTCTAACCCCCCTCTCTTCTTTAATTCTTTGCCACATCAGCATGTTTGCTATTCCCGTGTGCATGATACCAGCTAAGATACCACCATTATGGCGAGCCTTAATCATTGCATGCAATAATTTAGTGCACCTTGAAATATGAACATGTGCGGGACGTGTTTGTTTTTAATGACTTGAGACTATACCTAGCCCGGCATGCAATATGACTTATTATGCACCGTTCCCCATACCTGCAGGAAGCTCGTTCGTCTCCAAATCTTTTCCTCTCCATGTGTGGAAACAATATGCCTGCCAAACTCTTCTTCTCCCTCCGGCGGTCCCACCACTCCACCCCGTGTGAAAAAATCGGCATGCATGACTCTCCTCCCCCCACGCTCGTCCAATCCGTCGTGACCAGCAATATTTCCACCCCTTCGCTCCCCCGTAATTTACTCCAACAAATATGCCCACATAGGTGTTACTTAACTGCAGGTGCATTCGGTCACTGACATATGGGCCCAACAGGGGTCTGGCCCATATGTCAGTGACGCAACTGGACCGGCAGTTAAGTCAATGCAGCTCAGTCCGTACCTTACATAGGTGTTCCATTGCTTGCTATAAATACTGCACCTCCCAGGACATCACTATCTCCTCCCCCTCACGTTCATGTTCATCGCTATCTCCTCCCCCTCCCTCTCACGTCGACCACCATGGCATCGCCCCTCTCAAGCCCTAGGAGCCCCTCGCTGCACCGCGCGGACGGTCATGCGTCGCCGTTCCGTTCCTCGCCGCCACTAGTCGAGGAGGACGCGTCGGTGTTCCGCTCCTCGCCGCTACGCGACGCGTCGCCGTTCCGTTCCTCGCCGCCACTAGTCGAGGAGGACGCGTCGGTGTTCCGCTCCTTGCCGCGACGCGATGCGTCGCTGTTCTGTTCCTCGCTGCCACTAGTCGAGGAGGACGCGTCGGCGTTTCGCTCCTCGCTGCGACGCGTCGAGGTGGACGCGTCGGCGTTCCCCATCTCGCCAGCACGCGCGTCGGAGGACGCGTCGGCTCCCCGCTACGAGGAGAACGCCGCGCCGCCCGCCGAGCCCCCCAGCCTTGAGGAGCTTTGGAAAGAAATGGATGTCGCCTTGTGGGAGGCTTTTCCTCCAGCGGAGCGTGCCAAAATAGAGGCAGAGAAGAAGGCCGAGGACGAGAAGCGCACCGCAGAACAAGCTGCCTGGGAGGCCTATGTCACGTCCGAGAGAGTCAGGCAATTGGCTCTTTGGAAGAAGGCTCGTGCGAGGGCCGTGAGGGTGGCAGAGGACGCCCGTGCCGACGCCCTGAGTGCAGTCGGGCCCAAGCGCCTCATCTACGCTTGGCGGTACGTGGACAGGGTGCACGCTTCCAGCGAGGAGGAGTACCTGTTGGTGCCGGATCACCACACCAGTGAGATCGCGCTCGCCCGCCAGCAAGCCGCCAATCAGCACCTCGCGAGTTGCGAGGCTGAGGAAGAGGCGTTGTATCGGCGCGCTGGGAAACGGCCGCGCACCAGGGCACTCGTGGCGCGCCGCAAGCGCTCCTCCGAGCGCCGTGGCTTTTAGGAGGAGTATAATTTTTGTTTCGTAAGGCGATCTCATTAGTTTTGGGGCGCAAATGATAAATCCCGAACGTTCAGGAATTTTTAGCGTCCTTAATTAAGTATGTAAAAGGGAAAGTTTAAAAACCTTGTGTATTCGTACGCATTTTGCAAGTACGTGCATATAGCACAAACTTTACTATATACTATCGCACTACACGTCTCTCTCGATATATGCTTGCAGACTGTGCTACTCCCTCCATCCAGGTCAATAAGTCATCTTCGGTTGTGCACCGTGACCAAGGAGGGAAGACTTATACACCTAGACGAAGGGAGTACTACTATTACTTATGTACGTGCAAATGCACGTTTTAACATTACGATGCAGTTTTTGTAAAAGTAGAAAAACAACACTAGTCAAGCTTGTGAAACGATTCAATGCAAAACAAATGCAAAAACGCTCGTTTGATTGTTTACTTTTAGCTTCCTTCTCTGTGGTTATTTCTCTGTCGTACTTTGTACGGAGTATCTCACTGGTTGGAAAGGCATGCAAATTCCCGAACCGCTTCCTACACCCTGTATCTCACTGGTTGCCAGCATTGATGTTGTCGCCCATGTCGAGGATGAGGTTGCCGAGGTCGGGGAAGAAGTCGTCGTTCGCGAAGTCGTCGCTGCCAGCAGTCGTGCGAGTGCGCTCCCTAAAAACCTGATCGCCCCGCTCCCGTACAGGATCACGAGAGGCGGGGTTCCGGAGGCCTGCTGTCCCTTCTCCCGGTGCACACCAAAAGGAGGGATGGAGAAGACTTGCTTGGCAGCGCAATGATCTGGAACGGTGGTGAGAAACTATATAGTGCAGGCTGGGTAGGTCGTGGGAGTATAGCTCTGTCCTCGGCTCGGGTGGCGCGTCGTGACGAGGCGTGGCGTGGCGAGGCGAGCGAGGAGGAGGAGCGCGCGTGTAGGTCTCCTCTTCTCATGCTCATACAAGTGATAGAAGAGCTCACCTTATAAAGGCCTACTAGCAAAATTCCAACATCGACCAGGCCGTCCATGAAACGGGAGTGGCTGTAGGGGACGTTGCGCCAGTTGAATATATGAGCAAGTTACTACGAGATTTAATCCTAATAAGCACAAAATAAATCATGACGGCTATAACAGAGAAGAAACTAATCATGTGGACTAGCATAGTAGTAGGATACAGAGTAGAAACATGAATTCTACCACGATTTCGAACAGGAAGGACAGAAACTGTAACACCCCGGATATGATTTTCCCAATATGTAACCCAACTCTTGCCGTTTCCGGCGTTAAGTTATTTTATTTCCTCGGGTTCGGGTTTTTTGTCTCCATGTGTTGTTATCATTGTCATGCATCTCATATCATGTCATCATGTGCATTGCATTTGCATACGTGCTCATCTCATGCATTCGAGCATTTTCCCCGTTGTCCGTTTTGCATTCCGGCGCTTCGTTCTCCTCTGGTGGTCATTTCTACCTTTCTTTCGTGTGTGCGGATTAAATATTTCTGGATTGGACCGAGACTTGACAAGCGGCCTTGGTTTACTACCGGTAGACCGCCTGTCAAGTTTCGTACCATTTGGACTTCGTTTGATGCTCCAACGGTTAACCGAGGGACCGAAAAGGCCTCGTGTGTGTTGCAGCCCAACACCACTCCAATTTGGCCCAAAACCCACCAAAACCCTCTCCATCATCTAGAGCGTTCGATCACGATCGTGTGGCCAAAAACCGCACCTCATTTGGACACTCCTAGCTCCCTCTACCTCTATATAAAGACCCCTCCTCGAAAATCCGGATCTCCCCCGTCCAAACCCTAAAAAAAATCACCTTCGCTGCCACCGGACGCGTCCGCCCGCCGTCGCCCACCAGTCAGCCACCGCCACGTCAGCTCCCGCGTGCCCACAGCGCCTCCGGCCCGCGAGGCCCGCAGCGGGCCCCCGAGGCCCACTCCCTCGCGCGCCCACATCGCCCGCAAGCCGCCGCCCGCCCGCCTCGAGTCCAGCAGCCGAGACGACCGGAGCCGTCGCTCGCCGTCGACGCCGTGCTCCGGCGAGCTCGCCCGACCGGCCTCGTCACCTCCCTAGCGCAGCGCCGCCTGGATCCCGCCGCCGTCCGCCTCCTCTCCGTCCTCGTCCGACTCCGGCCGGCCACCACGGCCACGAACTCCGGCCACCTCGTCCACCGGCGTCATCCCTGCTCCGGCGACCTCCGATTCCGGCGAACCTTGTAAAATGCGCCCGGCCAGATCTGGATCCGGATCTTGCCTCCGTTGACTTTCCATCCCTAACCCTAAATATTTTGGCAATGTTCATCGCATCGTAACTTTGCATCCGTAGATCCGTTTTGGGCATATAGCATATCAGAATGTTCGTCTCAGAGAGCAAATCATTTCATCTTATTGCATCATTTTCATTTGAGTTCATCTTGATGCCCCAAATGCTATTGGAAGAATGCTATTTGAGATAATTGTCAGATCTGCTGCTCCAATTAGATATTTGTCATTTTTGCCATGATTAATGTGTGCATGATATGCCCCTTAGCTCTTCATGAGTTTTGTTATATTCTTTGCCATCTTTCCAGAGGTGCAACCCATGTATTTTTGTGATGTGTGTGGTGACTAGCACAAGCTTGCAAAGTGGAGCATTCCTTAATGCTGATTTCAGGGACTTAGCATTTCCACTAAGTCCTGGGACTGTTTATCTCAATATGTCATATGTTCATGTTGTTTCCTAGTGATCCGTGCCTCTTTTCAGGATGATCAGTAAGGATGTTTTGTTAATATTGTAGTGCTCTATCCATCCATGTCTTTGTTTGCAATTATGGAGCACCCTAGCCTGAGTCAATCGAGCTCTACTTTTGCTATTTCGTGAATCTGGGCAGATTGTCTACTTGTTAGCGATTTTGCCGAGGATGTTGTAGTTGATCCGTGCATGTTATGTTATTGTTCTTGCCATGTCTAGCTTGTATAATGTGTATTATTGATGGGTGTATGCTTATATTGTCATGACTTGCTCTGTAGTGAGTGCATCGAGCTCGTAAACATGCCTACTTGATATCTGTTTCAGCATGCTCCAGTTTTTCACTAAGTCTGAGTACTGTTTATGTTTTTGCCATGTTCACATGCTTGCAAATGTATTTTCTGATCCCTTTTGGCTCAAGGTCACTAAGGGATTTTTGTTAAGCTCTTTGAGTAGCTCCATGCCATGCTTTACTTTGCCATGTTTAGGTCCTGCAGCATATAGTTTTCATACTCCAAAGTGTGCTACCTGATCTGAAATTCCAGACAAGTGTTAATTTCACTAAGTCTGAAATCTGTTTACCAAATGCATTTTTGCCATGCTTGTTTGAACCTGTTAATGGATGAATTGGCCGTAGCTCAGTGCTAGTATTTTGTTAAGCATCATGAATGGATCCCTGCCATGTATTTTGTTGTCATGTTTGGGTGTTGTAGCATGTTCATCTTGTTGTATTTAGATGGCTACTTGCTGTAAATCGCAGACCGGTGTCATATTTGAATTGCTTGCCATTTCCAAACCGTAACTCCGATTCCGGTGATCTTTATATCGTTTTCAAGCGATTTCATATCAACTTTCTAGTGGCACACTTGTATTTCCAAGTTGAGGCCAGGTTCATTCATTCCTTGTCAAATCTTGCATATGCATCACATATCGCATCCCGCATAGCATACCCTCTTTGCATCTTGTTGTTTGAGCTTGCACGGGGTTGATTGTGTCCTTGTTGCTTGTTTGTCTTGTTTGGGTAGAGCCGGGAGACGAGTTCGCTAACGAGGAGCCCATTGAGTTTGCTTTCGAGGATCCAGTCAACTCTGACAACTTCGCAGGCAAGATGATCATACCCTCGAACTCACTACTATCTTTGCTATGCTAGATGCTCGCTCTTTTGCTATGCCTATGCTACGATGCCTACCACTTGCTTATCATGCCTCCCAAATTGCCATGTCAAACCTCTAACCCACCATGTCCTAGCAAACCATTGATTGGCTATGTTACCGCTTTGCTCAGCCCCTCTTATAGCGTTGCTAGTTGCAGGTGAAGATTGGAGACCGTTCCTTGTTGGAACATTATTTACTTGTTGGGATATCATTATATTGCCTTGTTATCTTAATGCATCTATATACTTGGTAAAGGGTGGAAGTCTCGGCCTCTCTCCTAGTGTTTTGTTCCACTCTTGCCGCCCTAGTTTCCGTCATATCGGTGTTATGTTCCCGGATTTTGCGTTCCTTACGCGGTTGGGTTATAATGGGAACCCCTTGATAGTTCACCTTGATTAAAGCTTTTCCAGCAATGCCCAACCTTGTTTTTAACATTTGCCACCTAGCCTCTTTTTCCCTTGGGTTTCCGGAGCCCGAGGGTCATCTTATTTTAGCCCCCCCGGGCCAGTGCTCCTCTGGGTGTTGGTCCAGCCGAGCGATGTCCTGGGCTACCAGGGGCAACTCTGGGCTGGCCTACCCGATGTCTGGCTCATCTGAGTGTGCCCTGAGAATGAGATATGTGCAGCTCCTATTGGGATTTGTCGGCACATTCAGGCGGTGTTGCTGGATTTGTTTTAGCTTGTCGAAGTGTCTTGAAGAACCGGGATACCGAGTCTGATCGGAACGTCTCGGGAGGAGGTCTATTCCTTCGTTGACCGTGAGAGCTTGTCATGCGCTAAGTTGGGACTCCCCTGCAGGGATTTGAACTTTCGAAAGCCATGCCCGCGGTTATGGGCAGATGGGAATTTGTTAATGTCCGGTTGTAGATAACTTGAACCTTAACTTAATTAAAATGAATCAACTGTGTGAGTTGCCGTGATGGTCTCTTCTCGGCGGAGTCCAGGAAGTGAACACGGTGTTGGAGTAATGCTTGCCGCAGGATGCCCTCTAGTTACTCGCTCGTGCTTTGCCTCCTCTTCTCGCTCTCTTTTGCGAACAGGATGGCCACCAAATATGCTAGTCGCTTGCTGCAGCTCCTCATATTTTCCTTGCCTTACCTATTAAGCTTAAATAGTCTTGATCGCAAGGGTGCGAGATTGCTGAGTCCCTGTGGCTCACAGATTACTTCCAAACCAGATGCAGGGCCTGATGATTCCGTTCCAGATGACGCGCTTGAGCTCAAGTGGGAGTTCGACGAGGACTCATGCCAATACTACGTGTCTTTCCCTGATGATCAGTAGTGGTGCCCAGTTGGGGTGATCGGGACCGTGTCGCATGTTGGGTTTATCTTTTATTTTGGCGCCGTAGATGGGCCATGAGTGTTTGAATGTTGTAATGCTATTTATGTACTTTGATTGACTTGGCGAGTGTAAGCCAACTATGTATCTCCCCTTTTATTATCTATATTACATGGGATGTTGTGAAGATTGCCTAACTTGCGACATTGCTTTCAATGCGGTTATGTCTCTAAGTCGTGCCTCGACACGTGGGAGCTATAGCCGCATCGAGGGCGTTACAAGTTGGTAATCAGAGCCTTCCCCAACCTTAGGAGCCCCCATTGCTTGATCGTTTTTAGCAGCCGTTGTTGAGTCTAGAAAAATGTTTTGAGTCATTAGGAATTATATATCGGACAGTTTAGGAATTCTTTTTACTCCCCAGTCTCCTCATCGCTCTGGTAAGGCATCCTGACGTAGAGTTTTGACTCTTCTCTTCTCAAATTTCATTAAAAAAAATTAGGATCACGCGGGTATCTTGGAATCGTTCCGATGGTTTTGTGACGAGAACATTGTTCTTGGTGCCTCCTGTCTTTAGGGGTTGTGGCAGTGTCCCGGGGAGTTGAGCTCCGAGGTGTTGCCGTCACAATTTTATCGTTGCAGTTCTGGAATACCTGAGTTTAGTACGCCGACATCGAAAATCTCTTTTATGCAGTTCGTTGGTGAGATAACCTCGACGCCACCCAGTACTGGGGCGGGAGTTCGGGAGTATCGCCATAACTTGTATAACGGATGCTTTTCGAAGGCTCAGGTAGATGGTTTCCGAAGTTTTTCTCGGTTATGTGTTGAAGGATGGATACAGCTGGATGTAGGAATTGCTAGATTTGGGTGAGATATTATGCTTCCCCTGTATCCCCAACACCTGCTTGCATAACCGGAAAGGTTCGGGAGTTTCATAGGTGGGAATTCTTGTAGCTCTAGTTCTTCTTCCATGGATATTTGGTTTGAGATTGGGTTTTCTTACCGAGTATTCATTCTTGATCCGTACCTTGTTCATTTATTTCTCTACCTAAATTCTAAGTGGCTTCTCAATTTATGGATATGTGACCATTTCAAGTGGAATGCATTCGTTCATTTTGTTCGGATGTGAAGACTATATGTTGCAATTTCATCCCGTTTGATTCAGCTTCATTATATCTGTCAATGTGCTAACGGTTGTCACCCTCTTCAGGATGGCTCCCGCTAAGAGCACCAATCAGAATCAGAATCAGGATCCGCCACCACCTCCACCTCCTCCGGAGGCATGGCAAGCTGTGATGGCTGCAACCAATGCAAACACGCAGTTGATCATGCAAATTCTTCAAGAGCGCAATCAAGCGAACCAAGGCAACCAAGGAAACAATCAGAATCACTTTGCTACACTCAACCAGTTCCTTGCTAACGGGCCAAAGACTTTCAGCAATTGTGTTGAGGCAACTGATGCTGATGATTGGCTCGTGGATCTGTGCAAGCATTTCGAGTTTAGTAACGTCAGGCCTGAGGACTTTGTCAAGTTCGCTTCCTTCCAACTCAAAGACCAAGCTGTAGAATGGTTCCAGCAGTACAAGGATTCCAGAGGAGGCCGTGTGATTACCTGGGATGAATTCCGTCAAGACTTCAAAGCTCATCATATTCCTCAGAGCGTGGTTGAAAGCAAGCGTGAGGAATTCCGCAACCTGAAGCAAGGCTCTTTGTCTGTCTACGACTACAACAAGTTGTTTCAGAAGCTCGCCCGCTTTGCTAAGCAGGACGTCCCTGATGAGAAGAGCATGATATACCAGTTCAGGGGTGGTCTCAGAGATGAAATCCAGCTAGCTCTTGTTCTCTTTGAGCCCTTGAGGTACGATGAGTTCTACAACATGGCATTGAAGCAAGAGGCTGCTCAACTGAGGTGTGATGCTTCCAAGAAGCGAGTCAGAGATGCTACTCCTTCTTCCTCTACTCAAGTGGCCAAGCAGCAGAAGTATTGGCTTCCTCCTCCTCCGTTCCGTCAGCCGTATCAGCAGAAGAGCAAAGGTGGCAGTGGATCTTCCCACCCACCCAACCCTGGCTTTTAGAACAAGACTTCGTCTCAAGCTCCAAGATCGAGTGCTCCATATCACTGTCCGCTTTCAGAGGTCACGTGCAACAAGTGCCAACAGAAGGGTCACTATGCCAACAAATGCTTCAATCAGAGGCGTCTTCCTCCTCCTCCTGTGAGATCGGCAAGTACAGATGTGGTCAAGCATAACCCCAAGTCCGCCAAGGTCAACTTGCTGAATGCAGCTCAGGCAGAGGACTCGTCAGATGTCATCATGGGTAACCTTCCTGTTAATGATATTCCTGCAAAAGTTCTTTTTGACACAGGTGCATCGCATTGTTTCATCTCGAGACCATTTGTTTCTAAGCATGAGTTGCCTTTACAAGATTTGCCTAGACAGTTATCTGTTGTTTCTCCGGGTAAATTCATGAATGCAAGCGCTATTGCCCCGGATGTTACTATCAGTTGGGCGACTACAAGTTCCTTTCTTCTCCGGTGGTTCTTGGTAACTCGGATATTGATCTTATTCTCGGGATGGATTGGCTTTCTAAGCACAAGGCGCATCTTGATTATGCAGCCAGGCAGATTCAATTGACTCATTCGTCTAAGGATGTAATTGTCTTTGCCGCTCGTGATGATACCATCCATCTGTTTTCTCTCAATGAGAAGGGTGAACTTGATGCTATCTCGCAAATTCCAGTCGTTTGCGAATATCAAGACGTTTTCCCAGAAGAGCTTCCAGAAATGCCTCCGCACCGGCCAGTTGAATTCATCATCGATCTTGAGCCTGGCACGGAACCTATGTGCAAGCATCCTTACAAGCTCGGACCTGAAGAGTTGAAGGAGATGAAGAAGCAACTCAATATTCAAGAGAGAATGGGTCTCATCCGGCCTAGTTCTTCTCCGTGGGGTTGTGGTGTTCTTTTTGTGAAGAAGAAGGATGGAACGGACCGACTTTGTGTTGATTACCGTCCATTGAACAAGAAGACCATCAAGAACAAATACCCGCTTCCCAACATCAACGAGCTGTTCGAACAACTCAAAGGTGCCCAAGTATTCTCCAAGCTTGATCTCCGTATGGGTTATCATCAGATTCGAATCCGTGAGCAAGATATTCCCAAGACGGCTTTCAGGACAAGCTATGGGTCATATGAATACACTATCATGTCTTTTGGCCTCGTCAACGCTCCTCCGACTTTCTCTCGCATGATGAACTTCATCTTCAACGCCTACACCAATGACTTCGTTTTGGTCTATCTCGACGACATTCTGGTTTTCTCGAAGAACAAGGAAGGTCATGCCAAGCACTTGCGTTTGGTACTCGATAAGCTGAGGGAACACCAGTTCTACGCCAAGTTCTCCAAGTGCGAATTTTGGCTCGATGAGGTTCTTTATCTTGGTCATATCATATCTGCCAAGGGCATTGCGGTGAATCCTGAGAAGGTGTCTGCAATTGTGAATTGGGAACCACCTCAGAACGTGAAGCAACTTCGTGGCTTCCTCGGTCTCGCAAGCTACTGTCGAAGATTCGTTGAAAACTTTTCTAATATCGCGAAGCCTCTCTCAAATCTTCTCCAGAAGCATGTCAAGTACGTTTGGTCTCCGGAATGTGACATTGCTTTCAACACTTTGAAAGAGAAATTAGTCACTACTCCAGTTCTGACTCCACCTGATGAATCCAAACCGTACGAGGTCTTTTGCGATGCCTCTCTCCAAGGTCTTGGCGCAGTGTTGATGCAAGAGAAGAAAGTTGTGGCTTATACATCTCGCCAGTTGAAGCCCAATGAGAAGAACTACCCCACTCATGACCTCGAGTTGGCGGCAGTTGTGCATGCTCTTTTGACTTGGAGACATCTCTTATTGGGAAGAAAAGTGGACATTTTCACTGATCACAAGAGTCTCAAGTACATCTTCACTCAGCCTAATCTCAACCTCAGGCAGACTCGTTGGGTCAAAATGATTCAAGAGTATAATCCGAGTATCGAGTATACTCCAGGCAAGGCCAATGTGATTGCTGACGCATTGAGCAGGAAGGCTTATTGCAACAGCCTGATTCTCAAACCTTATCAACCCAAGCTTTGTGAAGCTTTCCGCAAACTTAATCTTCAAGTTGTTCCTCAAGGTTTCCTCGCCAACCTTCAAGTCTCTCCTACCTTGGAAGACCAGATTCGCCAAGCCCAGCTTCTTGATGCTATGGTGAAGAAGGTGAAGATTGGGATTGCCAAGAGTCAACCCAAGTACAAGTGCTACCGCCTTGATGACAAGGGTACCCTCTTCTTAGAGGATCGTATTGTTGTGCCCAAAGGTGACCTTCGTAAAGTGATCATGAACGAGGCTCAGAATTCTCTCCTCTCCATCCACCCTGGGAGCACGAAGATGTATCAGGACCTCAAGCAGGCTTATTGGTGGACACGAATGAAGCGCAAGATTGCTCAATTCGTGAATGAATGTGATGTCTGCAGAAGAGTGAAGGCAGAACACCAAAGGCCAGCGGGTCTCCTCCAACCTCTTGCCATTCCAGAATGGAAGTTTGACCACATTGAGATGGACTTCATGACTGGGTTTCCAAAGTCCAAGCGTGGCAATGATGCCATATTCGTTGTCATCGACAAACTCACTAAAGTGGCTCACTTTCTGCCTATCAAAGAGTCAATCACTGCAGCTCAATTGGCGGAGCTCTATACCTCTCGGATTGTCTCTCTGCACGGTATTCCACAAGTGATCTCTTCAGACCGTGGTAGCATCTTTACCTCCAAGTTTTGGGATTCTTTTCAGAAGGCCATGGGAACCAACATCCACTTCAGTACAGCTTTCCATCCTCAAACTAGCGGTCAAGTCGAGCGTGTCAACCAGATTCTTGAAGATATGCTCAGGGCTTGTGTGATCTCCTTCGGCATGAAGTGGGAGGATTGTCTTCCATATGCTGAATTCTCCTACAACAACAATTTTCAAGCAAGTTCGGGAAAGGCCCCATTCAAAATCCTGTATGGCAGGAAGTGCCGTACCCCTCTCAACTGGTCTAAAACCGGTGAACGTCAGCTTTTGGGAAATGACTTAATCACAGAGGCAAAGGAAATGTGCAAAGTCATTCGAGATAACCTCAAAGCAGCCCAATCCCGCCAGAAGAGCTACTATGATAGTAAGCACCGTGATTTGGCTTTCGAGATCGGAGATCATGTGTACCTCCGCGTCTCTCCTATGAAAGGTACTCGCCTCTTCGGTATCAAAGGGAAGCTTGCCCCTAGATACGTGGGACCTTTCAAGATCGTCAGCAAGAGAGGCGATATCGCTTATCAACTCGAGCTTCCTTCAAACTTTGCAAATTTTCATGACGTGTTCCATGTCTCTCAGCTCCAAAAGTGCTTCAAGACTCCTGACCGCACCGTCAACTTCGAGGACATTGAGCTCCAAGAAGATCTCTCTTATTGTGAGCACCCCGTTGCTATTCTTGAAGAGACTGAACGCAAGACTCGCAACAAGTCAATCAAATTCCTCAAAGTCAAGTGGTCACACCATTCCGACCGTGAAGCTACCTGGGAACGCGAGGATCACCTCCGTTTTGAGTAACCGGCGTTCTTTCAGTCCTAGATCTCGGGACGAGATCCTTTCGTAGTGGTGGAGTGTTGTAACACCCCGGATATGATTTTCCCAATATGTAATCCAACTCTTGTCGTTTCCGGCGTTAAGTTATTTTATTTCCTTGGGTTCAGGTTTTTTGTCTCTGTGTGCTGTTATCGTTGTCATGCATCTCATATCATGTCATCATGTGCATTGCATTTGCATACGTGTTCATCTCATGCATTCGAGCATTTTCCCCGTTGTCCGTTTTGCATTCCGGCGCTTCGTTCTCCTCCGGTGGTCATTTCTACCTTTCTTTCGTGTGTGGGGATTAAACATTTCTGGATTGGACCGGGACTTGACAAGCGGCCTTGGTTTACTACTGGTAGACCGCCTGTCAAGTTTCGTACCATTTGGACTTCGTTTGATGCTCCAACGGTTAACCGAGGGACCGAAAAGGCCTCCTGTGTGTTGCAGCCCAACACCCTTCCAATTTGGCCCAAAACCCACCAAAACCCTCTCCATCATCTAGAGCGTTCGATCACGATCGCGTGGCCGAAAACCGCACCTCATTTGGACACTCCTAGCTCCCTCTACCTCTATATAAAGACCCCTCCTCGAAAATCCGGATCTCCCATGTCCAAACCCTAAAAAAAATCACCTCCGCCGCCGCCGGACGCGTCCGCCCGCCGTCGCCCACCAGTCAGCCACCGCCACGTCAGCTCTTGCGCGCCCACATCGCCGCCAACGCCGACGGCCCGCGAGGCCCGCAGCGGGCCCCCGAGGCCCACTCCCTAGCGCCCACATCGCCCGCAAGCCGCCGCCGCCCGCCTTGAGTCCGGCAGCCGAGACGACCGGAGCCGTCGCCCGCCGTCGACGTCGTGCTCTGGCGAGCTTGCCCGACCGGCCCCGCCGCCTCCCTAGCGCAGCGCCGCCCGGATCCCTCCGCCGTCCGCCTCCTCCCCGTCCTCATCCGACTCCGGCCGGCCACCTCGTCCACCGGCGTCATCCCCGCTCCGGCGACCTCCGATTCCAGCGAACCTCGTAAAACGCACCCGGCCAGATCTGGATCCGGATCTTGCCTCAGTTGACTTTCCATCCCTAACCCTAAATATTTTGGCAATGTTCATCGCATCGTAACTTTGCATCCGTAGATCCGTTTTGGGCATATAGCATATCAGAATGTTCGTCTCAGAGAGCAAATCATTTCATCTTATTGCATCATTTTCATTTGAGTTCATCTTGATGCCCCAAATGCTATTGGAAGAATGCTATTTGAGATAATTCTCAGATCTGCTGCTCCAATTAGATATTTGTCATTTTTGCCATGATTAATGTGTGCATGATATGCCCCTTAGCTCTTCATGAGTTTTGTTATATTCTTTGCCATCTTTCCAGAGGTGCAACCCATGTATTTTTGTGATGTGTGTGGTGACTAGCACAAGCTTGCAAAGTGGAGCATTCGTTAATGCTGATTTCAGGGACTTAGCATTTCCACTAAGTCCTGGGACTGTTTATCTCAATATGCCATATGTTCATGTTGTTTCCTAGTGATCCGTGCCTCTTTTGAGGATGATCAGTAAGGATGTTTTGTTACTATTGTAGTGCTCTATCCATCCATGTCTTTGTTTGCAATTATGGAGCACCCTAGCCTGAGTCAATCGAGCTCTACTTTTGCTATTTCGTGAATCTGGGCAGATTGTCTACTTGTTAGCGATTTTGCCGAGGATGTTGTAGTTGATCCGTGCATGCTATGTTATTGTTCTTGCCATGTCTAGCTTGTATAATGTGTATTCTTGATGGGTGTATGCTTATATTGTCATGACTTGCTCTGTAGTGAGTGCATCGAGCTCGTAAACATGCCTACTTGATATCTGTTTCAGCATGCTCCAGTTTTTCACTAAGTCTGAGTACTGTTTATGTTTTTGCCATGTTCACATGCTTGCAAATGTATTTTCTGATCCCTTTTGGCTCAAGGTCACTAAGGGATTTTTGTTAAGCTCTTTGAGTAGCTCCATGCCATGCTTTACTTTGCCATGTTTAGGTCCTGCAGCATATAGTTTTCATACTCCAAAGTGTGCTACCTGATCTGAAATTCCAGACAAGTGTTAATTTCACTAAGTCTGAAATCTGTTTTCCAAATGCATTTTTGCCATGCTTGTTTGAACCTGTTAATGGATGAATTGGCCTTAGCTCACTGCTAGTATTTTGTTAAGCATCATGAATGGATCCCTGCCATGTATTTTGTTGTCATGTTTGGGTGCTATAGCATGTTCATCTTGTTGTATTTAGATGGCTACTTGCTATAAATCGCAGACCGGTGTCATATTTGAATTGCTTGCCATTTCCAAACCGTAACTCCGATTCCGGTGATCTTTATATCGTTTTCAAGCGATTTCATCTCACCTTTCCAGTGGCACACTTGTATTTCCATGTTGAGGCCAGGTTCATTCATTCCTTGTCAAATCTTGCATATGCATCACATATCGCATCCCGCATAGCATACCCTCTTTGCATCTTGTTGTTTGAGTTTGCACGTGGTTGATTGTGTCCTTGTTGCTTGTTTGTCTTGTTTGGGTAGAGCCGGGAGACGAGTTCGCTAACGAGGAGCCCGTTGAGTTTGCTTTCGAGGATCCAGTCAACTCTGACAACTTCGCAGGCAAGATGATCATACCCTCGAACTCACTACTATCTTTGCTATGCTAGATGCTCGCTCTTTTGCTATGCCTATGCTACGATGCCTACCACTTGCTTATCATGTCTCCCAAATTGCCATGTCAAACCTCTAAACCACCGTGTCCTAGCAAACCATTGATTGGCTATGTTACCGCTTTGCTCAGCCCCTCTTATAGCGTTGCTAGTTGCAGGTGAAGATTGGAGACCCTTCCTTGTTGGAACATTATTTACTTGTTGGGATATCATTATATTGCCTTCTTATCTTAATGCATCTATATACTTGGTAAAGGGTGGAAGTCTAGGCCTCTCTCCTAGTGTTTTGTTCCACTCTTGCCGCCCTAGTTTCCGTCATATCGGTGTTATGTTCCCGGATTTTGCGTTCCTTACGCGGTTAGGTTATAATGGGAACCCCTTGATAGTTCACCTTGATTAAAGCTTTTCCAGCAATGCCAACCTTGGTTTTACCATTTGCCACCTAGCCTCTTTTTCCCTTGGGTTTCCGGAGCCCGAGGGTCATCTTATTTTAGCCCCCCCGGGCCAGTGCTCCTCTGGGTGTTGGTCCAGCCGAGCGATGTCCGGGGCTACCAGGGGCAACTCTGGGCTGGCCTACCCGACGTCTGGCTCATCTGAGTGTGCCCTGAGAACGAGATATGTGCAGCTCCTATCGGGATTTGTCGGCACATTCGGGCGGTGTTGCTGGATTTGTTTTAGCTTGTCGAAGTGTCTTGAAGAACCGGGATACCGAGTCTGATCGGAACATCTCGGGAGGAGGTCTATTCCTTCGTTGACCGTGAGAGCTTGTCATGGGCTAAGTTGGGACTCCCCTGCAGGGATTTGAACTTTTGAAAGTCGTGCCCGCGGTTATGGGCAGATGGGAATTTGTTAATGTCCGGTTGTAGATAACTTGAACCTTAACTTAATTTAAATGAATCAACTGTGTGAGTTGCCGTGATGGTCTCTTCTCGGCGGAGTCCGGGAAGTGAACACGGTGTTGGAGTAATGCTTGCCGCAGGATGCCCTCTAGTTACTCGCTCGCGCTTTGCCTCCTCTTCTCGCTCTCTTTTGCAAACAGGATAGCCACCAAATATGCTAGTCTCTTGCTGCAGCTCCTCATATTTTCCTTGCCTTACCTATTAAGCTTAAATAGTCTTGATCGCGAGGGTGCGAGATTGCTGAGTCCCTGTGGCTCACAGATTACTTCCAAACCAGATGCAGGGCCTGATGATTCTATTCCAGATGACGCGCTTGAGCTCAAGTGGGAGTTCGACGAGGACTCACGCCGATACTACGTGTCTTTCCCTGATGATCAGTAGTGGTGCCCAGTTGGGGTGATCGGGACCGTGTCGCATGTTGGGTTTATCTTATTTTGGCGCCGTAGACGGGCCATGAGTGTTTGAATGTTGTAATGCTATTTATGTACTTTGATTGACGTGGCGAGTGTAAGCCAACTATGTATCTCCCCTTTTATTATCTATATTACATGGGATGTTGTGAAGATTGCCTAACTTGCGACATTGCTTTCAATGCGGTTATGTCTCTAAGTCGTGCCTCGACACGTGGGAGCTATAGCCGCATTGAGGGCATTATAGAAACACATACGGTGCAATGGGAGCAGCACCGTTGGCGTTGAGGTTGCCGCCCATGTCCAAACACCACGTAGACATGGTCTTTGAGCACGGTTCGCAGTCGTTCCACGCTCGAGCATTGAAGTTTGTAACTATTTTAGATTAGAATATACTACTCCTCCGGTGCTAGTAGTAGAGCAGAGTCCTACTCTACTACTCTACTCAAGCAAGTTAGGGCATAGCATTGTAGGGAGTACCAGTACTGTGATCACTTAAGCAAGTTGTCTGGCATCGACATGACCCTACGCTACTGGTATGTGTCTCGTAAGTCAAGCGGCGTGTTGTAGTCATCATCACCTGTCCACTTCCCGCAGCACATATTCGCTTCTCCATCTTTGTCCGCACATAATCTCGTCCAATATTCCATCCCCGCTAAGGCGCCTCCTATTGGGGAACGTAGCAGAAATTCAAAAAATTTCCTACGTGTCACCAAGATCTATCTATGGAGAAACTAGCAACGAAGGGAAGGAGAGTGCATCTACATACCCTTGTAGATCGCTACACGGAAGCGTTCAAGAGAACGGGGTTGATGGAGTCGTACTCGCCGTGATCCAAATCACCGATGATCCTAGTGCCGAATGGACGGCACCTCCGTGTTCAACACACGTACAGCCCGGTGACGTCTCCCATGCCTTGATCCAGCAAGGAGAGAGGGAGAGGTTGAGGAAGACTCCATCCAGCAGCAGCACAATGGCGTGGTGGTGGTGGAGGAGCGTGGTACTCCAGCAGGGCTTCACCAAGCACCGCAAGAGACGAGGAGGGAGAGGGGTAGGGCTGCGCCAAGAAGGAGAGAAACTTGTGTGTATGGCAGCCCAAAACCTCAAGTATATATAGGGGAGGGGAGGGGCTGCGCCCCCACCTAGGTTTCCACCCCTAGGGGTGGCGGCCAGCCTTAGATCCCATCTAGGGGGGCGGCCAAGGGGGGAGAGAGGGGGGCGCACCACTAGGTGGGCCTTAGGCCCATCTGAGCCTAGGGTTTGCCCCCTTCCACTCTCCCTTGCGCCTTGGGCCTTGGTGGGGGGCGCACCAGCCCACCTGGGGCTGGTCCCCTCCCACACTTGGCCCATGCAGCCCTCCGGGGCTTGTGGCCCCACTTGGTGGACCCCCGGGACCCTCCCGGTGGTCCCGGTACGTTACCGATAAAACCCGAAACTTTTCCGATGACCAAAACAGGACTTCCCATATATAAATCTTTACCTCCGAACCATTCCGGAACTCCTCGTGACGTCCGGGATCTCATCCGGGACTCCGAACAACATTCGGTAACCACATACAAACTTCCTTTATAACCCTAGCGTCATCGAACCTTAAGTGTGTAGACCCTACGGGTTCGGGAACCATGCAGACATGACCGAGACGTTCTCCGGTCAATAACCAACAGAGGGATCTGGATACCCATGTTGGTTCCCACATGTTCCACGACGATCTCATCGGATGAACCACGATGTCGAGGATTCGATCAATCCCGTATACAATTCCCTTTGTCTAGCGGTATTGTACTTGCCCGAGATTCGATCGTCGGTATCCCGATACCTTGTTCAATCTCGTTACCGGCAAGTCTCTTTTACTCGTTCCGTAACACATCATCCTGTGATCAACTCCTTGGTGACATTGTGCACATTATGATGATGTCCTACCGAGTGGGCCCAGAGATACCTCTCCGTTTACACGGAGTGACAAATCCCAGTCTTGATTCGTGCCAACCCAACAGACACTTTCAGAGATACCCGTAGTGCACCTTTATAGCCACCCAGTTACGTTGTGACGTTTGGCACACCCAAAGTATTCCTACGGTATCCGGGAGTTGCACAATCTCATGGTCTAAGGAAATGATACTTGACATTAGAAAAGCTTTAGCAAACGAACTACACGATCTATGTGCTAGGCTTAGGATTGGGTCTTATCCATCACATCATTCTCCTAATGATGTGATCCCGTCATCAACGACATCCAATGTCCATGGTCAGGAAACCGTAACCATCTATTGATCAACGAGCTAGTCAACTAGAGGCTTACTAGGGACATGGTGTTGTCTATGTATCCACACATGTATCTGAGTTTCCTATCAATACAATTCTAGCATGGAGAATAAACGATTATCATGAACAAGGAAATAATAATAATCAATTTATTATTGCCTCTAGGGCATATTTCCAACAGTCTCCCACTTGCACTAGAGTCAATAATCTAGTTCACATCGCCATGTGATTAACACTCACAGGTCACATCGCCATGTGACCAACATCCAAAGAGTTTACTAGTGTCACTAAACTAGTTCACATCATCATGTGATTAAGACTCAATGAGTTCTGGGTTTGATCATGTTTTGCTTGTGAGAGAGGTTTTAGTCAACGGGTCTGCAACATTCAGATCCGTATGTACTTCGCAAATCTCTAGGTCATATTATAAATGCTGCTTCCACGCTCCACTTGGAGCTATTCCAAATGGTTGCTCCACTATACGTATCCGGTTTGCTACTCAGAGTCATTCGGATAGGTGTTAAAGCTTGCATCGATGTAACCCTTTACGCTGAACTCTATATCACCTCCATAATCGAAAAACATGTCCTTATTACTCCAAGGACAATTTTTGACCGCTATCTAGTGATCCACTCCTAGATCACCTTTGTACCCTCTTGCCAGACATGTGGC
The DNA here is from genome assembly GCF_056163025.1 of Triticum urartu. NCBI lineage: Eukaryota > Viridiplantae > Streptophyta > Magnoliopsida > Poales > Poaceae > Triticum > Triticum urartu. The sequence continues at coordinate 103,513,290 of NC_141878.1, forward strand.
AAGGCACACATCAGGTGCGGTACTCAGCATGGCATACCGTATAGAGCCTATGACAAGAGCATAGGGGACGACATTCGTCCTTTCTCTTTCTTCTGCCGTGGTCGAGCTTTAAGTCTTAACTTCATACCTTACAACTCAGGCAAGAACTCCTTCTTTGAATGATCCATCTTGAACACCTTCAAGATCATGTCAAGGTATGTGCTCATTTGAAAGTACCATTAAGCGTTTTGATCTATCCTTATAGATCTTGATGCTCAACGTTAAAGTAGCTTAATCCAGGCTTTCCATTGAAAAACACTTTTCAAATAACTCTGCATGCTTTCTAGAAATTCTACATCATTTCCGATCAACAACCTGTTAACAACACACACTCATCGGAAATTCTATAGTGCTCCCACTCACTTCTTTGGAAATACAAGTTTCTCATAAACTTTGTATACACCCAAAATCTTTGATCATCTCATCAAAGCATACATTCCAACTCCGAGATGCTTACTCCAGTACTTAGAGGGATTGCTGGAGCTTTGCATACTTATTAGCATCTTTCAGGATTGACAAAACCTTCCGGTTGTATCACATACAACCTTTTCTCAAGAAAATCGTTGAGGAAACAATGTTTTGACATCCTATCTGCAAGATTTCATAAATAATGCAGTAATTGCTAATATAATTCCAACAGACTCTTAGCATCGCTATGAGTGAGAAAGTCTCATCATAGTCAACTCCTTGAACTTGTCGGAAAAAAAATCTTAACGACAAGTCGAGCTTTCTTAATGGTGATACTTACCATCATTGTCCGTCTTCCTTTTAAAATCCATATGTACCTAATAGCCTTACGACCATCAAGTAGTTCTTCCAAAGTCTACACTTTGTTTTCATATATGGATCCTTTCTCGGATTTTATGGCCTTGAGCCATTTTTGGAATCCGGGCCCACCATCGCTTCTCCATAGCACATAGGTTCATTGTTGTCTAGCAACATGACTTCCAAGACAGGATTACGTACCACTCTAAAGTAGTACGCATCCTTGTCATCCTACGAGGTTTGGTAGTGACTTGATCCGAAGTTTCATGATCACTATCATAAGCTTCCACTTCAATTGGTGTAGGTGCCACAGGAACAACTCCCTGTGCCCTGCTACACACTAGTTGAAGTGACGGTTCAATAACCTCATCAAGTCTCCACCATCCTCCCACTCAATTCCTTCGAGAGAAACTTTTCCTCGAGAAAGGACCCGATTCTAGAAACAATCCCTTATTGCTTTCGGATCTGAGACAGGAGGTATACCCAACTATTTTGGGTGTCCTATGAAGATGCATTTATCCGCTTAGGGTTTGAGCTTATCAGCCTGAAACTTTTTCACATAAGCGTCGCAGCCCCAAACTTTTAAGAAATGACAGCTTAGGTTTCTCTAAACCATAGTTCATACGGTGTCATCTCATCGGAATTACATGGTGCCCTATTTAAAGTAAATGTGCTTGTCTCTAATGCCTAACCCATAAACTATCGTGGGAATTCGATAAGAGACATCATGGTATGCATCATATCCAATAGGGTGCAATTATGATGTTCGGACATACCATCACACTATGGTGTTCCAGGATGTATTAGTTGTGAAACAATTTCCACAATGTCTTAATTCTGTGCCAAACTCGTAATTCAGATATTCATCTCTATGATCATATCATAGATCTTTTATCCTCTTGTCACGACGATCTTTCAACTTCACCCTGAAATTACTTGAACCTTTCAATAATTCAGACTCATGATTCATCAAGTAAATATACTCAACATCTACTCAAATCATCTGTGAAGTAAGAACATAATGATATCCACTACATGCCTCAGCACTCATTGGACTGCACACATCAAAATGTATTACTTCCAACAAGTTGCTTTCTAGTTCCATTTTACTGAAAAACGAGGCTTTCAGTCATCTTGCCCATGTGGTATGATTTGCATGTCTCAAGTGATTCAAAATCAAGTGAGTCCAAACGGTCCATTTGCATGGAGTTTCTTCATGCATATACACCAATAGACATGGTTTGCATGTCTCAAACTTTTCAAAAAACGAGTGAGCCCAAAGATCCATCAACATGGAGCTTCTTCATGCGTTTTATACCGATATGACTTACGTGGCAGTGCCACAAGTAGGTGGTACTATCATTACTATCTTATATCTTTTGGCATGAACATGTGTATCACTACGATCGAGATTCAATAAACCATTCATTTTAGGTGCAAGACCATTGAAGGTATTATTCAAATAAACAGAGTAACCATTATTCTCCTTAAATGAATAACCGTATTGCGATAGACATGATCCAATCATGTCTATGCTCAATGCAAACACCAATCTTGATGGTAGAGGGAGCGTACGATATTTGATCAACCTTGGAAATACTTCCAACACATATCGTCATCTCACCTTTTAGCTAGTCTCCGTTTATTCCGTAGCTTTTATTTCGAGTTACTAACACTTAATAACCGAACCGGTATCTAATACCCTGGTGCTACTAGGAGTACTAGTAAAGTACACATTAACACAATGTATATCCAATATACTTCTACCGACCTTGCCAGCCTTCTCATCTACCAAGTATCTAGGGTAATTCTGCTCCAGTGGTTGTTCCCCTTATTACAGAAGCACTTAGTCTTGGGTTTGGGTTCAACTTTGGGTTTCTTCATTAGAGCAGCAGCTGATTTGCCGTTTCATGAAGTATCCCTTCTTGCCCTTGCCCTTCTTGAAACTAGTGGTTTCACTAACCATCAACAATTGATGCTCCTTCTTGATTTCTACTTTCGCGGTGTCAAACATCGTGAATATTTCAAGGATCATCATATCTATCCCTGATATGTTATAGTTCATCACGAGCTCTAGCAGCTTGGTGGCAATGACTTCAGAGAAATATCACTATCCCATCTGGAAGATCAACTCCCACTCGAATCAAATGATTGTTGTACTCAGACAATCTGAGCACAAGCTCAACAATTGAGCTTTTCTCCTTAGTTTGCAGGCTAAGAAAATCGTCGGAGGTCTTATACCTCTTGACGTGGGCACGAGCCTGAAATCCCAATTTCAGCCCTCGAAACATCTCATATGTTTCGCGACGTTTCAAAAGGTCTTCGGTGCCTCAACTCTAAACCGTTTAACTGAACTATCACGTAGTTATCAAAATGTGTATGTCAGATGTTCGCAACATCCACAGGCGACGTTCGAGGTTCAGCACACTGAGCGGTGCATTAAGGACATAAGCCTTCTATGAAGCAATGAGGACAATCCTCAGTTTACGGGCCTAGTCCGCATAATTGCTACTATCAACTTTCAACTAAATTTTCTCTAGGAACATATCTAAACAGTAGAACTGAAGCGCGAGCTACGACATAATTTGCGAAGATATTTTGACTATGTTCAGGATAATTAAGTTCATCTTATGAACTCCCACTCAGATAGACATCCCTCTAGTCATCTAAGTGATTACATGATCCGAGTCAACTAGGCCATGTCCGATCATCACGTGAGACGGACTAGTCATCATCGGTGAACATCTTCATGTTGATCGTATCTACCATACGACTCATGCTCGACCTTTCGGTCTCTTGTGTTCCGAGGCCATGTCTGTACATGCTAGGCTCGTCAAGTCAACCTAAGTGTTTCACGTGTGTAAATTTGTCTTACACCCGTTGTATGTGAACGTTAGAATCTATCACACCCGATCATCACGTGGTGCTTCGAAACAACGAACTGTCGCAACGGTGCACAGTTAGGGGGAACACTTTCTTGAAATTATTATGAGGGATCATCTTATTTACTACCGTCGTTCTAAGTAAACAAGATGCAAAAACATGATAAACATCACATGCAATCAAATAGTGACATGATATGGCCATCATCACTTTGCTCCTCTTGATCTCCATCTTCGGGGCTCCATGATCATCATCGTCACCGGCATGACACCATGATCTCCATCATCATGATCTCTATCATCGTGTCTTCATGAAGTTGTCTCGCCAACTATTACTTCTACTACTACAGGTAATGGTTAGCAATAAAGTAAAGTAATTACATGACATTTATGTTGACACGCAGGTCATAAATAAATTAAGACAACTCCTATGGCTCCTGCCGGTTGTCATACTCATCGACATGCAAGTCGTGATTCCTATTACAAGAACATGATCAATCTCATACATCACATATATCATTCATCACATCCTTTTGGCCATATCACATCACATGGCATACCCTGCAAAAACAAGTTAGACGTCCTCTAATTGTTGTTTGCTTGTTTTACGTGGCTGCTATGGGTTTCTAGCCAGAACATTTCTTACCTACGCAAAACCACAACGTGATATGCCAATTGCTATTTACCCTTCATAAGGACCCTTTTCATCGAATCCGTTCCGACTAAAGTGGGAGAGACTGGCACCTGCTAGCCACCTTATGCAACTAGTGCATGTCGGTCGGTGGAACCTGTCTCACGTAAGAGTACGTGTAAGGTCGGTCCGGGCCGCTTCATCCCACAATACCGTTGAAACAAGATTGGACTAGTAACGGTAAGCATATTGAACAAAATCAACGCCCACAACTACTTTGTGTTCTACTCATGCATAGAATCTACGCAACAGACCTAGCTCATGATGCCACTGTTGGGGAACGTAGCAGAAATTCAAAAAAATTCCTACGTGTCACCAAGATCTATCTATGGAGAAACCAGCAACGAAGGGAAGGAGAGTGCATCTACATACCCTTGTAGATCGCTACGCGGAAGCGTTCAAGAGAACGGGGTTGATGGAGTCGTACTCGCCGTGATCCAAATCACCGATGATCCTAGTGCCGAACGGACGGCACCTCCGTGTTCAACACACGTACAGCCCGGTGACGTCTCCCATGCCTTGATCCAGCAAGGAGAGAGGGAGAGGTTGAGGAAGACTCCATCCAGAAGCAGCACAACGGCGTGGTGGTGGTGGAGGAGCGTGGTACTCCAGCAGGGCTTCGCCAAGCACCGCAAGAGACGAGGAGGGAGAGGGGTAGGGCTGCGCCAAGGAGAGAAACTCGTGTGTATGGCAGCCCAAAACCTCAAGTATATATAGGGGAGGGGAGGGGCTGCGCCCCCACCTAGGTTTCCACCCCTAGGGGTGGCGGCCAGCCTTAGATCCCATCTAGGGGGGCGGCCAAGGGGGGAGAGAGGGGGGCGCACCACTAGGTGGGCCTTAGGCCCATCTGGGCCTAGGGTTTGCCCCCTTCCACTCTCCCTTGCGCCTTGGGCCTTGGTGGGGGGGGCGCACCAGCCCACCTGGGGCTGGTGCCCTCCCACACTTGGCCCATGCAGCCCTCCGGGGTTTGTGGCCCCACTTGGTGGACCCCGGGACCCTCCCGGCGGTCCCGGTACGTTACCGATAAAACCCGAAACTTTTCCGGTGACCAAAACAGGACTTTCCATATATAAATCTTTACCTCCGGACCATTCCGGAACTCCTCGTGACGTCCGGGATCTCATCCGGGACTCCGAACAACATTCGGTAACCACATACAAACTTCCTTTATAACCCTAGCGTCATCGAACCTTAAGTGTGTAGACCCTACGGGTTCGGGAACCATGCAGACATGACCGAGACGTTCTCCGGTCAATAACCAACAGAGGGATCTGGATACCCATGTTGGTTCCCACATGTTCCACGATGATCTCATCGGATTAACCACGATGTCGAGGATTCGATCAATCCCGTATACAATTCCCTTTGTCTAGCGGTATTGTACTTGCCCGAGATTCGATCGTCGGTATCCCGATACCTTGTTCAATCTCGTTACCGGCAAGTCTCTTTTACTCGTTCCGTAACACATCATCCCGTGATCAACTCCTTGGTCACATTATGCACATTATGATGATGTCCTACCGAGTGGGCCCAGAGATACCTCTCCGTTTACATGGAGTGACAAATCCCAGTCTCGATTCGTGCCAACCCAACAGACACTTTCGGAGATACCCGTAGTGCACCTTTATAGCCACCCAGTTACGTTGTGACGTTTGGCACACCAAAAGTATTCCTACGGTATCTGGGAGTTGCACAATCTCATGGTCTAAGGAAATGATACTTGACATTAGAAAAGTTTTAGCAAACGAACTACACGATCTATGTGCTAGGCTTAGGATTGGGTCTTGTCCATCACATCATTCTCCTAATGATGTGATCCCGTCATCAACGACATCCAATGTCCATGGTCAGGAAACCGTAACCATCTATTGATCAACGAGCTAGTCAACTAGAGGCTTACTAGGGACATGGTGTTGTCTATGTATCCACACATGTATCTGAGTTTCCTATCAATACAATTCTAGCATGGATAATAAACGATTATCATGAACAAGGAAATATAATAATAATCAATTTATTATTGCCTCTAGGGCATATTTCCAACACCTCCCCCCTCGTCCGAAACCCAAGCACTAACAATGGCAGAACCGAGCAGCGTCCGTCGAAAGAGTGGCTGGAATTCGCTCCCCACAGAGGTAATCAAGCTCATTGTTTCGTGTGTGGACAATCTCAGTACCATGCCGCTCGCCGCGTGCTCGTCGGGACTGTACCGTTTACTCAAAGCCCTCGGGTCGGAGCTTTTTAAGCCAGCTCCTTACTTGCTGATGCCGCCTGATCTTCAGAAACGTCGCGTGTCACGCAGCATAACGATCGTAGGGTGGCGAGCATCAACCCCCTTGACTGCGATCTGATACCCGTCAGCCTCAACTACATTAACGGTATGTACTGGGTCGGCATGAACACGTCTTGGATGGTACTCGTCGACGGTCGCGGCAGCTGGATGCTCGTGGAGGTCTACACCCGGCGATTGATCTCCCTTCCTTCGATTAACACTGCACTGCTTTGGCACCGCGGCCCAGAATACTCGGAATCTTACAGTAGCCAACATGATACCAAGTTTGATTTACTCAAGGTTGTAATCTGCCAAGTGCCCACAAGATCTGTGAATTATAAAGACTTCGGGCTAATTGCGTTCTTCAACCGCGGTCTCGCCTATCTGACAGATCACTGCGGTAAGTGGATAAATCTGCACATCCATCGTAGGATCATACATCCTCCATGGTTCTCTGATGCCATTGAACACAAGGGCTTCATTTACGCTGTCGACTCCTTCTATGGCTGGACGTATTGCTAGCCTACTCCAGTCATCGCTACGCTCTGCAGCCCAAAGTAGAAGAGAGGGTCGCAAGTATCAGACTTCGACCTGCTGGCTGGAGTTTCCCCCGTCAGGCACCCATCTGGTTCAAGCCGTCAGCCAATCTCCACAGCTTAATAAATAGTAACATCTAACTGAGCCAGTTAGTTAGATGCGTACACTTGGTGTAGTAGGATCTTTGTTTAGTTTGATGCATACACTTGTTCTTTTTTGGTAGCCTTTTTGTAATAATGGCTGATGTTTGGTTTGGAAGAGAGAGCTGCGTCTTCACTCTTCTGGCCTGCTTACTGCTTCTGTTGCACCCCCAGCCCTGGTTGCTGCTGCTGTTGTTTTCAATGTACAATTAGTAGTATATTTCGTCTGTTGGTTGAATAAATGTGTTGTTAGAATAACAAACACAATGTTTTGGAAGTCGTTGCACGGCTCGATCCTTTAGTGCCCCGTACCGTACGTAGCGCATACTATTTATCATACGGAACACATTTTTTTGAAACTCGGAACACATTTTCCACTTGTTGATAACATGCGGCCCACTGATGAAGGCCCAATAGAGAAGCCCATAACTAACTGGAAGGGAGGCTCTCACATGAATCCGGCCCAGGTACATGCTCATGGTCCCCTAAACATAAATAAGTAAATAAATAAATAAATAAAAGCTAAATGCTCATGCACCAGTTCTTTGGGAAAATAGGTAGCCCAGTATTTCTTTTTGAAGAATACCCAAGCTAGGCCTATTTGTTTTCTCCGAATTACTGGGCTACAAATCTTTCAAGACGACGAGGGATGCATTCCGGCATGGCTTAAGAGTATGGTCAATGTCTTTTAAAAGTAATATCAAAAGGGGTTGAAAATTCCAAAAAAATTATAGCAAATGGGATATAAGTTTCTTTTTTTGTTTTTGTTCTTCACTGATATCTTATACGTATTTCATTGGATTTAACATGACATAGTACTAATTTATTTTTAAATTTGTTTTAGTATGGCTATTAATTTTTGGATTAAGAATATTTCGTTTCCCGGCAAAAATTTGCGAATTTTCAAAATTTCCCACATATTTAGTTAATTTTTTGACCCTGGTACTAACCAGAAAATGACCAGCAATTCTAAAAATGGAAAACGGGTTGCAATAAATTCCATATGAATTAGAAAATGAGTAAAAATTATAAAAATAATAGCAGATGGGTTGTACACGCCACAGATTTCGAGGCTGACTTGTTTACGCAAGGCTTTGTCAGTGAACACACGATTCTAGCAGCAGCTAGTGTTGGATGTCCATCCAACGGCCGACGTGCTTCTTCAATCTCTGATCTTCCTGCTCCAGCCGCCTAAACTAGCGCCGGCGGGACTGCCTGCTCCCTCCTCTTGTGGCCCGCTGTGATGCCGCGCAGGCTTCCCCGGCCCACCCTACTCTCTCCGCTGGCCTGGCCGCATGCAATCAACTGCCTCCTTATTACGCGAAAAAATGATTCCTCCCACTGACATCTGGGGCGCACCGGTTAGGAGGCTGACCTGTGGGCCTACTAAGTTGACGTGTACGCAGGGCTTGTCAACTTAGTCAACAAACGATTTTAGCAGCAGTAACCGTTGGATTTGAATCGAACGGTCCTGCTGTTTCTTCAATCGCTGCTCTTCTTGCACCAGCCGCCCAAACCAGCGCCGGGGAGACCGCCTGCTCCTGCCTCCAGTGGCCGGCTGTGCTGCCGATGAGGCCTCATCGCCCCCTACTACTCCCACCGCTAGCCAGGCTCTGCGGCGACGGCAGCCTCACACCGCAACCGAACCAGTGAACCCTCGTACTCCTCTCCGCGTGGGCATCCACTGCCGCGTCTTCCCCGGCTATGAGTCATCCCCTTCCTAGGCCTCGCCGTCGTCCACCGTCTTGGTGCTCTCGACGCGGCGTGGTCAACGTGGTCAACGACATTCCATCGGAAAAGTACTGTACGTGGAGAGGCTGACAGCTGGGTCCACGGCCACAGCCCAGTTTTTTTGTGATTTGCCAAGTAAGTCGCTTTGTCAGGCCTGTTGGGCTGCAAATCTTTCAAGACGAGGAGAGCTTTCATTCGGCTGGCCGAGAAAATGGCCCATCGGTAATGAGAAATGGGATGTACATTTTTAAAACACATCAAACCGGCAATTAGTTTCAAATATCTTTTTTTCATTTCAAGATTTTAAATTACACTAATTTTTATGCGTGGAGAATTTGTTGGATTTTATATTGATATACATTTATTTTTAAAATCAGTTTGAATGTGAGTCGAAATTTCGGGATTAAAACCAGTTCAGACCGCACCAAAATATGCAAAATTTCGTATAATTTTTTAACTATGGCCACAATATGGGCTGTAATGCTAACAAAAAGAATATGGGCACCAAAAAAACCTTAATAATTGGCAAATGGGTTGTAAATTATTAGAAATAATGGCAGATGGGATGTATGCTGTTTTCCACGGATTTGAGGCTTTCCTGAAAAAGGTTGATGCACAAGTAGTGACTGTTGGATGGCCATCCAACGGCCGTCGTGCTTCTTCAATCTATGCTCTTCCTGCTCCAGCCGCTCAAACAGGCGCCGGGGGGACTGCCTGCTCCCTCCTCCTCGCGGCCGGCTCTGCTGCCGCGTAGGCCTCACCGCCCCACCGTACTCCCATCGCTGGCCTAGCCATCCCTCTACTCACCCACACCTGCTGTTATTCTCCGGCGACGGCAGATGAACCAGTAAACCCTCGTACAGTCGTACTCCCCTCCGCGTGGGAAACAACTGCCGAGTCTTCCCTGCCTCCGTGTCATTCCCTTCCTAGGCCTCGCCGTCGTCCACCGCCCTAGTGCTCTCGGCGCGGCCTGGTGAACATGGTCAACGACCGACATGCATCTGAAGTGGACTTTACGTGAAGAGGCCGACAGCTGGGTCCACGGCCGCACGCAAGGAAATGCTTCCTTATTATGCGCAAAATAATGATTCCTCCACCTGACATCAGGGACCCATCGAAAGGGCCTCTGTATTTCGCGAAAAAAACGTTACCGCCGCTGACAGCTCGGACCCACCAGCTATATCTTCGCACGCAAGAAAGTGCCTCCTTATTACGCACAAAAAATGAATACTCCCCCTGTTAGCTGGGACCCAGTATAGTGGTAGGCTGACTTGTGGGCCTACTAAGTTGACGGGGACGGAGGGCTTTGTCAACTTAGTCAATATGCACGATTCTATCTCCAGTGACCGTACGATGTCCATCCAACGGTCGTAGTGCTTCTTCAACCTCTGGTCTTTTTGCTTCAACCGCCCAAACCAGCGCCGGTCGTGCCTCGTGCTCCTGCCTTCCGTGGCCGGCTGCGATGCAGCGGAGGCCTCACCGCCCCCTACTACTCCCACCGCTGGCCATGCCATCCCTCTACTCACCCACACCCCCTGTTATTCTGCGGCGACGGCATCCTCACACCGCAGCGAACCAGTGAACCCTCGTACTCCTCTACGCGTGGGCATCCACTGTCGCATCTTCCCTGGTTCCGCGTCGTCCCCTTCCTAGGCCTCGCCGTCGTCCACCGCCCTGGTGCTCTCGGCGCGGCGTGGTCAACGTGGTCAAGGAACGGCTTCCATCGGACGTGGACTGTACGTGGAGAGGCTGACAGCTGGGTCCACGACCGCAGCAAGGAAGTGCCTCCTTATTACGTGCAAAATAATTATTCCTCCACCTGACAGCGGGACCCACCAAACGGGCCACCGTATTTCGCCCCCTGACTGCTGGGACCCACCAGCTACATCTTCGCATGCAAGGAAGTGCCTGACAGTCAGGACCCACCTGGTCGAAGCGTACGTAGCGTTGTTATTCTGGTCGCGAACGTGTACATACATATATACTGGTCGATGTAGAGGCGCGCACGTGTCGTAGTAGAGGCGGCCAGGGTGCAAGAAAGAAAATACGGCCACGTATGTGTACATACGGGCGGGGTCTCGAACGCCTACTCACGCATACGTACGGCCAGGGCTCGTGTACATGGCTGGGTCGGAACGGAGAAACAGTGTCGTCGTCGTGTTCATGGGGAGGCAACGGAATGCGTCGTGTTCATGGGGAGGCAACGGAATGCGTCGTGTTCATGGGGAGGCAACGGAATGCGTCATGTTCATGGGGAGGCAACGGAATGCGTCGTGTTCATCGGGAGGGCTTGGACGGAACAGGCGATGGAAACGAGGCCTGGCGTACCGCAGAACGGAGGAAACGACCTTGTGTTCGACCGGCCACGTTCGAAACGGGATCCTGTTCATCGGGAGGGGTGTGGCGTACCGCAAAACGGAGGAAACGGACCTCCTACAGTCGAAATGGGGGTCCTGTTGATCGGGAGGGGTGTGGCGTACAGCAAAACGGAGGAAACGGACCTCCTACGGTCGAAACGGGGGTCATGTTGAACGGGAGGGGTGTGGCGTACCGCAAAACGGAGGAAACAGATTTGTGTTGGAGCGCTACAGTCGAAACGGGGTCCTGTTCATCGGGAGGGGTGTGGCGTACCGCAAAACGGGACTCCACGGGATATTGTTCATCTCCATCGTCGACCTCCTCCAGCCTCCACGGGCTCCTGTTCATCCAGCCTCCACCGCGCGCTACTCCACCGACTACTGTTCAACCACCCCTCCACCGTCTACTGTTCATCCAGCCCTCCACACCACGGGGTCCTGTTCAACCACCCCTCCACCGTCTACTGTTCATCCAGTCCTCCACACCACGGGGTCCTGTTCAACCATCCCTCCACCGTCTATTGTTCATCCAGTCCTCCACCACACCACGAGGTCCTGTTCATCCAGAGGCAACGCCACCGCTCACTGTTCATCCAACCCCCTCCCCCCCGCAACGCTCACTGTTCATCCCAGAGGCAGCATCGATCGGCTTCAGTTAGCAGCAGTAGCGAAGGAATTGCTCGATCGGGTTCAGTTAACATCCATCGATCGATCGCTCGGGTTCAGTAACGCGTAGCCTGCAGTGCAATCGCTCGGGTTCAGTTAGAGCCCAACGCCTCGCTCGGGTTCAGTTAGAGCCAATGCCTCGCACACACGCGCGTACGTGTACGAGAGAAACGCGCATCGCTTTGCCTCCGACCTCCCACCATAACCGGGAACTCCCCGAAATTTTCCTCCCCCTCACTTCTACCACGGTTTTTTCCGTCATGGACGGCCCAAAGAATGTCATGCAGCTGCGTCTCCGGCCCGTCCAGGACGAAAAGCCCATTTTATGTCATGATTTTTTGACATAGAAGTAGGAGCCCACCATATCTATGATGATACCGGGTTTTGTCACAATTATCGTCATAGAAGTATCATATGTATGACAGAAAAAAAAATTGTTCGGCCCAAAATGTCACGGATGTGTCTTTTTTTGTAGTGGAAGGAGGTTTTTGAAGTTATTTCACAGATGAAAAATAATAAGGCTCCAGGGCCGGATGGATTTCCGGCGGAGTTTTATAAAAAGTGCTGGCATATTATTAAGGGGGGTTTGTTACATATGTTCCATCATTTATTCTCTGGACAGTTTCAGTTGTTTCATCTCAATTTTGGAACGATAACCCTGCTTTCTAAGAAAACAGAGGCTGTGAGGATTGAGTAGTTCAAGACGATCTGTCTTCTTAATGTTAGTTTCAAAATTTTCACCAAGGTTGGGACTAATAGGCTCACGCAGATTGCGCATTCTGTGGTGCAGCACTCCCAAACAGCTTTCATGCCGGACAGAAACATCCTAGAAGGGGTTGTGGTCCTTCATGAAACGCTCCATGAAATTCACTCGAAAAAACTAGATTGAGTGGTTTTCAAGGTGGATTTTGAGAAGGTGTACGATAAAATCAAATAGCCTTTCCTTCAATAGGCCTTACGCATGAAAGGTTTCAATGAAGCCTGGCGACGCCAGGTAGAATCTTTCACACAAAAAGGGAGTGTTGGAATTAAAGTGAATGACAATATAGGTCATTATTTCCAGACACATAAGGGCCTGAGACAAAGTGACCCGATGTCTCTTATTTTGTTCAACATTGTATATGTTGACAATTCTAATAGAAAGGGCTAAGGATGCTGGTCAAGTGGGTGGCCTGGTGCCTCACCTAGTGGATGGAGGTGTCTCTATCCTACAGTAGGCCGATGATACGATCATATTTATGGGGCATGACTTGGCGAAAGCGAGAAATATGAAGTTGGTGTTATGCTTATTTGAACAATTGACCGGGTTAAAGATTAACTTTTATAAAAGCGAATTGTTCTGTTTTGGAAGAGCGGATGACGAACAAGAGGCTTATAAGCAATTGTTTGGATGCGAATTGGGGACTTTACCTTTTACGTATTTAGGTATACCAATTCACCATCGTAAGCTGACAAACAGAGAATGGAAGTACATCAAGGATCAATTTGAGAAGAAACTGAATTGCTGGAAGGGCAAGCTCATGTCATACGGAGGCCGATTAATTCTTATTAATTCGATTCTCACGAGTATGCCTATGTTTCTCTTGTCTTTTTTCGACGTTCCAGTTGGAGTAAGGAAAAGGCTGGACTTCTATCGATCCCGTTTCTTCTGGCAGAGTGATGAGTTAAAAAGAAAATACAGACTCGCCAAATGGGATATCATTTGTTGACCAAAAGACCAAGGAGACTTGGCATTGAAAATCTTTAAGTCAAGAACATATGTCTTCTCAGCAAGTGGCTGTATAAGTTATCTGTTGAGACTAAGGCCACATGGGAGCAAATTCTTCGTAGTAAGTATCTTCATTCCAAAACTCTGTCCCAGGTGACAGCGACGCCGACGGACTCGCCTTTTTGGAAAGGGCTCATGAGAGTTAAATCAGCCTTTTTCAATAGGACAAAGTTTATTATCGGAAATGATGCCAACACGTGATTCTGGGAGGATACTTGGCTAAGAGAGACACCCCTCGCACTTCAATACCCGTCTTTTTATAGTATTGTTCAACGACGTGATGCTTATGTTGCAACGGTACTTCAGTCCGCCCCCCTTAATATTCAATTCAGAAGGACGCTAGTTGGCAATCGTTGGGAAGCGTGGCTCCATTTAGTGAGTAGACTGATGGAGGTTCAGCTGTCTCAACAGCCCGATCAGTTGCACTGGAAGCTTACTAGGACTGAGGAGTTTACAGTTAAATCAATGTATCTTGATGTTATCAATTCTAGATCCATTCCTAGTTCCAAATATGTTTGGAAAGTCAAGGTTCCGTTGAAAATTAAAGTGTTTATGTGGTTTGTACATAAACAAGTCATCTTAACTAAGGACAATTTGGCAAAGCGTAACTGGACAGGACCTACTAGGTGTAGCTTTTGTGGTCGGGATGAAACTATCAAACACCTCTTTTTGGATTGCCCGTTGGCCAAGGTTCTATGACGGACGGTGCACATAGTTTTTAGCATTACTCCTCCGAGTTTTGTAAGCACGTTATTTAGAACGTGGCTTAACGGGATAGAGTCCGCAACAGCGAACCACATTTGCATAGGAGTATGTGCTTTATTGTGGGCGGTCTGAAACTGCAGAAATGATTTGGTCTTTAACAGAATATCAAATGTTCATTTTTTGCAGGTTATCTTCCGGGCCACTGCGTTGATCCGTATGTGGTCGCTACTCACTCCGACGGATGCCAGGGAGCGTTTGGTTACTGGATCTATCTGGTGAAAGATGGTAGCACAGGATATTTTCAACTGGTTTGGATGATGATCATGTAATAGGATAGGTAATTAATTTTCCTATCTTTTTTATGCCAGCCAGTTGTGGCTTTTTTTAGCCTTTTTCATTTGGCTCTCTGTGACAGGATAATCACAATCACAAGATTGTGGTGGTCACCAGAGACAACATGATCACATAACTCAACCCTCAATCATTGGCTCGATCCCCGGCACGACGTAGAGATGAGATAGTGGTCTCACCTAGTGGAGGTCATTGGGGGCAAACTGCTCTGCCTGCTTGTTTTTTTTTTTACTTTTTTGAGATTATAAGACTTTGTTAAACCTATTTGCTTTTTATTAAGGTGGCCGTATGCATCGTTCTGATGCAGAGGCTGGGAAGCTCTCTCTTTTCGAAAAAAAAACTTACTTTTTTATGCATTTCGCCGAACCCTTGTCATGCAGCCTATAAAAACACACATACAAGATGGAGTGGCTAAATCTTTGTAAAAATACGACTTGGTGAGCTAACTCGCCTACACAACACACATACATGCAGCCTACAGGCCATACATACAGTGGCCGCGGATGAAATCCATCCTGAGGAGCTCCCTGCTGACGGTCCTGAACATCACAAGTTTCTGAACATACAGCTCTGCGCCGCCTTCGTCTGCAGTGCCAGGAGCAGCGGCCGCCTTGTCTTTGATTCGCAAGATTCAGAAATACGAAAAAACACAAGATAACACTGTCATGTCCTCTTGAATCCAAGTATAAGATTGGAAAACTACAGGAACTTGCCCCAGTGAATGTTTGACATCACACATAAGACAAGGAAATTGTAACAAGAGCTTTGAGCGAAAATTTCTTCCAAAACATAGTGGAATGCAGTCCTTGAAAAAAATCCTAAGGATTTCAATCCTATGAATCAAATGAGAGACAGGGGAAACAATTCTAATGATTGAACCTCTAAAAATCTTTCCTTAGAACCAAAGGAACCAAAGTTTAGTCTCACATTGCCAGTTTGATGGAAGTCGGACCTCCTTATAAAGGTGGTTGTTTCCCCACATGTATGAGAATGAGAATAAAGACATTCACGCACGCCCCTCCTCCGTTGTCCGCCTCGTCACGACACGTCGCGCCGCGGGTTGCGGGAATGAGCCAAGCCGATGTCTAAATTTTTTGCCACACGACTGGTATACAAAAGGTTGCAGGGAAGTTGAAAAAAATTTTGCTGCTGGCTGTTTCACTTCGTCTCCCTCTCTTCGTTTCACCTTCTGTCGCTGCCCGTTCGCCAGCTTCTTCTGTGCCTATAAAAGAGAGGTCGCTCCTTTCGAGAGAGACACAGCAGAACATCCTCTTCCTCTCGCCACCGAGTTCCAATCTCTAAGCTGCTCCTACGATTTTCCCCATCCCGGCTTGCGGTGTGCACCACAGGTCGGGACAGTAGACCTCCAAAACCCAACCTCTTTGAGTCCTGTATGGGAGAAAGGTCATAAGGTTTTGGGGAGCGCTCTGCGCGACTACTAACTGGTTCATCACGGACGATTTGGACACCGACGGCCACTTTTCTAACGGCGACTTCTTCCCCGACATCGACAACCTCTTCAATGACATGGCCGGCGAGGACGTCGACCCCAAGAGCAGTGCTTCTGCCGCTGTTCCGTGCGTTCTCATACTCTTTCTGTTTAAGGTTCTGCCACAGTTTCTTGCTCTAGTGTCTGCTCTAGATATGTTCCGTTCTAGTTCATATATGCAGATGCCATTTACCTTCTCTGTGTCAGATTGCATGACTTGTTTTATCCCTGCTATAATAGTCATATTGTATCTAGTATTTCTATTAATAAAATCATTCGGTAAATTGCTCATATTTCCAACAAATCCGACCACACCTCATCGGGGGAACGAGAAATGTGTTCATTAGCAAGCATATCCAGCAAACGAACCCACGGTTCTGCGAGAGCATGCTGTGAATTTCGACCGAATCTAACGCGTGTCCATTTGTTGAATTGCGTGCGCGCACGCATAACGCAACCTGCAACTATGCCAAGTAAAGTTGCACGCACACCTGAAAGTTTTAACTGTAGTTTTGTCCACGACGCCGACAAGGCTTCATCATAATGCAGCAATTTCCAGCATGTCGGAGATGGGGGCAGTTTTCAGGATGTCGGAGATGATGCTGCCAGTAACTTCTTCGATGAGAAGCTCCCGTCTCGTCAGGATAGTGCCTGTGTGCAACATGTTCATCTTCCTGTTGCTGTCTGGAGTGCCAAGCACACAAGCCAGTGGATCCTCCTCAAATAATCCCTGCAAACGTGAACATAGAAGCAGGCACTTACTGAGTTACTGTTGGTTAATTTGGCTATCCGACCTCTTGTAGTACTACCGATGTTAAGGGGTATTATTTGGATCTGACAAGCTGCAAATAAAACTAAACTTACAACGTTTGCACTTGATTCGGCCTCACCGTCGGCGTTGTTTGCTTTAGACTTCTCCACCCTTTCTATAACTTTCTTCTTCACCACTTCTATAAGCTCCTCCTTCAACCTCTCCATAAAAGCGCTGTCCACATACAAATGGCGTTGGCGCCACCTGAAAAGTTGCTTCTCTTGATGCTCATCACTCAACAGATGATCAGCTACATAGTGCCTCTTCAGAACTTCAACCAGTGATTTGTCAGTGCTATGGTTATTGAGTATTCTGTGAATGGATCAAATTGTTAGTTGAAACAGGCTTGTCAGATATTGAGGAAAAAGATGTAAAGCGTCATTAGTTCACAAACTGTACATTTTAGCTAGCTCCCTCTTCGTGTGTTCTTCTCCATGCTCCAAAACGATTGCAGCAAAATCCTTCTGGAGGTCATAATACTGCATCTTCATGTACAAGGAAAAACAACCTGAAATATAGCTTCATCGAATTAGCACTTCCAGTGCAAAAGACAAAACTTTGGTTCATGGACACGGTATAAAGAAAGAGTCAACCATGAAATGATTTCTGAGGTTGAGTCCATGTTCGTGTCCAGATCATGCTTTATGGCACAAACTAGAAGCTGGAACACGCTAGCAGGTTCAGTTAAAACCCAAAATTTGAAAGGTTCTACTTGTTAGTGCATATATAACATAAAATGCTTTTACAGACATCACTATGAATATTAATTTACAGGGGCCAGTGGCAGGTTAAAAGCCTTTGGGTTTACCGCAGCCGTAGCCCAACATCAGTATTCCAGGAGGACGTGGAACCCCAAGCAATTTCTGAACTGCACAAAAGAGTATAAGTAAGCATCTGCATGTATGATACCAACGGCGAGTCCCTGCAGCAGCAAACTCAACAATCATAGTTGTGTAGCTTTACTCTGTTCAACACCTGTGCACTCGAGGATATTTGTTTCATTTTTCCTGAACTGAAATAGGCGTTCGATTGAGGTGGTATTCTGTTCTGAATAGCTTACTAAATGAGTGGGAGCATAGGCTAACAAGCATAACAACTAAGAGCCTGTTTGGAAGCTCTCCGGACTCTCGACTCCGCTCCGCGCGAGGAGCTGGGTTCGAGATGCTCCGCACGATTGTGTTGGCGCTCCCTCCGCTCCGGGAGCAGCAGTTGGGGAGCGGAGGGGATCGGAACAGGGCCTAAGTACCCCTGTTCCTAAATAGGCGGTGTATCTTTGTGCTTACAAATACAATCAAACTTCTCTAGCTTCGCATTGTACTAGGAAATATTCAATTTGGTGGCGTGAAACTAACACCTTTTGGGTTTTGCTTGAAAACTATTCTCGTAATATCGCGATTTTATAAAAGTCTACTCTTTTCATTCTGCAGGTATAATACAAGTTCACTCTATCATTTCTATATGCAGAGCATAACAGCAAAGACCGTGTACATATCCACAACATTGGTAAATTTGTATCAAAACTGGTATATATATCTCTTAACGTGTATGTTTGCTAAGACATTCTTACATGCAGTTTTTCTTTTGAACTAAACCGAACAAGAGGTAGTACTACCTTCATACAGAATTTAACACAAATTTGTACTGTATCTCGCATGAAAAACTTCAGGTGATTGGTTCTCATTTGCTACGGCCACAACAAATCAAGCAATCGGTTACTTGTAGATCGACAAAGGATTCACCTTGTCCCGTCGCAAACCAGAGAGCGAGCAATCCTCCACCGACGCCTGATGCCGCGCCGCTCGCGATGCGTGCCACGGACGCGACCAAGCTGCATCTTTGGAACAGCGTATCGTCCACCGAGCGCACCGGGCCCTGCAGCAGTAGCCCCCCAAATCAGGAACCCGCCGCCATCAATAACCAGAGCATCAAGCACCGGGCTCTACGAACAAGAGGAAGAGCAGCAGTAGCAGTGCGGACGTACCTGGTCACGCATGGAGATGTCCAGATCGCGCATCACACCATCACCCCATCGGCGCTGCATTGGCGACGCAAAACGCACGCACGTCGCACGCCCGTCAAAGCACAGAGGAGGAGGAAATTAACGAGACGTTCGGCCGCGAGGGCCGAGAGAGGAGGCGTTTCCGGCGAACCTCGCCCCGTAGGTGTGCGGGGACCTGCTCCAGGAACATCGCCGGCGGCAGCTCCTGCGTCGTCGCCGCACCCGGGGGAGACTGCAGCGATTTGGGTTGCGAGAAGTGAGGGACAGAGGATGCCGGGAGGGCGCTCGGGGCGTTCGGGGCGTGTTTGGTTGCCGCGTGCAACAGTGACTGCATCCCATACACTTTTCTACTCAGCCTGATTATGCAAATGCAGCCTCAAATACACCATATGCATGTTGTTTGGTTGCCTGCATGCCCTCTTGTCTGCATGGATTGAAACACACTGCCTGGTGTTTGGTTGGCTGTATGTTAGTCCACAAATCCAAAACATGATGTTTGGTTGTATGCAAGGTCTGATGTGTGGTAATCTCTTTGGCTAGTTGGTGAGGTTACCACCACACTTCGGCAGCACACATCATAAGCAAAACAGACTATAAACAGAGCATAACATAATTCGGATATAAGCAGTACCACAAATATAACAGTTCAACGCATAAACCATCAACTAGCATAATTTGATAGTACGCTCGAAAGAGGTGGCCCGGCCCTACTCCTTGGCGCGAAGGCGTCGTCGTGCTTCCCGCACTTGTTGACGACCTCAATGTCATCGTCGTCGAAGATGATGACCTTGAGGGTGTCGGGAGTGAGGAGCTTGAACGTCACCATGTAGCCGATCTTAATCTGATGAACGGCTTCGTAGGTGGCCCAACCCTGATCCAGTGTCACACTGCCGTTCATCAGCTTGACCGTCATCTTTCAGGAGCAACCAGTGTTGTTCCTGAACTTGAACTCCGTCGGCACCGCGACGAAGTGCTTGGTGAAGTCCAGGGGTATGGGGATGCACTTGAGCTTCGGTGCAAGGATGACCTTGCAGAAGTGAGTTGGGTCATCCTCCTGATGGTAGTGGCCGTAGTTGCGGCCCTTGTTGCTGGGGGGCTCCTCCATGCCCTCGTCGTCGACACCCTCAGGCGTCTTCGGGTCTTCCTCGGCGGTGGGCGGCAGCTCAATCTCGTCGGACATTGGGTGAAGGGGCTGCTTGCCCTTGTTGTCAACGGCCGGAAGCACCTCCGTGTCCTTGATCTGCACACAAGTCATGGAGTCAAGCATTGCACAGAGTTCATGGCTAATTCAAGAGCTTGTAGTAAAAACGGCATGCCTGTCACTCTTCTCCTCCTCTTCATCCCCCTATTTTTACTCACCCTGCCCACCACTATTTACCCACCCCCTCTCTTCTCTCATTGTCAACCTTCCTCCTCCCCATCGCCATGAGCTCGAGCTCGAGCTCCAATGTCAACCCCTTCCCTTGGGGTATTGGCTGGAGGGCCTTCTTCCTTGGGTGGACGGCTGGTGACCGGACCAAGTTCGAGAACACCATGGAGGTGTGCTCGAACTTCGGCTCCATGGCTGACATGCAGAACGAATCGAATGTCGTGGTCATGAAGGCCAGTAAAGAAGAGCTGAAGACGCTAATTCCCGACCCAGCGAAGGGCGCGATGGCAGTTAACATCATTCGTTGGGCCATGAATCAGGCCGTCTCCGACGACCCTAAACAGAGGAAGAAGTGGCGCAAGTATAAGACCTACTGGGCTCCTAATGACCGGCGCGCCGCAGTGTACTGGGAGACAGCTATCGCGCCGCCGGCGGTCATCGGCGGGGAGCTTAAGGAGGAGGAAGAAGAGGCGATGCACATGCCAGCTAGGGCGCCGGAGCCAGTCCGTCCTACCTGGCAGATCGACCTGGACTCCGCCGAGGACGATGAGGACGACCCGCCGGCCCGCACGGCGATGAAGAAGAAGATGAAGGCCAGCGGCTCGACCAGCCGCTCCGCACGACGGTGACGGCCGTCGCGATCAGCCGGTGTCCGTTGTGTACCGCCTTTCCCCCTATTTCCCTATCCCCCAATCCCGAAATCTACCTTATGCATTCGGATCTTGCATGTGTGAACTCGTATGAACTGCTTAGAACTAGTATGAACTACCCCTATGCTTATCTACCTCTATTCCCCATTTCCCTCCGCCGTGGATCGAATCTAGCGTGCATGTTGAAGAGAGAGAAGTGCTTACCGCTATTGATGGAGTCCGGTGGTCTTCTTCCTCTGCTCCGATCCGCCGCCGCCGGTGATGGAGTCTGGTGGTCTTCTTCCTCTACTCCGATCCGCCGCCGTCGATGAGAGTTGGGAGAGTGGGGAAGAGTGGGGAGAGGGAGCGGTGAGGGGCGGTGAGGCTAATAACTACCGGTGCTTCGGGAAGCAAGGCGGCTTCTCGAGGGTGGCCGCGCGCATGCAGCCGCGCCCGCCCACGTGCACCACTCGGGCCTGGCCCTGGAGAAACTGCCGATTTCTGAATTCCCAGCAAGGCAGGCCCAGAGGTGCTTTAAGTTTCGTGCTATGCATGCCCAATAGTAAAACCAGGCAACCAAACAGCCCGTTTGCTTCCCGCGCGGGCCTGGTTGGGCTTGATGCGGGCAATCAAACACGCCCTTGATTTGTGGGGCGGGATTTTTCACTGTTTCTGTTTCATCAGCATCCAGCAGGGCTGCCGCGCGCTTTTTTGACCGGAGTCGGTAGGTGGGGCTCGTGCAATGTGCGCCTGGTGTCCTTATTTGTCCGATGTGAGAGGTTTCCAGTTCCTTCAAAAGAAAAAATGTGCTAGTGGTAAAATTATTGTTTCTTCTTTGTGAGGCCAAAGCTGAGGTGATTTTGATGGTAACTCCAACGTTGGATCACATTTTATGAGCCTATCTATCTAAATTTAAATGAGCCTTGCTGCTTCCATACAACCCCCTCCAAAAAGATGTATAAAAGGCAATATGGAATTTGGCAAAACATACACACTTTCATATGCATTGGGGTTGGCCCGCCAGACCCTATATGGCATACGTGTGCGCCATATGTTTGGCTATCCTACCTGCCGGTCCCTCGAATAAAAAAAGGAACCCCCCCTCCCAAAATCTGAAACCGTAACTATCCATTGTCGTCGTCGCAACTCCAGCCGGCGGCCATCTCCAGTCATCGGCATTATGCTCACCGGCCACGTCGCACGAGTCGGCATCCACACCCCCTACTCACACACGGTGTCGTGGTCGTCGCCCTCCACGCAATTGGCGGTGCCAGCACGCCGTCGGCGGCGCTCCTCCTCTACACACATCGCTGCCCCTCGTGGAAGGTTCCATTGAGGAACTTCTTTCTCTCCCATGCCGTCGACCAACACTAGGACCAAATTGGTGCCTACTTCCCAAACTTTAAGGATGTCGGACAAGGGGATCCTCTGGCACCCCTCCTATTTGACATCATAGCTGGTGGCCTATCTTTGTTTGTCAAATAGGATCAATAAGATAATTTAATTTCTAGACTTGTTTTTCATTTAGTTGATGGAGGTCTGACATTGTTGCAATATGTTGATGACACCGTTTTCTTATGAAAGATGACCTAATTGAAGCCAAAAACTTGAAATACATTCCATGTGTTTTTGAAGAAGTTTCAGGGCTCAATTCATAAGAGTAAACTATTCTACTTATTAGGAGAGACAGTAAAAGAGAACAACAATATAAGTAAAATTTTACATGTGTTGTTGGGTCTTTGCCTCTGCAATATCTAACCTTACCTGTAGATTTTCAAAGAGTTACCGGCCTATAGATTTTAAAAGACTCAACAAATCTTAATGGGATTTTGTGGAGGAGAAAATTGAGAAAAAGATGACCCTTTGAAAAGGAAACATTCTATCTAAACAATAGATGGTCACATTGACCAATTCATGTCTAACTACCATCCCTTTATACATGATTTCCTTCCTGGAAGCCCAGAAAGGACCCTTGAGTAAAATGGAACTTTGCGCCGGAAAGATGGTGTGGCAAGAGAGCATGAATAGAAGAAAGTATCGTTTGGTGAATTGGGCCACAATGTGCTTGCCCAATGACTGTGGATGCCTTGATTTACTTGATCTACAAGTGATGAACCAAAGTTTTTTGTGCAAGTGGCTCTGGAAACTAAAGAACACATGTGAGGTTTGGTATTAATTGTTGTCAAACCTTGCCCGGTATAGGTGCTAGAGTTGGAGGCCCCCACTTTTGGCAGAGCCTGGTTAAAGTTAATCCCATGTTCCAAGGATAGCAGAGATATCTCTAGGTGATGGTGCCACTACTTTGTTTTGGGAAGATATATGAGGTGAGGACATACCCTTAATTAGCTGGAATTTTTTCCATATTGTATGCATTTGCTTCATGAAGATGATAATTCTGCAACACGTTAAAAGTGAAGATTTGGAAGCTTACAATTCAAGAGGACTATGTGGGGTGAAACCGTTGAGCAATGAGACGATCTCATAAATTTTGTGGATGAAGTTACTCTTTCCGAGAAGAGAAATAGTGTCAATGCAAACTAGGTGCCAAAGATTATTTCTTAGTCATAGAATTTTACCTTCAACTCAAAGCAACTGATTTGGTGGGATATAGACATGTCTATAAGGTGAACATGCTCCTTAAAATCAATATATGATCATGGCTAACGCTCAATAACACAAAGACAATCTATTTATGAGGGGTTTGACTCGAATTGATCAATGCCATTTTCGTGGGCATGTAGAAACATTGAAGCATCTTATGTTTTGAATGTAGTATGTCCAAATTTACTTGGATAGCTTTTATGTTCGCCCTTGACCTGGTTAGTCTTCCCGAGAGTTTGGATGACCTGGTGGGGGAATGGTTAAACCTCTTTCCTCCCGGTTAATGTAAAGTAGCTCTCCTGGGTGGGACTGCTTTGTGCTGGACCATTTGGAAAACTAGAAATGCAGCATGCTCTTTGAATGAAATTTTCCTGATGATCCTAGAGCTGTCATTTCCAGAATGTGTCATCATCTTATCAACTAGGCCATCTTGTAGAAAATCCAAGGGCAAAGAAGCATTGATGAAGACGTCATCCTGATGATCAAGCAAGTGATGACAAAAATCTACAGCAGTAGACATGTCTAGGCATCGACGATCCCATAATTAGATATGGAGCAAGCTAAAAAACCTTCATGTTATGATCATTTTGAACTCTAACTACTGGTGCATTATCCTCGTCGTTACATTATATTTCTCTTGGTGATTGTAATATGACTTTAGGAGCACTCCCTCTGTTTGGAGGTTGTCATACCCATGCCTGGCTTCTTGCTAAGCATTTTAGTGTTCAGTTGAATTTTTGGTGTCTGTCATGTAAATTGATGGGTTGTTAACGGAAATCAACAAGGAGGCTCGTTACTTAAGAAAATTATACATTATAGTGAGTTTAGAATTTTGCTTGCCGACAAAATAATAAGTCTCTCAACAAAAATGTAATAGGAGCTAGATACAGTCAGGTAGCCTTTCATCCTAGCATCATAGAAGCATTCCATGCCAAGCTAGGGTTCCATAGGGCCATCCGCCACGAATTTCGTCAGTTCCCCTCACCCTGCCATGTTGGAAGGTGTGGGGCCCTTGCATCTCTGTGGGCGTATTCGGAAATTTTAAAAGCATGATCTCTTTAGTCTTCATCGGGTAACGTCCTAGTGGAGAGTGCAATGACATTGATAACAAAGGTTGTAGGATCGTAAGTAGGTTTAGAGGAAGTAATTAGACTGCTTGACCAGATAAAAACATAACATTTTCGCAGTTATAGTTCCTGGCAAGTTTTTAGCAATTTCACAAGTCTTGTTGCACCCTACACATGCAAGTCTAGATAGTAGGCAGCGAAAAGTAAAGATTTTGCATATGAGCGTAAAGGAGGGGTCGGAGAAAATAATGGTGATTTTTGGCGTGGTTCTGATAGATGGTGCTATCGTATGTCCACGTTAATGGAAACTTCAACCCATAAAGGGTAATGGCTGGGCGAGTCCATGGTGGGCTCCGCCCACAAAGGGTCCATGAAGTATGCCATCATGGTTTACGTCCACGAAGTACTAGCCTCACTCGGGGTAGATCTTCACGAAGTAGGCGATCTCATTGCCCTTACAAACTCCTTGGTTCAACTCCACGAGCTTGGAGGCTCCCAAGTGACACCTAACCAATCTAAGAGACACTATCTTCAAAAGGTAATAGATATTGTTGTTGATGATGAACTCTTTGCTCTTGTGCTTCAAAAGATAGTCTCCTCAATACTCAACACTCTCTCACAGATTTGGCATGGTAGTAGGAGAAGGGTTGGAGTGGAATGCAACTTGAGGGGGCCAAAAATCAATGATCAAATGGTTGGAGTGGACCCCCCTTGATTTCAACACAAGTGTACGTGGTTCTCTCAGAATTGGACATGAGAAGTGGTAGTTTCGTCCTGATTGCTCTTTGAGAGTTGGTGGAATGGGTGGAGGTATATATAAGTAACACAAAAAATCTAACCGTTACACCCCTTTATGCACAACTTGGTGGGACCGGGTGTAAACACTCGGTGAGACTGACTAGTGCAAAAGGTTTGAACTTTAGGCTTTTCGGTGAGACCAGATGGAATAGCTCAGTGAGACTGATGGGTGAATATGACCTAATCACTTTCCACACTTCGGTGAGATTGATCAAAACCACTCAGAAATTCAGAGATGAAATCGATAGGCAACAGAAGGTTGGCAAGTGCTCTTCAGTGAGACCGAAGGGTTATCTCGGTGGGACCGAATTGCTAGGGTTAGTTAGTGGCTATGTCAAGTGTTTCTCGGTGGGCCCAACTGGATGTAGTTCGGTGGGACCGAGATAGACATTAGAGTTTTGAACATAGAAAGAAGTGAGAGTGTGACTGAGGGTTTTGGAGCAATATCGATCTCTAAGCACTTGAGCAAACAGTTCATGATCAAAACCTCATCCCTTTTAATAGTATTGGCTTTCCTATGGACTCAATGTGATATTTGATCACTTAACCAAAAATTTAGTCTTGGAGCTTTGCCAATGTTTGCCTTCGCATTTTGAGGGGTCCACATTCACATCTTATTGCCATACCTAGATTGAACTTTCTGAAATATTATGTGAGTAGGCATTAGTTCAATGATGCATATGCTGTTATGAATTATCAAAACCACCTCGGGATTAGTTGCATTTTCAAAGGTACTCTGATCTTCTCCTGCTACGACGAAGTCTTATGGAGTGGGACCATAGATCGAGGTAGTTCGTGTCTTTGTAGGTTTGATGCGCCGAACCTTGCGGATTTTAGGTTTATGTGTCCATGCAGATTCATTTATACGGATCTGACGAGTCTTTGTTAGTGTTTTATATGTCGTTTTATTGATGCGGTCTATTATGACTTTGGAGTCATACTTTGACATTATGTTAAAGTTCTTGTGCTTTGATGCCTCCTACTTTCAAGTGATACCCCGACCCGAGCACTTTGATGCTCATGTCTTTTCATCCTTATGGATAGGCAACCTAAGAAGGTTTCAGTCAAATTTGTGTTGGTGCACGAGTGGCGGTGTCGCTTCTCCAACCTAACTATAGTCTCTTTCGCAAAGCCTTGACAACATTTCGTGTTGCAAAAACTGATACCATAAAGAAGATGATTCTGAAATTTTCACAATAATTCTTAGTTCTAGGAGTTATTTTATATTTATGATCCAAATCATTGTACCTTTAGTTTTGAGAAGTTTGAATAAAGTTACATGTCCTCCTTTTCTTTTTTCAAGAAAAACATGCCATGCCTGGCCACACTCGAGTCCAGGCCCAACCCCGTGTGGCGTGGAGCGACCCGACCGAGAGACGAGGGGAGGCGTTCCCCGCCAAGCTCGCGGCGTCCCCTCTCCTCCATTCCCGCGCTTTGATCCCCACCACCACCCCACCCCACCGCGCCATCCTCCATCCCATCGTCCTCGCCGCCGCCGATGCGTTCCCTCCCCCGGCCTCCCCCTCCCCCGCCTCCGCCACACGATGTTGCACACCACTCCGATCTTGACGGAGGCCAAGCGGCACGACGCCGCCGGCAAGAAGGCGGTCGCCCTCACGGCCGCGATGAGGCGCTCGGGACCCAAGGGGCGCGGCAGCGGAGGGGGCGAGGCGGAGGGGAAGGCGGCCGTCGCCGTCGACGGCGACAAGAGCAGCCAGCACGCGCTCAAGTGGGCCGCCGACCACGTCCTCTCCCGCTACCAGCCCTTCTTCCTGGTCCACGTCCGCCGCAAGAACGCCGCGCTCAACCCCGCCGGTACGCTCTCCATTTGGGGCTTCATCTGGCCGGCCGTGGAAACGATGGGATCGATTTTGATAGTACGGAATTATAGCAGATTCTCAAATATGCGATCTACGCGTGTGCAGGCGGGAAGCAGTTCTCCACGTCGCACGTGCAGGAGGATGTCGCGGCTTGTTTTCTGGCCCAGCTGGACCTTCAGACCAAAGAGCTGATGCTGCCTTTCCAATGCTTCTGCAGCAGAAGAGGGGTATGCGTTTCCTATTTCATCATCACTTTGTGTCTGGTTACATTCAAAATTTCAGCAAATTATTGTGCCCCTGTGTTTCAAAAAATCAATATGCTTTTATCGTTTTGCCAAACGAGCTGAATTTACAGCACAATTTCCATGCAAAAATGTAACCATATCAAACTTATTTGCATTTGGACCCACCAAACCAAGCGGTGTACATTCTACCTTTATTTTCAGATTTGTTTGGGAATTTCTCTAGGAACGAGCATGAAAGCTTATTTTAAGCTTTAATAGTAATATAAGAAGCACTAGATAAATGTCAATATAAAAAAAACCGATACCACAAGTGCCAAAATATCGAGTAAATGTTCTTTCTGCATTTGTGGCTGCTCATGAATCCCAGTTAGTGCCACAGTTGTCTGATGTGCAGATAAATCTAGTAATTGGGTGCCATCATAAGTTACTAACTCCCTTTTGGCTGACTTACTTTAATATCCACAGTTGCAATGCAGGGATGTCATTCTTGATGGAACAGATGTGTCGAAAGCTATCGTGGACTTTGTTGTAAAATATAATGTTGACAAGATTGTGCTGGGAGCATCATCTAAGAGTGCATTTACAAGGTGATTTATATACATTACAACAACTTCTCTGTGTCATTATCTCTTATTTGATGGTACTCCTTTTTAGAGCAAAACTTGCCGTACTTTGATGAGCTCAATAATTTTCTTAACCATCGCAGAACAATTTGGAAAATGGATGTCGCTACATCTGTTACAAAAAATGCACCAAACTTCTGTTCAGTGTATGTGATTGCAAAAGGAAAGTTATCTACTTTTAGGCCAGCCACTCATGCAATCGACAATGATACAAGCAAAGAGGATATGAAATCTGATGCACCTGGCAATGGGCCTTTAGCTGTACAAAGTTTGTATTTCACTTGACACTTTTATTCTTATAGATGTACTACTCCCTCCGTCCCAAAATGAGTGTCGCTGATTTAGTACAACTTTGTACTAAACCAGCGACACTTATTTCGGGACGGAGGGAGTACAATATTTATCTCTAATAGGTTATTCTTTGTTTGCTCATGAAGCACACGTGTAATTTGCAGGTGAACCAACACCCAAGTTCCCTGGCGAAGAACCTTCTTACAGGTGAGTCTACATCCCTAACTATCACAAATAGGGTGATAGATAGGTCTTCTACAATGCTCTACTTACCTGCCTACCAGAAAGATTATGGTCCATTCTAAGCTGTTGATTGGCTGAGCTTTGTTTACCGGAAACTGTAGGGAGATCATGGCATTAAATTTTGTAGAAAAATATGTAATAGAATATGCACAAAGTTACAACGGTTGAGGATATACAGGGAAGGGTCTCGCGTAAATACTACATGTACAGGGATTCGAGGCTGAGCTTAGTTTTAGTTAATTGAAAACCTTGTAGAATTACATGCATTAGTCGGTTCACCCAAAAGCTCAAGCTGATGAGAAAGGTGTACAATGTAACACTGCCGTCATTTATGGCTCTCTTGGGCCTAATGTGGACTGAAAGTAGGCTGCGATATTTATTTATTTATTTTCATTTTCTCTAGCTGGGCCTCGACCTCAAGTCTTGTGTGGTTTCATACTATGTAGAATTATGCACAAGACAGTTCACCCCAAAGCTCATGCGATGGAGAATGCTGGACCATATACTTAAACAAATCTAACTATATGGAAACACCAATTACATTCATAAAGTATAAAATACACAATACGTTCCTACAACCATACCATTATATGCCAAGCCCTTTTAGGTGGCCATACCATACTAGAAACCATGAGCAAATCTAAACCTTGTGAACTTTACTTTCTTGCACAGCATGGTTGAAATAATTCCAAAACAGAATGTATGCAAGCCAATAAGTAAATGTTAAGTTTTATATATTATAAGCTAACTTGATATTTAATATATTATAAGCTAACTTGATATTTAATATTTAATACAGTATGGAATTTCCTTTTGGTGTCTTTCCCTTCTTAGTATGGGATTTCCCCTCAGTCTTTTCCCTCTCTGAGAATATCATGAGATTTGAAGTACCAGTAACAAAAACCAAGAACAATGGATTTAACATTCAAAACATTGATGAATATTTCAGCATAGAATATTATGAGAAATCCAGGGTATGTATAATTTGCAACATATGTTATTTCAAATATAATAGAACTTGAACCCCATATTTTTTTTGGCAATCTAGTCATGCCTCATGATCTAAGTAACTGTACATACTTTGCCAAGTATTAATGCAAATAATTTAAGGATGTCATTGGCTCCAATTAGCTTCTTCCCTTTTGTATATTGGAGTGTTTATGTTTGATCATTTCCAAATAATGTTGATGGATCATGTGCAAGGACAATTTTATCCTTTTGAATGTCGAATTTGACTCTTACCCCCTACAATGCAGCAATGTAAAATATGACCATAGCCAGTAGAATAAACCCAACTATTCACGACCATTTGTCGAGCTATTTTCTATGCAGCTAAAGTTCATAGCAGATATCTTATTTTATATGTCATATCGGTTAATTAACTATTTCTAATTTTAATGTTCCCTTCGATGTTGCGAAAATTGTGAATTACCGTTTCTATTTTGGCTTGTATTTTTTTTTGAGGGGGATAGTTATTTCTTATTCTATTTGATCTCGGGTCAGGCTGATGTCGACACACGCTGCTGCGCACATCGGTACCAATTTTGATGAAGCAGCACAACATGGCAACCTCAAGGCACTAGTTCAACAGAGAAGTGCCGATTCACATCTTTCAAAAACATCTTCATGTCCAAGTGAATTCATAAGAGTTGTGAATAAACAAGGCAATCATTTGTCTCCAGAATATCCCGAGAATCGTAGAGAAACCTTGTTTTTGCTAAATAAGGACAATGAGCATCCATTCCAGGCTCCACATGAAGAATACTTGGGCATTGATGATAATGCACTTAGTCTTGAATATAATGCCTATGGCTCTTTAACCCCAACTGGAGAATGTGCTTCATCAGCTTCGAACTATCAAGCAGTATGATTCGAGCATTTCTACCAGAAGCTTTGTATCCTAATTCTTTATGGCATACGGAACTGCTAAAATCAGTTATATACAAGTCTTACCAACACCATGTCATTTGTAGGATGATGTGAAAGCTGATCTGAGGCAATTTCAGAAAAGGAATGGCAATATGCTTCGGAACTACAAAGAGGTACCGGTTATTGTTTACCATTTTGTGTCTTTGGTTCTGATCTTGCACTAGATCTGAAGGAAGCATTCTTTTGGGATCGCAGTTACCTCTTGGGGACGAAGATGGGACAGAAAACTTGCATGCCGTTGATGAACGAAAAGATGGTCCTTTACTTGGTAGACAAGGTGCCAAACCGAATTCAGCGGTTCGTGGCCCAAAGCAAAACCTCTTGACACTTGAAACTTTATCTTCCGACCCTCAGCATAGAGAAAGAATCACAGAGGAATTTATGGATCACAGTGCCCAGAAACAAGTTAACCCAATGTTGCGACGCTTGCCTCCAAAATTTTTCTCACCTCGAAATGATATATATGGATCCACTCCTGAGGAGAAACATAAACTTGAATTGAACAGCAAACCCTTGCCAAGGCCAATTGAGACTAAAAGAATACTAGAGTGTCTCCCTACTAGATTAGAGTGCAGATTGTATAATCCAAATGAAATCGCGAAGGCGACCAATAATTTCTCAGAAGACCTGAAGGTTGGGGAAGGAGGTTATGGACCAGTCTATAAAGCTACACTTAGTAATACCCCTGTTGCAGTCAAGATTCTTCACTCCAATGTAACTCAAGGCCTGAAACAGTTTCAACAGGAGGTATGGTCATAGCTCATTTTGCTTGACAAAACTGCCTTTTGCCACTACAATTTCTCTTTTCCAAACTAAAAGAGAAATGTTGTCAGGATATGTATTGGCATTAGGGCCGGTTTGGAAGAGAAGTATTTCCTGGCAAAGTTCAATACCAAAATTTTACCGGGAAATATCATTCTTCCGAACCAGCCCCTTACAATGTTTAACAAAACAAAAAACGTTGCATCCACAGTTCCCGCACTTCAACTTAGTCAATTTTCTCACTACAAATAGCCAGATACTGAAGTCAAAGGCAACATTATTCGGATGGAGATAGCATTTAGCTGTATGATAATGCAGTGATTTTTTTAAAACATTATAAAATGAAAGGATTTTGACTTTTTCAGTAATGTAATTGATAAGTTTTGTTATCATCAGATTGATCTGCTGAACAACCTTCGGCATCCCAACATGGTACAACTAGTGGGTGCTTGTCCCGAGTATGGTTGCCTAATATACGAGTACATGCCGAATGGTAGCCTCGAGGACCGGCTCTATTGTCGTTCAAACACTCCGCCACTGCCATGGCAGCTCCGTTTCAAGATTTCAGTGGAGTTAGCCACTGGCCTGCTCTACCTACACAAAATGAAGCCTGAAGCCTTTGTTCACCGAGACCTCAAGCCTGGGAACATCCTCCTTGGCGAAGATTTCGTCTGCAAGATCGCCGATGTTGGTCTCGCCCGCATCATCCCCCGATCGATGGATGACACAAAGACGCAGTACCGGATGACCGACGCAGCGGGGACCTTTTGCTACATTGATCCTGAGTACCAGAAGACAGGACTGGTCAGCACAAAATCTGATGTGTATGCCCTCGGCATTATCTATCTTCAGATGATCACCGCAAAGGACGCCATGGGGCTCGCCTACGCTGTATCTGATGCACTGGAAGAAGGGACCTTTGAGGATCTCTTGGATAGCAGAGTGACTGGCTGGCCGGTGGAGGAGGCGAAGAGGTTTGCCGAGCTTGCACTGAAATGCTGCGAGCTGCGGCATAGAGACCGCCCCGATCTGGAATCTGTTGTGCTACCTGAGCTAGTCCGTCTGCATGCACTAAGTGTGCCATCTGAACATCCTTCCATGGACCAATCCCATCAGCGTTCAGCCAGTGACAAGGTAAAAGAACTGACCAGTCGGTCGCCCTTTGTTGTCTCCATTGGCTTATGAACAATGTTTCGGTTTTTCAATTTGGCGATGGAAACACCGAAATTGTAACAAAGGAATTAGGATATCTTACATCTGGAAATTAGCTGAAATCTGTTAAATTTTTCGATGTCTCACCTAGGCTTTAACTCTCTTTTTTTCTACTAGGAATGCAGGATTTAATTTTGGTTGATGGCTTGTCTGAGATTCTTACCGAAGGGAGTGCGAAGGCAGGATCATTTTCAGCATAGCAATATGAGGACCAGGAGTAGGGCGTGTCAGCTGTCGCACTGGAACCTGGCAGCTGTTCCAACTTTGATGTAGATACTGCACTATCCCAGCAAAAAAATTCAGATTGTTGTAGTTCTTTCTCCGGAAATGTTTAAATCAACAAACCTGTACATTTAACATACAATTTTGTAGCTCACATCTGCTAGTACAGAAGAAGTCACACTTTCATGACCTGGATCAATCACATGCTACTTTCCTGTCATCCAGGGCCGAGGACTTTGATCCGGACTGGGAATTATGTAAACAGACTCGGAGAGAGATTTGCTGTAAGGACATATTTCTGACAAAGATTACTGTAAACAACAAGGGATCACATAAAGAACGAAAATGTTACATAATGGAAGACTCAGTCACACCTAAATTGTGCATTTCTTATCCACAATTTTTTGACGGAAAGCTACTCGGCCATTTTAGTGATTAACAACGACAGTTACATCGTTCAGAAGAAAAGGCAAAGAGGAAACTAGGGGGTTCATCGACCCAAGTACAAGCTTCAGGAAGTAGAGAAACAGACCTAGCTACCTCATGTGCCCCCAAAGTAGCTTCCCTTGGGCAGTGTTCAAATCTAGCTTTGTCAAATCCACTAGCTGTTACTCCCCCCGTTCTTTTTTATAAGACATTTTAGCCAGTCCGCTTTGAACTGTTATGGGCGTGTCTGAAATGTGTAAAACATCTTATAAAAGGGAACAGAGGGAGTACATGGCAGTCATGAAAAATATCAGAGCAGAGCTTGCTGTTGCTGATACACCACCATCACATAAAGTTTGGATAACACTCTCGCAATCAGATTGCAGTGTGATCCTATGGCTCTCATATCTTGAGCCAAGAATAACTCATTTACAGCTGCATATGCTTCAGCCAGAATGAGATCCAGTGCCTTGATGTGAGCAAGGCATCGATGAACAGTATGATGACTGGCCCCACTCTCCACACCGTCCGATCCAGGATCGACGGCCAGATCTGCATGAACAGTGGCAGTTCTACAGTGCTCGATGTACAGTCCCCCACCTACAGTGATCTGCGCTACAGTATCCCGTCAACAGTGTTCTGCGCTACAATATTTGATCTGAGCCCCCCCCCTCCCCTGATCCAACGGCTGGCTGGCCGCTAGTTACGCCGTGCCTTGCTGTGCGCAAGGCACTGGATCTCTGTCCGCTTCAGCTGTAAGCACGTCCAGAGCATTTTCAATGTTGAAGCTCCTTGCAGCGACAAAACTACCAGTGGTGTCTCATAATCACGCCGGTAGCGCCCTCCTTGGTAGTGGTGTCTCATAATCACGCCGGTAGCGCCCTCCTTGGTCTCCGTGTTTGAAAGCAACACCAGCATTGAACATACGCATTCCTTCAGAGCATCTCCAACAGGATAGCCGTTTAGGCCACTTTGTCCCAAAAACGTTGCTCCAACAAACTATGTAAAAACACAACCATGATGGGAAAAAAAGTCGTTTCGGGCACCCTTTACATCATCTGTTGGTGCAACAACCACCGCGGTGATGTAAAATCTTATATCTCCTACCCTATATGGCTATATCAGTTTTTACATCACCATTTTATTCATCACCTGTTGGAGATGCTATGAGGATCAGGCAAATCCGCCGATGACAAGGTCGATCCGGGGATTTCTTTCGGCTCCTCCCATCGTTTACTTCAACACTAACGCTTCAATAGACATAGCAGCTCTAGGGACAGTTTGAGCATGTTCTCCCTGTGTCAGTTGACGCTGCTCCCACCAAATAAACCATGCCGCTTGCATTGCCATTTGATCCCTAGGACGCCCAACTTATTTATCATCTGTGTAGAGTATCTCATTATGGTCGCCCTTACCAGACAAGGAAGCGGCAACCTAGAATTAAACAGCCTCAGCGAGTCCCACCTCAAGTGTCTGTCCTCCCATTTCAGCTCCCCACACAATCCTGTAAATCTCCATGACTCGCTGCTACCATCCACCATGTCAATGTTTTTTCTCGACAAAGAGGATACCCCCGCCCTCTGCATGAGGACGATCGTCCGATTGCTTTAAGAGTAGTAAAATTGATTAGTCTTAGGCCTTTGATTACGTACTGTAGGGCGGTGTCCATTCATGCATGCCTTTTTAAACTTTTGCGAGAGTTTCATACACCATCCACCCCACCTCCCATGCTAGTTTAATTTCATCTTTTAATTTTAATCTATTGTATTTTGAACCAAAAGTCATAAATTATGTTTCGTTTGCATATATCTCCATTCACGACGAGAACTTTCGAACAAGACTAATCTTGAATACATTTCGACAACTTTTCCATTTTTCTTAAAAAAAATCCAAGTTTCAAATATTGAAACTCGATAGTCGTATCATTAAGTTTTGCCAAGTTTCATCAAGTTTTACCAAGTTTCATATGTTTTTAGGGTTTTAGTGTTCTGAGCTTACGGCTTTAGGTTTAAGGTTTACATTTTAGGGTTTAAGTTTTAGTTTTGAAACCTGCTAAATTTATCATCATACCTATCAAATTTTAGTAGTTGAAACTTGCCCGACTGTTCGATTTGCCTCACAATCCGCAAAGTCCTTGGATTCCGCATAATGGCACATCAAGTTTAAATTTTAGTTTCTACAACTTGCGATTTTTTCGTTCGCTTGCACCAAGTTTTAGCACTTGAAACTTAACAGAATTTTAAAAACTCGTCAAAACGTATTTAAAATGAATCTTATTTAAAAGCCCTCGTCTCAAGAAATACAAATATGAAAACCAAATATAACATTGACGTTTGGTTCAAAAGATATAATTGATTCAAATTCAAAAGTCAAAATAAAAACAGCATAATGAGATGTGAGATGGGTGGAGCTGCCAAAAGTTGCTCACATGGACCCCATATAAGATAATTAGGTACTAAAGCACATGCAAAGACCAAACCAATTTCTGAATTGCTAAGCATTTGAACGGCCAGAAATCTTGGTGCCGCCACACCAACGTGCCACAAATCGTCTTCCTGCAGTTCACGTGAGTCTCAGACTAATATTTTCATACTCCTCAAGTCAGAAAAAATTTGTCCCTCATTGTTCCAAGTTTGTCCCTTAGATAGATGTATCTAACACTTTCATCCATTTTCAGATAAATTTTTTCCGGACGGAGAGAGTAGATCCCAGCCGCACTCCTCTAGAGCTCGCCAATATCATATTTTCATCGTGAACGATGACATCCTCACACTCCATCCTTTGCTTCTTCTTTGCTCGCTGTTTCTGAGGCGTAGACACATGGGCATCAGGTAACTTGGGTTAGCTACTATCCTCAAGGCGATAAGGCTAATTCCAACACGACAACACGACGACTCAAACAGAAGCGAATTATATTTGGATTGGCTAGATGGACACAAAAAATGTTCGTTTTTGCCTGCCGGTCCATAGGTCAGCCCAACCCGGAAGGACACATTTTGCGGACATACATATTTAAAAAAAAATAGCCAACATAAGTCCAGTTTACATTAATTAAAACTTAAAATGTTAAATAGAAACATTAAAAAAAGTAGGCGGCAGAGGGTGAGGATCTAGGCATCGGTGTTGGCGTCCTCCTCCTCCTCAGTCAGGCTGACATACACCGACACCTCCATCCATGAGAAAGTCGTCTGGAAGGCTGTCAACGCTGCCAACCGCTAGACCGGCTGCTACGCTGCCTGCCGCTCGGCCTCCATCTTGCACTCGGCCGCCAACGCGCGCATCTCAGCCTTGTAAATTGCCGCTCCTCCTTCTCGGTCGCACCAAGCCAAACGGGTGTGTGCACGACACGTAGATGGGCACGGTGCTCGTCGATGAAATGAAGCGGGACTCCTCCGCCGAAGGCTCCAGCGTGGGCGGTGCTGGTGCCGGTGGCGGTGGGGGCGTGTTGGCCTCCATGACGGCCATAGATTTGGCCAGTGCCCGCGCATGGCCAGGCCACCTAGCCATCTTCTTGCGCTCCGACTCCCCAAATGGCTACTGCACCTCCTTGCCCTCCTCCTTCACCACCACCGGCAACAGTGGACCGCGGGTTGCACCCTTGAATCTTGATCGGCGGCGCAGGTCGTGCTCGGTGGCAAACCACGCGTCCCAGTTCGGTGATTCCGTTGTGTAGTTTGGGTGGCGGCGGAGCTCAGGTGGGAGGTCAGCACGGCGGCAGCGGATCTCTGCCGTCCGCGTGCAGTCTAATTGCGGCATCACGAAAGCGAAACCTTGTCGGGATTGAGGTGCCAGCCATACAACAAGTTGACGTCCGGCCATGACACCTACACGTGATGCTCCAAAAAATAATGGCAACGATGGAAGGGGATGTACATGCGCTGGTGTGTCGCCCGCGACGCCATGGTGAAGTTGGCCGGCGCCCCTATGAGGAACCGGCCTCGTGGTCATGCGTGCCGCAGTGCTTGCTGAAGAACCCCATGTTGATGGCGGCTAGAGCTGGGTTGTCGGGCAAATGGGTGATGTGCAGGCCGGAGACAGACACCGAGAGGAAGCACGGCACGCCCGTCTCGTGTCTGCGTGAACGTAAATCGAATCCAAATTTACGGTAGAAATGCGTCCAAATAAACCCGTGACAGACAAATTTTATGTTTACGTTCGTACGACGTTGGGCCGTGGTTTTTTGTCTCAACGAACCAAAACGGACGAAATGGATGAGCTGACTTAAACCTTTTGTGCAACATGTTCCGGATCCTTTCTTTTTACCCTTTTGGGAGACGCCTCCGGTGTTTGGTGAGAGCAACTGTTCCGTGAGCTCCCACCAGCCCCTCGCGAGAACCTCTAGATGCACTGCTAGTGTCAGATCGATGTCATCGGTCATCTCTTCCTCCGTATCAAAGTCACGCTCACCAAACCACCGATCATTTTCAGTCCACATTTTTGTTTGACGGGCGAAACCGAAAAGGAAAGGTTCGACTATTCGAGCCCGACCGACCGTGTGGTAAACGATGATGATTAATTAGTCCTTGTTTACATTCATGAAGTTTGTTGACCTGCTCACTAGGGAAACGCTCATGGCACGCCGGTTTACTTGCTCATTTTACACGGCTCCTCTTACTTATGAGCTATGATGAAAATGAAAGAGGGTAAGTAGACGTGCTGCCACCTGCCAAATAAAGCTTGTCCAAAGAAAAAGAGGAGAGAAAAATGTACGTACGTACGTAGTACTATACACACTTGAATGAATTACACAAGGACCTAATGAATGGAGTTTAACCGACGACTAACTAAAAGGTGTTTCTGTACAAAGTTTTCCCTGAATTGACCGCCGAAAAGAGGTTTTGTTTCGCCCTAAATTCACCGCCGAAAAGAGGGTTAACGGCGACGACAGAGACGTGTTCCTAAACTTTGCCGTGCTTTTCACCGCGTCAAAGTTCAAACACGGCGGCCGCCGAGTGGAAGTGGGCACGCCCCGCTGTCGCACTGCTGCTGTTCCGCGGCTGCTGTGCCGTCGCTGGCGACCTTCGCGCCGCCCTTGCCGGCGGCCTCGGCTTCGCCACGCCGCGACGACCCCCACGCCGAGAACGAGAGTCCCAAGAACGACGACATGGTGATGGCGGGCCACCGGCCGGACTGCCCGAGCCGGACGCTCCTGCTGCCCCGGCGCGTGCTCCCGCCGGCGCGGCCCTCCCGAAACGCTTGGAGGCTCTTCGTGCGCCGCAGCTTGCCCGCCGCGACGACCTCTCGGAGGACGTGCTCGGGCAGCCTCAGCGTGTACCGCTCCGCGCTCTCGGCCGGCGCTGCCGCGAGCGAGTGCCCCGTGGTGTGCGAGCGCGGGAACTGCGCGGCGGGACTCCGGCCGGACTTGCTGCGCAGCGCGCGCTTCACGCTGCCGATACGCACCAGCTCGGCCGCCTCCTCCCTCCTGACCCTCTCCTCCTCCGTCTCCTCGGCAGCATCGGTGATCACCACCGTCACTTGCTCCGGCGGCGCCGTGGGCGTTTCCTCCGCCGGCTGCGGCGCCAACGTAGCAGCTACGTCGTCCCGCTCCGGCGTCGCCGACGCAGCAGCAGCGCCGGATGCCACGGGGGCGTCGGCGCCGGGGACGAGATTCGCGCGGCAGACCGGGCAGGTGACGTGCGACGCGAGCCAGGCGTCGATGCAGTCGGCGTGGAACGCGTGCGAGCACTTGGGGAGGAGGCGGAGCGTGTCGTCGTCGTCGAACTCGCTGAGGCACACGGCGCACTCCAGCTCGCCCTTGCCGACCTTGTGCGCCTTGACGTCGGCGTAGGCCATGGTGGGGAGCGCCTCGAGCGCGGCGGCGTCCAGCCCTCTCATCCTCCTCGACCGCGCGGCGCCCGAGGTGAGGAACGCGATCCCGCCCACGCCCGGCCTGGCGCCGAGGTCCTCGCCGGGCCCGCCGAGCGGCCCGCCCGCGCATCGCCGGATGTAGATGGAGAAGAACCCGAGGAAGAAGAAGGCGGTGACGAGCACGACGATTATGACCGCCATGGACGGGTTGAAGTTCTGCGGGTCGAAGTAGCTCGGCCCCTTGCCGCTCTGCTGCGCGGCCGCGATATCGGCCGCCGCAGCGACGAGTATGGTGACGAGGAGAAAGGAGCTGCCGCCATTGCGGCGGCCGCGCGTCGGGTTCATGGATGGTGGTGGGTTTCTTCTCTTCTCTCTTTGGGTGCGGGACTGGGACTGGGAGTATTAACGGAGGCGGCCGGCGAGGGATGGTAGAGTGCGGAGTGTGTTCATAACTTCATATTCATATGTGGGCGGGGCCGTGGG
Source organism: Triticum urartu (assembly GCF_056163025.1). Taxonomy (NCBI): domain Eukaryota; kingdom Viridiplantae; phylum Streptophyta; class Magnoliopsida; order Poales; family Poaceae; genus Triticum; species Triticum urartu. Next base: position 103,553,021 of record NC_141878.1, read on the forward strand.
AAGAAGATAAAAAGTCCGCGCGTGCCAAGATACGGTGAGGAGATGAGCAGGTGATCCAGCAGCCGCAAGGCCCGGCAAAGAGTCGTTAAATCCACCGCAAAACGGTCGCCGTACGAGAGGGAGAAGAAGATCGCTGTCGTGGATGATGTAGATGATACGGAAGAAATGGTTGGTGAGGTGCTGCTGTCGATTAATGAGTTCCATATTTTATTTTACTTTATTTTGGAAAGGCACACACTCCTCTCTAAAGATGACAGTTTTACCCATAGATACCCGACCTGAATGAATATGATTTGAATATAAATTTATACCTATGAATAGAGTCCGAACCCAACTGGACTAATGATGAATAGGACATGAATATAATTCTATAAGTGAACCCGACCAGTGAATATACTCGTCCATTTTTCTTTAATACTACTATATCTCTACTAATAAAAATACAAAGGAACTTCCCCGATCCCCACCAAGTAACTCCATCGCCCCTTCCCATTCTCATGTCCTCGGTAAACGACTCATCTTTAAGGACCGTCTCGTCTCATCTCCTCGGCTTACACCTCCCGCAGATTGCCGCCTGCAACAGCCAGCTCCACTGGCTAGTGGTTGACTGGTTGCCCAACTCCATAGATCCCCTCGGCCCCTCCATCTCAGTTTCTCCAAGCACACATCATACCACCGGTTCACACGCGCCATTCACACCAGCCCTTTGCAAACCAGTTTCCTGGAGCTTTTCTCCGTACGCATCTCTCCCCATATCTTTGTCCTTATTGACTTAGGGACCCTCGCTTTTCGGCGCACCTTCGACCCCCCCCCCCCCAGAACTTGCGGCGTGGGAGGCGCTACTCGAGTGTGTGTGGCTTTGCACACCCCGAGCTTAGAGCCAGATGTGGTCTCATGGCGTCTTGAGAGTAGTGGTAGGTTTTCCACGAATCTCTTTACCATGCCATCGCTCCCTCTCCTGGCCTGAAGCCCCTCTCCCAGATTTGGTCGATTAGAATCCCGTTCAAGATTAGCATCTTCCTCTGGCAATGGATTTGCGGTCGAGTCCCTTCAGGGGTGGAGGTACTCAAAACACGGCGGCCCTAGTGATGGTATTTGCCCATTGTGCGACACAGAAGAAGACTCTAATCATATATTCTTCTTGTGTGCCTTGGCACAATTCCTCTGGAGTTGCTTTCCGGGAAGTGATGGGTGGTGGGTGGTGCCACTCCAACTTCCCAGACCTCTTCTAGGAGTTGAATGCCACGGCCATCAGGAGGGGCGGAGACAGGGGCGAGCAGGGGCTAGACTCCCCCCTCCTAATGATTCGCCCCCTCAACAGATCACATCACCTCATACTGGGATTATACTAATGGCCGTAAATAATTCAGAATTAGGTAGTGTTTTAGGCCTGGTCCAATTTTTCTAGGGCACAAGAACAAAGGGGAAGATTTTGATGCTCTATTTTTGATGCGACCATATTGTTTTTTGCTCCCCTCAAGTCTAAATCCTGGCTCCGCCCCTGGCCTTCAGTTCCCGCCACATTAGGTGACTCGGGATTGGGGCTCTTGCGTGGACGCTTTGGTCGATTGGACACTCCGCCTTTGTGGCAACCTACTGACGCGATCTACAAACTTTGTGGTTTCTTGCAACTTTGGAAGCCTCTTAGCCGCCCCAAGACTGAGGCGCAATTGATGTTATCTCCGCGGGACTCAGGACCTTGGCGCTTCAGTTGTCGTCTCCCCTGCCACCACCACCTCTGGAGTCGGACTAGGCGTTGCCGTCCGGTCGTCTTATCACCTTTTATTTTTATTTTGGGCTTGTTGAGCTGGTGCCCTCAGTAGAACCTTTGTTGTGATGTGTTGTGTGTGTTTGTGTGTGGTCGATATGTGTGTGAGTGCGTTTGTATCCGGTATGAACTTTATGTGGCTTGTGGCGGTTTGCTTTATTATAAAACGGGACGAAAGCCTTTTTTCCGATGTACGGTCTAACTTTTGGTTGACAATAAAATGGTAAACCTGTAACTTTTTGACCGTAACATCACAAATGTTTTGTTAATATAAAAGATGCCAAGGTCCCTAGAAATTATTTTTGGTTGAATTGAATCGGTTATGGAAGAACATGAATAGAAAACATAACCCTTATTTGGTCTTCGTCGTCATCATCCTCCTCCCGATCTAAGTCATCATCTTCAACACTGTCCTGCTCCTTACCTAAACCAAACTCCGCATGGCCCCAGGGTGCCCCCGATGGCCCCGCGACGGGAGTATGCAGCGCCCCTCCTTCCACCATCTCAACGACCCGGGCGGGGGGCACCCACCATCTCTTCTGTAGCCGGACCTTGCAGCCGCGACGGCGAGGACGCCATTGAGCAGAGGGATGTGAATATGCAGATGTTTAAGGGGATGGCTTGACGATTGTATTGATTAGTAGAGTTTTACACTACTCTAGTGATCTAAACGCTCTTACATTTCTATTAAATAGAGAGAGGGGGCACAACCGAGATGGTTGAGATATGCTAAGATTACAATAGTAACAAGCTAGGTAAAGAAATCTCCTAACTGTGCTCAGTCGGTGCATGATCTTCGTGATCTGGTGCCTTAGAGCATTTACAACTAAATCTCTTAAACCCCCTCATCCGTTCGGGCGGGCCGTCCGGTCACGATTTGTTGACCCAGACGAGCCTCTCAAACGGTCCTCAAACATTTGGGCTAACCGACATCCCATATCCATCCTAAATATGGGGTGGATATGGGGGCGCGCGGGCACGCCTGCCACGTCGGACCCGACCCACGCTTGCCCACTCGACCCCACATAAAATCCTCCCGATCTGCTCATCGGATCAAACCCTAGCCACTCCACTTCCCTCCGCCACCCAAGCTCGTCTCCGGATCCTTCCGGTCGTCTCCGGCATGGCGGGCAGCAGATCTAAGTCCTTCACCTCCAGATCCGCCGACCCCGAGCTCATCCCATGCGGCGTTCCACCGTGCCCGGGAGGAGGCCTGTGGACGGCTGCGCTCGGACTCCATCCGCCAGGAATCCATTGCATCCGCCCAAATGGCGCATGGATCCGGTACTAGGCCGGTCGTAGCTGCCTCGTCAGAGGCCGGGCAGTCTGTATGGCGTCCGAACACGTTGGCGGACGCGCAACCCCTCCGGTGACGCGCCGATATTGGGGAAGCACCATCGTCCCATGAGGCCATGGCACGGCGTGCACGCTGTGCAAGGCACCGGACACGGGAGGCGGCGGAGGATGTCGGCGAGGCGGAATCGCATTCTCCGGCGCCCCGTATGGCGCATCAGTTCGGGCGCCGCAACCGCATCGTGGTAGACATCGGCGGCTTGTCCCCGGACGGATCCATCAATGATCTGACATCTACCGGCACCGTTCAGATTCCGGTCTCCGATGAGGAAGAGTAGGGCATGGGAGACGGCGGGGCCTTGAGTCCCATGAGCCAGCTCGTGTCCCATGCTCTACCCTAGCTTGCTGGCGACCAGAACAACACTTGGAGGAGCGCAGCCGGCCGTCGGACATGGCCAAGGCGGAGCCGGGCGAGCGGGGAGCGGAATCGGACAAGCTATGCTTAAATTAGGTTTCACGTTGCATGTAATAATATAGATTTGAGGTTCTAATTTGATATATCCGGACGTGAAGTGCGTTTTTTGAGGGGTGACCAGTCACTGTCCGCTAACGGAGGCGGCCGTTTTTTCATGGATGGTGGTGGGTTTGTTCTCTTCTCGTTTTGGGTGTGGGGCTGGGAGTATTAACGGGGGCGGCCGGCAAGGGATGGTAGAAGGCGGAGTGTGTTCGTATTCATATGTGGGCGGCGCCGTGGGAAGAAGATAAAAGCTCCGCACGTGCCAAGATACAGTGAGGAGCTGAGCAGATGATCCAAAAGCCGCAAGGCCCGACAAAGAGTCGTTAAATCCACCGCAAAACGGTCGCCGTATGAGAGGGAGAAGAAGATCGCTGTCATGGATGATGTACTGTAGATGATACAGAAGAAATGGTTGGTGAGGTGTTGTCGAGTAATGAGTTACATAACCTAAACGTAAACAAGGTCCATTCTCCTTTTTTCCCGGAAAACTAGGAGCTCTCTTAGGAGGCGATTAGGATTTCGCGTGGAACTTACGGCAGCAGCCGATCGTTTGCTTCGGTGGGCCGCGTTGTATCGGGCTCGGATGGCTATGACGTCGAGTTCTTCAAGGGACAAGGGTGCTCTCTCGCCCCGAGCAGCAAGGGCGTGTATGGAGGAAGCCATGGGCATGTTAGATCTCACCGAAGAGGAAGCAACACCACTGATTCTGGATGACGATGATAATAGTTCGAGGCAGATTTGGGCGATCGCAGGCAAGGTTTTGCACCGGAATTTACTTCACACTCAGACGATCGCCAATGCTTTGCGCCCGGCTTGGGGTAACCCTAGAGGATTGGTGTTCCGCCCGGTGGGTGAGAACATATTTTTTGCAGAGTTTGAGTCCCAACGTGATCACGATCGCGTGTGCGAAGGGTCGTCGTGGCATGTCAGCAAGCACGCTGTCATTCTCATGGAATTCAAAGAGAGCATGCGGCCGTCTGAGCTGCAGTTTGAGAAACTTCAGATCTGGCTAGGGTTCCAAACCCGCCCTTCTATTGGGGAACACAGTAATTTCAAAAAAATTCTACGCACACAGAAGACCTATCATGGTGATGCATAGCAGCGAGAGGGGAAGAGTGTTGTCCATGTACCCTCGTAGACCGTAAGCGGAAGCGTTATGACAACGTGGTTGATGTAGTCATACGTCTTCACGATCCGACCGATCCTAGTACCGAAAGTACGGCACCTCCGTGATCTGCACACGTTCGGCTCGGTGACGTCCCATGAACTCCTAATCCAGCAGAGTGTCGAGGGAGAGCTTCGTCAGCACGACGGCGTGATGACGGTGATGATGAAGCTACCGACGCAGGGCTTCGCCTAAGCACTACGATGATATGACCGAGGTGGATTATGGTGGAGGGGGGAACCGCACACAGCTAAGGGATCAATGATCAACTTGTGTGTCTATGGGGGTGCCCCCTGGCCACGTATATAAAGGATGGAGGGAGGAGGAGGCCGACCCTCATAGGGCGCGCCCAAAGTGTGGAGTCCTACTAGGACTCCACACATGGAATAGGAAAAAGGGAAGGGAGAAGGAGAAGGAAGGAAGGGGGCGCCCCCTTTCCCTAGTCCAATTCGGACTAGTCCATGGGGAAGGGGCGCGGCCACCCTTGAGGCCTTTCTCTCCTTTCCTGTATGGCCCATAAAGGCTTAATACGAATTCCTATAACTCTTCGGTACTCCAAAAAATATCCGAATCACTCGGAACCTTTCCGATGTCCGAATATAGCCTTCCAATATACCGATCTTTACGTCTCAATCATTTCGAGACTCCTCGTCATGTCCCCGATCTCATCCGGGAATCCGAACAAACTTTGGTCATCAAATCACATAACTCATAATACAAATCGTCACAGAACGTTAAGCGTGCGGACCCTACGGGTTCAAGAACTATGTAGACATGATCGAGACTCATCTCCAGTCAATAACCAATAGCGGAACCTGGATGCTCATATTGGTTCCTACATATTCTACGAAGATCTTTATCGGTCAAACCGCATACGATATACGTTGTTCCCTTTGTCATCGGTATGTTACTTGCCCGAGATTAGATCGTCGGTATCTCAATACCTAGTTCAATCTCGTTACCGACAAGTCTCTTTACTCGTTCCGTAATGCATCATCCCGTAACTAACTCATTAGTCACATTGCTTGCAAGGCTTATAGTGATGTGCATTACCGAGAGGGCCCAGAGATACCTCTCTGATACTCGGACTGACAAATCCTAATCTTGATTTATGCCAACTCAACAAACACCATCGGAGACACCTGTAGAGCATCTTTATACTCACCCAGTTACGCTGTGACGTTTGATAGCACACAAGGTGTTCCTCCGGTATTCGGGAGTTGCATAATCTCAGTCTGAGGAACATGTACAAGTCATGAAGAAAGCAGTAGCAATGAAACTATAACGATCATCGTGCTAAGCTAATGGATGGGTCAAGTCAATCACATCAATCACTAATGATGTGATCCCGCTTATCAAATGACAACTCTTTGTCCATGGCTAGGAAACTTAACCATCTTTGATTAACGAGCTAGTCAAGTAGAGGCATACTAGTGACACTCTGTTTGTTTATGTATTCACACATGTACTAGATTTCGGTTAATACAATTCTAGAATGAATAATAAACATTTATCATGATATAAGGAAATATAAATAACAACTTTATTATTGTCTCTAGGGCATATTTCCTTCACCTTCAATTTGCGAATGATGCGATGGGCAGAGCAGTGGCCAAACAAATTGATAAGAACACATCTTGTGTGCAATTTGATCCTATTGGTGGATATATGCGAGCAAGGGTTACCATTGATGTAAGAAAGCCCCTGTACAGGTGGACATTAATTGACTCCGCAGCGAGAGGCGGGAGGGATTGGTATGATATTCAATATGAGCAAGTACCAAACTTCTTTCTCGCGTGGGAGACTGGGACATTCTGATCTTCATTGTCCGACCCCTGGTACGCATGATGAAAACGGTGAGCTACCTTTTAAAACAAATCTAAGAGCGCCAGAGGCGAAGAAGAAACGGGTGTCAAATGATAGCTCGTCCAAGGAGCAACAGCTAGCCACAGTATTACAAAAGATGGTCGTGCTATGAATGCTAGAACTGATCCTAGTCCAAAGGTTAACTCACCCAAGAAGAAAAATGATTAGAGCAATAAGAGAAAGGGAGGGCCTTGCTACCTCTTGAGCACCGTGTTGGTTTTCCCTTGAAGAGGAAAGGGTGGTGCAGTAAAGCAGCGCAAGTATTTCCCTTAGTTTTTGAGAACCAAGGTATCAATCCAGTAGGAGACCACACGCGAGTCACCTCGTACCTACACACACAAATAAGAACCTCGCAACCTACGCGATAAAGGGGTTGTCAATCCCTTCACGACCACTTGCAAGAGTGAGATGTGATAGAGATGATAATAATAAGATAAATATTTTTGGTATTTTTATGATAAAGATTGAAAGTAAAGATTGCAAAATAAAATAGATTGGAAACTTTTATGATGGAAAATAGACCCGGGGGCATAGGTTTCACTAGTGGCTTCTCTCAAGATATTATAAGTATTACGGTGGGTGAACAAATTACTGTCGAGCAATTGATAGAAAAGCGAATAATTATGAGAATATCTAGGCATGATCATGTATATAGGCATCACATCCGAGACAAGTAGACCGACTCCTGCCAGCATCTACTACTATTACTCCACACATCGACCGCTATCCAGCATGCATCTAGAGTATTAAGTTCATAAGAACAGAGTAACGTCTTAAGCAAGATGACATGATGTAGAGGGATAAACTCATGTAATATGATGTAAACCCCATCTTTTTATCCTTGATGGCAACAATACAATACATGCTGTTTCCCTTTCTGTCACTGGGATCGAGCACCGCAAGATTGAACCCAAAGCTAAGCACTTCTCCCATTGCAAGAAAGATCAATCTAGTAGGCCAAACCAAACTGATAATTCGAAGAGACTTGCAAAGATAAACCAATCATACATAAAAGAATTCAGAGAATATTCAAATATTGTTCATAGATAAACTTGATCATAAACCCACAATTCATCGGATCTCGACAAACACACCGCAAAAAGAAGAGTTACATCGAATAGATCTCTAAGAGACTCGAGGAGAACTTTGTATTGAGATCCAAAGATAGAGAAGAAGCCATCTAGCTACTAGTTATGGTCTCGAAGGTCTGAAGTAAACTACTCACACATCATCGGAGGGGCCATGGAGTTGATGTAGAGGCCCTCCGTGATCAATGCCCCCTCCGGCGGAGCTCCGAAAAAGGCCCCAAGATGGGATCTCTTGGGTACAGAAGGTTGCGACGGTGGAAATAGGGTTTCGTGGTGCTCCTGGATGTTTGCGGGGTACGTGGATATATATAGGAGGAAGAAGTAGGTCGGTGGAGCAACAAGGGGCCCACGAGGGTGGAGGGCGCGCCCGGGGGGGTAGACGTGCCCCCTGCCTCGTGGCCTCCTCGTTGATTGCTTGACGTCCACTCCAAGTCCTCTGGATCACGTTTGTTCCAAAAATCACGTTCCTGAAGGTTTCATTCTGTTTGGACTCCGTTTGATATTCCTTTTCTACGAAACACTCAAATAGGGAAAAATAGCAATTTGGGCTGGGCCTCCGGTTAATAGGTTAGTCCCAAAAATAATATAAAAGTATAAAATAAAGCCCGTTATCATCCAAAACAGATAATATAATAGCATGGAACAATCAAAAATTATAGATACGTTGGAGACGTATCAGGCCTCAGGGACCGAAGCAAGTATATAGACAGATTACACTGCCTCTGACTGAACAACAAAGGAATCACAAACAAATGAAATCACAAATGCCATGGTGGTGTTTAAAGATGGTGAGACGCATGCGGATGGCGAAGAGATGGAATCAGGGAGAGAGCCAGATCCGAAAAAGAAGAAACCAACTGGTGAGACGCATGCAGATGGCGAAGAGATGGAATCAGGGAGAGAGCCAGATCCGAAAAAGAAGAAACCAACTCCTACTAATTCTCAAAACTCAGAATGTTCGGCGGCGGCTGTAGAGCAACCCCGCCAGGAATGATGAGTTGTCTCAGCTGGAACTGCCGGGGGCTTGGGAACCCCGAGGCAATTCGGGAGCTCCGCAGCATTGTGAAAAAGGAAGGGCCCGGTCTCCTATTTCTTATGGAGACCAAAATATCAGCCAAGTGAGTGGATAATCTACAGAACTCTCTTGGTTTTGCTGGATGTTTTGCAGTGAGCAGCGTTGGACTCAGTGGGGGACTGGGTTTGTTCTGGTCTGCTGAGCTTGATGTTGAGCTCAAAAATTATAGTTCTGGCCATATAGATGTTGTGGTGCAGAGGAAAAATGATACGTCCAAAAACTGGCGTGTCACAGGTTCCTATGGAGCTCCATGAGTGGAAGATAGATGCCATAGTTGGAGATTCATGAGAACTTTGTTTGCTACCCGGCATGAAGCATGGATGTGCATTGGGGATTTTAACAAAACGTTATTCGGCTCAGAACATTTCTCTCACTCACCAAGACCTGAGTGGTAGATGCGAGCGTTCCGGGAGGTAATGGAGGAATGTGCAATGGTGGAGTTGGGCTGGTCAGGAATAGAATATACTTGGGATAACAGGCAGTCGGGTCGTGCTAATGTTAAAGCCCGACTGGACAGAGCCTTTGGCAACCCATCACTTACTGATTTATTTGCAAATGTCAAAGTTCGGCACATTGTCGCTGCGGAGTCAGATCACTGTTTTGTCCTTGCAGATCTCAGGGGAAATCTAACTTCTAGTGTACATCGAGGGCCTAAACCCTTTCGATATGAGGATATGTGGCAGACACATGTGGATTATGACCTGCTCATCCTAGACTCTTGGATGAAGGGGTCGGGTCGTCATGGTCTCGGCGGCGTGGTTCAGGCCCTAAATAACTTACAAGTACAATTCTCTGCTTGGGGTAAGAGGGAGTTCGGTTGCCTTGCTCGCAAAATACGTAAATTACGTGAGCAGTTGACACGGCTGAGGAGTCGCTCGGTTGGCAGGGGGCCATCCGAGGAGGAGAAAGCGATTGTGAAAAAGTTACGACTCGCTTTGCATCAGGAAGAAATTTGGATCCATCAGAGATCTAGAGTGCCATGGCTGCGTGTGGGAGACAGGAACACAAGATACTTCCATGCCCAAGCGTCTCAGCATAAGCGCATGAATCGGATCGAGAAACTTGAACGCTCAGATGGTACTATGTGTACCACTACCGAGGAGGACCGGGAAGAGAATCAAAGTTTTTTCAAAAATTTATATACCTCTCAAGGTTTTCGGCAGATGGAAGATCTGCTCGATTTTGTACCCAATAGAGTTACGTACCATATGAATTATGAGCTGCAAAAGCCATACACGGTGGAAGAAGTTAAAAGACCTCTGTTTCAAATGGCACCGTCAAAAGCCCCGGGAGTTGACGGATTCACAACAGGGTTTTTTCAGCGACACTGGAATCTTCTGAAGCATGCCATAGTTCCAGCTGTGCTCGACTTTTTGACTGGTGGTGAATTGCTGATAATCCCCAAGTGCAAGGAATCATCATAGCAATTTCCAAAGGTGGAAGTGATAAGTATGGAGTGTCGAACCCGTAAGGAGCTAAAGGTAAGATCAATATTCTCTCAAGCCCTATCTGCCACTGATACGACTCTACGTACACCGAACATTTGCTTCCGACTAGCAACGAGAAATAAAACTATGTTGTGGGTATGAAGAGGATAACTTTGTATGATATCGGAGAGCTAAAATATAAAAGTAGGTGCTGTTATCATAAGGTTAGACAGGGGCGGATCCAGATTGGAGATTACCCAGTGTCCACATAGAAGAATGCATGCCTACATGACAAATAATTCAATGATCTACACACTAAATCAATGGGTTACATTAAGCGAGTTCAAATTGGACCCGGTGCCAGTGACACCGGCTAGCTCTACCTAGCTACGCCCCTGAGGTTAGAATATATTACTAAATATTATAAATAGCAAGTGTGGAATAATGGTGGATCGGTGTGCGGAATTGTCCTAGGCAATCGTTAACAAGACCGGTAATCACTATTGCAGTTTCATATGAGGGAGAGGCATAAGCTAACATACTTTCTCTACTTGGATCATATGTACTTATGATTGGAACTCTAGCAAGCATCCGCAACTACTAAAGATCATTAAGGTAAAACCCAACCATAGCATTAAAGCATCAAGTCCTCTTTTATTCCCATACGCAACAATCCCTCTTACTCGGGTTCGTGTTTCAGTCACTCACCAACCCACTATAAGTGAATCATGAACGTATTGCAACACCCTACAACGGGAATCCCTCATGCTTGCGCGACACGGAGGGCACCATAGGACAACACCAAAGTAAAACATATAAATCATACCAATCTAGATCATCAATCAACCCAAAGACAAAAGATATCTACTCAAAACATCATAGGATGGCAACACATCATTGGATCATAATATGTGGCATAAAGCACCATGTTCAAGTAGGGATTACAACGGGGTGCGGGAGAGTGGACCGCGTAAAAGAGATGAGGGTGATGATGATGATGGTAATGTTGATGAAGACGATCACCGCGGTGATGATTCCCCTCCCGATGGCACTCCGGTGCCACCCAGAGAGAGGAGGAGATGTTCTCCCCCTTGTGCTTCCTCCTCCATGGCCTCCCCCTTAGATGGGGAGAGGTTCTCCCTCTGGTCCTTGGCCTTCATGGTGATGATGGCCCCTCCGGGATCCTCCTCCATGCCCCTGGTGACGATGGCCCCCTCCGGCAGGGTGCCAGAGAGGGCCTAGATTGGTTTTCGGTGGCTATGGAGGCTTCTGGAGGCGGAACTCCCGATCTAGGTTTCTTTCTGGAAGTTTGGGTATATATAGAAGAGTTTTGCGTTGATTTCACGTCAGGGGGGTCTCCAGGCTGTCCACGAGGTAGGGGGCGCGCCCTAAGGGGGTGGGCGCGCCCCCACCCTCGTGGGCAGCCCGGGACTCTTCTGGCCTGCTTCTGGTACTCCGTGGGCTTCTTCTGGTCCAAAAATGATCTCTGTCAAGTTTCACGTCAATTGGACTCCGTTTAGTTTTCCTTTTCTGTGATACTCTAAAACAAGGAGAAACAGAAACTGGCACTGGGCTCTAGGTTAATAGGTTAGTCCCAAAAATCATATAAAATATCATATAAATGCATATAAAACATCCTAGAAGGATAGTATAATAGCATGAATACTTCATAAATTATAGATACGTTGGAGACGTATCAGCATCCCCAATCTTAATTCCTGCTCATCCTCGAGTATGTAAATGATAAAAGAAATAATTTATGAAGTGTGAATGCTAGCAAGTGCATAAGTTTCATCAATGATAGTCCCAATCACTTTTTCTAGCATCAGTATGTATCATAACAGTAGCTCATTTTCATAAAACTTTTCATGATCAAGTAACAAGCTATTCACATGTTAAAGTATAGATCATAAACTCTCTTGAAACTAACAAACTATATTCTCAGTCATCAAACAATTGCAATTCATCTTATTTTCAGGAAAGGTCTATGTCAGAGCTTTGATTTAGCAAACTCCACATACTCAACTATCATTTAGTCTTTCATAATTGCTGACACTCACGTGATATTTATGAGTTCAAAGTTTTAATCGGACACAGAGAAAGATAGGGGCTTATAGTTTTGCCTCCCAACGTTTTACCTCAAGGGTAATGTCAACAATAATAGTTCATGAAAACTCACATCCAATTAGCCATATATACCAGGATCTTTCCAACATATTGTGCTTGCCAAAGGATAAAATGTAAAAAAGGAAGGGTGAAGATCACCATGACTCTTGCATAATGGTAGAAGATAAAATTAAAAGATAGGCCCTTCGCAGAGGGAAGAAGAGGTTGTCATGCGCTTTCATGGTTGGATGCACAAAATCTTAATGCAAAAGAACGACACTTTATATTGCCACTTGTGATGTGGACCTTTATTATGCAGTCTGTCGCTTTTATTTCTTCCGCATCACACGATCGTATAAAGCTTATTTTCTCCACATTAATAGATCATACATATTTAGAAGGCAATTTTTATTACATGCACCGATGACAACTTACTTGAAAGATCTTACTCAATCCATAGGTAGGTATGGTGGACTCTCATGGCAATACTGGTTTAAGGGATGTTTGGGAGAACAAGTAGTATCTCTACTTGGTGCGAAGAATTTGGCTAGCATGAGGGGGAAAGGCAAGCTCAACATGTTGGATGATCCAATACAATATACTTTATTTCGGATATAAGAAAACATAACCCATTACGTTGTCTTCCTTGTCCGACACTAACCTTTTAGCATGCCATATTTTAATGAGTTCTCACAATTGCAAAAGATGTCCAAGATAGTATATTTATATGTGAAATCTCTCTTCCTTCAATATTCTTTCATGAATTGTTCAAACGACCAATTCCACGTTTGCTAACTTTCAGAAAGTTTACTACCTATACTTATTCTATGTGAAGTCATTACTCCCCATGGTGTAAGCATATGAAGCATATATAAATTCAGATTTATGATATTTCAATTATTCAACCATTTACTCATAGGATATACGTGAAGCACGCGAGTAAATGGCAAACTACTCCAAAAGATAATAGTGAAGGACACTGAGTAGTCAAATAATTAACTAGCCATGGGAGGATTCTTTTTCATTTAATAATTCAGATCCAATGATTTTATTCAATCAGCAAGCAAAATTGTAAATACGCTCCAAGCAAAACACATATCATGTGACGAATAAAAATATACCTCCGAGTAAGGTGTACCGATGATTTTGAAGACGAAAGAGGGGATGCCTTCCGGGGCATCCCCAAGCTTAGGCGCTTGAGTCTTCCTTGAATATTAACTTGGGGTGCCTCGGGCATCCCCAATCTTAGGGTCTTTCCACTCCTTATTCTCCTCATATCGATATCTCACCCAAAGCTTGAAAACTTCAATCACACAAAACTTAACGAAACTTCGTGAGATAGGTTAGTATGATAAAGAGTAAACCATTTGCTTTGGTACTGTCAAAGACAAGGTTCATAATTGTTCTCACGCAATGCCTACTGTACCATATCATTTCTACAATTTATATTGAGAAATATAAGTCATAGAAATTAGAAAACAAGCAAACTATGCAATGAAAACAGAATCTGTCAGAAACAGAACAATCTGTAATGATCTGAACACTAACCATACTTCTGCTACTCAACAAATTATTAAATAAATTGGTGGACGTGAGGAATTTGTCTATTAATCTTCTGCAAAAAGAATCAGCACCAAAGCACTCTTCTGTAAAAAATGGCAGCCAATCTCGTGAGCACAAAGTTTCTGTTTTTTTACAGCAAGATCACATTAACTTTCACCCAAGTCTTCCCAAAGGTCTTACTTGGCACTTTATTGAAAGAAAAGCTATAAAACATGATTACTACAGTAGCTTAATCATGTAAACACACAAAAACAGTAAGGATAAATATTGGGTTGTCTCCCAACAAGCGCTTTTCTTTAATGCCTTTTAGCTAGGCATGATGATTTCAAAGATGCTCACATAAAAGATAGGAACCAAAGCACAAAGAGAGCATCTTGAAGAATATGACTAGCACATTTAAATATAACACACTTCTTGTGCCTAGGGATTTTGTGAGCACACAATTTATAAGAACAACAATCAACTAGCATAGGAAGGCGAAACAAGTATAACTTCAAAACTTTTAAGTACTTAGAGAGGAAACTTGGTATTATTGCACTCCTACAAGCATGTATTCCTCCCTCATAATAATTTTCAGTAGAAACATGAAGGATTTCAACAATATAACCATCACATAAAGCATTCTTTTCATGATCTATAAGCATAGAAATTTTCTACTCTCCACATAAGCAAAATTCTTCTCATTCGGAATAGCGGGATCACTAGTTCCTAAAGTTGACACTCTTCCAACCCCGCTTTAGATGATAGTATTTTTTATACTCCAAAATATATAAGTGAAGTTCATGGAGCATTCTTCAATTAATATAAACTAACCAATATCCAAGCTCAAAATGTATAAGTGAAGCACACGAAGCATTCTATAAAACCATACTCAAAAGATTTAAGTGAAGCACAAAGAGCAATTCTATAAGATTATACTTAAAAGATATAAGTGAAGCACACGAAGTATTCTATAAATTTTTGAAGGGACATTCTCATACTAGCATGGTTCTTTAAATAGAAAGAAAGACACAAAGGACACAAATCATGTGAACAAAACAAAAACCGAGGTATACCGATATTTGTTGAAGAAGAAAGATGGGATGCCAACCGGGGCATCCCCAAGCTTAGATGCTTGAGTGTGCTCTGAAATATTCACTTCGGGTGCCTTGGGCATCCCCAAGCTTGAAATCTTGCCTCTCTTTATTCTTCTCATATTGATAGCTCCTCGATCTTCGAACACTTCATCCACACAAAACTTTAACAAAAACTTTGTGAGATCCGTTAGTATAATAAAGCAAATCACTACCCTTAGGTACTGTTGTGAACTCATTATAAATTCATAATGGTGTAATATGTACTGTATTACAACTCATCCATGGTTCATACCCTCTGATACTACTCATAGATTCATCAAAATAAGCAAACAACACATAGAAAACAGAATCTGTCTAAAACAGGACAGTCTGTAGTAATCTAGAAGTTTGGTAAACTTCTGTAACTTCTAAAATTATAAAATAAATTTAAAATTTGAAAAATTTGTACAGAAGTAATGTGCAAAAAGTTTCAGTTCCATTTGACTTTTCAGTAAGAAATGTAAAATCACGCGCTACAGCCAAAGTTTCTGTTTTTGTTCTGCACATAGTAAACAAGAAATCTAATCATCCTAAAACCAAAGCTTGGCACATTATTTTTATAATACAATGGATATATACAAGGGGACAATTATTTACAGAGAAACTTCCATGAAAAATTCTACATTGTTTCCATGAGCATGAACACAAGTGCTCAAGGTCGACCCTCACTTCTTCAATGCATAACTTTCCAATCACTTCTCTTTTTGAAAAACTTTTTAGGCATGAGAGGCAAGTAATAATTTTTTTGTATTTTCATTCTTTTAATATTTTTTTGTATGTTCCACCCACAACTAAACAGAAACAAAAAGGAAAAAAATCTACTTAGTGAAGAAAGCAAACAAGCACACACGAGAATATCAACCCCACGCTATTGCTCCCCGGCAACGGCGCCAGAAAAGAGCTTGATAATCCCCAAGTGCAAGGAATCATCGTAGCAATTTCCAAAGGTGGAAGTGATAAGTATGGAGTGTCGAACCCACAAGGAGCTAAAGGTAAGATCAATATTCTCTCAAGCCCTATCTGCACTGATACAACTCTAGGTACACCGAACGTTTCCTTCCAACTAGCAACGAGAAATAAAACTATGTTGTGGGTATGAAGAGGCTAACTTTGTATGATATCAGAGAGCTAAAATATAAAAGTAGGTGTTGTTATCATAAGGTTAGAATATATTACTAAATATTATAAATAGCGAGTGTGGAATAATGGTGGATCGGTGTGCGGAATTTTCCTAGGCAATCGTTAACAAGACCGGTAATCACTATTGCAGTTTCATATGAGGGAGAGGCATAAGCTAACATACTTTCTCTACTTGGATCATATGTACTTATGATTGGAACTCTAGCAAGCATCCGCAACTACTAAAGATCATTAAGGTAAAACCCAACCATAGCATTAAAGCATCAAGTCCTCTTTTATTCCCATACGCAACAATCCCTCTTACTCGGGTTCGTGTTTCAGTCACTCACCAACCCACTATAAGCGAATCATGAACGTATTGCAACACCCTACAGAGGGAATCCCTCACGCTTGCGTGACATGGAGGGCACCATAGGACAGCACCAAAGTAAAACATACAACTCATACCAATCTAGATCATCAATCAACCCAAAGACAAAAGATATCTACTCAAAACATCATAGGATGGCAATACATCATTGGATCATAATATATGGCATAAAGCACCATGTTCAAGTAGGGATTACAGCGGGGTGCGGGAGAGTGGACCGCGTGAAAGAGATGAGGGTGATGATGATGATGGTGATGTTGATGAGGACGATCACCGTGGCGATGATTCCCCTCCCGATGGCACTCCGGTGCCACCGAGAGAGAGGAGGAGAGGTTCTCCCCCTTGTGCTTCCTCCTCCATGGCCTCCCCCCTAGATGGGGAGAGGTTCTCCCTCTGGTCCTTGGCCTTCATGGTGATGATGGCCCCTCCGGGATCCTCCTCCATGCCTTTGGTAATGATGGCCCCCTCCAGCAGGGTGCCAGAGAGGGCCTAGATTGGTTTTTGATGGATATGGAGGCTTCTGGCGGCAGAACTCCCGATCTAGGTTTCTTTCTGGAAGTTTGGGTATATATAGAAGAGTTTTGCGTTGATTTCACGCCAGGTGGGTCTCCGGGCTGTCCACAAGGTAGGGGGGCGTGCCCTAAGGGGGTGGGCACGCCCCCACCCTCGTGGGTAGCCCGGGACTCTTCTGGCCTGCTTCTGGTACTCCGTGGGCTTCTTCTGGTCCAAAAATGATCCCCGTCAAGTTTCACGTCAATTGGACTCCGTTTAGTTTTCCTTTTCTGCGATACTCTAAAACAAGGAGACAACAGAAACTGGCACTGGGCTCTAGGTTAATAGGTTAGTCCCAAAAATCATATAAATACATATAAAACATCCTAGAAGGATAGTATAACAGCATGAATACTTCATAAATTATAGATACGTTGGAGATGTATCAATTGCCAGCGTGTATGAATGATACTTCTATCACCCTAATACCCAAGGTACGGTTCCCACAAAGGATTTCCAATACCGTCCAATTTCTCTTTTCCCAGTCCTTTATAAAGTTGCCGCCAAAGCTATTACTAATCGGATGAGGGAGTTCTTGGATGATATTATTGGAGCTGAACAGAGTGCTTTCGTCCCGGGCCGCTTGATCATAGACAATGTCTTAATCACGTATGAAAGTGTGCATGCCATGAAGAGAAGGAAAAGGGGAGGAAATGATGTCTGTGCCATTAAATTGGATATGATGAAAGCCTATGATCGTGTCGAGTGGCATTACCTCGAAGCGATTATGCTAAAGTTGGGGTTTGGAATGGATTTTGTTCGTCTCATAATGAAGTGTGTAAATTCAGTGCGTGTTGCTGTTCGAGTTAATGGCGAACTCCTTCCTTTGTTCTCTCCCTCTCGTGGGTTCCGTCAAGGTGACCCCGTATCACCTTACTTGTTTTTGCTCTATGCCGAGGGTCTCACTTCACTGCTGAATTTCTATGGAGGAGCTTATATCGACAGAGGCATTCGGGTCAGCTATCGATGTCCATGGATCAATCATTTACTTTTTGCTGATGATAGTCTGATCTTCATGCAAGCTAAGGTGCAGAGTGTTTATCGATTGAATGATATCATTCGTATCTATGGGGAGTGTTCTGGTCAAGAAGTTAATAAAGAAAAAAAGTGCAATACTTTTTAGCCCAAATACCCCATATCCTATCAGATTATTACTGAAGAAAATGCTGCGTATTGTAGTGGAAGCTTTTGGTGAATGTGACCTCGGTCTTCCAACGACTGTTGGTCGAATTATAGGAGGAACTTTCGACCACATTGGGGAGAGGATTCGGTCTAAACTACAAGGTGGAACAGAGAGACTTATGTCTTGTGCTGGAAGGGAAGTCATAATCAAAGTGGTGGCCCAGTCAATTCCCACATATAGCATGTCTTGCTTCCAGCTCACAAAGAAAGTGTGCAAAAAGTTGGCCTTGTACATGGCCAAATACTGGTGGAGCAGTAACCTTGATCACCGGTCTTTACACTGGTTGTCTTGGAAAACGCTGGCTGCACCTAAAATTAAAGGAGGAATGGGGTTCAAAGACTTGCAACTATTCAACCTTGCACTACTCGGCAAGCACGGGTGGCGCTTGATGACGAACCCAAATTCTTTGTACTCGCGGGTCCTAAAAGGAAGATATTTCCATTCTTGTGATTTCATGCAAGCTACTGCACCCAAATTTTCCTTAGCTGTTTGGCGGGCTATTATTGCAGGAAGGGAAGCGTTGAGAACCGGCCTGCTAAACCGCATTGGAAGCGGTACGTCCGTTTCTATCTGGGAGGACAAACAGATTCCTGACACCAGATCTATGACCCCAGTGTGACGCCCCGAGTCCGATGCGCCAGGTGTCTTCCAGTTATTCGCTGTCGTTGCCATGTCATTTGCTTGTGTGTCGCATATTTGCCATGTCATCATGTGCATTTCATCATCATGTTTTCGAAACTTGCATCCGGCCGGTTCTCCCAGTTCTACCCGTTATCCGTTCTGAGCCCAGAAACACTTGCGCGCGCCCGCGGCACGTCCGAAATATTATTTTATAAGTGGCCGGAAAATGTTATCGGAATGGGATGAGAGTTGGCGTGCGGTCTTATTATAGTGTAGATAGACCGCCTATCAAATTTCATTGTATTCGGAGTTCGTTTGATGCCCCAACGGATAACTATAGCGACAATATAGTCGATCAAACATCGGACGTTTTCAGCCTCCGGAAACAGTCATCGGGCCGCTTTCCGACTCTCTATTCTCAGCCCAAGGCCCCTCTACACAGCTCACTCCCACTCTAAACCAGCCCACCAAACCCCCCTCCGACCGGAACCGTCGGATCGCGATCGGAGGTTCGGAAACACCTCCAAACCCCTCCTAACCCTAATCCTAACCCCCCACCACTACTAGGGAAAAGCTTATAGGCAGACGCTTACTAGTAGCGAGGGTTTATACCCCTCGCTACTACTAAGTGGTCTCTACCGTGCCCACCCAGGACATGCCATAGTAGTAGCGAGGGGTATAAACCCGCGCTACTACTATCGACCCACCAAGACATATGTACACATAGCGTGCCGAGGCCCAAATCCAAACCCACACTCTTCTGATTCCCCTTCTCCTCCCACTCGCCATTCCCTTCCTCACCCACCGCCACTGCCGGCCTCGCACCTCGGCGGCACTCACAAATCCGGTGGCCTCCTCTCCCCCTCCCCCTCCATCCTCCATCCTCGACGGCACTGCAGACCCTCCCCTCCCCCTCCATGCTCCTTCTTCTCCGTTGGTGGAAGGAGACGGAAACCAGCAGAGCGTCATCCATGGCGGCGGCCAGATCCGCCATGGACGCAGCCACTTGCACCTCCTCACCGGTTCAAGGGTCCCATGACAAGCAGCAGCAGGTCACCGAGCTTCATCTAGGGTTTCGGGCGTCGGTCCAACTCCGGCGGCCATCGGTGAGTTCCTCCTCCTACTTCTCTCTATCTCTCTATTCCTCTTTCTAATAATTCTCTCTTCTCTTGTAACAGCAGTAGACGAGAGGTGCGGGCACAAGTTGGGTGGGGAAGCACCATCACCACGGACAACTTCATCCCCTCTAGGACCAGTAGCAGCCATGGATGGAGAGGACGATGCCCAGCAAAAGCAGCCGCCATGGATGGAATTTTTTTTAATTCTCAATTAGTTAGTAGTAGCGCGGGGCCTTGACACACGCTACAACTAAGTAGTAGTAGCGTAGGTGGCAACCGCGCTACTCCTACTAGAAGTAGTAGTAGCGCGGGTACCACCCGCGCTACTGCTAAAAGTTAGCTGTAGCGCCCTAGCAGTAGCGCAGGCCCCCGCGCTACTGCTAGGCAATTACCCGCGCTACTACTAGGGTTTTCCCTAGTAGTGCACCTTTCCTATTTAAACTTCTCCCCTTGCCATTTTGGGCAGCAGCCATCCTCCTCCTCATTTTCCGCACAGCCCAATCATCAGCGCCACCGCCCACCTCCATTTCCGCGCCCGGCCACCTCCCCGCCGCCACTTGGTGCCGTCCGAGTGGCCGCGCCGCCACCCAGCCTTGCCATGCCCCCTCCACGGAACCAGCCCGGATCTCCACCGCATAGCCCGCAGACGCCCGCGCGCCCGGATCCAGGGGCCCCGAGCTCCTCCCGATCCCGCAGCTCCGCCTAGCTTCCACCTTGCCGCTGCCTTCAGCCGGCTTCGCCGGAGCACGCCGCGCTGTCCGCCGGCGACCTCGACCCCAGGCCGGACCTCCCTCCGCCGCCCTCTCCTTTCTTCTCCCTCCGTCCTCTGCTCACTTTCCTCCCCCTGCAGTGGCCTCCTCGCCGCCATGGAGCTGCCGGCCGGATCCGCCACCGGGAGGGCGGATCTGCTCGTCCCTGCCGACCCTGGCCTCCGTCTTCGCCGTCCCCGCCGCCAGGTTCAAAGCGCCGCCACCCCTGCCTTCCCTCGATCCATTGGGATCGGGGAGGAGGATGACATGCCTCTGGGGCCCGTGGACCGCGACCCACCCGAGGCCCAGCGCTCTAGCCGGCCCACTGCTCCACCGACCTGGGCCATGGCCCATGGGTGAGCAGCCCCCCTGCAGCCCCTTGTGCACTATTGGGCCAGCCTCTGTTTCGGCCCATGTCATGTTTTTTTCACCAGACGAATTTGGCTAATTTTCCAGAGTTAGCAGTTTTGCAGAAAAGACCCTTATGATCATGCATTTAAAAACTCTCAAACCGTGGATCAGATTAAAATGTTCTAAATATGTAAAATGCTTAGAATTTCATCTAGTTTCATAATATGCTGCTTTCATGCATGTTAAAAATGTTTAAAATGATGTTTGTGTTTATTTTTCATAATGCCATGTTAAAATGATTTATTTCATAACTTAATAACCGTAGCTCCAAATTTAATAAACTTTATATGTAAATGGGGTAGAAAAATGCATAGATTAACATGGTGGCATTACTTTGCATGTTTAACAACTCTAAAATATGGTTTAGGTCAGAACAGTACCAACTCTAAAATTTGCATATGAGGATTTTCCAAAATTGTTGTTTGTTGTTTCCGGCCTCATTTAAATTTGCCTAAATAGTTAGTTTATATATGTTTCACCTCTTGCCATGTTTAATAACATTTAATATTGTTGGGTACATAACCGAGAGAGAACTAAATAATTGAATGTGGTGTTTTGTCAATATGCTACTCATTGCATATTGAGCTCCACTTAATTTGTAGTATTTTTTGTTGCACTTTGCCATGCCATGCCTCTTTAGACCGGACATGCATCATACTGGATTGTGCATCATGCCATGTTTATGTGATGGTTGTTTACCATGTTGTTTGCTCCTTTCCGGTGTTGCTTCTTCTTGTTAGTTCCGATAACGTCGCGTTTGTGAGGATCCGTTCGACTATGTCTGTTTGCCTTCTTCATGGACTCGTTCTTCTTCCTTGCGGGATCTCAGGCAAGATGATCAGTACCCTCGATATCACTTCTATCTTTGCTTGCTAGTTGTTCGTTCTATCGCTATGTCACGCTACCTACCACTTGTTATATCATGCCTCCCATATTGCCATGTCAAGCCTCTAACCCACCTTCCTAGCAAACTGTTGTTTGGCTAAGTTATCGCTTTTGCTCAGCCCCTCTTATAGAGTTGCTAGTTGCAGGTGCAGAGCAGGTTGTTCCATGTTGGAACATGGATATGTTGGGATATCATATTATCTCTTATTTAATTAATGCATCTATATACTTGGTAAAGGGTGGAAGGCTCGGCCTTATGCCTGGTGTTTTGTTCCACTCTTGCTGCCTTAGTTTCCGTCATACTGGTGTTATGTTCCTTGATTTTGCATTCCTAACGCGGTTGGGGTTATGGGACCCCCTTGATAGTTCGCTTTGAATAAAACTCCTCCAGCAAGGCCCAACCTTGGTTTTAACATTTGCCACCACCACCTATTACTTTTCCCTTGGGGGTCGCGCTCCCGAGGGTCATCTTTATTTAACCCCCCCACCCCCCGGGCCAGTGCTTCTCTAAGTGTTGGTCCGAACTGAGTAGACTATGGGGACACCTCGGGGAAACTTGAGGGCTGGTTTTACTCGTAGGATGTCTCATCCGGTGTGCCTTGAGAACGAGATATGTGCATCTCCTATCGGGATTTGTCAGCACATTCAGGCGGTCTTGCTGGTCTTGTTTTACCATTGTCGAAATGTCTTGTAACCGGGATTCCGAGACTGATTGGGTCTTTTCGGGAGAAGGAATATCCTTCATTGATCATGAGAGCTTGTGATGGGCTAAGTTGGGACACCCCTGTAGGGTATAAACTTTCGAGAGTCGTGCCCGCAGTTACGTGGCAGATGGGAATTTGTTAATATATGGTTGTAGAGAACTTGACACTTGACTTAATTAAAATGAATCAACCGCGTGTGTAGCCGTGATGGTCTCTTCTCGGTGGAGTCCGGGAAGTGAACACGGTTTGGGTTATGTTTGAACGTAAGTAGTTTCAGGATCACTTCTTGATCACTTCTAGCTTCACGACCGTTGCGTAGCTTCTCATCTTACTCTTATTTGCGTATGTTAGCCACCATATTTGCTTAGTGCTTGCTGCATGTAACATCCACAACGCGGCTATATCTCCCACGTGTCGGGGCACGATTTAGAGGCATAACCGCATGGTAGGTCTATCACAAGAGGGGTAATCTTTACACATCCCATGTACTGAATAAGAAAGGGATAAAGAGTCGGCTTACAATCGCCACTTCACACAATACATAAATAATCCATACATCATCCAAGGTACAATCAAAGGTCCGACTACGGAACCAAAATAAAGAAAGACACCCCAAATGCTAGATCCCCGATCGTCCCAACTGGGCTCCTCTACTGATCATCCGAAAAAGAATCATAGTATCGGCCCGAATCCTTGTCGAACTCCCACTTGAGTTCGGTAGCGTCCCCTGCACTGGCATCATCGGCACCTGCATTTGTTTGGAAGTATCTGTGAGTCACGAGGACTCAGCAATCTCACACCCGCGAGATCAAGACTATTTAAGCTTAAGGGTAGGAAAAGGGTAGTGAGGTGGAGCTGCAGCAAAGCACTAAGCATATATGGTGGCTAACTTACGTAAAAGAGAGCGAGAAGAGAAGAAACGCACGGTCGAAAAGCTAAAAGTGATCAAGAAGTGATCCTAAAGCTACTTACGATCAAGCATAACACAAGGCCTTGTTCACTTCCCGGACTCCGCCGAAAAGAGACCATCACGGCTACACACATGGTTGATTCATTTTAATTAAGTTAAGTGTCAAGTTCTCTACAATCGAATATTAATAAATTCCCATCTGCCCATAACCGCGGGCATGGCTTTCGAAAGTTCAAACCCTGCAGGGGTGTCCCAACTTAGCTCATCACAAGCTCTCACGGTCAACGAAGGATATTCCTTCTCCCAGGAAGACCCGATCAGACTCGGAATCCCGGTTACAAGACATTTCGACAATGGTAAAACAAGACCAGCAAAGCCGCCCGATGTGCCGACAAATCCCAATAGGAGTCGCATGTATCTCGTTCTCAGGGCACACCGGATGAGCACTCCGTACAACTAAAACCAACCCTCGAGTTTCCCCGAGGTGGCACTGCAAAGGACTCTAGTTCGGACCAACACTTAGAGGAGCACTAGCCCGGGGGGGGGGGTTAAAATAAAGATGACCCTCGGGCTCGCGAAAACCCAAGGGAAGGTTATAGGTGGTTAGGCAAATGTAAAACCAAGGTTGGGCCTTCCTGGAGGAGTTTTATTCAAAGCGAACTATCAAGGGGTTCCCATAACACCCAACCGCGTAAGGAACGCAAAATCAAGGAACATAACACCGGTATGACGGAAACTAGGGCGGCAAGAGTGGAACAAAACACCAGGTATAAGGCCGAGCCTTCCACCCTTTACCAAGTGTATAGATGCATTAATTAAATAAGAGATATTGTGATATCCCAACATATCCATGTTCCAAAATGGAACAAATTTCATCTTCACATGCAACTAGCAACGCTATAAGAGGGGCTGAGCAAAAGCGGTAACATAGCCAAGCAACGGTTTTCTAGGAAGGTGGGTTATAGGCTTGACATGGCAATATGAGAGGCATGATATAACAAGTGGTAGGTAGCGTGACATAGCGATAGAGAGAACAACTAGAAAGCAAAGATAGAAGTGATTTCGAGGGTATGGTCATCTTGCCTGAGATCCGGCAAGGAAGAAGAACGAGTCCATGAAGAAGACAAACGAACGTAGTCGAACGAATCCTCACAACTCCGGAACAAAACCGAAGCTAACGAGAGAAGCAACCCGAAAAGAAGCAAGCAACATAGTAAACAACCATCACATAAACATGGCATGATGCACAATCAAGTATGATGCATGTCCGGTTTAAAGAAACATGGCATGGCAAAGTGCACAAACAATACTACAAATTAAGTGGAGCTCAATATGCAACGAGTTGCATATTGACGAAACACCACATCTAATTATTTAGTTCACTCTCGTTTAGGTACCCAACAATATTACATGTTGTTAAACATGCAAGAGGTGAAGCATATGAAAAATACCTATCTAGACAAGTTTAAATGAGGCCGGATATAACAAACAACAAATCTAGAAAATCCTCATGTGCATATTATGGATTTGGTACTGTTCTGCCCTAAACCATATTTTAGAGTTGTTAAACATGCAATATGAGTGCAACATGTTAATCTATGCATTTTTCTACCCCATTTACATATAAAGTTTATTAAATTTGGAGCTACGGTTATTTAGTTATGAAAGAAAGCATTTTAACATGGCATTAGAGCAAAATTTAACAAACAGCATTTTAAACATTTTTTAACATGGATGAAAGTGGCATATTATGAAACTAGATAGAAATCTAAGCATTTTTCATATATGAAGTTTTTACAAAAGATGCATAGTTTGTGAGATATTAAATATATGAACAGGAGGGTCTTTTCTGTAAAACAACGTTCCGTGGATTAATAGCAAAATCGCCTAGAGGAAAAAACGTAACACGGGCCAAAACTGGCCAGGAAGCCCAACAGAGGAAAAAAAGGAGGGGCGCTGGGGTGGCCTCACCATGGGCCTTGCGGAGGCACCGACCCATGATGGCGCTGGAGGCGGGCGCTCGGTCAACGCGAGGCGCGGGCGAGCGGGCAACCTGCTCATTTCTGAAGACAAAAATAGCAACACCTCCATGGCGATGCAGAAATCAACGGCAGGGGTCCTGGCGACGGGGTCGGTGGGAACTGGCCGGAACGGGCGGAATGGAGCACGGGGAGGTGCTTGGGGTGGGTGGCGTGGTCCGGCGAAGGCGGCTGCCGACGGCGAACTCCAAGGGCGCCACGTGATTCCTGTGGGAAGACAGACAGGGAGTTGAGAGAGAGGGGGTTTGAGTGCAGAAAAATAGAGGAGGCATGGAAGGAGGGCGGCGCCAGCACCTGCAGGATCTGGCGAGGAGTTGCGAGGAGGTCGGGGATGGGGCATCGGAGCCGGAACCGGTGCAGAGGAGGTCACATGCAAGGCGGGGGAAGACGACGGCTGTCCATGGCGGCTAGGTTCACTTGAGAGAGAGAGAGATGAGATACAGAGAGGAGAAAAACAGAGGAAGGAGAGGGCGTGAAGGGGGCTCATCTGCTCGTCGGGGATGCGGGAGCTGCTCCTGCTGCCGGCGGCAAGGACGAGGCAGAGGAGGCAGGGGGACTCCAGGCTCCTAGTAGAGCTCGTCGGCGGCGGAAGTCGCTGGTCAGCGCGAGGGGATCGCGAGGCACGAGAGGAGGCCTCCGGGCGCGCTGGTGGTCGTCGGATCTCCATCTGGCAGCCACAGATGGATAGGTGGAAGGCTGTATCGGGGCTGGTGACATAAGGTGGTTGGTGGAGTGGATTTGAATATGAGGAACGAAGGTGATTGGCTCGGTGGGGAACACGAGGAGGAGATAGTGGGCTAGCGGCGGCGGAGGGATGGGACAAGTGCCTAGAATTTAGGGTTTGGACTAGAAATGGACTATATAAAGGAAAAGGGAGGGGAGTTTTGATCATCCGATCAAAATCAGACGGTCGAGATAAAAAGGTTAGGAGAGTCCAACAAAGAAAACGGAGATGTTTTATAGATGTTGGGGGATGATCCGGACCCAACGGTAGCGACAGTCCGGGTCGGATTCGGGACAGCTTTCGGACGCGCAAGGGGGTCTATACACTGTGCAAAGAGGGTTAGATGGACAAGGTCAAGTGTGTGGTTGGACTGAGAAGAGAGAGGAGGAAAGCAACCCGACAATCGTTTCCGGAGACCGAAAACGTCCGACGTTTGACCGACTATGTTGTCGCTATAGTTATCTGTTGGGGCCTCAAACGAACTCCGAATGCGATGAAACTTGGCAGGCGGCCTACTGCCAACAAAACAACATTGAACGCCAACTTTCAACCCATTCCGAGAACATTCTCCAGCCACTTATAAAATACTATTTCGGACATGCCGCGGGCGGGTGCAAGTGTGTCTGGGCTCAGAATGGACAACAGACGGAACTGGGGGAACCCGGACGGATGCAAGTTTTGAAAACATGATGATGCAATGCACATGATGACATGGCCAGATGCAACATGCAAGTGAATGACATGGCAACAACGCGCAAAACTTGAAGACACCTGGCGCAACGGTCTCGGGGCGTCACACTGCAACTCCACCTCATTACCTTATCCTACCCAAAAGCTTAAATAGTCTTGATCTCGCGGGTGTGGAGATTGCTAAGTCCTCGTGACTCACAGATACTACCAAAACAGTTGCAGGTGTCGATGATGCCAGTGCAGGTGATGCTACCGAACTCAAGTGAGAGTTCGATGATGACCTTGGTCGTTACTACATTTCGTTTCCTGATGATCAGTAGTGGAGCCCAGTTGGGACGATCGGGGATCTAGCATTTGGGGTTGTCTTCTTTTATTTTGGTTCCATAGTCGGACCTTGATTGTACTCTGGATGATGTATGTTTAACTTGTTATTTGTGTGAAGTGGAGATTGTAAGCCAACTCTTTATCCCTTTCTTATTCAGTACATGGGATTGTGTGAAGATTACCCCTCTTGCAACAAAACCAACATGCAGTTATGCCTCTAAGTCGTGCCTCGACACGTGGGAGATATAGCCGCATCGTGGGCATCACAAGTTGGTATCAGAGCCATCCCCGACTTAGGAGCCCCCTGCTTGATCGAATCGCTGACATTATTGAGTCTAGAACAAAATGTTTTGAGTCTTAGGATTATATATATCGGAGAGTAAGATTCTTTTTACTCCTTAGTCCCTTCTTCGCTCTGGTGAGGCCTCCCGACATAGATGTTTTGACTTTCCTCTCCTCAAATTTCACGAAATTTTTTTAGGATCACGCGGGTATCTTGGGATCGTTCCGATATTCTTGTGAAGAGAACATTGTTCTTGGTGCCTCCTGACAATTAGGGGTTGTGGCAGTGTCCCGGGGAGTTGAGCTCCGAGGTGTTGTCGTCACAATTTTATCGTTGCAGTTCTGGAATACCTGAGTTCGCCGACATCGAAAATCTCTTTTATGCAGTTAGTGGTGAGATAACCTCGACGCCACCCAGTACTGGGGCAGGAGTTCGGGAGTATTGCCATAACTCGTATAACAAATGCTTTTCGAAGGTTGAGGTACACGATTTCCGAAGTTTTCTTGGTTATGTGTTGATGGATGGATACAGTTGGAGCATAGGGCTTGTTAGTTGTGTGATATATATTGTGTCTCCCTGTATCCCTAGCACCAGATTGCATAACCAGAAAGTTTCGGGAGTTCTTAGACGGGAATTCAAGTATCACGTAGGATATCTTTCCAACAGAACATGATACGATATGGGGTCTATCATATGTTTGTTTCTGGCTTATTCCGCAAGCCAAATCCTTTGTTTTGTTTTGAGTTGTGGTATTCGAGTTGTTTCAATGTCAAGTGTTGATTCCATACCTCATTCTAAGCGGTGTTCTCATGTTTCTATGGGAGTGCTAATCCTTCTTGTTTAGCGAGATTGTCTTGTCAATCCTTTTTCAACCGGTGTTTTCATATTCAAGTTATTCCGTCCATTTCATCCTTGTAAGATCAACTCTCATCTTCTCAAAGGTGTCGTTTCCCCATCCCCATTTATTTTCTTCCCACCCTCCCGCCCTTTTTGTTCACGGAGTCTGAAGTCGCTAATCGAGTATCCTTTTATTCATTCTGAATGGTCATGCCAATTCTTTTCCATCCGAAGTGCTCCTCTTCAAGTGGATCCGATCATTTTTAACATCCGCAAGATCAACTCTAAGTTTCCTCAACGGTGTTTGTGTCATCCGTCCCAAGTTGTCTTTGTTTTCCCCGCCCTCCCACAATTTTCTTCAAGGACTCATATTTCTTATTCAAGTATGCTTTTATTGATGGGAAGTCTCTCCATTCTTTTCCGTCAATGTTCTTATCCGGTGATTCTCAGGAAGATACTAACGGAGCTTCAAGTTATCATTCTTCGTTCTCTTTTCTTTTTCGGTGGATTCAATTCAAGCTTCGGTGTTGAGCATATTCCTTTCATTTGTCCAATGCTTTCTCATGCCGGTGCACCTCTCAACCATCCACTTCTCGCCATTCATTTGTTCTGGAGTACTGAAGATATCTCAGGAGATTCATGTTTTCATTCCTAATCCGTTCAAGATATCTCGAGGTTGTTATCTCTTTGGAGCCATTTAACTCAACCGGCGCAATCTTCCTTTACAATCGTTCAACGGTGTATCTTTTGAGTGGGCCCTAACCCACAAGCCTTTTCCCAGGATCTTACCTGACTCTTCTAATTTTCCCGGAGCGATTCCCAAATTCTTTTCGAAGTTTGACGTAAGAATGATTTTCCATCAGTCATATGTCTTTCTCCAAGATCTTTTAAATTCTTTTCATCGTTGGTTCAACATTTCTATTCTTCATTCCGGAGTGCCTCAACAATTCATGGTGGTGTCTCTTGTCGTCATTCTCGGATTTGAAAACCGAAGAAGAGTTTCTCTTCAATCTTATCCGTTCTCTCAAAGATGTGTGGTTCTAACTTGTTGCCATCCTCTCATAATTGTTTTCGATTGTGAGAATTCTTTTCACCCATCCAGAGCAATTCAGGATTCTTTTCAGTTGATTCTATGGATTCCATCATCTTAGAATTATTCATTCTCAGCTTTCATATCTCGTTATTCAATCTTACCAATGGATCGTTCAAGTATTATCTAGCTAGCTTGTCATCTATTCGTTCTCTTGTATCTAAATTCACTCAAGTATCTTCGCTCATTTTCTAATCCTTTTCGGGGAATTGTTCCTTTTCTACTTTCATTTTCAATTCTTACGGCGGTTTGTTCAAGATTCCTCTTCCTATGTTATCATATTAATTTATTCGTTGTTTCAATCCTACCGGTGGTTCGTTGAAAACCTTCTCAAGTTTAGGCTATGTCTATACTTAATCCTTCAAGAAGAATAAGTGGCATGACAATTTCGTTGCTTGTTATCAATTTAAGTTGATGAACGGTAAGCATGACATGATTCTTATCATCGAGGTGATACCTTATCCCGGAGGCTCGTCAAAATTCCCGGATCAAGTGTTTCATCCTTTTCTTTCAAGAATCTCAAGCTCTCAATTATATCATGATGAAGATCCATCTAAATCATTGCAAGTCTTCAATCTTATTCTTTTCACCCTTCACTTCTCATCTTTTTATTACCGGAGTTCTTCATGGAGGCTCTACTTAGTGGTTCGTCAAGGGTTCCTTTCATTCTTTGCCGGTGGGAACGACACCTATGGGATCACAAGAATCCCTACTGTGGTTAGTGGGGCGCGGGGTCGTGAGAAGAGCGGATCAAACAGATAGCACACGGTTTTTTATCTAGGTTCGGGCCGCGAGGATGCGTAAAACCCTACTCCTGCTTTGGTGGATTGTATATCTGTGTTCTTGAGCTAGCCATGGGGCGTGAGGAGCTCCAAAAAGCCGAATCCTTCCTCTGGTCGCCTCGGGCCTCCTTTTATAGAAAAAAGGGGTTGCCACAGTGGCACACAGGAGGTGGAAAGGGTACAGTGCTGCGAGGTTATCCCTCGCATCACATGACAAGGCGCATTTAATGCGTCTTGCTTAGGTGTCCTTGCTTTATCGGGGACGGGGAGAGACCTGTCTTGTCCGTCGCCGCTCCTTCTTGTGTCGACACGCGCCCTGGCTAGCGACGCCTACGATGCCATGTAGGTAGGCAGGCAGCTGAGGTGGCGCAGTGGTGGGTCTTCACGAAGATCTGCATGCCGCCACGCAGGTGCCTGCCCAGCTGGTTGGGTCGGCAGCTGCATGCATGCGGTGGTGGAGGTTTAGTCGGCGTGGCCTGATGGTGGCCCTGCGGGTGTCCTCGGTAAGGGCCTTGCCGGGGCCCCGGCAAGGGTCTTGCCGAGGCGCCTGCTGTCATCCCCGGCAAGGCGCTTGCCGGGGGCCTTGTGGTCTTCCTCGGCTGGGATCCCGCCAAGGGTTGTCGTCTCCTTAGTGCGTATCTGATCTTGAATGTCTTCATGAAGATCTGCATGCCGCCACGGGGATGTCTCCCGAATCCTTGCCCTTTGGGGGCAGTGGACTCAAGGGTGATTTGCTCCGTAGGCGCGGGACGAGTCGCCGCGGCAAGGGTCTTGCCCGGGGCTGCTAGAACTGTCTCCCGGCAAGGATCTTGCCGGGGGAGTCCGCTTCGTCCCCTTTGCTCTTCGTGGTCTTGGCCTTGGCGTCGTTCTAGTTCTCTTGAGCTTCGGTCTTACCCTGGCTCACCTCCCTTGCCTTGCTTGGTGTGGTGGTATCCACGGCTCAGACTGCCCGTGCACAGTTATAGGGGTACAAAAAGTGTACCCCTCTTTTTGTACACCGACATTCTTCAATTGTTATTCAAGATTTCTCTCGAAGTTATGATCCGCCAAGATGTACTCCAAAATTAAACAGGGTGCTCAACACATGTTTTGTTTTGACGGGGTGGCGCGCCGGCCTCGCCTCCGCCAGCAGCTCCTCCTCCAATGGAGGGCCATGTTGGGGATGACCCTTGTGAGTTCTTCGTCAGGCTGCGCCGGCCGCCGCACCGTCGCCTTCGTCTCCCGACTCCATTTGCGCGGGAGATGGAGCTGGATCTGCCGGAGTCGTTGCGGCTGCACATGAGGGGCTGCGGGATTAGTGGCACGCGGGTCCGCGTCGACTTCCCCGCCCCTCACGTGATGTATCTTTGTCGAGGATGGAAGACGTTTGCTCATATCCACCGCTTGGCGGAGGGGCTCACTCTCCATTTTAAGCTGATGGATGGTGGCCTTCTCTCCGTCAAGGTCTTCGGGCTCTTTGGGACCCGTGCAAGGTGCTGCGTGGAGAGCTCTTTCTGATAGTGAAGACTCCTCCTCGGGCGGGAGTGACGAGGAGGACAGCGGCAGCGATGACGAGGGTAGTAGGCGGCAGGATGACGGGTCCGACTAGGTGTCGGGTGCCGCTCCGTGCGGCACCGGCGACCCCATCATCCGTGTCGCCGGCTCCCTGAACTTCTCGGGGTCGTCTCCTTGGGCGGCTGGCATTGGGAGGCTGTGGAAGAGGAAGAGGGCGGGCGGCAAGGCCGTCAAGTCGGAGTACGCGGGCACCGATGCCTTCGACGCGTGCTGACGTCCTACCGCCTCGTCTTCAAGCTCTGCTTCCGGTGCCGCCATCACCATCCAGCCTTTGGACGGCCACCAAGATGTTCTCTTGGTGTCTTCTGCCACCCGTAGCTCGCCTAGGCGCTCCTTTTGTCCCTTTCGCCTCCTTGACCTGCCTCCTGAGGAGAGGGACAAGAAAGGGATTACGGGCACCTTATGTCTTTTTAGTTTGTAAGCCTTCGGGCCTTTGTTGAATTTAAAACTTGTAATCCCATCATTCATGTTTTTCATTCCCTATGGACTGTACCTGAGTGGAATGTTTTTCTAATGAAAAAGGGATGCTTGCCGGGTCATTTGTTTGCGGGTGGAACCCACGACAAGGAGTAAATCCTTGATATCTTTAAGATAAACACTTCCTTGCCCGGCAACAGGCCTTGCCGTCTCCCCACTTCGCTCGACCTTCCTCACGCCTTTGGCGGAGGCAGGGATGAGGCGGGTTCAGGCTCCTTGTTTCATCCTTTCGCTGCCGCGACTACGACCAAACTTGGCCCCAGGAATGAGCCCTAGGGCCTAGAGTTATGGGAGCACGGTAGCTTAGGGGAAACGAGGTTTCACATACCCCAGTCCATAATGGAATGCATGATAAGGGATGAAGAACCTATCTGAAGCTGCAGTCCCCGGCAACCCCGGTTCGCCGTGGGTGAATCTTTGCTCTTGCAGCCCCCGATAATACTGGCTTGCCGGGGGCTAGATGCTGGTCCGTTCCTCTCTTTTTCTCCCCAAGTGGTTTGGCATGGATATCTGTGTGTCCTGTGAACCAAAGAAGACAAAAGAAAGACAAATAGACGCACACTCGATCTCTAAGCTAGGGGTTAGTCGCCGCTAAGCACTATCAACCCTAACCAAGGACGAGACTCGACCTAGCATGCATGCTATGACTTAGGGCGCCAGCGCTTCATTTATTTATGCTCAGGGTCTGCGCCTGGCTTTGTACAAAGGGTTACATGCGTCATCGGCAAGGCTCATACAAAAGGTGGCTTGCCGGGGGGCCCGGCAAGCCGCGCCTCACGGGTAAAACTTGCGAAGATGCTCAATGTTCCAGGAGTTACTCACCGGAACGACATCTTCGGTCTCCAGGCGGACTGCGCCGGGCCTGGTGACTGGTATTACCCGATAAGGGCCTTCCCACTTTGGCGTCAACTTGTTGGAATTCTTGGCCGATTGAACGCGCCGAAGAACAAGGTCGCCTTCCTCAAAGCTTCGGGCATGAACCTTGCGGCTATGGTAGCGCCGCAAGGCTTGCTGGTAGCGCACTGCTCTCACAGCCGCCCGAAGACGATCTTCCTCAAGGAGCGTTGCATCATCTTGCCGTAATTGCTCTTGCTCAAGCTCGTCATAAGCGAGTACTCGAGGTGACCCATATATGAGTTCCTTGGGGAGAACTACTTCTGCCCCGTATACCAGGGCAAAGGGTGTCTGGCCGGTGGCTCGATTTGGTGTCGTTCTGATTGACCAAAGAACCGCCTGCAATTCATCAATCCAGTGCCTTCCACTCTTGTGCAGTCTGTCAAAGGTCTTTGTCCTCAGGCCTCGCAGTACTTCAGCATTTGCCCTCTCAGCTTGACCATTGCTTCGTGGGTGAGCAACGGAAGCGAAACAGACCTTGCTGCCGAGGTCTTGAACATATTGCATGAAGGTGTGGCTTGTGAACTGCGTGCCGTTGTCGGTGATAACCCTATTGGGTACACCAAAATGGCACACCAGTCCTTTGAAGAACTTGACGGCTGACTGTGCTGTGACCTTCCTCACTGCTTCCACTTCTGGCCACTTTGTGAACTTGTCGATTGCAACGTACAAGTACTCAAGGCCCCCGACAGCGCGGGGAAAAGGGCCCAGTATGTCGAGCCCCCAGACCGTGAAAGGCCAGGAGAGAGGAATGGTTTGAAGGGCTTGAGCTGGCTGATGAAGCTTCTTTGAATGGAACTGACACGCATCACACCTGGTGACTAGTGTCGTCGCATCCTGGAGGGCGGTGGGCCAGAAGAAGCCTTGCCGAAACGCTTTGCCGGCAAGGGCCCTTGACCCTATGTGGGATCCACATATGCCTCCATGTATCTCCGCCAACAGCCCCAGTCCTTGCTCTCAAGGGATACACTTCAATTTCACGCCGTTCGGCCTCTTTCTGTACAAGACGTCATCTACGAACTGGTACATAGTAGAGCGACGGGCTACTTTTTCCGCTTCTTCCTGATCCTCAGGAAGTTCCCCTATTTGGAGGAATCGGACGGTATGCTGTGCCCACGCTGGAGCCTGGGGCTCGATGGCGAGGAATAAAGGCATTTCCTCCACTATCGGAGCGGCTGTCTCCATTGCAAGAGCTTGATGCTCTGCCGGAGCTAGCCGTCTCGTGGCGGGCTCAGTGTCTCCGGGAACATCCTTGCCGGCGGCTTCGGGGAGCTCGGCGGGAAAGTACTTGCCGGGCCCTGATTTTCTCCTCTTGTTCTGCTCTATTGATGGATCAACGGATGGCTGAGTTAGCCGAAGCACAAAGGTACCTGGTTCCACAGGTAGCTTGAGGGCAGCGCGTTTTGACAGGTAATCGGCGATATCATTCTCCGCTCGGGGAACGTATTCTGCTTGTATACCGTCAAAACGCTCTTCCAGCTTTCTCACTTCATCGATGTAGGCCTTCATCAATGGGCTCTGGTAATCCTTGTTGACTTGCTTGACGACAAGTTGCGAGTCACCTCTGACGAGGAGTTTCTTGATTCCGAGGTCCGCCGCGATCCTAAGACCGGCAAGCAGCCCTTCGTACTCAGCCGTATTGTTTGTTGACACCTCCCTGGGGAAGTGCATCTGGATCACGTACTTGAGGTGCTCTCCAGTGGGCGCGACAAGCAGTACGCCAGCCCCGGCGCCCTGTAAGGAGAAAGCTCCATCAAAGTACATGATCCAGTCGCAACTTGCCTCCTTGCCGGGGAGAGCAGTCTCTTGGGTTTCTTCGTCAGGCGTCGCGGTCCATTCTGCAACGAACTCCACCAGGACTCGGCTTTGAATCGTCGAGGTACTCTCAAACTTGAGGCCAAAGCTGGACAGTTCCAGTGCCCACTCTACGATCCTTCCCGTTGCGTCTGGATTGTGCAATATCCGTTGCAGAGGGAGGCGAGTGACGACAGTGATTTCGTGCACCTGGAAGTAGTGACGCAGCTTCCTCGAGGCCATAAGAAGGCCGAAGAGCAGTTTCTGCACACCGGAGTACCTCGATCTAGCCCCCTGCAGGAGGGAACTAACAAAGTAGACCGGGTGCTGCATCATTTTCTTCTTCGGCGGCACTTCAATTGGCTGCGTCATCTCGGCATCGGTGGCATCGGGCTCCGTCGCTGCTATTACCTCATCATCAATTTCTGTCTGCGCCACTAGTGCGGCGCTGACCACCTGGTTCATTGCCGCCAGGTACAGCAGCAACGGTTCCTGTGGCCTAGGCGCAACTAGTATTGGCGCGGAGGAGAGGTACCGCTTCAAATCTTGCAATGCTGCTTCGGCTTCTAGCGTCCACTCCATCGGGCCCGCCTTTTTCAAAATATTGAAAAAGGAAGGGTGCGCTCGGCGGACTTGGAAATGAACCTGCTCATGGCGGCAACGCAACCAGCAAGACGACGCACATCCTTGACTCGCTTGGGCGCTTCAATATGCTCTATAGCTTTGATCTTGTTCGGATTGGCCTCTATCCCACGCTGTGACACAAAGAACCCGAGAAGCTTGCCAGACGGGACGCCGAAGACGCGGTTCTCAGGGTTCAGCTTGAGATTGATCTTGTGTAGGTTTGCAAATGTTTCTTGTAAATCTGATATGAGGGTTGCCTTGTTCTTGGTTTTGACCACTATATCATCCATATAACCTTCCATATTTCTATGGAGCTGGGGTTCAAAACCAATTTGGACCGCCCTTGCAAACGTTGAACCAGGACTCTTCAACCCGAAAGGCATCCGTATAAAGCAATACGTACCACATGGGGTGATGAATGCCGTTTTCTCTTCATCTTCCCTTGTCATGAAGATCTGATGGTAGCCGGAGTAGGCATCGAGGAATGACAACAGATCACACCCAGCTGTGGAGTCAACAATCTGGTCGATGCACGGCAACGGGAAGGGGTCTTTGGGACAAGCCTTATTAATATCTGTGTAATCAATACACAGCCTCCACTTCCCATTTGCCTTGCGCACTACCACCGGATTAGCCAACCACGTTGGATGGAGCACTCCTCTTACCAAACCCGCTGCTTCCAGTTTCCGGATCTCCTCTGTGATGAACTCTTGTCATTCCAAAGCTTGCTTTCTGACCTTCTGGTTGATGGGCCGCGCATGAGGACAGACAGCAAGGTGGTACTCAATCACCTCCCTGGGAACGCCGGGGATGTCAGATGCTTGCCATGCAAACACATCGACATTCGCCCGTAGGAAGGTGACGAGCGCGTCTTCCTATTTGTCGTCAAGGGTGGAGCTTATGGTAAAAGCTCCTCCCATGCCGTCCTCCTTGACAGAAACCTTCTTGATTCCCGGCGGTGTGGCCCTGGACTTCTTGTTTCTGTCGGTGGAGCTCTCTGGCACGTCCTCGACGGGAGCGCTACACTCCAAAGAGGTGCGCTTGCCGGAGTGGGTGCCTGAGGTCTCACCGGTCTTCTTCTTTTGCCCTCCCGGGGCTCCAGCGGCAGGAGCAAGCGCCTTAGCAGTGGCGGCTGCTGCAACTGCTTGTTGGTAGAGTTGGTCAGCGCAAATTAGCGCATCCTTCTTGTCTGATGGGACGGTGATGATCGTCACAGGCCCCGGCATCTTCAGGGTGTTGTAGGCGTAATGTGACGCCGCCACGAACTTGGCCAGCGCTGGGCGGCCAAGGATCCCATTGTAAGGCAAGGGGATCTTGGCAACGTCGAACACAATCCTTTCTATCCTGTAGTTCAGATCACTCCCAAAAGTCACGGGCAACGTGACCTTTCCCTTTGGTTGACTTCTTCCTGGGTTGACCCCCTAAAACGTGCCCGTCTCTTCGAGGTCTTCATCAGGAATCTGCAATTTCTCGATCACGGCAGGCGAGATTAAGTTCAGACCGGCCCCGCCATCGACTAGCATCTTCGTCACCTTGAGGTTGCGTATTGTTGGGCGAACCAACAATGGCAAGCACCCGACTGCAGTAGTGCGATCAGGGTGATCCTCAGTGTCAAAAATGATAGGTGTGCTGGACCACTTCAGCGGCCTTTGGGCATCAAACGACGGTTCCACCGCTGTAATCTCACGCGGCCACTGTTTAAGCTGGCGGTGAGAGGTATGCAGCGAGGCGCCGCCATCGACGCACATGGCCTCTGTAGCTTTCTGAAATTCTTGGTCACCAGACTCGTCGTCCTCTTCGTGATCATCGTCTTCTGGCTTTTTGTCACGGCCCCGGGCGGGCCTCTCCTGCTGTTTATCTTTGCCGCGACGGCCCGCCTGGCCGTCATGCTTCTTGCCGGACCCCTCAGCACCGTCCCGGCCTTTCCCCTTGTCCCGCCTCTCATATTCATCCCTCTGCTTCTCATCAAGGAGCTCAACCTGTCGACAGTTCTGGAGATCATGGCCTTTGGTGCGATGGATCTTGCAGTATTGCTTGTCGGAGTTTCCTGGCTTCTCGGCAGCCACCAAGGCCCAGCAGGCGACACATCCGGCAATTTCCTTGTCGGGGTCATCTGCCTTGGTTTTCTTGGCGGAGCCGGCGTCGTCAGATCCCTCGACGGCAAGCACATCTTTACCTTTGCGCTTCCTGTTGCGGCGCCGGCCTTTCTTCACCGGGGTGGCAGTATCCTCATCTGAGGAGTCGGTTTCCACGCCGGCATCTTCGCCGAGGTACTTCCTTCCCTCTTCAGCTCGGGCACATCTGTCAGCAAGAACATAGAGTTCTGCCACATCTTTCACCTTGTTCATTGCCAGTTCTTCGCGCATCTTGCGGTTACGCACGTTCTGATGGAACGCGCTGATGATGGCGGCCGGGTGAACATCACGGATATTGTACTGTACCCGGCTGAACCTCTATATATACTTGCGCAGACTCTCGCCTCCCTTCTGGGGAATGACATGCAGGTCGCTTGCTTGGCCATGGGCTTGGTGACCTCCAGTAAAGGCGCCCACAAACTCATGGCACAAATCCGACCAGGAGGAAATAGAGTCTACCGGCAAGTGCATCAACCACGACATGGCGTTGGGTTTAAGAGCCAATGGAAAGTAATTCGCAAGCACCTTATCGTCGCGGGCTCCGGCGGCTTGCATCGCGATGGTGTAGATGCTAAGGAACTCAGACGGGTGAGTCTTGCCATTGTACTTTTTGCCAACGTCAGGTTTGAAGGTGCGGTGAGTGGGCCACTGGAACTGCCGCAGCTCACGGGTAAAAGCCGGACAGCCTACCTCATAAGGTAGGCCTCCAGGGCTCTCCGGGGCCGGGTGGTTCACAGCAGGCCCTGCTTGCCTGTCTGACTGGTGGCGCGCTCCGCGCCGGCGCTCGATAGTGGTTCGAGCGTCTTCATGGGCTCGTTCCCGAAGAACTTGGCGCTGGTCACAGTGGGTCCGCGGGTCAGACGATGCTATGGAGATGTCGTCGCCCGTGATGTCGCGACGAGCCAGCGTCCACGGTACCGGATGGGGAAGAGGTGAATGCACCATGGTCGCGGCGCCGCCGGCTTTTCCGCCACTGGTCCGCGGGACTCCATCGGAGCATCGACCCGGGGGCCCCACCAGACTTGGTTCGTCTTTGTTGGCCACCGCAACAAGGCTTCGGATAGTGGCTCTCCATTCGTCGAGTTTCCCCGTAGTGGGAGGAAACTCGAGAAGCAACTGCGCGCGCCAGGGCCTCTGCTGGCGTCGGTGGCGGCGAAACCTGCACGGATCGCGACACGCTTCGACTTCTGAGCACGTCAGAAGGAGCTCTATCATGACCCCGCGGTCGCATGCTGTTTTCACCAGCGCCTCGGCGAGTGGGCAGGTCTTCTACGTCCCGGGAGTGGCGCTCGGGGCTCTTCCCGCAGCGACGCCCGGGATCTTCAGCGTGATTACGCCGTTCGTCGTGCGCCGCCTGGGAGGAGCGCGCTGTTGGCGCCGGCGTGGGAGTCTTGGAGGCCCTTGCGCCGCCTTCGGGCGGGGCGGCGATGACCTTGGAAGGCCCCGCTCCACCCGCGAAGGGCTTGGCTCCGCCTTTGGATTTGGCGACGTCTGGCCCGTTACCAGGCGCACAAACATCGCCGCCTCCCAAACTCCGGCTACTGGGATGGTGTTGGTGTTCGTGAGCAGCGCCCCGGGTCCTTTCTGCGACCGGTCCGCTGCTCGCCCGCGTCGGGACGGGCTGTCCGGCTTCCGACTGGCCAACCGCCACCGTCGTCTTCTTCTTGGGCGCCATGATGATGAAGAAGCGCCGAACTAACTGCTAAAGCCGATTCTCACAACTGCGCCCCCTACCTGGTGCGCCAAAGATATCGGTGGGAACGACACCTATGGGATCACAAGAATCCCTACTGTGGTTAGCGGGGCGCGGGGTCGTGAGAAGAGCGGATCAAACAGATAGCACACAGTTCGTTTATCCAGGTTCGGGCCGCGAGGATGCGTAAAACCCTACTCCTGTTTTGGTGGATTGTATATCTGTGTTCTTGAGCTAGCCATGGGGCGTGAGGAGCTCCAAAAAGCCGAATCCTTCCTCTGATCTCCTCGGGCCTCCTTTTATAGAAAAAAGGGGTTGCCACAGTGGCACACAGGAGGTGGAAAGGGTACAGTGCTGCGAGGTTATCCCTCGCATCACATGACAAGGTGCATTTAATGCGTCTTGCTTAGGTGTCCTTGCTTTATCGGGGACGGGGGAGAGACCTGTCTCGTCCGTCGCCGCTCCTTCTTGTGTCGACACGCGCCCTGGCTAGCGACGCCTGCGATGCCATGTAGGTAGGCAGGCAGCTGAGGTGGCGCAGTGGTGGGTCTTCACGAAGATCTGGATGCCGCCACGCAGGTGCCTGCCCAGCTAGTTGGGTCGGCAGCTGCATGCATGCGGTGGTGGAGGTTTAGTCGGCGTGGGCCTGATGGTGGACCTGCGGGTGTCCTCGGTAAGGGCCTTGCCGGGGCCCCGGCAAGGATCTTGCCGAGGCGCCTGCTGTCATCCCCGGCAAGGCGCTTGCCGGGGGCCTTGTGGTCTTCCTCGGCTGGGATCCCGCCAAGGGTTGTCGTCTCCTTAGTGCGTATCTGATCTTGAATGTCTTCACGAAGATCTGCATGCCGCCACGGGGATGTCTCCCGAATCCTTGCCCTTTGGGGGCAGTGGACTCAAGGGTGATTTGCTCCGTAGGCGCGGGACGAGTCGCCGCGGTAAGGGTCTTGCCCGGGGCTGCTAGAACTATCTCCCGGCAAGGATCTCGCCGGGGGAGTCCGCTTCGTCCCCTTTGCTCTTCGTGGTCTTGGCCTTGGCGTCGTTCTAATTCTCTTGAGCCTCGGTCTTACCCTGGCTCACCTCCCTTGCCTTATTTGGTGTGGTGGTATCCGCGGCCCAGACTGCCTGTGCACAGTTATAGGGGTACAAAAAGTGTACCCCTCTTTTTGTACACCGACATTCTTCAATTGTTATTCAAGATTTCTCTCGAAGTTATGATCCGCCAAGATGTACTCCAAAATTAAACAGGGTGCTCAACACATGTTTTGTTTTGAGGAGTTCAAGTATTCTTCATCTTGCATTTCGGAGTGCAATTATTTCTCTCTTATCTTTTGAGGTGGTGTTATGCCATTCTTGACAATTTCCCTTCGTGCTTCATGATTAACAAGTCGTCCGGAATGACATATTTTAAACCCATCATTTTTCAATTCGTTCATGAGATCCTTTGCAACCCATCAATCTCTTCATTGGAGTTATCTTGGATTATATTTCACCTAAAGCTTTCCCTAAGTATTGTTGCTATTTATGGTGCTCGTAAATTATCCAAGTTCTTCATTTATCCTCCCGGTGAAATAAGTTTCTCGTCTTCTTGTTGATATCAATCCAATCTATTGTTTTCGTTAGTGGCAGAAATTCACCTTATAATTTTGAGACGTTTTTCATAAACCCGCAACAACCTTATTCTTTTGTTGTTTAATTTTTAACAACTCCA
This sequence comes from Triticum urartu, assembly GCF_056163025.1. NCBI lineage: Eukaryota > Viridiplantae > Streptophyta > Magnoliopsida > Poales > Poaceae > Triticum > Triticum urartu. The sequence continues at coordinate 103,594,292 of NC_141878.1, forward strand.
TTCAATCATTCTTTCTAAGGGAGCTCCTACTGGAGGCTTATTGCGTCCAACAACAAGCCGATGCAAAAGGGGACCTCGACTGGGCCGGCCCACACGAAAACAGCAAAGGTAGCATGTAGCGCCACAAAAATACCAAAATGAATGGTTGTACGAAGAGATCGAAAACATGACTTCGAAGTTATATGCTAGCGCTACAAACCACCTGAGCCAGTAGCTGCTCCTGTCGAATGACAACGCAACCGTTTTAAGAATTGAGTGTGATGGCATATTCATTGTAGCACACTCCTTGCTGTACCATGTAGGTTTCTGAATTGTTTGGAAAAAAGGAAAACATGAACAGTTTTTTCAAAAACAAATGAACAAAATTTGAAATTTCTACACATTTATATGTTTCAGAAATTTTGAACATTTTTTGAAAAAACGGGAAGACAATTTGAAAACGTGAACATTTTTCAAAAATACTGAACAATTTTTTCTGAAACATGAACAATTTTTCAAATTTCTCGAACATTTTTTGAACTTGGGAACAAATTTTAAAACATGAAAAAAATTTAATCTATGAATATTTTTCGAATTTGTGAACAAATTTTGGAATTCCCGAACAATTTTTTGATAATGCGAACATATTTTGAAATTCCCTGAACATTTTTTGAATTTGCAAACTAATTTTAAATACATGAAAAAATTATAAATTTGTAAACTAATTTTGAGAACTAGTACATTTTGAGTTCGTGAACAAATTTTCAAAAATACGAATATTTTCTGAAAATAAAATCTTTTAAAAAGTTTCCAAATTATATTTGATAACCGGAATATTTTAAATATTGGAACAACTTTTGAATAGTGCAATCATTTTTTGAAATTTCTGAACTTAAAATAAAAATAAGATTCAAAAAAAGAAAAAGAAAAAACACTAGAGAGCCGAAAAACCAAAAAAGAAACAACACAGGGAAAAAACCCGGTCAAAACTGGTTGGGCACACTGTGTAAATCTAGAAGTGGACTGGCCCATGTTCGTCGATCGGATCGCTGCTCTGTGCGATCGCCTGACAGTTCGCCGCAGTTAGCGACGAATAGGGTTTTCCCTTAGGCGGGGCGCCTATACATACAAACGTAGTACGTAGTCCAACCAAAAATGTCCTGGGCTTTGGCTGTTTCAAGAATATCCCAGCAGCCCAGTTCCAGATAGAATATAAAGGTGGCCCATCCTCCAAGAAAATCCAACAAAAAACGAAGTTATGCTAAGCTTTGTGATGAAAGCATAGATGGTTCATTTCAAAGCAGTTTACATCATAACTTTTGAGAAATCTTCTCAAACTTTTTGCAATGGCATGTAGGGATCATCCGATGACACTATGCAAATTTCATGTTTTTAAGACTTCGTTTGTATTTTTCAGAACTAGAATACAAATAAAATCTATGTTCAGGGTCAAGCCCATGCCACCTCGATGTTTCCAATTCCTTCCATTTTCTTGTATAAGGCCCACTAGAGACTCATGAACACAAATATGATTTTTCAATCCACCTTTTCATGCACTTGTAGTACAAATTTAAACTATATCCTTTAAATTCCTAGGAATGCACTTAATTGCTTAAATATAGTAAACAATCCCCAAAAAATGTCAAAATTTGAGGAACATTTGTAACAACGGTGTATGCTGAGTGTAGAAAAAGTTAGGTCAAATGATGAAACAACCCGACACTTCACCTTCAAACCCAACCCATTCCTTCTCGAAATCACGGTTAATTCTTCCTCACATGGTTCGGTTTCTAAGCAGTATATACGTTATAACTTTTGTGAAACATCCTTAGGCCTCTTTTGATTCATAGGATAGGATTATCGTAGAAATAGGAATTTTGTAGGAAATGAGATGACATGTATCTCAAATCCTATAAGTAGGAATAGGAAACGAGATGTCATTTGGTTGACACCAAAGGAATTTTTCCATTGAGTCTAGGCTCATTTTTACTTTCCTATGAAATGTGGAGGACAGGAACCAATCCTATGTAGTAATAGGAATCCATTCCTATGAACCAAAGGGCTCTAAAGAAAAAAAAATCCTATAAGAATCCTATCCTCTAGAATTCCTATAAAATTCCTCCAAAATCAAAGGAGGCCTTAATTTCTTTATCGCAACTTCTATTGATCATATGATGACACCCCATTGCCAAGTTTCGTGTTTTTCTGACTTCAATTGCATTTTTTGGAATTAAAATACCAGTAAGAGCATCTCTAGCAGGCCCCTTATCACGCAGACCTTTAAAGTGAGTATAAGTGCCGCAGATAACATGTTCTACGAATATTCTGTTTTACCATTCGGCCTTGCGGGGTCTGTTCGGTCGTAGCCCGCGCCAGCCCTCAAACACGTGGTTTTTTCTCAATTTGACACATATGTGTCATATTACATAGAAATATGAAATCAATATAAATTAAAATATGAATATTACAATACAACAATCATCCAAATTACAATAATTATTCAAATCTAAGAATTAAACTAATAAGTCAATACAACAACCTATGTCCGAGTCATCGGACGAGGACGAATCCTCGAGCAAAAAATCCTCGCCAGGGCTCAAATCCATCTACAAATCGTAACAGAGCTCACATGAACTGAAATTGTTCGCTAAATCTAATTTGAAGGGGCAGAAAAGGACTCACCGGCGGATCCGGGGCGGGCGGCGACTTGGCAGCGACCCGGGGGCGGCTGGGCGCGGCAGATCTGAGCACCGACGAAGCGGCGCGGTGGACCTAGGTCTGCACGGCCTAGCGGTGTGTTCCCACCGGCGGATATGGCCTGAATCGAAGGCAGCGGGTGGCTATGGAAATACAGGGCACAGACGGGGCGGGGGGAAAACCTGTGTTTTCACGGGTCGGGGGGGGGGGCAATTTACCGCGCCCCTCAAAAGAATTTAAGGGTCGGGGCGTTTAAGGTGTTTGGCGGTTATTTTGTAGTTCGGCGCGATATCACTAGTGCAGAACCGGGCAATAGCACCGGTTCGTAAGGCCCTTTAGTGCCGGTTCGGTAACCGGCACTAAAGGCCCCCCCTTTAGTACCGGTTCAGCACGAACCGGTGCTAAAGGGCAACCACGTGGCACGAGCCAGCTTCGTGGGCGCATAGGACATTAGTACCGGTTGGTAACACCAACCGGTACTAAATGTTTGGGTGTGTTTTGGTTTTATTTTTTATTTTTACTTTAGTTTTGTGTTTTCAATTTAATTTAGTGATTATTTTATATTATAATGAGTTGTTGAATCATTAGGTGAATGTACCACAGATTAGTTTGACTGGATGCGTGGATCCTAGCTAAGTCATCAAGTATATGTCATATCCATATTATATATACTTGATCACCTACTTAAGTGATCGAGGTAATATGGATATGGCATATACTTGATCACTTAGCTAGAATCCATACAGTTGAAACTAATATGCAATTTCTTTCATAAATGATATAATAACTCATCATCATCATCATCATCATCATCATCATATTAATATAAAAACTCTTGCATCATATATATCATCACCAATGGTTTTCATAGCAAAGATATCATCGAGTTCAACATGGTAATGATATTATAAGCGTTCATAACACCACAAAAGCAAATCACTCTTTGCGATTAAGTTCAGGACGAAGAACACGGACATGAGAGGACAAGTACTAAGAGCATGAACTAGCTAATTAATCACTCCTGCTGCTCTTTCTCAGGTAAAATAGCATAGAACATGTATAGCTTTGCTGATTCATCATATTGGAGCATGCAGATGAACCTGTCTCCTAATCGTGGGTTGCGCTTCTGATTGCTGCCCCCTAGTACTTCTCTGTGATCGTTCACAATTTTGCTCCAGTCTTTTACTATTAAGCATTTCTCGCTATTAGAAATCCTGAATGCACTAAAGTGCATTGTAGGATATCTTGGCCGTAAGCTAACAATATTTATGGTACCTTTAGTCTCGATCCAATCAGGCACAACATTCATCGAGAGTCCCTGTTGAAAAACATCGTATAGTAACATACTTAGCAATGAAGTTTAGCTTAAAAATAATGTATGCAAAAGATGCACTGAGGAGAAATAGTAGAAATCTTACCATCTTTCCTAAATATATGTGACCGTAGTTCAGTACGAACACTATTGGTCGCACGTTTTCAGTACTAACATTTCTAAGTGCAGGAAAGAAATTTGTCTTGACAACATCAAGATCCTCAAGCCATGAAACATAATGACTTGTCTCCTCGCAGTTCAGTTCGGCACCGGGATAGTGGACGGTCCTGTCTACCAAGCGCCGGACATGTTTGCTTGATTGGAAGTAAGCTGTCAATATAAATTCAGATCTATTAATTATTCAACTGGTTCAAATAATCTCATATCGAAGACATAAATATGGTTGAGAAACTCACATAATGGTAGAACTGGAGGCGTCTGCACATCGACCCAGATGTCTCTATTACCTTCAATATCATCTTCCAGACGAATATCAAAGGTGATAACCATATCAGACTCAAATGCATAAGCCTTGCATAGTGCTTGCCAAGTTTTACATTCAAAATAGCTGTATGTGTCTGCATTGTATAATTTGACGTTGAAGGTATAACCATGCTCGGTCTTCAAGTAAACTCTTTTTACCTCCATAGTTTCGTTAGGACTGAAACCTATCTTATCCAAGACAAAAATTCTTGCATGGCAGGGGATACGCTAATAGAATAGTGAAAAATTAAAATTAAAAGTTGAAGCAAATGAAGCATAAGTCATGCTTAATTACGAAAAAAGACTTGTCGTTGTGACTTACTGTATCCACTTCGAAGTTCTCATCCAGCTTGATGCTGAAGCTTCTATCATCAACTAGAAAATTTCTGCCGCACAAGCCGCGCTGGTCTTCGCAGTATTCGTACATAATGAAATCGTGTTCGTCGTCAGACGACATTCCTATGTTCATAGGTGAAACATTAAACACTTATTAGTTCTATTAATTCAACTAATTCTGTTAATTCAACTAGTTCAACTAATTAATTGAACTAATTCAACTAAGCACTTACGAAAAATATACCTAATTAATTGAACTAATTCAACTAACTGGTTCAACTAATTAATTCAACTAATTCAACTAAACTAGTTCTATTAATTTTCTTACTAAAAATAAGGTAGCTAGTTCTATATAATAAAATGTTAATTACATAATGAAATCTCATATAACTAAATTAAATATATATCTAATATATAATTTATATCTAATTCATCTAACATTTGACATTAATATCTAACATATGTTCATATATAGGTGAAACATTAAACACTTACTAGTTCTATTAATTTAACTAAATAAACTAGTTCTATTAATTCAACTAAGAATTTACTAAAAATAAACTAGTTCTATTAATTTCTTACTAAAATAAAGTAGGTAGTTCTATATAGTAATCTTTTGATTAGATCATCAAATCTCATATATAGATATATACCTAAATTTTCTTACTAAAAATAAACTTGTTGTATTAATTTCCATACTAAAAATAAACTAGTTATATTAATTCAACTAGTTCAAATCTCATAGATATACCTAATTAATATCTAGCTATACTAATTCAACTAGTTCAACTTGTTCTAATTCATGTAAAATATATTTGACATTAATATTTAACATCTTTTCCATATAATTCATCTAACATTAACATTCTAACATTATTATCTACGTAATTTATCTAACATTAATCTAAACAACAGAAAATGGAAAATAAGGAAAAACAATGTGTGTGTGTGTGTACGAGCGGGAGGCGGCGGCGTACGGGCGGCGGCGGGCGACGACGGGGACGGGCGGCGGGCGAGAGGCGGCGGTGACGGGTGCGGTGGGGGCGACGGTGGTGACGGCGACGACGGGTGGCGGGGGCGACGACGGTGACGGCGACGACGGGCGGCGGGGGCGGCGAGGGCGGCGCGCGATGGGCGACGGGCGCGGCGAAGAAGTTGGATCGAGAAGAAGTGGTGGTCGATGAAACTGATTTTTCGTAAGTGCCATATATATAGGATGCGTCTTTAGTACCGGTTGGAGCCACCAACCGGTACTAAAGGCCAATTTTCGCCAGGCCAAGGGGCGGGAAATGGACCCTTTAGTACCGGGTCGTGCCACGAACCGGTACTAAAGGCCCAACCATTAGTACCGGTTGGAGCCACCAACCGGTACTAATGGTTGTGCGCTGCCACCGGCGATGCACAATGTTTAGTCCCACCTCACCGAGCGAAGGGCAGCCGCACTGGTTTATAAACCCAGCCGCGGCTGCTCCTTCGAGCTTCTCTATATAGCAGGCTTCTGGGCCTAACTAGGGCGCGCTGCCCTGTGAGTCTGCTGACCCTTCTGGGCCTGCATTTACACACCCTAGGTCTGCCAAGCCCACTGGGCAGCGCCCCAACAATTTTTTTATATAGTGTTTTCTTTTCTGCATTATTTATTTTCTTCTATTTATTTTTGAGTAATTTTTTATATAGTTTTTTCTGCATTATTTATTTTCTTCTATTTATTTTTGAGTAATTTTTTGTATAGTTTTATTCTTTTCTGCTTTATTTATTTTCTTCTATTTATTTCTGAGTAGTTGTTTTGTGACCCTCTCTACTCTGATACTCCGAAATGATAATACCATTGCAAGTTTTAACATTTTCAGAGTTCATTTTGTAGTGATTTTCAATTTCACGGTCATTTAGCTCTCTAAACAATTAGGTAAATGACCGAAAAACAACAAATGATGTCAGAACATGTTGGAAATTGATGACGTCGCTTTGAATATTGCATACTGAACACAAAAAAAGTCCGGAGTTTAAATAAGTTTAAAAAACATTGAAGTGCCCGTGTAACAGATGAGTTCTCGTCCGAAACCCTGATACTCCGAAAGAGTTTGTCCAGTTTGTACACGAAGTGCGTCCAGTTTTCGCCGTGACCCTCTCTACTCTTTCGCACATGCTATGCGGGTGAAATGATGATACCATGCCAAGTTTCAACATTTTCAGAGTTCATTTTGTAGTGATTTTCAATTTCACGGTCATTTAGCTCTCTAAACAATTAGGTAAATGACCGAAAAACAACAAATGATGTCAGAACATGTTGGAAATTGATGACGTCACTTTGAATGCTGCATACTGAACACAAAATAAGTTCGGAGTTCAAATAAGTTTAAAAAACATTTAAGTGCCCGTGTAACAGATGAGTTCTCGTCCGAAACCCTGATACTCCGAAAGAGTTTGTCCAGTTTGTAGAAGAAGTGCGTCCAGTTTTTGCCGTGACCCTCTCTACTCTTTCGCACATGCTATGCGGGTGAAATGATGTTACCATGCCAAGTTTCAACATTTTCAGAGTTCATTTTGTAGTGATTTTCAATTTCACGGTCATTTAGCTCTCTAAACAATTAGGTAAATGACCGAAAAACAACAAATGATGTCAGAACATGTTGGAAATTGATGACGTCGCTTTGAATGCTGCATACTGAACACAAAAGAAGTTCGGAGTTCAAATAAGTTTAAAAACATTGAAGTGCCCGTGTAACAGATGAGTTCTCGTCCGAAACCCTGATACTCTGAAAGAGTTTGTCCAGTTTGTACACGAAGTGCGTCCAGTTTTTGCCGTGACCCTCTCTACTCTTTCGCACATGCTATGCGGGTGAAATGATGATACCATGCCAAGTTTCAACATTTTCAGAATTCATTTTGTAGTGATTTTCAATTTCACGGTCATTTAGCTCTCTAAACAATTAGGTAAATGACCGAAAAACAATAAATGATGTCAGAACATGTTGGAAATTGATGACGTCGCTTTGAATGCTGCATACTGAACACAAAAGAAGTCCGGAGTTCAAATAAGTTTAAAAAATATTGAAGTGCCCGTGTAACAGATGAGTTCTCGTCCGAAACCCTGATACTCCGAAAGAGTTTGTCCAGTTTGTACACGAAGTGCGTCCAGTTTTTGCCATGACCCTCTCTACTCTTTCGCACATGCTATGCGGGTGAAATAATGATACCATGCCAAGTTTCAACATTTTCAGAATTCATTTTGTAGTGATTTTCAATTTCACGGTCATTTAGCTCTCTAAACAATTAGGTAAATGACCGAAAAACAACAAATGATGTCAGAACATGTTGGAAATTGATGACGTCGCTTTGAATGCTGCATACTGAACATAAAAGAAGTCCGGAGTTTAAATAAGTTTAAAAAACATTGAAGTGCCCGTGTAACAGATGAGTTCTCGTCCGAAACCCTGATACTCCGAAAGAGTTTGTCCAGTTTGTATACGAAGTGCGTCCAGTTTTTGCCGTGACCCTCTCTACTCTTTCGCACATGCTATGCGGGTGAAATGATGATACCATGCCAAGTTTCAACATTTTCAGAATTCATTTTGTAGTGATTTTCAATTTCACGGTCATTTAGCTCTCTAAACAATTAGGTAAATGACCGAAAAATAACAAATGATGTCAGAACATGTTGGAAATTGATGATGTCGCTTTGAATGCTGCATACTGAACACAAAAGAAGTCCGGAGTTCAAATAAGTTATTAAAAATAAAAAAAGAGGTGTAATGCTGGTTAATTTGCTTCAAGCCTTTCGGAATAGTGTAGACTGCACTGCACATAGCTCAGTGCAATCTATGCTATTCCGAAAGGCTTGAAGTTAATCAACGTGCAGGTGAGCATTGCGCCTCTTCGTCATTGTCTTTGCACTCACGGCTTATAAACCGCTCATACTACCTCTCTTTTGGCGAGGTGGGACTAAAAATCAGCTTACTAAGAAACTCTAGTACCGGTTCATGCCATGAACCGGTACTAAAGGTCTGCGTGGGGGCCCCAGCCTGACCACAGCCGCACTGGCCTCATTAGTACCGGTTCGTGGCATGAACCGGTACTAAAGGTTGCCCACGAACCGGTACTAATGATGCCCGCCCGCCTAGCCGTTGGAACTGACACTAATGGTCACATTAGTGCCGGCCCAAATTCAAACCGACACTAATGTGCTTCACATTTGACCCTTTTTCTACTTGTGTATAAGAGGTCTGCTAGAGATGCTCTAACCTCCATGTTCATGATTGATCCCTCACACCCTGATGTTTGCAATTCCTTTTATTTTCTTGCATTGGGCCTTAATAGAGACTCAACAACACAAATAGGATTTTTAAACCCATTTTTGCTAAAAATTTTCATGCACTTGGAGTTCCAATTTGAATTATACCCCTTTAATGCCTAGGAATGCATTTAATTGCGTAAATATAGCAACACATTTTTTCTTAAACATCCCGAATTTTTACCACATGGAACATGTCCCAAATAGGATAAATTTTAGCCTTTTTGGAACCATTTGCTAATTTTAAGATATAAATTGTGTTTCTAGTTATTTATAGAATAATATTAATTTTTGAATTACATGCATATAAAAATTAGCTGTAAATTCAAGAAAAAATATATCATATTTAGGTATTTGTATATATATTTGTAGCTCCCCCAGAGAAAATAAACTTCTAATTCAAAAGTTTGCTCTTGAAAATCCAAATGGATACATCCATGTTATTGTTTGCCGAGTGTCTTATAAAATACACGAGCAAATACATGTTCGACAAGTGTAACACTTGGCAAAGCATCCGTTCGCTGAGTAACTTTGAAAAAACACTTGACAAACAGCCCTACCCACGGCATATAACATTTTCCCCGCAGTGACATCATCTCCTCATGTTCGCTATCCGAGCCCCCTCCGCTTGCCTCCTCGGTGTGCCAAAGCACAACATGTCCATCCTCCATCTCCATGTGGACAGCAGCCGGGACGACAGTGCCGACATGGAAGGGAGTTGAGGTGGGTGTGGGTTCAAATTTCAAAGAAGAGACGAGGACGACATGGAAGCAAATGGAACCCATAGGCTGAGTAGCAGGAGCAACTTTTAATTTGTTATGAGCCCAAATGATAGATTTAATGAGTCTTGCCAATAACCACGTCCTTTGAATAAAAACAGGTTAATTTGATTCAATGACCAGACTTCCGCGAGATATATAGCCCGGAGAAGATGAACAAAAATGCGTTCATTTGCCTCAAACTTTAGAAGAAGTGTTATATGAGGACTTCGAGATCAAATAGAGAACATGTCTCTCCATTCCTCGTGAGCCACTTATTTTTCCGAAATCAGATATCAGAGTGATTTTCCTCCTTTTTCCCAAATAGTCGACGCTTCGAGAGAGTGGAGATTACTTCATTCTGTGTGTTTTTGAGAAACCAAAACCAGGTGGTCTCGAAGTATTTCCGAGACTACAGCCCAACAAACCACTACTGAGGTCCAATAATAATCAATTTCTAGAGAACCTCAAATGCATAAATGTGATCATCACACATAATACTAATCAGATCAAAAGTTCTAGTTAGCATTTTTATTCAAGGAATGAAGGGTGAGAAGAAAAGCCTTTATTCATATCATCACAGGGCGCATGACTATACACTGCATAACTTGGAAGACAATTGCTATTAAAACTAGACGGGAATTTGCTTCCACTCAATGAAGTACGTAAAGTCGAACAGAAAGCCCATTCACTGATACAGTGGCACGGCCACAAGGCCACAACCAAAATTAAACGACACGTAAGCTGGCAATAGTTCAGATAAGCATTATTCTTCAATAGCAGATACACGTTCAGATAAAAAGCTTCGTCCACAGATACTCAGTAGAAACGGAGGATCGGCGAGGGAGGCTTCAGAGATCACCCGGCATATCAACCTTGGAGAAGCTGGCTTAGTACCTACACCCTTCAGAGGAAGGCCAGTCCTCATATGTCATGGCGTGGTCAATACTACACAAAGCCCAAAACCTATCTTCTGGATCCACCTCTCTCATATCCTTTAGTTTCCGTGCAAACTGAATCTTCAAATCTTTTTCAAGCTGCTCGCACTTCAGTTCCTTCTTACTCTGTATTACCGAAAAAGGTTTTTGCCCCGCTTTATATTAAGCAACTGCCCAAGCCAAACATCCAACAAGGTTAACACACACACACACACACACACAAACACAAAGGTCTAGCACAAATGGTAGTCAAAGGGTTAATGCTGAGGGCATAGCTCAACAAGCCCTGAAAAACAGAAAAGCACGCACACGTGGGGTGCAACAGAGCAACTAGTTGGGCTCCGGGGGCGGCGGTGGGAGCGGGGGCGCCAAGCGGAAGGCCATCGATCGAAGGTCGGCGAGGAGAGTGTTGATGACGTCCCGATCCTGGGGGCAGCTAAGTGGCCGCCAAAGCTGCAAGTATCCACACATTTTAAAGATTGCGTCAGTAGCACGTCGAAGAGGCACCTTCTGGATGACAAGCTTATTGTGCACGGTCCAAAGCGTCTAGGCAAGGACCCCAACGCATAGCCATCTAATATGGCGGTAGCGAGGGGGGGAGGCGTGAATCACCGCAAGCAAGTCAGGGAAGTTGGTGTTGCACTACTGGCCCCCAACCGTCTCGCGGAAACTGGACCAAAGAAACTGGGCCGTGGAGCACGAGAAGAAGATGAGGTTAGCATCCTCCGCCGTGCCGCACTGGGGACACATCCCATCTCCAGGTCCATTACGCTTAAGGACCTCCGCGCCGGACGGGAGGCGGCTGCGGATCCATTGCCATAGGAAGATCCTGATTTTCAGCGGCAAGCGGATGTCCCAAATCAAACTAAAGGGCTCGGGGGCGATGGCCGCGTAGAGGGATTTGGTGGAGAAGTAGCCGGATGGTTCCAGACGCCAAGAGATGGCGTCCGGGGTGTCGGCGACGTTCATCGGGAGGAGGGCGATGTCCTGGAGGAGGGCATCCCAAGCGGCCACTTCAGGCGGGCCAAAGGGGCGGCGGAAAGCGAGGCGCCCTAAGTCAATAAGGGCCGTCTCGACAGAGACCCGAGGGTCAACTGCAATGGCGAAGAGCTCCGGAAATCGCGCGGCCAGGGGGATGTCGCCAATCCACCGATCAAACCAGAACAGGGTCGTGGACCCAGTACCAACCGAGATGGATGTGTCAATGCGAAGCACAGGTAGCAGCTGGATGACGGCCTGCCAAAATTGAGAGCCGCCAGAGCACTGACAGAATGCGAGTGGCTGTCCTCGAAGGTACTTGTTCCGGATGATGGTGAGCCAAAGGCCTCCGTTGCCATTAGCAATGCGCCAAAGCCAACGGGTCAGGAGGGCAATGTTCATGCGCCGGGAGGACAAGATCCCAAGACCGCCTAGTCTTTGGGTTTGCAGATATCGGGCCAGCTCGCCATATGGTACTTCTGCTTACCACCCTCACCATCCCAGAAGAATCTGGATTGGTACTTGGCGATTTCCTGATGAAGCGTCTCATGGAGGCTATAGAAGCTCATGAGGAACCATAGAAGGCTGGCAAGCGAGGAGTTGATGAGGATCACGCGAGTAGCCTTCGACAACCAACGGCCTTTCCAGGGCTCAACACGATGTTGCATATGGGTCACCGTGGGGCAAAGATCCGCCACGGTGAGGCGCGAATCACTAATGGGGATCCCCAGGTAGGTTGTGGGGAAAGAACCCAACCGATAATTTAGTCGGTCCGCTATAGCATGTTCTTCCTCTGGGGGGTACCCAAGAACCATCACTTCGCTCTTATCGAAGTTTATGGTTAGCCCCGACATCTTTTGGAAACACAGGAGGAGGAACTTCAGGTTAGCTATGTCCTGAACAGAACCCTCCACCATTATTATGGTATCATCCGCATATTGAAGGAGGGAGACCCCTCCCCCTCCGACTAGATGGGGAACGATGCTGCGGTTATGGCCGGCATCCTTGGCCTAGTCAAGGATGGAGGCCAGGGCATCAACCACCATGTTGAATAGGAATGGCGAGAAAGGGTCACCCTGACGAACCCCACAAAGGGTGGGGAAGTAGGGCCCAATGTCACCGTTAATGTTCACAACGGTCTGATACGTCCATTTTGCATCATGCTTTTATATCGATATTTATTGCATTATGGACTATTATTTCACTTTATGTCACAATACTTATGGCTATTCTCTCTTATTTTACAAGGTTTACATAAAGAGGGAGAATGCCGGTAGCTGGAATTCTGGGCTGGAAAAGGAGAAAATATTAGAGACCTATTCTGCGCAACTCCAAAAGTCCTGAAACTCCACGGAACATCTTAAAATAAATAAAGAAAAATCCTCACAAAAGATGAAGGCCAGGGGGCCCACACCCTTCTCACGAGGGTGGGGGGCGCCCCCCTAGGGCGCGCCCCCTACCTCATGGGCCCCCTGGTGGCTCTCCGACACCCATCTTCTCCTATATGAAATCTTTCGACGAGAAAAAAATAAGAAGAAACTTTTCGGGACGAGACTCCGCCGCCACAAGGCGGAACCTTGGCGGATCCAATCTAGAGCTCCGGCAGAGCTGTTCTGTCGGGGATACTTCCCTCCAGGAGGGGGAAATCATCACCATCATCATCACCAACGCTCCTCTCATCGGGATAGGGCAATCTCCATCAACATCTTCACCAGCACCATCTCATCTCCAAACCCTAGTTCATCTCTTGTATCCAATTCTTGTCTCAAAGTCTGTGATTGGTGCTAGTAGGTTGCTAGTAGTGTTGATTACTACTTTTAGTTGATGCTAGTTGGTTTATTTGGTGGAAGATCATATGTTCAGATCCTATATGCATATTATTACCCCTCTGATTATGAACATGAATATGATTTGTGAGTAATCACGTTTGTTCCTGAGGACAAGGGAGAAGTCTTGCTATTAGTAGTCATGTGAATTTGGTATTCGTTTGATATTTTGATAAGATGTATGTTGTCTAGCCTCTAGTGGTGTTATGTGAACGTCGACTACATAATACTTCACCATTATCTGGGCCTAGAGGAAGGCATTGGGAAGTAATAAGTAGATGATGGGTTGCTAGAGTGACAGAAGCTTAAACCCTAGTTTATGCGTTGCTTCGTAAGGGGCTGATTTGGATCCATATGTTTCATGCTATGGTTAGGTTTACCTTAATACTTTTGTTGTAGTTGCGGATGCTTGCAATAGAGGTTAATCATAAGTGGGATGCTTGTTCAAGTAAGAACAACACCCAAGCACCGCTCCACCCACATATCAAATTATCAAAGTATCGAACGCGAATCATATGAACATGATGAAAACTAGCTTGACGATATTCCCATGTGTCCTCGGGAGCACTTTTCCTATTATAAGAGTTTGTTCCAGCTTGTCCTTTGCTACAAAAAGGATTGGGCCACCTTGCTGCACTTTATTTACTTTTGTTACTTGTTGCTCGTTACAATTTATCCTATCACAAAACTATCTGTTACCACTTATTTCAGTACTTGCAGAGAATACCTTACTGAAAACCGCTTATCATTTCCTTCTGCTCCTCGTTGGGTTCGACACTCTTACTTATCTAAAGGACTACGATAGATCCCCTATACTTGTGGGTCATCAAGACTCTTTTCTGGCGCCGTTGCCGGGGAGTGTAGCGCCTTTGGTAGGTGGAATTTGGTAAGGAAAAATTTATATAGTGTGCTGAAATTTACTGTCACTTGTTACTATGGAAAGTAATTCTCTGAGGGGCTTGTTCGGGGTATCTTCACCCCATCCAGTAGAGCAAAAAGTTGCTCCTCAACCTACTGAACCTATTGAAAATGAAACTCCTTTTGAATTTCCTTCGGCTTTGATGGAAAAACTGCTAGCTAACCCTTTTACAGGAGATGGAACAAAGCATCCTGATGAGCACTTAATATATGTGGATGAAGTTTGTGGACTATTTAAGCTTGTAGGTATACCCGATGATGTTGCTAAGAAGAAGGTCTTCCCTTTATCTTTGAAGGGGGACACATTGATGTGGTATAGGCTATGTGATGATATGAGATCATGGGACTATAAAAGATTGAAGTTGGAATTTCATCAAAAGTATTACCCTATGCATCTTGTTCATCGTGATCGCAATTATATATATAATTTTTGGCCTCGCGAAGGAGAAAGCATCGCTCAAGCTTGGGGGAGGCTTAAATCAATGTTATATTCATGCCCCAATCATGAGCTCCCAAGAGAAATAATTATGCAAAGTTTTTATGCTCGGCTTTCTAAAAACAATCGCACCATGCTCGATACTTCTTGTGCTGGCTATTTTATGATGAAGACTATTGAATTCAGATGGAATTTATTGGATAGAATTAAACGCAACTCTGAAGATTGGGACCTCGACGAAGGTAAAGAGTCAGGTATGACACCTAAGTTTGATTATGTTAAATCTTTTATGGATACCGATATTTTCTGTAAGTTTAGCACTAAATATGGACATGACTCTGAGATAGTAGCTTCTTTCTGTGAATCTTTTGCTACTTATGTTGATCTCCCTAAGGAGAAGTGGTTTAAATATCATCCTCCCATAGAAGTAAAAGTAGCTGCACCTATTAAAGTTGAAGAAAAGACTGTCACTTATAATGATCCTATTGTTCCTACTTCTTATGTTGAGAAACCACCTTTCCCTGTTAGAGTAAAGGATCATGCTAAAGCTTCAACTATTGTTCGTAAAAGCAATATTAGAACTTATACACCTCCTGAGCAAGTTAAAGTAGAACCTAATATTGCTCTTGTTAAAGATCTCTTGTCTGATAATATTGATGGGCATGTTATTCAGTTCGAAGGTGAAACTGCTAAAATTGCTAAACCTTGTGCTAAAGATAAACATAGACCTGTGGTAGGCGTGCCTGTTATTTCTGTTAAAATAGGAGATCATTGTTATCATGGCTTATGTGATATGGGTGCTAGTGCTAGTGTTATACCTCATGACTTATACAAAGAAATTATGCATGATATTGCACCTGTTGAGTTAGAAGATATTGATGTCACAATTAAACTTGCTAATAGAGATACTATTTCACCAATTGGAATTGTTAGAGATGTTGAAGTCTTGTGTGGGAAAACTAAATATCCTGCTGATTTTCTTGTTCTTACTTCTCCGCAAGATAGCTTTTGTCCCATTATATTTGGTAGACCCTTCTTAAATACTGTTAATGCTAAGATAGACTGCGAAAAGAATGTTGTTACTATTGGCTTGGATGATATGGTTCATGAGTTTAATTTCTCTAAATTTAATAAACAACATCGTGAGGAAGAATTACCTAGTAAGGATGAAACTATTGGTCTTGCTTCTATTGCCGTACCTCCTAGTGATCTTTTAGAACACTATTTGCTAGACCATGAAAAAAATATGTTCATGAATGAAAGAAGGGAAATAGATGAAGTATTCTTTAAACAGGAACCTATTCTGCAACACAATTTGCCTGTTGAAATTTTAGGGGATCCTCCTCCACCAAAGGGTGATCCCGTGTTTGAGCTTAAACCTTTGCCTGATAATCTTAAATATGCTTATCGTGATGAAAAGAAGATATATCCTGTTATTATTAGTGCTAAACTTTTAGAGCATGAAGAAGAAAGATTATTGAAAACTCTGAAGAAGTATCGTGCTGCTATTGGATATACTCTTGATGATCTTAAGGGCATTAGTCCCACTCTATGTCAACATAAAATAAATTTGGAAGCAAATGCCAAACCAGTTCGTGATCCTCAACGACGTCTGAATCCTAAAAATCAAAGAAGTGGTAAGAAAAGAAATACTCAAGCTTCTGGAGGCAGGTATAACCTATCCCGTTGCTGATAGTGAGTGGGTAAGTCCTGTCCATTGTGTCCCTAAGAAGGGAGGTATTACTGTTGTTCCTAATGATAAAGATGAATTGATTCCACAAAGAATTATCACAGGTTATAGGATGGTAATTGATTTCCGCAAATTAAATAAAGCTACTAAGAAAGATCCTTACCCCTTACCTTTTATTGATCAAATGCTAGAAAGATTATGCAAACATACACACTATTGCTTTCTAGATGGTTATTCTGGTTTCTCTCAAATACCTGTGTCGGCTAGAGATCAATCAAAGACTACTTTTACATGCCCTTTTGGTACATTTGCTTATAGACGTATGCCTTTTGGTTTATGTAATGCACCTACTACCTTTCAAAAATGCATGATGGCTATATTCTCTGACTTTTGTGAAAAGATTTGTGAGGTTTTCATGGATGACTTTTCTGTCTATGGTTCCTCTTTTGACAATTGCTTGAGCAATCTTGATCGAGTTTTGCAGAGATGTGAAGAAACTAATCTTGTCTTGAATTGGGAAAAGTGCCACTTTATGGTTAATGAAGGTATTGTCTTGGGGCACAAAGTTTCTGAAAGAGGTATTGAAGTTGATAAAGCCAAGGTTGATGCTATTGAAAAGATGCCATGTCCCAAGGACATCAAAGGTATAAGAAGTTTCCTTGGTCACGCTGGATTTTATAGGAGGTTCATTAAGGTCTTCTCAAAAATTTCTCGGCCTCTGACTAATTTATTGCAAAAAGATATACCATTTGTCTTTGATGATGATTGTGTAGAAGCATTTGAAATACTTAAGAAAGAATTAGTCTCTGCACCTATTGTTCAGCCACCTGATTGGAATTTACTGTTTGAAATTATGTGTGATGCTAGTGATTATGCTGTAGGTGTTGTTCTAGGGCAAAGAGTTGATAAGAAATTAAATGTTATTCATTATGCTAGTAAGACTCTAGACAATGCTCAAAGAAATTATGCTACTACTGAAAAAGAGCTTTTAGCAGTTGTATTTGCTTGTGATAAGTTCAGATCTTATATTGTTGATTCTAAAATAACTATTCAAACTGATCATGCTGCTATTAAATACCTTATGGAAAAGAAAGATGCTGAACCTAGACTTATTAGATGGGTTCTCTTGCTACAAGAATTTGATTTGCATATTGTTGATAGAAAGGGAGCTGAGAACCCCGTTGCAGACAACTTGTCTAGGTTAGAAAATATTCTTGATGACCCACTGCCTATTAATGACAATTTTCCTGATGAACAATTAAATGTTATAAGTACTTCTCGTAGTACTCCATGGTATGCTGATTATGCTAATTATATTGTTGCTAAGTTTATACCACCTAGCTTCACATACCAGCAAAAGAAAAAGTTCTTCTATGATTTTAGACATTACTTTTGGGATGACCCACATCTTTATAAAGAAGGAGTAGATGGTGTTATTAGACGTTGTGTACCTGAGCATGAATAGGAACAGATCCTACGCAAGTGCCACTCCGAGTCTTATGGAGGACACCACGCTGGAGATAGAACAACACATAAGGTATTGCAATCTGGTTTTTATTGGCCTACTCTCTTCAAGGATGCCCGTAAGTTTGTCTTGTCTTGTGATGAATGTCAAAGAATTGGTAATATTAGTAGACGTCAAGAAATGCCTATGAATTATTCACTTGTTATTGAGCCATTTGATGTTTGGGGCTTTGATTATATGGGACCTTTTCCTGCCTCTAATGGATACACACATATCCTAGTTGCTGTTGATTACGTTACTAAGTGGGTAGAAACTATTCCAACTAGTAGTGCTGATCATAACACTTCTATTAAAATGCTTAAAGAAGTTATTTTTCCGAGGTTTGGAGTCCCTAGATATTTAATGACTGATGGTGGTTCACACTTTATTCATGGTGCTTTCCGTACAATGCTTGCTAAATATGATGTTAATCATAGAATTGCATCTCCTTATCACCCACAGTCTAGTGGTCAAGTAGAGTTGAGCAATACAGAGCTCAAATTAATTTTGCAAAAGACTGTTAATAGGTCTAGAAAGAATTGGTCTAAGAAACTTGATGATGCATTATGGGCTTATAGAACTGCATATAAAAATCCTGTGGGTATGTCTCCGTATAAAATGGTTTATGGAAAAGCATGTCACTTACCTCTCGAACTAGAACATAAGGCATATTGGGCTATTAAAGAGCTTAACTATGATTTTAAACTTGCCGGTGAGAAGAGGTTATTTGATATTAGCTCACTTGATGAATGGAGAACCCAAGCTTATGAAAATGCCAAGTTGTTTAAAGAAAAAGTTAAAAGATGGCATGACAAAAGGATACAAAAGTGTGAGTTTAATGTAGGTGATTATGTATTGCTATACAACTCTCGTTTAACATTTTTTGCAGGAAAACTTCTCTCTAAATGGGAAGGCCCCAATGTTATCGAGGAGGCCTATCATTCCGGTGCCATAAAAATCAACAACTTCGAGGGCACAAATCCAAAGGTGGTAAACGGTCAAAGAATTAAACATTATATCTCAGGTAATCCCATAAATGTTGAAACCAATATTATTGAAACCGTAACCCCGGAGGAATACATAAGGGACACTTTCCAGAACGTTTCAGACTCCGAAAAGGAATAGGTATGTGGTACGGTAAGTAAACCGACTCCAAAACAATTTTTAAGGCAATATTTCTCTGTTTTGGAACATTTAGAAAAATAGTAAAATAAGTAGCAGTCCGGGAAGGACATGAGGGCCCCACGAGGGTGGTGGGCGCGCCCCCTACCTCGTGAGCACCTCGTGTTCCTTCCGGACTCTGTTTTCTTACACGATGCGTATTTTGGTCGGTAAAAATTCATTATATAACCTCCCGAAGGTTTTGACTCCCGTATCACGCAAACCTCCTCTGTTCTTGTTTCGAGCTGTTTTCTGTCAGGGTTTTCCAGGCTAGGCATCATGTCATCTCCCTACTCCAACAATGGTTACAATGATGCTTGGCTAATGAAGATAGATCTGAAGAGAGAAGAACCCACGAGGGTCAACAAGGATGAAAGGATCAAGAAGGCCACGGAGGATCAAGCTCCGGCAACAAAAGACATCCTTCAACTTGATCATAACCTTCTTACCCCAACTAAGATCGAAGCTTTCAAGATGATTGAGTTAGCTCGTATACAAAACAAGTATCTCACACAAGAAAATATTTTGTTGAAGGAGCACATTGCCGCACTCAAGGGCATTATTCGCAAGCTGGAGGACCTCTTACACTCGATGTGCGATTATCCGTCACCACCACCTTCTTCACCGACAAAGGAGATATAATCACATGGGTACGGGCACTCCCCTTGGCAACTGCCAAGCTTGGGGGAGGTGCCCCGGTATCGCATCACAATCACAACCCTTATCTTTATCGTTTTTCTTAGTTCGATCCTATTAGTAGTATCTTGATCTAGTAGAATAAAGTTTATGGCATGATCTAGTTTTGAGTTTTGCTTTTTGATCTCTCTGTGTAATCGAGTCCATGAGCTATATATAATAAAGATTAGTGTTGAGTCAAGGGCTTGATTGTTTTTCCATGATCTTGGATGAATAAAAGAAAGAGAAAAAGAATAAAAAGAAACAAAAAGTTCATATTGATCTTATTGAGATTAATGACTTCACATAGAAAGAGTATGATGATTAAAAGTTGTAGGGAGTTGGCAGACATAGCTTTGGTCATTGTTGCAATTAATAGGAAGTACTAAGGAAAGAGAGGTTTTCACATATAGATATATTATCATTGACATCTTTTATGATTGGGAGCACTCATTAAAATATGACATGCTAAAGAGTTGATGTTGGACAAGGAAGACAACGTAATGAGTTATGTCTTTCTTATATCTGAGATAAAGTATGTTGTCATGGTTCCTCTAACTTGTTGAGCTTGCCTTTCCCCCTCATGCTAACCAAATTCTCAGCACCAAGTAGAAATACTGCTTGTGCTTCCAAATACCCTTAAAGCAGTTTGCCATGAGAGTCCACCATATCTACCTATGGATTGAGTAAGATCCTTCAAGTAAGTTGTCATCGGTGCAAAGCAATAAAAATTGCTCTAAAATGTATGATTGATTGGTGTGGGAGAAATAAGCTTTATACAATCTTGTGATGTGGAAGTAATAAAAACGACGGACTGCATAATAAAGGTTCATATCACAAGGGGCAATATAAAGTGACGTTCTTTCACATTGAGATTTTATGCATCCAACCATAAAAGCGCATGGCAACCTCTGCTTCCCTCTGCGAAGGGCCTATCCTTTATCATTATCTTCTACCTTATGCAAGAGTCACGGTGATCTTCACCTTTCCTTTTTCATTTTATCCTTTGGCAAGCTCAGCATGTTGGAAAGAACATGATATATATATATATATATAATTGGATGTAGGGGAGCATGAACCATTATTGTTGACATTACCCTTGAGGTAAAAGGTTGTGGGGCAAAACTATAAGCTCCTATCTTTCTCTGTGTCCGATTAAAACTCTGTAACCACAAGTATTGCGTGAGTGTTAGCAATTATGGAGGACTAAATGGTGGTTGAGTATGTGGACTTGCTTTTTAGCTCTGACATAGACTCTTTCCGAAGTTATGATAAATTGCAATTGCTTCAATGACTGAGATTATAGTTTGTCGGAGCCCAATAAGGTTTATGATTTATACTTTTGCATTGTGAATAGATCATCACTTGAACATAAGTAATCATATGACAAAATCAATATAAGTTGTTGTTAAGAGAATAATCATGATGCCTTCATGTCCGTATTTTATTTTTATCGATGCCTCTACCTCTAAACATGAGGACATATTTATTGTTATCGGCTTTTCGCTTGAGGACAAGCGAGGTCTAAGCTTGGGGGAGTTGATACGTCCATTTTCCATCATGCTTTTATATCGATATTTATTGCATTATGGACTGTTATTTCACTTTATGTCACAATACTTATGGCTATTCTCTCTTATTTTACAAGGTTTACATAAAGAGGGAGAATGTCGGCAGCTGGAATTCTGGGCTGGAAAAGGAGCAAATATTAGAGACCTATTCTGCGCAACTCCAAAAGTCCTGAAACTCCACGGAACATCTTAAAATAAATAAAGAAAAATCCCTGCAAAAGATGAAGGCCAGGGGGCCCACACCCTTCTCACGAGGGTGGGGCCCCCTCTGGGGCGCGCCCCCTACCTCGTGGGCCCCCTGGTGGCTCTCCGATGCCCATCTTCTCCTATATGAAGTCTTTGATGAGAAAAAAATAAGAAGGAACTTTTTGGGACGAGACTCCGCCGCCACGAGGCGGAACCTTGGCGGATCCAATCTATAGCTCCGGTAGAGCTGTTCTGCCGGGGATACTTCCCTCCGGGAGGGGGAAATCATCACCATCGTCATCACCAACTCTCCTCTCATCGGGAGAGGGCAATCTCCATCACATCTTCACTAGCACCATCTCATCTCCAAACCCTAGTTCATCTCTTGTATCCAATTCTTGTCTCAAAATCCGGGATTGGTGCTAGTAGGTTGCTAGTAGTGTTGATTACTCCTTGTAGTTGATGCTAGTTGGTTTATTTGGTGGAAGATCATATGCTCAGATCCTATATGCATATTATTACCCCTCTGATTATGAACATGAATATGCTTTGTGAGTAATTACGTTTGTTCCTGAGGACAAGGGAGAAGTCTTGCTATTAGTAGTCATGTGAATTTGGTATTCGTTTGATATTTTGATAAGATGTATGTTGTCTAGCCTCTAGTGGTGTTATGTGAACGTCAACTACATAATACTTCACCATTATCTGGGCCTAGAGGAAGGCATTGGGAAGTAATAAGTAGATGATGGGTTGCTAGAGTGACAGAAGCTTAAACCCTAGTTTATGCGTTGCTTCGTAAGGGGCTGATTTGGATCCATATGTTTCATGCTATGGTTAGGTTTACCTTAATACTTTTGTTGTAGTTGCGGATGCTTGCAATAGAGGTTAATCATAAGTGGGATGCTTGTTCAAGTAAGAACAACACCCAAGCACCGGTCCACCCATATATCAAATTATCAAAGTATCGAACGCGAATCATATGAACGTGATGAAAACTAGCTTGACGATATTCCCATGTGTCCTCGGGAGCGCTTTTCCTATTATAAGAGTTTGTTTCGGCTTGTCATTTGCTACAAAAAGGATTGGGACACCTTGTTGCACTTTATTTACTTTTGTTACTTGTTGCTCGTTACAATTTATCCTTTCACAAAACTATCTGTTACCACTTATTTCAGTACTTGCAGAGAATACCTTGCTGAAAACCGCTTATCATTTCCTTCTGCTCCTCGTTGGGTTCGACACTCTTACTTATCGAAAGGACTACGATAGATCCCCTATACTTGTGGGTCATCACGGTCCGTCCGCAGGAGACAAGCTGCATGACGCGGGTCACCCAACGGTCGTCAAAACCCTTGCGGAGCAGCACTTCCCGCAAGAAGGGTCAGTGGACCGTGTCGTACGCTTTGTGGAAGTCTAACTTCAGGAAGACTGCCCGATGGTGTTCCACCCGTACTTCGTGGAGGACTTCGTGGAGGACTTCGTGGAATATCAACACCCCATCCAGAATAAATCGGCCTTGTATGAAGGCGGTTTGGTTCGGGTGGGTAATCGCGTCAGTGAGCAGGGTCACCCTATTGGCGTACCCTATGACGCCCCCGATTCAATCGTACACTAATCATACATGCAAACGTGTACGATCAAGATCATGGACTCACGGGAAGATATCACAACACAACGCTACAAATAAAATAAGTCATACAAGCATCATATTATAAGCCAGGGGCTTCGAGGGCTCGAATACAAGAGCTCGATCATAGACGAGTCAGCGGAAGCAACAAATATCTGAGTACAGACATAAGTTAAACAAGTTTGCCTTAATAAGGCTAGCACAAATTGAGATACAGATCGAAAGAGGCGCAGGACTCCTGCCTGGGATCCTCCTAAACTACTCCTGGTCGTCGTCAGCAGGCTGCATGTAGTAGTAGGCACCTCCTGAGTAGTAGTAGTCGTCATCGAGAGTGGCGTCTGGCTCCTGGACTCCATCGTCTGGTCGCAGCAATCGGGTATAGAAAAGGAGGAAAAGGGGGAGCAAAGCAACCGTGAGTACTCATTCAAAGTACTCGCAAGCAAGGAGCTACACTACATATGTATGCATTGGTATCAAATGGCAAAAGGGGTAACATATGTGGGCTGAACTGCAGAATGCCAGAATAAGAGGGGGATAGCTAGTCCTATCAAAGACTACGCTTCTGGCCACCTCCATCTTGCAGCATGTAGAAGAGAGTAGATGGTAAGTTCACCAAGTATCATCGCATAGCATAATCCTAACCGATGATCCTCCCCTCGTCGCCCTGTGAGAGAGCGATCACCGGTTGTATCTGGCACTTGGAAGGGTGTGTTTTAATAAGTATCCGGCTCTAGTTGTCATAAGGTCAAGGTACAACTCCAAGTCGTCCTGTTACGGAAGATCACGGCTATTCTAATAGATTAACTTCCCTGCAGGGGTGCACCACATTTCCCAACACGCTCGATCCCCTTTGTCTGGACACACTTTGCTAGGTCATGCCCGGCCTCGGATGATCAACACGTCGTAGCCCTACCTAGGCACAACAGAGAGGTCAGCACGCCGGTCTAAATCCTATGCGCGCAGGGGTCTGGGCCCATCGCCCATTGCACACCTGCACGTTGCGAACGCGGCCGGCGAGCAGACCTAGCAACCTCCATTAAAAAGGAAGTTGCATTACGCGGCCCAACCCGGCGCGGGCTGCTCAGTCGCTGACGTCATGAAGGCTTCGGCTGATACCACGATGTCGAGTGCCCATAATTGTTCCCGCGTAGTTGGTTAGTGCGTATAGGCCAGTAGCCAGACTCAGATCAAATACCAAGATCTCGTTAAGCATGTTATTTTGAAATAACCACGGACGCCGACCAGGGCCAGGCCCACCTCTCTCCTAGGTGGTCTCAACCTGCCCTGTCGCTCCGCCACAAAGTAACAGTCGGGGGCAGTCGGTGTCAAAACCAGCGGATCTCGGGTAGGGGGTCCCGAACTGTGCGTCTAAGGTGGATGGTAACAGGAGGCAGGGGACACGATGTTTTACCCAGGTTCGGGCCCTCTTGATGGAGGTAAAACCCTACGTCCTGCTTGATTATTCTTGATAATATGAGTAGTACAAGAGTTGATCTACCACGAGATCGGAGAGGCTAAACCCTAGAAGCTAGCCTATGGTATGATTGTATGTTTATGATCTATCGACTAGCCTGGCCTCGGTTTATATAATGCACCAGAGGCCTAGGATAACAAGAGTCCTAGACGAATACGCCGGTGGGGAGGAGTCCTTGTCTTGATCACCAAGTCTTGTGGAATCTTCCATGTATGCGGCAACTGTCTGAACTGGCCCATGAGTATACGGCCATGGGGGTCCTCGGCCCAATCTAACAGATCGGGAGATGACGTGGTGAGTACCCCCTAGTCCAAGACATCGTTAGTAGCCCCCTGAACCGGTCTTCAAGTTAGGGACGCTCCTCGATTCTTCTGAACTGTTCTTCATCTTCGGTTGTCGGTCTTGAAAACTGGTTCAACAAATCTTCTCATCTTTGATCTTGAGGATTGCTGAAATGCATTCGACGAGTTTACACGTCGGGTATCTGAGGAGCCCCTTTAAGTCTCCGGCCTTTATCAACGCCTTGTTATTTTTATGCCACACCTCAGTTTTGAAGTTGTTCCCGGGAGGCAGTGTCCTCTTGCGTCCGAGTTCTAATGCCGGACTGCATTCGAGGTATTTTTTGCAGCCGAGCACCAATGCCGGACTGCTTTCGAGCTCCAACACCGAAATGTATCCGAGCTCCAACGCCGAAATATATCCGAGCTCCAACGCCGGACTGTGTCCAAGCTCCAACGCCGGACTATATCCGAGGTGTCATATCACCTTGGTTCAAAAAAGTTGAAGGAGTTTAGCCGAGCTTAATGCCGGAAATGCCCTCTATGGAGCCAGTCACTAGCGCCCGAGCTTTATGCTGGACTGCTTCCGAGGTGGTACACTACCCCCGCTATGGGCCGATTTTTTGTCAATATTTTTTATTGGTGCAATTTATTCTCTGCCGAGATATATAGCCAGTAGCCCTCAAGGTGTGTATCGGTCTAAAACCCAAGATGCACCTGAAGGATGACGTAAGACCGCTGATCCCAGTAGCCGCTGAGACTCGGGTTGATTTGCAAAATCGGCCTGAGGGTCAAGTCCTAGCTTGGCAGAATACTTCGGGACACAAAAAGCGGTGTGCTCAGTCCTCGAGACTCAGATTGTATGCGGCCAACCAACCTGAGGATCAAAATCTCCTCGGCACCTGTATTGCACTTAAAATTTTCTGCATTGAACAGGCAATGCAGTAGCCCCCGAGACACTGGTCGGGTGGCAACACCAGATCAGGGGATCAATGTGCCCCTTTAATATGTTTAAATAATAAGCCTGAAGCCCAGTAGCCCCCGAGCCTTAATGCGGGCATGGGTGGCCGAATTAAGGATCGATATCTATAGTAAAATCACAAATTATGTGTAATGACTCTATGTATCCAAGTACTTTACATCATTAATGCTCGGATCAGCATTGTACAAAACTTTGTTGACCGACCATCGGCTTCCACCTCCTCAGCTAGTAGCCGAGGAGTGTTTGTCCTACTTTATAAAGCCTTTATGAGGGCAAAGATTTACGACAAACAAGGCAATCTGACCAAACGGTTTTATAAACAAAGGTACGCAGAGAGATATGTTATATTACTGTTTAACATAAGAAATGTCTTCCAAAGAAAATAGTCCCGCTATCGGTCCCTTTCTTTGGGTTGTCATGCTAAGCATGATCATGAAACCTCAACTCTAATGTAAGTGCAAAATATTGAGGATTTTAGTTTGGGAGGCCAGTTACTAGCCCCCGGTAGTGTTCAGCGATAGTCGAGGTCAAGCCGTAAACACTTCGGCCAATGTTATGAATGGCCCGTCATTTAATACAGTCATCGGATCGCTGACCAGTTTACACTTATTTTGACAGTCAGTTTTCGGCTTTCTCCACTGAGGTGCTTAACCAAGTGAGCTGGAAGCACAATCGCAGCGGTTCTCCCTTTGCACACCTAGCCGAACAGAGCGGAACGTAGGAGGCAAGCGCAGGAGCTGGGCAACCCAACTATTGACCGAAGACACAATTCGACACCGATGCATATATAGCAATATCCGAGAAATGTTTTTGCCGAATCTCTAAAGGTGTCCGGCGTTGCACTGCGAGACTTGTGCTAAAAATACACAAATAGTTTAAAAGTGCCAAAAGCTTGAAAAACCAAAAAACGTCAGTAAAAACATGACGTCTGAACAAGATCAAGTGTTTGGTGCCAATCCGAAAATTGGAAGGGAAAGAAAAATTTGTGCTTCTGTCGTGTTTTGACAACGACCAAGAAGAAAACACATTTACAGGTCATATATAAATTTTAAGAGCCCCCAAGTGACTTGGGTAAGAATTTTATGTATAATGATTGTATGTACCGAAGTACTTATATCATATTTGTGTTCACCCGAACTTTAAACGCGTCTGAACCGACCGTCGGCTTCTCCCTCTTCGGCCAAGGGCCGAAAAGTGTCATGTACTCCGCCTGCCGAGAGTATCGACGGTGTTTCCGATGACCAGGCAATCAGGCCATAAGGCTGTAACAGACAAAGCGCGCTCAGGGAACTTATGCTATATTAATAACAAAGTGTAATAAGCATCTTCGAAGAAAATAGTACCCCCACCGATACCTTTCTTCGGTGCTCATTATTACTATGAGACTTGTGCAATAGATTTTTTGTACTCATGAGTTCCGTTGTGTGCCGACCATGATTGAAAACAATAAGAGCGCTAGCTTTCGGCTTCACCCAGTCTGAGGTCAGAGCTCGGATGAACCGGTCGTGACAATCGCAGAGGTGCTCCCTGTACTGCCTAGCCGAACAATTGGGAACGTAGGGGTAAGCACAGGAGCCAGGCAACCCAGCTTGCAAATCGCTTAGGTCAATATGGTGCATATTGTGGTGTAATACACGAACAAGGAACGAAGCCGTACAAGTATAATCATATGCAAGAGGAAAAGCTCCATCAAGGGAGCCCCCGAATAAACGGGGTATTTGAATTTGTGTGTCACAAACAAAGTTTTGACAAGGAGATTCTCTACAAGCAACTTTTTTTCAAAAAGGTATAATGCTTGGTCGAACCGAACACAAGTTAAAAATTTAAAACTTTGAGCATGAAGACAACTTAGCTGGTTAATGTGTTCGGTATTGATGACACGGCCCGAGCTTGATGCGGGACAAGGTTCCATCCCCCAAGCCGGTTCCAAGGTGGCGGAGCAAAGAGCTTGGCACTCCGACATGGTGACAAAGCATGGTCAATGCGGGCCGACAGAGTGATGCCGAAGTCCCTGGCATGGGGTAATGAAGTGTTGACGAAGCCCCCTGTCCAGCCGAGGTGACGTGGTATGTCAGTACGCCGAGTTGACGATACTGCCCAATCCGGATCATTTTCCTGTGCACAAAAAATAGTGCAAACCAGAGATCATAGTAATAGTAATAATAATAATAATAATAATAATAATAATAATAAATCGTTGCATAATAAATAATTTATGCAAAGTGAGTAATAAAAGAAATATGGCCTGGCGCCGAAGTCAATGTCGATGCAGGGCGTCGGCGTGATGTGGTAAAGGCGTAGCAAAGCCTGAATGTACAGGTCGGTCCGAGTTACGGATGTGACGTTCGCGGGACTATGTATAGAAACTGACTAAACCACCATGCGACCACCGTTAATGCGACCACCATTTGATAGACCTGCGTACATATGATGGACAAAACCAGAGTAATAATTCCTTGGGAAAAATGAACCCAAACAAGCAAAAAAAAATATTAGGATTAATAGCACCTGGTTTATTTGCTGTAGCAATCCGAAGAAAGGTGATTCCCAAAATTGGGACTCGATCCGCACACCCATTGTCTGATGAGCGTTAAAGCGACGGCATGGCGATGCTGGCAAAGGTTGGCTCGCCGAGGCAAAGCCCACGGTCCAGCTAACGTGACGGAGTTGGTCGGCTAGTGATGCCGAAGTCTCCGGAGTAGGTTGATGAAGAGATGGCAATACCCCCGGTCCAGCCGAGATGTCGAAGCCTCGATGTCAATCGATGAGTCGAAGTAGGTCGGCGTGATGGAGACCGCCTTGAATGAGCAACAGTGCGGCCCTGCCGATGCAGGTCGTGACATGGTCAATGCCGGCTTGATGAAGTGATCGTGCGGCGACACCGGTGTGCCCTCTCCGTGTAATCCGTGGGGCAGCGATGTTGGTGATGATTTATCCTTCGCGATGCCGAACTCTTATTCGGCTTGCCGAGATGATGATCTGAAGAAGTTGAGCTCGGCTCAGCAAAGCGACGACGTGTCTAGCGTAGGTCGGCGGCCTTGGAGCAATATTGCCGGACTGGTTTGACACCAGCATGATGATGAAGACGACCTCAGAGGAGGCTTAAAATTTTATGGGCACATGTTTAAAAACGACGCACAATACCTTAGAAGAAAATTCCTTTTAAAAAGGTTGTCAAATATCACGTTCATCAAGAAACATGAATTCGGGTCGAATCCGTATTCGCGCAGGAAACAGATCTGAAAAGTGATGCACTAATCGAAAGGTTTCCGGAGTTTGGATGGTCGGATCGAGCTGAAATTTTGAGGGGTGGTAGATATGGAAATTCCGCATCAGATGAACGGTTGGATCTTCCAAAGGAATTGCGAGCTGGGCTCTGGAGACCACGCCCTAAACTCGTCCAAATTCCCGTCCGGATTTGATAGGGCTCCGGTATATCGTAGATTGTCAGAGATTCCTCCATCGGAACTCGACGAAATTTTCCAGGGTTGTTGCAGACTCGATTCCACACAATTCCACCGAAGCGATCGTTAAAACGACACTCAAGGAGGCGGTGGCGGCGGATACACGTTCGCTGTCCGGAAAAACGACACGGTCGCCCGAGGGCAATGTTGACGTTGAGCCCCCGAGCTCCATGGACGATTCCTCCATGATCTTGATAGAGATCGGAGTTGGTGTTGATGAAGGCCCTCGTCCGAACATGACGATCGGAGGCAGGGGACAGTCCTCGGTCAAGCCAAGGTGACCAGTCGAGCCGGTGACGAAGATGTCGACGTCGCGGTTAATCTGCAGACGAGCCATCGATCCTTTTGCCGATCACACAGCGGAACTCTCAATGAAAGCACCAACGTCGGTGTCAAAACCGGCGGATCTCGGGTAGGGGGTCCCGAACTGTGTGTCTAAGGCGGATGGTAATAGGAGGCAGGGGACACGATGTTTTACCCAGGTTCGGGCCCTCTTGATGGAGGTAAAACCCTACATCCTACTTGATTATTCTTTATGATATGAGTAGTACAAGAGTTGATCTACCACGAGATCGGAGAGGCTAAACCCTAGAAGCTAGTCTATGGTATGATTGTATGTTTATGATCTATCGACTAGCCTGGCCTCGGTTTATATAATGCACCAGAGGCCTAGGATAACAAGAGTCCTAGCCGAATACGCCGGTGGGGAGGAGTCCTTGTCTTGATCACCAAGTCTTGTGGAATCTTCCATGTATGCGGCAACTGTCTGAACTGGCCCATGAGTATACGACCATGGGGGTCCTCGGTCGAATCTAACAGATCGGGAGATGACGTGATGAGTACCCCCTAGTCCAGGACACCATCAGGGGCCTTCGAGAACTCAGGCCCATCTCTACCGGGATGGAGCCACCTGCCCCTTTAGCCCCCTACATCCGAATCACTCGCGGGTACTCAACGAGACGACCCGACTTTAGTCACCACCTGTATAGCATGTATATATGTATGTATATACCCGTGATCACCTCCCGAGTGATCACGGCCCGATAGTATAGCATGGCAGACGGACAAGAATGTAGGGCCACTGATGAAGTACTAGCAACCTATACTAAGCATGTAGGATTGCAGGTAAGGTAACAACAGTAGTAGCAAGGACAGGCTATGCATCAGAATAGGATTAACGGAAAGCAGTAACATCCTACACTACTCTAATGCAAACAGTATAGAGAAGAGTAGGCGATATCTGGTGATCAGGGGGGGCTTGCCTGGTTGCTCTGGCAAGAGAGAGGGGTCGTCAACACCGTAGTCGTACTGGGTAGCAGCGTGTCAGTCTCGGTGTCTAGCGAGAGAAGAGGGGGGAAGAAACAATAAATATTAAGCAAACAGATGCATAGCGATGCATGACATGACAAGTAGCGGTGCTAGGGGTGCCCTAACGCGGTAAGAGGTGGTACCGGTGAAGGGAGGAAACATCCGGGAAAATATCCCCGGTGTTTCGCATTTTCGGACAGATGAACCGTAGGGGAAAGTTGTGTGTTCGCTATGCTAGGGATGCGTGGCGGACGAACGGGTTGCGTATCCGGATTCATCTTGTCGTTCTGAGCAACTTTCATATAAAAAGTTTTTCCATCCGAGCTACGGTTTATTTTATATTGATTTTAAAATATTTAAAACAATTTTAGCATTTATTTAATTAATTTAATTTAACATTATCCAGAACAGTGCACGCTGATGTCAGCAGTTGACCTGGTCAACCTGACATGTGGGACCCGTTCGTCATTGACTAGACTAACTAGACATGATTAGTTAGTTTAATTAGTAGTTTTAGTTTAATTAATCAAAATTAATTAAGTTAATTAATTAAGTTAATTATTTTTATTATTATATTTTTTAATTCCCTTTTTTTGTAAAAACGTTCTGGGGCGGTGTCGTAGTTCTAGCTCTGACAGTGATGTAGGGGGGTATGTATGGAGAGGCTAGATCTCAGCTATTGGGAAGTTGTAAACACACCAAGATGTACGAGTTCAGGCCCTTCGCGGAGGAAGTAACAGCCCTACGTCTCGGTGCCCGGAGGCGGTCGATTGGATTACTGGCGTGTGAATAACAGAGGTGCGAACCCTTCATACTGAGGAGGGGGGTGGCTTATATAGAGTTCGCCGGCCCCCTCCTGCCCTCAGTAATGCAGGGTTTAAGGTACATTTAAGGTTGGGCGTTACTGGTAACGCCCCTAATAAAGTACTACAATGACCATAAAGACTGCTCAATAGCCGACCGTTTGCCTGCGGAGTGACTTTAGGTCTTCTGGCAGTCGAGTGGTTGGCTTCGTGGTCGAGTGATAGCTTCTTGGTCGAGTGTCTTAAATCCATCGAGTGGGATACCTTCAAGTCGATTGAAAGGTGACTTCCTCTAGGGACGTCCTTGGGTAGGGCTCTTTGGACAGGCCCGTGCCCCTACCCTAGGTACGTAGCTTCATAATTAGCCCCCGAATGGATCGAGGTTTTGAGTGGGGAAAGGGTTGGAGAACTTTCCGACTGGCTCTTTGGGCTACGCGAGTGCCTCGTTTTGGGTCAATCGTCACGGATGACGTTGCCAACCTTTTTCAGTTGCCTTGATCCATTCTAGGCCTTTCATCGAGTGAATTTCTTTATTTGTGACATACCGAGCGTCGGCGCGGGCGGGGTCTTCCGTTTTGACAAGTTGTTCTGCAGCCCGCGGATGTCGTGGGATTTCGGATTTTGGGAAGCGCGCGGGACGGGAGCGGCCGCAGTAATCGGAAGCGATAAAGCGGAAGCTCCTCGATCCCCGCGTCGCCTTTTTCACCACGTACTGCGCGCGCGTCCGCTGCGGGATTTGACTGGATAGTTTGGGCCTACCAGTCAGCCACTCGGGAGCGGCCCCTTATAAATCGCCGGCTCGGGGTTTCCAAGCAGTGCGCTCTCTTCTCCTCCTTTCTTCTTCCTCTCTCCCTTCGCAAGTCCTTCCACCACCTCCGTTCTCGCCCCAACGCAGCAGGCCCGTGCGAGACTTCGCCGGCGACGATGACGAAGGGCAAGACCTCCGCTCTGGAGCGCGCGAAGAAGGTGGCGGCGCAGGGGAAGGGGAAAAGATCTGCTCGGGGCGGATCCTCCTCAAGGTCCGCTCTGCCCAAGGGCTGGATCCAGGGCGATTGGATGCCGTCAGTGATCCGGCAAGAGGATCTCGACGACATGGTCGAGGGGGGAGTCATTCCCCACGAGGCTGCGCGTCTTCCGGGGAGAGAGATCGAACCTCAGCCCCGCGATGGTGAGTGCGTGCTCCTAGCCACCCACATCGACCGAGGGTTTTCTCTGCCGCCCCATCCTTTTTTCCGGAGCTTCTTGAACTTCTTCGGAGTGCAGCTCCACCACTTTACTCCCAACTCCATTGTATACCTTGCCTCTTTCATTTCCATGTGTGAGGCTTTCTTGGGTTGCCGCCCCCATTGGGGACT
This sequence comes from Triticum urartu, assembly GCF_056163025.1. Classification (NCBI taxonomy): domain Eukaryota; kingdom Viridiplantae; phylum Streptophyta; class Magnoliopsida; order Poales; family Poaceae; genus Triticum; species Triticum urartu. The sequence goes on from NC_141878.1 coordinate 103,627,319, forward strand.
TTTCAAGCACATCTTTACCTGCCGTTCTCAATCGGTCAAGAAGGCCAAGTCGAGTGACGAGAGGACGCAGGTGATCCAGTTGTGCGGGGGCTTGGCGATCCAGACGAGGGGGAAGAGCTGTTTTCCATCCATTACTTTCCCGGAGTCGGTCCGTGGCTGGCAGGCGACCTGGTTCTACTGTCAGGACCAGGCGACCCCAGGACAGTCGACTGGTCTTCCTCCTTTCTCCCTCGACCGAGCTGAAAAACCTGCTTCTCTCAAAGTGGTGCCGGAGGAAAGGGCCCAAGTCAAAGTGCTGGCCGGTCGAGTGGTTGAGCTTGTCCGTGAGGGTGTGACGGGCATGGATTTGCTGGAGGTCTTCCTCCGGAGGCGCATCCAACCGCTCCAGGCTCGTGACCACCCGATGTGGCTGTACTCGGGTCTTGACGACACCACTCGGATCCACCCGGAGGAGGTCACTGATGAGATGCTAGAGGGGTGGCTGTCGAGCATCACAGGAAACAAGGACAACCCCCGAGGAGCCAGGAGGGTAATTCCACTCGACAACTCGTACGACGTGGACCAGGTATGTCTCTATGCTCCTGACTGAGATCTTGTTTTTCTTCATTGGTCTTCTTTGAGTTGGTCGATTGACCTTTGTCTTATCTATTGTTTTTCAGGCGACTACTGAGATGTACTTGACGCCCAATGGGGCACAGGGGCCAACTGAGGAAGGGGAGGCGAGTGGAGGTGAGAGCGGGGACGATCAAGGCGAGTGGGAGTCCGACGGTGAAGGAGAGGGAGGCGACGACGTCGACTCCAGCGAAGAGGAGGAGGAGGAGGTTGAACCCACCCGCCCGGAGGGGCGATCCAAGCTCACACACGATCCAGCGCGGGAGCGTGGTAGTGCGACTGCTCCTGTTGGGCAGTCGTCGAAACGCCCCCGGACCTCTTCTCCTACGCCGACTGGAAAGGCTCCCAAGCACCCGCGCGCAGCGCCGTCCAAGCCGCCCAAGGCCCTGCCCAAGATGAAGATGGCCGTCCCCACCATTTCTGGGTAATAATAAAACTTGTTTTCCTTTATCGACCGTGGACGGATCCTTGGTCGATCCATTGAGCCAACCGACTGACTTTCGAGGCTTGCAGTGCTGCTAATTCTGAGATCTCCGCCAAGGACGACGACCAAGAGATGGAGGATGCTGTTACCTCCAACCCTGGTACGATTACTGACGTTCCGCTTCGAGTCGACTAAACATTTATTACAACCCTGGTCGATTGAACGTTTCCTTTGTAGCCCCTCCTCATGTTATCGACCTCCCGGATGACGACGACGACGGTCCGTTGAGAGTGAGGAGGCACAAGAGGCTATACGTCAGGCGGGGATCATGATGGAGCAAGTGAAGTTGGCTCGGGAGGCCAGCCAAGCAGCTTATGACGCGAGCTCGGCCCTTCAGAGCAACGTCCAGGTCAGTCGACTCAACGTTTGGTCTGTTATGATATGCTGTTTGAAGAATCTCTTTTCTGAAGATCTTTGTATCTGTACACCCACTGGGTGTGTCTGCCAATTCTTGGATGAGTGGGGGCACGCTAAGTGCACCCACTGGGTGTAGTCCCCGAGACTACGGTGGACTGCGGGCAGTCGACTGTAGTCTTTATATTGTGTTGCTGTAGCTGTATTCCTTCATTCGGTCTGGTCAGGCCATGTCGAATGGGACTGTATCCGGTCGACTGCGGGCAGTCGACTTCTTCTCCCCTTTTTTTTACAGTGGGGGCACGCTGAGTGCACCCACTGGGTGTAGTCCCCGAGACTACTGTCGAATGTTCTTGATTCGGCTGTAGTCTTAGAAACGTCATCATTGTCTCTTGGTTGCTCGGAAGCAACTTGTCTTGGACGTCTGTCGACTGATTTTTCTTTTTACAGAAATCTTGTGAACTTGTAGCTCGCTATACTGAGTTGGAGAATCAGCAGATCCAGCTCAACCTTAACTTGAAGCTTGCTCAGGAGAATTTGAGGAAGGCGCAAGAAGAAGCAAAAGGTATGGCTGGTGAAGTTCTCCATTCTTAACGGGTGGCTTTTCTTTGTCCATTCTTGATGTTGGTTCCACTCGACGCGCCCGAGATAGACTGGAGGAAGCTCTGAAGAAGAAGGATCGAGATCTTGCAGAGGCACAGAAGGAGGCCTCGAGCAAAACGAAGCTCGCAGAAGAGAAACTGGCTTCGGTCGGAGCTCTTGAACAGGAGAACTCCAGACTGAAAGCTGCTCTCGAGGCAGCTAATCGAGATTCCAGTTGACTGAAGAAAGAAAAGATGGCTCTGCACGACAAGGCGGGTGAGCTGGCGGGGAAGGTAAAAGATCTGGAGGCTTATCTCGGTGGACTCGCCAAGAAGCTGTTCGTCATGCTCGAAGGTAATTATTCCAACCCGGCTGTCTTGTAGTTACCGAGCCCGCGTACGGCCACTGTCTTATTCTTGAATCGTGTTTGCAGAATTCTGCCAGAGCTTCGAAGAGGAAACCAGTCGAGTGGAGCCAGGCTTGGACCCCGCCAATTCTCTCGTGAAGGACGAGGCTGCTATGAACGTGCTCCGGCTGGAGTCTCGTGTTACCAGCGTTGTTGATTATCTTGCTCGGCTGAAGGTTGCGATGTCGCGGATCGACACATCACTCTGGCCCGGAACGACACTTTAGAACGACCTCGAGTCCCTGATGGTCCGACTGAATGAAGTCCCGGGTCGAGTGGCGAAATGGAAGAAATCTTCTGCTAGATGTGGTGCTGATGTCGCCCTGTCTCTGGTCCGCGTCCATTGCAAGGAGGCGCGAGAAGAAAAGCTGGCCGCCATCCAAGTTGCCAATACCAGGAAGCACAACTTTCAGGACTTCATGGAGACTTTTATTGCTGCTGCCACTCGTATCGCAGACGGGATCGACTTGGACGAGTTCGTCGCCCCTTCCAGTCCTCCTCCTGAGGAATGAAAAACTTTCATGCTTCACTTTAAATTTGCCTCGGGATGCCGAGTGGATTTGTAACCGTTAAACTCCGCCGAGCCGAGGGCTCGAGTACTTTGATCTGAGGTCTGGGACCTTTTAGGCTTTATCTGATCTTGATTTCTCGTTGAATATCTTCATGGTTTGATTCGTCGAGTGGAACTTGATCTTCACTCGGAATAACCTTATATTTGTGGCGCCACTCCGAAGGAGAAGGTAGCAGTCGACTCGCGGATTGGGTTGTGTCTTGTACTTAGGCGAGCACTGGGCTGCAGCTAAGCCTCCGAGTGAGAGGTTTGCTCTCCACTCGGTAGGATTTTTAAACACTTAGGCGGGCGCTGGGCCGCAGCTAAGCCCCCCAGTGGGAGGTTTGCTCTCCACTCGGTAGGATTTTTTAAACACTTAGGCGAGCACTGGGCTGCAGCTAAGCCCCCGAGTGGGAGTCTGGCTCGCCACTCGGTAGGATTTCTAATCACTTAGGCGAGTGCTTGGACTGCAGCTAAGCCCCCGGGTGGGAGGTTTGCTCTCCACTCGGTAGGATTTTTATATACTTAGGCGAGCACTGGGCTGCAGCTAAGCCTCCGAGTGGGAGGTTTGCTCTCCACTCGGTAGGATTTTTATATACTTAGGCGAGCGCTGGGCTGCAGCTAAGCCTCCGAGTGGGAGGTTTGCTCTCCACTCGGTAGGATTTTCAAATACTTAGGCGAGTGGTTGGACTGAAGCTAAGCCTCCGAGTGGGAGGTTTGCTCTCCACTCGGCAGGATTTTTATATACTTAGGCGAGCGCTAGGCTGCAGCTAAGCCTCCGAGTGGGAGGTTTGCTCTCCACTCGGTAGGATTTTCAAATACTTAGGCGAGTGGTTGGACTGCAGCTAAGCCCCCGAGTGGGAGGATTGCTCTCCACTCGGTAGGATTTTTTCAAACTTAGGCGAGTGCCTGACTGCAACTAAGTCTCTAAGTGGGAGAACTTAGGCGAGTACTAGACTGCAGCTAAGCCCCCGAGTGGGAGGATTGCTCTCCACTCAGTAGGATTTTTTCAAACTTAGGCGAGTGCCTGACTGCAGCTAAGTCTCTAAGTGGGAGAACTTAGGCGAGTACTAGACTACAGCTAAGCCCCCGAGTGGGAGGATTGCTCTCCACTCGGTAGGATTTTTTCAAACTTAGGCGAGTGCCTGACTGCAGCTAAGTCTCTAAGTGGGAGAACTTAGGCGAGTACTGGACTGCAGCTAAGCCCCCGAGTGGGAGGATTGCTCTCCACTCGGTAGGATTTTTCAAACTTAGCCGAAACGGATTCGCAGCTAAGTCACCCACTGGGGGATTTCGTATGCAAACAAGGGTGACAGCAATTATTGGGACGCTCTTGTCTTTGGTAAAAATGAACTGCAATTTTTTTTATTACATCTCGCCCAAGGGAGAACTCAAGTGTAAAAGGGGCAGAGCAGTTCCGCATTCCAAGCTCGTGGCTCGTCGATCTGGTGATCAACATTGTAGAGGTGATATGCTCCATTGTGGAGGACTCTGGTGACGATGAAGGGGCCTTCCCAGGTAGGAGCAAGTTTGTGTGGTTTCTGTTGATCCACTCGGAGGACCAAATCTCCTTCCTGGAAGGCTCGGCTCTTCACATTTTTGGCATCGAATCGACGCAAGTCTTGCTGATAGATGGTCGACCTGATCATAGCCATTTCCCTCTCCTCTTCTAGGAGGTCGACTGCGTCTTGCCGGGCTTGCTCTGCTTCGTCTTCGTTATAAAGCTCGATTCTGGGGGCGTTGTAAAGTAGATCACTCGGCAGGACGGCTTCGGCTCCGTAAACCAGAAAAATGGCGTTCTTCCAGTCGACCGGTTCGGGGTGGTCCTCAGCCCCCACAAAACCGACGGAAGTTCGTCGACCCAAGTGCCTGCTGCGTGCTTGAGATCACGCATCAATCGAGGCTTCAATCCTTTGAGAATCAGACCATTTGCTCTTTCAGCTTGTCCATTCGACTGAGGATGGGTGACCGACGCGTAGTCGACTCGCGTGCCTTGAGAGGCGCAAAAAGCTCTGAACTTGTCTGAATCGAAGTTTGACCCATTGCCGGTGATGATGCTATGCAGGACCCCATATCTGAACATTAGCCCTCTGACGAAACTGATAGCAGTGCAAGCATCGAGATTCTTGATAGTCTTGGCTTTAATCCATTTTGTGAACTTGTCGACTGCCACAAGCACATGCGTGAATCTCCTCCTGCCTGTTCTCAGTGGACCGACCATGTCCAGTCCCCAGACAGCAAAGGGCCAGACAAGTGGAATGGTCTTCAGGGCTGATGCAGGCTTGTGTGACATGTTGGAGTAGAATTGGCAACCTCCACACTTGTCGACAATCTCTTTTGCCATCTCATTTGCTCTTGGCCAGTAAAATCCTGCTCGGTATGCTTTAGCCACAATGGTCCGAGAGGATGCATGGTGACCACAGGTCCCCGAGTGGATATCATTAAGGATCATCTGACCCTCTTCTGGTGTTATGCATTTTTGACCGATTCCAGCCGCGCTTTCCCTATACAACTGTCCCTTTATGACTGTGAAGGCCTTGGATCGGCGGACGATCTGTCGAGCCTCTTCCTCGTCCTTCGGGAGTTCTTTCCTCAAGATATACGCGATGTATGGTACCGTCCAGTCGGGAGTGATAGCCAAGACCTCCATGACTAGGTCGACCACAGCAGGAATTTCGACTTCAGTCGGATCTGTGGCACTTTTCAGTTGCGGGGCTTCTTCTGCAAAGGGATCCTCCTGGACTGACGGCGAGCGGATGTGCTCCAAAAACACATTGCTGGGAATGGCTTCTCTCTTGGAGCCTATCTTTGCCAGATCATCTGCTGCTTGATTTTTCAGTCAGGGGATGTGATGAAGCTCTAACCCCTCGAATTTCTTTTCTAGCTTTCTTACTGTGTTGCAATAGCCAGTCATAGCTGGGCTTCTGACGTCCCACTCCTTCATCACCTGATTAACCACCAAATCTGAGTCACCATAGACCATGAGGCGCCGGACGCCGAGTGAAATGGCCATGCGCAACCCGTAGAAGAGTGCTTCATATTCTGCTTCATTGTTGGAGGAATCGAAGTGAATCTGGAGAACGTATCTGAGCTTATCTCCTCGGGGGGAGACCAATACTACCCCAGCACCGGAACCATTCAGCATCTTAGATCCATCGAAGAACATGGTCCAGTGCTCCGAGTGAACTTGAGTCGGAAGTTGCTGTTCAATCCACTCGGCGACGAAATCTGCAATTGCTTGGGACTTGATAGCCTTCTTTGCTTCAAACTTGATATCTAGGGGAAGGAGTTCAATCGCCCACTTAGCCACTCGACCAGTTGCATCTCTGTTGTGCAAAATCTCTGATAGTGGAGCGTCGCTGACGACTGTAATGGAATGGTCAGAGAAGTAGTGTGCAACCTTCTTCGTGGTCATGTAGATCCCATATACAAGCTTCTGGTAATGGGGATATCTTTGCTTCGAAGGGGTCAAAACTTCAGACACATAATATACTGGGCGCTGAACTCTGAAGGCTTTTCCTTCTTATTCCCGCTCGACCATGAGTACTGTACTGACAACTTGTCCTGTGGCTGCAATGTACAGCAGCAGAGGCTCTTTACTGATTGGGGCAGCAAGCATCGGCTGGGTGGAGAGCAGAGCTTTGAGCTCTGCAAACGCTGCATCAGCTTCTGGAGTCCACTCGAACTTGTCAGACTTCTTCATCAGTCGGTAAAGAGGCAATGCCTTTTCACCGAGACGAGAAATGAATCGACTTAGAGCGGCCAAGCAACCTGTGAGCTTCTGGACATCGTGTACGCGCACAGGGCGCTTCATCCGGAGTATGGTGCCAACTTTTTCGGGATTGGAGTCGATTCCTCGTTCGGAAACGAGAAAACCGAGTAACTTCCCACCTAGAACTCCGAATGTGCACTTTGATGGATTGAGCTTGATATCGTATCCCCTGAGGTTAGCAAAGGTTTCGGCAAGGTCAGTCAGTAGGTCGGAACCTTTCCGTGACTTAACCACAATATCATCCATGTATGCTTCTACGTTCCGACTAATCTGAGTGAGCAAACACTTCTGAATCATCCTCATGAACGTGGCTCTAGCATTCTTGAGGCCGAACGGCATGGTGACATAACAGAAGCACCCGAATGGGGTGATGAAAGCCGTTTTGATCTCGTCGGGTCCATACAGACGGATCTGATGGTACCCTGAATAAGCATCTAGGAAAGACAAACGCTCACACCCCGCGGTCGAGTCCACTACCTGGTCGATGCGGGGGAGAGGGAAATGATCTTTCGGGCAGGCCCGATTGATGTGTTTAAAGTCAATGCACATGCGAAGTGACTTGTCCTTCTTGGGGACCATGACAACATTGGCGAGCCACTCGGAGTGGTAAATCTCTCGGATGAACTCTGCTGCTAAGAGCCGAGCCACCTCCTCGCCAATAGCTTTCCTCTTCTGGACGGCGGACCGTCGAAGATGTTCTTTCACAGGCTTGAACTTCGGGTCGACTCGTAGACGGTGCTCAGCCAGCCCCCTGGGAACTCCAGGCATGTCAGAAGGCTTCCATGCGAAGACGTCCCAGTTCTCACGGAGGAACTGGATGAGCGCTTCTTCCTATTTGGAGTCGAGCGTCATCGAGATGTGAGTCGGAGCAGCGTCGGGGTCGGTCGGGTGAATGTGAGCTGTCTTAGTTTCACCGGACGACTGAAAAGCAGATTCTGAAGCAGGCTTCTTGGCTCGTAGCAATTCACTCGGATCAGCAGTCTTCTGGTATTCTTGTAGCTCAACAACTGCCATCTGAGCGTCAGCAATCTTCGATCCTTTCTGAAAACACTCCTCTGCTTTCTTCCGATTGCCGGTAACGGTGATCACACCTCTGGGGCCGGGCATCTTCAACTTGAGATACACGTAGCACGGTCGAGCCATGAAGCGTGCATAAGCTGGCCGGCCCAGAATAGCATGATAAGCACTTTGGAAGTCCACAACCTCAAATGTCAACTTTTCCTTGCGGTAATTCTTTGAATCACCGAAAACCACGTCGAGAGCAATTTGGCCGAGTGACTCGGCTTTCTTTCCAGGAATGACTCCATGGAAGCTCATGTTGCTGGCGCTGAGCCTGGACATCGGAATGCCCATCCCTTTCAATGTTTCAGCATACAATATGTTCAGGCCACTGCCACCATCCATCAGGACTTTGGTCAGTCGAGTGCCTTCGACAACTGGGTTGACCACCAAAGCTTGCCTCCCAGGGGTGGCAATGTGCGTAGGGTGATTGGACTGGTCGAATGTGATGGCAGTCTGAGACCACTTCAGATAACTGGGTGTTGCCGGAGCAACCATATTCACCTCACGGTTAATGACTTTCAGTCGACTTTTGCTTTCGACATCAGCAAAAATCATCAGGGTGGAATTGATTTGGGGGTATCCGTCGTCGCTATCTTCCTTGTCCTCAACTCTGTCCGACTCCTTTTCCTTATCTTTGGGCTGTTTGCCCTGAAATTGCTGGATCAGGAGCCGGCACTGTCGAGTGGTATGCTTTGGGTAAATGAAATTACCCTCTTCATCTTTCTTGGTGTGGATGTGACATGGCAGATCCAAAACATCATTTCCATCTTGATCCTTGACTTTCTTGGGCCTCTAGGGGCCTTTGGGTTTTCCCTTGAAATTTCCCTGGGTTGTGGCCAGGGCCTCCCCAGGGGCGGCTGGCTCGGCCTTCCGCTTCTGTTTTCGACTGGAATTGCCTCCCGTTTCCTGGGCAACTGCTTTCTGCTTGCCACTCCGAAGTCGATCTTCATCTTCTCCGTTAGCGTATTTGGTGGAAATTTCCATCATCCGATTCAGGGACATTTCTCTGGTCCGACCGAACTTCAGGTTCAACTCTCTGTTCTTGACGCCTTCTTTAAAGGCACAAACTACTTGGTGATCCGGTATGTTCTCGACTGTGTGATGCAAAGTGATCCACCTCTGGATGTAATCCCTCAGAGTTTCACTCGGCTTCTACACGCAAGACCGCAATTCTGTAAGGCCTGCGGGTCGCTTGCATGTTCCCTCAAAGGTTGTGACAAACACTCGAGAGAGATCCTCCCAAGTGTAGATGCTGCTGGGTGCTAACTGATTCAACCACGCTCTGGCCGAGCCCTCTAACAAGAGAGGCAAATGCTTCATGGCCACCTCATCATTGCCACCGCCAATCTGTACAGCCACTCGGTAATTTTCGAGCCAAGTGTCAGGCTTAGACTCACCAGAGAACTTGCTGACTCCAGTCGCCAACCGAAAGTTGGGAGGAATCACCGCGGCCCTGATGGCTCGACTGAAACACTCTGGCCCTGAAACACGTACTCTGCTGCTGGCGGGTGCATCTCTGTTCTGGCCTTCCCGATGAGCCCTGTTCCTGTCAACCAAGCCTTGAACAAGGACAGATCTCGCGTCAAAGCCTGGTCCCTGGGGTCGACTGGAATCCTCTGCCCAACGCTATGAGGGCGCCTGTCATCTCGATGTCGAGGCGCATATGACCCACTCCTCGGGGGAGGGGTTGGCACTCGACGTCGATCATCACGATCGGATCGGTGATCATACTGCTCATTCCTCCTGTACTGATCATGCCGGTCACCACGTCCCTCACGCCTCGGGGGCGACCTCGGGCTGTGAGCCGACTGGACTGTATCTGTTGCAACGGATCGACTGTGGATCCTATTCCGCGACTGAGAAACAGTGGAATTCTGGTTTCCCGCCGCCCGGAGCAACGCTCTAATCTGTAACAAGCCCCTGCCAGCCTCCAACTGGGAAGGCTGAATCGATTCTGCTATACGGGCCGCGGTGGCCAAATTCTGAACTAGGGTTCGGTATACCTACGTCGGCGGGAAGAGCTGGCGTCGACTAGACTCGGGAGCCCGCTGACGCGCTTGCTCGTCAAGTGCTCGCTGGAGATTCTCCAGTCGAGTGCGCTCGGCCAAATTAGCCAAGCGCGCGTTCTCCAAGGCCCGGGCCTCGGGGGTCTCTCCGACGATAGGAGTGCGGAGTGCGTCCATGTTCCGGCGGTGAAGCTCCTCTCGCTGTAATGACGTGAGAGGTTCGGGGAGATACTCATCGTGGGGATGCGACGGGTCGCCCCCACCCGCGCCTCCATCAGCGCGAGGGAAACTGGGAGGACTGTGCGTTCCATCGACCGCCAGAATCTCAGCCGCTGGGTCGCTGCTGTCGCACTCGGATGCGGTTTCCGCGGAGCCAGTCGACAGGTCGAACAGGCCGCAGAGAGATTCGCCGGCTCGATTGCCGCGACTTGCGGGGCGGCCGATTGGCGAGCCACGGCATGCCTCACCCACCTCTGAAGTCTCGACCGACCGGAGCGCTTGCGCCGGTGGGAGACAGAGCGGGGAGATGATACGGGGGCCGCCCGATACTGGGTCGACAGCTGCCGCAGGAGGACGCCACGAACGCATGCGCGGAAATGCGTCGCGCCGCGGACGGGGAGCGCGTCGATGTCGAGTGGCGCCTCCTGAAGCCAGGCGGAGTCGTCGGCGATGAACGTGAGCGCGCCGAGGCGGATCTCGCGGCCCTCCACCAAAACTCCGCACGAAACCATGATCAAAGGGATCGGAAAAATCGCAACTTCTCCAATCAGGCGCTAAGATTCCTGCCCCACGGTGGGCGCCAACTATCGTAGTTCTAGCTCTGACAGTGATGTAGGGGGGTATGTATGGAGAGGCTAGATCTCAGCTATTGGGAAGTTGTAAACACACCAAGATGTACGAGTTCAGGCCCTTCGCGGAGGAAGTAACAGCCCTATGTCTCGGTGCCCGGAGGCGGTCGATTGGATTACTGGCGTGTGAATAACAGAGGTGCGAACCCTTCATACTGAGGAGGGGGGTGGCTTATATAGAGTTCGCCGGCCCCCTCCTGCCCAGTAATGCAGGGTTTAAGGTACATTTAAGGTTGGGCGTTACTGGTAACGCCCCTAATAAAGTGCTACAATGACCATAAAGACTACTCAATAGCCGACCGTTTGCCTGCGGAGTGACTTTAGGTCTTCTGGCAGTCGAGTGGTTGGCTTCGTGGTCGAGTGATAGCTTCTTGGTCGAGTGTCTTGAATCCATCGAGTGGGATACCTTCAAGTCGATTGAAAGGTGACTTCCTCTAGGGACGTCCTTGGGTAGGGCTCTTTGGACAGGTCCGTGCCCCTACCCTAGGTACGTAGCTTCATCAGGCGGTCCCACATGTCAAAGGCCCAGAGGGCCTATCGGGTCCGGGCTACGGGAGTTATTGGGTGCGGGCGCCGCACACCCACACGGAGGCGACGGAGGGCGCCAGCGGTGTCGTACCCATGACGCGTCCAGGGGAGGGCGCCGGCCGCGACGAGGAGGCGGAGGCGCTCGGCAGCGAGGCCAGGGGCAGAGCGGCGGTGTAGGCGGAGCAGGGCCGCAACAGCTGGGGGCGAGCGGGGGTCGGCCGTGACGCGGGCGGGCATGTGGGCGTGCGGGAAGGGGAACCATGGCAGCGGCCAGGAACGAGGCGGGGCGCGTGCGCGCGCAAGGGTGGCAGGCGCGCAGCGTGGCGGGGAGCGACGACAGCCGCAGACGACAAGGCGAGCGGCGACGCGAATGCGGCGCCAGAGTGGAGCGAGAAGCGAGGCTGGGGCAGCAGCGGGCGATGCACCGCGGCAGCGCAAGCAAAAGAAGCGAGCGGGGAGGACGGCAGCGGGCGGCTGTAGGTGGGAGCGTGGCCACGGGGTAGTGGGGGCGCGCGCAGGCACGCACGTCAAGCGGCAGGGTTCAGCGCGGTGCGGCAGAAGGCAGCGGTGGCGGGCGGCGAGTGTGGTGGCCGCGGCGGGCGCGGGCGCGCGCAGGCGGGTCGAGGCCGCGGCGAGTGGAGTGGCAGAGCGAGGCAAGGCTCGGGCGCGCGCGCGTGGGCACGCCGGGCGGGGTGGGGCGCAGCTATGCAGGGACTGGACGGGGCGCGGCCCCTAACCGCGAGCAGGAGAGGGGACGAGCACAGGGCGAGGGAGAGCGAGGAGGGGTGCCTCACAGGTTGCCATAGGGAACGGGGCAATGGGGCGCGGGGAGCGGCTTGGGGAGGAGGACAAGGACAATGGGGACGGAGAGGAGGCAAGGGGCGAGGTGGCTCCGGCGACGTCGTCGTGCGGTGAGGGCGGGGCGGCGAGTGGCGGCCTCCTCCTCTCGATCCCGATCCAATCGAGGGAGATGGGGGAGATATTTTCGGAGGAGTGCGGGGGTGTCGGTGGGGTTGACCAGGGGAGTGGGGGGTTATGGAGAGGGAGTGGGGTGTAAGGGCCGGCTGGCTGGGCCAGTTGGGCAGGCCAGCTGGGCCTGCCAAGGCCCAGTTGGGCAGGGGGCCTTTGTCTCTTTTATTTTATTTTATTTTTTATTTTCTTTTATTTATTTGTTTAGTTCTTATTTGTTTTATTTTAGTTTTTGTAAAGAAATTAATTTCAACACCTAAATTACTATTTAGAATACAACACTGCCACATTAATTTGGACAGCTAAATAAAATAGTTTAATATTTTATCAATTTGAAAAAGGTATTTAATTAAATGTCTTGCTGATGTTTTATTTATTTTAAAGCCTTCAGACAGTTTATAAAATTTTGGTTTCACCACCAGAATTACCTATGCATTATTTGGCACAACCTGAATAATTTGGTTTTAATATTTGAAAACTTTTATTGTTTTCCTTTAATTAAATTTTGAATTTGTTTCGGTTTTGAATTATTGAGAGTTTATCAACAGTAACCGAGGTGACGTGGCATCATTAGCGGGGGATCACTGTAGCTTAATTATCCGGGCGTCACAATTCTCCTCCACTACAAGAAATCTCGTCCCGAGATTTAGGAGGCGCAAGGGGGGGGGAGAAGATTCTAGTTACGAAATTCTAGCGAGTGTTCTCGGTCTTAGTTGCCCTCCTCGAAGTGGTCGATCCATAACGCTGATGTTTTCATACTTCGGCCTGAGATCTTCATGATGAAGTCGGCATCCTTTCTTCGGGAACTCCATCGTACTTACGAAAAGGATAAGGGGTAGCTTTGGAAGAACGGAACTCTACAAGGTGGCTATCTTGGTTTATAACTCAGGGAATATGGTAGAAAGTAACTCTCAAATGGAAACTTAAGAAATATCGAGAGCAAGGTAAGTAGGTACCATGAGAAGTTTCAAGCAGGTAGGCAATCGTTCGATGCCTGAAACAAAGTGTGAAAGGGGTCTTAGGGTAACGAGAATAAGTATTGCGTCTGATACCGGAATAGATCACTTGGCAGGTGGCCCGTGAATTACATATGAAGTCAAGCGCGAGGAATAACTTTGACAACAGGGTGGACAGGAGAGTCAGGTTTTGATCCTGGGACCTGTGGGTTATGGGCCCACCATGTGGGTTAAATGTCGGAAGGGCACTGACATCTTGCACGATCATGATATCAAGGCATGTCAGAGGGTAGCCTGCCAGTTATGTTGGCAACAACGTTGGTACCAAGGGCGAGGGACGAAGAGAACCATTTTCCTGCTCGTTGAAACGAGGCGGACCTATAGGCAAAGTTCTCGTCCATCGGTGGTTACTGGAATGTCATCAACAAAAGTAACAGGGTTTTTCTAACAGAGTGGTACAACTGCTTATTATAACATAGATCACAAGAAGGTTTAAACAATCCAATGGAAAGGAAAAGTGATTATCAGGTTTAAAATAGAACAATGGAAAGGAAAATGTGCTTAAACACATATTTCAAGGGTATAACCCTCCCAAGGACAAGCAGATCATGATATCCATGACAGGATATAACATAGAAAACTCTTTAGGTAAGGGGAGAGAAATTTCTTGACAATGGTGTTTGGATAATTGAGCAGGAAACATTTAGCATTGGGCTTCAAATGTTCTTGTTGAAATTGGAGTACCATAGACATGCTTCGAGATAGCATTGACATGGTCATCAGGTGAAGATCATACTTTGAAAACACATAGGATCCATCAGGAATAACTTGTAGAATAAGTCTTACAATTTCCTCATGGAAGAATGGATAATCTTGCTGAAAAGGAATCTATGACAATAGGTCCTACGGATAGGTGTATTACACCACCTTACCGTGGCATATGGGGACCAATGTTATAATTCTTGGGAATATGTTCCAACCATCATATCTGACCGAGATTCAGATCTGATTGGTGTCAGGATAACTCAGACTCAGGATGCCTGAGAAGAAAGGTGCATCACAAATTGTCGAAATGAAATTGTAAGATTCTCGAGAATGAACTATGGAGGCGAGTTCTGAAACAAGAGTTCATCATCAAACCAATGAGAGGATGAGGAGGTGGCTGATGGACTAAACGACAATTCATCGAGATTTCCAGAAGATGGATTTCCACAATCATGTGAACAAGGAGATAACATGTGCTAGATCAAATGTTATAAGGAGATATGCTCGAGGAAAACATACCCAATTAAACATTGGTTGAAAGGGGCACCTGAAATATGGTCTTAGGTAGCATGATCAATGTTTGAAAGGTGATTCAATAACAAATAGTCTAAGAATGAACGGTCGGCCATTAACATCAAAGAAATAGGGTTGCTAGAAGTACATAATCCAAACAGCACCGTTCACTTGTTGGTATCCCGGTTAGAATCAACAGGGGAACCAAGAAAGAATGGTGATGGTGAGAAGTATAACTATTTCAAGAATTCTTAAGAGGTGGAGCAATTCTCACAACATCCTTGACGTAAAAGATGGCAATACTCCAAGGTAGAACATAACATAAGCTGGATAGCAAGGAACTCAAGGTACTACACGAAAAATGAACAAGTTTGTGTTGGAGGGAGGGCAATAAAGATGCTGATGATAACACAAATCATTGAGGGGCAAGGATGGTATTTCTCATCATGAATTCAATTGATATCCTTGAGAAGCTCGGAATGTTGATGATGATCATGACACATTTGTCGAGAGGTTTCATGAAGATATAATCGCTCATCTACGATGTAACACCCCGGTAGTCAAGCTACAGTGATCTTCCCTAATGTGCCATGTCATCATGCTTGGCTATGCTTATATTGCCCCTTGATTGAAACCCTAATAAAATTTAAATTCAAATGCTAGTCAAAATTTTATTCCTTCAAACACAAAAACAAAAGTGTTCAGAATATTGCAAATATTCACTAGGTAATTTTCATGCATTAACCAACATTTTTTTAAATGTCAAAATGGCCTTAAAATGTTCAAAACAGGACCAACAACTTTTATTTGACCCTTTTCCTTTTAAAACAAATAATTACATGTTTCCAAACCACATGAGACTTTCCGTGCCAATTCAACTTGCAGCCTGGTAATTAAGTAACAAGTTTCAAGTCCAAAAAAAATTGAATGGTATTAAATTAAAATGCAGAACTTTGAAGAAACTACAAAACAGTAAATAAGGTAAATAAAAAGAGAAAGGCCTACACTACTGTGCACTTGTAGCCCAAGTGCACAGTGCAGCCCAAGCTCATCACCGGCCTCTCCCTACCTCTGTACTGTACAGAGGGGAGGCTGGGTGACCATGGCGGCCATCCGTCGGCCGTGGCCATGGGCGTGGCGGCCATCCGCCCCCTGGTCGCCTACATGAACCACCCTACGCCACCCCCGAACCCTAGTGTCTCTTTTCCTCCCCCTCGTCGCGCCGCTTTCTTCTTCCTCGTGCATAGCCGAGCGCTGCATCGCTACACCACCGCCCTCAACGCTCTAAGAAGCCACCTCGCACCGCAAGGATGCGTCCAGGAGGATCCCCAACGTCGACCACGTCGTCTACGCCGGTTGATTTGGATGGCGGAGCCGCCAAGACGTCGGCCGCGACCTTCTTCCCCGACGACGACCACCGCTTACCGGCGTCGATCAGCACTGCTCTGGCTATCCCCGACCTCCCCGAGCACGCCTCCGAGTCTCTGTGAGCCTCCGCTTCTTTTCCCCCTTTCCCCCCGTTGGATTCGTCCCCTTAGCGCGTCCGCTCATAACCGTAGCCACTGGCCGCCATGGCCGCGAGCTGGACCTAGCCGAGCTCGTCTAGGACCTGTCCGCCTCGCCCGTGGGCTCCATTGGACGACGTCTTACCCGCGCACTCCCCCGCAGTCTCGTATGTGCTCACGAGCATCCTCCCGTGCCTCCCCATATGCGTGTTCTGCGCCGGTCATCCTCTGGCGTGCTGCCGTGCGTAGCCGCTCCCTGTGTGCCTCATGGTCCGGCCGCGTCTAGCGCGCGCCACGGCGCGTCGTCCCGTCTCACTCGCCGCTGCCTGCCGCAGCTCCTGCCGGCTGTCCTCGCCCCGCCCACTGCGCCGCTGCGCCGCCGTGTCGCCCGCGTGTCCGCGCGCGCCCGCGTGCTTTGCTGCTCCTGCTCCGTTGCTGCTCTAGACTGCTGCTGCTTTGCTTGCTATTGCCACTAACTACTATTGCCTTGCCTGCTGCTGCTTGATCTACCTGAAGCCGCTATTGCTTTGCTTTGCCTGATGCGGCGTTGCTACTACAGACTTTGTCCAAGAGGCCGGCCCTATTAGTGTTTAATTGGATTAGGTTAGGGGCTAATCTATTTAGCTAGTCCAATTAGACACTGACTATTGGGCCCGTTCTAATTAGTTCATCCAAATGACCTCTGGATTAGTTACCATGAATGACTTGGTTGACCCAGCCTATGACATGTGGGTCCTATTTGACCATGTTGACCAGTCAACAGTTGACTCGTCAACTGCTGATTGGACCAGTTGACTGGGTCAACCCAGCCTTTTGGTCCCACCTGTAAGCCACTCTGGCTAGCTGCAGCTATGTGTAAAAAGTATTTTACTATTTAAATTCGTAATATAAATAAATTCTAAGGAATGCTTTAATCTTTGAAAATTCATAGAAAATAAACCGTAGCTCGGATGAAAATAATTTTTATATGAAAGTTGCTCAGAAAAATCCAACGAATCCGAATACGCGATCCGTTTACCTGTCAGACGCCTCTAACTATCTGAACATGGAACTATCCCCCTCCGGTCAACTGTCTCACACAGGTCCGGAACAGGGAAAACATTCTCGGATGTTTTCCCCATTCTCCAGTATCGCCTAGTACTACGTTAGGTCACCCTGGCACCACGTTTTGCCTTGTTATATTTTGTGATGCTTGTTTGCCCCGTATTTACTGTTTCTCCCCCTCTTCTTCTCCGGTAGACCCCGAGACCGACGTTGATGCGACTGAGTACGACTACATCCCCGACAACCCCTCCTTGCCAGAGCAACCAGGCAAGCAAACCCCCCTTGAGCATTCCGATATCGCCCATTTCTTTCCCTCTCATGCTTGCATTAGAACTGCTATTGCTTTCTGTATGATCCTACTCTGATGCATAGCCTATATTTTTGTTACCTGCTTATCCTAAACTGCTTAGTATAGGTTGGTTAGTGATCCATCAGTGACCCCCACCTTGTCCCAGTTGCCCCGCTTTATGTTCGATGACTCGATCAATGTGATCGACGTCCAGGCCCCGACACCGCACATCACCCCCCTAGTTGTACTACACTACAGAGTTACTATCGAGTGCTGAGGGTGAACCTCATACAT
Organism: Triticum urartu; assembly: GCF_056163025.1. NCBI lineage: Eukaryota > Viridiplantae > Streptophyta > Magnoliopsida > Poales > Poaceae > Triticum > Triticum urartu. The sequence continues at coordinate 103,644,858 of NC_141878.1, forward strand.
CACTCCTGATGAGATCTCTGTAGTGTAGCTATTCGGTCGTGATCATCGAGGGTGATTTCCTCCTTAACCACTTCCGTTACGGCTCTGTCGTGCAGCCCCTCAAGTGTGAACCTCGAGGGTGGATCCTCTTACGTTCACCTTGATCATAACATCGAGTGGAATTCACCGGGGGTAATTCCTCGGGTTTTCCCCTTGGTGTTAGACACACAGTTACTATGGTTACTATGACTTTGCACTGAGCCATGTTACTAAAGACGGGTCGGCCCTGAGAGGTACCCGCGCGAGCTTAATAGCGAGTGATGTGGAGTCAGGTTGACCTGGATGGTGCCCGCGAGATACTTACGAGGCGTGGCCGGGCATTCTTAGCCCTTGCCGCAAGTACTCGAGACGGGGCGACGGGGTCACATCGATCGTGAGTCTTTGCTCGTTACCGCGTGCTCCTAATCCACTACGGTTTGGATATTTGATCCGAGGGGCCTCTGGCCTGATAACACTAACCATCACGTGGGCATAGTATGGGCGTTCTGCGTCGTATACATCAACCGAAGCTTAATAGACGTCAGCGACTGAGCGGCGCGCGCCAGGTTGGACTACGTAAGCTCCTGCCTTGTTGAAGGAGGTAGCTAGTGTTGGGGAACGTAGTAATTTCAAAATTTTCCTACGCACACGCAAGATCATGGTGATGCATAGCAACGAGAGGGGAGAGTATGATCTACGTACCCTTGTAGATCGACAACGGAAGCGTTTGGTTGATGTAGTCGTACGTCTCCATGGCCCGACCGATCAAGCACCGAAACTACGGCACCTCCGAGTTCTAGCACACGTTCAGCTCGATGACGATCCCCGGACTCCGATCCAGCAAAGTGTCGGGGAAGAGTTCCGTCAGCACGACGGCGTGGTGACGATCTTGATGTACTACCGTCGCAGGGCTTCGCCTAAGCACCGCTACAATATTATCGAGGACTATGGTGGAAGGGGGCACCGCACACGGCTAAGAATATGATCACGTGGATCAACTTGTGTGTCTAGGGGTGCCCCCTGCCCCCGTATATAAAGGAGCAAGGGGGGAGGAGGCCGGCCGGCCCCTATGGCGCGCCAAGGAGGAGTCTAGGAGTAGGACTCCTACTAGGAGGGGGAAAGAAGTAGGGAGGGAGAAGGAAAGGGGGGCGCCGCCCCCCCTCTCCTAGTCCAATTCGGACCAGGGGGGAGGAGGCGCGCGGCCCACCTTTGGCTGCCCCTCTCTCTCTCCACTAAGGCCCATATGGCCCATTACTTCTCCCGGGGGGGGGGGGGGTTCCGGTAACCCTCCGGCTCCCCGGTTTTCTCTGAAATCACCCGGAACACTTCCGGTGTCCGAATATAGCCGTCCAATATATCAATCTTTATGTCTCGACCATTTCGAGACTCCTCGTCATGTCCGTGATCACATCCGGGACTCTGAACAACCTTCGGTACATCAAAATGCATAAACTCATAATATAACTATCATCGTAACCTTAAGCGTGCGGACCCTACGGGTTCGAGAACAATGTAGACATGACCGAGACACGTCTCCGGTCAATAACCAATAGCGGAACCTGGATGCTCATATTGGCTCCTACATATTCTACGAAGATCTTTTATCGGTCAGACCGCATAACAACATACGTTGTTCCCTTTGTCACCGGTATGTTACTTGCCCGAGATTCGATCGTCGGTATCCTATACCTAGTTCAATCTTGTTACCGGCAAGTCTCTTTACTCGTTCTGTAATACATCATCCTGCAACTAACTCATTAGTTGCAATGCTTGCAAGGCTTAAGTGATGTGCATTATCGAGAGGGCCCAGAGATACCTCTCCGACAATCGGAGTGACAAATCCTAATCTCGAAATACGCCAACTCAACATATACCTTTGGAGACACCTGTAGAGCTCCTTTATAATCACCCAGTTACGTTGTGACGTTTGGTAGCACACAAAGTGTTCCTCTGGCAAACGGGAGTTGCATAATCTCATAGTCATAGGAACATGTATAAGTCATAAAGAAAGCAATAGCAACATACTAAACGATCGGGTGCTAAGCTAATGGAATGGGTCATGTCAATCAGATCATTCAACTAATGATGTGATCCCATTAATCAAATAACAACTCTTTGTCCATGGTTAGGAAACATAACCATCTTTGATTAACGAGCTAGTCAAGTAGAGGCATACTAGTGACACTTTGTTTGTCTATGTATTCACACATGTACTATGTTTCCGGTTAATACAATTCTAGCATGAATAATAAACTTTTATCATGATATAAGGAAATAAATAATAACTTTATTATTGCCTCTAGGGCATATTTCCTTCAGTCTCCCACTTGCACTAGATTCAATAATCTAGATTACACAGTAATGATTCTAACACCCATGGAGCCTTGGTGCTGATCATGTTTTGCTCGTGGAAGAGGCTTAGTCAACGGGTCTGCAACATTCAGATCCGTATGTATCTTGCAAATCTCTATGTCTCCCACCTGGACTAGATCCCGGATGGAATTGAAGCGTCTCTTGATGTGCTTGGTTCTCTTGTGAAATCTGGATTCCTTCGCCAAGGCAATTGCACCAGTATTGTCACAAAAGATTTTCATTGGACCCGATGCACTAGGTATGACACCTAGATCGGATATGAACTCCTTCATCCAGACTCCTTCATTCGCTGCTTCTGAAGCAGCTATGTATTCCGCTTCACACGTAGATCCCGCCACGACGCTCTGTTTAGAACTGCACCAACTGACAGCTCCACGGTTTAATGTAAACACGTATCCGGTTTGCGATTTAGAATCGTCCGGATCAGTGTCAAAGCTTGCATCAACGTAACCGTTTACGACGAGCTCTTTGTCACCTCCATATACGAGAAACATATCCTTAGTCCTTTTCAGGTACTTTAGGATGTTCTTGACCGCTGTCCAGTGATCCACTCCTGGATTACTTTGGTACCTCCCTGCTAGACTTATAGCAAGGCACACATCAGGTCTGGTACACAGCATTGCATACATGATAGAGCCTATGGCTGAAGCATAGGGAACATCTTTCATTTTCTCTCTATCTTCTGCTGTGGTCGGGCATTGAGTCTGACTCAACTTCACACCTTGTAACACATGCAAGAACCCTTTCTTTGCTTGATCCATTTTGAACTTCTTCAAAATCTTGTCAAGGTATGTGCTTTGTGAAAGTCCAATTAAACGTCTTGATCTATCTCTATAGATCTTTATGCCTAATATGTAAGCAGCTTCACCGAGGTCTTTCATTGAAAAACTCTTATTCAAGTATCCCTTTATGCTATCCAGAAATTCTATATCATTTCCAATCAGTAATATGTCATCCACATATAATATCAGAAATGCTACAAAGCTCCCACTCACTTTCTTGTAAATACAGGCTTCTCCAAAAGTCTGTATAAAACCAAATGCTTTGATCACACTATCAAAGCGTTTATTCCAACTCCGAGAGGCTTGCACCAGTCCATAAATGGATCGCTGGAGCTTGCACACTTTGTTAGCTCCCTTTGGATCGACAAAACTTTCCGGTTGCATCATATACAACTCTTCTTCCAGAAATCCATTCAGGATGCAGTTTTGACATCCATCTGCCAAATTTCATAATCATAAAATGCGGCAATTGCTAACATGATTCGGACATACTTAAGCATCACTACGGGTGAGAAGGTCTCATCGTAGTCAACCCCTTGAACTTGCCGAAACCCTTTTGCGACAAGTCGAGCTTTGTAGACAGTAATATTACCGTCGGCGTCAGTCTTCTTCTTGAAGATCCATTTATTCTCAATTGCTTGCCGGTCATTGGGCAAGTCAACCAAAGTCCATACTTTGTTCTCATACATGGATCCTATCTCAGATTTCATGGCTTCAAGCCATTTTGCGGAATCTGGGCTCACCATCGCTTCTTCATAGTTCGTAGGTTCATCATGATCTAGTAGCATGATTTCCAGAATTGGATTACCGTACCACTCTGGCGCGGATCTCACTCTAGTTGATCTACGAGGTTCAGTAGTATCTTGTTCTGAAGTTTCATGATCATTATCATCAGCTTCCTCACTAATTGGTGTAGGTGTTACAGAAACAGTTTTCTGTGATGCACTACTTTCCAATAAGGGAGCAGGTACAGTTACCTCGTCAAGTTCTACTTTCCTCCCAATCACTTCTTTAGAGAGAAACTCCTTCTCCAGAAAGTTTCCGAACTTAGCAACAAAAGTCTTGCCTTCGGATCTGTGATAGAAGGTGTATCCAATAGTCTCCTTTGGATATCCTATGAAGACACATTTCTCCGATTTGGGTTCGAGCTTATCAGGTTGAAGCTTTTTCACATAATCATCGCAACCCCAAACTTTCAGAAATGACAACTTTGGTTTCTTGCCAAACCATAGTTCATAAGGCGTCGTCTCAACGGATTTTGATGGCGCCCTATTTAACGTGAATGCGGCCGTCTCCAAAGCATAACCCCAAAACGATAGCGGTAAATCAGTAAGAGACATCATAGATCGCACCATATCTAGTAAAGTACGATTACGACGTTCGGACACACCATTACGCTGTGGTGTTCTGAGTGGCGTGAGTTGCGAAACTATTCCGCATTGTTTCAAATGTACACAAAACTCGTAACTCAAATATTCTCCTCCACGATCAGATCGTAGAAACTTTATTTTCTTGTTACGATGATTTTCAACTTCACTCTGAAATTCTTTGAACTTTTCAAACGTTTCAGACTTATGTTTCATTAAGTAGATATACCCATATCTGCTTAAGTCATCTATGAAGGTGAGAAAATAACGATATCCTCCACGAGCCTCAATATTCATCGGACCACATACATCTGTATGTATGATTTCCAACAAATATATTGCTCTCTCCATAGTACCGGAGAACGGCGTTTTAGTCATCTTGCCCATGAGGCACGGTTCGCAAGTACCAAGTGATTCATAATCAAGTGGTTCCAAAAGTCCATCAGTATGGAGTTTCTTCATGCGCTTTACACCGATATGACCTAAACGGCAGTGCCACAAATAAATTGCACTATCATTATCAACTCTGCATCTTTTGGCTTCAACATTATGAATATGTGTGTTACTGCTATCGAGATTCAATAAGAATAGACCAATCTTCAAGGGTGCATGATCATAAAAGATATTACTCATATAAATAGAACAACCATTATTCTTTGATTTAAATGAATAACCGTCTCGCATCAAACAAGATCCAGATATAATGTTCATGCTTAACGGTGGCACCAAATAACAATTATTTAGGTCTAATATTAATCCCGAAGGTAGATGTAGAGGTAGCGTGCCGACCGCGATCACATCGACTTTGGAACCGTTTCCCACGCGCATCGTCACCTCGTCCTTAGCCAATCTTCACTTAATCCGTAGTCCCTGTTTCGAGTTGCAAATATTAGCAACAGAACCAGTATCAAATACCCAGGTGCTACTGCGAGCATTAGTAAGGTAGACATCAATAACATGTATATCACATATACCTTTGTTCACCTTGCCATCCTTCTTATCCGCCAAATACTTGGGGCAATCCGCTTCCAGTGACCAGTCTGCTTGCAGTAGAAGCACTCAGTTTCAGGCTTAGGTCCAGACTTGAGTTTCTTCTCTTGAGCAGCAACTTGCTTGCTGTTCTTCTTGAAGTTCCCCTTCTTCTTCCCTTTGCCCTTTTTCTTGAAACTAGTGGTCTTGTTGACCATCAACACTTGATGCTCCTTTTTGATTTCTACCTCCGCAGCTTTCAGCATTGTGAAGAGCTCGGGAATAGTCTTATTCATCCCTTGCATATTATAGTTCATCACGAAGCTCTTGTAGCTTGGTGGCAGTGATTGAAGAATTCTGTCAATGACGCAATCATCTGGAAGATTAACTCCCATTTGAATCAAGTGATTATTATACCCAGACATTTTGAGTATATGCTCACTGACAGAACTGTTCTCTTCCATCTTGCAGCTATAGAACTTATTGGAGACTTCATATCTCTCAATCCGGGCATTTGCTTGAAGTATTAACTTCAACTCCTGGAACATCTCATATGCTCCATGACGTTCAAAACGTCGTTGAAGTCCCGGTTCTAAGCCGTAAAGCATGGCACACTGAACTATCGAGTAGTCATCAGCTTTGCTCTGCCAGACGTTCACAACATCTGGCGTTGCTCCAGCAGCAGGCCTGGCACCCAGCGGTGCTTCCAGGACGTAATTCTTCTGTGTAGCAATGAGGATAATCCTCAAGTTACGGACCCAGTCCGTGCAATTGCTATCATCATCTTTCAACTTTGCTTTCTCAAGGAACGCATTAAAATTCAACGGAACAACAGCACGGGCCATTTATCTACAATCATACATAAAACAAGCAAGATACTATCAAGTACTAAGTTCATGATAAATTTAGGTTCAATTAATCATATTACTTAAAGAACTCCCACTTAGATAGACATCCCTCTAATCCTCTAAGTGATTACGTGATCCAAATCAACTAAACCATGTCCGATCATCACGTGAGATGGAGTAGTTTCATTGGTGAACATCACTATGTTGATCATATCTTCTATATGATTCATGCTCGAACTTTCGGTCTCCGTGTTCCGAGGCCATATCTGTATATGCTTGGCTCGTCAAGTATAACCTGAGTATTCCGTGTGTGCAACTGTTTTGCACCCGTTGTATTTGAACGTAGAGCCTATCACACCCGATCATCACGTGGTGTCTCAGCACGAAGAACTTTCGCAACGGTGCATACTCAGGGACAACACTTCTTGATAATTAGTGAGAGATCATCTTATAATGCTACCGTCAATCAAAGCAGGATAAGATGCATAAAAGATAAATATCACATGCAATCAATATAAGTGATATGATATGGCCATCATCATCTTGTGCTTGTGATCTCCATCTCCGAAGCACCGTCATGATCACCATCGTCACCGGCGCGACACATTGATCTCCATCGTAGCATCGTTGTCGTCTCGCCAATCTTATGCTTCCACGACTATCGCTACCGCTTAGTGATAAAGTAAAGCATTACAGCGCGATTGCATTGCATACAATAAAGTGACAACCATATGGCTCCTGCCAGTTGTCGATAACTCGGTTACAAAACATGATCATCTCATACAATAAAAATTAGCATCATGTCTTGACCATATCACATCACAACATGCCCTGCAAAAACAAGTTAGACGTCCTCTACTTTGTTGTTGCATGTTTTACGTGGCTGCTACGGGCTTAAGCAAGAACCAATCTTACCTACGCATTAAAACCACAACGATAGTTTGTCAAGTTGGTGCCGTTTTAACCTTCACAAGGACCAGGCGTAGCCACACTTGGTTCAACTAAAGTTGGAGAAACTGTCACCCGCAAGCCACCTATGTGCAAAGCACGTCGGGAGAACCGGTCTCGCGTAAGCGTACGCGTAATGTCGGTCCGGGCCGCTTCGTCCAACAATACCGCCGAACCAAAGTATGACATGCTGGTAAGAAGTATGACTTATATCGCCCACAACTCACTTGTGTTCTACTCGTGCATATAACATAACCAAATAAAACCTAGGCTCGGATGCCACTGTTGGGGAACGTAGTAATTTCAAAATTTTCCTACGCACACGCAAGATCATGGTGATGCATAGCAACGAGAGGGGAGAGTATGATCTACGTACCCTTGTAGATCGACAACGGAAGTGTTTGGTTGATGTAGTCGTACGTCTCCACGGCCCGACCGATCAAGCACCGAAACTACGGCACCTCCGAGTTCTAGCACACGTTCAGCTCGATGACGATCCCCGGACTCCGATCTAGCAAAGTGCCGGGGAAGAGTTCCGTCAGCACGAAGGCGTGGTGATGATCTTGATGTACTACCGTCGCAGGGCTTCGCCTAAGCACCGCTACAATATTATCGAGGACTATGGTGGAAGGGGGCACCGCACATGGCTAAGAATATGATCACGTGGATCAACTTGTGTGTCTAGGGGTGCCCCCTGCCCCCGTATATAAAGGAGCAAGGGGGAGGAGGCCGGCCGGCCCCTATGGCGCGCCAAGGAGGAGTCCTCCTCCTAGTAGGAGTAGGACTCCTACTAGGATGGGGAAAGAAATGGGGAGGGAGAAGGAAAGGGGGGCGCCGCCCCCCTCTCCTAGTCCAATTCGGACTAGGGGGGAGGAGGCGCGCGGCCCACCTTTGGCAGCCCCTCTCTCTCTCCACTAAGGCCCATATGGCCCATTACTTCTCCCGGGGGGGTTCCGGTAACACTCCGGCTCTCCGGTTTTCTCCGAAATCACCCGGAACACTTCCGGTGTCTGAATATAGCCGTCCAATATATAAATCTTTATGTCTCGACCATTTTGAGACTCCTCGTCATGTCCGTGATCACATCCGGGACTCCGAACAACCTTCGGTACATCAAAATGCATAAACTCATAATATAACTGTCATCGTAACCTTAAGCGTGCGGACCCTACGGGTTCGAGAACAATGTATACATGACCGAGACACGTCTCCGGTCAATAACCAATAGCGGAACCTGGATGCTCATATTGGCTCCTACATATTCTACGAAGATCTTTTATCGGCCAGACTGCATAACAACATGCGTTGTTCCCTTTGTCACTGGTATGTTACTTGCCCGAGATTCGATCGTCGGTATCCTATACCTAGTTCAATCTCGTTACCGGCAAGTCTCTTTACTCGTTCTGTAATACATCATCCTGCAACTAACTCATTAGTTGCAATGCTTGCAAGGCTTAAGTGATGTGCATTACCGAGAGGGCCCAGAGATACCTCTTCGACAATCGGAGTGACAAATCCTAATCTCGAAATACGCCAACTCAACATGTACCTTTGGAGACACCTGTAGAGCTCCTTTATAATCACCCAGTTACGTTGTGACGTTTGGTAGCACACAAAGTGTTCCTCTGGCAAACGGGAGTTGCATAATCTCATAGTCATAGGAACATGTATAAGTCGTGAAGAAAGCAATAGCAACATACTAAACGATCGGGTGCTAAGCTAATGGAATGGGTCATGTGAATCAGATCATTCAACTAATGATGTGATCCCGTTAATCAAATAACAACTCTTTGTCCATGGTTAGGAAACATAACCATCTTTGATTAACGAGCTAGTCAAGTAGAGGCATACTAGTGACACTCTGTTTGTCTATGTATTCACACATGTACTATGTTTCCGGTTAATACAATTCTAGCATGAATAATAAAATTTTATCATGATATAAGGAAATAAATAATAACTTTATTATTGCCTCTAGGGCATATTTCCTTTAGCTGGGTCTGCTCACCGGCCGCGTACGCAACGTGCAGGAGTTCCTGGGGAGATGGCCCATGACCCCTGGGGGCATAGGTTTAGTCCGGCGTGCTGGCCTCTCTATTAAGCCTAGGTCGGGTTGCAGCGTATTGTTTGGCCGAGGCCGGGCATGACCCAGGAAAGTGTGTCCGGCTGGAGTTAATCGAGCGTGGTGGGTAAGTTGGTGCACCCCTGCAGGGAAGAAAACATCTATCGATAGCCTGTCCTACGGTAACGGACACTTGGAGTTGTATCCCGATCGATACAACTAGAATTGGATACTGGTGATGAGAAATGGATGGATATGAGACTTGGATATGAGACAATAACTGGATAGTATGGCTCTGGGATTGCTTTCTCGCAGGGAGTCGAGAAAGGATCTCTGGCCGAGGTTGATAACACTACTACTTTACATTATGTTGATATGTACTCTTCTATATGCTGCAAGATGCTTGAAGATGCTAGTCTTCGATAGGCTAGGCCTTTCCCCTTCTTTCTGGCATTCTGCAGTTTAGTCCATAGATACAGCCCATTTCCTTTGATACAGATGCATACTTAGTTTAGATCTGATGTAAGTCTTGCGAGTACTTTGGATGAGTACTCACGGCTGCTTTGCTACCTCTTTTCCCCCATACCCGATTGTTGCGACCAGATGACGGATCCCAGGAGCCATATGACACCACTGATGATTACTACTACCCCGAGGGTGCCAACTACTACGTGACGGCCGCTGACGATTTGGAGTAGTTAGGAGGCTCCCAGGCAGGAGGCCTTGCCTTTTCGATCGTTGTTGTTTTTGTGCTAGCCTTCTTAAGGAAAACTTGTTTAACTTACGTCTGTACTCAGATATTGTTGCTTCCGCTGACTCTTGTGTATTCGAGCTTATGTATTCGATCCCTCCAGGCCCCTGGCTTGTAATATAAGGCTTGTATTATTTTCATTTGTGTCTAGAGTTGTGTTGTGATATCTTCCCGTGAGTCCTTGATCTTGATCGTACACATTTGCGTGTATGATTAGTGTACGATTGAATCGAGGGCGTCACAACGACATCAAGCAAAAGGAAGGATGGAGCGAAAAGTTATTGAAACCACAGATACGACACAAACTTGGAATCAATCTTGTTGTTCAAGGCGAAATGATATGAAGAGGAAAGTCGATGTAAGCTTAGATTATCATCGAAAATTGTGCTTCGGAAAGAAGGACCAGATAGCACAATTAAAAAGTTGCACGATAATGATATAGCCGATAAGGCTAGGAATGACTAGAAGGATTATTAAACTCGTAAGCAATAAAAATTACTTAGAGTTATTGAGCCGGAGTGCGGAATCGATGCACTTATCGGTGTTCTCGAGTGAAATAAGTCATAACTCGGGGAAATCTGAAATCGGTGAGAAGCAAGACTAGATGAAGACTCATAGGAAGCAACGCGGTTCTTTGGTATTCTCGAGATACTGGAGGGTATTACTCGAAGGAAGATCGACATAGGGGTTATGGAGATGTATTAATCTGCAGAAGACAAGTGCTTTATCTTGTCCGAGAAAAGGAATATCAATATGGTCGAAACCATAGCTGCAAGGGATCCAATTTAAAGACACTGAAAGAATTATCCAACTGACTACAAGTTTTGCAAGAAGCTTCCATGATAAGTTATACATCGTGTCCATGGGCATGAACACAGGGTTCAAGGTTGACTCCCACTTGTTCAACGCATAACCTTTCATTCACCTCTCGTGTTTCGAAAATGACACTAGTTGTTGAAAATTTTACCTGGTGCAATACCAGATAAGTATGACCTGTGAAATCTTTCGGGTTCACACGGATTAGGAAAGGCGTAGGTTCAACCCATCCGGGCATCTTAGGAACATATACCACAAACTTCGGAGTAATAACACAAGCTCGAAAGCAGAGCATGGTTGGTGTTGGGGATATTACTACTGGGCGTAAACCGGCCTATGTGGGCCGGGTTAACTTCATCAGTAACTCAAGAGTGTTAAAGCCCAATAAGATAGATGAGGGCCTGAGGCCCGTAGTCGGTTTAAGACTTGTAGCCGTAAACCGGCATCTGTATGTAAACTTGTATTGTAAGATAGGAATAAGGAGAGACCAACCCGGATATGAATATGAACCGGTGTTAGGACTCTGTGAACCGACGGGCGTCACCCGTGTATATAAGGGGACGGCCCGGTGGCAGTTTAGGAGGACAGGCAACAACTCGAGACTTAGGCGAAGCTTGTTTTGCTCCCTAGTCATCGAAACCCCATCAATTCCATCACAACTAGACGTAGGCTTTTACCTTCATCGAAGGGGCCGAACTAGTATAAACCCTCTTGCGTCCCTGTGTCCGCTTTAACCCCTTCGAGCTAACCCGTTGTGATGGCCTCACGACTAAGTCCTTTCTCTAGGACATCTGCCGTGACAAAACCATGACAGTTGGCGCCCACCGTGGGGCTATCGCACGATGGTTTCAAGTTCTTGGAGGGCCGCTTTGAAGGACTCGAGGGCTACGCTGTGGGCCGGATGACTAAGAGTCGTCGCGGCAAGCTCTACATCGACGATGCAGGCTGGGGCCCCGAGGCCGGCTCAGTTGAGTACGGGTACCGGGTCCCCTTTGGTGGCATACATGTTTTCATCGGCAAGATCGGTGAACTGGGCCCTGAGCCGGACATCTGCACCGACCTCGTCGAAACAGCTCAGCGTGCGTGATCTGCCCGGGTTAAACCGGCCGTGAAGCGTGTCTTCGTGGGAGTCATCCATGGAGGAGGTTATGAGGATGGATCGGAATCTGGCGGCGAGACCGTCGTGTATTCCGGCGACGAGTCATCAGTCGGAGAAACCGAATCTCTATATCAGCTACAAGATGGCCGGATTGGGGGCTGTTCCGATGGCGACAGTATTCCGGACCCCTCTGATCTACCCAACCGAGTTGGAATATTCATGGCCGGCACACAAGTAGTGCTTCATTCTTCAACTGCTGCGGCAACAACCTCCGGTTCAGCAGCGGCGACAACCTCCGGTTCAGCAGCGGCAACGGCTGCCGGGGCAGGAGGCTCTGTACGCCCGCCGGCTCAAGTTCTATCAGATCTATTTGATGCATTGGCTATGCTTATGGCAGAAGCTAACCCGGCGGATCAAGACGTCCACAACGCGGAGATTGCAAAAGTGAGGGAACCGATCACCCAGGCCAAGGCGGACCTGGTAGCTGAGAATGCCAAGATGACCGCAGAGCGGGCCGCTTTAGACACACAAGCCTACAGGCTCATGTTGGACCAGAACGCGTCGCATGAGGTCATGAAGAGGAAATACCGATCCCGTTTGCCTTTGGTTTTCGAGGCCAGAGACCTTTTCAACACCCCAGGAGCAGGAACCAGTCCGCTAGGGATAAACCGGGTGGAAGCTCCTGGGACCGGCGCGCCGGTTCAGCCCCGTTTGATGGGTCTGCCTCGTCATGACATTGTTGTACCTCAGGCTGTTTCAACACCTCCGGGTCACTACTCCAACCCGATGGACAATCTCGTTGCCGCTGCTGCACGGCTGGAGGCCATTCCAATTGAAGGTGACTCGCCGCAGGCGGTAGAGACGTGCCAGGTCAAGGAGCTTCTTAGGACAGCTTTGGTCCAACAGGAAGCATACTCGTACAGCCGCGACCGAATCCACTCGACCCCTCGTCCAAGCCGGAGCTATAGCAGGCATATGGATGAACCGGTCGTGTCAAGTGGCGGCAACAACCCGGCGGGTGGTGCTGATAACGCTCAGGAAGTGGTGGACCGGGCCCGAGCGTGCAGGGAGGCCGAGTTAGCCGCATAGTATCAGACTCGGCAGCTTACGCCGGTTCATCCAACTATCTCGGTCGAACCTGGTGTTACTTCTAGTTCTTTGGGGGTGCCTTGCCTTGTCCCCGCCTTACGCAATGTACGCCTGCCCAAGGATTTCAAAGGCCCGCGCAAGGTACCAAATTACACGGCGGATCAACCTCCAGAGACATGGGTGGAGAGCTATGAGATGGCCATGGAGATGCTTGATGTGGATGATGCGGCATGTGCGAAATACTTCACCATGATGCTCGAAGGAACGGCCCGTACTTGGTTAAAAAGCTTACCGGCCAATTCTATCAGTTCATGGGCCCAATTACGAGCCCGGTTTATCAGTAATTTCAAGGATACATGTAAGCAGCCTATGTCGATAGTGGACTTAGCTGCCTGCGTCCAGGAGGAAGGAGAATCGATGACTCATTGGGTGCGCCGGGTCTCACAAGTGTTGCATTCATCAGACCGCATCAACGCTGACACTGCAGTCATAACCCTAGAAGGCAACTGCCGGTTTGGGCCCCTAAAGCTGAAGCTGGGAAGGATGAAGCGCCATTGCACTGACATGGGGACCCTCATGGCTGCTTTGGTAAAGTATGCTGATTCTGATAGTACCAAGGATCCCGAGTCTGATGATGACAAGGCAGGGAAGGGAAAGAGGAACAGCAACTCCAAGGGTCAGCAACATCACTCGGCAGGCAATGGTAGCGGAGGCAAGCGTAAAGAGGATGGCAACATGGACTTCGTGGCTAATACCAACACGCAGGACAAGGGCCAGCGACGCAAAGGTAAACCGCCAAATCGCAGTGGGGCGCCCAACCCTAACCCAGACCGCCTAAATTATCTACTGAACCAGCCCTGTCCTAAGCATGGGACGAAGGAGGTGCCAGCAAACCACCTTTGGAAGGATTGCTACATTATGCAGGAGTTCAAGAATTCTAATGCTTTCCAGTATGATCACGGCTCCGGCGGTGGCTCAGGATCCGGGCCGGGATACGGTGGAGGAAATTCCGGTTTAGGATTTAATGGTAATTCAGGCGGACATAACAATCAAAATAATCAGAACAGCCAGGGTGGTTACAACCAGCAGCAGCAACAGTCGGGTTACCAGAGCAAACCAAAGCAGTTGAATAGTGGGCAGTACCATGTCTTCACCACTAGCTTGGACAAGCGAGACCGGAAGGTTCAGAGGCGGGCAGTCAACTCTGTTGAACCGGCCGTGCCCTGTTATCTACGCTGGTCTGAGCAGCCAATCATATGGAGCAGAGAGGATCACCCTCCCCGGGTTGATAATCCGGGTCAGTTGACGGTGGTGGTGGCGCCTCAGGTGGGAGGATACAAGTTCACCAAGGTGCTCATGGATGGAGGGAGCAGTATTAATATCTTGTACTATGAGACCTTCCGTCGTATGGGACTAACAGATAAAAATCTTAAACCGTCCAATACGGTGTTCCATGGTGTGGTACCTGGCAAGTCAGCATATCCTATTGGTAAGATAGCTCTGGAAGTGGTTTTTGGAGATGATCATGATTCTAGGTCGGAGACATTGATGTTTGAAGTGGTAAAAATCCAAAGTCCATATCATGCCTTGTTTGGGCGACCGGCCTACGCCAAGTTTATGGCATGGCCCTGTTATGTGTATTTGCAGCTCAAAATGCCGGGTCACAAGGGGACAATAACGGTTCACGGAAGCCGTAAAGTCGCTTTGGAATGCGAGGAAGGAGATGCGGCCTACGCAGAGTCGGTTTGTGCCACCGAGGAACTGAAATTTTATAAGGACAATGTTGATCTGGCACACATGACTCCGTTGAAAAAGCCAACTACGGAGCATGATCCAGCCCTGAAATTCAAATCGGCAGCTGAGACTAAACTTGTTGACTTCGTGCCTGGCGATTCGTCCAAGTAGTTCGGCATCAGTGCCAATTTGGATCCAAAATAGGAAGGCGCGCTCATCGAGTTCATCCGTGAGAATCGGGACATTTTTGCATGGAAGCCCTCTGACATGCCAGGTGTACCGAGGCGACTCGCTGAGCACACCTTTAATGTGGATCCTAAATACAAACCGGTGAAACAGTTCCTCCGCGGGTTTAACGAAGAAAGACGCAAGGCTATTGGAGAAGAGGGAGCCAGGCTCAGCAGCTGGCTTGATTATTGAAGTTTTCCACCCTGAGTGGCTTGCTAACCCGGTGCTGGTCCTTAAGAAAAATGGCACCTGGCGCATGTGTGTGGATTACACAGATCTTAATAAGGCTTGTCCGGCAGACCCTTTTGCCCTCCCCCGTATTGATCAAATTATTGATGCTATGGCAGGTTGTGAGCGTTTGAGTTTTTTGGATGAGTATTCCGGCTATCATCAGATCAAAATGGCAGTTAAGGACCAGGAGAAGACGGCGTTCATAACTCCCTTTGGAGCCTTCTGCTATGTGTCCATGCCCTTTGGGCTCAAGAGTGCCCAGGCAACTTATCAACGGTGTGTACAAAATTGTCTTCATAAGAAGATTGGCCGCAATGTACATGCTTACGTGGATGATATTGTGGTTAAGTCAAGAGAGAAGGAGACTCTGGTTGATGACTTGAAGGAAACTTTTGATAACCTGAGGACGAACAAGATGATGCTTAATCCGGCCAAGTGTGTCTTTGGTGTACCGGCAGGCAAGTTATTGGGTTTTCTGGTGTCCAACAGGGGAATCGAGGCGAATCCGGAGAAGATCACAGCCATCACCTCCCTGGCTAAACCAAAGTGTATCAATGATGTTCAACGCCTGGCAGGCCAGATTGCTGCATTAAGCCGGTTTATCAGCCGCCTTAGTGAGAAGGCAATCCCTTTGTATCAGACGTTGAAGAAGACGGATCAATTCGTCTGGAGTTCTGCTGCTGATAAGGCATTTGAGGACTTAAAGCGGCAATTGGCCAATCCTCCTGTGCTCACCGCTCCCATTGACAAGGAGCCGTTGCTGCTATATGTTGCTGCTAATGCTCGTGCGGTCAGTGTGGCTATTGTGGTGGAGCGAAAAGAGGCAGGCAAGGAGCATCCGGTTCAACGTCCGGTCTATTATATCAGCGAGGTACTTATTGAGTCCAAGCAAAGGTATCCGCATTGGCAGAAGCTGGTATATGGTGTTTTTCTGGCAAGCCGGAAGCTTAAACAATACTTCCAAGGGCACCCCATTACGGTAGTCAGTTCTGCTCCCTTGGGCGATATCATCCAGAACTAGGAAGCAACTGGCCGGATTGCCAAGTGGGCTATAGAGCTTGGGCCGCACGGGTTAAAGTATGTGCCGCGGATGGCGGTTAAGTCTCAAGCGCTTGTTGATTTCATCAATGATTGGACGGAACTGCAAGCACCTGAAGACAAACCGGATCACACATATTGGACCATCCATTTTGACGGATCTAGGCAATTGGAGGGCTCGGGGGCTGGAGTCGTATTAACTTCCCCACGAGGTGATAAGTTCTGTTATGTTCTCCGCCTAATGTTCCCTTGTACTAACAATGCAGCTGAGTATGAAGCCTTGCTCCACGGTCTCCGGATGGCTAAAGAGATGAATCTAAGTCGAGTTAAGTGCTTCGGTGACTCGGACCTTGTGGCTCAGCAGGTTTCGGGCACTTGGGATTCCAAGGACCCACTCATGGCAGCATATCGTCGTGAGGTGGATACTGTTGCAGGTCACTTTAAAGGCTATCAGGTGGACCACGTGGACCGGCGGAAGAACGAAGCGGCGGACGCTTTAAGCCGGCTGGGTTCTCAGCGCAAACCGGTCCCGCCCAATGTTTTCCTCGATGTGCTACACAACCCGTCGGTCAAGCTCCCTGGTGAAGCGGATTTCGCTACTCCTGATCCGGAGGCTCAATTGGTGGCAGCTCTTCAGGTTATTCCGGATTGGACGCTTCCTTACCTTGCGTACATGAACCGAGGCGAGTTACCAGAGGAGGAGACTCTGGCCCGACAGATAATCCGGCGATCCAAGTCCATGATTATTGTCAATGGCGAGTTGCATCATTGCAGTGTGTCAGGGGCGTTTCAACATTGTGTGTCTCCTGAAGAAGGCTGTGAAATTTTGTGTGAGATCCATGAAGGAGATTGTGGTAACCACGCCGGTTCAAAATCTTTGGTGGCTAAAGCATTCCGCCATAGCTTCTATTGGTTAACTGCTCATGCTGATGCGGAGGATCTGGTCAGACGATGTGACGCTTGCCAAAAGTTTTCAAGACGTGCTCATGTGCCGGCTCAAGAATTGAGAATGATTCCAATCACTTGGCCATTTGCAACTTGGGGGCTGGATATGGTTGGACCTTTCAAATGGTCCAAGGATAAGAAGACCCACCTCCTGGTGGCGGTTGATAAGTTTACAAAGTGGGTGGAAGCAGAACCTGTTAGCAAGTGTGATGCGGCCACGGCGGTTCAGTTCATCAAAAAAGTGATTTTCCTGTTTGACTTTCCACACAGTATCATCACAGACAATGGTACCAATTTTTCCAAAGGTGCCATGAAGGAGTTCTGCGAACGTGAGCACATCCGGCTTGACGTTTCATCCGTAGTGCACCCACAGTCCAATGGTCAAGCAAAAAGGGCTAATCAAGAGATCTTGAGAGGCATCAAGCCCCGGCTTATGGTTCCTTTGCAGAGAACACCGGGTTGTTGTGTAGAAGAGTTACCATCTGTGTTATGGAGCATCAATACCACATCCAACAGATCAACAGGATACACACCATTCTTCATGGTCTATGGAGCGGAGGCGGTTCTCCATAGTGATATCCGTCATGATTCACCTCGTGTGGCGGCTTATGTTGAGGCGGACAATGAGACAGCACGGCAAGACGCTTTGGACCAGTTGGATGAAGAGCGTGACATAGCAGCTGCCTGCTCGGCGATTTACCAACAGGATCTTCGTCGTTATCACAGTCGCCGAGTTAGAACCAGAACCTTTCAAGAGGGAGATTTGGTGCTTCGGCTCATCCAAGATCAGACTGATATGCATAAGTTATCCCACCTTGGGAGGGACCTTTCCTGGTCAGCAAGAATCTGCACAACGGGTCATACTATCTGATCGATATTCGAGAGCATAAAGACTCACGTGCATCAGAGGAGGAGACCAACAGGCCGTGGAACATAGCTCATCTTCGGCCTTACTATACCTGAGCCATTGGCTCTACTTATGTACATATTATGACGATGTATATATTATGATTAATATAATAAACCGGAACCTCAGCTAAAGCGGGGTATCTGTTCTTTTACATCATGTGTGGTTACATGGAGTTGTTCTGTCTTAAAGCAACCTCCGGTTTACCCCTTGAAGTTTTTATAATATCATTCGGGGGCTTGGTCGTATCTGAACCAATGCGACACCTTTTGATAGGCGAAAGCCACCAGATCACTTGGGGACATGGTTAAATCTGAACCAGTCACGCCTCTTGATCGGCCTAAGGCCACAAAATCACTTGGGGACTTGGTCGAACCCGAACCATTGCCACGCCTTTTGATCGGCATAATGCCACGGTTTCATTTGGGGACCCGGCTGACTTGAACCATAGCCACACCTATCGGGGGCTTGGTCATGTCCGAGCATGGTAACGCCATCTGATCGGCTCAAATAAGCCTCTTTTTGCAAACGGTTTTTTATCCGGAGACTATTTGCTCGGTTTGATTTTCTATTCACATCTTGGAATAACACGGTGTTTGTCATAACCCAGCACGGTTTATATGGTAAACTGGCATTACATACACAGGAGCTACTTTCTCCTTCGACGGTATAGGTTTATATACCTCCGTTTCAAGATTGGCAACGCCAACTTCATGCCCAACGATGGCAGGTATTTTGTATCACAAGATTTGATCAGGTACCTCAATTTCATTACATATATATAAAGATCATAATCCGGCTGGCGGTACAACCGCCTTGGCAGTTTAAGATTTTATGATTGCAGGAAAAATAGATTGAAGGTTTTGATCATTCAACAGAAGTGTAAGTACCAGTAACTATGCACGAAGGCATCTTAAAAGCAAGAGTATTGGCTATCCTATTACAAGGCAACATGGTGCCCAAATAAGATCATTGTTTTCTCGGCGGAATATAAAAGAGAGGCGGTTTAAACCGGCCTCCGGTTCAAGCTTGGTCGCCGCCCTGGTCTGATGGTTGCGGGTCATCCTGTGCCGCTTCAGCTTCTGCTTCCCTACCCAGTGGCTGGAAATCAACAGTTGTCCAGTCGATTCCCATTAAGGCTTGAAAGACAGCTTCATCATGGATCAACAACGACGGTTCAATATCAGGAGCATAAGTATGCTTACGGATTGGGGGGATTAGATTCCCCGCTTTAGGAATTGGTGCAGCCACTCGTTTGTTCTGGTTGTCATATTGGGCCTGATAATGAGACAAGTCTGCCTCTTCCACCAATTGACAAGCTAGAGGGCGCACCTCCCGATTTATCGCTCTCAGGTCCTCCTCGTTGAACTCTGAACCATCTTCTTTCAAGTGGGGATAGCCTTGAGCTGCTTCAACAGGATCAAAATCCGGCACCCACGCTTTTGCCCGGATTAAGGCATTGATAGCGCCGGTTCGAGCAGCAGATTTTTTCAGCTCTTCAAACCGGGCAGGAAGCATAGACAGTCTTTTCAGGGTGTCTTGGATTAAGGTGCGCGCCGGGTTGTTATGGGACGCAGTTGAGATGATCCGCTGCGCGCCAGTATATAATTGCTCTGTCAGTGTATAGACATCTTTCAACTTCTTCCGCACATCTGACCCCAAGTGACCAATGCGTGTCCCTGCAACCGTTACAAAGGATTCACAAACCGGACATATCATAAGAAGGCCGAGTTATTACGGCAATCAAGAAAGCTTACCAAAGATAGCGGCAGTCATAGCATGCACGTGACGCTTTACGCTGGTCAGTTCATCTACCACCGGTTTAAGTGCGGCTTCGGCATTTTCAACTTGCTTTGTTAAAGCGGCCTTCTCAGTGACCCAGTCCGCCCGTTCTTTCTTGAAATCCTCCTTAAGATGTTCCATGACGCTTAAAGCGCTGGTCAACTTTTATTTTGCTTTGGAGGTTTCAGTATGTTGGGATTTCAGATTTTCTTGGAGATCGGCGACTTGGTTTTCTTTTGTCTTCAGCTTAGCCTGCATACAGACAGTTATATGATTCCGAAAGCAGTACAACAATTGAAGTACCAACCACATAACGAGTTATGCGCTTGGCCCTTGGGGGCTAATGTATATTTGATCTTAATCTTTCAATAGATTCTAAAGTCCCAAGATCAATACAGGTATTCAACTTGGCACTTGGGGGCTAATGGCTATTTGCTCCAATAAAGATGACAATTACTTAAAGTCCCGGTTTAACTACGCTAAGTTGAACCGGCCCTTGGGGGCTGCATCAGCAAATTCTGAAGCATTGAGATTTATATTAGCAAGTCCCGGTTTGAATGAAGATTCTAAACCGGCCCTTGGGGGCTAGGAGAACTAACAAGATTGAAATATCCAAGCAGGAAAAAGCACATGGAAGTTACCTCAAATTTCTCTTTCATCATATTCACCAGACCAGCTTCATAATCATGGCTGGTATACAGCCGGTTCAGGTAGCCGGAATGAAGATCTTGGGCATTCAGAGCAGCATAGGTCGCCAAGTCAACATTCCACTTGCCTTTGCCCATGGAAGCAAGTTCTTCTTTGGCGGTATGCTTGGATAAAACAACAGGATTGCTGGGCTCTGTACGGCCAATGCCAGTAATTACAACTTCATCATCCTTAGCATCACCGGTTTGCACTGGCGCAGTCAGTTTGTCAGCAGGCTGGACTGGTGGACCTCCCAAACCGGATGGGGCTTGTGGTCTAGTTGACAGGGCCTGAGGTGTCATTAGGCCTTTCTTCAGCAATAAAATCATCATCTTGCTGTGGTGGATCATTGGGTATATCTTCACGAATAGCCGCTTCAAGATCTGGTGTTTTACCTGGTTCAGGGACGGCGTCCTCCTCGGCCGCTTTATCCAGGAGAGCCTTCTTGCTCGGCCTAGGCTTGGCCCTGAAAGGAATAACAAAGTCAAATACAACATATGTTCCAAAGTGATATTTGATAAGTATAGCTTACCCAAGCACCATTTTGAGCGGGGGCAGCTGAGTAGCCGATGACTCGCCAGAGGATGAGTGGGAAGTAACCTGATAATCGGAGTCAAGTGGATTAAGAGGTTGACGAAAACAGCCCACTTTAGGACAAGCACTGACAAGCAAATTAGAGACCTCTGAACGGCGTTTCCGAACCGGACTGTTCGGTAAACCGCTGGAGGTAACTACCTGGCCGCTGTGTCGGGTTGTGCGGCGAGCTTCGTGCTGTTGGGTCTTCATAAGAAATTTGGGATCCAAGTAAGCAAGAGGATGAGAAAGTTTAACCTTCCGGTTTGCCTGACGGATTTTTTGCGAAGGAAAAGGGTTTGAATCGGAAGAGAGAGTAACTTCCTCTGCAGCATCAGCATGGCTGGCTTCGGCATCATCCTAACAAATATCATCATCAATAAGGCGTGTGAAAAATAAGCCAACACTAGTAGAAAAAGGGTCAATCGTGAAGCACATTAGTGCCGGTTTGTATTTGAGCCGGCACTAATGTATACATTAGTGCCGGTTCCAACGGCTAGCCGGGCCGCTTTCATTAGTACCGATTCGTGGCTAACCTTTAGCACCGGTTCGTGCCACGAACCGGTACTAATGAGAGTGGTGGCAGGATGTTGCCAGAGTGGGGCCCCTCCAGCACCTTTAGTACCGGTTCGTGCCACGAACCGGTACTAAAGGTCGTCCTATATAAACCCTTCGTCCACCAGCACTCTGTTCTTCCCCCTTTCCCCTCTCCGGCCCTCTCCTCTGTTCTTCCCTTCTTCCTCTCGAGTTCATCACAAAATTTGCCCAAAATTTGTCAAGATTTGAAGGCCCTCATCCATTCAAATGATCACAAAGGTTAGCAACTTTGTCCTTTCATCTCTCATTGCTAGATTAGCTCTTGCATTGGTTTATATAGTGATTAATTTGTGAGTTTAGTAATTTGGGAGGACATATATATATATGTGCTAGTATTTGATTTATATGCAATTTGAGGTCAAAAATAACACTTAGTTTGCATATGTAGGTGTGGTTTACTTAGTGCCTTCTAAATCTCCATCGTAGCCACCGTCGATCGCCCGCACCGTCCCGTCGCCGGCACCACCTTGTGGTGAGCCTCTTGTTCATGAAATTTTATATAAAAATTGATGTTTGTGATTTGGATATATAGTTACTCGTATAATTATCTTACCCGTACGTTGTTTGTTATACATATAGTGCCATGGTTTTGATATTCGTCCCCGTCGGCCCTAGTCCTTGTTATGATTCAGATGTGGTATGTATATTCTCTTTTAAAACTAGTTGCATTTCGTGTTTATGACAAATTATGCCCATCAAGTTGACATAGAAATTTTTTCTAGGAGGTATCTGAACCTGAAATTCCAACCGACCCTATTGCCGAGAGGTTAAATTTAGTTGAAAGAGAAAACGAGTACTTGAAAGAAAAATTGAAAAGAATTGAGGGGGAGAAGATGGAATTAGAGTTGCATGTTGCCTATGTCATCGATGATCACAAGATCAAGATGGAGAAAATGCGCTTGAAGATTAGAAAGATTAGAAAATATGCCATCGATAGTGAGGCTTGGTATCATTATGCTGTTGGATCCATTGTTACCTTAGTTGCGATCTTGATCGTATTTGTTGTTGCATTTAAATGCTTTAGATAGAGAGTTATTTGTTTGTTGCATTTAAGTGTTGTATGAACTTTATGTATGAACTTGTATTAATTTGGTCTATTCGGTGTTGTGTAATGAAGATGAGCCGGCAATGGATGTACGATGACCGATGCTCTCCCCAGTTCGTTGAGGGCGTGCGTACTTTTCTGCTTGCGGCTGAGGCAAACAAGCGGGCGGATGGTTTTATGCCTTGTCCATGTGCTTGCTGTAAGAATGGTCACAATTACTCTACATCAAGAACCATTCACGTCCACTTGTTTAAGACCGGTTTCATGCCCCATTATAATGTTTGGACCAAGCACGGAGAAAGAGGGGTTATGATGGAAGACAATGAAGAAGAAGAGGACGACGACAGCTATCCTGGCCATGGGTTCCCTGAATACGATGATACAACAATGGGGGAAGAAGCTGAGCCGGCAATGCGGGAAGAAGCTGAAGAAGGGGCATCAGATGAGCCCGTTGATGATCTAGGTCGGGCCATTGCTGATGCAAAGAGAAACCGCGCAAGTGATTTGGAGAAGAAGAAGTTGCAGCGCATGTTAGAGGATCACAAAAAATTGTTGTACCCGAATTGCGTAGGTGACAAGAAAAAGCTGGGCACCACACTGGAATTGCTGCAATGGAAGGCAAAGAATGGTGTATCTGACAAGGGATTTGGAAAGTTGCTGGTAATGATAAAGGATATGCTTCCAGAGGACAACGAATTGCCCGAGAGTACGTACGAAGCAAAGAAGGTTGTCTGCCCTCTAGGGTTAGAGGTGTAGAAGATACATGCATGCCCTAATGATTGCATCCTCTATCGCGGTGAGTATGAGGATTTGAACGCTTGCCCGGTATGTGGTGCATTGCGCTATAAGATCTGCCGCGATGACCCTGGTGATGTCGAGGGCCGGCGCCCCAGGAAGAAGATTCCTGCCAAGGTGATGTGGTATGCTCCTATAATACCACGGTTGAAACGTTTGTTCCAAAACAAAGAGCATGCCAAGGCGATGCGATGGCACAGAGAAGACCGTAAGAAAGACGGAAAGTTGAGAGTACCCGCTGACGGGTCGCAGTGGAGAAAAATCGAAAGAAAGTACGGGAAGGAGTTTGCAGATGACGCAAGGAGCGTATGGTTTGGTCTAAGCGCAGATGGCATTAATCCTTTTGGGGAGCAGAGCAGCAACCATAGCACCTGGCCTGTGACTATATGTTTGTATAACCTTCCTCCTTGGTTGTGCATGAAGCGGAAGTTCATTATGATGCCAGTGCTCATCCAAGGCCCTAAGCAACCCGGCAACGACATTGATGTGTACCTAAGGCCATTAGTTGAAGAACTCTTACAACTGTGGAATGGAACAGGTGTACGTGCGTGGGATGAGCACATGGGGGAAGCATTTGACCTAAAGGCGTTGTTGTTCGTGACCATCAATGATTGGCCTGCTCTCAGTAACCTTTCAGGACAGACAAACAAGGGATACCGCGCATGCACGCACTGTTTGGACGATACCGACAGTATATATTTGGCTAATTGTAAGAAGAATGTGTACCTGGGACATCGTCGATTTCTTCCGAGCAGGCATCCCGTAAGAAAGAAAGGCAAGCATTTCAAAGGTGAGGCAGATCACCGGACGAAGCCTCGCCACCGTACTGGTGCTGATGTACATGATATGGCCAAGGATTTGAAGGTGGTCTTTGGAAAGGGTCCTGGTGGACAACCTGTTCCGAATGACGCTGACGGACGTGCACCCATGTGGAAGAAGAAATCTATATTTTGGGACCTGCCCTATTGGAAAGACCTCGAGGTCCGCTCCGCAATCGACGTGATGCACGTGACGAAGAATCTTTGTGTGACCCTGCTTGGCTTCTTGGGCGTGTATGGGAAGACAAAAGATACACCTGAGGCACGGGAGGACCAGCAACGTATGCACGGAAAAGACGGCATACATCAGGGTCATGCAAGCTACGCTCTTACCAAAGAAGAGAAGGAAATCTTCTTTGAATGCCTGCTCAGTATTAAGGTACCGTCTGGCTTCTCGTCGAATATAAAGGGAATAATAAACATGGCAGAGAAAAAGTTCCAGAACCTAAAGTCTCATGACTGCCACGTGATTATGACGCAACTGCTTCCGGTTGCATTGAGGGGGCTTTTACCGGAAAACGTTCGATTAGCCATTGTGAAGCTATGTGCATTTCTCAATGCAATCTCTCAGAAGGTAATCGATCCAGAAATCATACCAAGGTTACAGAATGATTTGGTGCAATGTCTTGTCAGTTTCGAGTTGGTGTTCCCACCATCCTTCTTCAACATCATGACGCACGTCCTAGTTCACCTATGTGAAGAGATTAACGTTTTGGGTCCTGTATTTCTACACAATATGTTCCCCTTTGAGAGGTTCATGGGAGTCTTAAAGAAATATGTTCATAACCGTGCTAGGCCAGAAGGAAGCATCTCCAAGGGCCGTCAAAATGAGGAGGTCATTGAGTTTTGTATTGACTTTATTCCTGACCTTAAGCCGATTGGTGTTCCTGAATCGTGGCATAAGGGCAGACTGGATGGAAAAGGCACGCTAGGAGGGGAACAAATAATATGTATGGACGGACATTCTCTCACTGAAGCACACTACACAGTTCTACAGAATTCCGCCCTGGTGGCTCCGTATATGGATGAACACAAGAATTTGCTACGCTCCAAACACCCGGAGCGGTCTGATGACTGGATTACACGTGAACAAACCAGGAGTTTCGCCAGCTGGTTGCAAGCACGTACCATGCATGACACCTCTATTGAAGATGTCCTGTACTTGCTGTCCCAGTTACCATCTTCAAATATAATGACTTTCAAAGGGTACGAGATAAATGGTAATACATTTTACACGATCGCCCAAGATAAGAAGAGCACCAACCAAAACAGTGGTGTCCGCTTTGATGCAGAAACCAAGACGGGAAAGGAAACATATTATGGTTATATACAGGACATATGGGAACTTGACTATCGACGTGGTTTGAAGGTCCCTTTGTTTTGGTGCAAATGGGTCAATATGACACGAGGCGGGGTAACGGAAGACCCGTAGTACGGAATGACAACAGTGGATCTCAACAATCTTGCGTATGCAGACGAACCATTTGTCCTAGCCAATGATGTGGCACAGGTTTTCTATGTGAAGGACATGTCTACCAAGCCAAGAAAAAGAAAAGATAAGGAAGCGAATGCATCGTACGATGAGTCAAAGCGGCACATAGTTCTTTCTGGGAAGAGAAACATCGTGGGAGGGGATGACAAGACAGACAAGTCAGAAGATTATGAAAAGTTTGATGAAATTGCTCCATTCACAGTGAATATTGACCCGAGCATCCCGTTAAATGATGAAGATTTTCCATGGCTACGACGCAAAGGGACACACGCGAAGAAAAAGTTTCACACCCAAAGATCTAGGATGTGATCGGCTTAGCTATCATCACTTTCTTCTGTGTTTCACACCCAGGAGGGAATCTCTGTAATAGTTAGGGTAGCTAGTTATGTGTTTTGGCATTTGAAACGCGAAGAAATTTTATGTGCAAGCAAATTCTTTCATGCATTTATTGATTTTTTCAGCTAAATGACCCTGAAATTGAAAAGCATTTCAAATGAACTTAGAAAATGATGAAAGTTGGCATGGTATCATAATTTCACCCACATAGCATGTGCAAAGAAGTAGAGAGGGTTACCGCAAAAACTGGATACACTTCGTGTACAAAATGGACAATCTGTTTCGAAGTATCAGGGTTTCGGACGAAAACTCATCCGTTACAAAGGCATTTCATTTTTAAATAACTTAAGCATTACCAAATTGAATATAATGATAAAACACACTAATATTAAACATAAGAAAAAAGAATCACTGGAAAATGTATTTTAAAAGTTAAGTTATTCACAAACTAGTGATTCACACAAATTTCAAATAATTCAAAATTTAAACTATTCAAATTTAAAAACTACCGGCACTAACTGAAAGTTTCTAAAAACTATCAAAAATATTCACAAAGAAACTCTAAATACAGCAAAAAACAACTAAAAATAAATAAAACAAAATAAATAAAGCAGAAAAGAAAAAACTAAATGAAAAAAGCCCACCTACCGGGCCACAGCGGCCTGCATACGACTAGAAACCCAACCTGTTGTTGGGCCAGGATGCAGGCCCGCAAGCCCAATAGGCCCCACAGGGCAGAGTAGCAGAGGTAGGCCCAGAAGGCCTGCATTAGAGAGGAGTTCGAGACAGCAGCGGCGGCGGGGCTTATAAGCAGGTGTGAGCGCCCTTCGGCTAGCGAGGTGGGACTAAACTTCTGCGCCCCTCGCCTGGCAGCGCAACCCCTTTAGTACCGGGTCGTGGCACCAACCGGTACTAAAGGGGGGGCCTTTAGTACCGGTTGGAGCCAGGAACCGGTACTAAAGGGGGGTGCTCCCCCCCGCTTGGCCTGGCCAAAACAGGCCTTTAGTACCGGTTGGTGGCTCCAACCGGTACTAAAGGTGTCCCCTATATAAGAAGCACTTCGAAAATGTTCAGTTTCTCATCTCCCACTTCTCTCTGCCGCCGCCCCGTCCCGCGCCGTCGCCGCCCCCGTCGCGCCGTCCCCGTCGACTCCGCGACGCCCCCGTCCTCGTCGCGTCGTCCCCGTCGACTCCGCGGCACCCCCGTCGCCGTCCCGGTCGCCGATCCCCTCGCTTCGCCGTCGCCGTTGCCTTTGGATCGACCTCGCCGTCGCCGTCGCCTCGACCTTGCCCGCGCGCGCTGTGAGCCCCTCCATCGGCCCCTCTCCTCGTCTCCAATCGATCATAGCGCACACCGGCGCCGGCGCCGACCGTGCGCACCCACACGCGCGCGCGCACACACACACTACATGCACACACACACACACACACACAGCACACACTACACACACACTAGACGCACACACACACACAATTTTTCTGTTTTTAGCTTTTAGTTTTTTCTGTTTTTCTGTTTTTCATACCAAGTTTTAGATGAATTAATTAATTAGATTAGATTAATGTCAAATAGTATGTAGAAATGTTAGTTATAATATATATAATGTCAAATGTTATAGAAATGTTAGAAATTTTGGAAATGTTAGTTTTAGCTTGCTAGATGAATTAGATTAATTTCAAATTGTTAGATGATGATCGATGTTTTTTTAGTTTCTTATATTTTTAGTTATAAAATTTAGAATTTGCATATATGAAATCATCACAATCCATCATTTAAAAAATGTTACTTTACTTTTGCGGCATATAGTATTTTGTTGTCGACGATGCCCGGCCCGCATCCTCGCCGTCGACACGTCCGCGACGACGTCCTGCTTCAGAGGACCCATGTCCGGGACTGGGCTCCGCCGGGCTGGCACTGGGAGGTGCTACTTTCAGGGGCGCGACGCTTGCTGAGGAACCCGGCCCCGGGTCCCGTCGTCGACCCTCATCTCCTTTGGTGGCATTCACGTGGGCCACTTTCGGTGCGGAGTGAGCCGGCCCCGCCGGAGGTGGTACGTCGCCGTGTCAGGGAGGAGGACGAGCACGTCCATCGCTACATGGCTGCTATGGACGTCAGGTTCTCCAATACCTGGCAGGTTCTTTGGGGAGATCACCCGAGCTATGATCCAGTGATGGTTCCTTCTCTTTGGGTGTCCACCGCCCGCACCTCAGGAACCGCGAGTGGCCTAGATTACTCTGTACTATTCGATCTTTATTAGCGCTAGCTAGTGATGTATTCAATATTATATCTATTATTCGAGATGATGTATTCGAGATTATATCTATTATTCGAGACGATGTATTCGAGATTATATCTATTATTCGAGATTATACTAAATTGTTTTATATTTCTTTTGGCATAGTTAAATAAAAGCTATGGCGGACAATAGCGACAGAGATAGAGAACAGACCATGCTCGATATCATACGCGGGCCAGATGATGATCAGAATGAACAAGATTTTGACGGCTCCGAATTTCTAAACAACACCGGAGAGGGTGATATGATATTCGATCGCGACGACCGAGAAGATGAAGTCATGAACTACGACGAAGAACATGTTGATCCTGAAACAACAAACACCGGCGAGGTATATATATTTATATAAGCAGGAATCTGATGATCATCGCATGTTTTAAATGAGTTGAAGATATATTAACGAATCGATCTTTCTTCTTTCAGCCATCCGGATCGAGCAAATCTTCAGGCAAAAGGACGAAACGAGGCCCGAACAAAAAGTTGAAGGAGGGCCTAAAGTACAATATCGAGGCAATCAGACCTAATGGCGAACCATTAGCGCCTAAGAAGATTGCGGACAAGTTCGTTCATCAGTGCGGAGTTATTGTGAAGGACCAACTCCCGATCTCCCTTCAAGAATGGAGAAAGCCAGCAAATCCACGTCCAGATGTTACTTTTGTCGACGAGAAGCAAAAAATCTGCTTTGGGATACTCTCATGGAACATTTCACCTTACCAGATAATTTCACAGAAGCAGACGTGCGGAAAGTCAAGGACGCTGCTTTTAGGAAGATGGCGGTTGCATTCAAGAACCACAAGAGAATGACGTGGGAGAAGTGCGTCAAGGGAGGAAGGAAGACTCCAGTATTCGAGGGGATACTAGAGAATCAAAGTGCTCATTGGGACGATTTCGTGAAATTCAAGGATTCAGAATTAGCTAAGGAACGGTCGAGAATAAACAAGGCCAATGCCAAAAAAAAGGATAAGTTCCATAAGCTGGGGCCAGGTGGCTATGCGGTGGCAATGCCTAAGTGGGATAAGTCTGAGAAAGAGATGGAGGATGCAGGTGTCACTCCGGTTAGTAAGAGCTGGCCCCCCAGGTGCAGGACTTGGTTCTATGCGCATGGGGGGGAGTTGGACCTGAAGACAGGCAATGTTTCGACGAAGGCATGTCTGAACGGAGCCGATGATGCGCTACTTGTTGCAATAGAAGAGGCTCGATCGGGGGTGTTCCAGCCCAACAGAGAGAACGACGAGCTTACGCGTGCCCTGGGAAATCCTGAACACCCGGGAAGAACACGAGGCAAGGGCGCTATTCCGTGGTATGAGGGGTTTTCGGACTGGAACACCGACTACAGAACCCGTGCGAGAAAGAAGATTGCGGAGGAGAAGAAGAGGAAGATGGAGGAGGAGCAAAGGAAGCTCGACTATGAACGCCTTCAAGGCCTAGAAGCAAGTCAAGCGGAATTGGCAGCTAAATTCCAGCGGCAGCAGGAGCAGATCGACTCACTTAGCCAGCAAAGGGGGTCTCAACAGCTGCAGCAGCTAGCGGATGATCCAGCATTGGATACCACCGCCCCATCCATGCCGAGAAGCAGCATGGGTTCCGCCCCGGGCGACGCAGTAGTGCTGGATAGATACCCCGTGGATGACATCACGGAGAACACTAACTGCGAGCTACACTTCAAAATGAAGAACATATCCATGAAGGTGGCGGACGCCGTTGCTTTTTCAAATTCCCCCGAGGCAACCTTCCATTGCAACCCGATTCCAGCGGGCTACGCTCTTGTCTTGGTTGATGAGGTGGTGGACCAATATTCGGGACTAGAGCTTGACATTCCCGGAGATGATGAGGAGCACACACTCGGAGATGCCAAACATCGTATCATCCTATGGAGAAAGGATTGCATCATTTTTCGAAGGCCACCGACACCGCGTCACCCGACTCCTCGTCGAAGTCCGCCACCGAGTCAGCAGACTCCCGCTCCTCCAAGTCCACCAACGCGTGAGGCCACTCCTCCTCCTCCAAGTCCGGCACAGCTTCAGGCCACTCCTCCTCGTCCAACTCAGCCTCGTCAGCCGTCTCCGCCGCCTCAGCAATCGCAGAAGAGACACCCCGCAGCTATGGTGCGTAGCGGTACCAGTCGAGGTCATAGTACAGGAAGTACAGGCGGAGGCAAGCGATATAAATATGGTCCAAACCTCACTACTCCTCTTCCTGTGAGGGCTTACGACAGGACCGAGGAGCAAACCAATGCCATAGTGCGGGCAGAAGTCGACGCCCATTTTGGACCGAAACCGCCACCGCCGCCAAGGGAGAAAGTGCATGTGGAAGTAGTTGACCACTTCATTCGTATGGCTCAACCACCAGCTCCTAAGCCTGTTGACACAGACTATGAGCGCCACATCAGGAAGTTACATCGACAACGTCTACAGAAGGAGGCGAGCTCGAGCTCGAGCAAACAACAAGCAGCTGTCGAAAAATACGGGAAAACCGTTGCCCAGCTGGGAGAACAGGCGGCGCAATCGACCCCCCCCCCCCCCCCCGCTTGTTGTGCCGACAACACGTGATAGTACGCGCGCCCAATATTATTGTGGCCAAACAGTTTACGTTCCCAAGGTGGGCGATGTGGTAATAACCCAGGAGCATATAATGCAGGTTGAAGAACTCAAGATCACTGTTGGACAACTCCTCGAGATCGAGGACATGCCTGTGATTACAGAGGAGGAAATAAAACGGAAATATGTCCGGGGCCAACCTTTGGTCAAGCCAGAAGATGTCAAGAAGCTCCCAACGAGAATGTATGAATTGCATCAATGGTACATGGACATTACCAAGAGATCCGACCGAGAGTCCCTCATGGTGTATGTCAAGAAGGATCATTACTACCATGAGAAAGCTGTGGCCGTTGAGTATTCTGAACTGTTTCAGTTATACAATCAAGACGCACTCGACAAATCTATCGTCAGTTGCTATTGTCTGTAAGTGATTTCTTTCTGTAATTAATTTAAGTCTCAAGCTAGCTGTAGTGATCCTTTTGATCAATCATTACCTGTAATTATCCTCACTATATTCTTTTCTGTGGTATTATGCAGGATGAAGATGTATGAAATGAGAAAAGGTGGACGCTATGGCATTGGGTTCATTGACCCAAACACCGTTAATCAATACACATGGAAAATGAGCAAGTATTATGAAAAGCAGGTAGAGGACAGCAAGCTAGAGTTCTTGAAGGGCCTCAAATACAATGAAGATATACTACTTCCTTACAACTTCGAGTGAGTCACACTTTCTTGTACTACAAATTCTCTGTTTTGCCTACTAGCTAGCTACATGTTTTTGCTTACATATGCCCGCTTAATTAAGACATGCAAACGTGTGTGCATGCAGATTTCACTGGATCTTGTGTATCATTAAAGTTGACGCCGGAACAGTTGAAATACTGGACTCGCTACTCAAAGCAAATAGTGACTACAACATCTTGTATGGGATAGTCAACAGGTATTTTCAATCATTATTAACTATATATCTCGGCCTATTTAGTTCGTCATTTCATGATATGAACTATTTAATAACCCCTTTATTCATTTTCTTTGTCGGCCGGCAGGGCTTGGGCAAGGTTCATCAGCGTCACGGAAGGCGAATGGAAACCACAGCTGAAATGGTTTCGATCCAAGGTAAGTAATTAAGTAGTACTAGCTAGCTAGCTAGCTGCCATCTCTTTAATTATCATGCTTGATTAATTATTATCTGATCAAATTAAATTCCATTCTCGTAATAAAGGCCCTGAAGCAGGCGCAGGGGACTAATCTGTGTGCATACTGCGTTTGCAAGAACATTCGCATGATGGCGTCCGAAAGGAGCAGATCTCAAAGACAGGAATGGGTACGCTTGTCAGAACACTATTCACAAATTTTACACCATTATCGATATCTGGTCACACAACTAATACACATGCATATTGATCTCCTTCTTAACAGTTCAAAGAGGTGCGGGACAAGCTCCTAGAAACGGAGCGCGTAGAAGCACTTCAAGAGGAAATAGCGGGATTTTTGCTCGACCAGGTCATAAATCCGAAGGGAGAATACTATTACCCGCTACCGCCCCCATCGAACATGTCATGAACCACTTCCAATTGTCATCGTGCTCCGAAGGCACCAATTAGGCTAATGCCACTGGCTCCGAAGGCAACATGCATATGTAGGAGAAATTGTATATAGCTATACATGTGTGTATGTGTAAATTAATATGGTGGTTTGTGAGACATTGATGATATATATATATATGATTGGTTCTACTAGAAATTCTATTTATATATATATGCATAACGTGTACAATGTGTAGTACCGTAAAATACCAGCAAACAAAAAAGAATTAAAATGGAAAACACAAAATTAAATGAAAAAGAAATCATAAAACCAAAAATCCCCCAAACATTTTAGTACCGGTTGGTGTTACCAACCGGTACTAA
Source organism: Triticum urartu (assembly GCF_056163025.1). Classification (NCBI taxonomy): domain Eukaryota; kingdom Viridiplantae; phylum Streptophyta; class Magnoliopsida; order Poales; family Poaceae; genus Triticum; species Triticum urartu. The sequence goes on from NC_141878.1 coordinate 103,677,931, forward strand.
AGGGCTCCCGGCCCCCGGAGCTGGCTCGTGCCACGTGGTTGCCCTTTAGCACCGGTTCGTGCTGAACCGGTACTAAAGGGGGGGGCCTTTAGTGCCGAAATGTTAGTGCCGGTTCCGAAACCGGCACTAAAGGGCCTTACGAACTGGTGCTAATGGCCCGTTTTCTACTAGTGCAAGTGAGTCAAGCTCTACCTCAAGGTCCGAATTATCCACAACATCATCAACGGCCGGATCAGAAGATGCAGTGTTTTTCTTCTTATGAGCAGGCCGCTTCACGACTTTAGTCTTTGGCCGGGTTGGTCTTTCCGGTTTGTCTGTTTTTTCTGGCTTCTCCTGTGGAAGTTTCTTACTCCAAAATGGATCATCGCCCTGTTTAAACAGATATTGATATTAAACAATGGCCAGATATATCAATGACAGGTTCAGGAAAAAGAAAAATCAAACTCTTACAGCTGGCGATTTGTTGGTGGCACAGAAGGGAAGCAGGCCGGTTCGAGCACAGATGTGTTCCGGTTCATTCAGCATTTTCTTCACAGCCTCTGTGATTTCTTCGTCGGTGAGCTGGATGTTAACATGTCGCAGTGGCTCATCAACACTGCCAGTATACTCGCACATCAAACCGGAGCGCTGACTAAGGGGCAGTATGCTCCACGATATCCAACAGCAAGCGAGATCAACCCCTGTTAAACCATTGGCCATGAAGGCTCTGAGCTTGGACAGTTGAGGAGCATATTTGCTTCTCTCCTTGGCAGTCAACCTTTATGGAAAGGGGTGTGTATTGCTAAGCCGCTCCGGACGAAAGCCAGGCAAAGGATTTTCATCAGCACGGGAGGTGTCTTTGCAATAGAACCATGTTTGATTCCACTCTTTGGGGTGGCTGTGCAGTTTGGCGTGAGGGTATGTGACCTCTTTCCTTTTCTGAATCGCCACACCACCCAATTCCATATTGGAACCATCCGTAAACTCAGTGCGGCGGTTTAGATGGAAGCAGTCTCTGAACAACTCAACTGTGGGCTCCTCTTGAAAGAACACCTCACAGAGCACTTGGAAGTGACATATGTTTGTAACAGAGTTGGGGCCAATGTCTTGTGGGCGGAGTTGAAAATTGGCTAAAACGTCCCGGTAAAATTTAGAACCGGGCAGCTTAAAGCCCCGGGCTAAGTGATCTACGAAAACGACGACCTCTCCTTCTTGAGGTGTGGGAGGGCATTCTTTGCCAGGGACCCTCCAATGGATGGTGTTTTTGCTGCTTAAAGCACCGATCAGGACTGAATTGTTCAGTTGAGTCTCTGTGACGCGAGAAGGAACCCAGTTGCATTCATATACATGCTTGGCCATGATGAACTCTACAAGATAGTTGATTCCGGTTCAAGAATGCATTGATTAAGGTACACTGATATGTACAATGTTAAACCGGAGACAACTCTATCTAAACCGGAGTTTTATGAAGGGACAGCATCTGGCGGTTCAACAAGGGGACTAATGGTATATACCAGTTTGTTAATTTTTTCTACACCAAGTTAAACCGCCGAATCTAAGCATTGAAACAGTTGAGATTGCGGATGGGTAAGTGTACAGAAATAGATTTCACAAGATTTCCCTACAGCAATGGATCTGAAGCAAGTTCAGAAAAGAAGGAAAATATTCAAAAGCTCAAAGCACAACAGTATTGAATCAGTGGGCAGAAATATATGTGAGATCTATGGTTTTAGGCATGAAATTAAAGGCGGATACTAAAAGTTATCACTATACAGAGAAGGGGTTCACAGATGCATCCAGGAGCTAGCATATGAACATGAACAGGTGATGAACGCAGCAAGAACACGAAACCCGAGAACAGATCTATGGTGAGAAGAGCAGAAGACCTACCAGAGCTGAGGAAGATACAGGAGGTCGCCGCAGTTTTTTGGTGCGCTCAGGTTGATGCAGCGGCCAAGGTCGATGCAAAAGACGACGGCGGCGGCGGAGCTCTAAGACTGGCGATGCGAGGAAGACGAAGAGGAAGGGCACGAAGGGGAGAAAAGAAATGACCCTTCGGCCCTATTTATAATGCAAAAAGACATGTGTCAGGCGCATGAATACAGGAACCGAAAATTTTGGAAGCGGAGTTGTCGCCTCGGTTGTTGTGAGTTTATTAAACAAGGAGATATCAGGGATGTTTTCTTTATGACAGATGACGTCACCTCGGCTTACAGCAACTGGAGAGGATGACATCATGGCGGTTCAGCAACTACGAGAAGATGTTGAAGATGAAGATTTTGCTAAGGATTGACATGAACCCGTTCAAATCAATCTGGGCCTAATGTTGGGGATATTACCACTGGGCGTAAACCGGCCTATGTGGGCCGGGTTAACTTCATCAGTAACTCAAGAGTGTTAAAGCCCAAGAAGATAGATGAGGGCCTGAGGCCCGTAGTCGGTTTAAGACTTGTAGCCGTAAACCGGCATCTGTATGTAAACTTGTATTGTAAGATAGGAATAAGGAGAGACCAACCCGGATACAAATATGAACCGGTGTTAGGACTCTGTGAACCGACGGGCGTCACCCGTGTATATAAGGGGATGACCCGGTGCCAGTTTAGGAGGACAGACAACAACTCGAGACTTAGGCGAAGCTTGTTTTACTCCCCAGTCATCGAAACCCCATCAATTCCATCACAACTAGACGTAGGATTTTACCTTCATCGAAGGGGCCGAACTAGTATAAACCCTCTTGCGTCCCTGCGTCCGCTTTAACCCCTTCGAGCTAACCCGTTGTGATGGCCTCACGACTAAGTCCTTTCTCTAGGACATCTGCCGTGACAAAACCACGACAGTTGGTCAATCGGAGGTTAGGATTTACCAATGGAAAAAGAACTTCCAAAGTGATTGAATATGAAGGATGTTATCGGATAAAATCCAATAAAGGATCCGGTGGTCCTCAAGGGATCTGATGTGAGCATCGGTACTCAACCAGAGGAAGAAACAATGCAAGGAGATCAGACTTTAGAAACAACTGACTAATTCAAGGCTCAAATGCAAAGGAATTATTAATTCCAAGACAAGGGGTCAGAAGCAATGCTCTGATTAGGGATGGATAAGATGAATAGCCTTAGGGGTACAATCAATGTCAATTTGATTGGTCGAGATCCAACTCATGTTTAAAATGGCGTCTGAGCTGGAGGAAAGAATTCTAAGATTCTTCTGAGGATTGCAAGCAATTGCAACACATTGAATCAATGGGCTCAAAATTATAATGACAATGGATGCCAATAAGATTACCAGACTTATGGGATTAATCATAATGCAGGCAAGCAAGAATTTCAAGAGCAATGGCTTGCTGAGGATTTTCGAAAGGTTGAATAGCATTTCGAAGACTTTTGTGCACACATGAACAACTGGGGAGAAACAAATCCTCGGTGAGGGTGAGGATTAAGTTGTAGGTGTATTGAGGCAACAAGGAACTACAAGTCAATAAGCACAAAGATTTCTCAGAGCAATAGAGAGAAGTTCGGGGTATCTTGTAATAACAAGATCAACTTGGAATAAAAGTAAGAACAACGGGTGTATGTATTTATCCATAGGGATATTTTAGGGGTAGGGAATTACAAAAGCAATGGGCACAAAGTCTTGAGAGAACATCGGAGAGTATCATCGGAATATACTGGTGCAGCAGGCGATCATCTGGAATTAGGCGGCTCTCCGGGAGTAAGTATTATCGAGAACCTAAAGTTAGATTTAGTAAAACCATTTAAACCCGAATAGAACAGAGATCAGAATCCCAGAGTAAAGACGCGAATAAAAGATCCTACTACCACCCAAATGGCGATGTGGGCCCGTAAGGCACACAGCCATGTTAGTAAAAAAATTGTAATGTCTAGACTCAACTTCGGCCAAGGAGTGTGGAAGGGGGATTCCTATAGGCAGTCGGCTCTGATACCAACTTGTGACGCCCCAGATTCAATCGTACACTAATCATACACGCAAACGTGTATGATCAAGATCAGGGACTCATGGGAAGATATCACAACACAACTCTACAAACAAAATAAGCCATACAAGCATCATATTACAAGACAGGGTCCTCGAGGGCTCGAATACAAGAGCTCAATCATAGACCAGTCAGCGGAAGCAACAAATATCTGAGTACAGACATAAGTTAAACAAGTTTGCCTCAAGAAGGCTAGCACAAATTGAGATACAGATCGAAAGAGGCGCAGGCCTCCTGCCTGGGATCCTCCTAAACTACTCCTGGTCCCGTCAGCGGGCTGCACGTAGTAGTAGGCACCTCCCGGGTAGTAGTAGTCGTCATCGACAGTGGCGTCTGGCTCCTGGACTCCATCGTCTGGTCGCAGCAATCGGGTATAGAAAAGGAGGAAAAGGGGGAGCAAAGCAACCGTGAGCACTCATCCAAAGTACTCGCAAGTAAGGAGCTACACTACATATGTATGCATTGGTATCAAATGGCAAAAGGGGTAACATATGTGGGCTGAACTGCAGAATGCCGGAATAAGAGGGGGATAGCTAGTCCTATCGAAGACTACGCTTCTGGCCACCTCCATCTTGCAGCATGTAGAAGAGAGTAGATGGTAAGTTCACCAAGTATCATCGCATAGCATAATCCTAACCGATGATCCTCCCCTCGTCGCCCTATGAGAGAGCGATCACCGGTTGTATCTGGCACTTGGAAGGGTGTGTTTTAATAAGTATCCGGTTCTAGTTGTCATAAGGTCAATGTACAACTCCAAGTCGTCCTGTTACCGAAGATCACGGCTATTCGAATAGATTAACTTCCCTGCAGGGGTGCACCACATTTCCCAACACGCTCGATCCCCTTTGTCCGGACACACTTTCCTGGGTCATGCCCGGCCTCGGAAGATCAACACGTCGCAGCCCTACCTAGGCACAACAGAGAGGTCAGCACGCCGGTCTAAATCCTATGCGCGCAGGGGTCTGGGCCCATCACCCATTGCACACCTGCACGTTGCGAACGCGGCCGGCGAGCAGACCTAGCAAGCTCCATTACAAAGGAAGTTGTGTTACGTGGTCCAACCCAGCGCGCGCCGCTCAGTCGCTGACGTCATGAAGGCTTCGGCTGATACCACGACGTCGAGTGCCCATAACTGTTCCCGTGTAGTTGGTTAGTGCGTATAGGCCAGTAGCCAGACTAAGATCAAATACCAAGATCTCGTTAAACGTGTTATTTTGAAATAACCACGGACACCGACCAGGGCCAGGCCCACCTCTCTCCTAGGTGGTCTCAACCTGCCATGTCGCTCCGCCACAAAGTAACAGTCGGGGGCCTTCGGGAACTCAGGCCCATCTCTACCGGGATGGAGCCACCTGCCCCTTCAGCCCTCGACATCCGAATCACTCGCGGGTACTGAACGAGCCGACCTGACTTTAGTCACCACCTGTATAGCATATATATATGTATGTATATACCCGTGATCACCTCCCGAGTGATCACGGCCCGATAGTATAGCATGGCAGACGGACAAGAATGTAGGGCCACTGATGAAGTACTAGCAACCTATACTAAGCATGTAGGTGATACGTCTCCGACGTATCTACTTTTCCAAACACTTTTGCCCTTGTTTTGGACTCTAACTTGCATGATTTGAATGGAACTAACCCGGACTGGCGCTGTTTTCAGCATAATTGCCATGATGTTGTTTATGTGCAGAAAACAAAATTTCTCGGAATGACCTGAAACTCCACGGAACATCTTATAAAAAATAATAAAAAATCCTCGCCAAAGATGAAGACCAGGGGGCCCACACCCTGTTCACGAGGGTGGGGGGCGCGCCCCCTACCTCGTGGGCCCCGTGGAGACCTTCCGACGCCAACTCCAACTCTATATATTTGCTTTCGGGGAGAAAAAAAGAAGAGAAGAAATCATCGCGTTTTACGATACGGAGCCGCCGCCAAGCCCCAAAACCTCTCGAGAGGGCTGATCTGGAGTCCGTTCAGGGCTCCGGAGAGGGGGATTCGTCGCTGTCGTCATCATCAACCATCCTCCATCACCAATTTCATGATGCTCACCACCGTGCGTGAGTAATTCCATCATAGGCTTGCTGGACGGTGATGGGTTGGATGAGATCTATCATGTAATCGAGTTAGTTTTGTTAGGGTTTGATCCCTAGAATCCATTATGTTCTGAGATTGATGTTGCTATGACTTTGCTAGGCTTAATGCTTGTCACTAGGGCCCGAGTGCCATGATTTCAGATCTGAACCTATTATGTTTTCATGAATATATGTTTGTTCTTGATCCCATCTTGCAATTATATAGTCATCTACTATGTGTTATGATCCGGCAACCCCGAAGTGACAATAATCGGGACCACTCCCGGTGATGACCATGGTTTGAGGAGTTCATGTATTCACTATGTGCTAATGCTTTGTTCTGGTTCTCTATTAAAAGGAGGCCTTAATATCCCTTAGTTTGCATTAGGACCCCGCTGCCACGGGTGGGTAGGACAAAAGATGTCATGGAAGTTCTTTTCCATAAGCACGTATGACTATATTCGGAATACATGCCTACATTACATTGATGAATTGGAGCTAGTTCTGTGCCACCCTAGGTTATGACTGTTACATGATGAACCGCATCCGGCATAATTATCCATCACCGGTCCAATGCCCACGAGCTTTCCATATACTGGTTTACGCTTATTTACTTTTATGTTGCTACTGTTACAATCACTACAAAATACCAAAAATATTACTTTGCTTTCTTTACTCTTTTGTTACCGTTACCACCACTATCATATTACTTTGCTACTAAACACTTTGCTGCAGATACTAAGTTATCTAGGTGTGGTTGAATTGACAACTCAACTGCTAATACTTGAGAATATTCTTTGGCTCCCCTTGTGTCGAATCAATAAATTTGGGTTGAATACTCTACCCTCGAAAACTGTTGCGATCCCCTATACTTGTGGGTTATCAAGACTATTTTCTGGCGCCGTTGCCGGGGAGCATAGCTCTATTCTTCGAGTCACTTGGGATTTATATCTTCTTATCATTATGAAGAACTTGAGAGATCCAAAAACAAAAATTTATCCCTCAACTACGAGGGGAGGTAAGGAACTGCCATCTAGCTCTGCACTTGATTCACCTTCTGTTATGAGCAAGCTTGCGACACCTAAACCTGCTTCTGCTATTCGTTCTGATATGTCGCACATTATTGATGATGCCACTTCTGCTATGTATGATACTTATGATGAAACTACTTATATACTTGATACTACTGTGCCCCTTAGTGAATTTCTTGATGAACAAATTGCTAGGGCTAGAGAGAAAGAAATTATTGAATCTGATAATATTAATGAAAATGATGATGAGGATAGGCCTGTTATTCCTCAAGGTTATATTTTTGATAAAGAGGCTTCTGCTGCTATTTTAGCTTGCAACCATAATGATGAGCTTAGAAGGTTAATAGCTAAATGGAACAAAGAATCACATAGAGATAAAATGAGGCCTGACCCTGCTTTTGCTACTTCACCTATTTGTGTTCCCGATAAGGATTATGAATTCTCTATTGATCCTGATATAATTACTTTGGTTGAATCTGATCATTTCCATGGTTATGAATTTGAAACTGTTGTGGCACATCTTACTAAATTAAATGATATAGCCACCCTGTTCACTAATGATGAGAGATCTCGCTACTTTTATATCCTCAAAATATTTCCGTTCTCATTAAAGGGTGATGCTAAGATAAGGTTTAATTCTCTTGATCCTGGTTGTGTGCGTAGTCCCCATGATATGATTTATTACTTCTCTACTAAATATTTCCCTGCTCATAAGAAACAAGCTTCTTTAAAGGAAATATACAACTTTGTGCAAATTAAAGAAGAGAGTCTCCCACAAGCTTGGGGGAGGCTTCTCAAGTTACTTAATGCTTTGCCTCATCATCCTCTTAAGAAAAATGAAATACTTGATATCTTTTATAATGGACTAACCAATGCCTCCAGAGATTACCTGGATAGTTGTGCTGGTTCTCTTTTCAGTGAAAGAACGCCGGATGAAGCTGAAATTCTATTGAATAATATGTTGACAAATGAAAATAATTGGACAGCTCCTGAGCCAGCTCCTGCTCTAATTAATGAGTCTATTCCTAAACCAACTCTGAAGAAGAGAGGTGTTCTATTCCTCAGTCCCGAAGATATGCAAGAGGCAAAGAAATCTATGAAAGAAAAAGGTATTAAAGCTGAAGATGTTAAGAATTTACCTCCTATTGAATAAATACATGGTCTTAATTTACCGCCTATTGAAGAAACATATGATCTTAATCCTTTATTTATTGAAGAACCTCCTAATCCCGATAACCCGACACAGGTAGTAAAGGTAAATTCTCTCTATAGATATGACAAAGCTGAAATCCCTCGTACTAAAATTTCTAGTCAGTGCTTGGATGAGTTTGATAACTTTATGTTTAAGCAAGAAGACTTCAATGCTTATTTTGGTAGACAATTAAAACAAGATGCTTATATGATTAAACACTTGGGTGATTATATGGCTAATATTAGAGGTGAACTTAAACTTGTTAGCAAACATGCTTCTATGGTTAACACTCAAGTAGAACAAGTACTTAAGGCTCAAAAAGAATTGCTCGATGAAATGAATAGTAGGAAAAATGATTATGCTGTTAAAGTGGCTAATAGAATTGGTAGAATGACTCAGGAACCTTTGTATCTTGAAGGCCACCCTAAAAGAATTGAGAAAGATTCTCAGAGAAATAATATAGATGCACCTAGTTCTTCTAAAAAGAAGAAAAATAAAAATGATAGGACTTTGCATGCTTCTAGAGATCCTATTGCTGAAACACCTGAGAATCCTAATGATATTTCAATTTCTGATGCTGAAACACAACCTGGTAATGAACCTGAAACTAGTAATAATGCTAATGATAATGTTCATGATGATGCTCAACCTGGTAATGATAATGATGTAGAAATTGAACCTGTTGTTGATCTTGATAACCCACAATCAAAGAATCAACATTATGATAAGAAAGACTTTGTTGCTAGGAAACATGGTAAGGAAAGGGAACCTTGGGTTCAGAAACCCATGCCTTTTCCTCCCAAACCATCCAAGAAAAAGGATGATGAGGACTTTGAGCGCTTTGCTGAAATGATTAGACCTATCTTTTTGCGTATGCGACTAACTGATATGCTCAAAACAAATCCTTATGCTAAGTATATGAAAGATATTATTACAAATAAAAGAAAGATACCGAAAGCTGAAATTTCTACCATGCTTGCTAATTATACTTTTAAGGGTGGAATACCAAAGAAACTTGGAGATCCAGGAGTACCCACTATACCATGCTCCATTAAAAGAAATTATGTTAAAACTGCTTTGTGTGATCTTGGAGCCGGTGTTAGTGTTATGCCTCTCTCTTTATATCGTACACTTGATTTGAATAAGTTGACACATACTAAAATATCTTTGCAAATGGCTGCTAAATCAACTGCTATACCTGTCGGTATTTGTGAGGATGTGCCTGTTGTAGTTGCAAACGTTACTATTTTAACAGACTTTGTTATTCTTGATATTCCCGAGGACGATAGTATGTCTATTATTCTTGGAAGACCCTTTTTGAATACTGCAGGGGCTGTTATTGATTGCACTAAAGGCAATGTCACTTTTCATGTTAATGGTAATGAGCACACGGTACACTTTCCGAGGAAACAACCTCAAGTTCATAGTATCAACTCTATTGGAAAAATTCCATCGATTATATTTGGAGGTTTTGAATTTCCTCTTCCTACTGTCAAGAAGAAATATGATATTATTATTATTGGGGATGTGCATATCCCCGTTGAGGTAACATAGTGTTATTCGAAATTTCTCCGGTCCCATGTTAATCGGAATGAGTTTGTTAACAAGACCTGATCAACCTTGTTAGTTGATTCCTTTTGATGAGCATGAGATGGATGAAACTAGAAGCACAACCTTCTGTACCCTCTGTATACTTTCTGTAATTTAGTTGAAATAAAGTAAAAATAGTATTTTTGTTGGGGAACGTAGTAATTTCAAAAAAATTCCTACGCACACGCAAGATCATGGTGATGCATAGCAACGAGAGGGGAGAGTGTGATCTACGTACCCTCGTAGACCGATAGCGGAAGCGTTATGACAACGCGGTTGATGTAGTCGTACGTCTTCATGGCCCGACCGATCAAGCACTGAAACTACGGCACCTCCGAGTTTCAGCACACGTTCAGCTCGATGACGATCCCCGGACTCCGATCCAGCAAAGTGTCGGGGAAGAGTTCCATCAGCACGACGGCGTGGTGACGATCTTGATGTTCTGCCGTCGCAGGGCTTCGCCTAAGCACCGCTACAATATTATCGAGGAGTATGGTGGAAGGGGGCACCGCACACGGCTAAGAAAACAATCACGTGGATCAACTTGTCTGTCTAGGGGTGCCCCCTGCCCCCGTATATAAAGGAGCAAGGGGAGGAGGCCGGCCGGCCCTAGGGCGCGCCAAGGAGGAGGAGTCCTCCTCCTATTAGGAGTAGGACTCCCCTCTTTCCTACTCCTACTAGGAGGGGGAAAGGAAGGGGGACAAGGAGAAGGAAAGGGGGGGGGCGCCGCCCCCCCTCTCCTAGTCCAATTCGGACCAGAGGGGGAGGGGGCGCGCGGCCCACCCTGGCCGCCCCTCTCTCTCTCCACTAGGGCCCATAAGGCCCATTACTTCTCCCCGGGGGGGGGGGGGTTCCGGTAACCCTCCGGTTTTCTCTGAAATCATCCGGAACACTTCCGGTGTTCGAATATAGCCGTCCAATATATCAATCTTTATGTCTCGACCATTTCGAGACTCCTCGTCATGTCCGTGATCACATCCGGGACTCCGAACTAACTTCAGTACATCAAAACTCATAAACTCATAATATAATTGTCATCAAAACCTTAAGCGTGCGGACCCTACGGGTTCGAGAACAATGTAGACATGACCGAGACATGTCTCCGGTCAATAACCAATAGCAGAACCTAGATGCTCATATTGGCTCCCACATATTCTACGAAGATCTTTATTGGTCAGACCGCATAACAACATACGTTGTTCCCTTTGTCATCGGTATGTTACTTGTACGAGATTCGATCGTCGGTATCTCAATACCTAGTTCAATCTCGTTACCGGCAAGTCTCTTTACTCGTTTCGTAATACATCATCTCGCAACTAACTCATTAGTTGCAATGCTTGCAAGGCTTATGTGATGTGCATTACCGAGAGGGCCCAGAGATACCTCTCTGACAATCGGAGTGACAAATCCTAATCTCGAAATACGCCAACCCAACATTTACCTTTGGAGACACCTGTAGAGCTCCTTTATAATCACCCAGTTACGTTGTGACGTTTGGTAGCACACAAAGTGTTCCTCCGGCAAACGGGAGTTGCATAATCTCATAGTCATAGGAACATGTATAAGTCATGAAGAAAGCAATAGCAACATACTAAACGATCGGGTGCTAAGCTAATGGAATGGGTCATGTCAATCACATTATTCTCCTAATAATGTGATTCCGTTAATCAAATGACAACACATGTCTATGGTTAGGAAACATAACCATCTTTGATTAACGAGCTAGTCAAGTAGAGGCATACTAGTGACGTTTAGTTTGTCTATGTATTCACACAAGTATTATGTTTCCGGATAATACAATTCTAGCATGAATAATACACATTTATCATGATATAAGGAAATAAAATAATAACATTATTATTGCCTCTAGGGCATATTTCCTTCAGTCTCCCACTTGCACTAGAGTCAACAATCTAGATTACACAATAATGATTCTAACACCCATGGAGCTTTGGTGCTGATCATGTTTTGCTCGTGGAAGAGGCTTAGTCAATGGGTCTGCAACATTCAGATCCGTATGTATCTTGCAAATCTCTATGTCTCCCAACTGGACTAGATCCCGGATGGAATTTAAGCGTCTCTTGATGTGCTTGGTTCTCTTGTGAAATCTGGATTCCTTTGCCAAGGCAATTGCACCAGTATTGTCACAAAAGATTTTCATTGGACCCGATGCACTAGGTATGATAGCTAGATCGTATATGAACTCCTTCATCCAGATTCCTTCGTTTGCTGCTTCCAAAGAAGCTATGTACTCCGCTTCACATGTAGATCCCGCCACAACGCTAAGTTTAGAACTGCACCAACTGACAGCTCCACCGTTTAATGTAAACATGTATCCGGTTTGCGATTTAGAATCGTCCGGATCAGTGTCAAAGCTTGCATCAACGTAACCATTTACAATGAGCTCTTTGTCACCTCCATATATGAGAAACATATCCTTAGTCCTTTTCAGGTATTTCAGGATGTTCTTGACCGCTGTCCAGTGATCCACTCCTGGATTAATTTGGTACCTCCCTGCTAGACTTATAGCAAGACACACATCAGGTCTGGTACACAGCATTGCATACATGATAGAGCCTATGGCTGAAGCATATGGAACATCTTTCATTTTCTCTCTATCTTCTGCATTGGTCGGGCATTGAGTCTTACTCAATTTCACACCTTGTAACACAGGCAAGAATCCTTTCTTTGCTTGATCCATTTTGAACTTCTTCAAAATTTTGTCAAGGTATGTGCTTTGTGTCTTGATCTATCTCTATAGATCTTAATGCCCAATATGTAAGCAGCTTCACCGAGGTCTTTCATTGAAAAACTCTTATTCAAGTATCCCTTTATGCTATCCAGAAATTCTATATCATTTCTGATTAGTAATATGTCATCTACATATAATATCAGAAATGCTACAGAGCTCCCACTCACTTTCTTGTAAATACAGGCTTCTCCAAAAGTCTGTACAAAACAAAATGCTTTGATCACACTATCAAAGCGTTTATCCAACTCCGAGAGGCTTGCACCAGTCCATAAATGGATTGCTAGAGCTTGCACACTTTGTTAGCTCCCTTTGGATCGACAAAACCTTCCGGCTGCATCATATACAACTCTTCTTCTACAAATCCATTCAAGAATGCAGTTTTGACATCCATTTGCCATATTTCATAATCATAAAATGTGGCTATTGCTAACATGATTCGGACAGACTTCAGCATCGCTACAGGTGAGAAGGTCTCATCGTAGTCAATCCCTTGAACTTGTCGAAAACCTTTTGCGACAAGTCGAGCTTTGTAGACAGTAACATTACCGTCAGCGTCAGTCTTCTTCTTGAAGATCCATTTATTCTCAATTGCTTGCCGATCTTTGGGCAAGTCAACCAAAGTCCACACTTTGTTCTCATACATGGATCCCATCTCAGATTTCATGGCTTCAAGCCATTTTGCGGAATCTGGGCTCACCATCGCTTCTCCATAGTTTGTAGGTTCATCATGATCTAGTAGCATGACTTCCAGAACAGGATTACCATACCACTCTGGTGCGGATCTTACTCTGGTTGATCTACGAGGTTCAGTAGTATCTTGCTCTGAAGTTTCATGATCATCATCATTAGCTTCCTCACTAATTGGTGTAGGTGTCACAGAAACCGGTTTCTGTGATGTACTACTTTCCAATAAGGGAGCAGGTACAGCTACCTCATCAAGTTCTACTTTCCTCCCACTCACTTCTTTCGAGAGAAACTCCTTCTCTAGAAAGTTTCCGAATTTAGCAACAAAAGTCTTGCCTTCGGATCTGTGATAGAAGGTGTATCCAATAGTTTCCTTTGGATATCCTATGAACACACATTTCTCTGATTTGGGTTCGAGCTTATCAGGTTGAAGCTTTTTCACATAAGCATCGCAGCCCCAAACTTTCAGAAACGACAACTTTGGTTTCTTGCCAAACCACAGTTCATAAGGCGTCGTCTCAACGGATTTTGATGGTGCCCTATTTAACGTGAATGCGGCTGTCTCTAGAGCATAACCCCAAAACGATAGCGGTAAATCAGTAAGAGACATCATAGATCGCACCATATCAAGTAAAGTACGATTACGATGTTCGGACACACCATTACGCTGTGGTGTTCCGGGAGGCGTGAGTTGCGAAACTATTCCGCATTGTTTCAAATGTACACCAAACTCGTAACTCAAATATTCTCCTCCACGATCAGATCATAGGAATTTTATTATCTTGTTACGATGATTTTCAACTTCACTCTGAAATTCTTTGAACTTTTCAAATGTTTCAGACTTATGTTTCATTAAGTAGATATACCCATATCTGCTTAAGTCATCTGTGAAAGTGAGAAAATAACGATATCCGCCACGAGCCTCAACATTCATCGGACCACATACATCTGTATGTATGATTTCCAACAAATCTGTTGCTCTCTCCATAGTACCGGAGAATGGTGTTTTTGTCATCTTACCCATAAGGCATGGTTCGCAAGTACCAAGTGATTCATAATCAAGTGGTTCCAAAAGTCTATCAGTATGGAGTTTCTTCATGCGCTTTATACCGATATGACCTAAACGGCAGTGCCACAAATAAGTTGCACTATCATTATCAACTCTGCATCTTTTGGCTTCAACATTATGAATATGTGTGTCACTACTATCGAGATTTAATAAGAATAGACCATTCTTCATGGGTGCATGACCATAAAAGATATTACACATATAAATAGAACAACCATTATTCTCTGATTTAAATGAATAACCGTCTCGCATCAAACAAGATCCAGATATAACGTTCATGCTCAATGCTGGAACCAAATAACAATTATTTAGGTCTAATACTAATCCCGAAGGTAGATGTAGAGGTAGTGTGCCGACCGCGATCACATCGACTTTGGAACCATTTCCCACGCGCATCGTCACCTCGTCCTTAGCTAATCTTCGCTTAGTCCGTAGTCCCTATTTCGAGTTGCAAATGTTAGCAACAGAACCAGTATCAAATACCCAGGTGCTACTGCGAGCATTAGTAAGGTACACATCAATAACATGTATATCGCATATACCTTTGTTCACCTTGCCATCCTTCTTATCCGCCAAATACTTGGGGCAGTTCCGCTTCCAGTGACCAGTCTGCTTGCAGTAGAAGCACTCAGTTTCAGGCTTAGGTCCAGATTTGGGTTTCTTCTCTTGAGCAGCAACTTGCTTGCTGTTCTTTTTGAAGTTCCCCTTCTTCTTCCCTTTGCCCTTTTTCTTGAAACTAGTGGTCTTGTTGACCATCAACACTTGATGCTCCTTCTTGATTTCTACTTCCACAGCTTTCAGCATTGCGAAGAGCTCGGGAATAGTCTTATTCATCCCTTGCATATTATAGTTCATCATGAAGCTCTTGTAGCTAGGTAGCAGTGATTGGAGAATTCTGTCAATGACGCAATCATCTAGAAAATTAACTCCCAATTGAATCAAGTGATTATTATACCCAGACATTTTGAGTATATGCTCACTGACAGAACTGTTCTCCTCCATCTTGCAGCTATACAACTTATTGGAGACTTAATATCTCTCAATCCGGGCATTTGCTTGAAATATTAACTTCAACTCCTGGAACATCTCATATGCTCCATGACGTTCAAAACGTCGTTGAAGTCCCGATTCTAAGCCGTGAAGCATGGCACACTGAACTATCGAGTAGTCATCAGCTTTGCTCTGCCAGACGTTCATAACATCTAGTGTTGCTCCAGCAGCAGGCCTGGCACCCAGCGGTGCTTCCAGGACATAATTCTTCTGTGCAGCAATGAGGATAATCCTCAAGTTACGGACCCAGTCCGTGTAATTGCTACCATCATCTTTCAACTTTGCTTTCTCAAGGAACGCATTAAAATTCAACGGAACAACAGCACGGGCCATCTATCTACAATCAAACATAAACAAGCAAGATACTATCAGGTACTAAGTTCATGATAAATTTAAGTTCAATTAATTATATTACTAAAGAACTCCCACTTAGATAGACATCCCTCTAATCCTCTAAGTGATTACATGATCCAAATCAACTAAACCATGTCCGATCATCACGTGAGATGGAGTAGTTTCATTGGTGAACATCACTATGTTGATCATATCTACTATATGATTCATGCTCGACCTTTCGGTCTCCGTGTTCCAAGGCCATATCTGTATATGCTTGGCTCGTCAAGTATAACCTGAGTATTCTGCGTGTGCAACTGTTTTGCACCCGTTGTATTTGAACGTAGAGCCTATCACACCCGATCATCACGTGGTGTCTCAGCACGAAGAACTTTCGCAACGGTGCATACTCAGGGAGAACACTTCTTGATAATTTAGTGAGAGATCATCTTAAAATGCTACCGTCAAACAAAGCAAAATAAGATGCATAAAAGATAAACATCACATGCAATCAATATAAGTGATATGATATGGCCATCATCATCTTGTGCTTGTGATCTCCATCTTCGAAGCACCGTCTTGATCACCATTGTCACCGGCGCGACACCTTGATCATCATCGTAGCATCGTTGTCATCTCGCCAATCTTATGCTTCCACGACTATCGCTACCGCTTAGTGATAAAGTAAAGCATTACAGCGCAATTGCATTGCATTCAATAAAGCGACAACCATATGGCTCCTGCCAGTTGCCGATAACTCGGTTACAAAACATGATCATCTCATACAATAAAATTTAGCATCATGTCTTGACCATATCACATCACAACATGCCCTGCAAAAACAAGTTAGACGTCTTCTACTTTGTTGTTGCAAGTTTTACGTGGCTTCTACGGGCTTAAGCAAGAACCAATCTTACCTACGCATCAAAACCACAACGATAGTTTGTCAAGTTGGTGCTACTTTAACCTTCGCAAGGACCGGGCGTAGACACACTCCGTTCAACTAAAGTTGGAGAAACTGACACCCGCCAGCCACCTGTGTGCAAAGCACGTCGGTAGAACCAGTCTCGCGTAAGCGTATGCGTAATGTTGGTCCAGGCCGCTTCATCCAACAATACCGCCGAACCAAAGTATGACATGCTGGTAAGCAGTATGACTTATATCTCCCACAACTCACTTGTGTTCTACTCGTGCATATAACATCAACACATAAAACCTAGGCTCTGATACCACTGTTGGGGAACGTAGTAATTTCAAAAAAATTCCTACGCACACGCAAGATCATGGTGATGCATAGCAACGAGAGGGAAGAGTGTGATCTACGTACCCTCGTAGACCGACAGCGGAAGCGTTATGACAACGCGGTTGATGTAGTCGTACGTCTTCACGGCCCGACCGATCAAGCACCGAAACTACGACACCTCTGAGTTTTAGCATACATTCAGCTCGATGACGATCCCCGGACTCTGATCCAGCAAATTGTCGGGGAAGAGTTCCGTCAGCACGACGGCGTGGTGACGATCTTGATGTTCTACCGTCGCAGGGCTTCGCCTAAGCACCGCTACAATATTATCGAGGAGTATGGTGGAAGGGGGCACCGCACACGGCTAAGAAAACGATCACGTGGATCAACTTGTGTGTCTAGGGGTGCCCCCTGCCCCCGTATAAAAGGAGCAAGGGGAGGAGGCCGGCCGGCCCCAGGGCACGCCAAGGAGGAGGAGTCCTCCTCCTAGTAGGAGTAGGACTCCCCTCTTTCCTACTCCTACTAAGAGGGGGAAAGGAAAGGGGAGAGGCAGAAGGAAAGGGGGGCGCCGCCCCCCCCCTCTCCTAGTCCAATTCGGACCAGAGGGGGAGGGGGCGCGCGGCCCACCCTAGCCGCCCCTCTCTCTCTCCACTAGGGCCCATAAGGCCCATTACTTCTCCCCGGGGGAGGGGGGGGGTTCCGGTAACCCTCCGGTTTTCTCCGAAATCATCAGGAACACTTCCGGTGTCCGAATATAGCCGTCCATTGTATCAATCTTTATGTCTCGACCATTTCGAGACTCCTCATCATGTCCGTAATCACATCCGGGACTCCGAACTAACTTCAGTACATCAAAACTCATAAACTCATAATATAACTATCATCGAAACCTGAAGCGTGCGGACCCTACGGGTTCGAGAACAATGTAGACATGACCGAGACATGTCTCTGGTCAATAACCAATAGCAGAACCTGGATGCTCATATTGGCTCCCACATATTCTACGAAGATCTTTATTGGTCAGACCGCATAACAACATACGTTGTTCCCTTTGTCATCGGTATGTTACTTGCCCGAGATTCAATCGTCGGTATCTCAATACCTAGTTCAATCTCGTTACCGGCAAGTCTCTTTACTCGTTTCGTATTACATCATCTCGCAACTAAATCATTAGTTGCAATGCTTGCAAGGCTTATGTGATGTGCATTACCGAGAGGGCCCAGAGATACCTCTCCGACAATCGGAGTGACAAATCCTAATCTCAAAATACGCCAACCCAACATTTACCTTTGGAGACACCTGTAGAGCTCCTTTATAATCACCCAGTTACGTTGTGATGTTTGGTAGCACACAAAGTGTTCCTCCGACAAACAGGAGTTGCGTAATCTCATAGTCATAGGAACATGTATAAGTCATGAAGAAAGCAATAGCAACATACTAAATGATCGGGTGCTAAGCTAATGGAATGGGTCATGTCAATCACATTATTCTCCTAATAATGTGATTCCGTTAATCAAATGACAACACATGTCTATGGTTAGGAAACATAACCATCTTTGATTAACGTGCTAGTCAAGTAGAGGCATACTAGTGACGTTTAGTTTGTCTATGTATTCACACAAGTATTATGTTTCCGGATAATACAATTCTAGCATGAATAATAAACATTTATCATGATATAAGGAAATAAAATAATAACATTATTATTGCCTCTAGGGCATATTTCCTTCAATTTTTCTGTCTGTTTCCTGTCTTATCCGTGCAATATAAAAATATCCCGAAAATAAAAGTCCTCAGAATGACATGCCAATTTAATATAATTTTTTCGGGAATATTTGAGGAATGGTGCAAAAATCACCGCAGGGGGAGCTGCCACCTGGCCACGAGGGTGGAGGGCGCGCCCTACTCCCCTAGGCGCGCCCCCCTGCCTCGTGGGCACACGGTGGCCCTCCTCCACTTATTCCTACACCCACACACTTCATCTTCTTCCCACAAACACGAATATCCAGCTCAAGCACGAGTTCTAGCTCACTTTGCTGTCATTTTCGATCTCCTTGCTCAAAGCACCTCTCACAAAACTGCTTGGGGAGATTGTTCCTTGGTATGTGACTCCTCCATTGGTCCAATTAGTTTTTGTTCTAGTGCTTTATTCATTGCAAATTTTTGCTGCTTAGGTGACCCTGTTCTTGAGCTTGCATGTCAAATTTATATGGTCAAAAGTAGTTTTGATGCATGATATAGGCTCTAGGCACTTGTAGGAGAAGTTGCTATCAATATTATTGAGTTTGGTTTACTTTTATTTTGAAGTTACTAAAAATTTCAGAAATTTTCAGAGAAAAGCAATATGCTTAGGAAGATGTTCCAAGGTGGTTCTTCTAAGAAGCAAGGACCCAGGATTGCTATGCGTGATGCTGACGAGGAACCACCAACAGACGCTCTAGTGCGGCCTGGCGAATGGCCGTCGGAAAATTTCATGGATCGAGCAGGAATTAAAGAGGAATTTAACGCATATTTGCGTAACGCCGGTCTTGTGGACTTTGAGGCAGACAAATGCCCCCAGTATCATGATCTCACAAGCTCATTTGTGAGGAGGTTTGAGTTTTCATCTTCGCGTAATTCTCCTTCAGTGATGTTTGATCTTTATGACAAATCTTATACCATGGACTTAGAGGATTTTACTTTTGCCTGCAAACTCCCACAATGGGGTAGTACTATTGATCCCCGTAAATCTGAATTTAGAAACTTTCTCGCTAGTATAACTGTAGGGGAATCTAGAGATATAACGCAAGCTACCATAGGGAGCATTCACTTTCCTGCTATACATTATTTTGCTCTCTTCATAGGTAGATGCATAAATGCTAAGGATGAAGCATGTCACATGTGTGTCCCTGACCTCAGCATTCTCAGGAGTGCTGTGTTAGGAGACCAATCTTATCATATGGGAGCCATTGTAGCTCATAGGTTGCATCATAATAGATATAATGGAGATTTCTTTGGAGGAATTTATGCAACTCGTTTAGCTAATTTTCTTGAGTTAGACATTCGTGAGGGTGACATGGAGTTGCCCCCTACTTATTTAGATTTTGATTCTATGGTTTCCCACCAGTTTGTCGAGAGGACTGAATCACCTCTTCAGTATCGACTAATCTTTAACAAACGACATATTGTCCGTATTACTCTTCCTGCTCCTGTCTTCTTTGATTCTCAGACAAAAGGAAGATATACCATTAAAAGAGAGGAGGCAGATGAGTACGAGAGGGGAGCAGAGGCAGCCCGACTCCACGCTGCAGCTCAGGAGGCGATAGCTGCTGCATCACAGTACAACCCCAACTATTCTTCGTCGCAGTACGACCCCAGCTACACCTACGGGTATTCGCCAGGATATCCCTGGCCATAGACCAACTTAGGCCAAAAGCCTAAGCTTGGGGGAGTACGTATTCCTCAACGACATTACATTTATGTTCACACACACTCATTGCTAGATGTCGGTGCTCATACATTTTCATTATATCATCCATGCTAGTTTATTTTCCTTTTTATGCTTTCTTCTTGTGTGTTTAATAAACCTTAAGAAAAACCAAAAAAAATTAGTTGTAGCTTTTAATTAGTTTACTTTCCATGCTTGTACTAGTAATTAAAAAGAAAAAACCCAAAAATATTTTCCGTTCTTCTTTTGCTTGTTGGGAGCTTTCCCATGTAAATAGTTTTTTATTTCTTTTCTTTTCTTTGGGGGTCGATAGGAGAACACCATGATTAAATTGTTGAAGTGGCTCTTATATGCATTATTGTTGTTAACCCAGAGCCCATATTGCTTGTCTTCTCCTGTTTATTGAATGCCTGCAGATTCCAGCTTAGTCCAATGCACGTGCACTACTATTATTATTCACATCGTTCGGTCGTGCAAGTGAAAGGCAATTATGATGATATATGATGGATTGACTGAGATGAGAGAAGCTGGTATGAACTCGACCTCTCTTGTTTTTGTAAATATGATGAGTTCATTGTTCTTGATTCGCTTGTTATGAATAAACATGTTTGCAATGACAACTAGAGATCATAGTTTCTTATGCCATGCTTGATTAGCTATGAGTTATAATGGTTTACCTTGCGTGCTAACATGCTATTAAGATGGTTATGATGTGGTATAGTGGGATGGTATCCTGCTTTGAATGATTTAAGTGACTTGACTTGGCACATGTTCACGCATGTAGTTGAAACAAATCAGCATAGCCTTCACGATATTTATGTTCATGGTGGACTATATCCTACTCATGCTTGCATCCAATGTTTATTAATTTTAATGCATCTACATGGTTGTTGTCGCTCTCTAGTTGGTCGCTTCCCAGTCTTTTGCTAGCCTTCACTTGTACTAAGCGGGAATACTGCTTGTGCATCCAATCCCTTAAACCCCAAAGTTATTCCACATGAGTCCACTATACCTTCCTATACACGGTATCTACCTGCCGTTCCAAGTAAATTTGTATGTGCCAAACTCTAAACCTTCAAATAAATATCCTGTTTTGTATGCTCGAATAGCTCATGTATCAACTAGTGCTGTCTGTATCTTCCATGTTAGGCGGGTTATTCTCAAGAGGAGTGGACTCCGCTCCTCATTCACGAGAAAATGGCTGGTCACCGGGATGCCCAGTCCCATGCTTTATGCAAACTAAATCAAAATTAATTGCAAACAAAACTCCCCCTGGGACCTGATGTTTGTTGGAGGCACTCGTTGTTTCGAGCAAGCCATGGATTGATGCTTGTTGGTGGAGGGGGAGTATAAACTTTACCATTCTGTTTGGGAACCACCTATAATGTGTGTATAATGGAAGATATCGCCATCTCTTGGTTGTTATGTTGACAATGAAAGTATACCACTCAAAATGTTATTCACCTCTGTTTCAAAACTGAGCTCTGGCACATCTACAAATCCCTGCTTCCCTCTGCGAAGGGCCTATATATTTACTTTTATGCTGAGTCATCATCCTCTTATTAAAGAGCACTAGCTGGAGAGCACAGTTGTCATTTGCATTCATCACTATTAATCTATATTGGGTATGACTATGATTGGATCTCTTTTACCATGAATTACAATGTCTAGTCAGTCCTTGATCTTTAAAGGTGCTCTGCATTTATGTTTTGCGGTCTCAGAAAGGGCTAGCGAGATACCATCTTGTTATATCATATTATGATTGTTTTGAGAAAGTGTTGTCATCCGAGATTTATTATTATGGCTCGCTAGTTGATTATGCTATTGATATGAGTAATATGAGACCTGAGAATTATTGCAAATGTGGTTAGTTATAATCTTTGCTGAAAACTTGAATGCTGACTTGACATATTTACAACAACAAGAGCAAACAGAGTTTGTAAAAGTTTTTCTTTATCACTTTCAGTTTGTCAACTGAATTGCTTGAGGACAAGCAAAGGTTTAAGCTTGGGGGAGTTGATACGTCTCGGACGTATCTACTTTTCCAAACACTTTTGCCCTTGTTTTGGACTCTAACTTGCATGGAACTAACCCGTACTGACGTTGTTTTTAGCAGAAAACAAAAGTTCTCGGAATGACCTGAAACTCCACGGAACATCTTATAAAAAATAATAAAAAATCCTCGCCAAAGATGAAGACCAGGGGGCCCACACCCTGTCCACGAGGGTGGGGGGCACCCCCCCTAGGGCGCGCCCCCCTACCTCATGGGCCCCCTGGAGACCTTCCGACGCCAACTCCAACTCTATATATTTGCTTTCAGGGAGAAAAATAGAAGAGAAGAAATCATCACGTTTTACGATACGGAGCCGCCGCCAAGCCCTAAAACCTCTCGGGAGGGCTGATCTGGAGTCCGTTCGGGGCTCCAGAGAGGGGGATTCATCGTCGTCGTCATCATCAACCATCCTCCATCACCAATTTCATGATGTTCACCGCCGTGCGTGAGTAATTCCATCATAGGCTTGCTAGACGGTGATGGGTTGGATGAGATCTATCATGTAATCAAGTTAGTTTTGTTAGGGTTTGATCCCTAGTATCCATTATGTTCTGAGATTGATGCTGCTATGACTTTGCTATGCTTAATGCTTGTCACTAGGGCCCGAGTGCCATGATTTCAGATCTGAACCTATTATGTTTTCATGAATATATGTGTGTTCTTGATCCTATCTTGCAAGAATATAGTCACCTACTATGTGTTATGATCCGGCAACCCCGAAGTGACAATAATCGGGACCACTCCCGGTGATGACCATAGTTTGAGGAGTTCATGTATTCACTATGTGCTAATGCTTTGTTCCGGTTCTCTATTAAAAGGAGGCCTTAATATCCCTTAGTTTCCATTAGGACCCCGCTGCCACGGGGGGGTAGGACAAAAGATGTCATGGAAGTTCGTTTCCATAAGCACATATGACTATATTCGGAACACATGCCTACATTACATTGATGAATTGGAGCTAGTTCTGTGTCACCCTACGTTATGACTGTTACATGATGAACCACATCCGGCATAATTATCCATCACCGGTCCAATGCCTACGAGCTTTCCATATACTGGTTTACGCTTATTTACTTTTCTGTTGCTACTGTTACAATCACTACAAAATACCAAACATATTACTTTGCTTTCTTTACTCTTTTGTTATCGTTGCCACCACTATCATATTACTTTGCTACTAAACACTTTGCTGCAGATACTAAGTTATCCAGGTGTGGTTGAATTGACAACTCAACTTCTAATACATGAGAATATTCTTTGGCTCCCCTTGTGTCGAATCAATAAATTTAGGTTGAATACTCTACCCTCGAAAACTGTTGCGATCCCCTATACTTGTGGGTTATCAGTAGGATTGCAGGTAAGGTAACAACAGTAGTAGCAAGGATAGGCTATGTGTCGGAATATGATTAACAGAAAGCAGTAACATGCTACACTACTCTAATGCAAGCAGTATAGAGAAGAGTAGGCGATGTCTGGTGATCAAGGGGGGGGGGGGACTTGCCTGGTTGCTCTGGCAAGAGAGAGGGGTCGTCAACACCGTAGTCGTACTGGGTAGCAGTGGCGTCGGTCTCGGTGTCTAGCGAGAGAAGAGGGGGGAAGAAACAATAAATATTAAGCAAACAGATGCATAGCGATGCATGACATGACAAGTAGCGGTAAGAGGTGGTACCGGTGAAGGGGGGAAACATCCGGGAAAATATCCCCGGTGTTTCGCGTTTTTGGACAGATGAACCGGAGGGGAAAGTTGTGTGTTTGCTATGCTAGGGATGCGTGGCGGACGAACGGGCTGCGTATCCGGATTCGTCTCGTCGTTCTGAGCAACTTTCATATACAAAGTTTTTCCATCCGAGCTACGGTTTATTTTATATTGATTTTAAAAGATATAAAACAATTTTAGCATTTATTTAATTAGTTTAATTTAACATTATCCAGAATAGTGCACGCTGACGCCAGCATGACGTCAGCAGTTGACCTGGTCAACCTGACATGTGGGACTCGTTCGTCATTGACTAGACTAACTAAACATGATTAATTAGTTTAATTAGTAGTTTAGTTTAATTAATCAAAATTAATTAAGTCTTTAATTAATTAATTATTTTTATTATTATATTTTTTAATTCCCTTTCTTTGTAAAAACATTCTGGGGCGGCCCCACATGTCAAAGGCCCTGAGGGCCTATCGGGTCCGGGCGACGGGCGTTATCGGGTGCGGGCGCTGCGCACCCGCACAGAGGCGACGGAGGGCGCCAGCGGTGTCGTGCCCACGACGCGTCCAGGGGAGGGCGCCGGCCGCGACAAGGAGGCGGAGGCGCTCGGCAGCGAGGCCAGGGCGGAGCGGCGGCGTAGGCGGAGCAGGGCCGCAACAGCTCGGGGCGAGCGGGGGTCGGCCGCGACGCGGGCGGGCGTGTGGGCGTGCGGGAAGGGGAACCACGACAGCGAACAGGAACGAGGCGAGGCGCGTGCGCGCGCAAGGGCGGCAGGCGCGCAGCGTGGCGGGGAGCGATGGCAGCCGAAGACGGCAAGGCGAGCGGCGAGGCGAATACGGCGCCGGAGCGGAGCGAGAAGCGAGGCTGGGGGCAGCAGCGGGCGATGCGGCGCAACGACGCTAGCAACAGAAGCGAGCGGGGAGGACGGCAGCGGGCGGCTGCAGGTGGGAGCACGGCCACGGGGCAGTGGGGGCGCGCGCAGGCACACACGTCAGGCGGCGGGGTTCGGGGCGGTGCTGTAGAAGGCAACGGTGGCGGGCGGCGAGTGTGGTGGCCGCGACGGGCGCTGCCGCGCGCAGGCGCGGGTCGAGGCCGCGGCGGGCGCTGGTGCACGCAGGCGCGGGTCGAGGCCGCGGGGAGTGGAGAGGCAGAGCGAGGCGAGGCTCGGGCGCACGCGCGGGGGCACGCCCGGCGAGGTGGGGCGCGGCTATGCAGGGACAGGACGGGGCGCGGCCCTAAACGGCGAGCAGGGGAGGGGACGAGCACAGGGCGAGGGAGAGAGAGGAGGGGTGCCTCACGGGGTGCCATAGGGAACGGGGCAATGGGGCGCGGGGAGCAGCTTGGGGAGGAGGACGAGGACGACGGGGACGGAGGGGAGGCAGGGGCGAGGTGGCTCCGGCGACGTCGTCGTGCGGTGAGGGCGGGGCGGCGTCGGGGTTCAGGCGGCGAGCGGCGGCCTCCTCCTCTCGATCCCGATCGAATAGGGGGAGACGGGGGAGATATTTCCGGGGGAGTGCGGGGTGTCAGTGGGGTTGACCAGGGGAGTGGGGGATTATGGAGAGGGAGTGGGGTGTAAGGGCCGGCCGGCTGGGCTAGTTGGGCAGGCCAGCTGGGCCTGCCAAGGCCCAGTTGGGCTGAGGGCCTTTGTCTCTTTTATTTTATTTTATTTTTTATTTTCTTTTATTTATTTGTCTAGTTCTTATTTGTTTTATTTTAGTTTTTGCAAAGAAATTAATTTCAACACCTAAATTAGTATTTAGAAATACAACACTGCCACATTAATTTGGATAGCTAAATAAAATAGTTTAATATTTTATCAATTTGAAAAAGGTATTTAATTAAATGTTTTTCTGCTGTTTTATTTATTTTAGAGCCTTTAGAAAGTTTATAAAAGTTTGGTTTCACCACCAGAATTACCTATGCATTATTTTGCACAATCCGAACAATTTGGTTTTGATATTTGAAAACTTTTATTGTTTTCCTTTAATTAAATTTTGAATTTGTTTCGGTTTTGAATTATTGAGAGTTTATCAACAGTAACCGAGGTGACGTGGAATCATTAGCGAGGGATCACTGTATCTTAATTATCCGGCATCACATACCCTTTGGCTAGGATCCGGAATATCACATTAATCACTGTGATGGGACGGAACTGGCGGATGTCGGAGGCGCTCGGGACCTTGGGGATGAGGGTAACGATCCCATAGTTAAGACGCCCTAGATCCATGGAGCCTGAGTAGAATTCCTCAAACAGGGCCATGACCTCTGGCTTGATGGTCCGCCAGAACGTTTTGAAGAACGTTACGGGCAGGCCATCCGGCCCCGGGGCCGAGGAGGGGTTCATCCCCTTAATAGCCGCAAGGACCTCGTCCTCGGCAAAGGGGGCCACTAATGCCGCATTGGCCTCAACAAAGACCAATCGATCACCCGACCAAATGTCGGGGGCGAGACTAGCCCCACCTCGAGGGGTGGGGGTAAATAGGGCTTTATAGAAGCCATCTACATGGGCACGGATGGCTGAGGGGTGAACGAGAGGCGTGTCTCCATCCCACAAGCAGTGGATGGAGTTTTGACGTCGCCAGCCGTTCGCTACCGCCTGGAAATAGGCGGTGTTGGCATCGCCCCGAAGCACACACCGTTGGGTACCGCGCAGTCGCCAGTAGGCCTCTTCATCCGTGTAAATGGTTGAGAGCTGGTCTTCAAGGTCATATCGCAGCATCCATTCATCCGGGAAGATCCCAGAGGTGTCGGCACGGGCATCCAGGGCTTGGATAGCCAGCAGGAGGGCCTTTTGCGCTCTCTAAGGTCCCGGCCAAGGTTAGCACCCCAACCCTTCATGAATTGGCAGGCGAGCTTGGCATAGAAGTGCCACGAGTCGACTGCGGACATGGAGCGATGAGGGGAAGAGCGAGCGGAGGTCCAGCGAGCGACGACAGACTCCCGGAAGCCCGCCTGATTAAGCCAGAAGAGCTCAAACCGGAAACGCGGCGGGATGGGGGGCGCTCATCAGCGGTGGAGAGGAGGAGAGGGACGTGGTCAGACCCGATCCGGGTAATCGCACGAAGTGACGCCAGGGGACAACATAATTCCCACTCCGGGGAAACTAGGACGCGATCCAAGACGGATTGCGTCGGGTCAGCCTGACGGTTCGTCCAGTTGAACCTGGCACCCGTCCGTTCTAACTCACGGAGACCGAGCTCCGCGATCCAGTCGTTGAATAACTACATCCGGGGAAGGTTAATCCGGTCATTATTCTTCTCATCCGGGGAACAGATGAGGTTAAAGTCTCCGCCCACTCCTACTGGGAGGAGGGAGTTGGAGATCTTCTGATGCAGCTCCGCCAGGAAGGCCGGGGAGCGGCGGTGGTCTGCCGGTCCATACACAATCACGACCTCCCATTTGAAGTTAAGAGCACGCTCAAAGATCTCCACACTAACGAAGAATTCTCCCCGGTCCATGCCACCCACCTCAAAGGTGGCATCCTTTACCCCTAAAAGGATGCCACCAGAATGGCCAGTAGTCCCACTAGAAGGGAGCCAATGCCAGGCAAACAGGTGGGGGCTAAGACAGTCGAGCTCGTGGAGGGAGAACTCAGTGCACATTGTTTCCTGGATGGTAATGATGTCAATATGTTCATCACGCATGTACTCGACGAGTTCGCGGTGTCGACCATCATGGCCGAAGCCGCGGATGTTCCAAAAAAGAGCCCGCATCTAAGCCCCCATCGGGGGGCTACTTGACCCTAGGACACGAGATGCGCTTTGGGCGTGGAGAGCAGCAGTGCGTGAACGTTTGCGCCCACGGATCACCCCGTTGGCAACCGGAAGGGCCCAAACCGCGGGAGTGGCGGTTGATTCCTTGGGGGGCAAAGGAGGCGAGCCCGGGTTTCGGCAAGCTTGCCATCTAAGATCTCACAAGCCCTAATGGACGCAATCTGTTCTAAGGGGGGACCAACTTCCCCCCCCCCCCTGAAGATGATGGCCGAATCAGTGGCCACCTTGGTGAGGTGGCCAAGAGAGACGGCCTCAAGCGCGGAAAAGGAACAGCTGGAAGAACTAGGAAGGGCGGGATCCACACCTGGCTCAAGGTTCCGGGCCGCCGCCCGGAGCTCCGCACGCTCGGCGATGGACGGGGCCGAAGAGTCCGCCGGGCGGGCCGCATCGAGGCAGGCGCTGCGGCGGGACGCAGTCACCGGCGTCGAGGTGGAGCAGGGCCGCCTGGCGTACGCCACCGTCTGTGGAGGGTGCGCAGAGACCGGAGTGGTCACGACCATGGCCACCACCCCGGTCGGAGAGCCTGGAGAGGCGAGGTGGACGACGGAGGCCACCGGCGGGGGGAGCGGGGCGAGGGGCTCTAGGGAGTCGCCGTACTCACCCCCCGCGGGTGGGAGGGTCGGAGAAGGCGTGGCGAAGGAAGTGCCGCTGTCGCCATCCGTGGGGATCGGGGAGGTCAGACCAAGGGGGGACGGGGGCTCCGGGTCCATCGGCGTGGGGCGAAGGGCGGAGTCGGTGGAAGGAGAACGAGGCGACGAAGGCGGCACGACGAACAGGCCCACACTGGAGATGTCACTGGCCGACTCCGGCGGAGGAGGAGAGGGTGTGACCGGGGGAGCGGCCAGACGGAGGGCCACTGCGAGGTCAGCGGCCGACACCCGAGTGCGCCCAGCCCCGGAACCGCCGCGGCCTGAAGGTGGGTTGACGGGCTCGCAGGACGGGGATCGGGAGTGCTCCTACAGGTCCTCATCATCCTCAGGGTCGTCGAGGCGAGAGTGGCGGGACCGCCTGTGGTGGGAGTCGTCGGCATCAGCTGGGCGGTCCCCCTGGTGGCTGTCGTTGGTGAAGCGAGGAAGGCCAATGTGGTTCGGAGGCTCGTGGCAGATCTTGAGGTCATAGTCGTCGTCGTTGAAGAAGACCCGAATCGTGGCACGGAGCTTGGAGGAGTCCAGGCACTTTACCTTGACCCGGACCTCCTCCTCCTTGCGCAGGGAGAGCTCATTGACCACCACCACCTTGCCCAGGATCTTGGACATACTGCGGATGACACGCTCAGACCGGGCCACATCTGGCAGGTTGGTGATGAGGAGCCAAGCAGTGTCCAAAACCGCCATGGCCTTGAGGTCCCACCTCAGCTCGGAGATGTTCACCACTAGCCCGTTGAGGGCCAAGGTGATGTTGCTGCTGCGGGTGCAGTGTCCCATGCTCAGGGCGTCGGGGAAGATCACCGTGAAGGCATTGGCAGAGGTGGTGGTGTAACGCCCCAAGACCGATGTGCCAGGTGTCGTCCAGTTATTCGCTGTTGTTGCCTTGTCATTGCTTGCATGTCATGCATTGCATATCATGTCATCATGTGCATTTCATTTGCATACGTGTTCGTCTCATGCATTCGAGCATTTTCCCCGTTGTCCGTTTTGCATTCCGGCGCTTCGTTCTCCTCCGGTGGCCATTTCTACCTTTCTTTCGTGTGTGGCGATTAAAAATTTCCGGATTGGACCGAGACTTGCCAAGCGGCCTTGGTTTACTACCGGTAGACCGCCTGTCAAGTTTCGTACCATTTGGGCTTCGTTTGATACTCCAACGGTTAACCGAGGGACCAAAAAGGCCTCGTGTGTGTTGCAGCCCAACACCCCTCCAATTTGGCCCAAAACCCACCAAAACCCTCTCCATCATCTCGGTCGTTCGATCACGATCGCGTGGCCGAAAACCGCACCTCATTTGGACTCACCTAGCTCCCTCTATGCCTATATAAAGGTCTCTCCCCGAAAATCCCGGGTCTCCCTTTTCCCCTAACTCTAAAATCCCCTCGCGCTGCCACCGGACATGTTCGCCCTAGCCGGACGCATCGCCGCCGCCAACCGCGTGGCGCCACCTGTCCAGCACCGCCCGTTCCCACCGCGCGGCCCGGGAAGCCCGGAGCCGGCCCCCGAGGGCCCAACCGCTCGCCGCCGCCTCTCCCGGAGAGAGCCCGCGTCCATGCCGCGCCATCCGCCGGCCGTCCGCCGGAGCTGCGCCGCCGCCGCCCACTCGCCGGCCGCCGTCGCTGTCACTCGCCGCCGGCGCCATCTTCCTCGCCGCCTCGCCGGCGCGCGCCACCGTCGCCGTCGTCGCTCGGCCCTGGATCTGGCCCCGCCGGACCGGATCCGGCCGTCCCCACTTCCCCGGCGCCGCCCCGCGCCTCCCTGCCTTCTTTCCCATCTCCGGCGACTCTTCCGGCGATCCTGGAAGTTCGTTCCACGAAACCCTAGATCTGGGTGAGATGATATTTTCCCTAAGTCCCCGAGTTTTCCATGTTTCATATGCCCATGTTTATCATGTCGTAACTCTGCATCCGTAGCTCCGTTTTGCGCATATAGCATACCAAAATGTTCGTCTCAGAGAGCACATCATTTCATATCATTGCATAATTTTCATTTGAGTTCATCTTGATGCCCGAAATGCTGTTGGAAGAATGCTATTTGGAATAATTGTCAGATCTGCTGCTCCAATTAGATATTTGTCATTTTTTGCCATGATTATTGTGTGCATGATATGCCCCTGAGCTCTACATGTGTTTTGTTATATGCCATGCCATCTTTCCAGGGGTGCCATCCATGTATTTTTGTGATGTGTGTGGTGACTAGCACAAGCTTGCAAAGTGGTGCATTCGTTAATACTGATTTCAGGGACTTAGCCTTTCCACTAAGTCCTTGATCTGTTTATCTCAATATGCCATATGTTCATATTGTTTCCTAGTGATCCGTGCCTCTTTGGAGGATGATCAGTAAGGATGTTTTGTTAATCTTGTAGTGCTCTATCCATCCATGTCTTTGTTTGCAATTATGGAGCACCCTAGCTTGAGTCAATCGAGGTCTACTTTTGCTATTTCGTGAATCTGGGCAGATTGTCTACTTAGCGATTTTGCCGAGGATGTTGTCGTTGATCCGTGCATGCTATGCTATTGTTCTTGCAATGTCTAGCTTGTATAATGTGTATTCTTGATGGGTGTATTCTTAGATTGTCATGGCTTGCTCTGTAGTGAGTGCATCGAGCTCGTAAACATGCCTACTTGATATCTGTTTTTGCATGCTCCAGTTTTTCACTAAGTCTGTGACCTGATTATGTTTTTGCCATGTTCACATGCTTGCAATTGTATTTTCTGTTCCCTTTTGGCTCAAAGTCACTAAGGGACTTTTGTTAAGCTCTTTGAGTAGCTCCATGCCATGCTTTACTTTGCCATGTTCAGGCCCTGTAGGATATAGTTTTCATGCTCCAAAGTGTGCTACCTGATCTGAGATTCCAGACAAGTGTTAATTTCACTGAGATCTGTTTACTAAATGCATTTTTGCCATGCTTGTTTGAACCTGTTAATGGATGAATTGGCCGTAGCTTAGTGCTAGTCTTTTGTTAAGCATCATGAATGGATCCCTGCCATGCATTTTGTTGCCATGTTTGAGTGCTGTAGCATGTTTAACTTGTTGCATTTAGATGGCTACTTGCTGTTTATCGCAGACCGTGGTCATATTTGTATTGCTTGCCATTTCCAAACCGTAACTCCGATTCCGGTGATTTTTATATCGTTTTCAAGCGAAATCATCTCACCTTTCCAGTGACACACTTGGATTTCCAAGTTGAGGCCAGGTTCATTCATTCCTTGTCAAATCTTGCATATGCATCGCATACCGCATCTCGCATATCATACCATGTTCATGTGTTGGTTGTTTACTATGTTGTGTGCTTCTTTTCGGTGTTTGCTTCTTCGGATTGGTTTCGGTAACATCGCGTTTATGCGGACCCGTTCGTCTACGTCCGTTTATCTTCTTCATGGACTCGTTCTTCTTCCTTGCGGGATTTCAGGCAAGATGACCATACCCTCGAAATCACTTCTATCTTTGCTTGCTAGATGCTCGCTCTTTTGCTATGCCTATGCTACAATACCTACCACTTGCTTATCATGCCTCCCATATTGTTGAACCAAGCCTCTAACCCACCTTGTCCTAGCAAACCGTTGTTTGGCTATGTTATCGCTTTGCTCAGCCCCTCTTATAGCGTTGTTAGTTGCAGGTGAAGATTGAAGCTTGTTCCATGTTTGGAACATGGATGTTTTGTTGGGATATCACAATATCTCTTATTTAATTAATGCATCTATATACTTGGTAAAGGGTGGAAGGCTCGGCCTTATGCCTGGTGTTTTGTTCCACTCTTGCCGCCCTAGTTTCCGTCATATCGGTGTTATGTTCCCGGATTTTGCGTTCCTTACGCGGTTGGGTATAATGGGAATCCCTTGACAGTTCGCTTTGAATAAAACTCCTCCAGCAAGGCCCAACCTTGGTTTTACCATTCGCCACCTAGCCTCTTTTTCCCTTGGGTTAGGCCAGCCCAAGGGTCATCTTTATTTTAACCCCCCCGGGCCAGTGCTTGTCTCAGTGTTGGTCCGAAATGGGCAGCCTGCGGGGCCACCTCGGGGAAACTTGAGGGCTGGTTTTACTCGTAGCTTGACCTATCCGGTGTTGCCCTGAGAACGAGATATGTGCAGCTCCCATCAGGATGTCGGCACATCGGGCGGCTTTGCTGGACTTGTTTTACCATTGTCGAGGATGTCTTGTAGAACCGGGATACCGAGTCTGATCGGAATGTCTCGGGAGGAGGTCTATTCCTTCGTTGACCGTGAGAGCTTGTCATGGGCTAACTTGGGACTCCCCTGCAGGGATTTGAACTTTCGAAAGCCGTGCCCGCGGTTATGGGCAGATGGGAATTTGTTAACGTCCGGTTGTAGAAAACCTAAAGTTGACCTTAATTAAAATGCATCAACCGCGTGCGTAACCATGATGGTCTCTTTCCGGCGCAGTCCGGGAAGTGAACACGGTGTTGGAGTTATGATTGACGTAGGTTGTTCTAGGATCACTTCTTGATCATAGTTTATCAATCGTGCTTTGCCTTCTCTTCTCGCTCTAATTTGCGTATGTTTAGCCACCATATATTCTAGTCGCTTGCTGCAGCTCCACCTCATACCTTTACCTTACCCATAAGCTTAAATAGTCTTGATCGCGAGGGTGTGAGATTGCTGAGTCCCCGTGACTCACAGATACTTCCAAAACCAGCTTGCAGGTGCCGATGAGTCCGTGCAGATGACGCAACCAAGCTCAGGAGGAGCTCGATGAAGATCTTGTCCTTTGTGTTGTTTCGTTCTAGTTGATCAGTAGTGGAGCCCAGTTGGGGTCGATCGGGGACCTTGTCGCTTTTGGGGTTCTTCTTTTATTTTGGTTCCGTAGTCGGACCTTGAGTGTATTTGGATGATGTAATGCTTTATTCATGTATTGTGTGAAGTGGCGATTGTAAGCCAACTATGTTACTCTTTCCCTTATGTATTACATGGGTTGTGTGAAGATTACCTCACTTGCGACATTGCTTTCAATGCGGTTATGCCTCTAAGTCGTGCTTCGACACGTGGGAGATATAGCCGCATCGAGGGCGTTACAGGTGGTGACCTGCAAATCCCACTTGCACCTGCACAAGTGGTTGAGCTCGGCCTCGATCAGCTCCAGGTTGGCGACGCCCTCACCCACGACAGATACAAGTGCCAGGAGCGAGGGGGGAGGGGGACCTCCGACACCTCGATGTGGAAGAAGCCCATGTCCTGAATGCCATGCCCATACATCATGATCTCCTGCATCATCGGGCGATCTGGGCAGAGAATCGCGGGGTGGCCGGAATCCTTGCAGATGTAGCACCTCGGAGGGTTGGGGAAGGCCACCAGGAAGTGCCCGGACAGGCCGCAATTGAAGCACGACGGACCGTCCGAGGTGGAGTTGGAAACCAGAGGTGGAGCCGCCGCCGCGGCGGTGGATGCCGGGGCCGGGGGGCGAGAGGGGCCCTTCTTCTTGTTCTTCTTCTTGGCACCCGGGCGACCCCGGTTCCCATTGCCTCCATTGGAGGGAGGGAGAGCAGCTTGGTTGTGCGGGGGCTGGTAGCGGCGGGGAGCTTGGGCATTGGTGGCGTTGGCGGGGGGCTGTTGACGGGAAGGAGAGGGGGAATGGTCCCGCCGGCGCGGCGGGGAGGGGGACCTCCGCCGGGAAGACTGCCGGGCCTCCCCAGCCGGCGACCGGCCGCGGTCCCACGAGTCCGCCCGAGGGGGCGAGTGGCGAGCCGGGGAACGGGAACGGCGGGCGTCGCGAACAGGAGACCGGCGGGCAGGGCGGGGGGAGGAGTGCCGAGAGTCGCGACCGGGGGACCGCCGGGCCGGGCGGGAGGAGAGTTGCTGCCGGAGATCAGCCTCCCGCCTCTGACCGTCGGGGAGGGCCTTGGAGGGTCTCGGCGGTCATCTGCGTGGCGTTTGGGGCGGCCCGCGCCGTCGTCCCAATCCCGGTTCATGACCGGCGGGGGAGGAGGGGAGGGCGCAAGGGGGCTGGGGGCGCCGGCGAGCAAAGAGCAACGAGGGGCGGCGGGGGGGGCGTCGGGGAGAGATACAGGAGTCGCGGGATTGGGGACGGGTTGACGGGGAAACCCTAGCGGGGGCCAAATGGAACGCTGGACCGGGCCCAAGCCCACCGAGGGGCGCGGCCCAGCAGCCGCGGGGGGAGCAACCGGTCCAGGGGCCGGCCCACCAAGCGGTCAGAAGCCCGCACCCCACTGTGCGGCCCAGCGGCCGAGGAACTCGGGATGGGCCCTAAGGCGAGGCCCACGGGACAGCCCGAGACCAACGCGGTCCGGTACGACAACCCCGGGGTGACCAGGCGAGGGGCAAGGGTTTCCCCGAGCGCCGTCGTGGTGGCCGCCGACGGGGCAGGACGGAGGCGGCGAGGCCAGGCCGGAGCGCGCCGGGTTCCAGGAGGCGAATGGACGGAGGAGCCGAACGCGGAGATGAAGGGTCGGAAAGGTGAGCGCCTGACGAGCACCGACGAGAGCGCCGACGAGATTGCCAGTGCCGGGCCGGCCGGGGCCAAGGAGGACGAGGCCGGGGCAGCGGTTCTCCAGGAGGAACTTGTAGGGCCGCGGTCGGCGGGCCAGCCACGCCCCACCCGCCGGCACGGCGCCCCCGGCGACGGGACCCCGATCCCAAGGAGGCACCTTGCCCAGCCACCGCCTGAGCTGAGCTCGAAGGCCGGTGCCGTCGCCGGGCGGACCCACGGGCGGCCGAACTCCCACCCCTGAAAGTAAGGCCACCGGCGGAGTCAAGCCGAGGCACCCGGGCAGGAGCCTTGGGGGGGGGGGGCGGTCGCGGCACACAACGGGGCGCCCCGCGGCGAGGTCGTCGGCCTCAGCGAGGTCTGCCCAGACCACCCGAGACGGCGCGGCGTGGGGAGTCGACGGCGGGGCAGGCGAGGGGGTCCCCGGCGGGCGGGAAGCGCGTGAGGAAGGGACGAGGGCGTTGGCGGCGGCGGAGCCGCCGGCGCGCTAGGGGCGTCGCCAGAGCCAACGGTCAGAGGAGCCATCCCACCTTTTGTTTTCCCCTCTTGGTCCTTACTCTGTATTACAACAGCAAGAGCCATTTTAGATACAACAAATACCATTTTAGATTTCGAATCAGAGGACCCTAAAGCTACAAAGTTAGAACGTAATTTTACACTGCATGGAAAAACATGGTGATTTTTTCCCTCAAACAATAACTAGACAAAGATAGTTAGTGTGCATTGCCAAAATTCGATTCACATTGTACTGGACTGGAATATACGTTCAAATTTATATGCCTAAAAAGACTGTACTGGACTGGAATAACTAAACAAATATATATGCCTAAAAAGAATGTTATGGACTGGAATATACGTTCAGATTTTAATTGGTTCAGATTGTAACAATTTCAATCCATCACAAAACTAGATTATTCTACTAATGAGGTTGGAGAGAAGTATATTCTGTTCTAGGAGAAAAGAGCAATTGTCATAAGTAGAATATAAATTATAGTTGCTATGCCATAGATATCAATTCCACAAGTTCATGGTAAAAGCATAATTAACGATAAACTTTCTTCGTCCATCTGGTTTATGTGTCACCCTCAAATTTTCAGAATAACTTTGTCCTAAATTTTGATTAACAAATTATGTGTTATATGTCGCACAAAGTATACATATCATTGGAAACTTCTTTTGAATTCGAATCCACTGACATACATTTTGCAACATATAACTCGGTTGTATTTTGATATAGTTAAATTTCCTGTCAAATTTGGACTAAAAATTTCCAAACGGAGGAAGTAACCATCTCTTCATCATCCTTATCGTCCCCCGCAAAAAAATCATTGTCGTCAACCTTCTCACCATAGTCCTTCTGTTCGGCGCCGTCCTCCTCCTCCCCCCCTACCAAAAACCACATGGCTCGCCTCGGTGTGGCAGCCCCTGAGACGCGGCCTTCCACCATCTCCACTCTAGGGGCACCCTCAGCCTCTTCCATTGCTGGCGCAGATAACCGCGATGCCGAGTATGACATTGAGCAGAATGGATGGAGAATTGGGTTCAGAGGGAAGAATGTGAATGTGAAGACGTGAGGCCGCAGACGAATTATATTGACCGGTAGAGTTTATATAGTATGTCGAGGAGAGAGAGCACAGCTGAGAAGGTTGAGATATGCCAGGATTACATTTTTAATAAGCTAGGGAAATAAATCTCCATGATTGTGATTATCCTTGGCTCGTGATCTTCATGATCGGTGATGGGTGCCATAGACGGACTCCATGCATGGCAGTAATCCTACGTGCATGGCTAGATGTATTCGCCCAACAGGATGGAAGGGAAACGTAGAGCATAACGGGAATGAATGATTTTTTATTTGAGCGCGGGGCTATTTCATTCAATTCTGGCTCTTTTAGGGGAATTCTGGCTTCTTTTTCTAGGGGAATTTCATTCCAGGCTACTAGAGGATCTAAAATGTTCCAGGTAGAATTTTTTTATTTTGAGCCTATTCTTGAAATGCCGTGGAGTGTTTCAAGAATAGTCCAAGAACCGAGTTCCAGGTAGCTAGAATCAAAAGGGTTACCCATCTCTCAAATCAAACCCCAAAATATTCCAGTATCAACCATAAGTTTCGAAGAAACATTGGATTTGAAAATCACATGAAACAGTCAATATGTACTCCAAAAGGATCGACATCTTCATTTGCTTGAACTTTGTCAGATGTTGAATTTGCGCATTGGATGATAACAGAGGCTGAAATTAGCAAGTATTGGCTCGGTTTGGATTACAATGTAAATACAAGCCAAGTTTGCAGAATAGTCCATTATATTTTACAAATGTATGGACTAAAGTGAACCCACGGCCAAGAGGAAATCAATCCAACGGCACGGTGACAATCCCCAAGTACAAGGGCGGCATGAGCTTCCGTGACATAAGAATTTTTAACTAGGCACACCTTGTGTGCCAGCCGTGGCATATCCTTGGTAGGGTGGCCATTGCTTTCGACTTTGCCATGAAGTCATTATCAGTAAGAATAAAGACCGAACATGCTGTTCATATCACAATTATGGTGAAGGAGTTCGCTCAACGGCACAATTTTACTTCGGTAATATTTCTCGAGTTGAAAGAATGCAATTTTGAGGTGCATAAACTAATTAAGGGGATAGTCACATATGTGGCATGTTGATCTTCCAAGATTGCATGTATCCTATATTTTGTACCAGTAAAGCCCCCAAAGCAGAGAGGAAGGGGTGCAGGGGCAAGAGACGGCACTAAATCGGCACAGTTTATGGGAGGTAGTATATATAGGTCTCACAGAAAAATTCTGTACAAGGTAGTGTGTGTTTTGAAAAGGAAGAGTTCAGATCCCACTTTCTTTTAACCACTGCAGTAAAGGGCATCAAGTGCCATGTGAATGGTTTTTACCCCAAGTCAGGGCTCAAGAGGACATGTCACCCTCACAGCTTCCTGCAACAACTTGATAATCTGACTCTCGTAATGATAACCGCTCTACTCTCTCGGGACCTAAGATCTGAACTATTTATAAAATTGTATGTGAAAGATGGAAAATAAAACAGGTATACCATGTCAACACTTTGAGTTCCATCACCAGATTACCACCATCCTCATATAAGAAGCACTTAATTAGATCCTCAAAAGGATAAAATACAGAGTTTGAACCACCATTTTTCACATGCTGCACTCAAGGTGCCAACAAACTTGCAAATGTGGTAACCACGAGCACGAAGTTAAAGAGAAAGGACGGTGCAAGTGCAAACCAGCTGATGAAAGCCATTGCAATAGCAGTCATAAACCTTGCACAAAGATTGCCCGCACATATCTTCTTATCATTATCAATAACAATGGTGACGCCCATCGATGCACATGCTGCACTCAAGGTTAGCGTCCCTGTGATCTACAAAAAACATTAAGGTGAAAAATGAATGAGTTCGGCAGACAGAAATATGTGCATCTTGTTATGAAAATTATTTTCTATTCATGAAATTAAAACATATTAACCTACAAGTCTAAAATTAATGAGAGGCGTGGTTGATTTATTAGGTGCCTGTGAAAATATGACTCACCCAGTCTCCAACGGAAAATATGAACATAGCTCGGAGATTTAGCAACGAACGTTTGACGAGAAGTGCATAGATATACACAAAGGCTAGGGTGAGGCTCCACAAACATTGCAGACTGGCAGCTGCTACGAGGTAGCTGTTCAGAACAACAACAATAAGTTAAGCTCATCATCTATAGAAGAAAAAACAAGATCCTGTATTCTGAGTTCTAATATCAACACCCTAGGAGAAAAAAACTGTGATTGTTATGCTATAATTGCACCACAGAAATCAGATGAGCCAAAATAGTACTTTTCATGTAGTTAAATATTATCTCCAAATAGATCTCGAATTTGTTTCCTCAACGACATGCATTTCATATGATTTGTCTATCACAATCACAATATTCTGAATTCCAGTAACCAAAAAATGTTAACCTAACCTACTTACCAACAGAGAAGTTTTTTTTTTGGAACTATGCATGCAGACTACTACAAAAAAGAACAACCCGCTAGAAAATCTTGCAAACAAGCAAAACTTCAGACTGTTAGTTTTACACATCTGTAAAATCACAAAAAATCTCTTTTTATTCTAAAACTAACTCTTAGTGCAACATTCATGTTAAGCCACATCACCCCAAAAAGAATAGTCGTCGGATTATGTTGAGGACCAATCAAATTCGTTAGATCTAGCCAGTTGCGGCCTACAAACAGCCATGTCCTTTGGTTAAAAAGACACGTAACTTGGTGAAAAGATGTCCTTTGGCTAAAAGACGCATCCCTTGGTGAAAGAATGTCTCTCTGTGGAAAGACACACCACTCGGTGAAGATGTCTCTTCACGGAAGACATGTCACTTGGTGAAAAGATGTCTCTTCGTGAAAAGACACTCCCTTGATAAAAAAAATGTTTCTTCGTGAAAATGCATATTAGAAAATAATGAAAATAAGGATAATAATTCTAAAATTAATAGGTTACAAAAATCTGTTTTTTACTTCCCAAAAATGCCAAAATTGCCTTAACAGTGCCAAAAAAATAATGTACCAAAATTTAACAGTTCAATTTATTTATGTATTTCAACACCATTTCAAACTTGCACCTCTATGCTGAAAAATCCAATTTCATATATAAAATTGTAAATATACTAATTAAAAATATTTAATCATACCCGCAACAAAGCGTGGGCTATACACTAGTGAACCTCTATAATATAATCCTTGTCTCCTCCCTAAATAATAAAATGTTGATTCATGGGCTTATGTTAGTTGCTTCAGCTTTGAGATATAATACAACCCTGTTAGTTGTATACATATCTCTCATCCATTCCATATTTTCCCCTTTCAACTCTAGAAATCAAAGCACCATCAAAATGCACGTGCACATTGTCATCTTCCATGCATCACTGGGCTTACTTGAGCACCGCGCATACGAAACCACATTATGCCATCCTGGCTACTTGTGATGCAATTGTGACTTGAGAGTTGTATGGCAGGCAATGAGTAGGTCCACCCATTAAACTCTACAAGCATGGAGTGATGGGGGTCCAAGTTTCCCAACACAGATACATGATCAGCACCATTTACTATTAATGCAAGGTTATTTATTGCCAAGGTTTTCATGCTTGTGAAGGCATGGAAATATGTCAAAGAAAGGTAAAGTCACATATTCTTTTTAGCTGATACTTTATAATAAAAAGCATGGCTAGAACTTAGCTAGTGAAGTGATTGCACTGGTCAAATGTATTCGGAAATTTGGAGTTCAGCTACGCAACGAATGAACTAGTGATCCATAGTCGTATAAATCAATTGGTTGTTATAATAAATAGAGATATTTTCTTGGCACCCTATAAACGATTAGGTGGCAGATGTAAAACTACATCAAACAGAAAACAGCTACATGTTTAGGAGTGAATATTTTGAGGTGTTAGTTGTGAATGAATAAACCATTATTGTCTCTTTAAGTTGTCATCGACATAAGCATGATATTAAATATTCATGAGCACATAACTCGAATTCAAAAAAAATAAAATATATAGCAAACAAAGACGTTGCTTGGGGAAATCACTGCCACTAGCTAACTTGGTGGATGGCAGCCGATTAATTATTACTAAGATCACAACTGTTAAATCATCATCATTAACCTATATAAATCATAGATGTCAATCTTCATCACTGGATCTATAAAAATTCACAATCAACAGGTTATATCATAATTGTATATCTAGACAGAACTTCATAATTAATTATACCTAATGAACACATTTATTTCTTCATAATTGTTCATATAGCTAGATCTAAGACATATTAATTAGATCATCATACCTATATCTAGACAGGTCTTCATAGTTGTACCTAAACACAGATAGATCATCATAGTTCTATCTAGAAAGATTAAATCAGATCACAGTACATAGATGTCCCTTTATTAAATCAGATCACGTTACATAGATGTCCCTTAACTTGATCTGACAACTTATATGGTGGACATTTATATGGGATACAACCGTTAGACCGTGATAACTAAATGTACATATTAATCAATGTGAATCTGGTGTATCTTAATGATATTGGAAGACAATTGGCATAAGGTAATAATTTTATGTTTCATAGAACATGTACCTAGCTAGGCTTATATACATACGTTAACCCAAATGACATACCATAACTATGCATACTGATCTAATATCACACACAAATAAAACAATCAGAAAATCATGATCCGAACATCAACTAAGATCATGTAGAAAATATCACGTACAAACGAGTGAGTGGCTGGCCTGATATTCTTTTGAACTCCGATAATATAAAAACACTGGCCAAGCTTTACTTTCATACATACTGATAATATGTAGAAACAACATGGCAACTCACACCCAGTCATAAAAATAACATACTAACTCAGGTGCAAACCTACCGACTAGGTGGCTTGCTATCTGAATTTTAGTTTTGCGTGTTGAATTAAATTCGCATACAATTGATACATGTAGTATCTTTCCAAATAAAATAATAACACATTACCTCTGAAGTTCAAAAGTAATACTAGTTTATTTAAGTCATTCCCGCGCGATTGCGGAGGACCCCAATCTAGTTTCGAATACATTTATGATCAGCAAACAAGACTCAAAGCATTTCTTGAGATTATATTTATGCTGCATCCAAGAAGACAACTGAGATAATACCACAACAAACAATTGCATTTTCAAAAACAAGGCATGCACCATCTTCTACTAAAAATATCCAATGAGCTCAGTTCGTTTAGCTGGCCTTGCAAGGGCGTTGTGGATGCCACCAGACTAGAAATTAGGCCTTAGACTTTCTTTCCCTTTTCTTTTTCTAGTTTACTCACACTTGTAATTGTTACAGCCATCTTTGGCGCCCCCTCTTAATGAACGAAATCAGCACTGGCTGCTTTTCGTCTAAAAATAACAATATACCACAACGAGCATGGCCATGTTTTCTTTTAATCGTGCTGCCTCTTTCAGGATGCCAAATCAATTTTAAAAAGCATAAAATACTGAAATGCACGAGTAGACATAAACATTTCTCTTTGTGGAATTAATTAAGGAACCCTAATAACCTTTCCCCATCAGAAACTTGTTCATTATCTCTCATAAAGATCTCTGCAAAATTGGGTAATTAAGAGATCTCAACTGAAAACCAACACAGGCGCGTATAATTCTAGTATAGACAAGCCGGGTATGGTGGTGCACCTGAAGGCGGAGAAGGAGGGGAAGACCCCGGTGGACGCCATGACGGCGATCGAGGCGGCCGCGGACAAGGCCTGCAGGAGGCGGAGGCCGACCCCGCCAAGCGTCCCCGCCGACCCCTGCGGGCTATTCATCCACAGTCCGGGCGGGGGAGCGTCCGCTAGCTCTACCTGCAGCGGCGGCGCCGCCACGGGGTGCACCGTCGTCTGCCGGCTAACCAGCATCTCCACCCAAGGGTTTGGGAGATTTTAGAAGCCGGGGGGTGGAGAGGAAGGGGAGAGGCGACTGGGTCGAGAAAGTCAGCGTTAGGTTCAGTTTCGTTTGGTCTCTGAATGTCAGCGTGCCCACGTGAGCCTTTGGGTATTTTTATATAGGGATGGCGTCTTTCGTGTGTTCAGCCTCGTATGTGCACGTTGGGCATATGACTCGCGGAGCCCCACACTGTGCACCTCTTTCCGAGAAACTTCCT
Source organism: Triticum urartu (assembly GCF_056163025.1). Taxonomy (NCBI): domain Eukaryota; kingdom Viridiplantae; phylum Streptophyta; class Magnoliopsida; order Poales; family Poaceae; genus Triticum; species Triticum urartu. The sequence goes on from NC_141878.1 coordinate 103,720,697, forward strand.
TTGTTCTTGAAAAAATAAAATAAAATACAGTATGATATATCAAGAGGCTTGAATAAATAAGTTTTATATTACTAAAAAAACATAGTGCGAAGTAATAGGAAAACTCCCGTAGGATTCATCAATTCTTAAAATCAAACAATATATGCATAAAAAATTCTAAGGATTATGTTCTGTTCCTCCAAATTTCTGTGAAAATACTTTGAATCAAAGAGGCTCATACTTTCACAGGGGTTGCACAATAAAAGAGTTACTCCCTAAGAGCGTTTACATAACTCTTTAGTTAACTAAACGCTCTTATATTTCTTTACAGAGAGAGTACCTTGACTTGGGGTTGTGGATGTGACCGACGAAGAGGTGGAGGAAGCTCATGGTGAGGTGGAGTAGGTCAAGGTGAGGTTAGCGAGAGGAGGTGGCGAGATGGCAACATCAGCGAAGGGTGTCGCGAACAGGGATAACGGGTCAGGTGGGTCAGCAGAGCAGTGACGGGGGTGATCGACAGAGAGCGGAGACGGCGAGGGATGCATGGTGTCGGCTTCCAGGTGAAAAAAGATGGTGTTGAAACAAGAACTTAGAGCTCAAGGAGGTATTTAGGAGAGAGATAGAGAGAGGGCGCTCGAGATATTGAGGGTGGGTTTGGCTAAAATTTTGTGTAATTCCGACGAAATCCTAGGGGGCAGTGTGACTGTGTAGGCTCGATTAGCTGTAAAAGTATCTTGTGAGAACAGTTTGGCTTCCCCCCCCCCTTTCCGTGTGTTAATTAGTGTGTGTGTGTATATACAATTATACATACATTTATATTACTAGTTGTTATCAGTGTTTCTAAAAAACTACTCTACATTCATTCTGATATCTTGTGTATTGCATACGTCTCTTTCCAACCAATACAACAACATCAACACAACCACCGACGAAGCGTGTCTGGGTCGAAGGAGATTGTTGTCCGGTTCCTGCAGGGCAGCAAGAGCTGCAGCACCCAAAGGTTTCAGGCAACATATATGAGTTTCATGAAGAGGTCTCGCAGCAAAATTATGTACAAGGTCGATTTTTTTTCAAAACTATCATGTTTTTTGTAGCAATTTCGGAAACTATAGCGTAGAATGAAAAAAAAACGCAAAACTAGTAGCCCGTCGGCCAGGAGTGGGCCGAAAAGGGAGTTTTCGGCCAGGCCATGGTCGAAGTAGGCTTTTCGGCCGCGCTTGGGCCGAAAACTCGCTGTTGGCGGGGGCCCGGCCAAAAATAGTAGCTTCGGCTGCTGGGCGGCCGAACTGGGCCGTTTTCGGCCCACCGGTGACCGAAGCTGGCCTTTTCGGCCAGGCTTCGACAGAAGACGTTTTCGGCCAGGTCTAGGCCGAAAAGGTGCGGATAAGCACCCGTTCGCCCCTGCGCTGTGCTCTGTTCTTCGTTTCCCTTTCTCTCTCTCTCTCAATTCTTCTCTGTAGAACTCCCCCCCGCGCCGATCTCCTCCATTTGCCACACATTTGCAAATCCAACCCACAGAATCGGTAGATCATAGCAATCCCCACCGGCCTACGGTGTTATTTTTTGCTATGGGATAGTTTTTGATGTGTTTGGGGAGGAGTAGCCATGGTGGGGAGGAGGAGCCATGGTGGAGAGGAGGACGGGTAGCAGCAGCTGCAGAGGAGGAGGTGGTGAGGAGGAGGAGGTGGTGAGGAGGAGGAGCAGGTTGGGGGCTGACCGGAGTTGAACCTCCGGTCGTCGGGGGCGGCCTTGTCGTTCTCCGGTGGTGCAAGCAAGAAGCGGACACACACTTCGAAGGTATAATCACGTCGTCACAAATATTATGTAAATATTAGCGCATAGTTCGTGTAGCGGATAATATTAGTGTTCGTTGTGAATTTCAGTGTTAATTTAATTTAGGAGGCATTTTAGCGCATAGTTCGTGTAGCGGATAATATTAGTGTATATCGTGAATTTTAGTGTTAATATATTTTTGGAGGCATTTTAGCGCATAGTTCGTGTAGCGGATAATATTAGTGTATATTGTGATTAATATAGTTTAGTTAGTGTATATAAGTCATATTGTGAATTTTAGTGTTAATATATTTTTGGAGGCATTTTAGCGCATAGTTCGTTGTGATTAATGAGAAGATGACAATGTCTGACAGTTGAAAATGTCTGAATCAGTAAATCTGAATGTTTACTACGGCGCTGGTAATGTTCGATATAATGAGTTGGGGGTTGATCTTAGCGAGTTTAAAAATGGCGTCATGACACTAGCAGACCCGGATAGACTGGACATTAGACAATTGAAATACTGGTTGACAACTAGTTTCGGGCTGGATCCTGAAGTATGTTCCATTAGTATTCATGCATTGTGGACCAAATCTTGTAAAAATGTCAAGTGGGAGTTGATGCCGGTAGATAGGAGCCAACATTGGTTGTCCCTGTTAAGACGCTGCCGAGACCGAAGAATCCACCCATATGCACTTGTGCAACCTGTGCCGAAGGAGGAGAATACCGTACAACTCCACAGGGGGTATGAACCCGGCCAAGGCAGTGAAGTGGCTAACGAGATTGTTTTATCCGGGTCACAGCCACAAGATGTCGATGGTAGCCAACCCGAGAAACAGTCAGACTACGTGCCACACAATGTTTGTGGTCCTGATACTGGACAGAGTAGCCATTCGATAATATTAGCTGGTTCTGTTTTTGCTGATGGGGATGAGGAAGGGGATGAAATGCAGAGGGTGATGGAGGAAGAGGACGAGGACGGATTGGTGGAGGAACTGGATTCTGAAAATTCTGAGGATGAAGTTGAGGTACCGATTCCTTCTGCATGGGAGCAGGACATATCCACCGGCCTTACGGTGAACGATGGCCATGAGACTCCATGGCAGTATAATCTGAACCAAGTACAAATAGGGGCTATGTTTGATACAAAGAAAAAATTGAAGTATGCTGTGATAAAGTGGGCTATGTCTACGCAAAGGGTTTTCAAGACACACATATCAAGTCCAACAAACTATACCGTGAAATGTGTTGTAACAGGTTGTCCTGGGAAGGTGCACGGGCACGTGCCGAAGTATGACATCCACTGGGTTGTCACCATTGTCGTACCACATAATTGTGTGAGGACGAACCTGCTGGTCAAGCATCCGAACCTGACTTCAAGTCTCATTGCGCAACTCATGTATACTGAGATAGTAGAGAAGAAAGATATGGAAGCAAAACACATCCAGACAGCAGTGAAGGTCAGATGGAATTATGTCATTCCTTATGGGAAGGCTTGGAGGGCTAAGGAGAAGGCTATGGAGGAAAGGTTTGGGACGTTCTTCGACTCATATGATAATGTTGTCCGTCTCCTGGGCATACTGAAGGAGAGGAATCCCGGCACTTATGTGAACGTACAACACATGAGGTTGCTGAGTATACCAGATTTCAAGGTGTTGAAACGAGTGTTCTTCTCTTTTGCTATGTGCATCGAAGCTTTCCGACATTGTACTCCTGTTATATTTGTGGATGGTACATTCCTGACCGGTCAGTATAGAGGGCAAATCCTGACTGCTATTGGTGTGGACGGGAACAATCAAATCATCCCACTTGCCATGGCATTTGTGGAGGGTGAGAATTTTCTCAGCTGGGTATGGTTCTTCCGCCAAGTGAAAATTGCCATCGTGAAGGACCGACCAAACGTGTGTGTCATTCATGACAGACATGCTAGTATATTGAAGGCCGTGAAGACACTTCATAATCCAGCAGATGACGAACCAACACCTTGGAGGGACTTGCAGAGCCGGTGGTGCATGCGCCATCTTGGGGCTAATTTTTTCTCACTGTTCAAGAACAAGCGGTTGATGAACTTGTTCAAAAAATTATGCAAGCAGAGCCAGCAGCGGAAATACGAATTTATTTGGTCAAAACTAGATGAGTTTACTAAGAAGCAGGTCCATGCAAGGAAGAAAATGGAAGAAGATCAGGTTAAATTAGCAGCACTCATCGCGGAGCTAGAGGAGCCAGTTGGTCTTTGTGACTTGCCAGCAATTGACCCTCCTAATACTAAGAGAAAGAAGGGAAGGGCAATAAAGAATTTTTCTGAGTGGATAGAGAAAGAGCCTCCAATGAATTGGTCTTTGCTGCATGACACACATGGAGCTAGGTATGGCCACATGACAACCAATCTTGCAGAGGTGTATAACTTTGTGCTGAGAGGGAATAGAGCATTGCCACTCACAGCTATTGTGGAGGCTGTATTCCATGGCACTTTGAGATATTTCAGAGAAAGGCACGAGTTAGCAAAGAAGCATATTGAAGATAATCAGAACACACCTTATTGTAGCCGTGTCATGGAATACATGGCAAAGAAGATAGAGAAAGCAAAGAAGTACAGTGTCAGACTCATAGGGAATCAAGAAAGGAGGTATGAGGTTCAGCTTCCTACCGATGGTTTTGGTTCTGGAAATGAGGTGAAGACACACGAGGTAAAAATTGGAACGGAATTATATCCAACGTGTGAGTGTACATGCAACAAACCGAAGTTGTTGCACCTACCTTGCTCTCATGTGTTGGCCGCCTGTGGCCAGATTGAGTTGGATGCTATATCCTTCGTGTCCCCATACTATTTAAAAGAGGCAGTGCTCAACACCTGGACAGGCGAGATGACAGGGTTTAGAGTCATCGGCAATTTCAACAAGGTAAACGACGGTGAGAGAGTATACATCCCGCATCCAGACCTTCGGCGAACAAGTAGGGGCAGACGAAAGGCCCGTCGCATCCGGAACGATATGGACCAGTCTGAAGCTGGTGGAGCAACCAGACAATGTTTGTTATGCGCGGCTTATGGGCATAGGATGAAATATTGTCCCAACCTGAACAAAGATGGTGCTTCCGCATCGACGAGTGCTTCCACATCGACGGCTGCGACAATAGGAGCAAGAGGCGGACGTGGTCGTGGCAGTCGAGGCCGAAGGGGCGGACGAGGAAGAAATAACTCACAAGCTATATAATGTGCCGTAGTGGGTTTTAATATGTAATATGTCAGGACTATGTTTTAATTTGTAATATGTGAGGACTATGTTTTAATTTGTAATATGTCAGGACTATGTTTTAATATGTAATATGTCAGGACTATGTTTTAATTCGTAATATGTCAGGACTATGTTATAATTTGTAATATGCCGTACTATGTTTTATTTGCACCTGAGATTTGTTGTTTGAATTGCAGATATGTCTTCGTATCCGTTGCTTAATGGTAACATCGATAGAAAGCACCGGGGCGCCCTTACGGAAGCGGGCAACAACTTAGACGTGTTGGTCACTCGTACCCCAAAGACTAACTGCCTGATACACGATTCATGGGTTGATAGGTATGTGTGCATATAATGGAGACCATATAATGACTTACTATGTTTGACATACTTTTCATAACCGCTAACAATCTCTTTATTTTGTAGGTTAAGTTGGGCTGGACTTCTACCCTTGGCACGGCTGGTTGAGGGTACATTGGATGAGTGGATTGATGGTCCGGACTTAGATGAGGCAGGTGAACCATTGCAGTTACACAAGAGGCAAGTGAAACGTTTCTCTTACGACAAGTCACTCCTTACCTGCTTAGTAGATAGATGGAGACCAGAGACACATACGTTTCACTTTCCTTGGGGAGAGATGGCGCCTACTTTACAGGATGTGTCTTACTTGTTGGGATTACCTCTGGCCGATGCTGCCATAGGTCCCTTAGAGGCAGAATCTGGGTGGCAAGCAGCGATGCAGACCCGTTTTTTGGCTGCAGTCCCGACTGCTAGGGCTATAGACAACGATCCTCATGGACCTCTTTTTAGATGGTTGAGCCAGTTTCAGGTAACCATCACGGCCACTTAAACAAATGTTGTTTTTTAGTTGTCCGATGTTCATACAATTATTACGTTTCTATGTAGATTGTCTTGTTAGGACATCCCGACGTTCAGTTGTCGGAGACACAGATTGACCGGTCCCTAGAGGCATATATTCTTTGGCTGTTCGGCAAGACAATGTTTAGGGAGAACCACGTGACCACTATCGATGCACGACTCATCGGTATTGCACGAGAGATAGCTGAAGCACGTTGCCCTGCGGATATTCTACAAAGGAGTTTTGGTTCTGCTGTGTTAGCGGCTACGTACAGAGGCCTGTGCAAAGCTTGCTTGTTGAAGTCTAGAAAATCTAGTCTTGTTGGATGTCCATTATTGTTGCAGCTTTGGTCATACGAGAGGTTCCCTATTGGACGACCCTATGTCTACATTGATAAACCTTTTGGTTTGGAGGACTTAGCTGGGACTTATGTGCCTGCTATCGGCGACTTACCTACTATGGGATCTGTTTGGACACGGCGAGAGGTACTTTTATATTAAGTAACAATTAATTCAATTATTTCTTGCCATTCAATAGTATTACTAATGCTTATTTGTTGTCATGCACAGAGACAGTTTGCGCATACTCAGGTTAGGGGATGCTACCCGTCCTTCATGGCGCAGTTTGATAGTTTGCATGAGGATCAAGTTATTTGGGAGCCATACTCGCCTCAGGCTATATCATCGAGGTACCCAGTTGGGATTTCTGGATTGTGCACTAGAGATCGGCACTTTTGGATGACCAAGGCCAAGTTGGTGTTCGACGTGACGGTTGAGGAGATGTCTCTTCATAGGGTGATGAGACAGTTCGGTCTATATCAACAGCCTGAGATTCCAGATATTCCACACTTGTCAGACCACGTGCACAAGTAAGTACTAATACTATTTTAGTTGGCAGCTCTGCATTCATAATATACCTAATCATGTATCGCGCATGTCAATCTCAGGGACAGTCGCCTAGGAGGAAACAAGTCCATGGCTTATTGGATTCAGAGCATTACCCCTTACGTTGACGAATGGACTACCGCTGCGACAAATATCTGGGGTGAGGTTCGGCCCTTTAACTGGGAAATGTTCGGGTTGTATCTGCAGCGTTACCGGCATACAACGAGGATCTACTTGGTTCCATCAGTTGCTCCTGATCAGATCGAAACCCCTCTCACCAGCGATATGTACCCAACTGCCTCTGTTGTGGGAACCAGACACCACGCGGTAAATGCCTTGATTCTCATATGTTAAGTCTTTTGTTAATCTGGACATATTCGCTTGGTTGTCTATTCGTGGTGTCTATCATACAACAAGGATATAATTGGTTCACTCTTTGTGTACAGGGTGACTTGACACTACAGGCGCGAGAGGAGGTTTCCGCTTTAATGCGGCGCTTTCAGAGGGGAGAAACTATCCCACCGCGAGAGGGCGTCTCATGGTTGAGGCGTCTTGATGACAAGCTACGCGGGATTTACGCAGCTGTTACGTGTAGACGGACTTCGGATGTTGCACTTCCTCCTCCAGCACATCGTCCGCCACGTCCCTCTGTACAGCATTCAGAACCACGACCCTCTGTGCGCCGTTCAGAACCACGACCCTCTGTGCACCGTGCAGAACCTCATCCTTCACAGCCAGGGAGATCTTCCTGGCATGAGCCACCTCCTTCACAGCCAGGGAGCTCTTCCTGGCATGAGCCACCTCCTTCACAGCCAGGGAGCTCTTCCTGGCATGAGCCACCTCCTTCACAGCTAGGGAGCGCTTACTGGCATCAGCAGATGAATCTAGGTAACACTACTCACTACATTCTTTTGAACAATGTAGTAATCGTTCTTGCATTCTCAGCAGTCACTGATGCTTACTGGTGGTGCTTCGTTCATGCATTTGTATCAATTTTACTTTACCGCAGGCGGCAACCATTCGCAACCATTCATGCATTCAGAGCAGTCATCGATCCTTAGTGGTGATGCTTCGTACTTTGAGAGCGACCGCGAGGATGATGACCAAGCTACAAACATTTATGGCTTCTCGCAGACAGTGTTTCACACTCCACCACCACCACCGACGCAGGAGACACAGACCGTGACAGACGAGGTTAACTATGGTCATGGTTATCGCGAGCCTCGTCCACCGCCTCAGCGCTTATCGCCTTCCGGTCCTCGCCCGAGGAAGACCCAGACTCGTCGTCGTCCCCCGCAGTGATATGCTTATCTATCTATGTATGACTCATTATCTATGTTAGTTTCAGACTATTCGCAGCTGTGTGTCAGTATTTATGTATGAGACATGCTTCATGTATGTGTTACTATCGCACTTGCTTCTATGTGATCAGGAGACATATATTGTTTTATGTATGCGAGAGACATATTACTATTAATTCGCATTCTTATTTCAGTTACATTTCCAAATAGACTACAACCGATAATTAAGATACAAGTACATCTGAATTAAACGGTGCGGCTGAACTTGTGCAATACATCTTACATACTACAAAATGAAATTCAGATAGAACATAATGCCCTACAATAATACAATACAAACTAATAATGCAAATACATCTGAATAAAACGGTACAACTGGAATACATCTTACATACTACATGAAGTCATCATCGTCATCCTCCGTTGATGCAGCCCTCTTGCCCTTCGACGATGCGCTCCTCTTGCCCTTCGTCGATGCAGAACTCTTGCCCTTGGTCGATACAGAACTCTTGCCCTTCGCGGATGCAGAACTCTTTCCTTTGGACGATGCAGAACTCTTGCCTTTCGACGATGCAGAACCCGGAAGCGGCGGCATGAAGATATCATCGTCGTCCTCGCTCTGCTCAGTCCATAAAAATGGATGCTTTTCTGCAGTCCTTCTGAAAGTTTCACTCTTCGGCTCCACCACCTTCTTCCACCTTTCATGCAACCTAAGAAGTTCTTGACGTACCTCCTCATAGGTCCTTTCAGGCCACCCAGACCTACATAATTGGTGAGCCAACTCATTCATTATGGTGTCACTACCGGTGAGTTCGTCCCATGGAACTATCCTATTGTCCATCCTGAAATCGGTAGCTAGACTCAGCAGAGTGCTGCTCATCTCAGGGTGAAAACTACGATCGAATGGATAATGGGACATCTCGACTACACTACACTGGAATGCTTATCCACCTCCACCTGAAGCGGGTTTTATAGATACAGAGGAGAAAATGGCGGGAAAGAATAACTGCTGTATGGCGGGAAAGGGTTGGCGGGAAGGGATTGGCAGGCAAATAAGGCGGGAAGGGATTGGCGGGAAAATAAGGCGGGAAGGGATTGGCGGGAAAATAAGGCGGGAACGAATTGGCGGGAAAATAAAGTGGGAAGGGATTGGCAAGAAACGGGTGGCGAAAACATATGGCGGGAAGGGGTGGGCGGGAAACGGGTGGCGACAAAATACATTTCACCATGAGCCATGCAACTTCGGCCTAGGGTTGACCAAAAAGTGACTTTTCGGCCTAGACTAGACCAAAAAGTCTATTTCGGCCTAGAGTTGACCAAAAAGTGCCTTTTCGGCCAGGGGATGGCCGAAAAGTACTACTTCGGCCTAACTGTGGCCGAAAAGTATTACTTTGGCCTAACTGTGGCCGAAAAGTAGTACTTCGGCCAAAGAATGGCCGACGGGCTACTAGTTTTGGTTTTTTTGCATTACGTCCTATAGTTTCCGAAATTGCTACAAAAAATAACATAGTTTTGAAAAAAAATCTACAAGCTAGGTCTGGAGGGAAGAGCTCAGACTACTTGAATCACTGCAGTAAAAGGCACCAGGTGCCATATAAATGATTTTGAACTGAAACCTGAAGTCATGGCTCAGAAGGATCCCTGCAACAACTTGATAATCTGACACTCAAAGAGATAACCAAACTAATCTCTCGGACCTAAGTCCGAAGTATTGATAAAACTATATCAGTATATGAAAGCCGCAAAATAGAACAAGAGTACAGCATATCAGCACCATGAGCTTTGTACGAGTAGACCAAACAGTTCATCACAAGGTTACCACAATCCTCATATAAGAAGCATACTGCATTGCATCCTAAGAAGGATGAAATGCGGACATGAAATTATCCCCACATTCCCAATCTTGCCAATGTGGTGGTGGTGTAGGCGAAGTTAAAGAGAAAGGACGGCACAAGTGCACACCAGCTGATGAAAGCCATTGTAACAGCAGTCCTCAACCTTAAACAAGGAAGGGCTTCGCAGTACTTCACATCATTATCAATCAGAATAGTGATGCCTGCCGATGCACATGCTGCACTCAAGGTTACGGTCCCTGTGATCTACAGAAAACATCAAGGTGAAAAATGGATGAGTTTCAGGGAAAAGAAAAATGCGCTTCTTGTTAAGAAAGTCATTTGCTATTCATGAATTTGAAACATATTAACGTACAAGTCTAAAATGAATGACAGGCGGTTGTTTGGTTCAGGTGCCTGAGAAAATATGACTCACCCAGTCTCCAACGAAAAATATGCGTACAGCTCGGAGATTTAACAAGGAACGTTTGACAAGAAGTGCATAGATATACACAAAGGCTAGGGCGATGCTCCACAAACATTGCAGACTGGTAGCTGCTATGAGGTAGCTGGTCAGAAGAACAACAATAAGTTAAGTTCTTCATTTATAGAAGAGAAACAAAATCAGGTATTGAGTTCTAATGATGCCAACATCCAAGGTGAAAAAACTATGATTTTACCTAATTGCTCACAGAAATTAGATACACCAAAGTAGTACTTTTCATGTAAATGAATACTATCTCCAAGTAGATCTCCAATTTTTACCTCAATGACATGCATTCACATTATTTGCCTATCACAATCACAATATTCTGAATTTCAGTAACCAAAAAATATTAATCCACTTATCAACAGAAACAACAAAATGCGTTTTGAAACTATGCATACAAACACCAGCTCCTAATCTATCTATTCTATTATATATATTAAAAGCACACAATTCAAAACAAAAATAGAGAAATATCATAGAAATTACCACAAAAATCAGAAACATCCAACCATTAATCTTGTAGGCCCTGCGGCAACCATCAAAATATTAGTCGATGGAACTTCTTAAACCATCCCCTCCGAGATTAATCATTGCTATTAGATTGAGACTGGACAGCTCCTCGCGATAGAAAAAAAAGTGACAACCACGCCCGTGTTGTCATCATCCCCCTTTTTTCTTTTTTAAGAACCGCCCCCTTGGCAATTTATATTTAACTAATAGGCGGATTCGCATCCGATTGTACAATGTCAATCAGGAAAGCAGGATTGAACCGTAGCTGCTCTCACCGGCGCTTGCAAACAGGATTGAACAGTAGTGCAGATTATACAAGGTACCGTCGCTTCCTCTGTGCAGAGTAGATCAGATCAGATAGATGACAAGCTCGACCGTGGAACTTCTACACTGTTTCCATCGCACCGCTTTATGAATAAAGAACAAACAAAAGAACACGGCTGAATGATACAAGGTAGTGAGAAAGCCCTCTTACAAAGCAAATTCCAGGATAACCTGACAACATAAACGCACGCAACTACGTTGCCTAGAAATAATACAGGTAGGCCTGAATACGACGCCGCGACACACCCTATGACACCTAAGCACCACGACAACACACTGAGGAGGGGGAATGACACAAAGCATCGCCGCTGCCGAGTCCGAGACGGACAAGGTTCTTCACCTGGAGCCCTGGCATGAAGAGGAGAACCACAACGACGTCCTCGAGAGGGGAGCAGTGGCAGAGCTGCAACACCAAACCTGGGCGGGCCAATACAAAGAAAGCCAACTATTTTTACCAGCTTTGCCTAATTTACCCATCCAATCTCTTAAACACACTACAGGATGGGCGGGCCATAGCCTATTTCGCTAAGCCGTAGCTCCACCAGTGGAGGGGAGAGGGCACCCACGGGCATCGCCACTGTCAGCGTCAAAGCAAGGAGCTTTCGCTGGACAGCTCACATGTGTCACCAAGGGGCCTCCTACAGGACAACCACGTCGCGCACGAGCCTCCAGATCTGGTTTTGGGCGTCGCCACTGTCCATGACAAATAGCGAGCCTGAGCCACCCACCGCTGCACCCCTCACTGCCCCCTCCGCCAAGAGGCCACCACCGCCGTCATGGTGCCCACCAGATACCTAACCATGCACACCGCCACCCAGGGTTGCCGCCCCAACATCCATGGTGAGAGAAGCCACCAACCGCCCACTTTACAGTCCGTCAACCACGGTAGGAAGAGCGGAGGCACCTCACCCTACTCGTAGACAGGACTTGGCCTAGCGAACTCGCACGACGCCACATCCATGGACTTCCATCCATCCACCGGCGCAACGATGTCCCCACCACCACCATTACCCGCCGCGCCCGCGAGAAGAGGAACTCACTACTCGCGAGCACCACTTGGACCGAGCCCAGCGCCTCACCTACTTGGAGCGACAGCTCTGACCCGCCCCAGGCCCATATCTAGCCCACCCAAGTGCGAGACCTAGGTCCGGACCCTCTCTGTCGCCACGGGCCCAGGAGAAGGAAGGTCGCCACCACCACCCGCACCCCCCACCGCCACAAGCGTGTCGGCAACCTGTGCAACCATCATGAGCTCTCACCATGGCGTCAGCCGAATTAGAACACACCACTGTAGCCCAACTCCCTGCACCACCCTTGCTGATCGCCGCCTCGGCGTCAGATCCGACCAGATCTGGCTGGGGACCAGCCCGCAGCCTGCGCACAACAGCCCGAGGAGAAGACACCACAGCCGGTGCACCACGTACAAGCACCAAACTGTTGTTGTCCCACACGCTTGCCGTTAAGTCCCGCGTCACCCTAGCGCCCTCGCCCGAGAAGCCGCCCCACACCGGTCGGGCTTTGCCTGTAGGCGGCGGGGGAGAAAGGCCGAAAGGAGAGACTCGTGGCGTGCTGCGGTTTGCCCTTGGCCACCCACGAGAGCGACGTGGGTGTGGGGATTCTGAAAATGAAACTCTCCCTCTGCGTTTCTGATAATTATGTAAATCATTTTTGAAGCCCAGAGGTGATGCTCTCCTCTTCAGGATGTCGTTGCGGTTCTTCTCTCCGTGCCAGGTTCAAGGTGAAGGCCTTTGTGCATCTCGAACACAGCAGCGGCGACGTGTAGCGCTGTTTCCCCTCCTGAGGGCATTGTCATGGAACTTAGGTGTCCTGGGGTGTTTTCTTGGTTTTGTATTCAGGCCTACATGTGTAATCTTTCGGCAACATAGTCGCGTGTGTTTAGATTGTCCAGCTATCCCAGGATCTACTGTGTAAGAGGGCTTCCTCACTAGTTCTATCGTTTGGCTGTGTACTTTGGTTTGTGCTTTATCTATAAAGCGGGGCGAGAGTCTGTTCCGAGATTCATAGCCTTATGTCAGCTGCTCCAGCCTCGTTGGATTTCGTCTTCCGCACATGACGCATGTCTCTCACTCATTCCATATTTCCTCCTTTCGACTCTAGAAATAAAAGCGCCATCAAACTGCACATGCACATTGTTGTCTAACGTACATCCCTAGGCTTGCCCGAGCACCATACATACAGAACCATAGGATGCACTCCTGGGAGTGGTGTTGCAATTGTGACTCGTGCCGGGCAGCGAGTAGGTTCACCCCTTAAACTCTACCATCATGGAGTGAAGGAGGTCCAAGTTTCCAACACACGTAAATGACCGGCACCATTTACTATTAATGCGAGGTTATTAATTGACGAGGTTTTTGTGGTTGCAAAGGCGTGGAAAAATGCCGGAGGAAGAGAAAGTAAGCTACAAACTTCTTAGGTAATGCCTTACAATAAGAAGTATGCATAAAACATGGCCAATAGAAGTGATTACATTGGTCTAATGTATTTTGGAATTCAGAATTCAGATAGGCAGCCTGCCCCAACTTGCTTGGGATAAAAGGCTTTATTGTTGTTGTGGAATTCAGCCAGGCGACTAATGAACTAGTCATCCATAGTTGTAATTAAAAAATTGGGAATACAGAGGAGATCTGCGTGCCGATGTATTAAGATAAGAGAGAAATAGAGTACCACCACCCAATTACAAATAGAGGTTTTGTTACAGTTGCTTTGACGCCCCAAAAGCAGCCAAGAACCACCACCCCGCCAAACAGCCCTACAAGCAAAATTACGGGATTACTGTCCTAAGGCTATTGTTACCCACCATCCTCCAATCACCAACCAATAGTCGTATTAAATCAATTGGTTGGCATAATACGTAGAGGATTAGAACTCAGTTGATTTTTCTTGGCACACATATACAAGTGATTAGGAGGCAGATGTAAAACCGCATCAAACTAAAAGCAGCTACATGTCTCTAGGAGTGAATATTTTGAGGAGTTACTTGGGGATGAATAGAACAACATACTGATTGTTTCTTTTAAGTTGCCAGGGACAATGGGTGAAGCATAATATTCTTCTTGGTTTTTCTTTACTAAAAATTGTATTGCTTCAGGTATAGCATGATATTTAATATCAATGAGCTCATAAGTCTTATTAAAAAAATGTAGCGAACAAAGATGTTGCCTGGAGCACATCACTGTCACTAACTTGGTGGATGATAGCTGAATAATTATTACCAAGACTGATTCACAACTGTTAAACCATCATGATTGACCTATATAAAGCATAGTTGTAACTACTGGACCTAAAAAGTATCACAACCGTTAGTTTAGATCATAATTATATATTTGGACATAACTACATTATTAATTATACCTAATAAACATACATATTTCTTCATAATTTTGCATCTACCATCTCACATGTGTTAGATCATCATAACTATATCTAGACAGATCTTCATAGTCGTACCTAAACACAGATAGATTTTCATAGTTCTACCTAGACATATTAGATCAGATCATATTACATAAATGCCCCGTAACTTGATCTGGTGACTCATATGGTGGACATTTATATGGGCCACAACCGATCGACCATCATAACTAAATGTAAATATTAATCGATGTAAATCTGGTGTGTCTTAATGATTATTGGAACACATTTTTTTCCAGAAAACACAAAAGATTTGCGCTTCAATATATTAAGATGAGAACAACATTCGCTTTGTACAGGAAGAACTACACTGTGATCCCTCGCCCTAATCCCCAGACGAATGACAGTGAAGGTTTCCACAATACCTCTCACCACTATCGTCTGACTTTGATTAGCAATGTTATCGAAGACTCTACCATTCTGTTTCTAGGTTTATATCTTCGCCTATATCTGCTACTAACCTAACTATGTTGATCCAAATGACATACCATAAGTATGCGTACTGGCCTAATATCACATCCAAACAGAACAATCAGAAAATCATGATCCGAACATCAACCAATATCATAGACTTGGTTATGGTTAGCTTTATCTAGTTTGGTAGCAGTTTGTAGTAACAGACCGTATGGTTTCTCTACAAGAAATTGGAGAGAGAGGACTCTCTTTTGCTAAAAAAATGTAGAAAATATCACATAACCTACAAACAAGTGAGTGGTGGCTGACCTGATATACTTATGTACTGATATAATATAAAAACACGGTCTAAGCTTTAATTACAGATACTGATAACATGTAGAAACAACATGCCAGCTCACGCCCGGTCAGAAAAAGAACGCACTAACTCACGTTAAAACCTACCGACTAGCTGGCATACTATCTGAATTTTAGTTTTGGGTGTTGATTTAAATTCACATTCAATCGACACATGTAGACATATAGTTTGGCGTCCTTCCAAATAAAATAGTAACACATAACTGCGAAGATCCAATTTTTTTTGTTTATTTTCCCGCGCAATTGCATGGTACCCCATGCTGTGGGTGACTCATCGTCGAGAGATCGGTTGGTCGAGGGCTCTTTCTTTTCAAGTAGTCTCGGTGGGTGAACTCAGCTCCCACAGAAGAAGTCAGTAGTGAATCAAAGAACTCATGCATGTAATCAGTGACTAGGGATCGATCAATCGGATGCAATCAAATCATACAAAAAGAATTGGAAAGGGGATTAGTTTCCACAGAAACGTTTATGACCAGCAAACAAAACTAAAAGCATTTCTTGAGATACTCTTTATGCTGCATCCAAGAAGACAGCTGAGATAACACCACAACGAACATGATCCAATTGTCCAAATCAATTTTACAGAGCGTAAAATATTGAAATGCATGAATAGATATAAATATTTCTCTTTCTGAAGGAATTAAGGAACCCTAATAACCTTTTCGATCAGAAACCTGTTCCACATATTATCTCTCATACAGATACTCCGGAAAATCGGATAATTAACGAATAGTCATCCTAAAGCCCATAATCTACACAACTAAATACCGGAGATCTCAACTGAAAAACCCACAGGTAGACGAGACAGGAAGGGTAGGGTGGGGCACCTGAAGGCGGAGCAGAAGGGGAAGATGTCGGTGGACGCCATGACGGCGATCGAGGCGGCAGCGAAGAGGGCCTGCAGGAGGCGGAGGCCGACCCCGCCAAGCGTCCCCGGCGTCCCCTGCGGGATCCTCGTCCACACTTCGGGCGGGGGAGCATCCGCTAGCCCTACCTGCGGCGGCGGCGCGACCACGGCCACCGGGTACACCGCCGACGGCCGGCAAACAGGCAGCATCTCCTTACAGGGGTTTGCGAGATTTCAGAGGCCGGGGAACGAGGAAGAGGAGGCGCTGACCCGAGAATGTCAGTGTTCGGTTCAGTTTGGTCTGGTCGCTCTGAATGTCAGTGTGTCCACGTGAATGAAACTTGGCATTTTAGGGACGACATCTGTCTTCGGCGGCCTCGTATATGTGCACGTTTGGCATATGACTCGCGGAGCCTCCGGTGCCTGCTCTTTCCGGGAAACTTCCTCTGTTGGATATATTAAATTAAAAGACAGAAATAAAAACGCATAATTATATTATACATAAAAATAAAGAAATCAGAAGGCTTGAGGAAGCGAATCAACCTGTGGTTGAGTTGGTTAGGTGGACAGTGGTATTCCCAACCCATCAGGGTTCAAATCCTGGTGCTCGCATTATTTCTGGATTTATTTCAGGATTTTCGACGACGAGGCGCCTACGGTGACTTCGTAAATCTCAAGATGATATGCCGACTCAGTCTCTCGGAGGTGCTCATAGGGGTAGGGTGTGCGTGTGTGCGTTCATAGGGATGAGTGTATGCGCGTGTATATGAGCGCTTCTATTTGTACTGATGCTCAAAAAAAGGCTTGAGGAAAAAATTTTGCCCTGACTTGAGCAATTTTTGTGACGAAATATAGCAGAAACGGGTTTTTAGAAAAAAAACTATCATAGAATTCAATCTTAAAAAAACAACACTTTTTTTCCTTTTTTTTTGAAAAGGGGGATAACCCCTGGTCTCACATCAAGCGATGGACACAACCATTATCAAACAACACACATAGATAACTTTCTTAGGGTTCCATTGCACTTAAATTTCTACAAAAGTCCTTCAAGTCAAAGAGACTCTACTTTCAGTTTACTTCATCTTGAGGTTGGGGATGCGGCCGACGGAGGAGTGTGATGCTGCGGTGGAGGCAACCGGGTCGACATGCTGGATTTGGGGAGATGGTCGGGGCAAGATTGATGTGGTGGAGGGGTGAGGTGACGAGGTCGGTTGGGTCGGCGAAGGGTACCAGGGATGGGGAATAGCGAGTCTTGACGGTCAGCGAAGGAATGTCGGGGAAGGGTATGATCGACAGAGAATAGAGGCGACGAGGGAGGCATACCGTCGGCTTAAAAGCGGAAAAGACAGTGATTAAAAAAAATCTAGAAGCCCAAACAAACAAGCCTCCATCAATCTTGAAATTCTACAACCACAATCATTAGACCCTGTGTTAGTGTATGCGTGTATACTTGTACATTGCCCTCGGTGTATTGAAAAAAAAATCTACATTCATTCTAATATTTTTGTGTTGCATTTGTTTGTATTTCTCAGCAAGATAAGAACATGTTGATCAACACAGCCATGGGGGAGATCACTGTCATTTTATTGCAGGGTAGCAAGAGTTGCATCATTTCACGGTTTCAAGTGCGGTATTTAGATTTCTTGGAAACCTAGCCGAGCGTTGCTCGGTTGGCTAGCTGCATGAATGTGCACGCTGTCCACCATCGTCGAGCTCTATGTTGTGTGCTAAGGCTAGTCATAGTAAGAGTAACTTAGCTAGTAACATGACATACTTTGAAATTTTTTTGCTTAGGCTAGTCATAGTAGGGAGTAACTTAGACTAGTGTCATGCATATGACACTAGTCTTTGTTATTACCTTCATAGTGCAAAGTAACATACAAGTAGTATCATAGATAATAGCATTTATTACGTTATAGATTCATTTTGCTTTGGATTGTGTTATGTTACAGTAACATATTATGTTACTCCAAACACCTCTCTCCTCATTAACTCTATGCCACATAAGTAAACTTGTCTTGAAATGCGCTAAGTTATTTGCTAAGTTACCCCCACTATGACCAGCCTTATGTGGCATATAGTTAATGAGAAGTGATAACATAATATATTATTGTAACATACCGCTTTCCAAGACAAAATGAATCTACAAGCTAATTAATGAAGTCCTCTATGACACTATTACTATGTTACTTTGCACTATAAAGATAGTAATTTAGACTAGTGTCATATGCATGACACTAGTATAAGTTACTCTCCACTATGACCAGCCTAAGGCTCTATCTTTATTCTATTAAAATTAAAATAAAATGGTAATAAAAATTAAAATAAAATAAACCGTAAATTGATTGTTTGTCCTTTAAAAAAATCTGATGTGCATGCCTGTTGTGTATTTTCTTTACCAGAACGCAAACGTTCATACTTACGCTCATCCATATGAACGTATGCACACACACCCTACCCCTTACTCATATGTGCATCTTCGAGAGACAGAGCTGACACATCATCTCAAGATTGACGCAGTCGCCACATACGTCTTCATAGTCGACGGGACGTCTTCTCCCACTGAACACACATCGCCAGACCGAATAAGTCTAGGAAAAAGTAAAAAAAAATGTTGAGAATGCACTGAAATGATGTATGCTTATGCTTTGGTACACCCCCTAAATGCATTGATGGTTCAGATTTCTGCATACCCCTTCGTAATAAAAGGTAGAATGGTCCTTTTTAAATACGTCACCCACGTCCTTAGCTTTTTTTCTCTCTTTCTGTTATAACTTTAAAACCGAGCGGGCGGCGAGAATCAAACTCATAACCTCTTTGTTAAGAGAGAACCGCACTAACCAACTAGGACATCTTAACTTTTCGTGCCTATTTACTTCTTTTTTCCTTTTCTTCTTTTTTAGTTCATGGAAGCCCCGGGTTTCGCCTAACATGGGCATGCCCACCTGCTTTTAAAAGTTGTGGTCAATCATGAGATTACACAAAATTACCATGTTCAATGGAGAGTGTTTAGGTAGACCTGAAGGGTCTGTTTAAGAGCACCTCGTTTCTCGACATCCCTTAAATAGGCTAATTTTTTCATGGCCTTGTATAACCAATTCAAGGAATCATGCCAAGTTGTTTGGTTTTTCGACAAATTTTGCATTTTCTGGAGGTTTCTCAGTTAAAAAGGCCGATAAATGACCGGATGTGTCGCAACTTGCATACAGTGTAGGAAGTCGTTCAAACCAGGCATGGATGCCTACCATAGGCATGCCCAACTATTTGCAAAAGTTGAAGTCATTTTAAGGATGTCCAAAAATAGACCATGTTCAATGTAGGGTGTTCGGGTAGGGCCAGAAGGGTCCATTTGAAAGCAGTTTGTTTTTCATGGAGAGTGTTCGGGTAGGGCCAGAAGGGTGGTCAATCCTGAGATTACACAAAATTACCATGTTCAACGAAGAGTGTTTAGGTAGACCAGATGGGTCCGCTTAAGAGCACCTCGTTTCTCGACATCCCTTAAATGGCCTAATTGTTTTGATGGCCTTGTATAATCAATTCAAGGAATCATGTCAAGTTGTTTGGGTTTTCGACAAGTTTTGCATTTTCTGTAGGTTTCTTGGTTAAAAAGGCGGATAAATGATCGGGCGTGTTGCAACTTGCATACGGTGTCGAAAGCCATTCAAACCAGGCATGGATGCCTATCATGGGCATGCCCACATGTTTGCGAAAGTTGAAGTCATTTTAAGAATGTCCAAAAGTAGACCATGTTTAATGTAAGGTGTTCAGATAGGGATAGAAGGGCCCATTTGAAAGCAGCTTGTTTTTTGACATGCGTCAAATGGCCTGAATATTTCTTTTACCAACTTCTATGACCAAGTCAAGGCATGATTCCAAGTTGTTTGAATCTTTGAAAAGTTTTGCATTTTTTTTAGCAAACTAAGGCATAGCCTAGTGGTGAAAAGGGGCAGATGCCTTTCCACCCACCCAAGTTCAAGACATGATACTTGCAATTTGGGTTGTTGCATCAATTATACTATAGGGGCCTCCCTTATAGTATTTTTGTTAAATTTTTTTCTTTTGCATTTTTTAGAGTTTTCTCGATGAAAAAGGACTGATAACTTGACAAAAATCAGGAAACAATTTGTCAAAAACCCAAACAACTTGGCATGGTGGTTTAGATTGGTCATACAAAGTCATGGAAAAAATTGAGGCTTTTTGATGGATGTTGGAAAGCCTTCCGGCCTACACAGGCACACTAGGTTGAACATGGTATTTTTGGACATCTTGAAAATGCCCCCAACTTTTGCAAACAGGCAGGCATTTTCATGATAGGTTTTGATATAAGATGAATACGGTAGCTAGTAAATGGCTATAGGGTGAAATAGCAAGTAACATGCATCTAACCGTGTCTGCCATTGATCGCTATCTAGCCTAACGCTCAGTATAACAAGCGCCAGGCAGCTCGGCCTCCAAACAACATTTTCATCAAAACAACATCTATGTATGAGTGAATGCCTAACGTGACCTGCCCTTGTTTTATATTGTAGCTCCGTCACTGTGAAGAGTAATCCATTTAAGAAAATGACAACTTGCGGGTGCTACATACTTCCTCCGTTCGGAAATACTTTTCATCAAGATGAATAAAAGGAGATGTATCTAGATGTATTTTAGTTCTAGATACATCATTTTTTTATCAATTTGAATGATAAATATTTCCGAACGAAGGGAGCAGTAGATAGACAACTTCGTGATATGCAGATATATCTGAAGCTATTGGCTGCTGCCATGATGCAACTCTTGCACTGCTGCCAGGAACTGGCAAGATATGATCAAATTCATTCAAGGCAATATATTGGAAGCCTTTTTGCACCCAAAAGCAGTTGGAAAAAATTGCACACCCTTCCATTACTTGGTCATATAAAGAAGATATACTATGAGCCGGACAGTGCTACTGAGTTCCGAAAAGATTCTATAATGTGGTAAAGCACCTCTCCTGCTTTGCTTGCCCACTCAAAAGATGTATAGAAACATGAGAGAATTCCTTATTTGACACTACCTTAAAATGTGGTTCCTTATTTGACCCTGAAGAACTTTTTTTTCCCTATTTGACATGTAGTCTAAATTTTCTTCCTTACGTGACATCGCCGTCCGTTTTGTTATACCGTTCCGTTAAATTGTTTTTGGATGGACCAAAATACTCCCGTGTTAGTAGCTAGCCCACAAGGAGTTTTGACCAGAGTCGCTAGCCCACAAGCCCGATCCTGATCTGGCCATCCTCTCGTCTCTCTGTTTCTTCGATTCCCCACCCCCAACCCTAGCGGCGGCGGCAGCGGGTTGCAGGCTCGTACAGCGGCGGCGGCGGCGTGAGCTGAGGGGCCATGGCTCAAGGGGTGGCTGCGGGCGGAGGATCAAGCACGGCTGCGGGGCGCCGGAGCAAGCACCGCGGGGGACGGCGACCCAGGCACGGCGGACGGCGGCCAAGGCGGGGCTGGGGATGGCTCGTCGGTGAGGTCTGCTGCTGGCGGCCATGGCGCGGCTATGCAGCACTTGCCGATGAGCTCAGCTGTGGGCGCAGGCCATGGCGATGTTGCGGGCGGTGCAGGCCATGGCGATGCTGCAAGGTTGGGCGTGGATGCAGGCTTGGGCCACGGTGCGGCTGCAGACTTAGAAGGGTGAGTTCCTTCCACAATTATGCCCTATTTGTAAGGAATATGGGCATCATTGGCACAAATGTAAGAAGGGAAATCCAGAGGACATTGCTGCAATGATGGCTGTGAGGTACTCCCTCCATTCCGAATTACTTGTCGCAGGTATGGATGTATCTAGATGTATTTTAGTTCTAGATACATCCATTTTTGCGACGAGTAATTTAGAACGGAGGGAGTAGTATAGATTTACTCATTTTTGCATTATTCTTCCAACTATACATGTTCAATACTTTCCTATCTCTTGTGTGTAGAGAACCACCAAAGAAAAGGACAAAGACAACCAAAACAGCTGAGTTATCCATTGTGCCTTGCGAAGATGGAGTACCAACAAGAATATGTTTTCCCCCAAGGTTCGTAATTTTACACTTGTGCTCATAAATACATGAAAACAATGTTTGAATTGTAAGTACCTTTCTGCTCACCATAATAGCAAAAGCTTGGAAACTACAACCAAAAAAAGGGGGAAACATGCTAACTCTAGTGCTGGAGCATCAAAAAGGTGATTACAACTAGTTCAGATTTTGAGATTTAGTTAAATTAAAACTTGTTCTGTATTCTTATTGCTTTCTTCTCACCATAGCAAAAGCTTGAAGAATACAAACAAAAAGGGAAAAGGGGGGAAATCTGAATCGGTTCGATCCAAGAGGTATTGTTTCTCTTTTTAGTTGACATGTTATGAATATTTGTTTGTTTTGAATTGCTAAAAACTACTGCTGCCTTACATGCCTAAGTGCAGATCAAGAACCGGCTCAAAACAGCCGGAGCCAATTTCCATCGAGTTTCCTATGCACGACGATGAAACAAATGTTCCTGTGAAGGTTAGGGGCAAGAGTAAGGAGTGCACTGAAAAGATTCCTATGGTGCCACAAGACAGCCCAGCAATGTGCACAAGAAGCAAAAAATTTAACTCTGCAAGCCCTTCAATGAGCACAAGAAGCAAAAGGCGGCTCAGTTTGTGATTCTCATGTTTTCCTTAATGTTATGGTTACTTTTGGATGTCCTTTTGTGTTGCTCATGTGATGTACTTGTGGACCTGACCTCATATGTGAAACAGTATGTGATGCATGCCAACTAGTACTGATGTATGTGGTGAATGTGAACCTAAATGTGATGTATGTGTGAACATGGCTGCTTCTGTTTGTTGTTCATGTTGTGATGCATATTGTGTGTATATATGTACACATATATGTGAATTGTGTGAGATATGGGATCAAATTATAGGGAAGGTTTTGCCAAATTTTCATTTTTTGAATTAAAATGAGAGGACAATTTTTTGGATTGAAATCAGATCATTGTCCAAGTTATGGGGTCTCAATTGGTCATTTAACATGACCAAATATGTAACATAAGTGTATATATTGTAATGTACAGATTTTTGCTCACTTTATGCACCAGGGGTAAAAAGGTATTTTCACATCTGTCTTTAACACCGTTAGTGAACAAAATGCACTAGAGTGTCATATTGGGAAAAAAAATTAATGCATGTGTCAAACAAGGAAGAAATTTTTTTCAGGGCCAAATAGGGAACCACATTTTAAGGTAGTGTCAAATAAGGAATTCTCTTTAGAAACAGTGTGTGGGGGAGTAGCGCAGAGTGGTCACTCGTGGTGTTTGTGGTGCGTGAGCTTGAGCTCGACGTGCTTCATAGACACACAAGAATGTATAGGAGTGGGAGGCACCGAAAAATTTGCTACTAACACATACGTACCATAAAATTCTTGCTCATCTTCCGCCAGGTGTTGTCTTGGGGTGGATTTGAACTTCGTAGGTCTTGATATGTGCCACACATAGTGGTATGTGCTCGATTAAGTACATCGCAGAGACCTAGACTTGACACATTTAGTTAGCTCATGCTTATCATGGTGGTCGGATTATACTTCTGTGCCACCCTATATCTACGGATGGGTCTTCGAGACGGTTCTTCGTCCGAAATTACTTATTACATAAATAGATGAAAATAGATGTATCTAGAATTAAAATATATTTAGATATATTCATTTCTTCGACAAGTATTTCTGAACGAAGGAAGTATCAGTTCTCACATTTAGCCCGGCCGATAAACTACCTAATATCTAGTTAGTGCGATACTCCTTAGTCCTTGGTAGTCCGGTTTAAAATCTTGAATGATCATTTGGACAATTTAGCCGGCAAGTAGCGCTCCTCAACGCGTTCAACTTATCTCCATTGTCATACAATCTTTTTTCTTCTAGAGACAGTTATTTTCTTCAACCACTCTGAGCTCACATCTACATGCAAATGACACGGCTTCGAACCAAACCTCTTCAAATGCCAAATCTCAAAGTATAAAAGCCCGATTATCTTTAAGTCCGCGTGCATAACTAGGGGCCCCCGATTAGGACACTCATCACATAGTCGTTGCGATCGTCCGAAATGTGTTCCCATTTTAATGCATTATTATAGTATTATTTAAATTCTATGTTTGAAATATCAATGTGCACACATCAAAAGTTTCATATTATAGCTAGTATTTGTTGGGGAACGTAGTAATTTCAAAAAAATTCCTACGCACACGCAAGATCATGGTGATGCATCGCAAAGAGAGGGGAGAGTCGTCCACGTACCCTCGTAGACCGTTAAGCGGAAGCGTTAATGACAACACGGTTGATGTAGTCGTACGTATTCATGATCGACCGATCCTCAGTACCGAACGTACGGCACCTCCGCGTTCAGCACACGTTCAGTTCGGTGACGTCCCGCGAACTCACGAACCAGTAGAGCTCGAGGGAGAGTTTCGTCAGCACGACGGCGTGGTGACGATGTTGATGAAGCTACCGTCGCAGGGCTTCGCCTAAGCACCGCTACGATATGACCAAGGTGGATTATGGTGAAGGGGGGCACCGCACACGGCTGGGAGAGATCAATGATCAACTTGTGTGTCTAGAGGTGCCCCCTTGCCCCCATATATACAGGAGCAAGGGGGAGAGGCGGCCGGCCAAGGAGGGCGCGCCAAGGGGGGGTTCCTACTCCCATCGGGAGTAGGACTCCTCCTTTCCTAGTAGGAGTAGGAGAGGGGGAAGGAAAGGGAGAGGAGGAGAAGGAAAGAGGGGCCCGTCCCCTTACCCTAAACCAATTTGGTTTGGGCCTTGGGAGGGCGCGCCCCACACTCCCCTTGCTGCCCTCTATTTCCACTAAGGTTCATGTAGGCCCATTAAGCCCCCCCCCCCGGGGGGGGGGGGGGTGTTCCGGTAACCCCCGGTACTCCGGTATTTATCCGATAACCCCCGGAACCCTTCTGGTGTTCGAATATAACCTTCTAATATATCAATCTTTATGTCTCGAACATTTCGAGACTCCTCGTCATGTCCGTGATCACATCCGGGACTCCGAACTACCTTCGGTACAATCAAAACACAAAAACCCATAATACCGATCGTCACAGAACTTTAAGCGTGCGGACCCTACGGGTTCGAGAACTATGTAGACATGACCGAGACACGTCTCCGCTCAATAACCAATAGTGGAACCTGGATGTTCATATTGGCTCCTACATATTCTACGAAGATCTTTATCGGTCAAACCGCATAACAACATATGTTGTTCCCTTTGTCATCGGTATGTTACTTGTCCGAGATTCGTTCGTCGGTATCTCAATACCTATGTAACGCCCATGATGCGGCTATATCTCCCACGTGTCGAAGCACGACTTAGAGGCATAACCGCATTGTAAGCAATGTCGCAAGTGGGGTAATCTTCACACAACCCATGTACTGAATAAGAAAAGAGGTACATAGTTAGCTTACAATCGCCACGTCACACAATAGCATAAATATATCATTACATTCATCCAGATACAATCAAGGTCCGACTACGGAACCAAAATAAAGACAACCCCAAATGCATAATGTCCCCGATCGCCCCAACTGGGCACCACTACTGATCGTCTGGAAAGGAAACGTAGTATCGTCCTGAGTCCTCATCGAACTCCCACTTGAGCTCAGTCGAATCTCCTGGAGCGGTATCATCGGTCCCTGCATCTGGTTTTGAAGTAATCTGTGAGTCATGGGGACTCAGCAATCTCACACCCTCGCGATCAAGACTATTTAAGCTTATGGGTAGGTAAAAGGTATGAGGTGGAGCTGCAGCAAGCACTAGCATATATGGTGCCTAACATTCGCAAATGAGAGCGAGAAGAGAAGGCGAGGCTGTAACGCCCTCGATGCGGCTATATCTCCTACGTGTCGAAGCATGACTTAGAGGCATAACCGCATTGAAAGCAATGTCGCAAGTAAGGTAATCTTCACAACAACCCATGTAAATAGATAATAAGAGGAAAGGTACATAGTTGGCTTACACTCGCCATGTCACACAAAGTACATAAATAGCATTACAATCATCCAATACACTCATGGTTCGACTACGGTACCAAAATAAAAAATCAACCCCAACATGCGACATGGTCCCCGATCGCCCCAACTGGGCACTTCTACTGATCATCAGGGAAAGATACATAATAACGGCGTGAGTCTTCGTCGAACTCCCACTTGAGCTCAAGTGCATCATCTGGAACAGAGTCGTCGGGCCCTGCATCTGGTTTGGAAGTAATCTGTGAGTCACGGGGACT
The DNA here is from genome assembly GCF_056163025.1 of Triticum urartu. Lineage (NCBI taxonomy): Eukaryota > Viridiplantae > Streptophyta > Magnoliopsida > Poales > Poaceae > Triticum > Triticum urartu. The sequence goes on from NC_141878.1 coordinate 103,747,204, forward strand.
CAGCAATCTCGCACCCTTGCGATCAAGACTATTTAAGCTTATAGGTAAGGCAAGGTAATATGTGGAGCTGCAGCAAGCGACTAGCATATATGGTGGCTAACCTGTTCGCAAAAGAGAGCGAGAGGAGAAGGCAAAGCACGAACGAAGAACTATAGAACAACCTACGGCAAACATTACTACAACACCGTGTTCACTTCCTGGACTCCGTCGAGAAGAGACCATCACGGTAACACACGCAGTTGATTCATTTTAATTAAGTTAAGGTTCATGTTATCTACAACCGGACATTAACAAATTCCCATCTGGCCATAACCGCGAGCACGGCTTTCGAAAGTTCAAATCCCTGCAGGGGAGTCCCAACTTATCCCATCACAAGCTCTCACGGTCAACGAAGGATAAACCTTCTCCCGAGACATTCCGATCAGACTCGGTATCCCGGTTCTACAAGACAACTTCGACAATGGTAAAACAAGTCCAGCAACACCGCCTGAATGTGCCGACAAATCCCGATAGGAGCTGCACATATCTCGTTCTCAGGGCACACTCAGATGAGACTAGCTACGAGTAAAACCAACCCTCAAGTTTTCCCGAGGTGGCCCCGCAGGCTGCTCAGTCGGACCAACACTTAGAGGAGCACTGGCCCGGGGGGGTTTAAATAAGGTGACCCTCGGGCTCCGGAAACCCAAGGGAAAAAGAGGCTAGGTGGCAAGTGGTAAAACCAAGGTTGGGCATTGCTGGAGGAGTTTTATTCAAGGCGAACTGTCAAGGGGTTCCCATTATCACCCAACCGCGTAAGGAACGCAAAATCCGGGAACATAACACCGATATGACGGAAACTAGGGCGGCAAGAGTGGAACAAAACACTAGGCAAAAGGCCGAGCCTTCCACACTTTACCAAGTATATAGATGCCTTAAGATAACAAGATAATATAATGATATCCCAACAATAAACAATGTTCCAACAAGGAATGATCTCCAATTTTCACCTGCAACTAGCAATGCTATAAGAGGGGCTGAGCAAAGCGGTAACATAGCCAATCAGCGGTTTGCTAGGACATGGTGGGTTAGGGGTTTGACATGGCAATTTGGGAGGCATGATAAGCAAGTGGTAGGCATCGTAGCATAGGCATAGCAAAAGAGCGAGCATCTAGCAAGCAAAGATAGAAGTGATTTCGAGGGTATGATCATCTTGCCTGCAAAGTTGTCAGAGTTGACTGGATCCTCGAAAGCAAACTCAACGGGCTCCTCGTTAGCAAACTCGTCTCCTGGCTCTACCCAAACAAGACAAACAAGCAAAAGGAACACAATCAACCACGTGCAAAGCTCAAACAACATGATGCAAACATGGTATGCTATGCGGGATGCGATATGTGATGCATATGCAAGATTTGACAAGGAATGATTGAACCTGGCCTCAACTTGGAAATCCAAGAGTTCCACTGGAAAGGTGAGGTGATTTCGGTTGAAATCAATATAAAGATCACCGGAATCGGATGCACGGTTTGGAAATGGCAAGCAAAACAAATATGGCAACGGTCTGCGATAAACAGCAAGTAGCCATATAAAAGCATCAAGATAACTATGCTACAACACTCAAACATGACAATAAAATACATGGCAGGGATCCATTCATGATGTTTGACAAAAGATGAACACTGAGCTACGGCCAATTCAACCAATAACAGGTTTAAACAAGCATGGCAAAAGTGCAAATGACAAACATGTTTCAGACTTTTTGGAATTAACACAAGTCTGGAATTTCAGATCAGGTAGCACACTTTGAAGCATGAAAACTATATGCTACAGGAACTTATCATGGCAAAACAAGGCATGGCATGAAGCTACTCAAAGCACTTAACAAAAGTCCCTTAGTGACCTTGAGCCAAAAGGGATCAGAAAATACAATTGCAAGCATGTGAACATGGCAAAAACATAATCAGGTTACAGACTTAGAGAAAAACTGGAACATGCAAATCTGTTTAGCGAGTAGGCATGTTTACGAGCTCGATGCACTCACTACAGAGCAAGGTATGACAAACTAAGAATACACCCATCAAGAATACATATCATATAAGCTAGACATGGAAAGAACAACAACATGGCATGCACGGATCAACAACAACATCCTCGGCAAAATTGCTAACAAGTAAACAATCTGCTAGGATTCACGAAATAGCAAAAGTAGAGCTCGATTGACTCAAGCTAAGGTGCTCCATAATTGCAAACAAAGATATGGATGGATATAGCACCATAATATTAACAAATCAACCTTACTGATCATCCTCAAAAGAGACACGGATCACTAGGAATCAACATAAACATATGGCATATTGATAAAAACAGATCGAGGACTTAGTAAAATTCGAAGTCCCTGAAATCAGCATTAACGAATGCACTACTTTGCAAGCTTGTTCTAGTCACCACACACATCACAAAAATACATGGTAGGCACCTCTGTAAATATGGCATGGCATATAACAAAACTCATGTAGAACTCAGGAGCATATCGTGCACACATTAAACATGGCAAAAATGATAAATAGCTATTTGATGCAGCAAATCTGACAATTAACTCAAATAGCTTTCTTCCAACAGTATTTCGGGCATCAAGATGAGCTCAAATGAATATGATGCAATGAGATGAAATGATGTACTCTCTGAGACGAACATTTTGATATGCTACACGTCCAAAACGGAGCTACGAATGCGGAGTTATAACATGATGAAATATGCTAAAAATAACGGAAAACTGGGACGGAGTCAACCCTAATAAACCGGATCTGGATCTGAGGCGGCGCACTTCCCGAGGTTCGACGCTGGAATAGTGCTCGCCGGATCGGAGGGGAGCCGGACTTGGAGGTGGCCGCACGCCGGTGACGAGGAGGAGGCGGTGGGCGGCCGGAGTTGGGCGACGTCGGCGCCGGGCGGTGACGGGGCGACGAGCGGGCGGCGGGACCGACGCAGGGCGACGCGGCGGCGACCCGGTACGGCAGCGGCCGGCGATGGCGGCGGCGCCGGGCGGCGTCGGACGGAGAGGAGGAGGCGCGGGCGAGGAGGTACGCGCCGGCGGGCGCGCGAAGGAGGCGGGGACGCGCGCGGGCCCGGGAGGGCCGCGCCTGGGCCGAGCGGGCCGGCGGCGGAGGGAGGCGGCCGGGCAAACCGGGATGTGCCATGTGGCGGTGGCGGGGCCAGTTGGACACGTCCGGCCCGAAGAGGACGCGTCCGGCGGCGAGAGGTGGGAGGAGACTAGAGTTAGGGTAGAATGGATCCGGGATTTTTGGGGAGAGGCCTTTATATAGGCATAGAGGGAGTTAGGAGAGTCCAAATGAGGTGCAGTTTTCGGCCACGCGATCGTGATAGAACGCTCTAGATGATGGAGAGGGTTTTGTTGGGTTTTGGGCCAAATTGAAAGGGTGTTGGGATGCAACACACACGAGGCCTTCTCGGTCCCTCGGTTAACCGTTGGAGTATCAAACGAAGTCCAAATGGTATGAAACTTGACAGGCGGTCTACCGGTAGTAAACCAAGGCCGCTTGGCAAGTCTCGGTCCAATCCGGAAATTTTTAACCCCCACACATGAAAAGAAGGTAGAAAGGACCACCGGAGGAGATAGGAGCGCCGGAATGCAAAACGGACAACAGGGAAAATGCTCGGATGCATGAGATGAATACGTATGCAAATGCAATGCGCATGATGACATGATATGTGATGCATGACAACGACAACAACACACGGAGACAAAAACCCGAACCCGAGGAAAATAAAATAACTTAGTGTCGGAAAAGGCAAGAGTTGGAGTACATATAAGGTAAATTACATCCGGGGTGTTTCAACACTCCACCACTACGAAAGGATCTCGTCCCGAGATCTAGGACTGGAAAAACTCCGGGTACTCAGAACGGAGGTGACCCTCGCGTTCCCAGGTGGCTTCACGGTCGGAATGGTGTGACCACTTGACTTTGAGGAATTTGATTGACTTATTGCGAGTCTTGTGTCCAGTCTCTTCAAGAATAGCAACGGGGTGCTCACGATAAGAGAGGTCTTCTTGGAGATCAATGTCTTCGAAGTTGACGGTGCGGTCAGGAGTCTTGAAGCACTTGCGGAGCTGAGAGACATGGAACACGTCGTGCACATTTGCAAAGTTTGAAGGAAGCTCGAGTTGATAGGCGAGATCGCCTCTCTTACTGACGATTTTGAAAGGACCCACGTATCTAGGGGAAAGCTTCCCCTTGATACTGATGCGACGAGTACCTTTCATTGGAGAGACGCGGAGGTAAACATGATCTCCGATCTCGAAATCCAAATCACGGTGCTTACTATCATAGTAGCTCTTCTGGCGTGATTGCGCTGCTTTGAGGTTATCACGAATGACTTTGCACATTTCCTCTGCCTCTGTGATTAAGTCATTTCCAAGAAGTTGACGTTCACCGGTTTCTGACCAGTTAAGAGGAGTACGGCACTTCCTGCCATAGAGAATTTCGAATGGGGCCTTGCCTGAACTTGCTTGAAAACTGTTGTTGTAGGAGAATTCGGCATATGGAAGACAATCTTCCCACTTCATGCCGAAGGATATCACACAAGCCCTGAGCATATCTTCAAGAATCTGATTGACACGCTCGACTTGACCGCTAGTTTGCGGATGGAAAGCTGTGCTGAAGCGGATGTTGGTGCACATGGCCTTCTGAAAAGAATCCCAAAACTTGGAGGTAAAGATGCTGCCACGGTCTGAAGAGATCACCTATGGAATGCCATGCAGAGAGACAATCCGAGAGGTATAAAGCTCCGCCAATTGAGCTACAGTGATAGACTCTTTGATAGGCAGAAAGTGAGCCACTTTAGTGAGTTTGTCGATGACAACGAATATAGTATCATTGCCACGCTTGGACTTTGGAAACCCAGTCACGAAGTCCATCTCAATGTGGTCAAACTTCCATTCTGGAATGACAAGAGGTTGGAGGAGACCAGTTGGCCTTTGGTGTTCTGCCTTCACTCTTCTGCAGACATCACATTCATTCACGAACTAAGCAATCTCGCGCTTCATTCGAGTCCACCAATAAGCCTGCTTGAGGTCCTGATACATCTTCGTACTCCCAGGGTGGATGGAGAGGAGTGAATTGTGAGCCCCGTTCATGATAACTTTACGAAGGTCACCTTTAGGCACAACAATACGATCCTTGAAGAAGAGAGTATCCTTGTCATCAAGGCGATAACACTTGTACTTGGGTTGACTCTTGGCAATCCCAATCTTCACCTTCTTCACCATAGCATCAAGGAGTTGAGCCTCATGAATCTGATCTTCCAAAGTAGGAGAGACTTGAAGGTTGGCGAGGAAACCTTGAGGAACAACTTGCAGATTGAGTTTGCGGAAAGCTTCACAAAGCTCAGGTTGTTAAGGCTTGAGAATCAGACTGTTGCAATAAGCCTTCCTGCTCAAAGCGTCAGCAATCACATTGGCCTTGCCTGGAGTATACTCGATACTCGGATTATACTCTTGAATCATTTCGACCCAACGAGTCTGCCTGAGGTTGAGATTAGGCTGAGTGAAGATGTACTTGAGACTCTTGTGGTCAGTGAAGATGTCCACTTTTCTTCCCAATAAGAGATGTCTTCAAGTCAACAGAGCATGCACAACTGCCGCCAACTCGAGGTCTTGAGTGGGGTAGTTCTTCTCGTTGGGCTTCAACTGGCGAGAGGTATAAGCCACAACTTTCTTCTCTTGCATCAACACTGCACTAAGACCTTGAAGAGAGGCATCGCAGAAGACCTCGAACGGTTTGGATTCATCAGGAGGAGTTAGAACTGGAGCAGTGACCAATTTCTCTTTCAAAGTGTTGAAAGCAATGTCACATTCCGGAGACCAAACGTACTTGACGTGCTTCTGGAGAAGGTTTGAAAGAGGCTTCATGATCTTTGAAAAGTTCTCAACGAACCTTCGACAATAGCTGGCGAGACCGAGGAAGCTGCGGAGTTGCTTCACGTTCTGAGGTGGTTACCAATTCACGATTGCAGACACCTTCTCAGGATTCACCGCTATGCCCTTGGCAGAGATGATATGCCCAAGATAGAGAACCTCATCGAGCCAAAACTCGCACTTTGAGAACTTGGCGTAGAACTGATGTTCCCTGAGCTTATCGAGCACCAAACGCAAGTGCTTGGCATGATCTTCCTTGTTCTTCGAAAAGACCAAAATGTCGTCGAGGTAGACCAAGACAAAGTCATTTGTATAGGCGTTGAAGATGAAGTTCATCATGCGAGAGAAAGTTGGAGGAGCATTGACGAGGCCAAAAGACATGACAGTGTATTCATATGAACCATAGCTTGTTCTGAAAGCCGTCTTGGGAATATCTTGCTCACGGATTCGAATCTGGTGATAGCCCATACGGAGATCAAGCTTGGAGAATACTTGGGCACCTTTGAGTTGTTCGAACAGCTCATTGATGTTGGGAAGTGGGTACTTATTCTTGATAGTCTTCTTGTTCAATGGACGGTAGTCAACACAAAGTCGGTCCGTTCCATCCTTCTTCTTCACAAAAAGTACTCCACAACCCCACGGAGAAGAACTAGGTCGGATGAGACCCATTCGTTCTTGAATATCGAGTTGTTTCTTCAGCTCCTTCAACTCTTCAGGTCCGAGCTTGTAAGGGCGTTTGCAAACCGGTTCCGTGCCAGGCTCAAGATCAATGACGAATTCAACTGGCCGGTGCGGAGGCATTCCTGGAAGCTCTTCTAGAAAGACATCTTGATATTCGCAAACGACTGGAATATGAGAGATGGCATCCAGTTCACCCTTCTCACTGAGAGAAAACAGACGGATTGTATTATCCCGAGCGGCAAAGACAATTACATCCTCAGACGAATGAGTCAATTGAATTTGCCTGGCTGCACAATCAAGCTGAGCCTTGTGCTTAGAAAGCCAGTCCATTCCAAGAATAAGATCAATATCCGAGTTACCAAGGACCATTGGAGAAGCCAGAAACTTGAAATCACCCATCATGATAGAAATATCCGGAATCTCGTAGTTAGCGAGCAAACATTTACCCGGAGAGACAACTGCTAACGGTTTATGCAAAACTTGAGAAGACAACTCATGCTTAGATGCAAAAGGTCTCGAGATGAAACAATGCGATGCACCAGTGTCAAAAAGAACTTTTGCAGGAACATCTTTAACAGGAAGGTTACCCATGATGACATCTGACGAGTCCTCTGCCTGAGCTGCATTCATCAAGTTGACCTTGGCGTGCTTGGGGTTATGCTTGACCACAGCTGTACTTGCCGATCTCACAGGAGGAGGAGGAGGGAGGCGCCTCTGATTGAAGCATTTGTTGGCATAGTGACCCTTCTGTTGGCACTTGTTGCACGCGACCTCTGAAAGCGGACGGTGATACGGAGCACTCGATCTTGGAGCTTGATACAAAGTCTTGTTCTGAAAGCCAGGGTTGGGTGGGTGGGAAGATCCACTGCCACCTTTGCCCTTCTGTTGAAACGGCTAACGGAACGGAGGAGGAGGAAGCCAATACTTCTGCTTCTTAGCCACTTGAGTTGAGGAAGAAGGAGTAGCATCTCTGACTCGCTTCTTGGAAGCATCACACTTCAGTTGAGCAGCCTCTTGCTTCAATGCCATGTTGTAAAACTCATCGTACCTCATGGGCTCAAAGAGAACAAGAGCTAGCTGGATTTCTTCTCTGAGACCACCCCTTAACTGGTATATCATGCTCTTCTCGTCAGGGACGTCCTGCTTAGCAAAACGGGCGAGCTTCTGAAACATCTTGTTGTAATCATAGACAGACATAGATCCTTGCTTCAGGTTGCGGAATTCCTCACGCTTGCTTTCAACCACGCTCTGAGGAATATGATGAGCTTTGTAGTCTTGACGGAATTCATCCCAGGTAATCACACGGCCTCCTCTGGAATCTTTGTACTGCTGAAACCATTCTGCAGCTTGGTCTTTGAGTTGGAAGGAAGCGAACTTGACAAAGTCCTCAGGCCTGACATTACTGCACTCGAAATGCTTGCATAAGTCCACGAGCCAATCATCAGCGTCAGTTGTCTCAACACAATTGCTGAAAGTCTTTGGCTGGTTAGCAAGGAACTAGTTGAGTGTAGCAAAGTGATTCTGATTGTTGCCTTGGTTCCCTTGGTTGCGCTCTTGAAAAAGTTGCATGATCAGCTGCGTGTTTGCATTGGTAGCGGCCATCACAGCTTGCCATGCCTCCGGAGGTGGAGGTGGTAGTGGCGGATCAGGATTCGGAGTCGTGCATGTTGGAGGAGCCATCCTGAACAGGTTGACATCCATTAGCACATTGATAGACAAATATTGAAGCTGAACCAAACGGGTAGAAATTGCAACATATAGTCTTCGCATCCGAACGAAATGAACGAATGCATTCCAATTGAAATGGTCACATATCCATAAATTGAGAAGCCACTTAGAATTTAGGTAGAAGAAATAAAATCAACAAGGTACGGAACAATAACGAATACCCGGTAAGGATCACCCAATCTCAAACCAAATATCCGTGGAAGAAGAACTAGAGCTACAAGAATTCCCACCTATGAAACTCCCGAACCTTTCCGGTTATGCAATCAGGTGTTGGGGATACAGGGGAAGCATAATATCTCACCCAAATCTAGCAAATCGTACATCCAGTTGTATCCATCCTTCAACACATAACCGAGAAAAACTTCGGAAATCATCTACCTCAACCTTCGAAAAGCATCCGTTATACAAGTTATGGCAATACTCCTGAACTCCCGCCCCAGTACTGGGTGGCGTCGAGGTTATCTCACCAACAAATGCATAAAAGAGATTTTCGATGTCAGCGAACTAAACTCAGGTATTCCAGAACTACAATGATAAAATTGTGACGACAACACCTCGAAGCTCAACTCCTCGGGACACTGCCACAACCCCTAAATGACAGGAGGCACCAAGAACAATGTTCTCATCACAAATCGATCGGAACGATTCCAAGATACCCGCGTGATCCTAAAAAAAATTAGTGAAATTTGAGAAGAGAAGAGTCAAAACTCTACGTCAGGATGCCTTACCAGAGCGATGAAGGGACTGGGGAGTAAAAAGAATTCCTAAACTCTCCGATATATAATTCCTAAATGACTCAAAACATTTTTCTAGACTCAACTCGTCAGCTAATTCGATCAAGCAGTGGGGGCTCCTAAGGTCGGGGAAGTCTCTGATACCAACTTATCACGCCCTCGATGCGGCTATATCTCCTACGTGTCGAAGCACGACTTAGAGGCATAACCGCATTGAAAGCAATGTCGCAAGTAAGGTAATCTTCACAACAACCCATGTAAATACATAATAAGGGGAAAGGTACATAGTTGCCTTACACTCGCCATGTCACACAAAGTACATAAATAGCATTACAATCATCCAATACACTCATGGTCCGACTACGGTACCAAAATAAAAGATCAACCCCAATATGCGACATGGTCCCCGATCGCCCCAACTGGGCACCTCTAGTGATCATCAGGGAAAGATACATAATAACGGCGTGAGTCTTCGTCGAACTCCCACTTGAGCTCAAGTGCATCATCTGGAACGGAGTCGTCGGGCCCTGCATCTGGTTTGGAAGTAATCTGTGAGTCACGGGGACTCAGCAATCTCGCACCCTCGCGATCAAGACTATTTAAGCTTATAGGTAAGGCAAGGTAATATATGGAGCTGCAGCAAGCGACTAGCATATATGGTGGCTAACCTGTTCGCAAAAGAGAGCGAGAAGAGAAGGCAAAGCACGAACGAAGAACTATAGAACAACCTACGGCAAACATTACTCCAACACCGTGTTCACTTCCCGGACTCCGCCGAGAAGAGACCATCATGGTAACACACGCAGTTGATTCATTTTAATTAAGTTAAGGTTCATGTTATCTACAACCAGACATTAACAAATTCCCATCTGCCCATAACCGCAGGCACGGCTTTCGAAAGTTCAAATCCCTGAAGGGGAGTCCCAACTTAGCCCATCACAAGCTCTCACGGTCAACGAAGGATAAACCTTCTCCCGAGACATTCCGATCAGACTCGGTATCCCGGTTCTACAAGACAACTTCGACAATGGTAAAACAAGTCCAGCAACACCGCCCGAATGTGCCGACAAATCCCGATAGGAGCTGCACATATCTCGTTCTCAGGGCACACTCAGATGAGACTAGCTACGAGTAAAACCAACCCTCAAGTTTCCCCGAGGTGGCCCCGTAGGCAGCTCAGTCGGACCAACACTCAGAGGAGCACTGGCCCAGGGGGGTTTAAATAAGATGACCCTCGGGCTCCGGAAACCCAAGGGAAAAAGAGGCTAGGTGGCAAATGGTAAAACCAAGGTTGAGCATTGCTGTAGGAGTTTTATTCAAGGCAAACTGTCAAGGGGTTCCCATTATCACCCAACCGCGTAAGGAACGCAAAATCCGGGAACATAACACCGATATGACGGAAACTAGGGCGGCAAGAGTGGAACAAAACACTAGGAAAAAGGCCGAGCCTTCCACCCTTTACCAAGTATATAGATGCCTTAAGATAACAAGATAATATAATGATATCCCAACAATAAACAATGTTCCAACAAGGAACGATCTCCAATCTTCACCTGCAACTAGCAACGCTATAAGAGAGGCTGAGCAAAGCGGTAACATAGCCAATCAACGGTTTGCTAGGACATGGTGGGTTAGGGGTTTGACATGGCAATTTGGGAGGCATGATAAGCAAGTGGTAGGCATCATAGCATAGGCATAGCAAAAGAGCGAGCATCTAGCAAGCAAAGATAGAAGTGATTTCGAGGGTATGATCATCTTGCCTGCAAAGTTGTCAGAGTTGACTGGATCCTCAAAAGCAAACTCAACGGGATCCTCGTTAGCGAACTCGTCTCCCGGCTCTACCCAAACAAGACAAACAAGCAAAAGGAACACAATCAACCACGTGCAAAGCTCAAACAACATGATGCAAACATGGTATGCTATGCGGGATGCGATATGTGATGCATATGCAAGATTTGACAAGGAATGATTGAACCTGGACTCAACATGGAAATCCAAGAGTGTCACTGGAAAGGTGAGGTGATTTTGGTTGAAATCGATGTAAAGATCACCGGAATCAGATGCACGGTTTGGAAATGGCAAGCAAAACAAATATGGCAACGGTCTGCGATAAACAGCAAGTAGCCATCTAAAAGCATCAAGATAACTATGCTACAACACTCAAACATGACAACAAAATACATGGCAGGGATCCATTCATGATGTTTGACAAAATATGAACACTGAGCTACGGCCAATTCAACCAATAACAGGTTCAAACAAGCATGGCAAAAGTGCAAATGACAAACATGTTTCATACTTAGTGAAATTAACACAAGTCTGGAATTTCAGATCAGGTAGCACACTTTGGAGCATGAAAACTATATGCTACAGGAACTTATCATGGCAAAACAAGGCATGGCATGAAGCTACTCAAAGCACTTAACAAAAGTCCCTTAGTGACCATGAGCCAAAAGGGATCAGAAAATACAATTGCAAGCATGTGAACATGGCAAAAACATAATCAGGCTACAGACTTAGAGAAAAACTGGAACATGCAAATCTGTTTAGCGAGTAGGCATGTTTACGAGCTCGATGCACTCACTACAGAGCAAGGCATGACAAACTAATAATACACCCATCAAGAATACATATCATATAAGCTAGACATGGCAAGAACAACAGCATGGCATGCACGGATCAACAACAACATCGTCAGCAAAATCGCTACCAAGTAAACAATCTGCCAGGATTCACGAAATAGTAAAAGTAGAGCTCGATTGACTCAAGCTAGGGTGCTCCATAATTGCAAACAAATACATGGATGGATATAGAACCACAATATTAACAAATCATCCTTACTGATCATCCTCAAAAGAGGCACGGATCACTAGGAAATAACATGAACATATGGCATATTGATAAAAACAGATCAAGGACTTAGTAAAATTCTAAGTCCCTGAAATCAGCATTAACGAATGCACTATTTTGCAAGCTTGTGCTAGTCACCACACACATCACAAAAATACATGGGAGGCACCTCTGTAAATATGGCATGGCATATAACAAAACTCATGTAGAACTCAGGAGCATATCGTGCACACATTAAACATGGCAAAAATGACAAATAGCTATTTGATGCAACAGATCTGACAATTAACTGAAATAGCTCTCTTCCAACAGCATTTCGGGCATCAACATGAGCTCAAATGAAGATGATGCAATGAGATGAAATGATGTACTCTCTGAGACAAACATTCTGATATGCTACATGCCCAAAACGAAGCTACAGATGCGGAGTTATAGCATGATGAAATATGCTAAAAATAACGAAAAACTAGGACGGAGTCAACCCTAATAAACCGGATCTGGATCTGAGGCGGCGCACTTCCCGAGGTTCGACGCCGGATCGGAGGGGAGACGGACTTGGCGATGGCCGCACGCCGGTGACGAGGAGGAGGCGGTGGGCGGCCGAAGTTGGGCGACGTCGGCGCCGGGCGGTGACGGGGCGACGAGCGGGCGGCGGGACCGACGCAGGGCGGCGACCCGGTACGGCAGCGGCCGGTGATGGCGGCGGCGCCGGGCGGCGTCGGGCGGCGTCGGATGGAGAGGAGGAGGCGCGGGCGAGGAGTTACGTGGCGGCGGGCGCGCGAAGGCCCGGGAGGGCCGCGCCTGGGCCGAGCGGGCCGGCGGCGGAGGGAGGTGACCAGGCAAACCGGGATGTGCCACGTGGCGGCGGCGGGGCCAGTCGGACATGTCCGGCCCGAAGCGGACGCATCCGGCGGCGAGAGGTGGGAGGAGACTAGAGTTAGGGTAGAATGGATCCGGGATTTTTGGGGAGAGGCCTTTATATAGGCATAGAGGGAGTTAGGAGAGTCCAAATGAGGTGCGGTTTTCGGCCACGCGATCGTGATCGAATGCTCTAGATGATGGAGAGGGTTTTGGTAGGTTTTGGGCCAAATTGGAAGGGTGTTGGGCTGCAACACACATGAGGCCTTCTCGGTCCCTCGGTTAACCGTTGGAGTATCAAACGAAGTCCAAATGGTACGAAACTTGACAGGCGGTCTACCGGTAGTAAACCAAGGCCACTTGGCAAGTCTCGGTCCAATCTGGAAATTTTTAACCCCCACACATGAAAAGAAGGTAGAAAGGACCACCGGAGGAGATAGGAGCGCCGGAATGCAAAACGGACAACGGGGAAAATGCTCGGATGCATGAGATGAACACGTATGCAAATGCAATGCACATGATGACATGATATGAGATGCACGACAACGACAACAACACACGGAGACAAAAACCCGAACCCGAGGAAAATAAAATAACTTAGTGCTGGAAAAGGCAAGAGTTGGAGTACATATAAGGTAAATTACATCCGGGGTGTTACAACACTCCACCACTACGAAAGGATCTCATCCCGAGATCTAGGACTGGAAAAACTCCGGGTACTCAGAACGGAGGTGATCCTCGCGTTCCCAGGTGGCTTCACGGTCGGAATGGTGTGACCACTTGACTTTGAGGAATTTGATTGACTTATTGCGAGTCTTGCGTCCAGTCTCTTCAAGAATAGCAACGGGGTGCTCACGATAAGATAACTTAGTGCCGGAAAAATAAAATAAAATAACTTAGTGCCGAAAAAACCTGAACCCGAGGAAAATAAAATAACTTAGTGCCGGAAAAGGCAAGAGTTGGAGTACATATAAGGTAAATTACATCCGGGGTGTTACAAAGGCATAGTCGAGAAACTATGATCAAGAAGTGATCCTAGAACAACCTACGTTCAAGCATAACACGAGACTGTGTTCTCTTTCCGGACTCCGCCGAAAAGAGACCATCACGACCACACACTCTATTGATCCATTTTAATTAAGTTTAGTTTCAGGTTTTCTACAACCGGACATTAACAAATTCCCATCAGCCCATAACCGCGGGCACGGCTTTCGAAAGTTCAAATCCCTACAGGGGTGTCCCAACTTAGCCCATCACAAGCTCTCACGGTGAACGAAGGATATTCCTTCTCCCAAGACAATCTGACCAGACTGGGAATCCCGGTTACAAGACATCTCGACAATGGTAAAACTAAACCAGCAAAGCCGCCCGATGTGCCGACAAATCCCGATAGGAGTCGCACGTATCTCGTTCTTAGGGCACACCGGATAGGTCAAGCTACGAGTAAAACCAACCCTCGAGTTGCCCCGAGGTGGCCCCGCAGGCTGCCCATTTCGGACCAACACTCAGAGGAGCACTGGCCCGGGGGGGGGGTTTAAAATAAAGATGACCCTTGAGTTCATGGAACCCAAGGGAAAAAGAGGCTAGGTGGAAAATGGTAAAACCAAGGTTGGGCCTTTCTGGAGGAGTTTTATTTAAGGCGAACTGTCAAGGGGTTCCCATTATAACCCAACCGTGTAAGGAACGCAAAATCGAGGAACATAACACCGGTATGACGGAAACTAGGGCGGCAAGAGTGGAATAAAACACCAGGCTTAAGGCCGAGCCTTCCACCCTTTAACAAGTATATAGATGCATTAAAATAGACAAGATATAATAATGATATCCCAACAATAAACATGTTCCAACAAGGAACAAGCTCCAATCTTCACTTGCATCTAGCAACGCTATAAGAGGGGCTAAGCAAAGCGGTAACATAGCCAAACAACGGTTTGCTAGGACAAGGTGGGTTAGAGGTTTGACATGGCAATATGGGAGGCATGATAAGCAAGTGGTAGGTATCGTAGCATAGGCATAGCGATAGAGCGAGCATCTAGCAAGCAAAGATAGAAGTGATTTCGAGGGTATGGTCATCTTGCCTGCAAAGTTCTCCGAGTTGACGTTAGCTTGATCCTCGTAAGCGTACTCAACTGGTTCCTCGATCACGTACTCGTCTCCCGGCTCTACCCAAAGAAAGAACACAAGCAAAGGGAGACACAATCAACCACGTGCAATGCACAAGCAACATGATGCAAAACATGGCACGATATGCGGGATGTGATATGCGATGCATATGCATGTTTCGAAAAGGAAAGATTGAACCTGGCCTCAACTTGGAAAACCAAGAGTGCCGCTAGAAAGATGAGTTGATTTCGGTCTAAATCGATATAAAGATCACCAGAAACGGATGCACGGTTTGCAAATGGCAAGCAAAACAAATATGACACCGATCTGCGATTAACAGCGCGAGGCCATCTAAATGCATCAAGAACAACAAGCTACTGCACTCTAACATAGCAACAAAGCACATGGCAGTGATCCACTCAAGATGATTGACAAAATATGAACACTGAGCTACGGCTAATTCACACAATATCAGGTTCAAACAAGCATGGCAAAAGTGCAAAAGATATCAGGTTACAGACTTAGTGAAAAAAAACATGTTAGGAATTTAACATCAGGAAGCCATGTTTAGAGAAAGATAACTACATGCTACAGGAACATATCATGGCAAAGCAAGGCATGGCATGAAGCTACTCAAAGCATACAACAAAAGTCCCTTACTGACCATAAGCCAGAAGGGATCAGAAAATACAATGGCAACCATGTGAACATAGCAAGTTTTGTTAACAGATTCAGACTTAGCAGAAAACTGGAACATGGCAAAACAGATTCACGTAGGCATGTTTACGAGCTCGATGCACTCACCACAAGGCATTGCATGACAAAATAAGCATACACCCAACAAGTAGACATGGTATAGAAGCTAAACATAGCAAGAACAACCTCATAGCATGCATGGATCAACTACAACAACCTCGGCAAAATTGCTTAACACGTAAACAATCTGCCAGGAACATTTTATAGCAAAAGTAGAGCTCGATTGATTCAAGCTAGGGTGCTCCATAAATACAAACAAAGACATGGATCGATAGAGCATAACATTATCTCAAAATCATCCTAACTGAACATGCTCAAAAGAGGCATGGATCACTCTGTAGCAACAAGAATACATGGCATAAAAATATTAACAGGACAAAGACTTAGAAGATTTCTAAGTCCCTGAAATCAGCAACATTACGAGGGCTACTTTGCATGCTTGTGCTAGTCACCACAAATATCACAAAAATACATGGAATACACCCCTGTAAAGATGGCATGGCATACTTCAAAACTCATGTAGGGCTCAAGTTCATAGGAGGCACACATTAATCATGGCAAAAATGACAAATGTCCAAATCCTGATAAGAAACTGAAACTAACATTGCATAGCACTCTTGCAAGAGCATTTAGGGCATCAAGATGAACTCAAATGAACATGGTGCAATGGAATGAAATGAAGTACTCGTCGAGATGAACAATTTGATATGCTACACGCCCAAAACAGAGCCACGGGTGCAAAGTTATGATGTGATGAAGAATGCGTAAAAATACTAGGACTTGGGGAAAAATTAGGTCAACCTCCCAGATCTAGATCGGGGCGGCGTGTTTCCTGAGGTTCGACGCCGAACTCGCCGGAGATGGAGACGTGGCAGCCGGAGCTTCAAGGGGGGCCGGAGGAGCTCGCTGGGGCGGCGAGGGGCGGCGAGAGCGGCAGCCGGGCGACGCAGGCGGAGGAGGAGGCCGGGCGGCGCGACGCACGGTGAAGGTGGCGGCGGCGACCGGCGACGAGGCGGGCGAGGCGGCGATGGCGGCGCCGAACGGTGAGGAGGAGGCGCGAGCAAGGAGGACGGCGGCAGTGTGCGCGGGCCAGGGAGGGCCTCCCGCGGGCCGAGCGGGCCGGCGTGGCGGCGGGCGGCGGCACGCCACGTGGCGCTCCCTCACTGGCGCGGGGCGGTGGCGCGGTTCGTCCGGCGGCGGAGGGGCGAAATTTTAGGGTTAGGGTAGGAAGGGATCCGGGATTTTCGGGGGAGTTGCCTTTTTATAGGTAGAGGGAGCTAGGAGGCTCCAAATTGAGCACGGTTTGCGGCCACGCGATCGTGATCGAATGACCTAGATGATGGAGGGGGTTTAGGTGGGTTTTGGGCCACTTTGGAGAGGTGTTGGGCTGCAACACACATGAGGCCTTTTCGGTTCCTCGGTTAACCGTTGGAATATCAAACGAAGTCCAAATGGTACGAAACTTGATAGGCGGTCTACCGGTAGTAAACCAAGGCCGCTTGGAATGTCTCGGTCCAATCCGAGAACGTTTAACACCCGCACATGAAAAAGAGGTAGAAAGGGACACCGGAGGACATAGGAGCGCCAGAATGCAAAACGGACAACGGGGAAAATGCTCGGATGCATGAGACGAACACGTATGCAAATGTGATGCGCATGATGACATGATAAGAGATGCATGACAAAGACAAAAGCAACATGAAGACAAAAACCCGACACGAGGAAATATCATAACTTAGTGCGGGAAATGGCAAGAGTTGGAATACAAATATGACAGGTTACATATGGGGCGTTACAACCTAGCTCAATCTCGTTACCGGCAAGTCTCTTTACTCGTTCCGTAATGCATCATCCCGCAACTAGCTCATTAGTCACATTGCTTGCAAGGCTAATAGTGATGTGCATTACCGAGAGGGCCCAGAGATACCTCTCCGACAATCAGAGTAACAAATTCTAATCTCGATCTATGCCAACTCAACAAGTACCATCGGAGACACCTGTAGAGCACCTTTATAATCACCCAGTTACGTTGTGACGTTTGGTAGCACACAAAGTGTTCCTTCGGTAATCGGGAGTTGCATAATCTCATAGTCATAGGAACATGTATAAGTCATGAAGAAAGCAATAGCAGTAAACATTGTTGAGGAAATCGTTAACTGGTAGCTGCTCGGTTGGCTAGTGAGTAGGGGATTAATCGGCTAATCGACAAGTTAATCGGATGATTTTTCGGTTTATCGGCTACTCGGTGACCCTATGAGTAGGGATTAATCGGCAAGTTAACTGGTTAATCGGATGAATTCTTGAACAGGGGCAGTAAACTTAAATAATCAAGTGCTAAGCTAACGGAATGGGTCAAGTCAATCACATCATTCTCCTAATGACGTGATCCCGTTAATCAAATGACAACTCATGTCTATGGCTAGGAAACTCAACCATCTTTGATCAGCGAGCTAGTCAAGTAGAGGCATACTAGTGACACAATGTCTGTCTATGTATTCACACATGTATTATATTTGCGGTTAATACAATTCTAGCATGAATAATAAACATTTATCATGATATGAGGAAATAAATAATAACTTTATTATTGTCTCTAGGGCATATTTCCTTCAGTCTCCCACTTGCACTAGAGTCAATAATCTAGATTACTAGTAATGATTCTAACGCCCATGGAGTCTTAGTGTTGATCATGTTTTGCATGTGGAAGACACTTAGTCAACGGGTCTGCAACATTCAGATCCGTATGTATCTTTCAAATCTCTATGTCTCCCACCTGGACTTGATCCCGGATGGAATTGAAGCGTCTCTTGATGTGCTTGGTTCTCTTGTGAAATCTGGATTCCTTTGCCAAGGCAATTGCACCAGTATTGTCACAAAAGATTTTCATTGGACCCGATGCACTAGGTATGACACCTAGATCGGATATGAACTCCTTCATCCAGACTCCTTCATTTGCTGCTTCCGAAGCAGCTATGTATTCCGCTTCACACGGAGATCCCACCACGATGCTTTGTTTAGAACTGCACCAACTGACAGCTCCACCATTCAATGTAAACACGTGTCCGGGTTGCGATTTAGAATCGTCCGGATCAGTGTCAAAGCTTGCATCGACGTAACCATTTACGATGAGCTCTTTGTCACCTCCATAAACGAGAAACATATCCTTAGTCCTTTTCAGGTATTTCAGGATGTTCTTGACCGCCGTCCAGTGATCCATTCCTGGATTACTTTGGTACCTCCCTGCTAAGCTAATAGCAAGGCACACATCAGGTCTGGTACACAACATTGCATACATGGTAGAGCCTATTGCCGAAGCATAGGGAACACTTTTCATTTTCTCTCTATCTTCTGCAGTGGTCGGGCATTGAGTCTGACTCAACTTCACACCTTGTAACACAGGCAAGAACCCTTTCTTTGCTTGATCCATTTTGAACTTTTTCAAAACTTTTACAAGGTATGTGCTTTGTGAAAGTCCAATTAAGCGTCTTGATCTATCTCGATAGATCTTGATGCCCAATATGTAAGCAGCTTCACCGAGGTCTTTCATTGAAAAACTCTTATTCAAGTATCCTTTTATACTATCCAGAAATTATATATCATTTCCAATTAGCAATATGTCATCCACATACAATATCAGAAATGCTACAGAGCTCCCACTCACTTTCTTGTAAATACAAGCTTCTCCAAAAGTCTGTATAAAACCATATGGTTTGTTCACACTATCAAAACGTTTATTCCAACTCTGAGAGGCTTGCACCAGTCCATAAATGGACCGCTGGAGCTTGCACACTTTGTTAGCTCCCTTTGGATCGACAAAACCTTCCGGTTGCATCATATACAACTCTTCTTCCAGAAATCCATTCAGGAATGCAGTTTTTACATCCATTTGCCAAATTTCATAATCATAAAATGCGGCAATTGCTAACGTGATTCAGACAGACTTAAGCATCGCTACGGGTGAGAAAGTCTCATCGTAGTCAACTCCTTCAACTTGTCGAAAACCTTTCGCAACAAGTCGAGCTTTGTAGACAGTAACATTACCGCCAGCGTCAGTCTTCTTCTTGAAGATCCGATCATTGGGCAAGTCAGCCAAAGTCCATAATTTGTTCTCATACATGGATCCCATCTTAGATTTCATGGCCTCAAGCCATTTTGCGGAACCTGGACTCACCATTGCTTCTTCATAGTTTGTAGGTTCGCCTTGGTCAAGTAACATGACCTCTAGAATAGGATTACCGTACCACTCTGGTGCTGATCTTACTCTGGTTGACCTACGAGGTTCGGTAGTAAATTGATCTGAAGCTTCATGATCAACATCATTAGCTTCCTCACTAATTGGTGTAGTTGTCACAGGAACCGGTTTCTGTGATGAACTACTTTCCAATAAAGGAGCAGGTATAGTTACCTCATCAAGTTCTACTTTCCTCCCACTCACTTCTTTCGAGAGAAACTCCTTCTCTAGAAAGGATCCATTCTTAGTAACAAATGTCTTTCCTTCAGATCTGTGATAGAAGGTGTACCCAACAGTTTCCTTTGGGTATCCTATGAAGACACATTTCTCCGATTTGGGTTCGAGCTTATCAGGTTGAAGCTTTTTCACATAAGCGTCGCATCCCCAAACTTTAAGAAATGACAATTTTGGTTTCTTGCCAAACCATAGTTCATAAGGCGTCGTCTCAACGGATTTCGATGGTGCCCTATTTAACGTGAATGCAGCCGTCTCTAAAGCATAACCCCAAAACGATAGCGGTAAATTAGTAAGAGACATTATAGATCACACCATATCTAGTAAAGTACGATTACGACGTTCGGACACACAATTTCGCTGTGGTGTTCCGGGTGGCGTGAGTTGCGAAACTATTCCGCATTGTTTCAAATGTAGAGCAAACTCGTAACTCAAATATTCTCCTCCACGATCAGATTGTAGAAACTTTATTTTCTTGTTACGATGATTTTCCACTTCACTCTGAAATTCTTTGAACTTTTCAAATGTTTCAGACTTATGTTTCATTAAGTATATATACCCGCATCTGCTCAAATCATCCGTGAAGGTGAGAAAATAATGATACCCACTGATACGTCTCCAACGTATCTATAATTTTTGATTGCTCCATGCTATATTATCTAATGTTTTGGACATTATTGGGCTTTATTATCCACTTTTATATTATTTTTGGGACTAACCTATTAACCGGAGGCCCAGCCCAGAATTGCTGTTTTTTGCCTGTTTTAGGGTTTCGAAGAAAAGGTATATCAAACGGAGTCCAAACGGAATGAAACCTTCGGGAACGTGATTTTCTCGCCGAATACAACTCAGGAGACTTGGATCCTACGTCAAGCCAACTAACAGGAGGCCACAAGGTAGGGGGGCGCGCCTACCCCCTAGGCGCGCCCTCCACCCTCGTGGGCCGCCTGTTGCTCCACCGACGTACTTCTTCCTCCTATTGATACGCCTCCAATGTATCTATAATTTTTGATTGCTCCATGCTATATTATCTACTATTTTAGACATTATTGGGCTTTATTTTCCACTTTTATATTATTTTTGGGACTAACCTATTAACCGGAGGCCTAGCCCAGAATTGCTGGTTTTTGCCTGTTTTAGGGTTTCGAAGAAAAGGAATATCAAACGGAGTCCAAACGGAATGAAACCTTCGGAAACGTGATTTTCTCATCAGATAAGATCCAGGAGACTTGGACCCTCCGTCAAGAAAGCCACGAGGTGGTCACGAGGGTAGGGGGCGCCCCCCCTAGGGCGCGCCCCCCTGCCTCGTGGGCCCCTCGAAGCTCCACCGACGTACTTCTTCCTCCTATATATATCCACGTACCCCCATGAAGGAAATATGCCCTAGAGGAAATAATAAAGTTATTATTTATTTCCTTATATCATATAAATGTTTATTATTCATGCTAGAATTGTATTAACCGGAAACATAATACATGTGTGAATACATAGACAAACAGAGTGTCACTAGTATGCCTCTACTTGACTAGCTCGTTGATCGAAGATGGTTATGTTTCCTAACCATAGACATGAGTTGTCATTTGATTAAAGGGATCACATCATTAGGAGAATGATGTGATTGACTTGACCCATTCCGTTAGCTTAGCACTTGATCGTTTAGTTTGTTGCTATTGCTTTCTTCATAACTTATACATGTTCCTATGACTATGATATTATGCAACTCCCGTTTACCGGAGGAACACTTTGTGTGCTACCAAACATCATAACGTAACTGGGTGATTATAAAGGTGCTCTACAGGTGTCTCCAAAGGTACTTGTTGGGTTGGCGTATTTCGAGATTAGGATTTGTCACTCCGATTGTCGAAGAGGTATCTCTGGTCCCTCTCGGTAATGCACATCACTCAAGCCTTGCAAGCATTGCAACTAATAAGTTAGTTGCGGGATGATGTATTACGAACGAGTAAAGAGACTTGCCGGTAACGAGATTGAACTAGGTATTGGAATACCGACGGTCGAATCTCGGGCAAGTAACATACTGATGACAAAGGGAACAACGTATGTTGTTATGCGGTCCGACCGATAAAGATCTTCATAGAATATGTAGGAGCCAATATGAGCATCCAGGTTCCGCTATTGGTTATTGACCGGAGACGTGTCTCGGTCATGTCTACATAGTTCTCGAACCCGTAGGGTCCACACGCTTAAAGTTCGGTGACGATCGTAATTAGGGTTTTTGTGTTTTGATGTACCAAAGGTTGTTCGGAGTCCCGGATGTGATCACGGACATGACGAGGAGTCTCGAAATGGTCGAGACATAAAGATTGATATATTGGAAGCCTATATTTGGATATCGGAATCGTTCCGGGTGAAATCGGGATTTTACCAGAGTACTGGGGGTTACCGAAACCCTCCCGGGGGTTAATGGGCCTACATGGGCCCTAAGGGAGAAGAGGAGGGCCGTCCAGGGCAGGCCGCGCGCCCCCTCCCCCTAGTCCTAATAGGATAAGGAAGGGGGTGGCGCCCCCCTTTCCTCTTTCCCCCTTCCCCTTTCCTTCTCCAACAAGGCAAGAGGGGGAGTCCTACTCCCGGTGTCAGTTTCTCCAACTTTAGTTGAATCGAGTGTGGCTACGCCCGGTCCTTGCGAAGGTTAAAACAGCACCAACTTGACAAACTATCGTTGTGGTTTTGATGCGTATGTAAGAATGGTTCTTGCTAAGCCCGTAGCAGCCACGTAAAACTTGCAACAACAAAGTAGAGGACGTCTAACTTGTTTTTGCAGGGCATGTTGTGATGTGATATGGTCAAGACATGATGCTATATTTTATTGTATGAGATGATCATGTTTTGTAACCGAGTTATCGGCAACTGGCAGGAGCCATATGGTTGTCGCTTTATTGTATGCAATGCAATCGCGCTGTAATGCTTTACTTTATTAGTAAGCGGTAGCGATAGTCATGGAAGCATAAGATTGGCGAGACAACAACGATGCTACGATGGAGATCAAGGTGTCGCGCCAGTGACGATGGTGATCATGACGGTACTTCAGAGATGGAGATCACAGGTACAAGATGATGATGGCCATATCATATCACTTATATTGATTGCATGTGATGTTTATCTTTTATGCATCTTATCTTGCTTTGATGGACGGTAGCATTATAAGATGATCTCTCACTAAATTTCACGATAAAAGTGTTCTCCCTGAGTATGCACCGTTGCCAAAGTTCGTCGTGCCCAGACACCATGTGATGATCAGGTGTGATAAGCTCTACGTCCATCTACAACGGGTGCAAGCCAGTTTTGCACACGTAGAATACTCAGGTTAAACTTGACGAGCCTAGCATATGCAGATATGGCCTCAGAACACTGAGACCGAAAGGTCGAGCGTGAATCATATAGTAGATATGATCAACATATTGATGTTCACCATTGAAAGCTACTCCATTTCACGTGATGATCGGTTATGGTTTAGTTGATTTGGATCACGTGATCACTTAGAAGATTAGAGGGATGTCTTTCTAAGTGGGAGTTCTTAAGTAATATGATTAATTGAACTTAAATTTATCATGAACTTACTACCTGATAGTATCTTGATTGTCTATGTTTAATTGTAGGTAGATGGCCCGTGCTGTTGTTCCGTTGAATTTTAATGCGTTCCTTGAGAAAGCAAAGTTGAAATATGATGGTAGGAATTACACGGACTAGGTCCATAACTTGAGGATTATCCTCATTGCTGCACAGAAGAATTACGTCCTAGAAGCACCGCTGGGTGCCAGGCCTGCTGCTGGGGCAACACCAGATGTTATGAACGTCTGGCAGAGCAAAACTGATGACTACTCGATAGTTCAGTGTGCCATGCTTTATGGCTTAGAATCGGGACTTCAACGACGTTTTGAACGTCATGGAGCATATGAGATGTTCCAGGAGTTGAAGTTAATATTTCAAGCAAATACCCGGATTGAGAGATATGAAGTCTCCAATAAGTTCTATAGCTGCAAGATGGAGGAGAATAGTTCTGTCAGTGAACATATACTCAAAATGTCTGGGTATCATAATCACTTGACTCAACTGGGAGTTAATCTTCCTGTTGATAGTGTCATTGACAGAGTTCTTCAATCACTGCCACCAAGCTACAAGAGCTTCGTGATGAACTATAACATGCAAGGGATGGATAAGACGATTCCCGAGCTCTTCGCAATGCTAAAGGCTGCGGAGGTAGAAATCAAAAAGGAGCATCAAGTCTTGATGGTCAACAAGACCACCAGTTTCAAGAAAAAGGGCAAAGGGAAGTGTCGGTGTCAAAACCGGTGGATCTTGGGTAGGGGGTCCCGAACTGTGCGTTTAGGCCGGATGGTAACAGGAGGCAAGGGACATGAAGTTTTACCCAGGTTCGGTCCCTCTTGATGGAGGTAAAACCCTACGTCCTGCTTGATTAATATTGATGATATGGGTGTTACAAGAGTAGATCTACCACGAGATCAGAGAGGCTAAACCCTAGAAGCTAGCATATGGTATGATTGTATGTTGTGATCATTGTCCTACGGACTAAAACCCTTTGGTTTATATAGACAATGGAGAGGGTTAGGGTTACACAAGGTCGGTTACAAAGGAGGAGATATCCATATACGTATTGCCTAGCTTGCCTTCCACGCCAAGTAGAGTCCCATCCGGACACGAGACAAAGTCTTCAATCTTGTATCTTCATAGTCTAACACTCCGGCCAATGGAGATAGTCCGGCTGTCCGGAGACCTCCTAATCCAGGACTCCCTCACTAGCCCCTGAACCAGGCTTCAATGACGATGAGTCCGGCGCGCAATTGTCTTCGGCATTGCAAGGCGGGTTCCTTCTCCAAATTCTGTGTACCTGTCGAAATAATGTCCGGTTCCTTGTGACGGTTTGTACTCCTAGGCTTCTACGCCCAATAATGGCCACTTTCCATGTGTCGAGCGAATGTGAAGAGCCAGGGTGTTTTCACATTTACCCCCTATCTATGTAAATGAGCCGCCTATTTAAAAAGACGAGGATTCAGATCCAAATCACATCATCCTCCCTTGCCGAGTCTTCATCGGAGCGTACCCGATAGAGATCCATTCCACCATGGCCGGTCGACGCAGCTCCTCCTCTCGCACCCCTAGTTCCAAGCCTGGAGATTGGGAGAGATGTTCCATCCTGCACAGCAAATTGGTGATGCTTCAGTCCAAGGGATTTCTTCCCCCAGCGTACCTGGTCCTGGTTCGAGCCGGGCTTGCCACCTATAATGGCGGAGAGCAAGCGGAGAGCCGCCCCAATCCCTCCAAGGGAGAGCGGGTATGCCTTGTCCCTTATCTGGTAAGAGGGCTCAGATTCCCAATTCATCCGTTTCTCCGGGGGCTTCTGGAGTTCTATGGCCTCCAGCTGCACAACCTTACGCCTGCCTCCCTGCTGCATATCGCGGGATTCGTAGCCCTTTGCGAGTTATTTTTGGGCTGTGAGGCTCATTTCGCTCTGTGGAAGAAGTTGTTCTGCCTTGTGCCCCGTTCTAAGAAGGGATCAATATATCAAGTGGGCGGAGCCGAAGTGTGGCGTATTGCTGGGACCGGATACCTATCCGGGACCCCGAAGAAGACGTCCGAAGACTGGCCTTCAAAATGGTTTTATATAGAAGATGTCCCCGTTCCGGACCCTATTCGGATCGGCCTTCCTGAGTTTGACTACACACCTTTGAAGAAGCGCCGGAGCTGGCGTCCACGGAGCCCCCTGGAGGAAGACGATCGGGACATTCTTTATCTGATGAGCCAGATAAGCTCTTTAGCTCGATCCAGATTGACCATGATCGAGATCATGGCTATATGCATTATGCGGGGGGTGCAGCCGCTCCAGTATAGAGGCCACCCCATGTGGGATTTCAACGGGGAGGATGACGCCACCCGCCACGGCCGCAAAGGGCCGGGATCGACTGCTGATCTAATAAAGATCTTGTCCACTTTGTACAAGGGAGAAGAGGAGGAATTCCTCCGTGTCAACCCGCAGGGCAGATTCTCTATGTACAATCCTCCGAGCTGGGTAAGCGGAGACTTTTTCTCGCCCATCTATTTCATATTCCCGTAGTTTAAGTATTCATTCTGGCGATTTCATTGCAGGAGCTGCGCCAGGCAGTAAAGGAGATAAACAACCCTCCTCCACAGCCCGAGGACCCTGGACGGTCCCTTGACCCGGCGTCCCAGGAGGATCCGGACATATCCGTGGAGCTGATCGACAGGTTTTTTTACCAAGGGAGTAATGACAATACCTTGGTGGCCATTACGGCCCATTACCCTGGGCTAGTTCCAGCCTCACAGGTGACCGAGACCGAAGTCCCAGCACTTAAAAAGGGATCCGTCCTGGTGCTCTCTCTTTTTTTATTGCCGTATAACAGCCGTGTCTGGCAGGGGAGGTACTCGGGGCAGAAGGCCAAGCCTGTGGCAACTAGCCAACAAGGGGCCGCTAGGCCAGGTACGCTGAAAAGATCCGCAGTACGAATTGAGGCACCGATGCAGTGGTATGGTGTGCTGTCTTTATTGCAAGACATTAGTTACAGAGGCATATTAACGCCCATGCCTTCTTTTGAGGAAAAAGAGCGCTCGCCGGACTATGCCCGGAGAGGCTACCAATCGCGCCTCCACAAGCCAGGCTCCAAGGCCGGACTCAGAGGTGGGAACGAGTACAAGGCGTGCATCGGGTGCTCCTCCGACAGAGGTACGGATAGACTGTCCGCCACCCATTCCGAGGTGGAAAGTGCCCTGAACCACAGGCGTCGCCGGACTGTTCTTCGTGACGCTTGTTTCTCCCAAGAGGCATTGGATGCCTTCAACTCAGGAGACGCGGACCTCCGTGCCGCTCAAAATGGTCTAGCCAGAGCCATGGAGCAGTATGAAAAAGACATACGGGTGAGAAAATTCGATGATTATACATATCAGTAGCCCCTGAGACTTGAAACAGTTAGGATAACTGATTTAAGGATCATTTGTTATGTAGGTTCTTACAGAAAAGAATACTCAACTGTCCCAGGAGCTGGAAGAGTGCAAAGCCCAACTCCAGGCCGCAATGGCTGCAGCAGGGGAGCCCAAAGAGACCCCCTCTGGTAACATATCCGTCAAATGATAAGTATCATATTAGAGTGCGGCTTTATATGCAGATCTGATGATAAAATTGCAGATGACGCTGGAGTGAATCCGGATAAGCAACAACTCATACGCCAGCTGAAGGCCGGTGAGAGCGTGCTTACAAGGGTGAGGCAGGAGAACAATGATCTCCAAGATGCCAACACCAAGCTGGGCGTGGAACTAAAAGATGTTCGTGCCCAACTGCCAGACGTCGTCCGGCCGAGGAGATGCCTAGTTCAATGGGTGATCTTCTTCCCGAGCTCGCACAGGTGCACGAACGAGTTCGGCAGGTGATGCAAAGCGTTGCCCAGGCCTTGTGGACGTCCGTCTCCATACCCGAAGGCCTTGGAGAGCTTCCAGAAAAGCTGAAGGGAGCACGGCGGCATTTCCGATTATGGAAGATATCGGCCTGCCGTCAGGGCACCAGGGAAGCTTGGGCAATGGTGAAGACACGACACATGAAGGCTGACCCGAACCACATGGCCGAAGTCGGACCTGTGGGGCCTGATGGCAAGGAGATCCCTGTGAATTTAGTGTATGACGAAGTAGAATTGGCCGCAAAGTATTCCCAACAGGACTGTAGACTAGACAGCCTATTGGAGGGCATTGAAGAGGAATTCTGTTGGGGAACGTAGCAGAAATTCAAAATTTTCCTACGTGTCACCAAGATCTATCTATGGAGAAACCAGCAACGAGGGGAAGGAGAGTGCATCTACATACCCTTGTAGATCGCTATGCGGAAGTGTTCAAGAGAACGGGGTTGAAGGAGTCGTACTCATCGTGATCCAAATCACCGGAGATCCTAGTGCCGAACGGACGGCACCTCCGTGTTCAACACACGTACAGCCCGGTGACGTCTCCCATGCCTTGATCCAGCAAGGAGAGAGGGAGAGGTTGAGGAAGACTCCATCCAGCAGTAGCACAATGGCGTGGTGGTGATGGAGGAGCGTGGTACTCCAGCAGGGCTTCGCCAAGCACCGCAAGAGACAAGGAGGAAGAGGGGTAGGGCTGCACCAACAGGGGAAGAATTCATGTGTGATGGGCAGCCCAAACCTCAAGTATATATAGGGGAAGGGAAGGGGCTGCGTCCCACCTAGGGTTTCCACCCCTAGGGGTGGCGGCCAGCCTAGATCCCATCTAAGGGGGCGGCCAAGGGGGAGAGAGGGGGGCGCACCACTAGGTGGGCCTTAGGCCCATCTGAGCCTAGGGTTTGCCCCCTTTCCACTCTCCCTTGCGCCTTGGGCCTTGGTGGGGGGGCGCACCAGCCCACCTGGGGCTGGTCCCCTCCCACACTTGGCCCATGAACCCTCCGGGGCTGGTGGCCCCACTTGGTGGACCCCCGGGACCCTCCCGGTGGTCCCGGTACGTTACCGATAAACCCCGAAACTTTTCCGGCGACCAAAACTGGACTTCCCATATATAAATCTTTACCTCCGGACCATTCCGAAACTCCTCGTGACGTCCGGGATCTCATCCGGGACTCCGAACAACATTCGGTAACCACGTATATCTATTCCTTATAACCCTAGTGTCATCGAACCTTAAGTGTGTAGACCCTACGGGTTCGGGAACCATGCAGACATGACCGAGACGTTCTCCGGTCAATAACCAACAGCGGGATCTGGATACCCATGTTGGTTCCCACATGTTCCACGATGATCTCATCGTATGAACCACGATGTCGAGGATTCGATCAATCCCGTATTCAATTCCCTTTGTCTAGCGGTATTGTACTTGCCCGAGATTCAATCGTCGGTATCCCGATACCTTGTTCAATCTCGTTACTGGCAAGTCTCTTTACTCGTCCCGTAACACATCATCCCGTGATCAACTCCTTGGTCACTTTGTGCACATTATGATGATGTCCTACCGAGTGGGCCCAGAGATACCTCTCCGTTTAGACGGAGTGACAAATCCCAGTCTCGATTCGTGCCAACCCAACAGACACTTTTGGAGATACCTGTAGTGTACCTTTATAGCCACCCAGTTACGTTGTGATGTTTGGCACACCCAAAGTATTCCTACGGTATCCGGGAGTTGCACAATCTCATGGTCTAAGGAAATGATACTTGACATTAGAAAAGCTTTAGCATACGAACTACACGATCTTTGTGCTAGGCTTAGGATTGGGTCTTGTCCATCACATCATTCTCCCAATGATGTGATCCCGTTATCAACGACATCCAATGTCCATGGTCAGGAAACCGTAACCATCTATTGATCAATGAGCTAGTCAACTAGAGGCTTACTAGGGACATGGTGTTGTCTATGTATCCACACATGTATCTGAGTTTCCTATCAATACAATTCTAGCATGGATAATAAACGATTATCATGAACAAGGAAATATGATAATAACTAATTTATTATTGCCTCTAGGGCATATTTCCAACAGTCTCCCACTTGCACTAGAGTCAATAATCTAGTTCACATCGTCATGTGATTAACACTCACAGGTGACATCGCCATGTGACCAACATCCAAAGAGTTTACTAGTGTCATTAAACTAGTGCACATCATCATGTGATTAAGACTCAATGAGTTCTGGGTTTGATCATGTTTTGCTTGTGAGAGAGGTTTTAGTCAACGGGTCTGCAACATTCAGATCTGTATGTACTTATCTCTAGGTCATATTATAAATGCTGCTTCCACGCTCCACTTGGAGCTATTCCAAATGGTTGCTCCACTATACGTATCCGGTTTGCTACTCAGAGTCATTCGGATAGGTGTTAAAGCTTGCATCGATGTAACCCTTTACGCCGAACTCTTTATCACCTCCATAATCGAGAAACATGTCCTTATTACTCCAAGGACAATTTTTGACCGCTATCTAGTGATCCACTCCTGGATCACCTTTGTACCCTCTTGCCAGACATGTGGCAAGGCACACATCAGGTGCGGTACTTAGCATGGCATACCTTATAGAGCCTATGACAAAAGCATAGGGGACGACATTCGTCCTTTCTCTTTCTTCTGCCTTGGTCGAGCTTTAAGTCTTAACTTCATACCTTACAACTCAGGCAAGAACTCCTTCTTTGACTGATCCATCTTGAACACCTTCAAGATCATGTCAAGGTATGTGCTCATTTGAAAGTACCATTAAGCGTTTTGATCTATCCTTATAGATCTTGATGCTCAACGTTCAAGTAGCTTAATCCAGGCTTTCCATTGAAAAACACTTTTCAAATAACTCTGCATGCTTTCTAGAAATTCTACATCATTTCCGATCAACAACATGTTAACAACACATACTCATCGGAAATTCTATAGTGCTCCCACTCACTTCTTTGGAAATACAAGTTTCTCATAAACTTTGTATACACCCAAAATCTTTGATCATCTCATCAAAGCATACATTCCAACTCCGAGATGCCTACTCCAGTCCTTAGAAGGATTGCTGGAGCTTTGCATACTTATTAGCATCTTTCAGGATTGACAAAACCTTCCGGTTGTATCAGATACAACCTTTCCTCAAGAAAATCGTCGAGGAAACAATGTTTTGACATCCTATCTGCAAGATTTCATAAATAATGCAGTAATCGCTAATATATTTCCAACAGACTCTTAGCATCGCTACGAGTGAGAAAGTCTCATCATAGTCAACTCCTTGAACTTGTCGGAAAAAATCTTAACGACAAGTAGAGCTTTCTTAATGGTGATACTTACCATCATTGTCCGTCTTCCTTTTAAAATCCATATGTACCTAACAGCCTTACGACCATCAAGTAGTTCTTCCAAAGTCTACACTTTGTTTTCATATATGGATCCTCCCTCGGATTATATGGCCTCGAGCCATTTTGGAATCCGGGCCCACCATCGCTTCTCCATAGCTCGTAGGTTCATTGTTGTCTAGCAACATGACTTCCAAGACAGGATTACGTACCACTCTGAAGTAGTACGCATCCTTGTCATCCTACGAGGTTTGGGAGTGACTTGATCCGAAGTCTCATGATCAATATCATAAGCTTCCACTTCAATTGGTGTAGGTGCCACAGGAACAACTCTTTGTGCCCTGCTATACACTAGTTGAAGTGACGGTTCAATAACCTCATCAAGTCTCCACCATCCTCCCACTCAATTCTTTCCTGAGAAACTTTTCCTCGAGAAAGGACCCGATTCTAGAAAAATCCCTTATTGCTTTCAGATCTGAGACAGGAGGTATACCCAACTTTTTTGGGTGTCATATGAAGATGCATTTATCCGCTTTGGGTTCGAGCTTATCAGCCTGAAACTTTTTCACATAAGCGTCGCAGCCCCAAACTTTTAAGAAATGACAGCTTAGGTTTCTCTAAACCATAGTTCATACGGTGTCATCTCATCGGAATTACGTGGTGCCCTATTTAAAGTGAATGTGGTTGTCTCTAATGCCTAACCCATAAACTATCGTGGTAATTCGATAAGAGACATCATGGTATGCATCATATCCAATAGGGTGCAGTTATGATGTTTGGACACACCATCACACTATGGTGTTCCAGGCTGTATTAGTTGTGAAACAATTTCCACAATGTCTTAATTCTGTGCCAAACTCGTAATTCAGATATTCATCTCTATGATCATATCATAGATATTTTATCCTCTTGTCACGACGATCTTTCAACTTCACCCTTACTTGAACCTTTCAATAATTCAGACTCATGATTCATCAAGTAAATATACTCAACATCTACTCAAATCATCTGTGAAGCAAGAACATAACGATATCCACTACATGCCTCAGCACTCATTGGACTGCACACATCAAAATGTATTACTTCCAACAAGTTGCTTTCTAGTTCCATTTTACTGAAAACGAGGCTTTCAGTCATCTTGCCCATGTGGTATGATTTGCATGTCTCAAGTGATTCAAAATCAAGTGAGTCCAAACGGTCCATTTGCATGGAGTTTCTTCATGCATATACACCAATAGACATGGTTCGCATGTCTCAAACTTTTCAAAAATGAGTGAGCCCAAAGATCCATCAACATGGAGCTTCTTCATGCATTTTATACCGATATGACTTATGTGGCAGTGCCACAAGTAGGTGGTACTATCATTACTATCTTATATCTTTTGGCATGAACATGTGTATCACTACGATCGAGATTCAATAAACCATTCATTTTAGGTGCAAGACCATTGAAGGTTTTATTCAAATAAACAGAGTAACCATTATTCTCCTTAAATGAATAACCGTATTGCGATAGACATAATCCAATCATGTCTATGCTCAACGCAAACACCAATCTCGATGGTAGAGGGAGCATACGATATTTGATCAACCTTGGAAATACTTCCAACACATATCGTCATCTCACCTTTTAGCTAGTCTCCGTTTATTCCGTAGCTTTTATTTCGAGTTACTAACACTTAGTAACCGAACCAGTATCTTATACCCTGGTGCTACTAGGAGTACTAGTAAAGTACACATTAACACAATGTATATCCAATATACTTCTACCGACCTTGCCAGCCTTCTCATCTACCAAGTATCTAGGGTAATTCTGCTCTAGTGGTTGTTCCCCTTATTACAGAAGCACTTAGTCTCGGGTTTGGGTTCAACTTTGGGTTTCTTCATTAGAGCAGCAGCTGATTTGGCGTTTCATGAAGCATCCCTTTTTGCCCTTGCCCTTCTTGAAACTAGTGGTTTCACCAACCATCAACAATTGATGCTTCTTCTTGATTTCTACTTTTGTGGTGTCAAACATCGCGAATATCTCAAGGATCATCATATATGTCCCTGATACATTATAGTTCATCACGAAGCTCTAGCAGCTTGGTGGTAATGACTTCGGAGAAACATCAATATCTCATCTGGAAGATCAACTCCCACTCGATTCAAATGATTGTTGTACTCAAACAATCTGAGCACAAACTCAACAATTGAGCTTTTCTCCTTAGTTTGTAGGCTAAGAAAATCGTCGGAGGTCTTATACCTCTTGACGTGGGCACGAGCCTGAAATCCCAATTTCAGCCCTCGAAACATCTCATATGTTTCGCGACGTTTCAAAACGTCTTCGGTGCCTCAACTCTAAACCGTTTAACTAAACTATCACGTAGTTATCAAAATGTGTATGTAAGATGTTCGCAACATCCACAGACGATGTTCGAGGTTCAGCACACTGAGCAGTGCATTAAGTACATAAGCCTTCTATGAAGCAATGAGGACAATCCTCAGTTTACGGACCTAGTCCGCATAATTGCTACTATCAACTTTCAACTAAATTTTCTCTAGGAACATATCTAAACAGTAGAACTGAAGCGCGAGCTACGACATAATTTGCGAAGACCTTTTGACTATGTTCAGGATAATTAAGTTCATCTTATGAACTCCCACTCAGATAGACATCCCTCTAGTCATCTAAGTGATTACATGATCCGAGTCAACTAGGCCATGTCCGATCATCACGTGAGACGGACTAGTCATCATCGGTGAACATCTTCATGTTGATCGTATCTACCATACGACTCATGCTCGACCTTTCGGTCTCTTGTGTTCCGAGGCCATGTATGTACATGCTAGGCTCGTCAAGTCAACCTAAGTGTTTCGCGTGTGTAAATCTGTCTTACACCCATTGTATGTGAACGTTAGAATCTATCACACCCGATCATCACGTGGTGCTTCGAAACAACGAACTGTCGCAACGGTGCACAGTTAGGGGGAACACTTTCTTGAAATTTTAAAGAGGGATCATCTTATTTACTACCATTGTTCTAAGCAAATAAGATGCATAAACATGATAAACATCACATGCAATCAAATAGTGACATGATATGGCCAATATCATTTTGCTCCTTTTGATCTCCATCTTCGGGGCTCCATGATCATCGTTGTCAATGGCATGACACCATGATCTCCATCATCATGATCTCCATCATCGTGTCTTCTTGAAGTTGTCTCGTCATCTATTACTTCTACTACTATGGCTAACGCTTTAGCAATAAAGTAAAGTAATTAAATGACGTTTAAGTTGACACGCACGTCATAAATAAATAAAGACAACTCCTATGGCTCCTGCCGGTTGTCATACTCATCGACATGCAAGTCGTGATTCCTATTACAAGAACATGATCAATCTCATACATCACATATCATTCATCACATTCTTCATGGCCATATCACATCACATAGCACACCCTGCAAAAACAAGTTAGACGTCCTCTAATTGTTGTTTGCATGTTTTACGTGGCTGCTATGGGTTTCTAGCAAGAACGTTTCTTACCTACGCAAAACCACAACGTGATATGCCAATTGCTATTTACCCTTCATAAGGACCCTTTTCATCGAATCCGTTCCGACTAAAGTGGGAGAGACAGACACCCGCTAGCCACCTTATGCAACTAGTGCATGTCAGTCAGTGGAACCAGTCTCACGTAAGAGTACGTGTAAGGTCGGTCCGGGCCGCTTCATCCCACAATACCGTTGAAACAAGATTGGACTAGTAACGGTAAGCATATTGAACAAAATCAACGCCCACAACTACTTTGTGTTCTACTCGTGCATAGAATCTACGCAATAGACCTAGCTCATGATGCCACTGTTGGGGAACGTAGCAGAAATTCAAAATTTTCCTACGTGTCACCAAGATCTATCTATGGAGAAACCAGCAACGAGGGGAAGGAGAGTGCATCTACATACCCTTGTAGATCGCTATGCGGAAGCGTTCAAGAGAACGGGGTTGAAGGAGTCGTACTCGTCGTGATCCAAATCATAGGAGATTCTAGTGCCGAACGGACGGCACCTCCGTGTTCAACACACGTACAGCCCGGTGATGTCTCCCATGCCTTGATCCAGCAAGGAGAGAGGGAGAGGTTGAGGAAGACTGCATCCAGCAGCAACACAACGGCGTGGTGGTGATTGAGGAGCGTGGTACTCCAGCAGGGCTTCGCCAAGCACCGCAAGAGACGAGGAGGAAGAGGGGTAGGGCTGCACCAACAGGGGAAGAATTCATGTGTGATGGGCAGCCCAAACCTCAAGTACATATAGGGGAAGGGAAGGGGCTGCGCCCCACCTAGGGTTTCCACCCCTAGGGTGGCGGCCAGCCTAGATCCCATCTAAGGGGGGCGGCCAAGGGGGGAGAGAGGGGGGCGCACCACTAGGTGGGCCTTAGGCCCATCTGAGCCTAGGGTTTGCCCCCTTCCACTCTCCCTTGCGCCTTGGGCCTTGGTGGGGGGGCGCACCAGCCCACCTGGGGCTGGTCCCCTCCCACACTTGGCCCATGCACCCTCCGGGGCTGGTGGCCCCACTTGGTGGACCCCCGGGACCCTCCCGGTGGTCCCGGTACGTTACCGATAAACCCCAAAACTTTTCCGGCGACCAAAACTGGACTTCCCATATATAAATCTTTACCTCCGGACCATTCCAGAACTCCTCGTGACGTCCAGGATCTCATCCGGGACTCCGAACAACATTCGGTAACCACGTATATCTATTCCTTATAACCCTAGCGTCATCGAACCTTAAGTGTGTAGACCCTACGGGTTCGGGAACCATGCAGACATGACCGAGACGTTCTCCGGTCAATAACCAACAGCGAGATCTGGATACCCATGTTGGTTCCCTCATGTTCCACGATGATCTTATCGGATGAACCACGATGTCGAGGATTCGATCAATCCCGTATTCAATTCCCTTTGTCTAGCGGTATTGTACTTGCCCGAGATTCGATCGTCGGTATCCCGATACCTTGTTCAATCTCGTTACTGGCAAGTCTCTTTACTCGTTCTGTAACACATCATCCCGTGATCAACTCCCTGGTCACTTTGTGCACATTATGATGATGTCCTACCGAGTGGGCCCAGAGATACCTCTCCATTTACACGAAGTGACAAAATCCCAGTCTCGATTCGTGCCAACCCAACAGACACTTTCGGAGATACCTGTAGTGTACCTTTATAGCCACCCAGTTACGTTGTGATGTTTGGCACACCCAAAGTATTTCTACGGTATCCGGGAGTTTCACAATCTCATGGTCTAAGGAAATGATACTTGACATTAGAAAAGCTTTAGCATACGAACTACACAATCTTTGTGCTAGGCTTAGGATTGGGTCTTGTCCATCACATCATTCTCCCAATGATGTGATCCCGTTATCAACGACATCCAATGTCCATGGTCAGGAAATCGTAACCATCTATTAATCAACGAGCTAGTCAACTACAGGCTTACTAGGGACATGGTGTTGTCTATGTATCCACACATGTATCTGAGTTTCCTATCAATACAATTCTAGCATGGATAATAAACGATTATCATGAACAAGGAAATATAATAATAACTAATTTATTATTGCCTCTAGGGCATATTTCCAACAAATTCAACCAGTCAAATTGACTATGTAATTTTAAAGTGACATATATGATGTCTTCTAGCCGGATTGTAGATCGTTTGTCGTGGCGGACCTTTTCGCTTCAACCTCGGGACCCGACAGTTCGGAGTGTATCCGAATACCCTCTCGGTTATATAAGAACCGGGGCATGCGTGGAGACCAGGCGTAGGGGTCATTAGTGCTTTATCAGACAAGTTCCCAACTAGTTATGTTATATTACATGGGTAATAAGAAACATCTTCCAGAGAGAATAGTTCCTTTAAGGGTTCCTTTCCCTCGGTAGGCATGCCCTAAAGTGCATGTCTGGACTGCGACAAGAAGCACAGTGAAAACGTCTAGGGGCAGATATGGATAATAAATAAAAGTCATCTTTTGTTCACCGACCGAATATTCCCTTAAGAACGCTAGCTTTCGGCTTCACCCAGTCTGAGGTACACGTCCGGCTGACCCGGCGGTAGCAATCGCAGAGGTGCTCCCCTTATGCCCTAGCCGAATTAACGGGAACGTAGGGCATAAATACAAGAGCCAGACAACCCAGCTTGGCCAAAACTTAAGTCATATCGATGCATATAATGGTGAAAAAAGGTACATACGGAAGTATAACACATGTGTTGGGCGTTGGGCCCAGGTAAATAATTTAAGCTTCTGTGAGAGAAGCCCCCAGGTATGAAGAGTGCGGCTAGCGCATCTATGATGTATGAGTGAGGCACAAGGCGATCCTTGAAGGCCTAGGGAAATAAAAAGAAAGAAAGGGAAACAAGACAGATGATGCATATGCAGAAAATGGACGAAGGGAGGGGACTAACATAAAGTCCGGAGCTAGGCGTAGAATCTTCGGAGCCTGGCTGCGTTCCATGGGTTCGGCTCGAGTCGACTGGTCGATGCATCCCGCAGTCGGTACGCTCCACCGGTCAGAACTTGGTCGATAATGAAGGGACCTTCCCATTTGGGCTCGAGCTTGTTCTTTTTCTTATCCAGCAGTCGTAGAACTAGTTCGCCAATGTTATAAGTTTTGGCCCGCACTTCTCTGCTTTGGTATCTGCGAGCCTGCTGCTGGTAAAATGCGGAACGGGCTTTGGCTATGTCGCGCTCTTCCTCCAATGTGTCCAGACCGTCCTGCTGATCGAGCTCGGCTTCTCTTTCTTCGTACATGCGCACTCGAGGTGAGTCATGAATTATGTCACAGGGCAGGACTGCCTCTACGCCGTACACCATAAAAAATGGTGTATATCCGGTACTACGATTCGGCGTGGTCCGCAGTCCCCAGTGTATGGAGTCGAGCTCCTCTACCCAGTGCGTATTGGACTCCGTTAAGGAGCGCACTAATCAGGGTTTAATGCCGCTCATTATAAGACCGTTTGCTCGTTCGACTTGACCGTTGGTTTGTGGGTGATAGACTGAAGCGTAATCGAGCTTGATGCCCATTTTGCTGCACCAGAGTTTTACCTCATCGGCCATGAAGTTCGTGTTGTTATCAGTGATGATGCTGTGGGGGACGCCGTAACGGTGTACCACCCCGGATATGAAATCTATCACCGGTCCGGATTCGGCTGTTTTTACTGATTTAGCCTCTATCCATTTGGTGAATTTATCCACCATGACCAATAAGTATTTTTTTCTTGTGGGTTCCTCCTTTAAGGGGTCCGACCATGTCAAGCCCCCAGACCGCGAAGGGCCATGTAATGGGGATCGCTTGGAGGGCGGTGGGTGGCATGTGGCTTTGATTTGCAAAGAGCTGGCAACCGGTGCAGCGTTGGACCAAGTCCTGTGCATCTGCCCAGGCCGTTGGCCAATAAAATCCTATGCAGAAGGCCTTGCTTACAAGAGCCCGGGCTGCGGCGTGATGGCCGCCGATTCTGGCGTGAATTTCTGCCAAAAGATTCCGCCCTTCCTCTTCGGAGATGCACCTTTGAAGGACTCCAGTAGTGCTTTTTTTGTACAATTCTCCCTCGTGTACCCTGTAGGCTTTGGATCGCCGCACTATGCAGCATGCCTCATTTTGGTCCTCCAGAAGTTCCTGTCTAATTAGGTAGGCCAGGAATGGTTCTGTCCATGGGGCAATAATGGCCATTATTTCGTGGGCTGATTGTGTTATTTCGGTGGCGGAGCCTTCGATTGTGTCAGAGAGTTCGGTATCGGATATTTTGGCCGGGTCCGGACTGTTGTTAACGGTGTCCCCTTCCCATGCTACGGATGGCTTGAAAAGCCTTTCCAGAAAAATGTTGGGAGGGACCGCGTCGTGTTTTGCGCCAATGCGGGCGAGGATATCCGCCGCCTGATTGTTTTCCCGAGCCACATGGTGAAATTCGAGCCCCTTGAACCGAGCTGACATTTTTAGGACGGCATTGCGATAAGCGTCCATTTTTGGATCCTTGGCATCAAAGTCTCCATTTATTTGGGATATCGCGAGGTTTGAATCCCCGCGCACCTCTAGGCGTTGAATGCCCATGGATACTGCCATCCGGAGACCATGTAGAAGGGCCTCATATTCGGCTGCGTTGTTGGAGTCCCTATACATTATATGCAGTACGTATTGAACGGTGTCTCCTATTGGGGATGTCAAAATGACGCCAGCCCCCAGACCAGCCAACATTTTGGAGCCGTCGAAGTGCATGATCTAGTTTGAATATGTGCCGTACTCTTTAGGGAGTTCGGCTTCTGTCCATTCAGTGACGAAGTCAGCCAAAACTTGCGATTTAATAGCTCGTCGTGGCTTGTAAGTTATGTCGAACGGGAGGAGCTCAATGGCCCATTTGGCAATCCGGCCCGTCGCGTCGCGGTTGTTTATAATATCGTTAAGTGGTACTTCCGAGGCTACCGTTATCGAACACTCTTGAAAGTAGTGTCGCAGCTTCCGGCATGCCATGAATACCACATACGCTATCTTTTGATAATGCGGGCACCGTGATTTGCATGGAGTAAGGACAGTGGACACGTAGTAAACCGGCTTTTGAAGGGGAAATTTCTGTCCGTCCACTTCTCGCTCGACGACAAGCACTGCGCTTACTACTTGATGAGTTGCCGCAATGTATAATAGCATTGGTTCGCCAGTGTTTGGCGTGGCCAGGACTGGGTTTGTTGCCAATATGGCCTTTATTTCATTGAGTCCGGCCGTGGCGGCGTCCATCCACTCGAAGTGTTCGGTGCGCCGGAGGAGGCGATAAAGGGGTAATGCCTTTTCTCCCAAGCGGGAGATAAAGCCGCTTAGAGCCGCCACACATCCAGTTAATTTTTGTATTTGTTTGAGGTCTGTTGGGGTAGCCAACTGTGACAATGCTCGAATTTTGGCCGGATTAGCTTCAATACCTCTACTGGAGACAATGAATCCCAGGAGCTTTCCTGCTGGTACGCCGAAAATGCATTTTTCCGGATTGAGGTTGATGTCATATGTTCGGAGGTTGTCGAATGTGAGCCTCAAGTCGTCTACTAGAGTTTCGACATGCTTGGTTTTAACGACCACGTCATCCACGTATGCCTCCACTGTTTTGCCGATCTGGTTTGCCAGGCATGTCTGAATCATGCGCTGATATGTTGCACCGACATTTTTTAGCCCGAAGGGCATTGTGTTGAAGCAGAATGCGTCGTATGGTGTGATGAATGCCGTTGCGGCTTGGTCTGGCTCTGCCATTTTGATTTGATGGTAGCCGGAGTATGCGTCGAGGAAACACAATGAATCGTGTCCTGCGGTAGCGTCGATGATTTGATCGATGCGGGGGAGGGGAAGGGATCCTTTGGGCAGGCCTTATTAAGGTCCTTAAAATCGACACACAAGCGCCAGGATTTGTCCTTCTTTGGTACCATCACCAAGTTTGCTAGCCAGTCCGGATGTTTTATGTCTCTGATGAATCCGGCCTCCAATAGCTTGGCTAGTTCCTCTCCCATGGCTTGTCTTTTAGGTTCGGAGAAACTTCGAAGAGCCTGCTTGACTGGCTTAAATCCTTTTAGGATATTTAGGCTGTGTTCAGCCAGCCTGCGCGGGATTCCTGGCATGTCTGAAGGGTGCCAGGCAAAAATGTCCCAGTTCTCGCGTAGGAACTCTCGTAGTGCGGCGTCGACATCAGGGTTTAATTGTGCCCCGATGGAAGCTG
Source organism: Triticum urartu (assembly GCF_056163025.1). Lineage (NCBI taxonomy): Eukaryota > Viridiplantae > Streptophyta > Magnoliopsida > Poales > Poaceae > Triticum > Triticum urartu. The sequence goes on from NC_141878.1 coordinate 103,787,809, forward strand.
TTTTTGTAGGGTCCGTTGGATGGACTTGGAATTTGACTATTTCGTCCGCCGGCTTAAAGGAGGTGGACTTGGATCTTTTATCGAGTATCACGTCGTCCCTGTTCACCGTGGAGCGCAGCGCAGTTAGTTCTTCGGCCGCTAGGGCTTTGGATAGTGCCTCAAGGGCCAGTGCAGCTGTCTTATTTTCGGTGTGGAGTGCCATGTCCGGATCACTAACAAGAGCGATGATTCCGTTGGGCCCGGGCATTTTGAGCTTCATGTACCCGTAATGGGGTATGGCTTGGAAGATTGTAAAGCCTCCCGCCCTAATAGAGCGTGGTATCTGCTGCTGAACGGGGCCACTTGGAATGTAATTTCTTTGGACATGTAATTATCCGGCGTGCCGAATACCACGTCTAGTGTGATTTTTCCAGCGCAGCGTGCTTCCCGACTAGGGATGATTCCTCTAAAGGTTGTGCTGCTTTGCTTAATGCGGCTCCAGTCTATTTCCATCTTTTGAAGAGTTTCCTCATAGATGAGGTTTAATCCGCTGCCACTGTCCATGAGTACCTTGGTGAGTCGAAAGCCGTCCACAATTGGACTGAGGACTAGTGCAACTGGTACTCGGGCTGTTCGGAATTTAGGTTCGTCACTAGCATTGAAGGTAATAGCTGTGTTGCTCCAAGGATTTGTTTCTGCTATGTGGTAGATTTCAGACGTGCTGCGGAGTGTTCGCTTCCGTCTATTATTTGACGCGAAGGTCTCAAAGACCGTTAAGACTGTATTGTTGTCCTCGGGGTGGTGCTCTGTGGTTTTTGGGAGGGTTAGATCCTCACCACTTTTGGCCACCTGCCGGAGTATCCAGCATGCTCTAAGGCTGTGCGTTGGTATCGCATCCGCTGTACTATGAATTTTGCAGGGTCCGTTGAGCCATCCCTCCAGTACGGTTCCTTGCCCCGTAGAGGGATTTTGCTTTTTGGTAGTTAACCCAGGTGTATTGTGATAATGCACCCTTTTATTTCGGACTGGGTTTGTATTCAGGGCCGGATTATCCCAAAATTTTATTTCGGTTTTCCAGGCGCTTTCCATCGCACAGTACTTTCGTACTATGGGCACCAAGTCGGTAAAGCGTGTAATTTCGCGACGACTTATGGCGTTGAGGATTCCCTTGTCCGTGCAATTATTGCAGAAGAATGAAATTGTGTCTTCCTCACGGCAGTCCTTTATCCTGTTCTTGACCAGGAGGAATCTGGCCCATTAATGGTGTACTGTTTCTTCGGGCTCTTGCCTAATTTGGGATAGATCGCGTATGTTTGGGTGGGTGGGTGTAATTGAATCCGAATCCTCACCCAATCTGAGGCTCAGTGGCCAAGGAGTTTCCGAACTCGAAAGTTTGGATTCTTGGATGTTTTCCGGTAAATCTAGCCCGCTGCCTGATTCTGGGTTCAGGCTTTGAGTGACATCCTCCCCTCCGCGGGTATCCGGCTTGGAGGGATCGGGAATCCGGACGTAGCTAGTCCTTAAGATGGATGAAGGGTTGCCGCATTGTTCTTCCACCACTGCAACGTGATGGGTGACCTGGGGAGAGTTAATTTCTCTCAGATCGGGTTTAGGCCCAACCTGATCGTAGTCTGTAGCGACTCCCAGGGCGGCGATGCGATCCAAGAGCTAGTTCAGGTAAGAGAGCTCCATTGGATCTAACTGCTCGATGAGTTCCGAGTTGACGTGAAGATTGCTTTTGATGACCCGAGAAGTCATGGTCGGCGCAGCGGCCGAACAGGCGGTCATAAGAAAACCACCTAGCCGGAGAGTTTGGCCGATAGCCAGAGCTCCCTCAACGATAGTGCCGTCTTTAAAGACGGGACGACACATCCTTCCTGGTGGTGACGGCACAACGGAACTCTCAATGAAAGCACCAATGTCGGTGTCAAAACCGGCGGATCTCGGGTAGGGGGTCCCGAACTGTGCGTCTAGGCCGGATGGTAACAGGGGGCAAGGGACACGAAGTTTTACCCAGGTTCGGGCCCTCTTGATGGAGGTAAAACCCTACGTCCTGCTTTATTAATATTGATGATATGGGTGTAACAAGAGTAGATCTACCACGAGATCAGAGAGGCTAAACCCTAGAAGGTAGCCTATGGTATGATTGTATGTTGTGATCGTTGTCCTACGGACTAAAACCCTTTGGTTTATATAGACACCGGAGAGGGTTAGGGTTACACAAGGTCGGTTACAAAGGAGGAGATATCCATATACGTATTGCCTAGCTTGCCTTCCACGCCAAGTAGAGTCCCATCCGGACACGAGACAAAGTCTTCAATCTTGTATCTTCATAGTCTAACAGTCCGGCCAATGGAGATAGTCTGGCTGTCCGGAGAACCCCTAATCCAGGACTCCCTCAGGAAGAAGAAGGGGAACTTCAAGAAGAACAGCAAGCAAGTTGCTGCTCAGGAGAAGAAACCCAAATCTGGACCTAAGCCTGAAACTGAGTGCTTCTACTGCAAGCAGAGTGGACACTGGAAGCGGAACTGCCCCAAGTATTTGGCGGATAAGAAGGATGGCAAGGTGAACAAAGGTATATGTGATATACATGTTATTGATGTGTACCTTAGTAGAGCTCGCAGTAGCACCTGGGTATTTGATACTGGTTCTGTTGCTAATATTTGCAACTCGAAACAGGGACTACGGATTAAGCGAACACTGGCAAAGAACGAGGTGACGATGCGCGTGGGAAATGGTTCCAAAGTCGATGTGATCGCAGTCGGCACGCTACCTCTACATCTACCTTCGGGATTAGTATTAGACATAAATAATTGTTATTTGGTGCCAGCGTTGAGCATGAACATTATATCTGGATCTTGTTTGATGCGAGACGGTTATTCATTTAAATCAAAGAATAATGGTTGTTCTATTTATATGAGTAATATCTTTTATGGTCATGCACCCTTGAAGAGTGGTCTATTTTTGATGAATCTCGATAGTAGTGATACACATATTCATAATGTTGAAGCCAAAAGATGCAGAGTTGATAATGATAGTGCAACTTATTTGTGGCACTGCCGTTTAGGTCATATCAGTGTAAAGCGCATGAAGAAACTCCATACTAATGGACTTTTGGAATCACTTGATTATGAATCACTTGGTACTTGTGAACCGTGCCTCATGGGCAATATGACTAAAACGCCATTCTCCGGTACTATGGAGAGAGCAACAGATTTGTTGGAAATCATACATACAGATGTATGTGGTCCGACTAATGTTGAGGCTCATGGCGGATATCGTTATTTTCTCACCTTCACAGATGATTTAAGCAGATATGGGGATATATACTTAATGAAGCATAAGTCTGAAACATTTGAAAAGTTCAAAGAATTTCAGAGTGAAGTTGAAAATCATCGTAACAAGAAAATAAAGTTTCTACGATCTGATCATGGAGGAGAATATTTGAGTTACGAGTTTGGTCTACATTTGAAACAATGCGGAATAGTTTCGCAACTCACGCCACCCGGAACACCACAGCGTAATGGTGTGTCCGAACATCGTAATCGTACTTTATTAGATATGATGTGATCTATGATGTCTCTTACTGATTTACCGCTATCGTTTTGGGGTTATGCTTTAGAGACGGCTGCATTCACGTTAAATAGGGCACCATCGAAATCCGTTGAAACGACGCCTTATGAACTGTGGTTTGGCAAGAAACCAAAGTTGTCGTTTCTAAAAGTTTGGGGCTGCGATGCTTATGTGAAAAAGCTTCAACCTGATAAGCTCGAACCCAAATCGGAGAAATGTGTCTTCATAGGATACCCAAAGGAGACTGTTGGGTACACCTTCTATCACAGATCCGAAGGCAAGACATTCATTGCTAAGAATGGATCCTTTCTAGAGAAGGAGTTTCTCTCGAAAGAAGTGAGTGGGAGGAAAGTAGAACTTGATGAGGTAACTGTACCTGCTCCCTTATTGGAAAGTAGTACATCACAGAAACCAGTTTCTGTGACACCTATACCAATTAGTGAGGAAGCTAATGATAATGATAATGAAACTTCAGATCAAGTTACTACCGAACCTCGTAGGTCAACCAGAGTAAGATCCGCACCAGAGTGGTACGGTAATCCTGTTCTGGAAGTCATGCTACTACATCATGATGAACCTACAAACTATGAAGAAGCGATGGTGAGCCCAGATTCCGCAAAATGGCTAGAAGCCATGAAATCTGAGATGGGATCCATGTATGAGAACAAAGTGTGGACTTTGGTTGACTTGCCCGTTGATCGACAAGCAATTGAGAATAAATGGATCTTCAAGAAGAAGACTGACGCTGATGTTAATGTTACTGTCTACAAAGCTCGACTTGTTGCGAAAGGTTTTCGACAAGTTCAAGGGATTGACTATGATGAGACCTTCTCACCCATAGCGATGCTTAAGTCTGTCCGAATCATGTTAGCGATTACCGCATTTTATGATTATGAAATTTGGCAGATGGATGTCAGAACTGCATTCCTGAATGGATTTCTGGAAGAAGAGATGTATATGATGCAACCAGAAGGTTTTGTCGATCCAAAGGGAGCTAACAAAGTGTGCAAGCTCCAGCGATCAATTTATGGACTGGTGCAAGCCTCTCGGAGTTGGAATAAAGCTTTGATAGTGTGATCAAAGCATTTGGTTTTGTACAGACTTTTGGAGAAGCATGTATTTACAAGAAAGTGAGTGGGAGCTCTGTAGCATTTCTGATATTATATGTGGATGACATATTACTGATTGGAAATGATATAGAATTTCTAGATAGCATAAAGGGATACTTGAATAAGAGTTTTTCAATGAAAGACCTCGGTGAAGCTGCTTACATATTGGGCATTAAGATCTATAGAGATAGATCAAGACGCTTAATTGGACTTTCACAAAGCACATACCTTGGCAAAGTTTTGAAGAAGTTCAAAATGGATCAAGCAAAGAAAGGGTTCTTGCCTGTGTTACAAGGTGTGAAGTTGAGTAAGACTCAATGTCTGACCACCGCAGAAGATAGAGAGAAAATGAAAGATGTTCCCTATGCTTCAGCCATAGGCTCTATCATGTATGCAATGTTGTGTATCAGACCTGATGTGTGCCTTGCTATAAGTCTAGCAGGGATGTACCAAAGTAATCTAGGAGTGGATCACTGGACAGCGGTCAAGAACATCCTGAAGTACCTAAAAAGGACTAAGGATATGTTTCTCGTGTATGGAGGTGACAAAGAGCTCATCGTAAATGGTTACATTGATGCAAGCTTTGACACTGATCCAGACGATTCTAAATTGCAAACCAGATACGTGTTTATACTAAAAGGTGGAGCTGTCAGTTGGTGCAATTCTAAACAAAGCGTCATGGCGGGATCTACATGTGAAGCGGAGTACATAGCTGCTTCGGAAGCAGCAAATGAAGGAGTCTGGATGAAGGAGTTCATATCCGATCTAGGTGTCATACCTAGTGCATCGGGTCCAATGAAAATCTTTTGTGACAATACTGGTGCAATTGCCTTGGCGAAGGAATCCAGATTTCACAAGAGAACCAAGCACATCAAGAGACGCTTCAATTCCATTCAGGATTTAGTCCAAGTGGGAGACATAAAAATTTGCAAGATACATATGGATCTGAATGTTGCAGACCCGCTGACTAAGCCTCTTCCACGAGAAAAACATGATCAGCACCAAGGCTCCATGGGTGTTAGAATCATTACTGTGTAATCTAGATTATTGACTCTAGTGCAAGTGGGAGACTGAAGGAAATATGCCCTAGAGGCAATAATAAAGTTATTATTTATTTCCTTATATCATGATAAATGTTTATTATTCATGCTAGAATTGTATTAACCGGAAACATAATACATGTGTGAATACATAGACAAACAGAGTGTCACTAGTATGCCTCTACTTGACTAGCTCGTTGATCGAAGATGGTTATGTTTCCTAACCATAGACATGAGTTGTCATTTGATTAACGGGATCACATCATTAGGAGAATGATGTGATTGACTTGACCCATTTTGTTAGCTTAGCACTTGATCGTTTAGTTTGTTGCTATTGCTTTCTTCATAACTTATACATGTTCCTATGACTATGAGATTATGCAACTCCCGTTTACCGGAGGAACACTTTGTGTGCTACCAAACATCACAACGTAACTGGGTGATTATAAAGGTGCTCTACAGGTGTCTCCAAAGGTACTTGTTGGGTTGGCGTATTTCGAGATTAGGATTTGTCACTTCGATTGTCGGAGAGGTATCTCTGGGCCCTCTCGGTAATGCACATTACTCAAGCCTTGCAAGCATTGCAACTAATAAGTTAGTTGCAGGATGATGTATTACAGAACGAGTAAAGAGACTTGCCGGTAACGAGATTGAACTAGGTATTGGAATACCGACGATCGAATCTCGGGCAAGTAACATACCGATGACAAAGGGAACAACGTATGTTGTTATGCGGTCTGACCGATAAAGATCTTCGTAGAATATGTAGGAGCCAATATGAGCATCCAGGTTCCGCTATTGGTTATTGACCGGAGACGTGTCTCGGTCATGTCTACATAGTTCTCGAACCCGTAGGGTCCGCACGCTTAAAGTTCGGTGACGATCGTAATTAGGGTTTTTGTGTTTTGATGTACCGAAGGTTTTTCTGAGTCTCGGATGTGATATCGGACATGACGAGGAGTCTCGAAATGGTCGAGACATAAAGATTGATATATTGGAAGCCTATATTTGGATATCGGAATCGTTCTGGGTGAAATCGGGATTTTACCAGAGTACCGGGGGGTTACCGGAACCCCCCGGGGGTTAATGGGCCTACATGGGCCCTAAGGGAGAAGAGGAGGGCCGGCCAGGGCAGGCCGCGCGCCCCCTCCCCCCTAGTTCGAATAGGACAAGGAAGGGGGGCGGCGCCCCCCCTTTCCTCTTTCCCCCTTCCCCTTTCCTTCTCCAACAAGGCAAGAGGGGGGAGTCCTACTCCCGGTGGGAGTAGGACTCCTCCAGGCGCACCCCTAGGGGCCGGATGCACCTCCCCCCTCCCTCCTTTATATACAGGGGCAAGGGGGCACCCCATGACATACAAGTTGATCTTCGTGATCGTTCCTTAGCCGTGTGCGGTGCCCCCTTCCACCATATTCCACCTCGGTCATATCGTAGTGGTCCTTAGTTGAAGCCCTGCGTCGATAGAACATCATCACCGTCATCACGCCGTCATGCTGACGAAACTCTCCCTCAACACTCGGCTGGATCGGAGCTCGAGGGACGTCACCGAGTTGAACGTGTGCAGAACTCGGAGGTGCCGTACGTTCGGTACTTGGATCGGTCGGATCGGGAAGACGTACGACTACTTCCTCTATGTTGTGTCAACGCTTCCATTGCCGGTCTACGAGGGAACGTAGACAACACTCTCCCCTCTCGTTGCTATGCATCACCATGATCTTGTGTGTGCATAGGAATTTTTTTGAAATTACTACGTTCCCCAACACCCCAAACGATCGGGGACGGAGCCAAAAACCTAATTCCACCGCCACAACTTTCTGTATCCATGAGATCCCATCTTGGGGCTTGTTCCGGAGCTCCGCCGGAGGAGGCATCGATCACGGAGGGCTTCTACATCATCATCCAAGCACCTCCGATGAAGTGTGAGTAGTTTACTTCAGACCTACGGGTCCATAGCTAGTAGCTAGATGGCTTCTTCTCTCTTTTTGAATCTCAATACAATGTTCTCCCCCTCTCTTGTGGAGATCTATTCGATGTAATTGATGTCTACTACACAACCTTCTTCTTGTAGACGTTGTTGGGCCTCCAAGTGCAGAGGTTTGTAGGACAGTAGCAAATTTCCCTCAAGTGGATGACCTAAGGTTTATCAATCCGTAGGAGGCGTAGGATGAAGATGGTCTCTCTCAAGCAACCCTGCAACCAAATAACAAAGAGTCTCTTGTGTCCCCAACACACCCAATACAATGGTAAATTGTATAGGTGCACTAGTTCGGCGAAGGGATGGTGATACAAGTGGTATATGGATAGTAGATAATAGTTTTTGTAATCTGAAAATATAAAAACAGCAAGGTAACTAATGGTAAAAGTGAGCATAAACGGTATTGCAATGCTAGGAAATAAGGCCTAGGGTTCATACTTTCGCTAGTGCAAGTTCCCTCAACAATAATAGCATAATTGGATCACATAACTATCCCTCAACATGCAACAAAGAGTCACTCCAAAGTCACTAATAGCGGAGAACAAACAAAGATATTATGGTAGGGTACGAAACCACCTCAAAGTTATTCTTTCCAATCAATCCGTTGGGCTATTCCTATAAGTGTCACAAACAGCCCTAGAGTCCGTACTAGAATAACACCTTAAGACACAAATCAAAAAAAAACCCTAATGTCACCTAGATACTCCAATGTCACCTCAAGTATCCGTGGGTATGATTATACGATATGCATCACACAATCTCAGATTCATCTATTCAACCAACACAAAGGACCTCAAAGAGTGCCCCAAAGTTTCTACCAGAGAATTACGATGAAAACGTGTGCCAACACCTATGCATAGGTTCATGGGCGGAACCCGCAAGTTGATCACCAAAACATACATCAAGTGAATCACGTGATATCCCATTGTCACCACAGATATCCATGGCAAGACGTACATCAAGTGTTCTCAAATCTTTAAAGACTCAATCCGATAAGATTACTTCAAGGGGAAAACTCAATTCATTACAAGAGAGTAGAGGGGGAAGAAACATCATAGGATCCAAATATAATAGCAAAGCCCGCGATACATCAAGATAGTATCACCTCAAGAACACGAGAGAGAGAGAGATCAAACACATAGCTACTGGTACATACCCTCAGCCCCGAGGGAGAACTACTCCCTCCTCGTCATGGAGAGCACCGGGATGATGAAGATGGCCACCAGAGAGGGATTACCCCCTCCGACAGGGTACCGGAACGGGTCTAGATTGGCTTTCGGTGGCTACGGAGGCTTCTGGCGCCGGAACTCCCGATCTATTGTGCTCACGGATGTTTTAGGGTATATGGAGATATATAGGCAGAAGAAGTACGTCAGGGGGGCCACGAGGGGCTCACGAGGGTGGAGGGCGCGCCCAGGGGGGTGGGCGCGCCCCCCTGCCTCGTGACCTCCTCGCAGATCCCCCGACGTGCACTCCAAGTCTTCTGGGCTTCTTTCCTTCCAAAAATGAGTTCCGTGAAGTTTCAGGTCAATTGGACTCCGTTTGATTTTCCTTTTCTTCGAAACCCTAATACAGGGTAAAAACAAAACTGGCACTGGGCTCTAGGTTAATAGGTTAGTCCCAAAAATTATAAAAGTGTATAATAAATCCCATAAACATTCAAAATAGTAGATAATATAGCATGGAGCAATCAAAAATTATAGATACGTTGGAGACGTATCAGCATCCCCAAGCTTAATTCCTGCTCGTCCTCGAGTAGGTAAATGATAAAAACAGAATTTTTGATGCGGAGTGCTACTTGGCATAATTTCAATGTAATTCTTCTTAATTGTGGCATGAATGTTCAGATCCAAAAGATTCAAGACAAAAGTTCATATTGACATAAAAATAATAATACTTCAAGCATACTAACTAAGCAATTATGTCTTCTCAAAATAACATGGTCAAAGAAAGCTATCCCTACAAAATCATATAGTCTGGCTATGCTCTATCTTCACCACACAAAATATTTAAATCATGCACAACCCCGATGACAAGCCAAGCAATTGTTTCATACTTTCGATATTCTCAAACTTTTTCAATCTTCACGCAATACATGAGCGTGATCCATGGACATAGCACTATAGGTGGAATAGAATGGTGGTTGTGGAGAAGACAAAAAGGGAGAAGATAGTCTCACATCGACTAGGCGTATCAATGGGCTATGGAGATGCCCATCAATAGATATCAATGTGAGTGAGTAGGGATTGCCATGCAATGGATGCACTAGAGCTATAAGTATATGAAAGCTCAACAAAAGAAACTAGTGGGTGCGCATCCAACTCGCTTGCTCACGAAGACCTAGGGCATTTTGAGGAAGCCCATCATTGGAATATACAAGCCAAGTTCTATAATGAAATATTCCCACTAGTATATGAAAGTGACAACATAGGAGACTCGCTATCATGAAGATCATGGTGCTACTTTGAAGCACGAGTGTGGTAAAAGGATAGTAGCATTGTCCCTTCTCTCTTTTTCTCTCATTTTTTATTTTTTATTTGGGCTTCTTTGGCCTCTTTTATTTATTTTTCATCCGGAGTCTCATCCCGACTTGTGGGGGAATCATAGTCTCCATCATCCTTTCCTCACTGGGACAATGATCTAATAATCATGATCATCACACTTTTATTTACTTACAACTCAAGAATTACAACTCGATACTTAGAACAAGATATGACTCTATATGAATGCCTCCGGCGGTGTACCGGGATGTGCAATGATGCATGAGTGACATGTATGAAAGAATTATGAAGGGTGGCTTTGCCACAAATACGATGTCAACTACATGATCATGCAGAGCAATATGAGAATGATGGAGTGTATCATAATAAACGGAACGGTGGAAAGTTGCATGGAAATATATCTCGGAATGGCTATGGAAATGCCATGATAGGTACGTATGGTGGCTGTTTTGAGGAAGGTATTTGGTGGGTGTATGATACCAGTGAAAAGTGCGCGGTATTAGAGAGGCTAGCAATGGTGGAAGGAAGGAAAGTGCATGTATAATCCATGGACTCAACATTAGTCATAAAGAACTCACATACTTATTGCAAAAATCTACAAGTTATCAAAGCAAAGTATTACGCGCAAGCTCCTAGGGGGATAGATTGGTAGGAAAAGACCATGGCTCGTCCCCGGCCGCCACTCATAAGGACGACAATCAATAAACAAATCATGCTCCGACTTCATCACATAACGGTTCACCATACGTGCATGCTACGGGAATCACAAACTTCAACACAAGTATTTCTCAAATCCACAACTACTCAACTAGCATGACTCTAATATCACCATCTCCATATCTCAAAACAATTATCAAGTATCAAACTTCTCATAGTATTCAACACACTCATAAGAGAATTTTATTATTCTTGAATACCTAGCATATTAGGATTTTAAGCAAATTACCATGCTATTTAAGACTCTCAAAATAATCCAAGTGAAGCATGAGAGTTCATCTATTTCTTCAAAATAAAACTACCACCATGCTCTGAAAGATATAAGTGAAGCACTAGAGCAAATGACAAACTACTCCAAAAGATTTAAGTGAAGATCAACGAGTAGTCGAATAATTATGCAACTATGTGAAGACTCTCTAACATTTAAGAATTTCAGATCATGTTATTTTATTCAAACAGGAAGAAAAGCAAAATAAAATGACATTCTAAGAATAGCAAACATCATATGAGGAAGCAAAAACTTAGGATCAACCAAAACTAACTGATAGTTATTGAAGAAGAAAGGTGGGATGCCAACCGGGGCATCCCCAAGCTTAGATGCTTGAGAATTCTTGAGATATTATCTTGGGGTGCCTTGGGCATCCCCAAGCTTGAGCTTTTGTGTCTCCTTAATTCCTCTCATATCACGGTCTCACTAAATCTCAAAAGCTTCATCCACACAAAACTCAACAAGGACTCGTGAGATAAGTTAGTAAAAACCATTGCAAAAACATTATCATACTCTACTGTAGCAAATCACTAAAATTATTATTCAACATTTCATACTAAATGCCTATGCATATTTAATAGTCCTATCCTCAAATAGAATCATTAAAGAAGCAAGCATATGCAAACAATGCAAACATAACAACGATCTACCTAAACAGGATAGTCTGTAAAGAATGCTGCAACATCCATACTTACCTAGCTCCAAAAATTATGAAAGAAAATTCACACTGTAGTAAATTTATCAGATCTTAATATGCAAAAGGTTTCAGCATTTTATCACATTCTGAATTTTCTAGGGAATTATTGCAACAGCGGTAAACTTTCTGTTTTCAAACAGCAACATGAAGACTTGTAACATAGGCATAGTAAAGACTATCAATGCCACTTTTATTGCAATAAAAGATGCAAAACATTGTTCTAAATAACAGAAAGAAATCCTAACAAAATAAATTGACGCTCCAAGCAAAACACATATCATGTGGTGAATAAAAATATAGCTCCAAGTAAAGTTACCGATGAACGAAGACGAAAGAGGGGATGCCTTCCGGGGCATCCCCAAGCTTAGGCTTTTGGTTGTCCTTGAATATTACCTTGGGGTGCCTCGGGCATCCCCAAGCTTAGGCTCTTGCCACTCCTTATTCCATAGTCCATCTAATCCTTACCCAAAACTTGAAAACTTCACAACACAAAACTTAACAGAAAACTCGTAAGCTCCATTAGCGAAAGAAAACAAAACACTACTTCAAGGTACTGTAATGAACTCATTATTTATTTATATTGGTGTTAAACCTACAGTATTCCAACTTATATATGGTTCATACCCTCCTATACTACTCATAGATTCATGAAAATAAGCAAACAACACATAGAAAACAGAATCTGTCAAAAACAGAACAGTCTGTAGTAATATGGATTAAACGTATGCTTCTGGAACTCATAAAATTCTCAAATAAATTGCTGGGCCTGAGGAATTTATCTATTAATCATCTGCAAAAAGAATTAACTAAATATCACTCTCCAAATAAAAATGGCAGCAATTCTCGTGAGAGCTAAAGTTTCTGTTTTTTACAGCATGATCACAAAGACTTCCCCCAAGTCTTCCCAAAGGTTCTACTTGGCACAAACACCAATTAAAAGCATAAAACCACATCTAAACATAGGCTATATGAATTATTTATTACTAAACAGGAACAACAAGCAAGAAACAAAAATAAAATTGGGTTGCCTCCCAACAAGCGCTATCGTTTAACGCCCCTAGCTAGGCATGATGATTTCATAGATGCTCACATAAAGGATAAAAATTGAAACATAAAGAGAGCATCATGAAGAATATGACTAGCACATTTAAGTATAACATTCTTCCTATGCATAGGGATTTTGTGAGCAAACAACTTGTGCGAACAATAATCAACTAGCATAGGAGGGCAAAACAAGCATAACTTCAAAACTTTAAGCACATAGAGAGGAAGCTTGATATTATTGCAATTCCTACAAGCATATATTCCTCCATCATAATAATTTTCAGTAGCATCAAGAATGAATTCAACAATATAACCAGCACCTAAAGCATCCTTTTCATGATCTACAAGCATAGAAATTTTATTACTCTCCACATAAGCAAAATTCTTCTCATTCTGGATAGTGGGAGTACCATAAGAGACTTGGATACTATAAATTGTTTCCACATTAAAAGAGTAATGTTCAGAGAAGGGGTAATCATAATCATGACAAGTTTTATAAATATAATAACTACTTTTTATAGCATAAGTATCATCACAATAATCATCATAAGTAGGAGGCATGCTATCATCATTATAAACTTGTATATCAAAACTTGGGAGACTAAAAATATCATCTTCATTAAAAATAGCTTCCCCAAGCTTGTGGCTTTGCATATCATTAGCATCATGGATATTCAAGGAATTCATACTAACAACATTGCAATCATGCTCATCATTCAAATATTTAGTGCCAAACATTTTATGGATGTCTTCTTCTAGCACTTGAGCACAATTATCCTTTCCATGATACTCACGAAAGATATTAAAAATGTGAAGCGTATGAGGCAAACTCAATTCCATTTTTTATAGTTTTCTTTTATAAACAAAACTAGTGATAAAACAAGAAACTAAAAGACTCAATTGCAAGATCTAAATATATACCTTCAAGCGCTAACCACCCCGGCAACGGCGCCAGAAAAGAGCTTGATGTCTACTACACAACCTTCTTCTTGTAGACGTTGTTGGGCCTCCAAGTGCAGAGGTTTGTAGGACAGTAGCAAATTTCCCTCAAGTGGATGACCTAAGGTTTATCAATCCGTAGGAGGCGTAGGATGAAGATGGTCTCTCTCAAGCAACCCTGCAACCAAATAACAAAAAGTCTCTTGTGTCCCCAACACACCCAATACAATGGTAAATTGTATAGGTGCACTAGTTCGGCGAAGAGATGGTGATACAGGTGCAATATGGATAGTAGATAATAGTATTTGTAATCTGAAATTATAAAAACAGCAAGGTAACTAATGATAAAAGTGAGCTTAAACGGTATTGCAATGATAGGAAATAAGGCCTAGGGTTCATACTTTCACTGGTGTAAGTTCCCTCAACAATACTAACATAATTGGATCACATAACTATCCCTCAACATGCAACAAAGAGTCACTCCAAAGTCACTAATAGCGGAGAACAAACGAAGAGATTATGGTAGGGTACGAAACCACCTCAAAGTTATTCTTTCCAATCAATCCGTTGGGCTATTCCTATAAGTGTCACAAACAGCCCTAGAGTTCATACTAGAATAACACCTTAAGACACAAATCAACCAAAACCCCAATGTCACGTAGATACTCCAATGTCACCTCAAGTATCCGTGGGTATGATTATACGATATGCATCACACAATCTCAGATTCATCTATTCAACCAACACAAAGGACCTCAAAGAGTGCCCCAAAGTTTCTACCGGAGAATCACGGCGAAAACGTGTGCCAACCCCTATGCATAGGTTCATGGGCGAAACCCGCAAGTTGATCACCAAAACATACATCAAGTGAATCGCGTGATATCCCATTTTCACCACAGATATCCATGGCAAGACGTACATCAAGTGTTCTCAAATCTTTAAAGACTCAATCCGATAAGATTACTTCACGGGGAAAACTCAATTCATTACAAGAGAGTAGAGGGGGAAGAAACATCATAGGATCCAAATATAATAGCAAAGCCCGCGATACATCAAGATCGCATCACCTCAAGAACACAAGAGAGAGAGAGAGAGATCAAACACATAGCTACTGGTACATACCCTCAGCCCTGAGGGAGAACTACTCCCTCCTCATCATGGAGAGCACCGGTATGATGAAGATGGCCACCGGAGAGGGATTGCCCCCTCCGGCAGGGTGCCAGAACGGGTCTAGATTGGCTTTCGGTGGCTACTTAGGCTTCTGGTGGCGGAACTCCCGATCTATTGTGCTCCCGGATGTTTTTAGGGTATATGGAGATATATAGGCGGAAGAAGTACGTCAGGGGGGGCCACGAGGGGCTCACGAGGGTGGTGGGCGCGCCCAGGGGGTGGGCGCGCCCCCTGCCTCGTGACCTCCTTGCAGATCCCCCGACATGCACTCCAAGTCTTCTGGGCTTCTTTCCTTCCAAAAATGAGTTCCGTGAAGTTTCAGGTCAATTGGACTCCGTTTGATTTTCCTTTTCTTCGAAACCCTAAAACAGGGTAAAAACACAAACTGGCACTGGGCTCTGGGTTAATAGGTTAGTCCCAAAAATGATATAAAAGTGTATAATAAAGCCCACAAACATTCAAAACAGTAGATAATATAGCATGGAGCAATCAAAAATTATAGATACGTTGGAGACGTATCAATAATCTTCTTTTTGCGGTGTGTTTGTTGAGACCGATGAATTGTGGGTTTATGATCAAGTCTATCTATGAATAATATTTGAATCTTCTCTGAATTCTTTTATGTATGATTGGTTATCTTTGCAAGTCTCTTCGAATTACCAGTTTGGTTTGGCCTACTAGATTGGTTGTTCTTGCCATGGGAGAAGTGCTTAGCTTTGGGTTCAATCTTGCGGTGTCCTTTCCCAGCGACAGAAGGGGTAGCAAGGCACGTATTGTATTGTTGCCATCGAGGATAACAAGATGGGTTTTTATCATATTGCATGAAATTATCCCTCTACATCATGTCATCTTGCTTAAGGCTTTACTCTGTTTTTAACTTAATACTCTAGATGCATGCTGGATAGCGGTCGATGAGTGGAGTAATAGTAGTAGATGCAGAATCGTTTCGGTCTACTTGTCTCGGACGTGATGCCTATATACATGATCATACCTAGATATTCTCATAACTATGCTCAATTCTGTCAATTGCTCAACAGTAATTTGTTCACGCACCGTAGAATACTTATGCTCTTGAGAGAAGCCACTGGTGAAACCTATGGCCCCCGGGTCTCTTTCTCATCATATCAATCTCCATCACTTTATTATTGTTTTTCTTTTACTTTGCTTTTACTTTTGCATGTTTATACCAAAAATACCAAAAATATTATTTATCATCTCTATCAGATCTCACTTTTGTAAGTGACCATGAAGGGATTGACAACCCCTAAGCGCGTGGGTTGCGTTGAGCTATTGTTTTTGTGTAGGTATGATGGACCCGAGCGTAGCCTCCTACTGGATTGATACCTTGGTTCTCAAAAACTGAGGGAAATACTTACGCTACTTTGCTGCATCATCCCTTCCTCTTCGGGGAAATCCAACGCAGTGCTCAAGAGGTAGCAAGAAGAATTTCTGGCGCCGTTGCCGGGGAGTCTGCGCAAAAGTCAACATACCAAGTACCCATCACAATCCCTATCTCCCGCATTACATTATTTGCCATTTTCCTCTCGTTGTCCTCTCCCCCACTTCACCCATGCCATTTTATTCGCCCTCTCTCTCTATCCTCCCTCTCTTTCTCCGTTTGCCTTTTTGCCCGTTTGCTTTTTGTTTGCTCTTGTGTTAGTTTGCTTGTTTGTCACGATGGCTCAAGATAATACTAAATTGTGTGACTTCATCAATACCAACAATAATGATTTCCTTAGCACTCCGATTGCTCCTCTTACCAATGCTGAATCTTGTGAAATTAATACTGCTTTGTTGAATCTTGTCATGAAAGATCCGTTCTCCGGCCTTCCTAGTGAAGATGTCGTTACCCATCTTAATAGCTTCGTTGATTTGTGTGACATGCAAAAGAAGAAAGATGTCGATAATGATATTGTTAAATTGAAGCTATTTCCTTTTTCGCTTAGAGATCGTGCTAAAGCTTGGTTTTCGTCTTTGCCTAAAAATAGTATTGATTCATGGAACAAGTGCAAAGATGCTTTTATCTCTAAGTATTTTCCTCCCACTAAGATCATCTCTCTTAGAAACGATATTATGAATTTTAAACAACTTGATCATAAACATGTTGCATAAGCTTGGGAGAGAATGAAATTAATGATACGTAATTGCCCTACTCATGGTTTGAATTTGTGGATGATTATACAAAAATTTTATGCCGGATTGAATTTTGCTTCTAGAAATCTTATAGATTCGGCCGCGGGAGGCACTTTTATGGAAATCACTTTAGGAGAAGCTACTAAACTCCTAGATAATATTATGGTTAATTATTCTCAATGGCATACTGAAAGATCTACTAAAAAGGTGCATGCGATAGAAGAAATGTTTTGAGTGGAAAGATGGATGAACTTATGAAATTATTTGCTAATAAAAGTGTTTCTTCTGATCCTAATGATGTGTCCTTGTCTACTTTGATTGAGAATAATAATGAATCTATGGATGTGAATTTTGTTGGTAGGAACAATTTTGGTAACAACACGTATAGAGGAAATTTCAATCCTAGGCCTTATCCTAGTAATCCCTCTAATAATTATGGTAATTCCTACAACAATTTTTATGGAAATTATAATAAGATGCCCTCTGATTTTGAATCTAATATTGAAGAATTTATTTCTTCGCAAAAGAATTTTAATGCTATGATTGAAGAAAAATTGCTTAAGATTGACGATTTGGCTGGGAACGTTGATAGAATTGCTCTTGATGTTGATTCTTTGAAACTTAGATCTATTCCACCTAAGCATGATATCAATGATTCTCTCAAAGCCATGAGAATTTCCATTGACAAGTGCAAAGAAAGAACCGCTAGGATGCGTGCTAAGAAAGATGCCTTTATAAAAGCGTGTTCTTCTAGTTCCTATGAAAATAATGATGAAGATCTAAAAGTTATTGATGTGTCCCCTATTAAATCTTTGTTTTGAAATATGAATCTTGATAATGATGGGACTGATTATGATCCACCTTTACCTAGAAGGCGTTCTAAGAATTTGGAATTTGTTGATCTTGATGCTAAATTTGATAAAAGTGGGATTGAAGAAATTAAAACCCTAGATGTTGCAAAACCCACTATTATGGATTTCAAGGAATTTAACTATGAAAATTGCTCTTTTATTGATTGTATCTCCTTGTTGCAATCCGTGCTAAAATCTCCTCACGCTTATAGTCAAAATAAAGCGTTTACTAAACATATCGTTGATGCCTTGATGCAATCTTATGAAGAAAAACTTGAATTGGAAGTTTCTATCCCTAGAAAACTTTATGATGAGTGGGAACCAACTATTAAAATTAAAATTAAAAATTATGAGTTTTATGCTTTGTGTGATTTGGGTGCTAGTGTCTCTACTATTCCCAAAACTTTGTGTGATTTACTAGATTTCCGTGATTTTGATGATGGCTCTCTAAACTTGCATCTTGCGGATTCCACTATTAAGAAACCTATGGGAAGAATTAATGATGTTCTTATTGTTGCAAATAGGAATTATGTTCCCATAGATTTTATCGTTCTTGATATAGTTTGCAATCCTTCTTGCCTATTATTCTTGGTAGACCTTTCCTTAGAACGATTGGTGCAATTATTGATATGAAGGAAGGGAATATTAGATACCTATTTCCATTAAAAAGGGCATGGAACACTTTCCTAGAAAGAAAATAAAATTACCATATAAATCTATCATGAGATCCACTTATGGATTGCCTACCAAAGATGGCCATACCTAGATCTATTCTTGCTTGTTATGCCTAGCTAGGGGCGTTAAACGATAGCGCTTGTTGGGAGGCAACCCAATTTTATTTTTGTTTATTGCTTTTTGCTCCTATCTAGTAATAAATAAATTATTTATCCTATGTTTTGGTTGTGTTTTTTGTGTTTAATTAGTGTTTGTGCCAAGTAGAACCGTCGGGAAGACTTGGGGAAAGTCTTGTTGAACTTGCTGTAAAAAACAGAAACTTTAGCTCTCACGAGAACTGCTGTAATTTTTATTTGGAAAATGATATTTAGTTAATTCTTTTTGAAGATGATTAATAGATAAATTACTCACGTCAAGCAGTTTATTTTAGAAATTTTGGGGTTCCATATCTTGCGCTAGCTACAGATTACTACAGACTGTTCTGTTTTTGACAGATTCTGTTTTTCGTGTGTTGTTTGCTTATTTTGATGAATCTATGGCTAGTAAAATAGTTTATAATCCATAGATAAGTTGGAATACAATAGGTATAACTCCCATATAAATAAATAATGAGTTCATTATAGTACCTTGAAGTGGTCTTTTGTTTTCTTTCGCTAACAGAGCTCACGAGATTTTCTACTTTAAGTTTTGTGTTGTGAAGTTTTCAAGTTTTGGGTAAAGATTTGATGGATTATGGAATAAGGAGTGGCAAGAGCCTAAGCTTGGGGATGCCCATGGCACCCCCAAGATAATCTAAGGACACCTAAAAGCCAAAGCTTGGGTATTCCCTGGAAGGCATCCCCTCTTTCGTCTACTTCTATCGGTAACTTTACTTGGAGCTATATTTTTTATTCACCACATGATATGTGTTTTGCTTGGAGCGTCTTTTATGTTTTGAGTCTTTGCTTGTTAGTCTACCATAATCATCCTTTCTGCACACACCTTTTGAGAGAGCCATACATGATTTGGAATTTTATAGAATACTCTATGTGCTTCACTTATATCTTTTGAGCTTTATAGTTTTGCTCTAGTGCTTCACTTATATTTTTTAGAGCACGGTGGTGGATTTGTTTTATAGAAACTATTGATCTCTCATGCTTCACTTAGATTATTTTGAGAGTCATAATAGCATGGTAATTTGCTTAAAATCCTAATATGCTTGGTATGCAAGATTAATAATAAAACTTTCTTATGAGTGTGTTGAATACTAAGAAAAGTTTGATGCTTGATGATTGTTTCGATATATGGAGGTAATAATATCAAAGTCATGCTAGTTGAGTACTTGTGAAATTGAGAAATACTTGTGTTGAGGTTTGCAAGTCCCATAGCATGCACGTATGGTAAACATTATGCAACAAATTTGAAACATGAGGTGTTATTTGATTGTCTTCCTTATGAGTGGCGGTCGGGGATGAGCGATGGTCTTTTCCTACCAATCTATCCCCCTAGGAGCATGCGCGTAGTGCCGAGGTTTTTGATGACTTGTAGATTTTTGCAATAAGTATGTGAGTTCTTTATGACTAATGTTGAGTCCATGGATTATACGCACTCTCACCCTTCCATCCTTGCTAGCCTCTTCGGTACCGTGCATTGCCCTTTCTCACATTGAGAGTTGGCGCAAACTTCGCTGGTGCATCCAAACCCCGTGATATGATACACTCTTTCACACATAAACCTCCTTATATCTTCCTCAAAACAGCCACCATACCTACTTATTATGGCATTTCCATAGCCATTCCGAGATATATTGCCATGCAACTTTCCATCATTTTGTTCATCATGAGACATTCATCATTGTCATATTGCTTAGCATGATCATGTAGTTGACATAGTATTTGTGGCAAAGCCACCGCTCATAATTCTTTCATACATGTCACTCTTGGTTCATTGCATATCTCGGTACACCGCCGGAGGCATTCACATAGAGTCATCTTTGTTCTAGTATCGAGTTGTAACCATTGAGTTGTAAATAAATAGAAGTGTGATGATCATCACTATTAGAGCATTGTCCCAAGTGAGGAATAAATAAAAAAAGGCCATAAAAAGGAGAAGGCCCAAAAAAAGAGAAAGGCCATAAAAAGAGAAGTCCCAAAAAAATGAGAGAAAAAGAGAGAAGGGACAATGTTACTATCCTTTTACCACACTTGTGCCTCAAAGTAGCACCATGATATTCATAGTAGAGAGTCTCTCATGTTATCACTTTCATATACTAGTGGGAATTTTTCATAATAGAACTTGGCTTGTATATTCTAACAATGGGCCTCCTCAAGTGCCCTAGGTCTTCATGAGCAAGCAAGTTGGATGCACACCCACTAGTTTATTTTGTTGAGCTTTCATACATTTATAGCTCTAGTGCATCTGTTGCATGGCAATCCCTACTCCTTGCATTAACATCAATCGGTGGGCATCTCCATAGCCCATTGATTAGCCTCGTTGATGTGAGACTTTCTCCTTTTTTGTCTTCTCCACATAACCCCCCTCATTATATTCTATTCCACCCATAGTGCTATGTCCATGACTCGCGCTCATATATTGTGTGAAAGTTTATAGGTTTGAGATTACTAAAGTATGAAACAATTGCTTGGCTTGTCATCGGGGTTGTGCATGATGATAGCATTCTTGTGTGACGAAAATGAAACATGACTAAACCATATGATTTTGTAGGGATGAACTTTCTTTGGCCATGTTATTTTGAGAAGACATAATTTCTTAGTTAGTATGCTTGAAGTATTATCATTTTTATGTCAATATGAACTTTTGTCTTCAATCTTTCGGATCTGAATATTCATACCACAATTAAGAAGAATTACATTAAAATTATGCCAAGTAGCACTCCGCATCAAAAATTCTATTTTTATCATTTACCTACTCGAGGACGAGCAGGAATTAAGCTTGGGGATGCTTGATACATCTCCAACGTATCTATAATTTTTGATTGCTCCATACTATATTATCTACTGTTTTAGACATTATTGGGCTTTATTTTCCACTTTTATATTATTTTTGGGACTAACCTATTAACCGAAGGCCCAGCCCAGAATTGTTGTTTTTTGCCTGTTTTAGGGTTTCGAAGAAAAGGAATATCAAACAGAGTCCAAACGGAATGAAACCTTCGGAAACATGATTTTCTCATCAGATAAGATCCAGGAGACTTGGACCCTCCATCAAGAAAGCCATGAGGTGGTCACGAGGGTAGGGGGCTCCCCCCTGCCTCGTGGGCCCCTAGAAGCTCCACCGACGTACTTCTTCCTCCTATATATATCCACGTACCCCCAAACGATCGGGGACGGAGCCAAAAACCTAATTGCATCGCCGCAACTTTCTGTATCCACGAGATCCCATCTTGGGGCCTGTTCCGGAGCTCTGCCGGAGGAGGCATCGATCATGGAGGGCTTCTACATCATCATCCAAGCCCCTCCGATGAAGTGTGAGTAGTTTACTTCAGACCTACGGGTCTATAGCTAGTAGCTAGATGGCTTCTTCTCTCTTTTTGGATCTCAATACAATGTTCTCCCCCTCTCTTGTGGAGATCTATACGATGTAATCTTCTTTTTGCGGTGTGTTTGTTGAGACCGATGAATTGTGGGTTTATGATCAAGTCTATCTATGAATAATATTTGAATCTTCTCTGAATTCTTTTATGTATGATTGGTTATCTTTGCAAGTCTCTTCGAATTAGCAGTTTGGTTTGGCCTACTAGATTGGTTGTTCTTGCCATGGGAGAAGTCCTTAGCTTTGGGTTCAATCTTGTGGTGTCCTTTCCCAGTGACAGAAGGGGCAGCAAGGCATGTATTGTATTGTTGCCATCGAGGATAACAAGATGGTTTTTTTATCATATTGCATGAAATTATCCCTCTACATCATGTCATCTTGCTTAAGGCGTTACTCTGTTTTTTACTTAATACTCTAGATGCATGCTGGATAGCGGTCGATGAGTGGAGTAATAGTAGTAGATGCAGAATCGTTTCGGTCTACTTGTCTCGGACGTGATGCCTATATACATGATCATACCTAGATATTCTCATAACTATGCTCAATTCTGTCAATTGCTCAACAGTAATTTGTTCGCCCACCGTAGAATACTTATGCTATTGAGAGAAGCCACTGGTGAAACCTATGGCCCCCGGGACTCTTTCTCATCATATCAATCTCCATCACTTTATTATTGCTTTTCTTTTACTTTGCTTTTACTTTTGCATCTTTATACCAAAAATACCAAAAATATTATTTACCATCTCTATCAGATCTCACTTTCGTAAGTGATCGTGAAGGGATTGACAACCCCTAAGCGCGTTGGTTGCGTTGAGCTATTGTTTTTGTGTAGGTATGATGGACCCGAGCGTAGCCTCCTACTGGATTGATACCTTGGTTCTAAAAAACTGAGGGAAATACTTACGCTACTTTGCTGCATCATCCCTTCCTCTTCGGGGAAATCCAACGCAGTGCTCAAGAGGTAGCACCTATATATACCCACGTACCCCAAACGATCAGAAAAGGAGCCAAAACCCTAATTCCACCGCTGTAACTTTCTATATCCACGAGATCCCATCTTGGGGCCTGTTCCGGAGCTCCGCCGGAGGGGGCATCGATCACGGAGGGCTTCTACATCAACACCATAGCCTCTCCAATGAAGTGTGAGTAGTTTACTTCAGACCTACGGGTCCATAGTTAGTAGCTAGATGGCTTCTTCTCTCTTTTTGGATCTCAATACAATGTTCTCCCCCTCTCTTGTGGAGATCTATTCGATGTAATCTTCTTTTTGCGGTGTGTTTGTTGAGACCGATGAATTGTGGGTTTATGATCAAGTCTATCTATGAATAATATTTGAATCTTCTCTGAATTCTTTTATGTATGATTGGTTATCTTTGCAAGTCTCTTCGAATTAGCAGTTTGGTTTGGCCTACTAGATTGATCTTTCTTGCAATGGGAGAAGTGCTTAGCTTTGGGTTCAATCTTGCGGTGTCCTTTCCCGGTGACAGTAAGGGTAGCAAGGCACGTATTGTATTGTTGCCATTGAGGATAACAAGATGGGGTTTTCTTCATATTGCATGAGTCTATCCCTCTACATCATGTCATCTTGCTTAAGGCGTTACTCTGTTTTTGACTTAATACTCTAGATGCATGCTGGATAGCGGTCGATGAGTGGAGTAATAGTAGTAGATGCAGGCAGGAGTCGGTCTACTTGTCTCGGACGTGATGCCTATATACATGATCATACCTAGATATTCTCATAACTATGCTCAATTCTGTCAATTGCTCAATAGTAATTTGTTCACCCACCGTAGAATACTTATGCTCTCGAGAGAAGCCACTAGTGAAACCTATGGCCCCGGGTCTATCTTTATCATATCAATCTCCTACTACTTAGTAATTTACTTTGCATTTATTTTACTTTGCATCTTTATCATAAAAATACCAAAAATATTATCTTTATCATATCTATCAGATCTCACTCTCGTAAGTGGCCCTATAGGGATTAACAACCCCTATTTGCGTTGGTTGCGAGGATTTATTTGTTTTGTGCAGGTACGAGGGACTCACGCGTAGCCTCCTACTGGATTGATACCTTGGTTCTCAAAAACTAAGGGAAATACTTACGCTACTTTGCTGCATCATCCCTTCCTCTTCGAGGAAAACCAACGCAATGCTAAAAGAGGTAGCAAGAAGGATTTCTGGCGCCGTTGCCAGGGAGGTCTACGCAAAAGTCAACATACCAAGTACCCATCACATACCCTTATCTCCCGCATTATATTATTTGCCATTTGCCTCTCGTTTTCCTCTCCCCCACTTCACCCTTGCCGTTTTATTCGCCCTCTCTCTCTCTATCCTCCCTCTCTTTCCCGTTTGCTTCTTTTTCGCTTGCTTCTTGTTTGCTCGTATGGTTAGAATAGTTGTTTATTTATTACTAAACAGAGAACCTAAGATCTATGGATCCTTATCCACTTGCTAATCTTTTTAAGAGGTCCAATTATGATAAACCAATTGCTAGTGAGTTTTGTGCACTAGATTATCTTTATGAAGTTTTGCTTGAAATTCGTGAATCTGAAAAGTGTGATGAATTACCTTATGAAGCGATTCACGATAGATTTTTGAATAGAAAGCATGATTGCAATGATTCTATTATAAATTCTATTAATGTCAGCTGTGCTAATAATATGCAAAATCCTAAGCTTGGGGATGCTAGTTTTGCTATGTCCTCTACTTGTTGCAATGATCATGATTGGGGTGATTCTTCTTTTGATCTTGAAAATTTATTTAAGCCCCATGATGAATATGAGATTGATTATAATGTCTTCAATAATATTGAAAGTGGGTTTGGAAGAATATCAACTTTAGATCCCACATATTTGGAGAATGTTCAATCTTATGAAGTTTTTGATAAAAGTGCGTTTGGAAAGGTCATGACTTTAGTTAATGTTAATCCCACTATTTTGGAAGAGTGTCAACTTTGCATGAATGTGGATCGTGTTGAAAATATTTTATGTGATAGCTATTTTGTTGAATTTTCTTATGATCCTACATGTAATTATTACTAGAGAGGAAAATATGGTGGTATAAATTTTCATGTTACTAAATTACCTCTCGTTATGTTGAGATTACTATTGTTTCTTTCCTCTTCCATGCATATGCTAGTTTTTGCTTGCCATCATAATTTGTTTGCCTATAAGATGCCTATTCATAGGAAGTATGTTAGACTTAGATGTGTTTGTCACATGTTTTATGATGCTCTCTTTGTGCTTCAATTCTTGTCTTTCATGTGAGCATCATTAAAATTATCAATGCCTAGCTAAAAAGGCTTTAAAGAAAAGCGCTTGTTGGGAGACAACCCAATATTTTTCCTTGCTGTTATTCAATAAATAAATTATCTAGCCTCTGTTTTGGTTGTGTTTTTTGTGTTTAATTAGTGATTGTGCCAAGTAAAACCGTTGGGAAGACTTGGGGAAAGTCTTGTTGAAGTTGCTGTAAAAAACAGAAACTTTAGCGCTCACGAGAACTGCTGTCATTTTTATTTGGAAGTGATATTTAGTTAATTCTTTTTGCAGATAATTAATAGATAAATTCCTCACGTCCAGCAATTTATTTTAGAATTTTTGGGGTTCCAGATCTTGCGGTAGCTACAGATTACTACAGACTGTTCTGTTTTTGACAGATTCTGTTTTTCGTGTGTTGTTTGCTTATTTTGATGAATCTATGGCTAGTAAAATAGTTTATAAACCATAGAGAAGTTGGAATAAAGTAGGTATAACACCCATATACATAAATAATGAGTTCATTACAGTACCTTGAAGTGGTCTTTTGTTTTCTTTCGCTAACGGAGCTCACGAGTTTTCTACTTTAAGTTTTGTGTTGTGAAGTTTTCAAGTTTTGGGTAAAGATTTGATGGATTATGGAACAAGGAGTGGAAAGAGCCTAAGCTTGGGGATGCCCATGTCACCCCCAAGATAATATAAGGACACCTAAAAGCCAAAGCTTGGGGATGCCCTGATACATCCCCAACGTATCTATAATTTTTGATTGCTCCATGCTATATTATCTACTGTTTTGGATGTTTATGGGCTTTATTATACACTTTTATATCATTTTTGGGACTAACCTATTAACCCAGAGCCCAGTTCCAGTTTCTGCTTTTACATTGTTTTAGAATATCGCAAAAAAGGAAAACCAAACGGAGTCCAATTGACCTGAAACTTCACGGAACTTATTTTTGGATCAGAAGCAGCCAGGGGGACTTGGAGTCTACGTCAAGGAAGCTTCGAGGAGGCCACGAGGTAGGGGGCGCGCCCTCCACCCTTGTGGGCCCCTCGTGGCTCCCTTGACGTATTTCTTCCGCCTATGTATCTCCATATACCCTAAAAACATCCGAGAACACAATATATCGGGAGTTCCGCCATCGGAAGCCTCCGTAGCCACTGAAAGCCAATCTAGACCCATTACGGCACCCTGCCGGAGGGGGCAATCCCTCTCCGGTGGCCATCTTCATCATCACGGTGCTCTCCATGAGGAGGAGGGAGTAGTTCTCCCTCGGAGTTGAGGGTATTTATCAGTTGCTATGTGTTTGATCTCTCTCTCTCTCGTGTTCTTGAGGTGGTACGATCTTGATGTGTCGCGATCTTTGCTATTATAGTTGGATCCTATGATGTTTTCTCCCCCCTCTACTCTCTTGTAATGGATTGAGTTTCCCCTTTGAAGTTATCTAATCGGATTGAGTCTTTGAAGATTTGAGAACACTTGATGTATGTCTTGCCGTGCGTATCTGTGGTGACAATGGGATACCTCGTGATTCACTTGATGTATGTTTTGGTGATCAACTTGCGGGTTCCGCCCATGAACCTATGCATAGGGGTTGGCACACGTTTTCGTCGTGATTCTCCGGTAGAAACTTTGGGGCACTCTTTGAGGTTCTATATGTTGGTTGAATAGATGAATCTGAGATTGTGTGATGCATATCATATAATCATACCCACGGATACTTGAGGTGACATTGGAGTATCTAGGTGACATTAGGGTTTTGGTTGATTTGTGTCTTAAGGTGTTATTATAGTACAAACTCTAGGGCTGTTTGTGACACTTATAGGAATAGCCCAACGGATTGATTGGAAAGAATAACTTTGAGGTGGTTTCGTACCCTACCATAATATCTTTGTTTGTTCTCCGCTATTAGTGACTTTGGAGTGACTCTTTGTTGCATGTTGAGGGATAGTTATGTGATCCAATTATGCTATTATTGTTGAGGGAACTTGCACTAGCGAAAGTATGAACCCTAGGCCTTATTTCCTAGCATTGCAATACCGTTTATGCTCACTTTTACCATTAGTTACCTTGCTGTTTTTATATTTTCAGATTACAAAAACTATTATCTACTATCCATATACCACTTGTATCACCATCCCTTCGCCGAACTAGTGCACCTATACAATTTACCATTGTATTGGGTGTGTTGGGGACACAAGAGACTCTTTGTTATTTGGTTGCAGGGTTGCTTGAGAGAGACCATCTTCATCCTACGCCTCCTACGGATTGATAAACCTTAGGTCATCCACTTGAGGGAAATTTGCTACTGTCCTACAAACCTCTGCACTTGGAGGCCCAACAACGTCTACAAGAAGAAGGTTGTGTAGTAGACATCAAGCTCTTTTCTGGCGTCATTGTCGGGGAGGTGAGTGCTTGAAGGTATATCTTTAGACCTTGCATTCGAATCTTTTTGTTTCTTGTTTTATCACTAGTTTAGTTTATAAAAGAAAATTACAAAAAATGGAATTAAGTTTGCCTCATACGCTTCATCTTTTTAATATCTTTCGTGAGTATGATGGAAAGGAAAATTGTGCTCAAGTGCTAGAAGAAGAATGCATTAGAATGTTTGGCACTAAATATTTGAATGATGAGCATGATTGCAATGTTGTTAGTGTGAATTCTTTGAATATCCATGATACTAATTATAAGCAAAGCCACAAGCTTGGGGATGCTACGTTTGATGTAGATGATATTTTTAGTCCCCCAAGTTTTGATGTGCAAATTTATTATGATGAGAGCATTCCCGCTATCTATGATGATTATTGTGATGACTTGTATGCTATAAACAATAATGATACCCATGAAACTTGTCATCATGATTTTAACTTTCAATTGGATTATGCCTCACATGATAGTTACTTTGTTGAGTTTGCTCCCACTACTATTCATGAGAAGAATCTTGCTTATGTGGAGAGTAGTAAAATTTCTATGCAAGTAGATCATGAAAATAATGCTTTAGGTGCTGGTTATATTGTTGAATTCATTCATGATTCTACTGAAAATTATTATGAAGGAGGAATATATGCTTTTAGGAATTGCAATAATATCAAGTTTCCTCTCTATGTGCTTAAAATTTTGAAGTTATGCTTGTTTTGCCTTCCTATGCTAGTTGATTATTGTTCCCATAAGTTGTTTGCTCACAAAATCCCTATGCATAGAAAGTGGGTTAGACTTAAATGTGCTAGTCATATTCTTCATGATGCTCTCTTTATGTTTCAATTCTTTTCTTTTATGTGAGCATCATTGAAATCATCATGCCTAGCTAGGGGCGTTAAACAATAGCGCTTGTTGGGAGGCAACCCAATTTTATTTTTGTTACTTGCTTTTTTATCCTGTTTAGTAATAAATAATTCATCTAGTCACTGTTTAGATGTGGTTTTATGCTTTTAATTAGTGTTTGTGCCAAGTAGAACCTTTGGGAAGACTTGGGGAAAGTCTTGTTGATCATGCTGTAAAAAACAGAAACTTTAGCGCCAACGAGAATTGCTGCCATTTTTATTTGGAAAGTGCTATTTAGTTAATTCTTTTTGCAGACGATTAATAGATAAATTCCTCAGGTCCAGAAAGTTATTTGAGAATTTTATGAGTTCCAGAAGTATACGTTTGATCCATATTACTACAGACTGTTCTGTTTTTGACAGATTCTGTTTTGTATGTGTTGTTTGCTTATTTTGATGAATCTATGGCTAGTAAAAGAGTTTATAAACCATAGAGAAGTTGGAATAAAGTAGGTTTAACACCAATATAAATAAAAATGAGTTCATTACAGTACCTTATGATGGTGATTTATTTTCTTATACTAACGGAGCTTACGAGTTTTCTGTTAAGTTTTGTGTTGTGAAGTTTTCAAGTTTTGGGTAAGGATTCGATGGACAATGGAATAAGGAGTTGCAAGAGCCTAAGCTTGGGGATGCTGATGGCACCCCAAGGTAATATTCAAGGATATCCAAGAGCCTAAGCTTGGGGATGCCCCGGAAGGCATCCCCTCTTTCGTCTTCGTTCATCGGTAACTTTACTTGGAGCTATATTTTTATTCACCACATGATATGTGTTTTGCTTGGAGCGTCAATTTATTTTGCTAGGATTTGCTTTATTTTATTTAGAACAATGTTTTGCATCTTTTATTTCAATAAAAGTGGCATTGATAGCCTTCACTATGCCTATTTTAGAAGTCCACATGTTGTTGTTTGAAAACAAAAAGTTAACCGCTGTTGCAATAATTCCCTAGAAAAGTCAGAATGTGATAACTGATAAATTTACTATAGTGGGAATTTTCTTTCATAATTTTTGGAACTAGGGAAGTAAGGATGTTGCTGCATTCTTTACAGACTGTCCTGTTTAGGCAGATTGTTGTTATGTTTGCATTGTTTGCATATGTTTGCTTCTTTAATGATTCTATTTGAGGATAGGACTATTAAATATGCAGAGGCATTTAGTATGCAATGTTGAATAATAATTTTAGTGATTTGCTACAGTAGAGTATGATAAGGTTTTTGCAATATGTTATACTAACTTATCTCACAATTCATTGTTGAGTTTTGTGTGGATGAAGCTTTTGAGATTTAGGGAGACCGTGATATGAGAGGAATTAAGGAGACACAAAAGCTCAAGCTTGGGGGTGCCCAAGGCACCCCAAGATAATATTTCAAGAAGTCTCAAGCTTCTAAGCTTGGGGATGCCCTGGCTGGCATCCCACCTTTCTTCTTCAACAACTATCGGTTAGTTTCGGTTGATCCTAAGTTTTTGCTTCTTCACATGATGTTTGCTATTCTTAGAATGTCATTTTATTTTGCTTAGCTTGCTGTTTGAATAAATTATCAAGATCTGAAATTATTAAATGTTAGAGAGTCTTCACATAGTTGCATAATTATTCAACTACTCATTGATCTTCACTTATATCTTTCGGAGTAGTTTGTCATTTGCTCTAGTGCTTCACTTATATCTTTTAGAGCATGGTGGTGGTTTTATTTTGTAGAAATAGATGAACTCTCATGCTTCACTTATATTATTTTGAGAGTCTTAAATAGCATGGTAATTTGCTTAAAAAATCCTAATATGCTAGGTATTCAAGATTAGTAAAATTTTCCTATGAGTGTTTTGAATACTAAGAGAAGTTTGATGTTTGATGATTGTTTTGAGACATGGAGGTAATAATATCAAAGTCGTGCTAGTTGAGTAGTTGTGAATTTGAGGAATACTTGTGTTGAAGTTTGCAAGTCCCGTAGCATGCATGTATGGTAAACGTTGTTCAACAAATTTGAAACATGAGGTGTTATTTGATTGTCTTCCTTATGAATGGCGGTCGGGGACGAGCGATGGTATTTTCCTACCAATCTATCCCCCTAGGAGCTTGCGTTTAGTGCCGAGGTTTTTGATTAGTTGTAGATTTTTGCAACAAGTATGTGAGTTCTTTATGACTAATGTTGAGTCCATGGATTATACGCACTCTCACCCTCCCATCCTTGCTAGCCTCTTCGGTACCGTGCATTGCCCTTTCTCACATTGAGAGTTGGTGGAAACTTCGCCGGTGCATCCAAACCCCGTGATATGATACGCTCTTTCACACATAAACCTCCTTATGTCTTCCTCAAAACAGCCACCACACCTACCTATTATGGCATTTCCATACCCATTCCGAGATATATTGCCATGCAACTTTCCACCATTCCGTTTATCATGACACGTTCATCATTGTCATATTGCTTAGCATGATCATGTAGTTGACATAGTATTTGTGGAAAAGCCACCGTTCATAATTATTTCATACATGTCACTCTTGGTTCATTACATATCCTGGTACACCACCGGAGGCATTCATATAGAGTCATACTTTGTTCTAGTATCGAGTTGTAATCATTGAGTTGTAAATAAATAGTGATGATAATCATTTTCTAGAGCATTGTCCCAAGTGAGGAATAAAAAAAGAGAAAGGCCATAAAAAAGAGAAGGCCCAAAAAAAAGGTGAAAGGCCATAAAAAGGAAAAGGCCCAAATAAAAAAAATAATAAAAATAAAAAAAGAGAGAAAAAGAGAGAAGGGACAATGCTACTATCCTTTGCCACACTTGTGCTTCAAAGTAGCACCATAATCTTCATGATAGAGAGTCTCTTGTTTTGTCACTTTCATATACTAGTGGGAATTTTTCATTATAGAACTTGGCTTGTATATTCCAACAATGGGCCTCCTCAAGTGCCCTAGGTCTTCGTGAGCAAGCAAGTTGGATGCACACCCACTTAGTTTCTTTTGTTGATCTTTCATACATTTATAGCTCTAGTGCATCCGTTGCATGGCAATCCCTACTCCTTGCATTAACATCAATCGATGGGCATGTCCATAGCCCATTGATTAGCCTCATTGATGTGAGACTTTCTCCTTTTTTGTCTTCTCCACATAACCCCCATCATCATATTCTATTCCACCCATAGTGCTATGTCCATGGCTCGCGCTCATATATTGCGTGAAAGTTTATAGGTTTGAGATTACTAAAGTATGAAACAATTGCTTGCCTTGTCATCAGGGTTGTGCATGATAAGAGCATTCTTGTGTGACAAAAATGGAGCATGACTAAACTATATGATTTTGTAGGGATGAACTTTCTTTGGCCATGTTATTTTGAGAGGACATAATTTCTTAGTTAGTATGCTTGAAGTATTATTATTTTTATGTCAATATGAACTTTTGTCTTGAATCTTGCGGATCTGAATATTCATGCCACAATTAAGAATAATTACATTGAAATTATGCCAAGTAGTACTCCGCATCAAAAATTCTGTTTTTATCATTTACCTAGTCGAGGACGAGCAGGAATTAAGCTTGGGGATGCTGATACGTCTCCAACATATCTATAATTTTTGATTGTTCCATGCTATATTATCTACTGTTTTGGATATTTATGGGCTTTATTATACACTTTTATATCATTTTTGGGACTAACCTATTAACCCAGAGCCCAGTGCTAGTTTCTGTTTTTACCTTGTTTTAGAATATCGCAGAAAAGGAAAACCAAACAGAGTCCAATTGACCTAAAACTTCATGGAACTTATTTTTGGATCAGAAGCAACCAGGGAGACTTGGAGTCTACGTCAAGGAAGCTTCGAGGAGGCCACGAGGTAGGGGAGCGCGCCCACCCCCCTAGGGCGCGCCCTCCACCCTCGTGGGCCCCTCGTGGCTCCCCTGACGTACTTCTTCCGCCTATATATCTCCATATACCCTAAAAACATCCGAGAACACGATAGATCGGGAGTTCCGCCGCTAGAAGCCTCCGTAGCCACCGAAAGCCAATCTAGACCCGTTCCGGCACCCTGCCAGAGTGGGCAATCCCTCTTCGGTGGCCATCTTCTTCATCCCGGTGCTCTCCATGACGAGGAGGGAGTAGTTCTCCATCGGGGCTGAGGGTATGTACCAGTAGCTATGTGTTTGATATCTCTCTCTCTCTCTCTCTCGTGTTCTTGAGGTAGTACGATCTTGATGTATCGCGAGCTTTGCTATTATAGTTGGATCCTATGATGTTTTCTCCCCCCTCTACTCTCTTGTAATGGATTGAGTTTCCCCTTTGAAGTTATCTTATCGGATTGAGTCTTTAAAGATTTGAGAACACTTGATGTATGTCTTGCCGTGCGTATCTGTGGTGACAATGGGATACCACGTGATTCACTTGATGTATGTTTTGGTGATCAACTTACGGGTTCCGCCCATGAACCTATGCATAGGGGTTGGCACACGTTTTCAGCGTGATTCTCCTGTAGAAACTTTGGGGCACTGATAACCCACAAGTATAGGGTATCGCAACAGCTTTCGAGGGTAGAGTATTCAACCCAAATTTATTGATTCGACACAGGGGGAGCCAAAGAATATTCTCAAGTATTAGCAGCTGAGTTGTCAATTCAACCACACCTGGAAACTTAGTATCTGCAGCAAAGTGTTTAGTAGCAAAGTAATATGATAGTGGTGGTAGCGGCGACAAAAGTAAAGACAGCAAAAGTAATGTTTTTGGTATTTTGTAGTGATTGTAATGGTAGCGGCGGGAAAGTAAATAAGCGTAAACCAGTATATGGAAAAATCGTAGGCACCGGATCAGTGATGGATAATTATGCCGGATGCGATTCATCATGTAACAGTCATAACATAGGGTGACATAGAACTAGCTCCAATTCATCAATGTAATGTAGGCATGTATTCCGTATATAGTCATACGTGCTTATGGAAAAGAACTTGCATGACATATTTTGTCCTACCCTCCCATGGCAGCGGGGTCCTATTGGAAACTTAGGGATATTAAGGCCTCCTTTTAATAGAGAACCAGAACAAAGCATTAGCACATAATGAATACATGAACTCCTCAAACTATGGTCATCACCAGGATTGGTCCCGATTATTGTCACTTCGGGGTTGCCGGATCATAACACATAGTAGGTGACTATAGACTTGCAAGATAGGATCAAGAACTCACATATATTCATGAAAACATAATAGGTTCAGATCTGAAATCATGGCACTCGGGCCCTAGTGACAAGCATTAAGCATAGCAAAGTCATAGCAACATCAATCTCAGAACATAATGGATACTAGGGATCAAACCCTAACAAAACTAACTCGATTACATGATAAATCTCATCCAACCCATCACCGTCTAGCAAGCCTGCGATGGAATTACTCACGCACGGCGGTGAGCATCATGAAATTGGTGATGGAGGATGGTTGATGATGATGACGGCGACGAATCCCCCTCTCCGGAGCCCCAAACGGACTCCAGATCAGCCCTCCCGAGAGGTTTTAGGGCTTGGCGGCGGCTCCATATCGTAAAACATGATGATTTCTTCTCTCTAATTTTTTTCTCATTGAAACTCAATATATGGAGGTGGAGTTGGAGTCGGAGACGCAACAGGGGGCCCACGAGTTAGGGGGCGCGCCCCCCACCCTCGTGAGAAGGGTGTGGGCCCCCTGGTCTTCATCTTTGGCGAGGATTTTTTATTGTTTTTTCTAAGATATTCCGTGGAGTTTCAGGTCATTCCAAGAATATTTGTTTTCTGCACATAAAACAACACTATGGTAATTCTGCTAAAAACAGCGTCAGTCCGGGTTAGTTCCATTCAAATCATACAAGTTAGAGTCCAAAACAAAGGCAAAAGTGTTTGGAAAATTAGATACGTTGGAGATGTATCAACTCCCCCAAGCTTAAACCCTTGCTTGTCCTCAAGCAATTCAGTTGACAAACTTTTACAAACTCTGTTTGGTCTTGTTGTTGTAACTATGTCAAGCCAACATTCAAGTTTCCAGCATAAATCATAACTAACCACATTTGCAATAATTCTCAGGTCTCACAATTACTCATATCAATAGCATAATCAACTAGCAAGTCATAATAATAAATCTCGGATGACAACACTTCTTCAAAACAATCATAATATGATATAACAAGATGGTATCTCGCTAGCCCTTTCTGAGACCGCAAAACATAAATGCAGAGCACCTTTAAAGATCAAGGACTGACTAGACATTGTAATTCATGGTAAAGGAGATTCAATCATAGTCATACCCAATATAAATTAACAGTGATGAATGCCAATGACGGCTGTGCTCTCCAGCTAGTGCTTTTTAATAAGAGGGTGATGACTCAACATAAAAGTAAATGGATAGGCCCTTCGTAGAGGGAAGCAGGGATTTGTAGAGGTGCCAGAGCTCGGTTTTGAAATAGAGATAAATTGTATTTTGAGCGTATACTTTCATTGTCAACGTAACAACTAAGAGATGGCGATATCTTCCATGATAAACACATTATAGGCGGTTCCCAAACAAAATGGTAAAGTTTATACTCCCCCTCCACCAACAAGCATCAATCCATGGCTTGCTCGAAACAACGAGTGCCTCCAACATACATCAGGTCCCAGGGGGAGTTTTGTTTGCAATTAATTTTGATTTAGTTTGCATAAAGCATGGGACTGGGCATCCCGATGACCAGCCATTTTCTCGTGAGTGAGGAGCGGAGTCCACTCCTCTTGAGAATAACCCGCCTAACACGGAAGATAAGGACAACCTTTGTTGATACATGAGCTATTCGAGCATACAAAACATAATGTTTATTTGAAGGTTTAGAGTTTGGCACATACAAATTTACTTGGAACGGCAGGTAGATACCGCATATAGGAAGGTATGGTGGACTCATCTGGAATAACTTTGGGGTTTAAGGGATTGGATGCACAAGCAGTATTCCCGCTTAGTACAAGTGAAGGCTAGCAAAAGACTGGGAAGCGACCAACTAGAGAGCGACAACAGCCATGTACATGCATTAAAATTAATAAGCATTGGATGCAAGCATGAGTAGGATATAATCCACCATGAACATAAATATCGTGAAGGCTATGTTGATTTTGTTTCAACTACATGCGTGAACATGTGCCAAGTCAAGTCACTTAAATCATTCAAAAGAGGATACCACCCCATCATACCACATCATAATCATCTCAATAGCATGTTGGCATACAAGATAAATCATTATAACTCATAGCTAATCAAGCATGGCACAAGCAACTATGATCTCTAATTGTCATTGCAAACATGTTTATTCATAATAAGCTGAATCAAGAACGACGGGCTCATCATATTTACAAAAACAAAAGAGGTCGAGCTCATACCTGCTTTTCTCATCTCAGTCAGTCCATCATATATCATCATAATTTCCTTTCACTTGCACGACCGAACGGTGTGAATAATAATAAGAGTGTACGTGCATTGGACTAAGCTGGAATCTGCGAGCATTCAATAAACAGGAGAAGACAAGGCAATATGGGCTCTTGGTTAAATCAACAATAATGCATATAAGATCCACTTCAACAATTTAATTATGGTCTTCTCCTACTGACCCCCAAAGAAAAGAAAAGAAATAAAACTATTTACACGGGAAAGCTCCCAACAAGAAAAAGAAGAACGGGAAATATTTTTGGGTTTTCTTTTTAATTATTACTACTACAACAGAAAAATAAACTACTACTATTTTTTTTGGTTTTTCTTAAGGTTTAACAAACACACAAGAAGAAAGCAGGAAAAAGAAGATAAACTAGCATGGATATTACAGTGAAAAAGTATGAGCACCGACATCTAGCAATGAGTGTGTGTGAACATAAATGTAATGTCGGTGAGAAATACGTACTCCCCCAAACTTAGGCTTTTGGCCTAATTTGGTCTATGGCCACGGCTGGCCTGGCAGATATCCATAATAATAGTTGTTGGGGTCGTACTGTGATGAAGAAGGATAGTTGGGATCATACTGATGTGCAGCGGTTATCGCCTGTTGAGCTGCAGCGTGGAGTCGGGCTGCCTCCGCTCTCCTCTCGTACTCTTCTGCCTCCTCTCTGGTAATAACATATCTTTCTTTTGTCTGTGAATCAAAGAAGGCAGGAGCAGGGAGAGTAATACGGAAAACACATCGTTTATCAAGAATTAACCGATATAAGAGAGGTGATTCAGGCCTCTCGACAAACTGGTGTGAAGCCATAGAGTTATAATCTAAATATGCAGGAGGCAACTCCATATCACCCTCACGAATGTCTATTTCAAGAAAATGAGCTAAGCGGGTTGCATAAATTCCTCCAAAGAAATCTCCATTATGTCTATTATGATGCAACCTACGAGCTACAATGGCTCCCATATGATAAGATTGGTCTTCTAACACAGCACTCCTAAGAATGTTGAGATCAGGGACACACATGTGACATGCTTCATCCTTAGCATTTATGCATCTACCGATGAAAAGAGCAAAATAATGTATAGCAGGAAAGTGAATGCTCCATATGGTAGCCTGCGTTATATCTCTGGATTCCCCCACAGTTATACTAGCAAGAAAGTTTCTAAATTCAGATTTAGGGGGATCCCTAATATTGCCCCATGATGGAAGTTCGCAAGCAGAAGTGAAATCCTCTAAGTCCATGGTATAAGATTTGTCATAAAGATCAAACATGACTGAAGGAGAATTACGCGAAGATGAATACTCAAACCTCCTCACAAATGAACTTGTGAGATCATGATACCGGGGGCATTTGTTAGCCTCAAAATCCTCAAGACTAGCATTGCGTAAATATGATTTGAATTCTTCTTTAATTTCCGCACGGTCCATAAAATTTTCCGACGGCCATTCGCAAGGCCGTACTGGAGCGTCTCTTGGTGGATCCTCGTCAGCATCGCGCATAGCAATTCTGGGTCCTTGCTTCTTAGAGGAACCACCTTGGAACATCTTCCTAAACATATTGTTTTTCTCTGAAAAATTCTGAAATTTTTAGTAACTTCAAAATAAAAGTAAACCAAATTCAATAAAACTGATAGCAACTACTCCTACAAGTGCCTAGAGCCTATATCAAGCATTAGAACTACTTGGAACCATATAAATTTGACATGCAAGCTCAAGAACATGGTCACCTATGCAGCACAAATTTGCAAAGAATAAAGCACTAGAACAAAAACTAATTGGACCAATGGAGGAGTCACATACCAAGGAACAATCTCCCCAAGCAGTTTTGCGAGAGGTGCTTTGAGCAAGGATATCGAAAATCGCAGCAAAAGTGGCTGGAACTCATGCTTGAGTTGGTTTTTATGGTTTGTGTGAGATAGAGGAAGAAGATGGGTGCTGGGATAAGTGGAGGAGGGCCACCGTGGGCCCACAAGGCAGGGGGGCGCGCCCTATAGGGGGGCGCCCACCACCCTCGTGGCCAGGTGGCAGCTCCTCCCGCGGTAATTTTTGCACAGTAAATCCTCGAATATTCCCGAAAAAAATATATTAAATTGGCATGGCATTCTGAGGACATTTATTTTCGGGATATTTTTATATTGCACAGATAAGTCAGGAAACAGATAGAAAAATACTATTTTTACTTTATTTAATATAAATAACAAAAAGTAAAAGTGGGGTACAGAAGTTTGTGCTTCTAGTTTCATCCATCTCATGCTCATCAAAAAGAATCCACTAACAAGGTTGATCAAGTCTTGTTAACAAACTCATTCCAATAATCATGAAACCGGAGAAATTTCGAATAACACTAAGTTACCTCAACGGGGATATGCACATCCCCAATAATAAGAATATCATATTTCTTCTTGACAGTAGGAAGAGGAAATTCAAAACCTCCAAATATAATCGATGGAATTTTTCCAACAGAGTTGATACTATGAACTTGAGGTTGTTTCCTCGAAAAGTGTACCATGTGCTCATTACCATTAACATGAAAAGTGACATTGCATTTGTTGCAATCAATAACAGCCCCTGCTGTATTAAGAAAAGGTCTTCCAAGAATAATAGACATACTATCATCCTCGGGAATATCAAGTATAACAAAGTCCGTTAAAATAGTAACGTTTGCAACCACAACAGGCACATCCTCACAAATATCGACAGGTATAGCAGTTGATTTATCAGCCATCTGCAAAGATATTTCACTAGGTGTCAGCTTATTCAAGTCAAGTCTACGATATAAAGAGAGAGGCATAACACTAACACCGGCTCCAAGATCACATAAAGCAGTTTTAATATAATTTCTTTTAATGGAGCAAGGTATAGTAGGTACTCCGGGGTCTCCAAGTTTCTTTGGTATTCCACCCTTAAAAGTGTAATTAGCAAGCATGGTGGAAATTTCAGCTTCCGGTATCTTTCTTTTATTAGTAATGATATCTTCCATATATTTAGCATAAGGATTTCTTTTGAGCACATCAGTTAATCTCATACGCAAAAAGATAGGCCTAATCATTTCAGCAAAACACTCAAAATCTTCATCATCCTTTTTCTTGGATGGTTTCGGAGGAAAAGGCATGGGTTTCTGAACCCAAGGTTCCCTTTCTTTACCATGTTTCCAAGCAACAAAGTCTCTTTTATCATAACGTTGATTCTTTGATTGTGGGTTATCAAGATCAACAGCAGGTTCAATTTCTACATCATTATCGTTACTAGGTTGAGCATTATCATGAACATCATCATTAATATTTTTACTAGGTTCATGTTCATTACCAGATTGTGTTTCAGCATCAGACATAGAAATATCATTTGGATTATCAGGTGGTTCAGTAATAGGTTCACTAGAAATTTGCACAGTTCTATCATTTTTCTTCTTCTTCTTTTTAGAAGAACTAGGAACATCAATATTATTTCTTTGAGAATCTTGCTCGATTCTCTTAGGGTGGCCTTCAGGATACAAAGGTTCCTGAGTCATTCTACCAGTTCTAGTAGCCACTCTAACAGCATAATCATTTCTCTTTCTATTCATTTCATCAAGCACTTGTTTTTGAGCCTTAAGTACTTGTTCTACTTGAGTGGTAACCATAGAAGCATGTTTGCTAA
The DNA here is from genome assembly GCF_056163025.1 of Triticum urartu. Classification (NCBI taxonomy): domain Eukaryota; kingdom Viridiplantae; phylum Streptophyta; class Magnoliopsida; order Poales; family Poaceae; genus Triticum; species Triticum urartu. The sequence goes on from NC_141878.1 coordinate 103,827,624, forward strand.
CAAGTTTAAGTTCACCTTTAATATCAGCCATATAATCACCCAAGCGTCTAATCATATAAGCATTTTCTAAAATAAGCATTGAAGTCATCTTGCTTATACATAAAGTTATCAAACTCATCCAAGCATTGACTAGCAATTTTAGTAGGAGGGACTTCAGCTTTATCATATCTATAGAGAGAATTTACCTTTACTACCTGTGTCGGGATATCGGGATCAGGAGGTTCTTCAGTAAATAAATAATTGAGATCATAGGTTTCTTCAACAGGCGATGAATTAAGACCATGTATTTCTTCAATAGGAGGTAAATTCTTAACGTCTTCAGCTTTAATACCTTTTTCTTTCATAGATTTCTTTGCCTCTTGCATATCTTCGGGACTGAGAAATAAAACACCTCTCTTCTTCGGAGTTGGTTTGGGAATAGGCTCAGTAATTGGAGCAGGAGATGGCTCAGGGGCTGGCTCAGGAGGTGCCCAATTATTTTCATTTGTTAACATATTATTCAATAGAATATCAGCTTCATCCGGTGTTCTTTCCCTGAAAAGAGAACCAGCACAACTATCCAGGTAATCTCTAAAAGCATCGGTTAGTCCATTATAAAAGATATCAAGTATTTCAGGTTTCTTAAGAGGATGATCAGGCAAAGCATTAAGTAACTTGAGAAGCCTCCCCCAAGCTTGTGGGAGACTCTCTTCTTTAATTTGCACAAAGTTGTATATTTACCTCAAGCAGCTTGTTTCTTATGAGCAGGGAAATATTTAGCAGAGAAGTAATAAATCATATCCTGGGGACTACGCACACAACCAGGATCAAGAGAATTAAACCATATCTTAGCATCACCCTTTAATGAGAATGGAAATATTTTGAGTATATAAAAGTAACGCGATCTCTCATCATTAGTAAACAGGGCAGCTATATCATTTAACTTAGTAAGATGTGCCACAACAATTTCAGATTCATATCCATAAAACGGATCAGATTCAACCAAAGTAATTATATCAGGATCAACAGAGAATTCATAATCTTTATCAGGAACACATATAGGTGAAGTAGCAAAAGCAGGGTCGGGTTTCATTCTATCTCTAAGTGATTCTTTGTTCCATTTAATTAATAACCTCTTAAGCTCATATCTATCTTTGCAAGCAAAAATAGCGGCAGAAGATTCCATATCAAAAAGATAACCCTCAGGAATAATAGGCATATTTTCATCATCACTATCATCATCGTATTCAGAATCAATAATTTCTTTTCTCTAGCCCTAGCAATTTATTCATCAAGAAATTCACTAAGGGGCACAATAGTATCAGGCATAGAAGCAGTTTCATCATAAGTATCATGCATAGCAGAATTGGCATCATCAATAACATGCGACATATCAGAACGAATAGTAGAAGCAGATGTAGGTGTCGCAAACTTACTCATAACAGAAGGTGAATCAAGTGCAGAGCTAAATGGCAGTTCCTTACCTCCCCTTGTAGTTGAGGGATAGATCTTGGTTTTTGGATCTCTCAAGTTCTTCATAGTGATAATCAAATATAAATCCCAAGTGACTCAAAGAATAGAGCTATGCTCCCCGGCAACGACGCCAGAAATTTGTCTTGATAACCCACAAGTATAGGGGATCGCAACAGCTTCCGAGGGTAGAGTATTCAGCCCAAATTTATTGATTCGACACAAGGGGAGCCAAAGAATATTCTCAAGTATTAGCAGCTCAGTTGTCAATTCAACCACACCTGGAAACTTAGTATCTGCAGCAAAGTGTTTAGTAGCGAAGTAATATGATAGTGGTGGTAGCAGCAACAAAAGTAAAGACCGCAAAAGTAATGTTTTGGTATTTCGTAGTGATTGTAACAGTAGCAGCAGGAAAGTAAATAAGCGAGAACCAGTATATGGAAAACTCGTAGGCACTGGATCAGTGATGGATAATTATGCCGGATGCGGTTCATCATGTAACAGTCATAACATAGGGTGACACAGAACTAGCTCCATTTCATCAATGTAATGTAGGCATGTATTCCGTATATAGTCATACGTGCTTATGGAAAAGAACTTGCATGAAATCTTTTGTCCTACCCTCCCGTGGCAGCGGGGTCCTATTGGAAACTTAGGGATATTAAGGCCTCCTTTTAATAGAGAACCGGAACAAAGCATTAGCACATAATGAATACATGAACTCCTCAAACTATGGTCATCACCGGGAGTGGTCCCGATTATTGTCACTTCGGGGTTGCCGGATCATAACACATAGTAGGTGACTATAGACTTGCAAGATAGGATCAAGAACTCACATATATTCATGAAAACATAATAGGTTCAGATCTAAAATCATGGCACTCGGGCCCTAGTGACAAGCATTAAGCATAGCAAAGTCATAGCAACATCAATCTCAGAACATAATGGATACGAGGGATCAAACCCTAACAAAACTAACTTGATTACATGATAAATCTCATCCAACCCATCACCGTCCAGCAAGCCTACGATGGAATTACTCATGCACAGCGGTGAGCATCATGAAATTGGTGATGGAGGATGGTTGATGATGACAACGGCGACGAATCCCCCTCTCCGGAGCCCCGAACGGACTCCAGATCAGCCCTCCCGAGAGGTTTTAGGGCTTGGCGGCGGCTCCGTATCGTAAAACGCGATGATTTCTTCTCTCTGATTTTTTTCTCATCGAAACTCAATATATGGAGGTGGAGTTGGAGTCGGAGACACAACAGGGGGCCCACAAGGTAGGGGGTGCGCCCTAGGGAGGGGGCGCCCCCCACCCTCGTGAGAAGGGTGTGGGCCCCCTGGTCTTCATCTTTGGCGATGATTTTTTATTGTTTTTTCTAAGATGTTCCGTGGAGTTTCAGGTCATTCCAAGAATATTTGTTTTCTGCACATAAAACAACACCATGGTAATTCTGCTGAAAACAGCATCAGTCCGGGTTAGTTCCATTCAAATCATACAAGTTAGAGTCCAAAACAAGGGCAAAAGTGTTTGGAAAAGTAGATACGACGGAGACGTATCAGGCACTCTTTGAGGTTCTATGTGTTGGTTGAATAGATGAATCTGAGATTGTGTGATGCATATCGTATAATCATACCACGGATACTTGAGGTGACATTGGAGTATCTAGGTGACATTAGGGTTTTGGTTGATTTGTGTCTTAAGGTGTTATTCTAGTACGAACTCTATGGCTGTTTGTGACACTTATAGGAATAGCCCAACGGATTGATTGGAAAGAATAACTTTGAGATGGTTTCGTACCCTACCATAATCTCTTCGTTTGTTCTCCGCTATTAGTGACTTTGGAGTGACTCTTTGTTGCATGTTGAGGGATAGTTTTGTGATCCAATTATGTTATTATTGTTGATGGAACTTGCACTAGCGAAAGTATGGACCCTAGGCCTTATTTCCTAGCATTGCAATACCGTTTATGCTAACTTTTACCATTAGTTATCTTTATAGTAGAGAGTCTCTCATGTTATCACTTTCATATACTAGTGGGAATTTTTCATTATAGAACTTGGCTTGTATATTCCAACAATTGGCCTCCTCAAGTGCCCTAGGTCTTCATGAGCAAGCAAGTTGGATGCACACCCACTTAGTTTCTTTTGTTGAGCTTTCATACATTTATAGCTCTAGTGCATCCGTTGCATGGCAATCCCTACTCCTTGAATTAACATCAATCGGTGGGCATCTCCATAGCCCATTGATTAGCCTCGTTGATGTGAGACTTTATCCTTTTTTGTCTTCTCCACAAACCCCCCTCATTATATTCCATTCCACCTATAGTGTTATGTTCATGGCTCACGCTCATATATTGCGTGAAATTTTATAGGTTTGAGATTACTAAAGTATGAAACAATTGCTTGGCTTGTCATCGGGGTTGTGCATGATGATAGCATTCTTGTGTGACGAAAATGAAACATGACTAAACCATATGATTTTGTAGGGATGAACTTTCTTTGGCCATGTTATTTTGAGAAGACATAATTGCTTAGTTAGTATGCTTGAAGTATTATAATTTTTATGTCAATATGAACTTTTGTCTTGAATCTTTCGGATCTGAATATTCATACCACAATTAAGAAAATTACATTAAAATTATGCCAAGTAGCACTCCGCATCAAAAATTCTGTTTTTATCATTTACCTACTCGAGGACGAGCAGGAATTAAGCTTGGGGATGCTTGATACGTCTCCAATGTATCTATAATATTTGATTGCTCCATGCTATATTATCTACTGTTTTGGACATTATTGGGCTTTATTATCCACTTTTTTATTATTTTTGGGACTAACCTATTAACTGGAGGCCCAGCCCAGAATTGTTGTTTTTTGCCTGTTTTAGGGTTTCGAAGAAAAGGAATACCAAACCGAGTCCAAACGGAATGAAACCTTCGGGAACGTGATTTTCTCACCGAATACAACTCAGGAGACTTGGACCCTACGTCAAGCCAACTAACAGGAGGCCACGAGGTAGGGGGCGCGCCTGCCCCCCCCAGGCACGCCCTCCACCCTCGTGGGCCCCCTGTTGCTCCACCGACGTACTTCTTCCTCCTATATATACCCACGTACCCCCAAACGATCAGAAAAGGAGCCAAAACCCTAATTCCACCGCCGTAACTTTTTGTATCCACGAGATCCCATCTTGGGGCCTGTTCCGGAGCTCTGCCGGAGGGGCATCGATCACGGAGGGCTTCTACATCAACACCATAGCCTCTCCGATGAAGTGTGAGTAGTTTACTTCAGACCTACGGGTCCATAGTTAGTAGCTAGATGGCTTCTTCTCTCTTTTTGGATCTCAATACAATGTTCTCCCCCTCTCTTGTGGAGATCTATTCGATGTAATCTTCTTTTTGCGGTGTGTTTGTTGAGACCGATGAATTGTGGGTTTATGATCAAGTCTATCTATGAATAATATTTGAATCTTCTCTGAATTCTTTTATGTATGATTGGTTATCTTTGCAAGTCTCTTCGAATTATCAGTTTGGTTTGGCCTACTAGATTGATCTTTCTTGCAATGGGAGAAGTGCTTAGCTTCGGGTTCAATCTTGCGGTGTCCTTTCCCGGTGACAGTAAGGGCAGCAAGGCACATATTGTATTGTTGCCATCGAGGATAACAAGATGGGGTTTTCTTCATATTGCATGAGTCTATCCCTCTACATCATGTCATCTTGCTTAAGGCGTTACTCAATTTTTAACTTAATACTCTAGATGCATGTTGCATAGCGGTCGATGAGTGGAGTAATAGTAGTAGATGCAGGCAGGAGTCGGTCTACTTGTCTTGGACGTGATGCCTATATACATGATCATACCTAGATATTCTCATAACTATGCTCAATTCTGTCAATTGCTCAATAGTAATTTGTTCACCCACCGTAGAATACTTATGCTCTCGAGAGAAGCCACTAGTGAAACCTATGGCCCCCGTCTATCTTTATCATATCAATCTCCTACTACTTAGTTATTTACTTTGCCTTTATTTTACTTTGCATCTTTATCATAAAAATACCAAAAATATTATCTTTATCATATCTATCAGATCTCACTCTCGTAAGTGGCCCTATAGGGATTTACAACCCCTATTTGCGTTGGTTGCGAGGATTTATTTGTTTTGTGCAGGTACGAGGGACTCGCGCGTAGCCTCCTACTAGATTGATACCTTGGTTCTCAAAAACTGAGGGAAATACTTACGCTACTTTGCAACATCATCCCTTCCTCTTCGGGGAAAACCAGCGCAGTGCTAAAAGAGGTAGCACCCGCCGCGAGCCTCAATATTCATAGGACCACATACATCAGTATGTATGATCTCTAACAAATCTGTTGCTCTCTCCATTGTTCCGGAGAACGGCGTTTTAGTCATCTTGCCCATGAGGCATGGTTCGCAAGTACCAAGTGATTCATAATCAAGTGATTCCAAAACTCCATCAGTATGGAGTTTCTTCATGCGCTTTACACCAATATGACCCAAATGGTAGTGCCACAAATAAGTTGCACTTGTTGGGTAACGTAGCAGAATTTTAAAATTTTCTACACATCACCAAGATCAATCTATGGAGTCATCTAGCAACGAGGGAGAGGGGAGTGCATCTACATACCCTTGTAGATCGTGAGCGGAAGCGTTCAAGAGAATGGGGTTGATGGAGTCGTACTCGTTGAGATCCAAATCACCGATGACCTAGCGCCGAACGGACGGCACCTCCGTGTTCAACACATGTACGGTTGGGAAGACGTCTCCTCCAACTTGATCCTGCAAGGGGGAAGGAGAGGTTGATGGAGATCCAGCAGCACGACGGTGTGGTGGTGGAAGCAACGGTGATCTCGGCAGGGCTTTGCCAAGCTCAGGGAGAGGGAGAAGTGTCACAGGAGGGAGAGGGAGGCGCCAGGGGCTAGGGTGCGGCTTCCCTCCCTCCCCCCCACTATATATAGGACCCCTAGGGGGGCGGCCCTAGGAGATGCAATCTCCAAGGGGGGTGGTGGCCAAGGGGGGTGGAGTGCCCCCCAAGCCAAGTGGGGCGCCCCCATCCCTAGGGTTTCCAACCCTAGGCGCAGGGGGAGGCCCATGGGGGCGCACCAGCCCACTAGGGGCTGGTTCCCCTCCCACTTCAGCCCATGGGCCCCTCCGGGATAAGTGGCCCCACCCGATGGACCCCCGGGACCCTTCCGGTGGTCCCGGTACAATACCGATTACCCCCGATACTTTCCCGATGGCCGAAACTTGACTTCATATATATAAATCTTCACCTCCGGACCATTTCGGAACTCATCGTGACGTCCAGGATCTCATCCGAGACTCCAAAAAACTTTCGGGTTACCGTATACTAATATCTCAACAACCCTAGCATCACCGAACCTTAAGTGTGTAGACCCTACGGGTTCGGGAGACACGCAGACATGACCGAGACGACTATCCGGTCAATAACCAACAGCTGGATCTGGATACCCATGTTGGTTCTCACATGCTCCTCGATGATCTCATCGAATGAACCACGATGTCGAGGATTCAATCAATCCCGTATGCAATTCCCTTTGTCAATCGGTACATTACTTGCCCGAGACTCGATCGTCGGTATCCCAATACCTCGTTCAATCTCGTTACCGGCAAGTCACTTTACTCGTACCATAATGCATGATCCCATGATCAACCACTTGGTCACATTGAGATCATTATGATGATGCATTACCGAGTGGGCCCAGAGATACCTCTCCGTCATACGGAGTGACAAATCCCAGTCTCGATTCGTGCCAACCCAACAGACACTTTCGGAGGTACCCGTAGTGTACCTTTATAGTCACCCAGTTACATTGTGACGTTTGGCACACCCAAAGCACTCCTATGGTATCCGGGAGTTGCACAATCTCATGGTCTAAGGAAATGATACTTGACATTCGAAAAAGCTATAGCAAACGAACTACGCGATCTTTGAGCTATGCTTAGGATTGGGTCTTGTCCATCACATCATTCTCCTAATGATGTGATCCCGTTATCAATGACATCCAATGTCCATAGTCAGGAAACCATAACTATCTTTTGATCAACGAGCTAGTCAACTAGAGGCTCACTAGGGACGTGTTGTGGTCTATGTATTCACACATGTATTACGATTTCCGGATAACACAATTATAGCATGAACAATAGACAATTATCATGAACAAAGAAATATAATAATAACCATTTTATTATTGCCTCTAGGGCATATTTCCAACAGTCTCCCACTTGCACTAGAGTCAATAATCTAGTTACATTGTGATGAATCGAACTCCCATAGAGTTCTGGTGTTGATCATGTTTTGCTCTAGGGAGAGGTTTAGTCAACGGATCTGCCACATTCAAGTCCGTATGTACTTTACAAATATCTATGTCTCCATTTTGAACACTTTCACGAATGGAGTTGAAGCGACGCTTGATATGCCTGGTCTTCCTATGAAACCTAGGCTCCTTGGCAAGGGCAATAGCTCCAGTGTTGTCACAGAAGAGAGTCATCGGGCCCGACGCATTGGGAATGACTCCTAGGTCGGTAATGAACTCCTTCACCCAGATTGCTTCTTGTGCTGCCTCTGAGGCTGCCATGTACTCCGCTTCACATGTAGATCCCGCCACAACGCTTTGCTTGCAACTGCACCAGCTTACTGCCCCACCATTCAAAATATACACGTATCCGGTTTGTGACTTAGACTCATCTAGATCTGTGTCGAAGCTAGCATCGACGTAACCCTTTACGACGAGCTCTTCGTCACCTCCATAAACGAGAAACATATCCTTAGTCCTCTTCAGGTACTTCAGGATATTCTTGACCGCTGTCCAGTGTTCCATGCCGGGATTACTTTGGTACCTTCCTACCAAACTTACGGCAAGGTTTACATCAGGTCTGGTACACAGCATAGCATACATGATAGACCCTATGGCCGAGGCATAGGGGACGACACTCATCTTTTCTCTATCTTCTGCCGTGGTCGGGCATTGAGCCGTGCTCAATCTCGTACCTTGCAATACAGGCAAGAACCCCTTCTTTGACTGATCCATATTGAACTTCTTCAATATCTTATCAAGGTACGTACTCTGTGAAAGACCAATGAGGCATCTCGATCTATATTTATAGATCTTGATGCCTAATATGTAAGCAGCTTCTCCAAGATCCCTCATTGAAAAACACTTGTTCAAGTAGGCCTTTATGCTTTCCAAGAATTCTATATCATTTCCCATCAACAATATGTCATCCACATACAATATGAGACATGCTACAGAGCTCCCACTCACTTTCTTGTAAATGCAGGCTTCTCCATAAGTCTGCGTAAACCCAAACACTTTGATCATCTCATCAAAAGAATGTTCCAACTCCGAGATGCTTGCACCAGCCCATAGATCGAGCGTTGGTGCTTGCACACCTTGTCAGCATTCTTAGGATCGACAAAACCTTCCGGCTGCATCATATACAATTCTTCCTTAAGGAAACCATTAAGGAATGCCGTTTTGACATCCATTTGCCATATCTCATAATCATAGAATGAGGCAATTGCTAACATGATTCGGACGGACTTCAGCTTCGCTACGGGTGAGAAAGTCTCATCGTAGTCAACCCCTTGAACTTGTCGATAACCCTTAGCGACAAGCCGAGCTTTATAGATGGTTACATTACCATCCGTGTCTGTCCTCTTCTTAAAGATCCATTTATTTTCTATGGCTCGCCGATCATCGGGCAAGTCAGTCAAAGTCCATACTTCGTTTTCATACATGGATCCTATCTCGGATTTCATGGCTTCCAGCCATTTGTCAGAATCTGGGCCCGCCATCGCTTCCTCATAGTTCGAAGGTTCACCGTTGTCTAACAACATGATTTCCAGGACAGGGTTGCCGTACCACTCTGGTGCGGAACGTGTCCTTGTAGACCTACAAAGTTCAGTAGCAACTTGATCTGAAGTTTCATGATCATCATCATTAACTTCCTCTCTAGTCGGTGCAGGCACCTCAGGAACATTTTCCTGAGACGCGCCACTTACCGGTTCAAGAGGTAATACTTCATCAAGTTCTACTTTCCTCCCACTTACTTCTTTCGAGAGAAACTCTTTCTCTAGAAAGGATCCATTCTTGGCAACAAAGATCTTGCCTTCGGATCTGAGGTAGAAGGTATACCCAATAGTTTCTTTAGGGTATCCTATGAAGACGCATTTTTCCGATTTGGGTTCGAGCTTTTCAGGTTGAAGTTTCTTGACATAAGCATCGCATCCCCAAACTTTTAGAAACGACAGCTTAGGTTTCTTCCCAAACCATAATTCATACGGTGTCGTCTCAACGGATTTCGACGGAACCCTATTTAAAGTGAATGCGGCAGTCTCTAAAGCATAGCCCCAAAATGACAGCGGTAGATCGGTAAGAGACATCATAGATCGCACCATATCCAATAGAGTGTGATTACGACGTTCGGACACACCATTATGCTGAGGTGTTCCAGGCGGCGTGAGTTGTGAAACTATTCCACATTTCCTTAAGTGCGTGCCAAATTCGTGACTCAAGTATTCTCCCCCACGATCTGATCGCAAGAACTTGATTTTTCTGTCACGTTGATTCTCAACCTCACTCTGAAATTCCTTGAACTTTTCAAAGGTCTCAGACTTGTGTTTCATTAAGTAGACATACCCATATCTACTCAAGTCATCAGTGAGGGTGAGAACATAACAATAGCCACCGCGAGCCTCAACGCTCATTGGACCGCACACATCAGTATGTATGATTTCCAATAAGTTGGTTGCTCGCTCCATTGTTCCTGGGAACGGAGTCTTGGTCATTTTACCCATGAGTCATGGTTCGCACGTGTCAAATGATTCGTAATCAAGAGACTCCAAAAGTCCATCTGCATGGAGCTTCTTCATGCGTTTGACACCTATGTGACCAAGGCGGCAGTGCCACAAGTATGTGGGACTATGATTATCAACCTTACATCTTTTGGTATTCACACTATGAATATGTGTAACATTACGCTCGAGATTCATTAAGAATAAACCATTCACCAGTGGAGCATGACCATAAAACATATCTCTCATATAAATAGAACAACCATTATTCTCGGATTTAAATGAGCGGCCATCTCGAATTAAACGAGATCCTGATACAATGTTCATGCTCAAAGCTCGCACTAAATAACAATTATTGAGGTTCAAAACTAATCCCGTAGGTAAATGTAGAGGCAGTGTGCCGACGGCGATCACATCGACTTTGGAACCATTCCCGACGCGCATCGTCACCTCATCCTTCGCCAGTCTCCGCTTATTCCGCAGCTCTTGCTTTGAGTTACAAATGTGAGCAACCGCACCGGTATCAAATACCCAGGAGCTACTATGAGTACTGGTAAGGTACAGATCAATTACATGTATATCACATATACCTTTAGTGTTGCCGGCCTTCTTGTCCGCTAAGTATTTGGGGCAATTCCGCTTCCAGTGACCACTTCCCTTGCAATAAAAATACTCAGTCTCAGGCTTGGGTCCATTCTTTGACTTCTTCCCGGCAGCTTGTTTACCGGGCGCGGCAACTCCCTTGCCATCCTTCTTGAAGTTCTTTTTACCCTTGCCTTTCTTGAACTTAGTGGTTTTATTCACCATCAACACTTGGTGTTCCTTTTTGATTTCCACCTCCGCTGATTTCAGCATTGAATATACCTCAGGAATGGTCTTTTCCATCCCCTGCATATTGAAGTTCATCACAAAGCTCTTGTAGCTTGGTGGAAGCGACTGAAGGATTCTGTCAATGACCGCGTCATCCGGGAGATTAACTCCCAGCTGAGTCAAGCGGTTATGCAACCCAGACATTTTGAGTATGTGCTCACTGACAGAACTATTTTCCTCCATCTAACAACTGAAGAACTTGTCGGAGACTTCATATCTCTCGACCCGGGCATGAGCTTGGAAAACCATTTTCAGCTCTTCGAACATCTCATATGCTCCGTGTTGCTCAAAACGCTTTTGGAGCCCCGGTTCTAAGCTATAAAGCATGCCGCACTGAACAAGGGAGTAATCATCAGCACGTGACTGGCAAGCATTCATAACGTCTTGGTTCTCTGGGATGGGTGCGTCACCTAGCGGTGCTTCTAGGACATAATCTTTCTTGGCAGCTATGAGGATGATCCTCAGGTTCCGGACCCAGTCCGTATGGTTGCTGCCATCATCTTTCAGCTTGGTTTTCTCTAGGAACGCGTTGAAGTTGACGACGACATGGGCCATTTGATCTACAAGACATATTGTAAAGATTTTAGACTAAGTTCGTGATAATTAAGTTCATCTAATCAAATTATTCAATGAACTCCCACTCAGATAGACATCCCTCTAGTCATCTAAGTGAAACATGATCTGAGTCAACTAGGCCATGTCCGATCATCACGTGAGATGGACTAGTCAACATCGGTGAACATCTTCATGTTGATCGTATCTTCTATACGACTCATGCTCGACCTTTCGGTCTTCCGTGTTCCGAGGCCATGTCTGTACATGCTAGGCTTGTCAAGTCAACCTAAGTGTATTGCGTGTGTAAATCTGGCTTACACCCGTTGTATTCGAACGTTAGAATCTATCACACCCGATCATCACGTGGTGCTTCGAAACAACGAACCGCAACGGTGCACAGTTAGGGGGAACACTTTCTTGAAATTATTACGAGGGATCATCTTATTTAAGCTACCGTCGTTCTAAGCAAATAAGATGCAAAACATGATAAACATCACATGCAATCAAATAGTGACATGATATGGCCAATATCATTTGCTCCTTTTGATCTCCATCTTCGGGGCTCCATGATCATCGTTGTCACCGGCATGACACCATGATCTCCATCATCATGATCTCCATCATCGTGTCTTCTTGAAGTTGTCTCGTCATCTATTACTTCTACTACTATGGCTAACGCTTTAGCAATAAAGTAAAGTAATTACATGACGTTTATGTTGACATGCAGGTCATAAATAAATTAAGACAACTCCTATGGCTCCTGCCGGTTGTCATATTCATCGACATGAAAGTCGTGATTCCTATTACAAGAACATGATCAATCTCATACATCACATATATCATTCATCACATCCTTTTGGCCATATCACATCACACGGCACATGCTGCAAAAACAAGTTAGACGTCCTCTAATTGTTGTTGCAAGTTTTTACGTGGCTGCTATAGGTTTCTAGCAAGAACGTTTCTTACCTACGCCAAAACCACAACGTGATATGCCAATTTCTATTTACCCTTCATAAGGACCCTTTTCATCGAATCTGATCCGACTAAAGTGGGAGAGACAGACACCCGCCAGCCACCTTATGCAACTAGTGCATGTCAATCGGTGGAACCAGTCTCACGTAAGCGTACGTGTAAGGTCGGTTTGGGCCGCTTCATCCCACGATGCCGCCGAATCAAGATAAGACTAGTAACGGCAAGTAAATTGACAATGTCGATGCCCACAACTGCTTTGTGTTCTACTCGTGCATAGAAACTACGCATAGACCTAGCTCATGATGCCACTGTTGGGTAACGTAGCAGAATTTTAAAATTTTCTACGCATCACCAAGATCAATCTATGGAGTCATCTAGCAACGAGGGAGAGGGGAGTGCATCTACATACCCTTGTAGATTGCGAGCGGAAGCGTTCAAGAGAACGGGGTTGATGGAGTCGTACTCGTCGTGATCCAAATCACCGATGACCTAGCGCCGAACGGACGGCACCTCCGCGTTCAACACACGTACGGTTGGGAAGACGTCTCCTCCAACTTGATCCAGCAAGGGGGAAGGAGAGGTTGATGGAGATCTAGCAGCACGACGGCGTGGTGGTGGAAGCAACGGTGATCTCAGCAGGGCTTCACCAAGCCCAGGGAGAGGGAGAAGTGTCATGGGAGGGAGAGGGAGGCGCCAGGGGCTAGGGTGTGGCTGCCCTCCCTCCCCCCACTATATATAGGACCCCTAGGGGGGCGCCGGCCCTAGAAGATGCAATCTCCAAGGGGGGCGGCGGCCAAGGGGGGGTGGAGTGCCCCCCAAGCCAAGTGGGGCGCCCCCCACCCCTAGGGTTTCCAACCCTAGGCGCAGGGGGGCCCATGGGGGGCGCACCAGCCCACTAGGGGCTGGTTACCCTCCCACTTCAGCCCATGGGGCCCTCCTGGATAGGTGGCCCCACACGGTGGACCCCCGGGACCCTTCCGGTGGTCCCGGTACAATACCGATTACCCCCGAAACTTTCCCGATGGCCGAAACTTGACTTCCTATATATAAATCTTCACCTCCGGACCATTCCGGAACTCCTCGTGACGTCCGGATCTCATCCGGGACTCCGAACAACTTTCGGGTTACCGTATACTAATATCTCAACAACCCTAGCATCACCGAACCTTAAGTGTGTAGACCCTACGAGTTCGGGAGACACGCAGACATGACCGAGACGACTCTCCGGTCAATAACCAACAGCGGGATCTAGATACCCATGTTGGCTCCCACATGCTCCTCAATGATCTCATCGGATGAATCACGATGTTGAGGATTCAATCAATCCCGTATACAATTCCCTTTGTCAATCGGTACGTTACTTGCCCGAGACTCGATCGTCGGTATCCCAATACCTTGTTCAATCTCATTACCGGCAAGTCACTTTACTCGTACCGTAATGCATGATCCCGTGATCAACCACTTGGTCACATTGAGCTCATTATGATGATGCATTACCGAATGGGCCCAGAGATACCTCTCCGTCATACAGAGTGACAAATCCCAGTCTCGATTCGTGCCAACCCAACAGACACTTTCGAAAGTACCCATAGTGTACCTTTATAGTCACCCAGTTACGTTGTGACGTTTGGCACACCCAAAGCACTCCTGCGGTATCCGGGAGTTGCACAATCTCATGGTCTAAGGAAATGATACTTGACATTCGGAAAAGCTATAGCAAACGAACTACACGATCTTTGAGCTATGCTTAGGATTGGGTCTTGTCCATCACATCATTCTCCTAATGATGTGATCCCGTTATCAATGACATCCAATGTCCATAGTCAGAAAACCATGACTATCTTTTGATCAACGAGCTAGTCAACTAGAGGCTGACTAGGGACGTGTTGTGGTCTATGTATTCACACATGTATTACGATTTCCGGATAACACAATTATAGCATGAACAATAGACAATTATCATGAACAAAGAAATATAATAATAACCATTTTATTATTGCCTCTAGGGCATATTTCCAACAGCACTATCATTATCAACTCTGCATCTTTTGGCTTCAATATTATGAATATGAGTATCACTACTATCATGATAAAAACAGACCACTCTTCAAGGGTGCATGACCATAAAAGATATTACTCATATAAATAGAACAACCATTATTCTTTGATTTAAATGAATAACCGTCTCGCATCAAATAAGATCCAGATATAATGTTCATGCTCAACGCTGGCACCAAATAACAATTATTTAGGTCTAAAACTAATCTCAAAGGTAGATGTAGAGGTAGCGTGCCGACCGCGACCACATCGACTTCCGAACCATTTCCCACAGGCATCGTCACCTCATCCTTAGCTAATCTTCGTTTAATCCGTAGTCCTTGTTTCTAGTTGCAAATATTAACAACAGAACCAGTATCAAATACCCGGGTACTACTGCGAGCATTAGTAAGGTACACATCAATAACATGTATATCACATATACCTTTGTTCACCTTGCCATCCTTCTTATCCGCCAAATACTTGGGGCAGTTCCGCTTCTAGTGACCAGTCTTTTTGCAGTAGAAGCACTCAGTCTCAGGCTTAGGTCGAGACTTGGGTTTCTTCTCCTGAGCAGCAACTTGTTTGTCGTTCTTCTTGAAGTTCCCCTTCTTCTTCCCTTTACCTTTTTTTTGAAACTGGTGGTCTTGTTGACCTTCAACACTTGATGCTCCTTCTTGATTTCTACCTCCGTAGCCTTTAGCATTTTGAAGAGCTCGGGAATTGTCTTATCCATCCCTTGCATATCACGAAGCTCTTGTAGCTTGGTGGCAGTGATTTAAGAATTCTGTCAATGACACTATCATCCGGAAGATTAACTCCCAGCTGAATCAAGTGATTGCAGTACCCAAACATTCTGAGTATATGCTCACTGAAAGAACTATTCTTCTCCATCTTGCAGCTGTAGAACTTATTGGGGACTTCATATCTCTCAATCTGGGAATTTGCTTGAAATATTAACTTCAACTCCTGAAACATCTCATATGCTCCATGACGTTCAAAACGTCGTTGAAGTCCCAGTTCTAAGTCGTAAAGCATGGCACAGTGAACTATCAAGTAGTCATCAACACGTGAATGACAGGCATTCACAATGTCTGCAGTTGCCAGCGCAGGTGGTACACCTAGCGGTGCTTTCAGGACATAATTCTTCTGTGCAGCAATGAGGATAATCCTCAAGTTACGGACCCAGTCCGTGTAATTGCTACCATCATCTTTCAACTTTGCTTTCTCAAGGAACGCATTAAAATTCAAAGGAACAACATTATGGACCATCTATCTACAAAAATATAGAAAAGCAAAAATACTATCGGGTATTAAGTTCATGATAAATTTAAGTTCAATTAATCATATTACTTAAGAACTCCCACTTAGATAGACATCCCTATAATCATCTAAGTGATCATGTGATCCAAATCAATTAAACCATGTCCGATCATCACGTGAGATGCAGTAGTTTTCAATGGTGAACATCACTATGTTGATCATATCTACTATATGATTCATGCTCGACCTTTCGGTCTCAGTGTTCCGAGGCCATATCTGCATATGCTAGGCTCGTCAAGTTTAACCCGAGTATTCTGCATGTGCAAAACTGGCTTACACCCGTTGTGTTCGAACATAGAGCTTATCACACCCGATTATCACGTGGTGTCTCGGCACGACGAACTTTCGCAACGGTGCATACTCAGGGAGAACACTTATACCTGAAATTTAGTGAGGGATCATCTTATAATGCTACCGTCAAACAAAGCAGAATAAGATGCATAAAGGATAAACATCACATGCAATCGATATGAGTGATATGATATGGCCATCATCATCTTGTGCTTGTGATCTCCATCTCCGAAGCACCGTCATGATCACCATCGTCACCGGCGCGACACCTTGATCTCCATCGTAGCATCATTGTCGTCTCGCCAATCTTATGCTTCCATGACTATCGCTACCGCTTAGTGATAAAGTAAAGCATTACAGGGCGATTGCATTGCATACAATAAAGCGACAACCATATGGCTCCTGCCAGTTGCCGATAACTCGGTTACAACACATGATCATCTCATACAATAAAATTTAGCATCATGTCTTGACCATATTACATCACAACATGCCCTGCAAAAACAAGTTAGACGTCCTCTACTTTGTTGTTGCAAGTTTTACGTGGCTGCTACGGGCTGAGCAAGAACCGTTCTTACCTACGCATCAAAACCACAACGATAGTTCGTCAAGTTAGTGTTGTTTTAATCTTCTCAAGGACCGGGAGTAGCCACACTCGGTTCAACTAAAGTTGGAGAAACTGATACCCACCAGCCACCTGTGTGCGAAGCACGTTGGTAGAACCAGTCTCGCGTAAGCGTACGCATAATGTTGGTCCGGACCGCTTCATCCAACAATACCGCCGAACCAAAGTATGACATGTTGGTAAGCAGTATGACTTGTATCGCCCATAACTCACTTGTATTCTACTCGTGCATATAACATCTACGCATAAACCTGGCTCGGATGCCACTGTTGGGGAACGTAGTAATTTCAAAAAAATTCCTACGCACACGCAAGATCATGGTGATGCATAGCAACGAGAGGGGAGAGTCGTCCACGTACTCTCGTAGACCGTTAAGCGGAAGCGTTATGACAACGCGGTTGATGTAGTCGTACGTCTTCACGATCGACCGATCCTCAGTACCGAACATATGGCACCTCCGCATTTAGCACACGTTCAGCTTGGTGACGTCCCGCGAACTCACGATCCAGTAGAGCTCGAGGGAGAGTTTCGTCAGCACGACGGCGTGGTGACGATGTTGATGAAGCTACCATCGCAGAGCTTCGCCTAAGCACCACTATGATATGATCAAGGTGGATTATGGTGGAGGGGGGCACCGCACACGGCTGGGAGAGATCAATGATCAACTTGTGTGTCTAGAGGTGCCCCCTTGCCCCCGTATATAAAGGAGCAAGGGGGAAGAGGCGGCCAGCAGAGGAGGGCGCCCTAAGGGGGGAGTCCTACTCCCATCAAGAGTAGGGCTCCTCCTTTCCTAGTAGGAGTAGGAGAGGGGGAGGAAAGGGAGAGAAGGAGAAGGAAAGAGGGGGTCGGCCCCCCTTGCCCTAAACCAATTCGGTTTGGGCCTTGGGAGAGCGCGCCCCACACTCCCCTTGCTACCCTCTATTTCCACTAAGGCCCATGTATGCCCATTAAGCCCCCCCCCCCCCGGGGGGGGGGGGGTCCGGTAACCCTCGAAACCCTTCCGGTGTCCGAATATAACCTTCCAATATATCAATCTTTATGTCTCGAACATTTTGAGACTCCTCGTCATGTCCGTGATCACATCCAGGACTTCGAACTACCTTCGGTACATCAAAACACAAAAACTCATAATACCGATCGTCACAAAACTTTAAGCGTGCGGACCCTACGGGTTCGAGAACTATGTAGACATGACCGAGACACATCTCCGGTCAATAACCAATAGTGGAACCTGGATGTTCATATTGGCTCCTACATATTCTACGAAGATCTTTATCGGTCAAACCGCATAACAACATACGTTGTTCCCTTTGTCATCGGTATGTTACTTGCCCGAGATTCAATCGTCGGTATCTCAATACCTAGCTCAATCTCGTTACCGGCAAGTCTCTTTACTCGTTCCGTAATGCATCATCCCGCAACTAGCTCATTAGTCACATTGCTTGCAAGGCTTATAGTGATGTGCATTACCGAGAGGGCCCAGAGATACCTCTCCGACAATCGGAGTGACAAATTCCAATCTCGACCTATGCCAACTCAACAAGTACCATGGGAGACACCTGTAAAGAACCTTTATAATCACCCAGTTACGTTGTGACGTTTGGTAGCACATAAAGTGTTTCTTCGGTAATCAGGAGTTGCATAATCTTATAATCATAGGAACATGTATAAGTTATGAAGAAAGCAATGGCAGTAAACTTAAACGATCAAGTGCTAAGCTAACGGAATGGGTCAAGTCAATCACATCATTCTCCTAATGACGTGATCCCGTTAATCAAATGACAACTCATGTCTATGGCTAGGAAACTCAACCATCTTTGATCAACGAGCTAGTCAAGTAGAGGCATACTAGTGACACAATGTTTGTCTATGTATTCACACATGTATTATGTTTCCGGTTAATACAATTCTAGCATGAATAATAAACATTTATCATGATATGAGGAAATAAATAATAACTTTATTATTGCCTGTAGGGCATATTTCCTTCAGTATTTTCACATTGCTATTTTCCAAAGGTCAAGATTTGTCACATTTGTCACATTATTTAATGTTTTTTGTCATGCTATCCCTTGTCATAACTCCATGAAATATTATGGTGCTTAACTTACATGTTGGTGTAACTGAAATATCTATTACGTGTGGTTCTCGGCAAACAACGTCAGGTAATGAACATTTGATGTGGCCAGGTTTCGGCAAAGTACTGCTCCAATAGACTCAACCAATAATATCAGACTATATTTGCAAAAAAAAAAGAAGCAAAACTAAAGTTGTTATGGTCCCATGAGAAAAACTATGTACCACCAACTAAACCATAGTAGGCAGTTCAGAATTCTAGGTCCGCGGAAGAGATGATCATATTAATTAAGAGAGAAGACAATGAAATTACCTACCCCTCCATTGCACCATGGCAGCTCTAGTCATCGGATGGATTGTTCTATCCGGCGCTCACACTCTAGAACCGTTGGTCATCCAACTGCTCCTGTCACATGTTTTGCACAATATCACCGGCGTGACCTACTCAACCCTATAGCCGGGTTGCTACTACTCTGTAGGCTGACGTGTGCACTATGTCCTTAATTGTGCTGACCAGCCTTGAAAAGTTTAGATAGGCCCAGATAGTGTGTAAATGAGGCCCATTTTGCTATATAGACTATCCCAGTGGCTTCTTCCTTTCTTTTATCACCGGTTTTAGGAAGGTTCTAAAACCTTGTTTCACCATTATTGTTTTTTATCTGATTTCTCTGCTGTTTAGTCCATTTTTTCATATTTTCTTTTGTTCTTTTGTAGTTTCTTGTTCTTTTTTTATTCATTTGTTCATGGGTTTAAATTTTCTTGAACATTTTAAAATTCATGAAATTATTTCAAAAAATGTGAACATGTTTTAAAATTCGTGACCATTTATAAAATTTGGGGCAAAATTTTCAAATCATGAACATATTTAGAAATTTGGAAAAACTTTTTTTAATTTTTCACATTTTAATATTTATTAACATTTTCAAAATCCTGAAAAAAATTATTTATAAAATATTTTTCATTGATAACTGACCAAAATAAGTTTTCTTGTGTAGTAGGTTGCGTCTTGGTCTCACCTTGTGCAATAACAAACAAACGATCACCTCAAGGGATGTTCTAGTGGGGCGGCGCAGTCGGAAGCTGCTGCTTTGCTTCGTTTGTTGTTTTTTGTTCTTTTTACTTTTCTTTTTGTATATACTAGGTTCTACTGGCTGTATCCTCCACACGTCGCCATGGTAAACGGCGAGTGCACGAAGTGCTCTAGCTGAGGCTTCTCTGTTCCGATGCAACGATGGCTTCGAGGGGAATTAGCGCCTTTGGATGTCCTTGTTCAAGCTCGGATCAGGAAACCACGGAGATTAGCGTGGTGTGAACATACGAAAGACCACACACGTGCAACTGCGAACATATGAAAGACCAAACACGGGCAATGGTAGATGGACGAGGGGATTGTGGGTTGGTTCTCACAAATATCAAGGATTTTTGTAGAATATACATGACGGACCAAACCAAAAATATCACTTTCCTTTATTAGTAGGTATAGATTTCATCTTAACTTGCATTTTTTTAAAGTTCAACATGCATTAAAATATGTGCATGTAATACAAAAATGTGTTCCTTTCATTTGTAAAAAAAATCATATCATTCAGAAAATATTGTTCATCACATTTTTTGATAAATGATCACAAGTTTAAGAAATGTTCATGCAGTGTAATAAATGTTTGTACAATTTAAAGAATAAATTCACATGTATCCAAAAAATATCTGGCGTGTATTTATAATAAGATGTCTAACATGTATTCAAAAAACAATAGTAAACATGTATTCAAAAATGTTCATCATGTACTTTGAAAATGTTCAATGCGTACACAAAAATGTAAACTATGTATTTAATAAAGGTTCAATGTGTATTTGAAAATTATTTATCATGTTTTTTAAAATTGTTTAATGTGTATCTGAAAAATGTTTCACATGTATCAAAAAATATTCAAGGTTTATTTGAAAAATATTTATAATTATTCATAAAATATTTAAGCATGTATTAAAATGTTTATCATGTATTTAGAAAATGTTCATCGCTAAAAAAATACTCATATTAAGAAAAATACAATGTGTATTTGGAAGAAATAAAAAACACAAAAATATGTAAAAGAGAAAAAATACAATGAATCTTCCCAAAACTGGCGGAAGGGTCCATGGACCGGTGCAAAACCGCCTAAACACATTATATTTGGGACGACCCATCCTATTGTCAGCATCGCAGTAGGCGAGGCATTGAAATCATTAATTGAGGAGTATTCTTTACAAAGATCACTCCCATTTTCTCAGGTTGTAACAAGTGGTGCGATGCACGGGCACCACTTTTGCAACCAAAGAATTTTTCTTTTTTTTCAGATCTATTTATTCAAAATGTTTTATCTCTTAAACTGTGCATCCAAATTTTGAACCGTTTTTACCGTTGAATTCATCGCGTCGAGATCTTTAAGCAAGATCCCATGTTGATATATTTTGATGAATTTTTTTCAAAAAAAACAGAAAGAAAAAACCAGACAAAAAAACCGAACCGGGAGCACGGTTTTTTTCACTTTCCGAAAAAGGCACGGCCGTGCCACGCGCGAAAGCAAAACCATGCCCCTTGCGCAAGGAAAAAAAACTGAAAATACGTTTTTTTTTCAGAGACGGTCGTGCCTCTCGCGAAAGTAAAACCATGTCTCTCATGGAAGAAAACAGTATAAAAAATGATTTTTTTCCTCCGAAAGGCTCGGTCTGCCTTATCAAAAGCAAAACCGTGCTTCTCGCGGCAGAAAAAACAGAAAACACGTTTTTTTCCCGTTTCCGAGAGGCACGGCCGTGCCTCTCACGGAAGAAAAAAAACAAAAGGTATATTTTTCCGTTTTCAAGAGGCACGGCCGTGACTCTCGCGAAAGAAAAACCGTGTCTTTTGAGAAAGCAAAATAAAACACGTTTTCTTGCACAAACGTTTTTTTGGTCCAAAAGCTAAGAAACACCTGTGAAAAGCCGGAAAGCCGAAAAAAACCCACTTAAAAAGCCGAAGACACGTTCAGAAAAAAAAATCCAGAAAAAGTACCCAAAGCGCGACACGTGGCGGTGGCTGAGAGCAGACGCTCTCAGCTTATCCGCAAGTAATCATTATGAGCGCTTGTTAACTAGTTGCTTCCGCGAGACATAGCTCTCGTGTGCGCAATACTTATTATATTGGTGGTAGTGCTGGCTATCCCAGATATGGGCCGGCCCTAACGAGAGTGACCGCGCGGAGCAGGAGAACCACCTCCATGCTCAATCCCTCAAAAAGAAAAGACTCTATGCTCCCTCCTTCTACACGTCCTCTCCACTTCCGCGCGATATGAAACCGTCGGCGGCGCAGCAACGATGATGATAAAAGTAATTTCAATGGGACGATCTATTTCGTTCGTGGCTGTTCATTTGGATCGGCGCGGACACAAAAAGCGGCCCAACGCGTCGATTTAAATGGACGCGCATCCGTTTTTCGTCCGCGGACGACCCATTCCCAACCTATTTTTGAACCTGAATTGCGTCGGTGCAGACACGCGACGGACGTATGCGCTCGCCTACTCCTGTCCCCAGGCCCGCTGGTCTATGACACATTGGCCTCCCGTCTCACCCTACGGTCAACAAAGCACTACTCCCGCCTCCTCCGTCGCCGAAGCCGTCGTCCATTTTTTCCGGCGACTCTTCCAGCTGCCGCCGCCTCCACATCCGCCCAGCAACGCCGCCCTCCCCCCGTCACCCTCTGCCGCCGTTTTGCCCCCGGGGAGCAAACTGCTTCCCACCGCCGCTTCCCCCATCGCACAGCCACCCGTCTCCAAGAAGTCGCCTCGCCACCCCTGCCACATCCGACCGGCACGCACGTCCTCGCCGGCCGTCTCCTTCGTCGACGCCCGCAAACTGCTTCCCACCGCCGCTGGTCTGTGGGCGCCGCGACTCCCCTCGTCGGCCGTCTCCTTCGTCGACGCCCGCAAACTATTCGACAGTTTGCCAATGTACGAAATGGACTCCGCCAACGAGTTCTTTTTCCACAATTTCCTTTGCGACTCCGTCGATTCGTCGTCCGACGACGAGGAGGAGATATTGGCTGCCGTGTTGGTCCATCACCACCTCAACAGCCAGTGTCCGTTGTTTCGTGGCTTCATTCCCGGTCACCTTTCGACGTTGAATCGCAACCGAGAGAGCGGGCATTTCCTTCTTTGGAAGGACTACTTTGATAAAACAAACCGATTGTTCAAACATCATAAATTCCGCCGCCGGTTCCGTATGAGTAGGCATATTTTCAACCGTATCAAAGAGGGAGTGGTCGGCTATGATGACTACTTCGAGTGCAAAGAGGATGCCGTCGGCAAGATTGGTTTCTCCTCTTATCAGAAATGCACTGCCGCCATTTGAATGCTTGCATACAGAGTGCCCGGTGATCTCATTGACGAGTATGTCCGTATGAGCGAGTCTACATGCCTAGAGTCCCTGTATAAGTTCTGCAAGGCTGTGATTGCTGTGTTTGGCCTTGAGTACTTGAGAGAGCCGACAGCTGAAGATACAGCCCGTTTGTTGGCGATGAATGCCAGCAGGGGTTTCCCGGGGATGCTTGGCAGCATAGACTGCATGCACTGGGAGTGGAAGAACTGCCCTTCTGCTTGGCAAGGGAAGTATAAGGGACATGTCAGGGCTTGCACTGTCATACTAGAGGCCGTGGCGTCTCAAGATCTCTGGATCTGGCACTTTTTCTTTGGTATGGCTGGATCACACAATGATATCAACGTGCTTCAGCGCTCGCCGGTGTTTGCTAGGCTTGCCGAAGGCAACATCCCACCGGTGAACTTTACTGTCAACGACCACAACTACGACAAAGGGTACTATTTGGGTGACGGTATCTATCCTCAGTGGACCACTATTGTCAAGACAATACCCAACCGTGTCAGAGAAAAAAAGAAAAAGATTTGCCCAAGAGCACGAGAGTGCTAGAAAGGATGTCGAGCGTGCCTTTGGTGTTTTGCAATCTCGATGGGGCATCGTTCGGTATCTTGCTAATACTTGGAGCACGCAAAAACTATGAAAGGTGATGACTGCTTGTGTGATCATGCACAATATGGTCGTAGAAGACGAGCGCCAGAACGTCTGTACGATCAAGGCTTTCAGTTTCAGGGTGAGAATGTTGTGCCTGAGCATGGAGTAGCGGCAACATTTGACTAGTTCACTCAGTTTCATGAAGACATGCATGATTGGGAAACTCACGTGCAACTGCAAAATGATTTGGTTGAGCATATGTGGACTCATGTTAGCAACCAATAGATATATCTTCTTTTCTTCGTTTGCAAAACTATGTGAAACATTTTTATTTGTATTTGACTTGTAAAACTATACTATTCCCTCCGTCCGAAAATACTTGTTATCAAAACGAATAAAAAGTGATGTATCTAGAACTAAAATATATCTAAATACATCCCCTTTGTTCATTTCGATGACAAATATTTCCGGATGGAGGGAGTATTTATTTGGGCGGCCAGACTATTTGACTTGTTAAACATTTTCACTTCACAATATGTTTGAATGCAAAATCAATATAAAATTGGGCGGCCAGATGATCACGCCTGCACATATGGATCGGCGCGTTGAACGCGCTGCCGACCCATATCAAAAACAGGGCGGACGCCGGGTGGGTGACCGACACGAACAGACAAAAAACGGACGAAATCGCTGTCCGTTTGAGTCGGCACGTGGGGGTTGCTCTAAAAGTCCACTGTGTGTACCGACGATGATTAGTTTCCTCCAGCACCACGTTACTGCCTGTTTTCGTTCAGTTGCTCGAACATCAACGCTACCCCTACGCACGATCATCCTCCTTTCTGCCACCCGTCTGGTCTTCCACGTTCCACCTCCCAATGTTAGCCAACCATTGTTCCTTGCTCGGTTTTGTGTTTGCCGGCCGTCCTTCTTCGTCCCTGTTGAGTGTATCTGCTGCCTATAGGTACGCGTTGGCTAAATGCGTATAAATGGCTTATGGTGGGAGGGAACGCTTCCAGAAAGATTGCGTTGCAGGAGTGGTTGGCGTGTTGAGTGCATCCGCTGCTGCACGGTTGATGCAATTCGAGAGAAGTTAGTAGCAGAGTCGTACGGTCATGGAGTACATACGATTCAATTTTTACATCCCCTGGAGCTGTCGTGGCCGCCACCTCGAAGTCACTGTCCAAAGGCACGCACGGTCCGGTCCGCCTGCCCTGAGTGTGGGGAGTCTTGCTCAACCAGGAGTGCGAGTGCGCCGACGCCGTCGAGCACAGGTACCCCGCAGCCGCCGTCGGCGACGGCCGCATGTGGCGCGCGCTTCCTGGCAATGGAAATGAGAAGACGAATAGTTACGTGGTACGTACGTACCACTTGGACCGCCTGTACAGGATCAGTTATTTGTCTCTTTATTACTTTCGGGGAGTGAGAAGAAAATTCGGTCGAACAAACTTAAAGCACATGTACAAAATGTGTTTTACATTCGCAAGTTCAAAACGTCTATGAAACATTGATAAATGGAGGTGCTCTCAAAATTTTTGCACCCTAGCCAATGGTTTAGGAAACATGCTGAGCCAATCAAATCACTATAGTATGTAATTTCTATGGTTTGGTATAATTTCGAGACAATCAGATCGGTCTACTAACGTGATTGCGAGTGGCCCTTAATCATTGGCTTGCTCAATAGGCGGGTGATTATATTTTACCTTGTAAATATACTTTCTGTTGTTGATTTGTGATGCATAAATTGAGAACATTTTGGTACCGATGAAGGGCATCCAAAACCTAAGTTGCCAGTGGTGGGAGATGCAAGCAGGGCAGAGATGGTACTTTGAGCCATAACACGATCTAAAACAAATGTCTCATACTTCATCACACAAATTCTATAACGACATATGTTCTGTAGAAATTCAATTACTGATTGAACTGTTCAAATTTAGCAACTTAAATAGCTTCTCGGCCACTTCTTTCTATAGTGCCACCAGTAGCGAACTACTAACGACCTGCCGATTATATATGTTGGATATCAGAAGCGTGGTGATTGAGGTAATCTAAATGATACATCCAATGTTTTTCTTTAACTTCATCAAATCATATTATATATCTTCATTAGCACATCTCTTTCCACATGCTTTTCCCAAAAGCGATACAAAGAGTTTGAACCCCGTCAACCTACGAGTCATTTGAGGGCATCTCTATAATTTCCTTCTGAGTCACGCGCTTAAGGACGATAGTGGTTTCTACAACATGGAGTAGCTAGAGATGGTACACTGAGCCATAACACAATCTAAAACAAATGTCTCATACTTCATCACACAAATTCTATAAAAACATATATTGTGTATAAATTCAATTATGGATTGGACTGTTCATATTTAGCGACTTAATTAGCTTCTCGGCCACTTCTTTCAATAGTGCCGCCAGTAGCGAACTACTAACAACCTGTAGATTATATATGTTGGATAGCACAAACGTGGTGATGGAGGTATTCTAAATGATACATTCAATGTTTTACTTTAACTTCATCATATCATATTATATATCCTTACTAGTACTTTTCTTGCCACATGATTTTCCCAAAAGCGATACAAAGAGTTTGAACCCCGTCAACCTACGAGTCATTTGAGGGCATCTCTATAATTTCCCTTAGAGTCACGCCTTTAAGGACGATAGTGGATTCCACAACATGGAGTACCTAATTCTAATCTGCCGCACATGGGTTGCCATCAGGATTGATTTTGGTCCGTTTATAAACAGTGGTCCATTGCAATTGTGTTCGCCATTGATTGCAATTTAACAATATATGACTGTGGCATGTGTGAATATTTGTGGTGTGTGGGCCTTAACTTACGGTTTATTATGATGCCATGGTTGATAATATTGGGGGGGGGGGGTGCGCGTGTGCGTGTGTGCATGTGTGTGACAGATGCTAATGTTGTATTCTGCTAATATGAATTGTGTGAAGTGGATATATGGCATCAAAATAGTGGGGTTTTTGTTTGAATTTTGGATTTGTATTCGAGATGGGTCTGTTTTGAGCCAAAATTATCCTCGATAGATAGATGAACTAAGGCGGCCATGCACTCAAAGCCATCATGGAGATACTAATAAATGAGTTAAAGCTATGCAAAGAGCCTCCATCCGCCCATCCCCGCAAAAAAAGCCTCCATCCGCCCACCTTTTCGAGGCAGGATCTCTCAACGACCTTCCATGTAAGACATTCAACAATTCATGGGATTTTTAAGTGCAAGGAATGTAAACTAAACCCGCAATGGATGGATATTTTAGGCTTGCCTCGGGTAGGGCTTTTATGGTACGGGGTATAGTGTTATCGGAAATAATTTGCTACCCATGGGGGTAGCTGCACATGTCGCCATTTTTTAACTCTAATTATTTTGGTAGTGTTATATCAACCAAATTGAAAAAAATAGTATCTATATCCTAGATAGGGATTTTCAATGTTTATAGAATTGTATGAATAGGATTACTCCGTGTTAGCTAGGTGATACAAAACTAGCCAAATCCACATCCACTCTTCTCACTTCTAGTGAGGCAATATAATCACACCCTTTTGTTTTGAGACGAATAGAACCAGCAATTTTGACAACACGATAAATAGTATGTATTATGATCGTAATTTTGTATCACACCAACCACACTACTATGGTAATTGTTTTTAACGTCAGTAAGGCAATTTTTGTTGATCAAAGCTTTGTCTTGCTGAATCAAAGTACATCCACACATCCAGTATGAATGGGAGCTTGCCCCATTAAGGGAAAATCAATGATTAGTGAATGCCCCATTGCATATGCACCAAACAAGATGATAACTGATGGCCATGGTGTCTTTTTGTCGAATGTTCCTCATCCCGGGTGGGCCAAATTAAATACAGATGGATCCTTTGTTCTAGACAATGGCTCTGCAGAGAGTGGTATGATCCTTTGATATCACGCGGTAGACATACATTTTTCCATCTTGTCGATGCATCCAACATTTTTCTGATGCCTCAGAATCTAAGCTAGTACCGATAGAGGAAGGATTGATATTGTCATTGCAATGGACCCTTCTCCCAATCCACCTTGAGACTGACTGTCTAGAAGTTGTGAACCTTTTGAAAAAAGGTACGGATAGATCCAGCTTTGGGTTCATGGTTCATGAGATTAAATCACTGATGACTAAACAAAATACTTGTATTACTCATGTTCAATGGAACCATGATGTCTACTACACAACCTTCTTCTTGTAGACGTTGTTGGGCCTCCAAGTGCAGAGGTTTGTAAGACAGTAGCAAATTTCCCTCAAGTGGATGACCTAAGGTTTATCAATCCGTAGGAGGCGTAGGATGAAGATGGTCTCTCTCAAGAAACCCTGCAACCAAATAACAAAGAGTCTCTTGTGTCCCCAACACACCCAATACAATGGTAAATTGTATAGGTGCACTAGTTCGGCGAAGAGATGATGATACAAGTGGTATATGGATAGTAGATAATGGTTTTTGTAATCTAAAAATATAAAAACAGAAAGGTAACTAATGATAAAAGTGAGCGTAAACGGTATTGCAATGCGTTGAAACAAGGCCTAGGTTTCATACTTTCACTAGTGCAAGTTCTCTCAACAATAATAACATAATTGGATCACATAACTATCCCTCAACATGCAACAAAGAGTCACTCCAAAGTCACTAATAGCGGAGAACAAACGAAGAGATTATGGTAGGGTATGAAACCACCTTAAAGTTATTATTTTCAATCAATCCGTTGGGCTATTCCTATAAGTATCACAAACAGCCCTTTCGTACTAGAATAATACCTTAAGACACAAATCAACCAAAACCCTAATGTCACCTAGATACTCCAATGTCGCCTCAAGTATCCGTGGGTACGATTATACGATATGCACCACACAATCTCAGATTCATCTATTCAACCAACACATAGAACCTCAAAGAGTGCCCAAAGTTCCTACCGGAGAATCACGACGAAAACGTGTGCCATACATAGGTTCATGGGTGGAACCCACAAGTTGATCACCAAAACATACATCAAGTGAATAACGTGATATCCCATTGTCACCACAGATACGCACGGCAAGACATACATCAAGTGTTCTCAAATCTTTAAAGACTCAATCCGATAAGATAACTTCAAAGGGGAAACTCAATCCATTACAAGAGAGTAGAGGGGAAGAAACATCATAAGATCCAACTATAATAGCAAAGCTCGCGATACATCAAGATCGTGCCACCTCAAGAACACGAAAGAGAGAGATCAAACACATAGCTATTGGCACATACCCTTGGCCCCGAGGGAGAACTACTCCCTCCTTATGATGGAGAGCACCGGGATGATGAAGATGGCCACCGGAGAGGGATTGCCCCCTCCGGCAGGGTGCCGGAACGGGTCTGGATTGGTTTTCGGTGGCTACGGAGGCTTCTGGCGGCGGAACTCCCGATCTATTGTGTTCCCCGATTGTTTTAGGGTATATGGATATATAGGAGGAGGAAGTACGTCAGGGGAGCCACGAGGGGCCCACGAGGGTGGAGGGCGCGCCCAGGGGGTGGGCGCGCCCCCTACCTCGTGGCTTCCTCGAAGCTTCCTTGACGTGGATTCCAAGTCTCCAGGGTTGCTTTCCTTCCAAAAATAAGTTCCGTGAAGTTTCAGGTCAATTGGACTCTGTTTGATTTGCCTTTTCTGTGATACTCTAAAACAAGGAAAAAACAGAAACTAGCACTGGGCTCTAGGTTAATAGGTTAGTCCCAAAAATCATATAAAATAGTATATAAATGCATATAAAACATTCAAGGTTGATAATATAATAGCATGGAACAATCAAAAATTATAGATACGTTGGAGACGTATCAGCATCCCCAAGCTTAATTCCTGCTCATCCTCGAGTAGGTAAATGATAAAAACAGAATTTTTGATGTGAAATGCTACCTAACATATTTATCCATGTAGTTCTCTTTACTGTAGCAAGAATATTCAGATCCATAAGATTCAAGACAAAAGTTTAATATTGACATAAAAATAATAATACTTCAAGCATACTAACTAAGCAATCATGTCTTCTCAAAATAACATGGCCAAAGAAAGTTCATCCCTACAAAATCATATAGTTTAGTCATGCTCCATTTTCATCACACAAGAATGCTCTCATCATGCACAACCCCGATGACAAGCCAAGCAATTGTTTCATACTTTAGTAATCTCAAACCTATACACTTTCACGCAATATATGAGCATGAGCCATGGACACAGCACTATGGGTGGAATAGAATATGATGATGGGGGTTATGTGGAGAAGACAAAAAAGGAGAAAGCCTCACATGAACGAGGCTAATCAATGGGCTATGGAGATGCTCATTGATAACCCACAAGTATAGGGGATTGCAACAGTTTTCGAGGGTAGAGTATTCAACCCAAATTTATTGATTCGACACAAGGGGAGCCAAGAATATTCTCAAGTATTAGCAGTTGAGTTGTCAATTCAACCACACCTGGAAACTTAATATCTGCAGCAAAGTGTTAGGTAGCAAAGTAATATGATAGTAGTGGTAACGGTAGCAAAAGGTAACGGTAGTAAAAGTAATGTTTTTGGTATTTTGTAGTGATGATAGCAATAGCAACGGGAAAGTAAATAAGCGAAGAACAATATATGGAAAGCTCATAGGCAATGGATCAGTGATGGAGAATTATGCCGGATGCGGTTCATCATGTAACAGTCATAACCTAGGGTGACACAGAACTAGCTCCAGTCATTGATATAATGTAGGCATGTATTCCAAACATAGTCATATGTGCTTATGGAAAAGAACTTGCATGGCATATTTTGTCCTACCCTCCCGTGGCAGCGGGGTCCTTACAGAAACTAAGGGATATTAAGGCCTCCTTTTAATAGAGAACCGGAACAAAGCATTAACACATAGTGAATACATGAACTCCTCAAACTACAGTCATCACTGGTAAGTATCCCGATTATTGTCACTTCGGGGTTAACGGATCATAACACATAATAGGTGACTATGGACTTGCAAGATAGGATCAAGAACACTCATATATTGATGAAAACATAATAGGTTCAGATCTGAAATCATGGCACTCGGGTCCTAGTGACAAGCATTAAGCATAGCAAAGTCATAGCAACATCAATCTCGGAACATAGTGGACACTAGGGATCAAACCCTAACAAAACTAACTCGATTACATGATAGATCCCATCCAACCCATCACCGTCCAGCAAGCCTACGATGGAATTACTCATGCACGGCGGTGAGCATCATGAAATTGGTGATGGAGGATGGTTGATGATGACGATGGTGACGAATTCCCCTCTCTGGGGCCCCGAACGGACTCCAGATCAGCCCTCCCGAGAGGTTTTAGGGCTTGGCGGCGGCTCCGTATCGTAAAACGCGATGATTTCTTCTTCCTGATTTTTTTCTCATTGAAACTCAATATATGGAGGTGGAGTTGGAGTCGGAGACGCAACAAGGGGCCCACGAGGTAGGGGGCGCGCCCCCCACCCTCGTGGCAAGGTGGTGGGCCCCCGGGCCTCCATCTTTTGCAGGTATTTTTCTTATTTTCTGAAAAGTCGCTCCGTGAAGTTTCAGGTCATTTCGAGAACGTTTGCTCCTGCACATAAATAACACCATGGTAATTCTGCTGAAAACAGCGTCAGTCCGGGTTAGTTCCATTCAAATCATGCAAGTTAGAGTCCAAAACAAGGGCAAAAGTGTTTGAAAAAGTAGATACGTTGGAGACGTATCAACTCCCCCAAGCTTAAACCTTTGCTTGTCCTCAAGCAATTCAGTTGACAAACTGAAAGTGAAAAAGAAAAACTTTTACAAACTCTGTTTGCTCTTGTTCTTGTAAATATGTAAAGCCAGAATTCAAGTTTTCAGCAAAGGTTATAACTAACCACATTTGCAATAACGCTCAGGTCTCAAGTTTACTCATATCAATAGCATAATCAACTAGCGAGCCATAATAATAAATCTCGGATGAAAACACTTTCTCAAAACAATCATAATATGATATAACAGGATGGTATCTTGCTTGCCCTTTCTGAGACCGCAAAACATAAGTGCAGAGCACCTTTAAAGACCAAGGACTGACTAGACATTGTAATTCATGGTAAAAGAGATCCGGTCAAGTCATACTCAATGTAAACTAACAGTAATGAATGCAAATGACAGCGGTGCTCTCCAACTGGTGCTTTTTAATAAGAGGATGATGACTCAGCATAAAAGTAAATAGATAGGCCCTTCGCAGAGGGAAGCAGGGATTTGTAGAGGTGCTAGAGCTCGGTTTTGAAATAGAGGTGAATAATATTTTGAGCGGTATACTTTCATTGTCGACATAACAACCAAGAGATGGCGATATCTTCCATGCTACACACATTATAGGTGGTTCCCAAACAGAATGGTAAAGTTTATACTCCCCCTTCCGCCAACAAGCATCAATCCATGGCTTGCTCGAAACAACGAGTGCCTCCAACTATCAAGAGTCCCAGGGGGAGTTTTGTTTGCAATTATTTTGATTTAGTTTGCATAAAGCATGGGACTGGGCATCCCGATGACCAGCCATTTATCTCGTGAGTGAGGAGCGGAGTGCACTCCTCTTGAGAATAACCCGCCTAACATGGAAGATACGGACAGCCCTAATTGATACATGAGCTATTCGAGCATACAAAACAGGATATTTATTTGAAGGTTTAGAGTTTGGCACATACAAATTTACTTGGAACGGCATGTAGATACCGTATATAGGTAGGTATAGTGGACTCATGTGGAATAACTTTGGGGTTTAAGGAGTTTGGATGCACAAGCAGTATTCCCGCTTAGTACAGGTGAAGGCTAGCAAAAGACTTGGAAGCGACCAGCTAGAGAGCGACAACAGTCATGAACATGTATTAAAATTAATCAACACTGAATGCAAGCATGAGTAGGATATAATCCACCATGAACATAAATATCGTGAAGGCTATGTTGATTTTGTTTCAACTACATGCGTGAACATGTGCCAAGTCAAGTCACTTAAATCATTCAAAGGAGGATACCACCCTATCATACCACATCATAACCATCTCAATAGCATGTTGGTACGCAAGGTAAACCATTATAACTCATAGCTAATCAAGCATGGCACAAGAAACTATGATCTCTAGTTGTCATTGCAAACATGTTTATTCATAATAGGCTGAATCATGAACGATGAACTAATCATATTTACAAAAACAAAAGAGGTCGAGTTCATACCAGCTTTTCTCATCCCAATAAGTTCATCATATAATCATCATTATTGCCTTTCACTTGCACGACCGAATAGTGTGAATAATAATAATAATGCACGTGCATTGGACTAAGCTCGAATCTGCAAGCATTCAATAAATAGGAGAAGTGATACGTCTCCAACGTATCTATAATTTTTGATTGCTCCATGCTATATTATCTACTGTTTTGGACTATATTGGGCTTTATTTTCCACTTTTATATTATTTTTGGGACTGACCTATTAACCGGAGGCCCAGCCTAGAATTGCTGTTTTTTTGCCTATTTCAGTGTTTCGAAGAAACGGAATATCAAACGGAGTCCAAACGGAATAAACCTTTCTGGAACGTGATTTTCTTCCTGAATATGACCCAGGAGACTTGGACCCTACGCCAAGGAAGCTTCGAGGTGGGCACGAGGTAGGGGGGCGCGCCCTATACCCCCAGGTGCGCCCCCCACCCTCGTGGGCCCACCGAAGCTCCACCGACGTACTTCTTCCTCCTATATATACCTACGTACCTTTTACTTTTTACTTTGCATCTTTATACCAAAAATATTATATCTATCAGATCTCCCTCGTGGTATAAAATTTAGCCATTTTGATTACTTTTGCTTGCCTCAAAGAAAACTTGCTGCCGAACGTAGAGAATATGAAATGAGTTTCACCGATCTATCTTATTACTACGGCACAACCTAGATCTATCCTCGCTTTTATGCCTAGCTAGGGGCGTTAAACGATAGCGCTTGTTGGGAGGCAACCCAATTTTATTTTTATTCCTTGCCTTTTGCTCCTGTTTAGTAATAAATAATTTATTTAGCCTCTGTTTTGGTTGTGTTTTTTGTGTTAATTAGTGTTTGTGCCAAGTAGAACCGTTGGGAAGACTTGGGGAAAGTCTTGTTGAACTTGCTGTAAAAAACAGAAACTTTAGCGCTCACGAGAACTGCTGTCATTTTTATTTGGAGAGTGCTATTTAGTTAATTCTTTTTGAAGATGATTAATAGATAAATTCCTCACGTCCAGCAATTTACTTTAGAATTTTTGGGGCTCCAGATCTTGCGCTAGCTACAGATTACTACAGACTGTTCTGTTTTTGACAGATTCTGTTTTTCGTGTGTTGTTTGCTTATTTTGATGAATCTATGGCTAGTAAAATAGTTTATAATCCATAGAGAAGTTGGAATACAGTAGGTTTAACACCAATATAAATAAATAATGAGTTCATTACACTACCTTGAAGTGGTCTTTTGTTTTCTTTCTCTAACGGAGCTCACGAGATTTCTATTGAGTTTTGTGTTGTGAAGTTTTCAAGTTTTGGGTGAATTCTTTTGATGGATTATGGAACAAGGAGTGACAAGAGCCTGAGCTTGGGGATGCCCATGGAACCCCCAAGATAATCCAAGGACACCAAAAAGTCAAAGCTTGGGGATGCCCCGGAAGGCATCCCCTCTTTCGTCCACTTCCATCGGTAATTTACTTGGAGCTATATTTTTATTCACCAACATGATATGTGTTTTGCTTGGAGTGTCTTGTATTATTTGTGTCTTTGTGTTTTAGTGTGCCACAATCATCCTTGCTATACACACCTTTTGAGAGAGCCATACATGAATTAAAATTTGATAGAATACTCTATGTGCTTCACTTATATCTTTTGAGCTATGTAGTTTTGCTCTATGTGCTTCACTTATATCTTTTGAGCGTTATAATTTAGCTCTATGTGCTTCACTTATATCTTTTGAGCGTTATAATTTTGCTCTTTGTGCTTCACTTATATCTTTTGAGCGTTATAATTTTGCTCTATGTGCTTCAATTAGATCTTTTAAGAGCACGGTGGTGGATTTGTTTTAAAGAAACTATTGATCTCTCATGCTTCACTTAAATTATTTTGAGAGTCTCTTAATAGCATGGTAATTTTCTTAATAATAACATGCTTGGTATTCAAGATTTGTGAAACTTTCTTTTGAGTGCATTGAATACTAAGAAAAGATTGAAGCATGATAATTGTTTTGAGATATGGAGGTGATAATATTAGAGTCATGCTAGTTGAGTAGTTGTGAATTTAAAGAATACTTGTGTTAAAGTTTGTGATCCCCGTAGCATGCACGTATGGTGAACCGTTATGTGATGAAGTCAGAGCATGATTTATTTATTGATTGTCTTCCTTATGAGTGGCGGTCGGGGACGAGTGATGGTCTTTTCCTACCAATCTATCCCCCTAGGAGCATGCGCGTAATACTTTGCTTTGATAACTTCTAGATTTTTGCAATAAGTATATGAGTTCTTTATGACTAATGTTGAGTCCATGGATTATATGCACTTTTCCCATCCTTCCACCATTGCTAGCCTCTCTAATACCGCGCACTTTTCGCCGGTATCATACACCTACCATATACTTTCCTCAAAACAGCCACCATACCTACCTATCATGGCATTTCCATAGCCATTCCGAGATATATTGCCATGCAACTTTCCACTGTTCCGTTTATTATGGCACGCTCCATCATTGTCATATTGCTAGCATGATCATTTAGTTGACATCGTATTTGTGGCAAAGCCACCATTCATAATTATTTCATACATGTCACTCTTGATTCATTGCATATCCCGGTACACCGCCGGAGGCATTCATATAGAGTCATATTGTGTTCTAAGTATCGAGTTGTTGAGTTGTAAGAAAAATAAAAGTGTGATGATCATCATTTTTAGAGCATTGTCCCAAGTGAGGAAAGAATGATGGAGACTATGATTCCCCCATAAGTCGGGATGAGACTCCGGATGAAAAAGAAAAAAAAGAGGCCATAAAAAAGAGAAAAGGCCCAAATAAAAAATGAGAGAAAAAGAGAGAAGGGACAATGTTACTATCCTTTTACCACACTTGTGCTTCAAAGTGGCACCATGATCTTCATGATAGAGAGTCTCTCGTTATGTCACTTTCATATACTAGTGGGAATTTTACATTATAGAACTTGGCTTGTATATTCCAATGATGGGCTTCCTCAAAATGCCCTAGGTCTTCGTGAGCAAGCAAGTTGGATGCACACCCACTTAGTTCCTTTTGATGAGCTTTCATATACTTATAGCTCTAGTGCATCCGTTGCATGGCAATCCCTACTCACTCACATTGATATCTATTGATGTGCATCTCCATAGCCCGTTGATACGCCTAGTTGATGTGAGACTATCTTCTCCTCTTTTTGTCTTCTCCACAACCACCATTCTATTCCACACGTAGTGCTATATCCATGGCTCACGCTCATGTATTGCGTGAAGATTGAAAAAGTTTTGAAAAATTTAGAGTATGAAACAATTGCTTGGCTTGTCATCGGGGTTGTGCATGATTTAAATACTTTGTGTGGTGAAGATAGAGCATAGCCAGACTATATGATTTTGTAGGGATAACTTTCTTTGGACATGTTATTTTGAGAAGACATAATTGCTTTGTTAGTATGCTTGAAGTATTATTATTTTTATGTCAATATAAACTTTTGTCTTGAATCTTTCGGATTTGAATATTCATATCACAATTAAGAAGATTTGCATTGAAATTATGCCAAGTAGCACTCCGCATCAAAAATTCTCTTTTTATCATTTACCTACTCGAGGACGAGCATGAATTAACCTTGGGGATGCCTGATACGTCTCCAACGTATCTATAATTTTTGATTGCTCCATGCTATATTATCTACTGTTTTGGACTATATTGGGCTTTATTTTCCACTTTTATATTATTTTTGGGACTAACCTATTAACTGGAGGCCCAGCCCAGAATTGCTGTTTTTTTGCCAATTTCAGTGTTTCGAAGAAACGGAATATCAAATGGAGTCCAAACGGAATAAACCTTTCTGGAACATGATTTTCTTCCCGAATATGACCTAGGAGACTTGGACCCTACGCCAAGGAAGCTTCTAGGTGGGCACGAGGTAGGGGGGCGTGCCCTATACCCCCAGGCGCGCCCCCCACCCTCGTGGGCCCACCGAAGCTCCACCGACGTACTTCTTCCTCCTATATATACCTACGTACCCCCAAACGAACAGAGACGGAGCCAAAAACCTAATTCCACCGCCGCAACTTTCTGTATCCACGAGATCCCATCTTGGGGCCTGTTCCGGAGCTCCGCCGGAGAGGGTCGTCATCACGGAGGGCTTCTACATCATCATAGCCTCTCCGATGAAGTGTGAGTAGTTTACCTCAGACCTTCGGGTCCATAGTTAGTAGCTAGATGGCTTCTTCTCTCTTTTTAGATCTCAATACAAAGTTCTTCCCCTCTCTCGTGGAGATCTATTTGATGTAATATTCTTCTTTTTGCGGTGTGTTTGTTGAGATCGATGAATTGTGGGTTTATGATCAAGTCTATCTATGAATAATATTTGAATCTTCTCTGAATTCTTTTAT
The DNA here is from genome assembly GCF_056163025.1 of Triticum urartu. NCBI lineage: Eukaryota > Viridiplantae > Streptophyta > Magnoliopsida > Poales > Poaceae > Triticum > Triticum urartu. Next base: position 103,865,281 of record NC_141878.1, read on the forward strand.
GTATGATTGGTTATCTTTGCAAGTCTCTTCGAATTATCCGTTTGGTTTGGCCAACTAGATTGATAATTCTTGCCATGGGAGAAGTGCTTAGCTTTGGGTTCGATCTTGCGGTGTCCTTTCCTAGTGACAGAAGGGGCAGCAAGGCACGTATTGCGTTGTTGTCATCGAGGATAACAAGATGGGGTTTATTTCATATTGCATGAATTTATCTCTCTACATCATGTCATCTTGCTTAAAGCGTTACTCTGTTTTTAACTTAATACTGTAGATGCATGCTGGATAGCGGTCGTTGAGTGGAGTAATAGTAGTAGATGCAGAATCGTTTCGGTCTACTTGTCACGGACGTGATGCCTATATACATGATCATGCCTAGATATTCTCATAACTATGCTCAATTCTGTCAATTGCTCAACAGTAATTTGTTCACCCACCGTAGAATACTTATGCTCTTGAGAGAAGCCACTAGTGAAACCTATGGCCCCCAGGTCTATTCTCATCATATCAATCTCCATCACTTTAATCTTGCTTTGCTTTTTTACTTTGCCTTTTACTTTTCACTTTGCATCTCTATACCAAAAATACCAAAAATATTATATCTATCAGATCTCGCTCTCGTAAGTGACCGTGAAGGGATTGACAACCCCTAATCGCGTTGGTTGTGAGTAGCTATCGTTTTGTGCAGGTACGAGGGACTTGAGCGTGGCCTCCTACTGGATTGATACCTTGGTTCTCAAAAACTAAGGGAAATACTTACGCTACTCTATTGCATCATCCCTTCCTCTTCGGGGAAATCCAACGCAAGCTCAAGAGGTAGCAAGAAGACAAGGCAATATGGGCTCTTTTGTCAGATCAACAATAATGCATATAAGAGCCACTTCAACAATTTAATTATGGTCTTCTCCTATCGACCCCCAAAGAAAAGAAAAGAAATAAAACTATTTACATGGGAAAGCTCCCAACAAACAAAAGAAGAACAGGAAATATTTTTGGGTTTTCTTTTTAATTACTACTACAAGCATGGAAATCGAACTAACTAGAAGCTACAACTAATTTTTTTGGTTTTTCTTAAGGTTTATTAAACACACAAGAAGAAAAGTATAAAAAGGAAAATAAACTAGCATGGATGATACAATGAAAAAGTATGAGCACCGACATCTAGAGATGAGTGTGTGAACATAAATGTAATGTGGATGAGAAATACGTACTCCCCCAAGCTTAGGCTTTTGGCCTAAGTTGGTCTATGGCCACGGCTGGCCTGGCGGATATCCATAATAGTAGTTGGGGTCGTACTGCGATGAGGAAGAAGAAGGCTCCGATTGCCACTGGCTGGCAATCATCTCCGGATCCACTGGTAATTAGACTATCGTGAGGGATCAAATCGTGGTTCCGGCTCTGGCTCCTCGGCTGGTGCAGGGTTCCGGTAGGCTTGAATAGCCTTCAACGGAACAAGGTACGTGCCTGAAGATAGATCAAACAAAGAAGGAGCAGGCAGGGTAATAGTCTCAGGGTGATGTTTATTAAAGAACAATTGATATTTAAGCTCTCCTGCCCTATTCTTAACAATTAAATCATGTGCCACCATACTTCTATAATCTAGATAAACACGGGGAAGCACCTTTTCTTCCTTCTCAAAATGCCTAATAGGTATGTTAAAATGTGCAGTTAGGCGTGAAGCATAGATGCCTCCAACGATAGGGCCTTTGGTACGGTTCATACTTAACCGTTTGGCAATAATACCGCCCATACTAAAAGTGTTATCACTGTATAAACCGTGGAGCAGAATAATAATATCAGGGATACTAAGGTTTCCACAGTTTCCGCGACCAATTAAGCAACGACTAGCAAATAATGCAAAGTAACGTAAAACAGGAAAATGTATGCTAGTGATTCGTGCATCGGAAACCTTCCTTGTTTCCCCTACAGTGATGGTATCAATAAACCCCTCCACATCATCATGATGTGGTTCTTCTGTCTTGCCCTCAAAAGGGACTAAACAAATCCGACAAAAATCATAAAGTGACATATCCTTATGCTCATCATATAAATGAAACTCCACCATAGGTGGCGAGTTCCTAGAATGGAAATGAAAGTTTTGCACACATGTATTTGTGAGTAAGAGATAATGATCGCATTGGTCGTGGAGGAAAGCGGTGAGGCCTGCATTCCTAGCCATTTCATGAAAATCTTCATAGATACCGACTGCTCTCAAGAAACCATCAGAAGGCCATTCACACGCCCGAATCTCCGTGGTGCGCAACAAATTATACTTAGGCTTCGGTGCCTTTTCCTTCGAGCTTTGGCTCGATGAGCCCCTCAATAATCTCCTCATCATTTTCTGAAAAATTCTGAAATTTTTAGTAACTTCAAAATAAAAGCAAACCAAACTCAATAATATTGATAGCAACTACTCCTACAAGTGCCTAGGGCCTATATCATGCATCAAAACTACTTTTGACCATATAAATTTGACATGCAAGCTCAAGAACAGGGTCACCTAAGCAGCAAAAATTTGCAATGAATAAAGAACTAGAACAAAAACTAATTGGGCCAATGGAGGAGTCACATACCAAGGAACAATCTCCCCAAGCAGTTTTGTGAGAGGTGCTTTGAGCAAGGAGATCGAAAATGGCAGCAAAGAGAGCTAGAACTCGTGCTTGAGCTGGATATTCGTGTTTGGGGGAGGAAGATGAAGTGTGTGTGTGCAGGAATAAGTGGAGGAGGGCCACCGTGGGCCCACGAGGCAGGGGGCGCACCCTAGAGGGGTGGGCGCACCCTCCACCCTCGTGGGCAGGTGGTTGACCCCCCTGGTGTGTTCTTAGTTCCATAAATCCTCAAATATTCTAGAAAAAACATATTTAAATTTCAGGGCATTTGGAGAACTTTTATTTTCGAGGTATTTTTATATTGCAGTGATAATCAGATAACAGACAGAAAAATATTTATTTTTATTTTATTTAATATAAATAACAGAGAGTAAAAGTGGGGTACAGAAGGTTGTGCCTTCTAGTTTCATCCATCTCATGATCATCAAAAGGAATCCTCTAACAAGGTTGATCAAGTCTTGTTAACGAACTCATTCCGAATAACATGGAACCGGAGAAATTTCGAATAACACCATGTTACCTCAACGGGGATATGCACATCCCCAATAATAAGAATATCATATTTCTTCTTGACAGTAGGAAGAGGAAATTCAAAACCTCCAAATATAATCGATGGAATTTTTCCAATAGAGTTGATACCATGAACTTGAGGTTGTTTCCTCGGAAAGTGTACCGTATGCTCATTACCATTAACATGAAAAGTGACATTGCCTTTAGTGCAATCAATAACAACCCCTGCAGCATTCAAAAAGGGTCTTCCAAGAATAATACATACTGTCGTCCTCGGGAATATCAAGAATAACAAAGTCCATTAAAATAGTAACATTTGCAACTACAACAGGCACATCCTCACAAATACCGACATGTATAGCAGTTGATTTATCGGCCATTTGCAAAGATATTTCAGTAGGTGTCAACTTATTCAAATCAAGTCTACGATATAAAGAGAGAGGGATAACACTAACACCGGCTCCCAGATCACATAAAGCAGTTTTAACATAATTTCTTTTAATAGAGCATGGTATAGTGGGTACTCCTGGATCTCCAAGTTTCTTTGGTATTCCACCCTTAAAAGTATAATTAGCAAGCATCGTGGAAATTTTAGCTTCCGGTATCTTTCTTTTATTTGTAATGATATCTTTCATGTACTTAGCATAAGGATTGGTTTTGAGCATATCAGTTAATCGCATACACAAAAAGATAGGTCTAATCATTTCAGCAAAGTGCTCAAAATCCTCATCATCCTTTTTCTTGTATGGTTTGGGAGGAAAAGGCATGGGTTTCTAAACCCAAGGCTCTCTTTCTTTACCATGTTTCCTAGCAACAAAGTCTTCCTTATCATATCGTTGATTCTTTGATTGTGGGTTATCAAGATCAACAACAGGTTCAATTTCTATATCATTATCATTACTAGGTTGAGCATCATCATGAACATTATTATTAGAATTATCACTAGTTTCAGGTTCATTACCAGATTGTGTTTCAGCATCAGAAATAGAAATATCATTTGGATTCTCAGGTGTTTCAACAATAGGATCACTAGAAGCATGCAAAGTCCTATCATTTTTCTTTTTCTTCTTTTTATAAGAACTAGGTACATCTATATTATTTCTCTGAGAATCTTGCTCAATTCTCTTAGGATGGCCTTCAGGATACAAAGGTTCCTGAGTCATTCTACCAGATCTAGTAGCCACTCTAACAGCATAATCATTATCTTTACTATTCAATTCATTGAGCAAATCATTTTGAGCTTTAAGTACTTGTTCTACTTGAGTGGTAACCATAGAAGCATGTTTACTAATAAGTTTAATTTCACCTTTAACATTAGCCATATGATCACCCAAGTGTTCAAGCATATTTGAATTGTATTTCAATTGTTTACCAAAATAAGCATTAAAATATTCTTGCTTAGCCATAAATTTATCAAACTCATCTAAGCATGGGCTAGCAAACTTAGTAAATGGGATTTCAGCTTTATCATATCTATAGAGAGAATTTATCTTTACTACCTGTGTCGGGTTATCAAGACCACGAGTTTCTTCAATAGGAGAAGGATTTGGATTATATGTTTCTTCAACAGGCGGTAAATTAAGACCATGTATTTCTTCAATAGGAGGTAAATTCTTAACATCTTCAGCTTTAATACCTTTTTCTTTCATAGATTTCTTTGCCTCTTGCATATCTTCAAGACTGAGAAATAGAATACCCCTCTTCTTCGGAGTTGGTTTAGGAATAGGCTCAGGAATTGGCTCCGGAGGTGTCCAATTATTTTCATTTGTCAACATATTATTCAATAGAATTTCAGCTTCATCCGGTGTTCTTTCCCTGAAAACAGAACCAGCACAACTATCCAGGTAATCTCTGGAGGCATCGGTTAGTCCATTATAAAAGATATCAAGTATTTCATTTTTCTTAAGAGGATGATCAGGAAAAGCATTAAGTAATTGGAGAAGCCTCCCCCAAGCTTGTGGGAGACTCTCTTCTTCAATTTGCACAAAATTATATATATCTCTTAAAGCAGCTTGTTTCTTATGAGCAGGGAAATATTTAGCAGAGAAGTAATAAATCATATCCTGGGGACTACGCACACAACCAGGATCAAGAGAATTAAACCATATATTAGCATCACCCTTTAATGAGAACGGAAATATTTTAAGGATGTAAAAGTAGCGAGTTCTCTCATCTTTAGTAAACAGGGTAGCTATATCATTTAATTTAGTAAGATGTGCCACTACAGTTTCAGATTCATAACCATGAAAAGGATCAGATTCAACCAAAGTAATTATATCAGGGTCAACAGAGAATTCATAATACTTATCAATAACACAGATAGGTGAAGTAGCAAAAGCAGGATCAGGTTTCATTCTAGCACTTAGAGATTGCTTACTCCATTTAGCTAATAACCTTTTAAGTTCATTTCTATTTTTGCAAGCTAAGATAGCGAAAGAAGCTGATCAAAAACATAACCCTTAGGAATAACAAGTGATTCTTCATCATCACTTTCATCAGTATCATCAGATTCAATATTTTCAATTTCTCTAGCCCTAGCAATTTGTTCATCAAGAAAATCACTAAGTGGCATAGTAGTATCAGGCATAGAGGTAGTTTCATCATAAGTATCATGCATAGCAGAAGTGGCATCATCAATAACATGCGACATATCAGAACGAATAGCAGAAGTAGGTGTAGGTGTCGCAAGCTTACTCTAAACAGAAGGTGAATCAAGTGCGGAGCTAGATGGCAGTTCCTTACCTCCCCTCATAGTTGAGGGATAGATCTTGGTTTTTGGATCTCTCAAGTTCTTCATAATGATAATCAGATATATATATCCCAAGTGACTCAAAGAATAGAGCTATGCTCCCCGGCAACGGCGCCCGAAAATAGTCTTGATAACCCACAAGTATAGGGGATCGCAATAGTTTTCGAGGGTAGAGTATTCAACCCAAATTTATTGATTCGACACAAGGGGAGCCAAAGAATATTCTCAAGTATTAGCAGCTGATTTGTCAATTCAACCACACCTGGAAACTTAATATTTGCAGCAAAGTGTTTAGTAGCAAAGTAATATGGTAGTAGTGGTAACGGTAGCAAAAGGTAACAGTGGTAAAAGTAATGTTTTTGGTATTTTGTAGTGATGATAGCAATAGCAACGGGAAAGTAAATAAGCGAAGAACAATATATGGAAAGCTCGTAGGCAATGGATCAGTGATGGAGAATTATGCCGGATGCGGTTCATCATGTAACAGTCATAACCTAGGGTGACACAGAACTACCTCTAGTTCATTGATATAATGTAGGCATGTATTCCAAAAATAGTCATACGTGCTTATGGAAAAGAACTTGCATGACATCTTTTGTCCTATCCTCCCGTGGCAGCGGGGTCCTTACGGAAACTAAGGGATATTAAGGCCTCATTTTAATAGAGAACCGGAACAAAGCATTAACACACAGTGAATACAAGAACTCCTCAAACTACAGTCATCACCGGTAAGTATCCTGATTATTGTCACTTCGGGGTTAACGGATCATAACACATAATAGGTGACTATGGACTTGCAAGATAGGATCAAGAACACTCATATATTGATGAAAACATAATAGGTTCAGATCTGAAATCATGGCACTCGGGCCCTAGTGACAAGCATTAAGCATAGCAAAGTCATAGCAACATCAATCTCAGAACATAGTGGACACTAGGGATCAAACCCTAACAAAACTAACTCGATTACATGATAGATCCCATCCAACCCATCACCGTCCAGCAAGCCTACGATGGAATTACTCACACACGGCGGTGAGCATCATGAAATTGGTGATGGAGGATGGTTGATGATCACGATGGCGACGGATTCCCCTCTCCGGAGCCCCGAACGGACTCCAGATCAGCCCTCCCGAGAGGTTTTAGGGCTTGGCGGCCGCTCTGTATCGTAAAACGCGATGATTTCTTCTCCCTGGTTTTTTTCTCATCGAAACTCAATATATGGAGGTGGAGTTGGAGTTGGAGACGCAACAAGGGGCCCACGAGGTAGGGGCGCGCCCTAGGGGGGCAGGCGCGCCCCCCACCCCCGTGGCAAGGTGGTGGGCCCCCTGGCCTCCATCTTTTGCAGGTATTTTTCTTATTTTCTGAAAAGTCGCTCCATGAAGTTTCAGGTCATTCCGAGAACGTTTGCTCCTGCACATAAATAACACCATGGTAATTTTGCTGAAAACAGCGTCAGTCCGGGTTAGTTCCATTCAAATCATGCAAGTTAGAGCCCAAAACAAGGGCAAAAGTGTTTCGAAAAGTAGATACGTTGGAGAGGTATCACCCATCGATTGATGTTAATGCAAGGAGTAGGGATTGCCATGCAACGGATGCACTAGAGCTATAAATATATGAAAGCTCAACAAAAGAAACTAAGTGGGTGTGCATCCAACTTGCTTGCTCACGAAGACATAGGGCACTTGAGGAGGCCCATTGTTGGAATATACAAGCCAAGTTCTATACTGAAAAATTCCCACTAGTATATGAAAGTGACAAAATAAGAGACTCTCTATCATGAGGATTATGGTGCTACTTTGAAGCACAAGTGTGGCAAAGGATAGTAGCATTGTCCCTTCTCTCTTTTTCTCTCATATTTTTTTGGGCCTTGTCCTTTTTTATGGCCTTTCTATTTTTTTGGGCCTTCTCTTTTTTATGGCCTTTCTCTTTTTTTTATTCCTCACTTGGGACAATACTCTAGAAAATGATGATCATCACACTTCTATTTATTTACAACTCAATGATTACAACTCGATACTAGAACAAACTATGACTCTATATGAATGCCTCCGGCAGTGTACCGGGATTGCGAAGAATCAAGAGTGACATGTATGAAAAATTATGAACGGTGGCTTTGCCACAAATACGATGTCAACTACATGATCATGCAAAGCAATATGACAATGATGATGCGTGTCATAATAAACGGAACGGTGGAAAGTTGGATGGCAATATATCTTGGAATGGCTATGGAAATGCCATAATAGGTAGGTATGGTGGCTGTTTTGAGGAAGATATAATGAGGTTTATGTGTGAAAGAGCGTATCATATCACGGGGTTTGGATGCACCGGCGAAGTTTGCACCAACTCTCAATGTGAGAAAGGGCAATGCACGGTACCGAAGAGGCTAGCAATGATGGAAGGGTAAGAGTGCGTATAATCCATGGACTCAACATTAGTCAGAAAGAACTCACATACTTATTGCAAAAATCTACAAGTCATCAAAAACCAAGCACTACACGCATGCTCCTAGGGGGATAGATTGGTAGGAAAAGACCATCACTCGTCCTCGACCGCCACTCATAAGGAAGACAATCAAATAACACCTCATGTATCAAATTTGTTACACAACGTTTACCATACTTGCATGCTACGGGAGTTGCAAACTTCAACACAAGTATTCCTCAAATTCACAACTACCCAACTACCACAACTTTGATATCACTATCTCCATATCTCAAAACAATCATCAAGTATCAAACTTCTCTTAGTATTCAATGCACTTCTATGAAAGTTTTTATTATATCCCTCTTGGATGCCCATCATATTAGGACTAGTTTCATAACCAAAGCAAATTACCATTTTGTTAAGGACTCTCAAAATAATATTGTCAGTGTCAAAACCGGCAGATCTCGGGTAGGGGGTCCCGAACTGTGCGTCTAGGCAGATGGTAACAGGAGACAAGGGACACGATGTTTTTACCCAGGTTCGGGCCCTCTCGATGGAGGTAAAACCCTACTCCTGCTTGATTAATATTGATGATATGGGTAGTACAAGAGTAGATCTACCACGAGATCAAGGAGGCTAAACACTAGAAGCTAGCCTATGGTATGATTGTTGTTCGTCCTACGGACTAAAACCCTCCGATTTATATAGACACCAGAGAGGGCTAGGGTTACACAGAGTCGGTTACAATGGTAGGAGATCTACATATCCGTATCGCCAAGCTTGCCTTCCACGTCAAGGAAAGTCCCTTCCAGACACGGGACGAAGTCTTCAATCTTGTATCTTCATAGTCCAGGAGTCCGGCTATCCGGACACCCCCTAATCCAGGACTCCCTCAGTAGCCCCTGAACCAGGCTTCAATGACGACGAGTCCGGCGCGCAGATTGTCTTTGGCATTGCAAGGCGGGTTCCTCCTCCAAGTACTTCACAGAAGATTTTGAACACAAAGGTAGTGTCCGGCTCTGCAAAATAAATTTCCACATATTTCCATAGAGAGAATAATATTTACACAAATCTAATCTGCTAACGTATTCCGTAGCGTGACATCACACCACGGCCAAGTCTTTATTCGAATCGTTTTACTATCCCACCTCATCGCGTTTAGCGAGGCGGTTTCCTTGGCACGTCTTGTCAAAGCAGAGATCGTGTCCCCTTATTCCGGGATTCTCATCAATACGGCATGGGTAACCCAACCGCGCCATTGATTACGGCGCTGGGGAGATAAGCGAGTTTGACCAGGCTGGTGGGGACGCATAGTCGCGTCCGCCCATATAAGGGGATAAGGATCCACCTTTTCATCCACGCCTTCTTCCTCCTTTGCCTATCCATTTCTGCGCACTCGAGCTCCAGTGCCCAAGTCCACACACCCCACCTCAACATTCTCCAGCCATGTCCAGAGCAGGAGGCAAGTGGATGGTCTCCTCCGTCACGGAGGGACACATCAAAAAACTGAGGAAGGTCGGATACTTGCCTAACGACATTGCGCACCGGCTTCCCGAAGAGGGGCAGCTCATCCCCACCCCTAGGCCCCATGAGAGGGTGGTGTTCCTCCCCCATTTCCTCCGCGGACTGGGTTTCCCTCTCCACCCATTTGTCTGGGGGCTCATGTTCTACTATGGCCTGGATTTCCACGATCTGGCCCCGAACTTCGTCCTCAACATCTCGGCGTTTATCGTCGTGTGTGAGGCCTTCCTCTGCATCCGCCCCCATTTCGGCCTATGGCTCAAGACTTTCAATGTCAAGCCAAAGGTGGTGCGCGGCAACCAGGCGGAATGCGGAGGCGCCATGGTGGGCAAGATGCCCAACGTCCTATGGCTCGAGGGCTCCTTCGTGGAGACCCTAAAGGGGTGGCAATCGGGGTGGTTTTACATCACCGAGCCGCGCGACCCTGAATGGGTCGCAGCCCCCGAGTACCGATCCGGACCCCCTACGCGGCTCACCTCCTGGAAAGAGACGGGCCTGTCATGGGGTAAAAAAGGAGAGCTGACCGGACTCCAAACGTGCATCCAAACCCTGGTGGACAAGAAGCTCAAACTTGTCAACGTAGTCCAGGTTATGCTCATCCGCCGGATCCTCCCGTGTCAACAACGGGCTTTCAACCTGTGGGAGTTCGACCCGGCGCAGCACCGAACTCTGAGCAGGCTCTTCGACACGACATACGAAGATGCCTGGAAGGTGCTTTTCAAGGGCACCGAGGCCCCCGCATCCGCTACCGAGGATCGCGGATTCAGCACGCAGCGTCACGCTAGTGCGGTAAGCTGTTTTTACCTTTTACAGGGTATTAGTTTTTCATAGTTTGACTCCATGCAGGATCTAAGCTCCCTTACCTTTGATAGGATTGGCAGGAGACGTCCGGACAGATCAACTATCCGGCTCCTTTGCCCGAAGGCCCAGCGGACGCTCGCTTGGCGAAGCTGCTGGTTCCGGCACCCTATGTGGTGCCGGAGAAGAAGGCCAAGAAGACGGCCACGGGGACTCGAAAGAGTGCCCGGCGCCTGGAGGTGTCGGATTCATCATCCGACGACTCCAAGACGCACTCCTCCCGTGAAGACGAGGAGGAGGAAGAAGCAACCTCTCCCCCTCCAGCGGGGGGAGGGAAGAAAAGGAAGGCCGCCCCAACTGGGGAGGCCGAAGGGTCCAAGAAAGGGAAGACCCTTCCTCCAGACTACTCCACCAACGCTGACGACGGCGAAGAGGAGTGGCCGCACAGGGCCAAGCCCCTGGCGAGATCGTAAGTATTCGGACACCAGAGCAATTCATAGTGTTCCTTTCTTGCACAGCTCCTCCTTACGCCGAATATGACTATGCAGTCCACCCAAGGCCGGGCTCGACGAGTCGTCGAGCGGCTCCCTGGATTCGTCGAACGTGAATTCACCTCCGCCCGCTACCTCCCCCCACCCTACGGACGACGCCGAGGTGCTGCCCAACAAGTTCCAAGCCAGGAGGAGGTGGTCCTGGAGGCGCCGCAAGGCGACCTCCCAGACTCCAGGCGTAAAGGGGATAGAACCCCCAAGGGCTCCAAGTCCGGCCTTGAGCCGGACACCGCGCCGGAACCTTCAACGGTTCCGGACTCCGGTAGGCAGCCTCCTTCCAGGAGGAGCAAGCCTACCGAGCCGGTGACCTCCGTCCAACCGGAGGCACCGGACAATTTGCTGGAGGTGCTTAACGGCGCCTCCATCGACGAGGAGCACCGCACTATTATGAGTGCGGTGATCCAGAAGGTTCAGTCCGCCAAGAGCAGACTGACTGAAGCCTGTGCCAACCTTCTAACAGGCTTTGAGGTAAGTAAAGAATATGTAAAAATATTACTGCATAGACAGTAGCCCCTGATGCTCTGTTCGGCGTTCGGAAAGAAAAGCCGAATAGAGGATCTAATAACGTTCGCAGGAGTCTAACATAATCAAGTCAATATGCGTATGCAGGCTTCGCTGTTGGCCTCCGCCGCACTGACTGCGGAGGTGGATACGCTGAAGCAAAACCTCGTGCGGTCCGAGAACGAGCTCGGCCATGCCAAGAGGCAACTCGAGGAGAAGGAAGGTAAGTAATACCTTGCGCAAGTATATAGAGAAGATGTGGTTGCAAAAAATGACAAGATCAACGTGCTATTATAGGGGCCACGACCGAGGTGGCAACCCTTAAGAAAGCGCTGTCCGAGGCCAAAAACAGAGTGGCCGTGGAGCGCACAGAGAGAGGGAAGCAGGAGGCGCGGGTGGAGGAGGTGCAGAAAGAGCTCCAGGCTCTCGTGAAAAAACATGAGAGTTTGGAGCTTGACTCAAAGACGCAAGCGTCCGAGCTTGCGGCAACCCTCGAAAGCGCGAAGTCTGCCAAGGCCGAAGCCCAGAAAGCCCTCCAAGAAATTGAAGCAATGAAGAAGATAGCAGCGGGTAAGGCATTCATTATGCAAAGAAAGCACGTGAAAGTGAATTACTTGTTACTTACCCGAGTCCAGAGCTCTCCAGGAGCATTCGCAGATTTGCCCCGCAGTGCGTCTGATGCCGCCGCCTACTACCGATCCGAGGAGGGGAGCTCGACGGAAAAGGTGTTCTGGTCTCAGTATGCTGAGGGCGGACTGTTGGGGATCGTAGCAGAAATTTAAAATTTTCTACACATCACCAAGATACAAGGGGAAGGAGAGTGCATCTACATACCCTTGTAGATCGCTAAGCGGAAGCGTTGCAAGAACGCGGATGAAGGAGTCGTACTCGCAGCGATTCAGATCGCAGTTGATTCCGATCTAAGCGCCGAACCACGGCGCCTCCGCGTTCAGCACACGTGCAGCTCGGTGACGTCTCCTATGCCTTGATCCAGCAAGGGGAGAAGGAGAGGTTGGGGAAGACTCCATCCAGCAGCAGCACGACGGCGTGGTGGTGAAGGAGGAGCGTGGCAATCCTGCAGGGCTTCGCCAAGCACCGCGGGAGAGGAGGAGGACTTGGGAGAGGGGGAGGGCTGCGCCAGAACTTGGGTGCGGCTGCCCTTCCACCCCCACATATATATATAGGGGCAAGGGAGAGGGGGGCCGGCCCCCTCAGATCCAATTTGAGGAGGGGCGGCGGCCAGGGGGGTTGCCTTGCCTCCCAAGGCAAGGGGGGCGCCCCCCTTTTAGGGTTCCCCCAAATCCTAGGCGCATGGGCCCTAGGGGGGGAGGCGCCCAGCCCACTAAGGGGCTGGTCCCTCTCCACACACAGCCCATAGGGCCCTCCGGGGCAGGTGGACCCTCCCGGTGGACCCCCGGAACCCCTCCAGTGGTCCCGGTACAATACCGGTAACCCCCGAATTATTCCGGTGACCGTATGATGACTTCCCATATATAAATCTTTACCTCCGGACCATTCCGGAACTCCTCGTGACATCCGGGATCTCATCCGGGACTCCGAAAAACATTAGGTAACCACGTATATCTATTCCCTATAACCCTAGCGTCATCGAACCTTAAGTGTGTAGACCCTACGGGCTCGGGAGTCATGCAGACATGGCCGAGACAACTCTCCGGTCAATAACCAACAGCGGGATCTGGATACCCATGTTGGCTCCCACATGTTCCACGATGATCTCATCGGATGAACCACGATGTCGAGGATTCAATCAATCCCGTATACAATTCCCTTTGTCTATCGGTATGATACTTGCCCGAGATTCGATCGTCGGTATCCCGATACCTTGTTCAATCTCGTTACTGGCAAGTCTCTTTACTCGTTCTGTAACACATCATCCCGTGATCAACTCCTTGGTCACTTTGTGCACATTATGATGATGTCCTACCGAGTGGGCCCAGAGATACCTCTCCGTTTACACGGAGTGACAAATCCCAGTCTCGATTCGTGCCAACCCAACAGACACTTTTGGAGATACCTGTAGTGTACCTTTATAGCCACCCAGTTACGTTGTGATGTTTGGCACACCCAAAGTATTCCTACGGTATCCGGGAGTTGCACAATCTCATGGTCTAAGGAAATGATACTTGACATTAGAAAAGCTTTAGCATACGAACTACATGATCTTTGTGCTAGGCTTAGGATTGGGTCTTGTCCATCACATCATTCTCCTAATGATGTGATCCAGTTATCAACGACATCCAATGTCCATGGTCAGGAAACTGTTACCATCTATTGATCAACGAGCTAGTCAACTAGAGGCTTACTAGGGACATGGTGTTGTCTATGTATCCACACATGTATCTGAGTTTCCTATCAATACAATTCTAGCATGGATAATAAACGATTATCATGAACAATGAAATATAATAATAATAACTAATTTATTATTGCCTCTAGGGCATATTTCCAACTGTCTCCCACTTGCACTAGAGTCAATAATCTAGTTCACATGGCCATGTGATTAACACTCACAGGTCACATCGCCATGTGACCAACATCCAAAGAGTTTACTAGAGTCACTAATCTAGTTCACATCACTATGTGATAAATACTCATTGAGTTCTGGGTTTGATCATGTTATGCTTGTGAGAGAGGTTGTAGTCAACGGGTCTTGCCATATTTAGATCCCTATGTATTTCGCAAAACTTTATGTCATATCGTAGATGCTTCTACCACGTTCTACTTGGAGCTATTCCAAATTGTTGCTCCATTATACGTATCCGGTATCTCTACTCAGAGCTATCCGGATAGGTGTTAAGCTTGCATCGACGTAACTCTTTACGTCGAACTCTTTATCACCTCCATAACCGAGAAACATTTCCTTATTCCTCTAAGGACAATTTTGACCGCTATCTAGTGATCCAGTCCTAGATCACCTTTGTACCCTCTTGCCAGACATGTGGCAAGGCACACATCAGGTGCGGTACTCAGCATGGCATACCGTATAGAGCCTATGACAAGAGCATAGGGGACGACCTTCGTCCTTCCTCTTTCTTCTGTCGTGGTCAAGCTTTGGGTCTTACTCAACTTCACACCTTACAACTCAGGTAAGAACCCCTTCTTTGACTTATCTATTTTGAACTTCTTCAAAAACATGTCAAGGTGTGCGTTCTTTGAAATTATCATCAGGCGTCTTGATCTATCTCTATAGATCTTGATGCCCAATATATAAGCAGCTTTATCCAGGTCTTCCTTTGAAAAACACTCTTCAAACAACCATTTATGCTTTCCAGAAATTCTACATTATTTCGGATCTACAATATGTCATCCACATATACTTATCAGAAATGTTGTAGTGCTCCCACTCACTTTCTTGTAAATACAAGTTTCTATCAAGCATTGTATAAACCTAAAAGCTTTGATCACTCTATCAAAGCATGTATTCTGACTCCGATATGCTTGCTCTAGTCCATAGAAGGATTGCTGGAGCTAGCATACCTTTTAGCATCCTTAGGATCGACAAAACCTTTTATTGTATCACATACAACCTTTTCTTATGGAAACTGGTAAGAAAACTTGTTTTGACATCCATCTGTCAGATTTCATAATCGAAAAATACAGCTAATGCTAACATGATTCCGACGGACTTAAGCATCGCTACGGGTGAGAAATTCTCATCGTAGTCAACTCCTTGAACTTGTGAAAAGACTCTTTCCCACAAGTCAAGCTTCATAGACGGTAACATTACCGCCCACGTCCGTCTTCTTCTTAAAGATCCATTTATCTCAATGGCTTGGCGATCATCGGGCAAGTCCACCAAAGTCCATACTTTGTTCTGATACATGGATCCTATCTCGGATTTCATGGCTTCTAACCATTTGTCGGAATACGGGCCCACCATCGCTTCTCCATAGCTCGTAGGTTCATTGTTGTCTAACAACATGATATCTAAGACAGGATTACCGTACCACTCAGGAGTAGTACATATCCTTATCGACCTACGAGGTTCGATAGCAACTTGATCCGAAGCTTCATGATCACTATCATTAACTTCCTCTTCAACAGACGTAGGCGCCACAGAAAACATCTTTCTGTGTTGCATCACTCTCTGGTTGAAGTAAAGGTTCGACAACCTCATCAAGTTCTATCTTCCTCCCACTCAATTCTTTCGAGAGAAACTCCTTCTCGAGAAAGGACCCGTTCTTAGCGACAAACAATTTGCCCTCGGATCTGAGATAGAAGGTATACCCAACTGTCACCTTTGGGTATCCTATGAAGATGTGTTTGTCCACTTTGGGTTCGAGCTTCTCCGGCTGATGCCTTAAGCATCGCAGCCCCAAACATTAAGAAACGACAACTTTGGTTTCTTGCCAAACCAATGTTCATACGATGTCGTCTCAACGGACTTAGATGGTGTCCTATCTAAAGTGAATGCAGCTGTCTCTAACGCATAACCTCAAAATGAAAACGGTAGATCGGTAAGAGACATCATAGATCGCACCATATCTCATAAGGTTTGATTACGACGTCCGGACACACCATAACCCAGTGGTGTTCCAGGTGGCTTCAACTGTGAAACAATTCCACAATGTCTTAAGTGGTTGCCAAACTCATAACACAGAAAATCCCCTTTTTATCAGATCGTGGGAACATGATCTTCTTGTTATGATGATTCTTAACTTCACTCTGAAATCGCTTGAACTTTTCAAACGTTTCAGACTTGTGCTTCATTAAGTAAATATACCTATATCTACCCAAATCATCAGTGAAGATGAGAAAATAGCGATATCCACTGCACGCTTCAATTCTCGTTGGATCACACGTATTAGCATGCATGATTTCCAACAAGTCACTTGCCCGTTTCATTGTACCTGAAAACGGGGTCTTAGTCATCCTGCCCATGAGGCATGGCTCGCATGTGTCAAGTGATTCAAAATCAAGTGGCTCCAAACATCCATCGACATGGAGTTTCTTCATGCATCTTACGCCAATATGACCTAAGCGGCAGTGCCACGAGAAAGTGGTACTATCATTATTAACTCTACATCTTTTGGTGTGAACATGTGTATTACCATGACCAAGATTCAATGAACCATTCACATAGGGTGCATGACCATGAAAGGTATCATTCATGTAAACAAAATAACCATTATTCTCTAACTTAAATGAATGACCGTATTGCAATGAACATGATCTAATCATATTCATGCTCAACGTAGACACCTGATAACATTTATCTAGGTTCAATACTAATCCCAAAGGTAGATGGAGCGTGCGATGGTGATCTCATCAACTTTGGAAACACTTCCAACACACATCGTCACCTCGCCCTTAGCCAGTCTCCGTTTAGTCCGTAGCTTTTGCTTCAAGTCACCAATAATAGTAACTGAACCGGTATCCAATACCCAGGTGCTACCAGGAGTACTAGTGAGGTACACATTAATAACACGTATAAATTTTGTTGAAGTTGCCAGCCTTCTTATCTACCATGCATTTGGGGTAATTCCGCTACCAGTGACCGTTCCCCTTACAATAGAAGCACTTAGTCTCGGGTTTAGGTTCAACCTTGGGTTCCTTCACTGGAGCGGCAACTGGTTTGCCATCCATGAAGTTTCCCTTCTAGCCCTTGCCCTTCTTGAAACTAGTGGTCTTGTTAAACCATCAACACTTGATGCTCCTTCTTGATTTCTACCTTTTACGGTCTTAAGCACCGCGAACAGCTCCGGGATCAATTCCATCCTTGCATGTCATAGTTCATCACGAAGATCTAGTAGCTTAGTGATAGTGGCTAGAGAACTCTATCAATCACTATCTTATCTGGAAGTTTAACTCCCACTTGATTTAAGTGATTATAGCACCCAGACATTCTGAGCACATGCTCACTAGCTGAGCTATTCTCCTCCATCTTGTTGGCAAAAGAACTTGTCAGAGGTCTCACACCTCTCAACACGGGCATGAGCCTGAAATCCCAATTTCAGCTCTTGGAACATCTCATATGTTCTATGGCATTCAAAACGTCATTGGAATCCCGATTCTAAGCCGTAAAGTATGGTGCACTAAACTATCAAGTAGTCATCAGGACGTGTCTGTCAGGTGTTCACAACATCCACAGACGACGTTGTAGGGGTTTGCACATCGAGCGGTGCATCAAAGACGTAAGCCTTCTGTGTAGCAGTGAGGACACTCCTCGGACTACGGACCCAGTCCGCATCATTGCTTACAATATCTTTCAACTTGGTCTTTCTCTAGGAACATATTGAAACAGGGAGCTACAACGTGAGCTATTTATCTACAGCATATTTACAAAGACAATTTAGACTATGTTCATGATAATTGAGTTCATCTAATCAAATTATTTAATGAACTCCCACTCAGATAGACATCCCTCTAGTCATCTAAGTGAAACATGATCCGAATCGACTAGGCCGTGTCCGATCATCACGTGAGACGGACTAGTCATCAACGGTGAACATCTCATGTTGATCGTATCTTCTATACGACTCATGTTCGACCTTTCGGTCTTCCGTGTTCTGAGGCCATGTCTATACATGCTAGGCTCGTCAAGTCAACCTAAGTGTTTCGCATGTGTCCCTAGGCCATGTCTGTACATGCTAGGCTCGTCAACACCCGTTGTATTCGAACGTTAGAATCTATCACACCCGATCATCACGTGGTGCTTCGAAACAATGAACCTTCGCAACGGTGCACAGTTAGGGGGAACACTTTTCTTGAAATTTTAGTGAGGGATCATCTTATTTAAGCTACCGTCGTTCTAAGCAAATAAGATGTAAAACATGATAAACATCACATGCAATCAAATAGTGACATGATATGGCCAATATCATTTTGCTCCTTTTGATCTCCATCTTCGGGGCTCCATGATCATCGTTGTCACCAGCATAACACCATGATCTCCATCATCGTGTCTTCTTGAAGTTGTCTCGTCATCTATTACTTCTACTACTATGGCTAACGCTTTAGCAATAAATTAAAGTAATTACATGACGTTTATGTTGACACGCAGGTCATAAATAAATTAAGACAACTCCTATGGCTCCTTCCGGTTGTCATACTCATCGACATGCAAGTCATGATTCCTATTACAAGAACATGATCAATCTCATACATCACATATATCATTCATCACATCCTTTTGGCCATATCACATCACAAGGCATATGCTACAAAAACAAGTTAGACGTCCTCTAATTGTTGTTGCAAGTTTTTACGTGGCTGCTATAGGTTTCTAGCAAGAACGTTTCTTACCTACGCGAAAACCACAACGTGATATGCCAATTTCTATTTACCCTTCATAAGGACCCTTTTCATCGAATCCGATCCGACTAAAGTGGGAGAGACAGACACCCGCTAACCACCTTATGCAACTAGTGCATGTCAGTCGGTGGAACCAGTCTCACCTAAGAGTACGTGTAAGGTCGGTTCGGGCCGCTTCATCCCACGATGCCGCCGAATCAAGATAAGACTAGTAACGGCAAGAAAATTGACAAAATCAACGCCCACAACAACTTGTGTTCTACTCGTGCATAGAAACTACACATAGAACTAGCTCATGATGCCACTATTGGGGATCGTAGCAAAAATTTAAAATTTTGTACGCATCACCAAGATCAATCTATGGAGTAATCTAGCAACGAGGGGAAGGAGAGTGCATCTACATACCCTTGTAGATCGCTAAGTGGAAGCGTTGCAAGAACGCGGATGAAGGAGTCGTACTCGCAACGATTCAGATCGCGGTTGATTCCGATCTAAGCGCCAAACCACGGCGCCTCCGCGTTCAACACACGTGCAGCCCGGTGACGTCTCCTACACCTTGATCCAGCAAGGGGAGAAGGAGAGGTTGGGGAAGACTCCATCCAGCAGCAGCACGACGGCGTGGTGGTGAAGGAGGAGCGTGGCAATCCTGCAGGGCTTCGCCAAGCACTGCGGGAGAGGAGGAGGACTTGGGAGAGGGGGAGGGCTGCGCCAGAACTTGGGTGCGGCTGCCCTCCCACCCCCCACATATATATAGGGGCAAGGGAGAGGGGGGCCGGCCCCCTCAGATCCAATCTGAGGAGGGGGCGGCGGCCAGGGGGTTGCCTTGCCCCCCAAGGCAAGGGGGGCGCCCCCCTTTTAGGGTTCCCCCAAACCCTAGGCGCATGGGCCCTAGGGGGGAGGCGCCCGGCCCACTAAGGGGCTGGTCCCTCTCCAAAAACAGCCCATAGGGACCTCCGGGGCAGGTGGACCCTCCCGGTGGACCCCCGGAACCCCTCCAGTGGTCCCGGTACAATACCGGTAACCCCCGAATAATTCCGGTGGCCGTATGATGACTTCCCATATATAAATCTTTACCTCCGGACCATTCCGGAACTCCTCGTGACGTCCAGGATCTCATCCGAGACTCCGAACAACATTAGGTAACCACGTATATCTATTCCATATAACCCTAGCGTCATCGAACCTTAAGTGTGTAGACCCTACAGGCTCGGGAGTCATGCAGACATGGCCGAGACAACTCTCCGGTCAATAACCAACAGCGGGATCTGGATACCCATGTTGGCTCCCACATGCTCCACGATGATCTCATCGGATGAACCACGATGTCAAGGATTCAATCAATCCCGTATACAATTCCCTTTGTCTATCGGTACGATACTTGCCCGAGATTCGATCGTCGGTATCCCGATACCTTGTTCAATCTTGTTACCGGCAAGTCTCTTTACTCGTTCCGTAACAGACCATCCCGTGATCAACTCCTTGATCACATTGTGCACATTATGATGATGTCCTACCGAGTGGGCCCAGAGATACCTCTCCGTTTACACGGAGTGACAAATCCCAGTCTCGATTCGCGCCAACCCAACAGACACTTTCGGAGATACCTGTAGTGAACCTTTATAGCCACCCAGTTACGTTGTGACGTTTGGCACACCCAAAGTACTCCTACGGTATCCGGGAGTTGCACAATCTCATGGTCTAAGGAAATGATACTTGACATTAGAAAAGCTTTAGCATACGAACTACACGATCTTTGTGCTAGGCTCAGGATTGGGTCTTGTCCATCACATCATTCTCCTAATGATGTGATCCCGTTATCAACGACATCCAATGTCCATGGTCAGGAAACTGTAACCATCTATTGATCAACGAGCTAGTCAACTAGAGGCTTACTAGGGACATGGTGTTGTCTATGTATCCACACATGTATCTGAGTTTCCTATCAATACAATTCTAGCATGGATAATAAACGATTATCATGAACAATGAAATATAATAATAATAACTAATTTATTATTGCCTCTAGGGCATATTTCCAACACGGACACCTGGTGCCTTTGAGCGACCAGCTGAAGCAAATGGTCGAGCTCCACAAGGTGGCCGAACATGCCATAAAGGGCCTCATAGTTCGGCTTTGGCCTGGAGAGGATCTGCCTGAGAGCTACTTCGGGCTGCTGAGGCGGCAGGTGGATGCCTGTCCACAGCTTGAAGTAATCAAGCGCTCCGTCTGCATTGAAGGTGCCCGTAGGGCGCTTGCCCGTGCTAAAGTGCACTAGGGCAAGATGGATGCGGAGAAGCTGGTGAAGGACGGGCTGCCGCCGGGCAAGGAGCATCGCGTCCCGGAAGCGTATTATGAGGGCGTCCTGAAGGGTGCCCGCCTTATAGCGGATGAATGCTCCAAAGATGTAAATTTTTGAGTAAACTCGCATTTGTGATCCTGTACGCTGAAAACTTGTTCATATGCGCTAAGCAACGCTTTTGAATTTAAAATATTACCTTCTGTGCGGCCGTTTATCAAATTTGAGAGATGGCGAGTCGTCGGCTTCTGCCCCCATGCCACGAGTGCTGGGGTGTTCGGGATAAACATGAGCGCTCTTTTTCCCATTCTTGGGTCCTTCGAGGGAGGCGCTCAACACAACGAACAAGGCAATCAGACTATAATGCTTGAACACTCTCACTTAGCCATAGAATTCTATAATTTTAAATTTCGGCGAAGCCCCTAGTGTTCGAAAGACCGAGTTCGGGGCGCTATCCACGCCTAGGCCGGACAAAGCCGACTCCTTGCTCTAAGCGGCATAAGTCTTTAGGGACTCAAAAACCTCTCGAACAGCGACTAGCTCTCGCCTCATCATGACGGTCAGTTTTAGCTTTCTCTACTGAGGTGCTTAGCCCAGCTCACCTGGGGCACAATTGCAGTAGTTCTCCTAGTGCTACCTTAGCCGATATAACGGAACGTAAGGTACCAAAACATAGGAGCCGGGCAAACCCAACTATTAACCCAAGATATGATTCGGAGCCGATGCATATAATGCTATAAGTTCGGGGTGCCGCACTTGTGAAAGTGTTCGGACTTCTCACACCGTATTCTGGGGTACTTAAGCCCTTGGCGTATTGGCCGTACCAAAGTGCACGGGTGCAACATGTCATTAATGAACATATATTCGTAAAAAAGAGTAATGCAATAATAGACGGAAGTTATGCATTGTTTATTTTAAAAAGCTATGATCAAAGCAGAACGATACAAATAGTGCAATAAGCAAAAGATGGGACTATTTAACATGTCCTTTCCAGGGGCGAGCTGCAGAATGTTATGTGAAACAGGTATACTGCTCGTTATAGAGACCACCTTAGAGTTCCATAGTGCGGCATAGCTTTCTGCTTCCCTGGTTGTATCGTTTGTGCGGCAATTGTACTGCCAGACAAGCCTTTCGAAGAATGGAGTCCTGAAAATAAGAGAAAATTAAGAAATCGGCAGCCCCTAGTGCGGTTTAAGCTGCATTTCGGGCATGCCATGATGGTGCCCCTCCCCCTGTGCCCATGGTATTTCCAGAGCGTAGTTATGTACGCGCAACACTGGTTTTGCAAGTTCGCGAGGGCTGGGGTTGGGGCCGCATTGCTACGCTTGCTCGGAACGTGCCAGACGGTCTTGTTGTAGGTTACTCCGGGCGCGCTTGATGGTGTCCAGATGTTTAATGGCCGGACTGGAGAATTGCCTTGAGAGGCTGCTTTGTACTTCCGCTACGATAGCCGCCGTATGCTCCTCCGTTCGGAGAGAGCGCTCGGTGTTTCCATTGACTGTGATGACTCCTCGAGGGCCTGGCATCTTGAGCTTGAGGTATCCGTAGTGCGGCACCGCATTGAACTTGGCAAATGTGGTTTGCCCGAGCAGTGCGTGATAGCCACTACGGAACGGGACTATGTCAAAGATTAACTCCTCGCTTCGGAAATTATCCGGAGATCCGAAGACCACTTCAAGTGTAACTGAGCCTGTACAGTTGGCCTCTACACCTGGTATGACGCCTTCAAAGGTCGTTTTAGTGGGTTTAATCCTCGAGGGATCGATGCCCATTTTCCGCACTGTATCCTGGTAAAGCAGGTTCAGGCTGCTGCCACCGTCCATAAGGACTCTAGTGAGGTGAAATCCGTCAATAATTGGGTCTAGAACCAATGCGGCGAATCCGCCATGACGGATGCTAGTGGGGTGGTCCCTTCGATCAAAAGTGATCGGGCAGGAAGACCATGGGTTGAACTTTGGGGTGACTGGCTCCATCGCGTATACGTCCCTTAGCGCATGCTTCCGCTCCCTCTTGGGGACATGGGTTGCGTATATCATGTTCACCGTCCGCACTTGTGGGGGAAAACCTTTCTGTCCACTGTTGTTTGGCGGACAGGGCTCCTCCTCATCATCGCTATGCAACCCCTTGTCTCTGCTTTCGGCATTTAACTTGCTTGCCTGCTTGAACACCCAACAATCCCTGTTGGTGTGATTGGCTGGTTTTTCGGCGGTGCCATGTATCTGGCATGAGCGGTCGAGTATTCGGTCCAAAATGGACGGGCCCGGAGTATTTCTTTTGAATGGCTTTTTCTGCTGACCGGGTTTAGAGCCTCTGAATCCGGCATTAACTGCCGTATCCTCAGCATTGTCGTTGTTAATGCGGCGCTTTTGCTTGTTGCGACGCGACCTGCCACTGCTGTCCTTGGTATCCGAATTACCAGGGCTCTTGGTCATGTTATTGCTGCGAGCTAGCCAGCTGTCTTCTCCCGCGCAAAAGCAGGTCATAAGTGGCGTGAGGGCTGCCATAGATTTCGGCTTTTCCTGTCCTAGGTGCCGTGCAAGCCACTCGTCGCGGATGTTATGCTTGAAGGCTGCTAGGGCCTCTGCGTCCGGATAGTCGACGATTTGATTTTTCTTGGTTAGGAACCGTGTCCAGAATTGTCTGGCCGATTCCTCTGGCTGCTGAATTATGTGGCTAAGGTCATCGGCGTCTGGTGGTCGCACATAAGTGCCCTGGAAATTGTCGAGGAATGCAGTTTCCAGGTCCTCCCAACAACCAATTGATTCTGCTGGCAAGATGTTAAGCCAATGCCGAGCTGGTCCTTTAAGCTTGAGTGGGAGGTATTTGATGGCGTGTAGTCATCACCGCGGGCCATGTGGATATGAAGGAGATAGTCCTCGATCCATACCTCAGGATCTGTTGTGCCATCGTATGATTCGATGTTCATGGGTTTGAAACCCTCGGGGATTTGATGATTCATTACTTCATCTGTGAAGCATAGTGGGTGTGCGGCGCCTCTGTATTGGGCTATATCACGACGCAGCTCAAACGAGCTTTGTCTATTGTGTTCGGCCCGGCCGGATTTACTGTATCCGGAGTGACGATTACCGTCTCGTGCCGTGGGGCACCCACGCGATCCGTAGATCGATCTTGTTTGCGTTGCCTTGTCCTCCAATATATCTCGCAGGTCTGGCGCATTTTCCCGTGGCTTGGTATTTTTTGAGCGGCGCCGGGGTGCGGCTTGAGTGGAGGGCCGAGAGGCCTCTCTGTCGCGGCCACGGGGTGGCCGGTCGGCCGCATCATGCGCTGGTGATGTAGGTTTAGGTGCTTCCTCCTCTAATCGGGGTAGCAACCTGCGCTTTGGGTAGCTCTTGGAGGGGCGTTCGAGTTCATACTCTTCGGTCGCAAGGACTTCAGTCCATCTATCGGCTAGCAAATCTTGATCAGCTCTAAGCTGTTGCTGTTTTTTCTTGAGGCTGCTCGCCGTGGCCATAAGCCTGCGTTTGAAACGCTCTTGTTCGACGGGATCCTCCGGCACGACAAATTCGTCGTCGTCGAGGCTTGCCTCGTCTTCGGAGGGAGGCATATAATTATCGTCCTCGACCTCTCTGTCTGCCGCTCTCTCATGAGGGCTGGCTTCTCCATCCTCCTGTGTTGAATCTTGCTGGAGGTGGTTGTCTTCGGCACTGTCCGGGGTGTTATTATCTCCCGTGCCGGAATCACCATTTTTCCTTTGGCGGGATTTACAACGGCGCCGCTGACGCCGGCGCTTAGGCTGCTTCTTGGAGGGGTCATCCTCCGCTGTTCCATCGCCATTGCCTTCTTTTGGGGTGTCCACCATGTATATATCATACGACGAGGTGGCTTTCCAGTGCCCTATAGGCGCTGGTTCTTGATCGTCTCCTGCATCGGCATCCATACCGTCGATGTCTTCGGAGTCGAAGTCGAGCATGTCGGTTAAATCATCGACAGTGGCTACGAAGTGGGTGGTGGGTGGGCTTTGAATTTCTTCATCATCCGCATCCCAACCTTGCTGACCATAGTCCGGCCAGGGCTCTCCTGATAAAGAGAGAGACTTTAGTGAATTTAGAATATCGCCGAAGGGCGAGTGCTGAAAGATGTCCGCGGCGGTGAACTCCATGATCGGCGCCCAATCGGGTTCGATCGGTAGGGGCGCGGAGGGCTCGGAGTCTGGAGAGGAGTCCGGCTCCTTGGAGTCACGGGCTTCGCAGAAAATAGGGCTGGTGTTCAGCTCGATCGCCGTAGAGATTGCAGCCCCCGAGGCGGTGTCCAACCACCCATCCTCGATTGACGTAGTTGGCTCCGAATTAAGGGTCGGAGCTGATGCGGGTGCGGCCTCCAGGGCACTGTTCGGCAGAGCTAGATCATGCCCATCGTGACAGTGCGGCGCGCTCGGCTGCGGCTTGAATCTGTCGAAGATCAAGTCTCCGCGGAGGTTGGCCGTGTAGCTCAAACTTCCAAATCTGACCTGATGGCCAGGGGCGTAGCTTTCGATCTGCTCCACATGGCCAAGCGAATTGGCCCGCAGTGCAAAGCCGCCAAATACGAAGATCTGTCCGGGGAGAAAAGTCTCACCCTGGATCGCATCGTCGTTAATGATCGGAGGAGCCATCGGGCCTAAAAGTGACGACACAGAGGAACTCTCAATGAAAGCACCAATGTCAGTGTCAAAAACCGGCGGATCTCGGGTAGGGGGTCCCGAACCGTGCGTCTAGGCGGATGGTAACAGGAGACAAGAGACATGATGTTTTTACCCAGGTTTGGGCCCTCTCGATGGAGGTAAAACCCTACTCCTGCTTGATTAATATTGATGATATGGGTAGTACAAGAGTAGATCTACCACGAGATCAAGGAGGCTAAACCCTAGAAGCTAGCCTATGGTATGATTGTTGTTCGTCCTACGGACTAAAACCCTCCGGTTTATATAGACAGCGGAGAGGGCTAGGGTTACACAGAGTCGGTTACAATGGTAGGAGATCTACATATCCGTATCGCCAAGCTTGCCTTCCATGTCAAGGAAAGTCCCTTCCGGACACGGGACGAAGTCTTCAATCTTGTATCTTCATAGTCCAGGAGTCCGGCCGAAGGTATAGTCCGGCTATCCGGACACCCCCTAATCTAGGACTCCCTCAAATATAAGTGAAGCATGAGAGTTCATCTATTTCTATAAAATAAAACCACCACCGTGCTCTAAAAGGATATAAGTGAAGCACTAGAGCAGATGACAAACTACTCCGAAAGATATAAGTGAAGATCAATGAGTAGTCGAATAATTATGCAACTATGTGAAGACTCTCTAACGTTTAATAATTTCAGATCTTGGTATTTTATTCAAACAACAACCAAAACAAAAGAAAATAAAATGAATCTCCAAGCAAAACACATATCATGTGGCGAATAAAAATATAGCTCCAAGTAAAGTTACCGATGAACGAATACGAAAAAGGGGATGCCTTCCGGGGCATCCCCAGGCTTAGGCTTTTGGTTGTCCTTGAATATTACCTTGGGGTGCCTTGGGCATCCCCAAGCTTAGGCTCTTGCCACTCCTTATTCCATAGTCCATCGAATCTTTACCCAAAACTTGAAAACTTCACAACACAAAACTTAACAGAAAACTCGTAAGCTCCGTTAGTATAAGAAAATAAATCACCACTTAGGTACTGTTGTGAACTCATTCTAAATTCATATTGGTGTAATATCTACTGTATTCCAACTTATCTATGGTTCATACCTTCCGATACTACTCATAGATTCATCAAAATAAGCAAACAACACATCGAAAACAGAATCTGTCAAAAACAGAACAGTCTGTAGTAATCTGGATCAAACGTATACTTCTGGAACCCAAAAAATTCTAAAATAAATTTCTTGACGTGAGGAATTTATCTATTAATCATATGCAAAAATAATTAACTAAATAGCACTCTCCAATAAAAAATGGCAGCAATTCTCGTGAGCGCTAATGTTTCTGTTTTTTACAACAAGATCAACAAGACTTTCTCCAAGTCTTCCCAAAGGTTCTACTTGGCACAAACACTAATTAAAAACATAAAATAACATCTAAAAAGAGTATATATGAATTATTTATTACTAAACATGAACAAAAATAAATTTGGGTTGCCTCCCAACAAGCGCTATCGTTTAACGCCCCTAGCTAGGCATGATGATTTCAACGATGCTCACATAAAAGATAAGAATTGAAACATAAAGAGAGCATAATGAAGAATATGGCTAGCAAATTTAAGTCTAACCCACTTCTTATGCATAGGGGTTTTGTGAGAAAACAACTTATGGGAACAATAATCAATTAGCATAGGAAGGCAAAACAAGCATAACTTCAAAACTTTAAGCACATAGAGAGGAAACTTGATATTATTGTAATTCTTACAAGCATATATTCCTCCCTCATAATAATTTTCAGTAGCATCATGAATGAATTCAACAATATAACTATCACATGAAGCACTATTTTCATGATGCACAAACATAGAATTTTTATTACTCTCCACATAAGCAAATTTCTTCTCATGAATAGTAGTGGGAGCAAACTCAACAAAATAACTATCATGTGAGGCATAATCCAATTGAAAACTAAAATCATGATGACAAGTTTCATGGATATCATTATTCTTTATAGTATACAAGTCATCACAATAATCATCATAAATAGCAACTTTGTTCTCATAACCAATTGGAACCTCTTCCGAAATAGTGGATTCATCACAAAATAAAGTCATGACCTCTCCAAATCCACTTTCATCAATATAATCATCATAAATAGGAGTCATGCTTTCATCATAATAAATTTTCTCATCAAAACTTGGGGGACAAAAAATATCATCTTCATCAAACATAGCTTCCCCAAGCTTGTGGCTTTGCATATCATTAGCATCATGGATATTCAAGGAATTCTTACCAACAACATTGCAATCATGCTCATCATTCAAAGATTTAGTGCCAAACATTTTAATGCATTCTTCTTCTAACACTTTGGCACAATTTTCCTTTCCATCATACTCACGAAAGATATTAAAAAGATGAAGCGTATGAGGCAAACTCAAGTCCATACTTTTTTGTAGTTTTCTTTTATAAACTAAACTAGTGATAAAACAAGAAACAAAAAGACTCGATTGCAAGATCTAAAGATATACCTTCAAGCACTCACCTCCCCGGCAACGGCGACAGAAAAGAGCTTGATGTCTACGACACAACCTTCTTCTTGTAGGCGTTGTTGGGCCTCCAAGTGCAGAGGTTTGTAGGACAGTAGCAAATTTCCCTCAAGTGGATGACCTAAGGTTTATCAATTCGTAGGAGGCGTAGGATGAAGATGGTCTCTCTCAAGCAACCCTGCAACCAAATAACAAAGAGTCTCTTGTGTCCCCAACACACCCAATACAATGGTAAATTGTATAGGTGCACTAGTTCGGCGAAGAGATGGTGATACAAGTGGTATATGGATAGTAGATAATGGTTTTTGCAATCTGAAAAAATATAAAAATAGCAAGGTAACTAATGATAAAAGTGAGTGTAAACGGTATTGCAATGCGTTGAAACAAGGCCTAGGGTTCATAGTTTCACTAGTGCAAGTTCTCTCAACAATAATAACATAATTGGATCACATAACTATCCCTCAACAAGCAACAAAGAGTCACTCCAAAGTCACTAATAGCAGTGAACAAACGAAGAGATTATGGTAGGGTACGAAACCACCTCAAAGTTATTCTTTCCAATCAATCCGTTGGGCTATTCCTATAAGTGTCACAAACAGCCCTAGAGTTCGTACTAGAATAACACCTTAAGACACAAATCAACCAAAACCCTAATGTCACCTAGATACTCCAATGTCACCTCAAGTATCCGTGGGTATGATTATACGATATGCATCACACAATCTCAGATTCATCTATTCAACCAACACATAGAACCTCAAAGAGTGCCCCAAAGTTCCTACCAGAGAATCATGATGAAAACATGTGCTAACCCCTATGCATAGGTTCATGGGCGGAACCCACAAGTTGATCACCAAAACATACATCAAGTGAATCACGTCATATCCCATTGTCACCACAGATACGCACGGCAAGACATACATCAAGTGTTCTCAAATCTTTAAAGACTCAATCCGATAAGATAACTTCAAAGGGGAAACTCAATCCATTACAAGAGAGTAGAGGGGGAGAAACATCATAAGATCCAACTACAATAGCAAAGCTCGCGATACATCAAGATCGTGCCACCTCAAGAACACGAGAGAGAGAGAGAGAGAGAGATCAAACACATAGCTACTGGTACATACCCTCAGCCCCGAGGGAGAACTACTCCCTCCTCGTCATGGAGAGCACCGGGATGATGAAGATGACCACCGGAGAGGGATTGCCCCCTCCGGCAGGGTGCCGGAACGGGTCTAGATTGGTTTTTGGTGGCTACGGAGGCTTCTGGCGGCGGAACTCCCGATCTATTGTGTTCCCCGATCATTTTAGGGTATATGGAGATATATAGGAGGAAGAAGTACGTCAGGGGAGCCACGAGGGGCCCACGAGGGTGGAGGGCGCGCCCAGGGGGGGTGGGCGCACCCCCTACCTCGTGGCTTCCTTGAAGCTTACTTGACATGGACTCCAAGTCTCCAGGGTTGCTTTCCTTCCAAAAATAAGTTCCGTGAAGTTTTAGGTCAATTGGACTCCGTTTGATTTTCCTTTTCTGCGATACTCTAAAACAAGGAAAAAATAGAAACTGGCACTGGGCTCTAGGTTAATAGGTTAGTCCCAAAAATCATATAAAATAGCATATAAATGCATATAAAACTTCCAAGGTTGATAATATAATAGCATGGAACAATAAAAAATTATAGATACGTTGGAGACGTATCAAACCACAATCTTATTATTAGTCCTTTAGTTACCTACTTATGGTAGAAGTAGTGGAAGAATTGTTGTGTGGCTTGGTCTGGTCCAGATGGTACTCCCTCCGGTTCTTTTTACTCTGCGTATTAGATTTTTGTCAAGTCAAACTTCACAAAGTTTGACCAAACTTATATTAAAAAATGTGAACATCTACAAGACAAAATATATATATATATACTATAAAACTACATTTCACAATGAATCTAACAATATTGATTTTGCATTGTGAATATTGATACTTCTTTCTATAAGTTTGGTCAAAGTAGAGATACTTTGACTTTGACAAAACTTATATGCAGACTAAAAAGGACCGGAGGAAGTATTGCCGAACTTTGTAATTTTGGGTGTAGCTATGCAACGTGAGTAATACAAGTTACTAGTAGAATGCCCGTGCGTTGCTACGGGCTTTTGAAATATTTTTCTTGAGTTATGTGAACATCATTGAACTTACTCATCGAAATACCAGTTGGAAATAAATGTTGCCATAAACATTTATCGTAATTCCAGCCGGTTTGCTTTATTTTGAGTGCGTCGTTGTTGTGGGATATCATCACTTCCACATCTTTTTGTTGTACAAAACATGGTGAATTTCTGTCCCCATCCAATGATGTCGCCCCAAAAACCCTCTGAATGGGTTTATTTTTGAACCCCGACATAATCCATCTCCATCTCTCTCATATTCTACAAAATTATATATATATATATATATATATATATATAGAAATATACCTTTTGAGTATTATATCATGTGCAACATACATACAAAGAAGAACAACTATTTGCATGCACCTCTTTTGGTTGTTTAAAACTCGTTGAACTCTTAGCCCCCTCCATCATCGTTACATCAGGGTCTTTGTCAGTCGACATCTCCGAAGCACAATCAAATCCATCAGTTTTTATGACCTACAAAGGTATTCTAATATAAACAAAGATTAGAATAATTTTTTTATGATGGTGGTATGGAAAATATATATTGATTGGACAAATCCAATAAATGAGCAGTTTCTAGTAGATTGAGTGGCATCCCAATTTTAATAATTTTAGGCTCACCTCTAAATCACATGTTGATGGTTATTCTCACGAATATCTACTATTTAGGGTATGTGGTATATTGCCCATAAAAAACTATGTTACATTTCTTCACGAGCAAAGAACGGATTCCCCCTTTATATAATGATAGTCGGTCATCCGTAATTTCTTGGATATTTTTAAGTAATTTATTGAGAAAATAGTTTATGTTATTCTGAATATATATAGTGTACAGGTATAAACAAAGCTTTATTTTTATGATATTCCCATTATACCCATCCTATACGACTTGTTGTCCTCTCCCGCACGACCGCACTCTATCCACTCCCTCTCTGCACCACTCACTCTCTTGTTCCCCTCCCTTTCTAGATCCATAGACTTCACCGGCGTCGCTCACTCTCCTCTCTCCACCCTCGCCCCCACAACCAACAGAATTGGCGACCTCATCTCCCACCCCTCCACCCTTTCATCCCTCCCCTCTTCTCACCAAAATTAGTGAAGGGGGGATCGAGAGACCAGACGGTTGCCTAATCCGCCCACAAACCGGCGAACAACATCACGCCAAGGTCACCAATGCCGTCATGAAATGACAGGCTTCTTCCACCACGACAGACTTGCTCACGCACCAAGATATGAGAGGGGGCCTTCTACTTCTCCCTCGCTCATAACCCCTTTGGCCAAACCATGGATCAACCTTCCTCTACTCTGACCCATGCCATGGACCGAGCTCACTTCCCTCCTCAAGGTCATCTCTTCACCCCTTTCCTCGTGTGGCATGTTGCACCGCTAACCCTCACCTTATCTCCCTCCCTTTCCTCCCATATCGAGACATGCATGTGTTTCTGCTCGGCCGCTTCACCTCACCGCCGCCTTCATCTCCTTATACAATGTCGTATCCGCCGCCTTCTGCCAGTTGTAGAAGAGCGTGTTCGATTCTTGAACCTACAAAATATAAAATGCTGAGGTCAATAAGTATGAATTTCTCTTCTCCCTAGTACTATATTTTTATACATGCTTATTGCATAACCAACCTGTGTGTCGTAGTGTACTGTGGACTTGCTGAGCTGCTCGACATTGAGCTTGTCAGTTTGGCAGAGCACGTTCTTCGTCTTAACCTCCATCTGCAGCTCGGCATCGCGGATGGCGATAGCCTTGGAGGCCTCAACCTCGGCGACCTTGGCCTGCCAGTCCGAGCCTTCCACTTCATGGCGAGGTCGGTCATTCAGGCGGCGTTGTCGGCCTTCCTAGTGTTCTCAAACACCCGCACCTCCTCCTTGACCTTGGCCTTCTCCTTGAGCGCCTCACCCTGCTGCCGCACAGAGAGCACCTTGTTCTCGGCGTCAACCTTGGTGGCGTTCTGGCACGTGAGGCCATCCCGCTCCACAAACATCCACCTTGGCCCTGCTCGCTGCCTCCTGTTGTGTCTTCTCGCCGAGGTAGGCGAAGTACTCATGCCCCGGCACGTCCACCAGCTGCTTCACGGTGGGATTGTAGATGAAGAGGCCGAATTGGTCCAGCTCCTTCTGCACGCTGTTGAACACCTCCTGCTTGAACTTTTTGGTGCGGGTGAAGATCTCGTCCATGGTCAGCTGCGCCACCAGCATCCGGGTCTCACCCTCGATCAGCCCTTTAGCCCTTCACCATGTCGTGCCCGTGGCTCCTACCGTACGAGTGCAACAGCGCGATCAACTTCACGTGGAGTAGGAGCTTCGCTTCAACGGTGGGCAGGGCTGGACGTATCGCTCGTGGCTCAATCGGTGTTTGACACGCTCGGTCCGTCTTGTTAGAGAAAATGGACGATCTGGTCTGCTAAAATCGGCCTGGAAAATTGTTGGTCCGATCTGGTCTGGTCTTCAACCGGTCCGACCAAGAGGACTGAGAAAAAGTGTCATTGCCGCTGCCATTCGTTCTCAGCATGCCGACCGGCAGCCCCTGGGTAAACTACCATGTCCCCAAGCTTCCCCTCTCCTTATTTTCTCTCCTCCCCATGCACCATAGCCTCTCACCGCCGCTGTCGTGCATGCACCACTGACGATCTCGAGTTCTCAACTTGGCGCTGGCAGCGTTCTAGCTGCGGGTTTCGCTGCCATGGCAGCGACCGTTTTAGCACAGCACACATGCAGGCCATTAACTGGGGAAAACGGTCGATTGAGTGTGAACTTCGGATCGTGCGAGAATCGCTCAGCCGTGATTTCCGCGTGAGATTTAATAGCCTCCGCCTATAATCACGCACCATGATTCTACGCTGCCATTTTCTTTGTTGAAGCATATGTTTAGGTCCACCTGCCGCCACGTGATTCTCTCTCTCCCATTTCTCTCTCCGTAACAACCTTTCCTTATCATCTACGTCTTTATCGCGAGTAAAGGATTAGCAAGGTTAGCTCAGGAGTTAGTTGGGTTACTGGCCGCACCTGCCTGTGTATATCTTGTATAAATGTATACCTCTATAACTGAATATGACTGCTTTCAGTCGTGTTGGTGTGTTCACTTTCTGCACTTCTATTCCGTCGAACAGGAAATAGGAAGTACGTGAGAAACATGGCTTGATCCGAAAATCACAGCACCATTTGACAACAAACTGAACGTCATGTTTTGTTTATGGTTAATCCGCTAATTATGGCAAGGCCCGAACACAAAAAAAACATGGGCTCACGAAAAAACTGCTACGGAAGGTTCATGGCTAACAGCCACGCACTTGCCGCGGCACATCACCGACCTCATCGCTGGCGCTCCCGCATGTCCACCACCTCGCCACAGCACCCGCACACGTAGCCCACCTCGTCGCTGCCCCAGCACGTTGACGCCGGTGGTGGTTGGCCAGTCCAAATGGTGGCTTGATGAGGGACCGAACCAACTCGGACCGTGTCGCCTTGGTAGCGTCGCCGAGTTCCAGCATGGTCACCCAGGGACCGATGGTGAAGACGGCGAGCAGGACGAAGGGCAGCTTCTTGGAGCTCTACCAATACCCACGCCTTCTTCACCAGCGTTAAGTCCTCGATGCCCCAGCCGGTGATGGCCAGGTACTACGACGCGTACGCGGCGATGAAGCTCGTCGTTGACTGTTTTGCCGGCTGTACCGTTAGGTTTTCTTTCCTTCTTACCTACATAGGACATAGGAGTGTTGACCGATCGAAGGAAATAAATAGAACATGTTAGTACATATAGCAAAAATGCTCGTGCGATGCAACGAACCTATCAAACTTGTTTTACGTGATCTCGGTTTATGTAATCAATTAATTACGTGATCTCTGTTGTATGTTCTTTCTCTATTCCAAAATTTCAATCACGCGAGTAAGAAGTATTTCACTGTCTTATGCAAGTAGTTCAGTGCATACATATGTTACTCGTTCGTAATTGCAACCTGAACAGAGTAAAAAAATCGGTTTGGTGCATGGATGGATTGATGGGAACACACTGTCTAATGAAAAGGATAAGTATCACACTGACATGCATAGGTGATTTGAAAATTTTAAAATATAGCATCTACATCTGCGCATCATGACGAAAAATTCCAGAGAAAAAAATTGATCCAGTCAAGTGTATCTTTGGATATTTCATTATCCACTTAGGCCATATTAGTATTACTTCCCACGTGGTGCACATCATCCTGATGCATGGGTGTGCCTCGGCCCTTACATTGCAAATGTTATTATTGCAGGAAGAGCACACATTCATAAGCTAATGGTTTCACAATGCGTTCTTGCTGATAGTAATTGAACCAAATGAAACGATAGACAAGCAGATTGATTAAGGAACTCTAGGTAATACTTCATGCCGTAAGCATTGGCTCAAAAAGTTAATTTGTAAGTAACAAAAAAAGGCCTAGAAGAATAGTTCTACCTAAATAAAGTTTACTGCTGCACATGAGCAGATCCACACGAAGCAGAGGGGAGGTGGAGCAGGCCGGTAATCAGGGAAAGGAGCAGAGTGGGAGAAGATTTACACCGCCGTCTCCACTGGATATGGTGTCTCCGCCGCATCTGTGGAGGCGCCGTGGCTCCGCCTCGGATGGTGCTCGTGACTATGGTGAAGAGGAGGGGTGACGCATGGGCGAAGAGGCAGGCGGTGCTCGTGGCCAAAAAGTGGGTCGTTCGAGCTGCGGGAGGGAGGAGGGGATCGTCAGGAGGCGACGAGATCGGTCGGCGGCGGCGGCGGCGTCCAGGTAGGGAAGTCGAGGTAGGGCGTTGTGTTTTTTTAGGGGAGTTGCTTGTGAAAATAACGTGCGACGACGACGTAGCGAGCGGATCCCCTTAAAAAAGACGTAGCGAGCGGATTCCTTTAAGGTAGGAATGGATACAATTGATGACGTTGATAAATAGTGGTGAATGTTGGCCTAATTTACTATCATCATGCATGGAAACGAATCGTCAAGAAAAAGAATACTTCCTATTACTACGCTCATAGGAAGCTTCCTAATCTCTGCTACCAAACAGTTTCTGCCCAGACAAGGAAGAAAAGTTATGGACGTGATTCGGAAGGAAACAAACATTATGAAGATTAATTTAGATTTGATCTTTAGAGATTGATTGTGATTGATTTTTTTACATAAAGGCATTACTAAATAATTTGCGTCAGTATGGAAAGTTCTGATCTGTTCAGTTTTTTTTCGTTGTGTGAGAGGGTGACGCGAAAATAAACCGATGAAGTGGGGGGAGGGGATGAAATTTTTTACAAAAAACCAGCGAAGGTGGGAGGAGGTACCAAAAAAACTATGTAGATGGGACGAAAATAAATCTGGAACGGAGACTATCAACTAAGACATTAAAAATAGATCCCGCAAAAAGTATAATCAAAGTATTGTCTTATGTTTTGAAATGGAGGAAGTATCCACTTTGAATAGCTGGCGGGACAAGCATATCTTATGGGTTTATTTCAATCTATCTAGTGCTATCTTTATGACGTGTTGGCCGACTATGAGATGTTTATGACAATTCGTCAACCTCAAGATTTATTGGCCAAGTCTCTGGCAGCTGCTCACAGGAATATGATGTATGTGTGCACGTTCATGAGGGTGAGTGTTTGTACGTGTTGCAAGCGCATCGTAGTGTTTTCTCCAGAAAAAAAAAAAGAGTTTGTTAATTGAGTTTGGCTGAGCCGGAGCGTATAGTTTGGCCGTTGTCTGGCGCATGCATTCCACGTTCGACTATATACGCAGTTTCTTGTTGCCGTGACCAAACTACAAGAGCCACCATGCATGCACGTGCCAGTGGCCACGAATATAATTTTTTGGCATACCAGCCGGCTGGTCGGCATCCCTACTCGATCTGGTAAAGCTCCCATCAGCCATTTCTTGTTGCTTGTTGTACTAAGTTGCAACCCCTGGTTCGCGCGCTATATAAAGAGGTAGACAGCTGATGCACCGTTGCCATTCAACAAGCATCTCAATTGGAGTAGTAAGGTCGTTGCCATGGATCCCGTTTCCAATGCTGTGCACATCCAGATGCCTGCGCCGGCCCAACAATCCTCTCCTCGCCAGGCCCCGCCACCGACGGGCGTCCTTCCGCCGGCGGACAAGACGCTGTCGAGCGCGTCGGACCTCCTGAAGCTCCTGCCGACGGGTACGGTGCTGGCCTTCCAGGCGCTGGCGCCTTCCTTCAGCAACAACCACGGCGTCTGCCACGCGGCCAACCGGTGCCTGGTCCTGGCGCTCATCGGCGGCTGCGCCGCCTCCTGCGTGCTCCTCTCCTTCACGGACAGCCTCGTCGGCCGCGACGGCAGGCTCTACTACGGCGCGGCCACGCTCGGGGGCTTCTACCCTTTCAACTTCACCGGCACGCGCGGCGAGCGGGACGCGGTGTTCAAGGACCTCTCCAGGTTCCGGGTCACGCCCATGGACTTGGTGCACGCCGTCGTCTCCGCGCTCGTGTTCCTCGCCGTCGCGTTCGCCGACGCCGGCATACAGGGCTGCCTCTTCCCGGACGCCCGGACGGACACGAGGGAGCTGCTGGTCAACTTGCCGCTTGCCGCTGGCTTCCTCGCTAGCATGGTGTTCATGATCTTCCCCACTACCAGGAAGAGTATCGGCTACACGGATATGATGCCCCACTCGCAGTGACCACACTCACCAAACGTGGTGGAGCTCGTTCATTCCCCTGGTCTTGTCTTAAGCCAATCCATTTTAAACTTGACCAAACTAATACGAGAGCATCACCTTTAGGTTTCAAAATTGGTATTGTTTATTTTTTTATCTCATGTAGATTTTTTTTCTACTATTATTTAGCCTTCTTCATTTCAAAGTGCGCGACTTTTAAACATGAGTACATTTTATGAAGATGTAACTTTGACATTACTTTGTACTACCTCAATTCAGGTTTATTAGTCCCTCTTTATTTGGGCTAAATTTGACCATAAATTTAACTAATAAACTGTGAACTATGTAACAAAAGTTATAATATAGGAAAGCTCTTTCAATACAAATCCAAAAGCACATTTTCTGTATCATCTAATTCATATTGTTTTATAGATGGTCGAAATTTGACACAAAATACAATGGGGCCAAATAAACCCCTCCCTCGTTCAAGCGTATCCCTTGTTGCCAGCGTTAGGGGTTCGATCGTCCACTAGCGTACGTAGATGGGCCAACCCATTAGGAATCGAAGCGAAGCAAGCTAACGGCCGCTGAGACTGATTTGAGGAAGCTTCTGGAAGGTTTCTGACTAGTTTCGGGCACTTAATAGAAGGTTACAGAATCGCTTTTTTCAGAAATATCTTTTCGGGATATTTGAGTTTTTTTTTCTTTTGCTTTTCTTTTCAAAATTTTGTGGTCCTTTTCAGTTTTTCATTTTCTAATCTATTTTTTTAATTCACAAATTTCAGAAAATGATCAAAATCTTCAAAAACTGTTTGCAACTATAAAATTTGTCCGCTTTTTTCAAAGTTTGTTAAGGTTTTCAAAAATTGTTCATGTTTTTTCTAAAAATGTTCGGAATTTTCAAAAAAAAAGTAGCAATACCAAAAAATGTACAGAATTTT
This sequence comes from Triticum urartu, assembly GCF_056163025.1. Lineage (NCBI taxonomy): Eukaryota > Viridiplantae > Streptophyta > Magnoliopsida > Poales > Poaceae > Triticum > Triticum urartu. Next base: position 103,903,417 of record NC_141878.1, read on the forward strand.
AAAAATTGTTCACCTATTTTTTCAAATTTGAGAACAATTTTATTTCATGAAGATCTTTTGAATTCACTAATATTTTTCAGTTCTGTGAAGTTTTTGAAGTCATGAGAAAATTTCCAAATTTGAGAACATTTTTTCAAAATCATGAACAATTTTTGAATGAACCATTGTTTTTGAATCCATGAACCTTTTTTTTAAATCCACAAACATTATTTAAATGCCTTAATGTTTTTGAATCCACAAACAGTTTTTCAGTTCATGAACAATTTTTTAAATCAGGAACATTTTTCAATCGACGAACAATTTCTAATCCGCAAACATTTGTGGGGTTTAGGCAACTCATCCTCCGTTATGTGGGCTGGCTCATAGGCGCGGCCTAAAAAGCTTGCATTTCTTGTGAGAATATATTTTGGAAAATCTTTTTCAAAAAGTGTTAAAAAAATAAATATGAAAATGGGATATATTGTAAAAATATGTTAAAGTCAATATAAATGGTCGTATATAGAAGTGTATAATTAAATGGTGATTTCACACTTAAATTTATATAAAAAATATATACACAATTTAAATAGCTCATGTATGCAATAAAATGCTCATCTCATATTTTTCTAACTAATTAATTTTCATGGATTTAAAGAAACATTCATACACATGAAATGTTCATCGTGTATTTAAATAATGTTCATGTATACACATAAAAGTCCGCAAAAAAAATGAAATTTATTAATAAATAAAATCTGAAAGAAAGAATAACTAGAAGAAACTAATGGAAAAATAGAAACAGAAGAAAATAGAAAAAAAATGCATCCATCCAAAGGAAAACAAAACAGAAATAGAAAGACTATCGAGACCAAATGTAAATCATTGTGTGTAAAACAGTGATGCTCTGGCCCGTCGCACACATGGCTAGGTACGAAACATTGATAATCTCTAGAAGGCGCCCTTCTCGGGCTGGCCCAACCGGGATCTTAGTGGTGTGAGCCAGACCTGCCTCGATCACTTGGGATTTCATGATGTTGTTGTTAGACAATGCAGGTGGGATTGCCCTTGCAGTGGCATTCCTATCCCACCATGATCTCCTCGATTGCGTTGAACCAGGCAAGGGGGGCATGGAGTTTTATTTCTACGGAAAGGAGGACATGGACATGATAGTCCTCGATTGTCCAATCCCACTCGAGCACTAGTAACAATTGCCTCGTGTCATACCTGTGTGATATGTCATAGAAAGACTTTGAAGACAATGGTTCACCTATTCATTCATTGCCCTTTTGCACAGATGTGCTAGCACTATGTTTTCCCTTCATGGACCCCCACTCATTCAGGCATATACGATGAAGTTGCCCAGCTTAAGAAGTTGCTCAATGTACCCTTTTCTTTGTAAATCATCATCTTGGTTTCATGGGCCATCTGGACTATGAGGAATAACTTTATCGTTAAGGGCATCTCCCAAGTCTATATATTTGCAAGCGCAAAGTTATAGAGGAACTATAGTGGATCACTTACGGGGCCAGAGGAATGAATACAGTTTTGGCTGATTGGGTGAAAGATTTTAGATGATCATTTGTACTGTATCTGTTGTATTTTTTGTTCTTTGTTTTCAACCTAGGCATGTATAGTTTTTTTTTGGAACCTTGCTTTGTATGATTTATTTGAAATTAATAAATATACGCAGTGGAGTCCTGTTGTTTCCCTTAAAAACTATTGCCATGCATCCCCTTTCGCTCATGGAACTTAGCCGCGAATGACAAACACAATGAACGATCACAATTATGTCAATCCCAAGTGTTTGCGTCAATGCAGGATGGAATGGAGACCCCTCACAACTTGAGTGCTTGTCACACTCTCACCTCATGCTAGTTGATCATTTTGGAGAATGAAAAATATCTAAGATGACAAGAGAGAAATCATTTCAGCCAACTAACAAGGCATGTTATGAATGCATATGAACCGCTATTAAAAGTAAGAACCAGGCAACACATGGCTATATAAAACCGCCACGGCTTATTAATTGCTCATATAATAGAGTCAACTATTAGGTTAGTCTTTTTTCTTACTTTCTGTATGTCTCTTCTCTCATTTAATGTTTTTAACTAAGAGCATGCGTGGCTTTTGCATGTGAGCATGGTTACTAGTATAGCTAACTGCTGGCTATATGCAGCTCCCATGTCATCTAAAGTCATCATCTATATAGTCATTCATACAATAAGGTTGGCTATTAGACTACTATTTTTTTATACCTTCTCTCTTTCTCTTTCAACTTATTTATCAATTTTACCTAAGAGCACACATATAATTAGGCTCTTGCATTAAATCCCATTCCCATCAATCTTTCATGTCTCTCTCCTTCATATAGGTCAATTTACCATGTATGCGGGCTATAAGCCCGTTATTGTACTTGCTCTGAGAGTCAACTACTCTTTCCCTTTATCTCTCTTCCACATAAGGAAACATGCCATGTAAGCAGGCTTAGGCTAGCCATAATGGGAGTAATTTAGACTAGTAATATGCATATGTTAGTAGTCTATGCCACTACCTCCATAGTGGTTAGTGGCATAGGTATGATAACATAGATATCTTCACTTATTACTTTGTAGGGTCATTTTGCATTAAAAAGCGCTATGTTATGGTAACATATTATGTTACTCTATTTGTCTCTCTCCTTTTTACTTGCCGCATCACCTCTTTTGCCTATGTGGTATGCATGTTACTACATATGTTGCTCCCACTATGACCAGTTATTGTAAGTGCATCTAGTGCCACCCCTACTTGGTTTTGGAGTATTGACGGCAAACTTGGTTGAGGGACTAATGTGTTTGTGAGATTCACAGGAGAACACAGGAAGAAGTCCCTATTAATTCAGTTTACCCATCGAAGATGACCCCTAAAAATGTATGAAGACATTGAAGACATTGGTGGTTCGCGAAGACATTCGCGTCGAACATAATGACGTGTGAAGACATTCGCTTGAAGACAATGAAGTGCGAAGACATAATTTCTTTCGTAGTTTCATTTTCTTCCTTCCTGATTCATAGAAACCACCAAACTGTTAAGTGGGGTCCAGGTGAACAAAGTCATAAAAATAATGTGATGCTCAACCTAAATCCTATGTCTTCGAGTGAAGACAATGTGAGAAAATCTTATCCTGAGTCGGATAAGTCAGCTTTGCTTGTAGCCCAAGTCAAACTGCCGCGTGTGTTTGAAATCCGACCGTTGGACACGTGTCGATCGGTTGTCCATTGACCCAGGGTCATTTCGAACATATCATGTTGGGTTGTCCCCTGCCTATAAATAGCCACCCCCTTCCATCATAAATTGGTGGCTGCTCAAAGTTAGTGCACGGGTTTTGTCGTTTGATAGTAACCCACCTCCAAAGCCTTTGAGAAAGAATCCTTACGAGGACAAAACTGAAAGCATCCAAATACCAAAGAGTGTTTGGAATCACTGAAGTCCTCCTGTTCCGCGTGATCCTAAGACTTGTTACATTTGAAGACTGTCATCTTACAGTCGGTTAGGCATCGCGTTCTAAGCATCTAAGAGTCATTGTGGATTGCCGATGAACAAAGTCTGTGAAGGTTTGGAAGTCCAGCTTTTGAGCGAACGTGGCTAGCCACTTGAGCTAATTAGTGTTGTTGGTTAGTGGGCAGCATGGAGAGAACTATCAGCAACATGCATCTGAAACATTTCTGAAACTTCAAAACGATATTTTCTTTTGAAAAAAGTGATTTTCTTTTAAAGAAGAAACTTTTCAAAACTATGAATAATTTTCTTTAAACACAAATAGTTTGTGAAACACAAACATTTTTTGAAAAATATCAAATATTTTTTCAAAGCATGAAAATTCGAATTAATGAACAAGTTTTAAAAAGGGAACATTTTTTGAAAGACCACACAAAATTTGTAAGCACGGATATTTTTTGATCTATGAACAAAATTTGAATACAGGAACATTTTAAAATTTTGAAAGCGTGAACATTTTCTGAAACTTCTGAATAAATTTTTGAAATGCGAACATTTTTGGAAAGGCGGACATTTTTTGAACATGTGAATTTTTCCTGAAAAGAGGAACAATTTTTTAAACAACCGAATAAAACTTGAAAAGAAAAATAATTTCTAAAAACGCCAACATTTTCTGAATATATGAACATTCTTTAACATGACAACATGTTTTGAAACTCCCAATCAAAATTTGAAAACAAGAACAAAATTTTGAAAACATGATTTTTTTTAATATGTTATCAGTTTTTGGAAAAAAGGAAAACGACAATTGTGTTAAAGACATGAGCATTATTCGAAAATCATGTTTATTGTAAAAAACTGAACAAATTTTTGAAAAGAAAAATAAACTTGAAGAAAAACGAAAAATAAAAATAAAAAAAGGAAAGAAATAGAAAAAGAAAAGGAACATAGACAGGAAAAAGAAAAAAATTGGTTCAGGAACCTTGTTGAAGCTTCCTGAAACCAGCAAAAACCGGCTGGGAACCAATACTAGAACGTGAAAGCTGTACGCATACTACAAATGGGTTGGTCCAAATTGTACCATATCGCACGGTGGACACCAGTTCAAGCAGTACTTTAACGTCTCTCAATTTTTCCATGGCTAAAGTATACGCTTCAACATTGTTGTCTACTAGCTTCACAATCTTAATCCTAGGCTCAACCATATGAGAACCAGAAAATAATACGTCAAAATCAAACATTTTCCCCAAAATATATACATGTCAAGATAGTTTTGGTTGTGACCCTCCTAACATCTGGAAGAACTTGATAAAAAAAGCGATCATCGCCTATTTTTGCCGGGCTATCAAACGCATTAGGTGCCCCGCGGCCGAGTGATGCAGCCACATGGGGGAAATTCAAAGTCGCTCAGGTGACGCCTCATGTCCCGACAATCCTCGCACAAAACACTACCCATGTACAATTCAGGCACATAGGCGCATGGTACCGATCTCAATACAGCCAGCATGTAGTATTAGTTAAGAAGCGGGCACAGATCACAATGCTACATTGGCTGGACCAGATAAAGGGTGTCACGTAGCTTGGCGTTCAAAACGCCTCACTCTGCACAAAGTCACTAGTCTCAGATTCTGAAATTTTCTTCCAGCTTAAGGGTCTGTATCTGAAACAAACATCTATTTGGAATTTGTTTTTAAAAACTAGCTAAAATCTGATTTGGACTATTTCTAGTGTAGTAAGCACATCTCCGTGTACTTCTATGTCAAAGCTGGCTATGTCGAATCTATTTTGAAAGCACAACAAGTCCATATATGAACAAACAAGGAATAAGCAAGCACTATTAAGAATTCAAGGACTAAACAAGGGCTAAGCGTGATATTTATTCCGAACCTCTAGACTCGCATCTACCTAGCCTTCCATGACTAAATCGACACCAACAAAAATTGTGGGGTACATGTAGGCCGGTACGATAGTTTCCGGTGCGTCCAACTCCTATGTTTGCTAGTACCAACGAAAATATGCAACACTTGACACCAAAAAAATAAAAAATAAAATAAAAGGGGATCTACTTCTCTCTCAAGCTGTTGGCCGGATGGCTACTACAGGGTAAACAACTTGAGGACTCAGATACATAATGTGAACATGAAGAATGTATAGCTCGAGCTCACGCAAAACACGTGTCACCACCACTGACCACACACATTTTGTAAGCAAAGCAGGAGAGGTGCTTCAACGCATTTTATAATTTTGTTTTGCAATTCAATAGCACTGCCCCAGAACCCATACTATCCTACCTTCTTTACACACATAGTAATGGAAGAGGGGTACAATTATTTCCAACAACTTTTTACGGACAGAAAGGCTTACAGTTCATTGGCTCAAATCAATCCGATGACATCATGTCGGTTCTTGGCTTCAGTAGAAAAATTGCATCATGGTAGAATCCGACGGCTTTAGCTCTCGCTTGCAAATTATGAAGATGGCCATCTAGTCTAGTACTATGGCACACCTGCAAGATTGCAGTCTCACATGTTGTTGGATGGACATATTAACAACACACTCTTCACTTTGTCAACCGGCAACAGCAACAACAACCACAAGAGGTCAAATTTCAGCAAAATAGAGTTTACAAAACTTCTGCCTCTTTCGGTATTTTACAAAAAAAAACTCTTAAACCACTAAACCAAATAATACCAAAATTTGGTAGACGAATAGAACACGACTTTCTGAGATCCCTGAAAATTTCAGCTCAATTGGGCACGGTTTATCTACCCAAAAAGTTCGTCTCTCAAAACTACTCAGTTCTGAAACTGTAGCAATCCGAGTTGACGAAACCAATCTCCAATATGATGCTCCGCGGATCCAATCCACAAACCAGCTAATCAGATTGAAGTACTCAAAGTAAGTAATGATCTCACCAAGTTTGGGGTCAATCCAAGCACGTTGGAATCTCCAATCACCTGTTTGAAACTTTGAACACTGTCTAGTCAGAAGCAACAAATCTGGATAGAACCTCCGCTTCTTCTTCCCCTTCTCTTCTCTCAGGTTACGTTCCTCTCTTGTGTGCTCCCTCACTCTCACAATGGTAGCCACCACCAACAGGGGTTAAGTGGCTAGGGTTTTCTTCTCTACTCCCTTCACTAGGAGCACTCACAACCATTGTATGCAAATCAGATCAACGGCTCACACGTATTAGACTTTTAGACAAATGTTGGGATGCAAACACACCTCCATGTGGAGGTACTTAGCCCAACACTATGAATAGGCTGACTAGAGAATTGTTTGAAAACACCATGATTAGATCCAAAATTTACTTTTGTGCTTCGCATAGTAGAGGCTAAGAAAAGTTCTCTAGTGATGTTGTCGACGCTCGCAAAAAACATTTCCCATGTGCCTCCAATTCCTATCTCATGTTAGCCGGTGGATCTCGTCTATCTAACACCTATATACAATCGATCATGTAGTAATATTTCTTCTTTAGAAGACAAGTGGGAGAGCTGCCTAAGTGTGTAGGATATAAGCGCTATGCTTTTCCAACGGTATCCATAAATCCATTGTATCCTCATATAAATATCCAGCAAACGGCATCTACAACGGATTCCTTGGGTTGCTCGACTTTTTAATAATGTTGTACATATGGTAGTACGCCCGTGTGTACAAGATTGATTATTTAACCATCAATTTTTTCTTTGAAAAGAAGGTTGAAACCCCCAGCCTCTACATCATGTGCACACAACAAATTTTAATTAAAAGTTGATGCACAACAACGAGGCCGAATACATCAACACACCGAGTACATGAAGTTGACTACTATGACATGAATACGACTAAGTCGACCTCCTCCTCAGCACTGCCTTCAAGAATTAAATGCATGCACTCATGCCCCTGTCGTCACCTATGGTCGACTTCTCGGTGTAGTTCTAGCTAGCCTTAATTTTATGTTCCCAGCGGAGATTAAATTTTCTGACCTTATGCATGCTTAATGAACGAAAATATACAAATTAAGTTGATTGTCGTTATCATATATGTGATCATCTCATATTCTCATCCGTGGGCTAGATTAGCCTTGTCCGGCATCTACTGTAGTTTGCTTGCACGTACATAGTTTTAGTTACAACAACCATAATATCTTTTATTTAATAAAATAGTTTGATTTTGATGACTTAGTCAAGCAAACTCCATTCGGGAGAATGATTCAAGATTAACATGGGAGTACATTGCACTAGCTAGATAAGGCCAGTGTGTCTCATATAGTCTGACTGTGAACTATCATCTTTAATCGCTCGATGACATATCTAATACAGTTGTCCTGTTGCTGAAATTTAATCGAGCAAACACTACTAAGCATGATATACTATACTGATATGTATTCTGAACCTTGTGACTCACATGTAGTCTATGGTGACCAGACAGAAACAAGCAAGAATTCTATGGTACATGATAGCCGGTGGGATAGTTTCGGTGCGTCCAACCCCTATGTACGCTTGTACCAATCAAGAATTGCAATACATGACACCCATAAAAATTAAAATAAAATAAAATAAAAGGTGATCCACCTCTCTCTCAAACTGCGGGTCGGATGGCTTCTGCAGGGCAACAGCTTGAGGACTGGGATACCTAATGTGAATATGAAGAATGTAAAGCTCGAGCTCACGAAGCATCAGCACACACGCCACCACCACTGACCACACACACACACACACTGTAAGCAAAGCAGGAGAGGTGCTTCAACACATTTTATAATTTTGTTGTGCAATTCATTAGCACTGCCCAGAACCCACGGTATCCACTATTCTTTATACGTCAAGTAATGGAAGGGGGTGCAGTTATTTCCATCAACTTTTTTCCACGTATGAAGGCTTCTAGTTCATTGTCAATCACGTCTCATGTTTTCTGTTTTACCCAGCTGATGCAATAACAGATTGACAAGGTAAAGCTGCTAGTTGTGAGTTCTTGGAAAAAAGAGAGGAAAGGTTTCAGGCCTCCATGGTGTAGCATTAAGAAAGCCAGTGGTTTCATGCGTTTGGTACCAGAGACAAAGGTCTAAATGTCCAGCCACCAACCTTCACATTCATACACTGCAGTTTCTAGACGTGGCACAACCGACTTACTGAACATCTGTAAGTACAGGAATGCAACGCAATGGAAAGAAAAGCTTTGCAGATCAAGGAACGAATAGGCAACCACTCAATGAGCCAAGGCCCCATTACGCCGGCACCACATAGTAAACCCACCGATCGGGAGGAGAGAAATCGTCGAACCATATGTATCCCCATGTACGATCCAGTGTACAAGAGAATTGTTTCAAAGCACCATGATTAGATCCAAATTCTACTTTTTTGGCTTGCCCTAAAAGTTTTGGACCTTGTCTGGTAGAGGCTAAGCAAAGTTCTTCGGTGCTTCTGCCGATCCTCGCGTAAAACATTTCCCAGGTGCCTCCAACTCCTATCTCATGTTTAAAGCTGGTGAATCTCGTGTATTTAGCACCTATGCACAATCGATCATATAGCAACATTTGTTTTTAGCAGACAAGCAGGGGAGCTGCCTAAGTGTGTACTAATATATAAGAGCTATGATTTTCCAACCCATCCATGAATCCATAGTATCCTCATATAAATATCCAGCAAACAGCAAGGACACTCGATTGATAGCGGCACATCTCAAGATTTGGGCAAGGGCTCACTGGTCGGGTCACATCGGCACATAATTGCTGACCAACCAGGATATAGAATTTTGGTTTCTAACTCTATTATTTCTATCTTGTTACATTTCATTGCCTTCATCGGGCTCGGTCGTCCCCAATTGGACTCAACATTTTTATTAGTGATACATCTGCATTCATGAGTCACGACCTGTCCCGTTTATTGGCTAAAATCGAATTTGTTCTCATAAATCATTTGTCCCTATGAAAAGGGTGTTGTTTTAAAATGATCGGCTAGTAGTGTGGTCGTCCCAACCAATTTCCTAAAATATTGGAGTTATGCAATACATTTTGATAAAACATGTCAAAACTTGGAGAAAACAAAGTCGGGAAACAATATTAGATTGGTCTAACAACAATAAATGTCATTTCTTTTTGGCCTTATGGGCTGCTGCCAAAATAGCTTATTTTGTCGTATATATCTATATATCTACACATAAAGCAAAATGTGTTTCCCCGATTTTAACATCCAGTCACCGTTGATTTTTTTAAACCGAGATGGTACTAAATATTTATACTCCGTCTGCTAGAAAAGGAAAAATGATTTGTCTAGAATTTCATACGTAGGCAGCGCACGCTATGGCCCAGCGAGTCAGAACACTTATTTTTCTACCCACGCAGCTGAAAAACTCCTATTTACTGCACGCTGCAGCAAATAGTTAGGGCTTCGCACAAGAAACCCAAGACTAGGCTGGCACGTTTTTGTTTTTTCTGTTGTTTTTGTTCTTCTATTTTATTTATGTTTGGATTTCTCCCTTATAAGTTTATTTTTTCCCCTTTTTGTAAATTTAAAAATTTCAAAAAAGGTTTAGAATTTCATTTTTGTTCAAATTTTTAAAAAGTGTTCAAGAATCTAATTCTTTTGCTTTTTGGAAAATGTTAGGCACTTCAAATTTTTGTTCTCGCTCCGAAATGTGTTCAAAACTAAAAAAAATCACATTTTTCAAAAGAAGATTGTGTTTTCTGAAAAAAAAGAGATACAAAAAAGTATTATAATTTTCCTAATTTAAAAGTACTCTTGTTTTAGTGAAATATTCACAAATTCAAAATAATGTTCATGTTTAAAAAAATTCTAAAATTTTCTTGAATGTTCAAACATATTCCTGTTTTCATAAATTGTTCACAAATTGAAAAATATTCGTTTTTTATTAAAGGTTCACATTTTCATAAAATATTTGTGAATTTAAAAAATATTCCTATTTAAAAAAATCATGTTTTCCCAAAAATGTATGGAGTTCTCAAAAATATGTTTCATAATTTTTAAAATTGTTCACATTTTCAGATATATTTGGCAATTCATAATAATTATTATTTTTGAAAAGTAAAAAAATCAAAAAATGTTTTGAATCTGACATTGTAGTATGTTATTAAATATTCACGCTTGATTAGCAGGTCGCGTTTGTTCAAGTGGTTAGCATCACTCAAACAAGAAAAAGCAAAAATAATCTCTATGTCTCCTAGGTTGTATTGGACCTCAGCCGCACTCCCGTACTGGGCCTTCTGCGCATCCGTGCATCAATCCTCACCGAGGGAGGCTAGAATATTTTCCGGCCGCAAGGAATCGAACTTGCAACGTCTCATCTGACTCCTCAGGCGGATGCTAACTGAACTAGGTCAGCTTTGTTACATAAAAACGGCTGATACTTCTATTAAATATACGAAAAGATATTATTCCGCATGTTCCACACGTAGTTAGCCAAACGAACAGCTTCAAATGTGTTTGCACTTGCCATGGCCACTTAAGATGTGTTGCCATGGCAAGTTTACATGTTTTTCCCATCCACCGTTTAAAACGATGATTTTCGACCATGGAAAATTAGCAATGTTTCCTATTTTTTTACAACTTAAGTTGTTTTTCCATGGCAAATTTTTTTCTGTTTGGAGTATTTTTCACATGCCAACTAAGAAATCATCTAAAGTTGCCATGGCAACTTTGGATTATTTTTCCACACGCCAACTAAAAAATCATCTAAAGTTTGCCATGGAAACTTTTACTACGACAACTTCAAATGTGTGCCATGCCAACTTAAGATATGTTGCCACGGAAAAAATTAAACCATTTTTCCATGGCAAATTTTACTCCATTTTATGCCATGGCAAACTTCTTTAATTAACATGTTCAAAAACATGAAAAACTGCCATGGAAAAGTTATAATTGTTGAAAAACATGGCAAACTTTGCCATGGCAACTTACGGTTTTCAAAAACATGGCAACATTTTTTACATGTTCAAGAAAACTTCGCCATGGCATTTTAAAATGTTCAAAAACATGGGGAACTTTTAATATGTGCAAAAACATGGTAACTTCTTTTAATTAAGTTTGTTAAAAAACATGACAAACTTTTTTAAAATTAACATGTTCACAAATATGCAAACTCGCCATGGCAACTAAAGATGTTCAAAATAACGTGGCAATGTTTGTAGATGTTTCAAAACATGGCAAATGTGGCATGGCAACCAAAAAATCAGTATTGTTTATAGATATGTCTTTTTTCATGGCAACTAAATGCATTTTTTGCTATGGTTCGTTGTGTCTTTTTGCCATGTCCATCCAGAGAATGTTTGTCATGGACATTACAAATTAGTTTGGGAACACAGCAAGTTTGTTTTTTCAAATTTGTTTTTGCCATGGGGATTACATGCAGAATATCATTACAACTTAAGATGCTTTCTCCATTGTTTTCCGAAAATTTTCTATGTGTCTAGAGAGAACTTTGTTCACCATATCACTTCACGGCAACTTTTGCGTTTTTTCTGTAAACTTCATAGTGATCACAGCTTTTCATACTGTACAGATGCAAATTTCCATGATTTTGCCATTTTTTTAAACATAAACTTGAATGTGGCAAAAAAAATCATAGAATGGCAAAAGTCCATGGCAATTTTGACGTGCAAAAGAACATCATTTATTAATCACAGAAAAACTGGGCTTTTTTACTAATCGTAACTTAATATGGGCTTTATTTTTCATTTTCCTTTCACAGGAAAAAGGCTGGGCCCGGTTGGTGCTGGCGTTCGGGCTGGGGCGTTCTCCTCCCAAACGAGTTGTACTCGTTCGATCGATCCCCCTCCCGTCCCGAACATGACGTGAGGTCTGGGGTGCTCCCAGACCGAATGGTCGCACGTTATCGGGGTCCTTTTCTTTCAGCTTTAGGGTCTGAATATGAAACAAACATCTATTTGGAATTTGTTTTTAAAAACTAGTCAAAATCAGATTCGGACTATTTCTAGTGTAGTATTGAGTTTAAGCACATCTCTGTGTACTTCTATGTCGAATCTATTTTGGATGCACAGCAAATCCATAGATGAACAAACAAGGACTAAGCAAGCACTATTAAGAATTCAAGGACTAAACAAGGACTAAGCGTGACTTGCATCTACCTAGCCCGCGGTGACTAAATTGACACCATCAAGAACTCCACGGTACATGTCGGCCGGTGCGATAGTTTCCAATGCGTCCAACTCCTATGTTCGCCAGTACCAACAAAGATATGCAACACTTGACGTCAATAAAAATAAAAAATAAAATGATCTACTTCTCTCTCAAGCTGCTGGCCGGATGGCTACTGCAGGGGAAACAATTTGAGGACTCGGATACATAATGTGAGCATGAAGAATGTATAGCTCGAGCTCACGCAACACACGCGCCACCACCACTAACCACACACATTCTGTAAGCAAAGCAAGAGAGGTGCTTCGACACATTTTATAATTTTGTTTTGCAATTCAATAGCACCGCCCGAAACTCATACTATCCTACCTTCTTTATACACACAATGATGGAAGGGGGTACAATCATTTCCAACAACTTTTTACGGGCAGAAAGGCTTCCAGTTCATTGGCTCAAATCAAGTCGATGATATCCTGTCGTTTCTTGGCTTCAATGCAAAATTTGCATCGTGTTAGAATCTGACGGCTTCAGTTCTCGCCTGCAAATTATGAAGACGGCCATCTAGTCTAGTACTATGGCGCACCTGCAAGATTGCAGGTTTTTTGCACATGTTGTTTGATGGACAGTTTTATAACATACTCTTCACGTTGCCAACCGGTAACAGCAACAACAACCACAAAATGCTAGATACACGACTTATGTCCCCTTCAGTATTTTGCAAATTGCTCTTAAATCGCTAAGCCGAATAATATCAAATTTGGTAGACGAGTAGACACATGATCCCTCAAATTTTCAGCTCAATCGGACACGGTTTGCCTGCCCAAACTGTTCATCTCTCGAAACTAGTCTGTTTTGAAACTGCAACAGTCCGAGCTGACAAAATTAATCTCAAATCTGATGCTCCACGGACCCAATCCTCGAACCAGCTAACCAGATTGAAGTACTCAAAGTAAGGAATGAGCTCACCAAGTTTGGGTCAATCCAAGCACGTTTGAATCTCCAATCACCAGATTGAACACTGTCTAGTCAAAAGCAACAAATCTGGACAGAACATCCACTTCTTCTTCCCCTCCTCTCTTAGGTTGTGTTCCTCTCTTGTGCTCTCTCTCACTCTCACAATGGCAGCCACCGCCAACAGTGATGGAGTGGCTAGGGTTTTCTTCTCTACTCCCTTCACTAGGAAGCAATCACAACCGTTGGATGCAAATCAGATCAACGACTCATGTGTGTTGGACTTTTGGGCTGATGTTGAAATACCAACACACCCCATGTAGAGAGACTTAGCCCAACAATATTAACATGCTGACTAGAGAATTGTTTGAAAGCACCATGATTAGATCCAAATTTATTTTCTTGCCTCTCATAGTAGAGGTTGAGGAAGGTTCTGAAGGAAATATGCCCTAGAGGCAATAATAAAGTTATTATTTATTTCCTTATTTCATGATAAATGTTTATTATTCATGCTAGAATTGTATTAACCGGAAACATAATACATGTGTGAATACATAGACAAACAGAGTGTCACTAGTATGCCTCTACTTGACTAGCTCGTTAATCAAAGATGGTTATGTTTCCTAACCATGGACAAAGAGTTGTTATTTGATTAACGGAATCACATCATTAGGTGAATGATCTGATTGACATGACCCATTCCATTAGCTTAGCACCCGATCGTTGAGTATGTTGCTATTGCTTTCTTCATGACTTATACATGTTCCTATGACTATGAGATTATGCAACTCCCGTTTACCGGAGGAACACTTTGTGTGCTACCAAACGTCACAACGTAACTGGGTGATTATAAAGGTGCTCTACAGGTGTCTCCAAAGGTACATGTTGGGTTGGCGTATTTCGAGATTAGGATTTGTCACTCCGATTGTCGGAGAGGTATCTCTGGGCCCTCTCGGTAATGCACATCACTTAAGCCTTGCAAGCATTGCAACTAATGAGTTAGTTGCGAGATGATGTATTACGGAACGAGTAAAGAGACTTGCTGGTAACGAGATTGAACTAGGTATTGAGATACCGACGATCGAATCTCGGGCAAGTAACATACCGATGACAAAGGGAACAACGTATGTTGTTATGCGGTCTGACCGATAAAGATCTTCGTAGAATATGTAGGAGCCAATATGGGCATCCAGGTCCCGCTATTGGTTATTGATCGGAGACGTGTCTCGGTCATGTCTACATTGTTCTCGAACCGTAGGGTCCGCACACTTAAGGTTTCGATGACAGTTATATTATGAGTTTATGAGTTTTGATGTACCGAAGGAGTTCGGAGTCCCGGATGAGATCGGGGACATGACGAGGAGTCTCGAAATGGTCGAGACATAAAGATCGATATATTGGACGACTATATTCGGACTTCGGAAAGGTTCCGAGTGATTCGGGTATTTTTCGGAGTACCGGAGAGTTACGGGAATTCGCCGGGAGAAGTATTGGGCCTTATTGGGCCATACGGGAAAGAGAGAGGGGCTGCCTAGGGCAGGCCGCGCGCCCCCCCAAGGCCTAGTCCGAATTGGACTAGGGGGAGGGGCTGCACCCCTTCCTTGTTTCCTACTCCTACTACATGGAAGGACTCCTAGTTGGACTAGGAAAGAGGGAATCCTACTCCCGGTGGGAGTAGGACTCCCCTAGGGCGCGCCATAGAGAGGGCCGGCCCTCCCCTCCTCCACTCCTTTATATACGGGGGCAGGGGGCACCCCATAGACACACAAGTTGATCTTCATGATCGTTCCTTAGCCGTGTGCGGTGCCCCCCTCCACCATATTCCACCTCGGTCATATTGTTGCAGTGCTTAGGCGAAGCCCTGCGACGGTAGAACATCAAGATCGTCACCACGCCGTCGTGCTGATGGAACTCCTCCCCGACGCTTTGCTGGATCGGAGCCCGGGGATCGTCATCGAGCTGAACGTGTGCCAAGAACTCGGAGGTGCCGGAGTAACGGTGCTTGGATCGGTCGGATCGGGAAGACGTACGACTACTTCCTCTACGTTGCGTCAACGCTTCCACTTCGGTCTACGAGGGTACGTAGACAACACTCTCCCCTCTCGTTGCTATGCATCACCATGATCTTGCGTGTGCGTAGGAAATTTTTTGAAATTACTACGAAACCCTACAGTGGCATCCGAGCCTAGGTTTTATATGTTGATGTTATATGCACGAGTAGAACACAAGTGAGTTGTGGGCGATATAAGTCATACTTCTTACCAGCATGTCATACTTTGGTTTGGCGGTATTGTTGGACAAAGCGGCCCGGACCGACATTACGCGTACGCTTACGCGAGACCGGTTCTCCCGACGTGCTTTGCACATAGGTGGCTTGCGGGTGACAGTTTCTCCAACTTTAGTTGAACCAAGTGTGGCTACGCTCGGTCCTTGCGAAGGTTAAAACAGCACCAACTTGACAAACTATCGTTATGGTTTTTGATGCGTAGGTAAGAACGGTTCTTGCTAAGCCCGTAGCAGCCACGTAAAACTTGCAACAACAAAGTAGAGGACGTCTAACTTGTTTTTGCAGGGCATGTTGTGATGTGATATGGTCAAGATGTGATGAGATATAAGTTGTTGTATGAGATGATCATGTTTTGTTAAAGTTATCGGCAACTGGCAAAAGCCTTATGGTTGTCTCTTTATTGCATAAGATGCAAGCGCCAAATAATTGCTTTACTTTATCGCTATGCGATAGCAATAGTTGCAAGAGCAATAGTTGGCGAGACGACCGTGTGACGACACATTGATATAGATCAAGATGATGGAGATCATGGTGTCATGCCGGTGACGATGGAGATCATGACAGTACTTTGGAGATGGAGATCAAAGGCGCAAGATGATGATGGCCATATCATGTCACATATTTTGATTGCATATGATGTTTATCTTTTATACATCTTATTTTGCTTAGTTTGACGGTAGCATTTTAAGATGATCTCTCACTAATTATCAAGAAGTGTTCTCCCTGAGTATGCACCGTTGCGAAAGTTCTTCGTGCTGAGACACCACGTGATGATCGGGTGTGATAGGCTCTACGTTCAAATACAACGGGTGCAAAACAGTTGCACACGCGGAATACTCAGGTTATACTTGACGAGCCAAGCATATACAGATATGGCCTCGGAACACGGAGACCGAAAGGTCGAGCGTGAATCATATAGTAGATATGATCAACATAGTGATGTTCACCAATGAAACTGCTCCATCTCACGTGATGATCGGACATGGTTTAGTTGATTTGGATCACGTGATCACTTAGAGGATTAGAGGGATGTCTATCTAAGTGGGAGTTCTTAAGTAATATGATTAAATTGAACTTAAATTTATCATGAACTTATTCCTGGTAGTATTTTGCAAATCATGTTGTAGATCAATAGCTCGCGTTGTTGCTTCCCTGTATTTATTTTGATATGTTCCTAGAGAAAATTGTGTTGAAAGATGTTAGTAGCAAAGATGCGGATTGGATCCATGATCTGAGGTTTATCCTCATTGCTGCACAGAAGAATTATGTCCTTGATGCACCGCTAGGTGACGGACCTATTGCAGGAGCAGATGCAGACGTTATGAACGTTTTGCTAGCTCAATATGATGGCTACTTGATAGTTTAGTGCACCATGCTTAATGGCTTAGAATCGGGACTTCAAAGACGTTTTGAACGTCATGAAACATATGAGATGTTCCAGGAGTTGAAGTTAATATTTCAAGCAAATACCTGAGTTGAGAGATATGAAGTCTCCAACAAGTTCTATAGCTAAAAGATGGAGGAGAATCGCTCAACTAGTGAGCATGTGCTCAGATTGTCTGAGTACTACAATCGCTTGAATCAAGTGGGAGTTAATCTTCCAGATAAGATAGTGATTGACAGAATTCTCTAGTCACCATCACCAAGTTAGTAGAACTTCGTGATGAACTATGATATGCAAGGGATAACAGAAACGATTCCCAAGCTCTTCGTAATGCAGAAATTGACGAAGGTAGAAATCGAGAAAAACATCAAGTGTTGATGGTAGACAAGACCACTAGTTTCAAGAAAAGGGCAGAGGGAAGAAGGGGAACTTCAAGAAGAATAGCAAGCAAGTTGCTGCTCAAGTGAAGAAGCCCAAGTCTGGTCCTAAGCCTGAGACTAAGTGCTTCTACTGCAAAGGGACTGGTCACTGGAAGCGGAACTACCCCAAGTGATTGGCAGATAAGAAGGATGGCAAAGTGAACATAAGTATATTTGATATACATGTTATTGATGTGTACTTTACTAGTATTTATAGCAACCCCTCAGTATTTGATACTAGTTCAGTTGCTAAGATTAGTAACTCGAAACGGGAGTTGCAGAATAAACAGAGACTAGTTAAGGGTGAAGTGACGATGTGTGTTGGAAGTGGTTCCAAGATTGATATGATCATCATCGCACACTCCCTATACTTTCGGGATTAGTGTTGAACCTGAATAAGTGTTATTTGGTATTTGCGTTAAGCATGAATATGATTTGATCATGTTTATTGTAATACGGTTATTCATTTAAGTAAGAGAATAATTGTTGTTCTGTTTACATGAATAAAACCTTATATAGTTACACACCCAATGAAAATAGTTCGTTGGATCTCGATCGTAGTGATACACATAATCATAATATTGAAACCAAAAGATGCAAAGTTAATAATGATAGTGCAACTTATTTGTAGCACTACCGTTTAGGTCATATTGGTGTAAAGCGCATGAAGAAACTCCATGCTGATGGGCTTTTGGAATCACTTGATTATGAATCAGTTGATACTTGCGAACCATGCCTCATGGGCAAGATGACTAAGACTCTGTTCTTCGGAACAATGGAGCGAGCAACAGATTTGTTGGAAATCATACATACTGATGTATGTGGTCCGATAAATATTGAGGCTCGCGACAATTATCATTATTTTCTGATCTTCACAGATGATTTGAGCAGATATGAGTATATCTACTTGATGAAACATAAGTCTGAAACATTTGAAAAGTTCAAAGAATTTCAGAGTGAAGTGAAAAATCATCGTAACAAGAAAATAAAGTTTCTACGATCTGATCGCGGAGACAAATATTTGAGTTACGAGTTTGGTCTTCAATTAAAACAATGTGGAATAGTTTCACAAACTCATGTCACATGGAACACCACAGCATAATGGTGTGTCCGAACGTCATAACCGTACTTTATTGGATATAGTGCAATCTATGATGTCTCTTACCGATCTACCACTATCGTTTTGGGGTTATACATTAGAGACAGCTGCATTCACGTTAAATAGGGCACCATCTAAATCCGTTGAGACGACACCGTATGAACTATGGTTTGGCAAGAAACCAAAGTTGTCGTTTCTTAAAGTTTGGGGTTGCGATGCTTATATGAAAAAGTTTCATCCTGATAAGCTCAAACTCAAATCGGAGAAGTGCGTCTTCATAGGATACCCAAAAGAAAATGTTGGGTACACCTTCTATCACAGATCCGAAGGCAAGACTTTTGTTGCTAAATTCGGAGTTTTTCTAGAGAAGGAGTTTCTCTCGAAAGAAGTGAGTGGGAGGAAAGTAGAACTTGATGAGGTAACTATACCTGCTCCCTTATTGGAAAGTAGTTCATCACAGAAATCTGTTCCTGTGACTACTACACCAATTAGTGAGGAAGCT
This sequence comes from Triticum urartu, assembly GCF_056163025.1. Classification (NCBI taxonomy): domain Eukaryota; kingdom Viridiplantae; phylum Streptophyta; class Magnoliopsida; order Poales; family Poaceae; genus Triticum; species Triticum urartu. The sequence goes on from NC_141878.1 coordinate 103,922,601, forward strand.
AATGATGATGATCATGTAACTTCAGATCAAGTTACTACCAAATCTCGTAGGTAAACCAGAGTGAGATCCGCACCAGAGTGGTACGGTAATCCTGTTCTGGAAGTCATGTTACTAGACCATGACGAACTTGTGAACTATGAGGAAGCGATGATGAGCCCAGATTCCGTGAAATGGTTTGAGGCCATGAAATCTGAGATATGATCCATATATGAGAACAAAGTATGGACTTTGGTTGATTGCCCGATGACTGGCAAGCCATAGAAAATAAATGGATCTTCAAGAGGAAGACGGACGCTGATAGTAGTGTTACTATCTACAAAGCTCGACTTGTCGCAAAAGGTTTTCGGCAAGTTCAAGGGATTGACTACGATGAGACCTTCTCACCCGTAGCGATGCTTAAGTCTGTCCGAATCATGTTAGCAATTGCCGCATTTTATGATTATGAAATTTGGCAGATGGATGTCAAAACTGCATTCCTGAATGGATTTCTGGAAGAAGAGTTGTATATGATGCAACCAGAAGGTTTTGTCGATCCAAAGGGAGCTAACAAAGTGTGCAAGCTCCAGCGATCCATTTATGGACTGCTGCAAGCATCTCGGAGTTGGAATATACGCTTTGATAAGTTGATCAAAGCATATAGTTTTATGTAGACTTGCGGTGAAGTTTGTATTTACAAGAAAGTGAGTGGGAGCACTACAGCATTTCTGATAAGTATATGTGTATGACATATTCTTGATCGGAAATAATGTAGAATTATTCTGCAAAGCATAAAGGAGTGTTTAAAAGGATTTTTTTTCCAAAGAAAACCTCGGTGAAGCTGCTTACATATTAAGCATCAAAATCTGTAGAGATAGATCAAGACGCTTGATAAGTTTTTTCAATGAGTACATACCTTGACAATATTTTGAAGTAGTTCAAAAATGGAACAGTCAAAGAAAGAGTTCTTGGCTGTGTTACAAGGTATGAAATTGAGTAAGACTCAAAGCCCGACCACGGCAGAAGATAGAAAGAGAATGAAAGTCATTCCCTATGCCTCAGACATAGGTTCTATAAAGTATGCCATGCTGTGTACCAGATCTATTGTATACCCTACACTGTGTTAAGCAAGGGAGTACAATAGTGATCTAAGAGTAGATTACCGGACAGCGGTCAAAATTATCCTTAGTGGAATAAGGAAATATTTCTCAATTATGGAGGTGACAAAAAGGTTCGTCGTAAAAAGTTACGTCGATGCAAGTTTTGACACAGATCTGGATGACTCTAAGTCTCGATCTAGATACATATTGAAAATGGGAGCAATTAGCTAGAGTAGCTCCATGCAGAGCATTGTAGACATAGAATTCGCAAAATACTTACGGACCTGTATGTGACAGACCCGTTGACTAATATTATCTCACAAGCAAAACATGATCATACCTTAGTACTCCTTGGGTGTTAATCACATAGCGATGTGAACTAGATTACTGAATCTAGTAAACCCTTTGTGTGTTGGTCACATGGCGATGTGAACTATGGGTGTTAATCACATGATGATGTGAACTATCGATGTTAATCACATGGTGATGTGATCTAGATTATTGACTCTACTGCAAGTGGGAGACTGAAGGAAATATGCCCTAGAGGCAATAATAAAGTTATTATTTATTTCCTTATTTCATGATAAATGTTTATTATTCATGCTAGAATTGTATTAACCGGAAACATAATACATGTGTGAATACATAGACAAACAGAGTGTCACTAGTATGCCTCTACTTGACTAGCTCGTTAATCAAAGATGGTTATGTTTCCTAACCATGGACAAAGAGTTGTTATTTGATTAACGGAATCACATCATTAGGTGAATGATCTGATTGACATGACCCATTCCATTAGCTTAGCACCCGATCGTTGAGTATGTTGCTATTGCTTTCTTCATGACTTATACATGTTCCTATGACTATGAGATTATGCAACTCCCGTTTACCGGAGGAACACTTTGTGTGCTACCAAACGTCACAACGTAACTGGGTGATTATAAAGGTGCTCTACAGGTGTCTCCAAAGGTACATGTTGGGTTGGCGTATTTCGAGATTAGGATTTGTCACTCCGATTGTCGGAGAGGTATCTCTGGGCCCTCTCGGTAATGCACATCACTTAAGCCTTGCAAGCATTGCAACTAATGAGTTAGTTGCGAGATGATGTATTACGGAACGAGTAAAGAGACTTGCTGGTAACGAGATTGAACTAGGTATTGAGATACCGACGATCGAATCTCGGGCAAGTAACATACCGATGACAAAGGGAACAACGTATGTTGTTATGCGGTCTGACCGATAAAGATCTTCGTAGAATATGTAGGAGCCAATATGGGCATCCAGGTCCCGCTATTGGTTATTGACCGGAGACGTGTCTCGGTCATGTCTACATTGTTCTCGAACCGTAGGGTCCGCACACTTAAGGTTTCGATGACAGTTATATTATGAGTTTATGAGTTTTGATGTACCGAAGGAGTTCGGAGTCCCGGATGAGATCGGGGACATGACGAGGAGTCTCGAAATGGTCGAGACGTAAAGATCGATATATTGGACGACTATATTCGGACTTCGGAAAGGTTCCGAGTGATTCGGATATTTTTCGGAGTACCGGAGAGTTACGGGAATTCGCCGGGAGAAGTATTGGGCCTTATTGGGCCATACGGGAAAGAGAGAGGGGCTGCCTAGGGCAGGCCGCGCGCCCCCCCAAGGCCTAGTCCGAATTGGACTAGGGGAAGGGGCTGCACCCCTTCCTTGTTTCCTACTCCTACTACATGGAAGGACTCCTAGTTGGACTAGGAAAGGGGGAATCCTACTCCCGGTGGGAGTAGGACTCCCCTAGGGCGTGCCATAGAGAGGGCCGGCCCTCCCCTCCTCCACTCCTTTATATACGGGGGCAGGGGGCTCCCCATAGACACACAAGTTGATCTTCATGATCGTTCCTTAGCCGTGTGTGGTGCCCCCCTCCACCATATTCAGTGCTTAGGCGAAGCCCTGCGACGGTAGAACATCAAGATCGTCATCACGCCGTCGTGCTGACGGAACTCCTCCCCGACGCTTTGCTGGATCGGAGCCTGGGGATCGTCATCGAGCTGAACGTGTGCCAAGAACTCGGAGATGCCGGAGTAACGGTACTTGGATCGGTCGGATCGGGAAGACATACGACTACTTCCTCTACGTTGCGTCAACGCTTACGCTTCGGTCTATGAGGGTACGTAGACAACACTCTCCCCTCTCGTTGCTATGCATCACCATGATCTTGCGTGTGCGTAGGAATTTTTTTGAAATTACTACGAAACCCTACAGGTTCTGTAGTGCTAGCGTGGATGCTTGCATAAAACATTTCCCAAGTGCCTCCAATTCCTATCTCATGTTTAAAGCTGGTGGATCTCGTGTATCTAACACCCACAAACAATCCATCATGTAGTAATATTTGTTCTTTAGCAGACAAGTGGGAGAGCTGCCTAAGTGTGTAGGATATAAGAGTTATGTTTTTCCAACGCTACCCATAAATCCATTGTATCCTCATATAAATATCCAGCAACCGGTATCTACACTGGAATCCTTGCTTCACTCGATTTTTCATTCATGTTGTACATACAGCTGTACACCCTCGTGTACAAGATTGATTATTTAACCATCCATTTTTTTCTTTGAAAAAGAAGGTTGAAACCCCCAGCCTTCGCATCATGTGATGTACACAAACTGTTTTAATTAAAAGCTTATGCATGACAACGAGGTCGAATATATCAACGCTTCAATACATGAAATTGACTACTATGGCATAAATACGACAAAGTCGACCTCCTCCTCAACAATGCCTGGCCGACTTCTCGGTATAGTTCTAGCTAGCCTTAATTTCATGTTCCCAACGGAGATTAAATTTGTTGACCTTATGCATGCTTAATGAACGAACATATACAAAGTTGATTGCGGTTATCATATATGTGATCATCTCATATTCTCATCTGTGGGCTAGATGAACCTTGTCCGGGGTCTACTGTAGTTTATTTGTGCGTACATAGTTTTAGTTACAACAACTGTAATTTTTCTTATTTCATACTCCCTCCGTTTCTAAATATTTGTCTTTTTAGTGATTTCAAATGGACTAGTACATATGGATGTATATAGACATATTTTAGAGTGTAGATTCACTCATTTTGCTTCGTATGTAGTCATTTGTTGAAATCTTTAGAAAGATAAATTTAGGAACGGAGGGAGTATAATAGTTTGATTTCGTTGAGTGAGTCAAGCAAACTCCATTCGAGAGAATGATTCAAGATTTAACATGGGAGTACATCGCACTAGCTAGATAAAGCCAGTGTGTCTCATGGCCTGAATGTGAACTATAATCTTTAATCGCTCGATGACATATCTAATACAGTTGTCCTGTTGCTGGTATTTAATCGACCAAACACTACTAAAGCGTGATATACTGATATGAATTCTGAACCTTGTGACTCACATCTAGTATGTGGTGACCAGACAGAAACAGGCAAGAATTCTGAGGTACATGACAACTGGTGGGATAGTTTCCGGTGCGTCCAACCCCTACATACGCTCGTACCAACGAAGAATTGCAATACTTGATACCCATACAAATTAAAAATAGAATAAAATAGAAGGTGATCCCTTTCTCTCTCAAACTACTCGTCGGATGGCTACTGCAGGGCAACAACTTGAGGGCCCGGATACATAATGTGAACATGAAGAATGTATAGCTCGAGCTCAGCAACACACGTGCTCCCACCCGAACACTTTGTAAGCAAAGCAGCAAAGGTGCTTCAACACATTTCATAATTTTGTTTTGCAATTTAGTAGCACTGCCCAGAACCCATAGTATCATATCTTCTTTATACTCCTAGTAATGGAAAGGGGTGTTGGGGAACGTAGTAATTTTAAAAAAAATCCTACGCACACGCAAGATCATGGTGATGCACAGCAACGAGAGGGGAGAGTGGTGTCCACGTACCCTCGTAGACCGAAAGCGGAAGCGTTAGCACAACGTTGTTGATGTAGTCGTACGTCTTCACGATCCGACCGATCAAGTACCGAACGTACGGCACCTCCGAGTTCAGCACACGTTCAGCCTGATGACGTCCCTCGAACTCCGATCCAGCCGAGTGTTGAGGGAGAGTTTCGTCAGCACGACGGCGAGGTGACAATGTTTATGTTCTACCGACGCAGGGCTTCATCTAAGCACCGCTACAGCAACATCGAGGTGGACTTTGGTGGAGGGGGGCACCGCACACGGCTAAAAAATCAAACGATCAATTATTGTGTCTTTGGGGTGCCCCCTGAAGGAAATATGCCCTAGAGGCAATAATAAAGTTATTATTTATTTCCTTATATCATGATAAATGTTTATTATTCATGCTAGAATTGTATTAACCGGAAACATAATACATGTGTGAATACATAGACAAACAAAGTGGCACTAGTATGCCTCTACTTGACTAGCTCGTTAATCAAAGATGGTTATGTTTTCAAACCATGAACAATGAGTTGTTATTTAATTAACAGGATCACATCATTAAATGAATGATCTGATTGACATGACCCATTCCATTAGCTTAGCACCCGATCGTTTAGTATGTTGCTATTGCTTTCTTCATGACTTATACATGTTCCTATGACTATGAGATTATGCAACTCCCGTTTGCCGGAGGAACACTTTGTGTGCTACCAAACGTCACAACGTAACTGGGTGATTATAAAGGAGCTCTACAGGTGTCTCCAAAGGTAAATGTTGGGTTGGCGTATTTCGAGATTAGGATTTGTCACTCCGATTGTCGGAGAGGTATCTCTGGGCCCTCTCGGTAATGCACATCACTTAAGCCTTGCAAGCATTGCAACTAATGAGTTAGTTGCGGGATGATGTATTACAGAACGAGTAAAGAGACTTACCGGTAACGAGATTGAACTAGGTATTGGAATACCGACGATCGAATCTCGGGCAAGTAACATACCGATGACAAAGGGAACAACGTATGTTGTTATGCGGTCTGACCGATAAAGATCTTCGTAGAATATGTAGGAGCCAATATGGGCATCCAGGTCCCGCTGTTGGTTATTGACCGGAGACATGTCTCGGTCATGTCTACATTGTTCTCGAACCCGTAGGGTCCGCACGCTTAAGGTTACGATGACAGTTATATTATGAGTTTATGCATTTTGATGTACCGAAGGTTGTTCGGAGTCCCGGATGAGATCACGGACTTGACGAGGAGTCTCGAAATGGTCGAGACATAAAGATTGATATATTGGAAGCCTATGTTTGGATATCGGAAGTGTTCCGGATGAAATCGGGATTTTACCGGAGTACCGGGAGGTTACCGGAACCCCCCGGGGAGCTAGATGGGCCTTAATGGGCCTTGGTGGAAAAGAGAAGAGGCAGCCCATAGTGGGCCGCGCGCCCCTCCCCTCCCTTGGTCCGAATTGGACAAGGAGAGGGGCCGGCCCCTCTCTCTCTTTTCCCCCCTCCGCGAGTCCTATTCCAACTAGGATTGGGGGGGGAATCCTACTCCCAGAGGGAGTAGGACTCTCCTGGCGCGCCCTATGTGGCCGGCCGGCCTCCCCCCTTTGGTCCTTTATATACTGAGGCAGAGGCACCCTAGAGACACACAAGTTGATCCACGTGATCTTATTCTTAGCCGTGTGCGACGCCCCCTGCCACCATAGTCCTCAATAATATTGTAGCGGAGTTTAGGCCAAGCCCTGCTGCAGTAGTACATCAAGATCGTCACCACGCCGTCGTGCTGACGGAACTCTTCCCCGACACTTTGCTGGATCAGAGTCCGGAGATTGTCATCGAGCTGAACGTGTGCTAGAACTCGGAGGTGCCGTAGTTTCGGTGCTTGATCGGTCGGGCCGTGGAGACGTACGACTACATCAACCAAACGCTTCCGTTGTCGATCTACAAGGTACGTAGATCATACTCCCCCCCTCGTTGCTATGCATCACCATGATCTTGCGTGTGCGTAGGAATTTTTTTGAAATTATTACGTTCCCCATCACCCCCTGCCCCCGTATATAAAGGAGTGGAGGAGGGGGAGGGCCGGCCCTCTCTATGGCGCGCCCTAGGGGAGTCCTACTCCCACCGGGAGTAGGATTCTCCCTTTTCTAATAGAACTAGGAGCCCTTCCAAATAGTAGGAGTAGAAGGAAAGGAAAGGGAAGGGAAAAGGAGAAGGAAGAAAGGGGGCGTCCCCCCTCCCTAGTCCAATTCGGACCAGCCCATGGGGAGGGGTGCGGCCACCCTTTGAGGCCTTTCTCTCCTTTCCCGTATGGCCCATTAAGACCCAATACGAATTCCCGTAACTCCTCGGTACTCCCGAAAATACCCGAATCACTCAGAACCTTTCCGATGTCCGAATATAGTCGTCCAATATATCGATTTTTACGTCTCGATCATTTCGAGACTCCTTGTCATGTCCCCGATCTCATCCGGAACTCCGAACTCCTTCGGTACATCAAAACACATAAACTCATAATATAACCGTCATCGAACTTTAAGCGTGCGGACCCTACGGGTTCGAGAACTATGTAGACATGACCGAGACACGTCTCCGGTCAATAACCAATAGCGGGACCTGGATGCCCATATTGGCTCCTACATATTCTATGAAGATCTTTATCGATCAAACCGCATAACAACATACGTTGTTCCCTTTGTCATCGGTATGTTACTTGCCCGAGATTCGATCGTCGGTATCTCAATACCTAGTTCAATCTCGTTACTGGCAAGTCTCTTTACTCGCTCCGTAATACATCATCCCGTAACTAACTCATTAGTTGCAATGCTTGCAAGGCTTAAGTGATGTGTATTACCGAGAGGGCCCAGAGATACCTCTCCGACAATCGGAGTGACAAATCCTAATCTCGAAATACGCCAACCCAACAAGTACCTTCAGAGACACCTGTAGAGCACCTTTATAATCACTCAGTTACGTTGTGACGTTTGATGGCACACAAAGTGTTCCTCCGGTAAACGGGAGTTGCATAATCTCATAGTCATAGGAACATGTATAAGTCATGAAGAAAGCAATAGCAACAAACTAAACGATCAAGTGCTAAGCTAACGGAATGGGTCAAGTTAATCACATCATTCTCCTAATGATGTGATCCCGTTAATCAAATGACAACTCATGTCTATGATTAGGAAACATAACCATCTTTGATCAACGAGCTAGTCATACTAGTGACACTCTATTTGTCTATGTATTCACACATGTATTATGTTTCCGGTTAATACAATTCTAGCATGAATAATAAACATTTATCATGATATAAGGAAATAAATAATAACTTTATTATTGCCTTTAGGGCATATTTCCTTTAGTCTCCCACTTGCACTAGAGTCAATAATCTAGTTCACATCGCCATGTGATTTAATACCAATAGTTCACATCACCATGTGATTAACACCCATAGTTCACATCGACATGTGACCAACACCCAAAGGGTTTACTAGAGTCAATAATCTAGTTCACATCGCTATGTGATTAACACCCAAAGAGTACTAAGGTGTGATCATATTTTGCTTGTGAGAGAAGTTTAGTCAACGGGTTTGCCACATTCAGATCCATATGTATTTTGCAAATTTTTATGTCAACAATGCTCTGCACGGAGCTACTCTAGCTAATTGCTCCCACTTTTAATATGTATCCAGATTGAGATTTAGAGTCATCTAGATCAGTGTCAAAATTTGCATCGACGTAACCCTTTACGACGAACCTTTTGTCACCTCCATAATCGAGAAACATATTCTTATTCCACTAAGGATAATTTTGACCGTTGTCCAGTGATCTACTCCTAGATCACTATTGTACTCCCTTGCCAAAAACAGTGCAGGGTATACAATAGGTCTGGTACACAACATGGCATACTTTATAGAACCTATGGCTGAGGCATAGGGAATGACTTTCATTCTCTCTCTATCTTCTGCCATGGTCGGGTTTTGAGTCTTACTCAACTTCACACCTTGTAACACAGGCAAGAACTCCTTCTTTGACTGTTCCATTTTGAACTACTTCAAAATCTTGACAAGGTATGTACTCATTGAAAAACTTATCAAGCGTCTTGATCTATCTCTATATATCTTGATGCTCAATATGTAAGCAGCTTCACCGAGGTCTTTCTTTGAAGAACTCCTTTCAAACATTCCTTTATGTTTTGCAGAATAATTCTACATTATCTCCGATCAACAATATGTCATTTACATATACTTATCAGAAATGCTGTAGTGCTCCCATTCACTTTCTTGTAAATACAGACTTCACCGCAAGTCTGTATAAAACTATATGCTTTGATCAACTTATCAAAGCGTATATTCCAACTCCGAGATGCTCGCACTAGATGGATCGCTGGATCTTGCATATTTTGTTAGTACCTTTAGGATTGACAAAACCTTCTGGTTGCATCATATACAACTCTTCTTTAGTAAATCCATTAAGGAATGCAGTTTTGTTTATCCATTTGCCAGATTTCATAAAATGCGGCAATTGCTAACATGATTCGGACAGACTTAAGCATAAATACGAGTGAGAAACTCTCATCATAGTCAACACCTTGAACTTGTCGAAAACCTTTTTGCGGCAATTCTAGCTTTGTAGATAGTAACACTACTATCAGCGTCCATCTTCCTCTTGAAGATCCATTTAATCTCAATGGCTCACCGATCATTGCGCAAGTCAATCAAAGTCCATACTTTGTTCTCATACATGGATCTCATCTCAGATTTCATGGCCTCAAGCCATTTCGCGAAATCTGGGCTCATCATCGCTTCCTCATAGTTTGTAGGCTCGTCATGGTCAAGTAACATGTCCTCCAGAACAGGATTACCGTACCACTCTGGTGTGGATCTCACTCTGGTTTACCTACGGGGTTTGGTAGTAACTTGATCTGAAGTTACATGATCATTATCATTAGCTTCCTCGCTAATTGGGGTAGTAGTCACAGGAACAGATTTCTGTGACGAACTACTTTCCAATAAGGGAGCAGGTACAGTTACCTCATCAAGTTCTACTTTCCTCCCACTCACTTATTTCGAGAGAAACTCCTTCTCTAGAAAGGATCCATTCTCAGCAATGAATAATTTGCCTTCGGATCTGTGATAGAAGGTGTACCCAACATTTTCTTTTGGGTATCCTATGAAGACGCACTTCTTTGATTTGGGTTTGATCTTATCAGGTTGAAACTTTTTCACATAAGCATTGCAACCTCAAACTTTAAGAAACGACAGCTTATGTTTCTTGCCAAACCATAGTTCATATGGTGTCGTCTCAACGAATTTAGATGGTGCCCTATTTAATGTGAATGTAGCTGTCTCTAATGCATAACCCCAAAACGATAGTGGTAAATCGGTAAGAGACATCATAGATCGCACCATATCTAATAAAGTACGATTACGACGTTCGGACACACCATTACACTGTGGTGTTCCAGGTGGCGTGAGTAGTGAAACTATTTCACATTGTTTTAACTGAAGGCCAAACTCGTAACTCAAATATTTAACTTCTGCGATCATATCGTAGAAACTTTTATTTTTGTTACGATGATTCTCCACTTCACTCTGAAATTCTTTGAACTTTTCAAATGTTTCAGACTTGTGTTTCATCAAGTAGATATACTCATATCTGCTCAAATTATCTGTAAAGATCAGAAAATAATGATACCTGCCGCGAGCCTCAATATTCATCGGACCACATACATCAGTATGTATGATTTCCAACAAATTTGTTGCTCGCTCCATTGTTCCAGAGAACGGAGTCTTAGTCATCTTGCCCATGAGGCATGGTTCGCAAGCATCAACTGATTCATAATCAAGTGATTCCAAAAGCCCATCAACATGGATTTTCTTCATGTGCTTTACACCAATATGACCTAAACGGCAGTGCCACAAATAAGTTGCACTATCATTATTAACTTTGCATCTTTTGGCTTCAATATTATGAATATGTGTATCACTGCGATCGAGATCCAACAAACCATTTTCATTGGGTGTATGACCATAGAAGGTTTTATTCATGTAAACAGAACAACAATTATTCTCTAACTTAAATGAATAACCGTATTGCAATAAACATGATCAAATCATATTCATACTCAACGCAAACACCAAATAACACTTATTTAGGTTTAACATTAATCCTGAAAGTATAGGGAGTGTGTGATGATGATCATATCAATCTTGGAACTACTTCCAACACACATTGTCACTTCACCCTTAACTAGTCTCTGTTTATTTTGCAACTCCCATTTCGAGTTACTAATCTTAGCAACTGAACTAGTATCAAATACTAAGGGTTTGCTATAAACACTAGTAAAGTACACATCAATAACATGTATATCAAATATAACTTTGTTCACTATGCCATCCTTCTTATCCGCCAAGTATCTAGGGCAGTTCCACTTCTAGTGACCAGTCCCTTTGTAGTAGACGCACTTAGTATCAGGCTTAGGTCCAGACTTGGGCTTCTTCACTTGAGCAGCAACTCGCTTGTCGTTCTTCTTGAAGTTCCCCTTCTTCCCTTTGCCGTTTTCTTGAAACTAGTGGTCTCGTCGACCATCAACACTTGATGTTTTTCTTGATTTCTACCTTCGTCGATTTCAGCATCACGAAGAGCTTGGGAATTGTTTCCGTTATCCCTTGCATATTATAGTTCATCACGAAGTTCTACTAACTTGGTGATGGTGACTAGAGAATTCTGCCAATCACTATCTTATCTGGAAGATTAACTCCCACTTGATTCAAGCGATTGTAGTACCCAGACAATCTGAGCACATGTTCACTGCTTGAGCTATTCTCCGCGTCTTTTAGCTATAGAACTTGTTGGAGACTTCATATCTCTCAACTCGGGTATTTGCTTGAAATATTAACTTCAACTCCTGGAACATCTCATATGGTCCATGACGTTCAAAACGTCTTTGAAGTCCCGATTCTAAGCCGTTAAGCATGGTGCACTAAACTATCAAGTAGTCATCATATTGAGCTAGCCAAACGTTCATAACGTCTGCATTTGCTCCTGCAATAGGTCTGTCACCTAGCGGTGCATCAAGGACATAATTCTTTTGTGCAGCAATGAGGATAAACCTCAGATCACGGACCCAGTCTGCATCATTTCTACTATCATCTTTCAACTTAGTTTTCTCTAGGAACATATATAAAACATAGGGAAGCAACAACGCAAGCTATTGATATACAACATAGATATGCTAATACTACCAGGACTAAGTTCATGATAAATTAAAGTTCAATTAATCATATTACTTAAGAACTCCCACTTAGATAGACATCCCTCTAATCATCTAAGTGATCACGTGATCCAAATCAACTAAACCATAACCGAGCATCACGTGAAATGGAGTAGTTTTCAATGGTGAACATCACTATGTTGATCATATCTACTATATGATTCACGCTCGACCTTTCGGTCTCAGTGTTCCGAGGCCATATCTGCATATGCTAGGCTCGTCAAGTTTAACCTGAGTATTCTGCGTGTGCAAAACTGGCTTGTACCCGTTGTAGATGGACGTAGAGCTTATCACACCCGATCATCACGTGGTGTCTGGGCACGACGAACTTTGGCAACGGTGCATACTCAGGAAGAACACTTTTATCTTGAAATTTAGTGAGAGATCATCTTATAAAGCTACCGCCGAACTAAGCAAAATAAGATGTATAAAAGATAAACATCACATGCAATCAAAATATGTGACATGATATGGCCATCATCATATTGTGCCTTTGATCTCCATCTCCAAAGCATCGTCATAATCTCTATCGTCACCGGCATGACACCATGATCTCCATCATCTTGATCTATATCAATGTGTCATCATAAGGTCGTCTCGCCAACTATTGCTATCGCATAGCGATAAAGTAAAGCAATTATTTGGCACTTGCATCTTATGCAATAAAGAGAAAAGCATAAGGCTTCTGCCAGTTGCCGATAACTTTAACAAACATGATCATCTCATACAACAACTTATATCTCATCACGTCTTGACCATAGCACATCACAACATGCCCTGCAAAAATAAGTTAGACGTCCTCTACTTTGTTGTTGCAAGTTTTACGTGGCTGCTACGGGCTGAGCAAGAACCGTTCTTACCTACGCATCAAAACCACAACGATAGTTCGTTAAGTTAGTGATGTTTTAACCTTCTCAAGGACCGGGCGTAGCCACACTCAGTTCAACTAAAGTTGGAGAAACTGACACCCGCCAGCCACCTGTGTGCAAAGCACGTCGGTAGAACCAGTCTCGCGTTAGCGTACGCGTAATGTCGGTCCGGGCCGCTTCATCCAACAATATCGCCGAACCAAAGTATGACATGCTGGTAAGTAGTATGACTTATATCGCCCACAACTCACTTGTGTTTTACTCGTGCATATGACATCTACGCATAAAACCTGGCTCGGATGCCACTGTTGGGGAACGTAGTAATTTCAAAAAAATTCCTATGCACACGCAAGATCATGGTGATGCACAGCAACGAGAGGGGAGAGTGTTGTCCACGTATCCTCGTAGACCGAAAGCGGAAGCGTTAGCACAACGCGGTTGATGTAGTCGTACGTCTTCACGATCCGACCGATCAAGTACCGAACGTACGGCACCTCCGAGTTCAGCACACGTTCAGCCCGATGACGTCCCTCGAACTCCGATCTAGCCGAGTGTTGAGGGAGAGTTTAGTCAGCACGACGGCGTGGTGACGATGTTGATATTCTACCGACGCAGGGCTTCGCCTAAGCACCGTTACAGCAATATCGAGGTGGACTTTGGTGGAGGGGGGCACCGCACACGGCTAAAAGATCAAACGATCAATTGTTGTGTCTTTGGGGTGCCCCCGTATATAAAGGAGTGGAGGAGGGGGAGGGCCGACCCTCCCTATGGCGCGCCCTAGGGGAGTCCTACTCCCACCGGGAGTAGGATTCCCCCTTCCCTAGTAGAACTAGGAGTCCTTCCAAGTAGTAGGAGTAGAAGGGAAGGAAAGGGAAGGGAAAAGGAGAAGGAAGGAAGGCGGCCCCCCCTCCCTAGTCCAATTCGGACCAGCCCATGGGGAGGGGTGCGGCCACCCTTTGAGGCCTTTCTCTCCTTTCCCGTATGGCCCATTAAGGCCCAATACGAATTCCCGTAACTCCCCGGTACTCCCGAAAATACCTGAATCACTCGGAACCTTTCTGATATCCGAATATAGTCGTTCAATATATCGATCTTTACGTCTCGACCATTTCGAGACTCCTCGTCATGTCCCCGATCTCATCCGGGACTCCGAACTCCTTCGATACATCAAAACACATAAACTCATAATATAACCGTCATCGAACTTTAAGCGTGCGGACCCTACGGGTTCGAGAACTATGTAGACATAACCGAGACACGTCTCCGGTCAATAACCAATAGCGGAACCTGGATGCTCATATTGGCTCCTACATATTCTACGAAGATCTTTATCGGTCAAACCGCATAACAACATACGTTGTTCCCTTTGTCATCGGTATGTTACTTGTCCGAGATTCGATCGTCGGTATCTCAATACCTAGTTCAATCTCGTTACTGGCAAGTCTCTTTACTCGTTTCGTAATACATCATCCCGCAACTAACTCATTAGTTGCAATGCTTGCAAGGCTTAAGTGATGTGCATTACCGAGAGGGCCCAGAGATACCTCTCCGACAATCGGAGTGACAAATCCTAATCTCGAAATATGCGAACCCAACAAGCACCTTCGGAGACACCTGTAGAGCACCTTTATAATCACCCAGTTACGTTGTGACGTTTGGTGGCACACAAAGTGTTCCTCCGGTAAACGGGAGTTGCATAATCTCATAGTCATAGGAACATGTATAAGTCATGAAGAAAGCAATAGCAACAAACTAAACGATCAAGTGCTAAGCTAACGGAATGGGTCAAGTCAATCACATCATTCTCCTAATGATGTGATCCCGTTAATCAAATGACAACTCATGTCTATGGTTAGGAAACATAACCATCTTTGATTAACGAGCTAGTCAAGTAGAGGCATACTAGTGACACTCTGTTTGTCTATGTATTCACACATGTATTATGTTTCCGATTAATACAATTCTAGCATGAATAATAAACATTTATCATGATATAAGGAAATAAATAACAACTTTATTATTGCCTCTGGGGCATATTTCCTTCAGAGGGTACAATTATTTCCAACAACTTTTTCCGGGCAGAAAGGCTTCCAGTTCCAGTTCATTGTCAATCACGTCTCATGTTTTTGTTTTACCCATCTGATGCAATAACATATTTACAAGGTATAGCTTATGCGAGTTTTTGAAAAAAAGAGAGGGAAGGTTTTAGGCTTCCATGGTGTAGCATTAAGAAAGCCACAGTGGTTTCATGCGTTTGGTAACCGGAGACAAAGGTCTGAATGTTTAGCCGCCCAACTTCACATTCATACACTACAATTTGCAGACGTGGCACAACAGTATCGCTGACCATTTGTAAGTAGAGGAATGCAACACAATCGAAAGAAAAGCTCTATAGATCAAGGAACGAATAGGCAGCCACTGAATGAGCCAAGTCCCCGTTACGCCGGTACCACAGACTAAACTCACCAATCGTGAGGAGAGGAATTGTCCAACCACATGTATCCCCATATACGATCTGGCTAACAAGATAATTGTTTCAAAGCACCATGATTAGATCCAAGTTCTACTTTTCTATCCAGCCCTACAAGTTTTGGGCCTTCCGTAGTAGAGGTCAAGCAAAGTTCTCCGGTGATACTATTGATACTCACGTAAAACATTTCCCAGGTGCCTCCAACTCCTATCTCATGTTTAAAGCTGGTGAATCTCGTATATCTAGCACCTATACACAATCGATCATATAGCAACATTTGGTTTTTAGCAGACAAGCAGGGGAGCTGCCTAAGTGTGTATATAAGAGCTATGCTTTTCCAACGCTATCCATGAATCCATTATATCCTCATATAAATATCCAGCAAACAGCAAGGACACTCGATTGATAGCAGCACATCTCGAGATTTGGGCAATGGCTTACTGGTCGGGTCACATTGGCACATAATTGCTGACCAACCAGGATACAGAATTTTGGTTTCTAACTCTTATTACATTTCATTGCCTTCACGGTATTCCCCAATTAGACTCAACTTTTTTAATAGTGATACATCTGCATTCATGAGTCACGAACTAATTCTCATATCATTCGTCCCTGTGAAAACGTGTTGTTTTAAAATGCTCGGCCAGTAACGTGGTCGTCCCTACCCATTTCCTAAAATATTGGAGTTATGCAATATATATTGATAAAACATGTCAAAACTTGGAGAAAATAAAGTTGAGAAGCAATATTAGAGTGGTCTAACAACAATACATGTCATTTCTTTTTGGGCTTATGGACCGCTACCAAAATAGATTATTTGGTCACCACACACGCACGCACGCACGCACGCACGCACGCAGAAATAAAGCAACATGTGTTTCCCCGATTTTAACATCTGGTCACCGCTTTATTTTATTTTCCTATTCTGAGATGGTACAAAATATTTATACTCGGTCTGCTAGAAAAGAAAAAACAGTTTGTCTAAAATTTCATACATGGGCTGCGGACGCTATAGCCCAGCGAGCCAGAACACTTATTTTTCTGCCCACGCAGCTGAAATAACCCTATTTGCTGTACGCGTCGCACAGGAAACAAAAGACTTGGCCACTCCGTTTTTGTTTTTATGTTGTTTTTGTTCTTCTTTTCTGTTTTTTAATTTTCTCCCTTATAAGTTTACTTTTTTTTCCTTTTTTGCAAATTTAAACTTTTCAAAAAGGTTTAGATTTCCATTTTTGCTCAATTTTTTTTAAAAAAATTCTTCTAAAATTGTCCTGAATGTTCGAAACATGTTCCCGTTTTCATAAATTGTTCACAAATTCAAAAAATAATCGTGATTTTTATTAATGGTTGAAGTTTTCAAAAATGTTTGTGAACTTCAAAAAGTGTTCCTGTTTCAAATTTTCCATTTTCCCCCAAAATGTATGGAATTTTTAAATTTTGTTTCATAATTTTGAAAATTGTGCACGTTTCCAAGTATATTTGGCAATTCATAATAATAATTATTTCTGAAAATTAAAAACTCAAAAAGATGTTTTGATCTGATGTTGCAGTATGTTCTTAAATATTCACGCTAGCCATTGGTTAGCAGGACGCATTTCTTCGTGTGGTTAGCAGCACTCAAACAGGAAAAAGCAAAAATAGTTGCTCTGTCTCCTAGGTTGTATTGGACCTTAGGTGGTGTTTGGTTCTCTAGTCCTAGGACTTTTTCTAGTTCCAACTAAAAAGTCCCTAGTCCCTAAAAAGTCCCTTCCTGTTTGTTTTCCAAGACTAAAAAGTCCCTAGTCCCTTCCTAGAGGTTATTAAATGACCATGTTGCCCCTAGTATATAGAAAAATAACAATCAAACAACACCATGGGGTGGCGGGCCAATGGGTGCATGGAGGAGCATTGTTAGAAAAGTCCCAAAAAGACTCTCCTTGATGGTCTTCTTCATTTAGTCTCAAATGCCTAATTTAGTCCCTAAAAAGTCTCTCCCGTTTGGTAAAAAAGTCTCTAAGAAGGACTTTTTCTAGTCCCTACACAAAAAATTCCCTGGAAACAAACACCCCCTTAGCCGCACTCCCCTAATGGGTCTGCTCCGCATCCAGCCATCAATCCTCGCTGAGGGAGGCAAAATATTTTCTGGCCGTAGGGAATCGAACTTGCGATGTCTCATCCGGTTCCTCAGGAGGATGCCAATTGAGCAAGTCAGCTTTGTTACATAAAAACGGTTGGTACTTCTATTAACTACACGTATTTGTTTAATCTATTCCGCACGTAGTTCATGATTCTTTTTCGTTCGTCCCCCGGGTGGGCCGAACTAGGCCTACCACGCATGTCTTTTTTCCCTCAAATGAACGAGCATAAAAGAATTAGGATGCGAGGGAATTAAACTATGGATCTTCCCTATTGTGCCGCAGGACAAAACCAACTCAGGCAGCTTGCAATTATGATAGCAATAGTCCCTCCTTGAAGCTTTATACTAAATTACATCTTTTTTCAAATGTCTCTAAGTTGTCTGAAAATAAGGAAGTTGTCTCGAGAATCATGAGAAGAACGAGGGACTCCATAAATTATTACCGGTGGTAGCTTGCACGTGCCAATAAAAGTGAAAATGCTTATTGGTGAAAAAATTGTGCATGTTCCAATAAAAAAGAATATGTTGGTTTGGCTCTAACTATAAAAATTGTGGGCGCGTGAGCACTAAAATAATCAAAAAGCATAAACCCTAACAAAGAGGGGACATTCATGACTCATTATGCTAAGGCAACGGGATTTATGTGGTGCAATTAGTAATCCATCCAGTTATTCCATCATATGAGAGAGTGGTTGAAACAACCTTTGCCCCGAAGGTCATCGCGCAGACACCAAATGATGAGGCAACCACAAACCAAAGACGGTGGCGGACCCGGAGGAGAAAAATGCACGAATTGGGTGGTCGCCGCCACGTCGACCAACCTTACCACTATGAAGATCTCGCGGGCCAAATATGACCCAAAAAAGACCGCAGCTCCTCGCTCTGTTGCCCATGGTGGACACATCAATTATCTCACACGTTGGTTCTCGCAAAAAATAATATCTCACTAGTTGTAACGCGCGGGCATATGTGCTAGTAAATTATTATTTGTGCAACTACTTCATGGCGATTTTATGAGACTTGTTACACATACTTACGTGTGATAGCTATCTCTTTCGCCCCTCCCTTCCCCGCCATCCTTCCTATGTTTAAATTCTGGCTCTGTTCATGAAGGTCACCATCAAATACCTCGTGTAGTTTAGTTATAAGGTCAAATTTAGTTTCAACTGATTAAATTCCGTCCTTCTGGTTGTAAATATGTCAAACTTTGTTAAGTCCCATTCATTTTTATGCCCGCTTCATTTCAAATTGGCCGGACATTTGTTGCCCACGGTTGGATGGCTGACGCCTAGCCCTCTATCCACGGATGGATCTATTTGTTGTCGTCCATCTGGTAACCGCGTTGGAGGTGCCCTCAGGCCAACTCCACCGCGCGACCCTATCTTGTCCGCCCCCGTTCGTTTGGGGTAAAAGGGACAAACGAGACGACCCAGCGCGCGGGCGCAAACGGACTTTTGTCCGTTTTGTGTCTGCTTTCGACCCATCCCCGGCCCAAAGTTGCGCCGGTTTTGGGGTGAAACGGACAGCGCGCGGACGGGCGGGACGCGCGCGCTTGTCCTCCCCTGGCTCGCCTGTCGGTGGGAGAAACCAAAACCCCCCACGCCCATTTGACGCCATTTCCCCCAAACCCTCCCACGTCCCTCCCGCCGCCCCCTCTCTCCCCGTCCATGGCCGACGCCCCGTCGAGTTCCGGCGGCCTGGCCGTCGACCCGACCGCAAAGGTGAAGAAGAAGGCGTCAAGGAAGCCGCGGTCGGAGTGCACGCCGGAGAAGATTGCCAAGTTGGACGCGGAATCGGCGAAGAGGAGGGAACGGAGAGCGGCCATCAAGATCAATGCCGTCGCGGCCAAGTTCGCCGCCCAGCGCGAGGAGCTGGAGGCCGCGCGGCGCAAGGCCGTTGCCGACGAGAAGGAGGACCTCGTCAACAAAGCGCACGCCATCCTCATGCTTGGCATGGGCCCTCCGGCAGGGTTCCATGCAGCGGCCGTCGGCCCGGCGAGTACAGACTCGTCGGTCGCCCGGCCTACGCACTGCCAGTCGCCGACGTCGCGTGCCGCGTCCATATCGCCCGGCTTTTCTCCGCCCAGGCACGACGGCCAGACCCGTTTCTCGGCGCCGCCGGACGTGGGCTTGTTCGCGCCGTCCACACCACGCCCCGCGGCCGTCATCGACCTCAATGTCACGCCTGGGTCCAGCAGCGGCGGGCGGCCGTCCGTCGAGATGCAAAGAAAGCAGGCGCGTGCACCATTCACGGGCACCATGCCGCCCCCCCGCGTGTTGTTTAACGGAATGCCAACCTCAACGCCGATGGTGGACGACCCCTTCTACAACCAGTACATGGAGGACGTGATCTTCCAGGGTGGGCATGGCCGTGCCTACGACCCCGAGGAGACCCAAAGTCAGGATGGCCGCGCCCAGTACGTGCCCGATGAGGAGGCCGACAACCGTGCTGACTACGACCATGGTGATTCGTGGCATGAAGACGACGACATCTATGTCGAAGGTGAAGATGAAGATGAAGCCAATGATGTTGATATTAGTGGCGCTCCATTGTTCATAGACGAGCTCACCCAAAGAGCGGAAGCACAAAAGAAGCGGAAGAGCATTCGCACCGGTTCATATACACAAGATGAGGACAAGTTGATTTGTCAATGTTGGATGGAGATTAGCCAAGATCCAAGAACCGGAGCGCAACAAAAGGGCGTTGTTTTTTGGACAAGAGTCCACAAAACATTCCATGAAAGGAAGATGTTTGAGTCCTACCAAATTACAAGCAACCGTGGCATCGGTTCGATTCAAAAAAGATGGCTGTTCATCCAACAAGAGTGCAACAAGTATTGTGCCGCATTTGAGAGCGTTGAAGCACGGCCCGTGAGTGGTCTCGGCGTTGGGGACATGGTATGCTTTTCTCTTTCTAGCCCTTTCCTTGCTACGGCCATGATACTTCGGCCGTGTATATGTTTGCATGTTCACTTGTTGTTGATCATGTGGTGTAGGCATTTCAATCTTTGGAGGCATTCAAGGCCCGGCACAATGACAAGCCATTCACTCTTACGCATTGTTGGACGCTCATCAACAATCGCCCTAAGTTCAAGGATCAATACCGTGAACTTCAAAGAAAGAGAGGCAAGAAAATAGCCAAGTTCGCCGGAGGTGGGGATGGCGAGGCGTTGAAGAGGCCGAGGGGCAAGACCAACTCCAAGGTGGACGACATACGTGACGCCTCAACCATGGCCTTGCATGAAACTTTGCATGGCATAATGTCACATAAGGATGTGAGGGACGAGAAGAAGCGGCAAAGCAAGGACAAGCAAATGAAGCAATACCTAGACCTCCAAAGACAGAAGCTTGAGATGGAGGAGGCGGCCAAGAAGAGGAAGATAGATATGGAGGAGGCGGCCCGGCAAAGGCAGCTCGACATGGAAGAGGCCGCCCGGCAAAGGCAGCTTGACATCGAGGCCGACAACGTCAAGGCCAGGCAGAGGCAGCTCGACATCGAGGCCACCAATGCCGCCACCAAAGCGAAGGAGGTGGCCCTTGCGATCATGAGCGTGGACTTGTCGAAGATGAGCGAGAAGACGAGGACCTGGTTCGAGGCCAAGCAGAAGGAGATGCTCGACGCCGAAGGCCTGAATTAGGTCGTCCGATCGGCGTGGCCGTTCTTTTTGGAGGCTGGCATGGGTGCCGCCCGCCCGCTGGGCCGCTGGCAGTGTGCCGGCGAAAAAACATTCACTTTGAAGGCCGGCTGTGTTGTCGGCCGCTGGCTGTGTTGCCGGCGAGGACAACTATTCATTTTGGAGGCTGGCTGTGTTGCCGGCAATGGTCGTGTAGGCCGCTGGCTTTGTTGCCGGCGTGATGAACTGGGGTCGTGAACTGGGACTTGGCATTTGAAACGTCCCTTTTTTTAAAATAGACGCGGACAGGATGGGGCAAAAGGATGCGTCCGCGCGGTGGGCGCACGGCCGCCGCATCCCACAACAGGGCCGGACACGATCCCAAATCCCTATCAAAAAAATAAAAACAGAACAAAACGGACGTTCGTTTAGGGTCATGCGATGGAGTTGGCCTCACAGACTTCACGGTCCTTGCATCGCACTTCACTGGAACATTCCTGGCGGTACTGAATCGTCATGGGACATCACCCTGCGCGTCGTGTGCAACGCTCAAGGCATAGACGACGACTTGAACACCCAGGCCAGTCGCAAGTCTTCTCGAAAAAAAGTTACGTACATGTCACAGTTCACTGGCGTGTCCACGCGGTTTATGTTTGTTCTCTGATGCTTCCGACGACGCACGGCCCAGAGGACAAAGAGGCCTCGAGGCTCGCCACAGCCTCGCACACGCACCCACCCGCGCGCCTCTGCTCCTCCCCTCCCCGTTGACCCACCAACGACCTCCTCCTCCGCCGCCCGCCCGCCCGCCATGTCCGACAGCACCCACCGCGAGAGATCCTGCTGCGGCAGCCTGTTCACCTTCCTCGTCGCCGCCGGCTTCGTCATCCTCATCTACTGGGCCATCTTCCAGCCGCACCACATCCGCGCGACGGTCAGCTCCGCCACGCTCGCCAACCTCACCGTGGCCCGCGACAACGCCACCGTCTCCTACCGCCTCACCGTCGGGCTCGAGCTCTACAACCCCAGCCTCCGCGTGCCCATCTACTACGACGCGCTCGACGCCGAGCTCCGCGCCGGCGGCGGCGGCGCCCCCCTCGGCGGCCCCGCTGCCCGCGTCGCCTCCTCCCCGGCGGAGTTCCTGCAGCGCAGGAAGAGCGCCGACACGGTCAGGCTGGAGTTCGACGGGAGCGGCGGCGTCGGCGTCCCCGGCGACGTCGCCGGGGAGCTAGCGAGGGGGGCGGGCGCGGGGGCCGTGAGCTTTGAGGTGGACGTGGATGCGCGGGTGCGCTACAGGTTCGCCAGCATCAAGATCCGCCAGAAGCCGAGGATTTGGTGCTGGCTCACGGTTCCGGTCAAGCCGGAGGGTGGCGTCGGCGTCGGCGGCGCTCTGGCCTCCGGCGAGCGTTGTAGCGTTAAGTACTGATGAAGCTTCTTGGGCAGTTCTCTGCCAGTCTGGCTGGAGCCATCTTGTTTGGAGATCCCACGGTGTGCCGGTTTGATGTCGATTTCATTTTTGCAAATATTCATATT
Organism: Triticum urartu; assembly: GCF_056163025.1. Taxonomy (NCBI): domain Eukaryota; kingdom Viridiplantae; phylum Streptophyta; class Magnoliopsida; order Poales; family Poaceae; genus Triticum; species Triticum urartu. The sequence goes on from NC_141878.1 coordinate 103,945,467, forward strand.
GTTGGTGTGATGTGTATTTCTGTAGGATTGTTTGCCTGTCATTGAATATTGGTTGCATTCTTGGGGATTAATTCATTGATTGGCTGAACGGTTGATGTCATTTCATCCTAACTCTTGATAAATGTCAAATGTTGATCAGATTCTGTTCAGGAGACAAGACTTATATGGTCGAGAAACATTGTTACCCATTACTACATCCATTTCAAGTTCTGACAAGGTTGATTGTCACACCATGGCTCCTTGGCTTCTCGTCTCCTCTTGACAAGCTGCTGCAGCTGCCATACATACCTGAAGACGTTGGCAACTTTCTCCACGGTCTTTATATGTTTTCTTCTCTTGGCCTGGGTATGACGTTTTGGTCTGAAGACAAGTGGCATCACCCTGTGAAGAACAGGCACTGCTTTCACTTCAGTTAAAATGGCATAGGACCCTGAGCAAAGAAACATCAACAAATCAATATTCATTTAGTGGCAGCATCATGAGAACAGAAGAGATTTAGCTATGTGCATCTTAATTATGTAGAGGCCGGATGTAATACTTAAATGTTTTAAGTAATAAAATGCCTGTTTTCGGAAAAAAATGAGAACAAAAGAGATGAATTAATGGATCGATGAAACATACAGATAACCATCTTGTAGCCAACAATGTCCGGGGTGAGATCAATGAAACATAAATAGATGTCAGTCCTTGGAGATAATATTGGCATAACCATGTTTAGCACAGATGAAAAACAGCCGATCGACCAAACCAGGAACTACTACATGTATATGCATCTGATGGCTTCATTTTTTTCTAACTGGAAATATGTAGAGAATAATGTTGCCAATCACGTTTAAGATAAATATACATGTCAACTTTGAACGGACTGAACTAAGTATACATGTTTTCTTTGGATAGAAAATGAACTAACACCTTAGAGCATATCTAACCGATTCCCTAAAAGGCGTTAGAGGAGGATAGATTATGTTTTCGTCCTCTGCGGGCGCCAAACTGATCCCTATCGTCATTAGAAGAGGACAATTTTCACTCCGAAGACGCCCGACTCTCAAATATACTCAGCCGCCCACTCGTGGAGTAAAAGTTTTGGCCTCTCCCCCGTGCCCGCGACGTTGCCACCCTGCGCCATGTCATCTTCGGCATAGCTTTCGGCGACCACCCAGCGCCTCTGCCGACACCCCGTTGCCTCCACTGCCCTCTTGCCACACTCCGATACGGTCGCTGCCATCGCCGGTATCGAACTCTATCCTCGCCGCCACCGGCACATCTATCCCATCGTTGGAAGGACAGACCGGATCTTCTTCCTCCGAGCCTCTCCGTCAACTTTCGGCCATCTCGAAGCCCTGCCGACCACTAGTAGCTTCGGCATCGGCTCAACATCGCCAGCAGGCCGTGACACCTCTGTCGTCCTTCAAGTGTTCGATGGTTTGCCTAGGTGAGTTTTTTTCGTGTTTTTGCAACTCGTTTTTCTTTTGACAATCGAATTGAACCGTGTCATTGGCGCACGCTGTAGATGAAGAGGTGGAGGGAGATGATTTTTGAAGACTCGTCGGAGGAGGAAGACGATGATGACTTCGAAATGACCATTGGCATGATCATCAACGAGGGTTTTCGGCGGCTGGGAAGAGGCTCTCAATTCGTCCATATACACATGCCAAGAATATGAGTGAGTACTTCAACCCCAATCCAACCTATTCGGAGAAGTATTTTCGCCAATGATTTCGGGTGCACGCAAATCTCTTTCTCACCGGTGCAAAAGTTATGGAGAAGCATGATGATTGATTGAAACCCAGGAGGATTTACATTCCTTCTATTCCAAATCCTATACGCAAGAGCAACTCCTTTGAGGAGACAGGATTAGTGTCGTTACCTCAAGAACGAGGCCTGGACCTGTATACGACTTGCGTAATCCATCTGCGCATCATAGATACACCCCGTTCATACCCTTATTCTATTGTCAGGTTTAGAATCACGACAGCTACGCACGAGAGATCTTCGTGATTCTTCACGTCTGGACGGACGAGCGCAGGACGGTGGCACCGTTGGGCGCCGTGGTGGCGTCGACGGATGTCCGGCCTGGCAGGGAGATGATGCAGATCTGTCTCCTGAAGATGGGTCAGTGGTCCGATAATGATGGCGGCTTCTAAAATGTGTGCATGTGGTCTGCGATTTAGGTACGTTGCACCGGTTGTTGGTCCCGATACGTTATATGGATAGATCGGCGACGACACCAGTTTTAGATATGGGGAGTGAGAGCACTCCACATTATCGAGTTTGTAGGTGTGAGTGATGGCTTCGGGTGGATTGATGCATGTTCTTGTCAGACCTTTGTGGAACAATTAATAAAGATGGATGCATGTATCAATTGATGCAGAGGCCAGGGGTTGAACCTCTTTTTCCAAAAAAAAGAACCACGACAGTGCATCCAAAGAGATAAAGTGCAAGGCCTTTGATGATGTGTATCATGGCTGTTGTAGTGCTCGCCTATCGGTGTTCGGCCGACGCCATTGACGACTATGTCCGCATTGGAGAAGATACAATCTTAGAGGTTATTTGAGGTACACAAAATTCGAGATTGAGATCTTTGGGCCGGGGTACTTGAAGGCACCCACCGATGAAGACACCGAGGGGTATTGGGATTGAATGAAGAACAAGGATGGCATGGGATGCCTGGATCAATTGACTGCATACACTGGAGATGAAATAATTGTCCCGCTGGATGGAAAATTCACTACAAAGGCTATGGCAAAGATACACCAATCATCTTGAGGCTATTGAATCGGATGATCTATAGATTTGGCATTTATTGTTTGGATTGTCTTGCTCTCACAATGACCTGAATGTGCTGTCGAGATCACACACTGTTCGCTAGGTTTGTTGTCAAAGATGCTCCTCCTTGCCACTACGATGCCAATGGCCATGAGTACACGACGGGTAGTAACCTTGCAGATGGCATCTATCCTTCATGGGTCATATTTGTCAAGATAACCCCGCATCATAAAGGTAATAAGAGATTGCAATGTGTGAAGACCGACAAAGAAGGATGTGGAGAGAGCTTTAGATGTGATTCAGAAGCGCTTTGGTATCATTTGTGGCCATGTGAGTATTGAAACTCCAAGGTCCTAATAAAAATAGTGACATGTTGCATCATCTTGCATAACATAACCATTGAAGATGAGAGAGGCATGCCAGAGAATTTTTGGTACATCTCGAATGGAAATCCTATTGAGTCAGAGCACGATGCAAACATAATACACATATTCCTCACATTGCATCGCAACATCGAGAACCAAAAAGTTCAAAAACCCTGCTCCAGGATGATCTTTGTAACACCCTGTTATGCCTAGCAGGATCAAGACTGGCCTCATAGACCAACACTAGTCTTTTCTGTGCACTTGTCCTCACTCGTGCGCACTCAGGAGGTACTTCCCGGTTGTTCACCCATCCTAAAATTACCCCAAGCCAAGCACGCTTAACTTCAGAGTTCTTTTGAATGAGCTTCCGGAAAAAAAGGAATTCCTTGTTTATATGAGTAGTCTATCATTCCTTCCTATTAAGCTAGGCTCTCACGTACACCCCTACTCAAAGGAACCGCGTCCTTGTCGGCCCATCAGGAACGTTCCCTATTAGCACACGTATGCGTGTCTAGTTCGGCACATGTGCCATGCTGTGTGCCACAACGAGCCACATGCGCAATGCGCCACATGCACACACACACACACACACACGACACATTTGACCCACGCATGCCCGTGTAACCGCAAGGGCCGGCTCTGATACCAATTGTAACACCCTGTTATGCCTGACGGGATCAAGACTGGCCCCATAGACCAACACTAGTCTTTTCTGTGCACTTTGTCCTCACTCGTGCACACCCAGGAGATACTTCCTGATCGGTCACTCATCCTAGAATTACACCAAGCCAAGCACGCTTAACTTCGGAGTTCTTTTGAATGGGCTCCCAAAAAGAAGGAATTCCTTGTTTATATGAGTAGTCTATCATTCCTTCCTATTAAGCTAGGCTCTCACAATCTTGTTGAGCATCAATGACATCTCCATAGCACTTCATAGTTGTGCTTTTATCATTCTCTTTGTTTCATTTGAACCCTTTCGTGTGTTTGAACTTGTATAATTTGGTCTGTACACATTGAATTTATAATATTCATGAATTTTGTGAACCTAAACTATTATGTTTGCATTTAATAATTGCACAAATAGGTAAACTAAAACTAGAAAGATTCGACAAAAAATATTTAGGAAGTTAAGTTTAGGGGATTGGTTAGAAACCACATTATGTAGAGAAGCAAATACACTCATCTCAAGGATACTCGGCCGTTTACTCTAAATTATAGGGAATCAGTTAGAGATGCTCTTACAAAGCTTATATGAACTTTGCAACGAATATAAAACACAAAACACTATGTTTGGATGTATTCATCAAAGTGCTGGAATTTGATTTCATATTCCCTGCCCAACAATTCAGATGCTTGGTTGGTCACCAAATTGACAGATGGAAACAGGTTCAAATACTAGGTCGTTTTCTTTTTTAACACGATTCAAATACGAATGTCAGTACATACACACACTCATTCTATGAACGCACGCACATCCTAAGCACCTCCGAATAGTGGCAGTGCTAGGCCCCAGGCAGCCAAGGCCGCTGCTTGGGGCATGAGCCTTGTTTCATTTGTTGACTGTAGCTACAATGCTACAGTGCTTGATGGCTGCCGTCGCCTAAAACTGAACTTTACGCCACTAGAGCAAAATAAAATAATAAAATATACTACGCCCTTTATCCTTATTTGGGCTAATTTTGGCCCAGCTGCCGCTGCCAGCGCACGACACCAAGCGCCGCAGAGCGGGGAGCTCCTTGCGTCCAATAGGGGCATGACGAACATGGGGCTTCGTGTTGGGTCGGCCCATGTAGTAACGGCACTATAGCATTCTGCGGCTAGTGTAGCTGTTCTATCTGTTGTAGCATTTGGTACCATAGCACCCTGTTTATAGTTGGGTTTTTTAATTTCAAATATATCTTGGAAAAAATTAATTTGTTTTTGAAAACATGATCTTTTTTGCAATTTCTAGACATTTTTTAAGGCCCGGAATGATTTGAAAAGAAGGAACAAAATACAAAAACACGATTGTTTAGAAATTCTCAAACATTTTATGAATTTGCAAAGAAATTTTTAAAAATTTGTGAACAAATTTTGAAAACATTATTTTTTTGAATGTGTGAACATATATTTATAAAGATAACATATTTAGAAAATTTCAAACCTAATGTTTTTTAATTTTCAGACATTTTTTTAGAAGAAGTGGACAGTTTTTAAAATTCTATTTTTTTTGAATTTTTAGTTTTTCTAAAAGTTAAAACGCAGTAAATTTATTGAAATTCTGAACAAAATTTGAAACATACGAGTTTAGAAAGAATTAGGTGGTGCATGTTGGTAGCATATTTTCCGGTGCCTCCAATACCTACGCTTGTACCGACGAAGATTTGCAACTTGACACTCTAGAGGAAAAGTAAAAGGGATTTGCTTCTCTCTCAGGCTGTCGCCTAGACGGCTCTTGTGGAACAACAACTTCAATACCCAACGGCTTAAGGAATCAAGTTCATAATGTGTATGAAGAATGTCAAGCTTGAGCTCACGCAGCACACACACCACAACTAACCACTGACTCCCGGCACTCTCAGTTTTTTAGTGGGTAATCAAATCAGGACAGGTACTTCAACACATTTTAGAGAGAAAAATTGAACTCGGTAGAGGTGCCTAGCTCATAGTGTCTTCTTATTATGCCAAGTAGTGGACATGTGTACAGTTATTTACAGCTGCTTTTGGGGGGGAAAACTGAAGGAGTTGCATCATGGCAACATCCAACAACTTCAAGCCTCGCCTGTATAAGTTGACCATCTATGTCACACCTACATATTCACATTTTCATCACGGTTCATTAATTGTTGGATGATATGGTGGATCAAGGGTTGGTGTAGACATGATCCCTTGCAATTTGGACGGTCGGTTAGCCTTTTCTCCTAGCGTCTATAAGTAGATTAAATGCAACATATAATCGAAAGTAAATCTCTGCAGATCAATGGAGTTGGAAATTCACAGAGACACTTTCCTCGAAAAAAAAACTCAGAGATACACCGTAACATTAATCTAGACTGGACATTTCTCATTCTTAGAAATTGAGGTATCCTCCCATAACTTTGAGCCACATATCAGTTTTAGTGACCGGAGATGATTAGCCCAGCCAGATTCGACATATAGAAGAACCATTCTTCTTGCAACAGCTGTAAATAGAATCTTTCATGTCCCATGTGTTTTTTTTTTTGCGTGGAATCATGTCCCATGTGTTAGCACAACTAACTGGTACAGCTCCTCATGCTAACAAGATCACATAAAACGACACAGTTGAGACAAACGTAAACTAGACTAGGAAGTATAGAAGAGATGAATAAGTTGCAGGTGAATTAAAGCTCCTATTGTCCCAGCGAACAAGCTCATAATGAACACATGATATAAGTTAACTACTGCTTGAATGAAATCTCCAATGAAGAATCAATGCAACGATCTGGTACGAAAGAATGGGGCCAAAATATCCTCCATCCCTGAAAATAGAATGGTAATAGCCTACTGCCGCTTAATGCCAGAAGTCCATGCAGAAGCCAGAGTGCACCGGAGGTGGATGTAAATTGCCTCCGAGAAAGTGTCAGCACTTTTGCTTCAGTACAACCCCCGTAAACACATCAACGGAGGAGATCTCTACATACTCATTCATAATAAAGGGCAGAATGGTCTTTCTAAATATACGTCGCCCATGTCCTGTGTATGTACCATTCGTTGAAGAAACATGCCGGCCCATTCGCCTGGGTCGAGCGAATGTACGAATGTAAAGAAAAAATAAATGTGCACGCTCTGGATTCGAATTCTCGACCTCACCAAGGAGAGCTGCGTTGCTACCCTGTGGGGATGGCGACTGAAGATGACTAAAATGAAGCGCTAAGCTTCAAGTACTATAATTACAATCAGATTGGTTATTTTTTATTTTTCAAAATTTCTTGGAAAAATTCCTATAAAATGCGAATACTGTTTCAAAACCATGAACAAAATTCTTATTCAAACAAACATTTAAAACATGAACATTTTTTTAAAAAGCGATCAAAATTTGAAAAACGTGAGCAAAATTATGAAATTCCATACATTTATTGAATTATTATATACAATGAATGATTTATATATACACTGATCAACTTTAATATACACTGATCAACTTTAAAATGTACATTCAATATTTTAGTGTTATATGCTAAACAATATTTAAATACACATTGAACATTTTGTGATATATGCTGAACAATGTTAAAAACACAACGCATTGTTTCAAAATGCGTTGAATATTTTCATAATATACGGTCAACATGTTCTTAATACGTGGTGAACATTTTATATAATACACAGAAAAGAAGAAAAGGAAAGAAGAAAAAATGGAACAAAACCCCAAAAGGAAAAGGGAACCAAAACAGGAAAACAAAAAACCAAAACAAAAACCAGAAGAAAACAGGACAAAAACCAAAACATTTTTTACAGACACAAAAGAAACCAAAACATGAAAGATGAAAAAAAAAACAGCGAAAAAAACAGGAGGGGACGAAACAATCACACAAAACCCATAGTGGGCCTGCCCAACTGACTACGCTGCGAGCGTTTTCTCGATAGTTTACCGCTCGCAGGCGGCAAGGAGGAATTGTCGTGAGAGCAACTAGTTGATGAGCGATTCTTTGGAAGCCTCACAACGATCAGCGTTACTTGGCGCTCTCAACCACCCGTTACGTGTCGCACTCTGGGCGCTTCCTCCTGATTTTGCTTTTTTTATTCATTTTTCTGCACGTGGTTTTGGCCTTTTAAACGGTTTTTTTCAACGGTTCGGTTTTTCACCGATCTTCCTTGGCTTTCCAACCAAAAAACATTTCCGGAGAAAAAAATCGCGCGAAAAAACGCATTTCCTTTTTTTTTCCTTCCGCAAGATGCACGTTTTTGCTTTCGCGAGAGGCACGACCATGACTCTCGGAAACAAAAAAACCACGTTTCTGTTTTTTTTCTTCCGCCAGAGACACGGTTTTGCTTCCGCAAGAGGCACATTTTTTTCTTTCCCGAGAAGCACGACCATGACTCTAGGAAACGGAAAACAAAACGTGTTTTCTGTTTTTTTTTCTTCTGCTAGAAGCACGGTTTTGCTTCTGTGAGAGGCAAGGTTTTGTTTTCGCGAGAGCACGAACATGACTCTCAGAAACGGAAAAGAAAACATGTTTTCTTTTTTTTCTTCCGCTAGAGGCACGGTTTTGCTTCCGTGAGAGGCAGGACCGTGCCTCTTGGAAAAAAACGCGTTTCCTATTTTATTTTTTTCACGAGCGGCACGGTTTTGTTCCCGCGAGATGCATGGTTGTACTTTTGCAAGAGGCATGGCCGTGCCTTCTTGTAAATGAAAAAACTCGTTTTCTGTTTTTTCTTTCTGTCACGAGAGGCATAGTTTTGCTTCCGCGAGAGGCACGGCTGTGATTTTGTGAGAGGCACGATCGTGCCTCTTTAGGGGAAAAAACCATGCTTCCAGTTCAGTTTTTTCGTCCAGTTCTTTCTTAAAAAAGTACGTCAAACTCTATCAACATGGGATGTAGTTTTAAAGACCTCGACGCGAGAAATTCAACAGTGAAAATTGTTCGAGATTTGGACGCACAGTTTAAAAGATAAAATATTTTGAATAAACAAATCTATCAAAAAAAGGAAAACTACCTGGTTGCGACAAATGACACACATGCAATGTGTCATTTATCACAACCTGAAAAGGTGGGAGTGATTTTTATGAGGAGTACTCCTCAATTAGTGATTTCGAATTGTCGTAAATACTGCCCGATCCTATTCAGCGCACACACTCCGTTTGCTGCGGGCCAGCCCATTTACACTCTTTTTTTTTCTGCTAAAGATAAAAAATTGTGAGGTGACATGATTCGAACTCCTGACCTCCTGTTTAAATGCAACTATAATAAGCAAAAAAAAAAGATGGATTCTATAATAACCAAGTGGGACATCTTACTTGACACGGCTTGTTTACTTCTTTTCCCTTCTTCAAATCAACGCTACAAACCACACAACGGCTTTATTGTTTGGTTTTTCTTTTTTTTTTGTTTTGGTCTTTTTTCTTCAGTTTTTATTTCTCTTTCTCTTCCTTTTATCCTTTTCCTTTTATAAATTTTGTGATTTTTTTTCAAATCGTGAAATTTTATTAAATTCATGAACCTTTCAAAAGTCATTAACATTTTGTTAATTTTGTGATCTTTTTTCCAAATACATGAAATTTTTTTAAGCGTGGACTTTTTCAAATCCATGAAATCTTTTCAGATTTCTAAAACATTTATCAAAAGTCATGAACATTTTTTGCAAATTAGATTAAGAAAATTAAATTCATGAACTTTTTTTTTCAAAATCTATATCCTTTTTATTGAACCGTTTTTTAAAATCAGTTTTTTTTTCAAATTCATGAACATGTTTTTTTCAAATAGATGAACTATTTTTAAAATCCTTGAATGCTTGGGCCAGCCAAACAGGCGCCTAACGGGAGCGATGCTGTTGCCTAGTTGGGCTAAGGCCTATGTGTGTTTTCCTTTTTTATTTATTCAATTTTCTTTTTATTGTTACTTTAATTTATTTTCTCCTTTTGATTTTTTGTAACCTAATGGAGAGCTAGACGAGAAAATTTATATGTAACAACCAGATGACTTTGTAGTAAATGGTCAGGAAAGAAATGTGTGCAAGCTAGTGAAATCTTTGTATGGCCTGAAACAAGCGCTTAAGCAATGACATGAGAAGTTTAATACAACTATGACATGTGTTGACTTTGTTGTTAACGACGCTAACAAATGTATATAATATCGCTATGGTGGGGGTGAAGGAGTAAATACTGTGTCTGTATGTCGATGACATATATTATTTGGGACACATCTCAAAGTCATTGAGGAGTTTGATGCTTTTCTATCTCATAACTTTCAGATCAAAGACCTGGGCATGGTTGATGTTATTTTGAACATCAAGCTACTGAGAGATACTGAAGGTGAAATTACACTTTTGCAATTCCACAATGTTGAGAAGATTTTGAGCCATTTTGGATATTCAGACTGCAAACCTTCTGCAACACCATATGATCCTAGTGTGCGGATTCGAAAGTTCGAAGGCATGACTGTAGATCAATTGAGATATTGTCAAGTGATTGGTTCACTGATGTACCTAGCTTGTGCTACTCGTCCTGACATCTCATTTGTTGTGTGCAATATGAGCCGGTTTATTTCCAATATGGGAGATGTGCATTGGCATGCTGTTCAGCGAGTGATGCGTTACTTGCAAGGTACTGTGAACTATGTAATTCACTATTCTGTGTACCCGACGGTACTTGAGGGGTATAGTGATCCGAATTGGATATCTGATGCTGATGGATGAAAGCCACAAGTGGATATGTCTTCACACTTGGTGGTGGGGCTGTTTCCTGGAAGTCTCGCAAGCAGACGATCTTAACGAGATCGACTATGGAAGCAGAACTCATAGCATTAGACACATCATGCGTCGAAGCAGAATGACTTCGAGAGCTTTTGATGGATTTGCCGATGGTTGATAAACCAGTCCCGTCTGTCTTTATTAACAGTGACAATCAGACGGTGATTGCCAAGGCTAAGAGTTCAAAGGACAACATAAAATCCACAAAGCACACAAGAAGAAGATTAAGATCTGTCAAAAAATCAAGAAATTCCAGAGTGATAGCGTCGGATTACATTCAAACGGCTAAGAATATGGCAGACCCTTTTACTAAAAGGCTATCACGGATTGTGATAGAAAATGCATCGAGGGAGATGGGCGTGAGATCCACGTAAGTTGCCACGGGGGTAACCCAACCTATGTGATCAGAGATCCCATGAATTAGGACATGGGAAAACAATCCAGCGGCCCACTGAGGATAGTATCCTTAATTAACCTACTCCATTGGAGATGCAATAATACTCTCATATTTTGTAAGGCAGGCTGACTTTTGTCTTAATGTGTTCCAAAGCTTGTGTAAGGAAGATGCTAATCTACAAAGCATTCTTTGGAGGAACACACCTATGTGAGCCCGACTGCTGGTCACAGTCTATGAGATTGGATGATCTCTAGGAAGCTCATGAGAATGTAAGGATTATGCCTAATAAGCTCCACCAGTGGGGTTTAGCCTTCGGCAGCCAAGTATGAGCTGACAATAGGTGAAACTTCTGCACACCAAACTAACAATTCAAGGCATAGTCCATTTTCAGTGTGAAGAAGTCTAATCCTATTGCTCTAGGTGGAAGTTCAACATAACAATCTCCACTGAAAATTCTGTTATACCAAAAATTGTTTGGAATAGTTGACAAACCTATGTGCCTAGAGATGTGGTGGGGGATTGCCGGATTATAGATGGGCTTGGGCCCATATAAGACAATAATCCGTGGTTAATCTCTAAGGCCCATTTTGTGTTGGGAACGCAGTATTTCAAAAAATTTACCTACGATCACGCAAGATCAATCTAGGAGATGCATAGCAACAAGAGGTGAGAGTGTGTCTACGTACCCTCGTAGACCGAAAGCGGAAGCATTTAAGTAATGCAGTTGATGTAGTCGAACGTCTTCGCGATCCAACCTATCAAGTACCGAACGCACGACACCTCCGCGATCTACACACGTTCAGCTCGGTGACGTCCCTCGTACTCTTGATCCAGCTGAGGCAGAGGGTGAGTTCCGTCAGCACGACGACATGTTCACGGCGATGATGAAGTTACCGACGCAAGGCTTCGCCTAAGCACTACGACAATATGACTGAGGTGGAAAATTGTGGAGGGGGCACTGCACACGGCTAAAGATCAACTTGTGTGTCTATGGGGTGCCCCCTCCCCCGTATATAAAGGAGAGAGGAGGGGAAGGCCGTCTGGCCCCTAGGGCGCGCCCCAAGAGGGGAATCCTACTCCTAGTAGGAGTAGGTTCCCCCTTTCCTAGTCCAACTAGGAGAAGAAGGAAGGAGAGGGAGAGGGAGAGGGAAAGAGGGGCCGCGCCCCCTCCCCTTGTCCTATTCGGACTCCCCATGGGGAGGGGGGCACCACCTCTTGGCTGCGGCCCTCTCTCTCCCTAAGGCCCACTAAGGCCCATAACTTCCTGGGGGGGGGGGGTTCCGGTAACCCTTCGGCACTCCAGTTTTATCCGAAACTATCTGAAACACTTCCGGTGTCCGAGTAACATGGTCCAATATATCAATATTTATGTTTTGACCATTTAGAGACTCCTCATCATGTCCGCGATCACATCCGGGACTCCGAACAACGTTTTGTACATCAAATCACATAACTCATAATATATATCGTCATCGAACGTTAAGCGTGCGGACCCTACGGCTTCGAGAACTATGTAGACATGACTGATACACATCTCTGGTCAATAACCAATAGCGGAACTTGGATGCTCATATTGCTTCCTACATATTCTATGAAGATCTTTATCGGTCAAACCGCATAACAACATACATTGTTCCCTTTATCATCGGTATGTTACTTGCCCGAGATTCGATCGTCAGTATCATCATACCTAGTTCAATCTCGTTACCGGCAAGTCTATTTACTTGTTCTGTAATGCATCATCCCGCAACTAACTCATTAGTCACATTGCTTGCAAGGCTTATAGTGATGTGCATTACCAAGAGGGCCCAGAGATACCTCTCCGATACACGGAGTGACAAATCCTAATCTCGATCTATGCCAACTCAACAAACACCATCGGAGACACCTGTAGAGCATCTTTATAATCACCCAGTTATGTTGTGATGTTTGATAGCACACAAGGTGTTCCTCCAGTATGCGGGAGTTGCATAATCTCATAGTCAGAGGAACATGTATAAGTCATGAAGAAAGCAATAGCAATAAAACTAAACGATCATTATGCTAAGCTAACGGATGGGTCTTGTCCATCACATCATTCTCCGAATGATGCGATCCCATTCATCAAATGACAACACATGTCTATGGTCAGGAAACTTAAGCATCTTTGATTAACGAGGTAGTCTAGTAGAGGCATACTAGGGACACTTTGTTTTGTCTATGTATTCACACATGTATCAAGTTTCCGGTTAATACAATTATAGCATGAATAATAAACATTTATCATGATATAAGGAAATATAAATAACTACTTTATTATTGCCTCTAGGGCATATTTCCTTCAGGCTCCCACTTGCACTAGAGTCAATTATCTAGTTCACATCACCATGTGATTTAAGACCAATAGTTCACATCGCCATGTGAATAATACTCAAAGGGTTTTCCTAGAGTCAATAATCTAGTTCTCATCACTATGTGATTACCACCCAAAGAATACTAAGGTGTGATCATGTTTTGCTTGTGAGAAAAGCTTAGCCAATGGGTCTGTCACATTCAGAGCCATATGTATTTTGCAAATTTTCTATGTTACAATGCTCTGCATGGAGCTACTCTAGCTAATTGCACCCACTTTAAATATGTATCCAGATTGAGACTCAAAGTCATCCGGATCGGTGTAAAAGCTTGCATTGGTGTAACTCTTTACGACGAACTCTTTATCACCTCCATAACCGAGAAATATCTCCTTAGTCTTCTAAGGATAATTTTGACTGCTGTCAAGTGATCCACTCCTGGATCAATATCGTACCCCCTTGCCAAACTCATGGCAAGGTACACAATAGGTTTGGCACACAACATTGCATACTTTAGAACCTATGGCTGAGGCATAGGGAATGACTTTCATTCTCTTTCTATTTTCTGTCGTGGTCGTGTTTTGAGTCTTACTCAACTTTACACCTTGCAATACAGGCAAGAACTCCTTCTTTGACTGTTCCATTTTGAACTACTTCAAAAATCTTGTCAAGGTATGTACTCACTGAAAAATCTTATCAAGCATTTTGATCTATCTCTATAGTTCTTGATGCCCAATATGTAAGCAGCTTCACCGAGGTCTTTCTTTGAAAAAAACTCCTTTACAACACTCCTTTATGCTTTCCAGAAAATTATACATCATTTCCAATCAACAATATGTCATTCACACATACTTATCAAAAAGCTTGTAGTGCTCCCACTCACTTTCTTGTAAATACAAGCTTCACCATAAGTCTGTATAAAACTATATTCTTTGATCATCTCATCAAAGCATATATTCCAACTCTGAGATGCTTGCACCGGTCCATATATGGATCACTGGAGCTTGCACATTTTGTTAGCACCTTTAGGATTGACAAAACCTTCTGGTTGTATCATATACAACTCTTCTTTAATAAATCCATTAAGGAATGCAGTTTTGACATCCATTTGCCAGATTTCATAAAATGTGGCAATAAGAATAGATTTTAAGCATCGATACGAGTGAGAAAATCTCATCGTAGTCAACATCTTGAACTTGTCAAAAAACCCTTTTCAACAAGTCGAGCTTTGTAGATAGTAACACCACTATCAGCGTCCGTCTTCCTCTTGAAGATCCATTTATTCTCTATGGCTTTCTGATCATCGGGCAAGTCAACCAAAGTCCACACTTTGTTCTCATACATGGATCCCATCTCAGATTTCATGCCTCAAGCCATTTCGCGGAATCCGGGCTCATCATTGCTTCCTCGTAGTTCGTAGGTTCGTCATGGTCTAGTAACATGACTTTCAGAACAGGATTACCGTACCACTCTGGTGTGGATCGTACTCTGGTTGACCTATGAGGTTCGGTAGTAACTTGATCTGAAGTTTCATGATCATCATCGTTCACTTCCTTACTAATTGGTGTAGGCATCACTGGAACTGATTTCAGTGATGAGCTACTTTCCGATTTGAGAGAAGGTACGATTACCTCATCAAGTTCTACTTTCGCCCCACTCACTTCTTTCGAGAGAAACTCTTTCTCTAGAAAGGACCCATTCTTAGCAATGAATATCTTGCCTTTGGATCTGTGATAGAAGGCGTACCCAACAGTTTCCTTTGGGTATCCTATGAAGACGCATTTCTCTGATTCGGGTTCGAGCTTATCAGGTGGAAGCTTTTTCACATAAGCATCGCAGTCCCAAACTTTAAGAAACGACAGCTTAGGTTTCTTGCTAAACCATGGTGTTGTCTCAACGGATTTAGATGGGGCCCTTTTTAACGTGAATGCAGTTGTCTCTAATGCATAACTCCAAAACGATAGTGGTAAATCGATAAGAGACATCATAGATCGCACCATATCTAATAAAGTACGGTTACGACGTTCGGAGACACCATTACGCTGTTGTGTTCCAGGTGGCGTGAGTTGTGAAACTATTCCACATTGTTTCAAATGAAGAACAAACTCGTAAATCAAATATTCGCCTCCGCGATCAGATCGTAGAAACTTTAGTTTCTTGTTACGATGATTTTCCACTTCACTCTGAAATTCTTTGAACTTTTCAAATGTTTCAAACTTATGTTTCATTAAGTAGATATACCCATATCTGCTCAAATCATCTGTGAAGGTCAGAAAATAACGATACCCGCCGCGAGCCTCAACACTCATCGGACTGCATACATTAGTATGTATTATTTCCAATAAGTCAGTGGCTCGCTCCATTGTTCCGAAGAACGAAGTTTTAATCATCTTGCCCATGAGGCATGGTTTGCAAGTATCAAGTGATTCATAATCAAGTGATTCCAAAAGCCCATCAGCAGGGAGTTTCTTTATGTGCTTTACACCAATATGACCTAAACAGCAGTGCCACAAACAAGTTGCACTATCATTATTAACTTTGCATCTTTTGGCTTCAATATTATGAATATGTGTATCACTACGATCGAGATTCAAGAAACCATTTATATTAAGTGTATGACCATAGAAGGTTTTATTCATGTAAACAGAACAACAATTATTCCTTGACTTAAATGAATAAACGTATTGCAATAAACATGATCCAATCATATTCATGCTCAACGCAAACACCAAATAACATTTATTTTAGGTTCAACACTAATCCCGAAGGTAAAAGGAGTGTACGATGGTGATCTTATCATCCTTGGAATCACTTTCAACACACATCATCACCTCGCCCTCAACTAGTATCTGTTCATTTTGCAACTCCTCTTTTTGAGTTACAAATCATTGCAACTGAACCGGTATCAAATACCCAGGGGCTACTATGAACACTAGTAAATTACACATCAATAACATGTATATATCAAATATACCTTTGTTCACTTTTCCATTCTTCTTATCTGCCAAGTATTTGGGGTAGTAACACTTCCAGTGACCATTCCCTTTATAGTAGAAACACTCGGTTTCAGGCTTAGGTCTAGCTTTGGGTTTCTTCACGGGAGTGGCAACTTGCTTGCCATTCTTTCTTGAAGTTCTCTTTCTTTCCTTTGAAACTAGTGGTCTTGTTAACCATCAACACTTGATGCTATTTCTTGATTTCTACCTTCGCCAATTTCAGCATCGCGAAGAGCTTGGGAATCATTTTCGTCATCCCTTGCATATTATAGTTCATCACGAAGTTCTAGTAACTTGGTGATAGTGACTAGAGAACTTTGTCACTCACTATCTTATCTAGAAGATTAATGACACGTCTCCGTCGTATATATAATTTTTGATTGTTCCATGCCAATATTCCTACAACTTTCATATACTTTTAGCAACTTTTTATACTATTTTTGGGACTAACATATTGATCTAGTGCCCAGTGCTAGTTCCTGTTTGTTGCATGTTCTTTTGTTTCGCAGAATATCCATAACAAACAGAGTCCAAACGGGATAAACACTCACGGAGATTTTTTTGGAATATATATGATTTTTGGGAAGAAAAATCCACGCGAGACGATGCCCGAGGGGGCCACGAGGCAGGGGGCGCGCCCCAGGGGGCAGGCGCGCCCCTGACCCTCGTGGCCACCCCGTAAGGCGGTTGATGCCCTTCTTTCGCCGAAAGAAAGTTAATATCCGGATAGAGATCGTGTTAAAATTTCAGCCCAATCGGAGTTACGGATCTCCGGGAATATAAGAAACGGTGAAAGGATAGAATCTGAGAACACAGAAACAGAGAGAGAGACAGAGAGACAGCTCCAATCTCGGAGGGGCGAGCCCCTCCCATGCCATGGAGGCTAAGGACCAGAGGGGAAACCCTTCTCCCATCTAGGGAGGAGGTCAAGGAAGAAGAAGACGAAGGGCCCCCCTCTCCCCTTCTCTTCCGGTGGCGCAGGAACGCTGTCGTGGCCATCATCATCATCACCGCGATCTACACCAACACCTCCGCCATCTTCACCAACATCTCCATCACCTTCCCCCTCTATCTACAACGGTCCACTCTCCCGCAACCCACTGTACCCTCTACTTGAACATGGTGCTTTATGCTTCATATTATTATCCAATGATGTGTTGCCATCCTATGATGTCTGAGTAGATTTTCGTTGTCCTATCGGTGGTTGATGAATTGCTATGATTGATTTAATTTGCTTGTGGTTATGTTGCTGTCCTTTGGTGCCCATCATATGAGTGCGTGCATGGATCACACTCTAGGGTTAGTTGTATGTTGATAGGAATATGTATTGGAGGGCAAGAGTGACAGAAGCTTCAACCTAGCATAGAAATTGATGCATACGGGATTGAAGGGGGACCAATATATCTTAATGCTATGGTTGGGTTTTACCTTAATGAACGTTAGTAGTTGCGGACGCTTGCTAATAGTTCCAATCATAAGTGCATAGAATTCCAAGTCAGGGATGACATGCTAGCAGTGGCCTCTCCCACATAATACTTGCTATCGGCATAGTAAAGTAGTCAATTGCTTAGGGGCAATTTCACAACTCTTACCACCATTTTTCCACACTCGCTATATTTACTTTATTGTTTCTTTATCTAAACAGCCCCTACCTTTTTATTTATGTAATCTTTATTATCTTGCAAACCTATCCAAAAACACCGACAAAGTACTTCTAGTTTCATACTTGTTCTAGGTAAAGCGAACATCAAGCGTGCGTAGAGTTGTATCGGTGGTCGATAGAACTTGAGGGAATATTTGTTCTACCTTTAGCTCCTCGTTGGGTTCGACACTCTTACTTATCAAAAACTGTTGCGATCCCCTATACTTGTGGGTTATCAAGACCTTTTTCTGGCGCCGTTGCCGGGGAGCAATAGCGTGGGGTGAATATTCTCGTGTGTGCTTGTTTGCTTTATCACTAAGTAGTTTTTATTTGCTGTTCTTAGTTGTTTTCTATCTTTAGTTATGGGTAGGAAACGCAAAATACCAAAAAAATAGTTGTACCTACTAAACCAATGGTTGAAGAACCACTCAAAATCTATCACACTTCTGAAGCTTATTACTTGGATCATCTTCGATCCCTTTGTGCTCGTGCTGAAACCCCAACTAGCTTAGTTGAGGGCAAATCTTTAGATGAGCATGCTTGTTATGTGCGACACCGAATATCTGAAAAATGGAAAATTTTACTGGGTCAAATTCATTGTTTGCAATGCTATGCTTGGAATTTATGCGAAATATATGATATTACTTGTTGTTCTGAAAACCCTAAGAAACACCTTCCCTATCAATGTGAGTTTAGTGATAATGAATCGTATCGTATGCTAAGGGTGTTTATAGTTACTATGGTGTTCAACAAATTGAAGAATTTATTGCTTTTAAGGGTGCTTATGAAATTGCTTCTTTGATTGAAACTTATGATGCTACTCTTTACAAATCTGAAAATTTTGACATACTTAAATATTGCTATGATAATTATTCTTCTAACTCCTATGTTGAACCATACATTGAGGACTACCCCGCTGTCCAAGAAGAAACTAATATTTTGCAGGAGTCTATGGAAGAAGAAATTGATGAAACTGTGAGCTCATTGGATGAAAAAGATGAGGAGGAGAGCGAAGAACAAAAGGAGGAAGAGCGGATTAGCTACCCGTGCCCACCTTCTAATGAGAGTAACTCTTCAACTCATACATTGTTTAATTTCCCTTCGTGCTTACCGGAGGATGATTGCTATGATGATTGTTATGATCCCATTGATTCTCTTGAAATATCCCTTTTTGATGATGCTTGCTATGCTTGTGGCCAAGATGCCAATATGAATTATGCTTATGGAGATGAACTTGCTATAGTTCCTTATGTTAAACATGAAATTGTTGCTATTGCACCCACGCATGATAGTCCTATTAGCTTTTTGAATTCTCCCAACTACACTATATCGGAGAAGTTTGCACTTATTAAGGATTATATTGATGGGTTGCCTTTTACCGTTGCACATGATGATTTTGATAGATATAATATGCATGTGCTTGCTGCTCCTACTTGCATGAGAGAGGAACTATATCCCCACCTCTCTATGTTTCCAATATGATAAAATTGCAAGAAACTGTGTATGCTATGCATTGGCCTTTACTTTGTGTGCATGAATTGTTCTTTTATGACATGCGGATGCATAGGAAGAGAGTTAGACTTCGTTGTTGCATGATATATGTTACTTTTTGCTCACTACTAAATTACAAATCATTGTTAATTAAAATTGGCTTTGATATACCTTGGGATCCGTGTGGATCCATTACTTGAGCACTATATGCCTAGCTTAATGGATTTAAAGAACGCGCTGCCAGGGAGATGATACGTCTCCGTCGTATCTATAATTTTTGATTGTTCCCTGCCAATATTCTGCAACTTTCATATACTTTGGCAACTTTTTATACTATTTTTGGGACTAACATATTGATCCAGGGCCCAGTGCCAGTTCCTGTTTGTTGCATGTTTTTTTGTTTCGCAGAATATCCATATCAAACGGAGTCCAAACGGGATAAAAACCGACGGAGATTTTTTTGGAATATATATGATTTTTGAGAAGAAAAATCCACGCGAGACGGTGCCCGAGGTGGCCACAAGGCAGGGGGGTGTGCCTGCCCCCTGGGCGCGCCCCTGACCCTCGTGGGCCACCCATAAGGCGGTAGATGCCCTTCTTTAGCCGCAAGAAAGCTAATATCCGGATAGAGATCGTGTTAAAATTTCAGCCCAATCGGAGTTACGGATCTCCGGGAATATAAGAAACGGTGAAAGGGAAGAATCTGAGAACGCAGAAACAGAGAGACATATCCAATCTCGGAGGGGCTCTCGCCCCTCCCATGCCATGGAGGCCAAGGAACAGAGGGGAAACCCTTCTCCTATCTAGGGAGGAGGTCAAGGAAGAAGAAGACGAAGGGGCCCCCTCTCCCCTTCTCTTCCGGTGGTGCCGGAACGCTGTCGTGGCCATCATCATCATCATCACCGCGATCTACTCCAACACCTCCACCATCTTCACCAACATCTCCATCACCTTCCCCACTCTATCTACAGCGGTCCACTCTCCCGCAACCCGCTTTACCCTCTACTTGAACATGGTGCTTTATGCTTCATATTATTATCCAATGATGTGTTGCCATCGTACACTACAAAAAAAGACACATCCGTGACATTTTGGGCCGAACAATTTTTTTTTCTATCATACATATGACACATCTATGACGATAATTGTGACAAAACCCGGTATCATCATAGATGTGGTGGGCTCCTACTTCTATGACAAAAAATCATGACAGAAAATGGGCTTTTCGTCCTGGGCGGGCCAGAGACGCAGTTGCATGACATTCTTTGGGCCGTCCATGATGGAAAAAACCGTGGTAGAAGCGAGGGGGAGGAAAATTTCGGGGAGTTCCCGGTTACGGTGGGAGGTCGGGGGCCGAGCGATGCGCGTTTCTCTCATACATGTACGCGCGTGTGTGCGAGGCATTGGCTCTAATTGAACCCGAGCGAGGCGTTGGGCTCTAACTGAACCCGAGTGATTGCACTACAGGCTACGCGTTACTGAACCCGAGCGATCGATCGATGGCTGTTAATTGAACCCGATCGAGCGATTCCTTCGCTACTGCTGCTAACTGAAGCCGATCGATGCTGCCTCTGGATGAACAGTGAGCGTTGTGGGGGGGGGGGTTGGATGAATAGTTCCCGGTGGGGGTGGATGAACGGGACCCCGTGGTGTTGCCTCTGGATGAATAGGACCCCGATCGATCGAGCCGGTTGGGGCTGGATGAACAGGACCCTGTGGAGGGCTGGATGAACAGGACCACCCCGTGGAGGGCTGGATGAACAGTAGACAGTGGAGGGCAGGATGAACAGTAGCCCGTGGAGGGGTGGTTGAACAGGAGCCCGTGGAGAGGGCTGGTTGAACAGTAGCCAGTGGAGTAGCGCGCGGTGGAGGCTGGATGAACAGGAGCCCGTGGATGAACAGTCGTAGGTGGAGGCTCGAGGAGGTCGACGGTGGATGAATAGTAGTTCGTGGAGGCTGGAGGGGGTCGACGGTGGAGATGAAAAGTATCCCGTGGAGTCCCGTTTTGCGGTACGCCACACCCCTCCCGATGAACAGGACCCCCGTTTCGACCGTAGCGCTCCAACACAAGTCTGTTTCCTCCATTTTGCGGTACGCCACACCCCTCTCGATCAACAGGACCCCTGTTTCGACCGTAGGAGGTCCGTTTCCTCTGTTTTGCGGTACGCCAGACCCCTCCCGATCAACAGGATCCCATTTCGAACATGGTCGGTCGAACACAAGGCCATTTCCTCCGTTCTGCGGTATGCCAGGCCTCGTTTCCATCGCCTGCTCCGTCCAAGCCCTCCCGATGAACACGACGCATTCCGTTGCCTCCCGATGAACACGACACATTCCGTTGCTTCCCCATGAACACGACGACGACGCTGTTTCTCCGTTCCGACCCAGCCATGTACACGAGCCCTGGCCGTACGTTTGCGCGAGTAGGCGTTCGAGACCCCGCCCGTATGTACACATATGTGGCCGTATTTTCTTTCTTGCACCCTGGCCGCTATACGTACGTGTAAATGCTACGTGCGCGCCTCTACTACGACACGTGCGAGCCTCTACTACGACACGTGCGCGCCTCTACATCGACCAGTATGTACGTACACGTTCGCGAGCAGAATGACAACGCTACATACACTTCGACCAGGTGGGTCCCGACTGTCAGGCACTTTCTTGCCTGCGAAGATGTAGCTAGTCGGTCCCAGCAGTCAGGGGGCGAATCATTTTTTTTGTCCGGACGCACTTCCTTGCGTGCGAAGATGTAGCTGGTGGGTGCTAGCAGTCAGGGGGAAACATTTTTTCGTGAAATACGGTGGCCCGTCCGGTGGGTCCCGCTGTCAGGTGGAGGAATAATTATTTTGCACGTAATAAGGAGGCACTTCCTTGCTGCGGCCGTGGACCCAGCTGTCAGCCTCTCCACGTATAGTCCACGTCCGATGGAAGCCGTTCCTTGACCACGTTGACCACGCCGCGCCGAGAGAACTAGGGCGGTGGACGACGGCGAGGCCTAGGAAGGGGACAATGCGGAGCCGGGGAAGACGCGGCAGTGGATGCCCACGCGTAGAGGAGTACGAGGGTTCACTAGTTCGCTGCGGTGTGAGGCTGCCATCGCCGCAGAATAACAGGGGTGTGGGTGAGTAGAGGGATGGCCTGGCCAGCGGTGGGAGTAGTAGGGGGAGGTGAGGCCTCCGCCGCATCGCAGACGGCCACGGGAGGCAGGAGCACGAGGCACGACCGGCGCTGGTTTGAGCGGCTGGAGCAAGAAGACCAGAGGTTGAAGAAGCACTACGGCCGTTGGATGGACATCGTACGGTCACTGGAGCTAGAATCGTGCATATTGACTAAGTTGACAAAGCCCTCCGTCCCTGTCAACTTAGTAGGCCCACAAGTCAGCCTCCCACCAAGGTGGGTCCCAGCTAGCAGGGGGTATTCATTTTTTTGAGCGTAATAAGGAGACACTTCCTTGCGTGCGAAGATATAGCTGGTGGGTCCGAGCTGTCAGCGGCGGTAACGTTTTTTTCACGAAATACAGAGTCCCTTTCGGTGGGTCCCTGATGTCAGGTGGAGGAATCATTATTTTGCGTGTAATAAGGAGGCATTTCCTTGTGTGCGGCCGTGGACCCAACTATCGGCCTCTCCATGTACAGTCCACTTCAGATGCATGTCGGTCGTTGACCATGTTGACCAGGCCGCACCGAGAGCACCAGGGCGGTGGACGACGGCGAGGCCTAGGAAGGGAACGACACGGAGGTAGGGAAGACTCGACAGTTGTTTCCCACGCGGAGGGGAGTACGATTGTACAGGGGTTTACTGGTTCGTCTGCCGTCACCGGAGAATAACAGCAGGTGTGGGTGAGTAGAGGGATGGCTAGGCCAGCGATGGGAGTACGGTGGGGCGGTGAGGCCTGCGCGGCAGCAGAGCCGGCCGCGGGGAGGAGGGAGCAGGCAGTCCCGCCGGCGCTTGTTTGAGCGGCTGGAGCAGGAAGAGCAGAGATTGAAGAAACATGACGGCCGTTGGATGGCCATCCAACAGTCACTACTTGTGCGTCAACCTTTTTTTAGGAAAGCCTCAAATCTGTGGAAAACAGCATACAACCCATCTGCCATTATTTCTAATAATTTACAACCCATTTGCTAATTATTAAGGTTTTTTTGGAGCCCATATTCTTTTTGTTAGCATTACATCCCATATCGTGGCCACGGTTAAAAAATTATACGAAATTTTGCATATTTCGGTGCGGTCCGAACTGTTTTTAATCCCGAAATTTCGACTCACATTCTAACTGATTTTAAAATAAATGTATATCAATATAAAATCCAACAAATTCTCCACGCATAAAAATTAATGTAATTTCAAATATCGAAATGAATAAAAGATATTTGAAACTAATTGCCGGTTTGATGTTTTTAAAAATGTACATCCCATTTCTCATTACTGATGGGCCATTTTCTCGGCCAGCCGAATGAAAGCTCTCATCGTCTTGAAAGATTTGCACCCCAACAGGCCTGACAAAGCGACTTACTTGGCAAATCACAAAAAAACTGGGCTGTGGCCGTGGACCCAGCTGTCAGCCTCTCCACGTACAGTACTCTTCCGATGGAATGTCGTTGACCACGTTGACCACGCCGTGCTGAGAGCACCAAGGCGGTGGATGATGGCGAGGCCTAGGAAGGGGACGACGCGGAGCCGGGGAAGACGCGGCTGTGGATGCCCACGCGGAGAGGAGTACGAGGGTTCACTGGTTCGGCTACGGTGTGAGGTTGCCGTCGCCCCAGGGCCTGGCTAGCGGTGGGAGTAGTAGGGGGCGATGAGGCCTCATCGGCAGCACAACCGGCCACTGGAGGCAGGAGCAGGCGGTCTCCCCGGCGCTGGTTTGAGCGGCTGGTGCAAGAAGAGCAGCGATTGAAGAAGCAGCAGGACCGTTCGATTCAAATCCAACAGTTACTGCTGCTAGAATCGTTTGTTGACTAAGTTGACAAGCCCTGCGTACGCGTCAACTTAGTAGGCCCACAGGTCAGCCTCCCAACCGGTGCGCGCCAGATGTCAGTGGGAGGAATCATTTTTTTCACGTAATAAGGAGGCAGTTGATTGCGTGCGGCCAGGCCAGCGGAGGAAGTAGGGTGGGGTGGGGAAGCCTGCGCGACATCATAGCAGGCCACAAGAGGAGGGAGCAGGCAGTCCTGCCGGCGCTAGTTTAGGCGGCTGGAGCAGGAAGATCAGAGATTGAAGAAGTACGTCAGCCGTTGGATGGACATCCAACACTAAGTGCTGCTAGAATCATGTGTTCACTGACAAAGCCTTGCGTAAACAAGTCAGCCTCGAAATCTGTGGCATCTACAGCCCATTTGCTATTATTTTTATAATTTTTACTCATTTTCTAATTCATATGGAATTTATTGCAACCCATTTTCCATTTTTAGAATTGCTGGCCATTTTCTGGTCAGTACCAGGGTCAAAAAATTAACTAAATATGTGGGAAATTTTGAAAATTCGCAAATTTTTGCTGGGGAACGAAATATTCTTAATCCAAAAATTAATAGCCATACTAAAACATAAAAAAAATTTAGTACTATGTCATGTTAAATCCAATGAAATACGTATAAAATATTAGTGAAGAACAAAAATAAAAAAGAAACTTATATGCCATTTGCTATAAATTTTTTGGAATTTTCAACCCCTTTTGATATTACTTTTAACAGACATTGACCATACTCTTAAGCCAGGCCGGAATGCATCCCTCCTCGTCTTGAAAGATTTGCAGCCCAGTAATTCGGAGAAAACAAATAGGCCTAGCTTGGGTATTCTTCAAAAAGAAATACTGGGCTACCTATTTTCCCAAAGAACTAGTGCATGAGCATTTAGCTTTATTTATTTATTTATTTATTTATGTTTAGGGGACCATGAGCATGTACCTGAGCCGGATTCATGTGAGATCCTCCCTTCCAGTTAATTATGGGCTTCTCTATTGGGCCTTCATCAATGGGCTGCATGTTATCAACAAGTGGAAAATGTGTTCCGAGTTTCAAAAAAAAATGTGTTCCGTACGATAAATAGTATGCGCTCCGTACGGTACGGGGCACTAAAGGATCGAACCATGCAACGACTTCCAAAACATTGTGTTTGTCGTTCTAACAACACATTTATTCAACCAACAGACGAAATATACTACTGATTGTACATTGAAAACAGCAGCAGTAGCAACCAGGGCTGGGGGTGCAACAGAAGCAGTAAACAGGCCAGAAGAGTGAAGACGCAGCTCTCTCTTCCAAACCAAACATCAGCCATCATTACAAAAGGGCTACCAAAAAAGAACAAGTGTATGCATCAAACTAAATAAAGATCCTACTACACCAAGTGTACGCATCTAACTAACTGGCTCAGTTAGACGTTACTAATTTTTTTGAAATGGAGGCAGAAGAATTGCATCGTCGATTAATTAAGAAAAAGAGAATTGCCTGGTTAATCTTCGGAAAACCAGGCTAAAACCGAAGACGTTACTATTTATTAAGCTGCAGTGGAGTCGCAGATGGAGAGGAGTGGGAAACTTCACTGGTTCGAGTGCGCGGCAGCACAGCCGCGGTGGTTAGAAGGGAAAACATAAATTGGACACGGCATTACTTTTATAAGAGACCTGCTTTTTATACCCCACAGTAGGCATACTAACAAGTTCACACACAAATACAACAGAAAAGGTAAACATTCATATCAAACTCACGTTCACAGGACACGTTCATATCCATAGCCAACATTCACAATCGACAACTCAAAAGATTCATATATACACAAGCTCAGCATATCTATGCATCCAAATGATTGATAGATCACACGACAATATTCATACATAATTTACAAAAAGATTCAGATATACGCATGTTCAGTATGTTTATGCATCCAAATGATTGAGATCACAGCCAATATGATCCATGGACGAACTATAATTACCTAGGGTACAGACTGGTAAATGGTGTTCAATCGGAGGTACTTCTTGCTAAAATTAGTTCTTGTACGAGTAAACTTTCAAGTACATAAGAGGCAGCACAGACAATCTGAACTTTGCTTGTAGGTTTATCCTCAAATAGTGGCCTCGTGCCCAGGGAGGTTTGAGCAACTTGGCCACTTGAGGGAGTCCTGGATTAGGGGGTGTTCGGGTAGCCGGACTATACCTTCAGCCGGACTCCTGGACTACGAAGATACAGGATGGAAGACTACGTCCCGTGTCCGGATGGGACTTTCCTTGGCGTGGAAGGCAAGCTTGGCGATGTGGATATTCAAGATCTCCTACCATTATAACCGAATCTGTGTAACCCTAACCCTATCCGGTGTCTATATAAACCGGAGGGTTGTAGTCCGTAGGACATCAACTCCAGATACAACAATCATACCATAGGCTAGCTTCTAGGGTTTAGCCTCCTTGATCTCGTGGTAGATCTACTCTTGTACTACCCATATCATCAATATTAATCAAGTAGGAGTAGGGTATTACCTCCATCGAGAGGGCCCGAACCTGGGTAAAAACTTCGTGTCCCTTGTCTCCTGTTACCATCCGGCCTTGACGCACAGTTCGGGACCCCCTACCCGAGATCCGCCGGTTTTGACACCGACATTGGTGCTTTCATTGAGAGTTCCTCTGTGTCGTCGCCTTTAGGCCCGATGGCTCCTTTGATCATCAACAACGATGCGGTCCAGGGTGAGACTTTTCTCCCCGGACAGATCTTCGTCTTCGGCGGCTTCGCACTGCGGGCCAATTCGCTTGGCCACCTGGAGCAGATCGAAAGCTACGCCCCTGGCCATCAAGTCAGGTTTGGAAGCCTAAACTACATGGCAGACATCCACGGAGATTTGATCTTCGACGGATTCGAGCCACAACCAAGCGCGCCGCACTGTCTCGCGCGGCATGATCTAGCTCTGTCACCAAACAGTATCCCGGAGGCCGCAAACGCACCAGCTCTGACCCTTAATTCGAAGCCAGTTGTGTCAATCGAGGATGAGCGGTTGCACGTCACCTCGGGGGCTGCGATCTCAAAGGCGATCGAGCCGAACGCCGGCCCCACACTCCGCGTGACTCACGACTCCGAGGATCCGGACTCCTCTCCGGACTCCGAACCCCCCACGCCCCTGCCGATCGAATCCGATTGGGCGCCAATAATGGAGTTCACCGCCGCGGACATCTTTCAGCACTCGCCTTTTTGCGATATCCTGAATTCTCTCAAGTCTCTCTCTTTATCAGGAGAGCCCTGGCCGAACTGCGGTCAGCGAGGATGGGATATGGACGATGAAGAAATTCAAAGCCCACCCACCACCCACTTGGTAGCCACTGTTGACAATTTAAACGACGTGCTCAACTTCGACTCCGGAGACATCGACAGCATGGATGACGATGCAGGAGATACCGATGAACCAACGCCCATAGGGCATTGGACAGCCACCTCATCTCACGATGTATACATGGTGGATACCCCTAAAGGAAGCGACAACGAGGAAAAAGGGGATGGAACGGGAGATCGACCCCCCGAAAAGCAATCAAAGCATCGGCGTAAACGCCGACCCAAGCCCCGCCTCGATAAAAATCCAGCCATAGAGCATGACCAGCCGGTAGACGACGAGCAGGCCTTAGAGCAACCGTCTGAACAGGGCAACACGGATAGAGAAACCGAACATCCCTCCTCCGGCGAAAACGGCATTCCGGACGACCTCACGCCGGATAAACCCATGGAGCAGAAGAATCTCCACGAGAGGCTCATTGCAACTTCACGCAGCCTGAAAAAGCAGAAGCAGAAGCTAAAAACAGTGGAAGATGCACTCCGGATTAGATGGAGCAAAGTAATCAATACCGCAGATAAATACGGCGACGGTCGCCGCACTAAAAGCTATCCGAAAAGAAAGCTACTGCCTGAATTCGACGAAGAGGCCCTAGAGCCCTCGCATTCAAAAAATAAGAAAGCCACACGGTCGGATAGACGACCCCATAAAGCGGCAAGCGGTGCCGCACTTAAATCGGCATGCGACCCACCTAAGGATTCGCATCATGGCCCAGTTAGGTCCATTTACGGGCCAAGAAATCAAGCTCTCGTAAGCAATGCAATAAAGCCATCATCAGAATCCGGCACACCCAAATACAGGGGCGCCGCACACCCCCTATGTTTCAATAATGAAGTCCTGGACTATGAATTTCCAGAGGGATTCAAACCCGTAAACATAGAGGCATATGATGGAACAACAGACCCTGGAGTCTGGATCGAGGATTATATCCTCCACATACACATGGCTAGAGGAGATGATCTCCACGCCATAAAATATTTACCCCTTAAGCTTAAAGGGCCAGCCCGGCATTGGCTTAAAAGCCTTCCTGAAAACACAATTGGAAGTTGGGAAGAGCTCGAGGACGCTTTCCGAGCAAATTTTCAAGGGACCTATGTCCGCCCTCCGGATGCAGACGATCTTAGTCACATAACTCAACAGCCCGGAGAATCAGCTCAGCAGTTCTGGAATAGATTCCTCACTAAAAAGAATCAGATAGTCGACTGTCCGGACGCTGAAGCCTTAGCAGCTTTCAGGCGTAACGTCCGAGACGAATGGCTCGCCAGACACCTCGGCCAAGAAAAGCCAAGAACAATGGCCGCACTAACAAGCCTCATGACCCGCTATTGTGCAGGAGAGGACAGCTGGTTGGCAAGGTGCAGCCCCAGCGACCCAAGTACATCCGAAACCAGGGATGGAAACGGAAAACCGCGGCGCAACAAGGACCGTCGCCGGACTAAGGAAAAAAGTTTGAAGAGCACGGCAGTCAATGCTGGATTCAAAGGTTCACGACAAAATCAGACAAAACCACCCCTCCAGGATAACAGGGACGATCCATCCAACTTAAATAAAATCCTGGACAGGATATGTCAGATACACAGTACTCCCGGGAAGCCTGCTAACCATACCCACAGAGATTGTTGGGTTTTCAAACAATCCGGCAGACTCAATGCCGAACACAAGGGGCTCGACACAACAAGCGAAGACGAGGACGAACCCCAAAAGCAGAGCACCAGGAAACAAAAGAACTTCCCACAAGAAGTAAAAACAGTGAACTTACTTCACATAACAAAACGTGCGGCACCCATAAAGGTACGCACCACACGACCTATCCCCAAAGGGTCCCGCCACTGGTTGTCAAAACCAATCATCTTCGATCAGCTAGATTATTCTAGAAATATCAAGAATGCAGGCTGGACTGTCTTGATACTCGATCCAATAATTGGCGGACTCCGGTTTTCAAATGTCCTTATGGACGGCGGTAGTGGACTAAACCTGATATATCAGGATACAATCCATCACATGGGGATAAACCCAGCAAGAATCTGCCGCAGCAAAACCTCCTTTCAAGGGGTAACACCTGGTCCGGACACCCATTGTATGGGTTTTCTCCGGCTCGAAGTTATATTCGGCTTTGCCGATAACTTCCGCCGCAAAAAGCTGACCTTCCATATCGTCCCGTTCTCAAGTCGCTATCAAGCACTACTGGGACGCGAAGCTTTCGCCCGCTTTAACGCAATACCGCATTATGCATCTCTCACGCTTAAGATGCCCGGTCCACGAGGCATCATCTCTTTGAAGGGGAAGCACTAAAGTGCGCCTCCCCAAGCGGAGGACTGTGCGGCCGCTTTGACAGCCCCACAGTAAAATGGCCTCACCGGCCAAAAGACTTCGAAATAGGTCATTAAAGACCACGAACGCGGATAGACGAGTTCGGTACAAAATCATCATTGATGCAGGCTTAGTGGCCATATACCCCCGCACTAGGGGCTCCATTCATATACAATAAGAGACAATAAAGCTCAATTTTATATATTTTACTTTACACTTTGTTTATTTTAAACTTTTGTTCAGCATGACCCGTTTTCAACTCAGTTCCTCTCTTTTACAGATGAACGTCGTGCGGCGCCCGTCCAGGATACGGCACAACGGAGACACAGGCGCAGACGTGCAGTAGGGACCCATCCTAAAGGATTCTTTTTAGATTAAGACCCTGCATAAACCTTTTTTACTGTCTCTTGTTGCTACACATCCCCTGGTTTTTTTTGATATAACCAAGGAGGAGGCTGGCGTCTTGGCATGTGGCCACGTCAGAATTTTTTGCATGTACCTGGACACTAGGGGCTTTTTTTAATAAAGAGTGTTGTTTCGCTCGCACTCATAAAGACCGAACACCTTAGGGAGTGTTCGGCGTCGCGAGTTTTGGCATTATATGCATCAGCTCCGAATCATGTCTTTGGTCAAATGTTGGGTTGCCCGGCTCCTGAGTTCGGCTACCTTACGTTCCGCTCTATCGGCTAAGGTAGCACCAGGAGAACTACTACGATTGTGCCCCAGTTCGGCCGGGCGAGCACCTCAGTAGAGAAAGCCGAAAACTGACTGTCATGATGTAGCGTGAGACTGGTTAGCCACTCGATGACCTATCGGAATCTATCGGATTCCTCCGCTTTAACGAAGGGCCGCTTCCCGGTCAGGCACATACGCGCCCCGAACTCGGGAGAGCGCAGTCGCCACCAAGGGGCTACCTAAATAGTCTCACTGTCAAGCTCCTATGGCTAAGTGAAAGTGTTAAAGCATTATAGTCCAGTTGCCTAGCCCGCTGCGCTATCACCTCCTTTGTAGGACCAAAACATTGGGTTAAGTGTGAAAATGCGTCTTCTGCGAGCACCCCCGCACTATGTGCATGGGGGCTGAAGCCAACGACTGCCATCTTTCAGATTTTGTATATATATATATATATATATATATATATCTTAAAACGGCCGCACAGGAGGTGTTCCCAATACTTGAAGGCACAAGTATAAAAGGCCACTACAGTTTATCAAAATATTACTTTATAATTACATATGCTATCATAACATAGCATCTTTCGAGCACTGCGTCTCTATTACACGAGCACCTTCAAGGACTTCCTGAAAATAGTGCTCGGAGGGTACTCGGCTTTTGTCCAAATCTCGGGACGCAACAACGGTGGTCTCCATCTCTGCCCAGTATGTCTTGACACGGGCAAGAGCCATCCTTGCGCCCTCTATGCATGCTGACCTCTTCATTGCATTAATACGCAACACCGCGTCAAGGAATTGCTGCACCAAGCTGAAATAACTCTCCGGCTCCGATCTCCCCGGCCACAGATGACCCATGACGTACTTCATGGCGAGTCCGAACAACCTATTCAGTTCGGCCCATTGAGACAAAATATCGTCCACTGCCAGTGGACGCTCTAGATTGTGAAACTGCGACCAGAAAAGCTTTTCCACTTCGCGATCTTTCTGATCACAAAAGTGTTCGGTCGCATCGGCAGCACTCGCTGCCAAATCCAGATAGGTGTCCTCCACACTCCACATCCGGTCCAGCGGAGCAAACTTCGGATCGCAAAATTTCCTTCCCAGCATAAAGGGCTTTCCAGCCGCAATCTGTTCGGCCTGACGCAGCTCCTCCTTCGCAGCTCTCATCGCAGAGCGCGCGTCCTTGGCATTGGCAACGGCCTTCTCTAAGTCCGTCTGTTTCGCCTGGTCTTCTTTCTCAAGAAGTTTGCAATGGTCTGCAGCGCTCTTTAACTTTTCGGCCATCTGAGCCATCTCTTCCTTGCTTCGGCAATGAGCAGCCTGTTCGGCTCTCAGCTCTTTAAGGGCTTTCTTGGCAGCCGCATCACTTTCTCTGGCTTGTTCTTTAGCTCGGGCAAGTTCTGCCCTAAGACTCTCCACGGCGGCCGCACCATCTGCGTCAAGCACACACATCGTAAGACACTGGCATAACACTCTTCTTACCTGATGCCGCCCGAGGAATTACATACCTTGAGCCTCATCAAGCCGCTTGTTGACAAGCGCGATGTCGGCACCTGCCATGTCCAGTTGCCGCTTTAGTTCGGCAAAATCATCAGTTCGGCTCGATTCCGGACACCCTGCCGCCTACATTCAAAGGTGACATCTTAGACCTGGGATTATGATCCTCCGCGTGCCGTCATTTTTTGACGACGCGCAGAGTCTCAGGGGCTACTATCTACACAGGGCGCATCTTATTCATGCGCAACTGACAAAAGTGTACATTATCTAATGTACCTCAAAACCCGTCAGTAAACTTTTGACGGCCTCATGCAATCCGCTCTCTGCGGATGAGACCCTTTCAATCACCGTGCCCATCAATGCACGGTGCTCCTCCGAGATAGAAGCTCGCCCCAGCAGAATCTTTAGCTCCTCCGGCCGAGCACCAGACGGTGCCGGACTTGTCCCACGACCTCTTTCGAAGGCCGGACGCGGAGAACCTCGGGGGGCCACATAGCTATCTTCCGCCCCTGCCGGATTCGGAGAAACCCTCCGCGACGACACCTCAGGGTCGCCCGCCTCGCTAGGCGGCACGGCAGGGGGAGGCGTCCCGCTCTCCATCATCTTCGGAAGGAGATCCCCTGAAGACGAGCTCTGCTGAGAAAGGCTGAGGTCCGAGCTACAAGGTAAAAATTCGGTTAATCTTCTCAGATATAAATCAAGGATTTCCCTCATCCCTCAAAAGGAAAATCTTTCTCTACTTACGACTCGCTGGGGGCTGATCCCCTTGAGGGCGTAGTCCGGCCGAGGAACTCCCCGGCGTCGGACCCTCTGACGAGGATTTTTTCCCCGCTTCGAGGCCATGGTGTCCGGGTCGTCAGAGGCGGCTCTCTTCTTCCCCTTAGAGAGGAATTGTCGGTTCCTCCCTTCGGAGCAGCCTCCTTCGAGGAGGCCATAGTTTCCTTGTCCTCCCCCTTGCTTCCCTCCAAAGGCATTATCTCCAGCATCCTGGCCAGCACGTGATCCGGCCTGGTTTCGGGAAGGGGAGCCGGACACCTGATCAGCTTTGCCTTCGCTATCCACTCCTGTTTAAAAGGACGGCTCTTTTAGGGGCAAGTTTATGACAATTATACGGATAGAAGGTCCGGGCACAAGGTTGCTTACTTGAGTATCCGGGCGATTGCAGCTTAGGCCTGCGTCCTTGGTTAAATCCGGACACATCTCTTGTGATCCGAAGAACAATTTATACATCTCCGCGAGCGTTGCGCCCATGAAATTCTAGAGAGCTCGCGGTCCCTCTGGATTAAACTCCCACAGGCGAAGGGAGCGACGTTTGCCGGGCAATATTCGGCGAATCAGCATGACCTGCGTCACCTTGACCAGGCTGAGGTCTCCTTCCAAGAGATCCTTAATGCGGCCCTGCAACAAGGGCATGTCTTTGGGCAAACCCCAATATAACCCTCTGTTGACCCATGACGCTAGCCGTGGTGGGGGACCCGAGCGAAAGGAAGGAGGCGCCACCCACTTGGTGCTCCGGGGAGCGGTGATATAAAACCACTCTCGTTGCCACAAGCCTAGCTCCTCTTGAAAAGAGCCCTCGGGCCATGGAGCATCAGCATTTTTGCTTATAATAGCGCCTCCGCACTCTGCGTGCCGTCCCTTGATCATCTTCGGCTCCACTTTGAAGGTCTTGAGCCATATTCTGAAGTGAGGGGTAACACGGAGGAACGCTTCACACACGACAATAAACGAGGAGATATGGAGGATGGACTCCAGAGCTAAGTCATGGAATTCCAGCCCGTAATAAAACAGCAGTCCCCTCACAAAGGGATCCATTGGGAAGCCCAACCCCCGAAGGAAGTGAGACATGAACACCACGCTCTCACCGGGCTGGGGACTGGGAATGACCTGCCCTTGAGCAGGCAACCTATGCGAAATTTCGCCGGTCAGGAACTTAGCCTCCCTCAACTTTAGTACGTCCTCCTCCGTGACGGAGGAGGGCGTCCATCGGCCTTGAAGGTCAGAACCAGACATCATCGAAGGTCCGAAGCGCCTGGAATCTGGGGCCTACGGTGTTGGAACTCGACGCGACGGGCGAACTCGCTTGAGATTGAAAAAAGGAGTACGGCCTTGGTCTCTTTATAAGAGGTTGAATACCAAGAGCCCACCCCGTAACCGTTCGGGACTCGTCTTTAATCGAGGAAATGTGCTAACGGGCACGGTTGGGTTACCCACGTCCGTATTGATGAGAATCCCGTAAAAGGGGTACACAATCTCTGCTTTGACAAGACGTGCCAAGGAAACCGCCTTGCAAAACGTGCGGAGGTGGAAAAGTAAAAACGATTCGAGTAAAGGACTTGGCCGTAGTGTGATGATGCACTACGGAATACGTCAGCAGATTTGATTTGTGTTAATATTATTCTCTCTATGGCAATGTGGAAACTTATTTTGCAGAGCCGGACACTGCTCTTGGTGTTTACAATCTTCTATGAAGGACTTGAAATGCCGAAGACAATCTGCGCGCCAGACTCGTCGTCATTGAAGCCTGGTTCAGGGGCTACTGAGGGAGTCCTGGATTAGGGGGTGTTCGGGTAGCCGGACTATACCTTCAGCCGGACTCCTGGACTATGAAGATACAAGATGGAAGACTTCGTCCCGTGTCCGGATGGGACTTTCCTTGGCGTGGAAGGCAAGCTTGGCGATGCGGATATTCAAGATCTCCTACCATTATAACCGACTCTGTGTAACCCTAACCCTATCCGGTGTCTATATAAACCGGAGGGTTGTAGTCCGTAGGACATCAACTCCAGATACAACAATCATACCATAGGCTAGCTTCTAGGGTTTAGCCTCCTTGATCTCGTCGTAGATCTACTCTTGTACTACCCATATCATTAATATTAATCAAGCAGGAGTAGGGTATTACCTCCATCGAGAGGGCCCGAACCTGGGTAAAAACTTCGTGTCCCTTGTCTCCTGTTACCATCCGGCCTTGACGCACAGTTCGGGACCCCGTACCCGGGATCCGCTGGTTTTGACACCGACACCACTACTTTCATCCAACTAGTTTACTGGGTCATCTTGGTCCTGTATCTCGCCAAAATTCTACATTGAAGACGAGAAAGGAGGCGGTTGAGAAAATGAAGCACCCAAATTTTTTGTGCAATTCAACTGAAATGGAGCATCCTTGGCGTGCAGACTGATTAAGTGCCAGATGAATATACGCGTCAACCAACTTGTCTGGAATCTTTGGACTCCATGCCATATAGTTCGCTACCATATGTGCCGATAACCAAAAGGCACAAGTTGGGACCAAAGACTGGACTGCGTTTTCTGGGCTATGCACCAAGCAATATTTTTGGCGTTCACTCTCCTAACACTTGGAGTTTGACAATTGGTTGACGTCGGTTGATACTCGAATGAATATAGGCACTTCTTGTCAACATCGATGCTTGTCTGAGTGAACTTTGGAGTACATAGCAGCAGCATAAGTACCTGTCCATCTGATCATTTTGTGCACTTCTACTGAAATCACCTGATGTAATGATTTGCCTATGAGTTTAGGCTCCAAATTATTCCTTTATGAAATCGGCAAACAGTAGCACAATACCAAATTACCAATACATATGACAGGCACAATAATTAGGATAAAGACTAGTACCAACATGTGTGAGGTAGCATATCAATTACTATTTCCTTTGACTGGAAGCCGAGATAAGCCAAGCGACTGACAACAAAGGAAGAAAGCATGCGGAGTTTAGCAACTGACAGGAAAGGACGGAAGCTGTCGAGGCAATGAAGCACCCAAAGTTTTTGTCCAGTTCCACAAAAATCGAGCATCCCTATTGGCACATATATTGAGAGAGTGAGATTACTGTAACAGTGGGACTAGTTTATGAAACATACACTAACAAATAGAAGCACCCTCATTATCTTAATGGGTAAAGTTAGCAACATAATAGTCTTTCTTAAAGAGAGGTATTAGTTTATTTAATCAGTGCCAATTAGCTCAACTCAACACTCAAAGCATTGCCATTTATCATAGGTTGCAAAACTTTAACGTGCAAAGATAAAGGAGTTTCTCATGATAGTAGCACGATACAAATAGAGATGACAACAAACTAATATGGATGAAGGCCTTAGGCCCGTACCAACCTGAGAAAAAAAGCTTATTCATGTAGTCCCATAAGAGATGATAAAGCACTCACTAGAATCACACAATAGTATATATTTTTGTGCACTTCAAATGTATGGTAGAAATCACTCTTGTTTACCAGTGCTGAGATTATATCGAAAGATTATCAAGAACTTCCAGCAGAGTTAAAGCACTGGCTGGGACACAGTTCATTGTATTGTCTTGTGTAGTTCCATTTAATGTAAGATTGGCACAACATGATCCCTGTTTGCACAAGTAGGAACAAGGTGAAACCTTCATTAGCTTAGTGAGAAAGGATAGGAAGACATTAGCATATTACTCAACTAGTAGCATCAAATTCATGATGGACAATACGCAAAACATTGCCTCATTGAACCAATGGCAATACATTGACATGCAAAACAATAGCACTATTATGTCATGACACTAATAATATTCCCTCCCTGCTCCACCACATGATTCACCTCCATAGACAAACATACACACGTACATGATTTAGCATAGGGTCCTACTAAAGATTTGTTTAACTCCAACAGGAAAATTAGGCAGTAATAAATTAGTGGTACTTAAGTACTCCTAATTAATTAAGTGAGACAACAAAAGTGGAAGGGCTCCCTGGAGGATTGTCTCACATGTAAGGTAGTCGTTGCCGGAGCCCTTGAATGGCCTCGAATGAGGCCTCGGGCTTCAGCAAGATCGCCTTGGCACTGTTTATTCTTCTTCTTCTTCTTCCTCTTCATGCTCTATTTCTCTTTCTCCTCACCAGTTGGTGAAACCAAGTACATGATTGGCCTTCTAATTCAGGATTGCTTTTGTCAGTGAAGGAGTACAAGTGTACTAGTAAAAAACAACATTATTTTCTCATGGCACTCAGAAGATAGAGATGAACACATGCATTAAATATCATTCTTACCTAAAGGAAGGTTATGGCGCCAATATGGATGATGAGGATTAGAACACAGATCTCCCTTTGTGCAGTTCCAGCAAAATGAACCAACTGTTCCATTCTGACATTCCAGTTAAACAGCACAAAAGTCACTTCTTTTAAGAAGAGTTTTGTGCAGTGCACCAAAAGGTCACAGCAGCAACCAGGTGAATTGGATATCGCTGTTTGCACAAAAAGGCACAGAGGAAACAATCAGAGTCTCAAACAATTACAGGCAAAAACATTTGGCTAAACTTGTCATGGCTTATAACAGTGGGTGCACCAGCAGTCCAGCACCATGTACGTAAACAGGGGCATAAAGTGGTGATTCATAGTTTGTTGCCCTGAGAAACAAACATCCAAGAAACATATCTGGGTTGGTCCCATTTTTGTTCACTCTAGCCACCTACTCCTATGTGTGGATAGCAAATCTAGTCCTGGTCATACCACTGTGTACAGCGTTACCCCTATATTTCCCTTTTCGACCAAGAGACCGGTTGGATGACCAGTCTGTACTACTTTCACCCCCTTTCCTTCCTGTTTGTACCAAGTCCGATGTACACACAGGCGGAGCTATGTGTATGGCTGAGGGGGCTGTGGCCCCCCAAACCTGGTAGCTTTTGTGAAGATTTTTTTTAAGATGGCATAGATTGAGAAAAATAGGGGCTTTTACCCCTTCATAAAGCCATATTTTGCCATTGCCCCTCCCAATGATCCTGTGCTAGCTCCGCCACTGGATGTACATACTAAATTCCCCCACCCCCACTTTATTTCTTGTTTGAACCAAGTACTCCCTCCGTCCGGAATTACTTGTCATCAAAATGGATGTGTCTAGAACTAAAATACATCTAGATACATCCATTTCAATGACAAGTATTTTCGGACGGAGGGAGTACAAGATTCGACTCCATGAAGTAGCTTTACCTCTAACAATAGAAGAAAAAAATATGTGACTTTGGACCATCCGATCGAGAGGGTCTGAGAGGTAGAAAATGATGCACATGCAGCGACGTAGCGAGCTGGGGAAGTAGAGCTAAGGCGGTTTCGAACGAAGATATACCTGAAGGTCGTCGGGATGTGGATAGGTGGGCGGCGGGAGGCCGGATCCGCCCATAGGCAACGACGAAGGGATCGGAGGACCTCCCGCGCCGGCGCTCGGCCAGAGATAACGGTGCGGCCGGCAGTGGGTCTCCTCCCTTGCTGTTGACGATGGCCTAAACGCTGCCCCTCCTCCCCTTCACCGGCGGAGCGGGATACGTCCGGATCTGTAACTAGCGGTGAGGATAGAAAGCCAGTGTTTTTTGAAGGGAGAAAGACGGTGTTACTACCCCTATCTTGTTTAAATCTGGAGAGGATGAGAGTGAGTGAATAGAGCAACCCTAGCAAGCAAGCGCGGAGGCTCCGGCCTATATATACGTAGTGAGCAACCCTAGCAAGCAAGTAACCCCTATCTTCGGCAACTCGTACAAGACCGAGCAATTTCATTACTACAACGCCCTCTCCCTCGCGGACTGAGCTCCGGTGCCTTAACTGCACCTGCCTTTGGCTGCATGACAGGAGGGCCAACCACCTGTTGGGCCCACCTGTCATGGACGCAAATGCAGGAGCAGTAAGTTGAAGCTTTCGCTATCCTCCCGCACGAGGTGGACGGACATGCAACAGTGCATTCGATACTGTAGAAGTAGGAGTAATCATTATTGTTCATCTTCTCGAAGAGGCGAAGAGCCAAGCACAACCCGAACGTGGCAGTTGCGAACGCTCGCGTGGTGCGGTTCCTTGGAGTACTAGCCAGGCTCTTGCATGAGACAAAATTGCTATTGTTTAACAATTAAACTCCATTATCCATTGGTTGATACTCATTCTGCATAGGTCCACGCGCTTAGCACCGTTTCCTCCTGGGGTCACCAATGTTTATTTGCTAATTAATAGCATTGCATGCAATGAACTAGCCATTGCAAGTCATTAAAAGCATGCACACCTCTCATCTCTTATTGGTTGATATGTCAAGAAACAAGAAACAAGGTAGAAGTTAATGCACCGCGCCTAAGTGTTTTGGGACTTTGGTTTTTGTAAGGCTGGTCATAGTGGGGAGTAACTTAGACTAGTGGCATGCATATGACACTAGCCTAAATTACTACCTTCATAATGCAAAGTAACATAATAGTAGTATTTTAGATGGCTTCATTTATTAGCTTGTAGACTCATCTTATCTTGAAAAGCACTATGTTACAGTAACATATTATGTCACCACCTCTCATTAATTACTTGCCACATAAGCAAAAAATTCTTGGAGTGCTCTATGTTACTAGCTAAGTTACTCCCACTATGGCTAGCCTAAGATGACTTAAATGTTGGAAATATGCCCTAGAGGCAATAATAAAATGGTTATTATTATATTTCTTTGTTCATGATAATTGTCTATTGTTCATGCTATAATTGTGTTATCCAGAAATCGTAATACATGTGTGAATACATAGACCACAACACATCCCTAGTGAGCCTCTAGTTGACTAGCTCGTTGATCAAAAGATAGTCATGGTTTCCTGACTATGGACATTGGATGTCATTCATAACGGGATCACATCATTAGGAGAATGATGTGATGGACAAGACCCAATCCTAAGCATAGATCAAAGATCGTGTAGTTCGTTCGCTATAGCTTTTCTGAATGTCAAGTATCATCTCCTTAGACCATGAGATTGTGCAACTCCCGGATACCGTAGGAGTGCTTTGGGTGTGCTAAACGTCACAACGTAACTGGCTGACTATAAAGGTGCACTACGGGTATCTCCGAAAGTGTCTGTTGGGTTGGCATGAATCGAGATTGGGATTTGTCACTCCGTATGACGGAGAGGTATCTCTGGGCCCACTCGGTAATGCATCATCATAATGAGCTCAATGTGACCAAGTGGTTGATCACGGGATCATGCATTACGGTACGAGTAAAGTGACTTGCTGGTAACAAGATTGAACGAGGTATTGGGATACCGACGATCGGGTCTCGGGCAAGTAACGTACCGATTGACAAAGGGAATTGTATACGGGATTGATTGAATCCTCGACATCGTGGTTCATCTGATGAGATCATCGAGGAGCATGTGGGAGCCAACATGGGTATCCAGATCCCGCTGTTGGTTATTGACCGGAGAGTCGTCTCGGTCATGTCTGTGTGTCTCCCGAACCCGTAGGGTCTACACGCTTAAGGTTCAGTGACGCTAGAGTTGTTGAGATATTAGTATACGGTAACCCGAAAGTTGTTCGGAGTCCCGGATGAGATCCCGGACATCACGAGGAGTTCCGGAATGGTCCGGAGGTGAAGATTTATATATAGGAAGTCAAGTTTCGGCCATCGGGAAAGTTTCGGGGGTAATCGGTATTGTACCGGGACCACCGGAAGGGTCTCGGGGGTCCACCGGGTGGGGCCACCTATCCCGGAGGGCCCCATGGGCTGAAGTGGGAGGGGAACCAGACCCTAGTGGGCTGGTGCACCCCCCTTTGGCCCCCCCTGCGCCTAGGGTTGGAAACCCTAGGGGTGGGGGCGCCCCACTTGGCTTGGGAGGCAAGCCACCCCCCTTGGCCGCTGCCCCCCTTGGAGATCCCATCTCCTAGGGCGCCTTCCCCCTAGGGGTCCTATATATAGTGGGGGGAAGGGAGGGCAGCCGCACCCTAGCGCCTGGCGCCTCCCTCTCCCTCCCGTGACACCTCTCCCTCTCGCTATGCTTGGCGAAGCCCTGCCGAGATCGCCGTTGCTTCCACCAAGACGCCGTCATGCTGCTAGATCTCCATCAACCTGTCCTTCCCCCTTGCTGGATCAAGTTGGAGGAGACGTCTTCCCAACCGTACGTGTGTTGAACGCGGAGGTGCCGTCCGTTCAGCGCTAGGTCATCGGTGATTTGGATCACGACGAGTACGACTCCATCAACCCCGTTCTCTTGAATGCTTCCACTCGCGATCTACAAGGGTATGTAGATGCACTCCCCTCTCCCTCGTTGCTAGATGACTCCATAGATTGATCTTGGTGATGCGTATAATTTTTTTTTAAATTCTGCTACGTTCCCCAACAGTGGCATCACGAGCTAGGTCTATGCGTAGTTTCTATGCACGAGTAGAACACAAAGCAGTTGTGGGCGTCGATATTGTCAATTTACTTGCCATTACTAGCCTTATCTTGATTCGGCGACATCGTGGGATGAAGCGGCCCGGACCGACCTTACACGTACGCTTACGTGAGACTGGTTCCACCGACTGACATGCACTAGTTGCATAAGGTGGCTAGCGGGTGTCTGTCTCTCCCACTTTAGTCGGATCGGATTCGATGAAAAGGGTCCTTATGAAGGGTAAATAGAAATTGGCATATCAAGTTGTGGTTTTGGCGTAGGTAAGAAACGTTCTTGCTAGAAACCTATAGCAGCCACGTAAAAACTTGCAACAACAATTAGAGGACGTCTAACTTGTTTTTGCAGCATGTGTCGTGTGATGTGATATGGCCAAAAGGATGTGATGAATGATATATGTGATGTATGAGATTGATCATGTTCTCGTAATAGGAATCACGACTTGCATTTCGATGAGTATGACAACCGACAGGAGCCATAGGAGTTGTCTTAATTTATTTATGACCTGCGTGTCAACATAAACGTCATGTAATTACTTTACTTTATTGCTAAAGCGTTAGCCATAGTAGTAGAAGTAATAGATGACGAGACAACTTCAAGAAGACACGATGATGGAGATCATGGTGTCATGCCGGTGACAACGATGATCATGGAGCCCCGAAGATGGAGATCAAAAGGAGCAAATGATATTGGCCATGTCATGTCACTATTTGATTGCATGTGATGTTTATCACGCAATACACTTAGGTTGACTTGACGAGCCTAGCATGTACAGACATGGCCTCGGAACATGGAAGACCGAAAGGTTGAGCATGAGTCGTATAGAAGATACGATCAACATGAAGATGTTCACCGATGTTGACTAGTCCGTCTCACGTGATGATCGGACACGGCCTAGTTGACTCGGATCATGTTTCACTTAGATGACTAGAGGGATGTATATCTGAGTGGGAGTACATTGAATAATTTGATTAGATGAACTTAATTATCATGAACTTAGTCTAAAATCTTTACAATATGTCTTGTAGATCAAATGGCCCACGTTGTCCTCAACTTCAACGCGTTCCTAGAGAAAACCAAGCTGAAAGATGATGGCAGCAACTATACGGACTGGGTCCGGAACCTGAGGATCATCCTCATAGCTGCCAATAAAGATTATGTCCTAGAAGCACCGCTAGGTGACGCACCCATCCCAGAGAACCAAGACGTTATGAACGCTTGGCAGTCACGTGCTGATGATTACTCCCTCGTTCAGTGCGGCATGCTTTACAGCTTAGAACCGGGGCTCCAAAAGCATTTTGAGCAACACGGAGCATATGAGATGTTCGAAGAGCTGAAAATGGTTTTCCAAGCTCATGCCCGGGTCGAGAGATATGAAGTCTCCGACAAGTTCTTCAGTTGTAAGATGGAGGAAAATAGTTCTGTCAGTGAGCACATACTCAAAATGTCTGGGTTGCATAACCGCTTGACTCAGCTGGGAGTTAATCTCCCGGATGACGCGGTCATTGACAGAATCCTTCAGTCGCTTCCACCGAGCTACAAGAGCTTTGTGAAGAACTTCAATATGCAGGGGATGGAAAAGACCATTCCTGAGGTATATTCAATGCTGAAATCAGCGGAGGTGGAGATCAAAAAGGAACATCAAGTGTTGATGGTTAATAAAACCACTAAGTTTAAGAAAGGTAAGGGTAAGAAGAACTCCAAGAAGGACGACAAAGGGGTTGTCGTGCCCGGTAAGCAAGCTGCCGGGAAGAAGTCAAAGAATGGACCCAAGCCTGAGACTGAGTGTTTTTATTGCAAGGGAAGTGGTCACTGGAAGCGGAACTGCCCCAAATACTTAGCGGACAAGAAGGCCGACAACACTAAAGGTATATGTGGTATACATGTAATTGATGTGTAACTTACCAGTACTCGTAGTAGCTCCTGGGTATTTGATACCGGTGCGGTTGCTCACATTTGTAACTCAAAGCAGGAGCTGCGGAATAAGCGGAGACTGGTGAAGGACAAGGTGACGATGCGCGTCGGGAATGGTTCCAAGGTCAATGTGATCACCGTCGGCACGCTACCTCTACATTTACCTACGGGATTAGTTTTAACCTCAATAATTGTTATTTAGTGCCAGCTTTGAGCATGAACATTGTATCAGGATCTCGTTTAATTCGAGATGGCTACTCATTTAAATCCGAGAATAATGGTTGTTCTATTTATATGAGAGATATGTTTTATGGTCATGCTCCGCTGGTGAATGGTTTATTCTTAATGAATCTCGAGCGTAATGTTACACATATTCATAGTGTGAATACCAAAAGATGTAAGGTTGATAATGATAGTCCCACATACTTGTGGCACTGCCGCCTTGGTCACATAGGTGTCAAACGCATGAAGAAGCTCCATGGAGATGGACTTTTGGAGTCTCTTG
Organism: Triticum urartu; assembly: GCF_056163025.1. Classification (NCBI taxonomy): domain Eukaryota; kingdom Viridiplantae; phylum Streptophyta; class Magnoliopsida; order Poales; family Poaceae; genus Triticum; species Triticum urartu. The sequence goes on from NC_141878.1 coordinate 103,989,246, forward strand.
ATTACGAATCATTTGACACATGCGAACCATGCCTCATGGGTAAAATGACCAAGACTCCGTTCTCAGGAACAATGGAGCGAGCAACCAACTTATTGGAAATCATGCATACTGATGTGTGCGGTCCAATGAGTGTTGAGGCTCGCGGTGGCTATCGTTATGTTCTCACCCTCACCGATGACTTGAGTAGATATGGGTATGTCTACTTAATGAAACACAAGTCTGAGACCTTTGAAAAGTTCAAGGAATTTCAGAGTGAGGTTGAGAATCAACGTGACAGGAAAATCAAGTTCTTGCGATCAGATCGTGGGGGAGAATACTTGAGTCACAAATTTGGCACGCACTTAAGGAAATGTGGAATAGTTTCACAACTCACGCCGCCTGGAACACCTCAGCGTAATGGTGTGTCCGAACGTCGTAATCGCACTCTATTGGATATGGTGCGATCTATGATGTCTCTTACCGATTTACCGCTGTCATTTTGGGGCTATGCTTTAGAGACTGCCGCATTCACTTTAAATAGGGCTTCGTCGAAATCCGTTGAGACGACACCGTATGAATTATGGTTTGGGAAGAAACCTAAGCTGTCGTTTCTAAAAGTTTGGGGATGCGATGCTTATGTCAAGAAACTTCATCCTGAAAAGCTCGAACCCAAATCGGAAAAATGCGTCTTCATAGGATACCCTAAAGAAACTATTGGGTATACCTTCTACCTCAGATCCGAAGGCAAGATCTTTGTTGCCAAGAATGGATCCTTTCTAGAGAAAGAGTTTCTCTTGAAAGAAGGAAGTGGGAGGAAAGTAAAACTTGATGAAGTAGTACCTCTTGAACCGGAAAGTGGCGCAACTCAGGAAAATGTTCCCGAGGTGCCTGCACCGACTAGAGAGGAAGTTAATGATGATGATCATGAAACTTCAGATCAAGTTGCTACTGAACTTTGTAGGTCCACAAGGACACGTTCCACGCCAGAGTGGTACGGCAACCCTGTCTTGGAAATCATGTTGTTAGACAACGGTGAACCTTCGAACTATGAAGAAGCGATGGCGGGCCCAGATTCCGACAAATGGCTGGAAGCCATGAAATCCTAGATAGGATCCATGTATGAAAACGAAGTATGGACTTTTACTGACTTGCCCGATGATCGGCAAGCCATAGAAAATAAATGGATCTTTAAGAAGAAGACATACGCGGATGGTAATGTAACCATCTATAAAGCTCGGCTTGTCGCTAAGGGTTATCGACAAGTTCAAGGGGTTGACTACGATGAGAATTTCTCACCCGTAGCGAAGCTGAAGTCCGTCCGAATCATGTTAGCCATTGCTGCATTCTATGATTATGAGATATGGCAAATGGACGTCAAAACAACATTCCTTAATGGTTTCCTTAAGGAAGAATTGTATATGATGCAGCCGGAAGGTTTTGTCGATCCTAAGAATGTTGACAAGGTGTGCAAGCTCCAACGCTTGATCTATGGGCTGGTGCAAGCATCTCGGAGTTGGAACATTCATTCTGATGAGATGATCAAAGCGTTTGGGTTTACGCAGACTTATGGAGAAGCCTGCATTTACAAGAAAGTGAGTGGGAGCTCTGTAGCATTTCTCATATTGTATGTGGATGACATACTGTTGATGGGAAATGATATAGAATTCTTGGAAAGCATAAAGTCCTACTTGAACAACTGTTTTTCAATGAAGGATCTTGGAGAAGCTGCTTACATATTAGGCATCAAGATCTATAGAGATAGATCGAGACGCCTCATTGGTCTTTCACAGAGTACGTACCTTGACAAGATATTGAAGAAGTTCAATATGGATCAGTCAAAGAAGGGGTTCTTGCCTGTATTGCAAGGTACGAGATTGAGCACGGCTCAATGCCCGTCCACGGCAGAAGATAGAGAAAAGATGAGTGTCGTCCCCTATGCCTCGGCCATAGGGTCTATCATGTATGCTATGCTGTGTACCAAACCTGATGTAAACCTTGCCGTAAGTTTGGTAGGAAGGTACCAAAGTAATCCCGGCATGGAACACTGGACAGCGGTCAAGAATATCCTGAAGTACCTCAAGAGGACTAAGGATATGTTTCTCATTTATGGAGGTGACGAAGAGCTCGTCATAAAGGGTTACGTCGATGCTAGCTTCGACACAGATCTGGATGACTCTAAGTCACAAACCGGATATGTGTATATTTTGAATGGTGGGGCAGTAAGCTGGTGCAGTTGCAAGCAAAGCGTTGGGGCAGGATCTACATGTGAAGCGGAGTACATGGCAGCCTCGGAGGCAGCACAAGAAGCAATCTGGGTGAAGGAGTTCATTGCCGACCTAGGAGTCATTCCCAATGTGTCGGGCCCGATGACTCTCTTCTGTGACAACACTGGAGCTATTGCCCTTGCCAAGGAGCCCAGGTTTCACAGGAAGACCAGGCATATCAAGCGTCGCTTCAACTCCATTCGTGAAAGTGTTCAAAATGGAGACATAGATATTTGTAAAGTACATATAGACCTGAATGTGGCAGATCCGTTGACTAAACCTCTCCCTAGAGCAAAACATGATCAACACCAGAACTCTATGGGTGTTCGATTCATCACAATGTAACTAGATTATTGACTCTAGTGCAAGTGGGAGACTGTTGGAAATATGCCCTAGAGGCAATAATAAAATGGTTATTATTATATTTCTTTGTTCATGATAATTGTCTATTGTTCATGCTATAATTGTGGTATCCGGAAATCGTAATACATGTGTGAATTCATAGACCACAACACGTCCCTAGCGAGCCTCTAGTTGACTAGCTCGTTGATCAAAAGATAGTCATGGTTTCCTGACTATGGACATTGGATGTCATTGATAACGGGATCACATCATTAGGAGAATGATGTGATGGACAAGACCCAATCCTAAGCATAGCTCAAAGATCGTGTAGTTCGTTCGCTATAGCTTTTCTGAATGTCAAGTATCATCTCCTTAGACCATGAGATTGTGCAACTCCCGGGTACCGTAGGAGTGCTTTGGGTGTGCCAAACGTCACAACGTAACTGGGTGACTATAAAGGTGCACTACGGGTATCTCCGAAAGTGTCTGTTGGGTTGGCACGAATCGAGACTCGGATTTGTCACTCCGTATGACGGAGAGGTATCTCTGGGCCCACTCGATAATGCATCATCATAATGAGCTCAATGTGACCAAGTGGTTGATCACGGGATCATGCATTACAGTACGAGTAAAGTGACTTGCCGGTAACGAGATTGAACGAGGTATTGGGATACCGACGATCAGGTCTCGGGCAAGTAACGTACCGATTGACAAAGGGAATTGTATACGGGATTGATTGAATCCTCGACATCGTGGTTCATCCGATGAGATCATCGAGGAGCATGTGGGAGCCAACATGGGTATCCATATCCCGCTGTTGGTTATTGACTGGAGAGTCGTCTCGGTCATGTCTGCGTGTCTCCCGAACCCGTAGGGTCTACACACTTAAGGTTCGGTGACGCTAGGGTTGTTGAGATATTAGTATACGGTAACCCAAAAGTTGTTCGGAGTCCCGGATGAGATCCCGGACGTCACGAGGAGTTCCGGAATGGTCCGTAGGTGAAGATTTATATATAGGAAGTCAAGTTTCGACCATCGGGAAAGTTTCGGGGGTAATCGGTATTGTACCGAGACCACCGGACGGGTCCCGGGGGTCCACCGGGTGGGGCCACCTATCCCGGAGGGCCCCATGGGCTGAAGTGGGAGGGGAACCAGCCCCTAGTGGGCTGGTGCGCCCCCCCTTGGGCCTCCCCCTGCGCCTAGGGTTGGAAACCCTAGGGGTGGGGGCGCCCCACTTGGCTTGGGGGGCAAGCCACCCCCCTTGGCCGCCGCCCCCCTTGGAGATCCCATCTCCTAGGGCCGACGCCCCCTAGGGGTCCTATATATAGTGGGGGGGGGAAGGGAGGGCAGCCGCACCCTAGCCCCTGGCGCCTCCCTCTCCCTCCCGTGACACCTCTCCCTCTCGCTAAGCTTGGCGAAGCCCTGCCGAGATCGCCGTTGCTTCCACCACCACGCCGTCGTGCTGCTGGATCTCCATCAACCTCTCATTCCCCCTTGCTGGATCAAGTTGGAAGAGACGTCTTCCCAACCGTACGTGTGTTGAACGCGGAGGTGCCGTCCGTTCGGCTCTAGGTCATCGGTGATTTGGATCACGACGAGTACGACTCCATCAACCCCGTTCTCTTGAACGCTTCCGCTCACGATCTACAAGGGTATGTAGATGCACTCCCCTCTCCCTCATTGCTAGATGACTCCATAGATTGATCTTGGTGATGCGTAGAATTTTTTTTAAATTCTGCTACGTTCCCCAACATTAAACACCTAGACGGAGGGAGTAGTATAGCCCTGTAAACCGGAAAGGAGTATTTGCCTTTCTAGAGATTTCAACAAGTGACTAGACTACACCATGTGCAGTACTCCCTTCCTTCTGTTTTATAGGGCTCAAATCTCAAATCTCATGAACCAAGGCATTTTGCGATTGGAGGAATGTATCTCGTACTTTACAAAACTACCCTAATTAAACTCATGCATTAATTATGTAGTTCTCTCGTTTTCCTCTCCGCCTTGGTCGCGGTGCACAATATTGAGCACTACTATATGACTAGCCGCTCTATCTACATGCGGGACATTTCAAAGCATCCGGGCCCGCGTGCCATCCACCAAATCACAGCGAGGTGCTACAGTCGAGACTCACCTGTAACCCCGGTGTGGCCGTCATGACCCGTCATATCACAAAACCCACACCTTTACCAGCAGTGGTAAGGTGGCCTCCAAGTTGGACTGGACGAAGAAACCATCATTTCACTGGAACGCTACTTCAAGCCCTTTCTTCCCTTTCTTGAAGAAAGGGAAGCTCCAGGCTACTCACTTCTGCCATTTTTCTTCTGTACCGATGAAGGAAAGGTGGGCGAATCAGTTATGCTGCTATATTTTCATTACAAGAATCTTCTTTTTGCGCAGCACCGACCAATTCTCACATCCTATTCTTTTCCTGTTTTCATTGCGATTGTGGTTTCCTTTCGATTGCTTTTTGTTTGTCAGTTCATTGATGGATCCTGGAGCACTAGGCAAAGAGTTGCCGGCGGACAACCCACTGGAGACAGCGATCTCCAGGAAGCGAGCACCGACCAACGAGTTGACCATGTTGGCGGGCCAACCCATGGAGACGAGGAACTCCAAGAAACAAGCATTGGCCAAAGAGTTGAGGACGTTGGCGGACGAACTCCTCAAAGGAAGATGGAAGAATGGCAAGGGCCCCACCGTGCCTACCCCATGAACTCTGATTGCCACCTATGTGAGGCTCAAGACCGAGTTTGAGGAGATAGTCGCCGTTGAGAAGCAGTATTCCCCTGGCAAGGTGATGGCCCCCATCGAGGACGAGGAGATGGCCCCCGGAGGGATGAGATCCCCCGGTGAGCTGCACAAGGTAAAAAATAATGGCTTATTACCATAGTTGTGGTTTTTGATTATTTGCAATGTGCTTGCTAATATGTTAGGGTTGTGCAGGTGCCGGTGGACGTCCTTGATGATTCCGATGTCGTGGCCCGTCCTGTTGGCATCGCCCCGGAGATCGATTCCAATGCCGCTGTCCATCCTGTGGACATCGCCCCAGAGATCGATTCCGATGTCGTGGTTAGTCCTGCGGACATCGCCCCAGAAATCGATTCCCATGCCGTTGTCCGTGCTATGGTCATTGCCCGAGAGATCGATGACAAGAAATAGTTGGTCGGGCTAATCCTTCAGGGTAGTTTGCATTGCCCTGTGTTTAATTACTAGAACGATGCGTGTTATCAAACCATCTTAGGGCTAGTGCACTGTCTTGTGTGGGTGGATCTTGTTACTTTTTTTTGATAGTGAATCATGCGATGAATCATGCGAACCCTCTCCGAGTTATGGAAACAGATGTATCCTCACCAGCTTTTGATTTAATATATGGCATGATTAGATCTAAGTTCAAACTGTTTATCATATCAGCAGGGCTTGTTTGATGATTCTTGGTGTTAGTAGGCTAGCTACTGTGCGAGCTATAGTACTTGCAAAACACTCACCGAAGAGAAACTTTGGGGCTGATGAGCTCGTGGTACGCTTATACTTATCACTCGTCGATCGACCAATAGCCCTAGCTCCTAAAATTGTAGGCTTAGCGATCGATGACCTAGGTGGGCTAGTTTGGCCTAGTGGGTTTCAGTGATATGACGTGCAACACAAAATCATAGCAGTGCAGAGACATACTCCCTCCATTCCAAAATAGATGACCTAGGCGGGCTAGTTTGCCCTAGTGGGTTTCAGTGATATGACGTGGTACAGTGTCGTCCAGTCTTCGCGTGTGGTAGCAGTATTGCGGGTATAGTAAGTTTTCTTGAAGAAGCGGAATTCAACGAAGTCATGATGGTTCCTTCGTCCGAACAACTTACAGTGGGAAAAGTTGGGCCTACGATACGACCGGGGTAGACCAGGATAATTTTGTGCATGGCAGGTGGACCAAGATGGTCGACGTCCCACATGTCAGTGAATGAAAGTATTCTTTCCGATATAGAGGACGAGCAATGAGTATTCATTGTTTATTTTTGATGAAAGCTATTGTCTCCACTGTTACGACGGAGGAGTGTGAAACACGGCAGCCCAGTGAACTTGGCATGTGCACCGCTCCCTCCTTCCTCATGTAATGCCCAGGTTACAACTTTTTCTCACTTTCTCTCTATCTATTTCCTCTCAAATGTTTTTTACCTTTCTTTTTTAAGCCACAACTGTTTTTATGCCTTTTTAGAATTTTTTTTATACCTAGGAGCACGTGTAGAGACGGGCTCTTGCAGAGCCCACTCCTTGACTTTGTCAATGCCTCTCTCTCCTCCACATAAGGAGTACTACTTGCTATGCATGCATGCGGCGGGCAGCTCGCGTCTTGAGGGGCCAGGGCGGTGAGAGCGGGCTCCGAAAGCGGTCCGGACTCTAGCATAATTTTGGTTTTTACAGTATTTCTTTCTCCATTGATAGGTAGGCCCGCATAGATAGATAAAGAACACGAGCTGATGAGGCGCATGCGGACTATTTGACTAGTCAACCAGACAAATACGGAGCTATACGCTGAGACAGTGACCATATAATCACCATATCTCGTATACAATGATCAAAGTGAGCTATCAAGACAAGTTCGATGACCGCAATGCATTTTACTCGGTAATAAATGACCAGGATTGAAGGGGAATCCAAATTTGCTTCGTCTTCTGTCCTTGAGCTCTTGACAAACCAATGCACTATACGGTTGTCCGGCCACTCCACCCCAGAGCTCTCACCAAGCGTCGTTCATGCCACCGCGCCGCACACTAACCGGTAAGGCAGCGATGGCATCCCGCCGCGCCGAGTTCCTCACCGCCCACGACCGCACACAAAATGGTAGGGAAGCGATGGCATCCCGCCGTGCCGAGTTCATCGTCGCTCGTGACCTCACAACTATGTGGGAGGAATTTGAAGATGCCAAGGCCGAATGGGCGGTAGAGCAAGAGGCGGCCAAAGCCACACAGAGGGAGCGGAAAAGTCAGAAAGCACTCAAGAAAAGAGAGGCCCGCCACCGCAAGAAATAAAAGGACGCACGCGCTGCTGCGGAGAGGTCGGTGGAGATCCAAGCACTGTGGGGTGTCGCCGACAAAGCCGGGAAGGAGAACGACGGCGTCTAGCCAGCATGTGAGAAGTAGTAGTACTAGTAGTTAGTGTGTGTGTGTGTGTGATTATGAGCATGTACCAGTACTACTAGTTACTACTATAGTTTTTAGAGCAAATTACCAGTACATTGGCCTAGACTAAATGGAAAATTCCTATCCTAAGCATCAAATGGCATCTCTTTCTCTATAGGAATTGAGATGCATGTCATCTCACTTCCTATGATTTTCATATTCCTATCCTATGAACGAAAGGAGGCCTCTGTTGCAGTAACTACTGTAGCTAGCAGTACTGCTGGTACAGTAGTTTTCTTCAAGAAGCGGAATTCAACGAAGTCATGATGGTTCCTTCGTCCAAGCAACTTCAAAGTGGGAAGTGGGCCTGTGATTTGACGGCTCATTAGTCATTGTTACTGCGGCGCGACAACCTGGGTGACTCCCTTGGAGTTCTGCGTGCATGGCAAGTGGACCAGGATGGTCGACGTCCCACATGTTGGTGAACGGAAGTATTCTTTCCGGTATCGAGGATCAAGGAAACCGCGTGATATAGTATCACTGCTGATTGGTTCGCAAAAAAATAGTATCACTGCCGATTTATAATTATTTTTTATTTCTGATGAATGCTAGCGTCAACTCTTATGACAAAGGGTGCCAAACACGGCACGTGCTGGATGTCCCACACGTCAGCGAAAGGAGTGGGACATGAACAGCGTGGTAGAGCCCAGCGTAAAAAACAACGTGGTAGAGCGTCTCCACTTCTTCCACTTATGGGTCGGAGACCACACGTAGTAGTACTTAGTGGTATGAACAATACAAAGTGCGACCTAGAGAGAAAGACACGTCCGGTTGGAAGGTCTCGGGGCATACACGTAAACAAATATAAAAGTTAATATGTGCCTCAAACTAATATAGTAGTAGTACAGTACTTAGGCACGTACTCCATAACATCACCGTGCATTGCACGTACAACATTTAGTGGTAGTACATAGTAAGAGACAAATGCCGCCCAAGAGTTCCCTTCTCGACCTACTTTTGGGTGTTTGGTAGAGTGTATGGAGGGTGCATGAGTCCACACTAGTTTAGCACAAATACACTAGAAGCATGCATGAAGAGGGGTGTTGAGTTTAGAATGCATGAAGAGGGAACAACTATGCTGAGACGAGAACGCAATCAAACACACCCTATATGCCACGCATGTTCATACCATTTGTGCCTTTCTACTTCACTTACTGCGCTACATTACTCAGGTTCGTACATCCACTCCTGGGTACATGTTCGTCTCATAGTTCCAGTCCCACGTGTTCTTCATATAGATGGAACTATCCTTGCATAACACATGCACCTTGATGCTAGATGTCTCGTGTGTTGGCAAAAGGATGAACAAAGCTCACGTAAAAAAATAGAGTGGAAGAACATAGATTCCGGACGACCGAGAAGGAGCAAGGAACCTCGTGGTGGAGCGTCTGCACTCATAATATTTAATATTATTTAGCGATATAAAATTAACCAATCATCTCCACAGTGGACTGGAAGAGTACGAAACACGACAGTCCAGTGTAGTATCATACTAGTACATGGCTAACCCACGCTATCACCATATTTCTTGGCTTTCGTGCGACACCTATCTCTAGTAATCCAGCAGCCTGTATCGCTTCTCCCTCCTCGTCTCTATCAAAGTGCGGCGGGCTGGCGTTTCTGCCGTCTATTGAGGTTGGTTAACTATCACATGTTAGCGACATGCCAAGAGCATTCTAAAAAAATTCCTTTCATGTTCCGTTTTCAAAAAGGAAAAAAAATCCTTTCACGTACGAATTTTCTTGTATGCTTTGAGCAACTTGCATGTCCTATACTGCTCATGTTTGATACTCTAACTTAGCTAGAGGTTAGACTAACTCATGACTAACCCTGAACTAACTTTAGCCAAAGAGGTGTTTGGGTAACAGGGTTAGATTGACAATAAATGCACTTCATAGAGAGAGAAAAGTGATTTTTCAGTGGTCCCAATGAGAACTATCTCCAGTTAGCACCTCTTGGGTGGGATAGTTTTTTTTGGTGGGTTCGGTGCAACTTGCTCCAATTTAAACCCTCATGCTTGGATAGTTTAGGGCTATTTGAGCCCCAACTAGCTCAAACTAACTCTAACCCATGGATCCAAACAGGGCCTATGGCTAGTCTCGACGCGGAGCAGTCGCGTGCACCGGGAAGCGACGCTCTCTCGGCCATCGCGCCACTTCAAAGCCGGCGCCAGTGAGAGGTCGCCTCGCTCTGGCCGGGCATTAATGCGGCACTGACGCTTCAGGGGGACGCTGACCGTTTCACGCGGGAAGCGCGCGCTGGCAAGGGAGTATAGGTTTTGAACCGTTTCAGGTGTAGTCCTGGTAGTTTGCAAAACTACTCAATTATTGCACTCAGTTTCCTAAGAAATTGTGGTAAAAAACGTTACTCCACAGCCCGCTTCCCTTCTCCTTCCTCTCCCACCGCCCGCGCACGTCCACGAGAAGCGACCGGTCAACCCTTATATAGGAGTGCTAGCACAAAAAGATGCATGCATGACCACTAAAATTTCCATATTAAAGCGCCGCTCCGGCGGGAGTATGGCGTATGTTGTTACCTTCGGCCGGCCCATGGCTACCGGGCGACAGCGACCAGAGAAGAGGCGGCGGGAGGGGAATGAATGCAGCTACTATTTGGGTTCGCCTTCCGGCTTAAATAAATGCGCAGCATCACGTGTACCCGCGGGTGCACAAATTGTAACATACGTGTCTGCTTAAGTGGGCATCACGTAACTAGTGTGTGTGTGAGAGAGATTCTGAGAGACAGAGTGCGTGTGTGCGACTCTACTCTTCGAACATGTACTCAACCTTTTGCATCAGGATATAAGTATAATGGTATTTACTTTAGCTAGTGATTTACATGTCCATGTTAACGTGGTTGTGTCAAAAAAATGTCACTTCCTGCTCGTGATTTGCGTTATATAATTACAAGGAAGATTCTCGTGCATTGCACGGAACATCAATATGCATTTTTTTACAGAACACCTGTTGTGATTGACCCATGCAGGAGTAATCCCATGTGTAAAAACTAGTGATATCTCAAGAATTTTATCGGAAAACTGGTATCTCGAGAATGTCATCGAAAAAATGAAAGATGAGAGATAAGGCGAGGAGGAGTGGAGCGTGGTGGTGACTGGTGATCGGAATGGGTGGAGGCATGGGGATGGACGACGCCGGTAGGTGGCAGCGGCCACCATGCATGCTAGATTGTTCTAGAGACTTATTCCTTTTTTAATTGCTGAGCAATGAGGTTGCGAGAGATAATGATGTGGAGAGAGGTGCCGGTATATTTTGTAAAATTATCATAGTTTGCTTTCTATCCTCAGATATAGATCATACGGTCTGTATTACAAGATGGCAGGCACACCATCACCACCAACTCGTTTTTTATAAGGGTACAGATGATAAGTTTGCTGACTACTAAAGTAAAGTGGAATTTGTCCATGTTATGCAAGTAAATAAAGCTGATTGTTTATCATACGGGTAAGGTTGGATGAAGGGTGGTAGGAACAAATGCTCCGCCTAGAGAATGTGTGTGTGAGATGGAGTCTTAGTGTGTGTGTGTGAGAGAGAGAGAGGAGAGAGAGATGGAGTCTTAGTTTGTGTGTGTGAGAGAGAGAGGGAGAGAGATGGAGTCTTAGTGTGTGTGTGGGGGGGGGGGCGTGCGTGCTTGCGTGTGTGTGTTTGTGTGTGTGTGAGTGAGAGAGAGAGATGGAGTCTTAGTGTGTGTGTGTGTTGGGGGGGGGGTGCGTGCGTGCGTGTGTGTGTGTGTGTCGCGGGGTCCTCTATGGCGGATATAATTTAAGTGTGCATGGCTTTCATCATAGAGAGGTGATTTGTATGGCAGAGGCCACCAACGATGGGGTGCGAGAGAGAAAATGCCTGTAGAGAGGGGAGAGAAGGTGTGTGCGCGTGGAGAGGAGTCGACTTCGAGAGAACGTGTTTGTTCGAGAGACACCGAGGAAGACTACTATATATCGATGGTGCATGTAGGCGGGAATTAAACTAACGGATGGTCTTATTGGTTTCGGGGATATAGGGGAAGAGTGAGAGGCGCGGGGGGGGGGGGGGGGGTAGCTAGAAGGAGATTGTTAAGTGTGAGTGTGTGTTTTACCCATCCAGGCGGAAGTTATGTGCACAAAAGAGGAGAACGATTCGATGTGGCGTTAGGATTGAGGGTAATTAACTACGTATGGAGACATAGAGACCTTGAACATGCATGTGTGAGAGGTATACATGTATATGTGGGATGTGTGTGTGTGCGCGCGCGCATGATCGAGATAAAACAAAGAAGACATAAGTCATAAGATCAACGACATGGGAGAGACAGATCGATATGACAATATGCATGCATGTGAGAATGCATGGAAGAAGTCCCGACAATTGAGCATGTGTTTTTGTCTTTAAGAGATAGTGGCGTGGGCTGGAGCATGCATCTATTGCGAGCAGAGGGAGTGAGGCGCAACGATTGTGCAAAAGAGACCAACCTATAAATGCATATGTATGGAGAGACATATATAGTGTGGGTGATAAGAAGCAAGACTCCGTGCGAGAAAGAAATGTTGACGGAGAAACTACAGATAGATACAAAGATGGAGATGCTAGCTAGAGCGACATCCACTAGTTTGGGTGTTGGACATGACCGCCCGGTGGTTCAAAGGGTGAAGTTATATATGTTTGTGAGAGGGCACTTGACTGCATGTAGAGAGAAACATATGTAGTGTGCGTGATAGGAATCAAGAGTGAGGGCGAGAAAGAAGGTTGATGGAGAAACAGATAAATAGAAAGATAAAGATGCTAGCTAGTGTGCATTAGAGATAGGAGTCGAGTGGATCAGAAGGCTGGGTTATGTGTGTGGGTGTGAGAGAGATAGAGAGAGGGTGCGTGTGAGTCACATACAAACAGATATCAGAGAGAAATGAGATCCAGAGAGACGGAGTTTTGTGTCTGCGAGAGAGAAAGATATTTCACAACGAGAGTGATAGCTAGAGAGACATATGAGGGAACGCAAGATATCTCTAGGGAGAGAGAGTGTGTGTGAGCGACATACAAGAGAAGAATGGAGAAATATGAGACCCTGGGAGACAGAGTTTGTGTTTGTGTGTGAGAAAGAGATATTGATGAGGAAGAGTCGTAGGTTCTCATATCTAAGGAGCGAAAGACATCTCTATATGAGGGGTGTGCGAGTGGCACACATGGGAATAGTAGAGAGAAATGAGACCCCGGGAGACAAAGTTTTGTGTTTGTGTGAGAGAAAGAGATTCCACATGGAGAATCATAGTTAGAGACACATAGCAGGGAGCGAGATATACTTAGAGAGAGATAGAGTGATGAAGGTCGAGGGAGAGAGTACCGTTACTGTGTTACGAAGATAAAAGACCATTGTCAACATACATGTAGCACGAGAGATACCTGAGAGACGATGAACGCCTATAGGTCCAGAGAGATAGTCCTATATAAGCATGAGTGATAGCTATATGAGACGAATATCTGGATTAAAGGGGATTCAAATATTTAAACTGGAGATCACGACATCGATAATATCATAACGCAAATTGGTATATCAAACATGCATATTAATTTGAATTTGGGCACACGTGCAATGTTATATAGTTTATCAATATTGGTGATCCATAGATTCTTCAATTACAAACAATGCATGGTTTATATGCAATTAATGTCTAAATGGGATTACACTATATGTTGCGTGTGTGAAACACATTATACATGTTTGAGAAGTAAAAAAACCCGCATGAAACACACATTAATTGGAGACAGTTAGCGAGGAATGCATACATTGGATTTCAACATAAAGTGGTTTCAAATATTTGAAAATCCATTTGTAAACCATATTTATGTATAAATGGTGTTGTGCTTTTGAAAGTATATATAAAAATGATGTATATAGAATGTAATTCCAATTGAAAATGGATCCTGCCCGAAAAATAGAATACAAACGGGATTCGAATTGAGTTGGCACGGTAAACGTGCACTCTACAAAATTTGAACGAAGCGGGGAAAGTCGCAGTAACCGCCCGGAACCAAAATCTGCGAGATGGAAATCGCTGCTGCCTATCCCTTCCATGCAAAGCCTATATGTTGGATTTCTATAGGTTTCGATAGGGGTAGGTTTGTAATTTCACCCAAACGTGACGTAACCGCCTCTCACCCGGATTCATACACGGTGGGCGCCAAAACACAGTGTGTCCTCGACCGAAATCGACTCCCTCCCCGATTCATATTCATACACGGTGGGCGCCAAAAACAAACTCTCGTCGGCAAATATTCGGTGTATGCGAGATTACCGTCCTATCCCCGACCGACTAGTGTTGCTGTGATGTAGTAGAAATTTGAAACGGGGGCTAAGTTTGTAAATTTCCTCGCATTTGAGACAAGCGCGCCCTGAATACATGGTTCCCCCCTTCCTCTCTACCTCCCTTTTCCCCATTCGTACTCCGTGGGCGCCAAAACACCCTCTTCACCCCACCCTCCTCCGTCCGCCGCCATCCGCCACCCCATTCACCGCCGTCCTCCTCCACCATGCCGGAGCTGATACCCCGACGCCACCGTCCATTACAAGAGATCGACCTCTCTCATCCACGGCTTCAGACCGGGATCCTTGCATCCCGTCCTCTCACTTCATCCCCACCGTCGTCCACCTTGCCGGCGCCGCTCCTACGACCGTCTCGTCCACCGCGCCCCACCGCCACCATCTACCCTCCTAGATCTGCTTCCACGCCGCCGACAGCCATCGCTACCGCAGCACCGTCAAATTCTCAGCAGATGCCTACACAACGCCGCACTAGAGGCGATACTCTTTCGTATCTGCTCAACTTATTTATCGCAGCAAGAAAATAGATCGCCACTGCTTTACTCTGATTTCTTGTCTTGGTTGCGAAGTTGCCTTTGTCCGGTTTGCACCTTTAGATCCGCCATGGCACGCTCAACACCATACTCGCAATGCTTATGGTTTTCCCCTTTTATATTCCACACTAGTTAAATCATAGTAGACTAAATTTCAAAATTGGGTCAGTCGATTTTTCAGAGCTCGCCGGAGTTCGCCGGTGCGATCAAAGGGGCTCGGGTGGTTGTGGGGCCTCGCCGAACAAAGAAAACTCGACACGGGTGGGGGTTGGTGTCACATCCCTGCTTTTAGTCATGCATTAGGATTGGATGAACATGTGCATCATGTTTAAATTTCTTTTAAACTTGAAATGGGGCCTAATCAACCCCAACACCCCCCTGAAAATGCTAATTTCCAACAATTGGAATTTCAATGAACCCAAAATGCCCTTCATAAAAGCCCACCATTTTTGGTCTTGACTAAAACCTCTGCCAAAAATGGTCTTGCAATTTATGGAGCCATTCTGGATTTTTAAACAAGCCATATGTATTTGAATTTGGGCATTTTAAATGCTATAAATATTTTAAAGTGCTCAAATAATCTTGGAAGCATTTTTAGGCAGTTGAGAATATTCCCAAATGTGCCTCTGAATATTTCCAGAGTTTTTGGAAATGAAATAGTATTTATTCTATTTAAATACACATAGCAGGAAATAAATAAAGCAAAACAGAAAAGAGAGAGAGAGAGTTAGAGCTTACCTGGCGCCCACCCAGCAGGCCCACCTGCCGGCCCAGCCCAGCCAACGCTCTAGCGAGCTGCTTGGCTTGGCCTGGTAGGCAAGCAGCTGCTCGATGCTGGCACCAGCGTGTGCCACGTAGCTGCCCGCCGCCCTGCTTCCTCCCCTCGCGGCTCTGCTGAACTGGACGACCTCCATGTCGCGCACCGAACCCCCTGGACACGCCCATTCCCCCTGCCTCTCTCCCTCGCTCCCCTCCACCATGGCCGCCGCAGCCACCGCCGTTCCACCGCCATAACCGTGCCCACCGTCGTCAACGCGCTGCTCCACCGTCTCCTGAAGCTCCGCCACTCCCTCCTCGACCGTCCCACCGAGCCACGCCCCGCCGGAGGCCCCCAAGCGTCTTCACCGAGCTCGTCTTCAACCTTGGTCCGCCGAGATCGCCGACGACAGTATGCCGCCCCTGATGCCTCCCCGAGCTCGCTGAGGCCACCGCTACACTCCCCGTGAGCTCCTTCTCCGTTCCCTCTCTTTCCTTGCCGTTTTCTCCCTCTAACCGTGGGCTCCGTTGAGCCCGAGAGCTCGGCTCCGCCGGCCATGTCGCCGCCATGGCCACAGGCGCGTAAGCTCGATTCCGAGTGCATCACCACACTCACCACATTTCCAGGAGCCTAATGCACCACTCCCCGCGCCTCGCCGTGCCCCGTAGCTTCGGGTTTATCCTCACCCGAACTCCGGCGACCGCCAAGGTCGTCGCCGGCGTCGTTTTCGGCCTCCCCGAGCTCCACTTCCACCACCAAACGCCGCGGCTTTCCCCCAGCTATGCGTAGGACCAAACCGCCGTCGATTTGGTCGACTGTGGGCAAAACCCGAGCCCCTCCGCCGCGTCTGTCGTCGCCGGCGTCAAGCCGCCGGCGAGTTGACCACGTTTTGACCCATGGACTGATGTGTGGGCCCAAGTTGACTTCCCCCCTGAGCCTATGACAGGTGGGGCCGACCTGTTAATTAGTTTAGGATTAGTGCTAACTAATTTTAGTTAGATTAGGTCACTGACATGTGGGCCCAGGCCCCACTGACAGTTAGTTAGTGTTAACTTAATCCTGTTAGTTAGCTGAGACACTGACAGACAGGGCCCACCAGTCAGGGTTGACTGGCCCTGGCTCCTTTGACTCGCTGACGTCACAGCGACGCAGTGCTGACGCAATTATTCATTTTCTGGATTTATTTTTATACAGGAAATTCCAGAAAATAGCCAAAACTTCTAAAAATCATAGAAATTAATCTGTAACTCCAAATGAAAAGATTTATATATGAATTTTGATCAGAAAAATTCAATCTATCCATTGGTAATGGTTTCATGCATGACAAAACAAGATAACCTTGATGTTTAAGCAAAATAAGATAATGCACTAATATGGCTATGTTAAGTGAACTAACATTTGAATCTTTGATTCAAATGAGTTCATTCCTTTCTGTTTTAGCTTGCATTAGGCCAAGACACATTCATATTGCCATGTCATAGCATGCATCATATTGTTGCATATCGTCATGTATTGATTATGTTCGGTGTGTCTTTCGTGGTAGGTTCTGCCTTCGAGGATAACCCCGAATATCCGTCTGAAGGGAAGTACCCTACTACCACTACATCAGGCAAGCAACCCATTGATCATTCCGATACAAACCCATGTTCTCGCTTCTGCTCTTGTTTACTGCATTAAGACAACGCGATGCAAACTGCTGTGTGCTACGGTAGTTGAACCCTTATCCTCTGCATGACCTGTCATTGCCACAGTAACTAGATGAAACCCACTAGCATGTGTAGGAGTTGATTGAGCCATGTATGTGATTCCTAACTTGCTATGCCTACTATGCTTAGAGTTGTGTCAGGTCTGGTTCATCTGGGTGATGGGCTAGAGTGAAATGATTATGTCGGTAATGTGAGGAATGTGTTGAACATGTTTTGGTAAAGGTATCGATGAGAGGCCATGTAGGAGTACATGGTGGGTTGTTTCATTGAGGCCGTCCATAAGAACTGAGATCTGTATGCGTGATTTAAGATTCAGCTACTACCACACATTGGGCCCTGAAATATGACCCCGCTCGATTTACTGACCCCTCTCGTCCTCTGTCCAGGAGTTGCAACTAGTTTCCGGTGTTTGTAGGTTATGTGTTGGCGGCCGTGCGTAGCGCTGACCCTAGGGGTGGGCTATGATGCGGTAGATACACCGTGGCACGGTGTATCGAGTCGCCTGTTTGGTGTCTCGGGAACCCTGCACACATCGTTTGGGCCGTTGAGGACACCCCGGCCGGATTTCCTTGCGGATGGAACCTGAATAGGCGATAAACCTAGACTAGAGACTTGTGCGGTTAGTCAGGTCGTGGTCTACACCCACGTCGGTTTTCGCTTGAAGTCTGCCGAGCACATGTCGTGTGTAGACACTAAGTGGTGGAAACATGTGTGATGAAGTACGCCCCTGCAGGGTATAAAACTATTCGAATAGCCGCGTCCGCGGTAAAGGACTACTTGGTTGCCTATACAGTTCATAGACAAGTTAATGGATACTACTAAAAGACTCAAGATAAGTGTGAGTACCGAGGATGGCCCTCTCGTAGGATGATGAGGGAGGATCCCCGGTGGAGTATTGTGTTGGTGAGTAGTGGACTCGTGTGCGAAAACTATTTTACTAGTGGAGTCTTGTAGGATAGCTTAGCCAAGAGTCAAAGATGGCTTGCTGCAATAACTCCACCACCTTCTTGAGAATGAGCATGTATAGTAGGTTCTGATGTAAGACTTGCTGAGTACCTTTGTACTCATGTTTGTTTAATTACTGTTTTCAGACGACAACACCGCCCCCTCCAATGGGTTTTACGTAGATCTCGACGTTGATGAGTGACTTGCCACCCAGGTGGTGATCCTGGCCATGGAGGGCCCTATGTAGATAGACAGGCTTCGAGAAGCCTTCTTTCTTTCTAGTGTCCGTACTCAGACTATTTGCTTCCGCATGTGCTTGTATGCTTGCATGACTTGAGTGTCGGGTCATGTGACCCCTACCTGTATGAACATGTTATGTATGGCTCTCTAGAGCCTTTAAATAAAGTACTTGAGTTGTAGAGTTTTGTTGTGATGCCATGTTGTATTTGCACATATCGAGCATATTGTGTGTATGATTGAAATGCTTGGTATGTGTGGGATCCGACAATCTAGTTGTTTATCCTTGGCAGCCTTTCTTATGGGGAATGTAGTCTAGTGTTCCTCGAGCCATAGTAGTCCGCTACAACCCGGTTCACCGGAGTCCTGCTAGCCCAGCACTACTGCTCAGGACACTTGACTGGCCGGCATGTGTTTCACTTCGTTCCTATGTCTGTCCCTTCGGGGAAATTTCTCGCGGTGACATCCGGAGTCCTGCCTAGCCTGCTACAGCCCGGGTTCCCTGAAGTCCTGTTAGCCCAGTGCTACAGCCCGGATTCACTCGCTGATGACCGACATGCTCGATGTGATTCATGTATGCCTGTCTCCATAGGTCTGTGCCGCTTTGGGTTCACGACTAGCCATGTCGGCCCGGGTTCTCCGTCATATGGATGCTAGCGACACTATCATATACGTGAGCCAAAAGGCGCAAAAGGCCCCAGGCCATGGTAAGGCGACACCCGTGGGGATACCGTGCGTGAGGCCGCAATGTGATATGAGGTGTTACCGGCTAGATCGATGTGACTTGGAATCGGGGTCCTGACAGTTGGGGTGGGGGTGGCGGAGGAACACAGGCGGTGGGGGCCGGTGGTCCGGCCGGTGGCTCGTGCGGTGTTCTGTATGGGAAGAATCAGAGACGAGGAAGAAGAAGGGTTAGGAGACGTAGGATCTTCATCCAACCGCCTGAAATGGTCGAGAGACAGCTAGGAGTTGCATTCTTAATGCGCTCTGGTTCATCATGTGTGGGCACTGCGCAACCAACATTTTATTATCCAAAATCTGCTTGCTCTTCTTTACCATGTTCCTCTTCTGTTCTTCTTTAATATGTACTCTCTCCGTTCCTAAATACAAGTCTTTGTATAGATTCCACCATGGACTACATATGGAGCAAAATAAGTGAATCTACACTCTAAAATGTACCTGGATACATCTGTATGTGATCCATAGTGGAAATCTCTACCAAGACTTATATTTTGGAACGGAGGGAGTATGATAGTAGTACAGTATGTTCCTTGTACTGAAGATGAGCAGGGACATTTGCAGTGTAGAGGTCTATACCCATCAAGGTGCCTGTTCTAATTTGGCAATGTTTTATTGATTGCGGGTATCTTGCATATGTTGTCTTGCATTTCTTCTACTTTGTTGCACCGCCATCTTCTTAGTTTACTCATCATATATGTCGAGATGCCATGCCCATCCATTATCAATACATATTCCATCTGTCATCATACCATGTTTTTCCACTCAAATGCTGTTCTTGTGCATCAGACATCAAAAAGGAAGAGGGTGATTGCCGAACCAGAAGGAGCACCAGCAAAGTCCTTGAAAAACGTGGTGGTGCCAGAGAAATCAGACAGCACCCCACTTATATTGGTTGTACAACCAGTGACACAAAACGTAGGACCGACTCCAACAGACTGTACCCATACTTCACTGGCCACACCACTAGCCCCACCACACAGGACCTGCACTCTAGCAAAAGGTATACCGATTTCATTTGCCATAGCACCAGCTGTACCACAGAAAAATCCCACTCTAGCAAAAAGTACAGCAAGTCCACCGGCCGAAGACCTATCCCAACTGCAGAGACGACCAATTCCTGCAGATTGGAATCCCATTCCATTTATTCCCAGTTTAAAAGACAATGCTTTCAATGTTGTTAGGGACTACGTGCATATATTCCCATCATGGGAAGATTATTGTGAAGACAAACACCATTTTCACATCTTCCTGTCCAACTTACGTGTAAGTGCTATTATTCATGGCCATTATTTTGCTGTTTTCTGCTGATTGAACACATCAATGATTTACATTACATTGTTGTAACTAGGAGAGGGTCAATCTGGATAGTCATGACAAGCAAAGCTTGCTTGTGCTTTTCAAGGAAGCATTGCAGCAGTATCGGTGTTACCTGAGGAAATCACACTTTGATGGCAAGTCTATAAACGAATTTCTGGTGAAGTCTCCTGTGCTAAATTTAGAAGACATTGAATGGAAAAACGTTGTTATGCACTGGTCTCGTTCCTAGGATGAGGTACTGTCTATGAAATCACACGACAATTTGAACTTCTACTTTTCCGCATGTGCCTTACGGATCTTTTTTGCAGGAAATCTGCTCGAAGAAGAATTCCGGTTTGACAGGAACGGCAGGATATCGCAAATATGCTGCCTGCTGCTTTGCTCTTATTAGTACCTGTTGTCCTGTATCACTGTACTTGCATACATACCTGGTTCATTATGTGATAGCAGTACGCATGATAGCTTGCTTATCAATTGTTCGCTCCAAATTATCTGATCTATATGAATGGTTACATTAGTGTAGAATATATCCAATGCCAATGTTTTTTAGCTCTGCATTGTTCTTGTAAGTACATGTTGTCCTTTATCAGTGTACTTATAATGACAGGTAGTTGTTCATGTACCATCACTCTGCAGCTTACTTTCCTTTGCCCTCCATTTTCTACACATCAGATCTATATTTACTCTTACCATAAGGTTGGTACTGAAGAAGTTTAGCTGTGCATTGCTCTTGGTTGTACCTTTTGCCTGTATCGTTGCACTTACATTTATAGCTACTTGGTTATGTAGCATCACTCTTCATCTTATCTTAAATATTCTCCATTTTTTCGTATATTATCACATCTATATTTACTCTTAACAAAATGTAGAATAAAGGCAATGCTTCTGAAGAAGATTCTGTGGTAAACTTCTTGAATTCCCCCCCCCCCATCAGCATGGACAAGGCCTTTATAGAGCCTGTCTTCACCAATAATGTAAGTTTGTCCATCTCAAGCCTTCAAACTTTGTTGTATATATTTGGTTAGGCATGACTGCAACAACTGTTTATTTTTGGTGTTTGCATCAAATTGCTTGTTTAAAGTTTATTATATGTAGTTCATAAACAAAAGTTCGTCCTTTCTCAATTTAAGTTTTCAGTTGTACAACCAAGTTCCTTCTTCATACCATGTAAATTAAACTATACAGAGCAAGTGATCTTCTTTTGCACTGCATGTATGCTTCTGTTCTTCATCTGTAATCCAGTGGTGTGGTGAACCTACCCACTACAGCACAATGTCATATTCTGCAATGCCTTAACTATGAAAAATGTCATATCATTCTACTATTATTTAAACCGTCTCTTTATTTGCCAATCTGAAATGGTATAAATTGACAGCACACTAACCATTGATACTTATGAGTTCTTGATCTGTAATCCAGTGGTGTCGTGAAGCTGCCAACTCCTTCACAATGTCATTTCCTGCCATGTCTTGACCTGAACAGTACCATATTTTGTTAATGCAAATTTAAACTGTGTCACTTCATTCGTCAGTAAGAAATGTGATGAATTGTCAGCACTGATACTTTTATGTGCAAAACCTGTCATCTGTCTGCTTGTTTATCTTTCAGAGTGTGGAAGATATAAGTGTTGAACAAGCGCAGTCTCATCATCTTGCTCAGCTGCTTGCGCTGCAGCTCCCCAGCAGGGCTAACCTTTCTTGAACTCTATTGAAGTGCTGTCGGTTTTGTATATTATTTTGTCGGTGTGTTTATTTGCACTGGTGGCGATCTTTGATGCCCAGTGTATGTAATCTGCTGTCTGCTTGTGCTTTATTATCATAGTGGCGAACTTTGATGCCCAGTGGATGTAATATGCCGTAATTTCTTTATTGTATAGTATAGGTTTTTTCTTATTCATGATGCTGCAGTTATTTTACTGTATATACATCCTGTCTTCACAGTAAACCGACCAAACCGTAAAATTACGGTACATAATCGTGCCGTCATGCAATCACGATGTAGGTTGGGCCTGAAATGTGCCGATCAGCTCACGGGCCGGCAGCAGCCCGAAATGAACCCTGACCCATGATTGTGCGAATCAAATCACGGGCTTTTAACAGGCCGAAAAATTGTCTTGGTCCTTGTTTGGCCCAATCAGATATCGGCTGCGAGTAGGCCGGATGCAAACCAGGCCGTAGTTAGGCCCAACTATATGACGGGCTTTTAACAGGCTGAAATTAATATAGGGCCGAAATGTTAAACGGGCCCTTAACAGGCCCAAACTAATATCAGGCCGAATTACTAAGTGGGCCTTTAGCAAGTGGGCCCAAAAGCATAGTGTCCAGTTGACGGGCCAAATCTGATATGGGCCATAATTAGGCCCAAAACCTCTTAAAGGGCCAGACCTGATCTGGGTCGTAATTTGGCCCAGAACGTGGTAGGCTTTTAACGGGACGGATCTCATATGGGCCACTATTAGGCCCGAAGCGTGGCGGTCCATTAATAGACCGTATCAAATATGGGCCGGCATTTGGCCCAAAACATGGCAGCCAGTTAACGGGCCGGCCTACTAAGGTCCTCAAAATCTTGTGGACCTACAGCTGGGCCAGCCCATTAATGTCGGCGAAATCTCATAGGCCTTTAGCTGGGCCGGCCCATTATGATCCGCAAGAATTTTGTGGGCCTTTACCCGGGCCGGCCTATTATGGCACACAAATATCTTGTGGGCCTTTACCTGGGCCGGCCCATTATGGCCCGCGAAATCTTGTGGGCCTTCATCTGGGCTAGCCCATTATGGTCCGCAAAATCTCGTGGGCCTTTAGCTGGGCCAGCCCATTATGGTCCGCAAAATCTTGTGGGCCTTTAGTTGGGCCGGCCCATTTAAACTTGTTGGGTCGTGCCACGTGTCGACGTATCATAGGCGCCTTCTGTCCAATGAGTGGATGACATCTGTCCCGACGATGAGCCGACACGTGTTTCCTCTAGCCAATGATGATTTTACACATGGAAAATCCCCATTGGTCGGGGCTGTTAACGGGTTATCAGATCCAGAACCCGACCCGATAGCTTAACGACGTTCCTATACGGTGGATGCCATGTGTCGGTCACCCTTGACGAAAGCACTTATGTGACGCGTGATTTATCATCATGGAAGTGGACACTTCCGTGATGATAATTTTGGTAATGTCATGGAACACTTCTACGACAACACAGGTATGACTATCTTGATTCTATCATAAATTTGTCATGGATGTACATGTATGACAAAAAAAAGCGACCTACTGTGACAAACACGTATCATCACATAAGTGTATTTTTTTGTAGTGCTATGATGTCTGAGTAGATTTTCGTTGTCCTATTGGTGGTTGATGAATTGCTATGATTGATTTAATTTGCTTGTGGTTATGTTGCTGTCCTTTGGTGCCCATCATATGATTGCGCGCGTGGATCACACCATAGGGTTAGTTGTATGTTGATAGGACTATGCATTTGAGGGCAAGAGTTGTCAGAAGCTTCAACCTAGCATAGAAATTGATGCATACAGGATTGAAGGGGGACCAATATATCTTAATGCTATGGTTGGGTTTTACCTTAATGAACGTTAGTAGTTGCGGACGCTTGCTAATAGTTCCAATCATAAGTGCATAGAATTCCAAGTCAGGGATCACATGCTAGCAGTGGCCTCTCCCACATAATACTTGCTATCGGTCTAGTAAAGTAGTCAATTGCTTAGGGGCAATTTCGCAACTCCTACCACCACTTTTCCACACTCGCTATAGTTACTTTATTGCTTCTTTACATACAACAGCCCCTACCTTTTATTTACTTGCTCTTTATTATCTAGCAAACCTATCCAACAACACCTACAAAGTACTTCTAGTTTCATACTTGTTCTAGGTAAAGCGAACGTCAAGCGTGCGTAGAGTTGTATCGGTGGTCAATAGAACTTGAGGGAATATTTGTTCTACCTTTAGCTCCTCGTTGGGTTCGACACTCTTACTTATCGAAAACTGTTGCGATCCCCTACACTTGTGGGTTATCAGGAGACAACCCGGAAGTTTTAGAGATTCATTTATTTCTGTTGAGTGCTTTCATATAGTTTAAAAACAACAAAAATAAAGAGGGGAACCCAAAACTTTTTCAAAAAGGAAAGTGAAAGTGAGAAAGACAAGCATTGTTGAAGTGGGAGAGCTCCTTGAACTTTGTTCATGCTCACGTCAACTTTGTGAATCTTGATTACAGAAAATTTTCAACAAAAATAATTATCCCCTTGTACAATTCCATTGTATTATAAAAATAATGTGCCAAGGTTTGTCTTTAGGATGTTTACATTTGCTTGATGGTCTGTATGGTGCAGGACAGAAAATTTGGCTGTAGTGCGCGATTTTACATTTTTAGCTGGAATGTCAAATGGTTCTGATTCTTTTTAGACTGTCTTTATATACAGAGTTTCTATTTTTACTAATTTTGGTTGAATTTTTCAAGTAACAGAAGTATGGTGAATGTTCAGATTGTTACAGACTATTCTGTTTTAGACAGATTCTGTTTTTTGATGCATAGTTTGCTTGTTTGGATGAAACTATCAATTCATATCTGTGGATTAAGCCATGAAAAAGTTATATTAAAGCAGACACAATGCAAAAACAAAATATGAATTGGTTTGAAACAGTACTTAGAGTAGTAATTTGCTTTATTATACTAACGGATCTTACCGAGTTTTCTGTTGAAGTTTTGTGTGGATGAAGTGTTCAATGATCGAGAAGGTATCGATGTGAGAAGAAGGAAGAGAGGCAAGAGCTCAAGCTTGGGGATGCCCGAGTCACCCCAAGTAAATATTCAAGGAGACTCAAGCGTCTAAGCTTGGGGATGCCCCGGAAGGCATCCCCTCTTTCTTCAACAAGTATCGATATGTTTTCGGATTCGTTTCATTCATGCGATATGTGCAATCTTGGAGCGTCTTTTGCATTTCGTTTTCATTTTTCTTTTATGCACCATGCTGGTATGAGGTAGTCCTTGGTTGATTTATAGAATGCTCATTGCACTTCACTTATATTCTTTGAGTATGGCTTTATAGAATGCTTCATGTGCTTCACTTATGTCATTTGAAGTTTGGATTGCCTATTTCTCTTTACATAGAAAACCGCCATTTGTAGAATGCTCTTTTGCTTCACTTATATCTGTTAGAGCATGGGCATATCTTTTGTAGAAAGAATTAAACTCTCTTGCTTCACTTATATCTATTTAGAGAGATGACAGGAATTGGTCATTCACATGGTTAGTTATAAAATCCTACATAAAACTTGTAGATCACTAAATATGATATGTTTGATTCCTTGCAATAGTTTTGCGATATAAAGATGGTGATATTAGAGTCATGCTAGTGGGTAGTTGTGGATTAGTAGAAATACTTGTGTTGAGGTTTGTGATTCCCGTAGCATGCACGTATGGTGAACCGTTATGTAACAAACTCGGAGCATGGTTTATTTATTGATTGTCTTCCTTATGAGTGGCGGTCGGGGACGAGCGATGGTCTTTTCCTACCAATATATCCCCCTAGGAGCATGCGCGTAGTACTTTGTTTTGATGACTAATAGATTTTTGCAATAAGTATGTGAGTTCTTTATGACTAATGTTGAGTCCATGGATTATACGCACTCTCACCCTTCCACCATTGCTAGCCTCTCTAGTTCCGTGCAACTTTCGCCGGTACCATATACCTTCCTCAAAACAGCCACCATACCTACCTATCATGGCATTTTCATAGTCATTCCAAGATATATTGCCATGCAACTTCCATCATCATCATATACATGACTTGAGCATTCATTGTCATATTGCTTTGCATGATCGTAAGATAGCTAGCATGCATTTTTTATGTCATTGCTACGCTAGATCATTGCACATCCCAGTACACCGCCGGAGGCATTCATATAGAGTCATATCTTTGTTCTATATATCGAGTTGTAATATTGAGTTGTAAGTAAATAAAAGTGTGATGATCATCATTATTAGAGCATTGCCCCGGTGAGGAAAGGATGATGGAGACTATGATTCCCCCACAAGTCGGGATGAGACTCCGGACGAAAAAAAGAAAGAAAAAAAGAGAAAGGCCAAAAAAAAGAGAAGCCCCCCCCCCCCAAAAAAAATAAAAAAATAAAAAAATGAGAGAAAAAGAGAGAAGGGGCAATGTTACTATCCTTTTACCACACTTGTGCTTCAAAGTAGCACCATGTTCTTAATATAGAGGGACTCTTAAGTTATCACTTTCATACACTAGTGGGAATTTTCATTATAGAACTTGGCTTGTATATTCCGATGATGGGCTTCCTCAAATGCCCGAGGTCTTCATGAGCAAGAAAGTTGGATGCACACCCACTTAGTTTCAGTTTGAACTTTCATATACTTATAGCTCTAGTGCATCTGTTGCATCGCAATCCCTACTCCTCGCATTGATATCTATTGATGGGCATCTACATAGCCCGTTGATATGCCTAGTTGATGTGAGACTATCTTCTCCTTTTTGTCTTCTCCACAACCACCATTCTATTCCACCTATAGTGCTATGTCCATGGCTCACGCTCATGTATTGCGTGAAAGTTGAAAAGGTTTGAGAACGTCAAAAGTATGAAACAATTGCTTGTCTTGTCATCGGGGTTGTGCATGATGTGAATATTTTGTGTGGTGAAGATGGAGCATAGCCAGACTATATGATTTTGTAGGGATAACTTTCTTTGGCCTTGTTATTTTGAAAAGACATGATTGCTTTATTAGTGGGCTTGAAGTATTATTGTTTTTATGTCAAATGATAGACTATTGCTTTGAATCACTCGTGTCTTAATATTCATGCCATGATTAGATATGTGATCAAGATTATGCTAGGTAGCATTCCACATCAAAAATTATCTTTTTTTATCATTTACCTACTCGAGGACGAGCAGGAATTAAGCTTGGGGATGCTGATACGTCTTCGTCGTATCTATAATTTTTGATTGTTCCATGCCAATATTCTACAACTTTCATATATTTTTGGCAACTTTTTATACTATTTTTGGGACTAACATATTGATCCAGTGCCCAGTGCCAGTTCCTGTTTGTTGCATGTTTTTTTGTTTCGCAGAATATCCATATCAAACAGAGTCCAAATGGGATAAAAACTGACCGATATTTTTTTGGAAAATATATGATTTTTGGGAAGAAAAATCCACACGAGAAGATGCCCGAGGGGGCCACGAGGCACGGGGGCGCACCCCAGGGGGCAGGCGTGCCCCTGACCCTCGTGGCCACCCTGTAAGGCGGTTGATGCCCTTCTTTCGCCAAAAGAAAGCTAATATCCCGATAGAGATCATGTTAAAATTTCATCCCAATCGGAGTTACGGATCTCCGGGAATATAAGAAACGGTGAAAGGATAGAATCTGAGAACGCAGAAACACAGAGAGACAGAGAGACAAATCCAATCTCGGAGGGGCTCTCGCCCCTCCCATGCCATGGAGGCCAAGGACCAGAGGGGAAACCCTTCTCCCATCTAGGGAGGAGGTCAAGGAAGAAGAAGACGAAGGGGCCCCCTCTCCCCTTCTCTTCCGGTGGCGCCGGAACGCTGCCGTGGCCATCATCATCATCACCGCGATCTACACCAACACCCCCGCCATCTTCACCAACATATCCATCACCTTCCCCCTCTATCTACAACGGTCCACTCTCCCCCGATGTACCCTCTACTTGAACATGGTGCTTTATGCTTCATATTATTATCCAATGATGTGTTGCCATCCTATGATGTCTGAGTAGATCTTCGTTGTCCTATCGGTGGTTGATGAATTTCTATGATTGATTTAATTTGCTTGTGGTTATGTTGTGGTCCTTTGGTGCCCATCATATGAGTGTGCGTGTGGATCACACCCTAGGGTTAGTTGTATGTTTATAGGACCATGTATTGGAGGGCAAGAGTGACAGAAGCTTCAACCTAGCATAGAAATTGATGCATACGGGATTGAAGGGGGACCAATATATCTTAATGCTATGGTTGGGTTTTACCTTAATGAACGTTAGTAGTTGCAGATGCTTGCTAATAGTTCCAATCATAAGTGCGTAGAATTCCAAGTCAGAGATGGCATGCTAGCAGTGGCCTCTCCCACATAATACTTGCTATCGGTCTAGTAAAGTAGTCAATTGCTTAGGGGCAATTTCGCAACTCGTACCACCACTTTTCCACACTCGCTATATTTACTTTATTGTTTCTTTATCTAAACAGCCCCTACCTTTTTATTTACGTAATCTTTATTATCTTGCAAACCTATCCAAAAACACCTACAAAGTACTTCTAGTTTCATACTTGTTCTAGGTAAAGCGAACATCAAGCGTGCGTAGAGTTGTATCGGTGGTCGATGGAACTTGAGGGAATATTTGTTCTACCTTTAGCTCCCCGTTGGGTTCGACACTCTTACTTATCGAAAACTATTGCGATCCCCTATACTTGTGGGTTATCAATTAACTCCCACTTGATTCAAGTGATTGTAGTACCCAGACATTCTGAGCACATGCTCACTAGTTGAGCTATTCTCCTCCATCTTGTAGGCAAAGTACTGTCAGAGGTCTCATACCTCTCGACACGGGCATGAGTCTGGAATACCAATTTCAACTCTTGGAATTTCTTATATGCTTCATGGTATTCAAAACATTTTTGAAGTCCCGGTTTTAAGCCGTCGAGCATGGTGCACTAAACTATCAAGTAGTCATCATATCGAGCTTGCTAAATGTTCATAACGTCTGCATCTGCTCCTGCAATAGGTCTGTCACCTAGCGGTGCATCAAGGACATAATTCTTCTGTGCAGCAACGAGGATAATCCTCAGATCACGGACCCAGTCCGTATCATTGCTACTATCATCTTTCAACATAGTTTTCTTTAGGAACATATTAAAAATAAAATAGGGGATCTATATGCGAGCAATTGATCTACAACATAGATATGCTAATACTATCAGGATTAAGTTCATGATAAATTAAAGTTTAATTAATCATATTGCTTAAGAACTCCCACTTAGATAGACATCCCCCTAGTCATCTAAATGATCACGTGATCCATATTAACTAAACCATGTCCGATCATCACGTGAGATGGAGTAGTTTTCAATGGTGAACATCACTATGTTGATCATATCTACTATATGATTCACGTTCGACCTTTCGGTCTCAGTGTTCCGAGGCCATATCTGCATATGCTAGGATTGTCAAGTTTAACTTGAATATTCTGCTTGTGCAAAACTGGCTTGCACCCATTGTATATGAACGTGGAGCTTATCACACCCGATCATCATGTGGTGTCTCGACACGACGAACTGTAGCAACGGTGCATACTCAGGGAGACCACTTATACCTTGAAATTTAGTGAGAGATCATCTTATAATGCTACCGCCATACTAAGCAAAATAAGATGCATAAAGGATAAACATCACATGCAATCAATATAAGTGATATGATATGGCCATCATCATCTTGTGCCTTTGATCTCCATCTCCAAAGCACTGTCATGATCACCATCATCACTGGCTTGATACCTTGATCTCCATCGTAGTATCATTGTCGTCTCGCCAACTATTGCTTCTACGACTATCGCTACCACTTAGTGATAAAGTAAAGCAATTACATGGCGATTGAATTTCATACAATAAAGCAAAAACCATATGGCTCCTACCAGTTGCCTATAACTTTGTTACAAAACATGATCATCTCATACAAAAATTTATATAATCACGTCTTGACCATATCACATCACAACATTCCCTGCAAAAACAAGTTAGACGTCCTCTACTTTGTTGTTGCAAGTTTTACATGGCTGCTACGGGCTTAGCAAGAACCGTTCTTACCTACGCATCAAAAAACCACAACGATTTTTCGTCAAGTGTGTTGTTTTAACCATCAACAAGGACCGGGCGTAGTCACACTTGATTCAACTAAAGTTGGAGAAACAGACACGCACTAGCCACCTGTGTGGGAAGCACGTCGGTAGAACCAGTCTCATGAACATGGTCATGTAATGTCGGTCTGGGCCGCTTCATCCAACAATACCACCGAATCAAAGTATGACATGCTGGTAAGCAGTATGACTATTATCGCCCATAACTCTTTGTGTTCTACTCGTGCATAAAACATCTACGCATATACTTGGCTCAGATGCCACTGTTGGGGAACACGGTATTTTAAAATTTTACCTACGATCATGCAAGATCTATCTAGGAGATGCATAGCAACTAGAGGGGAGAGTGTGTCTACGTACCCTCGTAGACCGAAAGCGGAAGCGTTTAAGTAGCGTGGTTGATGTAGTCCAACGTCTTTGCGATCCAACCGATCAAGTACCGAACGCACGGCACCTCCGTGATCTGCACACGTTCAGCTCGGTGACATCCCTCGTACTCTTGATCCAGCTGAGGCCGAGGGTGAGTTCCGTCAGCACGACACCGTGTTGACGGTGATGATGAAGTTACCGACGCATGCCTTCGCCTAAGCACTACAACAATATGACCGAGGTGGAAAACTGTGGATGAGGGCACCGCACATGGCTAAAGATCAACTTGTGTATCTATGGTGTGCCCCCTCCCTCGTATATAAAGTAGAGAGGGGGGAGGGCCGGCCGGCCCCTAGGACGCGCCCCAATAGGGGAATCCTACTCCTAGTAGGAGTAGGTTCCCCCCTTTCCTAGTCCAACTAGGAGAAGAAGGAAGGAGAGGTAGAGGGAGAGGGAAAGAGGGGCCGCGCCCCCCTCCCCTTGTCCTATTCGGACTCCCCTTGGGGGTGATGAGGACACGAACCTGGGGTAGGGTAATAGGCCTGACCTATACATCCTACCTAAAGTCCTTGTCCTAAGAACAAAGAAGTTCAAGAATCAGAAGAAGGGATCCAGCAAAGGTGTCGAATGAAGTCCACTCGACCGACCATTCACTCGGAGACCTCTCTTTATCTAGGTCACTCGACCATGAAACCACTCGACATATAAGAAGACCTAAAGCCGCTCTACGCAGCAACGGTCGGGTATTTACTCATATATTTAATGATCATTTGTAACACTTCAATACAGGCGTTACCTGTAACGCCACCTCTTTATGTACATTGAATCCTATGTAACGGAGGGGACAAGGGTTTGTACCCCCTGTAACTCACACGCTCATAATCCAGTCGACCGCCTCCGGGCTCCGAGACGTAGGGCTATTACTTCCTCTGAGAAGGGCCTGAACTCGTAAAACTTGCGTGTACAACTCCTCCATAGCTAGGATCTTGCCTCTACATTCCTACCCCCCATTCTACTGTCAGACTCAGAACCACGACAATTGGCGCCCACCGTGGGGCAGGTGTCTTAGCGACTTGTTGGAGAAGTTGTGATTTTTCCGATCCCCGTCAATATGGTGTCAGGCGGAGGTTTGGCCAAGGGCCACGAGATCCGTCTCGGTGCGCTCGTATTCATCGCCGACGACTCTGCTTGGCTTCAGGAAGTGCCACTCGACATCGAGGCGCTCCCCATCCGCGGGGCAACGCACTTTCGCGTGTGCGTCCGTGGCGTCCTCCTACGGCAGCCGTCGACTCAGTATCGGTCGGCTCCCGTACCGACCTCCCTCCCTGCAGCCCGCCGGGGCAAACGTTCCGGTTGGTCAAGGCTTCAGCGGTGGGTGAGGCATCCAGTGGCTCGCCAATCGGCAACCCCCAGGTCGCGGCAATCGAGCCCAACGAAACTCTCTACGGCCTGTTCGACCGGCTCCGTAGAGACTGCATCCGAGTGCGACAGCAGCGATCCCGCGGCGGAAGTTTTGATGGTCAATGGACCACGTAGTCCTCCTGGCTTCACCCGCGAAGACGGAGTCGATGGTGGCGGTGATCCATCGTGTGTCCACGAAGAGTACCGACCCGAACCCCTCTCTTCGCAGAGGAGGGCAAAACTTCGCCGTTGGAACATGGATGCACTTCACACTCCCATCGTTGGAGAAACCCCTGAGGCCCAGGCCTTAGAGCGTGCCTGGCCAATTTGGCTGAGCGCACTCGACTGGAGAACCTCCAGCGCGCGCTCGACGAGCGGCCTCGGCAGCGTGCTCCCAAATCTAGTCGACGTCAACTTTTTCCACCTCCGACTCAGGTATACCGAACTCCAGTCCAGAATCTCGCAGCTGCGGCCCGAATAGGGAGTCAATCCAACCTTCCTAGTCATAAGCTGGTCGAGGTTTGGTGCAGATCCGGGCCTTGCTCCGAGCCGCGGGAGAGCAAAATACAGTTGTATCTTAGTCACAGAATAGGATTCATAGCAGATCCATTGTTGCAGACACAGTCCAGTCGGCTCACAGCCCAAGATCGCCCCTGAGGCGTGAGGGACGTGGAGACCGACGAGATCAGTACAGAAACCGTGAGGAGTATGATCACCGACTCAATCATGATGATCGTCGTCGACTGCCCACGCCTCCCCCATGGAGTGGATCATACGTGCCTCAGCAGCTGGATGACAGACGCCCTCACAGTGGTGAGCGAAGGATTCCAATCGACCCTAGGGAACCGGGCTTTGATGCGAGATCTATTCTCGTTCAGGGTCTGGTCGACAGAAACAGAGTGCACAGAGAAGGCCCCGACAGAGATTTTCCAACCAGCAGCAGAGTGCACGTCTCAGGCCCAGAGTGCTTCAGCAGAGCCATCAGGGCTGCAGTGATTCCTCCCAACTTTAGGTTGGCGACTGGAGTCAGTAAGTTCACTGGTGATTCCAAGCCTGACACTTGGCTTGAAGATTACCGAGTGGCTGTACAGATCGGTGGAGGCAACGATGAAGTGGCCATGAAGCACCTTCCTTTGATGCTAGAGGGCTCGGCCAGGGCATGGCTGAATCAGTTAGCTCCTGGTAGTATTTATACTTGGGAAGATCTTGCTCGAGTATTTGTCAGAACGTTTGAAGGTACATGCAAGCGGCCAGCAGGGTTGACAGAATTACAGTGTTGCGTTCAGAAGCCGAATGAAACTTTGAGGGATTATATCCAGAGATGGATCACGTTGCACCACACAGTGGAGAATTTGTCAGATCACCAAGCAATTTGTGCCTTCAAAGAAGGCGTTAAGTATCGGGAGTTGAGTCTGAAATTTGGTCGGACAGGAGATATGACTCTGGAAGGATCGATACGGTCGACTAGAGGGGGGGTGAATAGGAGACTACAAATTTTAATCTTTCTTGTAGATTTTAAGGCTTTGCGGATAAAAGAGTTTACTAGATATGCAACTAGGTGAATGCACCCTATATGACAAGCAAGCTCCAAGAAGAAAAGCTAGGCAACAAACTACTTAGCAAGCCAACAAGCATACAACAACAAAGAAAGGTGTGGGAAAGGATTAACCACAAGTGAGACGAGGACGCAGATTTTAACCCGAAGTTCACTCTTCTTGGGGAAGAGCTAATCTCCGTTTCGAGCGGTGCCGGAGCCAAAGCTTGCGGAATGCCACCAAAGGCTCACCGTATTCTCCTTCGAGTCACCCCCAACGGATGAGCCTCGAATCACTCGGGGTTGGTCTTGAAGGCGACCACCACACCTTTACAAACTTCTCCGGAGCACACCACAAGCAAGGAAGCTTCCGGAGGAACCTCTAACTGCCTAGGAGCCCAAGCTCCAAGAGTAACAAGTCAATGGGGAAGAAATGTTGCGGGGAACGCGATTTGGTTTGGTCAAGTTGTAGATCGGGTCTTGCTCTCCCAATCCCCAAAGTTTCAACAAGTTTGGGTGGAGGGATTGAGAGTATTGAGCAAAATGGGGTGTAGCAATGGTGGAGCTCAACAAGACATTAGGGTTGACGGTTGGAGGAGGAAGAAGGGCCTATTTATAGTGTTTATGTGAGGGTGGACATTTATGCCCGTTGGACCCCGTGCGCACGGGCTAAGTCAGCCCCGTGCGCACGGGGTGTCCAGAGACAAACGCACCACCCCGTGTGCACGGGGGTCAAAAGACCCCGTGCCCCGTGCGCACAGGGTATCCAGAGAGTTACGCAGTACCCCATGCGCACGGGGATCAAAAGACCCCGTGCGCATGGGGTACCCAGAGAGTTACCCAGTACCCCGTGCGCACGGGGGTCAAAAGACCCCGTGCGCACGGGATACCCAGTAACTTACTGTTGCAACTTTCTGAGTACCACAGCACACACACTAGATACATATGAGGTGGTTGGAGTGGGAAGGGTAAGAGAGTAAGGCTTGGCAAAGGCATTCCCACACAACATTTGTCCACACAGACCCCTCTTAATAGTGCGGTCTTTCCTACGACTCGAAGCAAACCAAAACTGAACCTTCGAAGCGTCGAAAGACCACACCTTTGTCCTTTTTGAAATGGGGGGTCGCACGTCTCCATCGCGGGTGCTTAAAACCAATAACCCGAGATAAACTTTAGCAACCGATATTAGTTCAACTAACCACATTGTCATCACACCAAAATATAGCTTAAGTGCCATTGCACTTTCAATCTCCCCCTTTTTGGTGCATTGATGACGACGTGGTTAGAGCATGGCAAAGAGAATAAACAGATAGAAAGCCATGGAACAAATAATGATCATGATAGCTCCCCCTATATGTGTGCCCGAAAACAAGAATGCATCTAGTGCACCCATAGGAGGTTCGACCAAGATCACTATTGATAAGTCATGAGATACATCAAAATAAACCTATAACGGTGCCTAGATCTCATGACACAGTGTGGTGAGCACATAATGTGAGACCCAATAAGCATAAGCATACAAGGATAAAAGCAAGATACAATAATAAAGCTACAGTGTCACAACCACACAGAAAGGAAATAAGAGTATCTCAAGCCGACTAAAACCAACCAACAGCGAGAAACACGAGGCTTGAGATCTCAAAACACCCACGAACACACACACCACACACACCACTTCTCCCCCTTTGTCATCAAGACAACAAAAAGGAGACAAATGGCAACACGAGACCCACTAGACAAGAGGAGGAGCACTCGAGGCATCATCATCATCATCATCAAAACGCCACCCAGGCATTGGGAAAGACCGATCAGTGGCCTCACTGTCGACGTACTCAGAACCTGGACTGACCTCCTCACCAGCAGTAGCCCTTGCTGCCTTCTGCTCACGCCGAACAAGCTTCTCCTTATTGATTTCCTTGATCTGACGATGCTGAATCGACTGACACATCTCGAACATGTTGCTCAAGGTCTTGAACAGCGACTTCTTCTCTCCCTTGGCAAAAATGGCCTCAGAGCCAACAGACTTGGCCTTAGCACGAGGGATCCGTGCAGTAGAGGACATGCCTGGAGTGTAAGTAGCATGATCCTCAGGCCTAGGGTTGCGCCCCTTCTTGATGGGCACATAGGGAGCAGGAGCAGCTGGGGTCCAGTTGGAGTTGCGCTTCGGAACGGCAGTCTTGAAGCTAGCAATGTACTTTGCTGGACAGACGGTCTCAATCAACGCCTGTATGAACAGAGCATAGATCAAGGACTTGTTCTCTTGTACACACTGACGCAACTCGTAGTACATGAAATCCAGAACATCCACTTTCTTCTTCTGATGAAGATACACAAAGACATCAAGCATGGAGCTCCGAATGTTATGGGAATCCCCCGCCTTTGGAGTGAGGGTATACTGCAGGATATGGCGCATGGTGTCATAGAGGGGCAAGAGGTCATTGATTGACCCAGTGACAAACAACTTCTCTTGTTTGTAAGCAAAGGCAATCTCATCCTTAGTGCGCTGTCCACTTTCCCGAACAATGCCAAACTCATCAGAAACAGTCTCTTCATCCATGAATGGGTAGGGAATGATCTCGGAGAACTTTGACATAGGAGCTGAACACTGATACGTTCCGGACATGCATGTGAGGGTGCGAGTAGAATCATTGGAGAAGTACAAAGTGGCAAAAAACTGCATCACAAGATCTTCATTGTAGGGGTGGTTGAAGGTGACAAACGGAATCAGACCCAATCGTCCAAGAGAGGAGTACACACCGGGATACAGATGATCATTGTCACGCAAACTCTCAGTGTTGACTTGCTTGTGAGTTGCAAACTTCTTTGACTTGGTCATAAGAAGCTCAAGATAGATTCTTTGCTGAAATCCATTCTTGAACCAGGGATCGATTCCCATACTCGTGGCCTTAACATACGCATGGTTCTGTCTCTCAGACCAGATCTCTGGCTTGGTCCACTTGACAAGAGGCATATTCCGGAGATCACGCCTGCCCGGAGTGGCTTCCTCCGGACTAGACTCCTCTCCCTCTTCTTCATCTTCCTCATCACGATCATCTTCTTCATCTTCCACATCACGATCATCTTCTTCTTCTATCTCATCATCTTGTGATTCATACTCTTCTTCAGATTCATCGGAAGCCTCAACAACGGGCCGCTTTGAGGCTGCACGGCGAGCACGGCCTTGACCTGTCCCAGACCCCTGACCCATGCCTTCAGACGGCTGACGACGAGCAATGGTGAAGTCCTTCGATCCTCCTTTTGCACGCTTGCGACGAAGCTCAGACCTCTTGTCAGCGGATTCTGAAACACACACAAAAACCCAACAACACAAAGCACGAGACACAAATAAGTACAAGTGCTATAAAAATGGCATGGAGATAGACAACAGTCTATGCAATAGTTCCTGGAGAGCCCGTGCGCATGGGGGTTTAGACCCCGTGGGCACGGGTGTGGGTGTCAAAACCGGCGGATCTCGGGTAGGGGGTCCCGAACTGTGCGTCTAGGCCGGATGGTAACAGGAGGCAGGGGACACAATGTTTTACCCAGGTTTGGGCCCTCTTGATGGAGGTAAAACCCTACGTCCTGCTTGATTAATATTGATGATATGGGTAGTACAAGAGTAGATCTACCACGAGATCAGAGAGGCTAAACCCTAGAAGCTAGCCTATGGTATGATTGTATGTTGTCCTACGGACTAAAACCCTCCGGTTTATATAGACACCGGAGAGGTTAGGGTTACACAAGGTCGGTTACAAAGGAGGAGATATACATATCCATATTGCCTAGCTTGCCTTCCACGCCAAGTAGAGTCCCCTCCGGACACGAGACGAAGTCTTCAATCCCGTATCTTCATAGTCTAACAGTCCGGCCAATGGAGATAGTCCGGCTGTCCGGAGATCCCCTAATCCAGGACTCCCTCAATAGCCCCTGAACCAGGCTTTCAATGACGATGAGTCCGGCGCGCAGTATTGTCTTCGGCATTGCAAGGCGGGTTCCTCCTCCGAATACACCACGGAAGAATTTTGAATATAAGGATAGTGTCCGACCCTGCAAAATAAGTTCCACCTACCACCGTAGAGAATAATATTTCCACAAATCTTAACCTGCTGACACGTTTTGGCAACATGACATTATGCCATGGCCCGGTGCTTATTCGAACCGTTTTTCTTCAACCAGCTCCACACATAACGCGAGGCGGTTTCTTGACACGTCTTGTCAAAGCAGAGATCGTGTTCCCCCAATTACGATATTCTCATTAATACGGTCGTGGGTAACCCAACCGTGTCTAGGACTCCTAGATTATAGGTAAGTCCAAACGGCCACGGTGAGGACGCTTGATATTCACCCTCTTTATAAAGGGACAAGGTTTTCGTTTTTCCCTCTCGTGCTCAATCGAACCCCTCCCCCGCCTCGAGTTCTAACACCCAAAGCCCAGGTCAGGTGCTCCGGATCTTCAATCATGTCCGGATCCAGCCTTCAAGGCCGATGGATGCCCTCCTCCGTCATGGAAGAGGATATCAAGAAGTTGAGGGAGCCCAGATACCTGACCGCCGAGGTTTCGCATCGGCTGCCTGCTCGAGGGCAGGCTGTCCCCACTCCCAAATCCAACGAGAATGTCGTGTTCGTCTCCCACTTCCTCCAAGGCCTAGGCCTCGCTCTGGATCCCTTCGTCAGGGGTTTGATGTTCTATTACGGGCTAGATTTCCACGATCTAGCTCCGGACTCCTTTCTCCACATCTCGACATTTATTATCGTGTGTGAGGCCTTCCTTCGCATTACCCCTCACTTCGGCCTGTGGCTCAAGACCTTTGAAGTGAAGCCGAAGATGATCGAGGGGCAACATGCAGCGTGCAGAGGCGCGTCAATAAGCTAGATGGCAGGAGCTCAGTGGCCGAAAGGTTCCTTTCCAGAGGTGTCCGGATTATGGCAACGGGAGTGGTTTTACATCACGGCTCCCAGAAGTGCCAAGTGGGCGGCTGCCCCCGCTTTCCACTCGGGATCCCCACCACAACTGATGTCATGGATTAGCAGAGGATTGAGCTGGGGTCCAGCCAAGGACGTGCCTATACTGCAAAGCCGCATTCAAGATCTCTTCGAGGGAGATTTTAATTTGGTTGTGGTAGTGCAAGTTATGCTGGTTCGTCGAGTCCAGCCCTGCAAACACCGGCCCCTTCGCTTATGGGAGTTCAACCCAAAAGGACCACGTGCTATTCAAAGTTTCCCCAGCCTGACGCATGAGGAAATGTACAAGTCATTCTTCGGACCTCAAATAGAGTGTTCGGATACTACCGAGGACGTGGGCCTGAGCAGTAACCACGCCGCCGAACAAGTAAGTAATCCTCTAGCCGAACACACCGTCTTTTATTCATCATGACGTCATCTCTGAGAAATCGCTCTTTGACCAGGACTGGCTAACAAAGGCGAAGATGATTCGGTGTTCGGCCCCCCTCCTTGAGGATTTGGAAAATCCAGTGCGGGAAAAGATGCTCGAGCTCGCACATTGCCCGGAGCCCTCAAAGGAAGATACAGGGGGGAATAATATGGGCGAAAGCGGACCCCCATCGCTGCCAGTTCTAACCGAGGGAATGAGCGCCTCCATAAAGGAGGATAACCGGGGGAGGAAGAGGACTGCTTCTGAGGATCTGGAAGCCGAGGCCTCCAAACGAGAGAAGAAGTCTCCAACAGAGGGTCCTGCCTCGAGGGGTGCTCTTGCCGCACAAAGTCCGCGGGAGGATCATCCCTCCAACGAGTCGTAAGTGATTCAAAAAATACTTTAATAGTGAAGGTATACTACCTTTCCTCTGAGGAGAATAACCGCCGCATATATCATGCAGTTCGGGTCTTAGCCCTTCTAAGCTGAGCTCGTCTTCGGGGGATCTTCTTCCGAAGATGATGGAGAGCGAAACGCCTCCCCCGGACTCCTCCGCTCAAGAAGCGGGTGACCCTGAAGTGTCGTCACGGAGGGCCTCTCCGGATCCGGTGAGGCCAGAAGATAATCCCATAGTCACCCGAAGTCCCCAACATCCGGCTCTCGAAGAGAGCAAACAAAAGAGTCAGGCACCGTCTGGTATGCGGTCGGACGTTCTAAGGGAGCTATTGGAGCGAGCGACCATCTCAAAAGAACATCGTACGCTAATGGGTACGGTGATGGAAAGCATTTTGTCCGCCGAAAGCGGATAACATGAAGCCTTTATGAGTCTACTGACAGGCTTTGAGGTACGTGAAATGATATTTGATAGTACCGCACATGTTAGGTGTGCCCTGTGTAGATAGTATCCCCTGAGACTCTGGTTGTCGTCGAGAACGGTGGCAAACAGAGGATCATAGTCCCAGGCAATAAGATTGCCTTTATGTGCAGGTGGTGGAAGCTCCGGTGGCTAGCCGGACTAGTGAGTTTGCCGAATTAAAGCGGCAACTGGATGCGGCAGACGCCGACATTGAGCTTGTTAACAAGCGGCTTGACGAATCACAGGGTAAGTAATGTTTTTTGGTGAATGTCACATAATAAGAGCAGCATGATGCCAGTATCTTTAATATGTTGTGACTGCAGACGGAGCTTCCACCATGGAGACCCTTCGGGCGGAACTCGCCCGAGCCAAGGAACAAGCGAGGGTTAGTAATGCGGCTTCTTTGAAGGCGGCCGAAGAGTTAAGAGCCGAGAAGGCCGCCCATTGCGAAAGCAAAGAAAAGATGGCCAAGATGGTCGTAGAATTAAAAGGCACTGCTGACCGTTGCCAGTTCCTTGAAGAAGAGAACCGAGTGAAGGCAGCGGACCTTGAGAAGGCCACGATGGCGACCAAAGACACTCGCTCTGCTATGAGGGCGAAGAAGCAGGAGCTGCGGGAAGCCAGGGATATTGCGACTGGGAAGCCCTTTCTGCTGCAGAGGAAGTTCGGAGATCCACGGTATGCCCCTCTGGATCGGTTGTGGAGTTCGGCAGACGCATATATGGACTTGGCGGCAAGCGCTGTTGATGCGGTCGAATACTTCCGAGATAAGTCAGATCGTGAAGTAGACAAGTTGTTCTGGTCGCAATTTAACGTTCCAAAGCGTCCGCTTCCCTTGACTGATTAGCTAGCCGAATGGGCCGAACTTAATAGGTTGTCCGGACTCGCCATGAGGTCCGTTGTAGATCATTTGTGGCCGGAGAAGCCGAAGCCGAACAGCTATTTTAGCTTAGTGCAGCAGTTCCTTGGTGCAGTGCCGCGCATCAATGCGATGAAGAGGTCGGCGTGCATAGAAGGCTCGCGGATGGCCTTTGCCCGTGTCAAGGCATACTGGGCGGAGATGGATGCTACCACTGTTGCGACGCAAGGTTCGGCCATAGGCCGAGCACTATTTTGAAGAGGTTCTTGAGGGTGCTCGTTTGATAGAGTCCTGGTGTTCGAAGAATATTATGTTTGAGTGACATGTATTGCCATTGTAAACACAATATTTTTATGAAATATAGTAAGGCTGTATTTATACTTTTGCCGGAAAGTAATATGATGTCTCCTGTGCGGCCGTTTATGTATATATGTATATAACCTGAAAGATTGCAGTCGTCGGCTTCAACCCTCACGCATATAATGCGGAGGTGCTCACAAAAAAACGTGTGTTCACACTTAACCCAACGTCTTGGTCCTATTAAGGAGGCGATAGCGCAGCGAACGAGGCAACCGGACTATAAGCTTTAACACTTTCAATTAGCCACAGGAGTTTGATAGTGGGGCTACTAGATAGCCCCTGGTGGCTCCGCACTCTCTCGATCTCGGGGTGCGTACATGCCTGGCCGGAAAACGGCCCTTCGTTAAGGCGGAGGAATTCTAACATTCCGATAGGTCATCGAGTGGTTGACCAGTCTCACGCTATATCATGACAGTCAGTTTTCGGCTTTCTCTACTGAGGTGCTCGTCCGGATGAACCAGGGCACGATCGCAGTGGTTCTCCTGGTGCTGCCTTAGCCGATAAAGCGGAACGTAAGGCACCAAAACACAGGAGCCGGGCAAACCCAACATCTGACCTAAGACAATGATTCGGAGCTGATGCATATAAGGCCAAACTCGCGACGCCGAACACTCCCTAGGGTATTCGGTCTTTATGTTATAAACCGGGCCTAAATAGTGCCCTTTGTAAGAAGCCCCTTGTGTCCAGGTACGTGCATTATTCTGACATGGCCACATGCCAAGACGTCAGCATCCTTCTCAATTGTGCTGAGAATTCGAGGGATGTGTATCAACAAGAGACAGTAAAAAAGGTTTACGCAGGGTCTTAATCTAAAAAGACTCCTTGGAGCGGGTCCCTGCTGCACGTCTGCGCCTGTGTCTCCGTTGTGCCGTATCCTGGACGGGTGTAGCACGATGGTCATCTGTAAAAGAGAGGAACTTAGGTGAAAAAGTTGTCGTGCAAAAAGGTGGTTTTTTAAAGAAACCATGTATAATTAAAAATGAGTAAAAAAATGCCCCTTGTCAGCGCGCGTTGAGCCCCTTGTATTTGTAATAGGGGTGTGGCCCTCAATCCAGTATGAATTACATATAGCTGCGCCGGACTCGTCTAACCATGTCCGTGGTCTTGACGACATATCGAATGCTTTAGTTGGTGAGGCCGTTTTTAGTGTGCGGCTGCTAAGGCAATCGCATTCTTTTCGGCGCGCAAAGATCGCTCAATATTTCCGTTCACTGTAATGATGCCACGTGGACCGGGCATCTTGAGCGTGAGGGAAGCATAATGCAGTATTGCATTAAAGCGAGCAAAAGCTTCGCATCCAAGTAGTGCTTGATAACCACTTTGGAACGGAGCAATGTGGAAGGCTAAATGTTCGCTACGGAAGTTATCGGGGAAGCCGAATATAACTTTTAGTAGCAGGGAGCCCGTGCAGTGAGCCCATGGGCCTGGCGTTACTCCTTTAAAGGTAGTGTTGCTATGGCGGATTTTCGTTGGGTCTATCCCCATTTCGTGGATTGTATCCTGGTATATCAGGTTTAAACTGCTGCCACCGTCCATCAGGACTCGTGTAAACTGGTATCCGTTAATTATTGGGTCTAATACCTGGGCAGCCCATCCTGCATGCTGGATACTTGCTGAGTAATCATGATGGTCGAAAGTGATTGTTTGAGACGACCAGTGGTAAGACTTCGCTGTGATAGGCCCTTGGGCATGTCTCTCTGGGAGTGTCGCTTTGCTTCCCTTGATCACGTGTAACACGTTGACTGTTTTGACTTCTGGTGGAAACTTCTTTTGTTCCCCAGTGTCTTGCTTGAGAGGCTCATCCTCGTCTTCGCTTGGTGTATCCTCCCCCTTGTGTACGGCGTTGAGCTTGCCGGACTGCTTGAAGACCCAACATTCTCTGTGGGTATGATTAGCGGGTTTACCAGGGGTGCTATGGATCTGACATACTTGGTCCAGAATTTTGTTTAGGCTGGACGGTTCATCTCTGGCGCCTTTAGAGGGCGGCTTTTGCTGACTTG
Source organism: Triticum urartu (assembly GCF_056163025.1). NCBI lineage: Eukaryota > Viridiplantae > Streptophyta > Magnoliopsida > Poales > Poaceae > Triticum > Triticum urartu. The sequence continues at coordinate 104,032,189 of NC_141878.1, forward strand.
GCTGAGAGCTTTTGAATCCGGCATTTACTGCCGTGCTCTTCGTGCTGTCTTCTTTATTCCGACGTTTGTTATTGTTGTTGCACCGTGATTTCCCGTTTCCATCTCTAGCTTCGGATGTACTGGGGTCGCTGGTGCTGCATCTGGCTAGCTAGATGTCCTCACCCGTGCAAAAGCGGGTCATGAGGCTTGTTAATGCTGCCATTGTTCTCGGCTTTTCTTGGCCGAGGTGTCTGGCAAGCCATTCGTCACGGACGCTATGCTTAAAAGCTGCCAAGGCTTCGGCGTCCGGACAGTCGACTATTTGATTCTTTTTAGTAAGAAACCTATTCCAAAGCTTTCGGGCTGACTCTCCGGGCTGTTGAGTTATATGACTCAAATCGTCCGCGTCCGGAGGTCGGACATAAGTCCCTTGAAAATTTACCCGAAAAGCGTCTTCGAGCTCTTCCCAGCTTCCAATGGAGTTTTCGGGAAGGCTTTTAAGCCAGTGCCTAGCTGGCCCTTTGAGTTTGAGGGGTAAGTATTTAATGGCATGGAGATCGTCTCCTCGAGCCATATGGATGTGGAGGATATAGTCCTCAATCCAGACCCCAGGGTCTGTTGTTCCGTCGTATGCCTCTATGTTTACGGGTTTGAATCCCTCTGGAAATTCATGGTCCAGCACCTCATCGGTGAAACATAGGGGGTGTGCGGCGCCCCTGTATCTGGGCGTGCCGTGGTGTTCGGATGTTTGTGTGTTGCATCGTGTGCTGGAGTGCGCTTGCGCGGTCCATAGATGGATCTAGTTTCTCCGTCCTTTTGATGCGAGCACTTGCGTGGATCGCGTATTGGCTTCTGTGCGGCGTTGCTTGCCGCCCCATGTTGGCCGTGAGGTCGTCTATCCGGCCGGGTGGCCGTTTTAATTTTTGGTTGGGGGGATCTAAGGCCTCCTCATCGAATTCAGGTAGCAACTTCCGCTTCGGGTAGCTCTTGGTGAGGCGATTACCGCCATACTTCGCTGCTGTGTTGAGTACTTCACTCCATCTGATTTGGAGTGTGTCTTGCGCCGCCTTGAGCCTTTGCTTCTGCCTTTTTAGACTCCTCGCGGTGGCAACAAGCCTTTGATAGGCATTTTGTTGCTCCGGGCGTCTGTCCGGTGTTATGTCCTCCGGACTATTATCCTTGATAGAGTTGGTTTGTTCGTTTGATTCTCCGTGTTGCCGTGGTCCGGCAGTGGTTTGCCCTGCTCTAACACTGGGTCTATATGATCATTATTTCTGTCAAGGCGGGATTTGGGGCGGCGCTTACGACGCCTCTTTGACTGCTTCTCGAGGGGACAGCCCTTCGTTGCGTCCTTCCGTTCCTCGTCATCGTTTTCCTTTGGTGTGTCCACCATGTATACGTCATGTGATGAGGTGGACATCCAGTGCCCTATGGGCAGTGGTTCCTCTTTTGCTCTCGCATCGTCATCCATACCGTCGATGTCTTTGGAGTCGAAGTCGAGCATGTTGGTTAAGTCATCGACAGTGGCTACTAAGTGGGTGGTGGGTGGGTCGCGAATTTCTTCATCGTCCGCATCCCAGTCCTGCCGGACATAGTTCGGACAGGATCCTCCTGATAAGGAGAGAGACCTTAACGAGTTCAGTATGTCACCAAAGGGCGAGTGCTGAAAATTATCCACGAAGGTAAATTCCATGATCGGCACCCAATCAGATTCGATAGGAATGGGAGCAGGCGGTTCGGAGTCTGTGGCCGGAGAAGGACCCGGCAGTTTAACAACACGGCTCTCGTGCAAGGTAAGGTCGATGTTCGGCTCGATCGCCACTGAGGGTAAGGCCTCCGTGGCGGGGTCCATCCACCCGTCTGCGGAAGGCGCAACTGGCTCCGAATTGAAGGTCGGAGCGGCTGCCGATGCGATCTCCTTAACACTGTCCGATGGGAGAGCTAGTCATACTCATCGTGACCGCATGGCGCACAAGGCAGAGGCTCGAATCCGTCAAAGATCAAATCTCCACGGATATCGGCCGTGTAGTTTAAGCTTCCAAACCTGACCTGGTGGCCAGGGGCGTAACTTTCAATCTGCTCTAGATGGCCAAGCGAATTGGCCCGCAGTGCAAAGCCGCCGAACACGAAGATCTGTCCGGGGAGAAAAGTCTCACCCTGGACTGCATCGCTATCGATGATAGTAGGAGCCATCAAGCCTAATGGCGACGACATAGAGGAACTCTCAATGAAAGCACCAATGTCGGTGTCAAAACCGGTGGATCTCGGGTAGGGGGTCCCGAACTGTGCATCTAGGCTGGATGGTAACAGGAGGCAGGGGACACAATGTTTTACCCAGGTTCGGGCCCTCTTGATGGAGGTAAAACCCTACGTCCTGCATGATTAATATTGATGATATGGGTAGTACAAGAGTAGATCTACCATGAGATCAGAGAGGCTAAACCCTAGAAGCTAGCCTATGGTATGATTGTATGTTGTCCTACGGACTAAAACCCTCTGGTTTATATAGACACCAGAGAGGTTAGGGTTATACAAGGTCGGTTACAAAGGAGGAGATACACATATCCATATTGCCTAGCTTGCCTTCCACGCCAAGTAGAGTCCCCTCCGGACACGAGACGAAGTCTTCAATCCCTTATCTTCATAGTCTAACAGTCCGGCCAATGGAGATAGTCCGGCTGTCCGGAGACCCCCTAATCCAGGACTCCCTCAACGGGGGTACCGTGTGCACGGTACAGGACCGTGGGCACGGGGCCCCGTGCGCACGGGGTCAAACACCCCGTGGACACGGGGGTCTCCCAGCGGCAGCCACTTCCAGATCAAAATTCAGGAGTGAATGCAGCAGAGAGACCAACGGATCTACGCACTAGACTACTATCTACAAGCTTAGATGAGGCCAAACGAATCTAGGGAGCAAAGAAACCCTAAGGCTAGAACAAAAGAGGGAACACAAGGAGATGGAACCAGAGGAGAGGACCAACCGGAGGAGGACCCCATCAGGATCCAGATCCATGGAGGAAGAACTCCGACAAGGCCCGGAGGAGCTACGGTGAGAGGAGGCAACGGCGGCGGCGCTGGAGGCTTCCTGGGGAGTGGAGGGGGCGAATGGGTGGGAATGAACCCGTGCCCTCCACGCCCCACCTCTTCAGGACCAGAAACCGCAGACCCCGTGCGCACGGGCTAAGTGAGCCCCATGCGTGCTACGTCTTGAGCTTGCGTTGGTTTTCCCCGAAGAGGAAGGGATGATGCAGCAGAGTAGCATAAGTATTTCCCTAAGTTTTTGAGAACCAAGGTATCAATCCAGTAGGAGCCCACACTCAAGTCCCTCGTACCTGCACAAAGCGATAGCTACTCGCAACCAACGCGATTAAGGGTTGTCAAGCCCTTCACAGTCACTTACGAGAGTGAGATCTGATAGATAGAATATTTTTGGTATTTTAATATAAAGATGCAAAGTAAAAGGTAAAAGAAAAGTAAATAGCAAAAAAATATAAAAGTGATGGAGATTGATATCATGAGAATAGACCCGGGGGCCATAGGTTTCACTAGTGGCTTCTCTCAAGAGCATAAGTATTCTACGGTGGGTGAACAAATTACTGTTGAGCAATTGATAGAATTGAGCATAATTATGAGAATATCTAGGCATGATCATGTATATAGGCATCACGTCCGTGACAAGTAGATCGAAACTATTCTGCATCTACTACTATTACTCCACTCATCGACCGCTATCCAGCATGCATCTAGAGTATTAAGTGAAAAACAGATTAACGCCTTAAGAAAGATGACATGATGTAGAGAGAAAAATTCATGCAATATGAAATTATTGAAATAAACCCCATCTTGTTATCCTCGATGGCAACGATACAATACGTGCCTTGCTGCCCCTTCTGTCACTGGGTAAGGACACCACAAGATCGAACCCAAAGCTAAGCACTTCTCCCATGGCAAGCACTACCAATCTAGTTGGCCAAACCAAACAGATAATTTGAAGAGACTTGCAAAGATAACCAATCATGCATAAAAGAATTCAGAGAAGATTCAAATATTATTCATAGATAGACTTGATCATAAACCCACAATTCATCGGTCTCAACAAACACACCGCAAAAAGAAGATTACATCGAATAGATCTCCACAAGAGAGGGGCAGAACTTTATATTGAGATTCAAAGAGAGAGAAGAAGCCATCTAGCTACTAACTATGGACCCGAAGGTTTGAGGTAAACTACTCACACTTCATCGGAGGGGCTAGGATGATGTAGAAGCCCTCCGTGATGACGGCCCTATTCCGGCGGAGCTCCGGAACAGGCCCCAGATGGGATCTCGTGGATACAGAAAGTTGCGGCGGTGGAATTAGGTTTTTGGCTCCTATTCTGATCGTTTGGGGGTACGTGTGTATATATAGGAGGAAGGAGTACGTCGGTGGAGCACCGAGGGGCCCACGAGGTAGGGGGCGCGCCCTAGGGGGGCGCCCCCCACCCTCGTGACCACCTCTTTGATCCCTTGCAGTAGGGTCCAAGTCTCCTGGATCACGTTCGGTGAGAAAATCACGTTTCCGAAGATTTTATTCCGTTTGGACTCCGTTTGATATTCTGTTTATCCGAAACACTGAAATAGGCAAAAAAACAGCAGTTCTGGGCTGGGCCTCCGGTTAATAGGTTAGTCCCAAAAATAATATAAAAGTGGAAGATAAAGCCCAATATAGTCCAAAACAGTAGATAATATAGCATGGAGCAATCAAAAATTATAGATACGTTGGAGACGTATCAGTGCGCACGGGGGTCCCGTGTGCACGGTACAGGCACGTGCGCACGGGGTATCCAGGAACTTTAACATGAGTGGATCTTTTTAAATACAGGGCTGAGTGTATACTCTTACCCCTACTTCACAAGGCACTCGGTCTACGTTTTTGAACACGCCGCGAGGAAAATCCTATCACTATGGAAAGGGTATATGTGGAGCACTTGTACCAAAAAAACGAGGAGAACCAACCAAACAAAAGAAAAAGCAACACGACACCACACACACGAAACAAACACGGACAAAAACCCTCAAGCGAGGGCGGTGGCTGAGGCCACCATGTTTGAGTTTACTTGGTATGGCACCGCGAAGATATGAACCTTGGGCCCAAGACCAATACTCATCTTTGAAGTACAAGTACCACCTAAAGTGGCTTATGTGAAAGATGGCGTTTGTTTTATGCACTTCTAGGATAAGATAGCTCATGAGTTGAGCTAGCTCCCCCTAGACATGTGCCTACATCTAAGCAAGATAGTACATGAGTATGTGTGTGAGAGCAAAAGTTTCATCTGAAGTTACTAATATCCACGATATTTAGCTCATGCCTTAACTCGCGGAATCTTGCTTCGTCAAGGGGCTTGGTGAATATGTCTGCTAGTTGATTCTCGGTGTTGACATGGAGTAACTCAATGTTTCCCTTGGACACATGATCTCTAATGAAATGATGACGAATCTCAATATGCTTGGTCTTGCTATGTTGAACCGGATTCTCGGCGATCTTGATGGCACTTTCATTGTCACACCAAAGAGGCACTTTGTCACATTTGACACCGTAATCCATCAACGTTTGCCTCATCCATAGTAATTGGGCACAACAACTTCCGGCAGCAATATACTCAGCTTCGGCTGTGGAGAGAGATATACAATTTTGCTTCTTTGAAGACCAACTTACCAACGATCTCCCTAGGAATTGACATGAGCCGGATGTGGACTTGCGATCAACCTTGTCTCGGGCCCAATCCGAATCCGAGTAACCCATTAACTCAAATGATGATCCCTTGGGATACCAAAGGCCCAAGTTTGGGGTATGAACCAAATATCGAAGGATCCTTTTCACTGCCAAATAGTGGCTCTCCTTAGGATCGGATTGAAATCCTGCACACATACACACACTCAACATAATATCTGGCCTAGATGCACAAAGGTAAAGCAAGGAACCGATCATAGAGCGATATACCTTTTGATCCACTTCTTTACCATTTGGATCAAGATGAAGTTGACCATTTGTGGCCATGGGTGTCTTCATTGGCTTGACATCTTGCATTTTGAATCTCTTGAGCATGTCTTGGATATAACGAGATTGATTGATGAAGGTTCCACCTCTCAATTGCTTCACATGAAAACCGAGAAAGAACTTCAACTCTCCCATCATGCTCATCGCAAATTCCTTAGTCATAAGATTCTCAAACTCAACATTAATAGCATGGTTAGTTGACCCAAAGATAATATCATCAACATATATTTGGCAGACAAAAAACTCTCCTTTTACCCTCTTCGTAAAGAGAGTGGAATCTATTACCCCAATCTGGAACCCCTTCTCGCTTAGGAACGCCGTAAGGTGATCATACCAAGCACGAGGTGCTTGTTTGAGTCCATAGAGTGCCTTATGGAGTACATAAACGTGAGAGGGATGATCGGGGTCTTGAAAACCGGGAGGTTGCTTGACATACACCAACTCCTTAAGAGGACAATTAAGAAATGCACTCTTAACATCCATTTGATATAATTTGAAATCATGATGAGAGGCATAAGCAAGCAAGATGCGAATGGATTCTAGACGGGCAACGGGGGCAAAAGTTTCACCAAATTCCAAACCTTCAACTTGGGTGAAACCTTGTGCCACTAACCTTGCCTTGTTCCTTATTACTTGTCCATATTCATCTTGTTTGTTCTTGAAAATCCACTTTGTTCCAATGACATTATGAAATTACTTGGGTCTTTCCACAAGAGTCCACACTTTGTTGCATGTGAAGTTGTTGAGTTCTTCATGCATGGCATCTATCCAATCCGGATCGTCAAGGGCATCTTCCACCTTAAGGGGTTCAACATAAGAAACAAACGAGTGGTGTTCACAAAAGTTTGCTAAACGTCTACGAGTAGTTGCCCCCTTTTTGATGCTTCCGTAGATGTTCTCGGTGAGGTGTTGAAGATGTTTTAGCTTGGCGGCCACTTTTTGCTCTTTGCGGTCAAGCTCTTCTTCACTTGGTTTTCGACTTGATGAAGAAGCTTGCCCTTGAGATTGCTTTAGCCTTGGAGACACTCTTCTCTTTGCCACCACAGGTTCTTGCTCAGTAGGAAGTGATGACGATGAAACACTTGTGGTTGGAGTTGATCTAGATCTTGATCATGACTTTGAGCTTGATCTTGAGCCTCAACGATTGGTTCTTCATTATTCTGAAGAGTTTGCTCTTGATCTTGCTCAGGAATATGAGGGTCTTGATCTTGTTCTTGGATAGGTTCAATACTTCCCAAGGCATCTTGTACAAGTGGTGTCGGTGATGACTTCCCTTGTGGAAAATCCTCAAGAGGGGCTCTTACTCCTTCTCCTTCTACTTGGACATGGGGTGTTTCTTGTGGGAGAATGTGGCCTATCCCCATTGTCCTTATAGCTTGTGAAGGAGCCTCATCACCTACAACACTAGGAACAATTTGCTCCATGCGGGAGCCGTTATCTTCATCAAACTCCACATTACCGTTTCCTTAATGCATCTGGTGGATTTATTGAGAACTCGGTAAGCATGAGAGTTTGATGCATATCCAACAAATATGCCCTCATAAGTTCTAGACTCAAATTTAGCTAACCGGGATTTTTTGTTTAAAATGAAACACTTACAACCGAATACCCGAAAGTATTTGACGTTGGGCTTTCTCCCAATTAGGAGCTCGTAAGGGGTCTTGTTCTTGAGCTTGCGGAGATAAAGCCAGTTTGAAGCATGGCACGCGGTGTTGATGGCTTCTGCCCAAAGCTTGTATGGTGATTTGTACTCATCAAGCATGGTCCTAGCCATCTCAATAAGAGTCTGATTCTTCCTCTCCGCAACACCATTTTGTTGGGGAGTATATGGTGCGGCATATTGATGCTTTATCCCCTCTTCACTCAAGAATACATCCATTGTATAGTTTTTGAACTCGGTGCCATTGTCACTTCGGATTGCCTTGATCTCACAGTTATGTTGACGTTGAGCTTCTTTGGCAAAGTTGATGAAGGTTTCTTGAGTTTCATCTTTAGTCTTGAGAAAGAACACCCAAGTATATCTTGTGAAGTCATCAACAATGACTAGGCAATATCTCCTTCCTCCCAAACTATCATATGTTGGAGGCCCAAATAGATCCAAATGGATAAGCTTGAGGGGCCTCAAGGTGGTGATGATAGTCTTCACTTTATAAGCTTTTTCATGAAGCTTTCCGGCAATGCAAGCACTACAAGGACGATCTTTGGCAAAAGACACATTGGTTGGTCCAAGAATGTGCTCCCCTTTAAGAGAGCTTGTAAATTTCTCATGCCCATGTGAGCTAGCCTACGGTGCCATAGCCACCCCACGTCGGCCTTGGCCATTAGGCATGTTGCAAGATGAGTTTTCTCTTTCGAGAAATCAACCACGTAAAGGTTTTATTCAACATGCCCAACAAAGACCACTTTGAGATTGCTCCTCTTAAAGACAGTCACATGGAATTCACCAAAATGTGAATCATAACCGGCAAGAGCCAATTGAATAGTTGAAAGTAAAATGTAGTGAAGGGATTGGACAAGCATGACATTTGCAAGAGATGAATCATTAGAGATTACCACCTTGCCCAAACCCAATACCTTTCCCTTGCTATTGTCACCGAAGGAGATGTTCGAAGAGGACTTGAGTGAATCAACAAACTCCACAAGCAACTCCCTTTCTCCGGTCATATGATTGGTGCATCCATTGTCGATCACCCATTGAGTTCCACCAGAGACATAGTCCTACAATAATCAAGCTTTGGTTATAGGTACCCATTTTGCAATGGGTCCTGGTGAGTTAGCAACAAGGGTCTTTGGAACCCAAATAGTCCAAGCATAACCATCATAGTTAGTTCCAACAAATTTTGCAAAGGTATAGCCATCATCTCCTCTCATGAGAACATATGATGGATTGTTCTTGCCGGCAAAATTCTTGGGAATAGCCTTGTCCCTAATGACCTTACCATTCCCAACACCCTTCATCTCCTTCTCCTTCTCCTTGTGCCCTTCTTGCACAAACACTACCTTTTGGGGAGGAGGAGTCAGACCGATCTTCTTGTTGTTCTTCTTCTTCTTGTTCTTACCACTCTTAGTTGCGGGATTAAACCCAACTCCCTCCTTGGCAACACACTCCTTTTGGTTGCTCAAGATATCGTTTAGGTTTTTCTCCCCTTGGATGCATGATACAAGCCCTTTCTCAATTTGAGCTTTCAACTTCTTATTTTCCTCTTGAAGGGAGGTGCAATCATGAGCAAAGTTAGTCGTACAAGCATCATCATTTAAATCAATATGAGGTACGGAAGTGAGAGCCTTAATGGTTGTAGCTTTTAATTAAGCATAAGACTCGGTGAGAGCAATGAGGTCACCTTTGACAACCTTGGAACTAATCACAAGGAACTCATGCTCCTCAACAAGTCTTGTATGGTCAACTAGAAGTTTTTCAACTCTAACGTTAAGAGCATCTTTATTCTCAAGAGCAAGTTGCAAGGCATCGTTGGTTTTAACAAAGTCAATTTGATGAGCAGATAAGGCTTCCTCAAGTGATACTCTCATGACACTCTCTTCATTAAGTTCGTGCTCGAGGACATCAACTCTCTCTTTTTCCTCTATAAGGAGGTTCTCAACGTTCTCAATAAAGTCATCGCGTTCGGCGAGTGACTTAAGGAGATCGCCAAAACGAGCACGAGCTTCACCATGAAGAGTTTCCATGAAAGCCATTAAGGATTGATCATCATTATCCACACCCTCCTCACACTCATCCTCCACTATCTCACATGAGACATTGGGAGTGTAGTTGTCGGGTCTCTTGGGTTTGGACTTTGTTTTTACCTCTTTGGCCATGAGGCATCGATGAGTGAATGGCTTGTCCTCGTTTGGAGAGTCGAAGAGGTCGGTGGTGGAGGAGGAGGTAGTGGCATGCATGGCAAAGGCGGCCGTACCCACTTGATCATCATCACCATCATCTTCATCTCCAGACATGTATTCTTCATGAACAAGAGCCTTGTCATCCTTCCTCTTTGCAAACTTGATAAACTTCTTCTTCTTAAGCACAAGCGTCTCGGACTTGTCTTCACGTCTCTCATATGGACAATCATGAACAAAGTGTCTTGGGCTATCAGAATTATAGCATTTCCTTTGTCCAAAAGATCTTCCTTGAAGATTTCTTCCTTTGTTTGCCATGGTCCCGGAGTACTTCTTGACTAAGAGAGCCAAGTCTTCTACAAAATCATTTGCCGGGCACGAGGTATCATTATCCTCCTCACATATCTCTTCACTCACTTCTTCCTCCCTTGAGGATTGGCTCATCACTTTCTTGGCCTTCAAGGCAAGATTGGAGTTCTTGCTTTCTTGAGCTATTGCATATGTTTTCTTGGACTTGGTTTCCAAAAGAACATGGGTAGAGAAAGTGGAAACAACTTGAGCCGAAGTCAACTTGTGATAGTCCGGACGTTGATGAACCATCATGACCATGGTATGTTTTGTGAGAACCATAGCATCTATGAACTTGTCCTTGATGAATTCATCATTTGCCCAAGTGCACCCAAAGGTTCTCAAGTTGAGCACAAGGGACTTGAATCTTCGGTAAACCTCTTCTGCGGACTCACCCTCATTCCTCACAAAGAGATTGACTTCTTGTTTGAGCAAGGTCAACCGAGATCTTCGAATTGCTTCATCTCCTTCAAGAGCCTCCTCAAGGCAATCCCAAATTTCCTTTGCGATTTTGAGAAGAGCAATGGAATCACTATAGTCTTCAGTCACAGCGTTGTGAAGCATGTTGTGTGCGGTAGCATTGAGTTGATCGTCAACTGCTTCCCTTGGAGTGAGATTCATTGGGTCCTTGGGGTTGAATCCATTGACCACAATCCACCAGAATTGAGTTGAAGCACTTCGCATGTGAGTCTCCATATCTAGCTTCCACTTAGCAAATGCATTAGCTTTCAAAGGGGGCGGAGGCCCAACAGGATTAATGCGGGGATGTTGCAAGGGTTGAGGAGAGTAAAAGGGTTCCACGACATTGTACTGGGGACTTGAGTACGAGCCGGGGAAGCAAGGGGTTCCCTCGAGTCATCCGCATCATGAACCTCATTTGGGTTAAACGAGTTTGATGCGGACATTGATGGCTTTAGGCGAGCATCAATTTCCTCCTTGACCGAGGCACGAACCTCTTTCAACATAGAGACTTTGAGGTCCGCAAACATTGAAAGAAGATCCGTCGCGGTCAAGGGGACATTCGGGTTAGTAGTAGTGGCAGGAGCAACGACCGGAGCACCAAGTGTCTCAGTCGCGGCGGGGGGTTGGTTTTGACCATCCCCCGCAACGCGTAGGCCACCTCCCTCATTCCCTAGATCGGTCATATCCTCTAAGGATGTAAAACCTTATATTAGAGCACGAGGCTCTGATACCAATTGAAAGGATCGATACGGTCGACTAGAGGGGGTCAATAGGAGACTACAAATTTTAATCTTTCTTGTAGATTTTAAGGCTTTGCGGATAAAAGAGTTTACTAGATATGCAACTAGGTGAATGCACCCTATATGACAAGCAAGCTCCAAGAAGAAAAGCTAGGCAACAAACTACTTAGCAAGCCAACAAGCATACAACAACAAAGAAAGGTGCGGGAAAGGATTAACCACAAGTGAGACGAGGACGCGGATTTTAACCCGAAGTTCACTCTTCCTTGGGGAAGAGCTAATATCCGTTTGGAGCAATGCCGGAGCCAAATCTTGCGGAATGCCACCAAAGGCTCACCGTATTCTCCTTCGAGTCACCCCCAACGGATGAGCCTAGAATCACTCGGGGTTGGTCTTGAAGGCGACCACCACACCTTTACAAACTTCTCCGGAGCACACCACAAGCAAGGAAGCTTCCGGAGGAACCTCTAACTGCCTAGGAGCCCAAGCTCCAAGAGTAACAAGTCAGTTGGGAAGAAATGTTGCGGGGAACGCGATTTGGTTTGGTCAAGTTGTAGATCAGGTCTTGCTCTCTCAATCCCCAAAGTTTCAACAAGTTTGGGTGGAGGGATTGAGAGTATTGAGCAAAATGGGGTGTAGCAATGGTGGAGCTCAACAAGACATTAGGGTTGAGGGTTGGAGGAGGAAGAAGGGCCTATTTATAGTGTTTATGTGAGGGTGGGCATTTCTACCCGTTGGACCCCGTGCGCACGGGCTAAGTCAGCCCCGTGCGCACGGGGTGTCCAGAGACAAACGCACCACCCCGTGCGCACGGGGGTCAAAAGACCCTGTGCGCACGGGGTATCCAGAGAGTTACGCAGTACCCCGTGCGCACGGGGGTCAAAAGACCCCGTGCGCACGGGGTACCCAGAGAGTTACCCAGTACCCCGTGTGCACGGGGATCAAAAGACCCCGTGCGCACGGGGTACCCAGTAACTTACTGTTGCAACTTTCTGAGTACCACAGCACACACACTAGATACATATGAGGTGGTTGGAGTGGGAAGGGTAAGAGAGTAAGGCTCGGCAAAGGCATTCCCACACAACATTTGTCCACACAGACCCCTCTTAATAGTGCGGTCTTTCCTACGACTCGAAGCAAACCAAAACTAAACCTTCGAAGCGTCGAAATACCACGCCTTTGTCCTTTTTGAAATGGGGGGTCGCACATCTCCATCGCGGGTGCTTAGAACCATTAACCTGAGATAAACTTTAGCAACCGATATTAGTTCAACTAACCACATTGTCATCACACCAAAATATAGCTTAAGTGCCATTGCACTTTCAGACTCTGACTCGGATGATGGAGATTGCCACCAAGTACGCCAATGGTGAAGAAGAAGACCGACTCCGGAGTGGCAAGCACAAAACAGTCGCCCACGAAACCGGAGGAGGGAACTCCAGTCGGAAGTAGAAGCGCAAAGCCGAGCCAGCTGCTCCTGGAGAATCCTTGGCCGTAACTCAAGGGAAGTTCAAGGGGAAATCCAAAGGACCGTGGAACCCCAAGAAAGGAAAAGTTCAAGATGGAAATGATGTGCTGGATTTACCATGCCACATTCACACCAAGAAAGATGAAGAGGGTAATTTTATTTACACAAAGCATACCACTCGACAGTGTCGACTCCTAATCCAGCAATTCCGAGAGAAACAACCCAAGGAAAAGGAGAAGGAAGCAGACAAGGTTGAGGATGAGGAGGAGGAGGACGATGATGGTTACCCCCACGTCAATTCCACTCTGATGATTTTCGCTGACGTTGAAAGTAAGAGTCGACTGAAAGTGATCAACAGAGAAGTAAACATGGTCGCCCCGGTGACACCTGGTTATTTGAAGTGGTCCCAGACTGCCATTACATTCGACCAGTCCGATCACCCAGCGCACATAGCCACCCCTGGGAGGCAAGCGCTGGTGGTCGACCCAGTAGTCGAAGGCACCCGATTGACTAAGGTTCTGATGGATGGTGGCAGTGGCCTGAATATACTATATGTAGAGACGTTGAAAGGAATGGGCATTCCGATGTCCAGACTCAGTGAAAGCAATATGAGTTTCCATGGAGTCATTCCAGGCAAGAAGGCTGAATCACTCGGCCAGATTTCTCTTGACGTGGTTTTCGGTGATTCCAAGAAATACCGCAAAGAAAAGTTAACATTTGAAGTTGTGGATTTCCAGAGTGCTTATCACGCTATTCTGGGCAGACCAGCTTATGCATGTTTTATGGATCGACCATGCTATGTGTAGCTCAAATTGAAGATGCCTGGTCCTAAAGGTGTGATCACTATCACTGGCAATAGAAAGAAGGCAGAAGAGTGCTTCTAGAAGGGCTCGAAGATCGCTGATGCGTAGATGGCAGTAGTGGAATTGCAGGAATATCAAAAAAATGCAGATCCGAGTGATTTGCTGCGAGCTAAGAAGCCTTCCACGGATTCAGCATTTCAGTCGTCCGGTGAAACGAAACCGATTCATATTCACCCGACTGATCCCAATGCTGCTCCGACTCACATTTCAACAACACTCGATTCCAAATAGGAAGAAGCGCTCGCCCAGTTCCTCCGTGAGAACTGGGACATCTTTGCATGGAAACCCTCTGACATGCCAGGTGTTCCCAAGGGACTAGCTGAGCATCGTTTGCGAGTCGACCCAAAAGTGTAACCAGTCAAAGAACACCTCTGACGGTCCGCCGTACAAAAGAGAAAAGCAATCGGTGAAGAAGTGGCTCGGCTCCTGGCAGCTGAGTTTATTCGAGAGATTTTCCACTCCGAGTGGTTAGCTAATGTTGTCATGGTCCCTAAGAAGGACGACTCACTTTGCATGTGCATTGACTTCAAGCATATCAATCGGGCCTGCCCGAAGGATCACTTTCCTCTCCCTCGCATCGATCAAATAGTCGATTCGACTGCGGGTGTGAGCGTTTGTCCTTTTTGGACGCTTATTCCGAGTATCATCAGATCCGTCTATATGGACCCGATGAGATTAAAACAGCTTTCATCACCCCTTTTGGGTGCTTCTGTTATATCACTATGCCATTCAGCCTGAAGAATGCTGGAGCCACATTCATGCGGATGATTCAGAAGTGTTTACTCACTCAAAACTGTCGGAATGTGGAAGCGTACATGGATGACATTGTGGTCAAGTCACGTAAAGGTTCTGACCTACTGAATGGCCTTGCTAAAACCTTTGCCAACCTCAGAAGGTATGATATCAAGCTTAATCCATCGAAGTGCAAGTTCGGAGTTCCGGGAGGAAAATTACTCAGTTTTCTCGTTTCCGAACAAGGGGTCGATGCTAACCCCGAGAAAGTCGGTGCCATACTCCGGATGAAACGCCCTGTGCGTGTGCATGATTTCCAGAAGCTTACTGGTTGTTTGGCCGCCTTAAGTCGATTCATTTCTTGACTCGGCGAGAAGGCACTGCCTCTCTACCGATTGATGAAGAAGTCAGATAAGTTCGAGTGGACTCCTGAAGCTGATGCAGCATTTGCAGAGCTAAAAGCCCTGCTTTCCACCCAGCCGGTGCTTGCTGCTCCAATCAGCAAAGAGCCTTTACTGCTTTATATAGCAGCCACTAGACAAGTCGTCAGTACAGTACTTACGATCGAGCGGGAAGAAGAGGGAAAAGCCTATAAAGTTCAGCGCCTGGTTTATTATGTTTCTGAAGTTTTGAATCCGTCAAAGCAGAGATATCCACACTATCAGAAGCTTGTTTATGGGATTTACATGACTACGAAGAAGGTTGCACACTATTTCTCTAATCACTCTGTTACAGTCATCAGTGATGCTCCATTGTCGGAGATCCTGCACAACAGAGATGCAACTGGTCGAGTGGCAAAATGGGCGATTGAACTCCTTCCCTTAGATATCAAGCTTGAGGCAAAGAAAGCTATCAAGTCCCAAGCAATAGCAGATTTCCTCGCCGAGTGGATCCAACAATAACTGCCGACTCAAGTTCACTCGGAGCACTGGACCATGTTCTTTGATGGTTCCAAGATGCTGAATGGTTCTGGTGCTGGGGTGGTACTGGTATCCCCCCGAGGATACAAGCTCAGATACATCCTCCAGATTCACTTTGATTCCTCCAATAACGAAGCAGAATATGAAGCACTCTTATATGGGTTACGTATGGCCATCTCACTCGGCGTCTGTCGCCTCATGGTCTACGGCGACTTAGATTTGGTGGTCAATCAAGTGATGAAAGAATGGGACGTTAGAAGCCCAGCTATGACTAGTTACTGCAATGCGGTGAGGAAGTTGGAAACGAAGTTTGAGGGGTTAGAGCTCCATCATATACCCCGACTGAAAAATCAAGCAGGCGATGATTTGGCAAAGATAGGTTCCAAGAGAGAAGCCATTCCCAGCAATGTGTTTTTGGAACATATTCACACACCATCAATTCAGGAAGATCCTTTCACTGAAGAGCCCCCGCAGCCTAAGAGCGCCACAGATCCGACTGAAGTCGAGGTCCCAGCCATGGTCGACCTAATCATGGAGGTTCTGGTCATCACTCCCAACTGGACAGTGCCATACATTGCGTACATCCTTAGGAAAGAACTCCCAGAGGACGACGAAGAGGCTCGACAGATCATCTATCGATCCAAGGCCCTTACTGTGATAAGAGGAAAACTATTCAGGGAAAGCGTGACTGGAGTTAGTCAAAAATGCATAACACCAGAAGAAGGGCGAATGATCCTCAACGACATCCACTCGGGGACCTGTGGTCACCATGCGTCCTCTCGGGCCATTGTGGCTAAAGCATACTGAGTCGGGTTTTATTGGCTGCATGCAAATGAAATGGCGAAAGATATAGTCGACAGATGTGAAGGCTGCCAGTTTTACTCTAACATGTCTCACAAGCCAGCGTCAGCCCTGAAGACCATTCCCCTCGTCTGGCCCTTTGCTGTTTGGGGATTGGATATGGTTGGACCACTGAGAACTGGTAGGAGCGGCTTCACTCATGTGCTTGTGGCAGTCGACAAGTTTACCAAATGGATTGAAGCTAAACCTATCAAGAATCTTGAAGCCAGCACCGCTGTCAGTTTCATCAGAGAATTGACATTCAGATATGGAGTTCCACACAGCATCATCACTAACAATGGGTCGAACTTCGATTCTGATGAGTTTAGAACTTTCTACGCTTCTCAAGGCACACGAGTCGACTATGCTTCAGTCGCTCACCCGCAGTCAAATGGACAAGCAGAAAGAGAAAATGGCCTAATTCTCAAGGGACTGAAACCCCGACTGATGCGTGATCTCAAACACGCAACGGGCGCTTGGGTCGATGAACTTCCATCAGTTCTTTGGGGCTAGAGGACAACTCCCAATCAGTCGACTAGACGAACTCCTTTCTTTTTGGTCTATGGAGCCGAAGTTGTTTTGCCAAGTGACCTGCTCCACAACGCACCCCGAGTCGAGCTCTTCTCTGAAGAAGAAGCAGAACAGGCCCGGCAGGATTCAGTCAATCTCTTAGAGGAGGAAAGAGAGATGGCCTTGATCCGGTTGACCATTTATTAGCAAGACTTGCGTCGATTCCACGCCAGAAACGTGAGGGGTCGAGCCTTTCAAGTGGGAGACTTGGTTCTTCAAGTGGATCAACAGAAGCCACACTAGCTTGCCCCTGCTTGGGAAGGCCCCTTCATTATCACCAGAGTTCTCCACAATGGAGCATACCATCTTTACAATGTCAAACATCAGAAAGACGAGCCACGAGCTTGGAATGCGGAGCTGCTCCGTCCCTTTTATACTTAAGTACCCACTCGGATGAGATGTAATAAGAAATGCCTTTGTAGTTTATTTATCAAAGACAAGAGCTTTATAATCCTTCTAAATGATTGTTGTTGCTTTTGTTTCCGTTTAAAATCCCCCAGTGGGTGACTTTGCTGTGAATCCGTTTCGCCCAAGTCTGAAAAATCCTACCGAGTGATGAGCAAGCCTCTCACTCGGAGGCTTAGCTACGAATCCGTTTCGCCTAAGTTTGAAAAAATCCTACCGAGTGGTGAGCAAGCCTCTCACTCGGGGGCTTAGCTGCAGTCCAGTACTTGCCTAAGTTTGAAAAATCCTACCGAGTGGAGAGCAATCCTCTTACTCCGAGGCTTAGCTGTAGTCCAGTACTTACCTAAGTTTGAAAAAATCCTACCGAGTGGTGAGCAAGCCTCTCACTCGGGGGCTTAGCTGCAGTCCAGTACTCGCCTAAGTTTGAAAAATCCTACCAAGTGGAGAGCAACCCTCCCACTCGGAGGCTTAGCTGCAGTCCAGTACTCGCCTAAGTTTGAAAAATCCTACCGAGTGCTGAGCAATCCTCCCACTCGGGGGCTTAGCTGCAGTCCAGTATTCGCCTAAGTTTAAAAATCCTACCGAGTGGAGGCAACCCTCCCACTCGGAGGCTTAGCTGCAGTCCAGTACTCGCCTAAGTTTGAAAAATCCTACCGAGTGCTGAGCAATCCTCCCACTCGGGGGCTTAGCTACAGTCCAGTACTCGCCTAAGTTTAAAAGAAAATCCTACCGAGTGGAGAGCAACCCTCCCACTCGGGGGCTTAGCTGCAGTCCAGTACTCGCCTAAGTTTAAAAATCCTTCCGATTGGAGAGAAACCCTCCCACTCGGGGGCTTAGCTGCAGTCCAGTACTCGCCTAAGTTTGAAAAATCCTACCGAGTGGAGAGCAACCCTCCCACTCAAGGGCTTAGCTGCAGTCCAGTACTCGCCTAATTTTAAAAATCCTACCGAGTGGTGAACAATCCCCCCACTCGGGGGCTTAGCTGCAGTCCAGTACTCACCTAAGTTTAAAAAATCCTACCGAGTGGTGAGCAACCCTCCCACTCGGGGGCTTAGCTGCAATCCAGTACTCGCCTAAGTTTGTAAAATCCTACCGAGTGGTGAGCAACCCTCCCACTCAGGGGCTTAGTTGTAGTCCAGTACTCGCCTAAGTTTAAAAGAAAATCCCACCGAGTGGTGAGCAACCCTCCCACTCGGAGGCTTAGCTGCAGTCCAGTACTTGCCTAATTTTGAAACACATCCCTATCCGCAAGGACGACGAGGTGCAGGTCGACTACAACCTTCTCCTTCGGAGCTACGCCACAAGTACAATGTGCGCTCCATCCCTATCCGCAAGGACGACAAGATGTAGGTCGACTACAACCTTCTCCTTCGGAGCTACGCCACAAGTACAATGTGCGCTCCATACCTATCCGCAAGGACGACGAGGTGCAGGTCGACTGCAACCTTCCCCTTCGGAACTACGCCACAAGTACAATGTGCGCTCCATCCCTACCCGCAAGGATGACGGGGTGCAGGTCGACTGCAATGCGTGTTCCGTCCCTATCCGCAAGGACGATGAAGTGTCGGTCGACTGGAATCACCACCTCGGAGCTGCATCTCAAGCACAAAGATTATTCCGAGTGAAGAACAAAGTCCACTCGAAGGCAAGCGCAAGCATATTCGGAAACAAACCAAGTTCGGATAAATCCTAAAGTACCGGACGACGGATCAAAAGTATTCGAGCATCAAGCCCGAAGAAGTTTAACGGTTACACAATCACTCGGCATTCTGAGGCAAATAAAGGTGAGGCATAATGTTTTTTCGATCACGCATCGGGAGAAGGACTGGCTGGGTCGCAGAAACTGTCAAGGTCAATGCTCTCTGCAATGCGAGTGGCGGCTTCAAGGAAGGTGTCCATGAAAGACTGGAAAGTGTGCCTCTTCGTGTTAGCAACCTTGAGTTCCACCAGCTTGTCTTCTTTGACGTCCTTGCAGTGCACTCGGACCAAAGACAACGCAACATCAGCACCACAGCGAGCGAATGAATTCTTCCATTCTTGCACTCGCTCAGGAATTTGATTCGGTCGAGCCATCAGGGACTCAAGATCTTGAGACAGTTCCGCCTGAGGCCAGAGTTCGGCATCAACCCGAGTCATCGCAGCTTTCAAGCGGGCAAGATAAGCAACCACGCTGTCCATACGAGATTCCAACTGCAGCACGTTCATCGCAACATCATCCTTGACTGGACAGTTTATGGGATCAAGACCCGTCTCGACCCGCCTAGTTTCTGCTTCAAAGTCTTGGCAAAATTCTACACATTCGAGTGAATGGTGAGTCGACGGTATAATTAAACTTGGCAGTCGACAGAAATAAGACAGATTAATCAGTACCTTCAAGTTGCAAAACCAGCTTTGCAGCAAGCTGGCCTAGATAAGACTCCAGCTCGCCATTCTTGGCCTTGAGACTCCCAGGCTCGTCAGTCAGTTTCTCCTTGTCCTTCTTTAGTCGCTCGACCTCCCGATTGGCGTCAGAAACAGCAGTCTTCAGCTTGGAGTTTTCTTCTTCTAACTTGCCGACTAAAGCAAGCTTCTTGTCGGCAAGTGATGTTTTATCACGCGCCTCCTTCTGTGCTGTAGCAAGAACCAGATCCTTCTTCTCCAAAGCCTGCTTCATTTTCTCTAAAGAAATAACACTCTTCAGACGGGCTTGGAGTTGGCAGTTTTCTCTACATACATCTGCTCGAGTGGAGTCACTCTGTTCAAAAACGTAAAGGAAAAGTGCCAGTAGTGGGATATGCAGCTAACGATTGGTTACCTCCCATGGCAGCTACTTCATCACGAGCGGTCTTGAGATTCTTCTTGGCCAATTCCAGATCAAGGTTCAGGCTGATTTGCTGTTTGTTCATTGCAGAAAGTTGAGCCCCAAGATCACAAGATTTCTGCAGTTAAAGCCATATCAGTCGACAGAGATAAAAAGGCATCATAATGATAGCTACTCTAAGACTACCACCGAATCAAATATTCAATGGCAGCCTCGAGGACTACACCCAGTGGGTGCACTTAGCATGTCTGTTGGTGTCAAAATCGGCGGATCTCGGGTAGGGGGTCCCGAACTGTGCGTCTAGGCCGGATGGTAACAGGAGGCAAGGGACACGAAGTTTTACCCAGGTTCGGGCCCTCTTGATGGAGGTAAAACCCTACGTCCTGCTTGATTAATATTGATGATATGGGTAGTACAAGAGTAGATCTACCACGAGATCAGAGAGGCTAAACCCTAGAAGCTAGCCTATGGTATGATTGTTGATGTGTATGTTGTCCTATGGACTAAAACCCTCCGGTTTATATAGACACCGGATAGGGTTAGGGTTACATAGAGTGGGTTACAATGGTAGGAGATCTGAACATCCGTATCGCCAAGCTTGCCTTCCACGCCAAGGAAAGTCCCTTCCGAACACGGGGCGGAGTCTTAAATCTTGTATCTTCATAGTCCAGGAGTCTGGCTGAAGGTATAGTTCGGCTATCCGAACACCCCCTAATCCAGGACTCCCTCAGTAGCCCCTGAACCAGGCTTCAATGACGATGAGTCCGGCGCGCAGATTGCCTTCGGCATTGCAAGGCGGGTTCCTCCTCCAAGTACTTCATAGAAGATTTTGAACACAAAGATAGTGTCTGGCTCTGCAAAATAAGTTTCCATGTATTTCCATATAGAGAATAACATTTACACAAATCTAATCTGCTGACGTACCCCGTAGTGTGACAT
Source organism: Triticum urartu (assembly GCF_056163025.1). NCBI lineage: Eukaryota > Viridiplantae > Streptophyta > Magnoliopsida > Poales > Poaceae > Triticum > Triticum urartu. The sequence continues at coordinate 104,053,128 of NC_141878.1, forward strand.
CACACCACGGCCAAGCTTTTATTCGAACCGTTTTACTGTCCCATCTTAGCGCGTTATGCGAGGCGGTTTCCTTGGCACGTCTTGTTGAAGCAGAGATCGTGTCCCCTTATTCCGGGATTCTCATCAATACGGGCGTGGGTAACCCAACCGCGCCATTGATTACGGCGCTTGGAGATAAGCGAGTTTTACCAGGCAGGTGGGGACACGTAGTTGCGTCCACCCATGTAAGGGGATAAGGATCCACCTTTTCACCCACGCCTTCTTCCTCCTTTGCCTATCCATTCTTGCGCACTCGAGCTCCAGCGCCCAAGTCCGCACTACCACCTCAACCTTCTCCAGTCATGTCCGGAGCGGGAGGCAAGTGGATGGTCTCCTCCATCATGGAGGGACACGTCAAAAAGCTGAGGAAGGCCGGATATCTGGCTAGCGATATCGTGCACCGGCTTCCTGAAAAGGGGCAGCTCATCCCCACTCCTAGGCCCCATGAGAGGGTGGTATTCCTCCCCCATTTCCTCCGCGGACTGGGCTTCCCTCTGCATCCATTTGTCCGGGGGCTCATGTTCTACTACGGCCTGGATTTCCACGATCTGGCCCCGAACTTCGTCCTCAACATCTCGGCGTTCATCGTCGTGTGCGAGGCGTTCCTCCGCATCCGCCCTCATTTCGGCCTATGGCTTAAGACTTTCAACGTCAAGCCGAAGGTGGTGCGCGGCAGCCAGGCGGAGTGCGGCGGTGCCATGGTTGGCAAGATGGCCAACGTCCTATGGCTCGAGGGCTCCTTTGTGGAGACCCTGAAGGGGTGGCAATCATGGTGGTTTTACATCACCGAGCCGCGCGACGCCGAATGGGTCGCACCCCCTGAGTTTCGATCCGGCCCCCCTACGCGTCTCACGTCCTAGAAGGAGATGGTCCTGTCGTGGGGTAACCAAAAGGAGGTGACCGGACTGCAAACATGCATCCAATCCCTGGTGAACAAGCAGCTCAGGCTTGTCAACGTAGTCCAGGTTATGCTCATCCGCCTGATCCTCCCATGTCAACGACGGGCCTTCAATCTGTGGGAGTTCGACCCGGCGCAGCATCAAACCCTAAACAGGCTCTTCGACACGACGTACGAAGATGCCTGGAGGATGCTTTTCAAGGGCGCCGAGGCTCCCGCATCCGCTACCGAGGATCGCGGATTCAGCGCGCAGCGTCACGCGCTCGCGGTAAGCTGTTTTTTCCTTTTACAGGGTATCAGTTTTCCATAGTTTGACTCTATGCGGGATCTAAACTCCCTTACCTTTAACAGGATTGGCAGGCGAAGTCCGGACGGATCGACTGACCGGCGCCTTTGCCCGAAGGCCCAGCGGATGCTCAATTGGCGAAGCTGCTGGTTCCGGCACCCTATGTGGTGCCAGAGAAGAGGGCCAAGAAGAAGGCCACGGGGACTCGAAAGAGTGCCCGACGCCCGGAGATGTCGGATTCACCATCCGACGAATCCGAGGTGCACTCCTCCCATGAAGACGAGGAGGAAGAAGAAGAGACCCCTCCCCCTCCAGCAGGGGAAGGGAAGAAAAGGAAGGTCGCCCCAACTGGGGAGGCCGAAGGGTCCAAGAAGGGGAAAACCCTTTCTCCAGACTACTCCACCGACGCCGACGACAGTAGAGAGGAGAGGGCGCCCAGGGCCAAGCCCCTGGCGAAATCGTAAGTATCCTGATACCAAAGTAATTCATAGTATTCATTTATTGCACAGCTTTCCCTTATGTCGAATGTGTTTATGCAGCCCACCCAAAGACCGGCTCGACGCGTCGTCGAGCGGCTCACTGGATTCGTCGGACGTGAACTCACTTCCGACGGCTTCCTCCCCCCGCCCTACGGACGACACCGAAGTGTTGTCCCAATAGGTTCCAATCCGGGAGGAGGTGGTCCTGGAGGCGCCGCAAGGCGACCTCCCGGACTCCAGGAGTAAAGGGGATGAAACCCCCCAGGGCTCCAAGTCCGGCTCTAGGCCGGACACCGCTCCGGAACCTTCAAAGATTCCAGAGTCCGGCGGGGGACCTCCTTCCAAGAGGAGCAAGTCCACCGTGTCGGCGGCCTCCGTCCAACCGGAGGCGCCGGACAATATGTTGGAGGTGCTCCAAGGCACCTCCATCGACGAGGAGCACCACGCTATTATGAGTGCGGTGGTCCAGAAGGTTCAGTCCGCAAAAAACGGACTGACTGAAGCTTGTACTAGCCTTTTGACAGGCTTCGAGGTAAGTAAAGAAAGTGTAAATAATAGTACTGCATAGACAGTAGCCCCTGATGCTCTGTTTGGCGTTCGGGAAGAAAAGTCGAATAGAGGATCAAATAGAATTCGCAGGAGTCTAACAAAAATGAGTCAATATGCATGTGTAGGCTACCCTGCTTGCGTCCGCCGCTCTGACTCCGGAAGTGGACACGCTGAAGCAGGACCTCGAAAGGTCCGAGCAAGAGCTCGAGCGTGCCAAGAAGCAGCTCGAGGACAATGAAGGTAAGAAATACCTTGTTAAAAATATATATATATAAAAGGTGCAATTGCAAAAAATGACAGGATTATCGTGGTTATTGTAGGGGCCACGTCTGAGGTGGCGACCCTTAAGCAAGCGCTGGACGAGGCCGAGAAGAATTCGGCCTCGGAGCGCACCAAGCGGGAGAAGTATGTGGCCGAGGTTGGCAAGGTGCGGCAAGAGCTTCAGGCTCTCATGGAAAAACATGAGAGTTTGGAGCGTGACTCGAAGACGCAAGCGTCCGAGCTTGCGGTGGCTATTGAAAATGCCAAATCTGCCAAGGCCGAATCCCAAAAGACCCTCCAGGAGTTGGATGAGGTGAAGAAGATTGCGGTGGGTAAGGCATTCTCTATGCAAAGCAAACACATAAACGTGAGTTACCTGTTACTTACCCGAATCCGGAGCTCTCCAGGAGCGTTCGCAGATCTTCCCCGGAGTGTATCCGATGCCGCCGCATTCTATCGAGCCGAAGAGGGCAGCTCGACGGAGAAGGTGTTCTGGTCTCAGTATGCTGAGGCCGGACACCCCGTGCCCCTGAGCGACCAGCTGAAGCAACTGGTCGAGCTCCACAAGGTGGCCGAACAGGCCATGAAGGGCCTCCTAGTTCGGCTGTGGCCTGGAGAGGCTCTGCCTGGGAGCTATTTCGGGCTTGTGCGGCGGCTGGTGGAGGCCTGTCCGAGGCTTGAAGACATCAAGCGCTCCGTCTGCATTGAAGGTGCCCGTAGGGCCCTTGCCCGTGTGATAGAGACGAGGGTCCCGATCTTTCGATGAGATGATAACTATCGATTTGGTGGAGACGACTTTGACGATCCGACTACAAACGTGCACGACGTTGCGCCTTAGCAATCGCTAAACCAATCTTCTGAGGTTACTGACGATGCTGGAAGCACGGTCAGCCTGACCACGAAGGTCTATTCCTGCAAGCAATCGAAGAACGAGCAAGAATATGATAAAGCAATCTGAATATTGCAAATATATATGAAGTATTGATAATCGTGGGGATCCGGGAGCGGTCTTGGTCTGGTCGTTGGACACAAACGAAGTACACGAAGTTGCAATGGCTAACTTTTAACTAAACAAATCCCAAGGAAAAAGCTACTAGATGGATCTAATTATATAGGAGCAAGGGGTGGCGGCCAAGGAGGTGGGAGGACGTCCCAAGGCAGCCTAAAACTAACCCTAGGTCGTACAAGGCTCATGGGCCCAAGTGGAGGTGATGCAACACCTTTGGGCTTATAGTTTGACTCGGATTCTGCTGCAATGTCAGATTGTTTCGTCCGTAAATCAACGCTCCGAACGAATTTGAAGGTGAATCCAATTGGGTTGGAAAGAGCACGAAATCTAGTTTCCAACAAAAAAAGAATCACCCAATTCGGAGTCCGTATGAAAAAGTTGTTGGCGTTTTGAGTCAGGTATGTCTGTGCAGTCCGAATCTGAATCCAGAACGTGAAAGACTTGGACTCTATCTTCTCTTGGCCCAAAAGTGACGTGAGAGGACTTTTTGAACACAACATAAACTTCTCCTTTTCCCTTATCTTCATATGTGGATTATACAAATGTCCCATACACCTGCAATTAGACAAAACACAAAAGTGTGTGAAGTATTTTTGTTCCGGATAACATAAATAGATTATTGAATAGTTTGCATTAGAAATCACCTGAAAAATATGCATGTATGCAATATTTTTGGTCGTATCCAAGGTAGTCATGTCCTCATCACCGTGCTAAGGTGCACTGGGGCAAGCTGGATGTCGAGAAGCTTGTGAAGGACGGGCCACCGTCGGGGAAAGAGCATCGCAAGCCCGAGAATTATTATAAGGATGTTCTGAAGGGTGCCCGCCTTGTTGCGGATGAATGTACCAAGGATGTATTTTTTGAGTAAGACCCGCTCGTGTTATCCTGTGCGCTGAAAACTTGTTCATATGCGCTAAGCAATGCTGCTTGAATTTAAAATATTACCTTCTATGCGGCTGTTTATCAATACTGAGAGATGGCGACTCGTCGGCTTCTGCCCCCTTGCCGCTAGTGCTGGGGTGTTCGGGGATAAACCTGGACGTTCTTTTTCCCATATTTGGGTCCTTCGAGGGAGGCGCTCAGCCCAATGAACGAGGCAATCGGACTATAATGCATGAACACTCTCACTTAGCCATAGAATTCTATAATTTTAAATTTCGGCGAACCCCTAGTATTCGGAAGACCGAGTTCGGGGCGCTATCCACGCCTTGGCCGGACAGAGCCGGCTCCTCGCCCTAAGCGGCATAAGTCTTTAGGGACTCGAAAGACCTCTCGAGCAGCGACCAGCTCTCGCTTCATCATGACAGTCAGTTTTAGCTTTCTCCACTGAGGTGCTCGACCCAGCTCAACCGGGGCACAATCGCAGTGGTTCTCCTAGTGCTACCTTAGCCGATATAGCGGAACGTAAGGCACCAAAACATAGGAGCCGGGCAAACCCAACTATTGACCCAAGACATGATTCGGAGCCGATGCACATAGTGCTATAAGTTCGGGGTGCCGCACTTGTGAAAGTGTTCGGACTTCTCACACCACATTGAGGGGTACTAAAGCCCCTAGCGTATTTTGGCCGTACCAACGTGTACGGGTGCAACATGTCGTTAAGGAACATATAAAAAAAGGTAATGCAAAAAATAGACAAAAGCTATGCATTGTTTATTAAAATAGCTGCGATCAAAGCAGAACGATACAAGTAATGCGATAAACAAAAAGTTGGACTATTTAACATGTCTGCTCCAGGGGCAAGCTGCGGAACAATATGCGAAACAGGTATACTGCTCGTGATAGAGTCCACCTGGGATTTCCGTAATGCGGCATGGCTTGTCTGCTTCCCTGGTCCTTGCATCATTTGTGCGGCAATTGAACTGCCGAACAGGCCTTCCAAAGAGTAGAGTCCTGGAAGTAAGAGAAAAGTAAAAAATCGGCAGCCCCTAGTGCGGTTTAAGCCGTGTTTTGGACGTGCCGTGATGGTGCCCCTCCCCCTATGCCCATGGTATTTCCAGAGCGTAGTTATGGATGCGAAGTACTGGCGTCGCCTTTTTGTGAGGGTTGGGGTTGGGGCCGCATTGCTACGCCTGCTCGGAACGTGCCAGGCGGTCTTGTTGTAGGTTACTCCGGGCGCGCTTGACGGTGTCCGGACGTTTAATGGTTGGGCTGGAGAACTGCCTGGAGAGGTTGCTTTGTACTTCCGCTGCAAGGGCCGCCGTGTGCTCCTCCGTTCGGAGGGAGCGTTTGGTGTTTCCATTGACTGTAATTACTCCACGAGGGCCTAGAATCTTGAGCTTAAGGTATGCGTAGTGCGGTACTGCATTGAATTTGGCGAATGCGGTTCGCCCGAGCAGTGCGTGATAGCCACTGTGAAACGGGACTATGTCGAAGATTAACTCCTCGCTTCGGAAATTATCCGGAGATCCGAAGACCACTTCAAGTGTGACTGAGCCTGTGCAGTTGGCCTCTACACCTGGTATTATGCCTTTAAAGGTTGTTTTGGTGGGCTTAATCCTCGAGGGATCTATGCCCATTTTCCGCACTGTATCCTGGTAAAGCAGGTTCAGGCTGCTACCGCCATCCATAAGGACTCTAGTGAGATGAAATCCGTCAATAATTGGGCTAAAACCAATCCGGCGAATCCGCCATGAAGGATGCTAGTGGGATGGTCCCTTCGATCAAAGGTGATCAGGCAGGTGGACCATGGGTTGAACTTTGGGGCGACTGGTTCTATCGCGTATACGTCCCTTAACGCGCGCTTCCGCTCCCTCTTGGGGATGTGGGTTGCGTAGATCATGTTCACCGTCCGCACTTGTGGGGGAAAACCCTTCTGTCCACTGTTGTTCGGCGGCCGGGGCTCCTCGTCGTCATCGCTATGCAGCCCCTTGTCCTCATTTTCAGCAGTTAACTGGCCTGCCTGCTTGAACACCCAACAATCCCTGTTGGTGTGATTGGCCGGCTTTTCGGGGGTGCCATGTATCTGGCATAAGCGGTCGAGTATTCGGTCCAAACTGGACGGGCCCCTAGGATTCCTTTTGAATGGCTTTTTCCGCTAACCGGATTTAGAGCCTCTGAATCCGGCATTAACTGCCGTATCATCTGCATTGTCGCCGTTAATGTGGCGCTTCTGCTTGTTGCGATGCGACCTGCCACTATTGTCCCTGGTGTCCGAATTACCAGGGTTCTTGGTCATATTGTTGCTACGAGCGAGCCAGTTGTCTTCTCCCGCGCAAAAGCGGGTCATGAGTGTCGTGAGTGCTGCCATAGATTTCGGCTTTTCCTGTCCAAGGTGCCGGGCCAGCCACTCGTCACAGATATTGTGCTTGAAGGCTGCTAGGGCCTCAGCGTCCGGACAGTCGACTATTTGATTTTTCTTTGTTAGGAACCGTGTCCAGAATTGCCTGGCCGATTCATCTGGCTGCTGAATTATGTGACTTAGGTCATCGACGTCTGGGGGTCGCACATAAGTGCCCTGGAAATTGTCGAGGAATGCGGCTTCCAGGTCCTCCCAACAACTGATTGATCCTGTTGGCAAGCTGTTGAGCCAATGCCGAGCTGGTCCTTTAAGCTTGAGTGGGAGGTATTTGATGGCGTGAAAATCGTCGCCGCGGGCCATGTGGATATGAAGGAGATAATCCTCGATCCATACCGCAGGGTCTGTTGTGCCATCATATGATTCGATGTTTACGGGTTTGAAACCCTTGGGGATTTGATGATCCATTATTTCGTCTGTAAAGCACAGTGGGTGTGCGGCGCCTCTGTACTGGGCGATATCATGACATAGCTCCAATGAGCTTTGTCTACTGTGTTCGGCCCTGCCGAATTTGTGGCCGGCGTGACGGTTACCGTCTCGAGCCATGGGGTGCCCACGCGATCCGTAGATCGATCGTGTTTGCCCTGCCTTGTCCTCCAACATGTCTCGTAAGTCCGGCACATATTCCCGTGCCTTGGTACGGGGTGCGGCTTGAGTGGAGGGCGGGAGGCCTCTCTGTCGCGACCACGAGGTGGCCGTTCGGCCGCATCAAGTGCTTCCTCCTCTAATCGGGGTAGCAACCTGCGCTTTGGGTAGCTCTTGGAGGGGCGTTCGAGTTTATGCTCTTCGGCCGCAAGGACTTCAGTCCATCTGTCAACTAGCAAATCTTGATCAGCTCTGAGCTGTTGCTGTTTTTTCTTGAGGCTTCTTGCCGTGGCCATAAGCCTGCGTTGGAAACGCTTTTGCTCAACGGGATCCTCTGGCACGACGAATTTGTCGTCGTCGAGGCTTGCCTCGTCTTCGGAGGGAGGCATATAATTATCGTCCTTGACCTCTCTGTCTGCCGCTCTCTCATGAGGGCTGGCTTCTCCATCCTCCTGTGCTAAACCTTGCTGGAGGGGGTTTTCTTCGGCACTCTCCGGAGTATTATTATCTCCCGTGCTGGAATCACCGTTTTTGTGTTGGCGGGATTTTGAGCAGCGCCGCTGACGCCGGCGCTTGGTCTGTTTCTTGGAGGTCATCCTCTGCTGTTCCATCGCCCTCTCCCTCTTTTGGGGTGTCCACCATGTATATGTCATATGACGAGGTGGCTTTCCAGGGCCTAGTAGGCGCTGGTTCTTCATCATCTCCTTCATCGGGGTCCATACCGTCGATGTCTTCGGAGTCAAAGTCGAGCATGTCGGTTAAGTCGTCGACAGTGGCTACAAAGTGGGTGGTGGGTGGGTTTTGAATTTCTTCATCGTCCGTACCCCAACCTTGCTGACCATAGACCGGCCAGGGCTCTCCTGATAAAGAGTGAGACTTCAGTGACTTCAGGATATCGCCAAAAGGCGAGTGTTGAAAGATGTCTGCGGCAGTGAACTCCATGATCGGTGCCCAATCGGATTCGACTAGCAGGGGCGCGGAGGGTTCGGAGTCCGGAGAGGAGTCCGGCTCCCTGGAGTCATGAGCCTCGCAGAGTACAGGGCTGGTGTTCGGCTCAATCGCCGTTTGGATCGCAGCCCCGGAGGTGCCGTCCAACCGCCCATCCTCGATTGGCTCAGTTGAATCCGAACTAAGGGTCGGAGCCGGTGTGGGTGCGGCCTCCAGGGCACCGTTCGGCGGCAGAGTTAGATCATGCTCGTCATGACAGTGCGACGCGCTCGGCAGTGGTTCAAATCCGTCAAAGATCAAGTCCCCGCGGATGTCAGCCGTGTAGTTTAAACTTCCGAACCTGACCTGACGGCCAGGGGCGTAGCTTTCGATCTGCTCTAGATGGCCAAGTGAATTGGCCCGCAGTGCGAAGCCGCCGAAGATGAAGATCTGTCCGGGGAGGATGGTCTCACCCTAGACTGCATCGCTATCGATGATCGTAGGAGCCATCGAGCCTGACGGTGACGGCACAGAGGAACTCTCAATGAAAGCACCAATGTCGGTGTCAAAATCGGCGGATCTCGGGTAGGGGGTCCCGAACTGTGCGTCTAGGCCGGATGGTAACAGGAGGCAAGGGACACGAAGTTTTACCCAGGTTCGGGCCCTCTCGATGGAGGTAAAACCCTACGTCCTGCTTGATTAATATTGATGATATGGGTAGTACAAGAGTAGATCTACCACGAGATCAGAGAGGCTAAACCCTAGAAGCTAGCCTATGGTATGATTGTTGATGTGTATGTTGTCCTACGGACTAAAACCCCCCGGTTTATATAGACACCGGATAGGGTTAGGGTTACATAGAGTCGGTTACAATGGTAGGATATCTGAACATCCGTATCGCCAAGCTTGCCTTCCACGCCAAGGAAAGTCCCTTCCGGACACGGGACGGAGTCTTCAATCTTGTATCTTCATAATCCAGGAGTCCAGCTGAAGGTATAGTTCGGCTATCTGAACACCCCCTAATCCAGGACTCCCTCAGTGTCCCCACTGATTTTAAAAAAAGAGAGAGAGGTTCAGATTCTCAGACCACAGTCGACTGCCCGCAGCCAACTATGGTCTCGGGGACTACACCCAGTGGGTGCACTCAACGTGCCCCCACTGGTTTTGGTTCCACTCAGCGTGGCCTGCCCAGAAAGTTCTTATTCTCAGACCACAGTCGACTGCCCCCAGTCAACTATGGTGTTGGTGACTACACCCAATGGGTGCACTCAACGTGCCCCCACTAGTGCAAAGATTCAGCTTGAATCGACACAAAGAGACATACAATTTCAGAACGTCACACCCAGTGGGTGATCAGACAAGAAATACAAGCGATTGGAAAATCAACTAACCTGGACTTTGGCTTGCAGAGCAGCTCCGGCGTTGAAGGCTACATGACTAGCCTCATGCACCAATTTCATTTGCCCCATCACAATATTCAACTGAAGAAGAGCTTCCTTGGCAGCATCTGGTGGATCGTCCGGAGTTTGATATGCAGTAAAAAGTGATGAAGGCAGAGCAATCGAAGCAGCCGCCGGATCTGAAGCAGAGAGTTGTATCGGTGCAACAGAAGTCTGAGCAGCTGATCCTGAGGGGCAATCAGTCGACAGCGGAACAGCGAAGGTGACGTTGGTTCGAACCGGATCCATCGAGCACTCGACCGTCATCCCAGGCGTCACAGTCGACCGAAGAACCTGGACTTCAGGTGCCTTCCCGCCCAGTTCCTTGTCCTTCCTCCTCCTCCCTCTCGGCGGTACTTCTTCTTCATCGTCCGGGAGCACAACAACGTCACACGGAACTGCATTAAACAGAGAAAGCCACAAGGATAACTAACAAACCATCCAGTCGACCTGATGAATTCGAATTGGGCAGACTTACTGGCTTTGGAGGTGACGGCGTCGTCAGCTTCCTCGTCGGCTGGAGTCTTGTCAATATCCATATCAGTCGCAGCAGAGGTCGGGCTATACAGGTTCATCATCCACTCGGTCAGAACAAGAAAACCGGTCAGAATAAGAAAATACGAGAAGAACGTTTACCTAGAGGCAACAGGGACGTCCATCTTGATTCTAGGCAAGGTCTTCCGAGCCTTTAAAGGATTAATTTTGGGCTGCTTGGTGACCTTCTCAGTCAATTCTGGAGTCGGGGACCGGGCGCGCTTGTGAGATGGATCATTCGACACCATGGCTTTGCCGCGCTTGCTCGCGGGATCATGGCGCAGCTTGGATCGACGTTCAGAACAAGGCAGTGAGTCAGCCGCTTCCTCATTGTCTGACTCGTCGCTCTCGTCTTCATCATCGTCAGCAGAGAACTCCCACTCACCGCTCTCCTCGGCACTGTCCTCACCCTCTTGGTCTTGCTCCAGAGCTTGTTCACCATTGGGCATTGAATACATCTCCGTGTAGATCTGCAAAAACAAGGGACCAATCATAAGTCAGTCGGATCAACAGTCAGTCGGAAAATACGTTCAAAAACTCAGTTATGATGACCAGACCTTGTCTGGCAGGTTGATGTTGCTGAAAGGGTCGACTCTCCTAGCACCCCTGGGGTTGTCCTTGTTTCCAGTGATACCCATCAACCACTCGGCCACTGTCTTGGCCTCCACCTCCTCCAGATGAACCCGAGCAGTATCACCAGCCCCGGAGTACATCCACATGGAGTGGTCACGAGCTTGGAGAGGTTGGATCCGCCGACTGAGGAACACCTCGAGCAGGTCCATACCGGTGACACCTTGGTTGATCAGTTGGACTACTTTCTCGACTAGCATGCCTGTCTCCGCCTTCTCCGCGGCGGTCACTTTCAATGAAGATGGAGTTTGAACACGGTCAAAAGAGAAAGGGGGGAGCTCAGTCGACTGGCCTAGGTTCGCGACATCCTGGCAGTAGAACCAGGTCGACTGCCAGCCCCTGACCGACTCCGGAAGAGTCATCGGGGGAAAAGAACTCCTCTTCCTCTTCTGAATGCCCAGACCCCCACACATCTGGATAACGTGGGTCTTCTCGTCGTTTGAGTTCGGTTTCTTCACAGTTTGGGATCGGATGGTAAATATGTGCTTGAAAAGACCCCAGTGCGGTCGGCACCCCAGGAAACTCTCACACATGGAAACGAATGCAGCAAGATATGTGATGGTATTGGGAGTAAAATGGTGGAGTTGGGCACCAAAGAAACTCAGGAAACCTCGAAAGAAGGGGTAGGGTGGAAGCGAGAAGCCGCGGTCGACATGAGTGGCGAGCAGAACACACTCACCCGGTCGCGGCTGCGGCTCCGTTTCCCCCCTCGGCAGACGCGCGGACTTATGAACGATCAGCCCTAACTCGGCCATGTCATCCAAGTCCTCCTGCCGAAGCGAAGATCGGATCCAGTCTCCTTGGATCCAACCCGATGGCAGCCCCGAGCGCGATGAAGACCCCCGATTCATCTTCTTGTTCTTCGTCGCCCCCGTCGCCTGCTACCTCTTAAGCACTGCGTTGGATTTCCCCGAAGAGGAAGGGATGATGCAGCAAAGTAGCGTAAGTATTTCCCTCAGTTTTTGAGAACCAAGGTATCAATCTAGTAGGAGGCTACGCTCGAGTCCCTCGTACCTACACAAAAACAATAGCTCAACGCAACCAACGCGCTTAGGGGTTGTCAATCCCTTCACGGTCACTTACGAATGTGAGATCTGATAGAGATGATAAATAATATTTTTGGTATTTTTGGTATAAAGATGCAAAGTAAATAAAGTAAAAGCAAAGCAATAATAAATTAATGGAGATTGATATGATGAGAAAGAGACCCGGGGGCCATAGGTTTCACTAGTGGCTTCTCTCAAGAGCATAAGTATTCTACGATAGGTGAACAAATTACTGCTTAGCAATTGACAGAATTGAGCATAGTTATGAGAATATCTAGGTATGATCATGTATATAGGCATCACATCGGAGACAAGTAGACCGAAATGATTCTGCATCTACTACTATTACTCCACTCATCGACCGCTATCCAGCATGCATCTAGAGTATTAAGTTAAAAACAGAGTAACACCTTAAGCAAGATGACATGATGTAGAGGGATAATTTCATGCAATATGATAAAAACCCCATCTTGTTATCCTCGATGGCAACAATACAATATGTGCCTTGCCGCCCCTTCTGACACTGAGAAAGGACACCGCAAGATTGAACCCAAAGCTAAGCACTTCTCCCATGGCAAGAACAGCCAATCTAGTAGGCCAAACCAAACTGATAATTCGAAGAGACTTGCAAAGATAACCAATCATACATAAAAGAATTCAGAGAAGATTAAAATATTATTCATAGATAGACTGGATCATAAACCCACAATTCATCGGTCTCAACAAACACACCGCAAAAAGAAGATTACATCGAATAGATCTCCACAAGGGAGGGGAGAACATTGTATTGAGATCCAAAAAGAGAGAAGAAGCCATCTAGCTACTAGCTATGGCCCCGTAGGTCTGAAGTAAACTACTCACACTTCATCGGAGGGGCTTGGATGATGATGTAGAAGCCCTCCATGATCGATGCCCCCTCCGGCGGAGCTACGGAATAGGCCCCAAGATGGGATCTCGTGGATACAGAAAGTTGCAGCAGTGGAATTAGGTTTTTGGCTCCGTTCCCGATCGTTTGGGGGTACGTGGATATATATAGTAGGAAGAAGTACGTCGGTGGAGCTTCGAGGGGGCCACAAGGCAGGGGCGCACCCCCTACCCTCGTGACCACCTCGTGGCTTTCTTGATGGAGGGTCCAAGTCTCCTGGATCTTATCTGATGAGAAAATCGTGTTTCCGAAGGTTTCATTCTATTTGGACTCCGTTTAATATTCCTTTTCTTCGAAACCCTAAAATGGGCAAAAAACAGCAATTCTGGGTTGGGCCTCCGGTTAATAGGTTAGTCCCAAAAATAATATAAAAGTGGAAAATAAAGCCCAATAATGTCTAAAACAGTAGATAATATAGCATGGAGCAATCAAAAATTATAGATACGTTGGAGACGTATCAAGCATCCCCAAGCTCAATTCCTGCTCGTCCTCGAGTAGGTAAATGATAAAAACAGAATTTTTGATGCGGAGTGCTACTTGGCATATTTTAATGTAATTCTTCTGAATTGTGGTATGAATATTCAGATCCGAAAGATTCAAAACAAAAGTTCATATTGACATAAAAATGATAATACTTCAAGCATACTAAGTAAGCAATTATGTCTTCTCAAAATAACATGTCTAAAGAAAGTTCATCCCTACAAAATCATATAGTTTAGTCATGTTTCATTTTCGTCACACAAGAATGCTATCATCATGCACAACCCCGATGACAAGCCAAGCAATTGTTTCATACTTTAGTAATCTCAAACCTATAAACTTTCACGCAATATATGAGCGCGAGCCATGGACATAGCACTATGGGTGGAATAGAATATAATGAGGGGGGGTTATGTGGAGAAGACAAAAAAGGAGAAAGTCTCACATCAACGAGGTTAATCAATGGGCTATGGAGATGCCCACCGATTGATGTTAATGCAAGGAGTAGGGATTGTTATGCAACGGATGCACTAGAGCTATAAATGTATGAAAGCTCAACAAAAGAAACTAGTGGGTGTGCATCCAACTTGCTTGCTCACGAAGACCTAGGGCACTTGAGGAGGCCCATTGTTGGAATATACAAGCCAAGTTCTATAATGAAAAATTCCCACTAGTATAAGAAAGTGATAACATGAGAGACTCTCTACTATGAAGATCATGGTGCTACTTTGAAGCACAAGTGTGGTAAAAGGATAGTAACATTGTCCCTTCTCTCTTTTTCTCTCATTTTTTTGGGGGCTTCTCTTTCTTTATGGCCTTTCTCTCTTTTTTTTGGGCCTTCTTTTTTTTATGGCCTTTCTTTTTTTATACCTCACTTGGGACAATGCTGTAATAATGATGATGATCACACTTCTATTTATTTACAACTCAATGACAACTCGATACTAGAACAAAGATGAATCTATGTGAATGCCTCCGACGGTGTACCGGGATATGCAATGAACCAAGAGTGACATGTATGAAAGAATTATGAACGGTGGCTTTGCCACAAATACTATGTCAACTACATAATCATGCTAAGCAATATGACAATGATGAATGTGTCATGATGAATGGAATGATGGAAAGTTGCATGGCAATATATCTCGGAATGGCTATGGAAATGCCATAATAGGTAGGTATGATGGCTGTTTTGAGGAAGATATAAGGAGGTTTATGTGTGAAAGAGCGTATCATATCACGGGGTTTGGATGCACCGGCGAAGTTTGCGCCAACTCTCAATGTGAGAAAGGGCAATGCACGGTACCGAAGAGGCTAGCAAGGATGGAAGGGTGAGAGTGCGTATAATCCATGGACTCAACATTAGTCATAAAGAACTCACATACTTATTGCAAAAATCTACAAGTCATCAAAAACCTCGGCACTACGCGCATGCTCCTAGGGGGATAGATTGGTAGGAAAAGACCATGGCTCGTCCCCGACCGCCACTCATAAGGAAGACAATCAAATAAAACCTCATGTTTCAAATTTGTTGCATAATGTTTACCATATGTGCATGCTACGGGACTTGCAAACCTCAACACAAGTATTTCTCAATTTCACAACCACTCAACTATCACAACTTTGATATTATTATTACCTCCATATCTCAAAACAATCATCAAGCATCAAACTTTTCTTAGTATTCAACACACTCATAAGAAAGTTGTATTATTAATCTTGCATACCAAGCATATTAGGATTTTAAAAAAATTACCATGCTATTAAGACTCTCAAAATAATCTAAGTGAAGCATGAGAGATCAATAGTTTCTATAAAACAAATCCACCACCGTGCTCTAAAAGATATAAGTAAAGTACTAGAGCAAAATTATAGAGCTCAAAAGATATAAGTGAAGCACATAGAATATTCTATCAAATTTCAAATCATGTGTGGCTCTCTCAAAAGGTGTGTACAGCAAGGATGATTGTGGTAGACTAACAAGCAAAGACTCAAATCATAAAAGACGCTCCAAGAAAAACACATATCATGTGGTGAATAAAAATATAGCTCCAAGTAAAGTTACCGATAGAAGTAGACGAAAGAGGGGATGCCTTCCGGGGCATCCCCAAGCTTTGGCTTTTAGGTATCCTTAGATTATCTTGGGGGTGCCATGGGCATCCCCAAGCTTAGGTTCTTGCCACTTCTTGTTCCATAATCCATCAAATCTTTACCCAAAACTTGAAAACTTCACAACACAAAACTTAAAGATGAAAACTCGTGAGCTCCGTTAGCAAAAGAAAACAAAAGACCACTTCAAGGTACTGTAATTAACTAATTCTTTATTTATATGGGCGTTATACCTACTGCATTCCAACTTCTCTATGGATTATAAACTATTTTACTAGCCATAGATTCATCAAAATAAGCAAACAACACACGAAAAACAGAATCTGTCAAAGACAGAACAGTCTGTAGTAATCTGTAGCTAGCGCAAGATCTGGAACCCCAAAAATTCTAAAATAAATTTCTGGACGTGAGGAATTTATCTATTAATCATATTCAAAAATAATTAACTAAATATCACTTTTCAAATAAAAATTACAGCAGTTCTCGTGAACGCTAAAGTTTCTGTTTTTTACAGCAAGTTCAACAAGACTTTCCCCAAGTCTTCCCAACGGTTCTACTTGGCACAAACACAAATTAAACACAAAACACACAACCAAAACAGAGGCTAAATAATTTATTTATTACTAAACAGGAGCAAAAAGCAAGGAATTAAAATAAAATTGGGTTGCCTCCCAACAAGCGCTATCGTTTAATGCCCCTAGCTAGGCATAACAAGCAAGAATAGATCTAGGTATTGCCATCTTTGGTAGGCAATCCATAAGTGGCTCTCATGATAGATTCATATGGTAATTTTATTTTCTTTCTAGGGAAGTGTTTCATGCCTTTTTTTAATGGAAATTGAAATCTAATATTCCCTTCCTTCATATCAATAATTGCACCAACTGTTCTAAGGAAAGGTCTACCAAGAATAATAGGGCAAGAAGGATTGCAACATATATCAAGAACGATAAAATCTATGGGCACATAATTCCTATTTGCAACAATAAGAACATCATTAATTCTTCCCATAGGTTTCTTAATAGTGGAATCCGCAAGATGCAAGTTCACAGAGCAATCATCAAAATCACGGAAATCTAGTAAATCACACAAAGTTTTGGGAATAGTAGAGACACTAGCACCCAAATCACACAAAGCATAAAACTCATAATTTTTAATTTTAATTTTAATAGTTGGTTCCCACTCATCATAAAGTTTTCTAGGGATAGAAACTTCCAATTCATGTTTTTCTTCATAAGATTGCATCAAGGCATCAACGATATGTTTAGTAAACGCTTTATTTTGACTATAAGCGTGAGGAGATTTTAGCACGGATTGCAACAAGGAAATACAATCAATTAAAGAGCAATTTTCATAGTTAAATTCCTTGAAATCCATAGTAGTGGGTTTAGCAACATCTAGGGTTTTAATTTCTTCAATCCCACTTTTATCAAATTTAGCATCAAGATCAACAAATTCCAAATTCTTAGAACGCCTTCTAGGTAAAGGTGGATCATATTCAGTCCCATAATTATCAAGATTAATATTCCAAAACAAAGATTTAATAGGGGACACATCAATAACTTTTAGATCTTCATCATTATTTTCATAGGAACTAGAAGAACACGCTTTTATGAAGGCATCTTTCTTAGCACGCATCCTAGCGGTTCTTTCTTTGCACTCGTCAATGGAAATTCTCATGGCTTTGAGAGACTCATTGATATCATGCTTAGGTGGAATAGATCTAAGTTTAAAAGAATCAACATCAAGAGCAATTCTATCAACGTTCCTAGCCAAATCATCAATCTTAAGCAATTTTTCTTCAATCATAGTATTAAAATTCTTTTGCGAAGAAATAAATTCATTAATATTAGATTCAAAATCAGAGGGCATCTTATTATAATTTCCATAAGAATTGTTGTAGGAATTACCATAATTATTAGAGGGATTACTAGGATAAGCCTAGGATTGAAATTTCCTCTATACACGTTGTTACCAAAATTGTTCCTACCAACAAAATTCACATCCATAGATTAGATTCATTATTATTATCAATCAAAGTAGACAAGGGAACATCATTAGGATCAGAAGAAACACTCTTATTAGCAAATAATTTCATAAGTTCATCCATCTTTCCACTCAAAACATTAATTTCTTCTATCGCATGCACCTTTTTAGTAGATCTTTCAGTATGCCATTGAGAATAACTAACCATAATATTATCTAGGAATTTAGTAGCTTCTCGTAAAGTGATTTCCATAAAAGTGTCTCCCGCAGCCGAATTTAAAAGATTTCTAGAAGCAAAATTCAATCCGGCATAAAAATTTTGAACAATCATCCACAAATTTAAACCATGAGTAGGGAAATTATGTATCATTAATTTCATTCTCTCCCAAGATTGTGCAACATGTTCATGATCAAGTTGTTTAAAATTCATAATATCATTTCTAAGAGAGATGATCTTAGTGGGAGGAAAATACTTAGAGATAAAAGCATCTTTGCACTTGTTCCATGAATCAATACTATTTTTAGGCAAAGACGAAAACCAAGTTTTAGCACAATCTCTAAGCGAAAAAGGAAACAGCTTCAATTTAACAATATCATTATCGACATCTTTCTTCTTTTGCATGTCACACAAATCAACGAAGCTATTAAGATGGGTAGCGACATCTTCACTAGGAAGGCCGGAGAACGGATCTTTCATGACAAGATTCAACAAGGCAGTATTAATTTCACAAGATTCAGCATCGGTAAGAGGAGCGATCGGAGTGCTAAGGAAATCATTATTATTGGTATTGGTGAAGTCACACAATTTAGTATTATCTTGAGCCATCGCAACAAACAAGAAAACTAACACACGAGCAAACAAAAGGCAAACGGCAAAAGAGGCAAACAGAGAAAGAGAGGGAGGATAGAGAGAGAGAGGGCGAATAAAACGGCAAGGGTGAAGTGGGGGAGAGGAAAACGAGAGGCAAATGGAAAATAATGTAATGCGGGAGATAGGGGTTGTGATGGGTACTTGGTATGTTAACTTTTGCGCAGACTCCCCGGCAACGGCGCCAGAAATTCTTCTTGCTACCTCTTGAGCACTGTGTTGGATTTCCCCGAAGAGGAAGGGATGATACAGCAAAGTAGCGTAAGTATTTCCCTCAGTTTTTGAGAACCAAGGTATTAATCCAGTAGGAGGCTACACTCGAGTCCCTCGTACCTACACAAAAACAATAGCTCAATGCAACCAACGCGCTTACGGGTTGTCAATCCCTTCATGGTCACTTACGAAAGTGAGATCTGATAGAGATGATAAATAATATTTTTGGTATTTTTGGTATAAAGATGCAAAGTAAATAAAGTAAAAGCAAAGTAAAAGCAAATCAATAATAAATTAATGGAGATTGATATGATGAGAAAGAGACCCGGGGGCCATAGGTTTCACTAGTGGCTTCTCTCAAGAGCATAAGCATTATACGGTGGGTGAACAAATTACTGTTGAGCAATTGACAAAATTGAGCATAGTTATGAGAATATCTAGGTATGATCATGTATATAGGCATCACGTCTGAGACAAGTAGACCGAAACGATTCTGCATCTACTACTATTACTCCACTCATCGACCGCTATCCAGCATGCATCTAGAGTATTAAGTTAAAAATAGAGTAACGCCTTAAGCAAGATGACATGATGTAGAGGGATAATTTCATGCAATATGGTAAAAACCCCATCTTGTTATCCTCGATGGCAAAAATACAATATGTGCCTTGCCGCCCCTTCTGTCACTGGGAAAGGACACCGCAAGATTGAACCCAAAGCTAAGCACTTCTCCCATTGCAAGAACAACCAATCTAATAGGCCAAACCAAACTGATAATTCGAAGAGACTTGCAAATATAACCAATCATACATAAAAGAATTCAGAGAAGATTCAAATATTATTCATAGATAGACTGGATCATAAACCCACAGTTCATCGGTCTCAACAAACACACCGCAAAAAGAAGATTACATTGAATAGATCTCCACAAGAGAGGGGGAGAACATTGTATTGAGATCCAAAAAGAGAGAAGAAGCCATCTAGCTACTAGCTATGGACCCCTAGGTCTGAACTAAACTACTCACACTTCATCGGAGGAGCTTGGATGATGATGTAGAAGCCCTCCATGATCGATGCCCCCTCCGGCGGAGCTCCGGAACAGGCCCCAAGATGGGATCTCATGGATACAGAAAGTTGCGGTGGTGGAATTAGGTTTTTGGCTCCGTCCCCGATCGTTTGGGGGTACGTGGATATATATAGGAGGAAGAAGTACGTCGGTGGAGCTTCGAGGGGCCCACGAGGCAGGGGGACGCGCCCTAGGGGGGGCGCGCGCCCTACCCTCGTGACCACCTCGTGGCTTTCTTGACGGAGGGTCCAAGTCTCCTGGATCTTATCTGATGAGAAAATCATGTTTCCGAAGGTTTCATTCCGTTTGGACTCCGTTTGATATTCCTTTTCTTCGAAACCCTAAAACAGCCAAAAAATAGCAATTCTGGGCTGGGCCTCCGGTTAATAGGTTAGTCCCAAAAATAATATAAAAGTGGAAAATAAAGCCCAATAATGTCTAAAATAGTAGATAATATAGCATGGAGCAATCAAAAATTATAGATACGTTGGAGACGTATCATCGCCTTCTTCGCACGCTCTAGCGCCGCCGTTTTGTCCTTCCCCATAGCGGCGGAGCAGCGGCGCCGAGAGTGGTTGAGCTGGACGGGGTGGAGATGCGAGGGGAAGAAGGGAAATGGACGCGCACAGTGCAAATGCCTCGGCGTCGCCGCTTTTGAAGGTCTGCTTCCGAGTGGCTGACGCGTGGGCCCGAGCGATCCTGTCAAATCCCCCCAACAGTCGCACACGGGATACGTGGCGAAAAAGGTGGCGCGGAAATCGAAACGTCCTATTTATCTACTCCACTTACCGCGGAGCGCTCTGCCTGGCGCACTTCCACCAAAATTTCGAATCCCGTGAAATCCGGGATCCTGTACAACCGATCACGCCAAAGATTTCATGTAAAAGATGTCACTCGACGGATGTCATTGTATAAGCCAGTCGGCAATTTCTGAATCGATCAAGGCGACTAAAACGAAGCTGAAGTTCTAACAACTGGCCTCCACCGGGAAATAAAGACAAGGCAAAGCCAGAACAGAAGCAAGGTCAACTCCATCCTTCTTTTTCACTCAAACCTCGATCCATTCGGGGGCTAATGATGAGGACACGAACCTGGGGTAGGCTAATAGGCCTGACCTATACGTCCTACCTAAAGTCCTTGTCCTAAGAACAAAGAAGTTCAAGAATCAGAAGAAGGGATCCAGCAAAGGTGTCGAATGAAGTCCACTCGACCTACCATTCACTCGGAGACCTCTCTTTATCCAGGTCACTCGACCATGAAACCACTCGACATATAAGAAGACCTAAAGCCGCTCTACGCAGCAACGGTCGGGTATTTACTCATATATTTAATGATCATTTGTAACACTTCAATACAAGCGTTACCTGTAACGCCACCTCTTTATGTACATTGAATCCTATATAACGGAGTGGAGCTGGGGTCTTGGCGCACTCTATATAAGCCACCCCCTCCTCTGGGACAAGGGTTCGCACCCCCTGTAACTCACACGCTCATAATCCAGTCGACCGCCTCCGGGCTCCGAGACGTAGGGCTATTACTTCCTCTGAGAAGGGCCTGAACTCATAAAACTTGCGTGTACAACTCCTCCATAGCTAGGATCTTGCCTCTACATTCCTATCCCCCATTCTACTGTCAGACTCAGAACCACGACAGGGGGCACTTCTTGGCTGCGTCCCTCTCTCTCTCTGCTAAGGCCCACTAAGGCCCATAACTTCCCGGGGGGGTCCGGTAACCCTCCGGCACTCCGGTTTTATCCGGAACTATCCGGAACACTTCCGATGTCCGAATAATATGGTCCAATATATCAATATTTATGTCTCGACCATTTCGAGACTCCTCATAATGTCTGTGATTACATCCGGGACTCCGAACAACCTTCGGTACATTAAATCACATAACTCATAATACATATCGTCATCGAACGTTAAGCGTGCGGACCCTACGGGTTCGAGAACTATGTAGACATGACCGAGACACATCTCCGGTCAATAACCAATAGCGAAACCTGGATGCTCATATTGGTTCCTACATATTCTACGAAGATCTTTAAACCGTATAACAACATATGTTGTTCCCTTTGTCATCGGTATGTTACTTGCCCGAGATTCGATCATCGGTATCATCATACCTAGTTCAATCTTGTTACCGGCAAGTCTCTTTACTCGTTCCGTAATGCGTCATCCCACAACTAACTCATTAGTCACATTGCTTGCAAGGCTTATAGTGATGTGCATTACCGAGAGGGCCCGGAGATACCTCTCCGATACACGGAGTGACAAATCCTAATCTCGATCTATGCTAACTCAACAAACACCATCGGAGACACCTGTAGAGCATCTTTGTAATCACCCAGTTATGTTGTGACGTTTGATAGCACACAAGGTGTTCCTCCGGTATTCGGGAGTTACATAATCTCATAGTCAAAGGAACATGTATAAGTCATGAAGAAAGCAATAGCAATAAAACTAAACGATCATTATGCTAAGCTAACGGATGGGTCTTGTCCATCACATCATTCTCCTAATGATGTGATCCCGTTCATCAAATGACAACACATGTCTATGGTCAGGAAACTTAAGCATCTTTGATTAACGAGGTAGTCTAGTAGAGGCATACTAGGGACACTTTATTTTGTCTATGTATTCACACATGTATCAAGTTTCCGGTTAATACAATTATAGCATGAATAATAAACATTTATCATGATATAAGGAAATATAAATAACAACTTTATTATTGCATCTAGGGCATATTTCCTTCATTTAGGTGCATGGTAAGTGGTGAGAGTTTAGTACCATACTGCTAGTGGAGTGAGAGTGAGATCCCTTTATAAGGGCTGCTCTACCACATGCCATTGGGAGCTTGGGAAGAGGAGCTGTACACGCGCACTCCTCCTCCTCCGCCGCCCACCTCGCCTCGCGTCGTCATGATGGGCGCATGCCGCGGCTTGCGGGAATGAGCCGAGCCGAAGCTTATTTTTGCCGGCCAAGAATGATAAATTAATATGGAATTAATTGACGAGTTGCTACAATAGTGCCACTGTCCAAGACGTTGGACCGTGGGCTGTTCGCGGACTCGGTCATGGGCCTGAGCCCAGGCCCATCTACCCGACGGCCTATATAAGACTAGTGGAGTGAACCATAACTCAGTTCACTCCTCCCTCTTGCACAACCCTAGCCATCATCCACTGTTCCTCTCTCTGTGCTGCCGCCGGTGATTCCATCCCGACGACCGAGTGCACGGTTGGTCGGGAGAGCAGGTGCCTTCGGAACCCTGTCGTTTGAGATCATGCCTGGGAGAACGGCAATAAGGTTTTTGTGGAGCGTCTCGACGCGACTGCTCCTGATTCATCCCCATCTTCGTCAGCCTCTACTTCCACTACTTCCCCTACATCGACTCCATGGCTGACGACAAAGCCGCCAAGAACAAGGCCTCGGCCGATGCTGAGGCTGCCGCCGCCGCGTTGGCCTGGCCAACCAGAGGGTATGACTTGTTCATCCTCTATTTGCTCATTCATGTGTTGGCCGTATATATGTTGTTTATAGATGTTTCGGTTCTATGTACTGTACGTGCTCAAATGCTTAGATATCGGTATGAGATGCATACCGTATTTGTCATGTTTACTATATACTCGTGGATTAGATTAGTCGAAAATGTGCTAATATTTTCAACATGTAATTATGTGTTCATCTCATCCATTGGCCTCGATCAACCTTGCACCGGCCGGCGTGGTTTGTATGGCCGTGTATAATTTCAGTTACATCAACTCTCTGTTCTTTTAATCAGAAATTAGTTTGGCGTTGTTGATTGAGTCAACCGAACCATAGTGCATAGAATTATCAAAAATTTAACACGGGGGGAGTACATAGTGCTAACTAGATATAGGTACTGAGTCGACCGGCCTGAAAATGAAGTAGTGAACTATCAGCATTTAGTTGCTCGATGACACGTCTGCAACTGTAAGATAGTGCAGAAGTCCAATCCAATCGCAACGATGACTATGAGCTAACTAAATGTGATACCTTCATTTCTCTGTGATATACTACTTATTACTTAATCGAGCAGAAACAACTAAGCATGACACGTACACAAACCTACAGATTCAGACGCAAAGGAGGTGGCGGTGCATAAGCAATGATGCGCAACAAGTCTGTGGTACATGTCTCTGTAGCATATTTTCCCGGCGCCTCCAACTCCTACGTTTGTAAGTACCAACAAAGAGTTGCAGCTTGATACTCAAAGCAAAAAGAAAAACAAAATGCTCTATTGATTTTTATGAAGGATGTCGAGCTCATGCACACCATCACGGGCCACTATCACTGGAACTCTTATATTTTGAGTGGGTGAGCAAAAGAGGTGCTATGCTGAACTCGGTAGTACAGCCACGACCCATGGTATCTTCTTTATACGCCGAGAAATGGAAGGGAGTACAATTATTTCTAGCTGCCTTTGTGGGCAAAAGGGCATCCAATTTATTGACTCAAATCGAACTGATGATATCCTGTCGCGCTTCCTGTAGTGCAAGAGCTGCATCATGGCAGCATCTGACAGCTTCAGGTCGCGCATTTTTTCGATATAAGACATTTCATTAAATAGATATATCGAGGTGATACAATCACATCGAAAGAAAGCCCAACCTCTGCATAGCTAGATGTACACAGCCAAAAAAGTCCAGAGTACCATGAAGGTGGCCATCTACTATGTCGCACCTGCAGGTCTCGTTCATGTCCGCGCCTTATAAACGTCCATTACTACCATGTTGCACCTGTAGAATGCATGTTTAGACGCCGGAGCTTCTAATGTATCCTCTTGGACTTTGAGATGGATGGATGAACATGAACGTGCTGTGATCTTGAGAAAGAATGTTTTTGTTTTACCTATCTGATGATGCAATAACAAGAGATTGGCCAGACTAACCATTCATATGGCTTCAGCTTCCCAACTTGACCTTCATACACCGTAGGCCTGAAAGAACAGACAGAGTAACCGTCTACAGGTACCAGACGACATAGTAATCGAAAACAAAGCTCTGCATATCCACTGGAGCTGCAAACTCGAATAGTATAAAACTTCTTCTTCGGTGCACCCTCTTTTACAAAACCAATGATGAAGATTAGGAAAACGCATGGATTAGCTTGCACGATTTCATCTGGTGAATTCTACTCCGGTTTCTTATACAGTGCAATCTTTAACTCAACAATGGTGTGTGAGGTTATGGACATCTGGAAGCGAAAATTGCTGCCAAAATTTAAACAAATCTTTGGCAAGTGGCTAGGAATCTCAATACCACTGGGGAACAGGTTCTTAAGAGACACGATCCGGGTGACGGGTCACGCGTGTGGTGCGTGTGGTCAGGTCATTTTTCGGTGCCTCGTGGCTCAGTTCTTGTGGAGTGTGGTTAGAGAAGCGTCAGGCTGCACGAGGGTTTCTGCCAGTTTTGTGCACTTCCACGATCTTGTCCAAGGAACGAGGGGGAATGATCGCAAGCTTGCGTGGGTGGCTTTTGCGGCTCTTGCTTGGACTCTCTGAGTCGTTGGGAACAAAGCTATGTTTGAGAGAATTTTCATTTCACAACCAGCTAACATCATTTATAAAATGACATCCTTTTTGCAGCTATGGAAAGTGGAAACCATAGAGTAAGTGCAAGGGCGGAGAGCACATTGAGCGTCCCATCACCAGCCTCAGGCTTGCTTCTTCTAGCTTTTTTTGTCACTCATCGCCCTGTATCAGTACCTTCTTATGTATGTACTCTCTTGCTTGGTTGGATATGAGGGCCTCATCATTAAGGCCGGGCGTGAGCTTGTTATGTACAAACTTATGGTAAACAATGTTGCGGCATAGTGCTATGAGTGGAAATTAAACTTGTGTCTCCATTCACGCAGGGGCTATCGCCCGCTCGGGTTTGTAGGGCATTGTCAGTTTGGACATCACCATTGATGGATAGGCGCCACTCTCCAACACCTAGGTTTGCTCATGCGCCTAGCCCTACAATCCCTCCACTTTTCGGGAGGGAAAAACTTTCTGGTACCTCCAACTCCTACGCCATGTTTTTCAACAAAATAAAATAAAAAAAACTGCCACGCCATCTATCTAGCACTAAGATTTGGTCCATCTAAGTTTTTCTTGTGGATGCAGGAGAATTGCACAACATGTGTAGGAAACAAGAGCTCTGCTTTCCCCACGCTTCCATGTGGTATCCTATAAATATCCAGTAAACTGAAATCATGCGAAATTAATAGTGGTATATAAAGAGTATCGCCCACTCACTGCTATTTGATAATCCACAAGTATAGGGGATCGCAACAGCTTTCGAGGGTAGAGTATTCAACCCAAATTTATTGATTCGACACAAGAGGAGCCAAAGAATATTCTCAAGTATTACCAGCTGAGTTGTCAATTCAACCACACGTGGAAACTTAGTATCAGTAGCAAAGTGTTTAGTAGCAAAGTAATATGATAGTGGTGGTAGCAGCAACAAAAGTAAAGACCGCAAAAGTAATGTTTTTGGTATTTTGTAGTGATTGTAACAGTAGCAGCGGGAAAATAAATAAGCGTAAACCAGTATATGGAAAACTCGTAGGCACCGGATCAGTGATGGATAATTATGTCGGATGCGGTTCATCATGTAACAGTCATAACATAGGGTGACATAGAACTAACTCCAATTCATCAATGTAATGTAGGCATGTATTCCGTATATAGTCATACGTGCTTATAGAAAAGAACTTGCATGACATCTTTTGTCCTACCCTCCTGTGGCAGCGGGGTCCTATTGGAAACTAAGGGATAGTAAGGCCTCCTTTTAATAGAGAACCGGAACAAAGTATTAGCACATAGTGAATACATGAACTCCTCAAACTATGGCCATCACCGGGAGTGGTCCCGATTATTGTCACTTCGGGGTTGCCGGATCATAACACATAGTAGGTGACTATAGAATTGCAAGATAGGATCAAGAACTCACATATATTCATGAAAACATAATAGGTTCAGATCTGAAATCATGTCACTCGGGCCCTAGTGACAAGCATTAAGCATAGCAAAGTCATAGCAACATCAATCTCACAACATAATGGATACTAGGGATCAAACCCTAACAAAACTAACTCGATTACATGATAAATCTCATCCAACCCATCACCGTCCAGCAAGCCTACGATGGAATTACTCACACACGGCGGTGAGCATCTTGAAATTGGTGATGGAGGATGGTTGATGATGACAACGGCGACAAATCCCCCTCTCCGGAGCCCCGAACGGACTCCAGATCAGCCCTCCTGAGAGGTTTTAGGGCTTGGCGATGGCTCCGTATCATAAAACGCGATGATTTCTTCTCTCTGGTTTTTTCTCTCCGAAAGCAAATATATAGAGTTGGAGTTGGCGTTGGAGGGTTTCCAGGGGGGCCACGAGGTAGGGGGCACGCCCTAGGGGGGGCGCGTCCCCCACCCTCGTGAGAAGAGTGTGGGCCCCCTGGTCTTCATCTTGGGCGAGGATTTTTTATTGTTTTTTCTAAGATGTTCCGTGGAGTTTCAGGTCATTCCGAGAATATTTGTTTTCTGCACATAAAACAACACCATGGTAATTCTGCTGAAAACAGCGTCAGTCCGGGTTAGTTCCATTCAAATCATACAAGTTAGAGTCCAAAATAAGGGCAAAAATGTTTGGAAAAGTAGATATGACGGAGACGTATCAACTCCCCCAAGCTTAAACCCTTGCTTGTCCTCAAGCAATTCAGTTGACAAACTGAAAGAAAGAAAGAAAAACTTTTACAAACTCTATTTGCTCTTGTTGTTGTAACTATGTCAAGCCAGTATTCAAGTTTTCAGCATAGATCATAACTAACCACATTTGCAATAATTCTCATGTCTCACAATTACTCATATCAATAGCATAATCAACTAGCAAGTCATAATAATAAATCTCGGATGACAACACTTTCTCAAAACAATCATAATATGGTATAACAAGATGGTATCTCACTAGCCCTTTCTGAGACTGCAAAACATAAATGCAGAGCACCTTTAAAGATCAAGGACTGACTAGACATTGTAATTCATGGTAAAAGAGATCCAATCATAGTCATACCCAATATAAATTAACAGTGATGAATGCAAATGACGGTTGTGCTCTCCAGCTAGTGCTTTTTAATAAGAGGGTGATGACTCAACATAAAAGTAAATTGATAGGCCCTTCGCAGAGGGAAGTAGGGATTTGTAGAGGTGCCAGAGCTCGGTTTTGAAATAGAGATAAATTGTATTTTGAGCGGTATACTTTCATTGTCAACGTAACAAATAAGAGATGGCGATATCTTCCATGCTAAACACATTATAGGCGGTTCCCAAACAGAATGGTAAAGTTTATACTCCCCCTCCACCAACAAACATCAATCCATGGCTTGCTCGAAACAACGAGTGCCTCCAACATACATCAGGTCCCAGGATGAGTTTTGTTTGCAATTAATTTTGATTTAGTTTGCATAAAGCATGGGACTGGGCATCCCGGTGACTAGCCATTTTCTTGTGAGTGCGGAGCAGAGCCCACTCCTCTTGAGAATAACCCACCTAACACGGAAGATAAGGACAGACTTTGTTGATACATGAGCTATTCGAGTATACAAAACAGAATGTTTATTTGAAGGTTTAGAGTTTGGCACATACAAATTTACTCGGAACGGCAGGTAGATACCGCATATAGGAAGGTATGGTGGACTCATCTGGAATAACTTTGGGGTTTAAGGGATTGGATGCACAAGCAGTATTCCCGCTTAGTACAAGTGAAGGCTAGCAAAAGACTGGGAAGCGACCAACTAGAGAGCGACAACAGCCATGTACATGCATTAAAATTAATAAACATTGGATGCAAGCATGAGTAGGATATAATCCACCATGAACATAAATATCGTGAAGGCTATGTTGATTTTGTTTCAACTACATGCGTGAACATGTGCCAAGTCAAGTCACTTAAATCATTCAAAGGAGGATACCACCCCATCATGCCACATCATAATCATCTCAATAGCATGTTGGCATACAAGGTAAATCATTATAACTCATAGCTAATCAAGCATGGCCCAAGCAACTATGATCTCTAATTGTCATTGCAAACATGTTTATTCATAATAAGCTGAATCAAGAACGAGGGACTCATCATATTTACAAAAACAAAAGAGGTCGAGTTCATACCAGCTTTTTTCATCTCAGTCAGTTCATCATATATCATCATAATTGCCTTTCACTTGCACGACCGAACGGTGTGAATAATAATAAGAGTGTACGTGCCTTGGACTAAGCTGGAATCTGCGAGCATTCAATAAACAGGAGAAGACAAGGTAATATGGGCTCTGGGTTAAATCAACAATAATGCATATAAGAGTCACTTCAACAATTTAATTATAGTCTTCTCCTACTGACCCCCAAAGAAAAGAAAAGAAATAAAACTATTTACACGCGAAAGCTCCTAACAAGCAAAAGAAGAACGGGAAATATTTTGGGGTTTTCTTTTTAATTAGTACTACTACAGCAGAAAAATAAACTACTACTAATTTTTTCTTAAGGTTTAGCAAACACACAAGAAGAAAGCAGGAAAAAGAAAATAAACTAGCATGGATATTACAGTGAAAAAGTATGAGCACCGACATCTGGCAATGAGTGTGTGTGAACATAAATGTAATGTCAGTGAGAAATACGTACTCCTCCAAGCTTAGGCTTTCGGCCTAAGTTGGTCTATGGCCACGGCTGGGCTAGCGGATATCCATAATAATAGTTGTTGGGGTCGTACTGTGATGAGGAAGAATAGTTGGGATCGTACTATGATGAAGAAGAAGACTTTGACTGCCACTGACTGACAGTCATCTCTGGATCCCAAGAATAGACAGATTGTCGTGGAGGTTCATCTTGTGGTTCCTGTTCCGGGGCTGGTGCGGGATTCTTGTAAGCTTGGACGGCAGCCCACGTAACAAGGTAGGGTCCTACAAAATTAAAAAAAGAAGGAGCAGGCGGGATAATAGTTTCAGGATGATGTTTGTTAGAGAACAATTGATACTTAAGCTCTCCTGCCCTATTCTTAACAATAAAATCATGTGCCACCATGCTTTTATGATCTAAATAAACACGGGGCAGCACATTTTCTTCCTTCTCAGCATGCCTAATAGGTATGTTAAAATGTGCAGCTAGGCGTGTGGCATAGACGCCTCCAAAGATGGGACCCTTAGTATGTTTCATACTTAACCGTCTAGCAATAATACCGCCCATACTAAAAGTGTTATCACTGTATAAACCGTGGTGCAGAATAATTATATCAGGGATACTAAGGTTTCCACTGTTTCCGCGTCCAATTAAACAACGACTAGCAAATAATGCAAAGTAGCGTAAAACAGGAAAATGTATGCTAGTGATTCGTGCGTCGAAAACCTTTCTAGTTTCTCCTACAGTGATAGTATCAATAAATCCAGCCACATCATCATGATGTGATTCTTCTGTCTTTCCCTCAAAAGGGATTAAACAAATCTGACAGAAATCATAAAGTGACATCTCCTTATGCTCATCATATAAATGAAACTCCACCATAGGTGGTGAGTTCCTAGAATGAAAATGAAAGTTTTGCACAAAAGTATTTGTGAGTAAGAGATACTGATCGCATTGGTCGTGGAGGAAAGCGGTGAGGCATGCATTGTGAGACAATTCATGAAAATCTTCATAGATATTGGTTGCTCTCAAGAAATCTTCAGAAGGCCATTCACACGCCCGAATCTCCGCGGTGCGCGGCAAATTATACTTAGGCTTCGGTGCCTTTTCCTTCAAGTTTTGGCTCGATGAGCCCCTCAAAAATCTCCTCATTATTTTTCTGAAATAATCTGAAATTTTTAGTAACTTCAAAATAAAAGTAAACCAAACTCAATAATATTGATAGCAACTACTCCTACAAGTGCCTAGAGCATATATCAAGCATTAGAACTACTTAGAACCATATAAATTTGACATGCAAGCTCAAGAACATGGTCACCTATGCAGCACAAATTTGCAAAGAATAAAGCACTAGAACAAAAACTAATTGGACCAATGGAGGAGTCACATACCAAGGAACAATCTCCCCAAGCAGTTTTGCGAGAGGTGCTTTGAGCAAGGAGATCGAAAATCACAGCAAAAGTGGCTGGAACTCGTGCTTGAGTTGGTTTTTCGGGTTTGTGTGAGATAGAGGAAGAAGATGGGTGCTGGGATAAGTGGAGGAGGGCCACCGTGGACCCACGAGGCAGGGGGCGCGCCCACCACCCTCGTAGCCAGGTGGCAGCTCCTCCCGCGGTAATTTTTGCACAGTAAATCCTCAAATATTCCCCAAAAAATCATATTAAATTGGCATGTCATTCTGAGGACTTTTATTTTCGGGATATTTTTATATTGCACGGATAAGTCAGGAAACAGACAGAAAAATAAGTCGTATGCTTTGGAAGAAGCTTGTACAGTTTGGGAAGGGGTTTTTTGAGAGAAAAGAAGAATCTACTTCAACCGATATGCCCTTAGGCACGGCCATGCATAACATAGAAATCACACGTGGAAGGGGTGGGCAATTTGAAGGAAATATGCCCTAGAGGCAATAATAAAGTTATTATTTATTTCCTTGTAATCATGATAAATGTTTATTATTCATGCTAGAATTGTATTAACCGGAAACATAATACATGTGTGAATACATAGACAAACAAAGTGTCACTAGTATGCCTCTACTTGACTAGCTCGTTAATCAAAGATGGTTATGTTTCCTGACCATGAACAATGAGTTGTTATTTGATTAACGAGGTCACATCATTAGTTGAATGATCTGATTGACATGACCCATTCCATTAGCTTAGCACCCGATCGTTTAGTATGTTGCTATTGCTTTCTTCATGACTTATACATGTTCCTATGACTATGAGATTATGCAACTCCCGTTTACCGGAGGAACACTTTGGGTGCTACCAAACGTCACAACGTAACTGGGTGATTATAAAGGAGCATTACAGGTGTCTCCAAAGGTAGATGTTGGGTTGGCGTATTTCGAGATTAGGATTTGTCACTCCGATTGTCGGAGAGGTATCTCTGGGCCCTCTCGGTAATACACATCACATAAGCCTTGCAAGCATTACAACTAATATGTTAGTTGTGAGATGATGTATTACGGAACGAGTAAAGAGACTTGCTGGTAACGAGATTGAACTAGGTATTGGATACCGACGATCGAATCTCGGGCAAGTAACATACCGATGACAAAGGGAACAACGTATGTTGTTATGCGGTCTGACCGATAAAGATCTTCGTAGAATATGTAGGAGCCAATATGGGCATCCAGGCCCCGCTATTGGTTATTGACCGGAGACGTGTCTCGGTCATGTCTACATTGTTCTCGAACCCGTAGGGTCCGCACGCTTAAGGTTACGATGACAGTTACATTATGAGTTTATGCATTTTGATGTACCGAAGGTTGTTCGGAGTCCCGGATGTGATCACGGACATGACGAGGAGTCTCGAAATAGTCGAGACGTAAAGATTGATATATTGGAAGCCTATGTTTGGACATCGGAAGTGTTCCGGGTGAAATCGGGATTTTACCGGGTTACCGGGAGGTTACCGGAACCCCCCGGGAGCCATATGGGCCTTCATGGGCCTTAGTGGAAAGGAGAAAGGGGCAGCCCAAGGTGGCTGCACCACTTCCCCCTCCCCTAGTCCTATTAGGACTAGGAGAAGGTGGCCGGCCCCCCTCTCTCTCTTTCCCCCCTTAGGGAATCCTAGTTTGAATAGGATTGGGGGGGAGTCCTACTCCCGGAAGGAGTAGGACTCCTCCTGCGCCCTCCTCCCTGGCCGGCGCCCCCCTTCCCCTTGGCTCCTTTATATACTGAGGTAGAGGCACCCTAGAACACACAAGTTGATCCACGTGATCTATTCCTTAGCCGTGTGCGGTGCCCCCTGCCACCATATTCCTCGATAATACTGTAGCGGAGTTTAGGCGAAGCCCTGCTGCTGTAGTTCATCAAGATCGTCACCACGCCGTCGTGCTGACGGAACTCTTCCCCGACACTTTGCTGGATTGGAGTCCGGGGATCGTCATCGAGCTGAACGTGTGCTCGAACTCGGAGGTGCCGTAGTTTCGGTACTTGATCGGTTGGATCGTGAAGACGTACGACTATTTCCTCTACGTCGTGTCATCGTTTCCGCAGTCGGTCTGCATTGGGTACGTAGACAACACTCTCCCCCTCGTTGCTATGCATCACATGATCTTGCGTGTGCGTAGGAAAATTTTTGAAATTACTACGAAACCCAACAGTGGCATCCGAGCCTAGGTTATTTATGTTGATGTTATATGCACGAGTAGAACACAAGTGAGTTGTGGACGATACAAGTCATACTGCCTACCAGCATGTCATACTTTGGTTCGATGGTATTGTTGGACGAGACGACCCGGACCAACCTTACGCGTACGCTTACGCGAGACCGGTTCCCTTGACGTGCTTTGCACATAGATGGCTTGCGGGCGACTGTCTCTCCAACTTTAGTTGAACCGAGTGTGGCTACGCCCGGTCCTTGCGAAGGTTAAAACGGAGTCTATTTGACAAACTATCGTTGTGGTTTTGATGCGTAGGTGAGATTGGTTCTTACTTAAGCCCGTAGCAGCCACGTAAAACATGCAACAACAAAGTAGAGGACGTCTAACTTGTTTTTGCAGGGCATGTTGTGATGTGATATGGTCAAGGCATGATGCTGAATTTTATTGTATGAGATGATCATGTTTTGTAACCGAGTTATCGGCAACTGGCAGGAGCCATATGGTTGTCGCTTTATTGTATGCAATGCAATCGCGATGTAATGCTTTACTTTATTACTAAACGGTAGTGATAGTCGTGGAAGCATAAGATTGGCGAGACGACAACGATGCTACGATGGAGATCAAGGTGTCGCGCCGGTGACGATGGTGATCATGACGGTGCTTCGGAGATGGAGATCACAAGCACAAGATGATGATGGCCATATCATATCACTTATATTGATTGCATGTGATGTTTATCTTTTTATGCATCTTATCTTGCTTTGATTGACGGTAGCATTATAAGATGATCTCTCACTAAATTATCAAGAAGTGTTCTCCCTGAGTATGCACCGTTGCCAAAGTTCGTCGTGCCCAGACACCACGTGATGATCGGGTGTGATAAGCTCTGCGTCCATCTACAACGGGTGCAAGCCAGTTTTGCACATGCAGAATACTCAGGTTAAACTTGACGAGCCTAGCATATGCAGATATGGCCTCGGAACACGGAGACCGAAAGGTCGAGCGTGAATCATATAGTAGATATGATCAACATAAACAATGTTCACCATTGAAAGCTACTCCATCTCACGTGATGATCGGTTATGGTTTAGTTGATTTGGATCACGTAATCACTTAGAAGATTAGAGGGATGTCTATCTAAGTGGGAGTTCTTAAGTAATATGATTAATTGAACTTAAATTTATCATGAACTTAGTCCCTGATAGTATCTTGCTTGTTTATGTTGATTGTAGATAGATGGCTCGTGCTGTTGTTCCGTTGAATTTTAATGCGTTCCTTGAGAAAGCAAAGTTGAAAGATGATGGTAGCAATTACACGGACTGGGTCCGTAACTTGAGGATTATCCTCATTGCTGCACAGAAGAATTACGTCCTGGAAGCACCGCTGGGTGCCAGGCCTGCTGCTGGAGCAACACCAGATGTTATGAACGTCTGGCAGAGCAAAGCTGATGACTACTCGATAGTTCAGTGTGCCATGCTTTACGGCTTAGAATCGGGACTTCAACGACGTTTTGAACGTCATGGAGCATATGAGATGTTCCAGGAGTTGAAGTTAATATTTCAAGCAAATGCCCGAATTGAGAGATATGAAGTCTCCAATAAGTTCTATAGCTGCAAGATGGAGGAGAACAGTTCTGTCAGTGAGCATATACTCAAAATGTCTGGGTATAATAATCACTTGATTCAATTGGGAGTTAATCTTCCGGATGATTGCGTCATTGACAGAATTCTCCAATCACTGCCACCAAGCTACAAGAGCTTCGTGATGAACTATAATATGCAAGGGATGAACAAGACTATTCCCGAGCTCTTCGCAATGCTGAAAGCTGCGGAGGTAGAAATCAAAAAGGAGCATCAAGTGTTGATGGTTAACAAAACCACTAGTTTCAAGAAAAAGGGCAAAGGGAAGAAGAAGGGGAACTTCAAGAAGAACGGCAAACAAGTTGCTGCTCAGGAGAAGAAACCCAAGTCTGGACCTAAGCCTGAAACTGAGTGCTTCTACTGCAAGCAGACTGGTCACTGGAAGCGGAACTGCCCCAAGTATTTGGCGGATAAGAAGGATGGCAAGGTGAACAAAGGTATATGTGATATACATGTTATTGATGTGTACCTTACTAGAGCTCGCAGTAGCACCTGGGTATTTGATACTGGTTCTGTTGCTAATATTTGCAACTCGAAACAGGGACTACGGAATAAGCGGGCACTGGCAAAGGACGAGGTGACGATGCGCGTGGAAAACGGTTCCAAAGTCGATGTGATCGCGGTCGGCACGCTACCTCTACATCTACCTTCGGGATTAATATTAGACCTAATAATTGTTATTTGGTGCCAGTGTTGAGCATGAACATTATATCCGGATCTTGTTTAATGCGAGACGGTTATTCATTTAAGTCAGAGAATAATGGTTGTTCTATTTATATGAGTAATATCTTTTATGGTCATGCACCCTTGAAGAGTGGTCTATTCTTATTGAATCTCGATAGTAGTAATACACATATTCATAATGTTGAAGCCAAAAGATGCAGAGTTGATAATGAAAGTGCAACTTATTTGTGGCACTGTCGTTTAGGTCATAGCGGTATAAAGCGCATGAAGAAACTCCATACTGATGGACTTTTGGAACCACTTGATTATGAATCACTTGGTACTTGCGAACCGTGCCTCATGGGCAAGATGACTAAAACACCGTTCTCCGGTACTATGGAGAGAGCAACAGATTTGTTGGAAATCATACATACCGATGTATGTGGTCCGATGAATATTGAGGCTCGTGGCGGATATCGTTATTTTCTCACCTTCACAGATGATTTAAGCAAATATGGGTATATCTACTTAATGAAACATAAGTCTGAAACATTTGAAAAGTTCAAAGAATTTCAGAGTGAAGTTGAAAATCATCGTAACAAGAAAATAAAGTTTCTACGATCTGATCGTGGAGGAGAATATTTGAGTTACGAGTTTGGTGTACATTTGAAAAATTGTGGAATAGTTTCGCAACTCACGCCACCCGGAACACCACAGCGTAATGGTGTGTCCGAACGTCGTAATCGTACTTTACTAGATATGGTGCGATCTGTGATGTCTCTTACTGATTTACCGCTATCGTTTTGGGGTTATGCTTTAGAGACGGCCGCATTCACGTTAAATAGGGCACCATCAAAATCCGTTGAGACGACGCCTTATGAACTATGATTTGGCAAGAAACCAAAGTTGTCGTTTCTTAAAGTTTGGGGCTGCGATGCTTATGTGAAAAAGCTTCAACCTGATAAGCTCGAACTCAAATCGGAGAAATGTGTCTTCATAGGATACCCAAAGGAAACTGTTGGGTACACCTTCTATCACAGATCCGAATGCAAGACATTCGTTGCCAAGAATGGATCCTTTCTAGAGAAGGAGTTTCTCTCGAAAGAAGTGAGTGGGAGGAAAGTAGAACTTGATGAGGTAACTGTACCTGCTCCCTTACTGGAAAATAGTACATCACAGAAAACTGTTTCAGTGACACCTACACCAGTTAGTGAGGAAGCCAATGATAATGATCATGAAACTTCAGATCAAGATACTACTGAACCTCGTAGATCAACCAGAGTAAGATCCGCACCAGAGTGGTACGGTAATCCTGTTCTGCAAGTCATGCTACTAGATCATGATGAACCTACGAACTATGAAGAAGCGATGGTGAGCCCAGATTCCGCAAAGTGGCTTGAAGCCATGAAATCTGAGATGGGATCCATGTATGAGAACAAAGTATGGACTTTGGTTGACTTGCCCGATGATCGGCAAGCAATTGAAAATAAATGGATCTTTAAGAAGAAGACTGACGCTGATGGTAATGTTACTGTCTACAAAGCTCGACTTGTCACAAAAGGTTTTCGGCAAGTTCCATGGATTGACTACGATGAGACCTTCTCACCCGTAGCGATGCTTAAGTCCGTCCGAATCATGTTAGCGATTGCCGCATTTTATGATTATGAAATTTGGCAGATGGATGTCAAAACTGCATTCCTGAATGGATTTCTGGAAGAAGAGTTGTATATGATGCAACCGGAAGGTTTTGTCGATCCAAAGGGAGCTAACAAAGTGTGCAAGCTCCAGCGATCCATTTATGGACTGGTGCAAGCCTCTCGGAGTTGGAATAAACGTTTTGATAGTGTGATCAAAGCATTTGGTTTTATAAAGACTTTCGGAGAAGCCTGTATTTACAAGAAAGTGAGTGGGAGCTCTGTAGCATTTCTGATATTATATGTGGATGACATATTGCTGATTGGAAATGATATAGAATTTCTGGATAGCATAAAGGGATACTTGAATAAAAGTTTTTCAATGAAAGACCTCGGTGAAGCTGCTTACATATTAGGCATTAAGATCTATAGAGATAGATCAAGACGCTTAATTGGACTTTCACAAAGCACATACCTTGACAAAATTTTGAAGAAGTTCAAAATGGATCAAGCAAAGAAAGGGTTCTTGCCTGTGTTACAAGGTGTGAAGTTGAGTAAGACTCAATGCCCGACCACTGCAGAAGATAGAGAGAAAATGAAAGATGTTCCCTATGCTTCAGCCATAGGCTCTATCATGTATGCAATGCTGTGTACCAGACCTGATGTGTGCCTTGCTATAAGTTTAGCAGGGAGGTACCAAAGTAATCCAGGAGTGGATCACTGGACAGCGGTCAAGAACATCCTGAAATACCTGAAAAGGACTAAGGATATGTTTCTCGTATATGGAGGTGACAAAGAGCTCACCATAAAAGGTTACGTTGATGCAAGCTTTGACATTGATCCGGACGATTCTAAATCGCAAACCGGATACGTGTTTACATTAAACGGTGGAGCTGTCAGTTGGTGCAGTTCTAAACAAAGCGTCGTAGCGGGATCTACATGTGAAGCGGAGTACATAGCTGCTTCGGAAGCAGCAAACGAAGGAGTCTGGATGAAGGAGTTCATATCCGATCTAGGTGTCATACCTAATGCATCGGGTCCAATGAAAATATTTTGTGACAACACTGGTGCAATTTCCTTGGCAAAGGAATCCAGATTTCACAAAAGGGCCAAACACATCAAGAGACGCTTCAACTCCATCCGGGATCTAGTCCAGGTGGGAGACATAGAGATTTGCAAGATACATACGGATCTGAATGTTGCAGACCCGTTGACTAAGCCTCTTCCACGAGCAAAACATGATCAGCACCAAAGCTCCATGGGTGTTAGATTCATTACAATGTAATCTACATTATTGACTCTAGTGCAAGTGGGAGACTGAAGGAAATATGCCCTAGAGGCAATAATAAAGTTATTATTTATTTCCTTGTAATCATGATAAATGTTTATTATTCATGCTAGAATTGTATTAACCGGAAACATAATACATGTGTGAATACATAGACAAACAAAGTGTCACTAGTATGTCTCTACTTGACTAGCTCGTTAATCAAAGATGGTTATGTTTCCTGACCATGAACAATGAGTTGTTATTTGATTAACGAGGTCACATCATTAGTTGAATGATCTGATTGACATGACCCATTCCATTAGCTTAGCACCTGATCGTTTAGTATGTTGCTATTGCTTTCTTCATGACTTATACATGTTCCTATGACTATGAGATTATGCAACTCCCGTTTACCGGAGGAACACTTTGGGTGCTACCAAACGTCACAACGTAACTGGGTGATTATAAAGGAGCATTACAGGTGTCTCCAAAGGTAGATGTTGGGTTGGCGTATTTCGAGATTAGGATTTGTCACTCCGATTGTCGGAGAGGTATCTCTGGGCCCTCTCGGTAATACACATCACATAAGCCTTGCAAGCATTACAACTAATATGTTAGTTGTGAGATGATGTATTACGAAACGAGTAAAGAGACTTGCCGGTAACGAGATTGAACTAGGTATTGGATACCGACGATCGAATCTCGAGCAAGTAACATACCGATGACAAAGGGAACAACGTATGTTGTTATGCGGTCTGACCGATAAAGATCTTCGTAGAATATGTAGGAGCCAATATGGGCATCCAGGCCCCGCTATTGGTTATTGACCGGAGACGTGTCTCGGTCATGTCTACATTGTTCTCGAACCCGTAGGGTCCGCACGCTTAAGGTTACGATGACAGTTACATTATGAGTTTATGCATTTTGATGTACCGAAGGTTGTTCGGAGTCCCGGATGTGATCATGGACATGACGAGGAGTCTCGAAATAGTCGAGACGTAAAGATTGATATATTGGAAGCCTATGTTTGGACATCGGAAGTGTTCCGGGTGAAATCGGGATTTTACCGGGTTACCGGGAGGTTACCGGAACCCCCCGGGAGCCATATGGGCCTTCATGGGCCTTAGTGGAAAGGAGAAAGGGGCAGCCCAAGGTGGCTGCGCCACTTCCCCCTCCCCTAGTCCTATTAGGACTAGGAGAAGGTGGCCGGCCCCCCTCTCTCTCTTTCCCCCCTTAGGGAATCCTAGTTTGAATAGGATTGGGGGGGGGAGTCCTACTCCCGGAAGGAGTAGGACTCCTCCTGCGCCCTCCTCCCTGGCCGGCGCCCCCCTTCCCCTTGGCTCCTTTATATACTGAGGTAGAGGCACCCTAGAACACACAAGTTGATCCACGTGATCTATTCCTTAGCCGTGTGCGGTGCCCCCTGCCACCATATTCCTCGATAATACTGTAGCGGAGTTTAGGCGAAGCCCTGCTGCTGTAGTTCATCAAGATCGTCACCACGCCGTCGTGCTGACGGAACTCTTCCCCGACACTTTGCTGGATCGGAGTCCGGGGATCGTCATCGAGCTGAACGTGTGCTCGAACTCGGAGGTGACGTAGTTTCGGTACTTGATCGATTGGATCGTGAAGACGTACGACTATTTCCTCTACGTCGTGTCATCGCTTCTGCAGTCGGTCTGCGTTGGGTACGTAGACAACACTCTCCCCCTCGTTGCTATGCATCACATGATCTTGCGTGTGCGTAGGAAATTTTTTGAAATTACTACGAAACCCAACACAATTAGCTAGAGCAGCAGGTGCTGTAGCGAAACTCATTGCAAAAGAGGGTAAATCGGCCACTTTAAGATTACCATCTGGGGGGAATTTTCAAAGTATATATGCATTAAGGAGGGTGGAGTCAGGCTAGATCTATACTATAATATCCTTAATGTCTATAAGTGGAGTCCTCTTTTATGCAGGTTTCCACTTTACGCAATGATTTTAGAATCCGATTCAATAGAAAATGAGAAAATATGCAAACAAAATAGAAGAAACAAATGTATATATATAGAGATTTCTGACATCTTATCCTCGTATTTTAAAATTATCAAATCGAATCTCAATTAAGAACCAATTCAAATTCATATAATAAAAGAATAAGGAAACACTACAGTACTCAACACAATTGCCACAAAATATACAAACTCCGAAATCAATACTATAATTAAGCAATTGTTTTCTTTTAATATCCTTTTCAAATCTCCAATCCACAACGGGTAAATCTATCGGACGCATAAAAAAACAAATCCTTTATAGGGAAGAGAAAAGTCAAGAAGCCTCTAATGACCAACATAAGGGAAAGGAAGAAAGAAAGATGCGCCAACTTGAGATTTTTTGGCATTATCATCACAAAGAAGATATTCTGGATTTTTCTTATTTGATATCTTCAAGGCAAATCGACCCAATTCAGTGGCTGATGAAGTTTTGAACCTTTTTTCTAATATTCGTTGAAAATTTTTGTGTTTCTGCTTGAGCCGTACGAGATGAAATTTTCCTTTCTTCGTTTTTTGATTCTCGTGAAGTGTCCTTCCTTCCTACAGCTGATAGGGAAAAATTGTTGTTTTTACGATCCCTATGTAGAAAGCCCTTTTTTCTAGTATTTACTAGAAAATTTGATCCTCTCTTTTTTTTTCTATAGTGGAGATAGTCGCACGTAATGACAGATCACGGCCATATTATTAAAAGCTTGCAGTAAGAAGGGGTTTCGTTCTAGTGCCCGAAAATAATATTCCAAAGCTTATTATTTATGTAAAAACAGTCAGCCAAAATAATTAATTGGAATTCCAATTAATCATTAAAGAAATTAAGAATGGATTAAATAAAAAAATCCAAGTCTTAAATGAAAGGATCTGGTTGGAATCTTAAAGTGTGGTAGAAAGAACTACATATAGTTTTTGAACGCGCTTCAAAGATTTGTTCCACTTTTGGAAGACCTTGCGTTATGTCACTAGATCTCGATTTTTCATATATAAACGTAACTAACCTATCTCCCTTGTAAAGGTTTTCTCCATAATGGCCATTAACAGTTGCTCCTGTAGTGGCCAAATAAGGTTTAGCTGCTCTTATAACAAAGGAATTCATATTTACAATGAAAATTTCCGCAATTTGGACAGAAATGGAGTTGTTAGGTTGGGATCCTGGGTAGAAACTGGTGATATTTTAGTAGGTAAATTAACGCCTCAGATAGCGAGCGAATCATCTTATATCGCGGAAGCTGGATTATTACGGGCCATATTTGGCCTTGAGGTTTCCACTTCAAAAGAAACTTCTATGAAATTACCTATAGGTGGAAGAGGGCGCGTTATCGATGTGAAATGGATCCAAAGGGACCCGCTCGACATAATGGTTCGTGTATATATTTTACAGAAACGTGAAATCAAAGTTGGGGATAAAGTAGCCGGAAGACATGGGAATAAAGGTTTTTAGTTTAGTATAGTTATTTAAAGAATAGATAGAAATAAGATTGCGTCCAATAGGATTTGAACCTATACCAAAGGTTTAGAAGACCTTATTTTTTTATCTTCCTGTAGACCTTCAGAATAATTTTTTGGTTGTGCGAACCAAAAGGAATGGTGTTTTTGGGTTGTACCAAGTCTGAAACCGAGTGGATTTATTTTTTGTCCCATATTTTTCTATTCTATATTTTTTTTACTGGGAATCGAAATCTTAGATGGTGTCCGGATAACCCAAAATGTCGATAGTTAGCTCTAGGTCTTCCGGTCAAAAAACAACGTCGATGAAGGCGTGTAGGTGCACTATTATGCGGTAGGGATTGCAATTTTTCTCACATTTTCGTTTATGGTTCTATTTAAGAATGGGTATGCCATACACCCCGCGGGGATTGTAGTTCAATTGGTCAGAGCACCGCCCTGTCAAGGCGGAAGCTGCGGGTTCGAGCCCCGTCAGTCCCGAACTAGGGTTCAATGAATGGAGAAATTGATATTTCCTTTTTCCATAAAAAAAAGGGGCAGGGAGCAAGATCTCGAAAATAAATAGACACTCAAAAAAAGTACATGCTCAAACATATTAACTAACTCCTTATCAATCTCGATTCATTTCAATATGAGGGCAAGAATTGAACCGATTCAATTAATTACAATAGAACAATTACACAACAAAAGAGAAAAAAAAGGAGGTATTTGTTGGCAGTAGATGGATTTTACTAAATCAAAATTGCCACCTAACCCTATTTTTGCTATTGATAAGAGTGCTTATTATAAAAGAATTCTTGCAACTTTTTTCAAGAATTCTTTTTTGCATTTTTAGGTATAAAAAAACCATCCTAGTGGAGCTCGAAAATTGATGTGTATTCGAGTCATAGGAGCTGCTGGTAATCAGCGATATGCTCGTATTGGTGATGTTATTGTTGCTGTAATCAAAGACGCATTGCCCCAAATGCCTCTAGAAAGATCCGAAGTAATTCGCCTATATGGAAATGCCCGCTAAAGAGAAAATCTATTTGATTGTCTCTCGGCCAATATCGATTTTTAGAAAGAAAAAATAAGAATTTTCTTCTTTTTTTATTAACATTAAGAAAGACATGAAAATTCTCAATTCTCTATGGCGTCTAGTAGATAGAAACAAGAAAATCAGAAGAATCTTTCTCTCTATTCACTATCATTCCGCGTCTTTGACTTCTATTAGTTTCTTTTCTTCTTTAATGCAATAGCTATAGTTTGATATAAGAATCCATTTCTCAAAGTAATGGAAACTATTTTTACTTTAT
This sequence comes from Triticum urartu, assembly GCF_056163025.1. Taxonomy (NCBI): domain Eukaryota; kingdom Viridiplantae; phylum Streptophyta; class Magnoliopsida; order Poales; family Poaceae; genus Triticum; species Triticum urartu. The sequence continues at coordinate 104,096,023 of NC_141878.1, forward strand.
TTAATATAAATAACAGAAAGTATAGAGAGGGTACAGAGGGTTGTGCTTCTAGTTTCATCCATCTCATGCTCATCAAAAAGAATCCACTAATAAGGTTGATCAAGTCTTGTTAACAAACTCATTCCGATAATCATGAAACCGGAGAAATTTCGAATAACACTAAGTTACCTCAACAGGGATATGCACATCCCCAATAATAAGAATATCATATTTCTTCTTGACAGTAGGAAGAGGAAATTCAAAACCTCCAAATATAATCGATGTAATTTTTCCAATAGAGTTGATACTGTGAACTTGAGGTTGTTTCCTCGGAAAGTGTACCGTATGCTCATTACCATTAACATGAAAAGTGACATTGCCTTTGTTGCAATCAATAACAGCCCCTGTAGTATTAAGAAAAGGTCTTCCAAGAATAATAGACATACTATCATCCTCGGGAATATCAAGTATAACAAAGTCCATTAAAATAGTAACGTTCGCAACCACAACAGGCACATCCTCACAGATACCGACAGGTATAGCAGTTGATCTATCAGCCATTTGCAAAGATATTTCAGTAGGTGTCAACTTATTCAAGTCAAGTCTACGATATAAAGAGAGAGGCATAACACTAACACCGGCTCCAAGATCACATAAAGCAGTTTTAATATAATTTCTTTTAATGGAGCAAGGTATAGTAGGTACTCCGGGGTCTCCGAGTTTCTTTGGTATTCCACCCTTAAAAGTATAATTAGCAAGCATGGTGGAAATTTCAGCTTCCGGTATTTTTCTTTTATTGTTAATGATATCCTTCATATATTTAGCATAAGGATTTGTTTTGAGCACATCAGTTAATCGCATACGCAAAAAGATAGGACTAATCATTTCAGCAAAGCGCTCAAAATCCTCATCATCCTTTTTCTTGGATGGTTTCGAAGGAAAAGGCATGGGTTTCTGAATCCAAGGTTCCCTTTCTTTACCATGCTTCCTAGCAACAAAGTCTCTTTTATTATAATGTTGATTCTTTGATTGTGGGTTATCAAGATCAACAGCAGGTTCAATTTCTACATCGTTATCATTACTAGGTTGAGCATCATCATGAACATCATCATTAATATTTTTACTAGGTTCATGTTCATTACCAGATTGTGTTTCAGCATCAGACATAGAAATATCATTTGGATTATCAGGTGGTTCAGCAATAGGTTCACTAGAAGTTTGCACAGTTCTATCATTTTTCTTCTTCTTCTTTTTAGAAGAACTAGGAACATCAATATTATTTCTTTGAGAATCTTGCTCGATTCTCTTAGGGTGGCCTTCAGGATACAAAGGTTCCTGAGTCATTCTACCAGTTCTAGTAGCCACTCTAACAGCATAATCCTTTTTCTTACTATTCATTTCATCAAGCACTTCTTTTTGAGACTTAAGTACTTGTTCTACTTGAGTGGTAACCATAGAAGCATGTTTGCTAACAAGTTTAAGTTCACCTTTAATATCATCCATATAATCACCCAAGCGTCTAATCATATAAGCATTTTCTTTTAATTGTCTACCAAAATAAGCATTGAAGTCGTCTTGCTTAAACATAAAGTTATCAAACTCATCCAAGCACTGACTAGCAATTTTAGTAGGAGGGACTTCAGCTTTATCATATCTATAGAGAGAATTTACCATTACTACCTATGTCGGGATATCGGGATCAGGAGGTTCTTTAGTAAATAAAGAATTAAGATCATAAGTTTCTTCAATGGGCGGTGAATTAAGACCATGTATTTCTTCAATAGGAGGAAAATTCTTAACGTCTTCAGCTTTAATACCTTTTTATTTCATAGATTTCTTTGCCTCTTGCATATCTTCGGGACTGAGAAATAGAACACCTCTCTTCTTCGGAGTTGGTTTAGGAATAGGCTCAGTAATTGGAGCAGGAGATGGCTCAGGAGCTGGCTCAGGAGGTGCCCAATTATTTTCATTTGTTAACATATTATTCAATAGAATTTCAGCTTCATCTGGTGTTCTTTCCCTGAAAAGAGAACCAGCACAACTATCCAGGTAATCTATGGAAGCATCGGTTAGTCCATTATAAAAGATATCAAGTATTTCAGGTTTCTTAAGAGGATGATCAGGCAAAGCATTAAGTAACTTGAGAAGCCTCCCCCAAGCTTGTGGGAGACTCTCTTCTTTAATTTGCACGAAGTTGTATATTTCCCTCAAAGTAGCTTGTTGCTTATGAGCAGGGAAATATTTAGCAGAGAAGTAATAAATCATATCCTGGGGACTACGCACACAACCAGGATCAAGAGAATTAAACCATATCTTAGCATCACCCTTTAATGAGAACAGAAATATTTTGAGTATATAGAGGTAACGTGATCTCTCATCATTAGTGAACAGGGAAGCTATATCATTTAACTTAGTAAGATGTGCCACAACAGTTTCAGATTCATAGCCATAAAACGGGTCAGATTCAACCAAAGTAATTATATCAGGATCAACAGAGAATTCATAGTCCTTATCAAGAACACATATAGGTGAAGTAGCAAAAGCAGGGTCAGGTCTCATTTTATCTCTAAGTGATTCTTTGTTCCATTTAATTAATAACCTCTTAAGCTCATATCTCTCTTTGCAAGCTAAAATAGCGGCAGAAGATTCCATATCAAAAAGATAGCCCTCAGGAATAACAGGCATATTTTCATCATCACTATCATCATCGTATTCAGATTCAATAATTTCTTTTTCTCTAGCCCTAGCAATTTTTTCATCAAGAAACTCACTAAGGGGCACAGTAGTATCAGGCATAGAGGCAGTTTCATCATAAGTATCACGCATAGCAGAAGTGGCATCATCAATAACATGCGACATATCAGAACAAATAGCAGAAGCAGGTGTAGGTGTCGCAAACTTACTCATAACAGAAGGTGAATCAAGTGCAGAGCTAGATGGTAGTTCCTTACCTCCCCTCGTAGTTGAGGGATAGATCTTGGTTTTTGGATCTCTCAAGTTCTTCATAGTGTCCAGCAGATATAAATCCCAAGTGACTCAAAGAATAGAGCTATGCTCCCCGGCAACGGCGCCAGAAATTAGTCTTGATAACCCACAAGTATAGAGGATCGCAACAGCTTTCGACGGTAGAGTATTCAACCCAAATTTATTGATTCGACACAAGGGGAGCCAAAGAATATTCTCAAGTATTAGCAGCTGAGTTGTCAATTCAGCCACACCTGGAAACTTAGTATTTGCAGCAAAGTGTTTATTAGCAAAGTAATATGATAGTGGTGGTAGCAGCAACAAAAGTAAAGACCGCAAAAGTAATGTTTTTGGTATTTTGTAGTGATTGTAACAGTAGCAGTAGGAAAGTAAATAAGCGAGAACCAGTATATGGAAAACTCGTAGGCACCGGATCAGTGATGGATAATTATGCCGGATGCGGTTCATCATGTAACAGTCATAACATAGGGTGACACAGAACTAGCTCCAATTCATCAATGTAATGTAGGCATGTATTCCGTATATAGTCATACGTGCTTATGGAAAAGAACTTGCATGACATCTTTTGTCCTACCCTCCCGTGGCAGCGGGGTCCTATTGGAAACTAAGGGATATTAAGGCCTCCTTTTAATAGAGAACCGGAACAAAGCATTAGCACATAGTGAATACATGAACTCCTCAAACTATGGTCATCACCGGGAGTGGTCCCGGTTATTGTCACTTCGGGGTTGCCAGATCATAACACATAGTAGGTGACTATAGACTTGCAAGATAGGATCAAGAACTCACATATATTCATGAAAACATAATAGGTTCAGATCTAAAATCATGGCACTCGGGCCCTAGTGACAAGCATTAAGCATAGCAAAGTCATAGCAACCTCAATCTCACAACATAATGGATACTAGGGATCAAACCCTAACAAAATTAACTCGATTACATGATAAATCTCATCCAACCCATCATCGTCCAACAAGCCTACGATGGAATTACTCATGCACGGCGGTGAGCATCATGAAATTGGTGATGAGGATGGTTGATGATGACAACGGCGACGAATCCCCCTCTCCTGAGCCCCGAACGGACTCCAGATCAGCCCTCCCGAGAGGTTTTAGGGCTTGGCGGTGGCTCCGTATCGTAAAACGTGATGATTTCTTCTCTCTGGTTTTTTCTCTCCGAAAGCAAATATATAGAGTTGGAGTTGGCGTCGGAGGGTTTCCAGGGGGCCCACGAGGTAGGGGCGCGCCCTAGGGGGGCGCCCCCCACCCTCGTGAGAAGGGTCTGGGCCCCCTGGTCTTCATCTTTGGTGAGGATTTTTTATTGTTTTTTCTAAGATGTTCCGTGGAGTTTCAGGTCATTCCGAGAATATTTGTTTTCTGCATATAAAACAACACCATGGTAATTCTGCTGAAAACAGCGTCAGTCCGGGTTAGTTCCATTCAAATCATACAAGTTAGAGTCCAAAACAAGGGCAAAAGTGTTTGGAAAAGTAGATACGACGGAGACGTATCACTATTCTAATTATTTGAGTTCTTGTTCTAAAACAAATTGTTAGAGTTCTTTACCGGTACTCCATATTAAATATATACCATCTATTTGTGGTGATCTAATGGCTCACATTGTGAGTTGTTTGGTACTTCACCGAATATGGTTTGAAGTTTTTTTAGTTGAAATATGGTACCTCCGTGTAAAGAGCGGAATTTATAATATTTTTTTGCGTGTGAAAAGAGTGTATATTGATTAAGTAATGAGTATACACTCAGTTTCACAGATCATACATAAATCCTCTAGCCCAGAGCTAAACCAAATGGCCGTACGCTAGGAACAACGCCCCATATGCGCCATATAGTGACCGGAATTTATAATCTGGTAAGGGTAAAAGAAAATCTGGACTCTTAGAGCAACTATAACCAGACATCACAAATCTGAACCTCTATACGTCCGCGGATACATCCATGGACAGTGATCGGTCACCCTTCATCCATGGACATTGCAATCTTAGTCCTCATTCCTTGATCATCATATCCATACTAGTGCATGCAACGTAAAATCCTATCCATGTGCATAGTTAAAAACAAGGAAACTAGCTACTCATCATCGGAAATGTTGATGACGTCCTTGCCGGAGCCGCCAACCTTGTGGTCATTGCCAGTGTGGTGAAACTCTGGTGCGTCCTCCTCATCCACAAAGAGTTGCTCCCGCTCCATTTCCATCTCAAGGAGGAAGCGGCAGTTCGCCTCCATCTCCGCCTCAGACTGGAATGTTGGATGGCCTTGAGGATGGCATGTTTCCCCGCCGCCTCATGTGCTTGGGCGGCCTCAAACCCCACCAATGTGTCCTCCATGCCAAATACGGCCTGCTCCGGCATTGGATCCGCCTCGGCCCACTCCTCCTCTTCGTCCCACGGCTCCACCTCCTCCATCTTCGCATCCCACCACCTGCTCCTCCTTCGGAGAGTCAGAGGCACTGCAATGCGAGCAGCGCATCATGTCTCCGTCTCTGCTAGGATCGCCGCCCGGGGTTGCAGGGTGAGCATCTTGTAGTAGGTAATCTTTTTCAGAACATGGCTACCGGCGAATGGCGAGGTTGAAGCTGAATGTGCGGTCAGGGTTACGGTGGCAGCGTGGACTGGAGGGGGAGGGAGGAGATGGGGCGGCTAGGGTTGGGGCTCACCGTCCAGCTTAAATAGCCAAGCTTGACCCTTTCTGCGGCGTGCTACAGCGGTGACATGAATGTGTACCGGTGGAGCTCCCGTCGAAACGATGGGTTTTTGCGTGTTTCTGCATGTGTTTCACCCATCAGTCCGACATGGCAGATGTTGCCGCCAGAGCTTGGATCAACTAACTCAGCGTTAACACACCACCGAAAGGTTAGGGAGGAAGGATGTGCAATGGTGGTCGGTAAGGAGATGGGACGTGCGCGTGGTGCGGATAAGCTAGGGGATATGAAGTTGTGAGCGCTCCCGTGGTAGGACAGGTTATGCACGGCCTGGATCTGCATGGTGAGGACCGTCGCTGCGATGGTCACACGCTAAGACTGTTCCATGTCAGTGACCGGTACTTCAATGGCGATGACGGCAATGTAGTGGAGGGCATGGGCAAGGACCACGGTCCGTCGGCTCGGATGAGTCGGCCATCATGACGTTATTGTGAAACCATGAGGGAGGTGGCCCAAGGGCACCCTGCAGCAGACTACCGCGGTGTGGTTGTGCGTTCCACGCCAAATTCACGGTACTGAAGAGGAAACCTCCTAAATAGCGCTCTCAGCGCCGGTTTATGCTACTCACGCCTAAAGGAGATGCCTAGCGGGCTGCTACCTCTTGAGCATGCATTGGTTTTCTCTTGAAGAGGAAAGGATGATGCAGCAAAGTAGCGTAAGTATTTCCCTCAGTTTTTGAGAACCAAGGTATCAATCCAGTAGGACACAACGCACAAGTCACCTAGTACCTGCACAAACAATCAAGAACCTTGCAGTCAACGTGATAAAGGGGTTGTCAATCCCTTCACGGTCACTCGCAAAAGTGAGATCTGATAGAGATAATAAAATAAATATTTTTGGTATTTTTGTTGTATAGATTGGAAAGTAAAGATTGCAAAATAGTAAATGAGATGCGATGTAAATAAAAGAGATGCAATATAATGAGAAAGAGACCCGGTGGCCGTAGGTTTCACTAGTGGCTTCTCTCAAGATAGCGTATATTATGGTGGGTGAACATATTACTGCCGAGCAATTGATAGAAAAACGCATAGTTATGAGAATATCTAGGCAATGATTACGAATATAGGCATCACGTCCGTGTCAAGTAGATTGAAACGATTCTGCATCTACTACTATTACTCCACACATCGACCGCTATCCAGCATGCATCTAGAGTATTAAGTTCATAAGAACAGAGTAACGCTTTAAGCAAGATGACATGATGTAGAGGGATAAACTCAAGCAATATTATATAAAGCCCATCTTTTCATCCTCGATGGAAACAATACAATACGTGCCTTGCTGCCCCTACTGTCACTGGGAAAGGACACCGCAAGATTGAACCCAAAGCTAAGCACTTCTCCCATTACAAGAAAGATCAATCTAGTAGGCCAAACTAAACCGATAATTCGAAGAGACTTTCAAAGATATCAAATCATGCATATAATAATTCAGAGAAGAACCAAATAATATTCATAAATAATCTTGTTCATAAGCCCACAATTCATTGGGTTTCGACAAACACACCGCAAAAGAGTATTACATCGAATAGATCTCCAAGAACATCGAGGAGAACTTTGTATTGAGAATCAAAGAGAGAGAAGAAGCCATCTAACAAATAACTATGGACCCGAAGGTCTGTGATAAACTACTCACGCTTCATCGGAGAGGCTATGGTGTTGATTTAGAAGCCCTCCGTGATCGATTCCTCCTCCGGCGGATCACCGGAAAAGGCCCCAAGATGGGATCTCACGGGTACAGAAGGTTGCGGTGGTGGAAAAGTGGTTTCGTGGCTCTCTGCGATCAATCTAGGGTATAAGAGTATATATAGGCGAAAGAAATACATCGGTGGAGCTACGTCGGGCCCACGAGCATGGGGGCATACCTACCCCCCTGGGCGCGCCCTCCTGCCTCGTGGCCGCCTCACGGAGTTCCAGACTTCAACTCGAAGTCTTCTGGTTTGCTTTCGGTCCAAGAAAGTTCATCGCGAAGGTTTCATTTCGTTTGGTGTTCCTTTTCTGCGAAACTCTAAAATAGGCCAAAAAAAACATAAACTGGCACTGGGCCTCCGGTTAATAGGTTAGTCCCAAAAATAATATAAAAGAGCGTATTAAAGCCCACTAAACATACAAAACAGATAATATAATAGCATGGAACAATCAAAAATTATAGATACGTTGGAGACGTATCACGGGCCGGCCCAACAAACCTTCGCTCAATCGAACACAGCCTCAGGCGAAGCAGTCGTTTTGTCGTTTGCTACAGTTTTTTCTTTTGTTTGATTTTTCTGCTCGTTGCTCTTTTATAGTACTTAAAAATATGAAAAACATAAAAAAGGTTATGAAGTAGAAAATTTGAAATAAAATCATGTATTTGAAAAAATGTTTGCAAATTTGAGAAAAGATCAATAATTAAATGTTCATGATTTGAAAAAATGTTTGCAAGTTTGAGAAACATTCAATAATTAAAAGTTTGTGAGTTTGAAAAAAAGGTTCAGGAATTTCAAAAAACAAATTCACCAATTTGAAAAAGTCAAGAATTTCAAAATTTTCACCCCTCGGACTAGTTCTTAATTTGATAAAAGTGCACAAAAATGAAAAAAATCATGAATTCAGAAAAATGTTCACAAAAGATTTGGAAAAAGAAGTCCCGAAGGAAAAGGCTCATTCTTTTCTTTGATTCAAAGAATTCTCAAAAAATTGGTCATTTGATTTGAAGGATTAAATTCTTAAAAAATATGGTTTGAGACATAAATCTGCCCAAATTACACAAGAGGGGAGAAAACCTCTTGAACAGAAAGTATAAAGATTTTTGCAAACCAAATCTCGAAAAAAGAGGTATGTTCATCTTACATGTCACTTGAAAAAGAACAAGTGTGATATGGGCGAATGAACATGCTTCCTGAGAAAAGGTGAAAAAGAATAACATTCAAATATTTATGGAAGTGAGGACCCCTGACTATTTGCTTTATTGAAAAATGAATAGCCTATTGCATGGATTTGTGGCACGTTCGCTAATGAACTAAGGAGAAAGGTGTGGAAGCCTTTGTGATCATCGTAATGGTAAAAACTATGATAATGTCTGTCACACGATCATTTATCTTATGTGAGTTCCGATTACTTGTGATGGACTCGTGCCTCTACATTTATCCGCACTTCATAAACTCGATGGCCTTATTCTTACAAGTTGTGGTACTTTCTCAGGGACGAGCAAGAGTTCAACTTGGGGGAGTTGATGAGTACAAATTTATGTTATTTTCACCTTTAGTTTTGCACCGTAATTGTAGGGTTTGTCAGACTTTACCACATCCATGTACCTCTTTTATCTGTTTTCGCCAGGATTACGCCTACGAAGGTATTTTCAAGCATAAGGAATGAACTCCAAGATAAGGTGTTAAAAATACGTTAATTTGCGTGACAAAATACTTCCGTAAAAGAGAGAGAAGTAGAAGGCAAGACAAAGAAATGCAATATAAAAAACTAAATTAAGCAACTAGGATCTTCCATCATAAGAAAGCAATGTGGAACATCCTATCAACCTTCTCTCAATCCTTTGTAAATTGGTGAAAACATCTAGCTTGGGCGTGGAAGTATTGAGAGGAAGACCCTGAGTGAAGTTGAATGCGCCTTGCTTACATTCCAAAACATCGATCGTACTTTGAATTATTTTTTCCCAGGCACATTTAGGTACCATCACAGATATGGAATAGTTAATAGCCAGGTCAGTTTGATTAGCAAAGTGTCTTAACAAATCCTTAATCTAACGCAATTGAGCTTCAAAAAAGGAAGGTGATCTGGCTTTCTCTCAACATGTTATGCCAAGCTTCAATTTTACTCTTGTGCTAGCCTACACTTCACCCAAATCTCACTCAGCACGAAGGGGCACTTGAGTCCATGAACCATTCAATGTGTCACTGAGGAGGCAATAGTTGTGGTAGCACTGGTGTACGTACAGCTCATCTTGCCAACCACGCGCCTCGCATAGACACTGTATGGAAGATGCTCGACAAATTTTGTCTAGGCACCCCCATGTGTGTGTGCTTCCTATGTGCGTGTTCTGCAGTTCGATCCTCCAGTCATTGTGTTAAGCTCAAGTTGTGAACTTGTGATACTTCAGCGTGAAAAGCATGTGCTTCACATTCTGTGGTCTTATTTGTATGCTTAATTAGTTTTTTCTATGATATCGTCTTGTTTGGGAGACTAGTTAACGCCTTCACATTTTAAGAGGTGGAACCACTATGTCTCAATGTGCAATGTAGGTCGAGTTTCCTTCAAAAATGAAATGCAGGTAGAATTTTTCATTTCCCTATGCTTGTTGATATCACTACAAACCGAAGAAAAATTAACATGTTTTTGCAGGGGTCTTTCATCTTTACAAACTGTCAGGAGTCAGTTCTAGCTTTGTTGAACTTGTTGTAAAGTTAATAATATGAATGGATTTGTAGTTGATTGTCTTGTCCTTGATCTGGGAAATTAAGGTGGCTTATAAATTAGTTCGAGTAAAGTTGTCTTGGGATCTTTCCAGTAGGTTGAGATAATCACCTGTTCTAGATATCGCAAATCACAACTCAACTCTAGGGCATGATCAAACATATAGTTGAATTTATACCTATACATAAATGTGTTTTACAAGCAAAAAAACTAACAACTAACTAATCCACTTTATATTCAAGTCCCCTGATCCACATGCAAACCAAAAAACATGAGTGAGCTGAAGAAATCAACAATGTCGTTGGTAATGTAATGACGTAACAACTGAAATTTTGAGCCTCTCTAATGATAGAATATTTCGTTGTACTGATAATTCCAACTGAGTGATCAATATATTTCCTAGTGCCTCCAACTCCTATATCATTGTAAGGTTCATGAAGCTTATATAGCTCAGACATCTCATATACACAACCAGTCGAGCAACTCTGCCTTGCAACACTCTTTATCCTTTTGAGTGGTGAAGGAGGATATCTGCTTCGACACATTCTAGAGTTTCTTCAACTCAATAGCACTACTCATAGTGCCCCTTTTATCGCGAAGAATGGAAGGGTGTGCAATTACTACCAACTACTTTGTGGGGGCACAAGGGCTCCAACTTACTATAGCTCTAACCAGTGTGAAGATATCCTAGTTTTACTATTTAATATTGAAAATTGTTACATGTTGTATGGGTGCGATAAGAACCAAAGACCATGCATGGTGCCCGTATACCTTTCACAACTATTGTTGTTACATATATGTAACATCTGACTAAAACACGATTTATATGCGAGTTACACAAAAATTTAACATACAGATAAGAATAATTCCTAATAAAATTTGGTGTTATGGAGTAGACATCTATATGTGCTTTTTTTTCTTAAACTTAAAAATGCACTTCATTTCCTTTCTTTCATTTTTAAACCAAACTCAAAGGAACCATTCAAGGTTTCCACACAGTATCATGATATATCAGTGTCATCATTTTAGAGAGTGGATTTGACAAGCACACACGATTTAAACCCTTACTATTAATAAGAAAATATACTAGTTATTGTGATAGGAAATATATTTAGCCTTCATAGAGTCGGGTAAGTTACATAATACATGCTTGAGGAGATTAAATTAGTAAATATAGAAATGAAGATATCGACAAGCATTTCATGTTGCCATGTATTATATTTTCTTGTCGTTGATATATAGTGTGAGTACAAACCTACTGACCAGTCCTGGAAAGTAACAAGACAATAGAATATTAGTATAACATATTTGGTAAACCATACATATTGTAATTATAATATCATGAATTTATTGGAAAATGTATATTATTTTTGCCACACGGTAAGCAATATTCATTGTTGCATGTCATTAGTTGCAATGATTTAAAATTGTATTGTGATTCTTTTTTTAATGTCCATTTCTAAAAAATATCCGCGCAACAAATATTTATAGTATCTGAAAATAAGTTAGCTTGTGCGCCCAGGGGTTGACCTTTTAGATAGATGTATATATGTTGATCTTCTATTAAATTTTGTTGCATGCAATATTTGATAGAAATTAAAATAGAGGAATAATTAGAATACAATTGCAACAAATAGCATACAACAAGGCATATTGGTTACCATGTGATTGAAAGGATTTATTTTCAGTAAAGTCTTTTGATTATAATATAGGTTTTACCAACTATGTTAAGTTAATATTGAATTTCTTGTTATATTTTTTGGATCTGGTTGGTAGATCTGTACTCACACTAAATGAAAGGAAAACATAGGATACAACAACTTGGCATATTCACATCTTCCTTTGTATGTTACAAAGTCAGGCTCGGAAAACGTAGTACATGAGAATATTCATCTTTGTGTGATTACCAATTTGGCCTTGGGGAGGCCTAACTTAAGGGAAAACAACTAGGTAATAAGTGTATTTCCATCAGAGAAAATGTACTATCTTCTTTTATTAATAATGTGAGTCAAAAGTGTGTGTGCTTTCCGAAACCACTCTAAAACCCAGTGAAACTAACATATTGTGATATTGTGAGGAAACCCTAAATGTCTCCTTTGAACTCGCTTAAAAAAGAGCAATTTTAACATGGTCCCTCTTACCTCCTCTTTTCACATAGGAGGTAAGAAGGTAAGAGTTACTCAGACTCACTACCTAATGAAATCAACAGCTCGAATCTATTATATACTCTTACCTCTCATGTGAAAAGGGAAGGTAAGAGCAACCATGTTAAAACTGCTGAAAAAAAGATGAAAGTGAATTCCGAATTTTCAGAAAAAAAAATGAACATGTAGATGTCTACTCCGTAACTTTAAAACTTTACTATGTAATCATTTTATTTTTATGTTAACATAACGCTAAATGAGTGCACATTTCTTATTACTACTATTTGTTATCTTAGATCCACACATTAGTCTTTTAGTGTAACCTACAAATAAAAATGCATGGTCCAATGTTAGTGTGGGCATTTAATGTAAGAAACAAAAAACAGGATTTGCTCAAATTTAAAGGAGGGTTTTTGTTTTTGTTTTTGAAATTGTTTATTATTTGTAGCTTAGGAGCAAAAGGTTTCCACTCAATATATATGGGGATACAAAATCCTTTTGAGCGGGTTTTCCTGTTTCTCCCTACTAGCCACCATCCTTGTATGTCGGTGATTAGGTACATATCTTTAGGTGGTACGATAGAATCGGGTAGTGCACCATTATTGTAAAACTATCTTTGGTAATAGCAAAATTCCTGATGTAGTGTGCCCGTCCTTAGCCCTGCGAGTTCTTACTCGGCCGCAGCAGCGCGTAGGATTCGAGAGCCCTTAGGCTTTTTTCCGAGTGACTTGGACCAGGTACACCCGCAAGGTACCCTCCTTCGACTAGGGAATCATTACTCATCGACAATAGGTTATCAGTTATATATGCATTGGCTATGTACCTTGGTTCTTACTTCAGTACCACTTGTCCCTAGCTTCACTGGTCGAAGCACATGGAGTTATTTATAGCGATGTGTATCAAAGTGGAGTTAGTTACTAAGGACATTTTTTACTCAACATGAATGGCGGTTAGGTCTTTGGATCGGCCATTAATCACCCTAGACAATGTTTTGTTTTGTCAGACTATGTCATTTTATTTCAAGATGAGGTGTTTTGTTTGTAAATATTGTGTTCATCACGTTATGCAGAGAGCGGTGTGAAATCTTTGCAATTGTATCACCTTGATATGATTAGTGAACAAAAAAAATCACTTATCGACACAAAAGCTCAAGATGATGGGAAAATGTGGCAATGCGCTTGTACTTTAATGCATTGTCCAAAAGATTATATGTATAGTTTAACTGGCCTTTTACAATGTCAACGGAGATTAAATTTTCTCAACTCATGCATGATTAATGACCGGATGAATCTGAAGTTCATTGTGGCATATCATGTATTATACTAAAGGGGATGTGCGTCTTCGTCTGTTTCTTCTGTCGTGGCACGGACATATGATAAGGGAAGGAGGAGGAGGGGTGCGCCTTGCCGCCCCGCCCCGCCCCTAATTGCAATGGATTGATTATCGGCATGTACAAATAAATAGATCAGAAGTAGTATTCAATCATGGCAAGTTTTGGTAACACAAATCTAGGAAACCAGGGACTCGTCCATGGCTCCATTTTAACAAGAGCCCACCAAGCTTCAAGCCCAATGTCTGAGTGGCCACATGAAGGGCTGCGAGAAAACATAGCAGAGCGGCGTGTTGTGACTGCCGAGCTTGTGCGTATCAAAGCACTGCATGGGAGATAGGGAAAGGAAGAGCATGTGGGCTAGGCTGTGTCTCTGTGGCATTTTTTCCCGGTACCTCCAACTCCTATGTTTGTACGTACCAACAAAGAGTAGCAGCTTCATACCAAAAGCAAAAAAGAAAAGAAAAAGGCTCTTTGAAGAAATGCATCGGCTTCTCTGTTGGTTTGTACCAAGGATGTCGAGCTCGCACACACCACTGCCACTCCAGTAGTCTTATCTTTTGAGTGGGTAAGCAGGAGATGTGCTTGGACACATTTTAGAATGTATATGTTGAACTTCATAGCACAAGCCCAGCCCATGGTATATCTTCTTACACGCCGAGTGATGGAAGGCTACAATGATTTCCAGCTGCCTCTGGGGGCAAAAGGGCTTCGAATTTATTGGCTCAAATCAATTCGATTCGATGATATCCTGCAGTGCAAGAGCTGCATCATGGCAGCATCCGACAGCATTAGGTCTCGCCTGCTTACCATCAAGGTGACCATCTACTACGCCGCACGTACAGGTCTCGCCCACCTTCGCGTCCTATTAATGTCCATCACTACGACGGCCGGTACCGGAAGCTGTGGAAGATACGCTTGCTTAGATGCCGGGCTTGGCTAGCGCCGGGGCAAGCACCCGGTTGCCTATCGTCGTCGACGGCAGCCGCCATTCCCTCTCTCCTTGAATCTTCTCCGTTGCGTCAATCCTACCTCTTCTTCATGCAGAAATGCTCTTGGACTTCGAGATGGATGGGTGGAGAATATGAACGTGTTGGACTGGTTGAATGAGGTTTATCTGAAGAACGGCCATGACTCGTGATCTTGAGAAAGAATGTTTTCGCTTTACCCAGGGCAAAGGTGCTGCGACTTCTTGGTAAGAGTCTAGGGTTTTTAGGCTGCCATTCTTTGGCGTTGAGTGCGCGGCAATGGTTCCATCCCCTGGTAACAGGAGATCTGCACGAACTGCTGGTCATGGCCATTCATATGACTCAGGGAACCAAGCTGCTTCAGCTGCCCAACTTGAAGTTCCTACACGACCTGGAAGAACAGACAGACTAACCATATGTCTACAGGTAGACGGAAGCAAAGTAATCGAAAGCAAAGCTCTGCATATCAATGGAGCTGCAAACTCAAACAGATATAATGACACGACACAGTAAAAACTCAGCCAGATTCAGCATACATAAGAATCATTCTTCTTGCAACAGTTGGAAACAGAAGATTTCATGTTCCATGCTTTTAACCCGACCGACGACTCAGCACAACTCATGTTCCATGCTTTAACCCGACCGACGACTCGCGCAGCTCCTCATGCTACCAAGGTAGCACGAGGCGACGCAACGACTGACGACGACTCGCGCAGCTCATCATGCTACCAAGATAGCATGAGACGACGCAAACAGACTAGAGAGTAGCAGAAGAGATGAAATAAGGTGCCAGGTAACATAAACCTCCTACGGTAACGGCGGACAGACAAGGTTACAACCAACAACACATTGTATATAAGTCAACTACTGCTTCAATGAAATCTCCAATGAAGAATCAATGCAACGATCGATCTGCTACGAAAGAATGGGACAAAGGCACGCACCCTCCCCGGAAAGAGAAGGCGGTGACAGCTTCCGTCGCGCTTAATGCCAGAGGTTCATGCAGAAGCCAGAGGGGACTGAAGGCGGCTTCTTGCTGTAGATCGCCTCCGAGAAGGTGTCGGTCAGCTGGCCGCAGAGGCTTGCAGGATCATTGATGAGGGTGTCCACGTACACGCTGACAATCTTCCGATCATGCGGGGTAGCACGCAAGCTGTACCATGTCAAGAACTTCACCCTGAAGTTGGTCTCAATATAGCCCTCAGTCTCCAGCCACCTCACCACCCTGACACAGTACTCATAAGTTGCTTCGGGGCATCCATCCTTGTGGCCAGCATCCTCGAATTTACCCGATCTTTTGTTTGACGAATTCCCTGGCTCTCTATCAGGCTTTGAGGAGCCATTTTGAAAGATGTTGTCAGAAGGTTTTGTGTTGAAGCTCCTTCCACCAGTCTCCTTACCAGTTTCCATAACTCTTGGTGCAGTGGGTGGCATAGAGCCAACAAATCGAGGAACAAGAGCCAACTCAACTCCAGCAGTTGCATTTGATGCATCCTGTGATATAGGAACTTCGCTCCTTTGGTTTTGCTCCATTGAGTTTGAAGACTCCCTAAGTAAAGCAGCTTGAACTGTTGAATTAGGCTCCTCATCCAAAGCTGACGCTGAGAGCCCAGGAGCTTCCTCCAGTTCAGTCACCTCTGGTACCCTAGCTGCAACTATCTGCATGTTTTGCAAGTTATTGCTAGGCCCGTTGGGATGATGAGGCACTTTGTCTGAATCAAGGATCTCAGGATTTTCACAGTACTCAAAATCACTTTCCGGTGACTTGTTAAGATCAGTGTACACTGTTGCATTATTGTTTGAGTCAACTCCCTCTGAAGAACGATCAGATTGACCACCACTATTTGTCTTTGGGCTCCTGTTATTTTGGTCTACTAATCCAGCACCACCTGGAGCCAAACCCTTCAGATCACTTTCTTTCAGAGAGCTTGTACTTACCCTGGCTTCCCATGGCGCAAACTCACTGGAGTTGCTGAATGCAGTTACCTTGATCACATAGCATGTAGCTGGCTTGAGTTCAGTGACAACAAATGTTTTTGACATTAGATGTACGGTGCCAGTTGGATTTAACGAGTAAAATCCTGTACCATCCACCTGGTGCCATACTTTAAAGCCAGTTACCCCTTGGGAGATGTAAGGACATCGAGCCAAATCAAAAACTACAGTGATAGATGTAGGAGTTATAGGTTCAAACTTTATGAAGCTCGATGGCA
Organism: Triticum urartu; assembly: GCF_056163025.1. NCBI lineage: Eukaryota > Viridiplantae > Streptophyta > Magnoliopsida > Poales > Poaceae > Triticum > Triticum urartu. The sequence continues at coordinate 104,112,769 of NC_141878.1, forward strand.
TCATATTGGATCCTGAAAATGCAAAGATACAAAAAGTTAATATCATCATCTCCATATGTTAGATCTAATGTGAAGGACCTCAAAACTTACGTTCAAATTGTGAGTTAGTAGGAGATTCAACAGGGAACTTAGACTGCATGACATCTAGTGCCTCAGCACAAAGTTTCTGAACTTCAGCACCACAAGTAAGACGACTGACAATTCCACGACCCATACTTCCATGCCCGGCTACAGATCCAACCTCAGCCTCAAGTTTCTGCTTTGCTATGTCAACAAATTTATGCAAGACCGAGTACTTCTCGGTGGAGAAGAGGACCTTATGACCCAGAAAAATCCGGTAACACAATATATCCAGCCGCCGAGCCTCTTTAGCTAACATTAGTTGTTTCTTCCAGGACCTGAACAAGGACATTAAACAGTCATATTATTGCTCAACGAGATAATTTACTAAAAGGACGGACTAGTTATGATTCAAACGTTCAAATAACAGGAAACAGAGCAATGGGCAGTGTAAAATGGATCAGAAATCTTAAGAGTTGCTAATGTAAGGAAAATGGACTGGTAAATTTGATGAATACAAATATATGATAAAAGTACATTGTACTGGGTTGTTTAAGAAGTCACTTACTTCATCAAGCTCTTTTATTATAACTACTTTAGAAGATACTACTAAGGTAATGATTTAACAGGATTCTTGTTAACAGACGTGCAGCAGATGCAAAATCCATTTATCTTAACTGTAAATCAGCGAAAGCAATGCCGTAATAAACAACTAAGGCAATGAAGCAGTAAGCCTGGAATCCCAGGAAAACAAGCAAAGTAACAATCTAGGTTACTTTTCTTTTTCAATTTAGAACAGAAAACCTGCATGAATAAAAACAATGCCCCAGAATACATACCTGAGCAAATCATGCTGCTTCCGACAGTTAGGGCAGTAATAAGCACCATCAAGTTTCTTGCACTGCCCACTCGGCAGAATGCCAGTTCTTCCATCCTTGAGAGCACACTCAAGATGGCATGATAGCCCGCAAGAATCCTTTTGCATGGGATGATCTGAACTACAGGACAACCATATGGTAGGGTCCTTGTTGTCATCATACTTGAAGCATATGCAGCATGAACAGCGTCTGCAAAATTTATCTTCCATGCTAAGAATCGCTCTGCATGCTATATTCCGGCAGGACCGCACATTATTAATTTGCACGGGTACAACTGCGGTTTGCGGATTGTTGACAGCAATCGGCAGTCGTGATGGATTGTCACTCTTCCTTTGACGTTTCGCGGGGTACTGATGGTTACTTGCGTTGGGATCGAGAGTTGGCTCCTTTTCTTGCACATGCACCACAGGGCCAGATGATTTGCCAGTCACCACCCTGAAGAGATAATCCAGCATTCTCTGCTTAGATAATCCAGTATATTTCCTTTCCCTTCCAAGATCAGCACAAAGAATCTCTACAATATCACGCCGACTCCATGACTGTAGTTTGTCAGGAGCAGTTTGTGGCCTCTTCGATAATTCACGAACAAGATCCTTCTTTTCATCCACACTCATCAATCGGCATTTAGCAGGTTCAATAATAGCTCCTGGAGGAAAGGAAACACAACCATATTAGTATATCACAATCCAGTTAATAAACACTGCAATCAATCTTGTGCACCAGTAGATTTTGAGATGCATAACCAGATATGCTTGCGCATCCAGAAGGTAGAGAAGAATATACCAAACAAACTTTGTAAGCACGCATATTGACAATAATGTATCAGCAATGTACAACTTGAGAACCGAAAATTTCAACTTCATTACAACCCAATATCCCACAGATATGTCAAGAAATAGCATGACAAATGAGAGACGGTAATTTAGATTGCCAGTTGCTACTAACAAGCATAACACATGCAAGAAAAACTCAATTTAAGGCCTCGGAATCTTTACATATGCATTATACCACAGTTAAGTTGGTTTGTACACGACATAACAAGCACAGTCATGCACAACACTACCGAACCAAAAGCTGCTGGCACTGACTACAAGGCTACACTACATACCCTAAAATATACTCCCTCCGTTCTAAATTACTTGTCTTGGATTTGTCTAGATACGGATGTATGTAGACTCATTTTAGTGCTAGATACATCCGTATCTAGACAAATCTAAGACAACTAATTCGGAACGGAGGGAGTAGTAACTTTCAGGAAGATCTTCCAGTGCTATACTACGTACTCTAAAAACATAGTAACTTTCAGGAAGATCTTGCAATGCTATACAAACTCAAAATGCACCAGACAAAGTTCAACTCTTTTGAGGCCCTTCTGCAACTTTGGGTTAAGACTGGCAATGCCATTCTCTCTACAAAGGTTCAGAACTTGGCACCAGACACAGGCACATTAAGAGGAGACATGTGCATTGTACATACACCACCCAACAAAAATAGCATGAAACCACGAACCAGGGTTGGCACAAGGAAACCATCTACTTGCGCCCATAGACAGCAGCTTGACATGGAACGCGAGAGCCTGACACGACCCTCCTGGATCCTAGTAACAGATTTAATCGTGCTAACCCCTGCCGTCCTTACAAAATCCGCAAATCAGATAAAACCATCCACATGCATGCGAACATAAGCCCCGCTCAACACAGCCGGCGTCCAATGGACGCCCCAGGAACCGAATCGCCGGCCAAAAGACCGAGGCTTTCCCCTCGAAACCAGACATCGACACGTAAATCCCTCGGGAAAACGACGTAAAGCCAAGGAGCCACTGTTCCCGGCGGACTCCCGCGGACGCAAGGAGCGCAATGCGCGCAGCCGTCGCCGCATGCAACGCCGAATCTGGCGCCACCGGCGGTAAAAAATCTCCCGCGACCCCATGCCCTGCCCCGCCGTACCGCCCACCAACCACCACCGGTACAGCCACGCACGCATCAACGACTAGTACTACCACCGGCTACCGATCGAATTCACCGCGCGGCACCGCCGCTAACCGACGGGACGCGTCGCCCGGACGAATCCTCCGGCGAAGACGGCCAAATCTCGGGCGCAGACCCCGCGCCTGCCGCCGGGAAACGCGCGGGCCGGCCAGGAGGACCCCGTCCCCGCCGGCCGGGCGGCAGATTCGGCGCGCGGACGGACAGATCGAGCGGCGCGGCATTAGGCCGGCCGGCCGGCGCCGCGCATCGACGGGCCCGCGGCCAGATGGCAGAGACGGACAGGGAGAGGGAGACGGCGGCGGCGCTGACCTGCGTAGGGAGGATCCATGGCCGGAGAGAGGGAGGGATCTCTCGCTCCTCCTCCTCCGCCTCTTGGCTTCACGTGGACTCAGCCCTCCTCTCCTCTCTCCTCCTCTGCTGCTACCCTCCCCCTCTCTCTCTCTCCTCCTCTGCGTCTCGCTCTTTCTCTATCTACCCCCGCCCCGTATGTAGTACGAGCACGCGAGGTTAGCTCCCAGCCGCACGGATACCAAAGCCTGCGGGCGCCGCTTTTGCGTCCCACCCCCCGCCTTCCCGTGTATTCGCCGGCGGCTCCCTCCCGGCTTTCCGTATCCGGGACGGCGGGCCCGTGTGATCGCGCGGGGGTCAACACGGAGCAGTTAAGCGTTAGCTGGTTTTGGGTAGGCAGGGTTAAACAACCGCGGCTTGTGTGTTTTCACACTTTGGACGTAGACATGGAAAATAGGGCAATCTATGGCTATTCTCACACCAAATAATAAGATTGTGTAACCTTCCTTCCACATGCACAAAAGGCATGAGAGATTGTGCATAGTCATTGTGTGTTACTCATCTAACCTCGGTGTGTGTCTATACTATGATAGGTCAGTTGAATGGAAAAAAAATGATGCATGAATTATTGATTGTATCAACATATATATGCCAATGATAGTTGCATTGCATACATATACAAAATACATAGAGAGAAAACAAATATAATGTACGAGTTCATATGTTTGAAAGAGAAGGATTTATATTTTTTTCACATCGCACTATCGTCATCGTTAGTTTCGGATCAACGACTTCGTTATCCTATAGGTTGTTTGGCACCGATGAGTTCCTGACCGTGTTAGTGTACAAGATTCGCTCGAATCTCGCGGTCGGAAGGTTGCCAGAGTGGTTACGGCGGCGCGTCATCGGCCCAGCGAGAAGGATTGGGATGCGAGACTCCCTAGGGACCTGGTTATAATATCCTTATTTTTCAGGGTTGGCTTGTACTGCTGATCCGCGGCTAATAGATCTGACTATATTTTCGCCAAAAAAATATGGTCATTATTTGGATAATTGCATCCAGTTGTATTGCATTAATACTCTTCCGCCTTTCCAGCTAAGATACAGCGAATATGTCGTGTGCGGTGTCGTCGACGTGGCCCGTCTGTCGACACATCGTCTCGACCAATAAGGTGATGACACATGTTATCCGGCCGCGTGCAGCCAATGGCATAGTTGTGCCCTCGCCAGCTGGCCCTAGGAACTTTTTTTACCCTTACCTACATAGATCAAGTATTGGGCCTGGGGTTAAGCCCAGCACAGCCCAATCACAAGATGGCCCAATTCCTTCCAAGCGTTTGGAACTCCCGACCTAGATTGGCGCGACCTTCATACAAACCAGAGTGCATTCATTAAAAAAAAGGGGTCGGGCCTACACCTAGCGTTCGACGGTGCCCGTCTCCAAGTCCTTGTTGTTCCCTTCCGGCAACCGTGGCCGACATTTGCCGTCTCCATGAGCGGCGGGGATAAGACCCGCAAAGTGAAGGTGCGGTCACCGGTGAGGAAGAGCAGAACATGAGAGACGAACCGACCCACTTGGGACTCGAGGCCCGCCACCTCCCATGCCTTACTCATCTTTGTTAGAGACCACGACCTATCCGTCACCGGTGGACGTTAGATCGATGATGGACGTGGACATGTCACCATTGTCCTCTTGCCACATGCACGCCGAAAGATCGGTGGCGGTGTGTAGGACACACAGCTAGTGGCGTTCCTCATCCTTGATCGCCTGTGTCGCCAGCGTCGCCTTCGCATCCCGCTACACCGGCTCTATGTTGCAAGAGGTTGCTTGAGCACGCACGACCTCGTAGAGCGCCCGTTTCTCGGCCACGAAATTGGGGTTCACCACGGCCATGGCTGCCACGGCCTCCTTACTCGCACGCTCACCGTAGATTTGGCCCTACGCCAGCCGGTGCAGCTCGAGGAGTAACAAGTTTTATTGTTGTTCCTCTTGTGCCTGCCGGAATGCCGACATGGGCGTCGGCGTAGGCTCCTCCTCCTCCATGGGCGGTGAATTGCGCCTGCTCCATGGTCAAGCCAGCATGCACCGACGCGGGCTCCGGCGTTGAGTCATTGTCGGAGCCCGTTTTCATCATGGGGTCGTCGTTGGAGGCCTCGTGGGAGCTGGCCGGCATGCTGGCCTCAATCCGCATGGCATGATGGCTCTGCCAGGCGGCCGCAAGCGCAGCCACCTCATGCTTCTGCTAGGTCGAGATGCTCTCCCACAAAGTGGTCCCACTCACGATCATGGCGGATGTGTTGTACTGGAGGAAGATGTGGAGCAAATGTGTTGTCATGTGTCGTGAGCTTTGTGTGGCCGCCTTTAAATAGCAAATTCCGGTGAGACCAAGCGTCCGGGTGCGTCAATGCGCGGGCGCTGGAGTTGGTTCCTTAGCCAGCGAGCCTGTTTAATGGCAGGAGACGGGCGGGCGTGGTAGATATCCCTCCCTTCCCCTCCAATAAACGTCTCTCTAGCATTGGAAATGCGCGGACACCAGGGACTCAGCATGGGCGGTGCTCTCGACGGGCAAGCCACTTCAATGTTGGAGCTAGTGAGAGGTCATGTCCGTTCTAGCCCAGTGTCAATTCAGAGCGGCATGAATGTGGGTAGCTGGCTTCGGGCAGGAAAGCATGCGGGCGAGGGGGTGGGTGGGTGGGCCACGGTTATCGAACGCGGGCGTGGCAGCGGTACATATGCACGCAAAGCCCCTCATCCCTTCCAATTTGTTTTTGGTCTGCGGGAAAAAGTGCGCCCGGAGTGATACAAGACCGCGTTGGATGGCAAAACACGCCCAGACCACGTGGTCCATATGGTTGCGGGCGATTTGAGGGTCGGTGTCGTTAGAGATGCCCTTAGTATAGAAGAACGATCCAATTGCATGGCATTAATAATCTTTCGCCTTTTCAGCTAAGATCCGGTGAATTCGTCGTGTGCAGTGTCATCAACGTAGTCAGTCTATCGGCATGACATCTCCACCAATAGGGAGAAGCCAGTTGTTATCCAGCCGTGTGCAGCCAGGGACAGAGCTGGGCCCTCGGCACCCAGCCCTGGACTTTTTTTACCCTTACCTACATAGATTAACTACTCAGCCTGGTGTTAAGCCCATCACAGCCTAGTCACAAGACGGCCCGATCCCTTTCAAGCGTCTAGAACTCCCGACCTAGATTGTCTCGCACAGTCACACTCATATGCATGCTCCTATGCTCACGTGGTCTCCCGACCTAGACCGTTTCCGACCTAGTTGGTTCTAATTAGGCGCATGTTAAATAACCATGCTACTCGCGACTTGTCTACTTTTCACACTTGGAGGAGGCATTCAAATAGCATATGGATCTATGTTTACTGTCATGCAAAATAATACATTCGTCCACATGCACAAAGGGCATGAGATTGTCTATCGTCACCGCATGTTACCCATCTAACTGTCGATGAGTGTCTAGCCTATGGTAGATCAATTGAATAGAAAAAAGTTTGACACGTGATTTACTTGTTGTATCAACATATATGTCAAATGATTCCTATGTGAAGCACATGCATGCATAAACATAGTACATAAATAGAAAACAAATATATTGTACAAGTTCATATGTTTGGAATAAAAATATGCATTTCTCTATCACACAATACCAGAATTAGTATAGAAAAATGCATCCAATTGTATGGTATTAATACTCTTCCGCCTTTCCAACTAAGATATAGTGAATTTGTCGTGTGTAGTATCATCGGCGTGGTCCGTCTATCGACACGCCATCTCATTAAATAGTGCAATGACAGCTACTGCTCTCAGCCATGCATGTGCAACCAGGGGCATAGACGGGCCTTCGGCACCCCGGCCCTGGAAGTTTTTTCACTCTTACCTACATGGATTAAGTATTGGGCTCAGAGTTAAGCCCAAGATGGCCCATGCACAAGAAGCTAGCCATGATCCCTTTCAAGTGTCTTGAACTCCTGACTTATACCGCCTCGCACGGTTGCACCCATACACACATTCCTATGCTCATGTCGTCTCCCGATCTAGACAATTTTTGACTGGTTCTGATTCAGCCAATGTTAAACAAACATGCCACTGTGGCTTGTCTACTTTTTACAATTTGGACGTGACATGCAATTAGTTGCACGAAATATCAATATATTTATTGTCACATGAGATAATACTAATGGATGGTTTTGGTTAGGGCTTAAATACCATGCCACCCCGTGGTGACATGCAAATAAGTGCAAATAGCATATGGATCCATTTTATTGTCACACGAAACTAGGAGATTGTGTAACCTTCCACTTGTCCAATGGGTACGAGATTCTAGATTGTCCCCGAGTGTTACTCATCTAACTGTCGATGAGTGTCTGTGATAAAGTGGATCGCTTCTTATGTACTCGCTCAGAATGTTTCTTCTCTATCTATAGTTCATGGCATATTAGAAGTAGAAGGTGCTCTGGTGCAATCCTTACCGATAGAAAAAGATTGCAGTCAGGTTGATAATAGTCAAGTAACATTACTTCATCGGTCCGAACTAAGAAATCTGATAGAAATGTCTTGAAATGGATATTGCTCTCTCTTTGATCAGGGAGATCAACTGGACAGAACAAGATTTATCTATGATTTTTTTATTGTATCGGCATATATGTCGGTGACAGTCATATGTGAAGTGCATGCGTACATAAACATAATGCTTATCTTTCTCAGTACAATGGCAATATTTGTATAAACAAAACCATCTAGTTATACCATACTAACGATCAGTCTCCTACTTTTCCAACTAGGAAACATTGTGAAATTCACCGCGTCTGACGTTATCGATGTTATCCATCTACCAACATGACATCTCGACAAATATGATGATGCCAGTGGCTATCTAGTGCAAGCGGCGTGCTCAACTTCGTGTGCTTGTCAATACGTAGAAAGCGTCGGCACGTTTCGTTCCACCGATTAGCTCATCTATCGACAGTTTATATGTATTCTCTTTTTCTTTCCCGTTAAGACCCATAGTATCCAAAAATTATCGTGCGATCGTGACAGCACGTGTCTATTGTCAACTCGTCATCATGGCATTTAGCTACTCCATATATAATCACGGGCGCGAAACACGATATGAGATAGCCCGGAGGGCGTACGCGCGAAAAGGCCACGCTAATCAGCCTCACCCGTCATCGCGAAGCATAATCATCATCATCGAGTCCATAAAAGTGATCTCACGGCGAACCAATGCTAATTGGAGCTATATATATGTGGGGACATGGCCATTGTCATGCATGGGGCCTCGTGGGAGGGAGCGCCGGTTAAACGACCCGATCAAGGGATTCGGCGGGATCGGACGGCCGCGGTGGGTGCGGGGCTCCCGCGCTAGCTGTTGCGGCGTTGCATGCTGGCATCGTTGTCGATGGATTGTGGATCGGTCGTTGCCGATAATAACGACGTAGTGGTAGTAGTAGCGTCCGGTGAAATACAACTTGTGCTACTACTGATGGTGCTCCGAGCTGAGTATATGTATATCTTTCATTTGTGGTTTGTCTTTCCTTTTCCATGGCTGCTAAAAATACTTTGCTGTGGACAGCGACGTAGAATACTGCTACTAGTACGTACAAAGTCTAGCCTCAGAAAAGATATGGGTGTAGGTTAGGAGCGCTAGTGCGTGGTGGATATTTTAGTAGCAAGTGGTGGGAGTATAAAAAGAACTCACGGAAATATGTAAAGCAGGAGACTTCCTTTAAAAATATATGTAGTGGTACGATCTCATATACACATCTCTGTTGCAGGGTGTAACTTGTACGTGCGCACATGTAGGTGTGTATAGAGCAATACAACAAATCTACAATGTGGCTAGCTAGCTGATGCGCATAGTAGTATTTGCTCAGTCTAGATAAAAACAGCGGTGGTACTACCTACTGATTAACTGGGCCCAGTGATGTATTTTCGTCTACAGCTATACGTACGTCCGTGCACTGATCCGACGATCGATCATAGAGCACGAGTACGTGGTGCAAGTTTTTTTTTCTCCATTTTGTAGAGGATTTTTTTCCATGGAAGTGCAAGTATTTACTCCAGCATGCATATGCAAACAGCCCATCGGTATAGGCCTACAAGTACTCCATCGACAACCGGCTACAAGTACGTGACGGAGGGGAGTCGCGTCACCCTCACCACGGACGATTTTCTTGGGACGCGTCACGTACTATTAATGCACGTCGAGTCGTCGTAAACAGACAATAAAACTGAAAAAGAAACCGGTTGGGCGGCAGATCCTGCATGTACGCCATGCCATGTGTTCAGTTAAAGCGTGGCGCCGTAGATAACAAAGTACGTATATACCATTAAAATAAAATGTGTGGCAAGTCTAAGCAAGTAGCTCAATACATATAAAAAAATGAAAATAATTTTCTTTTACGAATCCTCATGTAAGATCAAAGAAATATTGTAATTCTCGGTCGAGTGAGACATAACGAATTCTTAGTTGACTGAGATTTAACAAAACTAAAAATAAGAACATGGCACCCCAGTAAAGTGCGCATGGAGATAGATTGCGCGCGACTGCAAAAGAAAAGAAAAGATAGAGCGTGCGCGGTAGTATACGAGCAAAAATCCTACACTTACGAAAAAACCACTACAGACTGATCTTACGGAAAGATGTGTCGCCCTCTCTGGTGATTGTAAACTGGCCCCACCTCCTGATTTTAACTGGGTCATGTCAGCCCGTAACCTCATCTCCATGAGAATTGCCCCGTAGATGTAGCAAAGCTCGTATACGAGTTGCAACTCGCAAAGCATGCAGCACCGGAGACCAGTAGTACGTGACAGGGAGGGCGACGGGTGCACGGCATGGGGGTGGGCATCAACGGGTGGGTCCCGCACCCTTTTCCCCAGGGGATCGTCTTTCTCTGTTGGGATTTTTTCCCCTCTGTTTGGAGTTGGGATAGGGGATAACGATACGATACGATACGCAGCGGGGAGAGCAGAAACGAGTCGTTGTCGTCTTTCCCGGGTCCAGACGGTTCGGCTCGATCCGGCGCTAGCTCCGTCGGAAAACGGTGGCATTAAGGCCAATTCTATTGCGCGAACCTAAACGGACGTTTGTTTTGTTCTGTTTTTGTCTTTTTGTTAGGAATTTAAGATTATGTATGGGTCTGTCTTGGGATGCGGTGGCCGTGCGCCCATCGCGCGGATGCATCCCGACCGCATTTTGTCCACGTATTATTTCTTTGCAAGTCCTTAACTTTATTTCATCATTCATTTTTGGTACATGAAAAATGCATCATCACATTTTGACTAGTAAAGCAAGGCCAAAGAAAACAAAAATCATAAGAATACATTTTAGAAGATACCCATTTTCCATAACTGCTCCCTTGAGTTGGGTTAGGGCCTTCTCGATGCACTCGTTGTTGATCTGTGGAGGAGGGTCGATCTGGCATCCTCCTTTCTTCTTCAAACCGGAAGTCGATGTTGCTTCCTCCTTACACCTAGTCTCGTGTCTAGTCTCTAATCTAGCATCAAGTGCACGTGTCTCATTTACAGCCTCTATGCTAGCTAAAAGTGCACGAACATGTACTAAATTTCGCTCTATCAATATATCGATGTACTCTTTTTCTCAATACCAAAACTTGCATCCGTTCTACACAACAAAATTTGAAATTAGCACAACTAGTTAAATCTAGGGCACAAACCGAAGCTAAAAAAGCGCATACCCCATCGTTTAAGCACTTGATGAACACCCATCCGGGATGTTCCGGCGTTGTAGACACGCGGCGTACGACCATCCTTGGGCAGTGGTCGCACTTAATGAGTGACAACGGTGCGCCGGCGAGCTTTTGAGCAAGCAGCGAGCCCGGCCGACCGCCATTCGTGTATCTGCCGGCGGACCGCTGACGGTGCAGATCCGAGCGGCTAGAGGAGGAGCCACTGCCTGCATTTGGCCCTGTGGCCCTGCCAGGGCCTTCCGGCGAGGTGCCCGGCCAGTCCATGGCGCGGCCCAGCCTCCCACAGCCGGCCGAGCTCAAAACCGACCGGATCCGCCCCAAAACTGGTCGGCGGGTGCGCAAACCAGGTGGTCGTGGTTGGGTAGCTCGGCGGCGCCGAGAGGAAGGGGTTGGGCGAGCTCGTGTCCGAACTGCACGGCTGCAATGGCAGCGGCGGCGGCGGCAGCGACGGGAAAAGTGGGGAAGAGTGGAGGGGGTGCGGCCGGAGAGAGGGAGGGGCGGATAGAAAAATGCCCGTCTTGTGCCACTGATGGGCGGGCCAGGGGAGGACACGCACAGACGACCCGCGTGTCCGCGTGGTGTCCGTTTCATCTCAAAAACGGCGCAAACTTGGGCCACGGATGGATCGAAAGCGGACACAAAGCGGACAAAAGTCCGTTTGCTTCCGCGTGCTGGGCTGTCTTTTTTACTCCAAACGAACGAGACTGGACAGGATAAGGTCGCGCGGTGGAGTTGGCCTGATCGACTCCCTTCGCCTCGCCCCGCCAGCGGCATCTGCCCGGCTCGACGCGACTCGGTCAAGTGGCGCGACGCGACTTGCATGCGTCCCATGGATGCCCCGATGCGACGCGCGCGTGGATCGGTTGGAGGCGCGGCTGGCCAGGCAACGCAGGCCACTGCTCGGGATGGCGGGCGAGGACCCTATTTTTGGCTCGCTACGGAAGAGCGTGCCACCCTCCGCCTCCCGCGTATATTTTCCAGCAGCCCCCCACATCCGAGCCAGCTAGGCCGGTGTGATCGCGCAGGGTCCACCTCCACACTTGGACAGTTGGACGTGACATGCGCGTAGCGTATGTATTTGTGTTTGTTGACACACAAGATAATGAGATAATGTAAGCTCGGCACATTTCTATACTAACATATCGTGATCTTGGCATGAACCACACACACGGATGATCGGAACAAAGAGTACTTTTTTCTAAGAAGGGTCAGATTTGTTATAAAAGTTTACTGGAAGTACAAAACATCTCAAGTATAATAAAAGCTACATCGAGATTCTAAGACCACCGAACAACCAATACTGTCGTCTGACGAGCCGCCGACGCGCTGTTGCCACTCTCCTACTGGAGCATGTTTGACCTTGTCGATGACAACTGAGAAGTCTTTTATGCACGCGCATCTAAAGACCAACGCCCTGGATCCGCAATCGCCGCCCTTCAACCCTTGTATAGATCTGAAACATCTGACACTAAATCTTGTCACACGATCAGAAACCTTAATCTCACCGTCCCAAGGAGACGACTTGAATCTACGCCGGAGTTCCGTCGACTACGTCCAAACGAACCAACTCAAGTAGGATTGAGAAGGCGCGTCCGCTCTGGGCCGCTTCAATGTGGAGCAGCCGCTCCACAGCGGCATGAATGCAGGCAGCCGGCGCAGGATGGGAACCCGTGTGGGTGAGGGAGGAGGGGGGTTGGGTTGGCCAGTGTGGTCAGAAGCGGCCGTGGGTGTTGTCCGGAGGCCCGCAACCCCCCTGGTTTGTTTTTTGTTTGCGGGAGAAATTGCGTCTGAACGGTTGCGTGTGGTTTTAGAGTCGGTGTTGGATAAGCCCTAAGAAACAATGTGAAATTCACTGTGTGTGACGTTATCAACGTTATCCATCTATCAACATGACATCTTGACAAATATGGTGATGCAAATACCTATTTAGTGCAAGCGGCATAGGCAACCTCGTGCGGTTATCAATAAATATAGAGCCTCGACACGCTTACTACCATCAATTGTGATTAGCTCATCAAACCACAGTTTATGTGTGTGTTTTCTTTCCCCTAAAGACTCAGGCCCAGTTCTCCCAGAATCTGACACCTACCCAGATTCTCTCAGAATCTTTGAGCCCCATTTGTTTTACAATCCTATCTAGTTATGGTCTACTTTGTTAGGATTGTAAAACAAATGGGGGTCAAAGATTCTAGGAGAAGCTATAGAGGGGCAGATTCTGGAAGAATCCTGCAAATGAACTGGGCCTCATACTACCCGAAAATTATCATATTTACTTTAGCGAGATGGCATCTAAAGAACACGTGGTTGGCATCTTAGGATGCCTCATACCCAGCACACAAGCCAACAGACATGTCCTTTTGTTTAGCTATATTAACCGAGGTGAGTAGCGTATTTCGAAATATTTGCCACAGGAACACCTTCACTTTGCGAGGGATTCGAGCTTTTCATAACCCCCTAGCTATGCCCAAAGTAGACAAACCCATCTATTCATAGTACCACACTAATGATTGGTCTCTCACTTTTCAAGCTAAGAAACCAAGTGCAATTCATTGTGTGTGTGTGATCTTATCGACGTAATCCATTTGTCAACATGATATATTGACAAATATGGTGATGTAAGAGCATCTATAGCCGGACCTCTCAAACCCGCCGCCTCATACGTCCAGACCGGCCGCCCGGTCACTGTCCGGTCACTATTTTTTTACCCAAACAGGCCCCTCAAACAACCCTCAAACGTCTGGGCTGACCAGCACCCCCCATATCCAGCCCAAATATGGGGCGGATATGGGGGCGCCCGGGCGCGCCCGCCACGCCGTACCTGACAGCCCGACCCCAATTGCACCAAATCCACCCCGAAGACTAGCCGGATCCATTTGCTATCTCCTCTCTTCTTCCTTCTCCGCGTCGTTTGTCTCGCGCTCCGCCGCTGCGCCCGCTATGCAGTTGTTCCCAGCCTGTCCACCGCCAGCTCCGAAAGAGCCCTCTTGTCCTCGCCGCGGGGGACATCGTCGCCATCCCGGACGCCACCGTGATACGTCCGGCAACTCTCTGGCTCGGCCTTGCGCTTGATGTGTTTGACACATTGTCCGACCGGATTTTTTGTGATTTTTCTAGGTAAAACGATGGATTCTGATGCTTCATCGGACGAGGAGTATGAACTGATGGAGTTTGACCAAATGATTTAAGATGAGTTCTTCGATTCATCAGATGCGGACAAAGAAGTGGGCATGATTATGCCCATGAGCATGCAAGAGGAAATGGACCGGCAAGTGGAGCATATTCTCAACTTTAAGGGCACAATCAAAGTGAGAAGAGTGATCAATCAGGACAGGGTGTCCAGAGCAAAGCTACTGCTCAAGGACTACTTTGCCCCCAAACATATACTTTCCCAGATGATCCATGATTTCGTCACTGCTTTCGCATGCAGAAACCATTATTTTGTGCACTGTGGAGGGAGTGGAGGCACATGACGACTACTTCAAACTCACAAGGGATTACTGCGGCCAACTCTCTTTCTCGGCCAAGCAGATGTGCACGGCTGCTCTAAGGATGCTTGCACTTGGTACTGTGCTACCTCTTGAGCACTGCGTTGATTTTCCCTTGAAGAGGAAAGGGTGATGCAGCAAAGTAGCGTAAGTATTTCCCTCAGTTTTTTAGAACCAAGGTATCAATACAGTAGGAGGCCGCGCACGAGTCCCTCGCACCCGCACAAACAAATAAATCATCGCTACCAACGCGATAAGGGGTTGTCAATCCCTACACGGTCACTTACGAGAGTGAGATCTGATAGATATGATAGGATAATATTTTTGGTATTTTTATGATAAAGAGAAATAAAAGATGCAAGTAAAATAAATGGCAAAGGAAATAACTAAGTATTGGAAGATTAATATGATGGAAGATAGACCTGGGGGCCATAGGTTTCACTAGTGGCTTCTCTCAAGAGCATAAGTATTTACGGTGGGTGAACAAATTACTATTGAGCAATTGACAGAATTGAGCATAGTTATGAGAATATCTAGGTATGATCATGTATATAGGCATCACGTCCGAGACAAGTAGACCGACTCCTGCCTGCATCTACTACTATTACTCCACACATCGACCGCTATCCAGCATGCATCTAGAGTATTAAGTTCAAGAGAACAGAGTAATGCTTTAAGTAAGATGACATGATGTAGACACTAGTAGAAAAAGGGTCAAACGTGAAGCACATTAGTGCCGGTTTGAATTTGAGCCGGCACTAATGTGTACATTAGTGCCGGTTCCAACGGCTAGCCGGGCCGCTCTCATTAGTACCGATCCGTGACGAACCTTTAGCACCGGTTCGTGCCACGAACCGGTACTAAAGTGAGTGGTGGCAGGATGTTGTCAGTCCGGGGCCCCTCCAGCACCTTTAGTACCGGGTCGTATCACGAACCGGTACTAAAGGTCGTCCTACATAGACCCTTCGTCCACCCGAGCTCGCTCTGTTCTTCCCCTTTCCCCTCTCCTCTTTGTTCTTTTCCCTCTTCCTCTCAAGCTCATCACACATTTTGTCCAAGATTTGAAGGCCCCATCCATTCAAATGATCACAAAGTTTAGTAACTCTTTCCTTTCATCTCTCATTGCTAGATTAGCTCGTGCAATGCTTTATATAGTGATTGATTTTTTAGTTTAGTAATTTGGGAGGAATTATATATATGTGCTAGTATTTGATTTATATGCAATCTGAGGTCAAAAATAATACTTAGTTTTGCATATGTAGGTGTGGTTTACTTAGTACCTTCTAAATCTCCGTCGTAACCACCGTCGATCGCTCGCAACGTCCCGTCGCCGGCACCACCTTGTGGTGAGCCTCTTGTTCATAAAGTTCTATATAAAAAATGATGTTTGTGTGATTTGGATATATAGTTACTCGTATAATTATCTTACCCATACGCTGTTTGTTATGCATAGTGCCATGGTTTTGATATCCGTCCCCGTCGGCCCTCGTCCGGGTTATGATTCGGATGTGGTATATTCTCGTTTAACACTATTCATTGCATTTCGTGTTTATGACAAATTATGCCCATCAAGTTGACATAGATATTTGTATGTAGGAGGTAGTTAAACCCGAAATTCCAACCGACCCTATTGTCGAGAGGTTAAATTTAGTTGAAAGAGAAAATGAGGATTTGAAGGAAAAATTGAAAAGAATTGAGGGGGAGAAGATGGAATTGGAGTTGCATGTTGCCAATGTCGTCGATGATCACAAGATTAAGATGGAGAAAATGCGCTTGAAGATTAGAAAGATTAGAAAATATGCCATTCATAATGAGGCTTGATATCATTATGCTGTTGGATCAATTGTTACCTTAGTTGCGATCTTGATCGCATTTGTTGTTGCATTTAAATTCTTTAGCTAGAGAGTTATTTGTTTGTTGCATTAAAGTGTTGTATGCTCTTTATGTATGAACTTTATGTATTGTATTAATTTGATGTTTTCGGTGCTGTGTATTAAAGATGAGCCGGCAATGGATGTACGATGACCGATGCTCTCCCGAGTTCATTAATGGCGTGCGTACTTTTCTGCTTGCGGCTGAGGCAAACAAGCGAGCGGATGGTTTTATGCATTGTCCATGTGCTGGCTGTAAGAATGGTCGCAATTACTCTACGTCAAGAACCATTCACGTCCACCTGTTTGAGTCCGGTTTCATGCCCCACTATAATGTTTGGACCAAGCATGGAGAAAGAGGGGTTATGATGGAAGACAATGAAGAAGAATAGGACGACGACAGCTATCCTGGCCATGGGTTCCCTAAATACGATGATACAATAATGAGGGAAGAAACTGAGCCGGTAATGCGGGAAGAAGTTGAGCCGGCAATGCGGGAAGAAGCTGAAGAAGAGGCATCAGATGAACCCGTTGATGATCTAGGTCGGGCCATTGCCGATGCAAAGAGAAACTGCGCAAGTGATTTGGAGAAGAAGAAGTTGCAGCACATGTTAGAGGATCACAAAAAATTGTTGTACCCGAATTGCGAAGGTGACAAGAAAAAGCTGGGCACCACACTGGAATTGCTGCAATGGAAGGTAGAGAATGGTGTATCTGACAAGGGATTTGGAAAGTTGCTGGTAATGATAAAGGATATGCTTCCAAAGGACAACGAATTGCCCGAGAGTATGTACCAAGCAAACAAGGCTGTCTGCCCTCTAGGGTTAGAGGTGCAGAAGATACATGCATGCCCTAATGATTGCATCCTCTACCGCCATGAGTACGAGGATTTGAACGCTTGCCCGGTATGTGATGCATTGCGCTATAAGATCAGCCGCGATGACCCTGGTGATGTCGAGGGCGAGCGCCCCAGGAAGAAGATTCCTGCCAAGGTGATGTGGTATGCTCCTATAATACCACGGTTGAAATGTTTGTTCCAAAACAAAGAGCATGCCAAGGCGATGCGATGGCACAAAGAAGACCGTAAGAAAGACGGAAAGTTGAGAGTACCCGCTGACGGGTCGCAGTGGAGAAAAATCGAAAGAAAGTACAGGAAGGAGTTTGCAGATGACGCAAGGAACGTATGGTTTGGTCTAAGCGCAGATGGCATTAATCCTTTTGGGGAGCAGAGCAGCAACCATAGCACCTGGCCTGTGACTCTATGTTTGTATAACCTTCCTCCTTGGTTGTGCATGAAGCGGAAGTTCATTATGATGCCAGTGCTCATCCAAGGCCCTAAGAAACCCGACAACGACATTGATGTGTACCTAAGGCCATTAGTTGAAGAACTCTTACAACTGTGGAATGGAACAGGTGTATGTGCGTGGGATGAGCACATGGGGGAAGAATTTGACCTAAAGGCGTTGCTGTTCGTGACCATCAATGATTGGCCTGCTCTCAGTAACCTTTCAGGACAGACAAACAAGGGATAATGCGCATGCACGCACTGTTTGGACGATACCGACAGTATATATTTGGCTAATTGTAAGAAAAATGTGTACCTGGGATATCGTCGATTTCTTCCGAGCAGGCATCCCGTAAGAAAGAAAGGCAAGCATTTCAAAGGTGAGGCGGATCACCGAACGAAGCCTCGCCACCGTACTGGTGCTGATGTACATGATATGGTCAAGGATTTGAAGGTGGTCTTTGGAAAGGTCCTGGTGGACAACCTGTTCCGAATGACGCTGACGGACGCGCATCCATGTGGAAGAAGAAATCTATATTTTGGGACCTGCCCTATTGGAAAGACCTAGAGGTTCGCTCCGCAATCGACGTGATGCACATGACGGAGAATCTTTGTGTGACCCTGCTTGGCTTCTTGGGCGTGTATGGGAAGACAAAAGATACACCTGAGGCACGGGAGGACCAGCAACGTATGCACGGAAAATACGGCATACATCAGGGTCATGCAAGCTACGCTCTTACCAAAGAAGAGAAGAAAATCTTCTTTGAATACCTGCTTAGTGTTAAGGTATCGTCTGCCTTCTCGTCGAATATAAAGGAAATAATAAACATGGCAGAGAAAAAGTTCCAGAACCTAAAGTCTCATGACTGCCACATGATTATGACGCAACTGCTTCCGGTTGCATTGAGGGGGCTTCTACCGGAAAACGTTCGATTAGCCATTGTGAAGCTATGTGCATTTCTCAATGCAATCTCTCAGAAGGTAATCGATCCAGAAATCATACCAAGATTAGAAAATGATTTGGTGCAATGTCTTGTCAGTTTCGAGTTGGTGTTCCCACCATCCTTCTTCAACATCATGACGCACGTCCTAGTTCACCTATGAGAAGAGATTAACGTTTTGGGTCCTGTATTTCTACACAATATGTTCCCCTTTGAGAGGTTCATGGGAGTCTTAAAGAAATATGTTCATAACCGTGCTAGGCCAGAAGGAAGCATCTCCAAGGTCCATGAAAATAAGGAGATCATTGAGTTTTGTATTGACTTTATTCCTGACCTTAAACCGATTGGTGTTCCTGAATCGCGGCATAAGGGCAGACTAGATGGAAAAGGCATGCTAGGAGGGGAACAAATAATATGTACGGACAGACATTCTCTCACTGAAGCACACTACACAGTTCTACAGAATTCCGCCTTGGTGGCTCCGTATATGGATGAACACAAGAATTTGCTACGCTCCAAACACCCGGAGCGGTCTGATGACTGGATTACACGTGAACAAACCAGGAGTTTCGCCAGCTGGTTGCAAACACGTACCATGCATGACACCTCTATTGAAGATGACCTATACTTGCCGTCCCAGTTACCATCTTCGAATATAATGACTTTCAAAAGGTACGAGATAAATGGTAATACATTTTACACGATCGCCCAAGATAAGAAGAGCACCAACCAAAACAGTGGTGTCCGCTTTGATGCAGAAACCAAGACAGGAAAGGAAACATATTATGGTTATATACAGAACATATGGGAACTTGACTATCGACGTGGTTTGAAGGTCCCTTTGTTTCGGTGCAAATGGGTCAATATGACACAAGGCGTGGTAACGGAAGACCCGCAGTACGGAATGACAACAGTGGATCTCAATAATCTTGCGTATGCAGATGAACCATTCGTCCCAACCAATGATGTGGCACATGTTTTCTATGTGAAGGATATGTCTACCAAGCCAAGAAAAAGAAAAGATAAGGAAGCGAATGCATCGTACGATGAGCCAAAGCGGCACATAGTTTTTTCTAGGAAGAGAAACATCATGGGAGTGGATGACAAGACAGACATGTCAGAAGATTATGAAAAGTTTGATGAAATTGCTCCATTCACAGTGAATATTGACCCGAGCATCCCGTTAAATGATGAAGATTTTCCATGGTTACGGCGCAAAGGGACACACGCGAAGAAAAAGTTTCACACCCAAAGATTTAGGATGTGATCGGCTTCACTATCATCACTTTCTTCTGTGTTTCACACCCAGAAGGGAATCTCTGTAATAGTTAGGGTAGTTATGTGTTTTGGCATTTGAAACGCGAAGAAATTTTATGTGCAAACAAATTTTTTCATGCATTTACTGATTTTTTTAAAGCTAAATGACCCTGAGATTGAAAAGCATTTCAAATGAACTCAGAAAATGTTGAAAGTTGGCATGGTATCATAATTTCACCTACATAGCATGTGCAAAAAAGTAGAGAGTGTTACCGCAAAAACTGGATGCATTTCGTGTACTAAATGGACAATCTCTTTCGAAGTATCAGTGTTTTGGACGAAAACTCATCCGTTACAAAAGGCATTTCATTTTTTAAATAACCTAAGCATTACAAAATTGAATATAATGATAAAACACACTAATATTAAATATAAGAAAAAAGAATCACTGAAAAATCTATTCTCAAAGTTAAGTTATTCACAAACTAGTGATTCACACAAATTTCAAATAAATCAAAATTTAAACTATTCAAATTTGTAAACTACCGGTACTAACAAAAAGTTTGTAATTTTTTGTACCTAAAGCAAAAATATTCACAAAGAAACTCTAAATACAATAAAAAAACAACTCAAACAAAAATAAATAAAGCAAAAAAATAAGAAATAAAAGCCCACATACTGCGCCACAGCGGCCTGCATACGACTAGAAACCCAACCTGTTGTTGGGCCAGGATGCAGGCCCGCAAAGGCACAGTAGGCCCAGAGGGCAGCACAGAACATTTAGGCCCAGTAGGCCTGCTTTGGAGAGGAGCTCGAGGGAGCTACCGCACTGGGGCTTATAAACCAGTGCGGACGCCCCTCGGCTGGCGAGGTGGGACTAAACATTTCGCACCGCACCTGCGCCAGCGCACCCCCTTTAGTGCCGGGTGGTGGCACCAACAGGTACTAAAGGGCCCCCCCTTTAGTACCTGTTGGTGCCACCACCCGGCACTAAAGGGGGTGCGCTTCCCGCCGCTTGGCCTGGCCAAAACAGGCATTTAGTATCGGTTGGTGGCTCCAACCGGTACTAAAGGTCCATCCTATATAATTAAACACTTCAAAAATTTTAGTTTCTCCTCTGTTTCTTCTCCTCTGCCCCGTCGCCCGCCGCCCCCGTCTCCATAACCCTCGTCACCGCCCCCGTCCCCGTCGTCGCCGCCCCGTCGTCCCCGTCCCCGTCGTCCCCGTCGTCACCGCCGCGCCGTCCCGGCCCGTCCCGCATCGTCCTCGTCCCCGTCATCGCCACTCCGTCCCCGTCGTCGCCGCCCCGGCCTGTCCCCGTCGTCGCCGCCCCGTCCCTGTCCCCGTCGTCGCCATCCCCGTCGTCGCCGTCCCCGTCACCGCCCCCCGCCGCCTCTCGCCTTGCCGGTGAGCACACACATACATACATTTTTTTAGTTTTTTAGTTATAGAAATAGTTATAAAAATGTTAGAAATTTTTCTTTTTTTAGTTATAGAAATAGTTAGTTATATAGCATTGTTAGAAATGTTATAGAAATGTTAGAATTGTTAGAAATTTTTCTGTTTTTTAGTTATAGAAATAGTTATAAAATAGTTACAATTGTTAGAAATTTTTCTGTTTTTTAGTTATAGAAATAGTTATAAAAAGGTTAGAAATTTTTCTTTTTTTAGTTATAGAAATATTAGAAATGTTATACAAATGTTAGTTATATATATAGAAATGTTATAAATTTTTTTTCTGTTTTTTAGTTATAGAAATATTAGAAATATTATAGAAATGTTAGTTATATAGCATTGTTAGAAATGTTATAGGAATGTTAGTCATATAGAAATGTTAGAAATTTTAGTTATCAAAATCCAATCATTAGAAAAATGTTACTTTTTACGGGTATATAGCTAGTATTTGTTCTCGACGATGCCCGACCCGCATCCTCGCCGTCGACCCGTCCGCGACGACGTCCGGCTGACCCATGTCCGGGACTGGGCTCCGCCGGGCTGGCACTGGGAGGTGCTGCCTGGAGGGGCGCGCCGCTTGATGAGGAACCCGGCCTCGGGTCCCGTCGTCGACCCTGATCTCGTTTGGTGGCGTTCGTGTGGGCCAGTTTTGGTGCGGAGGGAGCCGGCCCCGCCGGAGGTGGTACGTCGCCGTGTCAGGGAGGAGGACGAGCACGTCCATCGCTACATGGTTGCGTTAGAGGGCGGCAGGTTCTCCAATACCTGGCAGTTTCTTCAGGGATCTCACTTCAGCTATGATCCTGTGAGGGTTCCTTCTCTTTGGGTGTCCACCGCCCGTGCCGCAGGAACCGCGAGTGTCCTAGATTCTTTTGTAGTATTCGATCTTTATTAGCTACCTAGCCAGTGATGTACTCGATATATAATATTCGAGACGATGTATTCGAGATTATATATTATTCGAGACGGTGTATTCGAGATTATATCTATTATTCGAGACGATGTATTCGAGATTATATCTATTATTCAAGACGATGTATTCGAGATTATATCTATTATTCGAGACGATGTATTCGAGATTATATTCGATGATGCTTATTATGTACTATGATTGATTCAGTTTTTCCTTATTAATTGATTGCATCCATGCATTGTAATTTGAATATATTTCTTTTGGATTAGTTAAACAAAACGTATGGCGGACAATACCGGCAGAGAGGGAGAAGGGGCCCTGTTCAATATCATACACAATCCTCGCGGGCCAGATGATGATCAGAATGAAGAAGATATTGACGGCTCCGAATATCTAAACAACACCGGGGAGGGTGATATGATATTCGATCGCGACGACCGATTGATGAAGTCGTGAACTATGAACATGACGAAGAAAATGTTGATCTTGAAATAACAAAGACCGGCGAGGTATATATATTTATATAAGCAGGCATCTGGTGATCATCACATGTTTTAAATGACTTGAAGATATATTAACGAATTGATCTTTCTTCTTTCAGCCATCCAGATCGAGCAAATCTTCAGGCAACAGGAAGAAACGAGGCCCGAACAAAAAGTTGAAGGAGGGCGTAAAGTACAATATCGAGGCAATCAGACCTAATGGCGAACCATTCGCGCCTAAGAAGATTGCGGACAAGTTCGTTCGTCAGTGCGGAGTTCTTGTGAAGGACCAACTCCCGATCTCCCTTCAAGAATGGAGAGAGTCATCAAAGCCACGTCCAGGAGTTACTTTTGTCGACGACAGACAAAAAGATTTGCTTTGGGAAATGCTCATGGAACATTTCACCCTACCAGATCATTTCACAATTGCAGATGTGGAGAAAGTCAAGGACGCTGCTCTTAGGAAGATGGCGGTTGCATTCAAGAACCACAAGATTCGTGAATGGGACAAGTACGTCAACGGAGGAAGGAAGACTCCAGTATTCGAGGGAACACTAGAGAACCAAAGTGCTCTTGGGACGATTTCGTGAAATTCAAGGATTCAGAATTATCTAAGGAACGGTCGAGAATAAACAAGGCCAATGCCGCAAAAAAGGATAAGTTCCATAAGCTGGGGCCAGGTGGCTATGCGGTGGGAATGCCTAAGTGGGATAAGTCTGAGAAAGAGATGCTGGATGTAGGTGTCACTCCAGAAACATTGAGCTGGCCCCCCAGGTGCAGGACTTGGTTCTATGCGCATGGGGGGGAGTTGGACCCGAAGACAGGCAAAGTTTCCAAAAAGGCATGTCTGGACAGAGCCGAAGATAAGCTATTTGTTGCAATAGAAGAGGCTCGATCCGGATTGTTCGAGCCCAATAGAGAGAACGACGAGCTTACGCGTGCCCTGGAAAATCCTGAACACCCGGGAAGAACACGAGGCATGGGCGCTATTCCGTGGTATGAGGGGTTTTCGGACTGGAACGCCGACTACAGAACCCGTGCAAGAAAGAAGATTGCGGAGGAGAAGAAGAGGAAGATGGAGGAGGAGCAGAGGAAGCTAGACTATGAACACCTTCAAGGCCTAGAATCAGCGCACGCAGACTTGGCAATCAAATTCCAGTGGCAGCAGGAGCAGATCGACTCACTTAGCCAGCAAAGGGGGTCTCAGCAGCTAGCGGATGATCCACCAATGGATAGCACCGTCCCATCCATGCCGAGAAGCAGTGTGGGTTCCGCCCCGGGCGACGCATTGCTGGATAGCTACCCAGTGGATGACATCATGGAGAACACTAACTGCAAGCTACACTTCAAAAGGAAGAACATATCCATGAAGGTGGCGGACGCCCTTGCTTTTACAAATCCCCCCGAGGCAACCTTCCATTACAACCCGATTCCAGCGGGCTATGCTCGTGTCTTTGTTGATGAGGTGGTGGACCAATATTCGGGGCTAGAGCTTGACATTCTTGGAGGTGACGATGAGCACACACTAGAAGAGGCCAACCATCATATTATCCTATGGAGAAAGGATTGCATCATCTTTCGAAGGCCACCAACACCGCGTCATCCGACTCCTCGTCGCAGTCCGCCACCGAGTCAGCAGACTCCCGCTCCTTCAAGTCCACCAACAAGTCAGGCCACTCCTCCTCCAAGTCCGGCACAGCTTTAGGCCACTCCTCCTCCAAGTCCGGCAAAGCGTCAGGCCACTCCTTCTCCAAGTCCGGCACAGATTCAGGCCACTCCTCCTCCAAGTCCGGCACAGCTTTAGGCCACTCCTCCTCCTCCAACTCAGCCACGTCAGCCGTCTTCGCCGCCTCAGCAATCACGGAAGAGAGCCGCCTCAGCTATGGTGCGTAGTGGTACAAGTCGAGGTAGTACTGTAGGTACAGGCGGAGGCAAGCGATTTCAATATGGTCCAAGCCTCGCGCCTCTTCCGCAGAGTCCTTATGACAAGTCCAAGGAGGAAAACGTAGCCATATCGAAGGCCGAGGTGGAAGCCCATTTTGCACCGAAACCGCCACCGCCGCCAAGGAAGAAAGTTCATGTGGAAAAGATTGACCACTTCATTCATATGGCTAGACCACCAGCTCCCAAGCTTGTTGACACAGACTATGAGCGCCACCTCAGGAAGTTAAATCGAGCACGTCTATAGAAAGAGGCGAGCTCGAGCTCGAGCAAATCAGCTGGCAAAAAATGCGGTAAAACCATTCCCCAGCTGGGAGAACAGGTGGCGCAATCAACCCCCCCCCCCCCCCGCTTGTTGTGCCAACAACACATGAGAGTAGGCGCACCCAATATTATTGTGGGAAAACCATTAACGTTCCCGGGGTGGGCGATGTGGTAATAACCGAGGATCATATTGCGCAGGCTGAATCGGTCGGGATCACTGTTGGACAACTCCTCGATATCGAGCCCATGTCTCCGACTAGAGAGAAGGAAATAAAACGGAAATATGCCCGGGGCCAACCTTTGGTCGAGCCAGAGGAGGTCAATAAGCTCCCAACGAGAATGTATGCATTGCATCAATGGTACATGGGCATTACCAAGATTTCCAATCGAGAGTCCCTCATGGTGAATGTTAACGAGGAGCATTACTACCATAAGAAAGCTGTGACCGTTGAGTATTCAGAACTTTTTCAGCTATACAATAAAGACGCACTCGACAAATCTATCATCAGTTGCTATTGTCTGTAAGTGATTTCTTTCTGTAATTTAAGTCTCAAGCTAGCTGATCATTTTGATCAATCATTACCTGTAATTATCCTCATTATATTCTTTTCTGTGGTATTATGCAGGATGAAGATTTATGAAATGAAAAAATGTGGATGCTATGGCATTGGGTTCGTTGACCCAAATACTATTAATGAATACACATGGAAAATAGATCCATATCACGCAAAATGTGTAGAGGAAAGCATGCTACAGTTCTTCAAGGAACTCAAATACAATGAAGATATACTACTTCCTTACAACTTCCAGTGAGTCACACTGTCTTGTACTACAAATTCTGTTTTTCCCTACTAGCTATAGCTACATGTTTTTGCTTACATATGCCCGCTTAATTAAGACATGCAAACGTGTGTGCATGCAGATTTCACTGGATCTTGTTAATCATTAAAGTTGATAAAGGAACAGTTGAAGTACTAGACTCGCTACTTAAGAAAGCAAGTGACTACAGCATCGTGAAGGGGATAGTCAACAGGTAATTTCAATCATTATTAACTATATCTCGGCCTATTTAATTAGTTCGTCATTTCCTGATAACAACTATTTAATAACCCATTTATTCATTTTCTTTGTCGGCGGGCAGGGCTTGTGCAAAGTTCATCAGGGTCACTCCAGGCCCATGGAAACAAAGTCTGAAATGGTATCGACCCAAGGTAAGTAATTAAGTAGTACTAGCTAGCTGTCATCTCTTTAATTATCATGCTTGATTAATTATTATCTGATCAAAA
The DNA here is from genome assembly GCF_056163025.1 of Triticum urartu. Lineage (NCBI taxonomy): Eukaryota > Viridiplantae > Streptophyta > Magnoliopsida > Poales > Poaceae > Triticum > Triticum urartu. The sequence goes on from NC_141878.1 coordinate 104,138,889, forward strand.
TTCCATTCTTGTAAAGGCCCTGAGGCAGGCGCCGGGGAATGATCTATGTGCATACTACGTTTGCGAGAACATTCGCATGATGGCGTCCGAAAGGAGCAAATCTCAAAGACAGGAGTGGGTATGATATCGATTGTCACAACACTATTCACAATTTTACACCATTATTGATATCTATGTTGGGGAACGTAGCATAAATTCAAAATTTTCCTACGTGTCACCAAGATCTATCTATGGAGTCATCTAGCAACGAGGGAGGAGTGGATCTACATACCCTTGTAGATCGCACGCGGAAGCGTTCAAGAGAACGGGGTTGATGGAGTCGTACTCGTCGTGATTCAAATCACCGATGATCCTAGCGCCGAACGGACGGCACCTCCGCGTTCAACACACGTACGGAACGGAGACGTCTCCCACGCCTTGATCCAGCAAGGAGGAGGGAGAGGTTGATGGAGATCCAGCAGCACGACGGCATGGTGGAAGTAGCGGGATTCCAACAGGGCTTCGCTAAGCGCTGCGGGAGGAGGGAGATGTGTCACGGGAGGGAGAGGGAGGCGCCAGGCCTTAGGTATGGTTGCTCCTCCTTTTCCCCACTATATATAGGGCCAAGGGAGAGGGGGGAGGCGCAGCCCTTGCCCCTTCCTCCAAGGAAGGGTGCGGCCAAGGGGGGGGGAGGAGTCCATCCTCCCCAAGGCACCTCGGAGGTGCCTTCCCCCTTTAGGACTCTCCCTTTTTCTCTCTCTCTTGGCGCATGGGCCTCTTGGGGCTGGTGCCCTTGGCCCATATAGGCCAAGGCACACCCCCTACAGCCCATGTGGCCCCCCGGGGCAGGTGGCCCCACCCGGTGGACCCCCGGGACCCTTCCGGTGGTCCCGGTACAATACCGGTGACCCCGAAACTTGTCCCGATGGCCGAAATAGCACTTCCTATATATAATTCTTTACCTCCGGACCATTCCGGAACTCCTCGTGACGTCCGGGGTCTCATCCGGGACTCCGAACAACTTTCGGGTTACCGCATACTAATATCTCTATAACCCTAGCGTCACCGAACCTTAAGTGTGTAGACCCTACGGGTTCGGGAAGCATGCAGACATGACCGAGACGTTCTCCGGTCAATAACCAACAGCGGGATCTGGATACCCATGTTGGCTCCCACATGTTCCACGATGATCTCATCGGATGAACCACGATGTCAAGGACTTAATCAATCCCGTATACAATTCCCTTTATCTAGCGGTATTGTACTTGCCCGAGATTCGATCGTCGGTATCCCTATACCTTGTTCAATCTCGTTACCGGCAAGTCTCTTTACTCGTTCCACAACACATCATCCCGTGATCAACTCCTTGATCACATTGTGCACATTATGATGATGTCCTACCGAGTGGGCCCAGAGATACCTCTCCGTTTACACGGAGTGACAAATCCCAGTCTCGATTCGTGCCAACCCAACAGACACTTTCGGAGATACCTGTAATGCACCTTTATAGTCACCCAGTTACGTTGTGACGTTTGATACACCCAAAGCACTCCTACGGTATCCGGGAGTTGCACAATCTCATGGTCTAAGGAAATGATACTTGACATTAGAAAAGCTTTAGCATACGAACTACACGATCTAGTGCTATGCTTAGGATTGGGTCTTGTCCATCACATCATTCTCCTAATGATGTGATCCCGTTATCAATGACATCCAATGTCCATGGTCAGGAAACCGTAACCATCTATTGATCAACGAGCTAGTTAACTAGAGGCTTACTAGGGACATGGTGTTGTCTATGTATCCACACATGTATCTGAGTTTCCTATCAATACAATTATAGCATGGATAATAAACGATTATCATGAACAAGGAAATATAATAATAACTAATTTATTATTGCCTCTAGGGCATATTTCCAACAGTCTCCCACTTACACTAGAGTCAATAATATAGTTCACATCGCCATGTGATTAACACTCACAGGTCACATCGCCATGTAACCAACATCCAAAGAGTTTACTAGAGTCAATAATCTAGTTCACATCACTATGTGATTAACACTCAATGAGTTCTGGGTTTGATCATGTTGCTTGTGAGAGAGGTTTTAGTCAACGGGTCTGAACCTTTCAGATCCGTGTGTGCTTTACAAATCTTTATGTCATCTCCTAGATGCAGCTACCACGTTCTATTTGGAGCTAATCCAAATAACTGTTCTACTTGGAGCTATTCTAAATTGTTGCTCCATTATACGTATCCGGCATCTCTACTCAGAGCTATCCGGATAGGTGTTAAGCTTGCATCGACGTAACCCTTTACGACGAACTCTTTTACCACCTCCATAATCGAGAAAATTCCTTAGTCCACTAGTTACTAAGGATAACTTTGACCGCTGTCTTGTGATCCATTCTTGGATCACTCTTGTACCCCTTGACTGACTCATGGCAAGGCACACTTCAGGTGCGGTACACAGCATAGCATACTGTAGAGCCTACGTCTTAAGCATAGGGGACGACCTTCGTCCTTTCTCTCTATTCTGCCGTGGTCGAGCTTTAAGTCTTAACTTCATACCTTACAACTCAGGCAAGAACTCCTTCTTTGACTGATCCATCTTGAACACCTTCAAGATCACGTCAAGGTATGTGCTCATTTGAAAGTACCATTAAGCGTTTTGATCTATCCTTATAGATCTTGATGCTCAATGCTCAAGTAGCTTAATCCAGGCTTTCCATTAAAAAACACTTTCCAAACAACCCTACATGCTTTCCAGAAATTCTACGTCATTTCTGATCCACAATATGTCAACAACATATACTCATCAGAAATTTTATAGTGCTCCCACTCACTTCTTTGGAAATACAAGTTTCTCATAAACTTTGTATACACCCAAATCTTTGATCATCTCATCAAAGCATACATTCCAACTCCGAGATGCTTACTCCAGTCCTTAGAAGGATTGCTGGAGCTTTGCATACTTATTAGCATATTTCAGGATTGACGAAACCTTCCGGTTGTATCACATATAACCTTTCCTCAAAAGAAAATCGTCGAGGAAACAATGTTTTGACATCCTATCTGCAAGATTTCATAAATAATGCAGTAATCGCTAATATAATTCCAACAGACTCTCAGCATCGCTATGAGTGAGAAAATCTCACCGTGGTCAACTCCTTGAACTTGTCGGGAAACACCTTAACGACAAGTCGAGCTTTCTCAATGGTGACACTTACCATCATTGTCTGTCTTCCTTTAAAAATCCATCTGTACTTAACAGCCTTACAACCATCGAGCTGTTCTGTCAAAGTCTACACTTTGTTTTCATACATGGAGGCCTCGAGCCATTTATCGGAATCCGGGCCCACCATCGCTTCTCCATAGCTCGTAGGTTCATTGTTGTCTAGCAACATGACTTCCAAGACAGGATTACGTACCATTCTGAAGTAGTACGCATCCTTGTCATCCTACGATGTTTGGTAGTGACTTGATCTGAAGTCTCATGATCAATATCATAAGCTTCCACTTCAATTGGTGTAGGTGCCACAGGAACAACTCTTTGTGCCCTGCTATACACTAGTTGAAGTAACGGTTCAATAACCTCATCAAGTCTCCACCATCCTCCCACTCAATTCTTTCGAGAGAAACTTTTCCTCGAGAAAGGACCTGATTCTAGAAACAATCCCTTATTGCTTTCGAATATGAGACAGGAGGTATACCCAACTGTTCCGGGTGTCCTATGAAGATGCATTTATCCGCTTTAGGTTCGAGCTTATCAGCCTGAAACTTTTTCACAAAAGCGTCGCAGTCCCAAACTTTTAAGAAATGACAGCTTAGGTTTCTCTAAACCATAGTCCATACGGTGTCATCTCATCGGAATTACATGGTGCCCTATTTAAAGTGAATGTGGTTGTCTCTAATGCCTAACCCATAAACTATCGTGGTAATTCGATAAGAGACATCATGGTATGCATCATATCCAATAGGATGCAGTTATGATGTTCGGACACACCATCACACTATGGTGTTCCAGGCTGTATTAGTTGTGAAACAATTTCCACAATGTCTTAATTCTGTGCCAAACTCGTAATTCAGATATTCATCTCTATGATCATATCATAGATATTTTATCCTCTTGTCACGACGATCTTTCAACTTCACCCTGAAATTACTTGAACCTTTCAACAATTCAGACTCGTGATTCATCAAGTAAATATACTCAACATCTACTCAAATCATCTGTGAAGTAAGAACATAACGATATCCACTACATGCCTCAGCACTCATTGGATTGCACACATCAAAATGTATTACTTCCAACAAGTTGCTTTCTAGTTCCATTTTACTGGAAACGAGGCTTTCAGTCATCTTGCCCATGTGGCATGATTTGCATGTCTCAAGTGATTCAAAATCAAGTGAGTTCAAACGGTCCATTTGCATGGAGTTTCTTCATGCATATACACCAATAGACATGGTTCGCATGTCTCAAACTTTTCAAAAATGAGTGAGCCCAAAGATCCATCAACATGGAGCTTCTTCATGCGTTTTATACCGATATGACTTACGTGGCAGTGCCACAAGTAGGTGGTACTATCATTGCTATCTTTTGGCATGAACATGTGTATCACTATGATCGAGATTCAATAAACCATTCATTTTAGGTGTAAGACCATTGAAGGTATTATTCAAATAAACAGAGTAACCGTTATTCTCCTTAAATGAATAACCGTATTGCGACAGACATAATCCAATCATGTCTATGCTCAACGCAAACACCAATCTCGATGGTAGAGGGAGCGTGCGATGCTTGATCATATCAACATTGGAAACACTTCCAACACATATCATCAGCTCACCTTTAGCTAGTCTCCGTTTATTCCGTAGCTTTTATTTCGAGTTACTAACACTTAGCAACCGAACCGGTATCTAATACCCTGGTGCTACTAGGAGTACTAGTAAAGTACACATCAACACAATGTATATCCAATATACTTCTATCGACTTTGCCAGCCTTCTCATCTACCAAGTATCTAGGGTAATTCTGCTCCAGTGGCTGTTCCCCTTATTACAGAAGCACTTAGTCTCGGGTTTGGGTTCAACTTTGGGTCTCTTCACTAGAGCAGCAGCTGAATTGCCGTTTCATGAAGTATCCCTTCTTTCCCTTGCCCTTCTTGAAACTAGTGGTTTAACAAACCATCAACAATTGATGCTCCTTCTTGATTTCTACTTTTGTGGTGTCAAACATCGCGAATATCTCAAGGATCATCATATATGTCCCTGATATATTATAGTTCATCACGAAGCTCTAGCAGCTTGGTGGTAATGACTTCAGAGAAACATCACTATCTCATCTGGAAGATCAACTCCCACTCGATTCAAATGATTGTTGTACTCAGACAATCTGAGCACAAGCTCAACAATTGAGCTTTTATCCTTAGTTTGCAGGCTAAGAAAATCGTCGGAGGTCTTATACCTTTTGACGTGGGCACGAGCCTGAAATCCCAATTTCAGCCCTCAAAACATCTCATATGTTTTGCGACGTTTCAAAACCGTCTTCGGTGCCTCAATTCTAAACCGTTTAACTGATATCACGTAGTTATCAAAATGTGTATGTCAGATGTTCGCAACATCCACAGACAACGTTCGAGGTTTAGCACACTGAGCGGTGCATTAAGGACATAAGCCTTTTAAGAAGCAATGAGGACAATCCTCAGTTTACGGACCTAGTCCGCATAATTGTTACTATCAACTTTCAACTAATTTTTCTCTAGGAACATATCTAAACAGTAGAACTGAAACGCGAGCTACGACATAATTTGCAAAATCCTTTTTGACTATGTTCAGGATAATTAAGTTCATCTTATGAACTCCCACTCAGATAGACATCCCTCTAGTCATCTAAGTGATTACATGATCCGAGTCAACTAGGCCGTGTCCGATCAACACGTGAGACGGACTAGTCAACGTCGGTGAACATCTTCATGTTGATCGTATCTTCTATACGACTCATGCTCGACCTTTCGGTCTTCTGTGTTCCGAGGCCATGTCTGTACATGCTAGGCTCGTCAAGTTAACCCTAAGTGTTTTTGCATGTGTAAAACTGTCTTACACCCGTTGTATGTGAACGTAAGGATCCATCACACCCGATTAACACGTGGTGCTTAGAAACGACGAACTGTAGCAACGGTGCACAGTTAGGGGAGAACACTTCTTGAAATTTTAATGAGGGATCATCTTATTTACTACCGTCGTTCTAAGTAAACAAGATGCATAAACATAATAAACATCACACGCAATTATATAGTAGTGACATGATATGGCCAATATCATATAGCTCCTTCGATCTCCATCTTCGAGGCTCCATGATCATCTTGTCACCGGTATGACACCATGATCTCCATCATCGTGTCTTCTTGAAGTTGTCTCGTCATCGACATGCAAGTCGTGATTCCCTTGACAAGAACATGATCAATCTCATACATCACATATATCATTCATCACATCCTTTTGGCCATATCACATCACATAGCATACCCTGCAAAAACAAGTTAGACGTCCTCTAATTGTTGTTTGCATGTTTTACGTGGCTGCTATGGGTTTCTAGCAAGAACGTTTCTTACCTACGCAAAGACCACAACGTGATATGCCAATTGCTATTTACCCTTCATAAGGACCCTTTTCATCGAATCCGATCCGACTAAAGTAGGAGAGACAGACACCCGCTAGCCACCTTATGCAACTAGTGCATGTCAATCGGTGGAACCTGTCTCACGTAAGAGTACGTGTAAGGTCGGTCCGGGCCGCTTCATCCCACGATGCCGCCGAATCAAGATAAGACTAGTAACGGCAAGCATATTGAACAAAATCAACACCCACAACTACTTTGTGTTCTACTCGTGCATAGAAACTACGCATAGACCTAGCTCATGATGCCACTGTTGGGGAACGTAGCATAAATTCAAAATTTTCCTACGTGTCACCAAGATCTATCTATGGAGTCATCTAGCAACGAGGGAGGAGTGGATCTACATACCCTTGTAGATCGCACGCGGAAGCGTTCAAGAGAACGGGGTTGATGGAGTCGTACTCGTCGTGATTCAAATCGCCGATGATCCTAGCGCCGAACAGACGGCACCTCCGCGTTCAACACACGGACGGAACGGAGACATCTCCCACGCCTTGATCCAGCAAGGAGGAGGGAGAGGTTGATGGAGATCCAGCAGCACGACGGCATGGTGGAAGTAGCGGGATTCCAACAGGGCTTCGCTAAGCGCTGCGGGAGGAGGGAGATGTGTCACGGGAGGGAGAGGGAGGCGCCATGCCTTAGGTATGGTTGCTCCTCCTTTTCCCCACTATATATAGGGCCAAGGGAGAGGGGGGAGGCGCAACCCTTTCCCCTTCCTCCAAGGAAAGGGTGAGGCCAAGGGGGGGGGGAGGAGTCCATCCTCCCCAAGGCACCTCGGAGGTGCCTTCCCCCTTTAGGACTCTCCCCTCCTCTTGTCCCTTTGGCGCATGGGCCTCTAGGGGCTGGTGCCCTTGGCCCATGTAGGCAAAGGCGCACCCCCTACAGCCCATGTGGCCCCCCGGGGCAGGTGGCCCCACCTGGTGGACCCCCGGGACCCTTCCGGTGGTCCCGGTACAATACCGGTGACCCCGAAACTTGTCCCGATGGCCGAAATAGCACTTCCTATATATAATTCTTTACCTCCGGACCATTCCAGAACTCCTCGTGACGTCCGGGATCTCATCCGGGACTCCGAACAACTTTCGGGTTACCGCATACTAATATCTCTATAACCCTAGCGTCACCGAACCTTAAGTGTGTAGACCCTACGGGTTCGGGAAGCATGCAGACATGACCGAGACGTTCTCCGGTCAATAACCAACAGCGGGATCTGGATACCCATGTTGGCTCCCACATGTTCCACGATGATCTCATCGGATGAACCACGATGTCAAGGACTTAATCAATCCCGTATACAATTCCCTTTGTCTAGCGGTATTGTACTTGCCCGAGATTCGATCGTCGGTATCCCTATACCTTGTTCAATCTCGTTACCGGCAAGTCTCTTTACTCGTTCCACAACACATCATCCCGTGATCAACTCCTTGATCACATTGTGCACATTATGATGATGTCCTACCGAGTGGGCCCAGAGATACCTCTCCGTTTACACGGAGTGACAAATCCCAGTCTCGATTCGTGCCAACCCAACAGACACTTTCGGAGATACCTGTAATGCACCTTTATAGTCACCCAGTTACGTTGTGACGTTTGATACACCCAAAGCACTCCTACGGTATCCGGGAGTTGCACAATCTCATGGTCTAAGGAAATGATACTTGACATTAGAAAAGCTTTAGCATACGAACTACACGATCTAGTGCTATGCTTAGGATTGGGTCTTGTCCATCACATCATTCTCCTAATGATGTGATCCCGTTATCAACGACATCCAATGTCCATGGTCAGGAAACCGTAACCATCTATTGATCAACGAGCTAGTCAACTAGAGGCTTACTAGGGACATGGTGTTGTCTATGTATCCACACATGTATCTGAGTTTCCTATCAATACAATTATAGCATGGATAATAAACGATTATCATGAACAAGGAAATATAATAATAACTAATTTATTATTACCTCTAGGGCATATTTCCAACAATCTAGTCACATAACTAATACACATGCATATTGATCTCCTTCTTAACAGTTCAAAGAGGTGCGAGACAAGCTCCTAGCACAGGACCACATAGAAGCAATTCAAGAGGAAATAGCGGGATTTTTGTTCGACCAGGTCATAGATCCCAAAAGAGAATACTATTACCCGCTACCGCCCCCACGAACCACTTCCAATTGTTATCGTGCTCCGAAGGCACCAATTAGCTAGGCTAATGCCACTGGCTCCGAAGGCACCAATTAGGAGAAATTGTATATATATATACACATGTGTGTATATATGTGTGAATTAATTAATGGTGGTTGTGAGACATTCGATGATATATATATATATATATTATGATCGGTTCTACTAGAAATTCTATTTATATATATGCATAACATGTACAATATGTAGTATCGTAAAATACCAGCAAACGAAAAAGAATTAAATGGAAAACACAAAATTAAATGAAAAAGAAATCATAAACCCAAAACCCCCCCAACATTTTAATACCGGTTGGTGACACCAACTGGTACTAAAGGGCTCCCTGCCCCCGAAGCTGGCTCGTGCCACGTGGTTGCCCTTTAGCACCGGTTCGTGCTGAACCGGTACTAAAGGGGAGGGGCTTTAGTGCCTACATTTTAGCGCCGGTTACCAAACCGGCACTAAAGGGCCTTACGAACCGGTGCTATTGCCCAGTTCTGCACTAGTGAGAGGGATAAACTCATGCAATATGATATAAACCCCATCTTATTATTCTCGATGGCAATAATACAATACGTGCCTTGCTGCCCCTACTGTCACTGGGAAAGGACACCGCAAGATTGAACCCAAAGCTAAGCACTTCTCCCATTGCAAGAAAGATCAATCTAGTAGGCCAAACCAAACTGATAATTCGAAGAGACTTGCAAAGATAACCAATCATACATAAAAGAATTCAGAGAAGATTCAAATATTGTTCATAGATAAACTTGATCATAAACCCACAATTCATCGGTCTCAACAAACACATCGCCAAAGAAGATTATATCGAATAGATCTCCACAAGAGAGGAGGTGAACTTTGTATTGAGATCCAAAAAGAGAGAAGAAGCCATCTAGCTAATAACTATGGACCCGTAGGTCTGAAGTAAACTACTCACACTTCATCAGAGAGGCGATGGTGTTGATGTAGAAGCCCTCCATGATCGATGCCCCCTCCGGCGGAGCTTCGGAAAAGGCCCCAAGATGGGATCTCATGGATACGGAATGTTACGGTGGTGGAATTAGGGTTTTGGCTCCCTATCTGGTAGTTTTGGGGTACGTGGGTATATATAGGAGGAAGGAGTACGTCGGTGGAGCAACAGGGGGCCCACTAGGGTGGAGGGCGCGCCTGGGGGGTAGGCGCACCCTCCTACCTCGTGCCTTCCTCGTTGATTGCTTGACGTAGGGTCCAAGTCCTCTGGATCATGTTCGTTCCGAAAATCACGTTCCCGAAGGTTTCATTCCGTTTGATATTCTTTTTCTGCGAAACCCTAAAATAGGCAAAAAAATATCAATTCTGGGCTGGGCCTCCGGTTAATAGGTTAGTCCAAAAAATAATATAAAAGTGTATAATAAAGCCCAATAATGTCCAAAACAGAATATAATATAGCATGGAACAATCAAAAATTATAGATACGTTGGAGACGTATCATACTGCTGCAGACACGGTTGGTGAGATGGTCAGGATGGGGGAGAGCACGTGCCTGAAGACTACTGTCAAGTTTGCTCGCGCCGTGGTGGAGGTGTTTGGACCTAAGTATCTCAGAGAATCAAATGCACAGGACACGGAGAAGTTGTTGGCTATTGAAGAGGCAAGGGGTTTTCCAGGAATGCTCGAATCAATTGATTGCATGCATTAGCAATGGAAGAACTGCCCCAAGGTCTGTGAGGAATGTATCAAGGTCACACCATAGAGGTCACCATCATACTAGAAGCGGTGGCGTCACATGACTTATGAATTTGGCATGCTTTCTTTAGAATGTCGGGTTCTCACAGCGACATCAACGTGCTTCAATGATCTCTGGTGTTCAGGAGGCTTCGCAATGGGGAAAACACAGTCGTGCAACTACACCGTCAACGGTCGAGACTACAACATGGGGTACTATCTTGCCGATGGTATCTATCCTCAGTGGGTGGCGTTTGTGAAGACCATATCTGAGCCACATGGCAATAAACAGAGCCACTTTGTAACATTGTAGGAAGCGACTAGGAAGGATGTGGAGAGGGCATTCGGCTCATTGGGGAAATGTGCGGAGCATTGCAATGATGTGGGAATCAGAAACTTTGTGGCAGGTGATGACATATTGTGTTATTTTGCACAATATGATTGTCGAGGACGAGGGTGATGGTGTAGCCCAAACCCATGATTTCGGGCGGGAAAGCGTGTGCGAGAGGGGGTGGGTGGGCCACGGTTATCGGACGTGGGCGTGGCAGCGGTACGTACGCCCGCAACCCCCCCTCCCCTCAAATTTATTTTTGATTTGCAGGAAAAAGTGCTTCCAGACCGATACAGGACCGCGTTGGCTGGCAAAACAAGTGTGTGGACCACGCGGTCCAGATGGTTGCAGGCGGTTTAAGGGTCTGCGTTGGAGATGCCCTCAGTATAGAAGAACGCCTCCGGATGTATGGCATTAATAATCTTTCTTCTTTTCAGCTAAGATCGGGTGAATTCATCATGTGCAGTGTCATCAAGGTGCTCCGTCTATCGACACGACATCTCGACCAGTAGGAATATGCCAGTTGTTATTCAGCCGTGTGCAACCAGGGGCAGAATTGGGCCCTCGGCACCCAGCCCTGGACTTTTTTACACTTACCAACATAGATTAACTACTCGGCCTGGTGTTAGGCCCATCACAACCCAGTCACAAGACGGCCCGACCCCTTTCAAGCATCTAGAGCTCCCGACCAAGGTTGTCTCGCACAGTCACACTCATATGCATGCTCCTATGCTCGCGTGGTCTCCCGACCTAGACCGTTTCCGGCCTAGTTGGTTCTAATTAGGCACGTGTTAAATAACCATGCTACTCGCGACTTGTCTACTTTTCACACTTGGACGAGGCATCCAAATAGCATATGGATCTATGTTTACTGTCATGCAACATAATACATTCTTTGCACAAAGGGCATGAGATTGTCTATCGTCACTGCATGTTACCCATCTAAATGTCGATGAGTGTCTATCCTATGGTAGATCAATTGAATATATATGTCAAATGATTCCTATGTGAAGCACATGCATGCATAAACATAGTACATATATAGAAAACAAATATATTGTACAAGTTCATATGCTTGGAAGAAAAATATTTATTTCTCTATCGCACAATAGCACAATCAGTATAGAAAAATGCATCCAGTTGTATGGTATTAATACTCTTCCGCATTTCCAACTAAGATACTGTGAATTTGCCGTGTGTAGTATCACCGATGTTGTCCGTCTATCAACACGACATCTCGTCAAATAGTGCAATGCCAGTTGTTGTCCAGCCGCGTGCCCAACCATGTGCAACCAGGGGCATAGATGGGCCTTGGGCACCCAGGCCCTGGAAGTTTTTTTAATCTTACCTACATGGATTAAGTATTGGGCTCACAGTTAAGCCCAACATGGCCCATGCACAAGAAGCCATGATCCCTTTCAAGCGTCTTGAACTCCTGACTTATACTGCCTCGCACGGTTGCACCCATACACACACTCCTATGTTGGCGTCGCCTCCCGATCTAGACCGCTTCTGACCTAGTTGGTTCTGATTCAGCCGATGTGTTAAACAAACATGCCACCGTGCCTTGTCTACTTTTCACAGTTGGACGTGGCATGCGAATAGTCACACGAAATATCAATATATTTTTTGTCACATGAGATAATACTAATTCATGGTTTTGGTTAGGGCAAGGCTTAAAAACCATGCCACTCCGTGTGGTGACATGCAAACAACATATGGATCCATTTTATTGTCACACGAAACTAGAAAATTGTGTAACCTTCCACATGCCCAATGGGTACGAGATTCTGTATCGTCACCGTGTGTTACTCATCTAACTGTCGATGAGTGTCTATGATAGATCAACTAAATAGAAATAGGTTGATGTGTGATTTTTTTATTGTATCGGCATATATGTCGGTGATAGTCATATGCGAAGTGCATGTGTACATAAACATAATACTTATCTTTCTCAGTACAATGGCAATACATGTATAAACAAAATCATCTAGTTATACTATACTAATGATTGGTCTTCTAATTTTTCAACTAAGAAACAATGTGAAATTCACCGTGTGTGACGTTATCGATATTATCCATCTACCAACATGACGTCTCGACAAATATGGTGATGCCAATGGCTATCTAGTGCAAGCGGCGTACTCAACCTCGTGCCGTTGTCAATACGTAGAAAGCCTCGGCACGTTTCGTTCCACCGATTAGCTCATCTACTGACAGTTTATACCTGTTCTTTTTTCTTTCCCTTTAAGACTCATACTATCCTCCCCGCAAAAAAAAAGACTCATACTATCCAAAAAATTATCGTGCGATTGTGACAGCACGTGTCTATTGTCAATTCGTCATCATGACATTTAGCTACTCCATATATAATCGCAGGCACGAAACACAATATGAGATAGCCGGAGGGTGTGTGCCCTAAAAGGCCACACTAATCAGCCTCCTCCATCATTGCGAAGCATAATCAAGTACTAATCTCACGGTGAACCAATGTTAAGAGCTATATATAGATGGGGACATGGCAATTGTCATGCATGGGGCCTCGTGGGAGGGAGCGCCGGTTAATCAAACCGATCAAGGGATTCGGCAGGATCGGACGGCCGCGGTGGGTGCGGGGCTCCCGCGCTAGCTGTTGTGCTGGCATCGTCGTCTTCCGACCTGTCGATGGATTGTGGATCGGTCGTTGAAGATAATAACGACGTAGTGGTAGTAGTAGCGTCCGGTGAAATGCAACTTGTGCTACTGACGGTGCTCCGAGCTGAGTATATATATCTTTCATTTGTGGTTTGTCTTTCCTTTTCCATGGCTGCTGAAAATACTTTGCTGTGGACAGCGACGTGGAACATTACTACTGTACGTACGTACTCCTACAAAGTCTAGCCTCACAAAAGATTAGGAGCAATATTACAAAGCAAGTGGTGGATGGATATCCACCGCGCTAGTGATCAAAGGTTAGGAGCGCTAGTGCGTGGTCGATATTTTAGTAGCAAGTGGTGGGAGTATAAGAGGTAAATACATGACTGGTGCTTGAACTTGCCACAAATGTGCATTTTGGTGTCTGAACTTGCAAAATACATTGAACTGGTTCCATAACTTGACATGGACGTGCATATATGGTTTAAATCTTGTTTTTGTATGTCCATGATGCCGACGAGACACTCCAGGATGTAAGGGACAAGGCGTGTGGCCTGTTTTTTATGTGCAGAAAAACCTCTAGAATAAAAAATCTTACAAAAGGCCCTCAAAGAGAAACTGATAAATTGCAAAAAAAAATCTATAAATCTATTAATAAATGAACTGGTCCGGGGTTTGAAACCAGCGCGTGCCTAGCCAATCTACCCGTTCAAATTTAGTGTCAGGAAAGGAATCATACACTTTATAAACATAAAGCTGAACAACGTAAATTAAAGAAATTATTCCAGCAATATAGTGCCACTGCTTTGAACCTGCAACCAAGGGCTATATAGTGGCCGCACGTACTACTATAACCGACGATGTTGAATGGTAAAATAATTAATTTAGGTTTATAACATAGCGAGCCCGTGTGGCTAAAATGGACCACAATGTGGATCAAGTTTCACCGGGTTTGTTCTTTTTCATTTCATTTTTTCAGAAATAAGTTAATTATTATCACGTACAAACAATATACATATATGTAAAACAAATTATGTTCAAACGTTCATATAATTTCATAGAATACCTACACAGTAATTTAATAGAAATACACATAATAAAATTATGAATTAGAATAAAATTTATAATTTTAAAAAATGTTTGTAATTTTAGAAACATTCATATATTAAAAAAGTCATATACTTTTAATTTTTCACCTTTTTAATAAACTATTTACATAGTATATCATTGTGTTCATCCTTTAACAAAGAAATGTGTTGTTTTAAAAAGTTTATATAGCATATAAGTTTGTGTGTGTTTCTAAAAAAAACAAGCCTAGTGTGCCATCAGACTGTGGATCCCTACATGAATAATACCTGAATCATATAAACATTTTAGTCATTCATAAATATTTTCAATTTAATGAATATGTTTTAAAATAACACGTGAATTATTTTTCAAATGGCACGAAGATTTTTGCATTATTTTGAAATTATGTTTGTTATACAGTCATAAAGAGTACTTGTACTTTTGATATATGATAACTCATTTGTTGGAGTGGCATCCGTGCTTGGTCTACAAGCTTTGTTCTGATGTTCGGGTCACAGATCCGGTGTTGTTTTTGCTGGATTATTAAATTCTATTTATTTTGTTTGGCCAAATATTTATAATGGTTACGAATCATTAAATATCAGCAAATGTGAAGTCGTCAAGTGGCTAGCCGCGTGCACTTGACTGGTGCGTGGTTGGTTCAATCCAGCACACCAGTTTTAATTTTTATCTTATAGTTACACTCTCAGTTTTTATTTTATAATTTGTCAGTTTCGTCGTGTGGACCTTTTTGGTAAGAAAATAATTCTGGGGGTTTTCCCACAAAAAACAGGCCACACACCTTTGTCAATGACAGTGGGCCCCGTGGCATGCTGGTGTGCCTTCTCAGCTTCGCGGACGTATACAAACACCATTTGAACCGTATATGCACGTCCATGCCAAGTTATTAAACCAGTTTAATGTATTTTGTAAGTTCAGGCACTAAAATGTACATCCATGGCAAGTTCAAGCACCACTGGTGTATTTACCTCGGAGTATAAAAAGAACTCACGGAAATATGTAAAGCAGGAGACTTACTTTAAAAAAATATTAGTGGTACGATCTCACATACACATCTCAGTTGCAGGGTGTAACTTGTACGTGCGCACATGTAGGTGTCTATAGAGCAATATTACAATGTGGCTAGCTAGCTGATGCGCACAGTATTTGCCCAGTCTAGATGAAAACAGGCAACAGCGGTGGTACTACGTACTGATTAAGTGGGCCCCGTGATGTATTTTCGTCTACCGGCCAGTACGTCCGTCCGTCCAATGATCCGCCAATTGATGTATTTTTTAGCTGATTTTTTCCCCATGAAAGTGCAGGTATTTACTCCAGCATGCATATGCCGGTATGCCGGTATAGGCCTACTAGTACTCCATCGACAACCGGCTGGCTACGAGTACGTGACGGAGGGGAGAGGCGTCACCCTCAGCACGTACGATTTTCTTGGGACACGTCACGTACGATTAATGCACGTCGAGTCGTCGTAAACAGACAATAAAACTGAAAAAGAAATCGGTTGGGCGGCAGATCCTGCATGTACGCCATGCCATGTGTTCAGTTTTTTTTTTTGAGATAAACCATTAAAATAAAATGTGTGGCAAGTCACAATCAAGTGACTCAATATATAAGAAGAAAAAAAAACTAAAAAGGTTTTTCTAATACGAATCTTCATACAAAATCAAAGGAATAAAGCATTGATCGAGACATAACGATAACTCAGTCGACTGAAATTTAGCAAAGCTGAAAATAAAAACATAGCACTCGAGTAAAGTGTGCGTCGAGATAAAGCACGCGCAACTGCAAAAGAAAAGAAAATACGGAGCGTGCGCGGTAGTATACGAGTCGCAACTCGCAAAGCATGCAGGCACCAGAGACCAGTAGTAGTACGTGACAGGGAGGGCGACGGGTGCACGATATGGGCATCAACGGGTGGGTCCCGCACACTTTTCCCCATCCGATCGTCTTTCTTTGTTGGGATTTTTTAACATCAGACACAAAGCGATTATATACATGTGTATACACTCACTCCTATAAACATAAACACACATCTTATCTTTATGAGCATCTCCGAAAGACTGAGCCGACATATTATCTTGAGATTTACGAAGTCACCGTAGGCGCCTCGTCGTCGACAGGAACGTCTCCTCCCACTGAATGCGCATCATCAGAAATCCTAAAATAAATATAGAAATAAATGCGAGCATTAAAATTTGAACCCTGATGGACTGAAGATACTACAGTCCTGGTGGGCTGGTGGGAATTGGGATAGGGGATCTCTACTCCTAATGTCTCAGTTGGTAGGTCGCGTTCCGGGTTTTATTTTCGTCCCACCTCACCCGGTCTTTTCTGGTACTTCTTTGGTACTTCCTCCCACCTCCCCCTCAGCCGTGAAAAACCAAGAAAACCCTGCGATCGATTCCCGCACATGCCCAAACTCCCGTCGTTATCTCTACTCCTAATGGAGCAGTTGGTAGCCTCGTACGGTTTATTTTCGTCTCACCACTTTCAACCGTTTTATTTCGCTGTTTTTTTTCGTCCCTCCCCCACCCCACCGGTTTAGTTTCGCGTCACCTTCTCACACAACGAAAAAAATCTTAACGGATCATAACTTTTCATGCTGGTGCAAGTTATTTTTAGTAATGTCTTTATGTGAAAGAATCAATCACGATCAATCTCTAAATATCAAATCTCTACTCCTAATGTCTCAGTTGGTAGGTCGCGTTCCGTGTTTTATTTTCGTCCCACCATTTTCGTCCGGTTTTTTTCGCTGGTTTTTTTTCGACGGTTTTCTCGTCCCTTCCCCGCACGTAGCAAAAAAACAGCCAGCGAGGCTCCCCTCGATCTATGTATCTCTACTCCTAATGAAGCAGTTGGTAGTCTCCGCCGGTCAATTTTCGTCCCATCACTTTCGTCCGGTTTTTTTTCGTAGGTTAACCGTCGTAGATTTTTTTCGATGCTGGTTTCTTATTCACCGGTTTATTTACCCCTCAGCACTTTCCTTGCAAATCAGCACTTTCCAAACGTACACGCAATCACGGATCTAACTTTACTAACTTATCCAAATCAAACGATACCTCCCATTATTGCAAATTTCTTTAGGAAACAAATAATAGATTTTAAGAAAATAAATAAAAGATTTTAAAGACGCATCATACTTTAAGGAAACAAATCAGCCCCTGCTCTCATTCATAAAAAATAAATCGCAATCAATCAAGTATTGATGATCAGATTAGTTACCATATAAAAAATAAATCGCAATCAATCAAGTATTGATGGGATATTTCCTTATATTGATGTGATTTTCCCTTTCTTATCATTAATCATCTCTACTGCCTAAAACATGCGTAGCTTTCCTTTTCCTGCCAACCGACCGCGTCCCGTCTCCCTATATCCGCCCTCGTTGCTCTGCCTCCCGCATGAAAAAAACCCTCTCGTTTGACCTCCCCCAAACCCCGCACGATGGAAAAACCCAGCCACCTGCTTCCCCTCCTCTCGACCACTCCATACGTCCAGATCGCGGCCCCATCCCATCCTCCTCTCACGTCACGGCGGCCGATGGACTGCCGGCACCACCCTCGTACTCTCTCGCCGTCGCCGTCCTCCCGCTCGCTCGCCGCCACCGTCGCCACCAATCCCGGCGAAGGCGCCGTTGCTGCTATGTCGCCTCCTTTCCCCATCCAAGTCTGACCATGGCAACGGTGCCCTCTCATGTGTCCCGCGGTGAGGTTTGGGGAGGCGCGACCACAATCCAGTAGGGATCTCACCGCGGACCCGTCCGCTGGGATGGGTGTTGCCTCCGTTGCGAATGGGATCGAAGGGAGGGACTACTTCGTCGTCAAGGTCGGCGAGGCAGCGGCCGATTGGGAGCCCAGTTGTGAACATGGGAGTTCGTCCCCATGGAGGCGGCAGCCGTGGAGATTGGATGTGAAGCAACCCCACTTGCCGGTGGTGGAGGCTTGCCGTCCATGCGATCCTTTCTTCTCCCGGCATCCCCATTTCTTGCTTCCCATTACAAAAGCGAGCATGAATGAGAGCAGGGGCTGATTTTCATCAATTCATTTCTCATATTTTTAGTTGCTTTTTTGAGATTATACAAGATGCTCCCGATCTGTTTTGTCAAATTACTTGGATCGTCTTATGGAATTGACAACCATCGTATGTTTCACCTCATGTTATTTCTTAATCCTTGTCCCACTAGGCATCCACTACATGTTTGGTAATGACGTGATGTTGAGGCGGCTAGGAGAAACTCAGCAGCCAGATCAAGGGCTATCGAGATGGATCTGGGAGCCAAGCAGTAGTTCTTCTGTTAAATTTTGGTTATTATCTTTTCTATTGTTACGATTGTGGGATGGTTGATTTTGACTCGGTGTAACATTTGCATTTGTTTCCCCAGCTTGTTGGCGTATATGCGTGGCACTGCGGCAACTAATCAAGAGTGAGGGCAATGCACATCAGAGCTACGCTGAATGTAGCGAGCCAACCACGAATTGGGTATGTTCACACGAGGGATGAGAGAGGAGAGGAACATTAACGTTTTTCATGATTTGGATGAAAATTTCAGTTCATAGTTTCTCCGTACGTGGCAACACACTAGCGGTACTCATGCACTTAGGATGAAAGTAGCGCCAGCAGAATCAGTAGGTTGGATGGGAAGGCGGTTGTTGCCCTTGTCCCTTGGTGTTAGCCTACCGTGGCGGCCTCACTAACTTGCTCATTGTGAATACGAGTTCGTGGGGTCGTGAGTTGCTGCAGATTTGTTTTTATCACTTTTTACAATATTTATTGATGTATCCCTAACTCATCGAGTCATTTTTAGCTTTGATTTCCCATATACGCCAGCTTAAATATCCCATGGTCAGAATATTTGCGTGGTTAGTGGACATTGTCCCTTTCTTTCTAATGTTTAGTATTTTATATTGCCGATAGAAATAATTTTATCCGCTTGATTTAGGAAGTGCACATAGGTAGGTCAACATATTTTATAGCTCTTTCAGATGTAAAAGCATATGTTGCATAAGAAATTATTATCTTCCAAGCATACTCACATTTCACTAACAAATAGGGGGAGGTTCAGACTTCAGAGCAATGATAAAAAGGTTTGTTCCTCACTCTTTTGTTGGAATTTTAGTTCCAAGTTAACATGATTTCTTATCCGCTTCATAACTCATGCATTTGCTTAATTAGGTGATAAGTAGAGCAAAAAAAATTGATCATGTTATTGTGGGGTTTGTTTAAACTCAAGCATAAGGAATTCTGGTTTAAGAAAAAAGACTTTTGGCTTCTTTAATTACAAATTGATTGCAACATCGTGTTAGTATGTGATTTCTCACATCTGGTTATAATATTTGTGAAGACGTGCATTGCACGTGCACTTGGAAGCGGGCCCGTGGCCCGCGCCGGACGGCGCCGACGCTGACCCGGGCCACCTCCTCCGCGTATTCTTGGAGCTGTGGCTGGCCGATTTATATGAAATTAATCCCCTCAGTTCTGGTGGCAATAATAATACACATAATCCATATTGTTTTGCACTAGCGTGTGTGTGTGAAATAGATAGATTATGGTCCCGTACCCAATAAGATGGATATGTGTGTGTGTTAGAGAGAGGGAGAGGGGAAGAGAGAGTGAGGAAGAGGGAGGGAGAGTGTGTGTGTGAGGATTTGATGATAAAAAAGGTCGCCAATGTCGTAATATTAAACTCTTAAGGTTAATGTGGCCCCGTTACAACGCACGGGTGTTCTTCTAGTATAATAAAGATACGACGATACGTAGCAGGGAGAGCAGAAATAGTCATTGTCGTCTTTCCCGGGACCGGCCGGTCCGATTCGATCCGGCGCTAGCTCCGCCGGAAAAGGAAGCCATCGACCGTCTCTCACTTCTCCTCGCCTAGCCAGCGGCATCTACCCGGCGCGGCGCGACTAGGTCAAGTGGCGCGCGCGACTTGCATGCGTCCCATGCATGCCCCGATGCGATGCGGCCTTTCCCGCCGGACGCGCGTGTCGATCGGTTGGAGGCGCAGCGGGCCAGGCAACGCAGGCCACCCCTACCTCCCGCCTATATTTTCGAGCACTTCTCACATCCGAGCCAACTAGGCAGGAGTATATGTATTGTGTTTATTGCCACACAATATAATGAGATAGTGTAAGCTCGGCACATTTCTATATATACTAACATATCGTGATCTTGGCATGATCCACACACACGGATGATCGAAACAAAGAGTATCTGCGGACCAATCCTTGGTTGGATGGTTAGAAGGACGGTGGTATCCACAGCCCACCAGGATTCAAGTTTTGATGCTCGCATTATTTCTGAATTTATTTCAGGATTTCCGGCGATGCGTTTTCAGTAGAAGGAGACATTCCCGTCGACGACGAGTCCCCTATGGTGACTTCGTAAATTTCACGATGACATGCCGGCTCAGTCTTTCGAAGGTGCTCATAAGGATAGGATGTGCGCGTGTGTGTTCATAGGGATGAGTGTATGCGCATATGTTGAGCGCTTGCGTTTGTACCGATGTTCAAAAAAACAAAGAATACCTTTTTTCTTCTAAAAAGGGTCAGATTTATTTTAAAAGATTCACTGGAAGTACAAAACATCTCAAATATAATAAAACGTTGCATCGAGATTTTCAGACCACCAAACAACCAATACTGTCGTCAGACGAGCCGCCGCCACTCCCCTACCGGAGCTGCACCTTGCCGATGACAGCCGATAAATCTTTATGCACGTGCCTCTAAAGACCAACGCCCTGGATCCGCAATCGCAGTCCTTGAACCCTTGCATAGATCTGAAACATCTGACACCAAATATTGTCACATGACCAGAAATCTTAACCTCATCGCCCCAAGGACACGACATGAATCTACGCCGGAGTTCCGCCGACAACGTCCTAACCAACGAACTCAAGTAAGATTGAGACGTCGCCTCCACTCTGGGCCGGCTTCAATGTGGAGCGGCCGCTCCACATAGTCGTGAATGCGGGCAGCTGGTGCGGGGCGGGAATGCGCGCGAGCAAGGGAGGAGGTGGTTTGGGTGGTTCGGGGTAGTCAGAAGCGGTCGAGGGTGTTGTCCGGACGGCCGCACCCCCCCATGTTTGTTAGTGATGGTGCACTTGCTGCTAATGTTAGCTGTATTCAGTCTCTAAGTGGTCTACCTGTTGCTGCATCATAACCGACTGACTCATGTGTTGGTTTTGTCTTCGATTTGTGGGAAAACGTGCGTTCAGACCACCCTACGGACCGATACTGGACCGCGTCGAATGGCACAACACGTGCGGACCATGCGGTCCGGACAATTGTGGATGGTTTGAGAATCGGTGTTGGAGATGCCCTAAGAAACAATGTAAAATTCAGTGCATGTGACGTTATCAAGGTTATCCATCTATCAACATGACATCTCGACAAATATGCTGATGCCAATGCCTATCTAGTGCAAGCGGCATACTCAACCTCGTGTGGTTATCAATACGTAGAGAGCCTCGACATGCTTAGTACCATCAATTATGATTAACTCAGCTAACTACAATTTATGTGTGATTTTGCTTTCCCTTGAAGACTCATAGTACCTTAAAATTATAATGTCTAATTTAGCGAGATGGCATCTAAAAAACACGGTGGTTGGCATCTTAGGATGTTGCACACGCATCACATAGGCCAATAGACGGGTCGTTTCGTTTAGCTATATTAACCGAGGTGGGTAGCCTATTTCGAAACATTTGCCACACAAACACCTTCACTTTGAGAGGGATTCGAGCTTTCCATAGCCCAGTACCTATGTCTAAAGTAGACAAACCCATCTATTTATACCACACCAATGATTGGCCTTTTGCTTTTCCAGCTAAGAAACCAAGTGAAATTCATTGTCTGTGTGTGATGTCATTGACGTAATCAATTTTTCAACATAACATCTCGACAAATATGGTGATGTAAGTGCCTATCTAATGCAAGCGGCATACTCAACCTCGTGCAGTTATCCATATGTAGAAAGCCTTGGCACGCTTCGTCCTACCGATTATCTCATCTAGCCATGATTTATAATTGTTTTTTGTTTCCCTTTAAGACTCATACCACTCGAAAATTGTCATGCGATTGTGACAGCTCGTGTCCATTGTCAATTCCTTATCATGGATTTAGCTACTCCATGTATAATCGCGGGCGCAAAGCACAATATGAGATAGCCGGAGGGCTTGTGCGCTAATATGCCACGCTAATCATCTGCACCTGTCATCGCGAAGCATAATCAAGTCCATGAAGCAGAATCTCACGGTGAACCATCTTGTAGTCATTTGCACCATCTTATGCGCTAATAGCACATTGTAAAATTTAATGAAACCCTCTTGGAGTCATTTGCACCGTCGTGTGGACTACGGCAAGGTGATCCATTATCCCCGTTCTTATTCCTTTTTTTGGCTGATGGATTGTCTGCATTGTTGAAAAATGGAGAGGAAAAAGGGGATTACTCACCGCTGAAAATTTGTCGCAGAGCACCGGGGGTGTCCCATTTGCTTTTCGCGGATGACACTATGTTGTTCTTTAAGGTGCAGGAGGAACAGGTTAAAAAAATTCATGATGTGCTATACACATACGAGAGAGCTACTGGGCAATGCATCAACCCGACAAAGTGCAGCGCACTGTTTGGACCTTCATGCTCGGTGGAAGAACAAGAGAAGGTACGAGCCATCCTATGTATTGGTACAATAACATTTCAGAAAAAATACCTTGGGCTTCCAACTCCTGAAGGCCGTATGTCACGTGGGAAATTTCAGAATTTGCAGTCTCGGTTAATGAAGCGAATCATTGCATGGGGAGATACCCTCTCTCTCGCAGGGAAGGAAACCATGATTAAAGCAATTGCTCAAGCCATTCCAACTTATATTATGGGTGTCTTCAAGCTACCTATGTCTGTTTGTGGTGACCTGAACAGAATGGTACGGAACTTCTGGTGGGGTTCGGCGAAAGGCAAGAGAAAAACTCACTGGGTGGCATGGCCGAAAATTTTAGCCCACAAAACAAAGGGAGGATTGGGGTTCAGAGACTTCCGAATCTTCAACCAAGCTCTACTTGCTAGACAGGCATGGCGCCTGCTAATTAAGCCTAACAGTTTATGAGCGCAGGTTTTAAAAGCTCGGTATTATCCAGAAGGACGCCTGGAAGATACGGTCTTTTCGGGGAATGCCTCCCCGACTTGGCAGGCTATACAACATGGCCTCGACCTTCTGAAGAAGGGTATCATATGGCGTGTGGGGGATGGACAAAATATCTGTATCTGGCGCGATCGTTGGGTGCCAAGAGAACCATCACGCCAACCTATCACACTGCAGGGCACATGTCGGCTGAGGAGAGTGGTCGAACTCCTGGAGGCGGACGGGTCCTGGCATATGGACCTCCTCCATCGATACTTCCTGCCGGCGGATGTCGCCGCGATATCCAGTATTCACACATCACCTCGTGTCACCGATGACGTCATCGCCTGGGCACTGGAGAAGAACGGTATCTTCACCGTTCGTTCCGCCTACCGGTTTTCCATGGACGAGCGCGAGCGTCCATTGGCCACTGCCACGAGCAGGGCACCGGATGGTTGTCACGCCATCTGGAAGACCATATGGGGGTGCCCTACTCCTCCGAAGGTACGCGTGTTCGCTTGGAGGATTGTGACAAACTCACTAGCTACTTGGGCTAACAAATTTACTCGTCACCTTGAGATATCTGACATATGTCCCGTTTGTGGTGTGGAACGAGAGGATGTGTTCCATACATTCTGCAGGTGCCCCCTAGCGAAGGCACTATGGCATGCTATGGCGCTTGACTGGCACATCCCGAGGGTCGAAGCAATCTACAACTCAGGCCCGGAGTGGCTCTTTACGCTCCTCGAACCACTAGACGAGACGACGCGTATGGTCGTTCTGATGACCATGTGGAGGATTTGGTACGTGTGGAATGAGATAACGCATGAGAAAAGGCCTCCGCCTACTGAATATTCTTGTCGGTTCCTGTATGGATATATTAGCTCGCTTTTATGCCTCCACCAGTACCCTAGCGGTGATGTTGTCAAAGGAAAAATGGTGCTCAATGCCCTTCCGCCACCCTATAAGGCCAACACCGAGCCTAAGGAAGAGCTGCGCTGGACGCCTCCTGAGTCAGGTTGGACGAAGCTAAATACGGACGGAAGCTTCATTCCGTCCACAGGTATGGCAGGAGGTGATATGATCCTACGGGATGCACATGGTGATATCATCTATAGCGCTTGTCGGGAAATCCGTACATGTGATAACGCGTTGGACGCCGAGCTAGCGGCGTGTCGGGAGGGGCTGGAGCTGGCCCTCTATCGTACGGTGCTACCCATTTTGGTCGAGCTTGATAGCACCGAGGCGGTGTCACTGATCACAGCACACTTCGAGGATCGATCGATACATCGCATGTTGGTTAAGGAGATTCAGAATCTGGCCTCAACTGAGGATAGGGAGATTTCTTTTACTCGCTGTTGTCGGTCGCAAAATAAATTTAGTCACGAACTTGCCGCGTATGGCCATAGCACTCCCCGTACTGCAGTATGCACTAGTAGAAAAAGGGCCTATTGTCCCGGTTCGTAAGGGCCTTTTGTCCCGGTTCCTGAACCGGGACTAAAGGGTCAGTACCAATGCCTTGTCCCTTTAGTCCCGGTTCAATCCAGAACCGGGACAGATGGGCCTCCACGTGGCCTGTGCGCGGAGCCCAGGCAGGAGGGCCTTTGGTCCCGGTTGGTGGCACCAACCGGGACCAATAGGCATCCACGCGTCACCATTTCTGTGGCTGGGGTTTTGTTTTTTTTGATAGGGGGGAGGGTTGGGGGTTTTGGGGGGTTAATTTAGGTGTTTCATATATTGTGTTAGCTAGCTATAATTAATAGAGAGAAGTGTCCTCTCGTATGTCCGTGCTTGGTCGACGCTACGTACTATACATACGTATAGAGAGGACTAGACACGCTAGCTAGCTAGTAAGCAAACGAAGGAAACAGAAGATCGTCATGAACATATATGCATACAGAGAGAAGTGATATCGACCACCTCTCCTTCTCCGAGAGATTGGTCGAACAACAAGTTCTCGTATATCTATCCGACACTACCGGCTACATATATACAATAATTATCTCTTACAAATATAATCTCCTAACATACGGACTCATGGTCCACATAGTATTCTCCGTCTTCAGCGATCACGTGGTCAAGAAAGAATGCCGCCAATTCCTCTTGAATTGCTCGCATGCAAGCTGGTGCTAGGAGTTCATCCCTCTTCCGAAACATCTAATTTGAAGAAGGGGGTCAATACATATATATATGAATGAATGAAACTCAACACAAATGATGGTAATAAAATAAAATTGTGAATGTTGTTATTTACGCACTTCATATTGTTCGTCAGAGTAGCCCCGCTCACAGGTCGTGTGGCGGATGGACTCACAAACGTAGTATCTACAGAAATCATTTCCTTGTTCCTGCCACAACCACTTTACAAGAAATAGAGGTCAATCAAACTGATAAGCAAGAATGCCAAATAGTATTGATGAAACTAGCGCTTGAATCACTAGGAGATGCGCGGAACATGCTACTATAGTACTTACTTCCGAGTGTCTAAATTGCAGCTTCTTCGGGAGTCCCGGAGCTTTTTTGGTGAATTTTCTCCAAACCCTGCCAGACAAAGAAAACAATTACTTGATATATCAGAAAATGAACAAAGTTGCTGATATGGTGGATAATGATCGATTTAACTTACTTCTCGAGCATTTGAGTCATGTCCGCATAGTCCTAGGGATCTTTTCGTCTCGAGTCTAAGACGGTTACTAGTCCCTGCTCAAGCTTAATCTCTAGGAGAATATAGTGAAAACTACACACGCATGCATAACTCATCAATTACATTACTATAACCTTGACTAATATATAAGGGAAAACGAATATGCACAAGACAGTAATACTCACTTGAAGTTGTAAGGAAAGAGTATTATATCTTTGTTTTCATTTATTACCAACGATTGTAGCAAGTTGGCCTCGGTATCTGTGACATGAAATTTAACCTGAGTTGCATCTATGAGATTTGTGTTAATGAACCCAATATCGCCGATTTGTCTTTTCTTCAATTCGACGATCTTCAATCTGCATAATATAGTGAGGATAATTATAAATACATGCAATGAAAGAGCTGAGCTATATAGAGAGACTTAATGACATAAGTAGTACTACTTACAGACAGTAGCAGGTGACCGTTGCTTTATCGAGGGACAATTGATTGAAAAACTGAAAGAACTCCTCAAATGGAACAGGCAACAGTTCAATTCCAACGAGGTCATACTCCTTTTTAACTCTCACATACAAAGTACTCCTCCCCCCAGACTCTCTACAGATTTTCAAGTACCAATCATGCAATCTTCGCATCATCATTGATAGAGATCTTTCATCTTTGACGAGAGGCTTCCCGTACTCGTATCTTTGCATCTGCACCTCCATGAAATCATAATGTACATCGTCGGGCAGGTAATCTCCAAGATTGCTATAACCGAGCACCATCCTCGGATCATTAGCGACGATGTCGCTAGGCACCTTGAGCGGGGAACACGATTGCTTCGCTTGTTCGCCGAGCTGGGCAATTTGTTTCCCAGCTCGTCGTTCTTTCAGCCTTTGATCACTGACAGTACTTCCCGACCGCTCCGCTTCGGCAAATTCCTTTCCAATAATGCGCTCATAGTTTCCTTTCGGCAGAGACTTGGGTGGTTTTGTCAGGGCAGCCAGAGTGCGCTTCGCTTTCACCGGATCTACCTTCTCCTCCGGAGGTGAATGTTTCTTTGCTTTCACCCCTTCAAAGAAGTTCCTCACTTCTTCTCGCGCGATCTCGGCGTTCTCCTCCGGGGTCCTCTCGTATGGTAACTTCTCTGTAGTCTTCAGAGAAGGACCGAATCTATATGTCCTCCCGCCTCTGGCTGTACTGCTAGACGCAGGCAAAGCATACAGAGCGGTTGTCTTCTTTACTTGCTTAAGAGGCGGAGGAGAAGGACTACGACGCGCTGGAGCAGCCGGAGCGGCGGCAGGTCTCTTCCGCCCTTGCTGACGAAGCGGAGAAGGAGGAGGCTAGCTGCTCGGGCGCGCCGGCGCAGACGGAGAAGGAGGCGGAGTGCCACCACGCGCCGGAGAAGGAGCCGGCCGAGTGCCCTGATCGTCACTCGCCGGAGGAGGAGGCGGAGTGCCCTGACTTGCCGGAGGAGGAGGAGGAGGCGGAGGCGTCCAGATCGGAAGGTTGATGAGCTCGCCATAGGCATGTAGTCTTCAGAGCAGAACCCAGCCGAGTCTCCCCTTCACCGGTAGGGTGGTCAAGCTGGAGGTCCTCAAATCCCTCCGTTATTTCATCCACCATCACCCTAGCATATCCTTCTGGAATCGGCCGGCAGTGAAAAGTTGCACCGGGTTCAGTAGGAAAAACAGAGCCAACAGACGCCTTAACCTTCATATTAATCCATTGCGTCATAAGGTGGCAATTTTGAGACTCCATGATAGCATCCACGGGATAGCTGACAGGAGCCGTCAAGACATGCTCCGGCTGAAGCAGCTCGGTGGAAGCCACGCTGCTTCTCCACTGAGATGGCGGGGTAGCTTCGGGGGAAGCTTCGGCAGTTCGTTTGCTGCGATTTGCTTCTCGTTCCTCTATCACTTGTACCCTAGCGTGCAGCGCCTGCAGTTGGGTCTGCTCCACTTTCTTCCTCCTCTCGTGGCATTTGTAACCGCCTGCGTCCGGAAACCCAACCTTCCACGGAATGGAGCCTGGGGTGCCTCGTGTCCGTCCAGGGTGCTCAGGATCCCCGAGGGCCATTGTGAGCTCGTCGTTCTCTCTGTCTGGAACGAACGTCCCTTGCTGCGCTGCTTCGATATACTGCTGAAGCTTCTTGACTGGTATGTCCATTTGATCGTTCGTCCAAATGCACTTTCCTGATACAGGGTCCAAGGTTCCGTAAGCCCCGAAGAACCAAGTCCGACAACGGTCTGGCCAGTTAATTGTCTCTGGTTCGATCCCTTTATCAACCAGATCATTTTCAGTCTTGGCCCACTTAGGTTGGGCTGCGAGGTAGCCACCTGACCCCGTGCGATGGTGATGCTTCTTCTTCGCAGCATCTTGCTTGTTTGTCGCCGACATCTTCTTACTCTTTTCCGATGTCTTGTGGGCCACAAATGCGGGCCAGTGATCTCTGATCTTCTCATATCTGCCCTTGAATTCTGGTGTCTCTTTATTTTCGACAAAATTATTCAGCTCTTTCTTCCACCTCCTGAATAGTTCTGCCATCCTCTTAAGAGCAAAATACTTGATTAATTGCTCTTTAACTGGCTTCTCCGGATTATCCTCTGGTGGTAGGGTGAAATTTGACTTTAGCTCAGTCCAAAGATCATTTTTCTGCATATCATTGACATAAGACACCTCAGGGTCTTCTGTAGCCGGCTTTAACCATTGCTGGATGCTGATCGGGATCTTGTCCCTAACCAGAACCCCGCACTGAGCAACAAATGCGCTCTTTGTCTGGAGGGGTTTAATCGGTTGTCCGTCGGGCGCGATTGCTATGATCTCAAACTTTTCATCCGAGCTCAACTTTTTCTTCGGGCCTCGTCTCTTTACCGAAGTTGTGCTCGATCCGGAGGGCTAGAAAAAAGAACAAAGACTTAATTAATATGTGTACATACCAAAACAATGAATGCATCAATTAGCTAGTCAGCACAAGCTTAACTAATATATATACCTGGCCGGACTCAGTTCGGTCACCGGAGACGTCGTCACGGTCTTCTTCTTGCACCGGCATTGGGTCACCGGAGCTGTTCTCACGGTCTCCTTCTTGCACCGGCATTAGGTCACCGGAGCCATCATAATCATAGCCAGCTGCTTCCAGACCATCGGTGCCGTTGAGAAACAACGATCAGACGGCATCACTTCCTCGTGCGATTATGTCCCCCAACAACTCTTCTTGTACTTCGTCTCGGGCGGTGTCCATAATTTCTACAAATATTTACAACATGGCAATTATTATTCAAACATGACAGATGAATATATTAGTGGCAAACGTAGAACTAATATTAATTAGTGGCCTCGACGCTGCTTCTCTAGGGTTTGGAGTGGCCTCGACGCTGCTTCTCTAGGGTTTGGAGTGGCCTCGATGCTGCTTCTCTAGGGTTTGGGCTGGCCTCGACAACGCTTCAAGGATAAAAAAAAGAAGAGGAAGAAGAAGAAAAAGAGGAGAAGAAAGAATAGAGGAGTTAAAGAGGAGAAGAAAGAATAGAGGAGTTCTTACTCCTCTATTCTTTCTTCTCCTCTTTTTTTCTTCTTCTTCCTCTTTTTTTATCGGGAACGAGGGTCGTCGAGGGTCAGGGTCACCGAGCGGTAGAGGAAACCCTAAATAGCAAGTATCATGGGTGTGAGATACATGTGGCCGTCCGTGTCGGACACTACATCCACGTCCCACAAGTGACGTGGGCGTCGAAGCCCGCGCCACTTGTGGGACGTGCATGTAGTGTCTGACACCGACGGCCACATGTATCTCACACCGACGATACTTGCTATTTAGGGTATATCGACCCCCCCCTCGTGTTGAAGTTATCGGGAGATGGTATGTATATCGACCCCCCTCCCCTCGTGTTGAAGTTATCGGGAGGGGTATATCGACGACGACCCCCCTCCCCTCGTGTTGAAGTTATCGGGAGGGGTATATCGACGACGACAGACCTGATAAAATACAAAATACAAACATATATATGAAAAAAAATCTGAAAAGAAGCAATATACACAATATATATACTGACATATATACATAATATACACAAAGAAGCAATATACACAATAAGACATAAGAAAACGAAGAAAAATAAAAAGAGGAGAAGAAGAAAGGAATAGCTAGAGGAGAAGATCGAAGAAAAAAAAGAGGAGAAGAAGAAAGGAATAGAGGAGAAGAAGAAAAAATAGAATATATTCTATTTTCTCTTATTCTCCACTATTCCTTTCTTCTTCTCCTCTTTTATTCTATTTTTTCTTCTTCTCCACTATTCCTTTCTTCTTCTCCTCTTCTTTTTCTTCTTTTTTCTTCTTCTTATTTATTTCTCCTCTTCTTCCTCTCCTCTTCTTCTTTCTTTCCTCTTCTTATTTTCTTTCTTTCCTATCCTTCTTTTCCTTCCTTCTTAATATCACTTAGCAAATTTTGCAACGATAGCCAGGGGGTGCTCCCGTGGTCTAAAATCCGTCTATGCACGATAGAAAATTCTGAAAAAATACATCTATGATCCCTCAACGTCCCCGCCTCTCTCATGAACAAAAAAAATCTGTGAATTAAAAAAACATCATGTTCTATGAACAAAAAAACATCATATTTCATCCACATTCGTGCATACATCATATATGTGATCATCTATGAAAAAAACATCATATTCTATAAAAAAATCATTACATATATATATAAACAATCATATATATATATAAACAAGCAAATATATGAAAAAAATTGCAAGGGAGGGCGCCGGCGGCCGGACCAAGC